>NC_064752.1:40794362-45836862 GCF_011397635.1 Epinephelus fuscoguttatus
ACAAAGACGAGGAGACGTACGGTTGTGAAAGTAAAACGAAATGATTTTATTATAAAAAAAAAACAAAGTGACAAGTCCTGCTTGCCCGCTGGCTATAAGCTTATCGGGGTGCTCAAAAACAAAACAAAACAAAACAATGAACTTTACTTAAATACAAAGCAGCCACAGCAAATATTACTTACCAAACGGATTATTTTTAACAACCATATCTCTCCGTGCAACCTGCCAAACATTTCAAACAAAGCTCTCGCAGTTTCCAGATTCCCACGCCTCTCCGTAGTAAGCACGGTAACGTCATTTCATTCACAACTTTCTGAGCTAATACACAAACCGACTGAATGGATGACTTACCGGTGCGCACAGGCAAAACAAGTGGACGAGCCCCCATTTTGTCATGACCTGGCTCAAAGCCATGACAAAGACGAGGAGACGTACGGTTGTGAAAGTAAAACGAAATGATTTTATTATACTTAGGTAATTGGCAACATAATCAAATACTAACAGAACTAACTAAACCACAACATAATGCGCCAAGGAATCGCGGACGCAGTAATGCAGCCGCACCAGGTAGGTCATGGAGCAGAGCAGAGCAGAGCAGAGAGAAATGTGAGGAGCAGTGCCAGCTCTTATACACCTGTGGACTGGCCAGGTCCACCCAGGTGTGGCAAGCCCCACCTACGACCTGCAGGGAAAGACAAGACAACACAAAAGAGGGAACACGGAATACAACAGCAGGCCCTAGAGGCAGGAGGCCGTCACAAACGGACATACACAAATCTCCAGCAGCGTAACGTTACTATTTTTAAACAGCGTCTTTCGTTTTCATCTGACGTGCCCATGGCTGTAATCTACGGGGTCTCCTCTACATCCCGTCCCTCTACCTGTCAGATAGGCTGACAAGTGAATAACAACCAATACAGTTAACAACATGACATGACTGACAACCTGATGCTCTCAGAAACTAGGTTGTGAGCTGCACACGTTTCTCTTCTGTGCATCATAAACAAACTATTTGAACGTCAATGAACTTTACACACCCACAAAGATTTATTTATCTGCCTATATCATTGTTGTTTTTAATTCACTTATGAACTGTAATTAAGACTCATTAACTTCACTTATTTTAATGAAATGTCTTAAACAGTTTTCCACATATGAAATACTTCTATTTTAAACAGTTTTTAAAACATATTTATTAGTCTAAACTTCAATGTTTTACACTGGGCTACACAGATAATGACTTCTCTCCCCCGCAGAGGAGGGTAAGGTTTCCCCAACGCATTCCCCACCCCCAGAACAACGCTGCGAGGTTCCGTCGTTGACGGACGTGCTGACGTCATTTGAAGATGGACCATTAGATATCCATTTCTATATGATGTGACTGTAGACAGATACAGGAACAAGCAACAAAGAGATGGACATAGCCAAGGAGCTAAATCTGACAGGTATGACTAGCCGTGTGATTATTTTTTAAAATGTGGCATTTAGTTGACGAGCGTTTATAGCTAGCTAGTTAGCGAGCTAGTTAGCTTGCTAGCTAGTTTCCCTTGCACCTCTGTCTGTGTCTGCATGTCTGCGGTAGGCCTAGTCTGTCTGTCTGTCTGTCTGTCTGACTAAGAAGTAAAGGAATATGTTTCTGTGCTTCTCCTTGTAGAGAGTGTCTGCCGGACTAAATGGAAAAGTTTCAGAGACCACTATCAGAGAGAGAGAAGAGGTTAGAAAAAGACAAAAAGAAAAGCCGTTCAGCAGCCCCAACTAGCCGCCCCTGGTGGCTGATGGGCATACTCAGCTTTCTGACACCTTATGTGAAAGCATGCCCCACCTCCTCCAAAATGCCAGGCCAGACAGAGAATGATCAGGGACAGTCACAGGAAAGCACAGGTCCACAGCAGGGAGATTCAGAGAAAGATGCAGGAGAAGAGGGAAGTGAAAAGTTGGGTGCTGTGGATGGAGGACAAATGCAGGTATGGGTTGGTTGGAGAGCAGAGCAGAGTACTTCACCCACAACACGTGTTTGAGTTTTATATGAAGAATGTTACAGCCAGTGGTTTGGCTGTGTGGTGCCTTTGTGTTTGTGTGTTGTTTCCTCCCCCCTCCTGTCTCTCTCTTTCACTTTCACTTTTCCCTTTCACTCCGTGCAGTGTGTGCCGTGCCCGTGCAGTCCAATCATCCAATTATCATCACCATCATTACCCTCACTCTCCACAGCAGTAGTTAGCCAATCAGATACTGCCCTGCCTCCTATAAAATCCCTTTTCAGAGTTTGCTTATTGCTTCGTGTCATTTGCTTTCTGTGCTGCTGTTCATTTAATTTCTTTAAGTTGCCTCTTAGCCTCAGTTAGTAGCCACACCATCCTTAGTTGTCTTAAGTTGCTTTATTTCAGCTATGTACCTATACTTTGTACAATGGTTTTGTATTATCAGTCTGTTGCCTTATGTCTTTGTTTATTTTCGTATCCCACCTAGGGAGCGGGGGATAGGTAAGACACCCATGGCTTTACATACCCACACGTATGGGTAACGTAAAGAGGCCATTGGCTAATGCTGCATTATTCATTGTTTCAGGGGGATCCAGCCCAGCCCTCATCTCTACCGGCAGCAGACCAGGGGCCTCATGTACAAAGGGTGCGTACGCACAAAAACGTGGCGTATGTCCTTTTCCACGGCAAAGTTCAGATGTATCAAGAGTGAAATGACCGTGGAAATGTGCAGTGCCTCACGCCAATTTCATGGCTGGCATACGCACATTTCTACAGCTGTTGATCCTTTGGCGACACTTAGAGGTGATGCTGGGAAACTGTTATAATAAATGAATGGTGAGGTAATGTCCAGCTAAATCAATTTCAAAATGAGAAAAGAGAGAGGAAAATATTATAGCTGATATAAATGAATTTTCTCTTTCTGCTAATTGGATTATTTTCAAGTACCATATTGATTGATTGATTGATTGATTGATTGATTGAATGAATACTTTATTATGTGTGTTTGTTTTAACCCTCCAGGAAACAGGGTGTCGGGGTGGGGTGGGGTGTATCGACTCTGCTTTCACATGATACTGTCCTGCCACGACACAGCTCCAGCTGGAGAGGCAAAGTAGGTGGCCCGGGTCTCCCTCACTCTCTTCGCCTCTGTGGAGAAGAAGTTGCTGCCTGCCTGAGAGATGTCACACATGCCTGAGGTGTATTGCTCTGTGTGTTGACATCTGGTAGTCTTCACTCCCCTCGCCGCGGGACAATCAGATGAAATTGTGGAGGACACGTGTGGCTTTTACACAGGCCTCCACATTCTCAGGCTTCAGCGCAACCACCTGCCTGTACAAGCGCCACTGGGTCGCTAAAATGCCAAACGCACATTCCACAACCAGACTTGCCCTATGTGGGAGAAGTACATGATATTCCATTAAAGGAGAGGCATTTGAAATATATAGTATTGGCTATCAGATATCTTTCCTGTTATGAATGTTTTTCTTTGGTCATGATGTTGCAATGGTATAGATAGGTAGGAGGACCCACAGAATTTGAAACCAAAAATGTATAAATTATTCCATATCTGGACAGCTGGTAGCTGTAGATGCGGCGTGGGGATCCCAGCTTCACTGGAGCAGCATGTCGCCTCATCAGGTTGGGCTTCAGGGGGAAAGCCTCATCACCCACAAAAAGGTGAGGGACTTCACCGGGATGGGCAGCTCCGGGGACGGTGGCTGGGGATGGAAGGTCGAGGGTGCCTGCCTGGAGAGCTTGGCCAAAGGCTGACTCCCTGAGGGTTCCTCCATCACTTGCCCTGCCGTAAGCGCTGACATCGATGACCCGAAATAGCTTTTTGGAATCGACCACAGCAAGCAGGACAATGGAGAAGTTGCCCATATTATAAAACTGGGAGCCAGAGCACGGCGAAGCTTGGATGGTGATGTGCTTCCCATTAATAGCTCCAATGCAGTTTGGGAAGTTCCACTGTTCCCAGAACCCCCTGGCAATGGCTCTCCAGTCATCCATCCAAGGTACTCCTCCACTAGGTTGTCCCAGATGGTTGTGGTGATGCATACCACCATCTTGGCAACGGTGGAGAAACCCAACCGATAGCTAAAAGCTATGGACCAGAAAGAGTCCCCAGTTGCAAGAAAACTGAAAAACAGGAATAAACAAGAAATGATTATTTATGACTTCATACACATTCAAAATGTTTCATGTTCAATGTGGCCTATATTATCTAAACTAACATCTTAACACATTTCAACATTATATTATTTTGAGGATAATAGGCTATTCTCCTGTCTGTATTTGTAGGCTGTGTTTTTATGGGGTGATGCACTGCACACACACACACACACACACACACACACACACACACACACACACACACACACACACAGGTGAGCACACTCGGGCCGCATTCTCCTGACCCAACCTGCAGCATGGCACTAAAGGAGCAGAGCCTGTATTGCGTTCAGGCGTTGCCGTTGTCACGTAAATAACAAAGCCAAAGAATTCTCAGTAGGTTCTACTACAGAGTGACATTCATTTACTGAAGGCATTTTTTATCTGCCCGATTTTTAGAGACTGTGGTGGGGCAAATTAGACTCTGGAATAGACTGGTGGAATTCTATCCCGTGAGAAGGAGGGCTCTTAGCTGCCCATGAGCGGAAACAGGCCAAGGTTTTGTGGGCTCTCCATCGTCATGTCTGCTCCGTTACATGGGCGCTACAGGGGCAAGGCATTGGAGAGCCAATACCCATGGACGTCGGAACTATTTTCTGAGGGGGGGGTGGGATTTTTGTTGGGAGGGGCAGGGGAAGCACGCACACTTATCAATGATTAAGGATTTGATTTTAAGTTATTTTATAATGACATGCAGTTATAAGAGAACTATAATGGATGAACACGGCATCTTTATTGTTAAGAAAATGGAACTTTGATAACTAAATCAAGCCATAACAGCATTATTTGTAAACTCGAATGGAAAAAAAGAAAAGTCTGCACTCCTGACTCAGGGCTTTCATGCATTTCCAAAAGTGGACCTTCTCTCAGTTGACCTACTGATGAAGATTTTAAGCAGGGTTGAGACATCGCTTTTATCCATAAGGTCACTGTGAGCGTTCATAATGGCCAAATGTGTTAAGCGGCCTTCACATGATACGAACAACGCGCTTCGCTCACCGCCAGGTGTGGCGCAGAGGTCAGAGGTTTTACAGCTGATCATGTATAAAAGCCTTTAGTCTCTCCAGGCCAGACAGAGCTTAATGAGCTTCTCCACCTCCAACAGCATGGAGCGCGTTTGGGGCTGCAAGGTTTGCAGGATGGACACAACATCCTGGATGCCAAGGCTACTGTATGTAGTCAGGCACGCTGCATATCACCTCAAAAGCATAGATCTATGCATTAATGATATGAAAGAGATAAATGTAAGTCAGACAAATTGAGTTTAAATTCAGATTCTTTATTTTTTTTAAAACGTCATGCAGTGGGTAGGGAGGCTGATGGGGTGCGGGGGGTGCAGCCGTCTATGCCAATATGGAGCTGCCAGAAGAGACAGCAAGAGGCTGTTTCTGGTTGTGGTTGAGAGGGAAGGCAAAGAGTCTGGGGTCAGCGCTCACTCATACAATTAGGCTACAGACATAACAGAGAATGTGTGCAGAAGACAGCACCAGATGACCTGCAAATAAAATAGACATGGGTCAGTGGTTACCCACCTGGCAACTACTGACTGCATATGATGACAGAGACTTTAATTTATGGGCAATATGTAGCAGAGACTTACCGAGATATTTTAAATGGAGCATACTGTGCACAAGATGAAGCAGAAACTGCAGAGGTGTTGTGGAGGAAGTGGAGATTGTCAGCAGGGGTGTAGTGGTAAAATAAGTGGTGGGTAAACAATATGAATTCGGTGGTCACGGTAAAATATATCACGCTGTACGCCATCAGATGTTTGCAACTGCAAGCTTTCTTTTAAATGATGCTTTCACACAACACACAACAAGTAATTTGCTCTGTATTAAACTTTTCCAAACCCCGTTGAACCCTTGAGCGCAAGTTCCATGAGCTCACGGAACTCCGCAAAATCTTCGATACCTAGAAGGAGGTATAGGGTTAGGGTGCATGTGGAGGCATAAGGGATGCGTCTGGATCCTGGCTCCTGTTTGTAAAATTCCACCACTGCAGTGTTCTTTTTCAGGGAACCCAAGAGGCGGGATGTGGTCCGCTCCCGTGACGAAAACCGAGAGGTCCCCGTAGCGTGCATCCCTCGCCAACTCTGTTGACAAATATGTTTACTTACTCTGTGTAACATGTTTTAAGGATAATGTGCAAGATTTTTAATATTTTGTTCCAGTTGTAATTAATGATTAATTTAGTTGACCACATGCCATGTTGTCACCTTTTAGGACCTGTCTTATTAAATTAATATTGGTTATTTCCTGAATATCAACCTCATGATTAAGGATTCAAAAATTATATAAATGATCAAGACTTAAAACATAAAAAACATCAAGACTTCTCTTCCCTGACATCAATGTGAACCAAGACTCAAAGCAAATTATGCTGATCCACATTTCATCCAGCTACCCTGTCCAACTGGTATGCCCCCAAAAAAATCTTTGTGATGTTGAGTATTGTGATTCTCTCTCTCTCTCTCTCTCTCTCTCTCTCTCTCTCTCTCTCCCCCTCCAGGCTATATAATAAATGTAATATTATAAAAGACAGGAAGATGTACAGACTATTATCTTCCACAGAGTAAGACTAGCAAAGTTTATCATCACAGACTTATGCAGGGGCCCGCTCACCGCAAACAGTTGTAGAAGAGGTAACTGAGAGGGTCTCCTGTTTCAAGTCCTGGTGATCTTAATCTCAAACAGCGCTAAGATAAAGAAATGAAATGGCTCGAGCTTGCCTAACTGCAGTACTGATCAATAAAAGTCTCTTAAAATCTCATGCGGTCTAAGGAAGGATTTCTTTATGATTCAATACCTGACCGTAGCAAAGGGTGAGAGTGCTCACACCACTGGGGATGCTGATGCGCCAATACGCGATATCTTGGCCGTGCCAAATAATGCTCCACTCCGATGGGCGAGAATGACACCAGTGTGCTCCGGTTTGGGGAGGCTTGTGCGGCACAATCTTAGCCACGCCAAACAATTTTCTCCACCACACCAACCCAGATGTTGGCTCAAGGAGGAAGCGAAAAGAAGAGGGGGGCGGCCAGTTACCTGTATTTCTAGGGGCGCACGCCACCACCTCTCAATTAAAGTGTCGGTGAGTCTGGCACAGTGCCATATAGTGGTAGGTAGGGGAGACCATCCATCCGGTCACACACACACACATGCATATATATATACAGGGCCACTGTTAACCATTGGAGGCCCTAAGCATAATTGGTCACAGAGGCCCTGCTGGGATTGATGAGTGGTTGCTTCACTGCTGGTAGATGGCTGCTCGTCATCTGAACCTTCCTCTTGGCAACGTGCTCCTCCTTGAACATATTTTAGCATAGACCCTGCCTATATTTTAGAAATACAAAAAAACAAAAAAGAGATGGTTAGGGTTAGGGTGGTTAGGGTTAGCAAGAGCTAAATGAAATACCCAAACACATAGGCGTTTCTAGCCCATTTTTGGGGGTGCTGAAGCACCCCTACATTGAATCCCAGCAGCCCTAAAATTTGAGAGATTTTTATTTATTTAGTTTTTACTGTATGTCCTTTTTTAACAAGCTAGAAAAGTGTCAAAACCATACAGTACTTGGTTGTTATGATGTTATATTTAAAGTTTATATGTATGGATAGAAAATTCAGTTGTATTACAAAATAATATCTCTCAAAGACAGAAATTCAGTTAGGCCCCTATAGATAGGGGACACATACACACACTAGAGTGTGGCTACCCAATCCAAGCCTGACGGGTCCCAACGGTAGGCCTACCCGACGGGTTGGGCCGGGTTCGGTCAAAAATGTATAAATTTTATTCAGGCTCGAGTCGGATTCAGTCAGCTTTCAGTGAAAATGTAGTGTATAAATAAATAAAATCCTATTGTCTGTCCTGTTTATTGCTTGGGGACTGTTATTTACGTGACAACACCTGAACAGAACACACACACGCACACATTGGCTGTTTGTTTCTACCTCTCCCCTCGCTGGAAGCCTCAGACCTTCCGCCTCCTGCCTCCGCCTTGATTAAATGCTGAAAATAAAATAAAAGAGGGAGACAGGTTTTTCCTATTTTATCTTATTGTGTGTGTGTGTGTGTGTGTGCGTGTGCATGTGTGTACAGACAGACAGACAGCCTCATCATGGATATAAGATTGTTTTTTCGAAGAAAAAAAAGAGCCAGGTTCAGGTAAGATCAAATGGTCTGTCTATCTAGAATGATGTTGTAAGTTGGATCAATGTATCAGTTTATCTCTTATTAGATATAAAACGCATTGTTTCGTTATTTGCCTTTTGGTTGACAGTACAAAGAGAGAGAGAGAGAGGAGCAGAGAGAGGACTTAATTTATTAGTATTCTTATTAGTATTTTTGGTACTCACATAGGGGGCTGGTTTACTCCAGAAACATACATGCTGTTTTTGTGTATGTTGAGGAGCTGCTGTATCAAAATGAGTTGTCTTCCCCCAGAAATTAGAGTTACAATATGTTTCTTTTATGATTCCAATCCATTCCTCTTTTGCTGTGGCTCAGCATTTAAATAACCTAAGATTTGATGGTTTAGTCACAGACTTTCCCAAAAAGTGTTGTGCTTTTCTTTCACAAATGTGGGAATGAAATTGCATTAAAATGTACAAAACAGTGAAATTTATCTTGCCTGGCCGGGCAGCTCTCTGGGTGCTCAGCACCCCTAAACCTCTGATCCTAGAATCGCCCCTGCCCAAACATTAGGATTGTCTGATGACAAATAAAAAACTATGTAATACTCTGCTCCCTTTTATACCATCTGACAACAACTTTCATATCCATGACTTTCATTCTAGCCAAAACCAAGCCCTATTTCTCAGCTGTAGACTTTGAAAGGGTGATCCATGCCTTTATAACCACCAGATTAGACTATTGTAACTCCCGTCCAGAACGCTGCTGCTTGCCTCCTCACAGGCAAGAAAAAGCGCGACCACATCATGCCGGTTTTAGCCTCCCTCCACTGGCTCCCGGTCCATTTTGATTTTAAACTTCTCTTAATTGTTTTTAAAGCCCTCAACGGTCTGGCCCCTCTGTACCTCTCTGAGCTCCTTTTGTGCCAGACCCCAACCAGAACCTTAAGGTCTTCGGACCAACTACTGTTGGTGGTGCCAAAAACCAGACTAAAGTCTTGAGGTGACAGAGCCTTCGCAGCGACTGCCCCCAGGCTCTGGAACAGCCTCCCCCTTCACATTCGATCTTTCCAGTCCCTAGAGACTTTTAAATCCTCCCTAAAAACCTTTCTCTTCCACCTGGCGTATCATTCAGACTGAGCACGATGATCTCAAGTTTTGTTTTTTTGTTTTTATAATTGCTATATTAATATTTGCACTGTTTGCTCTGTTTTCTTATCGTTGTTTTCTACATCTATTCTATTTTTATTATTGATGTTGTTTTAACTCTGTACCCACCTATGTGCAGCACTTTGGTCGACTGCCGTTGTTTTAAATGTGCTCTAGAAATAAATCCTGACTTGACCTTACCTATATTAACCAACTGTTCATAACAGGACAACCACTGCCTCAAAACTTCATCATATGCCTTAGCCTAAGTCTGCTGTTTATCCGTAAAGCACTTCAAATACTGATATTTTCATATATCTAGTATGTATTTCACAGTGACATAAGAATTATATTAAAGCAAATCTAGTGGGACACAGACTAAACAAAGATTAAATACTCAAATCATACACATTATTTAACCAATAAATGCAGAGCAGAGGCAAGCAAAACAATGGTGGTATTTTGTCCTCCACTCAATTTCAAATTACTTAAACTACCACATTGAGCAATTCAAAAATTTACCAGCAGATGTCGCCCTTGCCATAGCCTCAACAGAGCCTAAAGGTGCGGACACACCAAACCGACATCAAAGAACTATCGGCGACGAAAGCCAACTGTCGCCCTGTGTCAGTTGCATTTGATCACACTACACAGACTACATCCGACGGCTAAGTGGCACGTACGTTCTGCACCTGTAATAGTCCTCCATGGACTATTACATCCAGACGGTCCCAGTGTTTCCTCTGCAGGCTCCACTTCACTCAGCTGCCCGATAAACCCGCTGCTTCTTCCCCTTTAACCTGAATACAAACCACGGCTCGGTGCTCCGGTTGGATCCAAATGTAGAGCCAGGGCAAGCTCAGAGACTAGCGGCGGCTAACTGGCTGTGCTTCCCTCCGGTCACGCTGCGGCTAACGCTCTGCTAGCTGCTCCCAGCTAGCCCCGGCTCTCCGTTTGGATTCTAACGGAGAGCCGGGGCTAGCTGGGAAGCTAGTGGAGGCTAACTGGCTGTGCTTCCCTCCGGTCATGCTATGGCTAACGCTCCACTAGCCTCACAGCTAGCTCCGGTTTGTTATTCAGGTTAAAGCGGGAAGAAGCTGCAGGTCTGTCAGGTAGCTGAGTGAAGTGGAGCCTGAGGAGGAAGCACCGTTAAGCCCCAGTTTCACTACAGGCAGATTCACTTGCTACAGGGGCAAGGAAGTAAAACCTGAACAGCCATTCAGAGTGATCTCTCTCACCAACAAGCTCTGCCGCCAATTCAACATGCTCAATCGGCCAAAAAGCCACCGACGCCGACCCCGGAGTGCAGACAGTGCGGGACACACCGCAAAAACTAGGCCGACAGACGCTCACCGACGGCCCGACTTTGGTTGATGGCCAACCGTCGGCTTGGTGTGTCAGGGCCTTTAGATGGAACCCAACATATGCGGCGTCGGCTATGAGCCACAAAACTGTATGACTATCCTTCCAGCATTCTGCTTACTACATGCCCATTTAAGCAATGGGTTTATTGCATGCAGCTACATTATAAAATCCAAATGCTAGGTTGCTAACGTTAGCTACAGGGGCGATTCTAGGATCAGAGGTTTAGGGGTGCTGAGCACCCAGAGAGCTGCCCAGCCAGGCAAGATAAATTTCACTGTTTTGTACATTTTAACGCAATTTCATTCCCATATTTGTGAAAGAAAAGTACAACACTTTTTGGGAAAGTCTGTGACTAAACCATCAAATCTGATAAAGGTTATTTAAATGCTGAGCCACAGAAAAAGAGGAATGGATTGGAATCATAAAAGAAACATATTGTAACTCTAATTTCTGGGGGAAGACAACTCATTTTGATACAGCAGCTCCTCAACATACATATAAACAGCATGTATGTTTCTGGAGTAAACCAGCCCCCTATAGTGAGTACCAAAAATATCAAAAATACCTTGGACTTATTTTCTGGACTTTTATTTGAAATGCAATGCACAACATGTAACATTAACACATTAAAATTAATTGACTTTTTCAATGTTTGTCTCTGCCTTTTTCCTTCTTGTCTGTATAATATAATACAAATACATAAATAAAAATACACCTCAAAAAAGAAAAGTGCTTGAAATCTACAAAATAATAATAATAATGAATACACACAATAGGAGTTACAATGTTAATGGGCATCCAGTCAGTAACGCCAGGCCCACACTGCCCGCGGAAGCGCAGCGCACCGAAATTCCCCCGCGCGCTGGAGCACCTCCGTTCACATCAGACGCGCATTTCTCCACGCCGTCGACAAGCGATTCTGCTCCCAGCTCTTGTTTTTCACTGCCTGGCTTGTCAGATTCGCTCGCGGCTCACGCAGAAAATAGACCAGACGCCGAACTGATCGCTGCAAATCGTGAGCCTGCCGCGGAGCTTCCCGGCGCGGCGCGGCCAGTGTGGATGACACAGTCGGTTAACATGGGCGCTGAAAGGAAACTGCCTTCTCTTCTCGGCGCTTCGAGGCTATTCACGGCGCTTCCGCGGGCGATGTGGCCCTAGCGTTAGCTAGTCAGTAGCACCTTGGCTTTAATATTAACACATGCACATGACACAACAGCTAGCTTCTCTCATTCCAATTCAAACACAGGACAGTGGTACTGACCACCTGTAAAGCTTCCTAGTTAGCTGCTGTATTTTTGTTGTTAAAATATTACATTTCAACCAAGTATGGTTTTGACACTTTTCTAGCTTGTTAAAAAAGGACATACAGTAAAAAAAAAAAAAAAAAAAAAAAATCTCTCAAATTTTAGGGGTGCTGGGATTCAATTTAGCACCCCCAAAAATGGGCTAGAAATGCCTGTGGTTAGCTATGAGTAATATCACTGAGCGGTAGCTAACCTTGCATATTTCCCTGTTATTAGACCTATTACAGAATTATAAAACATGGACTTACCAGCAAGCATGGGCGGATCTACCAGGGTGACATAGGGTGGCAAATGCCACCCTAAAAGAAAGCCATGCCACCCCTGCTACCACCCCAGTTGGCTGCGACGAATTTAAAGAAAAGTTATGGCCAATTTGACATTTACGAGCGCGAATCTCCAATGTCCGACTGCAGTGAATGCAGCACGAGATAACGCCACAGCGGCAAGAGACTGCTTTGTTTGGAGAACTGAGTGGAGCCAGAGGGGTAGCCTATTCCAGAAAGTGGGTTAAGTGAAAACTCTGAGTATGTTAACCCTGAAATGAGGGAAACTCTGGGTTTTCAGTTCCAGAAAGAGAGGTAGGCTAAATCAAACTCTGAGTCAATCACCATGGCAACTGAGTCTGTGAACCTAACCTGGGGCCTGTATCACGAAGCAGGATTAATGTCTTAGCAAGGTAACTTCAGGGTTAACCCTGGGTTTTCGGTCTCACGAAGCCGGTTCAGTTCTTATCGCGGTAGATCACCATGGTAACTTACTCTGAACAGCTATCCTGCTCTGGAGCAGGGTAAGTTCAGGGTTGAATCTGATCCTATCCACCTTATTTTTCACGGAAACATGGAGGCAAAACAGAACGCAGCCAGCTTCCGTTTTTTTGTGCGACACTTCCGGTCTAGCACTCTCACCACTGTGTAAATGGGAATCGCCTTGTTGTTTACCTTGCCGAGTTTCGCTCTATATGTGAATATATCACATTTTCACGTCACTATATCACCGTTTAGACTAATCTGATGTTTGTAAAGTCTATAAACACAATGACTGAACAAACATTAGTATTTTCTCTGTGTGTAATTAATAACATGGTTATCGTAGATTGGCTGGGCTAACCGTTAGCTGTTAGCCGTTAGCCGTGTCTGTAATAACTCACTAAACTCACAAAGTGCCCCGTGAAAAAAATATTTCCTCCAGCGGATGTCTTAGTTACAACATGATTGAGCTAACTGGAGTAGTTTCATGTCGTATCCGACAACGGGAGGCTTTTAACGGATGGCGATCCTGATGTTAGCTTTGCTGCTAGTGTTAACGTTAGCTGTCCCTGTCAGCTGCAGCCACTGATGCTTTCTAGACATCGTGATTTCCCAAAACTGAATAAATACCACACATAGCAACACAAAACTGCTTTGCTAGCTCAATCATGTTGTAACGGCTGGATGGTTGATGCGTACATGCTGATTCGGGTGCTATCAGAGCCGATCCGTGCATCACTATGGCTTAATGATCAACTCAGTCAATTAAAACAACCCGTCCTGTGTTAGGAGTGTATGTCGCTGACAGAAAGAAAAGGGAAAAAAGATAGAAAAGCAGCGTACACCTCACATATTTATTTCTCACAGTTGCGCATACTTTTGGCTGGCATGCAGAAGCACCGTCTGTGTGTCGAGGGTGCGAGCCACAGCTTCAGCTGCTCAGGTAGAGAGGCTTAGCCCAGTGTGTTTTTTCGCTGATTCGGTTCTGCAGGTTCTCTGCTGGTACACTGGAGACGGGGATCAAGCAGTTTGTCTCACTCGGGATAGATTGTGCTTTTTTGGTTCATAGTTTATGATTGACGTGCGATTTATTCGCATTTAGAGGGAATAAATTTCCGTTATAACGGAAACGTGGGCACAGTTATCTATACAAAATACACAGACTAACTAACTAACTAACTGATTGACTAACATAAACAACTGAAAATTGAAAAAAAAAATAGCTTGCACCGTTAGCTCCGGTAAGGGAAAGCATGAGGGAAAGCGGCTGACCGGAAGTCACGCACAAAAAAACGGAAGTTGATCACTATTTACTTCCGTGTTTGAAAATAAGGTGGATAAAAAGCACCACCCACTGGCCAATCAGCTGTTCGGAAAAAAATGACTCTGCTGACAGAAATGCAGCCCAGTCATGACGGGAAGTTTAATTCATTTGATTGATTTTGATTTGAAAGTTTATTTTGAACATTTAAAAAAGAAAAGAAAGCAACAGCAACAGACAGTGAAAAGATTGTTCAAAAAGGAGTGGAAAGAAGTCGTAATTTCATCCCACCCCTTCACAAGAAAGAAACTGATACACTTAATAGCACCATTAATTAGTGCCAACATTTTGTTTTGTTGGAGGAAATGATCCCTGTTAAAGAGAATGGGCCTAACTGACAGCTTTGCTGCTGGAAATGTGGAAAGTAGCCTATCATGTCTACACTTCATGGTGTTTGAGGGATTTTCCTTTTTGTTTTTTAAAGAGGGAGACTAGGTATATTTTTGCGCAGCTGTTAATTTCTAACGCAGCTCAATATCAGGATGATTTTATTCAGACTATCAATTTGGTGTTGATATGATTTAATTGTGGCGTTAGCTTTAAGCTTTATTGTAGCATATATAGCCTAACGTTATGACAAAGAAGACCAATTTATCAGACGCAATGATGTTAGATGACAATTGTAATACACGCAATTCATCTGCGCAGCATTGATTTCATGGGATTCAAGGGTGTGATCAGTGTCAGATGTACAGGTACAGGTACTGTAGCTACTTGAACCAGTGATGAGTAATTTAACCTACACATCATTTTATTTGCTACCTTGTTTTGTCTTGATTTTTCCCTCTCTCCTCCTCTATTTCTTCTTTCCTGACCCGTTTTTTTTTCTTCTCTATTATGTGATTTCATTGATATTTTGACAGGGGAATTTCTTTGATAAGCTTTGAGTGGCTTCTAACCTCTCCGGCACTTTTCTTTTTTTAATCTTGTAAATGTTATACTGTCTGTTTTTAACATTATGTGCAAATAAACTAATCTAAACTAAAACTTCATCCCATTATGCATTGCCACACATGCTTCCTCCTCCTGCAGCTGCCACGGTGTTGGCCTTTTCTGTAACGTTGCTTTTCTCCTCCTCATATTTTAGTAGAATTCATCTCTGATCCTCAAGAGAAATACCTTTTTTCCCTCACATACGGCACTCTGTGAGGACGATCAGTGACGCTGCACTTCTCTCATGACTGTGATTGGTCCGCTGCGTGCGCGTTCAGGGCTCTTGTTAAAGCAACTCTGGGTTGAGTTACCGTGTTGATATCCAGCGTCGTGATACCGATTATTCTGATTGTCATTGTTAGGGTTAGTCAACCCAGGATAGGTCTGGGTAACCCAGGAAAGGTTGATCTCACTTCGTGATACAGGCCCCTGCTCGCTGGTTAGGTTTTTCTCTGTCTCCTCCCTCTTACACGCTGTTTCATTTCCTCATTCATTCAGTCCATGTCAAAGCTTGTATTGAAGCGCATTAATTAGCGGGGATTTACCGTCTGTAACAGTCTAAATCCTGCTGGATATTAGTTTGTTACTCAGGACTGTCTTAAGCTACTGAATTTATGCACATCAATCATTTCTTTGGACATCAGTTTTTGTCTTTACATTCAAATATTGCACAGCACGAACTCACCCTCAGCTCAGAATCAAACCTCTGTCCTTTTTATATTTATTATTTTTTATAACACTGTGGGATCAATGGAAGCCCATTTCCGCCACTTGATGGAAAAAAATAAGATCTAATAACTCAAAATAATGAGATACTAAGTCAAAATAATGAGATACTAAGTCAAAATAATGAGATACTATCTCAAAATAATGAGGTGAATGAGTACAGTTATAGCCTTCGATAATCCATACATAGGCTGCTCTTCACCTCTCAGTCACGATGGATAACATCATTGAAGGATACTACAGACGTGGATTCACAAATCGTGAGATTTTATCTTTATTGGAGGAATCACACAACATTAAAATAAGCCTTCGGACACTGGAGAGAAAGCTTCAAAGGAACCAGCTTTGGCGGAGACGGAACAAAACTGATGAAGCAGAGGTGGCTTCCTTCATTTTCCAACAGCTGCAAACATCTGGCAAACAGCACGGCTACAGATGGATGCACCAAAAGTGTTGGATGGCCGGAATAATTACTGACAGAGAAACTGTACGCCAATTGATGCGTCTAATGGACAAAAATGGTGTAAATCTCCGTGAGCACAACCGTTTGAGACGGCGCGTCTACGTCAGTCATGGTCCAAACTATGTGTGGCATGTCGATGGATATGACAAGTTGAAGCCTTATGGCATATGTATCAGTGGATGCATAGATGGCTTTTCGAGAAAAATGATATGGCTCGAGGCGTTCAAAACTAACAGCGACCCTCGAATTATCGCAGGTTATTTTACTGATGCTGTAAGTGACAACAGTGGATGCCCACAAAGAGTCAGATTAGACCATGATACTGAGAATACACACCTTGCAGCAATGCAGAAGTTTCTGCGCAACACTGAGGATGACAATGGAGTGGAGTGTGTCACTTTAGGTCCAAGTACTGGTAATCAGAGAATTGAACGCTAGTGGTGCACCTTGAGAAGGGAATGCACCCATTTCTGGATGGACCATTTTGACCAGCTGAAAGCAGATGGGTATTTTGCTGACAGCTTCATTGACAAATCACTGATCCAGTTTTGCTTCCAAAATACCATAGGTACAGTATCCTAAACACCTATTGCTTATAGGGCTATACATCATTGTTGGAGGAAGTACTTGAAAATACTCCATTCAAAAATAAAAATCACAAAGTGTGTAAGGAGCCTATTATCAGTAAAACAGGTCTGCTTTAAGTAGACTATTAAAAGGTGCAGTAGGCTACAGTTGTCCCTGTCAGTGCTAACCAGTGTCTTTTTTTATAAATATTGGTGGTAAACGAATGCATTTCTTTTTTTAAAGATATTTTTTGGGGGCATTTTTAGCCTTTATTTGATAGGACAGACAAGTGTGAAGGAGGGAGAGAGAGAGGGCGTGACATGCAGCAAAGGGCCACAGGCTGGAGTCGAACCCGAGCCGCTGCAGCAACAGCCTTGTACATGGGGCGCCTGCTCTACCACTAAGCCACCGATGCCTTATTGAGGCCTTTACAGTAAATACATGAATAGGGCTGAGAAAGTCAGCGAGTATCTTTGAGTATACTACAGCGTGTACAAACTTCCGGTTTTCAAAATAAAATGTGAAAGGCAATTAAAAAAAGACGTCATAATGATACAACGCTGGCTTTATGTCAGATTACCTGGTAGAAAAAAATGAAAAAAATAGCATTTTAGCTCAATAGCTTCCAGGTCATGTGACCTAATGGCTCAAAATCAGTGTAGGATCATATTACTGTAATACACTGGCAGGTTAAGACATACAATTTCATTATAGTTTAATACACCTCATATTTTATAATCATTTTTTAATGGCAAAAATTGACATTTTAGCTCAATAGCTTCCAGGTCATGTGACCTAATGGCTCAAAACCAGTGTTGGATCATTCTGACATCTTTTTATTACCTTTCATATTTTATTTAGAAAACCATAAGTTTCTACACACTGTTGTATACTAGCGCTGACTTTATCCGTGTATTTACTGTAAATACTGCAACACAGGCACACTTGAAATGTTGGAGCAGCTGGCTTGACTGCGTAAAAACGACAGGCAGCTGGCTTGATCGCAGTATATTAACAGTGTCACTGTACTTTAAGAGCCACCAGTCAACTTTTCATGAGCTCAACAGCAAACATCCCCTATTTTAACCCCTTTTTCACAAGGCATTTTCTAGATTTTTTTTCTACTTTTATTTTCATTTTTCAACGCAGGCTTGTAAAATTGTTGAAAAGTTACTGTAGTGGATGAAACAAAGATTTTTGTGTGTAAACAAATGTCATTTGAGCCCACATTTAGGACTAATTAAGTAAACAAAAGTCACATGAAAATTTACACTGTAAATTAGGCAACAGTAATTAATTTGCATCACCAATCAACATGATAACAGAATTAAGCAAAGATTATTCTCTAACAAACCTTTTCATTCTTTCTCTTGCAGGAGGAGCTTGATGAGGTTGTAACTGCCTGGAATGACCATCGCATAAGAACAACCAACAATCCTCGGGCTCCCACTGGTCGCCCTTCCATAATGCATGCGGTCCCCAACCTTTATGGGGCACCGAATTTCCTGCAGCCAGTTGATGAAATGAAGATGGAAATATGTCGAGAGGACTGCTGTTTTAAAGACTATCCTTGTGACGAGGATGTGTTTCACTTATGTATGGAACTTATGGCTGAGCACAACCT
Source organism: Epinephelus fuscoguttatus (assembly GCF_011397635.1). Taxonomy (NCBI): domain Eukaryota; kingdom Metazoa; phylum Chordata; class Actinopteri; order Perciformes; family Serranidae; genus Epinephelus; species Epinephelus fuscoguttatus. The sequence goes on from NC_064752.1 coordinate 40,812,851, forward strand.
GGAAATGTCTGATGATGTACAGTACAGGCCAAAAGTTTGGACACACCTTCTCATTCAATGCGTTTTCTTTATTTTCATGACTATTTACATTGTAGATTCTCACTGAAGGCATCAAAACTATGAATGAACACATGTGGAGTTATGTACTTAACAAAAAAAGGTGAAATAACTGAAAACATGTTTTATATTCTAGTTTCTTCAAAATAGCCACCCTTTGCTCTGATTACTGCTTTGCACACTCTTGGCATTCTCTCCATGAGCTTCAAGAGGTAGTCACCTGAAATGGTTTTCCAACAGTCTTGAAGGAGTTCCCAGAGGTGTTTAGCACTTGTTGGCCCCTTTGCCTTCACTCCGCGGTCCAGCTCACCCCAAACCATCTCGATTGGGTTCAGGTCCGGTGACTGTGGAGGCCAGGTCATCTGCCGCAGCACTCCATCACTCTCCTTCTTGGTCAAATAGCCCTTACACAGCCTGGAGGTGTGTTTGGGGTCATTGTCCTGTTGAAAAATAAATGATCGTCCAACTAAACGCAAACCGGATGGGATGGCATGTCGCTGCAGGATGCTGTGGTAGCCATGCTGGTTTGAATTTTGAATAAATCCCCAACAGTGTCACCAGCAAAACACCCCCACACCATCACACCTCCTCCTCCATGCTTCACAGTGGGAACCAGGCATGTGGAATCCATCCGTTCACCTTTTCTGCGTCTCACAAAGACACGGCGGTTGGAACCAAAGATCTCAAATTTGGACTCATCAGACCAAAGCACAGATTTCCACTGGTCTAATGTCCATTCCTTGTGTTTCTTGGCCCAAACAAATCTCTTCTGCTTGTTGCCTCTCCTTAGCAGTGGTTTCCTAGCAGCTATTTGACCATGAAGGCCTGATTCGCGCAGTCTCCTCTTAACAGTTGTTCTAGAGATGGGTCTGCTGCTAGAACTCTGTGTGGCATTCATCTGGTCTCTGATCTGAGCTGCTGTTAACTTGCGATTTCTGAGGCTGGTGACTCGGATGAACTTATCCTCAGAAGCAGAGGTGACTCTTGGTCTTCCTTTCCTGGGTCGGTCCTCATGTGTGCCAGTTTCGTTGTAGCGCTTGATGGTTTTTGCGACTCCACTTGATTTGATTTGATTTGATTTGATTTTTATTCACACATCAAAATAATACCGATACCATTTAATAAATGCATCACAAATTTGGATGTGTGAAGGGGACACCCCAAGTAAGCTACCCAAAGCTTTTAGGAGGGGGCCCAACATAAAACACAAATAGAACATTAGACATAATACACAAAAGAAGAAACATACAAACAAACAATCCCCAGACACTAGATCAGTCCGATATTACCATAGGTAGTGTTCCTCTGAACATATATTCAATCATGCATCCGCATCAGAAGTATCAAGAGTATCAAACGTATCAAAAAGTCAAGGAGTGCCCCAGATACTCCAGAATCAGGCACCAAACAAACAAAATATCAGCATATCAATAATGTAAATTTACAAGATACAACTCAGATCAAAACACCTGGGGCATGAGTTCACAGTTCCTTATATGTAGATAACAGCTTCCTCTTTAGATTCTTTTGAAAAGGAAAACAGAATGTGACATTTTAATATCGTCTTCTAGCTCGTTCCATATCTGCGGTCCTCTGCTCACAATGCTCAAGCTGGTGCATTTAAGCCTTCGTTTTTCCCATAATAAGATGTTTTTCCTGGTGTCATACATGTGCAGAGGGAGGCAGACTGGAACAAGGTGACATAATTGGCAGTTTAACCCATGAACAACCTGATACATTGTACATGCATTATGAAAGACATTGCACTCAGCAAGCCTCAGAAGACCATATTTGCGGAAAAAGGGACCTGTTGAAGCATTACCACTGGACCACGACAAGACACGTGTAACTCTCTTTTGGAGGATCTCTAATTTTTTGAGGTGACTAGGAAAAGTGTTGCACCAAATAATATTACAGTAATTTATATGCGGCTCAAATAGAGATTTATATAAGGTAAGGAGTGCTGAAAGTGGAAGAAAATTCCTTAGTTTAAAGAACAAGCCAACATATTTAGACAATTTTTTTGTTAAATCATCAATATGGCATTTGAAATTTAAATACTCGTCAATGTGGACCCCCAGAAATTTTGTAGAAATTACTCTAACAATATCCTGCCCGTTTATTTTAATACAAACATGTTCAGCATTTTTTTTATTATTATTAGAGCCAAAAACAATATAATTTGTCTTGCTGATGTTGAGAGATAGTTTGTTGCATTTAAACCAACAGTCCACCTTCAGGAGCTCCCTATTTAGAATTCCTTGAAGTGCAGGTGGACTCTTGTGCGACAAGAACAGGTTGGTATCATCAGCAAACAGTATTTTATGAAGAACACAGGTGGAATTTACAAAGTCATTCATATACAGGATAAACAAGAGCGGCCCCAAAATAGAGCCCTGGGGCACCCCATATTTGATGAATTTACTTAATGATTTGTGGCCATTTAGGGACACATATTGTTGTCTTCCATACAAGTAACTTCTAAACCAGCTGAGTGCAATACCTCTGACACCATAATGATGCAATTTGTTCAACAGAATCTCAAAGTCGATAGTGTCAAACGCCTTCGTCAGGTCCAGAAAAATACCAATGCCGCATTCACCTTTTTCAATAGCATCATTTATACTTTCAGTAAGATCAAGAACTGCCATACAAGTAGTACTTTTTTTCCTGAAGCCATACTGAGATGGGACAAGAATATTTAAGTTGTCTAAATAACCACTTAATCTACTATACACAATTCTTTCTAATACCTTAGAGAGTGTGGGCAATATAGATATTGGTCGATAGTTGTTCATATCATTTTTATCACCAGACTTAAAGACTGGTACAATTCTTGCTATTTTTGCCATCTTTGGCACAACTCCAAGGAGTAATGAAAGATTAATACAGTAGACAAGTGGTTCTATTATTTCATTTACAATTGCTTTCAAAGTTTTGCTACAAATTCCATCTGCTCCATCTGTATGTGAGCTTTTCATATTCAAGATGATTTTTGAGGATTGAGGATCCTCGCCTGGATTGAGATCATGCAGCTTTCCTTCTGCAGGCTTGGGCAGGGCAGCTTTCACCTGTTGATGGATTTCAGACAAAACAGAGGACAAGGTTGCACAATATCTTAACATTTCATCCTCGCAGTGGCCAGTGTCTGGCAATTGCCTTTTAACGGGCCCAATCCCAGTGTTGAGAGGTCTGCCAAACAAGATCTCAAATGGACTGAATCCATTTCTGCTCCACCTTCTAGAGCTTTTGTCCATGACATCTTAGTCTCCTCACACACTTTCACAAGTTTGTTTTAAAAGTTGCATTTTCTCTCTCAAATGCCCCTCCAGAGGCTGGGTGATATGCACAATGTTGTCTCAAATCAATACTCACCAACTCACCAATTGGAATTTCCCACCTAGGAATTATCAGAGTCATCAACGCTTTCGCCACTGCTGCTGCATCCTGTTTAGCTGTGGGAAAAGCTTCAACCCATTTTGAAAACATGCACACAATCACCAAAACAAACTTTTTCCCTTCACTTGGTGTTAGTTCAATGAAATCCATTTGCAAGTGATCAAAAGTATTAGTATAAAAAGGTATACTATAAAGTATAGTAGCACAGATCACACATCTTTTGCAAAACTCTGTGGTGCTAGTGCCAGTGCTAGGGTCTCTTGAAGCTGAGCCATCAACAAAAAACTCAAAATCAGCGTTATCAAATGGCGTGTCCTTCAAGTCCGGTCTGGGAGAACAGACAGAAGTTATCACAGCAACACAATCATGCGGTTCTCCATCAACAGCCGTTGGGAGAAGTGTAGCAGGATTAATAACAGTGCATCTCTTTACCTTGATGTTTGGTAATTCCAACAGGACAGCATTGTAACGCAACCACCTCGCAGCAGAAAGATGTGAAGTCTTTTGCTCAAGGAGGATGAGAGACACTGCATGTGGGACCAGCAAGGTCAAATCAGCATAACCTACAATGTCACGTGATGCAACAACTGCCCTCTCAGCAGCAGCCACAGCCCTAAGACAATGAGGCAGGCCTGCAGCCACACTGTCGAGTTTTGATGAGAAATAAGCTACAGGTCGCTGTCTCCCCCCGTGTGCTTGCAGCAGCACAGAAGTCATGTACCCACCCTTTTCGTCAACAGTCTGGGTAAATGGTCGTGTGCAGTCAGGCAGTCCAAGAGTCGGAGGTGTTTGCAAAGAAAGTTTCAAATCAACAAAAGATTTCTCTGCTTCAGGGGTCCAAATGACATGATCAGATGCTTTCAGGCCTTTCCCATGAGCAATTGCTGCTAATGGTGCCTCAATTTCAGCATAATTAGGAACCCATTGCCTGCAGTAGCCTGTCATTCCCAAAAAAGACATGAGTTGTTTCTTTGTTTGGGGTTTTGGGATTTTTTGAATAGCTTCAATGCGTTTGGGTGTGAGGGTTTTTCCCTCAGGAGAAATCACGTGACCCAAAAATGTGACTTCTTGTGAAACAAACTGTAGCTTTGACAGGCTGGCTTTGTGGCCCTGTTCAGAATGAATCAGTCAGCAAGGCAATGGTGTCTTTAACACAGCCTTCCCTGGTTGTGCTCGCAACCAAAAGGTCATCAACGTACTGCAACAAAGTACTACTTTCGGGCAGTACAAGGGTCTCCAAACTGTCACGCAAAGCAGAATTATAGATTGTTGGGGACTTCGAGAAACCTTGACATAAACGCCAGAAAGTCCACATTTTCCCCTCAAAACAAAATGCAAACCAGAATTGACTGTCCGGGTGCACCGGAACACTGAAGAATGCATTCGACAGATCAACTACTGAGGACCACTTGCTATCAGCTGGAACTTGAGACAGAATTGTGTGTGGATTTGGAACCGTGGGCACTCTGGCCTGTACCGCAGCATTTACAGCTTGCAGGTCTTGCACAAATCTCCACTCAGCAGGTTCGCCATCGGGTCGTGTTTTACGCACCGGAAAGATAGGCGTCCTCACAGGAGAGTTTGGACACGGAACAATCACGCCTGCCTTCAACAGGGCATCAAACACAGGTTTAATGCCTTCCACTGCTTCACACCTGAGAGGATATTGATTGCGACAGGGTCTGTAGTCAGATTTAGGTGTGATTATCACAGGCTCACAAGACAGAGGCCATGTGTGCTGTGCAGTGCAGGCATGTGACGTCAGCATGTGTGTGTGTCTCTGGGAGCTGCAGCAAAACAGATGGGGGTAGATTCACCTTCCATTCGCACATGAACTGTCCCTCAGCGTGCTTGAAAAAAGCACAATTTTCCCTCAAGTCATTCACTCTCTTTACCTGAACACCTTCAGGTGTGCAAATCAATACAATACCCAATCTACACATGAGATCTCGTCCCATCAGATTGACAGGGCATTTGTCAGAATACAAGAATGAGTGTTTGAAAGATTTCCCCGTGTCAGAATCAAAACAAGTCAGTGGAGCAGTGTATTTTTCAACAATTGCTACCCCTGCAACCCCAATTGTTTTCTGATATCTCCCACTGAGCTTAGGTGTAACTTCAGGAGGAAATTCACAACGTCTCACGACTGATTCTGTGGCCCCGGAATCCACCAAGAAAGAGAGTTCAACACCCTTAACTGACAGTGTATATCTAGGCATTTTTTTATATGCCTTTGCTGAAAAATCAGCCAGCATACTGCTATGCTCACTCTCTCTCTGTTTAGATTCAAGGTGCAGAATCGCATCAGTGACAAGTTCATACTCTACATCAGTCATGACATGTGTGTTGTGTGTTTCTGTGTTTGTGTTAGTGTCAGTGCTCTCACGTGTCTGAAGTGTTGGTTGGTTTCCCGGGTCAGTGTCGTCACCAGATTTGGCCGTCCTCGCACTCCCACCACATAGTCAATCTGACTCGCTTGCCCCGTCCTTTCTTTTGTTGTTGTCCCCTTTGCGGCAGTTTCGTGCCCAATGTCCACTCTTGCCACAGTTGTAACAACGATCTTTGTCTTTGTCTCTGCGCCCTCCCCGTGACTTTCCTTTCCGGCCCCCCTTCAGCTCCTGCAGCTGAGCCAGCTGTAGTTTGGCAGAGAGGCGATCTTTTTTCTCCAGCTGCCACTTCCAGCATGGGAGCACTCAGTTCTGTCTTTTGCCCCTCCCACTTCCCCTGCTCAGGCCCGTAGGATTTTCCACTGCGCAGGGATGAGGAGGTGGAGGGATTCGGGTGTGGAGGCACATCGCCCCATGGGGTTCTGTGTGATGTCTCAGTGGGGGGGAAGTGGGCTTTGTGTCTGCTGCCGCTGCAGAGGAGTCGCCTGTCGCAGAGGAGCCGCCTGCTCCCTCCTGATCACGGTGATCGGCGTACGGTGGGGGCCGTGTAGGTGGAGCCGAGTTGAGGTCCGAATCCAGTTTCGGACACTGCGCCGGGAGACCTTTGGGGCCCTGCCTATGCTTGGCCTCTTTCATCCAACTATTAAATGCTGACCAATCTGCCTCGAATTTGACCTTACCTCCAAATTTCCCTACTAACCCCCTTCTTTCTAAATCTGTTAACCTCACCTCTAACGCCTCGAGTTGTTTTACACTCAGGCTGCCAGATGGTGGAAAACAACACTCATTTACCCACAGATCTAACTGAGCCACGCTCTCCTTCCCATAATTGATTTTCATGAATCTCACGTTGGGAGCGCTATAATCAGGCTCAATTCTTCTCTCTGAGGTATTGCTCTGTCCAGATCCCATTGTAATCAAATTCTCAGGTCTTTTCCCCTTAGCAGGAAATAAGCCAAATTTGTGGAACGAAATTATCTTACTTTTAAGTGAAAACGAAAAATTTACCACTCTCTCTGTTCCGCTCTGATAGCAGGTGCGTATATCCCCCTGGGAATTCCCCCTTTTTTGCTACTCACCTGACAGCTAAAAAGTCAGGTGTCGTGTTAGGTTCCCAACCTACACTATCTTAGGTCCCCGACCTAAACTGAGCTCACACTTTTCCTGCACTCAATTTCCCAGAAACGGTGCCTGGCACGTCTGCCAACCTGTCACAATAGGTGGAAAAGACTTTCCCTGCACAGTCCTCAAAACTCACCAGAACAGACAGCGAGGTGTTGACAGCCACCGAGCTCGTTGGACCTCAACGGTGAAGGGAATCCCGGTCCTCCAGACGTCAGGCCCTACTCTCAACCTTCCTTTGTGGGGGAGTTTGAGGTGGTAAGAGCCTCAGCTCTTGCTGTGCACAGTCTCCACACCTTCAGTCCAGAATTCCAGAATCCGCTCACAGATGAGGTCCCTTCGTGGTCGCCAATTTTGTGGTGGCAAAATTACTATTTAATGAACAGTTTAAAGAAAAAGTCTTCACACGTCGGCTGTCTTTCTTGAGTTTAATAAGCATTCATGAATGGAGACACTCAAACATACAACCGCATGAACAGTCAGTCAGTGAGCGAGTGCCTAGCAAGTCTTCTCGCCCTGCTATCTTTATAGTTCCCATAACACATGCACATCAACAGTCAAAATATGTGGCGCCTTGGCATTCCTAAAACACAACATCTCTTGAGGCTAATAAGGACACTTGTTGTCCTCCCTAGCTCATAGTCTTGGTGTCTGAGCCTCCCTGGCTCGTGACCTTGGTGTCTCTCACTGCTGTCACAGTAGGGGTAAAATGAGCAACACACATCATACAGCAATACCAAATACCCAAATTTTCCATCACACTTCATTTCCATCTGTTGGCTTTAAGAAAAAAGACTTAAGGTAATTTCCAGATAAAAATTGAGGTTGGTTAATTTTGTTAGAAATATTTTCACCAATGGAAATAAAATGATTATTAAAGCAGTTTGCAAGATCACCATAGCTAATATCATTACAGGAGTCACTGGCCTTGTAATTCTTTATATCAGGGAGCACAGTAGGCTTATTGCCCCTACCAAGGACCTTATTTAACACCTTCCAGGACTTTTTAGAGTCTCCCTGTGATGCATCTATAGCATCTGCATAGTAACTTCTTTTGCTCTTTCGTATGATATGTGTTAATTTATTCCTATATGAATTATACTCTCTCTTATTTGCCTCACTTGGGTTATTGATGTAACGTCTGTAGAGTTTATTTTTATGGTTAATAGACTTTAGAGTTCCTTTAGTAAGCCAAGGATTTTGATCTGCAGTTCTGCATGTAACAATTTTTTTGGGTATGGTGCGGCAAAAGGATTCTGTAATCTCAGTGAGCAAGGTATTATATGCTGTATCAGGATCTCTGCAATGATAGACCGAATCCCATGTTTTCGCTTGCAAGCTTTCACGCAATTGCTGCAAAGTTCTTTCATTTAGACTTTGGCTTTAGTTTTATGGCATGACAGTATAGATTTTCTAGCAAGATCAATGAATAGAACTACAGGAAAATGGTCAGATATATCAGTAAGCACAACACCTGATACAGAACAAGCATTTTGAATGTTTGTAATAATGTTATCAATAATTGACTTGCTATACTGCGTTACTCTGGTAAAAGTATTTATGGTAGGAAAAAGGAAAATGAATGTAATGTGTTAATAAAATCTTTTTTAACAGTGTCATCTTTAGAGATATCAATATTGAAATCCCCAAGAATTACACAGTCTTTGTTGAAATTATTTATGGAAAATAAAAGTTCATCCAATTTAACCTGAAAAGTGCCTAAATCAGAGTCGGGGGGACGATAAATCACTCCAATTATAAGACTTTTACCCTTATTAATATTTATCTCAATAAAAAGAGAGTCAGATTTACCATCATCAATAACAAGATCGTCATGAACATTTACTGGATGTCTAGAGTTTAAATACAGACATACACCACCACCTGTTCTGCCAAGTCTGTTTTTGTTATAGAACCTGTAGCCATCTAGGTTTAGTGAATTTATATAAGAGCTGTCATTTATCCAGGTTTCACTACACCCAATTACATCAAAGCTACAACCTGTGGTGGTTAGGAAGGAGGCTAGTTCATCGTGATGTTTGTTCAGACTTCTTACATTCAGGTGTAGGAATGAGTAATTAGTATCACTGTTAACACGTTGCAACTGGTGTGGAGAATAATACTTACAATTTAGATTGCTGCCGCTATCAATGCAATGTTGTTCATTATCTACATCATAAGTTAAATCATCAAAGCCCATATAAATTCTGATGGGGACATAATGTTAGGTGGCTGATGAAGTTTACTGGGATTGTACTACAATACAAACAACGACAATAAAACAAACAAGTAAACATCCCGTCCTGCACACTACAGGGCTGTAGCATGACAAAGAGCAACAGTCATGTCATCTCCACCCTCCATTTAGAAAAAAGGAAATGAATGAAATTTGGACCATGTCTCAGTCAGCCACATCATTTAACAACTGCTTCACTGTGCCTCACAAATAAATAAAGAGGAAGTTTAAATTTCCCATGATCATCATAAGACTATACAAAAATGAGAATAGAGGAGAGGAGAAAAAATAAAGAAGGAAACAGATCGATTTAAGTCAAATCATTCCTCATTAAATTAATTTCAGTCAATCTTGGAAGATTCATATCTTCAGTCTTACCATATCAGTAGCCACATTCATAATTCTACTGTCCCATCATGTGTTCGGAGACTTCAAAGGTACTACAAACTTCAGACTTTCAAGCTTCAGACTTTCTCCAGAGATAGGATAAAGTCTTCTGCCTCTTTTGGATCCTGGAAAGTGTGGACTTCGCTTCCTCTGGAGAGCTTAATCGTTGCAGGGTAGAGCAAAAACGCCTGGAATCCTTTGACACGAGCCTCATGCATCAATTTGTAACAGGGTTGTCGGCGTTTTGTGGTAGATTCGCTGTAATCTGCCGCAAATTTCAGCTGGATGCCGTCGACCGATGGAGGACTCTTTCTGGCTTCATTCAGCACAAGATCCCTGTCAGTGAAGCGAAGAAACTTAACAATCATCGGTCGGGAGCGCTGCTGTTTCCCGACAGGAACCCCTGGCAGACGCCCGAGGCGATAGCATCTCATCAACTCCGGCGGGGCTGACTCCAAACTGGTGAACCACTTCGGGATGCTGTCCATCAAATAAGTGAGAGCATTTTGGCCTTCTGTCCCCTCTTTTAGGTTAAATATTAGCAAATTATCCCTTCGTGCTCTGTCCTCCAGCTCAATCAGCTTTGTTTGAAAAGTTTGTAGGTCCCTCTGGCATCTCGCTGTTGATTTTTCCGCGTTTGTAATGCGCTCGCGGAGGTTGGCTGTTTCGGAGCGAATAGCACGTATTTCTTCCGTGTGCCGTGCTAATATGGAGTTCATCTTATCTATTTGCTTTTCAAGCCTGTTAGCACGGACTTCAGCACGCTCATCAGCCTCCTTAAAATATCTTGCCATTACATCCTCCGACACCGCTGCCCGGGCCGCGTGCTCCTCGGCCAGCTCCTTGCGTCTCTGAGCCATTGTATCTTGCTTAGCGGTAGTATGACGTCTGGTTAATGGCATTCACTTGGGATATGTGCTACCAAGGTGAAATAGCACATAAAGAACAACTGCCCGCGGAGTCTAAAAGTTTTATGGAGTCTAAAAGTTTTATGGAGAGTGGACGCTGAGAGTAGTTATGCTGCCGCCCTCATGAACCGGAAGTGTCTTCCTTGTCAAAACTTCAACACTTGGACACATTTAAAGTTTTTGCAATTTTCCGGACTGACTGACCTTCATTTCTTAAAGTAATGATGGCCACTCGTTTTTCTTTAGTTAGCTGATTGGTTCTTGCCATAATATGAATCCAATAGGGCTGTCGGCTGTGTATTAACCGCTGTACTTCTGCACAACACAACTGATGGTCCCAAGCCCATTGATAAAGCAAGAAATTCCACTAATTAACCCTGATAAGGCACACCTGTGAAGTGGAAACCATTTCAGGTGACTACCTCTTGAAGCTCATGGAGAGAATGCCAAGAGTGTGCAAAGCAGTAATCAGAGCAAAGGGTGGCTATTTTGAAGAAACTAGAATATAAAACATGTTTTCAGTTATTTCACCTTTTTTTTTAAGTACATAACTCCACATGTGTTCATTCATAGTTTTGATGCCTTAAGTGAGAATCTACAATGTAAATAGTCATGAAAATAAAGAAAACGCATTGAATGAGAAGGTGTGTCCAAACTTTTGGCCTGTACTGTATATGCAATTACTGACCTTTATCTTAGACTTCGTCAAATAATTAATGATGGGCTGAAGTAGGCCTATGGGCCAGAAACGCTTTGAGAACAAGTGTCAGTTAAATAGAATTACATTTGTAGGCTACCAGTGTACACAGACATGCCCTGTATTGTTTATTGTACATGGCATCTGAAATACAGGTACAAATACATTAGTGACACTGTCTTTATACTGTATGAGAATTATAGTAAAGTCAGATGGATTTGTTTCTTGCCCCATTTCTGTATAACCTTACAAGACCCACTAAATGTGTTTGCTCTCAATGCTTTTAGTATAGTTTTAGTTTTGTATTTGCATTCTTGCCAACACATGCTAATTTATTTTCATTTTGGAACAAAATGATGGTGTAAATGTTTTTGTGGCATTCTTTTCCTTACCTTTCTATATATTTTGGTTTGTGATAAAAAACAACAACATTGCATAGATTAGTTTTAACAGCTAGTTCCAAGTTGAAGTCCACTGTGCTCCTGGCCCTAAGGATTTTTGATGTGTCATGTGACTTTTTCTCTCCTTCTGACACACCAGAACAGCAGCCTCTTTGACCTCTTGATTTACAAGTTAAGTGCTGTCTATGTGCATGTCATGAAGTGTGTGTTACATCCTCGGTAACAGTACAGTAGCTACAGCATTTTTCTTAATATTGTTAATGAAATAACATGACTACACAGTGCAGGATAACAATTGTAATTGTGACAAATACAACAACATGGTCACATCAAAAAACACAGCTGAACATTCTTTAACAGATGGCTCCTAAGATAAGACAAGCAACAGAATTGCTATTCATTATGAACATTATTAAAGACTTGCACCAAGACTACTGTATGTTTACTTGAGGAATGTGTTTGCACAAAAACACGCTTTGGCCTAAAACTTAATTGTCACTGAAGACAGCCAAATGTTACTTCATAAGTGACTTAACAAAAACGTATTGTCAAATAGTTCAAAAACAAAACTAAAAAGAAGAAAAAATAAAAACATTTTTGCATAGACCTTGATAGACAGATTCTTTACTCAAAAGTGCCAACCAACAATAGTCAAATGAACATGTTTGCCATTCTTGATCTTCACTACTGTGATGCTATTATGTAATATGACATTATTCTTAACAAATGACTTGGTAACAACAAAAAATGTAGTCATTTTAATGTACCTGTTCAACTATTTCAATATTATGTAAGGTTTTACAAATGGACACATGGTCACTGACATCAGGAAAAGAAGATTTTCTATCAAAATTGTGTATGAATTGTAAACACACACATACTCTCTTGACTGAGTTAGATTATGTCCATTACCCACATATTGGAGTTCAACACCTTATTCATTTCATAGCTGAAGTCAGGGTAGCTATCATAATGGATTGACAGCTCCAGCACACAGCCACATGTATGGGCCACAGGTCTTCTCTGGAAACCTTGAATCTGGGTGAAGTTAACAATGATATTCTTCCCCAAGAACAGATCTGAACCTGTGCAGAACCTGAGGAACAAACACAGATGCTGCATATCAGAATTCCTTAAGTATGCAGTGAGGTACTTTTGAATGTCCTTGTGGTGGACATCCATTGCCTCTGGGAAGGTGAGGGACTTCAAAACCTTTCTCACAGTTGGTTGCAGTGTTTCATACACTGCGTTGAGGTCCTGAAGGTTGTACCTGGCCATGCTAAGTATTTTTGTCCATTGCTCGATCACATAGGCTGGCCAAGGCTTGGACAAGCGTTTTGTGGGCAAGCTCTTGGAGGATTTCATTGACATTGCTGGCTGTTGGCATCCTTCTGCAGCTGTGGTTATCAAGGATCTCAATCAGTTCTTCCTAATCAACAGTGTCAAAATCTGATCGCCATGATTCAAATACTGCACGCTCAGATTCAGGCATGTATTTAAGGAAGTTCTCCACTAAATCACTCTTCACATATCCCAAAGCAGCTTGCTCTAGTATGACAGGTGCTATCTTCACAGGAAGATATTTCTCTCTCTCCCATCCAAAAGCAATTATTTGACCAACACTCTCCCACTGCTGCTGTCCAAAATCATGTCTCAGGAAAGGTACTTTAAAAGTATTTCCCACTGTGCACTGGTCGTAAAATTCAGTCCAGAATTCTGAGAGACAGTCTCTCACAACTCCACCATCATCATATGCCTTCTCAGGTTTTCCATCTGGCAGTACGAGCTGGATTTTAATGTCGGCCTCTTTAAGTCTATCGTCACTCAAATGAGCAATGAGCTCTGGCAATACCTGCCCTCTGTGAACAACCAAAATTTTCTTTACTCTCTCACTAGATGGCATGGCTTGTGGTGAAATAGTATCATCCAAAATCTGTGGTTCATTTTCAGAAAAGCTTCCTACAAAAACAATGTTGCTGCTCTCAAAATCATCCTCCCTGCCATCCTCTGTGGCATACACTGCAAACTCAAAATTGTCATTGCTTGCATTACTTCCAACAAATAGCACTTCAGGGCTGACTGTTTCAAATGTAGCTGATGATGGGGGGGTAGCAACATTAACGAGTAAAGTGGACGACTGAGCACTTTCCTGTCTTTCCAAAGATGGAGCCAAACCTGGGCTGTGACTGTGTGGTCTGTCATTGTTTTTGTTTTTTTGTGTGGTCAGATAAAACCTGAAAAGAGGAAGTTTTGTGTCCTGGTACACTTGTCCAACTGTCATCACCTCATCAAGTGTAATCTCTTGGTAATTTTTGATATCTAACTCAAAATCTGTTAAGGACCCCAGACTATTTCTCCCATTTGGAAAGAACAGGTCAGTAGCCTCCTGTATCAAATCCTTTTTCTGAGCATCCTTTGAAATTTCGAGTTTTCTAGTTCCCCCTCCTCGCTTGGCTCTCACTTGCTTGAAAGCCTCTTTTTCATCACCATAGTGCATCCATCCTATTTCTATTTTTTTCATTGTCTTCACAGCATTTTTTTCTGACTTGGTTGGAATTGTTCTCCCTGGTTTGTGCTGCTGCCTCCATCACAAGCTTTTCTTTTGGACAATTTGTTTTTCAGGCGCTCATACAGCTTTGATTTGCGAGTGTTGCAGTGGCTGTTTTCCTTCCTCCTACAAAATGCAAACACTGCAAGGCGATCCCCATAAAATGGCAAATAAGTCTTCAAGTCTTCATCTGTCATCAGCAATATGGTGGTAGCATCAATCTAAATATGGAAAATGCAATTGTTTAAAAAACATCGATCCTGATTAGATGACCTAATCATTATGCTACTGATAACATTTAGTTATGTTGAGTTTCAGGAAACAGCAAGAAAGCCGACAGTCAGAAAATTACCATGAAAAGTGGGCCTACAGTTGTTGAATGAAATATTGTGCTTTTACAGTCAAGTAGCCTACCTTCTCTTGCTCCAGGGCCTCTATTGTTTCCTCAGGAATATTTCTCTGTCTCAAGAAGTCACTTAGGTCATCCATCCTGTAAGTAGGCCTATACATTACAAGGAAGGCTATAGTGGGCTATAATCATTCATACATTTAACAAAAGTCTTGGGCAACAGATGAGCAATGATTTTAACTTTTATGCATATTATAATTAAACGTGAGGCTTTGCTTGACTTAGGTGTCACCTTAATAATTTGGTTTATAATCTCACATTATCTCAGCATGGTGCAGCATTTAAGAGTCTTTAAATTTACTACATTTGTAGCTGAAATAAAGTCACTGAATGCTGTTGAGTCAAGATACAAATAGATGTCCAGCATTTTAAAATCTACTGTATTTTAACCTCAACGTCTTTTCAAGTGCAAATCACCAAACATATTATTACTGGGTCAGACATGTCTTTATGTCTTTGATCTATAGCCTAGCCTATATGTTTTAAATCTTCCTATTTTTCAGTTGCTGCCTCCTGTGTTTTTCCCCATCAGATTAAATCTTAACAAATATATTATTATATATTATTAATATAATGCAATGTAGATCTACAGCCTGATACACAGTCAGATTCCACCACTTTATCTTCATTAAGAATTATGTAAGTCTGATAAATGATGAATAAACGGACAACACTGAATAAAACTTTTTTATTAACTTTATGGTTAACTTACTTACACTTTCCTCGCTCTGACTCAGGCTCTTCTTTTAAAGATAAACGTGCACCGTCTGCTACAGATGCATTAATATCTCTACATCCATTGGATTAAAATGAAGGTGCTGTCTTTTATTTACCTGTTGCCACGGTGAATCTTGGAGTCGGAGCTCCATTGATGATGGCTTTTTATTGTCGGCTTAACTCAGAGAGAACATACTCAGAGTTGACTGAACTAACTCAGATCAGCTGTTCTGGAACTCAGAGTTTCCCATCTCAAGGTAAATCAACTCAGAGTTCAGGGTTAGACTCAGAGTTTGTTGAACCTCCTTCGACACTTATTCCTAATATGAACTGTTTCACATGAAACCTGAAATGCAATACATTGATTGCATGAGATTAAGTTTGTCTGTATGAGTTTGTAAATGGCAGCTTGTGCCCTTATGTAGTGTGAACATACTAATCCTCATCAAACTGTGATAACTGTGATTAAATTCAGTATATATACTGTTGCCACCCCTCAAAAATTCCTGCCCCCCTCTTGCCACCCCATCAATATTTTTCAAGATCCGCCCCTGCCAGCAAACGATGCATGGGCTTCATCTTTTAGTTTTTTCTTCTTCCGTTTCTCTGCTCCAGATTCATGCTGTCTTTTACTTGCAATTACGTCTCATTCCACACCAGGTTGAGGTTGCTAAAGCAGTCAAACAGGGATTCATAGTTGTGCGCAAACCCTACGCACATAGCCCACGCACGTCGCCTATTCCGTAACGTGAGCATTTTTATTTATGCGGTGGTGTGTCTGTGTAGCTCTGCAGTTACACCTCCAAAACACTAAGTCGGCGCCAGATGAGTGCTGTAAAGTTTAGTTGATTCAAAACACACCCAAGACACACTTTAAACATGGCTTAATAGAGACAATTTGAAAAACACGTACATGTAGCCCAGGTAGAAAAAACACAATTAGATAGAGTATTTATTTTCTTTATTTTATTTGTTTACACCGGCAAAGTGTTATATATCCTATTGCATTTGAATGCACCGCTCAGTTCACATAACCCCACGTGGGTGTACCTAGCCCGCAACAGCCAATCAGGGGCTACGCAGGCCACGTTCAGCCTGTCAGCTCGGAGGTGAAGTGCAGGCGCGTTGTTTTTCCGGTCCTTTCTCATCTCAGCCATGGGAGTGAAGGCAGCAACCTGCTAAGAGGACAGAGAAAAGAGGAGAAAAATCCCGAGATAAACAGTGACAAGAGAAAGAGAAAACGAACACACTTACCTGCTGGAAGTTCGGAGCCGAGTGACTACACGAAGGAGACGAGTTACGTCGGTAAGGCAAGTTGTTCACTGGATAAAAAGATGCTCGTTAACACTTAGGCTATCGTCGTCGCCATGCTAATGCTAGCTCAGTGTCTCACAGGCCAGCCACGTACCTTCCATCTGGGAGCCGCTGCAAGCTCCGACATCCACGTGTCCGGCTTTGAAACAGAGCAATGGTGAGAAACGTGTCTCTTCAGCTGCTCTGATGCTATTTTTCTGCTCTTTCTCAGTGTGCTAAAGAAAGCAGGGGTGGTATTACAGTGAACTGTGGTGAATAATGGTGCAATGTTTCCTATATGTGTATACTGAGTATATTTTGTTTATTATTTTATGCCGATGTATATTTTAAAGGGGAAGTCTGTTTTGTTTTCCCATTGCCAATTTAAAAATAAGTAATTTGATATATCATATGATGGGAGTAAAATAACATTTTATTTTGTATGCAAATTATTGAAGGAATTTAATTAATTTCAACTGTGAGTTTAAAGTAACCTGGAAGGTCATTTTTGTTGCAGTTTCTCTCTCACTAGTAGGCCTATAGTGTAGGAGTAATTAAGCACACTTCTTTAATACCTCTGAAATGAACTCGTGTACTGTGATTTTATTTGTACATGTTATCCTATTTTGATATGGTTATGATATATGATATTTTGAATGTTAATGGTTACTTACCATAAGTATTATTTAAATAGTGTTCACATCAACAGTTAAATATGTGAGTACTTGAATGTTTAGTTCTCCTATTTGATATACTTGAACACTGAATGTTGTACAACAAAACTGAAGCTTTGAGATTTGATTATATTGAAGATTTATGTGTGAGGTTTAATGCAGTATTTAGCGTTTTTGACATTTAAACCTTTAATGATGCATCTGAGAATAGAGTGTAATAGATATGACCTTGTTTATAGGTCAGGTTTATTGAAAGGACGGGGAAAATCAGAGGACCAGGACGAGATTCCAGTCGTGACGGATGGCAAGCTAAGAACTTTGAGGAAGGATCACAGCGAAGGAGATACACACGTACACTCACACATACACAGATACACACATATTACACTTCTATGAACCTTTAAGAAACAGGTGCACCTGCAACAGTTTTTTATATTATAAGGGCCCCAACGGACATTCTTATTTCATTTGTGTGCATACTTTTTTGTTTCTGGTCATTTGAGTTTTTATTTTATATTTTTTGTACAAATTGAGCAATTTTCTTCATTCACTGTAAAAAATACAAGAGTGGCTACTCAGTATTTATTCTTGTGCCTGATTCATTATTGCTGCTCAGCATATTGGCTCCTATCAAATTTGGTGTCTTCTGATTCTGGCCAGGGTTTACTACTAGTCCAACTTGTTATTATACTGTAATTCACTTTTATATCACTAAAATTAGTTACAGAAGTGGCGAGCCAGCCAGGAGCCATTTGATTTGAGCACCAATATTGACGTAATGACCAAAATTAATGATCAAAATTCCAAACGCAGTCATTGTCAGTGGGATAACCCAGGTAGCTGAGCAAGATGAACAAGTGTTTGACTTTCTAAAAGAGTATGGTAAAATTGAAAGAATTCTTTCTGTTGATGACTCACTGTCCGAGTTCTACCAAAACCTGATCGTTGAATATTCCAGCGGTTCAGCCTTAGAAGGTTTAGAACCTCACTTACAATATACATACACAGGACAAGGTGACTCCACTATTGTCTATGAAGTTAAGACACTCAGTAGCACGTACGCTACCAAGGTTGGAAGTAACGTCACTAAGACATACTTAGCTGAGCTCAAGGAACTAGCTAAGCAGAGTGGCAAAGACTATGGTGAGGTGTTGAAAGAGATGATGTCTCAGATTGGGGAAGATGTTGAAACCATGCATCACACAGCTGAAGAATCCTCCCCCACGCATGTTGAAACCACTGTCTTATCCCCTCCTGCTCCTTAAGAGCAACAGCCTCACACCTCATTCTCAGATGTCACACCAAGCAACAATGGTGGCACTGACCATGTTCTCATCACTGATGGAAAGAGAGCACCGTCCCTTTCAGTAAGTGACATGAACCCACCTGACATTCAGAAGGTCGTGGTCGAGCATATAGTATGGAGGCAGGACGTTGTTCCATACACGCAATCTCACGTGAGACTCTGCTCCTTCTCCGGAACGACTCCCAGACCTAATAGTGAAACCGATTATGACACATGGTGCACACACATTGAGCTGCTCCAAAATGATCCTAGCATGTCTCCTCTGTAAATATCCAGAAAGATCCTTGAGAGCCTGCTGTGAAGAGGTAGACAAACATCTCCTTAAGCAATTCTGCAGGGGATGTTGGGATAACACCCTGCTCAATGCCCTGCAACTCAAACAAATGAAGAGCAGCCCACCCCAATTCTCTGACCTCTTGCTAATGATTCGCTCTGAAGAGGATCACACATTGAGCTGCTCCAAAATGATCCTAGCATGTCTCCTCTGCAAATATCCAGAAAGATCCTTGAGAGCCTGCTGTGAAGAGGTAGACAAACATCTCCTTAAGCAATTCTGCAGGGGATGTTGGGATAACACCCTGCTCAATGCCCTGCAACTCAAACAAATGAAGAGCAGCCCACCCCAATTCTCTGACCTCTTGCTAATGATTCGCTCTGAAGAGGATCACACATTGAGCTGCTCCAAAATGATCCTAGCATGTCTCCTCTGCAAATATCCAGAAAGATCCTTGAGAGCCTGCTGTGAAGAGGTAGACAAACATCTCCTTAAGCAATTCTGCAGGGGATGTTGGGATAACACCCTGCTCAATGCCCTGCAACTCAAACAAATGAAGAGCAGCCCACCCCAATTCTCTGACCTCTTGCTAATGATTCGCTCTGAAGAGGATCGACAGCAAGCAAAAACCAGTCATATGAAAACACATATTGGCACCACAAAAAGCTCAGTTGCAGTTCCATGATGCATATGTTTGTGAACCAGAGGAGAAACATGAGAGTATTATCAGTGCTATTGAGGATCTGAGAAAGCAGGTGGCAAGTCTGCAAAGCCGACTAACTACATTCATGTCACAGCAAAAGACAAAAGGGGCTAGCAGCAAGGGACCTGCAGGGAAGCCTCAGAGCACAATGTCAAAGCCACATGACGCAGATACAGTCGTGCAAAGACAGACTAAAAAAACAGACATACAAACCCAAGCACTGGTACTGTTTTAACTGCGGCGAAGATGGGCACATCGCCTCATGCTGCACCGATCCCGCAAACCCCAACCTAGTGGCAGAAAAGAAGAAGCAGTTGGAGGAAAAACAGCACAAATGGGAAGCCCAAAATGGTTCAAACTTACCTTTAAATGGCTAACGGTTCCTGTTGTGGGACTAACAGGGACTGAGGAGAGTCAACAGTGTCCCCCAGACGTAAACAATGAAGACAAAATCCCTGCTGAGATTAACAAAGTCAGTACACCTGCAGAGAACGTCAAAGCTCAAACATGTTCTGGCCTACAACATTCAAAGCAGAACCAACCTTTCCAACTCCCCAGACGGTTGGTTGGCACCAAGATTACAGCTCAAGTGACTGTGAGAGGTGAAGAGGTCAACTGCCTTCTTGACTCAGGCTCACAAGTTACAGCCATACCTCAGTCATTTTACAAGCAGCACCTTTCAGAGCAGAAGATTAAACCACTGCATGACCTCTTAGAAGTGGAAGGTGCAAATGGCCAGCTAATGCCTTACTTTGGCTATATAGAAATGACCATAACCGTTCCAAAGGACTTTATAGGGGTTCCAATAGATGTAACCACACTTGCATTGGTTGTCCCTGACACTTAACAGCCCCTCATGCTCATAGGCACGAACACCCTAGATGTACTGTTTGACATCTACTCAGAGACTGACCTGACCCATCGTCAGCCCCTCCCACATGGCTACAAAGTAGTCTTCAAAGCTATTGAGCTAAGACAGAAGCAGGCAAGTAACAACCACCAGGGGGTAGTGAAGATGCAAGGCAAAATGCATCAGGTCATTCCAGCTGGTGAAGCTGTAGTGTTATGAAGAAGCAGTTGTTGTGTATTTTATGCTTCTACATGCACTGACCTTGCATTGCCATATGCCTGTGTGTATGTTTTTTCTAGAATTTTCAGTTGCATGTTTATTGTGACCGATTGAACTGTGGTCTTATTGTTTGCATTGTTAAGCACTCTGTCTACGCGTACTATGAAGGGTGCTATATAAATAAAAGTTTACTTACTTTACTTACTTAGTGGTGGAAGGAGTTGCCCTTGTCAGTGGCCTTCAAGATGAGAAATCAGTTGTCACTGAGTATCCATCGTCATCCCCCTTGCCAGGTGGCCTGCTAGTTAAAGCTGTTCTAGTGGATTTCCCTCAGCTACAGCCCGTAAGCTGCCAGTCGTCATAAGCAATGAGTCTGACCACGACATTGTCATCCCTGCAAAGTGCACTATTGCAGAAATTAGTGCTTATCAGACCATCCTATTAAAAGAACATAATATAGCCAAGCAGTCAGAACTCCTCCAGAGACCTTAAGAGACCCAGTCATCCCAAGAGCCCACCTTAAATTTCAATTTTGGTGATTTCCCCAATCCCATTTGAATGGAAGCAACACATCACTCAGCAGCTCAACAACTTGCCTGATGTGTTTGCGCATCATGACCTGGACTTTGGCCGGACAGATAAGGTAAGACACCACATAAAACTCTCAGATGAGACTCCTTCAAAATACGTGCCCGACCAATCTACCCACAGGACATTGAAGCTGTCCGAAGGCACATTCAAGAGCTCCTTGATGCAGGTGTTATTAGAGAGTCAGAATCGCCATTTGCATCACCCATAGTGGGAGTCCAGAAAAAGAACAGCTAAGTCCAGCTGTGCATTGATTATAGGTGTCTAAACCTCCAGACTATAAAAGATGCATACAACCTTCCAAAGCTGGAGGACACATTCTCAGCCCTAAATGGCTCTCAGTGGTTCTCTGTTCTCGACCTAAAGTCAGAGTATTATCAGATCGAGGTTGAAGAAACAGACAAACCGAAGACGGCCTTTGTGTGCCCTCTCGGGTTCTGGGAGTTCAACAGAATGCCTCAAGGTGTGACTAATGCCCCCAGCACATTCCAAAGATTAATGGAAAGGTGCATGGGGGATATGCATTTGAAAGATGCGTTGGCCTTCCTTGATGACGTGATAGCATTCTCCAGAACCCTTGAGGAGCATGAAGAAAGACTTATGAAAGTGCTCACTCGCCTCAAAGAGTTTTGAGACTGATCCAGAGAAGATTTCAGCTCTTAAAACATGGCCTGTCCCCCAGACCCTACGAGAGTTAAAATCGTTCCTCAGTTTCACTGGGTATTATAGGAGGTTCATTAAGAGCTACTCCAGCATTGTAAAACCTCTCCACAACTTAACCTCCGGCTACCCACCTCTCCACAAGAAATCAAAAGCAAAACCAGCAAACACAAGACAGCAAACGAATCAATACCATGACCCAAAAGAGCCCTTCGGAAGTTGCTGGACGCCAGCTTGCCAGCAAGCCTTCGAAACAGTCATCCAAAGCCTTACTACAACCCCTGTGTTGGCCTTTGCTGACCCCTAGAAACCCTATATACTGCACACCGACACCAGTACAACCGGGCTCGTGCTGTGTTGTATCAGGAGCAAGAGGGCCAACTTAGAGTCATAGGCTATGCAAGTAGAGGGCTGTCACAAAGCGAGAGTCGCTATCCAGCGCACAAGTTAGAGTTTTTGGCACTGAAGTGGTCAGTTACGGAAAAGTTCAGCAACTATCTTTACGGCAACCACTTCACTGTTGTAACGGATAGCAATCCGCTGACTTACATTCTGAACCCAGCAAAACTTGACGCGACCAGCTATAGGTGACTAGCAGCACTGTCCGCATTCTCTTTCAAACTCCTCTATTGTCCAGGAAGGCAGAACGGAGATGCGGATGGATTATCCCGCAGACCGCATGGGGTGCTAGCAGACGATCTGAAATCACAGAAAGAGAGAGAACGCATACAACAGTTCACTCAAGATCACCTCTCTGATCCAAAGAGGTGAATAGTCTGTTGTCAAAGCAATCTGTGAGAGACAGCTCACCTACAGCGTCAATCCTGATACATAACAACACTCTGTACAGGAGTCGCCAAGTGGGGTCCCAGACAACTTAACAGGTTGTACTCCCAGCTGAGCTACGCAACACAGTCCTCACCAGCCTGCACGATCATATGGGTCACATGGGAGTCGACCGTACATTGGACCTTGTAAGGACCAGATTCTATTGGCCAAAGATGGTTATGGATGTGCAAAGGAAAGTGAGGACATGTGGCAGGTGCTTGCGGAGGAAGACACGACCTGATAGAACTGACAAAAGTGGGACCAAGGACATACTGGTGATCACAGATCACTTCACTAAATTTGCGGTTGCCATCCCAACACCCAATCAAAAGTCCCGCACAGTAGCAAAGTGTCTGTGGGAGAACTTTATGGTACACTATGGTATTCCAGAAAAGCTACATAGTGACCAGGGTCCGGATTTCGAGTCCTGCACAATCAGGGAACTCTGTCACGTGGCTGGTATCCACAAGGTTAGGACAACCCCATACCACCCTAGGGGTAACCCTGTGGAATGATTTAATCGTACCCTGCTTTACATGTTGGGCACTCTCCAAGATCAAGATAAGTCCTGTTGGCGTGACCATATAAGACCCCTGGTCCACGCCTACAGGTATAATTGCACCAGGAATGAGGTGACTGGCTTCACCCCATACGAACTGATGTTCGGGCGCCAGCCTCGCCTGCCAGTTGATCTTGCATTCAAGTTGCCAGTACAAGAAGGTCAAAATTCATCTCACTCTGGGTATGTGCAAAACCTCAAGTCACGTCTCAAAGAAAGCTACAAGCTAGCTATAGACAAGGCTGCAAAGATAGCTTACAAGAACAAAAGGAGGTATGACAGACATGTAACTACTTCAGACTTGGAAGCTGGAGATTGGGTACTGGTCAGAAATGTTTGCATCCGGGGAAAACATAAGATTTCAGACCGATGGGAACACATTGTCCATGTAGTGGTGAGAAGAGCAGGCACCCTCCCGGTCTACACAGTTAAGCCTGAGAACAGGGATGGTCCCCTAAGGACACTACATAGGGACCTGCTACTTCCATGTGGGTACCTACCTGTGGAGGAAAGCAGTGAGCCTGTACAAAACCCAGTACCACGTGGGTCAGGAACCCGTGCAAACCCTGCGGTAGAGGAAGATAATTCCTCAGATGAAGGAGATGGTGTACTCATTCCAGTTTATTTGAGTCCCCCTATCCCCACGGTCGGTGAGAGTCCTATGCACCCAGATCTACCTATGACCAATGTCCAAGATACTCAGCATACTGAACCTCCGGGCATTCATCCTGTTGATAGTCCTGTAAATGTTCAAAATGTTGATAGTACACCAAATATTGACAACCCACCTGATATGTTCAATAGTACTTCAGATGGTCCTTTGATGTTCAGTGAGTCTAACTTTCATCAGAGTGATACTGGGTACTTACTCAGAAAGCAAAAATCCATTGAATCAACATTGAGATATGATCATGGCTTAAAATTGAATCAACATTGATGTCAGACATTGAAAATAACATTGAAAGCGCTCGTTATGATCAACATTGAAACAATGTAGAATTGTCAATTAATCTGAACATAGAATCAATATTGATTCATCTATAAATGCATTGAAATTACATTGATTCTACATTGCAACAATGTTATTATTAAAGGACCATTACAGCACTTTTCAACCTTCATCTGTAGGTTTTAAATATGCTTCATGCAAGGCCAAAATAATCACTTTACTCTTTTGGGTGTTATATAGTTCTGCAGGGGTTGCTCAAAACATGTGTACCAGTGACATGAATGCCGTTCAAACATATGGCAGTTATTAGAATTAGTGAGCTTGATTTCACTGGTAGACAAGTTTAGAGCAACCCCTACAGAACTAACAACAACCAAAAAAGTAAAGTGTTTTGGCATGAATGAGGTATATTAATAAAAACATACAGATGAAGGTTGAAATGTGCTGAAATGGGCCCTTAAGTATGATTTACTGCAGTGGTTCTCAACCTTTTTATATCAGGACATTTTTTGGGGGACCCCACACTTGCAACTGTCACCTCTCTGCGGCCACATTTGGCGTGCTGAACGTCAGGTTGAGAACCGCTGCTTTAATGCATTCTCTATGAACAAAAAGAAGAGACCATTCTATTTATTATTATTTATTTAGTACTAATTTGAACGTCATTTTGCTGCCTCAACAAACAGCTACAAATACTGGGCTCTCTGCCATTTCTCACAAATGTCTCACAATTTCAAACAAAACAGTTGAAAGCAATAGTCCAGTGGCAAAATAAAAATTGACATGGGCTAAATAAGCCAAATATTTTTCAAGGTAACAGTTTTTATAGTCCCTCTTTGTGTTACTATACCTTCACTGCAGCTCAACAGGTAATCCTGGAACTATAGGATCCAGTTCAACATGAACAAAACAGACAGGAAAACAACTAATTCTTTTCTTTCCTTGGTACTCCGCCACTCCTCTCTGGTGCATAACGTAGCCACTTCTTCACAGTCTCGCTGTATGGGAATTCCAGCAACTTGCGGTCAAATTGACGAACAGCCGCTACAAAAAAAAAAGACTTGTTATAAAGGTGTGTATCCATCTATCTATCTATCTATCTATCTGAGAGAGAGAGAGAGAGAGAGAGAGAGAGAGAGAGAGAGAGAGAGGCAGTATAGTTTTTACTGTACTAGACTTTCACTCAGCCTTAAGAATGGATGCATCTCCCTCACTATGGAATGACTCATTTATCTATGTAGATTATGTTTCATTTCATGGTGAAGAAAATGCATCCAATCTTGTTTAATTATGCTAATCAAATTAAAAATACATATAAATTAACTTCAGTATTTGCCAAATCCATTGCAAAGTAGTAAATCTAGTTTGTTGAGATGTAGGCTCACCAAACATGCAGTTCTGCAGTAGCATGTCTTTGAAGGCCCTCTTCTGTCCTTTTCCCACCCAGTTGAAGAGGCAGGCTAGACTGTTTGTCATGGTAGAGGATAGCATTCGCCGGATCATCATGTCTGAGTTGGTCCCTCCGACTAATGCCAGGCGGGTAATCTGAACAGATAATGGAGAAATGGTCGGTGTGCAAGTGTAAAGTGTACCATGTCAAATGGACAAGGTATCAGCTCATTTTTTAATTACAAATTTAATGAATTTTAAGCCCTTTTTATTTCATCTAAAGAAAAAATAAGACGATTACTGTGTCAAAACCAAACAACAAACAATGCCATCAAACAAATTGACAATCATTGGCTAAAAAAATAGACAATTATTAACTAACAAAGAAATATTATCCCGCATCGTTCTGAGCATTTAGATTGGCCATTTTCACAATATTTCTCTGCCAAACACACAACCATGTGAGAAACAGATTTAATCCCTCAACTCCTACAGACATTATAAGCCCTTTGATTTCAAACAATAAATTTAAGGTCTTTATAACTTTTTAAAGATCCACAGGATACCTATGCCTGCAGAAAAGATTGAAGCCTCGACAGATTATAGAGAAAAAGTTTAGTGTAAAAATTATTCACCATCTTTCGACGGACTGTTTCCTCCTTAAGTGCAGCTTCAGCCTCATCAAACTGCTCTTCATTGGTGAGCGGCAGCACGATGGGGAACTTCTCTTCTCTCTGTGGTCCGTGATTTCAGTCTTTAAAAACTGGATGTCCCGTGACATTTGCTTCACCTCCATGAGTAGCTCTGTAAGCATCGTGGTGTTTTTATTGGCAGCAATGTCTGGAATAAAAACAATTGATTTTACATTAAATTTCAAGGGCAGATTCAACTTTCTATCATTTAGAATTACACTAAGCAACTCACTGAGTATTTGCACTCCTTACTTCGAGTAACCATTAAGTGCTTCAAATTTTAGGCCTAAACACCATGACAAATTACACAAAAAAACATGATAAACATGGGAAAGTCACAAGAGATGTGTTTCTCAATTCAGAGGGCATCAATAAGGTTTATTTTATTTTATTTTATTTTATTTATCCTCTATTTAAAGTCGTACAGAAATGGAAAAATGATTTTATTCCGCTATGGGTCTAAACGTTAGTGTAATCACTCACCTATCAGATGATGTAAAGCAAAGTTTTTACAAAATTCTACTTATGTGTAAATCCGCAGTTAAAGTCGGTTATTTTTTTTTCCCCCCTCAGTTAGTGCAGGCACATGAGTTGTGCGTCAGCTAGTACAGGATTCATCAGCCAATCAAACTGCTACCAAGTGAGCCACGAGCTGGACAACATCCAATCAAATTCCTTCGAAACACTCAGTGTCCCGCCTCAAACATAACGTCCAATCAAATTTGTTTTCCTTACTCGTGTAACGTCGCGCTCTCACTCAGGTAAAGTCGGCAGAGGAGACAGGGAAACGGCCATTTCTGTACGATTTTAATCAGGTGAGTCTTGTTGAGATTGGCATCTCTTTATAAGGGAGCTTTGGCCAAGAAGGCAGCAAACAAAAGTTACAATATAAAACATAAACACAACAGTACATTGATAAATAAAGGGTAAGAGGTTGATCAGAAAATGATACTTGCCTTTCAACACTTGGCTGGACTCCCCTCTGTGGAATCTTCGACGTGGTGTTTCTGGAGCTGAATACGAGACCACACCACAACAACATAGCATCAGAATTTACATTAGGTCATTGTGTATTTTATGAATGCTACATGTGTAATTGCATTGCAGTTGAACAGGGGTGAAAAAAGATAGCAATCATCCCATTATTTTATGTCCAGTCCTTTGAGACATACATTTTGTGAAATTGGGAAATCGGGAACAGGAACACTTTGACTTGACTATTAGTAGCCGACTTGTGACAAGTGTACTCAGTTACAATGGGAATATAGGTATCTTTACCGAGGCCAGATGACTTGAACTCAGCTGATCTGGAGCCATGTGCATAGCTGACACTGAAATCTAAAAGAAAGGACACACATCATTATTTGTGGACATGAACATGAATTGCAGAATTTTGCACAAAAAACAAACAACTATTTAAGTTAAGTAATACATACCATTCCTTGCTTGCTGTGATGGCAAGCGAGTGTGGTAGGGGCTTGAGTTATACATTGGCATTCCTAGGAAATACAGACAGAATCAACAAAATAAGGCTACAGGTTCTAGCAAAACAGTGAGACACTGAATAAGCTATATGCACTTGACACTCCCACCCATCTAATTAACATTTCCAGTCAGTGCATGGTCTCCAGTACGCCAGGACCAGTAATCTCCCATAGAGGCACCACTGCCTGCTAATAAACTGGAGAAAATATGAGTAGCTGAGAGAATCACATACAGTACAGGCCAAAAGTTTGGACACACCTTCTCATTCAATGCGTTTTCTTTATTTTCATGACTATTCACATTGTAGATTCTCACTGAAGGCATCAAAACTATGAATGAACACATGTGGAGTTATGTACTTAACAAAAAAAGGTGAAATAACTGAAAACATGTTTTATATTCTAGTTTCTTCAAAATAGCCACCCTTTGCTCTGATTACTGCTTTGCACACTCTTGGCATTCTCTCCATGAGCTTCAAGAGGTAGTCACCTGAAATGGTTTCCACTTCACAGGTGTGCCTTATCAGGGTTAATTAGTGGAATTTCTTGCTTTATCAATGGGGTTGGGACCATCAGTTGTGTTGTGCAGAAGTACAGTGGTTAATACACAGCCGACAGCCCTATTGGACAACTGTTAAAATTCATATTATGGCAAGAACCAATCAGCTAACTAAAGAAAAACCAGTGGCCATCATTACTTTAAGAAATGAAGGTCAGTCAGTCCGGAAAATTGCAAAAACTTTAAATGTGTCCCCAAGTGGAGTCGCAAAAACCCTCAAGCGCTACAACGAAACTGGCACACATGAGGACCGATCCAGGAAAGGAAGACCAAGAGTCACCTCTGCTTCTGAGGATAAGTTCATCCGAGTCACCAGCCTCAGAAATCGTAAGTTAACAGCAGCTCAGATCAGAGACCAGATGAATGCCACACAGAGTTCTAGCAGCAGACCCATCTCTAGAACAACTGTTAAGAGGAGACTGCATGAATCAGGCCTTCATGGTCAAATAGCTGCTAGGAAACCACTGCTAAGGAGAGGCAACAAGCAGAAGAGATTTGTTTGGGCCAAGAAACACAAGGAATGGACATTAGACCAGTGGAAATCTGTGCTTTGGTCTGATGAGTCCAAATTTGAGATCTTTGGTTCCAACCGCCCGTGTCTTTGTGAGACGCAGAAAAGGTGAACGGATGGATTCCACATGCCTGGTTCCCACTGTGAAGCATGGAGGAGGAGGTGTGATGGTGGGGGTGTTTTGCTGGTGACACTGTTGGGGATTTATTCAAAATTGAAGGCACACTGAACCAGCATGGCTACCACAGCATCCTGCAGCGACATGCCATCCCATCCGGTTTGCGTTTAGTTGGACGATCATTTATTTTTCAAAAGGACAATGACCCCAAACACACCTCTAGGCTGTGTAAGGGCTATTTGACCAAGAAGGAGAGTGATGGAGTGCTGCGGCAGATGACCTAGCCTCCACAGTCACCGGACCTGAGATGGTTTGGGGTGAGCTAGACCGCAGAGTGAAGGGAAAGGGGCCAACAAGTGCTATACACCTCTGGGAACTCCTTCAAGACTGTTGGAAAACCATTTCAGGTGACTACCTCTTGAAGCTCATGGAGAGAATGCCAAGAGTGTGCAAAGCAGTAATCAGAGCAAAGGGTGGCTATTTTGAAGAAACTAGAATATAAAACATGTTTTCAGTTATTTCACCTTTTTTTGTTAAGTACATAACTCCACATGTGTTCATTCATAGTTTTGATGCCTTCAGTGAGAATCTACAATGTAAATAGTCATGAAAATAAAGAAAACGCATTGAATGAGAAGGTGTGTCCAAACTTTTGGCCTGTACTGTACATACAGCCTATTAGTCTACTTACCATTATTACAGATGTCCGTGGACTCTAACTGTGCCAAATAGCTTCCACAAAAGCCTAAAATGAAAGAACACAAAACAGGAACTATGAATGTTGTAACTTGGACAAAGCACATTTACATAGGAAACAAGCTTTAATGCCCATCCCAACGTAGTAGTGTGATGTGGTTCACTTACTATTATTAGCCTGGAGAAATGACAGATCCTCTGCGTAGCTTCCTGCAGAGGCTAAAAGAAGGGAATACAAGGCATGAATGGTGGATGCTGTAACTTTTGAACATGTATCACATGACTGGAATGCTTGTATGCAGTGTTGGGAGTAACACGTTACAGTAACTGCGTTACTTTTTGCGGTAACGAGTGCTGTAACTAATTACTTTGTCAAAAACCATAACGTGTTACTCATTACTGCGAAACAGGCTTGTTACTCGTTACTTCACGGTCGTGCCGCGGTGGTATCCATCTGTCAACATGTAACTACATCATGTATGACCTAACAACCTAAGAACCTGTTTTCAGTGACGGATAGTAAATTCACTCCAGCGGTGATCTTGTTTTTGGGTCGATCAGTTGCGTCTACCATTTGTGTCAGTTATGATTAAACCGATGAATTGGTCCTCTAACACATCGTAAAGTTTCACATGTAAGAGTTTTTCAGGAGAGGAGAAAGTCGGGTTTACCTGTAAGTGTAGCGAGTCACTGCTCTCTGCACATAAACAATGAGGCTGTCTGTCAAGCAGCCGGTGCAGCGGGTTCAAGCACACAACGTAAACAATGTGAGGGAAGAGACCGGTGGATCACAGTGATCCAGTCACGGTGAGTAAAAGGACAACAGGTTGCAGCAACAGCGATCTGTTCTGACCAGAGCTGGTCAACCCCGCCGCTGGAGTGAATTTACTATTGGTCACTGTAAACAGGTTCTTGCATGTAACTCGGTCAAAGTAAGACATATCCTCATGATTTTTGCAGCTCTGTTAGGTCAGACATCATGTGGTTACATGTTGACAGATTTAGACATGTCAGACTTACATGGAGTCCATCGCATTGCATTTCTACCCCGCTCCTCCCTACTGATTTAACTGTTAAATGTTTTTAATTCAACCAATCTATGTTGTGATACTGGGTACAATGATCAAATTTTACAGTTGTTTTGTTGAACACGATGCCACATCAACCCCAAAATAATGTGTTTGCATTTGTAGAGGGTTGGAAACAGTTGGAAACAATAAAAATATTTAATTCATTTGCACTTACACTACTACACTGCTATGGCAGGTTCAGGTCACTAGGTGGTGCATCGTGCTTGTAGAATACATGTAAGAAAGCCAGATTACTGGCAGCCTCCTTGGCCATCCAGTCAAGTTACTTTCCCAACTAACTAGTTACTTTGAAAGTTACGAGTAACTTAATGTAACTGAGTTACTTTTGAAAGAAGTAACTAGTAACTGTAACTAAGTTACTAATTTAAAGTAACTTGCCCAACACTGCTTGTATGTACTGACACAGGAACTAAATGCTTTTAAATTAAAGCTTACATGCAAAATTCTGTCTCTACCATTTTAATAAGTAATGACATACCACTGCTTGCATCTGAGGGGCACTTGCTGGATTCTGGCACTGTATTAACAAATAAGTGGAATTAAACACGAGAAATGTGTACAGTAGGCGTAGCAGTTAGTGCCATAACTGACAGTGTCATCTCTGTACCTGGAAAACGAACAGCTGGTGGCTTTGCAAATTTTCTCTTCACGTTTATTGTTTCTGGCTCTCCATCCGACTCCAAATACACAGGATTTGGCCTTGAAAATAAAAATTAAACATGTAACATTCCCAGCAATTGAAACAATTTTAAGCATAATTAAATTAAGTTGAGCAAGCCTTGAGAGACAAAGTTCACAGGCCATGAGCCTATTGCTTGTTTTTGCAGAATGAGTTAGCTTAATGTACAAGTACACATAGACATGACTAGTCTATCACAGGAGAAACATCTAACTCGCTGTGTAACTGTGTGTGTGTTTATCTCCCTCTCACTCTGTGTAACTGTGTGTGTGTACCCCCCTCTCACTCTGTGTAACTGTGTGTGTATCTCCCTCTCACTCTGTGTAACTGTGTGTGTATCTCCCTCTCACTCTGTGTAACTGTCTCTGTGTGCGTGTGTGCATCTCCCTCTCACTCTGTGTAACTGTGTGTGTACCCCCCTCTCACTCTGTGTAACTGTGTGTGTATCTCCCTCTCACACTGTGTAACTGTCTCTGTGTAACTGTGTGTGTACCCCCCTCTCACTCTGTGTAACTGTGTGTGTATCTCCCTCTCACTCTGTGGAACTGTCTCTGTGTAACTGTGTGTGTACCCCCCTCTCACTCTGTGTAACTGTGTGTGTATCTCCCTCTCACTCTGTGTAACTGTCTCTGTGTAACTGTGTGTGTATCTCCCTCTCACTCTGTGGAACTGTCTCTGTGTAACTGTGTGTGTATCCCCCTCTCACTCTGTGTAACCGTGTGTGTATCTCCCTCTCACTCTGCGTAACTGTCTCTGTGTAACTGTGTGTGTATCTCCCTCTCACTCTGTGTAACTGTCTCTCTGTGTGTAACTCTGTTGCGCTCTTCCTCTGTCGCTCTCACTCTCACTCTGTTGCGCTGTCTGTCGCTCTCTTTCTCTCTGTCAGGGTGGGCATTCACCACAAAGCCCCAGCATCTAGGTGTGAGCTATTAAGTAAACCAGTGCACCAAACACATTTGGTTGAGGAATTCCACTGTACCTTGTTCTTCTTTTTCGACGTTCCTCTGCTTCCTCCTCCGATTCCAAATCAGTGGTTGGACATCCAGTATTCACATACTTTTCTTCATACTGTTTGGCCTTTTCTAATGAGTCTGCAAAAGAATAAGTAGAACATACAGTATGAATTTTTTAAGAAGTATGATTACTAATTAAGAAAAGGTTTTGAAAATGGTAATCAGATTTTAATTCAGATAAATTTCAATTCACATCAGATAATGGTGATGCAGTGACTACCACAATTAATTAAGAGCCGGACATCCTCATATGTGGTCCATCCTTCATGGGGTGGCATGTTTTCTTTGAGGGCCTTCATATAATTTATGTTTTTGGGGCCATAACAATGTTCCTTCCTTAGGATTGAACCAGCTGGCAAGAACTGTTGCAGTTCCGCCGTTTGGAAATAGTACAACGGCCCACAGCACCACCTCACTTTCCATCCTGTGTACAATAAATGTATTCTAATATTCTGATTGTAATTACATTTACATATAAATAATAAAAATCATAAAATGCCATTAACGTGCCCAGCAATATGAGTGGTATGCTACTGCATATGAGCAATTGGAATAGCGATGAGGCCATTTCCTCTGATTCTGGATACAGAACACATTTACGTTTAATACAACTCAGTTTCCCAACCCCAATATCATCACATAACTCCTTAACCTTGTATGTACCTATGCATGAGGACTCACAGGGATAAGTGTAATATGATTCTTGGTGTCTGAACCTTTTGTATATCACATAGACCTCATTTTCTTCCTGGACTACATTCTGGACTACTGCAATTCCATCTCCCAACTCAATACAATTATCCCCCTGCTTTGTGGACAAGGTAAAATGACTACAGGAGACCTTTGTGTACTGTAGAGAAACACTGAAATGTTGAGGAAGTGGACCATCAGTATGGATTTTCTGTAAGACTGGTTCATCTGATGGTAATGGAACCTCGACATGTGGCATTTCTGACAATCTTTTGACCACCTGTTGTAGAGGTTGGTGTGGCTTGCGTAAAAGATGCTTTATTTGTCCAAGATAATTCTCACAGGGGAATCCCGAAACGTTTTCCAAAGGTCCAAATTGTTTGTATTCATCGGCTAAGTGAATAAGCTGGTGTACATTGTACACAATCTCATCCCTGCCATACAACTGTCCAAAGTGTTCCACAAAGGAAATCATCAATCTATGTGCAAATTCAACCATATCACCAGAAATTCCAGGAGACAACAACAAATACATGGTCACTGAAAACAACATGAAGTTGTCATAAAAGTCACTGGGAAGGCAATCCTTCAGCACTACAGGACCCCAGTACAACATGAAGGACCAGAGCTCAGTGGCCTTCCAACGATCTAGCTCATTCAAACCTCTTGGCTTGCGATTGAATTCACAAGGGGTGTGGGAATGTAACCCTAGCAGTTTATTTGATATACTGTTAACAGTTTGTGAAGGAAGCCGAGTGGCTAGTTTGCCCTTTGACCAAATATTCAACAGTTTTCTCATCACACCAAGACAACATAGGTGCATGTAATCAATTGGGAATGAAGAGACCATATTTACTATCCCTGTTAAAGGACTGAGTGTTTGCTTCAAGTGATGTTCCTCATCAATCATCTCACAATAACTCGCATC
Organism: Epinephelus fuscoguttatus; assembly: GCF_011397635.1. NCBI lineage: Eukaryota > Metazoa > Chordata > Actinopteri > Perciformes > Serranidae > Epinephelus > Epinephelus fuscoguttatus. The sequence continues at coordinate 40,846,872 of NC_064752.1, forward strand.
TGTCCTGAGCCTGACATTTGTGTCAGGATATGTCATTTTGTTCCTCCATACACCCTCTTGACACTTGTCACATCCTGAGTATCCATTATGTGACTTTATATTTTTGATGAAGGCTTTGGCTGGAGCATCACACACAAATGAGGAAACCAGTACATTAAATCGTTTACCATTATGAACAATGCCATTAGCCAGTACATTTTTAAGGTCACTAACAAATTGCTGTAGATACTCAACAATACACTTTGGCTTGCTTAAACCACAAAAGATACCAACAATAAATGGGGACTTAGTGTAATCACATCTTAGACTTGCAAGTATAGGCCAGAACTGAAGTCTTGAACTCTTAAAGAGGGGGAGACCATCTATGTTGAACTGTAAAGTAAGAGTTCTGAGGTTCACTGGTAAATTTAAACATTTCAATCGTGAAAGTATTCCTTGCATCAATCCAAAATGATAGTACTCGCCACCTTGCATTTTAGTGGTTTCAACATGAGATTGTGTTCCAAGCAGGGTTCTTCCATCTTTTGGAAGCCTAGGGTGAAATAGTCTTAAGATGGACAGCAGAGCGGACAGAGCAACCACACTGATTGAGTAGGATGTTGCCCAATATCTTAAACTCCTTATGAGCAGATCCTGACTAGGCTGATGCTCATCATCACTGTCAGAATCAGAATCTGAGTTAACTTCATCATTGTCAGGTTCACTACCATCTGTATGATCATTTTCCATTTGTACGTGATCTGATTCAACTTCACTATTCCCAGCTACACTACTATCCACATGATCCCTTTCCATGTGTACATTGGAAGCTGGTGGTGCATCTAGTTGGGAAATGTGTGAGATTCTGAAGGGTGGTTCCCTATTCCCACATGGGTGTACATTCTCCCTTTGATTATCAAGAGTTTCCTCATATTCCTCAAGAATATCTTTCTCTATGCTCCTTACAATTTTGCTGACTCTCGTCTTTTAGCCCAATAAGAGGTCATCTTGAGAAAAGAGAGGTGGTGCTACTGTGATTGCAATTATTACTTGGCCTTCTGTATTGCAGTGAATCCTCTCGACTTGTAGTGTTATCACAACCCTGAAAATAGAGGAAATCAAAGCATAAGATATTTCCAGATGAGCGTAGCAGAGCCGCTAGCTGCTCAGCCACTTCTATGGTGGCTGGTGTTTTTTTGGTTTCCCTCATCAAACTCAGCAAATACACACTCCAACAACTCCCAAACGCTGTGGTGGAGGAGTTGTGACCGGCACATTCACCACGCTATGAGATAACACTAACCCGCAGGGTTTCCCCCAGAAAACTTGTTAGGCCCGGTGGTAGGGTGACCCCAGTGTCCCAGCGGCCCAGTGGCGGCCCACCAGTGCCAAAGTGTGTTTTTTATATACATATATCATTATATATCCCCCCAAAATATATAAATCCCCATGGCAAGGCCCTACGTATCAGTCACAGATTCATTAATGGAGCAGTAGAATGGTTCCATAAAGCCTTGCCTAATGTTTAAAGTTAACTGAAAATTGTAAAATATTACCATAATCATGTATTATTATAAGACATTTTATGTAACATATTTTAACACCAGCTACTCTCCTGAAATGCTGTCAACCAACCACAAAAATAAATAAATAAATTAATAATAATAATAATAATAATAATATTAACAGTTTGCACTAAAAACTAAAAGACAACTGTCTGAAGTAGGCGTTATTTAGGTTTTTTTCTCTCAGAGATTTGTCTGTGTCTGCTTCCGGTTAGTTGCCATGGGAACACATGACACCCACTGATCTACTGTTTGGACTGGAGTGAACATAAATACGTGTATATATCTATGCCGAGTAAAAAACAAACGTGTGTAAACGGGAACCTTAGGAGCTGAAAAATCAAACGCTGGATCATTTTCATATGTGGTGAAAGCATGTGGGCTCACAGAAGCTCTGAGCTCTGTGCTAACAGCTAACAGCCCTGCTACAGCGGCTGGCTGAGCCTCTCGGAGTCGCGGGTCGGTTCTCGTTAACGGCAACGTGGTCGACTCGGCGCGGAGCTCTCGGTCAGCTGGTGAAGCAGCGGTCTGATGAGCATGACGTCCGGGACATGTCCCGTTATGCGCGATTATGCTCAACCAGAGATGGTTAGTTGTGACGTTGTCAGGTGATGGAAAAAAAGACACCTGATCATGTTTTGATGCAGTGCGAAGTAAATTAAAAAAATACTAAACAATGCTTAGCCTGGCAGGGGGCAAGTAAAGCCTGGTGGCCCGCCAGGCTTATAATACACTGGGGGAAACCCTGAACCCTCAGCGTAGCGTCTGCACACGGACACACTAGTGTTAGCTAGCGTTATCTAGAATGCTAGCGCTAGCTAATGCTAACGACGCTAATAAGCTACAACCTCACGGTAATAATTCACAAAGTTGACATGCTGGAATTTCCAGGTGAAAATACATTATGTTCTCATTAGGACTTACCAGTTTGTCTTCTTTTGTCACTCGAAGGTAATAAAAGCCGCTAAAAGCTGCCAACTGCTGCCAACTGTTAACTGGTTTGAACTGGTTTGGTCTCAGGAGAGAGCAAGTCTCGTGGGCGGGGGCACAGATGCACAGCATGCCATACATTGAAACCATGTCTATTTAATGTTGACATTTCAACATTGAAAACCCAGCATCTATACAATGCTGATTCGACAAAATTTTTTCAAATGTTAAAATGGTAGCTGTAATTAAATATTGAATAAACATAGATTTATCAACTTCAACCAAAAATAACCAATTTCACCAAAATTCAATGTTGAATCACTGTGTTTTGCTATCTGGGTACCCACCGATAGGGGTGTCACGATTCTCCAAATCCTCGATTCGATTTGATTTTCAATTTTAGGGTCACGATTCGATTCAATTCTCGATTTTTTTTTTCTTTTTCTTACAGCACAGAGGCCTATGCCATTTTTAGACTAATCTAGTTTACGATCATTGGTTTTATTCATTAAATTTTGTACAGTAAATCTTATTTCAAAAGATGGGCTACATATAAGTGATATAATTTCCATTATTCTTGTGTAATGTATCACATTAGGCACTAATGGTCAAATTTAAATAATTTATTTACAATATAAAGGTAACAATCTTGTTCTCAGTCGAGTGGAAAACAACAAAAACAAACATAATAACAATAATAATAACAAAAATGAGAAGTCACAGAGGGTGCCTGCCATCTAGTGACTCTTTTTGGTTACAGCAGTGTGCACTGCTCTTAAAATAACAATGTTTATCCCCTGAGAATGACAACTGTCATTTTTACTTTCTTCTTTCAAGTTTTTCTATAATTAAGATATGTTGTTATCTGCTCTTTGAGTAATCAAAATTAACTATGCCATCTTGTGACTCCTTGGTTTCAGCAGTGTGCACTACTCTTAAAATAACAATGTACAACAAAACAAAATAAATAAATAAAAAATATAACAGCCATGTCCAAAGTCATGGAACAATTAGAGCCTTAACAAACTATATCCTAAAAGTTGAACATAAAAAAATAAGTAGTTTGGACTTTTTTCTATCTATCATTTTTACATTCTTCTTTCAAGTTTTTTTCTTTAAAAAAGATATATTGTTATCTTTATCTGGAGAGAGAGATGCTCTTTGAGTTATCAAAATATGAACTATTTACATATTTATGGCCAGACAAGACAACTGTTATTTTTATATTTTCAAGTTTTTCTTTAAGATGATGAGAATGTCCACATTCTCTGGAGAAAGGGCTGCTCTTTGAGCGGTCACAATGTCCCCTGCTGTGGAGAACACTTTCTCACTTGCCACACTTGTTGCTTGCACAGCAAGATAATGTTTGGAGAGCTTAGACAAATTTGGGTACTGATGCTCATTGTCTTTCCACCATTTCAGTGGATTTGCATCCACAGAAATGACTTTAGCCATCTTGTATAGCTCAATCTCCTCTTAGACAACATCAGACCATGGTTTTGGTGTTGATGATGCAGTGTGGGCTGTGCTGAAAAAATCACCAAACAGTTCACTGAGTGCTGTTCTCTTTGCTGGGGGGCTGCCTTCATTGGTTGCTGCAGTTTCTGGGTCCTCTGCAGGATTTTGGCTGGTCCCTTGTCCTGAGGCCTGAGTCTATAAAAGACAAGGTCACACAAAACAGCTGTTTAAGGTAATGAAAAGGTACATGTGACACTTAAGTGTGACGACAACAACAACAACAAACAAAATGTTGTTATAATTAATGAAATATTAAAATGCAAAATGTGAATATATTTAATAAAAGATAACTACTTGTCAGAATATGAATTTATCATTGTGTTTTAACTATAAGATGAATTTGCATCATTATTAATTGTTGACATTTCATCACATTGATTTCTATTGGCCACATACCTGTGTGGGATGCTTTTGCAGGATTTTCTCTGCCAGACTGTTGAAGATCTCATTCCGAGAGGGGTCATCCAGATGGGGTAAAGACTTGAACCGAGGATCCAAGACAGTGCTCTCATTCAGGAACTGTTGAAGTCTGGGATCTGAATACCTCCCTCCAATGTTGGTTGCTATAGCAGATTTAACAGCCTTCGCAATCTGTGAATCCGTGTCACTGTGTTTCATTGATGTGAAAATTGTGTGTTTGAGTGGCAGGACCATAGACACAGTTGGCTGCTGTTCTGAGCTCAGTAGAGTTGTGACTGTTTTCAGGGACTTCAGTACCTGAACCACATCTTCCAGAACAGTCACATCTTGATCAGAGAGTGTGATGAGATCTTTGGCACTCTTTTTAACGTCTTTCTCTGAGAGTGCAGAATAAACAGCAGCTTGTTGCTCTAAGTAGCGTGTGAGCATGTCATAGCTGGAGTTCCACCTTATAGTGACATCTTGAACCAGCTTGTGAGGAGGAAGCTGGAGAATCTCTTGTTTGGCCTTTAAGGCAGCTGCTGCAGTCGTGCTCTTGTGAAAAAAGGTGACCACCCTCCTGACTTTGCCCAAAAGACGAGAAATCTGATTTACTCCCAACCCCTTCTGGGATGTGGTGAGAATCCAGCTGCATTTGAGGCATTGACAATGTTTTTGGCATTATCTGTGGTCACAGGGATGGTTGTATTTTGTCTGTCCAGTTTCCATTCTAGTACCGCTTCCTTTAGCACTTCGGCCAAATTATCACTTGTGTGTGATTCATAGATGGGGCGAGTTTGAAGGACTGGACTTTCAATCTCCCAATCATTATTGACGTAGTGTGCTGTGACGGTGATGTAACTCTCAGTTGGTCTTGAGGTCCAGCCATCTGTTGTTAAGGCAACTAACTCTGCATTGTTCAGACCCCCCAAAACTTTTTCTTTAATGTCTTCATACATGGAGGGCAACGCTTTTGTTGTAAGATGCAACCTGCTGGGTATACTGTAGCGTGGCTCAAGTACGCTAATTAAATGTTTAAATCCAGCGTTTTCCACCACCGAATAAGGCTGCAGGTCTGCTGCTATAAATGGCCCTATAGCATTAGTTATAGCTTTTGCGCGAGCTGAGGTCTGTGGAAGTTTTATTGCAAATGAGGATAGAATAGTTGGCTGGACCAGTGATGGTGTTTTCCCAGTTGTCAAATCTACATCTTTGTGATGCCGGTGAATGTGTCCTGCCATATTCGTAGTGTTTCCCGTGGCCAGGTATGGTACACGCACATAGCATATCTTACACACTGTGGTCTTCTTGTCGACAACGCGAATGTTGTCATCATAACTCACCGGGAATGCAAAATATTTCCACACGGGTGATTTAAGAGAAGCAGGAGTGGCTTCAAGCTCCGGTGCTGCGTCTCCTTTATCTGCACTTGCCATGGTGTAATAAACTGCAGGTTAGCTAACTAGTGGCGTTGGCTACAATGTGCTGCATCGTCGTGTGCTTTTAACTCTTTGCACACCTCCCTGATGTATGTAAACCTGGGGATCGTTGATCCTCTCTTTGATTTCAGTGCTCGAGACCATGACGTAATTTTGATCGATTTCGATAACCACCGATAGAGCCACATCGACCAAACAAGCAGATGAAACAGCCTGGATTCAAGATGACTCACCTGAGGATGATCACCCAGACATCCAAGGAGAGCAACTTCCAGTTCCCTCAGATATGTCAGACAAAGAAGACCCTTAATGATGGATAAAAACAAGGACACGTGTACCTGGCCCGGAGGGTTACTGGGGCCCCGCCCTGGAGCCAGGCCTGGGGTTGGGGCCCGTGGGCGAGTGCCTGATGGCCGGGCCTTCGCCCATGGGGTCCGGCCGTGCCCAGCCTGAACCAGCTACATGGCCTCGTCCCCCTGCAGGCCCACCACCCACAGAGGGATCCAGAAGGGTTCGGTCCAATGTGGATTGGGCAGCAGACCAAGGCGGGGGCCTTGGCGGTCTGATCCTTGGTTACAGAAGTTGGGTCTTGGGACATGGAATGTCACTTCTCTGGCAGGGAAGGAGCCAGAGTTTGTGGAAGAGGTTGAGTGCTACCGGCTAGATATAGTTGGCCTCACCTCGACACATAGTTCTGGCTCTGGAACCCAAGTCCTTGAGAGGGGCTGGACTCTCTCCTTCGCTGGAGTTGCTCCGGGTGAGAGGCGGAGGGTCGGGGTGGGCTTTCTGATAGCCCCCAGACTCTCTGCCTGTACGTTGGGGTTTACCCCGGTAGACGAAAGGGTTGCTTCCCTGCGCCTTCGGGTTGAAGAACGGGTCCTGACTGTTGTCTGCGCTTATGCGCCGAACAACAGTTCAGAGTACCCACCCTTTTTGGAGTCCCTGGGACGGGTGTTGGACAGTGCCCCGACCAGGAACTCCATTGTTCTGCTGGGGGACTTCAACGCTCACGTGGGCAATGACAGCGGGACCTGGAGGGGCGTGACTGGGAGGAACGGCCTGCCCGATCTGAACCCGAGTGGTGTTCAGTTATTGGACTTCTGTGCGGGTCGCAGTTTGGCCATAACTAACACCATGTTCAAACATAAGGATGTCCATCGGTGCACGTGGCACCAGGACAGCCTAGGTCGCAGGTCAATGATTGACTTTGTAGTCGTATCATTTGACCTGCGGCCATATGTTCTGGACACTCGGGTGAAGAGAGGAGCAGAGCTGTCAACTGATCACCACCTGGTGGTGAGTTGGATCAGATGGTGGGGGAAGACGCCGCGCAGACCTGGCAGGCCCAAACGAACATTAAGGGTCTGCTGGGAATGCCAGGCGGAAGAACCTGTCCAGATGATCTTCAGCTCCCACCTCTGGGAGAGCTTCGACCGCGTCCCAAGTGTGGAGGGGGACATTGAGTCCGAATGGGCCTTGTTCTGCTCTGCCATTGTCGAGGCAGCGGTTGTGAGCTGTGGCCGCAAAGCTGCCGGGGCCAGTCGCGGCAGTAATCCCCGAACCCGCTGGTGGACACCAGAGGTGAGGCGGAGCCGTCAGGCTGAAGGAGGAGGCCTACAGGGCATGGTTGGTGTGTGGGTCTCCAGAAGCAGCTGACGGGTACCGGCGGGCCAAGCGGAGAGCAGCGGCGGCAGTCGTGGAGGCAAAAACTAGGGCGTGGGAGGAGTTCGGTGGGGCCATGGAGGAAGACTATCGATCGGCTCCAAAGAGGTTGTGGCAAACTGTCCCGCGCCTCAGGGGCGGAAGACGGCAACTTGCTCACACTGTTTACAGTGGGGACGGGGAGCTGCTGACGTCAACTGGGGACATTGTCGGGCAGTGGAAGGAATACTTTGAGGAGCTCCTCAGTCCCACCAACACGTATTCCAGTGAGGAAACAGAGACGGGGGTCTCGGGGGCGGGTCGTCCAATTTCTGGGGCAGAGGTTGCTGAGGTAGTGAAACAACTCCGAGGCGGCGTAGCCCCGGGGGTGGATGAGATTTATCCTGGATATCTTAAGGCTCTGGATGTTGTAGGGCTGTCCTGGCTGACACGCCTCTGCAACATTGCGTGGACATCGGGGGCAGTGCCTCTGGAGTGGCAGACCGGGGTGGTGGTCCCCATCTTCAAGAAAGGGGACCAGAGGGTGTGTTCCAACTACAGGGAGATCACACTCCTCTACCCGGTAAGGTCTACTCCAGGGTGCTGGAGAAGAGGGTCCAGTCGATAGTTGAACCTCAGATCGAGGAGGAGCAATGTGGTTTTCGTCCCAGACGCGGAACCATGGACCAGCTCTTTACCCTCGCCAGGGTGCTGGAGGGGGCATGGGAGTTCGCCCAACCAGTCCACATGTGTTTTGTGGATTTGGAGAAGGCTTACAATGATGTCCCCAGGGGCATCCTGTGGGGGGTGCTTCGGGAGTATGGGGTTGGTGGCCCTGTGCTAGGGGCCATCCAGTCCCTGTACCGAAGGAGCACGAGTCTGGTTCGCGTGGCTGGCAGTAAGTCGGACCTGTTCCCGATGAGGGTTGGACTCTGCCAGGGCTGCCCTTTGTCACCGGTTCTGTTCATAACTTTTATGGACAGAATTTCTAGACACAGTCGAATGGTGCAGGGTGTCAGGTTCGGTGACAGGAGGATCTCGTCCCTGCTTTTTCTGGATGACGTGGTCCTCCTAGCTCCATCGAACAGTGACCTCCAATTCTTGCTGGGACGGTTCGCAGCCGAGTGTGAAGCGGCTGGGATGAGAATCAGCACCTCCAAGTCTGAGGCCATGATCCTCAGCCGGAAAAGGGTGGATTGCCCACTCCAGGTCGGTGGGGGGGGTCCTTCCTCAGGTGGAGGAGTTTAAGTATCTCGGGATCTTGTTCACGAGTGAGGGTAGGATGGAGCGGGAGATTGACAGGCGGATTGGGGCGGTGTCAGCAGTGATGCAGGCGCTTAACTGGTCTGTTGTGGTGAAGAGGGAGCTCAGCCAAAAAGCGAATCTCTCGATTTACCGGTCGATCTACGTTCCAGCCCTCACCTATGGTCACAAGCTCTGGGTAGTGACTAAAAGAATGAGATTGCGAGTACAAGCGGCCGAAATGAGTTTCCTCCGCAGGGTGGCTGGGCTCAGCCTTAGGGATAGGGTGAGGAGCTCAGACATCCGGGAAGGACTTGGAGTAGAGCCACTGCTCCTTCACATCGAGAGGAGCCAGTTGAGGTGGTTCGGCCATCTGGTAAGGATGCCTTCCGGACGCCTCCCTTGGGAGGTGTTTCGGGCATGTCCAACCGGGAGGAGACCTCAGGGCCGCCCCAGGACACGCTGGTGAGACTACATCACCCGGCTGGCCTGGGAACGCCTCGGGGTACCCGCGGAAGAGCTGACGGAAGTGGCTGGGAAGAGGACTGTCTGGGCTTCTTTGCTGAGGCTGCTGCCCCTGTGACCTGGACCCGGATAAGCGGAGGACGACGATGACAAAGATGAGAAGGATGGCATTAGAGGTGTAGAACCTGAGGAAAGAAAAGAGGCAACGGGTGCAATGGAAGGAAAGGGTGAAACAGTCCAGATGAATACAGAGGAAAACACGGATACAGATTATTCTGTCCGGAGATCTGAGAGAAACCGTCAGCTGCCACGACGGCTTGATTATACTAAGTTAGGCAATCCTTTGATCACAGCAGTGAAATCACTCTTTCAAGGACTGTCCACAGCTTGGGCGGAAGACATAAGTGATGGTGAGGAGGCTGCTCAACCCCCTGCCTGGACCCCTCGAGTAATCATCATTTAACTGTCTACCATGCACAGGGACGTGCATTAGTTCAGGAGGGGAGGGTGTAGCCCAGGTAGAAAAAACACAATTAGATAGAGTATTTATTTTCTTTATTTTATTTGTTTACACTGGCAAAGTGTTATATATCCTATTGCATTTGAATGCACCGCTCAGTTCACATAACCCCATGTGGGGGTCAATAAATCAATCAATCAATCAATCAGTTTTATATATAAAGCCCAATATCACAAATCACAATTTGCCTCACAGGGCTTTACAGCATACAACATCCCTCTGTCCTTATGACCCTCGCAGTGGATAAGGAAAAACTCCCCAAAAAAAACCCCTTTAACAGGGAAAAAAAACGGTAGAAACCTCAGGAAGAGCAACTGAGGAGGGATCCCTCCAGGACGGACAGACGTGCAATAGATGTCGTACAGAACAGATCAACATAATAAATTAACAGTAATCCGTATGACACAATGAGACAGAGAGAGCGAGAGAGAGAGAGAGAGATGCAGGTAATGACAGTAGCTTACAACAACATTATTGAAAGTAATAATATTATAGTTCTGGCTACTGTGGTACAATATGTTGAAAGTATGTATTAATATCTGGCAGTATACATGTGTGACAATAGTCATGTGTATAATAACAGTAGAAGTATGACTAATGACTAATGATGGCAGCAGCAGCAGGAGGCATCTGGCAGGACCACGGCAGCAGCACAACCACACACGTCACGCTGTCCAGGCACTGCTGCGATGTGAGTTAGTCTGAGAGACAGTGGACAGTGGTACCTAGTCCTCAACAGCCAATCAGGGGCTATACGGGCCACGTTCAGCCTGTCAGCTCGGAGGTGAAGTGCAGGTGCGTTGTTTTTTTCCTTTCTCATCTCAGCCATGGGAGTGAAGGCAGCAACCTGCTAAGAGGACAGAGAAAAGAGGAGAAAAATCCCGAGATAAACAGTGACAAGAGAAAGAGAAAGCGAGCACACTTACCTGCTGGAAGTTCGGAGCCGAGTGACTACACGAAGGAGACGAGTAACGTTGGTAAGGCGAGTTGTTCACTGGATAAAAAGATGCTCGTTAACACTTACCGTCGTCGCCATGCTAATGCTAGCTCGGTGTCTCACAGGCCAGCCACGTACCTTCCATCTGGGAGCCGCTGCAAGCTCCGACATCCACGTGTCCGGCTTTGAAACAGAGCAATGGTGAGAAACGTGTCTCTTTAGCTGCTCTGATGCTATTTTTCTGCTCTTTCTCAAGTGTGCTAAAGAAAGCAGGGGTGGTATTACAGTGAACTGTGGTGAATAATGGTGCAATGTTTCCTATATGTGTATACTGAGTATATTTTGTTATTTTATGCCGATGTATATTTTAAAGGGGAAGTCTGTTCCCATTGCCAATTTAAAAATAAGTAATTTGATATATTATATGATGGGAGTAAAATAACATTTTATTTTGTATGCAAATTATTGAAGGAATTTAATTCATTTCAACTGTGAGTTTAAAGTAACCTGGAAGGTCATTTTTGTTGCAGTTTCTCTCTCACTAGTAGGCCTATAGTGTAGGAGTAATTAAGCACACTTCTTTAATACCTCTGAAATGAACTCGTGTACTGTGATTTTATTTGTACATGTTATCCTATTTTGATATGGTTATGATATATGATATTTTAAATGTTAATGGTTACTTACCATAAGTATTATTTAAATAGTGTTCACATCAACAGTTAAATATGTGAGTACTTGAATGTTTAGTTCTCCTATTTGATATACTGAACACTGAATGTTGTACAACAAAACTGAAGCTTTGAGATTTGATTATATTGAAGATTTATGTGTGAGGTTTAATGCAGTATTTAGCATTTTTGACATTTAAACCTTTAATGATGCATCTGAGAATAGAGTGTAATAGATATGACCTTGTTTATAGGTCAGGTTTATTGAGAGGACGGGGAAATCAGAGGACCAGGACAAGATTCCAGTCGTGACGGATGGCGAGCTAAGAACTTTGAGGAAGGATCACAGCGAAGGAGATACACACGTACACTCACACATACACAGATACACACATATTACACTTCCATGAACCTTTAAGAAACAGGTGCACCTGCAACAATTTTTTATTTTATAAGGGCCCCAACGGACATTCTTATTTCATTTGTGTGCATACTTTTTTGTTTCTGGTCATTTGGGTTTTTATTTTATATTTTTTGTACAAATTGAGCAATTTTCTTCATTCACTGTAAAAAATACAAGAGTGGCTACTCAACATTTATTCTTGTGCCTGATTCATTATTGCTGCTCAGCATATTGGCTCCTAACGAATTTGGTGTCTTCTGATTCTGGCCAGGGTTTATTACTAGTCCAACTTGTTATTATACTGTAATTCACTTTTATATCACTAAAATTGGTTACATACACAAATCAGCTTCACGATAACTCGCAGCATTCACAGACAAACACTTGTGTTAATCCGGACACATTTTCCCCAAAAATACAACATGCTAATGTTATTAGCACAAGCCTATGGCATTTTACATTGTATAATTTAGCCTAGCAACTAGCAGCTTTTGGGGCCCACCCGCTGTGCTGACAGGCCACGGTGCCGACGGTCCGCTGTGCCAACAGTCCGTTGTGCTGACGGTCCGCGTACACACTTACACACAGTCGCACACAATATCAGCGATGATCAGTTCTGAGGGAGGGGGCAGCTCATTCCATGCATGTAAATACTCTCTCCCTCGTGCACGTTTAATAGCGAGCCCATGTGACCAATCCCTGTCGGCTTTCACTCCATCTATAACTCGCTCTACCGAACTCTCTCTCTGATTTTCTCTCTCTCTTTCTCTCTCCGCCCTCTCTTTAACAAACGTTTTCTCTTTATATCCACTCATATCTACTACTCTCTCCCTGCGCTGTCCGCAGTCCTGAATCAGTGGATGGGGGTTGTCAATTCTGACACAAAATGAACAATTCAATTTTAAAATAATTCTGAGATTAATTAGTCTCAAAGTACACTGTTGTTTTCGACAGGAAAGAGCACACAGAGACGCCAAATTTTACACTATTTTTTTGCTTTATTTCACCATTTTCGTCCAAATTTTATGACAAAATATATGTAAAAAGTTTGACTTTTTTTCCTGGAAATTGTATGACTTTTTCCAGAAATGTTATCACTTTTTTACTAAAATTTTCTGTTAACATTTTTTTTAATTTATATAAAACTATTTTAAATGTAAATACAGAGACTTTTAGGAAAAGTTAGGTAGGTTACCAGCAGTATTGTATTTTTTTTTTTTTTTACTGAGCAAAGTTACGGTACTAATCAAACAGTCTGTAAGCTATACAGTCACTCACTTGTTGACAGCAGCCAGCGGGGCATTTGCCATGTAAGACAGGAAATGCAGAGTGGGCTGGTCGAATCTACTATAGCCAGTTCAGCTGTTAAGAGGTCAAGCACTTCAAAGAATTGACATCTGTATATCTCCTCAGGATTTCCCCACTCATGTTGCACAGCACCATCATCAAGGCGGCGCGGTGGTTGATGCACTGGAGGCAGGACAGGTGCTTGGATAAGTGCGTTGTTCTGTGCGTCAGCATACAGACAGTGGAAGGACATTTCTGACCGCAGTCCTCGATTGTGCGCGCTAAGCATGTTCACACTGGACTGGACAGTCTCTGTGGATATGTCCTTTGTTTGAAAGACACGCGCCACCTCTTCCGCAGCTGAGAACAGCTGGAGACAAATCTTAAAGCCCAGTTGAACTTCAAACTGTGTCATCAGTGCCTTCACCCCAGGGGCTTTCCTCACTGCTTCTGTATTCCCTCCTTCACTGATGATTTTGTGCACGAAATCACTGCTGAATTCGTGCTACCAGCCTGCGCAATTGCGCATCGATGTCAAAGAGCAGGGCCTCGCACCCCCCCTGCAACGGCCCTGCACAGAATTGTTTTGTGAAGTTGTAAAAACTGATCTTTATACATTTTTTTCGTTGAGTAAAAATATACTTTGAATTATGGAACTGATTAGAATCGTTTCTTGTCAATAAATGTTTGTTTGGACTTTTTGTACCTAGGCTGAGCATAATTGTGTTTCCCTCTCTCTCTCTCCACTTACCCGCGGCTGCTGAGCAAGGAAAACCCAGATGTCTTTATTAATTTATATAATTATTTATATAATTATTCATATATAATTATATTATCTTATATACTATTAGCATATATATTTCCTCTCTCTCTCTCTCTCTCTCTGCTGCTAATAACTCCTGAGGTGTAAGTTTTAAAGTGTTTTAATATCAATTTAATATGCCAGTTTTGGAGAGAAGATAACAGTTGCACTATCTATCTATCTATCTATCTATCTATCTATATGTATATATATATATATATATATATATATATGTATATATGTGTGTGTGTGTATATATATTTAATAATACATTTATGTATTTAATTCCAATTTTAATTAATTAATGACATTTTTAAGTAATTATTTAATGGTGTATTTATTTATTTAATTTTGGCACTTTTAGTCCTCCATAGCCTGCTGCACCACTTGGTTGTTATGTGGTTAGCACCCTTGGTCACCACTTTTTTCCCATCATGCATCACTGTGAGGAGAGCTGTAAGGTAACTCGGGCAAGGCTTTTAGGTAATGGCCTCCAGGACATGCTTAGCTATTAACTAACGTTACAGGGCAAACGTAAAGTAATGAATAACTAAGTAGCTATGTTAGCTATGTTTGGTAACGGTATGCTAGTGGACAACGATTGACTCCTAATGTTTACCCGTTACTTCTGTACGAGCTTGGTATTTACATGAATGTCACTTAAAGCTCACAGAATAACGTGATTGAAAAAATGTATAGAATTAATTAGAGACTTTGTAATTAATTATGTCAAGTAATTGCATTTTATCAAATAGCAATATTTGACACTATAAGTTAGGTTTTTCAGTTCCAATAAATTTTGGTTGATGAGTTCATCAATGAATAGACATATACGTGAACTTGAACAACAAAAATGTTTATTTTTCATCTGTATTTAGATGTGCATTTTTCATCTGAGATGAAGATTAGTGCAAACTCAAAGTGCAATTATAGCGAGACAATTATATTCAACATTTTAAGACCTTTTGCCTCTGAACCCCGATTTCTGGTCTATTGTGGGCTGGCTTCACTGTTTGCCTGAACCAGGACTGTTGTAGTTAACATGAGCTCTGGTGTCCGTGCTTGCAGCAACATACTGTATTTTGCATTGAGGTGATACCATAGGCCTGAAATGAAAATTACAAATGATCTTCTGATTGCTTCAGACAAAGGACTCGTCTCTGTACTTGTTTTATTAGATCTTAGTGCAGCGTTTGACACAGTTGACCATCAAATTCTGCTACAGAGACTGGAACACTTAATTGGCCTAAAAGGTTCTGCACTAAGCTGGTTTAAATCTTATTTATCTGATTGTTTTCAGTTTGTTGATGTTCACGATGAATCATCCTTACATATTAAAGTTTGTTTTGGAGTTCCGCAAGGTTCTGTGCTCGGACCAATCCTATTTAGTCTATATATGCTTCCTTTAGGTGACATCATTAGAAATCACTCTGTAAATTTCCATTGTTATGTGGACGATACACAGTTGTATTTATCAATGAAGCCTGAAGAAAGTAATCAATTAACTAAACTTAATAACTGCCTTAAAGACATAAAAACCTGGATGAGCACCAATTTCCTTATGTTAAATTCAGACAAAACTGAAGTTATTGTTCTTGGCCCCAAACAACTAAGAGACTCTTTATCTGATGACATAGTTTCTCTAGATGGCATCTAGCCTCTAGCACTACCGTAAGAAACCTCGGAGTAATATTTGATCAAGATTTGTCTTTTAATTCTTATTTAAAACAAACCTCACAGACTGCATTTTTTCATCTGCATTATATTGCAAAAATTAGACCTATCCTGACCCGAAAAGATGCAGAAAAATTGGTCCACACTTTTGTTACCTCTAGGCTGGATTACTGTAACTCCCTATTGTCAGGTAGCTCTAGTAAGTCTTTAAAAACTCTTCAGCTAATTCTGAATGCAGCGGCACTTGTACTGACAGGAACTAAGAAACGAGACCATATTTCTCCTGTTTTACCTTCTCTGCACTGGCTCCCACTCTAAATGGTCAGGCTCCGTCCATATGTTAGAGAGCTCATACTGCGTTATTATCCCACCAGAACACTGCGCTCTGAGAATGCAGGGTTACTTGTGGTCCCTAAAGTCTCCAAAAGTAGTTCAGGAGCCAGAGCCTTCAGCTATCAGGCTCCTTTCCTGTGGAATCATCTTCCTGTTGCGGTCCGGGAGGCAGACACCGTCTCCACATTTAAGACTAGACTCTAGACTTTCCTCTTTGGCAAAGCTTATAGTTAGGGCCAGCTCAGGCTTGCCTTGTACCAGCCCCTAGTTAGGCTGACTTAGGCCTAGTCTGCCGGGGAACCTCCTATAATACACCAGGCACCTTCTCTCCTTCTCTCTCTCTCTCTCTCTCTCTCATGTCCTGTTACTACATCTTGCTAACTCGGCCATACTGCATGTCACTAACTCGGCTTCTTCTCCGGAGCCTTTGTGCTCCACTGTCTCGCAGGTTAACTCATGTCACAGTGGTTGCTGGATAGTGTGACGTGTGTGGTTGTGCTGCTGCTGTGGTCCTGCCAGATGCCTCCTGCTGCTGCTGTTATCATTAGTCATACTTATACTGTCATTATACACAAATGATTCTTGTCACATATGTATACTATCAGACATTTATATATACTTTCAACATATTGTACCACAATAACCAGAATTATAATTATAGTATTATTATAATAACATTACTTTCATTCATGTTGTTGTAGGCCACTGTCATTACCGTCTGTCCTGCATCTCGCTCTGTCTCTGTCTCTCTTTCTGTCTCATTGTGTCATACGGATTACTGTTAATTTTTTTTAATATCTATATATATATATATATATATATGTATATAATTGATTGTAATTTTCAGAATGCAAAAGGAAACAGGAAAACAAAATAGGACAACAGAGAAAGAAAAACAAACAAACAAACAAGCATGACAGCACCTGAATCACAAATCATAGCAAAATGGCAGCATCGACAATATACATCACAAGACAAGCACAGCACAAAAGGAAAATTTTCTCCATTCCTGTATTAGGTTACAAGTTTTCAAGGAAGAGAAGATGAATTCTTAAAATATAATTACAAAAAAGAAGGGAATAACTATCAATTGGAATTCATTCTGAAAGTCAATCCACCCCTCTGTAGTAAGTCTGAAATTTCATATGGCAGATGCTCTAAAATTGGTTGCCATATTTTTTTAAAAAATTGTATTGTTCCCCCCTAAGGTAGCAGAGAGGCTTTCCATTGGTAAGACCTTTTAAATTTCTCTGTGCCACTGCATTACTGTTGGGGGTCTGTCTTTAATACAAAATACATCGTCTAGCTAGTAACAGGAGGTTTGTTATAAGAGTGTACTGAGAGGGGTTAAGATCAACACCTTCTAGAGAGAATCCCAACAGAAACAATGCAGGTTCCCTTTTAATGTCCATGCCCAAGATTGTACAGAGCTCTTTTTTAATATTTTTCCAAAAACGTGCAATAAAAGGGCATTTCCATATTAAGTGAAAATAAGTTCCCAATTCTTTCTTACATTTTTTACACATGGGAGATATACTGGAGTTGCATTTATTGAGAAACTGGGGTGTACATTGTAGCCTGTGAAATATTCGGTATTGGCTCTCATTTAACCGATTACATAAGTTATATATACTTGACAATGAGAATATCTTCGACCACTCTTCCTGGCTAAATTGGATTCCTAGGTCCTTCTCCCACGTACTAATAATTTTATCAATGTTATATTTGTCCAAGGACTGTAGCTTCTGATAAAAAATGGAAATAAACTTTTTTGTAATATTTGGAGTGAGAAGAAGGTCATCAAGAGTGTTCCTAACATACTTATCATCAGGAAACTTGCAGGCAGAGAATATAAAATGTCTGATCTATAAATATGCAAAAAACAATGTGGAGAATATTCCATATCTAATCTGAAGTAGCTGAAAAGACATAAATGTTTCTGCTTCAAACAGGTCTCCGATTGTTTTAATACCTTTTGTAAACCACTCTTCAAAAACCCCTTTCCCTTGTCCAGGTAAAAAGAAGTTATTGTTAATTATTGGTTGAAGGGATGATGAAGAGTTTTGATGACCAGTTACCTTAGAGATATCATACCATTTTTTTAATGTATTGCTTACAATTACGTTTTTTTTTAATATTTGATGGGAGCTGGGCATTACCTGACAGATAGCTTAATAAGGAATGGGGGTGGCAACACCAGGAGTCAACATGGGGTTTTTTGGTTTCTAAAAAGTTATGTATCCATTTATAAATTGTTTGAGCATGGCAAGCCCAGTTATAATGAAGAATACTTGGTAGGGCTATCCCCCCTCTGTTTATAGGAAGTTGCAGTGTTTTAATTTTCACTCTGGCTTTACTCCCATGCCATAAATATCTGGAAATTTACTTTTCTATGTCCTGAATTGTGTTTTTTGTAGTATGTAGAGGGAGCATTTACATTGGATAAAGAAACCTCGGTAGTATATTCATCTTTATCAGGCTCGCTCTACCCAACCAAGATAAGGGTAAATCCATCCAGCGATTTAGATCTGTTTTTATTCCTGCAAAAATATTTCTAAAATTTTGTTTGTAAAGATGGTCAAGATTTGCAGTTATTCTAATTCCAAGCTAGCTAAATCCAGATGGTGACCACTTAAAAGGGAAATCAGCAGGCTGGTTAAGATTCCATAAGGGGAGAGCTTTGGATTTCTCCTCCTAATCATTTCTGCTAATGGCTCAAGAGCTAGAGCAAAAAGGAGGGGTGACTGAGGGCACCCTTGGCGCGTCCCTCTCTGGAGATAGAATGGGTCTGAGCTATGTCCATTTACAAGTACCTTGGCCATCGGTGTTTTATATAGTATTTTCACCCAATTGATAAAAGTATCCCCCAACTTAAACCTTTTCATTACATCAAATAAATACTCCCATTCAACCCTGTCAAATGCCTTTCCTGCATCTAACGATACGGCAAGAACATTGGTTCTAGTGGTTTGTGAATACTGGGTAACATTCAATAATCGCTGCATATTTGAATGGGAGTGCCTATCCTGTTTGGTCAGGATTAATCAAATTTGGAAGGAATCTCTCCAGCCTGGTATATACCAAGTAAGGCACACCTGTGCAATAATCATGCTGTCTAATCAGCATCTTGATATGCCACACCTGTGAGGTGGGATGGATTATCTCGGCAAAGGAGAAGTGCTCACTAACACAGATTTAGATTTGTGAACAATATTTGAGGGAAATGGTCTTTTGTGTTTATAGAAAATGTTATATATGTGTGTATATATATATATATATATATATATATATATATATACCAGCGGTGCAATCCTCATCCAGCTGAAACTTCTCCCATGTGCCAATCGTGAACTCGTTATGATTCCTTCAGTGTTCAGGAGGTTTTTACAGGGAGCCAAATTATCCACAGAAGGCTCCTCCTCTTCAAAACTGTGGATTTTTGAGATTCTTAGGTCCTTTTATAATGTCTGTAATATCTTGCACGTGTAAATGTTATGTTGAGGCCTGTATATATATTGCTCTATATTGTTATAAATGTAATACTCATAAATTGAACCGTGAACTGAACTGAGCAGCTCATCTTCACATGTAGGTCCATTGTTTAAAATCCACTTTGATTCATCCTTGCATATGCAGGCACAACCATGTGCAGCTGAAAATCCCTTGGGGCGATAAAGGTTTTCATTCAATCTTATAATTTTTTAGAGGGGCATTGAGGCCAGACAGAGAGTGAAATTCCTGCCCTGGTTCCTGGTTTCAACAGTTGCTGGCTGAACTGACAACTGTTGCTGGCAGATTTTATCAACCCTAGTTAGCTAATGAAGCTAACATAAAGCTAGATCTGTGCATTGGTTAATGATGGCCTTGGCTGACTTTTGAATGTTTCCTGCTGACTCTTTAAAATGAGAATCATTTGTCTGATGTGTCCATATTATGCACTTGTTGGCTACATGCATAATATTGGGTTGAATCGCTGAGGCAAAAAATCACTGTCCTCACTTGTAAAAGTCATGACAAGAAGCATTGTTCTTATATTGCAGTGAAGCTAATTAGTCCTAGCATATTGTTTTATTAAGAAAAAGATCAGACTGTTATTTCATGCTAATGTTTTGTGCTAAGTGAAATTGTGTGATGTAAACACAATAGTAAAAACTTAGGTTGAGTACACCACTGAATTTATGTTTACACATATTTAGTGTTTACAGGGATGTTAAGATGTTCTGGTATCAGGTATCTCCACTAGTCTGTGCTGTTCAGACAGCTGGGAGTTCTTGTGGTTCAGAAAAAAATAGTGAAATGGCTGACTGACCTGTGTTCAGACTTCACTAAAGTTATGAGGAAAACTCAGAGCATGTTGGACTGTTATACTTCCCACACACCCATGTCGCTTACACTAACATTACCTGGGCTTCCAACTTTACAGTTTAGTTTGGAGTGAGATTCAGTATTGCTGAAGTCAGTGCATTTTATGAGCAGTGTTGGGGCTAACATGTTACAAATTAACTGAGTAACAAAGTAATGTCTTACTGTTATCATATTACATTTGTCTGCAATGAAGTAAAAAGTTACCTGGAATGATGACCACAACATTTCTGCCTTCTTTTTCCTATCCCAATGTAATGAACTTGTTTTCAGAATATATTTCTATATACAAAAAGAAAAGGGAGGGAGTCATTTAAAAATGTTTCTTTGTGTCTGCTATGTGTAAGTAAGTATGCAAATGTTGTGCTCTTTTAAAGTTCTCCTGCTTATAAGTGGCCAAACAAACAAATAATGAAGCTTTAAGTACAAGTTAACACCAAACACCTTTTTGTGTAGATCAGAAAAAAAACCTTTATTGTCCTTCACAAGGCAATGTTAATTGGACTTTTAGGCTTTGACATGGCTCATAAAACATGCACATAATGTCAACATGTTGGATAACAATCACCAAACACCTCTCTATTGTGAGGCTACATGAATGTTTAAATCAACAAGGTTACATATCTGTATTCTTCTCCAGTTAACCTGATCCATGTCTTATCAAAGCATGCAGTACATCTATTAATATACACCCAAAGACAATGTTCTGTTAGAAAGAGGGAATCTTGGATGGCATGAGGGCTAAAAAGGGCAACAAAAACTAAATCAGTGATGCTTTCACGGTCTCATAAATTGTTTAACACAAATGTCCTGATATATAATATATATATATATATATATATATATATATATATATATATATATATGTATATATATATATATATATATATATAATTACATTTTTATTACTTAGTGAGGCTTTATTTTTTCCATGTCACTGACTGAATATAAAACAGAAAAGATTTATTTAGAACAATCACAATTGTACAAACCCACTTATTTGCATTTCATCATTTGTATTAATACTCAAATATTCATTGCTATGATTATATTACACAAAAGTACAAAGGTAAAGTATGAGAAATTACACTAAAGAATGATTAAAGTGAATTAGTAAATCATTCAAGGAAAAACAAAAATCAAAATAATCACTTATCAGTGTTTATCAGCTCACTCCATTATGATGTCAGTCCATCCCTAAAGATCAAAATGAAAGGAGAAGAAAACATGTTTATAAAATCCATACTGTTCACACACAATGTTGAGACATCAGCTCAGATACCAGATTGTATTTTGTACTCACAGGTGATTGGTTAGGTGACCTTCAGTGTTATACTGACACGAACTGGATACCATACTGTTTTATTTTTTTTTTATTCTTTTTTTTTTTTTGATAACAAAAAGTCACAGTAAAAAGTGAGGTCAATACTAATATGACCAAGTACAGTTACCTTGAAGAAATTTGACTTCTGCTCCGTAAGTTCTGTATTATATAATTTGCGATCTGCAGCTGACACATGTTTGATAGAGATTTTGCTTTCACTTCAACCAGAAATTACCAGAACAACTCTACCTACCCCAACATCACCAAGTCCTCCAGTGAAATTGGTCACACTGGAGGACCTTGTGGAGGTAGAGTAGGTATGGTTGTCATAGCAATTTCTGGTTGAGGGAAAAGCAAAATCTCTGTTAAACCACATAAAAGCTGCAGGTTGTATTCACACCAGTGTCGAGGTAAACATCACTTTCTTCATTGGGCTTGTTCTGCTATGACTTTTTGTGACTTCTGTTATACAAAAAAAGGCAACTTTATGGTATCCAGTTGGTGCCAAGATACAAGGTGCCATTTCTAGTTATAAGAGAACAACACAAACTGAAGTCTGCTTACTGTGTGGAAACACACTTACCTTCACAGATGACACTAGCATCCTCAGAATGGCGACAGTTGTGGTTCCCTAATCCGCCATGTGGACAGTCTTGCAAAGAAGACTCACGTCCTGAACACTGAAGGTTATCTAACCAGATTTGTCCAGTGCCTTGTCCAAAACGTGCCCTTTGTGGTGCCTCCACAGCCCTGCCACAGCCCAGCTGTCGACAAACCACCTGAGCGTCATTCAAATTCCAGAAGTCGTCACACACCGTTCCCCACTGGCCATTGTGGAAAATCTCCACTCTGCCAGAGCAGCGGCTGTTAGAGTTGACTAGTCTCACTGGAACACTTGGTGTTGGAGGAGCAATTTCTGGTTGAAGGAGAAGCAAAATCTCTGTCAACCACATGACAACTGCAGGTTGTATTCACACCAGTATTGAGCAAAAGTCCAAGTTTCTTTAAGGTAACTTTACTTGATTACTTAATCATGAGGGTTGTTTGTTTCTGTGAATTTTTGTTTTTAAAAAAAAAAAAAAAAAGAAAAAGTCAACTTTATGGTATCCAGTTGGTGCCAGGATATTAGGTGCTATTTCTAGTTATAAGTGAACAGTATCAACTGAAGTCTGCTTACTGTGTGGAAACACACTTACCTTCACAGATGACACTAGCATCCTCAGAATGGCGACAGTTGTGGTTCCCTAATCCGCCATGTGGACAGTCTTGCAAAGAAGACTCACGTCCTGAACACTGAAGGTTATCTAACCAGATTTGTCCAGTGCCTTGTCCAAAACGTGCCCTTTGTGGTGCCTCCACAGCCCTGCCACAGCCCAGCTGTCGACAAACCACCTGAGCGTCATTCAGATTCCACAAGTCGTCACACACTGTTCCCCACTGGCCATTGTGGAAAATCTCCACTCTGCCAGAGCAGCGGCTGTTAGAGTTGACCAGTCTCACTGGAACACTTGGTGTTGGAGGAGCAATTTCTGGTTGAAGGAGAAGCAAAATCTCTGTCAACCACATGACAACTGCAGGTTGTATTCACACCAGTATTGAGCAAAAGTCCAAGTTTCTTTAAGGTAACTTTACTTGATTACTTAATCATTGGGCTTGTTTGTTTCTGTGACTTTTTGTTGTAAGAAGAAAAAAAAAAAAGTCAATTCTGTATGGTATCCAGTTGGTGCCAGGATATTAGGTGCTATTTCTAGTAATTCATGATCAATACAAACTGAAGTCTGCTTACTGTGTGGAAACACACTTACCTTCACAGATGACACTAGCATCCTCAGAATGGCGACAGTTGTGGTTCCCTAATCCGCCATGTGGACAGTCTTGCAAAGAAGACTCACGTCCTGAACACTGAAGGTTATCTAACCAGATTTGTCCAGTGCCTTGTCCAAAACGTGCCCTTTGTGGTGCCTCCACAGCCCTGCCACAGCCCAGCTGTCGACAAACCACCTGAGCGTCATTCAAATTCCACAAGTCGTCACACACTGTTCCCCACTGGCCATTGTGGAAGATCTCCACTCTGCCAGAGCAGCGGCTGTAAGAGTTGACCAGTCTCACTGGAACACTTGGTGTTGGAGGAGCAATTTCTGGTTGAAGGAGAAGCAAAATCTCTGTCAACCACATGACAACTGCAGGTTGTATTCACACCAGTATTGAGCAAAAGTCCAAGTTTCTTGAAGGTAACTGTACTTGATTACTTAATCATTAGGGTTGTTTGTTTCTGTGACTTTTTGTTGTAAGAAGAAAAAAAAAAGTCACCTTTATGGTATCCAGTTGGTGCCAGGATATTAGGTGCTATTTCTAGTTATAAGTGAACAGTATCAACTGAAGTCTGCTTACTGTGTGGAAACACACTTACCTTCACAGATGACACTAGCATCCTCAGAATGGCGACAGTTGTGGTTCCCTAATCCGCCATGTGGACAGTCTTGCAAAGAAGACTCACGTCCTGAACACTGAAGGTTATCTAACCAGATTTGTCCAGTGCCTTGTCCAAAACGTGCCCTTTGTGGTGCCTCCACAGCCCTGCCACAGCCCAGCTGTCGACAAACCACCTGAGCGTCATTCAGATTCCACAAGTCGTCACACACTGTTCCCCACTGGCCATTGTGGAAAATCTCCACTCTGCCAGAGCAGCGGCTGTTAGAGTTGACCAGTCTCACTGGAACACTTGGTGTTGGAGGAGCAATTTCTGGTTGAAGGAGAAGCAAAATCTCTGTCAACCACATGACAACTGCAGGTTGTATTCACACCAGTATTGAGCAAAAGTCCAAGTTTCTTTAAGGTAACTTTACTTGATTACTTAATCATGAGGGTTGTTTGTTTCTGTGACTTTTGTTGTTAAAAAAAAAGTCACCTTTATGGTATCCAGTTGGTGCCAGGATATTAGGTGCTATTTCTAGTTATAAGTGAACAGTATCAACTGAAGTCTGCTTACTGTGTGGAAACACACTTACCTTCACAGATGACACTAGCATCCTCAGAGTGACCACAGTTGTGGTTCCCTAATCCGCCATGTGGACAGTCTTGCAAAGAAGACTCACGTCCTGAACACTGAAGGTTATCTAACCAGATTTGTCCAGTGCCTTGTCCAAAACGTGCCCTTTGTGGTGCCTCCACAGCCCTGCCACAGCCCAGCTGTCGACAAACCACCTGAGCGTCATTCAGATTCCACAAGTCGTCACACACTGTTCCCCACTGGCCATTGTGGAAAATCTCCACTCTGCCAGAGCAGCGGCTGTAAGAGTTGACTAGTCTCACTGGAACACTTGGTGTTGGAGGAGCAATTTCTGGTTGAAGGAGAAGCAAAATCTCTGTCAACCACATGACAACTGCAGGTTGTATTCACACCAGTATTGAGCAAAAGTCCAAGTTTCTTTAAGGTAACTTTACTTGATTACTTAATCATGAGGGTTGTTTGTTTCTGTGACTTTTTGTTGTTAAAAAAAAAAAAATTCACCTTTATGGTATATCCAGTTGGTGCCAGGATATTAGGTGCTATTTCTAGTTATAAGTGAACAGTATCAACTGAAGTCTGCTTACTGTGTGGAAACACACTTACCTTCACAGATGACACTAGCATCCTCAGAATGGCGACAGTTGTGGTTCCCTAATCCGCCATGTGGACAGTCTTGCAAAGAAGACTCACGTCCTGAACACTGAAGGTTATCTAACCAGATTTGTCCAGTGCCTTGTCCAAAACGTGCCCTTTGTGGTGCCTCCACAGCCCTGCCACAGCCCAGCTGTCGACAAACCACCTGAGCGTCATTCAAATTCCACAAGTCGTCACACACTGTTCCCCACTGGCCATTGTGGAAAATCTCCACTCTGCCAGAGCAGCGGCTGTTAGAGTTGACCAGTCTCACTGGAACACTTGGTGTTGGAGGAGCAATTTCTGGTTGAAGGAGAAGCAAAATCTCTGTCAACCACATGACAACTGCAGGTTGTATTCACACCAGTATTGAGCAAAAGTCCAAGTTTCTTTAAGGTAACTTTACTTGATTACTTAATCATTGGGCTTGTTTGTTTCTGTGACTTTTTGTTGTAAGAAGAAAAAAAAAAAAGTCAATTCTGTATGGTATCCAGTTGGTGTGAGAATATAGGTGCCATTTCTAGTAATTCATGATCAATACAAACTGAAGTCTGCTTACTGTGTGGAAACACACTTACCTTCACAGATGACACTAGCATCCTCAGAGTGACCACAGTTGTGGTTCCCTAATCCGCCATGTGGACAGTCTTGCAAAGAAGACTCACGTCCTGAACACTGAAGGTTATCTAACCAGATTTGTCCAGTGCCTCGTCCAAAACGTGCCCTTTGTGGTGCCTCCACAGCCCTGCCACAGCCCAGCTGTCGACAAACCACCTGAGCGTCATTCAGATTCCACAAGTCGTCACACACTGTTCCCCACTGGCCATTGTGGAAGATCTCCACTCTGCCAGAGCAGCGGCTGTTAGAGTTGACCAGTCTCACTGGAACACTTGGTGTTGGAGGAGCAATTTCTGGTTGAAGGAGAAGCAAAATCTCTGTCAACCACATGACAACTGCAGGTTGTATTCACACCAGTATTGAGCAAAAGTCCAAGTTTCTTTAAGGTAACTTTACTTGATTACTTAATCATGAGGGTTGTTTGTTTCTGTGACTTTTTGTTGTTAAAAAAAAAAAAAAAAAAAAAAAGTCACCTTTATGGTATCCAGTTGGTGCCAGGATATTAGGTGCTATTTCTAGTTATAAGTGAACAGTATCAACTGAAGTCTGCTTACTGTGTGGAAACACACTTACCTTCACAGATGACACTAGCATCCTCAGAATGGCGACAGTTGTGGTTCCCTAATCCGCCATGTGGACAGTCTTGCAAAGAAGACTCACGTCCTGAACACTGAAGGTTATCTAACCAGATTTGTCCAGTGCCTTGTCCAAAACGTGCCCTTTGTGGTGCCTCCACAGCCCTGCCACAGCCCAGCTGTCGACAAACCACCTGAGCGTCATTCAGATTCCACAAGTCGTCACACACTGTTCCCCACTGGCCATTGTGGAAAATCTCCACTCTGCCAGAGCAGCGGCTGTTAGAGTTGACCAGTCTCACTGGAACACTTGGTGTTGGAAGAGCAATTTCTGGTTGAAGGAGAAGCAAAATCTCTGTCAACCACATGACAACTGCAGGTTGTATTCACACCAGTATTGAGCAAAAGTCCAAGTTTCTTTAAGGTAACTTTACTTGATTACTTAATCATGAGGGTTGTTTGTTTCTGTGACTTTTGTTGTAAGAAGAAAAAAAAAGTCAATTCTGTATGGTATCCAGTTGGTGTGAGAATATAAGGTGCCATTTCTAGTAATTCATGATCAATACAAACTGAAGTCTGCTTACTGTGTGGAAACACACTTACCTTCACAGATGACACTAGCATCCTCAGAATGGCGACAGTTGTGGTTCCCTAATCCGCCATGTGGACAGTCTTGCAAAGAAGACTCACGTCCTGAACACTGAAGGTTATCTAACCAGATTTGTCCAGTGCCTTGTCCAAAACGTGCCCTTTGTGGTGCCTCCACAGCCCTGCCACAGCCCAGCTGTCGACAAACCACCTGAGCGTCATTCAGATTCCACAAGTCGTCACACACTGTTCCCCACTGGCCATTGTGGAAAATCTCCACTCTGCCAGAGCAGCGGCTGTTAGAGTTGACCAGTCTCACTGGAACACTTGGTGTTGGAGGAGCAATTTCTGGTTGAAGGAGAAGCAAAATCTCTGTCAACCACATGACAACTGCAGGTTGTATTCACACCAGTATTGAGCAAAAGTCCAAGTTTCTTTAAGGTAACTTTACTTGATTACTTAATCATGAGGGTTGTTTGTTTCTGTGACTTTTTATTGTTAAAAAAAAAAAAAGTCAACTTTATGGTATCCAGTTGGTGCCAGGATATTAGGTGCTATTTCTAGTTATAAGTGAACAGTATCAACTGAAGTCTGCTTACTGTGTTGAAACACACTTACCTTCACAGATGACACTAGCATCCTCAGAATGGCGACAGTTGTGGTTCCCTAATCCGCCATGTGGACAGTCTTGCAAAGAAGACTCACGTCCTGAACACTGAAGGTTATCTAACCAGATTTGTCCAGTGCCTTGTCCAAAACGTGCCCTTTGTGGTGCCTCCACAGCCCTGCCACAGCCCAGCTGTCGACAAACCACCTGAGCGTCATTCAAATTCCACAAGTCGTCACACACTGTTCCCCACTGGCCATTGTGGAAAATCTCCACTCTGCCAGAGCAGCGGCTGTAAGAGTTGACCAGTCTCACTGGAACACTTGGTGTTGGAGGAGCAATTTCTGGTTGAAGGAGAAGCAAAATCTCTGTCAACCACATGACAACTGCAGGTTGTATTCACACCAGTATTGAGCAAAAGTCCAAGTTTCTTTAAGGTAACTTTACTTGATTACTTAATCATGAGGGTTGTTTGTTTCTGTGACTTTTTGTTGTTAAAAAAAAAAAAAAAAAAAAAAAAGTCACCTTTATGGTATCCAGTTGGTGCCAGGATATTAGGTGCTATTTCTAGTTATAAGTGAACAGTATCAACTGAAGTCTGCTTACTGTGTGGAAACACACTTACCTTCACAGATGACACTAGCATCCTCAGAATGGCGACAGTTGTGGTTCCCTAATCCGCCATGTGGACAGTCTTGCAAAGAAGACTCACGTCCTGAACACTGAAGGTTATCTAACCAGATTTGTCCAGTGCCTCGTCCAAAACGTGCCCTTTGTGGTGCCTCCACAGCCCTGCCACAGCCCAGCTGTCGACAAACCACCTGAGCGTCATTCAAATTCCACAAGTCGTCACACACTGTTCCCCACTGGCCATTGTGGAAAATCTCCACTCTGCCAGAGCAGCGGCTGTAAGAGTTGACCAGTCTCACTGGAACACTTGGTGTTGGAGGAGCAATTTCTGGTTGAAGGAGAAGCAAAATCTCTGTCAACCACATGACAACTGCAGGTTGTATTCACACCAGTATTGAGCAAAAGTCCAAGTTTCTTAAAGGTAACTGTACTTGATTACTTAATCATTAGGGTTGTTTGTTTCTGTGACTTTTTGTTGTTAAAAAAAAAAAAAGTCACCTTTATGGTATCCAGTTGGTGCCAGGATATTAGGTGCTATTTCTAGTTATAAGTGAACAGTATCAACTGAAGTCTGCTTACTGTGTGGAAACACACTTACCTTCACAGATGACACTAGCATCCTCAGAGTGACCACAGTTGTGGTTCCCTAATCCGCCATGTGGACAGTCTTGCAAAGAAGACTCACGTCCTGAACACTGAAGGTTATCTAACCAGATTTGTCCAGTGCCTCGTCCAAAACGTGCCCTTTGTGGTGCCTCCACAGCCCTGCCACAGCCCAGCTGTCGACAAACCACCTGAGCGTCATTCAGATTCCACAAGTCGTCACACACTGTTCCCCACTGGCCATTGTGGAAAATCTCCACTCTGCCAGAGCAGCGGCTGTTAGAGTTGACCAGTCTCACTGGAACACTTGGTGTTGGAGGAGCAATTTCTGGTTGAAGGAGAAGCAAAATCTCTGTCAACCACATGACAACTGCAGGTTGTATTCACACCAGTATTGAGCAAAAGTCCAAGTTTCTTTAAGGTAACTTTACTTGATTACTTAATCATTGGGCTTGTTTGTTTCTGTGACTTTTTGTTGTAAGAAGAAAAAAAAAAAAGTCAATTCTGTATGGTATCCAGTTGGTGTGAGAATATAAGGTGCCATTTCTAGTTATAAGTGAACAGTATCAACTGAAGTCTGCTTACTGTGTGGAAACACACTTACCTTCACAGATGACACTAGCATCCTCAGAATGGCGACAGTTGTGGTTCCCTAATCCGCCATGTGGACAGTCTTGCAAAGAAGACTCACGTCCTGAACACTGAAGGTTATCTAACCAGATTTGTCCAGTGCCTTGTCCAAAACGTGCCCTTTGTGGTGCCTCCACAGCCCTGCCACAGCCCAGCTGTCGACAAACCACCTGAGCGTCATTCAAATTCCACAAGTCGTCACACACTGTTCCCCACTGGCCATTGTGGAAAATCTCCACTCTGCCAGAGCAGCGGCTGTAAGAGTTGACCAGTCTCACTGGAACACTTGGTGTTGGAGGAGCAATTTCTGGTTGAAGGAGAAGCAAAATCTCTGTCAACCACATGACAACTGCAGGTTGTATTCACACCAGTATTGAGCAAAAGTCCAAGTTTCTTTAAGGTAACTTTACTTGATTACTTAATCATGAGGGTTGTTTGTTTCTGTGACTTTTTGTTGTAAGAAGAAAAAAAAAAAAAGTCAATTCTGTATGGTATCCAGTTGGTGCCAGGATATTAGGTGCTATTTCTAGTTATAAGTGAACAGTATCAACTGAAGTCTGCTTACTGTGTGGAAACACACTTACCTTCACAGATGACACTAGCATCCTCAGAATGGCGACAGTTGTGGTTCCCTAATCCGCCATGTGGACAGTCTTGCAAAGAAGACTCACGTCCTGAACACTGAAGGTTATCTAACCAGATTTGTCCAGTGCCTCGTCCAAAACGTGCCCTTTGTGGTGCCTCCACAGCCCTGCCACAGCCCAGCTGTCGACAAACCACCTGAGCGTCATTCAGATTCCACAAGTCGTCACACACTGTTCCCCACTGGCCATTGTGGAAAATCTCCACTCTGCCAGAGCAGCGGCTGTTAGAGTTGACCAGTCTCACTGGAACACTTGGTGTTGGAGGAGCAATTTCTGGTTGAAGGAGAAGCAAAATCTCTGTCAACCACATGACAACTGCAGGTTGTATTCACACCAGTATTGAGCAAAAGTCCAAGTTTCTTTAAGGTAACTTTACTTTATTACTTAATAATTGGGATTTTTTTTTTCTGTGACTTTTTGTTGTAAGAATAAAAAAAAAAAAGTCAATTCTGTATGGTATCCAGTTGGTGTGAGAATATAAGGTGCCATTTCTAGTAATTCATGATCAATACAAACTGAAGTCTGCTTACTGTGTGGAAACACACTTACCTTCACAGATGACACTAGCATCCTCAGAGTGACCACAGTTGTGGTTCCCTAATCCGCCATGTGGACAGTCTTGCAAAGAAGACTCACGTCCTGAACACTGAAGGTTATCTAACCAGATTTGTCCAGTGCCTTGTCCAAAACGTGCCCTTTGTGGTGCCTCCACAGCCCTGCCACAGCCCAGCTGTCGACAAACCACCTGAGCGTCATTCAAATTCCACAAGTCGTCACACACTGTTCCCCACTGGCCATTGTGGAAAATCTCCACTCTGCCAGAGCAGCGGCTGTAAGAGTTGACCAGTCTCACTGGAACACTTGGTGTTGGAGGAGCAATTTCTGGTTGAAGGAGAAGCAAAATCTCTGTCAACCACATGACAACTGCAGGTTGTATTCACACCAGTATTGAGCAAAAGTCCAAGTTTCTTAAGGTAACTGTACTTGATTACTTAATCATTAGGGTTGTTTGTTTCTGTGACTTTTTGTTGTTAAAAAAAAAGTCAATTTATGGTATCCAGTTGGTGCCAGGATATTAGGTGCTATTTCTAGTTATAAGTGAACAGTATCAACTGAAGTCTGCTTACTGTGTGGAAACACACTTACCTTCACAGATGACACTAGCATCCTCAGAGTGACCACAGTTGTGGTTCCTAATCCGCCATGTGGACAGTCTTGCAAAGAAGACTCACGTCCTGAACACTGAAGGTTATCTAACCAGATTTGTCCAGTGCCTTGTCCAAAACGTGCCCTTTGTGGTGCCTCCACAGCCCTGCCACAGCCCAGCTGTCGACAAACCACCTGAGCGTCATTCAAATTCCACAAGTCGTCACACACTGTTCCCCACTGGCCATTGTGGAAAATCTCCACTCTGCCAGAGCAGCGGCTGTAAGAGTTGACCAGTCTCACTGGAACACTTGGTGTTGGAGGAGCAATTTCTGGTTGAAGGAGAAGCAAAATCTCTGTCAACCACATGACAACTGCAGGTTGTATTCACACCAGTATTGAGCAAAAGTCCAAGTTTCTTAAAGGTAACTGTACTTGATTACTTAATCATGAGGGTTGTTTGTTTCTGTGACTTTTTGTTGTTAAAAAAAAAAAGTCACCTTTATGGTATCCAGTTGGTGCCAGGATATTAGGTGCTATTTCTAGTTATAAGTGAACAGTATCAACTGAAGTCTGCTTACTGTGTGGAAACACACTTACCTTCACAGATGACACTAGCATCCTCAGAGTGACCACAGTTGTGGTTCCCTAATCCGCCATGTGGACAGTCTTGCAAAGAAGACTCACGTCCTGAACACTGAAGGTTATCTAACCAGATTTGTCCAGTGCCTCGTCCAAAACGTGCCCTTTGTGGTGCCTCTGCCACAGCCCAGCTGTCGACAAACCACCTGAGCGTCATTCAGATTCCACAAGTCGTCACACACTGTTCCCCACTGGCCATTGTGGAAAATCTCCACTCTGCCAGAGCAGCGGCTGTTAGAGTTGACCAGTCTCACTGGAACACTTGGTGTTGGAGGAGCAATTTCTGGTTGAAGGAGAAGCAAAATCTCTGTCAACCACATGACAACTGCAGGTTGTATTCACACCAGTATTGAGCAAAAGTCCAAGTTTCTTTAAGGTAACTTTACTTGATTACTTAATCATTAGGGTTGTTTGTTTCTGTGACTTTTTGTTGTTAAAAAAAAAAAAAAAAAAAGTCAACTTTATGGTATCCAGTTGGTGCCAGGATATTAGGTGCTATTTCTAGTTATAAGTGAACAGTATCAACTGAAGTCTGCTTACTGTGTGGAAACACACTTACCTTCACAGATGACACTAGCATCCTCAGAATGGCGACAGTTGTGGTTCCCTAATCCGCCATGTGGACAGTCTTGCAAAGAAGACTCACGTCCTGAACACTGAAGGTTATCTAACCAGATTTGTCCAGTGCCTTGTCCAAAACGTGCCCTTTGTGGTGCCTCCACAGCCCTGCCACAGCCCAGCTGTCGACAAACCACCTGAGCGTCATTCAAATTCCACAAGTCGTCACACACTGTTCCCCACTGGCCATTGTGGAAAATCTCCACTCTGCCAGAGCAGGCTGTAAGAGTTGACCAGTCTCACTGGAACACTTGGTGTTGGAGGAGCAATTTCTGGTTGAAGGAGAAGCAAAATCTCTGTCAACCACATGACAACTGCAGGTTGTATTCACACCAGTATTGAGCAAAAGTCCAAGTTTCTTTAAGGTAACTTTACTTGATTACTTAATCATGAGGGTTGTTTGTTTCTGTGACTTTTTGTTGTTCAAAAAAAAAAAAGTCACCTTTATGGTATCCAGTTGGTGCCAGGATATTAGGTGCTATTTCTAGTTATAAGTGAACAGTATCAACTGAAGTCTGCTTACTGTGTGGAAACACACTTACCTTCACAGATGACACTAGCATCCTCAGAATGGCGACAGTTGTGGTTCCCTAATCCGCCATGTGGACAGTCTTGCAAAGAAGACTCACGTCCTGAACACTGAAGGTTATCTAACCAGATTTGTCCAGTGCCTTGTCCAAAACGTGCCCTTTGTGGTGCCTCCACAGCCCTGCCACAGCCCAGCTGTCGACAAACCACCTGAGCGTCATTCAAATTCCACAAGTCGTCACACACTGTTCCCCACTGGCCATTGTGGAAAATCTCCACTCTGCCAGAGCAGCGGCTGTTAGAGTTGACCAGTCTCACTGGAACACTTGGTGTTGGAGGAGCAATTTCTGGTTGAAGGAGAAGCAAAATCTCTGTCAACCACATGACAACTGCAGGTTGTATTCACACCAGTATTGAGCAAAAGTCCAAGTTTCTTAAAGGTAACTGTACTTGATTACTTAATCATTAGGGTTGTTTGTTTCTGTGACTTTTGTTGTTAAAAAAAAAGTCACCTTTATGGTATCCAGTTGGTGCCAGGATATTAGGTGCTATTTCTAGTTATAAGTGAACAGTATCAACTGAAGTCTGCTTACTGTGTGGAAACACACTTACCTTCACAGATGACACTAGCATCCTCAGAGTGACCACAGTTGTGGTTCCCTAATCCGCCATGTGGACAGTCTTGCAAAGAAGACTCACGTCCTGAACACTGAAGGTTATCTAACCAGATTTGTCCAGTGCCTCGTCCAAAACGTGCCCTTTGTGGTGCCTCCACAGCCCTGCCACAGCCCAGCTGTCGACAAACCACCTGAGCGTCATTCAGATTCCACAAGTCGTCACACACTGTTCCCCACTGGCCATTGTGGAAAATCTCCACTCTGCCAGAGCAGCGGCTGTTAGAGTTGACCAGTCTCACTGGAACACTTGGTGTTGGAGGAGCAATTTCTGGTTGAAGGAGAAGCAAAATCTCTGTCAACCACATGACAACTGCAGGTTGTATTCACACCAGTATTGAGCAAAAGTCCAAGTTTCTTTAAGGTAACTTTACTTGATTACTTAATCATTGGGTTGTTTGTTTCTGTGACTTTTTGTTGTAAGAAAAAAAAAAAAAGTCAATTTATGGTATCCAGTTGGTGCCAGAATATTAAGGTGCTATTTCTAGTTATAAGTGAACAGTATCAACTGAAGTCTGCTTACTGTGTGGAAACACACTTACCTTCACAGATGACACTAGCATCCTCAGAATGGCGACAGTTGTGGTTCCCTAATCCGCCATGTGGACAGTCTTGCAAAGAAGACTCACGTCCTGAACACTGAAGGTTATCTAACCAGATTTGTCCAGTGCCTTGTCCAAAACGTGCCCTTTGTGGTGCCTCCACAGCCCTGCCACAGCCCAGCTGTCGACAAACCACCTGAGCGTCATTCAAATTCCACAAGTCGTCACACACTGTTCCCCACTGGCCATTGTGGAAAATCTCCACTCTGCCAGAGCAGCGGCTGTAAGAGTTGACCAGTCTCACTGGAACACTTGGTGTTGGAGGAGCAATTTCTGGTTGAAGGAGAAGCAAAATCTCTGTCAACCACATGACAACTGCAGGTTGTATTCACACCAGTATTGAGCAAAAGTCCAAGTTTCTTTAAGGTAACTTTACTTGATTACTTAATCATGAGGGTTGTTTGTTTCTGTGACATTTTGTTGTTAAAAAAAAAAAAAAAAAAAAAGTCAACTTTATGGTATCCAGTTGGTGCCAGGATATTAGGTGCTATTTCTAGTTATAAGTGAACAGTATCAACTGAAGTCTGCTTACTGTGTGGAAACACACTTACCTTCACAGATGACACTAGCATCCTCAGAATGGCGACAGTTGTGGTTCCCTAATCCGCCATGTGGACAGTCTTGCAAAGAAGACTCACGTCCTGAACACTGAAGGTTATCTAACCAGATTTGTCCAGTGCCTCGTCCAAAACGTGCCCTTTGTGGTGCCTCCACAGCCCTGCCACAGCCCAGCTGTCGACAAACCACCTGAGCGTCATTCAGATTCCACAAGTCGTCACACACTGTTCCCCACTGGCCATTGTGGAAAATCTCCACTCTGCCAGAGCAGCGGCTGTTAGAGTTGACCAGTCTCACTGGAACACTTGGTGTTGGAGGAGCAATTTCTGGTTGAAGGAGAAGCAAAATCTCTGTCAACCACATGACAACTGCAGGTTGTATTCACACCAGTATTGAGCAAAAGTCCAAGTTTCTTTAAGGTAACTTTACTTGATTACTTAATCATTGGGCTTGTTTGTTTCTGTGACTTTTGTTGTAAGAAGAAAAAAAGTCAATTCTGTATGGTATCCAGTTGGTGTGAGAATATAAGGTGCCATTTCTAGTAATTCATGATCAATACAAACTGAAGTCTGCTTACTGTGTGGAAACACACTTACCTTCACAGATGACACTAGCATCCTCAGAGTGACCACAGTTGTGGTTCCCTAATCCGCCATGTGGACAGTCTTGCAAAGAAGACTCACGTCCTGAACACTGAAGGTTATCTAACCAGATTTGTCCAGTGCCTTGTCCAAAACGTGCCCTTTGTGGTGCCTCCACAGCCCTGCCACAGCCCAGCTGTCGACAAACCACCTGAGCGTCATTCAAATTCCACAAGTCGTCACACACTGTTCCCCACTGGCCATTGTGGAAAATCTCCACTCTGCCAGAGCAGCGGCTGTAAGAGTTGACCAGTCTCACTGGAACACTTGGTGTTGGAGGAGCAATTTCTGGTTGAAGGAGAAGCAAAATCTCTGTCAACCACATGACAACTGCAGGTTGTATTCACACCAGTATTGAGCAAAAGTCCAAGTTTCTTAAAGGTAACTGTACTTGATTACTTAATCATTAGGGTTGTTTGTTTCTGTGACTTTTTGTTGTTAAAAAAAAAAAAGTCACCTTTATGGTATCCAGTTGGTGCCAGGATATTAGGTGCTATTTCTAGTTATAAGTGAACAGTATCAACTGAAGTCTGCTTACTGTGTGGAAACACACTTACCTTCACAGATGACACTAGCATCCTCAGAGTGACCACAGTTGTGGTTCCCTAATCCGCCATGTGGACAGTCTTGCAAAGAAGACTCACGTCCTGAACACTGAAGGTTATCTAACCAGATTTGTCCAGTGCCTCGTCCAAAACGTGCCCTTTGTGGTGCCTCCACAGCCCTGCCACAGCCCAGCTGTCGACAAACCACCTGAGCGTCATTCAAATTCCACAAGTCGTCACACACTGTTCCCCACTGGCCATTGTGGAAAATCTCCACTCTGCCAGAGCAGCGGCTGTAAGAGTTGACCAGTCTCACTGGAACACTTGGTGTTGGAGGAGCAATTTCTGGTTGAAGGAGAAGCAAAATCTCTGTCAACCACATGACAACTGCAGGTTGTATTCACACCAGTATTGAGCAAAAGTCCAAGTTTCTTTAAGGTAACTGTACTTGATTACTTAATCATTAGGGTTGTTTGTTTCTGTGACTTTTTGTTGTTAAAAAAAAAAAAGTCACCTTCTGTATGGTATCCAGTTGGTGTGAGAATATAAGGTGCCATTTCTAGTTATAAGTGAACAGTATCAACTGAAGTCTGCTTACTGTGTGGAAACACACTTACCTTCACAGATGACACTAGCATCCTCAGAGTGACCACAGTTGTGGTTCCCTAATCCGCCATGTGGACAGTCTTGCAAAGAAGACTCACGTCCTGAACACTGAAGGTTATCTAACCAGATTTGTCCAGTGCCTCGTCCAAAACGTGCCCTTTGTGGTGCCTCCACAGCCCTGCCACAGCCCAGCTGTCGACAAACCACCTGAGCGTCATTCAGATTCCACAAGTCGTCACACACTGTTCCCCACTGGCCATTGTGGAAAATCTCCACTCTGCCAGAGCAGCGGCTGTTAGAGTTGACCAGTCTCACTGGAACACTTGGTGTTGGAGGAGCAATTTCTGGTTGAAGGAGAAGCAAAATCTCTGTCAACCACATGACAACTGCAGGTTGTATTCACACCAGTATTGAGCAAAAGTCCAAGTTTCTTTAAGGTAACTTTACTTGATTACTTAATCATTGGGCTTGTTTGTTTCTGTGACTTTTTGTTGTAAGAAGAAAAAAAAAAAAGTCAATTCTGTATGGTATCCAGTTGGTGTGAGAATATAAGGTGCCATTTCTAGTAATTCATGATCAATACAAACTGAAGTCTGCTTACTGTGTGGAAACACACTTACCTTCACAGATGACACTAGCATCCTCAGAGTGACCACAGTTGTGGTTCCCTAATCCGCCATGTGGACAGTCTTGCAAAGAAGACTCACGTCCTGAACACTGAAGGTTATCTAACCAGATTTGTCCAGTGCCTTGTCCAAAACGTGCCCTTTGTGGTGCCTCCACAGCCCTGCCACAGCCCAGCTGTCGACAAACCACCTGAGCGTCATTCAGATTCCACAAGTCGTCACACACTGTTCCCCACTGGCCATTGTGGAAAATCTCCACTCTGCCAGAGCAGTGGCTGTTAGAGTTGACCAGTCTCACTGGAACACTTGGTGTTGGAGGAGCAATTTCTGGTTGAAGGAGAAGCAAAATCTCTGTCAACCACATGACAACTGCAGGTTGTATTCACACCAGTATTGAGCAAAAGTCCAAGTTTCTTAAGGTAACTTTACTTGATTACTTAATCATGAGGGTTGTTTGTTTCTGTGACTTTTTGTTTAAAAAAAAAAAAAAAAAGTCAACTTTATGGTATCCAGTTGGTGCGAGGATATTAGGTGCTATTTCTAGTTATAAGTGAACAGTATCAACTGAAGTCTGCTTACTGTGTGGAAACACACTTACCTTCACAGATGACACTAGCATCCTCAGAGTGACCACAGTTGTGGTTCCCTAATCCGCCATGTGGACAGTCTTGCAAAGAAGACTCACGTCCTGAACACTGAAGGTTATCTAACCAGATTTGTCCAGTGCCTTGTCCAAAACGTGCCCTTTGTGGTGCCTCCACAGCCCTGCCACAGCCCAGCTGTCGACAAACCACCTGAGCGTCATTCAAATTCCACAAGTCGTCACACACTGTTCCCCACTGGCCATTGTGGAAAATCTCCACTCTGCCAGAGCAGCGGCTTTAGAGTTGACCAGTCTCACTGGAACACTTGGTGTTGGAGGAGCAATTTCTGGTTGAAGGAGAAGCAAAATCTCTGTCAACCACATGACAACTGCAGGTTGTATTCACACCAGTATTGAGCAAAAGTCCAAGTTTCTTTAAGGTAACTTTACTTGATTACTTAATCATGAGGGTTGTTTGTTTCTGTGACTTTTTGTTGTTAAAAAAAAAAAAAAAAAAAAAAAAAGTCAACTTTATGGTATCCAGTTGGTGCCAGGATATTAGGTGCTATTTCTAGTTATAAGTGAACAGTATCAACTGAAGTCTGCTTACTGTGTGGAAACACACTTACCTTCACAGATGACACTAGCATCCTCAGAATGGCGACAGTTGTGGTTCCCTAATCCGCCATGTGGACAGTCTTGCAAAGAAGACTCACGTCCTGAACACTGAAGGTTATCTAACCAGATTTGTCCAGTGCCTCGTCCAAAACGTGCCCTTTGTGGTGCCTCCACAGCCCTGCCACAGCCCAGCTGTCGACAAACCACCTGAGCGTCATTCAGATTCCACAAGTCGTCACACACTGTTCCCCACTGGCCATTGTGGAAAATCTCCACTCTGCCAGAGCAGCGGCTGTTAGAGTTGACCAGTCTCACTGGAACACTTGGTGTTGGAGGAGCAATTTCTGGTTGAAGGAGAAGCAAAATCTCTGTCAACCACATGACAACTGCAGGTTGTATTCACACCAGTATTGAGCAAAAGTCCAAGTTTCTTTAAGGTAACTTTACTTGATTACTTAATCATTGGGCTTGTTTGTTTCTGTGACTTTTTGTTGTAAGAAGAAAAAAAGTCAATTCTGGTATCCAGTTGGTGTGAGAATATAAGGTGCCATTTCTAGTAATTCATGATCAATACAAACTGAAGTCTGCTTACTGTGTGGAAACACACTTACCTTCACAGATGACACTAGCATCCTCAGAGTGACCACAGTTGTGGTTCCCTAATCCGCCATGTGGACAGTCTTGCAAAGAAGACTCACGTCCTGAACACTGAAGGTTATCTAACCAGATTTGTCCAGTGCCTTGTCCAAAACGTGCCCTTTGTGGTGCCTCCACAGCCCTGCCACAGCCCAGCTGTCGACAAACCACCTGAGCGTCATTCAGATTCCACAAGTCGTCACACACTGTTCCCCACTGGCCATTGTGGAAAATCTCCACTCTGCCAGAGCAGCGGCTGTTAAGAGTTGACCAGTCTCACTGGAACACTTGGTGTTGGAGGAGCAATTTCTGGTTGAAGGAGAAGCAAAATCTCTGTCAACCACATGACAACTGCAGGTTGTATTCACACCAGTATTGAGCAAAAGTCCAAGTTTCTTTAAAGGTAACTGTACTTGATTACTTAATCATTAGGGTTGTTTGTTTCTGTGACTTTTGTTGTTAAAAAAAAAAAGTCACCTTTATGGTATCCAGTTGGTGCCAGGATATTAGGTGCTATTTCTAGTTAATTCATGAACAGTATCAACTGAAGTCTGCTTACTGTGTGGAAACACACTTACCTTCACAGATGACACTAGCATCCTCAGAGTGACCACAGTTGTGGTTCCCTAATCCGCCATGTGGACAGTCTTGCAAAGAAGACTCACGTCCTGAACACTGAAGGTTATCTAACCAGATTTGTCCAGTGCCTTGTCCAAAACGTGCCCTTTGTGGTGCCTCCACAGCCCTGCCACAGCCCAGCTGTCGACAAACCACCTGAGCGTCATTCAAATTCCACAAGTCGTCACACACTGTTCCCCACTGGCCATTGTGGAAAATCTCCACTCTGCCAGAGCAGCGGCTGTAAGAGTTGACCAGTCTCACTGGAACACTTGGTGTTGGAGGAGCAATTTCTGGTTGAAGGAGAAGCAAAATCTCTGTCAACCACATGACAACTGCAGGTTGTATTCACACCAGTATTGAGCAAAGTCCAAGTTTCTTTAAAGGTAACTGTACTTGATTACTTAATCATTAGGGTTGTTTTTTTCTGTGACTTTTTGTTGTTAAAAAAAAAAAAAAAAAAAGTCAACTTTATGGTATCCAGTTGGTGCCAGGATATTAGGTGCTATTTCTAGTTATAAGTGAACAGTATCAACTGAAGTCTGCTTACTGTGTGGAAACACACTTACCTTCACAGATGACACTAGCATCCTCAGAATGACCACAGTTGTGGTTCCCTAATCCGCCATGTGGACAGTCTTGCAAAGAAGACTCACGTCCTGAACACTGAAGGTTATCTAACCAGATTTGTCCAGTGCCTTGTCCAAAACGTGCCCTTTGTGGTGCCTCCACAGCCCTGCCACAGCCCAGCTGTCGACAAACCACCTGAGCGTCATTCAGATTCCACAAGTCGTCACACACTGTTCCCCACTGGCCATTGTGGAAAATCTCCACTCTGCCAGAGCAGCGGCTGTTAGAGTTGACCAGTCTCACTGGAACACTTGGTGTTGGAGGAGCAATTTCTGGTTGAAGGAGAAGCAAAATCTCTGTCAACCACATGACAACTGCAGGTTGTATTCACACCAGTATTGAGCAAAAGTCCAAGTTTCTTTAAGGTAACTTTACTTGATTACTTAATCATTGGGCTTGTTTGTTTCTGTGACTTTTGTTGTAAGAAGAAAAAAAAAAAAAGTCAATTCTGTATGGTATCCAGTTGGTGTGAGAATATAAGGTGCCATTTCTAGTAATTCATGATCAATACAAACTGAAGTCTGCTTACTGTGTGGAAACACACTTACCTTCACAGATGACACTAGCATCCTCAGAGTGACCACAGTTGTGGTTCCTAATCCGCCATGTGGACAGTCTTGCAAAGAAGACTCACGTCCTGAACACTGAAGGTTATCTAACCAGATTTGTCCAGTGCCTTGTCCAAAACGTGCCCTTTGTGGTGCCTCCACAGCCCTGCCACAGCCCAGCTGTCGACAAACCACCTGAGCGTCATTCAGATTCCACAAGTCGTCACACACTGTTCCCCACTGGCCATTGTGGAAAATCTCCACTCTGCCAGAGCAGTGGCTGTTAGAGTTGACCAGTCTCACTGGAACACTTGGTGTTGGAGGAGCAATTTCTGGTTGAAGGAGAAGCAAAATCTCTGTCAACCACATGACAACTGCAGGTTGTATTCACACCAGTATTGAGCAAAAGTCCAAGTTTCTTTAAGGTAACTTTACTTGATTACTTAATCATGAGGGTTGTTTGTTTCTGTGACTTTTTTTTGTTAAAAAAAAAAAAAAAAAAAAAAAAAAAAGTCAACTTTATGGTATCCAGTTGGTGCCAGGATATTAGGTGCTATTTCTAGTTATAAGTGAACAGTATCAACTGAAGTCTGCTTACTGTGTGGAAACACACTTACCTTCACAGATGACACTAGCATCCTCAGAGTGACCACAGTTGTGGTTCCCTAATCCGCCATGTGGACAGTCTTGCAAAGAAGACTCACGTCCTGAACACTGAAGGTTATCTAACCAGATTTGTCCAGTGCCTTGTCCAAAACGTGCCCTTTGTGGTGCCTCCACAGCCCTGCCACAGCCCAGCTGTCGACAAACCACCTGAGCGTCATTCAGATTCCACAAGTCGTCACACACTGTTCCCCACTGGCCATTGTGGAAAATCTCCACTCTGCCAGAGCAGCGGCTGTAAGAGTTGACCAGTCTCACTGGAACACTTGGTGTTGGAGGAGCAATTTCTGGTTGAAGGAGAAGCAAAATCTCTGTCAACCACATGACAACTGCAGGTTGTATTCACACCAGTATTGAGCAAAAGTCCAAGTTACAGACACGTAACTTGACTTGATTACTTAATCATGAGGGTTGTTTGTTTCTGTGACTTTTTATTGTTAAAAAAAAAAAAAGTCAACTTTATGGTATCCAGTTGGTGCCAGGATATTAGGTGCTATTTCTAGTTATAAGTGAACAGTATCAACTGAAGTCTGCTTACTGTGTGGAAACACACTTACCTTCACAGATGACACTAGCATCCTCAGAATGGCGACAGTTGTGGTTCCCTAATCCGCCATGTGGACAGTCTTGCAAAGAAGACTCACGTCCTGAACACTGAAGGTTATCTAACCAGATTTGTCCAGTGCCTCGTCCAAAACGTGCCCTTTGTGGTGCCTCCACAGCCCTGCCACAGCCCAGCTGTCGACAAACCACCTGAGCGTCATTCAGATTCCACAAGTCGTCACACACTGTTCCCCACTGGCCATTGTGGAAAATCTCCACTCTGCCAGAGCAGCGGCTGTTAGAGTTGACCAGTCTCACTGGAACACTTGGTGTTGGAGGAGCAATTTCTGGTTGAAGGAGAAGCAAAATCTCTGTCAACCACATGACAACTGCAGGTTGTATTCACACCAGTATTGAGCAAAAGTCCAAGTTTCTTTAAGGTAACTTTACTTGATTACTTAATCATTGGGCTTGTTTGTTTCTGTGACTTTTTGTTGTAAGAAGAAAAAAAAAAAAAGTCAATTCTGTATGGTATCCAGTTGGTGTGAGAATATAAGGTGCCATTTCTAGTAATTCATGATCAATACAAACTGAAGTCTGCTTACTGTGTGGAAACACACTTACCTTCACAGATGACACTAGCATCCTCAGAGTGACCACAGTTGTGGTTCCTAATCCGCCATGTGGACAGTCTTGCAAAGAAGACTCACGTCCTGAACACTGAAGGTTATCTAACCAGATTTGTCCAGTGCCTTGTCCAAAACGTGCCCTTTGTGGTGCCTCCACAGCCCTGCCACAGCCCAGCTGTCGACAAACCACCTGAGCGTCATTCAGATTCCACAAGTCGTCACACACTGTTCCCCACTGGCCATTGTGGAAAATCTCCACTCTGCCAGAGCAGCGGCTGTAAGAGTTGACCAGTCTCACTGGAACACTTGGTGTTGGAGGAGCAATTTCTGGTTGAAGGAGAAGCAAAATCTCTGTCAACCACATGACAACTGCAGGTTGTATTCACACCAGTATTGAGCAAAAGTCCAAGTTTCTTAAAGGTAACTGTACTTGATTACTTAATCATTAGGGTTGTTTGTTTCTGTGACTTTTTGTTGTTAAAAAAAAAAAAAAAAAAAAAAAAAAGTCAACTTTATGGTATCCAGTTGGTGCCAGGATATTAGGTGCTATTTCTAGTTATAAGTGAACAGTATCAACTGAAGTCTGCTTACTGTGTGGAAACACACTTACCTTCACAGATGACACTAGCATCCTCAGAATGGCGACAGTTGTGGTTCCCTAATCCGCCATGTGGACAGTCTTGCAAAGAAGACTCACGTCCTGAACACTGAAGGTTATCTAACCAGATTTGTCCAGTGCCTTGTCCAAAACGTGCCCTTTGTGGTGCCTCCACAGCCCTGCCACAGCCCAGCTGTCGACAAACCACCTGAGCGTCATTCAGATTCCACAAGTCGTCACACACTGTTCCCCACTGGCCATTGTGGAAAATCTCCACTCTGCCAGAGCAGCGGCTGTTAGAGTTGACCAGTCTCACTGGAACACTTGGTGTTGGAGGAGCAATTTCTGGTTGAAGGAGAAGCAAAATCTCTGTCAACCACATGACAACTGCAGGTTGTATTCACACCAGTATTGAGCAAAAGTCCAAGTTTCTTTAAGGTAACTTTACTTGATTACTTAATCATTGGGCTTGTTTGTTTCTGTGAATTTTGTTTGTAAGAAGAAAAAAAAAAAAGTCAATTCTGTATGGTATCCAGTTGGTGTGAGAATATAAGGTGCCATTTCTAGTAATTCATGATCAATACAAACTGAAGTCTGCTTACTGTGTGGAAACACACTTACCTTCACAGATGACACTAGCATCCTCAGAGTGACCACAGTTGTGGTTCCTAATCCGCCATGTGGACAGTCTTGCAAAGAAGACTCACGTCCTGAACACTGAAGGTTATCTAACCAGATTTGTCCAGTGCCTTGTCCAAAACGTGCCCTTTGTGGTGCCTCCACAGCCCTGCCACAGCCCAGCTGTCGACAAACCACCTGAGCGTCATTCAGATTCCACAAGTCGTCACACACTGTTCCCC
The DNA here is from genome assembly GCF_011397635.1 of Epinephelus fuscoguttatus. Taxonomy (NCBI): domain Eukaryota; kingdom Metazoa; phylum Chordata; class Actinopteri; order Perciformes; family Serranidae; genus Epinephelus; species Epinephelus fuscoguttatus. Next base: position 40,891,013 of record NC_064752.1, read on the forward strand.
ACTGGCCATTGTGGAAAATCTCCACTCTGCCAGAGCAGTGGCTGTTAGAGTTGACCAGTCTCACTGGAACACTTGGTGTTGGAGGAGCAATTTCTGGTTGAAGGAGAAGCAAAATCTCTGTCAACCACATGACAACTGCAGGTTGTATTCACACCAGTATTGAGCAAAAGTCCAAGTTTCTTTAAGGTAACTTTACTTGATTACTTAATCATGAGGGTTGTTTGTTTCTGTGACTTTTTGTTGTTAAAAAAAAAAAAAAAAAGAAAAAGTCAACTTTATGGTATCCAGTTGGTGCCAGGATATTAGGTGCTATTTCTAGTTATAAGTGAACAGTATCAACTGAAGTCTGCTTACTGTGTGGAAACACACTTACCTTCACAGATGACACTAGCATCCTCAGAATGGCGACAGTTGTGGTTCCCTAATCCGCCATGTGGACAGTCTTGCAAAGAAGACTCACGTCCTGAACACTGAAGGTTATCTAACCAGATTTGTCCAGTGCCTTGTCCAAAACGTGCCCTTTGTGGTGCCTCCACAGCCCTGCCACAGCCCAGCTGTCGACAAACCACCTGAGCGTCATTCAGATTCCACAAGTCGTCACACACTGTTCCCCACTGGCCATTGTGGAAAATCTCCACTCTGCCAGAGCAGCGGCTGTTAGAGTTGACCAGTCTCACTGGAACACTTGGTGTTGGAGGAGCAATTTCTGGTTGAAGGAGAAGCAAAATCTCTGTCAACCACATGACAACTGCAGGTTGTATTCACACCAGTATTGAGCAAAAGTCCAAGTTTCTTTAAGGTAACTTTACTTGATTACTTAATCATTGGGCTTGTTTGTTTCTGTGACTTTTTGTTGTAAGAAGAAAAAAAAAAAGTCAATTCTGTATGGTATCCAGTTGGTGTGAGAATATAAGGTGCCATTTCTAGTAATTCATGATCAATACAAACTGAAGTCTGCTTACTGTGTGGAAACACACTTACCTTCACAGATGACACTAGCATCCTCAGAGTGAGCACAGTTGTGGTTCCCTAATCCGCCATGTGGACAGTCTCTTAATGAAGACTCACTCCCTGAACACCCAAGGTCATCTAACCAAATTTGTCCAGTGCCTCGTCCAAAACGTGCACTTTGTGGTGCCTCCACAGCCCTGCCACAGCCCAGCTGTCGACAAACCACCTGAGCGTCATTCAAATTCCAGAAGTCGTCACACACCGTTCCCCACTGGCCATTGTGGAAGATCTCCACTCTGCCAGAGCAGCGGCTGTTAGAGTTGACCAGTCTCACTGAAGGTCCAGGTGTTGTTTGAGAAACTGTGAAAATAAAGACATCATATATCAATGGGATAAATCAGATGATGTCCTTAACAAATGATCAGTGTCTTTTTTGGCAGTGAATGAACGTTTCATTGTAAAAATATAACGTAAAGTACAACACAACATTGTGCAAACCCACACAGACTCTCTGCAGCTTCTTGTTTTGTCATTAGGTCAGGTGAGTCCTACTGCTCTTGCCCCTTTCCAATATAAAATCACAGGCTGCTCTTTCCAGTACACAAGCTGTGATAAGAACTGTTTAGCAGCATATAAAGCCAAAAAGATGGCTGATGAGGACACAGGTGGTTTGCTGGGCTCCACACAAGTCCTCCTTATTTTAAGATTTTTCTTGCCATTTGTCAGTGTTTTAACATATTTCTCATTGGAAGTAATTCATTGGAATAAGGTTTCTCCAAAGAACACTTTAAAGCAACAAAAACCCGTCAAATCTAAGCTGCATGATCAAGGGAAAGTTTGTCTGATGCTCTTCTGCTTCGTGATCCTGCTGGTTCCAATTAGACACTGCTGGCAATTTAAAGACAACCACAGTGAACCAAGCTCAGCATGGTTAGATAATCATATTGGCCAAATAGATCTTTATTTCTGTGGACATGGATATCATATCCTTTACACTGCCTGCTCACTAAAGGGATCAACACATCATGGAAAATCAAAGACCGGTCCACAACTTTCTGTGCAGCGTGGTGAAGGGCGCGTGCCAAAATTCATACTGGTTCTGCTACTCCTGGCTGGCGATATACATCTCAACCCCGGACCATTTATCGAAGAACCGGGCTGTTCCATTGCAGCACAATTACCCCACGCGCCATCAGCAGAGGCCCGGACCCCGCTTGGCAGGGAGTTTAATGCGGGAGAACAGCAACGGAGGCGCCAGGTGTGTTTGGAGAGGAGCTGCTACACCAGTCGGCAATGAGGCAGGATATGCGCTATGTTTATCAGGAGGCTTTGTGTGGTGGCGATTATGGGGAGATTTTTGCACCTTGTTGCCCTGGAGTAGCCGACAACAGCCTGACTGGTGAGTCCGCTCAATCTGACACCCATAAAATAAAGGCTACAATTGAACACGCCAGTACTGAAACATACGCATGTAAACTGGAGCCGAAAGCGGGGGCTGACACGAGCATGTTATGGTGTGTCCATTAGACTGTGATAAACTGTCGGAGACAACAGCCAAGGCTAGAACAGAAAACACATGCGGATTGCTGAAAGATAAACACAAATTTTTTGATCCGAAGATTGGGGCTGTGTTGGTGCGCACTTCTGCAGCGTGTCAAAAGACTGGCATGGGGAGGACTGTGTGCCGCGCAGCACAAAAGCAAAAACAATTGCTGTTTTTTCAGACAGTGAATCACGCCAGAGTATTATGGGACTCAAAATCTAAACCTAAAGGCATTCTTGGCGGTCATCTTAACATCCGAAGTATTGTACCAAAAGCAGATCGGATCAATTCTTTATTGACGGAGTCAAACTTGGACTATCTTTGTCTTACTGAAACTTGGCTACATAGCAGTGTGCCCACAAATATGATAGATGTACCAGGTTACGTGTGTTTCAGGAAGGATAGACAAGAAGGTCGGGGTTTTGATCTTTATTAAAGACAGGTTTAAATGCAGAGAAATACAATTGGACACTCATCTTGAATGTTTAGCTCTTAATATTATTCTTGCGCCGCAGATGAATTTTAATGTAATTGTTCTGTACAATCCACCTTCTTTTGCTGTTTCTTTTTATAATGAACTCCAAGCTATATTGAAGAAATTTGATAACCACACGGAAACAACTATATATGGAGATTTTAATATTAACTGGTTGAGTAAAGAAAACAAAAATAAATTGCAAGTAATCATGACAAAGTTTAATTTCAAGCAGATGATTAAAGGACCCACGCGCATTACGAGAAACACACAAACTCTAATTGACATGGTATTTACTAACAAATCAGATCGGATAATAAAAACTTATAATTTAATAACTGGATTGTCCGATCATAATATGACCCTGTCTGTCAGGAAACTAACAAAAAAAACGACTCCAGTACTTTGGAGACTGTATCTCTGACTCAGTAAAGACAGTCATCCTTAAATGCAAAACTGCACAATTTGAGCAGGAGTTTAGGAATGTTAGTTGGGATGAGATAACAGAGTTTCACGATTTAGACATGTGCTGTGACTCCATGACTCCACCATGGCTAAATAATGAAGTACGTACACTAATGAAAAAACGGGATCTGGCATTAAAAACATCATTATCATCTAAACTTAATACTGATAATCTTCTCTACAAAAGTTTGAGAAATAAAGTTGTACAGGAGTTACGTAAAGCAAAGTCATCATATTACACACAGCTGATAGGAAATGCTAATGGCCACAGTGCATCCTTGTGGAAACACTTAAATAATTTAACCAACAGATCACATGGCCAAAAAGACTCAAAGAGCTGGAAAAAAACGGAATAACCATTACTGATAAGGCCACAATGGCTCATGAATTTAATACGTATTTCATAAAATCAGTCCAGGAAGTAACACAGAATTTTGATTGTCAAACAACTGTAGTTGACTCGGAGGCTGTAGACATATGTAATTTATTTTGCATTAACGAGGTAAATGAAGCAAAAATATTGGAAGTAATTAAAAATCTGTCAAATTCCAAGGCAGAGGATATTTATAACTTAGACACTCTGTTCATTAAGAAGCACAGCACAGAGCTTGTTAAGCCCCTGACTCATCTTGTTAATTTATCAGTTAGAGAAAATAAATTCCCAAATAACTGGAAGAAAGCTATCGTCACACCAATTTTTAAAACGGGTGACTGTGATTTGGTCAGCAACTATTGCCCTATCTCCATTCTGCCTGTGTTGTCAAAGCTGCTTGAAAAGGTTGTGGCATCACAGGTTATTGAACACCTAGAAACCAATCAACTTCTTCATCCTCAACAATTTGGTTTTAGACCAAAACATTCAACCGAAACAGCAAATATTTTTTTCATTGAAAGTGGGGGCAGTGTTTCTAGACCTTAAAAAGGCCTTTGACACTGTCAGCCACAACATACTGCTGTCTAAGTTAAAATCTTTCAAATTTTCTAAAGAAGCAGTTGATTGGTTTGAGTCCTATCTTCAGAATAGAGAGCAGTGTGTAAAAACTAATCAAGAAAAATCTTATTTTTTAAACAACAGAATGGGGATTCCTCAAGGATCAATTCTTGGTCCATTGCTTTTCAGTCTGTTTATTAATGATTTACCTAAAACCTGTCCTGAGGCCGGCTTCCAGCTTTATGCAGATGACGCGGTCATTTATGCTCCTGCTAAGTCACCTAGCAAGGCAGCAGAGACCCTAACACAGCACTTGTATGAAGTCCAACAGTGGCTGGAACACAATCATCTCATTTTGAATTTAAATAAAACTGTGTCAATGTGTTTCTCAATAAGAAAACCAAGCTCTCATGAAAGTTTACATGTTAAAATAAAGAATGAAGAAATACAAGAGGTCAATGAATTTAAATTCTTAGGAATAGTTTTAGATCCACAGCTCAAGTTTGATAAACACATTAAGAAAATCACAAAAACTGTGAAGAGCAACCTTAACTGTTTCAGATTAATTAGGCATTATATTCCAACTCAAGCAGCTCAGATCTTCATGCACTCTATGATTTATTCTCATGTTGCATATTGTTTGACAGTATGGGCTCAAGCCTCACCTTCTACAGTAAGGAAAATTTCTTCATTATACAACCAGGCTCTAAAAATAATGGATAAAAAACCCATCCGGTGGCATCATTGCCATATACTAAAAAAATACAATCTTATGAGTTTTGACAGTTTTGTAGATTTGTGTTTTCTTAAGTTAGTATTCAAATGTATAAATAACCTTGTTCCTGAACCTCTTCACAGATATATTCAAAGACAGGACAGTAACAGAGTAACAAGAAGCACAGTGGAGGGAAACTGCAGAATTCAACACCATAGAACCACTTTTGGACAGTCAGCTCTCTCAGTTAATATAGTTAATATAAAGGTTGTAAACTCTGGAACACATTACCAACTGAAATAAAATCAGTAACTACTAATCTAATCTGAAAACCTTCACAAAAAAAAGTTAAGTGTTGGCTTAAAGCAAACCAGAGCTGTACCCATTTTTAGAGTGTGGTAGTTTAATTAGTTAATTTGGATTGGTTTGTAGGATTTTTTTTTTATTATTATTTTTTATTTTTTTCTCCTTACTATTGTCGTTTAGATTTGTGATGATTTTGAACTTAACCCTTGTAGTTTAAGTTATATTTGTACAGGATTATTTGTACAGCGTATATTGTATTGGTTTGTAAGTTTATTCTATTTTGTTTAGGGTTGTGATTATTTTGAACTTAATTCTGTAGGATAGGTTGTACTTGTTTTTGTATAGGGTATTTGTATATTGCATTTTTATAGGATTGTGATTTTGTATGTTGTATTTGTTTAAAAGTCCAACTAGGGACAGGAGTTGAAAATTAGCTGTAGCTATAACTCTATATGCAGCACATCAGATTCATGCTTTGTATTGAAACTATGTTAACTGCATTGTCCCTATAAAATAATAATAAAAAAATATTTGGATGAAACAAGTATACAGTCCCAACAGTGTACTTTATACAAGTAACCTTCGAGTATCATCTGAGTAAGATGTGTTAGTAACTGTACCCATGATGAAGCAAAGTCCTCATTTCAGTAGCTGTGTTCAAGGGGACTGCCCCTTTTTCTTATGGCCCCAGTAGTCCAAGAAAGACCCATTGGACTAAAAGCCCATTTGTACAACAGCACATTATCCTGAAATGAAATGTCCATGGCCCCAAATGGCTATTTCTCCAGTGGCACTCTCCACAAGGCTAATCGTTATGTAGAATGATGTCAGTGGACCTTTCCATTGGGGTGACTGTACCTCTTGTTGACTAGTACTTTGTTGGTTGGGTTGCTGAGATCGGTTAAGGTTAAGGTAAGAATAGCAGGCTAAAACAGCAGCAGAGTAGGACAGGTAATGCCTTTGCCATTGTAGAAAGGTCTAGTGACTAATTAGGGCATGAATTTTTCTTCTTCTTCTTCTTCTTCTTCCTCCAAATGAATTGCCTTTTTGGGGGCTTAACATACTAAAAAACTCATGAACCTTTACAGATATATCAGAACTGGTTAAAAAATTTGATATTTTAAAAGGAACCCTGACTAGTTAGACATGTAGGGCTCAATAAGCCACAATTTTTCTATTGTACTAAAATATGTTGTTAGAAAGACATGAAATGTTGTCATTGCTTTAAATTTCTTCAATGTTTACAACGCAATGCATGCCAGGGTGATGACGTAGAATGGTTGTTCTGTGAGTGGTTTACCTGACGGCTGCTGCTACCTGACGCTATCACCAGAGAAAATGTCACATTGTGCTGCATTCGGATGTAATTTCCAGTTGACAACAAGGGAACTGATTTAAGTTTACACATGTTTCCTAGTGATAAGAAGAGGAGAAAGCAGTGGGAAAGTGCTTGTGGGTGAACAGAACTTCCTAAAGACCTGCGGCTCTGTTCTCGCCACTTCTCCCCAGATGATTTTGAGGTCTTTAGTCGACTAGAGCTGCTAAAGGAGCTAACGGGTGCTGCTGGGTATAAATGTCGACTTAAACAAAATGCCGTGCCGACAATTTTCTCACATAAGGAGTCTAAACGCCCTCGGGAGGGGAGTGAAATGTGCGCAACAAAATGCCAAAAACAGGAGATGCTGGATGCTCTCTTGTGCCGCAAAGAACCCGCTCCTGCTGCTGTAGCTTCTGAAGGTGAACCATCAGACACACCACTGGTTATGGAGGAAGCTAACAGTCCACCCGTTCAACCCGTTCAATCCGTAAGTGTAAGTGTACAGTGTTCTCCAAGTAAGTCCGATGCAGAGACTCAGACGGAGAATGTTAAAGACACGTTGGATGCAGCGTGTCGCAGCGTGTCGTGTGCTGTGATGCACGGGATATCTTCAACAAAGATCAAACTCGTAAAGATTGTAAACTCGTCAGTGTGTTTTATTGTGTATCACAACATATAAAGCATACGACAGTGGTGGATGCTAATCTCTGAGATCATTGATATTGGATGACATTTTACGGTACCTTGAACAGCTGCTGACAAAAATTGAAGCTCCTGACAACACACGCTCTCTCGCTCGGTTGTCATAAAGATGCAGTTTCAGCACTGACACCAGCTGTTTTGTCCCACTCGCACCTCATGTCTCTGTTCGTCTACTACGTCTTCGTGTTCTTCCTGTATATCTTCTGTGTTGTCCTCCTCGCTAGCTTGTCGCTCGGGTTCAAATTGAAATAGCTGAATAGCTGACATTTTTTGCGCAGTTACCAGGTGTCAGAAACAGCGGTTGCAACCATTTGACGTCACTACCCACACTGCATTGCGGCGTAAACAACAATGGCAACCTACGAGTGAAATTATATTTTCTTTTTTTTTTTTTTTTAGAACAAAGACTTCTACAATGTTATTTATATCAAATTAATATAACGGACACTAATATTGATGATATAAGGCCTACATGTCTAACTAGTCGGGGTTCCTTTTAAGGGTCTCATGCTTGTTTTCCAAAAAATGGCTCAGTAGCCCCCCCTTGAAAATTTTGAGGAAACAGCCCTCAAAGCTTATTAAACATAGGTGTATGAAACTTGGCAGGCATATGTAACACTACAAGATGTACAAAAAAAGACCTTGAAGAAGAAGGTTATTACAGGCTTGCGTTTTCGTCACACCATGTGACCATGGCATGCAACAGGAAGTTGTTTGTTACTCCAGCATACATGGTCCAATCTTCCCCAAAATTCACAGGATTGATGACAGTCCCGCCCTGAACAGATCTGCCTGTCAATATTTACTGATGAGTACAGTGCCACCTAGCGGCTACAGGAAGTACGTCTTTTCAGACACGTATTTTTTGATTTACCTTACATTACATTGAGATGCTGTGGTATATAGGCTACTTCATGTATAGTAACATGACATATCATGACTGCCTTCTCCAACTCCCCCTAGTGGGAAGAGGAAGTGATACAAAATGTGAAATAGTCATTCCAGGACTGAATGAAGGATATGCCATCTCACTCTTGATTGTGCTGTCTGACGCATTGGCTGGCATCCTGCCAGCACCCCTGAGTTGCGCAGAGGTGCGAGGGCCTGTTCATTGCTGCTGGCAGCTTTAATTAGCTTTGTGCTCCTGTTTGTGAGACTGTGTAGCCTATTTTCAGAAAACAGCCCTTTGTAGCAATGCGCGTTTGTTTTCAGAATAACGGGCTGTCATCCAAATGGGCTTTCTATCCAAAGGGACATTTTATGGACTATTGAGCCTTTTAAATTATTGATCATCAGAACAATGGTATGACACTGTATTCCATCTCTTACTGTTGATATAAAAAATGATCAGATGCTCAATCTTGAGATTATTCTGCAAACAGTTTTCTCATGAATAATAAATAAATCAATTTCTGATCAACCCATACCAATTTCAGGTTACAAATAGCATCTTCCCGTTAGGTCCCACCCATTTCCATTTTTAAGTCGATCCAGTAATCATTGAAAAGCTGGATCGTAACTCAAAAATTAGTATTGAGAAGAAACAGAATATGTCACAACTACTATCATTAAACATTTATTGGTTAGAGCTGAAAAAACACTATAAACATTTACTCAAACATGGTACTTAAGTACAATTTTTGAGTACCTGTACTTGAGTATTTCCATTTTATGCTCGTTACTACTTGAATTTAACTACAGTGGCCCCCCAGACCGGGCCCCTGAAAATCTTGGGGTCGCACACCAAAACAAAAAGCTATCACTGAATTGCAGGATTCCAATTATTATTTCTTGTTATTGGGGTTTTCGTTTCTAAAAGATATTAGGTATAAATAAAATAGTCAGTCTTGGCAGCAAATAAGGTAAAGCATCATATGAAAAGGCAACTAGAAGAAAAAAAACTGACAAAAACAAGCAAGCAAAACAACAACATGAAAACAGAGGTGAGTAAACAAATGTTGCAGTTGTGAACAGTAATCATGAAGTACACATGGACCACTGTACTTTATAATCTTAATCCAGTTGCCCCGCCCCCACTCAAGTCTTTGTTTTTTATTAACCATTAGTCATGAAGCTCCCCCAGGTATTTTCAAACATTGCCAGTTTTCCGTTAGTAATATTATGTTGGTTTTTCCATAGCAACTCAAGTTAATAAATCCTTAATATACTGATTTATACTTGGTTTGTTCACATCTTGTAGCTATTGCTCTTTTAGCTTGTGAGAGACACTTGGTCTTCTTGGTAATTAAATATTTTGGATGAATACCTAAAATGCACAGCTTTGGCCAATAAGGGATTTTTAATTTTGTTATCTGATTACCCATGTCAAGAAGTCCCTTCCAAAACCTTCTGACTACATTGCAATACTTCAAGCAGTGAAAGAGTGCTTCTTTAGCATTATTACATTTGAGGCATGTGTCTGGCATATTGGAATTAAATTTGGCAGGATTTCAATTATGCTGTTGAAATATACGGGCAAGTTGAAAACTATATTAATACAAAGAGTTAAGGAATCACATACTGATATACTTTGATTTATTTTACAGTTAATATTACTAATTATCTGATGTGTATAAACTAATAACAGTACAGTGAACATTTTGAGCTCCATAACAATCCAGTTTTAATGTGTTACATATCTCTACATGTTGGTGATTCATTGTGCGATAAATATGCTGCTTGGTTGGTACCAATGGATGCCCTAGGCTGTCTGTTTTCACAAAATACCGCTACCTCTGTGGTAGAAAGACAGCAATATCCACTTCCAAGCAATAGTATTTGTAACAAACTTACAGGGTAATCGAGGAATGGACATGTAATTTGAGGTAGCCAACAACCGTTTTATACATCTGAAGAACTTCTATTAATAAAAAATGAACTGCTTAGTAACGAGACCAGGCGTCTAATTGAGACAGGAGTTTATTTGTCAGTAAAGGTAACTGGGTGTTTAATTGGGATTAGGGTTTTAACTGAACTTTTAAGGTAGAACTCAGAAAGAAATTTACACTCTGTTTAAAAAGGATTCAGATGAATACCTCATGATACAAGAGACAATGTGAAGCAGCAGAGCAACCTTATGTCTGTTTTTACATTTGACATTAACATAAATCAATCAAACTCATGCATCCTTTTGTTAAAACAATCCAGTTAATCAATTCAGTACCAGTTAATATAACCTATGCTTCCAAACCTGTATAAACAGCTGCATCATTACTTGGCAAAACTCAATACACACACAGTGAAGCTGGCATCAGCCAAATACTACAAAGACAGAGTCCGTGTGGCGGGTAAAAAAAACACCCAAGTGACACGTCACGTCTGTGCCCCTAAATTTCGGCTGCAATTAACTTGTGCACACAAGATATAAAAAAAAGTCACCTTTCAGGACTTTAGGGGATCTGTAGTATTGTATATTTTACAAAACAATGATCCAAAATAGTGAGAACTCATGCCACTACTCTGAAGATGTAGGGTGTTTTCATGAACCATGACTGGTATTTAATTAAAAAAAAAAAAAAAAAAAAAAAAAATAGAGAAAACAGCAAGAAAGTGTGTTCATGGACAGAGTTTTCAGCTACAGTAAAAAGAACGGATCCTTAACTGTTTTAGTTTGATTTGGAGCCACATAGTAATGTACAGTAATGATATGCAATGTGATGTTAGTAAAATGGGGTTGAGTTGTAGAGTGGGATGGTAATTATCTGTGGTATTGACCCAACCTGCGTCTCCCTTTACATTACAAGAAATCATTTGATCTGTTGTTAATGTAAAACTATTGATTGATGCAGCTATAAGCACAGAAAAATTGAGCTTAATGAGTAACCTGATAATAAGTAAAACATTTTACCTGACCATCCAGTTAACGTCTGCATCAGCAGGAGCAACAGCGTACCCCGAGCCATCGTCATTACGGGACACACACCTGCTGAAAAGGACGGAAGAGATATTATGACAGCCTGCATCAGAACAGACACCAAAATACTGGCTTGCTCAATGATGGATGTAAATGTAAATTCTAATTTACAAAATGACCAAATCATGCTACCATTCATGAATATGAAGGACAGAAAGTAGATTAGATTAAAAGACAGTGTACTGCCAGTGCCCTTACTTGCCTTAGAGTGGCTTTTTGGGAATCCAGCAGTGAGTAAAGGAGCTGGGAATGGGACCATGTTAAAATCAGTGCTGGTGTCCAGAAACATGGCTATTATATTATTAGGACCTTGTAACACTTAAAATATAAATTGGATTTTAAAGATGAACAACACAAGGGTGCAAATTGGCTAGGGAAGAGAAATTAAACATTGTTTGTGTTCAATGGCATTAACCAATCATATCTCATGAAAACTATAAAATGTACTGTGCAATATATATATTTACTGTTCACCATCACCATTTCCCCCATGTTGTCATCATCATTCACTTACCTTTTCCAGGTGTGACACTGGCAGTCGTCCTCAGAGGCTGAGTGGTAGCGCTCAGTCAGTGCTGGAGAGAAGAGTCCCAGCAGGACTCTGCTGCCTCCCTTGATGCACCGTTCATTTTATAGGAGTCTGAGTCAGATCAGATGGCACAGTGATGCTTGGTATGTTCTGAACTGGATGCCAAGATCATGCCTTGTTTAAGAAAGAATGTTGCATATCTAGATGGGTAACTCTGACAAGTTAGGCAAGCTTAAGTTGTTTGTGCTTTGTAATAATTTGTGATTATGTCTGTAAATGAGCAAACATATAATTATTTCTGTAGGGTAATACTTAGCCTATTTGGTACTGCCTTTATGTTATTGAAAATAAGAGTGGGAGCTTTTGTATTTTACAGTATTTTACAGTATTTTCCACTGGGTTGTGGTAAATGAAAAATCCTCCTCAGGACAGCTTGCATTATGGGAAAACTTTTTGAGAACAAAACCCATTTGGTTTCTGCCTGAAGTTTAATCAGACTGTAGTGATGTTTGAGCAACTGTGTAGCACAGAGTCATAATTCTGTCACAAAATCACATGCTCTGTCTTACGCTCACATGGCGTACACTGCTTACACTGTTTAGTCTTTACTAACGTATTGCACAGGGCAGTGTGGTCTCAAATCAAACAAGGCCACTGCACACTTTAATGACGATCCCAAGATCTGGCAGCTTTTCTTCCTCTGCTTGGTGAATTGCAACTGGTACAGCATTATCACCAACATCAGACCAATGGCTTTCACTCACCAAATGAGTGCTGTATCTGCTTGTTCTCTCACATGACTTCTTTGTATTTGTTTCTTTATTTATCTATTGTATTAAAAGTAAATATGCTTGCATGTCACACATCTCTGTCTATGGATGCCTGTGGCTGATACTGGCTAGTGCTATCACCAGCTGGTTAATGAGAGCTGCCGCAGTTTGCAAATATTCACAACATGTCAAGCATCTGGGAACAAATCTAAAATCTTCTGCAGTGAAGACAAATATTTACAGTGACATGCATAAACAACAAACATAACTTCCACCCAGAGATCGTACAACTCACACTACAGAACTATAAATATTAATTATAACTAGATACCGGACGCCAAGAGAGCGCATTTTTGTTGATCACCTAGTATGCAGCCCACTGAATATTTGCAGTAAGGTTTTGTGTTCAAAAACTGTGTTTCTCAATCCTGCAAAGAGAAGCTGTCAAAACTGGGGAAAATGTGACACTGGAAAGGGCAGACAAAGCCAAGGGCAGGGGTATGCAAAGTCTTTTGAACAGGGGCCAGATTAGATGATATGAAAATACCTGGGGGCCAGCTGCTTCTCACATTATATGGGTTATTAAAATAATCACATATAAATGAGACAAACGCAACCGTTTCATCTTTCAGTGAAAAAGAATTTATCTTTCCACTGCTCCTGCTGTTGACTTTATGTTTCTTCGTTGTGGCCATGTTTGCTACCTAGCAGGAAATGTCTCCTTGGTTACTGTTTGTATGCTTGTTTACCATCTGTTTATGAAAACACATTTGCTCCACCTGTGTAGTTCCTACTTGGTGCATGTCTACTAACTGTTTGATGGTCCTGCCATCGACAGGTGAATGGAAAAAATGCAAAGTGATCTCGCTTAAATAATCAATATTGTGTGGGGGCCACATATAGTAGACTGTGAACAACAAGCGCATGTGTGAGCCGTTTTTATATTATAGTTATTTACGTCTTGTGTGTTTTTTTCTGTGAACTACTCAGTGTGCTGCTCTTAAATTGCCCCTCTGGGATAAATAAAGTTATTTGAATTAAATTGAAATTGAATTGAAAAATCAGTCCCTGAGCAGCAATTGGCCCCTGGACCAGACTTTGGACGTGCCTGGCCTAGGGGCTCTTCTCCTTCTCCGGGAGAAACTTTTGAACAAATATTCTATGTGGTCTCCTCCTCTCCAGCCACATTCCCTGTTTCTCAGGCCCTTTCAGTACAATGTTCCAACCATTCACCAGATTTACTCAGACTTTCTCTCCTTTCCCCATCACCTGACCTACACACAACACTGACACTGTAAACACATTTACTATTGAGACTGGCTGAAACAACCACAGATGACCTGTAGGAACACTGTAGAAAACAACAATAGCAGTAATGTTACAGAAACATGCACAAACAGAGAGTGATGTTAATACACCTGTTGCCCCAGTGCATGCTGGGAGGGTTCCAGTACACCTGTCCTCCTGTAGTGAGAGGGTAATTTACTTGTGGTAAAATATTTATTCAGGGATGTTTGTGGTTCCTGGCAGAGACATGGCAGGACAAGGAAGCATTGTACTGTGCACATGTAGGCTGATGTGGCTCACCTATCAACTATGATGGATGAGGGTCAGGTTTATTGTTTCTTTGTTTTTTTTTTTTGTTTTTTTTTTTGAGGTGTGGTAAGGTAAAATGAGAGAACTTTCCGCATGCCCCAAATGCATTGGTTTTGGTCTCATCTGCATCACAAGCCTTCACTGGAAGTTTTCATCATGAACACTGGATAAGGAAGTTGGCGATGTACCTTGGAGATATGCCATTAATGAATGCAGTTGGGGTCAATGAGCTTGTGTAATGTATTCTACTTTTATTGTCTTTTTCAGATTTGCAGTTTTCCTCATCAGCTGCAGGGTTTTTTGGGTCACCTTTAGAAACAAGGTTTCTTTGGAAAAAGACACAGAACTGAACTCGGTAAACTGTATGCTCCTAAAAGAAGGGAGGGCAAGGCCAACTTGACCCTAGATTATACTGTCTGTGTGTTTAAAATGGCTCATGGGGTCAAATATTTGAAATGTTTTCAAAAACTGTGTTTCTCAATCCTGCAAAGAGAAGTTGTCAAAACTGGGGAAAATGTGACACTGGAAAGGGCAGACGAAGCTGAGGGCAAGGGTATGCAAAGTTTTTTGAACAGGGGCCAGATTAGATGATGTGAAAATACCTGGGGGCCAGCTGCTTCTCATATCACATGGGTTATTAAAAATAATCTCATACAAATGAGACAAATGCAACCGTTTCAGTGAAAAGGAATTTATCTTTCCACTGCTCCTGCTGTTGACTTTACGCTTCTTCATTGTGGCCATGTTTGCTCCCTAGCAAGAAATGTCTCCTTGGTTATTGTTTGTATGCTTGTTTACCGTCTGTTTTTAAAAACAAGGTTGCTCGGCAAGAGCATACACCAAAAAAGTTTTCTAGCTTCCCAGTTAACTTCCAGAGTATGCAGCCCACTGAATATGCTCAATAAGATTTTGTTATCAAAAACTGTGTTTCTCAGATCCTGCATTTGCTCCCTAGCAGGAAATGTCTCCTTGGTTACTGTTTGTATGCTTGTTTACCGTCTATTTATGAAAACACATTTGCTCCACCTGTGTAGTTCCTACTTGGTGCATGTCTACTAACTGTTTGATGGTCCTGCCATCGAGAGGTGAATGGAAAAAATGCAAAGTAATCTCGCTTACATAATCAATATTGTGTGGGGGGCACATATAGTACACTGTGAACAACAAGCTGTGAGCCATATAAGAATCAGTCCCCCAGGGCCTGGACCAGACTTTGGACGTGCACAAACAGAGAGTGATGTTAATATACCTGTTGCCTGCTGCATGTGTGGTTGTGCTGCTGCCATGGTCCTGCCAGATGCCTTCTGCTGCTGCTGTGATCATTAGTCATACACATATGATTATTGTCACATATGTATACTATCAGATATTAATATATACTTTCAACATATTGTACCACAATAGCCAGATCTATAATTATAATATTATTACTTTCATTAATGCTGTTGTAAGCTACCGTCATTACCGTCTGTCCTGCATCTCTCTCTGTCTCTCTCTCTGTTTCATTGTGTCACATGGATTACTGTTAATTTATTATGTTGATCTGTTCTGTACGACATCTATTGCACATCTGTCCGTCCTGGAAGAGGGATCCCTCCTCAGTTGCTCTTCCTGAGGTTTCTACCGTTTTTTTCCCCAGTTAAAGGGTTTTTTTAAGGACAGAGGGATGTTGTATGCTGTAAAGCCCTGTGAGGCAAATTGTGATTTGTGATATTGGGCTTTATAAATAAAATTGATTGATTGATTGATTGATTGATTGATTGCCCCAGTGTTTACAGAGTTTACGGCACTAGAGTGTGTACAACAGTGACGTATTGTGTGTTCGCTTTATGGCAGGAGCCAGTCAGACTATCAGAGTATATCACGCACGGCTGTATACATGTGTGGACATTTAGTAAACATCACCACAAGTTCAATGGCTGTTGTCTGAGCATTTATTACGATTGATTACAACATCACACATGGGGGCACCTGCCCCCCCTACAATCTGATTGGCCACCCCGTGTGCCCACCCAATGGTCACTGATTCGCGGTAATGTCAATTATTAAAGCTTGTTACCACCATGGCATGTTAAAACGGAAGCAAAGCTGAAACCTTGTGTGACTGGACTGTGTTCTGAACTCACGAACGCTTTCATTTTGGAAAAAGGACAAAGGGAGTGGCTCCGCCACTGAACTCACATAACATCATCAGTCATGGACTTAAACTCATTGACAGACAAAGCACTTGTCTTTATCTGGACACATTTGCCCAACAAATATAACATGCTCATGTTATTGGCACAAGCCTATGGCATTTTACATCGTATAAATTAGTCTAGCAACTAGCGATCTTTTGGGAACTGCCCATTGGTTCGACAGCCCATTGTTCCGACCATATTAAAATCATTGTTCCGAAGTCCGTTCCGAAATCATCATGATGCCCTGTGGTTAAGGTCTGGTTAGGTTTAGGCACAAAAACCACTTGGTTAGGGTCAGGAAAAGATCATGGTGTGGGTTAAAATGAAAAAGAAAGTGACAAACACATAAGCCGTGAGCCTGCTCCGCCTCAAGCCGGTCGCGGCGCACCATACACCCGCCATGAGCAGTTCAGCACCGCGGACAGTCGGACTAATGGGATGTCTAACCAATGACATGGACCCGATCTTTTCCTCTTCTCATATAAAACCAGGGACAGAAGCAACAATTGACAAAGGTAATGGCACACAGTTTGGCTCTATTACAGCTCACAAGGTTCACCAACAAAATAACTGTCACACTAAACACGTTTTCCAAACAAATACAACATGCTAACATTCTTAGCGTCAGCCTATGGCATTTTACATTGTATAAATTAGCCTAGTGACGGAGATTTCTTCTGTTCATATGAAGCCAGGATAAATCCCGATAAATCCCTAAGGGATAAATCCAGAGGTGGGTAGTAACTAGTTACAGCTACTCTACCCAACTCTGCGTAGATTAAATATATATATCTATGTAAGAATATATTTGTGTTTCTTGTGCCTTGGTTGATGTTATTTTTGTAAATATTTCATTTATTTTTGTTTTAGTTAAAGGGGTATCGTTTAAAATACATGAATGTGCAGATTATTATTGTGATTGTTTGATTACATTCATGTTCTTATTTGACAAATAAAACAGACGTTACTCAACAGTTACTCAGTACTTGAGTAGTTTTTTCACCAAGTACTTTTTTACTTTTACTCAAGTAGTTATTTGGATGACTACTTTTTACTTCTACTTGAGTAATATTGTTCTAAAATAACAATACTTGAGCACAATTTTTGGCTACTCTACCCACCTCTGGATAAATCACACACAAGACTTATAATGGTATTTACTGAAGGCTTTACTGTCTTAACAATTTATTGTTATCTTATCTGTGAAATACAAGTAAGTACAAGCTTCGTTTCCGCTGAGGAAAATGGTTTCAGTTTACAAAAATAGACAGGAGGTCTGCGTCACTGCAAGTGCACGTCAGGCTACAGTGTAGATTACGGCGTGGGCTCTTCGTCGACGTGGAGCCTATGCTGTAGCTACAGCATATTAACAACATGGTGCACCCAGGTGCACCGGAGTTAAGATAAGAACAAGTAATGAACAAGTGGTCTAAAATGGCGGCGCCCTACCTGGCTGTGGCTGCACTGGCTTTCGATAGCACCGGTCTGTTTACAAAAACTAAGCTATGTAAACCTGTAAAGTTAACCAAAAACATGGAGCGCTTTAAGGAAAAAATCGCAAGACCGTATTGCGACTATGCAAGTCAAATGTTCCCGGAACTGTAGACACGGCAATTTTGGACAGGCTTCACAGCTTTGGATTACTACAGCAGCAAGACCCAACGGCCTTCTGTGCAGGGGAGATGCCTACCAGCCTCACCAAACCCAAGCTGAACACTACTACCATCTGTCCTGCGAGCCAACCTACGATCTTTGGAAAATAAACTGGACTACCTCAAGCTGGATCTAGCAACCAAACTGGAGGTGAGAGACTGCAGTGCTATAATACTAACTTAGATATGGCTTAATGCATCGGTTCCTGACGATGCTATTAGCATGGAGGGGCTAAGAACATTCCATTCGCACAGAAACAGTGCTCTGAGTGGCAAATCCCAGGGTGGCGGTGTATACATTTACATCAACAACAAGTGGTGTAACAACATCAAAACAGTCTCAAGTCATTGCTCGCCGGACAATGAGTTCTTGACTGTTAAATGCAGACCTTTTTACCTGCCAAGGAAATTTACTGTCATTACATTACAGCTGTTTACACCCCCCGCCCCCCAGTGCAAACACCAAGGAAGCCCTGAATGTTCTCTACTGGTCTATTAGCGATCTGCAAACTTCCCATCCAGAGGGTGTCATCGTTGTTGCAGGTGATTTTAACCAAGCCAACATGAAAGATGTCCTACTTCATTTCCAACAGTATGTGAACTTTGCAACCAGGGATGAGAACACACTGGACCTTGCCTGCACAAACATCAAAAAGGCCTTTAAAGCAGCGCCCCACCCCCACCTTGGCTCCTCAGGCCATCTTGCAGTGATGCTGATTCCTGCTTGCAGACCCCTGCTCATCAGAGAAAAACCCACTGTGAGGCAGGTGCGAGTGTGGCCTGATGGAGCTATGGCAACATTACAAGACTGTTTCAAGTGCACTGACTGGGAAATGTTTAAGGCAACTGCTAAATATTGCCAAAAAATTAATGTGGAGGAGAATGCCACATCTGTGTCTGCATACATCCAGAAGTGCATGGAGGACGTCTGTATCACCAAGTCCATCACCACTTGGGCCAACCAGAAACCCTGGATGAGGAGGGAGGTCCGCGAAATGCTGAAGGCGAGAAATGCTGCTTTTAAATCCAGGAATGACATGGTGCTTAGAACAGCAAGGGCCAACCTGAATCGTGCCAGAAAGTTCATTAATTTTTCAATGACCCCATGAACACAAGGCAGATGTGGCGAGGCATTCAGGAAATCATCGATTATAAATCTGCTCCACCATCATGTGAGGATAATATAGATTTCCTCAGTAACCTCAATAACTTCTTTGGCAGGTTTTAGGCTCTCAGCAACACCCCTGAGAGGAAAGTTATCCCTCGCCCTGACGAGCAGCCCCTCTATCTTGACACAGAGGAGGTCAGGAGGACTCTGAACAGAGTGAACATGAGAAAAGCAGCAGGCCCTGACAACATCCCAGGGCGAGTTCTCAGGGAATGTGCAGACCAGCTGGCCCAGGTCTTCACAGACATCTTCAACTCATTGCTCAGCCAAGCGGTGGTTATTTATGGAGGTAACTTTTTATATCACTCGCCATGGGTGCAGATCTGATGACAGGTTTGGGGGGGACAAAATCAGTTGTGATTTTTTTTTTTTTTTTTTTTTTTAATTGCACGCGTGCAAATCGTGCCCACAGAGTGCTTGAGATTGCCAGCATATTTCATGATTTCATAGACGCTCATCACCATCATCAAGTCATTCAAAAAGCACTACACAGAGAATCATATGCTTACCTTTACTGTTTATTTCTCTTAAACAGCCAGTAGTACATGGAGCCAGCCATCACCCTCCTTTTCACTGCTTCGCTGTTAGTTAATGCTACTTGTTGTTTCAGGGTCTCAGGCATGTTATGTCCACTCACGTTATCATCTCTCGCCTCTCACAGATTCCCAATTCTCCTCATCATCTTCCCTTTTTTTCCTAGTATATGGGACTACTGGATACATTTGTTCAATTTCAATCATTTAGGTTATTTAGAATTGGGGGGACAATTTGTGTTTTTCAGAAGTTGGGGGGGACATGTCCCCCCCGGGATCCACCTCTCACTCCTCCAGATCTATAACTCTTGTCCAAATATGGTCACTTTTGGCTCCAAAAAAACAATATGGCGATGCTGAACTCGAGCCTTTAAAATGGCAGTCCACAAACCACCTGGTGACATCACAGTAGCTACATCCATTATTTATACAGTCTGATATAAAGATGGAGATGCAACAATTTTCAACTTTGTTCGACATTTGAAGTTGCAAAGTAAGTTGGGGCTAAATATTAACATAGGTAGTATGACCCGTGGGACTTGTGTGGGACTTGAAACTCCTGACTCAACTCACTTGACTCAGCTTGACTTAATTGTGACTTGCAAAACTATGATTATAGAAATATCATCAGGATTCATCCACTCTGCACAAACAGCAGCTGGAAAACCAGTTTAGCACAAAGTGAGTAAAGATTAAGATCCAGGGGTATTTATTTTTGTGTTTGTATGTTGTGGAGCTAAAATCCACATGGTTTTCTGCATGTATCTGTTCTTCTTCAGTTAGTATAGTTTTCACATATCATCTATGTCTAGTTCTGGTCTGCAAGAGGCACCAAATCACTCATTTGTAACATGTGTTACATCTGTAACTGCCTAGATTTGTGAGCACAGCTTGATCACTTCATTTGTAATCATGTTGCCTGCAGGCAATCAGAGCCTGTTCAAAAGGTTGACCCCCACAGAAACGTAGAGTAATTTAACAAGATACTTACATACATGCATGTGACATGCTTTCTATTTAATGTACAATGTGATTTAAATAGGATATTTGTGCATTTATTTTGCCTACTGCTGCTTATGGTAATCAGTCACAATCATAATGATGAACTATTTTAATTTAAGATGAAGCACAGCTACAGTAGGCACCATTAGACTGTTATAGGCAAGATGCTGCACAAAACTGCTCGAAATAATAAAATGAATTATAGGGTCAGTCAGGGTCATTAAGAAAAAAGAATAAAAAAAGGCTATGAGATTTTTTTTTGTTTTTCTGCTCATGTCATGCAGGCACTCTCTCTCTCTCTAAAGCAGAGAACAGGCCCTCCAACTACTCTCTATGGGCCCCTCCACCATATACTTATACCCCTGCATAGGACCCAGAATATGGTGCTACACCTCTGGTCAGCGTTTATCCTCTTTCACCTTGCCATTGTCCCCATGAGATGTGACCCTGCTACATTTCAGTCTTTCTCCTTCATTACAGAAAGATAAAGTCTGGATGAAAGGACTGGTTGGTAGATATGGGAAGGGGGTGGATCATTAAGGGTCTATTAGAGATAGGAGTTTAAATTTTGAAACAAAACTGGTTTAATAACCAGAGTATAACTTCTTTAGAAAGATTTGTTTTTATTTCAATCATTACGTTTTTGTGATGGTTGGTTGGTTGGTTTGTAGCCCGACACCAAAACTAAAGACGAAGAAGACCAACATGGCAGAAAGAGTGGTGGGTGTCATCTGTGGGCTCGTGATGATTCAGGGGGTACTATGTCACCGAAAACACCTGAAGATGAGAGCTCGGAAAGTCCATCAAGTCAGCATACCCAGGACCTGAAGAGCGTCCTGGTCACTAGCGTTTTAAACCTGGAAAAGCTTGACGTAGACCTGTACAGGTAGCTGCATGGCTAAAATTAGGTTCGTTCAAGATGAGCCAGGCCTGTGCAGATTCAATCACCCGCGATCGGTGCACAATGCATGCCGGTTAGTTTTGTGTCCGACTTCATCCCGACTTGCGAGCAATAAAACCACGAGAGCGAGGCAGCTGCAGTTTTTAGAGCCAGGCGCTGCAGCTGCTCTCCACCGACTGCACCGCCTGGCTCTCACCTGATCTAACAGCTGATTGGTTTAGATGTCGACTCAACTAGATGACGTTTTAGATAAACTACTCATTTTTGTTGAATTTCAGAGATTAAAATTTGATTTGTCTGATTTGAAGGTTTATTCTGTAACAGAAAACATGTTGTGTGACTGATGGTGCAGTTTAGTTGTCAGAGACTGAATACATTCATCATAAACTATACAGAGTCTACTGTACTATATTAATATTAGACAGTTTAAATTATTGAAGTATTTAGCAACACAGAGACTTGTGGTCAGTGGGATGTGAGGATTCTCAAAATAATATCTGTACAGATGTGAAAGCTCTGACTGTATCTGACTGATCTTTAATGAAAGCTGTTGTCATGTATTTTTTTCCTCTGAAAATATGAACCTTATAGTCAGACACAGTTTATTTAGCCTGTGTAGTTGAGGGGACAGGTCAAACTGATATGATGCTGATTTACAGGAGAATTCATATCAAATAGAGGATAAACCATGAACATAAACTACAGATCACTTGTTAAGCATTTTAATAAATTAATCTATCATAATTAAAACAACTGGAGACTGAAAACAAACTGATATGTGAGTCTGATAACATTTTAATGAATGAACATCATATCGGACAAGATGTAAGTGTGTCTGTGACTTCCTGTATGGACTGAAGGCTGCTGGAAACTGTCGGGAAACTGTCCGAGTTTTTGTCACCGCCCCCTGCTGCGGCCGCCTGCTCTCGTCTACTTTCCAGGAGAAGCGCAGTTCATCTCGGACGAGCCTGTTCATAGCTGTTGTTGATTAATGGTGCGTTCAGAACTGTCGGGAGTTTTTGTTATTATGAGTGTTCTACTTGCAAACAGGTGAAGGCAGACAGAGCTAACCACTACTTTTAAACTGTTGTCCCTCTGCCCCACTGGCCATTAAAACAACAAACATGTAAAGTTATTACCGTAGAAAGCAAAACATGAACAGCTGAACAGGATGAAAAACTCAGAAGAGCATTATGGCCTAAGGCAGCATCATGAAATGTAAGGCGTGTAAAAAGCTGGAAATAACTTTAAAGAACAAGTCTAATACGACAATCAACACAGCCGATCAAAAAATGACACCATAACATCAGGTCACGAGAGACACAACACAAAGAAGACAATATGCTTAAACCCGTCAGTCTGAAATATACTTTCTTCCTTGAAACATCTTTGTTTCCTCATACTCGTGACTTTTTAAATCTATTGCCAACAGTTTTTTAGGTGAATGTGGTAAATGGAGGATGTGCTCATGCATTGGGAATTTTGAGTGAACAAGCATTTTGAAATAAGCCTAAGATACGAAGTGTTGCCATCCATCCCATATGACCTGAACACAGCATGAGTCCTTCAGGTGTTGCACATTTCTGTTGAACAGAGGCTTTTTACGTATTGTTGATACAATGAAACAAGTGAGCTACAACTCTGTAGGTTCAGTTCATTTACTGAGTAAATAGAAATGAACGTGGCACTGAACTATTTAGACCTAATGCAGTGATACTGTATTATCCTACACATCATTTGATGAACATGTTGAAAATTTGATGTCACAAAAATTGTCCTCATGTTTTAAAATGCTGTCTGCAGGCTGATTAAAGATTTCAGTGGGTGACTTTCCCTTAAAGTTTCTCCAAAACAGAAGAGTAAAATAATTGAAATTTTATAAGGCCATAATGAGTGTCATTCAGAACAGGACTACACTTAAATTTTCAGCAAACCTATTTGGGAAAGATTCAAATACAGCTCTGGAAAAAATTAAGAGACCACTGCAAAATTGTCAGTTTCTCTGATTTTATTATTTATAGATATGTGTTTGAGTAAAATGAACATTTTTGTTTCATTTTATAAACTACTGACAACATTTCTCCCAAATTCCAAATAAAAATATTGTTATGTAGAGTATTTATTTGCAGAAAATGACAAATGGTCAAAATAACAAAAAAGATGCAGTGTTTTCAGACTTCCAATAATGCAAAGAAAACAACGTCATATTCATTTTTAAACAACACAATACTGATGTTTTAACTTAGGAAGAGTTCAGAAATCAATATTTGGTGGAATAACCCTGATTTTTAATGACAGCCTTCATGCGTCTTTGCATGCTCTCTACCAGTCTTTCACATGGCTGTTGGGTGACTTTATGCCACTCCTGGTACAAAGATGCAAGCAGCTCAGCTTTGCTTGATAGCTTGTGACCATCCATTTTCCTCTTGATCACATTCCAGAGGTTTTCAATGGGGTTCAGGTCTGGAGATTGGGCTGGCCATGACAGGGTCTTGATCTAGTGGTCCTTCATCCACACCTTGATTGACCTGGCTGTGTGGCACGGAGCATTGTCCTGCTGGAAAAACCAGTCCTCAGAGTTGGGGAACACTGTCAGAGCAGAAGGAAGCAAGTTTTCTTCCGGGATAACCTTGTACGTGGCTTGATTCATGCATCCTTCACAAGGATGAATCTGCCTGATTCCAGCCTTGCTGAAACACTCCCAGATCATCACTGATCCTCCACCAAATTTCACAGTGGGTGCGAGACACTGTGGCTTGTAGGCCTCTCCAGGTCTCCATCTAACCAGTAGATAACCAGGTGTTGGACAAAGCTGAAAATTGGACTCATCAGAAAAGATGACCTTACTCCAGCCCTCTATGGTCCAATCCTTATGGTCTTTTGCAAACCTCAGCCTGGCTCTTCTTTGCTTCTCATTAATGAAGGGCTTTTTTCTAGCTCTACATGACTTCAGCCCTGTCTTTAGGAACCTGTTTTGAACTGTTCTTGCCATGCACTTCATCCCAGCTGCCATTTGCCATTCTTTTGTAGTGTCACTTGATGTCATCCTGTAGTTGCAGAGTGATATGCGAATGAGTTGATGGTCATCCCGGTCAGTGGAGAGTCGTTTTCGCCTTCTGCTGGTCTGTTGCTTTGTTTTTTTTAAAGATTATTTTTCTGGGCTTTTTGCCTTCAATTTACAGGACAGCGCGTGAAATGGGGAGACAGAGAGAGAGAATGGGGACCGACACACAGCAAGTGGTCGCAGGCCGGACTTGAACCCGCGACTGCTGCAGCGAGGCAATGCCTCTGTACATGGGGCGCCGACATCAGCTGTTTTCAATCTAGCCGTCCCTTAAAAGGAGGCGTAGTTAGCCAGGTGAGCGCTGCCTCGCTGTTTCCTGACCTCGTTACTACAGTCGCAGGGTGAACATTGGACTAAGGTATGTTTTTTTACCTGGCTTCTGTGTAGATGTATCTGTGCATGCTGACTGAATAGGATGTCGCTGGCCTCCCTGCAGGTGCTGTTTGCGGGCATTCTCGAGCTGGCCGGTGTTAGCGTTAGCTCCCCCCCCCCCCAACACACACATACAGCGCACACACAGGCTGGCAGGTGTGGCGTGCTTATGTGCTTTGATTGCGTGTAACTTGGAACTTAAAGGTACGCCCTTCTTATACAGAAACTATCATTCATGTACAAATTATGCGTACTGATGTGCGTTTCTCATAATAGGAACAAAGTAACATGGCGATGGCTTCGGATGATTTAGCCCCTTGGTATTGGTCTGAGGAGGAGCTCTGTTGCCACTGCTGTTTTTGTCCCTTAATGTTTTGTTGTATAATTTGTTTAGGATTATCAGTGTTTATTTTTGGTCATTTGTGGATTTATTTTGGGTTTGAGTAACTTTTCTTTTTTTTGATCTTACTTTGTTAGTTAATTTTGTGTTACTGTAGCAGTGGCGTGAGTCATATCCCACTGGCAGGTGCTCAAAGTGTTTTATCTTATCCCTCCGCTAAACCAACTGTCTGAACGTCCTGTATCCTTGGATTTCTTGCTAGTAGCAGGCTGGTCGGGTTGCTAGGCCCTATGGGCGGTGGGTGATTGGGTGGAGGGTTCACCTTTTCTTGGTTTGTCTTGCATGCCCTCCCTTGTGTCTCTAAGCTGTGTGCTATCTCTCTAACAGTGAGCGTGAATGTAATTTTTTACTGCATGCTATCCTATTGTGCTTGGCTAATTGTGTGCATTTTTTTGTCTTGCAGTGCTACGTGTGTTAACAGCCGCATGACACAGGTGGTGGTGGTGGAACCCCTTTACCCTCTCCCCTCACTTCCCCAACCTGTGGGTCCCCTGGCACCCTTCACCCTATGCTGGTAATGAAATCCCTGGAATCAATTTTAGGATTTTAAAAGTTTATTTTTGTAATAAAGAAATAATATTTTTCTAATTAGTCTCTTCATTTTTAAATAGGGTACAAAGACTAAATCAATTGCTTTTGCAATCTTAAATAAATTATGCTCATTGGCCTTGAAATGCACGTCTCTGCTCTTCCTTTCTTATCCAAGAACTTGTGTGTGTGAATATATTGAGTGTATATTCCCTGGGTGAAACTCCCAGAGTGGCGTTGTCGGGTCCATGTAGTCTGGGGTTTGGTAGGAACAAATCTACCCCCCTCCCTGGTCACAATCTGGCGTTGGTCGGCAGGATTGTAAAGCAGAGACGTGTCTTTCTAGAGTCTCCTTACAGTTGGTTTAGTTTTTTCCTTTGATTTAGGATTTTATATATTTGGTATGTGTATAAATGCACTGGTAATGAACTGACTTGTTTCTAAAGTGTAACTTGGCAGTTTTTCATGGTGGGACAAGAACAGCAGTTGGCTGTGGATTTGATTTGAGGAGCCTGCACAATCAACGACGTGTCTTGTCTGGAGAGGGATCTGCGTATCTGCTCATCGGACACTGCTTCCTGTCACAAATTGACTTTGCTTCATAGATATGGAAGACCAGCAGGACTTGCGAGATTTGGTGATACAGCTCAGAGCTGAAAAGGAACAGCTGGTGCAGGAGCTTGCTGCAGCTCGAGCCCCTACTTCTAACCCCTCTTTCAACTCTGCTCCTGACCCTCTTAGGTCTTTTGCCACTAATGGTGTAGCCGCTGAACGGCTGCTATATGTTCCCAGGGAGAGAAAATGTCCCATGTTTCGGGGAGATGTGGGTATGGGTATAGTGGAGTGGGTTGAAGAGGTTCGTGCTAGCATGAGGGCCCGACACTTGGCACCAATAGATCAGGCATATTTCATCTATGATCACTTGGAGGGGTCTGCCAAAGATGAGATAAAATATAGGTCTAGGCAAGATTGTGAGGACCCTGAGAAGGTTTTATCTATTCTTCAGGAAGTGTATGGGTGTTCACTGTCCTATGTTGCTTTACAGAAGGATTTCTTTTCCAGAAAGCAGCTGGAGGGTGAGTCACTACAAGAATACTCCCATGCTTTATTTGAGTTAATGGAGAAAATAATGAGAAATGCTCCTCAGGCTATGCCAAACTCTTCTATTCTATTGAGAGATCAGTTTGTTGAACATGTTAACAATTCAGACCTTCGCAGGGCTCTCAAGCAGGTTGTTCGTGACAAGCCAGGGGCCACACTCCTTGATGTACGGAGTGAGGCCATTAGGTGGGAGCGGGAAGGTAGACCATCGGAAGGTAGGCCACGCAGCTTCTCAGTCCCCTCCATTTGTGCAGCTCATACATCTAGGATGCCAGATACAGTCAACAGTGTACCACCTCCCTCTGAGCTGGCTGAGTTAAAAGATATGTTAAAAAAGCAACAGGAACAACTTAATCAGCTTTCTGAGCACCTTTCACAGTTGCAGAACCCTCAGCGATGGCCCCAGTCCCATAACAATGGCCCTGTAATCTGTAGACGCTGTCAGCAGCCAGGCCATTTTGCCCGAAATTGTGACAATGAAAGGCTTACTCATCAGTCTCGGCACCCCCAGTCCCTTTCTATGCAAAGAGCAGCCCCTCAAAATCAGCCGTCGGAAAACTAATGCCTTCTGTTTTGCAGAGCCACAATTCGGAAGGGGGCATTGCAGGCTCAGATCCTCGGGGTCCCACAGATGAACAGTCTCTCTCCCAAATTATGAGTCCCTGTCCACATGTTTCAGTGTCAATTGGGGGGGTAGAGGTAAAATGCCTACTTGATACAGGGTCTATGGTCTCTACCATGAGGGAGACCTTTTTCAATCAGCATTTTAGCAAGGCTCCTCATGCATGCCATTGGTTACAACTTAAAGCAGCTAATGGACTCAGCATCCCATATGTGGGGTATGTAGAGCTTGATGTTGCTGTGCTGGGTACAGTCATCTCTAAAAGGGGGATTTTGATTGTAAAGGACCCCCCGGGGTCCTCTGACACTGATATTCCAGGGGTGTTGGGCATGAATGTAATCCGTGAATGTTATGCAGACTTGTTTGGTCAACATGCTTCCACCCTTTTCAGTCTCCCACTTGTGAAAGAGGCTCCAGAAGTATGGAAACAAGCTCTACAGAAGTGCCATGAGGCCCGGGTCAGAACACCAGCGCGGGCCAGTGGCATTGCTAGGGTGAGGGGGCGACAGCCAGTCTACATTCCTGGGGGGAC
Source organism: Epinephelus fuscoguttatus (assembly GCF_011397635.1). Lineage (NCBI taxonomy): Eukaryota > Metazoa > Chordata > Actinopteri > Perciformes > Serranidae > Epinephelus > Epinephelus fuscoguttatus. Next base: position 40,919,282 of record NC_064752.1, read on the forward strand.
AGTTAAGTTGGTGGCAGCAACCTGTACCCAAAAATGTTTTTCCTCTTCTCATGCTGCTCTGTTTGAGCCCTTTGCTAACCATGATGCCCTCCCCCCAGGTTTGCTCGTGTCTCCTGCCATGGTTACAGTGCACAGAGGTACGGCGTACATCCCAGTGGTGAATGTTGGGACTACTGATACTAAGCTTCCCCCTCGTTGTCCCCTAGGGCTGTTGAACCAGGCCCAGATAGTGAGCTTACCTGCAGGCATCAGTGAGGTCGCCAAGGAGCTAGAGGGATTGAGTACTGTGGCCACCATTGGTTCTCAGGCCGGCCAGGTGAGCAAAATTTCAGACCTAATTGATTCCCTTGATCTAGGCAACCTGTCAGAGGAGGAGCAAGCCAAGGCCCGGTCCCTACTAAAAAAACATCAATCAGTTTTTTCAGCTTTTGAAGGTGATTTGGGGTGTACTAATCTTATCGAACATGAAATTCCATTGCTTGATGAGGTGCCTGTGCGACAGAGGTTTAGGAGAATTCCCCCCTCAGATTATGATTCTGTGAAAGCCCATATTAACCAGCTCTTAGAGGCCCAGGTGATTCGAGAAAGTTGCAGCCCCTATGCATCCCCCATTGTTCTAGTTAAGAAAAAAGATGGCAGCCTGCGCATGTGTGTGGATTACCGTCAGCTGAACAGCAAGACCCGCAGAGATGCCTTTCCTCTACCTCGGATAGAGGAGTCCTTGGATGCTCTGTCTGGTGCAAGGTGGTTCACAACAATGGACCTGGCAAGCGGCTACAATCAGGTACCAGTGGCTGAGAAGGACAAGGTAAAGACGGCTTTCTGTACCCCTTTTGGTCTTTTTGAATTTAACCGCATGCCCTTTGGCCTTTGCAATGCACCAGGTACATTTCAGAGACTAATGGAATGGATCTTTGGTGCCCAACATTTTCAGACCCTGTTACTGTACCTGGATGACGTGATTGTCTTCTCCTCCACAGCAGATGAGCACCTGGAGCGTCTCGATTCAGTGCTATCCCGCCTGAAACAAGAGAAGTTGAAGGTGAAGTTGGAGAAATGTTGCTTCTTTCAAACCCAGGTAAATTATCTGGGCCATGTGATCTCCAAAGAGGGCGTGTCTACAGACCCAGGGAAGATCTCAGCAGTAGCAGATTGGTCAAGGCCCACCAGTGTGACAGAGTTGAGGTCATTCTTGGGCTTTGCTAGTTACTACAGACGATTTGTGGAAGGATTTGCCAAAATTGCAGCCCCCCTTAATTACCTGGTTGCTGAGCTAACAGACCCTCGCACAAAAAGAGCATCTCGGAAATTAATTGGAGAGTCTTGGACTGATGAGTGTGAGGAGAGTTTTACAAACCTCAAGTCCAGGTTAGTTAGTGCCCCTGTGTTGGCCTATGCTAACTTCTCTCTACCCTTCATTTTAGAAGTGGATGCCAGTCTCAGTGGTTTGGGAGCAGTGCTTTCCCAGGAGCAGGATGGCAAAGTGAGACCAGTAGCTTACGCCAGCAGAGCCCTGACCCGGTCAGAGAGAAATATGCCCAATTATAGCTCCATGAAACTTGAATTTTTGGCACTAAAGTGGGCCATGACTGAAAAATTTCGTGAGTATTTGCTGGGCCAAAAATGTGTAGTGTGGACAGATAACAATCCCCTCAGTCACCTTAATACTGCAAAATTGGGCGCAACAGAACAGCGATGGGCTGCCCAGCTTGCTGCCTTTGACTTCTCAATTCGGTACCGGTCAGGTCGTTCCAATGTTAACGCTGACTCCCTTTCCCGGCAGCACCAAACCCACCACGCGCCTCTAGATCTGGAGGCAGCCCTCTCTGGAACCGCCCTCCCAGAGTCCCTGACGTGCCAGAGGACAAAAGATCAACTACAGGTGACCCAAATGTCCATGTCTGTCCTCCCCTCTTATTCTCCTGACCATCTTGTTGCTCTCCAACATGCAGACCCGGTGTTGGGCCACTTCCTCCAGTTTTGGCGCCGTGATCGGGTCCCCAACAAGACGGAACGCCAGACCCTTGCAAAACCAGTGCGGGAACTAGTGCGTCAGTGGGATCGAGTGGTGGAAAAGGACGGCCTGTTGTACCGCTGTGTTCTACGGCCAGATGGTGGAGAAGAGGTTTATCAGCTATTCTTACCTGTCACCTTGAGGGAAGAGGTCCTCCAACAATTACATCAGGGCCATGGGCACCAGGGGGTGGAACGAACAATTGATTTGGTGAGGCAAAGGTGTTATTGGCCAGGGTTATATCAAGATGTTAAGAACTGGTGTCAGCGGTGTGATCGCTGCACCCTGGCCAAACCTGTACATCCCAATGTGAAAGCGCCTATGGGCCATCTATTGGCTTCTCGACCCAACCAGATTCTGGCCATTGATTTTTCCTTGCTAGAACGTGCTCGAGATGGAAGAGAACATGTCCTTATAATGACGGATGTCTTTTCAAAATTCACACAGGCTGTGCCGACGAGGGATCAAAGAGCCTCCACAGTGGCAGGGGTGCTGGTCCGCGAATGGTTCTACAGGTTTGGGGTGCCATCAAGGATTCATTCCGACCAAGGCCGGAACTTCGAGAGCCAGTTGATCCAGCAGCTTTGTAGCTTTTATGGGGTACAGAAGACTCACACCACCCCGTACCACCCCCAGGGGAATGGTCAGTGCGAGCGATTCAACAGGACACTACATGGTCTGTTGCAAACCCTACCGCCTGCAAAAAAACTGGACTGGCCTCATTACCTTCCACATGTAACCTTCTCCTATAACACCACCACTCATCAGACCACCGGTGAGTCCCCATATCTCCTAATGTTTGGCCAAGAACCCCAACTTCCTGTTGATTTCCTCCTTGGCAGGATTCAGGAACCATCTGCGGGTACAGTTAGTGACTGGCTGCGGGAACATCAACAGCGACTCCAGACTGCATTTGATGGTGCCAAGGACCGGATCCAAGCAGCAGCTCGCCTCAGGAAGGAACGGCATGACCAACATGTTTCTGGAGACTGCCTAAGACAGGGTGATGTTGTCTATTTGCGTGCTAATAATGTGCAAGGCAGGGCGAAGATTCAAGATGTTTGGGGTCCCACGAAATACCAAGTGGTGAAAGCCCCCTCTAATGGGGGAGCGGTGTACTCCATTACACCTCTGAATAATCCCAGAAAGGTAAAGCATGTCCATCGGACTTTGCTGCGACCAGCTCCCCTAACCTCTCCTCTTCCCTGTAGGCCAGACAATGTGAAGACAGTGAGACCCATTACCACCAGTGACGAACAGGAGGAACACGGTGGTGAGTGGTGGATTATTCCCCGGCCAGCAGGGGAAGGAATGGCTTCTGTTACTCCTGACCCATCTGTTTCTCCCCTCCAGCAAGGCAGATCAGAAGAGCCCACTGTTGATGGGGCCTCTCCCTTAACCGCCGATGCTACTGACCCTATGGAAGGCACCAGCAGCACTGGGTCAAATGAAGCCCCCCTTCGTCGAAGCCAGCGTGGGACAGCAGGGAGACACACCAACCCTTACAACCTTCCCATGACGATGGCAAGAAGGGGGACAGGGGCTGCAACCTCTCAGGTCTCAGGGTCAGGTAATATAACTGCTATTTCTAGGCTTGGGAATTAATTGTCCCAGCCTCCCATTTACTTGTCGTCGGGACGCCGATAGAAAGTGGGGGGTAGATTGTAGTGATTGGCGCTTCCTCTGTTGGTCCCGCCCCGTAATCATAGGCAGGAAGTAAACAGACATCAGCTGTTTTCAATCTAGCCGTCCCTTAAAAGGAGGCGTAGTTAGCCAGGTGAGCGCTGCCTCGCTGTTTCCTGACCTCGTTACTACAGTCGCAGGGTGAACATTGGACTAAGGTATGTTTTTTTACCTGGCTTCTGTGTAGATGTATCTGTGCATGCTGACTGAATAGGATGTCGCTGGCCTCCCTGCAGGTGCTGTTTGCGGGCATTCTCGAGCTGGCCGGTGTTTGCGTTAGCCCCCCCCCCCCCCCCCCCAACACACACATACAGCGCACACACAGGCTGGCAGGTGTGGCGTGCTTATGTGCTTTGATTGCGTGTAACTTGGAACTTAAAGGTACGCCCTTCTTATACAGAAACTATCATTCATGTACAAATTATGCGTACTGATGTGCGATTCTCATAATAGGAACAAAGTAACATGGCGATGGCTTCCGGATGATTTAGCCCCTTGGTATTGGTCTGAGGAGGAGCTCTGTTGCCACTGCTGTTTTTGTCCCTTAATGTTTTGTTGTATAATTTGTTTAGGATTATCAGTGTTTATTTTTGGTCATTTGTGGATTTATTTTGGGTTTGAGTAACTTTTCTTTTTTGATCTTACTTTGTTAGTTAATTTTGTGTTACTGTAGCAGTGGCGTGAGTCATATCCACTGGCAGGTGCTCAGTGTTTTATCTTATCCTTCCGCTAAACCAACTGTCTGAACGTCCTGTATCCTTGGATTTCTTGCTAGTAGCAGGCTGGTCGGGTTGCTAGGCCCTATGGGCGGTGGGTGATTGGGTGGAGGGTTCACCTTTTCTTGGTTTGTCTTGCATGCCCTCCCTTGTGTCTCTAAGCTGTGTGCTATCTCTCTAACAGTGAGCGTGAATGTAATTTTTTTACTGCATGCTATCCTATCGTGCTTGGCTAATTGTGTGCATTTTTTGTCTTGCAGTGCTACGTGTGTTAACAGCCGCATGACACAGGTGGTGGTGGTGGAACCCCTTTACCCTCTCCCCTCACTTCCCCAACCTGTGGGTCCCCTGGCACCCTTCACCCTATGCTGGTAATGAAATCCCTGGAATCAATTTTAGGATTTTAAAAGTTTATTTTTGTAATAAAGAAATAATATTTTTCTAATTAGTCTCTTCATTTTTAAATAGGGTACAAAGACTAAATCAATTGCTTTTGCAATCTTAAATAAATTATGCTCATTGGCCTTGAAATGCACGTCTCTGCTCTTCCTTTCTTATCCAAGAACTTGTGTGTGTGAATATATTGAGTGTATATTCCCTGGGTGAAACTCCCAGAGTGGCGTTGTCGGGTCCATGTAGTCTGGGGTTGGGTAGGAACAAATCTACCCCCCTCCCTGGTCACATATAGTTATAGTCAGGGTCACTCTGAACAATTTATTTAGTGTCCAATTTATTTATGACCAAAACGGAACATTAGAATGCTTTCAGAGTACAAATTAAACACATAACATATAAAGTTATTACCATATAAAGCAAAGCATGAACAGCTGATGTGGATAAAAAAAACTCAGGACTAAGGCAGCATCATGTGTAAACGTGTGACCTGTATACTGCAGGAAATTGCTTTAAAAGGAAAAAAAAAACAATTCTAAGAAGACAACAATCAACACAGCCAATCAAAATATAACACCATAACATCAGGTCACGAGAGACACAGCACAAAGAAGACAATATGCTTAAACCCGTCAGTCTGAAATATACTTTCTTCCTTGAAACATCTGTTTCCTCATACTCGTGACTTTTTAAATCTCTTGCCAGCAGTTTTCTGAGGTGAATGTGGTAAATAGAGGATGTGCTCATGCATTGGGAATTTTGAGTCAACAAGCACTTTGAAATAAGCCTAAAATAAGAAGTGTTGCCATCCATCCCATGTGACCTGAACACAGCATGAGTCCTTCAGGTGTTGCACATTTCTGTTGAACAGAGGCTTTTTACGTATTGTTGATACAATGAAACAAGTGAGCTACAACTCTGTAGGTTCAGTTCATTTACTGAGTAAATAGAAATGAACGTGGCACTGAACTATTTAGACCTAATGCAGTGATACTGTATTATCCTACACATCATTTGATGAACATGTTGAAAATTTGATGTCACAAAAATTGTCCTCATGTTTTAAAATGCTATCTGCAGGCTGATTAAAGATTTCAATGGGTGACGTTCCCTTAAAGTTTCTTTGAAACAGAACAGTAAAATGACTTAAATTTTATGTGGCCATAGTGAGTGTCATTCAGAACAGGACTAAATTTTCAAACTAAATTTTCAGCAAACCTATTTGGGAAATATTCATATATAAGACAGTGCTGCAGTGCATTTTGATGTTGAATATTTCTCTTTAATATTCTGCAAAATTGTACAGTAGAATAATTTCAGATTTTATATAGTTATAGTCAGGGTCACTCTGACCAATTTATTTAGTGTCCAATTCATTTATGACCTCCAAAACTGAACATCAGAATGCTTTCATACAACAAATTAAACACACAGCATATCATAGAAAGCAAAACATGAAGCAGCATCATGAAATGTAGGGCGTGTAAAAAGCTGGAAATAACATTAAAGAACAAGTCTAAGAAGACAATCAACACAGCCAATCAATGACACCATAACATCAGGTCACGAGAGACACAACACAAAGAAGACAATCAGCTTAAAGCTGTCAGTCTGAAAGATAGTCTTCCTTGAAGCATCTTTGTTTCTTCATACTTGTGACTTTTTAAATCTCTTGCCAGCTTCTTTCTGAGATGAATGTGGTAAATGGAGGATGTGCTCATGCATTATTTATGACCTCCAAAACTGTACATTAGAATACTTCCAAATTTGACATTAAAAGTCAAGGACATTTTGAGCAGAATTCTACTGGATTCCTGCAATTCAACAATGAAACAGTACAAGAAAACGCCACAGGTGGCCTTGCAGTCAGAGCACCTGTGGGCGTGTACCGTATGTGTGCAGGGTCTTAAAATGTCCCAGAATAATTTAAATTAGCTGCAACTCAACCAGGTACATTTTAATACAGCTGACATTTTAACACATCAGTGTTACAATGAAAAGGGCAGGTCTGAATAAATACCTCTTCATCTTTTTTATTTGTGAAATAGTTATGTAGTTTTAATGAAGCAAAGACAAGACCTCTCTGGCACAGTGTCATTATTCACTTCACAGTGGCAGGATCTGTGGTTGCTGTATTTGAATCCAATAAATTTGGGTAAAGTCATACTCACAGCACAGCATTGATCACCCTTACTGTCAAAGCATCACCTTGTTGGACTGCTTTACATGCAATTAAATTGCTTTGCTATTTTTCCCCAGAGGGACGCACCACTGGGTGCCCCGCACCCAGCGTTTGTTTGGGGGTCAATAGTTGGCCAGGCCCTCGTTGCTGCTGCCAAATCAGTCGGAGATCATGTCTATGCTCATTCTCTCCACTGCTACTTTGTACGAACAGGTAAGATTTAGCATCATTTTAAAAGTGCTGGCCAACAATGGTGCAAACCAAATGTTGAAAAGCAGGCTCATAGTTGATGCAAATGATCTTTGATAGAATGAATGAACCTACAGAAGACTATAACAGCTGTTACAGGCTTAAAGTTTGTTTATTCATGGGATAAACCCCTTGAGTTGTCACAACTCGTTTTCGAGGGGGTCCCACACACATCATTTAAACAATACAACAGAATAAGAGACAATGCAATACAATACAATACAATACAATACAAACAATGCAATAGAAAATAATATAACAAGACAGGACAAACAAACAGAAGTCATTCAAACAAGTTGCAACCACAGATGTTCAATAAGGTATGACAGATTCAATGAAAGCATGAACAAGTTGTTTCCAAATAGAAAGACAGGGCTTGTTTAAAACAGCTTAGGGGTGAAGAAGATCTAATACCCACAGGGAAGTGATTCGAATCATTTGGAGCTTTAAACATAAATGCTTTTCTACCAATTGATTTACTAGTACGTGGAACAGAAAAATAAGGTTGAGTGGAGTGTCTGGTTTGATAATTGGAGGTAAGTTGGACAAAATATTGTTTAAGATAAGGGGGGTAGTTAAAGTAAATATGTTTAAATATAATTGCAGCCAGTGAATCTGTCGTCTTATATGTAAAGATGGAAATTGAAGAGTGTGGTACATTGAACAATGATGAGTATGATAGGGACATTCAAGTATAAATCTACAGATTCTATTATACACATTTAAAAGGGGAGCTAGCACACATTTAGATGCAGAAATATACACAACATCACAGTAATCTAATATTGGAAGAATAAGTCGATTAACAAGTTTCTTTCGGACACTACGAGTAAAGCAGTTTCTGGACCTATGTAGTACATTAATTCGACAATTAACCTTACGTACAGTATGATCAATGTGCGTTTTAAATGATAAGGTGGGATCTAGCCATACACCAAGATATTTGATTTTATCAACCTTCTGCAGAGGAGTACCGTCTTTTCAAGATATAACACAAGGGCCTGCAGTGGATTTCAATTTGGAATTTGTGCTAAAGATCATGGTGAAAGATTTGTTCTTGTTAAGAAGTAGTTTGTTGTGCAAGAGCCAATCTTCAAGAATATTGAAGTCAGATTGAAGGGTGGCTTGAACTTCAGATAAGTCAGATTTCGATGTGTAAATGTCATCTGTATACAGTTGCGCACAGGAGTTAATGAGGATGGATGGTAAATCATTAACGTATAAAGAAAAAAAGAAGGGGTCCCAAGGTTGATCCTTGGGGCACACCCCTTTCCTGAACCAACAAGTCAGAGCATTTACCATCTAAGACAACACATTGTTTCCTGTTATGGAGATAGGAGTTAAACCACAAAATTGCATTACTAGAGAGACCTATGTTATGAAGCTTATCTAATAACAAGTAACCGGTAAACAAAATTAAATGCTTTGGTTAAATCAATGAATATTGCACCAGTAACTTCACCTATACCTGCAGCAGTAAAAATATCATTCGTTATTTTCAACAAGGCAGTAGTTGTTGAGCAATTGGATCTAAAGCCAGACTGAGAAGGTGATAGAATATTATTAGTCTTGAGGTATTGTGACAGTTGATAATAGACCAGTTTTTCAAAAAATTTAGCAATTGAACAAGTAATAGATATAGGTCTATAATTATTATAGTCAAGAACATCTCCTGCTTTATGGAGTGGAGTGATTCATGCAGATTTCCAAATGATAGGTAATTCACTTGTTAAAAGTGAGAGATTAAATAAATCTGCAGGAGGATACATAAGAACATTGGCAGCTAGTTTAATATATCTATTTTCTAGACCGTGAAGTCCAGCACTACTGTTTCCATTGGATTCCATAATGGCACTCAGTACTTCAGTTGGCATGATTTTTCTGAATGAGAAAGAAGAGCTGCAAGAAGGTGGAGTGTTACCACACAAGTCACTGGTATATAAAACACGAAGGAGAGTAAAACAGACAGAAGAAAAATGCTGATTTAGTGCTTGAGCAACAGAAAGAGTCGTGTAAAATTGTATCATCAACTCTTATTTGAGTAATAGTATGCTTTTCTTTGGTGTTTGAAATAGATTTAATTTTCTGCCAAAATTGTTTTGGATTTTTGAAATCAGAGTTCAAACAATCATTATAATAATTAGACTTGGCATTACGGGTTTTGACTTTACTCTGGTTTCTAAGTTGCTTATACACTTCCCAGTCAGCATTGTTTCTCGTCCTACGGTAAGTTGACCATGCTTTATCCCTCTGCCTAAAGAGACTAATAAGTTCAGGGGTGATCCTGGGTAGATGTTCACCCCTGACCTTAACCATTTGCCATGGAGCATGTCTGTCAAGCACTTCATTATACTCTGTGTTAAAAAAGTCCCAGGCATCATGTACATTAGGTATGAATTGAAATAGGTCCGTTTATGTTGATCAGATCATTACGAAATAAATCAGAATCCATTTTCTTGGTGGTGATTTGGGGAGTTTAATTTTCCATACACAATAAATGATTGAATGATCACTGTTACAGTTACAGTGACCCATGTGCTTCACCTTACAGTTAGTTTATCAGTGTTTGTGAACATCAAGGCCTCTATCACAGATTCTAACTCATCTTCTGACTGCAGTCCTGTCACAATCAATGGAATGACCTGGTAAATTAGCCACAGTCAGTCCCTGACAGGTATTGTGTCCTCACAGCTGTCTGTTGGGTGTTTTTTAGGGGATCCAAAGGTTCCAGTGCTGTACCAGGTAGACCGCACAAGAGATGGTCGCAGTTTTACAGTACGCTCTGTGAAAGCCATCCAGCACGGGCACCCGATATTTATCTGCCAAGCGTCCTTCCAACTGCTGCAGCCAAGTCCCCTGCAGCACCAGTTCACCATGCCACAGGTCCCGCAGCCTGAAGACCTCCTCACTGTAGAGGAGCTTATTCATCTTTATCTCAGGTAAAGCTGCCAAGACTAGTTGATAATGAATTAGTCTGTCGACATGACATTAATTGAACTATTTTCTATTATCGAATAATCTTTGTCGTCATTTTTCAAGTGAAAATTCCAAATGTTTTCTGGTTAAAGCTTCTCAAATGTGATGAGTTGCTGCTTTTCTTTATCATGGTTTTATAAACTGAATATTTGAAGTTTAGCCCTGTTGGTCTGTATTTCTTTCTGATGTTTGACAGTAAACCAGACCTGGCGGATAAATCAAGACAAGGCCTTAACAAACTGCTGGCTAATGAGGTCCCCATTGAGATAAAGCCAGTCAACCCACCACATTTTTACAGACATGCTGCAAGTGAGCCGAAGAAGCTGTTCTGGGTGCGAGCACAATTATATATTGGTAAAATGCATTTAATGCACATTTGCATTGCATTACATTACAAATATTAAATCGTCTCCATACTGCACTGTGTAATGGGAACGTATTCTCAGAAATGAATAGCATGGTTCCTAAACATTGTGTTATATTTGCCCAATTCTTGAGTTTAAATGAAACAGTAAGCTGAGAGTCATCTGTGATACTGAATGACTGCAGCAGCCAAAGTAGGGATACAACACAATTACATATAATCAAGATAAAGAAATAGGGCAGATTGTGAGGGTAGTAGCAAATAATTTCAGTGCTATGCAAATAATAAAATAATCCCAAATATATGCAATATGAAAATAAATATACCATGTAAAATACAATCCAAACAGCGTTTGTTGATGCATTTTATTTGTGTGTTTATGCAGGTGAAGGCAACATGAAGCTGCATTGCTGCGTTGCTGCTTATGTATCAGACTTTGCATTCCTGGGCACGGCGCTGCTGCCTTATCCCAACTACAGGGCGCACTTCTCAGCCTCCCTGGACCATGCCATGTGGTTCCACAACACTTTACGCAGTGATGAGTGGATGCTGTATGAGTGTGAGAGCCCATGGGCAGGTCAGGTTGTTGTTCATTTCTGTCTGCTGTACTTCATTTTGTTCTGTCTGTCTCAGCACCTCAATTTGACCTTTTCCACTGCAGGAACTTTAAGACCCATAACCAGGTGCTTTGCATAACCTGAACCTCTAAGATCCCTTCAGATTTAGTTTCTGCTTTGTTTTTCCAGTGTGTTACAAACAAACCTGACTGTTTCTAATTAATGTCATTGAAATGTGACACTGGAACGAGTTTATTTCCTGTTTGGTTGGTGAGTGTGCCTTGGCAAGAAGTGCAGTTTAGCAACTGGAGAAAGTGTTGAACATAAATATTTTCTTTGCCATTTACAGGTAATGACTTCTCTCCCCGCAGTGGGGGGACTACAGTTAGAATATAAGCAGAACCTGTGACACCCTTAGTTATGGGTCATTCAGAGCTGAGTATGTGGGTTGCGCCCATGAAAAATTTGTTGACTCTTGTTCGGTGTTGTTTGGTGGATTGGATGATTGAGGTGTGAAGAAACAAGACATATTGGCTTTTTAACAATGTATTCATTTAACAAACAGGAGCCTCAGTAGCTTGTGGAAGAACCATACACAGCCACAACAGCCGGGTACCACCTCATGCTGGTCACCAGCCTGGTCACACACTGCTGTGGGATGGCATCCCAACGTAGTTGTGTTGGTCACTGGCACAAGCAGCACGCCCAAGCTGATCCCACAAGTGTTCAATGAAGTTGAGGTCAGGACTGCTGGCAGGCCATTCCATCCTCTCCACTCCCAAATTCTGGAGGTAGTCTCTGATAAACCCCGCTCTGTGGGGACAAGCATTGTCATCTTGGAGGATAGAGTTTGGTCCCAGACTGTGGAGATATGGGACTGCCACTCCTTGCAGAATTTCATCTCAATATCTCTCTGCATTGAGATTGCCTCCAATGATGACAAGCCTCATTTTTCCAGTGAGGGAGATGCCGCCCCACACCATCACACTGCCTCCACTAAAAGATGTTTGTCTATTGGTGCAGCATTCAGCAAAGTGTTCTCTGCGTTTTCTCCACACTTTGACCCTACAATAGAACTGTCATAGGCAGAATCTGGACTCATCGTTGAACATAATGTTCCTCCAAATGTTCAGGTTCCGGTGCACGTGTTGCCGACACCAGCTTAAACCTCAAACGGGCCTGACAGCGAAGGGCAGTCATGGCAGGCCTCCTGGCAGCCCTATGAGATTTCTGCGTGCAGTCTGTTCTGGATTGTCTGGGCATAGAGCCGTCGGCCATATCGTCCTGCAAACCTTGACTGCAAATCTGTAAAAGACTGCTTACTGTTCCTAAGTGCTGACAGGATGAGGAAATGGTCTTCTTGGAGTACCGTCTTCTTGGGACGCCCACTCCACGGCCTGTCTCTGAAATCCCCCGTTATATGGAACTTGACCTTCAAATGCCGCAACTTGGTTTTGCCAAACACCAGCTTGAAGTTGCCCTATCACACGGGCCCTATCCAGATCAGTCAAACGTGGCATGCCAATTCTTGGAGCAGATACCAACTGACCACTCTAGCAGGGCCCATGCTCACAGGTGCTGCCAATCAGTGCTGCTCCACCAGCGTCCACCTCCACCACGAATTGCAAGGCAACGAACAGTTGGTCCTGGAGGAGGTGTTCCAGAACCTGACGGACATGCTGGACATGGGAAGACTCGTCGGTGGAGAAGATCAGGATGTCATCCAGGTAAACAAACACAAAAACATTGAGCATATCTCTGAGAACATCGTTAACCAGGGCCTGAAAAACTGCAGGAGCATTGGTGAGACCAAACGGCATGACTAGGTACTCATAATGACCGCTAGGGGTGTTAAATGTGGTTTTCCATTCATCCCCCTCTCTTATTCTTACTAGGTGGTAGGCATTACGAAGGTCAAGCTTAGTAAAAATCTTAGCACCATGTAACAGTTCAAAAGCCGATGACATGAGAGGGAGGGGGTACCTTTTGCGGATGGTGATGTTGTTGAGATCTCGATAATCAATGCATGGACGTAGAGACTTTTCCTTCTTGTCCATAAAAAAGAAACTGGCGCCAGCAGGTGAAGAAGAGGGGCGAATGAGACTAGCAACCAGGGACTCCTCGATGTACTTGGACATGGCGGTGGTTTCGGGTCCTGAGAGAGAATAGCCTCCCCTTGGGAGGGGAAGTCCCGGGGCGAAGGTCGATGGCGCAGTCATAGGGTCTATGAGGGGGGAGAGCAGTAGCCCGAGACTTATTGAAAACTTGTTTCAGGTCATGATAACAAGAGGGTACCTTATGGAGCGCAGGGAAATCCTTTTCCAGGTCCACAGGTTCACCAGGAGGCACCAGCGAGGAGACTTCGGGCGGCGATGACTGAAGTAGGGAAACCACCCCACAGGCCCGGGAGCAACCAGGACCCCAGGCTAGGATCCGTCCTGTTTCCCAGTCCACGGGTGGCCCAGGATGAGGGGATGCATAGGGGAGTAATACACATAAAAGGTTAAAAGTTCTGTATGCTGATCAGGGAACCTGAGAGTGAATGATTGAGTCCGGTGGGTAACTCGGCAGATGACCCTTCCATCGAGAGCGCAGGCCTCCATGGGACGTTGGAGCTGGAACAGGCGGAGATCCAACTTCTTGGCTAGGGAGGGGTCAATAAGGTTAGCATCAGACCCTGAGTCGACTAACACGGGTTGCTGGAGAGAAACAGAGGGGGAGGACAAGGTGACTAGAGGTTGCAAACAAGAAGGATTAGAAACAGTCACAGTGCGGCTCACCAGTGCCCTCTCTCTCACTGGTGAGCCTGGGCTTTTAACGGACACGAAGCAATTCGGTGACCCTGTTCACCGCAGTAGAGACAGAGTCCCCCCCTCATCTGGCGTTGGCGCTCCTCAGCGGTCAACCTGGTGCAGCCGACCTGCATGGGCTCCTCTGGGGCCACAGGGGGTGCCGATGAGACAGACAAGGGGCGAGAAACAGGAGGAACAGCCACGCCGGAGAGCGCCCCTGGTGGAGTGGAGGAGGACGTTGGAAACGGGTTCTGGATCTCTCGTTCTCTCGATCAGAAAGGCGCTTATCAATCTTAATAGTCAGTTCAATGAGGGAATCCAGGTCCGGAGGGAGATCCAGTGGAGCCAGCTGGTCCTGGAGAGGCTCAAATAGACCCTCGAGGAAGGCGTCGAACAGTGTGGGGGGGTTCCAGGAGCTCTCGGCCACCAGGGTGCGGAACTCAATGGCATAATCCATAACTCTACCTCTCCCCTGCCTCAGTTGTACCAATGCCCGGGCTGCCTCACGTCCGGGGGTTGTGTGCTGGAAGATCTGGGTCAAGGCCCTGGAAAATTGGAGAGGACTGAGGAGGTTCACCTTGCCGTCTGGACAACTGTTCCACCAGCTGAGTGAACTGGGAGCCAAATGACGTCATCATTTCCTCCTGCCGGGTCTGCAATTCCAATAGCTTGTGACAAACAAGGTTGATTCTCTCGTCCTGATGGTTAATGTGCTGAGCAGAGGCAACGAGGGCAGCACAAACGGCTTCTGGGTCGGCTGGGCCATTTTTTTGGCCAGTTTGTAGTGTCAGAACTGAGCACAGGAGGTTGGACCCAAAAGCACGACCAGATAGACACATTCAAAGTACGCACACACAGTTTATTTAACACTTCAATAATACTGAATAGGGGTTCCTGGGGAGCTGGCAGGCCCGAAGGAAACAGGCTGGGGATCCAGCGGGAGGGTCAGACGAGAGACGTTGGTCAGGCAGGCAGAGTCAGAACCAGGAATCCAGAGAGTAATGCAGAGGTACAGACTAGAGACAGGCAGAGGACGGTTAACAAGGCAGGCAGGGTCAAAACACAGGTTGGGCAGGAATCTTGGCAGAGGTACAGATGAGGAGCAGATGAAACAGGGTTACCGTGAGAGCAGGCAGGATCATACACAGGATGAACAGGGAACTGGTGACGGTACCGACAGGGAACAGGCAGGTCTCAGGAAACGGGTCACAAACAGATCTCTCACAGGAAGGCAGGCAGAAAATGCTGGTAAGTATCTCTCTCTGGAATCGATAACAAACTGGCAACGGAGACAGGGGAACAGAGGGCATATATACTGCAGGGAGGCAGGTTAATGAGACACAGGTGAAACACGTTAGGGAGGAGGGAGGCAATCACACAGGAGGAAGTAAAGACACCAGACATGACACAGGAGGGATAATACCAAAATAAAACAGGAAATGACAAGACAAACACAAAACACTAACGTCTAACTGAAGAAAATAAAATGTTTTTTCTTAAGTCCACTTCACCCAAAATTATTTGATCTCCGCTTCAGAAAAATTCTTTTTTCTTTCTCTCTCTTTCTTTGTTTGCGCCATGACTGACAGGTCGACTAGATGCACCTACACCTCCTTTAATGGTGGTCATTGGCTATTCATGGGCGGGGATTTATGCTAATTGCATGATCATACACAAGTGTTTACGATCAAATCTGAGTTTCCCGTGGCGTTCCTGAATCCGGAGTAGGCTTTTAGTAGTGTAGGCTTTTATGTGCAAATCTACACACAGATTTACTCACTTTTCATGAATGAGACCCAATGTGTTCAGAAAAAGGAATGAAAAAAATCAGACCTCTGTGGAAATTGCAGGCCTGTAAAACTCTGACCCATTGGTGTCGCCAGACAGATTTTACTGGGGCACGTGCCCCAGTATTGATCTGCAGTGCCCCAGGAAAAATTTCACCAGTAAAAAATTCACTTTTGGGTTTTAACTCCACATAGCATACACAGTGCAGACATGGCTACTTAACATGGTAATTCATTCATGTGCTACTCCATTCACTCCTCGTACACAGTGTGCACATGGCTACGAGCCCGAACGACGCGTAGCGCGTCCAAATTCACACCCGTTCTTCTCTGTGGATTTTCTCCGCGACCGTGCGTCATAGAGAAGCCACGCATATCACGTGAAACAGCAGAATTGTAGCTTTCCTACAAGACCAAGCACTTGTCGGTAGTCTAATGTTTTTACAACGAAAAAAAAAGATACACTAAAATTATGTATAACAGAGCTTTCATACAGCTTTGCACACACATTACTCTTGGATGGATTACTCGCGAATGCAGGCTCGCACAGAAATGCCACGCATATCAAATGAAAGCACAGGAGCAGAGCTTTCATGTGATACCACACACATCATTGTGCTGTCATCCCATCACACTGTAAATGTGTACTGTAAATACAGTACTGTAAATAAAAACTGTAAATATTGCATGTTTCTTTCAGATAAAACACATTTTTGACTTGTGAATCAGTCAATGGAATTTCTTGCAATAATGAAAAAATACTGGCAATCATGTTTGCCTGGCACAAACCACATGTTTTCCATCATGGTTCTTATATTGTTTTGTCACCAGAAAAATGGCTTAAAATATCCGGTTTTGTCACCAGAAAAATGGCTAAAAATGTCTGGTTTTGTCGCCCCAAATTCGATTTTGCAAGTGCACAAGTAGGCCAAATGCATCAGTTCATTCAGGTGGTTAATCAAAGATCCAACAACATAATCTGATCTGATTGTATAGTTTAAAGCACTATTTAAGCTTTTTTGTTATAAATAAGTGCTAAAAAATGTTTTGCTCGCACACTTTGCATGCTCGCATGCATTCTCTGTGCCCCAGCACAGTCTTAAGTCTAGTGACACCCCTGCTCTGACCAATCCCTGCCATTTGGTGTGAATGGAAAGAACCAATCAGATGCCTTCATGTCTCGTCCTGCCTGAGCCCCCCTCCGTCCCTCCCTCCCTCCTCCCTGCGTGCACTCATCATGTGTCACCATTGCCGGAAATATTCAGCACACTCCTCAGCAGAAATACCAAGTTAGCAGGAGAATAAGTTTGCTGAACAATGGCAGAGAAAATGCAGCCAAAAGTACCACTTCCAGTGTTACTTGTAATGGCTCGCCCCGCTAAACAGGCTGAGAAAAGAAAGTCGGAGGCAGAAAAGGCTGCGACGAAAAAGGCTTTGGATAAAGCAAGAGGACAAACCAGATGTTAACATCGGTGCAGCTTTTGAACGGGGGAGACAACTGAGGGAGCTGAAGGGCCTGAAGAGTGATGCAGAGGTTGCTGTCTTTCTGTTGGACAGGTATTTATTTGTTTGCTTCGGGGGGATTTGTTATTTTACTCGGCTCTCCTCTGCCCTGCTGAGTCTGACTCCTACTGCAGGATGCGCGTTCAAGCTTGTGGGGGCCGTGGCTTTGGACAGAGCACTGACGGGAGGGGGAGGAGGGGGTGGAGCTTAGAGGAGATGCCACTTTCAAATCTTGCTAGCTCTCCAACATTACCAACTAAAGCTTTAATTTGTTGCATTGTTGTTTTGTTCACTGACCTAAATACCAGGCCTGGCCCTGAAATGCAACCACCTTTCTGTACCTGTCTTTTACTCAGTAATGGATGTGACTTGAAATATAGCTAAGTATGATACTTGTGATAAAAAGTATTTAAGTCGTCGTCGTCGTCGTCGTCGTCGTCGTCGTCGTCCTCCGCTTATCCGGGTCCGGGTCGCGGGGGCAGCAGCCTCAGCAAAGAAGCCCAGACAGTCCTCTCCCCAGCCACTTCCTTCAGCTCTTCCGCGGGAACCCCGAGGCGTTCCCAGGTCAGCCGGGTGATGTAATCCCTCCAGCGTGTTCTGGGGCGGCCCCGAGGTCTCCTCCCGGTTGGACATGCCTGAAACACCTCCCAAGGGAGGCGTCCGGAAGGCATCCTTACCAGATGCCCGAACCACCTCAACTGGCTCCTCTCGATGTGGAGGAGCAGCGGCTCTACTCCGAGTCCCTCCTGGATGTCTGAGCTCCTCACCCTATCCCTAAGGCTGAGCCCAGCCACCCTGCAGAGGAAACTCATTTCGGCCGCTTGCACTCGCGATCTCATTCTTTCGGTCACTACCCAGAGCTCGTGACCATAGGTGAGGGTTGGAACGTAGATCGACCGGTAAATCGAGAGCTTGGCTTTCTGGCTAAGCTCCCTCTTCACCACAACGGACCGGTTAAGCGTCCGCATCACTGCTGACGCCGCCCCAATCCGCCTGTCAATCTCCCGCTCCATCCTGCCCTCACTCGTGAACAAAATCCCGAGATACTTAAACTCTTCCACCTGAGGAAGGACCTCCCCCCTGACCTGGAGTGGGCAATCCACCCTTTTCCGGCTGAGGACCATGGCCTCAGACTTGGAGGTGCTGATTCTCATCCCAGCCGCTTCACACTTGGCTGCGAACCGCCCCAGCGAGAGCTGGAGGTCACTGTTCAATGGAGCTAGGAGGACCACGTCATCCGCAAAAAGCAGGGATGAGATCCTCCCGTCACCGAACCTGACACCCTCCACCACTCGGCTGCGCCTAGAAATTCTGTCCATAAAAGTTATGAACAGAACCGGTGACAAAGGGCAGCCCTGGCGGAGTCCAACCCTCACTGGGAACAGGTCCGACTTACTGCCAGCCGCGCGAACCAGACTCATGCTCCTTTGGTACAGGGACTGGATGGCCCTTAGCAAGGGGCCACCAACCCCATACTCCTGGAGCACCCCCCACAGGATGCCCCTGGGGACACGGTCGTAAGCCTTCTCCAAATCCACAAAACACATGTGCACTGGTTGGGCAAACTCCCATGCCCCCTCCAGCACCCTGGTGAGGGTAAAGAGCTGGTCCACGGTTCCGCGTCTGGGACGAAAACCACATTGCTCCTCCTCAATCCGAGGTTCAACTATCGACCGGACCCTCTTCTCCAGTACCCTGGAGTAAACCTTACCGGGTAGGCTGAGGAGTGTGATCCCCCTGTGGTTGGAACACACCCTCTGGTCCCCTTTCTTGAAAATGGGGACCACCACCCTGGTCTGCCACTCCAGAGGCACTGCCCCGATGCAATGTTGCAGAGGCGTGTCAGCCAGGACAGCCCTACAACATCCAGAGCCTTGAGATATCCAGGACGAATCTCATCCACCCCCGGGGCTCCGCCGCCTCAGAGTTGTTTCACTACCTCAGCAACTTCTGCCCCAGAAATTGGATGACCCGCCCCCGAGACCCCCGTCTCTGTTTCCTCACTGGAATACGTGTTGGTGGGATTGAGGAGCTCCTCAAAGTATTCCTTCCACCGCCCGACAATGTCCCCAGTTGACGTCAGCAGCTCCCCGCCCCCACTGTAAACAGTGTGAGCAAGTTGCCGCCTTCCCCCCCTGAGGCGCCGGACGGTTTGCCAGAACCTCTTTGGAGCCGATCGATAGTCTTCCTCCATGGCCTCACCGAACTCCTCCCACGCCCGAGTTTTTGCCTCAACGACTGCCGCCGCTGCGCTCCGCTTGGCCCGCCGGTACTCGTCAGCTGCTTCCGGAGACCCTCAGACCAACCATGCCCTGTAGGCCTCCTTCTTCAGCCTGACGGCTCCGCCACGCCACGACTGGCCCCAGCGGCCTTGCGGCCACAGCTCACAACCGCCACCTCGACAATGGCAGAGCGGAACAAGGCCCATTCGGACTCAATGTCCCCCTCTGCCCTCGGGACGCGGTCGAAGCTCTCCCAGAGGTGGGAGCTGAAGATCATCTGGACAGGTTCTTCCGCCAGGCGTTCCCAGCAGACCCTCACTGTTCGCTTGGGCCTGCCAGGTCTGCGCGGCGTCTTCCCCCACCATCTGATCCAACTTACCACCAGGTGGTGATCAGTTGACAGCTCTGCTCCTCTCTTCACCCGAGTGTCCAGAACATATGGCCGCAGGTCAAATGATACGACTACAAAGTTGATCATTGACCTGCGACCTAGGCTGTCCTGGTGCCACGTGCACCGATGGACATCCTTATGTTTGAACATGGTGTTAGTTATGGCCAAACTGCGACCCGCACAGAAGTCCAATAACTGAACACCACTCAGATCGGGCAGGCCGTTCCTCCCAATCACGCCCCTCCAGGTCCCGCTGTCATTGCCCACGTGAGCGTTGAAGTCCCCCAGCAGAACAATGGAGTCCCCGGTCGGGGCACTGTCCAGCACCCGTCCCAGGGACTCCAAAAAGGGTGGGTACTCTGAACTGCTGTTTGGTGCATAAGCACAGACAACAGTCAGGACCCGTTCCCCGACCTGAAGGCGCAGGGAAGCAACCCTTTCGTCCACCGGGGTAAACCCCAACGTACAGGCAGAGAGTCTGGGGGCTATCAGGAAGCACACCCCGGCCCTCCGCCTCTCACCCAGAGCAACTCCAGCGAAGGAGAGAGTCCAACCCCTCTCAAGGACTAGGGTTCCAGACCCGGAACTATGTGTCGAGGTGAGGCCGACTATATCTAGCCGGTAACACTCAACCTCTTCCACAAGCTCCGGCTCCTTCCCCGCCAGAGAGGTGACATTCCATGTCCCAAGAGCCAACTTCTGTAACCGAGGATCGGACCGCCAAGGCCCCCGCCTTGGTCTGCTGCCCAATCCACCTTGCACCGGTGCAAAAAGTATTTAAGTAAAAATAAAATTACAGGTTTCTTAAAATATTCCAAAAAGTACAAGTACTCACAAAAAAACAACTATTTTAAAATAAATTCTTATAATTATGAGGTCTTGTAAAATTTCCCCTGACAGTTAAGACTAAATTGTGGTATACATATAAGTTATTCACAAAGTATCTTAGCCCTTAAAACAACACCTACCTTTCTGGAAATTTTACACTTTTCTTTGTTTAGGTTAAAATGCTATTAAAAAGCTGATGGCACACTAAAATGTAAGTGAATTCCACCAGAGTTCAAAACTCATAATTATGCCATTCTCATATGGTTCTATGAAAACTTCGACCAATCATTGCATTCGGATGGAATGTAATGATTGGTTGGAGTTTTCTCCTGTCCTGTCTGTCGTTCCCACGTGAAGGCCTCCGACTGACGTAACCGCTCGTGTAACATGAAATAGTAACATGTCAGACTCCGGTGTTGAGCTAACGGGGCTAACACTACATAGAGCAGACAGGGTGACTACATTGTCTGGTCTGTGGTGGCAGTCTGGCAATATACACAAACAATTCATGGTGCTGTGGTGTGAAGAGGATCTCCCAGTTCTGCTCTCAGGATGTGGATATTTTGACTGTGAAATGTCGATCCTTTTCATCTTACTATTGCACTATATGTTCTTTCTTATATGTTGCACAAATTGTTTTAAGATGTTTTGTTTCTTTTGTGCTTGGGGTATGCGAAATGTCATTTTGTTTTTGTGCTGCGCATAAAAATGACAAAGAAGTTCAGTTCATAATATATATGACAACACAGCATCCAGTTGCTAATGGCTAACATTAGCCTACTGTAGTGTAGCCTCTGAAACATTAACATTATCTTCCTTGTGCTTTTCCACTTACTAGTAACGTTAACGCTGCTATCTAACATTAGCACTGTAACCTTATTCTAAAACTCATCAGTCATCACTGACTCTGGTTGAGTTTTAAAACTCCGGGGTTGCGTTTGACTGTCTTGGTTGTAACATTACACTCGCTGTCCTCTTCCGTGTATCTAACATTACCTTGCCAACACCTACGTCTATCATAGACGTAATGAGGACATAATGGAGGAGGGGGTGGTAGGCCTTTGGAGGGAGGTGGAGTTGCAGGAGGAAGGGGATGGGACTTTGGAGGGAGGCAGGAGTTGTGGATGTTCAAATTTTTTCTAAATGCTGTGTGAAATGCAAGAAAGGTAAGAGTTGCTTTAAGAGAGCTCTTTAGGTGAAAAACTGTTGGATTAGAAAGGAGGAATTTTGAAAGGCTAAAAAGTTTCTTAGGCAGAGGAGGAAATGGCTGTGACTGTGAGTTAATAAAACGCTACAGATGAGACAATCTGGAAATCCATCGGTTTAAGGGGGAGAAAAAAAGGTGTTTTTTTTCTTCCTTTACCTCTGGAGGCACTGCCCATAGTTTTTCGACAGGTAGAAAACAAGCAGAGTTTAGCTATATATACACACATATATATATATAGATATGATCTCACATTTTTCACGTCACTATATCACCGTTTAGACTAATCTGATGTTTGTAAAGTCTATAAACACAATGACTGACCAAACATTACTATTTCTGTGTGCACGTTTTGTAATTAATAACATGGTTATTGTAAATTAGCTGGGCTAACCGTTAGCTGTTAGCCCTGTTAGCGGTGTCTGTAGTAACTCTGTAACTCGATAAACGGTCCGTGAAAAAAAAAAAAAATTCCAGCGGATATCTTTTTTTTAAAGATTTTTTGGGGGCATTTTTGCTTTTAATGCACAGGACAGGTATGTATGAAGGGGGGAGAGAGAGGGGATGACATGCAGCAAAGGGCCACAAGCTGGATTCAAACCCGGGCCCCTGCGGCAACAGCCTTGTACATGGGGCGCCTGCTCTTCCACTAAGCCACCAACACCCCTCCAGTGGATATCTTAGTTACAACATGACTGAGCTAGCAAAGCAGTTTTGTGCTGCTATGTGTGGTATTTATTCAGTTTTGGGAAATCACAATGTCTAGAAAGCATCAGTGGCTGCAGCTGACAGGGACAGCTAACTACAGCAGCAAAGTTAACATCAGGACGTCATCTGTTAAAAGCCTCCTGTTGTCGGATATGACGTGAAATTACTCCAGTTAGCTCAATCATGTTGTAACTAAGACATCTGCTGGAAAAAAAAAATTTTCACATTGATGAGACGGTTGCCATGGACGCGGAGCTTGCTGTTTCTGTAGGTACACATTTTCCGGGGACACCTGCACGTCTCGCCCCTGCCCCCTCCATTCTGATTGGCTAAAGCACAGCATGTTCAAACTCAAAACCCAGCCGCCACCCCCCCATAGTCATCTTTCACACAGGACTGCCGACAGATTCTACAATGAAAATTGCAGAATCTGTTTTGAGAGATTACAGATGAATGAAGATGATGCATTTCCACTGGATGTCCACACCTTGCAGGCTCACAAGAGGGCAACATATTAAACCTTTTAAACCAATGCGTCATACCTAGCAATGTGGTCAACCACACCTCCTCACTAATATAAAAGTTTCCTTACTCACCATTGCTCAGAGTTGCTCTGAGAATTTTCCCACATCACTCCTACCTTCCCCCATGCTCAACAATGAAAAAGTATGTCATTAAAAAGTGTGTCATAAATCATTTTATTACCTGAATCGACAAATGTTAACTCCAGTCATATTCTGCAAATTGACACCTTATGCCCCACATCCACTTTGTTTAAAGGCCCTGACACACCAAACCGACGGCAAAAGAACTAGTGGCGACGAAGCCAACGAAGCCAACTGTTCCGTTATCTACGTCGCCTCACATCGCCCTGTGTCAGTACATTTGAACACACTGCACAGACGACATCCAACGGCCAACCGGCCAGTTATGCACATGCGTGAGAGGAAATAACTTGGGAAACCGGAAGTCCGACGAATGCATTAAATATAAACAAAGAGGCTAGCGGTTGCTTAGCATTTTCCCGCCACTCTCGCTCGCCACAGACGGTTTCATGTAGCTGATAAAATGTCTGATAAGTTACAAATGGCACTGACATTGTCAGCCTTTGGTCTTTTGCTTGTGGAAGAAGAGAGGAAGACGCGGAGAGGAAAAATAAGGAGAAACCGCACGAAATGGGTGAAATCATGAATACTGCTGCTCGACTCTTTCCTGTCCAGTTTCATTTGTTGAAGGAACTTGTCAGTCCGATCATCCAGAGGCAGAACGCCAACTACCGGGATTGTATCTCCGTTGGGGAGCGGCTGATGATTACACTGCGCTTCTTAGCTTTGTTTGTATGTTCAAATATCTACAGTCATACACAAGTTGAGTAGAATAATTACTGTATGGGTGTAGGGACAGCTGTGAATGCTCTTGACTGTGGAGGTACATAAGTGGTCTGGACAATGTTTTTGGTATGTAAAAACACTACATTATCCTAGCCAGGCAGTATTGTGTGACGTCAATGCATGGAATGGTATTCAAGTCCTTTCAGTAGCAGTACTTGAAATGCTGAAAGTATTTAATCCATGACAATACATACACAACTAGTTTTCAGAGCTCTATTTGTATGTTCAAATTCGTAAAGCCAGACACAGGGTGTGTAGGGTGGTTACTGAACGAGCGTAGACACAAGTGTGAATGATCTTGACTGTGGAAATGTAAATAATATGGGGTTCCTTTTAGTATGTAAGGACAGCACATTAATTAGCCGAGGTAGACAGTATTGTGTGACGTAAATGGATGGATTGGTGGTATTTCAAGCCCTTTCAGTAGCAGTACTTGAAATGCTGAAAGTATTTAATCCATGACAGTACATACACAACTGTTTTTTTGTGCTTTCTGTGCAAATAATTCACACTGTAACAGATAACTGAGTTATGTGCTTTTTACTTTTACTTTTTGTTAATAGTCCTGTTTATTTTAACTATATATTTGTAAATACTCGTTAAATTTCTATATTTTCACTTACCTTTCCACTCTTGCAAGGAGCACCTGTAACGCAAATAATTTCCCCTTGGGCATCAATAAAGTATTTCTGATTCTGATTCTGATTATATTTACAGGGGAAAGCTTCAGGAGCCTTTCTTACCAGTTCTGAGCGGGAGTATCAACAATTTGGCAATTGGTTCCTGAAGCCTGTGCAGCAATCTACCAGGTTTTAAAGGAGAAATACCTGAAGGTATGTGCGATACGAGGTTTATAGTGCTGTCTGCTAAAGTTATCAGGGGTCTGACATATGAAAATAGCCATCATGGGTTTTACATTGTATTTTCCTGTTTTTCAGTACTCAGACACAATTGAAGAGTGGCAGCAAGTAGCCGATGGATTCCAGGCTCAGTGGAACTTCCCAAACTGCCTAGGTGCTCTGGATGGGAAACACATCAACATTCGCCCCCCACCAGGAACTGGATCAACATTCTACAACTACAAACATACATTTTCCATAGTCCTAATGGCACTGGTTGACAGCAATTACAAGTTCCCTTATGTAGATGATGTAGATGTTGGTTGCAATGGGCGGATTTCTGATGGCGGAGTGTTTGGTGGATGCTCACTGCAGGATGCTCTGGAGAAGAGAACATCCAACATCACTTCCTGCTTCTGACCAGCTGGCTCCTTATTGCATTGTGGCAGATGAGGCATTTCCCTTGAAGAAGTACCTCATGAAGCCATATCCGAACTGCAGGCTATCTGTAGAGCAACGCATCTTCAATTACAGGCTGTCACGAGCTCGGAGGGTGATAGAAAACGCTTTTGGAATCCTAGCCAATCGTTTTCAGGTCTTTCTAACCACCATTAATATTCAAGACACTGCCAAAGTGGAGGACAATGTTTTGGCTTGCTGTGCTCTGCACAACTTCCTGCGGACCGAGAGCTGTGACCAGTACATGGCAGGGATCATTGACCAGGAAGGACCAAATCATGACACCGTCCCAGGAAGATGGAGACAAGACCCTGACCTACAGCAGGCTTCCCTGCCACACACAACCAATGCTACAACACGAGCCAAGCAGCACAGGGATGAGCTATGCCGTTACTTCATGTCTGATATCGGTGCAGTGCCTTTTCAGTGGGGCAAAATATAGGAAATGTGTATGCCTATTGATTGTATGATATTGTAGTGTCTGACTGACAAGAAAACAACTTAGCTGTGTGTTTCAGGTCTATGGCTGTAGTCTAAAAATACACAATAAAGTTATTTTGCATGATACATTCTTGTCTGGAGTTTAATCTATTGAAAGTACACTCTCACAAAGTCATTGAAAGTCAAAGTGTTTTATTACCAAATGTGCAGGACAATGAAATGCTTATAAATGTAACAGTCAACTGCATAGCACAGCTCTAAAAGGAACTATTTACATCTGTTACAAGTTCCACATCCAACATTACAGATTGCAGAACTGTCTGTCAGAGGTTTCTGATGCCAGGTTCTGGTCCATCGAATACTTGAATAGGCAGTTGTCCACATCGTGCTGGAAATATGGCAGTAAATGTGGGGGCAACTTCCGCATTCTGTGCTCAGTGTTCTTGCAGTAGGCATGGATGGCATCATTGCTCTCATCCTGAGAAGCTAACTTCTCCAGGGTTTGACCAATGGTGCGCATCAACTGAGATGACTCCTCACTGGTGGACTCGTCCAGCATCTTCCTGCTGCGCTTCACCCGAGGCCTCGGAGTGCTTGACTGGCTGGAGGTGCTTGGCAGTGGGTCCTCTCTGGTGGGTGTAGGTGCGGACTCTGCTCCACAGATGGTGGATTCTGCTAGGGGAGTGCTGGGTCTGTGTTCAGCAAAGAAGCAGGGCTCCTCTGAGGTGCTGGTCCAGTCTGAGGGTGTCTCAGAATCAGCATCAGCTGAAGGTTCCTTACAAAAACAAAAAATAAATTATATTAATATAGAGTGAATAAAGAGTGAAACCAAGTTATTGTATGAAAGGATACATGTGAAAAGAGGGGTACAAACTAGGGCTGCTCGATTATGGCAAAAATCATAATCACGATTATTTTGGTCAATATTGAGATCATCATAATTTAACACGATTACTTTTTGACTCTTATTATGCATCCACGTGTTTCCCCTGCAGGCTCCACTGCGCTCAGCTGCCCACTGCTTCTTCCCACTTTAATCTAAATAACAACCGGGGCTCGGTGCTCCGGTTGGATACAAACAGCTAGCTAACTCACAGCTAGCCCCGGATCTCACCGGAGAGAGCCCTGTTAGCCTCACAGCTAGCCCAGCTCTCAACGGAGCGCCAGGCTAGCTGTGAGGCTAGCAGGGCGTTAGTCGCAGCACAACCAGAGGGAAACACAGCAAGTTAGCCTCCGGCCCTCCGTTGAAATGACAGAAGAAAGAAACAATGTTTTCTTTTTACTCAACAAATAAAAGGGTTTAGTTACCACGATAGTTAGGTTGGAGGAGGTTTCATTCCTTTTTGTGTAGGGCTCCAAAAACTGCAGCCGGGTCAGTATCCACTGCTGCTTGCCAGTCTTCTGTGCTCCAACACTCCCCGAGGGTGCAAGTTTCTTGTACCGGGTATACTGGGTTCGCAGAGATTCCCACTTCTTCCTAAGCTCTTTCTCTGACAAACAAAAAGAAAGAACTTATTCATCGTGCGTGAGCTAGCAAACAATTACAAACAGTTCCTGCTAAAGAGCTCAATGGCCAGAAAGAAAATCTTACCCGATATAACAAGCTTATTTTCTACCTCACGCCAGAGCTCCCTTTTCACCACTCGGTTGGCATAGCGTTTTGCTGTGATGCCGTACAGAGCTGGCCTCTCCTTAATCATTGTGATCAGCTGGTCTTCAGTGTCGTCGTTCCAGATGGCCATGGCGTTGTGGAAATATTCACGAAAGTTCAGATGAAATGTAGATCAAAAATAAGCCTTCTGTGTGTGCCCTCTGGACTCTATCGTTTGTTTTCGTTCGTCACTTCCGTTTCTCTTCTTGTGCACTTATTCACTAAGCTGAACAGCCAATCAGAGTGATCGCTCTCACCTGAACAGCCAATCAGAGTGATCTCTCACCGACAAGCCCCGCCGCTGATTCAACAGCCCTATTGACTTTGTCGTTTGCTTTCTTTCGTCATTTCCGTTTCTCTTCTCATGCACTGATTCGCTAAACTGAACAGCCAATCAGAGTGATATCTTTCACCGACTAGTTCCGCCGCCGATTCAACATGCTCAATCGGCCAAAAAGCCGACGCGTAAGTGCTGACGGTGTGGGACACACCGCAAAAACTAGGCCAACAGACGCTCACCGACGGCCCGACGGCCGACCGTCGGCTTGGTGTGTCAGGGCCTTAAACCAGTCTTAACCAACGAGTCAAGTGACAGCAGAGAACCATGAAGAACGTAAGTTATGAATATAACTATGGATCTATGAGACCGAACGATGACCGTCACCACGATCTTTACCTTGAATGATGCCCTCATCTCCCTATCCTCGAGACCTATATATCAACAATGTCATGTGACTGACCTTAGGAGGCATGGCTCGCCACCCATAAAAGCACCCTGGTGAGCACCCGCCTCCTCTTGCTGGAACGCCTCAGCCCGTTCTGAGTGACAAGTGATGGTGACGGTCATCGTTCGGTCTCATAGATCCATAGTTATGGTCATAACTTACGATCTATTTCGACCTCACTCAGACTGTCACCACGGTCTTTACCTTGGGTGACTAGTACTAGCAGTGTCGCGAAGAACAGAGGACTCCACCGCCTCACAGCCTCACCCAGCAGCTGAGAGTAACACGGCTGAACCCAGTGGAGCAGGTGATGCCACGTTGACTCTGTAGAACCTGGAAAAGGTACAGGAAGTACTCCATGTTGCAGCTGCACAGATTTCTTAAAGAGGAACCCCCTTCAAAGCAGTCCAGGAAGTGGCCACACTTCTGGTGGGATGAGCTACCACATGGCCCAGGACGGGGATATCTTGACCAGAATAGGCCTCAACAACAGTTTCGACAATCTAGTAGGACAAACACTGTTTAGATACAGGGTGGCCCACTTTCTTGCCACCAAAACAGACAAACAGCTGAGTGTGAGCGCCGCAAAGACTGAGTGTCTGCAACATAAGCCCTCATTGCCGTTAGCGGGCACAAAGTAAGCAGGCCAGCGTCCCCCTGTAGCAGTGCCTGACTGAATTGAAATGTGCTGATCTCAATCACTTGATTCACCATTTGAGGGTTCACCACTTTAGGCAAAAATGAGGGGATAGGCCATAATGACACATCCGAGTCACCAGCCTTCCATCTCAAACAAGACTCCCTCACAGATAGAGCATGCAATTCACTCACTCTCTTGGCCGAACACACAGCCAAGAGGAAAGCTGTCTTATGGGACAAAAACTTAAAACTAGACTGTTCCATGGGCTCATAAGGGGCCTGCATCAGGGACCTTAGCACCACAGGGAAATTCCAAGATGGATCCCTGGGGGTCCTATTTGGTCGCAGCCGGTACGCCCCTCTAAGGAACCAAGAGACCAGAGGGTGTCTCCCTACTGTAGCGCCCCCAACAGCCTCATGGAAGAAGGAAATAGCAGTGGTGTACACCTTAAGCATGCTGGGAGCCCTCTCTGAGTCCAAAAGGGACTGCAGAAAGCTGTGAGCAAGTGAGGGGATCCACCTGGTTGTTGCGACACCACGCAGAGAATACCTTCCACTTCTGGTCATAGTTAGCCCAAGTGGAGGGAGTCCGGGCATTCCCTAGGGTTCTCAGGACAACCTCATCTAACCCCTGAGGGAGGGACTGAGAAGGGGCCAAGCACAAAGCTGCAGAACTTCTGGTTTGGGATGGCATATCTGACCCCCTACCTGGGAGAGAAGGTCCACACTGACCGGCAGTGCCCACGGCTGACCGTGAACCAGGCGAAGGAGTACTGGGAACCAGTGCTTCCTGGGCCACCTGGGGGCTATCAACAGCACCCTGTAGTGGCCCAGGGCAACCCGGTAGAGTAACAGAGGGAACGGCAGAAAAGCATACAACAACCCTTCCAGCCATTCTTGAGAGTGCACCAAAACCCAGGGGACCTCCCTGACCTTCCAGGGAGAACCACATCCTGCAGTGGGTCGTCTCCGCCAATGCAAAGAGGTTGGTCCGAGCTTTGCCGTATCAGGTCCATAGGAGGGTTACCACCTCCGGGTGAAGCCTCTCGGACTTCGTGCCCCCCTGGTGATTTATGTGATACACAGTGGAAGAACTGTCTGTCCTTACCAAGACATGCCTGCCCTGAAGGGAAGGGAGCAGAGCCTTCAATGCAAGGTGGACCGCCTTCAATTCCAGAACGTTGATCTGTTCGCCACCCCAGGGTGGTGTCCACAGCCCGTGTGTGACGGGGTCAGTTTTTTAATAGAGTGCTGTGTTTGTTTTTAATTTTGTTGTGTAATTGTTTTTTTGTTTTTTAGTGGGTTTTAAACATACGTAGTTTTTATCCAACTGGCCCTGAACTGCTCACGCCCTCCAGCAACAATCACCAGCATTGACGCCAGGTGTGCAGCAGCCTCTGGCAAATGGTTTAAGCAGCGGCAGAGCAGACAACAGGAGAGACACCACGCAGAGAGACACCACGCAGCGACAGAGATACCACGCAGCGGGAGAGGTGACTCGGAGCAGGCCAGCAGAAAGGGGATCACCACCGCTGTACGAGAACCTCCAGGAAGCTAGCAGGACGCTAAGCAGGTACACGGTCCCAGGCCTGAGAAGTGATGAGTGGAGCCGGGAAGGGAGACAACAGGACCAGGGAGAATAAGCCTTGTTGTCGGCTGGATTGGAGGGGAAGCAATGTGGGATAATAAAGGGGTGTGGTCGCAATGCACCCCTCTTGCAGCTAAGTACCCTCCATACTCTTTTAACCAGCCATTTTAACTTTGTACATTGCCTTTTTTAACTGTGGGGACTTTTTAGTAAGCTTTTATTGAGATCACTTTGGACCATTTAACGAGACACCTTGCACTATCGAGGCCATAGTTTTTATCCAGTCTTGGTTATTCTTGGTCTGTAAAACTTATAAACAACACGCTTGTGGGTGACACCGAGTGCTGTGGGTTGAATGGATTGAACGTATTTAACTTAAATTGATTACCCAAGTGGTTCTTAATTTGCTGTGTGCAACTGAGTGTTGTTCTAGAACGTGTTGTGGAATAAGAAGTACTACCATTAGACCAACGGCCAACTTATTAGACTGGGTGTCTCTTATTTATGACTCGTGGACACTAGAGTGATTACATTTGTTAATTAATCCTTAAGGACTCCTGTCTGCAGCCTCAGGACTTTGTGGAGGACAAGACGGAGAGGATGGGGAAGACAACCACAAGTGACTTTGGGCAGGGGTTTCTTAAATTCTTTTTTAAAAATAAACTGTTAAATTGTTGCCCTTGATTGTGTTTTTTTAACTCTGCTCATCTGATTCCAAGAACCTGCATAGATGTTTTAACAGAGTCCTAGGCTCTTTTTACCCTAAGTGGTGTTGTCGGTTTTATATCATTTTTTCCAAATTTTCAAGTTCCTTCAACCTCGCCACATGTGTACCATCCTGCCTTCCCAGACTGCCCCCCAACCTGTGAGGGAAGCATCTGTGGTCACCACTGATCTCCTTGATGGCATGTTCCCAAGGGGAGCCCCCTGTAGTAGAATCCCCCTGTTCCTCCACGGGCATAACACCCAGAGACATGTACGTGTCACCCAAAGTTTTACCTGCCTGTGCAACTTTGGGTGGAGTTTGAAGGCATTCAGCCACCTCTGCAGTTGACGAACCCTGAGGAGGCCCAAAGGAACAACAGCCACCGCAGCTGAAATCATCCCCAGCAGCTTCTGAAAATGAACCAATGCTAAAGCCAGAATTTTCATCACCCTCTGAGGGGTGAGGGATGCCATTGTGATCACTGTGAAGGAGTTCAGACAAAGCGCCACAAAAATTGCCTTTGAGGTTGCTTTTCTTCACATTTACCTTGAAACCCAAGGACTGCACATGTGAGATCACTGTCTGTGTGTTTTGTATGACTTGGCTGCAGGATGGAGCACCAATCAGCCAGTCGTCCAAGTAGGGAAGGATCTTGATCCCCAACAACTGGAGTGGAGACAAGCACCCACCTTCGCTTGACTGACAGTAAACACATCCAACTGTACGCGCTCACCCTCTTCCTCTCCCCCCTCACTTCTGGATGCTATTGCTGAACACAGCACCCCCTGCCAGCTTCTGCCCACCAGTTACAAATTTCTTGTGTTGCTGTGATTTTTAAAGATGTTTTTAACTGTAAACTCCTGCCATCTAATGAGCGCACCAGTTTTGAATTGATGCTGTGTAAGATTGAAAGATCAATTCCGGTTCTTTGTGCACTCATATACAGGCCCCATAAATTCAACCCAAAATGTATAGATGACTTCCTATCCTCAGTGCTCGTTAATTCTGATCATGTGCTGTTCCTAGGAGACTTTACCATTCATGTCTGCTGCCCATCTGATGCACTCGCCCGGGACTTTCTGAATTTAATTGATTCTTTCAATCTTACCCAGTCAGTCATGGAGCCCACTCACATACATGGTCATACCCGGACCTTATTTTAACATCTGCTATCGCTGTCCCGTCTGTCCAGATCAACAACTGGGGTCTGTGTGATCATTGGCCTATTATGTTCCCCACCTCACTTCCTTGCAAGGCTCCTAAACCTAGTCAACCACACAGCTACTCCAGGTCTATCACTCCCCTCACTATCCATCACTTCTCTGATGCCTTTTCCTCTTCTCTCTTCTCTGAAGCTTCCCCTGGTGACCTAGGCACAGAAGAGCAAGTAAATGATTTTAATCACTTATGCAGCAATATTCTCATTTCAATTGCCCCTCTTAAAGTTATAAAAGGAAAAACCAAAACTCAGCCCTGGTTCAACTCCACAACTCGGTCACTTAGGCAGGAATGCAGAAGAGCGGAGAGGAAATGGAAGAAGGATAAATTACAAGTGTCCTACCAGCATCTGAGACAATGCCTTTTTAATCATCAGATGTGTGTCAAAGCAGAGAGATCCAAATACTTTTCAGATATCATATCCAAACATGTCCACAGACCCAAAGTTTTATTTGACACAATTAACTCAGTTCTTAAAGCCAGTATTCACAAAGTCTAATGATGCTACACCAGATACCTGCAAACACTTTTTAACATTTTTCATCAACAAAATTGACAATGTTCGTTCCCAGATTGTACCTCCTTCTGCTGATCCTTCAGAGCCATCTTCATGTTCCTCCAAGGGGAATCCAAGTTCATGTTCCTTGGATATTATCCCCTCTCGTCAATTTAAGCAAGTATTGAACTCTGTTGGGCCCAGTGCTCTCTAAATAATCAATAGCTCTCTAGTGAACAGCTACGTCCCTACATGCTTTAAACATGCCATCATTCATCCTCTCATCAGAAAAGAAAATCTTGATCCATCTGTTCCCGGTAACTACCATCCAATATCAAAGCTCTCATTTTTTATCAAAAGTCCTGGAAAAAGTTGTTTTCTCTTAACTCATCTCCTACCTTGACAGTTACAGCATCCTGGACAAATTTCAATCAGGCTTTAGAAAACATCAGAGCACAGAGTCCGCCCTGTTGAGAGAAACAAATGACCTACTATTTATCCTTAGACTTGGGCTGTCATGCCACTCTGATTCTCTTAGATCTTTCAGCAGCATTTGATACTGTGGATCACTCCATTCTCTTGGACCGCTTGGAGCATGTTGTTGGCATTCAGGGACTGGCTCTTCAGCGGTTTGCTTCCTACCTCCAAAGCCGCTCAGCCTCTGTCCAAACTGGTAATGTGTACTCCTCCTCTGCTCCCATCTTCTATGGTGTTCCCCAAGGCTCCATTTAAGGCCCAATTTTATTTTCACTATACCTGCTTCCATTAGGCTCTATACTAAGGAAATACAATATATCTTATCACTGTTATGCAGATGATTCCCAGCTGTACCTCCCTTTGAAACCATTAGATCCTTGCAGCATTAATTCACTATTACTTTGTATTAATGACATAAAATCTTGGATGGCACGAAGCTTTCTCCAGCTGAACCATGATAAAACTGAGGTCCTCATCTTTGGCCTTACAGACACTTCTGCCTCTGTTACCAGTGCTCTTGGTCCTCTGTCTTCACATTTAAAATCTCATGTACAGAATCTTGGTGTCATCTTTGACTCTGGCTTTAAATTTGATAAACAGATCAACTCAGTTGTCAGCTCAAGCTTATTTCCATCTAAGATCCACTGCAAAACTTAAATAATTTCTGTCCATAAAAAATTTAGAAATTCTTCATCTCCTCCTGATTAGATTATTGTAATTCCCTCTACACCGGCATCAATCAGCACTGTCACGCTTGCAGCTCGTTCAGAATTCAGCAGCAAGACTCATTACTGGTACCAGGGGAAATGATCACATTCCCCCTGTATTGGCCTCGCTTGACTGGTTACCTGTAAAGTATAGGACTGATTTTAAGACTCTTTAATTTGTTTTTAAAGCACTGCATGGACCAACACCAGATTATATTTCAGAACTTCTCGTCCCCTCAGATCCACTGACAAATCACTGCTTTCTATCCCACTCTATCCCCAAGTTAAAAACCAGAAGTGACAGAGCTTTTTCAGTTGTTGGTCCGAAACTATGGAACAGCCTGCCACAAACAGTTAGATCCTCACCCTCTATAAATATATTCAAAGCCTGGCTAAAAACCCATCTCTTTGCCTTAGCTTTTGGTGATTTATCATGAGAACATATTGTTTGATATTCATCTTTTTCATTGAATTTGCTCAAGGCAAACTCTACTGTCTTGGTTGATTATTTTTCTTGTTGTGCATAAGTATATCCATTGTAAAGCACTTTGGTCCAAGATTGTTGTGTGGCGGCGGTAGGACGAGATAATTGGGTACAATACATGTCTGTATACACCTCAAGAATCTAAACAGTTGCATGACAATGCCACCCTGGGAATTTCACCCAGGGAGTTATTGTCCAGTCACAGACACCGCCACCATCACACCGGCCTTCAGCAACTGACAAGGGGGAAAAAACAAATTAATGGGGTTGCAGCAACAAACAAAGAAAGAAAACTCAAAATCAAACAATATATAACTAATGGGCAGGTTTACAAATTTAGAAACCTAAAGGAAATATACAAAATAATAACCCTTTTAGCTTAGAACTTAAACAATATCAAAGAAACAAAACCCCTCAACAAAGGAGGAAGGAAATTGAATGAGGAGACAAAAACAAAATCAAGATAAACAAAAGATGATAACTAATAATAAATCTAAATAAACAAAAGAAAATATCTGAATAAAGCTATACAATTAACTCAAAAGTAAGGGTAGTGTAACCCACGCTTTAACTCACACATACAATTAAAGCATAGGGAATAAGCCCTGTTTAAAAGTCATTCAGTCCACTGTGTGCAGTCCAGCAGCAGTCATACACAGTGATACATCGAGGAGACAGCAGCAAAATGTCTGTAGATGATGCAGCAAAGTGAAAAGCAGTAGCGAGGCGTCTCTAGAAGAAGCAGCAGTAGCAAAACGTCTTTTTTGGAACATGCAGTAGTGGGAGCAAGCAGCAGCGAGACGTCTCGTGGAGACAGCAGCAGAGAAGCGTCTTGTAGCGACAAAACAGCAGCGGCCCAAGTCAGG
The DNA here is from genome assembly GCF_011397635.1 of Epinephelus fuscoguttatus. NCBI lineage: Eukaryota > Metazoa > Chordata > Actinopteri > Perciformes > Serranidae > Epinephelus > Epinephelus fuscoguttatus. Next base: position 40,954,538 of record NC_064752.1, read on the forward strand.
TGATTCCCAGTTAGCTGATTATAGCGAGCCCGATTGCAGTTTTACCTAACCAAAAATAATATTAGCCACATATCTCTCCGCGCCTTGGGGGTATGTGCGGGACCGCGAGCCTCGGGTCGACACGAGCCTCGGGGGTGTGTGCAAGGGTGGGCGGGCGGGCTCCGCAGAGAGGGAGGCCTCCGTGTTTGAGACGGGAGCGGGCGGCGTGAGGGTTGATGGGCAGTGTGAGGCATGTTATGTCTGGTCTGGGGGTCAGATTCTCCACCAGAGCCCAGAAGGCAGCCACCTCCCTGCAGCACATACTCTCCACAGCTGAGGACATGGGCTGGCAGTTCCTACACAAGCACCTATCATACAAAAAATTATCAGGAAATCTTCATATCTCTCTCTCTCTCAACCTCTTCAGTCTCAAAACTAGTACTGGGATCCATGTTTATTTATGTTACACTCAATCAAACTTGGCCAGACTCCCTTATGCTACGTCACTTCCGGCTGGTGGGTTTTTAGATGCCGATGCGGAAGCAAAATTCTCTCACAAAAACTACCCCAAAAGTCACTGGAGTGTGTATATGTTTTTGTTTTTTGTTTTAATCGAGTTTCTACATCATTTTCCTACACATTCATTCACCATGGTCTCCAACCTGCAAGTTGGGCTTTAAAGCTACAGGCTACAATGAGGCTAAAAACAGAGTTCAAATGACGTTTTTCCAAACAACTTTTCATGTCGGAACTTCAGGACACTTGGATCACTACGGACAAGCAGTATGGATATATTTTATGGTTTCAATTCTGTGTTCTTGGACGTTTTAATCTGGGTCGCCGTCAGCCATTAGGTGTGCAGTTGTGCTGTTACCCACTTCTGAGTGTTGTGAGGACTCTAAAACTTCACCAGAGCGTCCCTCAGCATATGGGTGAGTAGATAATGGCTGAACAAAACTAGTCTCCACTCCTCAGTGTGCGCAAACGCACAGGAGGGGGACCTCAAAAAACCCCTCACTGCGGACAGTGAGTTAATGGGGAAACACAAATGCAGCTCAAAAAAACAACAAATGAATGAACAGCTCTGTAACTGCAGCAAAAACTTATATTTTTAAATTTAATCCCACTGGAGAAACGGCTTGAAAACACTGCAAGACAACAGCACTTACCCAAAATGCAGCTAGAGTAATTAGTTACTACCAGGTGCAACAAATTAGGTTACCTGAAACAAAGAGGAAAGGTTAACGCATGCAATGTAACTCTCTGCCTCGCAATGTCATCCAAATGACAAGAAAACGGGAAATCCACATGCAATCCTCAGGGACACAAGGCACCTGAACAAAAGTGACGGATTGTTAAAAATGGAGTCCCAAACCCACTTACCTGCAGGTCTCGAATGAGGCGAGTGAAGCAAAGAAGAGGAGGTGTGCTGCTAAGGTCAGTCACATGACGTTGTTGATATAGGTCTTGAGGATCGGGAGATGTGGGCATCATTCAAGGTAAAGACCACGGTGACGGTCCGAGTGAGGTCGAAATAGATCTAATGTTACATTACTGAGCAGCATCTGGGAAAAATTATACCAAAGATAATTTCATTTGTGTACAAAACCTAGACTGCGGTAAGTAAAAAATGAACTGCAATATGCAGAACATGCAGGTCAAGAATTACAGATGGAAGCACAAACGTGTTTTCACAAATAAAAGCACATTTTTAAAAGCATTCATGATTTTTGTGAATTTAATTACTCTGTTGTTAAAGCGCATTACATTTAGTGAAGCATATTATGACTATAAAGACTTGAGACTTACTTGTGACTTGCAAAACTTGGTCCCACCTCTGGTAGAATGTTAGTCAATACGGCCCATGATCTCTGTACATTTCTGAATATTATGTATATTTTGTATGCTACTGTTGTAGCTTAATGCTTACTGTTCATTTCAGCTGTGCTTATTAAAAGCCTGGACACCGATGACACTTAACTGCATTCTACCTTAACTGGACTGTGGAGGAGAGACAGGATGCCAGCTGCCTCATGTTCCCAGGAGGGTGTCCTGAGGGTGAAACCAGTCACAGAGCCCAGCAAACTATAAGCACATCCACGAGATTTCTTTAAATTTTAATTATTTGTAACTGTAATCACAGAAATATTGCTCAGTTTTATACATAAAATGATTAATATAATGATAATAAATTAATTATTGTTTTATTAAACATGTTTTTTCAGCCAATAAAGACTAAAAGGTTATAATGAATGAATGTTTGTCATTTATTAGATGAGACGTGTTTATAACTTTATCACACTTGTGCAAAATGTATTCCATTACTTTGAATATTCATTAATGGTCAAAATTCAACAATGTCAAGACCCAATTCTGCTGCAAGGAGTTAGCTGTAAGTTTTAAAGTGTGACAGTTTTGACAGGTCACATATTACTATGAGAAGTATAAAGTATGGCCATTTGTTTGATGACACTTTTGGAAAGGCATTACACATATATGGTCAATATTTACGTTATTAATAGGCTAATAATGGAAAAACTGCTTGCCACTGGGCTTGGTTGTGAAAAGAGGTAACCAAAAAATTGAACAGTCCAAAAGTTCCACAAAGTAGAAACTTAAGATAGCACAACATTTGTATACCTGTCCAGCAAATGCAACTACCAGCAGCTGTCCCATGGGTTTAAGTAAAGATCTGCCTGTTGAAGAGAACACAGCAGGTGACTGGAATGTAGAGCAGGACAGTGAAGGAAAGCAACAGCCTGATTCACCAGCGGACAGTGGAAAATGTAAATTATTGTGGAGAAGGATGGTCAAGAAAATGTACAACCTGACCCTGTAATGGAAAATGAAATAGATACAATCACTGTAGAGCCAGACATCAGTGAATATACAGCATGATCCTCCAGGAATGACTTTAAAAAGGGAAATGATTAAGGAACAGGAAAGGACAAAACTTACATACTATATCTAATGATCATCTTTATGTAATGTTATGTTAGCCGTGTTAAATTTCGTTGTATTATAGCTACATTAAGTTCCTCGCTAATATTTTGTGTATGTCTTTTATTGCATTATGAATTACCCTTAGTCATTCAGTCTATAATTGTCATTATGGTAGCAGTGTATGTCCCCCTGTCTGCAAAGGCTGAGTCTGCTTGTGACATTCTCCACTCTGTTACAAGTAGGCTGCAAACTCAGCACCCTCAGGCCCTTCTTCTGATCTCTGGGGACTTCAATCACACCTATCCATCCACCACCCTGCCCACCTTCACCCAGTATGTTTCCTGCCACACCAGAGACAATAAAACACTGGATTTATTTTATGCCAACACCAAGGAGGTATACCACTCATCCCCCCTGCCTCCGCTGGGAAAAGCTAATCACAACCTGGTTCATCTTCTGCCTGTCTACAAACCTCTGGTGCAGAGAGAACCAGCAACCACCCGCACTGTGAAAAGATGGTCTGAGGAGGCTGAGGAGGCCCTGAAGGACTGCTTCGAGGCCACTGTGTGGGAGGTACTCAGCGATTCCCATGGGGAGGACATTGACAGTATGACATCATGTATTACGGACTACATAAACTTCTGTGTGGAAAGCACCGTACCCACCAGGACTGTACGCTGCTTCTCCAACACCAAAACCTGGATTACTCCAGAGTTAAAAGCTCTCCTGAAGGAGAAGTGGAGAGCTTTGAACTCTGGAAATAAGGAGGAGCTGAAGGCCGTGCAGAAGGAGCTAAGGAGAAACATCAGGCGGGGAAAGGAAGAATATAAATAGAATCAGAATCGTCAGCGGAGTCTGGAAAGGTCTGAAAACCATCTCAGGACACAAACAACCAGACTCCCAGGCCAGAGGCGACCAGCAGTGGGTGAATGATCTGAATATGTTATTCAGTAGAACCCTGCTCCAGCTTGTCCTTCACTACCTGGCAGGTGAGAGATCAGCTGAGGAGGATAAAGACGAGGAAGGCTGCGGGTCCAGACGGCATCAGCTCCAGGTCCTGTGCAGATCAACTGTGTGGGATAGTTGAAACCATCTTCAACCTGAGCCTGAGGCTGGGGAGAGTACCACAGCTGTGGAAGACATCCTGCGTGGTACCTGTGCCCAAGACTCTGCACCCTAAGGACTTCAGCAGCTTCAGACCGGTGGCATTAACATCGCACCTCATGAAGACTCTGGAGCGCCTGGTCCTGTCTCGTCTCCGCCCCGCAGTAGGCCCTTCAATGGACCCGCTGCAGTTTGCCTACCAGCCTGGCATTGGGGTGGACGACGCTGTCATCCTCCTCCTGAATAGAGCTCTTTCTCACCTGGAGAAGCCTGGAGGCTCTGTGAGAATCATGTTCTTTGATTTCTCCAGCGCTTTCAACACCATACAGCCTGCGCTTCTGAGGGACAAACTGGAGCACATAGAGGTGGCTAATCACCTCACATCCTGGATCCTGGACTACCTCACAGACCAGCCGCAGTATGTCAGGACCCGGGATTGTGTATCGGACTTGGTTGTCTGCAGTACGGGGGCCTCGCAGGGGACAGTGCTGGCACCGTTCTGCAGACTTTTCATACCACACCCCCACCTGTCATCTGCAGAAGTTCTCTGACGACTCTGCCATAGTTGGCCTCATCACAGATGGGAATGACAGGGAGTACAGAGAACTGAACCAGGACTTTGTTGACTGGTGCCTGAGGAACCACCTTCAGATCAACGCGGGGTAAACCAAAGAGCTGGTGGACCGGTGAACATCCAGGGAAAGGACATTGAGATGGTGACATCTTATAAGTACCTGGGTGTTCATCTTAACAATAAACTGGACTGGACTGATCACATAACAGCACTGTACAGGAAAGGCCAAAGCAGACTCTACCTGCTGAGGCAGCTCAGGTCTTTTGGAGTGCAGGGGGCGCTCCTGAAGACCTTCTTTGACACTGTGGTGGCATCAGCCATCTTCTATGGAATGGTCTGCTGGGGCAGCAGCGTCTCAGTTGCAGACAGGAAGAGACTGGACAAGCTGATCAAGAAGGCCAGCTCTGTCCTGGGATGCTCTCTGGACTCTGTGCAGGTGGTGGGAGAAAGGAGGACTAATGACTCCCACCCCCTGCAGGAGGAGATAAAAGCTCTGGAGAGCTCCTTCAGCGATAGACTGATTCACCTAAAGTGTGTGAAGGAACACTATCGCAGGTCCTTCCTGCCTGCTGCTGTCAGGCTACATAACCAGCACTGCTCACAGTAAACTGCACCATGGACACTTTAGGGACACTATGGACACCTTATGGACTCCATAATAAGCATAACTGTCCCCCATGTTGTTGTTGTTTATTTGCACATACAATATTCACTTTGCACTAAATATGTTCACTTTAATCCATTGCTCACTTTTTTATTCACTGCTCATTATTATTATTATTTATTGCTGTTACCTGTATTTTTGTACTCTTTTTGCATGCCTAGTTTGTTTTACGTTTTAAATTTTGAAATCTTTAATCTGACTCTTTCCCCTTGACTGCTGTAACACTGGAATTTCTCAATTGTGGGATCTTATCTTATCTTATTTTATTATGCTCTCATCAAGCCTGCCACCTTGTGGAAAACCCCACCTATTGCAGGTGGAAGAATCTAGATAGTTTTGTGGCAGTGTGTGTGTTTTTTAATCCCTCCTGCTGCCTGCTGCACTACTTGGTTCTTGGTTGTTATATGGTTAGCGCCCTTGGTTACTGCTTTTTCCATCATGCATCACTGCTAGAAGAGCTGTAAGGTAACTCAGGCAACGCTTTTACATAAACTTTGCTTTACTGTAAATTCAGGGGAAAACTCATTAGTAGCAAGCACTGAACGCTAATTTAAGGTAATGGCCGCCAGGTAATGCTATTAACTAATGTTACAGGGCAAACGTAACGTAACGAATAGAAAACTAAGTAGCTATGTTAGCTATTAGTCTAGTAGGAAGGGGGGGGGGGTCCCCATGGTCACAGTGGATTTCTAAATGAAACCTATATTTTTGGAATCGTGAAGGTCTGTAGATAATGAATTTTGATGTTCCCATCGCGAAAAAGGGTAGTCCTCGGAATTCCATCAATCGGAATATATGGAAAAAATTAAAAATCAAATGTATCCACAACTTTTGAACCATAGCCTATATTGTACAGAGACAAATAAACCATCTTTTTTGCATAAATTAAGCATGAGAAATCAATTAAAATTGTTATTTTAATGATTTTAAATGTATGTCTATGCGTAATTGGCTTTTCTTTGCAAAATTTAGCAGAAAAAATATGAAAAAGCTATGACCTATAGGAAATCTTCCCAATTTGTCGGTATTTGGTGAGAAACATCAGCTTTTTAGTAGCTATAGAAAACTGCAGTGGTAAATGATGCTTCTTTTTGGAAAACTCAATGGGGAAATGACCTGTGGTTCTCACATGGCTCAGAAAGATCAGCAGGGGTTACTGTCTTAAAAACAACTTTAGTGGTGTTATCTTACACTCAGAAAGTGACCCCGACGGCCACTATGTTATATTAATCCTTAATGTTAACAACAATACAATCCTTCTTACCAACTTGTGTGGATATAACTCAAAACCTGAAAATGATTTTTTATTTGATGCTTTAGAATCTAGGTTTTTACACTGGTGATCAGTTTACCCAAATGCTGCACTCCTCGTGGGTGGCGACTACAACATTGCTCTGAATGGTTCCTTAGATAGATGGCCTCCAAGTGGTAACAATTTGTCTGCTTCTAATTTGACTACATTCATGCAAAAATTTCATCTGGTAGATATATGAAGAGAAAAAAATCCTAACACTAAACTCTACACATGGAATAATAAGGCTTGCACCTCAATGTCCCGCATAGACTACTGGTTAGTTTCTGATCGTTTAGATAAGAATAACATTACTGCTAATATAATAACTACTCCTCTAACAGACCATAGATCTGTGTCACTAAATGTCTCTTTTAGCCCTAATACTACTCGCACATCTAGAAGCTCTCATTGGAAATTTAACAACTCTATTCTAGAAAATGAGATGGTTATTCAAAAAGTCCAAACATTAATAAATCACTACCGAAACAAGGCCTTAATTGATAAATGCTTTTTCAGGAATTGGGAGCTTTTTAAATTTGAGGTAACAAAGTATTTGAGAATGTTTGGGGCCTCATTATCTAAATCTAGGAAGGTTGAAGAAACAAATGTGATCTCAAGAATTACTGAGCATACTCAGATTTTGCCTGAAGACTTAACTGAAAATGACTTACAGGACTTAGTTTTATTGCAAAATAAATTAAATGACATATACAGAGTGAAAGCGGAGGGAGCTTTTGTGAGATTCATGAAGAAAATGGTTAGAGGAAGGGGAACAAAACACTGGATATTTCTTTCAATTAGAAAGGACTCGTGGTAAAACCAACTCTATTCAAAAACTCAATATCAATGACGTTATTACTGAAGACCCCCAAAAAATATCTAATTATTGTTCCACATTTTATAGTAATCTGTATGAATCACATTACAATAAAGCTGATTCGGACATCTTTTTTGCACACCTCACAGAGACAAAATTAATCAGCGATGACCAAAAAAATGTGTATGATAGCCGCTTAACCCCTAATGAAGTTCTTGTTACTATCAAACACCTAAAACTCAATAAATCTCCTGGAGGTGATGGCCTAACATCCAAATTCTACATTGCTTTTGCAGAGCAGCTAGCTCCCTTCCTCCATGGTATGTTTGTAGAGAGCATTGACAATCAAACTCTTCCTCCCACCCTGTGTCAAGGTCTTTTAACCTTAATTCCAAAGCATAAAAAAGATTCACTTTTGATTGATAATTGGCGACCAATTTGCCTTCTTAACAATGACTACAAAATATTAGCTCGAATTTTTGCAATCAGAGTAACTGTTCTGGACCACATTATTGAAGAAACCCAAAGTGGTTTTATAAGACATAGACATATAGTTAATAACATCAGACTTGTGCTAGACCTTACTGATTATGCTGATCTTTGCAATGATGATAGTTTAATTTTGTTTCTAGATTTCCGCAAAGCCTTTGACACCGTCGAACACGCCTTTATGTGTCAAGCCTTGGAAAAATTCGGTTTTGGCTCTTACTTTGGTGCAGCCATTAAAACCATGTATAAAAATATGGGTTGCTGTTTGTAAAGTGTCTCATGCTGAAAATAACATCAACATTTTGCCACATTTAGCTTCAAATAATGTTTCAAAAAGTGTTGTGAATTTTTTTAACGTCACCTTTTACCACATTTACAGCAATATTTGTTAACTTAGAAATATATTAAATAGTTAAATCTAAATATTAAATGTGGCACCTAAATGTTAAATCTAAATATTAAATCTAAATCTAAATATTAAATCTAAATCTAAATGCTAAATCTAAATCTAAATGTTAAATCTAAATGCTAAATATAAATCTAAATGTTAAACCTAAATGCTAAATCTAAATCTAAATGTTAAATGTTAAATCTAAATGTTCAGGGTGAAACTAAATATTTAGCTAATATGCAAATTCACACTGCCGGTCACCGGAAGTACCAAAATAAAAGCTCGAGATGGTCAGACTGTGTTTATAGAATCAAATAACGAATTAAAACCAACTTATCGGGGGAAATGAACGCTTGAACATACATTAGCGTGATAATAACTACCTAAAATAACAAGAAACATGTTTGGAGAAATTTTATTTGACGTGTACTTTGAGTTGTTAGTGTCCCTTTGGAGGGACTAACAACCTAAGCTAAGCTAACAACCGTTAGCTCTTAGCCCCGTTAGCGGTGTCTGTAATGACTCATTAACTCTAAACGGTCCGTGAAAAAAATATTTTTTTCCAGTGGATGTCTTCTTTACAACATGATTGAGCTAGCAAAGCAGTTTTGTGTTGTGATGTGTGGTATTTGTTCACATTCATTGCATTTATTTGTTTTGGGAAATCACGATGTCTAGAAAGCATCAGTGGCCGCAGCAGCAGCAAAGCTAACATCAGGACGTCATATGTGAAAAGCCTCCCGTTGTCGGATACGACATGAAACTACTCCAGTAACTAAGACATCCGCTGGAAAAAAATTTTTTTTCACGGACCGTTTAGAGTTAATGAGTCATTACAGACACCACTAACGGGACTAACAGCTAACAACTCAAAGTACATATCAAATAAAATTTCTCCAAACATGTTTCTTGTTAGGGCAGCACGGTGGTGTGGTGCCTCACAGCAAGAGGGTTGCCGGTTCAATCCCGGGCGTGGGAGCCCTTCTGTGCGGAGTTTGCATGTTCTCCCCGTGTCAGCGTGGGTTCTCTCCGGGCACTCCGGCTTCCTCCCACAGTCCAAAGACATGCAGATTGGGGACTAGGTTAATTGATAACTCTAAATTGTCCGTAGGTGTGAATGTGAGTGTGAATGGTTGTCTGTCTCTATGTGTCAGCCCTGTGATAGTCTGGCGACCTGTCCAGGGTGTACCCTGCCTCTCACCCAATGTAGCTGGGATAGGCTCCAGTCCCCCCCCCCCCCCCCCGCGACCCTCAAGAGGATGAAGCGGTTAGAAGATGAATGAATGTTTCTTGTTATTTTAGGTAGTTATTATCATGCTAATGTATGTTCAAGTGTCCATTTCCCCCGATAAGTTGGTTCGTTATTTATTCGTTATTTGATTCTATAAACACAGTCTGACCATCTCGAGCTTTTATTTTGGTACTTCCGGTGACCGGCAGTGTGAATTTGGATATTAGCTAAATATTTAGTTTCACCCAGAACATTTAGATTTAACATTTAACATTTAGATTTAGATTTAGCATTTAGATTTAACATTTAGATTTAGATTTAGATGTAATATTTAGATTTAGATTTAGATTTAATATTTAGATTTAACATTTAACATTTAGGTGCCACATTTAATATTTAGATTTAATAATAATCTGTATGACATAATGAGACAGAAAGAGACAGAGAGAGATGCAGGACAGACGGTAACGACAGTAGCTTATAACAACATTAATGAAAGTAATAATTAATATTAATAGGCTAATTAATATTACCTACAAGCTATTAAGCATTCCACTTACATGACATGCAGGACAATTAATGATGGGCAAATGTGTTTGTGTGTGTCCGTGTGTGTGTGTGTGTGTGTGTGTGTGCGCATGTGCGTGCGTGCGTGTGTGCGTGCGTGGTGTTATATCAACACGTGTGGTTCTGGACATGAGCAGCTGCATATTTAACAGCCACACATCACCGACAGTCCGCTGAACAACGCAACGGGTTGTGAATGAAATGCGGTATTCACCAAATTCACCAAACTAAAAGTGTTCACCATAGTAAAACTTTAAATTCTGGCGCACCATTGATTTGGGGTGATGAGGGGTGTAAGAAAATCGATTAACTTAATGGCTTGGGGCTTTTCTTGTAAATTATATTCTTTAAATTAAAAGTTTAACTGCATTTTTATTAGCTTGGTGCTTTTATTTTTACGGAAAGGCACATCCATCAAATTCCGGATCCTGTCTCACTCGCCCTGGTTCCTTTTCCTTACCAAAACAGCCACTAACAGCCCCAGACTAAACGCACCTAACAATATCCCACCCAGAGCCCTTGAATAGAGAGTCACGTCTTCTCCGTTCACTCTAATGGGCCATTTTTTCACAGCAATGGCGAATCGCAGAGCCTCTCAATAGTTCCCGGAAGTAAGCGGCACATGCTAGCAGTGCAATGGAGTTACAGCAGAAAAGACCGACTGTGATGTACTTTTAACGGGTAAGATGTCCAAAGACTCAAATTTTACATTATCAGCACAACTTATCTAAATTAACATGTGTATTAAAGCTTGTTAGTGGATTATCTCCCATTAAATTAGTAGATTTATGTAATGTTAAAAGATAACAGATTAGGCTAGGACACTGTATATACTGTACACACCATACAGGTAATGCTAACCATGAACAGCCTGTTAGTTTTAAATTGTCTTCTCCTAAACCATTTTATCTAACATTGGCAAGTTAGAGTGCTTCCAGTCCTGATTTTTTGCAAGCCAGTCTGAGTTAGATATTAGCTCAGTTAAATATGACATTGCTGCGTGATTGTTGAGTGGAGGAGGTGAAATGAAACAAAAACGGAATTTATGGTCTGTTTTTTAGGCTTCTCTCGTGTTACCTTACTCATCGCACCTAACAGATCCCTCCTAATGCCTAATGCTAACTCCTTACTGGCAGGAATAAGAGACATGAGACGGCCTTAAAGATGGTGGAGCTCGAACGACTTCTGGTTCAAGTAAGGAGTTAGGAGTTAGCAGTATAAAATAAGAGACTTGGGACGTACCCTGCGGTCGGAAAGTCTTTTTTGCTTAGGAAGGTTCCTAGCCGAGTGAAATGACCCGGAAGTATTTTAGTGGCCGCCATGATAAGAGCTGTTCGAATTCTCTAAACACTAAGGAAAGGAGGTTCAGTGCTTCCTTTCAGATCTCCTTTAGCATAGGATACATCGGACCTTCCTAAGCGATAGGAAAGGAGATAATTTAATCCCACAATGCTTTGCGGGAGCAATATTTAAAGCGACCAACTGTTCACGGAGACAAACGAATAAACCCGAAGAAGTAGGAGAAGAGGAAGAACAAAAGAAGCAACGAAAGGAAAAGAAAAAGAACAACTGGCTCTCAACATGACTGAAAAGTCACGGAGATCACCATGTAAGTCACCGTTACATGAAGCTTTGCCCATCTCATGCCATAACTTGATAATATGCGTAACGTGATATGTTCCAAACTCTCAACAATATGTTAAACCCATGCGAACTATAAACTTCACGCTACTGTTGTAACATTACCCAATTCAAGTTAATATTGTGCTGTAAGATATGCTCAGTGTGCATTAATCATGTCACAATTTGAGCGTTGTTGAATCGCCAGCTTTTAGCAATATCATTAATTAATTTTTCTTCAGTCACAGATGCTGACATCTCTGCACTCATACGGGCACGTGTGCGGCTGGAGCACCTCTTCAGCTGGAGGCAGCCCTTTTTAGACTATTACACAAATGAATTTCACCCAAACACTTTAGAATAAAAACTCCCACATCTCTTCCTTTCTGCTCTCTCTGTGAATTGAATAGTTTACTCATTTCTTGTATACAAACATCAGCAAACACAGAAAACCTGTCCATTTAGGCAGAAGATATACTGTTAATTGCACAGGTGCCCCTTCATCCCTGTGTATGCTACTTGTTATTTTTTTTCTGTGTTGTTATTGTCACTAATTTAATGGAAAATCCAATAAACACAATTAAAAAAATAAAATAAAAAATAACTTCAAGGCACAATCATGTCAACATTTCAAGGTGTTTACTGAGTTTTGTGGTTGTTTTTAAACTATTGTAAGCAAATGGCAGATGATGATTGATTGGCATATTAACACAGAAGTTTGTGTTTCAAGAAAAAGGGATATGAAAGGTTTTTATTTAGATGATGTTTTTAATTCAACATGTTTGCAACTTAAGAATGATAGGCCTAGTAGATTTGTAAGCCTAACATATTTGCCTCTCTTGCATACACTTGAACATTTGTCATAAATAATCACAGTGATTCAGGAGGGTGAGTGTGAGCAGCCATTTTCAGCGTTTCAGTTTTGTGACTGCCTATCTGTCTTTTGTAATTCAATTCAGACATTGGTAATTAAGTCATATTTTTCACTGTGCTGTCCATGTTTATATAGCCTGCATGAAGCAACATGGTAAGTAGGCACGGGGCGGAGTATCTGAGATGCGCTTTTTGTAGTCCATCTAAACTAAACTGTAGTTTCACCATGGTCGACCTACGTCACTGACATCCGCCATCGCATGATGACGTAACCCAGCGTAAGTGCGGTCCGATTTTCTCAGCTCCGCGGTTCTCTTTTCCTAATGCTGCATTCTAGTTTGTTTGTTTTTTTATTTTATTTAATCAACACAAGGAGGTTATACAGAGTTTTAACTGAAAGTGATCAAAGGAAATAACACAAAATGCAAACATCAACTTAGTCAAATTACAGTGGAAACACAAAGAGTCATGTAAAGGCAGTATTACAAACATATATATAAAGTAACAAACCATATTCATCCATATTGTGAGCAGAAGAGGGTGAAATTAAATAATATAAACACATTTTATATTAAATCAGGGAATTTTAAGTATTTGATAAACACGTCTGATATTTTTATGGCTTTGTTGTTTGATGATGTTATTGTATTTAAGTATTGTTTGAGTTCATTTTCAAAGTATTTTCCATTTGGTTTTTTCTTTGCCCATTTTGTTTTGTGAGTGTGAAATTTGCCCAGCATGATGATAGTCTGTAACTAGAGGGAAAGGTCATGAGGTATGGAGGGGTTTTCAAAGTAAAAGAGGATGTGGCTTTCCTGGAGGCCGATCCTGTGTCCGGTTTTGTTATGGATTAGGTTTTGTATATGAGTCCAGAGGTTTTTACTGTATGAGCACTGATAAAAGAGGTGGTTATAGTCTACGTTTAATTTAAATCTCTCCAGGGTTTTTTTGCCGGATATAAATTATGACAGATTTTGTATGATATTTCTTTGACTTTGTTGTGAATGAGCAGCTTCTCGCCAACCAGCCATGCCCCTCTCCAGTTTATTTCCCCATACAGTGAATTCCAGTAAGAGTTGGCTGCCAGTTGATTTGAGGGTTGAATGAGATTCCTGATAAATTTATTTGAGCAGATTTTAGTTGTTATATCTATGTTATGGATGAATAGTTTGGTATCATTTTTCTGTGTAAGAGGATGGAACTGGGAACCTTTCAGGAGCTGTAAAATTTCCATTGGTACTGTATTGGAAACTGTAGTGTATTCTGTTTGTGAGATTGTGAGTTGGTATTTATTAATAAATTGGTTGTAAGATAAGATTTGTCCTTGTTCATCAATTAACTGATTAACCCATAATATCCCCTGATCAAACCAAGATTTGTAAAATATTGTTTTGTTTCTGTGCTATATGTGTTGGGTGTTCCAGATGTAGCAGCTGGTTGGCGAGAAGCCGCGTTTGTAGATCAGCCCCCAGGAAAGCAACGCCTGTTTATGGAAGTTTGATAACTTAATTGGTATTTTGTCAATTTTAAAATTATACTTGAGTAAAAAATGAATTCCTCCTAATTTCTTAAATAGATAATTTGGAATTGCATTCCACATATTGACATTTTCTCTGACGAGGTGACATAACCAATTAATTTTGAACATATTATTCATAGTTTCAAAACTTAAAACTTCCAACCCTCCATTTCCCCTCTGGTTACAGAGAATCTCTTTTTTTAGATAATGGGCTTTGTTTCTCCATATGAAATTAAAAAGCATTTTATCCAGTTCTTCCAGTATATGTTTACAGGTAAATCCATTGACAAAGACATGTATACAGACCTTGATATTCCTTCAGCTTTAGCTAATAAAACTCTACCATAAATGGACAAATCTCGCATTAACCACATATTAAACCTTTTCTTTACTTGATTTATGATGGAGCTGAAGTTCAGTTCAGATCGATTGGACTGGTTGTTTATTGTTACCCCAAGGTAAGTAACTGTGTTCTTGACAGGAATACCACAGACTTCTGGCAAGCTACAGGTTTTAAGTGGCAACAATACAGATTTTCCTAAATTCATAGTTAAGCTAAATACATCAGAGAATTCTCTAATACAATTTACTACTTTACTTACTTCTGTTTGCGTCTTAATAAAAATGGCAGTATCATCTGCCAGTTGCGATATTTTAAATTCTCTGTCAAAAGCACAGATACCGTGAAAGTTTGTCATTTCAGCTTGTGTAGCCAACATCTGTGCTACAAGGAGGAACAGGTATGGGCCTAGAGGACAGCCCTGTTTTATTCCTCTGTCAATATTGATTCTAGGAGAGGTTCCATGTTGTAGTTTTACTGAGCTGTTGCATCCCTTGTATAAAGTTCCAATGATATCGATAAATCGTTCTCCAAATCCAAAGGTATTGAGTATTTTTACTATGAATTGGTGGTTTACTGTATCAAATGCTTTGTAAAAGTCAACAAACAAAACAAGACTGTCCTTGTTTATGTATTCATTGTAATCTATTAAATCCAATATTAATCTTACATTATTAATTATACTTCTACCTGCCATAAACCCAGATTGTTCCTCATCAATAATTTATCCCAATCCCACCTTTAGCCTCTGCGCAAAGATGGAGGCAAATATCTTAGCATCATTGTTTAATAAGGTTATTGGCCTCCAGTTTTCTATATTCATTTTGTCTTTATTTGGTTTGGGTATTAATTTTATGAGTCCTTGCTGCATAGAAGGTGGGAGTTTGCCTTTGGTGATTGATTCTTCAAAAGTACATGCAAGAAACGGGGTAAGGGCATCCTTGAAGCTTTTGTAGAATTCGCCAGTAATGCCGTCGTTTCCGGGAGATTTATTATCTTTTAGTGAATCTATAGCTTTAAGTATTTCATAATTAAAGATTTTTTGGTCACACAGGTCCTTAAGTTTGTTGTCAATTTTTTAAAATTTTGATTTATATTTTGACAATAGAGATCCATTTGATTTTCATCAGTTTGTCTGGAGTACAGTACAGTTTTTCATAGAAATTAGCCATGTAGTTAGAGATTGATTCATCTTCACAAATCGTACCATTAATTTTAACTTTGCTCACAGAAGACATTTCAGCATTTCTTTTTTCCAAGTTAAAGAAATACTTAGAACACTTCTCGCCTTGCTCTAGCCATTTTCTTCTGGATCTAATGAAAGCACCTCTAGCCTTTTCTTCATAAATTAAATCGAGCGCAGATTGCAGTGAGGCAAGTTCATTGGCCTCATCCCCAGACAGGTTTTCTTTTTCAGTTAAGTTCATAATTTTTGTAACAATTTGGAGTTTTTTTTCTCTTGTTGTTTTAGACATTTTTTTGCCCAATGCTATAGCCAATCTTCTGATAACTCCCAGGACTCTCCATACAGGTTGGTAGTCACTGCTTGACTCCAGTACTTCTCAATAAGTTTTTTTATTTGGTTTTGAAAGTCATGATTTTGAATTAGTGTTTTATTTAATTTCCAATAGTCTGTGTTAATTTTTGGTCTTTTTGACAGGTTTATCCTAACTGAAATTGCTTTGCGGTCTGTGAAAATAGTGGGTTCAATGTCTGTTCTCTCTACATTATCAGTTGTGCTGGCTGAGACCAGCCAGAAGTCAGTACGAGACTGTAAGGATTTATCTTTATTACTCCATGTATACATTTTATCATTTGGATGTTTATACCTCCATATGTCAATTAAGTTTAATCTATTACATACATTATCTAGCTCATTCATTGCTCCTTTATTTTTTGTAGGAAATCTATCAATTTTATCATTCATAACTGTATTAAAATCCCCACCCCAGATAATCTTAGCCAAAGGAAATGTTGACAACCATCCACTGATTGCATCTTCTATAGCCAAGAACAGGTTAACGTTGTCTTTTTTATTATTGGTTGCATAAATGTTTACCAAAATAAATTGTGAATGATCTGTGTTTAATAACAACATAATCCATCGTCCCTTATCATCTGAAAGGTATTTAATAATTTGGCCTTTAAAGTTTCCCTTTAGGACAGTGACCCCTGCTGACTTGTTTGTGCCAAATGAAAATCAGATGTCTTTTCCCCCATTGATTTTTCCAGAATAAACTATCTGACTTTTCGGCATGCGTTTCTTGGATGAAGTAAAAATCTGCTGGTTTCCCCTGACAAAACAAGAGCACCCCTTTCCTTTTAAGTCATTTCTAATCCCCCTCGAATTTATAGACAAAACAGAAATAGACATGACTGGACTAACGACTTAAAAAAAAAAAAAAGCAAACAGAACGGACAAACAAACAAAAGATTTAACGAAATCTCGATCCTCTCTTAGGTCGAGATAAAAAATAAAACTGCCCCCTCTCGGTGTTAGGCCATAGGGCTAAATCAAAATGTTCCTCTGTATAATTAGTGATATCTGTTCAGTATTTTAGTAAAGAGACAAGAAAAGCTTAAGTGTATGTGGTACACCCAAAATTGTGCAACCACTTTTGTGTTTATTTAATTTAATCAGCTAGCAGGTAATTTTCTTTCATTTTGAGGGTTCGAAACTATCCCTAGCAATGTACGTGGCAGCCACGCTATTTTATTTTTATATACTGTGAAGAAATATGGTAAATGTAAGCAGCACCCATGTGGAACCTTTGTCATGGGAGCAGTTGCGCCCCCGAGTTATCGCAGGTGGGAACTTCCGCCCACACTCCAGATGCCATAGACATATATACATAGGGTGCGTCCCAAGTCTCTTATTTTTATAGTGCTACTGCTAGCTCCTCGCTTGAACCGGAAGTCGTTCGAGCTCCGCCATCTTCTAGGCCGTCCCAAGTCTCTTATTTGTGCAGCGAGGAGCTAGCGCTAGGAGCTAGCAGCAAGCTTTAAGCAGCTACGAGCTAGGATGGTCAAGAGGTTCCTAACAGGAAGTCTTTTTCAGCTTCAGGCCATGACGTATAAATACCCGCCCCCTTTATCTGGCTCATTTGAACGAGATGGTGGAGAAATAGCGCATTAAATGTGCAGCAGCTCATGTCCAGAACCACACGTGTTGATGTAACACCAGACATAAACACACACACACAAACACACACACATTTGCCCATCATTAATTGTCTTGCATGTCATGTGAGTGGAATGTTTAATAGCTTGTAGGTAATATTAATTAGCCTATTAATATTAATTAATATTATTACTTTCATGTTGTTGTAAGCTACTGTCAAGAACTGTGTTGTGACCTAAATAAATAAATAAGTATTAAAGCATGAAATCCCGCATTTTTAATGTACGAAAGCATCCTGTATCATAACTACATGCGTGCCGTTTGTAACAAACCAAACCGCGTGAAAATCAGTTGAAAATTCAGTGTGTTATTCTATTTTACTTGTGCATACAGCTCCTTCCTCAATAGAAGTGAATGCACTGTGGAGGCGAAGCGAGACCCATGCAAGATGGCGGCCGGCGAGGACGCGCTCAGGCAGTCGATGCAGCGTCTATGTATATATGTCTATGCCCAGATGCAACCTGGGGTCCGTCCCAAGTCTCTTAAATTACTGCTAGTGCTACTGCTAGCTGACTTTGCTAGCTGTTTAGCCCCTCCCACCTAGGAAAAAATGTGAGGAGCTAGCGCTAGGAGCGATGAGCGAGCATTGTCGGTTTAAGAGACATGAGACGTCCTTTCCACTGTAGCGTCACGTGAAGCGACGTCCATTTCTGATGACGGTGGCACAGCTGTATCTGCTGCTATATTTGCTGATCAAAATTATATTTGCTGATCAAAGCCCACCCCCAGCTTCTGAGTGAATAAGACATATCAGACCTGTCAGTCTACCTCAATCAATCAATTTTATTTATAAAGCCCAATATCACAAATCACAATTTGCCTCACAGGGCTTTACAGCATACGACATCCCTCTGTCCTTAGGACCCTCACAGCTGATCAGGAAAAATTCCCCCCCAAAAAAAACCCTTTAACGGGGAAAAAAATGGTAGAAACCTCAGGAAGAGCAACTGAGGAGGGATCCCTCTTCCAGGATGGACAGACGTGCAATAGATGTCGTACAGAACAGATCAACATGATAAATTAACAGTAATCCGCATGACACAATGAGACAGAAAGAGAGAGACAGAGAGAGAGGCAGAGACAGAGAGACAGAGACAGAGACAGAGACAGAGAGAGATGCAGGACAGACGGTAATGACAGTAGCTTACAACAACATGAAAGTAATAATATTAATTAATATTAATATTAATAATTAATATTACCTACAAGCTATTAAACATTATTCCACTCACTTGACATGCAGGACAATTAATGATGGGCAAATGTGTTTGTGTGTGTGTGTGTGTGCCTAGTATTATATCAGCACGTGTGGTTCTGGACATGAGCAGCTGCACATTTAACAGCCACACATCACCAACAGTCCGCTGAACAACGTAGCGGGTTGTGAATGAAATAAACTTAATAACAACATGACAGTCTTGCAGGAAATATCATCAGCGTTACTCTTTGTAGTCACGTAGGCATGTGAATTACAGCGTTTCATTGCAGAGAATGCATGTAACGGGTACACTTGCACTGTTTCTCCGCCATCTCGTTCAAATGAGCCAGATGTAGGGGGGGGGTATTTATACGTCAGGGCCTCAAGCTGAAAAATTCTTCCGGATAGGAAGCTCTCGACCATCCTAGCTCGTAGCTGCTTAAAGCTTGCTGCTAGCTCCTAGCGCTAGCTCCTCGCTGCACAAATAAGAGACTTGGGACGGCCTAGAAGATGGTGGACCTCGAACGACTTCCGGTTCAAGCGAGGAGCTAGCAGTAGCACTATAAAAATAAGCGACTTGGGACGGACCCCTGGATGGCGAACTGAACGCTCCTGTCTTCATTGCTGCTTCACTTTATCTGTATTTTACAGGTCAGTAGTTGGCAAAAAGTTATCAATTTGAACTCTGTAAAGCCTTATGTATGTGAATTGGTATTATAGAGAAGCTGTGAAAACGTTTTGAGCATTTCTGTGAACTTTAAAAAACCGCGGGCTCAGGCGGCAGATACACACGCCGCATCGCGGGTTTATGGGTTAGCAACACCCCGAGCATTGTCTTGCAGACAGATCGCTAGTGTCTCTCTTTGCTAGTGTTTCTCTTTGAGCTCCCACACACCATCACAAAATACCTACACATTATTATATACATGTAGAAGGTTACAGGAAAGAGTGGTTTGTTAAATGTTTATAGAAAAATACAGTTAAATGTTACAGAGCTACACTTTGTTGTAAAATGGTTACAGCCTAATAGTTTTACATTGAAAATGTTTTATATTTCTCTTTGAGTGGAAGTTATATCTAAATTAAATGGGTATGTCTGGAATTATAGCAGATTAGAGATTGCTCGTTTAAAGTACAGTTGGATACTACTGTTACTTGCACTATATCATTATAGTAGCCCTGAAGCACTTATATAAAGGTGATAGAGTGTACTAAAATGTTACTTTAAGTATGACATTGAGCAGTACACCAGAAGTTTGAGCTATGCAGATGTGAATGTATTATGTGAGATGTTACTGAATAAATGAGATTTATGGATGTTTAGTGCACTTACCCTAAACAGTTATTTTGGACTGAAACAGGGACTGAAACTCAGAAGAATGTATGTTTGAAATCTTTTACTGTGAAATTGAATACAGATGCAACTTGGATGGCAAACTGAATGCTCCTGTCTTCATTGCTGCTTCACTTTATCTGTATTTTACAGATTTGTATTTTGTTGTAGTGGTACCACATTCTGGGACCCGTAACATGTATTACATTTACATTTTTTTTTTCCGTAGTTTTGGCACATTTAATGTGATCTTATGTCACGCAGTCACTCTTCGTCCATCGATGTAGGCAAATGGCCCCCTGAAGCCAGCTCTCTTGCCCTCCTTACGGGCCTGCTCCACCTGGGGCCACAGCTTGTTTCAGGCATCCTTCACCTGTTGCGTAAGGTCTTCAAAGACCCTGATCTTGTGCTCCTTGAGCACCGTCGCTGTCCTGGCGTCCCTCCAGACACGGTCCCGGTGGGCTCTGGATATGAAAAGCACAATGATGTTGCGGCTGGACCTCTGCTCCCCGGACCAGGGGCCCAGCCGGTGTGCGACATCTACCGTCAGCTCCAGCTGCTCCTTGATTCCCGGGGAGACCTGTCCAAACAGGTCGGTGATAATCTTTCTGGTGTCCTCGCCGGTTGTCTCGGGGATCCCGGCCACCCAAAGGTTCCAGCGCCTCCTGTACGCCTCCAGTTCGTCGCATTTCTCCCGCACCTCCGCTTTCTCTTTTTGTAGTGCGGTGACTGTCGTCTCCAAGGTTTGAACTTTTGTTGTTACTTCTTCCATCTGCTTCCCCTTGCCATCCAATGTGTCTTTGACCTCTTTCACAGTGTTTTCCACAGAATGTGTGCGTTTAAGCGTTTCCATCTGCAGCCGTTCAATTCCTTCCATTGCAGCAAAAATGTGGGCGTTAGAAATGTGCCGATCATCGTCCTCCGCACTGGCTCAGGTTTTTGATTTTTTAGATGGTCTGTTAGGTTGGCTGACAGTGCCTGAAGCATCTGTAGTGGAAGCTTTCTTGAGCTCCTCGTCCATTTTTTCCAATTGTTCATCCATAGCTTTTCTCGCATAAGAGTGTATATCCTGAATATTACTCATAATTGTCCAAAAGCAGCAAATAATGTCCAAATGAGACTTGTGTCGCCGAAGTGCAGCGTTCAGGCTCACCCACACAGGTGCGTTCGTTTAGCCCAATCAGCACAGTGGCTCCATTTCATAATCTTAAACCTCTTTAAAAACTTTTAGGTCCTTTAGTCCTTCTTAGTAAAGTCTTTGTAGCTTATTAAAGCCCTTTCAACCGAGTTAGGTGCATTACACAGTTTCTCACACCACCAGCATGCTCCCTCCCTCCAGGCGACCGGTAACATGAGAGGTTCCTAACCATGCTGCATTCTATTGGTAGCCGGAACCGGGATTGATACGGTTTAGGGTCCGGAAAAGTACAAAAGAACACCCATTCTACCCGGAGGTCTTGTCATCAAACTCAGGCAAGGTCCAGGTAGACCGAGTCGGTAGAATTGACGTCATGACGAAGATGGCTGCGCACTTTGTGAATGGTATACAAAGTTATTTGTTCTCAATTTGTCCTTGTATATGCTGTTTAATTAGGTGTTTGTGTTGTAAAAATCATCAATCATCATCATCAAAAATCAAGTACTTTGCAATGGCATTTCTATTTCCACTGTTGATTTGTGTTGGAAAAAAGTCTGTGCAAGCCTAAAGTCGTTTGAACCAGCAAAGTCTCCGTTGCTCAGCAACCATGCAAACAAAAACAAACTTACAGCGCACCACCATGTTTTCCAGACTGTTGCAATGAAACGCTTTCAGATCAGACATGTCATACGGTCATATAAATCCGACAAGGAATGACCGGTCTGGATTGCCAAACGAATGCGACATTAGTCCTTATGAATTCTCCTACTCGTCTTTTCTTGACCTCGTGACGTTTCCCACCGAGGTCAAGGAAGAGTGATTAGGAATAGACGATAGGAGGGACTTTCCGACCGCAGCCTAACTGTGCATTCACACCAAAAACGTCATGAGCGTCATAAGCGGCCGGCAGCCATTCATTTTCGATGTACGCTTGCTACGAAGGGCGTCAGGGGCATCAGCTGCAGTGAGCGGCGCGATGCCAGCGACCAGAGCGTCAAGTAGAAGTTGAGAGAAGCTGAACTTAATGCAAATGAGCAGCGCCGCTGCCGAAGCAGCAGCCAATTGCACACCGGGATTCGTGTACGGAGGTCTGGGCTCTCCTGGAGCTGTACGAGCTGGTGAAATTCACCGTGGAGTTGCCGGGTTTGCAGGACTCTGTGGACCCAGACGGCCGGATGGCTCCGGGCCTTGTGTTTCCTCAGCAAATACACCGATGCAGTAGGGCTGCTCAATTAATCGAATTTTAATCGTGATTACGATTTTGGCTCCAGACGATCTCAAAATTCATATAATCAAGGAAAAACGATTATTTGGTGTTTCCGTTCTGAGACGCGTATTCGCAACTCAACCGCTACGCCCCCGCCCCCACGTGTGTGGAGAGTGGAGATCCAGGCCGGTGATTGAAGCACGTGTAAAGATGACAGAGGGTGAGGCTGAGCAGCGTCGCTTGGTTGATAAAAAAGGTAGAACCACTTCATTTATTGAAGTATCTGTCTCTTATTGCATTTTATTTATTTCTTGTTCTCAAAATATTGAGTGCAGTAGCCTACAACAGTTTAGGGTCCGACATTAACGGTTGCCTGAATGCCCAAGGCAAGTAAAAATATCCCGCGGGCCAGCAGTCCCTGCGCAGGCATGCCCGATCAGGCAAGCAGCACCAACTCAGATTTTTTATTTTTATTATTTCTAATCGCAGGGCAGGAATTATACCATGGCCAAACGGCCAGTGCCGTGGAGTCTCCGGTGTGTGGCCGTAATGCCCCGCCTACCCATACGGCCAGTGTAGCACGCCCTGTTTTTTATGACAAACAGCATAGCAAGGCTACGGCTAAGTTAACATAACGTTACTGACACTCCGAGACACATGCACACACACATAACATTACCGGACAGCCTCTCAGTCCTTAGCCGCTAACGTTAGCTCATGTTAGCACAGTTACCACACAGAAACTTTCACAAAGGGTCATAATGTGCTTCTAGTGACTGTCAAATCACCAGCAAAAGATGTTTACACTGCATACACGGAGATGGGACAAAGATCCTCTGAGAAGGAAGATGGTTCACTCTGCACTGCTGCCAGGAACAAACTGGGAGGCAAAGATCATCTCTAAGGAAGAGGGCTCACTTTGCTGCAGGATTCACCAAAAAGTTTTTTTGTTTTTTCTTTTAATAAATTGAACACACATTAAAGAACATACAAGATTCTGTAGAGAATTAATACATATAATACAATACAATAAACATTGTCTAATTAAATGAAGGAAGAGGATTTTTAAAGGCAAATAAAATATTGGGAATTTATGTAAAAATATACATACAGACATGAATAATTATATAATTAAAGATATGTAGGCTATGTTAGGTGAATACACCTGTCAGTGACCCTGACCACTGGCATTGGCAAAAGAACTGGAGTTGGTCCCCAGATGCTGCACTGCAGCTGCCCACTGCTCCCAGTGTATACAGTAGGATGGGTCAAATACAGAGGTCAAATTTCGTTTCAATGTATGTTATGTGCTGAGAAAGGACAATAAAGAATCTTCTTCTAATAATAATTTCTTAATAACTAGGAGATAACAAAAGAATAAAGAGATTTCAAAGACTTAAAAAATAAGGGACATGAATCAAAACAACAAGAAACGAGATATATCCCCAGTCATGCACACCCAGTTTTAATAAACTCAGTGCTGTTTTTCAACACATATATTGTTTTGTCTTCATTCAATGTAATTAGCACACATTGTTATTGCGCCATTTGTTTTGGCCTTGGTGCCCCACATTTTGGCCATGATGCCCCAATAAATTTGTATTTATCAAAGGCCAAAGTGGCCTTGCCCTAAAAATGACTTAATTCCAGGCCTGTAATCGTGTATTTCCTCTCCTGTTTCTGTCCTCGGAGGGGCCAGTTGCAGTGTGCTGCTTTTTTATGTGCTGCTGCCTCCATTGGCTGAGCGTCTCTGTTGACGTAAGATATGAGCGAAAATATGCACCACACAGCCAGAAAAAGAACCTCTTAAGCAGGGCAAGTAAGAATTTAGATGGGGCAAGTAGATTTGAGAAGTACTTGCCCGACAGGGCAAGTAGGAAAAAACCTTAACGTCGGACCCTGCTACTACATTACAAGATATTTTTATATATTTAACAGGAGAGTGTTTTTTAACATATTCAATAAATGCTGTTCCAAACATGTTCAATAAATGCTGTTCCAAATTCAAAGACATAATTGCGTAAATAATTGTGATTTCAATATTGACCAAAATAATCGTGATTATGATTTCTTCCATAATCGAGCAGCCCTACGATGCAGTACAAAGCAGGCTTCCGAAAGTGCAATTAATGAGCTCCTGCTTATTTACCACCAATTACATTTCTCAGTGGTCCTACGTGCCAACAGGAGAGTAAAATCATAATTATAAAGGACTCATAAAGGCTATATGTGTTTATTAGCGTTATTTTAATTGTGCAATGAAAGTCATGGATAATACAAAGTGAAGACATAAATGATATATTTGTTCATCCTTGTAAAGTGAACAGCCGTGTCAGCCTTGAAGGACACATCTGCAGCAGCCGGCCCCGCCCCTTTGGCCGCTGCAAGCGCCTGCTGGAGCTGCAGGCAGCGCGATGCCAGCGACCTGAGCGACCGCTGGCGCTCATGACGCTTTTGGTGTGAATGGGATGCAGCCTATGTGTTCCGGGAGGGCTTGCCCAAACGTGTTTTCGTCATACGTAAACCACCAAATATCATTCATGTGTTCCTCGGATGGTCCGATTTCCCATGACGGGAATTCGTTCTTACTTCATTGTGTGTTCATGAGCGTTTAGGTGGTAATGTGGAGACATCATGGACATTACAAAGGAGATGTGTTGTATTTTATCACTCAAAATGTTCGAAAAACACGTCGTCAACTGTTTCCACTGAAATATTGCTTTACGGTCGGAAACTCATTTTTCCGATTATTCCGACATCACATGAGGCAGCGTCACTGCGCAGCGGTCACATTAAAGATTGACATGGCTAACGTTTCCAGCTGATCCAAGAGGCTTTTTAACCATATAGGTTAAAAAAGAACAACGCATAGTGCGCACAAATTCACACCTGTTCCTTCCTCTCTATGGATTTTCTCTGCGACCGTTAGCGAGAAGCCACGCATATCACATTAAACAGCGGAACTGCAGCTTTGTCGGTAGTCCAATGTTTTCACAGCGAAAAAAAAATGATAAAGTTACACTTGAATGATGTAACAGTTACAACAGAGCTTTCATACAGCTTTACACACACATTACTCTTGGACGGATTACTCGTGAACGCAGGGTCGCACAGAAGTGCCACACATATCACATGAAAGTGCGGGAGCAGAGCTTTCATGTGATACCACACACATCATTGTGCTGTCATCCCATCACGCTATACATACAGATCAATTGTCTACGAAACAAATTTCTTTACAATCCATTATACAGATCTTGTTATCAGTCACTTCATATAGAGAGGAATATCGTATCTTACCACGTCTTAGGCTTGCGTGTGTTTCTCCCTGTCTATCCACATTTGTAGTCCGGCTTTCAAGATGCAAATATCTCCATATTGTCCAGTTGACACTCCATCAAACTTTGTATGACAAGACAAGCGTACTTCACCTTTGCATACCCAGACAACTGTAGCCTAATGCATGCTGACAGGGCTGTAGCAGCCAAAATAATATATATTTGCTTTTGCCTACTTATAATGAACTTTAAGTTTATGTTATTGATAAGTTTAAAATATAGAAATTATGCTGATGTTATGTCATCATGTTGGGGCTTATGGGTGTGGCTTTTTGGTTATTTAAGGGGTTGTGTGGTGGCGGGAGTCTGACAAAGGAAAGCGTTCCTATAGTAGGCTGAAATATTTTTTGTTGACCGTCACTGTTTCCCATTTGTTTTAGCCACACAAGTACTTATTGTTTGTTATTTTATTGTTGCATTATAATAATTGATTGCTGCCTTTTTTGATCCTTTTGTTACAATAAACCTGGATCATTTTCAAGACAAATTCAACGTTCTTTTCTTTTTACTTTTCTCTGGAGTGACGCGTCAGCAAGCGGCCTCAGGGGCCTTTTTTTTTTTGTTCCTACATGCTCAAGCTGTTAATATCATCCTGAACAATTTCTATGTGGATGATTGCCTCGCCTCAGTAGATTCAGAGGAGGATGCAATAACTCTTTATCATGAGCTCAGAGCACTTTGTTTCAAGGGAGGCTTCCGGCTTAACAGGTGGATCAGTAACAGCCGTTGCGTGTTGGCTGCCATACCAGAAACAGAAAAAGCAAAAGAAATGAAGAATGGATATGGACTGGATATGGACTGTGACAACCTACCTGTGGAGAGAGTCCTAGGTGTACAGTGGTGTGTTCAATCTGACGTCTTCAGGTTCAAAATTACCTTCAAAGACAGACCTCTCACAAGAAGGGGGATTCTCTCAACAGTGAGTTCAATATATGATCCCCTAGGAATATTGGCTCCTGTTGTCCTGACTGCCAAGAAAATCTTGCAAGATCTTTGCAGAAAAAAGGTTGGTTGGGATGATGTATTGCCTGAGTCTACTGTATGGGAGTGGTTGTGTTGGATCCAAGAGCTTCAAAGGCTAGAAGACTTCAAGGTGGACAGATGCTTCAAATCCACAGACTTTGGAACAGTGTCATCTGCTCAGCTGCACCATTTTTCAGATGCATGTGAGGACAGTTATGGAACTGTGAGTTATCTGCTGCTGCATAACAACCATGGCCAAACACACTGTGGGTTTGTTATGGGAAAAGCAAGAGTAGCTCCATTAAAGCCAACCACTATCCCTCGAATGGAGTTGACTGCAGCTACAATGGCAAGCAGAATGGACACAATGTGGATAAAAGAGCTGCAGATGGAACTGACAGATTCTATGTTCTGGACCGATAGTACCTCTGTGCTTAAATACATCAATAACAAAACCACCAGATATCGGACTTTTGTGGCCAACAGAGTTGCTGAAATTCACAAAGTCTCACACACACAACAGTGGAGATATGTCAACACTGCTAACAATCCAGCAGACATGGCTTCCAGAGGTTTAAGAGTTGCAACTTTTCTTCAAAAGGAAACATGGCTGCATGGGCCTCAATTTCTTCTTCAGCCTCAGAAAGATTGACCTAAAAATCCTGATGGACTGGAAAAAATCTCACCCCAGGACTCTGAAGTCAGGAGCATTGTTGCAAATGCCACTCAAGTAACAACTAACACCGTGGATCCAGTAACACATTTCATCCACCATTTCTCATCCTGGACTCATCTGAAAAGAGCTGTGGCATGGATGCTCAGACTCAAAGGACTTCTTCTGCACCTCAGCAGAAAGAGGAAACAAACCACTGATGCTCATGCTCAACTTAACTCTGACAACATCCATCAGGGAAACCTGCCACAAAAGAACACAGGAAATCGTAAGACTCAGGAAAACCCTCGTCTCACAGTGGAGGAACTGGCAGCTGCTGAAATGGAGATAATCTGCTTTTGTCAGAGAAAAAGGTTTGCAGATGAAATCTCATGTCTCAGGAAAGGAATGAATGTCAAGCGGACCAACCACCTTTTCAAACTCAACCCCATCCTGGAAAATGATGTGTTGAGAGTTGGAGGACGACTCAGCAGGGCAGCAATGCCAGAAGAGGTGAAACACCCTATCATATTGGCTAAAGATTTCCACATTTCAGATCTGATTCTGCGGCATGTTCATGAAGAGGTGGTGGGTCATGGTGGTCGCAACCATATGTTATCCAGACTACGCCAGAAATACTGGATTCCTGGTGCCACTGTGTTGATCAGAAAAATAATCTCAAAATGTGTGGTTTGCCGGCGTGTAAACGCTGCCCCTGGTCAACAGCAGATGGCAGACTTGCCCCAAGATAGAATTACTCCTAATGAACCTCCATTTACATATGTTGGAGTGGACTATTTTGGACCCTTTGGAGTAAAGCATGGAAGGAAGATGATGAAGTGCTATGGTGTCATTTTTACATGCTTAGCTGTAAGAGCAGTTCACCTCGAAGTAGCAACATCGCTTGACACTGACTCTTTCATCAATGCTTTGCGGCGCTTCATAGCCAGACGTGGTCAGGTCAAAGAACTGCAATCTGATAATGGCACCAACTTTGTGGGAGCTCAGCGGGAGTTGAAAGAAGCAATCGACAGTTGGAATCAAAATCAGATCCACAATGCACTGCTTAACAAAGGAATCAAATGGATCTTTAACCCCCCTGCTGGCTCACATCATGGAGGTGTATGGGAAAGACTGATAAAATCAGTACGAAGGGTTCTGAACTCAACTTTGAACATACAAAGTCTTGATGAGGAGGGTCTTCACACAGTTTTATGTGAAGCAGAGGCAATTCTCAACAGTCGACCAATTACCAAGGCTTCTACAGACCCTAACGACCTGGAGGCACTTACCCCAAACCACCTTCTACTCCTCAAGACAACACCTTCCCTTCCACCAGGACAGTTTGACAAGGATGACATATATGCTCGCCGCAGGTGGAGACAGATTCAGTATATATCAAACCTGTTTTGGAAAAGGTGGATTAAAGAATACCTTCCTCAACTTCAGGAAAGGCAGAAATGGTCAAACATCAGACGCAATTTCACCACAGGAGACATCGTGGTCATATTGGATGAATCAGCACCTCGAAACACCTGGCTGACTAGAAAAATTGCAGACACCACCTTGGACAAAAAGGGACTTGTTCGTCATGTTCGGATAAAGACCAAGACTGGATTTCTGAACAGACCGATTAACAAGATTTGTCTTCTGCTGGAAGCAGAAGAATTTTGAAAGGCCCAAATTGACTTTGTTGTTGCTGTGTTGTTGTTTTTTTGGACTTTGACCTATGCCCCTTGCCCCCGCATACACTACACCACAGTACATACACTATGGACTCTTTGCTGATCTTGAGTGATGGAGAAGATCACTCTTATTCAAAAACTGTGTGCGAAGAAGAAAGAAGATCTCCATAATAGACTGTGTAATATTGAAATGTACTGGTGTGTGTGTTATTGTATGCTATACTTGTTATTGTTGTTAGATTGGTAATTATTAGTGTTTGAGGCATAATAATTAGGGGCCGGTATTGTAGCAGCCAAAATAATATATATTTGCTTTTGCCTACTTATAATGAACTTTAAGTTTATGTTATTGATAAGTTTAAAATATAGAAGTTATGCTTATGTTATGTCATCATGTTGGGGCTTATGGGTGTGGCTTTTTGGTTATTAAAGGGGTTGTGTGGTGGCGGGAGTCTGACAAAGGAAAGCGTTCCTATAGTAGGCTGAAATATTTTTTGTTGACCGTCACCATTTCCCATTTGTTTTAGCCACACAAGTACTTATTGTTTGTTATTTTATTGTTGCATTATAATAATTGATTGCTGCCTTTTTTGATCCTTTTGTTACAATAAACCTGGATCATTTTCAAGACAAATTCAACGTTCTTTTCTTATTACTTTTCTCTGGAGTGACGCGTCAGCAAGCGGCCTCAGGGGCCTTTTTTTTGTTCCTACAAGGGCCATAGTCACCATATACATTGAGGGAAACATGCCACCCCCCCCCCCCCCCCCCAAATGCCCAAAATGTCCCCCCAATATATAACTGAAACTGAACAACAACAACAAAAAACATTCAGGTCAGGTCAAAGAGCAGTGATACTATGTCATGTGCATTGTATTAAGTTTTAGGGTATGCCTGCATTTATTTCTTTAATCAGAACACAAAATGAATTTCCACTTAGCTATAATAAAATGTTTTCTGATTAAGACTGACAATGACTCAGTGAATACCTTACTCAATTTCAATTTTATTTGATTAATGGTAAAACAGGTCTCTGTTTACATTCAGTGGTATTTGTGTGGGCAAACTGATGAAAATTAGTCTGTTGATGACCACAGTGGATTGTTCAGTCATTGCAGAGCCAAATTAATTCAAAATTACTCATTGAACGGGTCACCTCAGCCATCATCACAACAATTGCCCCCCCCCCCCCGAGAAATTTGGCAGGAGCCGCCACTGCAACTGTTGCTGGCAGATTTTATCAACCCTAGCTAGCTAATGAAGCTAACATAAAGCTAGATCTGTGCATTGGTTAATCCTGGCCTTGGCTGACTTTTGAATGTTTCCTGCTGACTCTTTTTAAAATGAGAATCATTTGTCTGATGTGTCCATACTATGCACTTGTTGGCTACATGCATAATATTGGGTTGAAACACTGAGGCAAAAAATCACTGTCCTCACTTGTAAAAGTCATGACAAGAAGCATTGTTCTTATATTGCAGTGAAGCTAATTAGTCCCAGCATATTGTTTTATTAAGATAAAAGATCAGACTCTTATTTCGTGCTAATGTCAGTGAAATTGTGTGATGTAAACACAATAGTAAAAACTTAGGTTGAGTACACCACTGAATTTATGTTTACACATATTTAGTGTTTACAGGGATGTTAAGATGTTCTGGTATCAGGTATCTCCACTTAGTCTGTGCTGTTCAGACAGCTGGGAGTTCTTGTGGTTCGGAAAAAAATAGTGAAATGGCTGACTGACCTGTGTTCAGACTTCACTAAAGTTATGAGGAAAACTCAGAGCATGTTGGGCTGTTATACTTCCCACACACCCATGTCGCTTACACTAACATTACCTGGGCTTCCAACTTTACAGTTTAGTTTGGAGTGAGATTCAGTATTGCTGAAGTCAGTGCATTTTATGAGCAGTGTTGGGGCTAACATGTTACAAATTAACTGAGTAACAAAGTAATGTCTTACTGTTATCATATTACATTTGTCTGCAATGAAGCAAAAAGTTACCTGGAATGATGACCTCAACATTTTTGTCTTATTTTTCCTATCCCAACGTAATGAACTTGTTTTCAGAATATATTTCTATATACAAAAAGAAAAGGCAGGGAGTCATTTAAAAATGTTTCTTTGTGTCTGCTATGTGTCAGTAAGTATGCAAATGTTGTGCTCTTTTAAAGTTCTCCTGCTTATAAGTGGCCAAACAAACAAATAATAAAGCTTTAAATACAAGTTAACACTCAGACAAAACACTAAGACAAAACACCTTTTTATGTAAATCTGAAAAAAACCTTTATTGTCCTTCACAAGGCAATGATAATTAGAATTTTAGACTTTTACATGGCTCATAAAACATGCACACAATGTCAACATGTTGGATAACAATCACCAAACACCTCTCTATTGTGAGGCTACATGAATGTTTAAATCAACAAGGTTACATATCTGTATTCTTCTCCAGTTAACCTGATCCATGTCTTATCAAAGCATGCAGTACATCTATTAATATACACCCAAAGACAATGTTCTGTTAGAAAGAAGGAATCTTGGATGGCATGAGGGCTAAAAAGGGCAACAAAAACTAATCAGTAATCAGTGATGCTTTCACGGTCTCATAAATTGTTTGACACAAATGTCCTGACATATATATATATATATATATATATATATATATATGTATATATATATTACATTTTTATTACTTAGTGAGACTTTATTTTTTCCATGTCACTGACTGAATATAAAACAGAAAAGATTTATTTAGAACAATCACAATTGTACAAACCCACTTATTTGCATTTCATCATTTGTATTAATACTCAAATATTCATTGCTATGATTATATTACCCAAAAGTACAAGGGTAAAATATGAGAAATTACACTAAAGAATTGAGTGAAGTGAATTAGTAAATCATTCAAGGAAAAACAAAAATCAAAATAATCACTTGTCAGTGTTTATCAGCTCACTCCATTATGATGTCAGTCCATCCCTAAAGATCAAAATGAAAGGAGAAGAAAACATGTTTATAAATTCCATACTGTTGACACACAGTGTTGAGACATCAGTTCAGACATCAGATTGTATTTTGTACTCACAGGTGATTGGTTAGGTGACCTTCAGTGTTATATACTGACACTAACTTGATACCATTTTTTTTTTTTTTTATTTATTTATTTTTTTTTGATAACAAAAAGTCACAGTAAAAAGCGAGGCCAATACTTATATGACCAAGTACAGTTACCTTGAAGAAATTTGACTTCTGCTTCGTAAATTCTGTATTATATAATTTGCGATCTGCAGCTGACACGTTTGATAGAGATTTTGCTTTCACTTCAACCAGAAATTACCAGAAAAACTCTACCTACCCCAACATCACCAAGTCCTCCAGTGAAATTGGTCACACTGGAGGACCTTGTGGAGGTAGAGTAGGTATGGTTGTCATAGCAATTTCTGGTTGAGGGAGAAGCAAAATCTCTGTTAAACCACATAAAAGCTGCAGGTTGTATTCACACCAGTATTGAGCAAAAGTCCAATTTCTTCAAGGTAACTTTACTTGATTACTTAATCATTGGGCTTGTTTGTTTCTGTGACTTTTTGTTGTAAAAAAAGAAAAAAAAAAAGTCAACTTTATGGTATCCAGTTGGTGTGAAAATATAAGGTGCCATTTCTAGTAATTCACGATCAATACAAACTGAAGTCTGCTTACTGTGTGGAAACACACTTACCTTCACAGATGACACTAGCATCCTCAGAGTGAGCACAGTTGTGGTTCCCTAATCCGCCATGTGGACAGTCTTGCAAAGAAGACTCACGTCCTGAACACTGAAGGTTATCTAACCAGATTTGTCCAGTGCCTTGTCCAAAACGTGCCCTTTGTGGTGCCTCCACAGCCCTGCCACAGCCCAGCTGTCGACAAACCACCTGAGCGTCATTCAAATTCCAGAAGTCGTCACACACCGTCCCCCACTGGCCATTGTGGAAGATCTCCACTCTGCCAGAGCAGTGGCTGTTAGAGTTGACCAGTCTCACTGGAACACTTGGTGTTGGAGGAGCAATTTCTGGTTGAAGGAGAAGCAAAATCTCTGTCAACCACATGACAACTGCAGGTTGTATTCACACCAGTATTGAGCAAAAGTCCAAGTTTCTTAAAGGTAACTGTACTTGATTACTTAATCATTGGGCTTGTTTGTTTCTGTGAATTTTTGTTGTAACAAAAAAAAAAAAAAAAAAAAAAAAAAGTCAACTTTGTGGTATCCAGTTGGTGCCAGGATATAAGATGCCATTTTTAGTCAGTGCTATTTCTAGTTATAAGTGAACAGCATCAACTGAAGTCTGCTTACTGTGTGGAAACACACTTACCTTCACAGATGACACTAGCATCCTCAGAGTGACCACAGTTGTGGTTCCCTAATCCGCCATGTGGACAGTCTCTTAATGAAGACTCACTTCCTGAACACTGAAGGTTATCTAACCAGATTTGTCCAGTGCCTTGTCCAAAACGTGCCCTTTGTGGTGCCTCCACAGCCCTGCCACAACCCAGCTGTCGACAAACCACCTGAGCATCATTCAAATTCCAGAAGTCGTCACACACCGTTCCCCACTGGCCATTGTGGAAGATCTCCACTCTGCCAGAGCAGTGGCTGTTAGAGTTGACCAGTCTCACTGGAACACTTGGTGTCGGAGGAGCAATGTCTGGTTGAAGGAGAAGCAAAATCTCTGTCAACCACATGACAACTGCAGGTTGTATTCACACCAGTACTGAGCAAAAGTCCAATTTCTTCAAGGTAACTGTACTTGATTACTTAATCATTGGGCTTGTTTGTTTATGTGACTTTTTGTTGTTAAAAAAAAAAAAAGTCAACTTTATGGTATCCAGTTGGTGTGAGAATATAAGGTGCCATTTCTAGTAATTCACGATCAATACAAACTGAAGTCTGCTTACTGTGTGGAAACACACTTACCTTCACAGATGACACTAGCATCCTCAGAGTGACCACAGTTGTGGTTCCCTAATCCGCCATGTGGACAGTCTTGCAAAGAAGACTCACGTCCTGAACACTGAAGGTTATCTAACCAGATTTGTCCAGTGCCTTGTCCAAAACGTGCCCTTTGTGGTGCCTCCACAGCCCTGCCACAGCCCAGCTGTCGACAAACCACCTGAGCGTCATTCAGATTCCACAAGTCGTCACACACCGTTCCCCACTGGCCATTGTGGAAGATCTCCACTCTGCCAGAGCAGCGGCTGTTAGAGTTGACCAGTCTCACTGGAACACTTGGTGTTGGAGGAGCAATTTCTGGTTGAAGGAGAAGCAAAATCTCTGTCAACCACATGACAACTGCAGATTGTATTCACACCAGTATTGAGCAAAAGTCCAATTTCTTCAAGGTAACTGTACTTGATGACTTAATCATTAGGGTTGTTTGTTATTGTGACTTTTTGTTGTTAAAAAAAAAAAAAAAAAAAAAAAAGTCAACTTTATGGTATCCAGTTGGTGCCAGGATATTAGGTGCTATTTCTAGTTATAAGTGAACAGTATCAACTGAAGTCTGCTTACTGTGTGGAAACACACTTACCTTCACAGATGACACTAGCATCCTCAGAGTGAGCACAGTTGTGGTTCCCTAATCCGCCATGTGGACAGTCTTGCAAAGAAAACTCACGTCCTGAACACTGAAGGTTATCTAACCAGATTTGTCCAGTGCCTTGTCCAAAATGTGCCCTTTGTGGTGCCTCCACAGCCCTGCCACAGCCCAGCTGTCGACAAACCACCTGAGCATCATTCAAATTCCACAAGTCGTCACACACCGTCCCCCACTGGCCATTGTGGAGGATCTCCACTCTGCCAGAGCAGTGGCTGTTAGAGTTGACCAGTCTCACTGGAACACTTGGTGTTGGAGGAGCAATTTCTGGTTGAAGGAGAAGCAAAATCTCTGTCAACCACATGACAACTGCAGGTTGTATTCACAACAGTATTGAGCAAAAGTCCAAGTTTCTTAAAGGTAACTGTACTTGATTACTTAATCATTGGGCTTGTTTGTTTGTGTGACTTTTTGTTGTTAAAAAAAAAAAAAAAAAAAAAGTCAGGTGTATGGTATCCAGTTGGTGTGAGAATATAAGGTGTCATTTCTAGTAATTCATGATCAATACAAACTGAAGTCTGCTTACTGTGTGGAAACACACTTACCTTCACAGATGACACTAGCATCCTCAGAGTGACCACAGTTGTGGTTCCCTAATCCGCCATGTGGACAGTCTCTTAATGAAGACTCACTTCCTGAACACTGAAGGTTATCTAACCAGATTTGTCCAGTGCCTTGTCCAAAACGTGCCCTTTGTGGTGCCTCCACAGCCCTGCCACAGCCCAGCTGTCGACAAACCACCTGAGCGTCATTCAAATTCCAGAAGTCGTCACACACCGTTCCCCACTGGCCATTGTGGAAAATCTCCACTCTGCCAGAGCAGCGGCTGTTAGAGTTGACCAGTCTCACTGGAACACTTGGTGTTGGAGGAGCAATTTCTGGTTGAAGGAGAAGCAAAATCTCTGTCAACCACATGACAACTGCAGGTTGTATTCACACCAGTATTGAGCAAAAGTCCAATTTCTTCAAGGTAACTGTACTTGATTACTTAATCATTGGGCTTGTTTGTTTCTGTGACATTTTGTTGTTAAAAAAAAAAAAAAAAAAAAAAGTCAACTTTATGGTATCCAGTTGGTGTGAGAATATAAGGTGCCATTTCTAGTAATTCACGATCAATACAAACTGAAGTCTGCTTACTGTGTGGAAACACACTTACCTTCACAGATGACACTAGCATCCTCAGAGTGAGCACAGTTGTGGTTCCCTAATCCGCCATGTGGACAGTCTTGCAAAGACGACTCACTCCCTGAACACTGAAGGTCATCAAACCAGATTTGTCCAGTGCCTTGTCCAAAACGTGCCCTTTGTGGTGCCTCCACAGCCCTGCCACAGCCCAGCTGTCGACAAACCACCTGAGCGTCATTCAGATTCCACAAGTCGTCACACACCGTTCCCCACTGGCCATTGTGGAAGATCTCCACTCTGCCAGAGCAGCGGCTGTTAGAGTTGACCAGTCTCACTGGAACACTTGGTGTTGGAGGAGCAATTTCTGGTTGAAGGAGAAGCAAAATCTCTGTCAACCACATGACAACTGCAGGTTGTATTCACACCAGTATTGAGCAAAAGTCCAATTTCTTCAAGGTAACTGTACTTGATTACTTAATCATTAGGCTTGTTTGTTATTGTGACTTTTTGTTGTTAAAAAAAAAAAAAAAAAAGTCAGGTGTATGGTATCCAGTTGGTGCCAGGATATAAGATGCCATTTATAGTCAGTGCTATTTCTAGTTATAAGTGAACAGTATCAACTGAAGTCTGCTTACTGTGTGGAAACACACTTACCTTCACAGATGACACTAGCATCCTCAGAATGGCGACAGTTGTGGTTCCCTAATCCGCCATGTGGACAGTCTTGCAAAGAAAACTCACGTCCTGAACACTGAAGGTTATCTAACCAGATTTGTCCAGTGCCTTGTCCAAAACGTGCCCTTTGTGGTGCCTCCACAGCCCTGCCACAGCCCAGCTGTCGACAAACCACCTGAGCGTCATTCAAATTCCACAAGTCGTCACACACTGTTCCCCACTGGCCATTGTGGAAGATCTCCACTCTGCCAGAGCAGTGGCTGTTAGAGTTGACCAGTCTCACTGGAACACTTGGTGTTGGAGGAGCAATTTCTGGTTGAAGGAGAAGCAAAATTTCTGTCAACCACATGACAACTGCAGGTTGTATTCACACCAGTATTGAGCAAAAGTCCAAGTTTCTTTAAGGTAACTGTACTTGATTACTTAATCATTGGGCTTGTTTGTTTCTGTGACTTTTTGTTGTTAAAAAAAAAAAAAAGTCAGGTGTATGGTATCCAGTTGGTGTGAGAATATAAGGTGTCATTTCTAGTAATTCATGATCAATACAAACTGAAGTCTGCTTACTGTGTGGAAACACACTTACCTTCACAGATGACACTAGCATCCTCAGAGTGAGCACAGTTGTGGTTCCCTAATCCGCCATGTGGACAGTCTCTTAATGAAGACTCACTTCCTGAACACTGAAGGTTATCTAACCAGATTTGTCCAGTGCCTCGTCCAAAACGTGCCCTTTGTGGTGCCTCCACAGCCCGGCCACAGCCCAGCTGTCGACAAACCACCTGAGCGTCATTCAAATTCCACAAGTCGTCACACACCGTTCCCCACTGGCCATTGTGGAAGATCTCCACTCTGCCAGAGCAGTGGCTGTTAGAGTTGACCAGTCTCACTGGAACACTTGGTGTCGGAGGAGCAATTTCTGGTTGAAGGAGAAGCAAAATCTCTGTCAACCACATGACAACTGCAGGTTGTATTCACACCAGTATTGAGTAAAAGTCCAAGTTTGTTTAAGGTAACTTTACTTGATTACTTAATCATGAGGGTTGTTTATTTCTGTGACTTTTAGTTGTTAAAAAAAAAAAAAAAAAGTCAACTTTATGGTATCCAGTTGGTGCCAGGATATTAGGTGCTATTTCTAGTTATAAGTGAACAGTATTAACTGAAGTCTGCTTACTGTGTGGAAACACACTTACCTTCACAGATGACACTAGCATCCTCAGAGTGAGCACAGTTGTGGTTCCCTAATCCGCCATGTGGACAGTCTTGCAAAGAAGACTCACTGCCTGAACACTGAAGGTTATCAAACCAGATTTATCCAGTGCCTTGTCCAAAACGTGCCCTTTGTGGTGCCTCCACAGCCCGGCCACAGCCCAGCTGTCGACAAACCACCTGAGCGTCATTCAAATTCCACAAGTCGTCACACACTGTCCCCCACTGACCATTGTGGAAGATCTCCACTCTGCCAGAGCAGCGGCTGTTAGAGTTGACTAGTCTCACTGGAACACTTGGTGTTGGAGGAGCAATTTCTGGTTGAAGGAGAAGCAAAATCTCTGTCAACCACATGACAACTGCAGGTTGTATTCACAACAGTATTGAGCAAAAGTCCAAGTTTCTTTAAGGTAACTTTACTTGATTACTTAATCATTAGGGTTGTTTGTTTCTGTGACTTTTTGTTGTTAAAAAAAAAAAAAGTCAACTTTATGGTATCCAGTTGGTGCCAGGATATAAGATGCCATTTCTAGTTATAAGTGAACAGTATTAACTGAAGTCTGCTTACTGTGTGGAAACACACTTACCTTCACAGATGACACTAGCATCCTCAGAATGGCGACAGTTGTGGTTCCCTAATCCGCCATGTGGACAGTCTTGCAAAGAAGA
This sequence comes from Epinephelus fuscoguttatus, assembly GCF_011397635.1. NCBI lineage: Eukaryota > Metazoa > Chordata > Actinopteri > Perciformes > Serranidae > Epinephelus > Epinephelus fuscoguttatus. The sequence goes on from NC_064752.1 coordinate 40,992,949, forward strand.
CTCACGTCCTGAACACTGAAGGTTATCTAACCAGATTTGTCCAGTGCCTTGTCCAAAACGTGCACTTTGTGGTGCACCCACAGCCCTGCCACAGCCCAGCTGTCGACAAACCACCTGAGCGTCATTCAAATTCCACAAGTCGTCACACACCGTTCCCCACTGGCCATTGTGGAAGATCTCCACTCTGCCAGAGCAGTGGCTGTTAGAGTTGACCAGTCTCACTGGAACACTTGGTGTTGGAGGAGCAATTTCTGGTTGAAGGAGAAGCAAAATCTCTGTCAACCACATGACAACTGCAGGTTGTATTCACACCAGTATTGAGCAAAAGTCCAAGTTTCTTTAAGGTAACTTTACTTGATTACTTAATCATTAGGGTTGTTTGTTTCTGTGACTTTTTGTTGTTAAAAAAAAAAAAAGTCAACTTTATGGTATCCAGTTGGTGCCAGGATATTAGGTGCTATTTCTAGTTATAAGTGAACAGTATCAACTGAAGTCTGCTTACTGTGTGGAAACACACTTACCTTCACAGATGACACTAGCATCCTCAGAATGGCGACAGTTGTGGTTCCCTAATCCGCCATGTGGACAGTCTTGCAAAGAAGACTCACGTCCTGAACACTGAAGGTTATCTAACCAGATTTGTCCAGTGCCTTGTCCAAAACGTGCCCTTTGTGGTGCCTCCACAGCCCGGCCACAGCCCAGCTGTCGACAAACCACCTGAGCGTCATTCAAATTCCACAAGTCGTCACACACCGTCCCCCACTGGCCATTGTGGAAGATCTCCACTCTGCCAGAGCAGCGGCTGTTAGAGTTGACCAGTCTCACTGGAACACTTGGTGTTGGAGGAGCAATTTCTGGTTGAAGGAGAAGCAAAATCTCTGTCAACCACATGACAACTGCAGGTTGTATTCACACCAGTATTGAGCAAAAGTCCAAGTTTCTTAAAGGTAACTGTACTTGATTACTTAATCATGAGGGTTGTTTGTTTCTGTGACTATTTGTTGTTAAAAAAAGTCACCTTTATGGTATCCAGTTGGTGCCAGGATATTAGGTGCTATTTCTAGTTATAAGTGAACAGTATCAACTGAAGTCTGCTTACTGTGTGGAAACACACTTACCTTCACAGATGACACTAGCATCCTCAGAGTGACCACAGTTGTGGTTCCCTAATCCGCCATGTGGACAGTCTTGCAAAGAAGACTCACGTCCTGAACACTGAAGGTTATCTAACCAGATTTGTCCAGTGCCTTGTCCAAAACGTGCCCTTTGTGGTGCCTCCACAGCCCTGCCACAGCCCAGCTGTCGACAAACCACCTGAGCGTCATTCAGATTCCACAAGTCGTCACACACCGTTCCCCACTGGCCATTGTGGAAAATCTCCACTCTGCCAGAGCAGCGGCTGTTAGAGTTGACCAGTCTCACTGGAACACTTGGTGTTGGAGGAGCAATTTCTGGTTGAAGGAGAAGCAAAATCTCTGTCAACCACATGACAACTGCAGGTTGTATTCACACCAGTGTTGAGCAAAAGTCCAAGTTTCTTTAAGGTAACTTTACTTGATTACTTAATCATTGGGCTTGTTTGTTTCTGTGACTTTTTGTTGTAAGAAGAAAAAAAAAAAAGTCAATTCTGTATGGTATCCAGTTGGTGTGAGAATATAAGGTGCCATTTCTAGTAATTCATGATCAGTACAAACTGAAGTCTGCTTACTGTGTGGAAACACACTTACCTTCACAGATGACACTAGCATCCTCAGAATGGCGACAGTTGTGGTTCCCTAATCCGCCATGTGGACAGTCTTGCAAAGAAGACTCACGTCCTGAACACTGAAGGTTATCTAACCAGATTTGTCCAGTGCCTTGTCCAAACGTGCCCTTTGTGGTGCCTCCACAGCCCGGCCACAGCCCAGCTGTCGACAAACCACCTGGCGTCATTCAAATTCCACAAGAGTCACACACCGCCCCACTGGCCATTGTGGAAGATCTCCACTCTGCCAGAGCAGCGGCTGTTAGAGTTGACCAGTCTCACTGGAACACTTGGTGTTGGAGGAGCAATTTCTGGTTGAAGGAGAAGCAAAATCTCTGTCAACCACATGACAACTGCAGGTTGTATTTACACCAGTATTGAGCAAAAGTCCAAGTTTCTTAAAGGTAACTGTACTTGATTACTTAATCATGAGGGTTGTTTGTTTCTGTGACTTTTTGTTGTTAAAAAAAAAAAGTCACCTTTATGGTATCCAGTTGGTGCCAGGATATTAGGTGCTATTTCTAGTTATAAGTGAACAGTATCAACTGAAGTCTGCTTACTGTGTGGAAACACACTTACCTTCACAGATGACACTAGCATCCTCAGAGTGAGCACAGTTGTGGTTCCCTAATCCGCCATGTGGACAGTCTTGCAAAGAAGACTCACGTCCTGAACACTGAAGGTTATCTAACCAGATTTGTCCAGTGCCTCGTCCAAAGCGTGCCCTTTGTGGTGCCTCCACAGCCCTGCCACAGCCCAGCTGTCGACAAACCACCTGAGCGTCATTCAGATTCCAGAAGTCGTCACACACCGTTCCCCACTGGCCATTGTGGAAGATCTCCACTCTGCCAGAGCAGCGGCTGGCAGAGTTGACCAGTCTCACTGAAGGTCCAGGTGTTGTTTGCGAAACTGTGAAAATAAAGACATCATATATCAATGGGATGAATCAGATGATGTCCTTAACAAATGATCAGTGTCTGTTTTGGCAGTGAAACACATTTCATTATATAAATATAAGGTAAAATTCAACACAAAATTGTGGCAATCCCACACAGAATTCCCTACTCTCTGCAGCTTCTTACTTGTTTTTTCATTTAGTCAGGTTAGTCCTACTGCTCTTGCCCCTCCCCAGTATAAAATCACATGCTGCTCTTTCCAGCAAACAAGCTTTGATAAGAACTGTTTAGCAGCATTCTTGGATCAAGTATACAGTACCAATAATGTACTTTATAGAAATAACCTTCGCGTATAATCTGAGTAAGACCTGTCAGTAACTGTACTCATGATGAAGCAAAGTACTCATTTCAGTAGCTGTGTTCAAGGGGACTACCCCTTTTTCTTATGGCCCCAGTAGTCCAAGAAAGACCCATTGGACTAAAAGCCCATTTGTACAACAGCACATTATTCTGAAATGAAATGCCCATGGCCCCAAACGGCTATTTCTCCAGTGGCACTCTCCAGCACAGGAGCACAGGGCTAATTATTATGTAGAATAATGTCAGTGGACCTTTCCACTGGGGTGACTGTACCTCTTGTTGGCTAGTACTTTGTTGGTTGGTTTGCTGAGATCGGTTAAGGTTAAGGTATTAAGAATCTCAGGCTAAGCCAGTCAGAGGCAGAGTAGGATGAGTAATGCCTTTGCCATTGTGGAAAGGTCCAGTCACTAATTAGCTGTGTGCTCCTGTTTGTGAGACTGTGAAGCCTATTTTCAGAAAGACGGCCCTTCTTTGCAATGCACGTTTGTGTTCAGGATCATGAGCTATCATCCAAATGGGCTTTCTATCCAAAGGGACATTTTATGGACTATTGAGCCTTTTAAATTATTGATCATCAGAACAATGGTATGACACTGTATTCCATCTCTTACTGTTGAGCTCAAAATGATCTGAGGCTCCATCCTTGAGATTAATCTGCAAATACTTTTCTACTAAATAACAAATAAAGCAATTTCTGATCAACCCATGCCAGTTTCAGGTTACAATTAACATGTTCTGGTTAGGTCCCACTCATTTCCAATTCTGCCCAGTTCTGCTTTATGGATCTGGAAGTGGGTTAGTCCGGATACGAGTACAGATGATAATAAAGTTGATTAAACAGATACAGATAATGGCTGGTAAACAAGTGTTTGCAACTTGCACAAAATGACAGAGAGCTGAAGTACACTAATGTCACTTAGTGGACCAAAACCACGGCTAAAAGGCAAATGAACATTTGACTAACATTAGCCAAAAGAGAAAGAAATAAACACAACTAACAGGACGGTTAGCTTGTTGTGTACCTGATGGATGTAATAAGGCCATTGGTTGCTAAATGTTAGCTGTAGCTACTTGATAAAATGATTTTAGCTTCATATTGGATATTAGCTATTATATGATTATATGTCAGGATTATGTTTCTGTTTGTCTGTTTCCCTTGTGGTTGCATTTCATGCTAACGTTACAAATTTTGAATTGAAAAAGTTTCAGCTTGAAAATTTGTGGTTATTCTGACCCCCAAGCAGAAAGGAAAGGAGGAGATTACTTCAATGAAAGTCTCAGCTTCCTTGACAGAAAATAAAAAGACTGGTTGATATTAATTTCATCAGTGTGTTAGGAAATTCATTTCTATTAATAGATCTGATGTGATTTTTTTTTTTTTTTTTTTTTTGGTTTACAGTTTGAGAAAACAAATCTCATTTCTTGTTTTTTTTAATGCACACTGGCACCTTTTTTTTTTTTTTACTAAATACACATCTTGATCATTGAAAAGCTGGTCTGTGTAACTCAAAAAAATAAAAAAAATAATTTTGAGGTAGCCAACAACCGGTTTTATACATCTGAAGAACTTCTATTAAGTTCAAATAAACACAAGAAATGTGTGCTCTAGAGAAAGGATCAGCACTCAGTGGATAACCTCCTAAGCCCTATGATAAGCTATTATGGCAAGGCTTAACTATACAGACCAATGAGCAGTGATAACTAACATGTCTTTGGGGTCATCAGGTGGGAACCGCATTTCACCAGTGTTTCGTCTAGATGGTCCCACGACACCTCCAGGAGGCTAGACAGTGATCTCTGGCGTCCCAAAGACACTCCCCTAATGCCAGCTCTCACTTTTTTACCTTATATTACACATGGCTTTCTCAGTCCAAACAGCACTGCCACCTTCAACAAACCCAGGCTTGGTTTATGCGAGCTCCAGGTTGTAACGTGCCAATACTACCTTTCCTAGCACATTCACCATACCCTATTTCACACGTTACATATCATAACTCCAATATAAGCTAAAGTTAAGGGATATAAGATTAACTCATAACCAGACCAGGCATCTAATTGAGACAGGAGTTTGTTTGTCAAAATGTGTAGCCACACTTGGCTAGTAAAAGTGACTGGGTGTTTAATTGGTATTAGGCTCTTGACTTAAATTTCACGGTTTTTATATTTCATATTAACATAAATCAAAATAATGCATCCTTTTGTTAAAACAATCCAGTTAATCAATTCAGTACCAGTTAATATAACCTATGCTTCCAAACCTGTATAAACAGCTGCATCATTACTTGGCAAAACTCAATACACACACAGTGAAGCTGGCATCAGCCAAATACTACAAAGACAGAGTCAGTGTGGCGGGTAAAAAACTCTGCCCCACTCCATCCAAGTGACACGTCACATCTGTGCCCCATGTATTTCCTCCATAATTATCTTGTGCACACAAGATAAAAAAAATTGTCACTTTTCAGGACTCTAGGGGCTCTGTAGTATTGTATATGTTACAAAACAATGTTACAAAATGGTGAGAACTCATGCCACTACTTTGAAAATGTATGGCTTTTTTACTGTACAGAGATTTTTATTAAATTAAAAAAAAGGAAAGAAAAGCAAGTGTGTTCATGGACAGAGTTTTCAGCTACAGTAAAAAGAACGGATCCTTAACTGTTTTAGTTTGATTTGGAGCCACATAGTAATGTACAGTAATGATATGCAATGTGATGTTAGTAAAATGGGGTTGAGTTGTAGAGTGGGATGGTAATTATCTGTGGTATTGACCCAACCTGCGTCTCCCTTTACATTACAAGAAATCATTTGATCTGTTGTTAATGTAAAACTATTGATTGATGCAGCTTTAAGCACAGAAAAATTGAGCTTAATGAGTAACCTGATAATAAGTCAAACATTTTACCTGACCATCCAGTTAACATCTGCATCAGCAGGAGCAACAGCGTACCCCGAGCCATCGTCATTACGGGACACACACCTGCTGAAAAGGATGGAAGAGATATTATGACGGCCTGCATCAGAACAGACACCAAAATACTGGCTTGCTCAATGATGGATGTAAATTCTAATTTACAAAATGACCAAATCATGCTACCATTCATGAATATGAAGGACAGAAAGTAGATTAGACTAAAAGACTAAAAAAGTGTATTGCCAGTGCCCTTACTTGCCTTACAGTGGCTTTTTGTGAGCAGTGAGTAAAGGAGCTGGGAATGGGACCATGTTAAAATCAGTGCTGGTGTCCAGAAACGTGGCTATTATATTATTAGGACCTTGTAACACTTAAAATATAAATTGGATTTTAAAGATGAACAACACAAGGGTGCAAATTGGCTAGGGAAGAGAAATTAAACATTGTTTGTGTTCACTGGCATTAACCAATCATATCTCATGAAAACTATAAAATGTACTGTGCAATATATATATTTACTGTTCACCATCACCATTTCCCCCAGTCATGTTGTCATCATCATTCACTTACCTTTTCCAGGTGTGACACTGGCAGTCGTCCTCAGAGGCTGAGTGGTAGCGCTCAGTCAGTGCTGGAGAGAAGAGTCCCAGCAGGCCTGTGCTGCCTCCCTTGATGCACCGTTCATTTTATAGGAGTCTGAGTCAGATCAGATGGCACAGTGATGCTTGGTATGTTCTGAACTGGATGCCAAGATCATGCTTTGTTTAAGAAAGAATGTTGCATATCTAGATGGGTAACTCTGACAAGTTAGGCAAGCTTAAGTTGTTTGTGCTTTGTAATAATTTGTTATTATGTCTGTAAATGAGCAAACATATAATTATTTCTGTTGGGTAATACTTAGCCTATTTGGTACTGCCTTTATGTTACTGAAAATAAGAGTTGGAGCTTTTGTATTTTACAGTATTTTACAGTATTTTCCACTGGGTTGTGGTAAATGAAAAATCCTCCTCAGGACAGCTTGCATTATGGGAAAACTTTTTGAGAACAAAACCCATTTGGTTTCTGCCTGAAGTTTAATCAGACTGTAGTGATGTTTGAGCAACTGTGTAGCACAGAGTCATAATTCTGTCACAAAATCACATGCTCTGTCTTACGCTCACATGGCGTACACTGCTTACACTGTTTAGTCTTTACTAACGTTTTGCACAAATTTTGACAGGGCAGTGTGGTCTCAAATCAAACAAGGCCACTGCGCACTTTAATGACGATCTCAAGATCTGGCAGCTTTTCTTCCTCTGGTTGGTGAATTGCAACTGGTACAGTATTATCACCAACATCAGACCAATGGCTTTCACTCACCAAATGAGTGCTGTATCTGCTTGTTCTCTTACATGACTTCTTTGTATTTGTTTCTTTATTTATCTATTGTATTAAAAGTAAATATGCTTGCATGTCACACATCTCTGTCTATGGATGCCTGTGGCTGATACTGGCTAGTGCTATCACCAGCTGGTTAATGAGAGCTGCCGCAGTTTGCAAATATTCACAACTTGTCAAGCATCTGGGAACAAATCTAAAATCTTCTGCAGTGAAGAAAAATATTTACAGTGACATGCATAAACAACAAACATAACTTCCACCCAGAGATCATACAGCTCACACTACAGAACTATAGATATTAATTATAACTAGATACCGGACACCACGAGGGCGCCTTTTTATTCCAATGCAGCTGCTCGCCTAGAACATACGCCAAGAGGTTTTCTAGCTTCTGGGTTAAGTATGCAGCCCACTGAATATTTGCAGTAAGGTTTTGTTTTCAAAAACTGTGTTTCTCAAATCCTGCAAAGAGAAGCTGTCAAAACTGGGGAAAATGTGACACTGAGAGGGGCAGTGGTATCCAAACTTTTTTGAACAGGGGCCAGATTGAATAATGTGAAAATATCTGGGGGCCAGCTGCTTCTCTAATCATATGGGTTATTAAAAATAATCCCATACAAATGAGACAAACGCAACCGTTTCAGTGAAAACGAATTCTGCTCCTGAAAGTGGTAGGCCTTGCTGTTGACTTTATGTTTCTTCGTTGTGGCCATGTTTGCTACCTAGCAGGAAATGTCTCCTTGGTTACTGTTTGTATGCTTGTTTGCCGTCTGTTTATGAAAACACATTTGCTCCACCTGTGTAGTTCCTACTTGGTGCATGTCTACTAACTGTTTGATGGTCCTGCCATCGACAGGTGAATGGAAAAAATGCAAAGTGATCTCGCATAAATAATCAATATTGTGTGGGGGCCACATATAGTACACTGTGAACAACAAGCTGTGAGCCGTATAAAAATCAGTCCCCCAGGGCCTGGACAAGACTCTGGACGTGCCTGGCCTAGGGGCTCTTCTCCTTCTCCGGGAGAAACTTTTGAACAAATATTCTATGTGGTCTCCTTCTCTCCAGCCACATTCCCTGTTTCTCAGGCCCTTTCAGTACAATGTTCCAACCATTCACCAGATTTACTCAGACTTTCTCTCCTTTCCCCATCACCTGACCTACACACAACACTGACACTGTAAACACATTTACTATTGAGACTGGCTGAAACAACCACAGATGACCTGTAGGAACACTGTAGAAAACAACAATAGCAGTAATGTTACAGAAACATGCACAAACAGAGAGTGATGTTAATACACCTGTTGCCCCAGTGCATGCTGGGAGGGTTCCACTACACCTGTCCTCCTGTAGTGGGAGGGTAATCTACTTGTGGTTAAATATTTATGCAGGGATGTTTGTGCTTCCTGGCAGAGACATGGCAGGACAAGGAAGCATTTATTATACTGCGCATGTATAGGCTGATGTGGCTCACCTATCAACTATGATGGATGAGAAGTTACAGCAGCACCAACAGCTTTATTGTTTGTTTGGGGGTTTGTTTTTTTTTTGGTGTGGTAAGGTAAAGTGTGAGAACATTCTGCATGTCCCAAATGCATTAGCTTTAGTCCAGTCTACATCACAAGCCTTTACTGGAAGTTTTCATCATAAACATCTGACAAGGAAGTTGGCAATGTACCTTGGAGATATGCCATTAATGAATGTGTAGTCACGTAAGCAGTTATTGAAGTCTATTCTCTGCTGCAGTGCGGGTCAGTAAGTTTGTGTATTGTTTTCTGCTTTTATTGTCTTTTTCAGATTTGCAGTATTCTTCATAGCTGCAGTTTTTTGGGTCAGCTTTAGAAATAGGGTTTCTTTGGAAAAAGACACAGAACTGAACTCGGTAAACTGTATGCTCCTAAAATGTGGTAAAGTAAAGTGAGAGAACTTTCCGCATGCCCCAAATGCATTGGCTTTGGTCTCATCTGCATCACAAGCCTTCACTGTAAGTTTTCATCACCAACATCTGATAGGAAAGTTGGAGGGGTACCTTGGAGATATGCCATTAATGAATGCAGTTGGGGTTAATGAGTTTGTGTAATGTTTTCTACTTTCATTGTCTTTTTCAGATTTGCAGTATTCCTCATAAACTGCAGGGTTTTTCTTGGCCAGCTTTAGAAAAAAGGTTTCTTTGGAAAAACACACAGAACTGAACTAAATAAACTGTATACTCCCTCAAAAAAGGGAAGGTAAAGCCTACTCGACCCTAGATTATACTGTCTGTGTGTTTAAAATGGCTCATGGGGCCAAATATTTGAAATGGGCCAGTGGTCAGGTAACACAACAAACTCCCATTCCTATTCATTTAAGGACGTTATGAACCAAAATCCACTCGATATAAGTTGTTGCACTCCAGAGAAATGTTTTTCATTATGGCACAATCCTGGAGGTGTGGGCCTGAGTCACAGATTTGATGCCTTTGGCTTGACAAAATCAAAAAAGACTACACCACTAGCACCACTAACTTCAAAGATATGTGTTGCGTCATGTGAAGTGAGACTTCACTTGAACTGCACCTTTTGGCCTTGAAAACACCTTTCCCCTAGCCCTAGGACTGAAAAGCATGTTTTTTAAAAAGCCATGAATCAATTAATTTTCCTTCATTTCCTAAATCCACTAACATTAAAACTATTTATTACCAGCAAGCTGACACCAAGCCGCAATCTGAGGCTGAAAAATGAAGCCAATGCAGAAATGCCAAAAATTGCAGTTCATTGAATGGCCACTAGAAGCTGGCTCCAAAACAGAGTCAATCCCCATAGACCCCCATGTTAAAATGCCCAATTTTACAGCAGATATAAACATGTTTACAGCCTGGTACAAAAAACTGTTTCATTCTCCATGGCTAATTTCAACATTCACGAAATATTTACGGGGGTAACTTTTTATATAACTCACCCATTTAGATTTTATCAAGGACCAAAGTTCTGAGGCGTCGGTGGCTTAGTGGTAGATCAGGCGCCACATGTACAAGGCTGTTGCCGCAGCGGCCCAGGTTCGACCCCAGCCTGTGGCCCTTTGCTGCATGTCACTCCCTCTCTCTCTCTCTCTCCCCCTTTCATACTTGTCTGTCCTATCAATTAAAGGCCAAAATGCCCCAAAAAATATCTTTAAAAAAAAAAGGACCAAAGCTCTGCATATTTATGGGAAGGCCACTTGAGTGACACTGTCTGCGAGGTGTCGCCACAGCCTATGAGTCCAATCCAATTCTCACTCCTGCACAGCTACAGCTCTTGTTCAAATATGGTCACTTTTACCTCCAAGATAACAATATGGCGATGGCCGAAATGCTGAACTCGAGCCTTCAAAACAGCAGTCCACAAACCAGTGGGTGACATCACAGTAGCTACGTCCATTATTCATACAGTCTATGGTTGACACTTAATTCTCCAGATCCACTTTGTTCCCAGATAGCACACATACATCTGGCTGACATCGGCCCGATGTATCAAGTTTAGATCGTTAAGACATATAAGGGAAAGCGTTTGCTCATTGCCAAGACGTCGCTGAGACGTCAGCCTTTAATCGAAAATGACCAGCACGCGATGTTCAAACCATCAATAAAAGAAGCTGCGCTCAGCAGCCGCTCCTTCATTAATATTAATATGCTTTGTTAATTACAACCTTTAGCTATTCATTTAGGTTGGACCTTTCAAACTACAAATATTTCACCATTCAATGCGAGAAATCAATGCTAACATTCAAAAATAGCTGACTGTTACCCTATTTCATGTGGAAGTGTGCACAATGAAGAGACAAAAGTCAATTTGAGAAACTTTATTTTCAAATTTCCACAAACAATATCTGACGGCCGGTCCGCTTCTCCTGGCAGCCTGCAAGAGACAGAAAAGACGATGAGCACGTAACTTCAAGAAACAAATCACAACTTCACCACTGTATTTTTTTTTAGCATTTCAGCTGTCTTTTAGACAGATTGAAGGCTTTGGGTCCGTCACTCATCTGTCCATTATCATTTAATGTTGAAATGGTTAAATAACGGGATCCGGCGTTAACTCCATTAACTGTTAACAGCAGCTGAACAATCAGTCCTTCATCTCGGAAAAACAGTGGTTTCAAAACTGCGCTATTACCTGTAGCCACCGGGTCAGTTTGCTTCGCAGAGGAGGAGACCTCGACTGTATAAAATCACATTAACAACATAACAAAGGCATCCTTAAACTTCACTATTTGACCTCCGCGCTCCTCTCACCTCCTCTCACCCACACTTGAGCATCCGTCCAGGCCGCAGACATCAGGCCGGGGGGCCGTGGAGATCAAGCCAGGCGGGCTCATAGGTGAGTGGATCCTCTTGAGCCCTGCCGGGGACCACGGGTGGCAGCTCCGGGCACTTCCACTTTAACCCAAAACGAGTGCTCACAATAACCAGATGAGCAGACAACGTCAACTAGGGAAAATAAAATGAAAACACCACAGTTGTAGCCTGTTAGCTAACATGCGCTAAACTAGCTAACAGTGTGTGTGTTGTCCTCAGGCGGTTCTAGGCCAGTTTCAATGGGGGGGCCAAGCTAGGGCCAGTCTTTTTGATACAGGGGCACATACAAGTAGGGTCAAATATCTAAGTCTGAACAATAAGATATATATATGTACATATATATATGTATATCAGTGTTTCCCACAGGATTTTTGGAGACTACATCCAACCCTGTAGTAGGGTCCGGGGGCATGCGCCCCCGGGACAAAATTTTGTATCTATTTGATTTAAAGGCATCAATCTGGTGAATTCTGAGATCCAAGTTATGATGGCAGAATATGCCTAGATTTCAACATATTTGTGCTTTTTATATGTGAAAAATGTTCTATTTTGATAAAAACACTAGTGGTATGTTATGGTGAAGGGTTACACTTAAAATAGATTAGTGGTTTAACATTTCAGTAATCAAAAGAAAAATGACTAACGTACTAATGGAGGGCTATTTTATTATTTTAAATCATGTGCAGACAAAATATTCTTATAAAACTCTCTCACTCACAAACACAGTTACAGATACGCAAAACAATACAAAATACGCCATACGAAAAGAAAGCAAAAGGAAAGACTTAAATTAATTACACACAAACAGACACAAGTTACTGCTTTCCTCCCTCCCTCACAATTTGCAAGTATGGCACCCTGAATCAGAGCATTTAATTTTACGCGGCTTCAAAAAGAAGATTTCAAAAGCCCTCTGGTAGTTGAATGCCTCTGGGACAGGCCCATTTATGGCAACCCACTGGATCCATGGTGTGCGCAATCCAGCCGAGGTGCGGGTGCTGGAGCTAATAGCGGCCATTCAAGTCCATGTAAGCTGTGAGGCCCACCAGCCGCGGCCTAGAAATATAATAAAAGAGTGCTTAGGATTCATACTAAAAGTTGACGTGCGCCCAAAAGCTGAAAATGGCGTGCGCCAAAAAATAATCTGATTTGTAAAACCGTGCGCATGCACACTTGCACGCAATGTTCTCTTTATAAATCACAGACCTCCTGGAGTTGTGCGCACCCAGATCCGCCTCATATTCCGCCTTCTACACGCCCTAGTTCAACCATAAGTGGTCATGCAAATCACCTCATGAATGCGATCTGCATATAAATAAGCCGGCATGCGAGTGTTCTCTCGTTGTGTGAGTCACAGCGACGGGTGAGAAACGAACCAAAAAACGGAATTTCTCCGAGACTGAGCTAGAGACCCTTTAACAGGAGGTGGAGGACTGAAGAAAGATTTTATTTGGTGGCCACAGCAGCGGGATCACTAATAAAAGAAAGCAAAAAAAAAGTGGCAACACATCAACGCTGCTGATGCTGTCAGCTGTGTCTGTGGGATTGCACGGACAGTGACAGAGAAAAAAAAAAGTGGTCTGATCTAAAGGTAGACCAAATATTTCTACTCCTTTACCAACATGCAGTTAATGTGTTGCTTTTAAATTTGAGGATGTTTGACATTGATGTGCAACATAAAGAATCACATTTATTAAAGGTGGAGGCAAAAAGGAGTATGTGCCAGTGCCATCTTGCGCAATTACGTACGAGGGTCACCGCAGTATTTACTGTATATGTTCATGACAATTAGTCTGATCAGATACCTGGCCTGAAATGCAGCATGAACCAGTGGTATCCCTGTCCCAAAATACAGCGTGTAATTTGAAATACAATTCAAAGATGAAAGTGTAATAGGCGAACATGTTTCTTCATGTCGGTTTTGTCATGAACAGCACATGTCTAAGTAGGGCTGATGAAATGAGTGTAACGGTTGTGCTTAATGGCTGGATTTCGAGACATGACAAATGCACTGGAAATATTTAGCTAAATAAATAAATATATTCCATGCAGTTGCGCCGTCTTCTCCCCCTGCTGCGCTGACAGAGTGGACAATGAGACGTTAGAGGCAGTGCGGATTAAATACGTATTTAGAAAGAATTTCAGTTCAGGATTTGAGTTGGATTTTACAACGTTTTTATGAAAAAATTATCACTCACTCCAAGCGCAAAATAAGGCTGCTGGATTTAATTTCAATGATAACGTGGATCTAAGGTGGATATAGCTTGACATTAAATTTGTGTGATGCATCAAACAAGGAAAATGATCCGCACACCGATAGAGCTCCCATTAATCCATTTATTTTCTGTCAAGTGATGCAGGCTCTCCCTCAGACTTGTGTTTACAAGTCAAACACAGGCCAACGCAGGCTCTTCCTCAGCCTGTGTTGCTCGAAACGTCACTTGACAGAAAATAAATGGATTAATGGGAGCTCTATCAGTGTGCAGATCATTTTCCTTGTTTGATACGTGTTAGAAGTTTATGATCCAGCACCCTCTCAATATTTGGGATGTGCGTGTTATTATCTTTTTTCATTAAATTTGTGTGAGACATCAATAAAAATCTGACTCCACTTCTCCACCTCGCCGTCTGTGTCGCCACTTCTCAGCGTCTTCCAAAATGTGCGCACATTCTCCCGCCAAGTTCATTTATTTATTCATTCATCTTCTAACCGCTTCATCCTCTTGAGGGTTGCGGGGGGGCTGGAGCCTATCCCAGCTACATCGGGCGAGAGACAGGGTACACCCTGGACAGGTCGCCAGACTATCGCAGGGCTGACACATAGAGACAAACAACCATTCACGCTCACATTCACACCTATGGACAATTTAGAGTCTCCAATTAACCTAGTCCCCAATCTGCATGTCTTTGGACTGTGGGAGGAAGCCGGAGTGCCCGGAGGGAGCCCACGCTGACACGGGGAGAACATGCAAACTCCGCACAGAGGGGCTCCCACGCCCGGGATCGAACCAGCGACCCTCTTGCTGTGAGGCGAGAATGCTAACCACCACACCACCGTGCCCCCCCGCCAAGTTTATTTTTATAAATCACAACCTTTGTGTGGTAAGTGGTGTACGCCACTTTCACGCCCCGTTTTGTGCATAAGCAAGCTTTATAAATGGGGCCCCTGATGAGTCAAACAGGAAGTCAGGTGCAGAAAAGATGAGAGTATCCGGTCAATTTTCACAATAAAACACCCATGAAAACTACCATGAGCCAAATGAGAATGAGAACGTTTTCAGGGCTTACTGCAATGGTGCTGTGTGTTGCCGTGCAGGTTAAGAGTTGTCTTAAATACAGCCACACAATTCTCTACTGATGTTTTCAGTGGGTGCGCCACTTTAAGTGGTCCGACCGCCGGCAACTGGTTGAGACGATTTAGTTCCGCGTTCCATGTTGCCCCTCCGACTCTTCGGCAGGGGGCCACAGGGGGGGCCGGACTCCGAGTTACGGGGACACTGGCCCCTGCTGGCCCTCCCCTAAAACCGCCATTGACGTCGGTCAGATGTATGTGTGCTATCTGGGTTCTATCAGTCCAACAGCATCCAATCAGTGTGCTGGAGAAAACCTTGATGAGCTAATGTTACATTACTGAGTGCCAGTTAAAAAAAAATACCCAACTAAAATAATCTTCTTTTGTGGACAAAAACTATGCGGTGGTCAACAAAAAAAATGATTTGCAGTATACAAAATGTGTGAAAATAAAGATTGAGACACAACAATTTTCAACTTTGTTCGACATTTGAAGTTACACAAAGTAAGTTGGGGCTAAATATTAACATAGATAGCAGACCAGTGCTTAGCTAACATTACAGTTGGACTTGTGTGGGACTCCTGACTTGACTCACTTGACTCAGGACTTGCCTGCCTTGACTTGGGACTTGAGTGCAAAAACTTGAGACTTGAAACTATGATTATAGAAATATCATCAGGATTTGTCCAATGGTGGTTTTAGGGGAGGGCCAGCAGGGGCCAGTGTCCCCGTAACTCGGAGTCCGGCCCCTCCTGTGGCCCCCTGCCGAAGAGTCGGAGGGGCAACGTGGAACGCGAAACTAAATCGTCTCAACCAGTTGCCGGTCGGACCACTTAAAGCGGAGCACCCAACAAAAGCATCAGTAGAGAATTGTGTGGCTGTATTAAACATAGACATGTATACGTAGACGCCGCATCGAGTGGGTTTGCCCGCTGCCGTGATACGTCAACGTCGCCGCCATATTGGATGTGGCAAGGCTGCGCTGTAAACTAATACAAGTGAATGGACTTAATTTCATAAAGTGCCTTTCTACAAAGAAATTTACGTTAATGCCTCTCGTTTATTCATTCACACACACACTAATATACTTGGGAAACAGTTAGGCACCAAAAACAAATATATATATATATATATGTGTATATATATGTATATATATATATAGGCCTATATACATATATACAGTATATATGATGTATATATACTGTGTATTGTTTTTTGGCACTACCTTGTTTTCTATAGCTGATGTACTGTAACGTGAATTACTCCTGTGTGGGATCAATAAAGTTCTTATCTTAGCCATCTGAGAAGATCAAATATGATATGCTTGATATGTGATATGCTTTGTATTTAATGTACAATGTGATTTAAATGGGATATTTGTGCATTTATTGTGCCTACTGCTGCTGTTCATCATGGGCAAGAATTTCTGCAAGAATTTGTTCTCTGATTTTCTAATATTGCTGTTGCATCTCATCCACGGCTGTGAGTCACAGCACAAAACTGCTCGAAATAATAAAATAAATGATAGCTGCTGCGCAGTGATGGGTCGGGTCCGGGCATTTTTAGCCAATTCTGAGCAACAAGCGGAAGAATTGGAAGACATTTAGGAATTTAGCAACACAGTCTGCCTTTTGCATCAGCTGAGGCTTGAACTCACAACCTCTGAGACTAAGGATCAATTTCTATCTCACTGAGCTAATTAGTCAGTGATAATTCATGTGTAGCTTCACAAACTGACTAAGCCAGACATGCAGGTTTAGCAGCCGTCCATGCATGGAAAAGCAGATTTCAAACCACTGTAAAAAATTCAGTTATCGAAACAAAAATCTGACAATACACATATTGCATCTAGACAGCATGGAGATGTTGGCAATTTATTTTAAAAAAGATTGATTTGCTTCATAAGTGAAAAACTGATGTTTAACTAGTTGAGCAATGTGCAAAGTGAGAAGCCTCAGATGGTTTCACACTGAAGTATTGACACTGGATCTTTGTGCAAAGTTTGGTTTATTTTCAAGCATGAGAAGGCAGATTTTCTAGCAGAAAAAAGACTTGTAAATGCTGAACAACGATGAGTCAGGCTCAGGCAATTCTAAGCAATAAACTGGAGCACAGGAAGGTGATTAAGATGTTTACATTACAATGTGGATTCTGCACCAGTTGAAGCTCGAACCCGCAACCTCTGGAACCTAAAACACGACCGCTGTGAGCTAATTGGCAAGTAGCAACTCAACAGTGGCTTCACAAAGTGAGTAAGCCATTCACTGTTGTGTAGGAAAGCAGCCATCCATGCATGGAAAGGCAGATTTGAAACCACTGTAAAAAAAATTCAGTTATTAAGACAAAAATCTGACAATACACAAATTGTATCTGGACAGCATGGAGATGTTGGTAATTTGTTTGTAACAATGATTGATTTGCTCCATAAGTGAAAAACTGATGTTTAAAATTGCCATATTTACATTGACTCCAATTGTTCACATTAGAGCAAAATTCAAAATGCTGTCAAAAATTCAGTTTTTGAGATAAAATTCTGAAATTTGCCACACATCATTTACCATGACTCTAGAATTTTGTCTTTTTTTCATGAACATGGAAGATTTATTTAGCAAGAATTTGCATGTATATGTTTACAGTACAATTTACAGTCAAACATTTTGATGCACCATAGGCTCAATTTTTGATAAATCAAAAATCTGAGAAACGTAGTTTTTGTAGGACAGCCTGAAGATGCTCTGCAGCAAGTTTGGTGTCAATTGAGCAAAAATTGTGGGAGGAGATAGGTTTAAGAAGTTTACAGTTTTTGAAAAAAAAAACAGTGATGAACTTCATAATTTTTAATAGGTTTAAATGTACAAAAGTTTCTTCAGTATTGGGGCCACAGTTTAATGAAAGTTGTGAAGTTGTAGCACGTACGGTTGATTTGTTATGAATTTTCAAGTTTTGAACTTTAGACGCTTGCTGTAGCGCCACCATCAGGACTATTGGCTTGAGTTTACAGCTGAGGATATCTGGCATGAGACGGGACCTTTTTGCAAAGTTTGGTGAGTTTTCACCCTTGGGAAGTATGATTTCCTTGGAAGAAGAAGAAGAATACTTAGGATTACAATAGTGTCCCTAATCCCTATCCCTAATTATAGGGTCAGTCAGGGTCATTAAGAAAAAAGAATTAAAAAAAAAAAGGTTACGAGATTTTTTTTTTTGTTTTTCTGCTCATGTCATGCAGGCACTCTCTCTCTCTCTCTCTCTCTCTCTCTCTCTCTCTCTAAAGCAGAGAACAGGCCCTCCAACTACTCTCTATGGGCCCCTCCACCATATACTTATACCCCTGCATAGGGCCCAGAATATGGTGCTACACCTCTGGTCAGCATTTATCCTCTATCACCCTGCCATCCTCCCCATGAGATGTGACCCTGCAACATTTCAGTCTTTCTCCTTCATTACAGAAAGATAAAGCCTGGTGTCATGTGTCCCCCTCAATGTATATGGTGACTACGGCCCTGTCAGCATGTATAATTAGGCTACAGTTGTCTGGGTGCGCAAAGGTGAAGTGGCTGGTCTTGTCATACAAAGTTTGATAGAGTGACAACTGGACAATATGGAGATATTTGCATCTTGAAAGCCGGACTACAAATGTGGATAGACAGGGAGAAACACACGCAAGCCTAAGACGTGGTAAGATACGATATTCCTCACTATATGAAGTGACTGATAACAAGATCTGTATAATGGATTGCACTGAAATTCGTCAGGTTTTTATTTTGTCGACAATAATCTGTATTTATAGCGTGATGGGATGACAGCACAATGATGTGTGTGGTATCACATGAAAGCTCTGCTCCTGCGTTTTCATGTGATATGCGTGGCATTTCTGTGCGAGCCTGCATTCGCGAGTAATCCATCCAAGAGTAATGTGTGTGCAGAGCTGTATGAAGGCTCTGTTATACATCATTTTAGTGTAAATTTATCATTTTCTTTCGCGGAGAAAAACCATAGAGAAGAACAGGTGTGAATTTGGAGACACTATGCGTCGTTCTGGATGGACTCCTTGGCCTGCTGCTGCTGCTGCTGCTGCTGCATTTTCCCCAAAAAACGGGACAAATTGTGTCCCGGGAGAGATTTTTTTCCCCGGGACAGCTGATGAAAAAAGAGAACAATTCTGGGAAAAACGGGACTGGTGGCAACTCTAGGGTCTATTAGAAATGGATTAAATATTTCAGTGAAACTGGTTTAATAACCAGAATATAACTTCTTTAGAAAGATTCGTTTTTATTTGAATTATTACGTTTATGTGAAGTCATGATGTTACACACTCCGGTACAGTGGGTGGCGGCATGCTCCTTCAACGTTGGTTTGTAGCCCGACGCTAAAACTAAAGACAAAGAACAACATGGGCGAAAGAGTGGTGGGTGTTATCTGTGGCGCTCGCGACTCCACTAATAATTGTGATGATTCAGGGGGTACTGTGTCACCGAAACCACTTGAAGATGAGAGCTCGAAAAGTCCATCAAGTCAGCATACCCAGGACCTGAAGAGCGTCCTGGTCACCAGCGTTTTAAACCTGGAAAAGCTCGACGTAGACCTGTACAGGTAGCTGCATGGCTAAAGTTTATTACTGTCGTTGATTAATAGTGCGTTCAGAACTGTCAGAGGTTTTGTTATTATGGGTGTCCTGCTTGCAAATAGGTGAAGTCCCACAGAGTTAGCCAGAGTTAGCCAAAAGGCTACTTCTCAGCTGTTGTCCCTCGGCCCCACTGGCCATTAAAACAACAAATAACATAGGCCTACACAACATGTAAAGTTATTACCGTAGAAAGCAAAACATGAACAGCTGAACAGGATTTAAAAAAACCTCTGAGGAGCATTATGGCCTAAGGCAGCATCATGAAATGTAAGGCGTGTAAAAAGCAGGAAATAACTTTAAAGAACAAGTCTAATACGACAATCAACACAGCCAATCAAAATATGACATCATAACGTCAGGTCACGAGAGACACAACACAAAGAAGGCAATCAGCTTAAAGCTGTCAGTCTGATAGATATTGCCCTCCTTGAAACATCTTTGTTTCCTCATTCTCGTGACTTTTTAAATCTCTTGCCAACAGTTTTCTGAGGTGAATGTGGTAAATAGAGGATGTGCTCATGCATTGGGAATTTTGAGTGAACAAGCATTTTGAAATAAGCCTAAAATAAGAAGTGTTGCCATCCATCCCATATGACCTGAACACAGCATGAGTCCTTCAGGTGTTGCACATTTCTGTTGAACAGAGGCTTTTTACATATTGTTGATACAATGAAACAAGTGAGCTACAACTGTGTAGGTTCAGTTCATTTACTGAGTAAATAGAAATGAACGTGGCACTGAACTATTTAGACCTAATGCAGTGATACTGTATTATCCTACACATCATTTGATGAACATGTTGAAAATTTGATGTCACAAAAATTGTCCTCACGTTTTAAAATGCTGTCTGCAGGCTGATGAAAGATTTCAATGGGTGACTTTCCCTTAAAGTTTCTTTGAAACAGAACAGTAAAATGACGTAAATTTTATATGGCCATAGTGAGTGTCATTCAGAACAGGACTACACTTAAATTTTCAGCAAACCTATTAGGGAAATATTCATATATAAGATAGTGCTGCAGTGCATTTTAATGTTGGATATTTCTCTTTAATATTCTCCAAAATTGTACAGTAGAATAATTTCAGATTTTATATAGTTATAGTCAGGTTCACTGAATAATTTATTTAGTGTCCAATTTATTTATGACCTACAAAACTGTACATTGAAATGCTTTCAGACAACAAATGAAACACACAACATATCACAGAAAGCAGAACATGAACAGCTGAACAGGGTGAAAAACTCAGAGAAGCATTATGGCCTAAGGCAGCATCATGAAATGTAGGGCGTATAAAAAGCAGGAAATAACATTATAGAACAATTCTAAGAAGACAATCAACACAGCCAATCAAAATATGACACCATAACATCAGGTCACGAGAGACACAACACAAAGAAGACAATCATCTTAAAGCTGTCAGTCTGAAAGATAGTCTTCCTTGAAGCATCTTTGTTTCCTCATTCTCGTGACTTTTTAAATCTCTTGCCAGCTTCTTTATGAGATGAATGTGGTAAATGGAGGATGTGCTTGTGCATTATTTATGACCTCCAAAACTGTACATTAGAATACTTCCAAATTTGACATTAAAAGTCAAGGACATTTTGTGCAGAATTCTACTGGATTCCTGCAATTCAACAATGAAACAGTACAAGAAAACGCCACAGGTGGCCTTGCAGTCAGAGCACCTGTGGGCGTGTACCGTATTTGTGCAGGGTCTTAAAATGTCCCAGAATAATTTAAATTAGCTGCAACTCAACCAGGTACATTTTAATACAGCTGACATTTTAACACATCAGTGTTACAATGAAAAGGGCAGGTCTGAATAAATACCTCTTCATCTTTTTTATTTGTGAAATAGTTATGTAGTTTTAATGAAGCAAAGACAAGACCTCTCTGGCACAGTGTCATTATTCACTTCACAGTGGCAGGATCTGTGGTTGCTGTATTTGAATCCAATAAATTTGGGTAAAGTCATACTCACAGCACAGCATTGATCACCCTTACTGTCAAAGCATCATCTTGTTGGACTGCTTTACATGCAATTAAATTGCTTTGCTATTTTTCCCCAGAGGGACGCACCACTGGGTGCCCCGCACCCAGCGTTTGTTTGGGGGTCAAATAGTTGGCCAGGCCCTCGTTGCTGCTGCCAAATCAGTCGGAGATCATTTCTATGCTCATTCTCTCCACTGCTACTTTGTACGAACAGGTAAGATTTAGCATCATTTTAAAAGAAAAAAATAATAAATAAATAATAATAATAAAAAAATAAAAGTGCTGGCCAACAATGGTGCAAACCAAATGTTGAAAAGCAGGCTCATAGTTGATGCAAATGATCTTTGATAGAATGAATGAACCTACAGAAGACTATAACAGCTGTTACAGGCTTAAAGTTTGTTTATTCATGGGATAAACCCCTTGAGTTGTCACAACTCGTTTTCGAGGGGGTCCCACACACATCATTTAAACAATACAACAGAATAAGAGACAATACAATACAATACAATAAAATACAAACAATGCAATAGAAAATAATATAACAAGACAGGACAAACAAACAGAAGTCATTCAAACAAGTTGTAACCACAGTTTGGACAGATGTTCAATAAGGTATGACAGATTCAATGAAAGCATGAACAAGTTGTTTCCAAATAGAAAGACAGGGCTTGTTTAAAACAGCTTAGGGGTGAAGAAGATCTAATACCCACAGGGAAGTGATTCGAATCATTTGGAGCTTTAAACATAAATGCTTTTCTACCAATTGATTTACTAGTACGTGGAACAGAAAAATAAGGTTGAGTGGAGTGTCTGGTTTGATAATTGGAGGTAAGTTGGACAAAATATTGTTTAAGATAAGGGGGGTAGTTAAAGCAAATATGTTTAAATATAAATTGCAGCCAGTGAATCTGTATATGTAAAGATGGAAATTGAAGAGTGTGGTACATTGAACAATGATGAGTATGATAGGGACATTCAAGTATAAATCTACAGATTCTATTATACACATTTAAAAGGGGAGCTAGCACACATTTAGATGCAGAAATATACACGACATCACAGTAATCTAATATTGGAAGAATAAGTCACTACGAGTAAAGCAGTTTCTGGACCTATGTAGTATATTAATTCAACAATTAACCTTACGTACAGTATGATCAATGTGCGTTTTAAATGATAAGGTGGGATCTAGCCATACACCAAGATATTTGATTTTATCAACCTTCTGCAGAGGAGTACCGTCTTTAAAAGATATATCACAAGGGCCTGCAGTGGATTTCAATTTGGAATTTGTGCCAAAGATCATGGTGAAAGATTTGTTCTTGTTAAGAAGTAGTTTGTTGTGCAAGAGCCAATCTTCAAGAATATTGAAGTCAGATTGAAGGGTGGCTTGAACTTCAGATAAGTCAGATTTCGATGTGTAAATGTCATCTGTATACAGTTGCGCACAGGAGTCAATGAGAATGGATTGTAAATCATTAATGTATAAAGAAAAAAGAAGGGGTCCCAAGGTTGATCCTTGGGGCACACCCCTTTCCTGAACCAACAAGTTGGAGCATTTACCATCTAGGACAACACATTGTTTCCTGTTGTGGAGATAGGAGTTAAACCACAAAATTGCATTACTAGAGAGACCTATGTTATGAAGCTTATCTAATAACAAGTAACGGTAAACAAAATTAAATGCTTTGGTTAAATCAATGAATATTGCACCAGTAACTTCACCTATACCTGCAGCAGTAAAAATATCATTCATTATTTTCAACAAGGCAGTAGTTGTTGAGCAATTGGATCTAAAGCCAGACTGAGAAGGTGATAGAATATTATTAGTCTTGAGGTATTGTGACAGTTGATAATAGACCAGTTTTTCAAAAAATTTAGCAATTGAACAAGTAATAGATATAGGTGTATAATTATTACAGTCAAGAACATCTCCTGCTTTATGGAGTGGAGTGATTCGTGCAGATTTCCAAATGATAGGTAATTCACTTGTTAAAAGTGAGAGATTAAATAAATCTGCAGGAGGATACATAAGAACATTGGCAGCTAGTTTAATCTATCTATTTTCTAGACCGTGAAGTCCAGCACTACTGTTTCCATTGGATTCCATAATGGCACTCAGTACTTCAGTTGGCATGATTTTTCTGAATGAGAAAGAAGAGCTGCAAGAAGGTGGAGTGTTACCACACAAGTCACTGGTATATGAAACACGAAGGAGAGTAAAACAGACAGAAGAAAAATGCTGATTTAGTGCTTGAGCAACAGAAAGAGTAAAATTGTATCATCAACTCTTATTTGAGTAATAGTATGCTTTTCTTTGGTGTTTGAAATAGATTTAATTTTCTGCCAAAATTGTTTTGGATTTTTGAAATCAGAGTTCAAACAATCATTATAATAATTAGACTTGGCATTACGGGTTTTGACTTTACTCTGGTTTCTAAGTTGCTTATACACTTCCCAGTCAGCATTGTTTCTTGTCCTACGGTAAGTTGACCATGCTTTATCCCTCTGCCTAAAGAGACTAATAAGTTCAGGGGTGATCCAGGGTAGATGTTCACCCTGACCTTAACCATTTACCATGGAGCATGTCTGTCAAGCACTTCATTATACTCTGTGTTTAAAAAAGTCCCATGCATCATGTACATTAGGTATGAATTGAAATCGGTCCGTTTATATTAATCAGATCATTACGAAATAAATCAGAATCCATTTTCTTGGTGGTGATTTGGGGAGTTTAATTTTCCATACACAATAAATGATTGAATGATCACTGTTACAGTTACAGTGACCCATGTGCTTCACCTTACAGTTAGTTTATCAGTGTTTGTGAACATCAAGGCCTCTATCACAGATTCTAACTCATCTTCTGACTGCAGTCCTGTCACAATCAATGGAATGACCTGGTAAATTAGCCACAGTCAGTCCCTGACAGGTATTGTGTCCTCACAGCTGTCTGTTGGGTGTTTTTTAGGGGATCCAAAGGTTCCAGTGCTGTACCAGGTGGACCGCACAAGAGATGGTCGCAGTTTTACAGTACGCTCTGTGAAAGCCATCCAGCACGGGCACCCGATATTTATCTGCCAAGCGTCCTTCCAACTGCTGCAGCCAAGTCCCCTGCAGCACCAGTTCACCATGCCACAGGTCCCGCAGCCTGAAGACCTCCTCACTGTAGAGGAGCTTATTCATCTTTATCTCAGGTAAAGCTGCCAAGACTAATTGATAATGAATTAGTCTGTCGACATGACATTAATTGAACTATTTTCTATTATCGAACAATCTTTGTCGTCATTTTTCAAGTGAAAATTCCAAATGTTTTCTGGTTAAAGCTTCTCAAATGTGATGAGTTGCTGCTTTTCTTTATCATAGTTTTATAAACTGAATATTTGAAGTTTAGCCCTGTTGGTCTGTATTTCTTTCTGATGTTTGACAGTAAACCAGACCTGGCGGATAAATCAAGACAAGGCCTTAACAAACTGCTGGCTAATGAGGTCCCCATTGAGATAAAGCCAGTCAACCCACCACATTTTTACAGACATGCTGCAAGTGAGCCGAAGAAGCTGTTCTGGGTGCGAGCACGAGGATATATTGGTAAAATGCATTTAATGCACATTTGCTTTGCATTGCATTATATTACAAATATTAAATCGTCTCCATACTGCACTGTGTAATGGGAGGGTATTCTCAGAAATGAATAGCATGGTTCCTAAACATTGCGTTATATTTGCCCAATTCTTGAGTTTAAATGAAACAGTAAGCTGAGAGTCATCTGTGATACTGAATGACTGCAGCAGCCAAAGTAGGGATACAACACAATTACATATAATCAAGATATAGAAATAGGGCAGATTGTGAGGGTAGTAGCAAATAATTTCAATGCTATGCAAATAATAAAATAATCCCAAATATATGCAATATGAAAATAAATATACCATGTAAAATACAATCCAAACAATGTTTGTTGATGCATTTTATTTGTGTGTTTATGCAGGTGAAGGCAACATGAAGCTGCATTGCTGCGTTGCTGCTTATGTATCAGACTTTGCATTCCTGGGCACGGCGCTGCTGCCTTATCCCAACTACAGGGCGCACTTCTCAGCCTCCCTGGACCATGCCATGTGGTTCCACAACACTTTCCGCAGTGATGAGTGGATGCTGTATGAGTGTGAGAGCCCATGGGCAGGTCAGGTTGTTGTTCACTTTCTGTCTGCTGTACTTCATTTTGTTCTGTCTGTCTCAGCACCTCAATTTGACCTTTTCCACTGCAGGAACTTTAAGACCCATAACCTGATGCTTTGCATAACCTGAACCTGTAAGATCCCTTCAGATTTAGTTTCTGCTTTGTTTTTCCAGTGTGTTACAAACAAACCTGACTGTTTATAATTAATGTCATTGAAATGTGACACTGGAAACAGTTTATTTCCTGATTGGTTGGTGAGTGTGCCTTGGCAAGAAGTGCAGTTTAGCAACTGGAGAAAGTGTTGAACATAAATATTTTCTTTGCCATTTACAGGTAATGACTTCTCTCCCTGCAGTGAGGGGACTACAGTTAGAATATAAGCAGAACCTGTGACACCCTTAGTTATGGGTCATTCAGAGCTGAGTATGTGGGTTGCGCCCATGAAAAATTTGTTGACTCTTGTTTGGTGTTGTTTGGTGGATTGGATGATTGAGGTGTGAAGAAACAAGACATATTGGCTTTTTAACAATGTATTCATTTAACAAACAGGAGCCTCAGTAGCTTGTGGAAGAACCATACACAGCCACAACAGCCGGGCACCACCTCATGCTGGTCACCAGCCTGGTCACACACTGCTGTGGGATGGCATCCCAACGTAGTTGTGTTGGTCACTGGCACAAGCAGTACGCCCAAGCTGGTCCCACAAGTGTTCAATGAAGTTGAGGTCAGGACTGCTGGCAGGCCATTCCATCCTCTCCACTCCCAAATTCTGGAGGTAGTCTCTGATAAACCCCGCTCTGTGGGGGCAAGCATTGTCATCTTGGAGGAGTTGGGTCCCAGACTGTGGAGATATGGGATTGCCACTCCTTGCAGAATTTCATCTCAATATCTCTCTGCATTGAGATTGCTTCCAATGATGACAAGCCTCATTTTTCCAGTGAGGGAGATGCCGCCCCACACCATCACACTGCCTCCACTAAAAGATGTTTCTCTATTGGTGCAGCATTCAGCAAAGTGTTATCTGCGTTTTCTCCACACTTTGACCCAACAATAGAACTGTCATAGGCAGAATCTGGACTCATCGTTGAACATAACGTTCTTCCACATGTTCAGGTTCCAGTGCACGTGTTGCCGACACCAGCTTAAACCTCAAATGGGCCTGACGGTGAAGGGCAGTCATGGCAGGCCTCCTGGCAGCCCTATGAGTCCGGAGATTAGCTGTGTGCAGTCTGTTCCGGATTGTCTGGATAGAGAGCCGTCGGCCACATCGTCCTGCAAACCTTGACTGCAAATCTGTAGAAGACTGCCTACTGTTCCTAAGTGCTGACAGGATGAGGAAACGGTCTCCTTGGGGTGCCGTCTTCTTGGGACGCCCACTCCATGGCCTGTCTCTGACATCCCCAGTTATATAGAACTTGGCCTTCACTTTGCAGATGGCACTAGGGCTCACTCCAAATAATGCCGCAACTTGGTTTTGCAGAACACCAGTTTCAATTTGCCCTATCGCACGGGTCCTATCCAGATCAGTCAAACATGGCATGCCGATTCTTGGAGCAGACACCAACTAAAAACGTTTACAACATGTTTCTCTTCCATAGTGTCAGCTGAGTGCAGACTGTCATCTCTATTGAGCTCTGCCCTCCTGTGCCTTTCTTTTGTTCAGTTCTCACAAACTTCTTCGTGACTGATTCATGTGACTTTTGTTTTTGCTCAGTAATGGATGTGACTTGAAATATAGCTGAGGATGATACTTGTGTTAAAAAGTATTTAAGTAAAAGTAAAATTACAGGTTTCTTAAAATATTCCAAAAAGTACAAGTACTCCCAAAAAACAACTATGTTACAATAACAGGAGTAAATGAAATTCATTACTTCCTCATCTGGGGCATATTCACAACGCTTCCTAGTACAAAGAGTTCCCAGTGACAACATTTTAAAATAAATTCTTATAATTATGATGTTTTGTAAAATGTTCCCCTTACAGTTAAGACTAAATTGATCTCTGTACGTTTCTGTATATATTATGTATATTTTGTATGCTACTGTTGTAGCTTAATGCTTACTGTTCATTTCAGCTGTGCTTATTAAAAGCCTGGACACCGATGACACTTACCTGCATTCTGCCTTGGGCCTAACATGTGGTTTGTGTTGTGTCCAACAGGGGGCAGCAGGGGACTCGTTCAGGGCCGACTGTGGAGGAGAGACGGGGTGCTGGCTGCCTCGTGTTCCCAGGAGGGTGTCCTGAGGGTGAAACCAGTCACAGAGCCCAGCAAACTATAAGCACATCCATGAGATTTCTTTCAGTTTTAATTATTTGTAACTGTAATCACAGAAATATTGTTAAGTTTTATACATAAAATGATTAATATAATGATAATGAATTATTTATTGTTTTATTAAACATGTTTTTTTTTCAGCCAATAAAGACTAAAAGGTTATAATGAATGAATGTTTGTCATTTATTAGATGAGACGTGTTTATAACTTTATCACACTTGTGCAAAATGTATTCCATTACTTTGAATATTCATTGATGGTCAAAATTCAACAATGTCAAGACCCAATTCTGCTGCAAGGAGTTAACTGTAAGTTTTAAAGTGTGACAGTTCTGACAGGTCACATATTACTATGAGAAGTATAAAGTATGGCCATTTGTTTGATGACACTTTTGGAAAGGCATTACACATATATGGTCAATATTTACGTTATTAATAGGCTAATAATGGAAAAACTGCTTGCCACTGGGCTTGGTTGTGAAAAGAGGTAACCAAAAAATTGAACAGTCCAAAAGTTCCACAAAGTAGAAACTTAAGATGGCACAACATTTGTATACCTGTCCAGCAAATGCAACTACCAGCAGCTGTCCCATGGGTTTAAGTAAAGATCTGCCTGTTGAAGAGAACACAGCAGGTGACTGGAATGTAGAGCAGGACAGTGAAGGAAAGCAACAGCCTGATTCACCAGTGTACAGTGGAAAATGTAAATTATTGTGGAGAAGGACAGTCAAGAAAATGTACAACCTGACCCTGTAATGGAAAATGAAATAGATACAATCACTGTAGAGCCAGACATCAGTGAATGTACAGCATGATCCTCCAGGAATGACTTTAAAAAGGGAAATGATTGTGGAACAAGACATAACTTCGTCCACCTGCAATAGCTGACAATTTCCACAAGGTGGCAGGCTTGATAAGAGCATAATCAGAGTCTGAATAAATAAGCATACGGAACTTATTGTATAATACAGCTACATTTGACACGGCTAACAAAACGTGACACAAAGATGATCATTAGATACACACTGTAAGCTTTGTGTCAGTATGTATTTTTCTACCCACCCTCTTGCTGCCTGCTGCACTACTTGGTTGTTATGTGGTTAGCGCCCTTGGTTACCACTTTTTTCCCATCATGCATCACTGCTAGAAGAGCTGTAAGGTAACTCGGGCAACGCTTTTTCATTAACTCTCTTTTACTGTATGGATTGGAAAAAACTCGTTCGTGGCAAACGGTGAACGCTAATTTAAGGTAATGGACGCCAGGTAACGCTTAACTTAGCTATTAACTAACGTTACACGGCAAACGTAACGTAACGAATAACTAAGTAGCTATGTTAGCTATGTTTGCTAACGGTATGTTAGCCTTATGTTTACCCGTTACGTTACTCCAGTATTCACGTGAATGTCACTTAAAGCTCACAGAACAACTCAGTTCATATTAAGCTAAGATAGTAGCGTTTATAATGTAACCTGGCGTTGTTCATGACAGTTCGTAGCGAATGAAATGGGATCTAACTTGGTGGTACAACCTGTTTCCAGGTGTATGGATGCACATAAGAGCCAAGTTTGATGAGTGAATCCGATAAAGAATGGAGAGGGAACAGCACAACATTGTCGTCTTCAATTTGTCGAAAAGAGAGCTGTTTACCACGAACAATGGATACAAGTCCATGCACAAAAGACTACGACCTCAATGGAAAATCCAAAGGTAAGTGTTTGTGATATAACACCAATTATTTCTGCGAACAGTGGCTACTTGCTTTGTGTTGGCTGGCACAGCAGTTGACTTAGTCTCTAAGTAATTCCTGCAAAGTAAATGCTGTCTCCCCCAGCATGAAGGAAGAGCTGTCTTTGGAGAAGCTGAAGGGTGTCAAGTTGTGGATAACTGCCGGCCCAAGGGAGAAGTTCACGGCATCAGAGGTGATGTATGAAAAGAAGAAAAAAGCTTGCATTTTTTTTTTTAAGTAAAAAAAAAAAAAAAAAATAGCATAATAAATAGCATAGCATATTGTACATTTCCATGTAGTAGCTGTTGGCGTTGGAGATGGTAGAAGTGGGCAGGGTTGGAGAAGCCACTTTGAAAGTTTAGCCTTGCAAGCTGCCAGTTAATTTATACTGGAAGAAGCTGAACAAAAAATTACAACAAAATATGATACAAAAAGGTCACATGCCAGCATTCAATGTAACTCAGCTGAGTTTATTACAAAACATGTCTACTTGTTCACAGGTCATATGTGAACCAAAATAATAATATACCCCACTATTCATGGGAAAATGCAAGGAATTCCAGGTTTGTTTTTGTGTACAGTGTCCATCAGTCAGACACCAGCCTTCCAAAAACTAGAATTCAGCAGGATTACTCAGTTAAGTAACTTTTAAAATAGCATGCAGCAACCTCTCTGAACAATTGTTAATAAAGAGCAATAATCCATGCTTAAGACTAATATATTCAAGTTTAGTTTTACAAATTCTGCTTGACAAATGTGTCGCAGGGGCGTGCTCTCACAGCTGCCAGGATGAAAGACAAGGTTGGTCATAGAAGGTTCAATTACAGTAGAGAATCATTGGTAAAAGAAACATTTTTAAGATAATTCCTTTCTTTTTATATTAGTTAACAACAGAAAAATGTCAAAAAATAACATAAAGTAAAAAAGTCATTCTACTACTTGAATCACTATGCACACATGACTGTAGTTTAATTACCAGCAAGCTACTGCAGTAACTAGTAACTTTTAAAGTGCTGCTTTTAAAATGTGCAGTCAGGATTTCACATGTCTATTTTTACATTGTCCCATTTTATTATAGCTTGAAGTACTGAAGCACTACCTGGACGGAGGAGGAAATGTCCTGGTCATGCTCGGTGAAGGAGGAGAAATGAGATATGACACTAATATCAACTTTCTTCTGGAGGAGTTTGGAATAATGGTCAACAATGGTGAATATTTATATCTGTTGAAAAAGACAGTTGACATTACCTGTGCAGTAACAGGTATTTTTGTTATGTTTGTATTAACTTCTCTGGTGCCGTTTTTTTTTCTCCCTATCACTGCCGCAGATGCTGTTGTGAGGAATGTGTATTACAAATACTTCCATCCTAAGGAGGCACTTGTGTCCAATGGTGTATTGAACAGGTTTGCCCTCAAGGCATATATTTTTATCACGCACACCACATTTATACTGTATATTGCAATACAGTTGTCCCACAGTGTTTGTAGCCTGTATATATGTATTTAAAGGAGCAGTATGTAGGAGTTAGTGGTGTCGAGCGGTGAGGACTGCAGATTGCAACCAGCTGAAACTTCTCCCATGTGCCAAGGGTGAACTCCTTGTTATGATTCCTTCAGTGTTCAGGAGGTTTTACAGGGAGCCAAATTATCCACTGAAGGCTCCAAAACTAACACATTAGGTGATTTAAACCTGTAAAAACACTGATTAAAGCAGTTTTACATTATGGTTCTCCTCCTCTGTTTGGCTCGTCGGCCATTCCCCAGCACCTGCTAATGTGTTCTCACCTCTTTTCTCTGATAACTTCAGATCCAGACGCTCAGGAGGTTTTTACCAGGAGCCAAATTATCTGCAGTGGTCCTTTCCTTTACAAAACGAACACACCCTGTGATTTAAACTGCTAAAAACTCTGAATAAAGCAGTTTAACAGTAAAAATTTGTGTATTTCTGACACCGTTCAGCTTGTCATGGAAGGGCTGCTAACTACAGAAGCTGACGTGAACACAATATGGTTCTATCTAGAGCCAGTGTTTGGTTTGTCTGTTTTGGGCTACTGTAGAGACATGGCAGTGCAACATGTTGTTGACTCCATGGACGAGCAACTGCTCTCTATGTAAATATAAACGGCTCATTCTAAGGTAAAGAAAATATGACAATTTAAATTTTTTAGTTGATATACATAAAGTCCAAAAGTTTCCGTAGAACTGAATCAGTTACGTCCCAACCCATACTGAAATTGCCATGGCACAATGGCTGATGTTCCTGTGAGTAACTGGAAACCAATTATATGCTAAACATACTTATCACATTCCATTTCTGCCAGTGTATTCCTCTAAATCTTACACACTGCACCTTTAAATGTAGATGTAATTAATGTAATACTCTTAAATAGCACTGTTTGTACGCTGATATTCATCATAGTAACAACAATTTTGCCTTTTTCTTGTTTAGAGAGATAAGTCGGGCTGCTGGCAAAGTGGTCACAGGAATTATTGATGATGAAAATGTTGGAAACAATGCACAGTAAGGGATTTGTACTGATATTCTATTTATCTACATCAAGTACTACATTTAATGTTTTAGAGGGTTTCTGAACACAAGCTTTTCTGTCTTTATTTGTGTAGGGCACTCACATTTGTGTACCCATATGGAGCCACACTGAGTGTAATGAAGCCTGCTGTGGCTGTTCTTTCAACTGGCTCCGTCTGCTTCCCCCTCAACAGGCCAGTCCTGGCCTTCCATCAAGGAAAGGTCTGAGGCACAATGTAATTTTCATACACATTCCCAGACCGTATAACACTGGTGTACAGTTGTGAGTTGATGGTGACAGAAGTCTTGTGTCTTATAAAGGAGGCTGGCAAGCTGGTAGTGTTGGGTTCCTGCCACATGTTCAGTGATCAATACATAGACAAAGAGGAGAACAGTAAAATCATGGTGAGTGCAGCTACTTTTTTTGGTTAACATATCAGAAGGGTAGAAGAGTATTCTGCTCTTCTGGGGAATTTGTTATGCATCAATTTTTGTGCACCACAGCCTGTCATACTTTTTCATTGCAGGATGTCGTGCTTCAGTGGCTCATGGCTGATAATATTCAGCTGAATCAGATTGATGCAGAAGACCCAGAGGTGAGGAGATATACGTGACAGGAGATCGGCATCACAAATATGGTCTTTTAAGTTAGCCGACATCCATCTTGTCCTTTTGTCCCCTAGATCACAGATTACACCATGTTGCCAGACACAGGGTGCCTGTCGGAACAGCTCAGAGTGTGCTTACAAGAGGGTGATGAAAACCCCAGGGACTTCACCTCTTTATTTGACATGTCATTGTTCAATTTATCAACTGACACTTTACCCCAAGTCATCAGGTGAGAATGCAAAATATGCATGAGGAGGCTATCCATGTATCACTGCTGTTTCTTCTTCACAGCTAATTATTTTTCTGTAAATGTTTTCTGCAGCGCTTACAAGCAACTCAATGTCAAAGATGAACCACTTCAGTTGATCACACCACAGTTTGAGACACCTCTGCCTCAGCTCCAACCTGCTGTAAGTTCAGTCCTGCACTCCTGTCCCAGCCAGTTATCCCACACAATTCATTTCTGGAGTCATATACAAATGAAATTTTGCCCACGAGTTTAAACCCAGTGGTGTGTGTTCATCTCACTCTCATCTTTTAGGTCTTTCCACCAGCCTTAAGTGATCTGCCTCCTCCCATGCTGGACCTGTTCGATCTAGATGAGACATTCTCTTCTGAGAAAGTGCGCCTAGCACAGCTCACTAATAAATGTAAGTTCAGTACTCCATTTAACAAAGTCATTAACTGGTTAGGTTTAGGACTGATATTAAGTTCTAGTTTATCTGTCATTTAATTTGATTCCGCTCTGTTTACAGGTACAGACGATGATCTTGAATTCTACGTGCGTAAATGTGGTGAAATTCTGGGGGTGACTCCAAAGTTGGATAAAGATCAGAGGGATGCCAAGCACATCTTGGAGCACATTTTCTTTCAGGTTGTAGAGTTCAAGAAACTCAATCAGGTGAGAATGAATAAACTCTTAAAGCTGTAGTTTGTAACTTTTCATTTTTGCTGAAACTGTCAGGACACCCACACAGCATTACATGAGGCAGCATAAACAAATAATGTCCTTCCTCCTCCTAATCTCTAAGAATCCGCTATGACTCGCAGAAAACGAGCCGAGGGGTCTCTAGACTCTAGTCTTGCAGCTGTTGATCATGTTAATCCCTGCTCGAGAACTGTGGTCAAACTGTTAAAGGCTGCGCTGATCAAATCTGAATCAAGATTCTGTTATCACATTGCCTATTTCTCACCTCAGATGTTTCAGAAACATTTTAGTGTACTGTTTAAAATTAGTTTGTGACCTGGCTGCCATGTTGGAAACAGCTAAGCACCGCCCACTAGCCGCAGCAAACTCTCTACATCTAAAGAGTACACTAAAATAGGTTTCTGAAAACATTTACCATGAGAAATAAGCAATGCAGTAACAGAATCTTTATTCATATTTCATCAGCGCTGCCGAGGTTAACAGTTTGACTGGAATTCTCAAGCAGTGATTGACAGCTGTGCTAGAGAGACCTCTTGGCTCTGATTGGTTGTTTTCATCCAGGTATGGTAATGCCATCAGAAGCAATTAAGGGAGCAGAAGAATTAAATTTTTCCACGGGTCAAATGTTTCATGTACTACTGTGTGGACATAGTCAGTTTCAGGAAATAAGGTTGTTTTTATAAAAACATTACCCACATCTTTAGGAGAGATTCTGTTGAAGGCCTGGTCTGAAAACATGTTTTACCCCTTGTAGGAGCATGATGCTGACGCAGAAGCACCATTCACGCTGATGTGATTGGATTCAAGAAACATGTTAGCATTTTCATCTGTCTTTTCAATATACTGAAGCTAAGCAGATGTGAGTATATTCCTTCAGTAAAGGAGAATGTAAAAGGGACCATTACAGCTGTCGTGGAAGATGCAGTATCAGCATGGGTACTGTTTGTTTAACAAACTGTATATACAAGAGATGTGTTTTTATATCTTTCTAGAATTCATTTTGGAGAAGAAAATGTACAATACACTTAAGCAAATAGTCAGATACTTTTATTTAAATATTTAAGCAAACTTTGTTAAAAGCGTAGAGCTCTCTGCAGGAATCTTCACACATGCATCCTGAAAAAAAAAAAAACAAAAAAACAAAAACACAAAAAAAAAAAACCCCACAGATGTTAGAAATAAGGATTTGCAGATTTTGCCAGATAGTGCAGTTAATGAAAGAAAGAAAACCAGGCAGCTTACCTTCACATGTACATCCAGTGTTTAAAATCCACTTTCATTTTTTTAACGGATTCATCTGTGCAGACATAATCACGCACGGCTGAAAACCTTACACTTACACTTCCTTTCAAAACGCTGAATTTTCTCTATGTTAAGGTTGTGTTTCGAGGGACATTCTAGGCCATGTCAGGGAGAAACTTCTGCTGGTGAATGTTGTGTGGATTGGGGTTTTGGACTCCATGTTGACTCCAGAGCACTGGACTCCATGCAGGGTATGGAGCCATTTTCTGCTTTAATCAAAGACACATCCCACGACATCTGAGGGGCAGTGAGATCACTGTATGACTGGTCAAAACAAGCAGCCTTTTTTGGCTTTTGAAGAAGCATGTGAGGAGTGGAGGACTGTCTGTGTGAAGGCACAGCCAGGTGACAATTGTCAGTCTCTTGAGTGTTCAAGTTGTTCATTGGAAAGGCCTGAGAGGGAGAACTGGGGTCTGATGACAGGCACAGAGAAGCCAGGATAGACAGCCTGGAGTCAGATCCTTCAGCCATTGTGTCATTTGACACTCTTGACGTGGACAGCTGTTCCAGCGACAAAGCAGACAGCAAACTCTGTTCCCCGAAAAACTTCTTGTCGAGCTCTGACGGAGATGAGCACTCAAAGCTTTTCATATCTAGGAGGTAAAATGTTGGATCCCACTTAAAATTACATCATCTCATCTGACCTTAATGAATATATTTATCTTTAAAACCAGTTTTCTTACCTTGAATGACAAAAGCTTTCGCCATTGTGTCCTTGGGCCAGTGAGTATCAGCTGAGCTCCAGGTGGGTTTTAAACTGTTGAAGCTGCCTGTTAATTGACCCAGCTGGAGGTTGGCCAGGTCATCAATCTGGAGGAGGAGGGGGAACATACAGCTTGGTAGAAGTGCAGATGCATTTGTGATCACTTTTTGTTTTTCATATATATTTTATAATTAAATATGTGAATAAAATGTTATTTTAAAGATGTATTTTGTGTGTTTTAAATGTTTTTTTAATTATAAAGAAGAAATTGTCTTAAAATGACTATTTTTTTTTTTTTTTTACATTCCTGAGCACTTTTATGTGAATAAATAGGGCTCCAGATGAGAAAATGGACATTATCAATAAATGTGTTGATTACTTTCTCCAGTTAATTATTTAATTTGTCTATATGTGTGTGTTAAAATAATGAAAAGTGCCCATCAATTTCCCAGGCCCCAAGATGATAGTCGTAATTACAAAGTAACTGAAAATAGTTTTTATATAATTATATAATAAGTATTACAGTGACCTGTTTTTGTTTCTTGCTTTTAATTATTTTCCATTTTTCTCACAAAACATTTTTATATTAATTTTAAGGGGTCTATACGAGACGGTGTACAGATTATACTCGTCACTATATTGTAAATGTATATGTGGAGGTAATAC
Source organism: Epinephelus fuscoguttatus (assembly GCF_011397635.1). Lineage (NCBI taxonomy): Eukaryota > Metazoa > Chordata > Actinopteri > Perciformes > Serranidae > Epinephelus > Epinephelus fuscoguttatus. The sequence goes on from NC_064752.1 coordinate 41,029,384, forward strand.
AATTTATTCGTTTTTTATTTTATTTTATTTATTTATTTGACACAAGCGCTTTAAGATTTTATTTTGAAACTGTTTCCTATCTGGCCCGTGATCCAACGCGCACATCTAATGCGCATCTACGTCACCGCCCGGCCTCGAAGCTGGAGAAGGGCGCGAGATAGAAATCCGGGAGCGCGGACATCTAGGGGACTCCGCTCCAGCTGGTTTCAAGCTGCAACGTTACCATTCAACAACAGCGGCCACCACCACTGGCCTCCTCAGAAAGACAATAAACACGCGGAATACAAGGACATAATACCAAATATACACGCACATGACGAGCAGGGGCAGCAGTATATATCGCCGTCTGACCGTAAACAACAGAAACAGAGGGAAATGTCTTGGTGGCCGCGCGGGTAAGAAGTTGATCTTTGTATTGTATCAACGGTAGCGTTAGCAGCAAGGTTACTTATTTTATCATAGTCATGTTCAACATTACCTTTTTATATGACAGTATTAGTGGCATTCAGTTGGCTAAGTAAAGGGTCTGCTTTTTGACGTTGTATTACTTGTGAGTACTTCACGGACTCTGTGCCGCCCTTTTCCGTAGACTCACGATAAACAGGCTTCAGTTTGTATTTAACGGCAAACACTCTGTTAAATCACAGCAACCAAGCAAATCTAATACTGTAGTGATGTTATACTTTGCCAACAGTAGTGTATGCATATGAGCTAGCCGCCAAGTCTCTGTCAACCATATAAATAAACCTGATAGTCAAGTCTTCCTCGCCATACCGTAAGGGCGGGTCAGCAGCTAGTTTCTGCTTTCTCTGTCAGCTTTACTGTTGCACTGTTGCACATCACAGCTGTTTGTTTCTCAGTGAGGATGGGGAGGAGGCCATGCATCCAGACACCGATTCTGATGTGGCAGAGCAGAGAGACGGTGGGAAAGTGAAGGTGAAATGGACACAAGAGGAGGTGATTGTCTTGACTTGCCCCAGTTATTTGCATTTTGTCGCAGTGACTGCTGACCCTGTGGCTCTGTGGGACAGGGAACATAAACAAGCTGATTTGTTTATGTTTACAGGATGACAAGCTCAAGGCCCTGGTTCAAAAACTGGGACCAAATGATTGGAAATATATTGCCACCTACATACCAGTGAGTTTGATTATCCTTTTATGGTGCTGATATATAATAAGCTTCAAGGCCTCCTGGGCTAATTTGTAGCCACAGAAATCTCGTTCACTGTTTTATTCTTCTTCTGCTTGTTTTGTTTTGCTTAGAATCACACTGAGCACCAGTGCCAGCACCGCTGGTTTAAGATCTTGGATCCAGAGCTGGTTAAAGGCCCTTGGACCAAAGAGGAGGATGAGAAGGTAGGTGACTCAAAAGGTAGCGGTGCAGGGGTTTAACATTTGACAGGTGATAACACTGTGTCCAGTATGATAATTTGAAATGACTACTTACTGAGATGCATTCATTCCTCAGGTTATAGAGCTTGTTAATCTCTACGGCAACAAACAGTGGGCAATGGTAGCGAAGCATCTGAAGGGCAGACTGGGGAAGCAGTGTAGAGAGCGTTGGCACAACCACCTCAATCCAAATGTGAAAAAGTCATCATGGACAGCAGAGGAGGACCTCATCATCTACAAGGCTCACTGTCTGCTCGGAAACCGCTGGGCTGAGATCGCCAAGCTGCTCCCTGGAAGGTAATATTCTCCATCTACATAAGCTCAGAGGGTGGTTTTAACTGTTGGCATGGTTGTGCATGTGGAAATAAATCCTCTCGAAAGGACTTAGATTATATTTATTCACAGAACGGATAATGCAGTGAAGAATCACTGGAATTCAACCATCAAACGGAAATTAGAGATGGGCTTCTATGCTGGGGAGGTCTTCAGGCCAAATGAACTTGAAGAGCTGTTGGCCCGTGTTAATAAAGATGTGCAGGTGGGCTGTCCTTACATGATGCTGTTCTCTAGGATGGATAAAGTATTGAACTGTGCAAACAGTGTTTAAAAAAATATATTTTTTTGGTGACACAGATGCCCAGTTGCTCACAGGATGGTGCAGAAAAAGATCCAGAGCAGAAAACGCATCCCTCAGTAAGCAACCAGTCATATCCATTTGAAAAATATCACAGTGTAAATACAGGGTGGCCTTGAATAATCAAATCTCTGACGGTGGATGGAAAACACACTTGTATGTTACACAACGGTGATCATATTTTTAATGTCCGTATTCTTACCGTTATGATCACCAGTTGCAGGAGATGCCTGTCTCGGCCTCAGTTCAAGCCGGCCCCAGCAAGGCAGGGCCATCAAAGTCTTCGTCCTCTCCAAAGGACAGTCTAAGCCCCAAGACTGAAGCAGACACCTCAGGAGAAATGAGCGTTACCAACTGGGTGGTGGACAGCTCCGGCTTTCTCTCCCCTACTGGCCCAGCACTGAAGGAAGTACTGGACATGGTGGATGGGGTGAGTATCCCCCATAGTGTTGTAAAAAACATTATTGTTGTTAATGGAAAATTGCATTAAATGTCAACGTACACACTAGTAGAACAACATCAGCAACACAATCCCTTATGTCCAAACCAACAGTAAATTCAATTTCTACAAACGGCACTTTGTCAAACACAGTAGAAAGCGTCTGGGTCCAGCAACATTATAAGTGTTGGATTTGGGTCATTGAGCGACATATACTAGGTGGAACAGTAATCAAGATAGATGTTCCCTTCGTTTTAGGTGGATGCAACCCCCTTTTTTTTTTTGACTATGCTGACTTGTAGTAATGCTGACCATAACCCAAAGGACACAATGCTTGATTTAGTTGAATTGTTGTGCATTTGTACTGTTGTAAATGCTAGGCTCAGCCCAGGGGGGCAACTGCCTCTCCTCACCCTTCCCACCCCATGAGACTTGGTAGGTGAACGTGAATATTTACGACATCTTGTCCAGAGTGTTGGCACAGTCACCTGTGTGGTTTTTCTGCCCTCCTTCAGCCGCAGATACACCTGCAGCTTCTTCTCTCCTGCAGGGGGTTCTTTTATCTCTTTTTTTTTTGTTCCATCCTCACACAGTTTATCAGGATTGATTCATGTGACTTTTGTTTTCATTCAGTAAATGTTGCTTGCGTACTTCAGTAAAAGTAAAATTACAGATTTAAAGTACATAAAAAACAACTTTGTTACAGTAATGAGAGTAAAAGTAATTTGTTTCTTACTCTCTGCTAACTTAGAGAAGAAAAGTTGTCATCATGTTATGTCATGACATGTCATGTAGCCTTGTTATAGTTACCTTTTTAATTTAAAGAAAATTAAAAATGTATGCCCTCAATGTCATTTTTTTCCTGGCAGTATCAAAAATGGTATTGAATATCAATATTTTTCAAGATAATTGTATCAACGTTAGACCTTTAAGTGTCTTGACAGCACTTATCCTCAATAGCCAACAAACCACACTGCATAGCATGTCATTTAAACATGTGATTAATAGCTTATACTCCCATCTAGGCTGCTGCATTGCGACCTGTTTGTCTGTCAATGACAAATAGCATACAAAGTTGAGTTATATACAGATAAAATAGATTAGTGCTTCAGTTGTGCATTTTTATTATTGTATTTAGAAGAAAAAAGCCTCTTATGATGCAATAAGAAATTGTTTAATCTTTATGTTTTATGACCTGTTACCTTTCTTTACACCTCCATACTTTACCAAGCATAGAAAAAGATTTAAAAAGTGTAGCTAGTTGTAAAACTTCAGAGTGGCGACTAGATGTCCAGCTTACAAATAAAATGTCTCTTCTGTCATCAGGATCTTGATGGCTGGTGCAACCTAGCTGCCTTCGACCTGCCTGAGGACAGCCCGAGCCCAGAGCGCCACCAGTTTCGTTTGGAGGGCAGCGCCTTGCAGGAGTTAAGCAAAGGCCACAAGGGAGAGCTCATCCCTATCTCTCCTGGAGGGGTCACTCCGCCCTCCATACTGAACCGCCGGAGTCGGAGACGCATCGCCTTGTCTCCGGATGCCAATAATTCCATGACTCCCAAGAGCACTCCTGTCAAGATCTTGCCCTTTTCTCCATCGCAAGTACGTTATTTAATCCTGTATCACTGACACTGGTGCTGCTCGTAATGTCGCGTGAGATTGTCCAATAACTAACACGTGTTGTTCCAGTTCCTCAACATGTGGACCAAGCAGGATACTCATGACCTGGAGAACCCGTCTCTCACATCCACGCCAGTGTGCAGCCAGAAAGCCATTGTTACTACACCACTACAGCGTGACAAGACCCCCCTCACCAAGAAGGAAAATTCAGTGTAAGTGGTCTCTAACCAGCTGATTCCATTTTGGATCCAGATTCTGGAAAAATACCTGGATTCATTAAGTTTCAGCGCTAACAAACCTTGTGTCAAAACTCCTATCTCCCCTCGCTCTCACTCAAGAGTAACGAAAAACATAATGGTAAAAGGATTCTCTCTTTTTAGCAGATTAGATCAGCTGTAGCTTATTCAAAGTAATGGTTAAAATGAAACATTTGTTCTCTGGTTAATGTGCTCTCTGCAGCTGCTATCTGTGTTCAGACAAAGTTTGTGAGAGGAAAGACCCATCACTCTGTAGTACTAGTGCACTGAGTGTATTTGCAGCTTAGCTGGGACCAACACAGTGGTTCCCTCGTCCCTAAAGGAATGATCAACTGTCTCATGTCAGTTGAAGAATCTTCCAGTTAAACTTTGATTCATATCAACATTTGAATCTGATTTATTGTTCTGAATACTCTACAGTTGTTCATTGAATGTGTCATTAATTTATTAAACATTTTATATATTAAAGGGTAACTTCTGTATTTCCTGGACCCTATTTTCCCATATTTTTGTGTCTTAGTGACTAATGGGAACAATCATTTTTGAAATTGGTCCAATATTGAGAGAGGCTAAAACTGGCTGCAGTGTAATTCCTGCAAGCAACTGAGCAATGTCAATTTACATCCACTAACAGTGTTTTTGCCACTGACAGGTTCAGATTGTTATTTTAAGTGTCTGCCAACTTACGGAAAGGATCCTAACAGAGGTCGACCCTTTTGTTAAAGAGTAAGATAAGATCCTATTTATTCAACAGGAAACAGACACGAAATGGTCATTGCCAAACCTACCAGACTCCATTCAAATAAACAGCAAGCAATGATGTACAGAGCCAGCTTATTTATACATGTTCACAAATCCTTCGATTCATTACTGAGTGAATTAAGGGCTTGTTTCAACCAAACCAGACTCAGTGATTGTGGCAACAATGGAGAGACAAACCAGGGTGGCTTCTGTGAGTTTTATTTAACTTATTTCGATTTTAAATGAAGTGTGTTTTACAATGATAAAAATGACTTTATTTAAATGGGGTCTGGTGGGTTTCTGGTGGTTCAACGAAAAGGGTCTTACTCTTAAATTAAAAGGTCTACAGCTGTAGGGATCTTTTCCAATTTGTTGTCAGACACTTAAAATAACAATCTGAGCCTGTCAGTGGCAAAATGGGCACTTTCAGTGGACTTAATTGATGATGCTTAATTGCAATTACAATTACATTGCAGTCTGTTTTGTCACTACAGGCTGCAGTCCTCTTGCTCAACACTAGACCAGTTTCAAAAATGTTTTTCCTATCAGTCACTTAGACACAAAAACATGGGAAAATAAGGTCCAGGTGATAAAATACCAAACTAACCCCATGGGATACTCGTCTCATTTTAATTTGATTTTAAATCTCACATTTTGTTCTCATGTAGATTTGTTACACCCAACCACAAGTCTGACCTCTGTACGACCCCACGAACTCCAACACCGTTCAAAAATGCCATGGAGAAGTACGGGCCTCTGCAGCCTCTGGTGAGTATCTTTGATTATCAGCGAAAAGCAATCACTTCTTACTTGGTTTTTTATCAGAACTGCATTAACACCATTTCTTCCGCTGTGTCATCTCAGCCTCAGACTCCGAACCTTGAAGATGACATAAATGAGGTCATCTTAAGAGACTCTGGGATTGATCTGATCGTTGTACGTTCACCTCCGCCTGAGCAAAGACGCAAAACAATGGTAACCTAGTCAACTTTAATACCTAACTCCTATTTTGATCCTTTAACCCCTGTTAAAAATATACTGTAGCATTTATACATAGTAGTAAAAGATCATACAGAACCAGTATGTCACATACTCATTTATCTTACATATTTAAAGATGGATTGTTAGATCAAGATCAACATTTTTTCAAAAAAGACCACTAAAAAACCCTGAATATGACGTTAAATAACAAGTGTTAGTGTAACAACAGCTAACCCAGACATGAAGTCAGGGTGTAGCTCTCTATAATGGTGCATCCTAATGAATTAGTATACTCTAACTTTATTATCTTACACGCAAAGGGTAGGGTGTTAAACTAGAAATATAGATTGTCTGTAGAAGGTGAATCTTGACTGCTTGGCAACATTAAATACTTGCTGTTTCTCACCTTGGAGCTTTGCATTACAATGACAGTCTTCCACTAGCCCCATTTACACTGCCTCTTCAAGGCAGGATTATCAGAGTTATTCCACCTCACTGTTTCATACAAAAGGTACAGTTGCTGAATGGGGGGACAGAGGTGTCCCGTATCATCAGTGGCAGCGCCAAAACGATGTCTGAATAAACAGGACAGTCAGCAAGACAGGATCATGGGCAGGACGGGTGTGATGTTTTGACAAGGTGTTATGCATGCAGCTCACTGTGGGTGATTTAAAAAAGTAGCTCAACAGTCGAAAATGTCTGTAAATTGGGAAAACGATGAGGTCAAGAAGCTTCATACCCTCTGAGCATAGGACAAAATCAGCCGCTACATAACAGAGACTGTAAATGATTGCTATTGCCATGTTGTGCCATTGTTAGTGTTTATAAAGCGCTGCTGATGCATATGTTATATGTCACACTAGAGGCTCACATTGTTGTTACGTATCACACCCTTCATGCCTCTTTTGATTCTGTGATGCCGACATACTGCCTTCAGTCACTTACTGTAGTGGCATGAAGTTGCTGCTGTTTGGTTCTGTTTGAAAATGCAAAGGAGGTGTAAAGAAGGTTTGTAGCAGCCCTATAGCACTATCTGTGTGTAATAAGGGCTACTGTTGGTCAGCGGACAGCTGCACAGGAGCAACTGACCTGTTCAGAAGCTTTTGTCTGCAGGAATTGTGAATTATTGAAGGAATTATTGGCTTTCCATGCAACCGTGGTGATTGACTGAGTCATAGTGTGAAGCCAGTCTGTAGATGACTTGTCCTTGGTGTCTGAGGTTGTAAGTTCAAGCATGATGACGAATATGATAAAGAATAAAAATGCTAATGCCAACTGAAGCAATGTGCTGTGTGGATTAGAGACACATAGTTTCTAAGGTACTTTTAACTAAAGTTTTAAATTACAAGTTAATTATGGTCTGAGCAGTTTTGCTGACAGACCCTCCTGTCCTTCCTGCTCTACCTTTTTTCATCCTCATCCTATTCCTCCATCTTCTTCCTCCTCAAAATGCCGAGCCCTGTCTTATTGCAGCTATAATGTTGTTTTCCTGTTCCTAGCATCGGCCTCCGATGAAGAAAGTACGGAAGTCATTGGCCTTAGATGTCGCAGCCTGCCCGGTGACACCTACATCCAAACGCAAATCCATCAAAATTGAAGCCAAACACACCATCAAGGTAAAAAATAAAAGAAATAAAGACAAATGTGTTATTAGACGGTTCATATATCTGATGCATCCTAATTGTTTTGTCCTTATATTTTGGCCACAGGAAGAGCCGGTACTAGTTTCTCTCAGCTCCTCCTCATTCTGCAGTAAGCGGCATGAGAATATTTTGGATCAGGGCTTCCTTCTGGGACCTAGTGATAGTGCCATATTTCCCAGCACAGCGCCTCCAGTTCCAGTAAGTTCCACCTTTAACCTTTTGAAGGATTGAATATTCTCATGAATGGAAAAGTATTTTAACATAGCTTTTCTACTCTAACCTACTGTGATGTTTTTTGTTTACTCTTCAGATGTCAAAAGAGTGGGAGACAGTTGTTTGTGGACAGACTAAAGACCAGCTCATAATGACGGAGAAAGCAAGACGCTACCTGCGCTCACTAAAATCCCACGCTCCCAACCGTGCCCTGATTCTGTCCTGAGACATGTCTCATCTTTACACCATGTTACTTGTGCAGAACTTAATGTTGCTCTTTCCCCCCTGTAGTTTTTGCTGTTGTAATATGTGATGGAGAAAAGGAACATGTCGTGCAGGTTTAGTACGGTTTTTGAACAAGTCATTGCCAATTAAAACACTGACAATATGGTGCTTTTAGACTTAGTTTCATTCCAGTTGCCTTGTGCAAGGCTTGAGAAAGAAGTTCTGAATCACATGTCAGTATATTGTGACTTAAACATGAAAAGAACAATGAATGTAAAATTAAAATATCACGGCTTTATACTTTTGCTATCACTGAAAAGGCATGGTTTTACATTGCATAATGTGTCTGTAATTTAACATTTTTTAAAGTTGTGAGGAGTCCAAAGACTCAGGTTGCACCTCCATATCTTAAATTCTGATGTATAACTTGAATACGGAGTAAATTCATAGGTTGATCAGTCATGCATTTAGAGACAAGGGGTCCATGTTGAAAATGTAACATTGTGTTGTTGAAAGATCAGTTTAGCATGTGTCTAGATTTAAAAGTGAAGACCTCGGGGGGAATTAGATGTCTGCTGAAAAAGTGATAGTGACTGCAGCGCACATCAGTAATCCATCAAGGTGATTTATTGAGATCCAACCAAGTACTGAGAAGTGCTTTGGGAAGGTTTGTTACTGTATCCATGTAGTTGTGATGTCAGAGGCATGGGTGCTTTACCACCGTTGATGGCAAGAGTATTATGTGATTGTCACTGTTTGTAAATATGTAGTGTTGTATGTTTTTACTTCATCATACAGCATTTTGTTAAAAATTTAATAAAATACCAGTATGTCCAGTACACAGTTTTCTCTTGATAATATTGCAACAGCACGTGACAGCATACCTGGAATAATTCCTTGGGCACAGGGCAGACTCAGGGTTAGAGAGGTTGAGAATCAGTGGAGAAAATTAATGGATGGATCTATTCTATATTTTACACATGATACTGTTATTAAATTTGTTTGCCTTTCTAATTTCACTGATGAAGTGTATAAAGTGCTGACAGAGATAGTAGGTATTACTCTTTTTTTCTTTCTTTACAAAAAAAAAACATTAACGGCAATATTACAATTTGAACAATTACAGAACAGGCAGCATTTTGAGAATATTAAAATACACCAAATAAAAAATTAGAAATAAATTTGTATAATGTAAAAAAACACACAAATTAAGGAAAAAATGATACCACTTAAAGTACTTTAAGCAATACTGCAAACCAGCTTAACTCATTTATCTCAAATACTGGTACTATCTGCTACACGAAGGATTTATGCGACGTGTACTTACATCGGCTTTTATTTTGAAATGGAGCCGGATATTATACCTTAGGTGACAGCTCACTCTGACACACCGGAAGCAATCGTCCGTTTTGGTGACGCTGCATTAGACTGCAAGACATGGACCGGTCTAGTAAGTGAATTATATCATACATTTGGTATGAAATGTTGGTATATATGTTTTCCGTGTGTTTTGTGTGCTTCTATGGGTCGCGAGTTTCAGAATTGGTGAAGAAATAGCACGCGGGCCGTGCAGTGTGTTGCTTCCTACTAACGATAGCTAGCCCGCTTGGTAATGTTAGCTTAACCTGCAATGAACGAGCGAGCGTTATCTCAATGAATGAATACATATCGTAAGAAGAGATTGTGAATTGTGAGAAATAATGTATTGTTTCCTCTCCTCGGTGCTAACCGGTAAATACACCTTTGGAGCAGCCGGCAGGTTAACATGTTTCCGTGGTGTGTCCGCAGGGCTGCTCGGGTTGTTCCTCCTCAGCCTGGCTCTTGCTGGAGCTCAGGCGCTCACACCAGCGCACTACCTCTCCCTGTCTGATGTGGGCCGACTGCAGAACCTCCTGAGCCAACAGTTCACCGACCTGGACTCCGCTTACTACTCAGTTGTGGGTCTGACCAAGCTTGGAGCAACTGTTCCTGATCACGAGGTGAGGAAATCACTCTATTACGCGGTTAGCACATCTAATGCAGAAGAATCTTTAAACAATCATTAGCCATAATGCCTTGGTGCTTTATTACATGAAATGTTGTCCTCAGTGTTCTTTGGATTTAAACTGTGTTTTTGTAAATTGTATGCAGGAAGTATGCCAGTTTCTCAAATCCCAGCTGGATCCCACAAGTGTTGACTCTATCTTCTTTGCTGCTGAGACCAGTCAAGCCATTTCAGGATGTGAGGTATGCTTGTGTCTGCTGTCTAATCTGCCCTACTGCCAGTCTTTATGTTCAAAAGCATCTTTAGATGTGTAGCTGTGCCTGATAATATTGAAAAAAATCACTATATTGAGGTCAGGGTGTTAAAATAATTATAAAAGATCATTTGCAAATATTCCACCAACATTCCGCATACAACAATATTCTGAATTTGATTTGGGTCTTGTAAACTGCATTCTGAATTAGGCCTTTTTCCAAAGGTAGCACAGGACATGTGGAATATGCCAGCATTATTTGGGTTTTAGGAGCATTCTTAAGACACGTGTACAACACATTCAGAAATTTGGTTTGCGACAGACAGCCTCTTGCCTGTTTACCGTCAGCTTTTTGCATTATAATGGATGTGATGTAAACAAACCAACAATTTGCATGGCTGGGGTAGGGATGCAAATCCTAAAGAATAGCCCACATTTTAATGGGAAGGAGAAACACACCTACTCTTAAACATTAATAAAAGCTTTGATATCAACAGGTTTTTGAATGTATGCAAATATCGCAACGCTGTCCCACTTTAAGAAGGTGGTTGAAGGAATGAAAGAAGGAGGCTGTGTTTGCATAGTCAAGCAAGTCTGCATTAGGTGGAAAAATTTGAAAAAAGTCTGATTTGCCATAAAGAAGCATAATTGCACAAGCAGCTCCAGCCGTTCTTCGCTTCCATTTTTTGACATGATAAACAACATGTTATGACTCAATAATTGCAGTATTTATGGCTGCATGTAAACAGGAATATTAGTGGAATATTTATTTCCATAAGCAATGTAAACAGCTGAGTAGAATTATTGTCTCTTTCAGAATAAGGGTAAAAACTGGAATTTTTGTGCATATAAATATAGTCATGGCAAAGTGGAAGATGCTCTCCTCTAATGCAACCCTTCTGAGAACTGTCTGTTTATATGAGATTTTTGTCCACTTCATAGATCCCTGTGTCCAATGAAACTCGTGACATCCTTCTGGCAGCAGTCAGCGAAGATTCAACCATGACTCAGATCCACAGAGCCGTGAGTGCACTCAGCTCTCTGGGGCTTCCTCTGGCTTCCCAGGAAGTTGTAGGTGCCTTGACAGGTCGCATCAACAAGGAGGACAATGTTATGGCGTAAGTGTTAGTTGTGTTGGCAAGGGAGTGCAGTATCATTCTGCATGGAGAGTCTTGCAGTATTCATGAGCAAATTATTGGATTTAAAGCCATTTAAATTTAAATTGTGTGTTCTGTGTGTACAGTATCACCTCAGCTCTGCTAACAGCAGCCCGCCTGTCCCAGCAAGCAGAACTTGGAGGAATACTGGAAGAAATTGAGGTGAGCTTTTATACGTCCACCAGGTGGTGCTGTGTCACTGTGTTTTCACTCAGCACATGACACACTGCACCATTAAATGTCCAGAAATTATTATCATTATTATTATTATTATTATTATTATTATTATTAGAATTGAGTTTAAACACGTTTTTTCCTCTCAGGACCTGACAGCTCGTTTGGATGATCTTGGTGGCATCTACCTCCAGTTTGAGGAGGGACTTGAGGCGACTGCCATGTTTGTGACAGCCGCTTATTCCCTGTCAGATCATGTGGACATGGAGCCCCCTCTGAAGGAGGTATGATTTCTGTGTGTCAGGTGTCGGCCTTTCTCTGCATGGGTTTTTTCAGTGTGAAAGTGACTGAAGATGTGTTCTCCACACAGGACCAGGTCATCCAGCTGGTGAACTCTATCTTCAGTAAGAAATCCTGGGACTCTTTGTCTGAGGCCTTCAGTGTGGCAAGTGCCGCTGCCGCTCTCTCCAACAACCGCTTCCATGTGCCAGTTATTGTTACTCCTCAGGGCCCAGCCACAGTGTCCCACAGCCAGCCAACCCTGCAGGTACAGATGTTGGATCTCACACTAGCTCCAGTCCTCTTGCATGGTTTATAATCTCCTCAAAGTGACGCTGTTTCTCTGTGTGATTCACAGCTCCTTGTTACTGATGTCATGTCTCAACCACTGGCCTCTGCCAACGTGCTGGTGGAATCTGCGTACGCTGTGGCCTCCAAGAGCGTCATTCTGAACCAAGCACCTTTCACACTTAACGAGTATGTATCATTTTAGCTTTAAGATATTTATGAAGGTTCCCTTTACTGTTGAGCCAGTGTAAAAAATTTCAAACCAAATTGATGTTAAGCCAAACACTGGACCAGATCATTGTACTAAAGTTTACTACCAACCGTTGCACTTGACTTAGCAGCTGCTCCCAAATGCAATATACCACAGCAGCAAACAAGCATCCCACTATCGCATACCATCGTGTAACATCAGAGCTCTCTGTCCACACTGAATCCACTAAATATGCACATATGTTATTTTGTATAAACAAACCAAATAAATATCAGCTGTGCGCTTGGATCAGACTGGAGAGTTAACCACTTAAAAAGTGGGTGAGTGGCCTACGAGCTATCTTCCTACGTTTGTACTTTTTATACAGAAAACCCCCATTGAATGCTGTGATATTAAATAGAAATTACATAAAATATAGCCAACAGGAAGTAGGTTGTTATTAGCGATGGTTACTTACCTCACCAGAAACCTTATTTTGTTTTTTGTAGTGAAAAAACAGAGGTATTGTTATCCTCATTTCAACTTTAGGAATCAGCCATTCCTCATGGATTGTGGTGCTTTCAAAGTGAGTGACAGGAATGACTAGAAACTGGGCGTCTGACAAAAGTTCAACTCAAAATGGCGCATTTTGCAGCTCGGAGCCAGTTAGGACACCTCCACCATGGGCTTCAAATCTAAAATGTTGTCATACTTGCATAGTTATAGTTTTTTTGAGAGACTAACTCTGCATTGTCTTGTCCCGTCACCCAATAAAACACTAACTTTCTCATAAACACAACGTGTGCCAGTCTACCCTCCAAGGTACTGTACTAGAGTTTAAACTCTTCTTTGTTGCCGGCCTCGACTCGGCAGCAAATTGCAGCATGGCCTGTCATACTAGTGGCTCTGTTCATGACCAAACATAGTATTATGTTAATCACAATAAAATTGCATATTACTATTACAGTACAAGTTGGAATAAGCATCCAGTTTGAGTCCAGTTTGCCAGAATGTGTCATAATGCAAATGCTGGTTCATCCAGTTTGCATAAAATCAAACCAGTTTAAGCTCGTACACCAAAGCGGACCAGCAAGGCCGGAAATCAACCCAACTGTACTTCCCCTCTACTTGAAAATTAGCTCACAAACCTAAAGAAACATACACACACAACCTTTCATTACCTCATTGCTCAGCCCACAAAGCTTACAGTGTTCACAGAAGTGTTTGAATCATAATGCAAATAATAGCATCACATAAGTATGAATTATCTGTTTCATTTACTGTGAAGATTATGTTTAACTAAGCACATTCAGTTTCTTTACAATATTTACCCACTTAATTTATTTGTCTGTTCATTTATTTATTTTTTCTTACTGTTTCCTGATCCTTTTTTCCTGATTTTCAGTGGCGTCTTTGAACTGAACTTCATGTCCAGCCAGCCAGCCAGTGGATATTACCAATTTACTGTTGCGGTAACCGGTGACAGCCGTCTTGTTGCTAATCATGTTGAGGTAAGGTGGCGGTCAGAATTGGAGACATAATATTTAACTGTAGTGGAATGGATTAGCCAAGTTTAATGCATGTAGTCATACCTGTAAAGTGTTTTTGGCTTGAATTGCCTTGGTGGAGAACGTGATGCAAATGAAGATGTTGTGTTGTTGAGTCAGAGGTGGGAGGTTGTGGCTGCAGCCTGTCTAGGTTGGCAGTCCATCTGAATATAATTGTTGTTATTGTTTGTTTAGGGATTGGTATGCTGCTCTCATGCTCTTACTTAATATGACTTTGTATTGTAACTCTGTCCACCTGCAGCTTAAAGTGAAGGTGTCCACTGAGGTGGCTGTCACTAACATGGACCTCTCTGTGGTGGATAAGGACCAGAGCATCGGCACAAAAACCACCAGGTAAGGAAACAAGTTTGATAAGTGAGGCTCTTTTCGCACGGCTATCGAATACTAAATGCTTTTCTCTTTTCAATGACTCAGGGTGGACTATCCATCCAAAGCCAAGGCCTCCTTCACAGCAGACAGTCACCAGAACTTTGCTATGGCCTTCCAGCTGGTCGATGTCAACACTGGAGTGGAGCTTACCCCTCACCAGGTATGTAATCAGGGTGGGACATGAGCGCACCATACAGTTATCATGTGGTTGGCCAAAACAATCAGGAAAACAGCCAACCACTGCGACCACTTAGGAAAAATTGAGCTCTCTGTCTTTGTTCAAGTTAAGGACCGATTTATTTTCTCTGTCACAGACCTTTGTCCGGCTGCACAATCAGAAAACTGGCCAAGAGGTTGTGTTTGTGGCTGAACCCGACAGCAAGAATCTGTACAAGTTTGAGTTGGACACAGCAGAGCGCAAATCAGAGTTTGACTCCATGTCTGGTACCTACTCCCTCCACCTCATCGTTGGGGATGCCACCCTGGAGAATCCCATCTTGTGGAATGTGGTGAGTGTGTGCTCACACTTGGTGGTGCTAATGAAGATTAATTACTGATGTGAGTTGATTTTCTAAAGTCAAGTTGTGATCATTTCAAAGGCTGATGTCGTACTGAAGTTTGTGGATGAGGAGGCCCCAGCAGCTGTTCAGCCCAAGACTCTTTATGTACCCAAACCAGAGATCCAGGTAATGCTACCTCACTCCTTTCGTTTATATCAGATTAACTGCCTGATGATGGAAAATCCAGCAGCATGCAGGAGCTCTCAGTCCAGCAGTTTAAAATCTCCTCTTATCTCTGCAGCACTCTTTCAGGGAACCAGAGAAGAAGCCTCCAACAGTGGTTTCCAATACATTCACTGCACTCATCCTGTCTCCCTTCCTACTTCTGCTCATCCTGGTAATATTTCAAAATAAAATGTTTTCTTGTTTTACTGTTTTTATTTTTGCCAACAGCTTGAAGGGAAAATCTGCCACCTTTTTTATGTGGATGTCCAACTAGTGATGTTTGTAAATGTAGTTCAAAGCAATACATTCCTCAATCCGTGCTGAGTTCTCCTGCTCATGGAGCCATGACAGCAGTGCCTTCATGTACCAGGATGCATTGCGTGCAAGTTTCTGACGTCCCATAGCTACTGCTAGCCTATAGCTATTAATTTGGTGGCTAAAACATAGCATTACGTGACAAAAATACTCATGTCTTTTCCAGTTTGTTCAGGATCCTAAAGAGGGTTTCCAGCACAACTCTGTCCAAATGAGGAATAAAACTTTAAAGCATAGTAATGCACACACAGACTCTCCAGGGTCTGGCATCTTACAAAAACTCCCTACTGTGAAATTTGTTGGAGCAGAATGATTGAGTTTCTGTTGGCCTCAGAGGGCAATTTGAGCAAAGGCACCATCAGATGGTCTTCGCTCTCAGTAGCTCAGGTTCTGGAGGGTACCCACCGGCTATATCCTCTATTCAGCCGCAGCCTCGGTTTCTCTCCACTGCATTTCTTCAGCAGCATGAATATCCTGAATATCTGAGTCAGCCAAACACTGTCAAATGCGTTACGACTGCTCGACTTGGGAAAAAAATCATAGTTGTAATTATTTTAGTCAGTATTGAGATCATGATTAGATAACACCATTAATCACTGACTTTGGAAACATCATAAGTTTTCTTTATTACAGTGGATGCTCCTGAACTAAAAAAAAAAAAAAAATTCCACTGATTGACTCATTCAGGTGATGCGGTAGTAAATGAAATGTTAGCATAATGTAATGTTAGTATTAGTATAACATAATGACAGGCTGCACCTGCAGGGGTCGTGGTGGCAGCAGTTTATCTTTAGAAACAAAGTCACTAAATCTAGAGAGAAAGTCAGCAAGTTGGCAACACTACTGTGAAGGAAAGGGGTCCGCTGGATTTATAACACAAGGCAAAACAAGAGCATCATTGTGAAACGGAATGCAATACAATAATTGTTTGTATTTAAATGATTTTGTTTTCATTATCATTGGAAAACAAAATCATAATTTAAAATGAAAGCATCCTAACAGGATAACAGTTAGGGAAAATGAATGAATGACTGAATAAATGAGCAGCCCCAATCTTTGTGCATATTTTGGTAAGCAATTTTTGCTGTTGGAAATGTACCTAGTTAGCAATACATGTAAAGAGAACAAGGAAATTCTGTTTTTGAGCAGCACCTAGAGCACGTCACCTGGCTACCTGGAGGCTAAATCCAGCCTGTAGTTCATCCTGCATCCAACTTCGTCACTGTATCGACAAGTGGTGGCGCTCGATGCAGGCAAAAACAGCAGACTTTAAAGCTGCAAACTCGGCTTTCTCTGTCAATATAACACACACACACACACACATTGAAATGTGTTGCTTCAATTGACTACATGTACCATCAACACTGATTGGACGTCCATATAAAAGGTTCCCTTCACCTGTAGAGCAGCTTACGTATGGAGATCATTTTTTTAAAAAAAAAATTAAAACTAATTTACTTTTATTATTTATCAAAACCTTTTTTAGTAGAGCTTTCAGCTTTGATATTATTGTTGTATGCACCGTGGTCTAGTTTCTTTACCCAGAAAAGCTCTTCAGTAGGAAGCTTTCATAAACACTGAATGAGGCTCCAGTACTGCATGAATATAATGTTTATTTTAATTTGAAATCACAAAAGCGACATTGTATTTGTTTTTCCCTGGCATTTGCAGCGCTGACTAATAGTTATTGTTGCAGTGGAACAGCACATTGTGTGATAGGTGATAAACAGTTTTTCAGCCCCTTTGTTTGCAGCTCTTGCAGGGGACGAAACTCACATTGTCTTTTATTCCCCCACTTGTCTGTAGTGGTTTAAGCTCGGAGCCAACATCTCCAACTTCAGCTTCTCTCCCAGCACCATTCTGTTCCATGTCGGCCACGCAGGTTAGTCCCAATCTCTGAAATGAATGTTTATAACAGATGTGTTTGTTTTACAGCCTTGTCATCAACTGTCCATCTGCTGTTGTTCACAGTGATGAGTGAATTGCAGTAATGACTGTGGGGAAACATCCTGCATTATCATAATTTGTGTGATGCATTATTCATAAAATTCCACACATAAAAACTTTATATGAAACATTGCCCCAACCCCACCCACATCACCTCTAGTTCATTATTAAGTTAGCTTTGTGTGTGTCACAGTTTAAGTTCCATCCAGATTTTACAGCAGTTTTGCAGAATTTTGAAAAAATTGGCAAAAGAAAATACAAATTAATGATTTCTGTTCACTACATTATGATTAAGAGGTGGCTTAGTGGTAGTGGTAGAGCAGGCGCCCCATGAACAAGGCTGTTGCCGCAGCGGCCTGGGTTCGAGTCCAGCCTGTGGCCCTTTGCTGCATGTTTTCCCCCCTCTCCCCCTTTCACACTTAACTGTCTTGTCCATTAAAGGCAAAATGCTCAAAAACATAATTAATTATTTTAATGGGATTTGAGTTCATGTCCATATAAGTAAAAATCATTTAAGACAAATAATATAAATTTTATTCCACAAATATTTCTTATTTCTCTTCCTATATTTCTGTACAACAATAACTATAAAGATTCATTGCCGGCACCATATTTAAATAATGGTCACATGACAGAGACAAACAAGCTTTTCTTAAGTTAAAAGGTAAATTACTTGTCTGTGAATGCTCGGGATTAAGCCTCAAAAAAATTCTTGTCTGCTCTTGTTAAAGATTTTTAAGAATAAATAGAATATTAAAATATCTCCAGAAACTCACCATCGGAATTGTTGATACATGCAAAGGCACATCTCAATATTTTCACCAAAGTGAATGTACCTGGAAAACTCAAGTGCCGAAAAGCCTGTTATGTTACTATGGTAACCGTGAGTTGTTGTCACCAGTTGTAGCTGTGGCATGAAAGATATTTTGAAAGTTTGAAGATATGATATGGAACTTTTTTTGCATATATATATTTTTTGAGTTGTGTGCTTAAATGATCCCAAACATTTCCAGCAAAGTTAAAACCTAGAGAAGTCTGTAATTTCAGTCGAGGACAGGGTCCGTGTCATTTGGTCACTGTCGCCTGTCAGTGGTGCCATTCCCCCGCTTCAGGGTTCAACATTAATGTGGATTTGCGTCATCTTACAAACTCTGTCTGGAGCAGACACCGTTTATCACCAGTGCCTGATAAGTACTGCACATGTGCATCTCTCAGCAGAGATGAGACGAAAACAAGATGGCTCACTCCTTTGATACTTCCGTCAGCAGCCCGAAGAAAAGTATTACAAATATTTTAGATCTTTGACATTTTTGCCTATATATTTTAACTGCATGAATGATTTTAGTCAGCGGACGTCTGGATTTTATGTTATCAGAGCAACAAGCTGAACAAAAACCTTAGTGGGTAATTCAGCTTCTGGTAAAAATCTCCTGAACAGCTGGAATTTAAGTTATCAGAGAACAAAGTTAGCATATATTAGCAGGAGCCCGGCTTGCAGCCTCTCCGCAACAAGCAGAACAGTGTCAGAGAAACGTTGATTTTTTTAAATGTGAAACTGCCGTATTAGGTGCTTTTACGGGTTTTAACCTCCTAGCCTGTTTGTTCTGGAGAGGAAGAAACCTCTGTGGATATTTCAGCTCCTGGTAAAAACCTCCTGAACAATGAACACTGAAGAAATCGTAACCAGGAGAAACTGACAGTTATGATATACAGTAGCTCTGCCTTTTGTTGATTGAGACATCCCTAGCAACAGAAAATTATATTGTATCTTTAACATGGTGACTTTGATAGCCATTTTGTTTGGATTTTAATGTTCCAGCCTCCTTTGTTTTATTTCAGCCATGCTCGGCCTGATGTACGTCTACTGGACTCACCTGAACATGTTCCAGACTCTGAAGTACCTGGCGATTATCGGCGGTGTAACTTTCCTCGCCGGGAACCGCATGCTGGCCCAGAAAGCAGTGAAGAGGTATGTCTCCTGATGGCGCACGTCACAAATGGTTCCTAGAGAGTCCTCAGTGCCAGAGAGAATGCCTAGCCCCTTTCAGATGACGAGGACTCAGGTGCTTTGTGGCCTCTTGGTAGTTCTTAGCCTTAAACCTGCGGTAGAGTGCCTATCCCATATCCTAGCTCCTCAGTTGGTCCCCATAGGCCGACATGAATACCAGGCTCTCTGTCAGAAGAACAGCTCGTGCCTACTTGGACCAGGAGAGAAGCGTGGCAGCAAGATCTGCAGGAGTGATGATCTAAGTGGGCAATTTCCTCACCATCAATATGTAGAGCCCTCAAGGGGCCAGAGTGAGCAATTTGTAGCTCATGTCTCTGACTCAAAACATCACTCTGTAATTGTTCACTTTTACTTCTTGCTTTTACGACAGCCCATTTAACCCTTTTAAGCAAGTGAAAAATTCCAATTAATGATTTCACAAATGTAATTTTTCCAGTGAGGCCTTTTTTTTTCTTCTTTTTCTTTCCTGCTAGCCTCTGTCTCCTTGAAGCTGGTGCCTGTGTCTTTTTAACCCCTCTCTCCACACCTCGCTGTCTCTGTACTCCTTTTTCAGGATTGCAGCAGAGCAAAGTAGTAGGTTGGCAAAGTATAGGAGCCTACGATAAAGCCCCCATTTGTAACAAATGAGTCGGTCGCACTTCCAGGCTGAAGTAAGGGCATCCTCATAGTCGGCATCCTCAGTGCATTTCCATAGTGGCTGGCAGCGTGCATGGCTGTGTGGTGCTCAATCATTCTAACGCAGAGTGTTCACATGTACTTGCCGCCCTCCCCCTTGTTTGCCTCTCACTCATCTCACCATGATCATTACGACCATGGCCATACCGGCACTTTGGTAGTCCCTCCATTGTGGTCTAACACCCATGGTCCTTGCTGTGTTAATACTTTTGAGTGACATGTTTTGTGTTCATGAGCCAAGGTATGCATCGTCCAGATCTTAGACATTTGTCATGAGAATTACTTCGTGTTCTTGCCAAAATATATTGTTGTGGAAGAGTGTAAATTAAAATGCATGTTTGAGCCTTTACATGACTTGTCAAAGATCGGACATGAAATCAAACCTCCAAGATTTCATTCATGTCATGTTTGTTATAACTAATGTTTGCCTTTCTTTCTCTCCTCTACAGACTTGAGAAAAAATAAGAGCAAGAAAATTAAAAGAAGACACTGACGAAGCTCATTTTTTGTTTCCAAGGAGTCATTCAACGATGCATCAAATCAGACTTTAAACATGGCGTGGCAGTTCAAGAAACCAATTGACAGTTAAACATGCAGTTTGTCTGTGTTGCCAAATGGAATAAATTGAGATATCACAGCGTCTCCGAGGACAAACATTTGCTCACTGACCGATACTCTTACTGAGGGCTGTAAAGCTACTGATCATTGCACTTCATCTTCCTGTGAGATTTGTTTTCTTGTTGTCCAACATGCCAGTGTTTTCTAAGAGAGCTGGGATTTTTATTTGTGGTTTCTTGATGGATTTTGGGTTGTTCTGTGTTTTTTTTTTTTTTTTTTTTTTTTTTTTTGTACATTTCCCTATTTTCGCTCAATGCCCATTTCACCTCATAACAGAAACTGTTAGTCAACTTGTGTCAGCTGATAAAAACCATTGGCAGCAGCACTGATACTTTGAACATTACTAACTATGCCAGTGTGTTTGCCCGTTTGGTGCATCAGATGTGTAGGAGAAATGGTTGTCCCCTATTTGATACAGAGTTGGCATCCCCCAGAAAAAATTGTTGATAATGAAATATGGGCAATTTGAGGAAATGATTTTTTTCTAATGAAGAAGAGGAAATAAAGAATTTGAGGTGAATCTTTGTTGTTTTTCTTTCTTTACTATAGGGAAAAGATCAAATACATCTTAAAGGGACAATTCACTCCCAAATTAAGAATATATACTTTCCCCTTTATCTTTCTACTGACCTACACCTACACATAGGAAGCGTACATCTTGTCATGGACAAGAAACGCATGCTGGTGATGATGTAGACATTGATGTCCTCCTCAGCTGAGCTGTAACTTTAGCTTGCTCAGAGGTGCTAGGTGAGCTAGTGGCAGATGCATGCTTCTTTCTTGTGATTTGGTTGGCAGGTGTAGTTCAGTAGAAAGAAAATAGTTCCTACATGAAACTGCTCACAACAAGGTATTACCTTGAGTAACTGGGTCATGATTTCTGGAAAGAGACATTGCTGTTGATAATTCCCTCTGTGTTTCCCTCAGAGTGTGTCCTTGCTGAGTGTCTGTAGAGGGTTTGTAACAAGAGAGAATATTATACCAAACAGACCATAACTTCTAAACCAGCCACCTGATTTGGTTAAGTTAGACTGCTGAAGCCTCATGACTTCAGCTTAACGTAGAGACTCACGTATGCACAATACCAGGACTCCAGAACCACACTGAATGCAATCTTATTTAATGTTCATTCAAGTGAAAGAACCTGTGAGGGACTTTGAGCTTTAAAGCCAATGAAAACATTTTCTCAGTCAGCTTCTTAATATAGAAAAGTTTTGGTTTTCACCTGTTTTTTTATGCACATTATAAATTTGTGCATTAAAAAACAAGTGGAAACATTTGATAAAAGGTAAATATTAGCGCCACCTACTCTATATTGATGAATCAACTCCTGGTTTTCAAATAACAGAAAAAAGCACATACATTTGCATTTTCTTTTTTCAGAATTTCGAAGATCCTGTTCAAATTTGTGCTTTATTTGAATGGAAACCCAACTAGTGAGAGATATTCCTTTTCCTGTATTTTTTTTTTTTTTTTTTTTTTTTTTTGTGCTATTTTTATTGGTTTGAAGTGGGTGAGACTCACCTGCAAAAACTGATGTCACATACTTCTGTGCACCAATCAGGATTCAGCACCATGTGAATCAGAACGACTGTTAGCTTAGGTTGCTTAAAATGAAATCTGGTCCATGCCCACACAGTCCTGATGAAACTGATTAGAGTTTTTGAGTATGAAACTACTAATAAATAGTACCAACCTGAAGATGTTTTTTTTAAACTTCGATTTCTTTTTATTTAATCAAAAAAAAAATATATACAGTCTGATGTTATAGAGAAATACTTTCCTAGGTTTCCAGGGGCTTTACATGACCCTAACCTATCCTTTTATTAAAAGTATTATCAGCAAAATGTTCCAAAATGTCATTTCATAGTATCAGGTAGTTTAACATATGTCAGTGCATTGTGTCTGGATAATCGGGTAAAGTGGGCAAGTGAATAGGGCACCCACAGCTTATTTATGTTTTGTATATATAAGATCTGTCAAGTAACCATAGCTGTCAGATACATGTAGTGGTGTGAAAAAAAGCAATATATTTTTCTAAAAGGTGGTGAAGTACAAGTATAAAGTAGCATAAAATGTTTTGTACTTTGTACTTTTCACCCCCTACCTAGTTCAGCATTACCACACAAATTTTATGACATGCCTTGATTCTTAAAAGACATTGTTGTTCAAGATTTCAGTAATATCATTATTGTTTCAGTAGCCATGTAAACGTGAGTATTTCTGTTAAAGCACGAGTACCCAGTGCCATTTTTCCACAGTCACGAGCCGGGCTGCAGGTTTTCTTCACAGCTTTAATGGAAATAAAAAACATATCATGAATCATTTTCATCTGCAGGGAACATGTTGCAGTGATTGTAATGAAAAGTGCCGTCAGCGAGGAGCACTGGCATCCTTCTGATCCTCCAATCTCAACTCAGCAGTCTGTAAAGAGGAAAGACTCCGGTTAGTGACACACCAACAGTAAGTATGTCAGTACTGTTTGCTTTCATTAGAGCTCTGAGCTCCAGAGTGTGTACTGAGTGCTTTAATGGTCTTCATTTACCTGGGCCTCATGACATTCCCATGCACTCCTGTGTATCTCTGATTGCTTTGGATGGATGTTAGATCTTCTTTATACGTCCCTTCATAGATATCTGACTGACGCTTCATGTAGGTCTCACTTTCATGTCTGTAGAAACATCAGTAATTCATGTTTCATTGTGTATTTCTGTTGGTAACCTGAAAACATACTGTGCTGTTCCAGCTCATTGGAGTGACGTCATTCCTCTTGTGTTACGTACCCCAGCCGTTTGCCCATGATTGTCTGAAGGAACTTCCTGGCAGAGATTTGACCCAGGACTTTCCTGTAACTGTTTGTAAAGATGGCATCAGCATGGCGTCCTGAGCTAAAATCAGAAACAGGACAATTTACAGCAATTCAGTTATAACACAACAGTGTTCTTGAATAGCTTTTAGAAAAAAAAGATAAATTGCAGTGCAAGTAAACAGCAAAAAAAAAAAAAAACAGGTATATGGTCAGAGGTGTGGACTTGAGTCACGACTTGGACTCGAGTCAGACTCAAGTCACAAATCTGATGACTTTAAACACTTGTGAATTCACTTGTGCTTTTGGGCAAGTCTAAAAATTTAATAGTATGTGATTTAAAGAGTTTGCCACGAATCATTTCATTTCCCTTAATTTCCTGAATCCACAGTGTTTAAAACAATCTGTCATCATCCAGTCAAGTTGCAGGAGAGAACCATGAAGAACTAAGATGAGGGCCAGTTAGAAAAAAAAATTACACAAAAGATAATTTTATTCATGTTAAAAAAAAAAGTTTAAAAAACAAATACAAAGTTTAAAAAGCATTCATGATTTGCATATTCAATATATTATTACTCCTATGGTAAGATGGCATCACATTTGGCTAAGAGCACATTGTGACTTGTTTAGGACTTGAAATTCAAAGACTTGGGACTTGACTTAGGACTTGCCTGTCTTGACTTGGGACTTGAGTGCAAAATCTTGAGACTTACATGTGACTTGCAAAACAATGACTTGGTCCCACCTCTGGTATCTGTCCATTTTAAAGGGTCGTTTCACTTAAATTACCAAAAAGCACTTTCTTCACCAGCCATGCAGATAATTGAGGTTTTTGTTGCCCAGATTTTTAGATATCCTTCTATCTCACATTGCTGTGAACATTTTTCTATCTTCTTAAAAGTAAATAGTTCCTATAAAAACTGTCAACGGAGAGCTCTGTGACTAGTGACTTGTGCACTTTTTCTGAAAAGACATGTTAATGTTAAAGTTTTTAAATGTATAGAGTCACACACACAGTGGCACAGCTAACTGTTAGCATCACATGGTTAATGTAACCTGGTGGTTATCAACAGGTTTAAGAACAGAGTAGAATTGCTTCGGAGAGAATGGATGTTAACCGCTGCGGGCCTGATTCAAAAAATCTGTAGGGACTGATTAAAAGTCCAGTGTGTAGGATTTAGTGGCACCTAGTGGTAAGGTTGCAGATTGCAGCTGACTTAAAACGAAACGGTGGCTCACACAAATACACACATGGCCTCCTCTTGAGCCAGTGTTTGGTTTGTCTATTCTGGGCTACTGTAGAAACAACATGGTAGACTCTGTGGAGGAGGACCTGCTCTGTATATAGATATAAATTGCTTAACCTAAGGTAACAAAAACACAGTGATTCTTAGTTTCAGGTGATTATACAGTAATGAAAACATAGATATGAATATTATATTCCATTTTTAACAGTTCATCCTGCTACATCCTACACACTGGCCCTTTAAGGGTGGCAGAATTCTTAGTGGCAGATATCTCAAAAACCAAATCTATCTGCACTCGTAAATACCACCAGAGAACTGAGGGTTTTTTTTGTTGTTGTTTTTAATTTGGGTACAATAACCTTTTAAACCAAATTCTGGATCAGCCTCTGAATCCATATTAACAAACTGACCGTAACTCTGCTCGCTCCCTGGGGGGACTTGTTTCTTCCTCCAGCTGCTCTGATGGATTCTTTATAGAAGATGTCATCAGGATGGATGTATCCCTCTGGCCGAACCTGAGAAATATCCTCATTATCTTAATGAATGAAGAACACTGTATTCAAATGTCTTCACACACACTATACCATACTGATATGTAAATGTAAATTTAATTATTACACAGAGTCTTAATGGTCAAGATGGATTTTAAACTAAGAAAAAAAAGCCTCAGTCTTCTTTTTACAATATTTTCAATCTCATAAAATTAGATATTCTGCTGCTGTGGCACAGGACTCTGTGATTAAACTGCAGTGTGGTGACTAATACAGACATCTTGACCCTTTTTAGCATAACAAGTGCAGAAGGCACAGCTGTGACATGCAGAGTAAACGTCATGTGCTTCGTACAAGGATGTGGCCATTCTTTGAGCCCTGACACTGTCATCAAGTGATTATATGTCAGCATTGAGCTCAAATCAGTGTTATTCTGAGTCTATCTTCATCTGTATGTTATCTACTTCACCGGCAGATTATATATTTTCTGTTGTTTAGATACCCACACTAAACTGTAAACATGTATATATATTTAAAAAACAAACCCTAAGCACGCTGTATATACTGCATATACTGTCATATCCAAATATCTCATGTATATAAAGCCACAGTTAATCTTCCTGTGTTTATTCCAGCACCCTTTGCATTCTGCTCTTTAGCAAATAAAATACAGAGTCAAATTTCAAAAATTCCATGTATGTGTACACAGGTAATACCTGGTCAATAAAGCACATCATAATTCTGATCTTCATGTTTTATTTCTGGTTTTAATTTTTTCCATATCACTTAGAGCTCTCCAACTATCAGGTGTTTTCTGAAGCTGAGCAATATTTGATGAAGAAAACCTGTGGTTTTAATTTGTCAAAGATCCATTTAAAAATCCTCATTCAGTATATTAATATTCTTCAATGAGTTTTCAGCACTTCTGCTGCCATTGGTAGGTATCTACAGATCTGAACATTTGAGTTGACCACTCATTAAGAGTTGAATAACTTTAAAAGCATTAAAACACTAACATTAAAAAAACAGTAAAGTAAATTAAAGTAAATCTGTCAGGACTTACCTAATGGATGGGTAGAGCGGGGAGCCTGATAAAGACATGACCAGGCAACAAAACAGCAGCAGTGCAGCTTTCTCCATCCTCACAGCTAGTCCTGAAGAAGAATGAACAGCTAGAATAAATGACAGGAGGAGAAATTACATTAGAAAAAACGCTGAAACCACAGTTTCCTTCAACCAGCCTCATCGCTCTGCTGAAGGCACTGAAGTTGCAGCAGGCAGAGATGTGTACTATGATGGAAAACGTCAACATATAATCTGAAATGTTGAAATTTTAAAAGCATGGACATTAAATGTATGATAAACACATTACACATGGTGGAAGACTTACCTTGATATTTTGTGTCCCTGTAGTTCCTCTTTATTTGGTGCCTTCAACTCTCATCATCTCTCACTGCCAGGAATGTCTGGGCAGACAAACAACCTCTGGAAGAGTACTGTTTGTTATCCCTGCATCCATGGTCAGTTTATACTGAACCTGTAGCTCCCAGTCACTCCCACATCACACATGATCACACTCTCTCTCTTCCCAAGGCTGAGTGGTCTGCATGCTCTCGCCCTCTTTTTGTCCTTCTCTCCTTTCTCAAACTCAAGTTTGTTTTATCACTATGACCATAAGCAAATAACAGAGATGCCAAACATGTTGTATGATCTGGCACATGCACTTTTATACCACAGGTGGTGCTCAAGCACCTGCTCTTTTAGCCTCTGACTAGATAAGTGCCCTCTTTGCAAGACTTTTTGGGGGGTTATTTCTATTTTAAATTTTATTTATTTTGGCCCATGGCAAGGTTCAAGCACAGGTGACCGTAGTTTGTGTAATGTTACCTTTAAATAACTGTGACTTTTGGTTTCACATGGAATGTACTTATGTAAGCTCTGTAATGTTACATTAAAAGTGCACTGATTTTGTTTCACATTTGACACAAACTGCAGTCTACTGGGTGAAAGTCCGGTTTTGTTTGACCTCCTTCTCGCTCTTTATTCTTGAGTCCTCAATCTCAATCCAAGTCTGATGGGTCTTAAAAAGCTTCATGGGTTGGAGCAGGTTTGGGCCAAAAATGTGCGCTAATTAGCCAGGGTTTTTTTTTTAATAAAAAAAAATGTGAAAAGGTAAGCACTCTGTACTTAATTAATTTCATTATTACTTATTTGAAATATAAATTCAACATATATTACAGATATTATATTTTAACTGATTAATCGATATCATCTTCCATTTCTTTTGCCTAAGCCTGGTAGCTCCTTAACCACTTCATCTGTTTCAGCAGCAGACAGCAGCACCTTCTTCTTCTGTCCCTGCAGGCAGGAAGAGAAGGAAAGGAAGCAGCCAGGCTCTGTGTCAGGCTCCGTGTTCTTCTTCCCAGCCCAAACAGGGAGCTTCTCTGGTGGGGACATACAGTGCAGAGAGGTGGTGATCCTCTGAGCTGGTCCATTTACTGCTGGAGAACCACATAACTAGCGCTGCCAGACAGCCGGTGTGTCCGGGGTGTTAGAAGCTGACTGGTCGTCGGGCTTGGTCGGACTTGGGCTCAGTGTTTTATGTGATGATCTTTGATGGTCTGGGTTTGACCCTCAGCTCACATGGGTTGGTTCTGTTTGGGTTATAAATTTTTTGGCCCATTGAGAGCTCTACTTTGTACATCAGTTGCTCCCAGCATCAAGTAGACTATTACTGCAGGTGAGTGTATATTGCGGTCAGTGAAGAGCCTGGTGCGTCTCATAAGGACGCTAAAGGGTGCATTTGGCACTGATATCACATGTTGAGGGATCTGAGTTCTAATGCTGTTAGACAGCCACCACAGTTAAGGTGCTCTGCAGAACAGCATCCGTGTCTGCCTGACCTGCCCTCGATCTTAGTTTTACCAATACTACTTTAGTAAAACTACATATAGCCTGATTAAAGTACCAAAAGTTAACACTGTCTACTTATTATGCAGAATGGTCCATACCAGAAAAATAGATATATTATTGATTTATGGACCCATTAATCACTTTTATGTTGCAGCTGGTAAAGTTTGTGCTAATCTAATTAGGCTACTATAGGCCTACTGCTAGGTAGCTCCCCCCTAGATATCTATGCAATTTTATTTTGATCTATAATAAAATATCCTAATTTATTTGTTGAATATACTTTGTTTTATTAATCTGAATCTGTAAAGTTACTAAAGTTATCAAATAAATGTGGGTTAAAAGTACAATATTAGAGGAGAGAGAGGAGAGGAGAGGAGAGGAGAGGAGAGGAGAACACACTTAGCCTGAGTCTAAAAAATTAAGAAATGTTCACAATAAAGGCTGTTCTCTAAATAAATAAAACAATAAACCAAACAGTCTACTATCTGTTTATTCAGAGAACAGCCTTTTTCATTCAATTTTGTGTAAACTTTTGATGATTTTTGAATCGTCATTTATATGGAATGTGGAACTGTTTTCTTTGTCATTGCCTGTTCTTGTGATACATGTAGACATGGTGAATGGTAAAGACCATTGTCTGTGTGTGAATTTATAATTTTGTAGAACTCTATTATAGTAGTAGTAGTATTAAACATCTGCATGATTGTGTGGGTATTGAAATAAATAAATATGTAAGTAACCTAAATAAAATATATGCTACTGTATGTCACTTTATTTTTTATAAATAATTCTGAGAGGAGTGCCCTTCTTTTCGCCAGAGCACCTGACCCCCAACATGTGTGTACACAGCGCCGTATACAGTATAAGTATATATTATTTAGAATATAAGAAAAAATTACAACAAATGGTTGGTGCATTACTAGCTGTTATGAAAAAAATATAATTATTGCAAACAAAATTTAAAACATATAAAAAAAAACAAAATAATACATATGATAGGATGAGGTTTGCTTGTTTATGTATAGAAAATTAAATGTAGGCTAATGGACAGTTCAACAGCCATTATATAATCTTATAGTGTATCCATTATGCAAAATGTTCCCTAAAATAAAGTGTCTACAACCATCGCCTGTCAAGGAAAGTAATAGAATAAAATAAAATAATCAGGAACAGGTCTATATCAGCTTACTGGACATTATGAAAAAAAAGCATAAAGTAGAATACATCTGAACAGCTCTCTGAAACATTACAAGAAGACATTATGTTTTATTAACGAGACCTTTTACAGACTCAAAATGTTGTCGCCTTGTATTTAACAACTGGTGCTACAGGTGGATAGACAGCATGTCAATAGACAATGTCTCCTCTCATAAACAGTACATCAGTGCATTCTGTCACTGGAATATTAATAAATAATGATATATTTTATTTTGATGCCACCCCACTCTTCCCCTCCCCACACCTCTCGTCCTTGGGCCCGAGTTTGCCACCATAACGTGAAAAACAGTTGTGAGCTGTCTCAATCACCACAGTGTGGTCAGCTTTTAAGACTGACTCAAGACTGTGGTGATTTATTAAAAGCCAATTTTGAAGATTTCGCCGACGTCCGGAACGTTGTTGTACAGAAAGGTTTCTAGACGGACCATGATGCTGGACGTACCAGGGACGTCTTTGGCTTGTTGGCAGTCAAGATGATTCCCTGTCGTCTTCTTACATCTTTGCTGAGCAGCACACCGTAAGGTGCGTTACCATCCTCTTTTTATCTGTCAAGGCCTTCAGAACATAGAGAAACAATGTAGAAATAAAAACGACAGAGTGAAATACAGTTGGCTCCTGACACTACGCCATATCTAGAAATTAGTAATAGAAAAATAGTTAACAACCTATTTTACGCTTGTGCACATGAATCTTAGCTTATGTCAAATATTTCCGAGATAATTTAGGTAGCAGTGATATGTAAGGGAAACATTTCTGTCACCGTACCTAAAACTCATTTTTATTGGCGGGAGACCTTCCATGTTTTGACAGGTAAATGTTTTTTCCGAATTTTCTTAACGATACTTTGTAATGGGGAGATGCTGCTCTTGATATTTAGACATCTTCGGCTCCACATGATATGAGTGCCTGAATGACATTTATCCACCGTAGCTAGCAGTTGAATAGTAATGTATTCAGAAAGATAAACAAGGTACAAAATGTTAGCTACTGAGTAGCGTTAAAAAAAAAAAAAAAGCTAACTGCAGTGTATGGTGACTCAGTCAGAGCTAACTCTGACAGTCGGCTAAAAGCCTTTGCTGGTTAGTTAGCTAACTAACCATGAAGTACCTGAGTAAACTCTTGTTTACCATTCCCCAACACTGGAGACCCCTCAGGTGTATTCACCCCAGACATTGTTCTAACTTAGCGAACACTAGTGTGACTAAAAGACAGAGGAAGACAACTGTAAACAAGTTCAAGAGTCAGATATCATCAGGTCCAAGTTTCCAGGATTTCATCAAAGGAATTTCAGTGAATAAGACTCATGTTGCTGATGATGAAGAATACAAACATAGTTATCTCTCTGAGGACTTGGACATGGGGAATTCAAGGAAAGGTTAGTCTGCATCACTGAAAGCCATCAAGTTAATTTTGATAGTGTGGAACAACAACAACAACAACAAGTGTTTTGTGTTAATATTACAGTGTATTTTGAAACCTATGGATGTCAAATGAATGTCAGCGACACAGAGATAGCCTGGTCCATACTGCAGAGGAAGGGATATCAGCGCACAGTAAACATAAGTGAGGTAAAGAATAGCTTTTTAAGATTTTAACATCATTTATATTCAAACAGGTGACTAAACAAATGACTGTGCTTACAGGCAGATGTTGTCCTTCTGGTAACATGCTCCATAAGGTAAGATAATGTAGCAAAATGTTACGTTTTCAGTAATAAGCTGAAAAAACTTTTGCTGTAAGTAAAGATTTTACAATGTTTAACCCAACTCGCTAAAATTGTCATTAAAATGCCTCCATGAGACCAGACAAACTAAATCTGATACACCAGCTAATGGACAGACATTTCTTTTTACAGAGAAAAAGCTGAACAAACAATATGGAATAGACTACAACAACTGACAGCTATGAAGAGGAGACGGTTAAAGACTCACACACCAATGAAAATTGGGATTTTAGGTAAGTGAGGTCACTCATATACAGATGTTTGAGTACAGATGTAGAAGATCTTAATGGCTGTGTTTGTCCAGGGTGCATGGCAGAAAGACTAAAGACAGAGCTTTTGGAGCGGGAGAAGCTTGTAGACGTTCTCGCTGGTCCGGACGCCTACAGGGACCTTCCTCGCCTCTTGACTATAGCTGATGGAGGTCAACAGGCAAGCAACGTGCTGCTGTCATTAGAAGAGACCTACGCTGACGTCATGCCCGTTCACCACGCTCCTCAGGGGAACAGTGCTTTTGTGTGAGTGTGCAAGCTGTTCCCTGAACAACTATGGTTTTTGGAGGAAGTGGTCAAATTCATCCTCACCTCGTGTCATTGTCTCCAGCGACACTGTGGCTTTATAGCGCAACTTCTGATGATTTTGTGTGCGTCTCTTGCACTGGCAGGTCCATCATGCGAGGCTGTGACAACATGTGTAGTTACTGCATCGTTCCCTTCACCCGAGGGAGAGAGAGGAGTCGACCGGTCAGCTCCATACTTGAGGAAGTTCGCATGCTCTCTGACCAGGCAAGTTAAACCCTCAACGCTTATACTTCTATACTTATACATCCCTACACTGGTAGCAGTACTAAGGCAATTACAAGAAAGTTCTCTAATTTAGGAAAAATGCTGCATGAAATTTATGAGGCAAAATATTAAAACTGAGAAAATCAATTAGTCCAAATGGTGCTTTAAAAAGCTAAGCCTATGTAAGTCTGTGCAGTACAGTAATGTACAGTACAGGCCAAAAGTTTGGACACACCGTCTCATTCAATGCATTTTCTTTATTTTCATGACTATTTACATTGTAGATTCTCACTGAAGGCATCAAAACTATGAATGAACACATGTGGAGTTATGTACTTAACAAAAAAAGGTGAAATAACTGAAAACATGTTTTATATTCTAGTTTCTTCAAAATAGCCACCCTTTGCTCTGATTACTGCTTTGCACACTCTTGGCATTCTCTCCATGAGCTTCAAGAGGTAGTCACCTGAAATGGTTTTCCAACAGTCTTGAAGGAGTTCCCAGAGGTGTTCAGCACTTGTTGGCCCCTTTGCCTTCACTCTGCGGTCCAGCTCACCCCAAACCATCTCGATTGGGTTCAGGTCCGGTGACTGTGTAGGCCAGGCCATCTGCCGCAGCACTCCATCACTCTCCTTCTTGGTCAAATAGCCCTTACACAGCCTGGAGGTGTGTTTGGGGTCATTGTCCTGTTGAAAAATAAATGATCGTCCAACTAAACGCAAACCGGATGGGATGGCATGTCGCTGCAGGATGCTGTGGTAGCCATGCTGGTTCAGTGTGCCTTCAATTTTGAATAAATCCCCAACAGTGTCACCAGCAAAACACCCCACACCATCACACCTCCTCCTCCATGCTTCACAGTGGGAACCAGGCATGTGGAATCCATCCGTTCACCTTTTCTGTCTCACAAAGACACGGCGGTTGGAACCAAAGATCTCAAATTTGGACTCATCAGACCAAAGCACAGATTTCCACTGGTCTAATGTCCATTCCTTGTGTTTCTTGGCCCAAACAAATCTCTTCTGCTTGTTGCCTCTCCTTAGCAGTGGTTTCCTAGCAGCTATTTGACCATGAAGGCCTGATTCGCACAGTCTCCTCTTAACAGTTGTTCTAGAGATGGGTCTGCTGCTAGAACTCTGTGTGGCATTCATCTGGTCTCTGATCTGAGCTGCTGTGAACTTATCCTCAGAAGCAGAGGTGACTCTTGGTCTTCCTTTCCTGGGTCGGTCCTCATGTGTGCCAGTTTCGTTGTAGCGCTTGATGGTTTTTGCGACTCCACTTGGGGACACATTTAAAGTTTTTGCAATTGTCCGGACTGACTGACCTTCATTTCTTAAAGTAATGATGGCCACTTGTTTTTCTTTAGTTAGCTGATTGGTTCTTGCCATAATATGAATTTTAACAGTTGTCCAATAGGGCTGTCGGCTGTGTATTAACCTGACTTCTGCACAACACAACTGATGGTCCCAACCCCATTGATAAAGCAAGAAATTCCACTAATTAACCCTGATAAGGCACACCTGTGAAGTGGAAACCATTTCAGGTGACTACCTCTTGAAGCTCATGGAGAGAATGCCAAGAGTGTGCAAAGCAGTAATCAGAGCAAAGGGTGGCTATTTTGAAGAAACTAGAATATAAAACATGTTTTCAGTTATTTCACCTTTTTTGTTAAGTACATAACTCCACATGTGTTCATTCATAGTTTTGATGCCTTCAGTGAGAATCTACAATGTAAATAGTCATGAAAATAAAGAAAACGCATTGAATGAGAAGGTGTGTCCAAACTTTTGGCCTGTACTGTATATGTAGTGGATTAATAATTCCAGCTCTCTCTGACGAGTATGTATGTGGTGGATGTTTTTTTGTTCAGGGTGTGAAGGAGGTGACTTTGCTGGGTCAGAATGTGAACAGCTATAGAGACACGTCAGAGGAACATTTCTGTGGCTCAGAGCCGACCACGCTCAGCCGCGGCTTTAAGACTGTGTACAGAACCAAACAGGGAGGTCTGCGCTTCTCTGACTTGCTGGACCAAGTGTCACTCATCAACCCCGACATGAGGATTAGATTCACCTCCCCTCATCCCAAGGATTTTCCTGATGAGGTGCATGACACACTTTACCCGCTGAACACACATTCTCAAAGCATTAAATCTCATTACAGCCCAACATAGATGTTCCTCAAAGCGCCTTTTTGCTATTTGATCACATTTTGCAACAACACTCTGCCACTTTCTGTGTAGGGACTTGGCTGATTGAAGCCTCCTGTCATGCTCTGTGTTGCTGGTGTTTACAGGTTTTGCATCTGATTGCGGAGCGAGGGAACATTTGTAAGCAGATCCACCTTCCAGCTCAGAGTGGCAGCAGCCAGGTCCTAACAGCAATGCGCCGTGGGTAAGTCAGCACTGTGCTTTTTTCCCCCCAAACCGAATTTTCAAAACTGTTTGTAAAGTTGTTGATGAAGTCTCACAAAGTGCTCTGATAGAGTGTCTTTTCTTATATAATATACAGCTACACAAGAGAGGCCTACCTGGATCTTGTCGAGAACATCAAGAGAATTATTCCAGGTAGGCTACAAAATGTCCGGCATCATTATTCCTTCGACTTTTAAGGATGGCAGGAGTATTGTTACTTTCAAGACATTTCACTCAAGCAAAGTAAAATTACCCCAAAAAACATGTGACGCTGTGTAAAATGTAAGTAAAGCAGAATTGTAGAATGTTAAAAAGATGATGGTTTCATTATTGGTTTGAAAGGGCTATCCTTGAAAGGCTCCGCTGTTCACAAGCAAGAACAGTCGAGGTTCACCACTCTGTGGAAAACTGTGTGGAGAAACAGTTCAACAGTTCAAGAACAACATTTCTCAACCAAGAATTGCAAAGAAGTTATTTTTGGTGTTTTCACCATTTACAACCCATAATATCAAAAGATTTGGAGAATCTGGAGAAATCTGTGCACGTCAGGGTCAAGGCTGAAAAGCATAATTGAATGGCTGTGACCTTTGACCCCTCAGGCTGCTCTGCATTAAAAACCAACGTGATTATAAAAAGCATATCACTACATGGACTCAGGAACACTTTGGAAAACCATTTTTTTTTTGCAACCAGATACAGTGCCGACTTCTCTGGGCTCGAGCTCGTCTGAGATGGACTGACACAAAGCGGAAACGTGTGTTGTGGTCTGATGAATCCACATTTCAAACTGTTTTTGGAAATCATGGATGTCTGTCCTTCTGGTGAAAGAGGAAAAGGACCATCCATATTGTTACCAGCTCAAAATTCAAAGCCAGCATCTGTGATGGTATGGGGCTGTGTTAGTGCCCATGGCATCATGGGTAACTTCACATCTGTAAAGACACCATGAATGCTAAAAGGTACATACAGGTTTTGGAGCAACATATGCTGCCATCCAGACGGCAGCTTTTTCAGGGACATCCCTGCTTATTCCAGCAAGACAATTAGACATATTCTGCATGTGTAACAGTGTTGCTTCATAGTAACAGAGTGCAGGTACTAGACTGGCCTGCCTGCAGTACAGACCTGTCTCCCATTGAACATGTGTGGCGTATTATGAAGCACAAAATACGACAATGGAGACCCCGGACTGCTGAGCAACTGAAGTCATATATCAAGCAAGACTGGGAAAGAATGTCACTTTCAAAACTTGAACAATTTTTTGAAACATGTTGCAGGCGCTAAATTCAAAAACCAGTAAAGGTTATCAGTTTGAACATCAGATATCTTGTCTTTGTGCTGTATTCAATTGAATGTAGGTCAGAAAGGATTTGCGAATGATTGCATTATGTTTTATTTACTTTGTCCTAACTGCTTTTGGAACCCTGGTGTTAGATGAATGTTAAAAGTAGGTCAGTTAATATGTATTTATTTCCTCAGTGTAAAGCTTTGTGTTATACTCCATTTTCAGTGTTTCATTTCCTTATTTGCCAGTCTGTGGGTTTCCATTCACATAACCAATGATCCAAGCATTTATTAGTACCAGAGCATGAGTGGGGCCTTTGAAACAGATGCAACTTGAAATGCAGCAAACTACAGTTACACATATTGCAGTGAAAGTATGTGTGTGTAAAAACCCAGCTGACAATATAACCAAAAAGCGCATTTGCTGTGGTAAATCATCTTGATATTGAAGTGTTTGGTCTGTGTTTAACATTAATGATGTGTGTGTGTCAGAGGTGAGTCTCAGCAGTGACTTCATCTCAGGCTTCTGTGGTGAGACAGAGGACGACCACCAGCAGACTCTGTCTCTGATCAGAGAGGTGGGCTACAACGTGGGCTTCCTGTTTGCCTACAGCATGAGAAAGGTGAGCTGTTGTGAGTTTATCATTTATCATTTTATTTTATAAAATGTTCTCTGAAGTGGCTTCATAAAAGATCTAGATTTAGTAACCGCTCTCATGGTTTCTCACTCAGAAAACTCATGCCTCCCATCGGCTACGAGACGACGTGCCAGCTGAGGTGAAGCAGAGGAGGCTGGAGGAGTGTATTACTGTATTCAGAGAGGAAGCTGCAAGGGTCAACACTGCTCTCATCGGCAGCACACAGCTTGTCCTGGTGGAGGGAGTGAGTACGGCACACATGACCGACACAACTCTCTGAAGATATCTGATTTATAAAAATGCATGAACAGATATGATACTCAGTGTCAATGATATTCCCTTAAACCTGAGTACAGGAAGTTTTATTTAAATTATTAATTTGTCTCTAAAATAAATCCAGACAGCAAAGACACAGCTGCCTCTCTGTATGTCGTCTGCCTGTGTTAAAGCT
Source organism: Epinephelus fuscoguttatus (assembly GCF_011397635.1). Classification (NCBI taxonomy): domain Eukaryota; kingdom Metazoa; phylum Chordata; class Actinopteri; order Perciformes; family Serranidae; genus Epinephelus; species Epinephelus fuscoguttatus. The sequence continues at coordinate 41,066,039 of NC_064752.1, forward strand.
TAGGTTGAGATGGCACTGGCTAATTTTTGAGAAAAGTGTAACAGAAGATTGGGTGGTATTATCATAGTTTCATAATTTTAACTATGCTAGTAGTGTTGTTCTTAGCTTGGCTTGATCGGTGTGGGGCTGTTGATCGGCCCTCCGCTTTGGTTTTGATTGAATATCTCAACAGCTATAGATGGATTGCAGTTTTGGGTGTGCATGGTCATGTGGCAATGGTGGGCACTGCCTCCAGTACATCTGCGTCAACAACAATCAAACACATGAAAGTCAAAACTCAACATAATTTTTGTTCATCAGTCAAATGTCTATCATTAGGAAAAAGAAACAGTCACTGTGTTGTATGTACGAGTGTGTAAATTATTATTAGTTACATAAAATTCAGGATCATATGAAGCTCAGTGTCCTGGTCGTGTTTACATGATGCATTGTGCACAGGTGACAGGCATTTTAAACATCTTGTCAGCAGCTAAGATTGTCATTAAGCTTACAGCCACAATTTTGGGATACATACCATTTTTAGTTATCACAAATTCCTCCCAGAGCGGCGGCAGCACTCTCCATCGTCTGGTTTAAACCAGGTCAAATGACATCAACCCGTTATTTATGATAACCTGATCAGTGCATTGAGAGTGCGGCGCGGTACAGAGAATAAAAAAAACTATTGATCTACTAATTAATGTAGAGTGATTGATAATTTAATGAAAGGCTTCTCCAATAAAATTTCTTAGTCTTCTTTATTCTGGTGACAGCAGCAGATTGTGCACATCTCTGTCCTGTTATTAATTATTCATGACACTTTGGCAGCGCTCCAAAATACTGCAGCATTTTTCGGTATTACTGTGTCACCAAGTCTCCTCAGCATTTTTGCCTTCAAATTTTAAGACTCACAGCAAACAGCCAGCTCTTGTTTTAGCGTGTTTATAGTATCCATTACTGTAATGGTTAATTTTTGGGACAAAAAAGGGCAGGATTTGTGAGTTGGGACAGCTGCTCGTAATTCAGGACGTCTAATCACCCTGTATATACATAAATGTATATATTCCTTATAAATATAAGACATTTTCCCTTTTATTTTCTCTTTTAGTACCACTTTTACCACTACACCTACATTTCGTCGTACAATCCTATTTTGTATAATAACAATAATAAATCAGTTCCCTTTCCAGTATGTTGGTGAAAGGATTTATTGGCTCCTATAGGAAATATAGATATACTATATATAGTATAGAAATACATAAATTGAATTAGTAATGTGTGACGCTGCTCACAATGGATGGTAGTAGTCGTCCTGTACCACTGGGGGGTTACTGTAACCTGTTACCAGGCAACACCGCTCATCTCTGGTTTCCACTTTTATGCAGGAAAGTAAAAGATCTGCCAAGGACCTGTGTGGGAGAACTGATGGCAATATGAAAGTGATTTTCCCCAAAGAGGACGTTGCTGTTCAGCCTGCTGAATCCAACACGGCAGTGGTCAGCGCCGGAGACTATGTGCTGGTGAAGGTGCGGCTTAAAACATACAGATAGTACATCGTTTTACATGCTCTCCAAAATACAGCCAGACTGATACAGCCCATATTGTTAGTAGATATTTGTTTTCTGCACATATATTGGTAAACTGTATGTTGACTGATAAATAACATAATAGGTTGCAGAACAGAATGCCAAGGATATGTTTAAGGTCTTTTAGAAATGTTGTCATTTTCCATCAGAGAGCACTGACAAGGTTATTTTGCAACTGTGAAATGTTGCACTCACTCACAGCACATATCTTGGTCACTAGTCTTTAGTCCAGACATGTAAAGGCCTTGAAAACATATTTTCTCTTAGTATTTGTGTTGGGATCCTATATGGACACACTTCTCTGCTATAGAACAGGTTTGGCTGTCTCACACAAGACTTTTTGTATTTCATGTCTATGCCTCCAGCTGACATCAGCTGTGGCCAGAGGCATTATGTTTTTGGGTTGTGCCAGCGTCTGTATGCCCGTCTGTCCCATTCTGTTGAACGCGATATCTCAAGAACACCTTGAGGAAATATCTTATCTCTTATCGCAACTGTTTAAATTTGGTGTTCAAAGGTCACTTTGACCTCACAAAACCGGCCATAACTCAAGAATTCGTATGCTGATTATGCAAACTTTCACACAAATGTCTAACAGGATAAAATAATGAAGTGATGACATTTTACCTCCAAAAGGTCAACTTCACTGTGACATCATAATGTTCTGCAGAAACACTTTTCTGGCCATTATTCAACAGCATAACTCAGACACAGAAGGGGAGACATTTGGTCAGATACTGAATCGGTGACTCTAATTTTGGGTGTCCATCTTGAAACTGTGACTGTATTGATATTTTGCTGGGTTGAAGATGTGTGTGAAGCATCCATGTTTTAAAATTTGTAGCTTTTTTGCAGCAACATCCATATGTGAAGCATTGAGCCTGTCATGGCTCCATATGAGTCTGTACAGACATGGATGTAACTGTGACTTGACCATTTTGCAGAGACATACAACCACAAGGTGATCATTCTAGTTTTCTCTGTACTCCTCTCACCGGTTTAAAGTGGATGTGACTCAGTGGGGGAAAAAAACGTGTCACATACTTGCACCAATCAAGATTTAGAAAGAGAGTCTGCTCAAACAGCACACACACAGTCCCAGTAAAGCAGAATGGCTTAATTTTCAAGTGTTATTAACTCGTTTAGTCATAAATAAAATATTTGATAATATACAGACACACTCCACCAAGGAAGTTATGTATTTGGTTTATTTTTCAGCAGGATTACAGAAAAGCCACTGGCCCGATTTCAGGAAACTTGGTGGAAGGATGTAGCGTGAGCTGAGGAAGAATCCATTTAATTTTGTATCTAAATAATGAGGCGGATACACTGATTATTTTTCACTCTGGTAAACCCTGCAAGATAGGGCATTTGGCCTCGGCGGGGGTCTGTGTTGTCCGAGTGCCCGTTTAATTTAAATTGTGTTTTTATGTTGAAAAACTAATATAAGTTGATGCATTGTTATCTCAAATATTAAAGGTGCTTTTGCTCTCAAAACTATTGTAATAATCAGGCTCTGTTTTGAATATCAGGAACATTAACTTGAAAATGGAGATGAAAAACATGTTTCTCAAGTACCTAAAATGAAACATCCATCACAGGTGTTCAGATGCAGGCACACCTTTAATACAACAATGTAAAACTCGTGTCTTCCTGTGACACACCAACAGTCATGTAAAAAGGACAAGGTACCTATTCTACTATGAAGAGACGTTTTCCTGCCAGTCAGTGGCAGAGGAGGACATCATTTCAACAATTTTTCATCACAGTCAGGAGCTTTAATAAGGCATTATCTGTCACTTCACAAAGAGTTCATCATTTAATCCTTCTCTCTTTGATGTTTTGTGTCTGTTATATAGATACTGGCGGCCAACTCACAGAGCCTGAGAGGCCGGGCCCTCAGTCACAGCTCCCTGAACGGCTCCGTGAAGCACTGTGAGACTCTGCCAAGGCACCAGCTAGATGAACATGTGGACTCAGACTCAGCCATGATTGAAACATGTTGATTGACACAGGTGACACCACAAGAAACAAACTGTTAGTGTTTGGGAAAACTAGCACTCTGCCCTCTCTTGAATGACACTGAAGCAACATGGAGGCTGTTTATGGGAATGTTGGTCACCTTACAGTCACATAGGGTGATGAGTTATAAGAATGACAACATTATTTTGGAGAAACTCTATCCGACATCACGCTGCAGTGGCCACTCACATACGCGGCCATCAGACCAAATGTTGCCTGCAGTCCACAGGAGCAAGAAATAAAGTGTCTTTCTATTGTTAAATATATTTAAGTGAGTAAAAGAAATAAAGAATGTGTAACAGCTACAGTGCTACAAAGGAGAACACTCGCTTTGTTTGTGTTTGCGCATGTGTGTCTTTTGTAGCAATAAATTCACAACAGTAATGATAATCAAAAGAAATTCTACAGATCCCCAGGCAAACATTAACAAACTTGACAAAGACAAATACCCGCTTAGATGGGGGGATGGCTTTCACCCTCCACTTCCCCACAAATATACCATTTAAGTGACACTCCCAAAACACTGCACAAGCCTGCAGCTAATCGCCTCAACACCTGATTTGTTGTGAATGCAGCCTAAGGCCCCGTTTACAACTGGTGTTATCATGCGTCTTGGGCGCTTGGATCACAAGTGGACAGCTGCTCTATATCTGTCTGTTTACACCTGCCATTAGAGTGTGTCTCCACATGCGTCTCACGTGCACACTTGAGACTGTATCTAACTTCCCTGCTCTGCATGCAGACAAACATGTAAATCATTTCCATCTGCAAAGACCAGAAGACAAGCGCGTCCCCTGGTCCCGCCACCTCCATAGAGCTAGGAGATTACTGCTACAGGAGTGTGAGCTCAGCGTCAGAGACAGTTGGAATGTGGTCTGAGTGACTGAAACTCTAGATTGTTTGAGTGCATTCACACCTGTACTTTGAGCTGTTCGCTTGTGATCCAATCACCCAGGACGCATGTTAATAGCAGGTGTAAACAGGCCTAAGATGCTGAAACCAGTTTGGATGATGTAAATTATGTTTGTTTCACACATACAGCTATGACTGATTTGTTTTGTCTGGTACTTGATTGATGTCACAGCATATTTTGTAGGACTCTCCAAACTGCAGTAATAATATCATAGATCAGCACATTTGTAGAATCGCTCTGTGAGTCAGAAGCTTTGAGAGGCAATTTGTCCAAAGTCAGCAGTAGAAAGTGCTGTGATCTGCTTTGGAAGGAGCATGTTGTTTCAAAAAGATAATTGTGGTGACAGCAGCAGATCCTGTCCTGCAGATTGTGTCCTACTGTGACATGACTGCAGTGACCCTGTTGGAAAAGTTCACTGCCCCATCTACATTTAAATGTGTATTTATTCATGTGGAGAACCTGGTCTGAGTTTTCATTTAAAAGAAAAAGAGTATAAAAAAACCGAAACATGATAAAAACCTGAGGTGACATCCACATGCAAACAGGAGATCTGCATTTCTCTTGATCGTAGAGAAGTAATATTTGTACATTATTCAGTTTTTTCTTTGAAATTTCTGTCAGGTAGATAAAACTCTGGCTGCGATTGTGTCTTCATGGTGGCGTGTCCTCGTGCACAAATAAATCCTGTGAGTCTCCAGAAATGCCGTTTAACCACTGAACTGAACATCTGTCCCAATCAGCATATAGTCCTGGAGAAAACATGAAGCACAGCAGTTAAGAACAAATTCCAAATTAGAAATGATGTTGATCAACTCATAATTTAAGATGTTTACTTCGAGTTATTGGACCTTATTAAAATCCCTGTTATAAATTAAAAAAAAAAAATACAGCTTTATAGAAAATATCCAGTGTCTGACCTTCAGGACCTGAAGCTGCGTGTTCACAAGCTTCATCTTTCCAAGTGTAGGAAGTGGGTATCCCTTTGCAAGTTGAACTATGAAGCAGAATTCACATATGTAGATAAACTTACTGCACAAATCCAATAAGGCAAGCACTGACAGTGATGTTATTACAAGTAGCAGGGGCTTTATACTAAGTTTTAATTATATAGTACAAATCATGCAGCTCAAGGTTCTTCACATGAAAAGATAGAATACGGATGAAATAGATAAAATAAAAAAGAGATACAAAAAAGTACAACATATAATGACCTTAGGATAAGTGGACTATTAGTGAGTTTAAAACTGGTTCAATATAATTACAGTGAGAATGAAAAAAAGTAAAAATATAGACACTAGCAATGTGCAAGAGGGTAAAATATGATGTTAATAAATACAAAGCTCTTAAAAAAAGGCAATTAAGTTGACTTTTCTTTCAGTTAAACCTGCATTAACTGATTTTGGTAACACTTTCTATGACGCCCACACCCATAATGCATTGTAAACATACTCAGAATGTGTTATAATCTGCTTATAACACTGTATTAGTATAAGCACTCATACATATCGTAAAGCTTTATAGAAATAATTGGAACACAATGTAAAGCATTTTATATTGACTTAGAAGGCCAAGTACCTTAATACTTCATATTTGTCGGTCACTCACTAACCTTGTTTTTGCAATGATCATCATAGTGTATTATATTAGCAGTATGGTACTTGGTACTTATAATGTTGTATTAGTATTTTTACCTAAGCCAGGCATTTGAATCCTTCACCACTGCTACTGACGCACATTTACAGCATCACAAATGTTCTGCCATTCCCAGGGCCAGTTGCACAAAGCACCTTAAGTTTGCTTCTTAAGTATGACACTTAAGGCTTATTGAAAGACCTCACTAATAACTGACTGGAAAGATCTTGCTGCATAAAACCGCAGAGCTATTATTAGTTGTGAAGGGGCTGGAAGCAGCCTTGGAAAGTTGAGTGATCCAGTTCCAGACGGTCACAATCATAGTCTGACTTCTGGTAAAATTTTAAGTGCAGAATCATCATTAAGCGTGTCCATCGGGCTCTCCTGGTCACAGAACACTCCTCTCAGGATGCCTTCATTTTTCTCATTTATCTCCATAAACTCAACCACATTGCAGTTAAGATGGAGTCAGAGGTACTTTATGTTTTGTCCTTTCTTTGGTTACTAAGGTTCTTTGTGCAATAGTTAAACAAACTTTAAGCAATACCTTAAGTGTAAGACCAAGATAAGGAGAAAAACGTACATCCTTAAACATTTTTAGAAAACCTTAAGAAGAAGACTTGAGGTTGATGTTTGATGTTTTGTGCAACTGATTTTTTTTTTTTTTTTCAAGGAAACCTTAACTCGGACTTGAAGGAAAATCTTAACTTAAGTTTCTTTGTGCAACTGGTTGCTGGTTTTTAAATCATCAACACCAGTACTGACACTCTGGAAAATCACATTTGCTTAAAGTTTATTTAACAGTGCATTGATTTCACTACTGCCGATCTTCTTCCTCTTCTTACAGCCTTTGTTTGATGGCATTTCTCCAATTCTTGGTCATGTGCCGGGGTGTTTGCACACAGCACAACACCCGCTCTTAAATAGCGTTTAGGTTGTGTTACTTATGTTAATAGGTAACTTATGATCAAATGGGATTCATCATTGAGCCCATCTGAGTAAGAGGAGATTTGTTGCATCTAGAGTTGGCTTCTTCTCTTTTTTTTTCTCTTGATAGAAAATATAAGAGATCTTTATGAAAGAGCCCAAGGTCTCCAGTGTTTTTCTTTGGTGAATATAATATGCTTCTGTAGAAACTTGACTTAATCTACAGAAACCTGAACACGGTTGCTTCCAGGACAGTAATGTTTTGTATGAAAATATAATAGTGTGATAGGACTGTGGGGGATAAAAAAGGCTGAGAACCTCTGGTATAGTCTGCTTAAAATGAAGGCATGAGTTAGGTCCTCTGCATCATTATGGATCCAGAGGAGTTTACTCTCGAGGAAGAATGTTTTGTAGCAGCACTGCTGATGTTGGATTTGAAACTTAAATCGGAGTCTAAAGAATGACCAAATGCAAACTTTTAACTGCATGCAACAGCCTGAGTACATGACATGGCACCAAGTTCATGAAGAGTACAAACTGAAAAAGAAAGAACTCACCGTTCAGTTTAGGTATCACGACCACTTTGAGGACCATTTGGAGGATGTTGTCGAGGGATCTGACCTGCAGGTTATAGTTAGGGTTCATTTGTTATGTTGGTGATGATGGTGCACACTGTGATTCATATTAGAATGCTGTTCTCACCTGAAACTCTCCCACATAACTTGTCTCTAGGGTCAGATCCATTCTGTGCAAATTAGGCAAAATTAGGCTGTGATGTTCATCTTTACAAGGACCTTTTGGCCCCATTTTTCTCCTCTGAGAACAAGTAGCGATTTTTAAGTAACTCACTCGTTAAGGCTGACAGCTCCAGCCAGCCTCATTCCACTGACAAACACTTGGGCGCTGACACTAGTCTCCTGTAAAGTCAACATGGTGAGAAAGTTACTTTTTGGTGTTTCTTTGAACCACACAAATGGCTTTTTATCATGCTGACTGTGTCACCTACCAAGTTCAGGACAAAGAGAGGGGAAAGTGTGGCGTTGGGTTGGATAGCGTAGGCCGTCACTGTGCCAGTGGCCTGAATGGTCACGTTGTTAGCTTCAAAAGTGATGACAGGGTTTTTCACTGTCTTCACCAGCAGTTTCATCATCAGACCTGGGAAACGCTTGGCAACCTGAAAATACATAGATACATAGTTGAGAGATTGCTAATAAAGATAACGCTCCTTATAAATTGAGTGGAATGTGTTTTCACCTGTGGGATGAAGACTCCAAATGTCTTGGTGTTGAGTCGGATGGGAGAGCCTTTTGGGATCTGTAGGTAGAAAGGTTACAGATCAGTGTGACGTGATCACGAGAGTAGAATGATGAGGGAATCAGGAGGCTGCAGCTCACCATATCATCAGTGATGTACAGGCTGAGGAGTCCAGCTCTGTTGTAGACGAAGGCTGCAGAGTCAGCGGTGAAGGCAGACAGGCCGATGTACAACATGTTGTTGATCTGGGGTGGCAGAGAAAAGGCTGCGGGGGAGAACGGAGGCTCCTGATGCTTCCCAATGTTGTAAAATTCACCCTTAATGAAAAAGAAACAACACAGACAATAAAGTAACGACATGACCATGACTGTCTGTTAGATATAAACTGCACAGTGTAGAACACTTCTTTACCTTCAAGCTCAAGTCTATTGAAGACGAGGAGACTGTGGGTGATGACACCATGGAATATTCAATCTCTGCGTACTGGTCCACCTTGGCTACAACTACAAGAAGGTAGAACATCTCTTATATATTCAGAATCAATGAAACATTCAAACATTTCACATAAAAAATAATGATTTACCATTGAGAGTTTTTAGCTGAGGGTTCAAATCAGATACAGCATCAGCCACCAGAGGGCAGATCTGCAACAAGAAAGACCAGAAAAAAAATGTATGCCCAGACTCCAGAAGAATCTTACACAATGATTTCTGACTGGAGAAAACTGTTTCTGCTGTTTCTTTTCACTCAGTCTGAGAACTTCTTATCATATCAGTTATATATTCTGAAGAGGTTGCATTCTCAAAACATCCTAAAACTAAAAGCTGCTCCTAACCGGCTGCGTAAAAAAAAAAAAGGGAAAAGAAAGTGCAGAAACAGGGAACATGCATATCTTGACATTCAGTCATGAAACAGAAAATGCACTTTCCAGACCCAGTGGTGGAACATCATTTACTCACGTACAATTTTATGTAGTCATAGTTTACGTGAGCACTCTAATTTTCTTTATACTTATGTTCCACTGTACTTGAGCTGGAAATATTGCACTTTTTACTCCACTGCATTTATCAGATAGCAATAGGTACTATATTATTTACAAAAAAAAAATCACTCAATAAGCTTAGAAAATACGTAGCTTAGTCTCATAGAAGTATTTCAAATGGACAAGAAGTCAACATTACGTGGCAGTGGGCTTGAAATGTAAAAATGCAAAAGGAAAGTCAATGAGAACCTTTTGTTGTGGTGGACACACATATTAAGTATGAAGAGTGAAAGAGGCCATGTAGGGTGTGTGGGAGGTGTGTTACATGGGCAAACAGACATGGACTTTTAACCAGGAGACTGCTATTCGTGTCTCATGTGAAACCAGAAGTAAACTTAGTCATGTGACTTCACGGACTTCATGTAAGTTTATGTCACTTATGTCCCATACATAATTATTTAATGAAACCACAATCTATTTGTAGCTACATGACTGTACGGACTTTATGAAACTACACAAAGTATTGTACTTTGCATAACTATGCAAAATACATATGTTTACATCACTTACGTCCTGTACATAGTTATTTTCACCCAAACCATGACATTTTCCCAAACTTAACCAAGTTTTTTTTTTTCTCTAAATCAAACCTAAGTCCCTCAGTTTCCCAACAAAACTGTGACCATTCATGATAGACTTTCCATTGGCATTGTTTTTGTGTTGCCAGTATGTAATTTTAACACATTTCATGCACACCACCATGCAATGTGTTGTTAGGAATTTGTGCCCATTTCATGTATTTCTGTGAGACTGTGTTAGAAGGTGAAAGATTAAACCACCAACCCATATTAACAGATGTCTAAGAGTTGTTAGCAGATCTACCAAAAGCTGATTTCCCCTCTAAACTTCTCAGATGGTTTTATTTGAGTAACTTTTCAGGGCTCAAAGAGATCAAATTATCCAATATTCCACAAAAAAAAAACAATACAAAGCAAGGATTATTACAAGTCCAAATAATGAAAAGTTGGCGTATCAGAAGTTTGTTTCGTCTCTCCTCTCCTGTTACTTGTGTTACGATCCCTCAGATTTATCTTGGACACTTTAGATGGGGTGCGTCCTCCAGGTTGGGAAACACTAAACTACTTATGGGTATAGAAAATATGTAATACTGAGAGAAACTTCTAAAGGTGCAGCAGGTTACTATTTTTAGAAATAACTTTTTGTCATATTTGCTGAAACTGTCACTGAATCCTGACAGTCGTACACGAGACAGAAGTCCTGGGAAGACCCATGTTTGTCCTCCTCCTAGTGCTCTTAATGGCATTTTCAAGAATCCACTGTGTTTGAACGAAAACAACCAATCAGAGCCAGCATGAGTCTCTAACTGACAGTCGATAGCCCCTTTTACATCGCCTGTTCAAGGTGGGAATATCATGCCATTATATAACCCTGCTGTTCTGTATAAATGGTACGAGTGCGAAATGGGGGGACAAAGTTGTCTTGCCTTTAAGCCAGCAGCGGATGTGGTAACAGCACCAAATCGATTTCTGGGGGCAGGCAGGACAGGACAAGGAGCTAACAGTAGTTAGCTGGTAACTCAAAGAAGAAGACCAGCAATTGAAAATGTCTTCAAATTGGGAAAATAATGAGGACCAGGAGCTTGTTACCCTCCAAGCAGAGGACAAGATCAGCTGCCATATGGCAGAGACAGTAAATGATTGTTATCACAATGTTATGCCATTATTGTTGTTACAAAGCACAGCCAGCACGTATGTTGTGTTACACGTCATGCCCGCCATGCCACTTTTGCTTCTGGGATGCTGTTTAAAATCATACACTGTAGTGACAGAATGCCACCATTGTTTGGTTCTATGTAAAAATGCAAAGGCAGTGTAAAGATGTGACTTTATAGCGGCCCTATATGTGTGAGAAGGACTAATCACTGCTTGTGCACACACCGCACAGCCCCCCTCCCCCAAACATGCTCACACTCAGTCAAGCTCAATATCTTGACTGAGTGAGCTTTGCAAACACAATGGCTGAGAAACAACCACCAGCAATGTAAAAACTGCCCGTCCTTCCTTTTCCATGTCGACTGCTGCTGGCAGCCCAGCGTGTGCACGAGCAGTGACTGACACGCAGTTAGAGAGGAGGAGCCGGAGGAACCTGTTTTGTTCCCAGATGATCTGTCTCATGTAGGCTGCTACTGAGAGGATACAGTGACTGTTTGAGCTAATATGACAAAAGAAAAAAGTTGCCTACTGTAGCTGTAACTGCATTTAGGAGGATTCCTTGTTGTAAATAAGATACTTAGTGAATACTACCACAGAGAGGAAGGGGGATGATCAAAAACAGTAGTCTCACCTGTTTCTGCAGTGCATTACGTAAAGCCTTATCAATGAAGTTTTTAAAGAGATTGTACAGCCAGCTGAAACAAAAAGCAATCACAGGAATTAGGGCAGTGTGCAGTGTGTCAGGCATGGGAAGGAAAGAGGTGGACACTCACATTGCATTCCCTCATTTGAGTTTAATCATAGTACACAGCAGGGTTTCTGTTACCTGGCTCCACCGTGGAATTTGATGCTCGCACTGCCCACATTGGCTGCACAGTTGACGCTACTGACTGTAGGTCGACCTGTCTCGTCACTCTTTATGGCAATACTTGTAGTAACAGTGAGTGCGTCGACTTTCAAATCAAAAGATCCGCTGTCCTTTCTGTGAAGAGAGGAGTCACTGCTGTAGCAGATATATCTCAAAATGGATTTAATGTAGTGTTTTAGGAAGAAACGTTTTCTCACTCACATTATTCTGAGGTACTTGACCCTCCAGTTTCCGTGCAGACTGATGAAGGCGTTACCAATGGAGAGTCTGACTCCAGTCCCTGGCACCAGATCCACCGCAGACTTTGGTAATCCCACATCTACTATTTGCATACTGGAAGAGACAGCATGCATGTTTGAAAAGGCACTTGGAGGAAAAAATACCACCTTAAGTATCCCAGTTTCATATAGAATTTACAAGATCGTTAAATAAACTGGTGCATTACTTTGACAGGCTGTACTGGACCTTGCCAATGGGAGACACCTCCTGTGTCCCTGAAAAATCTGGAACTTTGATGGTTTTGAGTCTCTGCTGGATCGAAGCCATCCCCAGTTGTCTGCCTAGCAAAAGGCAGTTAAGGGAATTTGATGATGAAACTCTGGAGAGATCAGGGCTTTCCAACTGAATGAGGAAACATGCTGCAAACCTTACCATATTCAAGACCTTTTTCCGTTAGCTTGACCTTTACTCCAGGATTGATGCTTAAAGTCACAGGGATTAAAGCCCCCAGAGTGAGCCAACAGCACAGGAACATCTTGACTGTTGGGTGATAAAAAGGACAGGATCATCATCAAAACACATGACAAGACACCACAAACCAGGCCAAACCAAATTTCTGCTTTTGTCTGGTTGACCTGTTTGTTGTTCTGCAAGAAAAGTTTGAAAAGCAATAAATCACAGCTTCTTCTTTTAGAGGAATGCTTCTTCTTTTTATTACAAGTTACTGATTCCTTTTTCAAAATGTCCCATTTATAAAAGATGATCTTAATCTGATATAACTTGTGTCAGTGGCTTCTCCTTACAGCACACCCCCCCTTTTTAAATTAATGTCAAGATTTACTCCTTTCCATGATCAAGACAGTCTAAGATAGAGTTGCATGCATAGTTTGTTAATCATTTTCTAAATAATGCAAAAATATAAGAAACTTGAAGAGCCAAACTGAAGTCACATTTGTGGAAGCGGTGTAGGACACATGGTGCATGAAGTTCTGCAATCGAAACCCTATGCTGATAAACGTACAATAGTATTATCAACAAAATAAACTTTAAATTGACAGATATATTGACAGATATAATGGAACTAGATGACAGTTAGCTTGTGGTGCTCAAAGCAGAAAAAGGGTTACATACATTTGGAAAAACTCAACATCAATGTCCTCTTTCAGAAATCATGATCTGGTTACTCAAGATAATCCACAGACCTTGCTGTGAGCACTTTTGTGTAGGAACTATTTTCTTTCTACTGACCTACACCTACCAACCGTATCAGAGTGCAGAAGGAGGTGTACATCTACTCATGGATGATTGGCTTGTGCTTGTAAAGGTGCTGACACACCAAACCGACATCAAAGAACTAGCGGCGACGAAAGCCAACTGTTACATCGCCTCACGTCACCTCATGTCACTCTGTGTCAGTTGCATTTGAACACACTACAAAGACTCCATCCGACAGCCAACTAGCACGTACGTTCTGCGCCTGCGTGAGAGGAAATAACTCAAAAAGGGAAACTGGAAGTCTGAGGAATGCATGAGATAAACAAAGTAGCGGTTGCCTACTGCTGTTATAAACCAAAAGAAGAAGAAGAAAAAGTTTTTTCAAAGAGAGTGGTACATCCTGTCAGCTGAGGGGTTTCCTATCTGTGCAGTCAAGCACCGCAGCACCTCCACAGACTATTACATCCAGACGGTCCCAGTGTTTCCTCTGCAGGCTCCACTTCACTCAGCTGCCCGACAAACCCGCTGCTTCTTCCCACTTTAACCTGAATAACAAAACGGGGCTCGGTGCTCTGGTTGGATCCAAATGGGGAGCCGGGGCTAGCTGGGAGGCTAGTGGAGGCTAACTGACTGTGCTTCCCTCCAGTCATGCTGTGGCTAACACTCTGCTAGCGTCCCAGTTAGCCCTGGTTCTCCGTTTGGATCCAACTGGAGCACCGAGCCCCAGTAGAAAAAAAAAAATTGTTCCTACATGCAACTACTGCCAACAAGGTTTGCAGATTACTTTGAGTTACCAGGTCATGATTACTGCAAAGAGACATTGCTTTTGAGTTCCTCAATTGTATCTTTTGCACCTAAAGCATCACAAGCTGAGTGCCATCTACTTCTATTATATTCAAGAGAAGGCAGACATCTTTGTGGCCGATATCTCCAACACTGTGCAACTCCCCCCTAAACAGTCTAGACTGATGAATCACACTACAGGGAAGAGGAAAATGTGTAACTTTGCTTTTGGGGTGACCTATTCCTGTAAAATATGGAAAGTAAAAGTACTGGTCTTGCATGTGACTCATATATGACTGTCTCAATAACATCTGGAATGTGACAAGAATTCACAAGCCATAGAGTTTGGAAACCAGGGGTTTAACTTTAACAATATATTGTATATATTGTAAGATATTTATGTGTTTTTAAATATTAAATTTTAATCTGAAAATGATCACCACTACAGACAAATTTCATGGAGTCAAAAGTACAGTATTTCCCTCTGAAATGTAGTGAAGTAGAAGTAAAGCACAAACAAAACTGACAGACATTAATTGAGTAAATGTGCTTTCCACTGCAGTCTTGGGTTGGGGAGTCGTGCCTCAGTGGAGGCCTGTGAAAGAGCTGACTGTCAGTGCTGCAGGAGAATCACATGACCCCTGATAAGTCAGCAGGCAAGCATGACTTTTATTAAATAAGGCTGGGATTAAAGGCCTAGTCCACCATGTTTGTCAATTTTGAATATGATCTCAATCACTGTAGAAAGATTTTACAGATGAAAAAAAGCACTTTTTGGAAAATTTGAATCATTGCATTTCTAAACACATTTGCAATATTTCAGTGTCTGCAAACACCGTAACTGTCACGGCGTACAATCAAGGGCTCCATCAGCTGTCTAAGAATGAAAAAAATCGAACTGATTCGATCTTGTACTTTGTTTTCTGGTGACGTTGCTTGAACCACAAAATGTAGCATGTTCCAGTTGACAGATTTAGGCTCTGAACATGTTTGTGAACAGGCTGAATAGTATAGACTGACTGAACTGACAAAAGACGTGTCACTATAAGTGGAAAGCTCTCTTAAAGAAGATTCTATGTGGGTCAAAAATGCAGTACAGGGGGAAGGTTTGCTCCCAACAAAAATTACTATGTGTCAAACCTGATACAAACAGTGAATTATCAAAGAGAAAAAACACTGCAAAAAACATGAGGTACATCAATGTATTCTTCAACAAATAACACTGTAATTGAGGCAGAGGTCGAAAAGCACATCCTTCACACCAAACAAATCATAATCAATTGCACACTTCAGGGCAGTTTATCCTCACTGGAATCTATCTTTGCAAAAAACATTTCCAGATACTACTGTACCATTCAAAGTTCCTTTTCACATCAAGGTTAGTGTGATAAATAGTCATTAGAAATAATAAGCTCTAAGAGCGAATGTAAGAAACTATCCAGGATATAATACAGTGAATATACACCCACTCTTACCTTAAGTAGCAGTTTGTCAGGTTTCTCCTGATGTGTCACTCCGGCTTTCAAAAAGGCAGAGTGAAAGAAGAAGGGAGGCACATGGCCTCTAATTTACTTACTCAATCAGGAAGTGAACTTGGCTCGGGGGCTGCCCCAAACAATGCAACAACCAACAAACTCACTGCTTCCTGCTCTCTTGTAATCTCTTCAAAATTACAAAATACTGTCAGTGCTCCTATCTTAGAGTTGTTTACAGAAACAACAAACTGTGAAAGTTACAGTTTCAAATGAATGACATGCTGGTTTTGATCTTTCTAGTTCCTTGTATCAATGCAGCATAAATACGGAACTCAAGCTGCTCAGTACAGAGGGGTAGCTTATTCCAGAAAGCGGGTTTAGTGAAAACTCTGAGTGTGTTAACCCTGAAATGAGGGAAACTCTGGGTTTTCAGTTCCAGAAAGAGAGGTAAATCAAACTCTGAGTCAATCACCATGGCAACTGAATCTGTGAACCTAACCTGCTCGCTGGCAGGTTTTCTTCACTAAACCCTGAGTTTTTCTCTGTCTCCTCCCGCTTGCACGCTGTTTCATTTCCTCATTCGTTCAGTCCGTGTCAAAGCTTGTATCGAAGTGCATTAATTAGCGGAGATTTACTGTCTGTCACAGTCTAAATCCTGCTGGATATTAGTTTGTTACTCAGGACTGTCTTAAGTAACTGAATTTATGCACGTCAATCATTTCTTTAGACATCAGTTTTTGTCTTTACATTCAAATATTACACAGCACGAACTCACCTTCAGCTCAGAATCAAACCTCTGTCCTTTGTATATTTATTATTTTTTATAACACTGTGCACAAGGATCAGACTGTCAGTCTGTTAGAGCAGCTCCCAAATGTTTATTGCACATAATGTGTAGGTCTAATTATTTAAATTTTAAAAATCGGTATGAAGCTTTAGACACGTAGTATCAATGACTAATGATCTCTGTCGCTGATGTTATTGGTCGCTCTGATGGAACATAATTCCTATAGCCTAATATTGGGGATTATATGTTAATATTTCTGAGTGAGCAATGGTGCAGCATTTAAGAGTCTTTAAATTTACTACATTTGTAGCTGAAATAAAGTCACTGAATGCTGTTGAGTCAAGATACAAATAGATGTCCAACATTCTAAAATCTACTGTATTTTAACCTCAACGTCTTTTCAAGTGCAAATCACCAAACATATTATTACTGGGTCAGACATGTCTTTATGTCTTTGATCTATAGTCTAGCCTATATGTTTTAAATCTTCCTATTTTTCAGTTGCTGCCTCCTGTGTTTTTCCCCATCAGATTAAATCTTAACAAATATATTATTATATATTATTAATATAATGCAATGTAGATCTACAGCCTGATACACAGTCAGATTCCACCACTTTATCTTCATTAAGAATTATGTAAGTCTGATAAATGATGAATAAACGGACAACACTGAATAAAACTTTTTTATTAACTTTATGGTTAACTTATTTACACTTTCCTCGCTCTGACTCAGGCTCTTCTTTTAAAGATAAACGTGCACCGTCTGCTACACATGCATTAATATTTCTACATCCACTGGATTAAAATGGAGGTGCTGTCTTTTATTTACCTGTTGCCACGGTGAATCTTGGTGTCGAAGCTCCATTGATGATGGCTTTTTATTGTCGGCTTAACTCAGAGTGAACATACTCAGAGTTGACTGAACTAACTCAGATCAGCTGTTCTAGAACCGGATACTCAGAGTTTCCCATCTCAGGGTA
The DNA here is from genome assembly GCF_011397635.1 of Epinephelus fuscoguttatus. Taxonomy (NCBI): domain Eukaryota; kingdom Metazoa; phylum Chordata; class Actinopteri; order Perciformes; family Serranidae; genus Epinephelus; species Epinephelus fuscoguttatus. Next base: position 41,083,396 of record NC_064752.1, read on the forward strand.
AGTCAACTCAGAGTTCAGGGATAGACTCAGAGTTTGTTGAACCTCCTACCTGGAATACCCCTCAGGTCGCTCTTGAGTCAGTTAAGCTAAACCTGCACCATAACACCTCAGCAGAACTCAACAACAGCAAATGATTATGAAAAGGGAACTATAAGCACTGAACTGTGAGTCTACTGTACCATACTTTTGTTTCTGCGGCTATAGAGAGTAAAGGGCTGTAGTGTTCTATATTTCACAATTTACCTCTTCCATTGCTTGCTGTTATAACTCAAGTGGTGGTAGATAACACAATCATGATCTCCCTTCTTGCCTCAGCATGGGCAGAGCAGGATTTGCTCATGTATTATAGAGTATGATGTAATTTTAAAAACGACACTTGTTATCATGGTTAGATTTTTCTATAAGTTGATTGTAAGATATGTCATGTAATGATGCAAGTTCCTGTAAACGATCTTCTGTTTTGTAAAGAGCATTGATATAAAAATCTCCCACTCAAAAGGAATTACTAAAAGGCTTTATTGTCATGGCTAAAAAATCTGAAGTAACTCTTAAGTCATACCCATTACATTCAGTTTTCTTTCATACATGTGGTCAAAATGCAGCAGTCCGTCCTTGAAGGGCTTTTATCACCATACTTGCCTGAGGGGTTGTGTGAGCTGTTTACTGAGTGATAGACTGCCTGATATTGTGTGTTGGTGGCATGATATCAGGTTTTGAATTTTGGAGAACCAATTTTTTAAAGCACCAAACCATAAAATAGTTTTCATGTCTGTGGCTCAAACAAAGCTGCTTTAAACTTGGAAAATCAATGCTAATATAGTTACTAATGCTGCTGGCTGGCCTTTTTATGGCCTCAGAGCAATCCGACTCTTTGTGCAATTTAATATTCTGATAAATTTAGAATCATCCTTTTTTTTTTTTTTTTAACCAAAACATTTTTAAGTGTTTCATTAAACATTCAGAGGTTGAAATCAAGGATATCCACAGGGAGGCTCTCCAAAAAGCAGATTATGGCTTAATTTCTATCCCTGTTTAATTGAAAAAAAGAAGAAAAAAAGCTGCTTGAGAGAGACATGGATAAAGAGAGGACGGGCGGAGGCCCCACAGAGACTGCTTATGCATAGGGCCCAGAATTTGATGCTCAGTCTCAGTCAGGCTTAAAATACCTGGTTTTGGGGGCACAGTGCGCGCTGGAAAAGCAGTGATGTCTCGGTCAAAAACAACTGCTTTTGCTGACTCTATTCCAACAGGAAACACCCTTTATGCTACTCTCTAGGCTGGTCCCAACAAAACACCCACATTTGGTGCCTAAAAAGCAATGACTTGCTAAAAAAAAAACAACAACTGGTTTTGTGTTGGTTGGTCTTGAGCAGTATTATGCATCTTTCAGGCCTCTTGCCTAGGTGTCGTTCCATCCACCATCCCCTCCACTTCCTGTTAACCAAGTCAGCTCATATACTACGTCACTTTAGAAATGTTGATATGATACAAATGAAACAGACAAGTGCAACACATCCGTGGTTTGTAGAAACATACAATGCTGACATTTTCTTCTGGCGATGTGGGCTGTTGTCATACCTCTTTAGAATTTTTTGCTTAATTTAATGGAGACACTGAAAATTCAAATCATTTAAATTCAATTTTCATTTTGCTGATTTGTCTTATTTGTCACATGCTTTGATGAAAGATTAACTAATAATTTGTAGAGAACTAGATGCTATAATGTTTTGAATTTCAAATAACTGTATTATAAACAAAAAGCTTTACTGGGGTTGTAATTATTGGTCTATGACTTGGAAACTACTATGATGCCTATGAACTAACCCTGCAACTGTTGAATTGCAATAACAAGTTACAGCCACTTCAGTAACTTTCACTGTCAAATACAATGAAGCTTGTGTCCAATGCCCACGTAGAATTTCTTAAAATAACCGTGACCTAGATTCTTCTTTTCAAGATTAAATCACATTCAAATGATTCCCTGTAGGGAATCTGTGAAGTGCGCTTGTGACCCAAAGTGTGCCAGTTTGGACTGGCCAGATAAATCTGGGTTGGGAGAGCTGCTCAGTGTCTGGCAGATCAAATTGTGGTTGTACTGGGCAGCTTCCAGGTGTGAATGTGTATAGAGGAACGAGTGTGAACAGAGCTGCACTGAAAAATAGACCATTGCTCTCAACGATACATCCCTGAAAAACCCTAAAAACTGTTTTGCTTCATGCTTTCAGAAGCTTGTATCTTCAACACATTAATGTGAAAGGGACAGGAAATCAATAAAGAGAGAGAAATTTCAATGCAGCCTCTAGCTTGACAGAGCTGCTGTGAAAATTATTGCAGTGTATTTCTGATGACAAAACACCAACACTGGCTTTCTGGTGACAATAAGGTCTTTGTTTCTCAGAAGAAGAAAAATGTTTGTGTCAAACTGAGCAATTCTTTATACTTTTTATGAAATGAATTAGCTTAATTACAAAAATTAATGGGTGAGTTGAATGAATGCTCACTAAATGCCTAGCAACGGTTGCTGTGCCTTCTGCTATTTTAACCTGTTCTATGACCTGTGGAGTGATCTTAAAGGGCCTTCACTCCCGTAGTACACCGATGGTAAATTAGACAGCTCTGTGGGGATGTGTACAGACCACAGACCGCCCTATTTAGCATTTAAATACGCAATATATAAAAGTCACATTAAAAAAAGTCATTTTAAAGAGCACAGTAAGTGACTCAAATCAAACATGGCCACAATGTTGCCTCACAAACTTGTGCAAGCTGGGTCTGGCTAAAATGCTCATGGTGGATCCTCCAGCGGTGACTTCTGTGTATGCAGAGTAACTTTTCCCCTCAGTAAAGTGTAACCCAAGCGCCGGCTTCTGGGGCTGAAAAATGAAGTCAGCGCAAGTGTGCAATAATTGCAGTTCTTCAAATGACCACTTGAGGCTGGCTCCAATAGTGGGACAATCCACAGAGACCCCCATGTTAAAGGGATAGTGCACCCAAAAATGAAAATTCACCCATTATTTACTCACCCATATGGCGAGGGAGGCTCAGGTGAAGTTTCACGTCACTTGCGGAGATCCAAGGGCAGAGGAGGTAGAAACACAACTCCACCTAATGGAGGTTGACGGCGCCCCAGATTCAAACATCCAAAAACACATAATTGAAACCACAAAATATCTCCATACTGCTCATCCATAGTGATCTAAGTGTCCTGAAGCCCCGACATAAAAAGTTGTTTGGAAAAACGTCATTTGAACTCTGAGGCTACTGTTTTTAGCCTCATTGTAGCCTGTAGCTCTGACTGCCTCTGTGTGCACTGCGTTCACATGTGCACAAGACCAGCGAAAGCATGTGAACACACATGAACGCGGTGCCCATGTCTCATGGTCTCGCGCGCAAGCGGGCAGTATGGAGATATTTTGTGGTTTCAATTATGTTTTTTTGGATGTTTGAATCTGGGGCGCCGTAAGCCTCCATTAGGTGGACTTATGTTGCTACCCCCTCTCCCCTTGGTTCTTCGCAAGTGATGTGAGGACTCTAAAACTTCACCTGAGCCTCCATCGGCATATGGGTGAGTAGATAATGGGTGAATTTTCATGTTTGGGTGCACTATCCCTTTAAAATGCCCAACTTTACAGCAGATATAAACATGTTTAAAGCCTGGTACAAAAGATAATATCCCCATTCATGACAACTGCATGGGGGGTGAATTTTTATATAACTCACTCATTTAAATGTTAGAAAGGCTTAAAGTTACACACAATTAAAGATGTGGCAGCTTTAAGTGACAGGCTGTCTGAGAGGCCTCAGCCTTTGGGTCAGATCCACCCCTCGTACCTCTACATCTCAGTCCTCTCGTCAAAATAAGGAAACTTTGGGCTTCAAAAATCAAAGATGGCAACGGCCAAGATGTCAAACCCAAGGTTTTAAAATGGGAGTTTTTAACCAGTGGGTGACATCATGGTGGCTATGTTGATTATTTTTATACATTCTATGGCATAAATGTACAAAAAGATGATGTGGATGTGTCAAATACACCTGCATTATTAATCTGTTCACATATTATCAGGACATGGAGCAAGAAGTGTCATGCTTGTATGTGCCATTTTGCGCATATGTGTGCTTCTACATGCAGAATTATCATTCAACTGAATGACAAAAAGCTGTAGTCCAGAGTTAGACCAGAGAGCAAATCTCAAAGACACTCCACCTGAGGTCGCTCTTACTTGTTGGGGCTATTGGGACAAACAGCATTGTAAAGTCTGATGTGTGTCGACACAAAAAGAGCACTCTGTACACCTTCGGGGGTGGGGGATGACAAAGAGGCTGAAGATGCTCTGCAGCTTTCTACAGAGGAGATGAAAGAGTAGTCCGAGGAGGAGTTCACACAGAGTTCAGTATCAGCATCATGCTCTCCTCTGTTTCTGCCCTCAGGCTGTCCACACTGAGGCCTAACACAGAGCCTTTTTCCTTTTTGTCTTTTCCAGTAAGTTCACCTAACCCCATTTACAGGACAGACTGTGGGGCTTGTTGTGGCCAGCGACTGAATTTTAATCATGAGCTCTGAAATTGTTCAATTATTGAAATTCAAAGCTGGTATTGTAATCTGACCTTTAAAACATTCTGGTGCAAATTAATTGAAAAAGTTTTAAATGTATGTCCTGTGCACTACTTTTTTTTTCAATTGCACTGAATTTGTCACAGAATACAGGTCTACATCTCTCTTGTGTGTAGCCACTGATGTTATTTTCAATATCTAAATTTGTTACTGAAATGTCATATAGGGTTTCCACCATACTGTGATGTCACATATAAAGATCAAGGTGTTTTCTTTTCAAGCTGTGGTTGTGGTGCACTCCTGCCCCCCTGAGGCTGAAGGTAGTATGGCATCAACATGTGTCAAGATTGGTCAAGATACAAATCCAGGCCATCAAACATGCTTGATTGGCATTGTCACTGCAACAGTTTAGTTGCACAGTTTGACTCAGCAGAGAACAGTGCTGTTATTGTCATGATGTTTCTAATACAGTGTCTTATTAGGAAAAAGCAATCACAACTGCTGCCGGCTTTTCTCGGATCTGCCAGGAAAATCCCCCTAATATTTTGTTTTGTGTCCCTCAGGGCCTCCACACTGTTCTTTAAACAAAGATCCTCTTCACTTTGTTAACCCTCTCCATGAGTGCTTGTTTTCACCTCCAAAATGACATTAGTGTTTGCCAACAGAGTCAGTCTCATTTCTCAGTATTGTGCCTGAATATTTTAGAGCTGAAAACAGCAGATGATGGTGCAAGTTAGTGTAAACTCACACTGTAATTGTATTTTGATGACAGAGGAGTATGCAAAGAGAAGTCTATCTGTGTGCAGCGCTCTGTGTGTGGCGTTCTCATTTACTTTGTGTGGAGACCCAAATCATTCAAAATCAAACACATTATGACTTAGACCAAAGCAACAGCCAATCAACACTGGCTGTGTTGTGTTTATCTTGATTGACAGATAAAGGCTTTGAAATGTAAAGTGGCTTTGTGACATAAACAGACTTTGGGAAAGAATCAAATCACAACTGCTGGAATGAGATACAAAATGACATGCAATAAACTAAAGCGTTGTGAAATATCATTCAGTAATAATACATTTTCCATTTATTTGGCTCATTTTGTTCAAATTTCATGGTTATATCACATATTTTGATTTTGATTTATTCCAAAATGTCTTATCCATTTACTTAAATTTGAACATTTTTAGTCTCTGTACATTTGATCTCTTCCCTTTTTTTCAGATACTCACTCAAGTTATTCCAGAAAAACTTTTAACATAATAATAACAATCATATTATAAGTACATAATTCTGAAAAAACAAACCACATAAAGTACTGTCAATAGGAATGACTGTTTCCAAAGTGAATACACATGACACCATCAAAGTGTTGAATGTAGAGCTGCTGAGCACATAAAGAATGAGCTGTTTTATAGGCCCAGCGTGTGATGAATGTTTTATACTCATACCGTATATAGTCCTGTATATAATACGAGGCTGAGCAGAGATGGATGAAAAACTCATTACTAACCTGTTTGTTTTCCTACCCAGTTAAAATATTTTGCAATAGGAAAAAAAGACCTTGAAAAATGATTAAAACATTTCTCTTGCTTTCTAGAAATCAATATCGTCGAATGAATAAACAGGCGAGTGGAGTATATTTGTGCTTGTGCCTGAGATTTGCAAGATCCTGCTGTAGTTTTCTGCAAATGATTTATAAAGGAAATACTGACAACAGTGCCTTTGGCTTAGGTGGGTGAGTCATGCCACACACCCTCATATCAAACTGATTTTCTTACTTGTTTTGCATATTTTTGTTTAAAGTCTTATGAACTCTTGTATCTTAAAGGTGAACCGAGGGCATGAGACATTTTAAATGCTCTGGTAGTCAAGTAATGGGATGACACAGATGGCCTGAGCACCCTGTGGTCACACTGTGGGCAAATTCATTACTCTTTCCTTGAGGATGGAAGAGCCTCAAGGACATCCTACCACTTATTTCTAAACACAAGGAAGCGAAACCAGCAGCCTGTCTGTGCTGAGTCTTTTCACTCAGACTGCAAATTCACAGAGAATCATAAAACATTAGGACTTGTCTGGATGGAGCTGTGTCATGCCATGAGTTAGTGTTTGACTGACCAGTACAACTTTGTATTCACTGCAAGAATGTGGCAAAGAATGACACATCATCTGCACTGTCCCAGAAACTTTCCATATTTGACTGCAAGATTCATTTGGTAGCAGTTAAGCTATTGAAACTGATGTGATTTCATTCAGTTCCACTGTTTAATGAGTTGAGTGATTTATCCAATAAGTCAAGAGCAGAGGTAAACACTGGGAGATGGTTAAATGAGCGGTTGCGTATCTCCTTTGGTAGCCTCTAATGACTCCAAATGACAGCGAGAATTAATTTAAACTGTATCCTGAAATGATGCAGCGGGGCATCAGTGAAATGCACACAGCATGCTCATGATTACCACCCAAGTCTTTGATGGCTTTGCACCAAAAGATACCAAAGGGACAGTTTTAACACGAACGAGTCTGGCTTTCTCTAAACGGACCGTCTGCTCACTGCTGAGTAGGAGACAGTTTGGATTGATATTTCAAATCTTCATTTCCTGTTTATGTCGAGTTCCTGGCTGTTACTGACTGCACAAATGTTGGAAGATTTTTCACTGCTCCAGACACAATTCATGAAGACAAGATGAGAGCAGTGTATTCTTATATAACAAGGCTAAGAGTCTTCAAGCATGCTAGAGGCTGTGTGCACTCTGCACTGAAGCACAGTGGTGCTTTGAGATAAATGCTAACATCTGCAAGTTAACATGCTCACAATGATAATGCCCAAAACATGCTTGGTAAACATGCTCTCAAGTAAAGCAAGTGGCAACCTCCAGGACACGTATAGCTGCAGCCACATTCCATTTGGAGGCGAGACAACACACCCCTACAAACTGCAGCCACCCCTGGCAGCCTACATGACAAACCCACCAACACTATTTAAACCCTGATATAATGTGATGTTGTAGTGAAAAAATATGAGGCAAATTGTAGCAGTAATCCACTTTATAATTCATTATACATGGCAACGTGAGTTACCTTTTAAGTAACAAGATGTAACCCATACCCTAAAACTCCACAGCTAGCTAAATGCTAACTTCGAAATTTGGGGTGATGGAGGATGATCATGTAGACATGGTGGCTGGGTCAGGTAGATGTCCCAGCTGCAGCTGTAGGTTGCCAAGTGGCCACTTGAAGCTGGCTCCAAAAACATGTCAATCCTTATAGACCCCGATGTTCAAATGCCTGACTTTACAGCAGAAATAGACATGTTTAACATTACAGTCTGGTACAAGACATGATGTTGGTCTCTATAGCTAATTTTTGCATTCATGACAACTGTGTGAGGGAGATACATGCAGTCTTTTAAAAAAAAAAACTTACAATGTCGGTAAAATACCTCATATTCTGGTTTATATCGTTGTTGTTACCAGCGGCGTTTTAAAGTGACGCTGCCTGCTGGCATTATACACTGACACCACCTGGCAGCTCATCATACTGCATGCAAGGTACCTTTTTGCGTTGGTGTCTAATGCCAAAATGACTGACATGTAGTTCGTAGTAGTTGTGGTTTAGATTGTAGTTTCTTAGGTCAGATGCACTGCTTGCTCCTCCACAGCCTCACCCACGCATCCAAATATGGTCACTTGTGGCTCCAAAAATCCATGGTAGCTGGTAGCTATGTTCATTTATTTTTATACAGTCTTTGGTTTTTAGCCAGTTTATTGTTTTGTAGCTTAATTACCATGTTTGCATGCTGACATTTGAAACTTAGCTCTAAACACAGAGCAGCTTCGCATGCATTTGGTCACAAACTTTAGAGCTGGACAATCAAAAATTTGACACAATGATGATACTGGAGGAAAAGTAAGGGGAAAACCAAAGTTATTACAATTCATCCTAAGTGGGACATATATGTGTGTCTAATCTATCTGAGTTCTTGAGACATTTCATTCAAAAGTTAAGTCGGGGGTCACCAGAGTTAATATAATTCATCCTCTGGGAATCACGAAGGGAATCATGACTGTCTTTACGAAAGTTCATGCCAATCAATACAGTAGAAATTTCACTGCGTTAGTGAAAGCTCTGACCTGCTAGTGACACAAATGTCACATCAGCATGAAATAAAGGCAAATTTCCTGTGCATGTTTTTTATTTGACAGTGGTTCTAATTCATATTAACTGGATGTGAATAGAGCTCGGCTTCATCATTTAAAATGTAACAACACACTGCACGAATCAAACGGAAATTTCAGTCGATGATGAGCTAAATCAAGGCTAACTCATTCCAAACACTCAATACATTAGCGAAGGACACTGCAGGGACAGCAAGTGGTGGAATTAGAAAAGTTGCTTTCCAGAATCATAAAAGAGCCTCAGCCTCATATTGACAGGCTTCCTCCCACTGAGGTTGTAAAATGGTCAGTGCATCAGCCAGCAGAAAAGTGCAGTGAATATCAATCAGGCAACTCTGGGCCAGCAGAGTGATAGCTGACCACAGAGAGAAAAAGACGCATAAAGAAAGAGAGACTGGTGGGGGCGGATTGATTTTTTAAACAGGAAACAGTTTGGAATAACTCTTCCCTGTGTACAACTGGCTAACTTTCAGATTTGAGAGTTTGCCATGTTAAGATTTACAGCTAATGTGTAGATCTATAAGTAGTTATGCGAATATCAGTTAACATGGATTTGGACAACTGTCATAAATAATATTTGTCTTATTAATATGCGATGAGGTTACAAGGCTCCACATTATGTTCCCTCAGAGTATTTTTAATAATCCAACCCAGAGGGTGTTCAGTTGGTGTTTGGGACAGAGTCTGTGCTTGTCAGAGCATCTGTGGAGATGTATGCAACACATTGGGCCCGATGAGCTATATACACTGACACTTCAGGTGAGACTATGTAACTTTTGAAAGGAGAAGAAATACATTATTCTACCTCTCAAACAAAAAATTGAACTCATGCATCTCATTACACTCAAAGTTTTTGTTGGTATGACGAATAGCTTACAGTGGATAAGGTTAGCTAAGGTTTGACAATGTAACATAGTTGCTGATGGTTAACAGCCATCAGTGAGCCAGTTTAGAGCACAGTACTAATAAGTATTTGTGATGAAATGATAAAAACAAACAAACAAACAAACAAACAAACAAACAAACAAACAAACAAACAAACATTTAATATCATATCATGATGGTTGGTTTCAATTTAAGTTTCTGCCTGTAAAAGGAGACAGTCCCTGGGAAAATTAAGTCTATAGCCTCATCTCCACTGCATGGTACTGGCACAGCTCTACACAACTCTTGGAACTGTTCTTTCTTGGTTTTCCGCTGGCAAAAGTTGTGGATAGTTCCTGGTACGTCTTTTGGTACCACCTCATTTGAGGTTCAAAGCGACCTAGCCAATACTAGAAGATGGAGTTAAAATGCTGCAGACCACTAATAGGTCAGAGAGGATCATCACTAGCATGACACATGACATCCTGCACAGACATTTTTAAACTGTCAGTAGGAACAGCTTTATTTACTTGACCCAGATTTTAAAAAAAAATGGCAGCCTGCAAAACCATGCTGTGGTCATTTGAAGTGCAGACACTCCTCTGTTTGGTTGTGAATGAAAGGATCCAGCCAGAACTGGATGGAGCAATATGCGCTGTGATGCTTCGAAAATAATGTCATGGAAGATTTGTGCACTGTAGCTGTGATGGTCAGCTAAGAGTTCCACCTACACTAACCGGTTACTATCTGCAGTGGAAAATGAAATTGAGAAACTGGTGCCAAAAGTGAGCTAGGTGGAGTTGAGCCGAACCATTCAGTGGAAATGAGCCATTGGTGTTGCTCTATGTTTTGGATCCATTTATTCAACACTGGGTGCGACTGGAAGTCTGACATTGTCAAATTTTACACATTGTGGTCTTTAGAGATCTGGTGTGTGGGATTTAGTGGCACCTTGTGGTGAGGTTGCAGATTGCAAGCAGCTGAAACTTCCTCTGTGTGCCAAGAGTGAAGGAGAACTACAGTCGCCAGTGCAAAAATGCAAATGGTCTTCTCAAGTGCCTGTGATTGGTTTGTTCATTCTGGGCTAAAGTAGAAGAACATGGCAAGGAACATAGAACGGTTCATTCTAAGGTAACGAAAACACAATGATTCTTAGTTTCAGGCAGTTCTACCCTAATGTAAACATATCAATCAATATTATATTCCATTCCTGCCTTTATATTTCTCTAAACCCTATACACTGGACCTTTAAATTGGATTCAGACTGAGTGCAAAGCTAATTGCAGTCAATTTTATAAATTATTGCAAAGGCATGAGTTGATGCAAATAGAGGTGAATCGGCCCTGGCGAGTGAATGCCAGTGAAAATACATCAGCATGAGTTAAATGTTTCAACTTTGACAACTAATTTGCATTATCTCGGTCCTGTATGACTCCAGTTTATGAATATGCAAAAACAAGGAAACCTGAGAGAGATTTGAGGAAAAAAACAAACAAACAAAAAAAAAAAACACCTCAAATTCCTGTTGACTTATGACATTATTTAAATCTGCATTAAAACCACACTTGGTAACTTCCATGAAGGCAACTTGCTGTTATATTTGCTAAAACTGTCACAACATCCAGACAATAGCACATGAGAAAGTACTAAATGAGACAAATAACCAGTGAAAGATATTCATATTCCTCTGCCTACTTTATTGCCATTTAGCATTTCCTGGATATTAAGGAAAACAACCAATCAGAGTTGAGCAGTCTCTAATGCCACTGTCCATCATGTCAATTACTGCTCATGAGCTGCGGTCACACTGTCAAACTAGGCAGCGCTGATCACATATGAATCAAGATTCTGTTACTGCATTGCCTACTTCTCACCTCAAATATTTTCAGAGACATATTTTAGTGTACTGTTTATCTGTAAAATGAGAAAGTCTGTGACTGGGCCACCGTGTTGGAGATGGTCAAGCACAACACCAGCCAGACAAACCTCATTTACAACTAAACAGTACACCATAATGTTTCTGAAAACATTTGAGGTAAGAAATAGGCAATGCAATGACAGAGTCTTGATTCATATTTGATCAGCGCTGCCTAGTTTGACAGTGTGACCGCAGCTCATGAGCAGTAATTGACATGATGGACAGTGGCATTAGAGACTCCTCGACTCTGATTGGTTGTTTTCCTTAATATCCAGGAAAGCCATTTAAAGCACTAAATGGCATTAAAGTAGGCAGAGGAATATGAACATTTTTCTCTAGTTATCTCTCTCATTTAGTGCTGTGTGAATATAGTGACAGTATCAGCAAATTGGATTTTTTTGTTTTGTTTTATAGGTTACAAATTATAGCTTGAACTGATTTTAGTTTGGGCCACGTGGGGGCAGTGAAAAAAAGCTGTAAAAAATGCCCTAAAAATGCCTCTTTCTATCACTGTAATGCAATTTAATTGTGAACCAAGGTGGAAAATGGGCTGCATTGAGCCATACTCCAATAAATTCATCTGACAGGCAGCACAGAGTGGGTTTACTGCACTTTTTTGAAACAGCTGCCCACTGCTGCTGTTGATAAGAGCAATGAGACTGAACCAAACAGTAAAGTTGTGGGTTGTAAAACTAAAACAACTAATTAAAAGACACTGAAAAGCTCAGCAAAGCTGAGGGGAACTGCAGAGAATGGTGATTAGTATCTGTGGGTCTGTCATAATGAGTGATCCCTTTCACACTGTCATTTGATCCATTGTAATATGAAAATACTGACATTAGTAGCTTTCAAGTCCAAGCTGTCACACAAACTGAATTTATTCATCCATGCACCAATGTTATTCAGTGTGGCACAATTTATCAAAGATTTAATATTTTTGTATACAAATCATATAGCTCATAAATTTAGCACTGTGATAAATGTTCCCTCGCTTATGCATGTTTGCTGAAATACCTCTTGAAGTGTTTGTGGTTCTTAGTATCTTGAACGTTTCAGTGATTACATTTGAAACTTTCACTTCCCCAGTAAGTCATGCTTTGACAGGGCCATTTAAGCAAATGAATGTTTGCATGTGAGATGTTGTCAGATATTGTGTTCACTGAGCCCCGCTGGAGTCTGTGCTGACCTGAGCTGTGTTGGTGCAACGGAGATGAGGGAGCCTCAGATCAATGGTTCAGTGTGTTGGGCATAAAAGGAGCAATGTGCCCCAGAGAGAAGGGCTGTCTGTGCCCCAGCGCCATGCAGCTGTGGGACCCGGGCACCCATCCATGCCCTCTGCTCCATACACTGTTAGTCCTCCCTCTATGGCCAAAACACTGCAAGCTGTAAAATTATTTCCATAGAGGACTGCACTGAAAATACATCTGCTATTGCAATGCAATGTTATGTATCATTTAAAAATATGTGTAAAGTGCTTTAAAACCTAATATAGATGGATTCTGAGAGCAGTGAGCAGAGTTCGGAGAGCAAGAGAGCAAATGACGTGTGTCAACTCACGAGTCAGTAACTTTCTAACCTGTGTTTGACTCATCGCTCTCTGTTCCTGGAAAGACTGCTACATGAGCCCAGTGAAGCAGCAACAGGAGGGTGGGAGATGTATTTTTATATTTTACGAGTTTTACAGTTGTTTCATCCGTTTATCATGTGTTCGGAAATTCAACGATCCCTGAAATCTGTTTGGGTTTTTGCAGAATGGGTGGCAGAGCAGGAGCTCATTTGTGACCACAGGGCTTCTTGCTCAATAGCACACACAATAAGGCCTCTTTAGTCCTCTCTGACATGTATGGCTTCTGATCTTAGATATTAGATTCTCTGCTGCACCCCATTTATCTCCTATGGTATTGTGCAATGGTGTGGAAACCTTTTACGACACCGACACAGATGTATACAAAAGCTGTTCCTTGATTCATGCTTGCAGACAAGACAGATACAAACATAGGGCTAGTCTGAGATCAAATTCAACTTATATGTAAAACCATCTATCTATCTGGGACAAAATGTAATTGACTTGATGAGGCTCCTATAGGGACAGTTCACCAAATCATGACCTGGTTACTCAAGATACTCCACAGCACCTTGTTGTGAGCAGTTGTATGCTCAGGCTGACCCTGATGACTTCTTCAGAGATAATTACTCAATATAGACAAAGAGCCACAGATAACATTATATAATCATTCTCACAGGCCAGTAGTAAAAGAAGGTAAAAGTCTAAGTGTGGGTGTAAGAAGGGTTGTTAATAGTGATGAACCCACAGAGAGTTATCACCCAACTTTGCAGTCCCCCTTAGCTCCACAGTGTTTTAACTTACTTTTGTTTCTTCTTTTTTTCGGCCATTAAACACCACTGTCCTCCTCTAAACCTTGTTTCCATCCACAGAGGGCAGCTGTTTATAGTGACAAATTGCTGAATTCCCACTACTTACCCAGAACTGAATAGCTGAAAGACATTTAAGCCACTTTTTCACTGCACAAAAAACCTGCCAACACTTGCTAAAATCTGGCTTTTTAATGTAATGGAAAAGGTTTCAATCTGCATTCACACCGGGTCAAATGACTCTGCAGTAGTCATGAGTATTTATCAGCTCTGGCTACCATTGTCACTGATGAAAACACAACATTGGGGTGAATGCGTTAATTTTAGCCCCTTGACCATCAAGATATAATGATGCACCACTACAACATATCATGGCCTTCGTCCAAGCGGCACTCAAAGTCTGCGCAGAGTTTGAAAGAGAGCTTGAATAAGTGAGAGATATACAAAAATAAGTAACCACTGTGACGTTTTCACAGGCCTCCATGCTGCTTTCTACTGTTTACCTAACCTGTTTTCTGGCCTGTCTGTGACGTTGAATGTGACACACTGGAAGTATAATAATATTGCTCCCTACTGCTGGATGTTTGAACTCTGCATTAATTGCTAACAAGTTTGTCAGAACAACTTTATACGGTGTAAAAATGTTCAATGTTTTTGGCTTGTTCTGTGCCTCAAATTATGTCACTTGAGTCAGTAGAGCTAAAGACTACAGGTTTGAGAAAAAAAAAATCAAAGTTAGGAAGACATGAGTCAACATGACCTCTGTAGCCTGCTCCTCAACTCCAACTGAGGCTAGAGGCTTGAAGTTACATTAGCCACTACTAGCATAAGTAACATGAATCTCCGACTGAACTGTCAGTGGTTGAGTTGCATTGTGGGTATTGTAGGCAAAAAGGATGTGTGAAATGAAAAAGACAGTATCTTTGGTTCTGCTGCATCCATTTTGACCATTTTTTTTTTAAATCTCTCCATTAGGGCTGGGAGATAAGGCAAAAATCAAATATCACAATATTTTTGACCAAATACCATGATATCTATATAGTGACAATATCGTAGGGTTGACTATTGGTGCTTTCACAAAATACTTACACAAGGAAATTTTTCATCCCATAATAATAATCAGTTATGTGGACGTAATGACTCAGTGTAAAGGCATATAATAGAACAACTAGAACAGCCTGGTTCAGAAAAGTTTAAAAAATTACGTCACTTTACTGTAATGCAGCCTTTAAATCTGGGAAAAGACAACACTTATGATTAACATAACACTGAAATTATCATATTGTCAGCAGAAACCGTTGTGGATGGTGCAAATAGTGAATGAAGCTGAAACTTGTACCAGCAATGCTACTGAGAGAATCTCATCATGAAAAGAATGGAATAAAATTGGTTTTCAGATGTATTAAACCAGTCTGTGTCTCACTAAAATTCAAATGAGAAAGCTACAAACTTGAAATTGGAGGATAATTATGACATTTATTACATACAACATTACTACTGAGTTCTTAATATGAGTCCGTCTCTGTGGGAGCACACACTCAGAGAGCAGTAGCACTGAAAGGGACATGCAGTTCATTTATGCTTTGGTACAGCAGACATTTGACCATGATTATTTTCAGTGTGTGTGTGTGTGTGTGTGTGTGTGTGTGTGTATGTGTGTCTTTGCAGTGTTTGGGCATGAGCTGATTTTGAGGTTTTTGCCAATACATGAATCATCAGACCGCTTATTTTCATCTATCAGCCACCCAGCACACAGAAGGTCGACAGTACACAAGTGGAACAGTTAGGAGTTACTCATGCATATAAACAGCTTCTCAGCATAAACGACACTTTATTGTCCATTCACATTATTGTTCTTGGTTTCATATCAAATACATATATTTTTGAAATTACTACAATGACAAACTGCAATGTATGACATATACAAGTAGAATTTCTTTGAAATTTGAAATGCGGGATTGTGTAACAACAGATTTATACAGTTTCCAATTTCAGATGCTGGTTTATTGGTCTCAGATTTTCCAGAAGAAAATGTTTTGTACGTATTATGTATTGTACCTTTCTACAAACCACAAAGACGTTATGTTTGCACATTTCATACATATCATATCATTCATTCATTCATTCATTCATTTTTCGTTACCGCTCTCCTGTTAAGGGTCGCAGGGGTGCTGGAGCCTATCCCGGCTGACATTGGACGAGATGCGACCTATCCAGAGACAGACAGACAACCACTCACACTCACACCTATGGGCAATTTTGGAATGTGTCTTTGGAATGTGTGAGGAAGCCGGAGAACCCAGAGAAAAGCCATGACACGGGGAGAACATGCATACTCCGCACAGAAGGGCCCCCCACCCTGGTTTTGAACTGGGAACTGTTCAAAACCAACAGATAACAAAACCTGTTGTGAATTAGCGAGTAATCGCATTGTTTCTAACAGTGGAAATAGTGCCACAAAAAGTGATAATTTTTTACCAAGACATCCAATTGTGCCACCAAAACCAGGTATTTTAAGCCAAGACATGATCTTTCCTAACCATAACCACGTGTTCTTTGTGTAAAACCCTAACCATTCGTTAACCAAAGAATTGTTAAAGCGTAAAGTTTATCTGTAAATATTTATTATAGTTGACTAAAACCAAACTAAAAACTAAAACTAGGTGTGAAAAAATATTTTAGTTAACTAAAATAAAAACCAGACTAAAGACAAAAATGAAAACCAAATGAAACAATATTGTGGACCTACAAACTAACATGATTAAAATTTAAAAAAAATGTACAGGAAATGTTTTCAGTTTCATGTCAGTTTGGTCAAATTTGTCAACATGACAGGCATAAGGAGGCATTGGTGCATATGTTTATTGAGACTGGCATGTCTACATTACTGTAATACCTACCCTGAACTTGCCCCTGAGAAATACCCAATAAAAGTTAGACTGAAATGTGTAAACCCACTCTGGAAATTTACTGAAACTGAAGTGAATTAAAAAGAAAAAATAATAAATGAGAATTTAAAAAATACAAAAATGATACAAAAATATACAATACAAAATTATAATAACTGGTTTTAAAGGAAATTGTTCATTGTACCAATACAATTGGGTTCGAAGAGTACAGTAAATTATTCAGTTTTTCAGACTCTGGTTTTGGTTTGTCTGTTTTATTTCTCACCATCCTCTCCCTCTAATAAGCCTGACATATTGTGAACATCCTTTTTTTCAGTACCTCATAATGAAGATGTCGTTAGAGTCAGTTTCAATAAGCTGTTGTTATTATTGTTATGATGACCACATGTGGGCGGGGGGTCACAGGGTTCAGGATGCCACGGTTGGTTTCCCGTGCAGCTGCGAGGGAACTGTGCTGCTGTCTGCAATCATCGAACCTGTCCAGGCACACATGCATGGTGGAGCGTGACAGGCGTGTTCCCCTCTGACCCCTGATGCTGCACAAATACCTGTAGGGTGAGGCTAGAAAGTTAAGCCCCAAAAATAAATCAACACTTGGGCATCATAGCGTTGTCTTGTTAACTGAGGAAAGATGGAAAACTTAAACGCTCCAGTGGTTAGACAAGCCATGCCAAGGTTAAATGTTAATTTCCTTTAAAAAAGAAAAAGAAAAAAAGACTTAATTTCAAAATGTTCTCTTTAAAAATGTCTTTTAGGTCGTGTTTTATTATCTATGAAATACAATGGATCTACTCTGTAGTGTTATGAGTCTTATCAGTCAAGGTCTTCCTCTGAAGGACAAATAAATTTCATTTGTTTTAATGTTACCATCAATCATTTTGTCAAAGAATGGGTGTCACCCTCTTGTGTTGGACATCTGAAACCCTTCACACCTCCTACAAGCATAAAAGCATCCATCACATAATTACTGACAAATGAAAACAATTAATTTACACTTAGACCCATTAATGATTTGTTTGTCCTTCATTTTCATCTGACAGAGACTACACTCGAAATGTAACCTTTTAAGTTTGTGTTTTAGCCACAGCACCTTCCACCGCCACAGGAAAGGTCATGTGATGGTGGAACAAATGAAGAGAAGGAAATAGCCGTGTCCTGGCCAACAGATAGCACAGAGGGGGATAAGACAGCGAAGAGACAGGATGCCCCAGCTCTCCTCAGAGTCTTTTCAAAAACACTGTAAATCACTTGGACGGGCCCACTTTATCATTTCACTCCAGACTCTGTCACACAGAGAGGAACTTTTGTATAGGATGTGACTGTTTTACATAAACACGTGACCTAAGTGCTAACTGTTAGCAGCAAGAAGAATAGAAAAAAAATTGGATTATTTCCCAGGTGCTGTGAAAAGCATAGCTCTTTTATGGGTACTCTGCATAACTAAATAGGTAATGTTCAAGTGGAGTTAATATGCTGTGGTGATGATGCTATTCTGGTGGCTCAGTAGGTAGATGCCCAGCAGGAAGGACCCAGATTTGATTCCAGGTCTGTGTGGACACCTGATAAAATTTGCTCTAGGGGAGAAAGAAAAGTGGTGACTTCATGAGACAGCAAAGTTTGAAAGCTTATTCGTTTCTTTTTTTATTTTGTTTTGGCTTCATCGAATAGCATCATAAAAACAGACAGGAGAGATGCCAGGTGGCTTCACTAGGCCCCAGAGGTGTTTGGAAACCCGAAGTGCTCGATATTAAACAGATAAAAAAAGACAGCCAGTTTTCTTTTTTTTAATTCTGTCAAATTTTATTTCATAATACTGGCCCTAATCCCCAGGGCGTCAAATACAGCAGCTTGGCCAATATACTTGGCCTATTTTTTACCCAAACCATGGTCTCTTTTTCTAAACCAAAGCATCTTTGTAGTCTAATCCTAATGTAGTTGCCAAAACCTACATTTCCTGTGAATGGTGAAAAGACACTGTAGCATGTGATGAGCAGAGACTGACATTCGTCCCTGTGCCTTTAAGGATACCTAGAGCGTCATAGTTTGAAGCGTATGGCCATTGACAACATAGACATATATGCATAGACGCCGCATCGACTGCCTGAGCGCGTCCTCGCCGGCCGCCATCTTGGATGGGTCTCGCTTCGCCTCCACAGTGCATTCACTTCTATTGAGGAAGGAGCTGTATGCACAAGTAAAATAGAATAACTCGCTGAATTTTCAACTGATTTTCACGCGGTTTGGTTTGTTACAAACGGCACACGTAGTTATGATACAGGATGCTTTCGTACATTAAAAATGCGGGATTTCATGCATTAATACTTCCTGCAGATAGCAACAGCATGTTATTTAGGTCACAACACAGTGCTTTTATTTACCTCAACCCCAGAGTGGGATATATATATGTATATATATATATATATATATAAATCACAACCCTCGCAAAATGAGTCGTTCCACTATCGGGATTTAATCCAATAACATTTGGAAAGTCTAGAAGAGCCACACAATTAAATCATTTTATCCCCATTCAAGTCAATGGAGTGCTAAACTGGAAGTAGCTGGCTCCGCCGGTGGAAAGTAGTTGCTGCAGTGCCGATGATCCTGGTAATTTTATATGCAGCAGTTGAACCATTTTGGCCTTACACACCCCTGAGCAACTTTCACATGAGGCCCCGCCTTCAATGCTGTGTCCAGGTCTCATTATACATCCAGCCATTCTAAGGTGAAGCTGAAGTGCAGGCAGAGGTCAAGCTCATCTATTAGCCTAGACTATGAAACTGCAGCTAAGCTTTTATCTCCTGCAGGCACTGTGGATGCAGCACAAGCTGGGTAAGTTAAAACACTTGCTTTGTAATGATTCTTTGCAAATGCTTCACAAATAAAGAAACCGTCAGAATAGTGATGCATATTTATATAGTTAGGTAGCTAACAGTTAGCTAGCTATAGACTGTGCTAGGTGGACTGTTTTCTTGCATGCTACTTGATGCATATTGACTTTATAATTCAATCAACACAGCTTAAATGCCAATGATACAACTTTCACTGTTCCATTTGATTTTATGGAGTGCAGCAGGAATGAGTCTTAAAACCTGAAAATGACTTAGTATCTTAGCCCTCCCGGTTTCCTTGTTTCAAGTCAATGGGTCTTTTTCAATGGGTTTTAGAGTAGATGCCTGAAATACGGTCATTTTAGTTCTGGCGATTGCATTTACACTTCAAAAATCATGAAATTGGTGTCCATCTGTGAAGATTGTCTTGCTGAACAAAACATCTAGGTGTCATTAACGGTTGTTTGCAATAGAACTTATCTTTATGCAATAGCTTTAGCCAAAATTCAATGAGAAATACCATTTGGCTTTTAACAGGGAAGCCAGGGCGATGTTAACTTCCACATCAGCCTGCCAAAAACACATCATCCCTGCAGCACTCTACAGGCTCTTTTACATGGCATACGCTTTAGTGGCTGTGAATATTCTATTTCCTCACTTGGAGAAAAAAAAATGGTCGAGTGTTGTTCCAGTGTGCTTTGGCAGCATCACACCTATGCTTATGGCTTTCTCTATACGCTGCCTGCTATAGCCTATGATTGATTCTCCTCAAATGGCTGCATCAAACTGTATCACCATCTCATAATACTGGCTGGAGGATATAGTGGCACACCTCAAACTCAGCTAAAGCATACTAACCTTCAGAAATTTTATAGTATCTGGCAACCTTTTCTATCCTAACACACCTTACTCCATATACATAAGATTGTTGTGAAGTAGTATGAAAGTAAAATCATTCATGTGGCCAACCCAAAACCCACTGTCATGTATACACCTTTAAATTGCTGGCCCTTTAAAGTTAATTTCAAGTTCAGATAGTTTGTTTTAGACACTCTTTTCAGTCAGACTGAAGTACCCATCAGTAAGAATGCGAGCATCTGTCACTTTGTGTTGTGTCATGTGGCAGACTACCTACTTGTGCTTCCTACCTTAAACGCTATGCGTGCTGGGGTAGAAAATTGTGCAGGTGAGAAGGGAGAAGCAGTGAATGAAATAATTATGATGTTCTGTCCTATTTAAAAACATCTTCGGAGGCAGCACATCCCCAACAAGCACCATCGGCTTCACTTTGAGTATTTATTCTGTCTTTGATTAGCAACCTGCAGCTAACAGCAGGAATCTAAAAGGCTGTTTGTAGGATCTCTCATGGATTATCTATGACTATCTATCAGCTCTAATTTAGGGGTGCACTGGCCCAAGATGCCCCGGAGCTGTGCAGGAGGGAGATGGATTAAAGGTAGCTGATGTGTAACCAGGATTTTTGTGGTTTCAGCTGATTTTCTTGTCCGCAGTGCTTCCACTGTCCTGCCAAGTGGTGCTTGCCTGGAGCCAAAAGGGAAAAAAAAGAAGAAGCTGTATTTCACTGCCATCTCTGATTTCAAGCCTGTTTCATGTCAGACCACACCCAGCAGTATGCTGTGTACTCCTGTGACTACACCCAGCAGTGAGAAGTTAATACAGGTGAAAAGGTGAGAGGTTAACATCAGCAAATGCAACATTTTCAGGGAGTGTTATGGGGCCCTTTAAAGACTACAGTACCTGTGCGCATCAGACTTTAAAGACACTAAGTGTAGAATTTTTCAGCTTGATGTCACCCAGTGGTAGAATCCACATGCCGATAGCTTACCCTCAGGACAACAGTTTAGAGCTCCTAAATATAAACTGAACTGTCATAAAAATAATTAATTCCATCTTCCATTAAGGGGACAATAACATTCACCATTCAATTAAAGTTATGCATGTGCAATTAAAAATATATAATTCGACTAATCTGACTGCACTCAGAAACTCAATTTATAATGGTTTTAGTGTGTTGGCTCGAAGGTGTGCTCAGTGTTGTAACAATCACAGCACTTGCAAAGTTGTACACATGAAAATGAAATGTGCAGTCAAATAATGTAATATGTTATATTATCAACTGTACAGAGAGGCAAAATCCCTCCCCTTATGTCCCCCTTATTTTGGTAAAAATATGTACTGTAGTCAGCGGCGAGAGACAAATGACTTTTTAATCCCGTTTGAATTATGCTATGAGTTATACATATGTTTGTCATTTGAAAAGATAATGCATGTCAATTTGAACTGTGACCTAAATTTAAGTTTTGGCTACTTTGTTTATATTGTATTTTGATTTTCAGATTAGAATATCTGAAATATCTGAATATTGTCCACTGTACAGCAGGCTAAGTCCTTGAAAATGAAAAGTCAAATGCAGTTATGATTTTCAAATTGTAGGAAAATTGCATCTTCATTTTTATTTTGACTTTAATGTTGCTTGCAAAAATGGAAAATCAGGTTACGTTGTATTGCTTTTTCATTTTCAAATTTGAATATATGTTTATATATAGATATACAGTAAAACAGAAATCAACTTCCTGAATTTGAAAATTTTAAAGACTGAGAATGGCTCACTTCACACTACCATCTACAGAAAAAGTTCGGATCGCAACACAATTCTCAGGGCGGACAGTTTTCACCCCCCCAGTTTGATAATAAAACAATTTCCCCTCAGGGATCAATAAAGTATTTCTGATTCTGATCAAAAATATTTCGTTTGGACAGTTTCAAAGGCTGCGTTGCATTTGTGACAAAGATGATGAATTTGAGGAGAAGGCTATGGAGATGCATGCTAGGTTTCAACAAAGGGGATACAGGCCCAGTCTGCTAAATCAGTCCCTCAACAAAGCCAAATCTCTGGAGAGAAAAAGGCTCCTCAGTCTCACAGGCCTCAAAACACCAAACAAATATACTTTGTCACCCAGTACAGTCGAAAAGCGGCTCAGGTCAAGGAAATCATAAAACGAAACTGGAGCATTATTGAAAGTGATCCTGCTCTCTGTGAAGTGTTTAAAGAGCCCCCAGCCTTCTTCTACAGACGAGCACCTACCCTCAAGGATAAATTGGAACACAGTGACCTGGCTCCCTTAACCAAGCCTAGCTGGTTCCCCAGACCCACAGGCAACCATCCATGTGGGAACTGCAACTTTTGTCGTCACATTGTAAAAACTAACACATTTAAAGACACTAATGGACCCAAGATATACCACATTCATCCATTCATCAATTGTAACACTACACATGTTATATACAGTTTGGAGTGTGAGTGTGGTTGTTTTTATGTGGGGCGCACTAAACGCAGACTGAGGGACAGGGTATCTGAACATGTTTATGCCATCAGGACTTCAAATGACAAATATCCCATGGCTAAACATTACAGACAGGCTGGTCATGGCAGCCACAAAACACTAAAAGTCATGGCCATTGAAGTGGTCCCTACTTCTCGGAGGAGGGGTGATCGTCTCAAGTGCCTTCTGCAACGGGAAACGTTTTGGATTTTCCAACTGAAGGCCATGACATATCCAGGCCTCAACAAGGGAATTGATTATTCTCCTTTTTTATGATTATATTTGTTTGGCAGGGATCTAAACGGTGTATACATGCCTTAGATTTAGCTTAGCTTATAAGGGTATTTATTTCCTGGTATTGTCAGGGATAATGTGTTTATATGTGTACTTTGATGTTGTTTTCCTTGTGTTTTTTTGTTTTTTCTCTTTTTCCCCTCATTTGGGTCACCTGTTTGTTCATAAGCTCATGATGTCACTTCCTGGTATTACCTATATAGTTTTCACCTGTGTCCCCATGACTGATTTGTCACCCTGATGAAGGCTGTGTTCCGCAACGCGTCGGTGCATTTTATCTTTTACAATGTATTAGCCACTTCAAATAAAGGCTTTTTAATCTTTGGACCTCAAGAGTGCCTTGGTCACCTCCTTTTTTTGAATATATGTTTATTTGAATATTATCCACTGTGCAACAGGGTACAGATTTGAAATTTACATGCCGAATAGCTTTTATATTTCCATTTTAATATGGTCATTGAATAACCATACAAGCATGTGAATTTGCATTTTCATTTTAATTTTTGCTCAACTGACACATACGTGCAAAGTTATAATGCTATTGTGAAAATACGTTTTTATATTCCAATTTACACAAGCATTTTACAGTACTAAAGTCCTCTATGGGCTTCCATACAAATTTTTGTGTGCCTCACTTTCCTCCAAGGCCGGGTCATCATCTCTTTACACCTGCAGATATTAGATTTGCTTTATTATGAAACAGACTGGTATTGAAATAGTCATAATTGATTTGTCCTTCTGCAACTTTAACAATCTTATGTGTATTATGAGCCTCACTGCGTAGATCAATGGGTAAATATTTTAAGTGTTTCCATTTTTGTTGGCTTAAAAAGCATGGTGCATTGTGCATACAGATTCTATTCAACAAATAGCCAGAGCAAAACTGGAATGTAACCACTTAAACACACACAGCTTTTGATGTCCTTGAGGCAGAAATGCTATTTTAACACAGCCATCAAACTCAAAGTCAAATACAACAAGTCTATAAAGCAGAAAGCACAGTGTGTTTTCATGTTGAGATTTGAAATCTGTATTTCTCCTTTTTAAATGGCTAAGACACTTTTATGTCTTGCAGACTATTAGACTCAATCGTGATTTCATTTATGCAGTTCACGGAGAAAAAGTCATAAAGATCCAATGCTGAAGAAAATACAAATACACAGACAGGTGAGGAATGAAAGGAAAAACCTGAATAAATGAGTGCAGAACCATAACAATGTAGACGCTTCCATACGGAGCAGAAGAGTTCACAGAGTGGTTTGATGAGTATGAAGATGAAGTGAATCATATAGGCTTTCACAGTCAAGAGATCTCAACCCAGCTGAACACTTGGGTATGCAGCTATAATTGAACAGATGATGTGATGTATAAATCTGAACCACTGGAAGATCCTTACTGGGACACTGTATGATGTTTTTCCTATCATTTTTTACCTTTTATAGCAGATCAGAAGTTATAGAGGTATAAACATGGCCAGATTCACCTGCTTCAGAGCCTTTTTAACGGTCCATTGTAAATCTGAAAATGTTATAGGAAAGCAATGCTAAATCTGTGGAGATGTCACTTGATATTATACCTTATTGGTTCCTTTTTCATTCGCATTTTCAATCGGCAAAAAACAGTTAACATACATTAAAGCTGGAGATTCTGGGGCCCCTTGAGTGCTGGTGATGGCGTTGGTGATTTGGCTGATAATCCAGCTTTGGTCCTAGACCCAAAGAAAAATAGATAAATAAATAGAACAGATAGAATAGATAGTAGGGGAGACTGGGGTTGGTTGGCACCTAGCTACTTTCTGGTCCTTTGAAGGTCACAGAAACAAATATGTTACCTCAGAATATTTGCTTTGTTGACTTACACTCATCTACTACGTTAAAACATCTCAAAGTCTCTAACTTTTTTTGGTGACTGTAACGTTTCAGTTTTATAGTATTAAAAGTAAAAAAGTGGTCTGTGGATGTATTAGTAAACCGTGTTAGACAGAGATATTGGAAATGTGTTACTTCTGCTTAATGACATGGAAATGTTTATATGGTTAGTTTATTATTATTTTGGGGCTGATTGGCACAAATACACAACATGGCTTTAATGCTGAATCACCTTATATTAAAGGACATTTTTGTATATTAAAACATATTTATTTACTTTTTTTTATAGCTGACACCCTAAAGAAATACTTCACCCACAAATTAACCATTTGCAAATCAATGAGTCATGCTGTGTTACCTTCAATTTGTCAAGAAAACGCACCATCTCACCCTGGGTGAGCTGGTGCGCTGGTTGTTGATGTTCTGGTACACCATGTCAAGTTCTGCCTGTTACATGCATTGTCTTCTTTCAGGATACACTTCCGTTTTCAAGGGACATACATTACATACAGCCTCTTTCAAAACAAACGCACTACGCTGGTACAACACTGCAAATTGTTTTTTTCCCTTCAGCAACTAACATACACGGTTAAGTTTAGGAAAAAAGAACAGGGTTTGGCTTTAGAATCTTACAGGACGCAAACACCGCCTTCTTGAGTGAAAGTCTGTGTTTGTTGGACCCCTCCACCACCCTGCCTGCCCGCCCCAGTCAGACTTTCGTCGCCTCAACTTTCGTCCTTGTCCTGCCATGTTTCCCCCTGATGCGGCACCATTAAACTATAATAGCAACCAACCGATTATCATGCCGACGTTAAAGGACGCCTTTTTCGTTGGTTTCTGACGCTGCAAGTCACAGCCCAAGTGCCAGATTTCGAAGACTTTGGAGAGAGACCTGGTGCCTCAAACATTAACCTTAGTATTTGGGTCTGACTTCAAAGAGAGTTTTAAATTGTATGATTGTACTAAAAATATGGTCACCATTCTCTGTGGAGACAAAAAACCCCCCCAAGTTTTCTTCATGAATTCAACAGCATGACTAATTGATACACACATGGTCATTTTGTGGGTTAAGTATCCTTTTAACCTTTCATTTGCTGCTAGTTAGAATATTCTAACAGCAATTTTACAAGAGAAATACTGCAGAGTGAAAAGTGTGCCAACCAACCCCAGTCTCTAGTGAGCTTGTGACCTTGTATGTTTAATAAATGGGTCTTTTCACTGTATTGCTGTAATCTTAATACCATCCTTCTGAACACAGTACGCTTCATAACCCTGCTTTTGTAAGGAAGTGACAGTGATTAATCAATCAGCAACAGTAACCCCTCATCAGTGATTAATTATATCAAACTCAGCTTGCCTTTCAAAATAAAACCATGTTGATTTTATAGGCACAATGGGGAACTGATAGGCCTACCTCCGCATCACTGCTCTTCACGGGCGACTTGTCATTATTTTTGTTTACAACAGTGGGGACTCGGGGCGCTGCCCTTTGTGCTAATAAATTCCATCATCTCTGTATGCAAAGGTGAGGGAGTTAAGGCTGTGTGTTGTTAGCAGTGGACTAAGTGATGAAATCAAAGGAATTGTGCCATCCTGACGACACTGCGAGAAATAACAGCAACTCCTCTGATGTACGAGCTGGGCTTTAAATATTTCATTAAAAGCAAGAGAAGGGGATGTGCCTAAAAATGAAACGTACTTCTGTGGCTCACGAACAATCCAAACATATTTTTTCACTGTGTATATCTCTCATATCGTTGCCTCATTCATGTTCCTGACAAAATCACTGACACGTAGGTGAATGCAGCTGCTGTGGAAACAATGTGAGGTTATGTCACCGCGCTGGAATATTTCCGCATGTTTATGGAGATTTCAGTACTTGTTGACAGACAGGGGTATTTTTGCAGGAATGACACAAGCGTTGTTTGGCTTCGCACATTCCCCTTGAACACACGGACTGTGTACGTGTGTGTGCGCGTGTGTGTCTTCCTCCCTCACCGCATCTGACAGTGTCCCTCCCTCTTTCTCTCTCCTCCTCCTCCCTCTCTCATTAGGCTTTTCACCGGCAAAACACCGACACACTCCCTTTCCCTGTAGCCGGGGAATAAACACGAAACGGCGGCAGGAGCAGGATTGACCTCCCCCGGTGCGCACCATCCATGGTCCTCCCCTGGATGTCTGTCTGACAGGAGGGTATGTTGAAACATTCATGTTTTTCCCCCTGCTAGTTTGCTCATGTCGTTATAACACCAGGATGTACATGATTTGTTGAATGTCGGTAATGTCTCCGAGATCTTTCTTTTTTACGCGTAATTCATCAATGATTGCGGCGCTTTGTGATTTTCTCTTTGTGCCTTTAGCAGGAGTGAAATTTATTTTATCGACCATCATTTTATAACGCGCATGGACTTTGGACGCTTGCCTGCCGTCCTCTACCGGGGGATGAATAATATTGTGAGAATAGAGCAGAAGCAGAACAAGTTGTTGCGTCGTTTTGTGCCCACTGGCCCAGTCAGTGTTGACAGCAGAGCTACAGCCAGGTAGTTAGACTCCTCTAGTATCCCCCTCTCTGCTGCCTGGACACTCACTTTATAGCCTGCACAGCACGGCCTTCATTTTCATGTTTGACGTCTTCTAAAGTTGTGCTGGGCTGCAGAGATCAGCTGTTGTTTGCTTCCTTCAGTGTGTGTCTCAGCCTGTCAGGGCAAACTGGATCTGCTTTTGCCTTAGTCAGTGTGTTCTCCAACACACCCATCACTAATTATGCAACAGCCACACTGACAGATGCACATAACATACTCAGGGCTCAGTGTTGCCATTGTCACACCCTCTCACCAACACCTCAGGGTTGGCCATATCAACTGTTTGCTTTTCAGACAAACTTAAAGAATTTGTATCTCATGCTTTGGCCCTTGTTGTAGATAGTGTAATAATATGGTGGTGTGTAAATGGTATAAAATACACCTGCAGCTGATTGCTGTGAAGATGTTTCGCTGCAGAGGTGAAGCACCACTCTACCTGTGTTTGCCTGCATGTTTGGGCAGGTCCACGTATAGAAATGGGCTCACCTTTGACCCCCTTGGCTTTTGTGGAATTACATACAGTACTGAAGAGGAATGTTTCAGCCAAGGGCAGAAGTTTTGTTTCAACATTGTGGGGAAGGCACATATGAAACGGGGGTTTGAGGGTCGTCCACTAGAAAATTTTGAGCATCAAACAATTAATTTCCCGCATTCTGGGGAATTGTTATGCACCAATTTGTGCCTTTTCTGGATCCATTTATGGTGTAAATGTCCGTAATTCTGTTAAAATAAAAGTTCTCTGTTACTCTCATGTTCTTATTGGATGGGACAGATGCACATGCTCTAAATATTGACGGGGAAGTGTCATGTACATCCTCCCCCTTGCCAAAATCTACGCCTATGTACGGGTTGGCTTCACCTTCAGGATGATTTACTTGGACTGTTCTCCATAGTTGTGCATCTCTAGCTAGCTTCCCCAACTACAACTTTGTCTGTGTCTTGTATATGTGGAGTCACTCATAGTTTGATGATCTTTGAGTCTATTGCAATCAACTAGCACTGCAAAATTCCCTGCAAAGTTCTATTGATTGACTCTTATATTTCTTACTGGTTTGGTTTGTCATGTGCTTGCACTTATATGAGTCAGACCAAGTGTGGCACAGCTTCTCTGCAGTGTTGTGGCCTGCTCCCTGTCACCATACAGGTGGGCTCACCATACTCTGTCATGCTCTTCGTCCAGGCCGTACACTGTCAGCCTCAGCTGGCAGACCTGCCGTCACACAGCATCCATGTCGTTAACATCGGACACACTCCTGTGCCTGCTGTGTCAGCCTTGCCGAGTCACCTCGCCAACCAGTCTCCCTCTGAGTATTACCCGATGCCCCCCCCCCCCAGCTGCCAGGGAGCCATTACCTCATCCCAGCATCAGTTTCTCCACTGTTTGCTCATCAGTGCTATGACATAAATTTGTGATCACACAGAGTTGATACACTTCTAAGTAAATCCAACTCAAAGATTCTGTATGTCTTTTTAGTTTTATCATAGTGTATATGTGCACAAAGTCTTGCTACTAGTGTGTACATGTCAGTGTTGGTGCGTGAGTTCAGATACCCGAGGGTGCTGCTGGGATTTCACAGCCCAGCATGCTGCCTGCCACCATTTGCAATTCAAATGAGCATGTATGAGGCATCCAGTGAGGCTGAGGCAGCCCTCCTCTTCTCTGTGTCTCATTGGAAGCAATCATTCCTAGCACTTGCAAGTTAACTCAACCATTTCTTATTGACTTCTCCATTAGTGTCTCTTCAAGTGTCACAGAGGGAGAATATTTTTCAGGTGGCCATCTTACCCGAGTCATAGTTTCTTTTGTAAAGCTCTTGGCACATGTATGGAATGCTGCATAATTGTGTGGGGTCACCCTGATGTTACCAAGGATGATGCCAAGGCCTGCGGTGGCAGTGTGTGTGCCCTGCGCTTGTCATTGCTGCCCAGTGAAATGTTCTTTGACTCGCCATGTTTTTGTAGCCTGGCGAGCGTGGTCACGTCTCTTCCTGCCTGCTGAACACCAGTGACCAATCACACATGCATACACAAACACATGCATTTGTATCTCTATACTTGAGAGGCCTCTTATTGACATCTTGTATTCTCTAATTCCTAACCTTCTCACAACTGACCTCAACCTAAATCCGATGTCAACTCCTAAGTTATCACCCTTGGGATTGTCACTATATCAGCCCCCACTTTCATGCTATTTATATGGCAGTAACCAGTCATTGTGTTTCTGTCATGTACAAGACATGATATGGACGACAAAAGCTGGTGCATGCGCCTATGTTGGAAGACAACATTCAGTCATGAATTTAGATTTACTGTTACAAAACCATATAGTTGGTGGACTTGTGATAGAAAGAGTTAATAAAAAAAGACTGGCCAAAATTGGTGCAACAAAGGCTTTTAGTTGCTACTATGAGTCAAGCTGTAAAAGCAACTCAATCATATTTCAAACCTTTCCTGCCTGAATCCCATAATCTTGAAAACTCCATGCCCCCAGTTAATAATGCAGGTTTTCCGTCAAATACTTGAAGTCTCAAGTGTAATTAGTTAATATTTAAAGGGGACCTATTATGCTTTTCAGTATTTTGTGTCTTACAGCAAGCTGTAGTGTTGCAATGATTGATGTTATATGTGGCCAAGGTTTCAAATACTGAGGTAAACGTGTGTAGATGTAATCCCTGTATCGAACACGTCAGGTTTCCTACAGTTGTGAACATGGGCACCTGATTCTGCTTTAAAATGGGGGAGCAAAGTTGGAAAGACACATTATTGGCGGTGGCTCTGGGGGTCCTCCCCTTGAAAAAGTTTTAAAATTTAAAACAAATTTCCTGCATTTCTACACTACCTGCATGAGTTGAGATCTGTTGATTGAGGGTGATATGGAAACCAAGAATAACCCAGTACGACTGGGTGGATCAGGACAGGAAATGGTTATTAGAACAGTAGCTACTTCATATTTGAAATTATATTTGTTAAAACATTATGTAGCCGAAATTGGTAGAGGGTTGTAAGCTACTGCGCAATCTTTGAGATTAAACAAGGGCAAACAATTCATATGAAACCTCCTTACAACACATCACAGTATAATTTGGATAATTGAACCTGGTTAAACAATGTTAAACCTGAGGGTTGCCTTTCTCAATACTCACAAGGCCATTTTCAGATTCTAACAATTGCAACAAAGCACACACAGTTTGGATGGATTAATTGGCCTGGCCTCATAACAACTATCTAATTCCAGTCCCACCTGTTTATTTAACACACATTTTTAACCAATATTATCTCAAATCAGGGATTATTTTAATGAAAATTTAGAGATGACTTTGGCTCCTAAAGACTTAAAAAGGACACTTAGGTCAAGGACTAGACCCAACTACGAAACCAACCCTTAGAGTAAACCTGATTCTATCATTTACCCTAAATGACAAAATTAGAGAATAATCAGGGGTGGACCTCACCATAAGGTCCTAACTAAAGTGGCCCAAACAGTTATAGATTATGATGTTTAGATAGGAGAAATATTAGAGTATGTTACTATTCTAAGTCATTGTAAGTTATTGTAAATAATAATAATAATAATAAATAATAATTGTAAATAACTTACAAGAGGATCCCAAAGCACATTTTTCAAAAGCACCTGTATACTTAGACTTAAGAGGAAAACATTGTAAACATATGCTGGATCATTCATAAATTTGGAGTGCTGTTAGAGTGTAGCGTTTGGTTATTCAGAACCCCACGCTCTTGGAGAAGCAGAGTGTGCTCTGGGCACTCCGTCTGAGAAGATGGAGCAGAACGCTGAGTGAATATATGATTAATTTAACTGGTAATAGAATGGTCTGTTTCTGAAAACAATAGTGCTCTTATTTTGGTGTAAAGTGTCAGATTAGATTTACGAACGTACCCATAGTTACCTGCTCCAGGAATGCTACTGCAAGTGTCACTTAGCCTACACTGCTAAATTAAGCTAATGTTAGGAAAACTTGTAAACTTGGTTGCCGGTATTGTAAATTTCCATTTGATTTCAGATCACGTTCTGTCTGAACACGCCTGGTTGTGTTTTGAAGCTTTTATCAGTGATTTTTGATGGTAGAAAGTGTTGCTGTTCCTCCCAGGCAGCAAGTACATTGCTACATGTAGCTACAGGCTAATGTCAGGAAAATGTGTGATCTTGTTTGCCGATGTTGTTGATTTCTCCCTGATTTCCGATCGTATTCCTGCAGGAACAGGTCAGATTGTGTTTAAAAGCTATAATTGGTGATTTTTCATGGTTAAAGTGATGCTATTCCCAGTTAGTCATTCCCTGGCCGCAAGAACACTGCTAACGTACATGTAGCTACATGCTAACTTTAGGGAAATGTGTAATCATGGTTGCTGATGTTATAAATTTCACCCCGATTTCGGACTATGTTCCTTCTGGAACATGTCTGGTTGTGTTTAGAAGCTTTTATTGGTGATTTAGTAGAAAGGGCCACTGTTCTCAGTTACAGTCATTCCCTGGCTGCAAGTGCACTGCTAAGGCACATGTAGCTACATGCTAATGTCTGGGAAACATGTAATCTTGATTGCTGATGTTGTTTGTTTCTCCCTGGTTTCAGATCATATTCCTGCTGGAACATGTCCAATTTTGTTTAGAAACATTTATTGGTCATTTTCCAAGGTAGAAATGGCAGCTGTTTTCCCTGACAGTTATTTCCCGGCTTATACCGAAAAACAGAAGACCATGACCAAGACTGGCTGACCAATCAGAGCTGACTAGGGTTTTTTCAGTAGGTTTAAAGAGACAGGTGCTAAACAGAGCCTCTTTCTGACAGAGGGTGTTTCAGCACAGACAGTATGAGGAAAATAAAGTGTTTGTGAACATTAAAGCATGTAAACTTTTTCTAATAGAAACCTAAAATACAAACAGGAACCTGAAAATGAGCATGATGGGTCCCCTTTAAGACTTTCTTTACGCAGGTCCAGCATTGTTTACACAACATGTAACTAATACTTGATACCTGATAGCTGATGAGCAGTACAGTGTCATTGATTGTTGGCTCACAAAGCTGTAATTGCAGTACTACACTGGTACAGTGCACTGCAGGTTTGTGTTTATTTACCCAATATGCCTAATCTTAGACCCAAATCTCTGTTTTACATGCTTTTTTATCAGCTTTGTTTGGAATAATCAAAAGAGGATAACACAACATTACCGCAGCCAGTGTAATCACAGTGGCTGTGTGCTTTTGTTTTAAGGGAATTGAATGAGTCTCATTAGGATGCTGCATCTGCTGCAGTCCTGACAGAGTCTTGATGGGACTTGAACATTATATCGTTTCACCGTGTGGTCTTTAATAGTATGTTTGGGGCTTCCAGCAACAATGTCCACAGTTTTTTGCAGTGGTCGAATCCCCTCTTCCTTTGCCTATCGAGGGTCTCCTCTCAAGCCACTTACAATCCTGTTGCTGTCTCTCCGATCTGGGCTTTATTTTTAGCTTTGGTTTTTTACTCACACAGCTTTTGGCGATTTATTGCCTTCCTCAGATTGCATCATTCTGTCTGCACTCGGATGTGAGAAGAGAGAAAGAGAAGCTATACATGAGGCAGGTTTATTTCACCATTCTATTTCTCACCTTCAGTCATATAGCTCTTCACAGTTGATGGGAAGCATCACTTTGTCCTTCTGAAGGGGAGGTAGGGAGCTTTACCCTGAGTAGCAGCAGCAGCAGCGGCAGCTCGGCTTGCCTCAGCCTGATGATTACAGTGAGTCAGCAGGTTCTCCATTTTTTTCCCCCTTCTTCCTTTACATACCTATGCTCGTCTCCCTCGCTCCCTCTCAACCGTGTTCTTTGAACAAATCCCCTGCCTCTCAAGGATGAGACTCATCATGTTGTTGTCTGGCTTTGATCTGGTGCAATGATACCCATAATGCCGCTCATTCTTGCCTCCCCACAGTAAAGCAGAATTTATATTTCAGGCAAAGTTGGTTCGGGTGTGGAAAGAGAACAGTTGCCACTTCTTCTATTGCTGCTTGCGCTGCCTTCATTGTGGTCTGCTGTGGAAATAGTTTTCTCCAGCTATTATGGCCTCTTCCAACAAACCAAGCCAGCAGCCATTGTTTTCTTTTGGCCACTTCACACTTGGCAATCTTTAATTAGAGCCTCTGCATTCAACAGTTGCGGAGGAAGCCTAATTCTATTGTTGGTCTGTCCATTTCCCCCATGATTAGAGAGTGGTGTGATTACGTTTGAGTCCCGCACATTGTGGAAAGCTGGTGAATTGAGGAAAAATAGTTCGTACTGAGGTCGATCTTAATGCAAGCTATTTATAAATGCATAAAACAAGACCTAAAAAAGGATTAGGAAGATTAGAGTTAAAAAAAAATCAAAACAATGCCATGGCGACTGCTGCTGCTGCTGAGGAAGATCCAGAGTTGATTTGCAGAAATGTATTTTTAACAGCATGATAGAGTTATAGTAAAGTGAAGTTGCTCAAGCAAGGTTTGGCTTTTGAGGACGATGGTCCCATGGTAACTGTACTGTGATTAAAAATTGTTGCTGCTGCTGTGTGGTTAACGAGATATGCAGCTGCACTGAGGAAGGTGGGCACACTCTGACCTCTGCTTGATATTTCACTGGTAATTACACTAAAAGATGATTGTTCATCAAATGCCCAGCGAAGCAGGTGGGTGTAGTCTGCATTCGGACAGTGGCTGTCTGTCTGTGTGCTGGACAACACCCACGATTTCTCAGTGATGAAAAATGTGTTTGTCGAGGGTCGTGTTAGCATTGTTCATTGCAGTGGTCTGTGGAGGAGTAGATACACAGACTACTCCCAGTCCCTGTGGGCCTGTCGTGTGGCTTCTAAACTGGTCAAACAGGTTGGGAGGCAGATCCAGGCACAGCCGCAGTCATATCTCCACATTTGGTTTGTTTACATCTCTCAGTAATAATCTGTGCACACATGTGACGCATGTCCTGTGTATTTTCTGTGTGCTTCATGCATCTTGGTTTCTTGCAGCAACTTGCTTGTTGCTTGCTATGTGTGCAGCTGAGTGTAGTATCTACTGCACACACACACACACACACACACACACACACACACACATGCAATCTAGACTATGTTGCAAATATACAAGCTGTGTACACAATCCTTCTTCTACCAAATTCCTTTTTAACATGTCATATCACATTCTCACTCTCAACTCCAAATACTAACGCTTGGTCAGTGACCCTATGTCAAACTGTGGCACCCCAGGTACCCCTTCAGTGTTGGTTTTTGACTCTGCGGAATGTTGCGTAAACTACTACTTACTTTGATACTGAAGCAGTATCAGTAAGCAGATTTCTGGACCTTTATTCGCCTTGGAGATGAGGGATGATATGATATCCATGGGTGATGTCACACTAAATCTGAAAATATGTGCTATCATGTCTTCGTGTTTAGAATTGACTGAATGTCAATGTTTTGCTGCAAACTGTAGCAATCAGGCAATGAGAGTTTTAAAGTGCATTAACTGTCTCCACGATCTGTGTGTCACAGTTGCTGCTGCCGTCCCAACTGTTGCCCATGTTGGTGAGCAGCCAAATCAGCAGGACGTACTACAATAACTCACTTCCTGTTGTTTTTAGAGCAACAGCACACACCTGTCCTTTTCAGCTCACGCAGTATCTGTGCTTTACGTCTCTCCCCTGGCCTCCCCTTCAACTCTGTGTCCTCAGGGAGTGCCTCACAGTTTAAAAACTGCTGTAGCCTATAATCAAAGCACACCAGAATGTTTTAGACTATTGGATATGTCACACTGTGTCTTACAGGCAGTTCTGTGGGATATTTGATATGTCAAACTAGGAATGGATGGAGGACGGATGGATGTAAACTAGTTAGACATCATTTGGTTGCATGATGTACAGATGGAAAAACAGACTGATTAGAAAAGTCTTTTGAAAATTCTGTGGTGACTTCATGTGCAGTGTGGAAGTTTTGACATTACATATGTGACTGCCTTTTTTAAATATTTTTTTAACTTGATTTTGTATATTATTATCTGGCAAAACAACATTGCTTGGTAGTTCAGTTGTAATTTGGGTAAATTGGGATTTAGCTCTTTCACTGTGATGAACTTTTAAAGAAAAGCAACACTCCACAATACTATACTGACAAATGCATTCAACATCAAATGATAAAACCTTTGCAAAACAATTTAAAGCATCATGAGTAATGTGAAGTACACATATTTTGTTGTAAATGGTTAAAAATCATATACAGTGGTGGAAAAAAGTTTTCGGACACCCTTAAAATTTTACACAATCTCAAATATTATCATGAAATATTTGTGGAAAAATCTTTTTTGTGTTTCAAAAGGTGTGGCTGCATTAGACAGATACAAACAAATACAAATTATATTTTTTTGTTTATTGTTTACAAGAAAAACTAACAAAACTAAATTCTTGACAGTTTCAATATGTCAGTTCTCAACATTGTCGGTATCAAAGTCAACAAATAACAGAGAATGTGTTCAAAACTGAACAAAAAATAAATAAATCATCACATCATCAAATTAATATTTAGTAGTCCTGCCACTGGCACGTAGTAGAGCTCTAATCCTGACTGGCATGTTCCCCACGAGCCTTTCACACTGTTGAGGGGTAATCTTGTCCCATTCTTCTTGAATTACTGCTTTTAATTCTTCTAAATTCTTTGGTTTATGCTTTGAAACAGACCTTTTGATAATCCACCACAGATTTTCACTGTGGTGGATTACTGTGCTCCTGCAGCCAAGTTCTACTGGCCTTGGATGTGTGGAAAGGGGCATTATCTTGTTGAAACATCCAGTTTTTACCTCGACGGAACAGTGCACGCGCAGAAGGGAGCATGTGGGTGGCGAGAATGGTACAATACTTGGTAGAGTTCAATGTGACATCACAGACAGTGAGATGACCAACACCAGCAGCACTCATGCATCCCCAAACCATGATACTGCCTCCACCATGCTTGACAGTAGGTACTGTACATGCTGGAGATAATGCTTCCTTCTGCGTACCCTCACATTAGTAGGAGGAAGATAAAGCTGGAAACTGGACTCATCTGACCACAAAATCTTCTTCCAATTCCTGGCTGTCCAGTTCTTGTGTGCCTGGGCCCAACGACGCCGGGCTAACCTCTGTCTCTCATTGATCAGGGGCTTCTTGATAGCCTTGTAGGACCTTAAGCCATGATCTAAAAGTCGGCCACGTACAGTGCGAGTGTAACACCAGTTTGGTATGACCACTGCTGCTGAAGCTCCTGTGATGTCATTCGGCGGTTTTGCCTGCACGTGCGGATCAGGATGCGGTCATTTCTTGCTGGAGAAACCCTTGGACACCCAGATCTTGGTTTGTCTTCCAAGCTGTTGGTTCATCTGTATTTCTGCAGAGTGTATCCAACTGCTGAAGGACTGCATCTGCACTTCCTGGCTATCTGGCGGCAGCTGTACCCTTCCTTGGCAACAAAATTGTGTCTTTTAATAAAAAGAATGACCTTCATCACTGGTACCAAAATGACCCAATACTCAAAATTTCTTATGTATTTTTCTGGAACCAATCAATTTTAAGTTTTTAATGGCTTTTTTAGGATTTATTTAGTATTTTGGCTGTAACTGTACTAAAAGAAATTGCACTTGAAGACCTAAGAGTGATACTTAATGCAATATTTCACAAATGCATGGGGTGTCCGAAAACTTTTTTTCCACCACTGTACATGCTCTGGTCTGATACCTTTACCTCAGAAGAATTAGCACCTTTATTCAATTCACATTGAGTGACGGTAATTGTGAGCACTGCTCATGCAATATATCCTTCATTCTTGTATGAGCTGTTGCTCTGTTGTTCCTCTTTACTGCCCTGTTCCTCAGTGTGCCAATAAGCATCCCCTCACCTCATTAATAAGGTAGTTGATTTATAATCAGAGCAGGCGCTCTCATCTGCAGCGAGCTTCTTTGTGAAGTCATAAACTGATTTTTGCTGCAGTAACATTAGCCGGCATTCCTGGGAGTGTGTCAACACTAAAGCCAAAATGTAATTTACAACAAATCCCAAAGTCATGCTCAGCAAGCAGCGGTGGTTTAAAGGGGAAATGTAATGTTGTTTTTGTTTTGGGGGCGGTGTACTCCTGCAACCCTAGAAGTTATGTTTGTGTATTACAAAACTGCATTCATAATGTTGTGATGACAATGTAATCCATGTCGGGATTATATTCAGAGACAATGTTTCTTTGAGTTAATGAAACTTTATGTTTATGTTCTGCGCTGGTGTCGCAGGGAGAAAATCGGGGTGGATGGCAGCCATACAAAGTGCAGGATTGTGACACTAGTATCTGGGGTTCACATTCAGACTCCTGGCTTAACAAAAGCACTGTGGGGAAGGTTAGGGAAAGAGTGTGATTTCAGTTAAATGTTAATTAAAAAAATAATATAGTCTCTACAAGTGGATAGTGTGTTGAAGATGGTCTATTTTGGCAGAAAACATGTACATTGCATTACAAATATGTTATCGGTGAACATTTTGCTGATAGGCTTTTTTTTGTGCAACTGGCCAGGTATGTTAATTAGCAACATTTCCTCATTAAACATGTCCTCATGCATTGGTTGATAGGATATCTTTATCAATGCACATACAACCAGGGTATCCCTCAGAAAAGTTGTCAGGCAAGGTGGCAAGTATCTTTTGACTGGGCCGGTGACCCAGTGTGGTGCAACCTAGCGGATAGTGTCTTTTTTAAGGGGTGAAGTGACAGATTTTGTTTTGATATTATCAGTGCAGCTTAGTTAAATTCAAATTTGCTTTGTGTAAGAAGGCCACATTTGGTCTCATGCATGTAAAATATGATGCAGTTTTGGTATATATGCCTATTAATGAGTGATTGAAATAGCTGATGTGTCTGTTGTCATGGGGAGAGGAGCAGCATGTTACCAAGGACAAAATGTAATGGAGAGATCTCATTACAGCCTTATGTCCCAAAGAGGATGAAAAGGAGTCAGTAGGTTGGTCAGTGGTTAATGTCAGTAACGTGGTTAGAGCTGTTGTAGAGTTTTGACTCCTCATAGTTAACGTAACATTAACTTATTATCAGCTCACTCATGGGAAATGTGTGACGGCTGCTGACTGGCTAACTATGACATTAACAGAGCCTAACCTCAGCTAAGTGCTAACGTTAAAAGCAATACTAGCAAGCTTACCTCACTGACTTGAGTTGAATTCCCCATTAGCTGCGGCTGTCATGAGATCAGAGGCAGGCGGTTCTGTGCTGTGTGTGTATGTGTGTGTGTGTGTCTGTGCAGTTTGTGTTATTTTTATTGCTGTTGAGTATAATGTTAGCAGGGTATTTTTCTTTACTCTCTAGGCTACTGCAATTAAAAAAACATCTTTAAATACATTTAAAAAATTTCCAGATGATTAGGCTGGGTGGTCGATTAAAGCTGGGCAGATTGCCCGGCTTGCAATACAGTGACGGAAACCCTAGTCTCGCCACCAGACAATCAGAGATCTCCTTCTGGTAGTCTGGGGACACTCCTTTCTAAAGTGTGTTTAACACACCGGAGAAAACGGCCGGCAACAAAGCAGCGCCTCTTGCATTTTTTAAAAGGACATGCCCTCCCGGAAATGTGCGCTCCCCCTTTTCTCGTCCGAGCTTGAAAATGGATGCCTAGAGATTTACCTCCGTTTTATCAAACGTGTGCTCAGTCCACAAGATTGTGGAAATGAAGGACTTACAGCGACTTTGTTTAAAACTTATAACGCAGTTGGACTGTGTTTACGAGCACAAGAGTTCAAGGAGCCACTGAAGGACCGCCCTGCAGATTTACTATTGGTTCTGCAACGTAGGGAGTTTTTTTAAACTCTGAAACTGTATCTGCCCATGTAAACACAAAATCAGGGAGAAAGTCATCAGTCTTTAGTTAAGCAAAGCGTCTAAAGACTGACTTGTGATTCTACGGAAACCCTGACAACTGTTGACAGCATTTGATATCTTATGACCGGTTGGGTCAGGAAAAGAATCATGGTTGTGCTTCATCACGTTATGTACTTAACCTAAAGTTACTCACTTAAAGTTAAGTTAGGTAGGTTTCATTCAGGAAAAGAAACATCATTGGGCATTGTCATGTTATGTGCTTAATGTAAGGTGCCGATTTGATGACATGAACACCGGTCTCCTAGGGGAACGTTGTGTGTTTATTTGACCCATCTGCCACCCCAACATTTTTTTCTTTACTCTCGTTAGCACATTTTTTACATGATCAAAACCTTCATCATTGTGTTGGTCATACACAAATTCTGGTGCATTACTTTAAAGGTATATATATGCACAGTGCATGAGAACAGCCTGTTCATAGAAAATATAAGTCCCTCAGCATTACCTTTCCCTCAAATGTATTTGCTGTTGCACATAAGTTGTATATAAGCGTTATTTCTTGGAGAAAGGGCTGACTCCTTCCTGAAACTGCTGGGTGCTTAGTTTTTGATCACTCATGTTGTTATCACACTCTGCACAACCCTCTCACTTCTTCCACACCTGCACTCACAAGTTGTAAGGCCACTCCTCAGTAACGGAAACCACTCATTGTTTTGGCATAAGCAGCTCCTTCTGTGATAGTCGGCAGTTTTTTTCAACCGAAGGCTTTTCTCTAATTGTTCCACGGTTTTTTAGAGCATTTTTTTGGGCCGATCAACATAAAATGTTTACTCTGCACGTACTGATCATTCATGGATTCCCTGTCATGCATCGATTTTTCTTCTCTTTTGTTTTTATGTTGGCAGCGATAATGAGAGGCTCCTTTATAATTCATGCCATGATGGATGTCCCTCTGGTAGCAGTTTTCATGCTGCAATCTCACCAGACACTTCTACGCCAACAGCACCCTGCACTGCCAAACACTCCAGTCCACAGATTCAGATGCTTGGTGTTGGCTTTCAGCTGCCATTTAGCAAACCACACTCTGTTGTCCACACAGTAGTAGTGCTTGGCAAATGACTGATTCTGCCCAGAAAAGTTTACAAGACAACTTTAAAATGTTCTGGAGCGGTATTGACACGCTTTTCTAGCCTTAGTCTCGCTGTGCCTGTCCCTGTCTATACTCTAACAAATAGCATTGAGATCCTTGTTCAGCATCTTTTCAAAACCCCTGACACTGACACCAATAACACAGAGAGCTCCTGTAGCTTCCTTTCAGGCCCAGCACTGATCCTAATAAGGAGATGAATGGCTCTATACAAACACTAGAGTGAAGCTGGGGACTGGATGTATGCCCACTGCCTCTCTCTTTCTCTGTGTGCTGAGTGAGGGTGAAATGCCTGTTTCAGCCTCCTCTGATCTGCTCCTGTTTCTCTGTTGAACTGTCAGTGGTCAGTTCAGGTGTGAATGAAAGGGGGTACAGCTCCCATAGCTCCAGGACTGGGCAAAGCAAATTGTTTTCTGTAAGTGGAAGCCAAAAAGACACAAGCTTGGATAAGTTTAAGGATTGAGTGTTAGTGCTAAAAAAAAGACAACACAGGTGACCTTATTGTGATGTCATCACGGTGTATGAATAACTCAGGTTAAGATAAAATACTGATTAATCCCATAAGACAGCATATCAGCTAGCTAGATTTGCAAGCTTCCTTCCACGTGTACATCAGTAAAACTTGAAGTCTATATGTTTAATTCTCTA
This sequence comes from Epinephelus fuscoguttatus, assembly GCF_011397635.1. Taxonomy (NCBI): domain Eukaryota; kingdom Metazoa; phylum Chordata; class Actinopteri; order Perciformes; family Serranidae; genus Epinephelus; species Epinephelus fuscoguttatus. Next base: position 41,124,760 of record NC_064752.1, read on the forward strand.
CTGATTTGGAAAATGCTGATTTTCACTGGATATCTTTAGCCCTTTTATTGTGTATGAGAATGTACTCCAGATTTGTAAAGTCAAAAAACACTTTTGTGTTTTGTATTGATAGGAAATAAACTTCCATCACTACCAGACACTATACAATAATTGAAATAATTTGATCCCTGAACAGATACAGGTGTCTGCTAACAATTTATCAAACCTCCAACACAACAAGGAGTGCATTTACCCAAAATTCCACTTGCCTGGGTCGGTTGGGACACCTTCAGGTAGGCTGGAAGAGCATCATTTAAATAGAAGAAATAGCTGATCACCTATAAATTGAGGGTTGTTGATAATATAATCTGCTGTCGGCAGAAACTGTCTGGAATGTAATAATTCCCCTTTGCAGAATGAGGGATTTTGAACGGGCAAAAAAAAAAAAAAAAAACTGTTTCTGACTGGCTGCCACTTGAGTAAACATTCACTCAGTGACTTCACAGTGGGTCTTATTCAATTAGAAAAAGCCTTTGTCTTGTTTTTGTCTACTTTTTGCTGATTTGTAACAAAGCAGGAACTGTAAACAATGCTGTCCCCATTATCCAAGGGAGAGCAGACTCACTTTGGACTCCTGTGCAAGCTACCAACAAAAATTCAGACAGCTAACACTAGCACAAACTGATAAGCCAGAAAATCAGCTTTCCAACAATATATTTAGTTTTTTGTATGTGGCATAACTACAACCAGAATAGTGAACAAAAAACCAAAATAGCCAAACATTTATTTAGACACTATAGATTTCAAAACTGTCAATAAAATGTGAGGTGTTGTCAGACGGGCTCCACTTTGAGGTTGAAAGTGAAGAAGGTGAGGCTAAGAACTGTCCCCCTGTCCCAACTGACCCCACTCTCCCTTACTGCTAACTCGATTAGCTAGTTAGCATCAACTTTTTCGCAACTGTTTTACATTAATTACATAGGAGATAGAAATTACCTTCAAATGTGAGTGCAAAAACTTTAAATGATTTAAATTTATAAAACATTCGATGGCAGTCTGTCAGGTTTAGTACCAGTCTAGGCTACTTAGAATAATAGTAAAAAAAAATGGATACATGGATGTAGGTTCATCTCTGAGTGCAAGATAGGTCATAAAAAATATTCAAGCACTTGATACAGAGGGAAAAGAGGGATAAAATGGGTAAATTAAAAACATGCTTTTTAAAAAACTATATTTGTGATACGAAGATACTGGCAGAGTCTTATGATAAGAACCTGGGGAATACATTTTGTACTTCACTGTGTCTTTAAAGCTCCAGATGGTGAACAGTATTCTCTTAGCACCAACCAGTGGTCCACATGGTTGCCAAAAGAATACAAAGTTTTGTTACATGTGGGAATTTCATTGAATAGGGGTACTCTACTACAGTATGTGTGCCACAGGTGGATATAGAAAATATGGATATCTTGGGCTCTGTGCAACAATGGTGGATCGCAGCTTTCAAAATGTTATCAGGGAGAATGAGATATTTGGAGGGAGGAAGGAAGACTGTAAGAAAGCAGTGTTTTTAAACCCTGTAATAACACTCCGCTTTAACACAGGGAAATAATCAGCAGATGGCTTTTACACCCACAGTGTCAGTTTGATGTTATGTATTGCTGTCCTCAAGCACATTTCAGGGCTATTTTAAGAACCTCTATTATTTTAGAAATGGAAAAAAGCTCCAATAAAGACGCCTAGAATTCTAAAAGCCACGAATTCTGTTATTTAGTAATGATACAGATATGTAGCCTGTATTTTATCTGTTTTCAGCTGTCTGTCATTACTAAAGAGAGAAACAAAATAAGATCACAGTACTGGATACTTACAGTATAATTCATTTGCTCATATTTGAAATGTTTTCAAAAGCCTTTGCACTAAGTGAAGTGTAGATGAACTGCAAAACAACATCAACATTTCTTTCTTAAATTTGATATGTTTTTGCAGAGATTTGCAGGTGTTTTATTCAGACCTTTTACTTGCCTGACAACATACAATAAGATGAGCAAAGACCATTGTTGGAAGCAATTTCTGTGGAGGAATATGAAATCCACGAACAATAAAAGCCTCAGAATTCTTCAAGTTATTGTTTTCACTCTTATTTATTTTTCTCAACAGCGAGTGGGAAGCTCTCACCGTAAATGTTTCCCTTGTAAAGTGGTTTGCATTTGCACATGTTGCGTAACAGATTGGAAAATGTGGGAGTGAAATGGTGCGCTGTCACATCATTGCTGGGATTATATATATTTCTGCTTTTCACTGGAAGCAGGCAGTTGTTCTTTTTACAGCATATTTGCACACTTACTTTAATTGTACACAAAGAGAATAAATCATGTGTGGATTTTATCCAAAAAACGAAAAAAACAAAATAACTGTCTCATAAGGTAGGGTTTACACTGAGTGAAACTTGTTGCAGATGGATTGAACAGAGACAAACCTAATTCAAGTGTTTAATTTAACAGCTTCCTATTGAGTGCCTCTGTCACGCTTACCAAAAGCAGTCCGGCCTGTTGTTTGTTTATGGTGCTGGACTGTGTTTAAGGATGGATAAGTCAGCGCTTCTGGTCACTTTCTGTTTAGCCTGAGAGCGAACTTGACTCTGTCTCCAACACTTGAGTCATCACTGCTTACCGTTCTAGCCAAGAATTTTATTTTGCTTATACTGTAGTGTTTTTGACACCACCCTTATTTTAGCCTGTGGCAGTCTGCGAGTTTCACTGATTATTTTAGACCTGTCTGACCTGTAGCTACACTGTCTTTTCCCGAGCAGCCAGCCAGAACTCAGAGACGTCTAAATCGCCCAAACCCTGGATTGAAAAGTGAGAGGCAGCATAGGTGTCACTGGAACACTGGTTAAAGAGGTTAAAGAAAAAAATTTGACATTTTGAGAAATATACTTATTCGATGTGTCTAACTAATATTCACATTGTAGTGGATGTGGATGTGCATTAATGAGCATTTTCACTTGACAGCTTTACTGGAAATGTGTTTAGAATGTGTCTTAAGTTTGGATTGAAACTTGGAAAAAGGTCGAGATAGCTCAGCTGGCCATTTTTTTTTTTTTTTTTTTTTTTTGGAGATTGAAGCAAATCATGTCAAGGCCCACCTATAAGTTAAGCAAAACAAGTCCAAGTCATTGCTCAGGGCTAGCAAGTCAGTAGTGAAGTCATATGAAATTCTTGTGTCCTAGTCAATTGTTAGCTTGTTTGCTAATGTTAGCTTTCTAGCTAGATTCAAGCAAGTCAAATCCGGGCCCAGCTTCAAGTTAAGCAAGACAAGTCCAAGTCATCGCTCAGGGCCAGCAAGTCACAAGTCAAGTCATTGAAATACTGGTCAAATGTTTGCTTTCTAGCTAACATTCGACCAGACAATAAGCTAACTAGCTACCTAAAGACCTTTTTTTGTGGGTTTTGTAGTGATTGATGAAGCTGTTGTGGTTGTCGTGTCGCAGAGTTTTCTTCTTACTATCATCAACAACATAATCTTTGATTCCAAAATTCTACTTGTTTTGGACTAGCCCCCCTCCATAATAGCTGCCTCATACATTGGCCTGTGCTAGGCCCTTAATAACAAAAGTCAAGTCCTTTGAAGTCATCTGTCTCAAGTCAAGTTTCAAGTCATGAGTACCAAGTCAAAACCATGTTGAGTCTTTTATCAGTTTTAGTCAAGCAAGGCTCACATCCTTATATTTGTGACTTAAGTTCCCCATCTCTGTGAATCAGAATGCATTAGAGGAGCTGCTAGATGGATTTTGTTTCCTTCTGACAAATCCTCTGTTTCCAGTCTTTGTGCTTGAGCTCTGCTAACTGGCTGCTGGCTTTATTTACCACACCTACACAGACACAAGAGTGGTACTGATCTTGTCATTGAATTAAAAAAGATAAATAAAAATCATATTTCCAAAAATGTGGAACTATTCCTTTAAGAATTGTTGCATCCAGTGACATGAGGGTAATGATTTTTATGTCGACAGGTTTTACAGCATGGCCAGCCACTTCAATGTTCTGAGGACTCTCTCTTTTTTTTAATGTTGTGAGGATACCTGCCGAATGTGACAGATGTGTTTATTGGGTGTTTTTTGAAGCTGTAACTGGGTAAATGTTTGTTCTTTCAAAATGAGGATCTAGTCAGTAATCTGCAGACTTTGTGCAGTTGCTCCTCCATCCGCCTCCGCACAGTCTCAGCCAAGATGGGCTCCATGCTGCCATTAGAATTTTCGAATAGATAAACAAACAAAGCAAATTAGATAACTCAAACAGTGCTGTCTCAATGACACATCTGACATTTCACTGGGATCGATACGCCCTCATCGCAGCTACAGCCCCATGAACACAAGAACAAATGTACATAGATGGGTGAAGCAGGAGAAGACCATCATAATTCACTTCTCTGTGTTGCTTTGCACCTAATGCTGTACATCTCTGTCTGAAAACCAGATACATAATTAATATTTATTACATTCAGGTTTTAATATTTCATGTTTTGGAGACCATTTCTCACTTACTGTAGAAGCACTTCTTAGATTCCAGTGTTCATATTTTGCTTTCTTTGAGTCTTGAAACATCAAGAATAATGTTAGTGATGCTGGGTAAAATGCAGAGAAGAATTTCATCACGAAGTCCCACTTTTCAAGAATCAATGTTTATATAACCCTAATTCATATTCATATCATATCATATCAGCAGACTGGACTGTAGACTGGAAATAGACACACTACTCCAGAGAATGAGCAGAAAGCAGACTACCAATAGAACATTCAGTTTGACTGCAGTCATCCTGTATTGTGTGCCATGTCCTGCAATGTGATTTCATCCCTACTTGTCATGTTTTGACACTTGGACAGAAGTCCCTGGTGTCTTCAGTGACTCCAGGGCCGGCCTTTTGTGTTGTATCTTGGCAATGAAGGGATCAGCAGTTAGTTTAGGCAACAAAACTACTTGGTTAGGAAAAGACTGTGGTTGATACTAGCCATGTCGGTCGACTCACGTGACTGAAGTGACAAAATAACTCAATGCTGACTTTTAGTTTCACATGGGACACAAACACCAGTCTCCTGGGTTACAGTCCTGTGCTTGTTGGACCTATTCCATCTACCCTCCCACCCGCCCTAAGCAGACTTTTGCACTCTTAACACTACGTCCATTGCCCCTAAAGTCTAATGGAGTGATTCAAGAATGAGTTCTAAAATGCAGACAGATTTTTAGCATTTTCTTCGTCACAAAGTCAGTAGGTTTTTTGAATGGGTTTTTGGTTAGATCCCTGAAAATAGGTCTGTGGTTAACAAAGGCTTTAAGTTTTGTTTTATTACATAAAATGAATCAGTAAGTACCCAACTTTTTTTTTTTTTTAAAGATTATTTTTTTGGGCTTTTTGCCTTTAATATACAGGACAGTGTGAAATGGGGAGACAGAGAGAGGGGGACGACATGCAGCAAAGAGTTGCAAGCCGGAGTCGAACTCGCGACCGCTGCAGCGAGGCATCACCTCTATACATGGGGCGCCGGTATTATCCACTAAGCTACCGACGCCCCAAGTACCCAACTTTTGAATTTTGATCTTAAACCTTAGTTTGCCTCAGAGCTTATTTTCTGCAACAATCCAAAATTGAAAACTCCCTGGCTGAAAGTGCTGTGTGTCTTATACAGACACTGTAAGGAGGATTCTGCGATTGTATCTGACTGGGAGTGAGACCAGGGTGATTACTCTTTAGTGTTGCTAGCTGTCTGTGACTGCTCACTTCATATCTACAGCAGTGGTGTTTCTTACCTGGGCTAGTTGGGAGGCGTGGCACCAGAAGATACTGTCGCTTGTCATTGGTGGTTTCCTGCTGTTCTAATTCTCTCTCTCTCGCTGCCTGCCTATGCTTTCTCATTTTTACTAGTTTCTGGTTCATCTTGATGAGGTTGTTTGATGATAAATCAGTGCATTTTATCACTCTGCTGGCACACCAAAGCAAACTCAGTAAGGGTTTACATTTGGGCTGTCAGCATTAACACGTTAGTCGTGATGTGATTAGCATTTGAACATAATGCATTATTTTTTTAAGTGCTGCTACTTTATCTCTTCAAGGCAGCCTTATTTGTAGTCAAGCTGCCACAGTGGCTTCCTCCTGCCGCAGTGATGGAGACACCACTGTGCTTTTGAATGACTCCTTTTTACTTTTAAAAACTCCCAGACAGCTTAGTTGACAAGTTAAAAGTCATATGCACCTTGTGTCAAATGGAATTAAAATATTACCAACATCCTTCGAGTTTGAGCTACCACCTACGAGCTGAATATACAGGTGCATATGATCAAACTGATGTCAGTTGGCAACTGCATCGCCAAAGCAGGCAACTATTTTGGAGTAAGCAAATGGCCACAGACCAGTGGATGAAACTAAATCAAAGAAGTTAACTACAGCACTTTCTAAATGGGTGGCAACTGACAACTCTCCTGTGTGTGATTCATCCTGGCTTCATATGAGTAAAGGAAAACTCCACTAGCTGCAATGCTAATTTGTGAAATGTAAGATGTCATAGGCTTATGCTAATGATGGTAGCAATGTTTTGTTTCTGTGCAAAGGTGTTGAGCACAAGAAAATTAATTTGTTGGTGAACGCTGTGCGTTATAATTCAGCTGAATTTTGTAACACCTTTGTTAAATGTTGTTGTTGACCCTGGCTTCATAGCAAGTAGAGGAAAACTCTGCTAGCCGCTAGGCTTACTTATACAATATAAAATGCCATAGGCCTGTGCTTATAACATTAGCATGTTTTATTTTGGGGGGAAATGTGTCCAGCAAGACAAGTGTTATGTCTGTTAATCTTGCAAGTTATATTGAAGCCAATTTGTGTACTTGTATTGGAAATTGTTGCTATGAAGCCATGTTTAATGTGTGTTTTTGGCATGTTTTGAAAAACCCCACTGCCGACTAGTGTTTTGGAGGTGTAACTGTAGAGCGACACAAACACCACTGTACAAGTATATGGTTGTAACCAGTCACATGCCTTACCATTAGGGGAACAGTAGTTTCATACATATACAGGACCTGTATGAATCAGAGATGGCAACTCAGGAACTCCTGAGAGGTGCAAATGCTCTTGCATTAGCAGGGTATCATTAGATTTTATTGAGTAAACAAAACTACATCAGAGTAACTGCACTTTTTAAACTGGAACAGTGTAATCCTTTCAAACAAACAAACAAACAAACAAACAAACACTTTATTTCATAGAATAAGCACTTTGAAGTTGTCTTCTGAGTCTAAGTCATGGTTTCAAGACCACACTGTTGTAGCAGTGCAGCACTGATTTGAAATGATTAAATCTAAAAGTCAAGATCAATCAGTAAATTTCTTTGCATTCTTTTGATTCCTATTCTATCTAATCTATTGAAATCCAGAGATTAATTGCAATCAAAAAAATATTGTTTGACAGCCCTAGTTTACATCAACCTGCAATAGTTTATAAAGTTGACCAGGTGCATGTTTTAGCAAAAAGTTGCTTTTTATAAATGTTAAGCAAAGTCAGAGTAACATTAGCATTCAAGCTCATGTTTACTCACTTGATGGGTTGAAGTCCAATATTCTTTGTTTTGGTCTCCACCAGCCCCTGAGGGAATATCTGGCTTTTTAGCAGCTAAGGGTTCAACTCTGTCCAAACAGTTGACTGCTGACTTTGTCATCCTGCTGTTTGGTGCTGGGCAGGTAGTGCATGGTTTGTTTATCAGAGCTAACTGTTGGAAATTATCCTGTTGAGAGCAGTGAGACCAGATCATGCCAGTAAGGTTTCAGGCTATACAAACAAAACAATGAGTTAAAGGATGCTGAAAAGCTCCACAGAGCTGAGGGGAGCTGCAGAATCCATTTTAATCCTCTGTGGGCACACCACTGCAAGCAACTTCTCTCACATCTCACACAGTCATTTGATCCATTGTTCATATAAAAACAATGTTTATAAAAAAGTAAGTAAATACATCTTAAGTGACATGAGCAATGTGAGCTTGCCTCAGGTGATTCTAGTGCACAGAAGGTTGATATGGCAATTTGAGGCCCTGTTGGACAGGCTGAACTGGGTCATGCGAGAAACAGCAGAGGAATAAAGGTCAATTTGTATGTCAAATGTTCAGTAATGTCTTGGTGTGGCTATGGAAGAGCTGCTGTAATTCTTTGTGGGGCTATAGATCCATCTAGCACCACTCTAGTGTTATATATGCAGATTTGCCTCAGATACAGAGAGTTCAACCTTTCAGGCTGCTGTGCTTGTTATAGCTAACATGTAGGAAAGAACACGGGGCACAGAAAGCGTCAGGAATGAGGTGCAAAGTATTAAAGCTGTCCCCTTTAATCATGTCCTTCTGTATCAGTGTGATTTAACTAATGGCCTGCGGGTCAAATCTGGCGCCCGATAGGGTGCTGAGTGGCCTGCCAACCATTTTCTAAATCACAATGGCAATAAATGGATTCCCACTGGGATTTATCATATTTTTTTGGACTTTAGATGAGGTTTCATAGTGCACAAAGAAGCACTGAAATAAAACTTGTTTATCAAAAGTAAGTGTCCCCCTTGGGACCCTCAGCAGAAGTCTGGGATGAGTCCCAAATGTCCTCAAATCATGAAAAAATGCCCCTGAGTACACCTGATCTGTGTGATTTGCTTGTCCGCATTTGCCTCTTGGCAAAGAGTGAAGACAGTGCACATTGAAAAGTTAAAAGTAGGCGACGTAATGAAAAATGTATGGATAAATTTGCCTTTATTTTTAATGTTTATTCATTTTATCAGATAAATATTATTAATGTTTGTTCATTAACTCGCCCCTGGCCTCCTGCCATTAGCAAAAGTGGCACCCAGGGAAAAGCAAGATGAGTATCCCTGTCCCATATCATATCTTTATCCTCTGCTTTCTCGGTAATGCAATGTTTTCTTGTAAAAAAAACCCCGCCACGTCTGCCAAATGCCTAATGTGTTAGTTTGAATAGACTGCAGAAGAGAGAAGAAAATGTAAACACTGGGGGCAACTCCTTACATCTTCTTATGCAGTAGTACAGGGTATTATCCACACAGCATTCAAGTAAATCAATCATCTTTGCCTTAGTGGAGATATTCTTCTGTTGAATGCTAATCCACAGTAACTGTGATATTTGCTGTCTGTGGTCAGCAGAGAGTAATTTGCAGCTATGTGCCTTCAAAGGACCCAACAATGCTTTCTGTAGCCTTTGGCTGGTAATTAGAACTGCCAAGATGGCAACATACTGTCATTTGGATTTGGAACAAACAGCAAATTTAATGGCTCTAGTGCGATCTGGATGGGCTCCGTGACATTTCACTTGGTTGAGTGCAGCCTCGCTGTGGCCACAGGACTGTGGACTGTTTTCTTTTGGAACGTGGAAGATGAATGAGCTCAGCAGGGCATCCACCTCTCTGTGTTGGCTCACGTACATCATTCATTCCTTTATCATTGCGCGTCATGCCCACATTCATAATTCATGCTTATTATACTTTCAGATTTTCCATTTTTCATGGGTTGGGGTGATTATCCATTTTTCAATAACTCCTGTCCAGTGTGGGTTTGTTGTGCTTGTATGAATATTTAATGTGTGGAGATGGAAGGTACATGGCTTCAGCACATTAAATGTTGTCACTCATATGATTGGTGAATGAGGAAAATCACAGCAATCTATTAGTACTGATTTGTTCTGTTTTTGCCTTTGAGCAGTGTTCAGTGCAGAATTAAGGACGAGCCATTCATCTAATTCATATAATTATATCTGTGAATTTCTTGCTTCAGAAGTTTTGCAGAAAGTCGTAATGTGTGTGTGTGTGTGTGTGTGTATGTGTGTGTGTGTGTGTGTGTGTGGTTTGTAAGTTTGCGCTGTTTTTCCTTCACTTTTTGGAGAAGTAGAACAGCTTCACTTTCAGATTGATAACCATGCAAATTAAAGAATGCATAATTGATTTTGAATTAATTCCCTGAAAACTAATGGCAGGTAATGGACTGCAGCTTTCCAATTCTGTCACTAATATAATGTGAAACAGAAAATCTTTGTGTTTGACTTACAAGGTATTTTTCACATGACAACAGTACTGTATAATTTTCAATCTTGTAGGACCTAAACTCCTCAAAATGCAAAATGTGTGTTTCATCACTTCAACACCTTATACCTATAAGTCTTTCTGATGATATATAATCTCTGCCAGGCTTTAGGGAGAAAAAAAGTACAAATTTAAATTGACTGAAACTGAAGTTGACAGACCCTGACAGACTGAGTCTCCCTGACACACTGTACAGTATGTACACCGTCTTGCCCCATTCACCTAAAGCATGAGCCCCATTAGAATGTAAAGCATGAGGGGAGACTGATATTAGGGCAGTAGTGTCTCAACATAAAGATGTTCGGCTATCCTTACATACCAAATAATAGAGCTGGGTAGAAATTGTTGACAAAATATCTCCTCAGGCTATGATAGGTGAAGTTTAGTTTTGGAGTTGATTCAAACAGAGTACAAATTTGACTTCAGTCTGTCTCTACCTGCTAGATAGCTAACATTAGTTAGCCAGCTGTCTGGGGATATCCAGCCTGTTTGCCAGAGGTGAAAATGTTGGCATTGTATATTTCTGTAAACTACTGTTGAGTTACGTTTGCATGTTTCATACATATCATATCAATCTTTCCAAAGTGATGTAGCATATGAGCTGATTTTGTCATCTGGAGTTGGAGAGGACAGTGGATGGTGTGACATGTGACACACACACATCTGCCAAGTTGCAGACTGCCACTGTTCAAGACCAACAAACAACAAAACCGGTTGTGATCCAGCGAGTCATTGCTATTCATCCAGCAGCTTTTTAGGCACCAAACATGTTTTGTTTTTTTTTTTTTGCTGCAGTTTTTTCCTGTGGGGACACAAAAAGCGATTGTTTTTTTTACCAAGACATCACTGCTTTTCCTGCTGGGATAGAGGCAGTGAAAAGCAGTTGTTTTAAACTGAGACATGAGTGCTTGTCCTGCCAGGATTGTGCCCTCGAAACAACAACAAACAGGTATTTTAAGCCACAACATGATCCTTTCCTAATCATAGTGTTTTTTGTGCCTAAACCTATCCTTGTGGAATTGGAAGATTTCAATGCATCCGCTACCTAATAACATGCAAATGAAACATATCAGTGGTTTGTGGAAACCTACATTTATCCATTTTTATATTTTATTTTAAATTCAAAGGAAAAAACAACAGTCCTTCCTACTTGTGATTTATAGGAAGTTCTTAGGCTAGGGGTGCCCAGCGGTTCAATATGTAGGGCGGGTGCCCCATGTAAAAAGGCAGTGTCCTTGCCGCAGCAGCTGCGGTTTCGATTCCAGCCCGGGGCCCATTGCTGCATGTCTTCCCCCCCCCCCTCTCTCTCTCCACCTTTCCTGCATCAAACTGTCCCGTCATTTAAGGCAAAAAATAATCTTAAAAATAAGTTCCACAGCTAAATTTTGCGGGATGCTTTATGCAGTATAGGCATAATCTTAAGTGACTGAATCATCAAGAATAGAATCAGGTGGAACTGGTAGATTCTGTGCCATTCTGTCCAGCTGTACCATATAAATGAATACTGAATATTAAAAGGCAAAAATGCCAAATTAAGACTTAGCCCTAAAATAACAGCTACCGCCCAAAGGACACTTACTCTGTTTGAAGAGGACCAGGCTAGTTGCACTTCATTTGTCTGGAGAACACTTCATCCAGCCTCTTTTGGTCTCTCGTCTCTCACGACTCAGCCCTCCCTCCCTGTGTCTTTCTACTCCATGCCCTCTCTTGGCGGTATTGCGCTCCGGTCACCCCTCCAACCTTCCATGATTCTCGTATTGATGTGACGTGGGTATCTTGGCCAGACTTGGAGGGAACATTGATTAAACAGGGCGACAGGTTATTAGCCATCTCTTTTGTTTACCCAGCTGAACAGACTTCGGCAGGAGTCAAGAGCAGGAAGCAGAGCGAAGATCAATGTCAAGATTCAGAGCAAGGTGTTTTATCACGCCGCATCAATCACTGGTGTCTGCCACTGAGTCATCCCTCATACTTACTTGATAGAATCTCAATTTAACCATCTTTTCAAGGTTATTACAATAGCTCTAAAACAGCCAGGGGTGAGCAAGCTTCTAGTAGAAATCTAAAACTGCATCAAATTGTTGGCGGTGCCATCTTTTACATGCCAGAGCTGTTTGTTAAGGTCAGACTGAGCTGAAGGCTGATAATTGACGTTATTTGCCAATTTTAAAAAGTTAACTTGTACTTTTTGACCCCTGTGGGTGAATTCATCCTCTGCAAATGACCCACCCTTACTTCTTAGGAGCAGAGGCCAGTCTTTCTCCAGTGCCAGAGGATGATGTCCAGTTTGGTACCTAAGCCAAAAGCAATGGCAGGAATATTTTTAATACCAAACATGTACGACTTTTGGTGTGGGAGGAAACCAGGGCAGCCAGAGGAAACCCACACAGACACAGCAAGATCAAGCCAACTCCAGACAGGAGCGGTGCTGAGATTTCAACCCAGGGCCTTCTAACAGCTAACCACTACACCAACACACTGTCGAGTTAATATGTTTATTCTCAGTCTGACAATTTCTACGCCACAAAGATGACAAGAATGATGCAAGGAGATGTAATTCCATCATTTTGACACTGATAACAGTAGAAACACTAAGATCTAAAAATCTGTGTCTCTATGGTAGCACAAAAGAACAAAAATATACAGCATCACAAAGTCAGAGTTGCCGTAGGCGTCATGATTCTTGAAGTTATAGAAGGGCTAACATGGACACTCAAGAAATACTTGGCACCAGACAAAGTTAGCTGGTGAACGAAGTGGTGGCCCCAGAAATCTTTCATATGGGGTGTCACAGAGGGGCCACTGAAAATCTTGGAGTGGCACACCAAAACCAAACACCATAACTGAATTTCAGTTCAGTTGTTGAAGTATGTAGGCTGGTTGCAAACTATGTCAATATGAAGAGTTGAGGAATGACGTACTGATATACTTTGGTTTCTTAGTTTACAGTTAATATTACTAATTATCTGATGTGCACTAATACCGATACAGTTACCATTTTGAGTTCCACAACATTCATTCATTCATCTTCTAACCGCTTCATCGTCTTGAGGGTCGCGGGGGGGCTGGAGCCTATCCCAGCTGACATCGGGTGAGAGGCAGGGTACACCCTGGACAGGTCGCCAGACTATCGCAGGGCTGACACATAGAGACAAACAACCATTCACGCTCACATTCACACCTACGGACAATTTAGAGTTATCATTTAACCTAGTCCCCAAACTGCATGTCTTTGGACTGTCCAGAGTGCCTGGAGAGAACCCACGCTGACACGGGGAGAACATGCAAACTCCGCACAGAAGGGCTCCCACACCCGGGATCGAACCGGCAACCCTCTTGCTGTGAGGCGAGAGTGCTAACCACCACACCACCGTGCCGCCGAGTTCCACAACAATCCTATTTTAATGTGTTATGTATTTAGAAATGTTGGAGATTCATTGTTCTTCCAAATAGGCTGGTTGTCAGTTTCCTTAAAAAGACTAATATACAGTTTTAACTTGAAAGAGCACATTGATTGTAAGGAATAAAACATTAACTGGGAATGAGCCTCCTCATGTTTAGGGGAGACTCATGAGAACATATTTTGAGGTGAGAGTTCAAGTGACCCCTCTGAATATGATCAAGCCAGTTGTTCCCACACCAAAATTTTGTCTAACTTTGGCCTCCTTCCCAACAATCTATACCGACATAATTGAGATACCAAAGGATGCCTTAAGTGTCCCATTTCACAAGGTACCACTATCTTTGTGCCAACTTAAAAAATGAGTGTGCCACAGCATTTTAAAAACAGTAATGTCACCCTCAAATTATTTTTGCCGGGGAAGGCCAGACTGGCCATTGCCCCCCCCTGGCCATAATGGCCGTAATCTGTTAAACACACACATTTTGTCCCGTACTGTGGCAAAGAGAAAATAAAAACACTAGTGCAGCTTTAAATTACTGTTGAAGTGGTAGCAACTGAGCTTTAATGTCTTCTTAATGGAAAGACAGGTATAAGTGTCCACCGAGGACTTAAATTCTCTTGACTAAATGCTTAGACAGGAGTTGAGTGTTTTTCAGCTGATTTCAGTGCAGTGAAGGTGTTATCACTATTAGCGAAACTGCATCTTAGCTGCCTCTGCTTTCAGCCATGGTTGGCTGCTGACATCTGTGCTAACAAGTGAGTGAATACATGAAAATATGAATAAATGACAGCTACCTGCGGGACTTTGACAGCTTCACTGAACCTTTCCTCTGATATTTCACTTGATTGTCCTTCATAGTTGGCTTTCTAAGTGAAATTGCTCAGTTTGCCAACTGCTCGTGAGCTAGAATTTAGTTCAAGATGTGCTAGACAGTTATTGATTTCATGTTTCAGCTCCCTGCCTCTGTTGGATTTTTACACTCAGTATTGCAGTACTCTGTCCAGAGCCTGACTGACGTCTTCTTTAACTACTCCAGTCTGCACATATTCACCTTGAGGCCTCGGCATGTGACTTTGAAATGAAACTTAAGCTTGCAGAGCACTATTTGTTGACAGATTAAACTTTAAAGTCAATATTGCATTGAGTTTTTTACTTTGTTATCTAAGTAGTATTGAAATTCTGGTTCTTCTATAACAAGCGTTGTGTGTTTACTGCAGACTCCCATTCTTGTCTGTCGAGTTCAGTCCATCACATGACACTAAAAAAACTAAAAGTGTTTCTGATGGTTTGGCTGTACTTAACAAATACTTCACCCACAAAATGACCATTTGTATATCAATTACTCACCCGGTGTTACCATGAATTAGTAAAGAAAACTCTGTTTTTCTCACATGCCTTCATGATGAACAGAGAACCCAAAAGGTGAACTTTCTTCATGAATTGAAGTAATCACGGTCTGCATTCAATAAAAGCAAAAGTATATCAAAACATCCATTTAAAATTATCACACAGGTCCTGCAGAATAATCCAAGTCTTTTTTATCCAGTCATATACTCAGTACATCCCAAACACATGCAGTTTCACTTTAACATTTAAATATAAAGCACTTCACATATATATATGAGACTTGGATTATATTGCGTGAGTTATGTGAGAGTTTGGAAATTGATGCTTTGATATTGTTTTGCTATTGTTAAATGTGGACCCCAGTGACTTCAATTCATAACGAATGTTTGCCTTTTTTGGATTCTTTGTTCACGGTAGAGACATGTGAGAAAAGCAAAGTTTTCCTCAAGAATTAGATGTAACGACCTGTAAGTAATTGATATACACATGGTCATTTTGCAGGTGTTGTATTCCTTTAAGTTGGTCTCTTTGTATGTTTGATAGACTACCAACCTATCACTAGGTTGAAATTTCTTCACATCGCTTTGTAATAATTACTTTGGTCAGTCATCTGTAATACAAGCAGGTATAGTAGCAACATATTTGGGTATAATTATGAGCTAATGGTTCATTAGTGTGAGGATTAGACTGAAGATTGATTGTATTAGCTGCGATTAAGAAGAAACAATTTTATTTCTAGTAGACGACATGACAAACTGACTGAAAGTAATTTTGAAATAAAAGACCAGTAATGTCGGCACGCTTGTTTTACTCTAACCCTAATTTATATACTGGTCATGCAGCCCAGACTTTTGCATTCTAGTGGCAGACAGTGCCTGGAGAAAGGTCTGGCGAAAAACACGATTTGGGGAAAAATCTCCGCTCAGGTGATTATATTTGCATTTCTCTCAGCTGGTCTCAATAATCCGCAGCAAACCCAAGGACTCAGTAGTGAGCAATGTTTTGTCTGCCAAAGAGTGTCTGGTCTGTGTGTGTGTAAGAGAGAGCATCTACTAGCACTCACCCCCCCCTCCCCCACAGACAAGGCTGACAGGACAGATAGCCATTTACCTACAGAGTGCTGGGTCAGCACATTGAGTCTCTCTTATTTCAAGGCGGCAGGCTGCCAGCCATCCCGTGAAAGGCAGAAGGATAGAATTGAAAGGTGTTTTTGTTTTGGTGTGCTGCTGCTGCCTCTTCTTACTGTTCGTGTTCCGCTACGTCCAGCTGACTTACAGTTGGCTTTTGTTCACTGGTGCTCTGCCTGCTGCTACTGTGTTAAAAAGCGGCTGATAGAGCTGAGTGTGAGGTCATGAACTGAGCCAGCATGCAATAATCAGAATACACTGACATTTTAATGTGGCTTTGTCGGAAGGCATTCTCAGAGTTTTGGTAAAAGCTTGGTTAAAAAGAGAGCAAAAATAGCTCCTTCCTCTTGCATTAGTTTTCCCTTGTAGTGTTCTTTAGGGGTGTCACAGGGTGGCTGTTCATTTCTTAAGGAGGACACCGAAGATGCCTTTAAGTAGAGGAATGCATTATTCAAAAGGGTGCACACGGGAATAAGGAGAGGAATCATAACCAGCAAAGAAGCTGCTGATCTGAATATCCTCTGATAGCTCCTAATAAACAGAAGCAAACATCAGTGTGAATGTAGAACATCACTGCACACATAAGGGACTTGAACACCAACATCACACGATAAGTAGCTGCTTGTGCCGCGGAGTATCTGCGTAGATAATTTAGCAGGTTTGAAGATCGAGAGGAATTATGGGTAGCGTGCTCGCGGCACTCAGACCCTCCTCTTCTCCTCAATTATTCATCCACTCAGGTTCCAGGTCAGCCCTTGTTTAGCACAGATTGATAGATTTTATAACTGCCACGTTTTTACTAAAGGGAACAATTATACCCTGGGCTCAGGACAAGCATATTAAACAGGAGATTATGTGTAATGCTTTCTGCTATCGATCGGTGAGGGTCTCTAAGGTGACAAATAGTGCAGGGGAAGAACAGGGCGAGCCACACACACATTGAATTCAGGCAAGAGTTTAGCCGAGGGCGGGTTTGTGGTGAATTAGAGGCAGAGATCCCACCTAACACCCACCTTCAGGTCAGTCTAATTGAACAGAGCTTGATTTTTGGCTTCAGTAGACAGCAGCCCAGACCTTGTGTGTTGAAGACTTTCTTACAGAGCTGCAGCAAAGCTGGTTGTGTGTGTGTGTGGGGAGTATCTGTCAGCTCTTTCATGTTGAACAAGAGCTGAGAATTAGAAGTTATCTGTGTTTTTACGTAAACCACGAGCTGCATGTTAAAAAGCTTCTTCAGTCTTTTCAGCGACTCAAAGAGTTTAGAATACAAGGTCTGCCATGTTTTTATGTGTGATGTTTGTGTTGTGCTGCAGCATCTCCTGCCACTGAAAGTTTTTGTAACACGGCAAGCTCAAGTTTTTTATTTATCATTATGTGCAAAAATTACAGAGGAGCAGTCGCTGGCAATGAAAATCTTAAGTCTCGGGCTCTCTCCAACAATACTTATTAAATATGCATAAAAAGAAGAACAAAAGAAGAAGAACGTCACAGAAGTAAAAACAAAATGAGAATCAAAACATAAAACGGTGAAAGTTAAAAAAGGGATAAAGGAGCCTATAGCATAAAGAAAATATAAAATAAAGTAATATAAATTAGACTGCAGCTTTCCCTGCAGCCGGATAATGCGCCAGGCCACACTGCCGAAAACTGTTACGGAATGGCCCGAGGAACGTGACCAAGAGCTCAAGGTGTGGACCCAGCCTCCAAATTCCCCAAAGTACAATGTGATTGAGCATCTGTGGGATGTTCCAGTGCCCCAGAGGTACCCCTGATCCAAGGTGGGGCCTCCTTGGATCGGACTCCGCTCTGACCTGTCGAGGCATAGACGAGACATAGGACCTCTGGCAGGTGTCCTGTGGAGTTTGGCACAGGGGCATTTGTGGCAGATCCTTTGAGTCCTGTGGGATGTGAGGTGGAATACAAGCACATCCCACGAATGCTCAATCAGATTATATACATAAATATAAGTAACAGTTGTAAAAGAATAAAAAAGTCATGGTTTGTGGCTGGGGTGGTTTGGGTCTCTGATAATCCTCTTCCTACATCGCTTGGTGTGGAGGTCCTCCATGGATGGTTGCACCGTCCCGTCCTGAGGGATGTTCAGTAGGGTGACCATATTTTGATTTCCAAAAAAGAGGACACTCGGCCGGCCACGACATAGCCTACTTAAATGATACTCGCAGTTTACTCAAAGATGCCTTATAATTTTAATGTATTTAAAATGTATATGTATGGATAGAAAATTCAGTTATATTACAAAATAATATCTCTCAAAGACAGAAATTCAGATAGGCCCCAGTAGGGGACACATACACACACTAGAGTGTGGCGATCCGAGCTTGACAGTACCCGACGGGTCGGCCGGGTCTGGTAAAAAATGTAGCTATAAATTGTATTCGGGCTCGGGTTGGATTCGGTCAGCTTTCAGTGAAAATGTAGTGTAAAAATAAATAAAATCCTACTGTCTGTCCTGTTTAATGCTTGGGCACTGTTATTTAGGTGACAACACCTGAACATAACACACACAGACACACATTGGCTGTTTGTTTCTCCCTCTCTCCTCGCTGGAAGTCTCGGACCTCCAGCCGCCCGCCTCCGCCTTGATTAAACGCTGAAAATAAAATAAAAGAGGGAGACAGGTTTTTCCTATTTTATCTTATTTTGTTTTATTTCTCCCTCTCCTGTCGCTAGAGGCATCGGACCTCCCGCCTCCCGCTCCCGTCTCAAACACGGAGGTCTCCCTCTCAGCAGCTGAGCACCCACGGAGCACGCCCGGCCTGTTAAATAGCCTGTAACAACTGTGTGACACAAACTCAGTGCTTTGGTCATTAAATAATGTCGGGCTCGGTTCGGGTTCAGACAGAAATATGCTGCCCGTGCCGCACTCTAACACACACACACAAACACACGGAAAACCGGACATTATCATCAGTTTATAAAAACCCCCCGGACGCCCCGGACGCCCCGGACGGGACATGAAAAGTGGACATGTCCGGGCAAAAGAGGACGTTTGGTCAGCCTAATGTTCAGCTGCCACACCAGGCGGTAATACAGCCAGTCAAGATACTCTCGATGACGCAGCTGTAGAAGTTGAATCCTGGAGTCCATGTTGTCCATGTCTCACAGTCTTGGTGATGGTGTCAGTGTGTTGAATCCAGATCAGGCCCTCATTGATGTGAACCCAAAGGAACTTGAAGCTGCTGACTCTCTCCACCTTAGTCCTATTGATGGAGATGCGAGTGTATCCTTCTTCCCATTGCTTCCTGTAGTCCACTATCAGCTCCTTAGTTTAATGATGTTGATATGTCAGGGCTCAGTGATCAGGCTGATGACGGTCATGTCATCAGCAAGAGCCCACCTGGGCAAACCAAAGCCTGTATTTGACCAGAGACAACAACTCTTTTACTTATTGGACCTGAGGGCTTTGCACCGTCTTGCTTGAGAACCTTAAATCTGCATTAATTGATTTTTTTGGCCACTTAGGGGCGGTGGGAACAAGTTGTGAACACAGCATCGACCTATCGTCAGCAGCTTTTAAGCTGTGAGCAAACAAATGCTTATTTACACATCCTGCAGTTACAGAGGGACATTATCATTCATTTGGAGTTGTATTTATGTGCACCTGATGGATGCAAGTTCAGTATTCATTGTATTTTACCTGTTTTGTTTGGTTTCTGCAAACTCCTGAGGGAAATATCTGTCTCTGCTGAATGCTTCACTGTGTTCCCCAGCTAGTCTCTCATGGTGTCTGTCTGCTGTTTGCTGCTGAGCAGGCACGGAGCGTACAGTACTTTTTAGAGCTTTTGCTCTGACAGCAGCGGCCTGCTGCAGCTGAGCGGTAAGAGTGAACCAGAACCGTAAAGTTACGCGCCAGACAGCTAAACAATGAGCTGAAACTCACTATGAAGCTGCATAAAGCCGAGTAGAGCTGCAGATGCAGGTGATATCAATACAAGCGTCCCCTTTGATATTGCAGGGTTGCCCTAACATTAATTAATTTGTGGCGGCCTGCCATGATTGAAACATCTGCCGCCATGTTTTGATGTTCTATTTCTTGGACCATTCATTAGGTCTGCTGTTGGAATATATACACCATTTGGTTATTAATTGCACCACACTACCACAGCGCAGAGCGTACTCTGGGCACAGACGGAGCAGTCATTCACAGACCCACAAAAACCGCTGAATTTAAAGATGGGACACAGACTGATACACACAGACATACAGGCAGGATTGACCCCCCATTGTTTTCATATTGTAATACATACATTGTCATAAATATGTTATAATTATACCCGACATTATTAATAATGTCTTATCAAGCTGATAAACTAAAATTGTTTATTGACTGATCAATAATTTTGCAAGCTATATTGACCACTTTGGCCAGCTGTACATTATATTATTATTTTAAGCTTTACATCTTAGTAGCTGTGAAAAATATTTAACTAATGTGATGTGAGCTGTAAAAAACGAGCTCCTAGTTATGTAGCAGTTGACTTTTCCCAGCTACCTGGTTTGATAAAAAAAAAAAAATCTTACCTCAAAAACTAGAAGCTGTCCTTTCATATGATTCTTTTCTTGTGAAAACAAGATACGTTTGTGATTGTGAGTGGTGAAAATAAGCCTGGACTTGTTATTTTATGGAAATTAAGCCATTCAAATGACAATTCTGGTTTGTGCGAAGGAGCGAGCTGGCAGGCGTAAGGAGTCGCAGGTGGGCTTTCTAAAATAGAGTTTTATGTGATCAAAAATGAAATAATTAGCAAAATTGGCAATTAAATTCTGGGCCCATGAAAGAGGTCAGCTAAACAGAGCCTAACTCAGACTGTGCAAACTCAACAAATATGGAATAAAAGAAATGAGAATGTCTGTAGACTAACTTAAGTGTACTGTACAGAAGGTAACTACTGTGAAGGTACGCTTTATAAATAGAAACTACTGTACTGCCAGCAATACTAAAACTATGAGTATGATGCTTGACACAAAAGCTATGTGTCCTCCACCTGCTTGCTGATGTATGTGCACTGTGGTTGAGGTCAACAAATTCAATGAGGAGAAAACGAACTGTTAAGTGGAAACTATAAAGATCACTATGATGAACGCAGGAGAGTTGCTGCCATTTAAATCAGCAGTGCAGTTGCAGTAGTGGCCATTACAGCCAGGAAAAAAAAAAAAAAAGATAATTCACTGAATTGTTCAGCCCTATCTCATTGTATGCCACAGCTTCAAGCATTTTATTCTCAAGGTGTTTACCTGCAAATTATGTGACAAGTTTTATACGCAGTCTTTCCATTTATGTTATATTATTGGCTTTCATAGTGGACTTGTCACTCATAGCAAAGCACATCAGGATGGAAGACATGGCTGCTTATCAAGAAGTGCACACCTCCACCCACCCATCCAACACACACACACACACACACACACACAGACTGATGCAGTAAGTTTCCTGTGCCGCAGTGGCTCTTGGCATGCCCTTAGTGGGAGGATAGCAGAGATAGGATGAGCATTCGTGCTCATATATATAAACTCAATGCAGCAGCTGACGTGTGAGGGTGTGTTTGCTTGTGTGTGTGTGTGTGTGAAATCTGCAGCAATGAGGTCATGTCAGTCCAAGTGTGTGGGACATCACTGATGTGTGTAACTGTTTGTTTCCCAAATGAACAAAGTCAGAATTAAGTTGTTTAAGCTTCAAACCCTGCCTGTGTGTGTGTGTGTGTGTGTGTGTGTGTGTGTGTGTGTGTTTGAAAAACTCCCCTGTGTAAATTCCCAGTAGGAATGCATGTTCATGGAGGCATTGAGAAGTCTGCTGGGCATCCCAGTGTGAACTCTAGTCAAATTCAGCTTTGCATAACTGTGTCAGCCCATGCACTATTTTTCCCACCGGGTTTACACTTGGAATGTTGTTTATCTCCCCCTGATAATTTGAAGTGGGACACAATAGAGCACTGCTTCGTAAGTATAACAACACGTGGCAATGGCAGAGTGAAATTAACTCCGACTAGGACAAGATTATTTGGAAAGAGGCTGCCTGGCACTTGGTCAGCGGTACGTGCTGTGCCTGTCTTGGTGGTGAATGCAGGAAAGAGTCTTAAGGCGGCTCTGAAATCCTTGGTAAAAGGATTGGGATCTGAGTTAGGGGAAATTCTGCCCACTCCGTCTTAGCTTGTCAGGCTGTAGCGTTCGCTGTGTGAAAGTGTAACACTGCAGATCATGAGAGTCAATAAAAGCAGAATCACTTCACTTGGTAAATGTCCCACAGCTTGCCCAAGAATGACCCTCTCCCTCGGATTTGCTGCAGTAAATATTTTATTTGTGGAATCACAGATGCCTCAGGCTTAAAGCTGAACAAAATAAGATTCAAGTGCCAGCCAAAGTGTTAAGTTTCATTGATTTTGCAATCGAATTTGGGCATAGGGGTTGTGTTTCATTTGCAGGAGCAAATTGGTGCATGAACCTTTTAAATATCTCTCAAGAAGTCTGTTTGAGTCACAGATGGTTTGGTTTCAATATTTCAAAGTAGAACGCATGTTATCCACCGGAACAATATCAAATCAAAATGTCAAAATGTTGGTGTCTTTTGTAGGGTCAGAGTCAAACTCACCGAACATGAAGAAACATTTTGTTCTTTCACCAGCATTGGCACAAACCATGCTTCCATCCAGCACATTAAAAAGAAAATTCCCTGGAGCGTTGTGTGTTTTTTACTACCTTTATTATTTTTTTTCATACTGTAGAGTTCAGCTCTCATAATTATTAGCTTTTATCCACGATCAGAGTAACTGTGAGATACTGACTTTGATAGTTTGCCTCTTTTCACATTCCATATATCAGATTGAACAGAATAATTGGGCTTTCGTATAGTCAGAAATCACCTTTCAGCTGCATGGAACAACCTTTTTCGGGAGTAGAATGCCGTTTTGAAGCTGCTCTGAGGTCAGTGTGGTCGTAAATCTGAAGCTGAGATGTTAAAGTCTTAAATCTAGAAACTGCAGTATCTTGTGTTTAACACGAAGGGCTAAAACCACTTCATTCACTGTCGTAACTGCAGCACCGTGGTGCCCTCCAAGAGCCACACGTCTCTTGTACTGTACACATTTCACACCGCCCTGATGAATACCTTTTTAATGTGCAAGCTGAAAACTGCAAGCAGGAATCAACACTAACTTTTTACAGTCGTTGCTTGGCTGCCAAGCAGGCATCAGGTTATGGTTGCCAAAACTGAAAATATGGTTGCCATTAGTCTTTGTAGTTTGTGTTTTATCTGATACTTTACAGAGTTGGTTCTGTAGGATGTGCTACTGTGAACTGTGAACTTGCTTTGTCAGTTATTGACGTGTATGTTGTACATGTTTTGCAGTATGATTTTTCTGACCAGCTCAAATATACCAGTATACTCCACCTCCCGAGACATCACAAGCTTCCTTCTTGTTCCTTTGTTCAGGTTGATCTGGTTCTTTATCATATTAATCAATGTTAATTTATTTGCAAAGTTGATATGTTGGTAGATTGTGAAATTCTGGGCTGATACCGATGTTTGAAATAAGAATTTTGGCCTTTTTTGTGCCAGGGAAACAAAAGAAACTTGGACTGAACTCTCATTTAGCTTTACATTACACTGCCTTTGAATGAGCACAAATTCAAACTTGTAAATATATGAAACAACCTTCAAAATAACCTTCCTCCACATGAAAAACATCTTAAATAACTGCTTTAAAAGTCTTTTAACTGTATCTCATATATCATAACTTCCTCTCTAATATCTATTTTATATTGCTGTGAAAACATCAATAAATTTCTCCTTCAAACAGCTGTATTTATACAAGTTTTTGCACCATAAACTGAGTTGTACAAGATCACATTTGAACACATCATGACTGTGTTAAAATTTACCTTTGCCCAGTAATCATTTTTACTAAATAGAGCTTAAACACAACATAATGTAACACAAGGCAACCTCTGTGAGCTGTTGGTTCCAACCACTGGCTGCTAACAGCTAACTAGCACTCCTCCAACTGATTCAACATTGATATCTCGTTCACAACTTGGCACGATAAGGGAAACAACTGGGTGTGTCCCCTGACACGTTGCTAGTGAGTTTACTGTGTCCTTTAGGCCTGAACACATCCAGGGACAGATCTCTGTTCATCCAAGCCACCTTTTCTCTTAGCCCTGGGATGACAGGATGCCGTTAGTCTTCAGCCCTACTTTTTAGTCTGTGCAAAATTGATTTGACACAACGGAAAAATGTCGCCCACTGCCATCAGTGAATTACATCTTATTTGCTGTTCGGCTGATTGCAGTCAATAAGGTGAATATCGACTGATAAATTGGTACGTCCCTACAGGTTAGTCGAACTTTTCATTTCACAGTCAAACAAATTAATTTGCTTTGCCATGGTCTCTAAAACAGATGCCCACCAATGCACATGTAATTGTCCAACAGCTGGTGTGGTTCCAGTTCCGATCGTAACAGCAATATTTAAATATCACTACTGAAACAAATACAAATGTACATATTTTAGGGAGCACATTTTGCTGTTTGCTGCCTATATTTTATATGTTAAAAAGTGGTTGCCACTGATGGCAACCAAGGCGAAGAAATGGTTGCCAACCGTTACTCTTGAGCCCTGGTAAGCGTTCAGTTTTGATCAAATATGTGTGCAGGCAGTCTGTCTTTGTATATGAGGTCTGTATAAGTTTGAAGCTTAAGGACTTCTATAGAACACTTAAAACTAAGTGAGATTACAGCTTCATATCTAATACATCAAGTCCATAGAAGCCTGAGTGCAGCTATAGTGGTTTACTTAGTATACTTTGAATTTGAAAAGGCTGAAAACAAAACCGTCTCAGTCTCCCTCCCTCTCTGCTATAAACAGGGTGCATACTTGCAGAAGAAAATAAATGGGTTTTAGAGTCAATCTCATCTTTAATTTGGTTTTTCAGTGGTGAAGCAAAAAGAGATGCGAGGAAGCATCTTAATGAGATGTGGAACAGGCTCCTGGCTGCCCTTCTATACAATACCCATTGTTTTCCACCTCAGAGAAAATCCCAATATGCGGAGTTTAGTCAGCCATGAATAGAACAGGACTACATCTGCTCTATCCATGTGGCAACGGTGAATTAACTGAATGAGAATTTTGCTAATCGATTAATTGTTAAAGTCATTCATCGAGTAAAAATACCAAATACTTACTGCTCTACTGTTTCTCAGACATCAGGATTTTCGTGTTTCCTTGTCTGGTGTCATTCATCCTGACATTTAAGTCAATTAGTCAAAAACTAAATAGATTATGAATTGACGTTGGAAATAATACTTACACCCTCAAAGTAGGATTAGCAGCTAATAGCCACATAATTGAACACACCCCACTGCTTTCTTTGAAATAATGTATTTAAATTCTTTCAGTGCATGTTTGTCTGCTTTAAGCGACTAATGTCTACATGTTCCTGCAGTGTCTTCTGCATTTGTTTACACTGATTATGATTCCAAGTGATCCGACATTCTGCATCTAGCTGTCCATGGTCTGTGGCTCCTGTCCTCCAACTTCATAACCTTGTGGCATAAATGCTCTCAGCCCCCGCTGGCAGATTGTGCCACAGATGTTGAGCAGTGCTGCAGGCTGCCCAGAGCCCACTCTGTGTTGCTTTTTAAGGACACACAGCAGAGGACACCTCGAGGAAGACAGATCTATGGCAGCAATGAGTATGCTCTATGCTTTAGCAAATTTCATACCACAGAGAGCAAACAAACACTCAGACTTGGTAACAGAGCCACACACGCACACACACAGGTACACTGAAACACACTTTTTGGTCTCCTTTGTAGAGCACATGTTTATCGGTGTGCCGTTTCATCTGTTGCTTCCTGCATAGATCTACTGTATGGCCATATGGTACTGCACCGTGTTTGATTAGATTCAGCTTTTCTTTTTGACTTATCCTGAGTCACTCTTATACAGCAGAATACTGGAGCTTTTATGTTTGGCAGCTGCTACTTGTTTGAGTGGAGTTTGCAGTGTTGGCAACAGTGAAGTAGTGCAGAAGAAAAAGTTGGTGAGGCTTCATGAGGCTAAAAACAAAGATTGCTATACTGTAAAATGCATCAGTTTGACACATCTTAATGTTTTATCTGTTCTTGTTTTGTTTTTGTTTTTTTTTACTTATACGTAACAGTGGCAGATCTGTTCCCCCCTACATTTTAACCCCTTAAGTATCAAAGTGTTTTTGAGTTTCCTGCTGCAAGAAGACACTGAGTAGCACATTTACGGTAAACCACTTTTTTTTAATAACAAGTAAGGCTCAGAGAAAATGCTTTTAAAATTATTATTGATCTGTAGGATTTTTTTGGAATATCAAAGTTTTAATCCCTATTTTTGAGTCCTTGCTGATTTGGCAACAACTGTGGTTACTGTGGTAACAACTAGGGTGGTTTAGTATGACAGGAAACATTTGAGCTGCTACTTTCTCAGAAATACAACAGAGGAGCAGATGGTGCATCTGTTTACAGTGCAGCCAAACAAACTGGCATTGTTTTAGTTAAAGAAGTCAGTCAATAATAATTGCAGCTGCAGTCAGATTTCTGACAAACACATTGCTGAGGCTGCTTCACATTAAAAGCTATCCTGTTTCCCCAGGTGAATGCTTTAGCAATAATATAATGCTGCTCTGATATGGCTGTGGGAGAGTAAACAGTGAGGCTGATATCAGTGAGATAAAATTGCAAACAGTAACACTGGATTACATTCTGAATTTTTATCCCTCCCTCATGTTTAGGGAGGCAATCAGAATCCAGAGTGGGAATGGCGGACTCCGCCACTACCAATAAAAACTACTACATAGAGAAATAACTACGGAGTGTTGTTGGGTATTGCAGGAAAATGCTGACTATACATAGTATGGCTGGGCAACATATTGATATTATATTGATGCTGTGATATGAGACTTGATATCATCTTAGATTTTGGATATTGTAATATCGTAAGTGTTGTCTTTTCCTAGCTTTAAAGGCTACATTACAGGAATATTATGTTTCTGAACTCACCAGACTGTATTAGCTGTTCTGTTATGTGCCTTTAGTCTTTATAATCACATTACTGATGATTGTCTGTCAGAAATCTTATTGTGTAAATATTTTGTGAAAGCACCAATAGTCAACCCTACAATATCATCGCAATAATTATATCAAGATATTTGTTAAAAAAATATATGATTTTCTCCTGCCCTAATACAAAGTATCAAACCTGGAGTTGGATTTGATGAAAATCTTGATACTTAACTTTCAGATGATAACTTAAAATAAAAATGAATGACATAATTATTACCACAGCTGACAGAGAGCTCTGAGCAGAGAGGCTGGAGGGTGGAGATGTTGATACGGCTGATGCCCCGCTAGTTAAATGTAGCCCAGTGCAAACTGTCAGTGACTTATCTTTAGAGTGCAGTCATAGCCTGTAGTGATTTCACAGTTCAATGAACATCCCTTTCAAGTCTAATTTTAACGAACACAAACTTCTCCCATTTGTTATGTTTTTTGATATAATATTCAGATATTGTGTTGTCAATTGTTTTGTTGCTGACTTCTCCTCATTTTCATTTTAGTCCTCTATTTTGTGCCAATCATTAATTTTCAGTGAACTGATTCAGTGCAGCTCCCTTGTCACATCTGTGCTGCGCTTTGTCTGCTGACATTTAGATTTGTGTGGGGGGAAAAAAACCAACAAAGAATATCAAATGCGTCACATCTGTGCCTGCAAAACTTGCAAAAACCTAATTACATCTGGTTCATCTGTCATCTTTGCAGTCCAATTGGTATATTTTAAAAAACCAATATAATCATCAACATGAACACAGAGATTTAGAGATTCATTTATTGGTTTTCTTTTTAATTGAAAAATAATAATGAACATGAGGCCTGTATGCCTTGTTGGAAGCCTTATGTAAACCCTCAAAAAGTGACTGAACTAATTGAGCTAAATACATAAACTTGTAGGAGCTTCAGTCCTGGTTTGTTTATCGCATAATGTATGACCAACTGGAGTTCATGTCCTTTACTGTGTCCAGTATGACCAGCTGAAACAAGAGCACCCAGCACCTAGTGAACACCTTATCAATACAACAAAGCTTAGCATGCTGAAGCTAACAAAAGGACATGACATTCTGGTGATTCTTTAAAGCCAGTCTCAACTTCAGCCCACGATAATTACATGTCATTGTGATGACTTCCACTGTTATTACAGTGGCTGCTGCTGGGCTGCACCTGCTGCGATCTGTGCAGCTTTATCTGCGCGCTGTAATGGAGCTGTTAGCAGATAACACGCTAACTGCTTATTATTCCAGGCCTATCAGATCACAAAGGGCATCGGGGGAGAAACGGAAAGAGAGGGGGAAAGAAAGAAGGAGCTAAAATGTCTCAAACACGCCTCTCTCTGGACGTCGTGTCTTCATCTGCAGTCAAGATCACAGACCACCATCTGTTTGACATGTAAAGCAGGATACCTTTTTGGTTGTCTGAGCCGCCCCGCTAAGGTGCTGTGTGGCGAAGGGTCTCCAGCCCGGTTACAATGAAAACCTCCCTGATCAGAGAGACATTAATTAGTCCAATAGACGGGCTCCTTCCTTTCACAGCTCAGCTCTCCTGCAGAGTGCTGCAGCCTGCCACATAGAATACCATATGGTGTGGCCTTGTGCCACCTTCTCCCATGGGCACCGGGCAACGAGCTTCAAATGGGCCATGACAGGGACAGTGGGTGATGCTGCAGGCTCGGTTGCCATAGTGTTTTGTGTGAAATAATATCTTGGGTTGTGGATCAATCCGCCAATTTGTCACAGAGACACCGCACATGTCGTCTCCTCTCCGCTCTTTTCCTGTGTGTCCTCCCCTCACACCGTCACGGCACTGCAGTATTTAGCATGCATGTGGAAGAGCCTTAGATAGCCATGCCACGGCTTCATTCTCTGCATCCTGGCATGGAGAATGTGAATCGGCCTGCAGCCAAAATATTTTAGAGTGTTCGCCGCTCCCCTCGGATGATGGAAAAGCTTAGGCCAGGGCTGTGTGTATGTGTGTGTGTGGAGAAACAGTGGGGAGGAACGTAGGCAAGCAAGCAAACACTCACACACTGACTCATGCACTCTAGCCGCTGCCTCTTTGTGTGGCGACAGTCTGCACCTGCAGCCTGCCAGCCATGCTGATGCACAGGCCCGCAGTTGCTGTGCCTTCTCTCACTTTAGGCAGTCCATTAGCCAGCAGTGGCTGAGTGCTGCTCTAGCTAGCTGGGCAGCAGCAGGATGTGTTCAGCTGGCACAGAGTGCTGCCACTGGGAGCTAGCAGGAGGGCCATTTGTGCCGAAATAGTGTGCATCCAGCAACCCTCTCCAGATTTTTGAATTGTTCCCATCGGAGCACACTGCAGAGTTGTTCTGATGAGTTCTTTATGAAAGTCTGCTGCCATTAACAATTAGAGAAATGCAGTACTGTGTGTTCTGAAGATGAAAACAGCAGCTTTTATCTTTCCATTTAGTGCAACAACAGTGAGATAATTTGCTTCCTGTTCTATGACTCATCACCTCTCACAATAATTAAATTACCTCGTCCTCTGCAGTATGTAGCTTCAGCAAATCCCAAGAAATTCTGCACTGATCCCAAATTCAATGGGGTTTTGAAAAAAATGCTTCAGGCTTGCTCATGGGAATCTCAACAATACGTCCTGTGTATTGCCAGCTGATCCATCTTGATCCCCTGAGATAAATACAGCAAAAGAGTGTGACTATAACTCAAAGCGACCTGTGAAGAGATGAGTCCTGCTGTGAGGGCTCCCTGACACCCACCATTTTCATGTTGATTTATGGCGTTCTCTACGACTTCTAAGGGTGAAAGGAAATTGGAAAAACCACCTTCGAGGTGACTGCTGTGTATATAAATGGCAGTTCAGTGTTAGGCAGCAGTTAGTTGTGTCCTTCCTACAGTAGACATCCAAGGCTTGTGGCTGTGTTGCACTCTCTGGATTTATTCCCACAGAGGACAGCTCTTTCCGATGAACTCTGTTACAAGGGCATGCGCTTGCAAAACGCAGTTGAGCATGACCATTAGCATAATATCATGCATATGCAGGTTGACACAAGGCTTGGTTGTCACTTTGTGTGGGGGACAGACACAGCATGGAAATATTCACTAAATGAAAGCAATATTCATGAGTTAAGAAGTGGGAACATACATTGACCCTGAGTACATTTTAAAAAAATGCATGAAGAAAACATAACAAAAGGTGAAAAGGTGTGTTTCCCCCCCTCGAAACACATTGTGCTGAATCACACCTTATCATTGTAAACTGACCAAGAGGCTCTCATTTAAAACAGGATACATTTTAAAGAAACTCTGTGTGCAGACCTGTTTGCCACTAAAAAAGGAAAACTAATCTGAGCATTGCGCCAGCCAGGCAAACACTGGGAAACAAAGCAGGTATTGTGTCAGTGCTTACAACAGGGTCATGAGGCAAGACTAGCAACTTCCCGGTTGGAAGAGATGGATTTCACAACAGACTTACTGTAGGTATTTACCTCACTGTTTCTATGCAAATTCCAAATGGATGTCTATATGCTGCCATGTCCAAGATAGCCAGGAGCAGTGTAGTGAATGACTATCCTGTGTATAATCTCTTACTGATTACTGAGATAAATATTTATTATTCCAATCAGTTCACTCAAATTTTGCCAACACTTAAATAAAGGGAGCTTTTCATATGTGGAATATGTAACTGTTCTGGCTTCATCTGGCTTTTTGTCATTTAGTTATACGTAAGTGTTTGTTATGGCTTTATTCAGACGTGACGTGACCCTCACCACTGTGTTTAAAATAACGATATCAAGGAGGAAGGTCGTTCACAGTTCTTTTTTTGAATGCTGCTATTTTAAAGCTGCACTCATTTAGATTTTTATTTGAACAAAATGTCAAATGATTATGTGTAATGTGTATGGGGTCGCTCGTAATGACAAACACACTGAGAATTATTGACTCAGCAGTTCCCCTCAGTCCTGTGGAGCTTTTAGTATCTCTTGGCTTTACTGTTTTAGTCCACTCTTACAGCTCTCAGCACCATTTCCAGTAGCAGCAGGAGTACCAAAAAATGTTCTTTATTTCATATCATAGATATCATAGATATACCGTAGATTATTTACATTTTTACATTGTTTTGTAGCAGATACGTTGAAACTTTGTTTTAAAAATGCTTCAGTCAACATATAATTAGGTTACAAGCATAAAATGGTGGCACGGTGGTGGAGTGGTTAGCATTGTTGCTTCACAGCAAGGTTCGAACCCAGGGAGGGGGGCTCAAACCCCAGGGTGAGGGAGCCCTTCTGTGTGGAATTTGCATGTTCTCCCTGTGCCAGCGTGGGTTTTGTCTGGGTACTCCAGCTTCCTCCCACAGTCCAAAGGCATGTAGGTTAATTGGTGACTCTCGATTGGCTGTAGGTGCAAAATTGAGTGTGAATTGTTGTCTGTCTTTACCTGTCAGCTGTGATAGTCTGGCGTCCTGTCAAGGGTCTCGCCCAATGTCAGCTGGGATACGCTCTAGCCCCCCCGTGGAAATTAAGAGATGAACATAAAACACTTGGTTAAAGTTAGGAAAAGATCATGTTTGGGCTCAAAATGCCCGGTTTTGGTGGCACAATCCTGGCATGAAATGCAGCAATCTCTTGGTAAAAAAAAACCCAATCAGTTTTTGACATGCTAACCAGACAGGAAGTGCAACAATGTCTCTGTTGGTCTATATCTTGGCAGGAGTACCACCTAGGTGTCACAGCATCCACCATCCCCTACATCTCCCAATGACAAAGTCAGCTCACTGCATAAGTTAAGAATTTTATTATGATATGTAAAAAATGCAAATCAATACCAAAACTTTGTTCTGGCGACTGCGCTGAAGCGGCAGCTGTTCTCTTAGAAAATATTTTAAGCTCTGATAAACCCACTGTACGCTCAGGTGTTGGTGAGGACAAGTCAGAGCTAAAAGTGAAATGAGTATTGGATTTACATGTGTTGAGTGGCCAGAAAAGCAACATTTAATGAATGGTAATGTTCCTAAATGTCTGTTGGATGTGTAAAACTGTTAACTAACACAGATTATGTTAGTCTGTGTTAAGAGCTTGTTGCATTTCTATCAAGTCGTCAAAAAAATCAATGAATTCAGGTTTAATGTAAAGGCTACAGCAGCACAAAGTTCAGTGCACACATAAAGGGTAAACCATGGCAGATTTTGTTTGGCTTATTTGATCTAATCAATGCATCAGTTAGCCTTATTTATGCAGTATTGGGAGTGTTTATGACCTCCTAGGAAGATTGGTTTTGTGACTTTTACGTAAAAGTAATTCACACATTATTCAGACATAAGCCCATTGAGTCCAATTTTATCACAGGTGCATGTCTGAAAGGGGCATATTGGCGTCCTGTGCTGTCAACAAATACGCCTTCAAGCGTTGCCTGCTTTCAAATTCATTGGAAGGCAGTTGATTTATTCTGCATGAAATAAACACAATGACAAAGTACAGTAAACAATGTAGGAGCGAGAAGACAAACCAGAGGCATGTAAACACATCACAGCTGAAGAATACAAAACTGGAAAAAAAGCGTGAAAGTAAATACAACATGTATACATGAGAACAAAAAGAAAAATAAATTAATATAGACCTAATGCAGAAAGTGAAATCAAAGGGAAAGTTAGAGAGTGTTGCGTGGGAGGATGTGTGTGTGTTTGCGTATTTCTTCAAAGGGAAAGGGAAAATGAGGGTGAGACTAACTGTGTGTGCCTTGCTGAGGCAAAACTTCAAGCAGTTTGGGTCATCAGACGAGTCCTGTTTGAAATTGTCGAGAGATGTGGATTCATTGACAGCGTGACTTGAACTGCGGCACAAGCAACTCGCCTCATCTAATGGAGAACAAACAGCATGTTGTCTCAGAATCTGTTTAGTTGTGTACAGCATTAATACTGACATCTCAACTTACTCAAGTATTGTGAGTTTCCTTTTAGCAGGGGCAAGACAGCAAAAAATGGCTGACGGTCTGAGGACACCTTCTCTTGCCTTCAACCAGCCCAGTGCGAACTCCCTGCCAGATCAGCAAACTTTCTGTTGCTGCAGTTACACAGATTAGACCCAGCCCCGTGTTAGGGTATGGGGCTGCTGAAATCAAGTTCCTACAGCTGCCACTGAAGCTTTGCCTCCGGAGCTTCTGCTCACTCTCCTGTCTGCGAATATTCTCCCAGCAGGGGAGGGACTGTGGTACTAGCTAGTTAGCTAGTTGTCTCATTTGCAGTCTGATAATGTTCCATGCACTGCATGTAGCTCTGCAATGAAATGTTTTCACTATTAAAAAAAAGAAAATGAATAAATGGTGGTCCATAGCCTATTTGATGACCTGGAAATGAGACTCATCTTTCTCTTGAGTTACATACAGCACCTTTACTTTGAAAAGTGTATTTTTATACGTAAGTATGTTAAAGATCCCAGCTACCTGGAAAACTGCCTTTTCACCCTGTTGAGACTGGAAAGAAGATACTGGTTACCCCAGGCCAGCACTGAGAGGCTCAGGAAGAGCTTCTACCCTCAGGTCATAAAGATACTGAATGATGACCCTGCTTAATCCTAAACATTGACATTTATTTATTTATACCACTACTAGTACAAATTGACAGAACTGCATGTATGCATTCTATTGATCATATAATGCACATTTTGTTAAGTAAAGGAGGAAGGGAGTGAAGTTGATATAATATAACACTTTTTACAGGGAAAGATTACAAAGTGTTAAAAGTTATTAGTTTATCTACCGCTTTTCTATGTAGTATATGATGCAGCTGAAATAAAAGTCATAAAGATGGACTAATGTGTGATGTGCATTGGTTTTGGAAACCAACCTGCATGATGCAACTTTTTCCCATGGTCTTGTGTTAAAAAAGTAAACAAAAATGGCAATAAATTGTAATCAGCACCCATGTATTGTGATAGTATCAAATTGGGGGATAAGCATAAGCATCCCTACATAACAATCTTTTTTCATGATTAAATGATCTTTAACTCTACTACACTAAACAGTAAAAACGCTACAAGTACAGTTTCATCCAGACACTAAAATGAATGCAACATTACTGAGATGGCACTGACCTGTTTGTTGTTTTTTTGTCATCAGCACTTTACCAAAAAAAACCCAAACAAACAAAAAAAACCCTCATCTGTAATTGTGGTTCTTAAAGCTACAGGAAATTATTCCCCGCTCATAGATTATAGTGGTGGAGAATCTGCTATGGGTAGTGCAACCATTGTGACAGTCTCTCATTAAGTGGAGCACGGCGGAGGCTTCACGCCGAGACAATTACACACTAGCCTTTGAGAATGTGACAGCACTTTTTGACAGGAACTGATAAAACAGGAGGCGCGTGTGCTCGCATCCCTAAGTGTTAGAGTTAAGATTAAATGACGCAACATATTGTATGCATCTGATGCGATAAAAGTGGAACAAACTGTATTTTTCATTGTAAGAACAAAATAATTATTCCTATTTGGTGAAGACAATATGAGTCCTTGCCATGAAATAATAATTATTCAGACATCAGACATAAAGTGGGTGGTGAGAGAAAAACAAAAACTGCTGGAAGACTTGTTGGGAAGAGACTTTGACTATTGTAGCCTGAACACTCACAAGAGACAAAAGGGAATGTCTCAGAAACAAGCGCTAAAAGGGCATTACGCCTTTAAGTAGCATAGATCTCTGTGTCACATTTATGGTTCTAAGAACTTAGAACAGCTTTGACAGAGCGCTTACAAGCCAACAAGATTTGTCTTGCCACCATGTGTCTCCCTGCCCCCGAGGTTCATGATGATGCCTGTACAACCACCCATGTGCTCCCACACCCATGTCCTCATTTCCCTGCTGTAATCTCCCAGTAGCATGCTCTCAAACTGTTCTATTTCCCCTCAGCGACGTTACTTTTACTCATTTATCACAGTATCAGCTGTGAGAAGGGGATGATAGGAGAAGCTTGAGGGGAAAAAACTTTGCATTTGTAGTCCCTGCGGTGCATGGCGTCTGGCAGCTTCAGGGACAGATCCGTCAGCGGTGAGACGTCCCTCCTCGTGCATGCACCAGTGGTCTCCAGCACAGCATGAGAAAGGTCAGCTTCCATTAGATGCACTGTGACAGAATGATGTCTCCGCAGCAATTTATACCGAGCCCGCCGCTGGCTCTCGGTAATTCTGCCCTCCGTCTGCGACTGTGTGTGTTGATATTCATCTGAGAGTGAGCACCTTTAATTTTGCCAAACTTTGTTCTGCTTTGCATTCAGATATCTGGTCCGCTGAGAGGAAGGTGAGCACGTGTTATTACTACAGCTGCAGTGAGGAAACTTGGTCTTTTTTTTTCCTCTGGGGTTGATTCCAGGCGTACTGCAGGAATGTGAAACTTGAAAAGTCATGCAGTTGTTGTGCTTGTACTTTACTTTAGCCTCAGTCTTTCCGCTCAGGCCTCATCTGTCATTATTTGTTGAGGCTCACTCAGGACACTAAACAAAGTAAAAGTTTCATTAGACACAACACGATTTGGGCTGCACTCGCCGTTGGGTTCAGCTCATATCTGATTTGGTGTTTGGGGAAGTCACAGGGGACAGAGCAAAAAGTGGTTTTCAAAACTTTGCATCATTTTGTTGTTGCCAGCATTGAAAAAAATAAGGAAATTATATTTTACCTCAGAAAGGAAACTTTAATAGTTCCGTAGAGCTATTGAAGGGGAACGCTTCCTGAGCCATAGAACAAACTTAAACCATGTTTATCATACAGCCAAAGTTCTACCTAGAATTTTTGGCATGAGTGGTGTGAGTGGTGCACTTTGCTGTGCACACGCTTTGCTTGAGGCAGTGAAAAGCTGTCATGGTGTGGTACAAGCCATTGGAAATAATGGATGTCAGAGCGCATTGTTGCCATTGTTATTTTGTGTCTGAAAGGGCCTTAATGAGAGGGCTCTCCAGCTCAAGAGGTGTTAAAAGCTGATACAGGCTCTGTGCAAAGCCTATGCCGTAGCCTACAATAGTGGCATACCCATGTGAGTATTTACTTGTGCGCTGATGTGTCTGCTTCATTTGGTAATTGCACCAAAACACTAGTTGGTGGTGTGGTTTCTATTTGACTGTGGAGAGCTTCTGTGAAGAGCAGTAAAGTTTGAACAATTCAACTATTATGCATCAACTGTGCCTTGATAGTGACAATAGTAAACAAACATACAAAATCTGGCTTCATCATAATTGACAAGGTTCACAGACAAAACAGTTGTCTTTTGCTGGACATGTTTTCCCCACAAATATAACATGCTAATGTTATTAGCTTAATCCTAGGATATTTTACACTGCATAAATTAGTCTAACAGCTAGCAGAGTTTTCCTATACTCTATATGAAGGTAGGGTTAGGGTAATATTTAACAAAGGTAACGTTACAAAATGCAGCTCTATTATAATGTTTCACGTACAAAACAGTTGTCCCATACTACACACATTTTTCCCACATATACAACATGGGTTGGCTGTGGATCAGGAGGTAGAGCGGTTTGATCCCCCACATGTCAAAGTGGGCAAGATTCTGAACCCTAAATTGCTCTCGATGGCTATCACATTGATGTATGAGTATGTGTGAATGGCTACTGAGTAGCAGGTGCCCCATGTATGGTAGCCTCGACCACCAGTGTGTGAATGTGTGTGTGAATGGGTAAATGTGACATGTAGTGCTTTGAGTGGTCCGAGGAAGCAAGTGGACTTTTCCTCTATCTTTATCAGTAAAATCACACAGGAAACTTACAGTGTTATTTTGTGAGGGCTTTATTGTCTACACAATGTATTGTTTTTTTTATCTGAGAAGTAAACTAAAATAAAACATTTGTTTCCCATGTTGGGAATAGTTTTCAGTTTCCAAAAATAAACAGGTGGTCTGCATTGCCATGTGACATGTACATTTCTTGGGAGGTGCACGTCAGGCTACGGCATAGGCTATGGCGTAGGGTACGTGTCTGTGCAGCCTAAGCTGTACGTGTGGTGTTGCTTCAAAGCAGAGTGTAAACCCCGCTTTAGGGCTGCATCGTTGTCTTTGGAAAGAATACCACTAGAGTGGAAAAAGACACTGCATCCCTTAATGCACAGTGCTTTGTAAAAAACTGCTCTGGGCGATGCCTGTGTGGCTTCCATCAGTGTTACACTTTAGTTGTCAGTGTGTATGACGGGCCCTATGTGTGATGTTGGTGAATGAGAGCAGTGTCCTTGAGCCTCCCATCCTTCTCTCTGAGCGACTGTATGAACTGTCGCTGACACGTTGCAGTGTGCCGTGGATCAGAGGGGCCAAGACACGCCAGACAGGAGCACCGCTGCTTTCTAGGAGGAAGAGCCAAACTTGCTGACAGCATGAGCATGATGAGGTGTTCCAATTTCACTGCCCAGTACAGTGGCAGATGCTCACTGAACTTATATGGACAAAAAGGAAAGAAAGAAACACTTGATACATAAAGTCATGTGAGGCCTATGGTATAGAGTTGTGGGAGAAGATGCTGGTTATGGAAGTATGTTAAATAATTTCCATCTGTGATCCACTGACTTTTCCTCTAGTGTCACCATTAGCTTAAAAAATGTGGTTTAGTGTGAAATATTAGCACAGTTGGGCTGAACAACATGGGGAAATAATCGTACTGTAGTTTTTCAAACTAATACTGCAATTGCGACTGATTATGGGTTTTTCCCTTAACTTCTGTACCATCTCTTGTGTTATTAGTTATAGACCCTTTCAAATTATACAACATATGTTCTAAATGGTCCCTTTGTATTTCACATTGGAATGCTGTTCACTGTTTGTGAATGACTTCAGCTGACAGGAAGTAAACATGTACCCAAGCTGTTGCCCAGCAACATTCCAGTGGAATGGCCTTTAAGCAATAAATCACTCTACAATATGACAAACACAATATTGAATACAGTCAACATAAACAGCTCTTTCATGCCGGCCAGGCCCATGTGTTACAATGAAATGAGATGAACTGATGCATAAACCGACATGAATAACATATCTTTGTGTAGCTTTTAAATTTTAAACACATTTAATCACAGTAGAATATTCTAATTTCATGCCTGGTAATTATGTAATATAATCATTATGACTTGACTTAAATGAAATCTGAAATAAAGAACAACAAAGCACTGCAGAGCAGCAGGCCTGTGTGAACATTAATATATGAACAATAAATATGAATCTTAGTGATCTCCAGTCAGTTACAGAAACAAATCACACAAGCTCAAGCGCATAAATTTGAAAAAGAACAAGTTTCAACCCCGAACTATGGCTCTTTAACTCTAAACATAACTCCAAGTCTAATTGTAAACATTTTGTAAACCGTTCATACTTAAGCTTCTAGACCAGTGGTTCACAACTGGTCCAGCCACAGGGTCCAGGTTTCTCCTTTGTCATTAGTTCAGATCCACACAGTTTAATATTAAGAATCATACTTGCTTTTGGCCATGTCATTGAACTAGTTTGCCTTTTTTGTCAGGTAGCTGTCCAGTCACTCACTCTGCAGCAGGAAATGGCACCTCAGAGTAAAAGCTCTGTGCCGGAAACTCACTGTACTCTGTACTTTATTTTTATAAACTTTTATGAGTCACTTGAGGTCCACTCAAAATTGACCTCTGACCCACTTCTGGCCGGCCCATCACCACTGTTCCAGGCAATTCATGGGACGTTGATGCTCACTTTAGAGCCAGCATTGAATTGGCATTTTACAGGTTGTTCTTATTCTGCTCTTACTCACATGCAGTAGTCTGTGTCACGTGAAGCGTATGGCAGCATGTGTGCACATGAAGCCCACTGGACCAGGTGTTTCCAGCCGTCTGGTTGGTTAGATTGCAGAGTGCAGAATTTAAAAAAAAGTGTTGTAGCTTCTGTGGTTTGAAAATTGTGGTGCATTACATTGCAATTTCAGTTTCAATTCAATTAATTGTTTCCTACTTTGGGTATCCCTGTGACATACTATCATCAGTTCAAAACCACCCATATTTTTGTTTATGACCAGATACCTGCTGGCTGTCTCATCAGCTTCAGTTCTACTTTGTGATTAGTGGTAGTTAGAAAAATGTCAGCATGCAAGCATGCTAAAAAAAAGATGGTGAAAATGGTTAACATTGTACCCGCTAAAGCGTTTTAACATCTTAGCATTTAGCTCCAGTACAGCCTCACAGAGCCTCTAGAGTGGCTGCACTACATCAGATTGGTATTGATGCTGTGACGGCCCCAGGGCCTCCACTAGGGTTTGGTGTTGGTGTTGTTAATGTTCTTTTGTTTCAGAGTGCTGGTGGCTTGATTGGTCATGGTTGGAGGCAGCTGGCCACTGTCTCCAGCCCTTGAAAACCCGCCCTCCTGGGAACTTTGTGCCTCTTCTTTTTCCCCCTGGCACCATGTTGCGTTGATTGCATTTACTTGAGTTTTTGTACAGTTTAGTTTG
This sequence comes from Epinephelus fuscoguttatus, assembly GCF_011397635.1. Lineage (NCBI taxonomy): Eukaryota > Metazoa > Chordata > Actinopteri > Perciformes > Serranidae > Epinephelus > Epinephelus fuscoguttatus. The sequence continues at coordinate 41,164,241 of NC_064752.1, forward strand.
CATTATCTTGAGTTGACCTGGCAGAGTGTTTTCTTGCCAGTTTCTTCTGTTTAATGGAGTAATACTTGGTTATATTGTTTATTCTTGAATTTTTGTGAAAATAAATTACTTATTTTTATGTAACTCCCCATGTGTTTCCTTATTTGTGATGGTCTTGGAGCCGGACCATAACAATGCCAAATGCTTTGTTTTGGGAATTGGGAACAAATCCTTGTACCATTTTTCGCTCAATTTATCCAAAATTGACCCAGTACTATCAGGTAGCTACAAAAAAATAACCATTTGCTTGAGCTTACTATTAGTAGGGCATACAATAGACTTTGAAGTCTGTTGGGTGAATGTTTTGTGCCAATCATGCTTCTTTTAGCCTCATGTCTTTACGAAGGCCTTCATCAGCTTGTACCTTTGCCACCATATGAAAATCAACCAGGAACTGTTGTAATGCTGGAACCCTGGACAATTGCAACAACTTCTTACGCTCTTCAACTGTATTCAAGCTCAAGCCCCACAGTGGGACTGGACTTTAACTCTCTGGTCCTGTAATCCAAGACATCACTTTCAGTATGCTGTATATCATCACTGTCACTTCACCATCAAACAGGAATACTGTAAATTCTTTTTACTTTTACTCGTCAATAGTGCTGTCTCACTCTGAATGCATTCCTCTTTCCCCTAACAGTATTTACAACCACTTGTCCAGAGCACTTCTGTCCCACCTCACTTACTTTAAACATAAATCTGACCTTAAACTGGAAGGTGAAAACTTGAATGTTTCTTGTAATAAACTGTGTGTGAATTTAATACTGTATGAAGGAACATTTCAGTCACTGATGACAGCTGTAGCTGCAGCAACAATTGAACCCACATGCAAATAGCTAGTGAAGGGATGCATTGTAAAGCTTTTGTGTCGTGTCTTCCTCTTTTGCCAGTGCAGCTCTTTGTGATTACTTGACTGCATTGTGGACTTGATGCATGCTAATGGATAAATGTGATTAAGACCGTGGACTGTACAATGGAATTAGAGTTGTGTATCGGCCAAATAGTGCTGACTGTGCCTTTCAGGGCTCAGATGAGGAGCTGGGTATGTTTGCTGGTGGGTGATAGAGGGAGGTTAGCAGCAGTGGCCTGCATCTCTCCTTCAAGCTCCCCATCCGTCCCTGTGTGCAGCTGGATGCAGCCCTTCCACCACTAACCAGAGGGGAGGCTGTTTGACATTTCCTTTGAGTCGCAGTGCCACGTCAGCTTGTTTCCTCCCTCTTGTCATTTCTTATCTTTTCTGTTTATCCTTGATCCCTCTGTCTTTCTGGACGCCTCATCTTTTGGCCTCTCATCTCCCCTCCTTGTTCAGTTTGTCTTTCTGTTTCTCTGTCACTCCTCTGAAGAGAGGCGAGCGGGTGTGAAAAAAACAAGTACTCTATGCTGTTACCATGGTAACTGTATCTCGGAGCTGAGCCAGTAGTCTTCCACAGACATGCGTGCTCCCTCTGCTTGCCTCGCTTAGATTAAAGCTTACCTCTGATGAGAATGGAGAGAAAGAAGCAGGAGAAACAAGGGAAGAGGCTGCGCTTGTTAGGGAAGAATAGTGTTTCATAACCCTCCAAGGAAACAATGTGCTTTTCTCTGTGATGAATCATTATTACTGATGGCAGATATCAAAGACAGACATTGTGAGTGAACTGCACACAATGTACAACAAAGGTAACATGCGGTGTATTCCCGCACTGTTAGGTGCTTTCTTCTTCTCTGCAGAGGTCTCGGTCGCTGGGTTGACAGAGGTGATTGTGGGTAATGGTCTGGTACAGGAAATTAATGGATTTGCAGGGCTCTAGTGCCTCGCGCTATGACACCAATCTGTATTAATTTGGCAATTAATCTGATTTCATGAGAAGATGTCTCAATAAGGCACCCCATTTACCACAAACTAACTTTGGATTATGTGATTTGTATTCTCAATTTTGTCAACGTGTATCCTCAAAGGGCTTTTTCATTACTGGCTGACACGTATTGTACAAATCTTTTACGACCACTTCAAAGCAACAGTAACTATCGATTTGGGTACGGTTAGAAAACTCGTCACGGTTGGCTGTATGTTCGTTGTGTTGAGAACAGAAGTGAAAAATGTCCACAGTGGGGAACAGAAATGGTTAGACGGGCTGTTTTCAGATTATTTGTTGCTTCGAAAGCAGCCCAGCTGAGACAGGTAAATTCACACAGACAGCTGTAGATGAATGCATCTTGTCATGTTGCCCAGATGGATGTTAAGTGAGGGGGGATGTCAGCGTCTGTTTGACTTGGACAGAATGAGGAAGTGCGCACCTGTAACGCACACAGGGGAGACGCTCGTTATTTTCAGCTTGACTGAATCGGACTGGGAGGCGAACGCGATAACAGAAGGACATGGCGGCTCTGAGTGTTTGCCTCCTTCGCCATCAGAACACAGTACCCGATGGAATTTTTCCTCTCCAATCAGGGAGTTTACTTGGCAGTCGTATCCATGATTCAGCCAGTAAGGGAAAATTGATTTAGCAACTTGAAGCTCAGCGCCCTGCTGGATCAGACAGCGAGGGTAAAATGAGGCCCTGAGTGGACATACCACCCCACGCTTCACTTTTTTCCCCAAGGAGAGGAATTCATTTCTGTCAAATCTCTGTGATTGTAAGTAATGGGAGGGTTGTGATAGCACAGCAGTGGAGGAGGAGGGGGAGGAGGAGGAGGAGTGAGTTGGGAGGGTTTCACACTCATTTAACCACGTGTAATATGTCAAGACCTTCTCTGGTTGGAAGTCGGAGGGGGGTTGTCTCTTCTCTGATCCAGTGTGAACCGGCTGGTTCCTGCATCAGTCGTCAGCCATGATCGCCTGTAACCCCTAGCTGCAGTATGTTGATGTGATTTGCTGCTCGTGGGGCAGAGAGACCTCCAGGGTCATACAGAGACTGCATTGAATACAAGGTGCTAGAGTATTGTCTGGGGAACTCTATAATACACAGGCATTATTCCTATATGATGTGCTGAGCAGATCCCACTGAGGATGTTCATTCATTAGGTGCCCTGTCTTCCGTTTATAAAAGGTCATGTAGGAACATGTTTCAGGGTCATGAACATCTTTTTCATCTGGTGGGGAGTACACTGAGTGAATAGAAAAAAGATCCACCCTGGGTCACAAACAAATCTATCCACAGGGCACCTAATATTTTGGGGGATGATGTGCAGCTTCTTTTTCTTTTGCTCTTAAATAAGTGGCCAACAATGGACAATATCATCCCCACGGTGGAGTTTAAATTGTCAACTATCAGTATCACTCACACTGAATGGTTTTTATGTCTTCAGAATCACAGAGGCTTCCGTTTTAATTCACCACTTTCCACTGACATTCAGGGAGAAATCCATTGTGGGCGAGGCAGAGAAGCCAATTTCTCCTTAGTAGATGACAATGCAATACACACAATATGATTTTTATTTTTGTCTCATACACATTAAAGTACCAGGCCCACGTGGGCTTATAAGACATTAAATCTACAGTTGTGGGGCTGAAACAAGGCTTGTCAGAGAATAATATAAATTATTACATAAAACTCCATTGAGAACAAAATACTTCTACAACGTTGGCTTTTCTAAGCTCTGCAAACGAAATCTGGCATGAAAGGGGCTCCAATCCTTCAACACAACTCAAGTCTTTTATTAGTAACAGAATAAATCTGCAGACATTTACATCAATGTATGGAAGAGGACAGTGCTTAAAGGTGCAGTGTGTAGGATTCAGGAGGATCTGTTGGCAGAAATGGAGTATAATATTCATAACTATGTTTTCATTAGTTAATAATCATATTACACTAAGAATCTCTGTGGTTTCATTAACTTAAAATGAACCCATCATATCTACATATGGAGCAGGTCCTCTCTCATTGAGTCTATCATATTATTTCTACAGTACCCCACAATGGACAAACCAAATGCTGGCTCTAGATAGGACCGTTCTTGTATCTAATTACCTGAAGGTGTAGTTTCTTTACACATGGGATTAGGAAAAGGAAATTTTGTTGGTTGCAATTTGCAACTTCACCACTAGATGCTACTAAATCCTATACACTGCACCTTAAAATCATTATACAGTATGCAGCAAAAATACACAACATATCCTTATACAACAGGTCATGTGATGTCTAACAAATTAGTGCCCAGGAATGATGTCATGTACTTTATGTTATGTTACGTAAGTTAGGTACAGGCAAGTTAAGTTACTTTGGTTAGGTCTGGGAAAAGAAACATGGTGACAACATACCTTAAAATAACTGAATATTCATTTGGTCTCACATTGTTCTGAACACCGGTCTCCTTGGGGAAAGTCGTGTGTTGGAAAGTCTTGTGTTGTGTGATCTGTGCACCATCTTCCTACGTACACGGACTTCTTCTGTGTTTACTCCTGTTAGTGCGTTGGTCACGTGTGCAGCTTTCCCAGTTACGATGGTTATACAAGAATTTCTGGATCATGATTAAGTGGGATATATACGAATTGTGGTGCACTACTTTTCATTGGTATGTGTACAAATAGTACATTGGAACAGTCTGAAATATAAAATCCATAAACGGGCAATAAGTGAAGGGTCTACAATGTTATTGCTGTTGTCAGTAAACATATAATATGTTCATTAGTGCAATTAAGAGGTTAGATGGACTTTGGACAGAGACAAGCTAGCTGTCTCCACCCATTTCCATTCTTTGTGTTAAGCTAAGCTAACCATCTCCTGACTGTGGTGTCATATTTACCGGACAGATATGAGAGATGTATCAATCTTCTTATCTAACTCTCAGCAAATAAAGCAAATAAACATATGAAAAATATATATGTATAAAAATGTCCATAGAATGGAAAACTATTGCAAACATAATGTATTGCAACATATTCTTAAACAACAGCCGGTATGATAGCTAATGAATTAGCGTCCCATCAATGGCGTTGTCACATTATTAGGGTTGGGACTCATTAGGATTTTAACGATTCCGATTCCTTACCGATTCCTTTGTAACGGTCCGATTCCTACATTATATTCATTATACTTGCTATACTTAAACAAGTATATAATAAACACAAATGCAACCATACAAATACAAAAACTTTATTGTAACTGTTGCACAGTACAGTTAGATGAAAATACACATTTGTGTGTGGTGTGTATTTCAGATTTAGAGCTTGTATCATCTCCCTGAGAATACATAACAAAAAGTGATTCTCTGATTTCTACAGTAACACTATTACCTCAAATTAACCGCAGCAATGTAATAAAAAATACTTATATGCATTCATGCTTGGCCACTGTTATTTATGTGACAACACCTGAACAGAACACACACACAGTGCTGTCTGTTTCTACTGCTCCCCTCGCTGGAAGCGGACCTCCTGCCGCCAGCCTCTGCCTTGATTAAACGCTGAAAATAAAATAAAAGAGGGAGACAGGTTTTCCTAATTTATCTTATTTTGTTATATTTCTCCCTTTCCCCTCGCTGGAATATGCTGCCCGTGCCGCACTCTAATGGAAATGCACGTGACGTTCTTTTACAATCTAGGAACCATTTGCAGGAACCGTTACGCCAAATGTGATGGAACCGGTTCTGGAACCGGAACTTTGGACCCGGTTCCAAAAAAGAACCGGATCCGGATCCCAACCCTACACGTTATGAACGTAATATAAAGTTACATACTTAAAGCTATAGTGTGCAACTTCTGTCGCCTCCCAGCGGATAATGCGTTATTACAACAAATAAGTCGGCACTTCTATGTACACAGAGTACACTAAAAATGATATATATTGAAAAATACTGCGAGATGTTAGAGGAGCCGATCGGCTTAATCAGCATTGTGTCATCTCCTCTAGTAGTGGCTTGGGTGAAACAGACATTTACGGACATGTAGAAGTTACGCGCTATAGCTTTAACATAACATAGATTAAGTTTAGCAAAAATAATGGTGATGACGCACCTTTAAATAACTAAATCAAACACTGGTCTCCTTGGGGAAAATCCTGTGTTTGTTTGACCCATCCACCAACCTATCTCCTTACATGGACTTCTGCTCATTTGTACTTCTATCTTTTTTACTCTTGTCAGATCATCGGTTGTGTGATCGCAGCCTTCCTCATTATGTGAATTATACATGAATTGCTGGCTCATGATTACATGGGTTATATGAATTGTGGTATGTTACTTTTCGTAGGTATACTGTACATATGAACAGTGCATGAGAACAGCCTGTGTATGGTGAATATGTCACTGTTACCTGGTATGAAAGTAAATGATCATTTGTTGATGAGAAAAAAAAAGTGAAGATTTCTCCTCACTAGTCTAGTCTATGTGAAAAGTCGCAAATAATTTCCTCCGTATCCTTAAGATCGTTGTTGTTAGCCCCCCTCTGTTTAGATGTGCTTACAGTACACACCTCTTCAAACTGACAATGCAGCGGCTCTCTATTTTCACTTCAGCTGTTGTTATTGTTCAGTCCACCCACACCTGTAACCTTCAACTGAAGGCAACAAATTCCAACTCATTTCGAGGAGAATGTAGAAATTGACAAAGTGAAGTAGAAGTCGATGAGTTAAGCTGTGGGGAAATGGCTGCATAGAAAGGGAAAAACATCACTTGAAGAATAATGAAACAAAAGCACATAACTCAAATGCCTGCGCTACACTGTAACATTATATTTAATGTCTTTGTGTTGATACAGCCCAAACATTTCTTTTATTAGACAAATCAAAGACAACACTATGACGTGAGCCTACATACTAAAATACTAAGATATGCATTTTAGGCACTTACATAGTTCATTTCACTGTGGAGCGATACAGACTGGAGCATTACAAGCATTCATACCCACTCAGGGATGAGTGATAGCACTCTTATCAGTTTCTTGGTTTAGCACCTTTATGACTGAAGGAATTCACTGTTGATAGCTATGAGTACTGACAGTAGCGCTCATGGCCTAATTCACTAATTCATTTCTTTTTCTAATCGTCATCTCAGTGCAGGAGCTTGTCTTGCTTAAATAGATGATCATTATCTGGCTCAGTGAGGGATTTTATAATTAAAGTAAATGTCCTTGACGGCAAGGTGAATTATGTCTGTGGAAATTGTGTTGTATCAAGCTACAGCTTTCAGAATTTGTAATGAAGTTGTAGTCCTGGCGCCAGCGCTGTTATTATTTTGGGGTGAATGCATTCGTGTTCGGAATTTTTTCACAGTCTGCAGCTGCAGCTCCTTCTGTCATCTCAGCTCTTTTGATGCTGAAAGAAAGCATGCATTAATGCTTTTGACATTTTGAAGAGAGGCTCGACTCAGTTGGGACACTATTTGAAAATATTTGCTGTGTTCTTTTCTCTCCTCAGGTTGGTGTGACTTTGCTGAAGCGACAGAGGCAGGCCCTGAGTCGAAAGGGGAAGAGTGCAAGATAGGAGTCCTCCCAGACAGCAAGGGGCAGCAGCAGGCATGCAGGACTCAGCCTCGGACAGCAAGATGGCTAAACAGGTCAGCATTGCCCTGATTGCATTAATGGCTTACTGATAAAGCCACAGACTTCCCAGTGGTTGTATGAAGTAAAAATACAGGAAACAGCTTTTAGTTTATAAGCTAAGAGCTGTAATGGGTTTCTAAAGTTTCACCAGCTATCCGTAAACCCATTATGAGGTTTGTGTATAAAATTTGTCCTCTAAGGTTTTAGTAATTGGAAGCTAGCTTCAAACTAGTGATTTACCAAACTAGGTTGCACCACTAATAGTCAGGAAATACTGTAAATCATGGATGTATAAAGGGAGCTTGATACAGCATTGAAGGCAGTGACCTGTTCATTCGTATAAAAATTGCTCAGTGGTGCATGAAGCCAAAAGTGCTTAACTGCTGCTTATAAAATTATCCTTATGATTGGCACTGCTTCTGCACCATGTGGCTCATAGAGCAGGTTCACTAGAGACTTCAGGTGCACTAGAGATTTCTGCTTTTGATGTAAAGCACTTTGAATTGCCTTGTTGCCAAATTAGCTATATAAATAACTTGCTTTGCTTTGCCTTCCACCGGCTGAGCTGGCTACTTCTGGTTCAGCGCTTGGCTAATTTGAATCGGGATATAATGATTCAATAATGTGACTTTACTAGACTCTCCAAATGTTATTGGACCGAATGGTTCAAATTCTGATGAAACAAGTCATTTTGCAGGGGCAGACAACTCTTCAGAGATGTAGGTCTATGGGAAAAAGTATTTTTGGGCCACAGGACATCACATGATGGTGTAATCATGTTGTTACTTTTGTTTAATGTAATTTAAAATCTTCCCATCTTACATCATCACCAAACAGCATTTGATCAAGTTTCAGGTCAGATATGTTGACCATATTCTGTATTATTCTTAAAAAGTCTAAAAGGTACAAGTTAACGTTAGTTTTGTCAGATGGTCCAGTAAACCAGTAGCAGTCTCACCTGGCAGTTGGGTGTAAATAATTAGTAATAACTAATGTCTTTGTGAGAGCTGTGTTTGTGCATGTGGTGCAACCCATTTTAATTGGAAAATAATCTTGAAACAGTACTTAAAACTAAGCTAAATTTGAACCTGCAATGAGCTGATGCAACCACCTCCCAAGCCTGTGTTTTACTGCGCTGAGAGAATCATTACACGGCAGAAAAAATAGGGTTCATTTGTTTCTATTGCCTCCTTTACAACAGGCCTTTGGGTCTTGTAGATAATGAAGATGACAGTGATTATGTTTTATCTGGATTCATTAACTCACTAGTATTTCTTCTTATTGCAACAGTTGCCTGGTTTAAAGGGGATCAAGACTTTATTCCAAAGAGTGTGAAGAGTCAAGAGTCTCTATACAGTAGCTTGTTCAAGGCGAGGGAGGGTATCACACTAGATGCCAATGTTGTTGTGTTACATGTCACTCCTCTTTTGCTTCCGGAACGCCGGCATGCTACATAAAATTGCACACTTCGTTGTTTGGTTTAGTGTAAAAAGCAAAACTTGAGACTCGATACCTAAGGTATTGACTGAATTAACCCAGTACAAAGTAGTATCAAAACTCTAGTTAAACAATACCTGCTTTCCATCCTTTTTGTACCCACATCGGTGGTGTAAGGTAGTTGCAGCCCTTACTAGTTATAAAGCATCTACACACACCACTGGCAAATGAAAAAAAAAGCCAAAGGAGTCTTATTCAGGGAGCTTTGCTACTTTTTCCTTCTGTTAGTTTCTCCCTTGTCCTTTCTTACTGCCACCTTTATGTTCAGATTGTATCGTTTTGTCACATAATGAAGTAGAGACTTTGGGCAGCAGCAAATCGCTTGTTACCCAACAATCATCATTGCATGCCTGCATATGACAAAAATATCAAAGAAATGATTCATTTAACTAAATAGTCTTTATTTATATATAATTCATTTTGCTAGTATTTTACAAAGAAAAGAAAATCATGACAGAGATGGGTTTGCATTTTTAAGGGCGTATAGCCTATAGTAATTGGCACCATTTTTAATTTTATGTGAGTTCTCCTTTAACCACAGGTGTAGTTCCTAGGAGGAAATCTGAGTCATTCTCAAGTGCCCCCCCACCCAACGGGCCCTAGCGCAACTGCACTGCCTGCCCTGTCTATATTTAGACTACTGACCCAGATCTAAAGGACATTTTGTATGGTTTTGCTTGGAGCCAATCACCACAGGTGTTAATTTGATGTGCGATTGGCTCACAGTTTAGCGTGACAAAATGCCACTAAAATGCTTGAAAGTATGGTGGCAATTTACGCAACAGAACGCTTCCATTCACATGATGGGTAAAAAATGAAGTAGGAAATAAAAAAGGGTATCAAATGAAGTACTCCACTGGCATTGGTATTACTTTAAGGGTACTGGCACTGGTACTGGTATAATATTTTTTTAAATGATAAGCACCCCTAATGGTTGATCACCTTTGTGGCAGTATGGGAATCTCTAAAAAATGATATACAGGGATATCATCACTAGTGACTGCTGTGATACTGATTTCTGTTTGTTCTGTACGCTAATTAGTCTATGAACTGGGAGTCGATGCAGTATCCAGTAGATCTACATTATACTGTATGTTTTTCAGTATTTGAATTGGCAGACTTGCACAAATTGCATACAGTGCCTAAGTCCAATATCTATTAAAGTCACAATGCTGACTCTACACCATTGACTTTCTCTTAAGCCTCTACAGTATAATCAAAGAACTTAATCTTAAGGCACTGTCTTGATACTGATTCAGTTCTTCCAAGTATTTTAACTGTTTCAAATATCCACTCAGGTATCAGACAGATGAAATGTATAACTATGTCATTTGACCTTCCTTTTTTTATACATTTATGTCAAGGAACAGAACTCCAAGCATCTGGATGAACACAGAGAAACAGATGACATGTCCGAGAAGACGTCCCCAAACAAGAACCTCAAATCTCCCCAGAAAGGCTCCAAACGACTTAAAACGGCCCCCTTCAAAGTGACCCTGCTGGACTCTGCTGAGTTCGAGGGAGAAATTGAGGTATGAAAAACAATTTGTGGTAACATGTTTTTTAGAATTAGCCTTAACATGCTTTAAGCAAACCCTTGAGAAGCAACATGCTTTTTTCCCCTTTGTAGTCATTGTCCTCTGTAGGCAGTTGTGTGTGTGTTGTATAGTTCTGCACCAAGCGGATAAAACAGCCAAAGAGAATAAAAGGGAGGGTGCCACGCTGAGAGCTCACCAGGGGGGCGAAGCCAAAGCAATGTTACACATTTCTGTAATACACACAGAAGCACAGAAATAGTGCAGCATGAAAGTCTTCATTCTACAGTAGATATGTATTGTCATTACTCCAGCAGTGTGAAAAAGGACATTTCTCGCTTGCTTAGAAAGGAAAGTGAAGGCATGCATAAGAAAGGAGAGAAGAGATAGATGTAAGTGCACTGCCTTAGATGAATGCACGGAGGAAAGCTCCGAGATTTTGGAGCTTTTATGACTAGCAGCAGCACTCACTTCTGGCAGGATAGGTCTATCTTTCCTCCTAAAATATCTTTTGCAGGATGGTGGTGGAAGGAAATCATCCAATTACTTGACTGTGGAGATGACTGTGCAGCATTATTTTAAGCTGTTTCTTTTTTTGGGCTCAATGTTCGATTCCACTCACTGAGACTCTCTCTAGACACCTAAATCTAAGACATGATGTGTCTGTCTGGCACTGCTGCCTCTGTACCAAAGATGACAGAGTTAAATCAGGCCAATTGGTGGCAGCCAGCCTGTGTCACAGCCAAGTAAGGAAGACGATGATGTACTGTATGTGTTCATGGGTAGTGCTTGGTGTCAGTATTAGGTGTAACCACAATTTTTTCTTAAGTATCACTGGAAATGTGTCTGTAGCATCGATTGTCAGTGTTGGCAGCTACATGTAAACAAAGCTTGGTAAGGAATACTTCGGCTGTCTTGAAGTCTTGCAATGACTTCCTGGAGTTTTGTTATCAACATGAGGTTTCCCAGGCAACCAGTGAAGATTCCAGGAAGTCATTGCTCCTATCAAAGAGATTTTCGGCACACAACCCCACCATAAAACCACAATTTATCCTGGTTTTATGGTTTTAAGTGAATTTCCCAAAATGTTGAACACTTTTGAGAGCAGCACTGAATGCTTGCTCAGATTCTTAGGCTTGTTTTTCTGTAGACCGAATCACTGTAATGTTACACTAACAACAGCAATCACTTCCATGTTGATAACTGGCAACTGATTTCAACTGCAATGACATTAAAGATTTTTTTTGTCATTTTCAGCCGTAACTGTAACATTTAACAAAGATATATGGTTAAACACAGTGGTCCAGCCTACAGTATCTGACGTTTCTGTTGTGCTTATTTTGGGTACTTTATTAGCATCTTTGATAAACCAAATTTACTAGCACGGAAGCTGAGCAATGTACTGCTGTGGACAGGGGCTGCAGCAAAATGTATTTTAGCCACCTTGAAAATCAACATTGGTTCAAGTGTACGCTATATTTGGAATATTTTCTCTGCCTTACCTTACACTCTTTCCAATTAACGCAGTGGTAGACCAGCAACTCATTTGTTCTGGGAAGTAAAATTACTGTTTTTGTCAGTGGGGTCTGGTGGCTTCGAGATAACAGCTTCAGTTCCTCTCGAAAAAGCTAGGTTAAGTGTAAAAATACAGTGTACACTTAAATTGAGTTTTTTAGGTTGGCCTTTTTTTGGTGGCTAAAAACTTTCATGTAGGTGACATGATACTGTGATTCAGCTTATTCTTTGCTCAGACTGTTCTAGATGTAGGCTATATCAGGAAATTATAAAAACAGTCTTAACACAAGATCCATTTGATATCTGTTCTGGAGCTTTGAAGTGTACCACACAATCTCCTCAGCAGCTGAAGTAGCCCACTTCATCATGTCACTGAATTGCAAATGTTCAACTTTCAATTTTTCTGAGCACTTCAAGGGCTTCTAGTCTAATCTACATGTGTGAGATATACAGTACAGGCCAAAAGTTTGGACACACCTTCTCATTCAATGCGTTTTCTTTATTTTCATGACTATTTACATTGTAGATTCTCACTGAAGGCATCAAAACTATGAATGAACACATGTGGAGTTATGTACTTAACGAAAAAAGGTGAAATAACTGAAAACATGTTTTATATTCTAGTTCCTTCAAAATAGCCACCCTTTGCTCTGATTACTGCTTTGCACACTCTTGGCATTCTCTCCATGAGCTTCAAGAGGTAGTCACCTGAAATGGTTTCCACTTCACAGGTGTGCCTTATCAGGGTTAATTAGTGGAATTTCTTGCTTTATCAATGGGGTTGGGACCATCAGTTGTGTTGTGCAGAAGTCAGGTTAATACACAGCCGACAGCCCTATTGGACAACTGTTAAAATTCATATTATGGCAAGAACCAATCAGCTAACTAAAGAAAAACGAGTGGCCATCATTACTTTAAGAAATGAAGGTCAGTCAGTCCGGAAAATTGCAAAAACTTCAAATGTGTCCCCAAGTGGAGTCGCAAAACCATCAAGCGCTACAACTAAACTGGCACACATGAGGACCGACCAGGAAAGGAAGACCAAGAGTCACCTCTGCTTCTGAGGATAAGTTCATCCGAGTCACCAGCCTCAGAAATCACAAGTTAACAGCAGCTCAGATCAGAGACCAGATGAATGCCACACAGAGTTCTAGCAGCAGACCCATCTCTAGAACAACTGTTAAGAGGAGACTGCGCGAATCAGGCCTTCATGGTCAAATAGCTGCTAGGAAACCACTGCTAAGGAGAGGCAACAAGCAGAAGAGATTTGTTTGGGCCAAGAAACACAAGGAATGGACATTAGACCAGTGGAAATCTGTGCTTTGGTCTGATGAGTCCAAATTTGAGATCTTTGGTTCCAACCGCCGTGTCTTTGTGAGACGCAGAAAAGGTGAACGGATGGATTCTACATGCCTGGTTCCCACTGTGAAGCATGGAGGAGGAGGTGTGATGGTGTGGGGGTGTTTTGCTGGTGACACTGTTGGGGATTTATTCAAAATTGAAGGCACACTGAACCAGCATGGCTACCACAGCATCCTGCAGTGACATGCCATCCCATCCGGTTTGCGTTTAGTTGGACGATCATTTATTTTTCAACAGGACAATGACCCCAAACACACCTCCAGGCTGTGTAAGGGCTATTTGACCAAGAAGGAGAGTGATGGAGTGCTGCGGCAGATGACCTGGCCTCCACAGTCACCGGACCTGAACCCAATCGAGATGGTTTGGGGTGAGCTGGACCGCAGAGTGAAGGCAAGGGGGCCAACAAGTGCTAAACACCTCTGGGAACTCCTTCAAGACTGTTGGAAAACCATTTCAGGTGACTACCTCTTGAAGCTCATGGAGAGAATGCCAAGAGTGTGCAAAGCAGTAATCAGAGCAAAGGGTGGCTATTTTGAAGAAACTAGAATATAAAACATGTTTTCAGTTCTTTCACCTTTTTTTGTTAAGTACATAACTCCACATGTGTTCATTCATAGTTTTGATGCCTTCAGTGAGAATCTACAATGTAAATAGTCATGAAAATAAAGAAAACGCATTGAATGAGAAGGTGTGTCCAAACTTTTGGCCTGTACTGTATATAAATATGGAATATGTATCTGTATGGTCCCCTCACTAAGTTAGCAAAAATGTATTGTCCTGGTATCAGTACTGATTTGGTATTGGCACTAAAATCTTCATTAGAAACTGAGGGTCACAGGATGTCCCTTTTGTCCAATAAAAGCCCTCAGCACAGGCAGCTAACAGGGTGATAGAAAATCTATAGTTATTACATGGTTGCAAGCCAGGTGCAGCCAAGGAGAAAATAGAAGAGCAATGTTATTATGAGCCACCCCTTAGGATACTTATGCACAAGTGCATGAAACTTTGTGTGTGTGTGTTGTGGTGTTGGGGGTAGGGCGCCTTTTATGTGCGAGTGTGTGTGGTAAGACTATGAGGAATGCTATGCTTGCACCAACCGCTCTCTCAGCATTGTGAAAACATTCAGAAATACCTTTGGGCCTTTTCTGCACCACAACAATAGTTAGCATTATGGTTATGAAAGCTTTTGTATCTTAAGTGCTCTTCCTAAATATTCGTCCGCCCTCGCAGCACTGCCAGTCATTGCCAGAGAAGGGATGCACAAAGCAGCCTCTTGTCAGCCCATGTTCTTTAAAATTCTAGTTTGGGGAGAGCCCCAGACCTCCAGGTCATTGGCAGGCTTGCTCTCACTTCCTGGCTTTAACTGCTGGGGGTGGCACTTTATGCCTGCCATATCCGAACCTCCCTCGTGCTTCCAGGAGTTGGTAACAACAGTGTTGCAAGAAGGCAGGCCACACTTTGGGAAAGCTCTTCCTGGAGGAGGTGCCACATTCATGGGTTAATTAAGTCTCTTGTCATGGATGCATGGCTGAGCCTCCCTTTGCTCCTCGGGTAGGCGAGGAGGCACCACGCCCATACCCATTTCTGTCACCCCGTCTCCTCCTCTGCTCACTGGGGTGTAATCTGCCTGACTATACATGGTCAAGCCTGGTTGGGCCGATATGTAGAACAGGGCGATTTTGGTTGGAATTGAGTGTTTCATACTGGTAAGTTGTCTTTTTACGTTGCCAAAATTCTCTTGGGTGTCCATTCAGGTGGCAACACTGAGATCATTATTGTGCAGTTTAATATTTAATGGCTCCAGAGCAGAGAGCAAATAGACCGGATCACCTCAGTCATGGATTATTAAGACTCCGCAGGCTGATTTGTTTATTTAATTTTGCAGGCTGTCGCTGATGTCATACAGCATGCTGTTGCTTTACATTGAAATTGCTGCTGTTAAGGAACTATACTTTCTGACACAATGAGTGCCTACACACACTTTGAAAGTATTTCTCCACCATTTGTTCACCTATATTAAGGCAAAGGTGAAACACTTTTTCAAGTTCTAGCCTTGAGATATTAAGAAACTAGACAGCAGAGGGATAATACTGCATCTGTTTCCCTGGCAACTGCTTGCTCCGTCTTCCTGTCACCTCACAAGTAGGCTCCAGGGGAGGAGGCACCATATGTGTGTGAGAGTGTAATACTATGTATGTGTGGTGCAGTGTTAGACCTAAACATTATAATTCTTTCTTGTTCTAGATTTAACAGTGGCAGAAGAGCTCATGCAAGAATTGCTGATGTTAAGTCAAAATTTCATGTCCTAACAACCTGAATGAAAATTTTTGATAAGAGCATTCTTATGCTTGAAGCAAGCATATTTGGCTGCCAGTGCAGTGAATATCCTTTACTTAATTCAGTTATAAACCAATCAATACTTAGTACCAGGAGATTCAATTACTTAAAATCAGATTATTCCTGTTTGGAGATCTCAAAACCCCATACTGGTAAGACCATTTAGAGTTTGGCAAATCAGGTTTTGAACCTATGACCTTCAAGTTGGGAGCTGTGTGCCAACCAATGAACCACTATGACAATGATGTCTGCAGTATTTTGCATTCTATAACTGAATGGGATTTAAACCCTCTGATGCACTATTGTTATTAATGGAATGTGATGGCACTTCTTAATTACTGAAATATGGCAATGTCAATGAGTGGGTCCACCAATTTAGTCCAATCTAAAATTTCTCATGCACTATTGGATGGTCATGGTCACCAGATGATGAATCTTAATGACTTAGGTGATCCTCTGGATTTTCCTTGAAGTTTGGTTTTGAGTGAAATGTTAACCAACTGTAGAGTAGTTGCTCAAAGTTTGGCTTGCAGGCTAGTGCTGGCCCTCAGAAACATTTCCTGTGGACCCTGAACATGACATGAAATGTATGCTTTATATCTCAAAAATCCACTGTCCATTTCATTGCTTTCACTTTAAAAACCTTACATTTATTAAGCCACACAGCGACTGCACCCCCCTTATAAGTGTCTGTCAGGTTAGGATTGACAACTTATAGAAAGCTACTGGTCCCTAGTAACTAGTGGCACTTTGTGAGCAGAGGCGGCCTTTGGCATCAGGGGGCCCGTTTCAATACTTAATATGGTGCCCTATCACGTAAAACATAAACATAATTATGTTTGCCAGCCACGCGTCCTGCGTCTGTGACGCATTGTAAGCTGAAAGAACGCAGTAAAGTCATCCATGCGTCCCAAGGACGCACATATTTTCCCATGTAAAACGATACATTGTGACCAAGTGTTAAAATCATAACCAGGGCAAGAAACCGGGACTCAGCAGAAAAGGCGAGGATTCAGGTTGGTTTGCAACAAATAAGGATATGGATACTTTACTGTCCCTTACAATCTCCTTAAATTAAATTAACAACAAAAATAATGAGTGCTCCGCGTCATTTCAGCACCATGGACAGCTCACTGTCTGCATGAAAAGACAGAGACAGACGGAGGAAAAAAAGAAAGGTTTCGTTCTGCAAGGTGACAGACTATTGCAATTATCCTTTTCATGATGTCATTCCAGTGTTTTTTCTCCAGCATTTGTATTTCTTGGTATGTTTTGTCAATGGCACTGTGCGTTTTTACGCGCGTCTCCAGCTCGCGCCAGCTGTCCATGTTGGAACGGTGTGCATTTGATTTCTCATGATCCTGGAGTGTGAGAGTGAGTCGTTCCCACATTCTGAAACCCCAGTCAGTGAGACTGATTTCGCTTGCCAGCTAGGGTACAGCAGAAATAGAAAACTGAATCTGATGATTTTGAATACACTAACCATGACCTGCGTATTTTTTCTCCATTTTTCATCCTTATGAAATATCTGTCATTAGTAAAATGGCGGCGTGTTTGGCTCTGTGGGAAGTTAAAGTCCTCTATCTGAACGGGACCTCTCCGAACAATATCGATCCCTTGGTCACTGGTAATATGCTCTGGCCAACATGCTGGGTCTGTCTCTGTGAATGGCAGCAGGACTTTCTCCCTGGCTGCAGTGCTGGTGGTGGCATCTCCCTCACCTGTCTCAGTTGTGGGACTATCATCATGTGGTGCTTCAAACAATAATGTTTGGTCATCATTATCACCAGCTATTTCAGTAGAAAGGTCTTTATTTTCACCTTCTCCCGTATTTGTTGTTTGGCTGGCGTTATATGAGTGGGCGGCAGCCGCTGCTGTAGTCGGTGCAGCTGTTATAGATGCAGGACCAAAGAAAGAGGTCACTTTTGGAAGACTACTCACAGCTTTCCTTTTGATGTCTGCTAGTTTTCGCTTTTCAGCACCACTCTGGTATGTGCGTTTCATTTTATAACGTTAAGGATGTTAGCTAGCTAGTTAAGTGATGGCGGGCAGTGATTTATTATTGTGTCTTCCTTGCGGCATTTATTTTTTTGTCAGTCAGTTGGGGGCCCCCTGGTGGCCGGGGCCCGTTTCAGCTGAAACGGTTGAAACATAGGTAAGGCCGCCTATGTTTGTGAGTGTTGCAGGACTTACATTCTGTCATTAATGCTAGTGTTGTTAGCTCTAGTTAGCAATTTTGGTGGACAACACCAGCAGTTTTCACATTTTTATGAAAATATTTCAACATCTACTGGATAGATTTGGACAAAATTTGGTCCCAACAATTTTGGTCCCCAGAGAATGAAAGACTTTGGTGTCCCCCTGACTTTTGTTTATAACCAAATACATGCAACAGCAATTACATTCCCATTAGACTTCACTGTACTTTGTGTAGTACCAATAAGCAAATGTTAGCATGCTAACCACACTGTATTAATGGACCTAGCTGCCATGACATCATCCATTGGTTTTTGGAATGCCATTTTGAAGCCTTAAGTTCGGCTTATTGGATGTCACCATCTTGGATAGAACTGTTTAGAAGTGAACAGTTGTCATGAATGTAGAGGCCAAAACCATTTTCTGTACCAGGCTGTATACATTTTTATTTATGATGTTAAGTTTGGCATTTTAACTTAGGGATATACTCTGTTTTGGAGTCAGCCTCAAGTGGTCATTTAGGGAACTGCAGTTATTAACACTTCTGCAATGGCTCAACTTTTTCGCCTCAGAGGTTGCCGTTGATGCTAACACACGTCTTAACACCTAAGAGGGTTGAACATACTAAACATTACCTGCTAAACAACAACATTGTTCATGTGAGTGTGCTAGCATGCTAACATCAGCTTTTACTTCAACATACAGCCTCAGAGAGCTGTGAGCATCGCTGTTGACACTTGGTCTTGTGAATTAACCATGGATGGTGTTACTTAAGTGGTAGCCTAGTCCTTTCTTTCTCATGATGTATCTACATTATTTTGTCGGTTCCCAGCACATCTGCAATCATGACTACAGATGTGCAACATGTGCTATTCTGGTTTATATTTTTGTTATGATCTGACAAGGACGAGTGAAAACATGAACTTGTCACTTGAATGTGAATAGAAATGTTCCTGAAATGCTCACCTTGAACTCTGCCAATAGCAGAGCAAATCTCCGCCTACAGTACAAAGACCAATCTTCCCCAGCAATTCACAGTCCATTTTCACTGTCAAGTGTTTGATGCACACCGACTGTGACACAGCACCAAATGGCTGAGCTGCATTATTGTGTGCAGAACCAGAGGACAGGGAAGCAATCTTGACAAGCACAGTTGTCTAATGGGGTCTGGTATTGATGAGCTAAGCTTTGCCCAATAAAACTGAGCAATGCCAGTAGTAGACTCTTAGCACAAATGGTATTTCAGAAATACATTATAGGATTTTTTTTTTTTTTTTTTCATTCTTCTGCATTGTTGTTGACCTTTTTACCACTTCTTTGTCATGTATGTTTGTCTTTGCAGAAACACTCCAAAGGACAGACCCTGATGGACATGGTCTGTGAGCACCTCAACTTGTTGGAGAAGGACTACTTTGGTCTGACCTTTGCCGATGCAGACACCCAGAAGGTCAGTGGATTGTGTACCACGGTAACCTTGCGGGACATTTTAGTTCATGTTGCTCACAGAACAATCTGTATTCCTCTCGCTTGCTGCCTGGGTTGGCTCTCTCAGGGGTGCACTATCCATCATTCAGAGATGAATGGAAAATGGGTCTGGACAACAGACAATTGAAAAATGTATGCAGTTGGAGAAAAAATGAAAAAATGAGTCATCTTCTCTTTGCTCACATGCTCTCTTTTATGAAATTTAGTCATACAAATATTTCCCAGAGCTGCTCTGGAGGCAGAAATAATCTTATTGGCTGAGTTAAACCTCCATTTGCAGAAGCCAAGAGCTGCTGTTTATCAGGATAATTTGAAGAAGAATTTGGTCATAATGTAAGCAGGTCAGTTTACTAGCTTATCTGTAAGATATGAATATGTAACTTTTCTGCATTAAAATGTCTAAAAATGACTAGACCAATGTTAAATTTTGTGTTGAGACATGTATTTACAATATCCCAAAAGTTTCCAGCAATGTTCAAACCCAGAGAAATCGGTAATTTTAATCAAGATCAATGTCTGTGTCATGTGGTTGCCGTCACCTGTTAGTCTTATCCCCTTGTGCGCATGCTTTAAGGATGTGGTCGTCTGCCAAAGCTATCACAAATGGACTTTCTAGTTTTAAGACACATTTTTACAATACACTTTTTAGATCTTGGTCGTTTTTAACTATATGTTTTAACCGGATAAAGGATTTTAGTCATCAGATGTCTGGATCTTAAGTTATCAGAGCAGCAAGCTGAGCAAACGTTAGCGGCAGCTTAGTTCCAGCCCCTGCTGTGACAAACAGCATCAGAGAAACACTTCTTTTTGAAACATGAAACCAATTTATTCAGCGTTTTAACCAGTATAAATCATAGCATCTGTTTGTTTTTGAGAGGAGGAGACCTCTGCAGGTAATTTGGCTCATAGTGAAAACCTCCTGAACATCTGGATCTTGAGCTATAATAAAAAAAGGTGAGCACACATTAGCTGGCGCTGGGCTAGCAATCCCTCCATGACATGCCAAACAGTGCCAAAGAAACACTGATTTTTACTGTGAAACTGCTCTTTTCAGTGTTTTTACCTGTTTTAATCACCCACTCTGTTTGTTTTGGAGAGGAGGAGACCTCTGCAGATAATTTGGCACTTGGTAAAAATCTCCTGAGCAATGACCACTGAAGCAATTTTAACCAGGAGCAACTGATTGCAGTGACATTACTGCTCCGTCTTGGTATTGTTTTGATTGAAACACATTGTATGTTAAAGCCTATCCGACTAGCTGTGGGCAAGTTTTAACTTTAAAGAAAGTCTACTAATGTCAATTAAACAGTGGTCTCTGGGATACTTGCAAATGCTAAAACATAGTGTAACAGAGCACAAGTAGAGGAAAGAAAGCAAACTAACTTGGAAATGTCAGTTACACGACAATAGCTAAATAAAGTTTGCTAACATTAGCCGCTATGAGCTACTGGTCATACCAAACCAAATAAGGCTGTAACAGCGAAACCCTATGATGTGTATTGAATTCAGCAAGGGTGAGTTTTACTGCATATGAATTCAACATTTCATTTGGGATTCATTTGTGTTATTTCTCCTTTCACTTTAACGTCTGTCAGTCTAACTTGCTAATGTAATCAGTATGGCTAAAGTGCATTTTTTTTTTTCATGTTTTTAGTGAAAGTGTTGAGTTGGTTTCCGTATTGAAAAGCCCTCACTTTTCAGAAATGCTGTGGTTCTTTGGTTCTGTCCTCTGAGGTTTAATTATCTCTGCTTCTTATAAATGTGTACATACATTAAACTCCAATCAGCTCACAAATCATTTTGACATTTCAAGCAGAAGGTCTGAATGTTTCCCTCTGATCCTTGTTTGCTTTTTTTGGGTACACAGACCAGGCGTAATATCATATAATCAAGTACATAACTATTTCATTCCCCAAATACCTTGTTTCCTGGACGAGCCCCCAGATTGTTAGATTTCCCAATTACGCCCAGGGGATGAGGGGAGTAACAACAAATTAAACCAGGGACAAAGAATCAAGGGAACCAAAGTATAAGCAAAATAAAGGAATTTGTTAACAATAACAAAATGTTTACCATCAAATCCAGTACTATTTAACACACTCCCCCTGGACAGAGTGAAGGTTACTGATCCTGGTACAACACCAGAAAGGTTTCACAACCAAATACACACTGTCCTTAAGCTGCCAACTGGCCCACTGGCCCATTCCAGTCAATGTTATTTCCTGTTTTTCAGTCAACGTTCATTCTCAAACAAAGTATGGTTAATAGGTGGACATAATTAATTACCATGTCAACCAGATTGCCGTTCTAGCATTGATATTATTATGGATAGCGATAGCGGTCTCACCTGCGCATTTGCGCTGCAGGTGTAGCCAGTAAAAAAGATACAAGTCCACATTTAATGTAGCCAAAGCACAAGATAAGTTACCTAGTTTACCTGATGTTTATCGGTTTTGCTGCTCAGATGCCAAGGTGGCATGACGCTGTACCTGCGCAAGCTTGTAGCATGACATATGACCTTCAGCTTCTACTGTAGTCATACGCCATCTTTAAGCAACAACCTTCTTTTTTTAACTTTGAACACAAAAACAATGTGGTTAATCAGCATTGTTAGGAAATGACTACAGAAAAAGAAATACCATAAAAATATACACTGGAGCGGAGCTTTAAATCATCTCATCACCAATGAGTAAGTGGGCACCGGTGCGCTCAGTCAACCAAGAAGGGGAGGGCGGCACCTGGAGACACAATAGTGAAAAAGTGATGGGTCCTAGCTGTCGGCCTGCATGAGAGCTCTTTGTCAGATGTGAGTTTTGGGTTTTGATTGATGCAAGCCTCCCTTAGGGCGGGTATGTGATTGCACAACAAGCTACAGAGGCACCTCCTGCCTTTTGAAGATAGGAGAGATGACAAGACTAAGTCCATTTTAACATCTGGAGCATATCCTCTGTCACAATCATTAGCTTGTGCATACTTTGTCAGTTCACATGTTGTGACTTGACGCATGTCTGATGGCAGAGGCTTTGGATTGAGCGTGATCTTGGGCCCATACAGACAGGTTAACTGGGGTGTTAGAGAGGTAAACAGGCTTGAAGTTCAAATATTTTCCTCTCCCTGAGTGTAGTTAAGGTTACGGCTTAGATCAATATGACATGCTCGTCAAAGACAGACTTATCAGAGCGCAGCCTACTGTCTGGGGTCATTGCTGATTGGTAGACCAAACAAGCCGGAGAATTGAAATGTCATTTAAGATGCCCTTTCTCTGTCTCAGCTGGGGAAACGAGGATTTAATCTTTGCTCTCCGGGAGAACATTTATTCCGTGTGATTGCTTTATGAGCTAAGGTTGCAAAAGCAAGAGCGGAGACTTGAAGAGTCAGTGATTAAAAGTTCTTCCTGCTCTTCTGCAGAGAAAAGCAAAGCAGCAGAGAGCGTCTTACTAATTGAGTGCTCTTTGGCCTCGGCTGATATAAGATAGATTCAGGGGGACGATAAATGCCTGCGGCTCATTAAAGTCTTTAGCAGCCTGATTAAACACTGGAGGAGTATGTGTATTTGTGCCTGTGTACATGAGTGTGTTTGTGTGTACATGAAGGCACAGCGCAAACTGACAGGTGCTTGCAGTTTGCTCAACATGGCCACAGGATTGCACTGCGCTGTATCAACCCCCACACGCCTGATTCCACTCTGACTGATGCGAGACCAGATGCCAAAAAGACTGTCAGCATTAATAAGCAGTTGCTGCGAGGTATTCGGGTTAGTGAAGATCACCGTCAGCTGTCTGCGCCACAGGCAGCACAGAACTATATTGCATGCATCAAACACCTGTTTGTGTGTTTGTGACTGTAAGCCCAAGGATCAAAGTAACAAATTATATTAACTCCTGTTACTGTGTGTCTAAGCAAGCAGATATTTTGGGGGTTTTTTTTCATCTTACACTTTTTCAATGAATCCTTTTTGCTGATTTGTTTCAATAAGAATTTAGCCATGATCGCAGCAGGACTGGATTGGAATTAAGTCCAGACTGAAATATCTCAACAACTAGTTAATGGATTGCTGTGGAATTTTCTACAGACATTCATGGTCCCCAAAGGATGAAATGCACTGACCTTTGGTGATCCCCAGACTTTTCATCTAGTGCATCTAGTGGTCCACATTTTTATGCCTCCAGCCGTAGCCCCCCCCCCCCCCCCCCAACCCATCCATCCATCCATCCATCCATCCATCCATTTGTCCATTTGTCCCATTCTTGTGAGTGCGATATCTCAAGAAGCCCTTGAGGTAATTTCCTCAAATTTGGCACAAACATCCACTTGGACTCAGGGATGAACAGATTAGATTTTGGTGGTCGAAGGTGTGAGGGAAATCTCCTCCTAAAGAAGTGACGGACTCGGCGTGAGGAATCAAGTCTCTTTAATACATGCAGCATGGAGAGAAGACACAAGTGTTCTCTGACAACCTTCAGAATGTACAGACCTTTATACCAAACCAAAGCTCTGACCCCAGGTTGCACCCATCAGCTGCACTGGCAAAGGACAGTGCTCCCCCTAATAAAAATAATAAATTAATAAATTTAACAAAACAGGAAACTTCCACCTGAGAACTATAAGGTCATGACCTCAAGATGTGGAGGATTGCCCCCCCGATAAAGATTCCTAAATAATTTCCACAAAGGTCACTGTGACCTCATGAAACACATTTTCGGGTATTAGTCAAGAACTCACATGTTAATTATAACAAAATTTCACACAAATGTCTAACTGGATAAAATGATGAAGTGATGACATTTTATATTCAAAAGGTCAAAGGACAACTTTACTATGACATCATAATGTTCTGCAAAAACACTTTCCTGGCTGTTATTCAACGCCATAAGTCAGGAACAGAAGGGGAGACATTTGGTCAGATATCGATTTGCTGACTTTAATCCTTGGTGTCCATCTGTGCTGATTGTATAGATCTTCTGTGCTGTTGGGTTGAAGGTGTGTGTGAAGCATCTGTGCTTTAGAATATGTAGCTTCTTTGCAGCAATCCATATTTGAAGCATGAGTCTGGACAGATACGGATGTAAACTGTAACTGAAACATGACTGGTTCACAGAGGCATTAAACTGAATTTCGCTAAATCTAGTTGTTTTGTAGTGTCATATAATATTGAATGAATTGTCACACAAATTGGCATAGGTAGATACCTATGATGCTGATAAATCCAAATGACTGTGATGATTCCCCTTATAGCATCACTAGCAGTTCAAAATGTTGACATTCCCGTTAGCCTCAACTGCATTTGTCCTTAGTGCTAATTAGCAAATGTTGCCATGCCAACACACTTAACTGAGATAGTGAACATGGTAAACATTATATCTGTTAATCATCAGTATATTAGCATTGATATTAGCTTTGGGAAGACTGGCTGTAGAGTTCTCCAAAACTGAAATGAAGCCAAGTTATTTTTCCAGTTAATTTTGATTTTAAGCTCACTTTTTAATTCAGATTTCTTAGCAGCTCTTAATGCAAAAATATTCTTTTTTGTATGCAATGTTATCAAAAGTGAAAGATAGTTTTGTGTATTTGCCCAATCATTCCGTTCCACTCCAAAATTTAATGGGTTTGTCCTTGGCCCATGATAAACCCTTCCACCAAGTTTCAAAGTAGTTTTCTTTGTAATCCTGCTCACAAACAGACAAGCAGACCAAAAGCATAACCTCTTTGGCGGAGGTCATAAGATGAATATGCAATGGAGAGTCCATAGAAAAACACAAGCCTCCAGAGAGGTAAAACAGATATGATAAGCCTGGCAAAATACAATATTGACTGGGATACTAAAAAGACTGCAACCCCTATTGGGACTTCAATATGTATTAATGTCCTCTCTATAAAAAACAAACAAAAGAAAACGAACTGAATGTAGATCTTTTAAATCTGTTACAAACTGTACAAACAATTCTAGCAGTGTAGGAGTACGTGAGGGGAGGTATTTCATTAGTCTCTTTATTGCCGTCTGTGTATTGCTGTGCCTCTAAACAGCATGATTTACAGCTTCTGTTACAAGTGAGTCAGTGTGCACTGCACCACTGATGAGATGCTCCAGCTACCAAATCAGAAATGGTGCCCCCACATGCGAAGCGGTTCACTGCACTATCGGATGTGATGAGATAACATAGGTAACGGGCTGGCAGTGGTTTTTGCAGCACAATGAAGAAACAGATGCTTGAATTAAATCTGCTCTCTGCACGTTTGAACGGCTCAGCAGGGGAGGGCTCAGTTCCTTTATTTAACCATATGGAAAGGCTTTCATTAGGAACGCTGACGGCAATTGGAGCAAAATGTGACACCAGGGTGTGCGTTAGCCATGTTTCCAGTTGTCCCTGTGTGAATTGTGCCTTCTGTCTTTCAGAACTGGCTGGATCCCTCCAAGGAGATCAAGAAGCAGATGCGCAGTGAGTGTTTTTTCTAAGTAGATGAGATGATGAATATTTTAAAATTCAATCAGTGAAATCATAAAAATGACATTTGTTGGCTTATGAAGTGATGCAAAGTTTTGTGGTTATCTTTTGGATACATTTCCATCATTGGTTTGTAATTAAAATTATGTACTATTTTTCTTAGACAGACAGGATCGTTAATCTTCCAGCTCTCATTGTAATTTCTCCCCAGACTCTCCATGGCACTTTGCCTTCTCTGTCAAGTTCTACCCTCCAGACCCCTCCCAGCTCACTGAGGATATTACCAGGTAGAATATGTCTTTCCCACACACACTCTTACAATACCAACAGTAGTAACTCCTGGCTGGCTGTGCTGTCAGAGGAGAAATTACTTACACATGTCAGTTTGCAGATTTGCTTTCTTTTTAATTTTTCCTAAAGACAAGTGTTTACATAAAAATATTGTAACAATTTACATGCTGTATTTGCCCTGGTGTCAAAGCAACCCAAATCCTTCTCTCCTCTTCGAGGATTAGACCTGGAATGCTACTAACTGCCACGGATTAACTACGCTGAATACTTGTTGGAGCTTGCCTTGGTTCAGGCTTGTTTGACTGCCAACACCCTCCTCTCCTCCCCTTTTTGTCTCGTCTGACAGATACTACCTGTGTCTGCAGCTGAGGGATGACATGCTGTCAGGCCGACTGCCATGCTCGTTCGTCACTCACGCCCTCCTTGGCTCCTACACTGTTCAGGCCGAGCTGGGGGACTACGACCAGGACGACCACGGCTCAGACTATGTCGCCGACTTCCGCTTCGCCCCAAATCAGACCCGTGAGCTGGAGGAGAGGGTGATGGAGCTCCATCGAAACTACAAGTACTGGACGCAGTGTTGTTAAAATCAGACCTTCATCTATCCTCTGATGAGTTTTCTGTTGTGTCGCAACACTCCATCATGCATATGGCTGATAGATGCCATCACATTATAGCACCATCTGTCATTGAGATGTACACAGTGTGAGTCCTGCCAGTGCGAGAACACTTTCTCAGTTACAGGGTTTTCACCACTCGATTTGGCAATGCTTTTTGGCATATGCCCAAACATAATGCCTGGGGGGTGGATACCAGGAATTTAGAATTGAAGCTATCAAGCATATTACCAAGATAATTCTGCTCCCACTGTGCGAGATTATGGATTTATATTTTAAGAAGCCTGTTGACGTTAGTTACAGATATTAACGTTATTCTGCCCACAGGGGGATGACTCCAGCAGAGGCAGAAATTAACTTCTTGGAGAATGCGAAGAAATTGTCCATGTATGGAGTGGACCTCCATCATGCTAAGGTTGGCTGCTTCCAAAGTTATCTTAATTTGCATGAAAGTGGCTTTACAAGGACGCATTCAGTGTCGCTGTTAAATCATTTCTGCCTCTTTGCTGTACCTTGTTCTCTCTAGGATTCTGAAGGGATTGACATAATGTTGGGTGTCTGTGCCAACGGCCTGCTGATTTACCGTGATCGGCTGAGGATCAACCGCTTTGCATGGCCAAAGATCCTTAAGATCTCCTACAAGAGGAGCAACTTCTACATCAAGATACGACCTGGAGAGGTATGCAGTACAATTAAGGATCATTAAACGTGTACTCTGTCAATTTCACACATAAAAAATTGTTTATTTGCCTTAGGTCATGCTACTTAACAAAAAACAGTTGTGCAATGTCCTCTTAGCTTTGGAAGAGCTTTATCCAGTAAAAAAAACAACCCCTTATGATATCATAGTGATGTCACGTGAGATATCTGGGTTCAAATTTATAACAGAAAGCCTGCGTTTCAAACTGGGGGATGTGGGATGAGTGGGGAGTGGTACTATTCCTAGGCCTGGTGCAGTGACCTCTTGGAGTCTCTGCTCTTGCCTTATAATGGCAGCTTCAGAAAGTCTTTTTTTTTTGGATTAAATAAGTTGAATATAACCTGCTAAATGGTGAGAAGAGGTGCTGATAGGTTGATAGGTATTTTTTTTACGTTTAGACCTAGTGGCCTCTAGTTTTGCAGACCGGGCGAGGCGGAGGCGCAGCGCACCTGCGCTTCACCAACTGGGTATGGCCAGCCAAATTTTGCAAGTTTGGCACACCGTGCGCGCTGGCGCAGCTACTCCTCTTTCCCACCTCCGTCCCTCCTCCAACCTGCGCGAGTCAGAAAGAGGGAGGAGAGAAGGCGTGGAGTGGGTTTTACACACATCACACCAATCAAATGAGCCCCTCTCCTCGCCCTTAAATGCGCCGCGCCGGGAAACTAGAGGCCAGTGCCTTAATTTTCATCTAAATTTTGTTGCACCTCAAAATCTAGTCTTGAGTCTCCTTAGCTAGGCTCGCTAGGGATTTCAAAGCCACAAAATGAAAAGTCTCAGAGGAAAAAATGATGGTTTAATAATGCATGGAAAGATCTGTTTGCTTTCACCGCCAATGCTGCAAAGTTAAAGTACCAAATAATAATTACAGTAATAGCCCACTGCACTGTGTTAAAACATATCAATGAATGCTCATTTACACCTAGTAGTCATGTTGATTTAATTTAGAGAATTTAGACATATTAATTTAGACTTCATAGGCTGTGTTACTGTCAGTATTAGGCTTAAACATGTTTTGCAGCTCCAGACAGATTTTTTTTTTTTTTAATTGGTATTTTGATAATAAAGGTTGCCGATCCCTGCTTTAGACAGAGCCAGGGTAGCTGTTTCCCCCTGCTCCCAATCTTTATGCTAAGCTAAGCTGACCAGCTCGTGGCTCCAGACACATATTTAGCACACAGACACGAGAATGGTATTGATCTTCCCATCTAATGCTCTGCAAGAAGGTGAATAAGCCTATTTCCCAAAATGTCAAACTATTCCTTCAAGCAATGACCTCAGATTTTGAGTACAGTAATAGCTGATGTTCTGTCACAGCCATTACTGTTGAAAGTCACTGCAGGAATGAATGTGTGGTCATTGTGCTGAGCACATGGCTGTAAAAATCCGCTGCTTTATACCTCCAGTTTTTGCCCCTCTGCACAGTCAGGGTCTATATTCTGGCCCTCCTCATTGTGCTGTGCAGCGCTGCAGCTTATCCTCCATGCTGAGCCTCAGTGTGACAGGCTGTCTGGGCCAGACCCAGTCAAGTGACAGAGCCGCACAGTGAGCCTGTGATCGAGCCAAATAAAGAGCCCCTTTAACAGAGCGGTTGCAGCTGCAGCCACAGCCAGAATAGAGGGATAAAGAGTGTAAATATAGAGCCATGAAATAGTGTTCCTCCCATTTGCTCTCAGTGTCTGAGCATTGGATGTTATCCTTCCTCTGCTTAGATCTGCTCCTTTCTGTCCAGTTGGCAAAATTCATGTTCTCAGTGTGTTTGCTTATATAGTAGTAATAGTATCCACGCTAGCACAAAGTAAAGACTGCTTTATAGATTGGGTTTGCCCTAAACTTTTATCCACGGAGAAATACTGAGGTGCCCTTCAGCAAAAGAGAGTAAACACACCAGGTGCTATACCTCACACCATTTCTCTCTGTCTCCCTGTGCTCTCTCCCCTCCAGTATGAGCAGTTTGAAAGTACAATCGGGTTTAAGCTCCCTAACCACAGAGCTGCCAAGAGGCTGTGGAAGGTCTGCATTGAGCATCACACCTTCTTCAGGTACGAATTGATCTGGTCTCATGGTTCATCAGGCGTAGCTCCAGCTAAAGTGTGTGTTTTATAATGCTCACTGGTTTGTTTTCACAGGCTGGTGTCTCCAGAGCCTCCTCCTAAGGGCTTCTTGGTGATGGGTTCAAAGTTTCGATACAGTGGAAGGACACAGGCTCAAACCAGACAGGCCAGTGCTCTTATAGACCGGCCTGCTCCACACTTTGAGCGTTCCACCAGCAAGAGGTACCTGCTGTCCAGGAGCTTGGACGGAGGTGAGAGCCACAGTAGCTCCCAGAGAGATCTACTTATGGAGTGTCTAAAGTCACAATTTTGAGATAGACCTTTAAAGGAATAGTTGGACATATGGACAATTGGAAACACACTTTTTTCCTGCTTTATTGCAAAGTTATTTACGGCCAGAAGATGTGTATCTCAGCTTTACATAAAACCTGGTAGCAGAAGAAATACTTAGCCTTGCTCTGTCCAGCTAATTTGTCATTTGATCAATCCATACAAAATTTTAAGTGTATAAACAATAAACTGCAGTTTTAGGGGGGTTCTCTAGTCCCTGCTCCAGGCCAAAAAAAATAGTCCTTCACATAACCCTACTGTTTTTACACTTAAATTTTCATCTTTAGATAGAACTAGGCTAGCCGTTTCTCATTGCCTCTGGTCTTTATGCTAAGCTAAGGTAACTCTTTGCCTGACATAGCTTCACATTGACAGACAGATAAGATAGTGGTATAGAACTTCTCAACTAAATCTTGGCCTGAATGCAAGTAAGGGTACCTTTATACCTAGCCTGTTCAGTTTGGTTCGAACAAACCGATAGTAGTTTTGGCCCTAATCCCACTCAGTGGTTTCATATTAGGTATCTGCCAATATTAGCCTGATCTGATACTAATTAACAAAGCACCCGATGATTTGAAATACATATGTATCGGAGACATTTAACAGCTTTAGCTTGACTTTTTCCACACCTTTTTTTTTTCACAATTTAATCCAAAACCTAAAGGTCCTGGTTCAAACTATTAAGTTTATAAGCTTAAAGGGATAGTTCTGATCTTATAAAGTAGGGCTGCATGAAGTACTTATCCGTAGTCAGCGAATTACAAACAGTAGGTGGTGTGTAGCACACCCCCACTTTGGAAAAGCAGGCAGGAGTACCGATGCGTAAGTCATGTACCGCTGTGAAATGTTAGCAGCTGCAAAACGTATCAGTTTATGTGTACGCTATAATGAGACTATTTTTACTGCTACCATTCCTTCACATAGCGTTTTCAGATGAAGGAACCATTAGCAGCATCAGTGCCCCATCTATGTTCTCATGAAAGCCACCAGACTCTATTGAGAAAAACAGTAATTTTAGTTCGCTGAACACAGGAGCTGCTGGTATACTGGATGTTTGTTTGCATAAGTGTGATTCTGGTGAATCTGAGGTAACCCTACCGAACAAAGTCATGTAAAAACACAAACAAACTAACTGATCAAGGCAGCGGTAGACCAGCAGCTCCTGAGTTCAGCACTGGTAAAATACAATTTTCCTCAAAGGAGTCTGGTGTTGAAGAAAGTGATGTAACAACTTAAGTTCGCTGTTGGACATAGCTGTCTGATGACAAGATACAGCAGTGAAAATATTCCAAATATAACATACGTTAAAACTGATACTGAGTTTTTTAGGTGGCTAAAATATGTTTTACTGCTGCCCCCTCCACAGCTGTACACTGCTTAGCTTCTGTGTCGCTGCTTCTACCTGTCTCTCCAACATCTACTGTCAGTAATACACTGACTATGTATAAGTACCTCACACCAACCCCACTTCAAAAGAATCAAACTATCCCCCGAAAATTTTTGATCCAACATGAATGAAATATTAACTGGAGAATATGACTCTAATGACTTTAACCGATCTACAGGCGCAAAAGCACCCTCAGCTTATTTCCCAGAATGACCAACTATTGCTTTAAAACTCCACATCAGCTGAACTCTGACTTGTCTCTCATGATAATTCAACTCTTGTCACCGGCAGAGTTTTCACGGCCGGTTTCAGCCATGTGTGAGAACCATGACGGCCTATCCCACCGCAGCATCAGTGAACAGCGTCGCCTCCACAGCCCCTCTGTGGACGAGCAGGAGACTGAGCTGGAGCCCAGTTTGGAGCAGGACGAGGAGGACAAGGACCAAGAGCGGGGCGGGGAGACGCAGCAAGACTATGACGGCAACATCACTCCGAGCAGAAAGAAGGAGATCTTGGTAGTAAAGATTTCCTAATACACTGTGCTAAAGCTGATGTTAAAATTTGGGATGGTCCAAAAGTATACAGCTTTAGTCACCTTGAAGACAACTCCAGCCTTGGTGCAGGGAGATGGCATGGACTGGGTGCTGATGTAAAATGGGTGCAGAACAAGCTTCTCAGGCCAATTTAGACTTATCCAGCAGGGGCATAACGCTGTGGTGGCTTTGGTGGATTTAGCCTTTACTAACTCTTCTCCTTTCACTCCTATTCACTCAGGCTTATATGCTTACACTGCACTGCTCATAAATCCCACTGACAGCTTTACAGTTTTTTTTTAACCCTTTCTCATTATGCTGAGAGATGCAAACTCAACCCTAGCCCTGTGTTGCTAACACGCTATTTCTTTTTTTCTAACTCTCGCTGGCGATAAGGAGGAGGCTGGGTCACCAGTTGACAGTAAACAGGAGGTATTTGGTGTCTGGTGATTTGGTCTCTGTCTGTCTGTATACCTGAATTATTCATCCATCAATAAGTATATCTGTCTGATTTTTCTAATTCTCTCCGCCTGTCTTCCACTGTCTGACTGTGGCAGTCAACACTCATCATATAAAAAAAACGGTGCTGCATTGCACCATATAAGCAAGTGATGTTGTTACGGTTGCGCCTGGACTTAGTTGTCATGGTTAAGCATCCCAGCAAACGTTTGACTGACAGTGATTGGTATGGTAGGGACAACTGAAGCACAGCACAATCTGACACACTTAAAAAGCTTTAGAAAGCAGTTTGAACTGATATGAGAAAGATATTTCTGTCTAGACTTTACAAATTGGCAAGAGCAGTTATGAAAGATCCAAGAAGGCACTTTTATATTGACGATATATTTGCATTACTCGATTATCATCTTCCAAAATGTCTGCTGGGATGTATTTTCAAATAATTTCCAAATTTGTCGTGGCATGATAACACATGGCCAAATGTAGCCCTCCTATCTGTCTGCCTGCCTGTGCTCTGACTGACTGACGCTCTACCACCCTGTCTCTGCATCTGACCTTGTTCCTGCACTCTCTGGCCCCGCACTCTTCACCTCTGACCCCTCTTTTGCTCGCCCACCCTCCTGCCCCAACTCAGCTCTCTCAGTTGGACCAGGAGGCCACTCCTCGGCACAAACAGGAGGTACAGGTTCCTGTCTTCAGCCCTTGTGCTTGTTGTCGTGTGTGCTGCATTTCCTTCACACCTTTAGTCTCTGGAGGTTTTCACAGATTTGCCTGCACCTTTGACCAAAAGATATTTTTGTATTTCTTTTAGAATGTTTTAGAGATTTTAGACAACTGGTCACAGTGAGCACAGTATACTGTCAAGTTAGTCTCTAGTGAAATACCTCTCTGTTATCAGAAATTAGAGAAAGCCTGTCATTCAAAATCCTATTTCAGCTAAGGTACAGAAGAATTATCTGCTACATGCACTTAAAAATGTCAAAATTAAAAGTAGGCTACTTGTTCTACAGAAAACAGCCCTTGACTAAAAGAGGCATCTGGTTGACTTTTTCCATTGACTTTATTAGCAATCATGCAGCCTGTAAGTTGTAAAATGCAACTGAACATCAGTATTCACATCAGTATTTGCAACAAAACTTGTGGCCAAACAAGGCAATGGAGAATGTCAGTCCAAGTGAGTTTGCACTTAATTTTAATGTGGACATTCTACACAGACATTTTTATTTCATCTTCTCTTTAGTTTTTTTTTGTAAATAAGGATTTGCTTGTAAAATAAGATTATGAAAACTATTAATAGGGAAACTATCGTAGAAACCAAAACTGCATATTTGATGCCTCAAAAAGAATGAATAAAAAGTGTGTACTGTAAAAAATGACATTGAACCAAAAAATAAGAAAAAAAACTTTACATACATTACATTATTATATGGTTAGTGCTGAAGCAGTTTACTGTTATAGCTGGTAAAGGTGAGGGCTACTGTAAATGACTTTATATACAAACTGTAAAATCTGACAAGTTGATCTTAAAAGAATAACAACAAAAAACTGTCAGTCAACTCTGATTGATTTGAAAAAGGTACTTAAATGTAACCATTAGTCATATGTTATGTTTACTTTAAATCTAGTTGTTGAGTTAATTACAAAATAGTTGTATATACATAATTTTGTTAGGTTTTTGCAACTTAAGAATGACAAGTGAAATTAAATTGTGCTTTCTAATTTTTAGCAACTTCAGTAAATCAAGTAAGTCTGACTTAGCTGAACAGTTATGTTTACTCAGCAGAATTAAGGAAACTGATTGCCTCATAAAGATAAAGTGAAAACAAAGCACAGTCATTAGTTTGCAGGATTTTTTAAATTTTATTTTAACATAACGCATTTTGAGGCCAGTCTTTGTGGAAACAAAAGAAGTTATACAGTCTAAACAAATCCAGTTTAAAGCCTTATATAATAACCGTTAAAAAAAATCTAGAAATAGTCAGACTTTATCAGACAAATTATGCATTGAATTGTAATAAACAAAACAGCTCTGTGGGTGTTAACATTGTGCTATATCTGTATTCTGCTGGATGCAAATTATTCAGTCACTGTAGTATATTCTTATGTTATTGTTAACAGAACTTGAGGATATCCTAACTCCACCACATCATACCACAAATTTTCTTTGTCAAGAGTAAGTTAGGTCAGACTTACTTGGTTTACTTAAGTTACTAACACTTCAAAAGGCCAGTGTTACTTGTCATATTTAAATTGCAACAACTTCATAAAATTAAGTAAATACAACTTAATTTTAAGTACACTTAATAATAAGAATATATATAATGCAAAACACATCTTAAGACTAATAGTTATATTTACTTACATTTTTCAAGGCTATTCATTTCCTAGATTTTTTAATTAAGGTCAACTGGTCAGATTTTAATCCAGTGATTCCTAACCTGGGGCCAGGCCCCTCCAGCAGGTCCCATGGGGTCATACACAATTTGTATTCTTTTTTTTTTTTTTTTTTTTACTTTTCTCTCATCTTGCCTTCTTGTTAAACATTGGATATTCTGACCTCCTTGGGCCTTATTATTTAAACAAAGCGATCTCAGAAGTTTCAAGGGTAAATGTCTGAAAATATTGGTCAAACTTCGAACAATTCATGAACACGTAAAACACAACAAGGAGCTCTTAGTAAAGACTGCATATATATTTTTTTTACTTCAATGCTTTTTTAAATAGAAAGAGGACTGTGGATTGTTAACCTCCATCACTTTTATTAAAAACACATTACTAAGGCATCTCTTGTATGTATGAACATGACGAATAATTACAATAAGAAAAAAACGTTTAATGTATGGGCGCCTGAATATTGTTTTAAGATGGACTTGTATTTTAATCTATTCTTTAACATGCAAAGTTACAAGTACTTACAGCTTTCAAAGGTTAATTTAGTCAAGTAGAATGCTGGAGATTTTTCCCTGAATTGTTGTGGAGTAGCAGTAAAAAGTAGCAGAAAGTGGCAACACTCAAAATTGTACCATAACACAGCTGAGTACATGTATAAAATTACTTTCCACCACTGACCTTAATCACTCCAAACAAAAGAAATATTGCAGAATTTCAATTATCCAAAAAGGTTAATAGATGTTACATATTCATTTCCTCATTCATCTACTTTACATTAAGTGCCTTGATTGTCTACAAATCTTATTCAACTATAAATATATTTGTTTTTGTTTTCTGTGAGCCTCAACAGCACCTTAAATGTCATTGCTCTCCACGACACAGAGCAGTAAAACACTACTGTAATTTTTGTTGTCATCAGTCATCAGATGTGTTGATGTGAAAAAAAGATGCTGACATCCCACTAATCTATGCACGCTTCTCTACCCGTCTTTTTTGTCCCGTCTTCCGCACATTTCCCTCCAGTTTCTTGATAAGTCAAAGGACGTCTTGCTGAAGCACCAGGCCAGCATCAACGAGCTAAAGAGAGCCCTGAGGGAGCCTAACAGCAAGCTGTCTTACCGCGAGAAACGTCTGTCAGCCACCTCACCGACAGGCACACCAGAGAAGAAGGCTGTGAGTAGGGGCTTACGCTAGTGGGGTGGGGTAATGTGGGCTCTTAAGTCTACTATGGTCAATATCTCAAATCCAGCAAACTGTGATGCTTGACATTCCATTAGAGGGCATTAATATTCCCATCTGGGCACTGCCATGTTGAATTCCTCTCTTTGCTACTTGACTCAAGGCTAAACAGGTCATATTTTTATCACATAGAGAAACTTGTTTTGCATGTTTTTTGTATGCTCTTTTCATTTGAATAATTCAAGCCTGAAGATGCACAATATGGTTGGTGAAGGTAGTCATGGCTGTTTAATTTTTGTCCTATAGGCAGTTCAAACACCTATCTCCTGTGCAAAGATGCTATTGCTCACAGGAGGAAAATTAAAAAATCTGCAGTTTATTTTAAGACATGTGTGTAATGAAGTGTATTCTGACTCTCTCTTGTGTACCCAAATTATTCTGACAAAATCTCTGAGGTACTCGAAGATGACTGACAAGTAGCACAGAAGGAAGCATCTTGATGAGATTAGTGTCAAGATGTTTTTGAGATTTACTCAATGTGAGGCACTTGAGAAATAATTATCAGTTATCTTTTTTTTTATTTTCCTTGATTGCCTAACAGTGACACAGTTTTCTTTATGCCAGATCACGAAAGCTCTTGAGCTTTGATCACATTTTGGTAATTAGGCTTTTGAAGATAGAGCACTGAGATTGTACTCTTAGGATAGGATAGTTTGGTTTTTGCCGTTGCCTAAGTTGTCTTCACACAATCTCTCATCTGCTGTCTGGGATGATCAGATTAAACCCATAGAATGTCAAGCGTTGTCTGCAGCAGAAAATGTAATCTCCCATGTGTCTCATTCCAGGTAAGAGGGAGGGGGGGTATTATTCTGTTTGACTGACAGTCGAAGGCTGGGGAAGTCTCTGTGCTCTTGACGGTTTCCAAAAGATTCATTCGAACTCAACTCTTTGATGTAGTTACAGGGAAAAAAAAATATTTGCATTGCAAATGTCTGCTGATTTGGTTATGTGGATTTGGTGGCTGTCAGGTCCGTGGGATTGCATGATTTTAGTTTGAAGTTCATTA
Source organism: Epinephelus fuscoguttatus (assembly GCF_011397635.1). Lineage (NCBI taxonomy): Eukaryota > Metazoa > Chordata > Actinopteri > Perciformes > Serranidae > Epinephelus > Epinephelus fuscoguttatus. The sequence continues at coordinate 41,201,113 of NC_064752.1, forward strand.
AAAAGTTTCTTCAGAATAACTCAGTGAAGTCCTGTTAGCACTGATTCTGTCTGCCTTTCTCATTTTCTCGCTTTTGCATGAAATGTTTTTATTGTGCATCTTACTAATTTACTCCCTCATTTTGAGTCCAAGCTCTAACAGCTGTTCTTCCTTCTCTTTTAAACTCTCTCCTCTGCCTCTTGTCGGCCAGTTGGTGGGCCGAGCAGTGGGAAAGGACCCTGTTAACAGCCTGTCTGTTGAGGGTTTCGTCCAGAAGACTCTGGTGACTTCACCTGAGGTTGCACATCTTTCACTCCTCCTTTTCATGATGGCTTACTATTTATAACATTTGTGGTTTGGTGAAATGCACCGCCTACCGTGCATCCCTATCATTCATATGCCCATCTGTATAAGAAAACGCCACCACATACTGTCCAACAGTTCCCTAAATGCAAATTCATGTTTACCAAAACTTGGGTACCTTCTCTACCGTTTGTACATTTTGTTCTCTTTTCTGTGATTCAAATGACTGTAGATTTCATTATTTGCAGCACTTGTGCTTGGCGTGTCTAACTGTGTTTAATCTATACCAACATGTAGGGCTCTGAGGAGTGGGTATTGATTGAAAAACAAGAAACTTATCAACAGGACCATGACTGGAAGGCAGAAGAAAAGAACAAATCTCTCACATCTGATTCCTCATGGGAGAAAAAGGAGCTTGAAAAAGAGATAGACGTTACCAAGATGATACATAAAGAGCTAACAGGGTATGACAGAAAAGAAATGAAAAGCCATATTGATGAATTTCCATCAACAAAAACATCCAGGGAGGCAGATGAATGCTGTGAACCTCGGCTGACGAACAAAAGTCGTTTTATGATTCAATTATCCGAGAATGCAGACTCCTCTAAAGACAAATCTCAAAGTAAACCGTCTCAAGCCTCAGACCCTGAGGCAAACAGCGATGTGGCTCCAGGCTCGCGCCAGATAAAGGAACGCACAGCTTCTAATCCAAGGAAAAAGAGGAGACCCCAGAGCTTAAATCTGGGAATGCCTGGTGAGCTCATCTACAGGAAAGGAAGCAGTGATTCTACTGAAGAAGAAAATGAGGGCTCAGACTCGGACAACAGTCCAGCAAAAACCTCTAAAACAGGAAATCATTGCGAGTCATCCCTGGGGGGGATGATAAAAGATGATGAGGGATCAGGAAAGGATCAGTCTGTCAGGGTCTATAAAGACAGCCAACAAGAGGATATATCAATAGGAGAAAGCAGGGAGGTCTCCACTCAAGGAACAGAGCAGGTAAAGAGAAAAGTGAGTCAGGCTGGGCCAGCTGATATTGATTTAGGCTCAGTGAACGGACCAAGAAAGATAGAACACGATAGTTCATTAGCAGGTGGTAAAGGGGAGTATGTGATGAAGGTGCGAGGAAAGGGCCTTATTGACAACAAGGAGCTAGCTGAGGTGAAACTGCGACAGGTCAGGACACATGAGAGAAAGATCAGTAGTTCTGGGGGAGAGGATATTGAGGGTTTCCTGGGAGACAGAGGTCAGAGGACATCTTTCCACCGACTGTCAGGCAGCAGCTACCAGTCGGAAATCACCAGGATTGTTCCTCTCAAGCCAGAGCGGTCAAAGAGCATAGCGTGTAAGGATGAAAGGGACAGGACAGGACAGGATGAGCCCACACGGCTCATGAGAAGAGAATACCGCTGGTCGGTGGGCTCTCCAGAGGGATCCTCAGACCTCGCTTGGACTGATGCCGCCACCTTCCATCCAGCATTTGCAGCAGATCTGGAGGGTATCGCTAAAGCAGAACATCACGATGATAGCTACCAGTCTGGTAGAGGACCTACAGAGAGTCAGTCCTTCGGCTCAAAGATTTCAGTGCTTCCTAAGATGGCTCCCCCAGCCCCGCCAGTGAAAACACAGAAGGCACGGGAGTCTGGACTAATACTGCGGAACAGCCGAAATGCCGGCAGGGAGCCGAGCCTGGATGCAGCCAAGAAGAGACACTCGGTAACTCTGCTTGGCATCTGCTATTCAGTCATTGGAATTAAAGCATCGCATGAGCTTCAGACAGACTCGCACGCCATTTTTCTTTTTTTCTACGTTTTCAGTGACTTGAAACACTCATCCATCTTACCTGTTCGTGCCTGTTTGAAGAGCAGGCGGAGCGGTACTTTTGCTCCGTCTTGTGGCAAAAATCTGTCAAAAAGTTTGGACATTTTCCCATATGGCAACCCAATCTATCCCTTCCCATTGCCCCCCCCCCCACAACATGCACCACACTGCCTGGCAAATCTGTACAGCTCACCACTGGCTGTGAAGTTTACAAAAAAAAAGAGACAAAGAAATCAATATCTCATGTTTTGGTTGTTGGTTTGTCTTCACCGTTTCTGAATTGTAAGCCTCAGATTTCTTTCCAGCTCACGTCAAGGAAAGAAAAGCTTACATATTATCATCGCTCTGATGATTTTTGCACATCTCTGTGCCATTTTCAAACTGGAAGTACAAAACAAACAATTTATTGCATACAAATTTGAGGAATAAAGGGTGAAAAGTACTGCCATCCATTACATTGCAACAGACAGCTATTATTCCCAAAATTATAGATAAATGGAGTATAGAATTGGTTTGCGCACAAATAATTGAGAAACTACATCAAATTGATGAACTTCTGTCAACAGAATTTACAAAATATCCCTCAAACCTTCCGATAGGTAAATCATAAATCAAATGCATTATTCTCCTCTGGATAGAAAACGAAGTGGTGATGTAAACACATTGGTTCCTCCAACTGTGATACCCCAGCAGGCAGTGAGCAGTCAGACACCACAGCTCAGTGCCTGACACAGTCAGATTTGCTGCTTTCATTTCACTGTTGGTATCATTAGGAGCCTGCACGCCTTTGGCACCGGAATGAAAGGAATTTAAAGTGAATAGACATGACAGCTTTCATCATTTCCCACCTTTTCATCTGAGTCAAGCTCTTGCATATATTGGATTAAACAGGCATGAGAAGAGGTGTTGCGTAGCTCTCAGTGTGTGAACAACCTCACTGGCGAGTGACAGTCATATCAAGATCACATTGAACTCGAGTGTGGGAAAAATATTAGGTGCTCCACCAAACGTGCGGACCCATTCGCACAGTCATTTTAACAGGCTTTGAAATACACCCCTGCACCTTTTATTGGACATTTAACATTATTATATGACAATAGCATTTGAATACTCCCTCATTGAAATTCAAGGTGCGTAGTGTTGCAACACTTTCTCAGTTGGTCAATGAGTGGCTGCTGCTATGCTGAAAACCTGCTCATGATACAAACTGCATGATTCTCTTGTCCTGCCTCTGCTAATTCTAACAAATAAACCTGGCTGTAGATGTTGTTGTTTTTGTTGCAGTGAGCTCACCTCTTTTCTGTCCTCTAAACTGTGTTGCTGTATATTACTGTGGAGTAGTGCTTGAAATTTGTGCCTGAATCCATTTGACCTGTCTGGATGTGAACAGACTCAGTGGGTTTTGTTTGGGTCTGACTGAATTTCTCCCCTAAACTTGGGTTTGAGTCATTTAAGTCTGGGTGAAGTAAAATCAGTAATGTTAGAAAATACTTGTTGAAAACGTGGGAAGACTGGGGACAATAAAGCCCTGAATTGCCGAGTTAGGGTATGGCCACTGGTGAATATTCGTCCACCATTTACTCCCATTCAATGTCACAGCTTCGACCAATATGAAAGAAATGACTACCTGACTAGCAGTGAGTCAGGAAACTAGCATGGAATGGAGGAAAATGTATCAATAACATCACATTTCACAATATTTATTAGCAAGCTAGCAAGCTTGCTGGCATCACTGTTGTTTCTTTCACCCCTCATGTGTAACAACTGAATTTAATATGTTCCACAAGCTCTTCTAGCTCATTCAGTCTAATAAAATCAATCAAATAAAACAAGAAAAATAGCAGTCGTGTACGTACCTTTCAGTCTTTCAGTCAGAATTAGCTACATGGCACAGCAGCTGCTGTTTGCTGCTGTGCTTTGTGCTAACTTTAGCTTTTGCTGCACAGTAGCTAGCTAGTCCTTTAGCTTAAAGTGGGTGTGCTTTGCGCTGTTGGGTTAGTTGCTAACGAGAGTTGACTGCAGCGCAGCAGCTAACTAGTTCTTTCGCCTCCAGCTCACCTGGTTGAGTGTGTGCCCCATATAGGCATAGGGTATTGTAGTGCCACAGGTTCAATTCCCTGTCCCACTCTCTCTCGCTGCACAATCATAGAGACAAAAAAAGCTTTAAAAATGATCTTTTAAAAAAGGGCTTTGCGCTACTGACTTAGCTGCTAATGAGAGTCTGTAGCAGCACAGTGGCTAACGAGTACTTTGGCTCAAGGTGTGTGCGCTTTGTGCAACTGGGTTAGCTGCTAAAGAGAACCTGTAGCTTTGATGCAGCTTGTTCTTCAGCTCAGCCCTTTAGTGGACGCGCACCCGGCATTTCTGAGCAAAGAATACTGATGACTTTTTCTATTTTTTTCCCCACAATTTTGAACTTGGCTGTGTTTTAATCATTCATATTGGGCTTGGTGGTTAATCACACACTTTTTGTGTGGTGTGACAAACTCAGAACACAAATTTATTTTTGCTTCACCCAGACTTTTGAGACTTTAAAAACACAGAATTATCAGCTACTTTGAAATGTGTGGCTATAACCAGATTCAGAGTCTCACTGAGCAGTGCACCACGATCCCAGTTTAGGCTGGGACTGAACTATTTTGTAGTCAGAACTCACTAAGCTCACATTTTCAGGCTCCACTCAAGCTCTGCTGTTAAGGTCTCTGTTTGTGTTGTGGCCTGTCAGTCCACTGGTCACTTCAGCTTGTGCTAACCTTCAGATGCTCTCTCTGCTCTTTCCTCTGCTTCCCCCTGCAGGAGCCTGTCTCTACTCCTGCCATTTATGAAGAGCCGTTTGCTGATTTCAAGGTTATTCATTCTCATTTAAACCCACCTCCATATACTCCACCCATCATCTCTTTTCCTCTCTGCATCCCTCACGGGTAAACTGCATACCCCTGAACTGACTGCACCAGTTTCTCCTGGTATATTATATATATATTTATATATCAAAAACAAAATAGCCAGAAGCTATAAAAGATGAAGTGTGTTAGTTTACAATGGCTACTCAGCAGCAGTCATCCATCATCATGAGTTTGGATTGAATGTGTAGGTGGAAAACCAATTGCCTTGCACTCTGCTATTACTGGCATGATCCAGTTTTTACTGTGATCTAATTAGCTAGTGTACATGTAATTAATATAAGTGGCATTACTTTAAATTAGCTGCCTCAGGAGCTTCATTATAAAAAAGTGGTTCCCAGCCCTTTGATCCTTTAAAACAGAGCTGTTTCACTTCTGACCTCTCATCACAGCTTACATCTCTGTAGTTTTTTAATCTTTGTTTTATTTGAACAGATACAGACAGTAGTGACTCCAGAGGCTGTAATGTTGAGAATAAAGTTATAAAGTTTTCAGGCTGACTGGAAAACTGCATGTAACATTTACTTTCGGCCTTCATTTTCTGACTTTTTAATGGGGATTATTTTCACGCAAGAAGTCCTTGTCATAGAACCTACATATTACCTAAAAAACATATATGCTGCACTCGTTCATTTTGATAAGACAATAAACTTTATTTTGTCTATGTACAAAAGGACTTTAACGTTAGCAGTTTTTTTCCGCCATCATTGTTGGATTTAGCTGCATCCTCATATATCAGTTTTAAAGCTACTGTTTGGAACTTTTACAAAAAATAACTTTCACAGAAACCATACATTTGATGACGTGTGTAGTCAGCATATATGGTCGAGTAATCACAACAAAGAATAAAATAAAGTTTTAATTTTGTGCCGTCGAATTATATATTTTGTTTTAATTCAAATTTATCTTGCGACCTCTCAGAGAGTTCTCTAAGTTTGGAGCCACTGATGTGATTCAAACCCTATTCATCATCCTACAGTCATTCAGCTTTTTATTTCTGACAGATTGCATGCCCTGTATTTTTCCTACTGTATATTCAGGATACTTGCATGTACAATAGCTTTGATTTTAAATCCTCCATGAATCCCAGCAAACACGAAACCCTCAAACATAAGGACGATGCCTCCACACTATTCCATTTCGTCTCCATCATCCATCAGTCTGCCGTTATGTAACCTTAGTGTGGTGATCCCATGTCTGTACCTACCTCAGAAGGAACTCGGGGACAGGAGGCCTCAGCCGAGCTTACCCTCAGAGGAGGAGCAGGAGCGGGACACGGTGGCCTGCATGAGGGAAACTCATCTCGGCATCGAGCGCAAGTGCTCCAGTATGACGGTCAGCTCCACGTCCAGCCTGGAGGCCGAGGTTGACTTCACCGTCATCATGGACCTCCACTCTGGCGTGGAGGATTTCTCTAAGGGCATGTCGGAGCTGGGAGAGAGGGAGCGACAGCCCGAGGTGGGCCGGGAGGACTTTGAGGAGACATCCAGGTTCTACTCTGCACGTCTAATGGGCTCCCGGGACAAGTCTCCCATAGAGGAAAAGCTCCCAGAGGAGGGAACACATCATGAGGTAGAATGAATGTATTCGTCCTTCCTCATCATCACCCACTGGATTCACCCTGCCTGGCTGGACTTGGTGCCATAACCTCCTGCAGCTTTTTTTTTGGTTTTTCGTTGGACCATTTGCCATTGTTTGAATTTGTTACTTTTTTTAATTTTTCAATTTTGTTTCACACTTTACATGTCTTGTTCTCTTTCTTGATGCATTAAGTCATGAGTTTTTCACTCATTTTATTTGTGTCAGTGTTTCTTTGACTTCCCTGCTGCATCATCATTTGCACGCTGTCATCAAGCTGAATAGTCCAATAAAAACCATTGTACTTCAGTGTTTGTTTCTTTAAAGTAGCAGTTTTCAAATGCTTTGTTCTGGAAAAACATGCTGCTTGTTAGCAAAGCGCCGCTTTCTGTTAAGACATGTTGTCGATGTTTGGCTTAACTGTGCTGTTTGTGTTTCACACAGCCTCCTGTGGCAAAGAAAGATCCCAATGCTGTGAGCATGGCCCATATGCTGAAGAGGGCTGACTCTAAGACGGAGACACATACGAACGGATCGGAGGTCCACCCCAACATCATGAATGTCTCACCGCAGGTAAAGCAACAATAACAATATAAGCAAACCTTACTGTAGTGTCATGTAGAATGTGCTGCTGTAGATTCACACATCTGCTGCCTTTGGTTTATCACTGTTTGTTTTATTGTCATTTGCTGCATGTGTAATGATAATCAACAATAGCAACGGGCCTTACTATTACCTGAAACTCTTTTGCAAACATTATTTCGGTAAACTATAATTTTTACTGCTTTTAGTGCACTAACAAAAGTGTTTTACTCCTGGAATGATGGTCTTTTCATAAAACTGGGTCTTCTACGCAGTATAAAGAGACAGATCCTTTGAAATTGAAATTGGTGCTATATGATCAGAGAAAACAGAAAAATGGCTGTGGCATTCACTTTTGCCCATGAGGTAAGAAAACTACAACTACAAAAATGCACTGTGTCACACCAGACCAGTTAGTGCTCCTGCTGATGGGTCATGTAATGCACGTTGGTTTCGGCTTGTTCAAAAACAATATGGTGGCTGGCCAATAACAAACACTCGTATTACAGTGAAACAGTACACTAAAATATGTTTCTGAAAATATTTTAGGTGTGAAATAAGCAACATACTAACAGAATCTTAGTTGTTATTTGATCATCTTATCTGCTTATTTTTACTGTTTGATCTCAGTTTTATCCGCCTGTGTTTCCAGGAAATAGTATGGTGCCCACTTCCTGTTTGCAAATTCTTGTATTACAGCTAAACAGTTCAATAAAATATGTTTCTAAAGACATTGCAGGCAAGAGGCAACACAGTTACAGACTCTTTTTTTTTTAAATTCTATCAGCACTGTGTAGTTTTACAGTTTCTGAGTTTGGTCTGAGTTTGAAAGAGAGAGAGGTGTCTTTCTCTTTCAAACTCAATCCCCTTCTGTACTCTTTCTGTTGTGCTGATGGGCATATTAAAATGCGCAAGTACAATCTGTAGTCTGAGCAGCAGCCCTAGAGCCAGCGTCCGGCAGATTTTAGCTTGCAAATGAGCAGGGAGATCTGGGCGCTGGCAAGATGGATGAAAATTTAACATACTTCATTTACACATACTACCCACATTGTTATGATGCAAAGCTGGTTGAAAATTGAAAGTTTCGTTTTAAGTTTTCAACCAAAAAGTATCCCCTTGAAGTCAGATGCATATTTTTATTCAGACTTGTTGAAGAAATAGTTTGACATTTTGGAAGGTATTTGCTCAGATGAGACGATTGATCGTTGTCATATTTGTCTGTTCAATGTTCTTTACCAGGCTGCTAGCTTAGAAGCCTGAAAATGACAAAATCCACCTTCCAACACCTCTAAATCTCACTAATGAAGTTACATCTTGTTCTTTTTAATCCATACAAAGACCAAAGTGTAAAAATTATATATTATGGTTGTAGAGGCTGTAATGTGCCAGATGAATTCTCTTGGCCAAGTGCTGTTGTTTTCTCACTTCTGTTTTTGTATGAATCTCACAAACAAGATGTATCAAGTTAGTCAGTGAGTTTTAGAGGTGCTGGTGAGCAGATATTGTTTCAATCGGGCAGAGCCAGGCTCGCTGTTTCCCTCTATTTTTAGTCTTCATGGTAAGCTTAGCTAACCTGCTGCTGGCTATGGCTTCATATTTTACCAACAGACAAGAGAGTGGTATCATACTATCTAATGCTACCGAGGAATAAACGTATATCCCAAAATGTCCAACTATTTCTTTAATGTTCTTATGGACTGTGCTGTTTTTTTCACTTTTGGTAAACTTGAATTCATCGTATATTCCTTTTTGGTTTGCTCTTGTTCCTTCTTTCTGTCATTATTATAGATAATAATGCAGGTACATTTCATGCTACAGCATTAATAGGAAGGGCAAGTGAGAACAGTACTCATAGGATCAATCCCTTCAGTCACTCAACAAAAAAAAAGACTTGAAAATGTTTTTGCAGAGTTGGTCTTGATTAGAGGAGGAAACATTTTCTCTAGGCCTCGGTGACATGAAGCCCATATTCCCCAGACAGGAATGACATTATAGGATCATTATGGAGTGATTAAAGTATTGACAGTGTATTAATGAGGATGATGAAAGCAGGGGTGAATACCATTCATCTCCAGAGGCAAAGATTTGAGTGCTGGCTGACTATCCCACAGGTGCCTTATTAAAATGTAATCATTGCAGGGCTCTTTAGCCATTCAGCTAATGGTGTGGATGAACTCAGGCAATGATGTGGAGTGGGTGCCTTTGAAGTGCCAGATCAGTGTTAAGTCCAATTTTCTGAAGACATCAGAGTAAGACATCTTTTGGGGGGAAAAAATGAGTGTGCCTCTGCAGTGAATGAAAGTTGACGTCATCGACAGGCAGACAAAGATCTCCGGCACTGACATTGTTGAGCCAGCAGAGGGAGCCATGTCACATCTGTCGAGGCACTCAGCAACAGCACAAAGGCTCGGCTGCTGCCAGCTGTCTGCCTGTTTGTGACTGCTTTTGAATTTGAGTGCCACCAGACTTTGAAAAAAATTTGTTCTGCTTGAGGACTGCCTTCATATAAAATTCATCAAGTACACACATGCTGTTATTGGTTTGATTGTGAGTCATGATTATGGAATATGTTGTCAGTGCGAAGCCTTTCACAACTCAATTAGGCAAAAATGTGCAAGGACTCCTCTTACATAAAGCTAAGGAGATTATGTCATATTTTTCAAAGTGTCTTTTGTATGACACCTAATCAGTTAGAATATTTTGATATTAATAGATGAGGGTAGTGCATGTGGATGTAATAGGCTAAATACTACACAGGAGATATGTTTCCATAGGTCCTTTTAGTTGCTCTAAAGTGAGACTGTAGTTTTTGATAGAACAGCTCCCTCTTATAAAATTGTTTCTACGGGCAGTAAAACACAGCCTTGCTCAATGCATTACACTCAAGCTTTAACTGACCCAGCAATACTGTATCAGTTTGCTGACTCTATGACTCCACCTTTTAGCATGTCGCAGATAACTACCCCAGTGGTGTTATCACAAAGGTACTAAAAGACAAAGAGTTAACACACTGAACCTCACCAGCAGCAGTGTCTGTTGTTTCCTGCTTGTGCTTCCACAGACAGGCATTTTGACTTTTTAACCACAGGTGTAACTAATGACATTGGCTCCAATGACATGACTAATAACGGCTCCAGTGAGCCCTGTCACTGAGCCAGCATCAACAAAAGAGCTTCATCACTGCAGACATTTTGGCTCGTCACAGCAGGAGAAGCACAGGTGAAACTAATTTGCTAATGATGGCTTGGTTCCACCGAGTGTCTCAGTAAGCCACAACAGTATGAGCCAGCGTGCACAATACTAGGCTCACCTCAGTGGAATGGCCTTGTTATTTATATTATCAGTAACGCCCATGCTTTTTCTGCAGTGACATTCCAAAATGTCTGCTGTGGAAGAAGTCCAAACCAGGGCCCTGCTATTGTTACAACTAACTGCAGTGCATTCTTGAATAAAATAAAATTAATTGAAATAAGATAATAAAAGAAGAAAATGAAATGAAATGAAATTAAATTAAATAAGATACAATAAAATAAAATAAATAAATAAAATAAAATAGAATAAAATAAATAATACTAACAATACTACTACTACCTCTACTACTGCTAATGATGATAATAATAATAGTGATACTATCATTATTGTTATTTTATTTGATACAATAATAATAATTATTATTTTTATTAGTAGTAGTACGGTTAGTATTATTATTATTATTGTCAGTATTATTATTATTTATGCAGCTTTTTAAACTTTGCACAAAGTACTTTTTAGATTATAAGATTCACAGAATAAAAAAATAAAAACCCAGAAACCTATATTAGCCCTCCCTTTATGACAAACAGTAATTAATAGAATGAGAGCACGTATATCAAAGTGGCTGAGCCCATACATCCATAAACAGATAGTGGTAAAATGTGGGTAAGAGCTCATATAAAGCAGTTGAAATTTAAGTAAAGGAAATAACAACAAAAGATGCCAATATAAGAGATGATCTCATGAGAAATGAATTTAAGACGGATAAGTGTCCAAAATATTTTGAGGTGTATATATAAAAAAACTAACATGATGAGGATACTTAGACCACTTTCAATATGTAATGATAATAGAAGGATAATAAAACACCATATAATAGCAGTGCTAAGTGGAGGCCTTTTTGTAAAAGTGAGTTTGAAGGATCTACTTAAAAGCTGCAGTTGAGTCTGCTGATCTCACACTGAGGGAAACGCTGTTTTAAAATCGAGGCTCCGTCGCCAAAACTAGTTTGTGGGACACCTTAAAGGCTTTAATCAGTGAATCTTGGGGCTTGGCCTGGCTGTAAGGTGTTTAAAGTTCCTTAATATAATCTGGAGCCAGACCATGGATGGCCTTATAAGTGATTTATAATTATTAAATTGTATTTATCTATATTATATTCAAAATAATGGGCAATCAGTGTAGTGAGGTTATTAATACACCTATTATTTTCCTGTCATGACACATAAGAATGTCTGCTATAACAATTGGGTCCCAGATCTGTACTACATGCTGACTCCCAGCTGCTTTTGAGTATGTGGAGTGTAGGCACAAAAAAAATCAATCAAAGCAGACGGTTTCATACTAAACACTGCCAATTTTTGAGTGTGCTGTTACACACTAGTCTCCTATACTGCAATTTAATCTTTGGAAAAGCATTCTGATGTCTCTTTGTGAAGTGGAATTGTCAGTAGCTCTCCAGAGTAGCAGTTTAATTGACACTGATCTGCGTCACACATAGTGTATTATTTCCTGTCAGTATAAAATGGTAAAGGGCCTTGTTCTTGTTTCATCTCACCGCTCTTATAGCGTTGTTTTAGTTTTGCATACTAACTGCTGTAACAATCAGTATATGATACATCCTGTATAGAATTAGTGTGCAGTATGGATAGGAACATGACGTCTTTGAAGCTGTAACAATCCATATTTTTATACAAGAAACTGGAGCAAGTGACTGTGTATTGTGAAAGGGGTTGCTTGCAGTGATAAAATCATATGTATGGAAGCCCTGAAGGCAAGGTGGATTGATTTTTTTTTTTTTTTTTTGCGGAAAATATTGACTGAAACCTAAGTTTATATTAAGTTTATATTCTATGTATGACATGAATTGTTAGACTCAATATAGCTGTTTTGAGAATGAGAAAGCTTTGCAGAATGAAGCACTCAGTGCACCATACAAAGGGCACTGAAAGTTCACTCAAATGCAGCACATGTCTACGTTTCCATGCACGATTAAGCCTAAAAGTTTGTCTCCTCAGTAGGAGATAATAAGTCCTATGTAGTCAATATCCCCTGTGAAGAAGATAAACTTTTAGGTTTAAGTTTTGGCCAACATTGCCTGCAAAAATGTTCTACCTTGCCTCTCAGGACGTCTGTACAAATGACAAAGTGAAAACACTATGACAATGTGAAAGAGGTCACCAGCAGTGAGAGTTATCGCCTGAATCTGCAGCTCCCCTCTGTTTTACTGTTGTTGTTTCATCTCACCGCTCTTATAGCATTGTTTTTGGCCGCAGCAGGAAGCTGTTTTAAGAGAAAAAGCTCTTAAAACCCACTGTATGCTACCTGCTCAGCACCAAACAGCAGACAGACACAGGTAGAGACTAGCTGGTAAACATACAGGAGCATTTAGCAGATGGGGGTCTGAAAGGAGAGAGGAAATTGGACTTACATTTTATGAGTGATATTGCTCCATATTTGCTCCAAACAAGTAACTGTTAGTTAACATGTTCACCACAACCAGTTTGTATTAAAGCACAACTATGTCTGTTTATCGTCTGCTGCTTTCAACTGGTACCCAAAAATAGTGTGGCTCCCTTATTATGGATGTGTATTTCTAATATACTGATTGAAGTAATGCTTCCTTGAATGATCACCCATTGTATATTGATGTAGCTGGACTTACTTCACATCAGGAAGTTAACGAAGACTCTGTTTTCTCTCTCCTTCAGAACTATGGAGTGGTCAGCCCACTAGAGGCGCCTGCTGCCCTTAAAGAAAATGGCTCCCCTGTAAGTATCTTTACAGAGGAAATACATAAGTGTGACAATATGTGTGTTTGGTGGCAGGGTAAGAAACTTGAGCCATTGGTCTGTTGCTGTCTTCCTACGTGACCTTGGACTTAAAGCAACACTTTCCTATTTCTGGAAATTTTATGCTTTTCTTTGTTTAGGTTAAAATGCTATTAATAAGCTGATGGCACACTAAAATGTAAGTGAATTCCACCAGAGATACAAACTTATACCCTTCTCATATGGTTATAAGAAAACGCCCACCGATCATTGCATTCGGATTGAATGCAATGATTGGCAGAGCGTCCTGTCTGTCTTCCTCACGTGGAGGCCTCCGACTGACGTAACCGCTGGCGTAACTGAGCTAAAAAGGGTCAAGATGGTTGCGGAGTTTCTGTTGGACCGGTATTTTTAGTTTGCCTGTAATGTAACAAAGGCTATAACGTTATACTGTATATGGCAACACAGCATCCAGTTGCTAATGGCTAACATTAGCCTACTGTAGCGTAGCCTCTGTAACATTAACGTTATCTTCCTTGTGCGTTTCCACTTACTAGTAACGTTAATGCTACTATCTAACGTTAGCACTGTAACCTTATTCTACAACTCATCGGTCATCACTGACTCTGGTTGAGTTTTAAATCTCCGGGGTTGCATTTGACTGTCTTGGTTGTAACGTTACACTCGCTCTCCTCTTCCCTGTATCTAATGTTACCTTGCCAACGCCTATGTCTATCATAGACGTAATCAAGGCTATTCAAGAGAAGGCTGAGACACGGGGTCAAACATGGGGGGATTGCACATGCGCAGTGTAACTTGAGCTGCGATTCTGGAGGGTGACAGTGAATAAGTGCAGACCAGATGTTACTGCGCATGTGTAATCCTCCCAATGTTTGACCCCGTGTCTCAGCTTTCTCTTGAATAGCCTTGGACGTAATGAGGACGTAATGGAGGAGGGGGTGGTAGGCCTTTGGAGGGAGGTGGAGTTGCAGGAGGAGGGGGATGGGACTTTGGAGGGAGGCAGGAGTTGTGGATGTTCACATTTTTTCTAAGTGCTGTGTGAAATGCAAGAAAGGTAATAGTAGCTTTAGATTCATATCCTTCTGAATAAGTGTCAAAATGAATAACGGTAGTAGTAACTGTGTGTGTGTGAGAGCCAAATGTTCACAAGACTTGCATCTATTTGATGTCAAAATAATGACTCAGTTTTCTGAGAACGTAGATGCCAAAATTTAAATGAGTAGAAGAATCCATTATACTATCAGTGTCTGGAATAATAACACTATGACAATATTAGAGCTCATTATATTTGGTGTATTTCTTAAACTTTTATTTCCTGTCAGTAGGTGAACAACTTGTTAACATACTGTGAGTGTGGTGTCTTGAAGGTTTCCATGAAGTTCTTGACCACTAACAAAGCTGCAGAGCTGTTATTTTATGAGTACTTACTTACTTAATTGTCTTCATCGCCTGTGGAACATAAGGCTGAGACTGTCTGCTTCCATCTGGTACTATCTTGTGCAGCATGCTGTGCCTCTTTCCAAGTTAGATGAGCCGTTTTTAGTTCTGAGTTCTGTCGCAGTTCTTCACCAGGTTGTTTGCCTCCCTTATTACTTCTTTCCAGATGGGGTCCGTCTTAAAGGGATAGTTTGCATTTTTTGAAGTGCCGTTATCTGGGGGTACATATCCTTAGTCAGTGTAATACGCATAGTGGATGTCGGTCAGGACACCCCAGTTTAGATAAGTGGCAGGAGTGCTGACATGGAAGCTATGTAATGAACTGCTGTGGACGGGGGAAACCGGCAGCTCATGTATTGAGAGATATTAAATCAGTGTTTTTCTCAATGGAGCCTGGCTTTGAAGAGAGCAATATACAGGTAATAGCCTCAGTTTAGAAATTGCTGTCTGACATTAAGGAAAAGCAGTGAAAATGGTTTAGGTATAGCGTACACTTCAACTGATGTTGATATTTTTTTTTTTTTAGGAAGGACATTTTTTAGGTAGTATATTTTGCCACTGCCCCCCATCCACAACAGTACACTGCTCAGCTTCTGTGTCTGTATTTCTGCCTGCTTCTCCAAACCGGGGCCATGCTGTCTGACATCTAGTGCACGTGATACACTGACTATGGATAAGTACCCCATACAACCCCACTTCAAAAGATCCAAACTATCCCTATGATGTAGCATATCTTCCAGAGACATCCATTGTGAAAAGCATTATTGTTTTTCATGTCACTCTCAACCGCTCGCCAGCACCGTGAGCCGCATAGCAGAACTGATTTATCGTTGCTGTTACATATTCAGATGTTAGTTTATAAGCTGTACTGCTTTGACTTCCAGAGGGTTTGAAAGTTAATGAAAACCTTCAACTTTTCTATGAGATTGTTTCACCCACTTCTGCCAGTTTTTTTTTTTTGCTATACCACTGATGTACAGGTGACGTAATTCACCAAAATATGCAGCAATGCACCAGCAAAGACAGGCAAGACAAGAGGAGGACTGCAAGCTACTGAACATGGCTACAAATAGTGCTAGATTTAAAATACTTGGATTGCAGATGTTTTATGAGGAAGCAAATAATTCAACACATTGGTTAGAGCTCAAGGATCCACACAATGCGCTATGGTGCAACTCTTCAGTGACACAGGTATTTACTGGTCAGAAAAGACCTAACAAAAGACAAATTATGGGAAATGGAGCTGGAATTGGATCCATACTGGGGAGTAGAGGTCAGGATATTTCGGGCTCTCAAGCTTCAATTCCGACCATGTTTTGAGAAATCTGTTTCTTGTGAGTACCCCAATTTTAGTTGTTTGCAATAGTAAATCACCGGAGTACCTGTAAAATGGAGGGATGCTTCTGTCCCTCTGATGTTTGACCCACTGGTGGCGTGAAGGAAATGAGAAAGTGTCTGACACACATAACATCAAAGAAGTATCATGTCAGAAGGCTCCTTCCAATTCCCAGCTGTGATACTCACCCCAGGAGGTTTAGACCCCCCCAGCTGAGACGCAGACATGTTGTCTCATGAGCATGTGTGTGCTGGTGTGTGTGTCTGCAGTGTGTCCCCCCATGTGTGTATGACTCCCGTCTAATGAATGTGCTGCAGGTAAAAGCTGGAATCCAGGGGAGGGAGTCTGTTGTGTCCCCGCTGACCATCACCTCTGAGAGTGTCACCTCAGCAACCACAACTCAAGTTACCAAGGTAACACCTTATCTGTTCCCATGGTTACTGTTTAATGACTGGAGGTTGGAGTCAGCCCACCACATCTGTATGTTATTGTATACTCTTAGATATGTCTCATCCCTCCTTATCGACATATTGGAGGAGATGACAGAAACAAACAGAAGTGATAGATGTAAATAATTAATTTTTTTATTGACATTTAAATGACAAGAAAAACAAATATATTTAAGATTCAATTACTACACTATGTAGTGTCCTAAACTCCAGTGATGATTCATGAAAGTTAAGTTTTTTTCTATGCAGACTGTGAAAGGAGGCTACTCAGAGACCAGAATCGAGAAAAGGATTATAATCACAGGAGACGATGATGTGGACCAACATCAGGTGAGGAGGAGTATTACAGAAATACTGCAACACTTTCACTGTATGTTCAATAAGTCATAAGGCACAGGAAGCCAATATGTGAGGTTTATGACCTGTGCGTCAATGTTTCATGTCCTCAGGCCCTCGCGATGGCAATCCAAGAGGCCAAGCAGCAGCACCCCGACATGCTGGTGACAAAAGCAGTGGTTATCAGGGAAACAGAGTCTCCCACTGAGGAGCTGCAGCAGCAGCAGCAGCAGGCAGAGGTATCTCTACTGACTCCTATAGTGTTGGCTGTCTGGTCATGTCATCAGAGTGCAGATTACAAGATCACTATTATCTAGATCATGTGCGTTTGGATTAATTACTGAATGGGCCTACCAGACACAAGTCCAGGGCCCACGACACGGAGGTGTGGACTCGAGTCACATGACTTAGACTCGAGTCAGACTCCAGTCACAAATTTTATGACTTAAGACAACTTGGACTTTAAAGCTAATGAGTGGTGACTTCACTTTGACTTTAAACTTTTGACTTGAAAATACTTAATTAATTTCCCCCCAAGGCAAAAGACTAAAAAGAATGTTATTTTAAAAGTGTCCCACGAATCAGTTCACTTCCTGAATCAGCTAACATTAGCGCTGTTCATTTCCAGCAAGTTGACGCTTAATTCGTCAGATCCACTTTGTCTGAACCAATCCGACAGCGTTCAATCAAGTTGCAGGAGAGAGCCACGAAGAACTAATGTTATTTTGCTGAGCAGCAGTTGGACAAAATGAAACCAGCGATCATTTTGTTCCTGTACAAATGCATACTGTAGTACAAAAAACTGTACTGCAGTATGCAAAACATGCAGGTAAAAAATTACTTGTGACTTGCAAAACAATGATTTGGTCCCACCTTTGCTAAGTGTCCCTGAGCCAGAGCCCCTGTTTGAAGTGGCTGTTAACATTTCACATTAAAATGTTGATCAAGGTACTACCGAGATAGAGAAAATAACTACAAGCAGATGCAAAACGATCACTAAAGGTCAAAAAAGACACATTAAAGACACAAAACATCAACGAGAAGGTACAAAATGACTACAGAGATGCAAAATGACCACTAAGTGTCTTACACATGTAGGAGGGCCTTTTACACCTTTGTGCTCGGGGCCCTCTCTTTTCCATCCATTTTCATGTGTGATGATAAATGATTTTTGTGTCGTTGTCTTGTTGCAGTCCTGATCGGCCATGGTGGCTCCTGAGACGGGGGGACAGGAGAGGATCCTCCAGCTGTGTGTCTCCTGCCCCGCCCCCGCAGTACGCCACCACCCAGATACGAGGACTCTCTACCCCGCCTGTGTAAACGCCGACACGAGAACAGACTGCATTCCATGAAGCAGTAGACCTCCACTTCTGTCCCTTTAGACAAACCAACTGTGACTCGGCCTCTGACCCAACCCGGCCTCTTGGCCCATCCCAGCCCTCCACCTCCTTACGAAGCAGGAAACGTCTTCTATTGGACGATTTACCACTTGGTTTAAGCAAGTGGGGCGATGCGAGATTGAAAGTGAAGCCCGGCCAGAGCTATTTGATTTCACCTCTGTAAGAGTCATTTGTCTGGAACTTTACTTCCATATTATTTAATCGAATATATTTTGACTCCTTTAACCCTAAACACAACCCCGTAGCCTCAACACCCTTCCCTCACAAATGACTTGTTTCAGTTGTAAAGCCACCAAACATCTGTCAGATATAATATGAATAAGGTATAAGAGCAGAGGAGAGTTGAGTTGAAGGATGGGGACAATGCTGGTGGTGGGGTGGGGAGGTTGGAGCAGAGTGGCAAGAGGCAGCCTTTTGCTCGATGTTGCCACCTCCTGGCTGTGACACCCTCAGTATAATCAACAGCTGTCTTATTAGCTTTTTACATTTTTATCTATAGAGGATCTAATTTATGTCCAGTGTTTGCTTGTTTATGAAATATGTATAATATCAGATGATTATAATCTGCATGATTCAATTAAAAAATAGCAGAGGGAATGAAAAAAAACATACACAGACATATCTACATTTGAAATCCATAAGAGATGATGGGACTGAGCACCAAGGAGAAACTGTATAAATCACTGGGCCAATGAGTAGTGGACACACGATGGAGTCCACTGAAGAGGGACAGCTGCGTGACACTTTGGTGGACAGCTGGAGCTCTGCTTTGGTACCAGTCTCCAACATACACTGTCCTCGTCCCATTCCCCCCGTTCACTGTTCTCATTTTGTCGTCAACTTGCCATCTACCTAAAGAAATGCTGGTCACACGTTTTGGGCACAGTTATAGGATTTTTAGAGATATTTTAATATAAATGATGTTTTATCTAATAAGTTTCAGAGATGTGCTGGTATGTTTTCATTTGATTTTACTGACTTCCATCATGAAACAGAGTTTGTATGTTATTCTTGTGTTTTGGACGTTTCAGTCTTATAGTATGAACCCGCTCTTTGTGAAAGAGCTTTATTTTCTTTGTGCTGTCACTTTGTGAGATCTCCATTGAAACACAGCAAGTTAATCAGAGAGGTCTAGAAAGGAGTTGTGATGCAATGAGGAGAAATACAATGAATTGAGGGTTTTTATGTGTGTTGCCTGTGTGCTGTTCATTCAACATTTAAAATAATTTGTGGTTTAAAAAAATAATCAAAGCAGCTTCAAACAGCAACTTCAGAAACCAATTGAAAAATTAATTTTCCAGTTTCAAATCATGTGCATGTTTACAAACACTGGCTGAAATGTTCAAAACCACAAGATTAATGTGGGTACTTTTATGTTTTCTGTTGGATTAACTCTTTTAAGTTATGCTGTATGAGTTTGTAATTGTATTTATAGGAGTGGTGAATGTGAGGCCCTGTGCTTTCTCCTCCCTGTTCCCCCGACAGACAAAGCCGAGACTCATAGTGTGACACACATGAAGCGCCGTCTATCCACAAAACCTGTTGGCCCGTCACATGACATGTATCCTTTAATAATATACTATGCATCACTTATCATACATAAGAATCCCTCTGATGGAGCCTGACCCATGTTAGCCGTGTTGCCGTCATTGTTAACTTTGTGCTACTGTTAACCGAAGCAGTGAAGCGCACTGCCTGTGAGATTTGCAATAAGCAGCCATTATTCTTATCCTCTGTCCTCTAAAGGGAGAAAACTGTGAACTCTCATGTGTACCGAAGCGTAACCAAAACCTATAACACGGAGTTAGTGATATTCAAAGGAGCTTTTCAAACACTTGTGGCCATGGCTTTGTTGCCCTCGTCGTCGAATCCTCCCGTCCCGACTTGAAACTGTCGACCTGCTGTTTGATGTGTCTGAGGAAATGAGATTCCCCAAACTGATTATTTGTATATTCTATTTTATTTTATTTTATGGTCATATGACACTGGACTGTTGTGAAGGCACTTGGCTTGCAATGATAGCAGCACATACTGTAAACTGTTGGGAAAAAAATGACCTATCTTTGCTGTAGAATTTGACACATTACTGATGGAAGAGAAACAACTGTAGGCATCAGGAGAGGCGTTGTGTGCTGTGGGCGAGGTGGTGAGTTGAAGGATGGAGGGCCTGTATTTATATATAAATATCCATACTTCTGTGTATTATCCTGTAAACTATGTAGAAACTGACAGGAGCAGGGATGTGTTTTAAGTTGAGGCAGTATGTATAATCCGAAGGACAGCATGAATGGGTGCCTTATGTTTGCTGTTATCAGAGCAGGAGCTAGTTATCAGTGCTCTGCTCAAAGTGCTGTTAATCACCACCAGACAGATGTAGAGGCGACCTCTTCTCTCCGTCTAAGGTGAAGAGGAGCCGTCTTGAAAGTGAATTACTGTCTTGTAAAGAATGTGACATTGAGCGCGGAGACGAAGAAGTCTCTTCAATTCCGATCTGTTGAGTCCTCAGCGAGATGAAAACATTTATTGGCCCCATTAAGGTAGAGAACTGGCATAGTTCAGATTATGGATATGAGCTTTTTTTCCCCTCCGTGAAGAGCATCAAAACTGCTCCGCTCTTTAGCCTCCACCTTCAATTCTCCACTGCCTTTTGCTCTACATTCCCCTAGTGCTTGGTGGTGTGTATTTGCTGTATTTGCATTCAGTCTAAATGGAAAACATACATGCATAAATAAATGTCTCAGTATGATTCAAACATTGTCTCTGATTCCAAAAAGAGGGGAGAGGGATTTCATTTTGATCAGTTACCTATAATAAAGAACTTGGGAAAAATGTATTCTTATTTACTTAATTATATGGCTTTCATATATTAATAATTCATCATATGTAATAAATTGTTTTTGTAATATAAGAGGAATGGATGGTATTGTTATTGTAAGGAAACAAAAGGAAATATATCTTGTTTTGTACTGCCATCTTATGGACAAAATCAGCACATATAACTGGGGTGCAAATTTTAAGAAGATTTTTGAGCTGTTGGTGCCATCTAGTGCATTTTCTGCTTCACTTCACTCATAAGTACTTGCACATTAACAGAAAATACAATAGTTTTTCATATTATTAATGGTCAGAAAAAACTATACAGGAGATTTACTACTTTGACCACTTTTCTTGAAAGGTGCATATCACAGATTTTGCACATCAAGATCAGTTCACTAGTCATGAGGAGTATTTCTACACCTATGAAAGCAGCAGTATAATGTGCTCTGTGGCTCTGGGCAAGCTTTATCAAGTCTGAGGAAATAACCCCTGATGATGTCATACTGATGTCATACTGGATTATCCCAGGCTGACTACACATTTTTAACAGAAAGCCTTTTGAGTTTGTAAACTGTGGTCATTTACAATGCATAGAGAGTCTAACCATGAGATGGCAACATGTTGCATCATAGGAAGTACAGTGGCACCCCAGGGTGGCCACATGGGGCCACTAAAATTCTTGGGGTGACACGCCAGAACCAAAAGCCAAAAGTTGATTATGCTGGTGGAGTATAAGCTCGTTGAACTTTTAGTAAGGAGAATTAAGGAATCACATACTGATATACTTTGATTTCTTATTTC
Source organism: Epinephelus fuscoguttatus (assembly GCF_011397635.1). NCBI lineage: Eukaryota > Metazoa > Chordata > Actinopteri > Perciformes > Serranidae > Epinephelus > Epinephelus fuscoguttatus. The sequence goes on from NC_064752.1 coordinate 41,222,896, forward strand.
ACAGTAAATATGACTAACTGTCTGATGTGCTTAGACTTATAGGGGTACAGTTTTTACATTCTGAGTTCCACAACAATGCTGTTTTATTGTGTTATGTATCTATACGTTGTTCTTCAAATAGGCTGGTTATACACCTTTAATTTAAAGGGTAACATTGTTTTAAGGAACAATACAATATTGGGAACAAGCATTTCTCAAGATTTAGAAGAGACTTGTGGGTACCCATAGAACACATTTTCATTCAGAAATCTCTGAATCAAAGAGTTCAAGGGAGCCCTTTGAAAATGGCCATGCAAGCGGTTCCTTTGTCAAAATTTAGCCCACCTTGGGAGCCTTTAACCTTCTTTTTTGACAAGCAATGCCGACATAATATAATCTTCTGAAATAAGACAACCTAAGACATCCTTTAGTACTACTATCTCCATGCTAGCTTAAAGAATGAGTGAATGACAGCTGCTTAAAGCACTATTGTTGGCCTCCTAGCAACTGTATCAGGGCCGTGCACACCCTGGGCTTTGCTGCTTCAGTTTTGACCATTGCCACACAAAATGACTGGAATACACCTTTAGTAAATGGTAAATGAGTATCTACCTCCCTTAACTGACTGTGAAATTCATTTTTTTTTTTTGCCATTTAATTATTCTGAACAAATGCCATGTCCAGAGGAAGATTATTTCTTATATGCCAGTTCTCACATAGGTCACATGTATTGACGGACGGACCAACAGAGCTTGACATTGTTCTATAAATCAATAGTCTTTATTAACACAGTATAAACAACAAACAGCAACAGAGGAAACCCTCATGTAGAGCGTATATGGACAGTAGACCCAGTACATCGCAGAAGGGCTGACTGAGACAGAAGCATAGACATGGAGCTGATAGACGTGGTTCAGATTTCATGGTACACATACAGTATACACAAACCTATCGGATGCATGGACCTTGCATGTTCCTAAAGCCATTCAGTCGGTTTGCAGATGGACAGAAGATAGAGGACAAAGCACAGTCATGCTGAGCAACAGTTAGCTACAGTATGAAACAGAGTTATTACATAAAAACCAAGTAAATCATCTCTTTAGAAAGGTTCTTTTATATAAATGATTTGAAGTGTACAAAACAGTATATTACACATCTTTGATGCATGATTCTGAGCAAGACCCAGTAGCCTACAGCACACTTCCCTTCAAAGTACAAACTACTTAACTGGATTACAAGCTACATACAGACTGCACTGTACGTCTGTAGCACAGCAGTCCCACATGGCATCAGGAGACTATGGGAAAAGGAAAAGATCAGCAGCATTGTCTTTTAATAAGAATACACACCTATAAAAATGCACCAGGCCTCATATATTGCCAATATCCCATGCGAAACAGCGGAATGCCATTCAAACTAACCTCGGTATCCTCAGCATTGCACAAAGGATGCTGCCCCCCCCCCCTCCCGATCCCAATCACATACAGTATCTATCAACACAGCAGCATGTAAACATCACCGCGGCTGCTTCATAGTTCTATGTTTCTAATGTTTTTGATATACATGTGATAAGTTAAGGCTCTTTAAGGACCTGAGGATTTTGAACATATGATGAGGCACACAGAAGGCAAAGAATAGCTCTAGACACAGGGCTAACTGAAAGAATGAGGAGCATGAGACAGCCACAAGGGTCCGGTCACCAGTGCAGTTCAATGGCCAAGGTCGAGGAACCCAGGGGAGATGTTCTCCAAAACAGCATGCTGCTATTTCTGGTAACAAGGTCAGTAAATATCACATGGATGGCTTTAAGGACCCCATCGACTTTTTGGGAATTCTTTGTCACCAATGGCGGATTTTGCTATAGGTGACACAGACAACCTCTATGGCACCACAAAGAGCCCCCCACCCCCCAGAAAAAAAAAAAATATATATATATTTTTTTATTTATTTATTTTTTTTTTTTTGAAAGAAACTGAGGGAAACATTATCCAAAGATCTAATGATAATGTTAACAGTTGGTCTGTAGACCTGGCAATGCAGTTCACCTAAATTTTGTTGGGGGGTGTTGCCAGGGACACCAGTTTTGCTCAGTGCAGCACTGTTTGTCACCTCCCCCAATATGACTGACATCAAAAACATGGCATGTGAATGCATCTACATAAAGCACGTTAAAGGACAAGTTTGGCATTTATTTTACATGTATGCTGACAGAGCTATTGATTGCTGTCATCATTTATTTGTCCATGAAGCAATCCCTATGCACTTATAATGTAATTTACAGTTCAGCGGAAGCCAATAATAAACTTCAGAATTCTTCAATTAACAAAATCAAGTTGGTATCTTTGTATAGTTCGTAGCGTAGGTTTATTGTCATTGTATCATCCTAGCAACAAACTTACAGGACACATCCTTCTGCTAGGTTGCAGCAAGAAAGCATTTGAAAGAACACAATTAGGGGATTTTGTATGAAAACTAGAGTCACCGCCTCGCAGTATTCCTCCACAAACCAATCAATTTGCAGTTACAGTTTACATTAATAACTTTAAAAAGCATGGATGCTTCGCAAACATCAATTCAGTATCTGACCAAAAGTCTCCCCTTCTGTTCCTGAGATATGATGCTGAGTAATGGCCAGAAAAATGTTTTTGTAGAACATTATGTCGTCACATTAAAGTTGACCTTTGACCTTTTAAATTAAAAAAATAAATAAGTCATAACTTCATCATTTTATTCTATTAGACATGTGACATTTGTGTGAAAATTCCTGATTTATGGCCAAAAACATGTTTTGTGAGGTCACAGTGACCTTGACCTTTGACTTTCAACCACCAAATTCTCATCAGTATATTCTTGAGTCAAAGTGGAATTTGTGCCAAATTTGAGAAAAATCCCTCAAGGCCTTCTTGAGTTATTGCCTTCATGAGAATTAGATGGATGCAAGGTCACACTGGCCTTGACCTTTGTCCACCAAAATCTTATCAATTTATCATTACGTCCAAGTGGACATTTGTGCCACATTTGGAGGAATTCCCTCAAGATGTTTTTGAGATATCGCATCCACAAGAATGGGGCAAACTTAAGTACAGACAGACGTACATACAACTGTCAGGACAGCTGTATGGACAGCCTCTGGCTATGGCTATTACTGGCACAGGGGCTTACAAAAACAAACAAACAAACAAACAAAAAAAGGTGAAAAAGCTATTTGATTTTGCTAACTCAGACAGCTAAAGCCTCATGTTAGCCACATCTTGCGCAGTGCAGTCATACTATAAAGGGCCAGTATGGACAGGAGGAATAATTATAATGACTCATAACTCAATTTACATATGGAATGTGAATATTGCATTAAAACAAAGTTTAAAAATCCCACCTATCCTATACGGTATTAGCGACAGTTAGCATTATTTGATGAATGTGCACAGCCTGAAGCTAGTGTTGTTTTCTCTTTTTCTCATGAGATATAAAAAGAAAACTTTAGAGTGAACTTTTTTGAAAACATTAAAGATGGCTAACTTCATTCAGTTTGCTAAGGCTAACACTTGACCAGTATTGTAAAGCATTAGCATGTGCTGTCTGGAGACAGATCATTTTAAATGCTGATCCTCTCTTCACCTGCAGCACTTGATGAGATGACCAATAATGACAAACACCCATGTCGATGAAGTCCTTCGAGTGAAATATTTGTAAAATATTGCAGAAACGGAAATGCAGAGATGTAACAGTTAACAGTTAATTCACTTGAAGAAAAAGAAACCACTTCAGTTTGTTAGAACCAAAGTTACATGTATCATCTTACTTTAGAAGATAAAAGGTGCTCCATCAAATCACATTCTTAACCTCCAGACTGGAAAATTTGATGATGTTATTTGCCATGCACTTAATTGTTCTCACCCCAGTAAGCCCAGACTGACTTCAAATTGATTAAGGAAAAAAAATCTATAAAAAGCTCAACATGTCATACAAAAAGATGCATATAAGACATTTTTCTCTTTATTTTATTTTTTTTCTTATGAAAGCTGCTTTGGTAACAACATAGTCACGACATCGCTCAATCTCCTTTACTTAGCCTGGGTGCTGAAGGGGACTCGTTCCCTGTCATCTCAATGGCATGTTTTTTTTTGTTTTTTATTTCTTCCCTCTGCCTCTAAAATCTAAATGAATGGATCTAGTTACACCAGAGTGGGCTGTGTTTGCGTTCCGCCGTGGAGCTGTCTTCATATCAGATGCAACGTCTGCTGGGAGCTGTTTGTCATAAAGATGTCCGGGCTGTGAAAGACAGTGCTATTGTACTGAGGGCTGATAGAGTGGAGACCTTGGACGCTGAGCCGACTGCGTTTGGGCCTGAAAAGGTATTGAAAAGAACAAGGCTGTTAGTCTGCTCGCTGTGGGGGGAAAGAAAACACAGACTTTTTGGCATTTCATTTCTTGTATCAGCCGCCTCTCTAGCCTGCTTTAGTAATTACAAGCTGAAAACATTCATTTCCAAAAAATGCTTGAGTTATTACTTGAGCAGCGGAATGAGACACTGAAAGTATTCAAAATAAATTGCTCAACTTTTCGTGCAACGCTTGCATTATGGTGTCACGTAGAGGCCGTAATTACACAAATGTCTCATGTAGCACATTATTTCTTTCTCTCTGCTCCTTTAGAGTCGATGATAGCTAATCTGTTCTGGCAAGACAGCAGCAGGGGAGTGGATTATTCAGCTCAGCCACGAGAGAGGCACTAACTAGCTCTCCACTGACCTGGTAGCCTTGGGATAGTGATCTGCCTGCTACTGCTGCCTTCCCCTCCCTCTCCAAATGGCTTTATCTGGATGATATAATCCTCGTCAGTAGGCAAAGCGAGCTCTACAGAGGTTGTGTTGGTTTCCATGACGTTGGGGCGACTGTGTCGATTCTTCTTGTACAACACCTGAGGACGAATGGTTCAAGTCAAAATTCAGGCACAGAAGCAATAGCACCAAACACCATTTTCTGATAAAACCAAGCGTCTGAGTGCTTACTTTGTAACCAGTGACCTCTGACTCATTCTCAAGAGCTTTGACCTGCTCCCAGTTCAATATAATCTTGGAGTTTGATGTGTTCCACATCACTTTAACTGGCGGCTGACTGGGTGCTGAGAGCAGAAAAACACATTATTCACCTCAATGAAAAGCTGCACAGTGGCAGAGAGTGAGTTATAATTAGATCTGATACTTACGGGGTTTTTTGGTGGTAACGTTGACCGTGGTGCTGGGAGGACCCGTCCCTGCAGTGTTATACGCCCTCACTGAGATGTAATATGTGGTGCTGCCTTTCACCCCGTGGATAATAGTAGATGTTTGATTTCCTACAGTCTTTTGCACACTGGCCATGTCTTCCCTTTCACTTCTACTCCAGTACCTCAGCTGAAAAGCAACAGGGCACAACCGCAGACGTGAGCTCAGAAGAGAAAAAAACCAGGACAGACACTTTAAAAGCTTTCTGTTACACCCTGTCAATGAAGTGCAAACTGGAAACAGAGCGATGTGAACTCAGCTGGACGGAAGATGTGTACTGGTCTGAAAACAAGCTTCAGCAGCGTGTCACCTCGTGTACCTTTTGCTCACTGTGAGCTACGTGCCTCCGTTGTGCTCATCAGACAAGTGTCATGGTTTAACTTATGTGGTAAAGAGAGGGGTCAAATATGCAAAAAGAAAATAAGAAAAAAAAATGAAAACGAATAAGAATCCTCAAAAATCCCCTGCCATCAACTTCCACTGATAACAGATTTTCTTTGTCACCCCGCTTGTCAGGGCTGAAATAGCTGGCACGCTTGACAGCACAAATATAATTTGTCTTTCCTCACAGGAACGGTTTGCTCAGGCCCTGCTCCTCTGTTGACTTTGAGTGGTCAACAATTTATAATTCTGGCACTTTATGCAGTCCTTGGATGAAAACAGCGCCTTTGTTCCCATCTTGGATTTCAATAATGAGCGGAATTAAAATGACAAGAACTAACTGAGCGCAAAGCCAGTGTCTGAAACTGCTTTGTTGTGTGGATTAGAAGCTAAACGTTCTATCCCTTAGAGTATTGCATCAGTACGCTAATCAGGGTGGTTACAGTACTTAGGTAAACAACAAGAGAAACACAACTAAACCCACAGGCATGGGACTAGGCTGGACCATTATGCATGCAGCAAGCTATTATCTCCTATGCCCAAGGTGCATGAGCCTGAAACACTCATCAATAATAGAAGAGAACAAGATTCAACAGCAGTTGCCATGTGCCTGCGCACGCACGCACATATACTCACACATGCTTGCATCCAACGTAAGCACACACACACACACACACACACACACACACACACACACACACACACACACACACACACACACACACACACACACACACACACACACACACACAAACAAGGTATTTCATTTTAGCTCACCTCATAGCCCAGGACTCTTTTTTTGCTGGCATTCCAGGGCAGAGCTTTCCACGAAACTTCAATCTCGGATGCAGAGAGGCTCTTGGCGCGGACCCTGGTGGGAGCTCGGCCAGGCTCTGGAGTTAATGTATAAAGACTCTGAATGATTTTAAAAGTAACACTGAGCTTTGATGACCCCTCAAAGCGGCAACATCAAAACTGTTTCAAAGCTATTTCTTTCATCCGAACAACAGAGCGAGGGAAGTATGGGGAAGACGTCTGCAAGTGCTGATAGAAGAACACTGGCTGCAAGATCACTGCTGCTGCTGTTTGTACCCTGCATGGATCTAGTCATGTACTCATGCATTTACAGTGGCTGAGCAAGCAGAGCTACTCCACTACACGTTGTGAATGACATTAAATTATACGCACCTTCTTCAGCAGAGTAGATAGTAGTAACCGGTCCAAAAGGCCCTTCCCCCTCATTGTTGTAAACCCCAACCTTCACATGGAAAGGCGAGAAGGGCTGAATGCTCTCATTTTTAAAGATGTATCTGGATGCTTCAGCGGATGGTACGGCAGCCTGCATCCACCCCGTGGCTCCATGGGGTCGAAAAGCTACAACGTAGCCAAAACCTGGTCCGTTTTGCAGCTCCTCTGGAACTGGCTGCAGGAAAAATCACAGTTTATGTTTAGACTAAATTCCAATGCATTTTTGTATATAATTATTCTCTGTGTTTTTGTTTAAAACTCTCTATTCATCACTTTGTTAATGAATTAACTTTGTAATTCATTAATACAATGCATTTTTGAAAACTTAAGACTAAACGTCAAGATGAAAGACATAGCTTTCAATTTTTGAGGCAATGCTTTGCCTCAAATAAAACATGCTGTACCCACAGAAACTATTACTGGACACATCCATTACACAGAACAGTGCACTCAGCATGATACCATAAACTCAGCTGTTGTCCAGACTGATAACATGCCTCATACATTTATAGCTGCAGACTTTCCATTCTAGTGGATAAACCCACCCTCCATTCTGGTTGACTAATAGATACATGCTCACATAAAAAAGCACTTCATTTCTTCATTCTCTCTCAGCTCTGCTAGATATCTCAACTCCGGGTCAGTACGGATATGGCTACTTTGGTGAGCCTCTGAATTTCTATGAATATTTTATGATTTTTTTTGGATTGGTCAAAAGCTTTTGATTAGATATCTGTACTATTTTGCCAAAGTTACATAATACCCTCAATGGAATCAATTACAAAATGCTCTCAAATTACATATTATGATCAGAAACAATTTATAAAAGTAAATGTATGAACTTATATAGTGGAATTTACTTGTGAGGTCCCACAGGGATTGATTCTGGGACCTCTATTGTTCCTTATTAAAATGAATGACTTGATAACCGCATCTCCGTCTGTTTCCATTTCTTTGGTGATGACCCTAGTTTGTTTCTTTCATGTAAACTTTTTTCCACACTTATTTCCAAATAGATTACATTGAACTTTCTTTAAATGCTAATAAATCTACTTTCATAATATGTTTTGAAAAACAAAAGAAACATTGAGTTGGAAAATCATATTCATTTAGGTTGCAATATTATAAGAAAATCGATTGGTAAAAGTAAATAAAATGAGTAGTTTGCTTCTTTCACCTATGTTTATTAACACCCCTACAGTTTTTTTTCCATACTTCACATATTCTATTGTCTTGGCTGGAATCAATGACTGTAAAATAGGACACATATGGCTGCTGTCATCTTGCACTAGTGTTATCATTTGAACCAGAATCTGTGCAGTAGTGATCACCGTGGTATGGAGTTCCCACTCATACATCCGTGTGACCAATGGTGAGCAGCGCCAATGATCGCGAGTGCTTGAACTTCAACCCCCTTTTTTATAACACCAAATAACTAATTATATTTTAAAAAATGAAAACTTAAAAATACATCAGCATAATAAGAATGACCTAAAATGACAGAAACTCTCTTTGGGGAAAATTAATTTGATGTTAACTTTAGTTTATTGCAGCCAGCCACCAGAGGGCAAGATGTTTAGCTACACTTTTGGGAAGCTGCCATGTCATTCATCTTTATTATATAGTCTATAGCTGGAACTCCCACAGACCTTTATAAGCTCCTTTCTTTACAACAATAATTGTGAGATGTGTTAAATCTGGCCCGTCTATCCCTGAGGCACTCTTCTATGGTTTGAATGTCCTTTCTATTTGCATACATGTAACAAAATTCACTAATCCACATTTATATATTGTGGCTTTCTTTCTCCCAGTGATTGACATATCTATGTATGTTGTGTATAATTTATTATTGGCACATTGTTTTTTTTTCTTCTATTTTAGTTTGTATGCTGTACAAATGTATTTCATTTTTATTTTATTAGTTTCCTGTGTTTTATTACATGCACAACTGAACTAAACTTTCCCTCTAGTGCCAACATCAAGCCAATATTTGAACCCTGTTATTATCCAATGCATAAATTGCTGAGGGGTTAAACCCAATTTTGCATACAGTGATAACCCCACCGCCACCCTTGGGACAAAAGTTACATTTTTAGCCCCACTACAGGTAACACATTAAACTTATAAGTTAAAATTAAAAATGCAACACTGCACCCCTGCTTTTATGTCCAAAGGAAAATGCCTCAGGAATTTTCAGGGCTGAGGCGGAGTTGGAGCTCTGTTAAGCAGAAGTTAGACTCTAATTGAACTCTTGCATATTGAAACATCAACACTGATTCTGTAAAACGTTTCACAGCGGGGGCTGATGATTTTGAGCAGCCCGAATAAATATAAGCTTTTGGAGCTGAACTGATATGCAGGGGCTTTGTAGGAAAGAAATAGAAAGACAGAAAGAAAGAAAGGGAAAACAATTTGAAAAAAGAAGTCGGGACTTCGAAGGAACCATTGAGTTTAATTATCTTATTGAAACCTCAAAAGCATTTTTCTCTCCCCTAGGGTGACAGCAGCAGTTATTGCCTCTCTGTTCTTAAAAATGAAATGCCATACATTAAGCCGTTCCGCTTAATGAAACAGAGGCCTGGATCCACAGAGAATAATGACGTCTGGCTCCCTCCTCCATGGGTGAGGGGGTCCCGAACAAGCTTGCTTACCTCCCATGTGATGACTAATTCCGAGCGACTGCCACCGCCTCCACTCACATTAGCTGGTGTGACCTTCGGAGCTGGAGGAAGAAGACAGATCAGCTTAGCCCTGTTGACTTCACACTGTGCTGAGAAGGCACATGTAATCATTTTCCATGTTGCTATTCCCAAACAGCAGAGAGAGTCAACTTGCTCACATATTTGAACTTCAACATCCAGAAATCCTGGAAGCAGGAAGCTACTCGCAGTGTATCTGCTGCTGTAGCCAGCCTGTTATGCTTTTAATACCAAAAGATATCAAAGGGAGCAAGACATAAAGACACACAAATGATCTTTCCTTGATGAATCAAGCTCTCTCTGGGTACATTGCCATTACATTGCTTTTTATAGATGATTAGTAGTACTAAGTACCAACAATTTATGGAACCTTCATGTGAAGTATTGTTTGACATTTAAGATAATTAATATGCTTGCCAAGTGTTAGAGCTACAGTTTAAAGACTGTATACCTGGTGTAGCTCTGTCCAGAGGTAAAAAAAAAAAAAAAGCCCACCAGCACCTCTGAAGAAAATGCTAAACTATTCCTTCAAGGAAATAATGAAATTAAGTTAATTACGTTTGTTTGAGAAGGGAAGAACAAACAAACAGGACACACACTTTTTAGGAGGCATAAGAAAAGTTTTCTTTTACGCTCATGCAGTACATACAGGTCCCCTTTGTCCTTGCTTGTTTCGATGGCTTGCTGGGCTCGCCGGTCCCAATGCTGTTGCTTGCCAGGACTCGAAACTCGTACTCCACCCAAGGGCTCAGGTCTATTACTGTTGCTGTCAGCCGGTGGCCCCCCACCACCTCAGGAACTGGCATAAAACACACAGTGCCCCCTTCAGTATCAAAAAACTTTGTGTGTGTGTGTGTTTTTTGTATGTGTGTGTTTGTCAGCTTAGCATCAGCTGCAGTATGTCCTCCAGGCTGACAGGCCTGGTAGGACTCCACCACAGGTACACAGGACAAGTGTAAATCCCACACAAGGTCATATAATGCACACACTAACTCAACAAACAAGGCAACAATTAGGTCAGCAAAAATGATCAAGGTTATGTCCATATATCGCATAATATTGACAGTGTTTGTTTTGATAAGAAAATCACTACTATTTTAACCAACATAATGTCAGGATAAAAAGCAGGGTTTTCCCCTACCATTGTACAGGCCGTTCTCATGCATTGCTTGTATGTATACCCAGGAAAAGTAAGGCACATATTGGTATATAACCCATGTACTCGGGAAGTCTGCAATCTCATAGCCAATGGGCTGTTGTGAGTAAAGAAGGAAGTAGTATATTGAGTAAATAAAGGAGGCAGGTTGGGGTGGTGGATGGGTCAAACAACACAGGACTTTCCCCCAGCAGACCAGTCTTTGAAACCATGCAAAACTAAGTGAATGCTGTGTTATTTTTTAGGTACATCATTAGCATGTTTCTTTTTCTTAACCTAACCTACACAACTTAGCTTGCCGAAAGATGCCCAACCTAGGTAACCTTACATTGAGTACTTAACTTTACATAATGTACTGAACATCATTTTTGGGCCGCTAATACGTTAGATATCATGTGAAACATTGTTATGTGGATACTTTAATATTTTAGCCAACATGATGCCGCAGGGTTTTCTTTACAATTGTAAGACCTGAGCGAACACCTGAGCCAAACGAACAACAACAAAAAAAACTACACAAAGACACGTTTGCTATAATTTCTGTTCACACTATTTCTGCTCGTCTCTCATGCTCGGGGCTCAGCTCCTCGAAACATACACACACACACACACACACACACACACACACACATTTATTCATTTATCTTTTCATTTTCTGTATCGGCTTGTCCTGTTGAGGGTTATGGAGGTGCTGGAGCCTACCACAGCTGAAACTGGGCGAGAGGCAGGGTACACTCGCCAGACTATAACATGGCTGACACATAGAGACAGACAACCATTCACGCTCAATTTAGAGTCACCAATTAACTTAACCTACATGTCTTTGGACTGCGGGGGGAAGCCGGAGAAAGCCAACAGGTTTGAGCCAACAGGTTCGAGCCAGGAACCTCTTGTTGTGAAGCAGAACAGTGCTAATCACTGCTCCACTATGCCGCCCTTTTCATATAGGATATTTACATTTTTTCACATTCCAAAGTCTGATTATTCTCAGGAATTAAAAGTTTATTGCTTTTTGAAAGGGTGTGCATGGATTTTTATAATAATACAACTATTTTATCAGTAGCATGGTCTTAAAACAATAATTCATTGCACTTCCTTTTGGGACAATATATCGTCCCCCAAAAGCAGTTATCATGACAGGCCGAGCAACGAAACAGGAGAATCACGAGAAAGAAATACAGTGACTACTAACTTTCTAATTTGACATTTCTTTGGCTTTGTAGTAAGATGGGTGACGCACGAAATACAGACATAAAAGAGAGAGGATTTCACCAGAAATGACAAGAAGTCAATTCATTCCTTTGAAGGTGGAGCTCTGTCTACCTGCAAGGTCATAATGTAGTTCTGTTTCAAATGTATGATCCTGACATGGTAAATCAATGAGGCCAGTAAAACTATCTGAGAACAAAGTGTCCTTAATTCACAGAAATGTCAATAGAACAAGGTATACAGTGCGGCATAAATGCACATTATACCAATCATGCGTGAATGCTGAGCCCCATTAAAGAGGATGTGGGGAAAAATTACACCAGCACTATCACTTAACTACACTATCAAATTACCGCCTTGGCAACAAGCTTCATCATCAGGATGAGAGCCACGTTTCAGGATTCCCATGAGTCCGATAAAATGGCGGTCAATGGTCATGCTACAATTGCGTCCCATTTGGTGCTGGGGTAAAAATTACATCTCCGATATTCTCACAGGCGAGGCAGAATGAAGAGTGGCCCCCTCCATGTGATTCGAGGAGGCCATGGCTGGTTGGAGAGAGCTTACCTGTGGTGACAGCCTGCCACCCGAGGGAAAATGGTGTCCTGGCCTGGATGGTGTATGCCGTAATTGGACTGTGATTATCGGGACCAGGCCTCCAGGACAGAGAGGCTGTGGTATCAGTGATTTCTTCTACATGGATGCTGGTAGGGGGCCCCGGGGGACCTGATAGATGGCGTAGCCAGGCAGGAAAGAGGAGAGAGAGATAGAGAGACAGACGGAGGAAGGAGGAAAAGGAGGGGGGGGCGGTGGAAATGTAAATCAGGAAGAGATGGGGAGATGGTGGAGAGTGTCGCAACGGTTTTAGCACCTGCAGCTACTGTAGCGAAGTGAGTGAAACCTTTGGGAGCGATTTGGTATAATTAGACAGTAAATTTCCTTTAAACCTTGAAGAGAGAAATTTCTATTTGCCTCCCTTTTCATTCTATCCTTTTACTCTTTCATCAGTGAGGCACAACCACTCACATTTAGTCACGAACAAACTCATTCTTTCTTTCGCAGAAGATGACTGATAATAACTGTTTTGAAAGCTTACACATTGGTAATATTGTCAGTAATCATTTTGAATTGAAGTATGTTTATTCCCAAAGAAAATGAAGAGTGAACGTCGTGACTCACCTCTGACAACCAAGTCCACAGCAATGGAAATGCTGTCCACCTTCGTTTGCACAGCGCACGTGTACTTCCCCGCATGCCTCAGCTGGATATTTCGAATCATAATGTCTCCTGCCGAATGCTGCTGTCATTCAACACATGCACAGTTACATTTACACACACACACACACACACACACACACACACACATACATACAACGTCCCATAAGTAACATGGTAAGCCTCCAGCTATTGTAATTCAAAAACAATACTGACTTTCCAGCCACATGGGAACAAAACCAGCTGAACAGAAAGCTCATTCTTATGTACGCCAATCTCATGCAGCCTTTCCTTCTGTATTCTAAAAAGGACGGGGAAATACATCTCTATGTTAGGCACACGCGGTGCTTTTATTTTATCACTATAATTACAGAAATGTACATGCTCAGATAGCTTGATTTTGGTATGGAGCAGTTTCAGTTCAGGAGCAGCCTAATGGCTATGTCTGATAGCTAGTTCTTTGAGGGAGCCTTTTATTCTGTCTCTAATTGCCATTCCCACTCCTCCATTATCATTTCATCAGAGCAGGTTCTGTAATAAATTGGACATGCGGAAAGATGTGACACAATGGCAGTAAGAATTCTATGGAGTGGCTGGTATCTTAATCAGTGTATGTGTAGATGCACAGCAATTCATTAGTGAGAGGAGGCTGTAAATTATGGTATAAGGAGCACCTAAATCACAGGAGAAACAGGAAAGACACCTCAGTGCGGGATTTTTTTCACTTAACGCCTGCAGTTTCCAAAGAAGCCTTGAATTTTTTATTTTTATTTTTTTTGGTAAAAAATAAGCCTGCGTATCACATGCTGAGATGTAAGCTGCGAACCTTTTAAAGTATACAGCGGCTGACTGAGACTGGTTGCAGGGTGCGTATGTAAATTTCATTTTAAAATAAACCACAGGCAGCAATTTTCTGCCCATAAATAATACACTTGATACAAACATTCCCTCTGCACTGCGGCTGAATTTATTATGACCCTGCTAAAAGAAGAAAAAGGTACGATATTGATGTAGCAATGAATCTTCAGTCACCTCTTGACCTTTACCCAATAAAGTCTCTGAAGGGTTGAAGACTAAATCAATGCTTTCTATGCAGCAGAGCACAGTCGCATTAATACAATGAGCATTCTTCAACACACCACAATAAGGTTTTTTTCTGTAACACTCATTATGCATTCTGGGTCATGATGGAAAAGCTGCCTGGGACAGTAAACGGATATCTAAGGGACGAGATTGTTGAATGACTGAAAGCTTATGGAGAAATTAACATGAGGTGCTGTATGAATCGCTACAGTAATTCGTAGTAAAAGTTGAATATCCTTAGAAGGTAACCTGTTGGCTCACAGTGCAGAATTGGTGATTTGCATGTAGCGATTTGGTCAGAGTTCTGGATTTGAACAGAAACTGGTGAGAAAGAAACGCCTGCTTTAAAATAAGGCAGCTCACAGTGATATTGTGCCTTCATGGCTGTTTGATGAACATTGCAACCGTTTATCAGGCTCCATTTAGGCGATCATTTCATGTTTCAGTGTGAGATTTGGTGACAGTTTATAGAGACGGATGCAGACGGATGACTTTATCTAGAAACTGCATCTCTTTACTAGGCTTATGATATTTCAGAGGAGGAAAAATCATATACAGTTGTGCAGAGTCTGTTTTCATGATCCTGTGTGGCTGGTGAATACATAATTCTGAGTACACACACCAAATCCTGTATTGACACAGTTTCATATGAGTGAAGGCTGCCTGTATGCACTGAGGTTTAGCACTAATGTACCATACAGTATCTGACATAAATCTAATCTAGAGTATTCTGATGGTGAACACATTCATACAGCATTACTCATGCTCTTCATTTCATATAATATTGTAACTTTCTTTTTTTGGTACTAATGCTACCTTAATTTTGCTATGCTAACGTGTCTTCTATGAGGGGACTTGCCCGTTCACAGTTTGAGACAAACACAGATAATATCTAGCTGGAGTTGCCAGAAGAAAATGTTGGCATTGTACGATTCTGCAAACCACAAATAATTTGTATGTTTAATACATGTCATATCAGTGTTTCTAAAGTGATGTAGTATATGCACTGACTATAAACCAGTGGTGTAAGGGATGTTGGATGGCGTGGCATCTAGGCGAGATGCCTGCCAAGCTACAGACCACCGCAGACCAGTGTTCGATCTAACACACAACTAAATTGGTTATGTTTTAGCAAGTCACTGCTGTTTTTCCAGTAATTTTTTAGACAGCAAACATGGGTGTTTTTTAAAGACGTGTTGCTGTTTTTCCCAACCACAGATACTGCCACAAAAAGTGGTTGACATCACCGCTTTTCCAGCAGAGATTCTGCCCCAAAACTGGGGATTTTAAGCCACTACGTGACTTTTTCCTAACCATAACCAAGGGGTTCTTGTGCCTAAACCTAACCACATATTAACCACTGTGTTGTTAAAACATAAAGAAACATAAACTTTCCACATATCCGCTTAACGTACATATATAACTTATCTGTTTGCAGAAACGTCCAATGCCAACATGTTTCCTGGCAGCTGGGTTGCAGTATCACTACCTGCAAGAGCTGTCTTTGTGTAGTCTCTGTAGTCATTATCACTGCTAGCTGTTGTTTCTCACTGAAATTCCAAGTGTCATATTGGCGAGGTATAAGTTATGAGTGCTACATAAAATGTCTCTTGAAACAGTAATTTTTACTGTTTTCACCAAGTTGCTCCATTTCAAAATAGTAAAACTGTCCATACACTGTATGTATGAGCTTTGACTGCCCTGCTGCAAGCACACCCTCAGTTTTTTGTGAAGGGTAAACCTGTTTTTACAGCTTTCACAACAACACAGCCTTTTTTATAAACCGAAGGCCTGATAGCCTTGCAGGTTGTCAGAAACCATTAGAGATTATGGACTTACACCTCCCACTTTTTCAAAAAATCCACCGTGGCTCCCAAAGTGGATGAGCTGCTCGTTGAAGAACCAGGTGAACTTGAGCTCCAGTGACGGGTCATGGCTCACTTGGCAGGGCAGGACAACGCTCTCCCCCACTGTGATGTCCAGCGTGGTCGGCAGGGTGGTGATAATGGTCGGCTCTGAAACACACACACCATGTACATTCTGATCAAACACAGTGTTCTGCCCCCCTCCCTTTTCCAGGCATTATAATTCAGCAAAGGAAATGGCTTTGCAAAAAGCCAGGCCCTTCCATCATCCTTATGGATATGTCAGACTCAGTTAATAGAAGGATATATGGGACAGAGCACACAGCAAACTAGGGCGCACAGCTACAATAACTGGTATTAGTTTCGGCCTGAGCCAGTCTCTGTGGGGACTCGAAGACGTGTCTCTCCTGCATCCTGAGAAGCCTCTATGTGTCACTGCCAGCTCAGCCTTCAGCGTGGAACTCCCCCCGAAATTCCCAAAATGCACCGCTAGGAGAACAGTAAACAGCAGTGAGCACTTCTTCCAGTCGTCAACACTCTCTTTTCAAGCCTGCAGTGCATTACAATGGCATCACAAGGGAATAAGGCAAGCGTCCCTTATCTGCACTTGTGTGTGAGCAGCGGAGGAGGAGGGTGGAAAGAGAGGAGAGATGAGAGGGAGAGGCTTTGTTCTCAGAGTGTACAACACCTGTCTCCCTCTTGGGGGTGCTGTGATTACTTGGTTGAAATTGCCACTCTGAGCACACAGACTAAATTAACCATGGCAAATGATCCCTGGACAGGCATAGATTCATGTAGAAAGTGCCGGCAGTGCAGTCTTCATCCAGAGTGAATTCGATACCTCCATTGTATTGGCCCCTTCCCTCCCCTCCCCGACACACACACCACCACCACCATACACTCCCAATGTGATTTATCTAGTCGTTTTGTGATATCAGGCCAGAATGCTATCAGCTGGTAGGTTTTGTCATATACACAATGAAAGTGTGTCTGAGAGCCACAGTTCTCTATTGCTGGGGCTAAATGGTGAGCGATGGCGGTGCAGTAAAAACGTAGTAATAACACACAGAGGTATTCAAGGGTCTGTGTCTACTGTGTCTGCTCTGTTTCTAAAGGCCGGCTACACCTTGTAGAGCAAGTGCAGGAAGCAAATAGAAAACCTTAAAAAATGTAAAGGGTAAAAAAAAAACCCCACACTTCTCTTGTTTTGCAGTGCTTTTCATGATGGTACTCGAAATGATGTGAGGAGAAGGAAATAGAAAACAAAAGGCTCAGGGAGGATCTGCAGGGAAATATTTGGATCCACAATCAAAAATATTTACTCCTCTATCCGTGCAACATGGAAACACACAATAAACATTTATCTCCTTTATTATTTCTCCAGCAGGGTTGGTGCATTTGCCTCTTTCCTAACATGAACTCCTCTCCTTGTGGTGTGTGCTTGCCGCTCTCTCCAGGGATTGACTGTGACAATGATGGTGGGAATATGCTCCCTTATTACTCTCTTCTGTCATCATTTGTGACAGATTATATGGACAATCAAGGTTGGTTACACAACCACACACTGGGCTCTTGAGCATAATTTGATTGATTTCTATCTTGTATAATGCCTTGTTACCTGCTGCCACTGTAAACCAGAGGATAGTAACCCACTTACTTAACGGGGGTCAGAGATGGAGAGTGTGTTAGCGCGCTCAGACGGACTGGTTGGCACCTCAGGAAGTGTTGCTGAGGTGGGTCAAACCGCCGTTAATGTGAGGTTTTGAAAATTCGTGCTCTCTCAACTGTCACCTGTTGTTACATGTCACAGTGTTAAGCATGAATAATTAACCACAAGTTAATTAATTGTGTCAAACTGATGTGTGTCAACACTCATAAGTGTTCAATGCAGGATTTCTCTAACCAGGAATGAAAGTTTAAAACCATACTGACATTTTCACAATTAAAGAGAATTATTTCCAAAAGCTTAGAAATACCCTTGTGCTGATGGCTGTGATTGAGTGGTGTTTGTAACCTTCATGACTGATACTTTTGAACCTGTCTACTTTATCTTTTACGACTAAAAGAAATGACCTGTCCACACAAACATTATAAACATCATGATCTCTTTTTGCAACCCAATTGCCAGAAAATATATTGGCATTGTACATTTCTGCAAACATTGCCACTTTACTATAGCCCCTTTTACACTGCCAGATTTTCCGTGAATGTTGGGCTGTTTTGCCGGCAAGTTGCGAGCATTTAGACGCACAGAGCCGGATTGGCGAGTTGATCTGAGGTACCCAATTTTCCGCCCCATAGGGTAGACATACTGGCAGAACCCTTTTAGTTTAAACAGACCCAGGTGACCCACTGGTGGTGGATAAATAGGAAACAGCTGATAGCAGGAATTAGCGAGCAGCTAGTAGCAAGAGGGAAACGCAAACCTGACAGACACTGTAGAGATGAGCAACTGGGGAGACAAAGAATTGCGCGCCCCCCTTGCCCTTGCGAATGAAGAGGCCATTAACTGTCACATGACGGGAACGGTGAAGGATGGGCCAACTTACGAGAGAATCGCCGAAGGACTGAGCAGCCGCGGCTTCCCTCCCCTTGTCCCTTTTTACATCACACGCTGAACTACACATTTTGTTACTTGCTCTCGCCCCCCATTGCCCCGAAAAAGGCACATTCTGTATTAACAAAATTAGGTAAGTGACATTTTCCTGCACTCCCCGCTTTTGCTTTTATACTGCCAATGCTGAAAGAAGACTGATTGGGCTTTCCTGCAAATTTGCACAATTCCTATCTAAAAAGGGCTTATGTAGCCGACACATCAAAGCTTTAGGTTTCAACAACGCTGTGGTTTACATGTAGTTAGGATTATGCACAAAAAACAGTTGGGTATTGATTGCTGGAAAAGCAGCAATGTCTCTGTGAAAAACATCCACTTTTCATGGCACTAACCCATTTGGAAATGCAGCAATGTTTTGGAAAAAAACAACAACAACAAACAAAACAAAAAGCTGCTGAAAACACAGCAAAAACTTGCTAAATCACGGTTTTGTTGCTAGTATGTCTTGAACAGTGGTCTGCAGCTTGGCAGGTGTCTTGCCCAACATACCACCCACCATCCCCTCCACTTTTAAATGATAAAGTCAGCTCATATACTACATCATTTTACAGACACTGATATGATATGTATGAAACATGCAAATGTAACATATTCATGGTTTGCACAAATGAAAAATGCCAACATTTTCCTCTGGCTTTTCTTTGTCTTCTAAAACTGCCAAAGCATAACTTTTCTCTGGCCTCCTGGTTAAGTTTTGAATTTCTGAAAAATTAATGTTTTAAGATGTTCCCCAGTTAGAACTACTTAATTTAGTGCTCATTATAGGGACATTAGAGACAGTGTTCAATTGGTTCTCTTCAAGTAATTCATTGCAATAAAGTGCTTGCATGCCTAGAGAGTCTTTAAGTTAGAGCACAGCAGGTCAGCTGAACAAGCAAAAATGTGACATTTGTCTGCAGGTAAGTATACTGTACATTTCAGCATATAAGTAGAATGAAGTCTTAAGTAATGATAATAAATATTAACTTGGGTACCTATTTTTGCTATTACCAGTACCACATCACATATTTTTGTTCTGGAAACCTCCTTGGAAATGATAAGGTAATAACAGACCTGTGAAATATTGACTTACTAATAAAGAGTGCCATGGTCTCCTGTGTCAAAGTGACATGCTTGTTGGCCAACCATCAATCCCAACTTTCTATATAGGTGTTCTGAGGAGCTAAAACAATGCTGAGCAATATAAGACCTGATAGGGCTCTTTAAACTATAGACTCCTGCCATTGTTTAATATTTAAAGGAAATGGCCACTTTAGAATGAAAATACTGTACTTACTGACCCTCATGCCGACAAGAAGTCCAGTGTAGTTTTTGAATCCACCAAACCCGGTCAGGGTATCAGAGGATAACAGCTAGCCGGAATAACAGCTACACTTGAAGTGCATGGAACCCACATTTTGAAAATGTAATAAAACTATGCTAATGCATTTCAAAAACGTCAGAATGATTCTTCCGTCGTAGTCCAAGTGCCCTGAAGCTGCGACATGCAAAATTGACTTGAAAAGGCGAAATTTACTCCACTTTTATAGCATCATTTCTCACCGTGGTCAGTTAGCCTGCCCTGCAGGCGTGCTGTGTTTACACTCGCATGAGACTCGAGAACTAGCGCCACCACTAGCCATCAGCTAGTCTCGCACGGAGTAAATAAACCTTTAAAGGAAATGGCCACTGACCCTAATGCTGACAAGAAGTTCAGTGTAGTTTTTGAATCCACCAAACTCGTTCGGGGTATCAGAGGATAACAGCTAGCCGGAATAACAGCTACACTTGAAAATGTAATAAAACTCCACTAATGCATTTCAAAAATGTCAGAACGGCTCGTCTGTCGTAATCCAAGTGCCCTGAAGCCGCGGCATGCAAAATTGACTTGAAAAGACATAATTTACTCCGCGCGAGACTAGTTGATGGATAGTGGTGGTGCTAGTTCTCGAGTCTCGTGCGAGTGTAAACACAGCACGCCTCCAGGGCAGGCTAACTGACCACGGTGAGAAATTATGCTATAAAAGTGGAGTAAATTCCGCCTTTTCAAGTCAATTTTGCATGCCGCGGCTTCAGGGCACTTGGATTACAACAGACGAGCCGTTCTGACATTTTTGAAATGCATTAGTGGAGTTTTATTACATTTTCAAGTGTAGCTGTTATTCCGGCTAGCTGTTATCCTCTGATACCCCGAACGAGTTTGGGGGATTCAAAAAACTACACTGGACTTCTTGTCGGCATGAGGGTCAGTGGCCATTTCCTTTAAAGGTCTGGTGTTTAGGATTAAGTGCCATAGAGTGGTGAGGTTGCAGACTGCAACCAACTGAAATGCCAATGACCCTATCTAGAGCCATTTTTGGTTTGTCCATTCTGAACTACTGTAGAAACAACATGGCTGACTTTGTAGAAGAAGTCCGCCTACTTACTCTAAAGCCCTGTTTCTACCAAACATTTTCAGTGTGGTACCTTTGGAACCAAAACTAAGCCTTCAGACATGGTACCTAGACACTAGCATTTCCACTGCACACAGTACCCTTAAGTGTGGGTTGCTGTAACTCACTGCTCTGTCCAGCATTCGCTGTATTTCCTCATTACCAGTGACACAGATAGAAGTCTGCACTTTGTTTATTGTCCACAGAACAAGGCTGCACTCTGACATTTTCAGAGCAAAATAAAACAGGGTGCAGTGAGAGTCTCTCTCCATGGGATATTTAAAAATAGCGGGTTTGTGCATTTATTCCTTCTCAGGCAAGCTTGGGGATTAAGTGTTGCTATGGCCATACTATACGACACTCCTCAACGCTTTGTTTTTTCTCTGAGTGAGGATTAGAATATATTCTGTCACAACACCAGGCCAAAATTAATATATACTGTATATGAACGCTTGAAGATCCACTCATTACTAAAAGTGTATGTCACATAAAAACTAAAGTAATGGTCAAAGTTGTCACATGAAATATTTAAGGTGTGTTGATTGATTCACGTCATCAACTCATACATTGAGTAACATTACAAGTAAACGTTCCACCTTAAAAGTCACGGCAGTCGGCCCAGTGAATAAAGTTATTTCTTCTCCAGCTCCAGCTGCTGTGAGAGGCAGCAAAACATCCTTTCATTTTATAGTTACAGTTTACTGATAAAACTCTCCATGGTATGACTCTACCAGAGTGACCATCTGCTACTGACCAATCAACAGACTGCGGTGTTCACAGCTCCACCTTTTAGTACTGGATCTGTGTGCTAGGTACCCCAACAGAAGGGGTGACCAATAATGGGGACAGTACGGAATGGTTCCATTGGTACCATCCACAACTTTTCGCAGTGGACACAGGGAAAAAAGCGTACCCAACTGGACTGTACCGTACCATACTCCTCGGTGGAAACAGGGCTTAAGGTAACAAAAAGACAATAATTCTTAGTGTCAGGTGATTATAAACTAAGATATACCCCTAAATCCTACTCACAGGACCATTAAATGAATGAGAAATTGATGACTATCTTATATTCAAGGAACAAGTTGGACCACCAACCTTAAACAGCAGCAACAATCACATGCCAATACAAAGCACAGGAAGTGAAGGAGGTGTGGGAGCCAAACAAATGACTTACTGACAGTGGCTCGCAGTGGGGACACTCAGAGAAGCTGCGCAACCATAACCAGAAAACAAAGCGAGCTAACAGTTACCAAATGACTCCCTGCTCCTCTCAAAGGCGCACTGACATGCCTCACATGGCCAGTTTCACCACTCTTCCCTCAAACAGCAGCCATCATGAATAATGCTTACACTCCTCTCCCTCTTCCTGTGGAGAATCCCTCCTAGCTTTAATGGTCTAAAGCTGTAATGTGTAAGCGTGTATTCTCCTTGAGTGTATAGACACTCTGTAGTTTTCCACACAAGGTGAGTGATGTGAGCTTGAATAATGCATGGAGGAGGGCGTCGGAGAGCCATGGGCCACGTGAGCCGAGGATTCTGAAAACAAATCTAACAGAGAAAGGTTCACCCTCACCCTCTGACTCCTTCAAAACTGAGATTCACACAGACGATGCAGAGGCATGTAGGTTCAAGACAAACACAAACTTATAAAGGATAAGATTTTTCACTCACAGGACAAAGGCCTTTTCTAAAGAGACGCATCAGGCTTCGTTCCTCAGTATAATCTGGTCCTTTTGGAAAAAAAGTGTGGTGACCTTTATGAAAAGAAATAATTCCATCCCCATTTTTTCCTCTCCTTGGTTTTTATATCAACAAACAAAGAAGGATGATTTTATCAACACAGTACAAACTTACACATTTTTCTTTTGAACACCACTCCAAAGCACAAATCAGAGGTCTTTCAAGGGTGAACTTCAGTTGCCAAAAGGCGTTGTATACATCGCTCAACAGATACATACAAGATGCACTCAATACTGTATTCTTAGGGCTGTGCAGTGGCACATCTGTAGCAACCTGCTGGTGATCACTGACAGATGGTTGCTCATTATTTTTCTATATGGCTGTCAGGAGGCACACGCTGCACTTATTTCACGTAGTTGCTGACAGTCGACGCGGACAAAAGGGTTTGCTTGGAAAAGCACCTCCCAGATGTTGGTTTAAAACTGGATTGTTTTAGGGTTCATGTCAGAAAATTTATCTTCTGTCTTACACCTCTAAAAGCCAAAAAATATCTAAAGCAATGACTAGTGCCAGGAATTAAATCTCATATAATCTTTGAAAATAGTTTTTATTTAATTAACAAGACTTAACGGGCCAGAATTCTCCTTCTTTAGAAATGGCCTCCCTCCCTTTCAGTGCTAAAATGGGCTGCTTCCAATAGTTTGTAACCTTACAAAACCAGCATTTACTTCTCCTTTTAACATCTCCTTCAAACCTTCTGTCTTATTTTTTTAAACTATTTATGTCATTTTTCACATGTTCAGATGTCATTTTTCAATGTCTTCCAGCAGAGTCTTTCTAAAATGTTCATTGTTATCCCTGTATTTATACAATAATTGCCTCTTGCACTTCTCTGTGGTGGCAGGCTTTTCAAGTGTGGTCATTTGTAACAGCTTAAAGCCACTACAAGGAACTTTTAACTGGATATGCAAAAGTCTCTAGTTTCTGCTGTCTGTGTGTGACCTACAACAGCAAATGAGACCATCGGTGTGAAGATAAGCTATTTCTGTATAGTCCATATCCATACCTTTAGGAAACTGTCTCCGGGTCCGCCCCAGGTCACTTCCAGGACGAAACGATTTACAGCACTCAGATGGCACACATCAGGAAATCCTTCAGGATAAATGTTTTGTTCGCTAGCGATCTAGCATTTACCAGCCCAATCCTGGCAGGAGCCGGCTGGTCCACAGCATTAGCTGTCCGGGGAGCCATACACAGAGGCCGCAGGTTGCGCAGATTCACCCCGTGCCAGCGGGGACGAGGAGAGCAGGGGCTGCGGGGCTGGAACACCTCATCCGGGCCGACAACAGGTACCAGCCAGGCGTCGACAGGGTCCAGCGAGTGCCGAGAAATAAAGAGGCGAGGCACCGCTCCATACTCCGTCCAAGAAGCCGTGGAAGTGCTCGCCAAACAGGCCTTCAGCCTTGCCAGCTGACTGCTGCATTGACCCCGGCGGCGGTGGTGCTTACGCCGGAGAGGTGGAGCTGGGGCGCGGCAGAGGTGAGCTGGGATCCCCGATAGGAGCGGGGGCAAAGTTTTCCCGTCTTGTTGTTTCATTCATCCCCAAAACAAACACATGCGCCAGGTAAGCGTCTTTACGACAATACGCACTAGAGCTCATGGGAAATGTAGGCTTCATTCTGGCAAAACACTACCGCTTTTGTCCACAAGGTCGCCAAAATCAACTCAAAATTAAAGTTCCTTGCAGGGGCTTTAAAATAATTTTGCCTACTAACAGCGTCCGATGAGACGCGTGTTCAGCACATGCCATGTAAGGGGAACATCCCTGGTTTGATTCCTGTTGTTGCATGTCATATCCCTCTCTCTCTCTCTACCCCATTTCCTGTCCGCCTATCAATCAATCAATCAATCAATCAATTTTATTTATAAAGCCCGATATCACAAATCACAATTTGCCTCACAGGGCTTTACAGCATACGACATCCCTCTGTCCTTTGGACCCTCACAGCGGATAAGGAAAAACTCCCCCAAAAAAACCCTTTAACGGGGAAAAAAAATGGTAGAAACCTCAGGAAGAGCAACTGAGGAGGGATCCCTCTTCCAGGACATTGTTATCTGAAAAATAATGTACTCATAATATAAATTCTAACATGCCGATGTTCAGTGAATACCATTTAACCATTTTCACCATTTTATAGGTGCAGTGTGTAGAATTTAGATGGGTATATTGACAGAAATGGAATATAACATTCAGAACTATGTTTTCATTAGTTTATAATCACTTCAAACTAAGAACAGTTGTGTTGTCATTTCCTCAGAATAAGCTGTTAATATCTACATCAGGCCCCCAGTGAGTGCACTGGACTTTGAAGCCAATTTGACATAGTGGCCAAACCATGTAACTACAACTTCTGGGTCCATCTCATTATGCCATTCAGCCCCAAAAGACTTTCCCATAGATTTACATTGGGAAAGAGACATCTGGTTAGTAGATACTTTATTTGAGCGTCACAATCTCCATAAAATTACTTTTTTCACTATCAGGATTTGATCCATTCGGTCAGTTAACAACCTGAATGTCTAGAAAAGCTGCATGACTAAATCATTTTATCCTCGCTCAAGTTATCGGAGGGCTAAACTGGATGTAGCAGTTTTGCAGACAAAGTCTCTAGTGCGCTAACTTTATGACCCCATGATGCGGTAGATCCAATTAAGTTTATACACGGAAAGTCAAACTTTTCTGGCTTCCTGCACCACAAAGCAACTAAGCATACATTGCGGGTTCATGTTGTTTCTACAGTAGCCCAAAATGGACAAACCACATGCTCGCTCTAGATAGGTTCATTTGTGTTTTTGCGTAGGCCATTTCAGTTCTCTTATACGCTTGGCACATGGGAGAAGTTTCAGTTGGTTGCAATCCACAACCTCACTGTGAGATGCCTCTAAATCCCACACTGGGCCTCTAACTTAGCATATCAGCATGCTAACAGCCAACTAGCATTAGACACAAAGCACAGCCAAGGGTAAAGGGACTAGTTTAGCAGGTATTTGGTCACAAACCAAATCAGTATTGGACGAGTTATAATTAGGGTTGCCACCTTGGATTTGTGAAAAAAAGGGACACTTGACCAAATGTTTGAGGCGGAGGGCTCAGCCATTATTACCAGTTCAGACTGACCAATGAACTTGAAATTTGGACATAGGAGACCAGATTTGTCATCATTTCATGTTCTTCTATGTGCCTGTATTTTATATTAATTTTTATATCAATGAAAAAAACAAATCTGTGTGCCTAAATTCTTACATTTTTACATGTATCTCACCATAACAAGTTGGAAGTTGACATATTCTACCATATATGAAGAGGGGAGACTCTCTGGAATCTGGCAATATAAGAACCATGATGCTGGGACATTCTGTCACTTCACAGCTGTCCAAAACATGTGGTTTGTACCAGGCGGACATGATTGCCAGTATTTTTTCATTATTGCAAGAAATTCCATTGACTCATTCACAAGTCAAAAATGTGTTTTATCTGAAAGAAACATGCAATATTTACATCTAAGATCATAGAAAAACAGTCAACCCAGTGCAATGATGTCCTCCAAGATAATATTTGCCACTTTGATTGCAGAAAAAAAAAATTGGGCATTGGTGGGGGGGGTGCAGTTGGCTGCAGTTGTCTGGGTGCGCAAAGGTGAAGTGGCTGGTCTTGTCATACAAAGTTTGACGAGTGTCAACTGGACAATATGGAGATATTTGCATCTTGAAAGCCGGACTACAAATGTGGATAGACAGGGAGAAACACACACAAGCCTAAGACGTGGTAAGATACGATATTCCTCACTATATGAAGTGACTGATAACAAGATCTGTATAATGGGTTGTAAAGAAATTCGTCAGGCTTTTATTTGGTAGACAATTGATCTGGATTTATAGTATGATGGGATGACAGCACAATGATGTGTGTGGTATCACTGGAAAGCTCTGCTCCTGCGCTTTCATGTGATATGCGTGGTATTTCTGTGCAAGCCTGCATTCACAAGTAATCCATCCAAGAGTAATGTGTGTGCAGAGCTGTATGAAAGTTCTGTTATACATAATTTTAGTGTAACTTTATCATTTTTTTTCGCTGTGAAAACATTCGGAAAGCTACGATTCCGCTGTTTCACGTGATATGCGTGGCTTCTTGCTATGACGCATAGTCGCGGAGAAAAACCATAGAGAAGAACAGGTGTGAATTTGGGCGCACTATGCGTCGTTCTGGATGGACTCCTTGGCCTGCTGCTGCTGCATTTTCCCCAAAAAACGGGACAAATTGTGTTCCGGGAGAGATTTTTTTTTCCCGGGACAGCTGATGAAAAAAGAGAACAATTCTGGGAAAAATGGGACGGGTGGCAACTCTAGTTATAATTCTGAACTTATGATGGTGCTAAATAAAAAATTAAGGAGCCACCAAAGCGATAACAATTACGGGAAGATAAATGTCCGTGCTGAACTTTATGGGAATAGATTTAATAGTTGTTGAGACATTAAATTAAAAATGACTAACAGTACCATTGCTAGAGCCATGCCACCAGCATGCCTAAAAAGCATCAAATACCTTAAAAACAAATGCAATGATGTCGCAGTGCTGGAAAGATGAACTGCTGTCAGAATTTACAGAGGCAAACAGAAGTGAACGCAGCACGATCTCAGAAGTTTTGAGTTCACTGACCATCTGTAATGATCGGAGGCAACCCTAATTACAACGGCTCATCTCCAGTGTAATCAAAATTCAGGGAGCACGTCTATAATCAAGTGCAATTAATCTGCTAATATCCCCCCAGTGTTGGAATAATGGGGACATTAACAGGCCTCATCTGTTGTGACTGCTCCTCCACTGTTTGCTAGGTGGCTTATTCACAGCAGGAGACGCTGAATGCTTTTTGACAGGTATTTTTCAGCATTCATATCACCAAAGTCAATTTGAATAAACTACTGTCATCTCCCATAAGGGCTGCTACCGCAACACACATTTTTCCTCGCTAAACAGGTTTCCAATCCTCAATGAAATAGTGCATGTAAATTACCCCATCCCATTTTCCAAACAATATCGATTGTGACAGAAAGGCACATGATCATATACAGGAACATTTGTACATCAGCTGCAGAAAACAGCTTTAACATATGATGATGGAAAGGAAGCGAGTGAGTAGGGGTGTCAAAAAAAGCCCATATTCCCTTTCACAGGAATAATAAGTGGATAACGGCGCCGTCTATTTATGCTGAGAAGACATACGCGGGTGTGTTTCCTCGCAGCTTGATTGGAAAATCACATATAGGCCATCAACCTGAACCTACAGAGAGAGCGGCAGGTTTCACCCCCCCCCGCACACATTGATTGGCTGGGGGGTTCTGTACCATTTTCATTTCACAGTGTGTGATAAATGGGCAAAAGGAGAGTGTAGAGTGTAACTGGCAGGGTGTTGCAAGGCTGTGCTTTTTCTTATGCCTCCAAGTTGAGCTCTGTGCTTAAAATTCCACATCAATGAACATGTTCATGTGCGAAAATACAAACACACTGACATTTAATACTGTTAATTTCTTCATTTCAATTATGCAAAAGTTGCTGATTATTTCTGTTGAAAGGCAGAGTCGTCAATGGGAGGCATCAGCATAAATCAGCAGCAAGGTGCACTCTAAGCTCTCCCCGCATCCTCGACTGCTGCCGACTTTCAAGCATTCATAATATATTAAATCTGTCTTTTATAATTCAACAGAAAAAGGAAACATGCCTTGATAGTGATTTACAGAAGAAAGAGCTGCTCTAGTTTTTTTCCCTTTTAATTCCATTATCCAATTTGTTTCTGATTTAAAAAAAAAAAAAAAAAAAAGGAATTACTGTATAGATACACAGTATAGGACATTCTTCTTCGCATTTATTTACATGGACTTAAATCAGTGTTTTTCAAAGTATTCAATCAAACACTTCCCTTTGGGCTTAAACATTAATTCATGTTTTAAAGGAGCTACTTAGAAGAAAAAAACAAACTGATATTTAAGCAGGCCGCTGTGCTGTTGACACGGCATTTCAAAGGCTTTTACAGATCGCTAACTTGCAGAAGAAAGACAATTAAATGGACTGAACCTTTGAGCAAAAATCAAGCAAAAAGAAGAAGAAGAAGAAGAAGAAGCAGCTCTGTCTCAGAGACTTTATGAAAAAATGATTTAACGTCAGAGAGCGGTGGAAAACAGCACTTCTCATCATATGGTCTGGAGAACTGAAAGGATTTTGGCACCACAGTATTAGTTTTTTCTTTACTCTGTGCTATTCATTATCTAACAGGTGAAAGGTTTCCTGAACACCATCACAGGCACACGGTTAGTGTTTGCTGCTTGTTTACATGTGGTTAAACTGAGCAGTATTCTCTCTTAGGCAGGTGAATAAAGGCTCTGAGTGAATCTGCCGAGCACGATCTTGCCCACAGGGTTTGTCTTGACATCTCAAAATATGCTGCTTGTAGTGAAACTGAAATGCAGTGGCAGCTGTCTGATTTGCCCAACAGATTTAAAGCTAAGATACCAATAATCTGTTGAAATATACATGTAAATCTATACCAAACCTGTGAAATATGAGGCATGCACTTTTCTCCATGCAGCCAGTATAATGAAGATCAATAAGTCTATAAATCTGCACAAGCCAAGCGATGAGGAAGGTCAAGGAGGAGCAAATAACAATAACACAAATGAACTGTGCAACCTCTGTGAAAAGGAGGTCATGGTGAGGGTATAGTTCACTGAATATGTCAGCAAATCCCCCAGGAACTAGAGGAGGTGCGAAAACTATCCCCTGTGGAAATAGGACAGAAAAACAGCAGTGCAGAGAATAAAGCCACCCACTCCACTGCACTTTATACCCAGCTCACCTTCAATTTCAATAAAGGTAAGGCAAGTTTATTTGTATAGCTCATTTCAAAGTCAAAGACAATTCAAAGGGAAAGTAGTAACATTAAGAAAGAAAGACAAACAGCATGAAAATATGAAAATGTAAACTTAAAGAATAGACTTTTTAAAGGAAATTAAAACTTTAAGAACAGAAACAAAAAAAAATAGGATGGGAAGGCGAGGACTGTGAGATGGTTCATGGTATAGGGTCCAGTTAAAGGCAGTGCATAATAACCTGGTTTTTAACCTGGTTGGTGCAAGTCTAATATCCTTTAGAGGTTTGTTCCAGCTCTGTGGTGCACAGTAACTAAACGCTGCTTCTCCATGTTTAATTTGCACTCTTGAAACAGTTAGAGAGGCTGAGTGGGTTCATATGGTGGAAAACATTCAGATTAATTTCGGTCCTAAGGCATTGAGAGATTTATAGACAAGCAGCAGAACTTTAAACACTATTTTTGATACACTGGAAGCCAGTGAAGAGATATGAGAACTGATGTAATGTGCTCAGTTTGCTTGGTCTTTGTTAGGACTCTTGCAGCTGCTTTCTGAATGAACTAAACTTCAAGTGTGTTTTTAGGGAAGATTAGAGAGAGGACCATTACAGTAATGTATCCTCTGAATATGCTCTGCTTTAAGATGATAGAATAGAATTCTGACTTTGCAATTGGTTAGATATGCCATTTAAAGTTTCTCTGAGTTCAAAACTGCACCAAGATCTCTGACTTTTAGAAACAGATTGAGTTGAGATGGACGTTAATTTTCAGTCTTCTCTTGCACCAAAGATGGCTATCTCAGTTTTGTTTGCATTTAGCAGGAGACAGTTCAAGCACATACAATCATTTCTTTGTTTGTTTCCCTTGCAAAGAGAACCTATTGGACTGTAGTCACTTGGTGACAGAGCAAGGTAAATTTGGGTGTCGTCTGCATAATTATGATAGTTGATGTCATTTTTTTGTATTTGTATTTGCAAAATTGTTCCTGTCCTCAAACAACCTATTCTCATCCCCAGGGCATCAAATATGGCAGCTTTGCCAGTGGCCCTCAGTGTCTAATACAGATACCCAAGGCAGCCTTTTAGCATCTGTATGAAATGCCAGGCTTTCAACTAACTCCAATGCAAACCCATCCACTGTGACAATGTACAATAAAGAGCAAGAACGTCAACATTGAAATACAGGACTTTCACCTAGGAGACCACTGTTCAAGTGAAAATTTGGGATTCAAGTGAAGTGACATAACAAACAACCTAGCTAAGTAGTATGCCGCTTACTAAAATTGTTGCCAAAACATGCATTTTCTATAAATACAGCAGTTTATTTTGAAAGGAAACTGTAGCATGTAACAGGTGGAAACTGATAAAGGTGTACCTAGAACATCATATTTTGAAGCACTAGGTCACCGACCAAGTCGATGACAGTGAGAGATGGATGCTAGAACATGTTGCCTTAACATATGACTTGAACTACTTCAGCACTGTTCCTGAGAGCCCAGCCCAGTTCTCCAGTCTGCCCAGTAGTATTGTAAATTCAAATTTGTCAAAAGCAAATTTATCAAAGTAACCACTTAAGATTAAAAAGTTACTTGATTGATACAAGAGAACTTTTCTCATTAATAAGAAAGAACAGGTTTCATATTGGTCTGTAGCTGGTAATCACAGATGAATCAAGGCTCTCTAGCACCTTTACTTTTATTACTAAAGAGGTCAGCAGACTTGTATTTCTCAGTGGAAAACAGTTCAGATGCAATTGGCATGGGTGGATTAGTCAGCCTGTCAGTGGTACTAAAATGAGTATGGGCATTATTGATACTGTTGCTGATGATGCTAGAGAAGAAGGATTGCCTAATGCTTCTCAGTTCTAAATTGCAAATGTTGAGTTTCACTTCAGATGAATTAACGTGAATTTGAAGTTTTGTTTGGCGTCATTTGTGCTCAGCTTTTTCACATTTCCTTTTTAAGATCATTATTGATTCATAATTTCTCCATGGTGCATTTTGTTTGCCAGATAATGATTTAAGACTAGCAGGTGCAGTGACACTGATGGCATTCTCAATTTTGCAATTGAAATAGTGTAGAAGCTCATTTACAGAGGGGAAAGTGAGGGCAGACAATGCAGAGATAGCTTCCATGAACAGTGCACCTGTATTCTCACTGATGCACCATGTTTTCAACAGTTGCTGATCTTGTGTGGACTGAGGGAATAATGGACAACAAATCACAAAACCCCCCCGAAGTGATCTGATATTGCAAGGTCAGCTACGTAAAATAACATTTGAAATAATACACTTAGTGATGGTAAAATGGTCACTTGCTCTGTTATGAAGTATAATAAGTCACAGCAGCACAGCAAAAACACAATCCCCAGCCCAGATAATCTCACAACACGGCAATTTTCACACAGCATATCCTCTGACAGTGGAGGCACTGAGGCAGTGAGCTGAATGTTTTCAACACCTCTGCAAACAGACACGGCAACCGAGGTGTGTCTGTCTCTCTGGTGATGACAGAACAGAGATAAAGCCCTGCTCCTTATGACTTATCAAAAGATGAAGAGTACGAGGTGGTTGGAGGCTTCAAAAATCAGTGTCCTTCTCTGTGTTGGTCATGTTTTATTTATAAAATCGAATACTTCAGGTAAGTTTTTTTCTGGGAGCAGAATGAAACATCAAGCAACTCTACATGCTGTCAGAGTGAAAAACATGCATTTGAAAAAGGTGTCCAGTACTTTATTGGTCAGGGTCCCTGCTGGCTGAACTGCAAAAGAGACAGTGATGAAATTTAAAGAGGGAACAGGAAATACCTTTAACTGTGACGCTTCCTGTGCTGCTTGCTATGCCGAACTGGTTTCTTGCCACACAAGTGTAGAGACCTGCATCAGATTTGGTTGCATTCCATACCCGAAGATTACCGTTGTCCAAGATGGTGACCCTGTAGTTAAAAAACAGAAAACTTAAATTATTGCTGCAGCATCAGCTTGTACTTTTGTAAAAATGCTGCAATGCACATATTGTAGAATTTCAACTGTGACAAAGGGTTGACAAAGCAGCAAAGACAAGTGACTAACACAGCAAAGAACATTTCTTAGTGTCTCTAATTAAGTTCTGCTTCTTTGCAGATGACAACGATGAGAAATAGGATTGTATTTTCAGGGGTGATTAATTCAGCACATGACTTTAAGATATCTAGGACAACAGTGGCTCCATGCCCTTTATACAGTGGCCACAAGTGCTTAAAAAAAGGTCAAAAGGCCTTAACAAAACTTGACATTTTCCAAATAACAAGCAAAAATGGAAATTGTGCCCTTGAAAGCAAGGTACTGTGGGAAATCAAGGGTGGACCAGCTCATCAAAGCACGCTGAATTTTAATTATGTGCAAAGCTCTGCTGAATCTGCGAACTGTAAATATGAAACGGCGTCAGCCTGATTGTGACGGGGGGAATGATGTGTGGCCTGTAAATTGCTCTGTTCACCTATGAGTCAAAGGAGTCACAGTGAACGGATTCATTCACTGTGAGATGGCGACGAGGGTTTTAGAGATTCAAGCAAAGTCAGGAATGCAGACGGAGAGGTGATGTTATTTAATCACGTTTTTTTCATACACAGACACTGACATGTGGATGAGTTTACAAATATGCAGGAACACACTGACAAGTGCTACAGTCAATATTTTTCCTCTTCACAATGGATCAAATGACTGTGTGTATTGTGAAGGGGTCACTTGAAATGACTAACCCACAGAGAATTGTCACTGGACTCTGCAGTCCCCTTCAGCTTCAGGCTCTGCCTACACATATATTTTTAATATATGATATATTTTTTGAACAGATATTTTCCCCCTCTTTTTAAAATAATCTGTGTACACAGCCTTGACTTCACAAAATATCTCCATCCACACTAGAATACAAAAACAACCCCAAACACTTGCTTGTTAGCTATTTTCTAGAGTCTCCCCTCATTGCAAGGCATGTAAGTGTACAGGCAAATGTTACCCTTTCCAAAACACCTACTGGAGATCTCCTCACCACTGAATCCCCCTCAATATAAGGACAAGGGAGCTCACTCAAAGAGTGATGCTCGTAAGTTTTCCTGTCAGTCTTTACTGACAACAATACCACAAAACTGTCCCATCATTTGCGCGTTCAACCCCGTTCATGATCCAAAACTGACGGCCTTTAAGCCATGCACGCTGAGGTGGAGCAAATATTTTTCTCAGGAGTTGGTACAAACCAAAGATGGCTGCGCTCTTGTGTGCAGCTGCTCCTGGCTCTCCTGTTTGTATATAATGACAATAAAGCTTACACGTGCATGTGGTTGGCTTTAGGAAAAAAGAACAGGGTTTGGCTGAAGTGAATACCAGCCTCCTGGGTGAAAGTCGATGGTTGATCTGCACAGTCACATGACAAGCCTTTTTTTTTTCCTTACAAAAACAGTGTCATATTTTTATGATCACTTTTCTAGACAGTAGTATTTACATTAATCTATCTGACAGATTATTGGCCATTCCTTTAACCTCACAATGCTCTAACTGTAAAGCACCAGTTAAAACAGTTTGTCCCTACTGTATTCAAATACTTACATGACTGTATTAACAGTGTACCACGGCCAAGGTAACAGACCCGGTGTAACAGCACTCTAGCTTTCTAGACTGATGTCAGTCCCTCAAATTAGCTCTAATGTATTCCTCCACTGCTTTTGATTGATTGGAAACAACCGTCTGACAGTTAAAGATAATTGACGGTGCAGTCGGAGCTGAAGCAGGGGAGTTTAATAGCCATGGTAGAAATCTAAATGACACATGGCACTGAAAACAGTTCATCAGCTTTCACTGTTATGTGAGCAAGGTGTTTTCCTTGTTTGCACCAGTGATGCATTTAACTAGATGTACTTGTGAAATGCGGTTGATACTGTGTGACATAGTGTTACCTCTCCCACCCCCTTTTAGTGTCTACATAGGGTCTTTTTCAAGCTGTTGATGTGATAAGAAAATGCAGAGACAGTTAGTGTAAGAGAATCTACTTCTAAAACCACATGGTGCTGCTGAGTGCAGACTTCTTGGTTTATATCAGGCGGAGAGAGAAAAGTGCTGAATGCAAAGTAGCCAACAATGACCATCAGTTACATGAGGGGCATATCGCTGTGTGGGATGGCCCACAGCTAATGACATCAAACCTGGAGCCTGATAAATTTGAAGAAAATGGCCCATTAAATGGTGCCACAGTCCTTCAACTGGCTGTAACCCTGAGCAGAGTAAGCACAATTAAAACAGCTACTATACATTAATTACACTGCATTGCTGGCGCTCTGTGTCTATAGCAAACTTTGTCTTGATGACACGTTATCTAAAGGTAACGGCTCTGTAATACAGTGAGTTCTTACCACATATACATTCATTATCAATTAAAAGGGCTGTGTGTAGGATTTAGGATTTAGTAGCAGTGAGGATTACAGATTGCAACCAGATGAAACTTCTCCTGTGTGTGTCAAGCGTGAACTCCTGGTTAGAATTCCTTCATCATTCTTTGTAAAGGTGGTTTTTATCAGGAGCCGAATTATCCACAGAGGTCTCCTACTCT
Organism: Epinephelus fuscoguttatus; assembly: GCF_011397635.1. Lineage (NCBI taxonomy): Eukaryota > Metazoa > Chordata > Actinopteri > Perciformes > Serranidae > Epinephelus > Epinephelus fuscoguttatus. Next base: position 41,258,200 of record NC_064752.1, read on the forward strand.
CCAAAAGAAACAGACCTGGTGATTTAAACCAGTAAAAAAACACTAAATAAAATTGTTTCCCGTAGCGTTTCTGGGATGCTGTTCAGCTCATTTTAGACAGGTTGCTAGGGCAACACCTGCTATTGCGTGCACATCTTTTTTCTCTGATAACTTAAGATCCAGACGTGCAGGAGGTTTTTACTGGTAAAAAACACTGAATAAAGCAATTTCGTGTTTAAAAAAATCTGTGTTTTTCTGAAGATGTTCGGCTCATCGCAGAGGAGCTGCTAAAACAGCAGCTGACTGGCCCTATCTAGAGCTAGTGTTTGGTTTGTCTTTCTAAGTTATTGCAGAAACATGGCAGTGCAACACGGCATACACAGTGGACGAGAACCCGCTCCCTATGGTTCAGTCTAAGGTAACAAAAACACAATGATTCTTAGTTTCAGGTGATTATACACTAAAGAAAACATACTTATTCAATTTCTGCCAACATATCCCCCTAAATCCTACACACTGGACATTTAACTAGTGGCCTGTCTGTAATCAGTGAGAGTGAAAACAAAAGGGAAAACACATTATTGCAACTAGAACAAGCTCTGACCCAATTCAAGTCAACCAGCGCAGGCTCACAGCAATACCTCAACATAACTAAATACCTGCATTTGTGTTTTGTGCTCTGTATATCCTCAATCCCCTTATCCTCGGGGACAAAACAGCTATCATGTGTCTTGAGCACCATGCATCTTGTAAGAGGAGACCGAACAAGTGGTGCTGCATGTGAGCACAATTGCTCTTATAGAGAGTGAAATCCTCAGCAGCCGTCCCGAGGAGCTGAGACTGTTCTTAGCCATTCACTGCATTTCCTACCTTGTATTTGAGGCATTATATTATGAGTGGGGAGACACCGTCTTTCTGCATAAGTGTTCCTGATTTCAGTCTGCAGCTAATGGAAGAGCAGATGAGGTCACATACAGTAAAACCCGGGCACAGCAGTAGTGAATAAGAGATGTCGGCCTATTAACACATTTCAGTTTTGCTCCTGCCTTCCCTCGTCCCTGCTGTGGCCCTGACAACATGTCCGCGCAATGTGCCCATTACGCGAGGAGACATTTCCCACCTCCATCCCGAGAGAAGCCGGCGAAGGGACAGGTATCAATAATTCAAAGGTGAGATGAACACAAGTGCCACTCCTTTCATCCCTGCCTCACACAGGTTTAATGGACACAGCAATAATTCTCCTAAAAGGCGGCGATTATTTTCGAACAAGGCGAGATGGCCAAATGCACTCGTGTAATCCCGAAAAACACAGCTGTGTATTTTGGGTGAGATCAAGCCTCTGAGGACAGGGGCTGTGCAGTGTTGATCCTCCCTGCTCTGTGACAAGATGAAAGAGACAAATAACATCAGTCACAGAGCAGCTATCACGGGCACTGTGAAGTGGAAATCGCAGAAAAGAGCCCGGTCCAAAAAAGCCTGTTTTTTTGTTATTTCCTTACATTCTCTTTGAGATGCTGTTAACAGATGCAGACGTTGGCTTTTTGTAAGCTTCCTCACAATCAAAAAGGCACTTGAAAGCCTTGTTTTTGATGTTTCATTCAGACATATTTTGTCTTTGATCTGTTTGATAAATTCTACATTGTGAGAGGAAACTGTCACAATCCAAATAATGAGTCACAAAAAATGCAAGAAAATTGTGCGTAAAGAGCTTTGAACTAAGTGTGGGCCGGGAATGTAGAGCGAGTTTCAGCAGCTGGAGCCTCATGTTCAAATAGTGAAATCATGTTAGCTTGCTTTCTACATAAACACATTAACTGGCTGGTGCCGTCGAAGAATAAGAGTGCACTCATAAAAATTCAACATACAAACAATATGCCTAATCACAGATTAGATTCTGATTTGAGAGTTTCAAACAGGACCGCTCATGAATACTTAGTGACTCTGAGATGCCATGGCTGATTGGTAGCATGACTGCAGGGTGGAGGCCTGTATGCATCTCTACTTAATTAACAGGGTAAATAAAACAGGCTTGTGAAAATAGGGGTTAAGATTCTATCAGTGGGATTACTCAGCCATGAGACCACAGGAAGAGAGATCGTCGCAAGCTTGCTGTGATTCCACCAAATAATTAGTCTCAGCTAAGGCCTTCTATACACAAAGACTATTGCCTCAGTGCACACACAGCTTGCTCAACTCACCACTGAAGCAGCCATCCACTTCCAAATACCAGACAAGTAAATGGAAAAAGTAAGTGTGAAAAAAGTACTGGAGGGGATGTGTTTGATATTGTGTTTGCCTGCCACGGTAAGCTCACAGATAAGGTGAGGTGTGTCTGTGTTACTATTTCCGACCCACATTGACCATCATCGACCTACCTGCAGGTGATGTTTCTAATCATAATTGTATCAAAACGTCAGCGTTGCTAACAGTGCTGGAGGCGAGAGGCGGGTGTGTGGAGAAAGAGGCGAGGTCACCATATCCTCTGAGCCGGGACAAGGGGTGGGACCTAACTTCAGGTGTTGATCTATGCTCTTGACTGCTTTAAAAACCCTGAAGTGTATAGGGGGGAGGGGCTGTCTGAGATAAATTGAAAGGCTGTCTCTCCTAAGGTTCCCCACAGTGTGCTGTGCTGGAGAGAAACGGCCTTGTCAGTGGCATAAATCAAGCCCAGCTGTGCAGCGTAGACCCAGGACGCTACAACCTGCCGAGCGCCATGCAACTGCGGTACAACTTCTCAGATGTCTGCTTTATGCAGCATCATGACTAAAGGAACATGCCCCCAATATCCTTTCTTGAGAAGTTGTCAACATCAAAGTCAACAGTCAATTAAGCAATACTGACGTAAAGAAGATCCGCCATCACCCCTGCTTTGCTTTTTGCACTGAAACAAACAATGGCAACAAAATGCTGCCCCAGTGAGGGATTTTAGATACCATGCCAGTGTTCTGGAAGCAAAACTGACATTACATGTAACTCTACAGCATCTAAATAAAAGGACTGCTTCAAATTAGCAACCACTCAAAGCCCTTTACAACACAAGCAAGCATTTACCCATTAACACACACATTCATACATTGGTGGCAGAGGCTACCATGCACCTGCTCATCAGGAGGGACAACTATTCACGCGCACATTTCAGAGCAATTTGGAGTTCAGTGTCATGTCCCAGGACACTTCAAGATGTAGCCTGCCGGGGCCAGGGATTGAACCAAAGACCTTCTAATTAGTGGAGGACCGCTCTACCTCCTGAGCCACAGCCACCTGCGTGATGGCTTCTCCATCTTACACCACAAAGCAGGTACACCCTTGATGATTTTTGTTGTTGTTCTTTCAGTCAACAAAGCCATTGGTTCTTGCTGGAGGAACAGGGACACTTGGGCATTTTCTTTTGACAATTCTCCAATAAAGGTATAACTGATATTGATTTTTGTTGTACTCAGACCTGTACCAATGGCTCTTACCTTGTCACATGGATCATTAGCTGTTGCAAATGATCAGAGTACTACAACATGACTCTATGATAGGAGATGATTAGCTCTGAGGTGCTTTGAAATGTAAAGCTATGCCCAACATGATTTAAAAGCTAAGACAGAGTCAGCTAAAGCTATCCCCTTGCAAAAAACAATAGATATATCAAGCATGACCACTTAAATTTGCATAAACAAAATCGCCCAATTAGGATGTACCTACCTGAATACGTGCGCAGCCCAGAGCATATAAGGCAGCACACACCCCTGCATGCTATCGTACACCCTTTTCAGAAAGCGACACAGAAGCGACAGGGCCCCTGGGTAGAGAGCTCCACCTATGCTAATACATATATTTCATAACCTTTCTTCTATCTCACACAGGCTCTGCCCTCTAATGCACTGTATGGGTACAGTGGGTAGAGCCCATCAAATAAATGCCATGTCACAGGCTAACTTAAACCCTGAAATGGGCCTAAACTTTCCGTCTTGGGAACCAGGAAGTCCGCAGAGTAAAACCCCATCTTTCTGTCATGAATTGGGACGACAGCCCGTTTCTATAACCTGTCCTAGATCTCTGCTGAGAGGTAAGCTGTCCTCTGCTGGGAGAATAGATTAACCCCCTTGATGCCCATGGATGGGGAAGAAAGCAGAAATGGAAAAAATAGCCCAGTCCTAGCATCCTTTTCATTCCCTCTCTGAACGTGCAGTTGCGGCAGACGGTTGCAGTTTTACAAGACGTCCAGTCTTGTAAAACTGCAAGACAGGACGTGCAACCAGCCACAGAGCAGCAGCTAAGGCTGCAGTGTCCCATCTCAGCCCTCTCCACCACCAGACCCTCAATAAACAAAATGCTGGCCCACTGGGGGGGCTGACGTGGAACGGATGAGCTGGTGGTGAGGCCCGTGAACACAATACTGCCAGTCATATGTGCTATATTGTAGGCAACTGGACTTGCTCGAGTTTCCTGAAGATGTTTTTTTGCCTCTCATCCAAGATGCTTCTTCAGTTCTGAAGGGCTGGTGTGGAGTCACAGGCTTTAAACTCTGTGTGGGTGTGAACCCTTACAGAGATACAGCGTGTCAGAGTCCTTAAAGTCACATGTGAGTCGTTGACCCACCCGGCCCTCTTGTGTGTCATTGGGGTTAGATGGGTCCAGGTGAGAATGGATGTTAGGTCATCTGGGAAGGGTTCCCAAGACTGAATTGTAAGTGGGTGATAAATGGTGTCGTAGGCCACCTCCTCTCTTTAATGATGGTGGTTCCAGTTTGATGTAGATGACTTTTTTCAAACTAGAACAAAGAGTTTAAAGCCTGCAAATCTGCACTAGTCCTCTAGAACTGAAGAAGCTTCTTGGATGAGAGGCAAAATGTCTTCAAGAAACTCAAGCAAGTCCAGTTGCCTACGATATAGCACTTATGATTACCATGACCTGGATGACTAAGAATCTTCACCGGCACATCACTTCCAACTTTCCCAGCTTTCATGACTGGACACAGTGCCTTTAATTCCCCTTTTGTCCTGTATAGAGATTGGTGAGGGTGAAATAGACATGTGTTGTCCAGCTTTCATTCATTCATTCATCGTCTAACCGCTTCATCCTCTTGAGGGTCGCGGGGGGGCTGGAGCCTATCCCAGCTGACATTGGGCAAGAGGCAGGGTACACCCTGGACAGGTCGCCAGACTATTGCAGGGCTGACACATAGAGACAAACAACCATTCACGCTCACATTCACACCTACGGACAATTTAGAGTTATCAATTAACCTAGTCCCCAATCTGCATGTCTTTGGACTGTGGGAGGAAGCCGGAGTGCCCGGAGAGAACCCACGCTGACACGGGGAGAACATGCAACCCTCTTGCTGTGAGGCGAGAGTGCTAACCACCACACCACCGTGCTGCCCTGTCCAGCTTTAGGGTGGTACCTAAAAAGAAGTGATATCCTGTCTCAGCCTTTGCAGTTACTAGGTCTTCCAAAAATGGAAGGCTGGCCCATGGGAGGCCGATATGGAAAGTTCCAAGCGTGAACGGTGAACACATCACCCTTGACTGAACGGAGATGCAGCAGCTGACTGTCTCCTGACTTTTTGACAACATCATGCGGAGCATGGCGTTAATGAATGAACACAGCACTCTGATGCCACTGGTCAGACTGTTAACACTAGTGTGAGCCCCTCGCCTACTTTCTCCTTTAGTGAAGGTGGGGCAAAGTTGGCAGGTATGTTTATGTGCTTGACACTGGGCAGGCATAAAAAATCATAGAAAAATGGTCTTCTGAGCCAAATTCAGTGAGACATCATGTGAAACCGGGGAGGTATGAAGGAGGCTCTTAGAGGAAAGTAATTTGTTTTAATCAAAGCCTTTTTCACAGTACCAACATGAACATCCACACCGGCATAACAACACTGCAACCATGCACCTCAGCTATGAAGGGTTCAATGTTGGGGTTTCTCTGACAAGGCAGCAAGGAAAGTGGGGGCGTCCAGAACCTTGGCGCTCTGTACCACCTACACTGTCTTCTCCTCTCTGCCGCGTTACTACACTTCAGTGCTTCATCTCATCTCCTCTCTGTGGATGAATGAGCAGCTGAGCTATGACCCTTCCTCCTCTAGTTGTTTGATTTTGAATAAAACAAATAAATAAAAAAACTGGAAAGTGACTCTGATTTCTCTCAGATAAATGGAGTCAGGGCATCTTGGATGGCCAGAAAAGAAAAAGGAAACATCTTTTGGATTTGTGACCTATTTATAATTGAAAAGATCTTGTGTCAGAAATACTGTGATGTCTGAGCCTCGGTCACACAGTAAATGATAGCAAACAGCACAGTTTTCCTCTTGGCATCAGAGATAAGAATTTTAGAGATACATAGAAAGTATCTGTATAGTTTCTGTACACCTATTTTACTACATTTAATTTCGTTTCTCTTTTTTCTGCAGCAGGGTTCAATGCAGGGAAAGTTTTTTGTAGCTACTGGTCAAGGCTAGATCGGAGTTTGAGGCAAGGCCCACTGGCAGGTGGTCAAAGACTTCTCCAAAGCTGCTGAAAAAGGCAGTTGGTGGCTCTGGATGAAGAGAAAGGACTCCACTCGCGCCCCCAAGTAGACAGATGGCATCTAGGCTTGAGCCCGGAATACCAGGAATCACTACTTTACCCTCTGGAGGTTTTGTGGGCCTATGACACTGAAGAGAGAGGGCTCCCACTTGATAACCCAGAAGATGCCATCGCTCCTTTGATTCCTACTGAGTCTAGGAAGCATGCCTAAGGTGTGCAACTTCAGGGAGACCCACAACTAGTCCTACAAAATTGAGCAGCGTTAAGATATTTAATGAAATACCATGCATAAAAACAACTGACACTACCTTTAAATTGAGGACTTATGTAAAGACAACAGGGCCCAGCTAGGGTTCAGGGGTATGAGATTTTCATACTATGATAACTGTCTCAGAAAATATCACAGTTTCAGAGTTATTATGTTACAAGGAAATAAGGAGTATAAACATTTTTTTTGGTTAAACAGACACTTTATGTAACTGACACTTCAAACCATTTTTTTTGGGTAAATGGATGGTAATGGTAAATTGTCTTAAAAGTCTGAGGCAGTTGAGAAGGAAAGTAGATGTGCACTTGAGATTCTTCATCAGGCTATATTTCTTTTTTTCCATTTTGTAGATGTGCAAATGTACACGGTAAAGTAAACATCAATTTTATTCCATGGTATATGGTTTCACGGTATATTGCTGCAAAAGTAGGCCCAGTAAACAATGCTTTTCAACCTCTGCCAAGACCAAAAGAAGGATGCTGTCTGCTGAAGAAAGCCACTTTTCCAAGAAGAGAACAAAAGGCTGTAGGAAATTGTCAAGGAGTTCCAGTACAAAAGGTAAAAGTCGAGGACCTTGAGCAGACATGTGATACCTCTATATATATACAAGAGAAATGTTTATTTTTTGACTGCTGTTTATTATGCTTTAGAAAAGTGTTAGTTTTAGTTGTTTCCTACATTTATAGGTTCCAATGATTTGATCTATGTATGTATGCAGTATTATCTTAATATACTGCCAGTTATTTCTAGCCTTTAAGACTGTTTAAATACAGTTATTTAAAATAATTTCAGTCTTTATCTTTTTATATAATATATTTCGTAGCTAGAGCATAACGCAACTGACCCCTTTTTACTGGATGAATTTAAATAGGAAGAGGAAAATCATTTTACCATCTTTTTTTCCCCTGTCATTTTTGTCAAACAAATACATTGATAAAAAAAATGACTTGTTTGTAATGAATGTAAAGAAGAGCAACATAATTTAACCAGGTACTTAAAACAACAGTACAGGAGTTATGGTTTGTCTTTAGCCACAATCAAACCACTGTTTAATGCTTATTCAGCTGTCTGACAACAGACACATAATTAAATAAGAGCAGCTAAAGACTGAATGCGTGTGCAAGCTTGCTACCGTTCGCTCATAGTAAATGTCATTTGGAGAATGATAGCAGGTTGTATGTAATGATTGTAAATATACTGTTTAAAAATTCACACACACAACTGTAACTCTGATAACTATCTGTATGACTCTTTATCCTTCTGTCTATTTAGATTAGTGACAGCTGTGTGACTGGCTAAACAACATATTATTGAGGTAATTTCCAAGACAGTTTAAACCCCCCCAGCTATCCATTGAGGGGGATCTCTCTTTGAATTTCTCCCCATTTCTATTTCTGTTATTCCCATTTCCCTGTTAAAGGTCTTGGCATACAGGAATGAGGTGCTGAGTAGACACAGTGAGGAACAAGGGAAAATACGAGAATCTTGCCCATGAAAACCCTCTGCCTTGACAATGACGTCCTACAAAAAGACAGAAGGAGGTCATCTGGAGAAGCAAAGAGGGTCTTGTAAAGACCAGTTTCTATCCAAAAATTAAAAAATAAATTTGCTGGAGCTCGGGCAATGAGGTCTTGTCATGTAGTGTATCCCACAAAAGGTATTAGAATTCCCAAAACGATCTATTATCTTCTTTTATCTTTTATTCCGTTTTGTTGGGAAAAACAAGCCTCACTATTTAAATTCCCAATTTGATTTGAAAAAAAAAACAAGCAGAGGACACCATCTGCATTACGATGGCTGACTCTGGAAAAATCCCCCAGAAAAAGCCTTTTCGCGTAGACACTCATAAATCTTATAACTCCTTGATCAAACGAGAGGAAGTTCAAAGTGAGGGGGATGAAGAAGATGCCCAACCAGGATGTTCACATATGAATGTCAATGACTGGGCAGGTTAGCTTACAAGGCGCCGAGCAGCTTAGGAGAGGTGGTCCCCTCTTGTGTGGTCCTTCACAAGTTCCCTTCCAATGTTATTTTATTAAGACTTTGGGAGTTTGCCCACTGCTCTTTGAAAGGATTACCTCATGTTATATATTTTGATTCAAATGCTCAAAGTGGTTTGCCAAAATTTACCTACAAATATATTTTCAGATATGACATGAGCAAGCTGGAAATATAAAAGTAAGAAAATAAATGCACTTATAAAAGTACGCAGGGGCAGGGGATAAGTAATTAGTGTGGCCAAGAGTCAAAGGCAGAAAATTTTATTTAAATTTAGCCTTGATGTGATAACTATAACGGTTCATTTCCACCAACTAACCACCACTTGTTTTGTTTTTATCTTGTGCTTTGGGTTAAGAAAAGTGCTTTGAAAATAAAATGTATTATTATTATTATTTGTATTTTTAGCTATGTAGACCAGAAGCTGCAGGCAACAATACAGAGGTCCAAAAGTGGAACCAAATAAATGACTGCAGTACCATAATTTTCTCTTTCATCTGATTACTGATTGTTACTGCCGCTGGCTTGTGTTGTTTTTTCTTTGTCTCCTCTTCCCTTTTTTTTTCTCCAGGTCCCGCCTCTCCCTCATTACTAGTGGTTGAGCACACTTGGAGCCACTTGGGGGAACCATAAAAGCAGAAGGACTGGCTGTGACCGGGTTCAATGGACCGTGACATCAGAGCTGTGGGTGGCGTGTGTTGTCAGGTAGAAGCATTTTCGCGTTGAACAACCGGTGGCTACTCCTCTGGTGTGGAAGGGAGGGTGTTGTTTTGCAGTTGCTGTTTTGTCGGCCAAAACTTTGCTTGTGTGTTATAGGCGGTCCGGCTACTCATTTGGAGCAGCTCGCTTTACGTTTGCATTATATTCTGTTTTTGTAAATAAATCATTAAATTAATGTTGACCTGCTCTCCTCTCTCCATCTTCCAAAAATACCCGGTAGACATTTTATATGTTACTCCCCTCATCCCCTGGGCTCAAACGGGTCTTATGGCGGAGAGAGCAATCAATGTTGAATATCAGATGCATTGGATGCTTATGGGTTTAACAGTTGAAGTATCTAAAATGCTACAGGACAGGTTTGGTCAGTTGTGCACTTTTGTGAGAAAGACAATAGCTGGTGGGATGGAGAAATAGAGTGCTGGTAAGATAACAAAACAAAAAAACACCTGTGCTTTAAATATGCCAGTGAGACGGTGCTCAGCCTGATCACATTAAAAATGCCCGGAAGCTGAAAAAGGAGCACAAATCACTCCCTGGGTGTAAGAAGTTATTAGGCAGCTCGATTACGGTTTACCCTTCCAGTCTTTCAGCTGCAAAAGCACTGTACCTTGCAGACAATTACCATCAATCAAGTAGAAAGGATTTGTGACAGGGATCTTTTGGAGGTGTCAATCAAAGCCCAACAACAATATAACAAGTGCCTCTGCGACCACTGTTGCAGGGAGCTTTTGCTTTAAGACACAGCAAATGCATAAGAATGACTGACACAAAATAAGCACTTATTCTCCAAGTCTCAATAAAGCTCTGCAACTGGAAGCAATGCTGTTTTCTCTATTGGGCTACATTAACAGTGGAGTAAGTTGAAGGCAATACTTGAAATGACTTTCCTTTTGGTTCACTGTGTATTGACAATTGTCTCCAGGGCACCAGCTAGCATTAAAGCTTCTTTGGCAATATTGTTGCTTTATAAAAACACAGCCAGGGGACAGGGGTGCTGGACTGCGACGCAAGTATTAATCTCTTACTCCATGAAATGAACGCTACCGCTACTACTCCAGTGTGTATCATTATAATGTAAGCAGGGAAATGGTGAGTTTTTCCCCATAGCCTCAACAGCTAGGATGGATTTTGCTTTTCCTTCTTTTTGGTATTACATTTTTGATAGATACAGTAGGAATTGTACACTTGTGCACTGTATTATAATACTGACAGTCCAAAGGTACAGTTTGTAAAACCATATGAATATTGGATGTTGCACTTCAGAATGCGTTGCTAGATTTATTTTCTAAATAACAAGAAAAGTTAAGCCTCAATTTTCATAATACTGAGATAAATGAAATTAAATGTTCAACACATTTTGGTATTTGGTCTCACTTCAACAATAAAGGGAAAACGTGCTCAGGATCACATAATGTCCCCAGGCATGAAAATATTGTTAACTTGTTATCAGTGCCTATAAGAAAACAATAACAACAAAAGGACTCTCTTTTTGTCACAAACTATCTCTCAAACACACACACACACACACACACACACACACACACACACACATACATGCACTCACAAAACCTACTGTCAAAGGACCTCAGTGCAAATGAACCTTCTGAGAATAAATGTGTGAAAGTATGCATTTTTTATAGGAAGGTGTCTTAATGAAGCAGGCTGATTTAGAACGTCTTAATTCTCGCCTGTGGAACACGATGTGATTGTGTTGGTAATTGCATTGCGAGGAGAGGGAGTCTATCGGCCTGGTCCGCAGAGAGGATTGTGTGTGTACTTCCACAGGATTCCTTTAATCACAAATTGCTCTCCTGGTTTATTCCCCTTCCAGAGATATTCATCTCTTCTCGTGTGCTGAGGTATCCCTTCAGGAATAAAGAGCACACACATGTTCCACAGGAAATTGTCAGAGGAACCAAGATGGATTACTCATGCTGCGTTGGCGGATTCTCACTTTGAAAAATGGTATCAGCCACAGTCTTCCAGATAAAAATAATCCCAGCGAGCAGTACATGGGATGCAGACGGGTAAAGAGGGTTCTGACCTAATCTTAGCAAATATCTCAGAATTCACTTTATCTCTGGTCTGAGATTTATTTGAGTTTAGTCAAACAGCACCAGATTCTTTGCAGAGACGTGCTTTACACCACCCCCCTCCTTTCCCCAGTAAAGGAAAAACTGCTAATATAGCAAATGTGCAGTTGGACTGATAGATGATAAAAAATTTATGGCACTACATGCTCTGAAGTCTTAATGATTTAAAGGATATACTCTGTGAGTGATGCAGTGGGATGTGGGAGGCACGACCATAATGGCTGGAAGGTAAATTGATCTACTAATCATTTTGATGGTCTCTAAATACAACAACAAATTCAATGAATGCTTGTGATCATGAGTGACAAGCAAAGGCCGATGGACAGTGTGTGCATCAGGGAAGTGTCCTTCAACATCGATCACCCTGACAAGAAGTCAAAGAGGCATCAGAGGCATGTTAAATTTAGCTGTAATTATCACAAAGCCTGCTCTGCCCTCCATTCCTCCTCGCTATTTCTCTCTTCCTCTTACTGTGCATGTCAAGGCAGGGTGGAAGTGTAGTCATACATCAGATAGTGAACAGTGGCTGAGTCAGACACCCATTGTTAAGCTTTTCTGAAAAAATTACCAGGTTGATCAGTGCACATACATCCCTTTAGCTCATTTGAAGAAAAGTGTAATACACACAACATTTCTATCTTTGTACATACAAACATTTTAGCACCATTTCAGAAATAATCTATGTCTATATCAACACGCCTGAAAACGCATATAAGCTGACTGCCCACAAACACCAGGGATGGCTGTGCTGGGTGTAAACAGGAAGCAGATTGTCTACTTTGCAGTTCGATGCTTAGTTACAGAAAAAATAACAAAAATGGCAAAAAGTAAGACCAGGGATTTCTTTGCTTAGACCGAGATGGCACTGTTACTGAAAGTAACACATGAGTATAAGGCAGTCAAGGTGGCAGAAAACAGACTGGGAGTCATTACAAAGCTAGTATGTTGATAAGAATTCTCAGTCACTAAGGTTATGGTAATCCCAAGTGCTATATCGTAGGCAACTCAACTTGTTTGAGCTTCTTGTAGACGTTTCACCTCTCATCCAAGAGGCTTCCTCCTCCTCCTTTGTTTAACCATTGTTAAACCATCTAATCATCCAACCATCTAACCCTAACAACATACCTGATGGCCAGGTGGGTCAGTGACAAACATGTGACCTTATAGACTCTGAAATTCAGAGCTCACATGTGACCTCAACAACTCTGCAAGGGTTCACACCCACACAGGGTTTAAAGCCTGCAACTCCGCACCAGTCAGAACTTGGATGAGAGATGAAACTTCTTCAAGAAACTCAAGCAAATCCACTTGCCTACGAAATAGCACTTAGGACTACAAATCTAGTGCTGCGACATATTAGAGTACTGTGACATATCAGAGCGGTAGGCCTTCAAGATACTCCCCCGTCCAGACTAAAACACAACCCAAAGTTTTGAAATTACAACTGGGTCAGCAGTTTTTTCAGAAGTAGTAAGGGGTTCCAAAATGCCAGAGTAGCGTGGATGCAAGGCCTAAAATGTAGCAATGGTTGGACGTAGCCTTTGTTCGTCAGGCAAAATTCTTTTGCAGATTTTATCAGTTGTAGCCAGCTTGCTAATTAAGCCATGTTAGCTCCATGACTCTCTGGTTTCATGATGACTGAAAGGGTCTTCAATTTGCACTTGATAGCTTCATGATATTGTGCTAAAAAATTTAAAAAAAAAAAAAAGTCAGCATCCTCAATGGTGATCCAAGACATGAAAATTAAGAATTATTTCTGTATAGCAGTGTTAAAGTAGGTAGTCCACATATTAGGCTATACGTTGAATGAGGAAACCTGTAAGAGTAAACTGTTATTTTGTCCTTTTGTCATTCTGGGATAACAAGGTGGGCCGGGATTGTTGATTGTAAACTTCTCCTAATCCATCAAAGACCAAGAGTACATTTGGGTAGGCAACACACAGAGACAGCAGAGTCCACACTCCCCATATGTACTGCTTCAGCATGTGGAGAAAACCAAAGGCTGACAGGTCGTTGCTTAGTTGCTAAGCTATGATTCGACTGCTGTTTGTGGGTCAGTTGAGAGATTGGAGTTGGACAAATAGATCATTGCCCTGGTTGGTGGATTTCGAACTACTGCAGATAAAAAGCTGTTTGTGATACTTTTATGATTTGCTCAACAAGATAATTTTTTACAAAGGAACACCACTTTTATGATTATGGATGAGAATGTCTGACTGCAATTTCCTCTTGTATAGCCCACAAAACCCCATGTCTCTAATACAGGTAACTGCCTATGATCCATCCCATTGTTAGACAGCAGTGATCACAGCATGTCCCACACATGGTGCCACAAATACATTAAACTTGTGATTCATATTCAACCACAGTGTACTAACTTGAGCAGCCAATGTCAAGGGTTGGACACACGGCATGAAAAAAAGAACAAAACAAGGCGGAGGATAATCAGGCCACATTAAGTCATCTGGGTCGGGTTGTTAGCATGAAGCCATTGTCCTTCATGTTTAAATTAGTTATATTTGCCTATAGCCTTCCAGGTAAGCTTCCCCTGCTGACCTTCCAAAATCATGAATGCCAACATTATGAATGGATTTGAAAAAGGGAAGGATTTTCTATTAACACGTTCTATTCTTACTTTGATTAGTAATCAAGCAAGCCATTTACCCTGACCTTCCTTCCTAAAGAAAATAGCTGTGCCCACTGAGGTTTCAAACAACCTATAAGATTATTTCCACCTCCTGAGCAGCCCTAACTCTGAGACATGTTTGGATAAATAAAACATTTACAGTAATCTGCTATGCGGATGTGTGTGTGTGTGTGTGTGTGTGTGTGTGTGTGTGTGTGTGCAAGCACTGAACAGTGTCGGATGTTTGTCTGCAGCTGCCAGGATCAGCAAAGCACTAATCCTCCGTTTGCTCCCATTCTCAGGCAAAGGGGGACCGCACTCTTTCACATGGCTTTTTAAGCTACAGCCAGGTTGGAGAGGCGTAGGCAAAGACAAAATGAAAAGCGCCAGTCAGCTGTCCGCGGCAGCCTTGTCAGGTAGTAAACCTTTCCTCAAGGCAAGGTAATGAAATAAGTCCTTCTGGGCGCATAAGCTTTCAGTATTCAGGCTTGGCACTGCTCACTCACATTGCTAACCTCCACAGAGAGTCAGAACTCCATTTCACAAGCAGATGTTCAATTAGGGGCAAATGAGGGAATTAGAGATCTGATGAGAAAAAATGTGAAGTGACATTTAAACATGATAAACAGTGTTTTTAATAAGAATAACATCATGCAGCCTAAGAACGAGGAGACTGAAATAGCAGTGCTGGGCTGTCCGTTTGCATGGATCATTTAATCACCACCTTTATTAATACACCTGTTTCCATACAACGCTTATTAATTCCAAGTCCTCATAAAAATTAAGCCCTGAGACATTTGATGAGCCTCTTATTAAAATCTCCTTGAAACAGAACAAAGGCATCATGGAACGATAAGAAGATATGCGATAAGTAAATTAATGCAAAGTTGGCTGCTGTGTCTCTTCCACAGTTTTGGTGTTCTCCTGACACTGATTCTTTCTGGAGTGCGTCTGGCAGAGCAGATGGGCCTATAAATGGAGATCACTCTGCGAGACATCTCTTCATTTACGTGACAGCCATGCTTATTTGCTCTGCCAATGTAGGAGGGACATACAATATGCAAGAGGGACAGTGTACCCGTGAGTCATGACTACAGATAGAAATCTGGCTATAGCAAGTGTTGCTCTCTCTACAGACTAATGGACTAATCAACATCCAGGCCACATACAGATGCCCTCTTGTGTCTTCTCAGTTTAACTCAGTGAGCCACTCGAAAAAGTCTTAAGTCGTAAGCTCGCATCTACAGCTCCGACATTAACAGACACCACTTAAAGCTACACACCTAGCAGATGATTTCAGAACAGCTCCGAGCACGAAATGAGTCAGAGAACATCCTCTAGTAGTAATTTCTCATGCTCACTGATTCATGCGGTACATTCGCACTTCAATATGTGTGTCAATACTTTGGCAAAGGAAAAAACAGAATTAAAGAGGCCTCAAAGTACATCTGAGCTCAACTTGTGACAGGCGATAAAAAAGATATATGGGTGGAAGCAAGGGCTGACATTTGGCCAATTTCCTGACGGCAGTTGATTTTACAAAGTAAAGTGTGAAGACTTAGGCCATTAGTATATCAAGCTATTGAAGGTGGCCACTTTGAGATTTAATGGTGTCTCCTTTACGACAAATTTAAGTGTAATTTGGACATGAGAATGATGGTTGTTTTATTAAATCTTTTGACTGGATTTCTTCATCTCACAGATTTTTAAATACTGGAAAAACTATAAAAAAAAATCTCAAATACCTACAAGAGAGTCTATTAAGCAAGTTGTATTATTGTCAGACCCTGGTTAGAACTTCGTGATGTTACGCTATGATTGGTCAGTCTACACTTGAGGGGTGGGACTTAGTGAAGGGTGAATTATTTAATAGGCTCTGTAACGCACATTCTGTTTCACCAGTGGTTGGCATACTATTTTTTGCTCTCCTTCATGTCTCAGTCAGAGCTGCTCAACACAAACAAACAAACAAATGCTGCATGTTCATTAACAAATTTACAATCTTCCAGAGTTTTACAAGTTTCTGAGAACTGTGGGTGGCTCTAATAACCACTGGTGTATGCCACTTTGCTCAGCTTCTAGTCGATATAACAGCGATTTCAGCTTCCCCGCATTCCAAAAAAAAAAAAAAACAAAACCCAAAAAACAGCCTTCATGCCCTGTGGATGCACAAAATCGGGAGGATATGGTTATCCCAACACACTGAGGTTTGCAGCTGTCATTTTGTGCATAACAAAACCATCACTAATGCTAAGAGTAAACAAGTATGAGCCACAAACTCTGTCCCATCGATGTTCAACTGGAATAATGACACCAACAAGACATGGGCTGGTGTTTGGAAGCACCGAACTAATGGGTATAACCCCGTCCTCCTAATTATGTGCATCCACAGCGCATGAAGGCTGATGTTTTTTGGAAGCGGTGGAAGCTGAAATCACTGTTGTATCGACCAGAAGCTGAGCAAAGTGGCACACAGCAATAAACATTAGAGCTACCTGCAGTTCTCACGAACCTGTAAGACTTGCAAACATTCTTTTTCGGTTTACATGTAGCATTCTTTGGTGCTGCTCTCCCTATCTAAGGCGTACATGGAAGGGCAGGCAGGTTTGCTCTCTCTGCCTCAGGCTCTCCTCATTTTTGCACACGGAAGTTCAGAGAGGTTTCCTACCCATTGTGACAAGGCGGAGTTGTCACCAAAACATGATACTAATATTGACAGCTTTGTCAGCACTGTTGCCAGTGTTAGCACTGCTCACACTGTTAGCACCATTAGCTGCTTGCCGTAAGCTTAGCCACCTCCATATTGAGAGTCGTGTGAAGGCAGTCCAAATTCATTCACTCCCAATGTGGCATACAGCTCCTTTAATCAGCTTACAACCAACGTTGTTGCTGGTGCCATGTTATTTGAGCGCTCCCTAAGTCTTCTGCAAGTTGCTCTTAGTTCACAGCAATTGCTATGTGCAGTTTTTTTGAAAAGTGGAAAAAATGTGTATTGATGTTTGAGGCGGAAGGGCTACAACATATTTTTGGCTTGACTTTAACTTTTAAACTTATCCTACACACATTGTACTCTATTGACTGTATAACCACAAAACTCAAAACACAAAATATTTTGCAGAGGACTTTTTTGACACATCCTGTCCTAACCACAGCAACCATTCTGGCCTGTGATGCCAAAAATTCCTGCCATCTGGCCAGAAGCCAGTGGTGTAAATATTTCTAGTCTTAAGCCAGCTTACTGTAGCTTTCTGTAACCCACGGCTGTCTTGACCGATTGTCTGAATAAGCAGTGATTTACTTGTAATGTGTGATGAAGACGCAGCTTGTTTGTACTGACCCATCATGAATGCACTGATGAATGAGGCAATGTTGATTTAGACACTTTTAACTACTGAAGAGAGATAGTGTTTTCTGACAAGATTAGTGTTTCTGTCATCACTTCACAACCAAACCAACCAATAAAGGCTTGTTTTGGTCACTGGCCAAGCAGGCCATGAAAGACAATGGTTGCTCTGAGATTTCTTGGCAACAGTGTGCATTTATATTTACACAAGGTTCTAAATGCATCAAGAACTAAGCTGATCCACTTAGTAAAAGGAGGTGAAACTTGTGTTACTGTAAAAGTATATAACTATAGAATCTTCAGGTGTAATTGTTAATTTTTTTATCTCCATCTGCAGCAAGAATTATATACCACTGGGGACTGTTCTTTACCTGTCAGAGGAGTGGGGGTGGCTGGAGTGGGATCTTTTTTTTATTATTTTGCCATCTTGACCATCCCTTAGATTTTAAAAAACTTACCCTCTGATGTTTAAAAGATAAAGTTAGGGACTGTTTGTTATTTATGAGGAAGTGATGCAAAAAGGGGGAAGCAAGCACTGGGGAGGTTCTTGTGTTTTTAATTTTGGTTTAGGGGAGCGACATACAAATTTGTATTTTTCATATATTTTATATATTTCATATATTTTTAAATTTTAAAAAACTAATAACTAATTTATGGCGGAGGGAGGCTCAAGGAAAAATATTTATAGCTTCGGGAGGGATAATAAAAACACATGCATGCATCTTACATGCATGACTTCTCATGCATGTGGGAATTTCATATATATTTCACAGTATCTGATTAGTGCAAACTTTTTTTGACAAAATTTTAAATTAGATGTAGAATGAAGTGATTTTAATAAATAGCCTATCACTATTATATGCTTAGATTTGGTAATGTTTTCTGACCAAGTGTTAGTCTTGCATGATTTGTTCAAGGACTGTCATGTATGATTTGAAAATCTGACGCTAATTTTAGTTTTTCAGTTTCTTGAGAGCATGCCTTTCAAATCCACCAGGAGTTTTGGGGTTCAGGTCATATTTAAAATAAATAAAAATTACAACCATTTCGAGTTGTTAGCCAAAATAAAAAACATTCCCTACTTAAAAAAAATATTTGACATGCCTCATCCCCTCCCTCTCATAAATAATGAGCAGTCCCTTACCAGATAGAAGTGAAGAGGAAACACTTTAGCAGTTTCAGAATTGTGAATTTCAATAGCTTTGAATCAACTTCCCAAAAAAGTACTTGCATTCACACTCACCACAGAGATGGTTCTGACAGCTTTACTAAGACAAGCCGTGATATATGAATTTTTACATTGCTGATATCTGGGAGACATTAATTTAAGTTCCTAGCTTCCCCCTCCTTCTGGTAGCAACCTTCATTTATGTTTCTTCCTATGTGCCCTGGGACATCTTGAGCTGTTTGAAACCACTAATATGGGATAAAAAAAAAAGAGCTGATAAAACTTTGAACAGATGTTACCTTGGCAACATGCTTCCTGTACTCACCTTGTTCAAAGATGTCACTCAAATGGTTACACTCCCAAGTGCAAATTGACT
Source organism: Epinephelus fuscoguttatus (assembly GCF_011397635.1). Lineage (NCBI taxonomy): Eukaryota > Metazoa > Chordata > Actinopteri > Perciformes > Serranidae > Epinephelus > Epinephelus fuscoguttatus. The sequence goes on from NC_064752.1 coordinate 41,277,289, forward strand.
GCTACAGCTTACACTGGCATACCATTCCACACAGTTCACCATTTCAATAGGCGTGCTGCAGTAGCTAATAGAAGTTTCTGGCTTGAAATCATATGAGGAATAGAGAATGTTTGAAACATAAAAGTATTCTCAGCTTCTTAAAAAAACACCCACTAAAAGACATAAAAAACACACATTGAAGATCCTCAGCTCATATCTGCAGAATAAATAGCGGCGCCATTATAGTACCTGTAAAGAACCATCAGCACCATTTTAGGTCCTACACATCATCAAAGCAGACTGTTTCGCAGACACGTCAGTGTATCATCAATACAATTAGTTTAGGCAAACTTTCAATTTTTTTATTGACACTTAAAACATGGTTTTTACCTGCATTAAGAACTACAAGGCCGTCGCCTCAATCAAATATTGCCCCGCCTCTCTCTGACAGGTGTCATCATGAAAAACTCTATTTTCTAACAAGCGTTACACTTGGTCGATTTCTCTCATTTGTAACTGTAATTGCAGCATTAAGCTGATGTGGTGGCACAGTATTGTAATCTGCACAGTGCACCAGGAAAAGCGCTGCCAAATATCAAGCATAGCTTTAGTTCAGGCACGACACGATGTCAAGCTCAGCTCACATCCTAGCTACATCAGCTGATCTCAAGCAGTCCAATCAACTGATGGATCAGCTGAGTGATGGAAAGCAGTCAGCTGATAGATCACATGATTCCTTTCTAGACAACCAGCTGGCAAATGTCATTCAGGGTCCTATTTAAACTGCTATAGCCTGCTGTCTGTTGCTGTTTCCTCTGCAAACCGCGACCACCCCAGCTCCTCCTTTTCATGTTGTGTCTGATTTATCAATGTCATTTCTGTTTGACATTGATGCTGCTCTGTTCTGTTCCCGGGGGGTCTTTGCTGCTGCTCTCCCTGCCTTAGGCTTTCTTTGTAGGTGCATGGAAGGGCAGGGAGGTTTGCTATCTCTGCCTCAGGCTTCCCTTGTTTGCATGTGAAAGGGCAGATAGGTGTGCTCTCTCTGCCTTACGCCTTTCCACATGGGCACATGGAAGGGTGGAGAGGTGTGCTCTCTCCTCCTTGGGCATTCCATGTAGGCACATGGAAGGGCAGAGCAGTGTGCTCCCTCCACCTTAGGCTTTCCACATAGGTGTGTGAAAGGGCAGAGAGGTGTACTCTCTCTCTCTCTTATGCTTTCTGCACAGGCAATGACCAAAAATATAATACTGCAATGGAAATAAAGTTTTCTTTGACAAAAGTCATCCTGACCAAACTGCAGAAGAAGAAAAGAGCAATCTGCTTTGGTTCACAGCAAAGTGGGAACCAGGCCCCAGTCACAGAGTTTCCGCTGGTTACGTCTTTGCCACCACAGCAAAAGAATCACAAACAAAAACAAAACTAATCTTCTCTGCTGTTCAGTGTTTTAATATAGCTTAATATCACCAGCTGGAGTTCATAAATGCCATTGCAAATGGCTATCAAACTCGGCATTTGTGAACTCCACTTAGTGCACCTCTGCATGTGTGCTTGACTGCTGTCCTGTACGGCAACTAATATTACACTTACCCCACTTTATGGAATACAAAAGTTCAAACAGACATCGCTAAAACATGATAAATGTTCATTACTATACATCTGAGATCATGATGGCCAAATACACTACACATTGCAGATGAATATTTAATGTCCAGGAGTTCACATTATAGACAATGATTATTCCTGTAATGACTTGGCCACAGTTTAATAATAATTAAAAAAAAAATAGTGTTTGAGCAATTTGAAGGCATTTTACTAATGCATGTGTGTGCACATGATCAGGATGTTACTACCGCCGCCTCACTTTGAACCAGGAAAAAAAACCCTGTAAAAGATAATATAACTTGTGGAATCCTGGACTCCTAAATTGAGTTTTTGAATGTCACGAATGCTATCATCATTAGTTGGCTCTGTCCAGAGCTCAGAGAAGGTTAATGATTTATTGAATGAGAAATCTTTTCATAAATGTCATTAAACTGCTTTTTAGCAATAACTGTTAATTAACTGGAGTAAATCGGGATTTGAAATAAATAGATCAATGCATAAAACAGAGTTTTTGATATATGGTATGTCATCTGTGGTGGGCACTAACAGACACAATGGGAGCCCAACTGACATTTTGACTGGGCAGCAGTTTGCCAGGTGCATTTTGTTCTTGGAGTATCATCTCCCCTCAGCAATTACAATACACATAAAGGACCAAATTCTGCTTCCCCAGGAAATATAGCCACCAGCAGGGTTCATATTTTCCCCCCAGTATAAATACCCTTTTTTGAGAGGTATGATGCATAACCTAGAAATACAGTACAATAAAAATTTTAGCATAAAGCATTTGCATCACATTGCCATATCTCAAACCTATTTTAGATGTATGACCTTTTGGACTGCGCTTACTAAATAGAATCGCCATGGATACCTGGGGCATGCTGAATTTCTCACTGTCCCCTCAGCTCCCCAGAGGTGGGGAACTGCGTATGAATGCTAAAGAGCATAACAATTATGTATTAATAAACTATATTTTAAACTAAATTATTATACCCTCTTCTTTTTCTTAATGTGCACCAAAGCACACAAGGCAACATGTATCTGCTGTGTGGTTTAGCGCCTGAAAACAAAAGTAGGGGATTTGTCCCAGCCACACCCAAAGCCCTCTAATGCCTCCCTCCAGGGGTAAACACCTCCTTCAAAGGACTGAAAGATCCAGCGCAAATATTTGCATGACTGCCAAAGCCGATAGAGATAAATACTCAAGGTCTTTAAAAGATGCCGTTTAATGCATGAGGGAGGAACATCAGGACGTCAGCACATCCTGTGGCGGCTCACAAGTGGACACTTGATTGAGTGTGTCTGGTGTGAGCAGCCTAACAAACTTGATTTCTTCCTGCTAGTGACATATTGAAATGCCGTGTTTTTTAGGGCCGCTCTCCACGGCTGACACGGCCCACTTACACACTCATCAGCAAGACCTAGCTCCTGCTCTGCGCTCTCAGCTGCTTTGTTCCAGCTGATGTCATCTAAACCTCGTCCCTGCAGGGTTGTCTGGGGTAGATAAGACACCCCCTCCCCTCTGCTGGTCCTCTGCAGAAAAAAAGGGGGCTGCTGCTATGAAGATGGATTACCCAGCTGGCGACACTAGTTCCCTTTCCGCCGAAGCCACTGTGGAGTGCTAACGCAATTAAGGCAATTAATCTTCAACAAAAGGGGTTCACAGCTTCCCTCTATGATTTCACACCTTTCTGTACAGGTGCATAACTAAACAGACTTGCTCAGACATGCACGCAGACTACAGACTACACATGCCTACAAACACGATTCTTTTTTATCAAGGCTTACAGGGAAATAAATGCAATTAACAAGCAAGAAATATAATACTGGTGCTTATCACACAGTTGATGTGTGAAACCAGGATGTTTGTTCCATCATTTGCATCAGCAGCCTGCTTTCACTAAAGCCTCTTGGTTTTCAAAACAACCAGCAGGAGAATAAGGCGGAATACTGTAGTCGACCTACAGGCAGGACAGCAATTATTGGGGAGCCGTTTAAAAGACAACTGTTCTAACGATTACCACAACAGATGCTGAACATTTTTATTATGAGGCGTACAACACAGGGGTGTGTGTGTGTGTGTGTGTCACAGATGAGAGAGACGGGAGATAATAGGAAAGAGAGTAAGGGGGATCTGTAATCGGCACATTTAAAAGCTCTGGCATGTGTTTTCAAGCTCTGTAAATAGTTACTCCACTTCCAAGCTGGCAATACGGTCCAGCATCATGGCAAAACATTTGCTTTTAATGTAATACAGCTGGGAGTGTGGAATTTTAATTTCAAATCTGTGCCTCTTTCTTCTTCATTCTGAAGCAGCGGCACAGGTGGTCTGAGCCAAATATCATTTATTAAGTACGAGTAAAAGTATTAAAACATACTTCTGAGCATCAAACAGACTGAGTTAAGACGGAGTTAAAGAATTTACTAATTGTCCATTATCATGATTCTCAAGAACTCAAGGAAATGGCCGCAATAAATCCGTTTTACAGCTTAAAAGAAAAAGAATTCCCTCATTTTAATTGTTTGAGGGTAATTATTAATTAATTACTCTTTAACGATTTAAATCTTAAATCATTAATTATTTATCACAGCAGTTGGTCATTATGTGATTTATAGATAGGAATAAGTGAGAGTTCTGAAGGACAAGTACATGCAGTGGTAGAATTTCAGGAAAACAAAGCGTCACAAGGCATCTATTTAACATTTGGGACAGACACTGCCATTTCATTTATCACTTCAAGACGACGTCAATTCGTGTCACACCAAAGACAAATGTGAAATCAATCCCAGCTATGAATTCAAAGCAGCAGAATCAAAATGGTCCAGGTGCTGAGAGGTTGAAATGTGTGATGGAAGTGGCACAGGGCGAGTGAAGGGCACCAGCAGCGAAACCACTATGCAAATTCCGCACCACTTTGTTTGACAAGCAACAACACTGCTTTGTATATATGCAAAGCCTGGCAAGACACTGTGCACACAGCCCTGCTGTCACAGCCGAGTCATGCTAGACTGGTGACACCCAATGGATGACCCCTGTCTGCAGTGAGGCTACTGGGCCAGACTTCACACTTCATTTAGACAGACACACACAAACACTGGCAAAAGTTATCACATGTAGTGTACAGCACATATCGGGGGGTCAAATGTGGCAGGGCACTGAGATCGCCCTCTGTTCTGCAGAAACTTGGGGTCAGAAGTTGAATAATTTGATTTCTGGAGGCCTGCTGAGGTGAAAAGTACTTGATTAGCACTTTGAATTTACTCAGCAGCCGGTCTGTTTGACCACCACTAAAGAGCTGGAGATAAAAAACGGCAAACCCCATAAACCATTACTCATTTAGGCTTCACGCTGCTTTTGCTCTTAGCCGTTTTTTACCACATCTAAGGACTGCATCAAAACCCCTCCATGGACATACAGCAATAAAATATGCTACAGTGACTAGAGGCTTCGGTGGAACCTTGTTTCAATACTTTTGAATTTCTAAACATTCTTAGTTCTCTGACTGAGAAATAAATGATCATGAAAACCTCGCATTGCATTAAAAATTGAATATGTTACAAAAGTACAGAAGTCAATTCATCCCTATAAGGGAGTATTCAGGGCATTTTCACCCCGTTAATTTTTTTGAAAAGCTACAGTAGAGAAGTGAATGAAAAGGAAAGGTCCTCAGCAGGACTCAACTACTGGGAAGGTGCTATTATAGAGATAGCATCATAAACCACTGGGCCACCGAGGCACCCAACTATATGGGACAATTTTGACAGAGCAACGAGGCAATGATCCCTTGTGCAAAACTACTTTGCAGCAGAGCAAGCCAACTTTCAGACCACCCACATAGTCACAAGTGTGCCCAAATGTGCCTGTGCCATCTAAATCTATAGCTGGCACATCCAGCACAATCATAAAAAAAATGTATGAGTTAGCTGCACATTTAAACTGGAATTACTGCCTTGTGATTTTATGTCTCTGCAAACCTGTCAGATTGCAGTTATAGTTTACATCCATGTCTGTGAAAACATGAATGCTTCACACACATCTTTAACCTGTCAGCATAGAAGATCTATACAATCAGCACAGTGTCAAGGTGGGCACCCAGGATTAGAGTCACTAATTCAGTATCTGGCCAAATGTCTACCCTTCTGTTCCTGAGTTATGACGCTGAATAATGGCCAGAAAAGTGTTTTTTACAGAACATTATGATGTCACAGTGAAGTTGACCTTTTAGATATAAAATGTCATTACTTTATCATTTTATCCTGTTAGACATTTGGGTAAAGTTCTGTCATAAATAGCATATGAATTCTTGAATTATGTTGTGAGGTCACAGTGACGTTGACCTTTAATCTTCAACCAGCAAATTGTTATCAGTTCATTGGTGAGTCAAAATGGACATTTGTGCCAAATTTGAAGAAATTCCCCCAAGGTATTGAGATATTGCATTCATGAGAACGAGCCAGATGCAAGGTAAAAGTGACCTTTGACCTATGATCACAAAAATCAGTTCATCATTTAATCCCTAAAGGCATGCTTGACATATCACGCTTATAAGAATAGGACGGACAATCCTACACCATAAAAATCTTAGTAAACTCTAATGGACAAAAAGACTTTTTGTGGTATCTGTCACACCCATGGATCACCTATCTATCCATGTTGGACCCTCTGAGCTGGCAGTGGGGGTGGGCCAGACCATGCTGTTGTTCCTATGTATTTAAACACCATGCCGTGTTGCTGGCGCTGATTTGCTGACAGATGCCCCACCGCAGCCTCTCTTATTAACCTATTAGTGATTGACAGCCTGTCATAGGCTGTGATGCTCTAGTGATCAGTGTGAACGGTCACAGCGAATGTTGAAGTGTGGTCGCCACGTGTGCATTATGGACTCTCAGTTGAAGGCTCTGAACTGACTTGCACAGCAGTTAAAAAGAGAAGGAAGCCATTCTCATCCCTCACTAATCGAGGTCCTCGATTCCTGTCCCAAAGACATTTTTCCAAACATGAACTGTTTACTACAGGCACTCATTAACATCACTGCTCCGATAACAAGCTGCACAGCTGAGCGCTTGTTTCCACTGTTAACAGGATCAAAACAAGCAACAGGGCAACTTACGTTATGATCGCAGGCTGACTCAACAGTTGAATTTTTTTTTTTTTTTTTTTTTGAAAAGGAGCGAATAGACACTGTGGATTATGATGAAATTATTGCATTGTACCCCACTAGCTTACATTGCTCATATAGTCTGCTGACACACGTAGGCCTCAGTCTAACTATGTGCTTTTTGTATAAATTGTACTTTTTGATAGTAGCAGCAGTTTTTTCGAGATGGGACCTGCTGGTGCTGCCTGTTGTTTTCATGGCTGAGGGACTGTGAATGTAATCATACCATATAAATGAAGCTACACATTACCAATTTTGTTAGATACATGATGCTTACTTACTCTATGTAAGTGGTATTCTGTCAGTTTGTTTTTGCCATATCATAACATGCACAGATAGCTTATAGGCTTAGCCTAAAAAAACACTTAGTTGTGTGGTTACCCTTGCTATTGGAGAATCTGATGTGATGTAGTTGCAGATAATGTTGCAGATGTTTAGTGAGAAGACCACTGCATTTACCACAACTCTTGGTTTGACATTGCTTTTATGTTGCAGTTGTGCTATAATGATATTAGGGAAATCATTGCAGCATTAAATGAAGAGATAATGTTGAAGGTTGCCTCCGTTACCTTATTTCTTGTAACTATCATTTGTTGCTAAGTGACAGTAGACAAAACCAGTTGCCTTCCAGTAGCAATTAATTTAATATAGAGTAAGCAAGTACTCTCAATTATGTTTTTATGAGATCTGGCAGCACAGACGATCTATGCAATCAGCACAGTTTCAAGGTAGGCACCCAAGATTGTTCCTGAGAAATGATGTTGAGTTAAGGCCAGAAAAGTGTTTTTGCAGAACATTATGATGTCACAGTGAAGCTGACCTTTGACCTTTTATCATCATTATATCATGTCAGACAGTTGTGTGAGGTTTTGTCAGAATTAGCGCATGAATTCTTCATGGCCAAAAAAATGTTTTGTGACGTCACAGTGACCTTGAACCTCAACCTTTGACCACCAAATTCTTATCAGTTCATTGCTGAGTCCAATTGGACGTTTGTGCCAAATTAAAAGAAATGCCACAATGACCTTTTACCTATGACCACCAAAATCTAATCAGTTCATGGTTAAAGCTAAGGGGACATTTGTGCCAAATTGGAAAAATGGAAAATGGGACGCAGGAATGTATAGTCATACGGATGTATGTTGGACAACCCGAAAAAAATGCCTCCAGCCACAGCTATTGCCCATGCAGAGGATAAAAACTTTTATGCTTGATCTAGAGATCACTTTGGATCTTGCACACATTATATCCCATAGCATATTTCTGACTACACTACTGTTTTTGACCAAGAGCAACCCTGCATTAAAAAGAAGGCAGAGGGAATGCTTTGGTACAGACAATGCATTGCAGCAAAACCAGGTTCAACATTTTTTGCCAGAAAAAAACAGCTTTGTTTTTGGCGGAGTCCTATTTTATTTAGTCTTGGTGTCACTGCAGAGTTGCCAGACTGGCCCAATAAAGGAGGGCTGTATTTTTTCCCACAAAATGCTGTGTGTCTTAACAGATAAATTGAAAATAGGTTGGGGCGTTTGCCATCAATACTATTATATAGAATTTTGCATTATATCTTGTAATAGTACACACAATATTTCACTCCAGATAATCATTTTTAGCTAAGTGTACCTTCCCTTTATAATGTATGTATAATGCTCAGTCAAGGGAGGATTTAAATAAATGTGGCAGCAAAAATGCAAAGCATAATTGTTGAGTTTTTTCACATCATATGTGACTCTCGTCCAATATTGCAACCAGCTGGGGGCATCATCATATTGCAGATGACCTAAATTGTGTGTTATGTATTTAAATGTGGACAAGATGGTGTCTCTGGAAGGAGAGATTGTTGTTTAGCATAAGATGTGTCTGTATTAATACACATGAACACAGCCACCAGGAATCCATACAGTACCTTGCTTAAAGTGATGAGAGTGCATGCAAAGATGGATCAGGCCTATAGTGGAGTAAAGGCAGAACAAAATATCTAATTGTTTTGTTACCTGTTACTTTCCCGGAGTGGTTCGTTGCCCTTCCGCCAGGAGATTACACCCCAAGGGGACATCTTGGGCTTGCACTCAATGAGCACATCTCCTCCAACCTTCACCAGCGTCTGGCTCTTCAGCTGGTTGTGGGAGAAATCTGGGGCAACAGCTGAGACGAGAGCAACATATTAATAAGAGTGGTTGTAAAAAAGCTTCACATCTCTTTTTCAACCAATTATCTCTGAATATCTATGAGATTTATAATTAATCTTTGAAAATTTTCACAATTTTTCACCATTTTATAAAAGTGACCTCATAAAATACATTTTATTATTGACATGGATAATTCAAAGACCCTAGATTTTTGTACATTCTTGAAAATCTGAATAATTGGTCATAAAAAAGGTAAATAGTAATGGCAAGAATTAGACCTTCCTAAGGCCATCCACTTTTCACTCTGTGCTCCAATAACAGTAGAGTACGCTTGGAACAGACAAAAGCTTGGTCAACTTTCCCCTTTCCTGTTAGTGAATTTGCATTTCCTAGGATAGTGAAGGAATGGCCCACCTTACATTGCCTTACTCTGCCTCTGATTGGCTTACCCTGACACTCTTACCTGAACCTAACCAATTTTACTCCTCTTGCCAAAACTTAACCAATCAACCAACAAAGCCAACGAGTACTAGCCAATCATAGGGAGAGTAGGATGGGTCATTCCTTTGCCATCCTAGAAAATGCAAATTCACTTCCTGTTATAATTCGAAATGCTGTCTGCTAGGCTCCTATATGTTGAATAGAAAGATACATTTTGAAGACCGTGAACAGATGTGTCAGGGGGACTGTCACAATCGTTACGGACACATTACATCATATATTGTTGCATCTTAAGCGGGTTAGTGTTAGCAAAATGCTAGCTAATGTTAGCTAGCTTATTTATAGCCACATCAAGAGGAGTAAGCTTGATGTCAGATCAACAATGTCTGCCAGGCTTGCTTTCTCCATATCTCTACAGTAATGTTAAAGAGATGTGATAAAGGACAGATAGGTTGGTTGCTGACATATTTTTAAGATGACATGACTTATCATTTGCCAGAAAAGATCAAGACTAATGTTCCTTTGTCTACATGCCACCCAGAAATAACATAACTTTCTACAGCGACTAATGTTAGGTCAGCACTATAGTCTGTAGTCATTAATAAATACATAGAGTACTTTACTGAACCCCAGAAGGGGAAAAGGGGAGTTAAAGAGATCGATTCAACTTTATTATTATTCTCAGCAGAGACAGAAATGTCATGTTCTTTAGCTTTTTACCAACTCATCATTCCCACATTAAACTCTCCCTGCCTATAAACCACTTCAAAAATATATGCCCTTTTCAAAAGGTGTGCAACTGTCTGATACTGTCCCTGACATCCTTTTTTTCAATCTCCACCTTGAACTTGACCAGTAGCTGTGTTGAGCCTATCAGCAACATGGTCCGGATGAGACATGCTGGAGGATGAATAGTGAATGAGAGCTGCTGCTAGCCCAGAGTGGAGAGTGACAGGCTTGACAGGGCAGATGGGCAAGACTGGCGAACAGAGCAGCTCTGGCATACATCACTGTCAACCTGGATGCATTCATCTTATAATTAATGCTTTTCAATTAGTGGCCAATAAGAGAGAGGCCACAGGTCATGCGGTGGCATTGAAAGAGGAAGAAGACGGAGCAAACTTGAGGACAAATATGAACCAGTGTATGCTTGCACACACCTCTCCATGCACACACCCACTATCTGCACACACCAAGCCAATGCCTTACCTATTACTCGGAGCTCCGCATTGGAGTAGACCTCGCCGTGCTTATTCCCAGCCACGCACTGGTACATTCCTGTGTCGGACAGGGTCAGACGACTGATTGACAATGCTCCGTTGGCAACCTGTATGCGTTCCTATGGACATAGAGACACATGCCTTTAATATGCCTTATTCCCACTCCTCATCTACATAAAAACAGCCAGCCAGTGGGCCAGTGAATTATGGTCTGGAAGTGACAGACGTGGCAATAAATCTAGGTTTTCATCACTAATGGAGGGAAAGGCTTGGGTGGATGAAGGCAGGCTAGCAGAAAATGACCCTAATCAATCTGCATGTTTATGAGAGTGAAATAAAACCATGCCCTATTTATATCTCCGACTGCACCACAGGGCCTGTTTCCCCTTCAGCAGGAGGAGGGGATAAGAGAGGAAGGAATATTGTAACATCTGAGGTATAATGCATTGTGAAAATTGCTTTTCTGATAGGTATGCCCTATACATACTAAGTGCTGTGTACATGGTCAAGCTGTACCTCCTCTTCATCTGTTTGGACTATCGTTTTTTGGCCGCCTGCGGGAGAAATCGTGCTCGTCACTGAGCCATCAAATTAAGATCTATTTATAGAAAGGCTGGGCCCGATGAACTAAAAACTCGGTTGGATCAGTGCATCTGTTGGACATTTAATCCCCAATATAAGTTTATCTCTGTGAACTCGGGTTCTCACTCAAGTCCTTCGCTACAGCATTAAATCCTTGAGCAGTTTTCATACATCTCTATGCAGCCGTGTCAGGCTCTGCCTCCTCGTGCCCCTTCATCTCCTGTGTTTCCTCGGGCTCACCCGTAATGTCATTACAGCCCATTTCCATAGGGGTGTCTGAGCGGCCTGAACTCCAGTCGCAGGGGATTAAGGTACTGTCACATGAAAAGGGAGACTGTCCTCACTGAAAGATCACAAACTAATCCTGTGTTTGAGCAGGTTGTGCCTGAATTTCCATAACGCTCTGCGGCTCTGGATGTGCAGGGGCGAATATCCCTGCTGGCAAAGGAGGCAAATGGTGGCGTATATCAGTCTGTGCATGGAAAGCACTCCCGTTTACGGCTGCTATTAATTAAGCATGACGTTCCTCTCAAATCAGCAGTTTCTCATGCAGGGACCTGGGGGGACCATCTGTACGCCTTATGCTGAAGGAAAATGATTGGCAATGTCATTTGCCAACAACACTGGGTTGATTCGTTTGAAATTAAACTGCAAAAACATGTTTAAGAATGGATGGATGGAAGGAATGACTTTTATGGTTTTATGCTGAGCTTCTTGGGTTTGATTGCTGTCTACAGTTATGTTTCTCAAAGTCACTAATTACTAGAAGCCTTCGTTATAATTACGCATATTTTACAGCTGTAACATTTAAACAAGCTACAATTTATATTGTCATAACAATATCAGGTAACACTTCATTTGGATAGTTTGTCGACAGATAGTTTATAGAGTATTGGTTGTTTTTCAACCACATAGTTGAGATTCAACTGTTTTGGAGTAAGTGTGACAATTAATGAACATGACTTCACCTATGTTGCATAGACTGAGTTCAGTTCAACCTAAACCAAATTATTCTGAGAAAATATAGTGAATTGCCACATCTACACCAACAGACTTCACCTGCAAATTGTTGACTCTCAACTAAAAACCTCTTGAAATGTAACAAACACTCTATAAAGCATCTGTAATTGGACTACCCAATATCAATCAACTACTGTGGATATCCAGAAAAGGTGGAAAATAATCATTGTTGTGATGTAAAAGAAAGAAAAGGCAGCAAATAAGCAATGTGAAATTGATTTTAATGTTAAATTTAATGTCATGAAGCATAAAAAGGATATTTTGACTACAAGAAGATTATCAGTGCTCACTGTGAATGAAATCCTATTCACAGATATTTGATTAACCTTCTGTACATGCCTGAATAACAAAGAACTGCTAGTAGACATGAACTAAGCTCAACAGTGGCTCTGCAGTAGCGGGAACAAAAAGCTCTAAGCTCAGCCTGTTTGCTCCACTTGAGCTTAAATTAACAGGGGGAGCAGGAAAAAATACATCACTCACAGTGGTGAAAGAGGTACTCAGATCTTTACCTAAAAGTTGCAATACCACAGTGTGAATAAAAGTAAAAGTCCTGCATCAAAACTTGTACTTGAAAACTGAAAATAAATATACACTTCAAGTGCAAAAGTAAACAAGTAATTATACAAAATGGCCCCTTAAGGTGTAATGTATATCATATTATTGAATTATGATTATTGTTGCATTAATGTGTTCATCACTTTAATGTTACAGCTGGGAAAGGTGGAGCTTATTTTTAATATATATAAATTGCTGGGGGGGCTTGTGAATATCACCAAGGGATCGATAAAGTTTTATCTTTCTCAATAATAATGCATCATGATTTATTTGTTGAATATATTTAGTATTATTAGTCTGAATCTGAGTAACTACTGACTAAAGATATAAAAACTACATTTGGCGGAGTTACAGTACAACATTGGTCTCTGAACTGTGGCGGATTAGGTTTGGGTGGTATTACGGTAGTACAGTCAGTGACATGCCACCATGGTAGACAGCGTAGGCAGTGGCTAAAATGTCTTCCTTGTGAATCACATTTTCTAAACCAACAATATTTCATAAAATAAACTTTTGTTTGTAATATTACTATTTATTCTTGTGATTTCCATCTGTCATTTGTATATTAATTAAAAAAATGTGGACGTTACAACGAGAAATGTAGCAGTTGCACATCATTAGGTGTAAAAAAATTCAAGAGAAAGGCGATGCTTTTCATCCTCATTAATTGTGAATGCAAGCAAAAAAAATAGCATGATGGCATGCACACTTAGATTCTGTATTCTACAACATTAAAGTGCTATCAATTGGGACTATTTTCTGGCCAGTATCACTCCGCCTTGCAGGCCCGCAAGACAGCACGCCAACAGAAATCAATAAGACAGTTCATCACCACGCCGTGCAGGTGCGCAGGATAGCAACAGCTAACGAAAACTTCATCGGCTGTTTCCAACAGAGAGCCAGTAGGCTATTATTAGTGAGGAAAAGATGTACTAGCCCTATATATACCTACTACTACAGCGTGAACACCGGCTCAGGCTCATGACACACCCTCGTCAGCTGCTGTAGGTAAACAGAGGAATACCAAAATGGTGCGAACAGCTGTGGGAATAAAAACATTGACGGCTCCCAATTCCATCGGTTTCCTGTTACAGATGTAACCCGTAGGCAACTTTGGCGAACCCACCACCAGAACAAAGCAGAGACTGGTCGTAATCACATATGAATTCACATTTCTATGTGATTGATTACTCATGTCATGGATTTAGCAGTTAGCTTAATATAATAAACTAAATTCCTACGGTAAAACGAGGCCGCGTATAATGTACTCTCCACAACACAACAGGCTATTAGTTCAATCAAACATTTTGTTGTACAGACAATCAGTTATAGACATCGTTATATAGACTGGTATTAGGTAATATATCTCTCTTTGGGCACAGCAGTGCGGAAATTGCGTTTTCTCTGTCCGTCGGGATCTGTGGGCAGCTGAAGTGAGCTTGACATACGCGCAGTTGCTTCACCCTCGCTGGCTTGGTAGCGAGGTTCATCCCAACTGACACAAGCCAAAGTTGCCTACGGGTTACATCTGTAACAGGAAACCGATGGAATTGGGAGCCAGCGATGTTTTTATTCCCACAGCTGTTCGTACCATTTTGGTATTCCTCTGTTTACCTACAGCAGCTGACGAGGGTGTGTCATGAGCCTGAGCCGGTGTTCACGCTGTAGTAGGTATATATAGGGCTAGTACATCTTTTCCTCACTACTAATAGCCTACTGGTTCTCTGTTGGAAACAGCCGATGAAGTTTTCGTTAGCCGTTGCTATCCTGCGCACCTGCACGGTGTGGTGATGAACTGTCTTATTGATTTCTGTAGCTGTGCTGTCTTGTGGGCCTGCACGGTGGAGTGATACTGGCCAGAAAATAGTCCCAATTGATAGCAAGGTCTGACGTAATGCGGGGATGTTTTAAAATTATTGAAATAGTCTAACAAAACACATGCATACTTTTTTGTAGCTTAAAACCTTTTGGTTGTGTCCCCCGTACATCTTCAGAACTACTTTTTCTCCGGTAAGCTACGGGCGATTTCTCAGAGCAGGAGGCTCATTGACAGTAGTGACACCATCACATCAGAGCTACAGATGGTCAGTGTTTCACACAACTTCATGTCCAAAACCCTGAACTATCGCTTTAACAACAAAAAGCAGAACTCTTCTGTGCCTTTTAAAATATGCCCTTTGTTACAAATGATACATATGATTGAGATTCCACACTGGGAATATGTGCAGTTGGATATGGACAGTGTGCATTTATGTTTGGTTTTATATTGAATTGATTTGTGTTTTATTGTTGCTAACTAAACACAAAATCGAAACATAGTTGGTCGTTGTATTTACCACTTGTACAGTATGTGAATCCTGTGTCATTGCAGACGATAACTTGCTTTATATTGACCAGTGTGTGCATGTCTATGCCATCAAAAATACAGGCATTTATCTTTTTATTAAACTAATACTGAGATGCTGAATTGAGGTGATGTATTGTGGTGCACAGCACGCGCCACAAGAGGTCAGTCTCTGCTGGTGAAACAGACAGTTGAGCCACAAAAGATGGCATGACTGCAAGAAGTGGGGATAACACAACAGGACTGTAAGCAGTCGGTCAGCAATGGAAGAGAGAGACAAAAAATGGCTTATTTTCAAATCTAACTGTGAATTAAGGGTTTATTTCAACCAAATTTTGGCAACTTTTATGTTGTTCCTGTCTAATCTGAATTATGTTTTACAACAAGTTAACAAGGCAATTAAGCTAGTCCTAATTTGGTGAAATAAAGAAATTTGAGTTTAGAGGTTGTATTGTTGTATTTTTCTGTTTATTAAGGAAAATTAATGTAAGAATATTTACTCTCTTGAGATTGAGTGTAATGGACAAAAAAAAGCTAAACTTTGTTTTGTTTTGTTTTTAGAGTTTTAGCATAAAATGGAAATATTCAGGTAAAGTACAAGGAGCTTCAAGACTACACTGATTGAGTAAATGTACTTTACAGCACTGATAATCCATCCTTGAAATCCAAGAGCTTTAACATTACAGTCCTAACAGGAATAACCTCAGTTCAAGTACTCTACTTTAAGCCAGCTGTGTGGTGGTCCCACACTCCTTTAAATGGACCTAATCCTGTTTCACACTGGAGTTTCCCTTTAATTGCACATCCACTTAATCCTGCAGCCATTGTCAATAAAGCAGCAGAGAGTGAAGTCCTTGAGATGAAAACAGCCATAAGAAAATAAGCATTCCAATGAACCATTTCTTTTTTTGACGAAGGCCAGTAATACAAAGCTTCACCTGTAGAACAAGGAGTCTATTATTGTGTTAGGGGTGCATCTGAAATAGTCATACTGGAACAACCTAGCAACATGTCAACCGGCAGTCCAACAAAGAGCCCAGTGATTGTGGAACCAGTCTGAGAGGTACTATTATTAGAGTGAAACACTAGAAATAGTTGGAGTTCTTAAATATTTTAAATGACTGACATTGAATAATTGAATGCACATATACTCAGCTATATATATCATGACTCCCTAGAAGTCGACTCTGCTGTATAGTCAATTTTTCCCAACAACAGATATGGCCCATAACGTTATTATTTTTACGAATCGATCACTCTATATTCTGTTGCTCAAACTTATAAAGCTGTCAGCAGAAATACGTTCCAGTGAACTATACAATCGGAAAGGTCTCAATTGATTCACTGTAATAAATAACAACAAATGGTGCATCCTCTCCCCACTGCTCCTTCCATCATTGACCTTTCCCTCTTCCACTCATTAAGCCTCTGTGGTTAATGGTGGCATTTCAAACAATGAAACACCTTCACTGATTAATCCATTCACCCATGCATTCTGAATATATCCATTTATTATATTTATGTTAAGGGAAAATCTGCTGCGAAAAAATCAACACAGCCATTGTAACCTTTAATCACAAATTCATTGCTTTAAATCCAGATGGCCGAGTGGTGAGGTGCGTTAGTAGGTTCCCCTATTTTTGAGAATATTATCTCCAGCGGACATAAACCTGGAGGGACTCATGCATTTGGCTATGTGTGTATCTGCCTGTCTGCAGCGAACAGCACAAACTACTGGACCAATCAGCCTAATATTTTGTGAGCACATTAATGACTAGGCCTATATGCTCAAGGATTTCTCATGGTTGTGGTGATTCATTATGTTAAAAAACCTGTTTTGTTGACTGTTTTTTAAGGTCTGCTGGCTCCTCACTCCTTGTAAAAGGCTGCTAGGGGCAGTAAGTTTTCCGGAGATCATCTTGGCTAAAAACAATAAGCCTTACTGTCTGTTGCAGGTCACATTTTGGCCTTCGTTTTCTTAACAACTGACATCCATAGAAAAGTCTGATCTCATTTTGAACCAGAGCATCTGCACAATAATTCCATACCCGATATGTTATGATCCACCAAAGTTTAGCACGATACCAGATTAATACGTCACTGTTTTTGTTATCTTTGCTGCCATGTTGAATGTAAGGGAGCCAGGAGGGACAATTCCACCAGGCAAAGCTGGGCCCACCTTCCGGCTGCTATGGCTGCAACCCGGTTTTAATCCATCCACCTCATAGCCTCGTACTATTGCGGGAACTTTTCAAAAGGTATGTGTTTTGCCTGCCTGATTTTGCAGACATGCAGATTTTGTTATTTTCTGTTATATTTCTTCTTCTACCATTAGTAAGACAGTGGGCTGTTTAATGGTTTCTTTTAATGTCAGTTTTGGACAAGGTAAGGCAAGTTTATCTAACTGGTGCATTTCAGAGCCAAAGGCAACTTAGGCCAATTAATTGTGTAGATTGTTGATATTTCTCACTTTGTTGTGCTGTAGCCTGCAGATAAAGTTGATACTGTTTAAAGTCCAGTTAAGAACAACATGAACAACAGATTTGTGGCTGGGTTTAAGTTAACAAAAATACATTCATCCTCATAATTATATTGTATCTTCTGAAATGACCTGCTGCACATTTGCTGAAAATACAAGAACTATGGCTGTGATCAGCTCGAGCTGCCACGATGTAGACAAATGCGGCCTGGCAGAGATCTGCTCTCTACTGTGTACATTTTTCTAGTTTTGAATGTTTTCATTTAGACATATTTAGCAGTGTTAGGGGTAATGTTGCATTAACAAAAAAAAACACAGCATGCATTAGAAATCAGCCATCTAATATTTACTGTTTTGCAAGTATCTAATAAGAGAAACAAACACATAATCTCACACATTAAAACAGATGGGCTTTCTTGTTTGTTTGTAGTAAACAAACACAAGAGTGTTACCTTACAAAAGGTTTTAATAAAAATTTTTAGCCATTGGCTAAACAGATTGTTGATTATTCTACCCTGATAGAAGCCAAATGTGTGTTGTTTTTTTTTATGAGAAAGAGGCTGTGCTGTGCAGTGTTGCCTCCAGTAATATAACAACAGACTGGGTTCATTCCAACAACATGTATAACATTCAAGTACTGATCGATATCCTCTGGTGTGTTTGTCGCCTTTTTTGCATAATGAAGCAAATTAGCATAATGTCTGTTTATTTATCAGGTGCAAGCTGTGCCTGAGTGCCCAATCAATCTTTTCCAAACAACCCGGCTAAAGGATCCAATATAGTAATCCAATATGACGAATCATATTTTTGCATTTGCCAACAACGGACTTGAGTTAAAGTTAGACGTAAAAGTAGGCTGGTCGGAGACCCAACAGGCTCATCTCTCATAGTTGTACCCATAATGGGAACTCAGTGGGGGCGGGGAGCTAGAATGAAAGTAGGATATACAGTGTTTATATAGAGAATCCTACTTTTTCATATTTGGTGACACAGGATTAATTACTGTATTTGTTGAAGACAGATTTAAGGGAAGATTAGAGTGGCTCTTAGAACACTGTGCTTTCCATACTAGCATGAAATACTTGGCCTGTTTACAGTTGAGTCTCTTAGCACAGCAAAGCACAGCAGACACAGTCTAATTCCTTTTAAACAAATGCTGTTTTGCAGAAGTGAATAACATAATGTATTGCTGCACAGCAGGCACCATGTTGTAATGAAGGAGACAATAATGCATGGTAATTAGTCAATAAAGCTTGAACAAACAGCACAATAAAGCTTTGAAAGTACAGTACATGGTTGCTCATACTCTTCTTTCAGCCACACAGAGTATGAGCATCTGTGCCAAAGCTGCTGTCTTAAATCTAACCCTGGAAGCAGAACTTTATCTTTAGTTCTAAAGAAACACTGGTGCTTGGCAGATCTCACCTCCGCAGACTCCAGGTTCTCTCCATTTTTCATCCACCTGTAAGAAGGCTTTGGCTTCCCTGTGGCTTTACACTCCCACACCAACGAGTCATCAATGAGTTTCTGGACATCTTGGGGTTTCTCAATGAGATGAGGAGGAGCTGAAAACAGTGAAAATAGGACAGTGAACTCAACATGTGGATTTAGAGATTGTTGGTAACAATGTTAACACGCTTATCTGTCACTTTCAATTATGACCATGTGCTCACAGCAATAAGGCTTTTAAGAAGTAGCGAAAGCTCAGTGTTGAGAAGGTTAGTTTTGAAATGTAAAAGGTTACAGATTATTAGTTACCCTCTTAAAAATTCATAAGTAATGTAACTATTTTAAGTAATTCACCACATTGATATAACTTATTACATTTAGTGTAATGTTATACCCATTTTCCATTCAAATTCTTGCATATATGCGGGTTTTTAAACACAGGAAAACCTGTTAAAACAGGCAACAGACTGCTAGCCCATTGCCAGTAACCAGCAGAGTTTTATTTTTTATTATTTTTTTTATTTTTTTGACTGGTGCATCTCGTCTGACATCACTGACAGACTGGAAAACAGGTTGGCAAATGGCAAAAAGCAGCATGGAAGCCAGTGTTACTGGTGTTCACTTCTTTTTTATATCCATTATTTACTCAGTCCCTCTCTAACTTGTGAAGTATCAGGTCTTTATCTAACTAACCAAGAGTAGGCTAGTCAATGATTAAGTGAAAAAAAGTGGTACATAAAAGCAGATCAGCAAAAGCTCTTTCTGTGTAATGCTCTGTACATTGTGGATGATGTGTAGGTCAAGTCACCATCATCCTATATCACACAAGGCCAGTGGCAGGGCAAGAGTAATGGCTGACTGCACGTTTCCATTCCACAGATCTCACCTAATGCCACTCTCAAGGACTGACCTGTGTGGAGGCTTTTCACTAACAGTACAATCCTGCTTTAATTGGCTTCTGCTATACAGTATTTTGCCTTCGAGTAAAGCAGGATAACACTGCAAGAAATCCAATAACTGCAAATGTATCCGCACTCTATCTCTATGCATTACAACTTCAGCATGTAGTCAATGCTAGAGCTAGAGTGTGTGTATGTGGGTGTTCAGAAACACAGAGTGACGACAGATAAAAAGGAGGTGGATGCAGAGACCGGAGGGGGGTATTTGTGCGGTCTTGTGTATTTATGTTGGAGTCCTGGACAGATTCAACATCAAAGTCCTTCCAGTATCAGAGGAATATTTGTATTTGTGGATCATGTGCTGTACTATATGCTTCTAATACCCCTTTGGCAACTGAGGCTGCGGCACAAGGTTGGCTAGGGTCATTAACATTTAACTGGTATGGAGGCTGTGCTGCTGCTGTCTGTACAAACAGTAAAAAGGGTTACAAGCTCCTTTGACAGGAAGCTGATGTTTCTGTTATTTTTCCTGCTACAGAGAAAAGACATTTACTGTCAAACTACATGACGGAACGTCCATGTCAATCTTCTCTTTGTTGTGGTTGTGTTATGTTACAAATAAAAAATGAAATTATTCACATTGATATATTTTAAATCAATTTTGGCTAGAGGTGAATAGGTTCAAACTTTTACCTAACAGGTATCATGAAACTTCCCCAGTAGATTAATAACTCTATACATATGCAAATGGAACATTGTCTAATTACATATATGCTCAGACTTACAGTTGCACTTTGCTAACAAATTCATGGGGAAAAATGGTTCTGTTATTTTTTGTGCATATTTTTTCATGTTGGGGACCGTAAAGTTTGCATGTTTGTCTGTATGATAAAGCATAAACAAACAGATTTGAGTATGGCATTATTTTTTTAAACTAACGTTTAATTTCTAAGACAGTGTTTTGGTTGTATTTAAAAAACTAAAATATCCTTCTAAGGATAGTACCAAAACTGCCTTCCCCCAAACCAAAATTATTAGGTTGTAAATAAGTAGTATTTTAGTTTTGGGTACAGCAAATATTAAGTTGGCAGAATAGGAAACTTTACGTTGACTTGCCTTAAAATTAATTTGCATTAATTCAAACTGTGAAAGCAATCAAATTGTTAAAGTACATCTGACTTAAAACAATTGTGTTAATTTAACTTGCTGATATTACTTTGTTAAAACCTAATTCTGTAGTGTTACCAATTGAAGTAATTTAATTAAGTTGGTCCAACAATTCTCTTTTTTCAGTGTACATTTTCAGAACAGAAATCTAAACACTGGACAAAGCAGGATTCAAAATTCTTGTTTCTTGTTTCATTTTGTTGACATATTAAGAGTTAAGGGTTGTGCTGAGGTGATTTTGGTTATTTCTTTGCACAACTCCATAAATCAGGAAATACTGTCAACAGCCATAAAAAAAATGTTTTTAGGAATAAAATGTTACTGTATATAAATCAGGCTGTGACTGATAAATGAATAAACCCCCGTGTAAAAACCTTAAGAATTTAGATGGGAATACAACTGAAGAGTTTGGTGTCTGTAAGTGCTCCTGGAGTGAAGATTTCAGGCTCAGAGTATGAGGCAACAACAACAAGAACAACAACAACAACGGTACAAAAAACTCATTTTGAGAAAATACCCTTTCAGAGTAAAGTTCTTTACATTTTAAGACAAAAAAAAGAGAAATTATAGATGAAATGGATAAAAATAAATAAATGACATAATAATAATAATAATAATAATAATAATAACAATAATAATAATAATAATAATAATAGATAGATAGATAGATAGATAGATAGATAGATAGATATCACCATGAAACTTCAAGGCTAATTACTTATGTTAAGATAATCATTTTTTATTAAAGGTCTTCTGAAATGTTATGCTTAAATATACAAATGAAACATTAAATTATCAAATATGTGCTTTCTGGGTTAAATAAGATAAATAGAAAAATGTGTATTTTGGACATTTTGGAAGCAAAAAAGCCCTAAAAATTAAAATTGACCAGTGCATTAAATAAATATATAAATAAAAAGTTTTCACCTGCAGTGTCTCCCAGTGGTGCCCCAAGGGAGTCCACGGGGTGCCCTGCTACAATGATGGCCCCCCCAGTGGCCGTCCCTGGCAAAATTTATTGAAGGTCAATATTACCGTCGTTATAGGGGTGTGGCTCGGTCATTTTATACAGCTTGTACAGCGGTAGCACTATCTTGTGAAATGAGACAAGGTAAGGCATCAATTGGTACCAGCCATGTTGGCATGGCTTGTCAGGAAGGGCACTAAATAACACTGCAAAGGCTCAATTTTGCCATGGGAACAACTGGCATGGCCATTATCAAAGGTTCCTTTGAATTCTCACCTCAAGATATCTGAATGAAAATGGGTTCCTATGGGTACCCAGGAGTTTCCCCTAAACTTGAGAGGGCTTGTTCCCAGCAAATGTTTTTTTTTTTTTTTTACAGTGAATGTTTTTCTTCAAATTAAAGCTGTATATTTGTCTTTTTAAGAAAAAGGATAACCAGCCTATTTGAAGAACAATGAATCACCTAACATGTAGAGATACATAACACAGGATTGTTGTGGAACTCGAAATGTTCACTGTACTGGTATTAATCTGCACACCTCAGATAATCAATAAGAATAACTGTAAAGTCAGAAACCAAATTAAATCAGTGTGCAAATATCCATACTGACAGTTTTCAACTAGCCTATATACCTCAACAGCATAATGGAAGTCCTGAAATTCAGTTATGGCTTTAGGTTTTGGTGTGGCACCCCAATATTTTCAGTTGCCCCATCAGGTCACCACTATAAAAAATTTCTGAGGGTGCCACTGGTATCAGTCTTTTATTACCAGTCCCTACGCCTGAAGAAGTCTTTGAGCTATGTGTGTTTAGAAAAGAGCCCACAGGGAAAGATGGTAGAAAGTTACTCTATAAGGCTCCAACATCACCACTCATTTAGCTTCACATCCATTCATGCTACCGCAACCCTCTATCAGAGCCTGGCTGAGCTGCCCCACCCACTGCACCTTCCAGGACTGCATTGTTGTTGTTGTTGGTCTTTTTTATTTTTCACCTCACTGACAGGGTCCCTCACTCTATCCCTCACACGCCGCGAACGTATCGACTCTCAGTCAACGCTTACCAAATGAAAGCAGGCAGCCCATCTCTGCCTGCACCGGGGCCAAGCGCGCATACAATCAGAACAAACGTCAAGTGGCTAAAGCAGAGGAAAGATGGGGATTTGCCTTATCAGTGAAATCACTATGAGATAATGCAGCGGTAAAGTCTGCAGAAACGCAGATGTGAATACAACAGGGGAAACTAACCTGTCACAGCCTCGCATTTACTTTCCCTCTGAGTAATATCAACATCAACAAGGGAGCAAACAGCCATTTCTTTTCCAAGCTTGGAAAAGCTTGAAAATTTAACAAAAGTTCTCGTCTTTGGCTTGTGTAGTGGTCAAAAACTGCTTCCAACACAGAATTATGAAGAAAGTCAGTGGCAAAATGTACCAGACCCAAAGAGCTCAGTTTGCATGAAAATGTAATGAGTCTAATTTCAGTTTGAGTTTGAACGTCATCCTCAAACCTCAATGCAGTTAAAGAATTCCTGTTTTTAAACACTATTGTAAATTTGAAATACACCTCCTTTATATACAGGACAATAAACTCTAAACACATTAGGCCTACTGTGTGAGTGGGATTTAAGGGTGAATAAGTGTGAGAATGTTTTAAAGTGACCATAGTGCCACCGTAAAGTAACACCTTCATTTCTTCCTGTCTAACACAAAGCCCAGCTCTCTTTCCACTGTAGCTTGCTTGGATGCACAAGAGATACCCTTATCGATTCCCCCATTGGCTTACACTGCTGACGAATGTCTCAAAGGCTTAATTCAAAGGGAGTTCAAAATAAGATTACTGATTTTTATCACCTGGCTGCAGACAGCAGCAGCAGCAGAGAGAGAGAGAGAGAGAGAGACTGACAAAACACATCAAAAATGAGAGCGGGGCCACAGCTCAAAAGGACAAATCAAGCCTTGGTGGATCACAGCGTGCTCTTGGGCTGTTATAGTGAACGAGGCGAAGGGCTTCCAGCGCCGCTGTAAATCACGGCAAATTGTTTAATGCCCCAAATGAGTTATTTTTGACAGCTGACACAGCATGACTTGAAGGGGAGAAAATCAGAAGGAAGAAAACAGAGAGCAGTTGAGGTGGGAGGAAAATCCATAGTTTGTTCAGAGAGCAAGTGAGCAGCCTGCCAAACCTGAACACATCAGTCCTGGCTAAAATATTATTAACGTATGAATGTAATGGTATCGTTTTATCCATTCATTCATGACCATATTATTTGTGATGATAGGAAGTCATCAGGATAGGTGTGTTAAACTTGTATGGTCTGGGAGGTTTGATAACTTTGATTATTTATACAGCACAGATAGACAAATATGATTTATAATATTAGTCCCTCCTCTCTAAACCATTCCTGTCCCCGCGAGTTTCTGTCTGGTGTTGATAAGTCACAAAAAATAAAAACTGTATCCTCAAATAAAGTTTAATTCAAAGAACAAGACTACTATATACTATACTAGGGGTATATAGTAATAGTAATATATTAGGGGGACACGTCCCCCCTATATGCCCTGCCAATATATTGATTAAATATAGAAAAACAGAAAAAAAGTGCTATACTACAAAAGGCAACCATGCACTACCGTCCAAAATAATCATAAATAAACTTAACAAATTGCCATTATTATTACTGCAGGTTCTAGCATTACACTGTATTGTAGTCCTGCATGTGGTTTGTCCAAGTGGTGTTGCCGTACCGTAGCAGAAGCTGTTGCTCGACTGCTGTGGGGACAATCAATGTCAAACACTGTACTGTCTGTTTCATTAGTTTCAGATGTATTAAATTGGGAAAAACTAGGATGTAATATTACAGTATGTAGGCCCTATTACTGCCCTAACTGTTGAATGTTATATTTTTGGTAAAGTGTTAGTATGCTATGAAACTGTCATAAAAAGGTTGCAAAAAGTCATAGTGTAATATGTCATAAAAACAAGTCATTAAAATGTCATAAAAAGGTCATTAAAAAGTCAGTGTGTGCACTTTTTCTGAGTGGCCCTCAATCATATGCTGCCCCCTAAAGGCCCTGACATGCCAAGCCAATGTTTGGTCGTCGGGTAGCTTCTCTCACCCTAGTTGGTGTGGTGTGCCCTGCACTGTTGCCTGTTGTTGGAATCAACGCTGGCAATGGTGGAGCCTATCGGTGTATGAAATGTTTATGACTGGCAGCACACGAGAAGAGAAACAACAGTGAAGAAAATATTGCTAAAGTCAAGAGGGAGTGAGACCAAACAAATATGTTACATAAAGTAAGATTACTTTTCTTTTGCCATTGTGCTCTTTAGCAGAAATAAGTGTGATGGTTTGAGTTATTGTTCACTGGTGCATAATAAATATGCTCCATACTTTCAACATTACATTGTGTTGTTAGTTTGCTAGCTGGCGTCATGATGCTAGCTTTCCCTTTTTGATGACAAATGCAGACTACCGCTGTCTGCTGGTGTGGAGAGTTATTTCCTCTCATGCAGGTGCAAATCATTAGTGCTGGTTGGCCGTCAGCTGTAGTCTTTGTGGTGTGTTTATGTGCAACTAGTTGGCTGAGCTCTAGCGATGCAGCAGGGGGCTTCCATAGCCGCTAGTTCTCTGCAGTGGGTTTAGAGTATGTGGGCCTTAAAATGGCACTTAGCCATCAAAACTGCGAGTACCCTATCTAAGATTCTTGTCTCTGAATGTTCTTAAATTGTTTGTTTAGCTGTGAAATTCCAAAAAAAATCTCCTGGGGGGAACTTCCTGTAGGGTTGGGTTGCAGAAAATTGAAAATCAACAAAAAATGCCCCTTCACAGTTGTTAAATAGGTGATTACGGCCCTTTATGATTCCTTATGGTATTTTGTTTGCGGTTTGTATGCAGTTAGTAACAAACTATAATACAATTAAAAGATATTTAATTATTTACTATGGCGCTGTGACCATGTTGGTAAACCTAAAATATTTCCAGAGCTAATTACATTTTCTTGTCACAATGGGCAAATGTTTTTTTTTTTTTTTAATGTGGTTTCATACTTTTTTTATTTACACTGAAATACATAATTGATCCATAGATTCATACTTTATCATATCATTAGATCAGAAAGCCTTTTCAAAGAAGACACCCATTTAATATGGGCAAATGCACTTTGCATTCACTGAATAAAGCAAAACATTGACACCTTATCTCATAATTATGAAATCCTAATGTCTCGTAATTATTAGGAGATCCTGACGTTGGTGTAGCCATTTGCTGTAAAACTGTGAAATATCTAAAATATATAAATTACCTTCCCAACAAAAGCATATGGCAACCCACAACGGGACATCAACAAAAGCAACAATGCAGATCTTGTAATTACAACATTGGGATCTCGTATTTACAAGATCTTATGTCGTAATTGTGAGATAAAGTGTCCATTTTGTTTTTTATTCAGTGAATGCAATTCGCTTCTGTAGGCAAAAGTAAGTACATACATACAGTACATGGAGGTGTCTTTAACGTGACATTTTATGACGAATTTGTCTATTTGTATAGGATTTTCAAGACTATACAGAAAACGGAGAAGGAAATAACGAGCATCGTTAAACATACAAGAAAAGAAAAGAAAAGAAAAGACAAAAAAACAACACCCCACAAGTGCTACCTTAGTGAGGTCTCGTTTAGGAACAATGAAATCACACTACTTTAACCTGAAGATTAGTCACGACAATCTTTTTGAGAAAGTGGAATAATTGTTGAATTCCAAAATATCAAGTTCCTACAGTGAAGCTCTGTACTGACCAACTAGTGTATTTAACAATATATATGTCATGCTATATATAGATGTCAGTTTAACAAAGATCATAATTACTGTCAAGTTGGAATGAAGTGACAGTAGATATTATGACTTCTAGTATCTGAACTCAGTAGGTGTGACTCCATCTTCAGGACTATAGGCGCCAATGAGCGAATCTGCTAACCTCCTTCCTGTCGATCCAGATGCTGCTGTGCAGATTATGTCCCTGACATATGTGCCACCGGCCTATGTATAGTACATTTAACGGCTTTGATCTCCAGTCAAGCTGGATGTCAATCATGATGCCATCTGGTGGAACCCAATACAAGGCTCACCAACAAGGTCGTATCCAAGGGCTCAGCCTCATCCGCATCACTCCTTTAATCTGGATCAAAATATTAGAGGCATCATGGCTGACAGCCTTTAATCATTTTGATGTGCCGTTAAAACGAGCCTCCCTCCTCGTGTAGCTACGCCACATGAGCCTCTGCTGATCGCCACTGACTGCTTTATAAGACCAGTTGTGTCTGCTTGTGTTGCTTCTCAGTCTGAGCAGGTCTGACAGATGTGGTTCACGCTGGTCAAATATTCATGCATGTCAGGATCACCTACCGTAGAAAGAGAGCTTCCCTTTCACTGTGTTCATTCCCCTGGAGTTCTCTGCCACACACTCGTACGTGCCGGCGTCCTCCTGCTGGAAATATGGGATTTCCAAGACGCCGCTGGCTTTCCTCATGTCTACTTTCCTGGGGAAGGGTACACCATCCACTCTCCTCCAGTTTATAGATGGTACTGGGCTGGGAGGAGATACACAGAGACGTTTAACCCTCTGAAGTCACAGCTTTCAATTAAAAAAGAATATATAACAAGAAAAAAAGTGCAGAGTCTGATCTATTAAGAGGTTATTTTGATTTGACACCAAGTAGAAAATAACTGTTACCTGTCTATTTTTTGTGTGCAAATCAGTTATTGTGCAGAAAACCTTATGCTATACAAACTGATTATTGATTGACAAAAACAAAACTGCTAAAAGTGAACTTTCACAACATTTACCAAACATGTTCTTATGCCTTATTACTGAATTAGAGCTGAATTAAAGACAGTGCGAGTCAATTTTCTCATTATCTATACACATTCAACCTAATATTACTCACAGTCTCTTAAATATTTGAATTTAATGTCTCAAGTGTACCTTCATTTGGAAGATTAAGGATAGGATGATCAAATTAACCTTTAATTATTTCATTAAAATCCCTGCAAGCACAATGTTCAGGTCTTTTAAGGATCAAATTCAACTTTTTTACATCTTAAATACACACATTCCTTGGCCACTCCACTAAATTATTAATAAGGACAGTTTAAAGGGGAAGTTCGCTAATCTCCCAAATTCATACATATTATTAGCATGGTCTAAGACAGTCTAAAATATTAGTAAATAAAAATCAATTCTCTCTCAGATCCAAAAAACTACTATTTGTGATGTCATAGGGCACTAAGTCTGGAGCTGCACCATAGACAGTGAATTGGAAAGATGTTCACAGTACACTGAGAGTGTCCAGGGGAATGTTCTGAGTATGTGGGTACATTTTTCTGTTTTAGAACAGAGAACACAACAATAGCAAAAAGCTCATTTGGGTATAAAACCTAAAAGAAAAAATCCATGGGTCCACAAAAATCAGGTTTCCCTTCATTGTCTTTGGAGCAGCTCCAGACTTTATACCCCATGACATCACAAGTTTGAGATTTACTTCTCTGGTTTATGGCTTCAAGAACGAGTAGCTCATGTTCACAAATATTGATTGGACTTTCAGGACATGGAAATAACTCACTTGAATTCTTTATTTAGGTGGTGTTCCCCTTTAAAGGAATATTTCACCCACAGAATGATGATTTGTATATCAATGACTCACCATGTATTACCTTGAATTCATGAAGAATACTTGTTTTTCTTGTATGCCTCCGCGATGAAAGGAGAATCCAAAAAGGCGACTGTTCTTCATGAATTTACATTAACAGGGTCCAAATTTAACAACAACAAAGCTATATCAAAACATCAGTTTACAAACTGTCACGCAACTCCTACAGTATAATCTGAGGCTCATTTGTACAGTTGTATGCTCAGTACTACCCAAACAAATGCAATATCACTTGTAGACAGAAGTGTTTCAAAAGGTTTAAGTTAGAAATGACTGTGTTTGGAAAATACTGAGCACACATTAAATGAGCCTTGGATTATACTGCACAAGAATGACGGATGGTTGCCTTTTTGGGATTTCCAGTTTATCATGGAGGCCTGCAAGAAAAACATTTTCTTTAAGAATACAAGGTAACATGCAGTGAGTAAATGAAGTGGTAATTTTGTGGGTGAAGTATTCCTTTAAACTTTCCCCAGGAATATTATAATAATAATATAGTGGTCATGTAAAATGTACATTTAGAGTGTAAAAAGCTGAATTTGATTATAAAAAGGCCAAAGTTCTAAACATTTTACTCCTCAGCCTGCTCTTTCACGAAATTTTAAGGATTTTAATGAAACGATTCGAGGTTAATTCGAGCACTCTGTGCTTAATCTTGCAAATTGAGACATTTGAGATCTTAAACTTGTACATGGTATTTAAGGGCATGTGAGTTAATATCAGGTTACGGGTTATCAGGTTATACTGTCTTTCATTCTGCTTTATTGTTTTCAGTTGAGGCGTAGTTTTCTTCACAGATTCAAGGTAATACATAGTGAGTAACTGATATATTAATGGTTATATTGTGGGTGAAGTATTCCTTTAAGGGGCATATCAGGTACACATAAGGGGTTTCATTCCCTGGTGAAGGTTAAGCTCCAACAATTACTCCACAGAATTAAGTAAAACTGTCCACTAATCTAGCTTTAGGCCTATTAGCTCATCCTGTACTCTGGGCTTCAGTGCATTGTCTTACAAAACCTGATATTTTAGCTGAACATTTTTCACCGCAACAAGTGCCCTCTAATTTCTTAGATGTGCAGCCTAACTTGAAACACACGAGGACTGCAGCAAAGCAGTGAAACATGAAAAAAATACCCCAGCACTCTTCTGGTAATATTTTTCTTTTATACGCGAGTCAGCATGCTGAGCCTGACAAAGAGTAGGCTTACTTTCCCAGAGCGAAGCATTCCAGCTTTACAGTGGATCCTTTGGCAACATGAACAACCTCTGGAAACTGAACTTCAATCTTTGGCTCATATTCTCCCATCACACCTGAAAGAGAAATGCAAATGAGTGTTGGTGTTAGTGCAAAAAGAAGAAGCTAAACAACTCAGGCAAAAAAAAAAGCCCTAAATAAAAACACTAGCTGTGGCTTCTGCTGTTGCAACACAGCTACTGAAAATCTTTTTCAAGCACAGCCATCTTTTTACAATAAGCTGAAATGTTTTTCAACTTCCAACGCTGTGCGATCTGAGCAGCAGAAACATGCTCTGCTCTCAGCGCTGTCACACATTGCTCTCCCATTGAAAATAATGAGAAAAAGAAGCCAAAACACAGCTCTCCAGCGGACATGCTACACACTGATGCTGAATGGAAAAAACAACTTTGAGAATTCATAGACGGTTTGAGCTTTTACATCCAGATGAGTTTCATCTCGTTGTAGTGCTAACAGCTATGAACCAGAAAATGGGCCCATAAAATCCCCCTGGGTACCGCCACTGTGTCTACAAAGCATCCCATTCACTGTCGGTGAAGCAGCTCTGCTGGATTATAATATTGCTGCTGTGCATGCTAAAAATCTCCGAATAAAGGAGAAGACGGGGATGTGGGCTCTCTGGTGTTCTAGCTTTGGGAGAGGCTTATTCATAAATCAAGACTGGAGCGTCTGACATCGTCGAGAAAAGCACATGCATATTTTTTTGTCTTCCCCTTAAATGACACTAAGGTAAATTACATCAATGAATTTGTAATGGGCCTACTTTGATTTCTCCTGGCTGTGCCAATTCTGGGTGCACAACATGGTATTTTAAGCCCCTCTCATCCTCACCAGTGTAACAATAGGTTTTTCCCCTATTGCTGTAATTCAGGTCTGTGTTGCACAAATAGCTCTAGAGATGGAGGAAACAGGCCAATTTCATCTCGTTGATTTGGTGAGGCATGTGTTATCAGGATGGCTCCCTGAGTGACTGTGAAAGCTAATTCAGATCCTTATCACAACTGTCTCATACTGGAATGTAACCACAGCACTATCACCCATTTTAAAAAGACAGGTGGAAGTGGACGGGTAATTGTCTCACACCATAACCTTTTGTAGGGGACACCTGTTTAATGTGCCAACCTGCACCCCCCCGCCCAACCCTAGCCACCGTGACCGCGGTGGGACTCATGTTTTGCTGCTAGACCCGCCGCCTCGGTGAAATAGAGGTATAATGAAAAAAGAAAGGAAGGAAGCAAGGAGGGGAAGTGCTCAGGAATTGCTTGAAAAAAACGATCTCTCAAATCACACAAGTTATTCTGGATGAGGGTGTCTATCAGTAGCAATCCCTTAAATGTAATGCTGTTGAAGACAATTTTTAACCAAATTTAAGACTTGTTTTTCACCTTTTTCTCTTATCAAGAATTGCAGGTAAGTGTAAAGGTAAGTAGTGAACCACCCCATTCTCACTCCGACCTCGTCACATTTGGTCATCGACTTTTCGCATCCAGATACAATGTACAAGGTACCCTGGGTGTGTTGGTTGTTGACATTCTAGGACACTGTGTCAAGTTCTGCCTGTTACATGCGTTGTCCTTTTTCAAAATACACTTCCATTTTCACAGGAAATATACAGTCTCTCTGATTGTCTGTGATTACTACACTAAAATATGTTTCTGAAAACACTTCAGGTGAGAAATAGGCAACTTAGTAACAGAATCTTGATTCATATTTGATCGGCACTGCCTGGTTTGACAGTTTGACTGCTGTTTCAACACGTTCTCATCCCAAGTCATCACATATTGTCACTTTGAGAGTGGCTTTTCACGGCTACATACTACGCACTAGGTATCCTTCTGTGTCTGCTGTAGACGTTCCAGGATGCACTACCAACGCGGGGATGTCAACAAAAGCACATGGCTGGGTCTGTGAAAAACATCTTGGAAAAAAATCCTGGAAGCAAACACCGGGCTCCCATGTGACAGTGCAGGGTTTGTTAGACCCATTCACCATCCCCACCACCTCCCCCCACCCTAAAGGGACTTTCCTTATAATATATTGTTAGTGGCAGCA
The DNA here is from genome assembly GCF_011397635.1 of Epinephelus fuscoguttatus. NCBI lineage: Eukaryota > Metazoa > Chordata > Actinopteri > Perciformes > Serranidae > Epinephelus > Epinephelus fuscoguttatus. Next base: position 41,309,303 of record NC_064752.1, read on the forward strand.
TTTCAGCCTGACGCCACCACAACAGGTGGCGTCCCAGTCTATTGGCGGTGTATCATCACAACACAAAAGGGTGAGTCCGGACACGTTCCATATTGACACCACCTGGCTGCATATCATACCACCGAGAAAGGAGGCTATTGGCGTTGGGTGACGCTGAAATAATTGGTTTTCGATGACTTTGGAATGAGAATGGTCTGGCAGTTCACGAGCAGTGATTGTCATGATGGACAGCTGCTCTCTCTGAGAGTGGCATGTGATTGGCCATATAGTCTCCCGTCATGGGCTAGATTTTCTTAAGCCTGAAAACAGAGCCAAATAGATGTGCACAAGTGTAGTGTTCTCTCAGACCACTTGAATTACAATATGCTACAAGGTTATTATGGCTTTTTTGCCCAGTGAAACAAAATTTAATGGCCTAACCCCGCTTTAATCATTTATCAGCAGTTTCCAAACAATTAATAATGCAATTTAATGAGGTGGTAAGCACGTATTTCTTTAGTGTCCATTATATCGACTTGTCAACAAATGCAACACCTCCTGTGAAACATTCATAACTCATTTAACACTTTGTGTTACCACTGATACTAACAGTATCTTCCAATAAAAAGGCCTAACAAAGCTTTTTGAGAAGAGGTAGTCTTCACTTTTGCACGGGATCAGCTGTAATTAACTAAAACTGAACATTTCTCATGAAAATAACACTTAGGTCCATATTTCTTGTACTGCATTACATTGCATATGGTAAAGAACATCCTTCTGGGACAGAAGCCTACAATTACATTACTTGCTGACAGTGACCTTTCCTCCAGAGTGCCTTGATAAGGCCAGCCTAAAGCATCAGATCCACATGTTAAAGGACATGCTGAAATTAGCAAAGAAAGAGATAATTAACCTTTGAATTTCATTTGTATTCCTTGAAACCATCTCTACCAGGACTGGACCAAATTTCCAGCACTGCTGTGATAAATCACCCACTCAATCTCAGCACAGAGTGACAGGGGTGCATTTTTTATTACTTATGAAGGTGACAAAAAAGAGGGAAAACACCATCAAAAGACATGATGAAAGTGGAAAGAGGTAAATATATTTGAGACGTGTTATTATCACAACATAAGTTGCGAGCTTGAGACTGGTGGGGAGTGATATATTTTTCATGATTCCATGTGTAAGTAGATGCACTCCTAAAGTGAAAACTTTGGGACTGCATTATTTAGTCAGCGTTAGAGTAAACATTCTCACTGTAGAGGGTTCAGCTGTAGCCTCGTAACATAACTGAGCATTTACACTGGCTATTATTTAAAAGTGTAGTATAAAATGTAGTCGAGTTGTATTTCAAATATCCCTGTAACCTGTGGCCAGAAGAAAATGTTAGCACTGTACCTTTCTGCAAACCATGGCCATGTTAAATTTGCACATTTCGTAGGTGTATTATCAACATTTTTAAAGTGAGATATGAGCTGACTTTATCTTAGGGAGGTGAAGGGGATGGTGGATGTCACCAATATGAGACACCTGCCAAGCTGCAGACCACTGCTCAAGACCAACAAATAACACAACCAGTTGTTTTTTAGCGACTCGTTTCGGGGTTTCCAGTGGCTCTTTGGCCACCAAATGTGGGTGTTTCTTTAGCAAGTCATGGCTGTTTTCACAACAGGGATGTTTTTTACCAAAGACATTGATGGCTTCTCCAGCTGTGATTGTGCCATCAGTGTTGAAATGTAAAGTTTCAACATATACGCTACATAATGTACAATATAAGATAACATACATTACCAACAGTTTTTTTCTGGCAATTGGGTTGAAATATTTTGTTCTAACAGAGAATTGGCTTTGTGCAAATACAGATTAAATATATATAACATCCAAATTCAAATTTGGAATGGCGATATCTGTAAAATGATGAATCTGATAAGGCCAACTCAGTACATTTTTGCAACCAAATTAATGTTCCTATGACAGGATACTGTTATCAGTAGATTCTAGGACAAAACCCTGTGATATGCAGACCAATTAACCAGAACACACTTCTCCCCAGCAGTCTCATGTGTTGTGGCGGTTGTGAATGTTGTCATAACATTGGCTTAGTGCAATTAGCGTGTTCAAAAGCAGGGCTCACCATCACTGCGGAGCACTAGTGGAGTGGGTGGACCCTGAACTCGGGTCTTTGTGACGGTGTTGGTCACCACGCAGGTGTAGTTGCCAACATCAGAGGGCTCCACTTTGGCGATGTACAGATTCCCCGTCTCCTGCGAGATGAATCGACGAGTATCCTGCTTCACAAATGTCGGGTACTCATTAAAGATCCAGGAAAATACAAGATCTGTGGATAAAGAAGAAAGCGAGAATTCTCACTTTAAATGAGACTCTGAAAAGGTGGTGAAACATGGGAGAGGAGATATTTTGGTTGTGGTGGTGATGCATGATAAGTTTTAGACCTCCTGAGGGTAGAGAAAATGGTGACAAAGTTATGTCATGCTAAGGTGAAAATTAATGACAGGATCAGTGAGAGCTGCAAAATGAATATCTGGAGTCTCTTCAAATGACCATTTTTCATGCGGATGAAGTCTGCATATTCAACTAGGGATTTGGAAGACACTGGTGTGTGCTGTCATGAGTAATTACAGTTCACCAGACAGCTAACTAGAATCAACAACAGAGTTTCTAATAACGGCATGGTAACAATTAAGCATCACACAAGGAGTGCTGTTGTACTGAGTATCAGCTGTGCATGCGACCTCGAGTGTGATACTGCTTTTATGCAACAGCACCTTTTATTAATTAGCAGTGATAAGCGACAACAGGTTATGATTTGTTTTTTTATTTAATCATTTATTTAGCTCCATCAACACAAATGTAGCCCTGTTCCCACAACTGCACTGTGACTGGACTTTTGCCAAGCAACACATAAACGTTCCTTCACACTAGCTTGCTACTTTGTGTTGATCAACACGTCACTACAGGTCAGCTACTTTGCATCATGTACATTTATCTGTATGTTTCCATTCACAGTGCAGGCAGTGACATAAGAGTCTGGTGACAGCCGCTTTGGCAGCATATGTGATTTCAATGATTTAACAGCTTGATGAGACAGCACGTTTCAACATCGACTCTGGCGGGTTGCAGTGAAGTATCTGGGCTTATTTCCTTCCATTTGTCCTCTTCTGATGACCATTCACAAAAAATTCATATGTTATTTGTGGAATACTGGTCATCTTTGACGTGCAAAGTTTGTTATGATGACTGTTAATATAGGCTAATAAACAGTTAATGTAATAAACTATTTAAAACACAGGTGAAGCAGAGTGATACATGCATAATTAAAAGTCCCAGTGCTGCTGTACAATCTATGAGTACTCCTGAAATGCCTCTTGTCCGGTCAAATTACTTCTTTGGAACCAACTATTGTATAATTAACAGTAAGTTACATAAAATCTTGAGTCAATAATGAACTGAACAAATCAAGGAACAAATAATTTATTGAAGCAAATGAATAGAATTTTTTTTTGTGTCCCATCAGAAAACATTACAGTATCTTGCTAATAAACTGATAAACAGCTAATATTAAAGAAATATCACTAAAACAACCAATATGCTCAATAAGTAAATTGAGAACCCACGTGCATGATTATTTACACATAATATAATTATCATATTATCAGCTAACACAGCCACAAAACAAGCTCTCTATACCATTCAGTTATTCAGAGCACCACACTCCCTCCCAGAGCACAAAGGTGCAGGTGCAGTGAACGTGAAATTTAACCATTCATTACATCATATAGAAATAAAACGCTCTATTCCTTAGTATGACACTACTCTCATTTTCATGTTGGTCACTGTTTTTTTAAACTACTTTGGGTGAAACCGACTGTGTTCTAATGCCCATGCAGTCCAGCGCTAGGTCTAAAAGTTTGTGTTTATTTGCATCTGCAGCAGCTGCTCCTCTACTTTCACCCATAGGTCTCATCTGATCAGTTCTGATTAACCTGCTAACTGATGGACTGACCAATGCTTCAACCCACAGCTCAAACTCAACAAACTGCTGTTGAGGGGGGAAAAAAAACAAATAAAGAGTCCAACCTGCACTGCGTTCACAGACTCACATAAATCTAAGAATTCAGGTAGGGAACACAGAATCATCATAAAGGGACACACACACACGTGCGCACACACACAAAGCTGTACAGACATGCTGATACAATCACGGTTATGATACAAAATGTTTTGTATTAACAAGGGAGCCACCATTTTCTAAAGTGTCATCTCAACCTTCTTGGAGAAACCTGTCAAAGGTGTGACTTATCACTAAAGTGGGGCATCATGTTGGCAAGTACCTGTCAGACTGCTGAAATCAATAAAACATTGTTGGAGTTTAAATGTCAACCTTTCCCTGATGTCACATCATGTTGTTGGAGTATTTCAAAAAGAGCCAAACACACTTCTGATGTCCTGAAATCCACACACAAAAAGACTTTTCTTTCTTGCTTGCTTTCTTTCTGTCTTTCTTTCTGCAACCTTTAGGCAGTGGTGCATAGACCCCAGCCAATAACAGTACGCGGGAGATGTCAGGAGTTTATTAAAACATAGTGACCAGGTTGCAGCACACATCCAAGAGTAAGGTACAAAAATTACAGACAAGGCACCATGGCAGCAACACTGGTTAGGTAACGTAGCCATGGCAAAACCCCAGATTCACAGAGTTTAGCCCAGGCGTAGCCATTGCCGTCGCTTTTTCAATCTGTTCTCAATTCATGAAAGTTAATGCTAATGTTTTGGTCACGTAACCAAGTCTTGTTCAGCATTGTGTTGTAATTCAATGCCCTTTAAGGAGTCAGGTGTTTACATACATTTTGTACATTTTGTTTGTTTGGTTTTAAGACTGTTTTTCCCAAAACTCTTTTACCTGTAAATCTACCATGCTAACCAAGCTAGCAGCTAGCGTTATGGTTAACTCTACCCCCTCCAAATAACAAGATGGTGACAGCCAAAGTGCCAAGCCCAACGCTTCAAAACAGAAGTCCACAAGCCAGTAAGCTAAGTCACTGTGGTTATGTCCATTATTTTTGTGTATTCTAGGGGCGGAATACCAAGCGGAAATAGCCTGTTCCAGAATGAGGGTGTATCTGGAGTTTCACTTTTACTTTCGGGAGAGGATCTGGATGAAAAGCAACACGGACTTGGCCTATTTTATGGTGGAAAGGTAGGTGCCTAGTTAGCTTGCTAAAGTAGCTGCTTTTTCCATTACAACAAAAACATTCCTACATTGTACGTCCAAGCAGTATAAGGAGGAGATGCCAAGTCTGAATGTCCTGTCTGCAAACAGTGACCGACAGTTCCTGCGTAGCATACCTTTAATGCTCCTCCATTTTGTGTAAGTTCGGTAAATGGCCAGATCAGGACAAAAGACTGAGTTTAGCACTTATCTGGTTCATTAGGCTTCCAGTTTGACATCATGGGATGCTTTAAAGAAAGAGAACAAATTATAAGAATCAATGGCCAATTATTGAAAATTTAATAAACTAATGATAGTTCTGTAATTACTATGTAACAATAATTAATGACCAACTGTTACAGTAGATGGAATTAAGTAATTAAGTGACTCCATTAACCTGGTCAATAATCCAATTTAGTGTGAACCACGGTTTAAATAGATACAAATGCTCAGCAAAATGTGAACAATGCAGGTTTTTAAGCGCACAATGTAATGAATATAAAATTTATAAAACACACTTGAAATCACTACATCATTGCCACACTCACAGCCACCAATCTATCATAATCTCACCACAGACATCATCTCTACCATCATCTAACAGAGATATAAGAAATGTGATGTAGGCGTAATTGCAACAGCTTTGGCATCTGAGAAATCAGATCTAACCTCATTTTAAAATCTGCTGCAATGTCAAGAAGTGAGCATCATTTTAAAATGCAAGTACAGTATGTGCTCCACATATGTGAAGTGAAAGAAATATTGTATGTTTTTCATGTAATGTTTTTCCTTATTTATGCCTTCATATATCTTTTAGTTCCTGTGTTGAGCAAATTGGATACAGTATATCACTGATAGTCTGCTGTGGGTTTGGCTCGTTCATACGAGATCTACTCCTGGATGAGCTCTTTACATTATTGAAGTCAACTAATAAAACCCGAGTGCTGTGGCGTGATCTGCTGCTCTGGAGTTTAGCAGCCAGTTAAACTGACATGCATACATGCTATTTTCCTGCTGAGCTCAATCAAACCATACCATTTGTAACTGGACTAGCAATTAAAGTAAACAGTCTTGGAGGAACCCTTCCCCTTCGCTAGCTGCTTGGCCATTTATCACAGCATGATCCCTCACTCCTGCTGGCTTAAAGGAGCAGGTACTGTACTCTACGGGAAGCAACAGAGGCGGCCGATCAGCACCGTTTGAGGCTCGGGCTTAGGGTTTGGCTGCTGTGTGTGTGTCAGTGTGACTGCAGCTGAACACAGAGTGATGGCACAGCAGAGGTCTGTGGGGACAAGGGACACTTCAAGGCAGGATAAGGCATGTTGTTTGTGTTTGTTTCCTCTCCAGTGCTTTTGGAATATGGCTGCACCTGCTCTCGTTCTATGTTTAAAACCCATATGACAACATGGCACAACATGAGCCACAGAATGCCGCAGAGAGTGAAAACATAATGAGATGTCTCACGCAGCTGGCCCAACCGTCTTCACAAAATCATCCAGGGCATTGATTTTATGGGTTACACAATGCTCCATGGCATAAAAACAGGACATCTCCAGGACAAAATGTAGAAGAAATCCAGCTGCCCGAGGAGACAGTATTACAATCACTGCCATGGCAACAGGAAATCAGCCCTTTTTGTATTATGACGACAGCAGCACATGCTCAAATTAACAATACAAGTTGTTTTAGATTACAGTCTGGTGTTGCAAAGGTCTTTTCAAATTTGACACTATAAAATGACATTCATTTCTTGACAGTGACCCTTTTGTAAAACACAGTCCCACTCAAGTCCATGGTTTCTTTTAGTCTGTCTGAAAAAAATCGTTATTTTTTCCAAAACATGATCCATTGAGGAGAGGTTTGCAGAAGTCCCTGAAGAGTTCTTTGTGGTTTCCCTCTGGGTTAAAGATCACTTTGCATAAGTCACGATGAATAAAGCTGCTTCACTCACAAAAGGAGACCAAGGAGCGGCTTCAAAGGACAGACCTCACTGAATATTCAAAGAGTGAACAAGTCGTGCAAGTCAAACATGTCTGTCTCCTTACACAGTTAAAAATCACGCCTAGGCTACCCTGCGATAATGTAAAGATGGAGCTGGAAGATGGTGGGCAGTGATCCCAAAGCGGGTCTATCATCCTTTATGACAGCCCAGAGAGGAGAAAACTCTATCAGCTTGGGGCTCCTGTGGATGGAGGAACACACAGTTATGTGTCTTTACTGTCAGCCGAGATCTCACTCGACAGTGTGAGCAGGTAGTTTCAGGAAGACCAGTTAAAATAAATTATTCCTTTTTTAAGAAATTCCATGTCAGTATGTACATACAATAGTAGGAGTAGTTAAAATGCAACTCTCATTATGGAGTTCTTAAATTACTCCACACTCTTATTTTTGTTGCACTACTGTACTGTATGCTTTTATACACAATGCTGAATTATTTATTTATCAATTTATCCATTATAAGAGTATTTAGTAGAGGCAACTTTTAAAACTGCATTTTGTCTTTTCACCTGTGAATATTCTGGACTTGCTTTATTCACGAGCTGTTCTACAATAAAAGTTTGAATGACTATCACTAAGTATATGTCAATTTTTGTAGGTGCCTGTGTATTTTTCTAGTATTTGGGGTTCCTGGCAGCTTTACACTTTTCTTAATTTGACAAAATGATAAGTCAAACTTGTCCCAGCATCCAGTGGTGCCCCCAAGGGGGTGGCATGGCTAACTGGATAATTGTATCAGGGTAAAAGAATAATGGGACACCGACATTATTGTATTTAATAAGCTGTGGCTACATATCACTACAAAGTTAGGCTAAATGTTGGTGAAAGATATCTGAAGGGGTTCCTTGAAGTCCCCCCTTTAGATATCTGAATGAAAATGGGTTCCATGGGTACCCAGGAGTCTCCTAAGTTGAAAAGCCTTGTTCCCAGTAAATATGTTGGTTCATTATAATTAATACACTCCAAATTACAGCTGTATATATGTCTTTTGAAGAAAAAGTACAACCGGCCTATTTAAAGAACTATGAATCGCCTAAGTGCACTGACACACCAAGCTGGCGGTCGGCTGTTGGTCAATGTCAGGCTGTCAATGAGAATCTGACACCCTAGATTTTGTGGAGGTGGGGGCACTGCTGGTACTAGCGGCCCTCGTCGCCTTTTTGCTTTGGCTGATTCAGCATGTTAGCACGTCGGTTAGTGAAATCACTCTGATTGGCAGTTCGGCTCCGTGCATGAGCAGAAAATTGAAAGCAAGGAAAGCAAACAAACGACTGAATTCAGTAGGGTGTGAGATCGAAACAACCGTGTTATATGAGGTGAGATTATTTATCTAAACATTGACCTCTTTAGTAGAAACAGTTCAGAATTGTTTGTGTTCATTCATCATCGGGTTATGCCGTTAACATGCTAACTACTGTCTTTAACCCATCCTGTCCATCTTTGAGTTTCTATTTTTGAATGACAAATTCAGACTACCACCACCTGCTGGTACAGAGACGTATTTCCTCTCATGCAAGGCCAGCATGTATGTGTTGTTGTTGAACTTAAAACTGTAATGTAGTATTAGTCTATGTACATCAGATAATTAGTAATTAAGTGTAAGATGAGGGGCCAAAGTATATCAGTATGTGACTCCTTAACTCTCATATTGACATGGATTCAACTAGCCTATAAATCACAAAAGCATGAGCGAATTCCTGATATTCAGTTATGGCTTTGGGTTTTGGTGTCCCACCCAAAAACTTTCAGTGGCCCCCTGTCCACCGTTGTGAAAAATTCCTGGAGGTGCCACTACCAGTATCACTAAACAAAAACAAAAATGCTTGCATTGCAGTTTGCAAAAATTTACCAAAACAAATCTGTACTTCAATGTTAATACAGAGGTTCAAAGTAACTAAGAATATTTAGTTTTCTTACTGCAGCTAAACTTAACGAACTGCTGTTTGCAACCAATAACAAGTTTTAGCTGATGCATAAATCAATATCAATATCAATACACACCAAAAGAGCAGAGGTGGGAAGTACAATTTTCAGATACTAGTTGTTTAAGAGTTAAACCAGCAATTTGGTGTTGCACTTCTGTGAAACTTGACTTGGGAGAGATTGAAAAAGAACAGTCAAAACTGATGTGAGAGCAGAGACATCTGACTTTTAGCTCCTTAAATATGAATCAATCCTTTAAAATGCTAGATCCTACATTTCTCATATGCATCTTATGCAACACCCACCCTGCCTGGTAAATATCTACATCTTTCATAACTTCACACCCACAGTTTGTGACATAGGCTTTTAGTTAAAAAAAAAAAAAGACATTCTCCTGATGACATTGTCTGGGCTATTTTTTCAGACCTCAGAAAACTCCTCCAGAGCCACAGAGGACATTACATTATGACTGTTTTTACAGGCTGAGCTGTGCTCTGCATGACGACTGCCAGTGATGTCAGTATATACTTACTCTTATATCTAATTACCTCAGTATTGTCATAGAAGTGGTGTACACTGAAACAAGTAAATCCTATGACTTCATCCAATAAAGACATCCATTAGAGGATGTATGCAGGATGAGCGCTGCCACTCAAAGCACCAGTCTGTGCATTTCATTCCAATTTGCCGTAGAGGTTGCTCCAGCTTTGTAAATATGGCATCATCAAAGTAATAATGAAAAGATGACAATGTGCGCTGCATCTTCAGCTAACAGTTGATTTGAGGTAGATAAACAAAATGCAGAAGATGACAAAATCACTGTAAAGTGGAGCAATTGTAAATGATTGCGACTGCTTCGACTGGCAGGCCTCATGTATCTGTTACAGTCAGTGACGTCAGTAATGTGATTAATTTTTACACAATACAGGCCCTGGCCTGCTTCTCTTCCTCCTGCTGCAGCCCCACAGCAAAGCCAGCCACCGGCACTCCCTGGGGGGGTCTGCCCCTACTGCTATACAGCAATACATATTCATTTGGACATGGGCTATACTTGTGACAACAAAAAAACAATTTCTGACACTAAACAAAGCAGCCATCTGTCAATACAAAGGACGTCTACAGTTTTACTGTTGATGCTCTGGCATCATAATATATTATCGGCATCAGCTGCCTCATCATTTGATATTAATAATACATGTAAGAGCACACTGTGACAACAATATGCATTTTTAATCACCCAATTACAAAGCTGTGGGATGTAGGCATGCTGCAAAATGCACAGATTTACAACAAAACGGTTCGCACTTATCCTTTCCCAGACTGAATAATTCTCTGATTACAGGCATCAGTAGCGTGGTATTACATTCATGAATAGGAGGAGTTGCTGGGTCGTGTTAGACAGGATAAAACATGTGGTACAACATGAACCACTTTTAATAAAATGCTTCCAGAGCCAAGGAGAGGAGTGCTGGTGCAGCCAAATATCATGGTCACAGGCTCCACGTCAAAAAATTTCCCAAAGTCAGCCAAAAAATCAAACTCACAATTTGGTCCTATTAGAATCTTCACATCCAAAGATTCACAAGAGCATCTTTGAAAGGCTGCCTCTTTGCACAGCAACAAACAAACAAACTCGAAAAGCCCCTCCTCAGTTAAACTACTGTCATCTCACATTGTGTTACTGAGTGCACTACTCCCATATCTGCTCCAGGCTCCAAGAATCCTCTGTTCCACTGCTTCCTTTACAGGACCGGACAGGATGCACATGCTCTGTGTTCTCAAAGCCTCGGGTGGGAGCAAAAACCAGGACAACACACACACACATACACACACACTCTAGAAAAAGATCTACTCTTAGCGGAGATGCACACAAGTGATTTCAGTCTTGAGTGCCCCTTAAAGGTCTTTCCCCATTAGAAAATAGAGGTCGGCAGCATTAGGTCCACGACTAAACACAGTAATCGTGCAGTACAAAGAGTGCGGCTGGGTCACACTGGCAGCCCATTAATGCGGTTGGCTTTGAAAAAGACAGAAACTGACAGCCACTCAGCTCCTCTTGCTGCGTCTGATCCACAGTGACAGACAGGAGGGGAACTGGATTGCACATTTGGGAGAAACACACATTTTGGAGGTGTCGGAGTTTAAAAAATACAACTCACCAACAACTCGTGTTGTTGAGTTAATCCATTCCCCTTCTTTTGACTCTGCAGATTGTAATTACCATATATTTCTGGCATGCTCTGACATTGGCCTGTCAGATGGAGAGTGAGTGTGCGGATGCCACGTGGAGGCAGCAACCCCTCTCCGCCTTTGTGCTCGGATCTGGACTGGCAGGGTGTGTCATGGCTGATATGCACTCAGGCTCTTCTTCTTGACTATTCACTGCTGGCTGTAAGAGTAGGTAGGATCTCTAATGACACTGTTCACATAAGAAGACATACAGTAGAAACCAATAACTGCTCCTGCTAAGTTGAACTCCTGCTACTGCGACTGATGTGTGTTGCTGAGGGCCAACACCTCTACAATTTTTAGATTCAAATTGCTGATCAGTTTGCAGTTGATCACTGTGGTCAAACAGTTCATGCACAGTTATAAATATATATTTTGATTACTATAAAGACACTGTGTAAAGAATAAAAAAATGTCCGACCAATCCCCAGATGCATTGGGTCAACTGCCAATTCTAGCTGGTCTGGTGTGTATGAACTTAAACCAGTTTGATTTTAGCGGCATTTGTCATTATGACACATTTTGGCAAATTTAAAAGTAGTCTACACATCACAGTGCTAGATCCAACTCAGATTGTATTGGTAATAAATAATATGAGCGATATAACAACTTGTTCAACATAATATTATGTTTATAAATGGAATAACAAAGCCACTTGTGTCTAATTGGCTGTGTGCAATTTACTGCGAAGCTTAGACCACTGTCAGCAGCATGAAAGAGATCAAATTTCAGTAGAGGTGGGATGGGTAGAGTGGCACACTTTATGTTTGTTTACTTGAACATTCATGTGCTTTTTGGGGTGATGAGAGGACACCTAGAAGGGTTAGTCTCATAAAAAAACTAAAAATCCACCAATACAACAACATTTTGGATTTGAATCAGAGGAAAGAGGTGTCAAATGTTGTTTTGGGCTAAACTTTCATCGGGCTGTGTTTTAATTGCTAACTGTTGCTCGCTTTGAAAAAGCCTTAATGGAAGGAATTATCTACACAATACCTTCTTATTTCACTACAAAAACCTAAATACAGTGGGAGCTGGCTGGAGGGAGATCACAGGGGAGCTGAAAGTTTCTGCTAAGGTAAATGACCATGGCTAAAAACAGGCTACTTGCTGTTGGCTATACTGTATGTCATTTCACAGCAGATATCACAATATATCACATGTGTTTTCTGTATTAAAAAGTAAGGATACAAACATAGAAAGATGGCCTGATTACGTCTCCAGTCTGATCTCAAGTGCACAGCTAGTAGCTGCGTGGTTTGTTCACATAAGGTAACATAGGTGCATGTTTAAGAGATTCAGTGTGGACAGAGAGCTCTGATGTAACATGATGCTATGCAATAGTCAAACACTGATTTTCTGTTTGGACAGGAGTCATAATGTTACATCCTGGAGCGGCTCGTAAAATTCAGAATACTGGGTCTGGTTTGGCGTAATATAAAACCGGTTTGAAAATTTTCACACTGGCACAACCCTACCCCCTGCCCCTCTTAAGGTGTGTTCACTCAGTGCAAGTCAATGCAAAGATGCAAATGCCAGCAAATAAATATCCACGTGTTTAAATATTTAAACTTAAGGAACAAATTTTTCTGACGCAGTGTCGCAAAAGCCTTTCAACATTTAGCTTCTGCTGACGTCAAAGACATTCAGAAACGGAGAACAAACGTATTGTCACCATCTGTGGGCACCTGGAGCTTGGTGAGTCATTGCTAGTACTGTGCAGAGACAGGCGATAAAAAGATGAAAAGAAAGCAAAGCCACAGGACTACATGGTAAGTTCTGACAATATGTATTTGCATAAACCATTCTGTTGAGTTACCTCTTAGCAAAATGCCGTGAGCTATTTAAGTTGGGCTTTTATCATAAAAGGTAAGGAACAGAAGGAGTGAAGTGGTACTACGCTGCCGTGAAAAATAATAAAAAGTGTTTCTGTTTTGGTTCAGGCTTGTAATCCGAACCAGCAACTCAACAAATAGTCCCAGAACCCATCAGCTATCAATGTGATAACGGGCCAATATTTTGGGCTGAGTCAAGACTTCCTCTTTTGTGTGCTGGTCATGTCAGCTAAAATCTTTAAACAGATATCGGCATATGAATGCAGATTAACTCATAAGACTAATTCAGTTCTGTTTACCTGTCATTCAAACATGATTGGTCACACTACTCGGACTACAAACAGACTAAAACCCGAAACCAGAACACTTATGATACCAAAATCTTGTCCTACAGATTGATTTTATAGAGAATACTTCACAAAATAGACTTGATTCAAGGTTTTAGCTGTACTTTCCAAAAACCCAAGTTAGCATTAGCTGCCTTCCCCAGTTAGTTAACAACCTATCGCAAAATATGATACAAAAAACACTCCAGTGGTTGTTTAAACATGACAAGACACTATGCCTTTGGTCTGAAGACATCTTTAGAATGGTTGACAGGAAAACATAAACTGCACCACTTACTACCTGGAATGTCTCATTTTTCTTTTACAAAAAATGTATTCAATTAAAATTGAGGCCTCTGTGGTCAAATAAGTTTAATCAAAATATAAGAATTAAGATTTAGTCGAACTCTAAAATGAAAAACTTGGACTATGAGAAATCAGACAAAAAAATCAGAAACATGTGAAATGTGTATTTGATGCTTTTAGATGTCAAAATCATTGAAATTCTACACTTACGGACGTTATAATCACTGGTTATTGGAGGGATTTTATGGTTGTAGCACAGATTAATTTGCTTAAATAAGTCATATCACTTTGGCCATTGCTGTACGAATAAAGGAGACACTTTAAGTGCTAAGGTGACTCTGTGCATGTACGTGTATGTGTTTGTGTATGTGCTAGAATGTGAATGTCAGCGAGCAGATAAGGTGCAACACAGATGACCTATATGTTCTTGACTTCGACAGTATTAGATAACTGAAGGTGTGACTGGCCTGGTTTGCTTCTTCTTACATATCTATTCTCATTTATTAATCACAGGCTTTGTCATCCTCACACTCATATTTCTCTCTAATCTATGATATGATATGTGTTATTGTAAGTGTGGTAGGTAATGCTGTATCAGTGTAGATCAAGGGATACATTTACATAAAGTCATATGTATCGTCGTGTTAGTGGTTTAATTTGATGTTAATGAATATAAAAATTTAAAAACCTCTAAATCTTGAGCTGAGAATAATAAATCATATTTAATATGAGAGGATATTAAAATCCTGCAACAGTTTTTTGAAAACAAGTTGACAAATATGTAAAACTGATGACAGTTAACAAAGCAAGTTAAAGCTGATTACAAACCGTATGTCACTGGTACTTAACCATCCATGTCTCCATGTGTAACTTACTCAAAAATAAATCACAAAGAACACAACAGAGACACATGCCTCTGAGAAAATGTCATGACTATCACTTGTGCTCCCTGGAGAGGAGAAAAGAGATTGCAATATACTATCTGAAGCAGCTTTAGCACAGGCTCTAGCTTGCATCATTCTTTCAACAGGTAAGACCGAGCACACTGGGACGTATGTGACAACATGAATCCTCAGCAGCCTTGCACTCATGGGAGGACTAGTTACAGTGATACAGCGACTGTTCTGTTGCACGACAAGTTAATAACCTTATTCAACCAGGAGGAAAAAAATGTTTGTAAAAAAACAACAACAATTTATTTTTAATAACTGAGTCCTGCTATACCGTGACATTGTAGTGAGAGCCACATGTAGCAAAAATCCACTTTATTCATGGAAGCCTATTTTATTCGTTACACAGGAAGACGTGATTTGCTTACCCTTACTGTAACCCTAACCCCCTCTCCTTTAACCTAACATTTTGTGGCAAGCTAAATGCTCACTTAACTTCAGCCCCTCTGCAACCTGACCAAGGAGCAAAGCAAGCTGATTGTGTGGGTATGGTGTGCAAGTAATGTAGCCGGTGGGCGAGTCACGTAGCTGCTCCAGCTGCAGCTATACCTACTCGAGAAACTTGGGTGTTCTATGCTAGCGGTATATAGCCTCGAGTAGCTAGCCTCAAGCAAAAAACAGAAGCAGGCTGGTTTGGTAATGTAAGCTCACTTCTTTCTAACTCCATACCTCCATTTTTTTTCATTTTCAAACTTGTTGTCTTCAGCCTCAACTGATGCTGACTCAAATGACACTTAAAACAATTTATTTGACTTAGCACAGCCACAAAAGGCTTTATAAAGCATTTTGACATAAACAGTGGTACTCATCAAGACAGAGATGAAGTTCCCTTTTGAGGATTTTTTTTTTTGGACACTGTATTGGTGCTAACTGGTTATTTCTATGAAGGTCTGACACATGCCAATGAAACACTGACACGCTAAACCAGAGCTCTGAAAATAGTCTAAACTATCGACAAATTTCAGCTTCATATTGAGAAGATTTCTCGGTTTAATACTATTGTAAACTGACTGTGTTCACATTCTGGACTGCTGCTGGGATAAAACAAGACAGGTTTTGGGAAATTATGATTGGTTTTCACTATATTTTGTCATTTTATTGACTAAAACAACTGAACAATCGAACCCTAACACAAACATATTTTCCTGAAAATACTAAACCCCTTTATTGTTTACAATTTAAAGGTATACAATGCAGGAATTGTCAGCTAATGTATCCAAGCAAAAGTGAAAGTGCTTTATCTGCTTAGCATTTAGCCTCACCATATTTGCATTTTGTTTGTTTTTTTTCTGTGCTGTACCTCAATTTTCATAGCTTCCTCTTGGATGGGTGTTGAAGATGCTTCATCACTACCTTTTTAGGAGTTCTCAACCTCAACTGCGCACTGTGCTCAGGAACATCTCAAACACAGCAAAATAAGAGGAAAATAAGAAAATCCAGGCAGAGTGCAGAGTCTCTGGAGATATTTACACCACCACACACTTCTAGTTGGTCATAACAATTGAGAGGGATTACTACTCTCTACACATTTTTCCTGCATTGTATACATTTACGTACCTACCTGGTTCTGTGCAAAACTCACACAGTCTAAAAGTTGTGAACAATCCCCAGGAACTGAGCTGAACCCTCTGCAATAGACCTGTGAGGTGTTATGGATTCAACTTAAAATTGTGGTCCAGTGCTCTGCTAAGCAAGCTAGGTGCTGTGGACGGAGCTGTCATGTTTTCGACAATTGTTATTTTCCCCTTGCACAGCAGGTGACAGCGCATTTCTTTTGGGATGAAATCCCCACGGGCACCGAGGGATTTGTGTTTATGTAGCAGCACCAGGGAGCCTGAGGACATGACGTGTGACTGCAGCCCAGCGGAGGGGATGGAGGTGCTTACACACTGTCGACCGTAAAGAAAGAGAAACAGGAACATCTGAATTTAGTTCTTTACATGAACTGAACACACATCAGATGCATACATGTTAAACTACAGTGTCCTCCACAGCCTTTTCTTCTCCCTCTCCTTTGGACTTTAACACCCCACACACATCCACTTCAGATGCAACAATAACATCAGCTCTGTGTACTGTAAACTTTAAGGAGCTTAAAAAGAGATTTAGGAAGCGTGTCACTCACACATGTCTTCTGGGAAATGTGTGCGCTGCACTCAGACTCCTCTGTGACCTTTTCATACGTGATTAGAAACTCCAATCAAGTCAGAGTGTCACTGCCTGAAAACACACCATATCCCATTTCATGCTGCTGTCATGTTGTTGGCTGCTTGTCACTGAAGTTTCTCTTCACTGTAAGGTAACTGAGCCACATAATGTCAAAACTGTAAGAGGTTTGGAGAAAAGGCTCTGTAAGTTCAGTGTGACAGTGACATGTGATATAATTCCAGAGAGCTGAAGTCCCCAGACAGATGAAGAGGGGGAATATGACTAGATGCGGGTTTGTGAAAGGAGATTACTCATGGAGATTGTGAAATGTGTCGTTCACTAATCAGATTAAGAGCAACATAATCCCTGATGAAAAAAGAGAAACGACTAAATATGAGTCATGTACAGTATCATCAACAAATACCACTGGAGTAAACATGTCCCTTCTCACAGTGTGTGAGAGGTTTGTGGTGCTACCTTCATCTCACAGTAACTTCAAAAGGATCTCTTACATTTTGTATTTGACATTAATAGTCACGATTTACAGGATATTCAAGTGGTTTAAGTCATTTGAATACTGTTGCTAGGCAGCGGACAACAAAAATCAATGTTACCTTTTCCTCTTTTTTAAAAAGATTGATTTTTTTCTTTTTATTTCCACATTATATTTAAGAATTAGAACCACATTATTTTCTTAGAAACATAGAATATCCTGCACATACCATATCTGTGAGTCTTTAAAAGGATGTGGCACGCTCATTTTTGGGCTAGAAGGCTGTGATTATGAAACAAGACAACCGAAGGCATCCACTGGTACCAGCCATGGTGGCATGGCTTGTCAGAAAGGTGGAGTTAGGCTTAATTCTGGCCAGGGAACAACTGGCGTGGCCATTGTCAAAGGGGTGCCTTTAACTTTCACCTCAAGATATCTAAATGTTAATGGATTCTATGGATGCCCACAAGTTTTGTTCCTCACCATTGATACTCCTTCAAATTAAAGCTATAGCGTGTCTTTTTAAAGAAAAAGAACAACCAGCCTATTTGAAGAAGAATCAATCCCCTAGTACAACACATTAAAACAGGATTGTTGTTAAAGTCAAAATGTTAACTGTACTGGGATTAGTCTATGCACATCAGAGTATTAGTAGTATTAACTGTAAAACAAGAAACCAAAGAATGAGATTCCTTAACTCTCTCTAGTTTTTAACTAAACAGCATAATACAATTCCTAAAATTTAGTTATGAAGTTTGATTTTGGTGACCTACCCCAAGATTTTCAGTGGCCCCATCTGGCCACCCCTATGAAAAATTTCTAGGGGCACGACTATGGAGCTACATTTGTTTCTTTATTATTCAATCAAACAGAGTAGGCTTTGCAATCAGAAAAAAAGATTTGAGAGCAAAAGTATCAATATTGAAATCAAAAAATGTTTTATTGCAAGTAAAAAATGATTGATTGAAAAATGCAAATCCAAAAGTTTTGTTTGCGAGTCATTTTCTTTTGTTTGCAAGTCAAAAAGTTTTGCGAGTAAAAAGTTGTTCTGTAGTTCACGGGGAATTCAGTGCAGGAGCTGTGGCGAAAATCAATGAGCAGGTATGTTTATACATAACTAATAATAGTAAGAATGCTTTATTTGAACTGGTGCATGCAGATTGTTTTTGTTTAGCCAGGGCAGAACTATTCAACAGCGTAACGGTCAGTACCGTCGATGCCCCGGGGTGTAGCAGTAATGCCGACTGTTGAGCGTTTCCAGTGGGAGAGAGGGAATTGTGGGTACAGCCCGCTCTGTATGGAGTCACGTCAAACCCACCAGTAGAAACACTTCTCTCGTCCATCAGTGTAGGCCCCGCCCATTACGTGCAGTTGAACTTGCAAGCAAAAGTTTAACTCGCAAGCAAAGAGGACTGATTTATAAGCAAAATGATCATACGTTTTTACTTACAAACTTGATTTTTGATTGCAGTTCAAGAAATATGCTCTCAAACAGTTTTATATGATTGCAACAAAAAGACACAAAAATACCTCCATACACCACTTCTGTTAAGTATGGCTCTTTAATAATACTGTATAGTGCCATTTTGAATAAATGTTTACATTATTATTCTGACCATTTTCCAAATTCAAGATTAAGTCTAATGGCAAAAACTTGAATAAAGGAATGGTTGCATCAGAAATTGGAACAGCCAGCTGTACAAAATATTTAGCGTTTGAACCTTGGTGATATAAACACTACTCGTAGGGCTAGTTGGCAAACGACTGTAGTTGGTAAGTAACCACCAAGATTAACAAGTTATACTACTTAAACTAGTGAGAAGGATAAATTATAGTAAATGCTGTAACACAGCTAATAAGTTATGATAGCTCTATCTGTATTGACCTCTTTGGAGCTCCATTTCTTAAGGGTGTCTTAATAAGTGTGAAAGTGATTACATAGTGGATTACACACAACAACACAACCAACACTTCCTCACACCTAAATGACACCTAAATAGGTCCATTGCCAAAGACTCCCAAAATGACTTGTATGACTGTATGAGAGTATCAGCATCAGGCGCACTAACAGTTGCAGTTCCACACCCAAACTACATGGTTAGGTTTAGAGAAAAGATCATGTTTTGGCTTAAAATTAGTTTGTTACACCAACTTTTGGTTTCACATGGATCACGAACAGCGGTCTCCTCTGTCAAAGTGCTTGTTTGACTCATCCACCCACTCCAACCACCTCCCTATGTGGACTTTGTCGCTCTCTATACTAAATCACCTGACTTCTTCCTTTGCTCCCTCATAATTACCGTAGCCACCAGAGGTTGCTGCCTAACAATAAATACAAATATGGATTATAATAAGCTGCTTGCACAGATGACGTATATGGCTATTTGGGGGGTAGGGTGAAGTGGCTATAACCACCGTCACACCTCAAAACCTCGTAGCAACAGACAAATAATCATTTACCTAAGGAGAAACGCCTACTCCATTATGTTATAATAAGGACATGTGCTTCATATTTTTAAGCACCTCATTATTGTTGCTATTGATTATTATGTATTATAAGTAATCATGCAGCCTAGTCACCAAAAGAAAATGGTGGCATTGTTCCCTTTCTGCAAACCATGAATAGGTTAAATTTGTCCTTTTATATGTATCATATCAGTGTGTTCTAAAGTGATGTAGTTTATGAGCTGACTTTGTCATTTGAAGGTGGAGGGGATGGTGGATGGTGAGTCACCTAGGTGAGATGCCTGCCAAGCTGCAGACCACTGTTGGAGACCAACAAACAACAAAACCAGTTGTTGTTTGTTAGCAAGTCATCGTGTTTCCAGTGGCTTTTTAGTACCCAAGTGTGGGTGTTTTTAGCGACCTGTCACTGTTTCTCCAGTGGTTATTTTTTTACCAAGCCATGGCTTTGTTTCCTGTCATATATGGTGCCAGGTATTTTAAGCCAAAATATGACCTTTTCATAATCATAACCAAGTGGTTTTTGTGCCTAAACCTTACCACAGCATTGTTGAAAAATATAGACATGTAAAGTTTCAATATATCTGCTACATAATGTAAAGTATCCCTCACAGAATCTTACAATGCCAATGTGTTTTTTGGGGAGGCAACTGGGTTGAATTATACTTATGAAAGCAGCAGAAGATATATATTATTTAGTAGGAATATATTATTTGGTAGTGAATGATTAAAAAAAAAAGCCAATATCTGGAGGAACTGTTTACTTTACTTGATCTTTTCAGACCCTGAACAAAACCACCCGATAGTGACTTAGAACATGGATGATTTACTGCTAGGTTAGATTATATATTTGGATATTTGGGTGTATTTTGTCATGTCATTATAATGTTTAAACACAGTTTCCATGATGGAAAAAACACACACTGCTACACTGTTGTAGTTAGACAACAGTGAGTGTCTGTACAGGTTATGTGGGGAGAGAAGGTGCCACATTCATAACACACTCTAATCAGGACACTGCCTCCAGTTTACCATCAAGACTGTGTTGGTTCTTCCTTTAACTCGTGGTTTGGTTCCTACTTTCAACGATATTTTTTTCGTTAAAACATACTGTAGATGCAGCATAGTGACACATATAGACTAACCTACCTACAGATTCCGTGCACACATCCACTGAACACACACTCCCACACACTATTTAATGGGTAGTTCTGCAATATGCAGCAGATGTGCGCTATCCTATAGCAGCACACCATCAACACCCAGTCCCCATGCTCTATCTTCCGTCTGAACACATCTTATTGCATGGACGAGCCGATGCTGCATACAGCGAGCAGGACAGCTGTCTGCCATGCATAATGTGTCCTCTGAGAGCCCCCTCTGGCAGGTGGAGACCCTCTGGAGCCTTGGGCATTCACCAAGGGTCCCACCACTATGGGAAGGTCTGCAAACATATGGTACTGAATAGGGATGTGCAGAGGTTTTCCTTGAACGTGCCACCCACATGCAGAATTTGATTAAAATGCAATGAGGTCCTTATGAATGAGGGAAGGTGGCCTGACAGTCATTATTGTCTTGTTATTGGCTGTCAGGCTGCTGATGCCACACCGAGATACATACATCTTCTCCATATGTCAAAGGAATGTCATGAAATATGCAGATGAATGAGCATATGAAAGATTTTCTCCGAGTCTAGAGCATGCAATGGAGCACTACAAGCACTGAATATGTATCACCATCTTTTTTCAGGTTTTATTTTCTCATATATACTTAGGTATTCAGGGTTTGAGGGGCAGGGTTGCTATGCTTTATTATACCTGCTCAAAGCAACCTGATGCAACACGGAACATGAATTTCTCTCTATTCAGAAGCAGAGAAATTGGCTCACGGATAGCACCTTGTAATGGCCGTCACCCATATCAGGACAGTGTCACCTACACAAACAAACTGAACAACACAAACTTTCACATCTATTTTTGATCAATTGTAAATTGCCAGGACAGGAAAGTCTTCTCCTCAGGTCAAATAGCCCTCAGAATCAAGAAGAATACATTTCATGAATATAAAACTGTATTCCATTATCACCATCACTTTTCATTCCCTGTTAGGCTGCCTGCAGATTTTTATATTTCCTCATATCCTGGGCGCATTCTCTCATATCATGCTGCTGTAGCTGCCTGTTCCTCATTAGTCATCTTGTTTCAGTGAATTTATGTGAAAACATACACCACTGCCTATCTTCTGACAGGCCAAACAGATTTGTAATAAAACAATAAAACAACCAAGATTTATAACGGAGCTGCTTTCTGAATTCTTGCCCCCGGTGAAGCATGAGGAAACTTTTCACTGAGGCACCACAGCCTGTGACTACTGTCCAATGAAATGTTTCTGATCATAAAAGCTGTGAAGCCCAATTTACTGGCATCATGCATGAATTTAAAGTGTTGCATCTTAGAAATGCAAATGTATTAATCCTGCCTCTTGAAACATCCCTTGGCTCTCAATGATTTTTGTATAACATGAAAATCTATTATCATCAATTAGCAAAAATCTAATTGATCTGCCAATAAAGATTACATTGATTTGAAAAGTTCTCATTTCATTCTTTCAGAAAAATAATGTAAATGACAACTAGAATTACTGCCCAGTGGTTGTATGCCCCCATGTACCTGTCAGATTTCTCTAACAATTTACATCCATGTCTGTGAAAACTTCAGTGTGTTACACACATCTTCTCCCTGGCAACACAAAAGATCTATACAATCAGCACAGTTTCAAGGTGGGCACCCAAGATTAGTGTCACCAAGTCAGTATCCAATTAAATGTCTCCCCATCTGTTCCTGAGATATGACGTTGAGCAATGGCCAGAAAAGTGTTTTTGCAGAATATTATAATGTCACCATTAAAATGACCTTTGATTTTTGGATTTTAAATATCCTCATTTCATCATTTTATCCTATTACGAATTTGGGTGAAATCTGTCACACAAGAATTCACAAGAATTCTTGAGTTATAGCCAAAACATGTTTTGTGAGGTCACACTGACCTTGACCTTTGACCACAATATTCTAATCAGTTTTATCGTTCAGTACAAGTGGATGTTTTTGTTAACTCTGAAAAAATTCCCTCAAGGACTTCATGAGATATTCAAAAGAATGAGACAGATGCAAGGTCACATTGACTTTGACCTTTGAACTATGATAACCAAAATCTATGTAGTTTATCACTGATTCTAAGGGTGCATTTGTGAAACTGACCCATGGACATAGGGCTAGGAGGACAACCCGAGCACATAATGCCTATGGCTACAACTGTAAAAAAAAAAAAAAAAAAGAAAAAGAAATTGCAATGCAGGTAGATAAAGTGAATGCAGTGAGATGCGCTGTAATGGGTTTCAAATCATAAGACGTTTTATGAGCCTCATCATTGATTTTCCCATTTTACTGTAATGAAGTGAAACCACTGGCTAAACAGTAGAAAAAAATATATCCAACAATATAGAATTGTACAGCTTGGTTTAAAACAATGTCAGTAAATATATAATGTATAAACAATGTGTAGTTTAAAAACAATACTGCTGTGATTTTCTTAACAAATACCATGAAAAAAGAAAACCAACAATGTGTTTCTTTCTTCCCAACCAGGTCTGTGGCTCTCATTCCCAAGCCCATTTATTCCTACGGAAAATGTACATTTTTAAAAAGCAGGTCAGAAATTTATAGTTTTATTATTATTTTTTTATTTATTAAAAAGGCACAGTAATAAGCTGAATGAGAGGGGCACTGTAGTTTTTCGGAAAGGAGAAAGTAGTGTATTTATAAGGAACTACTTTCGGAATCAGACCGATACGCAATTGGTGCATTCCTGAGAATTTAAAGCAGCAGGATGGCACTGAATCAAAATAAATGGCATTGTGTGCGTACATGGCCATGAGGGAATATGGATCTTTTGTAATTAAAACTATAACAACAAAACTTGTTTTCAAAAGGCACAAGGATAATCTGCATCATGCTCTAAAACTGCCCCAAAATCAGCCAATAAAAATAATAAATAAATGTCAATACTTAAAATATCTGTCAAATTTCAAAACAAGCACTAAGTGTCCATCAAAAATAGTGATCAGGTGGATGGCTAAATCACCAATGATATATGTGTAGCATCTAGTTTAAGGTTGTAGCCTGCTATCTTCAATCAGAAAACCAACTGGAGAAATATCACAAGTATAATTCAGTTTAAGAAGACACATTTTTATTTATTATATTTCATGCCACTCATTTCCTTTCCAGGTCAATTCAGTTTAATTCAAATCATAAAATGCAATTTCAATTTGCTGACTAATGGCAGAACTTTCTGGTCAGCAGATATCCTAACCTAAATTTCGAGGCAATCACTTTGGCTTCAGCATGACGTGGGGGAAACAAATCAGTGTTGCCAGATTACCGGTTGTGTTCCCTGCTACAAGCAGAGGCAAGTGCCATTTTAGATGTAACAAAAGCAACGTATCAGGTCAACAAGGAAAACCAGTACTGGCAAAACCCTCAGGTCTTTGCCTGCAGATTGATTGCTTTTCATTGTTGCCAGTTTGAATACTGTGATGCGCCGACCAGCAGCTTGGCTGAACGTGTATTTGTGTGTGTGCCTGTGTGTTTTGTGCCAGCCAACAGCCTGACCAGGATGTGTGCCTTTTGAATCTTGATGTGGTGTCTGTTGTTTTCTATTACATTCTCTGAGGTGAGTGAATGGATAGGTGTTACTGGAGCTGAATATATTATGTACTGCTGATATACAGTATGTTACAGTATGTACTGACAGGGAGGTTTTATGGTGATTTTGGTGAAGGTTGTTCTTCATGCCAAATTCTCATTAAACAGCTTGGTCTAAAACATGGAAGCAAACATACTTAAAGGGATAGTTGGGATGTTTTGAAGTGTGGTTGTATGAAGTTTATCTATAATCAGAGGACTAGATAGACTTGAGCATGTCCAGCATTCCCCAGTTTGGAGAAGCAGGCAGGAGTACTGACATGGAAGCTAGGAAATGTACCACTGTAGACGTTGGGCAGCAGCAAAACGTATTTTTTCAACACATTCTTACTCCGACCTTATCACATATCAGCGTTTGGTCATGGACTTTCCATGATGTGCACAGTACCTTGGATGCATTGGTTGTTGATGTTCTGGGACTCCATGTCATGTTCTGTCTGTTGTATGCATTGTCTTCTTTGAAAATACTCTTCTGTTTTCACAGGAAATTTATCATTTACATACAGGCTCTTTCAAAATAAACGCACTACGTCGGTACAACAATGCAAGTTGACATCTTTTTTTTTCCTTCAACAACTAACACATGATTGGATTTAGCAAAAAAGAACAGACGTCTTTTGCCCACCCTACTTGGACTTTTGCCCCCTTAACTTTCATTCTTGACCTTCAACGTTTCCACCTCATGCTGCTGGACAACATTAAACTATAATGGTGACCAGCCACGTATCATGCTTCCATTAAAGGATGTCTTTTTTCTGTCGGTGTCAGACGCCGCAAGTCACTATCCAAGCACCAGATTTCAATGACTTCGGAGTGAGACCAGGTTGATTTTAGCCACCTAAGACAAGTCCCTCCTAAAATATTCAACAGTTTAATAGTACATTATACTGAGAATATTTCCACCACTTAATCTTGCTGTCAGATAGTCCTTTCCAACAGGGAAGCTGTTTGTGACTTCAGTTCCCAATCCATACTCTAGTTAAAGCCACCAGATTCCACTGACAAAATCAATAATCTGGGCTTGCTGAACATGGGAGCTGTTGGTCCACTGCTGCCTTGATCAGTTCATTTGTTTGTAGTATTGTGTGACTTTGGTGAATCTGAACTAAGCCCTTTAAAGGCCAATGTCACACAATAACACAAACAAACTATCTGATCGAAGCAGCGGTAGACCAGCAGCTCCTGGGTTCAGTTACATTAAATTACTGTTTTTTAGGGCACCCTGGTACCTCCATGTAGGCTTAAACCTTGGCAGCCATCTGGGTTTGAGTCTGACCTGTGGCCCTTTGCTGCATGTCCCCCCCCCCCTCTCTCCATCCTTTTATACAATTTGTTCTATCAAGTAAAAACCAAATCATCTTTAAATTCCTGTTTTTCTGAATGGAGTCTGGCTTTGACAATAGCTTCAGTTTCTTGTCTGAAATAGCTGTCTGACGGCAATGTAAGGCAGTGAAAGCATTCGGGAGCTTGTCACAACATGTACTGCATGTAATAATACACTGACCATGGATAAATGTCATCCAACCCAATCAAATCAAAAGAGCAGAACTATGCCTTTAAACATATTTCAAAGCAAAATGTTAACCATTTCATGTCAGGGCTCTGGGGCCAGTGTAAACTGAGGACACATTCTTACAACACTGTGTACAGCATCTGCTTCATGCAAGAGGGACCATGATAACAACCATGTGACTGGTTAGTTTATCCAGCTGAATGACACGGTGATAGTTTCTATTACAGCTGAGAGATGTAAGTCACTAAAATGGACTTCTAATTGACAGCTTGTACTGGCTCTGTATATTAGTGAGTAGACAAGTGTCTGGAGGGGGCTTTTCATGTGCCTGAAGATGCCTGACATGTTGAAATTATTTCCCCATTGGTCTTAAAAACCAAACCTTAATTGGATTACTTCAGCACAAATTGGCAGATATGAAAAGAGTCAGCGAAGCAACTGTTCACAGTATAGGGAGCAATCAAACACAGGCGTCTCTACTTACAAATAAATCTCAAATTCCAGATTGCCTCTGAGCTTGCCAAGCTTTCACCTGGTAAAACCCCAAAAGGATACAAGCCTCAAACAATTACAATCAATTTCAGGCAAGCGCCATTTTTATCACAGCGGACCAGTGCATGAATCAGTGATATCTGTTAGGTGGCTGTCAATTGGGGAAATGTAATCCAAGCAGCTGTTGTGTTAGCACTTCCAGTAAGAGAAGAGAAGAAGCTACGAAAGGACACATCTGCTGCAATTAGACAGAAAATATGAAGAACTTTGCCAGAAAACTATGTTCTAACTCATACGTACAGCTTCATACCAGCCACACAACTCAAGCTTCTTGGATATCTGTACTGTGTAACAGCTTGGAAGATATACTTATTCACTCCAGGAACACTCTGATTTCAGTCATTTTTGTAACTATACCCTGCCCACATATTCACTTTCACTCAAAAAGTGTCACATTACAGAAGCTTAAGATGCTCTAAAGTAGTCTGGGAACCAGATGTATCTGTGAGCTCACGTTTTATTTGCTCTGGCAGATGCTTCTGATCCAACTCCCATTCAAACCGATTTCCAGCCAACTTGGCCCACTTAGGGCCAATCACAACTGTTTATCTAATATGAGGCAGGTTTGATACAATGGCTCAGCACATGGAGGAAGTTTCCCTTTAGGATTTGAACCAGAAAACATAAACAACCAGGATGACTACTGCTGAGATGGAACTTTACGTTGAATCTACTATCATGTCACTATTAAACAAACTGTATGGTAAAGAACAAACAACTTTTCCAACAGCTCTGTGTCATTGCATTGTGGGCAGTACATGCAAATGAATAAGACTCAGAGTCTTGATGCACCATGAACACTGCTGTGGCTCATGGGGTAAAGCGGGTTGTTTGCGAGTGCATGTGAAAGCTAATTGAGTAGCAGGTGGCACCTTGTATGGTAACCATGGCCACCACTGTATTAATGTGTGTGTGTGTGTGTGTGTGTGTGTGTGTGTGTGTGTGAATGAGTGAATGTGACACATAATATAAAAGTGTTTTAAGTTGTTTGAAGATTAGAAAGGTGTTATACAAGTGCAAGTCCATTACCACTGTTCATCTGCACACACTGCAGTGACACAGACCTGGATGAAAATTTTCCCTTTAAATCTTTTGTTGCAAGGAAAGATGTATTAGCTGTACATCTGACAGATTTTGATAAAAGTTTAATTTACCAACTGGGGCACAATGGAAACCCATGCTCAATGCTATGTTTGGTTGTAGGTCTATGCAACAGGACCAGAGGCATTTTGGTCTGTGGCCACTGATTACGCCTCTGGAAATCTAAAATGAACAGAGAGGTGGCAACGCCTGGATGACGTCCATTTTACTATGACTTTAAAGTTTCAGTATGTTAGATTTAGTGGGATCTAGTGGTGAAGAATGCACATTGCAACTGGCTGAAACCTCTCCTTGTTAGAATTCCTTCAATTCTCAAAAAAAAAAAGACCCGGTGATTTAACCTGCTCAAAACTCATTAAAAAAAATCTGTGTTTTCCTGACTCTACTCGTCGCAGAGTGGCTGCTAACTATGGTGGCCAAAGTGAAAACACAAAAACACGAGTGGCCCTGGCTAGAGCCAGTGTTTGGATTGTCTGTTCTGGACTACTGTAGAAACATTATCTCTGTAGATGAGGACCTGCTCCCTATGTAGATATAAACCTCATGCTAAGGTAACAAAAACACAATGATTCTTATTTTCAGGTGATTATACACTACAGAAAACATACTTATTACATCATATTCCATTTCTGCCAATTTATCGCCCTGGATCCTCCACACTGGGCCTTAAAACTTTGGACTGAGTCTGAAGAGCTTTCCAGTATTTATGCCATACTAAACCAAATTAATCCTGGCTCTCAGTATTTTGTACAGATATAAGAATACTGATCTTCTTATCTAACTCTAGGCAAGAAAGCAAAAAAGCATACTACTTGTATCTTATTACACCTTATATAATTCAGCCAGAGCATTGCTTGCCTTTAGCTTGAGAACAAACAATGATGAATAAATAGGGCTGCATTACATTTTAATCCATCTGACAGAAGTAAGTATTAAGTAAGTTAGACTCTAATCACAGCAGCATCAGCTGTAAGCTTCTGACAGTGAAGCTGTGTCACTTCCCATGGCCCGACCAAGACGGATCACACCTACGCAGTGCAAGAATCACTTCAAATCTTTCAGTCCCTCAGAGTGGCAGATGTAAGGTGTTGATTACCAAATGAATCTGCTACTGAAACAGCTGGACCTTACACAGCACCAGCCCAGCCAAACACTGAGAGCTCAAAGCTGCAAAACATCCATCTGAAAACATTTCAAACATTATGAACTCATTCACTTCTTCTTGTTCTATCAGCCAGCTAATTCTCAGTGTGTGCGTGCCAACTGGGTCGAATGGTCATTAAAAATGAGAATATATTGTCTTACCTCCAGAATGCGGTGGAGGGCCGCAGAGCAGAACCACTCCTTGACCTTCGCGGACTGATACAGAGCTTCTTCTGTGAGTCTTGAAGTTTTCCAAGTCTGAAAAATAAAAAAGGGCAGTAAGTAAAATATCTTTACAGGTCAGAGGCTGATACATCTGATCCTTGAACACACGAAAGCATCGTCATGAACAAATGATTGTTTTTCTCTCCCCTGTTTTTCTTGCTTCTTACTCCCATTCAAGGTCACAGCCCTATGGAGCCTAAAGCAGTGTGCAGCAGGCGGGGA
This sequence comes from Epinephelus fuscoguttatus, assembly GCF_011397635.1. NCBI lineage: Eukaryota > Metazoa > Chordata > Actinopteri > Perciformes > Serranidae > Epinephelus > Epinephelus fuscoguttatus. The sequence goes on from NC_064752.1 coordinate 41,338,705, forward strand.
AACACTCACAACAGGATGCCAGTTTATTATAGAGCTCACACAGATAAACATATCACACACTCACACAGTACCAGAAAGTTCCTGGCCTATATTTCTTCAGACTGTGGGAAGAAACTGAGACTTAATCCTAACAAATACAGTTCTTGTAAACTCCAAAGGCCAAGGTTCAAACCCATACTGTGTGTGAGGCAGCAGTGCAAACCACTGAACCACTGCACCACCCTCATAAACAAATTATAAACAAACACAGCAGCACCATCACCTTCACTGTATCTATCCTTGTGTGCTTTCTGGGTGGTAAACAGCCTTTTGCTTTGCCTCAAATCACCCCTGTGTGTGTCAGTGTGTATTATTAAATCCAAGACTCCCCTGATGGTGCCACAAGTTTCAGAAAGAGGTGAATTAAAGGGTCCCAAGGGGGATTTTTGCTAGAGGAAGAACAAAATAAAAAAATAAAAATAAATAAGTTTCAAAAGTTGAGAATTTTATATAAAGAGGCAGCAACACTTAGATTAAATATTGAATTGAGTTGTATATTTTTAAATGAAATGTTCAAAGAAAATCAGGCTGTTAAACTTGATATACTGAGCTGGTTTTGGAAGAATAGGAATGCAGATGAACAGTACAGATAAATAAAAAAGGCTTCCTTTTCTAAGCACTCTTCCACATTTAAAATTTTATGGTTTGTTTGTGGCTGAATAACTAAAAGAAATGCTTCATCTTTTATTGTTCACTCTGTGTATGTATTTTTAGTTTTTATTAGTGTAGTATGTTTTTTCTGTAATTGAATTTAATAATTCAAAAATGTCCAATCGAAACACTTTATATCTTACCAACTACATTTTCTGAGCATCACAATAGGACCTTATTTACTTTAAGCTGAAGTGGCCTGTGTCTTCTTGGAGCAGGAAACAACACATGTAGGATAAAGCCGAGGAAGGTAGAAAGATGAGTCAAACATTTTTTTTATTTTTTATTTTTGTTTTGATCCAATAAGCCCGCTGAAACAGCAATATACATGGGATTTTAAGATGGGGCTCTTATGACTAAAGGCATTTAAAGAAAATCTTAAACATATCTGTGCCTTTAAATGTCAACAACAGATAAAATGCAATTTAATTATTGGACATTAGGGCTGTCAACGAATATTCTAAATTCGAATTTAAATTCGAATTCGAATTTGAAAAAAAATGGACCTTTGAATGTGAAAATTGATATTCAATTGTGGAGGGAAAAAAAACACCACCGCAGCTGTCCTCTTTGGGAGTGGGCGTTGGCCTGGGCCGCTGCACTCAATGCACTGCATACGCCAGGGCCACACTGCCCGTGGAAGTGCTGCGAAGCGCACCGAAATTCTCGCACGAGCCGGAGCACTTCGTTCACATCAGACGCGCATCTCTCCATGCTGGTCGACAAGCGGTTCTGCTCCCAGCTGTTGTCTCCATCACCCGACTTGACACATTCGCTCGCGGCTCGCACAGAAAATAGACCAGACGCTGAAACAATCACTGCAGGGCGCGAGCCGGCCACGGAGCTGCGCGGTGCGGCACAGCCGTTGTGTTATGTTGTTATGTATGTAGTTATGTTTCCTTGTATTAATACATATACAAGTATGTTTCCTTGTATTAGTTTGCCCTCATGTGGACATAATGTGAAAAAAAAAATTGAATGGTTCGAACCTAAGAGTTATTTTTAGAAGGAATATTCGAACATCATTTTTGAGCAATTTTGACAGCCCTATTGGACATTAGTCAACTCTCCATCCTAATGAAGTGAAAATTTAACTGAATGCTTAGAAATATCTGAAATAGGCATTTCCATCCAATCAGTGATTATTGCGTATGACTGGATGGTGGAGATGTTGAATGAATTTGTGGAGTTCTTTGTCGTTGCAGCGGTGACTGCTAGCGGCTAGCTCTGCTTATTAGCTGCTGTACCACAGCAGACAGAGACTTCACAGCTGCTCATCCCTGCAGAACTCCACTCAGATCCGGACTGTCTGAGGAAGGTCTTTGGTTTAGTTGCTGTTTGACAGGCAGGTAGGAGGCTATCCGTAGGTGTACCTGTGCTGTTAGTAAACAGTCTGAACTCAGTGGAGTTTTCTCTGACAGAGCTTAAAGTCCAATTTTAAACTTCCAGACCAACATGCTGCAGATTTAGAAAGAATTTAGGCTGAAATAAGTTTTTTTTTTTTTTTTGCTTCTTACCAGTGAGATCGATAAGTCAGAGTTTACAGTGAACCTTGATACAAATCATAGTTGTCTAGTTGTTTCAACTGACTTATTTATGGTTTTAAAGTTTGAGATATTGAGCTTTGCTCATAAATCATTCTTTAAACCTGGCGAAAACTCCACTTGGAAATGCATGTTTGTGAATCTGTATAAATGATTTGTAGCTGTAGAAAAAAATATCTAAATGACATTTCAACACTTGAATGAAAGAAAAAAAAAGCATTTTGACTGAAAGAAATGACTAGTAGTTGACTAAAATGTCATGACTTTTTGTTTAGCTAAAACATTTTGAGTTGTTGTCTTCTAAAACTACACTCCAACTATAAAGGATAAAAATGACTTCAATTTGACTAAAACTAATAAGCATTTTTCGTCTAAAGTCTAATAATTAGACTAAATTGAAAAAAGCTGCCAAAATTAACACTGCATCCAATTACTGTTGTGTAAATACTAGTAGATGGGCACATCAGTGTGATGGAAACACACTTATTTGCCACCTCCCAATGCATCAGGAGCACCTGCTTCATTTCCATCAATGTCAGACCCAAGCAGTGCCTCCCTCCTTCTGTTGAAATATTATTTGTGAGATTTAATTTCTTTTCCCGGTTTTAAAAGTCATATTCAGTGAGGCATGTTGAACAGCATGTTGCACCGAACAGAGGACATACAGTTTTACCTGCTTAATAATTGCCTTCTGGAAGAGACACAGTTGAGAGAGTGAGAAAATGAAAAGAATCAGGACTATTACTGCACCCAGCTCTAGTAATTGTATATTCCAAATAATGAATGGAAGCCTTGCATGAACTTAATGCATTATGAAAAAAAAAAAAAAAAAAGTTCAAATCAATAGTGACACACACCCACTAATATGAGCCAAACAGCAATCTGCAGCCCTGCTGCTAAGCAGAGAGGGTTGCTGTGACGGGTCACACATGAGGGATTTTAATAGCTCTGGTGGTAATCAGGTTACCTTTCATTCATCACGCCCACCAACACTGAACAAAGCTAGTCCTGCTCTGGCTTTAACAGCAAAAGTGCCGTTTAACTAAACAATTTTTCATTTGACAATTGATGGAAACAATAGCAGGTCATGACCACTTCCAACGATTTGCTGCACTGATGGTTTACATCCTGGCCAAGCTCAGTTAGGCAAATTTACATGTCACATGGAAATGTCATGTCTATACTGGTAACTCAGCTGAGCGGGGGATATGTTGTGTGTTTGAATATGTTCTTACTGAAACTACCTTAATCTGATATCAGACGTTACGATATTTAACATAATAAAAACTGTGAACCGATTAGGACATTTTGTAGTTACATGGCAACATTATTAAATTAGCGTAGCTTAAAATAGCCCAAAGCACACTAATACGTTTCAAAAGTCAAGGGCATAGATTTTGTTTCAACACTGGGAGAGGACATATATGAAGGAAGGAAATTTTGAGTGTCAAACACGCCATTTTCTGCATTTTAGTGAATTTTATACGCACCAAGTTTTGCCCTTCTGCATGAGGTTAACCACCTGAGACATTAACTTATGTTTGGTATGCATTTTCAAATTTTCCAAGCTATTTGGAATAAGTGGGACCTGATGAGTAAAAGGAAAAAAAAAACAACAAAAAACAACAACTAAGGATTCTTTTTGAAAAGTAAGTAGTTTTGGAAAAAAACATGTCCTCATATGGAGATGATGGGTTTATTTTTAATAGTCAACAGCATTTCAAATTTGCAATGTCTGAACACTGTTGTGCAAAAACAAAATTGCAGACAACGCAAAACGGTTCATGTCAATGTACAAAAAGCAAAACTGCAAAAATGCCACATATCTAAAAGCCATGTTATTTATTTTGTAACTCTCTATGAACTTCCCTTGCTCTACATTCCTAGGAAGCTAGGAATGTCCTCTTTGTCTGTAGGAACAGTCTGTCACACCTAATTGGCCTGTGTGAAATGCTGCTATAATACAATAATAATAAAGTCCCAATGTCCTCAAATGAGTATTTGCTCATTAACAGGGCTTTAGCTTGTTACTATTGTTAAATCTGGTCAAATCTGTATACCATATCAAACTACACAAACATCTTTAAGCATAAATAAACAAGTTTCAACCATAAACTTTGATCAAGATTTGCACTTTGTCCACTTTTGTGTCGGGATAGCCTGTTGACTGACTTGGCAGAGGTGGCTGTCATCTTGTTTTTGTGCCTTTGATGGCACATAACAGTGTCCACAAATGAGGACAACAGGTGCAATGTATGCAAAAGTATAAGGTGCACCCAAATGTACTGTCCTCATATGACGACACAGGGTCGCTGGAGGTAAAGGTGAAAACGTCTTTTATTTCTTCAAAATTAAAGTTCTCTGCTAGTTACATGTTTTTATTGTGGGGGACGAACGCACATTCTAAATACAGAGGTGGATGTGCCTGCTGTACTCCCCTTGAAATCTACACCTATGTCAAAAGTGTATTATTCATATTTGATTTTATTTCTTTATTTTGCCTTTTTCAGTTTGGTTGTATTTAGTTTACACATTTAGGATGTCTGCCTTGTGGTCAAAGTGTATTCATAATGTGCTTTTAGCAAAAGAGAGGACTACAGTAGATTAATATATGAAGACAAGTGGGTCTGAAATTTATCCATACATAGTCTCCAAATTGGATTAATTAACCTTAATTAACCTTGCCCTATAATATGCAGCATATTCTCCAGTCTCTGTGAGCAGCGGTGCAGACACGAGCAGCTCCCTGTGCAGACCTGCTCGTTGCAAAACTGCAACCAATCCACTTTGAAATGAGATTACTGATTAGTTCAGCTCCAAGTGATCTAAATGTAAAATTATTGGGCTCACTGATTTATGAAGAGGACTATAAGGTCAGTTAATATATGTCATATTGGCTGCAGGACAAGTCAATTAAGAAGCAGCCTTTAATTATTTCTTTAAACATAAATCTCGTCTTAACCCACGAGCACAGTTTAACTAATAGCTATTTGAGACTCTTAAGCCCTATTAAGAAATCAACTCTTAGTATTTTTCTCAAGATTAATGCCAGATTTGGTACTTTAGGGTCACTCTGATGTGTCTACCTCAGAGATGTAAAAACTGGAGGCAAAACAGTCTTGTTCAAGCTATATGGAGACGTTTATTTATGCTGCTTGTAAAACAAGGGTGAGAACCACCATTTTTTGACTCTGCTTCCATTTACTGATCCACCTATAATGTCCAAAATACCTTCCAGTCTTCTTGGTATAACTAAATTTATCGCATTAGTGCCACATTAGTGGCTAGTAAAAAAAAAAAAAAAAAAAAAAAAAAACTGCAGCAAAAGACTTTTGTTTTCCTCCCTGTGCCTGTGGGGTGTTTGCTCCTCAGCTCAGTCAGGTACAGGAGCTGAGAAAAGAATCTCGGGCAGCCTGAATGCCCTCCCACTGCATCCATGCTGAGGACACTATGGATTACTTCACATTTGAAAAGCAAGTTGTCAAAACACACTTGTAGGAGTCCGCTACTGCAAAAGTGTAACAAAGCAAGGCAGAGGTTCATGCTCTAACAGGGTGGCAGCACAACTAGCCGTGTCGATGGACTGTGAGCCCCCAGGAGCTGATTGTCACTGGTGGTGTTTCTGCTCCGCTGGCCCACCAGCTGCAACAGAACGTGAGTCTATGTGCTGCAGTGGGTTTCATTAAGGACTGTTTGTGTTTGTATAGAGGGAGCGCAGGTGTGCAACAATGACGGACTCCTAACTTAAAGGGATAAATTGAAAGAGAGTGAGGGGGAGGAAGAAGTTTGTGTTGCAGTACACTCTGAATAACCAAATGCAGAGGTGGAGAGAGTGCTAGAATATTGAACTCAAATAAAAGTTTTATTACTTTAAAGAAATTTCACTCAAATTAAAGTCATTGTGTGGAGTTTGCATGTTCTCCCCGTGTCAGCGTGGGTTCTCTCCGGGCACTCCGGCTTCCTCCCACAGTCCAAAGACATGCAGATTGGGGACTAGGTTAATTGGTAACTCTAAATTGTCCGTAGGTGTGAATGTGAGCGTGAATGGTTGTTTGTCTCTATGTGTCAGCCCTGTGATAGTCTGGCGACCTGTCCAGGGTGTACCCTGCCTCTCGCCCGATGTAGCTGGGATAGGCTCCAGCCCCCCCGCGACCCTCAAGAGGATGAAGCAGTTAGAAGATGAATGAATGAATGAATAAGGTCAGGTTATGATAGGCCCCAGTATACGCTTATATGACAGGCCCTAGTCAACACACATATACGCACACACACACATCAGGCTTGCACCTACACTGACACACATTGTATCTTCTTGTCACATGATGAAAATGAGACTTGATATTGGGCAAAATCAACATGCATATAACCCAGCAATCATCGTTGTATGTCTGTATATACGAAATACAAAATAATTTTAAAAATATTTATTGAATTGAAAAGTTTGTGTATAACTTATTAATAGTTTTCATAATTTATGTAAAATAAGAATACCATTTTTTGTTACTAACTGTTACTGTTTGCCCTTACATTGCAAGTCCCCACACTATCCGAACCATCTACACTTATGTCCCTGACTGAGTAAATGTTACTGCAGTAATGGGGGTTATGATGATATATGATACTACTGTAAAATCAAAGAAAATCGTAAGGCTACAAAATAAATTGCATCATATATCAACTTATACACAGGTGGAGTGAAGTCAGCTAAAAGACCCCTTGTGTGCAAATCCCAGTGCTGCACAGTGATTCAACATTATCATTAATGTTGTATGTAGTGTGCTGTAAATTAAATCTTAAATCTTTGCTACAGCAACACTGAGGACCCCCTCGGGGTCGTGGACCCACATTTTAAAGTATGCTAAGGTACAGTAATGCTATTTATTATCACCACATCTGTGATTCTTTTTTATCTGATGGCAATATTCTTTTTATTTTTTATTTCTGCATTAATTTTAAGTGCTAGTGCTGACCACAGCCAGTGAACACAAACATCTATAATGTATTATTTGCGTGTCTGCTGAGTGCAGAGTGTCACCTCTCTGGTGCTCAGCCCTCCTGCAGCTGCAGACGCACCAGCAGCTTCTTCTCTGCTGTAGCTGCCAACTGATCAGCTTGCTTTTGTTACATTCTCACACAGTTTATCAGGACTTTTTCATCTTTTGGCTTTTACTCAGTAACAGATGCACTTGAGATGAAATGAATTACAATACATATGATAAAAAAAAGTGCTGAAGTAAAACTTTCATTACAGATTTTTAAAAATAATTTAGCATGAGTTTAATAAATAAATAATAATAATAATAATAAATAAAATAACTTTGTTACAGTAATGAAAGTAAATGTAATATATCACTTTTACTCCTTTCTGAACACAGCATTAGCTTGACCAAGTTCTCAAATCTAGTTTAATTTCACTAAACCATTAACAATGGTTGAAAGATTTGTCCAAAAAAAAGCTTTCATGGATATTATTTTGTTCCATCTTATTTCTGACATTGTTTTTACATTCGCTTTTCTGTTACACTGACAATAAACAGACTTCATCAAACTTTCTTGACTTCTTGACTGATGTGTTTGCTTGATAAGCATCACTTGCTTTTCTTTTCTTACCTGTCAAAAATCTGTCCACCGTCCTTTGCATTTCATTAAGCTGTCTGAAACCTGAATCTTGATAGCAGGTGTGAAAGTACTCTTGTTGTAGGCAATAAAAACTTTCCACTTCACATTTTTCATTTCATTCCTGTGCTCCTCCCTGCCGTGCCTCTGTACCCCCCATAAGGGGTCCTGCCCCCGCAGTTTTAGAACCACTAAACTGTACCTGAGGTTTCAAACCAGGGGGGCGGCAATATTACAAGCAGAGCTACAGCTACAGCTGAGCAGTGGTGGAAAGTGACTTAGAACATTTGCTCATGTGCTGTACTGTAAGTACATTTGGTGGAGGAGCTGGTAGAGACCAAAACAGAGATAAAAGAGTGAATATTGGATTCACATTCATTAGGAGGCCTTTATTTAAGGATCAGAGTACAAGGTATTTCTTCCTCCACTGTCCTTGCAGACAGTGGGGAATATTGTATTTGGAGATGTATGTGTGTGTTGTTGTTGTTGTTGTTGTTGTTTGTTTAAAATCTATATAGGACAAGTGATGAAATAAAAATAAAAAATAAACACAGGGATTTTACTAGCAGCAGTGTGGACAGTTTGAAACCTATAAAGAAGACTGTTACTTATGCAGATACAATTACCTATTATTGTATAATTTCTTCAAATACAATAAGGAAAATTTTTACTCTTTTTTCACAGCAAATTCAATTTATCTTTTTTTTTAGGGAATGGACAGGTACATTGTTAAAAATGTACTCATGGTCTCAGCATTTTTGAATCCATTGATATGACCTTGACTGCAAAATAAATTACATAAACAGGAATTATTAACAAACATAAACATATATATATATATATGTATATATATATATATATACATAGTAAACTGAACAAGATTATTTACACAAACAGAATATATATACAGTCAGGGTGAAATAGGGTTATTGCACAAGTTACATTAGATTATTGTAGTGTGTGAAAAAGTCTCAGGGCCACTCAGAGGGAGGAGTTGTACAGTTTGATAGCCACAGATATATATATGTATGTATTTGTTTTGCACATAGGGACGTGTGTGTGTGTGTGGGACAACTTCCCCTTTCCATAAAATAAATCAATCAATCAATCAATCAATCAATCAATAAATAAATAAATAAAAACACACAAAAGACATGAGCTTACAATCTAATTTCAGTTCTGGTTTGGTCATCTCAGACTGTGTATAGGACTGAAATGTATCTCTGGTATTTCTGACCACTATGTACCTGAAAAACCCATGTGCCAGAAAGTGTGTTGTCTTACTGTAATCAGCTACCATGAGCGGTAATCACCAGTTGTAGCTGCTGCATAACTGCAAATTATACAGGGTTTAAATACATACTCAAATACTTTTTTCTTCTCTTTCTTCCCTTCTTAGGACCACTGATGTAAACTTAACTTTGATATATTTAAATATGACTTTTTCAAAATGGAAAATGTGTTAAATTGAAACAAATTAAACATAAAATATTAAGTGGTTTTCCATAAAATATATATTACTGACCGTGTGAAAGCTTTGAATTTAACCTTTGTGCCAAACAAAACAATAGGTCATTATTTGTTTATTTGTCTTTTCAGAGTTTCACAGTTAAAAATTTTACCTCTTCCTGACAAAAAGAAATATATTGAAAAAAAAAAAGAAATCAAAATATCAGTGTGGTTCAACTGCTAACAGATTAATATAATCTGTGATAATGGATTGCAGATTGACATTAGTTTGTTGTAAGGTGCCACAAAGAATAAGGATGGGCTTCTAGAACACATGCATACAGTGCTTACTGACATAAAAATAAAACTTAAAAGTCATATTGTGAATTCTGGTGGTAGTAAACCAGACCTATTCAACTGGTGGCCTGCTGGCCATATCCATCCCAGAAGCAACCTCAACCCTTTGCATTTGTTGAAAACTTATCATTACCGAAAGATTAAAAGAAGGTTTAATAGGCTGCTGTAAATGTCTGGCCCATCTACATTTCTGAATTTGTAATTGAAAAGCCCTGTAATAAACAGTCATTTCTGATTCCCTGATACTCTATGATAAACCATCAGAGCTCCAAAGTGCTGCACACTCCGACAGAGTATCGCAAAAGTTCCAATTTGTGTCATTCAAAAGCTCTGATCTGAAGAAATAAATATAAATATGCTACTTTCACTGCATCTACCACACTAAGTAATTCAACTTATAGAGGGTCTGTTCCCTGTGTACATCATCTCAAGTGTGAATTATTTACACACCGTCAAAATGAGAAAAGAAGTGCAGGATTAAACTGCTCATAGCATGTAAATCCACTCATTTGATTTATGAATTTGTTTGTCCTTGCTCCTTACTGGAAAAACAACACGCCATCTCTCCACACCAGAATAATTGAGCATCTGAGTGCAGTCCATAGATGAGATGACAAATTCCCTGTCTACAGTCATTTTTGCTTTGCAGATCACTGTCCCTCCAAATTATATTCCCTGGGCTGGGGAAAAAGTCGCCCGACACCGGCGGGGTGGTGACCAACTCATAAAAGCGCTTAAAAAGGAAAGACGGAGCAAAGATGTCTGAAGATCAGAATTTAAGATGCTTTCTTGGAGGTTTATGACGTGTGTAGCGTTCAATCTGGCCTCTGTGCTTAAATTAGGCCATTTATTTTTATTGCTTGTCATATTTTACAAATTGCTACTTTTCAGTAGCTTTTTCAAGGAACGCTGGCTGTCTGGTTATCTCTTAAGTGTCACTCAAAGGTGATTAATGTAGCAAGGCTAATTGACTTCCCTGTTGTCAGTTGGCTTTATCTCTGGTTGATGTTGCTGATCAGAGATCACTGATGAGAGCCTGGAGCTGACATATCTGCTCTGCTTTTTCTTCACTGCTGTACCTTTAGTTTAATAAATTATTTGGGCTATTTGGACTGTCCATCAGTTCTTTTTACAATTCTTGAAAGTATAGTAAGAGGTCACAAATAGGAAAAACGTCTTTCCTCATCCAAACATAGCTACAATTGATGGACAAAACATTGTTTTTGAGTCAATCTGGTCACTCCAAAATGGCAACACAAGCCTTTTTTTTTTTGAGTAGCCCCACCACTTACTTTCATCTGAAGGCGCGATAGAAGGTTAGATAAAAGCACCCAAGCCTCCCCAAAATATGAGCCTTAGAACAAAGTGGACAAGAGCAAGAGACATCTAAGGTACTGAATTTGTTCCAAAAAAAGAGTCTTTTTGGCATTATTTTGGCTGAGATCAAAGCTGTTGTGATTTGTGAAGTGGCGATGTCTACTTCACTAAAGCCACTGATTGTCCCTGTCCAGATCCATAGACATGGCCTCGCCCGTGCTGAAAGCATGCTGCAACACTGGTAAAATCCAGCACCCTCCCCCTTCGCCACCACCTCCTCATCCATCCACTCTCAACAGCAAAAAAAAAAAAAAAAAGAGCAAAAGAAGCATTGTTGTAAAAAGTGCTCGAGGAGAGCGGCAAAAAGCATAATTTACAACATGCTACGGCCAATGCCTTCAGATGCAGGGGACATCGTGGGGGGGCTTCACCAAAGCGTGCTTTTCAGAGCGCACACAGCTGTGCACATGTTCACTTTGGGTTCAAAAGAAGGCATGAAAGCACACAGTTTGCCTGCGAGGGACATCTCAAATAACATATCCATTAAATTTGTCACATATAAAGGAACAGTAGTGAACATAAGTCCTTTCAAATTTTCATTAAAAAATGTTCTGCGCTGAGCTTACACAAAGGCTTCAATGTAATTTTCAAAAGGGAAGCGGCTAACAATGATTAATAGCCTCAGAACAAGTAAACGTGATGCCCCATCTAGATCCATTAGCATTAATTATTGCAAACCTGGGCTGGCATTACAAACAATGATCCAGATTAGGCTGATGATCACATCCCAGACATATGAGCCTTCCAAATGCCAGCACGACTTATCATACTTCAACAAGCCCGTCCAACCGTGACCATGAGATTCATTACAACCTGCGACTCCTAAGTGGATGGTAGGTAATGTCTGTGTGTGTGTGTGTGTGTGTGTGTGTGTGTGTGTGTGTGTGTGTGTGTGTGCGTGTCACAGCTGTTTTTGTTAGAAAATATCATCACATGGAAATATATGACAGTAATGTGTTTTACTGAAACTTTATGGCCATTTTGGAGTGTGTTTATGGTGCTTTTGAATTATACAGCATTTTTGGGCTACCCTCACTGAAGTGAATGGGAGTGGGTGGACAATTTTTTTTAAACAATGTCAAACAATATGATTCGACAGCAGCAAAAACTGCGGCCCCCAAAAGAATTCTCTCTAAAAATTATAAATATATGAATATATACATTATAGCCTTCATGACGGTGCAAATTTTACACCGCCTTTTAGACGACCATCACATCATATTGAAGGCGATCAATACTGATTGTCTTCAATATGATGTGATGGTCACATAGCCTGTCCATAATGATTAAATGTCACGCTGCTAGCTTGCTAACGTCAGCACACATAACGTATGCTAACGTTATATTACACAGTGTTTAATGATACAGTCTATTGTCTCCCTATTACTCTAATCTTTCCTGCTTATCACTCAAACAATGATTAATTTCTAAATTAATATCGGTACTCATTTAAGATACCTTCATCAGTTACCGGAGGCCACTGTCTAACATCATCAGTCCAGCTATTCATGATGCTGTCATTGTAGAGAGTCAGTTCGCAATGACAGCATCATGAATTGATGACTGACACATGTCACTGCAGCAATGGCGCCACCGCAAGATGGCGGCATACAGAAATCGCTCGCCGAATTCATCTATGGAAAAAGACCAGGTTATGCGCCAAACAGAGAATTTTTCAGTTAAATTCAAAATTCTTTAATCATCTCTATGGGAAATTTGAGACAAACTTGCACACATAAAAACTTAGAAACAATTCATTCACACATGAAAAAATAAAACAAAACAAAAAAAACTTTAAAGGAGATCTTTGCTAATATACACTTCACACTTGTATTAAAGGTTTCTAAATGCTCTGTTTTAGCACCTGTCTCTCTAAGCAGACGACCAGCTGTCATTCATTTGTCACAAAGGTAGAAAAAAACAGTTGGAAATAGAGTGTTCATAACGGTCTGAAGCTTTTTGTTCACAGGGATTTCTTCATATATACTTACCATGTTTAATATGAACACCCAGCATAACAGACCTCCCTTAAAAAGTGACAAATCTATAGCTGATCAACAGTGATCAACTGTCCGAGCTCAAAAGGTATAATGCATTTATCAATCCATATAGATTTAACACTGTATATGGCATATACAGTGTAAAATGACAATCCACCTTACCTTAACAAAACATCTGTGTGTTTTGCAGTAAGTCAGAATTGCAGTATACTTTGAAACTGGTATACTGCTGCAACCCTTTACTGCAATTTCATAAAGTTAGTGTTCTTGAGCAGCTCAGTCACCAGACAATTGCACATTTCTGCAAACCACAGATTTGTTACATTTGTACATTTCATACATCACATCAAGTTTCTGAAGTAACATAGTTTGGATTACATTTATATAAGTTGTCACTGGGAGGTGGAGTGGCTGGTGGATGGCATGCAAATGAGATGAGATGGCTGCCAAACTGCAGACCACTGCAGAACTGGGTAAAACATTGGGAGCTTTTTGGCAAAATGTCGCAGTATTTCCACTGGTTATTGTGGCTCCCAACCTTGGCATTTAAGGTCAAACGTGGTCTTTTCCTGACTATAACCAAATGTAAAGTTTCAACATTTCCTCTCCATAATAATGTACAAATGTTGCATATCTGTGATTTGCAGAAACATTCAAAGCCAAAATGTATCCTGGTGATTGGGTTGTTTTGAGAGAAGTAAAGTTAATTTTATGTTAGCTGGCTTAACCTAACTAGTAGCTGTCAACACTTTTTTGGTTATATTCACCAAGAGGGATGTGTATCAGAAATATACAAAGTCTCCAATTAAGAATTCCAAGTGTCCCTGTTAATCATAATAACGGTCTGACTAGGCTGAATGTGTCTGAATATGACATGGATGTAGCATTAGGCCCCCATCTAGTAAATGGTCATCTCTAATGTGCAGCACTGAGCGTGGGATAAGCATTCAGTGCTTTGTCACACTCCTTTTCTTTTTTTCGCTTTAATATACTTAAAGTATATTTAAGTGAAATATGGCTCCTGAGAGTTTACACTAGTATATATTACTGGAATATTATTACTGATGATTTAACACATTGGCAGCATTTAATGTTACAGCTGAAGGAGGTGGAGCACATTTTAACTACTTTCTATACAGTGGGATAATTTAATATGTATAATAACAGTATTATATTTTTCTAAATTGATTATGTCATGTCAGTTGATCATGTCAAACCAATCAAGGCAGGTAGACCAGCAACTCCCATGTGCTGTGAAGTGAAATTACTGTTTTTTTACAGTAAAGACTGGCGGTTTTCAAACGATTGATATTTTTCAGCAGGCATTTTTTAGGTGGTTAATAACTAACCAGTTGCTCAGCACTGTTTCATTTTATGTATGTGATATGGGGTTTTCTACCCTGCAGTTTAATGTAAACAAAGATTGTGTCTATAGGGACGACGCATCAGACAAAGCTCCCATGTGTCATGTTAATGGTCACGGACCACTGACCTGTATTTGGAGAACTAACAGGAGGTGATGTAAACCAGCAAATACATGGAAATCAAATTACTTTCAGTAAAACAAGCGTTAAAGGTGTCAGTGTTCTCTAATCTGCTACAAATGAGTTAAGCTATGTAGACAGTTACATTACAGATGCTGCTGAGCCTTTTTCACAATGGCAATGAATGTCATAAAACCCAGTGCCTTACTATGTAGGCCTGTTGTGTATCTGATAAAGAGGTAAATCCTAAGTATGGTTTGCCACCTTCTAGCAGATCCTCAAGAGTGATATCTTGATAGTGTACTGCAGATAAAAAATAAAAGCCAGAGTACACCCATTAGCTATTTACACCTCATTAACTAAGTCAATATACTCACTCCACATTATCACAACAGCTGAGAGGAGTCTAGAGGATTTATTTGCATTTAAATGAGGTATTCATGTTTCCCCTCAAGGCTTTAAAATCTACTCCGGTGACATGAGGAATTCTAACCCCTATATGCTTAGCAAAATATGAGCATGTTTGACGCTGAGGAGACACTATATATGCAAGTGAACATAAACTCCCACGCAAAAACAGGATATGTTTCAAGGCAAGCTTCATTTTCAAGACCGTTTTTCTTAAGAGCTGGCCCTTCTTGTCATCTCTGGTAATATAATTGCATGATGGAAACTTCAACAACTTGTCAATGCATTCATAGCACAGCCCTCTCAACGCCACCCATGTGAGAGGCACCCGCTGTTATTCCAATATTGAATATACAGCCTATTCATCAGTATGAATTATGGGTGTACATCTTTTACATAATCACGGATATAGAATCAATGGACATACTAATCAAGGGCAGCGAGTATTGAGTGGAAGCGCCCACTGCCCATCAGTTATCCTTGCCTCAGGGGGTAGACAGCCACAACCCTCGCGAGGAGCAGCATCATCCATCAAAAGTTTGTGACATGGAGAGGAATGCTGAAGTATTTGGAGTCCTGCCAATTTCAAAGAATAACCTTGAAGGCATTGTGGAGCATGTGGACTAACAAGTGTTAACCGAGGGATATGATTTGGCAGAAGAACTGAGTTCCATTGTACAGTGTGTTTACTGCTGTCTACAGAATATAGAACATGTACAGGTTCAGGAAGCAAAGCACTCGCACACAGCTCAGCAAATATTAATTCAGCCTGTGGGTTTTCACTCAGTTTAAGCAAGACGGTGAAAATTAAAGTCATAAAGTGAACAGATTAGTATTATCATATCAAAAAAGAAAAAAAAAAGTGAAATTTTTAATTACAGTTGAGTTGGAAATGTTTGATTTAAGTTGAGGTCTAACCTGAAACGACACCATTATCCTGCTGTGACAATGCAATGTGACTTCAGCAACACCAATAATGCATTTCAGAAAGATTACTCAACAGGAACAAGATTAAGGCGCCACTGATGCCTATTTAATTAAAGGAAAGGCAGAAATCCCTCACACTCACAGCTAAATGACTAAATTAGAAGGCAGAACATGCTCGCGAAACAACAATGCTCTCCTGAAAACAGGAACTCCTGCTCCCAGCAACTCCCTATCAGGATTCCATTATCAATTTTAAGACCCAGTTCTAATTTAAAAATCATTTATTTCTTTTATTGTGAGAAACTAGACGTTTATTCCAGTTTGGGATCACTAACCCTCCGTACAGGCAGCCCCACACACTCACGTGTGAAGTAAATGTTCAAATACTTTTTTTACTTTTTGCTCTTAGTGGATTTTGCCTGAAAAGCACACTAAGTTTATTTTCAAAACACTCCTCCATTGCATCAATAGAGAATAAATTAGGCAATGGATGAAAACAAAGTCTGGCAGATTCAAATGAATGCACGAGTTAATTCATTAATGATTTAGGTTAATTTGCTAAGCCTTTTGAATTTTTCAATCAATCTGAGGTAGATTTCAGGAGTAACACATCTAACCGCTAATATGGGATTGGATTAGTTAACTAATAAAATAAGAAATGTATCAGCAAATGTCATGCAGGAAAATTAGGGTATGTTTGCCCAACCCAGTCGCCAGAAAAAATATTGGTATTGTGTGTTTCTGCATGGATACATTACATTTGTACATTACCTTACACACTGAGACTGCGTTTTCACAACACTTAGTTAATGTGTGGTTAGGTTCAGGCAGAAAAACAACATGGTTATGATTAGGAAGAGATCATGTTTTATCTTAAAAACAGTTTTGGTGGCACTATCACGGTTAGCTGTCAAAGTCCTAGGGAAAAAAATGCTTTTCGTGGCACAATCCCACTTGGATAAACAGTTAGCGTTCACTAAAAACAGCTATGTTTGGTGGCTAAAACGCCGCTAGAAACACAGCTCACTAGGTGTCATGCCTCCACCGTCCCCTCCACCTCCTGATAAAGTCAGCTTACATACTACATCACGTAAAAAAGGCTGATATGATGTGTATGAAATGCAACATATTAGTGATAAACAGAAATGTACAGTGCCAACATTTTCCTCTAGTGACCGGGCTGCATTTGTCTTAATTTACTGTCAGAAAGCTTCAGATATGTGACACCTCAACAATGGGTTTGGTCTTTTCTACTGTGACAGCTACAACACCACAAAAGAAGACATGGTTTCATCTGACAAGAGAAGAAGTAAAGGTACACAGTGCTAATGGGTGAACAAAATGCTTTTCTGGAGTGCAGGCTGGCATTGGTGCTGGAAAATGGCACAGTGAAGTACTCTTTTGACAAGTTGCTGAATGCCACTGCAACAAAACTAAGGGCTAAACACACTGAGGTTACTGATAACCTTAACCCTAACAGGCTTTTCTATTCTGTGTTCGTCTTTATTGCCACTTCACATTCAGATTCATTCTTTATTGTCTTCAATAGAGGACATCTGCTTTCATAGTCTGCACGATCTGACACTCAAAACAAGTAACACACACACACACACATTCTGCAGACAAGAATTTAAACAAAATGTAACATAACGACGTGTGGTCCTGGTCAACGCTGCAGAGTGAGTTGGTCTCATGCCAGCTACAGGAAAGGAACTGCACTTGGCTATATTTGATTTCTGATACTGCCTGCCAGTCATGTAATTAAGAACATCAGGTTCACAGGGTCCATCTTTAAGATAGCAGAGACTGACTCAGACTGGAGCACACAGACAATGAAAAGCTGCCAGAGCCACTGCTGATATGAAAAGATTTTCTCTGTCCTCTATCACACAAAAAAACCTTTTAAACAATTTTTTGTGGTTTCGCTTGTGCGTGTAGAGTAAAGATTTTTGACCAGGTCAAAACACATTGTACTATGTAAGAATGCATGTGTGGCCTTCTAAAATTAAGGTTGTATACCCGAAAGGCTACTTTTTCAACCACATTCCTCATATCAGCTGCAATATATTCATTCATTCATTCATTCATTCATTCATTCATTCATTCATCTTCTAACCGCTTCATCCTCTTGAGGGTCACGGGGGGGCTGGAGCCTATCCCAGCTGACATCGGGCGAGAGGCAGGGTACACCCTGGACAGGTCGCCAGACTATCACAGGGCTGCTGCAATATATTGTTAAATCTAATCTGTGATAGATATGTGCAGCATCTATCGTACTGTGTGTCTTCAACTATTTCTGTACAATTTGTACAGAAACTCACACACAGACAGCTGTAGATGCTGCACAGTCTGCCGCATCAAATTTAATCCTGGGTCAGACTACAAATCTGTTCAAGTGTTGCTTGTCTTGGCCATTGCAGATGAAACATTTGCCATGTGGTCAGGTAGCTGTTCATAGAAGGTGACAGGAGAAAGATGTATCACATAAAGAGAAGTGATTGCTCACAACCTGCCTCTATTATTAACGAATGATTCTCCATTCTGCTAGAACACTTTACAATGAATCTCTTCTCTCTATCTATTTAAGCTATTGCTATAGCAACACGGATAGCTCTGTTTTAAGCTCTTAAAAGTGTAATTAGGCAAAATAATCCAGGCATTCAGTTAGTTTATATTTTGTGTCTGATCTTTTTCCTCAAGCCTCACACTGCATAGCGAAGCCTGAAGAAATACTGAAATAAACCTTTTTTCGTCCTGCTAAATCTAAACTTCTGTTGCCTGTTAGCATTAGTAAGATTAAAAACTTAATTAAATCTTGTTGACTTTTCTTTTTTTTAACCACATGAAAAGACCAAAACCAAGGTGTTAGTCGATCTCTTTCCAACTTCCCTACATTCTCTGCGGCACTCTGCCCCAACCCCACTGGTTCTATCTTTCTTTCTTTCTTGCTTGCTTTCTCTCTTTCTTTTAAAGGCTCAATAACTTCCTACAACAGGTGGTCACTGCAGTTTTTAGCAAACGTGTCTTAAACACAAGTAAGTAGTATTTGTTGGGGACTATTTTCAGATGTGGATTGATACAAATGTGGTGCTCTAGTGGATATTCACAGCAGCAGGATGGTGTATGTGGGATTGACAAATAAAATACAGTGCCCATGTTGTTTGCTGTGTAAAAATATGTCATCCAATGAAAATAGTGCAGCTCATTGATGTGTTTTTTTTTATAGTTTTAAAGGGATAGTGCACCCAAACATGAACATTCAGCCATTATCTACTCACCCATATGCCGATGGAGGCCCTGTTGAAGTTGAGTCCTCACATCCCTTGTGGAGATCGGCGAGGGGAGTGGCTAGCACACCTAATGGCAGACAGCGCCCCAGACTAACGTCCAAGAACACAAAATTGAATCCACAAAGTAGTGAGTATCTCCATACTGCTCATCCATAGTGATCCAAGTGTGCTGCAGCCCCGACATAAGAAGTTGTTTGGAAAAACATCATATGAACTCTGTTTTTAGCCTCACTGTAGCCTGTAGCTCTGACTGCTTCTCTGGCTAAATTATAAGTAATAAGTAATTATTAAGTAATAATTATAAGTTATAAGTAAGGCTAAAAACAGAGTTCATATGACGTTTTTCCAAACAACTTCTTATGTTGGGGCTGCAGCACACTTGGATCACTACGGATGAGCAGTATGGAGATACTTTGTGGATTCAATTTTGTGTTCTTGGACGTTAGTCTGGGGCTCCGTCTGCCATTAGGTGTGCTAGCCACTCCCCCCGCCAATCTCCACAAGGGATGTGAGGACTCTAAAACTTCACCAGGGCCTCCATCAGCATATGGGTGAGTAGATAATGGCTGAATTTTCATTTTTGGGTGCACTATCCCTTTAAGACAAAAAATGGAAGCTCAGTGGCCAAGAGACATTAGTTAGACTACAATGGCTACACAGATAATTATTGTTAGGTTAATTTGATCATTGGTCTTCGCCTCTCTTCATGGTATTTGTTGACAATAAGAAAAATATAGAATATCTCAAACTTAACCTTTAACAATAACTGACTAAAAAACATTGTTGTGTTCGTTATGAAAAACAAATTAGTTTCAGGCAAGGGCGAAGGTTTCTTTTCAACAGGGTAGATCCATCAGATTATTTTCAGTGTCAAACACTTATTCCCTGCAAATTTTATGTCTTATCTGCATCACTTTACTGTGTCTTTAATTTTGTCAACATAAAAGTCAAAATTGGGGTGGGGGGGGTGGGGGGGGGGGGCAAATGTACATGTTCTAAATATTGAGGGGGGACATGTCCCCTGTGTTCCCCATGACATCTGCACCTTAATTTCCAGTGAAGTGAAGACCTAAATCTATATTCTCTGCAATAAATTATCATATACTTTAACAATCCCACCCTTTTAGTAATTTATTCAAATACAAGTTTCTTTAATGCTCTAATTCTCTCAGATGCTCCCTCCTTGCATTATGTTGCATGCTGTTTCAACAGGAATTGCATCAACTACAGGACGTAAGATGATTTCAAGCCGGTGCAAAATTACAAATATTTGACATTTTTCAAATTTCTTGACTTTTGACCTTTCCGATGCAGCAGATGTGCATTTATATAGTTCCAAATGATTATTCCCTTTTTGGCTCTGGCAGCTTTAATTACCAGTGGGCTTATTAGAGGTGTAAGAAGGCTCAAAGTCTGTCTTGTGTCAAAATCAGAGTCAAATTACGCGTAAAACTAATTGCCACCAAAAGGTCACAGTCTTTACTGGAGGGAAATAGGATCGGTGCTGAAACACCATTTGCACCTAAAGAGCGAATGGTGTGTATTTGACTGGTAGTCTGTGTTACAGGAGGAGAATATCTCTGCCTGCCACCCGGCCTGTAAGAGAAAAACTAAATTCCTATAAAGAATTACATGACAGTCTCCAGTAATATCAGTTGCCCTTTAAATTATTCACTTGAACCTTCACCATTCAATCATGCTGTGGAGTTAATTAAGCAATAGCAAGAGTAATAAAGAAGACAGATGACACTTGGTCATACATGCATGCCCTGACTCTGTGACAACAACTGAAGGCTGGTAAGGTCAGAGCCCAGCAATTGATGGAACTGTCATCCTATCATAGTGGAAATCCACCAGCAGACTCAGATTGTAGATTGACTTCTCACTCGTCCAGGGGACCAATCAGATGGCCCGAGACATATTGGTGGCCTTGTCCCCAAACGCTAAACCTCCGAATCTAATCTGAGCAAGCGATCACTCACTTGCCATTAATGTCATCATTTCTGCCTGTCCGATAACTGGCACATACAGTAGGCACTTATTGACTTCCTACTGCTTTAGGAATATGAAGTCCAGAGGCTGTCAGTTAGACTCATCAAGATCCGTCAAACAGTCTATCATCATGATGGTCAAATCGGTAAGAAAGAGTCATTAAAAAAACATGAATCTGCAAAATTGATAGTGCTGACTCTGCATGTTGGGAAGTTGTTTTTTTTAGTTTGGTGTTCTTTTGTTCTTTGCAGTGGCTGAAAATATTGTACACTGTGTTGTATTATGTAATAATAATCACTAGGAAACCTCTACCAAACATGTTAGCTGATTTATAAATGACATGAGTACTCAATAAATGTACACTGTATGTCAGTGTGTCCACTGCATTTTGTTTTATCAATTTCAGAGAGTACTGAATATTGTACTTTTGACTACACCACATTTTGTTTACAGCTATTAACCATTTAAATGCTATTCTGTTCCCAGGGAAACAGCTTTGATCCCGTTTTACTTCCTGTCAGTTACATTCCAACAGGAAATACAAAGGGACCCATTCATAATGTTTATGTGATCAAGTTTGAATTTGTGTATAGATACAGCTTAGATTAATTTGGAACCAACACAACAATGAGGTTAATAACGTGAAGTAGAACACTGAAAGTGGCTATTCTACAGTGTCGTCACTTGATGTGACTGTAACGTAGTAGGATGCAGGAAGAACTACAGGTTGGATATTGACGCCAAAGGCACCCTTAATATCCTCATTAGATACACCAGGCTTTCAGCTAACTCCAATGTAAACCCATGTCCAGCAATAATTGTTGCAACTGACATAAAATAAAGAGCGAGAAAGTTCTTATAGGAGAAAAGGGAAAGGAGGTGGATGCATCAAAGAAAGACTCTCACCTGCACTTTTATCCAGAAAACCTCAGTTTGTGTACCATGTGGAACCAAAAATCGTCAATCAAGTGACATATTAACATCACATTACATATTTGTTACGTAACGAATGTACTTATTTTAACCCAAAACATGTACTTTTTCCCCAAACCTAATCTAATCTAAACCTATTTATATAACCTGTTTCACAACATTTACCATGTGTTACAATGTGTTTCAGCTGTGCATCACATAGAGATGCTAAAGATTGCCCATTGCATCACTCTGTGATGCTAAGGGATGTGACCAAGCGTCCTGGGGAATGATAATGGGTAGGGTTGGGTGGGTTCTCGGTAATACTTATTCGGTTCGGTACTCCTCTTGGACCAGGACCAGGTTTGTTTTTTTGTTTTTTTTGAGACCGACCAGACCGCATATGTCATCCTCAAACATACTCAGGCGGAACATATGCAAAGCGGACTCCACGGAGGTCTGCCCGGACTAAAAGCAGACGTCCGCAAGCCCTGTGCAACTCCATGTGATTCTTCTACTTCTTCTACCACTGGTTCTTTAATAGTAGAGAGCAGCACTGATGGCAGCTCTATCATCAAGAAGCCTTGCTTTGAGTTTCACTTCACTTGAACTTGTTTGTAGGTTTGTCTTTGATCTGCAATGATGACTTAGAGTAAACTCTAGTCAGCACACAGAGAGAGTTAATAGTTCCCCAGAGAGATGTTTCCATGCTTGTCATGTTATCAAGCAGAACCCGCCATGTTATCCTCAAGTGCCAATGGCATATCTTTTTTCTGCTGCACATCTTTTTCAGTGGAAGCTCAGAAGCCACAAAAGTTTGCCCAGAGAGAGATGGGAAGGAAAAAAATAGAGACTCACATGCAAAGGTTAGACTGGCCTCTCGGCTGACGATGGTCCCGAAAGAGTTGGAGGCGAGGCACTGATACGTTCCAGCATCTTGGTCTTTGTTCAGATGGCTGATTCTGAGGTTGCCTCCAGAGAGGCTGTAGTGAGATCCAGATTTGGGACTGATTTCCGTGCCATTCAATTTCCATCTAAAAAAAAAGAATAAAAGTAATAAATGGAGAAAATTCACATGTAAATTAACAAGTTAAACATTGTTTAGTGTAGACCAGGGCGATGGAAGCTTTCCAGACTACAAGAAGAGACGTGACTTGTACATTTGATTGTTTTTTTAACAGGAAAGAAATAAAAGGTGGAGAGGGGCCCAGAAATCATGCCCTCCAGCTTTGTGTTAATCTAAGCAGCAGTGAACCAATGTGGTGCCAAGGACTTGACTCCCTGAGAATAGATAGCATTGCAGGCCATCCATCTTGCCAGACCCCAGTCAAACTGCATAAAAATGCTGCTTAATCATTATGGTGCAACAATTAAAACAAATGCCTGCAACCTTGCCTTCACACTTTTGCATTCTGGACTAGTCCACATGCTAATTATTGGTGTTAGGGGTGATCAACGAAGGGTATAATTCACTTAAAATGGCAACAGATTCTTCAATCTCTCCACACAGATGCACCTTATTAGAAAAACACAGGTGGAGGGAAGATCAGTCATTTCAGAACAATGGGTTCAAGCCATAACTTATTTCAGCCACGGTGAAAAAGGAGCTCAGACACTGTTATTTGTTATCGATGATGTATAACCATCAATGCAATAAAAGGTTTTGCACAGATAAACAAGCATGAAAGGAGCATTTTTAAAGTTATTGGAAAATGGACAATGCAGATTTGATTAGGAGCCAAGGTGATTTAGCCGTTGATTATTTCTTCGAGGATAACTTCTAAATTTCCTTCTGCTTTGATTTTTTAATTTTCTCTGAATGATTTCAGGTTCAGCTGGGAAAACAGTGTATTGTTACATTTGGAAGAGAAAGCAGCTTTGATGTGAAAAAAGGGGCTTTGCTTAAGCCCCTTTTGTACAGTAGACAGAAGTTGTGCAGGGCTGTTTTTGTGCTTTGCTATCTAACTCCCCTCGTGCCAATTTGGTGCCTTTGAGGCATAAGAACCTTTTTGAGGAAACACTGACAGCGGTATTGCGCTATCATTGTTGTGTTTTCTTGCTATATTACATCTTTTACAGTAATATACCCTTTAGAATAGGCTCATTTGCTTTTTTTGTTGCACAATATCAACTGTGTTCAGCACTGTGGCCACTGGAGTCAGTCCAGGATCAGCACATAATACACAAGTAGGAGCTGATTACATGAAAAACAATGTCAGACTGTGTTGCTTACCCGCCTACCAGCACTGAAATGTCTGACAAACAGCAGAATATTTGTGGGCCGGGCATTGCAGCACTCACAACGCGCCTCTACAGACTTTTTTTCTTTTAATAGACAAAGTGTGTAGCACAATGGTCTTTCATGGCCCTTCTCCGGTTCAGTCATAAGTAAGTGCGCGCTCTCAAGAGCCTTATTACTGCACACAATAGAGAAGAGCCTGAGGGGGGTGGTGGCTGCGGTCTCGCAGGACTACAGCAGCGATTCATTTGCAGCTGAGGTGGAACAAACAAAAATCAACATAAATATCTTACAGCCAAGTAACACCTTTGAGTTGAATGGCAAAGCAGTGCAGACAGGGGAGGGAGGAAAATGACACTCCAAACCCTCAGCATCAGGCTCAGATAGTGTTTTCCTCTGTTTCTGAAAAGGGATCCCATCAAATATGAAAGCAGCCTTTTCATAGTCATAATTGCTCGGAGAGACTCGGCATTGTATCCATATTGAAACGGTTTAATCGGGCGACAGCTTGAAAACCAAATGTTGCAAAAGATTTTCTCTGACAGTTGTCGATTCAAAGCTTTATCCTTTATCTTTCTGAAACATTAGACCGGATAGTTAATTGAGCCTGAAAAATGTTTTGATGTATCTGAGTGAGTTATCATGTCCCTGTGTAGCAAAGGATTAAAAATTTACCCAGTTGGAGGATTGTGAATATTGTGTATGTGTATGGTTGTTAAACATAGTGGTAGTAATGTATAATTGCCCACCCAGAACTGCCACTGTTCTGTTATGACAAATTGAACACCCCATGACAGCTCTTGTCTCTTTAAGCCAATTAGATAACAACTTTAAAGCCACTAAGTGACAGATACTCTAATTTGTGTGAAATTCAAGCACATTCTCACTAAGGATAAATTGAGACCAGTTCGGGAGCAGCCACAGAAAGCAGAATGAGGGCACCAGTGACAGTCAACATGGCGTATCCTCCTCCGGAGCAACAGATTACATCGAATACATATAAACTAGATTATTTAATAATTCCATTTACTATGATTTATGCTGGCAAGCAGGCCACAACAGCAGTTCCATTTGTTAGGCACATGCTTTATGCAATCATGTAACAACAGGCCGTGTACACAGTGGCATAATACCACACCATCTGGCTTATGAGGCTGTGAATGTTAGGCGGTCTGTTCTTTTTCTTAAGCCTGGTGCTTTGATGTGATAAGAAAAAAAAACTACCTTCTACTACTACACTTAAATAGTTTGAGTTAAAGTACATTTCAGTTTAATTCTAAAACCACATACAGAATGGTGTCTGTACATACGAGGCATTATAAAATAAAGATGGCTCTAGTGTCCCCTACAACTACTGCTGCTTTAAGAGGACACAAGAAATTACATTTAAACAGGGGCGGACTCGCAACAAAAAGCGTCGCCTTTAGCATCAGGTTAGGGTTAGAGGTTATGGGGTTAGGGTTGCATCACAGCAGCACCTTTGCTGTTATGTTGCCCCAGTTTGATGCACCCAGTTCAAACTGACACAACATGTTCGAACAAATTAAAATAATAAAAAAGATCTTTTAATTGGTATTGTTTGTTAAAAGCAAATATGCTTGAAGGCTAAACTAATATCCTGTGGTTTTCCTCCGCATTTGCATGTATGGAAAGCAAAAATTCAGACCTGAAATGATGTAATGATCATCTGACATCCAATTTGACTCTGTAGCTGCTTTTCAGAATCATTTCAAACATTGGCAAATAGTCAACAGTGTTCAAACACAGAGCTACATCAGAACAAGCAGACTCTATCCACAAGAGCAAAGCAGCTTCCTTCTAGAGGTAGAATGTAATGAAGTACATTTACTCACGTACTCAAGGGCAATTTAGACTTTACTAGATTATGTCCATTCCCTGCTACTTTATACTTCTATTCCATTACATCTCAGAGGAAAACATTGTATTTTTTTTCTTCACTACATTTTTTTATAACTTAAGTTACATGTTACATTGAAGATTCAGATTATTTATACAAACGATAAATCAATGTGCAATTATAGATTACGCTACGCAGAAGTAAATTAAGAAATTACAATGAGCTCTGCCTTTACCAGCTGCAACATTAAAGCAATGAACATATTATTACATTAATAAATATAATCCAATGATACGATATACATCATTACTATAAGACTAGTCCATACCCATTGGTATCTTTGTCACCTTCTGCCTATGCCAATCATCAATGCCTATGTGCAGTTTCACACAGATTGACCACGTCAGTGAGTAGAAAAACGTGAGACAGACAGGATGACTGACTGACAGTTTCTGTGATTATGTACAGCATACCATACCATGACTTAGTCATATCAAAAATTTAAAAAAAAACCCCAAACATTGGGCCACAGGGGGAGCCACAGCGATTGGTCGCATTTTAGCCATTTTTAAGCATTTTTCTGTTGTTATAGCGCCACCCAGTTGCCCATTAGAGTTAAATATCTCCAGTCACCTTGAGGCGTCCTGTTCTACATATCTACCAAGTTTAGTAAAAATCGATATGACGGTTAGGCATAAATAATAAATTAGCTCTCTAGCGCCCCCATTTTGCTTGATGGGGTCAATAATGGAGGGGTCCACTCAGATTATGTGTGGTCATATGCCTACAAAGTTGCGTGGTGATCAGTGAAGCCCTTGAGATGTTATACACCTTTATGTGATGAGCCACGCCCTCCGCAATATTCATTGCCTTATAGAAGCTCAGTTTTAGTAAGCTTTCCAACTTTTGCCAAGAGGGAACTTTAAATATTGGTCCCTAGATTATGTTCACCGAGTTTCATGCAGATCGGTCAAACTTCCTAGGAAGAGATCAATTTTTTATTTATTTTTTTTATTCAAAATGGCGGAAAATCTGGAAGTTATGGGTTCTTAGTTAAATTTGTTCCTCATGAGGAGAGGCATCTCTGTGCAAAGTTTCATGTCTCTACGACATACGGGGCATAAGATATGCCCATTCAAAGTTTGCAATTTCAATCAGTTGCTATAGCGCCCCCTTTGGCCAGTTGATGTAATATTGCTTCATTCGCATCCTCCCATGACCCTCTACCACTGTGCCAAATTTCACATGGACTGACCAAGTCAGTCAGGAGAAAAATGTGGAACAGACACACAGACACACCCACAGAGTTTTTGTCATTATATAGTTAAGATAATGCAGGCTGTTCTCGTAAACTGTTTGTATCTTTCCTGCAGAAAGTGATGCACCCCAATTTATGCATAACGCATGTATTTTATAAGGCTGCGACATGAGCAATGTGCTGATTGGAGTGAACAAGGAAGCAGTCCCAAGCGGTCCAGTAAGAAGGCAGGTTGGGGTGTTGGATGGGTCACAAAACCATGGACTTTGTGTATTCTGAAAAAAAAGACGATGCATGTAATGGCAGAACTTGATATGGTGTCCCAGAACATCAACAACCTACACACCCAGGGTACCTTGCACGTCGAATCTGGATGTGGAAAGTCCATGACCAAACATTGATAAGGCTGGAGTGAGAATGTGTTGACTCATTTTAAGGTATGTCCTCACCATGCTTCACTTCTTAAACCTAACCACCATAACTGCTAATTTGTAGGATATTATACAAACTTATTCGTACTTTTACTCAGATAAAATGTAGAATGCAGGACTTTTACTTGCATCTCTACACCATGGTATTACCACTTTTATTGACATCTGAGTACTTCTTCCATCATGGCTATACTCACACTAAATATACACAAAGCACATTATGTTTACAGCAAACTAAAATCACATACAGAACGCTATATTTATACAGTATCACACAAGGCCTATTAAATTCACACTATATCACACTTACACATACGAGCATGACAAAGCACCTGCTCCCTGCTCACACCTTTTTGACGCTTCAGCCTCTTTTCCACTGTCCTCATCATCACCTGCAGACTGCTTGAATAAATCTGTTATCTCAGCACACTTTGCAGTGTCATTTAGCTAAGACTTTATGTTCAGCGCACATTCTCTGCACTGCCAGCCACAGGTTTTCTCTTTCTGTCCATGTTTCAGCAACAAGTGTTACTAAAATTCCCAAACTTCCTGATGGCCACACATCAGCTTTTAAAATGTAAAAAAACATGGCCTCATCCATTGTTAGGATGTGGCACACAAAATCAGTTTAAGGCACTCCATGTTCAGAGCTGCTAGGTTACTCCTTATGAGCTGTAAAATGTAGTAAAAAATGCAGTAATTTAAAAACTTTAGGTTTTCTTAAGGATCTTTGTGAACTGGAACACCACCCACATTGTCTACAGGTTGGATCTCCTGTGGCTGTTTTCACATAGATCAAACTGAAGCAGGAGTGAGGGACAAGGTATCTGAACACCACTATGCTATTTGCTCTGGGAACCCTGCTTATCCAGTGGCCTGCAACTATCTGGCGGCCCAGCGTGGCAGTGACTTCACAGAGCTGAAGGCCTCAAGCGATGAGAGAGCACTGCATCAACAGCCTCACAGCCACAAGTCCCCCGTTCCTGACCCCTTCTCCCTCTTATAGCAGATATTCGGTGGACAGTGTAAAATGTATATATTGTGAACTGCTCCATAACTTATCCGATTTTGTTCATTTATGTAGTTATTTCACAGTTTGTCATGATGTTAGTGTTGGTTTGTGCACCTTGTGGTTAAATCATTTAATGCTTCCTTTCTGAAAAAAAACTCTGAAAAAACGGAAGTGTCTTTTTTCCAAATACACTTGCGTTTTCAAGAGAATTGTACCGTTTGCACACAGTGTCTCTCAAAATAAATGCATTATGTCAGTACAACAGGCCAAATTGAGTTTTTTTTCCTTTAACAACAAATGCAGGTGGTTATGTTTAGCCAACACTGGCACTTAGATGGGTTTAGGAAAAAAGAACAGGGTGAAAGTCGATGGTTGTTTGACCCTTCCGCCACCCACCCTGCCTACCCTACTCGGACTTCCGTTGTCTTAACTCTCGTTATTGTCCCGCCCCATTTCCCCTTGAGGATGCCGAGCGCCATTAAACAAGAATGGCAAACAGCCACGTATCATGCTGACATGAAAGGACGGCTTGTCTGATGCTGGAAGTCACTGACCGAGCGCTGGATTTCGATGACTTTGGAGTGAGACCAGGTTGGATTATTAGCTTTCTAATGATTTCAACATTGTTTTTGTACTCCATACATTAAGCAAAATACATCACATTACATAATGACTGTCACAGAGCCATACGTGACAGTTTAACATGGGTGTGTGGAATAAGACTACCCATCAGTTTGGTTGCACTGAGTTTCAAACCAGACCAAAGTGCGGCGATACAAGTTCAGTCCATACTCATTAAAAGCAGTTTTAACTATTCACCTTAATGTTTTCTTACATATGTTAATATGATACCGTTTGTTCCTCTTCATTCAAGTTTAGTGGCAACAATACTGAGAACATATATCCGCTTGTGGCATTAAATGTAAACACTGCAGCTCAAACTGTCACAGTTTACTGCCGTGCAGTTAATGAACTTTGAACATGATTTAGCTGTTGTCCTCCCGCTGCAACACATCTTTAGAAGGCAGCAGCCGCTGTGACAGGGCCGCGCGGCGACCTTGACAGGAAACAGCTGATTAGGTCATCCTCTAAGCTGGCCCAATCCCAAGTATTAAATGTACCAATCCTTCCAAATCTCACCCCAGCAATTTCAGTGAGCAAACATGATTGATTTGAACTTTTACTTGCCAGAGATGCAGCAACACAACACAGCACTCTCTCAATAGACTAATGGTCCATGCAAGGAGGAAATAAAGAGAGAAAAAAAATCTGCTCTTTGAACTCTGTGGCAGGAAAAAAGACTTATGATCTGGGTGCATGCTAAGCTTAACAGGCATTCTTAGGCAATAGACAAGACATGTTTCCAGCAGGGGGCTGAAGCAAAAATCCACCACAAAATAGAAATCATGTAACACATTCCTATGATCCCGATCAGCTCAAGCCTGACTCGCGAGGATGAACAAGTCTTTTCTAAAGCTGGAAACAACAGAGCCAAGACTCTCTTGTTGCTGCATCAAGAGACAAATCCTGGAGCAATTTCATTCAGGGTGAATTGGAGACTGAATCTGAGGACAAATGACAATACCCAGTAGGACATTACAGGATACTGACACTATCTCTGCGTCATTACTATTAAGACTACAGTGAAGTAAAGCACATTTGAAAGTACAGGCTCCAAACACTCTGAGTCCACAAAAAGTCCAATTCATTGCCACAGGGTCAGCTTCAGGCTTTGTCAGATAAGAAACTCTCTGGTTTCTGGTTTTAGAGCAGAAGTGTCATGTCGAGTGTATGGATTACACTGGGATCAAAAAAACAATACTGATATCTCATGTACGGGTCATCTTTTTAGTTACTGTGTCAGATGAGAAAGCTGCAAATCCATACCTCCGTAATGACTCTGTATTCTTTCTAAGGAATTACAGTAATTAAACACTCCAGAAGACTGTGCATTGTTTGGACAACCCTTTGACCCTTTCTATTTTTTATTTTTACTTCTATATGAATTAGATGAAATAAGCTAAATAAATAAATAAAATAAAATAAAAATGACAGTTTTATGAAAAAATCAAGAAATTAGGCGATGAGAAGCATCTCAAACTTTCCCACTAAAAGCCAGCTTTTTTTGTTTGTTTGTTTGTTTTTTGTTTTGCAATAAACAAACTAAAGTGATTCCTAGGCTATTTGGTTTGTCATTTTTTTTTTTTTTTTTTTAATGAAAAAAAGGTTTTTACAATTATAAGCTGTTTGCCTGTTTTTGCCTCTATGTTCATGTGTTTTCAACACACCACAAACATCTCTAAACGCATAAGGTCGTGTCACCATCCACAGAAAAAACAAAAAAACATGAATTGGACATCCCATGCCTAACACAAAAACATACTTTAAAATCAACAAACCAAATTTTTTCTAATTAATTTTGCCTCTCCCCATGTTTCTTATTTCCATTTGTGATGGTCTTTGGCTTTGGCACTACTGTTTCCATATGCTTTGGTACACAGCCACACATTTGTGCATGATGACATATATATATAGGGGTGGACGTTTCCACTCTCCTCTCTATCAGCTCTGCTAAGATTGTGCTAAATTTATGCTCATATGTCCATTTTGCAAGTGTTGGTGGTGCTTTTTGTGTCCATGTATTACCAGAAGCATCCAGAAACATTTAACACCTGTCAAGCTGTAGCCTGCAATGTAAGAACTGGCAAAAAGGGACTAAATTGCAATGCACAAGTTAAAGGAGCTGACGGAATTGCATTTCACTGGAGGTGTACCTTGTATTTATGTGACAAGTGATTGATTGAGTGATGTAAACAAGGATTTTAATATTGCAATGGAGTTTGTGGGTGAGACAGGTGTGACTATAGGTGCCTGCATTTTTTCACATTTCTATTTGTTCATATTTAGGCAAATCTGAGACACAAAACAACAGCCTGCACGAGCATTACACGCAGCTCCTGTTTGCACTTAACCACTGATGTACAGGCAATAATTATCTGAATTACTGTTGATGCTGAAGAAGGAGATAATTTGATAAACTGTGGGCCATGACCTGAAGTGGCCACAAATCATCAAATTTTAAGATTTTTATGCCACCATTACTGGAAAGATCTAAATGATAAGTTTGATTATTGTTAACAAATCCCAGGAAAAGACCAAAACAATGTGTTGGTTTATCACTTACTACATTCAGCCTTCCCTGCCCTGTCAGTGGTTCTTAGCCAGAACTCCATACATTCCACCTACATTATTTTAAATGGGTCACAATACATTACTTTCATCTCTATCATTTATTGAAAAAAAAAAAGGCAAAAAAAAAAAAAATCTTTAAACAGCTAAGCATTGTCGTGTTTACCAAACCTTGCTCAAACAAAGTAAATGCTAGCTTTTTCAGCAGTGGATTAATACAAATTTAGAGCACTCCTGAGTGCTTTCGGTAACAGGTCAGCTATATAGGATTGATTAAGAACAAATTACAGTGCCAGTGTTCATCATGATGATAAAACATGTCACCCAGTGCAGCAGTGTGGCTCACTGATGTGTTTTTAATAGTTTTGAACAAGAACAAAGTTCTATAGCAGAGAGAAGAAAGATATATTGGGCTATGGGATTTAGATAATATATATATGCATTATTATATGTTCAACTACCAAATAGTGTAAGTGATTAGAATTTGCATTACCTTGAATAGCTACAATATTAAATACTTCTTATACTTTGATTCATCAATCGCAACAAATCACTTACTTTTCTGTAAGTATTTTTACTCCACAGTATTTCTACCTCTCACTTTTTGGTTGAGTTGGAAACAACATGAATTACACTTCATTATGTCAAAGGATTTATATTGTAGTTATGTAGGTTTTCCAACAGTTGTCTATTATCGTTATTCAAAGCTGCAAACATGAAAACAGCAAGCTGCGAATTCCAGAGCTAAAAAAAATGAAGTCAACTTGGACATGTCAAAAACTGCAAGTCCACTTGTGGCCACTTGAGGCCGGCTCCACGAGTAAATCAATCGATATAGAAACCCCTGTTCAAATGCAGTGACTTCTGGCTTCAAAAATCCATGATCGCGACAACCAAAATGCCAAACTCAAGTCTTCAAAATGGGAGTCCACAAACCATTTGGTGACATCATGATGGCTATATCCATTTTTTTATACAGAACATGAAGAAGGATTGTTTAAGACAAGATGGAGACATTTGTCTGTGATAGGTTGTCAAAAAACGAGGCATGCTTGCACTGTCAGTGGTATAATAGCAAGCAGCATTGATGGGGAGGAACGACGTGCAGAGGGGGATAGATGATACCCTGCAGTTACATACTCACCGGTAGATAGGTGGTGGGCTTCCTTGGGCTTCACAGCTGAACACCACCTCCCTGTTCTTCTCCACAGTCTCCACAGGATACACAATGCTGCCGGGCTGCTTGGTGAAGGCAGGACTCTGCAGGACACTGCTCTCTGTAGGACGACAAGGAAACACAAGTGACTTCAAACTTAGACAACGGGCTGTTTGTAAAAAAGCTAATTAGTCAGTGGCACAAACAGGTTGATACTGCTTTAAGCGTTTAGAAAGGCAAAACCGCAAGCAGACAAAGCATATCAATTTGAACGGCCTGTCACAACACCACGGCACTGCGAAGAATGATTTGAAGTGAGACGTGTCTTCAACAGCTATTTAGGTGGTAATAGGATATAGCGCCTGATTTATGTTGAACAATTGTCTGGGAAAATGCCTTCATTTACTTCTGTCAACCTGCTTTTATTTGTTCATTTATTTATTTATCTGCTCAGCGATGTTAGGATTATGTGTCCATGCAGAGGTGTAATCAGCTGGTTTCATGTGGTTAGAGCTCTTTGTTGTAAATGACACAACAGAAGTCTCAGTTACTCCATTAAGGCCCCATTATCACAGTGTGTTTCTTGTGCATGGCTTTAGAAAGTATCAATGACACTTTAAAGATAAGGGAAATGAACAGACATAATCACTCTATTTTCTTTGTCATACCTTAATTGTTGTTATTCTTTAAAGTTGAGGTGACCAGAATGCAGATTTGCTGCTATCTGTTATCAGCCTGCATATTTACATTAATTTGCCTTTGTTTTGCATTGATTGTTTTATCCAGTTGAAAGCAAACACAGATCTTGGATTTTACTTTGCCCATGTCAAATCTAGAAAAGAACTGAAGATGAAGAGGATGAACCAAAATGAATTTTGCTTTATAAAGCATGTATCCTGTGTGGGCCCATTCCTCTTCGAATTTGTCAAACTAAACAGCAGTGTTAATGCTACACTAAGCTACAAAAATAGAAAGAAAAAGAACTAAAATTACAGCTTCTCGGTTGTTCTCTCACACATCTTCACCTCAGCAGCACACATTTTCTACACAATCAGCACAGTTTCAAGATTAGTGTCACTAGTTCACTATCCTTCCATTACTGGCCCTAAGTTATTGCATTGCGTAATAATTTTTTTTGAAGAACATATGATGTCACACAGTGAAAATGACCTTTAACCTTTTGGGGGGAAAAAATGTCATAACTTAATCTTTTTATTATTTTCGACATTTGTGTGATATTTTGTTATAATTAACGTATGAATTCTTGAGTTATGGCCAAAACATGTGAGATCACAGAAATCTTGACCTTTGACCACCAAATTCTAATCAGTTCATTCTTGAGTCCAAGCAGATGTTTGTGCCAAATTCATGGAAATGCCCTCAAAGGTCTTGAGATATTGCGTTTATGAGAATGAGACAGATGCAAGGTCACAGTGACCCTGATCTTTGACCCCCAAATTCTCACCAGTTCATCCTGGAGTCCAAGTTGAGGTTTGTGCCAAATTTGGAAATATTCCCTCATTGTGTTCTTAAAATATTGCATTCAAAACAATAGGACGGACGGACGGACGGACGGACGGATGGACAGATAGATAACCCCACAACTTAATGTCTCTGACCTGTTCCAAGATTATACAAGAAGAAAACTTTCCATATGAGTAAGACAGATTTGCAGTTCTATGAGTATTTGCTTCATAGAACTGCAGTGTAATGTAAACGTATCTTTACTGTGGTAAATAGAATTAAATGTACTATATACCATGTATGTTTCAGTAGTTAGGGTGAAATTAGTTTAGACTCAACTTGATTGTTATTGCACAGAGTTCCAGTACTGAAACAACAAAATGCAGTTTATCATCTAACCAGAACTGCTAAAAGCAGTAAAGGCTTCAGTTGGCAATTTTTTTATAATAAGTTTTGTCATATTTGCTGAAACCATTACTATATCAACAAAGTAGTGTATCAGAGTCTGTGAAACACTTCGTACTGCTTCTAATGGCATTTGCAAGCATCCACCACGGGTAAACGAGAACAACCAATCAGAGCTGAGGAGTCTGTAATGCAGCCATCAGTCATGTCAATCACTGCCTTGTGAACTGCTGTCATACTGTCAAACTAGGCAGCGCTGATCAAATACTAATCAAGACTCCGTTACTGCATTGCCTATTTCTCACCTCAAATATTTGCAGGAGCATATTTGAGTGTACTGTTTTGCTGTAAAATAAGAAGTCTGCTCCAATTAAAATATGTTTCTGAAAACATCTGAGGCAAGAAATAAGCAATGCAGTAACAGCATCTTGATGCAGTTTATGAGCAGTGATTGACATAACTGACAGCTATGTCAAAAGCTCTTTGGCTCTGACTGCTTGTTTTCATTCACTTGTGATGGATTCTTGCAAATACCATTAAAAGCACCATGCGGAGGAACATTATTTTTTTCACACATTATCTGTTTCATGTATCAATATGTGGATATAGTGACAGTTTCAGCAAATTTGACAAGAGGTTGAGTTTTTTTTTTCATAAACACTACCAACTATAGCTTTAACTGCTGAAATGAGAAAATCAGGCAGCATTTAGTGAAATGGGGTACAGATTAGGTCTCAATCTACAGTAGAAGATGAGAAGTGACTGCTGGTCTGATTATGCTGTGTGTGTAATGAGCTCTAGAGCCCTCACAGAGCCACAGTACAGCTGAATCATGGCCTATAAGTGCAGGAGTTAAGGCCGGATGACGACATTAATATATTATCAGGATGTCAATTCATTTTTTTCAGCCGTTCCCACTTCCTTATTGAGTTTCCATGCTTATTAAAGCGGTGCAGAATATGGCTTCACAAAGCCTTTCTTGACCAGGAAGTTACCCATGGTAAATCAATCTGAAGAGAACTTCAGGTGTTAGAAAGCTGTTAACATTGCATCGAAACTAAGCAGGATACAGAACAATCATTAGCTTTTACAGTATCCTGATGCGTACCATGTCAAATAATACGGGCAGGCCGCGGGAAGTGTTCTTCAGTCTCACACTGCAGCTTCATCGAGTGTTCCTCAGGAAAATGAAATACACCCCAAGCTGCCGGGCTCCACAGTATACAGTATATCAGAACTGAAGATGATTCATTTGATTCATTTTGAGTACCTCTCCTCAATTATTGCTGAACCCAACACACTTTAACTGTCCAAGTGTAATTACTGAGGGAACTCAAATGACTATGAATGAAGGCAGTCAGATGTTTAACAGACGGACTAAATGATTACATGGATGATGAATTAAATCCATGAGTTGCTCATTTAATAATTTAATTATTTGCTTTAATTCATATTTTTAGGTAAATATTTTTATGTTTTGCTGTTGCTGTGATTATGATTTCATTCTAATTTACTTCTTTTTTTTGGTAATAGAGTTTTTTTTTTTGCATATGTTAAAATATGTATATTTATATATGTGTATTTTTTTTTTCTTCTTTTAAGGCAAACCATAAACTACAATACTGTAATACTGCGAAAGTATGCAATGTAATAAATGTAGCTGTTTGGTTGTTTGTCAGTACATCTTTAGTACTCACTACTTACTCTTAACCAGGTTAGAATATCTTTATAACTACTGTACAACTGTCCACAAGCAAGAGAGAGTCCACATAGGGTGGGTGGGACTGGAGGCTGATAGGTCAAACAAACTCTGGAACATAAGAAACATACTTATTTTAAGCCAAACCATGATGTTTTGTTTTTTGTTTTTGTTTTTTTTTTTGCTGGAGGGGTACCTCGACAATATAGTTAGACTTGTAGGGCCACTGGCCAAGCATTGAGTATAGTAATATAGTATCTGATGAGTTGGGAGTGAGAATGTGTTGCAAGTCTTTTGTATTGACTCTACAATGGAAATGGCAACCAGTCATTTTGTCTCCAAACTACAGAAACTTTTAAGAACCAGAAAGTTCAGCATTGTGTTGCGAAAGCAGTGACAGATCTATGCAGAGCCATATAGGATGGCATGCACAGGGTAATGCATAATTCAAAGAACTGCTCAACAGGCAATCTAATTCAAGGAAATGTCTCCCTGCACACCTTACATTTATACAGCATCTGAGTAAGCTTGCAATCCTCAGGAAGCATTCAAACATCATGCTAATTCTAGTATGGGGTAACTTATTCTTTTTTTTTATGCCAAACCGAACACGGCATTTAAAAGCATGACCTCTGACAAACATGCAGTCAGAGTAAATCTGGAGGCTGATATCATAAGGACAAAGGCTTCTATTAAAAACACCAAGGAATGAATCTCTGTATGTAGATCCAGCCATTGATGCTGTCAGAGCTTATGCCATTGCATATAGCTTGGCTGGCTGAAAAACAAATTGATCACACAATAGATTCCGTATTTTCAATTGTAATCATGACCACAGCTCTGTGTGCTGCTTAGTTTAGCTCAAAAATGCCTTTCAGCCATTAACCAACATCTCTCCAAAAGAGGATTTAAAACAATACAGCAACATTCTTGCTCATCTTTTTTCCTCCTAATTATTTCTGGCATGTGTTAGTTGTTTTCCGATCATGCAGTAGTAATTACTTAGCTCGTTCAAGGACACAACAAATCTTATCTGTCGGACAACTTTTCAATATTTTGGTTACAAACAGCCCACTGTGCTTGTTGTAACCTCATAAATTCTTGGGCAAAAATGAATTGACTGTGTGTTCATTGCCAACATGCAACAGTGCACCATTTATAGCAAAAGATAATACTGGCTGTCTCACAATAGCAGGCATGGTCGCATTCGATAGCTATTTTGTGACTGCAATTGTGGCATGACTCAAGGGCTTTCCAACAGAAATGCACTTAACAAACCTTGTTGTGCATCCACTATCAGCAACAAGAATGCTTCTAACCTTATGTAAAAGGTAGAAAATGGCAGAGAATATGTTTCTCCGTATTATCTCCACTCACTCATGAAAACACAAAAGAGTTGGAATTGGGGGCTGAGGCGCCGAAAAACAAACCCCAGCTGTGAAAAAAGAAGCTAATGTCCCCAACAGGCTACAATGGCTCCATTAATCCACACCTGTCAGAGTAAAAAAACAATGTTCTGTGTCAGTTGATAAAGTGACGGAGATCCTACATCACTCAATTTTATATTCAACGAAGATTAATATATTTATTTCTCATAAATCATCAGAGCTACATTCAGTGGGACACGCTGTGAAAATATCAGTGAAAACATCTCCATCACATTTATTGTGGTTATATCCCACATCATATATATCATGTGCTAAATAGACATTAGCAAATATTGTATATCTTTTTACACATGCAGTTTAGATTATGAGGTATATTTATCTTAATCCAGTCATCATGCAGGCATTATGCTCCCTTTGGCTCTTGTTGTTAGTGTGCATAACAACAGCATAACAACAGTAGGGGTGTTGGCTGCATACATAGTAGGGGTGGAACACAAACCTGATATCTGCATCTATATCTGTTTGTTAAATCTGTTATTGGATTTGGTTGGAAATGGGTGTGGCTTATGCTGGAGTTCAACAAACAACATCCTTAAAATTATTTTCCAAGTCGCTGAAGGATACAAAATAACAATGTTTGAATCAGATAACTAAATTAATCAAATAATAAAGCTTGCTTTATATTTGGGTATTAATATTAATAAAAGCTTTTGAAAAACAGGGGTGCTATAAAAGCTTATTGAGCCAAAAGAAAAACCTTGTGGGAAGATAAAATAAAATTGTTGAACAGATCTGACCTTTGGAAGGTTGCTGTTGTAGCTTATTAGCTTTGTGCAACATTCACTTTGATCAAATTTCCCCTAATATAGTAAAACTGAGCATTGGTTTGGAGAACGTTCTAAGACAGGAGTCAGTAGTTGGGTTGGGTAAGGGTTACTTTAAAAGTAATCAAAGTACTTTACTGTGTTACTTGTTTTTAAAGTAACCAGTTACTTTACTGCGTTACTCCCTGAGTTATAGGGACTATAAAGTTAACACATTGCGCCGTCATTTCAAACTCAACACTTCCTTTGAAATTAAAAGCCCCTTATAACCTCGGCTGAGAGAATCCCTCCATTTTCTAAATAGGCTTTTATTGTGAAACATTTGTCAGAACTTCCTGTGGAGGATACAGTAGCTTGAATGATTACATATGGCACTTCAAATGTAGCTCCTACCATCTGCTGACGCTTTTAGGTGACTACAACAACATGTCAGCTGGCACATGAACAGACACAGTGACTCAAATAATAGTAAAAGTAATAAAAATAGGAAAAGAATCACCTGAAGACATCACACACGTCGTGAGGGACAACCAGGGATAACTGGCTAGTACCATCGTGTAGTGTGTCATGTCTGTTGGCCAAGTCACGGCACAATTTTATGACTGCACAATCACGTAATGTGACTTTCAGAACAGGCAGAAAAGTCGTGTAGTTTGTACCAGGCATAATGCAAGTCCTCCTGAGTCTGACCTGTCTGTCAGCGAGTCCTTCTCCTCCTTTTTTTTAGACTCCACTGTAGACGATGGCAGCATTTCTCCGGCCACGTAGCAGCCACAAGCTCCGTGGCTTCTTTCAGACTGATAGGTTTAACATTATCTCCGTTATTAGAACCAAACGACAGCCGTTGCTGTTTCGGAGCTGAAGGACCAGCGTTCTAAAAGTAACGAAAGTAACTGATGTCTTGTTTGAAAATGTACTTAAGTATTTGATTACTCAAACAGCAAACTAACGCGTTAGCTTACTCGTTACTGCAAAAAGTAATCAAATTACTCTAACGCCTTTGTTGGGTATAACTCGTTAAGGTTCATTCTCACTGCCGCGATACGGAAATGCGGGACGGATTTGCAGAATATTTGCGCAGCGCCTTTCCGCGCTCAAACCTTACACACAGGCACGGTACGGACGCGGTGCGGAATTTCGCGTTGTTGTCCGCGCTGCGTGAACGGGTGCGGATGAACATGAACGAGAGTAGCAGCAGCAGCGGCAGCGAGCTAGCAAGTTAACGTTTAACAAGCGTCAACATCAACTTTCTTTAGCACTTACCACTCTCACCGCAGCCACCAAGCTGGACAATGGCCTGCCAGACATTGTCCTTTAATTCATTGTTCATAAAATCATCCTGTCTGTTATCAAAAAGGACGGGGTGCTGTGAAATTATCAACCTTTCTCCCATACTGTCCTGCCTGACTGGATTTTGGACTCTCCCGGTCTGCACAACTATAAACAAACAATTTCATTGGCCCAGCCGTGTAGTTCCTCCGGCGAATTCCGCGGGGAGTCAAAGCCTGAGCGGAAACTTTTTTCACCACACGCAAGTTCCGCCTGGGTGTGCAAACTTCCATAACAACCCATGAAATCAACTTTTATATTTTTCCGTGAGAATAATCCGTGCGGATATTCGCCCTCAGTGAGAATGGACTTTTACTTTGTACCACGTTATACCCAACTCTGGTGACTGATTAGCCAACAAATTTTCACTACCAAGTCATCAAAAACGGCAGCTTGGTCAGTGGTCCTACATTTCAGAGACACTCTAGGTATCCCTTCAGCATCAGTTTTTGATACTTGGGCACGGCAAGTCAATTTCTGCTCATTATTTACATTGTGTCTTTTCAAAATAAACTTCTGTTTCACCAGGAATGTGGGTTTCATCGCCAAAAGTACTGGAATTAGCTGAAAGCCCAGTGCTTCTCACGCAGACGCTAAACGTTGTCTTGTGCAACGGAATCAACTACTGACAGCTAGTGACCAAGGTGCCGCATTTGATGTGCCTGGTATTAAGAACGGGCTGGATTAGCACTAGCCTGGCTAGCTACAACAGCGCACCAACTAGCCTTGCAAGTAGTCACTTTGTCACCATGCTTCTGGTCCCAATTATTTTGCTTGGATGAGTGAAAGTCATTTTGGGGTGTGGCCACTGACTACGTCCTGTTGATTGTGGTAATGTGTGTGGTAATGTGTCTCTTCTTCTCAGAGTTACAACTCTGAGAAGAAGAGGATTAATGTTTGTGCCAAACTGTGTCAATCAGATGGCATAGGGAAAAAAGCAATAAAAAAAAAAACAACCAAAAGTCAGATGCTGTTCGTACCTGTCCAGATCCAGATTTATGTACAATATGTATGAGGCTAACCCCAACTTTGCTTCAGTTCTTTGTGAACAGAGGCAGCTGGAAACTTTCCTCTCATCCAGCCCAGAGGAGGCTGTTTAGCATGTCCTCATGCAGCGGATCCGTGCTGAACAGAACAGAAGTAGGTCACCATTAAAATCCTAACCCTATGTTTCTCTAACACTCAGGTTCCTTTACAGGGCCTCCCAGTAGGCCTTGCACACCTGCAACGGGCTGTTTCTCTTCTCACTGCTACAACCTGGTAATCTGCATGAGACTCTGTGGGAGAAACATGTCAGCCCAAAGCACCGGGTTACTGCCACAGGGAATACCCCCAGCACTCTGGGAATTGGCTGGTGCCTACATTATGGTGACATTCCAAGATTTCTAACTCTTAAATGGGATGAAAAATATGTAGAGAAGTGGGGAAAGTCTTTGATCGTTATGGTTCTCACTTTCCTCTGTGACAGTGTGAGGATTCTTTCTCTCATCTGAATGTATTATAGTCGACTTCTGTATTTATTTTGGTACTTTAAACATTTACAGGCTGCTATTCATCTCAAGATCATAGACCTTTTTATTCTGCACTTTTTTATACTTCTGTACCCTTTTTGCCTTCTCAGACATTTCACTATTATATCAGGTATCATTAAATCTCTACCTGAGCCGAGGTTTTTGAAGATAAATGTTCCATGACTTTGTTCACTGAACACACACACACACACACACACACTCAAACTGAACTCTTTGTTTTTCTGCGTGTGTATTATTTCCATTTTAGTGACATACTGTCAGGTAATAATAACTGCATTTCTAACGCGAATGGCCAGGATGTACAGTAGATAGACAGATTGACAATCATGACTTCAGTTAGCAAACTTTATCAGACGATGAGGTCGAACCTGGGTCCAGTCAAGTGTATGTATATCATGTTCCAAAAACTGATTGCCTCTTTAATTGTGAACAGAAAACTGTGACAGAACCCCTACAGCAGTGGAAATGAAATTGTGTAATTAGAGTTTGATGTGCATGCTTCAGCATTTATCAGCTGTGAACACACACACAGAAGACGGAACTTAAGAGAAATGAATGCTGAAGAGTTTCAGAAAATAAATTATCGGGAAAGTCGATGTGAAACAACAGCCTGTAACAATCAATCAAAAAGGGACATAAAACTCCTGAGTCCATTTCCAAACACCTGAGACAACTATCACAACAAATGAAAATCAAAACATTCTCAAAATGAGACAAATACGTCACTGGCTTTGAGAAGGTTCTTCTAAAGGAAGCATTGGAGCTACACTTTACAATCATAAGGGCCTGAATGATACAGTGCTATTTAATGTGATGCTATGATAGTTTCCCATTTTCATTTTTATTTTTCTCTTTTAGAGGGCTTCTTTTATGCACTTTTTTTCCTTGATTGGATTTGTACTTTTGATCCTTTCTGCTTCTTTGATGTTTTGATTTAAAAATTAATATTGTGGTTTGGTATTTTGAAAATTATTTTGCCTCATTTAATATTTTGTGAATTCATTTATTTGACATTTCCTGAAGCAGACCTTTAGACTGTTATTGTATTTGTTTTCATGAGTACATTATGTAAACAACGTATAGACTCATACAGAAGTAATCCCTATCAGTCATCCCTTGGGACCCACTAGAGTGTGTGATGGTGTATTTATCTGCAGAGACCCTGCCCACTGCCTATATTTTCATATTTTCTTCTTATTTTGCTGTGATCGTGACATTCCTGGGACAAGCGTGCAGGTGAGTTTGGGAAAAAAAAGCTAGTGACCAGGTGTCAGACCGTAAGAAGCAAGAATCTCAGAGGTAACTACAAAAATCTCGGACACAAGAGCGAATGGGGTTGACCTTAACTTTGCTAGTGTTATACAGGTTTAACCTATCCTCACACAACAGTTTATATGATATCTTACAAATCAGTGCCCGATGAATGGCATCGTCTTGTTGCATACTTAACATAAAGTTACTAAATTAATGCAAAGTTTGAGGATAAGGTTTATTTACAGTTATGTTTAGGAAAAGAAAGATAGTTGGGCGTTTTCACCCTACATACTTAACAAGAAGTGGCTTACTTAAAGTAACAAAGGTGACAAAGGTTTCGGCAAGTAAATCTGCTTTGGTTAGGTTTAGGAAAAGAAACATGGTTGGGTGTTGTCATGCTAGATACTTAACATAAATTTACAAAGGTTAGGTCTAGGTAAGTAAACCTGCGATGGCTAGGTTTAGGAAAGTAAATTTACGTGAGTTAGATGAAGGAAATGAAACATTGTGATGACACACCTTAAAATAATCTAACATTCACTTGGTTTCAGATAGAATGACAGTTCTCCTGAGGAAAAGTTGTGCGTTTGCTAGGCTCAACCTGTCTCCTCATGCAGACTTTTGCTCTTAATACTACTTCCTTCTGTACCCCCTTAAGCGCATGTGATTATTTGAGTTATATATGAAGTCTGGT
Organism: Epinephelus fuscoguttatus; assembly: GCF_011397635.1. NCBI lineage: Eukaryota > Metazoa > Chordata > Actinopteri > Perciformes > Serranidae > Epinephelus > Epinephelus fuscoguttatus. The sequence goes on from NC_064752.1 coordinate 41,382,483, forward strand.
GCATTATTTTTTTTGCAGGTATACATGCAATCAGTGCGTAAGAAGAGGAAGAGCCTAACTGTTAACAAACAGTAACCAACAATTCCTGTATAGTATACCTTTGAAGTTTTCTTTTAATAACACTGACTTCTGACTATTGTCCTTGTTCTCATTGTACACAGTTGGATATTCACAATGTTGATATAAGGAATTTTTTTTTCATCTCTGTTTACACCCTCACACACACAAAACTGAGGTATAACGGACTTATGGGGACACACCGAGAGAAAGCAGGAAGGAGTTCATTACAACGTGATAAGTGCTGTCTCAGCACTGTCCTCACAAGTCAGTGATGTCCTCATAAGGTGGTGCAAATACAAGTGAAATGTCCTCATATGCAGGTTGCACCAACGCATGCGCGCGCACACACACACACACACACACACACACACACACACACACACACACATATTCAGTGTATTCATGTACATTTTACTTTGTTATTTATTCTAAGAATTGTCCTTGTCCTCAATAACAGATGTGATTCATTCTTCTTTAAGGTTCTGAATTCACAATTACATATATTCAATTTGTGTATTCATGTTTATGTACATTTCACGTTATTATTTATTTGTATACTGCATATTGTGTTATGTACTGAATTTGTCTAATTCATAAATTATTAATGTGGTTATTGTCTCAGGTATTCCAGATATTTTTTTTTGGTTCCCCTTTTTGATTGGTTGTTGCAGTCTGTGAATATAAAGAAAGAGTTTCACATTGGGAATTTGATGCCCGGAACATTGTGTATTTAATACACTCAGTGCCGACACTGTCCTGAATCTCTACTCTTTTTTTCACATGATTTAATATGCAGCTGTCATCAAGGTGGTTTAGTTCAATGTGCTTTCAAAGGAGTTACCAAAGGATAGACCCTGTAATGCTGTGTGGTTAAAATGCACCTTTCTTGCCATGATTCTGTGCAAAAGAATCTGTGGCACAAATACTGCTGTACAAAATAACCACCCCTACGTTTATGGAGTCCCACTCCATCACTCGCTGCTGCAGCCTTGTGTATACTGGGTCTTTGAAACTAATCCACTGAGGGCTGGCAGGTTTTAATGTCATCCAACAATGCTACAATCAAACAGCTATTCAGATGGTATCAGCATCGATCTTCTAAGAGCTGGAAGAGAGATATTTTTGGACAGACTATGCTCGCTCTCGCTTAAGCTGGCCATAAAGAAAAAGATTAACGGCCTCAAAACGGTTTTGATTTGGCCATTCTGAACTGTCTTCATGCTTTGAGCCTGACCTGTTTGGAAAGGTTTTGTTACTATTGGAGTCACAATAGAACACCCACAGAGACGAGGTGCAAACTATTCTGAGAAAGGTAAAGGGCATTTCAGGACATCAATGTTGGAGTTCATCATGTGTGAAATGTGAAGTCGCCAGCTGGATGTGTTTTTATTGTTCGCTATGGTTAGGTTAGCAGGAATAGAAAAGTGGTTTGACCTACAAGAAAGAACATAATGATTTTATTTGTGCAATTTATTTAGGACCTTTTGTACCTTTATTACACAAAGAAAATGAATATATTATTTCTGCAGGATGATGAATACAATCAAAAGAAACCCCTGACTCATGGTTTCCTCTATAATCCCTGTAAGTACTGTTTGTGCTTTGGAATATAATACTTTTCAAAATGACTGCTTCCAAACAGACTTTTTGTTTGTTTTGCCCGCCACTACTGCTCTTCTGCCAATACTATTAGGCATGCTGTAAATTTATTGTGCATGGTTAGTGAACAGCATGGCACTCTAATGTGGCTATTTGAAAGCCTTACTGCACAGTCTGTATTGCAAACACTGAGCCAATCAACTTTATAGGTAAACACTCTGCACCAACGTGCTGTACATGAAGAGCTTTGTTGAGACAGAAATAAATCATATTTTCTTATTCCGTCGCCCTCTAATTGCAATGCATTTGAACAGTATAATTGGGCTGATGTGTTTTCCACTCAGACAGACAGTGTAGTCACAGTCGTCACTAGGGTGACTGAATCCCACGGTGAAGTGACAAATGAGTATACAAGCCTTAGCATATATGATGCAACACATGCAGAGCACCCAGACAGCAACGCTTGGGATGAAACAACAACGCAGAGAGAGAGAGACCTCACCTCAACAACAAGTCCTCCAAATTAAACAACAAAGTATGCCGTTTGTAACTGCCCTCTAAAATGACATCTTTTGTCTGTTGACACTCCTTACACCATGTCAAAGCCGTATTAAGTTACTGCCAATGTAAACAGGGCATCCAAGAGCAAGCCTTCTCAACCATAACTGCAGTATAAAATGTTGGTATTTTACATTTCTATAAACCACAGATATGATGCATTTATGAGTTATTATGTAACACATGCACTGAAACTTTACGTTTATACAATGCTGTGGATAACATGGTTAGGTTTAGGCACAAAAACATTTTTGGTGGCACAATCATGGCTAAAGAAGCCATTGGTGTCTTGGAAAAACAACTGCTTTTCGTGGCACTATTCCAGCAGGAAATACGGTGATGTCTGGGCAAAAAACAATTGCTTTTTATGACACTACCCTGGCAGGAAATGCAACAATGTCTCTAGCAGAAGATGTCCTGATGTCTTGATAAAAAAACAATCGCTTTTCATGGCACTGTTCCAAGAAGAAAAACATGTCACTTTACGTTTGGTGGTTAAAAAGCTGCTGCAAGACACAGCTCTGACTTGCTGGTTTTGTTGTTTTTTTGTCTCGAATGGTAGACTGCAGCTTGGTAGGCATCTTGCCACGATGTTACACCATCCGACATCTCCTCCACCTCCCGCTGACAAAAGTTAGTAATGTGATACTTATAAATCGGAAAAAAGTTTGCAGAAACGAACAATGGCACACTTTCTTGTGGTGACTGGGCTATCCTTCTCATTAAAAAGCATTCAACTGGTGGCTTTTACTGTGAAGCAGGCATAGGTGATTGTAACTGCAAATGATGGCAGTTGGTTATCAAAAAAAGTGTCCAGAAAACAAGACATCAGACGCCTTATTCAGCAGATTACTTTTGCAAAGGAGTGATGGCTCAAGAGGGAGAGGCAATGATGAGCTGTTAGATGAAGAGTGGCAGGTGACAGTCTGCTTATCTCGAACTTTATTGTGTCCTGTGGTTGTGTGGAAGTTGTGCTGCATGAAAGCAGATCACAGTTGCAATTTTTACTGATCAACTTCTTTATTAAAACAACATAACTTTGTTTGGCTGCACTGTAAACATATATACCATCTGCTACTCAGTAGTTACTCAGGGTGTGTCTGATGAGTATTTCACTGCACTTTCTGTTACCACAGTAACCATGGTGTTGCCAAATCAACCATGGCTGAAATCTTTACCATTAGAACTTTAAGGTTCGGTAAGTGTAGAGGTTAAGGTAAGGCAAACATAGTGGTTAAGGTTAAAATAACTATTTGTTTAAAGGAACTCTGTGGAAAGTTCAGAGTGTATAAGTTGTCTGGAAATGGTTCTTAACATGGAGGTAGCTGAGCTAGTCTAGCAGCTAACAATGCTAACTCCATCAACAAGAATAGAGGCAACAGTGTTTACAGAGCTAATAGTGTTAACCAGATGGTAGGTCAAACACTTCCGCGATGACGCCATCCCAGTATCAGCGGTAACTGGCGTATGAGTGCATTGCAAATCAGTGGCAATGAGTTAGCCAGTGGGCTACACATATGCACTAACACGCATGCATGGCAGGGCCTGCTTACCACAACAGACCATAGAGAAGCTTGGAATACAACACACAGAGGTAGCAAGACTTCTTTCTCTGCTCAGAATGCCATTATGGCACTATATATCTAAATATAAAATAGATACCTGCTGCTATATCAGTCCTTCCACGATGTTGCAATGGCAACCATTAACGCAAATTCAGCCAATCCATGTGAATATGGTGCAACCTTGCAATATTTCCAACCACAACAATTTCACGATTTAAAACATGTAAAATCTTGTGTCATTGTAGAGCTGTGTGCAGTATAAAGACAGCTGTAAACATCACATCATGCATTGCAATTTTTTAGAAAAGCTGACGTAAAATCTAAAAACAGCTCACGAACTCCTGGAGGAACTGATACATTAATGATCCGAATGTTGCATTCTGAACCTTTGAGGTTAGGAAAATTTTATTGTCATGCTTAAAACAAACCAACCACAACTGTCAGTCAGAAAAGGGAAGTTAACAGCAAACGTCACTTCCTCCTTCCCACCTTCCCACCCACCACACTACAATCATAATTCTTATGTCTTTGTCACTTGGACGTAAACATGTCATTTTGGGGCATTTGCTGAAATGACTTTGCTGTCATCACCTCCACTGCCAGATTTTACTCTCTATCAGACATTGATTTTGCTCATAGAACACAGAGCGGGTCTCCCATTCTGTAGTGGGATCATTATTGATACTGAAGCATCGTAACTCTAGTTTTATGGTTGCAGGCAGAGCCACTTAATGAGTTACCCTGCCTGCAGAGCCCCATTAGAGGTCAAAGTCTGCATGAAGCAGAAGTATGTGTTCAATCTGATAGCAGCCTGTGGTCTATCTGATAATCAGATAATCAGGGAAACTTTGAATTGCCTTGCATAATGTACTGTAATAGTCGCACACATACGCTGATTTCACAGATATGGTCTCTACGGCGACAGGGTCCTGAGATTTAATAAACACTGACATGATTGTAATGAAAGAAAACTTTAATTAAAATTCACATCCTTAGCATTATGATTAACATCAAGCCTCTGCTCTGGTGAAACAGGTGTTGTACGTGTGCCCTTTGGGAGGCGGGTAGTAAACCCCTGTAGCTCAGGCTCTCCTCTCCCGTCCTTCTCTGCCTGTTTCAGGAACGTCTCATCACTGTTCTTTTCCAGCCTCTCAATTAGCATCGCTGCCTCGTCGAAAAACCCTACAAGCTGTCGGAAAACTGAAAGAATGGTGTGTGATGCACAGTCTCAGTTGTTCTGCAGCCTCGGCATGACAGTCACATAAATCATTCATTTCTTTGGGTTGCATGAGAGTGAGGCGGTGTCACAAAATTAGCTTTGAAATGGCAACCCCGTCCAACGCGTACACATGATGAACACTTCTTGTGCCTACAGACAACAGCAAGGTGATCTCGACTGATTCTACTCCAAAAGGCCATGAATAAAACATGCACTGATATGCATATCAAAAGGCAAAGTTGACAAAGCAAAACAAAGGCAAACAAAGATGTTGGGGGCAGTGGAAAGAGGAGAAGAGAGTGCTTTCTCTTGAACCTGCTCTGAATCCCTAACACCGCCAATTAGCAAGGGCTTGGCTCGGAGGCCATCTGGGGATGCCCCCCCTCCACCCCCTCCTTCATCTTGACATAATTGCTCCTCCTGAGGAAGAGCAGGTGAGTGCACCTAGAGACGCCTGCTCTAGGTTAGCCAGACATGTTCTTCAATTTCATGGGCTACAGCTGAGCTCTCACTAATACTCTCATCAAGCAGATCTCAACCCTAATGAAAGCTTTTAATAGGCGAGAGAACAGTGTTTAAAATGATGAAAACCTTAGTGAGTCAAATAGTTTAAACAGCGGAGTTCTGGGGTCATGTAGCTAGGTGCAAATTTGCAGAAAAAATGTGACCAATCATTCAGATGCTATGGCCTCCTTGAGCAGTGCTTCAGGTAAGGTGATCAAACCCACCTCGCAGAGTAATCTACTTCTAATCAGCACATAATGAAGTGGGGACAGCTGGGCCAGTTTGGAGGTGCGCACAGACGCAGACCCAGGGGCAAGGGGCCACGGAGTCTGCCTAGCAGCATGGCTCAGCTGGCCTGGCACCGTCAGGCTCACCGCAGGCTGCTCACCCAGTGGAATGACAGAGGTCAGTGTTCATCCTGTCACTGTAAAATGGCCCAAAGAGATCAGGGCAACACTACTAGAAGAGACCTTGACATATAAGGCCATCTGACATGCACGTCAACCTATGAAATGCCCTTCACAGGCAATGGGCATGATTATGGAGACACATTAGGGGTGCATCATTCTGGATGGCAGTTATTGCAACATCCAGGAGTGCTGGTGCTGCTATGACAGATGCTACACGTCCTTTAGTCAACAACATTAAACCAGTGAGTTGATTGAGGAGAATATATTAATCAGGAGGAAGCTGGTGTGATGCAGGTTTATCTGAATTCACATTCAGCACGAGAAGAGAGGTCAGTGCCAGTAGACTTTATCTGGATTGCAGGTTTTTGTTGAAATGTTGAATTATGAGGGACACATTTGAATGTGATTATTGAATTATACATAATTTCAAATTCAGCTTGCTTGAAGGATGCTGTAATATTTTCCATTTTTGAAATGCTCTTCCCACCTTCCACACAGTAATTTGTTTTCATTCATTTCAGACTTAATTTGTGGAATCTTCAGTTGTCTGAGATGTGTAATCCATCACAGTGAACATCTTGTCAGCTTCTATTGCTGTCACGGTTACATTATGATTGTATGGTGATGCATTTGTAAATGCAGAATGATTTGGAAAGTCTTCATAGCATTACCACACAGCAATTTCTTAGAAATAAAAGCTGGCATCATATTTACTGTGATGGATCGCCTATCATAAGCAGATTTAAAGTTTTAACTTTTTTTTTATTTATCAAAGCCTGAAGAAATGAAAGGAAACTAGTGGCAGCACAAGAGGAATAAAAAGACACTCTCAGATATGTAAAAACATACATTAGTAGGAGTAGTAGCTATTAGTATTCTTTGTAAAATGTGTGGCAGAACTCCAAGTGGATTTGTAGTGAATGTCCTTTATATCACATTGTCCTTCCTGAGATGACTGCGTGGCTGACACCTTCTCTGTGCCTGCCAACAGTGAGCTAACACTGAGTCAGCCTCACTTAGTCAGTTAGCAATGAAACATGTGGAACTGTGCCGTACTCTCATTGGAGTCACATTTCCCCAACTGCTGGAAGAGATACAAATCTGAATTTTAATAGGTTTTATGCCAATTGGTATCATATCAATTTAATATAAAATGTAAATGTAAAATGAGCTGACCATGAGGTGTATAGCTGCTAACTATTGGCCAGGTGGTGGCTTATAGTTGATATCTACACAAGCTAGTACAGCCTCAATACAGATTTAGTTTCCAAAAAGTTTTTCATCTGTGTTAGATAGTTGGCGAGAGTGGGGTCAGTTGGGACAGGGTGACATTGGGACAGAGCCTATTTCTCATTATGCTCATACTCAGCCACACCCTCTTTACTTTCACACTTAAAGAGGAGACCTCCTCACATTTTATTCACAATTTTGAAATCTACAAAATATAAGTAAATCTTTAGCTCTTGTTATTTTTCTTCATCAGGACAGTTACATGGGGGCAGGAGCACCTACCTTATTACAAATCAATGGGAAGTACACAAAGTTAAGACAAAGGCTTTTCCTAATTGAATAAGACCCACTGGGAGGTCACTGAGTGAATGTTAGCTCTATTAAGAAACGTAGACTGCTAAACTGCGTTAATGGGCCATGTTAAAAAAATGCATGAACTTACTTACTCATATATGCCTACATTTCAACCCCTGAAAATATTTTGAATGTGTAGAGTCCAACTATTTAACTTTTTTTTAACTCTAAATTTCTTGTTATTGACTTTTTTTTCTTTTGAAAATGAAACAAATTTGATAGCCTATATAAACCTTTGGGCTATATCTGTGCTTACCACTTTGAGCTGAAATGAAATGAGGACTCCATATCATAGTAATTTATGGAAATATAACCATTTTGAAAAAATGTTTTCCTTTCCTTAGAAAACAAATATCATTAAAAACATAAAGTGTTGAAATTCAGGCTGCATTTTTTCAAATTTAAACAATATAATGTTTAGCCCAGAACAAGGTGCCCCAACCGATAATACTGTCCCACCCGCACTGTGGAAGCAGCAACCCCGTCTCACTCCAGTCGTCGAAATTCAGTGCTTGGGCAGTGACATCCAGCGTCAGACACTGACGAGAAAAGCCATCCTTCAACATTGTCATGATACACAGTCAGTCGCCGTTATATTTTAACAGCAGCCTGTGGTGTCATGCGGCAGGACAACGACGAAAGTTAAGGTGGCGAAAGTGGATGGGAGGGGTGTGGATGGGTCCAACAAACACTGACTTTCACCTGGTAGAGCTGTGTTTGTGTCCTGCAAGACTATAAAGCCAAACTGTTTTGTTTTTTGTTGTGTTTTTTTGTAAACCTGACCATGTACGTTAGTTGTTGAAGGTAAATAAAACATAAATTCATGGTGCTGTACCGACGTTGTGAGTTTATTTTGAAAGAGACCGTATGTAAACAGGAGTTTTCCTGTGAAAATGGAAGTGTATTTTGAAGGGAGACAATGCATGTAACTAGCAGAAGTTGACACGCCATCCCAGAACATAAACAACCAACGCACCCAGGGTACCTTGCACGTCATATCTGGGTGTACAAAGCCCATGACCAAACGTCAATACGTGACGAGGTTGGAGTGAGAATGTGTTGGGAGCTGTATTTTGGGACTTCTTGTACAGTTGGCAAAATTGTGCCTTTCATGTTTGGGTTGGGCTCTAAAAAACTAAATAAATTGTCGTTGCTGTTGAAGTAGTCTTTGAGGGCTTATTTTGTGCCAATACAAAAGTGTTCCAACCAACCCTGTTCTCCCCTACCTACATAAAGTGGCCACTTATTCTATATTACCACTGTAATACCTCCACTTTCTTTAACCATCACATTCTGCAGCAGCACAACAAGCTGATGTATTTATCCCTCAGTGTGAGCCAGTGCTAGTAGCAAAACACAGTTGCTAACTCTTTCATCAAGAGGGGTTTGTAATGCTGGATCACTGGCTGAGGAAAGACGGCACAGTGCCACATAGCTAATTGGCTAAGTGAAGCTGATTCACTATTGGCCGACTTAGAAGAGGCAGCAGTCCTCCAGTCAAGTCTCGTATATGTGTGCCTCAAAAAGATGAATCCCAATTAAGAAAAGTAATCCCATTCAATTTCAAGGCATTGCATTCAATGCCAAATAGTGCATCCCACATGAATTCACTCTACACATTCTTTTTTGTAGCAGACTGTAATTGTTTTTTTTTTTCTTTCTTTCTTACTTTAGTCTGGTCTCGTCATTCATTGTAGAAGTTCACTGAGGAAATTCAACTTAGATTACATTACTACTAAATAAAACATTCATAGCCAATACAAACACAAATAATAAGTCAGCAAACAGGCAGAGGAGGGACTCTTTGATATGCTAAAGAGTGCCATCTGTTGCCATCAATAACTTAATGTAGTGAGTAGATAGTGCCATCTGACTTTATTACTTTCAAAGCATGTTTTGAAGTACAGGTAATGATCCCCTTCTTGCTCATAACCCTCCACCAACACAAACAGGAAGCTGCTGCCTGTTGCTGAACCTGTACTTGCACATGTTTGATATCACATCAGATAGCAATCGTCTGTACGGGAGCACAACAGAAGTGGGAATCATGGTGTTGTGTGACAACTCAGCCGTGGAGTTTATCCTATCGAATGTGCAGCCGCTTCATAATTTACTTTCAGGGCCAAATGGAGCAGCGTTCTCACTGAGCGCCTGAGCAAAAATTGCCACAGCACCTCCACAGAGATCTCTTTAATGAAATGTCATAATTAGGCCTACGAGTCATCTATCTGTATTTCCCAATAATTCAACATGTAAATTAGGTCCATTAGCACCAATAAAAATCTGCTGGAGCAACTTATTGCATAATGTAATGAGTTTGGATAATGCATAATGCATTGGTGTATTTTTGACCTAAGAGTCTTCCACCTTTTTAAAATATCATTAGAGTGGATTATACTGTAAATGTTTATCATTATGGCAGTAGTACTGTTGTGGTATTTTTTGACAAGCAAGATTGATGAGCCAGTAGCATAACTCCACTATTAAAGCCACAGATTAATGTATATGAAGACCATATTATTTTCTTTATGTTACAGCAGTTTGTGCTACTGCTAGGAGGCCTGTAATCTAAATATAGCCATTATTAATACATGGCTACATGCAAGATCACATCAAGCAAGGCTGAGGAGTGCAACACATTTGAGGGGTATATGCATGTATGAATGCATGTAACCACAGGACATGCAATGTTGCACGTTTTCACTTTTTATACACAGCTACAGTTTGCACAGTTGCACTTAAATTACTTTGTCAAAAGCTGCAATGCAAATAAAGTCACTTGGCGTTAAATGTACTGAATTGTATACTTGTGTCTCACACTGGATAGTCTTGCATAGCATTTTGCATTGCAAGTGTTGTATACCTAGAAAATGCAAGTGCATTTTACTATTCAGGATTGTGTCACTGTATTGCATTTGTGCAGTAGTCTTGTGCTGTGAAGTGGTGGCTCTACTGAATTGTGTTGGATGTTCTTACATAAGGTACGCTGCCCCTTCAGAACAAATACGTTTTGTTTGAATAGAATAAAATTCGTAAATCTGAGCAGATGTCATTTCCCAAATTCAGACATTTCCATGATGAAAGAGTTGACTGCATCTACATTGCTGTTTAGAAATGTGAGCAGCATAAGAAATACAATGAAAAAGTGTAGTTTTAACCTTGTTTTTGAATGTCAGCATGTACAGCCCTTTGCCATGACTTCAGCAGTTTGTCCTATTTTCCTACTTGCGATGACAGTAAGCTCGCAGTGGTCAAGTACATACTGTGTCCTGCTCAGGGCGGCCTATGACTCACTCAGTGAATCCAGTCTTGGGGTGACACATGGCTAAATGGCTGCACAGTCCCCCCAGCTATGTGTCTGTCTCAGCATTAGTGCTCTCACAGCCACAGACTTGAGCTGCTAAGCTGCTCACTGCACATTTTAGATGAATACTTGCGTCGGCTGCACTTTTAACATAGTCTCAGAAAATGTTGCGAAATGCAGGAACATAGTTGACAAGTTGGGGACATGGCTGATGTGAAGAATCAGGTGATAAGTGGGCACACAGTTTTTAAATGTTTTCAAGTGCAAAATGTGGGTGATGATAACATTCCGCTTATTAAACTTTGATGGAGGTTAACTTTGGCTTTAAAGTAAAGCTAGATGGATAAATATAGATAAGCTTAAGTGTACTGGCTTATTTCAGCTTATATGTATTTATGTGGAAAAATAAAATCAAGAGGAATCAAACTATTGACCAATATATCATAATACCATTTTTTAAAAACTCCCAAATATTGATATTGGCCTTAAATATTCAGCATCTGTCAGGCTTTACTTGAAAATTACTTAAAATAAGAGTTCAGGTCCTGAATAAACAAGAGACACTAGAAATAAAAACCTTAGTTTAAGGCATATGAACAGTATATATCTATCTACTATACTGATTTTGCGGCTATTCCAACATCATACTCCTTTTTGTGCTCACAAAATTTCAATAAACGAGGCTGGCAGTTTGGTGCTATGACATTTCAGCCTTAATCATGTTTGTGATGATGCTGTAAATGATAACTGTGCTGGAAAGTGGTGATCTGCTTACAACAATGATAATGGCAACAATCTTGGCCATAATGATGGTGATCGGCATGATGATAACAGTGATGCTGATTATGTTGTATTTTCTTGCTAGTCACTATGTCCTAGGCATGTATAATAATAGCAGTAGAGCTGCAGCCACACTGCTCACTCTCCAATTGAGAAGCAGTTTATAGTACTACATTCTCATTTGTCTACCTCTTATATTGGACAAGTCCTCCAACACATGTGACCACATATGTTGTTTGTTCCAACCTTCTAATATGGCCAACAGAAGTGTTTGCATAATCAGCGCCCCCACTGATTAACACCTAAACAATAAAACATGTGGTGTTCTAGATAATTTCTTTGACTGCTGCTTTACAATGCACTAACTCAGTGAACAACACCATAAAATTATACTCAAAAAATAGTCAGAAGAGGTTCAGTCCACTTGTTCTGACTGATACCAGTGACAATAAAACCAGGCATGCCTGCTGGATGTTAAAGTTCCAGTGAGTTCAAATGAATTAGAGAAAATTGATTTTTTGTGTTCGTCCGAATAAAACCAGACTTACATGTACCAGAAATACATGTAAACATGTTAGTCTGACTGAAATTGACTAAATCGAATCTCTAAAAGTTTGACTAACACACCCAGATAATGGGATTGGAAGTCGAATTACTCCTTCATGCATAAGGTCAATCAGACCCACACTGCCCTAGGCGCACTGTGAATGCCCCACAGTTTCTGCCCCAGGCCTTCACCTGGAAGTCAAATAGCATGGTAACATGGCAAAATTTACATCCAGAGCCGTGCATCTTTGGACAGATGAAATGTACAGTTGTCCACCATGGTGCTAGTTTGCCACTAGCTAACCATAGCTAACTTGTTTGTCACTTGTTTGGTCTGTGGCATGACAAGTCAACCACAAAAAGGTCCAATACTAAGCTGAAAGGGGGCATATTGCCACCTATTGCAGTGAAGTCAGACACACTTCAGTCAATAACAAATTCCCCTCCCATGCTTGTACACTGGGACAAGGATAGTAGTTCAATTAAATGGCCAAGTCAAGCTATAACTATAGCTCGACCTAACTGTGCAGGTAAACGTACTGACTTATTCCAAACATTCATCTCACCTTTGTCTGCAGTTCGTCCCCCTCCCATCTTTATCTGCTAATAGCTTCCACATGTTGTTATTGTACCCATGACCCTTTTGGCCATGCTCTTCTTTCTTACAGGGACAGAACAGTTTGTCGTTTCCAAGACCTGAGATTATCTTTCCAATAAACCTTTGCGGAGTCATGGGCCCCCAGGCTAGCACATGCTCACTGCTCACCCTTTTGTAATGTTATGTAATACATCATTGTCCCACAGAGATTAAAGAAATGATCATAGTTGCACCAAAAATACTTTTTAAGGTTTAGAAAACAAATCATGGTTATGGTAAATATAAATACGTTTGTTACATAACTTAAGTTACACATGCCAGTTAGCTACATAACGTGTCATAATGTTGACTTTTGGTTCCACACGAGAAACGGACACAAGGTTTGCTGAGTCAGATGTGTTCCTTTTGCACTGGAAATGTCAAAATTCTAAGTCCACAATTGGAAATTGGGCAGCAAAGTGGTAGAGTGGTTAGCACTGTCGCCTCACAGGGTTTGAACCCACCAGCCAGCTGGGTGCTAGAGCTTCTTTGTGGAGTTTGCATGTTCTCCCCATGTCAGCAGGTGGGTTTTCTCTGAGCTCTCTGGCTTCCGTCCATGGTCCAAAAACATGCTGGTTAGGTTAATTAGTGACTCTAAATTGCCCGTAGGTGTGAATGTTTGTCTGTCTCTATGTGTCAGCCCTGTGATAGGCTGGCAAACTGTCCAGGGTGTACCTCACCTCTCACCTAATGTCAGCTGGGATAGGCTCCAGCCCCCCAATGACCTTTCACAGGATAATTATTTAAGGATAATAAATAGATTGGAAACTTCAAATGAAACCCTGAAGTTATGTTTTCTACTTGGGAAGTTGGAGGAACCTCATCAACCGTGACCTTAAAATCCAAGATGGCTGCTCCATGTATCAACAGTACTTAAAACTGTTGAAATATACTGATTATTAGCACTTCTGTCTCATTAAAACAGTCCTACACACACGCGTAAAATGAAGTATAATGTATTGTTACCAACTCGTACTGCTAAAATACTAACCTGGGTTGAATTGGTATTGACAATAGCTTCGTTTTTCAACTTGTACCGCAGCATGGTCAACTTGGGTGTGAAATCATTCCCAGCTCTGGCTTTCAACTTCTGAGATACATGGAATGAAGCTAAAGTCCTGCCTTTGTTTGACCAATCCGTCCACTCCGACCTCCTCCCTACAGGGACTTGGTCACTCTTTATACCTCGTCAAAATTGTTACGGCCACAAGAGGTTGCCACCTAACAATAAACGTAAATTTGGTTTGTAATTGCTGTTATTGCTCATACTGGAAGATAACAGGGATTGCTATGACACTATTATTAGAACGTCACTCTGAAACACAGTGTTCTCTAACTGGGCTGAATTTAATGAATTAAAAGACGGTCAAATGAAAGCTGTTGTTATTTTGCAATGGACCCCTGGAATTTATTTAAGGGCCCCCCACTATCCACTATGTAGACCCCCAGCTTGGTGTCTGGTTGTTTTAAATAGCCTACTTTTACCATTTACCTCTCAGTGTACAATGTTAAATCAGGTCAATCAGTGTATCCGTGTGTGTTACTGTGATCTATTTTACTGCTTGGTCTTTGTCAGGAAATCATCTAAAAATAAATGTATGCAGTAATCCAAAAAGTGCCTAAACTGACAGCGAAGGGTTACAAATGAGAGGATATCAGCGTCCTATTCATCTCTGTGCTCCCACTCTCCAGCTAGTATTCACAGCAGAGCTGCTTTGGTCTGTCAGAGAGCAGTTTCTGTGCTGACAAGTGACAGTTTAAAGAAGAAAACAAAAAAATCTCGAGTCCAATTGCAGTTGACAGTATATGAATTTATAGCGCATGGCTCAGCATAAATAAAGAAAACAGGTTGAGGAGCACCTAAGTGAGTCCACTTTGTGAAGTAAGGTTTTCATCAACTCCTTTCCATACTTTAACTCTCATATAACAGCCTGCTCTCTAAAGCAAAGCAAAGGATGGTACATCTTCTGAGGAGGCGGGTGAAACATCTCGAACAAATGTTTTTTTCTGAGCCTCTACGTGGAGTTCATTAGAGATACCATCATCTGTGATTGTTCCAGATAACACACAAGGCTCCACGAGTGGAACAGATACAGCTGCGACACATGAACCTTGAAGAAAATGTATTTTCTCCACACTGCAGAAGGCCCGCTGAACGTCGTGGGCAAGGCTGGAAGGACGTAAAGGCTTCATAAATGGGTTCAAAGTGACAAAAATGGAGAATATCTGCACGCATCTTTCATGCTTCCTTGTTACTATTAGAATATATAGTTCTGTCACAGCACATAAGTAGTTCACTGGGCTGGGGATATTCATTTTCTATAGTCAGGACACTGATATATGGAATATGTTTTAACAGCGAGGGTCCATTTCACACCCACTGGTTTTGTAAAAGCAGGGAGAATGAAAACCAAATTTAACAGCATAACAATGTCATTTAAAACAAATAAATTATAGTTATTTTGTCATGCTCACATTTTGTTTTATTAGATTAAAATTTTTAAACCATTAAATTCAATTTTATTTTGTGACAATGGCACTATTTATCCAGAAGAAACTGTTTGGTTTTGATAACACTTTAAAAAACACCACTACACTGTAAACTGACGTTGTCTCTGCACACTTAAAGCAGCCTCTTATTCAAAGGTTGAATCTATTATGATTAGTATTTTTATAAATATCCACCCATTGCCAAAATAACAAATTATTTCTCTCAACTTAAGTTTTTTTCCCAGTATCCTTGACCTACATTGGTTCTGTGCAATTAGCTGTAAAAGGCCTGTAATTACTTCTTTTATACAACTTTTTACTCTGCCACTCTCTTTCTCCTCTGATTAGGCTCCTGTGTTGGCAAAAATGGCATCGACAACAATCACTCCGTTTTATTTATTTATTTACAGTTATATTTGACTGTTACCTGTAAGCAGATTGTTGTGTGTTGTTCTGCAGAGCCAGCCTGTGACATAAATACTGCATGTCACCAAGAGGGGCAATACATAATGTAATTATGATAATTCTTAAAGGGCCAGTGTTTAAAATGGGTTGAAAACAGTGACATCAGTGGTCAAATTCTAGATTGCAGGGCTCACTCATTCACCCCTCCTGTCGGGTAAATGACAGTGGCCTCGTAGGGACAAAAAGCCTTGCGCACAAGTTTTTCAGGAGTAGGTCTATCTAGCGACAAGGTGAATGTTTATTTAGAAATCTAAACCATGTTACGATATTGTAATGAATCCTTCACGAGCAGGAGACCAGAGGAGCGTTCGGGAAAAAGGCCAGTTTATTTGAGCACTCCAAAAACTCTGGTAGCACACCAGGGGGTAAAAGACTCCGTCCCAAACTCTGACTCTTCTAGCGTAACAGACACACTTCATACACACATTCTCGTTTACATACCAAGCGGGCACCCCCTCCCCTCTCTGCTCCACCAATCTCCAGCCCGCACACTGACTGACAGTGTGGCCGGTAAACAGAGCTCAGCTGTTTATTTAGCCTAGCAATATCTCCGGACTATAGTAGCTGCAATGGACGACTTTGAACGCAATTTTGAAGAGTTTCTTATAGTGGACACAGACCCAGAGCCATACCTGTTAGAGCCGGAGCATACAGATGAGGAACTCCATGTGTTTGATGCTGAGCGGGCAAGAAGAGAGGCTGAATGCACAGAATGGGATTCAGTGCTACCATCGTTGGGGAGATATATCATCAGGAGGAAAAGCACTGCAGAGAGTGCATCACAAGGAGTGAAGTTGCATCTTCCTTTCCTCGCAGATGACAGTTCGGGTTCATTCTCTCCTGTTGCGTGGTAAGTGTGGTCCATTCGCAAACTTTATAACTAAAAAAACTTTTCACTACTCTCTGTCGACGAACTACTAACACTCTCTGCTGTTTCCTCCTCCTTCTTCTTTCCTTCCGCTGTCTTCGTTGGTTCATTTATACACGCGAAACACGTTCTCTGGCTGGCTGGATTGTCCGCTCGGTCTGCCGTACATACATGGCGGCGCAAGATGGCGACCTCTCTAAAGCAAGGCCCTTGCTACACACACACATACGTATATATATATATATATATATATATATATATATATATATATATATGTATATATATATGTAAAAGCATAATTATAAGGCTACGAAAACCAAACAAATTTTATTTTATAGCAATTATACACTTGTATAAACATATTAATGGGTAGAATATTCAGATTCAGATTCAGATTGACCATAAACCATGCCAAATATTACACACTGGCCCTTTTGTGGTTATCTTGTTTAGGACGACCAGAGACAGTGGCAGGCTGTGGGTTACAAACACTCACATATCAAACATTCAAGTTCTGTTTAACTGCGAGGACAACTCTTACATGACTGAACAGTTTACTCAGTTCAGCCGTGTTTACTGTCTGAAGGTCTTGGCCAGAAACAGGTTTTGTTGAAGGCCTTAAAGAAATATTTCCTTCAATCCTTGACCCATTCAGATCCCCTGTCCATTCCAATACACATATGTTTTCTAGGATGTCTAGACCTATGATTACTGTCATCTGACTCCACTGAAATGCAAAGAATTATTTGACAGGATGTTATTATGCCAATCGTTTTCCACATCATCCTAAGTGGGCTGTGTTAGAGCCACGCCCTGTTTTTTAACAAGCATGTCCGACAGTGTGGCAAGGACGAAGCACAAGGCACCTTTCAGTCTATTAATCATATTGTTAAAGCACATAATTTGTGTTTAACAGTTTTAAAGTAAACATGAGATGTTATATTACTTATACATGTGAAAAAATCATATCAAAGACCTAAAGCTTTTATTCAGGATTTTTTAACTTTCTTTTTTTTTCTTAAATAGGGAAAAATTGTTCTAATCTATAATTTTTTTATGATACAATCAACTTATAATGTATCCTATTGATTTTGTTCAAAGAATAGTCATCTCAGGAGGTTTGTTTTCTATAATACAAACTATATAAGCAATGTGTTTTACAGCATCATTTTATTCACTGATATGAGTGTAATAATTGTCAAAAACAAATAAATTCATGTTTTTTGTTGAAAAACAGTCTGCTGAGACCATTTATTGTTATTTTTGACACCTGATTTCTGCGCTAAGATTCTTTGTCTATTAAAATGAACAGAAAAAATAACATCCTCATCAAAAACTTCTTTTTGCTAATGCTTTACAAGTGCATTTAGAGTAGAAATACACCATTACAGTATATTTTTTTCTGTTTGAACGAGTAGACAAGAATTCACGTAGCACAACTTCAGGCAGCATTACGCTGTTCACACTAACTGCTGAGGTTTTGAAATATCTCTGAGATTTCTGCATACCTCATTTAGCTTCTAATACTCGATTGGCCCTGCTTTGCACCACTGAAACTGTACAAATGAAAAGAGTTCACAGCGAGGTCTTTGGATTAAACTCAGTAACTGGGACTTCATTCCTGGGATGGCTCTTTGCTCATGTTTATTTCAAATGTGTAATTTTTCAGTGCATTCAGCATCACCGATGAAATTCGGTTTAACTCTATTGTGTTTGAGCTGACAGCTGAAGTTTTGAGACGGGTCTAACTGTGGAACTCATGTCTGGGGACCCCAGTTCTGCATGACAGTAGGGTCGGGTCAGACTCGGACACAAGGTGCATCACTTCCATTGTTTTGTTTGTTTGTTTTGGATTTAACCAGATACCATTTCTCTGCATGACTTAAGATACCATTCTCATAACTTAAACAGCATTGCTGTTTTGTTTTTTTCTTCATATTCTTACTTGTTACTAGGTGTGAAATAAATTCTCTGCTAAATGACCTAATAAATAAATAAATAAATAAATACATAAATATAGTTTAGTAAAGTGCAGGTGAAGTAAGCATGTTAAGGAGGCTAAAATTTATGTAAGCCCTATTTAACCATATGAGATTCTAATATTAAATGTCTTCTGATAAAAAAAAAACACCTCTCTAGTGTTGTTGTCAGTGCTTGTTCTTTGTAAATTACGTGTGCCTAAACTGCTTTCAAAAAAGTATCTATCAAATACAGAAATAAAAAAAAATACATTTCCAGTGTTATTTTTATTTCCAGTTCAAAAAAATAAGCAAACACAAAAACACCATAAACACCAAGCTAATCTTTCACAGCACATGAGCTGTGACCATTAAGATCCTACTCAATTTGCTACCACATCTTGCTAGCTGATGTTCAATAATAACTAATTTTAGTTACACTTGTCTTTATAAAAAAGACTCAAAATTAAGTTACATCTGCCCCCAATCATTTCTGAGTGAAAAGTTGTTAAATTAACAATTAAAGTAGCCTATTTGCTTTAATAGTTTTGTGGCAGAAAAGGAAGTGACTCATCTCGTGCCCAGGGACCCTATTCTCTTGCTACTGGCTCACAGACCCATGCTTGTATATTCTATCTATTATTTATTATTCATACTTACCTATATTAAGAAAAGAATACACATCACTAATGGATTTCTGGAAATCCTCTGCAGAAACACTGATTTATATTCAGTTCTCCTATCCATTCTCAGGTAATGTAATGTATGTATTGTATAGCTTTCAGTGTCATCTGTCGTATTTCCTTTATTTCTTATTTATTTCACTCAGGCCAGTCTTTGGTCCATTATTCATTTCTTTTATCTTGTCTCTTGTGCTGCTGAAACATGGTTTTTCTAACTAAACTTATTTATTTCATCCAAGGGTGGAGCCAGATGTGATAAATATTCGGGGCTTAGCTCATACCCAGGGAGGCCCATGGGCATGCTCCCCCTGAGAGATTGTTTTCCCCCATTCACAGCAGCTATATGCACCATTTTCCAAATGATTTGAGATGGTGATTGATTATATAATTCCTACAAATCTGTACATCATGTGGGGAAAGCAAACATTATAGTTCCCAAAGGGAAAGAAAATAAAACATGCTGCAGAGCCTACATCCCATTTTGTATCTAATTGTTATCCAACTGTCTTCCTCATTTTGAAACACAACAAATGTTGAGGATGACTCATTTTCACTACTTCACTCTCTAAAAACAGGCAAAAATTGTTTTTTGTTATTATTTACATTTCAAAGGTAGGGTAGGAATTTGGCATAAACAGCATTACTAATCTTGAAAGCTATTTTCCTTTTACTATGCTGGAGTAAAATTAACAAAATGAATGTTCAGCTGACAAATCTACTACACTTAAATTGATGCCATAATAATCTGGGCTGCTCTTATTGTAAATCAAGGAACCCCAGCAATGCAAGTAAACATGGGCTTCAATACTCTGAACTGAATATTAGGCCAACAGAGAACAATTTAGACAATTATATTAGACTTTTTAGGGGAAAAGCAGGCATGATAAACAACATGGACATATGTTATTATGTGAATGACACAAAGTTGATGGTATTGTAAAACCCTAAATGATTTGTGCATTTGAGACCCCCCTCTGCCTCTGATTTTATCTTATCCTTTGCTTTTTGTCTGCCACTTTTTCTTATTTCTGTAAACTGGACTTGCAAAATCCTGTTTATTGTTTATAGTTGTTACTTCAGCAGTAATACTCTCCTCCATAAAACAATGCCGGTGAATATCACAGATGGGAGATGTATATCGGCGGATACCTCTTACTTCAGCGGAAGATGCTTATGAACTGATTCAATCTGCAAGCACACACACTAACACAACCGCACACACACACCTCCCTCAGCAACTGCTCTTGAGTTAAGTAGCAGAGCAGCTCAATGGCTAACAGCATGCACAAATCTGATCGTACTGCAGCTCCCGGGAGAGATTGTGAGTATGAGTATAAATCATGTAATGCTGAAAAAAAAAAAACCCAAGTGTGTTCAGCAAACAATCCTCAGGTGAATGGAGACAAAAAAAGATATATGATCCCCTGATGATCCCTATATGATCCTCTTCAATGAATATTCAAATAAATACATTAAAATTCAAATAAATATTTAATAGTGCATAGCACAGAGAAAGCTTTGTTATATTAGCATACTTATTCATATCAGCAGTAAGCTGGAGGCAGTTATCTTTACATATGAAATATTAAAGAGGCTGACACAACCATTTATTATAACTAATGCAGATATGATGTGTTTAATTGCTCAATTTGTTAGTCACTTGTTAAGTAACACACTGCGGGTGTATTGTCTGTTGTATGATTGACTCTATAAATTGTATATTCTTATAATGTCTAAAAACATCAGACTAATTGGTGTTATTCTTAAGTACAACAAAAGCTCATCTGCTGGAGAAATGTGCTGTGCTTATTACTATGTAGTCAGTGTGTGTGTGTGTGTGTGTGTGTGTGTGTGTGTGTGTGTTCAAGTTGTGCTGTGTATTCATGTACAGTAGGGTATATATATTACACTGATTTAATAAGCTACAGATGTACTGTGAACATACAGTATGTACTGGTTAGATCTATAATGTTTACTGTGCTAAAGCAAGAGCACAATTCTGGGTTCAGAGTTGGGAGGGACACAAAGCTGTGGTGGAATATGTCACAGTGTGGTCATTAATAACTTGCTGTGAATAACTCTAAAATATGTACAAACATACAAAAAGACAAACCGTACGTTTCTGCTAGCTGTGGATTTGTGTTATTTGCTTATATTATGTATATTCACCATGTTCTCACTTGCAACTCGTCAAATATGGCAGCTTGGTCAGTGGCCTGTTGACATTTTAGGTACCCTTTCAGCTTAAAGGTCGATGTGCCAATTTCCTCTTGTTACACGCCACACTTTAGACTCAAAAAGAAGTTATCCCTCTAAATCATATGACCCACTCTCAGTGTGTGGCAGTGTATTTAACTGCAGACACTCTGCTCTCTGACTGTATTTTCTTATATGCTGTGCACAGGATGTTTATAGGCATGTACCCCCACAGTGCTCAGGTGAGGTCAGGGCTTTATAAAAAGGTAGTGACCAGATGCCAGATGGTAAAGAGCACGCATCAAGTGACACAACACTGAAAAAACGCGAATACAGCAAGGCAAAATGCCAAACAAGACTGAATTCAGGGACGGCTTTTACCGTCACTTTTGCTGGCGAGCGTCTTTATAAACAGCAATATATAATCCTGCATTATAGGGCTGCCCCCTAATAGCTGACCAAATGCAAGATTATATAGATATAGGCCTATATTAATGAAGCTTCATTAGTATGGTTTTGTATTTCTCTGTAATATAGCACAGTGTTAACAATGTTACTTATACTATTCATTCTCAGACCTTGAACTCAAACCATGGTGTTGCCTCACCCAAAATATATAATTCATTAATCAAATTAATATCGTTAACATGTGTGCGACCAGTGCACTAATGGCCCTCAATGACGACTATTGGTCGACTAGGAAAACTCTGCATCGAGGGCAGCCATTCTGCATTATATACTTTTACGTATGTACGTTCACAAGTATGTCACATAAAACATTTGTCACATGACATTAACTACATTAAACTCAATGCTGACTCTCAACATTGACTTTTGGTCTCACACAGGACACAAACAGCGGCCTCCTGGGTGGAAGTCTGGTGTGTGTTTGCTACGTCATTGCCACAGATCTGTTTACACTGAAGTTAGCTCAAAGCCAGGTGTGTCTCACACAGACGCTAAAGGGTGACTTGTGACTTGTGTTAGTATCACACCCCGAGTTTCAACAACCAAGCTGCTTTATGTGACACCTGAGGGATGAGAACAGGTAAGTATGTGTTACTTTTGCAAAACTCATGGGTTTAATACTGTGTCACATTTTGGTGAGAGGTAGCACCCTGTTCCTTCCTCTTGTAATAATAGTTCTCACATTTTAAATGGGTTATTACTGTAAATTGAAATCACAGTCATATGTTTTACTGTATATGTAAAGTCTAAAGTGAGGAGAACGATGGCAGCATTTTGAACAAATGTTATCCTTGCTTTTACATTGCTATGAAAAGTAGTTTGTGATTTACACCCAACATTGTGTTGCCTGCTTCTCCCCTGATTATCTTTTACAGTATCCAAGCTAGCAAGGCTTTTATGTTTGGTTCATACAGTGCCCATGTTCATCATATTGAGGGAGCATGTTACACAGTGTAACAGTGTGGCTGATGGTGTGTTTTTAATAGTTTTTGGATGACAATGGAGCTTTATGGCAATTGCACACACATCATATATCTGAGATGGAACATGGACAGTGTCTCAAATTACATTCTTAAAATGTTAATGTGTTATTCCCATATTTTCTTTAATCATGAGGATATTTTATTCATCATCTCTGTAATAGAAATTGGGGAAGCGCCCGCTGCAGCCTAATTCCTCACAGAAAATCCCCAAACACTGCAAACACCATTATTTGAGCTGTCAGTTAAAATGAAACAACGCCTCCCTCATCATTTTGTTGCACATTGGTGTCTGTTGTTGCAGTCAGTTAGTATACAAGCAGGTGACCAGGTCAAAAATGTAATTGGATTTTTAGATTCAACTGGCACATGTGTGATTATCAAGCCTTTTATTCATTTGTGCATGAAAAACACTTCAACTTATAACTCCCCAAGCTGAGGAGTATAATTAAAGCTGTAATAAACATCTGTACAATTCCTTTCTCCAACCTATATGAAGTTCACTCCACTTGCAAATCCATTATTGCACTCTGCAGCATATTAAAGCCAAGCTTTTTTGGTCTGCATATTGTTCCTGTTTCCAGTAGTCAATTTTCAGCCACCTCTCTGATCCATATCCAGGCTATATCATCCATTGTGAAGTGAGTTTTGTTCCAAACTGATAAGCAGGAGGGTTAGTACAATAAACCTGTACTCCAGCTTAAAGATCTAAAAATGCTCCATGATGTTCATTTCCAGCTCTGCTGGAAACACATTAGTGTTATGAAGGTCTGTGTATACGCATCCCTGAAAGACTGTTTAAAGCAAATGTTCATGCCTAGTGAATTTTGAAAGGAGGATAAACCAATTTTAGTCTAAGGGCGACCCCTTCACGGCTGCGGCTCATTCTCAGTGGGTCTGCCTGCACACACTGCTCTCACTCTGTAGTTTAAAAATGTATACTCTGTCCTCATTAACCCCGCTTTTCCCATGGTGTAATTCTGCATACCCGCTCTTGCTCTGACATCAAAGCATTCTGAATGAAAGAGAAGACAAATATTCATATTAAGGCAGTTATAGAAATTTAGATATAAACTATATGTAGGGGTGTAGTGCTGCTGGAGCACACCAGAATGGCACTTTGTTACTTTTTGTCAAAGATAAAAGATGATAATAAACAGAATATTCACAGTTTGCATTATCCGGTTGAAATTCATATACATGTTTTTAAAGTGCTTGAAAATTCAATCAGTGCTGAACTGTATGTCATGCAAGACAGCCATTAAAAGCAACTGGAATGGTCAAAGTTATACTGACATCTAAGGTGTGTTGACTGATTCATGACATCAACTTATGCATTGAGTAACATGCATAAAAACATTCCACCTTCAGAGTTGCCAGTAGCTGCCGGCTGTAGCCTTTGAGGGGCAAAGTGAATTCAATTATTTTTTCTTAGTCTATAGCTTCCAACTGTTAAAAAGCAAAGATGAAAAGGCAGCAATACATCCTTTCATGTTGCAGTTACAGTTGACTAATGTATGTAAACATCCACCGTAGGAACAGTGGTGACGTAACCTTAGAAACAAGCCACAGCTGAACCCTGCCTGTGCACACATGCACACACATCAGTGGTTGAACCCAATTGCCAGAAAAAAATGTTGCCATTGTACATTTCTGCAAACAATGGACACTTTATATTTCTATGGTATTATGCAGCTGATATGTTAAAACTTTATGTTTCAGAAGTGCTGTGGTTCACATGTGGTTTGTTCTAGCCACAACAAACACTTGGCTCTGATTAGGAAGGATCATGTTTTTGCTTAAAATATCTGGGTTTGGTGGTACAATCCTTCCTGGAATTGAATTGATATCTCAGTAAAAACAATTGTTTTTCATTACACTACGTATCTTAGCTGGAAATGCAGCGAGGTCTCGTTAAAAACAACTGCTTTTGTGGCACTACGCCTAGTTGGAAAAACAGCTACTGCTAAAAACACCTACGTTTGGTAGCTAAAAAGCCGCTGGAAACAAAACAATGATTCGCTAAAAAAAACACAACTGGTTTTGTTATTTGTTGGTCCCAAACAGTGTATGTAGTGGTCTACAGCTTTGCAAGTGTCTTGCCAACATGACATGCCATCCACCATCCACTCCACCTTCTGATGACAAAGTCAGCTCATAAATACTGCGTCATTTTAGAAAAAGTTGATGTGATACATATGAAACGTACAAATAGGACAGTAGAGTATTAATGCATGCCAGGACACCAGCAGTGTGCAGGCTTGGGATCTAACCCAACCATATCTTAAAGAAACTTAATCATAACCACAACCTTTTTCCAATTTTAACCACACCATGTAGAGCCGAACTGAAACTGGAACTTCTGGGTCACAAAGGTGAGGAAACCTCATTCAAAATCCCACTCATGTTTCCAATGACACAAACAACTGAAACCTCACCCTTGGAACACAACCTTTCCTCAGCAGTGTGTGATGTGAATTACTCTTTATGTTTAGATAAAGATGGAACTTTTTTGTTCATGTTCCAGGTTTTGCAGTCTTCGACATATCAACTTTGTTCTTTGTGGCGACAGCGTAGGTGATACACTAAAGCTAAAATCTGCAGCATGACGCCCACATTTTGTGGTTAAACAACACACTTTGGGTAGGACACAAAGCATGGTCGTGGGTGTTTTGATGTCACAGGAAGCTGGTAGATATGTCTCAATAAAAGAGATGCAAAGCACCTGTTTGTTCAAGGAAAGGAAATTTGGCCAACTAGAACAAACTGTTAGACTTATAGAAAGTCAGTTTGGATAGTGATGTATATGTAGTTTGATGTTTCTGCTTCATTCTGTCATCACTTCAGATTGAAATGACACCATTACTTTGGGACAAAGTAGTTATACGGACCTGTCAAATGCCAGTGCTACTTCAGACAAAAATTTGATTCTCCAAAATAAGCTATTTTACTTTGAAAATAAACCAAAAAGATCAACAATCCGTATGCTAGACTATTGATTTGCATCAGATCACATTTGGAAGCCTGATACATTTCTCCATGACAGAAATAACCTCCGTGAGGATTCAACTCCACCCAAAGCATGCTGGTCAATTATCACCTGCTGTGTGCCACGTGATCATGTAGAGCTAGATGAATGGCAACATGCACAGGTGAAACCACAAGGCCAATGCAACATAGCTCAAGGGTCCCTTAAGCAAATCTGATAATTCAATGTGCAAGAGGGCAAGGGGTTCACAACAGCCTAATGGGTGCTGAGTAATGAGAAGGAGGGTTTCACCAGAACTGAGACCTCATCAATAGAGCCTTTTCTTCATCTTGATTCGTATAATACATGTTGATTAAACGCATGAGTGATTCAACTGATGCTCTCTGGTGACCCCTCCTATTTGTAAGGGAGACAAATTAAAGTCCTCCATCAAAATGTGATCAATGCCAGAGAGCCTCTGGCTGAAATGGGCACCATGGAATAACGAAGCTATAAGTCAACTTTACTGCATGGTAAATGAATGATGGACGTTTGAAATTGATGATTTCCTGTTAGTTCATAGTTCTTTTATACTGTATATTAATTTGAGAAATTAACCTCAATTTAACCTTCTTTTGCAGCATTATTTCTTGAATAACATCTGTAGCTCAATTTACAGTATCTTATTTACTTTGTTAATTGAATAATTAATTTCTTCACTGAATCACTGATTGATTGGTGACATACTGCAACTAAAATGGTGGACCAATTTCAACAGACCTAATTAGGATTGGTTATACTCTACACTCATCCAGGTAACTCTAAAACCTAACATGAAATGAATTTAAATTAGTGTGTTAAGGGCCTTCAGAAACATATTTTACATTTCTTTTGAAAATCACACTTTGTTACTTGTGGAATATGCACCATGGATAAGGTATTAGGCTAAAGTGCGCAGCACCTATTTATATCTCCGCAGTACTAGTAGTGGTCAGATCTCCAGAGGGTATCTTTAACGTATGTGTGTTATCTATGATTATTCAACACGGCAACTTTATAGACATTCTTGTCCTGTTGTCACATAATAAACAAGAACTGCATACAAACAAACAGACCAATCAACAAGTAACAATAACATACATAAAAATCTAAATGAATGCATAACTATTTATGGCTTTGTACTTGGAGCTGTTTTTAGCAAACATGACAGAGGTCTGACAGCATTATCCAGCACTGTACTGATTACAGTATATTTGCCATCTCATATCCCTTATTGAAATGCTTTGTGTAATGTCTTCTTTCCCACAGGCCCCTTTTCTTTAAGAAGCTGTGGTATGCTCATTTTAAGCTAGTGTGGAGGTAGTGGTATCTTGGGAAACTAGACAATCCAAGGTAGCCATTTGTACCAACCATGTTGTCATAGCTTGATGGGAAAGGAGCTAAATAACGCTCCAAATTTAGGCTAAATTTTGGCGAGGGAACAACTGGCCTGGCCATTTATTTAAAGGGCTCCCTTGAACTCTCACCTCGAGATATCTAAATGAAAATAGGTTCTATGGGTGCCCA
The DNA here is from genome assembly GCF_011397635.1 of Epinephelus fuscoguttatus. Taxonomy (NCBI): domain Eukaryota; kingdom Metazoa; phylum Chordata; class Actinopteri; order Perciformes; family Serranidae; genus Epinephelus; species Epinephelus fuscoguttatus. The sequence continues at coordinate 41,409,891 of NC_064752.1, forward strand.
GTAGTTTCTCCAAACCTCAAGAGGGCTTGTTCCTCGTGGGTGGCTGTGGCTCAGGAGGTAGAGCACATTGTTCATTAATAGGAGGACTTGCAGTTTGATCCGCGTTTCCTCAAGTCCCCATGCTAAAGTGTCCTTGGGCTACATACTGAACCCCAAATTGAGTGTGTGAATGTTTAACTGATGAGCAACTGGCACCTTGTGTGATAGTGTTATGGCACATAATTAGGAGGCCTAGGTGTACGGTTAGGGGTGGAGTTAGGAAGCAGGGAGAGGCCGATGTTCCACTTGGGGTATTGGGTAACTCCCCTTCCTAGGAGCTCACACACCTGAAAAGGCGGCAGTTGATTGGAGTCGAAGTTGGCTGCTGGAGACGCCGACAGACTGCCACGCCACATTTCTGCAGAAGATTCCGACAGACATTCAGAAATCCAGAGACAAAATCCGCCGATCTGGGAATGCCACTACACACCTCACCTGATCTGGGGTCGCGTTCAACCCCCCTATGAACTAAAATCACAACAACGCTACTTGTGCTGGCCCCGCCTGGCCGTCGACCAGAGGGGACGCCTGAAGCGTCGGGTTGGGGTGGCCGCCTACGGTAGCGGTCGGGTCTGATGAAGGGTGAGTAACCCATCTACCCCCTAGACAGGTCAGAGATCTACACACATTAGGTAAGTGAGGCATACGTTCAAGTCCAACTGCACACAGCAGGGAAATAACAAAGCTTAGTTAAAGGTTACAGTTACCAGCATTAGGCGTGTCAGGTAACGAGTCAGGCATTACGTTAGGTGTCTTGCAACAGATAGCCTTGGCCAACGGTGCGTGAATGGGTGAGTATGACATGTAATGTAACAGCACTTTGTGTGGTCAGAAGACTAGAAAGGTGCTATACGAATGCAAGTTTATGTACCATTTAAAGGTTCTATTCCTTACAAACAGTGTACTCTTTCCTATCAAAGGTGTATATTTGTCTTTTTAAGGAAAAGGACAACCAGCCTGTTTGAAGAACAATGAATCACCTAACATCTATCAACACAATATACATTAAAACAAAATTGCTGTGGGATTCAAAATGGTAGCTGTACCGGCGTTAGGCTTAGGGTTAATTAGTAACATTAACTGGAAAATAAGAAAGCATATGCAATTTCATCACTCTCCACATTGACATAGTTTTCAACTACCCTACATGCTGCAAAACCATAATCAAATTCCTAAAAACCAGTCATGGCTTTTGGTGTTGGTGTGCCACACCAAGATTTTCAGTGGCCCCATCTGGCCACCCTTATGACATTTCTGGGAACGCCACTGCTTTGACACTAAGTGAAACTGAATATTTCCATCCCTGCTTTGATGAAGTACACTTCCCTCATTCACATTCAGGATGATATTGCTCACCCTTTCTGAGTGCCACATGCAACACTAAGGCAAAGCCAAAATGCAATATTGCCTGTGATTGGAAGTCTTAAGCAGACAATGGTTTACTTTAACAATAACTTCCTTGTTGAATGGATTCTACATTCTTATTATTTTATCAGCGGGGAAAAATATGTTTGCTCATGGCTAATCTAGTTGAGGTTGCTCCTTTCTAAACTTCTGCTTTCATACTGTCACCTGCCCCAAATACATATGAATAAGGACTTCACAAAGGCAGCTTTGACATGCATCAAAAGTTCTTAATAAGATACTTTACCTGCAAGGCACCCCATAAGTGACTGCAGCACCAGCAGTTTCCATAGCAACATCATCTTCAATTTTGTAGGGTCAAAGTAGTCTCACATCCAATCACAAATGTATGGAATCCGATTTGCACCTTTCTGGTTTCCCAATCTGCATAAAAAGAAACACATGTGATGAGTAAGGCAGTGAGGTTCTCCTCAGCGGCTTTGTTTCTCCTGCTCAGCATGCTCATTCCACAAGATGTGGGAACACAAAAAGACAGCAGGAATGTACAGCAAAGAGCACAACAATAGTCTTAATTATGGAGTACATTTATAGCTCATAAACTAAACTTATACCGGTGACTTTATGGCATATTTAATCACCACCATTTGAAATGTTAGCAATAAAGTCTTTTAAGCTTCCCTTTAATCATCAAATCCACAGTGCAACTCCCTTTTCCACTTTCCTAACAGTGGCTCCGCAGAAAACAAAAGAAAGGGTTTCAGTGCTGGGTGGATGGTGGGCACATGAATATCTCATATATTCAAATATCTCATATACATTCATTTTCATATCCCAAGCAACTCTAGGGACAGCATTGTTCTTGCTTGAAGCCCCATAGCTTTTATGCTCACAAAAGTGCAAAGTCAAAAGATGAAAAACGCTGAAACATCTAGAAGAATTTCACAACAGTTGTGTGCTTTTCCCTCAGCACAGACAGAGTCTCCCAGGAGTGGGGATTAAAACTCGAAAGTTTGTTGAGTGTCAGGAAGGTAGCAGGTTTCAGAGTCACAAACCCCAGTGATGGGAAAGAAGCTGAAGGTGTAAATGAGGCTGAGGTGATGAACAAAAAGTGTTGCGTTAACAGACTGTCAGTGCTCATTAAAATGCTTCACAATTTTTTCTGTCAAAGAGGAAACTCAAGCATTATGAGATTGTTTTTGTTAAGTAGTCACTGATACATGACACAAAGCTTTAGACACATTCATTATCTTCATTTAGTACATGCTGTACCGAGTACAAAAGAAGTTGATGTGTTAGAGACAGCTAAAGTTAAATATTTTGGTAAAATTCGCACCATGGAATGTTTCTTACACAACTGAAATAGATATATAGATATAAATCAAGGAATAACAATATAACATGTAGGGGTGTAATTGATCCATTGATTCAATGATTAATGATCCAATACCATCAATGCAAAGTGAAAACATCAATCCATATCATCATCTGTAGGATACCCTTTTATTTTGAAAGCCTGTGTCACCGTCAAACAGTAGCAGGAAGATGGCAAGCAGCCGAGACAAAGATGATGAGGATAACATTATTTACTCTGAATAAATATTTTGAAATTCAGAGAAAATATAGGTCAATAGATAAAGCACATGCCATATGTAAACAATGGCGTTATGAGAACGCGACGTAACGTTACCTGGCTGGCCGTGCATCTCACTCCGCTAACTTCTCACTATAGTAACATTAGCTGCTCTGTTTCAGGAATGTTAGTCTGAAAAAACATGCATGCATAATGAAATTCCACCGTGCTGATCTGTTGGGAGATGCAGTGACTTAAACCACTGGTAAGTAAAAAATAATAACGTTACATGTAATTTGTTAGACTATAAGTAGAAGGAAAAATCCGCTAGCCGCTGGGCTAATTTATGCAATGTAAACATGTTTAAGCTTGTTATAGATCACTAGCAAAAAACAACTGTTTTGTCCATGAGCCTTGACAGTTATTACTGAGCTGAATTTTATTCTTTTGTTGAATAATGTTGTTAGTCCATGTTTTATGGCTGTTGGGAGAAGTTTGCTTTCAGGGCTTTAAGCCAGATAACCCTGAAGTTTTAGGAAAAAGATGATGGTTTGGGTTAAAATGAAAGCATTTCTTCCAGAAAGGTCTTACTGACAGAAAGCCCTGAAGGTTAACTTATCCCATATGCTGTTTCATATGTGCTATAGTGGAGTCAATTTAAAGTAAACTTTACTGCACTTAAGCGGTTACAGCTACTCACATTATTTATGTGTTGTTTTTATCTTTAATGGCCAAAAGCCAAACTGTGTTAAATGGGCATATAATATCGTTTCATATCGATCGCAGACCCCTAAATTGCATCAAATAGAAATCATGTCATGGCAGACTTTGTAATATTGGCAAATACTGTATCGTTGTCCAAAGAATTGATATGATATCATATCAGCAGAAGCTCAGTCCATAGGGACTTGGGCTGGGAACCGGAAGGCAGTGCATTCAGTTATGGATGAAATTCACTGTTTGACACAGATAATCAGCTCAAAAATATGGCATTTGGTTGTAAATTTGGATTTAGGAATAAAAAATTAATCAGGTAAATTTCCCAGCTCCCAGCTCAGCCGCCAGAAGAAAAACTTGGCCTTACGCATTTCTGCAAACCACAGATATACATGACGTTTGTATGTTTTATACATATAACACCAAGGTTTTAGAGTATGAGTATATGAGCTGACTTTGACATCAGAGGTGGAGAGGAGAGTGGATGGTGTGTCATCAGGCGAGACAAATGCAACATATCCTCATCCAACAATTCACAAAATATCTCACAAAAATGCACTTGCAATGGTTCATATAACATTTCCCAAATTAGCATCTAACAACTGTCATATAACATATTTTATATAAAGTTAAGTAGCTTAGGTTTAGGCAAGTAAACTTACGTAGGTTAGGTATAGAAAAAGACACGGTGACACCGTAAAATAACTCAAAGCTCACTTAATTTCACATGGGAAATGATTACTGGTCTCCTGGGGAAAAGTCATGTGTTTGATTGACCCATCCACCACCCCAACCTGCCTCTTTATGCAGAGTTTCAGTTTCACTCTTTAGACTGCTGGACTTCCTTTTTATTCCCATCAGCGCATCACAGTATTCTCAATTATGAGGGTTGTATACAAATTCTGGTGCAGCATTTGTCGAAGGTATACTCACAAACAATGCACAAGAACAGCCCTACAAATGTAACATATCTGTGGTTTGCGGACATGTAAGCCAACATTTATTTTATCGATTGGGTTGAAATTCCTGTCATATTTAGTAAATCTAAGAAGTACATTTTTCTTAAGGGATGTCAATTTAAGGGTATATGTGATAAGCAATAAATAATGACTGCACAGTAGTTTGGTACGTAGGTCATGAAAAGTCATGCTGCATTGGTTGCCAGCAGTAGCCAATTACTAGTTCCTTTCTGCACTGCAGCTTTAAATATACTGTAGTCATGTGGTTTAAGTTTAATACTGAGGAATCTTCAGATCCTAAGGCAAGATCAAAAGCTCTACAGAACATGTTCTAATGTCATTTCCCTCTAACTTTATGGACCTTTATCCTAACTGGGCATCACAGAAATGGCTATCACTTTTTAAAAGATTATTTCTTTAGCATTTTGCCTAACAAGATAGTGATAGTGTGAGAAACAGACTGGAAACATGGGGAAAGAGGGTATGACATCCAAGAAAGGCTCCAGGATGGTATTGACCCATGCACATTGAGGTTATGTGGTGTGCCCTTTAACTACGCAGCTACTGGGTGCCCCCCGGCTATCACTTTTAGCTGGCATTCAGGCAAAAACAGCCCTGCAAAAAAACAACATGAGGGGCTACGTTAGTGTGTTGCGTCAGGTACTCATGAGACCATCTTGGGAGTGCAGTTTGAGTAACAGATCTGTAAATTCCAAAAATGTATTCTGCACCCGTGTGCTCATTGCATGCTAAACATCCTCGTGGAGATGGTAGGACTCTTGGAAAACACTGCTCTACAGCACCACTGGTTGTCAAAAACTACACAAGGTACATTTAAGTCTCCATTCCCAAGCTAAACATCAAATATCTTTCTAACTTTGGAACCAGTTTAATAGGACTTTGGTTAAAAGGGGTAGTTGAGTAAAGCGGGATGTAAATAGGGCACAGTGAAGGGAGGATTTATCCAGTTTGCCAGCAACTCTGAGGGAAGAATACAGAAGAAGTTGGAGGAAATGTCAGAAGCTGCCTCTGGAAAAGCTGCACTGATGTAAGAATTAAAGCAATACAGCCATAGTAGAGAAGTGAAATCTACCTTTTGCAGAGCTCCTCTAGGAAACAAGCAGCTTTAATCTAACGTCTCCTGGGTGAAAATATATTTAGAGTTGAGCCATGTTCGACACAAACCTCTCAAAAATTACAACTATTTGTGTAATTTTGCCATTACAGAGAAGCACAGAAGAATCTCTGTCATCCCACCCCTGCTGTGATTCAACATCGACAGCACAAAGTTTTTAAAAAACAGCGAGAAAGAGTGGAACAAAACCACAGAAAAACACATACAAAAAGGCGCCCGGAACTGCCACGTTCTCATTAATCTCAGATTCTCTACCTTCCAGCTCTGTCTCCTGTCTCCACCTACAGAAACGAGGCCTTTTATCTGCATAAATCATATGGAGGGTTGTCAGAGTCTGTCTTGGGTACATCAATGGTGCAAGGCTTTGCCTTACTCCTAGAGAGCAGTTTTATGCATATTAAAGTGTGTCTTATGAAAGCACCGAGCCCTGTGCCTATTAGGCTAATGCCTGTTTTGTCTGCTGTGATGGGCTCCTTTTAAAATGTCACATCAGCGTTAATTTGATAGATGAAATTATTACAAAACATTTAAGTATGATGCACAGGAGCATGACAGGCAAAATAGCAGAGTTCTGTTTTGGCGACACTGCTAAGTATACAGTGTATTCAACTGACAATATGAACACAATAACAGAAAGTATACAGTAGGAATGTTGCCTTGTGCAATTAAAGCTACCTAACAACAAGACAAAATGTCCTGCAATAATGGCACTTCTGAGAGCAACAAAAATGTAAGTCTTGCTGCCAACCAAGCACAATAATCCGTACAGTGATCTGCCATATTGCTCAGTGCACCACATCCCAAAATTCCAAATGCATTTACACTGAGAATGACATGGACATGATTTTGTATAAAAGCAAGAACAGACAAAATGCAAGTTGTCATTGCAATAACATCACTTCCACAGAAGGTCTTTCCTCTTTCCAAATAATAATGGTGAAGTTAAAGCTTCCCTGATCAATATTTTTTATCAAATTAGAAAGGACTGACTCTCTGTCGGTTTGTCCATCCGTTGCATATCTCCAGTACTGTTTATCTGAACTACATCACACTTTACGGGTATACTGGGGGACCCAAAGAACATGTCTAAATTTGATGTAATTTGGACACCTGACATGTTCAATATTGAAAAACTTTGAATAAACAAATGAACAGTGCTCTGTGCAGCAGCAGGGGCAGGCCTTTAGGGCCCTGCGGACTGAGTCGAGCATGTCGTCCATGGCGGGCATTTACAGGTTCACTGACTGCAATTCAGTAGGTGCTGGATAAACTATCATTACAACCAAACTCATCCTCACTTCCCGAAGTCAGTAAGCATGAGGAGGCAGCCTACAGAAACAGCCCCACCTTGCCATTGCATCTCAAACTGTGTAAGTCTGTCATGCAGGTGTATTGCTCAGGACCCAAGGAAGCACCATGTTGAGCGTGAATTTGTATGAGCAGTTCTCGAGGAAGCAGCAGCTGCAGCCTAACAAAGGCCAAGCAATCAGCCCAACAGGCATGATTTGAACGGACAATGCACTAGCATTAACAATTCCAAAACTGAGTATGCGTAAAGTAAAAGGAGTTCCTCACAGTGAGTTATCACCTGAAGCTGCAGTTCCCCTCATCTCTGCAGAGTGTTCAATCACACCAACCCAATCTCGAGAAACATTTTGGCATTGTGCAATTCTGCAAACCAAGCATATGCTACATTTGAAAGTTATTGTGTAGCAAAACATTGAAGCTTTACGTTTCAACGTTGCTGTGTTTAATGTGTGGATTGGTCAAACCTCAAAAATCACTCGGTCACGGTTAAAAAATGATAATGTTTTGCCTTAAAGCAGCTGTGCGGAACTTTTTACCATTAATAAAACTGTCCCTAGTTCGTATCACCCCCCCTTGAAGATCCGCATATTTATTTGAACCCAACAGCAACAAAAAAGCCTTTCTTTATATGGCTATTTAGCGTAGACTCGCGCAGGTCGGACACAGCGGAAGTCAGCAAACCAGAATACGGCACCCAAGGAGGAAATGATTCTACTCGCCCGCAGCGGCCCGCAGTCATTACACCACAGAAGAAGAAGGAGCCGTGTTTACAGAGAGTGTTCTCCAAGTAAGTGGTACACAGCAGGCATTGCTGAACACATAACAGTTTTACCAGATGTATCTATAAGGACTTGGTTGTACTTTTGATGTCATGGCGGATAAAGAAGGAGCACCATCTAAAAGAAAAAGAACAGAAGAAGGCTAAATGGGACAGTGATAGGGCTCGAGCCCAAACGTGTGTAAACCTCGGTCGAGCATTCACCAAGTGGAGAGAGCTGAGAGAATTAAAAGTTTTTAAAACTGATCCCGAGATGGCCCTTTTCCTAATCGACAGGTATGTAATTTTTTTTTTTTTTATTTAGAGAATATACCGCAACTTGTTAGACGTTGTTTCACTTCAATATATGACGACATGGAAGTTATAAGCAAGCTAAGTTAAATGTAGCTGATGTGAACCGCTTTTGACTAGTACATCACACGCCACAAAATTCTGTAAATGTGACCATGAACACAAATATACAGCAGGCAGTTGTCCTCAGTTTATAAGAAATTCAGAGCTTCACCAGAACATTTATGAACAGGTCTTACTTTACTACTAACTTCTGTAACGTTAGCATGTTTCCACCAATTACTTGGACTGACTCCCCTCTGGAAATGCTGTGACGTCCCTGTGAAAACCAACTGCTTTCCATGGCACTATTCCCACTGGAAAAACAGCAACAAGACGCTACCTAAAACAAAAGTTTGGTGCCGAAAAAGCTGCTGCAAACGCAGTGATGACTGGATAAAAACAGCCATTTTTGTTGTTTGTTGGTCTCAAACAGTGGTCTGCAGTGCCCTGCAGCACAGCAGGCATCTTGTCTAGCTGACACTAGCAACCAAGCACACTCTTTGAGACTGGTTCATGACCCCTCTCCCTAACTTTAATCAAGCAGTTCATAATATAACAATCTTTTTGAAATGTTACTATGGGTTAGTTTGGAAGGCATAGACATCTATCATGTCATTGAGATATGAGGAAATGTTGGACAACACTGTCACTTAATGCAGGTAATACTTTGATCTGTATCTGTGTGGCATGTTGGAGCCTGGTCAGGGTGCAAAATCCCATTAGAGGGCACTGCATGCACTCATAGAACTGGAGTTACTGTTGGAAGGCTCTTTTCTACTACTATTTTTGTTTAGGTCTGTTTTTACAGTATCAGAGGCTTGCTTTGGCTCCCTCCACGCCTTTCAACTCAACCTGATAAAGCACCCAGGCAGCTAAAGATAACACAGTACTGAGAGCTTCACAAACTTGCGCGTGCCTATTGCTGCTGTAATCTATTTAGTTACTTGATGCCAGGAAAATGGAAGTTGATATATGTTCTGGCTATACAGAGCATATCCAGCTGTGCAGTGTTAACGAAGGCACTGCCTAGGTTTACAAGGCTTGCTAGTGCTTGTAACGGTGCAACTATGACACAAATTATGACACATTTCCTCTTACACTCATTTGCAAGGGCAATTTTCAAGGCACTTAACAAGCAAAAGCAGTGATGACACAAGGAAAATAAAAACAAGGCTGACGCTCCGTAACTGTAGTGATACTCTGACCCACAAATAATTGGATTAATTCTGCTGTTAACGTGAAGTAGAGTGATTAAAAACTAGCAAAAAAAGGACAAAAGGATTAAAGCATTCTTCTCCACTGTTACTGTGGTATTAAATAACAGTAGTACTACTAGTACTACAGTACCACTAATAGTGCAGGCTGTTCTCATGCACTCTTTGTACATATACCTACGAAGAGTAATGCACCACAATTTGTATATACCGTTGGTATATTTGTATATAAAGTAGTATTAAGACCAAAAGTCCGTGTAAGGAGGCAGGTTGGGGCAGTGGATGGCTCTAAGAAACACAGAACGTTCCCCCAGGAGACCGGTGATTGGGACCGTGAAACCAAGAGAACTTTGAGTTATTTTAAGGTTCGTCATCACCATGTGTCTTTTCCTCAAACTAACCTACATACACACCAATCTTTGTATGAGGATATGCTAAGTGCTGCTACTGATGCTATCCCTATTTCTATCAGTACTTTAACTAATGCTACTACAACCATGACTGCTGCCACTTTTACTTCTGTTACTTCTATGTAGGCCTGTCGCGATATGCGATAAGTCGGTTAATTGCATGGTAAATTTAAAGGGAGACGGTAACTTTTCCAGCTGCGATTAATTGCCATATCAATGCGTGTTTGATTTCCTCGTCTCTGTCTCTCTGCCGTGCATCTTCTGGCAGCCAGGTGAGTTGCTTCATTAGCGTAATGAACAGAGGGAAACCTCTTGTCATTGAGTGTCTTTGTTTCTGTGGGGGAGGCGGGGCTATGGGCTACACACACAGATAGAGCAATCTTCATGAGGGGGAGACGAGGCAGAGAAGAAAGTTGAGCATAAGAGAAAGACATGGAACTTGTTCCTAAACCAAATGCCACGGCCCCTGTGTGGGAGTGTTTTGGATTTAAACCAAATGACAGAGGGGAGTCCAGTAATTTGGACGAGCCAGTGAGCCGGGTTCGTTCTAAAACCATCTCAACAAAAAGAGCTTAACTGCACACCTGAGAGTGAGAGACTGACTATCTGTCTATTTTTTTTGTATTTATAAGGTCTTTATTTATTTATTTTTTACGTGTATGGATAAATATTCTTTGTCTTTAAAAGGGTGTACTTGCATCATTATGCCTTTATTATCATTATGTAAGTTTAAAAATGGTCTAAAAACAACAAAATTTCAACAATAATAAAAACAGTCTTAAAAGCACAATATTACACAATATTATCGCTTATCGCAATAATTTCTGACGCAATTAATCGCCCAGCAAAATCTGTTATCATGACAGGCCTACCTCTACGGTTTATATAAAATGGCTGCAACTAGTTACAACTAACTTCTCACAGTACCACTACTACAAATACTAATAATACCAATAAACTAGAGACAATCTTGTAATAAGATCATTCCAGCTGCTCCACAGTGATCCATGACTTAAAACGAGTGTCAACCAGTGGCGTAAACTTCCAACTCCCCCTAATTCCAGTGTCCTTGTTGGACCACACCCATCTCCAATATCGGCCTATATTGTGATCTCAACTAGACACCAGAAAAATTTGTGATGGCACCTTGGTTGTAGTATAGACTGTATGTAGAGATGGACATCAGGACAGCTCCCCAAAAATGAAGCTAAAACGTGATCGCCCCCTGGTTGTTGGCTGAAGTATAAGTCATAACCCTGCCCCCTAGGGGATGGGACATGGGCCAAACTGAAAGATTAAAGGCACGTTTCTTTCATTTTAAGTAGTTCCTGTCATGCTGATGTTTATTCAAGTGTTCATTTTTGTTCAGTTGTGTGTCAGTCAGTGTGCTCGCAATCAATGGGGCTTGGTCGGACAGGTGCATAGACAGTAACTCGATACTGGCTCCAAATGACATCACCACCCCAAGATGATGGCAGCTGTATCTAAGATATTTTGGCTTCATTTCTGTACAGTGGGAGGAATTGGAGACACTTTGTCCATCTTTATACGCATATAAACCATTGGTTATGACACAGTTGTGGTGGCACAATCTGTCCACACACAAGAGCTACAGTAAGACATATAAACACCTGGCAAAGGATTCAGATCTGCTTCTGTGGTATTTTTCCGCTACAATAGCTGTCTCCAAGACCACATTTTGCCGTGATGACACACACATACACAGACTCACAAGGTGAAAACAATACCAAGCTTTGTGACATTGTCGCAGCTGGTAAACAGTAATTATAATTCACAGATATTCACTTTTTGTAATGCTGATGCTCCCCTCAATCCATAATGCCATAAATCCCTTATTTGCAGAACACCACTCACCCATTCGATATTTAAAGGTAGAATAAACTGCAACTGCCTTTGGCAAAGATAAATGACTAATGATGCTTCAGGGTATAAGGGGAGGATATAATCAATGTATTCAGTCAGTAACAAATTACCAGTAAATTGAAAGATTGATAGATTTTCGCCCATCATACACTTAACAGCTTAATTTAATTTTCCATGAACAAAATGAGGACAACAGGCATAAGTGTACACGCAGGAAATTTTTGTACTTACACAGTAGTTCCAAGGTTATTCTGCTGAAAAGCTACTGAGACCCTCAATAGGAATTTCTAACCAAAAAGGATTCATAAAATGTATCGCTAACTGCAAAAGTTTTGAGCAGAACATTATTTGTTTCAAAATTACTCCTTCTTTATCTATCCTGCACCATAGACAGCAAAAAAAATGTTCAGTAGTTCCACTTGAGATCAGTGAACTGTTTGCCGCCCAAAATTTGGTGATGCTGAGAACAGTCCAGAACCGATCTATTGCAAAAGCTTGTTCCAAGAGGAAACTGATGTCTTTGTGCAGGAGGTGCAGAATCACACCTTGAATTAAATTAGCTTGGGAGGAGATAACACGTTTGGTTAATGTACTGCACTGGTCCTAGGAGATCCATCGTCCAGTGTTCAATGATATCAGGGCGAAAAGCCAAACAGAAGCAGCAGTGATCGAAGGGACAGCTCAGCAGTAATAGAGGTGTATCTACCAGTGGGTTTCTAACATCTGTTGTGAATGCAGCCACTTTTATGACCCTATAGTATTGTGGCATGTACGGATTGCTTTATGTTTGGATGACAATGACACCACAACCACATAGTTGTAGAGCTATTTCAAGTCAAACTGGTTAACATTCACTAACAGAGTAGGGAAGCCTTTGAATGAAATGTGATTCATGCTCACACGCTGTGCAAATAGCACAAATCAAAGTCTTTTTCTGCAGTTCTCCTCCATGTATGATCACGACAATAGAATTCAAACTAAACATATTACACACACATGTTAATGTATTTGAGATCACCATGGAAATGTTACGCAGCGGGAGCTGTTTACTTACAAGAGCAACTGATATCTTTAGGGCTGCAGCTAGGGCTGGGCGATAAAACAATACTGAGAATTATCTCAATATAGGTTTCCCAGTATAGATATAATAAATGTTCCATAAATCCTCCATATGATTAAATCACCCATATGCACATAGAGTGGAGCGACAATGCACCTTAAATGCCAATTTCTTTCCACCCGCCATTAACCCCAAGAACAAAAAGCACGAGTAGCAGCAGTAGTAGAAGAAGAAGACAAGACTGGCCACTAATGCACAACATTATAACGGTAATGTATAATGGTTACGTTATAATGTTACAAATACAATCAACACACATAAAGTTTTTTTTACTATGACTGTTCTGAGCATGGAGAACAGCACTAGGCCACCCCACAATTGAATTCACCACATAACCTTAGCTACAGTAGCTGTATAATCGACTCATTTGACGCTAATGGCAAGTTAGCAAGTTAACGTGACTGAACCGGCTATTTTATTACAATACTGTACGTCACAACATGACTAAAAACGGGAAATACATTTCCTTGTCTGTAAACATGATGTCATAGATAAACTGTCGACGGTGATACTCGACCCCACGTTACTACACAATGTCATCGTCTGTCTTCTGTTATTGTTCTGACAGAGAAACAGAAGAAATGACATATTATGGGTGTAAAACTTGTACAGCAACTCCTGACCCAACTGAGATTTTTGTCTATTTATTTTTTTCTACAGTCAGTTAAAAAAGCCCTTACAGTTTGTTTTAAATGATTGGTACAAAGACATGGTTTCGACTAGAATCAAGATTTCTTTGTCTGTTTTTTATTTGTTGAAGGTTTTTCTTTTTATTATAACTGTTTTGAATCTACCTCAGAATTGTTAAGTGTTGGCTGTTTGGCAGATGTGTTCTTGTTCTGACAATAAACAATCAAGTATTGAACTCAGGAGCAAAAATCAGCCTATATACGAGATATGAGAGTCTCAAATAGTTTATTTTGTCTCTCCAACAGTCTGTAAAACAAATATTTGGTGTTTTCCTATGGTATGACACTAAGATAGGAAAGCAAGTAATCATGCCTGCAGACATTTTTTTATTTAAATAAATAAACACTTGATCAATGATCATCATTTTTCTATCAATCAGCTGGCATATTATGCATTTCAGCACCACAGATCTTTTCTTTTTCCTTTTAAAGAGCAACTCAGCAACTCCTATCTCAGCTTTGATCACCAACCCTGAGTACATTTAATTAGAAACAGACTTACTGTAGTTGTTGCAGCTCAGATCTTTGCAGACACTAAGCTACATGCAGTGAAGGATGAGATACCAAAGCAGTAGGTAAAGATTACTGTATCTCTAAGGGAAGCATAAGTATACATGGTGTACAAGGACCTGCATGAATGTGGTCTCAAAAGGAAAATTTTTACCTACATTACAAGGGCAACGCTGAGTGTTGTCCTTCCCACGATCTCTGTGTAGAGTAGAACATTGACGAGCAATGAGCACACTTTTTTTCTGTGGAGGGTTAACCTTAACTTGAAGTTTACATAAAGTCTAACAGACTGTAGACCTAAAAGCCAGAAGTATATAAAGAATCCCTGACCACGCTGTTGCTGGGTCTTCCTAGATGGTTTTCCAAGTATGCAGAATAAATGGCTGTGCTTCATATTCACATTGTTCTCCTTGACACAAATGGCACCCATTAATATTTCAACTACAGTTCATTTCTAGGATATGATGTTGGATCATGAGCTGACATTTTTGGTTGCTTGCTTGTGCAAACAAAGATTCATGACATGCAAACTGAAAGATTAAAAGCAAATGAAGAAACTGCATGGACTTGGTCATCTAAGGTCTTGGAAGAAGGCAATCAACCCAGCGTAGTTGCCAGAAACAAATATTGGCATTGTACATTAATGCAAACCACAGATTTGTAACATTTGTTTGTTTCATATATATCATATCAACAGTTCTGATTACATGTATATAAGCTGACTTTGTCATCGGGAGAGGGTGGGGATAGTGGATGGCTTGACACCTAAGCAAGATGGCTGCCAAGCTGCAGACCATTGTCGTCCACATTCTCGGAACCCATCGGCTGTATTCAGCGTCTGACTTCCGGCAGACAGCGATACAGCCTCTGGGGGCAGACCCCTGATTTTTTGGCATTCCGGTTTGATTTGGGCGGAGGAGGCGAATTTCTGTTTCCGCTTCCGTTTATATACAAGTAAATATGCTGAACCATTGCGATGGATTCAGAGTTTGCAGTGACGCCAATTATGTTCCGCCTCATTAGTTCACCGCACGGGCTGTTTAACCTGGCAACAACTGCAGCCGGCTCAAACGTGATTGGTCAATATCACGCAGACTACAAACAGCCTACAACCAGAAACCAGGGCTCTTCTGCTCTTCTTCCGGAGGCAAGATCTCCGGGGTTTGCCTACAGATTCTACATTCACTGAATGTAGAGTTTGTATATAGAGACTACTGTCGACCACCACCACCACCAATACTGGTTGTTTTTTGGGACCAACTGCTGCTTTTCCAGCGGCTTTTGTGCCCCCAAACATGGGTGTTTTAAGCCCAAAACATGATCTTGCCTATCTATAACCAAGTGGCTTTAGTGCCTAAATATAACGACACATTAACAACAGCTTTGTAAGAAATGTAAAGTTCCTACGTATGCACTACATAATAATGTACAAATGTAACATATCTGTGTGTGCAGAAGTGTACAATGTGCCCAGATCTTTTCTGCTGATTGGGTTGAAGAGGAACAGAGCAATAAACAGGAAACACAGGAGCTGATGTTCTGATTTATGTTTACAACCTTGATGTTAGCTGTTTGTTTGCAGTCCACTAACTGTAGCAAACCTTTTTTTGTCTGTCTATACAACATTCATTCCACCAAATCATTGAAAGTTTACACTCATCACCTTTTGCTATCTACTTGGTTGAAATAATTAAGTCTAGGTATAACAAGGGCTGATAATATAGCTGAGGCATAGTAGCAGTGCCAGTATTCATCATTTTCATCAGTGCAATAGAGATGCTCTCCATAAGATGCTATTTAGATCCCAGTCCTAGCACGACCTTTCAGGCTGATTTTTATCAATAAAGACCATTCAAATCAGAGATGAAATCAATTATATTTCCCCAGGGGTCCAAACAGGGGCAGTTTACTGTGACAGACCTAGAGCACAACTGTGTACCCGCCAGACTGCTGTTGTGGGTGGCACTTTCACTTGGAGAGTGACTTCTCCAAACTATATCACCCTACCACATCTCAAGTGCCAGTCCAATGTTGAGAACTCATCTAAAGAAAAACTGAACTCAAGCTTGAGCTATGGAACTTATTGTAAGAGAAAAACTTGAATTTGGTTCCAGTAAACAAGTCTTGACCGCTGCGGACAGGGCACTCTATATTTTGCTTTTTAAAGATTTTGTGAAAGTTTTCCTTGTTCCAGGCCACTTGAGGAAAAACATAAATATAGGGGCAGTGTTTTGTTCTCATCCAAACAGAGTATCAATCACCATCCAAGATCCCAGAAATCTGTCAAATATTTGAAAACCATTTTATGTTATACAATAATGACACATAAAGACCTTTCGGTGATAAGATGTAAAATCTGTGTGCACTCAACTGAAAGTTGTATACCATATAGTGTACAGTAAAAAAGAGCAATATAAAGCCCAAATACAACATGTCTGCACTGCGTTCACTGCAGCTGAATGAATACATTCTGACATCAGGTATGTGTTTTATTGAGGAGAAATGCTTACACCTACTCTATGTTTCTAGATATCCACATAGTGCCTGACAAGTCAAAATTAAACTGACTAACCCAGATTTAAAATTGTTGTATGGAAGCATTTTGAACATGTTGTTGCAGCTGGCACAAAACTAGTGGAGTAAGCACAGAACACCACTAACTATATTATTTGTTTATCTTGTTCTTAAAACAAAAATTTCTAATCAATCATGTATTTGTCACATGAAATCATAAAAGGTACAACTTTAGTAAAACACAATCCCGTGAGCTCTTTCAACTTGTGCACTGTTATTTAGCCATTTTTGCCTCGTTTCCTGCTCTTCTTACATTGTTCCTTGCTGCTTTATGATTGTCTCCAGACTGGCTGCAGTGTGTTTATGGCATCCCAGATGGTTCTGGTTATCCATGGTTTCTGGTTGCGGAATGATTTAACTCTACTTCTGGGTACAATAGCTTCTGTCATTTTACAAATTAAATCCACCACAGACTCAATAAATGCATTTATGTCATTGGTGGTGTCGACAACAGTGTTCTGGAATATGCTTCAGAATGACTTGCTCCATCTCTTGCATCCCTGTTGGGATGCGTCCTAGTTTGTTTCCATATCTTGACCTAAACAACGTGGCCACATAGTTGCTCTTATCGAGCACAGGCAGTGACTCTGCTACGCAGCAACCTCTTACCAGTGAACAGCAGTCATCCAGAGTGTTTATTCCCTATGTGGCACAGGATGAGCGGGAATAGGACAGCACCTCACACTCTAAATCTAATTCTCCGTAAAGCACACGAAAGAGTCCTCTCCTTCGTCAAATCAGCATATAGAAAAAGAGTCACATGGCTGAATGGCGCTACCCAAAATTTAGCTGAGTTTCCTGAAACAAAGGATATCACAGTTTCTGATATTCCGTTGGAAACTGATGTGACATAAAGGTCTTCCAGTTGTTTTTTTTTTTATCCAATACTTGTGCAATAGCTAGTGGGACGCTAGTTAAGCTAGTGCCCATCATGTCCACGTCTTCTCATGTTTACAATTGAAAATTTCGACCTAACCAGCTAGCAGAGTTAGCAGAAGGAGAGTTTACAGACTGGTGAGTTTCTTTCTTTATTCTGATAAGCAACTCACATCCACAGCCAACCATACTTCCAAAATAGATATAAGAGAGTAAATTTAGCCCAAAAAATTAGTGAAGCTGGAAATGTCTGCGCTTACGTCATAGAATACATGATAATTTGAGTTATGCTCAATAATTCAGCCTTGTATAATGAGATCAGACCTCATCCAAAGTTAGGCAATAACAATTTCAAAAAGAAATGATGTGCATCCGTTTTTCAAAAAGAAAAATTTGAGGTAAAAGAAGAAGTGAGGTGAATCACAAAGCCACACAGTGTATACAGATGCACTGATGACCCAACCTGGGGCACCGAAAAGGGGGGAAAAAGGAGAAGGATTCTAGGGGCCCATGATTAAGAGGGGCCCAGAGAGGCCCCTAATAAAATTACAATACTGACAAAAAATAATAGGACACTAAGTTATTAACTAACTTATAATCACAAATACATTTTATTTACAATGTACTGGTAACAATAACTTTATTTGTTTTGGAAACATTAACACCCCCCCCTCTCTATTTACGTAAAATGGTTCAGTCCGACTGGATCAGCTGCAGTGCGCCGGTAATTTGTCACAGACAGCAGGTAAGGAGGCGGACATGGCAATATGCCTCAAAAATCAGGTAGCCAAAAACGGAAAGAGAGGAAGCTAAGAGAGGAGAAAGAAGCAAAGGGTCGACAGTATGTTACCCAGTAGTTCAAAAAGCAAGGTGGGTTTGTTAGTGATTCATGTGGTGGAAAGTTATGGAATATTAACTTTGTCCCTGGTCTATAAGCAGCTTGAAGCAAACAACAGTTTTTTGTTTTTTTTTTTTGCTGAGCAAAAAAAAAAAGTCCAAAAAAGTTAATAACTTACAAATTATGGCGAAAAGGTAGTTTCTTGCAACCCTAGAACTGAGATAAAAATATTCACAAACAAAAAACACTTCTGGTTGCTGATAAGTAGTGTTTAACTTTTGATTTAACACTAAAATTAAAACCCTCTGCACACACTGCAGCGCAAGTAGACAGATGCGCGACTCAGAGCAGCATGTGTCACTGACACCAGACTCAGAGCACAGCGGACCGGTGGAAAATGTCACCATCAGCATATTATCTTACATCAGTAAAATCTATTTTATCATTATTTTGAGTCACATTGTTGAAAGAATTTAGTTGTCTGTGTTCAAGCAGGATAATAGGTCTTCATTCATTTCACGTCGGACTTTCTATTTCCTTTTCGGAGATGGTGTTGCATTCAAGGTCCCCAAAAAACGGGAAAAAAAAGGCCGATTATTAGATTTTTTTTTTTTCACAATCGAATCCCATGCCATCGAACGAAGCTTCGAAGCTTAGAATTTTTGGGGTCAGCCCTATAACGTACACTCTACAGAGCCAGGTCCAGGATCCTTTTCAAGTTTGTCAGGGAGGACTGTGGAAGTGGAGGAAGAGATTGTTCTTTTTTCACAAATGTGGGAATGATAGTCAAAAATACCATCAAAATGCACAGTTTTATGTAAAATAGCATCAGAAATTATCGGCGGCCTACCAGCCGGCTATGTAGAAGGCCTAGTAAAAATTCTTTTCATGAGGCCCAAAATCCCTGGCAGCGTCCCTGGACCCAGCAACCATGTAAAGGCTAAGGAGAGTGGGCTTGATTGAGCTTCTTTGTATGTGGACATGTGATTATCTGACGCAAATTACCACAGTTTTGAGGCTGAATGGATCTGCATGTCTTATCTAATCCAAAATGAATAGTGTTCCATTCCACAGCCAAGCCAATAGGCATTATCTTGTTCCTTATTCTTATTGTCCTTGGTTTAAATGGATGAAGCAGCTAATTGCACTTTGAAACAATGACTACAGAATCACATTTATCTGAACCACAGACATCTGAAATGGTCTGCTAAACAAACAGTGCCTTTCTGGAATGCCTAATTATTTCATCTGAGATGGAGATGAGTTTTTGAATACCTGCATGTTGCATCATCTGCAGTTCTCTCCAAACTTAAGTCACATGAATAGGATGTTCTTTCTAGATGCTGAAAGCCATTAGCGACTTTTTTTCTCTGAATTTTGAACAAAAAAGTATTAAAGAGACTTCAATCAACAACTAAATGCAAGTGATGATAATGATAGCAGACGCCACATCATAATTTCCTCATTTAATAATTAGAACACATCCATTGAGCAGCTGCAACATGTGTCCACAAACTAATCGGCATAATACCAAATTCTTATTCAAAATCTGTGTTGCAGCAAATAATTCATCTGCTGTAATATTGTTTGTGAATGTGGATAAAAGAGCCTCGTCATGTAGCATTAACTGATAAGTTAAATTCAAAGCCTTAATATTAATGTCAGTGCACACTGGCATCCAAATATGGTCTTCTGGTTGTCTTTCAATATTCTCCAGAGGCATTTGGTACCATGAAGGTGCCCTTGAGCAAGACACTTCAGACTAGTGGTGCTCAGCAGCACATGGGTTTGTGTGTGTGTTTAACATTATACTACTCAGGAATGTCACTTTATCTTTGGATACATAAAGGTAAAACTGTATGCGTTTTTATCAAGAGACTCTTTGGATGATAAAATCATTAATTAAAATCTGCTGCTGTTCATGTGTAAAGCTTCGGACCAGTAATTTCACAGTAGTGTGGTTGTGTGTGTAAAACTGGCGCACAAGAATCAAAATATTTAGCTGATGGGAGAAATCTGAGAAGAAACATACTCTCCACCATCTTAAAATAAAAAATGTGTCACCTATGTTTCAGTATCTCATTTCGTGAGCGGCTTATTTAACCAATTCCAATATGCCTGCGTATTAATAACAAGCCTGAATGTGATATTTGTTATTGATTCTGCCTAATATATTTCATTAAGGCAGCAGCCATTGTGTTGGAGGACTGCATGAAAATAAAAACTGTATGCAGGTGGAAAAAGCTATTCACAAGTAGTGAAACACATACTATATATAAATTTCATAATTTCAGGCCCTGTGTAATATGTCTGTGACTCTTGTGACTTTCCAGTGAGTTTAATGTACATTACATACTTGAAATGAATTTTTTATCAATATGTTATTTTAAAAATATTTCTTCGTGACTAGTATTCAGCAAGTTACCAGAAGAAAATGTTGGCGTTATATGTTTATGCAAACCACAAACAAAATCAGTCGGTACGTTTCATGTGTATCATATCAGCATTTCTAAAGTGACATAACACACCAGCTGACTTTGTCATCAGGAAGTGGAGGGGATGGTGGATGGCGTGTCACTTCAGTGAGACACCTGCCAAGCTACAGACCATTGTTCTCGACCAACAAACAAGAAAACCGGTTGTATTTTTGTGAGTCATTGCTGTGTTTTCACTCCAGCGCTACTTAAGGCACCAAACATGGGTGTTTTGTAGCGACCTGTCGTGTTTCCAAGGGCTGTGAGGCACTAAATGTGGCCATTTTGTAGCAATCATCTCTGTTTTTCTACCTGATTTTTAGGCACTTAAAATGGGTGTTTGATAGCAAGCCATTGTTGTTTCAGCAGCTTTTTAAGCACCAAATGTAAGTGTTTTGAAGTGACCCATTGCTGTCTTTTCAGCTGCCTTTTAGGTAACAATCATGGTCGTTTCGTGCAACCGGTCACTGTTCCTCCAGTAGGGATGGTGCCACAGTTGTTTTTTTGTTTTTTTTTTACCGTGACATAGCTGCTTTATGAAAAGCAGCTGGTATCTGTAAATTTGTACTATTAAAATGGACTCCAGCTATTTATTATTGCACTGAGGATATCCTGGTTTGAGTCTTAAGCCCTAAAATCTATGAAATCTACCCATGTTGCAACTCCATAGCATTTTTCATTAGACCCCCACCCCCTAACCCTACCCCATTCTTCTCCCAAATGCTCATGTCTTTAACCCCAAACTCATAATAATGGCATCATCCAGGTTGGAGTACACTTTAAAGCTTCTGGAGAAGCACAAGATGTTTTAACAATACACAATACACAGACTAATCAAAATGTCATTTGAACAAGTAGTTCAGTTATTTGTGCCAGGTTCTTTGTTAAATCTAAAAGAAAAAAGACAAAATCACTTCTGGTTAATAAAAAAATATTCACTCACAGAAATAATAGAACATTTGTCTAACCACCATGGATAATATGACCTCGCTACTTCGCCTTCATTTCCATCTCTTGTCCTAATTTACTCTTTTCACTCAAAATAATCCTCTTCCTCTTTCAACATAATCAACAAACACTGTTTAGTCTGATGCTCCAGTTTTTTTGTGTCCCAAAAGCTCCTGATAAGGAAGATGCACAAAGATTTTGTAGTTTTAAAGGAAATACAAGGACAAGCAGTATATATATATATATATATATATATATATATAAATTATGTTGTGTTGTTTGGCATGTAACTCAAGGTATAATGCGATATCATCATAGGGCACTGTATGAGCTATAATAACAATGAGCATTTTTGTTTTCCAAGCATAAAGAAATGTAAGACATGTAGTTCAGTTTTTGTAAGCATGAAAATTCTCCCCAAAAAACTTCATGATCCAACCGGAGAAAGCTTGTATTTTGTAAAGGCTGTTTGTATTTTATCAACAGTTATCAACAGACAGCAACACAGTGTTCAGGGTATATTTGTAACATTCTTTTTGAGTCATCTCAGTTGGCCTAATCAGTCCTTTAATCTCGATTCAGACAAAGAAAATAACAATGCCCTGTGGGGAATGCAGTTTGATCGACTGGTTATATTGTACTAAATGAGAGAGGAAAGATGGCTCTCACATAAGAGCCACACCCAGTAGAGCACAATACACCTCTGAAAATATGCTACTGTGGATCTTCAGAAACAACAAATCCACTCTCAGACGTGGTGTATTATCTAGAACCATGAACCTGGTCTCATTCTGAGTTTGCTTGGGAAGAAAATGTTTGCAGGCCTTATGTAAGTACATTCAATAATGCAGCACCGCTAGCGCTCAGATCCCTCCCCCGAAGTTGGTTGCTGTGTGGCGATGCTCTTATTAAGCACTCAATTAAAGCCATTCCCAAGGAGAGGCAGTGTACAACAATGTTTGAATTAGGAAACATTGCAGTCTCAGACAGTCTGTGAAGACTTACCCCAAAGGACAGCGGTGCCTTGAAACCAAAGGCGTAGAAGTGACAGAGCATCATGAAGCATCGCTAAAGCAGAGAAATTATTCTAATATGATTGGATTACAAATAGGGCATTTACAGAACCAATGAGACTAGATAAATAGAGCAGGAAATGGAGCTGTCTCAATGAGCCGTCTTGGATCTTTTTCCTCCTTCAATCTAAATATTAAAAATGAACAGAGAGATGGGACTCGGTAAACAACACTGAGGAGCTCTGCTGTATTATAGTCAAGTGTACTTATTCCTGGCAGTTGTGTCAGGGCTCCCACTTCACAGCAGTGCGCTCACAGCTGCTTTTGATGGTGAAGATTGGACATACTTTTGTAAAAAAAATTACACTTATTCATGACCTTCCTTTAACTGAATTAGACAACAATCTTTCATCCCCTTAGAAGTAAAGTATGGTGGGAGGAAGATTTTGTATGCAGATAAAAGATTTGTTTCAATGAAATCCAGCCTGTGTCGGGCAGGGAAACATCAAACTGAAGGAAACTCATTTAGAGAAGCTGCCTTTTGAAGATTTTTTTTTCTTTTTGCTGTAATTGCATTTTGTTAGCAGAAGTAGTTCCCAAAAAAAAAAAAAAAAAAAAAAACGAAATTCACAAAACGGTATCAGGGAGCCTTACAGTGGGTCCTCCACATTATTTTTTACTTTCCTTCCATCTTTTCTTGACTCTATGAGCCACTCTGATAAAGTGAAAACAAAATTCATCTTTTTCTGTATTGGCTTGATGGCATGCTGACACTTCTGGAATACAGCCTAATTGTGACTATCATACCTTTTTAGAGTTAGGCGAAGGAATAAATTGTACTTTTCTAGTTTCCTGCTTGACAGGCGAGATTTCTTCACCACTCGCAGCTCAGCTTGTCAAACAACTCTATTATGCTAGATTCAAACAAGTAATGCAAGGCATACATAAAACCACACTGCACTCCGGTAAAGTGGTATCAGGGGTCTGCAGCTTCCTCATCCATTATGGGGTTGTGGAAAATCTCACGGCGCTGTTTACTTTGAAAATCCAGCAGAGTGAAGCACAAAAAAAAGAAAATATACAATAGTGCTAGACAACTAACACCAGGCGTTTGCTTTTATTTGTTGCTTGGTGCCGTGTTTATCTCTGACACGTGATTTTAAACTGATCAGCAAGGCAGTCGCATAAATGCACACTTCATTGTCTGTTACAGTGGATGCAAGGATGATGGACATTTGACAGCAGCAGAGGAAAGAAAAACATTTTTTTTTCATGAAATACTGTTTACAAGGATTGAACTTTGTTCTCATGATTAATCTATTAGTTGTCAACTAATAATCCTCAACTAATTTGATAATCAAAATGTTAAGGAAACCTTTTATGGGAAACAAGACTAAATTCTCTGATCCAAGCTTTCTAAATTTGAATATTTTCTGGTTCTTTTACTCCTCTATGACAGCAAACTGAATTTTTTGGGTCGTAAACAAAACAAGACATTTGAGGATGTCACCTTGGGCTTTGGGAAACAATAATCAGCATTTTTTACCACTTCCTGCCATTTTACAGCACAAACAACTCATTGATTATTCAAAAAAATAATCGACAGATTGATTGACGATGGAAATGTTAGGTGCAGCCCCATAAGATTAATCAGAAGATTATTTTCTATATAAATCGATCAATAATTTTATCTAGAAAATGTTCGAAAATAGTAAAAAAAAAAAAAAAAAATCACAGTTTCCCGGAGATAAAAATGACAGATTCAAATTAGTGAGGAAAACAGTTAGTTTATCAGCAAGAAACTAAGAGCACAAATCTTCACAATGAAGAAAATAAAACCAGAGAAGCTTTGCTTAAAAATGACTCAAATGATTGGCCGATTAAAAAAAAAAAAGAAAAAAGTTGCCTATTCATTTTCTGATGACTTACTAATCAATGTTTTGCATATTGAAACCAACACTTTCAGATCTACCATATATTTTCACCTCTTCAGGCCTAAAATTTATATGTTAGCTTGAGAAGAATAAAACACAAGGCTCAACTGCTCCAGGGCCAATTATTACATTATTCTGAATGTAGTATTTTCTGATTAAGACATGGGGGATATGCCCGTATTATTGGTTTAAATATCATTCTTTGGACATATATACAGCACGTTGAGAATATTGGTCTCAATTACCTTGTCTGTCTACTGTAAGTTTGTCATAGATACGTTACACTGTTATACACAAACCAACCAACCAACCAAAAGCCGGTATTTCTGATCAGACGGAGAAACACACCTACTTTTACACATTATGAGAGACTTGGACATCAACAGGCTTTCCGATATACCTGAACATTACAATGCCGATTTTTTCAAGAAGTTGGTTGAGGGGACTGAAATAGGGAGGCTGTGTTCGCACGGGTGAACAAGTCTGCCACCAATGGAAAACTTTAAAAAAAATCTACCTAACCTAACATAAGATACAGCGGTTTCAATTTTCCATATTTTCACGTGATAAACAACATGTTAGAGTACACACAGCTGCATGTAAACAGGAATACTATAGGAATATTAATTTTCATTAGTCATGTAAACAGCTTATAGGAATATGGTCTTTTTTGGAATACTTTCATTAGTAACAATCCGTTAGAAAGGATTGTTCGGCCCAAGATGTAGACAGAGAGGTAGACAACAGATGGAGGCAAGGTGAAAGATGAAGCAACAAGTCTTATCATCCCCTCCCTCTCCAACTCCCAGCCGGCCTCAGTTCAAACAACTGACAGACTGATGGTGAAACTATTATGATTAATGTGAAGTGTCCGTGTGGCCATAATGACACCTTGTGACAAAACAAGTCCCTGTGAAGACTACTCCTGTATTTAATACAAGAAGGAAACAGCCACGTGTAGAAACTTCTCTGTCATATCTCACACACACACACACACACACACACACACACACCAAAAAAAACACATTCTCCCTTTCTTCTGTTCCCTCAGCTGGCTTTCCTGGAGAGACATGAAATAAAAATGACCTTGATGAAACATTTCTTCGATACTTCCTGTGGAAACCGAGCAATGAAATTTTCATGCCGCGCCTCTAAAAGCACCTATCCCAGGATATTGTTAATGTCACTTCTGTGCTCCGTCACTTCTGACAGGCGTGTTGGCTTCCAGGATGTCAAAGGGGTCGTTAAAGGGCTGTTTTCCTGAAAGGTTGCATGCGGGCGGCCTGGGCTGCATGACGCAGCTCCTGGATATCATTAGACGCCAATCAACGCAGTAATTAAGCTTCAGTTTGAGCCTGTAGCATTGACATCTTCATCATATGCAAAGGTGGGAGTTAAATCTACTCCCTGCTCCCCAGACCTTAATTCAGCCATTTTTAACAATCTTAAATATTTATACTTGGATCTCAGGAGAGTCTCTTGTCTCAGGCTTTTGGGGGAGCTATCGACGCTCATGTTCACAAATCAAGACTGAGCTGTAGAATAATCTTCCTGGACACTTTTTAAGGTGAAGTTTTCTCCCCCCCCTCCTCCGCTAACCTTTAGAAGAAGTTCAGCACTTGTCAAATCAGATGAGAAGTCTATGCAACTGGATCACACACAGAGTTACTGGAGCTGCTCCTCAGTCAGGCGCAGACTTAATGGGGAATGAGCCAATACATCATCAGATACATGCTCATTTGCAGCGTGATAACACAGCTCTGACAGGTGTTATCATCACACTGACACATTTTCCCTGTACCAGCCAGTTTATTGTTTTCCCTAGTGGGAAAAAAAAATTCTACAGGAATCACTTTTTGATATCATTTGAGGGAGCAGCTTTGGCAGAAGTTGGCACGTCAGATGTGCTGAAGCTGCACAGATGCTCCTCTATTAAACATATTAAAGTAGGCTTACATGGCATTTGCTGGCCACCAGACTCCAGGCCCACAGGCTACCACTGGACAGTTAATATAGTGAGTGACAGATACACTGATAAACACCATCAGAGCAGTAGCTCAGCGGCTGATTCATTCTGATCTCGTCAAACTGCCAACATAAACACAATCTGAACTTTCATTTTGAATTAGTTTGGATAATCCTTAAAGTGCATAAATCAAGGTGGGTTTACCTTCAGCTACTCAAGACTTAATTTTAAAGATGTGAGCAGGGTGTGTTATGGTTGGAGCTCAAGTTTTCTCCGGTTTAATCCCGCGGTATCCAGGACTAGACTGGATTCTCGTGTCCACGATAGGTGGTCAGCAGTCGGCGGCGGGCAGCATAATCAGCAAAATCCGCAGGGATTATTCATGGGAGGGTCAACGCACGAGGATTACTAAACATCTGTACTGATCGGAGACACACACTCTCTCTCTCTCTCTCTCTCTCACACACACACACACACACTCGCAGATTACTTTCCTTCCACCACCATGATAGTCCCACAACAAAGTAGACAGAGGCAAATGAGATCAGCAGAGGGTGAAATTCAGAGAAGGCAATCCCGGCTGCTGCTGCTGCTGCCTCCCTACACAGCATCAAGGTTTTAATGTAATCTGTGGAAAAGTTAGGATGTAGACTGAGCTTTATTTGGGTCTGAGCTGCCACTACTGCTGATCTGATGGCGATTTAACTTAAGAGATGCTTAAGTTACTATATGGGAAATGATGGATTAATAATAACAATAATAATAATAATCTTACCTGTCCTCACAGCAGTAAATGTCTCCGAGGAATTCACAGCCTCAGATTAATCCGTGTTTTATCACTATACAAAATTCTGCACACAGACATCACTGTCGAGTCGCGGCGACGCTCCCGGCCAAAAAATATCCGCCTGACTTGTGCGCAAAGATGCTGCTCTTTCTTTTGTGTGGCGTTACATTCGCGGGCTGTGCCGTGTCTGTGCAGCTCCACTACTGTACCTCCATCCCCGCCTCTCTCCTCTCTGTCTCTCTCAGTGTCAGAAGCACAAGTAGCTGACGGCGTGGCGTCTCGCAGGTTGCATATTGGAAAGTGAAGCCTTGGTGTGCTCACTCACTCCGATGCGTCAAGTGTCTCTCCCTCTTTTCCCCTCCCTCCCTGCCTCCCTCCCTCCCTGCCTGCGCGAACAGTGCTGGAGCGGAGCGGAGCGGGACGCACGCACACGCGGCCGGCCGAGAAAGAAAAGAGAGCGACGGAGGGAAGAGGAGGAAGAGAGAGCGCTGTCTTGTCTGTCTGCCCCGCCGACCAGCCTCCTCACTGCTTCGGCCATCCAAGCGGAACGGACTCCCTCCTCCTGCTACTACTACTCCTTCCTCACCTCCTACTCCTTCTCCTCCTCCTGATGCTGCTGCTGGGATGCCCAAGCAGTCTGGGTTGTTGATGGAACACATTGTATACCTTTCAGCTGCCTTGTTATACTGTGGTTAACAACCAGTTATAGCTCTGAACAGAGAAAAGAAAAGCACACATTCGATGTAAGTTATGTTTTTATTAAAAACATAAAATAAAATATTGAAAATTTTGATGATAAACATGTTTTTGGCTCACTCTAATGTACTGTTGGCTATCGGAGTCCCCCAGCCTTCTTTAACAGTTCAAAAAAATACTTGTAGGGGAACTCCTCTGACCTCCTCTTACTCCGACCTCGTCGCATATTGACGTTTGGTCATGGACTTTCCACGTCCACAAACGATGTGCAAGGTACCCTGGGTGAGTTGGTTGTTGAGGCTCACCATGCCAAATTCTGCCTGTTACATGCATTGACTTCTGTCAAGATCCACTTCCGTTTTCACAGGGAATTTACGTTGGTACAACATCGAGAACTGACGTTTCTTTCCTTCAACAACAAAAGCACATGGTTAGATTTAAGAAAAAAGTACAGGGTTTGGCTTTATAATCTTGAGAGATGCAAACACCGCTCTCAGTCAGCACATGGTTAGGTTTCGGGGAAAAAAAGGAGTTTGGCTTTAGAATCTTATGGGAAGTGAACACCGCTCTCTCAGGTCATATGATGCCATGTGGCCAAAAAAGACTTTCTCCCTTAGACTTACATTGTGAAAGATACATTTGTAATCAGTGGATACATTGTTTTTTTAAATGTCACAACCCCCCGTGAAATAACTCATTTCACTGTCAGGATTTTATCCATTCGGTCTGATAACATTTAAAAATTCTTGAAGAACCGCGCAACTAGTCATTTTATCCCCAATCAGGTTAGCGGAGGGCTAAACCCAAGGTCAGCTCAACACATTGTCACTCTGACCTCACATATCGACATTTGGTCATGGACTTTCCACGTCCAGATACGACGTGCAAGGTAGGTGCGATGGTTGTTGACATTCTGGGATGCCGTATCAACTTTGCGCTTGTACAAGCAATGTGTGTTCTCAAAGTACATTTCTGGTTTCACAGGAAATGGACAGTTTCTATCTTATCTCTTTCAACATGGATGCACTATGTAGGTACAACACTGCAAATTGACTTTTTTTTTCTTCAACAACAAACACACATGGTTACATTTTGCCTACACACCCATATGATTAGGTTTTGGCAGGAAAAAAAGAACACGGTTTGGCTTTACAGTCAGATGGGATGTGAACACCGGCCTCCCGGGGGAAAGTTGGTGGTTGTTGGACCCATCCACCTGCCTGCCCTACTTGGACTTTCGTGGCCTCAACTTTCATTGCTGTCCCACAGTGTTACCCCTGATGCTGCTAGGCTATGACTGGCAGCATATCATGCCGAAAGGACAGATTATTTCATGGGTGTCTAAGGCCAGAAGTCACTGACCAAGAGCCGGTTTTCAGTGACTTCAGAGTGAGACCAGGCTTGCTCTATCAGCAGAACAATGCAGAAGATCTGACAAATTTTATACCCCAGAAGTTGAACTTTATTGGCTTCGTGCCCCACTGAGCAACTTTCCGAGAATGATCAGGGCCCCATCTCAAACGCTTTATCCAGTTGTCTTCATACACTGAACAAAAATATAAACGCAACACTTTTGTTTTTGCTCCCATTTTTCATGAGCTGAACTCAAAGATCTAAAACATTTTCTATATACACAGAAGACCATTTCCCTCAAATATTGTTCACAAATTTGGAGACTTTGGAGACGGCTTTGGAGACCTTTGGAGACGGCTTATGGTAGAGAAATGAACATTCAATTCACGGGCAACAGTTCTGGTGGACATTCCTGCAGTCAGCATGCCAATTGCACGCTCCCTCAAAACTTGCGACATCTGTGGCATTGTGCTGTGATAAAACTGAACATTTTCGAGTGGCCTTTTATTGCAGCCAGCCTAAGGCACACCTGTGCAATAATCATGCTGTCTAATCAGCATCTTGATATGCCACACCTGTGAGGTGGGATGGATTATCTCGGCAAAGGACAAGTGCTCACTAACACAGATTTAGACAGATTTGTGAACAATATTTATGAGAGATGGTCTTTTGTGTGTATAGAAAATGTTTTAGATCTTTGAGTGGGGAGCAAATGGGAGCAAAACCAAAAGTGTTGTGTTTATATTTTTGTTCAGTGTACATCCATGGTTAGTGGTGAACCTAGATTCTGGGAGGCCCCAGGCAAAGAGGGCCTTCAAGATATTGACAGACAGTTATACTTAACAATACATGTGTGTCAGTTTTAGGTATCTTGCTAACTGTCCTACCTAAATGTGTCAAGTTATATGGTGGCTCAAAGGAGCCCCACTCATGGGGTTTTTGGGAAATGGTGATGCTCTGTATAGTGCCTTTGTGGGAGGTTTAACAGGGGTTTATAGTTGTCATTTCAAAATGTGCCAATAAAAGCAACCTAACCAAAGTTGTCGAAATCCGAAGTTGGGCAGTGACTTCCAGCATCAGGCACTGATTAAAAAAGCCGTCCTTTAGACAATTCATGTAACAGGCAGGAGTTGACACGATACCCCAGAACATCAACAACCAATGCAGGTACCTTGCACCTCCATGACCAGATGTCGATATGTCATAAGGTCAGAGTGAGAATGTACTGAGCCTTTTCCCAAAATGCTGGGGGGGAGGGGCTTAACGTTTGCCTGGTTTACCTCTCCTTATGATGGCCCCTTTTCATGGTCACCAGAGGGAGTTTTATGAAGTCTGATAAAAAAAATGCCTGAGGTGATGTCACTTGAGTCAGTGTCAGTTGGGTCTGCAGACTGAAAGTTTCAACATTAAACAAATCTGGGGGTGTGGAGTTAAAAAGAACTGAGCTTTCAGACCTCTGTAGACTCTCCTCATCTCTGCTTGAAGCTAGTGGCTCGAGGCTACATTTGCTGCTACTATCATAGCACACCCAAATTTCTGTCAGATCTGTTGGGCGCTGAGTTGCATTGTGGGTGATAGGTGCCAGGTTTTCATAAAGTAGAAGAAAGTATGGGAAAATAAGCAATGGGTCTTATTCACTAATGTGTACAGAAATTTCATACTACTGTAAAAATAATGGACGTATGTACCGTGAGGTCACCCATTGGTTTGTGGGCTCCCGTTTTGAAGCCTCAATTTCTTCATTTTGTCCGTCGCCATCTTGTTTTTTTTGGATTCAGAGGTGACCATATGTGGACAAGAGGCTGGTGCTGTGGAGGAGCGAGGGTTGGTTTTGACTGAGAGGCTGAGGACACTATCAGCAGACAGCCTTACTCAAAGCGGCCTACCCTTATTCATGCATGACTTTAAGCCATTATAAAATGTAAATGGGAGAGTTATAAAAAATAATAATAATTCAGCTCCCATACAGTTGTGATGAAGGGGAGAAATTCAAAACCCTTTTTGTTCCAGGGCATTTTAACATGGATGTCTGTCGAGTTTGACTGGCTTCGGCAGCCAGCCTCAAGCAGCCATTTAAAGAACCTCAAAGCAGTATCAATTTTGTTCTTACCACTATGCTCATGTTAGTGAATTAGAATTATTATGAATTGACAAGCGTGTGCCCACTATTTACAACCAGCAAACTGCCATGCCCCCATTTCTCCATATAAAGGAAGGATCCTAGCCTGATCTGCTATTTTCCTCTGAAATGTCACTGTAGTGAGGAAACCAGTGGTGGACAGAACTTGAACCTGAGAAGGTATCAGGTGAGAGTGCAATGTTTGATGACTTAGATACTGTTCCAGGAAATTACAGAGCTGCATTCCTCCTCTTGGCAGTAAGAAATAGCTCATGAGCCATTTATCACTCTATTCAAACATGTTATGTCGGTCTCTGAAGCTGCGCTCTCTCCTTAAGGCACTGGCTACAATATCTTCCAGCAAAGATAGATAACTTAATACCTGCTTGGAGGTAAAACTGAATATTTCATATTTATCAGTTTGTTAACAATTACCACTGGCTACATATGCGCAGTTTCATGACTAGAAATTGTAACATTTTAATATGGTCAACCTCATATACTCCACTGTAAGCTAGGCCAGGGACACTCACTTTTTATTGCTGAATAGTTCAATTTTGACACTAATTAATAAGAATGAAGGGGCTTTACTTACATAGGAACTTAGGCTAATACATTTGGCCTATGCATTAACATTATTTTGTAATTAGTGCAGTTTCAGTATGCTATGCATATGGTTAAAAGGTATGTGTTTACATTTTCTGAGACAGCCAGGTTTTCAACATTTGTATGTACGCGTAGTCTGAGTTCATTTTAATTTGTTTGCAGATTATGAACAAATTCAGATGAGGAAATATTGATGAATCCTGGATTTTGTAGGGACTTTTAAAGTACCAATTTGTGTGTACCCACTGTTTGTGAATGGAGCCAAATATCTCTGATGCTGCTGCATCAATTAATCTTTCTTTTCTGAGTAAACTGTCCATTGTTCGAGTCAGTTATTTTTTCACATTTATACTTTTTCCTAATTTCATAAGAATTGCTTAGAATTGCTCCACTACAGAACGTGACACATAACACACAGTCAGACGTCCATGAGGTCTAAATGACCCCAAACATAAGTAACACCACTGTGCAATATATCATACTGTCTGTGAATTACTTTTAAGCAAACAAAAGGAAATATATTTGCTCATGCATAACCCATAGAACAGATAAAATATGAAACACTTCTGCATTTGGTATAGTAACAATCCTTCATGATCATTTCCATGTGTCACCTTCAAATATGCAAACTCAATCTGTGCAATAGAAATAGGGCTGCCACTTCAAAACTCTTTTACATATTGGGTTTTAATAAGGTCAAAAGAAAATACAATCAGATACTTGGAGTTGAAATTGGTAGATTTTGCAATTGTTATTACAGATACAGCAGTGCAAATAATTAGGGGGTACTGTCAACAAAACACAAGGATTAATATCTTACAGTGTGCATCCACTGAGGCACTCCAAGGGGGTCTGTGTATATTTAGTAATTTGTAATGTATATTACTTTTGGTAATCCACTTTGCTTCACACATACCTTCAGCTTAAGTGTCACTATCCTGAAAGTAAACACACTTAAAAACTTTAAAAATAAAATAAAATAGTATCTCCTTTAAAACAATTCACCAAACAGGTGTGTTTGCATCAGAATCCAGAATTGTCTCACTTTCTGTTTTTAAATCCATGCAGAGTTGGAATTTTCTACTCTTTCGACTGTGGCACTAAAAGGAGCAGTTATTCACTTCTTTT
The DNA here is from genome assembly GCF_011397635.1 of Epinephelus fuscoguttatus. Classification (NCBI taxonomy): domain Eukaryota; kingdom Metazoa; phylum Chordata; class Actinopteri; order Perciformes; family Serranidae; genus Epinephelus; species Epinephelus fuscoguttatus. The sequence continues at coordinate 41,443,234 of NC_064752.1, forward strand.
TCTAGGTCATATCTAACAACAAACCCCCTCACAGACATGAGGTATGTGGGACAAAATCTTATCAAATGAGGCAGGCCTGTAGCCTGATGCGTATCTGTTGAAAGGTCCTAGAGAGGAAGAAAAAAAAAAACAACTCTGGGTTTCTCCCTTGTCTTCTGACACTTCAGTAACTAGTTTGCAAATGTCTTTTTTTGAAAAATAACAATCTCTCCTGCACTCACATCAATTTGGATTCAGGAGTGCACTTCTCCCAGCTGGAGTCATTCAAGTAACTCACTCATGCTTGGGTTTTTTTTGAGAAAACTCAGAGACCACCCACAGGACCAACTGAGCAATTTGCATATGCCACATTTCCTTGAAGAAGGAACTACTGCATCCCTCTAATAATACATAAATTTAAGGATATTAATTTATGAATTATCTTATCTGGTTAATACAGAAATATGATGGTGCTGCAGTGAATTTAATGGAGACCAATTTTTTTTCCTATAACTGGGTGACACCATGAACAACAACGAAGTCACCATGACCTCACTCTTGAGTGCCGCAGATTGTCGCCAGAAGAAAATGTTTTTTGGTTTACGACATTTTACGTGACATTTCACTAATATGTTACATTTGTACATTTCATATGTATATCACTGCTGATGTAGTTTATGAGCTGGCTTTTTCATCAGCGGGTGGAAAGAATGCCAGATGGCATGAAGCCAAGGCAAGACGACTGCAGACCACTGTTTGAGACCAACAAACAATAAACCTAGTTGTTTTTAGTGAGTCATTGCTGTGTTTTCAATGGCTTTCTAGCCACCAAACATTGGTGGTTTTTAGTTAAACACTAGGGAAAGTGCCATAAAAAAATGATTGTTTTTTTTCTGAGACATTGCTGTGTTTCCAGCTGAGATGGTGCCACAGAAAGTGGTTGTTTTTGTGTTTCCTATCTATAAAGTGCCATAAAAATGGTTATTTTTTACCAAGACATCACTACATTTTCTGCCATGAAAATGCCAGGAAAAGCAGTTGTGTTTTAAGCAACACATCACTGCATTTTCTGCCGAGACAGTGCCCCAAAAAGTGGTTGTTTTTCACTGAGGCATTGCTGTGTTTCCTGCTGGGATAGTGCCCTGAGGCAACCGCTTTTTACTGAGACATCAATGTGTTTCCTGCTGGGATAGTGCCCCAAAAACTTTGCTGTCTTTTCTATCTGGCAAGTGGCATAAAAAAAATGGTTATTTTTTCCAGGACATCACTGCATTTCCTGCTAGGATAGTGCCCTAAAAACAGCGACTGATTTTTACAGCGACTGATTTTTACAGAGATTTTTTTTTTTTTTTTTTTTTTTTTACAAAGACATCACTGCATTTCCTTCCGGGAAAGGGGGGGTCCCTATTACATATAATGTTACCTAATTTTCCCATTACAGTGAATAAAGAACATGCAGTAATTGTAGTTTCCTACAAACAACACTGGTTAACCAACCATTTCTCTCTCCCATGTGGTTAAAATTGCCTCAACATCATTCATCTCTTTCTCTGACCATTCAATATTAAAAAAGGGCTCCCTTCAATTAAGCCGGATTGCCTGAAAGGATCAATATTCGCCACTAGTATTGGCAGGGAATGCAGGGGCAGCAGGTCAAATGGGTCCATAACCTTTCTGCACCTCAACCTTAATCAATAAACTGATTTGACTAACACCTGTAAATCCCTCTCTATTCACTGATTCCAGCCATCACTACATCCTGGACTGTCACAACTGTGCGGTGAGTGCACGCTGAACCACAGACATTTACATAATCACACAGGCTGTCAGAGCTAAAGAAGTGCAGTGTATCAGCAGGATATCTAAGTGTCGGTGAAGCAGAGTCTCAGTGAAGTTCGGCTTAAAATGTGTCAAAAGCTTTAAGGGATGATACCCAGCAGCTTTGACAGGTCATTCCTGCCCTGCGTCATTCCTGCCTCAACAGGAGTTTAAGCTCTGACCATTATTCAGCAGTTTTTTTCCACTATTGAGACATTTGATGTATCCATTTAATGCTGATCATGACTTCCACTGGATACCAGTGTGTTTCAGAATGCAACTTAAACACTTCAGATGTGCACAAAACTTTCTATCCCCTTGTTTACGCACATGTAACACTCTTGTCAGTTCAGGGAACACTTTATCACTTCATTAACTTGCATATTAATTCTCTGGAGGCTCCCAGACCTTAACCATAACCTCAATGGAGGAACAAAACTTTTTAGCTGAAACTAAATGCAGCTGCAGTTTTTAAAAGTGCAGGCACCTATTATGGCCCTAATTAGATGCACTGTCCAACTGTCAGCCGGCTTTAAGTCAAAAAAACAGTCCCAAACAGTGACACTGTATAGACCACACGCAAAAATAAATGCACACACACACACACACACACACACACACACACACACACACACACACACACACACAGCTAAAAGCAATAAAAACACCGAAACCCCATTTGGCAGTTTCATGCTTATTTCAGAGTGACTGCAGAGAAGTTGTCTCAGTGTGCCATAATTTATTCCCCAAGGAAAGTGTATTTATAATGATTTCACCTCCCTCATTTACTAGGCCTGTAGTAAATATATTTATGACTCCCTGGGTTTTGTGCGCCACATAGCACCACACCACATCTTGTTAAGAGTTCAGGCTTTCAAAGAGTGGGGAGATGATATGTTTATATCAGAGGATTTGTAAAGTTGTAAAAAGGTGAGGTTGTTAAACACAGTTGTAGGGTGACTGGCCACTGTGGTCTCAGCCACAGGTGAGAAAAGTGTAAAACTTTCAGAATAACGAACAAAATAAAAAAATAATAAAAAAACATTTCTGATAGCAAAAAGACTGAAAACATTTTACTTTATTGTGCCTGCTCAAGAAATAATGCAGCACATAACCTCCTGTACTGATTAAACAAACCAAATATAACCCATAGGTTCCAATACCCATACCACCAGTGTGCCAGAAAAACATTTAGTATGTCTCAATACATAGTATGTCAAATGCAGTATGCCAAAAATACCAGGATGTTGAACTACATCCGGTCAAATTTTGCAGTATGCAAGCAAACATGCTTCTCTGGCTATTCTGACCCACAATCCTCTGTGCAGCGGAAGATACATCACAGCGACTGAGCCGCAAACAGATGACAGCTTGACAGCTGATTGACAGCTGTCAGAAGTCGCAATGACCTATGAATGAACTAATGTTCAGTCGAATAGTAGCAATAGGAATATTGTGAACAAAATGATCATCACTATTACAAACAACAAAAGGACCTAACTTAAAAGTAACAACGACAGACAAATGCAGATGTAATTTCATTGCTGCAATTATAATCTATGCAATCTATAATCTACAATCTGTGAAGTTATAACTTTGATGTTAAACTACATACATTTTAATGTAACATTAGCAGATCCTTCCGGGTGGATTTCCGTCTCTGGCAAACTCGGTAAGTGACGTTTGTTTTATCTCCAAGGTAACGGATATAAAAGCAAGAGGGTCAAAGTTAAGGGCGTACTGTTATGAGAAAGTATTATGTCCTGATTGCATGCATACTGCATGCAACAGTACATATTATTTAAGGACAACTGCAGTACCTAAGAAATAGTATGAGATTCGGAAGAATTGTATTAATTTTCCTTTTATCTTAAAATTTCACTCCAGATTTAACAAATAAGGTTTTGGAGGAAAGACCAATGTGGTTATCCCCTGTGAACTGAGAACACAAAGGCTACATTCACACCAAATTCAGGGAGGCCAGAAAACAACTGCAGCACAGCTGCATTGAAACAGATTCAACTTTGGAAAAATGCAACCTGTTGTCACATTGCAGTGGCCAATCATGTAATGTGCCGTTCTTCCTCCAGCCAGCTGCCACCTTTTTAAGGTTTTTGTGGATAAATGAGGAGGTGTTGAATCATTTCAATTTCACAAATACTCCACTCTTTGTCAATTGTAGAGCTTTCAAAGCAAGAGACAGAAGTAAACAGAAGTTTGGCTCAAAAAAGATAGCGCTTTGTCGCTTGCAGCCGGTTAAAACATTCCAGTGGACAACAATGCATTCAAACTAATGCTTGCTTGCATTGCATTCAGTTAAAAGATGGTGTTAGAGCGAATAAAAGATGAGCAAATAAAGTAAGTAATAAAGTAATGTATAGCTGAGGCTGATGGAAATATCTTTCAGCATGCAGACCTGCAAAAATGGCCACACAGGCTACCAATATTTGGCCATAAACCAAAGTACTGTACAACTTGATTTTTGACCGAATGAAAGTACAATATATTAAAGGGTTGTATTTTTTTTAATATAATTTATGCTTGTTTTCAAATATTTTTTTGCCCAAGTTGTTAAGGTTTCATATGTAGTGCATATTTTTATCTTATTTTATATCTTATTTTTAGGTGTATCACTTATGATCAGGCTTTTATTAACTGATTGATTGTATGAAATATATAGTTTTTAATTTTGTGGCCATACTGGCTAGCAGTATGTTTGTTTGTTTCCTAAAGTCACTTATCTAATCAAGTCATTCTGAGCTGAAAACAGGTTAAAACAGTGTCACTTTTCAAGCAATACGTGTCAAATCACAGGATGTGTTGTGTGAAAGCAGATGTGCTAATTTGATGTGTTTATGTGTTTGTTATGCAGGTGTCTAGAAAGCAGAAAACAAAGCTAAGCAGATATGTTGTTGTTAACATTCGATATAGGTACTCTGTCAGTGGGAGTTGCAGAGCATGTCTCATATGTGAAAAGTAAAAGGGAAACGAGTAAATGTTTAATTTCAGGTTTTTCTTTTTAATGTGTGTGTACATGTGTGCACTAAAATCCTGGGAGAGACACCACTAGGTGACATTAATCCTCAGGAAAGTTGCCACATTTCAAAGAATCTTGGGATATGGCATCTAAACATGTATTAAGTACATAACTCTGTCAGCCAGCTCATGTCTACCTCTGGGATTCTCTGCATGATGGAAATGTCCTCAGTCTCAGCACCTGAATTACATGCTCAAGTCTGCAATTAATTCAACCTTTGATCCACCATTTTTCCATTATCCCGATATAAGCCTTAATTATAGTGAGAGGGATTTAAGAAGATCTCCTCCTTTAAAAAAAAATCAATTTATATGCAAGACCAGTTGTAATTAGTAAGAATGTATGGAGGATAGTCCTAGTTGACCTGCAAAAGAGCGCAAAGAGAGAGATGATCTACCACGGCAGTATTAACCTGGGAAATCTCAGCACACGCTAGAGACAATAAGAAGTGAATGAGAGCCGCTGATGCTCTGGTTGCTCAATGAGCCGAAAACACACCACCTACCATGTACTGAAAGCATCACAGGTTTGAATCCGACTCGAGATATTTGCATTGTATCATCTTCTATTCCTTTTTTTTCTGCATGCCATCTCCATGAAAGCCATTGTGAACCGCATTCAAAAGATTCATCCAAGTAGGCTGTATGTGCAAGATTGATGCAATTGCTTTTCACTTGAGAGTGCACCAGAGAGTCGTGCAGATAGAACCAGATGACTGAAAATGGAATTTCTCATTACTGTCTCTCTGATATCTCAGGTTATTTTCTCTCGGAGAACACAACCATTGTGTCTGAAAGCCAGCCGCGAATGAGAGCTCACACTGAGGTTTCAAAGCCTCCCAGTGAAAAGCCCCCCCTCCCTCATAACCCACCCACCCACTGCTGCCTCAGAACCACAGAGCAGCATATGATATAGAGCAGAGCTGTCATCCTGGGCAGCCTGGGTCTCATTACTCAGGCCGTATTTATCCATCCATGCTCAGGAAGTCTGCGTTTATCAGGCCTTTTTATCGATGGCCATCGGGGTCATTACTAGGGATGGACAGTATTTCCTGTGCAGTCATAATTAAGTCATCGTGCTGCAGTCATTCATCAGTAAGGTTATAGTTTGACTGAAAGCTGTAAACGCCCTTATGGCCAGCTTTTCTAAGTAGTGTTTTGCAGAATTTCAAGTTCGCCGGAGCCTCTTTGTCTTTTTTATGATGCCTTGTCAGGGGACGTTGTGTTAATTGAGTGGTCTGCAGGTACACACACACTTGCATGATTTGTGAAACCCTGGTGTATGTGTTAAACAAAACCCTCATCCTTCACATATATTAAAATCATTTTGTCATCTAGTACACCAGAGTCATCATGTCTCCAACCCCAGGGGTGTGGATCAGAGTTATGGGAGTGTTAGCAGGTGGGAGAATTACAGTGCACAGGGTGGCTTGTGTATTAGCAAGAGCTCAGCATTTTAAAGCTAATTTCAGCATTACTGTCACATTGATTTCTGCTGCTGCAATCCCGTGTTTTGATTATTAAAAAAAAACAAACAAAAAAAAAACCATTCGCAACATGCAAGAACTGGGAGGAGAAATGGTAGGACGCATTCTTGTTAAACATCTATGGTATACATATTTGAGATTGTTGTCAACATGCAGAATGGATCAGTGCTTTTACCCTTGCTCTTAATGGATTTAAAAAAAAAAAAGAAAACATGGGACGCAAGTGACAAAGTCAACAGAGACCCCCTTCAATTTGTGGCATAAGCAACGTGCAAATGTTGCTGCGAGACAATAAACAGAAAAGACAGTTAAATCTCTATTCATCCCTTGATGGAGGAGAATAACCTTGTTTTATGGGCTGCGCCACAAAGCAGAAAATTAGTTCCTGAAAAAGTCATTAGCAACTTGCTTGTTTTATAGGGTGACATGCCCTCTTGTGACCAATACTGTGCATTTTTCTGCAGAAGCCTTTCCTTGTCAGATACTTAAAGATACTTAAACACAAGAGAGGGCTGAGTGGAAAATACTTAGACACTTCCATACAGTAAATTAGTCTGGTACTGGTCTGCCAAAGTATAAGGTGGAAACAAATTGCTGTATTAACACATTAGTAATTTTAAATAATAAAAGGTAGGGGGGCAATAGTATAAATATGTTATACATATGGTACAGGTATACAATAAGTATAAGGCATGCATATATGCATGTTTCATGTCAGTGGTAAAGGCCTATTATGCATTCTTCCATCTACATTCTGTTAGATTCATCTGTCCATAATATTTTAGCTTCTAGTGTCTTATATGATATGTAATGTGTACAGTATGCTGCCAGCCATTCTGTATGGCAATTTATGTCTTTCCTGTACATGGAAACATGGAGAAATCTATTAAGGACATTTAAAGACTACATCAGTTCCACAGGCCAGGTCCTTGTGTTTGAAATAATCTAAACTGTAATTGATTATCAGTCACTGTTGTGGACTTAAATGAAATTTAATAATCCAAGTATATGGCAAGAAAATATTGAATATCTTACCATTTAAACATTTAAACAAATAAAAACTGCTGTACATGCTGTATGTCTTGAAGAGCCTTGCACGAAAATCCTTGAAGGAAACGTTTGTCATTATTCCAAACCAATCACCAGAAAAAGCTTTTACCTCAACCTATGCCCTGTAGTGTATTATGTAGCTGATACATGATGGCAAGGTCTGCACAAAATCACTTGGTTATGTTAAAGAAAAGATCATGTTTGGACAAAAAGAAAAAAAAAAAGGTTTTGGTGGCACAGTCACTGCTGGAGAAGCCATCAATGTGTTGGTGGAAAAATAGCTGCTTTTTGTGGCACTAACCCTTGTAGAAAAACAAATAACCAAAACACACAAGCAACAACCTCCGAAGCTGAGAAATGAAGCCAATGCAGAACTGCCAAAAACTAAAATTCAATGAATGGCCATTTGAGGCTGGCTCTAAAACAGAGTCAGTCCCCCGAGACACCCATGGTAAAAGGCCCAAATAAACATGTTCACAGCCTACTATAAAAAAAGTGTTTTTATATATACTGTATATAGTGACCCATTTACATTGACGAGGCATTGCTACAGCCTATGAGTCAGATCCCCCCTCCCTCCTCTACGGTTCCACCCTCTCCTCCAAATATGGTCACTTCTGGTTCCAAAAAATAAAGGTGGACGAAATGCCAATCTCTAGGCTTCAGAATCTGAGTCGAAACAATGGGCGATGTCACAGTGGCTAGTCTATGGAAAAAACATCGATGACTAATATCACTTTAGAGACATGTATAAAATGTACAAATATAATGTATTTGTGGTTTGTAGAAATGTACAGTGCCAACATTTCTATTGGCCACTGGGCTGCATTAAAACTGTGCTCTCTTTGAAGCAGCTATAATCCGTATTTTTAAAATACCAATGTATTACATCAAAATGTGAAAACACTGTGCAATATGAAAAGAAGCAACTTGTACTGTACCTACATAGAATTATCACCTTATAATGATTTTACAAAGTTTCATAGTGAGTTTCAGCTCATGCTTTACCTGACCAGCCCACAAGTTTACCATTCTGGTTCGCTCTCAGTGCTGCTGCGGGAGTATTTAAAGAGTCAGGGATTTCCTTCAGGAGTTGAGAGAGATGAAAAACAGAGCTAAAAGAAAGCAATAATTGGACTCACATTCATCAGGTAGACATAATACAACTCCAAATGAATGATAGCGCCACTCTGTAACTGCTGGATGTGTAAAAGAGTAACTATTTACTATCATGTATGTCAGTGTTGTGTTGACAACTTGTTTCTGCTGCCCCCACTTGGCAAAAACCCCCCCAAACATTTGTGACGGGGCGATTTGGAACAGGAAACTTCTTGCAATGCACCATTCTGCAACATTCTTAAAACCTAAAGCAGTGCAACAAATCACTGTACTTCTGTTCTTATTTCCAGATTTTCAGACTTATTTTGTGGCTGAATATAATTTGTAGCTGTAGGATAGGGTTAGTGAGAAACTGGCTATAGTTGCATTTGTAGTAGTGATGGAACAGCGAAAAACATAAAACAAGCATCAGATTGACTAAGTACATACAGCAAGCAGTAGCAGCGACCCACTGTCAGACACTGACACACCGTGAGGACAGAAACAGGCGGCTTGGCGGGGATGGAGCACCTGCCACAGCAAGCGAACACCCTGTCTGCAGACATTTGACTTGACCAGCAGACTTCACTATAAGCTGATTGGCTGTTGAAACAGGTGACATGTTTTATGTTATAAAACCAGATCCCAGTGATTTGACTGGCTGAGTTACAGGTCACATCATCAGCCAGCTTGCACTACTGCAACTTTTCACTGCAATGTAGTCTAAATATACTCATGTATTTTCCCCTTAAATGTAACTGGTAAGGAGAGGGAAAAAAGCATTTTTTTAAAAACTCAAACAGGAGGCTGTTTTCTCAAAACAGGAAAATCAGAGTGGATATGACTACTTGCTAAGCACTTGTGCTCTCATTGTTCATTAACTGTTAATGAACAGTGGCGGAGTGTACAGGGATATTACAGACAAGCAATTAGACAGGCACTCAAACAGAGGCTGCACAGGTCAAAGTGCAGCAGATTGATTACCTCTGTCACATGCAAATGAAAATGGAAGTTACAAGAGAAAATACACAGGCACCGGATGTGTTGATGCTGTGTAATTTTCTCCCAAGCTATTTCCAGGCAAAACAGGAACATGATATTAAGATTAAAGCCTCTGAATGCAGAGCTGGAGAAATGACAGCAGCATATACCCTGGATACACCTATATCGCTCCACTGAATACGGAGATTTTTTTTCTTTTTTTCTTCTCAGATTGGAAGAAGATCATAAACAGAGGTAGAGTGTAAGGAGGCACGGGGAAAAGTGTAGTGTTTTAAAGCGTGCCACCTCATCACCCACGAATAACGCGCTGATCTTCATTTCCCTGCTCACTGTAGCACATCTCATCTCATCACACCTTTCCAGGTGCAGTCTTTTGAGCAGCTCCCTGGTGTCAGCTGCGCCCGCTGAGCAGCTAGAGGACATGCTAACAAGGAGACGTAGAGGGGACTCTGTGCTCACAGTGCACAGCAGGGACGTGTGATAATGTGGGACCTAGTTAGACTGAAAATCAAGTTAAACTCAGTCACATACACTTGAAGTGGCCACGCATACTGTGTATGCGATTTTGAGTACATTTTGAGTCAAGTTAGGGTCAACAAGAAATCTGATCCACCCACAGAAAAAGTGTATGAATGACTGCAGTGTTCCTGCTCTCATTTACTGGCAACACAAGTGTCGTGAATTTAGCTTTTAATGTCATCACCTAACCTACCTACAGATTAAAAGATTGGCATCTAAGTTCAAGGTAATACCATGACTAATTCAGATTTTTCCCTTAAAATTTATTATTTTGACCACTTGGGGGCAAGTGGACAAGTTTGAAACCCACTCAACATATGATTGCAGTTACCTAACTAAACATACTGCAGCCTTAACATTTATTTGGACTGGTTTTTCTGCCTGTCTGATGGATGGTAGTTCAAAATTCACTCTCTGCTTTGGCCTCCACTAACACATGAGGGAAATATCATGCTAGCTGATAAATGCTCCACTATGTTCACCAGCTAACAGCTAACTGTTAGCTTTTTAAGTGGCACTGGATGTTGTTTCAGCACTTGTTTACTTTTTAATAGCTAGCATTGGCTAATGGATACACACCACTAACCGCGCAATATCAGCTTCAAAGTAGGGTTATCCAGCATAGGCCAGTAAACATCATTTATGTCATGGGCTAATCTATTATACTATGTTCGAACCCTGTCTCCTATAAAGTATGTTCATTAACAAAACACAACACTGAACATATCTGCAAAACAATCTTTGAGAATGCATATCCTTTGGTTTCTGCTTGTGGCAATTAAGGCACAATTACTGATCAGCCTGGTCTCACAGAAATATGTGATATGACCTTAACCTCTTAACACTGCATGACACGGTGGTGGCACATAATGTGTTTAGATATATACTAGCACCGTGGACAATGGAAAATCAAATCAGTTAGGATACTTTGATGATGGACATGAATTTCCTTGACAACATCTTGCAATAGGTAGTATAAGGACTGAGAAAGTCTGCATAGAGAGGAAAGTTGGGGTGGTGGACGGGTCAACCAAACATAGGACTTTGACCCAAAAGACTGCTGTCCTTGTCCCATGTGAAACCAGAAGTCAGTGTTGAGCTGTTAAAGTTACATACATATGTACTTCACATAGCTATGTTGCACTACTTGTTGTGGACACAACCTGACATAGTTACATAACGTGGTTATATGATGTTTTGTGGTTACGTCACATTACAATGTACTTATGGCTCTCATTACTTATTTTCTGTATCTACCTTTTTAAAGCTAAACCAGTCTGCAACATTGCCATTGTTCCTATGGTGCTGGCAATTTTAATTTTAACACATGACATGCCACCACCACGTAATGGGGTTTTAAGAGGTCGTGGTCATTTCATGTATTTCTGTGAGATCACATTGAAAGCGTTCATATGGTTATATGTAGGTAACTTATAGATAAGGATAAATAATGGCCTTGGCTTTTTAATTTTTATTTCTACAATAACTAAATCCACCTTCTCTCTCAGACCAAACCATGATCTTTCCTTCACCTTCACCAAAGTACTTTTATAACCTTATCCTAACCACAGGTGGCACTTGAAACCTGGTCCCCTGTGTTATGTCCAAGGATGTGGCACTTTGAGAAAGGATGGAAGAAAAAGGTCCCCAGGGAACATAATCCTTGCAGCAATTACATTTTCTCCAAAGTGCATTTATCCAAAACATTTAGATAAGAGTTTAAGGAGACAGTGTTGTTATCTCTCACAATAAGTTATGCATTCAGCACAAAACAATCATAGCTCATGCCAATGGGAAGTAGCTGCAGGCATTACAGCACCAGCAGTTTCTTTTGTAACCACACACTGCACAGTTTTTGGACTCTCATCCATGTGCAATCTTGATCTTTTATCTTTGTCTTTCACTTCTGCCAACCTCTGTAGGTATGGCAAGCTTAAAAGTTGTCTGGCACACGACCAACATCACCTTCCTCCTCCAAGCACAATTCAGCACTTCAATTAAGCAAATGCTAATTAAAGCAGAGATCCAAAAGCCACATCTAGTGAGTGGGTTAAACAGCATTGTGTTGAATCCTGCAACAACAGTCCTTTGTCTGTTTCTTTTTTTATTCTTTGGTGTGACAATGAAAGGCCTCTCTACGCCAGTCGCTCACTTGTAGCACCAGCCTCCATTGTAGAGCAACTGAAAATGTGAAAGGGGTGGGCGTGGGGTTGCATCCTGACATTCCAGCAGATTGAGACTTTGTATGAGAAGTGAGCTGTAAAAGAAAGAAACTGCAATGGCTTAACAAGTATTATTTAAGTTTTGTGGTTGAAGTTTTATATGGTCAGTTTGCTATGGGGTGTATCTTCCAAGATTTCTGAGGGCCATTGCCATCCTTAATTTGTACAGTTTTCATGGTTACAGATGTTGTTCTTGTTGTTTATGTTTAAACAAGTCTGTAGCATTAGATCAGATTTTTTTTTTCCCGAGATTAGTTTCGTACAAGTAAGAAAGCTCCCCAAAAATAAAGACTAAATTATTTGAATCCATAAAAAGTTAGCCATTCTTCCCCTGGCTATTAATGTTAGCAAACACTACTAGCTAACGTTATCTTTCATCACTAGCAGAGATATAACATTACTGAAATAAGATGTTGCTGATTACAACCAGGCCCCCAGGAAGTGTGCCAGACTTTGAAGCTACAAAGCCCAAAAAGATTTTTTCCCCATGGTATTACATTGTGAAAGAGACATCTATAAATCATAAAGGATACATTTAAAAAAAAAAATCCCAGTCCCTGTAAAATGATTCATTTCACTATTTGGATTCGATCCATTTGTCATTTTGAAAGTTAGCCAGCTTAGCTGCTGGAAGTTTACATCTTGGCAAAGTCTCCAGTGCACTTGCTCTATTGGCCAAATGATTCAGGAGATCCCGCTAATTTTAAGGAGTTTAAACTTAATTGGCCTCATGCACAACTGAGCAACTTTCATAAGCCGTGCCTCCAATACTGTATCCAGTTCTCTTCATGCGTCCATGTGTACAACAGGTCAAGAAACTTTTAGAACAGGAGCAGTGTCCCTGGTTCGTCTTGAGGTGGTGAGTGGTACCTCTGGCCATACCCCAGATGCAATGACGAACTGAGCACACAGTTGGTGCTTCTCAAAGTCAAAGATGCTTCCCTGCTAGGATGGTTCAATCCAAGCCGGGTCCTACAAAGGCTAGGAAATCTCCTCCCCAGCATTTAGTAAACACACTCTGGAACAGATAATGAGTGCCCAGATGTGCATCACTGAAGAGGCCCTGCCTTCATTTCTGACAAATTGTGTGTAAAGAAATGTAGGTACTTCATGCCTGTTGAGGATACACACATGCATCCTTGAAAATTCTCTGGAGAAAGGACTCGGTCCTCAGAAGAACTCGAAGAATCCCTGGCATTGGAACAGCCCTGAAGCAGGATTTGATGATGTCGCCTCCTTGAAATTCAGCCGTTTAAGGATCTGTCTTCGACTTTGAGAAGCACCACAAGTCTTCATTGCTGCTGCACTCTTTCTGTATTTTCCAAGTTAGTAGTTGGTGCAAATTACCAATGTCAACTTTATAACGTCCAACCTCACATGAGCAAGTGTTATAAATATATTTTGACATTGCTCTGAGCATTTCTGTCAAACTTCAAGAGCTTTAAAATGCCGCAACCAAGTCCAGATGCCTTATGGCAGTGTTTGCCACACCACAGGTGTTTGGGTTTATTTTACCTGTGCATTGTCTTGCAGGCAAGTCACTTGCTGCACTTAGGTTGTTGATGTAATTACTTTGCACATTGTTTTATTTGGGCTCCGTCCTACAGTATTAAGGAAAATTGGTTTGTTATTTATTCCCTTATAGCACAAAACTGTTTATTATTAAAAAGCTACTCTCGCTGGTGGAGAATGGTGATATTGTAATGTATGCATTTTGAAATTAAAATATATGTATGATGTTTAATAAAGGCCTAATGGGTTTTACATTGAAATTGCACTTTGAAAATGTTTTGTGTACCTCTGAGTATGTTAGGCTCAAACTGAGGGTGTTAGTCCAGTATCATTGCAGTAGATGTTAAATACTTTAAGTACAGTTGAGTATTGCTGTAAATAGCACTATATCATTATAGTGGCCTTGGTGCAATAACACAATGGTGATAATGAGTACAACCGACACTCGGGGAGATGTTATGTTTTGAGCATTTTGTTGTTAATTTTGAATAGATGCAATCTGAATGACAAACTAAGCACACTGTGTCTTCATTGCTGCTGCATACTCTCTCATACTCTCTTCTTTATTGTCTATAAAAAGTTAATCAGGTGGATGTCCTTCATCAAGAAAACATGTCACTGTATTAATTCAATAAACCTAAACACAAGGTTTTCACAGTCACATTAAGTAAGCCTTTTCACAAGTTTCACAAGCAAAATGGAGTTGAAAAGGTCAAAACTATTTACAAGATAGTGCAATGTTGTATGCAAAGATTATAATCAGAGCAAAGGGAAATATCCAGAGCTTGACTTTCCTCACACCTTTCATGGTTTTCTGCTTCCGTAGTCAGCTCAGTGGCAGAGATAAGAGCCGAAAAGCCTGTTTTGAACCTCAGCACAAAACAGCCCTAATGGTCTTAGATCATGTTCCCTCTCTGACACACCATTAAGTGCTAAATGTTAGGAATTGCATTACTGCAGCTTCTAAGATTAAGAGTGATAAGGAAAAGCTGTTATTCCTATCCTCTGTGCTCACCAGCACAGGCCATAGCTTTCTGCTGATGAATAATTCACACAGCCAAATCATCCGCCGCAAAAAGATAAAGGCCCTCCAACCACTCCTCAAGTGTATTGATTTTTGTTCTCTTTGTATGTGACTGAAGAGTGTCAAATGGATAATGGAAGCACAAACTGTAAAAAAGAGTCATAAGCACTTTCAATCACTTCTAGATTTTTTTCGACACATCAAGGACAGAAAAGGCTGTAAAGGTGAATGAAATGTCTGGTTGTGGCTGTCTGATCAAATCCCACCTTTCTGATCAGTTTGTTTGGTTACTGGGGTATCTAAAATATATTTACAGCACTACAAATATGTGATCCAGAAAAACTATACTGTATGTATGTTCTAACCCTCTATTCGTCTTGTTTCAAAAGTCACATTCAAGCTATTTAAATTAAGATTTGCCTACATGGTAATTATTTTTACGCCCAATATTTTTGTCTTTGATTTTATTTACTTTGAAAGTTTTTCAAAAGAATTTACATCTTCTTGTGAACCCTTTTTTTTTTGCAATTAAAAATCTGATCAAAGTGAATTTCATAGTCATTGTTACTTTTTCTTCTTTCTTTTGGCTTTAAAAGGGACAGTTAAACATTTGAAAATAAACTAGAAAATCTACTTTATTCACAATGTGTGATATATAAATTCAGATGGATACAATGCCACCACCCTGCTACAGCCACTCATTCTGCAATAAAAAAATCCCTAGCGGCCCAAAAATCATTTTCCCCAGACACTACCATTATAAAAAAGATGTCTGTAAAACAGTTGACAGGACACCTCATACTGGAAACAAGGTCAAATATCACTCCTCTATTCAGTTATTACTCTTATTCTATCTTTCCCAGAGCCTAAGAAAGCAATTTTAGAATGGGTAACGTCATCCCAATGTAAAGTCAATGGGCCAAGTGGGACCACTTGAGCAGAGCCAGTGGGAGAAGCGTGTGCATGTGCAGTGGGCCACACAACACAGAAGTAAATCCAGTAGCTAGAGAAACTTTCTGGGCTTAATATGTGCTCTGTGAGCAATTTTTATCAAAGTAAATGGGGGCCATCAATGAGTCCTCTATTCAGCTCTCATTATACTAGTGACTGAAGATCCACTGCATTTCCCTCATGGATGTAAAGAGAGCTGGATATAGAGTTGGAGGCGGGGTGTCATTCATTCCTAAAATGAATGACAAAATGGTTCAACTGCTGCGTATAAAATTACCCAGATGACTGGCGCTGCTTCTGCATTGTCTGGGCCATAGAGCAGGGGCACCAGAGACTTCCGCTGGCCAAGCTGGGTACTTCCAGTTTAGCTCTCCGTTAACTTGAAAAGGGATAAAATGATTCAGTTATCCACTGATTTACAGATGTCTGTTTTGTCACGCAACTCAATGGGAAAAAGCCTTTTAGGGCTGCAGGGCATCACCTGACAGTGTATTTACACTGTTTGGCCACTACAAAAATGGCTTTAAAGCCTAGTGCGCTTCCTGGGGGCCAGATTTCCCCCCAGAAGATGTCTGTCTGCTACCTTGTTCAACAATCCAAGGCATAACACAAGGTGTGCACTTATGACCCCACCCCCTGTCTGATAACCCTGATTTGAAATCAGAGAAACAATTTATTAAAAATGATCATATTGTCACATCCCCTTATCCTCTTTAACCCTTTAAAAGCAGTAAACTGTTTAATTATGAGCTAAGGAGTCCAAGGTGCTTTCTGGAGAAATTTGCTCTACTTTGAGAGGCAAAACAGACAGTACCCACAGATTCATATTCAGCAGTACATTGTTAGTAATATCTGCAATGTTTTAATGAACTCTTTATTATCCTGAACAAATATTAATAAACTGCATCTGAAATACGCTTTATATAATAAGGAGGAGATTGAATATACTGTAAGTTGAGAGAGGAATAACATTGTTTATAGGCTGTTTGCTAGTTTCACTAATTGTGTTCTTATTGTTGCAGTCTACTTGGTGTTCTGTAGAATGTCAAAGGCTCATTTATAAAGTTAATTTTAAAGTATTTGTGAGTAATGAATTTCATCATGTTTTTATTTACAGGTAAAGCACTTCATAGTCAGTTTTAATATGAGTGCTATGACTGAATTATCAATCATCCCTTTGACATTTAATGATTATTGAGATTTACCGCAATGATGGTTTGCAGAAATGAGATGAATCGGTGGTATGGACACTGCAACCTGCGACACATGTGTTACGATGGCTGATCTGGCACTGTTTGAGAGCCTTGCCTATGTGACACCGTTGATGAAACTGCACTCTGCAGTATTTCGCACTGACAGGCCTAAAACACAGTGGAAGGGCACGAGTATCAATATGCAAATGTACAAACAAACTAAAGAAAACTATGTATTAAAATATATAAAGTAATATATTTCTGCCTTTGTGCGTAAACATCATTTTGGTCATGAATTTATTTGAGTTTTATGCTTCACTGGATAAACCTCAGGTAAGATATGGATACATTTGTGCTTGGAACACAATCTGGTGTTGATGACGTATATTGTGTGAGATGAGAGATGTAGTTCACTGAGCAGTTTTACTCAAAATGAAATGGTTCTACAACACATTCTCACTTGGACTTCATTACATATTGACGTTTGGTCATGGACTTTCCACGTCCTGATATGATGTGCAATTTTCCCTCAGTGCATTGGTTGTTGACGTTCTGGGACACCATGTCAAGTTCTGCCTGTTGCATGCACTGACTTCTTTCAAAAAACACTTTTCGTTTTCACAGGAAATTTAACGTTTACAGTGTCTTTCAAAATAAGCAAACTACGTTGGTACAACACCACAAATTGCTGTTTTTTTTCCTTCAGCAACAAACACACACGGTTGGGTTTGGGCAACAAAAGCACGTGGTTAGGTTTAGGAAAAAAGAACAGGGTTTGGCTTTAGAATCTTACGGGACATGAACACTGCTCTCTCGGGTGAAAGTTAGTGTTTGTGGGACCCATCCACCACCCCTCCCGCCCGCCCCAGCTGAACTTTCGCCACCCTAACTTTCATCCTTGTCCCGCCGTGTTTTCTCCCTGATGCTACTGGGCACCAGTAAACAGTAACCAGCATTTTGTGCCGATGTTAAAGGATTCCTTTTTTCGTTGATTTCTTATGCTGCAAGTCACTGCCCAAGCTCAGGATCTCAACAACTTCGGAGAGAGACCGGGCTTGGTCCTACAATAAACTGCTCCTTTCTTGACTCGCAAAATTATCTTTTAAATTGACATACGCCATGTGCGTAATTCACTGTACATTTCAAACAGAATTAAAAAAGTCTTTTACTGTTGACTATTGTACTTTTTTTTTCATCCAAACTTCAATCCCATGGGTTGCAACGAAGGAGAGGGACTGTCTCTCTGCAAAATGCAGTTCAGTTTCAGATGAAGTGTTTTGATCAGCTATATGCAAGGAAGTCCCCTGTCTACACAGACAGGCAAACAACTTTGGTAAACTTTTGGAAAAAGTTATTTGTTAACAATATTCAGCTTTCAAAAAGTTCAATGAGTGTTAAAACACTTCTCGAGATACTTTGATTTCATAGATTTCATAGAGAGGCAGTTGCATCTGAGGAATCAGAGCATCTGTTAGAATCAGAACTTTTGCTCCAATGTGATTTTCTGTTACCAACAAAGGGAACATTTTGATAGATCATCATCTAATGCTCATAAATACAAAGAGAGAAAACTTTGCAGTTGTTTCTGCTGTGTCTCCTCATTTAAACAAGACAATTATAACCTGATCCTGTAAGCTCCAGTTCCAAGGCTAATAGCCAGCTTGATGAAACATGGATTGATAGGATAGCCCCTGCAGTACACATGCTCCGCCATTTATTTCTTCTAATATCAATAAATACATTGCTTATGTGACAGCTGATCACTGGCCCCTCCTGCCCCTTCATTCACACTGTTCTACACGCACCCCTGCAGGCCTGGGCTACAGAAAGCCCTTCAGGAGCGAGTGTTAATGAGAAATTTCATGCCATATATCTCTGGGTCTAATGGGAACTGAGTTAGAAGGAAAAAGTTTTACATTAGAACTTTATGCTTTCAGCTCATGAAGAGTTTGCACAAGTCTGTAAAGAGACAAGATGAGTGATGCAGCAATACATTACAAGGAAGAGAGGAGCCCTTTGCTGGCTTTGTCGGGAGAGATAACATTTCATTGATGAAATAGCGCAGGTCTCTTTATATGCTCACAAGCATAGAAGAAAAGTCTCTGAACAGACATTTTGATAACAGACTATAGGTTATGTTACGTCATAGCTTTGCTCATTCGTATGACATACCATATCGTAAAACAAGGTCATTTAGCGTCCAAAAGTGTTTAATTAAATGTGTCTTTGATTGCCACACAATAGATTGATGTGTAGAATGCAAATGCTTAAATAAATAGAATAAGTTGAAATAAATCATCATACACAATCAATGAAACAAAGTAGCTAAAAAATGTGACATCACCAAATTCAATTTGACCACATTTTTAAACGCGCTAGTCGTATGGCTCTTAGAATGGTAATCTCTCTGTCTGTTTGCATGTCGCTCCACCATTTTGTTCTAGACCGAAATAGCTCAACTATTGGATGGATTGCCATAAAATTTGGTTCAGATATTCATGGTCTCCAGAGAATTAAAATCTCATGACTTCTCCTTTTTCGCAATTAGCAGGGCAAATGTTATACCTGTTGTATGGAATATGTCAAAGAACATCTCTATTCTACAAAATAGATAAGTGCACAAGTAAGATGACACTACATGAGTTGTATTCTAGACTCAGAATCGACAAAAAAATCAGCATCACCAATGCAGTATGATACAACAATATAAACTTAACAGCAGGTATAACCGCAAACACACACATTTAAGCAAAGGAGAGAATGCACTGTTTTTACACACCAGGTAAACATACACCATGCTACCTGGTTGTTGTTATCATCTGGACAGTTCAGTGAGTGTGTTGTACTCTCCTGTCTGAATGGCATTCTGTGAGTCTTGAGCACCACAAAGTCCTCCACAAGCCACTCTATTCCCAGCAAACAGTGAGTTTGCTGGGAATAGAGTGGCTTGTGGAGATGGTCCTTCAGCACTGTGACTGGGTAACTGCAACAACAGAAAGTTGAATTATCTGGAGAGGTGTCCGATTAGTAAGCTGAGTAGGAGTTCCTTCAATGTGGCCCATTTTACGTTAGTATTCAAACTTCAGAAAGAATGTTGCCATATCTGAACCAGACCACCTTCAAATGCAGTCTCAGCAATCGGATCTCAGGACGCACTGAAGACATTTGGTGCATCTGCACCTGTACTTAGAGCTGTCCCACTGTAACCAGTCCGTACAGCCTCTCTAGTCCACCATAACCAGTTCACTCAACCTCTGTCCCAGTATAACCAGTCCACTCAGCCTTTCTGTCCCTGTATAGCCAGTCCACCCAGTGGCCCACTGCAAAAGTCACCCCTCGAAGAACCATTGTGAGTATTTTAGCACATTAGCCCAGCACAGCAAGTCCCTTCTATACAGGTCATGAATGTCATGGATGGTATTAATGCCGATCACTGAATGTGCTGGCCGGGGGCTACCAGTAACCATACCCCGTAAGCATGTCATTTAATTGCATTTTTGTTTGTTTGTTTGTTTGTTTGTTTTTTTGCAGTAAGTGCTAGCTGGGACTAGTTATGTGTACTTGATACCTTTAAGGTATCAACCTAAATTTCACACAACTGAATGCTTCCATTCACACGATGGGTATTAAATGAAGTAGAAAAAAAGCATCAAGTGAAGTACTTCATCAGTATCACTTTAGAGGTACTGGTATTTGTACTGTTATCGTAATTTTTTATTGATACCCAGCCCTAGTGCTAGCCCCAGCCTGGTTGTCAGGAGTTGCAGGAGGATACAGCGTTCTCAGCACAGCCAATAAATGCACACAGTTACAGCACATATCTCTTCAGGGGTGTCAACTGAGTGCAGGGTGTCACCTCTCTGGAGTTCTGCCCTCCTGCAGCCACAGACACATCAGCAGCTTTTCTCAGCTGCAGCTGCTGATTGATCAGCTTTCTTGTGTTCCATTCTCACAATTTATGAGGGCTTTTTCCAAAAATACAAGAACACAAAAAAACAAGTTTGTTATAGTAACAAGAGTGAATGTTACCAGTTGCTTCCACCCCTGCGTGTAACCATCTTAATCCTGGATGTGCCCACTATTTGTTACCATGTATTACAGTACCATAAGTTGCCATAGGTGCACAGTGCATAGCAGCAGTATTTTGTGTCCTCAAAATGCCTACTCAGAGGAGACACAAACTCTCTTGATCACTGGATCCCCATTTTAAACATATCACAAGTGTCTGCTGAGGATGATAAGTGACTCATCATGGTCCATTAAGCACACGCCAGTGAATGTTCCACGGAGACAATTTAGAGTACAAAGTGTCCATACACCAAGACCCACAGTCAACCATAGACTATTGTAGGCATTACAGTTGTTGAAGAAATGGAAATGGAATTGACTTTTGCCCTCACCACATCCTAATCAATCTTTTTCCCATTGAAGTGCATAATATGGAAATGCATGTACTGTACAGGAAGATGAAAGAGGAAGAGGAGGCAATAAAATAGATATGTAACTGCCTGGATTGGCAAGGCCAGACAAACAGTGCTGCCTCATTAGGCACTGTTTGCAGAGGTCTTTGTTTACTAAACCAATATGAAGCTACCCTATTTAAAAAGGTGTAGTGCTAACTACAGCACTTGCATATCACAGAAGTTTCTACTGCAGTGTTACATTAACTGCAGTGAAATAGAGGCCCAGCAAACACTCACTTCTGATTCACTGAAGTGTGTCTGCAACTATGGAGTACAATATCTAATAATTAATTGGTGGTAGAGAAGCTCACAAACTTCGGCAATGATTCGACAAGATCCTGCACTATCTCTATCTGGAAAACATTAGGACAAAAATCTCTCTCTAACAAGAAAAAAGATGTTAGTCTGCCCAAAAACTACTCAATAATATAGAAATCCCAGCTCAATAACTTTCAAATCAAAAATGTATGTCTCTCTGGCCAACAGCTATATACCACAGGACATCGCTCTCTAACTCAGACTGCCTTTGTGTAGGAGAGGATGTTATGTCAAAGCACAAACTGAAACTTATATTTTGATATAAAGATTTTGCAAGTATGTACCTTTGCCCTTTTGTCCCAGTTAACCTTTAAATGGGCAAATAGTGGATTTTAATGCCAACAGTGATTATCTTAGCAGACATGTGGGGTTTATAAACAGTCCAAGAGGCATTTATAGCTCCATATTTCCTCTATATGTAGACTATTAAATCCCAGCAGAGACCTTAGCTTCTACAAGAGCTTTCACTGGTTAGTAGTGAGGCTTTATGCCAAATTGCACTGAGAAGAAACAATTTAGTCTTTCTGGGAAAGACAATTGTGTGCAATCAGTTGTGGTTTATACATTGCTTTGAAAATAGCATGTCAAACTGTTATATGAAAAAGCAAAATGTGTTCAGGTGTTTACACACGCATTTTGATGGGCAGTGGCTGAATTTAAGAAAGGACATCACAGTTACACAAACACACTCAATTTAAAAGGTATTGTCTCCTCTCCTGATTATGTTTTACACATACCCCCAAATGGTGCACTTTACAACTCAGTCATCACATAACAAAACAGAACTAGAAACCATCTTGGGATGGGATCATTTCAGCCACGATCATTTGGGCCAGGGGCGTAAAGTGGGGTTGGGGGGATTATTTCCTACCCTACCCCCATCATCTTTTGCTTCATTTTGATCACATCTACACACCTGTAAAATTTTGTGACGGCATCTTGCCTGGTTGTGACGCTTTCATGGTGACCAAACTGACAAGACTCAAGAATCACAGGGTGAAAACAATACTGTTGCCTCCATGTGTTTCTTTCTATTCTATTTAGCTGATTAATAGGAAACAGTTACAACACAAAATGGTCGTGTTTAGTTTGAGGCAAGGCAACCATAATGGACTGTCCTCCTCCATAAAAGACTGTCCTCTCCCAAAAGATGGCTTTATAGGTTATTTGTGCAAGCAGCTTATATATACCCAATACTCTAGTGGCTATAGTAATTATGATGGGGCCAAAGGAGAAAGTCCGTTGAAATAGTTCAAAGAGCAACAAAGATGATGTAGGGAGGAGGTTAGGGTGTCAGTAACCCCCAAATAATAGATTACTAAGAAACCCCTGAATATTAATTAAGTTCAGAAAATAAGTAACCCCTGAATATACCTGTGAGCCTCCTGTCTCTCCTCTATCTCCCCCTGTCTCTCTTCCATTTCCATCTGTCTCTCTTCCTGCCTCTCCTCCTCCATCTCCTCCAGTCTCTCTACTACTTGTCATCTGACAAAAATATATTGATCCAAGACATGTGAACAGTGGGACACTCTGAGATGCAATAGTCATATATTTTGATTGTTATAGCCTGAGGAAAACATACTGTATGTTTTACAATTGTGTAATTCATTAAACATCTGAATGTATATAGGCTAAAGAACAGCCATAATGTCAACACAAGTTAGTCAGCTTCATCATGTTAAACATAAATAAAATAAATCAACAAAAATGTAAATGCTCCAAAACCATTATAATACAACTGTGTGCAAAATGTTGCACTTACACCCAATATCTATTACATATATATGACTCAGTGTTCTTACTGGGTGTTTTTACTGGGAGCAGTGGATCTCTATTCTCCTAAGTCTCTCCTTCACACACCATGGATGCTGAAGACTGTCACTGAAGGTGAGCTTTTATTTATAGTGTTTACACTTTATTTATTCAGACTGTTTATATCATGTCATCTTACTACAAACATTAATTTGAACTGTGACATCACTACATGACATCTATGATTGCTGATGTGAAGTGGAATTTCATGTTCTCTGGCATATAATATTGATCTAATAGTTGCCAAACTTAGCTCAGCTAGTATTAGCTCGTTAGCATCTCATTATCTCGCACACTCGGCGCTCCGGTGTGGAGCGCTAACGGTGACGCGCGTGTCATTCCCTCACGAACTGCCTGACGCGCACCCACAGAGTCAGTGGAGAGAGCGGCGCTGGGGAGGACCAATCACACGTTACCAAAATAACGGCAGAGCCAATCGATGAGCAATACGAGATTAGAGGCGGGACATATGGTGTACACCAACGATTGTTAACCCTTTGTGTACCATATTGAGCAGACGCCGACGGACACTTCAGCGTGAGAAATCGGGGGTGTGGCGTGAGAGCGTGTGAAGCCAATCAAATGCGTGTGTCTCATGGCCAATGCGTGAGAGTTGGCAGCCCTGATATAGACCACCTGATCAGGGCCGTTGCAACCGGACAGGCAAACTAGGCAATTGCCTAGGGCCCCGAGCTGGAAGGGCCCCCCAGAGATGGCTGACATTGGTCCATATCAATGACAATATGAATGGAACCCCTATAGACACTGCAGCAACGACAACACGTCGGAATCCCCCCTAATGGGCCCCCCCCCTACTTGCTGCTGCTTGCGAGTGGCTAGAGGGGGCCTCCAGGCACTGCTGACATTTGGTCTGTAATCAGCGACACAACTTGAAACCCCCTTAGTGACACTGCAACGACGACACGTCAGAGACCTCCCTAATGGGGCCCCTACAGCTGACTGGGCTGACTTGCTGCTGCCGGTGCCGTGCGGGCTGCGGCAAAATGAAGCGAACATATAGCTACCCCAGGACACGCTAAAAGAAAAAAAAAAAGCAAGAGGAGGATGAAAAGAAAAAACGAGACAGTGGTAAGTGAGAATGTGTTACAAGTAGTTATTGCCACATGCCACTTTGTCCCAGTCCCACCAAGCATCAGAAAAGTTTAATGTTCAATGCACAACATGAAAACAACAACAACAGCTAGCTAACATTACAGTAGTTAGACAGTGAGTGGACCAGCTTGAAGCTTCTAAACTCTTGAGACATATCTGTTTGTTTGAACAGAAGTGGTGTATTATATGACATTAGCTGTGTTGCCATGGTTGCGTACACAGAACACTGTACCTGCATTAAGTTAGTGCCAACGACAATGTTAATTTCTCCTATTAGTACTGCATTTGTTGTCAAATGCTAACATTAATGAAACCAACATCTATTCTGCTGTCAGTAGAACATCGTATTCTGTCCAAACTGTAACTAATTTGTATTTAGAAGAGGAAGATATTATGTTAACATGAAGCATTGAAGTTGTTACTGTTGTTCATTAATTAGTTCATACAGATATTAAATGTTGAGTGTTTGTGAAGCACATACACACAATTCTGTACTTGCATGAAAATATTAAAGCAAACTCACCAAATATAATTGAGCTCTTTTTTTTTTCTCAAGGTGCTTTGTTGAAATATTTTGGTGCACAACAACAGCATACCTCTACAGTTGCCTCAACAGACGAAGGTAGGAGGAAGTTATTCTAAGTTCACAGTGACTTGAGAAATAAGAATACCTAAGAATAAGAATAACTTCATTGAGCCTCAGAGGGATCTGCTCTCCAGTTTAAATCTGTCATGAGATTATTTAATTAAAAATGACTACACAAGTATTTGTCTTACACAATGACTTATACTTTTTAATTTTATACTCATTTATTCATTTTATTTTTTCCCAGCAATATCAACCTCAGGTCATGACGAGGAGGAGGACCTTGATGAAGATGATGAGCAGGAGGACATGGAAGCTTCATGCAGCATGGCACCTCCTTCACAAATTGAGGCCATGCCACTTCTTTCTGCCACCTCCTCTTCACCACCCCCTGACACCATCTCCTCTTCACCACCCCCTGACACCACCTCCTCTTCTTCACCACCCCCTGACACCACCTCCTCTTCTTCACCATCCCCTGACACCACATCAACACAAGGTACTCTGACTCTGACACCTCACATAATATCAGATGATCCTGCGCAGTGGCCAAAATCCATCCGCGATAATGCTCGTTGTCAAATTGTTACAAAAGGACCAGTCCAAATTACAGGCATGGACTTCCCTCAAAATTCCGAAAAGCCTCCCAGGAAATTCATGAAAGAATACTGCAACATATCAATGAAAAATGGTGAGAAGATCCAACGTTCATGGTTAGAGTACTCTGTCAGCACAGATGCAGTATTCTGTTTCCCTTGCACTCTTTTTTGGAAAGCATGACAACGCTTTAAGCAGTAGTGGCTACTGTGGATGGAAGAACCTAGCCAAACATCTGAAAGACCATGAATATACACAGACACATTGTGAGAATATGAGAAGCTGGCATGATCTGCAGAAAAGATTGCAAACAAAGACAGCCATAGATGAAACTAATCAGAGTGAGATGCAGATTGAGATTGAGCATTGGAAAGGTGTCATCAGAAGAGTGATCTCTATAATCTGCCATCTCGCTGAGCACAATCAAGTCTGGAGGGGGTTTTCAAATGTGCTATATGATGACCACAACGGGAATTTCCTCGGCTCAGTGGAACTGATGGCACAGTTTGATCCGGTGCTGACTGAACATGTCAGAAGGATTCAAAGAAAGAAACCAAAGTACACTACTTGAGTGCGGTCATTCAAAATGAAATAATAACACTAGTTGGTGACAAAATCCTTGAAGATATAGTGAGAAGAGTGACCAAAGCCAAGTACTTCTCTGTCATCATGGATTGCACCCCAACATGATGTTCGAAGGTCTTTAGACATGGAAGACATAATGGTTGCATTTGCTCAAGCCAAGGCCCGCAAGCAGCAGTTTTAAAAGGAAAATGCACTAGGACGACAGTTTTGTAAGCAAATGTGGAAATAAGACCAAAGTGTCTTAACTGAAGAGTTAAAAGATATTGTATTTATTGTTTTATTTTTGTATTTTATTGTTATTGTTTTCTTTGAAAGGAAGCGTGTTATGTGTGTGTTTTTGTTATTTAAATAATGTAAGGCAATTTTGCTTTGTTTTTACATTTTTCTATAAATAAAGGATTTGTTACGAACGCTTCATATCTTCTCAGTGTCGGAGACGGGTTCCCGCGGGGGGCACTGGAGTTACCGTGGGAAGTTTGTTCATTCATTGAATGGATTTGGTGAATGATTTCGATGTCAACTTCTTTTAGTTATTTTCTTTGGAGTATATTTGTGAATGGAGAATGCTATTACTGTGTGTAGCAGTGCAGAAACTTTGCTGTTTGCGGACTCTGTATTAAGTTATTCTGTCTCGTGTGAGTGTAGCTACAATAGTGGCTAGCTAAGCATAACTTGCCACTAACGCTAGCCAAGCATGGCTGAGAGCTGAACATTAGCCGCCATTTCGTGGGCTACATGTATGACGCAGTTTCGTGAACGATGAGAAGTACTGCTCTCAGTCATGTATTTTTAAGTTTATTTTCTTTGTTAGCAGGGCTGTAACTTTAGTCAACTAAAGAAAATCTTGGTTGACTAAAGTCGTACATAATCTTCAACTAATCGATTGGTCGTGGGGAAAAAAAAAGTCTGCATGTTATTTTTACTGCTGCGGTGGTGTGTCTGTGTCACTCTGCAGTTACACCTCCAAAACACTAGTCGGCAGTGGAGGAAAGTTTAGTTCAAATCAAACTTTATTTATATAGTTGATTCCAAACACACATTAAATATGGATTAATAGAGACTATTTCAAACACAAGTACGCAAACTGGCTTCTCTATAAATTGCGGAACTGACAGACAAACACTTGTCTTTATCTGGACACATTTCCCCCACCAATACAACATGCTAACATTATTAGCACAAGTCTATGGCGTTTTACATTGTATAAATAAGCCTAGCGTCTAGCGATCTTTTCCTCTTCTCATTTAAAACCAGGACAACCGTAGCTTGACTTAAAATGTTATTTTAGTGGAGGCTTTACTGTCTTCACAATTTATTGTTTCTTATCTGTGAAATACAAGTAAATACAAGCTTTGTTTCCACTGAGGGAAATGGTTTCAGCTTACAGAAACAGACAGGAGGTCTGCGTCACCATGATGCTGAGCGTGAGGGTAGGCGAGTCCAACATTCTGTCAACAACGGGGGTGTTTTGAAAACACCCCCATTTTCACAGGTAACTTAGCCTGTCCCCCGCCGCAGGAAATAATGGATTAATCCTGGAAAGCTGTTGATGTAGCACTTTTCTCCTTATGAAAGTAACACAGCGATTATTCGACTAATGACAATTTGGTCGGATGAGAGCATAGCAACCAAATAATCGACTAGTTGACCAGAAGACTACAGCCCTATTTGTTAGCCTTGTGTATTAATATATTTGTATGACCGACCCTGTCTCACAAACAGGTTGGGTTTTTTTTTTTTGTTGAGTTGGGTGCATGGTTATACCAGTGCGTCCGAAGGTTCAAAGATGGCGAGCCAGGCTTGAGGATCAACAACCATATTGTCACACACTCGGGAGCAACCTCAAAGACACACACTTTAGTGCCGGACAGAGTTCTTTAACACCAGGGTCACCTGGTAATGTACTGACTCTCTTGCTGAGCGATCTTGGGATTCTTCCACTGCTGTGGTCAGTGTGGACTATTTCTTTTTATTTCCTTCCACTATGGTCAGTATTGACAACCCTGGACTTTTCAATACTGTACTGGTGATTTGTGATTTGAGCTAGGAACTTTTGTGAGTGTGTGAACTAGGGATGCACCGAATATTCGGTAACCGAATATATTCAGCCGAATATTGCAAAAAAACCACATTCCGTATTCGGGGAATAAGTGAAAAGCAAGGTCAAATAATAGCAGCATGTTTTGATAACGCAATCCATAGACCGCGGAACCGGGGGGGCCAGGGGGGCCATGGCCCGGGTAACTTTTGTACTCTGACATAAAGGGCTGCATTGGGACCCGGCGGGACCCAACGCAAATAGTAATAGTCATTTTGATCCACACTCCACCAGTTGGTGGCGGTAATGGGCCAATTCGCTGTTTGCCAACAGTAGAAGAAGAAGAAAAATAAGAAGAAGAAGATGTAGCCTAGCGACAGGATGTCAACACAGGAACTTGGTGCACATGCATGAGCGTTTCCACTCCATATTTATTCATAAATGGACGAATATGCCCTGAACCAGCTTTCATACCAATTTGCCGCTTGCTCCGCGTCTGTCTGTCTGTCTGTCAGCTCCATCTGTCATGAGACAAACATGAAAGAAGACATGCAGTTTATTGTGTTTCACTGGTGACGAGCTCTCATTTCGAGCGACTATTACGCACCTCTGCGCGCTCTTTATAACTCACTGTGTGAACCTATGTTGCATAATAAAGATTTACCCCCTTGTAATTTTTAACCGCTCCCTCAGTAACTTCATCCTGGCGCTGGGCTTGCCTTAACCTCAATCACTGCATGATTATATAAAGGTAGAAAAATAAATAAATACAGAGGAGGAGAATAGAATATGAAACAGCCTTTATTTCATTAAAAACTAAATGAAAACAACGAAATAGGAGTGCTATTCTTGACCAGTGCGTCAAAAGACATGTAGACCAGGGAAACGAAACAAACAACCCCATGAATCTCTTTATTAATAGCTCATAAAATGACGTGTTTTCTCCTGCGGGACGGGAGAAGACACAAAATCAATGCATCTCTATTATTGTGCAGCATAAATTCTCAGAGTTTTTGCGGGAGCGGGCGGGAGTGGACACAGACACAGACAGGAATACGTATTCCTGTCAAATACGGCGGCGCATGATAACGGCTTACCGGGGACGGAGAAGTCCTGCTCCAGGTGAATAACTTGTTGTCATGACTGCCCAGTAGTACCTGAACAGCTGAGCCATGGCGGCACACAGTATGTGGCGTATCAGAGGAGAAACGAGCCGTTTACATTTCTCTTTGTGGCAGGTAACGGCCCACAAACCTCACCACACTTTAGGGACTGTTCTTTACTTATGGAGGGACTGTTCTTTACTTGTCAGGGGAGGAGGGTGGCTGGTTGATTTTTATTTCATTTATTTATTTTATTTTGATCCCCTCTATGTTCATCACTTATTGATGCTGTTTTTGAAGTATGAATAAGTCAATAAGTAATTTATTCCATTGAAATATCATTGATGTATTATAGAAAAGTGACTTTTCATCTTTTTATAAATGACAAAAGGCACATCTGCCTCATTTTTTCTGTGGTATCCTGATACTACTCAGAACCGTGATACTTTCACTGGTATCGTACCGTGGGTCCCAATTTGGTACCGTGACAACACTAGTCTGGAGGGGGTTCATCTGCAAAAACTAATGAAAAACTAAAAAACGGCATTCGGTATTCGGTACATGGTATTCAGCCAAGCGTTTAATATTATTCGGCTTTGGCGACAAATTTTCATTTCGGTGCATCCTTAGAGTGAACTGTTTTCCTAATGGTCAGCTGGGTGATAATCTGGTACAGCAGGTGAATCATTAGGGTGGAGCAAACAAATAGCTGATTAAAATAGATCCAAATTAACTTTTTAGTTTTTTTTTAAGTTTAATTTAATTTTTTATACTTTATTAATCCCCGAGGGGAGATTAAATTTTTTCACTCTGTTGTCAATTACACACAGGTCCGAACACACACATGCACAAACAGGACTTGGGGCTGCCCATGGCAGGCGCTCCCGAGCAGTTGGGGGGTTCGGTGCCTTGCTCAAGGGCACCTCAGCAGGATAAAATAATTACAACACTAAAACCTAGAACTTTACTAAACCTATAGGTATTAAAACTAAAACAAAAAAGGGATTCATTCAGACATTGATTGGTATAATCATTTATTATTTTGAAATGTATCTGTGTATGTTATTTTTCCATGTGTTGCCTCCCCGGTCTGCCTCCGGGGGTTTTTTGGACCTAATTGTATTGCGGAGTTTTACACAACGGTGACCGGATCTTTGCTCTCAAACCACAAAAAAATGTGATGGCACAACAGTCTCCTTCAGTACATTATTCTATGCTTTCTTTTGATTTTCACATTGGCTAGTCATCCTGTTTAATTTGTCTTCTGATTAAATCGGAACCGCTGAAACAAGTTGTAGGAAGCCTCTGCAAGTAATTGGTTGCTGGCAGACACTCTGTGCTGCAATAAAATGGTTAGCAGAGAGCAGTGTCGTGCACTGTAGAGCCGATGTGCTTCTGGTTCTGCCGGCTTGAATAGAATATAATGTCTATAGCCTTACTGTTGTGTACAGGATTTATAGACTGAGCTGAGTAGTGATGCGCGGTGTCTACCCGTAACCCGTGGGACCCGCAAATGGACCTGCGGGTCAGGCAGCAGTGATGGTCTGTTAAATCGGTCTGTAAATGATATTTTGACATTATTATTATAATCTATTAATCTATAATCTATTACTGTCATGGCATCCGAAGGTACTGATGCGTTGAGCAGGTGACAGTCCGTGGTCATTGTCAAAACACACTTGTGTCACGCACTCCAAAAGAAACTTGTTGAAACTTTAAACAATAATTTATTGTACAAAACGGGAGAAACAAAAACCGTTCCATAATTCATATTAAATTCAAAAGATAACGAAAAAACAGCTACAAGTTAGAGGGAATAGTGATAAAGTGGTAAAACTTGGCATTGATCCACAGCCTCAGACAGATGCGCTCAAGCGTGCTGTGCGCACAAGCTCAGTTGGTAGGATACTATATTTTCACATTTTTAACAATGCAATTTAAAAGTTTTGATTTTTATTGATAACCTACATTTACCAACAACAAAAAGACTACATTTAGCACCAAAAAAAAAAAGTAAATAAAAAAACGAATATCGAATACCAAATTTTCATAACAAATACCTACCCATAGAAACGAATATTCGACTATCCGAATATTTGGGTACAGCCCTAGTTTTAACTGAGAGTTTCAGCTGTGTATATTCCGTGTATATTCCTATATTCAACTTTATTTGTATTCTGAGAGTCCCTGTAGGTTTTGACCACTGAGTGGTCTCATCAGTGGTATAAAGTGTATCATCACCTTGTGAACTGCTGCTATCTGACCTAATTGGCTCTGGTTGGGGGCATCTATGTCAGGCATCCCGAGGGAAATGATATATTTGGTGCCTATGACCAGTGCTGTTGTTTTTCTAGTGAGGACAGTTTTCAAGAGATGCCTAGGTAGTCTTCACAATTGGTCCAGAGGCTCTGCCATTGTCAAACAACATGTGAGGACAATTTATTCCAGTTCTTCCACAAATTGCAGCCCAAGCAATGAGTAGCAATATGTCATATTTCTGGGTATCTACTTGAAAATCAACACCAAACCTAAACTTAAGTATGAAAACATACCAGACATGTATCAGCGGGCCGATGGCACATCTACAAAAATAGGACTGATAAAGGAGTACGAAATGTGCAGTCCAAAAAACTGTGTAACAATGCTTTTTGTATAAATCAGTCAATCAATAAGTCATTATTTTTAAAATAATTATCTTGGTTAATAGTTTATAGAATTGTATCAATACAGTTTTTAAAGTGTTTCTTTTTAGGTAAAAAAAGTAGTTATTTTCTGTCCTGGAGGAGTATCTATATGTCACTGTTCAAAACTCATATGAAAAGCAAAGCAGATTTTCAAAAATGTCCTCCCAGAGGAGTTTCATGCCCCAGGAACGCCCCTAGCATTCAGAGAAACTAGTCTTTTGAAAGGTTATTTTTAAGTCTGCTTTATTAGACAATTCATGATGCAAAGTGACAGCATGGTGAAGAGAGGAGAGGTGACAAGACACAAAGGTTCAAGATCAGATTCACGCATTGCAGTCAGATATGTCTTTGGTGGAACCTGTGGGGTTTCATATGGTACTTTTGCACAAGACAATCATTGTTTGACCAGTTAACTCACACCTTTGTCCATATAAGACACAATCACTATGACTGAAAAAAATGAACATTTTTAACAATGCATTCTTTTCACACTAAATTATGCAACAAAACCCACAGGATACATGAGTCAAATGCTTAACAATCATCATGTGCCAACAAAACAATTAACAGAAAGCACTTGCCAGGAAAAAAACAATCTCAACATGAGGAGCTATGAAATACAGTGTGGTGAAATCTCTCCAGAGTTTTTGTGTGCAATGAAATCCATCCATCTATCCGTCCATCAACTATACCCGCTTAACCCAGCTGACACTGGACAAGGGGCGGGGTACACCCTGGACAGGCCCAATAAGTTTATTCTATACAAAGAAGCAATCATTTTCCTGGAATTCATACAAGATAAAGCCATCAACAAGTTCAGAATGGAAATTCTAAATCCAGAGAAAGCAGAATGGAAATAATACAAAAAGCACACAAGGCTGTATTCAGAGTCCATTACACTAAGAGCAATTCCACACAAATGCAATATCAGAGAAATTTAGATGAAAAGAATACAAATGTGTTAAAAAGATGTTTGTTGTTCACATTTGCACAAAATCCAGGCAGAACAACAACAACATGTTAGAGCATTAAAGTATTGATGATGCGTCAGCGCATTTGATGTCTAAAAACAGACGCCACCACTGACAGGCTTTTAATAGACACGTGTAGACAAGTGGTCATTGTAGACTTCAAATGAACAAGCTGTAAATAAAACCAAACACATGAAAGGTGGAGATCATTCAATATGCTGTCAACGTTATTTGAGATATGCCGTAAACCTCTTTCAGATATGGCATCAAGATCATTTCTGACTTCATGCATTGGTTAAAATAATGACCACTGGGCTTTCAAACACAAATTTCCATTATGTAAATGGACCATAATGGCTTTGATCAAACATAGCAACACACATTAAGATAGAGCTTCCATACCTAAGGTTTTATTTGCTCTCTGGTGGCAATGCTACATGTAGTTGGAGAAAGAGGTGTCTGGAAAATATGTTAATAGGTTCATCATTTTTAAAAATCTGTACATAACACAACCTAAGTTTCCCTTTTGAATTATGTCCATTTGGACAACTCTGCACATCGCCAACTTGCAGTGTATTGCAGAAGTAGTGCTACGGCCCTGACACACCAAGCCAACCTTTTGCCACTGGTCAATGTCGTGGTGTCTCACATCATTGGCACTAGTTGGCTTTTGTCAGCAGATTCAGCATGCTGTATCTGTATTGGCGATACTGGAGTCTGTTAGTGAATAAACTCAATATGATCAACACCTTCTCACTCTGACCTTGTCACATATGAACGTTTGGTCATGGATATTCCACATGGAGATACCACATGCAAGGTACTCTGGGTGCATTGGTTGTTGACGTTCTGGGACGCTGTGTCAAGTTCTGAGTGGTAAATGCATTGTCCGTTTTCAAAATACTTTTCTCATTACATTTTCTCAGGATATGTATGCTTTGCCTGCAGTCTTTTAAAAATAAACGCACTATGTTGGTACAATGATAGGAATAGACTTTTTTTTAGTTTTTTCTTCAACAACAAACATGTGGTTACGTTTTGCAAACACACACACGTGGTTGAGTTTAGGCAACAAAAGCATGTGGTTGGGTTTTGAAACAAATAACAGGGTTTGGCTTTACAATGATATGGGAAATGAACAGTGGTGTCCTGGGTCAAAGTCAGTGGTTGTTGGACCTATCCACCACCCCTCTAGCCCACTCTTCCGCCGGCTTAACTTTGAATGTTGTACTGCTGCGTTTCCCCCTGATGCCGCCAAACGCTGTTAAACAATAACAGCAACTGGCTGCATGTCATGCCAATGTGAAAGACGACTTTTTTTTTTTTTTTAAAGATATTTTTTGGGGCATTTTTTGCCTTTAATTGATAGGAAAGTAAAGTGTCAAGTGGGGAGAGAATAGAATAGAATAGAAATGTATTGTCATTGCTCCAAAAAACCCCAATGAAAATAGTTTGGCAACTCCAGTATTGCAGCAGCAAACATCATACATACACTGTTAGAGAGAGAGGGAGTGACATGCAGCAAAGGGCCACAGGCTGGAACTGAACCCGGGCCGCTGCGGCAACAGCCTTGTACATGGGGTGCCTGCTCTATCCACTAAGACGTCGACGCCCCGTGAAAGACGACCTTTGACGGCTTCAGAGTGAGACCAGTTTGATCTAATTAGCAGTTCACCTGCGCATGAAAAGAGAATTGGATGTGAGGAAAGCAAACAAGCAACCACAATCAAAAAAGCATGAGATGAAAACAAACGTTATATTAGGTATAATTTATTATTATTATTTTTTTAGCTATCAAGCTCTAAAGCAGAAACAGTTGTTCACTACTCTTGGCTTGTGTTGTTAAAGAGCTAACTGGCTAACTAGTGTCCTGAATCCGTCCTGATGGTCTTTTGGTTTTTGGACAAGACAGAGGCATAGTGAGGTGATGCAACACTCGTCCTTTTTCAGCACTAGTTCTTTGATGTCGGTTTGATGTCTCTGGGTCTTTGGGGTCAGAGTGGCACCTTTGAACTTGATGTAAGAGACCGGAGTTACCCTTTTGTGATAGACCTGCAGTAAACTTTCACCTTTTTATCAACCATAACTACAGTCTTTCCTGAACTATAATGCACTTGCAGCCAACTGTTAAACATTTTTATTGCCTTAACTGAAATCGACCCCTAACCTTAACCATACCATAGTTGCCATATGCAGCTATTGTAGAGAGTGAGAATTGAACATATGCCTGGATCTTGCTGAGTCATCCAATAGTGACGTTCTTTTTTGCTGATAGAGTTGAACATACAGTACTCTCTACCCTAGACCCTTGACAGGGATGAGGAAAAACTCAACAAAAGAACCTAAACCAGGTTATTTTTTTAAGGAAGAACCCTCAGCATGAGCAACAGAGGAGGGGTTTCTGTCTCCAAGATGGAAATACATACAATGGATGTAGAGAGTAGACAGAAGTGGTAGTACTGCTGTAAAGTTACCATACAGAGAAACAGAATGATATTAGATAGACTTACAGGAGCAAATCATCAACTACCTTTTCTCAAACACATTTAAAATATAGAGAAAAATGTGTTCATTAATCCAGAGCGAACAAAAATCCCCTGTTTCCTGTTCAAAAAAGCCATATTGCATTAATTCTAGATGACAATTTAACTTTGTTTTTGCAATTGAAAGTTTTTCTTAAATCAGTGATGCTGGACACACTGGCAAACAACTATTTCTTTGTTTTTTCTCTGTCAATTAAATGTTTCTGGTACATTTCTGGTGTCCCCAGGGCACAAACCAAGAAAAAGAAAAAAACAACAACAAGAAAAAAAGACACACAATTCCATAGAATTATTAAATCTGTAGTCTTGAGACTTCAGGCATTTATTAGTCAGGTTTCCCATTAAGATATGCGCCATAACAGAGCTTCATTCCTATTAGGTCTCCTTCAGTAAATGAACAAGCCCATGTGAATAGGAAATGCTTCCCCACCATTACTGTGCAGGTAAACTAGAGCAGACGACTGTCCTTCAAAAGCTTTACAAAAGCTAATGTCCTGCAGCTAATTACCATCTTCTCTGCACTACAAACATCACGTGATGCTGCCTAAATTATCATTAATGTTGAAGCAAAGTGGCCAGGTTCTGTTCATGAAATGTGAATTTATTGTGAGTCTATACTGAGCAATATATTTGCAAATGATGAAGGTACTGTACCGTCAATTATAAAATCAAAATGCCCCATCATGAATATAAAGTTTGATGGTACCCCTGCCAACCATTTGATGACCCTGACACAGCAGCATTAAAACCTACAGAGCCAGCTTGTGTTGCGATGACCATCAGCTTGCTCAAGGCTTGGTCAGAAAGTCATCTGACATCATGGAACAATTATAAGGGTGACACTTTGCCAAACAAATTAGCCTCCCTGAGGGCGACCCGCCTCTCCACCATGCTGATCCCTAAGATGGAAGAGCTGTCTGAGACAATGGGCCCTATTTTACACTCGGCCCAAAGTGGCACACAAATGTACTTGTGCCCATGGGTGTGTCAGTCTTAAAATGAGGTGTGGTCAGGCGCATTGCTGCTTCATTGCTATTTTGAGGCAGCAGAAAGCAATTGTGCTCTCAACACCCGTGAGTTGGTCTAAAGTCAGAATGGATCAAAAACTCAAACCAAAGGCACGCACATCTCACCGTAGGGGGGGGGGGGGCAGATGCTGAGTCGATAGTCATAGATGAAAAAAGGGTGAATGACTTGCAACACTGCAGGACTCTTTGCAGAAAAAATATTATTTATTGCACCGTGACGTATGTTTCGAGCTGTGTGCTCTTTGTCAGACGGCGGTTTTGTCTGACGAAGAGCACACAGCTCGAAACGTACGTCACAGTGCAATAAATAATATTTTTTCCGCAAAGAGTCCTGCAGTGTTGTGAGTCATTCACCCTTTTTTCATCTATGATTATTATTATATATTTCTTACCGTCCCCAAGACCAAGCACAGAACCTGGGGGGACAGAGCCTTCTCCGTTGCTGCCCCCACCCTCTGGAACTCCCTCCCAAAACACATCCGTGACTGCACTGACCTCCCATCATTCAAATCACTACTCAAAACTCACCTGTTCCGTTCTGCTTTTAATGTTTAGCTACTTTTATTCATTTACTTATTTACTTGTTTTTTTCACTGCCATTACTATTCCTCTTTGTCTTCGATGTCTTTGCTGAAAATATTTGATGTGTTTGAACTGTCTCTGTAAAGTGATTTTGAGAACTTTGAAAAGCGCTTTTTAAATAAAATGTATTATTATTATTATTATTATTATTATTATTATAAAGTCAGAATGGTACAGTATTTTCCTGCTATTTAAATGGTACATTACTCACATAGTAAGATTCATGTACATAAGTGGGGTTACAACGTGCGCACGCTCTGCTTGTTACACATTTAGGGATGTGCACATGGGTTGCGGGTGTGTGAAATAATACATAATTAATGAGGATAATATCAATTACATTCTCTAAAATGTGGAGTCATAGAACAGCACGCACATCAAAAAATGATAAATACTGGGTGCTGGACAGAAGAACAAATACAAAAATACAAAAACAGGTCTGCACACCAGAAACTGCTCCTTTTGTAAATTTTAATCGTATCACCACATGAGGTTTTGGGCACCAGCCCTTTGTAATTGTTCTCTAAAATGTGAACATAGCAAAGAGTAGAGCAGAGCTGCTGTCTGACTCGCCATTAAAGGGATACTTTGCTGATTTTCAACCAGGTCTGTGTCACTGCTGTATTTGGATTGTGTATGAACGGTGCTAAGGCGACCCCTGTGTGGCTGGCTCCCGGAACACCCTGCCTGACTGCGAGCCAAAATAACATGTTTCTCATCACAGTTTTTGCTCTCAGCATAGGTAGTTCCTAGTGCTGCCAGCACGAGAGGTGCCTCAACACCGACGATCTGTACACTATCCGCACATTGTACTGACACAGATCTGGTTGAAAGTTGGCAAAGTATCTCATTAAAGCAGACACTGTGCACATGTCCCCAGGAGGAGTAGTGTAACTTCATTATTTCAGAAGCTAAGAGTTTAAATCTGTTTCCTCTGTCAAATTTTTTAACTACAGCTCTTCTTTGTTTTGCTGGTTAAATGTCTCACGATATTTGCTGCAGTGGCATCACTGCTCTTCCTGCATCATTCACAGCAGAAAAAAGCTTGCTTCTCAAATTTGTGGAATCTGCCATGCCAGGTGAAGGCACACCTGACTTTTAAAGGCAATGTGAGATGAAACTCGTCTCAGGGGTTTTTCCGGACCTAATTGTATTGCAGAGTTTTGCACAGCGGCGACCGGATCTTTGCTCTCAAACCACAAAAAAATGTGATGGCACAACAGTCTCCTTCAGTACATTATTTTATGCTTTCTTTTGATTTTCACATTGGCTAGTCATCCTGTTTAATTTGTCTTCTGATTAAATTGGAACCGTTGAAACAAGTTGTAGGAAGCCTCTGCAAGTAATTGGTTGCTGGCAGACACTCTGTGCTGCAATAAAATGGTTAGCAGAGAGCAGTGTCGTGCACTGTAGAGCCGATGTGCTTCTGGTTCTGCCGGCTTGAATAGAATATAATGTCTATAGCCTTACTGTTGTGTACAGCATTTATAGACTGAGCTGAGTAGTGATGCGCGGTGTCTACCCGTAACCCGCGGGACCCGCAAATGGACCTGCGGGTCAGGCAGCAGTGATGGTCTGTTAAATCGGTCTGTAAATGATATTTTGACATTATTGTTATAATCTATTAATCTATAATCTATTACTGTCATGGCATCCGAAGGTACTGATGCGTTGAGCAGGTGACAGTCCGCGGTCGTTGTCAAAACACACTTGTGTCATGCACTCCAAAAGAAGCTTGTTGAAACTTTAAACAATAATTTATTGTACAAAATGGGGGAAACAAACGTTGACAAAAACGGTTCCATAATTCATATTAAATTCAAAAGATAACGAAAAAACAGCTACAAGTTAGAGGGAATAGTGATAAAGTGGTAAAACTTGGCATTGATCCACAGCCTCAGACGGGTGCGCTCAAGCGTGCTGTGCGCACAAGCTCAGTTGGTAGGCTATACTATATTTTCACATTTTTAACAATGCAATTTAAAAGTTTTGATTTTTATTGATAACCTACATTTACCAACAACAAAAAGACTACATTAAGCACCAAAAAAAAAAAAAAGTAAATAAAAAAACGAATATCGAATACCAAATTTTCATAACAAATACCTACCCATAGAAACGAATATTCGAATATCCGAATATTTGGGTACAGCCCTAGTAATGTAATATTATTTTAATATTTTTCTAACAATGGTCATCCACTTTTGGGTAGCCACTCACCTTTAAGTGGTGTGGCAGTAGTTTTATTTCTACTTCAGGCTCTGTTATCTGCAGCTTCATGTGGTCCATTTGGAGATCAGTTTCTTTTAGTAAGTGGTCCTTATTAAGCTCCTCTATGGGCAGTTAGGAACAGATAAGAGCAACATCCAGTATTCATTCATTCTGGGTCCAATACAGCAACTTACATAAACAGCATTTTACATTGTTCCATTGTGCTGTGAAGGTAAGTGGGCCCTCCTCCTGTTAATTGTCAGCCATGCTCTGTTAGAGGACAAGGACATGAAGAGGTAATACTCCAGCAACATTTGTAGTACACAGATTAACATTTTTTTTGTCACACCAACATGTTTCAGCTTGTGGCCTTCATCAAGATGATCATTGCAAAGTTATTAAACCGATAATAATCAGACATACAAACACACATCCACCCACATATCAGCCAATAGGGCTCACATCGGAATGTTGGGTATGAGGGCATGCAGCAAGCAGGCGAATCACATCCCCAAACTGGCAGAGAGGTGAGGGGAGTGACCAATAAAGGACATGATTGACATATTTATCCATAAAGAGGAAAAAATGGGTCAGTGCTCAGACTTTTGCAGTGCAGTTCTTACCCAGAATGTGCCTAGGAATAGGACATTCAAGTTCTAATGTGTCACTGTAATGCCAAGTAAATGAATAACATTTTTTTTTTTAAATATATTTTAGTATTTTTCTTTTATATCTACTCAGGACTCCCTAAACAAAAGATACAATTTACTCAGGGAAATGAGGTTAATTGTAATTGGCAGTGTTGATTAAAAAAACAAAACACAACAAAAAACCCCTTTTGCTAAACTGCAGCTACTATGACCTTGAGTGCTGATTACATAATGGTAATGGTAACAGTAAAACATAATTTGACATCAGTACTATTAGAAGAGAGTCAAAAAGTCTCTTAACTGTATCAATAATGTCAGTTTTACAGTAACATTAACTAACAGTGTCTAACCATCCATCCATCCATCCATCCATCCATCCATCCATTTTCATCCGCTTATCCGGGACGGGTCGCAGGGGCAGCAGACCAAGCAAAGCATCCCAGACATCTCTCTCCCCAGCAATGCTTTCCAGCTTCTCCTGGAGACCCCAAGGCATTCCCAAGCCAGATGGGATATGTAGTTCCTCCAGCGTGTTCTGGGTCTGCCCCGGAGGCTCCTACCAGTGGGACATACCCTGAAAACCTCCAGTGGGAGGCACCCAGGAGGCATCCTGATCAGATGCCAGAACCACCTCAACTGACCCTTTTCGTCGTGAAGGAGCAGTGGCTCTACACAGAGCTCCCTCCAGATGTCCGAGCTCCTTACCCTATCTCTAAGGCTGAGCCCAGCCACTGTTCTGAGGAAATGCTGCTTGTATCAGCGATCTCACTCTTTCGGTCACTATCCAGAGCTCATGACCATAGGTGAGGGTTGGGACGTAGATGGACCAATAAATCCAAAGCTTTGCCTTCCAGTTCAGCTCCCTCTTCACCACAACAGTCTGGCGCAGCACCGACATCACCGCAGAGGCCTTACCAAACTGCCGATCCATCTCACGCTTCATTCTATCCTCTCTCGTGAACACGACCCCGAGATAATTGAACTCCCCCACTTGAGGTAGTAACTCTCTCCCAACCCAGAAGGGGTAATCCACCGGTTTCCGGCAGAGAACCGCGGCCTCAGACTGGGAGGTGCCGACTGTCATCCTGACTGCTTTACACTAAACTGCCCCAGTGCATGCTGGAGGTCTCACTGTGATGAAGCCAACAGGACCACATCATCTGCAAAAAGCAGAGACACAGTTCTGAGGTTCTCAAATTGGATCCCTTCCTCCCCCCAGCAGTGCCTCAAGATTCTGTCCAGTGAAAATGGTCAACCCTGGCAGAGGCCAACACCCATTGAGACTTTATGTCGAGTATGCTGATGCAGCTCTCACTGTGGTCATACACTGACCTGGTGACTCGTAGCAGTGACCCTGCTACCCTGTAATCCCGCAGAACCCCCCCACAGGACTCCCCAAGGGACATGGTTGTAAGCCTTCTCCAAGTCCACAAAACAAGGGTAAAGAGCTGGTCCACTATTCCACGACCAGGATGGAATCCACATTGCTCCTCCTGAATCTGAGGTTCAACAATTGTTCGGAGCCTCCTTTCCGGCACCCTGGGGTTAAGGTGTCCCAGGAGGCTGAGCAGTGTAATACCCTCATGGTTGGCGAACACCCTCAGTCCCCTTTTTTGTAAATGGGGACCACCACCCCCGACTGCCACTCCACAGGCACTATACCCAACCTCCATGCAACACTGACAAGGTGTGTCGGTGTCTAACATTAGCCACAATTAGATAGCAATCATATCCAATTAACACTGTAACAAAACCGTTGAGTGCAGTGATCTGAACAAGGGTGCAATATATTTCTCATTAATTCAACTTTCCATTCATATGAGGGAGAATGTTTTTTCTCAGTTTTTTTTTTAAGTGACCACTTTATAACACACATGCAAACTGGAACCACTGTTGCTTGTTAAACAAGTTTGAGAGTGGGGTTAGTTTTTCACTGCTTAACCTACAGGGTGTTCAACAAGGTTGAAAAACAGGAATGTATTAACTAGCTCTCTCTATTAAAGAGTAAACTTGAACATGATGGTTTAAAATGCAAAACTGAAAATGGCAAAGGAAACAAAAAAGCAGAGAAGTAGTAGCCAGGCATCATTAAGACCAGCAGCTGCTAATACTGCCTAATTACTGTACATACCTTTGGCGCCACACTGGTGCCAGCAATTTAGCAGGCTGATAGTATAAAGAGACGAGTCTCTTCGGCACCAATCAAACTATATTAATTACAGTTAGATTTTAGATCAAAGTTTCAGCTGTTCATTAAAAAGCTGTTTCACTACTTCCTCAAACAGGAATAGGATAAGATGAATGCTGACTATGAAACATCAATCAACAACTACTGCTTAAACTTGCAATTAGTTTTTTTCTGCCCACTTGAGGGCAGTGGCTTGTTAGGACACATACAGATATCAAGCAGCATTGTCATTTGGTCATGTTTCAGCTCACCTGGTGGCAAGTTGTGTTTGCTAGATTTGTGAAGACTCGACCCACCCTAATCTGCCCCTGACTGTCTTACCCTGACATTCTTACCTTAACTTTATTTAGTCTCAGTTCTCTTGCTTAAACCTAGCTAATCCCAACAACATAGGCAATGACTACTTGCCAATCAGAGCATTTTCACTTCAAATAGCTGAAAACGAAACTGGTGAAATGAAAAATAGAAAAGTTGTGGACCTGAAAATGAAATCAATGAGCTGAAAGATGTTAAGATACTAATAGCCTTCGCTAAAATAAAAGGACCCGCAGTCAGGTGATCAATCTCTGAGGGTTCATCACCAAGAGTCACCTTTTTATCATCACTCAGTTACATAATCTATTGTCTTTATACAATATGAAGGCTATTTTAAGGCTACAGAAAAATATATTTTATTGCTACACTCACTCAATCCTAATGTCTAGTGTAAGTGGCATTGACTGTTGCTTCTGGTTTATTACACCTTGGGTCTTATTTTTGGAGTTTTGTCCATTATTTCTATGCGTAATAATAACATTACCCTGAGCACGTTAATTGTTGTGGTCTGGGACATTGCTGAAACCCTGAAACCTTTTGGAAGAGAAAACCAAGGCAAGCAACTGAATTCAAACATCTATCACATTTTACAGACCAACATCCTGTTTCAACCTTTACCTACCGTACTTACACTAGTCATATGCACTCAATTGTTTTGTGAAATGAGGGATTATGATTGCCATTTTGTGGGCACACAGTTACAGTTTGACCTCTGAATAAAAGGCTTTATATAATCTGTCCAAACTGTCTTTTCGTCTTGTCTGGTTGTGTGCCTGCAGATGTTTCTGTCATTGGACTTCTGTGCAATGTTGCACAGATATCACACGCAGATATCAACAATTACCCTGGTGGGCACAATATCATCATAACCCATAGAAATAATGGTTTAAACATAGACAAATGACAGAAGTTGTAATTAGGGCTGCCCCCGACCAAGAATTTTTCCTAGTCGACCAATAGTCATCATTTAGGGCCAGTAGTCAACTAGTTGCCCACATGTTTATGATATAAATTTGATTATTAAATTATTTATTTTGGGTGATAACTGTTTGAGGTCAAAGTCTAAGAAAGAATAGTATAACTAACATTGTACACTGTGCCACATGACAAAGAAATATAAAACCGTACTAATGAACCTTCTTTAATAAAGGCCTATATTTTATCTACAAGTGCACGTCACACACTGAGCGAGCCGCCTGTTAATTACACTGTCGGCAAGGCGGTAATGATTGTGCTAAGTGGTCAATGGGCATGCAGCTGCTTAAATGTTTCAGATGACATGTCATGTTTGTAGTCGATGAATGATAGGAAAAATTTTGCCCGCAGAGTTTACATATCACCACAGGT
Organism: Epinephelus fuscoguttatus; assembly: GCF_011397635.1. Classification (NCBI taxonomy): domain Eukaryota; kingdom Metazoa; phylum Chordata; class Actinopteri; order Perciformes; family Serranidae; genus Epinephelus; species Epinephelus fuscoguttatus. The sequence continues at coordinate 41,487,259 of NC_064752.1, forward strand.
TCATCCTTCACTTTCTCAAAATGATCCCACGCTTTGGATTTCCTGTCCGACATGATATCAACCAGCCTGTGTAATCACTGCAGGTACCAGACCTATAAATAAGGGGCCGTACACATGCTGCATCTTTAACTGCCTGGAAACTTGAGGTCAGGCGCTGGGTGCTACTCTTGTGCCTTTTTTGTGCCAGCTTTCAGGAGCACGGCAGCAGGTTGCCTCTAAGGTTGCTAAGCAACATTAATGAGCATCATATAGCCTATTTTTTCCTGAAATCCGGAGTGCAGAGCTGATCTTCCAGGTGCTGTTCGTGGAACAGATATAAACCTCTGGGTAGCCGTGCACTGAAATGATCAACATTTCCATTAATATAAGACTAAATATTTGCAGAAGAAGGGAAAGATATTTGTCGGCTGTGATTGGTTTGTAACATGACTCCTGCCCACTTCCTGTGTCTGTCCTTTCAAATTAAATTCCCACATGGTCCAGTCATATAGGTTTTCATTTCTTTTGACAAAGCGCAGCTCCTAATAGTTTCAGGGGACAGCCCTAGCTGTAATACACCCTAATCTTCCTTGAATGTACCATAAGCATTGTAAACCCAATTGTGATCAGTGCAATGACTGGATATAAAGATGGACAGCGTTTCTACTTTCTCCTACTGTACAAACATGAAGTGGATGTTGCACTAGTAACATCATTTGGAGCCAGGGTCTGCACAGTAGCGACATCTGTGCTTCCGAGTTCCTGCCCCTACATCTGTCTGGCAAATTGCAAGTAGTGTCAGTGATTGTATGCAAGCTGATGTCAACCCATCATGATGTCAACAATTAATACAAAATATCAGGAAAACAAACACTTGAACATACATCGGCGTAATAAGAACTACCTAAAATGACAGAAACCTTTGGGAAAAATGTATTTGACATGCATTTTGATCTCTTATTTTGGTCCATGTCCCATCTACTAACAGAGAGGGGGTGGGGTTTATGACCTACACTGCAGCCAGCCACCAGGGAGCGATCAAGATGTTTTGGCTGCACTTTTGTTGAGATGTCATATTGTCCATCTTTATTATACAGTCTATGGTCCAGTGTTTCATGTTTGCCAAAGATCACTTTACTACACCTCACTTTTATATTCCTTGTTCTTGTTTTTGTCCATACCAAACACTAAAATCAAAGATACAAACTATAAAGCTCCACTGATGCCACACTGTTGCGTTCTACTTTCACTAGAATATTAAAAAATGAAGTCTGTATAACTAAAACAAACATTGTGAAGCCATTGGTCAGTGTGATTCCGGCATTGCAGTCTTACTACTGTAATGCTAAAAGGAATGAGTCATTGATGAGTGAATGCAGATCTTAATGCTTAGACTACATTGTGTGAGCCCTACTAATGGATGCTTTGAATGTAACTCTGCTGACATATTTTAAAACGAGCACAATATGCCCACATTGAAAACCTGTGACACTAGAGAAACAAACATCAAATCCATATTTTTCTACCTCAGTGATCCAGTAGACAAGAAATCTCTTTTACTTCCATCCTTGTAGCCTAAATTACCTGTGTATCTGCTGTGTGGAGATAGGCTCTTATCTTATATTGAATAAGTTGACAGGAAGCAGCATGGTCTGTGAGGTGGATCCGAAGGGATGGCATATCTTCAAGGCAGTGGCTCTCTGCATCATTGACAATTCCCCATGCGGTATTTGCTGTAGTTGCTCCAGTTCAACTTCTGCTCAGTACTTGTTTTACCATGTAAGCACTATTGTTTGCCTCACTGCTGAACATCAAGTATGGCTTTGCTTTGTTCATGCTGAAAATAGAAGTAGCAATGAAGAATTTAACACCATGTTGCTGTTGAATATGAAATATGAATTTGGCAGTGATGCAGACACTGAAGCTGCACTTATCAATATATTTAATACTAACAATGGACCAAATGATTTAGGTATAATGTAAATGGGGTAGCTCAGATAATTACCACCCAACTATGAAGTATCCCTCAGCTTTATGGAGCATTTCTATTACAGCTTATTGTTTTGGTTTTTCTTGCCTGCAGCTCTGCTCTCATCTACCTTGTTTCCAGCTGCAGAGGGACGTTTTTTTTTCCAGAAAAAAATTTCAAACAAACTGCCTGTAAGCTTTCCTTCCAACACCAAACACCACTAAGCTACCCAGCTTGCAACCAACATCGTAAGACGTTGGTATTTGTTGAATTAAGGTTGTGATGTAGGGTGACCAAAATTCAGGACAACGTCCAAAGCCAACGTCAATTTGACATAAACTGACAACAGATGATGTTAATATATTGTTGATTTTAAGTTGTGTTGTTAAGTAACCTAAATGGAATGTCTTCCAAACGTCTCGGTCATCTTGATGTAGAGTAACAATATTTAGTTGTAAGATATGGAGACCAAAACCCAACATCTGCAAAATGTCATAATATAAGCATCCTCACAACGGGAAATTCTAACATCGTTAGACTTTTAAAATATCATCAACTAAATTCTTATTCCAGACAAAATTTAATGTCTGTCCAGCACAGGAGTCCAACTTCTTTCTGATGTCATGTTGACATCCAGTGCCAGCTGGGTATTGACTAGCTGGTGAACTCAGTGAAGCATCTGCAGCTAACGGTAAATATTAGCCATTCACTAGGCTGACTTTAAAAAAATTTGTAGAGCAATGAACCAGAAAAGTCAGGAAGAAGAAGACTGTAACAAGTAAACATCACAACAATACAGGTTTGAAAATGTTTAAAAGACATTGCTTGTTTGAAAGAAAACTCCAAAGGACACCTTTAACATCTGTAAAGTCTAATAAATTACAACAGAAAACAATAATGGATTTAATATATTAACAGTAATGTAAAAATATATTTGAAATGTTAATAAATATCTTAATTATAGTTGTTACTTCTCATAACATTCAAAAGAAAATTCAGTGCATTAAGCAACTTTTTTCAAAGCAGCTAAGTTTAGCTTGTTACTTTGGAAAATAGCGCAGTGTTGGTGTACTTAACTTCCAATGAAGAAAACCGGAAAGCATCACAGCATTGTATCATCAATCAATTTGGAAGAGAACTGATTCTTAATTAAAGTTAAATTTGAGAACATATAACCATCTAATTAACACAAAGGGCTAAATTTGAAGTGAGAACAAGTAAGATGAAACAAAACACGTCTTATTAAACCACTGCACTTTGAAAATTGTGTGAACATGTTTTTATTTTATTTTTGGTATGTCAGTACTGGGCATTTGGTGTTTTTTTAATCAACAAAATGAAAAAAATAGCCAGTACTTGAAGTGCAGACTCCACTGAAATGTAACATGTACTGTTAACCCTATGGGCCCTAGGCCTTTTTGGGGTATTTTTACTGCCTTTACTTTTAAGCTCATATCACAGTCATTCTAAAGGCTACATACACATGCTATATCTTCGGGGGGGGTTTTCAGGACAATCTGGGCTAACCAGATTTGCCATCATCCCATGTCCTTCTATGTGCCTGTATTTTATATTAATTTTTATATCAATGAAAAAAACAAATCCGTGTGACTAAATTCTTACATTTTTACATGTATCTCACCATAGCAAGTTGGAAGTTGACATATTCTGCCATATCTGAAGAGGGGAGACTCTCTGGAATCTGGCAATATAAGAACCATGATGCTGGGACATTCTGTCACTTCACAGCTGTCCAAAACATGTGGTTTGTGCCAGGCGGACATGATTGCCAGTATTTTTTCATTATTGCAAGAAATTCCATTGACTCATTCACAAGTCAAAAATGTGTTTTATCTGAAAGAAACATGCAATATTTACATCCAAGATCATAGAAAAATAGTCAACCAAGTGCAATGATGTCCTCCAAGATAATATTTGTTTTTCAGTTTCAGTTATATATTGGGAGGACATTTTGGGTACTGGGGGGGACACATGTCTCCCTCAATGTATATGGTGACTACGGCCCTGTCATGCATGCATAATTAGGCTACAGTTGTCTGGGTGTGCAAAGGTGAAGTGGCTGGTCTTGCCATACAAAGTTTGATGGAGTGTCAACTGGACAATATGGAGATATTTGCATCTTGAAAGCCGGACTACAAATGTGGATAGACAGGGAGAAACACACGCAAGCCTAAGACGTGGTAAGATACAATATTCCTCACTATATGAAGTGACTGATAACAAGATCTGTATAATGGATTGTAAAGAAATTCGTCAGGTTTTTGTTTTGTAGACAATTGATCTGGATTTATAGTATGATGGGATGACAACACAATGATGTGTGTGGTATCACTGGAAAGCTCTTGTCCTGCACTTTCATGTGATATGTGTGGCATTTCTGTGCGAGCCTGCGTTCACGAGTAATCCATCCAAGAGTAATGTGTGTGCAAAGCTGCATGAAGGCTCTGTTATACATCATTTTAGTGTAAATTTATCAATTTTTTTCGCTGTGAAAACATTGGATTACTGACAAGTGCTTGACGTTGTCGGAAAGCTACACTCCTGCAGGTTCACGTTATATGCGTGGCTTCTCGCTATGATGCACGGTCGCGGAGAAAATCCATAGAGAGGAACGGGTGTGAATTTGGACGCACTATGCGTCGTTCGGGCCCATAGGGTTAAAGAAGCTGTTAATTTCATTTGAACATTACCATGGATTTTTGTAAGTTTGCATCAATGTACCATGATTATACTCGATGTTAAACTATATAAATTTCACACCAAGATTTCATTGTAGTTTTGCTAGCTAGGATGTATAGCTTTTGATGTCACTATCTCAAAGCTGCCGTCTGACTTAACACCATTCTAAAGTTTGGTTTGATTTCAATACATCTTTGGTTGTGTGTTAGTTGGGGCTTCTTTGTCACACAGCTTTAGAAAATCTTCCCAGTTAGCGGTTGAGTGTGAATGTAAGTGCATCAACTTGCAATAACTGTAGTACTGTATGTGTGAAAGTTCCACACTGAGAGATAAACTGTGGGCTTGTTAATTGGCATAATTGAAAATCCCACAATGTTTCAATCTACAGTTTCGTTCTGACTGAAACAGTTGTCATACAGTCCTTAATGTAAACAAATGTTGTATTACATATGCTTCGTACAACTATATTTCACTTGGTGATGTGATCAGGTAGGGTAGAGCGGGGGCTGCATCCTGGATCTTACAGCTGTTATGGTATGTGTGTGTGAATGCTGCACTCTGGGTTAAAGTGTAGGTTCACCCAACTTATGGAAAAACACATTTTCTCACTTACATCTAGTGTTATCTAGTCATGCAGTTAATTAGGGTCCCATGTGTGCAATTTTTGAGATATTCTACTTCGAGATTTCTACTGCCATTCAGATACAATTGAGGTGAACAGAATTTTTGTTTGTGGTGATCACAACATTGAAAAATAGTGTTTAAAAATTAAACATCAAATATTTTTCCAGAGACATTGTGTGCATGGAAACTGCCCATTTCTCCAACTGCCCATAATTCTGAAGCCCCAGTAGTCTAAAAAATGCCCCAAGACCATTTGTACAACTTCTTATCCTAAAAACAACTGCCTATTGTTCTAAAGGGCCACTCCTCTGACAGCACTCTCCCAAATAGAAGCACATGGCTAACTATTATACAGAATGACATCATCTGACTTTCCAACTGTGGTGAAGGCAGGCCCTATTCTGCCTCTGATGGCTCGTACGTGTTGCCTTTTTTGGTTGGGGAGGGGTTAGGTTTAGGCAAGAGGAGTAAGATTGGGTTGGGAACCGGAGGGTCGCCTGTTCAAGTCCCTGTCCAGACCAAAATATGGAGTGTGGACTGGTAGCTGGAGAGGTGCCAGTTCACCTCCTGGGCACTGCCGAGGTGCCCCTGAGTAAGGCACCGAACCCCCCCAACCGCTCGGAGCGCCTGACATGGGCAGCCCACTCTGACATCTCTCCACTTAGTGCATGTATAGGTCCAGTTTGTGCATGTTTGTGTTCGGACCTGTGTGTAATTGACAAACAGAGTGAAAAAATTTTAATTTCCCCTCAGGGAAAATAAATAAATAAATGAATATTTGGGAGAGTGCATAGCACACTTTTTGGAGAAATGGCCCTTTGGAGCAATGGGTGTTAGTTTACAGGATAACAGGCTGTCGCATAAACAGGCTTTTGATCGATTAGGACATTTTTCAGACTATTGAGACTTCAGAGTTATGTGCCATTGGATTGGTTGGAATGGTCAGCAGTCAGTTGTGTGCATTACTCTGGATAATCAACAGACTTTGCTGTCAGCAGTTTTCTTCTAGAGTATTAGTAGAGTATTTTCCTTGGCACAAAGTACTTCCAATAGACTACATCATAACATGATGTAAGTTCATCCTAGGTCCTGGTTTATTTAATCTGTTGACCTGACCACCTCCCTTCGCAGACATTGCTGCTCTTTATATTCATGTGGGGTCGTAATATTAACCACCTCCTTTTGCATGACTTTGTTGAACCAAGAATTCATGACCACTATGACAAGGAATTTCAGTGGTGCTCGCAAGTAATTTTAACACATTTTGTGCCATCACCACATAATGCAGTGTTAAGAAGTCACGATCATTTTACATATTTCTGTGAGACCGGGTTGTTTTGGAAAATAAGCAAAAGTACAATGGCATAGTAATTAGAGCTGCATGTGATTTTGACCCAGGAGACAGCAGTATATCTTGGTTTCTTTCAACCTTGATTCTAATCCTTTTTTAAGGGTAACATGGAGTTTTTGACCTCTATTGGCACTATGGAGCAGTTTATTTATGAGTATGTCCTTGTTTAGTTTGTCTGATTCCAGTGCACAATGAAGGACATGCACGGGCACAAGGGTGACACAATACCCAGTCTGGCTGATGATTTCAGACTGTTACATAGATGTACAGATTTAAAATACAGCAATAGTAACTCAGAATTAACCAGCTAGCTTCTGCTATTATCACTGCCTCTTTACCTTGATGCTGAGTGGTAAACCAAGCTCACAACCCTAGCTTGCAAGTTAGCAAGTCATCTGGGTAGTATGTATATTCTTTGAATAAAGGTGCTAACAAGAACCATATAGGAAAGGCAAAGCAAGGCAGTTTTATTGTTAAAGCACATACATTGAGGTAGGTTCAAGGTGCTGTACAGAGAAGTTTGAAACAACACAATACACAAGATAAAATCAATTTAAAGTTAAAATACCAAAATTCAAAATTATAACAATGCAATTAGAGAGAAAGAGAGAAAGGGAATTAGCAAAACTACTTTAAAAGATTTAAAATTGTAATAATAATATAATGTTACTAAGACCTTGGGTTTTAAAAACATTTAGTTGAGAGCGCTTGAAGAATAATAAGGTTTTTAGTTTGGATGTACTGCAATGGTTGGAGCATTCATATGACCATCAGGAGATTGGTTCCATTGCTGTGCTTTATAATGACTAATAACCACTTCTCTTACTTTAACTTTTGAAGCAGTACGCTTATTGATACTTTGCCAGCAGTAGGAGCCTAGATTGAATGAAAATGGCATGTTCCAAGTTCGAAAAGAAAAGAAAGGTGTTGAAAGGTTTTGTTTTATTTGAGTATTGATTTGAATTTATGTCAAAATGGAAATGGCATTTTATTTTATTTTATTTCATTTTATTTTAGTATGCATTTTTGTTGTTGTTTTGAATAAAAAGGATTTTTTTTTTTTCGTCACCCCTGGTTTAGATTTTGCCCTGGGCACCATTAGCAGCCCACTCCCCAGTGATCTGACAGGCCTTGCAGGGTTATTGCACAGACATGCCAGTCATATATTTTGGACCAACTCTATATAAAGATTTATAAATAAGTAAGAGGATTATAAAATCAATTCTGTGGCTTACTGGCAGGTGTAGATATTTGAGAACTGGGGTGATGTGGGTTGTTCTTTTGGCTTTGGTCAGAACTCTTGCAGCTGGATATTGAATAAGTTGTATGTGCCTGTTTCAATTAAACCACCAAGGTATTTTACCTGCTCTTTTGGTTTTAGTCCCTTTTCCATAAGGTGAGCAGCAATATTGAACCTCTTGTCTTTGTTGCCAAACAAAATTACCTCTGTATTATCTCTTTTTAATTGCAAGAAATTCTGGCACATTTTATCTACACAATGTATTTGCATAATGACTCTGTGTGACTGTATTCAATTGATGAGAGATCTAAGTAAATTTGGGTGTCATCAGCATAACTATGATAAGCAAGTTTTTTGTTCTGAAGGATGAGGTCAGGTGGGAGCATGTCCAGATTGAACAGAAGCAGGCTGAGAATCAATCTTTGAGGAACACCACAGGTCATGGGCATGTGTTTTGAATTGTAATAATTATAATTGTGGTTCCCAATAGTGACAGAGTACTCACTATCCTTCAAGTATGATTTAAGCCAATTTAAAAACATTCCATAGAAACCAACCCTTTTCCAGTCTATGCATTAGTATACTGTGATCAACATTATCAAAGGCTGCATAAGGTCTAAAAGCACTGAAATTAATGTCTTGCCTGAATCGCTTTTTCAAAATGAATATAAATTAAAACCTTTACAAGAGCTGTCTCTGCTGTGATTGGCACAAAAGCCACACTGAAATTTAGCAAGTAGTCATTTAAAGTTAAGAAATGTGTTAGCTGATTAAAAGCTCCCCTCTCTATAATTTTGGCTAAAAATGATAGATTTGAGATGGGTTCGAAGTTGTTGAGGATAGAGATGTCTATTTTGCCTTTTTATTTTTCAGGGATGAAGGAAAGGTACCAGATACAAATGATGCATTACACCACATTGTGAATTATTTTCATTTTTGTTTGTGATACCAGAAAACAAGGATTGTCTTCATTTGCCTTACATTTGGATCGCGTCCCCAGGGTGCTTTCTGTTTATGAGTGATTGTTGTATCTTTTACTGGTTCAATGTTATTTATAATATACAGTTACTCAGCTTAACATCAACTGAGTCAGCTGTTTCACTTGGAGTTGCAGACATTTCTCGTGTAAAAAGAGTAGAGTAGTATGGTCATGTAAGTACCTCTTCTTTACAACCATGGTACGGTTTTGAGGATTGGATGTGATGGACGAGTCACATCTGGTCCTGAAAATATAAAAAAATATACAGAAATGATCTGATAGTGCCACATCCCTGACCAGTTTTGAAGTATGGAGACCCTTAGTGATGATCAAGTCCAGAGTATGTCCTTGAGGATGGATGAGGATGCTGACATAGACCAAAAGTAACAAATAGTGCATTAAGTTCATTTGTATAACTATCCTTTTGGTTATCAACATGGATGTTGAAGTCTCATGCTTTTCAAATAAATCAAAAACTGTGCAAATGACAGATGAGAGTTTGCTCAACTCCTCAAGAAAATGTTATGTAAAGTGCCTTGGAGGTCTATAAATGGTTACAAAAAGAATGTGAGACATTTAAGGATAGCACAGAGTTGATCAAATGACATAAACTTACCTAGTGACATTTGCTTGCATTGGTATTTGGCTTTATATATGGTGATATAGGATTCTAAGGCTTGTTCTTGTCCCCATTGGACCCTGTTTGGTTCCTGGTAGGACAGACAAGCATGAAAGGGGGAGAGAGAGAGGGAGTGACATGCAGCAAAGTGCCACAGGCTGGAGTCGAACCCGGGCCGTTGTGGCAAGAGCCTTGTACATGGGGCTCTATCCACTAAGCCACCGACGCCCCAACCCAGTAGAATCTTTTATAAAGGTTATGCCTGAAACCCTTAAAGAGGGTTCTAAGAAGAACCCCCCATAAAAGATTATACAGAGAACCATCTGTGGATGATTCAACCCAGAATCTCTTGAGAGAGGTTCTACAAATAATCCTTATGGTGTAAGGTTTCAACCCAGAATCCTCTCCGGGGGTTCTATCCAGAATCTTTCCACCTTCTAAGGGTGCAACAAGAACCCAACCAGGGCGTTCTACTGAGATCCATATCCAAGGGTTTTCTCTGGAACACACCTGGAGGGGCTCAAAAAATAATAACTGACAATAATTACCCATAGATCTCTCCCCCACTTTTCATGGCTTTTATTTTAACAGGTTAGCCTGGGGCCAAGGGAACCAAGTCCACCAGCTTTTGGCTTCATGAGGTTTTCTGAGGACTGGGGCTGATGTGGTCCAGTGCAACCTACATCCCTCATCATTCACAATCACATTTTGAAATCACTGCTACAGGGGTTTCTTTACTATTTCAGTGGTGCAGTAAAAATCAGTTTCAAATAAGAACATATTACAAAATGTCAAATAATGAGTACCTGAATAAATGAATAAATAAATGAATAAAAAAAGAGGATGACGAAGAAGAAGAATTTAAGCAGACCATGTGGTATTTTATGGCATGAAATGATTGTGAAGATACCAAATTAAATTGATTAAGAGGATTGCAGATACATCTTCTTTTTAAAAAAATGCCACTTGAAACATAGATAAACATTTGATTATATGAGGGTGAGGGTCTTTTAACACCCATGTTTTCAATAAACCTTAACAACTCTTTATTTCAAAAGAGATCTCTCATTGAAAAGTGTTCTTAATGGAAACCTCAACCTCACAAAAAAAATGCTACAAGAACCCTTTCTTCCACAAAGTGCTCTTCAGACACTAAAGTTCTGGGTATTTCTAAGAGTGTACAGTCAAAATAAAAAAATTTAAAAAAATATTTCTATGGAGTAGTCTTGTTTACCCATATGTTTATTCATGTGATTATTTATTTTGATAATATTTATTCATTTAATAATGAACATTTTGGGGCTTAAGCAGTGGTCTGTGCATTTCTAGAGCATAACCATGACACCTTGACCAAATAAATGATTTCTTTAACAGTCAGCCATTACCAGCTAGATATGATAAATGTATGCAGAACATTATTCACACCAATTTTTTTTTTTTTTTTTAACTTTTGTCTTTTATAGGATTCTAGTGCAATACGACTCTTGTGGTCTTAGCAGGGCTTTCCTTGAGACAGTGAGGCTATATATCATGCTGCCTCGACCTGCCATCCAGCTTGGGTGAGAAATGTGGAGTAAGAGACTCAGGCAGTCACGTGCTGGATTTTTTTTTAGCTTGTGAAAAGATGAAATAATTTCATCCACATATAGCTACATCCACATCACACCCATTCCGCTTCCTGCCTTGCTTTAGCACATTTTATACATTTATTCCCCATAAACACGTCCTTACAACTTGGTTTATTTTTAAAACTCAATATAATCCCCAGGCTCAGAATCAGGAAGCAGCCACATATAATTGTGTTACTGTACCCGCCTGCAAAAAAAATTCAGACCATCAAGTTGTCATATTGTTAGCGGGCCTTCCCACATTCTGTATACCAGTAGAAAAGCCATTAACAGGTCAATGCTGCACCGTGACATGGACTAAAAAGTCAACTGACTGGGAGATTGGCCTCAGGTGACAGGGCCACATTCTTCCCAGCAGCAGGGGGCTGAAATCTATAATGGAAGACTTGTCAGGGCTCAAAAGAGGATTCATAATGATATCTCTGACAATAGAATGCCTGACTGCCAATGAGCCCCTGCCTGTCAGAGGAGCCGAGCAAAATAAGATGCTGTGGTGCACAAACTGCCTTCTTCCGAAAATAATGTAAATCTGAGGTTTTTAAGAATTAAAATCAGGGTCCATATACTCATTTAAAGCTCTTCCGAGCAGATAAAGTTGAAGACAAAGAGTTTTAAATGTTCCCTTAAATGACAGTGTTTGACACGACTTTCTTGGCAGTAAAAAAGTCTCCAGTCTTCTCACTCATTCTTTTCTTTCTGCCCCAGAGATGTATAATAACCCTGGGCTGCCTTCCTTGTGATAACACACCCCGAGTTCACGGCTCTTTCCTGACATTATTATTACACAGTGCCAAATTGGAAGTGTCTCAGGAGGTAGAGATGACATTCAAATATCCTGTCCAGCTCTATTCATTATGGCCAGTGTTAAGTATTTCCTCAACTGGGAACCAGGTGAGCAACTCTTCTCTCAACTCTAACTTAATCAGCTCCCTCGAGAGATCTCGTTTCGGTGACGAGGATGCAGTTGTGAGGATGACATTCAGATTTTTATTATTTTTAGTCATTAATGTCAAATCCGGCAAAAAAAAAAGAAGAAGTTGTGACTAATGTATACAAGCTCCTTATTAGTAACAGGCAGGCAGCTTTGGACAGATATGTGCGTATCTTTAGGCCATTTTGATGTTTTTTTTTTAATGCTCTTTCCATTATACTTTCAATAGTAATAAGAGCTATGACAGCTATTCAATAAATATCCACTTATGCTTTTTTCAGGTGGTGTGATATTACCCTAAGGTGCCATAGCAGTTGTGCAAGTTATTGACTCTGTTTAACAGAAGTGCTTTCTTCCGCTGCTCATGTCCCCTAAAACTATATTCTCAAACTTGCAAACATGGATGAAATTTCATTTTTGTTGAAAGGGTACACTTTGTATGTCACTGCATTGTGTCAATCAAATGAATGACCTAAGGGTGAGGATCCATTTTTAGGCTTTCAATTGCCTTGAAGCAAAATCCCAAAGTGGATGCACTCGGCTCATATTTCCAAATTACCGTGTCCTTTTTTGAACGCAGAAAGGCACACTAACAAGAAAAGCAGAGGTGGTTAGAATGCACAAGATTCACCCATTTCCTTCTGAGGAATTATTGGAGCGTATCCCTCCGGCTGGCAGTGTAATAAGTGGGCTGAGACACTATGTACTAATCATTTGACAGTAACGAAGAAAAAAAAAAAAGGCGGGGGAGAGACATTTTAAAAGAAGGAATACTTTGACCTCTGGTGTCCTAGGAAAAGAGGCGGCATGTAGGTCTCTTTATGAGTAATGCTGCTGTGTCTTTAGCAGACAGGGAATGGGCAGTGCTATTATCTCCCGGGGGTTCACTTAAATGTTAACATCTCAGTACTGACCGGATTTCTGAACCTCATTCCTACACTGCATCCTGGAACAAAGAAATTAAAGAAACAGGAGAATGATAAGAACTGCATTACACATGTGTTGGACATGTTGTGAAGCATGTGTTCTGTACAGGATTCTAGTGCTTATTATTACTTTGGATCTATTCATAATTGCTGCTGATAACAGTCCAGATTAAATTAGGCCATCTCAACAAATACTGGGCGAACTGTCACTGGAAAGTGGATAAATCCCAATGATTTTGGTGATTCCTTTACTTTTTCTCGAGCACCTCCATGAGGTTGACTTTTGTGGGTTTAAGTGAAAAACCTCAAAAATGATTGGATGGATCTTTTTATCTCGTGCCATCACGTCAGAATTTCTATTGCTTTATGACCAAATATCTATAAAACAAACAGCATCCCCACCTCAGCTGTATTGTGTTTAGTACTGATAACAAATGTTTTATGCTAAGGAATTGTTAACATGGTTAGCATTACACATCAGCGTGTCAGCATGTTAGCATGCTAAAAAAAGAAAAAAACTGTTAAAAATGTTTATCTACACTTTAAAGGGTAATTGTATATATTGTGGAATCTATCATAAGTATCAGTATCTTAAGTTATTGCATCATTATTCATACTTAAAACAACTAAATATTTTTTTCTAATAACAGTGTGTCATAACAATGTAAAAAAAAACAAGGTGTAAAGTGAAAAGGGGTTGTTCGTAGTGATGTATCTAGAGAATTATAAGCCATATCTACAGCTCCTCTTGGCTTCATAGTGAGTTTCAGTCTTAGATTATATAAAGTAATGGACGTAGTTATTTCGATGTCACACACTGGTTTATGGTCTCTCATTTTGAAGCCTCAAGCTCTGCACTTCGCCATCGCCATCTTGGTTTTTTTGGAGCCAGAAGTGACCATAATTGGATGAGAAGATGAAGCTATGGATAAGCGATTTGACAAAGCAGCAACCTCTGAGGCCGAAAAATGAGGTGCCAAAAACTGCCACTTGAGGCTGGCTCTAAGAGCGAGTCAGTCCCTACAGATACATAATGATAGTGTCCCCAGCTTCTCTGACAGAGACCTCTCGCTCCACAGCTCGACCCCCTCATCCAAATTTGGTCGCTTCTGGTTCCAAAAAGCCAAGATGGCGACAGCTGAATTGCCAAACTTGAGGCTTGAGGCACCAACCAATGGGATGGGACGATAGCTGCGCCGATTATTTCATACAGTCTATGGATCTGACAGAAGAACTATAGCCATGTCACTCAAGGGGTCCAGGCCTTAATTATGCATAACTTTAAGCCTCAATAAAATATAGCCTAAATGAGTGAGTTAAAAATTCACCTCCTTTACAGCTGTCATAAATGTTGAAATTAGTTAAAGAGACTAACACCGTTTTCTTGTACCAGGCTGTAAACATGGTTATTTCTTCTGTAAAGTTGGGCATCGTAACATGGGGGTCTGTAGGGATTGTCTCACCTCTGGAGTCAGCCTCAAGTGGACATTCTAGGATCTTCAGGTATTTAGCACTTCGATGTTGGCTTCATTTTCAAGCCACTGATTTTTTTTTTTCTCTTTATTGCTTGGTTTCAACTTACTTTTTAACTGTCTGACCCACAACTCTGCTGTTCTGGTTCACTCTCACCCTCTCTCTCATATCCTTGATTTCAGCCACAGCAGGCAGCTGTTTTCAAAGGAAAAGCTCTGAAACCCCACTGCACACTTATTACCACGCAGCAGACAGACACAGATGGAGACTAGCTGGGGAACACAGTGGAGCATTTAGCAGCTAAGGAGACATATATTTCCTTCAGGACTTGTCGGAGACCAAAACCAGAGCTAAAAGTCAGTGAATGTTGGACTTACATTTAGGTGTTTAGAAACTTGACTCCAAATATATGATGATGTTGGTCTGTAACACATTCACCATGTCAGTGTAAGAGGTGATGTTATGCCAGTGTTGTGTTGACAACTTGTTTGTGCCAGCCCCAAGTAGCCAAAAGATAAATTATTATGGTGTTAAGTAAAATGAGCTCTATATGATGTTCAGAGTATTAAAATAGCAACAAACAAACTTTTGTAATGTAAAGACATAGTGGAGTAATGGCTTCCTGAGCAGAGAATGAAGTCGCACTCCCTCTCCGTTTGTTGTTGTGTTAGACAGTCAGGTTACACATGCATGTTAGTGCATGTGAGTCCCTTTGTGTGTATCCCACTGACTAGCTAATCCCTGCCAATTTGCGCTGCACTGTTACTGCTTATATTGGGATGATGTTGTTGTGGAAGCCTGGCGTCCAACTTCCTGTTCCCGGGGGTAAATACTGTTAGCTCTGTCAGCACTGTTACCACTGTCAGCACTGTTTACACTGTTGGCACCATTAGCTGCTAGCCTCCAGCTCAGCCACCTCTATGTTCAGAGCTGTGTACAGATAACCTTCTAATCATAGATAAGCTCTGAATATTGTTTGGAAGTGAAGGATCTGAATATTTCTTCCACCATTGCCTGATAAAAAGCTGTACTTTGATTGTGATTTGGAAGAAACATATGACTAATAATAGTATCTGTTATGTAATATACATACTATGCCATTTTCACAATAGTATCTCAGAGTCTAATTCCGAGCAGTCCCAAGAGAGGAACATCCCTGAGGGAGGAGCTTTCATTGCTTTACAGATGTCACAGCGAAGCAGGAAAAACCATGTTCAAATTAAAAATTCAGTGTAAAGTCTCACTGTGATGTTAAAAACCCGCAGCTGTAGTTCCCCTTAACACGGTCCCCGCTTACACTAACCTGGTGACCCCAGGCGTTGTTGCTGATGAAAAGAAGCAGCCTGATCTGTCTTCTAAATAGAATGCCTGTGTTGAAATGTGCCCCAGCAGCAGATTCACTCTGCATTTAATGAAACACACACACAGACACACACACACAAACGTTTCATATAGGGTCTCAAGGTGATAACAGGATTTGATAAGTATTGATTTACGCAAGTAATATGAGACCCTCCTACATACTGTACATCAAAGTCTTTGACATCACCGTTATTTGCTTGAGATAAGGCTATCCATCATGAGACACTCAAAAATGAAAGCTGAAAAAGAGTTGAGAAAAACCAAGTGGAGCTGAAGATTCATTACGCTTTGATTCCTATGCAATTTCCTCCCCTTTTCAGTCTCAGCAGTCAAGTAAGTTCCTCTCTCGCAGCTATCCTCTGAAGAGCATTTCTGCTGAAGTCGAGTTCTGGTTCGAGCTAACGAAGTTAATCCTAAAAATCAGCATATCCTCAACAATTGTGCCCGCAAATACACACGCCTCCTCCTCCCTCAACATCCTCCACACCTTTGACACAAACTACAACAACATCACGTAATTCCACAGAGTGCCCCTCCAAAGGGAATGGCCTATTTCATATTTATACCTAGTGAGGAGATGGTGTACTTCGCTGCGCTTTTGAGCGAGAGATTTCCCTAGCCTCTCACAAAAACGCTGCCACCCTTTAAACATTCAAGTCATGGTTCAGTAAGGTGCCTGCTGTCAATTTTATTTATAAACCTCCCCGGCCTGTTCTTTCATTCAGACAGGCTCTCCACCACCCCTCCATCCACCTCTTGTATATTGCCAGGAGGGAAGCAGACACCACCTACAAGGCATCCTCAAAGGCAAAGGGTAAACATGGCTCACAACAGCACTTAATGCAATCACTGGGCAAAGAAACACATGCCTCAGCAACATCAAGCTACAACACTCTGGGAGGTGTTACGGTGAATAAAAAAGCCTTGCTACATCCCGTGGTTTTAGAAGTGTAGATTTCTTCTGAGAGCCACATCCCCGAAATTACCCCCTGCTTCCTCTGCCCAGTATTCGCCTCTCGTGCGGCAGACAGTGAAGCTGTGAGGGCGTGATGACTCCCTGGTTGTGAGTCTGACAATAGGCTGTGATACTCACAAACCAAAGTGATGGTTCCCTGTGTGGAAATGCAAAGAGAGAAGCTGCAGTAAAACAGATAGATGCCCTGGAGAACGCCAGAGGAACACTCAAACTGTGGGATTTTAATGACATAATGAGGGCAGTTGCCATGCATTTCCTATTAATTTGCAGTTTCACTTTATGCAAGAGGAATAACAGAAACCATGTGAGCGTGCGAAACTGAAGTAAAAAACGTACTGCTCAGAGGTGGCCATCACAGAGGATCTTGTTAAACTAATTTGCATTGTATTTTTTTTTTAAGTTTTCAACCCAGCTATTCCCACTTGTACCTTGTTTTTTACCTTTGCAACCAGCGTTGTTTTGCTCTCATTGCTTCTGTGCCAAAATACTCATCTCTGCAAAATGTTCTACCATGCCCAGGGTGAATACTAGCTGGATGGAGGATCTCCAATTTTTTTTTGTGTAACCTTTAAGATGTATGCTGCTGCGTAGATTTTGATAAATAAATCATTAAAAAAAAAAAAAAAATCTTTTTAATTATTTAGTTCTAGTGTGACCAGCCCAAGTATGAAGTTCATTATATGATACAGTACAGAAATTAGTGAAGTGTAGAAAAATGTATTTGCGTCAGTAGAGTTTTTTTCCAGTTAATTAAATACTGATATTTTGCATATGGATTGGTTTATGTTTGCTTGACTTTAAAGACATAACTAAAGCTTCTTAAATATGCAGAGGAAGAGCAGAACTGCGGAATTTAAATTAATTAGTCTATACTTCGCACAGCTAGCCTATAAAACCACCAGTGTGCCAGCAGCTGCAGCACTATTAGCATATACATCATTATATTTCAAATTGGAGTTTCATATTAATTCACCCATTAGTAGAAAAAGTTTGCAACATGATTTGCTAACCCTGAGGTATATAATAGGCCTTATAGGACATTTTGATGTAGCCTAGTCTAAAATATCTTTTATAGACAGAAATAAATAAGTGTAATACCCTGGTTTAAGACCATGTATTTGTGCTTGCATTTTGTAGTGATATTATTTCATTAAGTGTCTCTTTTATATGCATTTAAAAAAAGAATCTTTCCCTTAAAATTTGAAAAACTCCAAAAAATAGTGAGATAGAGCTTTTTGTTTTCTGAGGGTGTTGTTTTACTTTTGTAGTTTCAAAGTTTTTAAGATGGAGTTTAATTATTTGAGTTCAAGTTGAATATGTGGTAATAGGGTGCTGCAGGGATGATGTTTCTTTTAAGGCCAACATGAAAGCTCAAATCGCCTTGGTTCCCTTGACAAAAGAGCCAATGGGATTTTTCCATTAGATGTTGTATTAGTACAGAAAATAAAACTCTGTGGTAAAGAAATATTTCTACTTACATGTTTTGTTCAACAAAATAATCTTCATAAATGAACACCACCTTTATGATTTTTGAAGTGTAAATGGAATCATCAGAATAGAAAAGCTAACATTAGGCTGTAAATGAGCTACACTATGGTTCCATGGCTTTAACATTGCCAACACAAGCCTTTAAACTGTTTGGTGTGATGATACTCTCTAGTCTCATTTAGCGTGTTGTTAGCAACCGTCTCTCTTTTAAGACATGTAAAGGCTTCAGAGTTTACAAGTGTTTTTACTGATGTATTTTACGTTTAGAACAAAATATAAAAGTCTCTGTGTTAACAATAGACCTTGAGATAAGGGAAATGGTAGTGCTTAAATACTAACTCATTTTCAGGTTTTAGGACTCATTCCTCCAGCATATATATTTGCTTGGTAAGGTTTCGGCCAATCACAGGGCAGGAACAAAAAAAAAAAAAAAAAGATTCAGCCGTGGAATTGGAGAGACGGTAGCATGGAGAAGGAACGCAGCACACAGTTATGCAAGGTTCACACTACACGACATTTTTGTCCATTCTGACAGTCACTGTGTCAGATCAGGTGATTGTTTAGTCATACAATTGTGCCGTGACTTGGCCGACAGACATGACAGACTACACGTTAGTTCCTGATCAATCATCCCTGGTTGTCTTTCACGACGTGTGTGATGTTGTCGGGTTATTCTTGTCCTATTTTGATTATTATTACTATTATTTCAGTCTCTCTGTCTGTTCATGTGCCAGCCAAACTGTTATTGCAGTCACGTCAAAAGCGCCAGCAAATGAATGGAGCTACATTTGAAGCACTGAATGCAAACTATGCAAGTCACTGAATCCTCCACAACGAGTTCCTGCAAATGTTTCACAATAAAAGCCTGTTTAGATATGAAGGGATTTTCTCAATCGAAATAATAATGGGCTTTTAATTTGAAACAAAAACAGGAAGTGTTGAGTTTAAAAAGACGGCATGATGCATTAACTTTATCAAGGCAAACAGGAGCAGATAAAAAGTAAAAATACGGAGGGGATAATAAATGACATCCTGTTTATAATGTAGTCTGTTTCAAATGAAGCTTGTACCCTCTGCAGCTCTGGTGAGTAAAAGGTGGTAACATCCCTAGAGGAAATATCAAAGAGGCTGGGGTGTTGTTGCGGTACAGTTGTCGACAGCAGCAAATCGCTCTGTGTTTCTATTGGTGACGGCTGTAATGGGAGAAGTCATGGAAGACAAAAAGAAAATCAAACATGCTAAACTTTCTGTCGGGACGTTGTGAGATATCCCAGACGTGGCGTCGGTTGTCATACTATGACACACTACATGAGATTATCGTGTACGACACTCATTGTCGTTCACGATCTGAGCTGACACCATATGACACTGCGTCGGGCTATAATCAGACTGATATCATGTAGTCTGAACCCGCATTAGTAAGAGAAAGTATTAATGTGTAGTAAGCTAACAACAACTGATTGTTAGCAGGGGAGCATACAGAGTGAGTGGATTTCGTTGAGTAACATTGCATGATTGTAAAAGACGTATTACCACGGGCTGTGCCCAAAGAACTGTGTGAATATTTAGCCCGCCAGGATCTCGCTAGCTAGCTTAGCAGCTTATAAATATTGTGGGCTTTAGCTTGCTAGGAGTAAGCTAGTTAGCAATTTGAGGTAAAAAAGAGGAACTCTGGGCACATGGAGCTCCAACGTATACATGCTACTTAGATTTTAACTGCAGCAGTTACACACACACACACACACACACACACACACACACACACACACACTCACTCCTGGGCCCAATTTGTTTGTTTTTGTATGTTGATAACACTTTATGCAAAACTGTTTGTTAATACACTGTAATTACAAATTTGACTTATGGTGATTTTGAATTTTTTTTTTCTTTTTACAGAGGTATCACAATTTAATACTATATTATACAACAGTTAGTTCTGGCCCTGCAATCTGATTGGTCGAGAGACAGTAAAACCGTGACGATATTGGAGTACAATATGTATCGCTCCGCCTCACAGCTGATTGCAATCAACAATCAAATCAAAACTGACGGTTAGTGTCAGTTAGGTCAGCAGTTGCGTTGTAGGCTAATTAATTCATCCACTGTCAAACAGCCAAAAATATGGATTTATTTCCTAAAATAAATTTTGAATTGAACTATGAATGGTCATCAGAGGAAGATGAGGGAGAGGAGAAGCTGAATCCATCTGAGCACACATCCAGGTTTATCAGTGTTTCATCAGCGGAGCTCAATGACTTGGAGAAAAGCAACATACTGTCAGATCAGAAGGCAGAGTCGGCTGTGCCTGTGAAGCGACAGTCCACCATGCAGTCACCAGAGACTTATTTCACCGGCTGCACAATTAATGGAAACGTGCAGATAAATGTGTATAAAGAGTAAGTGCCTGGCGCACCATGTCTGCGTTACATAGCAACGGTGACAGCGGAGTCCTGAGGGAACTATTTTTGTTGGCAGAAGACAAATAAAATGCTTAAATTATCTATTTTGTCCTCATTTTTCAACATTTCTTAATCAGCCTTGCTTATTTAACTGTTGAACTGTTGTATAAAAGCAATATCACACTCGAGCTCGTGATGTTGTACTGTGATATCGTCACGTCCTGCGGCCTCGTGCCTACGACCGAATCACAGCCGTGACGATATCACAGTACAACATCACTCCCTCCCGTGTGATATTGCTTAATTGTCAATCCCTTTGGACCCGTAACTCAGTACCAGAATTAAAAGCACATAGATCATTTTATTTCATTAAAATTCTTGGTTAATTGTGTCATTGTCATTCATAGGTATGACAGTGTTATCTTTCTGCTACTTTGTTTTGCCGGTAATTATGTTTACTTATTTAATTATTAGCATGGGCTAATGGTGCAAGGCTTAAATAAGCAAATAAATAAAGATGAATTCATAATCTGGTAATCATTAACATGTTACAGAACTAAGGTTAATAGAAATACAAATGATTTGTTTGCCACGAGGTTGGTGTGGACAGACCAACAGACCGACTAACAGGCTGGCACTGCCATCCCTGGAGCCATACTGCTAGTGTGGATAAAAACATTCCAGTGCAAAGGGAAGAAGCCAGGATGAGCCTGACTCACCCCAATTAGGTCACCAGCAAGAGAATATCTGAATAATGGCTGGGAAGCTAAAAGTAGTCCAGTCACTAAGCCAATTACTTACCTCTTCTCATGCTGTACATTCAGACCTCTTTACTCATATGTCTCTATATGAAGTGTATCTATGAGGAGGTGAAGGTTACAATGAATAGAACACCATTTTAGATCTTATTAATGACTTCCTTTATACACTGTTAGATGCAGTTGCTCTGGTTCTTTGAACTAATGCTCTTGAAAAGCAAAAGCCCTTGTTGTATTTTATGGACCAGTGGAAGGTACCTTTAGAGGATGAGGATGTAGATACTTTCCCAGTGTGTACTTAGCATTCACAGAACACTCATCAGAGATAAACTCATTATCTTTTTGGTTCCTTGTGTTGGAAGTGAAAAAACACTTTCATCACTCTGAGGTGAGAACGTTTCCTGCCTGTGCCTGTGTACAAGACTTAAATGTAGGGAAATGTAATTATCACCATGATTTTAATTAGCAGGTAAGGAGCATTTCTGAATGTTACAGCTAACTTTTTGACTCAGATTGTGTTTCCACCAATAAAAGTTTATAGTGCAAGTTTGATGAGGACTGTGAAGTGATGCAACTTCCTTCCTAAGATGGTAGAAAGATGCATCATCCCACATCTGTCAAAGATGATGATAAATGCTGATCAAACTATGAGAGAGCTTGATCATGAAGCCCTTGTGGTGGGTTTTGTAATCAGAGCCCCGACCATCACTGACTGCCTGTGCACACTGACATGCATACACACATATGTAAATACATGCAAGTAAATTGTGCAAGTGGTGTCTCCTTAACTGCATTTTCCAGACATCTGTCTCACAAAACAGATACACTTCTGTTTTAATTGAGACAACTGGCGCAACGAATGAGCGACACTACACAGATGTAGTGGGGTGTGGAAATAATTGATGTTAGTCATGAACGCAGTGCAAGGATGACATATCAAATTATAAGGGTCGGTAATATTTTGAGATTGTGAAATAATGATAACAAATTTTCTCACAAATTCGTGTTTGGAATGTGTCAAAGTTTTGCAGCTGTAGAAATGTGTGTGTGTGTGTGTGTGTGTGTGTGTGTGTGTGTGTGTGTCAAAAAGTTTTGTGCACATAGATAAAATTTGCAGGTGTAAATTTTTTTTTTGCAGCTGTAGAAATATTTTGTGTATATGTAAATATGTTTTGAAGTTTTAGAAATACTTTGTGTGTAACTAAGATTTTTGCTGGACAGTCTTAGAATTGGACACATTAATTTCTTATTGTGTATGCAACTCTAAAGTTGCTACAAAACTGTTTAACGTATACACAAAATATTTTGTGTATACGTGATGTTTATTTTTTTTTAAAACATGCACAAAATATTTTTACAGCCATAAAAACTTTTTCACACATTTGCAAAATATTTCTACAATTACAAAACTTTTTTTTTACACATGCACACATTTTTTTCTGCAGTTACAAAACTTTTTTACACGTGCAAAATATTTCCTCAGCCACAATTTTTTTTTTTACATATACACAAAATATTTCTACAGCTATACATTTTTTTAACACATACAAAAAATACTTCTGCAGTTAAAAAAGCTTTTTCTTTTTTTTTTTACACATGAAAAATATTTTACAGCTACAAGTTTTTCTTTACACATGCACCAACTATTTCTTAAATTACAAAACTTTGTACAGATGCATAAAATATTTCTACAGCTACAAAACATTTTTTACACCTGCGCTTAATATGTCTACAGCTTCAAAACTTCACTACACATACAAATGATATCTATGCAAACAAAACTTTTAAACTCATGGACGGAATATATCTTAAGCTGCAAAACTTTAACAAAGTCATGAATGAAGTATAAGATGAATTTGTGAGAAAATTATTTCTAATGTTTTTCTAAAAAAATATAATAATATTAATGAATTAAATATATTATGTTTTAAATTCAGTTTTATATTTTTGTTTATTTTCCTTGCATAATTTAAGTTGTATACCCTTGAAAATCACTGGTGGGGGGATGGGACATAGTCAGTCAGACATGTTTCTACATTGAGCTGTTAAAGTTGTATAGTTAAAAGTCAGAAAGTATTTGTGTTCAATATATTAATATCTCTTAATCGATTTTAATAGAGGTGCTGCTTTTGCTATGCAGACCGTGTAGAAAGGGTGGAAACAATTTTAACAGTGGAGGAGTCAGTCTCAGTGTTACAAAGAAGGTAACAACAACGTCACCAATCAAGTGATGGGATTCTTTGCATGATCAAGTATATTAAAAAACTATCTCTTCAGTTTC
The DNA here is from genome assembly GCF_011397635.1 of Epinephelus fuscoguttatus. Lineage (NCBI taxonomy): Eukaryota > Metazoa > Chordata > Actinopteri > Perciformes > Serranidae > Epinephelus > Epinephelus fuscoguttatus. The sequence continues at coordinate 41,510,942 of NC_064752.1, forward strand.
ATTTGGTGAGCAAATACAAACAGAAATGTCACAGATTGGATGGCTACAGAGCTACGACTGCCTTCAATTTCTGTGCAAACAGCCAGAACGGCATGGACAGAGCACATTTCATTGTTATTTTTTCATGCTTTTTGCAGATCTGCCATGTATATTGTTGGATTGTCGACGAGGCATGGACTGTATTTCCTTGAATAAAATAGCCCTGACTTGGATGTATTTGCTCAGTGATGCCTCAATAGCATTTACTACCCTCGCAGATGGCTGCTCTCCTATAGCCTGGAGGAACATAGTCAAGTCTGAGCTGCTTTTAACTGTAACCCAGTACGTTGGCTTCAGTTGTGTTGGTATTACAAACATCTCAGGGAGAGAAGTATATTTATTCTCCCAGCACTGGCATATGTGAACAAGAGAGTGCTCTGAACATTTGAAATTTGAAGTAAAAAAAAATGTATGCATGTTTCTATAGAACAGCCTGTGGATGCTCTCATTGGGTTAATAAGGCATGAGCCGTTATTTTCAGCTTCTGCATCCCACATCTCTCCATAGCTATTTCCAGTGAAGTCAGGGAGCTCAGTCATGTAGCAACTCTTATACTTTTCCCCATGAGAGAGATGATGAGACTAATCCAGGACCGTTCGATCAAATGAAACTTTTCAGTCGAGCTATTTTTCAATGTCACATTTCTTTATGTTTGATCCATGAGGTAGGCTTGTCCCATTGGCATCATCTATCATCATCAAGTCGAGCTACCGGGCTCTCCTGACCACTGAGCAGTCGCTCTCGGGAGACGGATGCCTCCGAGGAACATCTGTCAATCAAAGACTTGTGGAGGCTTCGCTGCATTTCCATCTTCAATCAGCCACAAAGAAACTCATGAATCTTGCACGCTGGAATCTAGTCCTGATGCTTGTAAAGGTATGCATGCGTGTGCACTGGTATTTTGGTGTGTGCATGTAGCACACATGCACACATAAACTCTGCACATACTCAAGACTCCATCTCTCTTTGACACTCCAGTTATCCGTATAAAGATTTCCACATGCTTGTCACAGATGTGATTCCTGTGCCAGCTTTGTTAAAAGAACAGCTCCCAGCCAAGATGGGGAAATGAGCCTCTTGGAGGAGAGTGTATTCAAGCCAGGAGTGTAAACACTCATTCTAGCTAGTGTTGGCACCTGTGTGTTTGCGGAGGTGAGTGGTGTGCTCTAAAATTTAAAAACACTCTCTATTAATCTGCATTCAAACAATTTTAAAAGATGCAGTTATAGCTCAAAGATGAATGCAGAATAAGACTTTGTCAAGCCTTTGGAAGTGCAGGAGCAGCAGTTCATTCTGTCACACGAGAATCATTTTTGAGCGGCTTTGAAGGCTAATCAATGGCACCCAACGTCAAACTACAAAGACCTCTGATTTAAGCAGACTAGTTAGCAGAAAATATCTAAACATGCCAGTGCTGCTCACCTAGATGGGCTGAGTGAGTCCTTGAAATATCAATGCATCGAACAGCTGCTGATGAAGTGCTGATACAAAGACTGGAGAGAGGAAAATCAGTGAGTGAGACGGTCCCCTGAAGAATGGAAGGACAGGACAGGCGACAGATTTTGGGATGCTCGCGGTCACCAAAGGTTGAGCACTATTCAGACACAGAAGATGACAACGTTAATTGGGGTCACTCCTCTGGGACATCCTCTCCTTTCAGTGTAATTTTCTTCGGTGGATGACTTGCCCACAGGATCAGAGGAGAAACTGATACAAATTAGCCAATTTTTCGTCAGAGACTTAGCAGTGAATTGGGAAAACTGGGATCATTTCATCAAATCATAGCAGTGTTTAGACACAACGTGCAGCGGCCCTCCTTTGCCAATAATAATAAGAACTAGTTGCCAAGTTGCAAACACCATGTCATTAATCTGTTGTGCGCCACACTCAATTACTCCATTTTCTCCAAGGAGAGAGGAACAGACTGTGGCCTTAACTGTGGTTTCACAAGATCTATAATTAGAGAAACAATTATTCAATTTCATGATAATCATGGTTGCAACACTGTGTAACACTCAAAATCGCTCCCTGTATACACCTAGTGTGTGTCTCATTGTTCCCTCTCACCTTCAGAGTTCATCTGGGGCTAATGAACACAGCTCATAAGAGCTACATGCTCCCTAATGGTTTAGGGAGATATTTTACTTGTTTATGTCCACCATATGGTTTGTGCAATCTTTCAGTGGGGACCAGGGAATAGGGTTACCTTCAAAAGGGGCCTCTACACACAAATGCCCAGTTTCATGCTTGCTTATACTTTAGATGTGCAGAACCTGGTATTTTTAAATGCTATTTTTAGGTCACTTTGAGGGCACTGCCACTGTTCTTTAACTGATGAAAAAAGGACATTTTAAAATAGTTTATTATATATTTTATTCAGCATGTAAAGTGCCTCATAGTGCCACAACCCCATTGAAAGGGCTGTATATAATGGTTGGCACTGTAGGCAGAAGTCCATGCAAAAAATTGGATGTTTATTAACAAAATATTAATGAGACTGAAAATTAAAGTGCAAGCATTCAAATTATACACAGTGACAAAACAAGCATAAATTTAGATTTAGATGTTACCACTAAGAATATATGTTACCAGTGGGCAGGAGCACACCAACGTTAAAGCCGCTAGGGCTGATATTTAACACCGATGTATCAAATAATAAGAAATTTAAAGCTACCCTTGGCTTCATGGAGTTTTATCGTGGGTTTCAACTCATTGTTTCACTGTCTGACCCACAACTTCATTGTTTTGCTTCACTCTCACTGCTCTCATAGTGTCATTTTTGGCCTGAGCAAGCAGCTGTGTTCAAAGAACAGACTCTTAATACCTAATGTGCATGACCTGCTCAGCTTGCAGACAGCTAGAGACCAACTGATAGACCAGATATTTCCCTCAGGAGTTGGTAGAGACCAAAAACAGAGCTTAGGAGAGAGCACAGCAGCCTCCTAGAGAAATAGCGCCTCGGACTTAGGACTTAAATAAATAAATGTTGGGAAAAATGAGGAGAGCAGCTTAATGGGGCAACAGTAGCTCACGCCATTGGGACTTGGACTGGGAACCGGAGGGTTGCTGGCTCAAATCCCAGTCCGGACCATTTATATGGAGTGTGGACTGGTAGCTGCAAAGGGTGATAGTTAGCCTCCTGGTTACCTCTGAGATGCCCCTAAGCACCAAACCAAACTGGCGCCTGTCCATGGGCAGCCCCCTCTCTCTGACATTTCTCCATTTAATGCATGTATAGGTCTTGTTTGTACATGTGTGTGTATTTAAGACCTGAGTGGGGATTAATAAAGTATATATTCTTCTTCTTCTACTGCTATTGATGAACAAATTAACAAAAATTGAATTTTATGCTGCTGAGGTGGTAAAGTTTACATTCATTAATGCAGGTTATATTGGATTTTGTAATTTGAAGTTTGAGTGCATACGTTTATAAGGTGTTTTGTCACAAAGGGGTAATTTTCTTTTATTTCAGTCAGTTAATCACAAGTTGCAACAAGTGTTCAGATGAGAAAATGGACAATAGTGGCAGTGATCAGTGATATAAAGCCTGTCTAAAGCCTTTCCAAACATGCACACCTGTAAGCAGCAAAACAACATACAGCCTATGCTCTGCCTTACCTCTCGGGTTAGCATCGGATAGTGCTGACACTGTCCAGATGTCTACACCGTACTCAGACTGATTGCCTGAGACAAAGTGAACAATGAAAATAAATGCCTTCACCAGAAGAAAATCCTGATCAGATCAGAGCTGAAGGACAGATGAAAAGACAGCGAGTGAAGTAAGACAGGGCATTTAAGGTAAGCTGCAGAGTGTGTCTTGTTAGGTGCTGAGCTCATTCGATTTATTTACTTCAGTTTTTTGGTCAGCTTTGTTTGTTCCAACATTTCAAGGTTTTTTTGTTTTTTTTTTCTTACTTCATTGTTAACAAAGAGTCTGGTGATATAGCTAACAAGCTTAGTTGTCGCTGTAACATCTATGCATCTTAATGATGTTGAAGCATTGGTTGTCTCAGTAATTGCATCTTTGAAGACAACTGCTTCACGCAGAGCACAAATGGCAGTCCTCAGATTGGTAATTAAAAGTGTGCAGTTGGAGCTGGGATGTGATGATTAAGGCAGTACAGACTCGACTGACAGATGACGGGATGAAAACTGTATTGATAATAGTGCACAGTCAGTATCAGTGTAGCCCTGTCACTCATACACACACACACACACACACACACACACACACACACACATTGGGAATATTTTGGCCTTTGTCCAGAAGACACAGAACAACATAATTATTCCAATCTAGTCTTACAGAAATACATGAAACGACCATGACCCCTGCATTACGTGGTGGTAGCACATATCATATTTAAATAACATGCTGGCTCTAGAGAAACAGTGCCAATGGAAAGTCAATTAGGATTCTTTGTTAAGGAGGATACACGATTCCCTGGTTCAGCGACATCAGGCAATAGGCTGTGGTCAATGTTATGACCCCACAGGTACACTCTAAAAAATGATTCATGGGGTAAGGGAAAAATGCTTAAAATGAAGTTTTCGACATTAAAACAAATTAATTAAATAATTATTATTATTTATTTAAGAAGTTGGCCAAAAGCAAAAACATTTTTGACATTTCTGAGCAGGGATGGAATCAAAATAAATAAGTTAGAATATTTGACCATTACATATCAACAAGACTTATAGATAAATATTAAGTTGGTTTGAATAAGTTCAGTTTTTCAAGGTCAAAATAAATCATGTCAGTTGTACTAAACAGACTGAGTATGTCAGATTATAAGGACTCATAGGATTTGCTCAATAATGCCAGAGTTGGAACTACTTCAAAAGATGCATGCAAATTGTTTCCTTATGTTTTTTTAAGCTGAACCTGATAATTAATTTTTAGAGTGTAGTATGAAGAGCAAGAAAGTTGACGTAGTGGGACATTGGTGGGTGGCTGAGTCACCAAACACTAGACATTCACTCTGGAGACTGCTGCAGTACTTACATCCCATACATTACTAACTTTTTTTAAAAAAAAAAACAAAAACACCACCTTTTTCTCAACCTAACCAAGTAGTTTTGATGCCTGAACCCAACCAGGCCACCACCACGTAATGGGGTGATCTGTGGTTGTGATCATTTTAGCTCAGTGGCCCAGCCGTAGAGTGTTCGCCCTGAGACTGGGAGGTCATGGGTTCGATCCCCGGCTGGGTCATACCAAAGACTATAAAAATGGGACCCATTGCCTCCCTGCTTGGCACTCAGCATTGGGCGGGTTAGATCACCACATGATTCCTGAGCGTGGCACCGCTGCTGCTCACCGCTCCCTCAGGGGATGGGTCAAATGCGGAGAACAAATTTCACACACTCAGGTGTGTGACAATCAGTGGGACTTTGACTTTGACATATTACCATATATATATACCGTATATATTTGATCACATTATGGCCTTCACTTAGAGTTGTGTTTCTGATCACCTATCAAACATTACATGCAATATTTACTCTCCTTTCAGCTCTGTTTTGGTCTCCACCAACTCCACCCAAATCTATTGATTTAGTTCAATTTGATTAAGCTCCTCATCTGTATAGTCCAGGTCCAATAAATATGGCTGGTCTCTGGGTCATGTGTTGTGACTATGGATGAGCATGTGTTTGGGTAACTATAAAGATAGAGGGCTGGAGGACACTCGCCAGTCCTCACTCTGACTGACTGTTCATGCAGTTTGTACTGTTTGTGAGACTCCATTCATGAATGCTTATTAAAACTCAAGAAAGACAGCCGACGTGTGAAGACTTTTCTTTAAATTGTTTATTGAATAATAATTTTGCCACCACACCATCAAAGTTAAATAGTTTCTGAGCATAATGATACTCTATGGGATACTTCACCATTGCATTTATCTTCTTATGTTTCCTCAAAAACTGTATTACAGCAGTGAAAATCAGCTTCACATAACCAAACTGCCCCATGTCCTCCCCTATCCATGTTCTTACAATTTATCTATAATTTTGTTGTCTCGATTGTTCCTACTTTGATTTTACTATATGTTGGTCTAGGGATTCCTCTTCTGTTGCCTCTCCTGATGCTTCCTCTATTTCCTCACTGCGAGGTTTTTTTTAGTAAGTTTTTCCTTATCCCAATCAAGGGTCCAGGGACAGAGGGTGTTGTATACAGTTCAGATTGTAAACCTACCAAAGGCAAATTTGAAATTTGTGATATTTGACAATATAAATAAAACTGACATGACTGGACTTAAGTAAGCCTGTGCGTGCAGATGAATATGCTGCGTGGTTTGGTCAGACAGCAGATTGACCTGGATGCAGATCCCTATGCAGTTAGCCAACATTAGAATTACAGGGGTTTATTTTCAGTCAGATGCAGAGACAAGTGTGATACATGTAAAATTCCTGCTCATTTAGAAAGCTTAAGGAGGCTCCCGCAGCTTGTACCAATATATACAGTGTTTTGTCCATGTCCTTGTTTAATTGAATCTTTACAACAGAGCTGGTGAAAGCAAAGTTAGCAAGACCAGTAGAGTCATAATAGCCACATTGATGGGAAATATGCAGGATTGAAATAAATCAAGGTCTCAGGTCATCAAATACTGATGCCTTTGTCATGCACCTTGCCTGTGACACCGATGCCAAAGGCACCCTTTCACGTTACTGGGAGATGCACCTTTTTTCTTTTTTGCAGGTTGCAAAACGCGAGGTGCGCCACACTACCTTTTTTATAATTGAATGCCACTCGTGAAAAACAAAACAAAAAAAAAAATGTTTGCTGCGCTTTTTTATTGTTGCCAGGCAACCATGGCATCACCTCCTTACGCTAATCTTCCTGTGTAATCAATTTACCATTTATTCATTTAGAGGGTAAGAGGGTGCTTGCTGTAGCTCTGTTCAAGAGTGAGAGGCTGTCAGCAAATAGTTTGTCGGGCACAGGGAAATAGTGTGGGCACATGAGACCCTAATACAGAGGGTGGATCATGGGGAGTACCACCAGATGGTCCAGGAGCTTCGCCTTGATGTTGGCTGTTTCCAACGTATTTTAGGATGACCTGAGGGCAGTTTGACAATCTGCTGTCTATCGTCGGGCCGTATAGATCTGGGTATCCAGTTACCGCTACCACCAGTTTCTCCAGTTTCCATTGTTTACCAACTCTAAACCTATTGCTGTGACCACCACAGAAGGACCGCCTCTCAAAGCATCCGATTGGACAATGGGAAAAAAGAAGACAAAAAAAGAGATGATGTGGGAAGTTATTTTGCTTTGAGTTGAAGTTTTTTCAACTTGAGGAGTTCAGAGTGCTCCAGCAAAATTGCCCGGTGCCTAGAGCGCAGAAAGCGTGCACAGAGCTTCACTCATTAAAAACAGTTTCAAAAAGGCGCCCGCAGCTGCTAAAACACTTTTTGATCAGGGCCTAAAGGTGCCTTCATGCCAAATGGAGTGACAAAGCATCGTTCTTTGCCAATCTGGGAATGAGATCGAGCTGAACTTAGACTTTTATGTGGAAAGTAATTTACATTCTCCATTAATGACTGTATAATCAGCTGCTTCAGGTTGATTATATTGTATAATTATTTATATGTAATAATTATATTGATTATATAAATCAGGCTCATGTGAAATAATTTGATAACTGTCTCTGTATGTCTCTATGCCCCCTCCTGAGTTTCATCAATGTGCTAACCACTGTGTGGATGGCAGGTTGTGGAGCATGTTACACATCAGCATAATAACTCTTTTTCAGCCACACTGGCATTTCCAATACAGTCTTTTCCCGTCACATTCTGTGCTTTCTCACATGCTGCGCCGCGGCCTTGTCAAACTCCTTGCCGTTAATACTATGCACACCCTTAGGGTTACCAGTTTAGTAAATCTCTCCCCGTTATCAATTTGAATAGTCACACAATGATAGATGAGCAGTCTTTACACACATGCGCGTCCGCATGCATTAACGCCACTGCAAATATTTAGTAAGCACGTCCAATCTGGCTTTGTAGAGGCAGCCTTACAGTACATCAGTGTGGTGCAGTGTTGTCTTATATCAAAGTTTATCTACCGACTAGTGCATCATCCTATTTACAGAGCAGATTAAATGTGCTGTATGTTTATCAGCCAGAAGAGACCACAGAAGATAGAATCACTATTTACACATTTATAAGATATAAGCCCAGTATCAACTTGCACAAAAATAAAGAGTATGAGAGCATCTATTTCATTTTGTGTTTATCAGAATCTAGAATAAAGAGGATGAAGATAAGTCCAATCACTGGTAGTTAAGATCCATGGAGTTATGAATTGATGTAAAAATAGAGGAAGCTGCCTGTGTGCATTAGAAGCTCCAGCGCAAGTAATATGACACATATGTAGGCAACAGATGATGGCGTATAAACTCATATTTCTCTGATCAATAATTTACAGAGGACCGATCGACACAGCAACGTCCAGATCCCCGGTGATTTCCAAGGTTAATGGCATACATGCATTAACGGGCAGAAATGCTAAAGGTCTCTTGGCAGGGTATGACAGATAAGAAGACATTATTGCTGTGTACTGAATGACAGAGCAGGCAGTGTGCCCTAATGTCAAATGAAAAGACAAATCGCTCACAAGTGTAAAACATGTAAACTTTGCTTTGAGTAAAACAGGACATGTGATGGTGGATTCATGAGATGATTGTTTGCTGATTACGTTTCAGCTCTACAGCAGCTAATCAATAATGGGAGACTGACACACTCTGTAGTGCATATACTAACCAGGAATTCATACACAATGCGGAGGGAAAGAAGACACGCTGTACTATATGACAGCAGATTAGACATAGAAGGCATTCAAAACTACAGAATCATATCTGTGTTAGAGAAGTGTCGTTAGTACGAGCATTCACTCTGTCGCAGAAGCGTAAAATAGGCCACAGACCTTCACGCTCGGCGCTGAATTGCTGCTCGTATCAGACTTTTTTGGATGTTTTCTTCATATCTATTCTAGGATGTAACCAATATGTGACACCAATATGAACTGACAGCCATGTTGAAAAGACTGTGTGAAGAGTGACAGTAACAAAAGATGTCACATATCTGCAGCTTGTTTTGAACACATCCTGGTTTTGATGTCTGCCCTCTATTTTTGACTTGAATTGAGGCTTCTCCCCAAATATCAGTCAAGCCATCCAATCCACTTCTTTTCCACTGTTGTTTTTATTGTCCTGCAGGACAGTAAAAATACTGGCTGAACTGAGCTGCCATAGTGCCAATGTTAAAACACTGGTCAATGATATGATCAATGGTTTGTACATTAAAGATCCAGTGTGTAGGATTCAGGGGCATCTACTGGCAGACATGAGCCCCTTTTCCACTGCAGGAACTTTTCTCATTTACCTGGGATTTTGAAAAACCTCGGTGCGTTTCCACCAAAATTACCCAGGTCAAAAACTTTCCCTCAAGCCCAAATTTGCCCTAGAAAAATTACCTAGTAGGGGGGTAGGACTTTTCAGATAACCCGGAATTCTTGAGGGGCAGGGCGGTGTGCTGAGGAATGCTGATCAGTGGAACACACACGCAGCGTTCCGCACTTCCTGGTACGGGCAGCTGCTGCAAACTTTATTTCAGTTCTACAGGCTACACTTAATTTGTGTTTTGATTAAGGATGGGTACCGAAACCTGGTACTTAATTAGCCCCGGGGCTAAATTATCAAAGACCATAGTATTTAGGCTGACCAAACGTCCTCTTTTGCCCGGACATGTCCACTTTTCACGTCCCATCCGGGGCGTCCGGGGGGTTTTATAAACTGATGATAATGTCCGGTTTTCTGTGTGTTTGTGTGTGTGTGTTACAGTGCAGCACAGGCCGCATATTTCTGCCGAACCCGAACCGAGCCCGACATTATTTAATGACCAAAGCACTGAGTTTGTGCCACACAGTTGTTATGGTTACAGGCTATTTAACAGGCCGGGCGTGCTCAGCGAAGAGGGAGACCTCCGTGTTTGAGACGGGAGCAGGAGGCGGGAGGTCCGACGCTTCCAGCGAGAGGAGATGGAGAAATAAAACAAAATAAGATAAAATAGGAAAAACCTGTCTCCCTCTTTTATTTTATTTTCAGACATCAGAAGTCCACTGACCATGCAGTGATATGTATTGAGTCGGGAGTGGAAATATTTGCAGTAATTTAACATTTTAATCTCAGAGGATATCCGAGATTGGCAAGTACTAGCCCTAACCAGGGCTCCTAATTCTAACCGCTTCTGACCTCAGTGTGTCATAGTGACAGGTACTAGCCAATCACAGCATGGAGTGGGATCCTTAATATCGCATTGGGTGTAAATAGCCAAATAGCTGCGGAGTGACTATTCTCACTAATGTGAGAATACTATAATAATACGTTACTTTGTAACGCGTTATACCCATCTCTGCTAACATTATGTCTTACACAAGGACAGCACGCTAGTTCGGCCGATAGCGAATTGTTCCTAATAAGCTCAAATGACAGCTGTCTGTATGTAGACTAACTAACTAAGCTTGACACTTATCTTAAAATACTTTAAAACTTTGCTGCTGGCTGAGACAAACAGCCCCAACTCTCTACACCAGCATGTAACCAGCCAAGCTGGCGGAGCCAAATACAGGACACATGCTGAATCATCTACGTCATCACGCTAATTTGAATAAATTTCCCAGAACTTTGAGGTGCAGTGGAAACGCAAACCACACAGATTACCAGGAATTATTTTAGCCAGGTAAATAAATTCCTGGTAATAAAAGTTCCTGGAAATGTTGGAGGGAAAGGGGCTATGGTATATAATATTCACAACCATGTTTTCATTAGTTTTTTTAATCATCAGAATACGTTGTGGTTTTGTTACCTTAGAATGCAGAGGTGGGAGCAAGTCACACGCGCAAGTCACAAGCACGTCGTAACCTTCAAGTCTCAAGCATTTCCATGTTACTGTGGGGAAAATCAAACAAGTGGAGTCCTTGCTGTAAGTCAAGCATGTCGAGTCAAGTCACTGTTCAGGTCAAGTAAGTCACAAGTCAAGTCATACTCACAAACTCATAAAGATAATATAAACTGCACCCAGTGGTGGAATGTAACTAAAGACCCTTACCCAGGTACTGTGAGTATTTATTTAATAATTTTTATGTTATGTTCAAACTGTTGGTTGGACAAATCAAACATTATGAAGGTGTCATTTTGGGCTCTGGGTCAGTGTGACGCTATCTCTCACTGTTTCCAGAATTTTTGACTAATAATCTACTAATGGAGAAAATTATCAGCAGATTAACCCATTATAATGATAATCAAAATCAGCTCTACCTCAACCAACCACAACAGTCAAATCCTGCTTATACATTAATGCATGTGTCAAAATCATCTCATAAGTTTATTTATAGTGGTAGACTACAACAGTCACAGGAGACATGTTTTCAGTACTTTTACTTGGAATACTTTAGAGTATTTTTACAGGGTGGTGTTAGGTACTTTTACTAGAGTAAAGGATTTAAACACTTCCTCTCTTGCTCCAAGCCTTCTGGTAAGGGTGAAAGACTCCACTCACATAACATACCTGCAGGTAAGGTAATAACACACTGTTAAAATCCCCAAATGCGAGCCGAGCAGGAACGAGGCCAAAAAAACATGTCACTGGGGAAACTATGTCACGGCGCACAGTGGTGGCTGCGTGTGCGTAATGGCCTGGAGCTGACAGTGTGTTACTGGTTGCAAAACATGTTTAATACTTAATGAGTTATTAAAAAACCTAACTCACAAGTATCACACAGATAGAACTGAATAAAACCACATAGTGAAGCTCATGATGCTGCTGTACATGGTGCCATTCTTCCAAGGAGAGCTGCTGGCAGGGGGAAGTGGTAGCGCGGCCACGAATATCTGCCGGCTGGTCTTCCCCCACTGCAGTAAACGTCATCATATTCTAAAAATAAAACGTTAACTTCTCAATATCTAGAAAAATACAAATGCTAAATAAAAAAAATCAAGTCCTTTCAAGTCATCTGTCTCAAGTCAAAGTCAAGTCTCAAGTCATGAATACCAAGTCAAAGTCAAGTCTTTCATCAAGTCTCAAGTCATGAATACCAAGTCAAAGTCAAGTCTTTCATCAAGTCTCAAGTCCACAAATTTGCAACTCAGGTCGGCCCCAAGTCATGTCATGTGACTCGAGTCCCCCACCTCTGTTACAATGAGTCGTTTATTTGTGCATACTGAGCCAGTCCTCTATAAGGAAGTTCACCATGTTGTTTTTACAGTAGCCCAAAATGGACAAACCAAAGACTGGTTCTAGGTAAAGCCATTCACATTTTCTCATCAGCCACTGTAGTTCTCCTACATTGGCTACTTGGCACATGGTAGCAGTTTCAGTTTTAAAACCTCACTGCTAAATGCCACTACATTCTGGAAGCCAGTATTGTACTTTTTACCCCACTGCAGTTATCTGTCATGTATAGTTAGTCTATTGGTTACTTTGTGGATTCAGATTATACAAAATATAAAGTATTATTATGGATAAAGCTAGCCAACAGTATACAAAAAACATTAAAAACAGCCCTACCTTTATCAGCTGCAACATAAGTGATGCTTACAAATTAATGCATCACTAATTATAATCCAGTGACATACATTATTCTGAAATGGAACATTATGCATAGTACCTTTTACTTAATTTTACTTTTTGGTCCAGTGTGTTGGATTTTGGCAGATACACTGGCAGAAATGGAACACAGTATAATTAGTATGAGTTCTTTAGTGCATTATCACCTGAAAATAAGAAACTGTGTGTTGTCTTTACCTTAGATTGAGTTTTTTATATCTCCATAAGGAGCAGGTCCTCGTTCATGAAGTCTGTCATGTTACACCACCATGATTCTACAGTAGTTCACAATGGATAAACCACACATTGGCTCTAGATAGGGCTGTTGTGTTTTCACCCTGTTGCTTCAGTCACCATAGACCTAATGCGATGAGCATAACAGTGTCAGAAAAACACAGATTTGTAATGTGAGACTCCTTTATCAGTGTTTTTACCAGTTTAAATCACAGATAATTTGGCTCCCAGTAAATAACTCTGCAAAAAGTGAGCACACATTGGCAGGTGCTAGGCTAGTGGCCTGTCTGTGACAAGCCGAACAGTGTTGGAGATTTGTAACATGAAACTGCTTTATTCAATGTTTTTATTGATTTTCATCAGTGCGTGCTCCATGTGTTTTGGAGAGGAAGAGACCTCTGCAGATAATTTGTCCTCTGGTGAAAACCTCCTGATCAATTAACAGTGAAGAATCCTAACTGAAGGTCCACGCTTGGCACATGTGAGAAGATTCAGCTGGTTGGAATCTGCAGTCCTCACACCCCGAACACACTGCCTGTGTGAGCAGCAGCTGTGCATTGTGTAACCTGTGTGTTAACAGGTTAGAACAGCCACACTAGCTGTGTGTGCTCAGCCGAGAACATTTTTTTTCCGTTTGACGTGCAGTTTTTAGCAAATACAGACTGTGAAAGTGGTCTCTTGATGATCATATTGACATTATACCACCTTTCACTAGTTTCAATGTGTGATGAATAAGTTTTGCCCATAATGAATTATGGGCAAAAGTGTTGAAATCTGAATGTATACTTTGAGCCAGGTCCCTTATAGGACTTGTTTTTATTAAACCGACTATGAAAATTATGTCTTTTCTCCATGGTATCATATTTATTATGATTCATGATTATTTTACATCTGCAACATCCACAACACAATATCCACCTAACAGTAAGATCCTGCAAAGACATGTTGGCATCCATGGGCCACACTAAAAAATGAAAGTGATGAGTGCAGTGTTTGTCAGTCCCGGCCTTCACCACTAGTCTTCCACACAGAGCCTTTTCCCTGTGAACCTGGGAGGAGAGCTCTACAGGCTGCCTGTCAGCTGTCCCATGGTGCTTGGAGAGGGCTCATGGTCTTTTTAATTCACAGCCAATCTTCTGTCCATCACACCACTTTATCCCTACTTTAGAGCTCAGCTCAGGTCCACACGCTGTCACTTTCTGACATATCTCGCAGCCTACACCTCGACAATACCAGAAAGTATTGTCAGTTCCTCCCCACCCCCTACACACTTTCAATATGAACATCAAATCATATTTTCAAACTGGATGTAGGAACAGAGCCTCCTGCCTACCTCCCCACACCAATCCACTCCAGGTTTGACTTTTCTTAGCAGTGTGTATGCCTGTGTGTGTGTGATGAAACCATATGTGGACTAAAATAAGAGCTTTGGGTTTAGTTTATGACGGATCACCCCATGCTTATCTGGTGACCTAAGCTTTTTCTTCGGCTTGTCCCACACGAGCCGTCACATGTTGATAATGAGCGGAGGTGGATTCTAAACAGCACGACATGCACAGCCCAGCAAAGGTAAAGAAGCCACCCCTCGTATGCTGCCATTCTCAGGAGATTTCCATGAATAAAGGATTAGCTTCAAGCTGTGAGTCAAGCTCTGGTTCTTCCAGTTGCTTTACATATTTAAGGCCGAATTTTGCACCAGCAGAACAGGCGGCTTAAAGTCAAAGGAGATTGTGCAGCAGTTTTGTAAAGCGAGAGCGAGTCTCGAACAAGTATATTGATGTAAGTTCCTGAAATTCTCAACATACGGTGCATGCCCTATCAGGTTTATAAGAGTTTATCTTTGACTCTCCCCTAGTGAATTTGTAACTGAGAATATTTAGTTGTCTTCAAAAAAACAAAAAGAAAAGCCAAATATATCCCCTCATGTTGGACATGTTTACAGTAAATCAATTTCATTATGACACTGAGATCAGAAAGCTTCCAGTGAGCTCTGAGGAAAGTCATATCGCTGCTGATTTTATCTTCCAAGACTAATGCTGGGGATAAACTGCCTAATCCATCATACATTAAATTGCCTCAACCAGGATCTTTGCCACTGATATCAACTTTATGAGTATGTACATAACTTTGATGAAATAATCTGCCTCTCACAATAACAGCTAATATTATGAGACTGAAAGTCAGACAGTCTTTAGAAATACCTGTTTGGTAATATGATGTTTTAGTGAAAGATTTGGCAGTGGACACTATACTTGTATTAGTACTGGAGTAATTTAAAGTGCTCAAACTCCTGTATCTGGGGACTTGGCTCTAGGTCCTCCTGCCTGCAGACACTTTTACCCATTTTCCACCAACATGGAATGCCCAGTTCTGGTTTAGCACCTAACTTTGAACCATTCAAAGCATCTCGACCAAATATAAATTGATTTGGAACCTGAAAAGTTGGTTCCCACTAAAAACTAGCAGGTTTTCCTTGACCTGAAGTGTGGACCATGATGACATCGGTGGGAGTGTTATATTCTACAGGCTGGGAAGAAAGGATGGAGAATGCAACAATGGAGAAGTCAAGTGAGCAGTCGTCCTGTTGTAATTAATAGATAGTTTGTGCTTGTTTTATGGATAAAAACAAATATCTATAATGACAAAACATAAGCTTGCAGATCAACATATTCTTATACAATGGTTCACATGATATCTAACGAATTAGCACCCCACATTGAGGTTACGGACTTTTTAGTATGTTTAGGCAAGTAAGGTTACGTAGGTTAGGTTTAGGAAAACAAACATGGTGACAACATCCCTCAAAGTAAATAGATTAAGATCACTTGGTTTCACACAGTTCCAAACACCGGTCTCTTGGGGATAGTCCTGTGCTTTGTGACCCACCCAAAACTTCCTCCTTAAGCAGAGTACTTCCTCATTTACTCCTGTCAGCACATTGGTCACATGATGACTACCTTACTGATTTCATGGATTACATACAATGTGTGGTACATTACTTTTCAGGTAAAAAATGCAATTTGCCATCTTGCAACTACTGTTTACTTCTGATGTGCATTGTGCAACATCCTCCGTTGATGATGCAGTCTTAATTAAAATGGTTCCACACCTCAGTCGCTCAGAACTGGTGGAAATGGGAGCTGGTTCACTAGATAGCACCAAAGGTCCAAAAATCCTGAGCGTAAGTGGCTCAAGAACCAGAGGTCATTCAGTGGAAAAGGGGTATGTATGAATTAACTTTGATTTAATGGTTGTCTTTGACAAATTTTAGAAATGTGCTGAATTTCCACCGGATCATCTGTTGTTTGACGTCCAGTCAGGCTAATGGTCATTACATTTGATTTATTGCTTGAATGATCATCAATGTAGCTATTAGAGAATGAAGTATTGCTCAGCTGTCTCACACAGAGAGAAGATTCACAAGTCCATTTCCCACATAGCTGATAGAAGTCATCTCCAATATAGTTGGGAGTAGACCATAGACAGTAAGAACAAAGGAAGCAAAGAGACCAAACAGAAAATGGAACAGAATGATGGAAGCAAAAAAAGTAGCAAGTTTCTTTGGGTCAGTGGTCTTTGCTTGTGGAGAATAAGGACCAAACACATAGTTAAGATCTATGAATAAGTTTTATACACACATGCACTAACTGCATGTGTGGCCAGACCACTTTACCATAAGGGTGCTTGTTTGGGCAGGTGTGAACACAGCAATCGCACTCAGGGGTGCACCAAAACAACCAGACCAAGACCTTCTGGAAGAAATGGTCTCCGTCCAGGTACAAACGAACTCTGGTGCAGTTAATTTGTGGTGAGAACGTGTTCCGACCTTAATCCGAACCAACTGCAGTCACATGACACATTGTTTGGGTTAATCTAGTCTCTATATACAGACTCTACATACAGTGAATGTAGAGTCTGTAGGCAAACCCCGGAGATCTTGCCTTCGTAAGAAGAGCGGATGAGCCCTGGTTTCCGGTTGTAGGTTGTTTGTAGTCCGCGTGATATTGACCAATCACATTTGAGCCGGCTGCAGTTGTTGCCAGGTTAAACGGTCCGTGTGGTGAACTAACGGGGCGGAACATAATTGGCGTCACTGCAAACTCTGAATCCATCGCAATGGTTCAACATATTTACTTATATATAAATGGAAGTCGGAAATGGAAATTTGCCTCCTCCGCCCAAATCAAACTGGAATGCCAAAAAATCAGGGGTCTGCCCCCAGAGGCTGTATCGCCGTCTGCTGGAAGTCAGATACCGAATAAGGTCAATAGGTTCCGAGAATGGGGTTAAACATGAGCATGTTACAGTCCTGAAGGATTATTAATGCGCACCTCCTCCTGTACTGCCTTCATATGCACATTCAGCACATCCAATGCATCAAAACATTGTTTTCTAGCTGGAGCCGCGCCTCGTTTTCAAACTGTATGGTTTGACTAAAATGAACGACAGCAATATAGTCCACGATGAGCAGCGCTAAAATCAACCTGCACAGTTGTCCCTCCATTGTGACATTAGAAAGTGACACATGTACCTTGCAAGTGTACTCTTCCTCAATGTTTTGTATACTTCCTGGATTTTTCCCACATGGAAATTCTGACCAATCAAGAGCAGCTTTTTCGCGCAGAGCATTTTATCTGCTCCACTTGTAAATGCTGCTGTGAGAACACGAACCAACTTCAGGCAATTATGCAACTTTGTAACAAAATTAGTCGCTGATTCGGAACAAAGCAAGAAATCTGTAGGTCTGAAAGCACTTCAACAAACCACAAAGAAGCTTGGAGTGCAGCACACACACAGGGAGTGTAACCTTCTCTTCTCAGGGCGCCATTACTCCACTTCATCTTTACAAAGCAAATAGTGGTATGCTGCCTGCTATTACTGTTCTCAGTGTCACATAAACATTACTTTCAGTAATCATTACTTATAAAGACGTATTTTCAAATAAAGGGAATTATTCACCACAATATTTACATATAGACCTACCAGGTATATTTTTAGGTCAGCAGTATAACCATAAGTGTGATTGCTTCAACTTGTTCATAATTTTGCTTTGTTCCTAAAAAATAAAAAAAACCCTCCCCACTGTTCTGTCACGAGTGCAACCTGTTACAGTCACACAGGATAAACATCCCTCATTATACTTTCTCACCATATTTGCTGTGATTTACACACTCACACACACACACACTAAAATCCATCCAGTGAATAAAGGGTTTCAATGTGAAGAATTTATTGAGTCTTTTTGCCATCTCACAGAGATATGGTTTTATATTAATACAATGGTATTACCTTACTGAAGTAAGAAATTGCAGGTTCAGTTCAAGAAGCAGATTATTCAGAAACGAAAGCAGAAAAAAATTACAAATACAAATTTTGGACATCATAATGAGATATTCCAGCAAAAAGACGTACATACATATAAATAAATAAATCAAAGCAATAAATAGAAAAATGTAAAGGGGTTACATTTTAAAGGTAAAAGGGACAGCACAGAGTCCTTCAAAGCACGATTTAGGTTGATGTGAATTTTATGTAGCACTTTAGTCATAAATATAAAGAATAATGCATACAAATGAAACTGAGAGACAAACTATTCTAGATTCCTCTTAAGGCCAAAACATATTTGTGCTACTTTTCAAGAAAATCTACACACAAATTATTGACAGATGTTAGGTTAAAGTTTTTTATAATGAAGATGTTGTTTGTTAAAAATGAATAGGAAAGTGTGTTGTCCCAAAAAAGTCATCCCAATGAGTTGAAAATGACAAACCCTAGGAGTGTATGTACAACATAATGATAAGGCAATACAAATAAAATTTGCACTGAGAAAACAAATGTGAAATCTAAAACATTACAGTAGCACATTTTTACACTTCATCACAACATTAACAACACCTTCTCTCTTATATCTTTCATACAAAGCACTGCTGATTGATTAAAGTCACAACTAACATAAAACTTGTCTCCTATAATTATGTTCATCTACAACTATTCTGCATCAGGGAAATATGATTAAATGTAATAATGTTGCAATGCAGATTATGCTCATCATCATATGAGACAGAGCTGAATGTATATTATCTACAAATTATTCAGTGTTATGATATCTTGTTATGGTATGTTGAATAGCAAGAAATGAAGGCTGTTATTCAAAAATGTCTTGCTTAGATTGGATGGCATTTTTTCAAAGACAAATGTTTCTGTTTTCAAATGATATATGTGTTACTAGGTGAGATGCAGTTTCACTGTTCAGTACTCTGTGTATATGTATTCACTTGGCTGTGATGGATGCTAATGTTAGCGTTTTCTGAAAAGCGCACTAAATGCACGAAACAGTGGCAACAAACAGATTCAGGAGCGCTTTCATACTCAGTTCTCTGTCATGTTTGGGATATACTAGGTGTTTTAAATTTTTCCCATCTTATGCCATTTCTCTCCATTAAAATACAAAAAAAGTTACATAAAACACAATTCTATAGATAAAATAATAAATAAATAACATACATTCTATGCTTGCCCTTTTGCAAAACAATTACAATCTGTATGTTTTAAAGAGTAGTTGACAGCAGGTTTGACGACTATAAACTCGATAAGGCAAAGCAGCTTTGTTAAACATGTGAAGTATTTCATCTTATCTGTTCCCATATACAACCCATTTACGCAACAACTCCAAGTGTTTCTTGATACATGTTTGAAAAGCATCATGATATAAGCCAGTGTTTCCTTGCATATAATTGACACAAAAAACATGAAAAGCTGTCCTAACTCTGTGGATGTACAGAAGCATGTATTAAAGTGTTAAAGAAGATTGTCTGTTTACGTGGATTTTTTTCACACCTGTAATGACAGGTGGTAATGAATGGACACACGTAAATGAAATTGTTTCATGCAAAATGAAACAAGAAATGTCTCATGTGGAGGCAGCAGGCTGGCAGATAGTCCTCTGAGGATTCTT
The DNA here is from genome assembly GCF_011397635.1 of Epinephelus fuscoguttatus. NCBI lineage: Eukaryota > Metazoa > Chordata > Actinopteri > Perciformes > Serranidae > Epinephelus > Epinephelus fuscoguttatus. Next base: position 41,530,776 of record NC_064752.1, read on the forward strand.
TACAGCTATATTCCCAAATAAACTGGCATGGACTGCATTGTGTAAGTGCAACAAAACTGGATTTAGTAATTCAAGAGCAGAAAAAATTATGTCTTTTAAAGGTAAGATTCATCAAATAGAGATATCTTAAACCAGCATGCTAACCACCAAGCACCAGCCCGTCCTGTCTTGTAACACCACTTATTCCTTGAGAGGCAATTGTGAGTCACTGCTCTCTGTCTGCTCTCAGCCCAACATTAGGAGGAAGTAAGACTGCAGCCCCATAGATTTATCTTATTATATTATGACGAAAACACTGTCTGTGTGTAGGTGTGTCTGTGTGTCTGTTCCATGTTTTTCTCCTGACTGACTTGGTCAGTCCATGTGAAATTTGGCACAGTGGTAGAGGGTCATGGGAGGATGCGAATGAAGCAATATTACATCAATCAGCCAAAGGGGGGAGCTATAGCAACCGACTGAAATTGCAAACTTTGAATGGGCATATCTCATGCCCCGTATGTCGTAGAGACATAAAACTTTGCACAGAGATGCCTCTCCTCATGAGGAACACATTTGCCTCGAGAACCCATAACTTCCAGTTATATAGATTTTCCGCCATTTTTAGTTTTTTGAAAAACACTTAAAATCGATCTCTTCCTAGGAGGTTTGACTGATCTGCATGAAACTGGGTGAACATAATCTAGGGACCAATATCTAAAGTTCCCTCTTGGCAAAAGTTGGAAAACTTACTAAAACTGAGCTTCTATAAGGCAATGAATATTGCGGAGGGCGTGGCTCATCACATAAAGGTGTATAACATCTCAAGGGTTTCACCGATCACCATGCAACTTTGTAGGCATATGACCACATAATCTGAGGGGACCCCTCCATTATTGGCCCCATCAAACAAAATGGGGGCGCTAGAGAGCTAATTTCTTATTCATGCCTAACCGCCATATCGATTTTTACTAAACTTGGTAGATATGTAGAACAGGATGCCTCAAGGTGACTGGAGAAATTTAACTCTAATTGGCAACTGGGTGGTGCTATAACAACAGAAAAATGCTTAAAAATGGCTAAAATGCTACCGATCGCTGTGGCTCCCCCTGTGGCCCAATGTAATTTTTGGTATGACTAAGTCATGGTATGGCATGCTGTACATAATCACGGAAACTGTCAGTGTGTCATTCTGTCTGTCCCATGTTTTTCTACTCACTGACGTGGTCAATCTATGTGAAAATGCACACAGGCATTGAGGATTGGCATAGGTGGGGAAAAATGGGAAAAATGCATTTTGGGCCACAGGATTTTTTTTTGCTGCAATATCACAAGTGACAAATGGAAAAAAAATGTCTGCAAGGCTGAGCAGCATTCCTGGGGGCCTGTATAGCCCTTGGTAAGTGTCACAATAAACACAACACTCAGTGGCAAAGAAAAAAGTCATATGAGAAGCAAGACAACATTGGTATTGATTTCCACTGATTCCACTTTCCACTTTTAACTTACAACTTTTCTTTTAGACTAAATAATAAGATCTAATACTGGCTATTTAGAGAAACGTATCTTTACTGCAACTAATGTCGATATATGGTTATGATGGTTTTTTTGCTGAAACTGAGTTAACCAAGCTATAACATAAACTATAGGCCTACGCCAAATGAAGATTATAAGACAGCAGTGATACTTTGACTGGCTCTCAGAGTTTGTTTGCTCGAACTGTGCGTGTTCTTGCTTTGCTGTTAGTTAGTAGTGGTAGTTTACGAGTGTTTTTTTTTTTAATAACTGATGGCTGTAAATTGAGATTGTATGGACCCAGTAGTAGACTGATGAAATGCTGCCCCCTATTTCTATGCAGCATATGGCCAGGCATTACACATTGCACCTTTACAGAAGGAATGCCACTAATTGCCACTGCTTGGGCTACTGTCATGGTGTAATGTGCTTTAGTTTTCACATGAAACAGACAGGGCATTATTAAAATTAATGATGTTGCATGTATGAAATTTACTAAAGTCTAGTGTTTAGTTTCAAAAAAGCAGATGTTGATTTTTTTTTTTTTGTCAAAACTTTTTGGCAGATTTAAAGAGGAAGTCCAATTTTTATTACACATCAAAGTATGTTTTGGGTCAAAAAAAGAGTTGTATAAAGCTTTTTATAGAACTTTAAAAAAAATCCCTTCAAAACTTTTTTTCCAATCTTTGAAAGGTTTGATTAATAGAGTAGTACGGGGATGATGTATTTTTGGAGGCCAGCGCTCAAGTAAGCATCACCTTGGTTTTCTCATCCAGAAACCAGTGGGATTTTTCCGCTGCAGAAAATAAGGTCAGTGACAAACGTTTATATTTACAAGTTTTTTCTCAGCAAAATAATCTACACAGATGAACATAGCTTTTATGATTTCTGAGGTGTAAATGCAATCACCAGAAGTAAAAAGCTAACATTACTTTATAAACAAACTACACCACAATAACATGACTTAACTTTGTCGTAAAACTGTGGTCTGCATGATAACGTACTTTAGTGCTCTTTAGCCACATGTTAGCATCCACCGTTTTTAAGACTCCTAAAGGCTTCAAAATTCAAAAGAGAGGCATTCACGGACTTATTTTATGTCGTACAACAAAATGTCTCTTAAGCTTGTGTTAATTACAGACCTTTTTTTTTTTAGGTATCTAGCACGAAAACCTTTCAAGAAAAACATTCACTTCAAGATGAGAGAACAACCTGAGTCAGCATCAGCTGACAATTTCGTTAATGAAAAAAATCTGCGTGACCTCTGCAGCTTGTCCTTGTCTCTGATTGAGGGTAGCAGCTCAAGGCCACATTAGCCACTCCTACCATGACACGCCCAAACCTCCAACCAAACTGGCAGGTTTTGCTGCATAGATTTTGACTTTTTCTTTTTAACTGTCGATCTTGCAACCGACAATGTAATAAGAGTGCAACACTATATGAGTGGAGTGCTCCTTTTAAGGAAAACACTGCTGTTTGTTTGGGGGTAAGGCTGAGCAGAGCTAATGGTACTTTGAGGTAAAAGTTATATTTGAAACAAACTGTCATATGGTTTTGGGTTATGTGGTGTTAAGCACTACACAAGCACACATAAGCAGAAAACATTTACAGAAAAACTGTGCACAAATAATTATGAGATACTACATAGGTGCCCAGCAAATATCAGGTATATTTCATATTGCATGAAACCAGAGGGTGAACCATTGTTTGCTGCAAGTTGCTTCAACACATAGAACTTTGGGTGCATGCATCATTATCTGTGGATACTTGTATATCATGTGCCTGACACGTAGGGAAATATGCTTTTTTTATTGTTGTAAGTTAGATGACAAAATCAATACTACTTTTGCATCTGTGTGTCAACTATGGAGCTGAAGCTTGGAGTTGATTAGCTTAGCGTAGCGTAGCATAAAAGAGTGTAATTCCTGAAACAAAAAAATATATTCCTTTAATTTTGTGGTGTTATTTTGACTCCAACAACAATGAAAATAGCATAGGACTACAGTTTTTGTATAAAGAACACTTTACGTCCAAGTGATGAAAACAAAGTAAATACATATAATCTGATCTAATCTTTTCAAATTGAATATGTGTAGTGTGTGAAACATGTACCTTTTGGTCTGTTATATTCACAGATGTCACATCAAGCCAAGAAATAACTTGGAAGTTGAGGCAAAATAGGTGGAAACAGACAGTAAAAAGTGAAAACTGGGACATGAACCTTTGCTCAGATTCATTTCAGAATGACAGATAAGAAACTCATCTTCCCATGTTTATCAAACTCTTGCATCCTAGAGGATTGCAGTGGTCCTGAAAATAGGCAGATGAAAATGTTTTGTAACTGTGCTGTTGCCTATGAGTAACAGCCCAGCCACAGATTTGTGGGCGTTTGACAACCTGTCAGAACGCTCCCATTATCCAGTTTTGGTTTGCAAACCAGGGGTTGAGAAACTCTCTAGTTAGCTTCTTATTCCTTAAATATGACACGTAGAAGAGAATCATAAACTGTATTCATTCTAATGTCCACAGCCTAATATAGAGCCACAGGAAGCTACCCAGTACAAATAAAAAATACAAAAAACATAATAAAACAGCAAATCTTCATTGGAACTGGACTCAATGACCCGTTTGAGTTTAGACCTATAGGAAGAAAAGAAAAAAGATTATTAACCATGGTAAGCATATAAAACATTTTAAAATAACTTCAATTATACAGCACATAATGTACTTCTGCAAAGACAGCATTACAATCTACATTTATAACTGTTAATATGTTTAAAAGTTTTAACCTGGATGCAAGTGTTCACATGCAAGTTATCATAGGAGAACACCTATATCCTGGAAGTAAAGAGTGCCCCAGGATGCCATTTCTCTGTAGGTCGAAGCCGAAGTTAGCGTCACCCTGTTTCCCTTGTCAGAAAGCCTATGGGATTTTTCCATTGGATTTCGGATTATTGCTGAAAATAAACTCTGTGGTGAACAAACGTTACTGATACTTACATGTTTTGTTTAGCAAGATAATCTTAACAAATGAACACTTTTATTATTTTTGATGCCTAAATGCAGTCACCAGAAGTAAAGCTAATGTTAGACTACAAATGAACTACACTATGCTCACATGACCTAATGTCACCACCATAACAAGACTGTAAAGCCATGTTCAACTCGGCTTGGTGCGATGACGTTCTGTAGTCTTATTTTGCCACTTGTTAGCAACTGCCTCAAAGTTCAGGAGTGGGATATTTCCTGATGTACTTTATATCCTAGAACAAAACGTGAATGTCTTTTAACTACTTTAACTAACCACAGACCTTATTTCAGGCATCTAACCAAAAACCCATTGAAAAAACCCAATGACCCCAAGATAAGGGAACCAGGAGTGCAAAAAATGCTGATTCATTCTCGGGGTAAAGGCTTTATTCCTGGGCACTCTCTTTGGGCTTCCTACGAGGAGGAGAACACATTCTCACCCTGACCTCATCAGAAATTGATGTTTGGTCATGGACTTTCCACGTCAAGATATGACATGCAAGGTACCCTGGGTGTGTTGGTTTATGATGTTCTGGGACACTGTGTAAACTGTTGCCTGTTACATGCATTGGCTGATTTCAAAATACACTGTTTTCACAGGAAATGTAGAGGTTGCATACAGTCTCTTTCAAAATAAACGCACTACTTCAGTACAACATCACCCATTGACCTTGTTTTCCTTCAACAACAAACACACGATGTTGCGTTTAACCAACACATGCACATGGTTGGGTTTAAGAAAAAGAACAGGGTTTGGCTTTACAATCCTACAGGAAGTGAACACCGGTCTCCCAGATGAAAGACGAGCATTGTTAAACCCATCAACCAACCCTACTCGGACTTCTGCTGCCTGTGTTGTTGTCCCATTGCATTTTCCCCTGACATGAAAGCATGGCTTTTTTTGTTGATGTCTAATGCCGGAAGTCTCTTTCCAAGTGCTAATTTTTGATGACTTCGGAGTGGGTTGAATTTAGACCACCCCTTGGAGTTCTTACCAACTTGCTCTCATCCAAGGTAATCAAATACCGATGCTTTCTCACTCCCCTCGATGTGAAACCTACCTCAAAGGCCCTTTTTGGTGTCTCAATGAGACACGCCCTAGAATCTGTATGTGATGCACAGCTGTCTCCTGGGTGTGAAATTTGGCACAGTGGTAGAGGGTCATGGGAGGATGCGAATGAAGCAATATTACATCAATCGGCCAAAGGGGGGCACTATAGCAACCGACTGAAATTGCAAACTTTGAATGGGCATATCTCATGCCCCGTATGTCGTAGAGACATGAAACTTTGCACAGAGATGCCTCTCCTCATGAGGAACAAATTTGCTTACAGTTATATAGATTTTCCGCCCTTTTGAGTTTTTTGAAAAACACTTAAAATCGATCTCTTCCTAGGAAGTTTGACCGATCTGCATGAAACTGGGTGAACATAATCTAGGGACCAATATCTAAAGTTCCCTCTTGGCAAAAGTTGGAAAACTTACTAAAACTGAGCTTCTATAAGGCAGTGAATATTGCAGAGGGCGTGGCTCATCACATAAAGGTGTATAACATCTCAAGGGTTTCACCGATCACCACGCAACTTTGTAGGCATATGACCACACATAATCTCAAATAATATCTAGGCCTAACCGCCATATCGATTTTTACTAAACTTGGTCGATATGTAGAACAGGACGCCTCAAGGTGACTGGAGAAATGTAACTCTAATTGACAACTGGGTGGCGCTATAACAACAGAAAAATGCTTAAAAATGGCTAAAATGCGACCAATCGCTGTGGCTCCCCCTGTGGTCGAATGTTGTTTTTTTTTTTTTTTTTTTTCTAATTTTTGGTATGACTAAGTCATGGTATGGTATGCTGTACATAACCACGGAAACTGTCAGTGTGTCATTCTGTCTGTCCCATGTTTTTCTACTCACTGACGTGGTCAGTCTATTTGAAACGGCCCACAGGCATTGAGGATTGGCATAGGTGGGGAAACATGGGAAAAATGCATTTTGGGCCACAGGGGATTTTTTTTGCTGCAATATCACAAGTGACAAATGGAAAAAAAATGTCTGATGAGTAAAATGAGTTCTAACACTTGCTTAACATTGTCAGAATGGTCACGGCTAATTTTAGGCAATTAAAATACTTGGTCAGGTTTAGAAAAAAACACAATGTTTTGGGTTAAAATAAGTATTTAACGTGATGTAAATAGGTTAAGTGAGTGACGTAAGCACATGATGGATGTAAATAATGTAATGTTACATTAAATCAACAATGAGTTTTGGTCTTACATGGGACACCAACAGTGGTGGTCAGGCTTAAAGGTACATTTGTTTGAGTCATGCACCTATACGCAGACTTCTCACTCTCCATATGACATCACTTGCCCTTAGCTTCAAGTATTGCCACGAATGAGTTTACACTGGAGGTAGCCAAAAAACTGTGTGTGTCATAGGGATAACTTGTGGAAAAACTCCTGCCCTCTGTCTAACATGCAAAAATAATGACTTCAGTGCTGTGATGTTTTAGTTACTAGACCTTCATCAGGCAAACAGTTTTGTAACAAAGTTTCCATCAGTCACTTTTCCCATGTGCATTGGAAAGGCATAAATACCAAACATCAATTTATGTGACAATATATAATATTACATCAAAATATACAAGGCAGTTACAGTACTTCTTGTTATTCTTTCACAGACACCAAAGGTTGCCTACAGCATCAATATAACATGCCAAGGGGCGTAACAAAGCGTTGTTTTTTGACAAACTGGGATGAGAACAGGCTGTTCACACATATTTGTCATGTATGTGTGGTTGCAATCTCAGTTATCTGGGAGTTATAAAAAAAGGCATGTCTATTTATGTATAAAATTCCATGAAAAGCTTTCCTCCGAATTTATTATGTACCATGTTTAATAAATATTTGATAATATTTGCGTTACTGGCAGTGACAAGTTTTGCAAAATATTAAAAATGTCATATTGTGTAGCTGGAAATTAATGTGGCGTATTTGAATAGAAATTAGTTAAAACCTTGAATCTCAGGAAAATCTGTTATTTTGCTGAAATGGCTCACTTGTCAGGGGTTATTAGGGGAAATGTAAAGTGTTTAATAAATGGCGACATGGTGGCACTATACAAACCAGAATCTAATGAGTGTTTGCCAAATGTCATTGAATTCTGTTAAGCATTTTTTGAGATATCCTGCCAACACACAGACAAAGAAAGCTGAAAACACAACCTTCTGGACAGAGATGATTGTATATTTTATGTCTCTTCTTCCTAGGCATACAGTGCAGCCTTATTGCAATTCATATGTGTATTCTGAAAGCCTTGTTCAAGCTACAGTAAAGCTGATAAACAGTATCAGTCACACAGGGGATTAGTTACACAGAGTGCACCCATCCCACTGCTTCTCTGCTTAATTCCAACTGCAATCATTTGCATGCTGCAGAGTATTTGAAACTTACTGGACATCTTTGGTATGCGGATGGGCCCACTGCTGGTGCCATCACCCCCTTCGGTCAGAGCTTTGATCTCAATGAGGTAGTCCTCTCCAGAGGGGATTTGCAGCTCCACACTGGTCTTATTGGTTTCCAGTATAGTCGTTCTACCGTGCCAGGTCTGACGATACATAACCTGGAGGAGAGTGTGGGGGTGAGCATTTCATTCTTCAGTCCTAACAGTCAGAAATTAAAACTTTACGAGCTCTTAACGACGGGATGCAAGGCTTCAATCAACATATTAAAGTGTATGAAAAACAAATCAAAATCCCAAAAGCAGTAGAAGTGTTCAACCAAATTCTAGTTACACAGTGGCTCTCTAGAGGAGGTAATGAATTCAAAATGCCTTGTGTGGTGGTGGTTTGACCCAAGGACTCAAAGTGGAAGGGCATATTTTTATAACATGACCTCGGCCATCCTTTTAATACATTTACTCATGGAATTTAATTTTTATAAAAATTCAGCATAATGTTTTATTTCATACTTCAAAAGAAGTGCCGGGCACAGAGAGCCAAATGGTGAATTTAGTTTTAAAAACATTGCAAAATATGTCAGAAATTTTTACTTTTGATTCACAGTAATGCCTCTACATGATTATAAACCCAATCCTGTCCGCACTGCACACTCAAAGAACTTCACAAAAGTCTTATCAAAAAACGTATCATTAAATAACCAGGGCTGCATAAATATCTTTCTTTGTGTGTGTGAAAAGCATTATCAAAAACCTGTGTTTTTTCCACACAAGTATGCAAAGTGGATAAACTGTGATTCACTGTTGTACTGCTTGGAAAAAGCTGAATTCTTTCTGTGGCATGATGCTTTTCATTTTATCACCTGGAACAGATCTTTTAATTTTGAAAGGCCAGACAGGGCCAATCCATAAAGTAACACTGGAGTACTGAGGTCTATCTTTCCACTGCGATGAGAAAGCCATTTGTTGGGATGACAGCTGCTGAGGCTCTATTTGTTTCTCCAGTTCCTGAGTTTCTGCTATTACTCTGACAAACTCACCTTGTATCCTGTCACCTCAGACTCATTTTCCATCGCCTTGACATGTTCCCAATTCAGAAAGATCTTCGAGTTGGTCAGGTTCCACTCAATATTCCCTGGAGGCTGACTTGGAGCTGCAAGACAGCATGTAATTATACAGAGACGAGGTTCACAAATGAACGCATACGGTAAAGCAATGTCATCAATAGTATTCTCTAAACTAAGTCTGCTGTCAGCCTTGAAGTATTCATCTGCTGCTGCAGCAGAGGTCAAGAAAAAATAGAAATTGCATATGCTTCATTTATATGAGCGCTAATAATGTTTAAATGAAAAGCACAGAAATATTTACTACATATTTCAGTGAACAGCTACAGTGGTTGAGAATTGTGTTGGCTTTTCTTTTATGTAGCCAGATCATAAAAGATGGAACAGGACACAGAATACATTTTGGGGTCTTTATTCCCTGGCTGAGTTCCTCGGAGAACAGTATTAACAATCCAGGTTTTTATGTTCAAAATAGGATGTGAGACAACAAAACAATTGCTGTTCACCTCAAACCTCAGTTAGACTACCAACAGGTTCTATATGAACAAATTAACCTAAACAGACAGTGTGAATTTAACGGCTCATTTATACCTGATAGCTGCACTGAGATGGTGTGTGCTTTGTATAGAAACAACAATACAGACAGCAACTAAGTTTCACACACCAGAAATATTTCAAGTTTCATAACTACATAGTTCTTGTTATGGAACACAAGACAACAGCAAATATTCCACAGCACCAGTAGCCTCTCTGAGTCATATATGGCATGCCCACTAATGTACACCAGTGGCACTCCACACTGCTTTATTCACAGATGTGTAAACAAAGCTGGATATATTGTTGGAAGCAGGGCCTTGCTCATTCCTATAAAAGTTTGCACAGTGGTGCATAAAGCCAAAAAAGTTCAACATGATGGGGGCCACAGAACAAATGCACTGTAGAGACTTTTGCCGGTTGAGTGGTGAACTTCTGATTTAGCCCTCCACTGACTTGAATGGAGAAGAAATGATTAAATCACGCAGCTCTTCTAGAAATTCAAAATGCTATCGGACCAAATGGATTAAATCCTGATAGTGAAATGAGTCATCTGCTGGGGATTGTGATGCTCAAAAAAGATGTCTTCACTGATTAACAGACGTCTCTTTTCCCAATGTACAGTACAGGCCAAAAGTTTGGACACACCTTCTCATTCAATGCGTTTTCTTTATTTTCATTACTATTTACACTGTAGATTCTCACTGAAGGCATCAAAACTATGAATGAACACATGTGGAGTTATGTACTTAACAAAAAAAGGTGAAATAACTGAAAACATGTTTTATATTCTAGTTTCTTCAAAATAGCCACCCTTTGCTCTGATTACTGCTTTGCACACTCTTGGCATTCTCTCCATGAGCTTCAAGAGGTAGTCACCTGAAATGGTTTTCCAACAGTCTTGAAGGAGTTCCCAGAGGTGTTTAGCACTTGTTGGCCCCTTTGCCTTCACTCTGCGGTCCAGCTCACCCCAAACCATCTCGATTGGGTTCAGGTCCGGTGACTGTGGAGGCCAGGTCATCTGCCGCAGCACTCCATCACTCTCCTTCTTGGTCAAATAGCCCTTACACAGCCTGGAGGTGTGTTTGGGTCATTGTCCTGTTGAAAAATAAATGATCGTCCAACTAAACGCAAAGCGGATGGGATGGCATGTCGCTGCAGGATGCTGTGGTAGCCATGCTGGTTCAGTGTGCCTTCAATTTTGAATAAATCCCCAACAGTGTCACCAGCAAAACACCCCCACACCATCACACCTCCTCCTCCATGCTTCACAGTGGGAACCAGGCATGTGGAATCCATCCGTTCACCTTTTCTGCGTCTCACAAAGACACGGCGGTTGGAACCAAAGATCTCAAATTTGGACTCATCAGACCAAAGCACAGATTTCCACTGGTCTAATGTCCATTCCTTGTGTTTCTTGGCCCAAACAAATCTCTTCTGCTTGTTGCCTCTCCTTAGCAGTGGTTTCCTAGCAGCTATTTGACCATGAAGGCCTGATTCGCGCAGTCTCCTCTTAACAGTTGTTCTAGAGATGGATCTGCTGCTAGAACTCTGTGTGGCATTCATCTGGTCTCTGATCTGAGCTGCTGTTAACTTGCGATTTCTGAGGCTGGTGACTCGGATGAACTTATCCTCAGAAGCAGAGGTGACTCTTGGTCTTCCTTTCCTGGGTCTGTCCTCATGTGTGCCAGTTTCGTTGTAGCGCTTGATGGTTTGCGACTCCACTTGGGGACACATTTAAAGTTTTTGCAATTTTCCGGACTGACTGACCTTCATTTCTTAAAGTAATGATGGCCACTCGTTTTTCTTTAGTTAGCTGATTGGTTCTTGCCATAATATGAATTTTAACAGTTGTCCAATAGGGCTGTCGGCTGTGTATTAACCTGACTTCTGCACAACACAACTGATGGTCCCAACCCCATTGATAAAGCAAGAAATTCCACTAATTAACCCTGATAAGGCACACCTGTGAAGTGGAAACCATTTCAGGTGACTACCTCTTGAAGCTCATGGAGAGAATGCCAAGAGTGTGCAAAGCAGTAATCAGAGCAAAGGGTGGCTATTTTGAAGAAACTAGAATATAAAACATGTTTTCAGTTATTTCACCTTTTTTTGTTAAGTACATAACTCCACATGTGTTCATTCATAGTTTTGATGCCTTCAGTGAGAATCTACAATGTAAATAGTCATGAAAATAAAGAAAACGCATTGAATGAGAAGGTGTGTCCAAACTTTTGGCCTGTACTGTATGTCTATGGGAAAAGTCTTATTTGGCCGGATGGCATCATGTGACGAGCCTGGAAGTTGTACTTATATGGTTTTGCCACTTTATCAAATTGGCTTTGAAGCCCAGCACGGTTCCTGGGGGGGGTTGGCTTTATGTTCCCTGCCATCCCACTATTTAGCACCACACCCTGCACAACTGCAGAGATCTCAAACTACACACTACACTCACGTGTCACAAATTAAAACTCTGGCTGTGTTTTTCTTCCCTGTGCCAGCTGCTGTTCTTGTACTGCAACATCATTGTGCATGATGTCATATAAATGTCAAACCATGCTGTGCTGATTTGTCTTTTCGTAACTGATTAAACCACACAGCGCAAGAGATGAACCATCTCTTGAGTAGCACCCAAAGCTTGCCTGACCACCTCCAACCAGGTAGCGGTGGCATGTTGCCAACCCCAGACAACAACAGACAGCCCTTTTTTTCCCCCTGAAACAGACGTGATGCGAGACTCAGCTCACATCGTCTGTGCAGGAGACCTTTTTCAAAAGTCTGTGTGTTCACCTCTCAGTGCTTTTGTAGCTTTTAAGTGAATCTCTGTGGTCTCGAGTTTAGTTTCTCCTTTGGGTTCTTGTTTTTATTACTTTACTGTTTCATGCTCACTTTTAGCCGTATGAGCTGTGTTAAGTTAGGCTACTGCTGATGAAAACTCAACATTTCCTTCTTCTGCTGCTTCACAATAAAAACTTTTGCAAAACTAAATAATGGGGGGCTTTAATGTGAAGAATCTAAAGGAAATTAAATGTGTTTAGCACCAAATATAGTGAAACTTTGTTCGCAGCTTTTCTTACAATAAAAACAAGCCAGGGAGGAAGAGAAAGCAGAAACAGCCACAGTGAGATGTTGATGAAGAGCTGCGGACAAAAAGGCTCTTACTGCACCTCTGCAAACAGCTCACCTCCGACAGGTAAACCTCTTTTACTTGCTGTGTGATTGAAAAATAACGTAGATCAGCCTGTCACCTTAAAACGTCATCTCTCAAGACAAGCTGTCATTAGTTAAAGACACACCTTCAAGCGGGTAGTCCTGTTGTAATGGAGACGCAAATCCCTGCCACACTGGGCTGATGTGCCGAGTCAAACCAAACCAAGCCAAGCCATCCTGTGAGTGTAAAATGGTTTAACTGTCTCTGTATTTCCTGGTTACATTTATTACTTGTCTGTGTGTGCTCTTTGGAGCAGAAGGCAGAAATCCCTGTTTAAAAATGAAATAATTTTCTTCTCATAAGACTGATCAAATGGATGATTATGAATAATTAATTTATCTTAATTGTTTTCCTGTCTTTAAAAAAGTATTTCACTGCTGGACAGATGGTCTTTTCATATAACTGGGCTTTCTATGCAGTAGAGAGATACAAAGGCTTTGGAAATTAGTGCTTCATGACCAGAGAGACAGATGAAAATGACTTTTCTCCAGTGGTAGAAAACCTACAACTACCAGCACTGCTTTGTTTTACTGTTTAATCTCAGTTTATTAAGCCGCCATTTTTACAATACAGGAAGAATATGTTTTCCCTGAACATAATCCAGGCAGCGACTTCGTTGTCACCACAACCTTATTATGAATGCAATGTAGTAATATACAAATGTAATATGTAGGAGACAGGGTTGCTCCTAATTAGTAGGAGATAAAGCTGCTGCACTGTCCATTGAATTGTAAATGATACAAGTAGAGATGTCCTAATAAAGTTTTTTAAAGACATTTCAGTTAAGGATGAAGTGCTGAAATGTCTAAAGTGTTGGTATATAAGTGGCGACAGCAGTTAAAATGTAAACTGAAACTGAATATGTGTTTAAAAATGATCTGACCTGTCGATTAGAAAGTAAAGAATTAGTGTATAAAGGGTTTTTTTGGGGGGGGAGTTTTTCCTTATCCGCTGTGAGGGTCCAAAGGAAAAACATAACTCATATGTTATGTGCACATTGGAAAAGTCCCTGGTCTCTCTTTATTCCTCCTCTCCATACTGGCAGAGAAACAATCCCTTCCTTGAGGGACAACCTACAGACAAGTCCCCGGAGAATGCACTAATCCTCTTCCTGGTAGTCGTGTGTAGGTTTATTGTCACGCCAAAAAACCCACATGCGACTTTCAGGACTTGGCCCAGCAAGAAAACGCTGTCCAAGGAAAAACAAGGAGGTAATTTTGTACTTAAATTCAGTAACATTGAAAGACATAGACTTCATTTGATTTAATCAGAGTGCTGAATGCTTTTTTGCACTGAATGTGGAGGACTGGATAATGTGCCCTGTCTCTTTTACATTCGAGTCACACTGGGAAGGTCAGGGTTTTAGAAATGTTAGCAATGTTAAAGGTTTTCCAGCAGAACCCATACACCTGAAAATGAATTAAATTGCTGCTAACAAAACAACCACATACATTTTTCTGATTATTTAGGCTTATGAATCAAAAAGAAAATCATCTTCATCATTAATTCAACTATGTAAAATATATTAAAGTAAATTTTACTTCCCAACATTATTTCAAAGTCTTATCTACACTGGCAGATATTTAAAGGAGCTCTATACAACATTTAGAGCATGTCTACGATTCAGAGTCTGGACATGCACACAGTTGTCAACGTAGAGGTGGTTGAGCTGGCGACTACCAGGTAACGGTGCTACAAGCTAATGCTGCTTACGGCTCAAACAATGGCAACAGTGCTGACAGAGCTTACAGGACGGTGGGCTTAATGCTTCCACTATGATGCTAACTGCTGTATGAGCACAGTGCAGAACGGTTACCTAAGCAGCAAGATTCGCGCACAGAAACTTACATGCATGTGAGGCCTCTCAACAACAAAGAGCAGAGAAGCTCAGATTAGAACACACAGAGGGAGCGTGATTTCATTCTCTGTTCAGGACACTATATCTTTACATAGCAAAAAGCTGTTTGCTGCCATATTGATGTTCTGAAAATTGTATAGAGCTCCTTTAAATCTTGTGGAGAACAAAACATTTATTCCACTCAAATGTATATGGTTTAAAAAGAAATGTTAAACCTGTCAGATTGTTTGAGTTTTATTCAGAAATGTATGTGCACACTCTCAATATTAGAATCAGCCTTAAAACCTCCACAATATGGGTATAAACTGTATATATTCCTTTCACGTCATCAACCACCTAAAGATATATTACAGACAACATGACCTTAATGGTATCTGCAGCCCTGGCTTCATGGCCACTATAGACAGGAGAAATAACAACAGTGACTAAAGGCTCCTCCAACATATAGCACATTCAGTATGACGTGATTATTTTATTTAAAGGTCCAATGTGTGGGATTTTTTTTTTTTTTTTTTTTTACTTTTTATTTATGCTGTGCAGTTCATACCTTCATCTTTTCACAAATAAGCATTTCACATTTCCCTTTAACTTTGTATGAATTTAAGTAAAGAAAAAAAAGATACAATAAATCAAATACCCAGTACTAAAGAAAAAAACACACAAACAAAAGGCGAAAGGAAAAAAAAACAACAACAACTAAATACACAGTAAGTGTGCAAGCGACAAAGATATAACTATTTTATGTTTTTCGTACAATTTCTTTTTTTTTTTTTTTCTTTTTTCCCCTCCTTCCCTTACAGGGCTCAAAAGTAATATTTTACACTGATAGCATTACTGCCAGCAATGTGTGGGATTTAAGGAGATATATTGTTATCTACATAGGGAGCGGGTCCTCGTCTATGGAGATCGCCATGTTGTGACACCATGTTTCTACAGTAGCTCAGAACAGACAACCCAAACACTGGCTCTAGATAGGGTCATTAACAATTTTGCACCAGCCACGATATTTCGTAGCCCTTCTGCAACAGGAGCATTGGTAGAATGCTGATTCCTTGAACACGAAACTGCTTTATTCCGTTTTTTTTTTTTTTACCAGTTATTTCACCAGGTCTGTTTGTTATGGACAAGGAGAGACCTCTGTGGAAAATTCGGCTCCTGGTCAACCCGGTCTCATTCCAAAATCATCGAATATGGGTGCTTGGGCAGTGACCTCTGGCATCAGACACCAACAAAAAATATCCCTTTAACATTGGTATGATACATGGCTGGCCCCCGTTATTGTGTAATGGCGCCTGGCTGCGTCAGGGAGAAAACTAACACATTCTCACTCTGACCATGTCACATGTTGACATTTTGATCATGGACCTTCCACGTCAACATGGGACATGCAAGGTACCCTGAGTGCGTTGGTTGTTGATATTTTGGGACACCGTGTCAAGTTCTCTTCTTTAAGATACACTTTCGTTTAATTTTAAGTTTACATACAGTCTCTTTCAAAATAAACGCACTACGTCAGTACAACACAGCTAATTGATGTCTTTTTCCTTCAACAAGCACACATGGTTGGGTTTAGGCAACAAATTCTTTGGCTTTAGAATCTTACGGTACACCAACACCACTCTCGGGTGAAAGTCGGTGTTTGTTGGACCCGTCCACCTCACCTCCCACCCAACCCACTCAGACTTTCCCCGCCTTAACTTTTGTCCTTGTCCTGCTGCATTTCCCCCTGATGCCACTGGGCGTCATTAAACCATAACGTCAACTGGCCGTGTATCATGCCAACTTTAAAGGATGCCTTTTTTGTTGGTTTCTGATGCCGCAAGTCACTGCCTAAGTGCCGAATTTGTGACCAGGCTCAGAAAACACAGTGGGACAACAACATCAGTTGAGGGGGCGAAAGTCTGACTAGAGTGGGTGGGAGGGGTGGTGGATGGGTCCAGTAACCATAGACTTTCACCCAGGAGGCTGGTGTTTGCATTCCATATGATAACAAAGCCAAACCCTGTTTTTTTGTTGCCTAAACCTCACCACGTGCGTTTGTTGTTGAGGGCAAAAAACATAATCAAAAATCAAACAGCGGTGTTGTACCAACGTAGTGTGTTTATTTTAAAAGAGACTGTATATAAACTGTACGTTTCTCGTGAAAACAGAAGTGTATTTTAAAATCATATGCGTGGTGTCCCTGGTGTCCCAGAACATCAACAACCAATGCACCCAGGGAAAACTGCATGTCATATGTTGACGTGGAAAATCCATGACCACACACTAATATGCGATGAGGTCTGAGTGAGAATGTGTTGTCCTAGAAAGAACATCTGGATTAGGGATAAATGAGCACACATTAAGTTATCAGGGAAAATAAGTGAGCACACATTAGTAGGTGCTGGGCTAACAGATTGTAGCATCAGAGAAACTTGTTTGTAACATGAAACTGCTTTATTCAATGTTTTTACCAGTTTTAATCATTCATCGTTTGTTTTGGAGAGGAAGAGACCTGGCTCCCAATAAAACCTCCAGACCAAAGAACACTGAAGGAAATCTAACCTGGAGAAGTTTCAGCTGGCTGCAGTCTGCAGCCCTCACTGCTAGATGCCACTAAACCCCCTGAATCATAAACACTGTTCCTTCATATAGACTTGAACCATCTGTGGAACAGGATTTAGATAAAAAGGCTAGGCAAAAAATTAAATACTGCACATTTTTTTTTATCTTGTTTGTGGACTCACGTGGTTTCTTGGTGGTGATGTTAAAAGTAGAGCTGCAGGGTCCAAGTCCAGCGCTGTTTTGGGCTCTGACTGAGATCAGATAGACTGTGCTGCCCTTCAAGCCAGAGAGCAGAGCCGTGGTGTCGATAACCCTCACTGTCTCTGCTTCACTCTGCAGAGATCCCTTTTCCCAAACGAGAACCTGGACCAAAGATATGAGGGTTACCACAGACCTCCAGCTATGTTTTCTACCTTTGCCTTTTTCCATTTTTAAACCGTTTACAAATCAAGTCAAACCTTTTTTATTCTGCCAATTTCCTGCTGAGAGTGTCAACATGTGCTTATGAGGGAGAGTACTGCTGACTACAATTCTTGAGTGCATAAAGGTAGTCAAAAACTAGCTTAAGGATTGTGACGAGGAGGAAGTCCACACAAAGGTTATACAACAGTCAATTATTAAAACTAAAGAAATTGGGGGTTGTCTTGGTTTAAGTCTTTAATATGCTGAAACTGTGGGTCTATGACCTAACTTAAAACGAGAAGGGAAAAAAAAACATTTTATCAGCTTAGCTACTGTAGGTCCTGAGGCAGTCCAACCCATATTTTTTAACTACCAAGTGAACCTGTATCTGACAATCAGCAATACAAGAAGCTGGACTGGGAGTGAGGAGTACAAGGATAAGGAGCTTGTCAGAATCTGTATTCATAGGGAGATCATTTATGACCCTAACACGAGACAGGAAAACCAGACAGGAAAATGTCAAACAGATGGTTTGAGAGTAGATACTTATTCAATTGGCTGCACACAGGTTTCCAGGAATCTTGCTTGGGAAAGGCAGATTAGCAACAGGGCCTGGAGTTGCTGATAACAGATGCATCTAGGGTGTTTTTTTTTTTTTTTTTTTTTTTTACACCAGCAGTTTAATTATAGCAGTTTTACCTACACTTGGGAAAATACCTAAAATACCTGAGAGAAAGAAGTTGAGAGTTTTTTTTCTTACAGCATTGCTGCTAAGAAACTCAACACACACTCAAGGAGGGATGAAAGAGAGGGATCTAAGGAGCCTTAAGCTGTCTTGCTGCATCTTAAAGTCTTATTGAGACAGTGGCAGGAAAGTGCATCATAGCAGCGGTGTTTGTACAACACCAATGTTTGTGTGTGAGAAATACAGATATTGAAATATTATTTTTACAAAGCTGGCCTCAATGTTTGTATTAAGGCCTGGTGGATGAAAGTTTAGAAGAGAATGGGTGATTTAGCCTATAGTATCAAAGGTTTTCAGTGAAGGGCTTCATTTTCTGATGCTGTGCATACTAAAAAACAACTGAAACAAAAAAAAACATACACTATTAGAGTGCAGATCTCCACCAGGTGTGTCTTAGGGCATTTGGCAGTTGAACAGGAAGTGCATGGCAGGCTATGTGTCCAGCGTGTATGCATGATAGTAGTGGAATAAAGGGGAAACAGTATGCAGGTTACATCATCAAGGTTTAACCAGAGTAGACGGGTTATATGAAGACAAACCTTGGACGCAATGTCCAATAAAACCCCTTCTTACCTCCCTCTCCCCTCCCAAACAGAAGAGTTGAATCTCACTCAAATGTCCCTCCCAGCTCCCTTACGCAAATTTGTGTTTCCTAGGATAGCAAAGGCACGACGCACCCTACTTCCCCTCTGCTTGGGTAGTACTTGATACCTTCATTGGTTGGATTGGCTGCCTCCCTTACAGTCAAGATGGTGGCAAAGAATATGAGAAGAGGGATTTATTCATCTCATATCACACCTAACTTCAGTGGATAATAACAAATCTGCTATGGAATTAATCTACAAATGTTCTGTTTCAAAATAAAATCAACCTTTTCTATAGATGTCAATTTTTGAACCACAATGAAAGCCAAAATGTGGCCTGTAAAAGACTGAGCAATGCTTGTTGTCCTTAGCCAAGCAAATTTTTGGAAAGCTTGCAGCCCCTTTCAGCAGGTTAAGACAAGTGGGGAATCAGCAGTTAATGAGGGTATAAAACATAAAACTGTATAAAACTGTAAATAAACTAGAGTTTTTTTTAAAGATTGTAAATCACTGCAACCACGTGAGGTCCTTGAGCATGCAGTCATAAATATGCACAAAAATATTAGGCTTATGGGTCCAGTAGTATGTGAGATTAGCTGCAGACAGACAGACATTCACACACACACACACACACACACACACACACACACACACACACAGAGACACACACACACACACACACACACACACACACACACACACACACACACACACACACACTCACTCAACACATGATTCCCTCCATGTTTCTGCCTGGTGGAGATAATAAAGATTACAGAAACACAAACAGAAATGATTAGGTCTGAATTTTGCACTGGATTATCCTGCCAATTAACCTGCTGTCAGCAGAGTTCACCAAATTATCCACATGACAGCTGAAGGTACCAAGTATATAGTGATCATGAAGTCAAAGCCTACACAGTAACTTAAGGAGTTCTTTGGTGTAGAAAAAAAACAGTGGTTCTGTTGTTTCCCCTTCTGATTCTTATACAGTGGCAACCACATAGTGATCACGGTGATATCTGCTTATATGGATCAAAAAGCTTGGGACAAATCATTTCTATACATTTCTATACTGGTTACATTATATATATATATATATATATATATATATATATATATATATATATATATATATATATATTTATAATTTCTACTTTACTCCCATGATTCTTTACTTCACAGTAACAAGTCTGCTTGCGGTTGGCTACCTGGGGCTGGTGCTGTGTGCACATTGAAATCCTGACAGGGAAAGGAAGAGTAATTTTCTCTCAATGGAAAACATAACATTTGTCTCCTCTAAGCTTATGACTGCTAGTCATGGCTGCTAGTGATGGAGACAGAAAACAAATGTGCACAGGAAAAGCACCTGTGGTCCAAGCTGCCCTCATCAAGTGGATGGATAATGCCAGGTCACTCAGTGCCCCCTTGAGTGAGCCCTTTAAAGGCAGAAGAATTGGCAGCAAGCCTGGGAGACCACAATTTTAAAGTTTCCATAGGCTGGTTTGAACGATTTAAAGAGAGAACATTGTGTTTAAGAAACTGCACAGGGAGAATGCTGAGGCTGACACAGTGAATAGCTAAAAGTAAATAGTATTGTATTGTACTGTAAATGTGTTATAAAGGAAAGTGAACATTTTCTAAATCCCTTTCTCAGGCTTGTCAGGGTTTGCATTTCTCTACATGCAGATGTGGTATGCATGGAGCTGCAGTAAAGTGATAGTTTGCACTCAGAGTTTCAAAACTTGTGTCTATTTCTAGCCTTTTTCAAACTGAGAAATACAAGAGTCAAAGTGTAAAGAACAGATAAAATAGGGGTTCAATCAGCTCAAATGAAAACCACTGACATTACATGCCTGTTATTCATGGTATAAATCTGGTGTTACCTCCAACACCCAGAGCTAGCACCTCATTTGTTAATAAACTACAACATCTTGTGGCCTAACAGGTTTATGTGAGCAGCTCTTTCCTGCTCTGTAAGTTTACATATTTGATTTGAGGAAGGTAACAACTTTGCAAAACTAATTAGGTTGTCCTTTGACTCAAATCCTTTTCTCATGTAAAAGTGAATCATTCATCTTAATAACGCAAACAATAAAGCAAACATCTAACTTTACTTTTTGTGCTTTTACTCTAAAAAGTTGCTGTTAAAATGAATAATATGGATGTTAGTTTTTCTTAATTTTTCTATTTTCCTATAACAAAGTAGGTAGAATACCTGCGCTAACTAGCTGCCCTGTGATACAAGAACAATGCTGCTTCTTTATTTCCCTGTCTACTATAAATCATGGTGAGCATGCTTATTTTTGAAGCTTTTAAGGGTTTCTTATTTTCATATGAGTCAGATGAATACATTTAAATGTAGTAAAATCTGCCAGGGACAGTTGTAATTTCATCAAAAAAGAGAGTCACGAGCTAAAAAATCAAAAGCCTACTTTTGTCTACTGTTGACTGAAATCAAGGACCCTTTTGTTTCAAAAATGATCACACATTTTTAGTGGTAAACATGCCACTGTAATCACTGCACACTGTGCAGTGGTAGAATGGAAAGCTTGAAGTGGAGCAACAGTACCTGAGGGATACAGGGCTAAGTGAACTCGAAGTTGAGGAGGGATGTTTCAGTAACGTTTAAAGCTGTAATTTGAAAGTTCTATTAAAAGTAACTCTTCTCATATATGCTGACACTGCCAGTTCATGAGCAGCGATTGACATGATTAAGTGCGAAAGAGACTCCTTAGCTGTACTTGGTTGTTTTTGGTTTGCCATAGTGGATTCTACGGAGTGCTTTTAGACGCAGAATGAAGAAGAGGAGGGAGATTTTTTCAGACCATCTGCTCCATGTAGTTCTGTCAGAAAATAGTGACAGTTTCAGCAAATGTGACAAAGTTACCGACTGTAGCTTTAAACCATTTCTGTCCAAGTCAGAGACAAGGCTGGATTACCATCCAGGCAAAATGGGTGACTGCCCAGGAACCCTATACCCCTAGGGGCCCTAAACGCTCCGGCATTGTCAACCAAGTTTTTTGGCAAGTGAAAGTTTGTTTGAGAATTTTCACACTATGGTATAATATCTCACTATGGTGGGCCTGTCCTGCAGAGGGGGGCTGTCAAAATCTAGATTTAAAGCTGTATTATTTTAGTTTACATTGCGTTCACATGGCGTATACTCCAAAATAAAGCTGTGATTCATATTACTACATTAAAGTGACACACAGAAAACCTAGGGCCATGCAGTGATCTTCCTACATTTTAGGGCTGGTTGGTGTCTGGGCAAATAATGAAGCTGCCATGAGTAGACTACTAAATCTGATAGATTTGGATAAAGCAGGACGCTTTTGCCCTGGGGCGCTCTAACAGGTTAGTCCTGCCATGGTCAGTGACTTTTATAGTGGTATATAGTTCTAATGGTGATGCAGACAGCTTCAAAAGTTTGTTGTTCAAAGTGTTGTTAGGCTGAATTTGCTGAGGTTTTTTTATTTACCTTCTCAGTCTGTTAGCACTTGGAGCTGTATTTAGGTCTTGTGCATTCAGTCAGTGAAGTCGTATCCAAGTGCTCCTGCTATTTTAGTTCACAAAGGCGAAGCAGCGCTATGAGCCAAAAGGGTTGAAGTGGGAGATGAATTGAAGGGTTTGGTGATGGTCATTATCCTCTCAGCCAGTCACATTACATCTCTCATACCTTTCAAACAGCTGGTCCAATCAAAGCAGCCTATCGCAACAATGCTGCTAAGGAGAGACGGCGTCTCCAAGAAGAAAATCATTGTTGTGGTGGTGCAGTAAGGCAAGACATGGCTGCAGGGCACCGCAGATCTACAGCCAAATGCAAAGGTGTGTTTGTTCATAAATACTTACTACTTGAAGTTACTTTTTTCTCATCTCTCATTGGTGTTGTTTGGATGTATCTTCAGCAGCAGAGTCAGGGCTGACATGAATGTACATTTGTCACTGTCTAACACATCAAGCAGACATTTTAGAGGAAACTTTACTGAAATCAAAGGCACTGCTACTGATGCCTAACTGGCATTCGTTGGCCATCACGCATGGAGAGCCCTTTGGGGCTGATCTACCCTGCTGGGACAGATAGGCACAGGCATACGAGAGCTCTCCAGGCTCTCTACTCCACAGCTGACTGCGGAGAGGATTTTATCAGTTCAGACTGCAGCACTGTTTCTACTTATCAACCCGATTCTTTATTCATTCCTTTATCGATCTTTTTTTAATAAAGACATGCAGGTTTTATAGTGAGAGCCTAATTCATGGGGAACAGAAAACTTTTGTTCTAAAAGAAAGGTATATCCACTGAAAGAAGAAAACAAGGCAAAAACGCCCACACAATGAAATATATTGTCTTTTCTCCCACAGCTCAAGTCCCACATGAAAACACACTCAGAGAGCATACCTCCTGGAGATCATGCCTCACACTGGAAATGTTTACACACACACTAATATTCCACTGTTATTCTGAATATGACAATATTCTGAATTTGATACCCGTCATCTAAACAGCATATTCCATTTAGATTTTCAGAATCTGGCACTTTCCAATTAAGAAATTTGGACATGGATACAGTGCGTTCAGAGTATGTATCTCAACTGGAGTTTTAACCACAATTTTCGTCACAAGGCCTCCCAACTGTTACGGTCTGTTCTCTGTGTTGTCATGGATGCGTTACACACAAACCAACTAGCCAACAGTTTGCAAGGCTGGGGTAGAGATGCATGCCCAAAAGAAAAGCCCACATCTCTGGTCGGAGGGAGAAACACACCTACTTTTAAACATTATGAAGGACTACCGACCTTTTTAAGATGGTGGCTGAAGGAATGAAAGTGGGAGGCTGTGTCTGCCACTGGTGGAAAACTTCCTGGCATAAGCAACAGCCGTTCCACTTTTCCATATTTTGATGTGATAAATGACATGTTCAGGCAAGTTAATGAGAGTACCCACTGCTGCATGTAAATGGGAACATTAGTGGAATATTCATTTTCATTGGCCATGTAAACAGCTTAGTAGGAATATTGTCTTTAAGTAAGGCATGAGGGGAATATGGGCATTAACCTGAATATTTTGTGCGTGTAAACATGATCACTCTATGTGTTAAACATGCAAGGAATCAGCAGTGTTGGCTCTAAATGATTCATCACACAAATCATTTGCAGCTGGTTCTAAATAGGGATCACTTCTTGATTCCCAGCACTAAAGGCCTCTGATAAAATACATTTTGGCAAAGCACCATGTTCTGGCAGAGTGTATGAACAGGACATTATGAATGGGCTATGCTCTCTAGTTTCACTGTCTCCCTCCCTCCTTAGCTGAATTCACAGACTCACTTTGGCCTCTCATGAGGCTGTCGGCATCCTCTTCCAGCATATTCAGGAGCAGCCACAGAAGGAGGTTATTGCTGGAGGTCTTTCAGAGGACAACATATACAAAAGTTTCCAGATATTTTCTGCAACTCAGGAAAAGCAGGTATACAAAATGTTTGTCAAGTGCTACCAAAAAGCCACCAGGTTACTTGTTTTATAACCTACATAATAAACATGTTACTGTTTGGCACTCAGTAGCTCCTCACCCCTTTTAACAGCTTGTACATATAACATTAGAGCCAATGACATCTTCTACAGTATGTATGTCCTCATTCTAATAGCCCAGCACAAGGTGTGGTTTATGTAAATGTTGCTCTGTATCTGCTGGATGTGAAAATGTGTAAATTTGTAAATAATATATACATATGTATATATATATATATATATATATATATATATATATACATATGTATATATATATATATATATATATATATATATATATATATATATATATATATATACATATATACATGTATATATATATATATATATATGATATCTGCATATGAATGCAGAATCTGTAGGCAACAGGGCAAGATTTTGGTATTGTTCTGGTTTTTGTTTGTTGACCATTTTGTAGTCTGAGTAGTATTAACCAATCACGTTTGAGTGGGCTTTGATTGTATGCAGGTAAACAGTTTGTGTGGAGAGCAATAGAGGCGCAACACATTGGCTGCAATGCAATTCCAAAACCCATTAACTATAGTCTGGAAGCATTATGTTTTCAGGCTGCCTGCCCATCCCATTGTCATGAACACGCTATCTCAAGAGCACCTTGAGAGAATTTTTTTCAAATTGGCACAAACATCCACTTGGACCTAACAATGAACTGGTTTTAATTTGGTGATCAAAGGTCACTGTGACCTCACAAAACATGTTTTGGGCCATAACTCAAGAATTCATATTCTAATTATGACAAAAATTCACACAAATGTGTAAAGGGATAAAATGATGAAGTGATAACATTTTATATCCAAAGGCAGACTGTGACATCATAATATTAGGGCCATTTTTCAACACCATATCTCAGGAACAGAAGGGGAGACATTTGGTCAGATACTGAATTGGTGACACAAAGGGCATGTGTCCACATAGTGTTTTTTTTTTGTCAGCACCAGTGTCTTTTTTATTGTTCTTACTGAGGAGTGAGCATATGCAGCTGCATACAGCCACCTAGAGAAAAGGTAACTCTTTCCAAAACAAATGCACGTGGTAACACACATGGATGGGTTTAGGCAATGAAAGCATGTGGGTGGGATTAGGAAAAAAGAACAGGATGTGGCTTTACAATCTTACGGGAAACAAACACTGGCCTCTCAGGTGAAAGTCCGTGGTTGTTGGACCACCCTATTTGGACTTTTGCTGCCCTAACTTTTCCATTTTTCCCCCTGACGCTGCCAGGCACCATTAAACAATAACAATGACTGGCAGCTTATCATCGGCTTGTCATGGCAATATGAAAGGACAGCTTTTTTCGTTGGTATCTGACGCCTAAAGTCACTAACCAAGTGCCAGATTTCAATGACTTTGGAGTAAGACTCCTTTTGTGCAGCCACTCCAAGTGCTTTGAGTTGAAAATCTCTGAACTTTTTTAGAAAGGTGGCGGTGATGTCACTGATGTTACATTAGTCTTGGCTATCCAAGACTTCCACTATCTGTTATCCAGAACCCTTGAAATATTAGCCGTTGATCCCAGAGGCTAAATTGTCATCAGACTGATAACCAGAGGGTTTCTGAGGCTGTTGCAGGTATACGTGTCAGTGCACATGGTGATCCCCTGGTGATCATTCCCCTGACAGCTGGAAGGGAACTAATCTACTGGAGGGATGAGGAAGTCTTAATGTCAGGAACAACTTTAGGGTATATGGGGAACTTGTCCTTGTGGGGAAAACAAAACTGTCTATGACACAGATGTGTTAGTGAAAATAACTGTGGTAGTGTGCAAAGTTGGGCATAAATAGGCCAAATCAGACCTTGAAGGGCTGGTTGAAGTTATTAATACTGAGGCATATTGTTTACTTACACACTCCACACCTTGAGATGTTCTTCTGTGTACCACCACTTTATTGTCCCCTCAGTCTAACTGCAGTGGGATGAGCCAAATTGTCACTATAGCCAATATCAAAATAAATGATGCCCTTACTGAAATGAGACATAACCTCTGGAAAAGCACTGTCCCTTGGGAGGTTAGCCAAAATCACACACAGTATTATCTCTGGCTTTTCAGGGTCACACCCTGAAAGCACAGGGTTAAGGTCAGAAACCACTTTACTGTCTAATCAAATCCCTGCAAGTTGTAGTTAGTTTAGCCTGGGAACTAGATCAATGTGGAGCTCATGTTTTATTTGCCGTGGCAGATGTGTCTGGTCCCTTTTCCAGTCAAACAGACTTTTCACCCAACCAGGCCTTGGTCAGGGCCAAGCATAACAGTTTATCTAATAAGGGGTGGGTCTGATGCAATGGCTGACAAGTTGAGGAGCCTTAGCACTAATGAAAAATGATGTCATTTTTGGCTTGCACACCCTCACAGAAACATGAACAGCTGCAACCACATGCTATTCAGAGCCTACACGACACAACAAATGGCACCCACCACCATTACGAGACAAACCCAACAATGCGATGATTATTTATGCTACAAACTCTGCTACAATGCACCATTGCAATGAGAAAAAAAAAGAGGCAAACACAGCAATAATACCCTTTATAATTCCTTATACATGGGGACATAATTGACCCTAACAAGAGGTAACCCTTACCCTTACCTTAACTGTGTCTCTTTTAATCAAACACTGCAGAGCTAGTTAAATGCTAACTTAGCATTTCCCTAAGGGCCTCCACTACCGGACCAAGGGGTGAAAGGGGTGATTATGAACTGACTTGTAGGTATGGTGGGTGAGTCATGTAGCTGGTGGACAGCTCACATTGCTGCTCCAGCTGCAACTACACCTACTTGCTCACACCAGGGACACAATGGCGAGCATAAACCTAGTTTAGAAAAGTGGAGCGCCATTGAGACATTTTCACAACCAACTAAGATGGCTGCAGCCGATGTGCAAATATCTGCTGAAGTTCTATTTTCAAATTCTGATGCACAAATGGCAACACTGTATCACAGACATGATGATGCAGCTATGTGACATATTCTGTTGCCCTGATTGGTTACAGGTCTATCCATCTACAGCTATTGATAATGCCCCTTAGATATCAAAAATGAATTGAGAGGTTCCACACCAATTTGATGCCAGGCTAGTTAGAGTCAACCCACGGCAAGAACCGTAAGTGACAAAAGCCCTGTAGCTGTTCACATCTAAATGCATGACTGTGTTTTCCACAGATATGTCACCCATCATGAATATTACAATTGTCACGCTACTCTCCAGCAATGACTACTGACCTGATCCATTCAACTAAATCACTAGTTGAAATTAAGTCATCTCCTCCATTAAAGTAGTTAAACATCTTCCATGTGTGATTTAATGTCAAACTTTCTCTAAACTTTAAACAGTGATGAATTTCTTGAACTAAATGAAACTAAAATATGAAATTAGTCACTTTCTAAACGCATCTGTTCACCCAGAATATAATATTTGATAATTACTGAGTGGTTTGCAGTCACTATATCACTTTAATTAGACACCAAAGTGAAACAGAACTGACTGTAGCAGCCTTGTACAATACACTTGCTGGCATTGTGCCCAGACAACTTAAGTGATCCACTGAAACATGATGTGAGAGGCAATTAATGTTTAGATTAGATCCATTAGAATATGTCACCATAACCCAGCGGACTTGTTTAAAGAAGTTTGTTATTGTGAGATTTTAAATTAATATCTACCCACATGGTGTTGACAGTCTTGTCAGATGAAGCTGGTGCTGCAAAAATATGATTCCTACAGTGAGATATCATGTGTCACTGTCTTTCAGACAGGAATATACAAATACTGATAAATCATTTTCAACATTTAAAAGTCCAATGTGTAGGATTTAGGGGGATATATTGGTAAATATGGAATATAATAGGTATGTTTTCTTGAGTATAAAATCACCTGAAATTAAATGTAGTTTTGTTTTTGTTACCTCAGAATGTACTGTTTATATCCTTATTCAGAGCCTGTGTGTATCTACAGAGTCTGCCATGTTGCAGTGCCATCAGAACGGACAAACCAAACACTGGCTCTAGATAGGGCAATTCACATTTTTGTATCTGTCACCATAGTAAGCAGCCCCTTCGCAATGAGAGGTGTTGTAAAAGACTGATTTCTTAATGTGGCACTTTTTTATTCAGTGTTTTTACTGGTTTAAATCACTGGCTTTGTTTGTTTTGGAGAGGAGGAGACCTCTATGGATAATTCAGCTCTTACATCACAGATAATGTGGCTTCTGGTACAAAGCTCTAGATCTTTATTCATCAGAGTAAAAAGGTGAGCAAACATAAGCTGATACTGTTGTCGGAGATACACTGCTCTGTAAGGTAAAACTGTTTTATCTAGTGCTTTTACCAGTTTAAATCAATTGGTCAATTTATTTTGAAGAGGATGAGACCTCTGAGGATAATTTGGCTCCCGGTAAAAACCTCCTGAACAATGAACACTGAAATAATTCTAACCAGGAGTTCATGTTTGGCACATGGAGGAAGTTTCATATAGTTGCAAACTGTAAAACGCACTTGTAGATGCCACTAACTCCTACACACTGCTCTTGTTAAGGAGCTGCGTGTTTTTATAATGGGGCAAATTTGTAAAATGACTTTCCTTTCCCCATTATTATTTCAGAACTGAGCTCAGCAAAACTGCTCTATCAACCTCCCAAACACATCATCATGTTGCTTCAAACTCCTGTTTATAACAATGTGTGTACCAAACACTAGCAATGACCTCAAAGCTTCTCAGCAGAGGTCAAGCCACCTGGGCATACCGTACCATATTATATCTGGGGTTTAGGAGAGACTGTTATTTTTATCTAGGTTCTCCACAGTCAAATCCCAGGAGAGTGTTTGTTGTACAGGATAGTGATGTATGATGTTCACACTTTCTTTTATTTATTTATTATTGTGAACAGAAACTCTCAGACAGCCTTGGTATTGAGGTCTTCCGGAGACTGGAACAGCTGCCAACAGACCTCTTCATCCCCTAGATTAGCCTGTGAAAAATCGGCCGCTCCAACACATGCAGTATTTCAATGTCAGAATACTTCCACGTTATCGCCACCGGTGGTTCCATTCAAATGAACGCCAGCTTATTGTACTGTCAGTCATTCTGGGATTAATGTCTACTCCTTGTTTGAATATTCCTTGTGGCACTATTATTTCAACTTTTCTTTTTCATACCTCATATGCGATGATCTTCTCCCTGCTGGCCCCGGGGGGAATTGGTTCCCAGTACACCTCGATCTCAGAGGCTGACAAAGCGCGGGCCCAAACTCTTGATGGTGCCTCAGAGGGCTCTAAATAGGATGGTTCATGAATTATACATGTTTGCAATTAAGAGTACATCTCTTGAATTTATATGATCAACTTTATTTCTGTTTTCACAAGGCACGAGTGAACACACTCACCTTCTTCTGCAGAGAACACTCTGACAACTCGGCTGAACGGCCCCTCTCCTATGCTGTTGTAAACTCCCACTTTCACTTCAAACCGAGACAGGGGTGCGATGCTTTCATTTCTGTAAATATACCTCGATGCATCAGGTGATGCCAGCACCGTCTGGATCCAGGTGGTGCTGCCAAGTGGGCGGAAAGCCACGACATAGCCAAAGTCCTCTCCGCTCTGCTGTTCCTCTGGAACTGGCTGAGATAGGGATGGAAGAGTTACGCCTTTGACCCAAACAACTGTGAGCAGAAATTAAATGAGGGAGTTGTAAAAAGTAAAGTTGAAATAGTGTTTTATGCCTAAGAAACTGTTGAGCAAATGTACCGATACAGCATCTTTTTTGCACTCTGAACCACATCCAAAAAATGTAAAGTTGTCACCCAATCCTAGATTTACACATATGAAATTTGCACTGGCTCCGTATCTCCACGTTGATTTACACAATAGTGGGAGTCAGCAGGCAGCAAATCAGAAAAGCTCTGCCTTTAATTAAAAGCTGTTCCACTGAAGCCAGGCCACTGCCGACACAGTAACTCTGCCAGAAGTCCATTCTCGTCAAAAGATTCAGAGAATGCTCTGTCACAATGAATGCCCACTCAAAAATGCCCATGATCCTCTTACCTCCCACACGATGACAAGTTCTCCTCGAGCTCCTCCGCCACCACTCACATTAACTGGTGCAACCTTGGGAACTAAACAGGCACAAAGGAAACTTAATCATCCCTCCGTTTGGACTGTTATGTCTCAGGCAGGTGCAAAGGATTCTGTTAAACCACGCAGCTTTGAATGAGGCGGTAACAGTCACTCTGAAGAGCTCCTTATATACACAAAACAGGTTAATCACACAGCAGAGGAATTTGGGGTTTTTTGTCAGCGGCATTACCACCCGTGTAAGGTGACGTTAATAGCTGAGCACCGTATGTCAGCCCCATGTGTGAGGCACAACAGGAAACATGTTCCCTTGTGATTCACCCAGCGGGTAGGAATTACTCAGCTAACCAGCTCAAAATAGACACTTTCATGTCTTCATGTGTGGAAAGGTCACACATTTTTTTCCCGTTGATGCAGCTATTAATTAATAATGTTCCAGAGTGCTGACATGCAAAAGCGGAGTGTTGATACTTAAATGTTTAAAAGTTTTCAATTTCCACTTCTTTTGCACGTGACTGAGTAATCAAAGTATTGGCATGAAAACACATTTGAGATGAGCAACATCACAGGGAGCACTGAAGGAAACAGTCAAATTACATTTTCCAAGTGGGGCTGATTAATTTGTTATGAAGAGAAACAACAAATTGAGAGGATACCTGCTGCTTTGGTTCGAATCTGTTTTGATGGCGTGCTGGGTTCTCCAACGCCAACACTGTTGATTGCCACCACCCTGAATTCATAATCCACCCAGGGGTTCAAATCTTTCACTGTTGCATGCATCATCTGTCCAGGCACAGAATCAGGAACTAGGATTAAAGAATTTAGAATTGAGATGTGGTCTTTTTTTTTCCTTTTCTTTATCTTTTACTGAGGCACATTTCACATTTTATCTGCAACAAATATTAAAACATTTCACAAACCAGTGAGGTACATCAAGATGAAATGGTGACATTTGTTAACCTTTCAGTAGTACTCTAATTACAGTATGTTCAGGACCCAACACGTTCTGCAATTATTGCGGATACTGCACAGCAATGCCTGCACGCCATTATGTAATTTTACACGTAAATGCAATTAATAAATAGAATTAAGAGGCTGTCAGAGGAGGTCGCTTCGCTTAACATGGCTGACATCACTGACATAAACATCTTCCTGCAACCAGCTTGTTATGTTTTTAATCAGCGTCTTTCAGATAAAACTGTAATCTTAAATTAACCAGGGTTGAGGTTAAAGAAGGGTGAAATTAATTTAGATCTGAGGAAAAAGGCAATTCACCTAATCAGCCTTTAATGCTTACTTTTAACAAATATTCTGGTTTAGCATGGGGTGTGGAGTACACGGAATATGAAGAGAAGGCTGATATCTTTATATTTCCTCATACTCACTTAATATAACCTTAAAGACCGACACAGGTACAAGGATAATAATAATCAGGACTCTAATCCAGAAAGAGGAATACTCATAAAGGTAGTTCCTGTACTGTAATTAGGGCTTCTAATGCCATTTACCCTTTATCCACAAAGAATAGAGATACATATGTTTCTAATACTTTGTTCATCCCCATTATCCGCTGTATTATTACAAATACCTTTCATACTAACACAGCAGCACCACTTACTACAGTCTAAGTTGAAAAGCCTCTTTGACGTGGTGTCTAAAAAACTGAATATTATTAGACAGACATATTAAGACAGGATTTGATGTAGGGCTGTTGTAGTGGATTGCTAAGTTAATTTAAAATACTTAATTGTGTCTTTAATTCAGTCAGTTTATGTCTTTTACCCCTGACTCTCAGCTGTTACTGATGTGCTCTCTATGTTTTGTGTGAACTCCAGAGCTGCTGGTCCAGACTGCTGCTATTGTAGGTAATGCAGAGCAGAATTTTTCTGTTTTGTTTATTTTCAAAGGTTTGGTCATGGCAGGCACGTATTTCCCCCAAACTGTACACATACTGTCGTCAACTTAACAAGAGCTTGACAGGTGAATTGACAACAAGTCGTCCAACCCATAATTCCACATAGGTCTTATGTTTTTACCCTCTAGGACAACCCACAGGAGCGTTTGCTCAATAAGTACACCTACTGTACTCGTGGAAGACAGAGTAGCTGGTATATGACCATAATGGTCACAGCTTTTAACACGTGATTAATGTTGTGACATAGTTGCAGTTGCACCAAAACTAGGCAACAAAACTCCTTGGTTACGTATAAAAGAATAGTCATGGTTTGGTCTCAAGTCTGTTGGTTACAAAGGTAACATAACATTTTGGTTTTACATAGAACACAAAAAGAGGTTTCCTGGATGAAAGTCCTGTGTTTGTTTGACCATCTGTCTTCTCTATTTCCCACCCTAAGTGGACTGTGTTATTCATAGACAGCATACAAATAATAGACCTAACCACAATGTCAAACTTTGGTTTGTGGGCTCCCATTTTAAAGCCTTGACTTTGGCATTGTGGCCGTCGCTACCTTGGTTTTGTGGAGCCATAAGTGACCATATTAGGGCAAAAGGATTGAAGAAGCTACGGGTGGATCTAATTTATAGGCTGAGATGACACTTCACAGATAGCCTGTCATTTGGTGTGGCCACATCCTTAATAATGTGGATCTTCTTCTTTAGGCCTTGCTAACATTTAAATGAGTGAGTTATATAAAAATGAATCCCCCACTGGGGTCTCAACAGTGGGGTCTATGGAGTCTGACTTGGAGCCAGCCTCAAGAGGCTTGATAAGCTTCTTGTATAAATGGCCTATGTGGTTGTATTCTGGAGGAGGACAGTCTCTAAATTTGCCAGGCCAGTATTAGCTTATTGCAGATATATCTCTGGCTTCAGCTGATAGCCAACAATAAATTACAGTACTGAAATCCCCCAAATATGTCTATTGACCACTCACTAAAGAAAAAGTATTTGCATCTGAGAAAAGAGTAAAGTCTCCTATGAGCATAGACTCACATATTACAATGTAACTCTACAGCAGTGACCTACAGTCATTGAAAATAAGTGTTTGTCGGTGGTGCAGTTGTTACCTGTTCTCACAGTCTGCCAGCCTATAGAGAAGGGGGTCCTGGCCTGCACCATGTACATGGTAACAGGACTGTGGTGGTCAGGCCCAGAGCTCCAGGACAGTTGCACAGTGGTGTCAGTAATATCACTCACCACCAGGCCCTCCGGGGCACCAGGAGGTCCTGCAACACCCAGAAACAAGGACGGATATTAGCCACACTGCACAACAGCAGCCAAATCAAATTAAATCACTTTAGGTTAGCATGGCAGACTCAAAGCCCACCACAGCTGTCAAGTGATTCATAACTCAGCTAACAATCTCAGTTCAGGGCTCGTAAAGATATAATAGCTGCTACTGGGAGTACCATTCTAATCAATACACTGAATAGTGCAGTTCACTTAGGGTCGACTGAGGCGGTTTACCTATAAAGCCAATGAGTTTATTCAAGTTGAGTTTCACACTTTAGCTTGAAGGTCCAGTGTGTAGGATTTAGGGGGGTATATTGGCATACATGGAATATAATATAACATATATAATATAATAAGTATGTTTTCTTTAGTGTATAATTACCTGAAAATAAGAGCTGTCATGCTTTTGTTACCTTAGTATGAGATATTTATATCTAAGTTGGGAGCAGGTCCTTGTCTGCAGATATCAGCATGTTGCACTGCCATGTTTCAACAGTAGGCTAGAATGGACAATTCATACACTAGCTCTAGATAGGGCCATTCACATTTTTACATGAAACTGCTTTATTCCGTGTTTTTACCGGTTTAAATCACCAGGTTTATTTCTTTTGGAAAGAAAGAGACTTGTCATATAATGCAGCACCAGGTTAAAATGTCCTGAATGTCTGGATCCGAAGTTATCAAAGAAAAAAAGAAAGCACACATTAGCAGGTGCTGGGCTAACCTGCCAAACGGTGTTGGACAAATGCAGATTTGTTAAGTGAATCTGCTCTCTTCAGTGTTTTTACTGGTTTTAATCACTTGGTCCATTTGTTCTGGGTAGGAGGAGACCTGTGTAGATAATTCCACTCCAGGTAAAAACTTCCTGAGCAATGAACAGTGAAGGGATTCTAAGCGGGAGAAGTTTCAGCTGGTTGCAATCTGCAATCCTTATCACTAGATGTCACTGAATCCCCTTAAATCTTACACAGTATTCCTTTAAAATAACCCTGCTCTTGAACTGTGATAAAGCATTATTACTTCTCTAATCATGATTTAAGATCTACATTTTTCTAGCTATGAAAAGAACCATGTATAGGTCAACCTTGTCAATAAGAGGAAGTATTTCTGGCCTGGAGACATGTGTACATTCACCAAGAGAGCCTGGTTACCCAAAATAGCTAACCAAGAGGAGAAAATCAATTAATTAAGAATAACATTAGAGACCATTAATGACCACGGATTTGGAAAAACAAGGCAGATTTTCCATTGGGATCTCATGGCATTAGTGAAAGCAGCAACATGAGATCAAACAACAGGCTGGGACTTGGGTAACTGACATGAGATTTCCTGCTAAGCCCATAAATCTGCAAAAGTAGCACTGAGCCCTCAGCGGGAGTACCTGCTGCTGGAAGAAGATCACTGGGTATCAACAATGCTCCATTTCAGATTATGCATACAGAAACATACAATCGGTATGTAAAAGCTGCTGATGTCACGCTTTGCCAGTCTGAAACTCCCAGATAACAGTATTATTTTCCTCTCCAATTGGTTATCCATTTTAATCATGGCTGACTGACTGTGATTGGCACAGCTGGTTACAGTGAAATAGATAGGGCCAGTAGTGTGACTGGCTGAAAACATAAGAATGAATCACCACACCCCTACTATTTATATTCCATAACATTTTTGGAGCATGCTGTACTGCACTGTGCCATCATATATGAAATTCAGAGTTGTTCTTGTATATGGAATTTGCCTTTGCACATACAACCTCCCACTCTCAGGACTTGTCCTTATAAACACAACAACTCTGCTCTCTGTTTCACCACTAGTAGCTGTGTTGTCTTGCTCTCTCATATTGTTAAAGGTGCTGTATGTAAGAATGTGGCCAAAACGGTTACTGCACTCAAATTCAAAATATTGCCGCGACTCGTGTCCGCCCCCCCTCCCCTACAGATTCGAGGTTGATGGACAGCGGCACGCTGGAGACTGATTTGTTTGCCCACGGGCGGCTGCCGTGGCAGGGCTGCGTCGCCGCGTCCTTGATCTGCGGTTTTCCAGCTGACTGTTCGAGCGAGTCCGGCTTCTCTGCTGCTAACGCTGCTGCCAGGATACAGCTGAGAAGAAGCCGGCTGCTAATGCTATGTACTGGGACACTGCTAATGCTGCTGCTGCTGGGATACAGCTGAGAAGAAGCCGGCTGCTAATGCTATGTACTGGGACACTGCTAATGCTGCTTGCTGTGCTGCTGTAGCTCAGTCATAACTGTGACTGCGTGACTGATAGACAGCAGTGGGTGGCGCAACAGGCCAAAACACAAATTCAAAACATAAACATGATTTTCGGACTGTAAAAATGTTTTTTAAATGCGAATATTCTGGCTGTACTATTGTTGTCGGTGAGATCAGTATGTTATATGAACATTATTCCATAGTCTCTGTGACATATGAGGAGGATTTTATGACTATTTGCTTTAGATTTCTTACATATAGCTCCTTTAATTACTACAATCACTCTGCTTATTTACCTTTTGATATAAAATTATAATTCTATGCCCTCAATGTCAATCTATTGACATGGTATTGAAAATAGTATTATCAATGTTAGAAATTCCAATATTGTACCATAAAAAAATCACTGAGACCTTTTTCATTGCTTTTCTGTCAGCTACCAAGAAAACTACTGTATAAACGAAGGAAGGGTCATGATGCTTTCAAATTTAAACAAGAAGATGGCGATCCTCTTCTTCTCCCATAATGACATTAAGGGCCGTAATCTGTTTGGAGGCCTTTAACAAGAAATGAAATGCTGAAATTTAGACAAATAAAGGTAAGTCAACGTCATGTAATGTGTGTTATAAATCTCCTGGAAGGATATTTCAGTAAAAGGTGAAACAACAAATATATGATGGGTTATAGTGTGATTTGCCATGCCCACCCCATTGCCCTCAGTAGAAGTGGCACCAAACTCTGGCTCAAATGAAGAATTTGAATGCTGTCACTGACGTCATGACCTTTCTTTCCTTGACTCATTCTTTATACATTTGTAACTTCAAAATGAAAAACAAATCTGCATGTCCAAAATAATGCATCAAAAGTCATGTAGGAACCTTGAAATGAATCAATCGCTGATGCTAGAACATCAGTCTCAAATTTATGTGCAGAGTTATTTAAGATACCTACGATTCATCATCATCAAAGATGTCCTTCACAGAATATATGCTGTTGAATTTGTTGAAAACCTCCTTTAGAAAGTGTTTTTATTCTTGCATGAAGCTGGTCTCTGATCTTATCTGATAGCCCTGAAGCTTCTGGAGTAACTTACCTGTGTCTAATAAAAGGTAAGTGTGATGATCATAGAGCCCATGGCTAAAAAACAGAATAATTAATTTAAAAAAATTTCATGGTTGTCAATCTGAAAGTGTATTAAAGCTGTTTATCTCTGAATCTCTGAAAAGTGACATCTTGGTGATACAGTTCTTATCTGACAGCAGTGAGATGTGTGTGTCACAATCTTAAGAAACACACTACAAAAAAAGGATCTGAAATCTCCATAGAGAGTCCTACAAAATGACAAGCACTGTAAGAAAGGAGGAAGAGACATACCTCTGACAATTAAGTCTGCTGCTGCTGAGACAGTGTCAACTTCAGTGTGCACCATACACACATACTTCCCCGAATGCTTTAGCTGAATGTTCCTCACCATCAGGTCACCTGCAAATCCCTGATGACAAAGACACATTTGCAGAAAAGTATTGCAGAGGAAGAAAAACACCAAAAGTAGCAAAGTCAAAGTCAAAAAAGGAAGTATGGAAACTCCTCAGAACACATTAAATTTCTTTCTCAGTCATACACAGTAAATCCTACACAAAAGAATCTTGGAAGAATTCACCACAGTACGACTAGAAAAAAGATGACATGACAGTCTAGCAAAACAAATTAATTCAGCTTTACATTGTAAGCAATGCTCCACAAAATGACTTGTTTTGAAACTGTTTTTTTTTCTCTTTGGATCAGTGTTTACCCTTGCAGCTCAGATGAATGGCTCTAGCAGGACTTGTTAGTGTTGCTTTTTGCACTTTACTGCTGTGTGCACACACGTTTTTATCAAAAGTTTTTTTGCAGCAAAATACAGAAATCAGTCCCTTTGTGTAGAAAGCGAAAGGCAAGCTAAACAGCTGTTGTGATTATGTTCACTGTGGAAATGTCAGTGCTGTGCAGAGACTTGAGTGGGCCTGGTGTGCTCGATCAGAGGGAGCATAAATCTTGTAATTACAAACATTTAGACTCCTTTGTTCGGGGAGAAATTGATTGATTTGCTCATACAGTGAGATCACCTCCGGTATAGAGAAATGTCATCCCTGTTTACAGGTTTGCCCCTCAGACATAACACACAGTAACACCTGCTGGCTCTATGAATTAAGTGTACACAGGTTCTGACAGATGGTCTTAAAGGAAACCCTAAAACAACAATTCCCTTTGTGCTTTTATGCAGTGGCGCCCCCAACAGGGGACCAGTGGGGGCCATGGCCACCATGATACAATTGCTGGCCCTCCCACTGCCCCCAACCAAGCTGGCGCAAATGTAGTGGTATCTTGTGAAATCAAATGACCTAAGCAAGTGGTTCTCAACTGGTCCAAGAACTCCCAAGGGTCCTTGAAGGAGTTCTATGGGGTCCCCAGGGAAATGGAGAATAGTTTATTTTCACTATTCAATTACCTATAGAAGTGAGCCCAATGTGACTAAGGGTCATAAGAGTGAGTATTCTGGTGAGGTTTCACTGCCTCTGTGGTTATCTCCTAAACTGTACATGACAGCTACAGAACTCTGGTCTGAATCATGTCTAACAACAAAAGTCTTTTCTGATATTCCAAAAAGTACCTGAAGTGAAATCTTATTGAAATGGCAGTTTAAGACCTAATGTGTATCAATTTAAGGGTCTGACACCAAAAAGATTGAGGACAAGTCACCTAAGGCATCTATTGGTACCAACCATGCCATGCTAGCTTCAAAGCGGGCTAAATAATGCTCTACAGTTAGACTAAATTTTGGCGAGGGAATAACTGGCAATGTCATTTTCAAAAGAGTCCCTTGTACTCTCATAGGACTTAAAGTACTCCAGAACCGACGCCGGATTTCCGGCTTGACGGACATTTCTAGTTTTTTTTTTTTTTTTTTGGCAACTTTTTGGCATAAGTTAGCATTTAACGAATCATCTTCTGATTTTCAGCGAAGCACATGGGTAGTTCTACCAGTAGTATAGTGTTATCAAACTCAGCTGGCCAGTAAGAGCTGAGTGGGGAGGGTCTAAAAACGGCGTGTACACACACACACACACACACACACACACGGACAGGGTTTCAACCCACACTACTTCTAAGCACATGTTGTTTAAGTGTCCGTAATAGTCTCATATCCAAATGAGTTTGGGTGAATGTGCAACAGAAATGAACAACTGAACTGCACTTGAATGATTAGCTTGTATTAGCCTGACCGCCAGCTATCGGACACTGAGAGAAAACAGCATGCCATGCAGTGTTTCCCATATATGCAGCTAGCAGTGGTGCACCGCCACTGCTGAAATATGACCGCTGCTACTGGTTTTTCTTTTCTTAGTTATTATTTGGTGCTACCAACGCTTCATATCCAGGTCAGTTCACACACTTGTGAGTAAAGCATATAAGAGGAAAGGAGAGGGCTCCGTCTTTTCTCTTCATAAACTAAAGTCATATTATTTTACGCGATGGACACTTCATATAATAACAATGATATACTATTTATGGTATTATGTCATCGTGTCATTTCTGTCTCTACATGGTCACGTGTTGACAATTCTCCTCTGATCTCTGTATCGCGTACGGTGGAGTTACGCCAAACACACAGGTGAGCACGCTAGAGTGTGGCTTGGGCCGCATTTTCCTGACATAACCTGACCTCGAGCCTGGTGCAGTTTGTCAGCTGACATAGTTATTGTTATGGACAGTGTGTAAATAGCCATCAACAGACTGCTGTTACGCACAGACAGACACGCCACTTGCACAGCAGCGCAGCACGGCACTCATTTGGTCCTGAGCTTGTGTTGCGTTCAGGTGTTGTCACATAAATAACAACTTCCAGCACTTAAATAGGTCATAGCACAAAACAGCAGCATGTCAAGTGACTTTCTACTTTTATTATGTTCAATAAAATTGTATGTTCCTAAATCTTGAGACACCTCATATGTAAGCTAGACAGACATTTCACCCGCTCATTACTGTGCACACATGTACTGTATGTACTTAGTCCTAAAGAGCCCTTCTGGTGCCACTAGATACATAGAAACATCCCAGCAGGCTTTGCAAGCACACAAAAAAGTTTCACGCATGTGAAAATTATTTTTCATGCGTGTGCCTCACCTCCGCTGCTACAACTCCATCCTAGGGGAACCCCCCCCCCCCCCCCCCTTTTTCACTTAGCCCTGCTCTCACCTCAAGTTATCTGATTGGAAATGAGTTCTGTGGGTACCAACGAGTCTCCCTTGAACTTCAAATTAAAGCTGTGTATTTGGTTTTTTTTTTAAGGAAATAGACATCCAGTTAGAAGAACAATGAATTTCCTAACATGTACATTAAGAAACATTACATATTAAAAAAGGATTTATAATAGCCATATTCACTTTCATGTCCGGAATTAGATGAGAAGATTGATGCCATTCTCATATGTGTAGTTCATGGAGATGGAGCCGGGAGGCAGTTAGCCTAGCTTAGCATAAAGACTGGAGGTAAATCAGAAATTCACTTACCAGCAACCCAAAAGCTCACTAATTAAAGAATAGTTTGACATTTATATTTGTCCATTAGAAATTAAGCTACAGCCAGCAGCAGTTTATAGCATATAGACTTAAAATGGGGAAAGAGCGAGCCTGGCAAATGGCTCTATCCAGCCTCATTCAAGCTCACTAATTACCACATTATCTCTCCTCTATCAAGTCTGTGCAGATTTTTTTTCTTTGGTACATATTAAACAAACATGATATAACATGTTAGTTAGTGAGATTTAGAGGTGCTGGTAGATGGATTTTGTTATCTCTGGACAGAGCCAGGGTTGCTCTTCCTGCTTGTTCCCAGGCTTTATGCTAAACTAAACTGACTTCTTCTTGGCCCCTGCTCCATACCTAATGCAGAAACATGAAAGTGGTAGAAATATTCTCATCAAACTCTCAGCAAGGAAGCAAATGAGCATGTTTCCCAAAATGTCAAACTGCTTTTTTACATCTTTGTTTCTTCTGTGACTGAATAGCTGCAGTGGGTCCCCTGGTGTTACAGAGCCTGTTACCATTGTTTAAATGCATATATTTTGAATCTAGGGTTTGATGAAGAATTAGATGGTTGAGAAGCATTTTGGAAAATTATCTGTGAATATCACAGATCAGATATCATAGAAGCAAAGTAGCAGAAAAGCATAACTCTTAGCAGCTTTGATATCAGCTCTATCATGAAAAAAGTGATGTAGGTCACATCCTTGGCACTGATTTTCTTTGCCTAAAATCCCACAACAACTAGCATTTATCTATATTGTACATACCCCTCCAATCATCTCAAAGTGTTCCTGCCTGCTGAAATCAATGGCTTTCCCGCTGAAAAACCACTTGAAGAT
The DNA here is from genome assembly GCF_011397635.1 of Epinephelus fuscoguttatus. NCBI lineage: Eukaryota > Metazoa > Chordata > Actinopteri > Perciformes > Serranidae > Epinephelus > Epinephelus fuscoguttatus. The sequence continues at coordinate 41,572,123 of NC_064752.1, forward strand.
GGGACTCAGGGACGAATCACTGGACACCTCGCATGGCAGCACAAGGCTCTGCCCCACAGTAGCATCCAAACTCAAGGGTGGGACTATAATCTTGGTAGGCTCTGCAGCATTATGGGAGAAAAAGGGACAATTACTTGTTACAGTGTGCAGCACAGTATCTCTATAAAATCCAGCAAAATGAAGAAGGTAATAAAGCTTAATTTGCCCAGAACAGTGCGACAGATTCTGCTCTATCAGTGTAATTAAGTGACCTTAAATAACTTCACTTAGAAAGCGAATGCCTCCCATACCTCAGTAATGAATAATTAAGCACACTGCAATCACACTGTCAACTAGAAAGGGAAAAAGAACTCTCCCTCTCTATAATCATCATTATTTAAAAACCCAAATCTGAAAATGCTACAGCGGCTCTTTTTAAATTAAATGTTAGTGACAAAATATTCCTCACTCACAGCCATAGACGGCGGTGGTTTGCCCCACTCTGCTACATGAACAATAACTCACAGCTGACAAAACCATGGATGACTTATACGTCTGTCAAACCAGCGGGAACATAAAACTGCTATATATTTCATTATCAATTTCATGCTTGAGCTAGAATTTTTTTCCCTTAACAAAAGTTTAAACCCTTGGCTTGAAAGGTACTGTAGTGAAAACCTGTGGAGAAAAGAAAAGAAATACCTTTCACCACCAGTGTCCCCGTGCTGCTGGATGTTCCAAAATGGTTTCTGGCCAGACACGTGTACATGCCTCCATCAGATTTGGAGATGTTGGTGATGCGTAGCGTCCCATCCTCCATGATAGTCTGTCTGAGGAGAGGGACAAAAACTGAAACAGCCCATCACTGGTTCTCTCATTTAGTTATCAATTCATTAGTTCTTAATTGAATGAAAAGTGATGATAAGAATCAAATTAGAAACTACTTCCTGTCTGAGATATATCATTTCTCTATTCATCGCCTTTTGAACTTTTTTTTCCCCGCCATTTATTTCATTTTGAATGAAGGCTTCAGAATCTATTCCAAAAGTCTATTTGCACGCCTCAGAAGATAACAATTATCTTAGCTGAAGCAGAACAGATTTGCTGTAGGGTCAGCACAGTATTGACAGCACAATAGCTTAAATGCACATATTAATAGGATACACAACAGGCCACCAGGGCCAGGCCGGACGATGATAGGGAGAGGAGAGCAGCACTGGAGAGAGGCAATTTGAATGGGATCTTTACCTGCAGCCTTATCGCTCCACAACATGTGGAGATAGTATCAACGTGCTATAAGCAATTTCTGAATGGTATTAACATGAAGAAATATAGAAGCACTTGAAAAAAATGTCGAGCTGGCCTCATGGGAGAAATAAAGTGGGAGTGTGATGAGAGTGCTTGAAAGAAATGTGACTAAAACAACAATTACACAAAGGAATTTTGACCCGATTGTTGTCTGCTTGTAACAGCTTGTGACTTACTTTCATGAACTACATTTGTCTTTGTTGTAAGATTCTCTAGTGAAAATGTGGCCAGTTAAATTGGATTTTCTAAAAGTGTGAAAATATTTGTACTCAAGGGCATAGATTGATGTAAAAGAAAATTACAATATTAAGACATATATGCATCCATACAAAATAAATATAACACCAACTTCTTGGTTCTTTTAACCTTTGTATTGTTAAAGCTACACATCAGTTGTGTGCACAAACATTTTTGGAGGCAGTTGCACAAAAAACAAAAACAAAATTGTGATAAAACCAGCAGATGATATACTGATGATGCATTTTTTGGCTGTGTCCACTACCCATGATGCAAATACATTTGGATGACGATGATTGGCACAAGTCATGGGCCAGAGGTCAGTGTATGATAAACTAGGCTGACCAAATGTCCTCTTTTGCCCGGACATGTCCACTTTTCACGTCCTGTCCGGGGCGTGTTTATAAATTGATGATAATGTCTGGTTCTCCTTGTGTGTGTGTGTGTGTGTGTGTGTGTGTGTGTGTGTGTGTTAGAGTGCGGCACGGGCCACATATTTCTGTCCAAACCCGACAGTCACTCTGTTTTGTTATGTCTGAAACCGAACCGAGCCCGACATTATTTAATTACGAAAGCACTGAGTTTGTGTCACACAGTTGTTGTGGTTACAGGCTATTTAACAGGCCGGGCATGCACCGTGTGTGCTCCGCTGAGAGGGAGACCTCCGTGTTTGAGACGGGAGCGGGCAGCGGGAGGTCCGAGGCTTCCAGCGAGAGGAGTGGGAGACATATAACAAAATACGATAAAATAGGAAAACCTGTCTCCCTCTTTTATTTTATTTTCAGCGTTTAATCAAGGCGGAGGCGGGCAGCGGAAGGTCCGAGGCTTCCAGCGAGGGGAGTGGTAGAAACAAACAGCCAATGTGTGTGTGTGTTGTGTTCAGGTGTTGTCACGTAAATAACAGTCCCCAAGCAATAAACAGGACAGACAATAGGATTTTATTTTATTATTTTTACACTACATTTTCAATGAAAGCTGACCGAATCCGACCCGAGCCCGATTGTAATTGAATAGAATTTTGTGCTGATCCTTTTCTAGAGCACAAACTTCCTGTGTTTATTTGAATTCAGAACTAGCCCAGCTGGTGACTGCTGTGAATAGGGCAGCTGACAACAAGGGAAAGACCATGTGACCGCTTGGAAAGACAGCTGACAGGAGGGAAAAGACCCCAAAGGTGCTGGCATGGGCTAGCAACCCATGGTAGCAGTGGTGAGTCCTAGCAGCCTTACTACAACCAAAATTAGCTACAGCCAACATAGGGAAAATACACCAAGAGTCAGCGAGAGCAGGGGTGGAAGATGACTCACAGGTGGATTACACGGTAACAGACATTGGAACGGACACGACTATGACTTGGATCTGTGACTCAGTGAAGGATGGGGGCATGGACCAATCCACCAGGGCTAGAATTAGCAGCACTCAGGGCAAGGCGAGCACATCTGTAGAGGATAAAAGCAGCACAGTTGAGAACAAGACGCTTCAGGTTTGTCCTTGTGGTTGGCAGAGAGTAACATCAGTGAAAGGCCTCAGAACTCATCAGGGAAAGAAGAAGTGTGTGGCAAAGAAAGGGCAGAGTAGCCACATTGATCAGTACTTCCTAAGAAGTCAGTCGAGTCAGTCGGATGAAGTCCAGCGGCAGGTAGAAAACCACAGTTTGCAGGATATCAGTAACACTGCCACTGAGGAGGAGGGGGTAGTAAAAGAGGATGCAGGTGACACTGAGGCCAGTATGACAGTCAGAGAGAGAGCCATGGAGCAAAAGGTTAGAGTTAGATGGCGTAGGGCAAATGACAGTAAAGAATGGGAGATAGTTAATAGAGATTTGTCAGTAATCTTGAGTAGGCTTAGAGGAAATGCAATAGAAAGGTTAGAAAAGATGAGAGATATAATGTATTCATATGGTGTAGAGAGGTTTGGGGTGCAAGAGAGAAAGAGGAGTGAGAGGGTACAGTCAGGTAAGTCTAGGCGGCAAAGAGAAATAGAGAAGTTAGTCAAGGAAAGGAGACAGTTAAGAAAGCAGTGGAAAAAGGCTACAGAAGAAGAAAGGGAGGGAATTAATGTGTTGCAGGAGGAGTTGAGAAGCAGGCTAGCAGTTCTTAGAAGGGCAGAGCATCTCAGGAAAAAGAGGAAGAAGAAATATTATAGGACAGGTTTTTTCAGGGACCCTTTTAAGTTTGTTAAAGGATTGTTCAGCCAGGAAAAGGGAGGGCAGCTTAAAGCAGAAAGGTTAGAGGTTGAAGAATATTTGAGAAACACGTATTCAGATTTAGAGAAGAATAGGATAGTAGGTTTCCCACCCAATATCCCTCCATTAGGAGGGATAGAGCATGAGATGGATGTCAGGCCACCGAGGTGGAAGGAAGTTCAGGAGGTGGTCAGGCGTGCAAAGGCTTCTTCGGACCCAGGGCCTTATGGAGACCCCTACCGGGTTTATAAACGTGCACCTGATATCCTTAAATTTTTGTGGAAACAGCTAAGAATAGTTTGGGAAAAACAAATTATACCAAGAGCATGGCGTAGGGCAGGGGGTGTCCTCATTCCTAAGGAGAAGGAGTCTGTGGACCTCCGGATGATTTCTCTCTTGAATGTGGAGGGGAAGATTTTCTTTAGTGTAGTTGCGCAGACATTAGCTAGCTACTTAGAAAGGAATAGCTTAATAGATACCATGGTGCAGAAGGCAGGAATACCAGGTTTTTCAGGGTGTTTAGAGCATACTAGCATGATCTGGCACCAGATTCAGGTAGCGAGGATTAGCAAAAGAGACTTACATGTAATATTTTTAGATCTTGCAAATGCGTTTGGTATAGTACCGCATATCCTCATTTGGAGTGCGTTTGACTATTTCAGAGTGCCACAGGTAGATGTTAACTTAGTGAAAGCATACTTTCAGGATATTAGGTTGTGTCTAAGTACGGCAGGCTTGACAACAGGTTGGCAGAGGCTAGAAATAGGCATCATGGCAAGGTGTACAATTTCTCCATTAGCATTTACTATGGCGATGGAAGTAATCATCAGGGCTTCTAAGTGGGTGGTAGGTGGAGAGAAACGGCAGAACGGGTTGCATCTTCCACCAGTTAGGGCTTACATGGATGACATGACACTGGTGACCACAACAATGCCATGTACAAAGAGGCTACTAGAGAAGGTAAATAAGAACCTCAATTGGGCCAGCATGAAGATCAAGCCTAGTAAATCTAGAAGCATCTCGATATGTAGAGGGAAGTTAAGTGATAGGAAGTTTGTCACAGATGATGAGGACATCCCAACAATTAGGGAAAAGTCAGTAAAGAGCTTAGGTAGGTGGTACAATGTAGAGTTGAATGATAAGGAACAGGTGGTGAAATTTAGAAAAGATGTGGCTGAAGGATTGGATAGAATAGATAAATCAGAACTTCCAGGGAAGTTGAAGTTGTGGTGTTTGCAATTTGGGCTATGTCCTAGGTTAATGTAGCCATTGTCAATTTATGAAATTCCAATATCCGTTGTGGAGAGAATTGAAAGGTCGGCTCCTATATTAGGAAGTGGTTGGGCGCTCCTAGGTGCCTAAGTAGTGTTGCATTGTATAGAAAAGGGATACTTCAGCTGCCAGTATCTAGTTTAACAGAGGAATTTAAATGTACCAAGGTCAGGACAGAGCTCTTGTTATCTGGGAGTAAGGATGTGGTAGTTAGGAGTGTGGTTCCAAATCCAACCAAGGGGAGGAAGTGGAACCCACGATCGGCAGTTCAGGAGGCAGAGGCAGCTCTTAGACATGCAGAGATTGTAGGTAATGTTCAGTTTGGCCGGGGATGCCTGGGGCTTGGCTCAGGTAAACCGGTATGGAATACTGCAGGTCTCAAAGATAAAAGAAAGCTGGTTGTGGAACAGATGCGTAGACAGGAGGAGATAGTAAAGGGTGCAAAGGTAGTGGCCCAGGCTAAACAGGGACAGTGGTTGAATTGGGAAAGTGTAGAGAAGAGGAAGCTTAGTTGGAGGGACCTATGGAGTATGGAGGAGAATCGTATTAAATTCCTGGTAGGGGCTACATACGATGTGTTACCAACCCCCCAGAACCTAAAACTGTGGGTAAATGAGGAACCATCATGCCCATTGTGCTCACGTACCGCAACCTTACAGCATATTTTGTCAGGGTGTAAAGTTAGCTTGTCACAAGGCCGATATACATGGCGACATAACCAGGTGTTGAAATGTTTAGCTGCAGGAATCAAAGGGAAACGAAGACAGGTGAATTCGGAAGGTGTTAAGGATAGGAGTTTAGCAATTCAGTTTGTCCGTGAGAGGGAGAAATACAGAAGGGATAAGTTAGTAAGGAGGCAAGGGTGTGGCTGACTAGAAGGTGCTTGTGATTGGGAAATGCAAGTAGATTTAGGGGGAAAGCTTGTTGTTCCCCAGGAAATAGTTTGTACCAAGCAGAGGCCTGACATAGTGTTGTGGTCATTGAGTAGTAGGATAGTTTATTTCATTGAGCTGATAGTTCCTTGGGAAGACTCAGTGGAAGAAGCCTATGAAAGAAAAAAGCTTAGATATGCAGACTTAGGAGCAGAAGCTGAGCAGCGAGGATGGAAGTCTAGGATTTGTCCAGTGGAAGTGGGGTGTAGGGGATTCATAGCAAGATCAGCTGTCTCGCTCCTGGGGGAACTCGGAGTGCGGGGACAGAGTTTGAGGAAGACAGTGAAGGAAATGTCAGATGAAGCTGTCAGAGCCAGCCAGTTTATCTATAAGAGAAGAAATAATGTCAGTTGGGGGCCAGCAGGGGGAACTACTAAGCAGGGTACATAACTCCTTGAGATCAGGTGGAGAGATCCACTTCCTCTCAGGAGGAAATCCAGGAAGAGGAAGGTTATTTAAGTGTGGAAGTGGCCTATTTGAATCCCTTTTGACTGAGACCATGCTGCAAGGTAAGTGTGTTTGCTGATCCTGTAAGTTTATTTATCTCCTTTAACTTTAGCTCATATTGTAGTTATGCTATGTAGCGTGTGAAATAGAGTGTGGCAAATGTGCTAGGAAAGGTAGTATCAGCATTGCTTCTACCTGGAACTTGCATGTATGGAGCCTGGGCTTGGTTGAAGGTGGCAGTGCTGTTTGGGTTGAGAAAGCCATGTGTAAGTAAGGTAAAGGAGGTTATTGGCTTGGTGTGGGGAGCAGTGAGAGCTGGCATTAGGGGAGTGTCTCTGGGACGCCAGAGATCACTGTCTAGCCTCCTGGAGGTGTCGTGGGACCAACTAGACAAAAGGTGAAAGGAGGTTCCCACCCAATGACCCCAAAGACATGTTAGTTATCACTGCTCACTGGTCAGTATAGTTAAGCCTTGCCATAATAGCTTATCACAGGGCTTAGGTTATTCACTGAGTGCTGATCCTTTTCTAGAGCACAAACTTCTTGTGTTTATTTGAATACATTTTTGACCAAAGCCGGCCGACCCTTCGGGTAGGCCAACCGTCGGGACCTGTCGGGGTTGGACCGGGTAGCCACACTCTAGTGTGTCTATGTGTCCCCTATCTATAGGGGTCTATCTGAATTTCTGTCTTTCAGAGATATTATTTTGTAATATAACTGTATTTTCTATCCATACATATAAACTTTAAATTGTTGGGATTCACAGGACCACAGATGATTTTTCATTTGGTAAAATCATAACTGGAGATTTAAAAGCTTTTTCCTCTGCATGCTCTTTGTCTTCAAACAAAGAGCTAGGTGACACCCATCTCCACAGGAGGTCTCACCTCACACCTCAGTGAGACACAAGTCTCACAACTTGATTGGACAGAACTTTTACAGTAACATGTGACTCTGTGATGTCACAGGCATCCTGCAAAGATCTGCTCCCTTCCATCAGATTTCTTCCTCTTCTTGCTCCAGCTGCTGTAGCAGCTGCACCCCTCTTTCCGGCTGGGACAGCAGAGGCCCAAACCCCTGCTCCATAGCCCAAACCACTAAAGCGAGGGCAACTGATCACAGACTTTGTTGCAAACATAAGGCCATTGCAACTAGCTTTCCAGCAACAAGGAACTAAGTGAGTTAGCACCCAGTGTCTAACTCTGCAAGGACCCCGAGCGACCAGCTTCCTTGGATCAGAACCTTTGCAACAAAGGACACAACAAAGACTGCAGCTGAAACCACACCTTCCCAGCCTTCTTCTGCCGGCTAACAAAGCAGCACACCACCAAGTGACTCTTTCTCCCATCCACTCAAGGATTGGTAATGTAACAACTGGGCATAGCTTATCACAGCTTTACAGGCTAAGCAAGACTGTTTGACTTGTTGTATGTGATTTGATGCTGTTCATTGAGTTATTGTTGTGATTGTTGGCAGTCAGGTCATTGATTAGTTGGCTTCGCCAAAGCTAAGTGTTTAGTTTGCTAATACTGTTCACAAGCAGATTCTTGCACACAACTAAACAATCTCTGCACTAATCCAGACTGTTTGCAACACACGTCACATTGACATAGACTCATTAACAAACAGGCTTTCAACAGAGCTACACCCAAACAGGCATTTCAAAATTCCCGCTTCTTTCCCTTTGTCTTTGTCCTGACCACACGGTCAGACAAACACCTCCCCCGAAACTGAAGCAGCCTTGATTCGGCCATTTTGGTAGTTCTCTGTTGTCAGCCATTTTGCTTTGTAGGCCAAATGGCGCATTGATCACCGCACCCGCCTTTGTCCTTCTCTTCTTTCTCTCTTTCTCTCTCTCTCTCTCTCTCTCTCTCTCTCTCTCACACACACACACACACACACACACACACACACACACACATATACACACCAAGCATGTATATAGTTAGTTAGAATTTGTGTGTTTTGGTTTGCTTTGCTAATTTGTGAATAAATATAATTCTTTGGAATCATGCCTGCTGTCTGTTTAATGTTGCACAAGGGTGAATGAATAGTCGACCTCTGCTGCGTCAAGAACTCCGAAATCCTTCAGGCGTTACTGTTAATTTTGGTTGTTGTCATTAATTTAAGTATTAATCAAACTCCAAATTAATAGTTTAGCGTATTTTATGAGACTGATATCTTTAACTGGCTATCATTTTTCCCTTTACGGGAATGGTGCCCCACGAGGTGATTTAATGTTAATTAAGTCACATTATTTAACATAATTATTAATTATTAATAATAATTATTAATTATTTCCAATAGCCAATTAAATCCCAACATATTTGGTGCCTCCGTGTGAAACCTAAGATGTTGACCCCAACATTTATGGTGCCGCCGAGTAAGGTAAATATATGTTGACCCCAACAAAATATATTAAAATTACAAGGCATCTTTGAGTAAACTGTGAGTATCATTTAAGTAGGCTATCTCGTGGCTGGGTCAAGTGTCCTCTTTTTAGGAAATCAAAATTTGGTCACCCTACGATAAACATTTCTGGTGCTCAGTTGTGATGCTAGCAATATTGCATTACTTATCGTGTGTGTTCGCAAGCAAAAGTAATTACAATTGAGCAAATGAAAACAACTGAGAGCAGCAGGACGACCACCGAATCTGCTAAAGTTGCGCTGTTACAACGACAGAGGCAAGCAACCAGCTACATGTCCAGGATCGACTCGTTCTGCAAAGCCTTGAGAGGAGGAGTTTGATGAAACAGGGAGACACAGAATGAACCTCAAATAGGTAGGAATACTACTACTCATCTGGCCTTTGTATTGCTTTTTTGTAGCAGCTTGGTTTGGGCTTTGCGTTACATATTGTTGCTGTATATTTTCTATACCTAACTGCTGGATCGGTGGTTTGGTGCAGCTTCTGCAGTGATGCAGTCACTGCACTGGACTGTCTTGGTGAAGATGGAGCTTAGCTGGAAGACAAAGGTTTCGATTTACTGGTCAGACTACGTCCCAACCCTCACCTATGGTAATTCACTTTGGGTAGTGACTGAAAGAATGAGATCAATGCAAGCGGTTGAAATAAGTGTCCTCCGGGGGGTGGCTTTGCTAAGCCTTAGAGATAGGATAAGGAGCTCGGTCATCTGGAATTAGCTCGGAGTAGAGGTGTTTCGGGCACATCTCACTGGTAGGAGGCCCCAGAGCAGACCCAGAACACGCTGGAGGGATCACATATCTCATCTGTCATGGGAACACCCTGGGTTCCCCCAGGGGGAGCTTGAAAGCGTTGCTGGAGAGAGGAACGGCTGGGGTGCTTTGCTTACAGTAGCCTGTTGCCCCCGTGACCCAACTTTGGTAAAGCAGATGAAAATGGATGGATGGATGCTGAAGTTGTTGCTGTGTGAAGCCGCTGCAAAATGAGGGGATCTGTTGTCTGCCAGATGCCTGTACATTTTTCTGGGCTATATTCAGTGTATTATATTGTATTTGATTATTTTGCTGGCTGTTGCTGTCAGTTATGTTGGCTGGTCTTTGAAATGCACATGGTCGGCTAATCAGTTTTATGGTGGTGTTGTGTCAGTAACGTTAATCTTTTACTCGCTCACTGAGTAGACTTTGTCCATGCCTCGGAACCTAAACGTTAAAGGTGCCCTACAAGTGGCCGGGCGGTTCCAGTGGGTACTATAAAATATAATCTTGCCGGTGCCACTGGTCTTGGGGGGGGCTGTCTTCCCTAGGAAATACTTCATTTCCTGATTTCCTGCATTCTGGCGAAATTTTTTCCACATCAATTCATGGTGGAAATGTATTTCTTTATGTATAGGAAAACAAAATTCAGGTGCCAAGTGACAGATTAAAATAAAAATAGAATATAATGCAGTAACACTCTCAGGCATTCTGTCCTGTTTTCAAATATTTATTCTCCTGTAGATAAACTTGTCTTATTTCATGTTATCTGCTGAGTCAACACACATTTTGCTGTGTACAAATGAGGGACCGTGTTCTGCGGTTAGGTTTAAGTGATTCTGGGTATACAGAGTAGAAGCTGCTCTGACACACTGACACACTGAGGATGATTTCTTCAATTAGATATGAAGTAAACAAAGTGCTTAAGAGAAAATAGACTTTTGTGGTGGTAGTTTGGTTCATTTATATCAAATCCAGCTTCCTACAATTGTGGTTCTTTTCTTCAAGTTTAAATGCAGGGCTAATTTTATACAGGCTCTTGTTGTTACTTTCCCACCAGAACCCCTTAATTTAACCTGTGACCCAGCTAAATGCTTCATTTCCTGTTGGTTCAGAAACTAAAATTTAATTCACTGTTTTTTTTTTTTAATTCAATCCACCATGCAATAATTTGTAATCAATTGTTTGTGTTAAGGAGAAAACCGCAGTGAATTTATTAAATAATCACCCACTAATACTTAAAATTATCCTCTAAATAAGCTTTGAATATTCTTAAAGAATTCCAGAGAACAGACACCTGCAGCAGCTGTAGCTTCACGCTCCTCCTCTCCTTCTCTGCACCCTTGGCACAAGGCATGCGCAGCACCGAACTGCATTTCAGGTTTATTTAAATGAATTATCAGAGTGAGGGGGAGATCTAAACATTATTCTAGGTTGAGTTTTGTTTTCTAAAGACATGTGGAAGTGGGAAAGCAAGTCAGCATCTGTCTCCACTCGCACCAGGCAGTTAGTGAACTGGAGTCAACCAGAGCCTGGTTGGTGGTGTGATTTACACCAGACTAGCCTAATTGTTGTGAAGCTTAATGGGTTATTGCCTAAATTACCCTGGCTGTATTGAGATGTTTTAATTATCTTGTATTACAGGAACACAATAAATGTAAATTCAACTAACTAAAATAAATAAATAAATAAATAAACTATGTAATCAAAGTGACATTAAAGTCTACCCAAATCAAGTCAGTTACGTTATATGGACTTTAGGAATATATTTACAGGCTACATATTTTACAGCTGCTCTTTCAATATATATTGTATTTTAGTAATGAAATAATACATTTGAGTACAATTAATTGGTTTCATCTAATTCATTTTTACTAATTAGTTTTACATAATTCTAGTCTGTCAAAAGGTTCCACACAAATTATGTTTTTGCTACACCCAATTTCTCTTTATTATTTCTTTTATTCTCCAACACAGCACTAATTCAGTTAACATTTTGGTGCACTTGGTCCAAAAAATAATACAATAACATTTCTGGCACTACAGCTTTAATACACTAACCCCTCTTCAAATCCTTTTGTCTTGTATACTCTATGTGATAAAGAGTCCTTTATTGTCTTGACTTTGAGCAATTTTTCACTTTTTTAAAAAGAGAATATGAATTTTACTTAAACTATTACCAGAAAAACTGCATTGGCAGGACCTTTTTTCTGTCCTGAGTAGTAGCAGTGCACATACTCCTTTTCTTAAAGCCCCAGCAGCTTTCAAGAATAAGTAGGACATCCTGTATAGCCTGAGAGCTAAAACTGAAGGCAAAAAGACTCTACTCCTTATTAAGCTCGTTGCACGGTAATGATTAAGGGCGGCTCAGATGAGTCTGTTCACTAATCTGGCTTATGGTAACAGGACAATAAGACACTTTTCAGAGAGACTTGCATAATAAACAATTGAATTAAGGGGAAAACACAGGATTTTAAAAAGTGTATGCACATGTGTACACACACATAGTACATACATTTATTTTATTATACTTAACATTTAAGCCTGGAACAGTTATTTTGATGCCTTTGTTCTATACAGACAAGTTGGAAAGCATGTAAACATATGCATAAATGAGGCCGATAATGCTCTCCTGTTGTGACCTTTGGATCGAGTAAATCAAACACAAATGCTGTGAGCAGCCAGCGCAAAAATCAAACAATTTCACATTGGCTCAACATTGGAATAAATATGTATTCACTCGGGCTGAGCTGAGACCCAGGGAGCATGTCTGACACAGGGTGCTTTGCGCTGATTTATTGACAAAAATATCAAACGCTGAGTGATGGAGGCGCACTGAGAACATGACCTGAGGGGCAATGAGCTGCAAAACAAATAGAAACGTAAAGAACTATCTGCTTTGTAGACAAACTCCGTTGTGCTGTGAATTTCTATTCTCGTCCAAATGCGTTGCCAGGGTAATGCCTGGGTAATTTTTTTCCCGTTCCTCATGACCAACCCAAGAAAAACCCTGATAACTAATCAATCCCTCTGGTCACATGTTGAGGCAGGTCCAGTGAGTTACATAAAGTCTATGGAAATATGGCTCTACATATTGATCTGAGCCAGAGCCCAAAAGAAAATGAGGAAAAACTGAGAGTGGCTATACAATTTACACTTTATCTGACACATAACCAGCATGCATAATTGGCATGCAAATTAAAGTACAAAATTAGAGTCGGCATATGTCACAGTGGTAAATGGCTACATTTAACTGTCTGTTCAAATTGTCGTGACCATGATTTCTTTCTTTTCTACAATCTTTATAACATCTAGAGTTTGCTCTTTGATACAGAAATTTGATTCTCAAACCGCAATGTCTTTGTTCTGAAATAAGACATTTAATTGAAAATCAGTTGCTGGTTACATCAGATAGTGGTTCTAAAAAAAACAGCCAGTTTTTGACAAAATACAGGGGTGTAGTAAAATCACAATTACATGGGTAAAATCATTTTTCAAAGCCATATAAATTCAGAAATTATTATTAGAGATTATTGCATGTCTCTCCACTCATATCGGGGGTTGGCAACCTTTACTATCAAAAAAGTCATTTGGGGCCAAAAATAAATAAATAAAAATAAATAAATCTGTCTGGAGCAGCACAACATATTTAAACCCTATAATGAAGGTAACCCAGCCTATTAAGTCTAAACAATCCGATCAACATCACTAATAGGTCTAAATGAGCGTCCATTGATATGTTTTACCACAAGGTGGCTACTCTGCAGTGGGCTATTAATGGTTATTTGCTACTTAAACTTTGCAGTGCTGGCAGTGAAAGCAAAACAAATCTATCCACATACTACTGAATTATCTATTTTCCTCCGAGACTTTTCCCTTTTTGGGTTTGGTATCTATAGCTAGCCTGTGGCTCAAGACTAGCCACCACTACGTGATGTTAAAACATTCTTTATTTGGTGTATTGGCCTCACATTTTTACAGTTGGGAAATAAAAGAATCATTTTAGATCTTATACATATATGTATATATATATATATATATATACATATATGTATGTATATGTATATATATATGTGTGTGTGTGTATATACACACACACACACACACACACACATATACATATATATATATATATATATATATATACACACACATTTTTTTTTTTTTATCAAAGCCACAGAAAGCCACCAGGAAGAGGCTTAAAGAGACACGTGGCTCTGGAACCACAGGTTGCCTAACCCTGACCCATATCTATGCGTCAAAATGAATAAGCATGAACTGTATTAACCAACCAATTTATTATTGAACACTCTGTGCAGGTCACCTGCCAACAAATTTAAGTGAGCCACTGAGGTTTATCTTCCTGTATTCAGGTAGGGGACTCAGCTTAATGGATTCCTACCAAACCTTTAGGACTCATCAGAAGTATTTGCAGTAGAGAAGGAAATTCAGTGAAATAACCTGTACCCTGGAAACACCTGTTTAAAGCAAGAAGTTTTCTATTTGAAACTTTTAGAGTGTAGCAGATATTATGAAGTCAGTAGAAACTTCTCTGTATAGATTCCAACACTCAAATTCAATTTTGAGAGAAATCACATGTCTGGAGTTTTGATTGCCAAAGACTAGTTCCATCAGGTCCATGTGTTTGGCGAAAAATTGCTTTTTTGAAGTTTGTATGAGGTACTTTTAGACTTATGGGTTAAACCTTAGGGTTCAGAAAGGATAAGTGGATTAAGTGGACATCCTACAAGAGAAAAGTCCCATTTAAGTTATCCAAAATGCTGAATCCCTGTTCTTCCACTGTACTGCACTTTTGAAAACAGTTATACATAATCCAGTGTGACATTATCATGTATTACTCAGGTCATGTGTTTAAATCACAGCAACAATTATGTAGAAAGCTTTAAACTTCAGACAGTTTTAGTTGACATCAGTGTATCCAATCTGACTACAGTATAACATACAGAGGTTGTATAAACTTTTTAAGTGAAATGATTCAATGCCGCAGCTATCATTTACATATGAACAGCTGCTAAATTCTCAATAGTAAAGAGATATGTAGGAACTGGTTAATGCAAATGACTTTGGGAATACTCCAGTTAATAGAAATATGTGCCAACTACTGCAGATCTTAAGTTCCAATAACCCGGTCTCTGAAGTGAAATCTGGTGCTTGATCAGTGACGTCTGGTGTATGACATCAATAAAAAAATCTGTCCTCTCACATAGGCATGATACGCAGCCGGTCGCCGGCACACAGCAGGACAGCAACAAAAGTTGAGGCGGCAGAAGTCAGAGTAGGGTAGGCAGGAGTGTTGGTGGATGGATCTAACAACCCCCAACTTTCACCAGGAAGGCCGGTGTTTGTTTCCCATAAGGTTCTAAAGCCAAACCCTGATCTTTTTTTCCTAAAGCCAACCACGTGCTTTTATTGCCTAAACCCAAACATGTGCGTGTTGACAAAATGTAAGGTCCATGGCCAAATGTTGATATGTGACGAGGTAAGAGTGAGAATATGTTGGTTCCAACAAACTCGATTAGAAATGTTTGGTGATGATGGGAAGCCAGTGAGGGATCACGCACCTTTTGCTGGAGTGACACCTGCTGGGTGGTCAGGGTGATTGATTGTACTGGGGAGGTGGAGTCTTTGGGGGATGGCATGAGGTGTAGCGCGCCCCACTGGCTGAGCCCTGTCAGAGATGGCTGGGACACTGTGTGCATCAGTTAAGTTAGCAGTGACAAGGGCCACAACAAAATGGAATTGACTGTTTGGTAAGATGGGCAAATTTATTTTTAAAATTCTTTGTAATTTGTATGTTTTGAAACAGTGGGTCAGACACACGTGGACAAAAACAGCTAATCATTTTAACCTGGCAACCATCCTTTTGACTGTTTCAAAAGACAGCCCTTGCTGCCTGGTTGCCAAAAGAAAATGTTGTAAACCACTAATACTTTATATTTGTACTTTTCATATCCATCATATCAATGTTTTTTAAGTGACATAATATGTAAGCCGAGTTTGTCATCAGAAGTTGAAGGGGATGGTGGATGTTGAGATGCCTGCTGAGCTGCAGATCACTGTTGGAGGCCGACAATCAATGAAACCAGTTGTGTCTTAGCGAGTCATTGCTGTGTATCGAGTAGCTTTTCAGGCTCCAGACGTGTTCTGTAGCGACCTGTTGGTGGAGTTGGTCCCACGAAAAGCATTTGTTTTTTACTGACACATTGCTAACATGCAAATGTAACATATCCATAGTTCGTGGAAACATACAATTCCAACATTTTTCCGGTGATTGAGCTGACTGTCGCTAGCAGAGCTCATCAATGGCCATTAGCTAATTAAGCTACTTTTAGCTTCAGGGGTTGGTTAAAAACAGTGTCTCCAGTTCACTGTTTAATGTTCTTAGCCTACTTATTATAAAGACCAAAACCATCAAAGGGGGTCTTATATATGCACATGATGGCTGCTAACATGATATCATACTAAAAGACTGAGGGTAACGCCCTGTTTCCACTTACATATATGGCTGGTGTCCGTAGATCCATATATATACAGATGATGTCTCTGGTGTCCAATGCAAGGAAGTGCAGTTCTTTACCGATGCATAGAACCTGATAGAAACTACCTGTAGCCATGAGGGAGAGGCTAATTTTGTCTTTTTTTCGCTATACAGTAGTTTTGAATATGCGCTTGAAACATAAGCGGGACAGAAACAGGACGTGCCAGGTACGTGGCATGTTTTGTGATATATCTAATTAAAAAGACATATGTACAGCTGAATGAGTCATAATGACAGTCTCACTGTACATAATGTATAACCATATTTTAGCAAAATGTGTTAAAACCAGATAAACATTTTCTTTTTGGGGCGTCGGTGGCTTAGTGGTAGAGCAGGCGCCTCATGTACAAGGCTGTTGCCGCAGCGGCCCGGGCTCGAGTCCAGCCTGTGGCCCTTTGCTGCATGTCATCCCCTCTCTCTCTCCCCCTTTCACACTTAACTGTCCTGTCCATTCAAGGCAAAAAATGCCCCCAAAAATATCTTTAACATTTAACATTTTCTTTTTAATCATACAAACTCACTTGACAATCAACACAGGCAACTGAATTGAAGAAGACAGTCTGTTAGCCAGTTTGCAGCCTGTTAGCTAAGCTAGCACACTGTCATACGGCCTCTTTGAAATCCACCGCAAAAGTTACATTTTTTTAACCTGCTTGAGGCAAATTCCTGGACCGTAATATTATGGAGGGGAGATCTGTAGGCGCATGGCATATCACAGAGATTCCCATAGCAATAAATGGACTTCCAGTTGCCTCGTCTCCGTACACATATGTAAGTAGAAACGAGGCTTATAACTGCATGTTCCATGCAAACAAATCAACATCCCCGCCAGCTGATGAGCCATGGAGAAGATATGAAAATAAAGACACATGTAAAAATATAAGCATAACTCTGGCTGCCTAGTGTGTACTAGAACCACTGCTCTTTGACTAAATGTTCACAGCTGTCTGAAGCAGTCTTGCTGTCTTGAGAATGGGGGGATGATTGCACATTTCACAAAGTGTCTGTAGTTCTGCCGTGAGCTCACATTTACAGCCTTGTCATAACTGTCTATTAATACACAGGCTCCAACGACACAAGCTCTCATACTGTGCTCAACATTCTATAGATCATATAAGATTTATTTGGATGCTGTATTAATGTCAGAATTCCTTATATTTTTGAAGGATCTTCTTAAAATGGCAATTATGGATAAAATTATTTTGACTCAAACTCAACAAACAATTAAAAACAAAACTTAAACTTCATGTTAAACTTAGTATGGGAGAGAAAATACTGAGTGGACATTTCAAAATACCCACTTTGAAACAACAGGTATAGGTGTCAGACAATGACTGTAAAGATGGACAACACATCTCCACTTCCTCAACTGTACAAAAGTGAAGCCAAATTATCCAGGATATGGTCGTTGCCATTATGTGCTGGTGATGTATTTTGGAGCTGGAGTCTGTGTGGTAGAAGTGTCCACACAACGGTTTTCCCATTGTCTGAGCCAATTGTGAGCAGTACCATTGATCCAGTGTGCACACAGCTGTCAGTCATGATGTTAAACCCTCTTTTTATAGCATCGAATAGCTACTTATAGCCAAATTTATCAGAAAAATGATCACTTAACCATACATTAGCGTTACAAGAACTACCTAAAACATCAGAAAACATGGAAGGCGCAGGGTTTATGATCTATACTGCAGCCAGCCACCAGGGGGTGATTGAGATGTTTTGGCTTCATTTTTGTGAAGCTGTCATGTCGTCCATCTTTATTATACGGCCTATGGTTTCAGACAAGACAGACTGAAATCAGACTACCTTGTTCCTCTTACCCTCTTTATTTCAAAGCCTGCCTTTATGAGAAATTTTTGTAAGTCACTAAAGTAGATGCCTGAACAGAACAAGGAAGCAAGGCTCTCAGAGAAAATTGATGCTATTAAGTTAATTAAACAGCTTGAGACTGACAAGACTTTTTGATGGTATTTTACATAAAATGTATGCTTTGAACTGAGTATCTGATAATGTGCAGGCATACTGAACAATGGTTTAAAAGCAAAAACACCAGGGTACTGTCTTTCCTTCCCTCATGAGATTACTGAAATGCTCCAATATTATGTCATTAGGCTAAAATAATGATATCAACAGCGGGATCTGTAGGGTTTCTGTTTGCAGCATCTCTAAGAGGGTCAAATCTGCCTTCAGTCCCACAGTGCTGCGAGTGGATTCATACTGGAAAGTGATTTCCACTGATTGTTGACAACTGCTGAACTGTTTTCTAGTAACTGTTTGAGTCTCTTTACTTTTCTGACCTTTCTAGCAGTTACCCAGCCCCTGTTTTTCTCAGCCAACATGAACATTTACCTCTAGTGCTCTTTCAGTGAACATTTAATGAAAACAGCTCTCATACTGTGCTTGAACTCTGCTAGTTCTTATTGTATGTATTAGTCTCTGCTAAGGCCGAGTGCAACAACAAAGACTTAAGATCATGACATGGTGTGGCCTGTCATGTCGCCTCAGGTAGAGTTTCACTCAGGGATGTAGTGAGATCGTTTTTCTCTGTGGTTTTCACACAGAGAGCGTCCCTACAGGATCTCTGTTCTACATCCAGCACTTTGACTGCCTTGAAGAGCTGTGAAACTGTGGGACACTTTGAAGTTTCAAACAGCTACACTCTTTATCTTGTGCTTTAAAAACTGATAGAGTAGGAGGCCATGGCCTCATTCTTACATCCAGTGGAAAGGCTTCGGACAAAACTACTATATGTCGACAAAAAAGCAACATCTTTTTCTATGTCAAGAATAAGGTGTCTGTCTTACAAAAAAACAACCAAAAAACACTTCCTTGGCTGTGCTATGCAACAGTGACTTCCAAAGTCCCCTTGAGCAGAGGCATAAATAACAATGAGTCCTAGAAATGAAAATGACCACATGAGCAAACCCTTTAACAGATGCCATCAGTAGCGTGAGCAGCGGTGCATACAGTACCCTACCTCTTGCTGTCCTTCAGGAGTTCGCCCCCTTTCCACCAGGAGATTGTGGCCCGGGGGGAGGCGTGGGGGCGACACTCCAAGACCACCTCGCCCCCCCTCTGGATCACTGTGGTCTTCTTCACGGGCCGCCGGGTGAAGTCCGGTGGGGAGGCTGAGGAACAGACCCGTGTTAAGGCCATTTGTCTCGCTTTGTGGAGGGGCAGCAGCCGTGCATCAGCAAAAATGTCAAGTGCATCACCAGCAATTACGGAAATTATATTTTACCACCAGACTGGCTTATTGTATGAAAGAATTATGGAAATGAAAGTGCAAGGCCATGGCTCAGTGAGGAGCTAGTTCAGCCTCTTATTATTTATTTATTAACTTTTTCAGGTCGGAAGCCCTTTCATTCCACTGACAACACAATGTACATACAGTGTAGTTCTACCTTGCCTCTGGTCCAATTCATTGTAAATAATACAGAGGAAATAAACTGCTCACCGACAACCTTGAGCTCAGCGCTAGCATAAACAGCTCCATGTTCATTCTCTGCCACACACTGATACATCCCAGAGTCCAACAGACTGATCCTGGATATAGTCAGTCTACCAGATTCCACATGGATCCTCTCCTGCAAACCAGACCAGCTGATTAATGTTTGACAAATAACTTTCACTGATATGTTAAAGGCTCTTTATATGAGATTTTAATATAGCAGCAGTGAAGTATTAGCTATGTTAAGATATAGTGACTGAGAGAAATCTGAGCTTTTCTTTTCTTTTTTTGGTAGTCGGGAAGGCCATGCATAAATGTTGGTGCACCTTCTTAGCTCAGTTATCTCCATATTTGCTTGTGACATCAGAGGTGAGAGCCATGTGCAGGCAATCCCAGCCTACAACCTGAATGTCGAATAACGTGCTTTAAAAGTTTCCAGTTCAGCATCAGCTAAGTCTTTGTAACACATTTCTAAATTACTCTGAGACCTTTGCAGTATTGTTTGAGAGAACAGTGCATTTAGTGTTTTTTATGTAAATTCACAGTGAGGTTCCAACATCTCCCGATAAATATCAAATCTCAATGTGGTGTCTTACCTCTGCTGTCAGGAGCTGACCATTCCTCAACCATTTGTATGTAGGCCTAGGCTTACCGATGGCTTTACATTCCCACTGCAGATTTGCATCAATTGCCATGTGAGCATCTTTCAGCGTTTGGACCCAGTGCAGATGTTCAACATCTGTGAAAAATACCACTGAATATGAATATTCATTGACAGAAATGTCAAAGATATTTGCAAATTTATTTAGTTTTACAAATATCTGTATAATACAACAGCAAATCTGGGCCACTCTTGGTAAAAGAAAATACTGAGCCAGGAGAGAGGGGTAATGTTTCAAAAAACTCGAAGAATTTCAAAGATTAAAGTTGTAAATTTATGAGAAAAAACTTGGAAATTCTCTGAGATTAAAGTGGTAAATTTCTGAGGCAAAATTCACAAATTTACTGCCAGTAGTCAGGTGACATAGTATATGACATAGTATATGACAAAGTCTACACAAGGAGAAAGTTGTGGTGGATGAATGGGTTGAGCACACGACTTTCACCTAGGAGACAGGGGTTTGTGTCATGTGACACAATGGTGGCTTATAATTATTTTAAGACTTTTTATTTTCAGTTTTGAGGGCATATGAACACAACAACCTGACTTTCAGGCAATATTTTCCCCCTAAATTTACTTTTATTTCAGTGTCCAAGTTTTTTTCCCATGTATATTTACGACTTTAGGGCGGCACGGTGGTGTGGTGGTTAGCACTGTCGCCTCATGGCAAGAGGGTTGCCGGTTCGATCTCGGGTGTGGGAGCCCTTCTGTGCGGAGTTTGCATGTCCTCCCCGTGTCAGCGTGGGTTCTCTCTGGGCACTCCGGCTTCCTCCCACAGTCCAAAGACATGCAGATTGGGGACTAGGTTAATTGATAACTCTAAATTGTCCATAGGTGTGAATGGTTGTTTGTCTCTATGTGTCAGCCCTGCGATAGTCTTTCGACCTGTCCAGGGTGTACCCTGCCTCTCGCCCGATGTCAGCTGGGATAGGCTCCAGCCCCCCCCCGCGACCCTCAAGAGGATGAAGCAGATAGAAGATGAATGAATGAATTTACGACTTTAATCTTGGAAATTAAGTCACGACTGATGAGTTGAATGATAAATTCCTACACCACTTTTTAATGACAATACACAAAGTGGAGCCAAAAGATTGTAGAGTAGCTTTTATAAACTTGGGACATGGGTGTTTGCTCTTAATGTGAAGTAAATTTCTGTCTCATCTTGACTGCTGTAGTGATTTCTGGTCAGATTTACATACATGAAAGGCCATGGCAAATTTGCACTACTTGTTTCATTCAATTTGTGCCTGCAATCAGCATCTAATTAGCTCCTGATTTACTGGGGCAGAAGCTCATCACGCAGTCAGTGCCTGGGACTGACCTGCAGGCACATTGAACAGTAGGCACAGTTCATGGATTGCAGATAACCAAGTTCAGAGCAAAAAATGAAAATGTATTCTGCTGAAAATACTAAAATGATGAAAATTCCAAATTCAGTGTATTCAATGAATTTAGACTGCAGTTCAACTCAACTAATATTCATTAAATTACAATATATACTGATCTGCCAGCCTCTTTGCATTATTAAAGCAACGGGGGTCAATAAACCAAAAGACAAAAAAAATATAATCCATAGAAAATACAGTTTACACAAGACCTGCAATCAGAGGTGAGAAAGCTAAGACAGAGGATAGAGGAAGGCAGAGGGGAAGAGAGAGGAGATGATATCTGAGTTCTCCCTGCAACATTGATTTACTGTGAATGTAGTCAAATTCTAACAGTAGATGTCTTATCAATAAAAAGGATTTTACACTCCAGTGATCATCAAGCTCATATTTAATGAGTACAAAACCATAAAACTTTCCCCCTCTTTGTTTCATCTTCTCAAATATGTTAATATATTGTTCATTTACTCACTGTTCATTTTTTACTACTGCCCTGTTTTTCTTTCTATCTATTTTAGTTAGCACTATATAGCTTTTATTAATTGACTGTTTTTGGCCCACTAGTTAATTGCAGCTTCCTACACATTTCTTTGGTGTGCTCACTTTTTTGTCTCCTTTGAGTTTCTTTTTCCCACTATGACCTCATTTTTCAATACAGCTACATAATTTACTTCAGTTTATTACCCTTCAGAAATAAAGAATTTCACATGAAAAACCTGAATGCACAGTCAACTATAAGTAACTCTGCTCTTTGCATGATCTGATCATGAATGCATTGACAAGATATAAAGAGTGCCAATGTGTGAGCTGTGAATTTGTAAATAAAGGCACATGACACAAAGTGCTGTCAACCATTATGAGTGAGTGTGTTATGTGCTGATACAACTCGTTCTCATTCCCAGATCATCAAATACAGAGGCTTTGTCAGTGTCTCAAAGCAACACAAAGGGCACCCTTAAGTGTCTCTATGTGATGCAGAGCTGAAACACATTGTGACGTGGTTAACGTCGTAAAACTGTTGCAGTTAGGTTTAGGCAGCAGTGTAATGGTAGGTAATGAGGTGGGCACACTACTAGGTAGATGGGTAAGTTACCAAGGAGTACTCCTATATATTTGGCTAGCTTATTGGCTGATTGGTGGGTATACTGTAAGCAAGCAGAAAAAGAGGTGGGTATACCCTGTCCACCTGTGTATACCTTCACTTCAGCACTGGGTTTAGGCAACAAAACCGCTTAGTTAGGTTTACAAAAATACGTCACATTTGGGGACAAAATAAGTATGTTTGTTATCAAATGTAAAATTAGTTAACATTACGTTGTGACAACAGCAGTTGGTTTGGTTTCACACAGGATACAGGTATGCCAGTTATGTAAGTTACATCACAATACCTTAAAATAACACTGACTTTTGGTTTCGTGTGAGACATGAACTGTGATTTCCTGGTTGACAGTCCTGTATTTGTTTGACCCATCCTCACCACCTCCCCTCCCTCCCACCCTACCTGGACTTTCTGGTTTAACCTATGTCAGTTGCTCTCAGCGTTTACACTGGAGATAGTTGAAACCCTGGTGCATCTCATACACATACTAAAGGGTGCCTTTAGCGTTGATATCACACGCCAAGGGGTGTGACAAGGCCCAGGTTGAGGATGACAACTGTCCTGGCTGGTAACAATCAAGGCCAACCAAACTGGCACCTCCTACCTCTTCTAAAAAAAAAAGTGCTGTCTCCACCATGATGTCTGAATATACTGTTTTTCTACCAAAGTAGGAAAAACTAGAAGTTTTCAGTCAAGTCAGAATCAGCTTTAGCACTCCTGCTACATTTTTGTATTTATTCTTATCATTTATCAGGAAATACCTGACAGGATTACATTAAAAAAAACAGCTGAGGAGACTGCTAATGAGGTACAGATAGATTTAAGGAAATTCTGACTGATATAGGATTTTATAGTTTATGAGAAGAACATCAAGGGGAAGCGCAATGCTCTTCATTGTACCTGTAGACCAGCTATGGATATTTGATTGCAGTATGCATGCTGAAGTACTGATGATGATATTACAAACTAGTCCTGCACTTTGTTTTGTTTCCGTCTTATATGTAAGTACATGTATATGTACATGTATGTAATATTACTAACTGTTACTATGTAATATAATTTTCACTTTCTTTTGATTAACATAATCACATGAAATTATTGTCGTTATTTTTTTCCTACAGACCCGGGGAAGAGTTGCTGTTGTCCCGGTAACAGCTAAGGGGTTCCAAATAAATACACAAAAATCAATCTTGGTATAATTATGGACTCAGAGCAAACTTTAAAAGGCACATCAAATCAATAATCAAGTCTGCATACTATCATAGTAAGACTGGAAGGATTCATGTCTATGCACAATCAAGCTTTAACAGTCTCTTCTCAGACCTCCTGAAACAAACTCTGAGGCAACCTGAGCTCATTCATTCAGAATGCTGCTGCTGAGTGCCAACAAAAACAAACCAAACTCAACACATCGCACCAGTGCTCAGATGCCTGCACTGGCTTCCAGTGTGTCATAAAATAGAGTCTAAATCACAGCAGCCTGTCTATAAATCTCTCAATCGTTAAGGACCTCAACACATCTCTGTCTTTTACCAAATGAGCCGCCTCGTCTTCTCCATTCTTTGAGCAGAGTCCAAATTAAACATGGAGAAGCAGCATTTAGTTACTTTGCACCACAGAACTGGAACTAACTTCCAGAAGTTATAGGATATGGCCCAACTTTTAATACCACCCTTAACTCCAGGCTCTTTCATGTTCTGCGCTGCCTTTGACTGAACCTTGGGCCCTAATTACCACCTTGCACTCTAATTCATTTCTGGGTTTTTTTTTTTTGTTTTTTTTTTTTACATTTTTAATTTCTTTAAAAGGGTTTCAATCTTTTGAATTGCTGTGTTAAAGTTCTTTTATGGCTTATCTCCGTCTGAATAGATTATGCAAAGTAGATTGAATTACATTTGTGTATGAAATGTGCCAAACAAATGAACTCGCCTTGGTGTGCATTACTACCGCTTTGTGTCGACAGCCACTTATGCCTTCATGTAAGGCACTGCTGATGTCAGACTGGGTGGCTTAGAATTAAATCAGCAGATGTGCAAGTTCTACATTAAACCAAAAATGTACAGACTGGCATCCATCTCTTCCAGTTCCTCATCAACACACACAGCAGACAGGAACAGTACAGAATCTCACTCATCTCTCTGCCTATGGAAGACAGTTGTGAACACTCACTGATGTAGACGGTGACTAATTTCAAAGCCTGCAGTTTGACAGCCAGTTTCTTTTGATTCTATGGAGGTGGTAGACCTATCCTGACATATGAGTAATCTCATTTTCTACCTCAAGCCACTGGTTAAAAGAAATGTCCGGTATGCCCGCAGAGATCTTCATTGTCACGATCACAGGAAAATGCAGACATTGGGCCTCTGGAGGAAAGCGATACGCAACAACTTCTGTTTTATTTTTATTTTTTTTTTGTATCCAGGGTTTGGTCTTATTTTACTAGGAGCCACTGCTTTCTGAGATTTGTGTGTCCACCCCAGTGTATATGGTGACTACTGCCCGGGCAGCAGGTTTTATTTGAGGAACATCAAGAAATGTATGACTATTGTATAACTGAATCTAGACTGTTTTTAGACTAATTATAATGATTGGGTTGTTAATTTTTTGGGCTAAAGAGAAACTATTCTATTCTGTAAGAGTCTTGATCCTAGCTAAGACTAACTATATAGACCCTTGGGTGATATTGTGTATGTTCAGCTTTGGAACACGTTTCTACAGATTGCATAGATCTGTTTGATGAGATGGATGAATGGCTGCAGAACTGTTTCAGTTTGCCAAGGACATTGCTTTTAGAAACCATTGTCTTTTCATTTTTATTTACTGTGTCTCCCCTAAAGTACTGTATTCAAGTACAAATTTGAAGTACTTACTTGAGTATTTTGACCTCAAGCAACTTTCTACTTATACTGCACTACAATTTCGAGGAATATAGTGTACCTCATACTCCACTACAGTGATTTGATTTTACTTGAGTAACTTAACAAATTAAGATTTTTTGCACACAAATCACAAGAAAGTAAGTGCAGCTGAAAAGATAAGTCAATTGAAAATGAATTGGCAACAATTTTGATAATCATTTTAGATATATCTTAATTTTTCATGTTAAGATAATCTATGTCTATGCTTGTGAGGATTTGGGGGGCCTTTGTGAATCATATTAAAGGGCAGGTTGTCCTGCAAGTGCATTTATGCAGGTATTTGTCCTGATTAAGTACCTCGCATTCGCCTTGATCATCGGCAACTATTAAACGCTGTGTTTCTCTCTTTGTTTATTGTTGGTCTTCCTGTACTCTGCTGGATCTTTTGTTGCAGTAGCAGTGGGTACTGCAAACTCAGCTCTTAGCATGTACAATTTACTATCATTATTATCATATGCTTAATATACTCTGGCCTTTTTGAGGTGGACGTTCTGTTCTTACTGTTTTTCTCTCTTTCTCTCTTCATGTGTGTGTTTGGCATATTGGAAAAACTCAATGTCTAAAATATTTGAAAATAAGTCATTTTTCATGAAAAAAAAACAGTTGTTGGTTCCAGCCTCTCTTGCTGACTTACTGCTTTCTTAAAAATTATTTTGACTAATTTATTTATTTATTTTCGCATTATGAAGAATTTTCAATTCAGGACTCCTAAAAGTAACAGATTATTTTTACTGTCTGGTATTAGTCCTCCACCAATGCTGCTGACACGACATTTACAGCATCACAAACACTGTGTGATTGCTGCATTTTTTATTTTCCTGTAACATCAGTACTGACATTCTTGAAATTCACATTTACCTTTTTTAAGTTTATTTAACAGTATATCAGTTTCATTATACTCCATAACTTCTTCTTACAGCTTTTGTTTGGTGGCATCTCTCCAATTCTTGAGCATGTGCCAAAGTGTTTGCACATGACACAACATCTGACCTCATATATAATGTTGAGGGGGAATTACAAATGCTAATAGGTTAGTCAGTATCAAGTGGGATTCATCATTCAGCACACAAAGGGAAGAGCAGACATGTTAAAGAACAACTGATGCATCTGGAGTTGGCTTCTCTTATTTTTCTCTTTAAAAAATTTCAGGTATAATTCAAGGCATACCATGCAGGACTGTAGGTTACTGTTTGTAATCGCTTGCCAGTGAAAGAGAAAGTGAAAGCCAACCCCAGATTGACTGTCCTTTGGTGTTTCGCCTCACTATATTTGGGATTTATCAGCGCTGTATCTCTTGGATGACTGCTGCTTACAGTCTGGAACCTGGTTGCTACTGTTTTTTTATAAAACCCCAACCTCACCTGAGCACTGTGGGGATACACACCCATAAACATCCCTTACACGGAAAATAAGAAGAAAACACAGGCAGAGGAAGGCGTCTCTGCAGAAAACTACACCATCACACACTTCTATTGGGCCATAGGTGATGATTGAGAGAGTTTACTTTTTCGATACATTTTTAGTGAAGTCCTGCAGAGTATATCTTTAAGAGCATGTTGCTGCATGAAGCCCACTGAGCATAAATTAACTCCAGATTATCCTGGCATTCTAATTTCATACTTAAAAAAATAACTACATTAGATAATAATAAAGCCCTTCAGATGATTTTCTAACAAATATAAATAGTAGTATATTAGTGGATATCAACTAATACCGTTTAGCAGAAAAAGTTTAGCAGTCATCTCCATGAAACAGGAAGCAAAAATATACAAGGCTCTTACTGTGGAATACAAGTTGCCCTCTGGCAACATTTCGTCCTCTGCTGTTTTCGGCTACACACTCATACACGCCGGCATCCTCCGGGCGAAAATATGGAATTTCCAGAACCCCACTGGAGAGGTTGATTTTAATCTTGCCAGGGAGTGGGTTTCCATCAGCTCTTCTCCATGAGATGGAAGGCACAGGGCTGCAGAGGTCACACACAAAAGGTCATGCTGGCCACATGCTCCTGCTCACACTGACCAGAAGGAGTGCGGCCGTGTTTGTCTGTCTCTTTGTTATAATAGAGTAAGCCAGGCCGCATCATAAATTTGACAACGCAATGCGAGGGGCAGAGCTGTATCGTGCTAATGTTTCTGACACTTACTTTCCTAAGGCAAAGCATTCCAGCTTCACTGATGATCCTTTAGAGACTTGAAGGGTGTCGGGAAACTGAACCTCAATCTTTGGCTCATATTCACCCATCACTGCTGCATGAGGGATAAAAGCAAATCACATCAGTCTAAACACAAAACATGGACATGCAGTTTCCTGTAATTCATATTGGATGTTAGAGCCGTGGCGCGGATGACACTGGCAGAGAGCGAGTGTGCGTGTTGATGCCGTATACAACAGTGTTTGGCTTAGCGGATGGATGAGTTTGGATTACATATCTGCCTCAGCTCAAATCTGAAGTGGTACACATAAACGGTCCTGATGGGGTTTAGTATGTGTGGCAAGCTCCTTGCTGTGTGTGTGCCTGCATGCATATTTGCTGGCTACATTTCTGGTTATGTAAATGTGTGCCTTCATGCAGACAAAGAGGGTTTCTCGAATACATAACCCTGTATAGTTCAGAGGCTTTGGGATGGTGCAAAAAAAAAAACCTCGCTCGTAAGCAAAAGCAAAAACAGTGTCACGCTCAAGACAAGCGATTTATCTCCCATGCTCGCCCTCCCTCCGACAGCGCGTGTCAGTTCAGTGCGCAAGATAACCAGGAGGCAGCAGAGGCGAACTGAGGATGCTTACCGTCCCTCCTCACCACCACAGGGGTTGGGGAGCTGAACACGGTGGCATTGGTCATCATGTTTCTCACTGCGCACGTGTAGTTCCCCGCGTCTGAGGCTTCAACTTTGGCTATGTACAAGTTGCCCGTCTTCTGAGAGATAAAACGACGGGCGTCCTGTTTCAGGAAACTTCGCTGTCCGTTGAAAACCCATGAATATTTGATCTCTGAAAAGAGAAAGGTAATAAAATCATATGCACCTTCCGGTCACATTTCCAAAATAACAGCAACCCCTGCAGTAAATATATGGGGACAGATATTATTACAAAGAAATGATGTGACATTGTATTTCTCTGCCGAAAATACAGATATAAGATGACTTCAAAGGATAAGGCTGGTGATATTTCATATTTTTCTTTTTGTCAACAAATCCCATGAAAATACCAACACCATTAATAAACTGACTGCATAAAGTATTTTCTGTGTAGCTAAAGCCTGCCTATTTCAAGGCCCAGATAAATGGCAGTTAAAGGGTCCCAAGCTTCTTTAGCTATGGTCTGAATATTATGAGTTAAATAAAAGAAGGTTGCCCCTAAAACAGGAAGATAATGTGACTATAGTAGAAGTTGTAGACCGTATGTCAAACTCCAAGCTTGCGCAGGTGCCCTCTGTCTCTCACATCTGAGCAGCAAAACGAGTAAACATCATTGTGAGCTTGTTAGTCATTGTCATAAGGACACACCCACTGAGCCGAAGAATGAGTTGAGAGCCGCTGCCTAGTGACACTCAGCGAGCTAACCCAGTAGCACAAAGCGCACCCACTGAGCTGACAAACTGCCACTGAGTAAAACTGAAATAGCAAAAATTTCTTTCATGACGGCCATTTTTCTTGTGTTTATATCAATGTGGAATGTGTTTTTATATGTCCAAAAAAGCTAAGAGAGCTCATGCAACGTAGCCAACTTGCCACTTGGCTGCTCACCGCTTACTCTACATTTCTCCCAGTTGATGAGATAAGTTGGAGTTGTGCACATCTTCAGCTGGGGCAAGGTGCTGACTCTGGGGGTTAAGAAACCATAGAGGCACAAGAGGCTTTTCCCACAAAGCAAGCCATTAACTCAAGTGCACATGGTCTCTTGACACTCGTCATTTTGGGGTCCTCAGTTTTAGGTGCAGGAAGTGGAGAAAAATTCTCCTCCTTCTAACTGTGCTATCACTATCCATGCTAACATCCATGCTGTCGCGACCCTTGTTAATGATGAAACTGACTATCTGGTTGCCACAGTAACGTTGGTAGATTACATCTGACTATTAACCACGTTTCCATCCTCCCCACAAAACAGGAAGTAACAATGTCTGGAGAAGGGCTTTTAACAGAGTATGTTGGCAGAAAGTGTTCTGGCTTGGTTGAGTCACTAAAGAAATGGGTGAGGCTTAGTAAGTTTGGTAGGATTTGACATTGTAGAGAGAAACATTTTTGCTAAGTGACATCTGAACCCACACTTCACCTCTATGCTATTGCTCTGCTAACTACTACAACTCAGAAGCTGGCAAGTATATAAAATGCAGGGTTAGCTGGCCCCAGATCGCATTTGATGCATTTATGCATTCACTCCTGAGGTCAGGATGAGTCATCAAAAATATTTTTATATATAATAGAATACATAAATCAGCCCCAGCGTTGTACTGGGTGGCATGTACCTTTATTACATTTAACCTTGGCACTGTAGTTTTGTGGGCACTGTAGTAGATGTGAGTCAATGCACTGTTCTGCTACAGTAGACAGTCCCAAGCCCACAAAATGTGTGTTAGTCTGAAATAAATGTACAAGAAATCCGCGACTGTCTTTGTTTGAGTCTTGTTTGAAAAGAAAACAAAAAAACAGTGCCCAGCTGTTTTCTGAAAACCATTTCATTTTAAAAAGCTGAGCTTTGTAGTTTTCAAAGACTAGGAATGGACTGACTTGGGACTGAGAGCCACAGGCTGAGTTAGGAAGTCGGAAACTATTGAGAGATGGACAAAGGTTGAGTTCAGACAGACTGTGTGAAATAACGCAGCCCCCTCATTCTTTTGAATTGGCCCGCTGTGTTGCTCAGCAGGGGTGTTGACACAGAGGGCTCCAGCAAAAGGATGCAAGGTCGCCCTGTAAAGAAGTAGAACCTGGCTCAGTGTCCTTGTGCAATCAAATAGGCGCAAGCGTACATTCACAGTGGATTACTTTGGGATGTGAGCAATATAATTCTATTAATAACCTCAACATTGTTGCAATTAATAATAAAACGATTGTCACATGATAGCTTTCCAGAGTTAGAGACTGTCTTGTAGCATTCTTAAAAGCATTGCTGTGTTTTGGCATCTTATCAGCCTTTAAACTCATGGATCTGTCACTTAAACCTGCTTTGCTGGATTGTATTTCATTGTCTCACTGGCTAATACAGCATGTCCCAACCAAACCAGCCCCTTGCATTTTTCAAACACAGGGCGTTTGTCAGACTGCATCTCCAGGCTGAGTCAGTGATGCCCCCAGTGGGGGGCTGGGGAGGCCATGGCCACCCTGAAAGAATTGCTGGACCCTCTACTACCCCCCTTTGTGAAAATAATTTTTTTGAGCAAGCACAAAGGCAGTGGGATCTTCTGAAACTAGGCAACCTAGGGCATCCATTTGCATCAGCCAAGGCATGCTAACTTATCGGGAAGGGGGCTAAATAACACCCCAAAATTAAGCTCAAATTTTGAGAGGAAAAAAGTGGTGTGGCCATTTTCAAACGGCCAAAGAAAGCTGTATACCTGTCTTTTTAAGGAAAAGGACAACCAGCTTATTTGAAGAACAATGAATTGCCTAACACATATAAATATAACACATTAAAACAGGATTGTTATGGAACACACAATTTGTTCTCATGCACATGAGATAATTAGTAATATGACCTGTATAGTGAAAAGCAAATTATATCAGTACACTAGTTCTTAACTCCATATTAACATAGTTTTCAGCTCGTCTATATATCACAACAGCATAACTGAATTCCTGTAATTCAGTGATGGCTTTTGGTTTTGTGGTGCCACCCAAAAATATTCAGTGACCCTCATATGACTACCCCTAAGAAAAAATTCTGGAGGCACCACTGTTGACAGTATATGTTTTGTACTTATCACATAATCTGCCAACAATAAAAAAAAACACATAGGATAACTCCTGCCTTATCTTTTGAATAAGAACCAGGGCTGGTATCAGAGTAAAATCAAGCAAAAATGGAATTTGCAACAGATGTTGGCAGGTCATAAGGTCACATGTGTTATTATTAGTTCCTGTGTGCTTGTCTGTATTACAGGAAATATCTATTTTAGTCCAGCGCCGACTTTTGTCATATACATTGACAAGGAGGATTCATGTCAAAATAAAGAATGAAAAGGAATGATAAGAATGTCAGCGTAGCGGTGTAAAACACAGACACAGCAGGAGAGAGACGCAGCAGAGATGTCTGCAGGGACTGCAGACTGAACTTGACGATTAGTGCAGCCCTCCTGTATCAGACACATGACATTCTGCAGGCAGCCCTTTTGACTGGGCAGACGGTAAAAAGTCCCACTCGCTTCCTTGAGGGAAAACAGTGAATTAAAATCATTACAGGGGAAAGTCAGGGCAGAAACTGACAGACCTTTCATGATTAGGGCCTATCAGAGAGTGGGTCTGTTTAAGAGCTGCAGTCTCACAGCAACAGAGGACTTGCAGGCACATAATCTCATGTCCTCTGACAGAGTTTAACTCTCAGCACGGCTCCTTTTAGACCACTTACCTATTGATTGCTCAAAGAAGCTTCAGATGATTCCTCTTTTACCGAGGTGCATCACCGTACTCCTCTTGTGGCGCATCAACAAGCATTAAAGAACCTCTGACATAATTTAAACCTTGTGGCAACAAAAAAAAGACCGTTTTTCAATTTTGAAACACCTCAAGCTAGCATTATCGTGTAGAGCAAATCCTATCAAATGTGTGACTATGCTGTGTTTAAGAGGAAAAATAAAGAGATGGAGGCTTTTAAAGGGGGAGGGAGGGAAGGCTGGAAGGCAAATTGCTAAAGTGTGGAATCCCACGTGGCCGTAGGATTCAGCTGGCAGCAAAGAGCGGAGAAAGGCTGGGACGCTGGCGTGAAATTGTGCTGGTGGGCACCGAATGGCTGCAGGAGTGCAGACCACTTTGAGGGTCTGCTAATCAGCAGCACACAGACACACGAGCCGACTCGCAGCTGTGCCACGGGATAAACGCTCCCCCGGCCACAGCAGCCACCAGCAGACTTTATTACCCACAGATAACCTGCCCACATCAAGAAAAAAAAGACAGTTGGGGAAGTGGAGCACTGGAGACTTTATAGATGACAGCATGGTCACAGATCATATGGGCGAGAAAAGTGAGCTCAAGGTTAAGAAGTGTGAAGCTATGAACTATGTGAAGGCATGGGCCTGGGCAGGTAGAGCAGTGGCTGATCATAAAAAGTTCCCCGTCTGACAGATAAGGAGAAAGGAGTGGAAAATAGTGTGTCAGAGTTGGAAAAGAAAGAACACCAAAAAAGAGAAGGTGGGGAAGGTATAAAAACAAAAAGAGACACAGCAGTGTTACCGGGAGATAATAAGCCGCACAGTGAGGAACAATAAAGACTGCTGAGGCAAGCAGGAGTGTGAGACTACAGCAGACAATGCAGAAGAGTTAGGACAGAGTGCTGTACCTCCGTAATGGGGTGGAGGGCCGCAGAGCAGAACCACAGCTTGACCCTCTCTCACTGACACCGTGTTCCTCGACTTCCTGCTGAAGTTCTGCAGAACTGTTGAATATAAAATTGAAAAAAAAAAACTTTTCAGTGTTTGACAGCTGAAATAACTTTACATAAAGGTGACATCCAGTGAAGGGCATTTAATTTAGCAGAATATTTCCTTGTCTGCCCACATTGCTTACAAGTCAAACCCGAGAGTCCCCTGTTAATATCACAGCACACACAGGAGATCTGGTGGAGGGTGCACTAAAGCACCCCTCACCAATGGAGCTTGAGAGATTACTTTCACCTTTAATTAAATGCTGCTGTGCAGTGTGAGAGAATAAACAGCAGGAAGACATATCAATCCCAAAGTCTAAGAAATACCAACCAGGTCCCAGGAGAGGCCAAGCAAATATCAGCGGTGGTCAATCAGTACTTGACTGATAAAAAAATCTGTGCCACCGACTAGTAAGAAGAGGTAACCGTCGTTCCAGACATAGCAATTCAATCTGAGATGCTGTACTTGGATACGAAGTAACACCAGAAATAATACATTCACGGCCAATCACATCAAATACTTCCACTGTGTAGCGCTCTCCCCGGCATGACACAGTGACAGTTTAGGAATCATGTGGGGATTTTTCCTCAGAGGAAGCTTACTGCTGTCTGGAACATCATCTTTCAAATATGACCACAGTAGCCCAAACACACTGCCAAGAGCTGGTGAGGACTTTTTTTAGTGGACTTCACTTCTGGGGACAAGTCATCAAGATATCAAAGCACAACAGTCAAGGAAATAACCTCAGTGTGCTCCAGGAAAACTAGTTTGCTGGTGCGACACTGTGTTACGAAAATGGAGCTGTCAGTCTGTTGCCAGCTGCTAACATCTGCAAACAAGACTATACACATCTAACCCAACTAGCAGCAACGTGCGATTAATGTTTAACATGATAGCATGATAATACTACTATTTTTGGAAATTAAAGAAAGACTTCACCCACAAAATGATCATGTGTATATCAGTTTCTCACCCCATGTTACGTTGAATTCCTCAAATATATTTTATATATATTTTATATATATTTATACACAAATATTTTTTCACTACCCTTTCATTTATTTGATACATTTAAATACTAGTTAAACTGCAGATTGAGACTAATAATAAACACAAAGAACAAATCAACTGATGGATAAACATAAGAGAAAAAAAGAAGAAAAGCAGAAGAAGAAAAAATGCCCCACATTTATCAGTCTCAACATTAAAGTGATAAACACATTAATGCATCAGTCGTTTTATTTGATCTGAAATGGACCATTCTGCATAATGAGTACTTTTACTTTCTGTTTCTCTTGTACTTTTACCTGAGTGAATGGTCAGAGTATTTCTTCCACCCCTGCGTCAAATTAGTCCATTAGCACGATGCTAACACATAATGGAAATTCCTATTAACATGCCACCCAAAATTAGCATTGTGATTGCGATATTACCTTAAATGATCCATTTTTATTTCATAAGTTCTACTAAATATGTGCTCATACGTACTTAAAGGCGAACATTTCCTAATAGCAGCTGACTTCTATCCTTGTATCCAATTGTTATTGTTAAGGATGCGGATGCTAGATAGGCTCTTTGTTTGAGCCTACTTGGTACAGTTATCTCATGTAAGAGAATGTCGCCACCTGCTGGCCAGTTATTGCACTACAGATATTTTTTATGTTTTTTTGATATAGTTTTGCTTTTGTTAAATGTGGTCCCTCTTTACTTCAATTCATCAAGGATTTCTCATTTTTTTGGATTCTACATTCACCAGAGGCATGTGAGACAACAGTAACATTTTCTTCACAAACTAAACGCAACACAAAGTGAATAAATGATATACAAATGATCATTTTGGAGGTTGAAGTATGCCTTTAAAAGGGCATTATCACTTTAATATCCACTATACTGTCAACATTCTGAAAGAAAAAAACCCTGACATAGTTAGGGTATCCTGTCATTAAATATTTAGCACGTGGAAAATGCTCCTGTCAGAGATGCTAGATAAAACGTCAGGGGAGTGAATGCACCAAATTTCATGAATAGTCACATCAACATCTGTCCAGATATTTCCCTCTGGACCAAAGTGGTGGACTGACAGACTGACCACTCCAAAATCCATATCTGCTAGCGCAGTTATAGAAGTACTCTGTCTTCATTATATGAATTAGAGTTGCAATGATCAATTATTTTATCAGTGGATGAATATTTTCTTTAAAAAAAATCTGAAAATGTTTAAATAATCAATTAATCAAAAGGTAACTGTTTAAGCATAAACGGTAAATATTTTCTGGGTCCACTGGTTTTTGCTAGTCTTCTATTGCTTTATACTTAATATTGTTGGTTTCTGGATCTGATGGTCTGTTAACTAATCATTAAAATCATCATTAGTCGCAGCCCTATTCTAAGTAATTTGTATTCAGTTTAGTCATGCATAATATCACAGCAAATCAAAGGGAAAAAAGCATGATTTCATGTCAGTAACAGTGTGTGCAGTACATACAAAAAGCCAGCATGAAACTACTCTACTACTCTACTCACATGCAAATTGGACTTTTGCCTCCCTGCTGACAATGGTGCCAAATGTGTTGGTGGTGATGCACTGATACACTCCTCCATGATTGATGACATGAGGGTTATTAATCAACAGGTTCCCCTCCACAAGGCTGTAGTTTGGATCTGACTCTGTGTTGATTTCAGCCCCGTCTATTTTCCACCTGTAGATGAATTACAAAAATAAAAATCATCACCATCATCAAACACAACACTTCACACTTTAATTTCCCATGTCTGCAAATACTGAGGGTTTCCATCTTCCATTGAAATCCATTCCATTTTCCATTTGAAAAAAAAAAACAAAAAAAAAAAAACAACCAAACAAAAAAAACTACAGGAAACATCCCACGAGGACACACATGGTTAAAAATGTAATTACCCTCCTACTTCTGAAGCATGACTGCACTGAAATGCAAATGTAGCCAATACAGTAGCACAGCCTGCTATCATAAACAGCTCAGTGAGCACATTCGCTGATGCAACACACTGTAGTCTCGCCTTATAGACAGTCAAAGGGCAGTGAAAACACTTACCTATAATGCGGAGGTGGGTTTCCCTTTGCTTTGCAATTAATAAACACCTGCTTATCATCAGTGCTCAGAGGAAAAATGCTGTCACTCGGCTCCTGGGTGAAGACAGGACCATGGCGCGTATTCTCTGTGTGGGAAAAACACATTAGCTGTACAATGGTGCTGAGCAAGTGACACTGAATTAATGCAGAAATAAATCACTCGGTGCTCAGAAAACTGTATGTAAACCCTACACCCATATAATTAGCTGCCAACATGCCTCTTTGAGTGGATTCTGCATTTAATAAACCCTCTTGTGCACATGTCAGAAGGCAGATAATACACTACGATGAGAGAGCAATTAACCAAAGATAACCCAGGCTGGCATATTCCATGCAGCGTTTTACTCAAGAGTCATGAAGTTGTCTTTTATTTTTCTGTCCTCATCCATAGTCAGCAGGATGCTTACATGCACAGGTGTCATTTTATTAGTGTAAATACCAGCAACCTGATAACATAGTGTTAACAGGTTTCATTTTATTTTCAACTTACAGTCAAAATAGAAGTGCAGCATTCACAGGAAAAGGAAAAGGAAAAAAGAAAAAAAAATGTTGCACTGATCAACAACAGTGGGGATTGCCCAGGGCAAATAAAATCCCACATCTGGCTTGTAAATCTGGCAACCCACCTGCCTGGTGGGGCAAGTGGTAAAAAAAAAAAAACCCAAAAAAAAAAACACATTGTTTTTTTTTTTCTGAGGCTGATGATGGAAGTAGCTAAGGAATGAGTCACCTTGCTTCCCTTGCATCTGTGTTGATAGTTGCACATGCACAATACTGATCAGGCACTCACAAGAAAATGGCTGCAGATAAAAACAAACTTTATGAGCTGAAGCGCAAGGGACCATCTCAACCATCCCTGAAACAGGAGTTTAGCTGGGAGGTGTTAGAAGATGATTACAAAACTCTATGTATTGCAGTTTGCTGTGATTTTAAAAGCAATGCAGATAACACAGTGTGTTTTTAATGAAATTTTACTTTTAATTTTGTTGTTTGACAACTGCAAATAAATAAAACAATTTGTATAGTGGCAGGTAAAATTGACTTTGGGTTAAGGCTGCCAATGACTTGATCGTTCTCGTTCCCACTGATTATTATTGCTACACTGGTCTACACTACACAATCCTTCCTTCCTGGCTTCTCATTTATAGCTGCAGACTGAGGTGGCAACTGTCATTAGCAGATTTTATCCAGGCCCCCAACAAGTGTGCTGGGCTTAAAAGCCAATAGTGCCCAACTAGTGGAATTACAACTCCAGAGTCTGTCACATGTTGTCAATGGGCTCTAAACGACTTTTTTCCCCATAGATTTACATTGTGAAAAAGATGTCTGTAAATCAGTTAAAAAAAAAAAAAAAAAATCACAACCTCTGCGAAATGACTGGTTGTACTGTCAGGATTTGATCCACTGGGTTTGATAACATTTGGAGAATTAAGAGGCGCTGCACAATCAAATCTTTTTATCCCCATTTAAATAGCAGGGCCCTAAACCTGAAGACTCCGGCTTGGCTGGCAAACGTCTCTAGTGCACTTGCTCTGTTGGCCAAATCATGCATAAGCAGCATGGATCATCTGGGTAATTTTATACCAAAGAAATAAAGCTTTTTTGGCTTCTTGTGCCACTGAGCAACTTTCATAGGAATGAATGGGGTCCCACCTCCAATGCTGTATCTAGGTCTAATGATTTTATTAGCTAGTTATTTAACATCAATTTTGCTAACACTCCCTCCTTGGCCTTGGAGGTAATGCTGGGTTAGGCTACTACTGTAGTTATAATGCGTTCCATTTGTAGTGGGAATTTAGAATTTCCAAGTTCCAAGTCAGAAATTTCAACTGGAATGCTCCCTGAGGTCAGATTTCTAACTCGAAAAGTCAGAGGAACATCACTATTTTATCTGTGGACATGTTGCTATGGTGTTATATGCAGCGTAATGTGTTGTTTTCAACTGGTACTGCTAACAATGGCTAGTTTGGCTAGAACTGGTATTGCTAATACCATTTAGGTTTTCCAACGTGTGGTACTGGAACACGGGCAACTCAGGTGTGATGTCATTCCCAGCTCCTACTCTGACTTCTAAAGTGAAAGGAACGCAGCATTAGTAAACTAGTTAGCCAGACATGCTAATGGTTGCAGCTTAGGTTGGAGCAAATAATCACACTGTTTAATCCATTCCTTACACTTCTGCTCTTGTGTTTTTAGTTTTGGAGAGAGACTAATGAAAAACTGCCACCCAGACTCTTTCTGAACATTGCTTTTAACCACAGCCTCCCTACACTTCTTCCCAAAATGGCTTTTTGGGGAAGCAGCTTAGCAAAGGCTCTATCACCTGTGGTGCTAAGTATTATCTAAAAGTGTTTCACTGAGCGCTAGATCTGCCACTCTTTATTTAAACCCATGCTCAGTATGTATGATATGCAATAATATTTTAATACAGTGCAAAAGCAGTTTGCAGGATGTACAAATAGAAGCTTCTGATATGCCACTTTATTATTGCTTTTTTATCTTCCTTTATTAGTATTACCATCTATCTGTGTGGCAGGTGTACGTGTGTGTGTGTGTGTGTGTGTGTGTGTGTGTGTGTCAGGAGCTGCACAGAAAAATTGGCTGTGCAATGACAATAAAGGCATTCTATCTTACAGCTGTAATTGCATGTGGTTGACTGTGTGAAGAACACAGACAGAAACTAGTTGAAGCTATATTACATGTCATAACTACTTAGAAGGATTCCCAAGTGACGCAGCTGGCTAACTGAGTTGTTTGTTAATGAATTGTGATTTTAATGCAAGTAAGATAACTCAGTTCAGGTGTTTACTGTACTTGAGAGTTCCAATATCAGAGTATTGCCTTACTCCGGATATGATCTAATTATTAGAGGGTGTTGTCTAAATGCATGTTGCTTGTGCATGTGTCTGCTTGGTCGAGCTTGTTGTTTTGGTTAGCTCCAGCCAAACAATCAATACACAGGAGTAATTAACCGATGTTACACTAATAACTCCCGTGAAATCTAACATTGCTTCAGCAGACACACACTCACATACTGGTGTCCAGCCCTTTCTTTCCTCTGACAGTGTGTGTCATACGCCGAGCTGTGCGCCGCTGTTACCTTTTGAAAAATCGCCCCTTTTTTCCCTTTTGTCTCTAACCTTGACCAGGACATAGAAGAGTGCTCCCTCCCTTATCATCATCATCATCATCATCCTAATGAGAGTGGGAGTCTTTGCTTCAGGTAAGGGCCTTGTTTCCCCAGCCTCTGAGGGAGGTGCTTCATTTTCACCCCGGTTGCAATGTCCTTTAAATTAAACAAATTAATGAACCCTTAATAGCCGGGCTATTTCACCTGGGAAATGATCGGGTGGTTTGTGTGTATGCTTGAGAACAGTCCTGCCCTGTAAACACACTGACTGGACTGACCACTGGCACATGTAAACACACACACACACACACACAAACACACACAAATTACACCTAATACGTTTTCAAGGGAATGCATGCAAATGTGAGCTCAATAGCAGGTATGTAAATGTACAGTACAGCACACACTGCTATTTGCATAACCCTTCATTCCTTTCTCTTGTGTTTGCAGGCTGCATAGATATACACTCGCGTGAAACTGCTGACTTGATCAGATGCTAAGTAAAATGGAAACGGAAGCATAAATAACAATACAATAGGGCTCCACCACTCCATATGCTGTACACATATAAATGTATTTGTTTGATGACTTGTAAACGGCTGGCTTAAGTTCAGTATACAGTATATCCGTCTAATGTGACTGTTGACGTTAAATCTCACTCGGTTGTCTGGGCTGCACAGGTTACCATATCCATACATAAAGTGAGAGCTCTTAGAGAGATGTGAACTCCTCAGCTGTAGCTCATACAGGTATTAGGGAAGTGAAGGATAATGTTGCTCTGCTTTTCTCTCAGCTGAACGGAGCTCCTTAGCACACTGTGAATCTATGTTGCTGAGAACGGAGCATGGAATACATTAGCGTTAAGAAAAGAGTTAGTGTGGATTTTTATAGTGCTTACCACATTTTACATAAGTGGCAGCAGTTGGACATAAAGCAGGGAAATTGCATAATAAAACAGAGGGGTGTAAAAAGACCAGAGGGTGAATACTCGTTATAGTCAAATGTAAATCCAACACTAAGTCACGTTTATCATTTCAACTCTGGCTGCAGTTAAATATGAGACAAAGATGTAAATGTCATAGTCAGTCTGTAGAATCACGTAAGGCAGTTTCACTTTACCTTTTGACTTCATCATGTTTTGAATTAGAATGTCTGTCTCTGTTTTTAAAGAGCTCAGTAAAGCCTATCAGGGCAAATAAGAACCACAAAGTGAATGCTACAACTGTCTGTCACTGTACATTAGTGATATTTGTGATGTGTCAACATGGTTAATATTTGTTTTATTTGCTTATGACACTAACTTATATTGCCCTAGTAAAAGTTTGGAACTGCTTCTTAATAGAGTGGAGAGGGAATTGAAAATTTTATCTAATCTAATCTTATCTTTTTTATTTTTATTTTTTTAAAGGCTTGATATTAATACCTTATCCTTGAATTTAATTAAAAAAAAAAAAGTTTATAGGGCAGCACGGTGGTGTGGTGGTTAGCACTCTCGCCTCACAGCAAGAGGGTTGCCGGTTTGATACCGGGCGTGGGAGCCCTTCTGTGCGGAGTTTGCATGTTCTCCCCGTGTCAGCGTGGGTTCTCTCCGGGCACTCCGGCTTCCTCCCACAGTCCAAAGACATGCAGATTGGGGACTAGGTTAATTGATAACTCTAAATTGTCCGTAGGTGTGAATGTGAGCGTGAATGGTTGTCTGTCCCTATGTGTCAGCCCTGTGATAGTCTGGCGACCTGTCCAGGGTGTACCCTGCCTCTCACCCGATGTCAGCTGGGATAGGCTCCGCCCCCCCCGCGACCCTCAAGAGGATGAAGAAAAAAGTTTATAATATGTGAAAAATCACTTATCAAATAAAAATTCTGATAAATTATGTTGAAATAAAATGAGTGTATGAAAGTAAATTTCTGGGTGTGATAACTGATTATAAATTATGTTGGAAACCACATATAGTAACATATTCTCATTGAATGGTTCATATGATATCCTAAACAAAAAAAAAGCATGCAAAACAGTTCGTATGATATCCTACGATTTAGGGGCCCCACAAATGATGCTATGTTCTTAATGTACAGTTACATAATTAATGTAAATTCACAGAGGTGAGGTTTAGGCAAGTAAAGGCAATAAAGTTAATGAGATTAGGTGTAGGAAAAGAAGCATGGTGAGAATGTGTCTTAAAATGACTGTTCACTCAAACTTCACATGGATCCAAACATGCGACGCCATGGGGAAGTCTAGGCTTTTGTAACCCATTAAAGTGGTAGTTCGGGTTTTTGAACATGAAGTTGTGTGAAACGCTGACCGTCTGTAGCTCTGATGTGATGGTGTCACTACTGTCAATGAGCCTCCTGCTCTGAGAAATCGCCCGTAGCTTACCGGAGAAAAAGTAGTTCTGAAGATGTACGGGGGACAAGTAACCAAAAGGTTTTAAGCTACAAAAAAGTATGCATGTGTTTTGTTAGACTATTTCAATAATTTTGAAACATCCCCGCATTACGTCATCCCTTGTTATCAATTGGGACTATTTTCTGGCCAGTATCACTCCGCCTTGCAGGCCCACAAGACAGCACAGCTACAGAAATCAATAAGACATTTCATCACCACGCCGTGCAGGTGCGCAGGATAGCAACGGCTAACGAAAACTTCATCGGCTGTTTCCAACAGAGAACCAGTAGGCTATTATTAGAGAGGAAAAAGATGTACTAGCCCTATATATACCTACTACTACAGCGCGAACACCGGCTCAGGCTCACAACACACCCTCATCAGCTGCTGTAGGTAAACAGAGGAATACCAAAATGGTGCGATCAGCTGTGGGAATAAAAACATCGCTGGCTCCCAATTCCATCGGTTTCCTGTTACAGATGTAACCCGTAGGCAACTTCACATCAGAGCTACAGATGGTCAGCATTTCACACAACTTCATGTCCAAAAACCCGAACTATCCCTTTAACCACCATAACCATACTTATTTCAAAACCGCTGCGGCCTTGTTTGCTCCCATCAGTGCAACGGTCACATGATCGCAGCCTTTCAAAATATGTTAGATATATATGAATATTGGTGCATCACTTTTCAAATGATGTTGCATCCTCAACATACAATTACGTAATTAATGTAAAATCATGGAGATTAGGTTTAAGCAAGTAAAGTTATCATGGTTAGGCTTAGGAAAAGAAACATAGCGAGGATGTACTTTAAAATGACTCTAAGTTCACTCAAAGTTCATGCGGTTCTGAACATGTGACTCAAGGGAAAGTCAGTGTTTTTATAACCAACAGACCACCCTAAACTGCCTCATTTCAAGACCGCTCAGGACTGCTTCCTTGTTTACTGCTGTCAGTGCATTTGTCAAATGATTGCAGCCTTTCAAAATACGTGGGATATTTTCTACATTAAAAAATGTAGCAGATCTTGCCCAGATACAAAAGCTACTGAAGTTACAAGCCTTTGGAAACTGCTTTTAAATGAAGCAATACGAGCCTGAGAGAGAGACAAACCCCCCTGTGTGAGATGTACTGTATGCACATCAGGTGTGTCATAAAAGGTGGCTTGAGTTGGCGTCTCACCAGCCAGGCACTCTTTGAGTGACAGAAGGATTAACAGTTCCCATGGCAACAACATCTTCATTTTCCAAGGTCAAAGATTCTCCTCCTTCCCATCCAGTCCAGAGAGTGGAGAATATTTCCTGACGCTCCTCCGTTTGGCTCTGGAAGAAAAGGAGGGCAAATGAGCACTGTGGAGATGCGGAGATGCAATCCACAACAAGCCTCCTGGAAAGTAAAAAAACAACAACAAAAAAAAGCAGACAGAAGGAAAACATGCTGGAACTTGTGGAAAATCGGTGAGCCATTAATAATTCATTCAACCAAATAGGCCAAGCCAAGATCCCGTGCCGAAGGGGCAGCCAGCAGCAGATACTGGGGAGCTGATATTTAGTGTATACATACCGCTGCTACACTATCTCCCAGGAGAAGTCAAGCATAAAAAAAAAAGGAAAAAAGATGCTCACAGCAGCAGCAACAAATGAGCGAAGCAGCCTGCCAAAGGTAATGCTAAGCTTTCTAAATACTGTTAGTTCAACATATTTACTTGAGCAAAATGTGCGTTGTATCACTGTGCAGTGTATATCACAGAAAATGCTAATGAGTGCAGACAAACTGAACTAAAATGATCCTTCTGTGGGCATATCATTCAAACCACTTTAAAACATGTAGACAAACAGAAACATCTTCCATGGATGATGATGCCAGGAACAATTGCAGCTGATTTAGAACTACAAAATGAAGCTTTTACAATTTGGCCAACCATGTCATATAACATTACAAGTATTATAGTGCAGTTTATGTTGTTTTGGCGCTGTCACGGTATTTGGATATTACTTCTGAGCCCATTGTTGAAACCTACTATAATCAGTTTCACATTTGGACCCACAGAGAATTATCACAGGACTCTATGGCTCTCCTCAGCTTTAAGGAGAGTGGATATAGGACTTCATCAGGTGGTCAAAAACATGAATGCTAATGTTGCTCCATGTCTGCAGGTTGTGTAAATAGGCAACTATTTGCTAACAAGTTAACCGTATCAACCTCAAAGGTCAGTTTTGTGTTTACAGCTTGTTTTTCAATGCCCCCAAGTGGCCCAAAAATCAGTTTACCATGTGACTTGCAGGTTTAAGACATGTAACAACACAGGTTGACATCTTTGTGATGTGCAATTAGCTCATACGTTGTGGCCCTCAATTGGCAGTGTCAGCTATGGCGTCACTGAGGTCAGAGCCTCAGTAGTTATTCCTAAAATAAACACTCTTCCTGCATCTGTATGATGTGAAATGCTTTCAAAAAGACAAGGCATGCATACCCAATGAAACCCTACTCTGCCTCTGATTGGCTCTGGCCCTGATGTTTTTACCCTAACCCAACACCATGAGAGAGACAGTTGCAACACAGACGTAACGGAAAATATATTTACAATATGTAGGCCCTATGCATTAATATTTTTCTTATGCTTCTATGATCATAATTACCCTATCCAGTTACTTTTTAGATTGCAATTTTTTCAGTTATCCTGTCCAGTGAAAACCATGTATCTTCAGATTTTGAATGTTTGTGATAAACTTAAGGATAAAACTATATATAATAGTAAATCACTGACAAGGAACATTTTACTGCACGATCAGTAATTTTAGTTTTCATACTTAAAGTACATTATGATTATAATGCGTACATACTTCTAATTAAATTTAAGGGTTTGAATGCAGGACTTTTACTTGGATTAGAGTATTTTCACAGTGTGCTTTAACCTAAGTAAAACATTTGAATTCTTTCCCACCACAGCGCATATCCTAAAGATATCTTTTCTTACGGCATTCACATAAACATGCATGACAAGTACATATCTGAATGCCAGTAATTGCTCAATTTAAGCAAGCACATTTCCAATCCAATCTCTATTTTTCCAATCTCTACAAAATCCAGGAAGGTGAGAGACACCTGGACACTATCCTCTTCGGCCCTGCACAAGTCTCTGCCACTGGTGAAGAGCTTGAGGCCACGGCTCCTTATTCGGC
The DNA here is from genome assembly GCF_011397635.1 of Epinephelus fuscoguttatus. NCBI lineage: Eukaryota > Metazoa > Chordata > Actinopteri > Perciformes > Serranidae > Epinephelus > Epinephelus fuscoguttatus. The sequence goes on from NC_064752.1 coordinate 41,617,116, forward strand.
TGATGCCCCCGCTCCTCCGGCCCGGGGCCCGGCCCCGGCCCGTGTGCTGCCTGCTGCCGTTCCAGTCGCAGGCTCTTCTCTGCCCGCACCTGTTACTGCTGCAGCTCCGGTGACCGGCTCCATGCAGCCTGCTACTGTGGCCGCGGGTCCCACTCCACCCGCTGCCGCCTCTGCTCCGGGCTCTGCTACTGCTGCTCCGGTAATCGGCCCTACGCAGCCCACTGCTACCCCCCCGGCCGCTGGTTTCGCTCCACCCGCCCTCCCTGAGGACCCTTAGCTTCGGCTCAGAGCTAAACCCAAAGGCCCAGTCAGCTCCACTCCTTCACACCGGGAGACCTGGGAGGTTGTTGGCGACCATGGAAGGAGGGGAAGGTTGCCTTTTCGTACTCCCACAACCTGTGATATCCAGCTTAACAACCGCTATGACATCCTGGATTTACACGAATTTCCTCCACTGGCTGGGAGCCTACGGCCTTCTCCTTCACCTCCCTTGATTTTGAATAAGTCCAGCGGATCTCCACTGCTCCCGGTCCTCCCAATGAACATACCTGGACGAACCGCTCGACCCCCACCTCGCCGTGCGCAGCTGAATTTCACCCCGGTGCCGCGGGGCTCTTCTTCTGCCCGTCCTCCATCATCCGCTCCCGTACCGAGTGTACGGTCTCATCCACCACGGCAAGCTGTGTCTCCTGCCACCCTGGTCATCAGCGATTCAATTATGAGGCACGTCAGGAGACGATTGGCATAGACATTCTTTTTTCCTGGTGCTAAAGTGGTTGACATCCATCCTAGCAGGCTGGGTGCACGTATTTTAACGGACAATATATTTTACTCAGTTTTAAATGCACCTGCAGTTTGACTGTCTGCTACATGCTCAGATGACCAGGTGTGCTCGTCACTGGGCATTTCCGGTCACCAGCCACTGACTGACTTCTTCTCTGCACCACTGTCATCATCCAAGTCAAGCATGGGCTCACCAGCTCCCCCTGGTGCTCAGGCGGTTTCAAGTCCAATACACTCTCCTCCACTGGTATGTACATCAAGGCCTTCCTCAGCTTCACAGCCTTTAAAGTCTCACCTCAGTGCTTCTCTTAAGTCTGAATCTGTTCCACACGCGACCCTTACTCCTTCAGATTTTAAGAATAGGAAAGGGCTGGGTTTAATGCACCTAAATATCAGGAGCATTACTCAGCAAGAGAAGCTGGATCAGCTGAAAATTTTAATGACACATACAGATCCTGATATTCTGGTTTTATCTGAAACTTGGTTAAGACACACTGTAAGTGATTCTGAGGTGGCCTTGGATGGTTACAACTTGTTCATAATAGACAGAAATACTAGAGGAGGGGGTGTGGCTATTTATTCAAGAGCTTGTCTTGGTTGTACTGTTCTGAAAGCAGTCTCAGTTGACAAATCCTTTGAGTTCTTGGCAGTGAAAGTGGCTATTGCACAAAATAATTCTATTACTGTGGTTGGAATTTACAGACCACCTGCTGCTCCCTCCTCTGCTATTAATGAGATAGCTGATCTTTTAACTCCTTTTACAGATTCTGAATTGATTGTTGTAGGTGATTTTAACTTAAACTGGTTGAGCTCAGTCTCCCAGTTTTTAAAGGAGGTTTGTGGTAATTTTAATCTTTCTCAGATAATTACTGCCCCTACTAGGCCAAACTTGAAGGACCCCTCTAAATCATCTCTTCTTGACTTAATCTTATCGAACAGAAAAGAAAAAATTTCTGACTCAGGAGTATTTGAACTTGGTTTTAGCGATCACTGTCCAGTAGCTTGCATCAGAAGCACCAGATTAAGAAAACAATGTCCCCGTATGGTATCCAGAAGGAATTTTAAACATTTTGATGAATAAACTTTTTTGAACGACCTTCTGGCAAGTGATGTCCATGACACTGCTAAATTCTCAGATGTTGAACTAGCTCTTGACCATTTTTGTAAATTATTCAACTTAATTGTTAATAAACATGCACCTTTTAAAAATCATAGAATACAAAATAGGTCAAGTCCCTGGTTTTCATCAGAAATTTCTTCCTTGATTAAAGAGAGAAATAAAGCCTGGACTCTGGCCAGACATACTGGGGACCCTGGTGACTTACTGATTTTCAGACAACTTAGAAACAAATGTACATCTGTGATAAGGAAGGCTAAATCTGATTATTGTTTAAATCTAATTCCTAAATCATATTCAAATCCTTCTAATTTCTGGAAGGCAGTAAATTCTCTCAACCGCAAGTCCTCCATCTCTTTTCCTCTTCTCACAACAGAAAATGGGCTCTCTTTATCGGACAATAAGGAGATTTGTGTAGCTTTTAACGAGCATTTTGCATCTGCTGGTAATCTGTTTAATGAGACATATACAGGACCACCACTGCCTGCTACTGACCCCATCACCCATAGTATGTCAACTCCTTGTTTTTCATTGCAGCCCTTCTCTATTGATGAAGTGGCCAACGCACTCCTGTCTATGGATTCTAAAGTTTCTGTGGGAGAGGACAAACTTGACCCCTACTTTTTAAAGCTTGCTGCACAAATTGTGGTCAGCTACATTACACATATTTTTAACCTTTCGGTTTCGAATGGCACGGTCCCTAAGGTTTGGAAAGCCGCTTGGGTAACTCCTTTGCATAAAGGCGGTCGAACAGCCAACCTTAATAATTACCAACCTATTTCTAAATTATCATGCCTAGCAAAAGTATTGGAATCTCTCATTAATAATCAGCTAAGATCATTCCTTTCAACACATTGTATTCTCAGCATGCATCAATCTGGTTTTAGGGAAAGACATAGCACCATTACTGCGGCCACTCTTGTTGTAAATGACATCATAACCGCTTTGGATAAGAAAAAACATTGTGCAGCTCTCTTTATTGACCTCTCAAAAGCTTTTGATACCGTAGATCATACACTGCTCCTAAAAAGACTTAATACTATTGGATTTGATGAATTAGCTCTAAATTGGTTTCAGAGTTACCTCAGCGACAGGCAGCAGTGTGTCTCTATTGGTAATGTTAAATCTGACTATGTCCAAATAGCAAAAGGTGTCCCGCAAGGCTCAATCCTGGGGCCTGTTCTGTTCTCGCTTTACATCGATGATATTACCTCAGCTGTCACTGGGTGTAATATTCATCTTTATGCAGATGACACCGTTTTGTATTGTATTGCCAATGATGCACACACAGCCATAACTTCCCTCCAACACTGCTTTTCTGACCTCCAAGTTGCACTCAATAATCATAAACTGGTTCTCAATGCTGACAAAACTAAATTCATGTTGTTCACCAGGTCAAAAAATAGTATCCATGACAACCTCATCATTTCAACCAACAATGGTACAAATATTGAAAGGGTCACTGAGTATAAGTACCTTGGTATTTGGTTAGATGATAAATTAACTTTTAAACATCATGTTTCTAAGCTGGTGACTTCTTTACGAATTAAAGTTGGTTTCTTTTATAGAAACAGACTCTCCTTTCCACCGCATTGTAGAAGAATGCTTGTTGAGGCAACTTTTTTATCAGTGTTGGACTATGGTGATATTTTGTACATGCACGCTTCTGCTGCGACTCTTAAGCCTCTGGACTCTATTTACCACTCTGCATTAAGGTTCATCACTGGTGACAGCTATAACACCCATCACTGTGAATTATATTCCAAGGTTGGGTGGCCCTCCCTTGCAGTAAGACGTGAAAGACATTGGGTTTTATTTATTTATAAAGCTCTCATTGGTCTTTTACCTAACTATCAGTGCCATGCTTTCTTTTAATGTGGGTTCTTATCAGACTCGATCCGGTGATTGGATTACACTGCAGGTACCAACTGTTTTTAGTGAACTTGCAAAATCCAGTTTTTCGTATTGCGCACCTGCAACGTGGAACAACTTGCAGAACCATTTAAAACTTTCATCATTTTTATCCATTGGGCAATTTAAATCTTTAACTGTATCACATTTTACTTCTAGATGTTCCTGTCTAACCTGATTATGGTGGGTTACATTTTAAGTATTTTGTTCATTATTGGTGCTGGGGTTTTTTTTGTTTTTGTTTTTTTACAGTTTTATTGTGATTTTTTTATTCTTGTTGCTACTCTTATGTAAGTTTCTCTTTGGTTGTTTCTGTGTCTAAGTGCTTTTATTTGTTTATTGTTTTACTCGGCTACATTGTAAATGAGGTCCTTACCTCAATGTATTTCCGAGTTTAAATAAAGGTTGAATGAATGAATGAATGAACATAATAAGTCTGGTCATTAGTGCAAAACGTACAAGGCAACCAACTGTTTTCAACAAAACATTCTGTTATACAATATGTGCAGTGAGAGTGTACATTCATTTTTCCTTGAATGGACAGTCTCAAAGAAAATGTAACCTCCTATAGCTTGGGTTGTTTTTGTGGTATGAATGTTGCTCGACCAGAAATACAGTAAAAAAGCTCCATTATTAAAAAAAAATTCTGGACCTCACCCTGACCATCGTCCTTACTGCAAGGTGTATTATTATCAAACTAGTCAGTACAGGTTGTTCTGTTATATAGCATTTTCTTTGGTTTGGTACGTCCTGTGAAGCAAACTAGTACTGCTGCCTCAACCCAATTAGGTATATTAATTAGGTCCACTAATGAGATCCACTGGAAAGTTTGGTAGTGGGCCACTTGCTGCCCCCCATGTATGTTCATTTTTGTGCAAAGGTCTTGTTAAAACACACATACACTCAGTTTTTACAGACATAATATTTTTCCTACAGCTTTTCTTTGTCCTTTTCTGTCTCAGTGCCTGAGATAAATTGTTGCAGAGAGATGGGTGCAACAAAACAGGAAGAAGCACTAATCACGAAGCAAAGAAGGGAGAAAAAGCATTAGCCATACAGGGAATGAAGTCGATCTATTCTGCTCTCCATTATTTATTCTAAGGGAGCACAATACTGATCATCCAAGCTTCGTCTTGTCAGTCATCATTATCGATTTGGTTTCCACTTTTTTTAACCTTCTGCCTTTTTGTTTGTCATCCCGACCACAGTCTTGTCAATGGTCTCAATCAAATATGGAGGGATGGATCAATGACGACAGATTTGGTTGATGTCTTTCCTTATGAGACTCGCTGGGCTGATAAAATTCGCCTGTTCTGGAGAAAACCAATGAAGAAACTCTATCCATGTACCAAGAAGAAGCCGCATTCTTTTGACCTACATGAGACTGCGAAGTATGGCATGTTATTTCAATAAACTGCTCCGCCTCGTGCTGTTCTCTGTCTTCTTCAGAGTCAAAAGGTATTTTCAGACTGGAGGAACTTTTTCATAGATAAGAACTCTCCTTTTTGTTGTGTCTGCACTGCAAGAAATAGGAATGACCGTAGTTCTTAGAACGTTGTTTTGAGAGGGGCGACATGTCCCTGAGCTTGGAGTGTCTACTTTAAACATTGTAAGAGATGATACATTTTGAAATCTTGAGCTCCATAGAGTTTAATGGGCTCAAGATGTTATTCAAATATATCTCCAAAAGTATAAAAGAGGTTTTAAAAAGCTTGTTTAATGAAAAAAAAAAAAGCATTTTACTGCTAACTTCAGATATTTTGCTTTATTGCACCACCTTTAACAAAACATCATTGACTATTACCATGAGTAAAAGTAATTGTCTTTGATGTCTGTGGGAAATTAATGCATATGACAGCTTTATATTTAAAAGCCTCTATTTTTATTATAAATACATATTTTGATATTCATATTGCTTTAAGATATAGGGCAGAAATTAAGGCATCATTAGTACAAATTTGAACTAAATCCAAACAATAGGTGACCCAGAGTCTCCCCCTTTGTTCCTGACATATTGTTAATAATGATGGCCAGAAAACTGTTTTATACAGAATATTATGATGTCACAGTGAACTTGACCTTTGACCTTTTGGATAGAAAATGTCATCACTTCATCATTTCATCCTGTTAGACATTTGTGTGAAGTTTTGTTATATTTAGTGAATGGATTCTTGAGTTATGGCCAAAAACATATTTATTGAGGTCATACCATGACCTTTCACCTTTGACCACAAAATTCTAATCAGTTTATTCTTCGGTCCAAGTGGACGTTTGTCAAATTTAAGGAAATTCCATTCAGGCGTTCTTGAGATGTCACATTCACAGGAATGAGACAGACGGATGGAAATATGGACAACCTGAAAACATAATGCCTCTGGCCATGACTATCACTGGCACAGAGGCATAAAAAATACATGAGATAAAGCAGGTAGCCCTACCATCTCCACAGTGGTTTCATTCTGCATTTTATCACCTACAGAGATGAGTCAATACATTCACCACTTCATCACTTTTTGATGTATAAAATATTTTTCTTATAACCATCCATTTCATGAAGGGGACATGGTTGTGTTTTGTCTTAACTTGGGTATGGGTATCTGAAAAACTAAAGCCCATTTGAGGATTTGTGCCTGTACTAACTGTGCCAAATTCCACCCCTGGGTAAAACTATGTGTTGATTAAGGTGCTAAGTGAATGACACAAAGCTGTATGGGGCAATTAGTATTAGATGCAGGGCTTTTATTTTGAGCCCTGAGAAACTTTAAATCAATTCGAAATGTTTTCCAGACATTTTGTCAAAACGCCTATCTGCAATCAATACTGTTATAGGCCGGCACCTGTAAGTAATTCCAAATCAATATGTTTTAAAATTCAGAAGCGCTTGCCAAGCACCATGTGAGCCGAGGAACTCAGAACGAGTCAAATTAGACTCAGATGAAAATACCACAAAACCTGCATCTTGAAAGTGGTCTCATGGTTTTGACTGACAGTTACAACTAGATACTTCATAATCTGATACATATGAAAGAGTATGAGGTTCTTCGTAACGATCAGACTGATTTATGTTTTTACCATTTTGAGCCTGAATTTGAGTTTAAATGATTTAGAAGCCCGTGATAAGAAGCATTTACTCCTCAATACTACTGAGGTGTGTCTAAGTGCACTATTTGACGTATAACTTCTAGGCAATATCTACATTTACACCCAAATAATTCATTCATGCATGTGAATCGAAGACGGATCATTTGCCAATACGTGGATGCTCAATGAGGAATTACAGCCATTGGTATTTAGTGGATTATGAGGATATGGGAACCATTACAGTCCATTGCGGAGGTTGCCTAACAAGCCCCTGCAGCCTTGAGTCATTAGTGTACGTGCTCTGCCCAGTGATCGATGTTAATTTATGTTCGTTGTAGTCAGCTGTCCACTTTCACTTTCAAGCTGATCAACTTTATTTCATCCACTCGCAAACACGTGTCCCTTGTTCATTTAGCATTCAAAGTCAGACTCAAGGACCCTGATTGCATTTAGCCATAGACAGTGGCTATTATGCATAGTGTGGAAATGCAGAGGCCACAATCCCGTAAGGTATATAAGTGAGGGAGCTGGCACTGTTCCTCTGTCAGATAGCACAACTCTGTTTTAATGATGCATAGGCTCTCGACATCCTTGGGGAGGATGTGTTTCTTGGTCACAGTCCAGAAATTTAAAGTAGTTGCTTGTGATCCCCATGATTAATTTATATACCCTAGAAAAAATACAATGGTAATAATTCTTGTGCCCAGCGGATGGTGGTCGCAGGTGTTGGAAATACCAAATGGGATGAGGCCAAGCTAATGGTGCCTGGAAGGGAAACTATCTGTCAGGGATAATCCCTAATACTGTAACACCCCGGCATAGATAATGTGCTTCCCCCGCCTCTCTCACTAGCCCATGATATTGAGATAGCTGTGGAGAAATGATTAAAGGAGGGATGGATATTGACACGGATAAATGTATGTATCCAGAGTGAAGTATTGCCTGGTTTAATGTTTAGTGATGATCAGCTTCCCACTCTGGAATAGCCAAACTAGGCTGAGAAAAAGGGGAGGTGGAGGGTGTCCTGTGAACTCTGGTGAGCCATGTTCCACTTCATTACACTCTGAGTAATTGGTTGAACACGTGACTACAGAAATTAACTTCAGCAGCCATGTGAGAGGTAATTAAGGCTTTTTTTTTATTCTGTTTTTTGGGGGGCTGCATAGCATGGTAAATGCGACATCCAGCATCACACAGAATCCTATAAAGACATCAATCTGACACCACATTATCATGGCTCAGAGCCCCAACAGCCTGAAAACATATAGCTGCCGTCACTGTAATAATTGTTAAATACACCAATGCTCATACTGAAACATGTCTTTTCTGTATAAGCTTTGTTTTCCAGCTTTGTTTCATTGTAGAAGGTGCCAGGCTGTAAATACCTAGAAAAGCCTCCTCATCTCAGATTGCAGTCCCTTTTAAACCCAGTCAGCCACAAGGGAGCATGAGCAGTGCTGCAGCTGGGGTAGCAAACTGTCACTCACCGTGCAAGTGCATATTACTCATTGACTAAGAGGAGGAGGAGAATATTGAAAGCTAACATCCTGTCAATTCAATACAGACTCGGCAAACAGAACCGTACATGAAGTTTGGGCGTGCAAAGCGCGGGGAAGACCTCATATGTGAGATGAATAATTATGACTACTCAGAGTAAAAAGATACAAAGAATCTGAACTGACCAGCTTCTACGATATATCCTTTGCATACTTATATGTGTAACTGTAAGTCCATTTCTTTTTCTTCAGTTCTCACAAGGACATGGTCAGACCTCACCAGTGCTCTTTGAACATGGCAGTTCTTTGTAAATTTCAACTCCATGCTGTCCACACTGCTGACAGTTGATCTCTGTATTTATATGCCTGGAGGTAGGGGAGTGTTGAGGGAGTGAATGGTGTGGTGTACCAGGGAGTACCATAGATTTCTCACAGATTTTTGGGGGGTCGATAGGACAGAACTAGATTTTTTTTTCTGGAAGAATGATACTGTATGGGACCAGATTCAACTGATTAATAGTGTAGCCCACAGAGGGTGTATAAATACAGACAATATTGCGATAGGATAACTCCGGCTGCAATACAGCACAGCAAAAATGTGGGTCAGGGGTGTAAAGTGAGGTGGTCAATAAGCCCTTCCCTACCTCCTACCCATCTACACCTGCCCCGCTTGCTTGGACCACACCCATCTTCAACCTCAATCTTCAATGTTTTGTAACAGCATCTGGCACAGTTGTGACGCCATCACATTGACAAAATCTGTCCATGGACATACATATAAACACCTAGCAAAGCACTCAAAACGGTTGCCACATTTTGTGATGAGGTTTTTTTGAAAAATGAAAAGTACACTGTCAGGGACATTGGGTCAGACATGTGTATAGGTGGGAACTTAATTCCGAGGCTCCACTTCTCAATCGCTACTGTGCAGACTCTAAGGTGGCAGCCACCACATCCGGTGTATTTTGGCTTTGTTTTTTTTAGAGTGGGAGGAAGCGGAGACACATCATCCATCTTTCATTGGTATAGCCTTTATCCTTTTCTTACGCAGCAGCAGTGTAGAGATGACAGAAAATGAGGTAGAAGGAGAAGTTGGATTTAAACTGCATATGTTGTAGTTACCATTGGTGGCTTCTGAAAGGGCCAGTGTGTAATATTTGGCATGGTTTATTATTGAATCTGAATCTGAATATTCTACCCATTAATATGTTTATATAAGTGTACAATCGCTATAAAATTGCTTTAGAGAGGTCGCCATCTTGCACCGCCATGTATGTACGGCAGACCGAACAGACAATCCAGCCAGCCAGAGAATGCGTTTCGCGTGTATAAATAAACCAACGAAGACAGCGGAAGGAAGGAAGGAAGAGGAGGAAACAGCAGAGAGTGTTAGTCGTTCGTCGATAGAGAGTAGTGAAAAGTTTTTTTAGTTATAAAGTTTGCGAATGGACCACACTTACCACGCAACAGGAGAGAATGAACCTGAACCGTCATCTGCGAGGAAAAGAAGACGTAACTTCACTCCTTGTGATGCACTCTCTGCGGCGCTTTTCCTCCTGATGATACATCTCCCCAACGATGGTAGCACCAAATCACATTCTGTGCAGCAAAATGTGAGCGGAGGATTCAACCTATCGTCTCACCCGCTCAGCATCCAACACATGGATTTCCTCTTCTGTATGCTCCGGCTCAAACAGGTATGGCTCTGGGTCTGTGTCCGCTACAAGAAACTCTTCAAAATCGCGTTCAAAGTCGTCCATTGCAGCTACTATAGTCCGGAGATATTGCTAGGCTAAATAAACAGCTGAGCTCTGTTTACAGGCCAGGGTTCAACGCTACGGTTTTTTTTTCACTTGCCCGGTCGGGCAAGTTGGTCAGAGATCTACTTGCCCGAAGTCAGTTTTTACTTGCCCTATAAAAATTGTTTAATTTAAGCAGCTAACAATTAACAAAGACTGCAGTTATTTTCATGTTATGTAATCTTTATTCACACTGTATTTATTAATTAAAACAACATATGTCATGTATTGTAGCTTAATTCCTACACAAATATGACAGTGTCAGGGCTTAAAGTGAAAAATGTGTCAATCATTCTCCATCTATAATTTTGCGCCCATGCCCACCTCTATTTATTTTTCACCCCTATCTCCAGTTCTGCTGTATTAACACCGGGTTTAATATATTTTGCCTCCATCTCTCTGCCCTGCTCTCCTCTACTTCAACGCTACTTAGCTCTCTCGCTACTCTACCAGTAGACTACCACATCCACCTGTTGCACAAAACACACACAGCAGTGTTTCCCCTAGGATGGAGTTGTAGCAGCGGAGGTGAAGCACACGCATGAAAAATAATTTTCACATGCGTGAAACTTTTTTGTGTGCTTGCAAAGCACAGCCTGCTGGGATGTTTCTATGTATCTACTGGCACCAGAAGGGCTCTTTAGGACTAAGTACATACAGTACATGTGTGCACAGTAATGAGCGGGTGAAATGTCTGTCTAGCTTACATATGAGGTGTCTCAAGATTTAGGAAAATACAATTGTATTGAATATAATAAAGTAAAAAGTCACATGACATGCTGCTGTTTTGTGCTATGACCTATTTAAGTGCTGGAAGTTGTTATTTACGTGACAACGCCTGAACACAACACAAGCTCAGCATGAGTGCCGTGCTATGCTGCTCGGAGTGGAGCGTGTTTGTCTGTGCGTAACAGCAATCTGATGGTTATTTACACACTGTCCATTTCAATAACTTTGTCAGCTGACAAACTGCACCGGGCTCGGGGTCAGGTTTGTTCAGGAAAATGCGGCCCGAGCTACTCTAGCGTGCTCACCTGTGTGTGTGGCAGAACTCCACCGTGCGCGATACAGAGAGCAGAGGAGAACTGTTAACGCGTGACCATATAGAGACAGAAATGACACAGTGGCATAACACCATAAATAGTATGTTGTTATGTTATTATATGAAGCATTCGTCACGCAAAATAATATCAATGGGGGCTGTGGGCAGGACATTGTTACGCAGCTGTGCCTGTGACTTCAGGCAGAGAGACTGCTGCATCAGAGCAGAAGAGCATGTTTTAAAATACATTTATTTTATCAATTAGTTATTAACTTTTACTATTTTTAGCAACTTGCCCAATCGGGCAAGTGAGCTGTTAGTTTACATGCCCGACCTTGAGTTTTACTTGCCCCAGGCAATCGGGCAATCCTTATTGTTGAGCCCTGCAGGCTACGCTGTCAGTCAGTGTGCAGGCTGGAGATTGGTGGAGCAGAGAGGGGAGGGGGTGCCCGCTAGGTATTGTAAACGAGTATGTGTGTATGGAGTGTGTGTTACGCTAGAAGAGTCAGAGTTTGGGACAGAGTCTTTTACCCCCTGGAGTGTTACCGGAGTTTTTGGAGTGCTCAAATAAACGGGCCTTTTTCCCGAACGCTCCTCTGGTCTCCTGCTCATGAGGGATTCATTACAATATCGTAACATGGTTTAGATTTCTAAATAAACATTCACCTTGTCGCTAGATAGACCTACTCCTGAAAAACTCTTGTCTGCGCAAGGCTTTTTGTCCCTACGAGGCCACCGTCATTTACCCGATGGGAGGGGTGAGTGAGTGAGCCCTGCAATCTAGAATTTGACCACTGATGTCACTGTTTTCAACCCATTTTACACACTGGCCCTTTAACCTGTAATCCATTGGAAGCGCCCATTGTCCAGATTCATTATTTTTCACTCTTCATATTACTTACAGTCCCCCACTCAAACTCCCTTTTGCACTGTATTTTATTGCATTGAATGTTTTGGTCTTGTCTTACTGTATATGCTTTGACATTGTTCATGGATTAACCTGGGGTCACATGTAATGGGGTCATGTGCAATAGGGCTTATGTGCGATATTATGATATCCCTGGTCACTTCTGGTGTTGTCATGGGCTACACTTGATGTATTTTTCGAATGTATATTGTGCACCTCTTGTGTCTTCTGTATTTGTGGCTGCTATGAATTTTAACTTTGTCTTTTGTCGTTCACTACATTTTTACATCAACCTGCCTATAGGGATAACAGCTGGAAATTAGCTGTGGGCTACAATCTGGCGTATTTACATATACTCATGTATTTGCTCATTAATATACATTGTCTCTATTTCTAAATAAATAAAATAAATGAATAATTAAAAAAACTTTAAATATTTACTTGAGTATTGGCACAAAACATCTAGTTTATTCGTTTTTCACAACATTGCGCTTTAGCAAAATTATTAGGAGCCCTTAATGCGGATACAGTTAATAGCTGTATTTATCCTTCTCTTTTTGATGATATCAGTAAGACCTTTTCTTTTTTTTCTCTTTTTTACAAACTTTTTCTTTTTTAGCATCTTAATTGATTTAATCAAAGAATATCCTACAAATCAGGGCTAGGCAAAAGTCTATATGTATCCTTACTATTGACTATCAGTGATTTATAAAATCAACTATCTAATTTACAGAATAAATAGAACAGAACTCCTCATTTTTCTTTAATTGGACAGAGCACAGACCTGTATGGAGCCCAAAGTGTTCAATAGTAAATAATAACTTGGAAATAAATAATCATGGATTAAAATATATTAAACAATAATCTGTAACCACCAATTATGGTTTACAAGAACAGAACTCACATACATATACCGCACGATCACACACATTTCATGGAACAGAAGATTGCTGTATGTTACCACAGCTCCTCTACCTGGAAAAACAGCTATGGTCGCAGTCATTTACAGCATGTAATAAATCACGAAGCCCAACAGACAAGCATGTTTCCCACTGATTGAGTACTCACAGGGTAAGTGGAGTCTGCTCGCTCTTTCCTCCGCAGCCAAGGCACAATCAGCCCTTTGGCCAGCTAAAAGAGAGAGAACAGAAAGAGAGACAGAGAGAGAGAGGAAGTATTAAGAGTCCTTGTAGTAATATTGTAAAGACATGAGGGTTGAAATGGACAGACTTTAGTTAGTGTAGCAGTAAGGAATCCGCAAAACAATGCATGTTTTAGGCTGCTCCTTCAGCATAGACCTATATGTGCTGACACTGATGAAAATGCAAATTGAGGCTTGGTTACTAAAATTCAAATATGTAGAAATAAACTTCAGGTATACAGAGCTGTGGCTAAATGGATAAATGTTTTGCGTAGGACAGGTTTCTGATTATATTCTATTAAAATGATGATTTCACTGCTGACAACAGCGCTGTTAAACCAACAATTCTTCCTTCAACCAAATACAGTAATTGTGCTTGGGCTCATTTGATGAGCATTTAGAGATCAATCAGACTCACTTCTCTGTTTGAACACAAACCACTGTGACAGGAAACCATCATTATGTCAAATTTGCAGTGTCTTGATCAACCAGATTTCTCTGAATAAGGCTTCCACTAAAGCATTGCAATATGCTGTAAATGGCTCATAAATACAGTGCACAGTAGAGTGTAGGTTGACCGACATAGGGCTGTAATCATTCCGTTATGCATGCTTTACCTACAAGGACAAACATGTGACTCTGAAATACAGTACAATAAGAAAAAAGATAATGATGTAACTCAGGTAGAGGCCACATGAAATTCTTGTGATATAAAAGTATGATTTGTTTTGCCTGATGACTGGTGGATCTCATGCAAACTAAAGCTTCACTAATCTGAAACAGAATGATGGTAAATTGTGGTAAATTACATATTATCAGTCATATACATTATGTGCTTGGTACAGACAAGTTTAATTAGTAAATATTTAATGCAAATATTTATCTAAGATAAACAAATTATTGGTTCTTGGTTTAGAAATATACACACATTGTTTTGCAACTCTGGGTTTTGTGAGGCTTTTTTTTTAATAATGAAACCTCAATATTGGTTTGTTTAGAGAATCTGTATTTGCCAAGGACAAAGGACAGTGGACTAACGAGATATGGATTAAACTAAAACTGTGTACTTTTATGATAATAGAAACTGACCTTGTTTATGTTGTATGTAATTTGTCTAAAACAAGCTAAGATCTCTACATGCTCAGCTCAGATCTAGTATTTTACCTTTGACTGTTGAAATTGGATGGTATGTTACTTGAAAAAAAGAAAAGTGAATCTGGAATGTGGGGTCTAAATGATATTAAAAATGACTTGCATTTTGTTTTCTGCTTTCTTTTTTATTGCAAACTGTGCGGTGCTTTGTTTAGTAAAAAGTAAAAAGGCATGGTGTTCTGTCCCTGCATAACACTGAACAACAGTGTGCGCAAACTACTGTATCTCTGACTTCAGACTCATCCCAACACCTCAAATACCGCTGCTTTGTCAGTGGACTTATATGTCAAAATATGACACCCTATAGGTACAAATCTCCATCAGTTTAGGATTTTAAGGGACAGTGTGTCAATGTGCATTTATTTCCTTAGGTCAAGGTATCAAATGCACATGAGTAGGTTTTGAAAATACATCATGCTTTGGCTTAAAACAGGTATGGTTGTTACTAACATAATGTAACGCCATGTGACATATATCAATAGCGTTGCATGCTACACGTACTAGCACACTGTGTTGTCATTAAAATAACCAGTGACTTTTGCGTTTACACAGGAAATGAACATAGGGCTCTCGAGTGAAAGTCCAGAGGTTGTTTGACCCATCCACCAACCCTCCCTCCCTCCCTCCCTACTATGGCTGTTGCCCGCTGTGTCAGAAACAGCTGCTGCCTGGTGCCGGGAACTGCCCATTGGTCCAACAGCCCATTGGTCTGACAGCCCATTGTTCCGACTGTATTAAACCCATTGTTCTGAAGTCCGTTTCGAAACCATCATGATGCCCTGTGGTTAAGGTCTGGTTAAGTTTAGGCACAAAAACCACTTGGTTAGGGTTAGGAAAAGATCATGGTGTGGGTTAAAATGAAAAAGAAAGTGACAAACACATAAGCCGTGAGCCTGCTCCGACTCAAGCCTTTCCCAGCTGACCCAGAGCCGGTCGCAGCACACCATCAAGGCAGAAATACGCCCACCGGGAGCCGTTCAGCACCGCGGACTGTCGGACTAATGGGATGTCGGACCAATGGGCTGTCAGACCAATGACATGGACCCCTGGTGCCTATCATACTGCTGCAAAGGGTGCCTCTGTGCATCATTCTCTGACATGGTGAGATCAAGGACAAAACAGTCGTATTTGACAAGCTTGTTTGACTGTGGTACATAGTAGTAACAAAACTTTACTGGTTAACAGCAGCATATGGGGAAGCTACTTTAAGTCTGTAACTAATGAAGCTACAAGCTAATCTTCATCAGAGACAAACTGATTCTAAGTGGCGCTGAAATAGCTCACAGCTTCAAACTCAACATGAAAATAGCAATGCTAACAACTATAGCTAGCTACTATGGCTAGCAGCAGTCTTTCTCGATGGTGCAGGCTAGCATTAGGCTGGTAGCCAATCATAGGGCCTTGACATCCGGCAGCCAGCTTTCATCACGTGGATTTGGGCACAGTTTTATTTGAAATAGGTTAAAAAACACAACAGACACAACCAGGTACCGGTAAAGGTAGTTCATATGATTAGGTGACGCTACTCCCAGACTAGGGTTTTAAGTGGTGCTGCGTAGCCACTAAGAGAAAAAAATGAAAGCAAAACATGATATAGGAAATATGCTACTCAAATCTGAAATGATTCTTATCAACACAGGTGGCTTATTTTCTGGTTCATTCATCATATTCATAATTCTAGAAACTCAGCAGTAACTACTTTACCTTGATAGTTGAAGGCTAGAGCAGCTACTTTAAAATTGGAAAACCATCTGGCTTCAAAGGCAGGAGCACTATAGCCTTCATTATGATTCCTGGATGCTCATTTAGCACCCTACCTTTTCACTGTGCTTCATTGTGTCAGCAGCTGTGACCCATTTAAGGGGCTGCCTTCTTCATAGGACGAGGACTACAAAGGTGGAGCCTTCATAAGAGTGAAGGCCACTGTGCTAAGCAGCGATCAGTCCACACAGAGGATTTACCACAACATTATATAGGACATGTTTTCTGGAAACACACATTAGTCCCACTTTTCTAAATATGAAAGTGAGCTTCCACAAGAGATTACATTTAGTAGGAGGAAAAAAATCAGACATCACAAACACGTACTTCCAGACACACACAAAAACTAATCATAATGACCTAAATGTCTGCACTGGCACCATAGAGGCCATTTACTCAGTGTAATTTGGTTTCCAGCAAGATAGACTCCAGCAGAGCTATCACAAAAAAGACTGATTGATTCTGCAGGTGGATAGAGCCCTGCTTGCACTGGCCATAATAAAAAACACTCTATATTCAGTAGATTATACTGTAAACATCAGACGAAAAGGGGGTCTTTTCCTTGAGAAAAGCAATTGTCAAACATGCTTGAGGAAAACGTAGAGCCTTGCTTTAAACCGTATCCATTGGGAACTTCATTGAGAGAGTGGAAACTTACTTAAGAATGTGGATTTTTGATGCTTTACCAAATTTGGTTTGTCGGATTCGGAAACTACATTGACCTCATTTTAGCTGGTATTTCATTAACATGTGCTTTTTAGTTCATCAAAGATGGCTTAAAAATGCACTATGATAAATGTTTTTCACTAGAGTTCATTTAATAAATAATGAATCAATCATTCTTCGATAAACAAATAAAAATTAGACTAAATGAAAATTAGAAGGGTCAGCCTGAAAAACCCAGCTCTGCAGCTTGATGGATATTTTAATCTCTTTAAGCACATTTTGGTTTTATCACAGATTAAAGGCCTTTGCAGTCTAAGCCTGTTTTCTTTTCAAAGGTGTTTTTCTAATACGCTTGGAAAAAAATCATTACGCACAGAAACCTTGCACACCGATTCCAGTGCATTTTATTGTTCTATTCGTTGCATAACTTCACAATATGTGACAAAATGAAAAGACCCGCTCTTCTGTCTTGTCGCAGATGTGTGTCCCCGCCACATTTTTCTCACTGATTGTTGGTCATACACTCTACAGGTTTCTGACTGATGTAAAGAGCACAGAAAATTGAACCTGTTCCAAAGGTTTTAATGATGGACGAAAGTTGTGGACTCTGTGCAAACCTTATTGACACAATGTGAGGTTGTATTTATTGTTAGATGTGCAACAAAAAACCGGACCCAATGTGCAAAGGCCTTATGTGTAAGTTTAAGTCACACCACTCCCATCAACCCTCAGGAATAGATGCTAACATTGCTCTGTGACTGCTGAATACAATTGCTGCTCATATGTTAGCAAAAGCAACACAGTGATTACTAATGTACGTCTCTTTCTTTCTGTGAATGTTTCACTGGAACATCCAATAGTCCCTGTACAAAGGGCTGACAGAGAGATCTGATCACCCAGAGAAACCAGGACTTACTTGTTGGAAAGACACATTGTTGTAGGATTTTTTTTTCATGAAATTTTTCAGTGCTGTGAGGACCACAAACCAAATTCCAGTCACCTCTATAGAATTGCTGTGGACAGTGAGTTTCAGAGGTGGACATGTCAAACACTATCACTATGGCCACATCAGGGGTAAGTGAATGTTGGCATTTTTTAAATAAAATGAGTTATGACCACACTATGAAGCATGGGTCCCTGTCAATAAATGCTAGACCCACATCCTATACAGCCTACTTTCACATGTTCAAGAATGTGCTGTTCTTCGTTTATAAAAGTCTATGATAGGATTTTAGGTATACATAAATGTTGCTTGGGGTAGAGACTACAGTGCCTGAATCTTACCTTTTCCAACAGGAAGTAGATAAAACACATACTCACATACATGTCTACCTATCACAATCCCTCTGAAACAAGGCTAACAATAACCTTCTTCAGCTTCTTTGATGGAAGCTGGACACAGCCCATAGTCTAACACCTGCCTGTGTCGATGAGACACCTGGGTCGACTAATATATTTCTGTGACAGACAGGTGAGGCAAGTTACTTGTTAGTGGGGAAAAAAATGTATAGGTCCGCCATCGCTTTTCATCTCTATAGTTACAGAGAGTGTCTCTCTTCCTCCTCTCTGCCTGTCGTCCAGTGAAAGCCATTAATAACCAAGTCAGCGGTGGCTATCTTCAGCATGTTTTGAAATGTTCAGCCCTACAACCTACGGTCACTCCAAACTTTCCTGCCACATTTTCAGACCCAACCTTGTGTCTCCACAGAACAGGCATATTGAATAGGAAAAAAAATATGTGATACTTTTCCTCACAGAAACTGAGACAGTGAGACTCTTTGGACACACTAGTATTCATCTTATCTTGGCTTTCATTATATGTGGGTTATGATGTTCCTGTGTAAGAAATAACCTGGTTATTCAGCTATAATGATTCAGATTTCTAAGCCCCCCACTTACAATTGTCATTGCAAGTGTCCTTTTCCCAAATGAAAGCCATATGAAGTTTAATACACATTTGGGGTGCAATAATAGATCTATCTAGATTAACACATTCTCACCCCAACCTCACTACATATTGACGTTTGGTCATGGACTTTCCTTGTCCGCATACCACATGCAAGGTACCCTGGGTGCGTTGGCTGTTGATAGGGATGTCCTCATCGGGTATCGGCACCGATCACATTATTTTTTACAAAATCGGAATTGGTCATAAAAGATCAGAGGAATCAGAACAACAACAATGGCCAGGTTTTTCATCTATGTTGTTCACTGTTGTCTCCGCTTTCCAATGTATAAAGTGTGGCGATCTTGTATATTTTCTTATAAGAAAGTCAGCTGATGGCTTGTTCACCTCCAGACACACCCACCGGTGCTATTGGCCAGTGGGATGGCTCGATCAGCTGAGCCCAGGTAGACCAGCCCCTATATTATGCCGCTCCTGGCAGTATGGCGAGAGTCACCGGCGAGTGAGAAATGAGCCAGGAGTCCTCTGTGTATTCAGCCTACCACGGCATTTTACACTGCTCAAAGTCTGCAAAATAGGTGTGTTTCCCTGTGGAATATCATCCATCCGGCCACAACACAGAGATTCCTCCACGCCCGAAACAACGCCGGAGCGTTACGGCATTCACACACGGTCCAGTGAGCTGGCAAAAGCCGGGGGTTACTTTCCGTTTCATTATTCTTTATTTGGAACGTTCGGGCCGGGTTAATTTATTGTTTTGAAACTGAACTGAGTCAGAGCCAACAGTGGATTTTCTTTACCTCCTTGGTTGCGGGAAAACCTGGGGTGGAGTTTTCTTTTGTTTAGCCAACTGTGCGGATTGAACTGAATTGAACTGGGAACTGTGTGTTATTTGGAAATCCCAGAGTGGAGTTTTTTGTTTGAACTGGATTGAACTGACTGAACGGAGCGGAACATTTCTTTTCTTTGGTGGAAAAAATATATACTATAAACTGATTACTGTTGTATTTGTATTTTTTAAAATTGAGTATAATTCTTTTGTTCTACAGAAACCAGGTAAAAACAATTTAATTTTGGTGCTGAGGGACCTGTTTATGGGTTTTATGGTTTCTCTGTGGGGTTTGACTGAGTAAAAGAAAAATATTTGTTTCATGTGTCAAACCGCTAAAAAAGATATAGGCCTATTTTGTTTATTGAAGACAAGAAGAAGATATTGACTTGGTTTACATCTTGTGCCGCTGAACCACCAATAAGCTTTTTGGTTACTATTTTCATAAAAAACAAACCTTATGGCACAACTTGGATGCATTCTTTTTTTCTTTCTTAATTGTAACACCCTCTTCAACGTGAATTAATCAGGAATCAGGATTTAACAAATTAAGTCAGTTTCTCAAGTCTGGAAACTAGGTTCGGCTACTGGAGCAGGAGGGATAATTAATGAGACCACACAGTAAATTTAGTTTAGGTACCTGTATTAAACAGAACCACACACTCAATTTTCGACAAGAAATAAAAACAAAACAAAAACAAAAAACAAATAATGGGCCCAGATCACTAAATAGAAAATCAAAATACACCCCCGGGGGATTTTAGTCAGTCTCTGTGGTGCAAATCCACACCACGAAATTTTGGGTTCTGATGTTCTCCCTTCAGTGTTCAAGTTCAAGCAGTCCAAAGGAAATCAAACTCTCTCCAAATCAGTGGACATCCGTGGATCTTGGTACAGTTGGCTCGCCACCCTTGGACTGGATCAGCTCGCGGAATCAAACATCCAGAAAAACACCCTGACCTGTGTAACAGTCAGAGCAGTACTCAAAATCTCATATCTAACTTTCATCTTTCCTTCACAGTAGTACATGTTTCACCATTTGGTTTAACAGTGTAAACAAACATTCATAAAACAACCCAAAATATTGCAAAAAGGTTGAATCTTACCAAAGGAAAATGTAAACAGGGCTCTCCTGAGGCCTCCTGAGTCTCTTTCAATATGAAGGCACTACGTTGGTACAACACCGTAAATTTACATTTTTTTCCCAACCAACACACATGGTTGGGTTTAGGCTACAAAAACACAGGTTTCGGAAAAAAAACAGGGTTTGGCTTAAGAATCTTACAGGATGCGAACAACGCTCTCTCAGGTGAAAGTCGGTGTTTGTTGGACACATCCACCAACCCCTCCTGCCCGCTGTTAAACTATAACTACAACAGTCCTCATATCTTGTTGACGTTAAAGGACGCCTTTTTTTTTTGCTTTCTGACGCCGCAAGTCAGTGCCCAAGCACCAGATTTTGACGACTTTGAAGTGAGACTGAGCTCTCTATATTAATATATTGATTCAATGATCAGCGATCCAGTGTTGATGGAAAGTGTAAACATATCGTCATCTTTAGGGTACACCTTTACTTTGAAATTCCCACGGTACATCTGCGTCACTATGTCTTTCCAAGCACTCCTCTTTCTTAACATTAGTAGCAGCCTGGTGCCAGGCAGAGAATGGAAAACAGCCAAGAATGACAACGAGGATGTTGACTGACGTCGTCCATCATAGGCTCCTGAACGAGTAGCTAATCCAAACCATATTGTGACAGACTTTGTGATATCAGCATATGTACAGTGTCAGCACGGCTAATGGTGCTAACATAGCTATGCTATAAGTGGTAATCTCAGAATGAGTATTGCAGCTAACCAGCTCCTGCCCGGCTAGTGCGCACTGCAGAGCGGCTAGTTAACCGGTGAAGACTGAAGGGGGTGGGGATTATGTTTCTGCATGTTAATAAGGCTTAAAACTGTCAAAAAAAGCTAAAAGCTAAAAATAAAAGGCAAGACAATTACAGCACAAAACATTAAAATTTCACCACCTCTAAATGGATAGTACTTAGACATGTGGTGTGAAAGCTCACTGAAAGTCAATGAAGCGCCAGACCTTTCTTCTTCACCAGTAAGCTAAAGCAACACAGTCTTACTCTGACCTACATATTTATAAAAAAATGTGTGTGTGTACATATATATATATATATATATATATACATACATAACTAATTTTGGACTCCCCACTGGATCAGCAAACTTAGTGTTGCTGCAGGTGTTACACAGGTTAGTAGCAGCACTGAAGAATCCAACAAACTCACCCACACTCACTCCTTTGTTAAACCCATGAAAAAACGGTGAGGTAAAGTCAGCCTGTCAATGCTAACAGTTAGGCCTTTAATTAGGCCTATAGGCCTTTTAACTCCCACCCACTGCCCCCACTGTGCAAAGCTCACACTCCTGCAGCAGTAGTCTTCGTAGTGATCTCGTGGTAAACAGAGAGAAAATCTGGAGTCATGAGAATGACTTTACTATGGGCCAGCGCAAGTCAACAGTGGGTTAAAAAAAAAAAGGATTTAGCCTATTGATATAAAACAGTACCTTCCTTATTTGCTTTCAGTTTAAATAAATCAACTGTCTCCCTCCAAAATATGATGAGACAAAAACTAAAGGGGTCAGAGCATTTTCATCATGGCACCGTGCTACCCATAAGCTAGCTGGTCATATGCTAATATTACCATGTTTTACATTACATGAATCTTGAAGCACCACTGCACAATGTAACCTAGCATTTAATCTATAGCTAATGTATAGCTACATGTTTCAATTAATTCATTACTCTACCACAAAAGGTTCATCATTTGACATGAATGAGTGTGTCTGAGTTTCACTCCATTCGACCATGAAATACGCAGATTGTTGAACCGGCAGCCACTTAAGAAACAATGATGTTGTGACTTGAACGCAGTGGAGGGGGAGAGGGGGAGTGTGACATCTGGCAAATGTTCTCAATAGCACCTTTAACAGGGATGTCACTAAACTGAGCAAAACATACAGAATTGAGTCTTGTGTAGATTTGGAAAGGTAGTGTTGCATCATCAACACATCAACTGTTTAAATAATAATAAAATATTAAATTTTAAGTTTTTGTGTCTGAACTGGGAGTCACAATCCTTTAAGGCAATATTACTGTGATTTAGAACACATTTAAAAAATGAATCCTGATGCATTACTCTGTCATCATTTGTCTATGTCCTTCCTGAAATCCTATCAGATATGCTGCAAAAGTTCCAGATTTTTCTTCATCGCTGCGTGCACAGAACATTCATTTCAACCCCTCCTCTCCATGCTCAGGTATCACATGGCCTGTTGGAAACCCCACTAAGTGCCCACAGCGAGAGTCATATTACAGCAGCTGTACAGATTATGAATGATAGGGAAACTCTTTTCACATTCATTAAAGTGCCGCAAATGAATAATTCATGGTTTCAAATTTCAGGCCTCCAAATATTCAACTGTGTTGCGTCAGGCCTTTCCTCTCCAATTGATTGCTTCCAGTACGTGATGTATTTCCTGGTCAGGGATCTGTGTCCCATTCAATGGAAAGACCTGGAAAAGCCACATATGACTGAAAAAGATGACAACTGAAACATAAAAGCAAATAAAATGAGAGAAATCCATCAGCAGAAGCCACTCCATTAGTCTTTGAATGAAGACATTTTGTTAAATGCAGTACAAAGTATTTGTTACTACTTTGTTTGAAAGATATATACGTTATTTGTCTAGCCTGCCAATCATAATAAGTAGGCTATGTTGTTGCAGTTTTATATTTTAAATATTTTACTCAAAGAAAGATTGCTTAAAGGAATAAACCACCCACAAGAAACCATGTCAGTTTCTTCCTGGAGCTGCTTGGAAGAGACAGCGACATTGTTATCGTCATAATTCGCCCTCTGGCCTGCTGATATGTGACATATGATCCCTGTTTGCATAAACTGCATTTATACACCAACCTCCTTGCGGGGCTTGTGTAGCCTGTTTATATTTGGACTGTATTATCTATTGTTGAAATAAATCACCAGTTTAGGATGGCAATGCAGAGTTGGTAAATGAATGTAGAAATCTTATACTGTGGTGTTATCTAAAGGGTAATTGATAAGATTGATGAGTACATTTTTATAACCGGAGAGGTGTGTTAGCTTGATGCATTCAGCATTTTAGGTGCACCTTTCCTGTAATACATAGTCTCTATCACAGCGAATCAAATGATGTAAAAACATGCCGACCATACAGAACAGTCCCGTATTCACCAATGAAACAAGCTGGTCTTCCCTCTAATGCTGCTATCATAAAATAAATGAAGGAATGTATATAGAGTTGCTATTGAGAATGTAATTAAAGCAATTCATCTATACACAATAGGTATCTATGGTGTTGTTAACCATAAATCAAGCTTTACATTCACCAGGTGGCAAGAAACTCCAGTCCACATGAATGGTAATGTTGCTCTGTTACAGCTGGATGTGTAATCAAGTAAGTCTTTACCATCATGATCAACATGCTATATAAGATTCCAGATTTGAACCCACTGGCCTGTTGCAGCATGTTCTCAAAATAGGGTTTTCTCCGGGATTTCCGGCTTCCTCCCACAGTCCAAAGACATCCACTTTAGGTTAACTGGTGAGTCTTCATTGCCTGTAGATGTGAATGGTTGTCTGTCTCTGTGTGTCAGCCCTAAGATAGTGTGGCAACCTGTCCAGGGTGTACCAGGGTGTACCCTGCCTCTCGCCCAGTGTCACCAGGGATAGGTTCCAGCACATCCTGAATAGGATAAGCGGTTTTGGACAATGAATTAATGAATGGTGTATCATTCTCTCATACCTTTTTTACACCAAAAATAACGCATATATGCAGGAAAACCTGCTACAATCAGGCGACAGACTTCTGTCCCATTGTCTGTAGACCAGAGGTGTCTGTAAGTATGCCTTTCTTGTGTGTGTGTGTGTGTGTGTGTGTGTGTGTGTGTGTGTGTGTGTGTGTGTGTGTGTGCGTGTCACATTCAACGTCACAGATGGACCCGAAAACCAGTTGGCAAACAGTACAAAGTGCATGTGGGACAGTAAAAATGTCACAGTGGTTACTTTTTTTGTTACTTATCAAGTCTTTCTTTTAAATTTAATTTTGAATGATGTTCCAGCAATGCATAGAGAGAGATGGACGAGAATTTGTATCACTGTATCGTGCAAGAAAAGGGGCAAAAATTAAAGTGTATACACAGGTGTCTTAGTTCTATCATCTCCGATCAAAGCCTATTGGAGCAAGGGAAAAATGAATAAATACCCGTGTCTACTGCAGAGTCACTTGGCCCAGGAGTAAATGCCAATTGTAACCTTTCCCATTATATACAAAAGCCAGATGCTATGGGTGTTAGTAGATTTTTTTGTGCAGTGGGGAAGGGGCTGTACAGCTTGTCTACACAGGCTTTTCAGCTGGGTTTTTCAGTCATCCATCACAAGCACATCAGACATAACAAATGCATTTCTATTTTAATCAATGCTGCATAACAGCTTCAGTTTAGCTTGCAAAGTACGTATGAAAATGTGACCCAAAGTGTACTTGAACACTTTAAGTCTGTTTTCTTCTGTTTTGCATGTGTGTGTGTGTGTGTGTGTGTGTGTGTGAGACGCTCGGAGTGCCGAAACACAGGTGACCTACACTTTGTACTGCGCCTTAACACAGCCTGTGTAGACACAGATGGAGCACACTGAAGCTGCTGTTCTGCTAATATGCTGCTTCCACTATGCAGCCTTTGTAGACATTGTGCTCAGAGTCAGATGGAAATGGAAATCTAAACATGTTGTCAAATTCCCACATTAGTGTAAAACAGGTGCAGAGAGCAGTGAGAGCCTGATCCCTTACAGTACTAAAATAATCCCTTTTTACGCAAGCTCTAGATGTGGTGCACAGTCATCTGGGACCCAGGATCATAACCCAGGGGGGAAATAATTGCGTAGATCTTTCATGTGATCTTCATTGTTACCAGGCAGGTAAAAAATTGCATTGAAGTATGTCGACGAGCTAAAAAAAAACCCCAAAAAAACAGGTACAGGGCCCTGTGGCCGTACCACTCATACAGCCTTTGCAACAACTAGGATAGTGCTGTACGTCCATAAAACTGAAGCCTATTACCCATCAGACAAAAACCCCACTGACACTAGACTCACAAGTCAGTCTTTAGACGCTTTGCTTAACTAAAGACTGATGACTTTCTCCCTGATTTTGTGTTTAGATGGGCGGATACAATTTCAGAGTTTTAAAAAACTCCCTACGTTGCAGAACCAATAGTAAATCTGCAGGGCGGTCCTTCGGTGGCTCGCTGAACTCTTGTGCTTGTAAACATAGTCCCACTAGAAACACCAACCTGATCTCACAGAAATACGTGAAATGACCACGACCTCTTAACCCCGCATTCCGTGGTGGCAGCACGTAATGGGTTGAAATTACGTACTGCCACCACGAAAACAATGCCAATGTAAAGTCAATTAGGATCCTCTCCCGTGGTGGACACACGGATTCCCTGATTCAATCACGTCACGTCAACCTCGTTTTCCTCAATGATATCTTTAACATTCCTGTACACACACAAAAACGCGGAAGTGTTCTTGATATTAAAACGGCAAATATATTCCTCTGTTATAATTTCCCACCAATAATAATAATATTGATAATAACGTGATAATTCGGCTGTTCTAGATATTTGTTATAGCCTATTCAAATATTCAATCCCAAAAACACTGTTTCTAGAGAACTTGCTAAAATATCTTAAATGAACCATCATGCCAACTTTTTCTTAACATATTTCATCTAGGTGCAGTGTCATTATTAGTTCAGCTTTACTAGACATTTGATATATTCAGTAGATGTATCTTTTTACGACCCTGTTTTACAACAAGCCGCAAAAAACCAACCGTCCCAAAAACGCCGTTTTTAGAGTACTATCTAAAATAACTACGATTAGCCAACATCCTTGCTTTTTTTCTTAACATAGTTCATCTAGATGCAGTGTAATAACTACTTCTTTACTAGATATTAGATTTATTCAGTAGATCTATCTTTTTACAACCCTATTTTAAAGCCGCGAACGAACCTACTGTCCCAAAAACGCCGTTTCTAGTGTATTAGCTAAAATATCGAAAATTAGCCGACATCTTTACTTTTTCTTACCATAGTTCATCTAGGTGCAGTGTAATAACTAGTTCGGCTTTACTTGATATTAGATATATTCAGTAGATATATCTTTTTACGACCCTATTTAGAGCCCTACTTTGCAAATCAGAAGAACTACAACTATGTTGCTGATATGTATCAAACTGCATGGCGTGGTCCCAGGGAATTGTAGTTTTTTAAAAATCTAAGCGTTTTTCCCAGATTTGGAAGTTGTAAATACTGAATTGAGAGTACACTGTGGACTTTAAGGGGGTGGTAAACACATTTGTGAAATCAGATTTTAAATATCTAATTTCTAAATGGGTGAAAATTAATTTTATCCATATTTTATCCATATCTGACAGCACCCTCAGTTGTTGACTACACTCACATGATAGCTGAGGTCAAGAGCTCTCTATAACAGTTGGTCCCATGTCTGTACCCCCTTCAGTTGCTGAGTTATAAGCCCTCAAACATGCACTGAGGTCAAGGCTCAAAGGTCAATGGCTGAAAGCAGGAGCCATGTAGAATCTTCATACTGACATATGTTACTCTCCAGGTTGAGACCTTTCCAATGATGTATTTGGTTTAGCTCTACGACAAAGTTTTGATTTTTTCATTTTTTGGACACAAGCCATGCCAGGTGTAGTTTCAGAGAGCACTTTGAAGGCCCAGTGTATAAAATGACTTTTATTTGTTTCTTTGCTTGTTTGTTTCTTTTTTACTGTAGATAGTTACTAACATGAGTCATCCTCAGACAATACAATACTACTAATAAGTAAAACCAATAATAACAATAATGAAATAAGCAAAAATAATATTAAAATCATATTGAAATTTTAAAATCTATTTACAGAGTGGAATGGTAGCCTAATAGATAACTTAGATAATATTTATTATTGTTTAGACACTTTATTATTGCTTAGATACTATTTAGCCTATTATTGTATTTACTTTTAGCATGTTCTACTTTTGAGTAATTTCCGAGAAGTTATGATAAAAAAATAAATAAATAAAAAAATTACAGACTATAGCAGACAACCTCTTCAGTGTCTCACGTCAATTAATTAACACTATTTGTCGGCTTTTTATAATACCTTTTTTTGCTGCTGTCTCCAGTTGAGAGTGTTATTTGCTAAATACATTCTACAATAATAATTAGATTAACATTTGGTCTATAATATTATAAATTTTATAGATATTATAATGTTATTATTATACACACGTTGAACACGCGATTGAATGAATGAATGAATGAATGAATGAATGAATGAACATTGGAAGTGGTTCAGCCACAGTCCCGCCGGCTGGCGCGGTCACATTGAGATTACATTTGTTTTTTTATTACTAACAAAATGTTTTATATTGACCGTATGAATGGTTTCGTTTTCAAATAAATATTTGGAAACGAAAATATGCTTTGGTGTACTTTTACAGAGTTTTGCAATATGTATATAGCCTACCTGTATCAAAATGTATAATTTTCAGCAGCGGTTTGTGTGACAGCTGCCACGGTCGGAGGTATAAGCGGGGCGGCCGCTGGTTCTGTGGCGCTGGCTTGGGGTCCGCTCTCCACTGGTGGAGTGGAGGGTGGCCGGGTTACCAGGGGCAGACGGCTCCATGTGATGGTGTTTCCTCTCTGGTTCTTCCGTGCTCAGCCTTATTTTTATCTTCTTTATTTATTTATTTATTAGTGGCGTTTGGATTCAGTTACGGCAGACGGACGGCAATCTGAAATGGAATGAAGCCCACAGACGGCGGAGAGCAGCTACAAAACAGTAATGGAACGCGCCCCCTCCGCCCACAGCACAATGCTCTTAAAGCTCTACGCTATCAAAAGCTGGCAAAATACATTTATTTTATTTTATGGCCTTGACATTAACCTGTCATATTGTTGAGTTATCAAGGACACTTCCGCGTTTTTGTGTGTATACAGGAATGTTAAAGATATCATTGAGGAAAATGAGGTTGACGTGACGTGATTGAATCAGGGAATCCGTGTGTCCACCACGGGAGAGGACCCTAACTGACTTTACATTGGCATTGTTTTCGTGGTGGCAGCACGTCATTTCAACCCATTACGTGCTGCCACCACGGAATGCGGTGTTAAGAGGTCGTGGTCATTTCACGTATTTCTGTGAGATCAGGTTGAGAAACACGTATAGCAGTAAAAAATGGCTCAGCCGTGCTCGCAGAAAACGCTGTCAAAGTTAGTGGATGTTTGTCGCGTTTGCGGCGACACATTCTCGCTGACTAAAAGAAACAAACACAATCCTTTTCAAGGCCATGACTCATCCGTCCAGCCGGACTATAGAGGGAATCGCCTTGTTGTTCACAAATACGTCTCAAATACTCTCTCTCTCTCTCTCTCTCTCTCTCTCTCTCTCTCTCTATATATATATATCACATTTTTCACATCACTGTATCACCGTTTAGACTAATCTGATGTTTGTAAAGTCTATAAACACAATGATTGAACAAACATTACTATTTCTGTGTGCACGTTTAGCTGGGCTAACTGTTAGCTGTTAACCCTGTTAGCCGTTAGCGGTGTCTGTAATAGGTAAAAACTCATTAAACGGTCCATGAAAAAAAATATCTTATCCAGCGGATATCTTAGTTACAACATGATTGAGCTAGCAAAGCAGTTTTGTGTTGCTATGTGTGGTATTTATTCAGTTTTGGGAAATCACGATGTCTAGAAAGCATCAGTGACTGCAGCTGACAGGGACAGCTAACAGCAGCAGCAAAGCTAACATCAGGACATCATCTGTTAAAAGCCTCCCGTTGTCAGATACGACATGAAACTACTCCAGTTAGCTCAATAATGTTGTAACTAAGACATCCGCTGGAAAAAATATTTTCTTCACGGATGAGGACACGTTTGATAAAACGGAGTTTAATCTCTCAGCATCCATTCTCAAGCTCTCTGTGTGTTTGTTTCCTTGAGAAAAGGGGGAGCGCACATTTCCGAGAAGGCGTGTCCTTTTCAAGAGGTGTTGCTTTGTTGCCGGCCGTTTTCGCCGGTGTGTTAAACACACTTTAGAAAGGAGTGTCCCCAGACTATCAGAAGGCAGAGATCTCTGATTGTCTGGTGGCGAGACTACACTAACACACACTAACATCTGGCTTTTGTCACTCGGTTAGAATCAGCATTAATTCCCAGGACAAATGACTCTACAGTAGTCATGGGTATTTATTGGCTTCAGCTCCGATTGGCTACAATCGGCAGTGACTGAAAACGACACGGGGTGCGAATGTGTTTCTTAAGATAGCATAAGGCCATCCAGTGAAAGCTGGGACACAGCCTTTAACCCCTGGGAGCTGTTGGGTATGACACATAAGCAATGTAACTGGAGCTGTGATGTTGGAGGTTTACAGCACACAGCGCTAGAAATAAAAGGATGCTGTCCGGTCAATGTGCTCTTTTTAGTGCCCTTGGGTGCCTTCGGCTGACAGAACTCTCGGGTACACTCAAATGGATGGTGGTCAATATACAACAGCATGTTTGAATGTAGAAAGTTGGAATGTTTATGGTCTTTTATTACCAAATTTTCAGTAATTATTGTATTGTTCTTCTCACCTATATATTTATTTTTCATACCAAAAAAAATAAAAATATTCCAACCCAAGACTGTGGATGCCTTAACGAATCAATCATTCCCATTTTCGATGATAGCGCATCAACTATTGAGCCTTTAGCTTAATGCAAACCAGATTTCACTTCTGTTGTACCAGTTTATATGATATGATATCATGACTTCTCCCTTTAACCTCCTTGGGAAAGTGAAGGGATTATCTGCCCTACTCTTCTTCTCATTGGCTAGTACTCATTGCCTCTGTTGGTTGTGTCAGTTAGGTTTAGGCAAGAGAGGTGAGATTGGTTATGGTTAGGGGTAAGAATAGGCCCGTTCAAGATGAGCCAGGCCTGCGCAGATTTGATCATAGGGGATTGCCACACAATGCATGCTGGTTAGTTTTGTGTCTGACTCCATCTCAATTTGCTCTGACGTCATACAAAAGTGGACAGCGATAACCTCGCGAGAGCGGCCACAGTTTTTAGAGCCAGGCGCTGCAGTTGCTCTCCATCGACTGCAAGACTCAGGGCATGATGGGAATGCCCGGCTCTTAACTGATCTAACAGCTGATTGGTTCAGATGTCAACTCAACAATATGACATTTTAGATAAACTACTCATTTTTGTTGAATTTCAGAGATTTCAATTTTATTTGTCTGATTTGAAGATGTATTCTGTTAACAGAAAACATGTTGTGTTACTGATGCGGATGAGGATTCTAAAATAACATCTGTACAGATGTGACGCTCTGACTGTATCTGACTGATCTTCAATGAAAGCTGTTGTCATGTATTTTTTTCCTCTGAAAATATGAACCTTATTGTCAAACACAGTTTATTCAGCCTGTGTAGTTGAGGGGACAGGTCAAACTGATATGATGCTGATTTACAGGAGAATTCATATCAAATAGAGGATAAACCTTGAACATAAACTACAGATCACCTGTAAAGCATGTATCATAATTAATCTATCATAATTAAAACAACTGGACACTGAAAACAAACTGATATGTGAGTCTGATAACATTTTAATGAATGAACATCATATCGGACAAGATGTAAGTGTGTCTGTGACTTCCTGTATGGACTGAAGGCTGCTGGAAACTGTCGGGAAACTGTCCGACTTCACCCCAGCTTTTTGTCACCGCCCCCCGCTGCGGCCACCTGCTATCGTCTACTTTGCAGGAGAGGCGCAGTTCATGTGATAGATGCCTTTGCTATCCTAGGAAACGCATTTTCACCACACAGATGGATGTTCTAATCTTTGCCCCTTTTCTGTTGCAATGCAATGACACACCACCACAAATTCCATTCGTTTCCATCCAAGCAGCACATCTTTCTAAATGAGTTGGTAACAAGAGAGACTGAATAAGTAAAAGATATAAACTAGAATTACCGCCCCGTGGTTGTATGCCTCCACGCACCAGTCAAGTTTCTAATACAGTTTACATGTATGTCTGACAAAACATGAATGCTTAACACACATCTTCTCGACGGCAACACAAAAGATCTATACAATCAGCACAATTCTGAGATTAGTGACCCTATGTCTCCCCTTCTGTTCCTGAGATATGGTGTTAATAATGATGGCCAGAAAAGTGTTTTATGCAGAATATTATGATGTCACAATGAAATTGACCTTTGACCTCTTTGGTTTAAAATTGCATCACTTCATGATTATATCCTATTAGACACTTAAGTGAGATTTTGTCCTAATCAATGTGAGAATTTTTGAGTTATGGCCAAAATCATGTTTTGTGAGGTCACACTGACCTTGACCTTTGATGTTTGGCCACCAAATTCTAATTAAGTTGTTTTTCAGTCTAAGTGGACATGTTACTCAAATTTGATGAAATTCTTCGGGTGTTCCCGAGATATCACATTTACAACAATGAGATGAATGCAAGGTCACAGTGACCTTGACCTTTGACCTCAGACCATCTAATTAGTTCATCATTGGCATAAAGTAGACATTTGTGCCAAAACTGAAGAAATTTTCTCAAGGTTCTTTAGATAACTTGTTCCCAAGAATGAGATGGATGCCAGGTCATGGTGACCTTGATCTTTGACCACCAAAATCTGATCAGTTCAAAGTGAATTTTTTTTTTTTTTTTTTTGCCAAATTAGGAAAAAATTCCTCAATGCATTCTTGAGGTACTGCGTTCACAGGAATTAGACAGACAGTGACCTTGACCTTTGACCATCAACTAATCATCGTTGATTCCAAGTCCAAGGATGGGATGGATGGACAACTTGAAAATGTGATGCCTGGCATGGCATGGAGATGGCTATTGCCAGCATGAAGGCATAAAAACAGGTAGCCACTGTAACATTTTTATGGGCCTCCATGCTGTGTTCCACTATTTACTAACCCTGTTTCCAGTGCACGAACGTAACACACGAAAAAAATTAGAAGACCGTAGTTGTTTACTGTAGATCTGTGTCCACAGTTCTGATCTACTTGCAATGGGAAATTAACCAATCTCAGATTTTAGTACGTTTTCTGCATTCAAAGAACCTGCATATATAGGCTCATTTAGGTGGATAACAGGTATGAAAGTCATCATTGTGGACAAAAAGCTGACACTGACTGTTGTAGAATTTATAAATCCAAGGTTGTTGGTGTATATATTCCTATTACTTTGAGGACTAATTTGTCAGGCTGAATTACAGCACTTCTACAGTTTCAAAAGCCAAGCAATCAAAAGAGGGAAATGGAATAACAGCGTCACCAAAACCAATCAACCCATCGTTGTTGCCCCAGTTAAGCACACTGAAATCAAAATGAAAAGTGTTTTGGTGAGCGTCTGGGCATATTATAGCCATGAGAAAAAAAAAAAAGCTGAGGAAAGAAAAACCGTCCACTGAAAATTACTGTTTTCAGTCCAACGCAGTGACAGCTCTCCGTATGACATAAAAAAAAAACATACCAAAACAAATTTTGCTGAAGAAAAAAAGGCTCAATCATAAATTGCTGATGCTGTACACCCGCTTCATCACACCATACAGTATCATCACAGCTACTCAGGCTTCTGTCGACACTGCCCGCTCATCTTGCTGGCTGGGCAATTGTGGCTGTCAGTCACCTGAATAATGTGGGAGACAGTGGTGGTATTTCAGACAAGAGAGGGAGATTTTATCATCTGTCTTCCAGTAGGTCACACAACAAATGACTAACTTTTGTAAAGGTGGGGTGTAAACAGCAACTGCTTTCTTGACAAGGCTTTGACTGAGCTTCACTGTAGGAGAAATTTAGATTCATGACTGTCTGATTATCCCGACATCCTGGGAGTGAGTCTACAAGGAGTCTCCTTGGGCTGAGAGGCTCACAGCGAGAGACTTCAATAGGAAATGCGGCAGAACATAAGAAGAAACCTCACAATGCAGTTACTACATAAAAAATTCATGCCATTTTGTTGCTTCCACGGTTGAATCTCTTCAGAGGTTCCGTTGGCGGCTTCTTGGAAGAAGCCTGATGAAGAGAGGAGTCTGCTCTCAGTTCTCAGGAGATTTTAAATGTCAGTCTCAGTAAGAGCCTGCGGGAAGGATCTGTACACACCAGCTTTGAGCCAACGTATAGATTCTATTCATGTCTGATGCTGTCTTTAACAATGGCTCTTTCGTGTGCATTTCATGTTTTTGCAGCAGTGCATGGATCAAATGGTGGCTTGTCTATTAACTTGTTAAAAGAGAGCAGGATTGTCAAAAGGAAAGATTATAGCCCTCAACCTGTGCAAAACGCTCTGGTCTAAATTTAATTTGTAAGGATGAGGAGGCCTTCAAAGCTTCTTAAAACAACAAAGGCCAATGGATTTAAGGGTCTCAGACGGTCAACATCAATTGATAGCAGTCCTTCTGCTTAACGCCCTCTCTCCGCCCCCACACACAGACACACACACGCACACAAACTCTCTCTCTTTCTCACCCGTGTGCAGACATTTGCCTTGTCTGGGGCTGGAGGAGACATGTGTTACGAAAGTATCTTAAAATGAATGAATGATATACATGGTACAATTAAAGAATTCCTAGAGTGAGTCTGTTTCACTTGATTAGCTTCACAATGATGTGTTGTTTGTCTTGGTTTTTTCTTAGAAAACATGAAAAATGATGAATGGGCGTTGGTGCTAAGGCTAAATGAGGAACAGAACGTCAGTCATTTGATATCATATAGAAAATGAGGGTGCTTAAACTTGACATGCAGGCCAGAAACACGATAAAGGGGAGCACTCTCTCACTCCAAAGTCGTCAAAGTCCGGCGTTTGGGCGGTGACTTGCAGCATCAAAACCAACAAATAAAGGCGTCTTTTGACGTTTGCTTGATACGCAGCCGGTTGCTTTTAAAGTTTAACGGTGCCCGGGGGCATCAGAGGGAAACATGGCGGAACAAAGACAAAAGGTAAGGCAGTGAAAGTCCAAGTTTAGTGGACAGGAGGGGTGGTGGATGGGTCCAACAAACACTGACTTTCACCCGAGAGAGCGGTGTTCAAACCTAACCGCTTCCTTTTGTTGCCTAAATCCAACCATGTGTGTTTGTTGTTGAATGAGAATAAATGTCAAATCACAGTGTACCGATGTAGTGCATTTATTTTTAAAAGAGATTGTATGTAAACGTTAAATTTCCTGTGTGTCAAGTTCTTGTCTTTCAAGATACACTTCCGTTTTCAGTGTCCTAGAACGTCAACAGCCAACACACCCAGGGTTTTTATCATTTCTAATGTTTTAGTAATTATTTTGATTTGATTTGCAAAAACCATTATGGCCTGTTAAAATAAACACTACACCAACATTTTAACTCATACATACCACTTATGTTAATCGGAACCACGTCACCTAATAATAAGGGATTGATCACACCAGAAAATATCACTGGTAGGTCATGTGGGCAGAACAAAAAATGACAAAGCAGGGTTCAGAGTAAGCTGCTGTATTAATAGGTCAACTTGTTGAAACACTGCATGAGTCCACCTTCACCTGCTCTCCCCCTTGTCTCTGTCTCTCTTTTAACACACATACTCACAACGTGGACGGTGCCAAAGCGCTCAACTCTGTCTTCAGTCTTCAGTCCTACTGTGCTACTGTAATGCATACAGTTTGCGATTTGCAGGCTGGGTGGTTGATATACAAGTATTTTTAGCATGCATCTTTTGGTATTATTTTATATCCACTCCTGACACCACTAAAGATGACAGCTTGTTTGGTGTTCACTCTCTTCAGAAAAAGACGTCTTTTTTTTAAATATTTGGAGTCTGATCCTACACTTTCTTTGGACTTTCGGTTTCTTTCAACTTTTTTTCCTTCCTCAGTCTCCCTGCGTGCACATGGCTCTGCAGTTTCATGCCCCTTTCTGGGGATTTGCAGGGCATTTACCTATGCTAATTAGGATCAACTAGTACACTCTGTCAGCTTACAATGACATGGGATTCATCATGATAAGAACACAGGTGCAAACAATTCTGTCATTTAAAAACACATCGTGAATCTCATGTAGACTTTTCTTAGGACTTTTCTTAAGGAATAAAAAAAAAAAACTTGATTGATGAATGAGGTCAAGTGTTTTTGCTGTGAAACTAAAGCTTCAGATCAGCAGTCAGATGTTAGCAGTTAGCAGAAAGTTAAAGTGTTACCATGGTACCATCAAACTTGGACGAGGAACAAGGATTCATTCACTGTGAGCTGGAAACAAATTAATGCCAAACCATAAATCAGGCCTAACAGTTCTTCAGTTCATATATTAATAGTATTTGCAAGTCACACTGGTGCTCCATTGTTGCAAAATGTGATGCAATAGTCACAGTCTGGAGGCCTGCAGATACAAAAACACATGCTTCATCTGCTCACACTATTAAACTCATTAAGTAAAACTGTTATCGCTGCACCATCAAGCGTGATGATTTATCCACTGTGAGCAGGAAACAAACTAACAGCTCTCTACTTCATATATTAATAGTATTTGCAAGTCACACTGGTGCTCTGTGGTTGCAAAATGCAACCAAATAGTAGTGGTCTGTAACCCTGCAGATACAAAGACAGACACTTACCTGCTCACACACTATGGCTCAGGAGAAAGGGGTTTAGACGGCTGGGGGAGTGCGTGTGATGTATCATGTTTATGAGTCGTTTCGTGTGTGTGTCTCTCAGAGAGGGAGAGAGTTGTAGGAGAGAGCAAGAGAACCAAAATGCCCCAGCGTGTCTCATGCCGGTGGCTTACAAAAGGATGTCACAATTTATACTCAGTGCTTGTGAAATAGTCATTTTATAAATCCATCCCATGTGGAACAAGACGCAATACATGAAGTATATTCGATATATCACCTACACCTTGCCGGTAGGCAAATTTGCTACCTTTAGTTAGAAACAGGTTAGCATTTTTCAGTCTTTATGCTAAGCTAACTAGCTGCTAGCTATAGCCTCACATTTAGCGAACAAACATGCAAGTGGTATCAATCATCTCTTCTACCTCCCTGCAAGAAAGCAAATATATGTATTTCCCAAAATGTTGAATCTGTGTCAAATATCTCTTAAATGTATTTCAGGGAAGATCC
The DNA here is from genome assembly GCF_011397635.1 of Epinephelus fuscoguttatus. NCBI lineage: Eukaryota > Metazoa > Chordata > Actinopteri > Perciformes > Serranidae > Epinephelus > Epinephelus fuscoguttatus. Next base: position 41,654,009 of record NC_064752.1, read on the forward strand.
ATTTTGGAAAATATCTCATTGCAAGAAATCTCTTCCACAGCCACAAAGGGCATTACACAACTGTATTCAGGGGCTTAGTAGCTGGTGAAATGCTTGGAGTGCTCCTTTAACAACCATGCCATGTATTTAAAATGCTGTGTAGCCAAAAGAGTTTACTTGACTTACTTCCCCAGATCCTTGATGAGAAGTTAAGATAGATTAGATCAAACTCTGACACTGATCTCTGTGGGAAATTAGGTAATGAAATTAGGTAATGGAGTACATTATTCTCTGTTTTCATTACTGTGCTGCTGAATCACAGAGCAGAACTCACTGGGGAGCAATTGTCTCTGCTGCTGCTGCTTCTTCATCATTCCCAATACATGAGAACCCTCAGATTCATCTGTATTAATACTGGAAGGCTTGTTTGTGCAGAGATGGCTCGTTGTCAATGCTCATCAGAAGTTCTAATTGCTGAGGCTGCTCACACAACAGTTATAAAATGAATGTATAACATAAAGCAATGATATGATATTCAGTTATAAGTGGCAAAAGATGGAAAAAGGTTTGTTCACAGGACTCAAATGCACCTTGTATCTCACTCATTCCACTGCTGTCACTGAAATGTCAAATCCTCAGACAGCTACTTTGGCCAAACAGGGGTCCACAGAACTACATATATCGAAAATCATTGGTCAACATTGGTCTGTACACACAAAGTGGGTATACAAATAGTCCTAGAGGACACGTTGCACCTGTTTTGAAAGCTGAGACATTTCAATTTCAGAATGCAAATAGCTCAGGATTTCTGCTGCTAAAGGGTCATGCACTGCAAAAATTAAGAATCGCCTCATGGAGAGCAAAACAATCCCTGCACACAATGCAGTTTCACAAGAGGATTAAAAAGGCTTCACATCATAATCTCAGCTGAGCATTAACTCAAACCAAAGCTATAGAAATGTCAAATTTCAGAGAACTATTGACTCCGTGTCTCTGTTAAAGGGGAAGGCAAAGACGAGGGATATTATTTATATGTCATACTTGAGATGTTTCCTGATATGATGCTTCCATTTCTTCTTGACATTTTGTCCATTATTCCTGTCATCAAGCACGGAACAATTTGAGGACTGTCTAGCCTGAGTGTAATCTTATTTATATTGCATTGTTTTCTCTACATTTTAAACTGCAGGCCTGTATTTGTGGATATAGTATTAAACAAGAAGTGACTATACCAAGCATAAACAAGGCTTTACCTGTTTCTAGATTCTTAAATAATGCAGCTAAGATTTTTGTTGTTGTTAGTGTTGTTTAATCAACTTACAGAAAAAAAAGTTAATTAGGTATAACTGGATGGTATTAATTTTGGACGTTGTTTGGTAAATGGTAAATTGACTTGCATTTTTATCGCACCTTTTCAGTCGTCTGATCACTTGAATGCTTTTACACCACATGCCACGTTAACCCATTCACACAGCCATTCATACACTGGTGGCCGAGGCTTCCATACAAGGTAGGTGCCACCGGCTCACCAGTTAAACATTCACATGCTCACACCAACATCTAAGCTCACACACTGATGACACAGCCATTGAGAGCAATGTGAGGTTCAGTATCTTGCCCGAGCCGGGGACGGAACCTGCAGATATTCCAATTAGTGGACTTTAACCTTAATTTGCGACATCATGTTAGTTAAGAATGTGGCAACACTGCAATTAAGGGTTTTGACAGAAACACAAGCAGTCAGAGTATCATACAGATTTTGGATAAACTCCCAGGTTAGCCAAATACGACAGTATTTTGGGTGCACTTACTTTTGGTTTGACCTTCAGATACAGTAGTTTGAATTATCTGGTTACAATGTTGGCTTGTTAACACCCTATCTGAGTCAAACTCTGTGTGTTTCTGGCTCTGTTGGAGTTCTTTTCAGCAATGTCATATTGTTATTATGACCCACATGATGGCAATAAGACTCATGTTTTAAAAGATTCTGGAAGGGTTCAGGTTGTTCCATTTTAAAATCAGGACTCCACCAGTATCAACTACAGTCTCCTTTACCCTTGCCCTCTCATGCACCCCAAACTCACATCCCCCAGCCTCAGTGGTTTCAATTAATTTGGCTCTCACTGAGTCTTCGCCTGAGAATATCAACCCAGGAGACAAGACACCCATTACTGCCAGGTCTCCAGCTCCAGTCAGTCTTCAGTCTTTACGGCTGAGGAAGGAATGCTCCAGCACTCTGAGGATAATAAAGCTATTCTCTACATCTGGAATGAGAGTTGTATACACAGGCACATGTGTTCATTATTGAAGATCTACAATGACATTTGTCATGATTTGAGAAATTGGAGCGAGTGAATACTGCAATAGAAGCAAAAAACAGGTCAGCGTAACTTGCACATGGAGGTGAGCTGAAGGTTGCATGAGTGTGTCCTTGCACTTCGAAGTGATTGGTCTATATTTGGTTAGCGAGCCACCTGGATCCTTTGTCAGGCACTAACAAGATAACTCCCTGCCATTCAGACAAGGGACACATATGTCAAGTTGTGAGAATGAAGGTGAAAGTGTGGTTACACAATAAAATACCACAGAGGTAAATGATGAGAGAGCAAAGACTGTAGCAAAAGTGGAATTGGCAAAAGTTTTATGAAAATTACGCAGTTAGTTAAACATTTCTCTGTAAATAAATATCCATTCGCTAGAAACATGTGCAACCTTAAACTGTTTGTTGCAGGTTAAAAGCAAAAGAAAACATGTACTCCTCCCCTGCTACTACTGCATTTTGGACTATTTAAAGGGCTGTACCACACAGTTAGAAGCTTCTTTCGTAACGCTAACATTCAAATTCTGTGCAACTTTTTTGTTTTGTTTTTGCATGATTCAGTCTGTTTCAACCCAGTATTTGTGCATAGGTACAGACAGGCTGAGACTTTCATGGACTCCTGTTTTTAAGTCTTGAGTTTGGCATTGTGGTCATCGCCATCTTGGATTTTTGGAGCCAAAAGTGACGAGAGGGTGGAGATAACTCTAATGCAAGCTACTAGCTTGGTTAGTATGGCGCAAGTACAGCTATGGTTAAGTGGTACTTTAATGCTAATGCTAATTAAACCCATCAAACAAGATGTACTTACTGGAACTGAATACTCCTCTCTACACTCCACTCCTTAGAGGGTCATTTACTACAACTGAATGTTGAACACGACTGTCTTAGGTGACCAAAATGTTACAATTAACTTTCATACACTGAAAACACACTGAAACAGCTCTATCTTTGGCACGCCTATACTCTGTGAATCTGGGGTTACACCATGGTTACATTACCTAACTAATGTTGCCTGCCACTCCCTTACTTTAAGCCTGAATAGCATTTAAATAGGTGGGTTATACAAAAATTCACCCCCCCTTACAGTTGTCATGAAGGAGGAAATTAGCTACAGAGACCAAAACCTTTTTCTTGTACCGGACTGTGAACATGTGTATTTCTGCTTTAAAGTTGGACATTTTAACATGGGTGTCTATGAGCATTAACTTGCTCTTTGAGCCAGCCTCAAGTGGCCATTCAAGGAACTACAGTTTTTGGCACTTTGGCACTGGCTTCATTTTTCTAGCCCAGAAGTTGCTGTTTGTTCTTAGAGTACAATAAATTACATTAATTCATTAAATAAAGATAACTAAATGAAAAGGACTAGCTCATTTTATCCAAATAAATACTTTTTTTCTTTTGGACAATGACATCAAAATATGACATTTAAAAGTTGATTGGAAAAACTGTAAAAGCATGACAGGGGTGCCTACAGATGAGTGGATTGTCTTGCCCCACAAGGAAGGTTTGACAGTTAAGAGGTGCACATGACAAGTATTTGGACACACACATTACCAAACTTCCAACAACACACATGTACAACTTGCTGATAACACAAGACTAAAATACATTAAAAGATGCATATTTCATTCCACACCTTTTTTTTCTTTTAACAACAGCATGCAGTAGGTAATGTCATCATACTGCAAGATGTCAGATAACTATATCTCACAAACAGTCTAGGTCTCATAAACAGTGTGGGTGAAAAATCTTGACATTTCCTACTTGAACTTTAAGAAACTCTGAATTGCATTTTGTTGTGATACTTAGCTGATATTTCAGACTTTGTGGTATCTCTGAAATACAGCTTCAGCCAAAGTGCTGCTGGAGCACAAGGCTGACTATCCTTATAGAGGTTTTATGGCATTGGGAACAACTGAAAAAAGACGCAAGCAATCAGGAAAAAAAAGCTACATGGACAGTCAGCCTAAAGATAACTGTATACTTTGTTAACGTCTGAACAGTTCGGTATGTTCAGCAGCCATAGGGTCAATAAAAAAGAAAAATCCTAAATAAATCATTCTTATTGGCATTAATTGCAGGACTGCCTATTGTTCTACCTGCCCAAAATTCTGAAGCACATTAGTCTGAAAAATGTCCTATTGGACCAAAAGTCTGTAAAAACAGCCATGTTTGGCGACACAAAAGTAGCTGGAAAAGCAGGGACAGATCGATGAAAAATACATGGGTTCGGTGCTCACATTCTACTGGAATACCCAGCAAAGGGATGGTATACACATCTTAATAATTCTGGGCTGTGAGAACAATGGCATGGCACCGTTAATTCCCAGGCAACGTTTAAGTTGACAGCTTAAATATCTCTGAAATAAATAAAATGTGTGGCTGGCTCTGTGAGGCTGTACTGCTAACAAAATGCTAATGGCATGCTAACACGCTAACAGTAACATTAAACCATCCATTTTGGTAACCACTTATCCTCTTGAGGGTCACGGGGGGCTGGAGCCTATCCCAGCTGACATTGGGGCGAGAGGCAGGGTACACCCTGGACAGGTTGCCAGACTATCACAGGGCTGACACATAGAGACAGACAACCATCCACACTCACATTCACACCTATGGACAATTTAGAGTTATCAATTAACCTAGTCCCCAATCTGCATGTCTTTGGACTGTGGGAGGAAGCTGGAGTACCCGGAGAAAACCCACGCTGACACGGGGAGAACATGCAAACTCCGCACAGAACATAAAATATTCATGTTTATCAGGTAAAATGTTCATCATCATTATCTTAGTTTAGCATTTTAAAATGCTAACAATTACTAAACAGTGCTTAACGCAAAGTAAAGCTGAGGCTGATGGGAATGTCATTAGCTTTGCATGTATATGGTAACAAACCAAAGCATTGGAACAATTAAAATTTGACCTGATAATGGTAATGATGATAAAGTTAAAAAAAAAAATCACCGGATTTATAGCAACATATTCTGAAAGGATCATAAATGTGTGTACCACAAATGGTGATGGTACCTGATGGTGGAACTAAAGGAAAAATCAGGGGAGCATTGAAGTCATTAGAATTTGACCTCTGGGAAATCATGAATGTCTGTAAAATTGAAACCACTCCATCTCAAAGATGTTGTGATATTTCACTGAATAAGCGTTTTTTCTTTTGTTTTGTTTTTTCTTATTAAACCTACTGGTGGCACTAAATGAAAACTCACAGGATCACCAAAGTCATAAGGAATCATTCTCTGATAACCATGGATATCTGTACCAAATTTCATTGCAATCCATCCAGTAGATATTTTACTCTGGACCAGTGTTTGACCAACAGATCGACAGATCAACATTGCCACCAAGCTAGCATGGCAAAAAAAAGAAAAAGAAAAAAAAGCCCCCAACCTGCAGTAGTTTACAATGTCAAATAAGGTCAAGAATCACCCTGTGCTTTCTTATGCTAGCCCCGAACCCTCAGTAAATCCAAGTCAAGTTTATTTACGCTAATACCACATACAATGTCCCAATGGGCTTTACCTACAACAACAACAAATGTTCCTGACCCGGCACTAGCTCTCTAAGAAAACAAGGAAAAGAGAAAGAGCAGTTCTCTGTGGCAAACACAATTGCACACAGCTGGATAACACACTGCGATCTTCATGCAGTAATCATAAGAGCAAAGGTCGCCGAAGTCATGCAACACATTTCATCATCCATTATACATGAGGCTATGGCTAAGTAACAGTGCAGCTCCTGGGCTTCTGCTGCTGTCGTGCATGGAGATTAAGAGCGGGTGTGAAAATGGATGTCGCTGTGTCTAAGAGCCACATTCCCTGAAAGCCCAGTATTACTCTCCTGAACTCCCCTGAATGCTTGTGCTCTTTATCCATGTTAAAGTCCTGTGACTTTGATCTACTAGCCATCATTTAAGACAAGATTTACTCTGAGTCTATTTGAAGCTCAGAGCCTCCGCGATTCACACTGCCGTGCCTTCTCACACTGGTGGCCTCCACATGTTTATCATGTTATTGCCCCATTAGACAAGCTCAGCTCTTAATTGCAGTGGCGCTATCTGGCACATGCAGGGAAACTGTGTTGCTACAGTCAGCACTCCAAAGGACTCATTTTCACTTTCCTGTCAGTGCTTCAACACCGTAGAAGAGAGACTTCCTGTGGAGACACCTTTGACATCCTCTTGTCACTTTAATTGATGACAAAATTGCTACTGGTGATCATTAACAACTTAGAGCACTTCTGGCTGCAGGTGGCTCTGCGTTGAGAGGTTTCAACTCATTTATCATCCACTGAGCCTTTCTTCTTACCTCAATTAATGGTAATGAATGCAGGGTTTTCTCCAAAAGTGTCATTAATTGTTATACTAGTTAATGCTGCAAAATTAATAATGGCTATACAAACAGTCATTATAAAGAGGGGAAGAAAAAAAAGGTGTTATCCTTATGATAATAAAAGTTGGATAATGCTACATATCAACCCACTGCTACACCGTTGCGAGGACATGACCCAGACTCATTTCTACATTGTATCTACTTATGCAGGCTGGCCTCATTCCCACTTGGGCAGTGTCCTTGGCACCCTTTGGCATCTATATGGCACACAGCAGGCTTTGAACCAAATCCAATGTAAATCCATCCATGCTTTCATTAAACTTAAGGAGCAATTGAGGTACTAGGAAGAGCACGAAAATCCACTCAGGGCTGATGGGAGGGGATGAAGATAGGTGCCAACAAGCACAGGGCTTTGACCCAGGAAACTGTTATACCATCATGCCTGAAACCAGAAAATAATGCTATTAATGCTATAGTTATTGAGTCACATCAGTCAATAGCTGCATGAGTTGACTCATGTGACTAAACTGAACCACGATCTTTCCAAACCCTAACCAAATGCCTCTGTTGCCTCAACCTAACCACCCACCACTGACCCCTTCTCCATCAAGATTAGGCCTCCAGGAAGTGCACAGTGGGTCCAATGATGCAAAAGCAGTGTCAATGATCCGGGAGACTTTATACGCTGCAGTTAAATGTTTTTGGCTTCATGTGCCACTGAACAACTTTCAAAGGATTAAATGGGGCCCCGCCTCCATCCGTGATCAAGATCGGCCAACTCCTCTGTGCCAAGATAAGAAGCAAAATGCTGTCTCTGCCCAAGTGTCAAAATATGATGAGTAGGAATGTGATTAGGATTAATCAAGCTGAACTGGCTAACCCCACTGATGTCAAACAACCATCACTGGATCTCAAGCCACAGTAAAGCTAAAGACCCCAGAAGCATCTGAAGTCAGAGCAACACCTTGTTCAGTCTTAAAAACAGTGAGCTGGGCAATAGAAGGGTGGTGAATAGAGGGACTGGGGGAAAGGACAAGTTTATGACAATAATGAGGTTTCAGGAAAACAGACATGTCATCAGCAGCTTATCTACTGTTATTTTGAATATTGGACAGGCGCAGTAAGCGTGGACATCCATGGTCACATTCACTTCTGCAATCATGCAGTTGTGAAGGTTTGTGGCTGCACAAGCACATAGACCAGTGTAAATTTGTGCAGGGGCCTTAAAGCAGCTTTTGTATGTTGTTAGGGTTCATACGCACCCTGAGGAAAGACAGTTCCCTGCAGGGAGCAACATTGGTGCCTCCAACCTTCATGATCACTTTGACAAATTCATTGAGGATATCATCAAGGGAACCAGAGGGTTGCCTCATTCAGTATGTGATACATCATCCATGAGTAGTAAAATGGTGCAAAATGAGATTCAGACAGGGGTAGGGCATTTCAGTGAATGGAAATCCAGAAATAGTCATGGATCTGACGCAAGAAAAAGTAAAAAATTTCTCACACAGCAAAGGAATAGGAATCCCAGGAAGGGATAGCTTTAAAATGCAAATAGTATCATTTTCCCAAGGGGATGATTTTAGTTTCCATCTATCCACTGCATCTACTAGGAACAAACAGTGAAATCTTTAGAACAAACTAGAATGTTAAACAGATGTAAAATGTGTAAAGTTTAAACAAAGATGTGTATTCATGAGTGAATTTAATCAGTTCAGGATTAATATGCAATGAGCTGTGTGTTAGCCAAAGAGGGCAGATCTCGGAACACTGACCAGGAAACCTTTAGCTCACATCAGGACTGAAAACTCATGACCAGTGGCAAAAATCAAGATCTGTTAACACTTTTACTGGTTTCAGCACTAAAGAGCTCTCCTTGGTGCTGAAATGAGTTTTTCACTTGCCTTGAATGAGTGTGATGTTATGGCAAATCCAGAGTTTCGTGCCATCTGCTCAAGTTTGCATGAGACCACAGCCCAGTATTTGTACCCACTCGGACAGTACATACTAAAAGTGTACAGACTGCCTGCACTAAAAGGGCAACCTGGACACTTGTTTATTGCACTCTTTGTTTTTCATACCCTTGGTCCTATTCTTTAAGTTTTGGTTGTTTTTTTTTTAACTTTTTCAAATTCAGCCAGATACAACACACACAGGAGCTCCCCCACCTGCTGTCAGGAAGTCGCCATCATGTTTTCTAGTGAGCATGTGTGGAACATGCACGAGTACACAGACCCTAATTGTAGTATGTATGGAAGCACGTATATCCACTTTCTGTGTGCAGAGCCTATGCTCTATGCATAGCCTGTGCTCTAGCTTATGCAATTGGCCTACACTGTTGTAAGCATTGTATTTGTGTAATGGTGTGTCTGCTTCGCTCTTCAATTACACCTCCAAAATGCAACTTGGCAGTGGGGTTTCTATGCCCCAGTGTTGAGTTTCTGTGAGGCACAATATAGTTTGACTGATTCAAAACACCCCTAAAATACAAAATATCATCTTACTATGTAATGACGAAAACTCTGTCTGTAGGTGTGTCTGTGTGTCTGTTCCACATTTTTCTCCTGACTGACTCGGTCAATCTATGTGAAATTTGGCACAGTGGTAGAGGGTCATGGGAGGATGCGAATGGAACAATATTACATCAATTGGCCAAAGGGGGGCGCTATAGCAACCAACTGAAATTGCAAACTTTGAATGGGCATATCTCATGCCCCGTATGTCGTAGAGACATGAAACTTTGCACAGAGATGCCTCTCCTCATGAGGAACAAATCTGCATCAGAACCCATAACGTCGGGTTAGATAGATTTTACGTCATTTTCAATTTTTTTGAAAAACACTTAAAATCGATCTCTTCCTAGGAAGTTTGACCGATCTGCATGAAACTGGGTGAACATAATCTAGGGACCAATATCTAAAGTTCCCTCTTGGAAAAAGTTGGAAAACTTACTAAAACTGAGCTTCTATAAGGCAATGAATGTTGCGGAGGGCGTGGCTCATCACATAAAGGTGTATAACATCTCAAGGGTTTCACCGATCACCACGAAACTTTGTAGGTATATGACCACGCATAATCTGAGGGGACCCCTCCATTATTGACCCCATCAAACAAAATGGGGGCGCTAGAGAGCTAGTTTCTTATCTAGGCCTAACCGCCATATCGATTTTTACTAAACTTGGTAGATATGTAGAACAGGACGCCTCAAGGTGACTGGAGAAATTAACTCTAATTGGCAACTGGGTGGCGCTATAACAACAGAAAAATGCTTAAAAATGGCTCAAATGCAACCGATCGCTGTGGCTTCCCCTGTGGCCCAATGTTGTTGTTTTTTCAAATTTTTGGTATGACTAAGCTCCATTGTAACTCACAAGGTTCACTGACAACACAATTGTCTTTTTTACTTTTTCACCACAAATACAACATGCTAAAGTTATTAGCATAAGTCTATGACATTTCCCATTCCGTAAATTAGCCGAGCAACAAGTGGACTTTTGCTCTACTCATATGAAACCAGGGTAAATCTCACACAAGACTTCTTTATGCGATATCCAGCGGTGTCTGGATAGTGTGATGTGTGTGGTTGTGCTGCTGCCGTGGTCCTGCCAGATGCCTCCTGCTGCTGCTGTTATCATTAGTCATACTTCTACTGTTATTATACACATATGATTATTGTCACATATGTATATTATCATATATTAATATATACTGGGCGGCACGGTGGTGTGGTGGTTAGCACTCTCGCCTCACAGCAAGAGGGTTGCCGGTTCGATCCCGGGCGTGGGAGCCCTTCTGTGTGGAGTTTGCATGTTCTCCCCGTGTCAGCATGGGTTCTCTCCGGGCACTCCGGCTTCCTCCCACAGTCCAAAGACATGCAGATTGGGGACTAGGTTAATTGGAGACTCTAAATTGTCCGTAGGTGTGAATGTGAGCGTGAATGGTTGTTTGTCTCTATGTGTCAGCCCTGCGATAGTCTGGCGACCTGTCCAGGGTGTACCCTGCCTCTCGCCCGATGTAGCTGGGATAGGCTCCAGCCCCCCCGCGACCCTCAAGAGGATGAAGCGGTTAGAAGATGAATGAATGAATGAAGGAATAATATATACTTTCAACATATTGTACCACAGTAACCAGAACTATAATTATAATATTATTACTTTCATTAATGTTGTTGTAAGCTTCTGTCATTACCGTCTGTCCTGTATCTCTCTCTGTCTCTGTCTCTCTTTTTCTTTAATTTATTATGTTAATCTGTTCTGTACGACATCTATTGCACGTCTGTCCGTCCTGGAAGAGGGATCCCTCCTCAGTTGCTCTTCTTGAGGTTTCTACCGTTTTTTTCCCCGTTAAAGGGTTTTTTTGGGGAGTTTTTCCTGATCAGCTGTGAGGGTCCAAAGGACAGAGGGATGTCGTATGCTGTAAAGCCATGTGAGGCAAATTGTGATTTGTGATATTGGGCTTTATAAATAAAATTGATTGACTGATTGATTGATACTGTGGGGGCTGATTGCCTTCATCATTTATTGTTTGTTATTTGTGGGAAGGCAGTAGCTCAGTCCATAGGGACTTAGATTGGGAACCGCAGGGTTGCCAGTTCAAATCCCCATTCGGACCAAATATGGAGTGTGATGTTATTTGTGAGGTGCCAGCTCACCTCCTGGGTACTGCCAAGGTGCCTTGAGCAAGACATCAAAACCCTCAATCGTTCAGGGTGCCTGTCCATGGGCAGCCCCTTCACTCTTACACCTCCATTCAGTGCATGTATAGGTCCTGTTTATGCATGTGTGTGTGTGTGTTTCAGGCCTGTGTTTATATGACAACAGAGTGAGAAAAAAAATTGAATTTCCCCTCGGGGATTAATGAAGTAGATCTTGTTCTTCTTTTCCAATAAAAGTAAATAAAAGCTCTGTTTCCACTGAGGAAAATACTAACTACTACTAACTAACAGGAGGTCTGTGCACATGCAGCATTGATTCAAGGCACTATTATAAATCCTGCTGTAGAGTCTTTAGTGGACATACTAACACATGTTAACAATGCAAAACTATAAACATGCCATTTCAAATTTTGAGAGCTTTTCTCTTGCTCTACAGTCATGGTACACAGGGAGCAGAGTTGGACTCAAGCTAAGCCAGTGGGTGGGGAGCTGGTTCAGACTCTTTTGGCAAACACGGTTAAACACGTTCGTTCCAGGACTTCAGTGCTGGTGTCTGTTTTTACAGCCAGGCGGACATGCAGGCTGATGTCAGGTCACACAGGCCGAACGCCTCTCCAAGGCATCAAGTAGCTTCAAAGCAACAGTGAATGAGCCAGCTGCACATCAGCAGGCCAAGTCCCTCTCTGTGACAGAGTAAAGAGTAAATGGAAGCAAGGAGACCCATTTGGTTAAAAAACACTTTTTTATTTCAGTCAGATTAAATATACTGTTGGGTTTTACAGTTCCATGGCAACAGGGGTGTCCATCCTGTATTCTGATATACAAATAGTGTGTTATCACTTTGGATCGTGGATTTATTGGCTCTGTTTGTAGAGCCATATCTGTAAAGTAGGTACTCATAAAATCTTGATGAAACCCACTTTATGAGTGAAAAAATACAAAAAAAAACCCTACAGTGGCAGTGAGCTGCATTAATGATTGTTATTTCTTTTATGTTCTAGCACTTGTGATGCATAACTTACTATGTGTTTTAATCAGCAAAACAAGTGCAGAAATGGATCCTGCTGATCCCATCAAGGGGCCAAATGTGTGCTGCAAAATATCTTATTCCATGCTATTGTTTCACAGCTCTGAATCGAAGTAAATGTATTTAGGGTATTCTGAGATGGTCATCAGAACAAAGTCAAAAACAAAAAAAATTCTAAATTTAAATATATAATATACAGCAAAAATGCAAAAATAGATTTTCTGTAATATCCAATTGAGGTAGGAATCACTAGAGGCCTCCCAGTATAATATTATGACGATACTTAAGTCACGATACAACGTTTTTACAAATTGAAACATTTTGCAATATGTGATGAGTATTAAAATAACATATGTTGTGATATATTGCCGTTTATTACCTGTTTTTAATTGCAGTTTATGTCCTGAAAGGAAACTTTGTCAAGATCTGTTTTATCAAATAAGATAAAGTTTTCAATCTGTTAATCTCACTTCAATCATTTTTATTAACAAACTGAATCTCGTGGACTTAAAAGCAATTCATTTTATTATTCTAGTAGGCTACCAAGAGTTTAATTTGTATTTGTAATGTCAATCATTTGTATACTTAAAAAAAAATACTTGGTGTCAATGTATCAACATGATATTGACGCGCAAAAATACTATGCTGTATCAGTTATTTGCCCGACCCCTTATATCAAAGCGTGGCAACTACAGTATGATTGATGTAAAGTTGTGGTTAAGTTAACTAATTAAATTTCATTTAGTTCAAGGAACAATTGTTGTCATAATTATGTTTAATGAAACACCAGTGCAGAAAACACATGCACACATTTCTATTCCTGATGCCAAATTTCCCAACAAATTCCAACTGCTGCCTTCCCAATGTTCCCAACTACTGAAGGCTGTAAAATGTCTTTTTAATACATCAGACAATGTAGGTTTGAAGCTCAAATTTGCTGTATGCCAGGTAATGTCAAAGACAGTAAATTGTGTAATTTTCACTGCATACATACAGTACAGGCCAAAAGTTTGGACACACCTTCTCATTCAATGCGTTTTCTTTATTTTCATGACTATTTACATTGTAGATTCTCACTGAAGGCATCAAAACTATGAATGAACACATGTGGAGTTATGTACTTAACAAAAAAGGTGAAATAACTGAAAACATGTTTTATATTCTAGTTTCTTCAAAATAGCCACCCTTTGCTCTGATTACTGCTTTGCACACTCTTGGCATTCTCTCCATGAGCTTCAAGAGGTAGTCACCTGAAATGGTTTCCACTTCACAGGTGTGCCTTATCAGGGTTAATTAGTGGAATTTCTTGCTTTATCAATGGGGTTGGGACCATCAGTTGTGTTGTGCAGAAGTCAGGTTAATACACAGCCGACAGCCCTATTGGACAACTGTTAAAATTCATATTATGGCAAGAACCAATCAGCTAACTAAAGAAAAACAAGTGGCCATCATTACTTTAAGAAATGAAGGTCAGTCAGTCTGGAAAATTGCAAAAACTTTAAATGTGTCCCCAAGTGGAGTCGCAAAAACCATCAAGCGCTACAACGAAACTGGCACACATGAGGACCGACCCAGGAACGGAAGACCAAGAGTCACCTCTGCTTCTGAGGATAAGTTCATCCGAGTCACCAGCCTCAGAAATCGCAAGTTAACAGCAGCTCAGATCAGAGACCAGATGAATGCCACACAGAGTTCTAGCAGCAGACCCATCTCTAGAACAACTGTTAAGAGGAGACTGTGCGAATCAGGCCTTCATGGTCAAATAGCTGCTAGGAAACCACTGCTAAGGAGAGGCAACAAGCAGAAGAGATTTGTTTGGGCCAAGAAACACAAGGAATGGACATTAGACCAGTGGAAATCTGTGCTTTGGTCTGATGAGTCCAAATTTGAGATCTTTGGTTCCAACCGCCGTGTCTATGTGAGACGCAGAAAAGGTGAACGGATGGATTCCACATGCCTGGTTCCCACTGTGAAGCATGGAGGAGGAGGTGTGATGGTGTGGGGGTGTTTTGCTGGTGACACTGTTGGGGATTTATTCAAAATTGAAGGCACACTGAACCAGCATGGCTACCACAGCATCCTGCAGCGACATGCCATCCCATCCGGTTTGCGTTTAGTTGGACCATCATTTATTTTTCAACAGGACAATGACCCCAAACACACCTCCAGGCTGTGTAAGGGCTATTTGACCAAGAAGGAGAGTGATGGAGTGCTGCGGCAGATGACCTGGCCTCCACAGTCACCGGACCTGAACCCAATCGAGATGGTTTGGGGTGAGCTGGACCGCAGAGTGAAGGCAAAGGGGCCAACAAGTGCTAAACACCTCTGGGAACTCCTTCAAGACTGTTGGAAAACCATTTCAGGTGACTACCTCTTGAAGCTCATGGAGAGAATGCCAAGAGTGTGCAAAGCAGTAATCAGAGCAAAGGGTGGCTGTTTTGAAGAAACTAGAATATAAAACATGTTTTCAGTTATTTCACCTTTTTTGTTAAGTACATAACTCCACATGTGTTCATTCATAGTTTTGATGCCTTCAGTGAGAATCTACAATGTAAATAGTCATGAAAATAAAGAAAACACATTGAATGAGAAGGTGTGTCCAAACTTTTGGCCTGTACTGTACAAGCTGAACATTTTCAACATTTCAGTTTGGTCTCCAAACATTTTAAAATATTAATCTGAAATCTGACATGAAGCCTGGTCTCAGTTATCAAAATTGACCTCAGTACCCAAATCTTTTAATGCACTACAAAGAGGGCACATACTGTACTTCTTGTGTTAAATCGGATTTGAGGGAATGCCTTTGTGATTGCCGACCTGTTATTAAGAATTTCAGTTCTAGACATTTAGACCTTTTGGGTAAAAAAGTATCTGATTCAGCAGCTAACATCAATTAATTGAACATTAATATCATAGTAAATGGTTATAACCTTCGATTTGGCACAAAAAGCTCTGCTCTTTGAGAGAGTGCTAAAAAAGCAGACAACATTTATATGAAAATAAAATTTTGGCAATAAGGAGGTGGTTAGGGCAGGAAAGGGAGCTGCATTAGCAAACAACTTGAGCATAAGCAGAGTTATAGATGTATGTCAGGTCTACACATACTTTAATTTACTTAGATGTTACTAATGCTAAACTTGTAGACAAGCAGCTGGTGAATGAGCAAGTGATTGTAAGGCATTAATGAATGCAAGAACAACTTCAGTGCTCTGCCTAACGCTATGCTCCACTGAAATTACAGGTCAACATTTCACTTGTAATTTACAAGATTTCCAGCAAACCAAAGTAGTGCATACAAATGATCACAAAAACTACCAGAAAACCTTTAAAAACATCCCAAAAAGGTAACACAAAGTGTACTATAAACTTCTTCAAAATACCACAAAGGCTGTTTTGCATTTCAGAGAAAAATGTTCTGAGAGGCAGAGGGCTGCTGAGCTCACAAGTCAAAGCTTGATCGCATACAGGGTTTCCAACAACGCAGCAGGAACTCCAGCTGTGGGAACAAAAATGCAACTTGCAAGCAGACAGACAGACTTGAGTAAGCATAACCTGAACCAGAGCAAAGTCGATTGTGAGAAGCAGTTAAATCTATTTTGGGAGGATATGTTTTAGTGCATTTTCACGTTAGCCAGTTTGCTCTTAAAGTATTCTCTATGCTCAGAGTCATGGGCCAGCGCCGTAAGTGGTTTGCTGGGTGTGATCCTACTTACACAGTAGTAAAGTTTGCTTTGTTCTGGCTTTGTATTTTTTTTGCTTAAATTCTCTAACTGCCAAGAGAGGCAGGGATTGTAAACAAAAGTCACATGGACTGAGAAACAGCTTGTTATTGGATAGAATTTAGTGATTGGTTTTTGTAATCTATAAAGTAGGAGATGTTAGCAAGAGGGAGTCTAAACTAATTTCACTGCAATTTAAAGTTTTAACTGTGTATGTGGAGACCCTGGCAAATTCCCACTCTTCCCACTCTTTGAGCATAATGCAGGATCATGCATATGCAGCATCATGGGAGACGGAATCCTTGTCGCCAAGAAAGCGCAAAAGGGAATAGAAAAGGCAGCGTGACCGGCGAATTAAAAAAACGAAGGCCCACATTGGGGTAGCCTTTACCAGGTGGAGAGAGCTGCTGAGGGAGAATGGTAATGCAATCACAGGCCAGCGCCGCTGTTGGCTGTTAGCCGCTGTTAGCGGCCAGTTGCTAACAGCCTCATCCCTCTCCTCACATCACTGCGCCGCTGTTAGCCGCTGTTAGCGCTGACCTGTGATTGCATTACCTTTCTCCTTCAGCAGCTCTCTCCACCTGGGAAAGGCAACCCCAATGCTGACCCTTGTTTTTTTAATTCGCCGGTCACACTGCCTTTTTGATTCCCTTTTGCACTTTCTTGGCGACGAGGATTCCGTCTCCCGCGATGCTGCATAATACATGATCCTGCATTATGCTTAGAGTGGGACTTTGTTATGCGGCAGTAGTGCCGCTGGCCACTAACAGCTGTTAGCGGCACAGTAATGCGAGGAGAGGGATGAGGTGTGTGAGGTTGAGCCACTTGTCAGTTGTCAAAAGACAAGATGTGATTGGTTTGTTTCGATTTGCACCCGCCCCAACAGTCCTACATTGTAAACACAGCCAGCATGGTGAGGAGGGGGTTTGTTAACTCACATCGCGTGTGTCTGTGTAGGAGCCTGAATGAATACTTCATGTAGTATCGGATGACATGGTTTCATCAGTGTTATCATAGCTTTTTGGTACACAGCGGCTACCGTTGTTGCAATACGTGTTTGAAAAAGTGAGGCGCTAGAGTGCGCCATCTGTTTGAATGCAATATATGATTTCAACGTTAGATGGGAGAAATTCCTACACACTATGGCTTTAAGTCAAACAGCATTGTTTCAATCTGACCAAATAAATCAGATGGAATTAGCAAAGACTTCCTCCGTGTTTAGTGTGTAACCCCCTGCTGTCATCTGTTCACACACTGCAATGTTTTTGATAACAATAATTACATTCCTGTTTCTGTGAAAGCATTTCTGGATCTGAGGAACCTTTCCGTAGTTCTAAGAGCCACTCTTTTGTTGCGTCTTAACTGAAAGAACGATGACTAAACATAGTTCTTAGAACGCCATTTTGAGCGACTTTCAGAGTAGGTACTCTCCCAGCACAAGAGGAACTCTAGTAAAGTAAGTGTACTATGATGGTTCAGACATAAGTGTTAATTGACTGGCTGAACACAGCCAATGCAGCGAGTCGTATAACCAGAAGACAACAGAAAACACAAGCAGCTGAAACGGGAAAAAATGTAGGAATACATGGACAATGGACTGAGAGTGAATTCCTTAACTGAGAATATATGCAATGGTGGAAATACAACACAAATTTGACCTTGAAAGTGACGTTGCTGTACCAACTACTTGCCAGCTCACTATTAGTCACTTAGAGTTCCTATTGGCAGTGCAAGTGCAAACAGAAAGAAAAAGGGAGATCTTCTTAGTGGGCAGTTCTCCTTAGGAAGTCTCCAGAGCAGTTTGGTCCAAAAATGCCTATGTAACAAAGTGTTACATGGACATCTTGAAAATGATCATAGGGGTTGCATCATTAACCACTGATCATGTGGCAACAGCTGGTTTTCTTCTTTTTGTTACTTTATTAACACAATTATTGGTTTCATACAGTTGGGTGTTACTTTCATAGATATTTCACTAAAACATGATTATATCTTTTTAGGACTTCATGTGCAATATGATTTAGTATTAATGACTAAAAGACAGACCACCTGTGTGACTGTCTTAGTAAAGCACATTTTAAAAAGTACAGGTTATTCCAGATGGAGTGTCCATAGCAGAGGCTTCAGCTACTGTAAGTAGAAAGCAGACATCCACTTTAATAATCAGTTTCAGCACGGAAAGAGAGCAGAAAGGTCTGCACACTCATTCATCTGCTGCTGTTTGTG
The DNA here is from genome assembly GCF_011397635.1 of Epinephelus fuscoguttatus. NCBI lineage: Eukaryota > Metazoa > Chordata > Actinopteri > Perciformes > Serranidae > Epinephelus > Epinephelus fuscoguttatus. Next base: position 41,672,277 of record NC_064752.1, read on the forward strand.
CTTCTTGACAAGACATCAGCCTGGTTCCTGCAGACAGCTGGCTAGCTAACGTTAGCTACCCAGCACTCCAAGTGGTCCCAAAGTGGTTTGGATAATCAGGCTGAACTGTTATCTTGTTTACAACCTGTCTGATTGTCAGACTGTACACCTTTCTCGCCCTGTCAGACTTCACTGTAGCAATGTTTTAACCTTATCAGACAAGAACATTGATATTGGGCAATACTGCAACACCATAGATTATGTTCAGTGATAATCTTTCTTTATGTCTATCGCCAACTTTTTAAAATGCTTGCTTTCTGCAAAATGGCAACTATAGTTAAGATTGAAAGTACACTGTGCAGGATTTTTTTGAAAACAATGTATAGATTCTTGAGGTCCACCAACTTACTGGTTTGTCCGATTAATCTGTGCCGATAGAATGTTTGAAAAACTTTATCAAGGGAACTTGGCTAAGATAGTGGCTGATGGCTGTGCAAGCCTTCAGCAGTCGTAGCAGTCACTAGCATCACTAACCGAAGCTGAAGAAACAGCTGAAGGGTTGTGGGTTAAGTTTGCAACGTTCCCTGGCAAAGCATGCAGTTGAGGTCAGAACTTTTTAAAAGGTAGTGACGAGGTGCTAGACCATAAAGTGAAGTATAATGAGGTGTAACATCAATCTGGAGTTGTCTTTAATTTTACTTCCACTGGCGATACAGTTTACAAACAGAAGCCAACAATTCCTGCATAATACCCTTAAGGAAGACTGTGGTTAGGACAAATTAGACATGGTAAAGGTAAAGCAAGTAAACCACTTTGTTCAGAGGTCTCGGCAATTACTTTGGTGAGTGCATTATCACAACTAACAGAAGCAATGGGCAAAGCTCCCAAATCAGTCCAAAGATGTAATTAATTGGAGTTTACTTTTATCTCTAAAGGGTGCAAAGCTAATGAATGGATCTCATTTTCACAGAAAAATACTTCTCTGGCTCTTTGGTTTGATCCTGACAGGAGCAGATCACAAGAGCTCTGCCAACCCCCGCTCATGCGCTTTAATACAAGCTGTCCTGGTCGATCATAGCAGCCAATTAAATGCTGTGCTTCACCTCTGCGTGAGGACAAACATTTAGCATTTGATAATGGGAAGCAGCAGTAAGTGGAGGAGCGACTAGGGGATAGTTTGGTAAAACACTCTTCAGGACATGACCACACCTGGCTGCCGCTGCTGCTGCTGCTTGGAAAATGTAGTGAGGGCTGAAATTAGTATGCAAAGCTTTTGTCCACTGAACATGTCGTTTGCAGCCTGTGACAAACCGTAATGAATTGAGCAGGGCCTTATCAAGCGCACAGAAACTGGGAATCACAGCTCACACAACAGTCTACTGTGGCGGAAAGTAGAGTGAAATTATTGCAAAGGGGAAAGAGGCTTAGAGCACTGAAGGCATTGGGGTTTTTTGTTTGTTTGTAACGGTCACATATGTCCATACAGTCTCCACCTGTCAATCTTTTCTCAATTTATTGCTACAGTTAAAGCACTTTATTCCTCAAAAAAAATACTAATTTAACCACACTGAGTATACACACAAACTGGGCTTTTTAAAAAACATACTGTGTTTTAGGATGTCACCACAATTGGGAGGTAAAATATTAAGTAAACACAAGCAGTGATCAGACAGCATATCCTGCCTCTGTGCTGCTGGCAGCTTGAAACAATCAGTCACTCACTGATATTCTGTTGAATCTGGTTGCTGTTTTTAGGAAGAGGCTGTAATACTGGGGGAGCATGACATATAGGATATGCACACCTCTGATGCATACCTTCAATAAAAGACAATTGAAATGACAATAAGATTTACTTCATTCCTTCTAATAGGTACAGGGATTGATGTGAGCCTCAAAGAGAGAAGCAATCTTTTGCAATCCAATTATGTAAAGCTGGCAGGTTTCCTTTTCACAGTCTAAGATCAATTGCACAGCGGAGAAAACAAGATATGATCCACAATATGAAAGTCTTTGGTGTTGAGACACAGGGAACAGACTGGAGGGCTCTGTTGCATTAACCCAAGTGCGAAAATATAATCATATATAATCGTGGCAATACTTTTTTCAATGTAACTGGCATGCAGGGCACATATGACCCTGTAAAGATTACAGTTTCTGTCATTTTGGTTGTTGTTGTTGTTGTTGTTGCTTTTTTGCTTAACAGCACAATTCAGTCAGTGACCTTGTTGATGCTGATCAAGGAAAATAATTTGTATGAAAGTCATGTTGGAGCTAGTCTAACTATAAAAAAAAATGCAGCAGTAACTTGTCAGTGGATTCCCTAGTTGTCAAAAACAGAACAGTGAAAGAGGTTTTTTCCCCTGTACCTGTGACAGTCTATGGTGCTAAACTTCACACACGCTATTATTAAAGTGTATGCAACTGTACCAATCACTGTTTTCTCCTGCCTGTCAGAGCCTGTTGAACTATTTGAGGTTTCACACCGAGCCCAATTAGTTTGGTGGCAGGACTTATTGGAATGGAACCGCCGCAATGCAGAACAAGAACCAAAGCATTTCCTGGTAAAAAGGAATGTCAATCAAACACATGTCGCACGCCGTCAAGGAAGAAATGAAACAAGGTTGATTCACACCGCTACTCCCAACACTTTTGCTAAATGCTCTCCTTCTTTGGAGTCTGCCAGAGTTGTAGAGTAATACGCTGGCATGCTGGTTATTAAATGTGAAGGAATACAAGCTACGAAATTCATCAACAACACTGCTAGATATTAGGCAGGCTTATATATGATGACAAATATTAAATAATACTGAAGGCCAGTATGGTTTGTGGGCTCAAGTGAAAGGTATTGTAATACTTTTATACTATCTTTATACCATTCAGCTATCCATTCTCTATTGAAGTCTATTGATGTCGCAGTCACCACACTGACAGACAGAAAACATTGTCTTTTTTGCCCTGTAAGCATGGAAGTGCATTAAAACTGATTGCTGAGGTAAATCTAGTAAGAAATCAATGAGAACGTCCACTGCACGAGACATGTTATGTAAAAGAAAAAAAAACACAACACACCACAGAGATTTATGGACATTAATTAGATGCACTTGGTGGGGGAGAAATTAAAGAGGAAAGGACCACTGTGGTGATTAAAGAAAAAAAACCCAACTTCTAATCTTGCGTCCTTGTGTTGTTGTTGTTTATCTCCTTTTGTTGAGATCATTTTCAAATATTTTCACATAAAAAAAAAAATCCCTTACTTTTCTCTTCCTGTAAAACATAAGAAGAAGTTGGATGTCTCATTTCAAATATAAATGTATCCTATCAAATGTGATTTGGGGTGACTCGCTAAACTCATCCATCACAAAGCTACAATTACCACGTCATGGTTGTATGCTTCAGCCAGCCAGTTAAGTTTGCATCCACGTCTGTCCTGATTAATGTGTTGCCATGACAGCCAACAATGCTTCAAAAATGGATGTTTCTGCAAAAAAGCCGCAAATTCTAAAACATGAATATGTTACACGCATCTTTAACCCAGCAGCAAAGATCAACACAATCAGCACAGTTTCAGGGTGGGCACCCACAATTTGTGTCACCAAATTGTTATCTGACCAAAAGTCTTGTCCCTTGATCTTTTAGATATAAAATACCAACAGTCATTTTACCCTGTTAGATATGTGTGTGACATTTTGTCATGATTAGCATATAAATTCTAGAGTTATAATAAAAAAAGCATATTTTGTAAGGTCAAAGTGACCTTTGATCCTTGATCACCAAACTCTAATCAGTTCATTGTTGACTTGTCGTCATCGTTGAAGTGGACGTTTGTGCCAAATTTGAAGAAGTTCCCTGAAGGCGTTCCTGTGATATCATGTTCAGAAGAATAGGACGAACATAAGGCCACAGTGACCTTTGACCACCAATATCTAATCAGTTCATCGTTGACTTGTCATCATTGTCAAAGTGGACATTTGTGCCAAATTTGAAGAAATTATCTGAAGGCGTTCCTGTTATATCATGCTCAGAAGAACGGGATGAACATGAGGTCACAGTGACCCTTGACCACCAATATTGAATCAATTCACTGTTAAGTCCAAGTGAATGATTATGCAGAATTTGAGGAAATTCCATCAGGGCGTGCTTGAGATATCATGTTTGAGAGAATGGTTCTGACAGACAGACGACCTGAAAACATGATGCTTCTAGCCACAGCTGTTGCCATCACGAAGCCATAAAACACACTTGGCAGTAAGCTAGCCAAGCAGTAGCCAGCAGAACAATATCATAGCAGGAGGTGCATGTTTGCATTTCAGCTCTATATTGCATTGCTGTATTTCTTAAGCAACACCCACATTTGTAACCTGACACACAAGATGGTTTGGAGAGAGTGGGAAAGAGAGAAAACATCTTTTCCATCCATCAAGAAAAGCTTTGAGTGCTGTTCTTTACTCTTCTTTCAATGAAGAAATAATCTCCAGTTCTGATAGAACTGATGCTCCTGCAGCATCTATGCTAACCCCTTTTGGGGCCACCATTGTTGTTTTGAACAAACAGTCACCTCTGTGTGTCACCTAAACTACACCTGCAGCTGCCTGTTGTTCCTCACAGGACACTGCGAGCAGCATTATTTAAACTTGACAAGATGGATTCTCATGTGAGCTTGTGATATTGTGAGAATCCAGCTGCAGTCTAAGGTAACCACATCTGAGCAATCCAATCACATCTAAAGAATTTTATTTAAATCTGTCTGATAACTAAAACCCCGCCATCGTGGATATGGATACATGCAACAATTCACTGTATAGGTGAGTAAACACCTGAGCAAGGACAGTACAGGAATCACAAACATGTATGTTTCCTCATTTTAATTCTGTGTCCCTCTGTCTGGTGCCTGTTTCCATTGTCATCACAGGCACCAGAACTCATTAACGAAAAAACAGCAATGAAAGGGCCATTGTTGTTTATGGTACATTGTTTCCACCCTTCAAGACAGCAATCAGTGCTGAATGGCGGTGTCACTGCAGGACCTCAATACCCAGGTAGCCTGATCAGGGTCTCAAGAGAGCATCACACACAGTTTTATACAATGTGATGTCGATTACATGTTGTCAGAGTCTTGTGTTGTTGTCAGCCTGTTTCTTAGCAACACCTAAGACATAGGCTGATATTCACTTAGAAGCTAAGAAACTATGTTCTTATATGTGTAGACATAATGAAGGGAATAGTTGGAAGGTAATTTGCAGGGGAAAAAAATAACTTCCTCATCCAGGCAATTCAGTGAACATGCAACGTCCCATTCTAATTATCCCATTCTTTTCAAGCAATATTGTTTGCTTGCAAGCACTGACTTTGAAAGCAGGTGCAGCTTATTTTAAATTCCATTGCTAGTCCAGTCTTGTAATTGGATTTGGTAGCTCGAGGTGTCTCTGACCTTTGACTGCGGCCAGCTTGTTTAAACTGGAGATCTTGTAACCCTTGACACCTTTAAGTCCTCAGACAGTCTGATGACAGGTAAGATGACAACTCACCTGAGAGGTCAGTTCAGTAGTTCATTTGTAAACCAGAGGGCCGTCCCCTGGAGAATGGCAGCTGACAAAATGACTGCAAGATATTTGGTGTTTGCTATTCAGTGTACTTTGTCAAATCAAGTCCAAGTCATTATGTTAGGTTGGAAATTTAAGGAGACAATTAGATTAATCCTATGAGCTTTCCCTGTAAAATCTGAATATGTATTCAGGGATTTCTAGGGCTATTATGAAAATTAATTATTAAAGCCCGTCCAGTGGCTGCAAATAGTAGCAGGAAACCTCTCACAGCTCAAGAGGATTTAACATGCATCACAGTTAATGGCCACCGCATGAATGTTTAAATGTTTCAAAAGGTTATGTGCCCTGTAGCCTTTTCAAAAGGTTATCCACCCCGCAGTGTTAGAGCCATCACCTAGTGGAGGTCCCGAAGTAACGCTGCTGGTCTGCTTTGTGTGTCTGACAGCAATCTCAGCTTTCAGCTTATTTACCTCTTCAGTTTTCCTCCGGACTGAATTTAAGATACGCACCGATTATTTCTTTGAATTATTACAGGCATCAGAATCTGTTAGGAGTGTCAGACAATGAGCTCTGATGTAACCGTGGCTATTGGGTGAGGTAGTAGGTCACTTTTTAATTATCCAGCTGAATAATTGATAGATAAGACTACTCCTCAGTCCTCAACAATTCCTGTTACAGCATATTCTCAAAGTCAGGTCCTAAAGGTCAGTGGTGTAATATACAGCAATTATATATCAGTCCCTCCAGGATTTTGTGGGCTGTTTTGGGGATTGTTGCAGCCTACAATGCCCATCTTCATGGCAGAATTGTGTTAGTAGAGGGTGGGGAGGTGGATGACAGCTGATAGCCTACGATTAGCTGTTGCTGCTGTTCGACGCAGTGCTAAAGGACCATTCCTGTGAGACACTCTCCTCCTGCTCTTTCCATTCAGTTAGCACAAGCTAACACAGCAGCAGTGACTAAAATCTGACATCAAGGCATTAAACCGTCCCAACAGTCTTACACCAACACCGAAATGGCTCAACTCTGTTGTTAAACCTGTTAATAACTGTTGAATAACATTAACCAGGTGATGCTAACAGTTAGCCCTGTCACTGTGTGTGTGTGTGTGTGTGTGTATGTGTGTGTGTGTAACTCTGTCCCAGGCACAGCACTTACAACCCTGAGACTAGAGAGGCAAGGAGGGGCTGGGCAGATCAATACATTGCGCGCAGCTCTACTATGAAATGAGATCTTACCTGTTTTAAATAATCAAATTTGTGGTAAAGCTGCAGTGATTGGACGAAATTGCAAGATCACACAGAATGCACAGGGACTGGCTGGATTTGCATTATTCCTTAGGTTTAGGCAACAGATGCACGTGGTTTGATTCAGAAAAAAACTTGCCAACCCTAGACAAATTTTTTGAGTACCACTTCAGCAACCTAGATGCATCAGGTGCGAATCACTGCTGATTGCACAATGAATGATTGTACACACTGTAATCTACATATATAAGATTTACGGCAAATTATTTGCATACATGCAGCAATCAAACAGACAAAACAGTGAGGGATGCACTGATATGAACATTTTTGATACCAATAACAGATCGTTTACAAAGATATCTGTAGATGCTAAAACTGCTAGTCAGTCATTTATACCTATGTTTGTCTACTTGTCTTTCACCTGCCTTAACATAGCTTACCAAGGATCGCCATTTCTTAGTCTACATACTAACCCACCACCACTGCTGCATTTACAGTTTACAGATTCTTGACACATTCTCACTCCAACCTCATCATATATCGACGTTTGGCCATGGACTTTAAACGTCCAGATATGTCATGCAAGGTACCCTGGGTATGTCAGTGACATTCTGGAGTGCTGTGTGAAGTTCTGCCTGTTACATGCATTGTACAACAAATTGACTTTTTTTTTTTTTTTTTTTTTTTGCTTCAGCAACAAACGCTCATGGTTGTGTTTTACCAACACACACATGTGGTTGGGAAAAAAAGAACAGGGTTTGGCTTTATGATCTTACAGAAAGCAAACACAGGCATCCCTGGTCAAAGTCAGTGGTTGTTGGACCCATCTACCACCACTCCCACCCACTCTACTCTGACTTTTGCTGCCTTAACTTTAATTCTTGTCCCACCACATTTCCGCTTGATCCCATGATTGCTCACTCGTTGCTGATTGATGAATCCCTTGATTCCCATGTGCCGTTAAACTATCATGCTGACATGAAAAGACAGTTTTTTTCATCAGTGTCTGACGCCCGAAGTCACTGACCAAGCACCGAATTTCGATGATTTCGGAGTGAGACCAGGTTGGTATTCTGGGTCTGACCAATAGGAAATCATTATCATCTTAAGTAACATTTCAATCTGGGGCTCAATGTTGAATTGGGGTATTTCTATTTTGTGAAACTAGTACTTTATCTTAAAGTAGCTATAATCAGACCTACATAAAAGCTTTACAGAGCTGTATAGTGAGTTTCAGCTCATTGTTTAGCTGTACAGCCCACAGCTTTATGGTTCTGGTTCACTCTCACTGCTCTTAGCGTCATTTATGGCCACAGCAGACAACTGTTTTTAGACAAAAAGCTCTAAAAGCCCACTGCACACAGTCATCTGGTGAACATACTGGAGCATTCAGCAGCTATAGAGCCAGGTATTTCCCTCAGGAGAGACAGAAAATAAAACTAAAGGTGTGAATATTGGATTGAATAGAGTTTAAATACTTCTTCCATCACAGCTAAATATACACTCAGCAAGGTTTTAATGCAAAAACTCAACTATCCTATTGTCTTAAATCAAAGCTACAACTGAGGAGAGCGTCCTACACGCACTGATAGAGACCCCAGAGTCTCACCGTGTTAATCTAAATCAAATTTGGAAGTCAGGTATATTCAGTTCCTCACCCACAGGAACAATAAATCAAAACTTACTGCAAAAGCAAAATTTCAAACTAGCAGGAGCAGTAAACAAGAGCAGTGTCCAGAGAAAGCCTGACTCATTAACATCTTTTGCTTCTCTTTGCTGTGAAGCATCACAGAGCAGCCAGAGAAAATAACTGTGCTGTGTGCATTTTTCTGACAACACCTTAGAGGATTTCAGCTTTCTGAAATTTACATTTTGTTTCCTTTTGCTAACATTTGGAGCTGGAGCTAACACGGGAGGTTGCCTGGTGCAGCTTAGGGTATAATAGTTGTGGAAAAAGTTTGTTGGACAGGTGTGGAACATAATCCATGACAAGTTTCTTAATTCATCAAATCTTCCCAGTGGACATTCAACATATTGCCAATATTTGTAGATGGATCTTTTTTACAACCAGTATTTTATGACTTGTTACTTCAACAACAGCAATAACATCACAACACCAGAGCGGCAGAAGCAGATTTACAGACGTCTCTTTTAGCCTATAAGGTTAGAATGAGATTCATCTGTTCAGTCAATAATTAGAGCATGAAGTTTTGCATGAAAATGGGAATATTATAGCAATTAATCTTTTCTGCAACAAACAGTTTAATTAAATGATATTTATACTCGGAGCGAAAAGACTAATTATATTATTGTTTGCATATAAATATAATTAACAAAATTTCAAGCAGTGTCAAGCAATGTGATCGCATCGATGGGTGTACTGGGTCCTTTCATGCTGCATATTCATGCAGCATGAAAGGACATGTAATACATAAATTTGTACATCATCAGCAACAAATTCAAATGATTCTCTGCAATAACGACAAAGAGATTAATCAGCAAACAGCACTGCCTTACAGCTGGTAATGAGGTTGGACTTTACTTCGTCATGCTCCACTAAGAATAGACAGTATATAACATACATGCAAACAAAGATGCTTTGATATGGCTACCTGTGATATCATGGATTCCTATCAAATCACTTTTTTTCCTTGTTTTTGTTATTCATCAAAACAACATTGTATGTATTTTATATATAATTGTCAGCAAATGTCCTATGCACCTCAGAAAAATATATGTTATAATGGATATGGCAACCTGTTCATCATCACCCCAGTAGCTAGAAGAAAATGCTGGCATTGTATGTTTCTGCAAACCATGGATACGTTACATTTTTGTTTGTTTCAGACATATCATATCAATGTTTCTAAAGTAAGGTAGATCAGATTGGATGTATATGAGCTGATCAGGAGAAGGAGGGGACAGTGGGTAGTGTAAGATCCAGGCGCAATGGTGTAAGGTTGTTATGATGGGCCCCAGTGCATGCTGTTATGACAGGCGCTAGTGCACGCCATAGTGCACATATCGTCACATGATCAGACACTTGACACTGGATAACATCAACATACATATTGCTCATATTAATCATTGTTGCAAATCTGTATATCACAAAAACACCAATAAGAAATCAAGTAATTATTAATTTAATTTAACGATTTTAACAATTTATTTCTTTCTTGGGGTCTTGTTCACTAGTGAGGGTAAAATGGAGCATGAGATGGATCAGCAATTTGGCACGGCATCTGCAGTGATGCGGGTGTTGTGCCGAATCATCGTGAAGAGGTAAAGCTTTGGATTTACTGGTCCGTCTATGTCCCAACTCTCTCCTATGGTCGTGAGCTTTGGGTAATGACCAAAATGAGCTCCCTCAGAAGGGTGGCTAGGCACAACTTTCGATATTGGGAAAGGAGCTCGGACATCTGTAGTAGAGCCGCTACTCCTTCACGTCAAAAGGGGTCTGTCGAGGTGGTTTGGGCATCTGATCAAGATGCCTCCATTGACGTGTTCCAGGCACAACCAACTAGTAGGAGGCCCCAGGGCAGACCCTGGCCTGGAAACACCTTAAGGTCCCCCAGGAGGAGTTGGAAAGCCTTGCTGGTAAGAGGGATGTCTGGAATACTTTACTTAGCCTGCTGCCCCCAGGACCCGGCTTTGCATAAGTGGTTGAAAATGGATGTATTCATAGTTAAAGAATAGTTGATTTTTAGAGAAGTTGATTTATAGTTATAAAATATTTGATTCATAGAATAGTTGATTTATAGTTATAGAATAAGCATATAATTTTGTTGTAGAAACTATGGACTGTTTGACAAATAAAGAAAAGATAAACATGATGGAGATGGGTGTGCCTTTTTCAAGGGCAAATATAACAAATGACACTGTTCTTCTTTGAACATAGGCATATTTTCAGTGTGGCTCTCACTCATAAGGGTCTTTTCTCCACCCAACGCATTGTTGGAGGGGCCACTATCTCATTGGGCCCCCCACCTCATAGCCCCAGTGCACCCGCACTGCCTGCATTGTATATGATATACGCCTTCGCCTAAACGGCTGACAAGCAGCAGACAGCCATTTGAGACCAGCCGTGTTTTTAGAACTGCTCATGGTGACATTTCCAGTGGTGCTTGTGGTGCCAACAACCAGGTATTTTAAGCCAAAACACAATCTTTTCTTAACCCTAATCAAGAGTTTTTTTGTGCCTAAAACAACACATTCTCACTCCATTGTCCGACCCACCAGTTGGGAATTTGTCAACGCATCTGTCGTTGACGAGTTCCCAACTGGTGGGTTTGTGGACCAAAAGTGGGTGGCGGGTCCATTCTCAATGGACTGTAAGTGACTCAAGAACGTGTCAACTTTGTAAAAAAAACAGACTTTATTTTGAAGTACAGTAAATTTCTGGCAAAGAGCTTTTGTGTTGAAGTGCCATTTCCTGCTGTAGAATGAGTGACTAATGGACAGCTAATTGACAGAGATAGCAAACTAGCTTAATGACATGGCCAAATGCAGGTATGATGCTGAATATATTAAACTGTGAGGACCTTGAACTAATGGCTAAGTAGAAATCTGGACCCTGTGGCCAGACCAGTTGGGAACCACTGGTCTAAACTATGACACTCTAGGTACCCCTCCAGCATCAGATTTGGATGTTCAGGGATGCCAATTTACCCTTATTACATGTTTTGTGTCTTTTCAAAGTAAACTTCCACTTTCACAGGAAATGTACAGTTTCCACTTGTTAAATGCATACAGCTTCTTTTCAAGGTAAACTTCAAATGTAGGCAACAAAAGCATGTAGTTAGGTTTAGAAAAAAAACCCACTAGCTTAGTATGCTACACATATTAGCACACTATGTTGTTATTAAAAAAAAAAAAAAAACGCAGTTGACTTTTGGTTCCACACAGGACATGAAGAGCACTCACACCCACATGAAAATCACGCAGTTTTTTTTAAAACTCATCCACCTGTATGCAGACTTGCTTTTTATACTACAGCAGTTGCTGGGTGTGTCAAAATGCAGCAGCCTGTTGAGTGTTACACCTTAACTAAAGGGTTTCTGACTACAATGGCCACTGACCAGGCTGCCTAAACCTAACCACCTTGATCACAGTGCTGTCACAAGATAAAATATGAAAACTTAAACAGAGGAACATAAAGTTTCAACACATTCACATATGAAATGTACAATGTCAACATTTATTCTGGCAACTGGCTTGTAGCCATAAAGGATATAGTTTGTACTGAAGGTTAGACTTGATTGCAGTCTGCAGTGGTTTTTTGAATATTATTTTCCATTCAGAACAATTGTTCGAATAAGAACAAGAGGCAAATACATCTTTTAAAGCTATGTTGTGCAGAATATCATTGAGATGCAGACAGAGACGAGCCATCTGAGACAAATTCCCATTCGACATTTATAGTCCTTGAGAGCATAATGAAATTCTTATCTTTCTAAACATGCATATATCTCAGTAAGCTCTCAGAAGAATCAAGAGTTCTTTGACCAGCTGTATATTTGAGATAGATCTATCAGAACTGCTTGCCATTTTTAACCAATGCTGGCCTGAGTAAAGTTGAAACAGTGGCACGTGACAACAAAGGTTTAGGCAGGGTTTTACTAAACTATAACCTCTTCTCTCTTTTTATGACTTTAGATCATTTGACAGTACAAATGATGCACTGTATTCATAACAAAGACTATTATAAACGCTCATTTAAAAATCATACATTATGTAAATATGCGTAAAGCTGGAATTGATTGCTGCTGGTTAAATTTGATGAACTGTTCGTAAACAACCTGACTGCACATCTTAAAGTCATCAAGAATTTTGACATCATCAATAATGACCCGATGGGAGCATGATTACAATGACTATAGAAATGACAAACAAGGCTGTGGCTTCATCTGTCCATATTAAGATAAGCTCGAGTGAGAAGTGAGGAGCTTAGGATAGGCATTCAGTCGGATGCTGATTTGAATATGATTAATGGAGGGCCAGGTCTTCAAATCCCATCCAGCTCCCACAGCCAGTCTGCCTCTGATAGGCCACCACTCAAAGTTGCTTCTGCTATCACAGCAAACACTCACCGTCTGTTTCTGCCCAGAGCTCAGGAGGGGAGACGTCTGGGTGCTGTCAAAGCCCAGATCACAACATAAAGGGTCATAGACAGTCTGTCCAGCTGGACTGGAGTTCAGCATTACAACATCTCAGCCAATAAGAGGAAGCGGGAATTAAAGTTCTAATCTGAGACTTTCTGCTGTTTTGTTACCCTCTATTCAGCCTGGGTTCATACAAAACTCTTTATTTGCCGTTCCAAACATTCAAAATCTGAAAGATCTGCTGGGGGCAGGAAATGATGCCTTTATTGTGGAATAAATCAAAGAACTAGACCGTGAGCATAGGGAGAGTTTACACACACTGGCCGCGTCTCGTAGCAACAGGCTACATACCACTTTGCCATGTGTAATCAGGTTAGTTCACACGCAAGAATTGACACCTATAGCATGCACCTGGTATGCCGTAATCACGTACAGTGTCTGGACTGTGCAGATCCAGTAAGCAAAAGTAAAACGAAAATGCTGCATTTCTATGTAGTCAGTGTACATCAAATCCTGTGTCAGTGTCTACACAGGATAGGTTAAGGTACAGTACTCCTAGGTCAGCTGTATTCCAACAGCACGCAGAGCCCAGTACACAATCATTATAGTTATGCATGTAAAACAAACAGAAATAGTGTCAAAATTCTTTGAAAAAGTCTTACACAAGTATATCACTGCTGGAGAGATGCAGATCTTTTCATAAAACTGGGCTGTCGAAAGATGCAAATACTTTTGAAATTGGTGCTGTATGACCAGAGAAAACAGAGGGAGATGGCTGTGGCCATTGCTTTTTCTCAAAAGGTAGAAAACATACAACCACCAGAATGCACTGTGCTGCACTGGCTTAATTAACTCTCCCGCTGGTGAGTAGTGTAATGCATGCTTGTCTGTTTTGATGCAGGAAACAATATGGTGATCGGCTGGTAACAAATGATCTTGAATTAGAAATAGGCAATGCAGTAACAGAATCTTGGTTAATATTTGATCAGCAGCACTTAGTTTGATCACTCATCTTGGGTTTTTTTTCAGCCAACATAGAGGCAACAGTCCACTGCCTATTTACATATTCTTGTATTACAGCCAAACAGTGCACTAAAATATGTTTCTGAGGACATAATAAATATGCAATACAGTAACAGAATGTTGGTTAATATTTGATCAGCACTGCTTAGTTTTACTGTTTGATCTGAGTTTGCGCTGAGTTTTAGAGAGAGAGAGAGAGAGAGAGAGAGATGGAGGGGGTGGGGGTTCATTTACACATACTATCCAATTACTATGCAGTGTTTCCCCTGGGACTTTTTCCAGCAGCAGTGCTGAAGTGTGTGACTTTTATTTTGCGCTGCTGGAGGATATTTAGCACGCCCACTGACACAAGAAGGGCTTTGGACACATATTTGTACACAGTTGTAGATGTTGAATTAAGTTGAATAAAATGCTTCCCATGTTGTTTCAATAGCCCCTGCATGTGGGGGCAGATGTAAAATTTGACATTTAGTGTAATAACTCTAATACTGCTTGTAAAAAACAAAAAACAAAACTGTATCCACATAGTTGAAGAGGTTTTTGAGTAATGACATCAAAACAAAAACGGTTACAGTTGTCCCCAGTCTCCCCTAATCAACACCACATTTCCAGTCACAGTGACAAAATGACTCATATCCTTGAGAAATGCAAATGAGAAAAATCTGGTATACATAAAGATGCCATATCAGTCTTGTGGGAACAATACAGCACAAAACAAAGCTAAATGTAAATGCTACCAGAAAACAGCTCAGTGTAGCACAGCCTGGCACCACTGCAAAATGTATATATGGGAAATCATTAGAGTTGTACCGATACCGATACCAGTATCGGAAATGCCTCCGATACTGCCTAAAATGCGGCAGTGGGCATCGGCAAGTTCTCTTTTTTTTTAGAACATGTAAACATTTGTTTTGCTTCAGAAAAGCAGCTCTGAAGCTCCGCTCGTTGCTCCGCTCCGCTCGCCTCTCTCTCTGTCTCTTCCTCTCAGCAGCCCCTCCCCCTCTCATGCACACGCTGCAGTCACACACTGAAAATGAGCGACATGCAGGAGGGAGAAACTGTAAAGGAGGATTTATGCCAGGTAGCCTACACACTACACAACTTTTCTGCCCGTTCTGAAAGTCACTATGTCACATTACACGATTGTGGAGTCATAAAATTGTGCCATGACTTGGCCGACAGACATGACACACTACACGATGGTCCACACTAATTATCCAGTCGTCAGTGTGTAATGTCATCGGGTTATTCTTGTCCTATTTTTATTACTTTTACTATTATTTGAGTCACTGTGTCTGTTCATGTGCCAGCCGACATGTTGTAGTAACATAAAAAAGCGCCAGCAGATGGCAGGAGCTCCATTTGAAGTACCGTACGTAAACATAAAAGTCACTGATTTCTCTACAACAAGTTCCTACAAATGTTTCACAATAAAAGCCTATTTAGAAAATGGAGGGATTCTCTCAACCAAGGTTATAAGGGGCTTTTAATTTGAAACAAATTCAGGAAGTGTTGAGTTTGAAATGACGGCGCAATGCATTAACTTTATCAAGGCAACGGGAGCAGATAAAAAGTAAAAATATAAAGAGACAGAGGGATTAATAAATGAAGGCCCTTATATAATGTAGTCTGTTTCAAATGAAGCTGATAGCCTCTGCAGCTGTGGTGAGTAAAAGCCCCGCCACTATTTTTTAATTTTCTTACTTTAAGTCATCTGGTGGAAATTCTTGTATTTTTTAATATCGCAATAGATATTGCAAAAAATAAAAAATAAAAATCGCAATGTCAGTTTTTTCCAATATCGTGCAGCCCTACATTCTACTGTAGCCTTTAAAATGTCTTTTTACCAAATTGTGTGGCTGCACTTCGACCTGTGTCTTGATCTGTGTCAACACTGGATAATAATAATATAAAAAGTTTTATGGCATTCATTCTGCTGTTATGTGTTTATTTCTAAATATTTTACATAGAGTTTTAGGAGTTGAGACATACAGCAATTCATGTCCCATCCATTTTTATTTTACGCACTGGTATCGGATCGGTACTCGGTATCGGCAGATACCTAAGGTTCAGGGATCGGAATCGGTATCGGGAAGGAAAAAGTGGTATCGGTACATCTCTAGAAATTATTAATATTAGATTACACTCTGGGCACATGAAAATTATTCTTAATTAAGCTTGGACTGTATCTGCCTTCCTGATATTTCACCTG
Organism: Epinephelus fuscoguttatus; assembly: GCF_011397635.1. Taxonomy (NCBI): domain Eukaryota; kingdom Metazoa; phylum Chordata; class Actinopteri; order Perciformes; family Serranidae; genus Epinephelus; species Epinephelus fuscoguttatus. The sequence continues at coordinate 41,688,382 of NC_064752.1, forward strand.
GGTATACAATATGTGACAGTATTTCTGTCAACAACAACAAAAAAACATGTGTTACGCAATTAGCACTTACTGAAGTTTTTCTGCGTTGAATTAGGTATCCTTATGGCCCATAGAATAATGAATAGATAGAAAGTAAGTGCCTTTCTTGTCAGAGGACCTGATAATACTTGTTGCCACTGCGGATACTGACACATCAATGGGCTGAACAGAGACGATGTGTTGAGTAAATAAATAAAATGGCTAATAAAAGGAAGAATTCATCTCAAGATAAAGTTATACATGGCAATAGACCCAAACACAGCCAGAGGCATTTTTCTTTCTAAAAAAAAGAGAACTTGCCGATGCCTACTGCCGCATTTTAGGCAGTATCGGAGGCATTTCCGATACTGGTATCGGTATCGGTACAACTCTAATGATTTCCCATATATACATTTTGTAGTGGTGCTCCACCCAGGCTGCGCTACACTGAGCTGTTTTCTGGTAGCATTTACATTTAGCTTTGTTTTGTGCTGTATTGTTCCCACAAGACGGATATGGCATCTTTCTTTCTTTTATACCAGATTTTTCTCATTTGCATTTCTCCAGGATATGAGTCATTTTGTCACTGTGACTGGAAATGTGGTGTTGATTAGGGGAGACTGGGGACAACCGTAACCATTTTTGTTTTGATGTCATTACTCAAAAACCTCTTCAACTATGTGGCGTTATCCCCACCACTTGCAGTCAGCATCTTCCTCAGCTCAGCCATCTGTTCCATCGGTAGACACTGACCTTTGATGGCACGTGTTGTACACTACAATACATCGCCTCATTAGAGCATCTACATTTCACTTTGATAGAAAGAGGAGCATGTTTTTGACAGTACTGAAAAATCACACCTTTGGGATTTCTAAATATGCCATTATACCGTCACCCCTTGATACCACCTAAGCCTACTATTAATGCATTCAACTCTTAGCCCAAATCATGAAACATTTATTTTTTCCACATGTTATGACATTAACTGCTTTGATTTAAATAAATAAATAAATACATTAAAAAATAAATAAATGAAATTAATAACTCAATTGATATGTGTGATCCTGGCCCTGGAATTGCTTGGTTGAAACCAAAATGTGTCTGACCTGTCTCCAATGTAGAAAAGTCTTAAAAGTTTCACACCATCACACCACACGATCACACCAACATAATATATCAGTAAAAGTCTGGACTCAAATGAACATGTTTGAATGGAGCAAACAATGGATTTGTTTTAACAGTAAGATAAATGTGAAACTTTGACATGCAAATTTGCAGATTGACCAAGTACATCAGTGGAGATTTTCTTCTCTGATCCATTTTGGTGTGAACAAAATTTGCCACGACCAACTTTGGCCATATGTAGTCACACCACTACGCCTCCACCACCTGTTTCAAAAGAAGCATAAAAGCATTTCATCATGCCATTTTCTGGTGAGGCAGCATACTTAGGCGCCTACTGAACTAGAACTAAAGCTTCACATCATGGTCCACTGGACAGGGTATTAGGGTATCTGAAAGGCAGATGATATCTGGGAGGTGAAGTATTCAAACGCCACAGCAATGACCATGGGCAGCAAAAATGTCAGCATAAAGAAAAACAAATTCATCAAATGTTTTTCTGGCTGCTTGCTTTGAGTCTACATTTTTAAAATTGCTTGGAATAGAACTTGTCATATTATCTTTGATAGCACAGATGAGAAAGCATCAACATCTAGACGTAACACAAGAGGAAGTGATCTGGCCTACTGAGAGGAATGGGGATGTGGGAGAGAATAAAATAACATTGCCACTTTGTACATTAAGTCTGTGCTATGTGTTAGCCCATTTTTGTCTTTCCAGGGAGCATGTCATTTGCAATGAAGGTGAGGCTTGTTGCAAACATTGTGAGATGATCAGATTTATTGGTTTGCCTTCCCTACAGGTTTGGTTGATTCATTTTAATCTCAGTGTGCTGAACTGACAGGCAGCTCACAGAAATACAGCCACGTTTTTTGAAAGCTGAGCCAGTTCACCACTTTCTCATTTGATGTTATCCCACCTCATCCCATCTGGATCATGCAGGCCAATATGTCCCTATTTAAATATGAACTGGCCTTTGGACATCTGCAATAACACCACTCTCTGTTTGTATTAAAATTTTATTTTCTCACCACCTTTGAAGAGAAGTATTAGTTTCAGGCGAGGCTGTATGTGGCCCAGCTGGTTTGACGGAGGAATTTGTAAACAAAATGACCTACAGTCCATCTGAGCCACATGCAAAAAGCTCTGCATCAGGGAATTCTCATATGATGGATTTTTGTCCACCATTGAGCAATTTTACTCCAGAACTGGACAAACCTTTTTTATATGTGCTGCACAAGCCCATAACAGACAAACAAAACAACCTGCTATGACAGTTTACTTTAAACATTACAATCTGTCAATTCTGACACTCGCATAAAAAGGATTGCACCAGAATAAAGTCGAAAACGCAGTCATCTGAAATCATGTTGCCCTCAGTCTTTAAATTTAAAATAGCAAATACAAAACAACTTAAAACACACAGCTGAGCAAACACTGGATTGTCAGCATAATAAGCAGTTTTCACAGTCTCTGTAGGTTTATAACACGGACCAATGTCAATCAGAAAAATTCTTATGGTATTAACTACCTCAGGACTCTTGTCCTTTTAACTTTCAAGCTTTGTCAAACATCTATAATTTGAAAGTATGCAGAAAAATGCATTCCAGTCCTTAGAACAACAGCATAGAGGGCCAAGATGAATTTGACTATGAGCCACTCTACATGTGGGAAGAGGTGTATAAAAAGCTATTAGCACTACAAATGAAACTGCATTCACAAGGAGCAAGTCAGTAAACATAGAAATCAGGGGCAATTGCTCTGAGACAACAAGGGAGGCTGAACTTCCCCTAAAATTTCACATAAGAAATGGTCAAATATGCACTATTGAATTTACATTAAAATAAGAATTTACATTACATTAAACGTGGATGGGATGCGTTTAACATCATGACTATGATGTTCAAACGCCGGCTGTTTATCACCAGTTTTCAAACGCGACCTCCCTGTCATACATTCTCATGTCAGCACGGTGGACGCGGAGCCTCCAAGCATTCCTATGAGACAGCTGAGCAAGTTTTTTTTTCCTGCAGCAAAGCAAGACAGTCATTGAAAAAATGCAACAAAATCGTCACTTCCAGGGAGGCTCAGCTTCCCTGGGACCTAACGGAGGCTCGGTGTATGCATGATGATTGGAGGAATTGTCTAGAGGGCTGAATCCCTTTGTGATTGACAATGGAGTCTTCTGACAGAGTGCCATCCGAAGTTTCTCATTTCCATAAGCCATATAGCTCATTTTCAACGTTTGTACAACACAGTTCAGGTGTTTAAACCCATATGAAGATCTTTGAGGTGTGTTTTGCTGTGGTTCTATGGCATGAGTGTGGTTGAAAAATGGCTTCGATTAAATGTTCCGTTTTAAGTTACTGCCTCGCTACGATATGACAAATTTTAGGATGTAAACTTAGAGTGAGCTTCCCCTGTTTGAAAGACCAGCAGCCGCCACTGATAGAAATACACAGGGGCTGATTTAAAGACGTTCTTACCTTTGGAGAGAACCACGCTACTTCCCTCCTTTTTTTTGAACCCTTGTGGCTGACTGGTTCCTGGCTGCAGCTTCATTTTTAGCATAAAATGGACAAGTAGGCCTATATTTAACTGTACACAAATCTAATAACATGATATTTTTCTGTTAATCACATAGAAAATGACTTTTTGTTACCTGAAATTATAGCTAAAGGCCCAAACATACTCCGGCGGAACGTATGTGGAACGGACTCCACGGAGGTCCGTGCGGACTCAAAGCGGACGTCCGCAAGCCCTGTGCGTGCAAAGCTCAGATTTTATGACAACTATGAAACTATGAAAGCCTGAATGACATTCCTCGCGGAGTCCACTCTGCTTAGAGTACGCCAGAGTATGTTCGGGCCTTAATACTGCCAAAGCTTCATCTGTTTGATATATTTGATTCTACTCTAGTTTGTGCTTTGATTTTTCTGAGTGTCCTTATGTTGACTTATGTTTCTTTCACATCTCATGCTTTTTATATCTTTTGTAAAGCACTATGTTGCTGTTGAAAGGTGCTATACAAACAAGCTTGCCTTGCGAGATCTTTTTCACACCTGACTCTCAGCGCAGGAAACACACATGTGTAACTTATAACATTACCAATGGCTCCTTTGCATTTCCATATTCCAGTAGCCCATGCCATTATTAATGCTATAGGTTACTTAACACCTGTGGCTTTTCTTTTGTGGCATGTCGAGATGTCTGCCGTGAAAAAGATGTAGCCTGCTGATAAACTTTGAAGCTAATCACGACAGCCAGTCTGGAAGTCAACTGAACGACTGAAATACTTTCACTGAGATAAGGTTGGAAAAAAGTGAAGTGTTCCTTTAAGGGAGGGCAGCCTTACATAAACAGAATCAGTGGCTGCTGAGTCTTACCTTCTAGTCCATGTCACTTTAAAGACATCAAAGGCGATGTCAGCAGAGAGCATGTCATCCCTATCAAGCCATACATGCATTAAGGTCAACCTTGACAAAGTCAACATCCTTCAGCTACTGAACTGATCCAACCTGCAAACAACAGCTGACTGAGACTTTTTGGCTCTGCTCTTACTACTCCATAGGAACTACACTGAGCACAAAGCAAACACATTAAATAACTATCCTAATCAATTTATAGAAAATAATGTACAGCAATTATGGACACACAGTAAACCTTACGCTTCTGATGTCAATGCACATTTATTATTTAAAAAAATCCTGCATGGTTGTCTGTCAGCAATAGACTGATGTAAGTGAATGTAATGTTACTCCAAATAAAACAGTAACTGCAATTCATGGTTTCATCATGATTAGAAATACATTGTCTGTACATTATTCCTGTGTTGGAATACCTACTACACCCTGTGGTCAATGTCTACAACTCGTCTGACCCTTTATGGCTGCTGTAAGGCGTAAGGTTTCTTTTAATTCCTATTGTCTCTTGGCCTCCTCTCTAATTGTAATAGTCATACAAATAGCAAACTATGTCACAAAGAAATAAAATCTATCATTTATACAAGCTACTCTCCGGTGACGTGTGTTCAGCAAACATTTCTTCACTTTCTGCAAATGCAAAAATCATTTTTGCAAGATAATGTTTATGTGCACTACGACTCAAGAACAAGTCCAGCTTTGCACAAATGCCACAACGATGCAAGTCAAGTAAGAAACAAAGCATTAGTTTGCTAAATGCACTGAAAGAGACATTCACTATATCATGTGACAATGTCCTGTCTGGTTTTTACATGTTGGTGTGGACTACTGTGGCCCCGAATGGCAAGGATGAAAATGCCACATTCAAATACACATGCTGTTACAGCCAATGTCAACAGAAACTGATGCAAATCACAGTCACCTCAGATGAAAATGTGATCTACATTCACCAAAATGCACACACAGGGGGTAAAATAGAAATAAAACAATACTAAACCAAAGCACCATATAACCTTGACATACAAAAGACCCCCCCCCACATGGCTTAAACAATATAGCTGTTGTTTTACAGCCAGGGAATAATTTGAATCCAGTTTCCTCAGTGAGAACGAAAAGAGCAGACACATTTCATATTAAAACACAATTAAAGCCGAACAATATGACTGTTAAGCAACACTGTACTAACACAAATACAAACATGCAGTCTGAGCAGACATCTTTCTTGATGTAGATAAAACAAACCACGTTTCAGTTTGCGAAGTTCATCACTTGGCGGAGTGGCACCAATACTTTGGGATTTCTTTGAAAAGCCAAAACTAATGAGGATCTTGTTAGCGTTTCCCACAAGTTCGGTATTTGAAGACATATTCTCTACTGAAAATATTAGACACAAACAAACAAGCTTGCTTTAGAATTTCAAGTGAAGCCACCGTCTAGTCTGTCCAAGTACATATTTACAGATGTGCCTTGTCTGTGTCATAAACAACAACACAACATACATAAAAAATATAACTGGCAAAGCAAAAAACAAAAAAGATTGGAACTTCTGAAATCAACAAAAGTAAGAATCCTGCCAGTTTCTTAACCCATCATCCAGCATCTAGGGTCAGCATCTAGGGTCAATGGCCAGTATTTCAGAAGTTCCAATTTAGCCAGCAGATATCTGGGCTAATACTTCCTCTTCCATGCAGTTACAGTTCGATTAGCAACTTGAAACAAGTAGGTATGGCTGCGGGGCTGGAGCAGCTACATGACCCACCCACCAGCTACCTACACAATCAGACCCTTTCACTGCTTGGTCTGGAAGCAGGAGTCCTGTAGAAACTGATGATTAGCATTTAGCTAGCTATGAAGTGTTACTTTAAAAGGGAGGTGGTTAAGGTTAGAGTTTGGGTAAGGGTTACATCTTGTTACTTGTAAGGTAAATCACAGCATCATGTTCAATGAATGAAGTCAATTAATGAAGTGGTCTGTTGCTGTTTGGTCTCACATGTATTCATTATGACGTTGCGATGTAGCAGGGTTTAAATATCTGTCGCATTGGTGGGTTTGTAATGGTGGTGGGCACAGTTTGTAGGGGTGTGTCATGTAGGCTACAAACAGAATGTGGCTGCAGCTATACATGTCTCACTTAAGACAGGTCCAGACAACATATAGGCTCATCTCTACAAGCAGATATCTGTATCTAAAATGCAGATAAATTAGAAAAAAGCTAATAAAAATCTATATTGTCAAAAGACAGTGGCTGATGGGTTCAAAGATTGCATTTCGTCCAATGCAGTCCACCGCTTTTGCTCTCCAAGAATTTACCAATCAAAGCCTGCTCAAATATTATCATTTTTTGTCTAATTGCTCTAATTCTGCATACATACTATAAAACTTCAATTGAACACCTAGTCACTTTTACTAGTCCAGTGTGGCTACACATTTTGACAAATAAAGGCCTGTCTCAATTAGACACCTGGTCTGGTTGCCAGGCAGTTCACTGTTCTTCAGCTAGGGTGTTGGCTATGGTGTGTCCATTCCTCAATTACCCAGTAAGTTATTCATATTCCTTTAGTCTGTAAGGTTCCTCAGCTCAAAACAATCAAAGGGTTTTTTCATAAAAATTAATCCAAGTTGTGTGTATGAAGGATAAAATGGTGTTGTGTGGGTACGCTGGGGGCCGTAATCCTCGAAAGCCGTAACTCACTCTGTCTCTGACGCTTTGTCTGTTGGAACTAGATCATAGGAATGATTCATAATTGATATATTATCTGAAGCCTTATTTTTAAACAAGTAATACTCATACAGGTTTAAATTAACAATTTGATTGTATTTCCTGATCTTTGCTGGGCAACAGTTTTGTGTGAAAGGAATTAAAGGTCTGTCCCAAGGATAGACCTGTGGATTTCAGTGATTTAAAGGTAGGGTCTGGAGGATTTTCTAGTTGCTGTTTGTAAAGACACATTCAAATTTGGCCCTTCCTATCAGGTTCAACTGCGCGCTGCCCCTACCCCTCCCGGCAGTTGGGTGTTACACAAAATGATTCAAAGCTCAATCTTCACACTACATCAAGCCATATATTAACTAAACGTAAAGTTATTTGCATCGGTTGATAGTCGGAATTAGCCTCCACAACAAACTACGTAGGAGTTACAGTTGTTGTAATGGAAAAGTTGATAAATTAGCAAACTAGCACAAGCTAACCGGCCTGTATTTGGGATTTACCTGTCCAACAGAAAGCAGGCCAACTCCACGTCGCTGTACATCCCGAGCCTCTCCTTCAATGTTCGAAAGTGGGTGAAAGCCACCCCAGAGTTTTGGCCCGTGCTTTATCGGCTCGGCGTTTTGCCTCACTCACATTTAATTTCCTTTTCTTCGTGGGTACGTCTGTATCCGCCATTTCTCCCAGATGTACGGAGCCCGGAGGTACGGAAGAAGGCTTCACAGAAGAGGTTCAGGCAAGGCTCGTGCTGGTGCACGCTCGGACACGCTCAGGCACGGCACCTGCGCTCTCTCATTGGCTGGGGAAATCTCCGCCCAGAAGCGGTCTGAGCTCACAAAACATCAAAATACAGTTAAAGGGCAGGAGCTCTGCAAACAGAGTCACCACCACACATGAGTAGAAGCCCATAGGTGATGATTAAGCAGGATTTCATTTGTATATGTCTATATTTTGTTTTGTTTGAAAATCCTCCAGATCCTACCTTTAAGCAAATAGTAGCCTTGCTTATCAACGGAGGTTTTACAGTTAAACATCTGTTTATAGAGTTAAGAATGCTGCTGAAGCAAAAGCTGATAGATTCCACTGGAATGACACAATGTAACTCAACCACCAGCCTTTAGTGAAAGCTCCAAAAAATAATACTCATCTACTCACGGACGAGAGGCTTATGCTTGTGACCATGTAAGACGTAAACATTAATAGCATCCTCTTTGGCTGAGCTGTAACATTAGCTAGCTCAGTGGAACAAGTTGAGTTATAGATGCATGCATTCTTCTGTGTGCCGTGATATGGTTTGCAGGTGTAGTTTGATTGAAATAAAATAAGTCCGACATGAAAATGTTCACAACAAGGTCTGTGGATTATCTTGAGTAACTGGGTAATGATTTCTGGAGAGGGACATTGCTGTTGAGTTTGTTAAATGTCTTATTTGGTGCTTTGAGCACCACAAGATGAGTGCCATCTAGTTCTATTATATTAGAGAGAAGGCAGACATCTCTACTGCCAATATTTCCAACACTCTGCAACTCACGCCAAAACAATTTAAACTGATAAACAGAACTACAGATTAGATATGGATTTTTGAATTTGGGGTGAACTGTTCCTTTAAGTGTGTTAATACATTGTAATATATTTTGGTACTTTGGTATTTTGCTACTATACTTATGAAAAAAAATGTGCATACATTTTCTTATAATAGAGCATTTCTTTTAATATTAACGCTTGCGTCTGAGTGCCGACTTCCTCCACCAGTGGTCCCCCATAATTCAAATTATGCATTGACCAGACAATATCCTAATTAAACACATGAAGACAGGCAACATCTAAGTGTGATTTTCCAATAGGCTACAGTGTAGGTATGGATCATTAAAATGCTCCATAACATCTGTGTTTCATCTCTCTGTTTTCATTTAACAAGGCCTAGAGAGAGCCACAGCTCTCGCCCCACTGCACACTGTTAAAACATGAGGTGCTCCACTCTACGACTCCGATATGAAGTTGTACCTCGTTTTAATTAGTGTGCACGGAGGTATGATAATCTCGGTTCTACGTGTTCAAAGCCTTGAAAAGTTCCAGGTTTTATGATTATTTCATCCTCTGCTCATCTATAATTAGAACATCTGAATAATTATAAATCACAAAGATACTGAAAATGAGGAGAAGAGGTCAAACAGACGATCATCACTCTCACACACTCTGGCTATACATCTGTTATCAAGATAATGTATTATGCACATGCCGTATGCTAACCAGGCATGTAAACAGAGGAAGCAATAAATAATAAGGCCACAGTGAGTATGAACAGTGACTGTCAAGTCCAACTGTCTGAGATTCCTGACATCCATATGTGTCCGTAGCTGAATGTTTTTTTGTGTACAAGTAATAAAAGCAAATTGCAAATAACATTCACTCAATATTTATGAGTTTGGCCTGTTAATAATCTCAACAAAAACAAAAATAGGCTTTCAATGATAAACAAAGGCAGATTAAAATATAAACTTATTAAGTGTTTTTGAACCAGAAAGACTTTTTAGCCACACAATCCATAACACACATGCATAAAATCCTCTGAAAGGACACCATGAATAAATTTGTGCTCCTCCGTCTTTCTGTTATATTCTATAATCAATACACAAACAGTGGAGGAGCGTGTAATGCCTCATATGACACGCCTCTCAGGGTGGAGGCTCTGCCGACCTGCCAAGCTCTCATCGCTGGGACTGTCCACTCGCACAAAGTAATGAGATCATCCTGGGTGAAGTGATGCTGAAAATGAATCATCTCCTCCCTATCCCCTAACGGCACGGTGGGCACATTTCTCCTGGACCTTGTACTCCGAGGCCATCCATCCTCCACCACAGCGCAGGGCAGTGGCTTCACTCATCACAGGCACAGAACCAGCACCCTCCCACCCCAACCAAAGCACCTGACATGAAACCCGTATCTAATCCAATCATATCCGTACGGGTCAACTCCAGCAACAGCATTTCTGTAAGAAATATTATGACTTTTCCATTTTGGGTTCTCATTCACTTAAAGGGTGAAACTCAACTGCAAATTGTTGCAGGTCCAGTTATTGTTTGGCCAGGTAAAGATCTATATTTGTTGATAAAGGCATGTCAGCACAGTAGATACGCAGTAATACCCTTGTATCTTCAGGACATGTTTTCTGTTAGAAGGAAATGGCTATTTCAGTTTAACACAATTCTGCTCTGCGAGACAAAAGTATAAGAACATTCCTGCGGGTAATGAAATCACAATGCACAATCAGTGGTGGGGTTGAAGGATGGCCGCGGTCTTAATCCATTACACCTCGCAGCCTGTTTTCATGCTGCCCCCGATATTAGGACAAAGCGCATTGATGAATTCCCGCTAGGAGAGGCTTTTTCTGGACAGACACAAACATAAACAATCTGGTGCAAAGAAAAAGGAGGTGCAATGTGGCCGTGAAGATAAAGCTTAATCTATCACAACTCAGTAAGTGTTATAGGAAAAGACAGTTTAAAGGTTTAGAATAATCACAGATGTCAGGGGCTATTTTTCATCGTGCAAAGGATATGAGATGTCTCGGAAATATGTCTTGAGGAGTGGTGCTGGTGCTGGGACTATTGCCTGGGTGCGTCAAGGGGAAATGCTGCAGGTCACAGGGCCAGGTGACTGGCAGTGCCACAAGAGACAAAAACAACACAGCCCAGGCTGCGGGGACAGACACATAACAGAGGACGGACAGGCCTTTGACCAGCTGACCCGCTCTAGAGAGATCAAGGAGTACACCACTCAGTCTAAAAATGCTTGTGAGAAAGCCAAGGCCTGTATTTGTGATGGATGACTCACTCTGGTCACACACATTCACATGAATGAGTCTACAGTGGCTATTTGCCATGCAAATTCTCACATAAAAGAGCAGGAGGAGCCACACTACTGTCGAGGTACCAGTTTAATGCGAGTGTAAGCAGCTCATCACACGATTGGTTCATTGCAAATCCATTTAGTGTGCAGTGCATTAATCATGCTGCTGGCTGCCAAGGTTCACCGTTTATGTTGCTCTGTAGATTAGAAGAGAGGGGTGTTGGAAATTCTCTTTAATGGCACGGAAGCTCTCATTATGCTCCCTACATTCATTCATTTTTGCAATGTTGCGTTACATACATGCTCACAGAGGCTGGATGGAGAACCAGCTGACTGATAGAGTACGTGCACAGAATCCTCAGAGAATCCGACTTGTATATGAGATTCAGCCTTCTCTGCAAGCTAAGCATTGCCTCGGCAAAGTTTAAAGGTATATTACCAGGCCATTTGCGGAAATAGCTTGCCGTACAGTAGATATAGATATCATTATGAGATTCTCAATCTCCCCATCAAACTCCCTTGGGCTCACTCTCAATTATACATACTTCTTGCAGAGCTGCACTGAGTGGGGTTCTGACATTATATTCAGTGCTGAGGTGATGTTACCACATCACAGAATTAGATTGCATTACAATAAGGTTATATGAATTAACCCAGATGTAAAAATAGCACACAAATGCACACACACATACACACACACACACACACACGTACACACAGCACCCGCCCCCAAGCAGCCCACACATACACACGGCTACCGCGGTGTTCGCTTACTTATTAGATTAATAGTTTTCCATTACGAGCCACGCGAGATGAACGCAGCTGATTGTCAAAAGCCATCATGATCACTTAGCGAGTGTCACACTTGATCAGAACCAACCTTACCCATCCAAGCTGAGGCTGAATACATGTATATTAAAAATAGCCGTGCTGCATGCGTCGAGCATCAAGAAGCACATGGATTCTTGAAACATCACACGCGCTCACATTGCGCGTCAACATCAGATAAGACTTAAGACGGGATTTGATGGATGGAGGTGCCAGAGGGAAAGTAATTTTCACTAACTTATTCTTGCTGCTGTGAATAAGAAGAGGCAAAGGGAAGGTGAACAGGGTGCTACACAGCTGGTAGCCTCAAAGTGTCTACTGTAGTATATGGTATCAACACAAAAGCACAAGGCCAAAAATAGGAGAGCAAGATTGCAGGAAATCAATTTAACAATGTTCTCTGTTTTGATGTAGTGGTCACACTAACATACTAACTATATCTACACCCAGTGGTGTCATTTAATGAAGCTGATACTTTTTACAAGTATTACAAGTATTTTTTGTAGTTTTTATATTTCTGTCAACTTTCACTTTAACTCTGTATCATTTCCTGAATAAAAAGTTTACTTTTACTCCAATACATTTCTATGCATTGGAGTAAAAGCAACATTTTCAATGAGCTTGTTAGTTCAGAGGTTGTTGGTGTTTCCCTTAGCGAAGGGGATTTGGAAACGATAACATGTAGATAGCGGAAGGAAGGAAGAATGCCAATCAAAATTAGCAGCCCTAATGGCAGCCTCCAAGTCACAGTCTGCATCCGGTGAGTCAGATTAATGCAGCCATAATGTGCACACTTAAAAAGAAAATTTGCCATCTTGTATGTGGCTGTCTAATCATTGTTTATGGAAAATGTAATGGTTTGAAGTCATTCATTCTTCAGTGTGTGCTACACTGAGTGAGACAGATGAGTTTGCAGCTGCAAAATCTGTTCCTACATTCAGCACTAACTGTGACGTACAGTAGTTGGATGCAGGACGAACCATAGAATGGAGTTTGCCTCTGAATGCTGCTCAAATACAGAACTCTCTTCTTCTGTATTGCAAACTATCTGCAACTTTCCAGCAGCGAAAATGACACCTAAATTACACCTAAAATGTGAGTGCAGAGGATGTTAAGGATGAGGACACATTGTAGTGTTTTGGCTGACTCAGATATTCAGCCGTATTTATTTGAGCCAGAGAATACGACTGAAGAAATGCAGACAAGTGCAGCTGCATAGAGGATACATCTAACGGGGACCTTCCAAAACCTGAACTGGTGAGACCAAAAAATGGCAGGTAAAGCCTTTCCTCAGATTGCCCTGTGAAGCCAATAGAAACTGAATCATTATGGGGAAATGAATTTCAGAGTGGGCCGTTTTTGTGGAATGCTGACACCAACACCAAACTATGTCTTAAAGTTGTAGTACTCACTTGGACAAAGGTGTGCTGGAGACCTTCAGGATCCCGAGGATAAACTGGAATGGACAAACAAGACCAGCAGGGCCAAGAGAGCAGATGACATTTGAGTGAGTATTTTTGTCACCTAATGCTCTGTGTTGAGGCTCACAGTGCATCCTGGGACTTGTAGGCACTACCATGGCACTACAAGGAAGAGAACTCAGCTTTCATAGGAAAAATTTCCCTTTAAGACCCGTTTTACAGTATTTTTACATTAAAATGAGACAGCTGGAAACATTAAAAGGTCAGAGAGAGGCAGCGTTTTCCACCAACTCGTGGAGTTTAGCTTAATTAGAAAGCTGGCTACCATAAGGATGTAGATACTGGGACGTCACCACTACTGTTTTGAAGCCTTGACTATTGCATTTTTGCTGTAGCCATCTTGGATTTTTGGAACCAGAAGTCACCATATTTGGATGAGAAGGTTGAGATAATCCTAATGCTAGCTGGTAGCTTGTTTAACACAGTACATTAGAGCAATGGTTAACTGTGATAATATCAGTGCTAATGCTAATTTTCACCAGCAAAAAACAGCCTTAAAACCATAAAAACCAACTAACTGAACATCCGACTTCTTAGGGTCTTTTAGTACAACCAAATGCTAAACAAGACTTTTTTTTAGGCTATCAAAATGCTACAATTAACTTTCATTTAATTTGCTCTTAGAGTCAGCCTCAAGTGACCATTTGAGGAACTGCAATTTTTGGCACCTCCACACTGGTTTCATTTTTCAGCCCTTGAGGTTGCTGCTTGCTCACTTCAAGCCATTCAGGTCAGAGGTCACCGGCTTTTTGTCTAACAGTGAATTACATGTTAAAATATCAGAATGAGAGGGGACATGGTGTCAGACAGCTGTGGGAAAACATGTTGGTGTGATGTGACATTAAGGTGTACAGCAGCAATGCAGCAACACAACTGCTACCTCAAGACAAACACAAACTGTCATTTCTAGAAAGACCTTTCCATCACAGAGCACTCCTGGCTGACACTGTTCTCATGTTCAGCTTTGAATTGCAATAACATGCAGTCCATAAAGAATAAGGATTACTGCAAAGTCACATCTTTATGTATGAGAGTGACAATATGGCTTGATATATCACTGCTGAGGACTCCAAGAGTCATTCCTTTTATGTGACAACTAAGTTACTCAGTTGGTATGACATATCCTTTCAACAGTGGCTCATAGCTGCTGTTTGGAAGTCAAATGGCTCCTAGAAATGTAGTTAGAATCACATTCTGCATGGGGAACTATTAGCTGTATATATTGGCAGGAAAATGATTTGAAGTCAAGGGATAAAATATACACACCCATCACAGACAGAAGCTTCCTATTCCAGATCGTAAAATCCATACATTGCTCTGAGGTGCAAAGCTGCTCTAAAGGCTGCTCACTATCTCCACTAAGTCCAGTATGTCCTCAGCTGGGATAAACTAACACTTTATGCAAGTCAAGGTTTTATCTGACTAACAAGCTGCCAGTCTTATTTTAGCTCCCAAAAATTCCACACATCACTCAACTTATAAATCGTGCTGTCTGAGCACTTGGGAGAAATAAATTATTCCCCCCAAAACACAGTTTTTTTTGGATTTCCATTCTAATGATGTGCTGATACTCCACCCGTTATGAAAATCATCTTTTTAAGAGTTTGTAAAGTGTCTGTGTGACAGGTTCATATTACAGGCTTTCTTTCTATCAGCGTTTTGCAGGTGTTGCTCAACTCAACAGCCGAGTCTGCTTTTGAAAACGTGCAGCGCCGCTAATGTGTTAGTGACGCCGGAGCAACAGAGGATTTGTTAGAGGACTGTAAGCTCGGCTCCCATCTTCTTTCTGAGGTATTATCCTCCATCATCTTTCCCTCACACCTCACAGTCCGACTGAAAAGCCTGTTTGTAAATTTCCAAGCTTCACTGTGGCGTATTGGTGGTTTGTGCCGATAGTGAGTATCTGTTACTTTATTTAGGCTGCGGATAAAACTTCTTTCCCTAAAATTATTTTGTGAGATGCTGCTCTCAAACTTGGAAAGGTAATCCTGCGCCAGACCACAGCTATAGATATTATCTAAAAATCTGGATGTGATCTGGATCTACAGAGGGGCAAAAATATCTAAACAAAACACACAGACTGTTACAATCTGCTCCCTGATAAACATTAATAGAAAAAAATCAACCTCTTGACGGATGATATATTTCTTGGGAAATATCGGACAGCAAAATAATCTGCTGCTTTCCAAAAACAAATATGTTGCATGGCTAAGAAGATTAGGCTTAAATCATGGATGACCACTGAGTGCAGGTGGCCATCTTACATAAGAGATAAGCAATTACAGTTGATGTGTGCCAAAATCCTGATACAATAACTGATGGGTTCACAGCCAGGTTTATATGAATAATTGATTGTCAAACTATTGTTGTGATAAACAACTACATGAACAGGAATTATTTATGAAATTGTGTATATGTTTACCGATGCAAAGGAAGCACTTTTCTGCAGTTGGACTATTTTTAGCATATGGGAGGGCAAAAAAAAAAGATGAAAGTAGCTCCCAGTTCAGTATGGTACAGTACATGGTAATTCCATTCACTATCCTTCAAAGCAGTGAAAGTGAGGGCTCTGATTTATTCATAAGCCAAGCTTCTTCTGCCAGAGAGCATTAGACAAAGGCAGATCACACAAAGGTAACAATTCTGCTGAGAAAAGCAAATTACAAATCAAAACAAATCAAACCAGGGTGTGAACAGTAAACATGTTGCACCGCACAGGCTACACTACCCACTGGACTCAACAGCTGACAAGTACAACTTCAAGCAGCTGAGCTAATTATTTGTTTTTTTGAGATGGCTGTAGGTCAGGTTCTTTCATTTTTTTTCCAATCCTGTGGTGTAAAATGCTCCTCCCTGGCTTTAAGGTGTCTTGCAGCTCCATGTCAGAAATAATTCAACATGATTCTGGCTGCACAGCCTCCATCAAGCCTCTGTCAGTCTCTATCAGAGAGTGAAGGTCACCACTCTGTCCTGCTTACCTGGCCTCCTGCAGCCCCACCACATGTCCTCACACTGTACCTTCATCTCACCTGATTACTGTGGCTGGAGATCAGAAAACACTGCATTTATCTCTGTCGCTATTAACAGAAGGAGGATAAATCACTAAGTGCAATATTGGCTAGGAACAAAATAGAGTAGGAAGGTTTTTAAAAGCCAATACTGACAACAATACCAACACTTATTTTGTTTTACAGTTGCAATTAAGTGTTCCTGCAGAATGAAATTATTGTCAGGCTACAAAATAAGATGTTTTTCCCATATATGGCAGCTTCATGCACTATTTTTTAGCCCAATCTCATTCCCATGTTGTCCAATAAAAACGCTTTATCACACCCCTCAGCATGTGGTATTGACGTCAAAGGCACCCTTTGGCGTCTTTATGAGAAGCTGGGGGCATTCAGCCAAGTCTAATGTAAACCCATGCACAGCAATACTTGACACTGAGAGCAACTGACATCGCATGAAGAACGAGAAAGGGTGAGAGGGAGGTAAGGTGGGTGGGTCAAACAAAACAGGACTTTCATCCAAGGGACCAGTTTGTGTCTCGTGTGAAACCAAAACTCACCGTTGTTTGAACTTAACCTTGTGCAAATTACATGTTCTGTATTTTAGGCATGTTACATTATATAACAAAGGCATTTAAACCTAGAACATGATCTTTTTCCTAAACCTTACCAAGAACTTTTGTTGCCCAAACCTAACCGCAACCATTTCACAGCATCAACCACAAGTTACAATGTGGTTTTAGCTGTGCGTCACATAGATACACTTAAGGGTGCCCTGTGCATTGTGATCTGACTCAGAGGGGCATGAGAAAGCCTCAGCATCTGATGACCCGGGAATGAGTATGGGTTGGAGAGAATGCCTAAAAATGTGTACAATATATTATTTGAGAAAAACATGATAGTTGCCAAGGAAAACAATCATCCTGCAGAACCTACACTCTATTTTGTAGCTAATTGTTCTCCCACTGTCTTCATCATTCTGAGACCATAATACAACAAATGTTGAGGATGACTCATTTTTACTCCTGCAGCCGAAAGAGGCAAAAATTGTCTGGTATTATTATTCTAAGGTTATGTAACATAGATAGAGTAGGAATTTGGTGTAAACACCATCACTAATCCTGAAACCTATTTTGTGATACTATGCTGGAGTGGAGTTCCCAGAATGGATGTTTAGATGACAAATCTGCTACATTTAAATCCATGCCATAATAATCTGGGCTGCTCTTATTTCAAATCAAGGATCCACAACAATGCCAAGTCAGTGTGGTCTTCAATACTCTGCATTAAATATTAGGCCATTTACTCACTTATGCTAGATTTCTCTAAGGAATAGCCTCATAGGATAAAGAACATGGGCTTATGTTATTATCTGAATGAAACACATTTGAAGGTATTTTTAACAGTCTGTAAGATTCAGGGCTTCTAGGGAAACATTTGGGGTCTTTTTATAAGATGTCTCACTTAAAGCATCTCCAAAGTTGAGGTCAAATAGTCCAGATGTATGCATCACTGTTGAACACCATTTAGATCAAATGATAAAAACGTGAGCAACGAAAGCAATATAAACATTGCAATTTAATCTGATCCATTTATATTTCCCTATCTAGTGGTTTGCTGGTAACATTTCTTTTTTCAACCAAGTTATTAAACTGCAAGTTGACAGCCATCAGCCGATCAATAATCACACTTCCTCTCTGGATTAATATTAAACTGACAACAATCAAATTAAATGACAACATCAAATAATGCATGCTGTCTCTGGTGTATATTCTTTCATTAAGTAACTCGAGCCTCCTTGACCAAAAGGTTATTTCTAATAAAGAAAAATTACTTTTAATCTCGAGCCTGTGGGGCCTCTAAGGTGTGATCTGGTCACTGTTGATGAATATCTCTTCGTCCAATCCTGCCTTCTGGCTACAGTGTGATGATGCTGACAAACAAGACTGAGCAGACATAATAAACCTGTAGATTTAGGATTTTCAAAATATTACAAATTAGCTTACTCGCAAAGCAATATGCCAATATGATGGAATCCTTCAGCAATGTTTGTAAAGAAAACTGATTTGCACACCAGACTGCTTCTTTAAGAGCCCATCCACATTGGGACTATTAATAAATAATGGTGCATCAATTGAAATTTAATCAAGTGCTGGGAGATTATTTGATCTGTAACATATAGATGGACATATTTCAAAGTCAGTGTGTAATAGGGATGGAAAATAATGTAATACTGTCATTTATTGACTGTCAGTGTAGTTTTGCATGATGACAGTTTCATGTTATTTACAATAAAATGTGGTGGGTATGGTATGGTCTAAATGGACGCTTCATAGAATGTGATGCATTATAGTGGATCGGTTTGACATTATATATCTTAATAGGACCTATAATGCTCATTTTCAGGTTCATACTTGTATTTAAGATTTCTACTAAAACTTGTTTACACACTTAAATGTTTAAAAAGCATTTTTTTCCCCTCATACTGTCTGTACTCGAACATATGTATACACCCTCCATCTGAGAGGGGTCTACTCCAGCCAACATTTGTATGTGGGGCCCATGTGGGTAGTAAATGGGCCCTATGTGTGATTGTCTACGGGTTCCATACTGGCCCCATGACATTTGCCTACATAAGTGGGATTACCCAAGTGGGTCCTAGGTTAAGATGCCCATTTTGGACCCAAGTAGCCCCAGAATTACCCATATGGGGCCTGCCTAGGCAAACCCATCCATGTAGGCAATTGGCATGAGGTCAATGTAGAGCACATGGACTATCCAATATAGGGTCAATTTTCACCCCATTTACGACCCACATGGGCCTCACACATACAAATCTTGGCTTGGATTTGGCACCTGTGTATTTACCTCCCAAAAAAGCCCTTGTGTACTCTGATTGGTCAGCGTATCTGGGTCTTCTGTAGAAATGACTGTAATCACAAATAGTGGCACCTTTTACCATATAATATCACTGATAAACACAACCAGACACGTTCAGGAATCTGATCCTAATTTGGGAACAATTTACAACAACAGCAACCAAGTTCACATGTTTTCCTGAAATTAGCATGTTGCTATACATATGTTAGTATAGTGCAATGGCAGCAAGGGAATGACAGTAACAGAGAATATCGGCACTGTCTACCATGAAAAATCACCAATAAAGGCTTCTAAACACAACCAGACATGTTCTTGCATGAATATGATCCTGAATTGGGGAGAATAGTAAAACAAAAGTAACCAAGATTATATTTTCCTGACATTAGCACTTAGCTAATGTATGTTAGTTTTGTTTTTGTTTTTTTTGTTTTTTAAAGGGCAGACAAGTGTGAAGGGGGCAGAGAGAGAGGGAGTGACATGCAGCAAAGGGCCACAGGCTGGAGTCGAACCCGGAACTAATGTATGTTAGTAGTGTACTTGCAGTACACTAGTATAACAGAGTGTGTGAAATCCCCATTAAAAGCTTCTAAACACGGGGCGTCGGTGGCTTAGTGGTAGAGCAGGCGCCCCATGTACAAGGCTGTTGCCGCAGCGGCCCAGGCTCGACTCCAGCCTGTGGTCCTTTGCTGCATGTCACTCCCTCTCTCACTCCCCTTTCACACTTGTCTGAAATTAAAGGCTAAAATGCCCAAAAAAAAAAAAAAAAAAAAAGCTTCAACATAACTGGTCATGTTCCAGCAGGAATATGATCCTGACATGCATCCTGACATGCATCCTTACATGTTTCCCTGACATTAGAAATGTATGTTAGCATCATAATTGCAGCCGTGGAATGACTGTCATGGAGAATGGCTAGACATTTTTGTGGATTATCACAAATAAAAGCCTCTAACCACAATCAGGCATCTTTCCAGCAGGAATATGATCTGAACTCTGGGAGAAATTCACAAAACGGCAACTGAGTTAGCACGTGTCCCTTAGGTTAGCATGCAGCTTCATGTAGCAGTGTAGCCTCATAATGTCAACACTTGCAGTAGCATGCCTGGAGCAGATGACCATATAAAGATATCCGGCACACTATGATGTCACACTGTTGCCAGAGTAGAAAAAAACTGCTGGAAACATGGTGTTAAAAACAGTAAACAGTAAATCTCAGTAAACTGAGATTTTTGCGTACAGGGATTGCATCTACATATGTTTACCTCAGTATCTGAAACTTTAGCCATATTTAGGCCTAATATGAACATCCTTTATCTTAACACTATGTATAAGACATAAAATACAGAAAAGCATAATAGGTGGCCTTTAATAAGTGTTAACATAAAAAAAATCTAATAGTGCAGCTTTAATAATATTGTGATATTCACTTTAACTGTGCTATCCATACATAGCTTTTCATTCACATAAACAATCCTAAATTCTGTATTTACAAGGTGATCATGTCATTACTTCACACCAGTGTACAGCAGAGGTCTGGTTGTGCCACTACATTTCCACGTGTAGCTAACGTCTCCTTTAGAAAAAGCACAGCCATCAGTTTTACAGTAAAATGTAACATAACCATGTCACTGTTTCATCGGGCTGCCTGTCTGGCTGGTGGCCAAGGAAGTATTTTACTTGGAGAGCAGAAGCGACTGACAGATGCCCGAGCGGCAACAAAGCATTCATCAAGGCATCTGCAGGCTGTGAATACAGAGGCTGCCTCGGCTTGTATCCACCTGCAGCTATTAAGACTGCCAAATCCCAGGCATGAGAGGAGCTGGCTGAAGCAACACTCTGGTATCACAGACCTGACCTCACTAGACAACAGTCAGCTCTGGGTGTTAAACCACCCCATCCGCTCCATACATCACTGTTATCTCTATCACCCCTGTGAAGATTAGCCTTCAGCCTGCACTACCTACCTGTTCAGACTGCTGCTGTTGAGCAAAAACTCAGAGAACCCAGGCAACATGAGGTGATAACCCAAAAAAACAAGGTTTATATTCTGAAATGTGGAAGAATGCACTGACATGTACAAGATGCATGCAGGTCATGCAGGTCATGCTCCAAAATAAATCCAGTATACAGCACTACATAGTATTTTTTATTTTTATTTAATCGCTCTGATTGAGTGTGGCTTTTTGTGTGTAAAACCACATCATTTCACCCTTTCTAAATGTGTCATTTTATACAGTTTATCATTGTGTTCACCTCTGCTGAATGAAACAATGGATGATTTTGAGTCCCAATTTAAGTCAGACTCCCCAGAAACACCCTGAAGCTTACCTGGAAGACACCAAATTGGGAAACATTGTTTACGTGCTCGTTTTGCAAGCAGGGAGAATGTAAACAGCAGCGATTGACAGATTGAACTTTATGTCGGTGTATTAGTTGTATTTTATGCAGGCAACACTGCTGTCCTGGAGGAACAAGAATAAAACCATGATTGTTTTTATGCTCTGGATTGTCTCCTGTGTTGTTTTTTTTTTTGTTTTTTTTTAAATGACGGGAACCTGGTGGCCAAAATCTGCCTCCCTCTGTCATTATGTGGTGATGAGGATGTGAAGGGGCCCATATGCATTCTCTAGATGACCCTCCTGAGAGTAATCGATGGGGCTACATGAACGTGGCAGGTTTATTAAGTCAGTGCTTAGAAATTAAGCCACAAAGTGGCATATTAATCATCATTTCAGTGGACTAAGTGACAGAGGAGTGTGATCACTGAATACAATTTTAAGGGATGAGGGGTTGCATTTGAATGAAAACGGCTAATGGCATATTTATTACGCTGTAGTGCCTTCCTGGGTGGGAAAGGGGTGAATGAGTCTGTGTCTGTGTTCCTGTGTGTGGGGGGTAATTTTCCTTTTAATGATCCCTGTGTATCAGCACGAAAACATAATCAACATGAAGGGCTCAGGACATCTGAAGAAGGATTTGAGGTACCCAGTGGCTACACTTCAAATATGAGATAAACATCAGACAGTGCAAGCACATCCAGGACACACACATGCAGGCAGATAGTCACTATGAGATAGACTAGAGTAGGTGGCCACAATTCTTCTAGGAATGAGCTTTGTTTTTTAAATCACAAACTCACTTATTTGGGATATTTTATACTCAGCTATTATAATAGACTGTTGGGTTATTTGGATTCAAAATGAGTGTCCACTCTGCAAAACATAATTTCTGATATATATTTCTCACTGTGTGTCTCATAATAACACATAAGACGGATACCAGTGTAGTGCCTGAGAAAACTCTGTGAGAAAGCCACTGTTCACAATCTGTGATCTCTCGCTGCAGGTGTCTCGTGCGCGTCAACCTGATCTTCTAAACAGTGACGGAATGAGGAGAGGAAAAGGCGCACTGACTTCTACCTTCACCAACATCCTCTACACATATATGCACACCTCATGCGTGTCTTGCAAACTGACTGATCCCTGCATTAACGGTATAACCTGTCTCCAGAACGCGGGCTCTCAAAATGCAAAACCCCTCTCATTGTAACTGTGCGCTGCAGCCTGGCGGAATGCGCAAAGGATGATGATGTCTCACTCCGGCACGAAACACTGTTGGCTGCCGAGTCTTAACTTTCTTTAAAATGCTTTGATATTGGATATGTGGAAGTATGAAGCGCATGAATGGGGATCATGTCATCCTACACAGTTACGCGGTGCCTGTGCAAACGCATGGCAAAGGAAAGGCGGTGAATTATCTTTGCGCTGCAGCGTGCAGGCAGCCAGGTACACGCTGAACTGTACAACGATCTATTGCATAGCACAATAACTTCGACGGATGTCTTACCTGTTCAGGAGAGGAGACACGACAGTAAGCAGAAGAGAGGAGAGGGGATGTCGGGCGGAGAGCCGAGGCATACAGCCTGCACTGTGGATGAAAGGAGTGCTACACGTCCCGGCAGTGAACTCCAAAGTGCGTCTGTCTTTTTTTTTTTTCCGTAAAGGACAGCGAGATTCAGACCAGCCCCCTTTACATATCAAACTATATCCAGCTGGACTCCTCATCACCATGGCATCTAATCTAAGAGTCCTGCATCATGCATGTGAAGCATTTGGTGGTTTTGTGGTGGCAGTGAGCTTTACAATGAAATCATGTTTTATCAGTTAAATGTCCTAAAATACACAGCATTATGTGCTGTTCATGAGCCTTCACACAAGTTTGATTAGGAATTTTTTGTTGTGTTTCCTTTTAAACTCTTACATGCATTGGTCATTGGAACATTCACTCCTTAATTAGTGGTCAAAAGGAGTTTCTGCTTATAATAATTAATTGAATGCCACAGGAGCATTCTTTGTGTGTAATGTTAAAAAAATGTTAAAAAAAAATATTTTCATTAAACTATCAAGCTGCAAGTTGCAAGGTTGTGATATATCTGCTAAACAAATCGAACTGCTCAGTTAAACTTGCTGTTTTTGCCCACTTTGGGGCAGTGAAAACAACTTGTGAACACAATGTTGACATATCACCACCTTCTAACCTGACAGCAAATAGCTGCTGAAGCACACATGCAGCAGTTACAGCAACATTGTCCTTCATGTGGAGTTTTATATATGTCCACCTGATGAATGTAAATCCAGTGTTCACTTTCTTTTAGCTCTGTTTTGGTCTCCACCAGCTCCTGAGGTAAACATGTCAACAATGAGCTAAAACTTGCTCCTTAAAGCGGAGGGGAGCTGCAGATTAATAATAATTCTCTGCAGGTTCATCACTGCAAGCAACACCTCTCACATTACACGAGGCCCAGACTGGCCTTCAGGAAGTTTGGGAATTCTTCTGCTCGGCCCGTCCTGTCTTTTTCTTTCCCAGCTTCGACGTTACACTCTTTGTTAACACCTTATTTTGAAAACTGGACATCACACGTGTATGTCTCTGCTAACGTCACCAAGTCAATTACTAGCTCTCCTCATCAGCTTGATCTGGGCCATCTGGATGCATTTACCATGAGAGTCAGTATATGGGTGCACTACAGTTGTAGCACTGGCTGATTTGACCATGGAGATGCGAGTGATGGCTGGCTTGACCCAATTATTTTTAGAACGTGCCCTGCGGGCGACTCACTGGCTCCCTGCGGGCAACCAGGCGCTTGCGGGCACAGTGTTGACTATCCCTGATAAGGCATATGATATCAGATAGCCAGCCCAGCAATAAAAAAGATACTTATGTAAATATAATGAGCTGTATGTCAATATGTAGTGTGAATATAGTGTGCTCTTGTGGATGGTTCTAATTTAGTTCTGTGTTTAAACACTGTTGACTGTTTTGCAATATTTCAAATAACTCTAAAAAGCAGGCTTGTAGGTGATCATTACATGAATTAAATTTTAAATGGTAGCTTTCTGTACATGCGGAGGAAAAGTTTGGATAATTTGTTTCACTGATTGGCATAATAGCCACAAACAATACAAATTAACACATTTTTTAAATATGTATTTTATGATTCATTTATTGACAACCATGTTGTGTCAGTTCAAATTTAGTGTATCAAATTGGGGCCACTTGACACCAAATTCCCAGGGTGCTTTTTGTTGATACTTCGCCCCTGCATTACACATTGTCATTTGATACATTGTTATTAGTAAAATATGGATTATAGCTGCTTTAGGGCAGCAATTTATCCATAATATTAGCCAGGCAAGTTGATATTGACAATTATGCTATTATGTTGTGTAATGTCATTATAATTGTTGATATTGGTTCCCATGACTGTAACCAAAGTGTATATGTCATGTAAACAGCCATCCATTGTGTGATGTGAAATTTCATTCATCTGAGGTATGAAATGTAAAATGTAAAATGATCTGTCTGTGTCAAATAAAGTGATAAGTGATGATGAGAATCACAGCTGAGATATGATCCACAGTAAATAATTAACTGTACATGCCTGACAAAAGTAACTGATGAGGAGCAGAGATCCCTTTACATTTCCATGGGTCATTTTTGCCCCTCTCATGGAAAATTGGGGGTAGGAATAGACAAAATATAATTTTCTTTAAAAGTTAGTTAAAATATGTAGTCTAAAAACAAAATATGGATTTGGTGGGGGGGGAATATTTTTGAATGAGGGTGCTGCATGTCATCCACCGGTGTCACCCCTGTCAGACATCCCTGCCCTCTGCTGAAAGTAGATTAATTTATTTGTACTTCCCCTTTATTTCACCCAAGGTAATGACTTTGAATTTCACCTATTTTTTAATTGAGTTCTGGGCAAGAAAGCTATTTCTGCTGAAACAATAATCACATAGACACAAAGATAAAAGTTAAGTAAATTAAAAGCATTCAAGATAATTGAAAATGCACAAGAACTGAAGGAGACCTTGAAACCCTGTGCTAACAAGAAATATGCATTCTGAATGATAAACAACTGATAATATTAAGATATTATGCGAGAGATTACAAGAGAATGGAGTTACATAGATGAATGATTGTTTGAGTCGCCTCAGCTTGCAAGCACCGAGCACTTCTTCTACCAATTGTCTTCTAAATGAAAATGTAGAAATCCACACAAAATCTACATCTCAAGATGCATCAGACAGATTCCATTACTGCGGCACCAGCATGAAAACGCTGCTAAAAACCTGAGATTTGAGGGGACATTCTTCTTGTCCAGACAATAGAGAGCAGGAATTTGGATTCTGGCCTCATTCTGAGGGCCTTGGCCGGTAAAGCAGCAGAATGAGAGAGAAGTCATTATCTTTAGAGATGATAACTCCAGGGGCCATTCATGTAAGGACAAATCCCAGAGGAAGGTACGCCAGCAGTAGGCACATTATTATCAATAGAGCCAACTCCCTTGTGAAATTCCAGTCCCCCAAAATAGAAAGGAAGTGGCGAGGGTAGATTTCAGTTTCATGATCTGTGGAGAATGTGCTCGGGATCCAGGAATACAAACTACACCAAGGGCAAATACGCAGTTATCAGAAGCGTCTACATAATTAAAGTATTCATTTCATGTAATTACTGTCTAATCCGGTGGGACACCAAGTGTTACATTATGAACTTCCTGATATTGAACAACCTGGGTAAGTGTTGCAGAGCACAGTAATATTATATGGGTTCAATCATTTGGGCGAGAAAGTGACATTTTTTTTTCATTGCTTTTCAGTTATTGTTTCTATAGAACCAAGCTCAGCTTCCTTTTTCAGAGGTTCCAAGAGAAACAGAAGGTTTTTCAATGGTCCAAAACACAACTGAGAAATTTATATAGTGGCATTATATGGGCTTAGAAATAACAAAAGTTATTATGCCGTGACCATAGTTCTGTTAGCACAGGCAGAGCACTCTACTGGACTCTATGAGTAATACTCTTCTCTAATCACAAGCATGCAATCGCCTAATGAAAGTCCCCTGAACGTATACTAATCATTACATGCCTAGGAGAATACATGCAGTCCCCATAAGGTGGAACACACCACTGTCTGCTATCCTAAACCCTCTTCAGCGAGCACTGTAGAAGCGACAGGGCCTCAAGGTAGAGGGCTCCACCTGTGCTGATAGAACTAGGGTTACAATATTGTGATCTTTCCTTTATCCAACACATTCTCACTTCCACCTCGTCAAATACGGAAGCTTAGTCAGATACTCTAAACTCCAAACAATGAAGCTCTAGGTAATTCTCAAATGTCTAGTTTAGACATTCTGGGATGGCATGTCAACTTACGCTCATTACAAGCGGCATGTTTTTTCAAAATAAATTCCCATTTTTGCCAGGAGATGCATGGTTTTTGCTTGTAGAGTGCATGCAGTCTTCCTCAGTCTTTGAAATAAACGTCAAACAATAAAACACTATTTTTTTAGGTATACTTCCTTGGGTTAAGGCAATAAAAGCACATGATTAGGTTTAGAAAAAAAACGTCATGGTTTGGCTTAAAATACCTACATTTATTACAAATTTAATGTAGGGTCACGTAACATACGGCCTACATCTCAATCGTCATGTAACCAGCCTTGCATGCTACAAATATTAGCTACGTTGATATTGAAATAATTCCACTTACTTTTGGTTTCAAGTGGGAAATGAACAGCTGTCTCCCAGGTGAAAGTCTCCAGTTTGTCTTACACCTCCCCTCCTGCCCACCCTATGCAGACTTTCTGGCTCGTTATACAACAGAAGTTGCTGGGAAAGTCAGAAAAGATCACTACCCACTGCATCTCATACTGACACTAAAGAGTGCCTCTACGCGTCAGTATCTGATGCTGAGGGCCACTGACCAAGCTTCCACAGGCTCTGCCCTCTACTGGACCATATAGGCACAGTGGGTGGAGCAGGGTGAATGAACATCCTGTTGCAACACAACATCTACACCAGCCACACTGATACTGACCGGCTGAAGGTTGGTTACCACAGTCTGCCTACTTCTTCACAGCAAAGAAGGAGGGGGTCCCAGCCTACCCATGTATGCCACTGAACTGCGTAGAGCCATGGCCTGACCTCACAGGTGTTATGAGACAAGCAATAAACGCCCTGCACACCACATCAAAGAGCACAGGAACATGAGTAATATACCCAGAGGGGCGTCATCCCAACAAGCCCCGCTGTGACAGTCATCACAAGCAGGAAGTCCTAGCAGAGATGTTTTTTTTTGAAGGATAAAACTAACAATATAAAATGTATCAAATAGTGTGCTTGAGAGGGGCTGGTAGATTTTGTTACCTTTGGACAGAGCCAAGCTAGATCATTCCCTCTGTTTACAGTCTTTGTGTTACGTTAGGCTGAACAGCTGCTGGCATCAGCTTCTTATTTACTGTACAGACATGAGAGAGGAATAAATCTTCTTATCCAACTCTTGGCAAAAATGCAAACGAGTTCTTGTTCCCCAAATGACGAACTAACCTTTATCAGTTTTATTTGTTTTTTTTAGATATTACAAAGCACTTGGTTAAGTTCAGGAAAAGAATGTTACATTGGTTATATGTTTGCTTTGTATGTCGGTGTAGCACTCCATGGACTAACATTGCCAGGGGACATATTCCATAACAAGTTTACTCCAGAATGTATTCTACAAAACCATTTAGCAGTATACAAAATGCGTTTTAGGGGGCAGAATTGTTTTGTAACTGGACTAAGTTCTCTTACATGACAAGTTTGCACCATAGTTCTCCTGGAGAACTGAAACTCAGATTTAGACATCTCATTGTCTTTATTTGCTGACATAAGTTTGAACATCACTGTTAGCATCTGCTGATATGAATCAATTTGATGGAGCAAACTGAGTTTGATGAAACACGTCCCCTCCTCTTCACGCCAAACGTGTGAAGATGCCATAAGATAGAACATACTGCCGCTGACTGCAGTGTCACAAACGACTGTTATGCTACCAACACACAGTGTGAGTTCTTGTCTGTGTGTATGTTCTGTTCGAGCTGCATGTGTGTGACTAAAAAACACGAAAGTCAGCTTTTCTTTAAGCAGTGCCAGAGATCTTTTATAGTCCAAACAAAGACCTAACATGTCGTTGAGTTGGCTGCTGTTACAATACAGAGGACGCTTCAGTTCCTGAATTTCAACCAGATCTCATCGATTGACTGTGAAGACAAAGAGAGACAGCTGCCTTTTGATGTCCTATTATCATTTATATAATCACATTCATTCAGAGAGGTTTAAATTGAAGACATGAAGGGCAAGGAACTGCGGGGACATCTCTAATGTTTGAGCCACTGAAGTCTACACCATCTTATTTTCTTAATGTGATACTACCAAGAAGCAAACCACAATGCAACATGCCATTTATTCCATCGCTGTGTTGAAAACAGAAAGTACAGACTCACCTATCACCCTCACTTGTATACGCCACAGTACATTCATAATTATAACTGATGGCATTTTAATCTTCAGTACAGTATGGAAATCCTGCTGCTTTGCGTCCCTCCCTGAACATCTGTTGTACTTTGTTTTTATTTGATCCCTACCAGTTGAGATTTTCTCATTTATTGCACACCAGAAAAAAAATCACAGTGTTATCGCAGGAAACTGTCAAGCAAGTATTATTAATGATTTATTACATCCATCTTCTTTATCTATTTTAGAAAAATGTGGGAGGCAAGGCAAGTTTATTTTTACATCACATTTCATACACAGAGGAAATTCAAAGTGCTTTACAGAAAGCATATAAAAGCAAGTCATGACAAAAAATGATTTAAAACACAGAAAA
This sequence comes from Epinephelus fuscoguttatus, assembly GCF_011397635.1. NCBI lineage: Eukaryota > Metazoa > Chordata > Actinopteri > Perciformes > Serranidae > Epinephelus > Epinephelus fuscoguttatus. The sequence continues at coordinate 41,717,902 of NC_064752.1, forward strand.
TGTGCAGTCACTGTAATACAAAAAAAACTCTTTAAAGCTGCAATACTTGATATGAACAATAGGTCAAATGAATATTTAATGTAAAAAAAAAAGTATTGAAATGCAGTCAGAATAGATTATAAATTAGTGTTGCGCAGAAACGCATTACTGTACTAAGGCTGCATCACTTGACGTATTGTAATTTAAGTGGTCTGAGAGAACACTAGACTTCAGCACCTTGTCTTGGCTCAGTTTTCAGGCTTCACAAAATGTAGCCCGTGACAAGAGACTTTGCCCGATCACAGGTCATTGCTGAGAAATGGCGTTCCTATTGGCTGTTCAAAAAATGCAGACACAAGTAAGTACACGCCTGTTTGGTCAAAGCCTGCTTCAATGGCGGGAAATTGTATTCCAGCATTGATAACAACTTCCTGCACTGCAAAGAAACCCAGAAAAGCAAGTAAAAGAGAGTCTACAGAGAGTCAGACAATAAACTCATTAAAACACGTATCAATATTGGAAAAGCATTTCAGAGATGGAGAAAAAATATTGCTAACAGTTTAGCCTTGTGCTAACTGGAGCTAAAGGCTCACAGCCAGTGCTTCATGTTGCACATTTACAGTGTGTTCTCCGCTAAACCCCCCGCCGCTACAGACCACCTCAGCGGGAGGAGAGTGAGTGTAAGTGGGGATAGGTCATACCAAGTTGATTCTAAAATCGGGTGCAGAGCAACTCCAGCTTAAGTTAAAAAAAAAAATAATTTATTACAGAAATGAAAATAGTTACAACTACTAAAACCCAGTAGTGGTTGATAAGACCTTAAAAAACAATGAGTTAAAATACTAAAATACGATGATGCAGTGGTCAGCATTATAGCCTCACAGCAAGAGAGTTCCTAGTTCAAACCCAGGGTGGGGGAGCCCCTCTGTGTGGAGTTTTCCGCTGGCCACCAACCCGCTGGCTGGGGGAATTTGACTGGCTGAATTTGTGCCGCTTCAGCCGCTACATTTGTGGTCTGACAAGGAGTGGCTCAGCAAATGCACCAACAAATAAAACTCTGCAGTGACATAAGATTAAATAAATCAATGTATGGGAAACACTGGGTTACTGTTGAAGCACGTGCATATGCTGGTGGTTGTCTTGTGAGGGGGATTTAGGACAGTTGGGGAAAAGCTGCAGGAGAAAGGTATATTTTCTATCTTTATTTATTATTTTTTTGCCTTTTCCAGATTGTTTTCCTTCCCATGCTTTTAGAAATTATAATGCTCTATTATGTCACACACACACACACATATATATATATATATATATAAATATAAATATAAATATATGGATTTAGATATAGATATACATTTACAGTGCTGTGCACGGATCACAAACACAATAGGTATCTTTTCCAGAATTTGAAACCCTAATATGATTGTTGTATGACACACTATCAGCAGACTCACTGATGAGGTGCACACATCCAGAGCCCTGCGTGCTGTACTCTGTGGCTGTTAGTAATGATTCATAGCATGTCCACCCCCTCAGTGTGAGTAACATTTCAGAGGAAATAGACAAATCAGAGATGCTTTTTATATCTAGACCTTTCAATCGGGATGTAGCCTGTCTGTAATAAGTGACACCCAAGCCTGGCTCTGTAATTTATGTGCTGCCTCAACAAATTGCTTCACAGGGGACCGGAGGAGAGACTGTCCTTTTGTGGCAGATGAAACCCGCAGAGACAGAGCCTCCTCACACTTACTTTAACTTTAAGCTGTTCATTGCCTTTACCCCCCCCCCCCCCCCCCCCCCTCAAAAAAAAAAACATATAAAAGCTATATTCTTGCTATTTCTAGATCTATTTAAAGATGATCACATGAATGCATTTTCTATAAACAGCTGTGCAACTGCAAAGGAACATAATGACTCTGATTGTATGAAAGCCCACCACCATTTGTCAAATTATTACAGCTGTTGCGGCTTTAATCAGAAAACCGCTTGGTAATGTGTCTGCGGAGGCTTCCTCTATTGCCTTAAGTCACACTACTGTCTTATTACATCTCTGTAATGTTATTTGCTTGCAGAGGCAACACAGGTTTCTCCAGCTAATTGTCTCTGCAGGGAGAGGGGTCTTCATGTGTGAAGGAGGAGGGCACATGTGGGGTTTTGGCCCACTTTTGTCTGTCCACAGACAAGACATCAGGACTATGGTAACTGTAGAGACAGTTTTCTGAAGTGATCAACTTTAATTTCTAGTGCCACGAATGCTGTAACAATTTATTAAGTATTCCAAATATTTAATCTGTTCAGAAAGACCTGCAAGATTTGTGATGTATCCAATAAAACACATCCTGATATGTCAAAGCTAAACTCTATTCAGAGAAGTGCAAGCATAAATAATTCACCTTAAGTTTAGCCAGATGGAAGAATAGCTTATGTCTCAATTATACTGTTATTAATATTGTATAGAAGGGGCTCAATAGACCTAATTCTAGTACACACTATAGATGTAGGAGTAATTCTTGGCATACAGTCTCAATTTGCTAGGAATGTCTGGACACAATATGAAAAAAAGCTGAAATACAATTGCTTTCATTCTCATTTTCTGGTGCTACATACAGTACAGTATGTATCACATGCACACTGTACATTTATATTCACATCTGGTTTAATGCAAACCAAGCTGGTGGAGGCAGTGTCAAGTGGGATACAATATGCAGTCCTCACCTTTGTAGCAGTGTGCAGTATGTGCTGTTCCCATATGTGCTGTGATAGACAATACACCATTTCTTCATGAAAAGCTATCCTTGTGACTGCATCTGTGCTATCTTGTCTGACTTGCCACCCCCAGAGTATCAGTGAGGCATCTCTGGGCAGGAGAAAAAGCACACTGGGAGAGGGAGATTTCCTCTAAGTGTTCCTTCTGAAGCAAAGCAATAGATCCTTAGACTGATCTCCTCCCCTGCAGCTACATTAAACACAACAGGTGACAGAGCGCCTGTGATCAGACTCTGAGACAATCTGCGTGTAGGAAAAACAATTAGTAACAACTTAAGAATAAAATGAATGCGAGCTTGAATTGACAGCAGGTGATTGTTCTAAATGTGCCATATCAGTGTTATGCGGCTTTTTTAATGGACTCTAAATTTACTGAGTGGGCTGTTACTTGCCAGCAGTATTAATTGTCCTTTTGGTTTGCATCTGAGGGTGTCCTCAGTAGTCACTACTGAGGACTGTTAAGTGGCCTTTTAAGCCTATAATAGATTTATTTCTATGTAAATTTTCTTTTTAATGATAATAATGCTAATTACTCTGATGCCATATTGGACAAAGTTGGTTTTTATGATGAAACTGAAGGTCACACATTTAAGCTCTCACATACACAGTCAAAATCTTTCCAACAGGCTCGGTAGACTAATCCAGAGAAGTACACTCATGAACCTTGTCCTCATATTGCTACTGAAACTAATTTTCACCTGATCACTAAAGTTCACCTTAAGGCAAATGGTTATATCAAATTTCCCAAAAGTCCATCCAAGTTGTTAACATATCTCACATAAAAACCACAACTGTCCTGATGGTCACCAAAGTCAATAGGCTTCATCCTCTGTGGACCATGAACATTTGTACCAAGCAGCAAAATCGAGGGCTGAAAGATGAAGCCAATGTGGCAGTGCCAAAAACTGCAGTTCCTCAAATGGCCATTTGAGGCTGTCTCATTTTCAAAGTACCAAACTTTACAGCAGAAGTAAACATATTTACAGCCAGGCGCAAAAAATGGTTTTGGTCTCTATGGCAATTTTTTCATTCATAACATCTGTATGGGGGGGGTTTGACAAACTGCTACCATAGTGACAACACTAGTTGGGTAATGCAACCATGGTGTAATCGGAGATCCACATAGGGCAACCATAGCTGTCGCTATTTCAGTGTTTTTGCAGTTCATGAAAGTTAATTGTAAAATAATAATAAAATACCATTTTGGTTGTTTAAAGAAGTTCAGCATTTGCTTTAAATTAAAGTTAAGTACATTTTGTTTTAATGGTTTAAAGCCTGTTTTTCGCGAGATAAAATTAACATTAGCATTATCACAGTTAACCATAGGAGTGAATTAACTATGCTAACCAAGCTAGCAGCTGGTGTCAGAGTTAGCTCCACCCTGTCATCCAAATATGGTCAATTCTGGCTCCAAAAAGTTAAGATGGCGATGGATATAATGCTAAAGTCAAGCCTTTAAAACGGGAGTCAACAAACCAGTGGGTGAGGTCATGGTGGCTACGTCCATTATTTTATACAGTCTATGGTTTGGACCATATCCCACAGCAATCTATCAAATACATGTTGGGCCATTAGGGCCTCCCCCTAATAGTCGACTAAACGTTTGCGACCAGAAAGGTCATTAGTTGGCAAGATTTCATTGGCCACTTCGTCGCAGAAAAAAAAAAAAAAAGAAAGAAAAAAAAGTGAAACTCTATTAGGAGCTGCGCCTTGTCAAAATATATCAAAACCTATATGACCATGTGGGAATTTAATTTGAAAGGACAGACACAGGAAGAGGCCACGCTCAGCAGCCAGACAGGAGTCACGTTACAAACCAATCACAGCTGACAGATATCTTTCCCTTCTTCTGTAAATATTCAGTCTGTGATAAATAAGGAAAAGTTGATCATTTTAGTGCAGGGCTACCCAGAGCTTTACATCTGTCCCTCGGACTATATGCCCACACACATAAACAGCGCCTGGAAGAAGATCTTGAAGGCTGACACATAAAGGGCACAAGTGTAGCACCTGACTTTCCAGGCGGTTAAAGATGCAGCATGTGTACGGCCCCTAATTTCCAGGGCTGGTACCTGTGGTTATTACACAGGTTAGTTAATAACATGTCAGGAGGGAATCCAAAGTGTGGGATCATTTTGAGAAGGCGAAGGACGAACCCAAGGTGATATGTAAACTCTGCAGGCAAACATTTGCCTATCATTCGTCGACTACAAACATGATGTAAGTAGCTGCATGCCCATTAGCCACTTAGCACAATCATTACTGCTTTGCCGACAGTGTAAATCACAGGCGACTCACTCAGTGTGTGAAGTGCATTTGCAAAAAACATAAAGGCCTATATTAATTAGGGTTCATTCGTACTGTTTTGTATTTCTTTGTAATATAGCAAAGTGTTGACAATGTTACTTTACTATTCTTTCTCAGACCATGAACTCATACCATTGTGTTGCCCCGCCCTCTTAGTCAGGGGCAGCCCTAGACTGTATAAAATAACCAAGTGATTGACCAACATTTCCATCCCTGGAGTCATACCACTAGCATGACTACTTATTATTATTATTCCACTGCTCTATGTTAACTATATTCTCTGCACACACTCCCAAATCACAACAAAACAAATTACGTATGTTATTTTTCATATGTTTCAGATTTTTTATTAGATTATCCTGTGCCACTTAAGGCAGTTAAATGTGATAACATTAACAATATTTATTCCATTAAAGCGACTGTCACACGACTGTTTTACGACAGAATAGGGTCTTCACAAGCACAGGCTATTTCCATCTCTCAGAAGGGGCAATTACTGACCAGTGAGCATGATCAGTCTAAAAAGTCATGCTCTTACTGTCAGTGAAGCTGTGTTTTGACCAGCAAATTAGTCTATAGGTTTAACCATTCTTCACCACAGAGCAGCACACTGAGATGTTCATTAACATTACTGGCTAATCAGTGTCAGGGGGTCTAATACGTGGACCTCCTACCATAACACCGACATGACACAAGAATAAAAACAGGCAGTAATCCTTACACAGACAAGAATGAAGGTGCCCACTTAGTATCCAGTATACATCACCAGCCCGGGGGGACACCTAACCCAGTACCCCAGAATGGTCAGTAATCATGAGGTTGATGACAGGTAACTCTGCAGACCTCACTGCGCTGCATTGTGAGATCTTGCAGTTCTCTCAAGTGAAAAGTGTCCTTCGCTGTATATCAAACCCAACCTATCAATGTAGCCACAGCATGGAGCTGATGAGGAAACAGTTTGTGGCCAAGAAGCTTATAAAGTCTTCCTTCCTCCAAGGCTATAGCTTGTAATGAATACTGATGCTGCTGGTTAATGTGAATCTTTTACTTTTTGTTTTTCCAGCTTTGTGAACGTTAAAGCAGCACTCATCGATATTTTTATGTGCACGATGTGTATCATGACAGGGGTCACACAATGTGATGAACCAACAGAGAATAGTTTTCCTCAGCTCTCAGGAGTGTTTTGAAAGTTTGGGCTCATTGTTTTGGTTTAACAGCCTGCAACAAGACTGCTTTAGTTCAGTCTCATGGCTCTCATCAACCTTCCAACAGCAGACAGCTGTTTTTAAGTAAAAGAAAATTCCGACAAATCCACTGTGCACTTCCTGCCCAGCGCCAAACAACCAGCACATTCTTAACTTGTCAAATACCGATGCTTTGTCAGTGACTCTACACGTTGATGCTCTTGGCACCCCTCCAGCAGTCAGTTTTGGACACTCATGGCGGCATGCTCGTTACATGCACTGTCTCCCCAACATCAACTTTGGTTTACATGGGAAATGTACAGTTTATTCTCGTTAAATACAGTCTTCTGTCATAATAACCTTTGAATGTAGGTTCACTTAATTTTTTGGGTTTTCTTAGGTTTTCAACATAAGTATATGGTGGTATATGGTTTAGAAAAAAACCCATCATGGTTTGGCTAAAACTAACCTTTGTTACTCATTTAATGTAACGAGATATACGTTACCTGGCATACATCATGTGACTTGTATCAACAGCGTAATATGCTAGACATAATATCATACTATGCTATGTTTTTTTAAAAAAAAAAACTTCACGCAGGACACAAACAGCAATCTCCTGAGTGAAAGTCCAGAGTTTGTTTGTCCCATTCATATATATGAAACAATTTGTTTTTGTATTACAAAATTTCATCTTCTAACTGCTTCATCCTCTTGAGGGTTGCGGGGGGGCTGGAGCCTATCCCAGCTGGCATCGGGCGAGAGGCAGGGTACACCCTGGACAGGTCGCCAGACTATCACAGGGCTGACACATAGAGACAAACAACCATTCACGCTCACATTCACACCTATGGGCAATTTAAAGTTACCAATTAACCTAGTCCCCAATCTGCATGTCTTTGGACTGTGGGAGGAAGCCGGAGTGCCCGGAGAGAACCCACGCTGACACGGGGAGAACATGCAAACTCTGCACAGAAGGGCTCCCACACCCGAGATCGAACCGGCAACCCTCTTGCTGTGAGCCAAGAGTGCTAACCACCACACCACCGTGCCACCCCATTACAAAATTTGCATTTTGTAAATATATATTTATATATATATATATTACTTTTTGAATCAGAATGACAAAAAAAAATCTTCGTAAGAACTTATTTTTGATGATTTCATTAGTCTTACTATTATTAGTAACTATACAAAGAGTGATGGAGGAGGTTGTGGTAAAACAGTTATGTGTGCCAATTCTACGTCATTTCTAAAATGTTCATTGTAAACACCATTGTCTGAATTAAATCAGATTATTTGAACTAAACCTTGAATTTTCTTCTTGTAGAAATAATTCAAAGCAAGAAGAACAAAGTCACATTGTGCAATAGGTATAAATAGTAAACTGTATCAGATGGGTTTGGAGGGGATCAACACTAACAATTTTCATGACTTTGCTTAAATGTCCATCAATTCTGTTCTCATTATAGTTATATTCTAATGATAATACATATGTGTTTCAGCATATTTTATAATGTATAGATTCTAAACCTAATTTGCACATCGGCTGCTCTTCGGATGAACCATACCATTTAAACAGTGCAGTGTATATATGCAATTAGGCCACTGCTATTGCACGTGTGAGACAGACTGAATCTTCTGGTTTCATGGGGCCAACCTGCTCCCCAATTCCCTGTCTGATCCCATGCAGAAACATGAGCAGATAAAACAGAAGCAAGGTATACGCCGAGCCAGAAACCCCAGCATGACAGAGGAGGGAACACCGAGGCTCATTAACAGCAGCCGCCTGGACTGATCCCAGCACTCAGTCTGGGGAGTAAGAGCCAACTCGCTCCATTACAGGGAAGAGAGAGACTTCTAAAGGGCATGACCATCTGGAGCAAGCCTCACTCGTTTTTTCTAAACTGCGTATGGGTGGGAGGCAGAGCCCAGACTCATCAAGCAGGTTGATAATCAGGTGCCACCGAAACTCATTCATGTTGCTGTGCGTAGGGTCAATTGTGGCCGCTGGTGAAATGTGCAACTGAATGAAATGAAATGAAAAAAAGCCTCTGCAGTCATATTTATGCAGGGTGGGTGTGCTCTGAAAAACCCTAGCATGGGTGAAATATTTTTGTGAACTCAAAGCAGCCCAATTGTTCAAAGCACCAGGACTATGACAGATAGAAGTAGGGCAAGTTTTTATGTATGAGTAGGTACAATCAAGTCTTTTCCCTCATGTTGTTGAGTGTCCAAGAAATTTCGGTGGAATGAAATTGGGGGACAGGTGAAAACTCAGTATTCAGTGTTGGGATGACATTTGTCCTCAAAGAACAAATGGCTGCATATGAAAAATTGATATGGGGCAGAAAATAGACTTCCAGTTCGATATAGAATAAGGGTGACCACGAGACTAGAAATCCAAATTATAGCAGCGCAATTTACCCAAATTAATTATTCACTGGGAAGGAGCCTGGTATCAGTAGCTAGACACACAATTACAAAGACACGAGGTCGGGCTTGTTTAAGGGTACATCCAGAACAAAACTAATGAGGACTGACACACTGATTGATCACACAGTCCTGCAGCTATTTGTCTGTCCGTTGCATGTAGTTCTCTGCTGAAAAACTGCCTGGATATTAGTAATATAGGACGAATGAATAAATATAGCTGTAGTTGTAGTAGTTTTCTGTAAAATTAAAGGTCCAGTGTGTAGGATTTAGGGGATATGTTGGCAGAAATAAAATATAATGTAATAAGAAGGGTTTCTTTAGTTTATAATCGCCTGAAAATAAGAATCACTGTCAAGTCAAGTCATTGTTATTTATGTAGCACTTTAAACACAAACAAAGTTGATCCAAAGTGCTCTTACAGCACACACACAAAAAAGAACAGAAGCAAATGAGAAGAGAGAAACACAAAAGTTTGGGTGATAAAACAATAATGAGTAACATCACCTCTGCAATTATCGCACCCTACACCCTACCGTATAGCGCTTTTTTTTTATACTATCACTACAATGTGACAGTAACACCAACAAAGACAGTCACACTAAGCGGAATTAAAGGCGATGGAATAAAAGTGTGTTTTAAAACTGTGTCGTCCTTACTTTAGCATGAGCTGTTTATATCCACATATGGAGCAGATCCTGTTCACACCCATGTTTCTACAATAGCCCAGAATGGACAAACCTAACACTGGCTCTAGGGCCATTTGTGTTTTGCGCCAGCCACTGTATTTAGCAGCCCCTCTGTCACAAGCAGCATTGGGAAAACTGATTTTTTTTGTAATGTGAAACTGCTTTATTCAGTGTTTTTAACCTATTTAAATCACCTGAAGTCTCAATTATAAAAAAAATACATATAATCCATACAAAAAAATGTACATACAGGCAAAAGCCAAAACTGGCATGCCCCAAAAAATATTCAACAGTTTCTACAAACAAACTTCCACCCTCACCATCTGTGTCGCCAATTTCCCATCTCCAAAATGTTGGTAAGCATGGGTCAAAGTTTTTCCCATCAAGTCAGTTTTTATAGATCACAAGGGAAGTGAGAAGTGGCGTACGCCTCTTTCAGGCCTCATTTCTTGTGTGTGCAATGTTTATAAATGAGACCCGAGGTCTGTTGGTTTTTTAGAGAAAGAAGCCTCCGAGGATAATTTGGGTCCTGGTAAAAATCTCCTGAACATCTAGATCCAGAATAAGGTTTAAGGCCGGGCGATATCTCGATATTTTGGATATATCGATATTTTTTAAAACGAGATATGGAATGCGACACTAGCGTTTACATCGATACGGTCCGTTGATGCACGCTGTCTCGCCTGTTTCTCCGCTCTGCAGCTACTGCTTCTTTCTCCCTCTCTCTCTCTCTCTCTCTGTCTCTCTCTCCCTCACATACACACACACCCACGCACATCCCTGTCCTTCTTTCTGAGCCGCCCTCCCTCCCCCCGTTGTCACTATCAACAAAAGGGGTAGGTTGATTTTATCCATGCGCATTCCTCTCGCAACTCGCTTTTCCACAAAGTATTCACTTCAACGAAAAAAGTAATCCTCTGTTCATTCCTCCTGAAAAAAGGACGAAACTGAATAAACAAGTGCCATGTGTGAAAACAGAAGCTTGGTCTGTGTGATGTTTGATTGCTGTGCCTGTAACCCGCAACTGTTGTTTCAGAAATGGTCGCTATTGCTAATGTGCTCACTTGTATACATTTTACTTATTCAAATGTTATTTCATTTACTTCAAATGTGATCCTTCTGAGCTGCCAGATCAAACTCTCTGGCAGGCCGCATACCGGAGTTTGCAATCAGTGGGGTTAGCTGAAACTGAGAGCATTGCAGCGGTGGCGCTGTTGTAGGACCACCGCCTTTTAAAACGGCCATTTATTTATTACAGAAAATATCGATATATATTTTATATCGAAATTCCAGGTGAAGATATCGACATATTGATTTTGTTCCATATAGCCCATCCTTAATAAGGTTAGCACACAATAAGTTACCAGAGAAAAAAGGTTACAACGCAAAGCAGGCGATGGGTGAATGGCTCATCTGTGACGTGCCAAACAACATAGGTGAAACATTGATTTGTAACGTAAAACTTCTTTAGTTTGTGTTTTGTTTCAGGGTATATCTTTGGGTCTGTTCATTTTGGAGAGAAAGAAGCACCATCATGCCAAACAGTGCTTGAGAAACACTGATTTGTAACATGAAACTGCTTTATTCTGTGTTTGTACCAGTTTAAATCACAGGTCTGTCTGTTTTGGAGAGGAAGAGACCTCTGAAGGTACATGTAATTCGGCTCCTGGTAAAAATGTCCTCAACAACGAGCACTGAATGAATTCTAATTGAGAGAAGCTTCGGCTGGTTGAAATCTGCAATCCTCCTTGCTAGACACCACTAAAGCTCCCTAAATCTCACTCACTGCGCCTTTAAAGAATGGATGAGTCTTTAGAAACGTGACATATTTCCACCAGTACAGTGTTGCTTGAGCAAATCCTTGGAGTACGAAAAATAATTACCTCCTCCGAATTACACCACATTATGTATCGCACATTAAGTGCCCTCAAAATACTTTTGCAGTAACCCCATCGCTTCTCAACTCAGGGGAACTGTTCAACATGCTCACAAATGACAGTGAGCCTTAATAAGTCAGCCAGCAACCACACTGCATGGAACACTGCTTCCGTGCTCGGATCCGTGCTCAGGGCAGATACATAGATAATCAAAGCATGACAGCGGGTTTTACATTTCAAATAACCCACGGTGCATTACCAGCAGTTATTTACAGTGTAAGCACTGTTCATTAATTTTTAAACAGGCCCTTAAGGTCTGGTTGACAGACAAAGCTGGCAAGCAAAAGTAGGAGAATGAAGTGTTGTTGTTTTTCAACTCACAATATGAAACATAGTAATGGCACTGAGCAAAGTGCTACACAATGCATTATTAATGCGTTCATGATGCAATATGTAAAGGTCATGGTCATTGTCTCTGCACACAGTCATTCATCATACAGTGTGTCCCCATGTACGATGATATAACATATTGGTGTCCAATTTACATATGAGATATTTGGCAGATGATTTTACTCAGATCATGTAGATGCACGTTAGTAAGAATTCATATATTTCAAAATCTCTACTAGTAATTGATTATCTGGAACAATATTGTTTTTTCCTACAGACTGCACTTGTCCTTTCAGCAAAACCCCGCAGGAAATGAAGAGACAGCATGGCAGATGTCTTTTCTTGCCATGAACCTGACGCCACTGGGAGTAGTGGGAGTCCCAGACCCCACAAATGAGATCGCACAGCTGCCATGTCTCCATCCGTGCCAGTGTTGTTGTGAATGTTAGTCAGGATGCACGTACAGGTGCGTCCTCGCTCTACTCCGCAGAATTGAAGTTGTCACAGCATGTACCTGGTAATCCCCCTTTCTGGCTTTCCCTGCTACAAGCTTTGTAATCTCATTACCCATGCGTGTCTCATTAATTTCTGTCATGGCCGTGTGGCCCACCACTCCCGCTGTCACCACCTCGTGAGATCCTCCAGCCACAGCACGCCAACCCAAGGCCTCTAAACAAAGCAGGGGGCGAGGAGGGGAAATGGTGGCCTGTGTAGCAACCACAAATCATTGATGAGGGTCAGGCTGACTCAAACTGTGAGAACTCACCTTGGGCTCAGCTTCTTGCAGCCCTATAAATGAAGACTGTTGTGCTCTCTGATGGATGGACTGCAACAAAACAGAAGAGAACTGCAGCTTCGGTCATGATAATGGCTGTTTTAAATCGCTGCAGGCTCATGTATTATATGAGACATAATATTTGTTCAAATTAGTGGAACAGTCAATGGATTTTTAGTTATCACTTGCTGCACTAGAAATGCATAGCTGATGCTGACATGACGAGGTCAATCATACTAATTAAAGTAGATGGAGCTGTGGCTTGACTCTGTTACATGTTGTGTAATGAGAGCGCTAATGATGCTTTAAAAGAGTTTATTGAAATGCTCGCCATATAGTGCTTACTTCACTCTTTTATTACATAGCTTCATGGCTAACCTCAATATCTTTAAATGACAATATCTGTCATTGTGATTGCAAAGATAGAAGTCAGTCCACTGCTACTGAGCTTGCAAAGTGAAACACACACACTGGAGAAGATGAGATTGCTATCTTCTCTGAAACAAATATGAAGAAAGTTTTTCAGAATTTATCATATGTGATGTGACTCTTAAAGTGCTTATGCGTGAAAGGTATCCAAATGAATGATGTTACTAAACTTGTCATACGATTAAAATTGTATGGGTTATTGCAAGTTACAACTTGTTTCTTTTGTTTTTTTTCCTTTTGCTGTAGTTTTGGCCATTATTCTTCTGAGTCATAGCAACAATGTATTCACTCAGTTAATTGCTAAGATCTGGAAACTCCAGCTGAATAACTAAAAAGAAGTCCTACAGGGCAAGAAACACAAGCAGGGGGATGACTATACAAGTTTTCAACAAACCCCGAGGTAAGCAAACTTATTTGGAAGAGGGGAAAAAAGGCAAAATGTAATGTTTTTACCCACACTATTGGTGCAAATATTCATCAGTAAATACATATATATACATACATACATACATAGATGTGTGTGTATGTGTGTATTAAGGGAACACTTAATCATCACAGCATAACACTTCAGGGATATAAATCAGTCCATTTAGGAAGCACAAGTGATTGTGAATCAGTTTCACCTGCTTTGGTGCAAATGAAAGTGACAACAGGTGCAATGGAGAGGCAAAAGCAAGACAACCCCCAAAAAGGGAATGGTTTTACATGTGGTGTCCACAGACAGTTGCTCTCTCCTTATCCTTCCTGACTGATTCTTCTCTAGTTGTGTTCTGCTGGTGTCCTTGTCACTACTGGTAGAATTAGGCAGTACCTGCAGCCCAATCAGGTTGCACAGGTAGTCCAGCTCCTCCAGGATGGCACATCTTCTAAGTGTGGTCAAAAGAAGTTTTGCTGTGTCTCCCAGCACAGTCTCAAGAGAATGGTGAAGATACCAGGAGCACTGGTCGTTACACAAGGAGAGCTGGACAGGGCTGTAGAAGGGCATCAACCCAACAGCAGGACCAGTACCTGCTCCTTTGTGCAAGGAAGAATAGGAGGAGTACTGCCAGAGCCCTACAAAATGACCTCCAGCAGGCTACTGGTGTGCATGTTTCTGACCAAACAGTCAGAAACAGACTCCATGAGGGTGGAATGGGGGCAAGACGTCCTCTAGTGGGACCTGTGCTCACAGCCCAGCACTGTGCAGCTCCACTGCAATTTGCCAGAGGACACCAGAATTGGCAGGTTGACGACCCGTTCTAGACTAGAGTCTAGAGACACCGTGGTGAATGTTATGCTGCCTGTAACATCATGCAGCATGATCAGTTGGGTCAGTGATGATCTGGGGAGGTGTATCCTTGGAGGGTTGCACAGACCTCCATGTCACCATAATGTTTATTAATCAATCATTTATTTGTCACATGAAATTATACAAGGTACAACTCCAGTTAAATGTGATTCTATCAGCTTTTTTAACTTGGACTTGCACTGCAATTTGGTCCTTTGTGCGTCTTCTTACAGTGTTGGCTGCTGCTTTATAACTGTGCATGTTTACGGATTGTTCTGGTAATCCACAGCTTTTGGTTGTGTGTTGGCCAAAGCCAACCCCCTCTCTCTTTGTGTTAACCTTTTCTTGTAGTTCTTTGTAAGCAAATTAGAATGTGTGGTCCCGTGCACTGGATTGGCTCCTCCTGTTAGCTTTTCGCGGTGGTGGAGATACTGTTTGGAGCGGCAGCCTGTTCGGCTCCTCCAATCCAAGGGTGCAGCTTGGACCCAGACTGTCTGTACAATGGCTAGCAGGACGCTAGTTCAGCTGGAGCCTGTTTTCTCTATCTTCTCCTTGATGTTTACTGATGTTTGCATTTGAAAACCTCAACCTGGCTAGCTAGCATAAGTAGTAAGAGGAGAGTTTACAGACTGGACTGGAGAGCTGATTTTCTCATCCCGATGAGTGAGCCAACCACTAAGAGCACCACAACACTTGCAAAAAAGACATTAGAGCATAAATTTAGTACAAATTTAGCAAGGTGACAGAGAGGAGAATGGAAACTTCCATGCTTATGAGGAGGGTGGTCTGCCCTACGAAGCTTTGTTGCTCCGGTGTTGCCAAACATTTTTCAGTAAAAGTAGCTAGCACTAGTTCCAAAAGTCACTTAAAGTTGCTAGATGGCGTCTTGAACTAATTTGCATATATGTGGTATCATCGCACATTCATTTGGAAACATTTGAAAACAGAGTTACAGTCAGTAAAAACATTTCAACAAAGCATTTGAATGCAATGAGAGCTTTCTAGAGTGTTAGTGTTACCAAATAAACTTACTACATGTGAATTCCCACATTGCGGCGAGTGGCGTCTCCTCTCCACCTGCCTGCCCCACACCTACTGACTGTCTTCGCAGTGCCGTTGTAAAGGAGAGACAGGGAGAAGCTCCACACTGCTGGCAGAGGAGCCATGGACTGCGACTATTCTGAGCAGCAAGTGTGTGAATTAATTAGAGTAAAATATATTTGAATATATTTCTCACTTTTCCCCCCTGAATAAGTTCTTAATTTTGTTCCGAGTCACTTTTTAGAAATAAAGTCGCTAAGAAGGTCAGTAAAGTTATCAAGTTGGCAACACTATCCTTCTCGCTTTTGCAAGTGTACAGAGATCACTTTACATTTTGGCAGTTCAGTCAAGCACTGAGTGTAAAAAACAACCATATATAGCAACCCTAACGTTAGCTTAGTTCTGAAAATCCGGCTGACATTGCTATCAGCAGTGTTGCCACTGATAGCACTATTCACACTGTTAACGCCATTGGCTGCCAGCTGCCAGCTCAGCCACCTCCATGTTGAGAGCCATGTGTAGACAACCCCTGAATTATACACTCTAAATATAAGTAAGTAAATTTAGAGCTCCTTTTACGATCCATCTGATCATCTAACAAGTTGTGTTACTTGCCTCCTCTGACTTCCTAGTTTTGTCACTGTGTTCTCAGATATCAGCAGTTAGGCCTGCTTTGGTGAGTAAAATGTTATTAGAAGCAAAAGAAACAATGGCAACAATGATAAGACTAAGTTATATATATAAAAAAAAAACTGATTTATGCTTTAACATAAACAACAAACATTTTGTCTTTGAGGAGGAGGGACAAGCTTATCTCAGTTCTGGTTTTGGGCTATCAGGTAAAATATGTGTCACCATTTTCATTTTGCAGTAATATTTTACTGTACACCAAGTGTTAGCCAACACTTTCAAACCTGGAGCTTGCTAACAGAAATAAGGTAAACAACAGGGGTGTCAATCGAAGCAAAACCTTTGGCATCTTTTCTACATCAAATCACAACCATGACTTCATAGGAGCTGATTGTAGGCTTCTGTATGCATCACTGTCGTGAGGCAATGGAAATTTATTCAAAACCTTTAACACAGAATTTTCATATACACGTCTTCTACTGTGTTTTCTGTATGAAAATGAACTTTCCCATGCCACGTGCAAAAGATAAGTCTACATGATGTGATACTGAGTGCTTTGTTTTGACAGCCAGTCTCTGTACATAGTCCAAAAGCAAAAAAAAAATATTTTTGTTGTTGTTGTTTTTGAGCAATTCCAACACCATATCCCAGGTGTATGACACAAATCTGATCCAAACCAGGTGGCTCAAGTGACACAATCGAAGAAAGCATGGATTTGACAGTCTCAATAACATGAATCCTAAAAAGAAATGGAATGTGACTGTGATACATTGTACTTGTGGAAGGCCCCTGGTATGTGTGGAAATGGATGCAGTATTTGCAGTTATTATATGCCAGACAAGCATGCAATTAGTAAGAGATAATGCCCTTTGCGGTGTCAATTATCAATTTTCCATGGCAGATGTCGAGGTGTGAACTGTCCGATGTGCAGCGGAGGTAGGCTACTGATAACTGACAATGGACACTTCAAAGGGCATTATCCTGCTTACAGCATGGTCACTTAGCAAAGACTTAAAAGTAAGAGTATTCATTTATATTTTTATGCCTTTTGCAATGGAAATCAAAAGTTTTTCATAAGCCATAACTAACTAACTAACTAACGCCTGAGGGTTTAATACTTGGAGCATTCATTATCGCCCCATAAGATTCTTATGCAATTGAAACATTATTCACTACTCCAGTAAATAGGACAAACCCAAGATATGACTTAGCAACAGGATATATTGCTTGTCTGCTCCAGCTCACAGAACTCCTTGATTATAGTGATATTAATACATTGAATTTCTACAGCGCTTTTCAGGATACTCAAAGACGCTTACAAAGATCAACAAAAGCAACCAAAAAAAAACAACAAAAAAAACAGTGATTTGACTCAGCTATTAGCCAGAAAGCTAACAGCAAGCAAGCTAGCAAGGTTTGAAGTCAATAACATTGCGTACGGTTTACAAATAGTAAATATAATTTGACAGTATGTGTAACAGTAAGACTACCTAGCTATTCAGTCATGTCATTGTCCCCATGTCAATATCAAGATTTTCACATACAAACAACTGTTACTGTCGGCTGCAGCTGAAAGTAGCGAGTTGAATAGCAAATGTGATGTGAGATAATTACTTAAATTCAGAGGGTCAGTGTAGCACCTGAAGTGTGTCTTTCATCTCCATTGTGTGGTGTTCAGAGGATGAGCCACTGAACGACTACACTAAGTGGTACAAATTATTGTAACCAGATGCTTTGACTGCATCCCTTACTCATATTAGGCACAGGCTGATACCATAGCCAGCGCACTGATGTAACACAGACTGTTTCACAGGAACTACTTAGTAGGCATCCATTATCAGTTTTTACCCCGTAGCCAATCAAAATCGAGTATTCACCCAGACCATGGTATAAATATTGGTAAGGCTGGATAATCTGATGCCAATTTGAAGACACTTTGTAAACAAAAATATTAAAGACCAAACTTTATTTTTTGATTTGAAATCTTAGTGTATCCTGTAGAACGAAAATTGGAAACCTACACTGGAGACTGGTTTTGTATCAGGTATAGTCTTGCCAAGATTTTTTGGGGCCCACGCACCCATATACACTCACATACCAATGGCAGGGAACTACCATTAGGAGAAATCTGGGGTTCAGTGTCTTGCCCAAGGACACTTTGACATATCAATTTAAATACTTCTTACCTGTAAATATTAAAAAAAAAAAAAAATAGTATTGAAAAGACAAAGTATATTGAGTCACAGTCAGACTTGTTTTATTGTAACTTGATTACTTAATCTATCACTGGATCATTATAAACCATTATCCTGTTAATTTCAAGACACTGTTCTCATTGCCAGACAGCATGGTGGCCTCAGTGTTAAAGGCTGATTAATAAAGGCAAAAGGACCAAAATAAACTGTTGGGGTCTCAATTTTAGAGAAATGAATCACCCAGGGCACTGGCTTGAGTTGAAAGATGCCCCAATAATTTCAGTAATCACACAAATTCTAAATAAATTCTAAATAGCAATTATACCAAAGTGAGTAAATGGCTGTTTGAGGCACAATAAAAAGCCCTAAAAATTAAAATAAATAAATAGATAAATAAATAAAAGAACTGGATCATCTCAGTAAACAGACACATAAGTTACATTTTACTGATAACACACAGTCTACTTGATGTCACGACTCCTCTGGGCTCTAAACATCTATCTCGCTCTGGTTATTGTGGGGAACCAGTAAGGTAACAGAACAAATGATGCTGATGCACTCTGTGGATGTCATTGGTCATAAACAATCATTAGAAATAAATGTTTTAATACTTAAATGGCATGGACCTGGGCTGCAGGCAGACTGTGCTTATAAATGTCCCTAAAGGATCCTGAGGACTGAGTTGATGTCAAAACTTTTCTAAATATCTTAGAAGCTTACCTGCCTGAGGAGCTTTCATTGGAGCAAACACCAACCACAATGCATTTAGTCAGTACAACTAAAAAGTAGAAATCATGCACTGGTGGGGCAGGGGAGTCTACATCATATACTATAGAAGCAGACTTTTTCAGTAAAATCTAATATTCAACCTTTTGCCACATTTGTGCTCCTTTAACCTATAATCTGCAGCAAATGTAATGAATGGTGCTTTAGAATGGCTACAAATGAATTGCAGGGTAATCTAGAAACAAAATCCAGTGTCCATTCAACCACAGAAAACCCCAGTCCATTCTGGCTGGGCGTTACCAATCTTTTTTTTTACATGTTAACACCCCCACTTAGCTGTCAGCATTTCTCCTAAAACTCCTAAACTCCACCTGAATCAAATAAAGTAAAAGGAAACCAGGCAATGTGTCTCTACACATGCATTTAATATATTCTAGTCGGTTTGGGGTTAATGGAAGTTGGTAACACAAGAGTGTCATATTTCAGCTTAGCAAACAGTTGTCTACTGACACCAGTCAGCCTGTCTGCTCAAAAGAGAGACAGAGGCAGGCTCCACCACCTCCTCAGCATTTTAGTGGTTCTCAGTGGGTTTATTGGTTTTATCCTGCAATTTTTAAGTTGCTTTAGTGGCTTTAAATATCTCTTAACACACTACTGCATCCCTGCTGCCTTTTCTGGTCATCGATGGCTGTTTTATCTACTTTTTAACTTTGTTTTCACCGGAGCTGGATTGTTTGTAGCCAGTGGCTAGTCTAGTTAGCTCAGCCGGCTAAGCTAACCGCTACAACCATGGCTACCTCCAGTCTCCACAAAGATGATTTACAGCTCGTAGAAACAAAGATTGCTGACCTCAGACATGTTATCCGTCGGCTCTCGGATAAATTGAAGAGCAAATCTGTCTTGTTGACCACCCTGCAGGATGTAGCTCATGAACAGTTTCTGCAGATCTCCTCATTGACAACGGCTAAGCTATCTGCTACAGCAACGCTATCGGACACACTGCCCTGGGATCAAGCTGCTTGCCCTCGACCGTCCGCTTCTTCAACACCCAGCCACAAGTCCTTGCTGGGATACACCATTTCACCTCCTCACCTCACCCTCTCCAACAGGTTCGAGGCACTGTCACAACTCGGTGAAAACCCGGAGCCCGGTGATGCTGGCCGCGGCTCTCAGCCCTGTCAGCCCAGCACTCCCCGTGTCACTGCCTGAGGACACCCAGAGCCACTCTGCCGCGGGTCTGAAACACCAACCCCGCTCCCGGTCTTCATCTTCATCCCGGACATCGACCCCTGTCTCAGACCATCACATCACATCCCGAACATCAGCGACAGTTTCGCAACTGAAACTACTCAGGGAGGCGGTGCGCAGACACACCTGGGATCCCTGTTACCCTGACTGGGGGCGTGACCCTCCCCCTCCTGGGGATTTGGCACCCATCGTGCTGGCGTCCAGCAGCAGCGCTCCTTGCCAGAACACCCAGAAATTCCTTCCCCATCTGCTTTTTCTTCCAACCACAGCCATCTTTGGTGATTAGAAATATCATGTTTTTTAATGCAGTAACACATTGCTTTCCTGGAGCTACTGTAGCCATCCTGTTACAGAAGCTTCCAGGTCTGTTTCTGTCACTTCCCCCCTCCATCAAATGAGTGATTATCCATGTTGGAAAAACTGATACAGCTTACAAACAATCCAAACACACCAAAAGGGTCTTCAGTGATCTTTTTAAGCTCCTATTGAACTCCGGACTGTCAGTATTCATCTCTAGTCCAATTCCCACACTTGGCCTTGGGTCAGAGAGCTTCAGCAGGATCCTTACCATACATACGTATCTCCTGTCGGCTTGCAGGGCTCACAATATAGGCTTCATTGACAACTTTAATTTGTTTTGGGGACAACATTCCTTTTTTAAGCCGGACGGGCTCCATCCCAATACACTGGGCAGCCGCATGCTAGCTCATCTCTGAAACCTGTCAGAAAGCCAATGAATTTGCCTCTCTAAATGAACTTTGTCCACCAGATTGTTCTTATTCCTGTGCCCCTAGATCCACAGGCTGAGGAGAAGGCTTAGCTATGGTCTATCGAGACTGTTTCTCCTCTCGCTCGCTAAACTCTGGATCTCACTCGTCCTTTGAAGTCCTCATGAATAAAATTGGCCGCACAAACCCCTTTCACAATGTTCTAATATACCGCCCCCAGGTAGAAACAACTCGTTCCTAGCTGAGTTTGGTGACTTCCTGGCATCCATCATCTGCTTGGACAGAATTCTCATGATCGGGGATTTCAACATTCAACATGCAGTTGACTTTCTCAACATTACTGAATCATTTTACTTCATCCAACATGTCTCTCGTCTCACTCGCAGCAAGGACAACACCCCCATCCTTGCTGCTTTGCACTGGCGCCCAGTCCAATTCAGAGTTCATTTCAATGTCTTGTTAATTACCCACCGAGCCCTCCACGGTCACACACCCCCTACATATCAGATCTCTTCGTCCCATATTCCTCCAGCCGATCACTACGATCAGCTGACCAGGAGCTTCTTGTGGTCCCCAGGACCAGACTAAAGACCAAAGTGGACCTAGTCTTTGGGTTAGTGTCCCTGAGGCTCTGGAATGCCCTCCCTCTGGCCTTGCATTCAGTCTCATCTGAGAGCACTTTTAAACAGCAGCTGAAGACTCACCTGTACATGCAGGCTTTTGCCCACCAATAGCCAACCACCATCTCCTTCTCATCTTATTTGTTGTCTTATGCTTTTTACCTTGTTAATTTCTAAGTTCTTGTTTTATCGTATTGTCTTGTATTGTATTCTGTTGTTTATTGATGTACAGCACTCTGTGCATTCGTGCTGTGAAGGGTGCTATATAAATAATTTTTTCTTACTTACTTACCATCTAGCAGACACAGAACATTAGCATTCATTTGGTGTTGTGTTTCTGACCACCTGATGAATGTAAGTCCAATATTTAATTGTTTTGTTTTGGCCTCCATCAACTATTTGTGTGACGGCTATACTATTTGTGTGACTGCTATGCTCCCAGTGGTAGAGCCAGGCAATTATACTGGGGTGGGCAATAACGTGGCCAGGCTATAGTTGACGGTGGGCTGTGCCGGGCTTTGAGGCCAATTTGTGGCTAAATTGTTGAATTATATCTTCCAGGTCCATCGCGTGATACCATAGAGCACAAAAGACTTTTTCCTACAGAATTACTTCATGAAAGACATGTCTGTAAATTAGTGGATACATTTTTTTTTAGTATCACTAAACCTGCAAAATGACTCGTTTCACTATCAGGATTTGATTCATTCTGTACAATACCATTTAGAAAGTCTAGAAGAGCCAAATGATTTAATCATGTCATTCCCATTCATGTTAGCAGGGCTAAAACAGAAGTTCACCCCTCTGCCAGCAGTTTGGTGTTTGGCACGTAGTATACAGTCTGTCGCAGCTTTTTGTTTGTCTAAAACAACTTTCTTAATGAGATTGATGAGAACCGTGAGAGTCAACCAAAACAAGTCAGCTGTGGGTCATTAAACAAAAAGAAAAGAGAAGAAAAGAAAAGAAAATCCAGTTTTAGTCCCACATCAGGGAAAAATGCATTGTCACTGCAGCAAAGGAGAGTGCAAGACAAGAAGCATCAGTTAAAAAAAAAGATATAATAAATAAGTAAACAGAAAAAGAGCAAAATATAATATATAGACTGAATGGCTGAATTCACATTATTGCACATGGGAAGTATACTGTATAACACAGTTTACTATATATTGATATTGCACGAGTGATGACTGTCAGTTTTGGTGTGTGTGTGTGGACTACAGGGAGAAGCTTTGTTGTAAAGTCTGACAGCAGCAGGAACCAAGGACCTGCAGTATCTCTCCTTCACACTCCTTCACACACAAACAATCAACTGAGAGAAGCTAACATGCTTCATAAAGCTGAGTGCTGACTGCAAAGTTAGGTTGTAAATCTCATGTTAGCTCATCACTACAGGCGACCTCTTTCACATTATATTTTGTAATTTGATTTATTGTTAACATAAATTATTTATCAGTGCAGCTTTAAACAGTGTGCTAATTATGCAAACAATGGAAACAGCACACATCCATCAATAATTAAAAATAAATGTATATTTGATAAATTGAAACATCATTATTGCTGCTGCAGAGATTGTAGCAGGATATACAGAAGAAGAACTGTCTGTGAGTGGCACAGCAGCAGTGGGCCACACAGCCAGCAGAGACCCCTCTGAACACCACAGACTTCATTACGAAACATTTCTGACTGACATCTTGAGCGATGAGTAACATTTTGCTGAACGGGGTCAAGGTCATTGATGTTCTGGATTTGTGTGTACTGAATGCAAGGTCTGACACGTGTGCCCAGGGGCCTGCAGTTCTTGGTTAATCATGCCGTGGCGGTTTTGGCTCCTTTTCACTGCTGGATGATACATCACAGCAGACTGAGCAACGAAGCTTTTACATTTGTTGTTGTAAACATCTGGCATCTTTCCTGGAAAGAAAATCATGCAGTGCACAGAAAGTGAAGTTTCCAACAGGAGGAGGAACAGAGATTCTTTTTGTAACAAATAAAAGGAAAAGGGGGAGGGACAGCCTCCACCACGTGTGGTGCTTTTGCTGCCCCCCACCCAAATAAAACATGAAAGTAGCAGAGTACTTTTGTTTTAACAAAAATTAGACATTTTCACCATAAATTGACGCAGAAAAGGCACAATTTGGGGCATAAAAATTTCCCAGAATGCAGGAAATTAAGTGTTTGATGTTCAAAATTTTCCAATATCATCCCCCGCAGAGCCGGAGAGCCACTGTTTAGATGTGTGCACATGGTAGTCCAAAGGGTGGGGTATCTGTCTTTTTTTTGTGTGTGTGGCCAATCAGAGGCCCACAATCCCCTGTCAATCAATAAGTTATCAATATTTATTTCAGCTAATCTATTCACAGTAGTGGGAGTAGTCAATATTTCAACTAGCCAGCTGTGCTCGCACTACCTAGCATCTGCGTATTAACTTCCCGGTCGTAACAGAATTAGTTACTTCAACTACTGCTCATTTTAAAAGGACCACCGCGAGAAAACATGTTCTGTGTTTAAATTATTGGACAATTAATGGTAAATGAATCAAAATTGTTTGTTTCTGGCTGCCAGCACTAGCTAGTGTGGCTGGCATGCTAGTTAGGTTACCTACAAGTCGTCTATTTTCACTTCAAAATGTTGATAAAAATGTTCCCGTCTGTTGATACTTCGTCAAGGGTATCAACATGACAAAGTCCACGGCTCCACATCCAGGGGTGTGTGGACACTGGAGGAAAGCCAAATTTTCCAGTGGAGGACTCCTAAACTCTAAATGTGTCCCCCCAAATATTGAAATGAAAACTATGCCTTTGTACCCATATGCATGGGCATATTATGAGACAATAGGCCACTGGGCACAGACATGCAAAAGGCCACACCATGTCTTCTACACAGAAGCAAGAATCACAGACTCTGTGGTGGTATTGCCTTTTTTTGTTGTTTTTTTTATGTCTGTCTGTAGTCAACACTGACTCTTTTGTGGTTTTGTGTCTCACTGAGGTAATTTTGTGTCTTTTTGTGGCTGTTTTGGCTTTTTTTGTTTTTTTTTGTGTGTCTTGCAGTTCCTTTGCATCTCTTTGTGGTCTTTTTGTGTGATAATTTTGAGTCTCTTCCTCATTGGAAACTTGAGTGACATTTTGCAAAGTAAGGCCAGGGGAGCCCCCTGACAGTTTGGGCCCTTGGGCCTGTGCCTGGTAGGCCCTTTCAGTAATTCATCCATGCCTATATGACAAAATATATCATTTCTCAGTGTCTTCAGTGCAACACCAAAGACAAGAAATTGGCTGTATGAAAGATCTGACAATGTCTTATACTCTTTATGTGTCCTTTCCAATCAAAGACAAGTTAAAAATACATTCCCTCCACATGCTGGAAAGAGTGCACAAAGACTAGACAATGTGAATTCAGGGTAAAAGTCTTTGATCCTCTTTCTATTGTCCTTTACCCTCCATCTGAAAGAGGGCCAGAGATGACATGTTAAAATGCAGGAAGCCACTTGGGCTTTTCACAAGATACACTGAAATATAAAAGCCACATTATACATCCACTCCTGATAGAAACTGTCAGAGATGATCTGGAAAAACTAACAGCTCTTAGAGCATAAAACCATGTGGGTATATGGAGTTCATTCTGCAATGAAACAGGCTGTGCTGTTAGACATACTGTAAGTTAGAGACAGTGGATAAGAAATAGCCGCCTATATATCACAAATCCCATTTTGCAGATGACAGTGGCAATTGCTTTTTCTGCTTTTATCAAGTGGTTCAGGCTTACTTAGATGTGCAGAACTCAAAACTGTGAAAATTGTCAGCAAAAGCAAAATCCCACCCCACAGCAAATAAGGCGTTTCCCATTTCCCCAGTGTCAGTTGCATAAAAACACTGAACAGCCCTGACGAATCTTTCTCCTCTTCATTTTTTTTTCTATTTCCCCAAATCGACTGTCAACAGATCCTCAAGAATTTCAATTTTGTGACATTTGTGGGTGAGCAATTCAAAACCCAGACAGTGTCGAGAAACTGCATTGATATCGAGATACTGAGAAAATGCAATACATTTCCTCACAACAGAAAACTCGCAATTGGAAGTTTCAGAGGCAGTGGCCTCAGACACAGCTCAAAGACATGGTTACTGGACTGTTCAATACTAAACGAAGACTTTTTCTCTGGAGACCACTGAAGCCTTCCTGGAGCGCAGCACTGCAGACTTCTCCTCTGTGGCAGCCTTCAAGGTGCAGAAGATAAGAAAAATGAAAAATGACACTGTGGGGAGGCTGAGTGCTGTTGTTCTGAAAAAGCAAACATGCTCTCTCCAAAGCATTGTTTATTTAGACTTTTTGTCCTCAGGAATAGTGTCTTTTGTACTCCTGATGATACCTTGCAGAGTTACTCACTATGAATTAATGTCTTCCTTATATATGCTATTTTCAAATACATTTTGTAGTGTTGTGCATGAATGCGCAAACAGACTTTGACACAACACCAACATGGCTGGTGCAGCTGGCAATTTAGACAACGCCGCTACCAGTACTGCTGAAGCCAGTTCATATAAATATTTTAAAGGGTTTTATGAACTAATCAGTACAAAATCCATTGGAAGAAATCTCACATTTTAATGCAAATTGTGCCATGTCTGCAAAAAACAAAAACAAAACAGGAATGTCAGTTTCAGGTTTTGTTCTACGACATAAAACACGCCAGTAAATACCCTACACTGTAACGAATTGCTGTGTATTTACGGTGGATTTTCAACAGTATCCTACTGTATTTTATAATAATTGTAAAATACTGTTAAATATTCCCTCACATGTAAATTAACAGTTAAATTGGTCAATTAAAGGACAACTTTGGTATTTTTCAACCTGGGCTCTATTTCCCCATGTGTATGTGTGTGTGGTTCAGTATTGAGCCGCGAAACGAGCTAAAACGGTAATGGGGGCAAATGCGTCCCGTATAAACGTGCTTTTTTTTGCCACTGACCGGTTCAGATTGCCAGTGCCATCTCTGTAAATAGCACATTGTAGCGGCCCTAGGGCAGTGGTGAGTGTGAATGAGTGGAGTCAGCTGTCAGTCAGTGTTGGAGCAGAAAGGCGGAGGGTGTCCCCGCTTGGTAATGTAAATTACTATGTGTGTGTGAAGTGTGTGTTACGCTAGAAGAGTCAGAGGACGGAGTCTTTTACGTGCTACCCCCTGGAGTGTTACCGGAGTTTTTGGAGTGCTCAAATAAACGGGCCTTTTTCCCGAACGCAAGAACAGGATGTCGCGCAACTCCCCATACAGCTTTCATAGGCTGCCTTTGTCGGACAACGAGATGCTGAAGTTGTGGCTAGTTGTGCTACAAATGGATGCTAACACTCCTCTCCAGACACTGCACCTTGCAGACCATCGGGTCTGCAGTGCTCACTTCTCCCAAGATGACTACTGCCAGCCGAAAAAGAGAAGACATCCAATCCTGAAACACCTCTTCCTCAAGAAAACGGCTGCCCCACGAGTAGAGAGAGCTACAGACACAGTGGAGCAAAGCTCGTGACATCACACAGCCAGAGATAAGGGAAAGGCTAAGTTAGCATGCTATTTACAGAGGTAGCACTGGCGATCTGAGCCGGTCAGTGGCGAAAAAACACACACTTCACACACACATACTCATTTGCAATACCGAGCGGGGACGCCATCCGCCTCTCTGCTCCAACACTGACTGACAGCTGACTCCACTCATTCACACTCACCACTGCCCTAGGGCCGCTACAATATGCTATCTACAGAGATAGCACTGGCAATCTGTACCAGTCAGTGGCAAAAAAAAGCACTTTTATATGGGACGCATTTGCCCCCATTACCGTTTTAGCTCGTTTCGCGGCTCAATACTGAACCAATTTTAGAGCGAGTGGTACCCATGAATCATACGCACACATACACATGGGGAAATAGAGCCCAGGTTGAAAAATACCGAAGTTGTCCTTTAACAATAACATTAGATAACTGTAATTTAACAGCATTAAACAGTATTTGTAGTGAATTACTGTAAATTTACGGTGGATTACAACAGTATTTTACTGTATTTTATAATAATTGTAAACTACTGTTAAATATTCATGCTTACATGTAAATTAACAGTTAATGCTCAGTTAACAATAAGAAACTGTAATTTAACCGCATAATACAGTATTTTCTGTCAAGCAGTGGAGACATGTGCTAACATCCCTTCTCAAGTCCAGTCACTATCCATCAGCATCTTACTGATGATTGCAGTCTTATGTTTCTATTTTGATGACAGCACTTCTTTATTGATCAAACTCCTCAAACTACTCATATTTGAGTGACAAGATGTAGGCTAACCTAATTAGCTATTCCTGAACTTGGCTTTGGAGAGCACAGCTTCGTCATCATTCCAGCCAGAGAAGTCCATGCGGAGTTCAACAGTGCAGGTAAAGTAAAGTTATACTTACCTCCCAAAATTGGTAGTGTCCATTGCTGTTTTGTCTTCATGATTATTGAACTGTTGACATTTCAGATGTTTCATTAGGTCTGTTTCATTGGTTCAGGTTGCTAAATAGGGCTAAGCGAAGCAAGCTCTGTTGCTAGCTTGAGCTCAATTAGCCATAGGTGTTGCTGACCTTCATAAAGTTTGTTTTATTGCAAAGTTTATGTGTCATTATCTTATCATTTATTAATTTAACTTACAAATACAGGCCAGTCTATTAACTTCTTGCACTCCACCCCCATTTTGTAGCAAAAACGCCTAAAATGACATACCCAAATTAAAATGACTGTAGCGTCTGAAGCGCTCTGACTACATGCATGCATGAGGTCTTGCCAGATTTCAGATGAGCGCATTGTTTTGTCTGTTCTTTAAACTTTTTAAAATACGTGAAGTACTGCATCAGCTTGTTCAACTAATAGTTCAACTATATCAAGTACTGCTTAAAATGCTTAAAACTATCTACTTTTTCAAATTGGAAGCAAGCACACAATTTGTCTTCTAAAAATTTAGATGTTTCTAATTTCTGCTTGATTCCATTCCTCCCACTAGCCCTTCATAACATTCCAACAACATGCTACTCTACTGACTTATGAGCCCACTTATGAGATAACCTCCCTCCCACTTGTTGTCCTGTCTTCAACCATTTTCTCTCTCCCTTGAACAGTTTATTGCTCTGGCCCATTTCTCTCCCCTCATTCTTATGTTTCTTCCTCTCCCTTCATTAGTCTTTCATATTTTTATGTTTTACCAGAGACGTTGTGTTGCTCATTTTTTTGTTTTTTTGTTTTGTTTTACAGGCTCTCGTCATCGGTGACTGAGGATACCAGCCAAACGCTGCAGTCAAGTACTCTCACTGTTAACTCTTTCTTTCTCCCCCTCTTCTCTTTCTCCACATTCACTTTTATTGTTCACATGCAAAAGACTTGTTTTCAAGCTGGACTGTTCTGTTACACTGTTCTAGATGGTATTATAATGCAGTGTTACACTGTTCATGATGCTATTTTAATTTAGCATCTGAGGCTATGCTCATGAGTTCAGTAAAGCCTGTCAATAATGAATTTATTGGAGACAGTTTCTTCCAAATGTAGTAATGCAATACCTTGTCATTTTTGTAATACAAATGTTCTAAATGTTATTAATCTTACAAAGTCTGCTGTACAAATGAGAACTTTGTAATAAATTACAGCAATGTTATGGAATGTATATTCTCTTGTGTTCTATACCAAGGGTTTTCAAACTTATTACTTAAAGGTCTGCATCTGATTTTTATTCAAGGTCAGAGGTCAGGAATGATTGGCAATAATAAAATCAAATTTAATCAATTCAGTTATGATTATGTCTTATGAAACCCTATGTTGATGATAGAAACTGAGGCAGACATGGCTCAGACAGTCTGGTAGAAAATTTATTTGAAAATAGAAAATGTTACTGTGCTTTAAAGTTAATTTATTAAGTTAAATAAGTTATTAGTTAAATAAGTTAAAAGTGAGAGCTCTGTGCTGTCATTTCTGGGAAACAGTGTTAGAGTGAGTGCTCTGCTCTGTCAGTTGTGGTTCTTGGTTCTTGAAAACAGGGTCAGAGTGAGCGCTCCTTGTACTGTCCACTCTGTGCTACTCTAGTCCTCAGTGTCCTCTGCATGCTTAACCTACTACTTTTCTTCAGTTGAACACAGACAGGTGAACAGTGGTGAATACGTGTTGTTGCTGAATGTGTTTCTGATCCGCTCAAGGTATAAGCACTAGAAGACAAGACCTTAGTAAAATACTAGAAAAGTCAAGCTGTGTGTTTATTGTAGGACTTTTGGATGTTGACTGGCCATGAATATGAGGTAGCTGGGAATTTGAGAAGCCCTGCATACTTTTTTTAATTGGTGAGGATTTTTACGAATTAAATGCAAAAATAGCAGATTTTATAACACACTGGCATATACTGTAAAATTACCATAACCCAGTTATCCTACCGTCATGTACTGTAATCCAAAAAACGATATTATACTGTTAGATAAATTACGGTAGATGCGCTGTAAATTAACCACAACACCCACCGTTATCCTACAGTCATATACTGTAATCCAAAATACGGTAATATACTGTTAAAATAAATTACAGTAGATGGACTGTAAAATAACAGTAAAATACTGGCGTCCCTGCTGCTATTTTACTGTTATTTTACAGTGAATTACAGTGTACTTGTGAATTTTGAAGCTTTTACATGTCGTAAAAAAAGCAGTTGCTCAATACGACTACAAATCCTGTCGGGGACATTAAACGTCATCACCCCCGAACAGATGAGAGTGCTGGCAGTCCGCCATTACCGCTTCTTATTTAGCTTAAACAGTCCAATTTCCCCATTATACAATGTTTTTAAAATAAAGCGGCTGAAATCAGTTGAAAGCTTAGTGGCGATGACGTCAAGAGTCATGCGACCGTGGAGTAGTCATGTAGTCCGTTAAAGCCTAATGTTAGCTTTTTACTTCTGGCGATCACATTTAAGCTTCAAATGGGGTATGAAAGGTGTTCATATGTGAAGATTATCTCGCTGAACAAAACCTGTAAGTATCATAAACTTGTGTTAGCCACAGAGCTTATTTTCTGACATAACTGAAAACGCAATGCAAAAATCACATTCACTTTCTCTTCCGGGAACCAGCATGATGCTAAACTCCCGGGTTTTGACGTCAGCCCTGGCACACTCTATTGCCACTAGTGTCTATAGCTGCTTAATACTGGACCATAATCAGTTAATTTCAATAAAATTGCCATGATCAGTGGATTTATGTCTGGAGGGTAACTCAACATGAAACTTTAACATACTGACCAAACCATCATGAGACAGGAGTGGGTAATGGTACAAGTAGTTTGAGTTAAGTTAACAGCCAATCCTGTATCACCATAAAACAACATCATTGTTGGAAGACAAACGTATTGGCACTGTAGGTTTTTTTTTTTTTTTGTCAAATCAAAAAGAATGTGTAGCATTAGATGTGTGTGTTAACTTCTTGCGGATACTTTGAGACTTTACATTTCAACAACGCTGTGGTTAACCTGTGGTTAGGTTAAGGCACAAAAAAACACTTGGTTATGGTTAGGAATAGGTCAACTGCTTTTCCTGGAACAATCCAGGCTGGAAATACAGCAGTATCAAAGTAAAAAAAAAAAAACTACCAGTTTTTTTTGGTCTCAAACAGTTGTCTGCAGCTTGGCAGTGATTTTGCCTAGGTGTCATGCCATCTACCATCCCCTCAACCTTCCAATGAGAAAGTCAACTTATATACTACGCTACTTTAGTAATGTTGATATGGTATGTATGAAACATACAAATGTAACATAGATTTAGGGTTTGTGAAAATGTACAATGCCAATGTTTTCTTCTGGCTACTAGGCTGTGGAAGATTCTATAAAACTCTGAACTGTGTTCAGTAAACTTTGTTTTTCTTGAACATCAAAGGCCAGTGTTCACAAAGTGCTTGCTTTTTTTAATAATAGCAATCAGTCAATCAATCAATCAATCAATCAATCAATTTTATTGATAAAGCCCAATATCACAAATCACAATTTGCCTCAAAGGGCTTTACAGCATATGACATTGGCACATTAAGTCCAGGAGAGCTTGTTATTGCAGTTATAAAACAAAAGTAAATGAATGTTAACTGCAATTATGTAAAAAGATACAAACTTTTGTCTCTTGGATGAAAGTTGAACACCTATTCACTACTTTGACCTTCGCACCCTTACTCTACACCTTGCTGCATGTGGGGCACACTACTTTGTAAACTTAACCAACTTAAAAACAGTGTCTAGTGGTGAGTATAAGGCTGCATGTTTTTCATCTACAAGAACATTTATCCAAATTTTATGCTTTTTACGAACATTAGCTAGGTTGCTAACATTAGCTAGGTTGCTAATGTAACCCTACATTAATAAAGGTTTGACTATCCAGTTAACAACAAGCTTACTACACATACAGTGCTAAAAGCACAACATTCAACAGCATGTCTTCTCATGGAACGGTACATACGATATCCTATGAATTAGCCCCCCAAGACTGACGTTATGTCTCTGACGTACAGTTACATAATTCATGTAAAGTTACTGAGGTTAGGTTTGGGAAAAGTACTACAAAATGGTTCCCAACAGGTGACTCGAGGGGAAAGTCCAGGTTTCTGTTACCCATCCACCCCCTTAATCTGCCTCCTTACAAGATCGCTTGGGACTGCTTCCTTGTTGACTCCTGTCAACACACTGGTCATGTGATCCCAGCATTTCAAAATACGTGGGATATGCACAAATTTGGGTGCACTACTTTTTGTAGGAAAACAGCAACTTTCAGGGTTGATCTGCTCTGCTCTTCTGTCTTTGTTGTAATAGTTTCTGACATACATTTAATACAGCAGCTAAAAGAGCGGCAGTGACTTCACCTACACCTTTCTGAAAAGTTCAGAGATTTTCAACAAGAAGCACTGGGAGAGGCTGGGGAAAAAGCCAGAGCACTGAAAAAGACACTGGACAAAGTGCTTTTTCTGTAGGTGGATGTACATGGCCACATACACTCTTTTCTCAGTGACAACAATTGACAAAAGATGCAGGTGCTCAGAAAAAAAATGCTATGTGGACATAGGCCCTTAATCAAGTGTAGCATAGAGATGACCATGACTACATTCTTGGGTAGAAGGCTGAGTCTTAGTTGAAGTATTGTGGTTGTCCTTCAGGTATGACTACATGTTATAAAGAAAAAAAAAACATTATCACAGCAGAAGACTGCCCAGCCAGAAAGTGTTCAGCCATATATTGGATTTTTGTATCATTCCTTTTGAAGCTCAGTCCAACATACAAAACCTTCCACCTTATTTCTGAATTCAGTGCTTGTCCGAAGTTAGTCAACTTTCTATTCCACCCAACTTGCACAACACGTCATGACTTTCTGAAGTTCAGTTATATTTTTATATTTCCATTCTCCAGTGGCCTTCTAATTAACCTCATTTCATTTAACCTGCAGGCGGTGATTATCTGGTGAATACACCCGTATAATAGGCGTTTTATAAAAGTATTGTTTTGTTTTATGCCTCATCTTGAGGCCATGATGCAATTACACTCATAATTGTGTGTTATTCACGTAGAGATATTCCACGTGTCATTCGATTTGATTAACTGTGTTTTGTATGTTAAATACAATACAGTCCACTCTAATCTTGGGCTATGGAAAGACTGAAATGAGAGTTTTAAAATAAAAGGATAAAACCTTTATTTTCATCACATGAGTTCTGCTGAGTTTGTGTAGAGCAACATTCGGGTGCATCTCACCCATCGAGCCGGAGCCTGAGCTGGAATCACAGCTGTCCATTTTAAAATTGGCTTCACAGAGGGTTTGGTGCTCCCTGCGTTGGCGACTGCCTTGAAGGGAATGGACAGCATCTGTGCTACCAGCTGAGTTGACTTAAGCCTCCTGGCAAGCGTTTCATTTGGAGAGCGGCTGTAGCGTAGAGAACACGACACTTCCCCAAATCTCCATGTTTGTTTTTATATTACATGGTTTGTTTCAGACAAACTCCTGTCTGTCTGTTCTGTCTCTTTTGGGCAAGAGGTACAATGGTGGAGGACTTCGGAGAAGTGTTGCTTAGCAACAGTGGTCGCGGTCAAGTCAAATTTATTTATAAAGCGTGTTTGTCGAAGTTGTCGGACTTCTTTCTAGAACAAACACGAAAAAAAACAAGTACAAGGGGGAACACTATTAGAGGACAAATATGTTGGCATCCACCTCTCTGTTATTTCCTGAGTCATAAAGTAGGACAACAATAATGGCAGCACCAACCATATGGTGTGGCCATGATAAAAAATAATAAACAAGTTCACAGACACAAATCTGACAAATTGCTCTTTTTATTTAGTAGCATTGCCTTCTTCAGTGTACAGCCGACTCATGGCTGTATTTTTAACATTTCACCAACAAGTCTTCAATCAACCCAACCAACAAATGCTGGCTACTTCTGCCAAGAGGTGTCTGATAATTGAAAATTTCACAGGTCCCCCTACATTAAAGTCCATCAATCAAAAGAAAAGTTTACATCATTCTCAAAACACATGCAAGCAAACTAACCTACGTTAGATCTTAGATTCTCTGCCCGAGTCCGAGCCCGGCCCGGCCCGTGGGCCCAAGCCGGGTCGGGCCGGGAGCCCCCCTCCCTCTGACGGGCCCAGGCCAGGCCCGGTCAGATATGACCTTTTTTTTTTTCTTTTTTTTTTAAAGCTATGATTTGATAATGTTACAGGCTACGTATTGCAGCGACCCTGCAGTAAATGTTCTGTTATAATGTCAATGTTCTGTGAGTTAATGGCATATTTGGGATTGAATGAGGTGCGGGGTGCGAGTGTGACGGGGATGAGGAGGGCTGCTGGTGTGTGTGTGAGCTGGAGGACAGAGCAGGAGTGCACAGATGGAGTTACAGCTAAGTTGTTGTTTGTTGGTTGTTTTAGCGTGGTTACGGCCAACAGTAACCTGTACTGTTCAGTAATAAACGCTGGTTTAATTGCCGAATAACTGCGTCATCCTTTCCACACGTCCTGGCGGACGCTACAGTATTATAAAAAATAAAATTAAACCACACTTTGTATGACACATAAAGTTACAACAAACTTAGGGCCAAATTCACAAAGAATGAACTGCGGCCGCTGATAGCACCTTGAATTGCACTTTATTTGCACCCGCAGTTTGCGCCGTCTTAATGTCCTATTCACAAAGGATATTGCGCTAATGATATACCAGCGCAAACACGCCCACAAAGTTTGGCAGCTGAGTGCAGTTTGCCCCTGATTTGCCCCTGATTGCAATAAGCCACACATGGCAAAGTATAAATACTGGCTTTGCGCCAAGAACACCGTGGCAGAACAATGGCAGACTTTGTTTGGCGAAGTACTGAATACTGTATACCCTCATGTAGTGATGTCTGCTGGTGAGTCAGTCTAACAGTGTCGGATGGGTTGAGGCTTTGGATTTGACCCAGTCTGACCACTTTATCACTATTCCCTCTCACCTGTAGCTGTTTTTCGTTATCTTTTGAATTTAATATGAATTATGGAACCGTTGTTCACGTTTGTTTCCCCCGTTTCATAAAATAAATGATTGAAAGTTGCTTTTGAAGTGCATGACAGAAGTGTGTTTTGAGAACGACTGCAGACTGTCACCTGTTCAACGCATCAGTACTTTAATGACATCTTCGGATGTCATTAAAGTAATAAAGATTATAATAATAATGTCAAAATATTATTTACAGACTGATTTAACAGACAATCACTGCTGCCATGATCACTGGAAAGTCTGGGCGAGAGGCTTCCACAGAAGAGTGCCCAGTTTGCACCACGTTATTTACTTCATTCAAACTGCATGTGGCTATTAGCGCTGGTGTTAGTGAATTAGACGTTGTTTATCAATGTGGCTCATTTGCATAGAAAGGAGCAATTTTTGTGCCAAATATATGCATATTACCTCATTTAAATACGTGCAAATAACACTGGAGCACCGAGACACAATCTGCTTGGCAGCGCAGTAAGTGGAGCATTTCACCCTCTGCGCGTGCTTTGTGAATTAGACGTTATCTGTTTGCTCCATTTTTACCGGTTTAGCGGCCGCAAAAGCCACGCCATCCTTTTGTGAATTCGGCCCTCAGTTACAATGTCGTAACATTGTGCGCGCACAGCCCTTCACCACCTGGATCCTAAAATAAATACCTGTTTTATTACATAATCATGCTTCCGTGTTGCGCCATTCATTAAGATCCTATGTTTCTGTCATTCAAATAACAAGACTTGTGGTTTAATACTCTTATTATAACAGCCAACTTATTGAAAAATGTCGGGTTTAAATCGGGCTCGGGCCCATAATTACAGTTAATTGGACGGACCGGGCTGGTCCCGGACATAACGTGGATGGGCTCAGGCCGGGTCGGGCTGGATTTTTTGGGCCCGATCTAAGCTCTAACCTATGTGAGCCATACAGGCAATTATAAAGACTCTTAAACCAACATAAAACTGTTACTTACCCAATGGTCATATTACAAGTAAATGTGGCCCAAGTCAGATTTGTTTGCTCTCATGTGACAAAAATCTGACTTCTTGAGTTGTGTGGACAAATAAAATCCTTTTTTTCCTAATCAGATCTGGGCCTCTATAATACGTGGTCCTAAATCCAACACATCTCCAATCACTAGCCGTGCTACCAATATGAGAAAGGTTATTCAGAATTCATGTGGGACAGCTTGCCTACATATGGTTACAGTGTTGCGTGGGACACCAACAGAGATATTAGAATGTAGCCATGGACATCCCAAAGTTTTGGAGAACTGTTCCTCTGTGAAACCCTTCGCATCGACCCCACCACTTCTGACTCCTCTCCCACATCCACACCTCTTTCTCTACAAAACTACCAGCAAGAGTCCCTAATAGAGCTATAGCTCTTGTGTACCTTTGTCTTATCACCCTCATCATCCACATCATCGCTATGTCATCATTTTTTTTCGTGAGACGTCATTGGTCACATGTGAGGTGTTTCAGCTACATATTATCACATTATCTAATATCTACTATTAATATTATCACTCCCAATTCGTCACATATCGCTGCTTGTTCAGTGTATTTTTGAAGTCTACATCTGACGTGTTATGTGTCCTGGGTGCATCTGCTGTTGATGTTTTGGGACGCTGTATCTACTTTTACCCATTAAATGGATTATGTCTTCTCATAATCAACTTCCATTTTCACAGAAAATATACAGTTTCTGCTAATCACATGCGAACAGTTTTTCAAAATAAACTTAAAACGTTGGTAAAACACCTTGTAATTACGTTCATTTCCTTTTGCAAGAAATGCACATCGTTAGGTTTAGAAAAAATCCCATCATGGTTTGGCTTTACATTCATATGGGAAGCAAACAGCGGACTCCTGGGTGGAAGTCCAGTGTTTGTTTGACTCATCCGCTACCCACCTTTCCTTAAGTTATGATGTTTTGTGGTGGCATTTTAAACTGATGCTGTCCGACAGCATTATAAACTCATGCTGCCAGGTGGCATATCATACTGCCTCAGGTGATGGCTCTGGTCTGTGTCTGACGAGGAAATCACTGACCAAGCAGTTGTATTTGACAACTTCAGAATGGGAATGGGTTGATTTCTGATGTTGGTCATTTCAGACCTGAACGTATACAGAATAGACAGAAAGATTAGCATTAAGTCCTGTAATGTACACATAGCCTTACTGACACATCTGTGTGGTACACTGCAGTGAAACAGGTCAAAGTCAATAATTAAATTAATTGATGTGAAAATCCATTGCTTCACACTGAAATAGTGGTCTGTCTTGATTTTCTATACCACCATACTGGAGTTAAGCAGCAGAATGTTTGCTTGCTTTAAAATGATGACCAATAGAAGACACGTGAGGACTGATTTATGTTCTGGGAATATTATTCATAACAGGCTGTGATGGCTCATCGTTGGTGAAAGGCGTAAATACTCAGCCCTGAAGCCGAATGCCTATTTCACACTGAAGAGCTCAGACCCAAAATGTATGTGCATTTTCCTCCCCTGAGCTGAGCTTTAAAGGCAGAGAGCTGAATTAAAGGAGCAGTGTGATAGATTTGGCATTTGGCATTTTTGGACTCTGACTGTGGTTGCATGCACCCCATCCATCTCTGTTTTTTATTGTCTTTGTTTAAAAGAAAAAAAAAGATTTTTTTCATATAACTTGAACTTAATGATGAGAACTTACGAAAAAAACAACAACATATGTCCAAGGCATATAAAGGCAATAATGACATAACACATCAAAATGCCATGAACAGCTGAAATGTATTTTTGGCGAGTCCAATATTAGGCAGAAATCTTAATTAAGGACTCATTATAACTGTTTATTTTCTTTAAAAGCTGCAACATTACATAATATGATCCCCTCCATATTGATCTGAGGCAGGAAACTGCTGTGCACGAGGGCCATATTTCAGAGATGAGGCAAAAAACCAACTGTGTCCTCCAGCGTACAGTATGAACTAATACGCCATCCTTATTGTGGGTTCTCTACAGTTTCATCAAGCCATGAAGGAGATGAATGATGTGTGAGGAAGCCCTGAAGAAAGCTCGGCTGTGTGAAGCAGCAGCAGCTCCGGCTCTGTTTACTGTGCTTTGTAGTCACCAGGCCCACAGCCATTTGTCACACTATTGGCGCATCGGTATACAGTAGAGCACGCAGCCCGAGCTGCTCTCTCATTCATCAAATCGAAAGCTGATGAAAGACTTTTGACTTAAATGAGACAAAACCGAATAGAGCTGTTGCGATGTCCCAGCATGAGCATCCTTTGTCATTTAAATGCCTAATTTCGTATGACCCACATTGCTGTCCCAGTGCTGCGCATGCAGAGAAAATACACAATGACACAAAATTATCATTTAAATGAGAAGTAGTTGTGTTATTTGTAACGATATCATTATCTTCAAATATGCCAGGCATAAAATTGCAATATGATTATTCTCCCTCAAATGATAATTTTGACAAATTAGCATGCCACTGATATGAGCGTGCTTCAGTTTTAGTCAAGGCTGGAGTTTGACTAAGATGTTTGAGAAAATATGTTTCAACATGAAGAACAAAACCAGTACGGACAATGGCACTAAGAATACTGCTGCAGTGACTACTGGCAATACAACAAGTACAAATGTACACATGTTGAAGAATGCTGGGAGGTTTCACCCACTGTCATTTTCAAAGTAGTTTATTCACATAGTAGCCTTAATAGACCATAGTGCTGTGCTGCCACAAGACCAGACACTCAGTACGTTTACATGCACAGTTTAATTCCACTTTTAATCAGAATGAAAGGCCATTCCGATTAAAAGTGGTCATGTAAACGGTCATTCCGATTGAAAATTAAATCCGATTAAAGGGGGTGGTTTATTCCATTTGTCATTCCGAATGAAAGAATTTTGTGTGCATGTATACACTCATTCCTCTTTAAATTCATTCCGGTCTTTCTGCACATGCTTGTTTCCTTGCTCTTCTGGCGCAATGACGTATATAGCGCGCATAGCAACGGGCTGCATAGCAACAGGCTGAGATAGAGCAGTCGGACTTGTTGCGCTCACCGGTTTCCATTTGCCACAGCACGGTCTTCTATCTCCCTTCTCCGACCTTCTACCTCCCTTCTCCTCCTCAACAGATGAAGCATTAGCAGAACAAGGTTGTTGTCATACTGCTGCTTCAAGAATATAAGCAAAACAAGCCCAAAAAACGCACTAAGAACGGCGTCGTCAAGCATCTTGTTATCCGGAGCGAGGACTATACAGTGTTTTCTTCCGGTAAACGTAAACATGTAACATCCGCCCGCCCGCCCCCTATCCAATCAGAAACCTTCCCTGACCCAAACCTTGCGCAGACCTGAGTAAAGGTGACTGAACTGATCTCCCATGTAAACCCTCATTCGGAATGAATATTTCCCATGTAAACTACCTGGAAAGACTTTAATTCCGAATGATTTCATTCAGATTGATTTCATTCCGAATGAGAAGCCATCATGTAACCGTAGCCAGTGTAAAACTTAGAACACTTGTTAACATGTCATTCGGAGAAATACAAGAAATCATGGTTTACATCCCAAGAGCTTTATTAACGAGACTAATATAGTATTCAGTAGCAGCTTACAGGCCTGAAGCCATTTGGAAATCAACCATCTTATTTTTTATTCAAGAAAATTAAATAAAAACAAAATTCTGCCTATTATTACACTTTATGAATAAACCATGCAGTAACGTTGGTCTATATGATATGGTAATTAGTAAAAGGCTGTCTTGTGTGGCATAGTGTTTAGCTTATTGTTAGTGTGCTTAGTTGCTTTGTACATCAAGGGAATTTTAATGCTGCACAATCAGGATTTCTTTGTTTGCTTTGTTTGTTTTTTGCCCACTTGCAGGTAAAACTTCGCACCAAGCTAAAAAGCACACGGGGCACCCTTTAGTGAATTTATGCGACGCACAGCTGAAACGTATAGTAACAAATGTAGTTAGTGTTGTGACAACACAAAGTGATGTAACGTTACGTTACGCAGCGTTCTGTTGAAACAATAGTGACTTTTGGTTTCACCCCAACTGTGGTTTCCTGGTGTCATGTTTTGTTTGACTCATTCACCTCCCCTCACTCCACCCTACGCAAACTGTTTTGCTCTCCAAGTAAGGGCCTGTCCCAATACCCCCCTTAGCCCTACCCCTTGGCTCTACCCTTACATGTGCCTGCTCCCGCAACGGGTAGTGGCGTCCCAATTCCTTTTTGTGTGTAGGGGCAGGGGGCATAACAAGGGGTAGTGGGTGTGAAATTAGCCCTTCAGAGCGAGGGATTTCAGATGCTGACTTGCCAGCAAGGCGTAGACGTCACCATGGCTACCACTGAGCAAAAGACAGGGAAAAAAGTTCATACAAAGCTAACGTTACCGTCGTCAGGTTGCTTATTAGCTAGCTAGCTAGCTTGCACTATATGGCATCTGTCCTGTTCTGCAAAATTGTCGGACTTTTCACATTACAATAACACACCAGTTAGTATAACTATCCTGCTTTGTAATGTTAGCTGGTTAGCTAGCTAGCAGAAGTCCCCTGTTGTCTGTCGTTCATCAAACAAAGCATGATGAATGCGGCAAATGCGATCGGTAGGATGAATGAGACTCCATTGTAGATGCTGGTTGGAAATGTAGATGGCTCGCAGCTTCCTGTTCAAAATAGTTACATATGCGTGAATGTAACCGACGTGGTAGTCTCGCCACCAGACAATCAGAGATCTCCGCCTTCTGATAGTCTGGGGACACTCCTTTCTAAAGTGTGTTTAACACACCGGCGAAAACGGCCGGCAACAAAGCAATGCCTCTTGCATTTTTGAAAAGGACACGCCTTCTCGGAAATGTGCGCTCCTCCTTTTCTCGTCCGCAAGGAAACAAACACACAGAGAGCTTGAAAATGGATGCCGAGAGATTAAACTCCGTTTTATCAAACATGTGCTCATCCATGAAGAAAATATTTTTCCAGCGGATGTCTTAGTTACAACATGATTGAGCTAAATGGAGTAGTTTCATGTCGTATCCAACAACGGGAGGCTTTTAACAGATGACGTTCTGATGTTAGCTTTGCTGCTGCTGTTAGCTGTCCCTGTCAGCTGCAGTCACTGATGCTTTCTAGACATCGTGATTTCCCAAAACTGAATAAATACCACACATAGCAACACAAAACTGCTTTGCTAGCTCAATCATGTTGTAACTAAGATATCCGCTGGAAAAGATATTTTTTTCACAGACCATTTAATGAGTTATTACCTATTACAGACACCGCTAACGGCTAACAGCTAACGGTTAGCCCAGCTAAACGTGCACACAAATAGTAATGTTTGTTCAATCATTGTGTTTATAGACTTTACAAACATCGGATTAGTCCAAATGGTGATACAGTGATGTGAAAAATGTGACATATAGGCTATATAGCTAAAAGCTCTGCTGGTTTTCTACCCGGAACTATTTGTAAACAAGGCGATTCCCTCTATAGTCGGGCCGGACGGATGAGCTACATCCACTAACTTTGACAGCGTTTTCTGCGAGCACGACTGTGTCATTTTGTACCGCTACACGTGTTTCTAGTGGGACTATGTTTACAAGCACAAGAGTTCAGCGAGGCACCGAAGGACTGCCCTGCAGATTTACTATTGGTTCTGCAACGTAGGGAGTTTTTTTTTAAACTCTGAAATTGTATCCACCCATCTAAACACAAAATCAGGGAGAAAGTCATCAGTCTTTAGTTAAACAAAGCGTCTAAAGGCTGACTTGTGAGTCTACCGACGTGGTGATGTAGTGAGTGGTGTCCCAATTCCTAGGGAAAGATTTCTACCCCTATCCTTGTTGTCTCATGTCAAGACTGACAATTCCCAAATCCTTAACTTTTAGTTTCGAGAACTAAACAAGTCATTATTTGCTCACAATAAAAGTGATGCCAGTATTTATTTAGCAAAAATCATGAATGCTTTTTAAAATTTGCCTTTATTTGTTAAAATAAGTTTGTCAAAAAGTTACTCAACTAATGTTAGCTAAGTATTAGCTTGCTAACTATGTTAATAATTAGCCTGGACTTACTGTTCTTTGAAATGTCTAACAAAGTTGGAAGCAATTGCGTCTTTTCATAATTTTCTCCCCGCACATTTTGCATACTAAAATGTATTTTTTTGTAAACTAAAGCATAATTTCTGTACTTAAACTAAACTGTTTTAAGTAGCATTTCCTCCAGCTGCTGCTCTGTAGTCTCGCTCACCAGACCTTTCTCAAAAAAAGAAAGGTCTGGCTGGGCCGACTCTCACTTTAAGATTGGAGAAAAAAACGCCCCGGCTGCTTGTATTTCTTTCAACCAATCACAATCGTTCTGGG
The DNA here is from genome assembly GCF_011397635.1 of Epinephelus fuscoguttatus. Lineage (NCBI taxonomy): Eukaryota > Metazoa > Chordata > Actinopteri > Perciformes > Serranidae > Epinephelus > Epinephelus fuscoguttatus. The sequence goes on from NC_064752.1 coordinate 41,760,074, forward strand.
CGGTGCCACAGCAACGGTGCGCTTGCAAAAATATTGCCGGGGGAAACAGGTTTTGGTGTAACACGCCCACAAAAATATCGCCTACAGGACGTGAACCATGGCAGAAAAATGGCTACATCCCCGCAAGATCAAACACCGCAAAAGTTAGTAAAGGACGTGTTGAAAACTGCTACACACAGGTGGTAGGGCAGGACTTCAGCAGGTGGCTCGTTCCGCCCAATGAGAGGCTGATCTATGCAGCGAACTTCCGCCCACTCAGACTAGTTGCTCTGTAACATTATGTTAGTTCTTCATGGTTCTTTCTTTTAACATGATTGGATGCAGTCAGACTGATTTTAAACAAAGTGGATCTGAGGAATTAAGTGTTACTGTGTTACTTGGAATGAAGAGCATTAATGTTCGTTGAAATGTTACAAGTCACTGATGTTAAAGTCCAAGTAGAGTTGCAAATCTTTTTTAATTTTGTCAAGTCGAGTTTAAAGTCTTCAAATTTGTGCCTTGAGTCTGTACAAGTTGTGTGACTCAAGTCCAATCCTCTGCTTTATCCCTCAGTAGCTCTCAGCATCAAGCATTGCTGGGGATGGGTTTACATTGGAGTTAACCAAAAACCTGGCGCGTCTTACAAAAACACTAAGGGAGTGTTTGGCATGCTAAGGGGCGTGACACAGCATTCATTGGTATTTGATGACCTGGGGATGAGAACCAGTTGTTGTGGCTTGCTTTGGCCTGTATATTGTAGTAATTGTTCATACAAAAATACTGATTAATGCAGGTTTAAATTTCCAGATATTACAGGCATGGTTTTCATTTTGGGGAATATGAATCTGCAGCTCTGAGCACAAAACATTCTAGTCATTTTAGCATTTACATACAAGCATGTTGTGTCATGAATTTTCTGTGTCATGTGATATATGATGAGGTGGGTGACTATAACAGTAAGGTTAATGCAGAGGTGCTGTATTTACACTTACTTAAAATAAAAGTGTATATGGAGTAATATTTTTCAATCAAGACTGTGCCAATGATATGTTCTGTATATTCATAGGGCTGAACCAAAAAGGTGCTATATACAGTCATGCACTTGTCAAGACACCAAATGAAAGTGCGAATCCAGATTGTAAATAGCCTCCATTTTACTGAACTCCAGCCAATTCCTGCTTCCTCCAAGTCGATGCCTTGTGGTTTCAAAGAGTGTTAACGGTGTGCATTAGCTCCAATGTCTCTATCTCCTGCTGACACACAGAGGAATAGGTCCCTATATACAAACTAAACTCTAATCTAACAGGGATTATAATCAAGAAGGATTTCAGTTGTGTGGTCCACACAGAACAGAATGTGTGTGCACGTCTATGAAAATAGGAAAAAACAACTTACTGGAAGTTGAACAAGCATACAACCAAACCAAGATGATAACAAACCAAGATTTGATTTTCTAGCAATCCATGCAGGTTCACCACTAGCATTAACACCAAAATCTACTGTACTTTAAGAGATAAAAATCCCTATTTTTACCTATTCTTTGTTACCCTATTAACATAAATCAGCAAGGAGGACTACAAAGCTTCTGCACTGAAGCTTTGCATAATGGGACTGTCCAGGAAAGGATACCTTAATAATCCCCAAATGGGATTTGCTGTGCAGGTACAGTACAGTACATAAAGACAGGGCACCAATGAATGATAAACAATGCTCATAAAAACAGTATAAAACTAAAAGGCTAATAAAAGGGCATAAAACAGGCCCAGAGGGGCAGTAAGTGACTGTAATTATCCTATTTAAGAGCAATACTAAATGTTAAGATTCATCCAATTTGTCCTTGTGAAATTTTGCTTGTCACACATAAATGTTTCTCCATCCACAAGAAGTGCTAATTTTAAGTTTTAACAGTATGGAGATGATATGGGAGGCACTGCTTCAGATCTCCCAGAATCACCTTGGACAGAGCTTGGCATTATGCTCGAAGGCATTCTGATCCTCCTCTTTGTATTTTGGGGACATTCGCAGATTGGTAGCAGTTAATGGGCAGAATTCCTGCAAGTCTCATTGAGGATCTTCTGATGGTGGATCCTGCTGTTTAGCCTCCGGATCAGACTTTGTACCATATGTTCCTCATTTTCAAGTCCTCTAATGTTAACCAGCTGAGGGTGGGACGGCGTCATTTGGAGGCTTTAGTATTATCACAAAAAATTCCAATCAGAATACCACACATGGAGATCACCACAGAGAAATTCCGGTATGTAGAGAAGAAAAGCTGAACATATTTATTAGACTTGGACTTCCTACCACTGAGATGAAATAGTCTGGATATACATCAACAAGACCTTTTCTCTTCTTTGATGGTGGTACTGTATTGTGACTTTTGAAGGTAGGATAAAGTTATAATCCCTAAGATTTTTATGATATCAGACCCTGTTTTTGATACTATTTATGGTTGACATTTTCTCAGCTACAGCCATTTAATGTATTTGCATTATGTAATAAGGTGTCTGCATAGTAGTTCAGTGTATGGCCGAGACAGCCATTCACATTAAACAAAGAATCCAGCGGTAATGTTCATGTTTGATATATATATATATATATATATATATATATATATATATATATATATATATAGTAGTCTGACTGTTTATTGTTGACTCTCTTTACATTATGTCAGATCTGTTACTACTTGCAATGCAAAACAACTCCAACTGCTGCTTCTGACATGAAAAGCATGCAATTGGCAGAACATGAAGTGGTTTCTATAGAGTGTGAGTAAACCCGGAACTCTGTTAGCGCTTTTAGCACTTCCAGTTCTCTCGTCTAAAAGTCAATACGTTTTTTGAATGGGATTTTGGTAAAATGCCTCAAATAAGGTCTGTGTTTAACAAAAGCTTAAGCGAGTTTCAGGTTTTGTTCTACGACATAAAACACGTCAGTAAATACCCTACTTGTGAATTCTGAAGCTTTTACGTGTCGTAAAAAAGGCGGTTGCTAACAAGTTGCTCAATACGACTACAAATCCTGTCAGGGACATTAAACGTCATCACCCCCGAACAGGCCAGAGTGCTGGCAGTCCGCCATTACATCTTCTTATTTAGCTTAAACAGTCCGATTTCCCCATTATACAATGTTTTTAAAATAAAGTGGCCGAAATCAGTTGAAAGCTTAGTGGCGATGACGTCAAGAGTCATGCGACCGTGGAGTAGTCATGTAGTCCGTTAAAGCCTAATGTTAGCTTTTTACTTCTGGCGATCACATTTAAGCTTCAAATGGGGTATGAAAGGTGTTCATATGTGAAGATTATCTCGCTGAACAAAACCTGTAAGTATCATAAACCTGTGTTAGCCACAGAGCTTATTTTCTGACATAATCCAAAATGCTATGCAAAAATCACATTCACTTTCTCTTCCGGGAACCAGAGCGATGCTAAACTTCTGGGTTTTGACGTCAGCCCTGGCACACTCTATTGTGAAGCATGCACCAAAAAAAAGAATATTTGTCACGGAGGCCAGCAGTCTCAAACACTGCAGCTTTAATGTTGAAGTTGTATTGCTGTTGATTCATCCCTGGTATTGATTGGATGGAACTTGATTTTGTTCCAAAACCGATACTGTTTCAATGTCACTTCTGTATCAACAACCCGTTCTTGTTCCCAGGTCATCAAATACCAATGCTGTATAACACCCGTTGGGGCTTCCTTTGTGTCCACAGAAACTCTTTAGCATCACTATGTGACACAGCGCTGAAACACATTGTAACATGTGATTAATATTGTCAAACAGATGTGGTTAGGTTTAAAAAAAAAAAAAAATCATGTTTTGGGTTAAAATAAGTGAGTTTGATATTTAAAGTAACGTGACGTAAGTAAGTCATGTGAATGATGTCAGTGCACAACGACCGAACATATATTCCGTGGAGTTACGTTAAAACAACATTGACTTTTGGTTTCACATGGGACAGGAACTGTGATCTCCTATTTCCCTTTTATACTCCATCAGTTGCTTTCAGCATCAAGTATTGCCACGGATGGGTTTACACTAAGTTAGCTGAAGGCCAGGTGCATCTCATAAAGATGCTAAAGGGTACCTATGGCCTTCATATCACTCCGAGGTAGGTTATGAAAGAGTGGTAATTGACAACCTGGGAATGGGAATGGGCTGATGTCAACCCAATCAGCAAAAGAAATGTTGGCATTGTACACCTCTGCAAACCACAGATTTGTATGTTTTATATGAACTGGATTTGTTTAAACTTTATGTTTCCTTTTGTTGTGACAACACTGTGGTTAACATGTAGTTAGGTTGAGGCATAAAAACCACTTGGTTAGGAAAAAACATCATCTTTTGGCTTAAATTACTTAGTTTGGTAGTTAAAAATCATGGCTGGGCAACATGTTCTCATCCCAACTCATCAAATATCGTCTATTTGTCAGTGGACTTTCACGTCTAAATATGGCGCGCTAGGTAACCTCCTGCGTCTGTTCAACATCTCCTTCACCTTCTGATGAGAAGTTCAGTTCATATACATCTGATCTGAACTATATCATGCATTAGAAACCTACAAATGTACTGTAACATGTCTGTGGCTTGCAGAAGCATACAATGCCAACACTTTATTCTGGTGACTAGGTTGCCTATGTTGGAAATTCTGGTCCAACAATCCACAGCATGTAGCTGGATTTGTCAGCTACACATGCCAGTCGTGACTCTGACAGTTATGTTTAGTGTCTTGCCATATCTATCTGAATCTATTTCCCAGAGCAACACACAAAATCCTCACACTCAACTCTCAGAAACAGCCAAAGAAATAAATAATTTACTGGGATGACAGGTAAGCATCTAAATTCAAAGGGAGAAAGCCATGTGTTGGCCCAGCAGGTACGAGCCGCATTGCAGAGAGTGTGATATTCTGGATATATTGAGTTTGTGTTGCCATCATGTTGCTGCAACTGTGTTGGCATCATCTTTTTAGATGTTGGTAAGCCTTTAATGCAATTTGGCATCGTTATTATGACCTTTTGTTTTAAATGATTGCTTTATGCTCCTGTGTAAACCTGAGGATAAAGAAAACACACATCCCCTCAAGTAAAAATCCTTTATCTCATAGCAAACATGGTATTAGTCATTGCTTAAGGAGTTTGCTCTTTTGTCAATTCAAATGCCATCTGGGTAAACACAGTTCCTGCTGCCCATCTGTTAGCTCAAATTTATTTTTTGTTAATTTCAAAGACAACCACAGTGCACACTCCTTATAACTTGACAGGTGGAAAAGGTGTGAAGTTGGCAGTGTGCCACAACATCACAGCCAGCAGGCCGATTGCTCCTTTGTGTAATACCCTACAGTATGTTACTGTAGATGGAAGCTATTGGACACTAATGATTATAAATTTGATTGGTGTCAGAGGTAACTACATAAGAACTTTTAAATTATGTCAAATAGAGCCAAGTGCATGAAGTTTGACAAAATATTCCCAACTTGGTTTCCATTTACCAGTGTTTCCCACGGGTTTAAATCCCATCTCAGTGTCTGGCTTATGTGACATCGCACATGTGAGTGAAAACGTGGCAATTTAACATCATTAATTATCTGAAAGGATAAGACTGGTTATATTCTATATTTTTCTTAGTGTTAGCAATTCCCATGAAAACACAAAAACCAACAATGTGCTCAACCATCTGTGACACTTTCTAAATTCCCCTACCGTATCTTTAGTAGGAACAAACTCATTGATTCATGTACTTAAGATATAAATCTATAAACATGTCTCACAATACTTTAGTTTTTATGCTGTACACATAATGACTGAGTCCAACAGGACTCAGCCAAATGCATCATGCTTGCTTGCTCATGATGGGCGAAGTCTAGCGAATTTGGCTTAAAGTCACCATTTAACATGCTTACTTATTAAACCAAACACCAGCTGCATCTATTGTATGGCTGTTAGCTATAAAACATATTGACAACCAGACTAAAGACAGTGATCAAAAATTCTTGTGTTACAGTAAAACTGAAGCAGAATTCATGTGTGCAAAACAACTGTATCATTGAGCTCTAAACTATATGCGCTAACATGCCAACAACACAAAATACACTTGCAATTCCCTGTTAGGACGTAGTTTTCTTGCTTGTTAATCATAACCAAAGCCTCATACTACATAGTCTTATGACTTTGTCTTTGGCTAGCTAGGTTGTCTGATTTCAAGATACAGAACTCTGACTTAATGTTATGGTTTTTGACGTCCTGAACACTAACATAGATAGCATAGTCAGAAAAATCTGTGCTAGTGAATTGTATGCTTGAAATTTTTTGTTGGTGAAAATGCTAGATTTCTCACCCAAATATGTGTATCAGGTCACTGATTATTAAGCCACATGCAAATGTATTCTACAAGCCCTCAGGAACAGTGTTGGGCTTTGAAGTCAGTTTTACATAGTGGCCAAAAGTGGAATTACAATGATCAGGTCTATTATGTGATGCCCTGGATCCCCAAAACATTTTTTCCCATAGCCTTAGGGCCTGTCCCAATACCCCCCCCCCCCCCCCCCCCTTAGCCCTAACCGGGGTAGTCGTGTGCCAATTCCTATTTGTGTGTAGGGGTAGGGGGCATAACAAGGGGTAGTGGGTATGAAACTAGCCCTTCGGAGCAAGGGATTTCAGATGCTGACTTGCCAGCAAGGAGTAGATGTCGCCATGGCTACCACCGAGCAAGAGACGGGGAATAAAGTTCATACATAGCTAACGTTACCGCCGTCAGGTTGCTTGTTAGCTAGCTAGCTAGCTCGCACTATCTGGCATCTGTCATCTGTCCTGTTCTGCAAAATTGTCAGATTTTTCACATTATGATAACACGCCAGTTAGTGTAACTACGCTGCTTCATAATGTTAGCTGGTTAGCTAGCCAGCTAGCTAGCAGAAGTCCCCTATCATCTGTCATTCATCAAACGAAGCATGGTGAATACAGCAAACGCGATAGGTAGGATGAACTCAACCGAAGACTCCATTGTAGATGCCAGTTGGAAATGTAGATGGCTCGCAGCTTCCTGTTTAAAATAGTTACGTATGCGTGAACATAACCGACAGAGTGACGTAGTGAGTGGTGTCCCAATTCCTAGTGAAAGATTTCAACCCCTACCCCTCGTTGCTTCATTTCGAAGGCCAAGGAGTAGTGGGCAATGGCTAGGGGTAGGACCAAGGGCTAAGTGGTAGCAGACCACAAGGGGTATTGGGATTGGGCCTTACATTGTGTAAAAGACGTCTGCAAATCAGTAGATACATTTTTTGGAGTGTTACAACCCCTGCAAAATGACTCATTCGCCATCTGGATTTGAGCCATTCGGTCCAGTAACATTTGAAAGTCGAGAAAGCTGCACGATTGGATCATTTTATCCCCGTTCGGATTAGCGAAGGGCTAAATTGGAAATCAGCCACCTTGCTGGCAGAAGTTAACAACTCAGCCACGCTTGGCGTGCTCAGCTGCTTTAAGTTTGTAGCGCACTGGTTCTATAGGTCCCCACGATATGGAAGATTAGAGGTTTTTTGCCTTTATGTGCCACTGAGCAACTTAAATAGAAATCAACAGAACCCCGCGTCCTACACTGTATCCAGGGCTATCCAGCTCTCTTCTGTTCTGCAAGTCTGTCACCGGTTGTCAAAGTATATTTGTTCAGGTAGTATTCATGATCTTTGATGGTTAATGCCCTTGCATAGCTATTGCACTCATGCATACGCATTCTTATGTCGTGTGTCTATTACATAGCCATGGGGTTTTTTTCTTCTTTTGAAATAATGTTGAGTTTTCGTACATTTATCACCCCGAATAGAGGCATTGCCCAAGCACATTGTGCCTATTTATGAGGATTATAAATCAACAATATGGAGGTTCAAACAAAGAAGGTAAACTTTATTACACCTTTCAGGCTTGACAATTGAAGGGCACACCAGATCCACTCCTTCCATTCTTACCATTCAAAATAAAAGCCCACACTGCATAACTAGTTACCAGAGAGAACTCAAATTTACTTAGAGCATTTTGCTTAAAAGAAACTCAATAGCTTACAGTAGCTTAGGCTATAAAGCAACATATTGTAGACAGACTGCCATACACTGCTCTGGATCAATATGACCCTGGTAGTTGTCACAAATTTGCATCGCTACCAGCAAATCTATTTGCATCAAGGACTTTTATTGAATACGTCTTGCAACTGTTGCAACTCTCATCGCTGCTGGTGTGAATAGTTTTGAAGCAAAATATTCGCAGGCCAGTATTTTGCATTTTTGGATCATTTTCATGCCCTCTGCATTTTAAGGCATTTAACTGAGACAAAGTGGGCAAGACACCAGTCACACACTGTGTAGCCAAGGTCACGCCTCCTACAGTTCAACTGGGATTAGGGCCAAAAAAAGAACCTTGATTTGGACATCCCAAATGTTTGCATTAGATGGTCTAATCACATACTGTCAGTGACAGCTACAGTCTGCACATAACATTAACACTTTGGTTTAAGACGGAGAATGTGAGGAAAAATAAGGAGGTGATGGGGGGTATGGTATTCATTTTCTGCCACTGCTCAAACCATTAACTGACTCAGCCTTGTAAAAACTGTGCAGCGTACAGGCACACACTCAGTAATGATGAGTACTGGTCAAGACGCCAGCAGAAGATGGAGGCCCCCTTTTGAAAACAGACTTAGATAAAAAGCATTTGTATTGGGACATAATGAAATACTCCCTTTTTTTCACATGGCAATAAACTGCTCTTTGCTGGCTCAGCAAACACGAGATGATGAAAGGGCGGCTGATGCACATTTGATTGTGAAATCTCCGCTATAAAAGAAAGGATAAAGTGATTCTAAATCAACCATAAAATTGCAGATGGTAATCCAGTGCACGCCAGTAAATATGTTAAATGACTATCATCATTATCGCCTCTCCCTGCCTGACCCATGGCATACATCATTGCCTTATCAATGAGATGGAACTTCATCTTTCTTGGAGGGAAGTGTTTTATTTGATTTTCACAACAAAGCAGTCAGTGTAATATTATTTTGTCTTTTTTTTTGGTTACAAAAACAAGTCATATTTAATATCTCTAAAATTGTTGGACCAAGAAAGCATACAAGTAATATATTATGCTCTGATGAGGCTGAAATGTCATAATTCCTCTGCAGTCAGAGAAGTTTAGGCTATACATATATGGATTAACCTTTTACATTTGCAAGAACATTCTCAAGACACAAAAATAAACACAAAGCCTCAAATTGATTTATAGACCGAGATCAAGTTAAGATATGTGAGCTCTGCAGAAGCAAAACAGTAGCAGCAGGATTCCGGTCAGTTAGACAATGAAATCAGATAATCTGCTCCAACATCAGATAAGCGTCACCTGTTAGCTTCTTTCATCTCCTCTCATGTAGAGAGGATCAATGTCGACGAGGTCATCATTCCTGAAAATAATCTTTCCTGTGGCACTGCTGATGTATCATGCCTTCTTTTGAAATGTTATTAAACATTGGCTGTCCACTGCAGTGATGTTCAGACTCACGTGGCAACAACCCAATATCACTATGACCTCGTGCATACTGTCTGTGTGATCTGCTTGTAGGATGAGATGATACAAAAATGCTCAATGTTCATGTGTGGTCAATATGTAATAAAAGGGTTGCAATTATTTATTTATTTATTTATTCTCAGGAATCCTGTGGTGGATATGTATGTTCACAGTAACTGCATGCAGGTTGCAGTAATGAAACAGTAGGCCACTCACAGCCCAGACGGCAGAAAATCATGTTGGTATTTTGGGGTTTCAGCACACCATAAATATGTTACATTTGTATGTTTCATATGTATTTTATAAGTGTAAGCTGCAGACCCCTGCTCAAAATCAGATTTTTTTAGCGAGTCATTACTGTGTATTGAGTGGGTTTTTGGGCACTGTCGATGTTTTGTGGCAAAATGTCATCGTTTTTCCAGCAGGTCTAGTGGCACGGAAAGTGGGAGTTTGTTACTAAGACATGGCTGCTTTCCCAGCGGGGATTGTGGCCCCAAAAATTGGGTATTTTAAACCAAAACATGATCTTTTCTGAACCAAAACCATGTGGTTTCGTGCCTAAACCTAACCACGCTTTAACAGCAGCATTTTTGAACTGTAAAGTTTAATGTATACATTACGTACAAACATAACGTGTTTGTGGTTTGCAGAAATGTACAATGCTCACAATTTTTTTCTGACAATTGGGGGCCACTCAAAAATAATACCTTAATTTGATGTAGGTGGATGTGAATTTATTTGTGTTGCTCATAGCATTAAAATGACATTAAGTCTCTGTCTACTAACTCCCTCTTGAGCACAAATAGTGTAACATGACCTACTGTAGGCTGTGATAGCATCCATCCTGTGTCTCTATTACCGTCACAAGATTTTAGACATGGACATGGACACCGCTCTGACACTGCTGAATTTCTCTTTTTTTGCATCTGCTTTTTTACAGCAGATTTCCAACAGCAAGACCTGAAGCTGAAGTTCTTATCTTTATTCTTCTAAGTTTTTTCACAAAAGAAGCAGAACAGGAAACTTTATGTGGCAATGTTAGGGGCAGTGATTATGCTAACGATCAGATCTCATGAACATACACCTCCTCATGAACGGGTGGCGCTCATCAGGCTGAACTGGGACATTCAGTTTGTCCAGTTAAAAGTGTTTGGTAAATCCAACTTGGGATACAAGTATGAGCAAACCTCACAGGAAAAAAGTAAGTGTAGATATACATAAATGTACTTGCACCGGGTTCGATGTCTCATAAATGGATGGAGGCCATCCCAGGTTCTTATTCACACAATGTTTGCTACTAGCAAGCTACTTTCTTTCTTGCAATGTGACACACCCACAGCAACAAGCAAAAAGTGGGAGAGGTGCACGATTTCTACTCTTGCAGTGGGTCTACGATAGCCTGGAAATCCAGACCCAAATCTAGAAAGATTTAGGGTCTGGCCATGAGTAATGAAAATGGCCCAAATCGAGGGGCAGCACCAAGCATGCATTTGAAAGTATCACTGCACGCAATTGGATAACACTACAAACAATCAGAACAATACACGGGGTGACGTATCCAGAGCGCTACCAGCGGAGCTAACTGGCAGATTAGACTCTTGCAAAAATGTCTTTCTTGCAAAAGAAAGATTCGAGCACCGTCTTCTGTTCCTCTTTTCGAGAAAAGGCCAAGTCTAACTGGTTCATTGTAGCGGCCAAAGCTTGCAATGTTTACTGACTGATTCCGGACTTCGCTGTCTCAGCGCTGTCATCATCCGTTTAGCTCGCCTCTGCCCCGCCTATATCAGATACACTGATGTGATTGGTGCAGCTCGGTTTCATGGGCATAGGTAATGAGCATCATTACTGATTGCCAGAGTGACTCGCTGAGCAAATTCAAATTGTGCTCTCGCGAGAACTCTGGATTTCCAGGGTAGGTCTACGACGTAATGGCTCCAACATGGTCTGTGTCTGAAGCACAGACCATGTAAAAAATGGATGTAGCTACCATGGTGCCACCCCTTGGTTTCTGGACTCCCATTCTGAAGCCTTGAATTTGGCATTTTGTCTGTTGGCATCTTGGATTTTTGGAGGCAAAACTAACCATATTAGGACGAGTTGGTGGAGATAACCCTAACACTAGCTGCTAGCTTGGTTAACAAAGTGCATTTACAGCTATGGTTAACTAAGATAATGCTAATGTTCACGAGCAAAAAACAAGCTTAAAGCCATTAGGTACATTAAAACGGTCTTACCGGAAAACTGAATATTCTACAATTACAATTACCTTTCATGAACTGAAAATACACTGAAATAGTGAGGGCTACTGCTACGCCTATACCCCTGTGAATCTGGGGTTACACCATGGTTACATTACCTAACCAACGTTGTTGTAGTGGTGGCAACCATAAGCAACTTGTCAGCAGACAGCCTGTCGCTCAAAGCAGCCACGCCCTTAATTCTGCATAACTTAAATTCTTGATGAAATGTTAAAAAATGTTTTATGGAAATTCAAGCCCCCATAGATTTATCTTAAATGGAGAAATTAGACTAAAACTGTTTTGTACCATACAGTAAACATGTTCATTTTTGATGTCTATGAGGACTCTATAGCTTCTGGAGCCAGTCTTAAGTGGCCATATCAGGTACAGTGGTCTTTGATACTGCATTAGCTTCATTTTCCAGCCCTGAAGTTGCTGCTTGGTCTTAATAAGTAAGAAGTAATAGCTGAAGATGACAGGCAAAGGCTGCAATGTTTCAAAGGCTATGCCAGGTCAGCGCTCTATCCACAATTACGTAGTTGGGGGGGGTTGTGTGAGCATGCATTGCAGTGATGGTATTAATAATGATTAGTTACCACTGCAGTGCCAAGTGCTAAAAATGTGCACAGCCCCATTCTTAATAATAATAATCTTACATGTGAATTTTGCAGGAACAAACAGAATGTCAGCAGTGAATTTCTTCAAAACCCAGATCATTCAGTGACGTGAACATCACTGTAAGATGCATGAACCTAAAGCATTAGAATCTGTACAATTTGACAGCAAAGTGAAAGAGACTCAACTTTATGTACATGACCACATACATAGCATACTTTTTGTGATTTTGCAGAGGTCTTTATGTGTGTGAATGTGTGTGTGTGTGTAGTTGCTTGTGCACTTCTGTCAACTAAAGCCATGCAATTATGGCTTTTACACTCTATAATGTTTATGGACCAATCTTGGTGCTGGAATGTGGAATTAGAGGCTTGACGTTCAGGCGCCTTTGTGCAGAGAAAGCCTGATTAACCTTTACAGCTACTGTATATATTTCATTAAGAAGTGGCTCTGTGGCTTCCTCTTTGCCGTTAGATTTGTTTAGGTGTCAAGAGAGCAGGAGACAGCCTGAGAGCGGGTGTCTCACTCCACAAATGAATCCAGAGCATGCAATTTGTGCGCACAAATGACTAATACGAGAGCATAAATTATTGAATTGGACACACAAGTTGGTTGCTGCTGCTGCTGGAAACAAAGTTAAAGAGAGTTTGTGGGCTGGAAAAAGGAAAGGAATTAGCTACAAGAGGCTGAAAACCTTTGTGGAGGTGCAGAGTTGGGTGGTAATTCTCTGTGAGTTAATCACTAGAAGGGACACTGCTCAGGGTACACGTAGTAATTTGTTCTATTTTAAATAAAATAATGTTGAGTGGTGCAGTTTTGAAATAACAATTTTTTTTAGAAAAATACATTTTTGTACCTGTTTGTTCTACATATTTAATATATATGATGCTGACAATGAATTTTACATTTAAACTCATAATGCCTTAATTCACAGTATGATTATGTCGTAGATGCCATGTTGGACATTTCATGCACATTTCCCCACAGTTCAGCAGGACATATTTGGTATCTGTATAGAACCTTGGCATGTTATCTGGAATTTTGAATAAAGTTATGTGAGTATGAACATTGCTTAGATGCTCAACATGCGTTTGTAATGATGGACGCACCATCGGCTTTGGCAGAATGGCAATGATACCGGGGGAACAGATGATGTGCATGACAAATGTTTGGTGAGGGAGAAAGAAACTGGATTTTAATGTGTATGCCAGAGATGAACTATAAAGTCAGAGCCGCATGTTAATGTCAGGTGGAAGGGGTGCCATCGCCTGAGGACATTTTACTGTGAAACACAGAGAGTAAAGCACAGAAAGTGAGTTTTGACAACCCAAAACCTCTCCCTGAATTGAATTTGTTGGCTGAATCTCTCTGTTCTCTGCAGATTTATTACAGCCATTTTGCAGTGTGTGTTGGCAAAAAAATCTTGTTTATTTCTTTGCTTACTATCTTCACTCCACTCTTTCTTCCTCCTGAAGGTCAGAAGCACCAGAGCCTCAATTGCTATGACTGTGGTGCATCGAGGCTGATCCTCTCTAAGTAGGAGGGCATTTCAAAGTGCCATGTTAGGGGATCGGCTCAGAGCTTATCCTGCAGTAACTTGTATGAAAAATGTGGACCAAATCTTTGAAAGACCTGTTCCCACCTCTGCGGGCCACAGCCCCCGATGAGGTGGGCCGTGCAGGTGGCTGGCAGCGCAGGAGTATTCGCAGCAGATAACACGAGCCCTCACCTGATTGGATCAGAGCGGAGGAGCCTTCTCGTCAGCACTGCAGCAGCTGGGAGCCAGAGGGAAGGGCCACAGCGAGGCTCAGGCCACTCAAGCCAGAGAGTCATTAGTCTTACCCTGAGCTAAGACTGGGGCCCGGGGGAAACAGCTCGCCTCATACCAAAGCAGTGTCAGAAGGAGGCTTTGCCTGATTGATTACACTACAACAGGTTTTGCAGGATAACATAAGTTACTAAAATTATAAGAGGACTATTCTAATACTAATATATTCATCTGACGGTGACACAAAAGGCTACTTGGTTCGTACACCAGTGTTAGGCAATGTCACAATTAACAAGAGCTGGCCCAATGTTCAGTTCCAGGGGTTAAAGCTATAGTTGGTAATGTTGGAGAGCTAGCAAGATTTGAAAGTGGCACCTCCTCTAAGCTCCACCCCCTCCTCCCCCTCCCGTCAGTGCTCCGTCCAAAGCCACGCCCCCACAAACTTGAACCCGCATCCTGCAGTAGCTAAGTTGGCTAAAGTTACATATTTCATGAAAATAACAAATCCCCCTGAAGCAAACAAATAATTACCTGTCCAACAGAAAGACAGCAACCTCTGTATCGCTTTTCAGGCCCTTCATCTCCTTCAGTTGTCTCCACCGTTCAAAAGCTGCACCGATGTTGACGTCTGGTTTGTCCTCTCGCTTTATCCAAAGCCTTTTTAGTCGCAGCCTTTTCTGCCTCCGACTTTCTTTTCTTAGCCTGTTTAGTGGGGCGAGCCGTTACAAGTAACGCTGGAAGTGGTACTTTTGGCTGCATTTTCTCTGCCATTGTCCAGCAAACTCCTGCTAACTCGACATTTCTGCTGAGGAGTGTGCTGTATATTTCCGGCAACGGTGACACGTGATGAATGCACGCAGGGAGGAGGGAGGGACAGAGGAGGGCATGGGCAGGACCAGAGCGATATATAAGGACGAGACATGAAGGCATCAAAATTAAGAAATAGAAATATATGTGTTGCAAAGGAACGTGTTTATTATCAAAACGAACAAAAAGATTATAACTTTAGTAGTTACTTTTCAGATTAAACTTTTATAGTATAGTGAGTTTATAAATAAAGATTAAACTTTCAGTGGTTACCAGACTTTTTGACTTACAGCTCCTACATCTCTTTTTTGCCTTGGTGCTATTTATTTTTAGAAGCTAAATCATTTAGGCTGTTTGCAAAATTGTATCAAGCTTGATGTGAATTAAACAGGCAGTGTGAATTAAACAGGCATGTCATCATTGAAATGGATCATATAATGTTGTGGTCGTGACTTTAAAACTTCAACATAGAGGATTTTTATTGCAACTTTCGTTTCTGTCTGGTTTCTGTTACCTTACCTTCAAAATTACCACTGGCTTACCGGAGCCTGTGCTCTGTGTCTCAATGGAGTGTGCCAGTAAACCTGGAACTCCGTTAGCGCTTTTAGCACTTCCAGTTCTCTCGTCTAAAAGTCAATACGTTTTTTGAATGGGATTTTGGTAAAATGCCTCAAATAAGGTCTGTGGTTAACAAAAGCTTAAGCGAGTTTCAGGTTTTGTTCTACGACATAAAACACGTCAGTAAATACCGTGCTTGTGAATTTTGAAGCTTTTACGTGTCGTAAAAAAGGCGGTTGCTAACAAGTTGCTCAATACGACTACAAACCCTGTCGGGGACATTAAACGTCATCACCCCCGAACAGACAAGAGTGCTGGCAGTCCGCCATTACATCTTCTTATTTAGCTTAAACAGTCCGATTTCCCCATTATACAATGTTTTTAAAATAAAGCGGCCAAAATCAGTTGAAAGCTTAGTGGCGGTGATGTAAAGAGTCATGCGACTGTGGAGTAGTCATGTAGTCCGTTAAAGCCTAACGTTAGCTTTTTACTTCTGGCGATCGCATTTAAGCTTCAAATGGGGTATGAAAGGTGTTCATATGTGAAGATTATCTCGCTGAACAAAACTTGTAAGTATCATAAACTTGTGTTAGCCACAGAGCTTATTTTCTGATATAATCCAAAACACTATGCAAAAATCACATTCACTTTCTCTTCCGGGAACCAGAGCCATGCTAAACTTCCGAATTTTGACGTCAGCCCTGGCACACTCTATGTGACATGATGTGAAAGCATGCACAGGCGTCAGTGTTGATTGGCTATCGCTTGTGCCGTGTAACCAATCAGAGGGGGCTGTAGGCGGGACATTGTTATAAATCCCAGTGCAGTGGGGACTGCAGGCAGGGAGGGAGACGGCTGTATCAGAGCCAAAGGAGCGAGTTTTAAAATACATTTATTTGATCGGTTGTCGATGAAAAAAACGTCTGATGCCGATGATGTTAAACAGTAGGTTGTGTTTACTCACACACTGTGCGCCTAAATCATTTTCCCGGTTCGCACATATATATATTTTTAGGGGCAAATGCGAGTGAATGCTCGGACTGCAGAGAACTTCTGCCCGTGCCAGACAGAAACTTTGCCACTGTGCCGGAAACCTTTAACCCCTGTCAGTTCACATAAATTAAAATGAACAAGTTCACATTCGTTTGAATGTTTTTTTAAATAAAAATTGAGCTAGTTAACGTTCTTTCGGCTTTTTTTTTTGTTCATTTTTTTTAGTGTTTGTTGCTAAGTTGCTTTGAGTTTTTTTTTTTAAAGTAGAACCTTTTCCCACATATCCATCCCCAGCCCACAAACACTGCCACTGCCCATTTCCCAAACTGAATTAAACTGCTATATCCTACTATAAAGTCAAAGAAAAGCCTTAAGTGAGTATATTTTTGTCACTTTAACAACAAATCATATGATGTAGAAAGAGGGAAAAACAAAGAAAGAGATACAGTAAGAGCATGAAAGGATTACTGAATAGACCTAGGGGACACAGGGCCAAAGTGTAAGAGGGCCAATGGTCCTCCCAAAATTTGACTCAAATTAACACGTAATGTTAACAACCACAAAGAACCGAGACACAAAACAACTACAAAAAGGAGCAACACAATCACAAAGAGACATACAGTTACCACAAGACAAAAATTACCAAAGAAAGATAGTACCTCAAAATACAGAAGCACAAAACCACCAAAAGATGCATTACAGCGCCAAAGAGATGCAAAACAATGACACAAAACAAGGCTAAACAACTGTAAAGTGTGTGTGTCTTGCTTCTGTGTAGAAAAGGTGGGGGGTTGGATGTTTTTGCATATCTGTGCCCAGGGGCCCATTGTCTGATAATCTGCCCCTGAGTAAAGTTATACTGGCGATTCAGTGGAAATTTTATTTAGCCCGCAAGAACCAAATTATGCAACAGTTCAAATGCATAAAATAGAAAATTCACACGCTTCCAAGGGAGCTGGCACAGGCTCCAAAACAGGCTTCATTACAGGCGCCTATAGCTGAAAGTTGTGATTTCAGTTATGCCAGGAAGACTATTTAGAGAAAGCAGTAATGGGAAAACGATTAGGGGTCTCATGTACAAAACAATCTGTAGTATCCATACTTAAAATGTATGTACAGACAAAAGCCAAAAATGGTGTGTGCCAAAAAATATTCGACAATTTCTGCAGTCAGGCTTCCACCTCACCATCTGCGTCGCAAATTTCCGGTCTCCAAAATGTTGGTAAGCATGGGTCAAAGTTTCTCCCATCAAGTCTGTTTCTGTAGATCACAACTTTTGCATGGGAAGTGGCATACACCTTTTTCAGGCATTGTTTGTTGTTCAGTGTTCACCCCAAAAATGTGCCTAAAACGAATAGTGCTCTTTTTAGCACATTCATGCCCAACACATGGACACCACATGCACTGGACTGATTTCTTGTTTAAAAAGCCAAGAACTTTTAGCTCTCTAAATTAAAACATCAGTATCTCACACTACCCTGCATGCACATTTGACTCATCTTTCTGAGTTTTAGCAAAGAGTGATCTATTTCCTCCTCTTCTGTCTCAGCTTTGAAAATCAGTTCTCACACAGGTGAAATATCATTAAGCCACACATTCCCAGTATCCCATGTTGCACTGCAATAAAACTTTATTCGAAGGAGAGTTGCTAACGTATGCATCAAAACCCCACGTATTGTAATCTGGCTATCTGCAGTACACTTCCCCAGATGGCCTGTAAATTAAACTGCTAATGCCCTGGAAAGCTTATGACAACAGATACAATATATTAACATATGTATTGCCATACACTTGCATTGAGAAGTCTATTTGTCCTTTGCAGAGGACGTTGTATCCAGGGTAATAATTGTCAAACCAAAATACAGTGAACCAGGATTTGCAAGAAGCCATTTGGACATTAAAGAAAATTTGTTCAGTGCCCTCAACAGCACTTCAATAAATAATACAAGCAGCTCTGAAATTGCATTGTTATTGAATACAACCCGCGGGCACTTCCTGGATTACCTTTTTTTCCTGTGTATCAGTTCACATTACACAGAGATGGGAGTATTTACTGTGGAGGAACTTTATGGGATTTAATCATCGTTTGAACTTTTGACTTTCTCTAATTATCCACTAAAGTAGCTATTACATGTATTAAGTGCTGTGACGATGTTTTTATGATTTCGTGTGTATCTACCACGTTTTCAGGGGTATAGGTCTTTAAAGTACAGACTATGTTGATAATTAAACCTGCAATTAGTGATTTTATTGTCCACTTGGGGGCAGTGGAAACAAGTCGGGAACACAACGTTGACATATCATCACCTTTGCCACTATCTGTGTCTGTGCTGAGCAGGTAGTGTATATTGGGTTTTTACAGCTTTTTCTCAGACAGCAGTTGCCTGCTGTGGCTGAAAATAACACTGTCAGAGCAAACCTGCAAGAACATGGCGGCCAGACACCTGAAACTCACTGTAAAGCTCCATACAGCCAATGAGAGCTGCAGATTCAGGTATTAATTCTCTGTGTTGGTTTATCACTACCAGAAACACAACAGCAGTGTTTATAAATTATCATGTGACACTTCAGTTTATAAAAACATCACTTATAGCAGTTGTAATGTGTAATGTTATTCTTTGTCAGCATGCTAACAGCTAATTACTGTGTAGTTGTGTTGCTTGATTTTTAGTCTGCAGATGTATTTTTTTAGACATGATTACCATTATAGATAACAGTCTCCAGATTATTAAATACAAAAAAAAAAGTTTTGTTCTAGCAAAACCCTTCCAGAAAACAAGTGTTAAGGACAACACAATATATGAGAAGTGGAAGAGCAAAACAAATGCTGCACTAAATAATGTTTTTTATATTAATTAATAATAGAACAACTGAGTGAAATGTGAAAAGCATCGCTCGCAATAACAAATCCACAGGGAGTAATTTTGCTCCATATCTGCTGTTTGTGGCAGATAGGCATTTAAACATTACATAAGTCCTTGTTTTGTCATGCTATCAGAGCTAGCATGGAGCCCTCACTTTAAAACTGCAATCCCTGAAGAAATATTATCTCATTTTTGGAAAACCTAAAAAGGGATTTCAGTAAGAAGCGGACAGAGGGGTCTACAACAGGGATATTCAACTTTGACCAGTCAAAATAAATAAATAAATAAAAATTAATTAATGGAATAAGTTCATTTTTATTGTGAATTTAAAAAATGATCTACCTGCTGAATCACCGGTCTACAGTATCTGACAGAAAAAGGCTTCCCAGAATGTCAAACTGACTCAGTAGATAGATGATAAAAGATAAAGGCTACAGATTACAGTATAAAAAGTGAACCACCACATCACCTGGCGAGCACGACATAAGCCACTAAAGTTAAAGTGAAGCTCTAGTGATAGTCAACCAGCTTTGTGTTGTTGCAGTGTGTGCAGATGAATGGTGTTCGGTTTACCCCCTGTGCCGCCAATGCCAAGGCCTGCAAACATTTTTTATCTGCACTCACATCGAAGACACATTGCTACAATCATTAAAGAGCAAAAGCAGCATGTGTATAACATACATTCAGTATATCTTCAGTAGCTGGCTAGCTAACCCTACACTTTGTCAGGGTCTGATTTTGGTTCTGGAATGGGAAGGAAACATTTATCCTTCCATCCTCTCCAAATAACAGGTATCATTATTACACATGCCTCAGGCACAACTTTTAAGCATGACTGCTTGAAAATCCACAATAGCAGTCTTGAAATGAAGAAAGTCTGAAACAGTTACATAGAGTCTATGAAGTACAGCTGTGTAGTTGGACTGTGGTTGGAGCCCAACGATGCGACGCTATGACTGGCCAGTCTGCGTTCGAGGAGCAGGACTTAGCAAACAGTGAATTGTTTATCAACTTTGTAAACTAATAATATGGCGATGTCGTGTTGTCAGCTGGTTTTGCTGCCCCCAAGTGGCAAAACATCAATTAATGCAGCTTTAAATCGAGACTGTAGCTTTTAAAAGAAAAATATCTAATGAAAAGTCAAATTCACAAACAATAAAACAGGCTCTTATGAACTTGCATGGCTCAGATTTTGAAGGTACCTGTATACCATTCTTGGAACCCATCGGCTGTATTCGGCATCTGACTTCCGGCAGACGGCGATAGGCAGACCCCTGATTTCTTGGCATTCCGGTTTGATTTGGGCGGAGGAGGTGAATTTCCATTTCTGACTTCCGTTTATATACAAGTAAATATGCTGAACCATTGCGATGGATTCAGAGTTTGCAGTGACGCCAATTATGTTCCGCCTCGTTAGTTCTCAGCACGGACTGTTTAACCTGGCAAACACTGCAGCCGGCTCAAACGTGATTGGTCAATATCACGTGGACTACAAACAGCCTACAACCGGAAACCAGGGCTCTTCCGCTCTTCTTCTGGAGGCAAGATCTCCGGGGTTAGCCTACAGACTCTACATTCACTGAATGTAGAGTCTGTATATAGAGACTACCTGTATACAGACTCTACTGTATGTGTGCTACTACCTTACATTTTAGCATTTACCATTGTCCCGTGCCTTTAAGAAGTTACCTGTAGTAGTTAGTTCAAGAATCCACCTGCAAATGAAAACATTATTTAAAAATCAAAATTCATCACTCGCTTTCCTGCAGGAAGCAAAAGCAGGTGTCTCTTCTTTGTGCTCGTCAGTGCAGTGCAGAACAAGGTGTGAACACGCTGCTGCAGATGAATGGAGAAGTGAGGTCAAACATGGAGCCACCTGGATCTGAAGAGGCCGATGCTTCACTCCCTGACCTGACAGTGTTGGGCTGCGTCCAGGGAGAAGCAGAGCTATCTGAGATGTCTAATATAGGCCCATCTGCCGCCCTCCCCTGGGTCCCCTGCTACCTTTGCCCCGCCATGTGTTCCCCCGTAGCCTACATTCCCAGATCGGTGGCAGCCGAGCCCACAATCAGCATCTGTCTGTGCTAGATAAGTCAGTCTGCGCTGGCCTGCTCACAGCCCCTCCACAATTACTGAAAGGATATTCTCGCACTCCAGGCTTTCCACACCTCTCCAGTAAATTATCACCTCCCCAGAAAGAAAGCGCTGTGTTGCCTGAGAGTTTGGATTACACATCATCAAGTGCTGGGCCCAGACAGTTGACATTGCTGTGTAATCATCATTACCCTCCCAACTGCTTCTCAAGTAGGGTCACAAGGAAGTCAGCGCTCAAGTATCATACAATAAAAAGCTATGTAAATGCTACAATGTTCAAACTGCCCCTCATCTGAAGGAGTGTGTATGTAAGTGCCGTTTAGCTGAGCTGTAAATATCTGGAGAAACTGTGGTCTGAGTGTAACCTGTTTTTTTCTATGGTTTGTGATGTGTTATGAAAGCATAATGTATACAATACATTGTTTGACCCTGAAATGGTGTGTACAGTCTGCCACAGGAAAAACGACTCCTCCTTCCTGTGATGCCTTGTGTAAGCACAGGCTTTGAAGCTGCAGTGCAAAAATATTCATCTTAGGCTACATCCTCACTGATACAATTTTGTTTTAAAACGCAGAATTATTGGTACGTTTACATCTAGCGTCCACATTACTCCAGCGTTTGGAGCTTGTAAATCGTGCACGACCTTTGAAAATGCTGCTGACCCTTCAGTTTGAAAACTTGGGGGTTATGTCTTGCATTCGTATCTCTGTTTTGTTGTGGAGTACACCCGCTGTTGTTCAAAGTAAGGAAATGCATCTCTTTACCGATGGATGCACCATTGCAGAAATATCAGAAAATTTAATTTTGCATGTTTTTTTGCAACCCAATCCTGTGGAATAAGCAGATGGAGCAGTACAGGGACAAAAACAGGCTAACTGATGCATGGCGACAAATATGTGAGGAGGTCAGCCTGTCAGGTGTGTAGCTAGTTTTGTAATATATTCTTTCAAAAGACAAATCATCAATTATGTGTGCGCAATAAATGTTACACAGCTAGCATGCTACCAGTTAGCTTGCTAAACATGTAGACATTTTCATTAAAAAAGAAAAGTATAAATAGAGCTGTACAATATCCTTCAGTCTATTAGCTGTTTTGTTCTCATGCTAACTTCCTGTGGCACAGTGCGTACAGTTTATCTGCAGAAAAAGGTCTTCTTTTTTTTTAACATAGCTACTCAAGGCAAATTCCAGACTGAAAAAAAAAAAAAAATAATAAGGAGGATTTTCGCCAAAAAAGAGGCTGTTCTTGTGGTTGACTGAAATACATACACAGAGTTATGTGGAAACAAACTTCTGAAAACTAACGCAAACGCCCACATTCACTTAATACTTGGGTCTTATCAGTTGTTATGTTTCAAGCCAAAATATTATAACGCACACATTATCTTGTGTGAGTACTCCTTTCCCGTTGCCATGGCTTCCACTGGCAATGGGTAATACTCCGGAGTACCTTTCCGCCATAATTGCTTTACAACGACTTCCATTCTGTTTTCCGCCGCCTTGACCTTCTTCTACTCATGTTTCCATAAGTAAGAGATCCACCTTGTTGGTTTAAGCAGAGAAATCTCTGATCTTACTTTCCACCATCTCCATAGTATTCTCTGTCACCAAGCAACCAACCATAGACATATCTGCTTCCTGTTAATGTCACCTGTTATGTGATATGTGTTTTCAGGCATGTTAGTATGGGCAGAGATTATTTCAGAAACTGTACTATAATGTTTGCCTCACAGCAAGAGGGTTGCCGGTTCGATCCCGGGCGTGGGAGCCCTTCTGTGCGGAGTTTGCATGTTCTCCCCGTGTCAGCGTGGGTTCTCTCCGGGCACTCCGGCTTCCTCCCACAGTCCAAAGACATGCAGATGGGGGACTAGGTTAATTGATAACTCTAAATTGTCCGTAGGTGTGAATGTGAGCGTGAATGGTTGTTTGTCTCTATGTGTCAGCCCTGCGATAGTCTGGTGACCTGTCCAGGGTGTACCCTGCCTCTCGCCCGATGTAGCTGGGATAGGCTCCAGCCCCCCCGTGACCCTCAAGAGGATGAAGCGGTTAGAAGATGAATGAATGAATGAATGTTAGCTGTTAGCCTAGATACAGCCGGGGCGCATAGTAGCGTCAGACCTGTTAAAACGTAAGTGAACGGGCATACTTCAAGTGCAAAGTTAGTCCACTAAACAAGCTTTTTTTCCACAAAGACCACCTCATATCGTTAGGATACATGTCAGAGAACATATAGAAAACGACATGTACACGTGTTGTCTTACCTTACTGGTGTGGTGACATGTTTGTTTACCATTTAGCTCTGCTTTCCAAAGCACTGCCGAAATATCGCGAGAACACGCAGCGATCTCATACCGTGCCTGAAATTTCGCAAGCAGCAACAGCTGGAAGGCAGAACCGGACAGTAGCCTGAAAAGTTCCTTCATTTATTTTATGAAAGATTTATAGAATAATGGCTGACTTTTTGCCAGACTTTGACTTTGTGGAGGAGGAATTTGATTTTGCAGAGTTTGATGGCCACCCTTTGTTATTTGAGCCAGAATACACTGATGAAGAGCTTCGTGAAATTGAAGAACAGAGGAGGAGAGAGAGAGAGAGAGAGGTGCAACAGGTAGAGGATGACAGAGGAGGAATGGCTGCTGCAAGGCTGCGTAGCTCTGGAGATTGGTGGTGTACCTGTGAATGCTGTGCCCCAGTGCCCACAGAAGAGGAATGCCTCTGTTGCAAGGAATGGGACCGGTTGCAGCCTTATTTTCAAGGTCTGGATGTGACCGAGGACGAGACACCTCCACCTGGAGTAACGTTAGTATCCAGCTGGGCTTTATCTAGAGCTCGCGAGATATATTTCGGCCACGCTTTGGAAAGCAGAGCTAAATGGTAAACAGCACACTGGTAAGGTAAGACAACAAATTAACATGTCGTTTTCTATATGTTCTCTGACTTTTATCCTAATGATATGAGGTGGTCTTTGTGGAAAAAAAGCTTGTTTAGTGGACTAACTGCACTTGAAGTATGCCCGTTCACTTATGTTTTAACAGGTCTGACGCTACTATGCACCCCGGCTGTATCTAGGCTAACGGCTAACATGCTAACTATTATTTTTATGTCACTAGTCACTTGAAACAAATTTAGGACGATAGGAGACAAGTTGAAATAAACCGAAATTTCCCTTTAATCTGTTGTCGTTCAAGTTTTTATGAGATCCCTGACACAAATTGATTTATATTGGAAGTAATCTTTCTACACTGGTTGATTTTTTTTTGTCAGAGTTAAAAAAAATCATTAAGACTTTAGACTTTGACTCAGTTCATGGGCATTTTCTAATGTAAGTTATGTGATGTTTATAATTTCTGATTCTTGAGTGATAATCTGAGGCTATTTCAGGTTACCTTGAAGAAACCATGTCTATGGTAGGGGAGTAAATGAGTGGTCCCTCCCAGAATGGCTCAGAGCCAGCATGATCTAAGGTATGGGCATAGGGTACTTAACATTCATTCATTCATTCATTCATCTTCTAACACATTTGCCTCGAGAACCCATAACTTCCAGTTATATAGATTTTTTGAAAAACACTTAAAATCGATCTCTTCCTAGGAAGTTTGACCGATCTGCATGAAACTCATTCATCTTCATCCTCTTGAGGGTCACGGGGGGGCTGGAGCCTATCCCAGCTACATCGGGCGAGAGGCAGGGTACACCCTGGACAGGTCGCCAGACTATCGCAGGGCTGACACATAGAGACAAACAACCATTCACGCTCACATTCACACCTACGGACAATTTAGAGTTATCAATTAACCTAGTCCCCAATCTGCATGTCTTTGGACTGTGGGAGGAAGCCGGAGTGCCCGGAGAGAACCCACGCTGACACGGGGAGAACATGCAAACTCCGCACAGAAGGGCTCCCACGCCCGGGATCGAACCGGCAACCCTCTTGCTGTGAGGCGAGAGTGCTAACCACCACACCACCGTGCCGCTGTACTTAACATTTTCCCTATAATTATTATCAAACGACACAGTTCTTTCCAGGTCACAAAAAAAAAAAGTTTTACCCAGTTTTCATGTCCAAATTTATCTTCCTATGTAAACTTGACAGATTTCTACAGTGAAAAATGATCAAAGCGGCAAAAAACATACACACACGTCTCTAGAGGTGAGAGCATTGCTATTACACCTCACCTGAGAAATATAGCAACCTGACAGGCACCGCTTCATGATTTAGCTCCACAAATGTTCCACAGTGCCACATGGATATTCAGCACAGCAAAAAAAAAAAAAAAAAAAAAAAAAAGTTTCGCTACAATTCTTTCCTACTTTTTTTTTTTTTTTTTTTTTCAAAAGTTGCTGCTCACAGGGAAAAATGTGTTGATGAATGAAGCTCTCATACAAAGTGAGTTGCTGACAGCTCTGGAGACCTGGGGGACCAATTCATTTGCAGCGAAAGTGCGATATGTTGAGATCAGTCCCTCAGATGTCCCAGACGCCTGAGCACTTTGAAAGAGTCACAGGACTGTGCTTGCACTGGAAATTCAGCAGTGCTCCAAATGAATCAGTACTCT
Source organism: Epinephelus fuscoguttatus (assembly GCF_011397635.1). NCBI lineage: Eukaryota > Metazoa > Chordata > Actinopteri > Perciformes > Serranidae > Epinephelus > Epinephelus fuscoguttatus. The sequence continues at coordinate 41,786,098 of NC_064752.1, forward strand.
AAAGCGCGGAGCCCCTGCTGCCACTGTAATACAGGATTTTTCATTACCTGACTGTATGAATCAGACATCTGCTGGTTTGATTTGCACTTTTAATTTCTGATGTAGATGACAATAGGCCAGTAAGTGGCTTTATGTGTCTGTCTGTTGAAGAAACAGATTTTAATATGTCTTGCTTTATCAAGGAATATGAAGTCATCTGGTATGAGGCAACAGCATGCAGGCGTTTTATCACTTCTACACTGTGAAATGATAATTGGATCCACTGTTTCCTTTGCTTTTGTGATGTCGGCCTTACGGCATTTTTTAGGCAACATGGGAAGGAATTTATAAGGTCCATTTTTCCTCTTTACATAATGCAATGATTTTTTTCTTTCCAGTATGAGACCTTCCAGGCAATTCTAACGTTCATTTGAGCCTTGTATTATTTATAACTCTGATTTCTATGATACGCCGCCGGAGCGCTTTGTCTGAGAAAAAGGGGGAAAAAAAGGCGTTTGCAAGTTATTGGAGCTCTTAAAAGTCCACCTTGTGCTTTAAGTCATTGACCCGCCCTCTCCTCTATTCATCACTCAACAAATGGCGGTGCCCATAGAGACGCTCGCCTTCTATTACCCGCTGTGAATTCCATTAGAGGTATGGACTCACAATGGAGCATTTTTTAAGCCTTTGACATTGTCATTGTAATGGACTGGGGTCATGGAATCATATGTAGGGTATGGTGCATAAAAGAGTGGTTAAATATATGATGCTGTTCTTTATGGCTTTCACATTATAGGCAAATCCGTTCACCTCTGTGCTGAGTGCGGCTCCTGGTGTGTCACACAGGAGTTTACCTGAATGCATCACCGTCAAATTAATCATGTGATCACTGTGACCCCAACGCACACAACACAATGGGAATGTGTGTGTGTGTGTGTGTGTGTGTGTGTGTGTGTGTGTGTGTGTGTTTTGGTTTAATAGTGACATTCATTTAAGTCATCATACCGAAGGTTCACCTGGTGCTGCAAGGCTTGTGAACACAAACACAGTGAGCAGAACAAAATTTTAGAAACCCCCCCTCTTTTGAATTACATTTGTTCTTGAATGTTCAGTGTGTAAGATTTAGGGGGATATATTGGCAGAAATAGAATATAATAAGTGTGTTTTCTTTAGTGTATAATCACCTGAAAATAAGAATTGTTGTCTTTTTATTACCCTAGAATTAGTCCATGCCCATTGAGTGCACAGTTGCCCACGTATAGTTTCACATGGTGTGTGTTTGGGATACAGGTCATAGGAAATTGCAGATTAAATAGTCAACTGAACCCATTAAGAGGAGCAATGTATTCAGACAGAGTTTTTGTGAATTTGATAGTACGATTGCTTTATTGAAAGTACAGTAGTACCATTGCCAATAGTGGGATAGTTAGTGGGCTAAAACTGTACATTAGTAGTTGAGGTAGCACGTTGAAAGGCAGATAGTTAAAGTGTTTATATGTTCTATTGACTTAAAAGTGGGGTGCACTGATAGAATGACTGACTGACTGACTGACAGTTACCGTGATTATGTACAGCATACCATACCATGACTTAGTCATAGCAAATATTAGAAAAAAAACGGAAAAACATTTGGCCACAAGGGGAAGCCACAGCGATTGGTCGCATTTTAGCCATTTTTAAGCATTTTTCTGTTGTTATAGCGCCACCCAGTTGCCAATTAGAGTTAAATTTCTCCAGTCACCTTGAGGCGTCCTGTTCAACATATCTACCAAGTTTAGTAAAAATCTATATGGCGGTTAGGTCTAGATATTATTAGAGATTATGTGTGATCATATGCCTACAAAGTTGCGTGGTGATCAGGGGAACCCTTGAGATGTTATACACCTTTATGTGATGAGCCACGCCCTCCGCAATATTCATTGCCTTATAGAAACTCAGTTTTAGTAAGTTTTCCAACTTTTTCCAAGAGGGAACTTTAGATATTGGTCCCTAGATTATGTTCACCCAGTTTCATGCAGATCGGTCAAACTTCCTAGGAAGAGATCGATTTTAAGTGTTTTTCAAAAAATTCAAAATGGCGGAAAATCTATATAACTGGAAGTTATGGGTTCTCGAGGCAAATTTGTTCCTCATGAGGAGAGGCATCTCTGTGCAAAGTTTCATGTCTCTACGACATACGGGGCATGAGATATGCCCATTCAAAGTTTGCAGTTTCAATCGGTTGCTATAGCGCCCCCCTTTGGCCAATTGATGTAATATTGCTTCATTCACATCCTCTCATGACCCTCTACCACTGTGCCAAATTTCACATGGACTGACCAAGTCAGTCAGGAGAAAAATGTAGAACAGACACACACACACAGAGATTTCGTCATTATATAGTAAGATAGTAAGATGAGTTGTTTATATCTAGATCTATCTAGGGAACGGGTCCTCCTTTAGTCCGCCATGTTGCACCACCAGAACAGACAACCCACACATTGGCTCTAGACAGGGCCATTCAGGGTTTTGCGTTTTTTGTTTTTATGTGAAACAGCTTTGTTCAGCCAGTAGGCGATACAGTGGTGCAGTAGTTAGCATTGTCACCTCACAGCAAGAGCCCTTCTGTGTGGAGTTTGCATGTTCTACCCATATCAGTGAGGGTTTTCTCTGGGTACTCCCGCTTCCTCCCACAGTCCAAAGACATGCAGGTTAATTGGTGACTCTAAATTGTCCGTAGGTGTGAATGTGAGCATGAATGGTTGTCTGTCTCTATGTGTCAGCCCTGTGATAGTCTGGCGGCCTGTCCAGGGTGTACCCCACCTCTCACCCAGTGTCAGCTGGGATAGGCTCCAGCCCCGATGCGACCCCTACCAGAATAAGCGGTTACGGAATATGAATGAATGATTGAGCTTTATTCAGGGTTTTTACCAGTTTAAATCTTCTTATCTGTTTGTTTTGGAGGGAAAGAGACCTCTGCGAATAGTTCAGCTCCCGATAAAAACCTCCTGAACAATGAGCACTGACTGAATTCTAACCTGTAGAAGTGTCAGCTGGTCGCAATCTGCAAATTTTTAAAGTGATTAGACAAAACACACAGAGAGGCAACTGTTCATTCAAAACAACAATGGCAGCTCATAAAGTTATGTCAGAACTGGAAAGTACTACTTCCTTTAAAGAAGAGCAAAGAATGGCACTGAAAAATTTCTCAGTGGAGGATACGTTCTCTCTCAACAGGCTTTGACAAGAATTTGATTTACCAACTGGCTCTGCTTGTGAGTTTGATGATCTGACTGATTGAAAATAAGCAGGATAGATGGTGAATAGTGAATGGCTCATCCAACCACCTGTCGAGTATTTTTTATAAGTGCCTGCCCTTTTCCAAACAGTTTCCACTGACAGCTTCTCAGAAGTTCTGTGTAACAAACCATCCTGTGCATCAGATCAGTACTGTAGTTGAACTCATCAGCCTCAAAACTGAATTCTAAGCCAGCAAGCTTAAAAACTATTATTAGATATTTTAAGGAAGCATTCTAATACTATGAAATGAACTGCAAAAATGAGTATTTGAAAGACAGACTAGCTGTTTTCCTTTAGTTCCAGTCTTTGTGCTAAGCTAAGCTAGCCACGTTCTAACACAACTCTGTTCTTAATGCATAGCGATGAGAGCGATATTGATCTTTGCATCTAAAGCAACTTAACTGCTCCACTCCTAATGAACTTGGAGCCTGAAAGAGCTGAAACGTGACTAGTAGAATTCAAGTTTAATTCTAATTTCTCACAATAAAGAGCCAGTTTTGCGATGGTCTGAGGGTAACAAATTAAAAATAGAAAGTGCAAGAAATGTCTTATCCTTAATACATATATAATACCTAATACAAAAAGCTGTCTGTTATGAGTGCTATGTGTCTCATATGGACTGTTTTCTTTATGAAAAATTCCTGTGTGTCATTGTTCTTTGTTAATTGTTCATTCTTACTGGACAGAAAAACAGGTCGATGTATAAACCGTTATTATTTAGGATCAAGTGATGCAGAGCAAAAGGTGAAAAACTCCCTCTCTGGAGCCCTTCTGAATTCATTCATTCATTCATCTTCTAACCGCTTCATCCTCTTGAGGGTCGCGGGGGGGCTGGAGCCTATCCCAGCTGACATTGGGTGAGAGGCAGGGTACACCCTGGACAGGTCGCCAGACTATCGCAGGGCTGACACATAGAGACAAACAACCATTCACGCTCACATTCACACCTACGGACAGTTTAGAGTCTCCAATTAACCTAGTCCCCAATCTGCATGTCTTTGGACTGTGGGAGGAAGCCGGAGTGCCCGGAGAGAACCCACGCTGACACGGGGAGAACATGCAAACTCCACACAGAAGGGCTCCCACGCCCGGGATCGAATCGGCAACCCTCTTGCTGTGAGGCGAGAGTGCTAACCACCACACCACCGTGCTGCCCGCCCTTCTGAATATTTAGTGAATTATTCCACTTCCTTGTATAGAAGGTGCGTGTTTTATACAAGAAAGGCACCAATCTTTCTTCATTCAGGCACGTGAATGTTGTCATAGAAGTCTAATCATTAGTCAGTGCATTAGACTCTAAGTCTAAGAGTCACTAGCAGCGTGCTGTGTCAGTTCTTAAGTCATGGAATTAAAAGGAAAATTAGTCTTGCTTGAAAAAAAAACCTGATGTAACATGAAGTTGCCCAGTAGCCTATTTCAAACGTATAGGGGGTGCACACACACACACACACACACACACACACACACACACACACAAAGCTAAATGCGATGATAATAAGGGCAGTGGGAGGTTATGAGCATCAAAGACTCATTATTGCAGTGTGGCTCTTACTGTCTCATTTTACTTTTTTCTATACACGGATTATTAACTCCTCCTGATGCTGAAGCACAGTGAGAGTGGTAGAGGCCTGCTCGTCTCTGTGGAGCAGCTCAGAGCGACTTCACTTCATGGGTTCAGAGTTGCTTTCACCATGTTTGAATGGACCTACATCTCTCTGTTTCTTCTTTTCCTTTTTTTATGTTTATCTAAATAACAGTCAGACAAAAAAAAGGTCAAACTCAGAACTCACCAGGAGTTTCAGTTATTTCTCTCATTTCCCTCAAATCTCTCCGCTTTTTCAACTAGGAAAATCAGGGAAATTCACTTTTCACTCTATTCATCAAAAATAGTAATAGCAATAGAGTCAAGGGCATAGGTTTGGATTTTTTCATCTTACAACAGTACTGCCGTTGAGAGGCTCTTTAGTTGTTTTTTATAAGGCCAGTTCTGGAAGATACTGTAGCAGCTTCATGTAGACAACTCTGGCTGCTGAGGCTTTATGTTAGTTTCACTCATACAAAGTTGTGTGTTTCTGCAAACCACAAATACGTTACATGTCTTATGCACTTGATATACTGGAACAATGCTTTAGTCAGGTTTTCGCCCCAAAACTATATGGGTATGGTTGGGAAAAGATTATGTTTGCTGCCGAGATTGTGCCCGTTTGGGGGGCACAATCTCGGCAGCAAAAGAAACGATGCCTTGTTAAAGTGTGACTGCTTCTTGTGACACTATCCCAGCAGAAAAGGCAGTACTGTCTCTGTAAAAATCAACTGCTTTTCGTGGCGCTATCTCGGCAGGAAACACAGCAACGTGACCTGTAAAAATGACTGCTTTTCGCCCCACTATACCGACAGAAAAATCTGCGCTGTCTCTGTCTCATGCCTGAAAAGCCACTAGAAAAGCTGTGATGGGTTACTAAGAAAGCTGCAAGAAAAACAGTCACGAGTCACTGAACAACACCCACATTTGGTGCCTATAAAAGCTGTTAGCAACTGCAATGACTCACTCAATCACAACCAGTTTTGTTGTTTGTTGGTCTCGAACAGTGGTTCCTCAGTGGTTTGTATCTTGATAGGTGTTTAAGAGACACCCTCCCCCTCCACAAATTACAAAGACAGCTAATACCTTGCGTCACTCAAGAAAAGTTACTATGAAACGTATGAATGTATAAATTTAAGGTAGTCATAGTTCGCAGAAACGCACAAAGCCAACAATGCCAACATTTTCTTCTGGCAACCATCAGTGTAACTTAATACATTTTTACAAAGAGTGAGGACGCTGATTTTGACCTCCACCTCAAGTTGTAGGAAATAGGAACTTCAGGCCAGTATGGGTTGAAGGAAATATCACAAAAGCTCTGTCAATTTACATCTGGCCATGTGAGGGTTGTATTATAGACAAATCCTTGGATCATTCTGTCTTTTTCAAAGTATTTTCTCTAAGAGGCTTTGTCCAAACTGTATTTCTCTAGCTGAGATGTAATTCATTCTCTCCAGAGAGCAGTAATTGTTATGATGCAGAATTAAGCTCTGTAAGTAGCTTCCCCCAGCGTGGATGGCATGTGTAGAGATGCTTCCAGCTGTTCACATTGTTGCCAGAGAGCTGAGGACCTTCAAAATGGCTACCATAGGGTCCACTGTCAACACCTGAAGGTCGTGTATGTGAAGGCTGAAGCCTCTGACGGCTGCAGCTGAGGCAAACCTGGCTGAGTGATGACAGAGTACCTGAGGCAGATGTGACCCACGCAGTGAGAACCCTCACAGTGACACTCTCCACTCCCTACTATCAACCATCAGACATGATTACAGCTCTCGCTCCATGATCCAGTGCCTGTCTGAGCCCACTCCTTTGATTTCTCATGATTCTCTGCTGTAGCCAAAGTAATCAAACAAGAAGCTCTGCTCAGACAGAGACTTGACCCTGGCATGACATTTGTTAAAGTCGTACTACAAATGGGAACCATTTGTCAAACATCTTCTATTTTATTCAGAGGCAATGAGGATGTTTCAGCAGGTACCACTTTCTCTCGTGTCATATTTTACTGCTGACTGGACGTACAAGCAGAGATTTATTCAGTTGAGTATTCCTCTATAGGGTTGTACAAACAGTCCCGTAGGTATCACAAACATTAATTATCTTCATCTAGTGATGGCTGTGACCAAACAGGCAGGCAGACCATTACCAGGATTTAAGAAAGTAAAGCAATTTAATGACATCAAAAAACACCAATTAACATTCTTAACATGCAATGGCTGAATTTTTACAAAACATTGCAATTCTTCTGATCATGGTGCTAAAGTTAAAATAATGACTGTGGTTTGAATGACAGTATATTGAAAGTAACACAGTAAGGCTTGTTAAGATTGATGTAACAGTGACTACAGTGTCCGTATCTCAGCAGGGTGGGAAGATGTCACATATATATATAATCTATTACAGGTACTGTGCACTTTCTTCTTAAAGAGCCTAATACAGTTCACACATGAAAATCAGTTCACTGATCACGGGGAGTAGTACTCAGTAGAGTTGGATAATGTTCTGTTGTTCTGGAGATGCTTTGCCAGGTCTGAAAAAATAACTGATGACATCATAGTGATGTCACCAGGGTTATCTCAGTTCAGACTTTGAGATAGCAAATTACTGTGTTGCTGTTAGAGAACAATTTATTTTATTTTATTTTATTTTACAATCAAAACTATTTTGAAGAGACAAAGTAAAGGTCTTTGACAAAATGGTGTTATTCAGAAGTACCTTTCTAATGAGAGAAAGATATATGGGAAGTGTAGGATTTCTGGACTGCTTCCATTTTTCACATTTTTTTTAAAATATGTTTTAGCAAAAGACTCTAAATCCCTGGAAGGCTGCTTTAAAGGAACAGTTTGATGTTATGGGAAATATATTATTATTATGCTTATGAGAACAATTTTGACAGATTTAATTACCTTTGGGACTATCGTTTCCAGTCTTCATGCTAAGTTAAGCTAACTGGCTGCTAGCTGTAGCATTGGGACCACCATTTCCAGCATAGACTGTATAAAATAACGGACATAGCTACCATTTCATCACCCATTGATTTGTGGACTCCCGTTTTGAAGCCTTGCATTTTGGCCGTGGCCATCTTGGATTTTTTGAGTCAGAAGAAACCATATTTAGGCGAGAGGGTGGAGCCACTGAGGGACGAGGGCTGGATCTGACTGAGAACCCGAGGACACTATCTGCAGATGCCTGTCACTCACAGTAACCACACTCTTAATTGTGGGTAACTTTAATAAAATGTAAATGGGTGAGTTATATAAAAATCCACACTACGTACAGTTGTCATGAACAGGAAGTCAGCTAGAGAGTCCAAAACCGTTGTTTTGCTGTAAACATGTTGATTTTTGCTGTTAAACTGGGCTTTTTAATCATGGCTGTCTATGGGAATTAACTCACTTCTCGTGCCAGCCTCAAGTGGCCATTCAAGGAACTGCAGTTTTTGGCACCTCCAAGATGGCTTCATTTTATTTTTTTTTATTTTTTATGTTTTTTTAAGCCCCAAAGGTTGAAGAAGGTTTTCATGTCTTTATGCTAAGCTAAGCTAACTGGCTGCCAGCTATAGCTTCATATTTACCATACAAACATGAGACTGCCTCATCTGTCACCAAGAAAGCAAATATGCATATTTCCCAATATGTCAAACTATTCCTCTGAAGACTGTTTGGCTACTGTGTTTTCACAGCAACTACATTTACAATACCAGCTTGTGGCAAAGGCTTGCATTGTAATATATGTTGTCTATAAACTGGATTCAACTGTGTAGTTGTAGTTTTAATACTAAAGTTCTTAAAAAAAAAAAGGGTGAATAACTGGTTTACACAATTTCTAAAGAATGAGATATATAGCAAATTTTAATGGATAACATGTTTGAAAATCTCCTTCAGATCTGGTACGGCAGTTTATGGAGCTGTTATAGTAAGCACAGACCAAGATCTGTAATTTATAGTGTCCAATGGATGAAAATACTAAACAAGACATAATAGCTACATTTTATTTTCCTCTAAGATCACAGGGAGCTTCGTGACTCAAGAATCATTATTTCTGATATGTAAACGTCCTTGTTACTTCGTCAGGTATAAAACCACTGGCAAAAAAATAAGTTAATAGGCAACCTTTGTACACATCTTACATCATATTTAATGAATCAATTTCAAATATAAAAGGTCAGTAATATATGCTCCAATTGAAAAATATCAACTTGATATCCCCACTTACTGTATCTGTGGTCTACTACAAGATGACATCAGAGGCAAAGCTGCATATAATGATGTGCAATGGAGAGTGAAATGTCCTAACATTTGTACAAACAGCACTGCAGCTGAAGTAATGGAGATAATAAAAAGAAAATCCAAGCCCTCTACATTTTTTGTGTAATAATAATTATAAAAAAAGACACTCCGCACATACAATATACACTATATATACACAGTATTTAGTAATGGTCATCCTGTTGCAACTTGACAAAACAGAGCTTTATAAAATGTGGGTGGCAGTGTGCAGTTGGCAATGACGCATTACATTTGACACAAAACTTGTGCTCGGTATGGATAATGTCTGTTTCCTTTTTCATTTGTTCCTCGCAGCAGGTTTAATGAAAACGTTGTCCGGGAGAGGATGGATGGCCGTTCCGCTCCTCATGCCGGGGTCTGAATGGTGGCTTTGATCTCAGCAGACGCCCTTTTCTCCTTTCGCCCCGCATACTCGCCGATAAAGGAGCCGTCCTCGTTGAACTGAGCGTCCTCGTCGCCGTAGTCCACCAGGCTGTCCCCGCTGTCCCCTGCTTTGATCTCTCTGCTCAGCGAGTGTTGGCTGCCCTTCAGCGGCTTCTCGTCGTTGTCACTGCAAGAGCGGCACAGTGGATTTAGAATCACCTCATTTCACCCATGGCTTCACTCTATGGCTTATTGGAGAGGCTCCAGCTATCACTGCTATCACCTCTACGATGAGCCTCTGTGACTGACATTAGCCTCTCTGCCAAACATTGGGGAACGATCAAACAAACACTCGTGCTAAGACAAAGTGATGACTGGAAGAGAAATGAGGTATTGAGGGGAGCATTAAACTGCTGCTGATTATTTAAGCTGCACATGCTTTGGCCCTGTAACACATCTTACTTGCCAGATGACAAAACATTATATGCTTTTATATGATTAGGTTAATAAGTAATTCCCTGTTTTCACCAAAATTAGCACGTATATGCTGGTTCTTTAAATATAGGAAAACACACTAAAAATAGGCTTCTTTTCTATTGCCAGCAGACCAGAGTGTGCACATGGCTCTGCAGTAAATGAGAATGCGTTATTTTTTTTAAATTTTTTTCCTGGTGTGTCACTCTTTGGCGCCTCTATGAGACACACCAGGCTTTCAACTAAATCCTATGTAAACCCACGGCAATAGTTGACACTCAGAGCAACTGAAATAATATAAAGGGTGGGAAAGGAGGAAGGAGGAAGAGGAGCTGAATGGGTCAAACAAAGCAAGGCTTTCACCCAGGACACTGCAGTTCATGTCCCCTGTGAAACCAAAACTCAGCGTTGTTTTAACGTAACATTTTGTAATTTACGTAGGTCACTCACATGAAGTATTTACATCACATTACGTTACGTCTTACGTAACAACTGCACTTATTTCAACCCAAAAATAATCTTTTCCTAAGCCTGACCATGCAGTTTTGTTGCCTAAACCCAGCTGCAACAGTTTCACAACTTTAACCACATGTTACAGTGTGTTTCAGTTGTGCGTCACAAACAGACGCTAAAGGGTGTCCTGCGCCTTGCTATGAGACGCTGAGGGGTGTGAAAAAGCTTGTGTATTTGACAACATTTGATGAGAACAGAGGGAATTTGTGGCAGCACATCACTGCATCGTAAGTAAAAGGGTTGATAATTGGTATGTCCCCACAGGAGGCCAATTTCTTTTCAAGGACTGCATAAGCAAGACCTGCCCTGCTAGGGTTAGGGTAAGTATGTCAGGGTAAGCTATTAAGAAACAGAAAAAGGAAGACTAGAGCAGATCACGCCTTTGCCTTCCTAGAAAAAATGGTGTCATTTTTTCATCACTGCCAATCGGAGCCAATCAGCTCTGAGTTGGAGCTGAGAAATACTGTTGACTACTGCAGTGTCATTTGTCCTATGAGTGACTGCCGATTGTAACCTTGCCAACTTCAGACAAAAACTATATGTTGGTGGGTGTTGTTTGGATTAATTGCTCTGATTTGTTTTGTTTTTTTTGTCTGTTCAAATTATTTTTTTAATGTTGCCAATATGACAGCCATTTAGCGTTTCCATTCCAGACAGTACACTTAAATGTGAGTGGGGTCAACTCATGCATGGAGTAAAATTCCAAGTAAATGTTCCTCCTCAGTGAGTTAAATTATTTTTTCTCAGACTACAGCTGCTGTGAGAGGCAGCAAAACTACTTTTCATGTTATGGTTATAGTTTGGTTTACTAATGTATGTACAACTTGCCATGGTATGAACAGTGGTTACACAAGCTTCAAAACCAGCTGCAACTCAGCCCTGAGCAGGGTGACCATCTGCTACTGACCAATCAATGGACTGCAGTGTTCACAGCCTCTACCTTTAAGTACCAGATCTGTGTGCTAGGTACCCCAACAGAGGGGGGACCAAAAATGGGAACGGTACAAAATGGTTCCAGCAAAAAACACGTACCGAAATGAACTGAACCGAACCGTACCGTAGCGTACCATCAGTGAATTCACAAGCTGATAATAATGAGGACGAGGCTGTGGATAAAGAGAGTCAAATTTGCAGCTACTTTGGGATTGTGATGTTACTGAAATAGATTACATCCAAAATTTCAGGCTGTCAAGGGCTACTTTTACATCTGTCAACGCCTCCCCACAAGACTCTCGAGGCAAGACACTGTGTTCAGGCGACCCATCTGTGAATGACGTAAAAGTTGCTTGAATTTAGAAATGACTGTTCAGACTGAGGTCAGGTTGCAAAAGATCAGACTTGTGTCTGATTCGGGAACTGCCCATTGGTTCGACAGCCCATTGGTCCGACATCCCATTGTTCCGACCATATTAAACTCATTGTTCCGAAGTCCGTTCCAAAATCATCATGATGCCCTGTGGTTAAGGTCTGGTTAGGTTTAGGCACAAAAACCACTTGGTTAGGGTTAGGAAAAGATCATGGTGTGGGTTAAAATGAAAAAGAAAGTGACAAACTCATAAGCCGTGAGCCTGCTCCGCCTCAAGCCAGTCGCGGCGGGCGTATGGTGCGCCGCGAGCTGTTCAGCACCGCGGACAGTCGGACTAATGGGATGTCGAACCAATGACATGGACCCGTCTGATTCAGGCCCAAATCAGATTTGAAAAGCTCAGATTCCATGTGGTTTGTGCTGTTCACTCTGTTATGAAAAAAAAAAAACAACCCAGATCTCTGTATTAAAAAAAAATCTGATTTGGGCCACTTTTGCCTACAGTCTGGACGCAGCCTTGGTGATAGATTTATGAGTATCTGGTGCAACCAGCTCCTGGAGTCAACATGACAAAGTATGAACCCTGTCACACTGAGCCACATCAGCGTTTGTTGTGCTGTGCAGATCCCACTGATTGGAGAATTACACTGAGACTCATGCTGGGGTAGACTTATGAAGCAGACCACTGAAGGATTAATGAAACGTGCCCAGATATCACTGCCCTGGAGATGAGCTGCTTTCAATTACACTGATTGGTTTTAGCTTCCCGCTGTGTGCCGGGCAGCTCGCGTTTAGCTCCTTCCGGACAGAAAATGGCGACATCTGAGCGGCGCTGTGGCTCCCTTTATGATACAATGTCTATCACAAACAACAACACAACACAGTATCTAAGATCACAATGACCTATAAAGGGATGCTATCACTCGGACAACACTAATGTGCAAACAGCTCAGGGATGCTACCACTGTTTATCACATACTTCCAGTTACTCAGGCCTTCAAATGTCTTGAACAGAAGAAGTGTAAGGCTCCACGTGAACCTGGTGCATGCTGGGGTGTCTTTTCAGCGAGAGGAGGAATGCAGAGAGAATCACAGAGAGAAGAGGACAGCAGAAGAGAATTTCATACTCTGTTGCACGTGTATTGCAGCGAGGTGGTGAAATAGTGCTCTGAGGGTTACGCTTACCTGTATTCACAAAATGTGTCGTCATTCATGCCCTGGGATTCCACGTCTGGGTGGAGGTCCTCTTTTTCTTTTACTGCTCACAAAATGAAAAGAAGATAGCAGTGATTTCCTCAAGAGAAGGCTGCCAATGACGATCACTGTGTCCCCTGACTGTTTCATTGTTTGAATAAGACTCTCAGTCCCTGATTCCCCGCACTTATTCGCTTAATGAAAGATCAGTGCAAGCCTCAGAAAAGATTGCAAAATTTCAAGAAATACATTTTTATCTCACATTAGTTTTAAAAATATCAAGCTGTATTTTTCATAAAATATTTTTCATCTAGCCTGACTTTTTATATGAATGTCAAATTCATGATACAGTGCACATTTAAAAGTATAGTTCTATAGTAACAGGAGAAAAAAAGACGCAGCTCAGGCAAATGAAAGAAAAGGTTGCCGGAGCTACGGGTGATAATGAGAACTTAATGAGAAAACAAAGGACAGAGCTGCGTCTCGCTCTTTTTTCTGCTGACGAGCGAAGCGATCGCTGCCCAGACGACAACCTGACGGCCATTAGCTGTGAATAATAAAGCCGATAAGGACTCTCATGCCCCCAATAGCAGGAATAACATTGAGATACCACAGAGCTTATGTCATCATTCCCTGTTCAGCTGCTCCGTGTGCAGCATTTGCATTCTGTCTCGCTGTGGGCTGCACTTTGTTTAGATTGTTGCTGGAAAAAGCTGCAAATAATGCGAAATTCAAATGCTGGACATGAAGTAGGAATGCTCATTTTCCTATCAATACACGAGCCTATTTATGTATACATTTGCATTAAAATAATTTAGTGGCTGGGAGAAAAAAAAAACATATCAGCTTACATATTCCTGTAATGGCTTCTAGTGTGATTGATAATTTGTTTCATAGCAACAAACAGCAAAATGGAAATCTAATGATGCTCCGAGCAGCAATTACTATTCAAGCAAGGTGAGTGTGTGTCTATACGTGAGCACCTACCAGAGTACTTCCCTCCTTTATTTCTGTTGACAAAGCAGGCGATCAACACAGTGAGTGTGAGGAGAGCGATGGCACACATCAGGCCGATAAACCAGCCCTGGGTGGATATTCCTCCGTGGACGCTGGCCAGACCTGAGGAGAACAATAGCCGGTGACTTTGACACGCCTTGGCCTTTTCATCAGGACACTTGATTGAATGTTTACATCGACAAAGCCTATCTGATGCAAAGGCTGAAGGTGGCCGGGCACGCCGCTGATGGAAACGGTCCAATATTAATATTAAACAGCTAATCCTGCTTGTCTAATTAATCAAGTAAGGAACGCTGTACAAATGTAATTCCTCTCAGCGAGTCCGCGCGGCCAAATTAAATCCTAGTGACACCGCTAAGGACCACACGCCGCGGCTTGAGTCACTGCTCAAGGACGCGCTGGGTGCAACTGCACTCCGCTCAATGAGAGGTCAATTAGTTCTGCCTGCTTTTCTTTCTTTTGTTGTTCTTTTTAGTTGCCCTCCTCACCTGTAAACCCGGTCGTGATAACATCTTCAAATAAACTAGAATTATCAAGCCAGCTGTTTGGAATGAGGCGCACAGTGTACTCAGTCCCAGGATCGAGCCCGTCAATGACGTGGAAAGTCTTAGAGGTGTTTAAGGCCTCTGATATCTTCCAGAGACCCTCACCTGTGCAGAGGGTGAATGATCAGGGTGCGTTAGTACTCATGACAACACACTACTATTGAATCTAGTGAGGATATGAATGAAAAGACACGAAGGACCATTTCAGACACAACACATCTAAAGGTATCAGATGTTTCACTGAAGCATCCCTCTAACAACGTCCATAAACTAACAGATGAAAAGGAGCAGTATGAGCTTACGGTTGTTCATGTATGCAATGTAAAACTCTGTGTGCTCTCCTCCAGATATCCAGCTGATATTTGCGAAGCTGTCACTAACAGCTGAGCTAACATTCAAGATGGCAGGGACTGAAGGAGAAGTGAGACGAGATGAGAAAGGAGAGAAATGGCAGAGAAGGGTTAGTAAAGGACAAAGCAGATCAAAGCCTTAATGTAGGGGTTAGGAGTGTTGTCAGTATGTGATGAAGGATGCTTATTGCTCTTCACCTTCCATGAAAGGAACAAGTGTGCTCTTCTGATTCTTAACACTATCGTGAGGAGGTATCAATTACGTCTGACAGATGGGGACTTTGGGTGAATAATAATATGGAAATGAAAGATGAAAAATGAAGAGCCACAGAGACCTTAAAGGGACAGTTCAGCCCCAAATTTAAAAATATGCATTTGTCCTCGTAACTGTAGTGCTGTTTACCAGTCTAGATTGTTTCGGTGTGAGTTGCTGAGTGTTGGAGATATCAGCCATAGAGGTCTCTGCTTTCTCACCATTATAATTGAACTAGATGGTGCCAAAAAACAAACCAAAATAAACAAACAATGTACACTTGAAAAACTCAAAAGCAATGCCCCCTTTCCAGAAATCATGACTTGATTACTCCACAATAATCCATAGACCTTGCAGTGAGCAGTTTCATATAGGGACAATTTTTTGTCTACCAAACTACACCATATCACTGCGCCAACCATATCACAGCATAGAAGGAAGAGTGCATCTACTCCTGTACAATGAGGCTCTTGCCTGTGACAGCATAAGATGGAAACATTAATGGCATCCTCCTTGGCTGAGCTGCGACATTAGCTAGCTCAGTGGTGCTAGGTGAGTTAGCAGTAGATGCACACGTCCTTCTGTGCAGGGACACAATTAGTGGGTGTTGTTCAGTAGAAAAAAAACCCAGTAGGGTTGAGAAAAATACTCGGATGAAACAAGTATCTGGTACAGATAAAGTACTTTTTACGAGTATGAGTATCATCCAAGTAAAATGTCTCAATATTCGTGCTCATGATGAAGCAAAATCCTCATTTGGGTCGCTGTCTGATCAAAAATGACCTGAAGCTCCATTCTAAGACTGTTGTGTGAATTGTTTCCTGATAAAAATATAAATATAGCAACTTCTGGTCAAAACATATCAATTTCTACCCAGTTCCCACCCCTTTCCTGGTCAAACTCCAGCCAACTAAATTATCTGTATCTGTATCTGTACTTGAAATGGGCAAACAGATACAGATAATGGTACCTGCTCATCCCTGGTTCCTACATGCAACTGCTCACATAAAGGTGTGTGGATTATCTTAAATAACCTGACCATTACTTCTGAAAAGAGATCTTACTTTTGAGTTAACATGTTTTTTGGAGCTTAGAGCACCACAAGATGAGTGCCATCTAGTTCCATTATATGTATATTAGAGAAAAGTCAGACATCTCTACGGATTATATCTCCAACACTCTGCAACTCACACCTAAACAATTTATAATGATGAATATATATATTGATGAATAGTACTACAGGTGACAGGGAAAAAATATGTATTTTAAGGACCACAGTAGGCCATACTATGATATGTCATGGTCATATCGCAAAAGATGTTTTACTCAGCCAGCACTAGTTCAAATAATGTCTGTTCTCAGGGCCATAGCCAGAATTTTAGAAATACAGTCCTGAGGTCTAATCACCCCTAAAAATGATAGATTATCCAGAACTGATTAGCTTTTGATTAAACATTTAGTCTTTGATATGACAGAATATAATAAAAAATGCCAAGCACCTGTTCCCAGGCCTGACGTTATGCCTACAAATGTCTCATTTTGTACATCTCAGCCCAAAACCCAAAGATATTTTATTCACTACGAAACAAAATCGATTAAAGCAAAAAAAAAAAAAAAATCTTCACATTGAAGACCAGAGCTCTGGTGTTTTTGAATGATTAATGACTAGTTACTAAACAATAATTAAACAATGAATCCATGATCAAAGTCATTTCTGTTGATTGATTAATCAAATAATAGTTTCCGCTCTAATGTTTAGTAAATAAAAAAAATCTGCCTCAGTCTTTGAAGCCAATGATGTGTAATTTAATTCCCAGAAGCAACACTGGGGACATGAGCTCAGTGATCTCAGTGGCTGCTACAGCCTTGGTTATACTCTCTTTCTTTGAGGTGTCCAATTATTAGTGGGCTTTCATAATCATATTTTATGTTATTTACTTTGAAAGCAAGAACAAATTCCATCCGTACAAAGCTTTATCTGCCTCAGACATATCATGTAATGTAGCCTTTTGATACCCAACAGGGAAGACAAACAGTCTAATAATGTGGTGAATGATGTGCATCATTAGTATGGGGAAAGTATGCTTTGACAGCAGCTGTCTAAGCCAGTCAACAAAGCACAATCCACTTCATTTCCCCACGGCAAACATGCAAATCTTCTGCTGTGTCTCCTGCTCAGGTGCATTATTTGCTCAGGTGATAATTCGGCACACAAGGACACCTGCGTCTGCACTGCCCATACCAACCACTGCAAATGACACTCTCTGACTAATGCTGATGGATTAGTCTGCATCTATGGTAATTCCAGTCATTGGAACTGTGCGATGACTTCGCCTGACATAGGCCCTGAAACTAAAAATATCCCAAGGCTGGCTGCCGTGTTTTGTCACTGCACTCCTCAGTTTGCCATTAAATGCTGCAGAAAGCAGCTGCTCACCCAGCAGGGAGCTGCTGCCCTGGAAGACGCCCCTTCAAAGTCAGGAGGCTTTTCTTTATAAGGAGAAGCCGGAAAATATTCTGATACAGGTGCCTTCAACAGCTTCCACTTATCCACTTATCTCAGTGTCCTGCAAATATCACCCTCCCAGTATGAGCTCACACCTCCCCGGCACGGCCCAGGAGGACGTTCATCCTCACTATTTTCTCTCCGCTCAGATGCTGCCCTGGACAACTTCTTGTCCCTGAGCAGTGTTGCTGTTTACCCAGTTGAAGATTACATGGAAATGTCAGGTGACTGTTGGGTCAATACACTGACGTGTACAGGGGGGATCGAGGCCCAACAGATCAATCACTGACAATTAGACATATTTGTCCCCTTCAAGTGACTGCACTCCACAGCTTCACTGTCGGGTCGGGATATGGATCTAGTATCTTAGATTTCCCTGTGGTACAGCAGAGAAATTAAAAACCGCTTTTTCCATCAGTGTGCCCTCCTCTTATAACAAACAATAAAACAGAGCTGTTACTTCACATTTCAATCCTTGTTTCAACTGGATGACACCATTTGTTAAAAGTAATCTGAAATAGTAATCAGCCTACATAATATGGAGGTATTTTGTATCTTTGTTTATGTGTTATCAATTTACTTTGAGGCCAGCAGCCAACCAAAGGGGTTCAAGGGTCATCACATCACTTAGTAACTGCAAAATGTTCTGACTAAACATAAACATGTATTTGGTTTTCCGACTTTTCCATATTTATGTCACTGTCTTTGCTTGTCTCCGTGGATTGATGCTGGTTGTGTCAGAATGTGCTGCAGCTCTACCTATGGTGGAACGAGTGGGTTTGGTCACTGGGGACTTTGGAGTGCTTGGAGGTGAGGGGGAAGCTGACTTGCCTGAAAAGAAAGACAGACCTTGTGGTTATCAAATGGGATAGAGCTCGGGGGTTCGACATACTACTGTTAGCACGCATGCTTTTTTCAGCTAAACTCTAAAATTAGTAACTAGTCATGTCTACGGTGAAACATCTAGAAGAGATAAAATATATTTTGCATTTGTTTACACTCAAGGTGAGATGTAATTTGACTTGATATTGTGTTTTAAAAGTAAATGGATGTTCTTTTTGTACATCATTAACAGGAAGAAAGAGGGATGTCTGATGTTCTTCCTGGGTTGGGCTCTTATAGCATCATTTATCTCCTCAGCTTGAGTTAGACATGTTGCACTGAGTCTGCTGTTGTTCGGATAAAAGTCAATATTCGTTTACAGTCGCTAATGAGCCAAGATTAATATGAATTTATAATTAGGTTACTCATTACCATTGCTATTAGAGAGGAAGCCACAAACTTTATCTAAGGAGAAGTTGACAATTTTCTAATGAAAGGAGGCATCAGAGTGCTCTCTGCTGATGGCAAGGGCACACAGCAGACAAGGTCAATTATCTGCAGAGCAGCCCGGTGTTTGGAGCTTTTAAATTCTGTACAGAAAAATATAAAATGTGTCGACCTGTTTGAGAACCCAAACCTGATGATTTATTCAGGCCTGTAGCACCTGTCCTAATTTCTAAATCTAAAGCATGCACCCGCTAACTAAAATAATAATCACCACTGTGAAACATGTCATACCCACATACAGCAAATTTAGAAACACATAATTCAAAATGAAATATTGGACCCAATCCCAATACAGCCCTTGCTCCTACCACTTAGTTCTTACACCTCCAATCTGTGCTCACATCCAGGGGTAGGGTGTCCCAATTTGTGCTGGGATAGAGGGGCAGGGTGAAGTGTTTGGGCTACATGGCCCTTCAAATGGAGGTTTTTCAGAGGCACACTCCAAACCGAGTGTTATGAAAAATCATTGACAGGAAGGCTGCACAAGCAACAAAAGAAACCAAATGTATTTTCTTCATTAATAAAGCTACAACAATTATGATAACCTTTGTATTATCTATTATGGTCCTTTCTTTTATAACATAAGCATAACAAAGAAAAAAAACGCGAGTAGTATGCTGATGTCTTGGTTGCTAACTAGCTGGCTGATTAACATTGTTGTAATTGTTGTTGCTGATTTGCATGACCGTCCCACGTTTTGACATATTTCCATTTTGCAAAACCAGCACTTAAACATATGTTAGTGTGATCACAACTGTCTAAAATGGTAGAAACTATCTTTGAGAAAAATTTATTTGATGTGTGCTTTGATTTTTTACTTTGGCCCATGTCCTATCTGCTAACATGGAGGGGGCAGGCTTTATCACCTATACTGCAGCCAGCCAGCAGGGGGTGATCAAGATGTTTTGGGTTTACATTTGGGGAGCTGTCATGTGGTCCATTTTTAGCCCCTTTTACACTGCCAGATTTTCCGTGAATGTTGGGCCGTTTTGCCGGCAAGTTGCGAGCGTTTAGACACACAGAGCCGGATTGGCGAGTTGATTAGAGGTCCCAAATTTTCTGCCTCGGAATGGTGATAGCAGTAATGAGCAGCTAGTACTACTAGCAAGAGGGAAACGCAAACCTGAAAGACACTGTAAAGATGAGCAACTGGGGAGACAAAGAATTGTGTGCCCTCCTTGTCCTTGCAAACGAAGAGGCCATTAACCGTCAAATGACGGGAACGGTGAAGGATGGGCCGACGAGAGAATCGCCGAAGGACTGACCAGCCGTGGCTTCCCTTGGAGTATGTCACTGTTTACGTCACACGCTGAGCTACATGTTTTGTTACTTGCCCCAAAAACAAAAGTAGGCAGGCGGCATTTTGCTGCACTCTCCGATTTTGTTTTTATACTACCAATGCTGAAAGAAGGCTGATTGGGCTTTCCTGCAAATTAGCACAATTCCTATTTTAAAAGGGCTTTTATTTCACAGTATATGGTGCAGACTGGCAGGGTACGTAGGAGCATGGGTCTGGTTAAGGCCAATAATAGTTTCCACATCTGTGTGTCCATGACGGTCGGCTTTGGTCCGTGTGGCATAAATATCATCATCAACACGTCTGCCAGGGTCTGCATTGAGCCCTGTGTGGACCTCCGTGTGCAGCACATTTTTTGTGACTACATGAACTGTAGGAATGGCAAGCGCGCCGACTGCACATGTCCAATCTATTGCTCCACACCCAATACAACAGCAGCTGCCTCACCACTGTGAAGTTAGCTTCAGGTTGGAAATTCAACAGACATTCACTCTGGACTCAGCGGTATCTCACTAGTTTGGAGACTATGTCCAAATCTTAGTGAAGCAGTACTCTTTTTTATTTGATGACTTGTTGGATTGATTGACAGCATGAAACTTCAGCTGTGAACGGATCGGAAGCGTCCTTGCTTTTCTGGTGTCAAATGTCATTGTGATACTGCCATTCTTGCCATTGTCACCGCTGATGACTACTTATCGGGGTCTTGAAGGTTTGCCCTGTGTTATAGGGGGATGTTTAAATACTGACCATTGTAAAGGGTTGTGGCAAAGGGGCAGTCAAAAAACAAGGGATGTGGGTACCACAGATGGGATTGGGCCCCAATGTTATAGCAGTGTTTCAAAACAGTGTAGGTATGACATAGTGCCACAGCACTGACATGAGCACAGATTTACATACTGAGGCCAACAGTGGGAGCCAAAGTGGAAGCTGCAGGAAAAAATAGAAAAGAAAAAAAAAACCAGACAGAGGGGACAAACAATGCTAAGCAGACATTTACACATTCGCTCACATTAACAATACACACTGAATGATCACAGGTAATGCTTTAAGCAGTGCACGTTTTAGTGGCAAAAGAGAAAGCAAGCAGAGGACAATTAACAGAAACGACACTGACATATATACACACACACACTGATAGTGCAGCTGCCACAAATAACTTTCATGCTCCAATCTTAAGTCTCCCGCACACACACACACACACACATGAAACAGCTCCACAAAAATTCAATACATAAAAAATGAGTCCTTCTCCCTGTAATCATTTCTGCTGGCTTTTCAGCATGCAAATAAACAACCCCTAAGAGCCAATTAAGTTTCTTTCTGTGATTGTAAGGATTCTTCCAGTAAACACTAAGTAATCGCTCGCATATTCAACACCTGCAGTGAGTTGCAACATTAAGTTGAGTCGTTTTGTTTTTGCATAACGCAACTTGAATGACATATTAAATTTCTCTGGGGTGCATTTGTAGTAAAAGCACCACCCAATTATTTATGCTGACAGTATCTGTTGCTGCAGTCCATTTCACTGACGCTCAGGTGGATCCAAACACAGTTTCCTGTTTCATTTCCCGTCCAGGCGTTCTTACCAGCGCCTGCAATCTCACAGGAGCTTGACTTGAGTTTGTATGGCATGCAGTCCTCAACAAATGATATGTAATTGAAAAGAAAAGATTACATGCTACAAGCCGTCTCATTATGATTACTTACCCAGCAACTCTTTCATGATTACACAATTCAGTATCAAAACCTTCAGTTTCCCTTCTGCTCAAAGCAATTTTCTTTCTTAGCTGATTGTTTCATAGCTCACACTCTCTGTCCAATCAATAAGCACTTGCTCTCTCATGACAGTGACAAATGAAAACCTCCACTACACCCATATGAAATTGTTTATCCACAAAAATTACTTACATGGAAATATGAAAAGCTTGGCTGCCCAGGCATATATCATATTCCACTAGTTCAGTGCCATTTTGAAATGGTGAAATGGCTTCGTCACCTACTTCACTTCAGCCTGAATGCTCCCCGGCCAATTCTGCACCTCAAAGCTTGTCTGTGATGTCATTGTCTACCCAAGGAGGCAGCCCACTCACCCAACTGCTCACCCGCACTCACAGAGCTTATCCACACATACAGCACCTAGTCAATTGCTTTCTGGAGTCTCCATCACTCACTTGTTTCTAGGGTAGTGGTGCACTCCTCGCTGACGATGGGCCCGCAGCCCACCGTGGTGCAGGAGCGCAGGTAGAACTTGTATTTGCTCAAAGGCTCCAAGTCACGCAGGATCCATTTGGTGGTGTCTGGGTTGCTGATGTCTACTGTCTGCAGGGGCCCCACTTCCTCGGTGTCATTGACTAGATTTAAGAACAGCAGAAAAAATGGTTCATTCTTTTAATACAGCCCTCAAATAACACTGTTCATTTACCTCAGCAGAGGCTGTTGCTGTGGTTCAATCATTGTCAACACACTGCACTGTCTCTCTGTTTCATTACTTTCAAATACATAAAGTGGAAAGGTAAAATATAATACGACATGTTACGCTGGCTTCATCACTCTCAGCTGTTTGAGTTTTTGTTAAGTGTTTGTATGTCATACAAAAAAGTCATTAAACATGTCAGTGATATATGTCACAAAGAGTCAAAGTGTGTGCACTTTTCCTGTGTGGCCCTTGATCCTACGCTTCCTCCCTAAAATGGCACACAGTCATTAAAACTCAGAGAACCCCTGATCTTTTTGTCTGATTTTTGTTTCAAAATGCTCCAAAATGGTAAGTTTAGCTGTTATTTCCTTTGGGGTTGGGATTCCCTCCAGTTGGGTTACAGAAGGTGTTGATTGAAAATGCCACCCCCTCATGTCAATAGGTGATTACAACCCTGAGAGGAAGTACAGGGACAGAGGGGGTAACAAATTTGTGTTTAAGTGGGACCTCTAACTTACTTTGCACATGAAAAGGAGGGGGAACAAGGCACGTTTACAGTCTGCACACCTTGTTCTTACACTGCTTAAAGGGAGCCTTTTTGATCATTTTCAGTTTTTTGTCAAATTCTTTGTATCCTAGTGTCACTGAAAGACAGCACCTATTGTTCCCACCCCAGTACATACCCTGTAACTAGATTGTTCACACACTGCATGAGGGGAAAAGAGGAACTGTTTCATTTTATAAGTCACAAATTTCATACTGACATTGTAATAAGGGAACATTCTCACACCACAATGGGGTGAACAAGTGCCTGCTTTATTCTACAGTCCAAATGCCCTGTACTTAAACTGAAATAAGGGAGCTTTTCCTCCACATGATTTAAGACTTTTTAAGGTTTTAATGCCACTAAGACTGACACTTGAACCCAATTTTACAATCAGCAAAATTCAAGGGAAAAATAACATGAGCTGACAACAATTACTTCAGGTTAGGAACAGTTTTAAATGTTTATTGTAATGTAAAACATGACTTTCTTTCTCGTGGCTGAGACAACGGTAGAACAGAACTGGAGAATACCAGGCATTCATTGGTGAGTTTTCTTGGCAATGTTGTGTTTCTCACTCTAGCCCCTTTTACACTGCCAGATTTTCAGCGAATGTTGGGCCGTTTTGCCTCGCTGATTGGCAAGTTGATCCGAGATGCCCAATGTTCCGCCTCGTAGGGTAGTCATATTGAACTTTTTTGGTTTCAAAAGAACGAGGCGCCCTTCCGCCACGGGAGGGGCTGTTGATGACTTGTGGGAGGAGTTGTTGATGACGCCACGCGTGCGACCCACTTGCGGTGGATAAACAGGAAACAGCTGATAGCAGGAATTAGCGAGCAGCTAGTAGCAAGAGGGAAACACAAACCTGACAGACACTGTAAAGATGAGCAACTGGGGAGACAAAGAATTGCGCGCCCCCCTTGTCCTCGCAAACAAAGAGGCCATTAACCGTCAAATGACGGGAACAGTGAAGGACGGGCCAGCTTATGAGAATCGCCGAAAGAACTGACCAGCCGCGGCTTCCCTCAGAGTACGTCACTGTTCACGTCACATGTTGAGCTAAACGTTTTGTTACTTGCTCACGCCCCCCATTGCCCCAAAAAATTTGAAAGATTGATTCAAGACATTTTCATACAACTTAAGGCCT
This sequence comes from Epinephelus fuscoguttatus, assembly GCF_011397635.1. Taxonomy (NCBI): domain Eukaryota; kingdom Metazoa; phylum Chordata; class Actinopteri; order Perciformes; family Serranidae; genus Epinephelus; species Epinephelus fuscoguttatus. Next base: position 41,810,478 of record NC_064752.1, read on the forward strand.
TATTTTGAGACTTATGAATTCAATGTATTTTAAGACTTTGTAAGGATCCACAGGAACCCTGATGTTTTTGTGATTCCTTTACTTTAGCACACACTAAAATTAACTTTCAGCTTGCACTCTGATTTGAAGCACAAAGTCTGGCGTTTTTAAAATACTTCCAACTGTCAATTGCAAGACATTTCAATGATGCCAAAGAAAGCAAATGTCACTTGTCATTTTTGGATTGCGCATCTGCTTTTTTTGGCTTTAACAAAAGACAACTTGTCATTTGCTTGTTTGGCTTCACTCCTCTTTAAAATGTTGATCGTGTCCTGCACAGTCACAACTAGAATTTATTAGTGTTGTCTTTGTCTACATTGTGATGGGATCTAATTTTTCACTACTTAAAGCAGCACAGTAGGTAGGGAGGTGGCATTTATGTTCTTTGTAACAAAAACAAACACAGCAGGTGTTCAGGTGACCTTTGCTGTGAAAGAGGTGCTACGTCTCTCTGGTAGGAGGCAGCAGAAACAATGACAAGAATGTATTGGTCTGCTTCTCTTTTTGCCTGGACACCACCCACTGTTATCAGACATCACGACTTTTATTTTGTTGTTGTTTTGTTTATCGGGGACAAAAAACAGTCCACTTTTGGTAAATTATACAATCCAGGCTGTTGCAGAGAAGAGGCTATAAGCATCACTTTTCTAGCCTGTGGATGGATACTTTCTCACTTATCCGGAAGCACTCAGGCCTGACAGCTGGTGCGCATGATCCTATAGTGAACTGGCTGAAGGCTGTGTACTTTGGCTCCTCCGCTGACTTCAGACAACAACATTTCCAAATATTCTTCAGCCCTACTGGGCCAAATAGGGTTGGCCTTGTGTAGTGTGAAACAGACCAAGACTTAGCAACGCTGAAATCTGAGAGTGACCCAGCAGTTAGTATGAGCTGAGCTCAACTGGGAAGAAAGACAGAATGAATTGAAGCCAAGGTCATTGTAACTCCCACTCGTGGAGATCAGTGCAGTGCAAACTTCACTCTTGATGAGTTGCTCTGAGTAACTCTAATATAGACTGGTGTTCACAAATGTGCACAAAATACTAATCAAGTGACAAAATCCTCACGTAAACTCTCTGCTGCAGCTTCTCTGCCACATGGCAACAAATGATGCAGCAAACTGCTGTGAATGGATCAAGTGTGAGCCCTCATCTTTACCTCTGTGACAAACTTATCTTTGCCTTGTCAAGTGGTATGACTAGCTTCCTGAGAGAGAGGCTGACTAGTAGTTGTTCAGTCTGTACTGGCCTAATCTGCCCCAGGCTTAAAGTGGGTTAGCAGCTCTTTGAGGCACTGTGACCATGCCGCCTACTTAATGTTGAGGGGAGCTTTGGGATACATACAGCCTTTACATTCAGGAATTTATTTAGTGATTTAGAAAAGAACTCTGACAAAAACTTCCTAAGTTCAGTGAACAGCTATTATTAACACTACAAAGTGTACTGGTGGAGGAAGAACCTCTATAATAATGTCCTCTATTGGATGTATCCCACCACATCTATTAGCAGGCGAGTGTGCTGATAAACGCACTGATCTTCTCTGGTGACAACTTGATACGATGATCAAAAGGTTTCGTGCCACTTCATAGCAGATTAGTTTAACCGCTTAAACGCCCTGGTACTCCTGCACACTCAGAGTGTTAAACGATGTTACAACAGGCCTTCCTGTGAAACCTGTGAGACGTGAAGCTATTACAGGCTGCGCTGAAAATGGGCGTGGCCACAACAGCTGTGCTGCAGCTTGAGATTCCCTTTGTGTCGCTGATGATACACTGACAGCTGGCTACATTATCCTCAACATTTCGCACATGACTTACCTCAAGGGGACTTAGAAAAAAAAAAAAAAGTCACACTTCAAAGAGCCCATCAGCTTTATTGCTAGGGTACAATGAAAACGTCCTCTCCTGAAATACCGTATGACACTTGGCCTGCTTGTGCAGCCGCCAAATCAAACTCAATTAGCCGGGAAATGTGGCACTAAGACGATGTTAGAAGTTAGTCGTTGGCTTTCGTTATGACTTTTGTTTAAGGACGGTGAAGTGTGTGCACACGTGGGTTCGGTGACGGTATCCCCCCGAGACTATGAGCAATGGCGATGGTGTCCCCTGCGGACAGGATGGGGTCAGTAAAGCCGGGCCTTAACCGGCTGTGACACAGTGGCCTTCGTCAGCACTGGCTGAGCCACGATTGTGACACGCAGGCCGGCAGACATCACCCTGACATGTCTCCTATATACACACTCTGATCTCAGCGTGACCCCGGCCCTATTAGAGAAGCACAATGATTTTCCTTCCCGTGTTGAGGATCATGGGTTAGACAATCACTAAGATCTCCCACCTTTCTTTTACCATTACACTCCTGTGCTGTAAATACATGTCTGTATCAATACAAAACATTATGGAACTAGAGGCTGTGCATTCAAAGCAGTGAGACTATTAAGATCTCTGATATACAGTCACTGTTTCCAAACTATAACATATGGCCTGTGTGTTTTTGTATATACTCAGTTTATTTTGTTCTTAAGAAGGTACAAGCTGAAAAGGACTCATAGATGTAAACACTATTACACACAAGTGGAAAAGCAATACATCCTCGTGGCAACCAAGGGGCATCAGCATTATATCTGAGTTAGTTAAGCATGAGGTGTGGGGATACGTACTGAGCTGATACTCCAGGAGGTACCCGGTGAGAATCCCATTAGGCTCCTGTGGCGGGGCCCAGACCAGAGAGACAGTGTGCCTCTGTACATCTTTGACCCTGAAAACAGGATTTTTCTCAGGGACTGTGGGGGCAAAGAAGGTAATACACACAGTAAGCAGTCGAATTCTGCAAACCAGTTTCCTTAGCTATTATTAGATTTTCCCTTCAGTAGTTGTGAATCAATACGCTCCATGCTGTTTTTCCACAATCCTACCTCCCTCTGGGGTTTTGAAGTTGAGGGGATGGCTGCCGGGGCCGTTGCCCTGCCCATTGAAGGTCATGACGATGAGGCTATACTCAGAGAACGGCGTCAGTCCTGGTACTGTGGCATGGTTGCGGTCCCCGGGGAACGTTAGGGTATTTTTGTCTCCGTGGCTTTTCTTTGCATCCACCAGACTGCGCAGACGCCACCAGCTTACCTGCATTGGGAAAGAAGACACATCCTCAGCAATGCCTGCAAGACATCAAACCTTCGTGCATCACATGTATGTTTATGTGTGACAGAATGCTGGATGAGTTATTGTGTGTTTCTCTCTGGTGGTCTGTGCAGGAAAACATTGAGCTGGCCAAGTAAGGCAGACAGAGTGGGGTGAAAGAAGCAAACGTTTAGAGCAAGGTCAGGGCCATTCCTTTTAAGCCGTGTCTAAAAGCAAAGGTCTGTTTTTGAGGTATTACCCTGTAGCCTCCCAGATGTCCATGTAACTTGTCCTTGTGTACACGCGTCCAGCTAACCTTGACCACTGAGCTGTTCATCACCTCCACAGCTACATCCTCAGGTGCAGCAGAGGGAACTGCAAAGGCAAACACACATTAGAACCTACAGTAAGCTAAAAGTAAGTCAAGGAAAAACAGAGCAGAGAGGAAAGACTTGCAAAAATAGCCATGTTTCCATTCAATTGTCAGGTGAATTAAGTGAACTGTTATAATGTTGCAAAATCGAACTGCAGATTAGACGTGTTTCCATCAACTGGTTTGGAGCGAATAAACCAGGCTACGCAAAGCATTTTTTTCCCAGATGTTGGCAGTATAGGCTACGCTTTAAGAAACGGTTGCAAAGCAGGAAAAAAAACAAATCGCCTTGGTCGTCTAACCAGTCTACGAGAAGAAACAAAGAGGTCTTCAGCAATTTGTTTCAACTGGACACACTTTAATTGTTCTTTCATGTCAGCTTGTATTGGCCATGTTTCATGCTGTCTAAGACAAAGTGAAACAATTCCAATGCACAGGAAGACATCCACAGCAGAAAGCTGCTCAGTAATGTGAGTTAAATGTTCGCTATTCGGCAAAGACATTTCCATATCCCATTTAGTGCATCAACTCTTTTTCAACAACAGCAGAAACTATCTCAAGCATAAAAGTTTTTTTTTGTGCAACTGAGAAAGTTTTAATGAATTTTCATAAAACTTTTCTAATGTGATACTTGTGCATAAAAGTATGTTAATGGAAACATGGCTAATGACATACCAGTTTGAGTTATCCTGAAAACAACTCAAATGATTTCATTACTGTTACTGTACAACTAGCTACATTCACTGATCACCTATTAGGGACTGATATCAATGGCTTCTACCTACAGTCACACCAGCTAATGTAAATGATAAAACCATTGAGCTAAGGGATTAAATACTGTATTCAACAACACCACATTTAAGTGAGGACACAACAAGGAGAGGAGTCATGACCTGAAGTTACTTCCTGCGGGCAAGTCCAGAAGAAAGCTAAAGACAGGAAATACAGTAAACTTCTGTACAGGCTGCTTTTCTCTTGAGAAACTGTAACTTCTACAGTATACCGCTGTGAAACTGAAAGTCAAGGTCAAACTCTCAGGTCTAAAACATTTCAACAGCACAAAAAAGCTTATAAATAAATCATTTCACAACGTCTCCCTGAAAGTATCAGTTAGGCGAAAAGGGGAAAACATATTTGAATTAAACCAAATCTTTCTCCATAAGATCATAGATCCTAAAGTTACAACAGCTGCTTGGCACTGTGGCAGATCCAAAAGGCAGCAGGAGGTGAGTGGAGAATTTGTGAACCTTAATACCCAGAAACAACATGAGTCAGAACTCCAGACACAACGTTATCTAATTCTATCCACCAGAAGAATCTGTATTCTCTCTTCACTGATAATAACAACAAGAAAGGAGATGCAAATATTCAAAGGTCTAGCTTTCTTTCAATGGTGCATTTGCTCTTCTGGAAACACTTTATATTCAATTTGACTTGTAAGTAGAAAAGTAAATTTACTGCTATTGTACAAGGAGAAAATCTATTATGTTTGTTCTGGGTTTATGGGCATCTTCTAGAACATCTTTTGTCAAATTTCCTTTAATGCAATTTCCAAACTTTACAAACTAACTTTCATTTATTTAAAAATCACATTTGGTTAAACTGTCAGTTTATACACACCAGTAGATTTCCTGAGTTCTCTGCTTGACTGTCTCCAGCATAGCTGCTGGACTTAACTTCCTCATTTCACAGCTAAAGTACACTAAGTACACTAAAATGTGTTTAACAACATTTAAGGTGAGAAATAGTCAATGCAGTGACAGAATCTTGATTTATGTTTTAACAGATATTCTGCTTCATGTACTTCTTCCACAAAATAGTGACAGTTTCAGCAAATATGACACAATTTTTTTTCTCAAAAGTTACCTACTGTAGCTCTAACTGATATCATAGCTGTTTGGAGGCAGAGGAACTTTTCAACATTTTCTTTTAAGGGGCCTTCACATGATAAGAAGAATGTGCTTCGCTCACCGCCAGGTGCGGCGCAGTGGCGCAGTCAAAGACAAACAATGCGACAGCCAGCGCAAAGCGGTTTTACAGCTGATCATGTGTAGAGGCCTTCAGGCTGTCTTATTTATATTTTCAAATGTTACATAGTCTAATTTTGTAGTGAGTTGTGTTTTTTGACATAAGATCAATAAAAGTCCAATATTCACTCTTCTTTTAGCTCTGTTTTAGTCTCCACCAACTCCTGAGGGAAATTAACGATCCATTATGTTCACTAACTTTGATAAATTTGTCTGCTCTTTGATGGTGGGCAGGAAGTAACTTTATCTGATCAGTTTTTGTTTGTTTGTTTGTTTGTTTGTTTGTTTGTTTGTTTTTCTGAAAATATCTGCAGCTAACAGCTAACAGTTAATGAGGGCAAAGTAGTTACTGGGAAAATGAAAGAATGAGTTAAAATACACTAAAATGCTCCCTAGAGTTGCCAGTGACCCCATTCACAATCATTTCAGTCATTTGATCCATTGCTAATATAAAAAAGTACAATGTGTGTGAAACTTAAGATAAAATCACATAAGGTCGGCTAAGTTTACTACTACTCACAGTCCTCTCCTGAGTAGCCGCTCACTATCTTGGGCTCTGGTCCCCAGCCCTGATGGTTCCTGGCTTGGATCTTGATCTCGTAGGGCACAAATGTGGGAGTGTTCTTCAACACAAATGAGTGTCTCTTCACCATGTACTCCTTCCATTCCTCCTCCACATCCTGCCTCCTGTAACTCACCTTATACTCCAAACCAGGGCCATTGTGCTCAATGGGTAATAAGGGCTGAATCATGGAAAGTAAAGAAAGCAAAAATAGAAAAGGAGGAACAATGGTGTGAAGAGTTTCATAGAGACTTTCACAGTTGCATAAGACGATTGTATTTCATTGTCAATGCCTCCCTGGGATTTAAATGAGAAGCTAGCCCAGTGAACTCTGCTTGAAACACTGGCAGTATTTTATCCCACTATCTAATAAACCAATAGAACAACTGACCTGGTCTGGCAGCATGACTTTTCTTTGATATAGGGCTTTCTAAGACATCATAGATGAAAAGATTTATCTCTTCACAGAAGTCAGACCGTGTGAAATACAATGAGACACCATTATCCGCAAAAGCAAATCATTAACAGTGGGGGAGCTCATGAATCCTGGATTCGAGACTACGTTACCATGACAGGGCAACCAGATAATAAGTGAAGGAGAGATTTATCTTTTTACAATAAAGCGGAATATATTATTGTACGTGTTAAAAGAAAAAAAGTCTTTTCAGAGCTCTCCTTTCTCTTTCTAATCAAAGAAAAGGAGCAGCTTTCAATGGAAACACATTCAGAGTGATCCCAGAAAATGGCTTTTCTAAAGATCTGAACCACAGAATGAAATATCAAACGTGTGCCATTTCTATTAAATTAAATTCCTATTGGTAATTGCCTATGAAACATTGATAAAACTTCATCTCTGTTCTCCGACTTCCAAAAACTGCAGCAGATGTGAATAATCCACTGTATAAAGGTAGCTGACATTACAGAATTTGCAGTAAGAGGATAATAAAAGACCAAACTCTATTTCTTACCTCCCAGTTGATATTCATTTCATGTGGTAAATGACCTTCGATTTTGATATTTTCAGGGTTCTTGTCAGGAGCTGCAGAAAAGAAAGAATATAGATTTTGTCGCTATTGTTAGTGGAAGAAATCTCCGGTGAAAAAGGCACACAAGAGAACAGATTTTCAACAAGAGTGGAATCAATTATGTAGCGGGTGTGAGTGTTTTAAAGTTCACAGAGCAGCCGTGTTGCCAGCTCAAGTGGCCTGGAGGACCTTATCAAAAAGTATGACAAACAATGAAAGCAGGAAGCCTCAGACCTGATGGCTGGGTTTTGTATCTCTCTGTGGGCTCGCTGGGAGGACCCCTTCCTATGGCGTTAACACCAGACACTCGGAAGCTGTAGTCGACGTGGCCGTGGAGTTTGAGCACGGCAGAGTTGTGGTTCCCGGGTACTCGGAGCAGCTCCTTCCAGTTTCCTGGCTCCCACTGGCTTTCCTCGTACTCAATAATAAACTCTGTTGACAGGCAGAAAGACAATCAGAGCGGCCCCTCACTGCTATGGTTCTTGCCAAAGGATTGCTTATCTAACCACCAGCTGTGCAGAAAACTCCTCAAACCCTGCTCTGGGCTTGTATATCCCTGAGGGAGACGAATCATAACTCATGCTTGGATGAATCAATAATAGACTCATATTGTACAAGATGGTATCAAACAAATCTATTTACATGCAGAATGATGCCCTAAAAATGTGTGTGTCATATTAATACCACTCACTGCAAGAGGCACTGATTCAGTATGTACTCCAGTGACACCTGCACACACAGATGCTCCTGTTACCTGTGGTGGAGCTGTTGTGGTTGTCCCCGGGGATCCATTTCAGTTTCACACTTTTGCTCTTGTGTTCAGACAGTACCAAGTACTCAGGAGCATCGGGGACATCTGAAAACCATCACAACAACATGGCTTTGGAAAATCACAGACACATCAATCTCTACAGTAAAAAAAAGGCCATGGGAACATATGTTCAATCGAATCATCCCGAGAGCCAGAGGATGTGGAACGAGCTGCATCGCTGCAGAAGCTGCCACTATTTCTTTAAGACTGAAGATGTCAAATATATCTCAAAAGGCTGATTGTCAGGCACAGCACTGCACCAATAAAGCAATGGTCTGCATGTTCACACTCTGCTTTGGCTTCCTGACATATTGATCCCTTTATGATTGTGTCATACATAAATGTAGCACCAGGAGTCCCTGATCTTATGGCTGAGGGCAAAAATATTGTTTGTATGTTAGCTCACCTAACACCATGAGCAGAGCGGAAGCCGAGTCTTGGTCGACTGGAGTTCTTGCCACACACGTGTACACACCCTGGTCACTGTGGCTTACATTGATAATCTGTAGGATACCATCCTCCACAAAGTATCTGTTGACAGAAAGATGGAGACGCAGTATTGATTGACAAAACTGAAAAGTGAAATGACTTTCCAGCTGGGATTAAGTCTGCAGTGCTGTAAAAAATAAAATAAAATGCGGTATCCTACCTTGAATTCTCAGTGTAGTTGAGGGATATCTCCATATCATCTTTTTCCCACAGGAGCTCAAAGTCGTTGCTGAAGGACTTGTCGTACTCTGCGAGGCATGAGAGCTGGGCCGTGGTACCTATTAAGATCTGCAGGTCCTCCTGGGCCACGACTATTCTAGTGGGATCTTCCACAGGCACAAGCGTATTAGTTACATTTCAAGGACTGTGAGCCACTGCAAACACTTTTACAGGTAAAACTGTTTACCTTTCACATAGAGCATGGCATCAATGGCGGACGTTCCCTCTGTGTTTTTAACTAAACACGTGTACTGTCCTGTGTCATCCTTCTCCAGGCTGTAGATCTCCAGCGAACCATTGTCGTGAACTGCAAACCTCGGTCCCTCCACGGATTCAGAGGAGTCGTCTTTGCTCCTGGAAAACATTCAGCAAGAGCATTAAAGACTCAAAGTACTCTAAGGCCAAATTAAATATGAACACAGCTGGAGTCTGACTGGATAAACACTGGACTGTGGCAGAAAAGAAGAATTAAAAGTTAGTGAATAGAACATAAATGTTGAGTGGAAGACACAGCAGGTGGCCAATAAAGAAACACGCTGTATACAGAGGGTCTGTATGTACAGTTGAGATCTACTGCTCTCTGCTGGTGTGTGGGAGACAGGAACAAACTGCACACTTACCAAGTGATTGTAGAAGGAGGAGAGCTGAAGACATTGCAGTGCATCATCACTCCCTTCCCCTCCACAGCAGAGTAATCCTCCCCATCCTTGGTCAGAATCATAGGGGGCAGATCTGTGAAGACCAAGCAGCAGAATATAATCATCAATCCAAGATTGTTAGAAAAGCACAGGGTGCCCTGATGTCAATATTCCACTGCAGAGGAGCCCAGGTGTGGCGCTTAACTACTGTACTTTCAGGACTTTTAGGCAGTAAAACACTGAGCAAGATCAGGTTTCTAATTTAGTAGTCTTAAAACCAGACAAAACAGGGAGGAATGAGGCGAGTAATCATGGGTTAAATGAGGCGACAACACTGTTGCTTTCCCCCTGCACTAATTGCAGGCTCCTTTGTGTCAAAAAAATGACTCAGCTGTCAGGTTGTCAGAAATGTGTAAATGCGAAAATGAAATCAAAGAAGAAAACAATGGAATAATGAGTTAGCCGAGCGCGTGCGGCTTATCAGTTGTAGCCAAAGCCTCCCATTAAAATGGTCTGTCTCTGCTAATTGTTTACAAAGGCAGCCGCTGGGACTTAGCATTCAGCGACTGTCCAGCTTTATTAACTCCTGTGTCACCGAGAACAAACTCCCTACGTTTGTGCAGGAGCGACAAAAAGCAACATTCTGTTTTTTATCTGCACTTGTAAAGCAGCACATGTTTATCTTATGGCCCTGAAATCAGTATGGAATTGGAGAGAACTTGTTAGCATATAAATGGCAGGGAACTGGGCTTGTTGCTCCACAGGGAGAACTGCTAGCCTGAATGAAGGAGCACAGCTTGTAGACAGCCCTCCGTCCCAGGGCTCCTCACTGCTTTATGGGCGTACGCCAACATCAGCACCAGCTCTCTTGCTTGACACATCAGTCAGCAGTCTCCCAGTGACTCACTGCAAAGTCTGACACTTACTCACAAACACTGTGAAACAAATACTTTTTTACAACAGAATCTTTGTTTTCATGTACTTGGTAAAAGCATGATGGGGGAACACAGACCTAGAAGTACTTACTCATAATCATGATGTTTGCGTTTGACAGAAGGGTTCCATGTTTGTTGGAGGCCTCACACTGATAGACTGCACTGTCAGATTCTTTGGCGTTACGTAAAACAATTGTGTCATCGAACACCTTCCTGTTGGCTGCAGGAGCACCTGTGATAGACCAGAGATACATCCAGTTAATACAGGAGTTTCACATCATCAACATCCATGCTGCAACACTGTACATACATTAAAGATAAACTGGACTTAAAATCTCTGCTGAAGTCAGGATCATACCCTCAAGTCCGACACGCTAGGGCTATCTCTCACCACTTTTAAACACTTTATCCTATTTTATGTAATATTTCTGACTAAAAGAAAAGCAAGACAACCTCAACATTCAGCCTTTTTGTACATATTAAGTCACCAGGTCACCAGGACTAACCTTCAAGTGGAAAGTATGGCATGCAGATACGGCCTATAAACAATATCACAATATTCTAAAGCTCTATCACAATACCCTTTATATATTTGGTATTTTAAAATCTCATAAAAACTACTGTAGACTCCTAAAATACTAAACTATTAATTGAAGTACTGTTAATTTTAAGTTAAATAAAGTAATGTTACAAAAAAGTTAAAGAAAGTACTGTTAAAATAAAGTAATATTTTAATTAAAAAAAAAGTATTGTTACAATTAAGTTAAATAAAGTATTGCTGAAATAAAGATAAAGTATTGTTATAATGAAGTAACTCAAAGCAGAGCCACTGGTGCTTTTATTCTGAAACATCCGGCTCGTCTTGGGTTAGAAGTGTTTTTTTAATTGTACCAGTGAACTTGAAGCCTTTCAGTCAAAAGTTAGCTGTTAGCTATTAGCAGTTAGCAGTAGGTCTGCCCCCTAATAGCTGACCAAACATTAGTTGACCAGAAAGGTAATGAGTTGGCAAGATTTCATTGGTTGCTTAGTCAAAGAAAAAAAGTTAAACTCTATTAGAAGCTGTGCCTTCTCAAAATAAATTAAGACCTATATGACCGGAACAGGGTGGCACGGTGGTGTGGTGGTTAACACTCTCGCCTCACAGCAAGAGGGTTGCCGGTTCGATCCCGGGCGTGGGAGCCCTTCTGTGCGGAGTTTGCATGTTCTCCCCGTATCAGCGTGGGTTCTCTCCGGGCACTCCGGCTTCCTCCCACAGTCCAAAGACATGCAGATTGGGGACTAGGTTAATTGATAACTCTAAATTGTCCGTAGGTGTGAATGTGAGCGTGAATGGTTGTTTGTCTCTATGTGTCAGCCCTGCGACAGTCTGGCGACCTGTCCAGGGTGTACCCTGCCTCTCGGTCCTTTAATTTGAAAGGACAGCAGTCAGACAGTTTCATTTACAGGGTTGGTTCCTGCGGTTATTACACAGGCTAGTTAATAACATGTCGGGCAGGAAATCCAAAGTGTGGGATCATTTTAAGAAGGTGAAGGATGAACCCAAGGTGATATGTAAACTCATTTGTCGTCTACAAACATGTTGTATCATCTGAAACATGTAAGTAGCTACATGTCCATTAGCCACTTAGCACAATCATTACTGCTTTGCCGACAGCGTAATTAACAGTCGGCTCACTCAGTGTGTGACGTGCACTTGCAAATAACATATAAACCATTGTGTTGTCCCGCCCACAATATATCATTTAAAAATTAAATTAATATCAGAAACATGAGGGCAATGACACTTATTGGGCAATGACTAAAATTCTTAGTTGGGGGCAGCCCAGGTTAGCAGAAAGGAGAAATAAGGATTTACTCACTGAGAGCAGGAAACAAACTAACAGCTCTCCAGTTCATATATTAATAATATCTACAAGTCCCACTTGTGCTCAGTGCTTGCAAAATGCAACTAAATAGTTGTGGGCTGGGGTCCTGCAGATACATAAACACACGCTTTGCTTGCTCATACAGTATTGCCCAGGAGAGTGGTCTAGATGGGCGGTTTTGTGTCTGTGAAAGGAAAAGAGTGGGAGACACGAAACACCAAAGCGAGTCCAATGCCGGAGGTTTAAAAAAATGAATGACAATATATACTCAATGCTTGTGTTAAAGTTATCTTATACACCCGTCATGGAACAAGCGGCGATACATAGAGCATAATCAATCTAGAAAGGTTTAAAACAGTGAAGTGAGTTGAAAGTGAGACTGACCCTGCAGAGGTTCACCGTTCACCCTCCACGTTATAGTTGGCCGAGGAGTCCCAGTGGCAGAGCACTTGATGAGCACATCCGAGCCAATCATGCTGAGCTGACTCTCAGGCTCAACCACCCACTCTGGAGGCTCTGGGAAGAATCAGCATATGATCAAACTGATGAGTGTCATTATGAGAAAGACACTAAGCATTTACAGAGAGTGGATGCAATCACAGGAACAGTTGTGCAATATACAGTATGTTACGCGGTACAAGAGTCCTGCTGTAATGAACACTACATTTACAGGTCTGACCATGACAGACAGACACTGAGGCACAAAAGGCACTTCAGCTGCCGACTGTCTCCCCGCAATCATTGTTAGAACATAATAGGCATTATATAAAAATTCCAATCATACATTGTTGTGAAATTATACCTTTAATGAGCATGTATAATCAGATACACCTCCGTACAGACACGGATGACACAATGCTGAGCATAGCAGAAAACACAGCAGAAAGCCATAGAAACTATTCAAAGCAGAGGACATTGTGGTTATTTACAGGTATTTAATTAAAAAGTAACACCTGCACAATGGCTCTAGGTTTATTCAGGAGACAAGCCTTTACTCTGAGCTGCATCATCATCAGGTAGGTGTGTATTACACACAATTTTTCACCAAGAGGAGGTCTATAGTGGCTTTGCATGTATAGTGATGTGCCTATAAAAATGCTCCTTTCTTTTTATTTACAGAACATCCTCTTTAACAACTACAGCACATACACAGTGTTCTCCTAACTTCATCAGCGGTGGAAAGTTAAGTACATTTGAAATTTAAAGGAAATGTTAAGTATATTTACTTAAGTCATGTATTTACACACACTTTTAAAGTACTTTTACTTTATGAATGTTTGCATTTTCTGCTACTTTATACTTTTACTCCACTACATTTCCAAAGGAAACATTGTATTTTCTATGTCACTACACAGTGTATAGTTGAAGAATCACCAAGTGATTTCCAACCTTTTTGGCTTGTGAGCTCTTTCATAAAATCAGTGTCTAGTTGGAAATTCAGTTTTCTGTGAGGGCGTGTGTCCACAGTGTTTTTCTTTGACAGAAAAGCAGTGACGGGCGCTGGCGAGCGCTCCATCCCAGTGTGACATCAAAAAAGTGCTCTCAGCTATTTTTTTTTATGACACACTCGGACAACAATACCCAGCTATGCAGCTTAAACAACGCTACAAAACAAGGGGTTGACTACACAGCTACAAGACAAGCTTAGAACGTGTCAATGATAAAAGCACAATCCCCACCAGCAGCATTCAGTGTCCAGCTGATCTGCTCCCACGCTTTTCTGTCTTTGTTGTGATAGTTTCTGACTGGCATACTATACAGCTCAGGATATACAGTAGCTAAAGCAGTGGCAGCGATGACACCAGCGCCTCTTTGAAAGAGGTTTTACACGAGAAGCACTTAGAACAGCTGCAAAAGAAAGCCAGAGTGCGCTGAAAAAAGAGGCGGCCTAATATGCTCTTTCCTCATTGGGAAGAATTAAGAAAAAATGCTGGTACTCAGAAAAACATGCTACGTGGACATGGGCCCTGAGCTGCTAGCTGTTCCATCAAAGAGATATTTCCCCTCTTCTCACATGGTTGAGACCCACAGAAGTCAAATTACCTAATATTTCACAAAAAAACAAAGATTAGAGGAAAAGTCCAAAATATGAATATAAATGTGTTTATCAGGACTTTGTATGTTTCTCTTTTTGTTTCTCGCTTTATTGATCATCATGCGACCCTTCAGATTAATCTTATGAACCCTCTGAGGGATCTGATCCTTAGATTGGGAACCACAGGACCAAAGTACCCAACAGTATACTGACATATATTTCAAAGAGGACTTCATGGTGGTGTGGTGGTTAGCACTGTCTCCCCACAGCAAGAGGGTTCCTGGCTTGATCCCAGGAGGGAGCCCTTCTGTGCAAAGTTTGCACTGGTCTATTACCAGTCTGTTATTCAAATGGCAACTATTATAATGATTTCAAATAAGTCAGACGTGCTAACATCACTGTTACTTCACAGCACGCTATAGTTACCTTCTACTGTCACGGTGAAGTAATGGACAACTTGCCCAAGTACGTTCTTTGCCCTGCACATGTACTTCCCGCTGTCCTCCAGTTCAACTTTGGGAACAATCAGCAATTTCCCATGATTCTCCAGTTTTGCTTTAACTGGGAGCTGATGACCCATCTTCACCCACTCAACCTGTGGAGTTGGACTGACAGAAAGAGGACAAAGTCTGAGTCTAAAAAATATGACATGCTGCCAATAAATGACAGCAGATGAGATACAAACATGTGGTGAAAAACAAGAATCCTAAAATGTTGGTAAAAGTGTTAAAATGTTCACAAAACTCAAGTTATTAAAAAAAAGTAATTACTCACAATCCCTCAGCAATACATTCCAATTTCAAGTCCTCCCCTTTGACCAGCTGTGTTGCTGATGCGCCACCAGAGGGCGTCAGAAGAGAAGGTCTTCTCTCAAGGATTGCATTGGCTGAGGAAGCACAGCAGATAATTAGTACAATGAAATCAGACTTCTTCACTTTTACATCTTATACATTTCTGTACACACTGATGTTTATAGGTGACACACAGCACCAGTGTGTTTGATTCTAAAAATGTAAAACTTACCAGTGTCAGGATTCGTGTCACTTTTTTCTGAGGTGAAGGTGGATGAGACAAAAAAAAACAATGAACATGAGGACAGCATGGATACATCATGACAAACATCACCAAGATCAAAATCACAACATAAAACCAAGGAGATGCACATAAACAAGACAGCATAACACTTGGATGCCTTTTGAAGTGCAACTGTGAATATGGACATCAATGAACATGTTGGAGATGATCAGGGCTCTGAAAACAAATCACAGTTTGCATCATGCTGGTTTGAGAGGAAAACAGCACTTGAGCAAAGACAACAGAGCTGAAGTGACACCTACTTGTCTTCACAACGACAGACATGGCGGTCTTCTGAACAATGGTTCGTATTCGCGGGAAGGCGGCGAAGCAGCAATAGTCTCTCCTGCTGTCCTTCTCCACCGCGTGAGAGAAGTACAGGTCTCCATTCAGGCCCATAGACACCCTCTCATCCTGTTCTATGTGCTGAAGATCTGACCAGAGAAAGAGGAGGATTTCATATGTTTTTGGTAATTTGTCTAACATCCAGAGCATTTATAAGCCACAAGAAAGTCTGACATAAATTAACTCTTCCTTTTTTTTTTTGCAGTTAAGCTGTGGTAAAATATTACTAAGTACATTAACTCAAGTGTCATACTATGGTACAGTTTTGAAGTACTTGTACTTTTCTTGAGTATATTATCATTTAATGCTGAGTTATACTTTTAATCACCACATTTGTGAGGGAAATATTGTACTTTTTACTGCACTACTTTCATCTGACAGTATAGTTACTCATTGTTTTTAGAATAAAATTGTATATACAAAATTGTTCAATCAAAATTGAAGTCTATAAATATAATGCATTTTATATCATAAACCAGGGGGTTCTGGGAAACATCAAAGATCAGAAAAAAAATCCATGCAAATATAAAAAATTCCACAAGGGCCACAAGGTTATCTACCTATATGCATAAAGTGGTTGAACCTAGCTCTATCTCCACCTGCTGTCACAGCAAAATGCTGGTTAGGCATTGATCCATCAGCATATATTTAACAATGCCACATATGATAACATATCAGTCACAGGGGACATGCTCCTGCAGAAATGGTAGTTTTACTTAGAAACTTAAAGTACATTTTTTCTCATAATACATCTGTGCTTTACTTAAGACTTTGAAAGAAGGACTTTTACTTGTACTTACTTTTTACATTGTTGTAACATACTTTCACTTGAGTAACGGATCTTAAAGGAGCACTTTGCTTGCCCAAATGACCATATATATATATCACTTACTCGCCACTGAAAACTGTTTTTCTTGCATGCCTAAGCAGTGAACAAAGAATCCAAAAACTGAGAAAATTCTTGATGAATTAAAGTAAAGGGGGTCGGCATCTAACACCAACAGAAGTATATCAAAATATCCATTTACAAACTCTTACACAAC
The DNA here is from genome assembly GCF_011397635.1 of Epinephelus fuscoguttatus. Taxonomy (NCBI): domain Eukaryota; kingdom Metazoa; phylum Chordata; class Actinopteri; order Perciformes; family Serranidae; genus Epinephelus; species Epinephelus fuscoguttatus. The sequence continues at coordinate 41,827,073 of NC_064752.1, forward strand.
TTGTGCAGTATAATCCAAGTCTCATTTATTCAGTCGTATGAGTTGGGTGAGAGTTTATAAATGGATGTTTTCATATAGTTTTGCTGTTGTTAAATAGGTTGCCGTTTCATCAAGAACGTGCCACCATTTTTAGATTCTTCATTCACCAAAGTCGCGTGCAAAAACATTTAACATCAATATGCTACGTGAAAGGTGAAAAAACACACACACACACACACACACACACACACACGGTGTGGGAAAGGTGTAAAAATATGTTATAATAAATATGTTAAAATATTCAATTGATATCACAACACTACAACACTACTGTGGACCCCAGAAAAAGTAACTGATGTTGTATATCAGCTAATGGGCATCCCAATATTCACCTAAGTGCTAGATTTATGATAAATAAAAGATATGACTTACTGATAGTCATCCAGTAGATCTGCAGTGGAGGTATTCCTTTAGGTGGATTACATTCTAAAACAAAGGGTTGGCCTTCCTCCACCACAACAGGATCGAGTGTTTCTTTAGGAAACTTCGGAACATCTAGTAGAAAGAGACAGAAACTAGAGCGAGTCAATGATGTCAGACAGAAATAAATAATTGTGAGATGTAGTCATCTTATTCTCCAGGAGATGGCAGTAATATCATTCTTGGATCTAGTGGGAGGCATGGCATGTGTTTTCTGGGCTCTGTATCATTCAGTAGATTCAATTCTATGTGATTTTTTTTCACTTCTTGGCCTGCAGAAACAAAACAGACATCACTTATACTATTGTGTGTTGCTTGTCACTGCTGCTGAGTGGTTGATGCCCAGCCAAATTTAGTCAAAGTCCCCCTTGGAGTGGATTTTCTGTGAGAATTTATGTACTGTGTTTGGGAACAAAATGAAAAATGTAGCAAAGGAAATGATGGAGAGCCTGGATCACACTCGATGCTTTTTCCAATACAGTGTTATAGATGAGATGCTGCAAGGGGTGGAGAGCTCAGGAGCCTCAATGACTTTCTGCCACGTCCAATACGATGAAAAGCTCACAATGGAGAGGTGCAGTCATTATACGGGACTACTGGTCCTGAATCACTTTGAAAGCACTGTAACAGAGCACCGCACACACACACACGCACACACACAGATGTATGTTACTCACGGGGCACAATGAACTCAATCTCCTTCGATATGGCGGTCCCAAGTTTGTTTGAGGCGTAACAGCGATAGGTTCCCTGGTACTCTGTGAGGTTCCCATTATTAGGTATCACAAAAGTCCCAGAATTCTCCTCTTTCATCAGACGGGGGTCCAGAGAGGGGTCGAATTCCTGGCCATTCTTCGTCCATCTGAATCTACATAAAGAAACCAGTACTGAAATGTCAAGTCCTTCAGCTGAGACTGCAGCATGCTCTTTTTATAAAGTTCATAACAGAGGCACACAAATGCAACATGTTGGTGTTGTTGTTGTTTGTTATTGGTGTGTGTCGCTGCTAACAAGCTCTCCATCCTCTCCTCCTCCCATCTGAAGTGATGCAAGGCCTGGTACTCACTCTGGCTCGGGATTCCCTTTGGCTTCACACGTCATGGGGAAGCTCTCATCAAAAGGGAAAGCGATGAGAGAGCTGGGTGACTGAGCTGTGATGTCGGGCAGCTGCTCAACTGGGCAACAAACAAACCAGCATGAAAATGTGAGAAACACAACACAGGCCCTCAATATAGAGCTCTACTCAGAAGTATCTCATAATCGACATGATTCTACAGCAGCGGTTCCTAACCCTTTTGGCTAGTGATCAGGAGTGAACAGATATAAGTCCTTGCCAGTACGGAAAAATGGCTTTCTATTGGAATAGTGAATGCTACTGCGGGCTGTTAGGTTGCACTTGTGTGACATCATCATAAGCCCACCAGCAGACGGAGTTGTCGGATGAAAGTACCTTTCTCCAATTAGCCTGCAGATTGCAGTAGATTTGTACAGTCAAGTCAGTTAAACCATCAGCTCCATTCGGCGCAAGCTTACAGACACCATCTTTGGAGGCAGCTGTTGACTGACGGAGAACCTGACTCACTGACTGACTGACTGCTCTATTTATGTGTTGTGGTTCCTCATGCCATGAGTTATGATTTATTTTATGATGTGCTTGAGATTAACTGTTTTTTTTTTTGTTTGTTTGTTTTATTTTAAATGTTGACCAAACATTAGCAGATGTGTTTTCTTGTTTAAAATGCCATCTTGTTGTATGTTGGTTTAGGCAAGCAGCTGCCACCCCATCCTCCCCTCTGCCAGCACTGAATATTTTACCAGCCTACTTTCACCTGCCCATGACCCCTATAAACAAAGCAATTTCTACTTGTGACCCCTCATCACAGGTTATACAGCCTTTGTGAGGACATATTTGTGAGCAGTTCAACCGAAGAGTAATTTCTACTGCTTAGATTGTTTAATGTAAAGGATTTTAAGAATCTTGAAGTAAAAAAAACTTTGCTTTTCTTTTGTCTGTGTGTGTGTCCCTTTGTGATGATTCTTTGCCCTTCTTTCCCTTTCTGAATTCAGAGGTTCTTGTACATCCAGCAGGTGAAACTCTTCATGAGATTTTTTTTTTTCCTAAGCAGCAAGTTGTTGAGTTTGATTTGCAGGGTGGAGAACAGATCAGTCAATCTGTTTGTGGTGAGATTGATCAGAGCTGAACAGATCAAACTGAGGAGAAGCTGATGCAGAAGCGAGTGAAAGTAAACTTTCTGTTGCTGCCATTACACAGGTTAGACCCAGTGCTGAATTGTGGGGTACACAGTTTCAATGGAAACGCTGCCAATTTATTCTAAAGTAGGTCTGAAAAACGATTCTTAGAACAACAGCACTGACATGAGAGTGCTACATTTCTATATAAATTAATTCACTTTCACTGAGCCTGGCACTCTGCTGCCCCTTTGCCCAGAGTACGTGAGGGATACTACTGTATATTGTGGTGGGCTGCCAATGAATATATGGGAGAGTATTTATTTTTATTTTATGAAAAAAAAGAAAAAATTACAAAAACGGCAGAAAAAAATAATAGAATTTTCTTTCTTATCCCTTCAATCATCTTGTGACTACTTCTGAACCCAAGGTTGGGAACCGCTGTTCTATGATGGTTATTATTTTATGTCTCTATGTACAGAGTTCTATCCCAAAACATGATTTGTCATAAAATACTGATAAAAACTTTACTCAAAATTAATAAAACATATTTAATTTTGTCATTTAAATGTTATTTTGTTACAATGGTTTTATCTTGGCATAAAACTCTTGTTTGGTCTTGTATGATCTTATGATGTCAGAGTTGTGGCGTGCTAAGCATGGAACAAACACAACACAATGAGTGTTAATAATGCTGCATGACCAAGTGTGAAGTAAAATGAGGACATGCCTTGAGTCTTGCGGCACATAAGCTGAGATATCAGTATTATGGAGTCATGACTGATGACACATGAGATTCAGATCCAACACATATGGCTGTGAGTAAAGCTGCTGCTGCGCTCAACAGCGAGCCAAGGAGATTAACAGATGAGAGCCGAGGATGTCACTAATACCAGCTACGGTATGGCGGAGTGAACTTACTGTTTACATGACCTAAAACTACAAAATCCATGGCAGCAGGGGGAAAATAAACAAAACAAAAACAGTCAGCAGTTTGGGAATAATCTTTTCATGTCACAAGCACTCGCTATATAAATCCTTTTAAACACACACAGGAGTAATGCAAAACAGAAGACTGAATTAAAAAGATATTGTGACATCAGAGAGCCTAAAAACACGTTTGCCTTTACAGAAAACCTGTTTGAACTGTTCTTTGTCAAGCCCTTAAGAGATATTTTGAATAATTTAAAGGGAGAGGTTTGATATGCGTTTCCAAGGAAACTGGGATGCACGCACACCCAACACAAAAGAAACAAAAACCTGATTCAGACAAGATAATAGCTGTAAATGTATTCCATTCACAGAATACTTTATGATTGTAACAGTTCTCTTTGGTGTGATTTATTTGCCTCTAAATTATTCAACACTTTTTTTCTGATAAAAGCACTTCAAGTTAAACCAAGGACAACTTCTGTGTGGCTGAGCATTAACAATTGTAAGACTTTTTTACATAACCTGTCCTTGTACTCTACTGCATCTTGCTTCATGAATGACTAAATGTAGCTTTTAATGTGTTTCAGAAGAACAGTTAAGTGTCTGTTATGTCAAATTCAGCCAATTTAAACTGAATAGTTACACTGTAAAACATCAAGTTTTATTTTATTTTCAGTGTCATTTCAGAACTTCATCTCACTTGAAGTCTTGTGACTTGAAATGTTAATTTGAATGAATATTCTGGTGCTCACTAAACTCATCAAATTTAGCTACCAAACAAACATGATGAGCATAATATCAGGCTTCCCAGCATGCATAGCCTTAGGGGCAAAGCTATCCAGAAGCCTGTCTTTGATTTCTCTTGAACATGATGGAAACTTGCTGTGTGTAACACATGTGTATAACATGTATTCAAAGACATGTTTAGTTAATTTAATTTGTTTTTTTTTTTCAAGTTCAGTGTATTTAAATCAGTTGGTTTCACATTTTCACAACTCATGAGCCGAATCAACAAATTATTCTTATGTTTTTAGGTTGAACCAGCTAACTATGTTTTCCAGTGTACTAGCAATAGCCCCGTATACACCTGTTACTAACATGCATCCTAGGTGACTGGATCACAATGAGGAAACTCTAAGCACTGGTGAGAGTGCACCCAATGTGTCCTCACTGCGCCTTGGGACCTGATCACTCACCACATTTGAGGGTGTCTGGGCCACATGTGGCCACATTCTTTCAGCATAGTGTATGCTTATGTGTCCTTAGCCACACTGAAAGACCACCTACCCAGCCAACTTCTTTGCTTATCTAACTCTAACTTTCTGTAGCTGCTGAAGCAACACTGAAGGATCGTCCCTGGAGCAGCTCTCCTCCCAGTGACCAGTCAGTTCAACGTCTGGCAGTTAGCTAACACAGCAGCAGCTGTTTAAGCCCCCCAACAAACTTCAATGTTATCCTCATACAACGGTTCATATTATATTTTATGAATAAGTACTCCAATAAAGGCCTTCCGTGCTTCACATTAAGTTACGTAGGTCAGGTTACAGCAAGTAAAGTTGAGGAGAAACATGGTGACGACATACCTTAGAATAACTTAAAGCTTCCTTGGTTTCACATGGTCCTGAACACCAATCTCCTGGGGGAAAGTCCTGTCACATTTGACCCATCCACTACCCAAAGCAATGTCCTTAGCTGGACTTTTGCTCTTGAATCTACTTCCTTCTCCGAGCAGCTGATTAGTTATGTGATCGCAGCCTTCCTAAATACATAGTTTATAAATGAATTACTGGCTCACATGTGCTACATACAAAGCGTGGTGCATTACTTTTTGTAAGTGTACGTATAAACAGGGCATCAGTACAGTGTGCAAACTCATACTTGCACCTAAAATGTTGGACTCTCTTAACGCCAGGTGCTTAAAACCTCTTGCTGGTTAAAAACAACAACACATTTGGTCTTTGCAAACAGAAATGATAATGTGTTTGTTTGCATATAGAGCGAGGAAGTGAGATCCGATCACAAGGGGTCACTTGAGACGAATGTAGAAATGCATTTAAATGCCAGGTGTGAACAGACATACTTAAAGCTGTGCAGCTGCAATCAGATCACCCAAGATGCATGGTAATAGCAGGTGTAAACAGCCTCAATTATTTAAAAGGTGTACCACAATTACAAAAAACAGTTTTACTTGGATGCCTCCAGGGTATCTCTCCATCTATCCAGATAGCTTTGGTTTTACAGTATTTACCCAGATTCTAAGATATCTTTCTCTTTTAGTTTAAAATCTCAACAGCAACATTTTCTTTACAGAAACAATGTCTATGTTTTCCTGGAGATACAACAAAATGATGTCATTGTTTTGTTCAATAGAGAACTGCTCTTTGAAGTCTGGCAGTCAATGAAACAAATGTGTACACTCCTGCATAGTACAAGTCAGCACTCACTCTCCAGAGGGATGTTGATGGCTGCAGTCGTATGAAAGGCACAAACACAGGCAATCAAGCCCAGCACGGTGACCAGTCCCGGGCTCCTCTGCAACCTCATGGTTTCTCCTTAAATGTTGGACGTCCTCAGGAAACGAGTGCTCTCTCCTACTGAGTCCTCAGTTCATCTCTCTGGTGCACCAAAGATGCGGTACCTGTGAGAGTAGCACAGACGGAGAAGGCCCCATGAATCCACCCACACACTGGCAGACAGAAAGGCAAACCCCAAACACAACAAATCCCCCGTGACTGGGAGCCCGACTGCTCTCTGCTCAGCCAGGCATAACCAGGCACGCCGCACATTTTCATTTGCATCAACAGGGACTCTTTTCTGCGCTGGTTCAAATTTTGCTGTGACAAAGAAATATTCACATTAAAGCCTCCTATCATCTCCTTCCCCTTGGGACTCAGCATGTTCTGTAGTTTGATGTCTGTAGAAGTGTGTAGCAGAAAGTGTATTTTCCATGGGACAATGGAAATAAATAAATAAACAAATGTAGGAGCCTGTGGATTTATTAATGCATGGCAGATGTTCGGTATTACTGCGAGAACGGCATTTACTCCAAAACCAAGCCAAGATTGAAATCAAAATTACCATCAAAGTTAAGATACTTTTCAGCCGATTTAATCGCAGTGCTGTTTTCATCTGTGCCTGCATGTTTCTGATAACAATGACTCAAAGAGATTAACAATGCAGCTACACATTTATCTATTATTGCAGCAAATATTGCTGCCTGAGGGGTGTGAGGCATAAATAGCATACATAGTTAACAGTCAGAGAGAGTAAGCTGTCTGCGCTCGCACACTGACAGGCTGTGGAGTACAGAGCACTGGATCATTTTCCAGCTAACAGACCAGAGTCTGGACCATAATGAGCACATGATCGGTCCAGAGTGCAGAACTAGAGGAGGGAGGAGGACGGAAGAGAGCGATGTATGGGAATTTAAGTGTCTGTAGCAGTGGGTCTGTTCACTCTCTGGGGTGTCAGTTCATTAGTCTTCCTCGTGTTGGCTGGGTCCCAGCCCGGTGGGTCATGCTGGAGTAATTAGCTGAGCAGCTAACAAACGCCGCCACAAACTAACAACAAACCATAAGAGTTTTAGAGGAATGTGAAATCATAAGGCTGTTCTACATTGAGTTTTGCTGGTGTTCATGCGGAACAGAACCAGTTTAACATGCAAGGAGCATCACACTGATAAAATGCAATTAATAATGTCAAAGAAGGGATGCGTGTTATTCAGCAGTAGTAACCAAGACATGAACAGTAACCAGTATGTGCTCAACAAGCTGTACAATATCTAAAAAAGAGTTCACTGCTCAGGTTTCGGGAGTAATGGAATACAAGGAACAGCATTACGTAAATAAAACACAAAATATGAGTAACTAAATTCCGTTAGTTTAAATGGGTAGTTTTCTGAATACGCTTACAATCTTTAAAAATAGATTACTAAAAAGGATTACTTTGCTTTGAAAGCTCCACAATGGTCAAAGAACGACTGATTCAAAAGGATAAAAAGAGGAGTTATCTGAACAATACCTTCTCATTCCACTAATCCACTACAAAACCCTAGATAAGGCGACAGCTGGCTGGAGGGAGATCACCAGGGAGCTGAAAGTTTCTGGTAAATAACCATTGCTAGTAACAATCTACTGGCTGTTGGCTATATTGTGTGTCTGTGTGTTTCCAGCCCTTTTCATATTATTATTATTATTGAGTGACATATTTTAGTCAATGCATAACATAACAGTACAGAATGTCACGAATATAAAACATGTTTTCTAGTGCAAACATAGAAAGATAGCAAGAACTTATTCATCTTTTAAGTGGTTATGTATGCAGTTGAGCGCACAGCAGTGCATACTTAACCAACTTACTGTGAACAGAGCGTGATGCTTACTTGCTGGAAACAGTGTAAAATTCATATGAAGTGCATTTCCCATAAATAGATTTTAAAAAGTGTGTGCAGTGCACCTGCCACACGCCAATAGCAGAAGAGATGCACACCCAGAAGACTGTCATGTGTTTGTGGCATGGAAAATATAAGACCCAGACAAATGTGCTCAACAAGATGATTTTGAAGTATCCAAATGTAATCCACAGTATTTAGAATACATTACTTAGTATGAGTAATCTCATGGGATATGGCACAAATTACATTTTAGGGCCTGTATTCAGTAATCTCTAGTGGGATGTGTTGTAAAAGTTACCCTCCCAACACTTGTTGTAAAGCAGCAGTCAACAGGACTTGTATAGTAACTAGTGTGTGCTCAACCACCCATACAGTATCTAGAAATGAGCTTGCTGTTCACTGTGGTACTTGACTCCTACTCTGACTCTTTTCTAATCTTCTTGCTGCCTTAACAAATTCAATAGGAAACACTGAGGTCAAACTCCTGTTCACAACATGTAATTAAATAATTGACCACAGAACAAAGGAGTCGATTTCATTCATTTGGTGCAGATCTGTTTTCAGATGAACGTGCACTCTGAACTTTTCGACCATGCCTCATGTTAATGGAATTAACTCTGTCCGTGACTCAATACTGGCTTTCTGAACCATTGTGACCCCTGCCCCACCCATCCAAAGTATCACCAACAAGGCTCCAGACTCTCAGTGTGCTATACATTACATACATCCAGACCACTCAATCACAATTCAGGACTATTGACTTTATTTCCAACTGAAGATTGGTGTCTCAGAGTCATAAGTCATTCAGAAAATTGCCGTAGGCTTTCCTTTGTTTCAGTCTTTCCCAGACATGGTGATTTATGTTGCTAAACACAGATTAAAATCAAAAGGTAAGGGCTTTGTGCTAATTGGCTTGTGCTTTGTTGGTAAGATTGGCCTGGTTAAGAGGAGATGGAGGGGGGTTACAATCCCCACAAGACATTGTGTTCTCATTGTCCTATTGTGCTGGCCAAAATCCTTCACCAACCTAAAACCACCTTAGATGGATTACATTGTTCAAACTGTGCTTGATCACTTGCCTTCTGATTTAATTTGTTCTCCCCTCGTTAAACATTTATTGAGAACCAGCTCGGCCATCTGGTTGAGGGAGGTCCGCTCCTAGGGTTTAAGTGCTGAGGGTGATAATGTCTACATCGAAGTCGTAGGGTATGGTGCCTATTGGACCTATATGATGAACACCAGAGGGGCCCCTCAAGCTCGCCTGATTTACAGACGGCAGGCTGTTCTTAATCCCCGCCCCTTTCAGCAGCGATCACACCAGCCTGAGATTGATGAAGCTGGCAGGAGGTTAAAAGCTGCTCACTGTGGGAAGGCCAATATGAACCCTAACCTGACTTAGCCAAGGCTCAGAGGGGACAGAAGCTCTGCGGTGGAGGGGGCACAGAGAGGGAGCTGAAGACATGTGGGCCAAATGAGATGTGTCCCCGCGCTTAAAAGCTCTCTCTGAGTGACAGATGTAGAGCACTTTCCAGTAAACTTTCTTCTTGTAAACAATACCAAATCACTTTCAAATGTCGACCACACTGATACAAAGGAATGTAACCCAATTATTCCCGTCATCATTAATGCCTTTGTCACAATGAAAAGTTCCACAAACTGTTTTCAGACTTCCAGCTTACCCAATTCCTGTCAAGTTTCACCTTAAAGCTTGGCGATGTGGCAAAAAAATACTGATGCTTTTCTTTATATGAGCTCAAAATTTCTCTTCAACTTGTCAGTCTAATGCTGCGTTCACTGGGATTCAGACAGATGGCTGACGCTAAACTGTGTATGTTTTTATTGGACAAGAGCAGCACAGCAAAGTAATGAGGCCAGCAGAGGATACCAAAAACGTTAACAACAAATGGTATTGCTATCCGAAGTTAAAATAATTTAACTTTCTGCCATCTTCCATGACATAATTAACACCCCGATGCTACGTAGCTCCATCACACAGGGAGAAAACACGGGATAATCGTTATTAATTACATAAAATAATAAATACAAGATAATTTTACTTCCATCCATTTTCTAACCGCTTATCCTACTGGGGGTCGTGGGGGGGGGCTGGAGCTTATCTCAGCTGACATTGGGCGAGAGGCGGGGTACACCCTGGACAGGTCGCCAGACTGTCACAGGACTGACGCATAGTGACAGACAGCCATTCACACTCACATTCACACCCTCAGCCAATTTAAAGTCACCAGTTAACCTAGTCCCCTATCTGCATGTCTTTGTACTGTGGGAGGAAGCCGGAGTACCCAGAGAAAACCCACGCTGACACAGGGAGAACATGCAAACTCTGCACAGAAGGGCTCCCACACCCGGGATCCAACCAGGAACCCTCTTGTTGTGGGGCGACAGTGCTAACCACCACACCACCGTGCCACCCATACCTTTACTTAATATATTTTATTTCATTTTTTGTAAATAAGACAGCATCACCATAGCAACATATTGTCATGCATGTTTCATTTTGCCTTGTTGCCATTCCTGACTGTTTGTATTCTGTGCCAGAAGGTGTTGTCTGCCTGAATCCATGAGCAAAGCATTTACCCTTAAATCCTTCAGTGTGGAATCTTTACAGCCAAGTGGCCTGTATCTGAGGTCAGTTTGTATCAGTTAAAATCCCTTATTTCAGCTAGTATCTATCAGTACCGTGCTATTTTTCATTAAGATAGCGAAATCATTTGTGATTGGTCCAAATGTGGTGAGACAGCTGTTAGCTATTATGCTGCCCACCACTGGAATCAGCTCCCCTTGAAACTAAGACCGAAACCAACTGTAGCCATCTTTAAAATTAAGCTTAAGACTGTTCCCTTTCCTGCAGCTTTTTATTAATCAGTTTTTATGGTTCTTTTATTTATTTTATTCAGCTTGCCTGTGCTTTAATTTACCTTATTTTATTCTCCTATTTTCTTTTATCTTTTTATGTTTCTTATCTTCTGCCTGTAAAGCACTGTGAATAACCTTTGTGCATGATAATGTGCTTTATAAATAAACTTGCCTTGCCTATAAATGGGGTAAAAGCACATAGCAATGTTCCAGTCTGCTGTGGGGGTGTTTCTCTCGTTCCAGGGGATGTGTCTAATTGCTGATGTCTTAGTGTGTGGGCGCTTGGTCTCTGCATGCTTTATCAGAAGGTGATGCTTTAGGTAATAAATATAGTTTTATGTCAGACTTGTGCAGCCTAGGAACTGTCTCTCCACTGAATGTGCAAACTGAGCTACAGTAGTCAAAGTAGTACCACACCTCTGATGTACTGGTGTCTTGTTTCTAACATTTCTTTGCATTTAAGAGCTGTTCGTGTCTGTGACAAGCAAGAGTTTCCTTTGAGGAAGTGCTCATGTCACTAACTTTTGAAACCAAAACCATAGGTGTAGATTTCCACAGGGACGCAGGGGACACGTCCCCCTCAATATTTAGAACATGTGCAAAACATGAAAGTGGCAGAGGACTTTTATTTTGGCAAAATGAAAGACATTTACATCATAAATTGATACAGAAAAGACACATGTTGGTGCATAAAAATTCACCAGAATGCATGTTTGACACTCTGGTGGGGGACTCCCAAACCCCCTGATTTATATGTGTCCTCCCCAGCATTAAAACAAAACCAGTGCCCTCAACCAAAACATTAGCATGTGGTGTGTGCACCTATTTGGGGAAGTGGACTTTCAGTTCCTTAAAAAAGCCATGGATTTGTCTCTGTGTAATAGGATGTTAGTGCACTAAGAATGTAACATTTCTAATTTGCTAATCAAGATAATGCTAATTGGCAACCAGCGTTCAGTTTGTTTATGTGGCCTTGTCCCACTTCACTTCATCTCTCCATTTAGAGCCTTTCAGCTTTCCTCAAACTATTGTAAACTGCATCTCTGATGATCACTGCGCAGCTTCCACTCACTTTGGCACACTTATATAGCACAATTGGCAAGCTCTGTCTGTTCCTTGACTCTTATGGTTCAGCCATCTGGTGTTGCATTACACCTTAACTTTGATTGATAAACACATTTATAAAAATACATAAAAGGATCGCACACTGAAAGGATCACAAGAATGGGATTTTAAGGGGAAAAAAGCACCACAACAACAAGTTGTTTCCTGGAGCATTCTCCACACTTGTGGCTGCGTTGTTTAGTAACCGGGTGGGGTCCAAGCGCAGCCATTCAAAGTTCACTACAGTAGGCTCTTGAGCTGGCACCATCTGCTTCTTTCTCACACAAAGACAACAGGCAGAGAAGTGTGGGCCTACTGTAGTTTAATGTGCAAGCCTGTAATAGGATTAAGCAGATCCTCGTCTTGTCAGGCTGGATTAAAATATTCTCTTCGTTAAAGACCTGAGACGGGAAGACGGCAGCTCCACACTCCCCTCTCACAGCCCTGATAATGCCTCCACACTGATTCCCATTTGATCACTCAAGAACAATTAAAACAAAGGCCCAGCTGATTAACACTAAGCGCCAATTGACTCGCGTTGCTTCTGATGTGTGTAATGAGTGCATTTTTATTCAGTCGTCGTTTTGTTCTTTTTGTACAATCAATTGCTCATTTAGCTTGCAAATCTGACACCCTCTCTGGCTCTCGGTAAAAAAAACAAAGCTTGTGTAAGTGGCAAAACTTTCTTATGTAGAAATTAATTTTCATCTGTGTTTAGAGATTCAGTTCTCCTCTTTGCTCTTCAGAATTTGTAATAGACTGCATTCTGACCTTTGGCAATGATTCACAGTGATCAGTATTCTACTGGCTTGGAAATGCAATTCATCTATTATTAAAATATTAGTAGCAGGAGAAAAAACAGAAACAAGATGCTAAATGAGATTAGGAAGTGGGAGCAATATTAGATAATATGCTTGTCTAATTGAGATTTGGCTCCATTTTACTGCACTTCAGAAAGCATGGCAGTTCAATTATCACACCATTAATATTTCAGGGGTCTGTGGCTTCTGCAGGATGAGGGGACGGGAGACTGGAGCTGGGTGGAGGGGGGACAAGAGGAGGCTGAGGGTGGAGGAATGAGTCGAGACTCTCAGGTGTGGGGGAATGAGGCTCAGTTGGAGCAAGATATAGAGCGGCTGCACTGATGAAATGTGGGGTTTTCTGACCCGTGTTCTATATGAACTAATAAAGAATGACCTTTATGACCCTACCTCGCTGGGGAGAGACTGGGATACACCACATATAACCAGCAGTGACCCCGCAGAGCTTTATGTAACGACTACAGGAAGATGATTGTGATCAAGTAAATGTATGATGCAGTTCACTTAAAAAAAAGAACAAACAACTGAAGAGGTTTCCATCCACTAGAGGTTTTTATCTTGTCAGTAATGGGCATTTCAAGAAAAGCTTTTAATTTTTTCATGAACAAAGAGCATGAAGGCTCCCCGGCGTCTAATTAGCTGCTCTTTTGTCTGTCTGAAAGCTGTTTGTCTCTGTGAAATATGAAGTTCTGCTCAGAATGATCAAGCAAAACAGGAGTGAAGAATGTATGAATAAAACTTACGGTGGTATTTCCATAGAGAAGCTCACAATTAATTTTGCTACGGATTATGACTTTTAATTCTAGTCTTTTGCATAATTTATACGCTGAGTGAAAACACTTAAACTGATCACCAGAGCACATCACATGACGTTATAATAAATCATGGACTGTATGTGCCACTGTATGTAGGCTAAAACTACACCCGATGCTGTCAGAGTCCTCACTTTGAACCTGTTAATATGTTTAAAGCAAAAGAAAAGGCTTCAGAAAGTGCACTGCACCTGTGTGCATCACAGCTTACAGCTTTTTCTCATTTTCCCTCTGATCTGCTCTCTTTGAAGTCCCACAGGAGTGCCCCTTGCCCAGGACAATAATCACATTAGTGTGTGATCCTCGCTGAGTAGCCGGCAGAGAGATGAATTCACAAGTTGGACTGCAGGGACTGGAATATTATTTTGTGTGAACTAACACAGCGTGCTCCACTCCGCATTCATTCACTTCGTCTGACTGATGCTGGCAATTTCCCCAAACGAAACTGTGCCACAGCAAGACATGATCGATGGCTCTTATATCCCAAATCCTTACCTCCATCAGACCCCGGAGGAATTTATTTCTGCCAACAACCGAGAATTTCTGATGTCCCCGTAGCGCACGCGGAGCAGCTGCAAAACCACGTTTTTACAGAAATACCTTTGCCGCTTCATCCATTTTTTAATCCCTTCAGGTGTCCAATATACATACAGTCAAAATCATAATTTCAGCTTGTGAAATGAGAGCTTCTCTGCTATCTGTAATTCAACATTTGAATTTCCTGTTCCGTGCTCCAGCCGAGCATCTGGACAGCGTTACTCTGGGTAAGCTGTTTGACACAGCTGTCGGATATGTGGCCCAGTTCCTGTGCCTCTCCATCACTTAATAGGGTCGAGCTGAGGTTGTGTTGAGACAAACTCAGTGGAATGAGCTGAAGCAAGACCAGATACTCATGATTTAAGATTTCAAGATATGACATGACAGAAACTCACTATTGCTCATTGCCTGCAGACACAACAACAGTAAACCCATCATCATAAAGTCCCTGAATCCACTACTGAGTCCAAAAACAGCAGCACAAACTACAATCCCCAAGATGACCACACAGTTGAACCAACATGCCTCCAAACTAGTCTTAACAAAAGCGAATGTGCTAACCTTCATTCTGGATGACATGGTCAAGTGTACCTAATAAACAAATAACAAATGGTAACGGCGGTAAGCAATGGTGTATTTCACTCACTGTTTTTAATGCACACAATTTTATAGGCAATAACAGGCATCATTCTTCTGCTTCCTGCTTCTCTCTATTTTCCTCTCTAAAATAAAACTAAGAAGACTTTTAAAGCTGTAGCTGGTAACTTTTATAAAAAATAACTTTTTGTCATATCTGCTGAAAGCGTCACTATATCCTGACAGTATTACATGAGACAGATAGTCTGTGAAAAATATCATGGTCCTCTGTCTCCTTATAGTGCTTCTAAAGGCATTTGTTTGGATAGAAAAACAACCAATCGGAGGCAAGAAGTCTGTAACGTAGCTGTCAATCATGTCAATCACTGCTAGTGAACTGTGGTAAAATTGTCAAACTCGGCAGCGCTGACAATTATGAATCAAGATTCTGTTACCGCATTACCTGGTTCTCACCTCAAATGTTTTCAGAAACATATTTTAGTGTACTGTTTAGCCGTAAAATGAGAAACTTTGCCCTCAGGTTGAAAAAAGTACAGGCAAAACTAAGCACTGCCCACTGGCCAGAGCAAACTCTCTCTTTTACAGCTAAACAGTACACTAAAATATGTTCCTGAAAACATTTAAGGTGACAAATAGGTAATGCAGTCACAGAATTTTGAATCATATTTGATCAGCGCTGCTTAGTTTGACAGTTTCACTGTAGTTCACGAGCTGTGAGAGGCATGATTGACAACTGTGTTGGAAACTCCTCGGCTCTGACATGGTGGATTCTTGCAAATGCCATTAGAAGCACTACAAGGAGGCAGACAGATTGTCTGTCTCATGCACTACTGTGTGGATTTAGTGACAGTTGCAGCACATATGACAAAAAGTTATTTTTATTAAAGTTTCCTATTAAGAGCTAAGACACTAGCTTGAGGCAGTGAACCAATGGAAAGATGTTCCAAAACCAACAATATTTCTAACTATAGTTTGGTTATACTTATAGAGTAACTACAGTACAATGCAAAGTCATGGCTCATACCACAGCTTAAAAACACAATCACCAACTTATTTAGCAGTATGAATTAAAACACAGCTATCACTTCAAGAAAATGAACATAAATCTGTTGCACTATAAATGAGAACCAAGTTTCATTTTGTGTTATTTATTCTAACACTACGTATGTTCAGTCCATGGTAAATATAAATAAAAGTATTTGGAGGTCTGGAGTGATGCACCTATAGGTCATCACCATTACTGTTCAGTGCTCAGTACAAGTGTGATGCAAATTTGCTTTGGCAAGAGGCAGGAGGCAGAGTGCACTCAAGTAAACATGAATCTGTATTTGTTTAGTGAGTGTTCCACAGATGATCCTGGCATACTGTACTATGTTGTATGTTTAATTGTTGAACAATACAATACACCTGGTCTAGATTTAAGCCAGTGAGGTCAGGCTTTTTGAAGTCCTTAACTACACAGTATATAAATTTAGTATATTTTAGACTGTGTATTTTAGACTCTGATTCATCCAGTGGAACAAGGGATGAACTTTAATCTAGCTATTTTATATCCCCCATCTATTCCAATGGACATAACTTTTCTTTGATGTCTAGATCTACAATCCCTTTCTTCTGACTCCGCCCAAAGGCAAAGACTGATGGGATGTTTATAAACCAATCACAGTGTTCCACATCATCTAAAGTGGACTGCAGCAGAGCCGCAACCCCTTCTTTTTAACGAGCATGGCCAATCGTGAGGCAAGGAGGAAGCACAGGACATGTTTCAGTCTATTAATCATATTGTTGACGAACATAATTTGTGTTTAAACTGTGTTTAAAGATAACAGGAGATGTTATATTACTCATACATGTGAAAAAATAATATGAAAGATTTATGGCTTTTACTTTTTTCAGAAATATCTGTCCATTGGAATGGATGGTGGATCTGAATGTCACTGGGAAATAAATAGGGGAGATATTGTTCTGATTTGAATTTTAAAAATTAATCACCAGGCATCCTACTGATTATGTGCACAAAATATTAATCTTAGATGGTTTTCAACATATTATTTTCTGGAGGTATTTCAGAAATTGAGGATTTTTTGACCCAGGATGACGAATACCAATGCAAACTATATATGCAATGTGTTTCAAAGCATCACTTTATTTATTTATTTATTTATTTATTTATATGAGTTAACCATTCATGAAAAATAAATAAATTCATGTTTTGTTAAAAAAGATCCCGTTAAGACCATTTATTGTTATTTTTTTCTATTAAATGGTTTCTGCTTTCAGATTGTCCGTCCATTGGAACAGACAAAAAACAACAACATTGGATAAAGTGCCTAATTGATTCTTTTTCTGCCAATGATTTATGAGTGCATGTAGAGTAGAAATCCACCATTATAATATTTTTTGTCTTAGGAACATAATGGGGTTCTGAATGGGCTAAATCAATGAACTGGTGTAGCCAGCTGTTATAATTACTTAAGTAAATTGTATGTCTAATCTCACTAACCTCATTTGCTTGTTTAACAACAGCATAGTAAACAATCTGATTTATGATTATATCTTATGTTGACTCAAGGAACTTTTATCTTACATGTTGACATACTCAAGCACTCAAGCAAGCAACTCAGCACAATTCCAAATCAGCAGCTGTATACAGATGGTACTTGTGACATATCTCCCATAGAGCACTTGTGAATGTTTCACAAATTAAGTATCCCCCCATTTAGATGTGTGTTGGACTAGTGAATAACACAAGTATCTGGAGTTGCAAAGTGTTTAACACCACTTTGTTTAGTCATTGATTTCTGGCTTGATTGTTCAAAACTTTCTAAAAGTGACCTTAGATTTGGGGTAATAGGAACATTTTTGACATTAACACTTAAAAAAATACTGATTATTAATTAAAAGAAAACTGTAATGGCAGGTTTTTCTACTATATACTAAGGAGCTGTTTTCAAATTGAAGGATATTACATTTACAAAAAGCAAGAAAACGACCTAATGTAGCTATGACCGTTCAACTAACTCTTAATTTGAATCACAAACTTGATTTCTGTCTTTGCTTTCCTAGAAAATAAACCTACTGCCTGTCTAGCCCACATGGAAACACCAACACATGCTTAACCCAAATCTGCTGCAAAAGCTTTACAGACATTCCTCGATACTACAGGATACTTACAAGATTTTACTTCATTCTCAGTTCAGGTCCCCATGAGAGGAGTAACTGTTCCTTTCCAGGTAATAATATCCACAGGAAAAAGAAACCATGCATTATAGGTAACAATCAGATTTGAAGAAAAAAAAAATAGAGAGTTGCTGAGCCGGTTGTGTGTTGTGTCATACAGGCTACAGACAGAGAGGAACAGAGGCACTGTAGTCACATATGTTGCCAAAGCCTCTAGCTTGGCAAAGACGCTCATTAAGCCACTGACAATCATTCCCACAAAGCCCGATCTGAAGGCTATTCACCGGGTGTGTACAAAAGAGAGTGGAGGAATGCAAGTTCCATCTCGCCTCCCCCTTTAGTGTCATGAAAGATGTTTGCTGCACCTGAAGTCGCAACGCAAAGTGTTTATTTGCAATGATGGACTGAAGGGAAAATATGAAGAGTATACATGGTGGGAGCACAGATCACCTGCTGTGTGAAAATCTGCAATCTTCTTTTGTCAGCTAGTAACAATCCCCTTAATTGCTAATACTGCTGGAGATTGTCGCTCAGCATTTGCCTGGTATTAAAGCACTGAAGCACACTCCTCTCTTCCTACTGTGAATAGATATTGGATTGAAAAATCAACGTATAGGGTTGTTTTAGTATGCATCTGGATTCAAGTAGACCTAGACTGTTCCATGCTGGTAAAGAGAGACTCAACTTCATGACCATACATATGGACCTAAATGGAGGCTGGGTGACATGTCAGGGGAAAGCTCAGTGCACAGAGAGTGCTGAGACCGTCGATAAGAGCCTTCCACCAGCCCGACAAAAAAAAAAGCCGCAGTCTCTCTCCCACGACACATGAGGGGGAAGGGAGGAAGCACCCCCGGTCTGGATGATGTATGGTGTGGACCCTAGTCTGAGACTTGGGTTTTACCAGGGAGAAAGGCAGAAAATGAAAGGGGGGAGGAGGGTCATGCTTGAATTATGCTGATGTGGGTCGTAACCGCGGTAGAAAACCAACCAAAGGCAGGGCTGCTTCCAAGGAACTTGCAGCCACAAATAACGAGGTTATTATCACTCGGGCCTCACAAATGCTGACAGTTGGGAAATGCTGGAGGTGAGATTGTGTACCTTTATAGTACTGGACAGATATATGTAGTCATTTAGCAGCTTGTTACGGGCAATTTAAATTCTAAATTTATTTAAACTGAAAACGATAAATTACAATAACATATGTTGCCTGCCCTCTCTCTATATATTGATTTTCGACATGGATGCACCTATCTATTCATATCAGCCAATATTCACCTTGGTGTCTGCCATCAGCCTATCTACAATAAGATGAGATTCACCGATGGCAGTGACCAATGTTTTTCTGTTGTATTACATCAATTCTGTGCAGGCTAACCAGCAGGGTTTAAGAGTAATGGTGTCTTGTCGTGCCAGGGACAATGAAAATGTGTTTGGGATGACCAGAGAGCTTCCCAGGATGACTTCAGGGTGAAAGGACTAGGGATGGGTATTGTCAAAAAAATGACAATACCAGTACCAATACCAGTACCCTTAAAGTGGAACCAAGAGAGTACTTCATTTGATACCTCTGTTTTCTACTACAGATGTGTAATAGGCTATAGTTATGCTTCAAACATTTTGGTAGCATCTCGGCACAATGAACGACCAGCTCTGTCAGATACACCAGGCTCTACTTCACCACACCACAAACGGTATGTGGGTTGTAGCTGCTGCAGTAGTGGGCCAATTACGTGTCGCATTACACTGAAGAATGCTTGTGGTGATTGGCTAAGAGTAAAACCATAAAAATATTCTGTTTTTCTAAATCTAGATACAAAAAGGACTGAATGCAAGTACTGTTTGACTGGAGAAGCTCCAATACTACTTGGTACTTGATTATTTTTGTCAATATCCTAAAGGTTGCATTGAGTTACATTATGATGCGTTCAAGCTCTATTCACAAAAAAATGAGTAATGGCCGAAGGGAAATTTAAACTTATGATTTGTTCTCATGAAATCTTGTATTTGACAAAAGCCTTGAATTAATGCAGCTGTTTGAGGGTAAACTTTGTTGATGTTTTCACAGCAATATAAAAAAGATTTAAGAGAGGGAATTATGATACATCATATATAGTAAAAAGGCTTTTCAAGCAGTTTTTTTTCATAATGATTTTCAAGTAAAAAGGTTATATTAAAGGTTGCTTCATAAATCTGTACAACTGAATTTGTGCTCATTCAAAGGTAATATAATAAAGGGCGGAATGACTTTAAAACTGTGCAGTTATTTCTATAATTAAGATTTATTTGGTACGAAAGGAGGAATAAACAACAACAAAACAAAAACAAAAACAGCCATATTGTTATTTTCAACATCAGTATCAGCACAGACTTTCAAAATTGGTGCATCCCTAAACATAAATCATCTCGATTTAACCCACAGATGCAGCTTTCTTTGCCCGCTCTTTGAGTAAATGAATGGACTGAAGAGAGCGGATGGACTTTTCATTTTATTTAGCTTGAGGTTTCCATTTAGCAAATTGGGTTTAAAAGGCAGACAGAGAACATGATAAAGGAAATGCTGATACTGATGGCTGGGATTCGGAGCTGTTGGGGGGCTGGGGGGTGAGGGGGGGACACTGGTCTTTTCATAATGAGAGCAGTCAGCCAAAGTCAGTAACTGAGAACACTCACACGCCTCTGCAGCGCCAGCGCGAGGCCCTTAGAGCCCATAAGCACTCTTTGAGCTACAACAGGATGGAGCTGCCATTATGGCCACACAAACAGAGGGAAGCCTTATGAACTTTGCACAAATGCTTAGTGCTCCGGGGCTGGACAGCTCTGGAAGCCGGGGGAGATGGGTAGGTACCGGGGCGGGCTGCCAGTTCCGAAAAGCTTAGTGTTCATGCACTCGGGCCAGACAAACCTGACATTGTCCTGGGCACTGCCCCGGGGAAAGCCTCTTCCCCTTTCTCTCCACTACCCTGGCTCATTCACACTTCCAGCCCAGTTGATTCACTGATTTGGACATGACTTACAGAGGCGAGAAGGCAAACATTTATTCACACTTTGAACGGATTGTTAAAATGCCATAAAGGAAGTCAGGGAGAAAGTGTAAGCAGATCGCGCAACTCAATAAACTCTCATGAATTCAACTGGCTTATTTTCTGCTGTCACCATGCTTCACTGGCACCTGACGTGTCATTTGTCACATTTGCCAGTCTGATACAGTTTTGAGCATACACTCTGACTTCGCTTGGGTGGGACTCATTCAGAAATTCAATTTAAAATGAGATAATCCACCGCACTCTCACGGAAAAAAATGTTTACAACATCTATAATTTATGACACATCTCTTATCTCCTTCAAGCAGCAATCACTTAATGTTATCTGACTGCTACAAGATGGAGGTCTGCAGCCGTATTGTATCAGTGGAATTAAAATAATGCTCTCTTGACCTGCTGCCCCCCTTGGGCAAGACCAAACCAAATGAGTGGAAAGCACAAATAACACCAGGCGCATTCAGAGCCAGAGCCATGTTGCTCCCCCACGGTCTGCTTTGAGAGCAGAGAAAGAAAAATGCAGGTGGTTTTAGCCACAGTTCATGACCCCACTAAAACCTCGAAATGTAGCTATGTGTTTCACGTGATACCTTAAAATCTCCTTCGACCTGTCAGGTTAAGACAAATGTTGAAGCACCAAAGAGATGTTTAAAAAAAATGAGTTATGGGAGAGCCATCAATGTCCCTGAAGGACAACCAAATTGCTGAGGCAGCGCAGAGACTGATTTACACTTTTTCCACCATTTGGCAAATATGCTTACTACACACAGTGTGGCGCTTTTAATTGAACTTTGGGCACACGGCCCATTTCACCAAAAAGTCATCTGTTACTCAGTCTGTCAAAAACGGTCAATAAGCCTCTAACCTGGCACTCGCCGATAGAAGTGGGGCAACCTGCTTTTGGCTGATACCATGCGCTTTATTCTCTGAGCTCTGAATCAGTATGAAAACCAATGCATTTTTGTGTATGGTTTTTATAAGTTGTCATGGTAACAGGTGCTCCTATCTTCTTGCTGATCACTTAGGCATTGATGAGAAGTTGTCCTGGGTTGATGCATTGTGGAGTTGTTTACCTCAGCATGCTACATGTGCATGTGTTTACATTTATTTCAGGTCACAGTTTGGGAATTCCATTACAAACAACTTGTGACTCTATTTGAACTCAGCAAGAGCCCGTGCATTATGCCACAGATGTGACTGGTACTGTTTATGACCTGTGACTGCAAATGAAAAACAGACTAAATTCCTGCGATGAAATTGCCCACATTTATGAGCAATTCTCCATTATCCGTGGCACTTTAACAGGCTCCTCAATTATTTCCAGATCTGCGTTGACAGCTGATTTATTCAGTGCGGTGTACTACAGAGGATCTGATCAAACAACAGATATCTAAAAGCAGATAAATCAAAAAACATCCATAGGGTGTTGCACACATTTTGTGGTTTATCTGAACTCCACAAAATGTTTAATAATGTATTAGTGGTGTAGCTTAAGAAGAGTTAAGAGGTTCCAGTTTATTTCGAGATAGTAAAACAGCACACTCACAAGAGGGTGTGAAGGCGAGCTGACTGCAGCCCTGTGAGGACACGGAGAGCACAGGAGAGGGACTGTTCCAGACTGTTATCCAGCTCTCTCAGCCAGACTGCCGGCCATCAGAGCATCACAGATGGTGTGCTCGGTGATCATGGCAGTGATCAGGGGATCTCTACTCCTGATTAGCACACCTACTGAACACAATGTGCACAACAACGTCTGTTCCATCTCTGGCTGCACAACACCAAACAGTAAGCAAACAAACATCACTTTTACAAACTGTGAAATCAAGCAAACGCTCTGTCTCTTACAAAGCTGGACCAATAATAATGCAAAATATTCTTCATTTAATTAAAACTATTCATATTTGGGAAAAAAAATGCACGGCAGTGAAAGCATGGCTTCAAAATTTAAAGGGGCAGTTCACCACAAATTCAAAAATACATATTTTTCCTCTAACCTGTAGTGCTGTTTATCAGTCTAGATTGTTTAGGTGTGAGTTGCAGGGTGTTGGAGATATCAGCCGTAGAGATGTCTGCCTTTTCTCCAATATAATGGAACTCTATGGCGCTCAGCTTGTGGTACTCAAAGCACAAAAAAATGCATTCGAAACACTCAATGACAATGTCTCTTTCCAGAAATCAAGACCCAGTTAATCAAGATCATCCTCAGACCTTGTTGTGAGCTCATGCAGGAACTATTTTCTGTCTGCCAACTACACCCCCAACCATAACATTGCACAGAACGAAGCATCGGCTACTGCTAGCTCACCTAGCACCACTTAGCTAGCTAACAATTCAGCTCAGCCAAGAAGGACACCATTAATATTTACATTTCAGACTTAGGGCTGCACCTATCGACTATTTTCTTTATCAATTAATCTAGCCATTTTTGTTTTATCTAACAATTATTAGTTGATTAATCTAACAACTAATTCATCGATTAGACTGTAACAGCAGTCTGTAACGTTATTTTAAGCCGTTTTCTCACTTGTGCGCAGCCGAATAACAGACTTAGATGAAGCATTGTGTAACGTTGCATTAGCAGAAACTACCTAGGTGAAATTAAGAAACATTTAGAAAATAGTTCCCACATGAAACTGCTCACAACAAGGTCCCTTAACTACCTTGAGTAACCAGGTCATGATTTCTGGAAAGAGACATTGCTGTTGAGTTGATCAAATGTATTTTTTTTGCCACTTTGAGCACCACAAGCTGAGTGCCATTTAGTTCCATTATATTGGATAAACAGCAGACATCATTACGGCTGATATCTCCAACACTCAGCAATTCACACCAAAACAATCTAGACTAATAAAAAGCACTGAGAGGAAAAAATATTTACTTTTGGTCTTTAACATAATTCAGGTTCATACTGTAATGTTGCAAGTTGTAAAAGTGCGGTAAAATAATTGTAATCTTTCAGACTAATAATATATTAGGCTACATGTTTAACCAGAGTTTTGTAGCCTCATTTTTTAATTCAAACTTGAAGTTAAAATTTGTCAACCTATTTCCAAAAACTTAGAAGGAAGCAATTAATTTATCCATATCAAAGAGAAAACAGTAAAACTTAACATAGACAAAAGCAGTCTGGCTTTTATATTTTCTTATATTCTCTGCTGTAGACAAGTTCAGATAAAGTGTCCACTTAGACCTCAATTTAATCATGTTTCCGCCAAGAATCAATAAGCTATTTCACCCAAGTGACTTTTAGCGATGGAAAAGGCCTCTACTCTATAGCTGTTTAGAGTGTGTACACAGCTGACAGAGAAGGCAGAGGCAAACATGAGCTTGAAAATGAACTCATTAAGATAAATGCAATGTCTCTTAGTAAAATGTGTAGGCATGGCAACCAGGCTTGGCTCTCCTTTGAGATACACCCTGGACACACAGCCTTGTGCGCAAACGTACGCACACATGCACAAATCTGCTCGCACAAATGTACACTCTAGTCTGAATCAAATCCCCTTCTCAAGAGAGTGGCTCAGTTGTAATGGAATTGAAAGGTCCTGCAGGCAAAAAGCTACAAGAGAAGATGATCTCCATCAGCAACTGCCCACCTGTCGGAGAAGACAGTTCATGAGGAAACACTCAAGGCACAGCCTGAGTGTTCTCCTCAATATTATTATGCCAACAAGTAGGATTAATTATTTCCGGAAAACAAGCTTTTTTTCCGCCTATAGTCCTATGACAAGGGAAAGCAGGGCAGATAATTCAGTTGCACGCCCCCCATAATAAGCACTAAGGATCTAATAGCCTTTTAAGGAGCGGCCTGCTGGCCACCTCTTCACACACACATCTTGGGGTCAGCCCTTTAGGTGCACTGAGGCAGAGCAGCCCGTCGCGCTACACAGTTAATCCTGCAGTGGAAAATGTCGGTGGGATCCGTCTCACATGGACGCACAGCAAGAGATGAGGCAGACCAATATTTGAGACGAATTAAAGATGTGTGTGTGTGTGTGTGTGTGTGTGTGTGTGTGTGGCGGACTGGGGGTGTAGAGGGCGAGGCCTCGTCTGTGTGTGTGTGTTTTTACACAGACATGCTCATCAATAGGCTGGCTGCACACCTTTTCAGGCTTCATCCTCATGGCCATTCACTGAGCACATAAAAAGAACACTGGCAGGTCTACTTCAGTGTGTGTGTGTGGGCTGACAGTATTGTCTAGCAGTCACTTGCCTTAGCAACACTGCGAAAATCCTTGATTCTCCAATATTTACTTTAAAATGTGTCCATTTAGGAGAACTTAGCATGCAATAGTACCACACATATCTTTACTTTTGAGCATGGGAAGCATGCGGTGGTGGGAAACATGTAGCTCTATTGTTCTCAAAGCCTCTCTTGATAGCCAATTAGCCAACGTCAAGTGTAGTAGCCCACAGGCACAATTCTACAAGGTAAACCAGGAACTGAATGCAAATATCCCTTCTGGCTTTACTTGGTGGATTATGCTTATCAGTGTCTAGTTACATTTTTATGGTTCATATGTTCACAGCAGGTGGCAACCTCCAGGTCTGAAAAGTAAAGTGACAATTTGCTACCACAGTGACAACATTAGTTAGGTATTGTAACCATGGCGTAACCCCAGATTCACAAATGCAGGTGCTATTTCACTGTGTTGTCACGTCATGAAAGTTGAATGTAATGTTTTATCACATATAGTCTTGTTCAGCACTGGGTTGTACTGAAAGACCTTCTAAGGAGTCGGATGTTCAACTTTTTTCACCTTGCCTGTTTTGTTCTAATACTGTCAAGCCTGTTTTCCACTAGCAAATATTAGCATTTGCATTATCACAGTTAACCATAGCTGAAAGAAAAAAAGTGCAGATCAAGCTAGCAGCTAGCATTAGAGTACCTCCAGCCTCCTCCAAATATGGTCACTTGTGGCCCTAAAATCCAAGATGGTGACGGCCAAAATGCAAAACTCCCAGCCTCAAAACTGGAGTCCACAAACCAGTAAGTTCCATCACCCTCTCTACATTCATTCTTTTTTTTATTATTACAGTCCATGGTTCACAGTATGGGATACTTGAGGCTCAGGGTAGTAGTGGCTTATAAAACCTACATAAATTATTCACTGTGCCTGGGGGGACTGTTTAGGACCTGCAAGAACCTGACATTTGCCTACAATCTCATGAATGACATGATCAGCTTAATAAATAACAGGAGTACCTGAGAAATTTATGGATGAACATAAAGCAGCACCTTGTGACTTGGGGCAAAGCAGGTACAGTTCTCTCTTTGGGTGTAATACTGAATGGCCAGTCTTAAAAATGGCTGGATTCCATTATTATTTTACTGTTTATGAGCACTAGTGGTAACGTGCAGTGATATAACTGTGGAACGAATCACAGAACAGGAAATGTAACCACAGGACAATATGTAGAAATATCTACCCTACATCAAACCATTACGACAGATGTGGAGTGCCTCACCAAATCAAGAGCTTAAAGCTCTCAATGTTTCTGAGAGCTGGTGCCACTTGAAAGGATGCTCGAACAAATGAAACAAATGCCCGCTTCAAACTGAAACACGAGGCACACCCAGAAAGTTATCTTTTCACAACTTGAAAGGACACATGGGGCATTAGAAAAATCCAGTGAAAGGGGCTTTTGGAGTTGGTGCCTTTGTCAGACTAACATCAAAAGCTCTGCCTGAAGACAGAATATAGCTTTGTGTTTTCTGTGTGTGTGTGGGTGGAGGTCTTCTGTTTGTTGTACTAGAAGTCACATAGAGGAGAACTAACTGTCCATTTTTATATTCAAAATACACACACAAAAACTCCTAGATTGTTTTTGTGAAAAATATTGACTACCATTCACTCAGTTGGACAGCAATTAGACAAGCTCAGATTATTGTCTGGGACATTGTGATTAGCAAACTTTAGAATGTTTAGCATACTGTTGGCTTTTCCAGACATATCTACGCTGTGTAGCTCAATAACTAACACCACAGTGAGTTGGGCTCTGGAGGAAAAGATTATAGCACCCCTCTGTAGACCAATCAGTACAATTTGTGTCATGAGCGGCGACCTTGGCTGCAGTTCTCGGGTTTCCATTTATCAAACTCGTATCTTGTTCAAGCCGGTTTTGAGAATTCAGAGCATACAAAAAATGTAAGCTATGCAACCCTGGGAAAGTCAAGCACACTGTGTATTTAATGTCCAATGTTACATGCTGCTTAAAGGGTTAAACTGTGGGAGGTTGAGAGGTAATAGCAGTGCAAATTTCAAATGAGCAAAGAGGGTGTTAATTCAGGTCTCAAGAGGTATGGAATGGTTAGAGCAAAACGAGGATGCCGTCCTCAGGTTCTGAGTATATAGTCAAGTACTGTATCTGCTATGCTGCGGTTTGGAATCTGCACTGAGTGGGATAAAATCTAATTTGTTTAATCATAAAATCGAACCTACAACAGGACAGAGTGAGGGAGGGAAATTGAGATAAAAATCATTAGTGTTGGCATGCCCTCTGTATCTATAGACGCATCCTTTGGAAAGAAAGGTGTATTGTAATCATAAATGCTACCTCAAACAGTGGCGCAATATAGATTTGTTTTGTGATGTGGTTTGGACCACATCCTGGTAACAGGTTGGCCGATGACAAGGCAGGTACACAACTGACCTCTCAGTGGTTCCATGCAGTGGCTAAATAATCAGGTTAACTGATGATTGAACACACAACATTGTGAGCTCTACAACAGGCTGCCCAAAAGCAAACAACACAAAAGTGACTAAAAGCACCAGCAACCTCAATCTAATTATGTCTTTTGATGCACATGTCAACAGATTAAAAGCAATGTCAATGATGTCATGGTGAAGATGCAGAACACTCAGTGTTAGAGAAGAAAAGGAACTGGAACAATGGCAACAAAGGTGGATCATCAAAAAGGATGTAGCATCGACTGCACAATGGTAAGTGATTTTTGCAATGGTACAAAAGCAGCCTGTTTGTTAATGGCAGAATGCTTAAATATTTGACCAAACTGTTCTAAAAGATGGCCTTCAGTAATGGTGGGAAACATGCACAATACTGACTTACAGTATTTATATTAGAAATATTATTAGAGATGTTCAAATATTTTTTTTTCTTCCTGATACTAAGTCCGATACTTAAACTTTACCATTACTAGTGTTGTCACGATACCAAAATCTTTGTTTCGGTACCAATACCAATATGAATTTCGATACTTTTTGATACTCTTCTGTACTTTTCCTAAGGAAAAGTCCTTTTGGATGCAAACCTTTAGAACAATAAATAGTAGGGGTGTAACGGTACCAAAAAAATCATGGTTTGGTAAGTACCTCAGTACGGACGTCATGGTTTGGTTGCTCAAATGTTTCACCAAGTTTGTGTTGTCTCATGTTGTCTCCCTTTGCGAGGCAGACTTTCTCTTGTCATTTTTCACGGGCGCCAGCTGCGAATGTTGATATAGGTGTTGTCATACACACCACTTGTGCAATCTGTGCTCCAATAGCAACAAGAAATGCGTTTGTGTACGTGCATAACTGAGTAAAATAAATTAACTAAATTAATGAATTGAATCAGTTTCAAAGTACCGGTATTTTCCGAATGCAGTATAGTACCGTTTGGAATACTCTAGTACCGCGGTACTATTTTAGTACCAGTATACCGTGCAACACTAACCATTACGTAACAAAATAAAATGAAATTAAATGTATAACAAATAAATGTCAAATATTGCCAAATTGCTCACATTTTCTAAATGGTAACGTTACGTTATTTATCGGGAATCAAGTCTTCTTCACTGCTCTAAAACAGTGGTTGCCAGTGGCTGCACAAAGCAACTCTTTGTGTAGGCTACTGTTATCTGGGTGTGAAACTACTTTATATTTTACTAATAAAGTATACTGTATCGGATCGATGCAGAGACACATACTTTCCGATACCCGATCCAGAATATTTTGCAGTATCAGAGGCATTTCTGATATTGGAAGAGGTATCGGAACATCTCTAGTACTTATAACTCATAATATTTGGTTTTATAAAACAACATTTAATGACACTGACATGTATTGCTATTATTTTTGAATATTGAAAATAAATTGTTAGATGCAATATTGATACTGCATCAGTCCAACTTTGTTTCTCCCAAAATATGAATTCCTCAACATAAATACTGAGTACCAATCCCAATAAATCTGTATACCTCACTGTGACTGGAATCATTGTTATATAAGGTAACATGAGGCCAGGGATTACTGTGACACCAGAAACAAAGCAGGCAGCCGGCTGTGACAGAATGAATGTAACTGATAGTGGAAACACAGAAGTTGACACACTTGGGCACAAATGTTGACTGGTATGTGTAATTAAGGTTTTTGAACTGCTTAAATGATCCAACAGTGATACTGCTCAGGGAAAAACATGGGGAAGGCACTCACACGCAGTAATACCATCCTGTTAAAAAAGTCACATTAATGGCAATTTGTCACTCATAGCCATTTACACTAGTGCAATGTTGATAGGTTTTCCTGGGAAGCACAAGTGGTCATGTGAGTGGGTCCCCCCCCCAATATTTTTTTTGACAAATTGTTATGGTAAACTCAAGTTTGATGTTATATGATTATAACTAAGCTAGTATTTGTTGAAATCGTCAATATATCTGGCAATTAAACAAATACAATTGCAAATCTAAAAACACAAGTTTCACTGTCAATGGTTTCTGTGACAATATAAACACTTTCAAAATGATTTCAGTATGGACTTGTTGTTCACAGTGTTGCATTATCAGGGAAAATAATAAGATGCATCCTGTGGACACATCAGTAGAGAGTTTACTGCATCATCTCAGACTTAAATGTGTCAGGGACGAATAAGGGAAAACCTAGCATCATCACTGCTAGTGTTAATCATGTACTTTGTGTCAATAGGACTATTGAGAGTATTGTCTTGAGCGATTCTATCTCGTCCTCAATAATGTCAATCCAATGTTTGTCTTGTCAACACTTGTCTCAATTTAACAGCTGTATGCTTTGGATCATGAAATGACATATTGAAAATAGAATTAAGAGTTCAGAGAGAAGTTTGACAAACTCTGTTGTCTAATCATTCAAACTGGTCAATGCAACATTGAACCTGTTCCACAGGTTGACCAAAATGCCACTGAAGAAATACCTTTTGAGCAGTTGACATAATATCAATCCAAAGGGGCCTGGAGGCTGCAGCCTGACTCGAGATACAGATAAGGAGTAATTACTTTCCCAAGCAATCACTAAAGCCTGCCTGCCCTTCATTTATTTGCTTGCAGAAAGTTTCTTCAATACACAACCTTTTGTTGCCATCATTTACATATGGGAGCACATAGTTACTGGAATTCAATATCACCCACTGGATTGGCCAACAGTTCCACTGACAGCACCGGTGCTATCGGTTACTTTATTGCCTCTTTTTTCCCCCTTTAACAATCCCACAAGGTCTGTGACTACACTGATGAGTGGGCTGTTATAGTAAGAAAGCCACACAAGGCCAGTCACTTTTATAGATATTCTAAATGTCAGAGTTCATGTTAGGCCCCAAACAGAGGTTCCAAAGTCATTTTGCCAAAAAAGAAACCTCAATATTCATTGTGACATAACATGCTTACGTGTTTCTTCCACGAGGAAAATAGCAGCTTCAGACATCCTGTTCCCCAGGAAACCAGCTGTCTTGTTGTCATATTTCTCATGCTCTGTTATCTGTCTGACTTTTTCATGCAGTCCCCAACCACAGCCCCCATTAGGGTGGACTATGCCATGTCGTGACATGGGAACCCTTATAAACGTGTTAAGAGCCGAAGGCATTAGCATTTTGGACGCTACTGAATGGAGGCATTTGTTCCTCTTCCTGTGCCTCCCTGAAAGACTCTATTAAAGGGAGGTTTAGGAATTGCTCTGTTTTGGACATGTTGAAGTTGGGGCAGCATGAAGAGAACATTTGACCGAAGATTTTCCTAGAAAACATCTCGGGGTTATTGATTTATAATTATTTGTATGTGAACACAAAGAAATGCCACTGACATATAAAAAAGACGGGCTAGTAAAAGCAATTGGCTTTTTCCAGTGTTTAAACATCCTCACAATGTTTCAAGAAACACTGGTGTGTTTTTGCTGCCAGTGCTTGTCAAAGGTTGAAACATACAGATACAAATACTGCACACTAAATATTGTTTGTCCCCACCAGATGGTTAGTGTGTGACTGAAGGGGGTTTAGATAGAACAAGTCAATAAGAGCAGACTGTGCTTCTTTAGGATCTTTCCCTACTGTGACAGCGTAAAACCTTGACCACATATCCAAAAGAAAATATACTGTATATGCCTTTACCAGACCATAGCTACAATTTACATGTCAACTGGCACTTTCCACATGCCTACAGACGTAACATGTCATAGAGACAGGAATGTTTAATGGATTCCACCTTGTAGCTTTGTAGGGAGCTGGTGACAGACCAAGCAGAATTCCACACTGCTGGCTCCATTAATGAAGGCTTTGATTGATCTGTGATTCTATCTCATGCTGTGGCCGCAGCAGGATGTGTGGTCAGTCCGAGGCAGGCTCTTCACTGTCTGACATCCTAGCTTTCATCTCCGAGCCTTAAACACTTTATGTGTCACATTTCCAATGACTACATCATCCATAATGCATATGCCTCAGCCCTGCCTGATGATGAACAATGGTTGCATCTTAGCAACATGCGTACACTTCTCAATAGGCAGCTTTGATTTGTTATCACTGTTGTCTGCCGTGCTGGAATGCTCAGCTGCTAATCCAGAATGAGGTTATTGAGAAACACAATTGATTACAATACAAGTGAACTAGAAACAGTACATCTAACAGGCAATCGTAAAACCATGTCAGTACATTTAATTTTTGAGTTTTTTTCCTTATATTTGGATGAAATTTGTGATATTTTCTTCTTTACTACAACCAGATTCAAAACTGATGTATGTGCTAAGAATTTATAATGATAAAAGTCTGGTTATTTGATAGCAGGTGGGTAAGAAGCTGTTTTGGCATCGTAAAAGAATATAAATTATGTTCCTGTGGAACAATCCTCTACCTTCATTTCAATACCATTGAATTGAATACCTCTCTCTCTCTCTCTCTCTCTCTCTCTCTCTCTCTCTCGTATTCTATTACTGCATCTTGCTAACCCGGCCATTCTGGATGTCACTAACTCGGCTTCTTCTCCGGAGCCTTTGTGCTCCACTGTCTCTCAGATTAACTCATATCGCAGCGGTGCCTGGACAGCGTGACGTGTGTGGTTGTGCTGCTGCCGTGGTCCTGCCAGATGCCTCCTGCTGCTGCTGCTGCTGCCATCATTAGTCATTAGTCATACTTCTACTGTTATTATACACGACTATTGTCACACATGTATACTGCCAGATATTAATACATACTTTCAACATATTGTACCACAGTAGCCAGAACTATAACTATAATATTATTACTTTCAATAATGTTGTTGTAAGCTACTGTCATTACCTGCATCTCTCTCTCTCTCTCTCTCTCTCTCTGTCTCATTGTGTCATACGGATTACTGTTAATTTATTATGCTGATCTGTTCTGTACGACATCTATTGCACGTCTGTCCGTCCTGGAAGAGGGATCCCTCCTCAGTTGCTCTTCCTGAGGTTTCTACTGTTTTTTTTTTCCCCGTTGAAGGGTTTTTTTGGGGAGTTTTTCCTTATCCGCTGCGAGGGTCATAAGGACAGAGGGATGTCGTATGCTGTAAAGCCCTGTGAGGCAAATTGTGATTTGTGATATTGGGCTGTATAAATAAAACTGATTGATTGATTGATTGATACCTTGATAACAATTTGGTGCATGTCTAAAAACACATCTAATTAGCAACCATGTTGAGACTGTATTTGCAACTAGCAAGATTGGTATCACAATACATAGGCTCTGGAGTTGGCTGAGCAGCATATTACAGATCAGAACATGAGGAGTATGTTAATTCTTCAGCTGTAAAATATAGTGCCCTTTATCACCACTCTTTGATGATCAAAACTAAAGAAATGTCAGCTCATATTTCTTGTAGAATTTTTTTTTTTTCTTTACTGGACCACGGAAGTCCAGTTTTGGTGTGGCTTCATCCAAAACGCAGCACTGGGGGGATCCCTGCCTCTGGGGGATTGATCTCCTGCAATATGAGTATTGATCCGCATCAGGTAGAGTACAGCAATTGGACCAGTCATCATCGATGACACCCTGTTTGCCAGAATCACATTAAAGCACGCACTATCTGGGGCTGATAAATGCAGCCAAACCATGTAGAAAAAACAGTTACTATCTTTCTGCATCCTGTTTGGTTGACCCTGAATAAGACAGAATAAAATAAACATATGAGATGAACAGAAACACAGTTTCTGCCGTGACATCAATTAACCAGCCTGTTCAGTGGCAAGGACAAGAGGAAACCACACTCATTTTTTTACTATGATAATGCAGTGAATTTACTGCAGCCTCTCAGGGGCACACAGAGTTAAATTACTGTGAAAGCTTATTGATTTGTAAAGAGGAGGGAATGATTGTGCTTAAAACCAGGGAAAGGGCTACGCACAATGACTGCAGGCTCTTCAGTCAAGAGTTCATTTGGATGGCTGAAAATCTATACTGCCACTACAAAACCTACAGAAAGGGGGTTGGAATATGTCCGCCTTTGCATGTAATTGGAAAAAGATGGCCATGTAAAGGTTTTCACCATGACTGAAGAAATAAACAAACTTGATGAATGTGTCTTGTCACGACCCTGTATTGATTTTCAAGTATTGCATTTAACACTTTCTTGAGAAATAGAGGTGATAAATCTTCATTCTGCTGAAATATGCATTTAGACATTTATTAGCCCACCATTTTGATGCTGGAATATTTTCCGTTTGAAGGTGCTCATACGGCTATTTGAAATCTTAAAATGCAATTAGGAGTCTAGGGATAGCACATCCACAGCACATCAATTTCACCAGCCCCATCCCCCAGTTTAACACTGCCACCACTGTTTGTCTCTCCTCCCCGTTCCCCCCTTCTCAATATTGAAACAAGTAAACAACGCCATCTTTTCCAGCCTTTAAATGAAGATAAACGAGGACAAACTCTCCAATTAGCCTCCTTTCATCATGCGAGGCTGGTTGAAAGACGACGTCACCACTAATGCACTCGTGGTGGTGCTTCGCTACAATGAGCTCTACGTCCTGCTTTAAAGTGAGAACAGGAACCGTGAATTCATCTCTCTTGAATTAATTCATGTGTTCACACCCTGAAGTCTCAGATGAGCCCTGTGAATGTGCAGAGGCAGCAGAACAGGGACAGCCATTAGTGTCCACAGCAGCGCGGCTCTAATGATGATGGCTGTGGACTTGCTGTGCTCTGCATTCTGGGCACCAGAGCTGTGGGATGGACTCTCCAACATGCTCCTCCGTAGACAGTAGCCTTGCTGCATTTACTGGGTCAAGACTGGAACCAAATGGCTCAGAACAATGTTTCTTTTGATGCACTGAAGCACATGCAGCTTTGATCAAACCTGTTTTTTCTCTTACTCTCTCTTTTTCATGTAAATGTTTTACACTGCTTAAGTCCTCAGCCTTATCTTGTTATAAAAGTAAGCAGTGCAAAGAAAAAGCATCTACAAATTCAGAAAATCAAAGCAGCAGGCTGCTGTGGCCAACCCCAGCCGACTAACCGGGTACTGTTTACTGACAGTGACAGAGAAGCAAAGCTCTGCCATCAGTTTAATGGCCCCACCTCCAGCTTTATAACACAGCAGCAGGAAACTGGAGACACACAGACTTATAAATCAGCCACTGTGTGGGGGGAAAACCATTTTGATACCATTTTCGCCACTTATTGAGCAAAACAAATCCCCCTCTGGTTCATGTTGGAGCCAGTGTGGGGTCTTTTCAGGCTGAGCATTATAATAGAATCCCCCACCTAGAGCTATGCTTATGGTTGGCTTCATCAGTATTGGCCCCCATTTCACAATTCACAGAAAAGAGACAGACGGACGTGACTCCACTGGCAATACACACACTCCCAGCAACAGCATGCTCCTCCAGCTATCTGAACCACCTCACTGACAGCCTCTGTACAAGAGAAGAATATCCATCACTCACACCACATATTCAGTATTTTTCCCATCTCTCTGGGGTAATAAGCATTCAGTCAAATTATGATGCAGCGCGGTCCAGACCTAGTAGATTATTTTATCATTTTTTGACTAATTCTCTCAATCACAGATGCTCTACCATCTGCGTTACAAAACCATGAAGAGAATTTAGATTACAGCTCCAACAGCAGCCAGTGTCAGTGTGTGTCCGTGAAAGACTAATGTTGTGAAATAATAATTCACTCTGAAAATTAAAAGGGACAGTTCACCCCAACATCAAAAATATGTATTTCTGATCTTACCTGTAGTGCTATTTACCAATCTGGATTGCTCTGCTGTGAGTTGCCAAGTGTTGGAGATATCGTCCGTAGAGATGTGTACCTTCTCCTAAATATAATGAAATACGATGGCACTCAGCTTGTGGTGCTCAAAGTGCCAAAAATGTACTATTGAAAAACACAACAGCAATGTATCTTTCCAGAAATCATAACCTGGTTACTCAAGATAATTTATACATCTTGTCTTAAGCAGTTTCATGTAGGAATTTTTTTTTTTTTTTTTTTACTACAACTACATTTGACAACCATATGACCACGCAGAAGGTAGCGTGCACCTACTCATGGACAAGAGGTTTGTTCTCTTGTAAGCACAAGATTGAAACATTAGTGGCGCTCTTCTCAACTGAGCTGTGACATTCACTAGCTCAGTGGCGCTACGTGAGCTAGCAGTAGATGCACGCTTCCTTCTGTGCCATGACACAGTTGGCAGATGTACATTGTTGGAAAGAAAATAGTTCCTGTGGATCATCTTGAGTAAACAGGTCATGATTTCTGGAAAGGGACATTGCTGGTAAGTTTTTCAAATGTGCTTGTATTTGGCAGAGTGAGCACCACAAGCTGCCATCTAGTCCCATTATATTCAGGAGAAGGCAGACATCTCTACAGCCATTATCTCCAACACTCATTCCAAAAGAATCTAGACTAATAAATAGCACCTTAGATAAGAGGATGTCTTTTTTATTTGGGAGTGAACTGTCCCTTTGTTTGAGGGATAATAGAAATGTATTTAAATAACATATCTAAATCCCTCTCAAAAGTGTTGCTATCTCTAACACAGTTGGGAAGAAAAAGAAAGTGCAAACAGCGTTCCTGAAGTACTTTACATCTCCCCAGTGCAGTAGATCAAAATACCACTGCTGTGATTGCTGAAAGAAATCCTCCTCTCTTCACTGTGATGCTAACATGCCTCTGTCAGTTTACAAAATGAGCATCAGCCTCTCTTTGTGAAGTTAAAATACACTCCCACACACACAGGAGAAGACCCATTGTTTCTCACTCTATGTGAATAGTTCTTTACACTCCGGTTGTGTAGCGAATGAAGAGGAAGGACGGTGTTTACTTCAATACTGAGATAGCTGAAACCATCCCGGAGGAGGAGAAACTTTGGTCTAAACAGGGTTGAAAAATGAGGGTTGTGTAAATGGGAAGAAAAGAGCTTCCACTGTTGCAAAATCTGCATGAAGGCTCTTTGAGAGCCAGCAAAGTATGTCCGTGCTCGCTGGAAGGAATGCAGTCTGTTCTATTATGAACAGGGGAAGTGTCTGCCAGAGGACTGCCCTTCATAGAAAGGCACAATGCACAGGGGTTAATAGCAGCGCTTCTGGCACACTTTCGACCCCAGCTAAAATCCCATCACACTGCAGGTGGTAAAGAAAAAGAGGAGCTCAAGTGTTAAGCAGGCCTCAGTGTGTTAGTAATGACATTCGACATGGAACAACGGAGGAAGACCTGCCCGTAACCTTCAGACTTTCTATACCTCTTCCACTGAACCACAGGAAGAAGCAAAGCCATCTGTAACTTTGGTTTGGCTGCAAATGGGGAACCAGGGAGTGTTCACTGCTCAGGGATATGATCCAAATGTTTCAGCAGCAGGTGAGTTACACCACACAGCAGAGCCAAGGGGCCTATACAGCGCCAGTTCAACAAGAAGACAAGAATGCACACCCTGAGGGAATCAGACTTGTGGAGAGACTTTCATGAGGGCATGTTGGCCGGTGCTTCACCCACTTCACACTCTGAAAAGGACAATCACAAATCCATGGCACAGGGTGCAAACTGTGGCTCAGCTGGGGCAAGTGGTTGTTAGAAAGGGATTACTGAGGTGTAAAATGGTTTAAAAACAGGAGGTATGAATTTGTTATCTATAGTGGGGGGACGGCGCACGTGAATCCATCAACTGTCAGAAAACTGACAGACCTCAAGGCTAATGGTGTCAATTATTCGTGCTTTCTGAGGTGATCTCCGCAAACATCCTGTGTCAAACTGTCATCCCATGAGCATCATAGCCCTGTAAATTATCATGACCCCTGCAGAGCTGGCAGTCTCTAGTTCTGACTATTTTTGTAAGGTGGATAAATCACAGGAGTGACATCAACATGACTTCAAAGCGCCTGAGATTAATACATGTATTTTTCAACTGGAAACATACGCTTTACAGGTGTTATTCCCCTTGTAGTGACACTGGAATTACAGGGGATAGTAAAGCTGGGTATTTTTTGTGTAAAAAATACAATTCTAGTGACTTTAAAGTAACACCAATACCAATACGGTACTTTGTTTGAAACCCATAATGTGAATGGAGTGGTGTTTTGGTGGCATCTCAGCACACTGAGCTGCCATTGCGTCAATACACCGCGCGTGACTTCACCACACCACAGACTGTGTGGGTTGTAGCTACGGCTGACCTGAATGCTTTGAGGCTTTGATTGTTGCCATTGTACTGCCATCAGTATTTGAATGCTCAACATTAATTATTAGTTCTTCTTAGACAAGGACATTTAAAACATGGTGACAGGCCTTGTTTTGTATTCTGAAAGTTTGACAACCAATGACAGGCTTACAAATATGATAGCAAGATGTCAAAAAAGTCAGGCATCTGGAATGATTTAAAAGTCAAGTGCCAGATTAAGCACCATAATAAACTGGCATACCACAAATCTATAACAAGCTTGGCAAATCACCTACAAACTGTAAGTAACAGCTTAGCCATTTTGCAAAGAATTGTTTTTTTCTACGTCCACTCCCCCAACCCTGAAATCCTTCACCCCCTCAAAACTTTGTTTAATCGCAAATACTTCTCTACAAAGCTCTGATGCCCCAAAACTGGTATTCAGGATAACCCTAGTTGAAGGTGCTGCTGCAGGAGTGTGAGCTCCACAGTGAGGACAGTTGTGAGATTCTGTGACAGGGCTAAATGTTACCATCAAACAGTTAAAGTAACCTACTGGTTATTAACGGATTTAACAACAAAGTCAAGCTGTTTCAGTGTCAATTCGAGTTTGTTGCTGGGAGCAACAACAGAAAGTTTGCTTATCCAGTGGGGAGTCAGGGTGGACAGGGACCAGACCTCGGGCGAGACGTTTCAATACTACTTGGTACTGGGTTATTTATTTTAACACCTTCAAAGTACTGAGTACCTATACCCAGCCCTTGGGGATTAGTGCAGGACCACATATAAGTATGTGAAAAACATGTGCACTGCAGTAAGACACAATCTGCAATATAATGTCGTAGCGTGGTCTTTACCTTGGTTTGAGAATTGTGAGTAAAAAGTTAGAAGTTCATAGGAACACTGTTCTGTATTTTCTCTCCAATGTGAAGAAATATTTTTCTCTCAAGTACAATTAATTCATGAGAAAAGCCATCATGCATGACTGACTAGAATTTAATCTGCAGTTTTGAAATAATGTGTGAGACACAAGTGGTCTGTGGCTGGTGTGTGGCTATAGCACACTATGAAACAAAGTTAGACTACCATTCCACTGAATAAATAATCCTGCTTCTGTTATCATACTTGTGGCAGATGCAAGAGAATTAGAGGCAAAGCCGCCGACAAAACTCTGCCACTCTCTCAAGAAAATAAATCACGGCCGCATGAAGTCAATTTAAATGCAAATGTCAATGTTTAAGACAACAAGCTGCCTACAGTACCGTATCTCAAGGAGTTGTGGTGCTGAAGTTGAATCATACAACAGGAGACCACCCTGATGTCCTTACTGGGAAGATGACACACATCCTCTGGCTTGTGAAACATGCCACAGGAAACCGGAAGGGTCAGCAGAAAGCCACAGAGAAGTGAGAATCCATCTAGACAAGAAAGCCTGTGTTATATGTCACACGAAGACTGATGGGCGCATTTCCAGGCTGAAGCCAAGGATATCAAAGTCGGATTTCTCTAGGATCACCTCTATTGATCTGTTTTTGTTTCTAAAAGCCATTGCCTCAAGCCTTTAAGCCATTTCAAATTGGCAAAGCTCTCACACTGAAATGGTGTAGGGTTTGTTCATGCACAAAAATTTTTATAGAGCTAAAAAATTCTGGCTCACACCAATGTGGATTCTGTTTTAACCTGACCAGAGCTTGAACTACTGCAGAATGTAGTGAACCCAAACCAGATCTAACCCAGATTCTTACAATAGCCTGCAGATGTCTGCTGTTTTACTGGAACCAGAGGCGATTTAAATTCTCTGCTGGGGAAAACTCAGTCTGTCCTCTTCTTATTTGTTTTTTTGATGTTCTTTAGGCATAAAATAATGTGTTAAGTCAGCCTGAAACCATTTGTGAATATGAGCAATACAATTGCAACCCTAGATATGAGGATTCTACATTGATGAATGTACACATACAAGCCAAAAGAAGTTATTAGTAAGCTGCAGGGCACTATTTTTATCTATAAAGTATTTGTTCCCCTTAATATCAACGGAATTAATATGAAATAAACATCTGTTTCTTTCCCCCAATATATCTGCAATTCTCCAACATAGTAAATTAGCATTTGGCTATTAATCATGCATTGCCTCTGCGACAGAACAATGTCATCATTATTTTCCTGCGCCCCTCCCTTGAACAGATTTTCTTCTTAGGTTGTGCATTATGATAAGTTTACTGTAGTAGTTTTGTCTTTCTGCTCTGGAGAAACACAATTCAAACAACACCCAAACCACAAAATACACTGTTTTCTTGCACTTGGGATCACGGCAGAAAGAAAGACCCTGCAGCTGTATTTCTGTAAAGGCACAAGACATGGATGCTATTTCAAGGAAAACCTTAAAAGATTTGTAGGGTGAACTTTGGGTCTAGTCTAACAGTAAAACTATTTTGCTATTGTAATCTATTGTCTATTATACTACAAAAAGGAATGAGCTTTTAAGGCATAATATTCATAAAAACTATCAAAGTAAAAACATCTTTTAATCTACCTAGTACACTTTTCCCTGAGAAAGGAGTTCAAAGCTGCTACGTTACACTGGTTCCATGCTATTTTCAAAAAGGAAAATAATTCCAATTATAGTGGATGGTATTTCATAATGAGCACTACACTCAGAATTAGCTTTACTCTAGTAGATGTGTTCAGGAAAGCCTGCATTACACTGATTAGCTAATGCAATTAAACAGTATTTACCCTTACCACTGTCCTCTTGTGTGCTCAAATGAGTCAATTTGTGACTAAAATGCTTAGTAATTTGGCACCAAGCTATTTCCTTTAAGCCGCACCATCATAATAGCTCTACCTAACCAGAATAAGACACCGTGAATGGGGTAAAACCATCCCCCGATGCTCATTAGAAATCCACTGTAAACCGCAGAAAATGTTACAAGGTGAGATCGTTTGCAATCCGATATGAGGCTATAAAAACGTGCTCTGCAAGAAGTCTTGGTTTGGACCCAAAAAGTCTGGAGCTGTAAAAATAATGAGGTCAAGAAGGTCTGCAGTTCATAGCTGGTGGTCTGCGGGTCACGCTTGTAAAAATGGAGAGCGGAGCTCCCCCAAGCTGATGAATTAATTTGGACTCGTACCAGCTTGGCAAGATTCTTCCACTCAACATTTGCTCTATCAGGGGGTGAGTACATTAAGAAATAGACATGCTGAGTTCTGGAAGACCCTTAAGGACAACTGCAAAGACTTTCACAAACTATCACAATGAAAACTGCTGAAAATGTTAGTTGGGAAGAAATTAATTAAGTTCTGACACATTACAAGGACCACTATGTCCTTGGAGCATAGCAAAACAATGCCTTGGGACCAGGCTATCTCTTGTCAAAGTTTTCTATTTTGATTACAAAGTCTATGAAATCTTGTATCCCTATTAGGAAAGACGAGATCATTTGTTGTCTACACATGATCGAACCTAAATGACAATTAAGGACAAATGAATCAATGCAACTGCTGCAACAAAAAAACTTAAAAGGATTATATTTCTTTCTAATGTGTTAGCCCACTTAGCAAATTGACTACTCAGCAGCACATCCTCTTTGTTTCGTGATTCTAATCATGCTTGATCTGCTCTCTAATCTTCCATTTGGAGGATAGTGCTGTGCTTGACTCCAGGCCGCACTGGGCCAGTAAACAGGCTCTTACTATGCAGAGCAGACACCAGGCTCGCATGTTCACACCAAATCAACACACGTGGAACTGCACTGGCTTGGGGCTCCCAGCAGTCCACTTACAGAACCCAACGGAGCCCAACACTATGTAATGAGGTCCCAGGGGAAGCCTCTGGACACAGAGCACTGCTGCCCTCACTGCATACCCTGTCACACTGTCACATACTACTGTACCTCGAGACAGACTGCCACAGCACTTAAGGGATATATTATCTCATACAAATGATTAAGTAAAGATTTATATGGTACCACATCACTTTGATAGTGATTATTAGTATGCAAAGAAAATCTCTGGTGTTGTGTGAAAATCTGAAACTATACTTTTCTAA
The DNA here is from genome assembly GCF_011397635.1 of Epinephelus fuscoguttatus. Lineage (NCBI taxonomy): Eukaryota > Metazoa > Chordata > Actinopteri > Perciformes > Serranidae > Epinephelus > Epinephelus fuscoguttatus. The sequence goes on from NC_064752.1 coordinate 41,868,920, forward strand.
AGTTTGTAAATTATGACAAGGTCTCAGGGAACAGAAAGCAGCATGAGCTCCTTGACTTTGTGAGCCTTTGCACAGCAGAGATTTTGGCAAACAGCACAGGCGTAATTTAACATTATACATGACAACCTTCTGTTTAGGTGAACTACTTCCAGGGTCCTGGTATTGTGCATTCTGGCTCACTATAATCGCTTACTGGGACACTTGATGGAACTGAGGCAACTTTAAGAAAATGTGTTTCATCTGTGCTTTTCCTGCTATGACAAGTCAAAATGTCTGCTGTGAAAAATGTCTGTTTGCCTTTCAAGTTTCAACACTAAAACCAAAACAATACCTTTTTGACTCCTTATACTGTATATATATTTTAGCATTGCTAGCAGCATGGATCAACAGATGGCAATGTCAGTCCACTACTTTAATCCACAATGAAATTGGATGGATTGGCCTGAAATCTTGTACAGACATTCATAGTCCCCAGATGATAAAGCCAACTGACATTCCTGATCTCCTGACTTTTCTACTGGCACCACCATGAGGGTGATATATGTGGTTTTGAGTGAAAGGTCTTGACAATTGTTGGATGTACTGAAATTTGGTACAGGTATTCATGGCCCCTCAGGATGAACTATACAAACTTTGAGGATCCCTCATCATCATTCACTTGTCCCGTGCGTTCTTTTATGACCTGCTCTACAGATGTTTAGTGCTAATTATTGTATATTAGCATGCTACTGTACCTGCCTAAACATCAGCAAGTTAGCATTGTCAATGTTTAGCTGAAAGCACCAGTATGCCACCCTCACAGATCTGAGCTGTAGCTTGTCTCCTACAGAATCCTGTTTTCTATTCAACAAATAGAAGCCAAATTTCTCAAAATATATTCACAAGACAAAGCAGCCATTAAAGAAGTCTGGATGGATAAAATACAGTCTAAAATTAGCAAATTATTGAGTTATATCAAGAAATATCTTATCAAAGATCAAGTACGTGACAGTTTCTGTCAGTTTCTTGGACAGTTCAATGCTGACCATGGCACCACAGTAACATAAAAAGGCAGTTAGATGACTATATACCATAGACTGTGTAAAATAATGGATGTAGCCACCGTGATGTCACCCACTGGTTTGTGGACTCCCGTTTTAAAGCCTTGAGTTCAGCATTTTAGCCATTGCCATCTTGGACTTTTGAAGCCGGAACTGACTGTATTTGGACGAGAGGGCGGAGCTATGGAAAAGCAAGGGATGGATCTGAATCAGAGACTGTGGTGACGCCTCAGAGTGGCACACCCTTAATTTTGTGTAACTTTAAGCCTTGATTAATTTAAATGGGTTAGTTATATAGAAATGCACCCCACATACAGCTGGATGGGGAAAACGTTTTTTGTACCAGGCTGCACGCATGTTAATTTTTGCCGCCAAGTTGGGCATTTTAAATTGGGGTATCAAATTATTTTTGGAGCCAGCTTCAAGTGGCTGTTAGAGGAACTGCAGTTTTTGGCAATTAGCTGCTTGCTACATGCACATGCAATTCCATGGTTATGCATGTGAATCATGTTTCAGGTACAGAAAATGTATCTTGCATAGAAATTAGTCAAATTAAATCATTTGAGAATAATTAGCATCCAACTTATTCATCAAAGTAAAATGCAAAACACTAGTCTCACCTTAGCGAATAGGAGAATCTGCTGCACTCTTTTTTACGGTTTGAATTAAATGAGGTTTTGGGTTTTGGACTGCTATTTGCTAACAAGCAATGTGGGGTGTGGGAAACCGTGAGGGACAATTACATCAAATTAACTGGCAAATGGTACCAGTATCACAGCAACATAGTATTAGGCCTGTTTCACCTCTGTCCCGGTACCTCCTCTATGTCCTCTGCCTGTCGCATGTGTCCTTCTTCATCCTTGCTGCCCTTCACTTCCATGTCCCAGGGGTCCCCTTGTAACCTTATCCAAGCAGCCACACACAATACCCTTCATGGGACACAAAGCCAATGATACCGCTGTTCTCTGTTCCATTCTCTACATTTGTCACTTTTATTCCTAGGTTCTTTGTTCGTCTTACCTCTGTATGCATGAGTTATCCCAAATTGAGCCCGCAATTGAAATGGAAATCATCCCTGTATCCCAGAGACTTAAGGGCAATAACTTCTTACTCTTTGAGGCATAGCTGTCATGTTTGTTGTTCCTTGGAGAATCGTATGGTTGTGTTGCCCTTTTCACCGAGGCTTTTAACACAAACACTGAATCCAGAGGATAGGTACCCTGTGATTCAACAGCAGCTTTATAAATCTGAGCAGACGTGCAAGAATGGGGACAACACGATTGGAAAATGAGTTTGAAGCTGACAGCAATGCACAGTGGGATTAGAAGTCTTCTCATAAAACACCATCATATTGGTTCCCTTTATTGGTTATGGTTTTCAAGTGAGCATAATCTAATTTGATTAATTAAACATAAAAATTACAATTGTAAAGCCATAAGAGGCAGGAAAAACAGAACATATCGCTGCCTCTGCACTGAATCCAATAGAGGATGGAAAATTCCCATAAAGAAACACATTCACAAACAGCCTGGAGGAAAGGGTAATAACACAGCAAGTGAAGGATATGTGTAAATGTTGTCACTTGGACAGAACGATACGGAGACATTCTTATTTTTTCTGAGTGATGACACGTAAACACAAGACGTTATGAAAGACATGAACAGCTTGCAAGTCCCGACGCTGGCAGCAAATAATACGTCTGGGTAAAATGTTTCGGCTGTGAGAAAACAGCCTCAGTACCACAGAGAAAGGACAATGACAGGCCAATCTATACCTTCAGGCAGGGACGCATGCGTAACACATCACCACTGTTTGGCTGCTGACCTCTCGTTCCCTCCTGCTGGGAAAAAAAGTGCTGAACATATGAGATAACACTGACCTCACTGCAGGTTTGTCCTTCAGTATTAACTTTACTGATTAATTGTCCGTGCAGCGTGAGAAGCCATTGATCATGTTCACCCAGTGGCCCCAATGATGCAGTGGCCTGTTAAATAAGAAATAAACCTTGATTCTGATGATCAGCACCTCTTATCTTTGCATTTTTCCTCCATCCCCCATCGGAGACTCTGCATGGAGGGAATCATCTCCAACACTCCTCCATATCTACTCAGTCCCGGTCACAGGTATCATAAAAAATCTGGTAAATAAATATGCACACTGCCGGAAAGCAGGCAAGGAAATGAATATTTCATGTAACCAAACACATTTCCAGAACATACTGGCTAGAATTTGCCTTTTCCACCTGTCATCGGTGACAAACATGAAAGAGGAGGGCTCAGGTACGCCGGCGCTGCAGCACTCTCAACTCTGCCTGCAGCACAGGGAGCATGAGTCGTCACTGTAATTGCTTGTAGTGCTGGAGCCTGAGTAGAACCTCAATTAGGGGCCTGGGTACTTGCTAGGCTTCACACCTTCCCGCCATGTCTGCCAGCCACTCCTGGAAACACACTCTTAACATCTCAACACTGCCTTGTATCTGTACAGTGTTTGTCATTATCACAGTTTAAGTTTACATTTTGTATCCGTGGATCAGTGTACCTGTATACACGACTCTAACACTTCCTAAAAATCACTTTTTTACATCACCACCAGCAACACGTTCTAGATAGGTTGATAACGAGGGAGCTTAAACGGACAATTAGTCTGATGCAGCAGTTCACTCCTGCTCAGTGCTGTTACACTGCTTTGTCTAATCTCTAATAGCCATCTGATACTCCAGATTCAATCTGACAGACTGAATCATAGCCTGAAATTACATTGCTGCTGCTGATAAGAGATGCTTCAGACTGTGCAAAGATAAGACACAGATGAACATTTACAGTAGTTTAGATGCACAAATTCACAAAAACCCTCTAAATCAAGTACATAAAATCAGGTTCCAACTTGGCTCAACTTGCACCCACGTATCACTGAAGCTGGGAGCCTTGGCTTCACTGTATCTTGATACATTCAGCCCTCAGTCTGCACTGTTAAAGGCCAGGTGTACACATCCCCGGCACAAAGAAAGGCCTCTCTGTGTCTCTCCCTTTCTCCTTTTCGCTTTCAAGCCCTACCTCACTCATACACACAGGACAACAGAACAGAGCCCACATACATACTGTAAGTCCAAACATGTTGGTCACATGGCAAACACGCACCTGTATGAACAGGTAAAACATCTTTTACATCTTCACTGCACTTGTTACCACTGAAAAATTGCCAGTTTGTGATGTCTGTGGGTGTGAGGTGTGAGCGTAGGTGTTTTTATCACTCGTCTGTCTGACTGATTTTCAATTTGTGTGTTCGTACTCAAAGTCTTGATGGTTCAGAATGCTGCAGCTTGCCTTCACTGACTTCATATCCATGTTAGATCAGACTTCAAGGTGTTTTGGTTGGCTTACAAAATTGTAAATGGGCATGCCCCTTCATGTCTGTCTGATCTCCTACGGCCTTAAAATCAAAACTTAAAACTCACCCTAAATTCACCTTAATTTTTAATTATTTGCTAATTCTTTAATTAGGTCAGGCACGTAACCATTATCCATCCAGCAAGCCAGTCTCATTCTTAATTATGCTATTAAAGGGATACTTTACTCATTTTTGACCAGTTGTGTACCATAACAATGTGCGTTTAAATGAACTATAATAAACTTCCCTTCATCTTGACAGCACCAGATCTCCCTGCTCATCTCCCTGCTCAACACTAAACATGTCATCCAGCAGATTTTCACTGGCTATACAGCTGTTGCTCGAACCACAGATTGTGCTTCCTCAGTTTTGCTGCCACCATGGACACAAAGAGTATTGAAGCGAAACAACAAACTTAGTTCAAACTGTAAAACTAAGTAGTGCTTATCAAATATAAACCAAGATTCTGTTACTGTACTGCTTACTTTCCCCTAAAATGCCTTAAGAAATATATATTTTGTGCATTATTTGGCTGTAATCTGAGAATCTGTGAATCAGTAGTGGTTGCCATACTGTTTCTTATATTGTAAATGTAAAGACTGAAAAACTCCAGACCATACTATAAAAGTAAGCAGACCTGATCAAATATAAACCAAGATTCTGTGAATGTGTTTCCTATTTCTCGCCTAAAATGTTTCCAGAAACATATTTTAGTGCACTGTTTGGCTGTAATACAAGAAAGCTGGGCACCATACAGTTTCCTATATTGTCTAACAGAGGCTGAAAAAATCTGAGATCTAATGGTGAAACGCAGCAATACTAATCAAATATGAATCAAGATTAGGTTACTGTGTTACCTATTTCTCACCTAAAATGTTTCCAGAAACAGTTTAGTGTTTAGTGCACTGTTTGGCTGTAATACGAGAATTCGTGAACAAGCAGTGGCACCATACTGTTTCCTGTATTGTATATGTTGTCAGAACATATTCTATCTTACCGTAATATGAGACTGTTTTTACTAGCCAGCCGCCATATTGGTTTTTGTGTCAAAACGGATGAGCTTGCATTATGTCACCCACCAACAAGAGCATTTGTTGGTCCGGTGCAGTGCAGTGCATTCTTGTAGTTGTTAGTTTTTCTACCTCTTGAGCTAAAGCAAATGCCACAGTTCTTTTTCTCAGTTTTCTCTGGTCATGTAGCACCAATTTAAAGTATGTTTGTCTCTTTACTGCATAGACAGACAAGTTTGATTTAAAAAAACAACAAAAAAACATCTTTCAAGCAATGAAATATCTCTCTAAGCCTCATCTTTTCATCTTCAGATTGTGGTGCCAATCAGAATCCTGTGAACTCTCTAAAAACCTCTGCATCTCTCTGACCCTCTGTTTGTTTGTGTCCCAAAAGCACAAGAGCATCCGAGCTGTGCACCTATCTCTCTCTCTCTCTCTCCCTCTCTCCGTTCTTTCTCCTCCTAGTTTCTTCTTCTTGTGCTCTCTTTTCACTCAGGCTTCTCTGTGCTAGACCATCGGCCATCCTCTCTCTCTGTTTCTCCTGGCAGTCGATGCCTCATTCCACATGTTTGGATCTGAGTCCTCATCCTCCAGGAGACTCAGCCTCTCCTCTCGCCTCTCTCTCCGTTTGTGTGCTTGTTTTCTTCCTCCTACCTGTGTGAATGGTGTGCTTGAGCTTTGCCTCTTGTGAGTTTGTATAGCCTGTCCTCTTTCCAGGTCTTCATGGCAGAGAGGAGGTCTGTTTGGCAAAATCTGAAGATGCTCAGTATCCTCCTGGATATGTTTATTCTTCATATCGTCACAGTCTTTCTATACTTTTGGCATCCTGACTCACACATTTTTTTTTTTTTTACTATGTTGGTCAGTTCTGTACAAACAGCATCTATTGCTTGTCTGTCCATCCTGGAAGAAGGATGCCTCCTCAGCTGCTTCATCTGAAGTTTCTCTATCAAAGTTTTTTTGGGGAGTTCTTCTTCTTATGATAGAGGGTGTCATATGTTTTTCAGATAGTAAAGCCCCTTGAGGCTGATTTGTGATTTGTGATATTGAGCTATATGAATAAAACTAATTTCACTAAACAGTTACAGAAGCAGTAACTGGGTGTTCCTCAACATATGCGCTGACATTTGCAAGCAACCAAGTATGGCAGCCACAAACATATTAAGAATGAGTCTGTCTGCAGCTACAAAGGATGTCCTGTTTCCTGCATTTTGTAATCTAAACGATTAAAAGGATGAAAAAGGTCCATGAAATGCGTCGGGTCGGAGCTGCATATTAAGTGGTGAGAGGGCTGGCTGACATGGACCGGCTGGGAGATGGTCGACACTTTGCTTGTCCAATTACTGGCTCTCGCTCAAATTGTTTGGTGAGAAGCATTCGACCTACTTCTGGACACAAAGCACCACTGCCCTGAATACAGAGAGGCTGGGGACCACGTGTGATGACAAGTGCCATTAGAGGCTCTTGTCTTTGGCCTAGAAATGAAAATCAGCCAACTTACCTGACGTGGGATAATTCTGGCTATGACCACTGGAGAACGTATGTGCCTGTGGATTGGCCTGATGGGATGAACGGGAGTGACAACACAAATAGGATCTCCTCTTGTTGAAGAGCAGCTTGACATGATTACATTCGCTAATGGCTGTCTGACCTTCAGAAGGTCTTTGTGTTTAACATGAAGCAGCAGCAGGATCAGTATTAGGAGTAGCAGCACTGCTAGTTCTACTCATATTAGGAGTAGGGGGTGTTTACCGCTATCTTCACTTTTTGAAGCAAACACAAACAATATAGGCCAAGCTGATTTTGTTGCGAACAACAGAAGAAAAGCATCAAAAGGAATACAAATATTAAATTATGGGTAAACTATGAAACATTTCTCTGTTTCCTGGGATTCCCTCAAAGGCATAATCTATAATGAGACACTACACAACAACAGTGAGGAAACCAGTGTGTGAATTTGCAGCACTTCCATGCAGTGTGTGAAGAATTTGCATACCTTGTAAATATTCATACTGAGGGAATCACTATGTTAACCACGTGAGATATATCTGGGCTTTAAATGCAACACGTCAAGCTCCCAAGCCTGATGCACAACTGTTCCATCCACATCCCCATCAATTACCAAAGCTATAGGTAACCAACCACAACACCAAGCCTCTGATTTAAATGTCATTATAATGCGGTTTTAATCACACCCATTGACGCCTCATCAGTCATTCTAATCTTGTCATGCATGCTCAACACTTGTGCAACAGAAGTGCACGTAATAAAGAGCAATTTCCTTAAGTGTGGAGCAGGATTACAGAAAGAGGAAGTAGATTGCGAGAACAACTTTCTCTTAAATGCATTGTTTATGCTCTGTCAGAGGTGTCAGCTGCGTCAGAACAAATGATAAGAAATCCTTTTCCCTGTTCTCTAGAGTAACACAGACTTTCAATGCCGTTTCTACTACCACATGACACCACTTACCTTTTCACAGTACAAGAATAAACCTGCTGAAACGGCACATGTAGTTTCTCTACATTAATAACCTGCCCTCCAAATATGACTGTATCAGCCATGAGCAGGGCTTCTACACAGATGTCTGCTCATGCATTTCTCCTGCTAAACAGAACTATCCCAGAGCCTGTCTCATCACATGCAGAAAAGGGGGGAATTTATGCACTTATTGCCAATACAGACTGAGATAATGCTATTCACCACACTGGATGACAAGGTATGATTCACTCCTGCGGTTCAGTATTCAGCATGAGAGCCAGTGATAAGCAGGCTGAGATCATTACTGTGTAATGGGCAGTGCAGTGGTAAATAAGAGGGATGGCAGAGAGTGATCTCCAGTCACTGATTCTTATCAGGCATCACAGGCAGTCACATAAAAAGGGGGGGAAATGAACAATGTTCTCAGAATGACATCATTTGATACTTATCAACACAGATAGCACTGCATCAGATGGAAGGTGTGAAAGCTTCATGATAATATTTATGTTAAAAAGTGGGATAATTCTGCCTCTGCAAGGTGGGTAAACCTGTTAAAGCTAGGTTAGCACTCCACTGTTTATCTCCAGCATCACTGCTTATGAATAAACTTGTTAATATTCAGCTCATGAAAACTGAAGATATTACAAAAGCAGTCGTGACTACAGTTCCCTCTTCTCTCTCTTGTCACCCCCCTTTTTAATTCCAAATTTCACCCACCTGCTATTACACAGTCTGCACAGGTGCCGGCTCAAATCATGGCACCAACTGAGAGCTCCGTGTTCAAAGCTAGCTGAAATTTTTAACAAGTGCCACAACTAACAACACTAAACAGGAAGGAAATGTGGGGAAAGACTCCTTTTTCTCAGACAGGAAAACACAGATACTGCGAAAACTCACCTTCAGGTGCAACTCATGTCGTGACAGCCGCTGAGAAAGTTGAATTTGTCCCCACCGCTGGAAGAGGAGAGCAGAGGCAGGTTTAACTGTTAACGTAACGCCGCGGTGCCTCGCAGTTGGTCTGAGCCGGAGCACCTCCCTCCTCCCCTGGATGCTACTATCGCTCCCCCCGACCCGCCTCTGGAAAGAAAAAGTAATAGCGGTTTCTTCCTCCTCCTCCACAAAGACAGACTCAAAGAAAAGAAGGGACCCTATCGCAGTCAATAGGTTTTACAAAACCCCATGGCAACGCGGAAAAACCGTGAGCAACTTCCCTACGTTGTGACCGGGTTAAAGCGCTCCCCAGCCCCCCAAACAGTGACAGCGACATTATTCCCAAGCTTCAGAATGAGCAGGTTTTAGTGGGAGGAGGAGAGAGGAGCACTAAACTGCTCTGTGCTTAAATATACATGAGACCAAATAACACTTAAATTCAGTGTTGGTCCAGTATAGACTCTGGTGTAGTGCCCAATATCTCTAATGGGATGTTCTGCCTATTTATTTATTCATTCATTCACCAGTTTTGGTTTAAGTATCAATTTTAATTTCTGCCCATTCTATTAAATATTTAGATTTTAATGAAATGTATTTATTTATTTATTTCACCCGTAAAAGTTTACCAAATCACTATCCTGGCTTATTACAGTCCATGGACTGCATGTTTTTCATTGGCCCCACCCGTTCTCACCCAGCCATGCCATTTATTTATTCACCATCTGCATATTTTGGAAAAGAAAGTGTTTAATTATACTGATTCTATTAAATAAGAATTTTAATGAAATTTATTTATTTAATTTTGGGTGTGACTCTCAGTGGAACAAGACCTAATCCTACAGATGATCTTGCAAGTGAGAAAAAATTTACTCTTGGTATTGAGGAATGTCCTCCCTGATCACCTTTGGTCTATGTGCCATGCATAGAGGTGTAGATTCTGGGGGAGACGCAGGGGACATGACCCCCTCAACATTTAGAATGTGCATTTGTCACCCCCAGTAGACACATGAAAGTGACAAAGGACTTTATTTTGACATAATTTAAGACATTTCCACCATTAATTGTTGGATAAAAATACCAAAGTGCAGGTCATTAAATGTCTGATGTGTGAAGTGCTTCATACATCACCGTCCCCCCCATGGGTGCAGATCTGATGACAAGTTTGGGGGGGACACAATCAGTTGTGATTTTTTTTTAATTGCACGCGTGCAAATCATGTCCACAGAGTGCTTGAGATTGCCAGCATATTTCACGATTTCATAGACGCTCATCACCATCACCACGTCATTCAAAAAACACTACAAAGAGAATCATATGCTTACCTTTACTGTTTATTTCTCTTAAGCAGCCGGTAGTACATGGAACCAGCCATCACCCTCCTTTTCACTGCTTCGCTGTTAGTTAATGCTACTTCTAGTTTCAGAGTCTCAGGCATGTTATGTCCACTCACGTTCTCATCTCTTGCCTCTCACGGATTCCCATTTCTCCTCATCATCTTCCCTTTCTCCCAGTATATAGGACTACTGTATACATTTGTTCAATTTCAATCATTTAAGCTATTTAGAATTGGGGGGGACAATTTGTGTTTTTCAGAATTTGGGGGGGACATGTCCCCTCCATCCCCCCCAGGATCTGCACCCATGGTCCCCCCCAACAAAGTTGCAAACCTACACCCTACAACCAGGCACATCTGGAAAAGCGGGCCTTAAAAAAATATAGCCTGTCTTGCTTACTGTTACCTAAGGTGAGCTAAATGTTTGACCTTAGATCAGAGTTTAGGTGGCTGAGTGGATTTTGTCACATCACAAATCATCTGAAGGCTGAAAGCAGACAAACTTGTCACGGTATAGGGAAAAAAGTGTTACTAATATCATTAACGACAGCTCTGTTCTTTTAAGTTATTAATTACACCTGCGACATGTCAAAATGTCTGCCATTAAAAAGACATATTGTGGTCAACTATGCAACTCACACATGTGATGCTGAAACCTGAAACCTCCTGTGCACATACACCAAGAATGGGCTCTTTACAGGAGACATCTTGTGACCAGAAGTTTAACTTTTTCAATAAAAAAAGTTTTCAGTTTCATATGTTATTAATTTTTGAACGAGGGCAGAGGAGCAGATGCTCTTTTATGAATGTTTAACTCTGCAACTGAGTCACAATCGAAGCTGTTCAAATAAGATATGAATATACTTTACTACTGAAAGTCAACTTGGCAAAAAACACACCAACACTAACAGTGTTTAATTTAAGCAAAGTCAAATCTAAAGAATAGATTTCACTGGGAATAATGTTTGGATTAAAACAACACAAGTACAACAACAATAAAAAAGGTTGAAATTAGAATAATGTGGCTTTAAATTATTGTAATGCAGCCTACTAACCCTTTAAAAGAAATCATTAATTTAACAAATTATACAGAGCTAATGAACATAAAGCAAAGTGGTATGTCATTGTCTTTCCATATTGCAGTTTCTTGTTACTTATTGGTCACCATATCTTTATACAGTATTTGTAAAAGGCTGAAATTAGCTAATATTATCATGCTGATGTATCAGCAAAAGGAAAGTAGATACATATATCAAAAAATCTTACGAAATGACCACAATGTTTAATCAACATGCTGAGGTTTCTACTAAACTTTACAGAGGTAGTATTTATCTCCTGGCTGCTGTATTGGATTGCATTACAATAACAGGTGTTCACATTGTTGTTTGGAGCTGCTGTATATCAACATTCTTCACTCCTGTCATCACAGTGCTAACCCTTGTATTGTAGACTAATAGTCTCTGTAGGGATGTGTGATTTCTGCAGCTCTGACAGCACAAGATCATTAAGAACTCTTTGCATCAGAGGAGTGGGCAGTAAAGGTCAGCTAGAAATCAATTTATCCAATAACCTCAGACCCCGAGACAGAAAAAGGCGAGGCCATGCAACCTGGAAATGACGAGGTGGGAAGGGCCTCTCACCACTGCCAGTCAGGCTCAGAGGCTCACTTACTGTCATATATGACTCACTGGGTCCATTCTTGAAATGTATATATTGTATTTAATGATAAAATGCAGGAATTGTGATTTTTTTTTCTTCTTCTTTAGATATAATGGTTAGCTTCAACCTCTCTCAGCTCACCTCCATCTTCACCCCTCATATCAGTGACTGAATGTCAGTGTCAGGAGACAGCTGTCGCCCGTGCAGTGGTCTGTGATGACTTTCAGTGTGGACCTGAACCTGCTAATTTTAGCACAGTAAGGGTTTCTGTACCACTGCTTATTATAATCTTATTATTTTTGTTATAATCCACGTGGAGCCATAGCCAGGGTTTTAGAAATACTGAGGTCATGAGTCCCTCCCAGTGTCCTCCAGGGCTCCCACTGGCACCAAAATTAAAGTCTCTAATGTTTTTTTTTTTTTAATTTTGTGGATATTTTTATTTGTTCAGTTAATTGTTTAATCATATTTTCTGTGAATTTTATTTCCCAGGATTCTCCACAGCATATAACCACTGAATATTTAGGAAATAAATGACCTCACTGTCCTCAGTAAAGCTACGACTCTGAATCCATGCATCAACATTGCTTCCTTTTGAACAGTTTGGAGTGAAACACAGGTAAACATATTATTCCTTGCAAAAATCTTCCAAAACAAGAGACTCTTCCAGCATGGCTAGCTGGTTCACATGTGGAGGACACCCGAACAAGGAGGGGGTCAAAACAGGGCTAAAGGTAACCGAGTCATGAATGCAGAGTTCTGAGCCAGGTCGTGTTTCTATTCTGTCCACAGTGGATTCATCTTCATCCAACTGGCAGCACAGAGGAAAGACTAAGACCTCTCTGTTACACAAAGAAGGGAAGTGAACAGATTGACTTGAATCCAAATAACCTGATTTAGGGTATCATAATCACACTGAATGGATTACACAATGGCTTGACTGAGCAATAAATGTAACAAGATATCTTTGTGAGGTGCTCCATGTTACACTGAGTGCTCTTATCAAAACAAATTTAATTTGGTGGAACATCTGCTTCCTTTTTTTCAGCAGGAACTGCCTCATCTATAAGTGGTAAATGCAATACAGTAGCTTAAGGCTTAGTTCTCAGCTGACCCTGTAGAGGTTTGGGTAAAAAAATATAATTATATGTAAGTTGATTTCTATTTTACAGATGGTGTCATGGTAAGAATTCCTTAAGGGCCTTGAAAACCCATTTTGGGGTTATTATAACGGGGTTACACATAAACACACAATTTAGTCATTTTTAGTATTTCACACCATTTCTGTATTTTTTTTTTCTTTTATCTTTGCGCTCACAGGTTTTCAGTGGGTGGGTACAGTTGGAATAAAGTGATGTCACATACTTCCTTGCACCAATTAGAATTTAGCTATTTTGAATCAGAATCTGATGACAGCTGTTTGTGTGTTTCTTGGCCCCTCTCAGTCAGATCTTATCAAACCACACCTACACACATCTTTTTTTTCGCAAAGTTACAATCCTTAAGACATTTATTGAATCAAACTATATTATTTATGGTTGCTTTCTCAGCAATAACCTTAAGCAATAACTTCTCAACAGTAGGCTACATAGCTGTTTTGACTGATAGTGGCGGAGTCCGCCATTACCTTCAAACATAAGGTCTTTGCAGGAAATAAGCCATGAAACAATCCAGTGTAATTTGATCTCATTATTGTCAGTGTCACAGTTTACTGTTTACTCTCTACTGCTGTGTCAGAGCTGCATTTACTTACTGCCAACACAAACTGCTGCTGCTTCCCATTAGGAGCATTCAACTGGGGAAACATAGGATGACATTTATTGTGAACCAAGTACAATAAACAGAATGCATATGTCACTGAGGTAAGCGCTCATCAAAAATGCATCTGCAAATCAAGACGATGAGGAGTGACAGGCGACAGGCTGCACACCTCTATCTTCTCAGCAAAGTAGCCAACATTTGGTCCAGCTGTTGTGTGGAAAACTACTCTCACTGTGTACGGCGTGACATTAGATTGCAGTTACAAGTATTGTTAACTTATTTTTTTAATAGCACGAGAGTTTGGCTGCACTGTAAACAGATACGCTAGCTGCCCCTCTGTCGTGTGTCTATCTTTCTCACCCTGCCATTCACTCCTTGCACACATGCTCACTTGCTATCTCTTGCTGTCATTGTCCGGAGCTATTACTTGAGTCATCAGCTGTTCTACAGCTGATTCTCAATCATTCAAGTACACAGCAACACACCTTCTCCATTAGCCTATCATCTTAATGCTTCTTGTTTAAGGGTATATTTTTCTGCCTGCAGTTCGTTCATGCTACAATCATGCGCAACCTCCATCTCCCCATCACCCCCTAGTGTTCTCAGATTCATCAGCCTCATCCGCCCCATCAGCCATCAGTCTCAGAGCCATCAGCCACCACCACCAACAGCAGTGTCTTGACTCCATGAGGGGATTTATCTTGGTGCTGCTCAGATGTCCCTCGATCACAAAATATCTCACTCTGGTGTCCAAGCGCCAAAGACTTCATCTGTTAATCTGTACACTCATATTCTGTATTAAACATTATCTTTACTTCATTCTTCTGTCACTCCTGATTGAAACAGCTACTCAAGGAGTATTATGCTGTAGCTTATATGCTGCAATGGTATTAAACAGCATTTAAAGGTATGCATCATCCACAAAATGATCATTTAAATATTCATTACTCACCACATGCTACGTTGATTTTGTGAAGAAAACTGTATTTTCTTGCATGCCATAATGGTGAATGAATAAACCATGAATCTTGATGAATTAAAGTGAGGGGGGTAAGTGTTAAGATACAGCAAAACTATATGAAAAAAACATCTGTTTAAATGTCCAACACAACTCGTGCATTCTCATTCATCTAGTTGCACTCTCAGTACTTCCCAAACACATGCATTTTTGCTAAAACATCACAATTTGAAATACTTAAGCATATGAGTAGGGGTAAGGGCACATGTTTGAATTTTTTGCATTTCATTCAGTTGCCAGGTTTGTGCTTCTCGTCATGCTACATCTGTTGTAGTTTTTAAACAGAAAGGTTTTAGCGAAAATGCATGTGTTTGGGAAGTACTGAGCATACGACTGGATAAACGAGATTTGCATTTCACTGCACAAGTAGTATGAGAGTTTGTAAAAGATGTTTTATACATTTGCTGTTGTGAAATGCCATCAAGAATGTTTTGGGATTTTTGGTTTTCGGAATGTTTTGGCTTTTTCGTTCACCATTGAGTCATGCATACAAATGGTCATTTTGTGATTCTTTTAATCTAACCACAGGTGTTGCCAAATAAGCCAGACTGACAACTGTAAACAGAAAAATACTTTAATTATCTGACCAAGTTTTTAGGTGCTTATATGCAGACATCAATGAAACAAATTTCCCATTTCTGTTCAGTGAGCAAATGCCAGCATACTTGCAGAAAAATAATTATCCTTAAACAAAACTACTCAATTAAAATACCGCTTATGTTTCCCACTAGTATCAGCCATAAAATGTCTGGGAGGTTTAAGCTTTTCACCTATCTATTAAATTGCTGTTCATATGGTTGGATGGCAGACCACACTTTTGTATTGCTTGTTCTAAAATACCCTGTAATACAGATTTTCTCTCCGATATTTTCCTTCCTTTAGAAATAACAGTTGTTCAGACTTCATTATTTCTCAGGTGACATGTTGTTGACCATATAAACCATAATTACTGGAGGGAAGTAAACCCGAGATATGAAATCATGGCACCTCCCCAGCTAGACAGGGCAGGGCCTCATTACGTGACAGCGAATGTGAAATTTCCAATGGAGACTGAGCGAGGGGAAAAGAATGAGCTGGTGCCGTCAACGTAGGGTCTGAAAACAGTCCCTACGTTGTCAAAGGTGTCAGAGTTCATGGGCAGAGCATGAATGAATCCACCCCCCATCGCCCTGCTTCCGTCTTGTTTTTCCTGAAGAGTTCCCCCATCCCTCTCCTTCCCTCTCCTTCCCTCTCCTTCTGTATCATGGAATATCACTGTGGGGCAGAAATCCCCTCATTGACGTCTGCAGGGCTGCATAATGAGAATAAATGAGCTGGAAGTAAATATGCAGGCTGTGTGCTGTTTGCCGCTCTATACCAGTCAGCCCATAGGCTTTCACCAAAAATTAAGATAGATTGTGTTGCCAAAAGCCCATGACAATGCCACACAGTGTTTTATTTATCTAAAGCAAAATTCAAAGGCCATTTCAAAGGATTTAATATACACATTCATTTCCATGTGGAACACTGTGTTTATATGCTTTTATCTTTGTTGCTGATATTTATTTGAGGTGAGTAAGATGGTGATGATCCAATATGTGACACTGCATTTGCAGCGTCGTTTCCCACTTACTCAAACAAACAGTTAACATGTGTTTTTTGTATCACATTGAAGGGAAGAGTATTCAACCTTGTGTAGCTGTGGTGGTCTACGGATGTGAATCACCACTATCTCATTCAGCTGCTCCTCCCCCAGCCTCTTGTAACACAGTTGGTGGCTTAATTATTTTTATATGTTATACAGGCCAGGGAGGCACTTTTTCAGTCATGGCTTCTAGCAGTTTCTCCTGCAACGGGGAAATTATGAGGAGCTCATCCGCAAAAGTCCTTCTTGAAATGAGTAAACCAACACCGGTTTGATTGATATTCCCTTTGCATGCGCAATAAAATAAATATGATACAGATAAATAAATAAAACTAGAGAGATCTGTTTTTGGCAAAACAGCTCTTCATATACAGAAGATGCAATACAGGACCCCACGCTTGAAATATTCATGAATATCATCGAGGCAAAAGAGTTACGACACAAGATGAGTTGCTCTGTTAGTCTGACTGCAAACAAGAACACAGCGCAGGCCAACACTCACACACCACATGATGTAAACAAACAATAAGTTGTCAGGGTGGATTAAAGTCCTGCTCGTCAGCTCTGAAGCCACTAGAGAGAAAACGCAAACCTCCTTTTAAAGAGTGTGTTATCGAAAATTGTGTGCGCTCCGAGCTGCAAGTTGTTCACTCATAGCTGCTGGTGGACAAATATTAATATATATACTGCACTGATAAGAACATGCAGGAAATGTAGTTGTGGAATCGCATACGGACACAGACTTTGCAGAGAAATAAGAATTTTCAGATGGTTAATGTGTTTAAGTATAAGGCAGTTTATGATAATTTATGTCCTGATTTATTTTGTAGGCAGACTTTGGGTATAGCTGTAGAATATATTTCAAAAAGACAACATGTCCTCAATCCATCATGACACAGTACGCTTACCACCACCAGTCATTTTTCACAGAGGAATACTTTACATGTCACTGCAGGAAGAGCGCAGGTGTAAATAATACAGTTAATGAATGCTGAATTCCATTTAGATGCTTCAGTTTCAAGGTCCTGGTATTGTGCATGCTCTCCACAGCACTAAAGCTCCTGAAGTAATATTATGTATCCTGTTTGTTTTATGTCAGTTTGTGTTTTTAAAGACCAAGTGAAATGAAAAATATATCTTCCCAGTTTTAATCCTCTGTCCGTGTGTTAATAAAAAATTATTATCACTGTATTTTTACATCAAAATCTTTTCTTTTTTTTCTGTAATGCCAACAGTGTGATGACTCATCCTGAGTGGGCAACTAGCTAGACACAAGACAGTCATATAAAGTAGCACTTCACCATTTGTAGGTTGTAGCAGCTAACAGACTGACGGGCTGACGTTACGTACTGAACATAAAGTAACGTAGTTAATGTAAAGTTACGTAGGTTAGGTCTAGGCAAGTAAAGCTGCTTTGGTTGGGCTTAGGAAAAGAAACATGGTGATGACGTACCTTCAAATAACTCAAGTTCCCTTGGTTTCACATGGGACATAAAAAACTTGTCTCCTGGGAGAAAGTCCTGTATTGTTGGACTCCTCCACCACCCCGAGATGCCTCCTTGAGTGGAATTTATACTTCTATGTCCAATCGATGCCATACCTACGCCATAGCCTGACATGCATCTCCCCAAGAATACACATTGTGGCAAGGCATACCTCCCATTTATTTCTGTAAAGTGAAAGCTATTTCCCTCAGTGGAAGCAAAGCCTTAATTAACTTTTATTTCACAGATAAGAAACAATAAATTGTGAAGAAAGTAAAGTCCCAACAAAAAAGCATTTTAAGTCTTGTGTGTGATTTATCCTGGCTTCATATGAGTAGAGGAAATCTCTGCTAGGCTAATGTATACAATGCCACAGGCTTGTGCTAATACTGTTAGCATGATGTATTTGTTTGGAAGACGTGTTAATTATAAGACAGTTGTTTTGTCGGTGAACCTTAATGGAGCTGAATTTTGTAACGTTACTGTTGTCAATGTTGCTGTTGTCCCTGGCTTCATATGAGTGAAGGACGCTAGGCTTGTGCTAATAACGTTTGCATGTTGTTCGTGGGGAAAATGTGTCCAGCAAAAAATGTGTAATCCTGTGAGTTGAAATGAAGCCAATTTATGTACTTGTGCCATGTTTAGGCAAAGTTTTCCTAGTGGGCTTTCTATCAGAAAGGGATTTCTTGGTTAAAAAGGTTGGGGAAAAGTCATGGTTTGGGGTTAAATTAATAGATTTCTGTCATTAAAGGCTCTCTGTGACAAAGTCTACAAAGAAAACTTCTCTCATGTGAGCTCCAGCTCCGTATTGCACTAAACTCTAAGCCCACAAACTGTTTAGCAGTCCAATCAAATGTGAAGGATTTTACTTGAATCCCTCTTGTAACTGCTCACTGGTTTCAATGGGAAAAGGAGTTACATGTCGTCACAATGAGGTTACAGGTGTAGCATTTATCTACCTTTATGTAGACATATAAAATCTATGCTCCCTGATCATATCTATCGATAACACTGTAGCTAGAGAAGGTGCACAGAAGTACTGGGCAGATGGATAAACTGTTGTTAATTGAGGAGTAGCTCCAGCACACAACTTCACCTAAGTTGTTGTTTTCACATTTCTTTCTATGGACCCATTAAACAAACAAAATACTCCTGTTAACAAGTCAGCTTTAGAGGTGGTTTTAGGTTATATCTTTATAACTTAAGTTACTTTGGCAAAAGCTAGCAGTTTGCTTAGAACCCCAGGAAATGCACAAAGCTTTGAAGCCAAATTTTTCAGTGGCCAAACAATGGAATTACATCCATCATGTAATGCCCTTTGGCCCAGAAAGACTTTCACACTGATGTTCTTGGTGAAAGAGGCGTCTGAAATCAGTGGATAATTTCACTATCAGAACTCAGTTCATTCAGTCCATGTGGAAAGTCTCGAAGAGCCACATGATTGAATCATTTTACTCCCATTCAAGTTAGCAGAGTGCTAAACCAGAAGTAGCCGGCTCTGCCAACAGAAGTCTGTAGCATGCTTGCTCTATGGGCCACACAGAGCAGAAGCAGTGCCGATCATCTGGGTAATTTTGTACACAGCAGATGAAATTTCTTAGCTTCATGCGTCACTGAGCAACTTTCATAGGAAAGAACAGGGTCCCGCCTCCAATACTGTATCCTGTTCTCTTCATACACCCATGGCTAAAGCTCCATAACTAATGCACAGACATGAGAGTGCTATCAAATGTCATATCTCTCTTTTAGAAGAAAGCACATAAGTGTATTTGCTAGTCTTTTTAAATTCAGTTTTTTGTAGTCCAAAACATTACCGTAGTAATGAGGAAGTACTGAACCCCAAAATCCAATAATAACATTCTGAGTCCCTGCATGGCAGATGCTTCAGAATACAGATTGCATTGGTTTGGCATGTGCTTTTGCAAATATAATTTATTAATGTATCATTTTTAACCTTGTAGGCATTATCCTGCTGAATGAAACACTGCTATTGCATACATAAAGATCCTCCTACAGGAACCAGACATACAACCGATGAAGGTTACAGAACACTGTAGGCTATATTGCAGGAATACATCATGGGAGTCGACGCATAAGAATCTTTGGCTGAGCACACCCTGTATGATGGAGGGCAGCTGTGATTTATTGCATGACGGCTTTCTGTTCAGACATCCAGTGGCTCCAATCCACCTGCAGCAAAGAGATCAGAATAAAGCCAGAGCCTCTCCCACTTTCTACCATAAGAATGTGCAGACAGCATCTGTGGCTTCCCCGTGGCTCCTGTCGAACCAGCCTTGAAGCACCTCCCAGCTTCATGCAGGAAGCGCTGGAGGCACAGCCATAGCTTTCGATTCGTAATTAATATCAGCAGCAGGTTGGGAGAGGGCGTTTTCCTGTGGCAGATTGCTCTGTGCGTGGGCGCTCCCCCCAGAGACAACGCATCGCTCTGCTCCTAGAGCTTCATCACATGCCTTCGTGGAATCATTTACTCTTTATGAGAGCGACAAGGAGCATCCTCTCATCCAATAACGGCTGGGAGATACCGTGGTGTCTGGATGAAGGCAGGAGAGGGTGGGGGCTCACAGTATGAAAGCTGTTTCCATAGCAATCCAAATATTGCAGCTATGAAATTTGAGCTGAGATGGGAGACTGGTGCCAAGCGGCCGTCAATCATTTAACAAAGGAGGAAATAGGGAATAAGCTTTCCCCTCTCTTTCTACAGTAATATAACTGCTGGACCACTTGATGAAGATGAAGTGTTATCATTAGATGTGTGATTCTTATAAGCATGCAGGGGCTTGGTTTTCTGTTGCAGCTTAGTATTCTGTGACCACTGAACTCAAACAATTGATTCGACTGTAGTGCAGGATCCATACTCCAGAGCTTTTAGAAAACCCTTTATTGCTTAAAATCAGAGGCAAATCAGCACAGGTGAAGCTGTGCACTTCCAACTCTGCACAGAACACTGGCACAATTTAAGCACCAAGCTTCAAGAGCCTGAGTTTCTGGCTTGAATTTCACATTTGGAGCATTTTATCTTCATACCCAAGACTTGAAAACGCAACTGACCATGCTGTGCGGCGAAAGAAATGAAGCAATATGGCAAGAAAAGATGGGGCCCAAGTCACCGCACTCCTCTTGTGAAAGAATTTACCATTAGATAATTAAATTTCTCTTTGGTTGGATGCAACACAATGACTGTGTGATCATGCAAATAATTGCCTTTCCGCTTGTACTCAGGCAGATAGGTCGGCAGGCATGGCCATATCAGATCTCCGGCAACACAAGCGGGGCTCAAATTTACACACAGCGATGTTTGTATATTAATTCATTATTGTGTGAATGGATCCCCGGGATAAACAACCTCATCAGGTTTCTGATAAGGAAGATGTCATACAGCAGCTGTACAATAGGAAAACATGTCTCCTGCTCTGACGGGCCCTGCAGGCTGTATGAGCATTCTGAGATGAGATCTGTAGGTGTGGATGATGCACTGGTGTTAGTCTTGGTTTGCGGCTGCACAGCGCTCTCAGGGGAGGTGCATAAGAAGGTAATAGAATTGGGCCCACGGGATAACAGGGGTGTTATTTTGTCTGTTTCAATTAAATGTCTTCGGGAGTCATCCGAGGGGGCGACTACATGTTTGGAAGAGGGGCAAACGCTGCCCACAGGGGAGCAGGGGGGATTGGTAATAACCAGCAGAGTGGCTGTTAAGGAGTCTACCAACAAATCAATAACTTTAGATCCAGAACCCCATCTAATCAAGACCTAAGCCCTGGGGCTAATTAAAAAGAAACAATGGAAATCAATAGAAATAATCCTGCACATTTGCTTCACCGTCTTCACACTTTTACTTTAATATCTGGGGCATTAGTCAGAGTGAAAATTCTCACATTCTCTTATTATCTGTGAAGATAATGAAAAAAAATTTGTAACCACAAAGAGCTGCCCGTATGGCATATGAAGACGTTTGCATTTGATAGCACACATGACACTACGTTACAATTGCTGTGTTGTCATGACATTATTAAGTGTGACAAGTGACATTTTCAGCCATTGGGTGAAAAAAAAAATCCATTAGAAGACACTGCATTAGTGTTTCTCTGCCTTTTCTGGTCCTTGATCCTGTATTTAGGTCTCAAAATTCCCTAAACCCCAGCAGTTTAAGGGTTATGCGTGGATTTCAGAATGATATGTTGTACTCCAGTGATAAGAGCATGGATGGAGCTCCATTTAGATGTCCTGTATATTAATGTGGTGCTATATGGTATTTTATGGAAAGTAGTACTCAGTGGGAGCGTATCTGTGTTCCCATGTTCCTACGATACTCTCTTCACATCAACCCGCATACTGTGTTCATGCCACTTTCTTGTTACTCTCTGTCCCTAAAGTAGCTTTGATTTACTTCTCATATCAGTACAGAAGACAAAGAGTCACAAAAAGATTCAAATGTAAGATTAACATTGACGAGCAAGTTTGCATGTGAAGGTTTCAGACCCTTTTTCTGGGCCTTTTTTTTTCTAATCATAACCTGTTTGGGGAAGGGAAAAGTTAGTTATTATGGATATCTCACCTTAACCTGACCTTTGACCTCTTTCCTACTCTTAACCTTTTTGGAAATGGGAAAAGTCAGTGGTTATGGATAGTTTACAATAGCCTGACCTTTTTAAATTTAACCTGTATAGAAACAGGAAATTGAAACCAGCCCCTAGACCTCTTACCGTATTAGCAGTTTATGCATTCCTTAGTTGGTAAGTTGTTATTTTTTAAATGGATTCATTTGTTTCTTTATTTTTTTTATTTCTTTGGCTGCAATTAATTTCGGAACTGTTCTCATGACAGCAATAGCAACTATATTTAGACAAAGATCTGTGCCAGTGCAATTTCATCACTCTCAGGAGCCATGATTATAGTCCCCTAACCTAATCCATGTCATAATAAGCAAATACAGAGCTGCAAAACATCTTTCTCAGGTTCCCATTATGTGATAAAGCTGGCAAACATAGGACCTTAATAGCATAGGGTGCTGGCAGAGCACACATGTAGAACTGGGGAATACAAGACCCTGTGAGCTTAGGACCCTTTATCATGTTCCCATTATGTGCCATATAAATCTGGGGAACCCCCAGAGACAGGAATGATGCACTACTGGACTCATTTCATTTTATTTTTGTCAACGAAAACTGACGACATTTAGCTTTATTTTCATTTGTAAAATTTTAGTTTAATTGTAGTTTATTCTGTCTTTTCACATTCTGAGACTACAGCTGTCATCATGTGTAGGACTACAGTCAACATGATTTCAAGTGTTGCTCTGTGTACCAGTTGTCATATTGTTCACTCTCTGGGTTTACAGCTAACAGCTAATTTCAATGCAGTAATGTACCTCTAGCTAACATCAGATGGAAAATTTAGATGGTTAACAATTGCAACATTTATCCTGCACTCCCTCCCACCATTAGCATCAAAACATTAAAGATAGCTAACTGAAAATAACGCTAATAGCACATCCACACACAGCCCTTGATTCATTTATGATAACGTTAGCTTACGTTTTTCTGAATTTGTCCAAGCTGTTTTGCCAACACTTAGGGACTGTGGATTGATTTAGTCCTTTCATTGTTTCTTTTAAGAACTGGTAATGTTAGCTAACATTTGTGGCAGACATAAGCTGCTATGTAGTGTAACAGGTCATGCAGCTGATTCAGTATCTGAGCAACAGGTGTTATGGAAGCGAGGAAACGTGAACTTTTTTTTTGTATTATTATTCTGTGTAGGAGATATTATGTCAAACGTGTATAAGTTTTGGCAAATGCCTGCTAATTTTATCTTCACCTTGCCTCTCAGGGCTTCCGTATATGTGTTCTGGGTGATGGAGAATATCTTTAGTCAAACAGGAGTATACAGTGTGTGGATAGAGGCAACTGAATAAGACTTTTAGCAGTTATTCGTTATTTTTCTGTTGCTGTGTAGCAAATTATTGTTGTTATTATTTGTTGATGGAAACTGTAATATCATTTTTGGTTTTAATGGGTTACTTTGTCTGTCAAGGTTTTGGTCCCATTTTCATCGTAAAACACTGACAACAAATATTTTTTTTTGAAATCTTGTTGAACAAAGGAACATTGGTAGAAATGGTTGTGTGATGTTTTCTGTGGCTCTGAATGAGCTTTGTCAAGTCTGAAAAAATAAACCTGATAGTGTGATGTCACCAGGGTTAGCTTCAACAGAAAACCTGTCTTACAAACTAAAGGAGTGGATTTGAAAGCTAGGGATGTTTGATTACAAGATGCTATCAAGTTGCAGCATGGGAAATGTACAATA
Organism: Epinephelus fuscoguttatus; assembly: GCF_011397635.1. Lineage (NCBI taxonomy): Eukaryota > Metazoa > Chordata > Actinopteri > Perciformes > Serranidae > Epinephelus > Epinephelus fuscoguttatus. Next base: position 41,892,968 of record NC_064752.1, read on the forward strand.
AAACGTCTCTGAAGCCTGACCAGGAACTAAAAGTCAGGATATCTTGACCTTTCCTGCTTCTGTTAATGTATAGCTCAGTGCTCCAACTATAGAAGTGCAATATTACGTTAGTTAAGTTCCTCTTTAAATAAAACATTTAAATAAATGAGTCTTTGAAGTCATTACATATGGCCCTGATGCCAGGGTTGAAAAAGTGCATGAAATATAATATGTATTTTTAAAATACAGGTTTATGCTTATGTATACATGAGCAGAGAAAGCCAAGTGTAGCAAACCAAAAACAAATCAGTACTTTGTTTAGAGGACCTGCTGTCTGCAGCATGTTCTCATGCAATTTACAGCGTGTTCCTGCGGAGCTTGTTTCCTGTGTTGCACGAGCTGGATGAGACCTTCTGGATCTTGTTACTCATCTGATGTGGACACATGATCTGATCTATGCGGGGGTCAGTGTGTCTGCGAGGAAGAGGGATTCACAGAGGCGCCGTCAGGAGGCCGGGAGTAGTGATTCAGGACTGGTTGATGTCACTTTGACAGAGAACAGAGAGGGCCATGTTGGTGTCAGCGGGGAGCCAGACACTCAGACAAACCCTCCTCCTCCTCCCTCTCTCTCCACTTCTTTTAATGGCCTTACCTCACAGTCTTGTCCTCTCACAATCCTGCCTTGTACATCTGAGTCATTAACACTCATGCTCCTCACAGACAGAATCAGTGTAATCATGTGTTGCATTGATTAAACTCATTATTCCTCTAATAACATTAGCAGATAATAGTTTGGAATGAGTTGAAATGTAATCACCAATGTATTATCCTGAGAAGAAAAGAGAACAGAGTGAATGGAGGCTTTCAGAAACTTTTCTCCTTTTCCTATGTGTATGAAAGGAGATGGCTGGTTTAGTTGCCATGGAGATATAGGCTACATGGAATTCAGGAAGTCAATTAGCAATCTGGCTGCATCTCATTAAGTGTTGTCTGGCAGCGGTGAGCGGTTGAGTTTGGGATTTATTTTTTATCAGGGAGAATTACCCTTATAAGCATTCATGGATGTCTTATCCTGTGGTTTGCTTCAACGAGCAACGGTCAGTTAACAATTCGTGCATCTGTGACCTGTCACCGGTGTGAAGGTTGACGACTCAGGGCTCCATTTAGATGCTCTAATGTGGCTATTGTACAGCTCAAATGAGGTATAATCTGGATAGACCACATGTTTGTCTCCACTCCCTGTGCTGTAGGCTGGGGTCGGTCACAAAAGGCCCTGCTGATAAATCTGTCCGTGCAACAAAGTCTTCAAAAGACACACACACACACACACACACACACACACACATGATTAGCCTGCCGTGATTTGCATGAGCCTCCAAAAACACTCTAAAGAAGTTGCTTGCTTTTGTCTCTTGCAGCTCTATTGTGTCTCTGAGGATCAAGGGTGGAGCATGAGCAGTAAGCAACAGCATCACCCAACCAACCCCCAGATGCACCTTAGAGCAGCGTCTGATATTGCAATGTGAATTCCAAACGGCACCACACCGGCGCTAATGAAAAGCAATACGGATTCACCAAAGGCAATGCAGAGCTTATCATCAGCACTGGATATATCATAGCACATATCGGGTCACAAGTATCCAGGAAAATGCTAATGCATTCTCTGTCCATTATCACCACCTTGGCCAGTTTCATTGTAGGACCTGATGAATCCACCAGTCCGTTCATTCATTCATTTACATGTCTCTCCTGGCAGCAGCGAAGCTTCCTGTCATTGTGTCTGACAGGCAGATGACATCAGTGTGCCCTAGGGCAGCACTGGGGATGCGGCATCTCTCCCTCTTCAAGCAAAATAAAGGAGGACTTTGATGGTATCATCTCGGAGTCGTAGCCCCCCCACACTGTCACTGTCACACGACAGGAGACTTCCATTTCCCAGTAATTGAGTTTCTGTCTCGCCTCTTTGTGTTCAGATGAAGATCTGATGAAGTTCCCCCCTCCACACCCCCTCACCCCCTGTATAGAATACCAGCCCCCTTAACGTGTTTGTGTCTACTTATTTCCCACTTCAGCACACATAATGAATATTTATTGTAAAACTTATCACTTAAAATGCTTATGGTATTCTGCAACGCTGATTGGAGTTTTTTTCGAATGAAAGCATGGCAATCGTGAATAATTAATTCACAGCCTGTTTATTTCATTGAGCCTACTAATGGATTTGGGTAACCTACATGTTCCTATCAGTCAAATGTACAATATTAATTTTCAGTATTTTCATTCAATCTGCCCTCTCACCTAGTTAACTAACTTGCTAGCTGCAGTTGAGTTTGGATTATTACTTAGCATCAAAGAAGAGACAGAGCAGGGTAGGTAGCATGTGCAACCTCTTTTTTAGCAAAGCTAAAAAAAAAACCGCAAAGGTTTAGGTACTGTAGTTCTGTGTTTACTGACAGTGATAGTGGACAGGTGATTGATTCCATAGACTGTATAAAATAGGGAACATAGCCACCGTGTTGTCACCCACTGGTTTGTAGACTACCATTCTGAAGCCTCAAATTTGGCATTTTGTCCATCGCTAGAGCTAACACCAACTGCTAGCTTGGTTAGAACGATGCATTTACAGCAATGGTTAACCGTGATGATGCTAATTCTAATTTTGCTAGCATCAAACAAGCTGAAAACTATTAAACAAAATGTACTCAGCAGAAAAACTGAACATCCGACTCCTTGTGTTGTATTTACACCAAACGCTATGACGCTAGAATATTTTGTGTTGACCTGCTTCATGTAATAAGTGTAAATTCATTTGTGTTGTGTCCATCGCGCCACTTAGAAGAAAGAACGCGTGTAATTGCATCTTTACGTTAATTTCACATGTAATTCACTCACAAGATTAGAGGGTCTTGTGCAACAAACAATGAACAAGAGTTTTTAAAGCAACCAAAATGTTACAATTAACTTCCATGAACTAAAAACACACTGAAATAGTGACAGCTATGGCTATGCCTATACTTTTTGAATCTGGAGTTATGCCATGGTTACATTAGGCTACTGACCAATATTGTCGCTGTGATAGCGACTTGTCAACAGTTGGCATCCACCCGTCACTCAAAGAGGTCGTGTCTGTAACTATGTTAAAGTTTAAGTCTGGTGAAATTTCAGGCTGTTCTCATGCACTGTTTGTACGTTTTCCTAAAAAAGAGTAATACACCAAAATTTGTTCCCTATAAGGAAGCAGGTTAGGGTGGTGGATTTGTCACAAAACACAGGGCTTTACCCCGGAGACTGGTGTTCTGAAGTATTTTAAGGAATATCATCACCCTTTCCTAACCCTAACCATAGTGAATTTACTTGCCTAAACCTAATCTACTTAACTGTACATTATATATGTAACATCATTCATGTGGCTCTAATTTGTAGGATATCATACTAACAGTTATGTGTGTATTTTTATACAATATTATACAACCATTGTATGAGAGTAAATTCTCCCCCTTACAGGCTGTAAACATGTTTATGTTTGCTGAAAAGTTGATCTGAATAGTTTTTGAAGCCAGCCTCAAGTGGCCATTTGAGGAACTGCACAACTTTTCCGCACTTCTGCATTGGCTCCACTTTTCAGCCCCAGACGTTGCCACTTGGTTGAGTCAGCCTTACTTTGGTATCATTGTTGTTCTACGTAAGAGGAGCAAGCCTGCTAAATTTGATGTGATTGGCTGACAGGTGAGGGGGATGGTGACATCATTACTGTCATAAAATGTGACATGTAACAAAACATAACAGGCCACTCTATTAAAAGGAGTCTTGAATTCTCATAATCCTGCTGGGTAAATTTGATATACACAAATCTAAATTTGCCAAGTCATCCTCCTGTTTAAAACTTTTGGATTTTATTGCTTTAATACAGTCTATGGAACACATTAATATTTAGAAAAGTTTGTCTACCATTTCTCATTATAACCACTTGGTGATCTGTCTAACACATAATTTCAAAATGCTGTTTTTTTTTTTTTCAGCACCCTGATGATTATTTTCAGTCTGTCATTTGTCTTTTTGACAATATATGAAGTCTAGGATGTGTGACCTCATACCATTTACTTTGTAATAAAAATAATGATTATTATAATTATAAAATTAGAAAAAGTTATATAAAATAATGGTGTCTTTTGGGGATAATACTATTACGAAATAATAACAGACGTTAAAAAAAACATTTTAAGTTAAATTGTCTATGATCAAGTCATAATCTTAATAACAAGGCAAATTATTTCCCAAATTGTTCATTTATTTATATATTTTATGCAATTCATTATTCATTTAATGAATTTTTTTTATATTGACGATTTTGGGACTCTGTAGCTGTGGGCTTCAAGTTTTTTTCACAACAGAAAAAAAGACTTTTTTCTGCTCTTGTTGAACCTTTTTTGGTGCTTCTTTACTTTGACATGAGCTCTAGTGTGCTGAATAGTTGATTGGCTGCTCTAACAAGCAGCAGACATTGATAAGCAGATTTGTATTCGCCCTGTGCTAATAATTTGTGTCACAGTGTGACCTTGCATCAGTGGCAAGATCAGTGATGTGCTTCGGGATTAATGTTTAGCAGTCTACCTTGTCAAACATCATCTTGATCGCTGGAAGATAATGGGAATTTAAAGGTGTACTGTTGAGAAAAGATAACCTCAGATGTCTCCGCAGTGGGCAGTGACTGACACAAATTGATTCATGGACTGAGATCCACTGAAAGTCTCAAAGCTCCCAAAATGCAGACCGTGCTTTTAAACATGAGCCTGCTGGTATAAGTTGTGCTCTGCTTCCCTCTGTTGGTAGAATTAAGAATTACAACTTTCAAGCAAAACCTATTCTCGATTCATTTTTGTTGAGTCTGTCGCCCCCCTATGGTGGTATTTATTCCTACACAGTCCTCTTGAAAATCCTCGAAACCCACGGGACTAATGTCACATGCACTCACAGTGTTGAAATGGCTGGTTTTTATCATTCTTTTTAACATCCAGACATCACGATGCAAAAATTTTTTTATCACACAGTGTCACCCTGGTCAAAAGCCTGAAAATGATCAAGCATCATAATTTATTAACACCTGCCCTGCACAGAGGGGTAGAGAGCACTCTCACTATAAAAAAAAATGTGATGTTTTTTAATTCAATATTCTTTTCAAGCTCCTCTTGACTTTGAGCTTTCCTTGCCACTGGGGTATCCCATTATTTTCCCCCCACCATTTTCTCTTGAATATATAATTAAAGTCCCTTTTCTACTGTGTCAGCAGCGGGAGATTTCACAGGGTCAATCGCCAAGTGATTTAACACCAGGGAGATGAATCCAAAGAGCCACTCCTATTCATGCCCTTGAGCAAGGTTCTTGTCCTTAATTGCCCCAGTAAAAATACAGTTGTTCCAATGTGCTCCTGTATGTATAAAATGCATCATATTTCTCAAAGAGTTATGGGCTGGGATTGTTATTAATGAACTCCTGCAGCACTATCATCCTGCTTTATGATAGCAATAACATAAAGAAGTCTATTTTTCCCAGCGCAGCCGTATGCAAAGTAGGGCTGGTCAGTGATTACTTAGTAATTCATCCTGTTATATATAAACTTCTGGCACGCAGTTCAGTCCAGAGGGAGAAATGGAGCATAAAAAGCAAACAGTACTCTCTGCTGACTGTTTGGATTCTTTTAAAAGCAAGAAAAAAAAATGTTGCGTTTAACATTGTTCCCCCAAGGTGCTGGAGTCACACTGTCTGAAATTGGACGGCTGATACACACACGTATGTAAATCCCCTCCTCCTCAACTCTTGTGCTAATTCCCATGGAGAAGATCTCTGAACTCCACTCTCACCCACAGCAACTTCACACCAGCGCAGCCTCCTGCCATGTGCCAATGCCAGTCTAATCTCAAACCCCACACCATCTGCCACCAGCCCCCCAAATGTGGCGCCCATCGCTCTGCGGGGGGATGACCAAACAATTCACGCCTCTGCACATATTGACCAACTTTACTGACGCTGACTGGAGCACGCAGGTTATCAACCAAGACACAGGCAGTCCTTCTTACAATAAAACCACCAAAACTACAACATTTAAATCTCCAACGGCTATCATGAACAGCGTAAATGTTTTGACCACAGACGTTCCATGTTATTTCAGTAGAGCCCCTGTGACCTGATATGCACCCGCTCTGACTGTATATGATAAGCTGTACTGTTTGTAATGCATGCCTGCTTTTCAGCAGCACTGTTGCTCTTTTTTCTTTAAACACACTGCCTGCCCCCCACTATCAGCCCCAGAGACTGTGTTGTTCTTTACACCCCATGTTGCCAAAGTGGTTTGAACGGGCCGGCAGTTCTGTCCTCACTCTCACACTGTGTTTGTGAAGCATCACCATCATGCTTGAGAAGTTTTGATGCTGTACTTTTAGTGTGAGAGCTCATACTTTATCTTGCTTTCATTTTATACACTCTAACCTAACTGAAAGTGGCAGTAGACTGTTACTGGATATTTGTATCTTATTATTTGTGTACATGTCATCACTATATGGTTTTACCAATATATTAAAAAGGCATAATAAAAGATTAAAGGTTTTGTATGAGCTACAAAGTACATAGTAAAGTTATAAATCTGTCTGAAATGTAGCATACATTGAAAATAGCCATTTATATCCACCTTAAATTTGTATGGTATATTTAAAATGCTCACATAAAAACAAATCAAACAAAGAAATCCAGTGAAATAAAATATGCATATCACAGCTTGGGGGGTGGACTATGGACAGAGTGCTGCAGGGGATGATGTTTATTTGAAAGCCAACATGGAAGTTAACATCGCCCTGGTTCCCTTGTCAAAAAAACAAACAGGATTTTCCATTGGATGGGATCATTGTAAAAAATAAGCTATGGGGAAAAAAACTTTTTGATACTTGCAAGTTTTGCTCACCAAGATAATATTCACTTTTTATTTCTGACACATAAAATCGTGATAAATAAAAGCTAACTTTAGGCCATAAACAAACTACACCATGGTCACATGACTTAAACGTCACCACCACAACAAGGCTGTAAAGCTGTGTTTGATGTGATGATGCTCAGTAGTCTCATTTAGCCACTTGTTAGCCTTTTGTGACAAAACGTTAAATATCTAAAGCTTTTCATTTTGGCATTTGAAATGAGCCAGGTCTGTTGTTGTTGACTTAACAATATGACATTTTTTTTTTACAGGATACACAGCCCATTCTCATTCCTAGCAGTGTTCATTTCATTGATGAAAACTATGACAAAATTTTTCATCAACAACCTTTTTAACATGATGAAAACAAGATGATGACGAGCTACAAATAGATCTTGATAATAAAAACTAAGAAGAAATCTATGTTTCATTTTCTTTGATGAGACAAGACATGACAAAAAATGTTTGTGGTGGACTATAGGACATTGCAAGCTTAGAAGGGCCGTGCTTGTTGAATATCCTTGAATGCAGCATGAGCAACAGGCTGTTAAACCCCACTAAAAAGTCTGCGCCAGGATTTTTAGCTAGCCAGCAAAAACACTCACACCAGTGTGAGTAACTGTAAGCAGTTAGCTCTTCCTGTCAGCTGCTTAATGGCAGCGGAGCTAGCGGCCACCGGTCGCCGGGCTTCATAGCTGATCTCCGCAGAACACTCAGATCCGGACTGTCTCGAGAAGGTTTATTGTGTGGTTGCTGTTTAACAGGCAGGTAGGAGGCTCAGTTACCTGTGAGTGTAGCTGTGCTGTAAGTAAACAGTCTGAACTCTGCAGAGTTTTCTCTGACAGAGCTGAAAGTTTATTTCTAATCACCAACTCTGTGAGACATGAGTTTAAACCTCCAGACTAACATGCTGCAGAAGTTATTTTTCTGCTTCTATACAGTGAGATGGATCAGTCAGAGTTTACAATGAACCTGGGGACAAATCCTAGTTGTCTCATACAATTTATCTGTGGTGTCAAAGTTTTTGAGAGCATAAATAGAGAAATGTTGAGCTTTTCAAATGATCATCAGTAACTGTGTGTGCTCGTAAATCAACCCTTTAAACCTGTCAGAAACTGCTGGAGAAAAGCAAGTTTGTAAGTGTGAAGGAATTATTTGTCATTGTATAAAAAAAAGTCTAAATGAAATGTTTGTTTAACCTGTCACACTGATTCTAATTTCTGATACCAGAATAAGAATTACTGGATTTATTTAGTTTAAAGATTAAAAAATATAGAAAACAATGACTGTGACTAAAACTAAAAAGCATTTTCGTCTCAAGACTAGACTAAATTCAAAATAGTTTTCAAAATTAACAATGACTCCCAGTGCATCATATACCGATTGTAACAACCCTGGGTGTGCGATATTGATGGCAAAGGCGGCTTTTGGCTTCTTTATAAGATGCACCATGCAATGTAAAGCCATCAGCTGCAACACTTGACACTGAGAGCAGCTGACCTAGTATAAAGAGCAAGAAACTCCTTGTAGTGCAGAGGGGGATGGGTCAAACAAAGCAAGGTTATTATTCACAGTTTGTGTCACGAATGAAACCAAATATCAATGTTATTTTAACGTAATGTTACACAATTCACATACAGTTGTCGTTCAATAATGTGACATGTATTTATGTCACATTGCCTTACGTAAGAAACGTACGTGTTTTAACGCAAATCATGATCTTTATTGTAAACCTCAAGTAATTTTCTGGTGTAAACATAGATGCAACTGTTTGACATTAACAGTGTGTTACAATGTGTTTCAGCGGTGTGTCCAGCCTGTTCTCATTCCGAAGTCATCGAATACCACTGCTTTGTCAGTGTCAGTTTGTAATACGGGTGGTTACCTAACCATGTGCTTTTGTTGATGTCGTGCCATTGGTAGCAGCATCCTAAAATGTTAACAGCAGACACAGGAGGATACCTAATATGAAGACCTGGGAGAGGACGAAGCTGGGCTGAGGCAGGGTGGGGGGAAACCCAGGATTGGGAATCAGGAGTGGAGCAGGCAGAGGAGCAGAGCAGGATGTAGCTTGAGGTGCCCGCTGCAGGCGAGGCAGGTCAGCAGCTGAAGTTCTGGAGATGCAAACTGGAAACCGAGGAGATCAGAGTTAGGAGCAAGGTAAACGGCCACAAACAAACATGCACAAAATCTGGTGCAAGACAGGTGCCAAGGGCTTTACCATACAAAGGTTGACAATGAACTAGAGACGACTGCAGAGAAGAGCCGGTCTCAGAGGCCATTTACATGTACACGGTGATTTTGATAAACAGAGACATCTTCCTTCATTTGTGCCCTTTGTTTACACGCAAACGGAGATTTCTCCTCTGAAAACGAGTCTTTCTAAAAACTCCGGCCAGAGTGGAGATTTTGGAAAACTCCGTTTGCGCGTTTGCATGTAAACTGAGATGAACGGAGATAAATGGAGTTATAGGCAGCCGACATCACAGTATGCGCCGGAACTTGCGCCTGTGTCAAAAGTGCGACCTATGTTGCTATGGTGACAATGGATACATGGAAGGCTTGAGCTTCTCGTTACATTGCCACCTACAGGTTTGGCATGCTCTTGTGTATATATATACGGGTAAGTGTAAACGAAGATCTTTTTGAAAACGGAGACAGTGAAATGTCCGTTTATGAAAACAGCCGGCCATGTGTAAACAGCCTCTCAAATACTCCAGGTGGATTGCTGAGTGATTGCAGGTGTGGAGATGATTGCTGCAGCCTGCCTCACCTGCTCACACTCACACAGAAAGGAGGGGGGGAAGGGAAGAGGGAAAGGAAAAAAAACAGGTGCAATCCTAACAAATGACCTGTAAATGAGAGTTGGAATACACTGTGTGGCTGATGGTGACATTTAGTAGCAATGTAATATAAGGAGCTGGAAAGTCCCTAAAGGGTGAGCAGGTGGGGTAGTGGTTGTGTCAAACAAACCCTGGACTCTCACCGGGGAGCTGGGTGTTTGTTCCCTGTGCGAATGTTGAGCCAAACCATTATGTTTTTTTTCTACAACTAATCACATGCTTTTGTTTCTTAAACCTAACCATGTGCTTTTGTTGAAATCCTGGCGTTGGTTGCCACGTGCTTTAAGTGCATAACATGTCAATGTGAAAGGCCACTGACAAAGTGACAACATGTGATGACATGGGAAGAGACTGTGATGGTAGTAACAGAGACTAAATACATTCATATTACCAATTATCAGCTGGTAGTCTATTGTACATTAACATTGGACTGTTTTATTGAAGTTTTTAGCAACACAAAGACTTCTGGTAAGTGGGATGTCTATCCATCCATCCATTATCTGTAGCCGTATCCTACTCAGGGTCACAGGGGGACTGAGGCTGATCCCAGCTGACATTAGGCAAGAGGCTGATTACACCCTCGATCGGTTGCCAGACCAACAAGGGGCTGACACAGAGAGACAGACAATCATTCATGCTCACATTGTAAGTGGGATGTGAGGATTTTTAAGATAACATTTGCACAGATGTGAAGCCCTGACTATATCGGACTGATCTTTAATAAATGCTATTGTCTTTTTTCCTCTGTGTTTGACTGTTAATGTTTTTAATTTCTGTAATTACTTTGAGGGGAACAGGTCTGCTCAGCTGACACAGTGACAAACTGAGATGATGCTAATTTACATGAGAATTCATGTCAAATGGAAGCTGAAGCATTCTAGCTATTCTGTCATAACAACTTATAACTTACACAAGGTCACAGGGGGGCCTATATATAAAAGAACAACTGGAGACTCCGAACAGTAATCAGAATCAGATCAGGGTGTGAGGGGATGTGAGTGAATTGTCCTTTTTAACATGTGTTTTTCCTTCACTGCATTTAGGTGTTTTGAATCTTCCATATAGACCTCTGACCTCTAATAAGGAATAGGTGAATGTGTGTGTGTGTGCTTGTAATATTCACTCTAAGAGTAACTCTACAAGATCCCCATTTATTATGTGACTGTATCATTATAATTTAGTGAGCTGCTGTTCTGCTATTGTGTTTTGCATTACACTTACGCATCAACTGTCAGCACCTTGATGTCTTTTTCTTTGCATTCTCTGTTGGTGCAGTTTTAGATGGTGCTTATTACAAGTAAACCACTGTTCCTGCTGCAGGAAACATAAAAAATATTATGTTATGGTCCCTGTGGACTCCCTGGAAAGACACCAGGTGTGGAAAAAAGAAGCAAATATAAAACTTTTCATGAACTGGGTTGAATCCTGGCTGTGGTAAATCAGTTTTTAACTAGAAAGAGACGTGTACTGTGTACAGGCTTTATGAGATTGACTTAACTTGCTTCTGCGCCGAGGCCATGTGAGAATGAGAGCATCTGTTCATTTGGACTAATGGAAAAACAGCTTGTTTGGCTGGAAGGTTATTTGTGAAATCTGTACAGTCAGTGGTGACTGGCAGCTAAAATAGTTGTCGTGCTGTAACCTCATACTTCAAATTAATTGTAAAATTGAATTAGCTGATACTCAGTTAGTGCTGCAGGGCTGAGACGAAGGACGTTGTTGTTTTATATGGTGGATATCCTTTCCAGTCAAACAATACCTATATTCAATCCTTTCAGTACCCAGATCTACAAAAGACGGATCATTTGTGTAGTTTTACTCAGCGTTCTTTGATTTGATGTGACGTGTCACTGGCCCACTACCGCAGCAACCACAACCCATACCTGTAGTGTGGTGAAGAACGCAGTGTATTTGAGGGAGGTGGCTGTTCAGCATGCCAAGATGCTACCAAAACGTTGAAAAGTATGGCTGGGCATCAAATGAAGTAGGAAACCAGAGACCATTTTTGGATTGGATCGCTCTACTGTACTTGCAAAATGGTCCTCTGCAGCTAAAAGTGAATGTTGGCCCTCCCTCCAGTGCCTTTGCTCAGACTATGCCCATATTTAAATCCTGCCTTCATTTTGATCTCAACTACACACGTTTTGCAGCATATCCTCATACAACAGTTTGCATGATATCCTGTGAATTAGCGCACCATAAATTATGTTATGTCCTTAGCGTAAAGTTACAGAAGTTAGGTTTAAGGCAAGTGAAGTTATTGGGGTTAGGTTTAGGGAAAAACAACAACATTGTGATGGTGTACCTTAAAATGACTTAAAGTTCAATCAAAGTTCATACTGTCCCCAACACTGGTCTCCTGGAGAAAGTCCCAGGCAAAGTCCCATGTTTTGTTATGTGCTTTGTGACCCATCCACTACCTCAGCCGGCCTCCTCATGGTACCCTTTCCTTCTTTACTCCCACAGCATCGGTCTTCCTGATAACATGGGCTGTACATGAATTACTGGCTCATAATTACAGAGGATATGTCCAAACTTTTTATGGGAGTATCTGCAAACAGTGCAAGTTTTGTAAGCCAAATGCGGAAATTGGGGCGTAGGGTGGGGCAATGGCCTCTTCCTTCCTTCCTATCCCTGTACTCTCTTGCTTGGACCACACCCATCTTTTAACTTGGCCTTCGTTTGATCTCATTTACACACCTGTTAAGACAGACAAAGAGACAAAGGCCCAATTCCAAACCGATCCCTTACAGACTCACTGACTTAGAGGCGCGTTCATGTGAAATGTGTGAGTGTGTGAGGGCTGTCCCACTGTCAAATCGTCAAGTCAGAGAATCAGTGAGTGAGCCCTTTATGCCCCCTTACCGTAGGTCAGCATCGATGCGGTCTTACGGTCAGGAAATTACCCACAGTTCATAGCATTGTGATGTCAAATACAGGGGTTGCCCTCGGAACACCGGAAGTGTTATAAAAAAAAAACAATGAAAACACGGTCGGCAGATATGCAAACGGTAATGTTATGGAAGGAGAGCAAAAAAAAAACAGATAAACAATGAAACATTACATTGGAGGATTTAACAAGGATTTAAGATGGTACATAAATACACATGAAGTCAGAGGAATACCAGTGGTTATATTCCACACACAAAGAATATATATCTATATCTATATCTATCTATATCTATCTATCTATCTATCTATCTAGATATTCTTTGTGTGTGGAATATATGCTGACAATAACTGATAAACGATCATGCCCAGAGGCGCCAGTGTCAACAACATTTTGTAGAGAGGGGGATAAGTGCTGTCCTATTCCTATTTGTAGCATCCGGAGCCCTTTCAGACTCTCACACTCAATCACTTACAGCTGACGTCAGTTAAGTCAGTGAGGGTTCAGGGCTTGAGTCTTTAGGGGCCGGATTGGAATTGGGTCACATATACCCTTGGCAAATTACTTACAGCCAAGGATGCACGATAATATCTGCACGTCATCAGTATCGGCCGATATTGGCTTCAAAATGAAATGTCGGAATCAGCCAATATGCTTTTTCCTATTTTAAACAATTAATAAATATTACTGTAGTGCCCCACTGATTTTAGTTCATGCTGTAGTACTTGGATATTTGTATTGTAGTTCTATCCTTATGCTGATTTCGTGAAATACCACCTCATTTATTACTTATCTCTTTCGATTTCTGCATTAATATGGAAAATGTGTATTTTTGTTAAGGTATGTTTGTTTGTTTTGTTTATTTGGAGATCTTCAAATATCCCACATTTAGAGCAGACCTTGAACTTCTCATGTCCGTTTTGTGTATTGGATAGACAGGTGTCAATCAGTCAAGTTAGGGTGAGGATTGTGACCTGTCGGATTCTGCGAAGGGGGGGACTTAGTTCAGACAAGATGAGACGGAGCGTGGAGAAACGCGAGGACAGAAAGAGAGGATGATACGATGTTTTAAGTTCGTTATAGTCATCATAAATGCAGTATTTTGTAAGAAGTCAGACCCAGCGGGATTGTGACTGTGTGTAATGTAAACCGGCGGGAGTGTGAACCGTATTGAGAGATGTTCGAGTGAGTATTGTTGCTGAATTAGCTGATACTGTTAGCACGTGAAACTGAGTTAACTGACTAGCGTGCGCCTTCACAGGAGCGGAGGAGACCTGCGTCAGGCTGCATGTGGGAAGCCTGGGTTTATGTACAAGTTTCTGAGTGAGTATAGATAGTGTGAACTGTAAAATTATGCACATTTATGGTTTTCCAACAGTATATTCATTTGAGGTTTTGACTTTTAATGTTAGTGTGCTTCGGACATTGCCACTCACGCTGCTGCAATAGAGGTGCTCAGGACTTGCCGCTGCCAGGGACTTCGTGCACGTGGACAGAGCTTTTCTTCTTCCTTCAGCTCGCTGCGGCATGGAGGGTTTGAATGGACTGTTACTACCAGCTTTCTGAGTTCCCAAGGGACCGTGAGTACGAACATTTCTCCACCTGTGGGTTATATATGAGCTCCAACAGCGCGCCAACAAACATGGTACCATGGACTGAGTTAGAAAATCCTGGGTATTATTATTATTCATTATTATTTTTTAATTTTGTTTTGGGGGTGTGAAATAAATATTGTGATATTTTTGCAGTCAACTTGTGTGTTTGAGGGAGATTCATGTTTAATAGTTATGTAAGCCAATTCACTGTATGAAATTTGATTTATGTTGGGCTATAGTTGAGTAGGTAGGGAAAACGTGAATATATTGCCATCGGTATCACTTATTGGTCAAATGAGTTGTTACACATCAGCATATCGGACATCGGCATAGAAATCCAATATCATGTGTCCCTAGTAGTGTCATCAAGATAATATTTCGCCATGACACACGGTACACTAGTCTGGGGAAACTCCTGATCTCGCGAGCTCATGTTCTGTTTTGCTCCGCAGATCAGTTTGGCCATGCAATCATAAACGCGAATTCTGGCATCGGTTAAAACTGGGCCAGTCACAACCGTTTATTACTTTGGAGCGGATTATTTGAAATCACGTCATCAGAATAGGAGGGACAAGGACCGGAGTGAATGCATTTCGTAAACAACCAACATGGCTACTGATTTTGAAACTGCTATGGTAAATGTGTTGAACAAACTGGAATGTACATTTTCTTCAAGAGCAGAGCAAACGGCTGCACTGAAAGCTTTTATTGAAAAAAATTGCTGTGTTTGCCATCCTGCCTACGGGGTTTGGTAAAAGTTTAATTTACCAACTGGCTCAGTTGATCGGGAAAAAGATGGGACTCAGTGAAAACCCAGTGGCTATTGTTGTTTCTCCGCTAGTTGCTCTCATGGAGGAGCAGGTCAGGGAAGCGACCAAGCTGGGAATCACAGCCATGCAACTCAGAGTCCACAGTGAGGAGGAAATCTGCAAAGATGGCAACACTCTTTCCCAGACATCATCACAGCTCATCTCCGCTGCAGCTTGCTAGTCCGTTTACAGTGGCGTTGTGCTAGCCTACATCACACGTTTCGTTTACTCTGACTAGTTTTCCGTCTTTCCAATTGTGTGAAGGGCACTTTGAGTGACAGCCGTTGATACCGCCCCTTGGGAATAGAGGAAATGTATATTCTGCGTCCAGACCCATTTACGTTTTGCGAATTGGGTCTGGCAACACCAGGCTACACATACACAGACTCACAAGGTTAAATCAGTAGCAGATGTTGCAACATTTTTGTTGCTGGTAAAAAGGTATCAAATAAAGCTCTCTATTGGTATTGGTATCATTCTAAGAGTACTATTGGTACTGTCTTTGTAAATTTACCCACTCCTATTCATCAGTTTTAATGTATCAATCTCAGTCAGAATACAGTTACAGTGCATGGAAATACTAGTCATAAGTCCTTTCTTTATCCTGGAACAAATATACTGGAATTTAATAAAAAATGCTCATACAGTACTCTGCCTCTGAGCGTTGAGCATTCACGAAACTGTGAGGCTGCAGGCTGTGGTCTGTAATGAAAGACAGCTCAGTTGGCCTTGTGAAAAGATGTGTCTTGATGCACTAACAACATGTGTCCATAATCTGCACGCGTACAAACCCTGCTGCTGCAAATATTCAATTATAGCATCGGAGCACATTCGCCACCCTACTTTAGCCTTGCTAACAAGGCCAGCACAGTTCCCAATTATTACAACCGTCAAGACCACTTCTCAAGGGCTGCAATCTATAAAAAAAAAAATGCAAAAGTGAGCAGCAGAAGGCCTTATTTGATTAATCGGTGCAGCCAGTGTAAAGTGTGTGGCAGGCCCAGAGGGAACAGGGCAGTGGGTAGGGAGCAGGCACCCCGGCTGGCTGGAGAAGCACCGGGGAAGGCTGTTGACAGTCCCCAACCTCATTAGAGGGCTAGTCAGAGGCGGCTTGTTGCAGTGCAGTCTGCTGGAATGTGTCTCAACCGAAACACTAGAAGGGCTGTGAAGCCTGCTGGTGTGTTGTAGCCATGTCAGGCCGAGAGCAGAGCCAAAGTCTGTTTGTACCACTACACTGTTTTGACATTAATTATCCTCCCACAGCCTGCAGGCTGGAGCTCATAGCCAGCTATTGAGAACTTGCTCTGTAGCGGTGTCTTTAATTTCTGATGTTAGTTTTAAAATGTTCCTTGGAACTATTTTTGCAAAGGAGCTACGTTAGCAATTTTGTTTATCTCAGGGAGTTTTTGTTTTCCTACTTCCCTGCCAAGCCTGTCTTAAGGTGGCAGAATTTTGTTTGTCAAAATGGGTCTACAGCACGTAATGTGACAGGATCCTGCTTGTATTCATGCAATGAGGCAATGCAGATTGAGCCAACCCTTTAAGAAAGTGGTGTGTGTCTGAACAAAGCAGACGTTAGCAGCTGTGTTGTAGAACACTGGCCTGGCTTCAGCGTCCCAGAACTGGGTTGAGACTCTGCACCGCTGGACATCCCGCAGCTCAGGTAATGTGAGATAAAACTGACAGAGCAATAACATTTCTTCCCTCCCTAAACGGCTGTGATGGGAGCGAGGTACATCCAGAAGAGCAGACAGGGTGGTGAAAGCGCCACTTGGGTACTTATTTATCGCAGACTTCAATAAAATGGGGTTGGAATCAGCCGAGCCTACCTCATATCCTCTGTTTAACCGCAGCAAAACAAATTAATGCAGCTTTACCTGAGAGAAGACACATCACCGGCGAATAACCTGTTGCAGGATTAAAGTATTGTAAAACGAAAAGAGCCAGGCGTGCATTCTTTTTTTTTTTTTTTTTTTTTTTTTCCAAATGAAAAATAGTGTTGTGATGCTCACAGATTGCAAGAGTGAATACAACAATGCTTCATCGCTCCCCGGAGAGAGAAACATTACACTATTTACAGCCCTGCTCTGTCCCAAGAAGCAGCTTGAAAAACAACCTGTGTCACTCGCCGATGGGATCTTGGGCCAAAGTGATTGCAATGCAAGGCGCAATTATCAGAGCAGGGCGACATGCAGAGGCAGCATGGCTGTTACAGCATACTGCTCTCCACAGCCTCCTCACTGCTGCATGAAGAGCACAGCACCATAGCAGTGATGGAAAGGTGTATAAAAATAAATGAACTCCAGTTGGTGTTATAACATGGACAAGCATATAATATGAACAAGTATATAATATCCAAAAATACAACCACTATGATAAACTATGCACGCTTCAACTCGCTCAAAATGACTTTTGTATTTTTCATGGGGGAATATAAACAACCCTGATAAAATAAGCAAGATATCAGAGATACTGAATAAACAGGAAACATATTTAAGAGAATATCAGTTATATAAATCAACTCCCTTATACAGACATAGGGGCAGCTGTGGCTCAGGAGGTAACTATTTGTGTGTGATTGTGTGTGTAAAATGGGTGAAAGCGAATTGTAAAGCTCAAGGCAGAAAATTGTTATATAAGTGCGGCCAATTTACACAGTACGGGGCAGTATGTCCATTTTATTTAAAATGTGATTTGAAATGTAATTAACTGCGACAGTGTTCTTCATTCTTTGCACTACTGTGTTAAAACGGTTGACAGTTAAATTTGTATTACATTCGCTTTCTTTAAAGCTACGCTAAGCGATTATTTTTATATTAACAATGGATGAAATAACTTTAATATGAAAGGGAATGCTGATAGTAACAAACCAACAGAGAATTATTACCCACCACTGCAGTCCCTTTAAAAGTATACTATGCAGAAATTGTCGGTTATTGTTTGAAAACATGCTCACCAGCGAAATACATGGGGGTGTTGGTGTGTCTTCCTCAAGCTCAGGTCCTCTACCAGAAGCCTGGGAGTTGAGGGTTCTGTGCAGTATCTTAGTTGTTCCTAGGACTGCACTCTTCTGGACAGAGACCTCAGATGTTGTACCTGGAGTCTGCCAGAGCCACCCTTCCAGTTTGGGGGGTCACAGCCCCAAGTGCACAGATTACCACTGGCACCACTGTTGCCTTTACTCCCCACAACTTTTCTAGTTCCTCTGTCAGCCCTTGGTATTTTACGCAGCTTCTCGTGCTCCGTCTTCCTGATGTTGCTGTCGCTTGGGATTGCTACATCTATCACCACTGCCTTCTTCTGTTGTTTGTTCATCAACACAATGTCTGGTTGATTAGCCATCACCAGTTTGTCAGTCTGGATCTGGGAGTCCCATAGGATCTTAGCTCGGTCATTCTCAACCACCATGGTACTCCCAGCCCATACTCAGTGCAGATATATTCAGCACTTTGTCCTCGATTTTCTGTTGAATGCCTGATGTTTACAGTCTGGCACCTGGTTTCTACCTTTTTATGATGTCCCAGCCTCACTTGCACGCCTTGAAGGTTATGCTCATGGACGTCCTAAACATAGAAAAATAAGAAGAAAGTTAGAAAACCTAGGCAGAGAGCAGAGTCTCTGTAGATAAATACACAGTAACACACTTCTTGTAGGTCATAAGTAATGACTAAAAGGGATTCTTTTTTTTTTTGCATGATATAGTTTTAAGTTCTACGAAGCATTTTACTGAGTTTTGTAGTTCAGTTTTTGTTTTGTTTTTTGAATTCGGGCCACAGATGCCACCCCCATCAACCTCATTTCCATTTGAAGCAGTAACGTGTTTTCAGGAAAAAAAAACTGCAGTAGTATGTACACCACCTGCACAGTTAGCATCTAGCTGATGAAGACAGTGGGAGTCGTTAGCAGCCAAATAGCTTAATATTTTTCCTAAAGGCTGTTTAAGAGCAAAACAGAGCTGAAAGAGACTGAATATTAGACTGACATTTGTCAGGAAGCCAGAAACCCAACCCCAGTTAACACAAATGCTGCACTTCACCTGCTGGGTATGTAAATCAGAGGTGGGTGCAATTCATCGATGTGGCGATGCATCGAAATGTGGCACGTGACGATTTGGCATCGATTAATTAACGTTGATGCTTTGCCGGAAGACCGGAACAAAAAACACGTAACCGGAACCTAAACGCGCGCACCGCTCGGACTGTTTAGTGAGTGAGACCACTACAAACAGAGCATGTTAGCTTCTTTGCAAAATGGCAACAGCTTCAGCAGCCTCCAAAGAGCGGCCGATTCTCTCGCCACCGGGGTTGACTGCAACCGTGTGACAGTACTTTGGATTTTATGAGAGAGAAAACAAGACAACTGACAAGACCTATGCAATTTACAAGATTTGCAAAGCAAAAATAAAGTACCTCAGCAACACCACAAACATGAGGCAGCACCTTGTACGCTTTCATCCAGAAACGGAGAAGGTTCCTCCGGTCGTGCCCACCACACAGAGGACCATCCTGGAGACTGTCTCCAAACTTCCCAAGAACTCGGAGAAGGCGAAGAGCATTACAAAAGCAATAGCTACTTTCATTGCGACGGATTTACGCCCGTATTCAGCCCAGCGTAGCACACTCAAGTCAGAGCACATTGACCAGCTGGTATTCTTGCACAAGAATGTGTGTGTTCCAGATTCTGGAACTGACGATGAAGACTCTGATGAAGATGAGTAAGTAGCACAATGTGGACATTTGCCTCTCTCACACAACAGGAGGATGTAGGGGGTCAAGAGGGAGGGGAGGGAATATGGGAGGACAGTTAACTTTAAGATGAGTGTGAGTGCCACTCTGCTCTACTGTGTTTGTGTTGTGTTTACCTCACTGTACTGAAGCTCCAGACTGAATAAGTTCAGTTGAATAATGCACTTTTGTTCAGAAGAATGCAATTTGTTACCTTGGAATATGGCAGCTTTTTTGTTAAATTATCCTATCTATATTCCAGACTGAATAAGTTGAATTATTTAATTTTGAGGAATGCACTTTTGTTCTGTATGGCAGCTTTTTTTGTAAAGTTATCCTATTCATATTCCAGACTGAATAACTTTCCATTTTCCATTAAATAAATTTGATGGAAGTACATATCTTGTTTACTTGAATTAATGACCTCATTAAATCCAGGGCTTGACTGTTTTCACTGTTTTCTGCCAATAGAGGGGACTCTCGTGCAAGTGGAGCTTTCCCTGGTCAAAGTTAAGTAGGTCAAAGTGCAAATGTTTACATAAGTTATAAAATAAAATTAATATACAAAATAATAATATTTTGTGTCTTTGAAAAATACAAGTCAAATGTTCAAAAAACCTTGTTATTTACTTATTGAGTGTAGTTTTAGAGGAACTGAGTTAATTGATAGGCTATTTATTTAAAAATGTAGCCATAGATGAAGACAAAATCAATCTTGTATGGAAGAAAGCATTAAAAAGTGCAATAATCAAAGAATCGTGACACCAATAAGCGAATCGAATCGACAAGCGCCATAATCGAAGAATCGAAGCGCCCATAATTGAAATCGAATCGAATCGTGAGGTACCCTTGTTGGAACACCCCTAATGTAAATAGGCAACTCTTACATATAATTCGCCAAAACTATAAATTGATTATATGTTACATTTTGTATTTGTAGCTCAGTCTGCCTCCGAGAGGCTTGGGACTTTATACTCAGTACATAGGGTGTGCCATATCATCTCGTTCACGAAAATACCAATGATGTGAAAAATTCACATTGTGATACCCGCAGTATTTTGACTTGTTACATTTTGATGGCATATTGTTACCCATGGCAACATCAAACATGGCTGAAATCAAAATTATTACTGCTCCTCTGCTTCAGTAGTGTGGAAAAAACGTCCTGAATGTTTTATCAACAGCCCCGGACTTCTCAGACTCTTTAACCGCAAGGGCCTGAACGACACACAATGCGTCCAAATTCACACCTGTTCTTCTCTATTGTTCTTCCCCGCGACTGTGCGTCATAGCGAGAAGCCATGCATATCACGTGAAACAGCGGAATTGTAGCTTTCCGGCAAGACCAAGCACTTGTTGGTAGTCCAATGTTTTCACAGTGAAAAAAAAATGATAAAGTTAGACTAAAATGATGTATAACAGAGCTTTCATACAGCTTTGCACACACATTACTCTTGGATGGATTACTTGTGAACGCAGGCTTGCACAGAAATGCCACACATATCACATGAAAGCGCAGGAGCAGAGCTTTCCAGTGATATCACACACATCATTGTGCTGTCATCCGATTACGCTATAAATCCAGATTATTGTCTACAAAATAAAAACCTGACGAATTTTTTTACAATCCATTATACAGATCTTGTTATCAGTCACTTCATATAGTGAGGAATATCGTATCTTACCACGTCTTAGGCTTGAGTGTGTTTCTCCCTGTCTATTCACATTTGTAGTCCGGCTTTCAAGATGCAAATATCTCCATATTGTCCAGTTGACACTCCATCAAACTTTGTATGACAAGACCAGCCACTTCACCTTTGCGCACCCAGACAACTGCAGCCTAATTACGCATGCAATGACAGGGGAGTAGTCACCATAAACATTGAGGGGGACACGTTCCCCCCACCAATGCCCCAAATGTTTTTTTTTTTTTTTTGTTTTTTTTTACTGCAAACAAAGTGGCAAATATTATCTTGGAGGACATCATTGCACTTGGTTGACTATTTATTATTTATTAGACTATTATCTTAGATGTAAATATTGCATGTTTCTTTCAGATAAAACACATTTTTGACTTGTGAATGAGTCAATGGAATTTCTTGCAATAATGAAAAAATACTGGCAAACATGTCCACCTGGCACAAACCACATGTTTTGGACAGCTGTAAAGTGACAGAATGTCCCACCATCATGGTTCTTATATTGCCAGATTCCAGAGAGTCTCCCCTCTTCATATATGGCAGAATATGTCAACTTCCAACTTGCTATGCTGAGATACATGTAAAAATGTAAGAATTTAGGCACACAGATTTGTTTTTTTCATTGATATAAAAATTAATATAAAATACAGGCACATAGAAGGACATGACATGATGGCAAATCTGGATAGCCCACATTGCCCTGAAAAAAACAAGATATAGCATGTGTATGTAGCCTTTATAATGACTGTGATATGAGCTTAAAAGTAAACGCAGTAAAAATACCCCAAAAACGCCTAGGGCCCATTGGGTTAAGCGACTTACCGCCCGAAAGGAACTCATTCAGCAGCTCCTCTGGCAGCAGCACAGCGTCTCCTTCTCTCCTCTCTAGCCAAGCACACAAGTTAGTTTTGGCCCTCCTTATTTTATATTTTACTTAGATGACAGTTTGTGACATGTTATTTGTTTTATTCTCCTTGTGTTTTAAATGGGTTTAGTTTTATTTTGTTTTTTTGTTTGTTTAGTTTTGAAAGGTGCTATGTAAATAAAGTTTATCCTTATCATTAATATTATAGCATGTATTTTTTCTCTGATATGCCCCATTTCATTAGATATTTTACATCAGTGACTTAAAAATCTTTTTTTAGTCATATTTGTGACCCAGAATCTTCAAAGTGGGACTTCATGGCTAATCCAGGAATGCAGCACATGTTAGATCCAGCATAGGCAGCGGCTGCAGACAGCGTTTTCTGAAATAACTCATTATTCCTATTTTTTCTCTTGGTTATAACTCACATACAATAATTTTCCTCAAAATATGATAATTTCAAGCCTCTGGTACAATTGTTAAACATTGCCCATCTAACAATGCGGCGGAGTGTGTGGTTAGCGAAGAGCCTCCAATATTTCAGAGCAATATTCCACGCAGTATTAAATAAAAGGACAATATTGGCCCAATATATTGGCAAACTGACCTCAGTGTGGCCTACAAGCTGTAGCACCCTTAATATATCCATGTTAGTCCAGGGTTCCCGCGGATCCTTAAAAAGTCTTAAAAGGCATTGAATTCATTAATCTAAAAATAATGCCTTAATTGGCATTAAAATATCTTAAATCAGTCTTTCTACAGTCTTAAAAATGTTAACACGTGGTAAGTAGGATTTTAAGAATGTAATTAGTCTAAACTGTTATACTAAAAATAATAGTTAACATTTATTTTTTAAAAATAATTTGCTGAATAGCAGTAACGTCATGCAATCATGAGAGTGGAACCAACAAAACAGTGATGTGTTTGCAGCCGTGACTCAGAGCAGATGCACGTTGTTCATGTAGCAGTCGGACAACATGGGAAAGTGTAAATTTAATGAGAATTGGCTGTCCAACAAAGATTTTTCTGGATGGCTGAAACTGGTACCAGACAATTTATACGAAGCACGGTGTATTTTGTGCAAGAAATGTTTCAAACTGGGCACGATGGTAATCAAGGCAGTGGAGTCCCTCATGCACAGCGCGAAACACAAAGCCTCAAAATCAAGCTGTCAACAAACGCCTACTACTTCTACTCTTGTCTCTACTGTGCCTCCACCCCCATCTCCGATATCAACAACCCGGACAGCAGCACCAAATCTCCGGACAATAGGCTCGTTCGCGATGAACTGCGCCTCGCCTGAAAAGTAGACGAGAGCAGGCGGCCGCAGCGGGGGGCGCTGACAAAAAGCCGCGGTGAAGTCGGACAGTTTCCCGACAGTTTCCAGCAGCCTTCAGTCCGTACAGGAAGTCACAGACACACTAACATCCTGTCTGGAATGATGTCAATTCATTAAAAAAGTGATCAGACCCATATAGGCTATCGGTTTGTTTTCAGTCTCCAGTTGTTTTAATTATGATAGATTAATTTATTAAAATGCTTTACAGGTGATCTGTAGTTTATGTTCATGGTTTATCCTCCATTTGACAAGAATTCTCCTGTAAATCAGCATCATATCAGTTTGACCTGTCCCCTCAACTACACAGGCTAAATAAACAGTGCTTAACTATAAAGTTAATACTTTCAGAGGAAAAAAAGACAACAGCTTTCACATCTGATGTTATTTTAAGAATCCTCACATCCCCCTGACCACAGATCTCTGTGTTGCTAAATACTTCAATAATTAAAACAGTCCAGTGTTAATATACAGTAGACTCTGTATCTAAAATGTCATCTTGTTGAGTCAACATCTTAACCAATCAGCTGTTAGATCAGGTGAGAGCCAGGCGGTGCAGTCGGTGAAGAGCAACTGCAGCGCCTGGCTCTAAAAACTGCAGCTGCCTCGCTCTCGCGGTTTTATCGCCATCCACTTTTGTAGTATGTCAGAGCAAGTCGGGATGAAGTCGGGCACAAAACTAACCTGCATGCATTGTGCGCTGATTGCCAGTGATCGAATCTGCGCATGCCTGGCTCATCTCGAATGAACCTAGTTTTCGGGTGCACACCTACGCTAAAAGCAAAGGTGCTGTGGTGTCTGAACACCATGGCAAAACACCAATCATACAAATCAAATGAGGGAGATTTATTCATTTATTTAA
Organism: Epinephelus fuscoguttatus; assembly: GCF_011397635.1. Classification (NCBI taxonomy): domain Eukaryota; kingdom Metazoa; phylum Chordata; class Actinopteri; order Perciformes; family Serranidae; genus Epinephelus; species Epinephelus fuscoguttatus. The sequence goes on from NC_064752.1 coordinate 41,917,532, forward strand.
TTTGTGTTGATTGTGTTGTTGGTCTTAAATTTCATTTCAAGTGGCATTAAAAAAAGTCTTAAAAGTCTTATATTTAACTTGCCTTAAGCTGTAGGAACCCTGTAGTCACATACTCTGTTCTAGCACACATCTCACATTTCCTCAGAAGCAATCAATGCCTAAACTCCTTCTGTACTGCTACTTCCCCTTCACTGTGACAGCAAAAGGACATGGTGTGTAGCTCATGGTCACATTACCAATGTTAATGCCTTAAAAATAATGAGAAAAGTCCAACTTGATTTTTAGTGTGTGCTGAAAATTCTGATGGGTGATATGAGATTCAGTGCAACACAGTTGGACAGGATTTCTCTTCTGTTTCGTGTGGATATGTTGGTTTCAAGTCTCTGCTTGTCCAGCAGCCTCTTACACCTTGCTGTGGTTCGCCAGTCCAGGAAACACAAAGAGAATAGACAAAGATTGGGGGAGACTTCATGCTGCACATCGATGTTTGAGCCAGGTTTCCCAGCTTAGTCTGGAGTGTGAAAGTGCACCTACACCATTGTGCAGCACTACAGTGAACAAAGAGACTAAGGTATGAGACCATACTGCACATGCTCAACTGAACTAAGGATGTTGCTATGGAGCAATACCAGTATTCCATGATCCCTTTGGCCCAGGTCTCATGATTTGCTATTGATGCAAACAGCATTATTAGCACCATTACTATCTATTATTACTAAACTGTGGGCCAGAAGAAGCCCCATAATGTACATGAATGTACGTACTGTACAGCAGGGGCCACACTGAAAATGCAAAAACATGCACCTCGAGATCATTAAAAGTATCACTAGACAGACATTCCCTTTCACATCAGCGTTCACCAGACGCTGCTTGCACAGTAACTGATCATGGTTGTGTGCACATATCAATGTGTCAAGCCCTTTGTCCTTGAGTTGCACCCTGGAACTAATTTGCAGCTGGTGAGGAGCATGCAACGGCAGCCGCAAACACACCAATTAAACTGACATTCGGCTTTCTGCTCACTTGTCTTTCAAAACACGCAAGGGCCAGTACTCCAAAGCCCAATGAGAGGAAGTTCACAAGTGAAATCCCTCGATCCCTGAGAGAGAGCAGAGGCAATAATTACTGGCCAACACATTTGATTTATTGTAGCACTAGATTCCCCTGGCATGGTTATAAAATACTCCCAAGACCTGCCTGAGTGTGATGCAAAGAAGCATCCCACATACAAACCATTGTGGTAAAATGTATTTCTGGCTTTATATTACAACATGAATATTTAATCTTAGCCTGGTAGATTTAAAATAATGTTTCTGTATATTCAAATTGAGCTCCAGTTGGGACCAGAGCATCAAGTGAACACCGGAGAGAAGGGGACATCTCGAGACAGACAGATTGACGACATTATTGGTGCACAAGGAAGGAAAAAGATTGAAGACAAACCTGATATCCCTCTGAAATCTGTGATTGAGTCCTTTCTTGGCGTATGCCGATAGCTGAGCCACTCTCAAGCTTTAAATATCAGCCAGTCAATACAGTGTTGAAATAATGAAATAAAACGGCAACAGAATATGTATAAACGTGGAGAAGCACAGCAATGTCATTTGAAAATATGATACAGACTGTGCCATGGCCTGACACAGTCAAATTTGAGATCACTATAAAAATCCTTTTACCGCAGATCAATCCTGAGCCATAAGGTCAGATCGCATCTCTTTAAGAGCTGAACACAAACCTCATGGAGGCTCAGTGCTTCCCTTCCCTAACTGAGCTTCAATACTGCAACGTGCAGTATTTCCATGTCCACAAAGCACAGTGTACACAACATCACTAAAACGGCATTTATGGAAAGGACATCTGCAAAAAAAAAACGTAGTTCATGAAGGTTAACAGGCTCCAATGGGTAATGCATACTGTAATCATATAAAGGTTACAACAGACAGTCATTATACTGCATATCATGCATTCTCACTCTTCTAACACTGCAGCAGCCACAGCTGCTTACCTTCTAGTTCATATTTTGGAGTAATAACTTGAATTTTTAATGTAAATTACACAATAAATTAGGCTTGCAAGTTTAATACCCGCAGATGAAGGTCTCTTCTGCCCCCTGTCACCCAGCAATATGTAGGCTATTACACTGGATTGTGGATAAGTAGTGCACTTTGTGGTAAAGGAATGTGAGTACTAACATGCACACTTTAAAAGTGAAAGCACTTAAAATGAAGTGTGTCACATAATATATTAGGTAGCATGTTTAATAAAAACAGAGAGTCTCTCCTATCCGAATTAGGCTTTATGTCTTTCCGTTAACAGAGTGGTGAAGGGATGACGTTTATTTGTAAGCCAGCATGGAAGTTAACATTGCCCTGGTTCCCCCAACAAAAAGCAGATGGGATTTTTTTAAGATTTTGGATTATTGCAGAAAATAAGCTCTGTGGTAAACAAATGTTAGTGATAGTTACACGTGATGATGTTCTGTAGACTGATTTAGCCACTTGTTAGCATTTGGCTTTACTAGGACACAAAGGCTTCAAAACTGACGAGTGGAGTATTTTTTGATGTATTTTATGCCATAGAACAAAACATGACAGTCTTATTAGCTTTGGTTCATCACAGACCTTATTTCATGCATCTAAACAAAAACCCATTTAAAAGACGTATTGATTTCAAGACAAAGGAACCGAGTGCTAAAATGCTAACTCATTTCCAGATTAAATGGCTCTTTCCTGTGGAATATTTTGTGTGTACAGCATAAAGTTAGTTTAATTGCAGCATATCTTTATACAGGCTGTTTGCATTTAATATTCGTACTTATACCTACAAAAAGCAATGCACTATAATTCATATAACCTACGTAACTCTGAGCCAGGAGGCTGCAAAAACGTGACATATGCATTGCAGGCTGTTCTCCATTATATGAGGGGAGCAAAGGAGGAAGTCAAGTGATGTAGTGTAAAGACTGAAAAAGTCTGTATAGGCAGGGGTGGTGGATGGGTAAAACAAACACCCAGGAGACCAGGTCAGCATTTAGTTACTTAATGTGACACCCAACCATGATCCTTTTTTTTTTTTTTTTTTTTTTAAACCTGACCTAACAGGTAGGGGCAATAATGCGTAAGATAACATGGTGCTAATTCATAATGCATCATATGAACGAAGGACAATGATGCAAACTGTATTATTATAATGAAAAATGTCATACATAATTACATATGCATAATTTTTCATTAGGTTGTTCTTTAGTTTATTTTTTGGTGTGCATAATGGGAACATGAAGCAAAGGTTACAATAGAAAGACATGGGCTGAGGTAAACAAAGCACTAGATGACATAAATTGGAGCAAAGATACATGTAGGTGAGATGTTTCAACTTGAGCAACAAATTCACAACTTCCCCAGGATTATTTCTGCACTGTGAACTTAATATGGCAAACAGCTTTGCTAAGTCCCACCCTCTGAACACAGACTAGCCAATCACAGCATTGCATTGGTAAGCTCTGTCAAGGGTCTGACAACATCACGGCTGTGCTTCATAGACTCTCATGTAGTCCTTTCAAGCTTTCCTTCATTTTCAGGCTGGTTTTGTGGATTTCGAGCTAAACATTGTGCCTGGGGCACATGTAATAATGACACTTGTTACCTGGAGAGTTTGGCAGTAGATATGTTTCTACCCTGTTCCAAAACTAAATCAAATCCTGAATAGAGTAGGGTTAGCTAGCCAGCTAGCTAGCTAGCTGCTAAAGGTTTTATATACTGAATGTATATACATGCTACTACTGCTTTCTAATGATTATGATACTGACTAACGACCTGCCCTACAGGACCCAGTGAAGGGAAGCAGGGAAACTTTGCCTATATTTAACCAGCTGTGTGTCATCACAGTGTGTGCAGATGAACAATGTTTTGCTTCCCCCAGATCTCCCTGCCAGTTCGCTGGTGGAGGTCCAGGTGCTGGGGGCAGCATGGGGAGAAGACAAACACCATTAATTTTTACACACTGCCATGACACACAGCTGGTTGAATATTGGCAAAGTTTCCCTTTATGGTCATTGTCTTCTGTCTCAATCACCAGAGATGTGGTGGTTCACTTTTACATTGTCATCTGTAGCCTAGTTAGGCTTCAGCTTCATCTGTTTAACCTGTTGTAGCTGTTGAGTGAGTTTAATATCCTGGATATATCCTTCAAACAGATATGGTAAACCTTCTGCATCTCTCTGAAATCGCATCTTTGTTTTTCCGAATATATTTCTTTAGGGAGTGCAGTTAGTTACAGTGTTGCTCCATGCTAGCTTGGGCAGCTTGATAGACCATCACTAATGGGCAGGGCTTAGTGAAGGGTCACTTGCCATCAGTTTCGACTTATTTTGTTTTTATTAGCATGTCAGTAATATCAGGAAGTGGTTTGAGTTGTGTTAACTAATGTCCTGTTTGATTGATATTTGCGTAAAGTAGCTGCACTAAGCACTTTTACATATACCAGCTGTGAACTGGGAATGTTGTGGCTTCTGTTTGTATTATTATCACACATCAGCCCCAGAGACAACTTATTCCGAATCCTTCAAACTCCAGTTCATGAACATATAGAGATAAAACAAAAATGAAATGGTTCTGGGGTAGACAACAGAAAGAAGTGAAACTCCTGTCACATAAACAAACAAATGGTTGGTGCATTTGCTAGGTCGCTAGCTAGCTAGAGTTACTGTCCAATGATGCAGCTTTGTTGCTAAATGTTGTAACTTTTCAGACCCTCTTTAACAACTTGATTTCTAAAATCAACTTGCAACAAATTTAGTAACTTATTGAGACCATCAGGGAAAAAGCAAGAAATATGTTATATCGTATTTATGCTGCTCTGACTAGTCACAGTCCAGGGCTCATCTGAGTCACTCCCATCTCTCCCCTCTTCTTTTGCGCAGCAGCACTGGGGGCTGCCCAAGCAGCAGGAAAGACACAGCTGAGCGTGCCTTGTGACTTAACTGAATTGCATATTATGCTCCCAGTTCGGAAAAGGAGAAAATTTAACCAGCACTGTTAGTCAGTTCCGAAAGTCATACAATTAAACAATATGACTAACTGATTGAGGGACCAGCCAATCATTGCGTTCTATGAGGTAAAATGACTGTTTCTATCAATGGAGTCTGGAGGCTTTGAGGAGAGCAGAATGTAACGACGTCAATTTCCCATTGTAAAGGGCTGTCTGACAGCAAGGTAAAGCAGTGAAAATATTCATACACTTAAACTGATGTTGATTATTTTCAGTTAGTCCTATTTTTTTGTGTGGCTAAAATACGTTTTGCTGCCACCACAAACACCAGACTCCTTTGACAGAATCTTTTAACGCACAGCTCTCATACCTTTCAATTGCTTTGCTGAGGATTTTTCTATTGAATCTAATTTAGCTGTATCTAAGTTGTAAAATCCATGCATTTCTGTCAGAGTATGATTAAAAACATTTTGTCCACCACTATTCTTTCCTTCCTTCCACATGTAGCACCCACATACTGCTGTCTTATAATGTATTTAGTTTCTGTTGTGAGTTAGATTTCTCGAACTACCTGTCTATGTGGCTTGATCTCTGCCTTGCTGCAGCCAATGTGCGATGATGCCATCATTGTGCAAATGAGCGCATGATGTCATCTGGCGGCTTTTAGGGACTTTTTAGGAGGAAAACTAACTAAACTAAACACACCTTTGCAGTAACATTTGTTTACCACATATTGCAATTTCACACAAAAAAGATACATTCTGTGTCCAGATGTGAAAAGAAACACCGTAGGCTATATAAAATCATCCATATTGAAACTACTGAAGAGAGTATTGGTGTCTAAAACCTAATGTACACATACAAATATTTACATTTACAAAGCCTTCAGTTTATATGTGAAGGGCTCGATACCACATTCAGAGTGTATGAGTTGTCTGGACACGGTTCTCAACTGGAGGTGGCCGAGTCAGCGGCTAGCAGCTAATGGCGCTAACCCCATAAACAGTGCTAAACAATGAAACAGTGCTGACAGAGCTAATGGTATTTACAATTTCTTTTCCTACAAAAAGGAATGCACCCAAATTCGTACATATCCCATGTTTTTTGAAAGGCTGTGATCACGTGACCAATGTGCTGATGGCAGTAAGCAAGGAAGCAGATCTGAGTGCTTGTAAGGAGGCAGTTTGATGTGCTGGATGGGTAAAAAACAAACAAACCAGACTTTCATCTGAGACTTTCCCCTGGGGTCACGTGTTCAGATTTGTGCAAACTTAAAGTTAACGGAGCAGTTTTAAGGTACGTCCTCACCATGTTTCTTTTCCTATACCTAACCTCCGTAACTTTACGTTAATTACATAACTGTACGTTAAAGATGTAACGTCATTTGTGGGTTGCAAACTCGTAGGATATCATACAAACTGTTCTATGAGAATACTTTGCGGTGTCAACCAAGGAAAGCTCAGGATGCCATTACTCCACCATATCTTTACACAGGAAATAGTGGTTTGCTGCTTTGTTATTGCTTTAAATTACAAGAAATTCAAAATCATAAAAAATATAATTTTCCTGTTAATTCCTGTTAATTTCTCTGATCTCTAAAGGTACAAACCTTTTTATGGTTCAAGTCACATATTGAACTATCTTCCTACGACAACACGCCAACTTGTTATCGTGAGAGAACACTATCAAAAGTTTACCCGTCATTTTAACAAGAAAAGTTTCTTTTTATGATGAAATACTATGGTTTGTCTCAATAATGAGAAAAATATGTCATTATAACATGAAGGTACTGTATCTTGCTGTGATGGGGGAAAAAGATCTTGATATAACAAGATTTCTTTGTTGGGGTTAAGTCTTCTGTGACAATATGTTCTTGAAGAAATGTCAAGGATTAAAAGGGAGTGTGATCGCTGTGCCTTTTCCTTCCTTATACAACCCACTCGAACAGCCCACATTTAACAAAGATAAGCCATATTGTGTGAATGCTTCCTGGGTTTTTAACTTTTCATTACAGTGTGTCATTTTAGACAAAAGCTCTTATGGATTTGTGGTCACCTCGAGGGCTTGAGCCATCCCTCGCTAACAAGGAAGCGATAGCCACAGCGCAGTAGTAAGTAATAATTTGTTGTCGGGCAAAGGGCTTGAAGCTCAGCACTGATTTAAATTCATTCAGCTTTAAAATATAATTCAGCTTTCTTGGAGATGTAAGGTACTGAAGCGTGTACATTTCAGACGGAGCTTGTGTGAGGTTATTATAACAATAAGGAGTTTTTTTGTTTTGGAGTTTCAGAGCAGACTGTTCTCTCTATCTCCTCTTTTTTAATCTTGGCTTCATGTTACAGATGACAAATTCCCTGGCACCTGTTTCTTTTTGTACCATCTCAGGTTTACAGAGAATAATAACAGCTGTCATCCTTTTCAGCAGAAGCATTTCAGCGGAGCTACTTCACACATCGAGACAGTGAAGGTCCTTGATTGATTGAGACAAGAGAGATACGGTGATGCAATGGTTGAGTATGTTCAGATGTAGAAAATGAATGGCCGATACAAACTTTTGTATTTGGCTGCATCAAGCCTTCATTATCGAATCATTTTTATCACAAACACCAAAGGGAGAGTGCCCTCAGTGCAGCCTTGATCATCACCATCCTTTTCACAGGATGAGTCTATTGTGCAATTTTTCACCCAGCTCGCCTACTGATGGCCCCTCTACCATCCAACGCAATCTTTTCACTGTGCCTGCCTTTAGTGCTCTCAATCCTGATAAAGTCTAGATGACATCTTAATAAAGGCTAGATGACCTTTCCCTCCCAGCCTGGAATGTATCACCTACACACCTGACTGTCTGGCAGAGGACCGTACAGTGCTCTATATTATAGTGGGGGTGCTTTATTTGTCACTGATAAGTGGGAAAACAAAGGATCCATGCAAATGCATCAGCCTCTTTCAACAAAAGGTGTGTTGCACCTAATACAAGAAAATTTAATAGCATACAGCCTGTGTACAGACTTAAGTGCAAGCTACAAAAAAAACCCCCACCACTGTGTACATTATATAAGCACTCATAGTATTGAATGTGCATCTGCTGGTGTTGCAGTATAAACAGTCTGCTCTCCTGAGTATTAGATTTAATACATAATGTCCACATGTGAGGGACCACAGGAAGGAGCTTGACTAATAAACCATAACAGTACTTTTAAATTTATAATTAGGATTCCTAATTTTAGCCCAAAGGTGTTTTTAAGACTGTATAAAGACATTACACTGTATCAGAGGCAGAAGATAAGATGCAATATGGAAAGTGCACAGTGCCAGTAGTCCTGATAAATAAGCCTTTTTGTGTGTATGCAAATTCAAATTACAGAATACCATATACAGTGAATGGGCTGTCAAATATTATATATAAAATCATATATAAAAATGCTGTCAACATAAAGCTACAGTAGGTTTTATACTGAGCACTGAATTATTTACATGTGCTCCAAGCAGGACACACTTAAACCTCACGTGTATTTTAATACTTGTACATGTAGATTAAAGCTGCAGTTGGTGACTTTTATAAAAAACATAACTTCTTGTCATATTTATGAAAACTTTAACTATATCCTCACAGAAGTACATGAGACAGATAATCAAGGAAAAAAATCATGTCCACCCTCCTCATTGTGCGTCTTATGGCATTTGCAAGAATCCACCGTACATGAAAACAAACAACTCTGGCTCATGGGCGGTGCTTTGTTTTGGCTTGCCTGTTTCTAACACGTTGGCCGGTGGCATGGGTCACAAACTTTCTCATGTTACAGCTTAACAGTACACTAAAATAAAATATTTCTGAAAACATCTAAGGTGAAAAATAGGCAATAGGCAATAAAGTATTTTTTGAAACACATTTTATTGGAATAGTACAGATTGGCATCATAAAGAATGTTTATGTTGAGCCCATTAGACCCAAACACCATTCCACCCTGATATTAGCCAACTAGTCAGGGGTGAAACATGATAAGTTCTACTTGAAGAACTTGTGAAGAACTTTGCAGTTGAACCCCACAGTGTTAACGTTATTTTCTCCAGGTCTCGGAAAGACACTGTATTGCCTCACCAAGAGACGCTAAATGGTGATGTTCATTTCATTCCATTGGAAGAGGATTCTCTTGTGTGCTATCATGGATGTGAATGAAGCTCCATTTGCTTGTTTCACCGAAATGTGATTGCCTTCTTAAGGAATACCAAAGATGACGACCATTGGTGATGGCCCAGGTGTTATCTCTAATACCCCTGATATAACCTTAGTTACAGAATCCTGATTCATATTTGATCAGTGCTGCCTAGTTTGAAAATTTGCCTGCAGTTAACCAGCTGTGATTGACATGATTGACAGCTGCATCCTCAGCTCTGATTGGCTGTTTTCATTCATGTGCCGTGGATTCTAGCAAATACTATCAGAAGCACTATGCGGAAGAGGAACATGATTTGTTTGTACTTCAGCAAATACAGTATGATAAAAGTTATTTTCATAAAAGTTACCAACTGCAGCTTTAATGGCATGCCGATAAAACATCATGTATATGAGCAGGCATTGTTGTTTTACAAAGAGTTGAATATCAGTGCCCAATATCAAATGCATTACAATATTTGAAAATTGCAGCTTTTTAAGCTGTAAAGCTGTCTGTTTTATTACGTTTCCCATGTTTTATTCAGAGTACTTACAATACTATAGCTATAAAACATATTTCAATAATAACAACATATCAAATGACAGTGCAAAAGGCTTCCCTTGCATCAGCTGAATCTGCAGCTTCTCTGAGCTTTATGGAGCTTTATAGTGAGTTTCAGCTCATTGTTTATCTGTATAACCCACAACTTTACTGTTCTGTTTCACTTTTAATGCTGCTCAGCACCAAACAGCAGACGGACACAGTTACAGATGAGCTGGTGAACATTGTGGGATGGTGGCTAGATGGTAACTCTAGATTTGTGAAACTTGCGAGCCATTTTAAAATATTCTTATCTCTGTGTTTTATGGTGTAACAATGCCAAGATTATTAAGGACTGGTTAGGTTTAAGCACAAAAAGGGTTTGGTAAGAGGAGAATTTAGGAGCTACAGAGAGCCAGATATTTCCCTCAGGAGTTGGTTAAGTAGTAGTAGTAATAGTAATTGATTTGGCAGCTGTGTTGTCATGATTCAGCTTTAATGACAAAATCTCCACTTAATAAATTCATTATAGTGCATGGAGTTATTGTTTACACATTACACACTGTAATTTGGAGGATAAAATGATTCCCTGCTTTTATGATATTAATTATTTCTTTTTTTTTTCTCTTGGCAGAAAAATTGCCTGCACTCAAACCATGTTGAAAGCTGTGGCAACATATGGCACAATCTATAAACATTTCTTCTAAAATGCTATTAGGACTGTGTATGCAGCTCAGTCACCAGAAGCAAGGCTGGCACTGTGTGTTTCTGTAAATCACGAATATATTACATTTTCATGTTTCACACATACCATATCAATGTTTTTAAAATGACATAGTATGAGCTGACTTTGTCATCGGGAGGTGGAGAGGATGGTGGGTGGTGTGTCTCAGACCAGTGTTCGAAACCAACAACCAACAAAACAGGTTGTGTTTTACTAACCCATAGCTGTTCTTCCTGCAGTTTTTTAGCCACCAAACATTGGTGGTTTTCCGGTGTCTTTTTAGCTACAATAAGTCTTTATTTTTACCGAGACATCACTGCATTTTAAGCTGGGATTGTGTCCCAAAACATGATCTTCTCCTAACAATAACAATGTGCTTTTTGTGCCTAAACCTAACCACACAGCCCACTCTTACCAAAAAACAATCTCACAGGTCAACTGTGCAAGCAGCTTATTATGACCCTTACTTAGGTTTATTGTAAGTTGTCAATCTCTAGTGGCAGCAAAAATTATTGTAGGAGCAAAGGAGGAAATGACGTGATAAGAAAAAAAGAAAAACCCTAAAAAGCAACAAAGTCCGAATAATGTTCTACAAGTATCAAAGAGTCGTCCATAGGGTGGACAGGAGGGGTTGGGATTACTCAAGCAAACACAGGACTTTCACCTATGAGACTAGTGTTTGCTTCCTCAAGTCAATGTTGATGTTTTCTTATAATAACAATGTAGTCTAGTATGCTAGTATGTATAGCATGATATGCTAGCAACTTACATGTAATACATGTAATATCTGATGCACATCACTAAACCTAATGAGTAGTTTTAGAGCAGAATTGCAACCATTTCATGATGTTAATGTTGGGTTTAAAACTACAACCATAATCAACCTGGTCTCATTCTAGAATCGTCAAAAACCAGCCCTTGGTCAGTGACTTATAGCGTCAGACACCGACAAAAAAGGCCATTCTTTCACGTTGCCATGATACACTGCCAGTTGTCTTTATTATTTAAAGGTGCCCAACGCCGTCAGGGAGAAATCATCAACTTTGATCTGGGAGGATGGTGTTCGCTTCCTGTAAGATTGTAAAGCCAAACCCTGTTCTTTTTTCCTTAATCCTACCATGTGTCTGCGTTGGCAATACGTAACCATGTGCATTTGTTGTTGAGGGGAAAAAAAACTTCCATTTGCAGTGTTACGTAGTGCGTTTTTTTGAAAAAGACTATGCAAACGTTACATTTCCTGTGGAAACAGAAGTGTATTTTGAAAACAGGCAGAACTTGACACAGCATCCCAGAATGTCAGCAACCAATGCACCCAGGGTACCTTGCACGTCGTATCTCGACACGGGAAGTCCATGACTAAACGTTGATGTGTGACAAGGTTGGAGTGAGAATGTGTAGGTAATATATGTTGTTTGGGGCCAGTCATACAAATCATTCTGGAACTATGTGGAAAACGACGTATTCTGTCATTTAGGTATGAGAGAGCGTTGAACCACACGTTAAAGGGCCAGTGTGTAATATTTGGCATGGTTTATTGTCAATCTGAATCTGAATCTGAATATTCTCCCCATTAATATGTTTATACAAGTGTATAATCGCTATAAAATAAAATTCGTTTGGTTTTTGTAGCCTTATAATTATGCTTTTATTTTTATATATATATATATATATATATATATATATATATATATATATATATATATATATATATATATAGCAAAGGCCTTGCTTTAGAGAGGTCGCCATCTTGCACCGCCATGTATGTAAGGCAGCCCCAGCGGACAATCCAGCCAGCCAGAGAACGTGTGTCACGTGTATAAATAAACTAATTAAGACAGCGGAAGGAAGGAAGAAGGAGGAGGAAACAGCAGAGAGTGTTAGTAGTTCGTCGATAGAGAGTAGTGAAAAGCTTTTTGGTTATAAAGTTTGCGAATGGACCACACTTACCACGCAACAGGAGAGAATGAACCTGAACCATCATCTGCGAGGAAAAGAAGACACAACTTCACTCCTTGTGATGCACACATGGAGTTCCTCATCTGTATGCTCCGGCTCTAACAGGTATGGCTCTGGGTCTGTGTCCGCTACAAGAAACTCTTCAAAATCGCGTTCAAAGTCGTCCATTGCAGCTACTATAGTCCGGAGATATTGCTAGGCTAAATAAACAGCTGAGCTCTGTTTACCGGCTACGCTGTCAGTCAGTGTGCGGGCTGGAGATTGGTGGAGCAGAGAGGGGAGGGGGGTCCCCACTCGGCGTGGTAAACGAGTATGTGTATAAAGTTATGAAGTGTGTCTGTTACGCCAGAAGAGTCAGAGTTTGGGACGGAGTCTTTTACCCCCTGGAGTGTTACCGGAGTTTTTGGAGCGCTCAAATAAACTGGCCTTTTTCCCGAACGCTCCTCTGGTCTCCTGCTCGTGAGGGATTCATTACAATATCTTAACATGGTTTAGATTTCTAAATAAACATTCACCTCGTCGCTAGATAGACCTACTCCTGAAAAACTTGTGTGCAGGGCTTTTTGTCCCTACGAGGCCACTGTCATTTACCCGACGGGAGGGGTGAGCAAGTGAGCCCTGCAATCTAGAATTTGACCACTGATGTCACTGTTTTCAACCCATTTTACACACTGGGCCTTTAACCACAGCGATGTTGAAATGTAAGGTTCAGACATATCCACTACATAATAATGTACAAATGTAACATATCCGTGGTTTGCAGGAACGTACAATGCCCGCATTTTTTTGTGGTGATTGGGTTGGTGTATGTATTATGATACATCAAAAGATTATCTTTAAAATGATTTATTAAAAATATCTTTACTTTCCTGTTTCTAAATTTCAACTAAACAAGAGTATCATATCCTGTTTTGTTTTTTTCAGATGAATCAGAGTTTAAAATTGTCAAAATGGTGGTTGTTAAACTATTATCATTATTGCTATTATTACATCCATGGTTGAAAATGGCAACTATCATCTTAATACTGTCTAAAACATAGTGTTACTGTTATACTTGGGTGGCAAATCCATAATCTGATGTCCACAGCCTTACTTTTCACCATGCTACGTACTGTAAATGGAACATTGCTTCCTTGGCTCTGATTACTGGCAGTAAGCATAAATCCTATCCTTCTGAAATGTCTAAATATGTACTAGAGGGACTGGGCTGACTACTTCTGAATCACGTCCAACTTCTTTATTCAATATCAAAGTTTTCCATCTTAAAACTTTTCCACCATTGTTTTCTTTTGCTGCTTTCAAAGTTTGTTGTTTGATCCCTTTTTGTCTTCCATCTGCTGGTACCAACTCTTTATAACAATACAGTAGTCTTCTGTTATTGAACTGTTTATTCTTTATTTTTATTTTTTTTTACCAGCCTAATAAATGACTTGGAGGTTGTTTAAAGGTTTATTTTTTGCTTTCAAATATTTTTTCTCATAAATACAATTCTTTCGTTTGTTCACTTTTTCTAAATCTTGTGTTGCCTGCAAAGGGCTGCAGACAGACTGGTGCTATGTTGGTGTTACCATGGCTGCTTCCTTTCACCAGGGTTGCCCCATTGACAAAATCCCGTCTATTCAGTGCTGAAAATCAGCCCAGCTGCTTACAAATCAGCCCAAATGCAAAACCTCTAGGCCACTATATAGACTCCATGCGTCATCTAGACAGATCATCTTGACAGATTTAGTAAGGACTGTGCATTAGCTCTAGATCTGAAGCATTCTCTTAAGACTATAGACTGTATGAAATGATGGATGTAGCCACCGTGAAGTCATCCATTTGTTTTTGTTTTCCTTTTATGAAGCCTTGAGTTTTGCATTTTGGTCATTGCCATCTTGGTTTATTAGAGCCAGAGATGAGCATATTTGGACGACAGGGTGGAGCTGTGGAGAAACAGCTCAGATCTGACTTGACTGTGTTGACGCCTTGCAGGCAGCCTGTCAGTCTTAGCAGCCATGCCCTTAACTGTGCATAACTTTAAGCCTAAATAATATATAAACAGGCGAGTTATAAAAATTCATCCCCTTCATAGTTGTCATGAATGTTTGGATAAGCTACAGAGACCAAAATCTTTTTTGTACCAGGCAGTAAACATGCTGTGAAGTTGGGCAATTTATCATGCGGGTGTATGATAATTGACTCGCCTTTGGAGCCAGCCTCAAGTGGCCATTTGAGGAACTACAGGTTTGGCACTTGGCATTTGCTTTATCATTCAGCCCTGGAGGCTGCAACTTACTTCGCACGTCTAGGTAATGTTTTTATCACACAGACACACCAGGCTGAAGATGTATTTGTGAGAGGATTTGCAGTATGTGCATATCTCCAAACCATGCACCGGGATGCAATAAATTTATGACTTTGTTTTGAAGATATAAAATATAGACTGTAACTAAATCTCATAAAGGTAGACCACACAATTACTTATTGGTAAATCTATGTCTTTTTAGCAGAGAAGGGGAGCAGTGAGCCCAGAAACCACTGATCTTTGTCATAAATGATTAATCTAATGCTCTGATCTCTTCACTCCCACATCCTATCATGTTTATTTTAAGATACGTATAAACGAGTGACTATTTGTCTCCAATAAGGGCTTCAAATTCGATCTAATCTAAATTGGGGATCTATTTTAAAATGGTAACATTAAAGCTCAGATTCTTTAAAATTAAAGTAAAATAAATGCAATGAGGACACATCAGTCTTCAGTGTTGCTTTCAGTGATTTTCTGTATATCCTCTGCTGTGGCTATAGTCAAACAGTGTTGAGGCTGTGGCTTTTAAGGCCTCAACACAAGGACAACAGCAAGCAACAGAAGAGCTGTTCTGTATCTGCTTCCTCTCCATCTGCTTGCCAGTCGCAGGTTACCTCAGTGGGCCGGCTGCTGTTTCAAAGCAGACAGCTCATCAAGATGAGTGAAGTGCAGGGGCAGGAACTTATCCACTCAGGGGTGGAGGGGGAGCTAACAGCACACTTCCTGTCTGAAAAAAGGGTCCATGAGAGTGGCATCAGATAATGTAATGTATACAGAACATGTGCAGCCTTACAGTGCTTCATACATACAGGTTCTTTTCACAGTATTGGTTCCTTTGAACTGATACATGTAAGTGTACCTTTTGAATTTTGATGCTTTTTGCAAAATATGGTGTCAGCTTCTTCATGACAGGCCATTACAGAATATGTACATTAGACTGCTTGTGCTGCCAAAAAATTCTTCAGTGCACACTCATCATGTACAAGTTTACATATATAACAATAAAATATTCATTTACTGATTTAGCACCCCACTTGTATGTAGGTAGGCTATGTAAGCTCAATATGATGTTTCAGGACTGACCAACAATCAGTTGGTCCTTGAGGGGAAAGGAGCAGGTGTCCCTGTTACCTCTGCAGCCTTGTGTTGCATTCATGTGGTGTCAGAATAATCTGAAAAATGTGTGATATTGCATATCTCACCTTTAAGTTTCCTTTCTTTTTTTGTTCAAATTCTCTGAGCAAAAAAATACAGCACACATCTTTGTCGCGTCCATGTTTTTTCCAAATTACAACTTAAAACTCAGGAACACACTGATGTAGGAAGAATAACAATCTGGGAAGCATGGAAATGCATCATTGAACTTGGCTGGCAGAGGTCTCAACGATAACGAGTGAGTGCAGGGATTCGCGAGAACCTGGACGATTGACAGGCTGACCCTATACATTCCAAACCTTAACAGAGTCATTCTAAAAGATTTGTTTGTTCATTTTTTGCTCACTACAATGAATGGTTAAGTTTTGTGGCCTTTTGTGCAAGTTAGTCAAGTCTTTAATGGTTACAACTTTCTAAATACAGCCACCTAGATAAACATAGTGATTTAATGTAATAATGACAGTTGCACAGTTTGTGCTGTACTCAGCTGCACCATCAGGAAACTTTTTAAAAAACTTTTTAAAACTTGTGCCTTTTTTTTTTTTAAACTTTGATTTTTTTTCTGTCTGGTACCTTCCTTGTGAGCTGCTTGATTACCTCTAGCACTGAAAGTGGGGGAATGTGAAGCCTGGGCAGGGCTTTAATCAGGGAACCAAAAAAAATCCTGATGAGTTCCTGATGATGCAGGAGAGGCCTGGCAGTCTGCCTCTCTGGCTAAGTGGAGCAGGAGGAGCAACAGCTGCAGCCCACAGACTGGGGTCAAGCTGATAGAGGCTGAGATGTCTGAAAAGTCTGGCTGTTGCAGTTCTGGACACACAGTCCTTCAACCTTGACCTTGAGCCAAAGATCTGACCCTGCTCAGGTGTCACCCATCACACAAGCCTGATGCTAATGGCTCTATAGTGATGTATCTGTTAGTTAAGACCACCAGTATCCACTGATGCGGAGGCTTTTAAGTGTTCTAATGGAGGTCTACAGCTATGGCATCGAATAATGGTATTACTGAAGTTGTCAGCGGTCTCTCTGGGTCACTCTGAAACAGATCCCAAAATTAAGAGAAGTGCCTATGCAGCACAAATGCTGCTGGCAAGATACCGTGATGAATTGGTGGGCTATTTTCAGCTGCGATCCCAGCAGTGCAGCTGGCGCTGTGCCACGGAGGGGTCGGCCTGACAACTTCAGATGAGGCCCTGGGGCGGGAGGGACGGGTCGGGCAGGGCGCTGGGCTTGCACTGGGCCTCGGCCAGCTCTCTGAAGTGGTTCCTCCAGGACGGCAGATGGAGGACTATGTGAGCTGGAGCTGTGTTCCCACAGCTCAGTCAGCCGCTCCAGAGGAATCAACCAGCTGGGCTTTGAATCATCCCGAATCATCTGGCTTCTGTCGCTGCAGGTCCCACCAGTGAAATCAAAACTTGCTCTTCCAGATGGAAAGACAGACAATGCACAATATGTCGTGGTGCACTCCGTGTGACAGACTCGTGCCTGCCACAAATGAAGCAGCCGGAGCAGACTGCAGATACAGGACGCCAGTGAGCGTGGTACTCCTTTTACTTTGTTGGCTTCTAATGCACCGCAATTACTTTACTGTAACGTGTCAGTGCATACAGCATGATTTATGTGACAGTGTTTCCTCAAATATCTCACTGCAGTCACACCGGGATCAAATCGGCCTGCTGCAGTTAGCCAACAGCAATAATTAATGTCCATAAATGAACCCTCCGCTTCACATTTTAATAGCGAGAGTGCAATGACAGTCCTGATGTTATGAATTCCACTGAGTCCTCTTTCAGAACCTTTCACCAGCTAGTCAAGGGCAACACGCACTTCACACCATACCTGACATGCTGTGTGTGTGTGTGTGTGTGTGTGTGTGTGTGTGTGTGTGTGTGTGTGTGTGTGTGTGTGTGTGTTTTGGCGACAGAGGGCCCAGATTTAATGAGGCACACCTGGCCCTCATTCATAATGGAAGGCAGATTTCATATTAATTAGGTGGCGGTCTCAGTGTCCAGGGTGATGTCGAACAGCTGTAGAGATCCAGTTTACGCTGCATAATGTATGATATCTCACTTTTATTTAAAACCAAGGGAGTGAAGTCTTCATTGTTCAAGCAGTAAACAACAGAGAGGAAAATGATTCACTCAACTGAAAATGAAAGTCTTAATGAAACAAAACTTGAAACAAAGGAAAGAGACAGCCTGTAAAGAAATGTCTCTGAAACCTTCAACTTCCTGCAAGGTTTTTTTTTTTTCCTCTCCCACTGAAGCATCTGGTGGGTGGCTGGGTGAGTGTCAGTGTAGGTGTAAGTGCAGACTGCAGGTATCATGTGTCCCTTGTGTGAGCATGTGCATAGAGCGTGTTTGTTACTCAGAGCAGGAAGTTACCACTCCAGGGCCAAGAGTGCCAAGAAATAGTCTGGCACATAACTCTTTGTGGAACCACAACTTGCTTTCACACTTTGGATTTTGTGCAATTAAACACAAACTTAATAAGTAAACTTTAGAGGTGCTGTGGACTGATTTTATTACCACTAGAAAAGACAGCCTAGCTCTTTCTCTGATTCCAGTCTTTGTGCTAAGCTAGGTTAAGCTGAGTAATAATAATAAACTTTATTTATATTGCACTTTTCAAAAAACAAGTTTACAAAGTGCTTCACAAACATGAAAACAAATACACAATTTATCCCAGTATTACACAATCAGAAATGAACAGATAAGACAATGAATAATAATAAGAAACAGTAAAAACATAGGTTTTAACCATAAGTTTTAAAAGACGACACTGAGGTAGCTTGTTTGATACCCAAAGGAAGTGCATTCCACCACTGTGGACCCCTTACAGCGAATGCCCTGCTACCATCAGTCACAAGTCTGGATTTGGGGACCAAAAGTAACAGCTGGTCAGCAGACCTGAGAGTGTGAGGAAGGGTGTAAGGGGTAAGGAGATCAGAAATGTAAGATAGGTACAAAGGCCGTTCAATGACTTAAAAACAAACAATAAAATTTTAAAATCAATTCTGAACACCACTGGTAACCAGTGCAATGAGGCCAGAATAGGGGAGATGTGCTCATACCGTCGGGTTTTTGTGAGAACTCTAGCTGCAGTGTTTTGAATAAGTTGAAGGCGGTTGATGGATTTCAGTGGCAGTCCGGTAAATAAAGAGTTTTTAAAGAGAGGTAAAGAGGATTAGTTTTACATGGGCAAGTGGGGTAATGTCACTTTACCACAGGACGTCGGTAACATTAATGACAAATTCGCATGGGATAAGAAATATCAGTAAAACTACCACAAGTGGGAGGGGTAAATCCATTCACGTGCCGCCGTCCCCTCCTGTCGTCATGTGAGTATGACGTTGCTTCCTGTGTGTACCACACTCCTTCCAGGCAAGATGCAATGAATCGTGTGCGTCGTAGGCCCACAGTACCTGAGGTTTCACACAGATTTGTCCTACTGTGAAGTGCAAAACTGAGTGCTTCTTGAAGAGCCTCCATGCTTGAAAATCCGCGAAAAGCCACTTGTAAACAGGATATGATGAAATATCTACACACATATTTACTGCTGGTCTATTCACACGGGATTAGTTTTACCTAAGGTAATTTTCAGGGACCCTTTTACAAAATCTCTGGTAGTTTTTACTTTACCCACGTACCTATGTAAAACTAATCCTGTCTGAATAGGGCTTTAGTGATATTGCTAAAATGTTTAGAAAAACTCAGATCTGAGTCAAAGATTACCCCTAAATTTCTAGCCTTGTGAGTGCACTGTAATCCTAATGAAAGTAACATCTGGGTTACAGAATCTCTGTGTGGTTTAGGTCCAAACACCATCAGTTCAGTCTTATAGTTGTTCAACGTAAGGAAGTTGCTGGACATCCAGGCTTTAATGTCTGTGAGACAGGCTGTGAGCATGTTAACTGAGGTGAGGTCTGATGGATTTATAGATAGGTATATTTGAGAATCATCAGCATAAAAATGGAAAGAGATGTTGAAATTGCGAATAACCTGACCCAATGGTAGCATATAAAGTGAGAAAAGTAAAGGGCCAAGAATCGATCCTTGGTGAACACCACAGGTAATGTTAGCATAGCTAGAGAAAACATTTGCCATAGACACTGAGAAGGTTCTGTCAGTAGCTTTTTTTTATTTTTGAAAGTGGGTTTATGGGGTATTATTTGATTAAATTAGTAACATGGTAAATTTATTTTATTTTGTATGTTACATTGCAGGCGGCACCTTAATGTGGTGGTTAGCACTGTCGCCTCACAGCAAGAGGGTTCGTGGTTCGATCCCAGGAGGGAGTCCCTCTGTGCAGAGTTTACATGTTTTCTTCGGGTACTCCGGCTTCCTCCCACAGTCCAAAGACATGCAGGTTAAGTTAACTGGTGACTCTAAATTGGCCGTAGGTGTGAACGTGAGTGTGAATGGTTGTCTATCTCTATGTGTCAGCCCTGCAGCAGTCTGGTGACCTGTCCAGGGTGTACGCTGCCTCTCACCCAATGTCGGCTGGGATAGGCGACCCTCAAGAGGATAAGCGGTTACGAAAATGGATGGATGGATGGATGGATGTTATATTGCTAGATAAACACATACATATAGGTAGATGGGGTGGGACTGGCAGTAGAAACAGTTTATGAAGAAAATACTTGGTCATGCCCACTTTTGGCATAAATCCAAGAACAGATTTTTTTTTTGTGTGTGTGTGTGACATAAATAGCTACAAATCATAGACTATATGACAAAGATAAAGAACATGACTGCTCCCAAAAAGTGAAGCTAAAACATCTATGATCACCCCCTGATGGCTGGCTGTAGTGTAGCTCATATATCCCACCCCTTCCATGTTAACGGATTAGACACGGGCCAAACTAAAAACTCAAAGCATGTGTAAAAAAATTTCCCCCAAAGACAGTTTCTGTTATTTTAGGTAGTTCTTAAGTGAAGTTTGGATTCATTAGTAATTTCATACTTTAAAAAGGGGTTTGTTATCTTGATCGACAGAGATGTATACCAGGTAGTGTGCTCATGATCAATGGCGACTGGTCATACCCATCAGGTGTATGGGAAGGAACTCAAGACCAAGTAAATTGCTACTGTGCAGATTCTGGCTCCGAACCTCACCAGCACAAGATGGCAGTGGCCATATCCAAGATATTTTGGCTTCCTTTTTGTACAGTGGGAGGAAGTGGAGATGTGTTGTTTCATATACTGTCTATGGTAGAAATACAGATACAGAGAAGAGCTTTGCATTACACTCCTTTGACATGTCTCTTCAATGTTGAGTCAGTTTCCACATGCCCAATCTCGAAACCAAGCCGCAACCTCCAGGGCCGATAAATTAAGCCAATGCAGATGTGGCAAAAACTGCAGTTCCTCTAATGGCCACTGGAGGCTGGCTCCAGAGGCCAGTCAATCCTCATCAACCCGAAGTTAAAATGGCCAATTTTACAGCAGAAATAAACATGTTTACAGCCTGTTAAAAAAACACAACCCACATTCCCTCTCTGTAGCTAATTTTCCTGTTCATGACAACTGCATGGGAATGGATTTTAATAAATATCACCTGTTGATGCTTTATCAAGGCTTAAAGTTCCACATAATTAAAGGCATGGCCGCTTTGAGTGACAGACTAGTGTCCTCAGCTTCTCAGTCAGATCCATCCCTTTGCTCCCCTACAGCTCCAGCCTCTCATCCAAATATGGCCAGTTCTGGCTCCAAAAATTCAGGATGGCAACAGTTTAAATACCAGACTCTGGGCTTTAAAATGGGAGTCCGTAAACCAACAGGTGAAATCACAATAGGTTCATCCATTATTTCATACAGTCTACGCTCCTAACCCATTGTCCATTGTTCTGTCAATATTCCGGCCAAGACAACATCCTCTGTGCGCCAGTAATTTAGGCTAATCTCTATAAAAAGATATCCAAACATGAATGCCAATAACTTGGGAAAAAAGCTAATAAAAAGCTAAATTATCATCAGACTATAGCTGAGGGATTCTGAGATTGCATTTCGAACAATAAGTTTTGCCTCTTTTGCTCTCCAAATGCACTGTTTTACCTGCCACTCAAACATGATAGGGCAATGCTCCTTGGACTACGAATGGAAACCAGAAAGCTTCCAGTACCGCAATCTTGTCCAACCTTGTTGCCTACAGATTCTTTATACACATGCAGATATCTGTTTACAGATATTACTACATACCCTTTCTTGCTGCAGTAAATACTTATTATAGCATCAAATGTGTGTTCATCTGTTTTTTGTTTTGTTCCTGTTAGAGTAACACTTGTTTAAAACTACAGTGATGATTAAAAGTGAGCCTTTTCTAAAGATGAAATCCAAACAGAACGACAGACAGGGTGGGGAAATTTGAGAAGTATTGTGAGGTGGACTAACACACTGTCTGCTGTATAAATGCTGTATGAATTTGATTATGTCATTATTATCCTGTGTCTGTTTCTGTCATTTATGTAAGTTTCTGATGTTCTTACATCTAAGTACTGTATAGAGAGAAGCCTTTAGAGCAATGTCAAAAAAATATAACACATTAGAGGATGACATTGAGCACAAACCCTGTTTGAACACCTGCTCATCCAAAGGTTTGACTGATTAAATGAAGTTATAGAAAATACGTGAATTCATACATGAATTTATCCGACCTTTGAGGGCTTCTGTAATGAGCTGTAGTCATTAAAGTGAATAGCACCTGAGAGTCTGACCTTGATCATTGAGGGATGGAATTTCATAAACTTGCAATGCAATGAGGGTTGTATTATTAAAGCATTTTAGCAGGAGTTTAAATGTAATATGCTCATAAAGCCACATTCCATAAACTTTTTATCTAAGAACAAAACAAAACGATAATTAAAGGTGTTTTTGTAACAAACCACCCCTGAACCCAGTGAAATTTGAATCTGCAGCAAACCATCTGGGCATCTTGGTGTGAATATGTTTTGTCCCACGTTCACTGAAGCGCTTGTGGGAAAAAAGAAAAAAAAAAGGGTGCGAACTTAACAAGTTTTATAAGAGTTGATAGGCTGCAGTGAGATTTGCAAAGGTGTGATTGTTTCGATTTGCGTGACAGAAAATCTACATGCTTACAGATCCTCAAACAATGTTCTCAGTGGCCTTATTGATAGGCTATATGTGGGAATAATTTTCCTTTGAGCAAAAATATTCTCTTACACTGATGATTCATCAAGAGCAAACACCCTGATCATGGTCGCAGCATTTATTCTTTTGTCATACAGGTAATTGTGCTGTGTAGTTATGTGGGACTGCGCCTGTGTTGTACTTTTTGCCAGCTTAATAGTGAATGGAAGCAGCAGGTCATAAGGATACACAGATCGTAGCACACAGATTTCACCTCAATTAAAGACCACCTACAACTGGAGATTGCAATATGTGTAAAAAAAGAGAAAAAAACTTATTTACATATAAAGATAGGAATAAGACTAAAAATGCATAACCTCAGGACAACACGTGGGAGTCGGTCCTTGATCAGGAGAGAATTCACTTAAGAGTGAAATAAATGTACTAACATGGTGCAAAATAAAGCTTAAAAACATGAAGAGTTTTTGGTGATAAGACCTTTTGCGATATCAGTTTCTTAGGAGGTACACATGCCATGAGTAGTTCAGGTATATCCCCCTGATGGAGTGTAGACACTGGTGGTGCTGAAGCGATGGAGACACCTGAGAATGTGGATGGATGTGATGTGGAGCAGGATTTCTGATGATGGAAGTACCCCGAGATGCTGGATGTAGGAGGTGAACTGGGTGAAGGAGGGTTGCATTGAGTGCATTTACATGGACATGAATAATACATTTGTACCCAATTTCTGTATTTGAGTATGTAAACACCATATTGCATTCTCAGAAACCTGAAAACGCCCTCATCTTGTTTATAAGAAGCCCAAATATGATACCAGCAGTATTCCAAAAGAAACCACAATACTGTTGCACGTATACACCTTATCCCAGTTATTGAGAGCCACCGACTACCTGGGTAATGTATCCTCATGCAACCGTTTGTATGATATTCTACAAAAATGCACACACGATTCAAATGATACCTATAAATTAGTACAGCACAAATGGTGTTATGTACTTAACATAAAGTTACAGAGGTAAGGTTAAAGCAAGCAAAGGTACTGTGGTTAGGTTTTGGAAAAGAAACATGATGCCAATGTACCTTCAAATGAAGCAGAAAGAGGAGGGGATTTGTCATACACAGTACACGCAGGCCCAAAATACAAACACATGCACAAACAGGACCTATACATGCATTTAATGGAGGGACGTCAGGGCGAGGCCGCCTTGGGGGGCACCCCGAGCAGTTGGGGGTCCAGTGCCTTGCTCAAGGGCACCTCGGCAATGCCCAGGAGACGAACTGGCACTTCAGCTAGCAGTCCACACTCCATGCTTGGTCTGTATGGGAACTTGAACCTGGTTCTCAAGCCAAGTCGCTATGGACTGAGCTACTGCCACCCACAAAGAAGTGTGATGGCCAGGAACCAAACCCCAGTAAACTGCTTGGAAGGCAGCCATGCTTACCACTATACCACCATTGCTGCTAGTATAGTTGACCCAGGGGAATGCCGGTATTTTGTGACCCATCCACCACCCCGACCTGCCACCTTACAAGACCACTTCCTTCTTTTCTCCCGTCAGCGGATTGGTCAAGTGATTGCAGTCTTCCCAAATACATGGGTAATGCACATATTACTGGCTCATGATTGCGAAGGATATGTATGGATTTTGGTGCATTAATTTTCGTAGGAAAATGTATGCCCAGTGCATGAGAACAGAACCTGACCTGCAGAGGCATGGCTTCAGCCAATTGTTGTGACAGAAATATAAAAAAAAAATGGCAGCAGCGAAATTGTCTCACTTCTGGAGTCATGAAGAAACAGAGTTTTGTCTTTTGGTAATGAAAGTCGCTGCATATCTATCCACTGTGTATCTTCATCCACTGCCCCCCCGTACTACTCGCAGTAACAGTGACAGTGCAGTCGCTGGGTGTCCATCCAAATGTATCGCAAATTTTAAGCGAATTTTGTGAAAATGCGCAAAAGAAAATGCGACTTTATGCACGTTTCCATTCATTATTGTTTTGCGAGTATTGGGAGTCAACAGGTCAAGCAGAAGGTGGCGCTTCTCATGAAAAATAAAATGCAAAAAAACACCCGTAGAAGATGGCGCCATGAGATGATGTCATTGAGAGCGTCTCATGTCCACAACTGATGTAAACAATTACCGGCACATCCATGACTACGGCGAGATGGAGAGATTCCTTGGGAACTTCTTGGCTATTGTGAGAGCTCTCATCACACTCATATCAGCGTTGTCAGCATAGCCTACATAATGCCGTGATGTCTGTGTTGGTACACCAGGCAGCGCACATGATGCAGCGGTATTCAACACATCCAGTCTATTCAGGTAAGCTGTGAAATAACCTACACTCACCTGACACTGGAGTAATTACCTCTCTCTAAGTTCACACAGGTGTGTGTGTGTGAAGTAGAAGTATGATTCGGTAGCCTACGTCATTGTTTATTTGCTAAATCTGTTTCCATTGCCAAAGTCGCATTTTCCTAATATCGATATGCTGACTTTTCTACCCCCTCCAAGCGTAAAAACTTTTTTGCAATATTTCAGCCCTTTTTCGAATTTCTGGCGTTTCCATTCAAGTTTTTTTTTTTTTTTGCAATTGTTGAAAATGCGAATAAAAATAGGTGGATGGAAACCCACCTACTGACAGCCTAATCCAATTTCTCTGTGCTTGTGAACACCACATCTGGAATATGATCATAACCTGGATAAGCCTCATAAATGGGTTATAAGTCCATGTAAACACACCTATTGTTTTCACACCAAAATGACAACTGGTCAATGGTATGGTATTGTATGATTGGCTCACGGAAGTCATGGTAAAATCTGGTTGGTTTAACTGGAAGAGTGAACCCCAGAGTCAGCTGATTTAGTTGTAAGAGACACAGAGAGTAAAAATGCATGAGTAGCCAAATGTCTTCCTGACTGAACTTCTGCTTAGCTTCATTCCTAGCCTACACTTGTCATGCTGCTTCAGAAAGATTTGAGATTAAAGGCATTGGACACCCACATGGGTGCTTTTAGTTATTCAGGCTAATGAGACTTCTGCCCAGGTTTAAATTTGGTGGAGCTTTGATGGGACTTACAAGAGGTCTCTAAAATCCATGTCCTAATCAAGATGACAAACGTGGAAATGGTTTCATGCTCCTGGTTCTGTTCCAGGTGGGGATGGAACAAGATAAAAGGCCAAAAAAGTACGGTGGCTTTTATAGCTCAATTCACTTCAACTTACATAACATAACGAAACATAATTAACAGAAAACATCTTCCCAAATTTGACCACACACATGCAGCAATAAAGAATGTGCTCCAAACATAGAATACACAACCAAATACAGAAACATGGTAAAGTCAGGTATCACAGCCAAATACAGAAAACAGGAAACAGAGATTTAAGTCAAGTTAGGGCTGTTCATGCCCTCACAGGGGTCTTTCCAGGGCAGCAAGAGAAACTGACTGTGTGGGTGGACCCTTAAAGGCCCAATGTGTAGGATTTAGGGAGATTTATTGGCTGAATTTGATATTAATATCAATGTTTTCATTAGTGTATAACCACCTGAAAGAATCGTCGTGTGTTTGTGACTTTAGAATGACCTGTTTACACCGATCAGCAAAAACATTTAAACCAGTGGGTGAAGTGAGTAACATTGATCATTTTGTTACAGTGCAATTTTCTGCTGAGAGACCTTTGGTCATGGCATTCATGTGGATGCCACTTGAAGCCCTCCACCCACCTAAACATCACTGTGGGTTAATTAGAGAGGCACTTACAAACATTGATTGGCTGTTGAAAAATATGCAGACTATTAATTGGTATCAAAAATGAGGTATGACATCATGAAAATCCTTTTCCTAAAAATAATCTTTAAAATCAAGTTGTGCCTGTCATGGCGGGAAGACCACAAGAGGAAATAATGACATTAATAACAACTGCACTCTGTGGAGGTAATACAGTTAACTGTTTGCTAAACTTGGCCGGCCTGTGAAGCTTTGGATTTCTTTGCATGATAAAGCAATGTGCATGGTACTACAGCTGTAAATACTCTGTATTGAACAGTGGTGGTGAATGGTAGTGTCTTTTATTAGCTTTTCTAAAACCAAATATTGGCTACAAAAGAAAAAGGAATGGCTTCTCTCTAGCTCTCTCGATGTCTTGTCTCTTATTTACTCTGTGCTCCAGTAACAGTTGAGCAAGTTTGGAGTCTGGCAGAGCCTCGGTCAACTTTTCCCTTTTCCTTTTATACTTACAAACTGCATGCCATGTGCCACGCTCGTCTAAAAAAAAAAAGAAAAACAAAAATTAAAGATTGTTAAAAGATGGGGCTGGGGGTATGCCAAAATCTTCATGGACAAATTACATTATATTTAGTCAGTTCTTAAGTTAGCTGATGTTAGCAAAATGCTAGTAAACCAGACAGCTAACATATAGTCACATCAAGAGGAGTTGGCCTAATGTCAGATCAAGAACATCAGCCAGGTTTCTTCCTCTTTTTATTTTTATTTTGTGGTAACGTTAAAGAGATTTTGAAAATAACAGATGTGTTTTTAAGATCCATCCATCCATTTTAAATATTTATATTATTTCTGTAAGGCTACTTGTCACCCCACAATAACTAACGTAACTTGCTACAGTAAAGAGAGACAAACATACTTTACTGGGGACCAGAGTTGGGTATAACGCGTTACGAAGTGTTAGAGTACTTTGATTACTTTTTGCAATAACGAGTAACCTAACGTGTTAGTTTGCTGTATGAGTAATCAAATACTTAAGTGCATTTTCAAACAAGACATCAGTTACTTCCGTTACTTTTAGAACGCTGGTCCTTCAGCTCCGAAACAGCAACGGTTGTCGTTTGGTTCTAATAACGGAGATAACTTTCAACCTATCAGTCTGAAAGAAGCCACGGAGCTTGTGGCTCACTACGTGGTCAGAGAAATGCTGCCGGTGTCTACGGTGGAGTCTAAATAGGTGGAGGAGGACTCGCTGACAGACATATTTCAGACTCAGGACTTGCATTATGCCTGGTACACGCTACACACTGGTACTCACCAATTATCCCCGGTCGCCTTTCACGGTGTGTGTGATGTCATCGGGTTATTCTTGTCCTATTTTTATTACTTTCACTATTATTTGAGTCACTGTCTGTTCATGTGCCAGCCGACATGTTGTTGTAGTCACCTAAAAGCGTCAGCAGATGGCAGGAGCTACATTTGAAGTGCCACATGTAAACTGTCAAGCTATTGTATCTTCCACAGGAAGTTCTGACAAATGTTTCAGAATAAAAGCCTATTTAGAAAATGGAGGGATTCTCTCAGCCGAGGTTATAAGGGGCTTTTAATTTGAAACAAGTGTTGAGTTTGAAATGACGGTGCGATATGTTAACTTTACAAAGACAACGGGAGCAGATAAAAAGTAAATATATAAACACACAAAGGGATTAATAAAAAACGGACCGTCTATAACGACGGACCGTCGTTTCAAATGAAGCTGGGAGCCTCTGCAGTTGTGGTGAGTAAAAGCCCCGCTGCTATTTGTTAATGTTATTACTTTATGTCCGACCGTGAGGATGTACCATTGTTTGCTAGCTTGATGCTAATGACAGTAACGTTAACTCAGCGGGTTGACAAAGTGCCTCTGCTGTTTCACAACATCATTTCCCCCTTTTACTCTGTGTGGTAACATCCCTAGAGGAAATATTAAAATGCTGGGGTGTTGTTGTCATACAGTTGTCTACAGCAGCAGATCGTTCTGTGTTTCTACTGGTCAAAGTGATGGCTGTGATGGGAGAATTGGATCTCAGTGAAGGGCAAGTGGTCCATAACTTTAATTCTGGAGACAAAAAAATGTAGGCTTAGCGCCCTGTGGTCCATTGCCCAATAGGAAATGTAGAATACTCAAAACTACTTTAAAAGTGCTTGCGTTACTTTTCTCAGGGAGTAACGTTGGAAGTACTTTTAAAGTAATTGAGTCACTTTACTCATCGAGTAACGCAGTAAAGTAACTGGTTACTTTTTTTAAAAAAAGTAACACAGTAACGTACTTTGATTACTTTTAAAGTAATCCTTACCCAGCACTGCTGGGGACACATACCCAACCATGCAGGAGTCTTGTTGACTGATAGTCTTGTCATTCTTAGTTTGTACTTGTCCCTTGTATGTTGACACCAGAACCGACATCACCATGTTTCTATCTGTCAAGCTTATCCAACATAGCAACAGTTACTAAGAGGGCAGGATTTAGGATTGATCCATCTAACTGTGTCTGCTCTACAGTAAGCTGTAATCCCTAGCATGTCTGGTTAAAGGCCCAGACACAATAGAGAGGAAATAATTCTCCACACCAGTAGATGGTGGTCATCTGTAATCATAATACCAAAGTGAAACTGGATGACCTTCTTGATGCTAGTAGCCAGTTGAAAACATTAACAACACAATCCAATGTTGTAAGAACAGAGCATATTTACTGTGCACTACTGAACAGTGTTGGAAATGTGAAACAGGAAATGTTTCTGCTGAGTTAAAGAGCTAAGGAAAAGTAATCTTATCTTATGTAACAAGTTTGTTTTGGTCTCACGCCCTCTTGACTTTCGCTCTTCTTTTATTTCCCTTACGGCTATTTCTCCTCCATGTGCTGAGCTCAAATGCCAATCAAAGTGATTTTATTCACCGATGGGCTCAGCAATCACTCGTTCAACATGCTGAAACGGTGGGGGGAAAAACTGACGAGGGCCAATGGTGCAGGACACACTGCAGCGACAAGGGCCATGGATGCTCACCAATGGTCCAACATTGTCCGACGGCCAACCATCGGCTTGGTGTGTCAGGGCCTTAATTAGCTAACTACCTACATTAGTAGACAAATGTAACTTCCAAGGCCATGACACATTGTGAGCTAGCTACATTAGCTTGTGGGGGTTTTAAGATAACATAGAAAATAAAGTTCAGGACTGACCTCAGTGCTATCAGGGTGTAGGGTAACATTAATAGGTCTATCCTGCTCTTGCAATGGGAGAACTTTACACGCTAGCAGCCCCAGCAAAACTCGCTGTCCCCAAACACTTGATTAACTTAGTCCACGTCTTGAAAGCTTTTCGTCCGTCGTAAAGTGATAACATGAAAATACAAACTAGTAAGCTAAGCAGCTAAACAGGGCTATGTTGAAACAATCTTATCTCACATTTTCTAATCAAATAGCAGCAGTTGTAATTTCAATTTGTAATCAAGAGCTAGAAATGAGAACCCTGCTTTTGTCTGCCTCTGTCTGGCACCAAGGACTCATTATTCCCAAATTTACTAAGAATTCCAACTGGTATATCTGCACCCAATTATCATTGCACGATGCACAGGTGCTGTGCCAGAATGCAAAGCTTCAAAGGCAAAGCAACCGTAACTAAGGTGGGTGAGGCTTAGTGGATGGTCAACTCCAAGGTCCTCACCAGGACACTTGATTGAACTGAGCAAATGTGAGCTGTGAGAAAGGTCTATTATCTTCATCAATTAGGTTTGCACACACAGATAGCTTAATGTTCCAGACAAGCCCATGTTGTTGTGCTTGGATATTTGGCTGATGCCCCAGCTCATGTGGCCACTGACTGAAATGCCAGATGAGAAATACCATTACCCAACAGTCCCAGGCACCGTCCACTTCCCCCACCTTGTGGCCCCTCACTAATAATTCTCTCCTGACTTATTATCCTTTGGGCACGTAGGAGTATTTGATTCATTGCATACTGTCACATAACAGGTAAAGTATTTATTTTGTTGGTTTTGCTCTCGGTTTCTGCTGCCAGGGAAGGTTGATGTATTATATAAAGGGCTCCACAGAAGCAATGCATGGCAGTGTACAACAAAACGCTTTATGTCTCAAAGTGAAATATGATATTGATTGATACTGTGGTGTGTTCGCCTGACAGTGCGCCACAGGGCTGAGTATGAGGGGGCTTCTTCTGTCAAACGAATGGTAACCCAGAGAGACTTATAGTCAACAAACAAATACCAGCAAAGAAACATATCCATCTGAACTCTAAAATAGACTGTTTTGCAAAATAAAACCCAAATATTCATTAAAATCTCTAAAAAGTAAGTGTGATTCAGTACCTATATAAATGCATCGGATGCAGTTATTGACATGTTATTTGATGCTTCCAGTATGATGCATTTGGGACACTCTACCTATCACAATGAGTTGTGTTACTGTATCACATTTTCTTCCCGAAGCCTCCTCAGCAGGTCGATTCACATGTTTAGAGATGAGCTGAGAGATGGTTAGTTTTGATCTATAAATCAGACTTGCTATTAGCTATGTATAGCACCAATATGCAGTATATTGCTATTACCAGCCATTTTCATATTTCTCTCAAGGGTTTTATGACTCTGGAGTCACTCCCAGCATGCTTTGGGTGAAATCAGGAGAATCCAGAGGAAACTTAAATAACACACACAGAAAGAGCCATGGGGTGGGAAGTTCAGCCCAGACCCTTTATGCTGGGAGGCGGCAGTGCAAACCACTGAAGCACGCTGTGGTACCCCTGGACATTTCTGATTTTGTTAATTAGCTTTTCTTCAACCATGTCTTGGCACAATGTGGCCTACTTACCGTATTTCTGAAGATGCATGGTGCCACATAGTTTACAACATAACATCCTCCCAAAAAGCAGCTGTTTTGGTTCCCTGTAAATGCTCCAGTATCAAATTAAACTCATTTCGGAGGTGACAGTCAAAGCTTTCATTTAACACAATTAATTAAATTTCTGCTGCTCCACTGCACAAACCGACCAGTATTTGCTTCAAAGTTGACTCTGCAGGACTGCTGATCAATCCCAGTGACTAAATGATTACTTTGTCAAGTGCTGAGACTTTTGGTTTTAAAATTGCACTTCCTGCTTTAGATCAAACTTTCCCTCCCAATGGAGTTTCAAAATCTCAATCTACCACCACCCACCATTCTGGCATTTGCTCAGTGACTGAGGCACTACACTGCTGCACTGCAAACAAGGCTAAAATGTCTTGTTCTCAAGCCAACAAAGCTGATTACAAGCAACATTATGATTAGATAAGTTAACATTATCACAATTTACTGCTGCTTTATGAATTTCTTCTGCTCAGTCAGAGAATTTACATTCATATTGGATGATTCCATAGGGTATAATTTACAAACAATGCCACTCTCAGTTCCAAATGCAGGAAGTAGTGTGTCCTTTAAGTTGTGGAAGTGGAGGGTGCACAAGGCTGCAGCATGAAAGAACTACAGGCAGAAAAAGAACCATATTTAAAACCAGAAGCAGCAAGATGATGGGCTAATGGAAAGGCAGTGTCTCTGTGTTATTGGCTGATTGTGAATCAGCTGTAGAATAGCTGATGTCTCCATTGACAGCCCTGGACAATGATATCTAGAGATAGCAAGTGAGCCTGCATGCAAGGAGTGAATGACAGGCCTCCCATGCTGAGTTACGGTTACTAGCGTAGGTCTGGAGAATGGCTGTTCTGGTGTAGCAAAAGCTCAATAGACTAGAGGACCCTGAAACTCTAATAACTCTAATCTAATAATATCTGTGGGTTTATCCCTATGTATGACCCCATTTACATAAAACTAATCATTCAATCCATTAATACTATACATTTTTAATCATAACATAGGTACTGTAGATGTCTGTGCAGATATTGTAAAACATTTTTAAATGTAGGCACTGGACACGAAAAAATCATCATTATTAAAAGAAATGTGTTTTAATGTGTATAAATGCTTTGTCTGGTGCTAAGGTTGATGCGTGTTGTAGCAAGTTTTGTTGTCTCGACTGTAAATATGTGACAATTTTTCTGACACACTTGTTATTTTCTTTCTTCTCTTTACTTTTTTCTGCTTGTTTTTCCCCCCAGGTTTTGAGCACTTTAGCACCATACAAAAACAGAGATTTATAGCAGCATGAATCCCAGTGTAAAGTGAACAATCAGGCTGTCATTTAAGCAGAAAACACCCACTGGCTTCACTGCGACAAGTCATCATGGCAGTAATATACCTCTACCAAATCCCACTCTAACATGTAGGAGTCTGAATCCTAGTAGGACTGTAAGTCTGTGCTGAGGGGCTCAGAGCTGGACCCAGGACATCCTGGTGCCATCTGACAGAGTCGACGGTGCTTATTCAGCACCCAGAGACCAGTAAATCAATGATCCTTTAACTGTTAATCAATCACAACTCACTGCTATTCTCAGAAGACCACTGTAGCTTCATTACTGCTCAACAATTAACACTGCCAGGAGAGTGATTGGTACACTGACTGCCATGATTAATGTGACTATAAAATGGAAAGGGGGGGTGATGAATTAAAATTTAGATGTTAATTAATTACAGGATAGTCATTAATTAATTATAGGATAAGGTAATAGTGTTTGGTTGCTTCCTCATAACACATATCAACATGACTTAGAGTGACAGCAGCAGGCAAAAATAAAGAAGTTCATTTGGGATTATGCAAAATTCACTTTCTTGTTTAGTGTATAACTTTAACTATGTATTGACACACAGGGGAATGCTGCTTGTCATTTTTATGTTGCCTGGCCTCTGCAAAGACTCAAATCACAATAGTGCTGGATCTGTCCTTTTCTGTCCTAAATCTTGTTAAAGTCTGTCACAAATCAGTGAGCCTGGTAATTGGTATTTGTACTCTCTCGTGCCGGGTATCAAACTGTTTTCAAGCCATATACTTTCAGAGGCCCTGGACTGTTGCAATTGATTTTTTTCGGCAATCAGTTGTTTATAACCAAACAATGTATGGCTCCAAATGAGATCCTAATTGAAAATAATTATTGAAATGATTGAAGAATAGCAGGTAGCTAGCAGGCAAATGCTGAATTAATTGTGTCCCAAAGATGAGATGACTCAAGACAAGATCACAGCACCTCCTACACTACACACTGTTGTCCCAGATGGCACATTTACACACATAATCCCTGTACTGTCCCTTGTGCTAAATTTTAGCATTTGCTGTGTGCTGTGTATTTTCCTTAGTTGTTTATTTCTGCATTTATTTATTTGCAGCATGTGGCCTGCTATTCGCTACGGATAGCATAACAGTACCTTGAGACTTGAGAGTGATCTGATAACAACACAGCCAATGAAATAAATAAAGTATCTTATCAGCTGTCATGTCTTACCGTAATGACTGAGACCTTATCTGTTTTTTTGGACAGAAGGCTGTGGAGGACAACACTGTGAAGTCAATAAGTCTGGCTCTGTGTTCATATTTTTTTGCATCCAGCCTCAGTTCATTGGCACATTGAGAACTCAGTTTTGCACATTTGCATCAGTTCTCTGCCAAAGTGCTAATCACATGGGAACCTTTAGCCACATTTCCCAGCAAAACATTGAACGTTGATTAAATTTTAATATAACAACCTGCAACAACACATGTAAAGGCAAGTGCCAAAATACAACAACAACCATTGTCAAGCAGAGCTGCTGTATCTCTTCATTAAAGTTTAGGTAGCCTAATGTAAAATCTGATTTGTTTCTAAAAGTGTTATACATGAAAGAAAATACTTGCTGAATACATGCCAAAAGACTGTGTATTATACTGCAGCACAGCATTGTGGAGTTAGACTGTTTAATTGTTTTGTACTGTTTTTGTGTGCATAACATTGGTGCTTTTTCCCCATGTTAAATCGGGAGTTACAACACTTAACGTTATTTACAACAGCCTAGCCGCACTCACCAGACCGATTATGAGAACAAAGCTGTATGTATGTATTTAACAACCAGCCAAACCTGATGTGCAAACTAATAGCTTAATGCATTATGGCAACATTACAATTGTCAGGACTGATGACTGAGCAGTGTATTTTAGAGAGAGGGGGAAAGGTGAAAGGGAAACTTTCAACCTTTCAGCCAGCTGTGTGTCATTGCAGCATGAGCAGTACACGCAAATGAACAACACTGAACCTTTCTCCATGCTGCCAGCCTGGAGTTCCCCACTTACCTACCTGCTAGGAGGGGTTTTGTGTCAATTAGCAGGCCCCCACCTTGGTTAGCTCCAAGCGCAGCAGCATAGAGGGAGGTTGAGACAAACATAGACATAGAGCTGGTTAAGAATTTGAAAAATTTCCCTGGAATAATTTACTAGAAATGCTGATTTGTCACTTTGTCCCACTGCACTGACTGCCTATACTTATTGCTGCCAACATTGCTGCCACATTGGACCTTCAGCGGAAATGGCCCTAGAGTTTCAGAGCAGAGAATACTGGCTATTTTTCATACAGTTTTCATTCAAATTTGGCTGGGTGGTTAGCAAGACATTTTTGTGGTGTCACAAGCTCAGCATACATACTTATTTTTGCTTTACCCCAGCTTTAAATGAGAGCCCAGATACGCTTTTGATAACAGATTCCTTAGTTGCACTTTTACAATGCCATAATACTGTAACATACATAATGAATATGTTATTGCTTGAATTCCTGTTAAACGTCTAGAACATGCTAAACTAAAGGATTAGATAATAGGCAGTGAAGTTGGGTTTCAACCTGCTGCCATCTTGTCAGTTGTTGAAACCAAAAATACAACAGAAGCAGAGAGCAAGTGAGACTTCCACATGAATTTGATATCCCACTGACCTGTCGGTTTAGACAGAGGCACCTCCAAATATTCACTTTTTTTAAACCTCACAGAGGAAAATCTGCTCCATGTTTCTCGAAAACATTAAATATTCATGACTTAATAAACAGCAATCAGTTACAGTTTAATAAAACCCCCAACATCAGTATTATTTGTTTCAATACAAACACTCAAAACCTCAGTAAACTGCTTCATCAGGACTGTGTGGGTGTGGTTCAATCAGGTTTGACTGACACCAGCAACAACCGCACAACTAGCTAAATCTTGATTTTTGCATGGACATACATTATAAATAGTATCGCTTTTTTTCCAATGCAGCCCTGCCAACTTTACACCATTAATAACGGCACAAAAACACAAATACAGAAAATTCCTCACATGAAATAAACTAAACTGTCTGAACTTTGGCTGCAACACTTGTGTTCTTCATGCTCTCTATCCCTCACTGTAAAGAGCTTGTTGAGAGATGTTATTTGCACTGCCTTTAAACTTCCATAAAGTTGGGCTTCTTGGGAAATGCATAAAAATGGTCAAGATCAATACAGAGGAAGCTGAGATGTTCTGAGTTTCAGTTGCTTTTATCTGTCAAGCTCCAAAACCACTGGACTACATTTCCCATAATGCAACTTGATATTTTCTTTTCATTGATCCCCCCTGACTAGTAAACGCCCACTTTTTTTAAAATTTCCACATCCCCAGTTTGTGAGACATTTTGTTCTAAATTTGTAGTGTTCCACCCAACGCTGAGATACTCTGATCCCTGACGATCATGATGAGATTTTTTCGACTTAAGGTGTGAGTCATGTTAGAAAAGAACCTCTGTCTGGGTGAGCTGCATTAACAGCCTGGCAGCCTTGGTCCCTGTGCCTGCAAGGTTGATAAACAGGTGCTGTGCATATGAGCCAACTCGGAAGAATGCTACTGAATTGGACAAAAGAAAGGAGTTCTTCAACGGAAGGTGAAACAATTCTACATTTCCCATACACTAAAAAGTCCTACGGTTTGACAGATTCTAAATACACATCTGCAGATTCCTGTACACATTACTCATCTCACTACACATTCAGATATTCTTTCACACACTTACAAATCTGATTGTATACACACAGTTTGACATACAGTCACAAAACTCTCCACACGTGTCCCTAAATGCACCTTATCAAGCCTGTGTTTTGATATAATGCAATGATATTTGGATCGTTGCCTTTTAAGGAGGATTCAGTCAACCCACCAATATATTAAAACAATCCAATAACAAAAGAGATAATGGTTTGCACAATTCTATGCTAATTAGACAACATAAAACTACAGTTGTCAGCGCTGATGATCTCAGCCTTAGCCGTCCATCAGAATTATTCATTAGACCAAAAGTGCGCTCTTCAGATCCCAATTTGTTTGAGAGCTCATGTAGTGCACATTCAATTATCGCCAACTGTAATAGACAGGATTATCCAGTAAAACACTGATATATGTAGAATTATCACATCAAAGTCTGATGATAGGTTTTGTCCGCTGGAAAAAGTATTAGGTGCTGATGGTATTTGATGCCAGACACAGTCTATTTAACGGTCAGTAGCT
Organism: Epinephelus fuscoguttatus; assembly: GCF_011397635.1. Taxonomy (NCBI): domain Eukaryota; kingdom Metazoa; phylum Chordata; class Actinopteri; order Perciformes; family Serranidae; genus Epinephelus; species Epinephelus fuscoguttatus. The sequence continues at coordinate 41,954,627 of NC_064752.1, forward strand.
GACTTTATGTACAGTATGACATTTGTGATGCAGTTTATAGAATATCAAAATTATGTTTATTCTTATGTTTATATCCTACCTACCCAAACACCTGTCCATCCATCCATTCAGATCGGTCACCTGTCACACACTAACCATTGTAGCCATCGCATTAATCCATGAAATATGATGTTATCCATAGCAATGGAGTCAACCGTGCCTCTTCTGTTAACTAGGGAGTTCTTTACATTCCCTGCTAAAGTTGCTCTCAGCAGCTTTGTGAATAACTTAAGCACCTTCAGTGCCATTTAGGAGGACCCTTAGAGGGAAGAGAGGATCTGTTATGAATACAGCCCTTGATCTTCATTAGAGGGCCTCATTAAAGGGACAGTTCACCCGAAAATTAAAACTACATAGTGTTCCTCTTACCTGTAGTGCTGTCTGTCAATGAATATTGTTTTGGTGTGAGGTGCTGGAGTTTTCAGCCATAAAGATGTCTACCTCTTCTCCAAAGAAATGGAAGAAGTGGCACTTGACCTGTAGTGATCAAAGAGCCAAAAACAATAAAAAATAAAATGTCTCTTTCCACAAATCGTTACCTGGCTACTCTAGATAAATTTTCGACCTTGTTGTGAGCAGCTTCATGATAGAACCATTTTCTTTCTACCGAACTACACCTGCCAACTGTATCACTGCATAGAAAGAAGTGTGCATCTACTGCTAGTGCACCCAGCCCCACTGAGGTTGCTAACGTTACTGCTCAGTTGAGGAGGGCGTCATTAAAGTCTACATCTTACTCTGTCACGAGCACGAGCCTCTCGTTCATATGTAAATGCACGCTTCCTTCTGCATGATGATGCAGTTGGCAGGTGTATTTTGGTACAAAGAAAATACAGTTCCGACATGAAACTTCTCACAACAAGGTCTGTGGATTATCTTGAGTAACTCGGCCCTTATTTCTGGACAGAGACATTGCTAATGAGTTGATCATCCCAGGTCAAGAATTCAGTAGAATTAAAGATAGAATTCTGTTGACTTTTTCAAATGTAATTTTTAGGGGCTTTTAGCACCACAAGCTGAGTGCCATCTAGTTCCATTATATTCAAGAGAAGGCAGAAATCTCTATGGCTGATATCTCCAACACTCAGCAACTCACACCAAAAGAATTTAGATTGATAAGTAGCACTATAGGGAAAAGGAAAAAAAAAAAACTTCCTCTGCTTGTAGAGGAAAAGTCATTGGCTGTGTGCTTTTAAAAAGGATTTGGAGTTTTTTCCTATCGACCTCTCTATAGCCGAAGTCTTTTTTGGAGTCAGCATCCAGCAACCATTAGCTGTTTATAACAAATAACTGGTCATTCTCACAGTGTTTATCAGTTAAATTCTGCAACAATATGACTGGTTTTCATTGTGCATTGGAGGAAAGTTTGCTCCTGGTATTGCTTTACAACAGGCCTCTGTGGAGATTGAACACCCTTTTATCCCTTAGCCTCAAGTAGCAATCAGATAATTGTTTCTCAGAGCAACCATTTGAGACTGCAAAACCATGTAATCCCCAGAGCTGTTCTGATGGCGCTACAATAGCAGGAGAGAAACTCTAAGGGTCTCATTGTGAGCTTGTTTCTGAGAAGGAACGCTTTTCAGAATTGCTTAGGTTAAGGTAGACCACAAATAATTCATAGTGAACTTTCACCAAGACAAGATGCGTTTTTCCAAAGGTTGCACTTTCTTTCCAACCCGATGTTTCTGTGGAAGGAATTGTATCTGTCAACTTTTGTTGTTGTTATAGTAGCTTGAAATTGATAAAAAGCCTATTTTTTATTCAGTTAAGGGCCAAAATCTGCTTTTGCAAGATTCTGAAATCCTGTTTTTGAATCATGCACATTTGCAGTCTTACACTGAGAGTCCCCCTGGCATTCATCATTACTATATTACCTGTCAGCTCCCTGCCTCTGTCATGTCCCCTCTATGCCATATGGGAATTTCTGTATGCATGTTCTATTCAACCAAGACAGAGTTGTCCTGTGTGGGCTGCCTTAAAGATACAACACTGCTGCAGATATAGTGCCAGGATCCCCCAGCAATATGGTGGCCTTTCTCAGGGTATGTGTTGGTTGAAATTATAAAAATCTGGGAGCAGGAAGAAAGGAAGAGAAGCGAGGAGGAGAGAAAAGAAGTGAAGAACCTTTAGATTGACCTTTGGAGACAAACACTGTGAAATCAAAGCCATGGCATTTCAACTAAGCCAAATTATATTTAGAATTGAAATGACTAATTGCAATAGAGAGCTCCAATTCCCACCTCTCATTATTTATTTCAGCTAAATCATTACTGAGGGTAAAGAATTGATTGAAATGTTTCAAGGATATTTTTTTCCTTCTCTAGGAAGCAGCCTCTACAATACATTCTCTTTAGTAGCAGGTTATCACTCTCTGAATGGCTCTATTGTATGACGTTGGAGAAAAGGGAACAGTGAGAGTTTGCATTCAGGTGTAATTTTCCAACGGTCTTCTGTTGTGGTGAAAAGGCTATTTATAAACCGAGCAAACAAACTGGCTACTTTTCAGCTTTTTTTTCCCTGTTTAAAGTGTTGTTATTCCCCACGGGCGATTGTTCAGGAGAGCTTTTGGTTGCAGCCCTTAATGGTTTTCAAAGCACAGAGGGACAAAAAGCTTTCCTGCGGATTGCTTTTGTTCTTCTTATTTAAAATTTAATTTTAAAGAGGAAAATTTGCTGACTGCTTGCAAAACAGATTTTTAAAATGGTGTGAGGTATTAGCAGTGAATGAGGACACCACTGCCATACAAACTGTTTTGGAGCACCTCTTTTTAAGCTAGAATATATTTTAATTTAATTTACAGCACTTATGTTCCATTGTCTCCTCAGTACAAATGTACTTTTGTAATTTGTGTCCATCTCTTGAAGACTGTGATGCTGGTATGTAATATTCCTATCTCGCTTTTCTGCTACAAACAAAATACATCCTTCGAACTGAAGCTGAGTGATTTCAAAGCCACCACCTTCTGTAGATACCAGCCAAGACCACCTGCAGGTGTTGGTCTGTCTAACAGCGATGATGAGACGCACAGTGCTGTGCATGTCTCCGAAGTGTCAGTCATGTTCGAAAAGAACCACTGTAGGTGAGTCCCACTCACAGCCTGGCAGCCTTGGGCCCTGTGCCTGCAAGGTTGACAGACAGGTGTTCTGCACATGAGCCAACTCCAAAGAATTCTGCTGAATTAGACAAAGAAAATAGCTCTTCTAAGGGAGATGACATGGCCTCTAAATTTCACATACACCATAAAAGCCCTCTTTATTATTTGGATCTCATCCAAAATGTAATATTTATCAATATGAATGAAGGCCATACATTTCAAAATTAAGACCCAAGATGAAATATACTAGAATTACTTTTCATATATGGTTGGGAGAATGTGCAGTGACATCAATCTTTATGTTATAAATAAAAAATATTACAATGGTTTTATCACTGGTTTCTCATAGGTTAATACAGTTATATGAAGGAAAATGATGTAGGTTGGAACCTGGATTTTCAAAATATCCCAACATGTTCTCACTCCCAACTCATCAAAGACAACAGCTTGGTCAGTGGTCCTGTGCTTCAAACCATAGACTGGCTGCACTATACGTCATAAACCTCATGGCCTCCATGTTAGCGGGTGGGCCAAATTAAAATCTCAATAGTACACATTAAATATTTTTTTCCAAAGATGATTTCTGTCATTTTAGGTAGTTCTTATCACTCTGATGGTTGTTAAAGTATCCGTTTTTCTGATAAATTTGGTTATTACTTATAATTTGTTGCTAGAAAAGGGGGATTGAGGCCATGACTGACAGCTGTGTGTGCCAATCAGAATGCTCACTATCAATGGCGCTGTTCGCGATTGTTCAGATGGGTGTATGGGCTTGAAATCATTACTGCGCAGACTCTGGCTCCAAATGATTTCAACGGTGCAAAATGGCAGCCACCGTATGCTGGATATTTTGGCTTCATGTTTGTACAATGGGGGTAAGTGGAGATGCATCATCCTTCTTTACATACACTCTATGCCTCAAACTATGATGCTCTAGGTCCCCTCTGGCATCAGTTTGGGATGTTTAGGGACAGCATGTCACTTCTGCTTGTTACATGAATAGAGTCTTTTCAAAATAAACATACGTGTTAAAAGTTAATGTAGGACTTGTCACCAAAAGTAGGTTTAGGCAACAAAACTACTTAATTAGGCAACCATCTTTAGAGCCACTATCTCCCAGTGAACAGTAAGCTCAACATCTGCCCAGTAAGCACGAGCTACACAGCTGCAGGAACAGCTCACATCCAACACCATGCTGTTAAGCAGTTCCAGCAAACTCACACTGACACCAAAACTCTGTCGTTCAACCTGCTGATGGAAAGCTGTGTGATGCTAACAGTTAGCCCTGTCACTTGTGTGTGTAGCTAGGCTAACTCTCACAACTTTCCTCTGTGTGAAGCTCAGACTCAGCAGCAGCAGCAGCTTCAATTTCTTTGGTCACCAGATGTCACATCCTGAATTCGGTGTTGTGTCGGTGCTGTAATCCTCAGGTGCCGTTAAACAAGTGTCGTAACACTCTCTCCATCTCCTTTTCTCTATCTCTTTCTCTCTCCATCTCTATCTCTCTAGTGATGGAAGCAAATAAAAGCCCAGGCTATTAATTTTATGGGATACACACTACTCTATTCACATTATAGGTATCAAATAAAGTACTCTATTGGTATTGATTATCACTTTAAAAGCACTGGTATCATAAGTTTTTAAACAATACCTAGCCCTAATTATTACTTTTCATAAACATACGAGCCAGCAATAGTGAAATTAAAAGCCAACCATCCACTCTTGTATGGCTATATCTGCATTTTTTTTTTGTAAAGTGCTGTGTCTCTTGGTTGACTGCTCCTGACAGTCTAGCACGTGGTCGACACCTTTTTATAAAGGCCGACCTTTCTGAAGTGCTGTGGGGGTGCACGCCCATAAATTTCTCAAACATAGAACATGAGGGAAAAAAATAAGAAAATACAGGCAGGCGGAAGGGTCTGTGCAGAAAAATCCAGCGCCGCCACAAACTTCTATTGGGTTGTACGTGATGATTGAGAGGGATTACTGCTGTCTAAGTCTGTAAATTGTTTCATAAGGAAAACCCTGCATAGTGAGGTTAGGAAAATATCATGGGTGTTATTACAGTGAACATATTGTGTCAACGAGATCACAATCTCATTTCTAAGTGCTGCAAGTGCTAAAACAACAGTGAAAATGTATAATCATTTGTAATGTAAGTGGTACAGTTGCAATCAAATTTATTCAACCCCCATTGCATATTAGGCTTATTGGCAAAATATACAATTTCTCAGCTGTTTGCAATAAACAAATTACACAAGAACTGTTTAAGTAGTTCAATGAAACTAATATTACAAGGGTTTTGATCCAAATTCTACACAAAATGCTACTTTTAATGACTACTACAGTCTCGAAATTATTCAACCCTTTCATGACAAGCATCTTCAGTACTTAGTAGAGCACCCTTTTGCTGTTATGACCTGCTGCAAACGTGATGCATAGCCAGCCACCAGCTTCAGTCAGCGTTCCTGAGGAATCTTAGCCCATTCCTCATGGGCAATGGCCTCCAGTTCAGTAATATTCTTGGGTGCGCCTTCTTCAAATCCCACCAGAGATTTTCTATGGGGTTCAAGTCAGGCAACTGTGACGGCCACTTTAGAATCTTCCATTTCTTCTTCTGAAACCAAGCCTTGGTGGACTTTGAGGTATGCTTGGGATCATTATCCTGTTGGAAGGTCCAATGACGCCCAAGCTTCAGCTTCCTCACAGACGGCACGACGTTTTTACCTAAGATTTCCTGATACTTGACTGAATCCATTGTGCCCTCCACACGCTGCAGGTTTCCAGTGCCAGAGGCAGCAAAGCAGCCCCAGAGCATCACTGAGCCACTGCCATGCTTCACTATAGGCGGGGTGTTCTTTTCAGCATATGCTACATTCTTCTTCCTCCAGACATACCGCTGTTCCATGGGCCCGAAAAGTTCCAGTTTTGTTTCATCACCCCACAGAACAGAATTTCAAAACTTCTGTGGCTTATTTATATGGTTTTGAGCATAATGGAGCCGACGTTTCTTGTGCTTTTGGGTCAGTAGTGGTGTACGTCTTGGAGTCCGGGCATGGAGCCCTTCAGTGTTTAGTATGCGCCTTATTGTACAAACTGAAACCTCAGTGCCTGCTGCCACCAAGTCTTGCTGCAGGTGTTTTGCAGTCACTTGAGGGTTTTTGACCACTTGCCTCCTCAGGAATCTGGTGGCAGCCGCTGATAGTTTACTCTTTCTGCCACATCCAGGTAGTGTAGCCACTGTTCCTTTAACTTTGAACTTGCGAACTATGCTTCCAACTGTATCTCTAGGAACATTCAGAGCTTTTGCCTAATATGCAATGGGGGTTGAATAATTTTGATTGCAACTGTAAGTTGTCTGTTATTGCAGTGAAATATTTCAGTGAAAAACATAAGAAATTTGTTGTCAGTGAACATTTTACAGATCTATATTTGCGACTTGCCTGCTAAGTCAATTAAAACCATTTCCTAATTATTACAGATCTGCTGTAGGACATTCATCGTATATAAAGGTAGTTTCTAGGAGACAGGGCTGAACTAGGATCAGCTTCAGTCACATCTCGATCTGCCAGACAAAACTCCACACTACAGTAAGGGTGTTGTACTGCAGAGGACAGAGAGACTGACTGAGAAAAAGAGAGAGGTGAGACGGATGGAGGTTCCTGAGTAGTGTACATGACCAAGTTACAGGTGCAGCAGTATAGATCTGTGGCACCAAAGCAAGCATCATTCATTTTCCTTTTAGGAAAACTGTGGGCAAGAGTGACTATTAAAAAAAAAACATGCTTTAATGCATTTATCAAACCACCTGCTTTTTGACTCTGGAGCTCATGAAACAGATGAACTCATATATTAACTATCAAAGCATAACTTGTAAGTAAAATGTCTAAATTCAGTAAGAAATTAAATGTACAAGTTTCTCATTAACCAGCTGTTCTATGACTTGTTGCTTTATGCAGGAACTCCAGTCTCTAATTTATATTGTGACCCACTTTGAGTGGGCTATGATTTGTATCACTTAAAAATGGCAACAGCACCATAGCAGCGTGTGATTTATATCACAGAAACATTCTGCGATGGAAGCGGCGGTAACACCGACCACACTGCATTGTGAGATACCAACATTTGATCAGAAGTGTGGAGGCTCTGAAATGTTTATTTGGAGTTTCGTGTGGGTGTGATATTTGAAAATCCCACTGCAAAAATGAGTTTTGTGTCGTGCTTGTGAATCATTCCAGGCAGGCATTTTTATTCAAATATGCCTATTCAGGCAGTCATATTCAAATGCTAAAATAAATCTTTCTTGATAACACTACACAGCATGTAACCATCATGAACATGTCAGTGAAAGAGATTTGAAAAAGAGATTCACAGGTGTTTAATTTTTCAGGAATTGTGTCAGGTCTGAAGTATGTTTATTGCATGGGCTGTGCCTGATAATAAAATTCTTATCTGAAATGATCAATATGGCAGAGTCAGTGGTGATTCGTGTGCATTATGAAAGCTGCAGAGGGAATGGTACCATGCTAATCTTTTTTAAAAAAAGACATGAATAATATGGAAATATATAGAGGACAAAAGATTTAAGAAGGCACAAAACAAATTCTGAGCGCTACTCAGTGTGCAAGTCAAACGCTGAGAGCGCACAGGGGCGGCTTCATAAGAGCCGAACCAAATTTGAGCATGCAATCTCAATCATGTTTCTGAGTCTGCTTTCTTCTTCTCCAGCTGGATTACCCTCTGAGCACTTAAAGGTGCTGTTTACGACATCTGCAGCATTGGCATAGCAGCAAACAACTATTTGCTCTCTAAATAGCAAGTGGTTGTTTGCTAAATAGTAGTGGAGTAATGGTGTCCTGTGTTGAGGATAAAATCACACTCCCTTTTTTGTGTTGTAATCTGAGCTTCTCTGTCAGTAGTACTGATAGACAGTGGAGTGGTGTGTGCATGTTAGTGTATTTGCATCTCAGTGTGTGTTTTCCTAGCCTGTTCTCATTCCCAAGTTGTCAAATATCGCAGTTTTGTCAGTGCTTTCAATGTCACACAACAATTCAAAAAGGCACCTTTTATATGCTGCTCGATGGTGCCAATTAAAAATGCTGCCAACAAGAATGCTGGTATAATACAAAGCCGGGTGGCATCATTTTTATAATGTCACCGGATGGCATCAGTTTGAAACACCGCTGGTTACAACATAATATAAGGAGCTGGGTACTCCCTAAAGAGCGGGCAGGGGGGAGGTGGATAGGTCCAACAAACCCAAGAGACCCCTGTTTTCTAAAACCTAACCACATATGTTTTTTGCACAAGTGAAAAAAAAGGTAAATATGACGTGATTTACCGACATTGTAAGTTTATTTTGAAAAAGCCTGTGAGTCTGTGAAAAGACACAATGCATGTAACAAGCGTAAATTGATATGCTCTCCCTAAATGTCAACAACAGACGCAGGAGGTTACCTAGCGTGTAATAGGTTGGAGAGTTGGGGTGAGAATGTGTTGATATCCCATTAGCTAATTGCCGCCGCCCTGCACTACGCTCATACAGCAGCTACTGCTGATAACGCCGTCCCAATCCAGGGTTGTGGAATGGCAATACAGCAAAAGCATAGCGCCCAACCTCTAGTTTACAAACTTGCTTTTCCTTGAATATCAAAGGCATTACCTGCCCTACTCACACTGACTTTAGTGCCTTTAGTGACTGGATTGGTTAGGTTTAGGCAAGATGAGTGAGATTGGTTAGAGTTAGGGTAAGAATATCAGGGGAAGCCAATCAGAGGCAGAGTAAAGCAGAGAAGGGTGGGTCATACTTCGCTAGCCTAGGAAATTCAGATTCGCCTTTGGTTCTCCCCTTGGGTTAACACAGTTAGCTCTGTCAGCACTGTTGCTGTTGTCAGCACTGTTAGCAATGTTAGCTGCTATCCGCCAGCTCAGCCGCCTTCATGTTGAGAACCGTGTGCAGACAACTTGCATCAGACTCTGAATCACAGATACACTTCGAATGTCGTGTACAACTCCTTTATGGGCACATGAAGTCATTTGCCAACCATTTTGGCTGGCAAGCTGCTACGGGACACCCCCATATCAGAACGTCAGGGTCATTAAGTCAATGTCTGCGAAAGGAAAAAGTCAGCTTTTTAATAAATTTCACTTCTTAGATGAGCGACAACATGTGATTTACATATTATATGCCAGTGTACCTCATTGTTAAGCCAACACTTTAAACTATTGTGGACGTATTGATCTGCACTGGACATTGAAGTTCAAACAGTCTTTTGATCTGACAGACCCACTTTCTGTCGCCCTTATCAGCATCATTAGATTTCTGAGAACAGTGCTCGTAAGTGACCATGAGTCTCATTCATACATGTTTTTCTTATAATGGTTCTGATGATTTACTCAGTTACAATTAATCATAACAACGGAAAAAAGAAATAAGAAATGCCTTCCTCTGGCTCAGAAAATCTCTCAAGAATATTGTAGTTAGCACATGACTAACAGAGCCTCTATGATGTATCCTAGCTATTAATTTGACTCTCACAATTACTCTGCCATGGTGACTCAAAAAGTTAAGTGTGATTTTAGTCATTTGGTGTTGACCCAAACCAGTGGGTGCTGACATCACCCACTGGTTTGTGGACCCCCGTTGTGATGCCTCGAGTTCAGCATTTGGACAAGAGATGGAGCTGTGGAGGATTGGGGGTTGAATCTGACTAAGAAGCTGGATACACTATCAGCAGACAGCCTGTCACTCAAAGCTGCTCACCCTTAATTATGCATAACTTTAGGCCTTAATTATAGTCATATAAAAATTCAGCTCCTGTGCAGTTGTCATGAACAGAGAAATTAGTTATAGAGACCAATATTGGTTTTTGTACCAGGCTGTGAGCATGTGTATATCTGCTGTAAAGGGATTTTAACATGGGGGTGTGTTGGGATTGACTGGCCTCTGGAGCCAGCCTGAAGCGGTCATTCAAGGAACTCCAGTTCTTGATACTTCTTTGTTGGCTTCAGTTTTTAGCCCAGGAGGTTGCCGCATTTAGATTTTTAAGATGATACGGACACTAAATACAGCTCTTTGTCTCCATATGATGATTTAGAAACACTACTGTCCAAACTTTTTTATTTTGATAGTAAAGGACAGGGTTGAACAGGATGGCCCTTCACTTTCAGGTCAAATTCAACAGGTGACACTCGGCTCTCAGTTTGAGTTTGCCTTCAGAGAACGTCGGTGAAGTGACCTTGAGCAGCTTTGATTATTTTGAGCCTAAGAATTCTTGTTGCTGGCTCACATTTACTCACACAATGCCTCTTACGAATCATCTGTTACACTTATGATTCTGTCCTCCCTTGCATGCAAATGGAATTCTGCTTTTACTCAGCTGTGACTTGCAGAGTAGCGCTTGAATTTGTTTTGATCTCGCTCAAATCTTACTCTTAGAATAATGACAAAGCAATGTGGTCTAAGTAGGCATAGTATGTGGTTGCATTTGCTTTCAAGTGCTCATAGAGTCAGATGTATCATTCCATTCTCTCTTGTTTCTTCCCTCCATCTCCTCACTTTTGCTGTGAAAGGAAGACACCTCTGCAGCAAATGCAGTAGACCAGTGTGTGCTGCCCAATGCTTATTTTCCAGCCATCCGGTTGAAATTGCAGAGCTGTTTCTCTATTTTGGCTTTCACTGTAAATTCATGTGCATAGATCAGAAGGCTATCTGGCCCCGGCTCTGTGGGCCAAGATTGTTGTCCAGGCCTGCAGATCTAATCCGGGCCACATTACTTGTTGTATGGGAAGAGTAATGAGCAGATTCTTGGCTGATGCTGTGAGCATGCCAGAGGCAAATCTGCCCTCCATGTGTCTCTCCAAGCATGAACACTGTGAACAGGGAGACCCCAGAAGCTTCCCAAGTGCATAGAGGGGTCGTGGACATTAGGGAATATTATTGAATACAGTTTGAGACATTTTTGAATACAGTAAGAGGTTATAACTGGTATATTGCTGCATTATGAGATTCTCTTGGGGTGAGTATAAAATATACAGAGGAGCAACATACAGCATATGAATGTGCCATTTTTTATTTTGGAAGATATGATAATGTTTAAAATATCATGAAATACCAGAATATTCAATAAATACAGTGGAAAATGGCTTATAGTGATCAGTGTGAGGCCTCATTTATGCTCAGTGTCAGATACAGACACAGATGGAGGCTTCTGTCTGTACTCTGCTTTCATTTTGTACGTATTTGTTCACATTTTCTGAAATTTCACATTTTTTTAAAAGCTTAAGGATGCAGATAAAACAGAGCAGTAACATTGTGGGAGATCGTGGGGGCAGGGTAGCACAGTTCAATTGAGGTATGACTAAAGGAGATAGGACAAAGACATTCAAAAAATGACAGAATGGACCAATTGGGTAATATATTGAAAAGAACTGTCTTGTCACAGTGTATTAAATGGCTTCACAGACCACCGCTGTCTACAATGCTGCCTCCATTTTAAGGTACATTATTACGACCTCCTTCACCGTCGCCTCATTTGTTGTTGTGTGAAACTTTTAATTCTGCCCTTTAGTGCCATCTGTTGGCTCTGTTAGTGCTATCATGAAGGACACTTGAAAGTATAAGGGCTGTGACATTTATGCTTAAAATTGATCTATTTTTGTGCATAAAGGGCATATAAATGAACCCTTACAGTGATCAACTGCTTATATGGATCAGAAAGCTTTGGGCAGAAAAATTCCCCTGCAAATGCTCTAAATAATTCGCTTATGGTAATCAAGTAATCTGCCTTAAGTGTCCATTTTGTGTCTTGTGATACATAACAACACGTTGAAAAAATTTAAAACGATGGTAACTCAATTTTTTGTTCACATTACTTACATTATACTTTGTCTTGCGGGAACCTGTCTGCTTTTGGAGGTGCTTCCATTTTTGATGCCTGAGACTGGTTCTGCATGCACATTTAAATCATGACGAAAAAATAAAAAACATACCAGAAACAAGCCAGTGAGATGCAGCAGGGAAAGTTGGTGTTCCTCAGGCTATCTTGCGTTCATGCCCGTAAAATATACCCCCACACCCCCCACGAGGCGGGGGGTCCTCGGAGTCCAAGGGGCCCCTCCCCCACTTGGTCAACAACTGCGTTTGTTTTTTTGTTTTTCTTTTTACAATTACATTAGTCTGAGTGGGCGGAAGTTTGCTGTATGCATCAGCCTCTCATTGGGCGGAACGAGCCACCTGCTGAAGTCCTGCCCTACCACCTCCAGTTGTGTAGCAGTTTTCAACCGTTTTCAACACGTCCTTTACTAACTTTTGTGGTGTTTGATCTTGCGGGGATGTAGCCATTTTTCTGCCATGGTTTGCGTCCTGTAGGCAATATTTTTGTGGGCGTGTTACACCAAAACCTGTTTCCACCCGGCAATATTTTTGCAAGCGCACCATTGCTGTGGCACCTCCCAGAACGATTGTGATTGGTTGAAAGAAATACAAGCAGCCAGAGCGTTTTTTTCTCCAATCTTAAAGTGAGAGTCGGCCCAGCCAGGCCTTTAATTTCTTGAAAAAGGTCTGGTGAGCGAGACTACAATTACGTAGGAGCACATTGTGATCCTTTTGTCTGTGTGTCCAGAGTAGATATTGGTGTAACGATAAAGCAAACATATATTTCAATCCTGTTTTTTTTTTTTTTTTTCTTTTTCCCCTAAAGGGGTTGGGCTCACTCGGGTTAGCTGCGAGGGGGCCTCACTTGTTTCCGTTACAGCATTGCTTGCGTTGTCTACTCAAACGATGGGATCAAGTCGATTGATAATGCCTGGTCATGTAATGTACTGCCCCACCAGTAAATGGGTCCTCCCCAAATCTGATTTATCCCTATCAATGCATGCGGACTCTCTTTCCTGGTTTAGATCAGTTAATGTCTCAGGTCATGTCAAAAAGGAAAAAAAAAAAAAAAAAAAGTTTCATACAGTTTTTCAGGAGAAGGTGTTTTCATCATGAATCAGTTTTAGTGAAGAGATAATAAATGCAATGTTTTTTTTTTTTTTTTTTAAATTTAATAAGTGAATATTTTGGTTCAAAATATCAATCAATCAATCAATTTTATTTATAAAGCCCAATATCACAAATCACAATTTGCCTCACAGGGCTTTACAGCATACGACATCCCTCTGTCCTTATGACCCTCGCAGCGGATAAGGAAAAACTCCCCAAAAAAAACCCTTTAACGGGGAAAAAAAAACGGTAGAAACCTCAGGAAGAGCATCTGAGGAGGGATCCCTCTTCCAGGACGGACAGACGTGCAATAGATGTCTTACAGAACAGATCAGCATAACAAATTAACAGTAATCCACATGACACAATGAGAGAGAGAGAGAGAGAGAGAGAGAGAGATATGCAGGTAATGACAGTAGCTTACAACAACATTATATTATATTATTAATATCTGGCAGTATACATGTGTGACAATAGTCATATGTGTATAATAACAGTAATATTATGACTAATGACTAATGATGGCAGCAGCAGCAGGAGGCATCTGGCAGGACCATGGCAGCAGCACAACCACACACGTCATGCTATCCAGGCACCGCTGCGGTATGAGTTAATTTTTTTTTTCTTTTATTTATTTAAAAGGGACAATGTACAGCTCAAACATAAATGTCACCATTTGATGCACCGTACCAGATTATAGCTTCAGGCTAATTCGCGTCTGTAGTCCCTGTAGTCTGTCTCTGAGAGACAGTGGAGCACAAAGGCTCCGGAGAAGAAGCCGAGTTAGTGACATCCAGAATGGCCGAGTTAGCAAGATGCAGTAATAGAATGAGAGAGAGAGAGAGAGAGAGAGAGAGAGAGAGAGAGAGAGAGAGAGAAGGTGCCCGGTGTATTATAGGGGGGTCCTCCGACAGACTAGGCCTAAGTCAGCCTAACTAGGGGCTGGTACAGGGCAAGCCTGAGCCAGCCCTAACTATAAGCTTTATCAAAGAGGAAAGTCTTAAGTCTAGTCTTAAATGTGGAGACGGTGTCTGCCTCTCGGACTGTAGCAGGAAGATGATTCCACAGGAGAGGAGCCTGATAGCTGAAGGCTCTGGCTCCTGATCTACTTTTGGAGACTTTAGGGACCACAAGTAACCCTGCGTTCTCAGAGCGCAGTGTTCTGGTGGGATAATATGGCACTATGAGCTCTCTAAGATATGATGGAGCTTGACCATTTAGAGCTTTATAAGTTAACAATAGGATTTTAAATTCAGTTCTGGATTTTACAGGGAGCCAGTGCAGAGAAGCTAAAACAGGAGAAATATGATCTTGTTTCTTAGTTCCTGTTAGTACATGTGCTGCTGCATTCTGAATTAGCTGGAGAGTTTTTAAGGACTTACTAGAGCTACCTGACAATAGAGAGTTACAGTAATCCAGCCTAGAGGTAACAAAAGCGTGAACCAATTTTTCTGCATCTTTTCGGGTCAGGATAGGCCTAATTTTCGCATTATTACGCAGATGAAAAAATGCAGTCCGTGAGGTTTGTTTTAAATGAGAATTAAAAGACAAATCTTGAACAAATATTACTCCGAGGTTTCTTACGGTAGTGCTAGAGGCCAGAACAATGCCATTTAGAGAAACTACGTCATCAGATAAAGAGTCTCTGAGTTATTTGGGGCCAAGAACATTAACTTCGGTTTTGTCTGAAGTTTTTATGTCTTTAAGGCAGTTATGGAGTTTAGTTAATTGATTACTTTCTTCTGGCTTCATCAATAAATACAACTGAGTATCATCCGCATAACAATGGAAATTTATAGAGTGATTTCTAATGATGTTACCTAAAGGAAGCATATATAGAGTAAATAGGATTGGTCCGAGCACAGAACCTTGCGGAACTCCAAAACAAACTTTGGTACGTAAGAATGATTCATTATGAATGTCAACAAACTGAAAACGATCAGATAAATAAGATTTAAACCAGCTCAGTGCAGAACCTTTTAGGCCAATTAAGTGATCCAGTCTCTGCAGTAGAATTTGATGGTCAATTGTGTCAAACGCCGCAATAAGATCTAATAAAACAAGTACAGAGACGAGTCCTTTGTCTGAAGCAATCAGAAGGTCATTTGTAATTTTAACTAGAGCTGTCTCAGTGCTATGATGCACTCTAAATCCTGACTGAAATTCCTCAAATAGATTATTATCATGGAGAAAATCACACAGCTGGTCTGCGACTACTTTCTCAAGGATCTTTGACATAAAGGGAAGATTAGATATTGGTCTATAGTTGGCTAACACCTCTGGATCCAGGGTGGGCTGTTTTAGTAGAGGTTTAATTACAGCTACCTTAAAAGACTGTGGTACATAGCCTGTTAATAAGGATATATTGATCATATCTAATATATGAGTGTTAACTAAAGGAAAGACCTCCTTAAGTAGCCTGGTTGGGATGGGGTCTAAGAGACACGTTGATGATTTGGATGAAGAAATCAGTGCGGTCAATTCTTGAAGAGAAATTGGGGAGAAGCAATCTAAATATATATTAGGTTTTACAGCTGTGTTTGAGGTTAGATAGGTACTATCTGAGGACAGGAGGTCATGAATTTTGCCTCTAATAGTTAGAATTTTGTCATTAAAAAAGCTCATAAAATCATTACTGCTAAGGGCTAAAGGAATACAAGGCTCAATAGAGCTCTGACTCTCAGTCAGCCTGGCTACAGTGCTGAAAAGAAACCTGGGGTTGTTCTTATTGTCTTCTATTAATGCTGAGTAATAGTTTGCTCTGGCATTGCGGAGGCCCCTCTTATAAGTTTTGAGACTGTTTGTCCAGATTAAACGAGATTCTTCCAGTTTGGTTAATCGCCAATTCCTTTCAGATTTTTGCGATATTTGTTTTAACTTACGGGTTTGAGAGTTATACCAAGGAGCGAACTTTCTTTGCTTTTTTAACTTCTTTTTAAGAGGAGCTACAGAGTCAAGTGTTGTTCGCAGCGAGCCTACAGCGCTATCGACAAAATGATCAATTCGGGAGAGGTTAAAGTCAGTACAGGAAACCTCTGTTACTGAGGGACTTGGTATTGAATTTAACGACGGAGTAATCTTTTCCTTAAATTTTGCGACAGCACTATCTGATAAACATCTAGTATAGTAACTGTTGCTGAGTGGCGTGTAATCGAGTAAAAAGAAATCAAAAGTAATCAGATAATGATCCGATAGTGAGGGATTCTGTGGAAAGACTTTTAGGTTATCAATTTCAATTCCATACGTCAGAACTAGATCGAGGGTATGGTTAAAACAATGAGTGGGTTCATGTACACCCTGACTGAAGCCAATGGAGTCTAATAATGAGATAAACGCGGTAGCCAGGGAGTCATTATCAACGTCGACATCAATGTTAAAATCTCCTACAATAATAACTTTATCTGATTTAAGAACTTAACTGGATAAAAACTCTGAGAATTCAGATACAAATTCAGAATACGGGCCAGGAGCACGGTACACTATAACAAATAAAAGTGGCTGCGAGGTTTTCCAGGTCGGATGTAAAAGACTAAGAACGAGGCTTTCAAATGAATTATCTAGTTTAGGTTTAGGGCTGATTAACAGACTAGAGTTAAAAATGGCTGCAACTCCCCCTCCTTGGCCGCTGCCTCGAGGAATGTGGGTATTATTATGACTGGGAGGAGTGGACTCATTAAGACAAACATATTCATCTTGACACAGCCAGGTTTCAGTGAGACTGAGTAAATCAATATGATTATCTGATATTAATTCATTTACTAACACTGCTTTAGACGATAGAGACCTGATATTTAACAGTCCGCATTTAATTTTCCTGTTTTGTCTTTCTGTCACAGACAGACACCGTTTGTACAAAACTATGAAAACTATGGCTGGGTAACTGAACTCGAAGCTCAGAGAGGCGTATAGGACTGCGACTCTGAGTCCTGGTCTCAACTCTGGGTTGTCAGGGATTTAAATTACTAATAAAGTTTGCCAGGTTCCTAGAAATGAGAGCAGCTCCATCCAAAGTGGGATGAATGCCATCTCGCCTAATAAGACCAGGCTTTCTCCAGAGAGTTTGCCAATTATTAACGAAACCCACATCGTTTGCTGGACACCACCTGGACAGCCAGCGATTAAATGATGACATGCGGCTAAACATGTCATCAGTGGTCAGATTTGGGAGGGGTCCAGAGAAAACTACGGAGTCCGACATCGTTTTTGCATATTCACACACCGAGGCAATATTAATTTTAGTGACCTCCGATTGACGTAACCGGGTGTCATTGCCACCGACGTGAATAACAATCTTACTGAATCTACGTTTAGCTTTAGCCAGCAGTTTTAAATTAGATTCAATGTCGCCCGCTCTGGCCCAGGGGATACATTTGACTATGGCCGCTGGTGTTGCTAACTTCACGTTTCTCAGAATAGAGCTGCCAGTAACCAGAGTTTTATCCTCAGCGGGTGTGTCGCTGAGTGGGGAAAAGCGGTTGGAAACGTGAACAGGCTGGTATTGAGCCGTGGGCTTCGGCTTGGAGCTGTGCTTCTGGCGAACCGTAACCCAACCTCCCGCGTGAACGGGAGTTACCGGAGGACAGTTAGCAGAGGCTAAGGCTATGCTATGTGGCTCCGCACCGGCTACAGAATGGTTGCTGAATGGTTTTCCATGGTGCGGAGCCGCGCTTGTAATTCACTAAGCCTCGCCTCCAACGCAGCAAATAAGCTACACTTGTTACAATTACCACTGTCGCTCAAGGAGGCAGAGGCATAACTGAACATTTGGCACATTGAGCAAGAAAGAGTAGAGGGAGAAGCCGTCGCTAACTGTAAAGCTAATGTAGCTACCAAGGCTAGTAACGTGCAAACAACAGCTAAGAGATTAGCGAGAAAGTCGTAGAAAGGAGATCTATAAGTGCTAAACAGAACCAGTGTGGGTTAAGACTGGAAGTAGACGTTAAAGCAACTGAAGTGAGAAAGCAGGCTAGTAGAATTCACCAGAGCAGTACAGAGACACTGTCACAGAAACACCGGAAATGACACAACTCGCTTACCGCAATACGTCAGCACGTCAGGATATATATATATATATATATATATATATATATATATATATATATATATATATATATATATACATATATATATGTATGTATGTATATACATATATATATGTATGTATGTATGTATGTATGTATGTGTGTATATATATATATATATATATATACACACACACACACACACACACACACATATATATGATGTGGTTATTTTTGCTTATATTAAGGATGAACATGATTACCACTGGTCTCTCCTAGCAGCTGGCCCCAAAAAGCTTCCCCCTTTTTCCACCTTTATGGGCGGCCCTGCTGTATGTTAAAACAGTCAGTGTAATTCTGTAAATATCAAAGTTATCCATTTCATTACTTTACAATATCATTGGCATTTTATAATAATCTAATCTGCATAACAAAGAGAGAGAAAAAATGGGCAGATGTAATCACTATAAGCTGTTTCCACTGTATTGCAATTTTTATTCCAAAATCTTCATAATCCATTGTTTCCCCCAATACTGTATGGAAATGTAGAACATGATGAACGATTCAAACTCACGATAGAGCTATATTGATTGACTGACACCTCAGTCTAGTAGGACAAAGTAATTTTAAACATCCTTTATTGAACATTCAAATAAATAGAAAATGTAAAATACACAGCACTGACTGGCTGTCACACCAAATGTAATTACATAACAGCCTGTTCTTGAATAAGCCCCAGATAGATGGACACTGCGGATATATATTAACATATAAAGATTGGGGGGTTGTGTATACCCTCACCCATATATAATAAAACCAGCCACCCTCACAGCACGATATGATGACAGAGCTGCAATCACGCGAACGTGGGAATATGTTTTGAATGCACTGCTGGGGAGCCTGAGGTTGGATTTGACGTGCGCTGGATGTGATTGATTGTGTTGTTATTGCTAAGGACTCTCTTCCGGCTGCCTCCGGGACCCTTTTCGATCCATCCACTGTCTGTTTGTACTGCTGCTCATAAATTTTACAGCCCGTGCTGGAACCTACTGGGAGCTTAAACAATTGCTTTATTGATGAATTTCTCTCATACGAGGAAGAGCACCACACCAGGCTGGCATGGGACTTTTCAACACACCAAAATTAATACTGCTGGTCTTTTTTTTTCTAATTTAAATCTGATAAGTGTGGGGCGGTTGTGTAGGTGAGGGCTGCCCTTGAAAATGTTTTACTGGCGTTGTTTATTTACTGCTATTTTCTGGTCTCTAAAAGTGAAATGTATCTTTAGATGGAGAGGTGAAATCATTGTTTATGTTGTTTGCAAGGTCTAAGTTGTTTCATTACCTTCCCTGTGGAGAAATAAATGTAAAACTGTAACATTAAACAAAGAGAGCCTTTGGAATTAGCATATGAGTCTCAAGATTGTTCATTATAAAAGTAACCTTAGACTTTTACATTGCTCTGTAGGAAACATAAATTAATTACAGGCAGTGGTGGTGCTGTGATGTAGGTGTTGAATGTGAGTGAGAGAGAGGGAGAGGCACAGTTTACCGTGTGTGTGATACTATTTATAGGTGCGGAAAGGCAGTGGGGGGATATTGTGTTAGTGGGAGGATTATTGGTGTTATTAGTCTTGTGCTACTAACCTATATGAGAGAGAGAGATCTGGGGAGATATGGCATTAAAGTGAGCATCTTAAAATGGACACCAGATCAAGCCCAGTCACCGTAACCTCTTGAAATCAGCAAATCAGCAAGGTGCTGGCTGTTTTTAAAGAATAAATATTGCAAGGAAAACATGTTTAATTCTCGCCAGGATCAGCTCCAGGTTCCTGGTGAGTCAACTGGGGGTTGGGGAAATGGAGTACTGAAATATTTATCAGAGTGTTGCATATTCAGCTGAGGGTCCTTTGTGCGTGCTCGTGTGATCTTTCACAACACGTTCACAAATTAAATATTTATCGCATTTAAATAAAAAGGCGAGTACTGGGTCTCGCCGAGTGGTAGTGTGTGTTTGTGCGAGTGTGTGTTTGTGTGTTTGTGCGAGTGTGTGTGAGAGTGTGAGTGCATGAGGGGAGAAGCGAGTCGTGTGCTATCAGGGATGATTGGTGTGGAGTCCACAGGCGGGGGTGTGTTGAGCCTGTCAGGATGGAGATATGAGACTCACCTCCCTATCTACTCATTCACAGAGACTGGAATCAGCCTCAGCTTAACCAGTGCGCTGTGGCTACTGAGGGGGCTGCAGCAGACAAAAAGAGCACTGTGTCTGACCTGATGCTGCAGTATGCTACTACACACAGCTATATAAGGCTTCCCAAAAGCAAAATAAATGTCCACATCACATTTTTGTTGACTTGTAATTTCTGATTGTCAGATAAACTGATTGGATACAACACCTTTACACACATCTCTTTTTCTTTTGCTATTTCTATTGGATTCTCTCAACAATGTACTATAGTGAAAAAAGGTAGCATCCTTTTTTTTTTTTTTTTTTTTTACATAAAACTATTTTTGTTACTTACTAAAACAGACATCAGCTTTTGGGGAATGTCATTAGTGAGATGCATATGCATGCACACGCCAGGGTAGAAAACAGGAATGGCTGAGAGCTTATGAGAAGGTCAACACGTGGAGTTGTTTTTGTTCCTTGAAGGGATACTTCATCGCTTTTCAACCAGCTTTGTGTTGGAACAATGTGGGTAGTATGAGTAAATGAACTGTAGTAAACTCGTCTCTATCTAACCAGTGCCTAGATAGCCCCTCCCCCATCCAGTTTCGCTGGATGACACAAATTGATGCCAATCACAGCATCCAGCAGAGTTCTGCTGGCTCTCCCAGGCTGTTGCTCGAACTACAGGTTGTACACCGCATTTTGGCATTGCCTGCAGCCATGCCGCCACCATGACCCATTCTCTCTCTCTATCAAACATTGACTGAAATCCAATCAAACACTAAAACTAGGCAGTGCTGATCAAAATTCTGTGAGTGCACTGTGTATTTCTTGCCTAAAATGTTTTTCAAAACATATTTTAATGCCGTATTTAGCTGTAACAGTTAGAGTTTGTGAACATAAAGTGGGCACCATACTGTTTCCTGCACAGTGAAAACATAAAAAAAACAAAACAAAACAAAAAAAAAAAAACAGGAAAGGCTGCGATCAAACAGTAAAACCAGGCAGCGCTGATCAAGTATAAACCAGGATCCTGTTGCATATTTCTCACTTTAAATGTTTTCAGAAACATGTTTTAATTTACAGTTTAAATGTAATATGAGATCGTTTCTTGCCAACAGGTCACCATGGTGTCAGACCGATGTGTTTGCAGTACATCACCCAACAGCGGGAGCGTTTATTGGTCTGGTGCAGCACAGTGCATTCTGGTAGTTGTAGGTTTTCTCCCTCTTGTGCAAAAGCATCCCTTTTCCCTGTTGTCTCTGAATATATAGCACCAATTTAAAGTATTGGTGTTTTTCTACTGCACAGACATCCTAGTTTTATTAAAAGTGCATCTTTCTAGCAGTAAAATATATTTTCAAACTGCACAAATCAGAAAAGTAGTGGCTGCAAAATGTTCATTATCCCTGAAAAAAACCCCTCCAGTTAACTATTAGCTCCAGCAATCTTGTGAAAAGCCTCCATGTTATCAAGTGGCAACCTCCAGGGCTGAAAAATGAAACCAGTGTGGGTGTGAGAGCCAAAAACTGCAGTTCCTTGAACGGCCACTTGAGGCTGGCTCCAAAAGCAAGTCAGTCCTCATTAGGATTCAATCCTGGGAAATGAGGAAATGGGAAACACTAATTACATGGAATAAACCAAATAGGCTGATTCGTGAAAAAAAAAAAAAGGGAATCACCTCAGAAATACACGAGTTCTCGGGGTCAGCAGGGATGCAGAAACTCAGCAGCACTGCAGTAAGTTCCTTTTGGCCCACCAAATTCACAAACTGACACACAAACCAACTTTTTGTGTTATAGTAGCGCAATTTTCAGGGCTGAGGCAAGGACTGAGCACCACTATGCTCTCCAAGGTATGTGTGTGTGTGTGTTTGAGAGAGTGAGTGACAGAGAGGTGGGAAGAGAAGGTTGAAGGTCGACAACTGCACACAGTGTTTCTGTAAGTTATTTATAACTTACTCAGATCACTGCTTTGTCACTTTTTGACCCACCCAGAACCTACTGAGCTCACCCAAACCTGACTGAGCTGGAAGCCACAAATTTTGGATCAACCTGTGCATCCTTGATTAACATAAAACATGTTCTTTTATCTTAATAATCATTAATACCACCAAATAATACACTAAAGCGTCACGTATGGAACCCATAAATATATGCAATGTTGCAATTCATGTTGCTTGAAATATGACTAATGCGTTTTGACAGTAGCTAAGGTCCCTGTATAAACAAGTCGATTTCCAAAGGCTCCTGGGGTAGTGTACTTCTACTCTGCAAAAATGCCTCATTTTCAGAAAAAAATATATCAATTCCTTAACCTCATAGACCTCATGTGAAAATTCCCAGCTTTACAGCAGAAATAAACATGTTTACAGCCTGGAACAAAAAAATGGTTTTGTTCTCTATTTCTAATTTCCTATTCATGACGACTGTATGTGGGCAGGGGTGGTGGGTTTTCATCACTCACCAGTTTAAATGTTAGTAAGTTTTAAAATTATGCAATAATGAAGGGCATGGTACGCCTAGAGTGACAGGCTGTTTGGCAGGCATCACCTCAGTCTGTAAGCCAGATCCACCCCTCTCTTCACGGGTCAAAACCTGTTGTACCAATATGGTCACCTCGGGCCACCTCTGACTCAAAAAATTCAAGATGGCGATGTCCAAAATGCCAAAGTAAAGGCTTCAAAACGGGAGTCCACAAATCCCAACCATTATTTTTTATAAAAGCTATGAATGTTGTGAAGGCTATTTTTATTTTTTAATTTTACATACTTTATTAATTAATTATTAATTCAATTTTTCACTCTGTTTGTCAATTACACACAGGTCCGAACACACACATGCACAAACTGGACCTATACATGCACTAGGTGGAGAGATGTCAGAGTGGGCTGCCCATGACAGGCGCTCCGAGCGGTTGGGGGGTTCGGTGCCTTGCTCAGGGGCACCTCGGCAGTGCCCAGGAGGTGAACTGGCACCTCTCCAGCTACCAGTCCATGCTCCATATTTGGTCCAGACAGGGACTTGACAGGCGACCCTCCGGTTCCCAGCCCAAGTCCCTGTGGACTGAGCTGGATGGTGCTGCACTAAAACTGCAGGAATAAACACTCTTTTTAAGATAAGACAGTTCAAACTGTTAGTGTGTGCTTTATGAAAAGCGCCAACATTTGTCAGTGTCTGTGATAAATGATTTGCTGATCAGTTTGATGTGTGTTCAGAGTGGGACTTGGTGACAGCTGATAGAGGTGCAGACTGATGGCTTTAGATGGAAAATGCATAATGTTGTTGTCATTCTGATTTTTCAGAGAAATGTGCGAGCAGAGTCTCTTTTCATTATTCTGTGCAGCTGATAAATAATATTTATTAAATCCTGTATTGACACAATTTCTTATGAGTAAAGCTTTTACATTGTAGACATCTAATGTGATTTTTGCATCTGGTATTTTGAGGAAACAAAAGGATTTTATACATGCTAATGCCTCTGTGCTCTTTTTATGCAGCAGTCAGAAAGCAGGAATGTCCTGCCAAGGTTACTCGTTACGATTTTATATGAACATTACATGCGTGAGGGGGGTCTTTTAACCTGTGCTGCCATTGAATGTCTTGGGGCACTCACTGTTCATTTCTTACCTGTAGAGCGAACTTACTGTGGTCTGAGTTGGGAGTTATCGCTGCTGCTAGCTGCCATTTCTCACTGGAATCTGAGTCATGTTAACTCCGGGTTGCCAACTTTCAACTACCAGCTGGAGTGAAATTAATTTTTTTTCTCTTGGTAGTGGTAGGTCGGGGGAGGGAATCTCAGAGGTTTCTCCCAACAATTGAGATGCAAATTTCAATAGACCTCACTGTGGACAGTTTCATTTGGATTGTTTTTTTCATCAGAGAATATTACCATGAAGATGTAGACTGTTAATTCTGTGGATTATCTGCTCAGTTCCTTAACCTTAAACTATTGTGATGGATAATTTGGGTGAACTAACTGAAAAGCTGCAATGTGTCTGAGAGGAAAACACTCATCTCTGTGTAGCATGATGTCCTACTACACAATGATAACCTGAACATGCTATTTGTGTTGTTGACACACATCTTTTGCATGTCCAACTCAAAGACTTTGAAAATAATGGGTGTAGCTACCATGATGTCACCTACTGGTTTGTGAACTTCCATTCTGAAGCCTTGAGTTCGGCATTTTGGCTGTCACTGGGTCTATGGGGATTTATTGGCTTCTGGAGCCATCCTCAGGTGGCCATTCTATGAAATGCAATTTCGGGCACTTCCGTGTTAGCTTCATTTCTCAGACTCAAACTCAGGAGTTTGTTAGTTGGTGTTGATACATTTAGATTTTTAAGATAATACAGACACTAAATAGCACTCTTTGTCTCCATCTGATGGTTTAAAAACACCACTGTCCAAACTTTTTTACTTTGAAAGTAAAATAAAGGGTCGAAAGGGATGGCCCTTCGCTTTCAGGTCAAATCCAACAGGTGACACTCGGCTCTCAGTTTGAGTTCGTGTTCAGAGAACGTCGCTAAAGTGACCACAAGCAGCTTTGATTATTTTGAGCCTAAGAATACTTGTTGCTGGCTCAGATGTACTCACAAAATTCCTCTTACGAATCATCTGTTACACTTATGATTCTGTCCTCCCTTGTGCGCAAATGGAATTCTGCTTGTACTCAGCTGTGACTTGCAGAGTAGCGCTTGAATTTGTTTTGATCTCGCTCAAATCTTACTCTTAGAATAATGACAAAGCAATGTGGTCTAAGTAGGCATAGTATGTGGTTTCATTTGCTTTCAAGTGCTCATAGAGTCAGATGTATCATTCCGTTCTCTCTATTGTTTCTTCCCTCCATCTCCTCACTTTTGCTGTGAAAGGAAGACACCTCTGCAGCAAATGCAAATGCCCATGATTCTGTCCTCCCTTGCGCAGAAATCAAGTTCTGCTTTTATTAAGCTGTGACTTGCAGAGTAGCACTTCAATTTTATGATCTCTCTCAAATCCTACTCTTAGAATAATGACAAAGTCAATTGGTCTATCCTGGTCTCATAGAAATACATGTAATGACCACGACCTCTTGACACTGCGTTAAGTGGTGGTGGCGCATATTGTGTTGCAGTGACCACAGAAACAGTGCCAATGGAAAGTCAATTTGGATCATTTTTCATAGTGTACACAAATTTCCTGGTTTAACGACATCCCGCAGCGTGTGGTGGTTGAGGTTACGACCCCATAGGTAGTATAAATACCAAGAGAGTCTGTATAGGGAGGTGGTTGGAGTCATGGGTGGTTCAACAAATGGCTGATAGACGGGTCAACACCTGACTTTCATGTGAGAGACTGCTGTTCTTATCCCGTATGAAACATGGACTTCTTTTAACTTAACATAGCCTACTTGCATCCTTTATGCCGCCATTACCTGTACAGAGTTATTTCAACTGACAACACAATTTAAAAAAAGAAAATCTAAAAAAGTAGTGTTTGTGCCTAAACCCAAACATGCTACCACCACATAATTTCTACACAATATATGCCACTATGGTCATTTAATATATTTCTGTGAAATCATGTCTGTCTTTCCGTTGAGTTTTTTTGGAAGAGTTTTTTCCTTATCTGTACCGAGTGTTCGAACACTACACTACACTACACTACACTACACTACACATAACCTTGTGTCGAATGTGTGATTTGTGACATTAGGCTATACAAGTAAAACCAACTTTAAAAATTGACTTGATTAGTAGGATTTATGATTTTTTAGATACTGAAAATCCTGTCTAGTATATGTAATGATAGTTTGTCTAACTACAGTCACTTATGGTACAATAAAATGTGTTTTCATAACTAGTTGCTGCCATATTTTGTTATTTACTTTAATGGTTGGAGACATCCCATCCACTATATGGGAACACATCCATGTGCACAATAATGCCACTGCCAATGCTGTGAGACTGGAACAAAAAGAGCAAAACTGAAAAATTCATTTTGGCTGTCACTTGGCATTTTTTTTGGCTGTCCAAAGTAAACAGATCAAACTTTTACTTATAGAACAATAGAAATGTCCTGCTCTGATGGAGCTGACTCAACCTGAATACAGGCATTGTGTAACAAAAGTATGACTGTAGCCTATAATCATGGGATCTGTGTGACAGCCTACCTGCTGAAGTGAAGAAAAGTACAGAATGTCATTTTCAGTTATACCCTGACCGATTCAGTCTCTGTTTCTGGGGTATTTAACAACAATAAATAATTAGTTTTTAAATGCCAGGAAGAGAGTTGCATATTAACATCTGACAAGTATTTTTTTTTTCAGGTTTGAGGCGTGTTGATTTAATTCTAAATACTGAAAAATGTCAATCATGACAATGTGACCTTCTACATCCCCACCTACTGTGCACTCATCTGTCATTGATGGGCGAAAATGAATAAATGAATCTTTTCGAATGACACTTTTTAGGATCTGGTGTATACTGGGTCAGTCAATCCCTGACTTTTCCCAGTCATCCACTTGCTGTTATCGTAGAGTACAGCTTATGTTGCCTGCTAGTTTTAGTGAACGAGATGCGAGTGAATCGGACTCAGGTCCAGATAGCCTGGCAGCTACACTTACGGGAAAAGAACGAATGTATCGTTCTCTCAAAGTGGGATGTCTGCCAATGTAGCGCAGCAATGACACAGAATAAAAGGCCAAGACTCGATTAAATTGGACTTGTGTCAAGACCTATGGCTTTGGGACACAACACAAATCTCGTGGGAATGGGCAATTTTATGGAAACTTCAACAAGTAAAGTGGTAAAGACGATAAAAGTGGGATGCTACAATACAAACGAAAAGCAAGGCAAGGCTGGCATCTGAAGGAATTTCTCAGTAATATTACAGTTAATACAAATAACACTGAATCTCAGA
The DNA here is from genome assembly GCF_011397635.1 of Epinephelus fuscoguttatus. Classification (NCBI taxonomy): domain Eukaryota; kingdom Metazoa; phylum Chordata; class Actinopteri; order Perciformes; family Serranidae; genus Epinephelus; species Epinephelus fuscoguttatus. The sequence continues at coordinate 41,981,837 of NC_064752.1, forward strand.
GAAACGTTGGTGTGTCTTTGGGATATAGGTCATAGGAAACTGCAGATTAAATAGTCCACTGAACCCATTAAGAGGAGCAATGTATTCTGTTGTTATAGCACCACCCAGTTGCCAATTAGAGCTAAATTTCTCCAGTCACCTTGAGGCGTCCTGTTCTACATATCTACCAAGTTTAGTAAAAATTGATATGGCGGTTAGGCCTAGATAAGAAATTAGCTCTCTAGCGCCCCCATTTTGTTTAACCGGAAGTTAAGGGTTGTTGGGGCAAATTTGTTCCTCATGAGGAGAGGCATCTCTGTGCAAAGTTTCATGTCTCTGCGACATACGAGGCATGAGATACGCCCATTCAAAGTTTGAAATTTTAATTGGTTGCTTTAGCGCCCCCGTTCGGCCAGTTGATGTAATATTGAGTTTGAGTATTGAGTTTTTGTCATTATATAGTAAATATAGTAGGATAAGACAGTAAGATTATGACTGTTACTATGCGCCAGGACATAATTTTCCTACTTATCACTGACAGGTGTCCATATCTTTCTTAATTCCACTGTTAAATAACATGTATCTCCCTGTGGGATGGCAGAAGGATCTTGATAATCAGTCTATCATGGGGGCATGTATGGTCAGAATGTTTGCAGGTGTGGGTGGGAGCTGACACTCCTTGTGGTAACGGGTGGGACCAGATAACACACTCTGTGGGAGTGGGTGGTAATGGTCAGATATCCAGCGGGAGCAGGCAGGAGTGGGATTAGGCAAACAGTCCTGCTCTATATACCTGCTCTATAACGGAGGTAACTGGGATGGAGGTCTGCTACTTGCTCCTTAAACAATGAGTGTTGTTAAGTGACATCTCTGTAACATTGTATTGACCTTATATAGCCTACCCACATACAAGAATCAATATTACAATGACTGGTAATGCATTGAAGAGAAGTTTTGTGGGGCAGATTTATAGGCTAACCCTTTATTGTCCTCAGCTTTGGCTTCTTAAAGTAGAAAGAGTGAGGTCAGTACATAAACAGTAAAAAGGCAAAATATAATAAGCAGACAGAATGAACAGCTGAATTCACAAAATTGGATGCAGGACATTAATATTAATGGTACGTGCAGACTACTGGGAGCAGTGCTGATTGCAAACATGTTATGGTTATGGTAGCCCATTAGCTAGGCTACCAAAAAGTAGCCATGTAGCCTTTGCCTTTGGATAGCTTTTTTTGTAACACAACCCTCAACACTTGAATCAAAAGAATATTAAGAAATTAAGGGAAATTCAGTATGCCATTATGTTATAATTGCCACAGTTAGTGGGCAGTTAAGCTATAAAAGTAATGAGCGAAACAAATGTTGGATTCCTTAGTCCTGTTTAGAGCCAATGAGAATCCACAGTGCTGTAGGTAAATAAGGTTTGTGCACACTGAGTTGGCTCTCCCCAGCGTGCTGCTAATTTCTAAAGGCCAATTGTCAGTGTGCTACATTCCCTCTAATGACACAACCAGGAATCAGTTTAATCGCTTTAAAACACATTCAAAAGTCCAACAGCAGCAGGGACATTTTAATCACAGCATGCTCACATCACATCCTTTTTAATGTGGCAGATATGTTATTTAGTTTTCAAACATGCACATTCAAGTCAGGTCTTGAAGTTACCTTCAAAGTGTAACAAGCATGAATATGGCTTTTCACTGTTTCCTGCGGTGAACTTGAAGTATTGGTCAGCACGTGCTGTGAGGAGACCAGCTGGATAAGGAAAAGGCCCAGGTTCTGCTTTAACAATGGCACTGTGAGCGGAGCCGACCCACTGCGACAGAGACATCAAAAATGAGCCAAACATAATTAGCATTGAAATAGTCAGCATGTGGGGGTGTTTTATGTGCAAAATAATACCTCATCAACATCAACAACAGCCATTACAACATGACGGAATGCCTCTATTGATGAGTGCAGCCCAGCACGGAGCACACCGTAAATCACTGTATGATCCCTCTGAGGCTTAAATTGGCCTCTCCTTTCTGAGAATACTGCATGGTTATGAATATAACTTAACAAACATTGTAAACTCAGGTAAATTTTCTTTCCATATCCAAAAGCAGCTCTTTTAGTTTATTACTGATGCAACGTCAGACAAAATTCTTGTTGACAAGGACAGCCTAGTGAGGGGAAATTGACCTCCTGGGAGGGGGAGTTTCAGAAGAGCTTTGTCTTGAAAATGTAGCACCAGTTCATTAAAGGTTAATGGTGCATTGATGATAAGTTTTATCCACCTCCTCTCTTCTGGACTAATGGTGCTCTGCTCCCATGTTGACATCTTTAGGATGGATGGATGGAGAGTGGATAAGAGTCTTTGGATAAGGTGCAAAGGGTTTACCGCTGGACAATGCAGCGCTTTGCAGAGAAATGCCAAAAGTTCTCAGAGACAGGATTTACAACTCAAGGCACCTGAACTCTCGTCTCACCAGACATGCCAGTAAATCTTCTTGTATTGAAAGGGTAAATCTAAGACACTATGATATGTTTATAACCCTGTCTCTCAGCTTGCTCTAGGCAGTAGCACTGGATGTCATATAATATTGCAGTACTGAGACTAAGACTTTCTTGAACTGAGACATATGTCTAAAAAATGCAAAAGTAAGAATATAAACTTTAAAAGTTAGCTTTCCCACTGGGCATTAGACATGTGGTGGGAGGACATACCTTTCATTTTTCAACAACAGCATTGGCAATGATTACAAAGAAAACTGGGAAGAACTTGGATGAATTTGTACTATATAACTCATGGAAGCATTATGTTATCTGGAAGTAGTTGGGGCCACTGCACAATTTATTTTCAAGCATTTTAAAATGGAAAGTGGTGAGAGAAAAGAGTTTATAGTGCTTATATATTAGCTCCGGAGGGAAGTGACTGCAGTTAACATTCCTGGCCAAAGGCCAGTGTGATCTAACTTCTTTATAAAAGGAGAATTTGGCTTTTTTTTATATAGGGTAGAAATATCTAGGCACAGATATTAACTCCAGTCATAGACGTGTAAACAATAGATGCTCTATTAAAATGCAGCAGCCACTAAGAGTATAGCCTACCAATGTGCATTGCAATTGAAAAGCTTCTCGTGCTTGTACTCGTACTCGTACTCGTACTCGTCGTCCTCCGCTTATCCGGGTCCGGGTCGCGGGGGCAGCAGCCTCAGCAAAGAAGCCCAGACAGTCCTCTCCCCAGCCACTTCCGTCAGCACTTCCGTGGGAACCCTGAGGAGTTCCCAGGCCAGCCGGGTGATGTAATCCCTCCAGCGTGTTCTGGGGCGGCCCTGAGGTCTCCTCCCGGTTGGACATGCCCGAAACACCTCCCAAGGGAGGCGTCCGGAAGGCATCCTTACCAGATGCCCGAACCATCTCAACTGGCTCCTCTTGATGTGGAGGAGCAGCGGCTCTGCTCCGAGTCCCTCCCGGATGTCTGAGCTCCTCACCCTATCCCTAAGGCTGAGCCCAGCCACCCTGCGGAGGAAACTCATTTCGGCTGCTTGCACTCGCGATCTCATTCTTTCGGTCACTACCCAGTGAAAAGTGAAAAGCTTCTCCTACTACTCAATAACATGTATTATTGTCTCTCATTTCATTTCTGCATGGTTGACTACACATGAAATGGAAAAAATACAGTGATATCTTGATATGATCTGTTGGCGTAAAAATTTTTGTATCAGTGTTTGACATTTCATGAAAGAATAATTTTTGTTTATTTTGTTTTGCCCTAACCAATCTGTAGCGATTGACATATCTGTCCCACTGATGTTATTTTCAGTCAACACAAAGGATGTCGTAGCAGTCAACAGTCAAAGAAATATGTCAATTAAGAGTGAGAGTTGTTTTTTCCGTAACTTGACTTAAAAAACTTGTTCGGCTTTGTCAATGTCATAAACAGCTGTCACCATGTCTCTGTCACTATTTTTACTAAGTAGCTATGTGGGAAGATGTCCCCATTATTAAACCTGTCTTTAATAAACTGAGGTTGAACCAACACCCATCTAAAGAGGACAACAACAGAACAGACCTACTTGAATTGCTGAACAAATTGGGGATGTGTAGTGAGGCACCATTAAAAGTATGTCAAATTACCTCTTTGCAGGTCCTGTTTGCATTCTAATAAGAAACAAAACAAAGACATGCACACCCCAGCCCAAAGAGGCTGCTTCTAAGCATGAGCATGAGCATGAGGGGGCAATGCCCCACCAAATGCTCCACATGCCCCACTAATGCCAAACATAGGTGTCTTAATAATTCCTTTCAGCAGTTTATTGTCACTAAAGAAGATGACAGTGTTATAATTTTGTATCTTAAGTGGATGTAATGGAGCCAAAATGAGATCAGAGAGGATTTGCAGGAAAACATTTGAACATACTTGTGTCTTATTGGCTGACAGGTCTGTCGGTTCTGACTCTGCTAGCTGGTAATCAGTGATGAGCGAATACACCATCTGTCAACCAACTAAGTTATCTGTATCTGTACTTGAAATGGGTGGAGTTTAAGACAGACATGGACGGGGCCCTGAGTAGAAGTATAAACTGCCAAAAATGGAAATACTAGAGTAAAGTGCAAGTACCTAAAAAAATTGTAGGTGTACTTTATCCAAAAAGGACCATTTATATACCAGCCATGACGTGTTACCTTGAATTCATGAAGAAAACTTTGTTTTTCTTGCACACCTCCACAGAAATCGGGAACGTATGGATTTATTGACTGATAGGGGGCCATGCTTAAAACAAAAACTGCATCAGAACATCCATTTGCAAATTCTCGCAAAACTTGTGCAGTCGAATCCAAACCTCATTTTATACAGTTATACACTCAGTACATCCAAAACACATGCATTTTTGCTGAAACCTTACAATTTTAAACTGAACTGAATGTAAAACTTATCTCCTCCTCAAAGCCAGACTCTATAGTATAGTTTTTTGGCTAAAATACTTGTGTCTGGGAAGTACTGAGTATATGACTGTATAAATTAGACTTGGATTATGATGCACAAATTCTGTGAGAGTTTGTAATCTGGTGTTTTAATGTAGTTTTGCTAATGTTAACATGGTCCCTAAGCAATCACTAAATCATTATGTTATTTCCCCAAATTCAAGGTAATACTATGTATAATATATATAAACTAATAGACGTACAAGTGGTGATTTTGTAAGTGAAGTATTCCTTTAAGTGAGCCTACAGTACTTGAGTAAATGTGCTCAGTTACATTCCATTCAACATTTTTTGCAACTGTCAATAAATGTTTTATGATAGCAGTTGGGAAGTTGTTTCTACCCAATTGTCATTCTAACTGCTAACAACTACTATTTTTCACATCACAATCCATTGAATGCAAATAAAACTATAAATAAGTATAAATAAGGAGCCAGAGTGCTTACAAAAGGCAACAAAATAGAGCTTGTTTATTAAAAAACATCCCATACAGAGTTTTCTCAAACCCTAGAAATACCCTTTAAGCTTTAGATAAAAAACATAACAGTGCACACCATAGCTTACAGTCCTAAATAATACTCATATTAGCCTGTATTGACACTAGTCATTGGCCACCCAACATCTTTTACTGCTCCCCTACTCAAAGCAGTCTAAAAGCGGGCCTGTGGGATGAGCTCTGGATCAAAAAAAAAAAATACATTTAGTAGATCTAGTAGAAATATCCAATAGAAGTCTGAGGATGAGCCGGGTGCTCGAAACATTACAGTGTTTAAATCCTTCTAATGGAGGCTATTTGGTGAGTGGATGTAGGTATTTGTTTCAACTCTGTTTGCAGTGTATTCATGGATATACAAACTATCACTGGATTACTTTAATACTGATGAAAATTTTCAAATGGCATGATTCTCAGGCAAGTTCTGCATCTCTTTTTTTTTTAAGATTTCTGAGTATATTTCTGGAAATATGGCTTTGATCTATGCTTGGCTGTGTTGAGCATCACAAAGAAACTGCAACTTTATTACTGTCCCAAAGGAAATTTGATCAGCAGCAGGCATCAAGACACAAGAAATGCATAAAGGACAACATCAGAAGTAAATACAAAACACAAAAATACAAAAATTCCCCAGCTCAAGTAAAATGCAGTGCAGGAAAAAACATAGTAATTAATTAAGAATCTATCGATCTAAAAACTGTCTTATCAAACCTGTTTTTACTGGACATTGTGAGACAGCCAAACGAAGCCATAATTTAATATGTGAGGTCAAAGGCATTAAAACATTGCACACCTTGAATACATTGTATCTTCCTTAATAAGAACAGTTTTGGGTTCAAAAACGTCTTAGAAGATAAAAAAGTCTTAGTTTAGGCAGGACATGATGTCAAGCTCAGCTCACATCCCAGCTACATCAGCTGATGTCAAACAGCCCAGTCAACTGATGAGTCAGCTGATTGATGGAAGGGAGTCAGCTGATAGATCACATGATTCCTTTCTATGCAACCAATTGGCAAATCTCATTCAAGGCGCCCTATTTAAACTGCTGTGGCCTGCCTACTGTTGCTGCTTCCTCTGCAAGCCGCTTTGCAACCTGCCTCCATCCTGGCTCCTCCTTTTTATGTTGTGTCTGATTTAACAGTGTCATTTCTGTTTGTCGTTGATGCTTGCTCTGTTCTGTTCCCAGGGGGTTCTTTGCTGCCGCTTTCTCTAGGCTTTTGATGTAGGCGCATGGAAGGGCAGAGAGGTGTGCTCTTTCTGCCTTAAGGCTTTCCACATAGGTGCATGGAAGGGCAGAGAGGTGTGCTCTCTCCACTTAAAGCCCAACTTGCAGGTTGGAGACTATGGTGAATAAATGTGTAGGAAAATGATGTAGAAACTCGATTAAACTGAAGAGGTTGAAAATGTACATTCATATGCATGTGACGGCCCACAGGCTTATAATTATGAGCCTGCTAGGCGTCCAAGACACCAGGAACAGATCAGGGTTAGGAGAAATAATGGCCACAGGAGAGAAATAGAGCTGTGGTGTGAGGAGAACCAGTGGAAAACTGGGCAGGTGTCTTGGTGAGCAACCAGCGTTAGCTAACGTCAGCTAACGATGTCTAATGCTGCGTTCACATCACAACATTAAGTTTGCCATCACGTATTAGGTTATAACAAAGCTACCAATAGTTCTGCCAGTATTAGATAACTAATGCTACTTACCCATAACAGAAACTAATGTGCAAATATCAGCTTGTATCAGACGTATCTTGCTATGCGTGTTACAACTCCGCATTACGGTGTATTGACGTCCGCGGGGGGTCCTCAATGTCCTCAACTGTGGAGAGTGTGTGCTGCAGGGAGGTGAATGCCCTCTGGGCTCTGGTGGAGAATCTGACCCCCAGACCAGACATAACATGCCTCACACTGCCCATCAACCCTCACGCCGCCCGTTCCCGTCTCAAACACGGAGGCCTTCCTCTCCACGGAGCCCGCTTCTTCTTGTACTTTTGCTTCCCCACATCTAATATTGCTTCATTTGCATCCTCCCATGACCCTCTACCACTGTGCCAAATTTCACATGGATTGACCAAGTCAGTGAGGAGAAAAACGTGGAACAGACACACAGACATACAGACAGAGTTTTCGTCATTATATAGTAAGATTGAGTTTTGCCTTTGCAGTTTTAGCCCAAACAACTTTACTCATCGTGAGCAATTTCATCCCCACTTCTAAAAGCAGCCTTTTTCTCCTGAAGCAGACTTTTCAGTTTCGTGGCGATTAGGACAGGAAACAGCCATTTTTGTTGGGCTCACACTATCCAGGCAGAAGGAGATACAGCTGCATCCCACACCTCAATTCATTTATGCTGTTAGATGCTTCCTGAAAGAAAGACCAGTCCGTATAGTCAAAGCTCCTCTGAAGGGCCAGAGCGCTATACTCGCTCCTCACCTGGACTCCTTGTGTCTGCACCTTGTCCCTTTGCAGCACATTCCTGTATGAGGGGAGCAGATACACCATGTTGTGGTCAGACGATCCAAGAGGAGGGCCAGCCACAGACTTGTAGGCCCCCCTTATAGAGCCATAACAAAAGTCCAATGTCCTGTTACCATATGTGAGACGAGTAATACACTGGTTAAAACTGCTCAGCGACTTTTTGCAGTTGACATGGTTTAAATCACTAAGGAAGAAACACAGGGCATATGGTGAGATAGATTGGAGTGCTGCGACACTTTTCTAAACTATTGTTTTGTGAAAAGGATATTAAAATATTATCAAACACATTTGATTAAAATCATATGTTATTTAGTAATGGAGAAACAGGAGTGTATGTTTTGCTGCAGTCACCTGTGCCTGTTTTTTGCTTCATTATCATTTTGTAACATACTGCAGGCCTCGCTCTATCAGCAGTATGCTATTTTAGATGCCTGCCCATACAGTCTGCACTGTAACTTCTGGTAGTGCACCCCCACACTTCAGAAACCTCAGTGATTTTACTATGTGCCAGGTCCTGCTGTGAACTACAGTCAGGTGCTTTAAATGGAGACGTACATGAATCTCCTGCAGCGAAAGAAATTCAACCTGTGGAAGACTCTGGTGATCCACCTCCTCATTCATCTGTCTTTACCTTGTCAATTCAAGTCGGGTTCTGCTCAGCCATTTTGCCACACATAAACCCGTCACCTGAGAACTATTGGCTGCAACTTGCTGTTCATCTATAAACTTTATTTTTCTGGCCATGGGGCAAAATCATCTTTGATGCGTCAAACCCAGGCCATGAACTCCCCCAGGTCCTCCAGTGCCTCCAGGCAACCCACAACATTTAGGCAACAGTAACAACTTCTTACTCCTCTGCATTCCAGAATAGTTTATCCTCAAACCAACAGTGGACTAAAGAAGAAAACGTCTATTATGTAGCATGGAGAAAAGTATGGATGTGGGGGTAACATGTCCCTGCCAGGATGCAGGATAAATAGAACTACCACTGTCTATGTTAGGTTACTTTCACACTGGTTTCACTCCTACTAAGTGTAATGACTAACTGCGATCATTTGTGCAGTCACCTTTGTATTATCATGTGATGATATGTGTGATGCCTTATTGGGACTGCTACTCTAAATAACTTATGGCACACACTGTGATCTATCAGACTCTAAAGCTGCTTGCACTTGGATTTATTCAACACTGGGGTTTTTTAACACATCACTAGAGCCAGTTTTTTTCCTGTGTCTGTTTGTGGCAAGCTGCACACAGTTTGCAGTTCCAAACCTTCAAATGTTGTGAACTTTAACCCACCATAGGCTGATGTCTTTATGAGAACAGCCAATGACTGAAGGTTGCTGCTGCCAACAATAATGTGCTGCTGTCAGTAGCCTAATGAAAGAGAAGTTATTAGTCTGAGTTTATAGAACTCTAAACTTATGACATAACTGTTTTTGAGTATGTAAGGATAAAATGCAGTAATCAAGATCTCTACAGTTTACCCATGCTACTTTAATACAGAGCCATTAAGTGTGCTGGTGCAGTCAAACATGGCGTTATCTGTACAATACCTATAGATCCCGGACCCCATGATGGCGCCTATTCAGTCCAGTGGAATTGCTTGTCTGGCACGTATGCCAAAAATAAATTCTAGCTTCAAGGTTTAATTCTAGATTACTGAATATGCGCAGTTGTGTTATTATGTAGTGGTGTCCCACTGGCCCCACCCATGGGTTCCTACTCGATTCACTGACTTGACATTGTGATGATGTCACAGATTTTTAAATTGCTTTTCTTGGCTTGAAGAAAGTATAAAACTTCCATGGATCACAAATTCATAAAAGGAAAGACTCAAAATTGATGTGTCATGTTAACGGTTTACAGACATCTCTTTTACAAATTTTAGGCTACAGGGGATTTTTTTTCGCTGCAATACCATGGCCATTCGGAAAAACTGGAAGCAGGCAGAGCAGCATTCGTGGGGGCCTGATGCGAAACCATGTATCCTGAATCGTAGTTTATGTAATACCTGCTCACTTGGATGATTGTTCACTAAGAGCCTCTCTAAAACAGCCACTGTCCAATCCAGCATTAGCATTCATGAGCAGTCAAATGCTCACAACAGTGAACGGTGAGCATATGGAACCTGGAAGTCCAAACGCAGAGAGAGATGTTGTATTCTTTGCTTTTCGAAAGGTAAATGAGAAATGCCGGAAATGGATTTAACAGTGTGGAAGACCTCACCAGCAGCTGAAGATCAACAGGAACTCTTTAATTTGCTCCAAGGTAAGACATTAACTAATGCTAGCTAGTTTAGCACATTAGCAAACAAAGACAGTTGAGTATAAATTATGAGTTACGTATTGAGCTGTATACTAAGTTCTTTATAGGTAGTTGTACACCATTTGAGGCTGTTTGCGTTTTAAACAAATGGAAAAGTAGGATAATTTAGTTTGGCTAGCGATGTGCGAAACCATATATTAAGCATAGTGTTAGTTCAGGCAGGACACGATATCAAGCTTAGCTCACATCCCAGCTACATCAGCTGTCTTTGCTGCTGCTCTCTCTGCCTTAGGCTTACCTTGTAGCTGCATGGAACAGTGGGGAGGTTTGCTCAGATTTTCCTTGTTTGAATGTGGAAGGGCAGAGAGGTGTGCTCTCTCTGCCTTAAGCTTTCTGCATAGGCCCTAGGAAAGGTAAAGAGGCCCCAGAACAGAGCCATACCCCCAAATATAATACTGCAAATGGAAATAGTGTTTTCTTTGACTAAAGTGGTCCTGACCTAATTTAGATAATAGCCATAGTCTGATAAATGTTAGCCTGAATAAAGCAAATTATTGACTTACCCTGCTGTTCAAGAACATTACTGTTCCTGTATGTTTGTGCTTCACATGAACTGTCAAGACATAAGGTGCCTGCTATGTTAATACTTCACCACCAAATTTTATTGTGATTATAGTTTTCAAATGTTTATTTTAAGGTCTGTCAACTACTCTCTGATATTTCAGAACTATTATTCCAAAGATTTGCTATTATTTCCTTTTGAATATCCCCACTGAAATCGTTGAAAACGCCATTGTTTCATGCTGTTTTATCCCATTGATCCCTCTAGGTTGATCCTATAATTGGCAGGCACCCGGCTGATTAGTGGGCTGAGTCTATATAGGAAGGCCTCTTTATTCAATTCTCATTCTCTCCCCATCCTGCTGCAGCAGCACCTTTGTGGTGCATGGTGTCTGCTTTTGATTTATTCATTCATTTATGTCAATAAACTTACACAAAGTAAACATCTCTCCTTGTATTTTGTCCATTGTTATGTTCAGTGTTTGAGCCAGCCATAACAACATATTGACATTCTGAGTCCAAAAGCTTGACAGGCTCAACAACAGTAACCAAGGATGGTGGGATTTAGTGAAGGGATTCACAAACAATATTTTTTTGAGTCAATGAAGCACTAGTCTGACTCACAGGATGTTGACTGTGGGTATAAGCCTGCCACTGGCCAGGTATTTCAGCCAGCATCTCCTCCCTTTCCAACATGTGTGTGCTACTGTTTTGCAAGGACACTATAGCTGCATCCTGGGCTTAGCGCCGCCCAAAATTATTGTGATTGATTTAGAGAGATACAAACAACCTGGAGCGTTTTTCCTCTTTAGCAGAATGATAATGGGCGCTTCCAGATGTTGACACAGCACTGTGGAGATACAGTAGGTGTGGATACGCAAGACTAATGTAGCACAACATGTTACTTTTAAAAAAATGTTTTTTAAAAAATGTATACATTACAATGTTTTTGTTATTTTAATTATGCGAATGGTGTTTTTATTGATTCCTTTTTTTATTGGTGTTTAGTGTGTTTGCCACTGATTTAAATTCTGGCCAATTCTAAGCTAATGAACCACCACTTCTGCTGTATTCTGGCAGTGCTCTGGCTCAGTCACAGCTCTGTCGCAGTTTCAGTGTCCACTGGAAACATTTCATAAGTGGAGCATCTGCTCTTCAGCAGCCACATTCATAATATATCTTCATGCAGTTTTGCCAACATTTTTTTCTGTTGTACAAGCATAAATAAACATTTGCAGGTCATTTTAATGTGTTAACAGTTTTGGTGACAGATGCTTTGTGGCTTCTAACCTTGTCTGTCGTCATCTTAAATGTCAATATAGCTAATCTCACAGCACAGCTGCTGTCATTAACCTGATATTTTGTCTGACTATGTTGTGATTGTAACCAACTGGTTAAGTACAAACATGAGACACACTTATAGCACTGGCAAGGCAAAAGTAGTAGCACAAGGAAAGCATCAACGCGGACAAAGGAGTAAAAAACATGCTGCCTCATGAGATGATTGAACAATGAGGAGCATGTGGATATTGTTACAGTACCTTCTGAGGCCCAAACGTCTCCTGAGTGACTTCTGAAATTGTGTAACCTCGGAAACAACCAAGAAGACAAGTTGTTTGGCGGCTAATTGAGAAGCTCTGAGCTGGTGCCAGCGTTGTGTTGAGAAGCTTGTTATGGTTTTAATTAATACCAGTGGACCTCCAAAGGCCTTTGAGTGAGGAGTCATGGAAGACAGGCGCTCACTCAACCATAGAGTTACAGGGGTCTGCACACACCAGATAATTGTATTGATGTTTTGGTAGACTACACAATACTGTATTCATGTTGTTGGTGTTGGGTTTTTTAGCATTGTTACACTGTCCTCTGTCAAACACTTGTTATCTTTTGATAAATTGCATAATGGAACACTTTTATTTCAGTAATTACTGCCGAGCCCAAACCATTTAGCAGTTGAGTTCTGCCTTTGGTCCTTGTTGGATCCGCGTGGTTTCTTAACTGACAAATGTGCTGTTTCCAGCACATTCCATTAGCCTATGTTATTGAGATTAATGTTGTTGTGATTGGTATTACCTGTGCCATCGTTACAGGCTGAGAGCAGACCAGGGTGGAGGGGCAGGCAGGAAAGCAATGCAGAAATTTACTGCTAAGCCTGCGGGAAGTGTTGTGAGACTAAGACTGTTTACTTGTTAACCCCGAATGCTGACCCTTACACCCACCCCGTGTCTTCCAACATGCAAGTAAGGTTTCTACATTTCTACATCATTGAACAACCCACTGGCAGAAGGAATAATTAGTGAGATTGCTCTTTTGTGTCCAGCTGTGCAATATTGTCTTGGCTGACTCTGGCCTAGATCGGTTGGCTTTGCTACAACAAAATGTTTGAGAGTCGGTGTAATGACTGTCTGATCAGTTTTTCCTTTTTCTTTCCCTCTACAGTCAGACACCCAAATTGTGCTTCTAATTAGAATTTTTTTCCGTGACTGATTAGAAACAAGATAATTTAATTGCCACTTTGTTAGAAGACTGTCTTCTGCTTCTATTTACAGGAGAGTGATGTATTAGATCCTTGCAAGTTGCTCTTTAAATTCCTGTTTTTCAAACTTTCTTGCTGAAGCTACATATACCAAGTCGAGCAGAGATTGTGGATAAATAGCTATTCTCAGCTTACAGAGAGCAGTGAGGCCTGGGGGTGAGCATGTGCCTTAATAGATGGGTAGTGATATACATAATATTTCAGTTTTGACAGCAAATCTGTTCTTAAGTTGCTGTGACAGCCACTCAAATTCATGCCAGAAAGCTATCAAATGGAATGGATTATTCCCTGCATTCCCTGTCTACAAACCAAACTGAGCAGGGCATGACACAGTTTCTCTGGCAGTGGTTTGTGGGGTGGCATGCTGCCAAGGAACAAAGGCCCCAGCTTGGCAGGGCCATGTGACAGAACAACAGGAACATCTTCATAGCCCCAGCTCAACTTTCAAAATCGTACAGGTAAAGAAAAACAGCTGTGCACAGTTGCAGTCGCCCAAGGATCCTGGTCTTACGCCGACGTGAAAACACAGCTGCTTATGGTGCATGGCGCTGCAATGAATCATACCAATTAATGTCCTCATGATCCTTCCTTCCTGGCAAATTTGGATGAATGCCGTCATCGGTTCACTCTCAGAATCGCTTACAGTGCATCGCCGAATATCAGTGTATCAACATCTGCAGAAAAGGCCATGTGTGATCACTGAGAGGCTCTCAGCTTCATGCACTATTTAGATTTCTCCCTAAGAGGTCTCTGCTCTTCCTTACCATTCATGGAAATAAACATCTAATTCATACTGTTATGCTTCCCTGTGCTGTAGTCATGATTTCACTATTATTGCCTGTATAAGACAATTTCATTAACATATGACAAGACTGGATATATAACAAGACTTCCATTCAATTCATCCTTGCTTGCAGAAGAAATCCAGTTCAGGGGATTTACAGCACACATGAGCAGAAAATAACAACATAAATAATGAAAACATGGACCCAATGCAAGTCAACAACATTAAACAAAAAATACTTGTTCATCACTCTTTAATGTGAAATGCCCCATACTTAAAGGAGCACTGTGTAAGATTTAGGGGGATTTCATGGCACCTAGGAGTGACAACTGCAGACTGCAAACATCCAAAATGTCTCCCAGTTAGAATTCCCTTAGTGTTCATTGTTCAGGAGGTTTTGAATCGAAAGCAGAGGTCTCTTTCTCTTCAAAACAAACAGGCCAGGTGATTAAAACCAGTAAAAACACTGAATAAAGCAGATTCATATTACAAACCAGTGTTTCTCCTAGAACAGAGGTAGGTAATCTGTGGCTCTGGAGCCAAATGCAGCTCTTTAGCTCCTCTCAAGTGGCTGGAAGGTGGTTTTAACAAAAACAAACAAACAAACAAAAAACATCTTATGGAAATGACTAACTTTTTTTAAATTTAATTTTATTTTACATTTACACTCTCCAGTTGTAGAACTGTGTAGCCTATGAACTAATATAAAAAAAGTTTGAACATTACATTGTACAGACTGCCTCTAAACTTTCCTCTAAATTTTGCTGACCCTCAATAGTGTTGGCTAGTGTCCAGTCTTCCAGCTAGGCTATCTATGGATTCGAAGTCTGAGGAAAACAGAGATTTCAATAAGCCAGGACAGATTTGTTTACTTTCACTGCCAACACTGCATAGTTAAAGTACCAAAAATCCTAAATGGCCCACTGCCAAGTAGAAACCTTGTGATAAAACATATTGATGAATGCTGATTCAGACCTATTAGTAATCATAAGGCTGAAATATGTTTTGTGGCTTTATACAGATTCTTTGTTCAAACTATTTTTAGATTAAAAAAAAATAGAAAATAAATTAAATCAACTTTATTTATATGGCACTTTTCATACAACAGTAACACAAAGTGCCTCACAGAGGTTAAAAACAACAAAGATCCAAAAATAAGGAGAAGAATAAGGAGTTTTTAGCAGGGGCCAAATTATCCAGAGGTCTTTTCCTCTCCAAAACAAGTGGACCTGGTAAAAAACACTGAATAAAGTAGTTTCATGTTAAATCAGTGTTTCTGAGACTGGCCACTAGCCGAGCACATGCTAAAGTATGCTTACTTTTTTTTGTCTGGTAACTTAAAATCAAGACGTTCGGGTTTCTATCAGGAGCCGTATTATATCCCTGTTCCACCCAAAGTAGAGCATGTACACAGGTTTTTGAAACACAGGTAAATCCGCTAAAATAGGCTATAGACTCATTTCCCATTGCCAGTAGATCAGCGCTGTGTACATGGCTCTGCAGCAGATAAGACAGGCCAGAGAACAGGTAAACAGTAGAAAGCAGCCTGGAGGCTAGTAAAAACTTTAAGGTGGTTCATTCTTTTTATATATCTCTTACTTATTCAGTCTTTCTTTTTTTAAACTTGGTGCCTGGGGGGAGATGGACGGTATTTTGTGTTGGCTCATCATTGTATCTCAAAGGTAGTGTAGCTAAAATTAGCATGTTCACCCGGGTGTTTTGTTCCTATCAATGCCGATCAGAGCTGGAGGCGATAAAAACCTGTGACTACAGCAGTCATTTGACCCCACGTGCAAATGTCGATTAAAACCTTTCCCATTGCATTAAAAAGCCAGATGTTAGCGTGTGTTAGCAGGTTTTTTTGAGGGACTTTATTGGCAGAGGTCTCCTTCTTTCCAAAACAAATGGACTTTGTGATTATTGGAGCTTTCCTAGCAAGTTTCAGGAGCAGGACCACACCTCAAATACACCTCTTCCGCTCCCTATAAATGCCAACCTAACCTGCTCTTCCCTTTCGCTCCCGTCTTCTGCGCCGCAGGAACCGAGAGCACAACACAGCCCGAGAGCTTTCTACTAGCCAAATAATATTCACTTATTCACAAAGTAGTATTTTCTACTCACTGATATAGCTATGGACGTCATGTCCTTGTCTCCATCTGATGACGACTTTTTCGCTCACGATCCGGAGGATCAAGCTCCAAGTTTCTATACGCTCCCACCAGCAGATCCGTCTTCGGAGGCTAAGGACTTCCCCGTCGATGCCGTGCCCAACACGCCGCCTCCCCGGGTCCTTCGGCCGTCGAAGAAGCACTTGAGTCCGATCAGCTGCATCTCCTCCACCATCCACATCCCGCCTGGTTCATCTCTCCATAACTTACGCAACGAGTACAGCGTACAGAGTCCCAGCTCACTCCTACGGTCAGAGAGAAGAGGACGCGGTGACTCCAGAACAACCCACCGCCATCGCTGCAATTCCCCGACACCCTCACCTGCCAGAGTACTTCAGCGCCCCCGCCATCACGGTGAAAACACTGGTCGCTCTTCCCGACGGCGATCCCAGCGTCACCACACTCCGGCAAGGTCTCCCGAAGGCCAGCCCCCTTCCAAAATTACCGACTGGACCGTGGCAACTCTCCAGAAAACACTCCGTGACAAAAGCATCCCCTTCCATCGCACCGACAATAAAGTAAAACTTTTTAATCTCCTCATGTCCACCTGTCATGGCCGCCGCTCCGCCGGCTCCAGCCTGCTTCCACATGACGTCACCATGCACGCACCAACGACGCGCCGTGACGGCCTCGCTCCAGCTAAAGGGACAGTCCGTCTGCATCCTCAGGTCATGCTGCCAAAATCTCAGCAACAAAAGGCAGGGATGTCGACCTTTGAGACCAAGAATCACCACAGCTCCTGGCACATCTCCTACATCGGATGAAGCACGTGGCGTTGAAATTCCTGGATTTCTCACATCATTTCCGGGTTTTCCCCAGCACCAGCTGTCCATTTCCACATGGGCCGATGACCCCTTTATAACCCCACCCTCCAGCACCAGCAACAACTGCAGCTGGCCATGGCCGGGGTTCCTGGCCATGGGCCGTCAGTGCCCTCCGCAGCCCACCTTCAGCTTTTACAGCAGCCAGCCTTAGCTGGGAATTCTAGCACCGGGATACTAGCACCTCCCGCTGCTGCATCACAGTACACCCAGCAGCCGGCCTTCTCTGGGGTTTCTGGCACCGGGATGCCAGCACCCCCTGCCCCCACATCACAGTACACCCAGCAGCCAGCTTTCTCTGGGGTTTCTGGCACCGGGATGCCAGCAGCCCCTGTTGCTGCATCACAGTACACCCAGCAGCCGGCTTTCTTTGGGGTTTCTGGCACTGGGATGCCAGCAACCCACACGGAGCACTACCAACAAGCTGCACTTCATCACAGCTTTCTCCCTCAACTCATCCCAGCCCAGTGGGCAACCACCCATTTTACTTCTACACAGCCATTCCTCCCACTCGTCATCTTGGCGCTCCAGTTTCCCGTCCTTCTCCGGTTCCAGCACACTTACGCAGACAAATCATTGATGGTAATTATATCAATCTGGCTCTTCTTCTCTTGCCATCCTTGCAACAACCACCCAGCGACATGTGTCTTGAAGACCTTGGAGGTTGCCTCCACCTGAAGGGGAAGCAGTCCAACCGTTCCAGAGAACTCACACCAACTGAGTTTGCATATGCCTTCTCTCTTTATAGAGATGTCCTGTGCTCGCTCTTCCCTAGCCGTCGCCAAGAACTGGACGACTATATGTCAAATATCCTTAACCTGGCCCTCCGTTTTGGTGGCAACGGTTTTTACCAATACCACATTCACTTCGCTTCCGAAGCCGCAGCTCGTCTCAATCAATTCAACGAAGCTACTTATTGGGGCACTCTTGACACAGAACTGTATTGCCGCATCTTCGCTGCCCGTGCGACCGTGACTTGCTCCCTGTGTGGTGCCCCATCTCATCCAGCTTCCTCCAATCAATAGCTTAATTCCAAGCGAAGACTCCTCCCTCCACTACACCACCATCAACCATGTCATTGCCCTCAACAAACTCGCTGGCAGGGGATCATGGCTTTTGAAGGCAGACATCACAAGTGCCTTCAAAGTTCTTCCCATTCACCCAGAGTCCTAGCGATTCTTCGGCCTCCGCACGCACGGTACGTACTACTTCGCAGTCAGGCTCACCTTTGGTTGCAAAAGCAGCCCCAAAATCTTTGACATCTTGTCAGAAGCCCTCTGCTGGATCCTGTCCAACAACCACGGCATCCCATTCCTCATCCATCTCTTACACGATTTCCTCGTCATTACCCCCACTTCATCGCCACCGGCTTCTGGCCTGATCACCTTGACCTCAGTGTTTTCCGACCTAGGGGTTCCACTGTCAGTGGAGAAAACTGAAAGCCCCTCGAGTTCCTCGGAATCACGCTGGACACCAATTTGTTTCAGGCCTCTCTCCCCATTGAGAAGTTAAACCGCATCAGTCTCCTGATATCCAATTTCCTCCTTGCTCCTCGCTGCACCAAACGCCAACTGCTCTCCCTTGTGGGTCACCTCAACTTTGCCATGAGCATCATTCCCCAGGGGTGGGCGTTCATCTCTCACCTGTTGTCAATCGCTTCTTTCATGCCATCTCTTCTGGCCTTCAATTCCCAGGATGGTTCAAGCTGTGCCGAGCTCCGCCTTTGGCTTCACCTACTTGCAAATTGGAATGGGATCACCTTTGTTTATGATGATCACCTGACCAATCTGCAGGACATCCATCTCTTCACCGATGCTGCTCCCTCAAACGGTTTTGGGGGCTTCTGTAATGGAAAGTGGTTTGCAGAAAAATGGCCCCTGGAGGTCTCCAACAAATGCCAGATCGCTTCCTCAGCTCTATTCGAAATTTACCCCACCATAGCTGCTGTCGTTCTGTGGGGCCATGAGTAGTCTCGCAAGTCCATCCTCATACATTCAGACAACCTCGCCGTCGTCAACATCATAAACAAAGAAGTTCAGCAGCTTGGCTTCTCATGCAGACGCCCACCGGTTCCTCCATATTTAGCATCGACGCTCATTCTATCATGGCCATTACAGCTCATACCATCAAGGTGTATCTTAGCGGCATCAGCTTCTTTTGCAAGCTCGTAACAGGCAGTCCAAGCCTAGCCTCCAACCACCTGCGTCCCGGAACACCTCATTAAAAACATGGGTCGCTGGTCTTCTCAAACATATCATCATTACATCCGTTCAGACCTCAAAGATCTCGGATCTGCTCAGACCCTTCTTAATAAGTAACTGGAGGTTTTTGGGGGTCCGTCGTTGCCCAGGCGCTGTGGCGGATTCTCTAAGCCTCCCCAGAACGCTTCACCGGCCGAAAAAAACAATGCTTCGCAGTTTTATGTTTAGTTTCGTTTCGTTTCGTTTCGTTTCGTTTGTTCTCAATCATTCATTCTACGCATTACTTTGATGGTGTGGTCCTTGCTAGTGAATTGGAGCTTTCCTAGCGAGTTTCAGGAGTAGGACCACACCTCAAATACACCTCTTCCGCTCCCTATAAATGCCAACCTAATCTGCTCTTCCCTTTTGCTCCTGTCTTCTGCGCTCCCTCCCACCCACCCCATTCTTTCTCCCTGTTCTCCTCTCCTCCCTCTCCTTTCTCTCCTTCCTAGGGTCCTGAGGGGGTCCGTTGTTGCCCGGGCGCTGCGGTGGATTCTCTAAGCCTCCCCACAACGCTTCACCGGCCGAAAAACGATGCTTCACAGTTTTGTGTTTAGTTTAGTTTCGTTTCATTTGTTCTCAATCATTCATTCTACGCATTACTTTGATGGTGTGGTCCTTGCTACTGAAAAAGTGGTCAAAACACCAAACAAAGCAGTTTTGGTAGCCGTTGCGAAAATGCAAATGGCCATATCTAGAGCCAGTGTATATGGTTTGTTCATTCCGGGCTACTGTAGAAATATAACAGTGCAACATGGTGATCTCCATCGACAAGGACCCACTCCCAAAGTAGATATGAACGACTCATTCTAAGGCAACAAAAATACAAAGATTTGTTATTTTCAGGTGATTAAGCACTAAAGCAAAACATACTTATATTGCATTCCATTTCTGCCAATATATCTCCCTAAAACCTACACACAAAGGACACCACAGCCCTGCTTGTTAGAATGAAGCAGTCTATGAGGTTCTTTTAGTCCTGTATTAACACCTAAATTGGCACCCAGGGGCTGTTGGGGCAGGAGAGAATAGCATTAGCTTTCCTCACCACCACCATGCTCCTCGAAGGCATACTCACACCAGTAAACATAACTGGCTGCTTTCAAGTTTCCCAATCTGTTTATTAGTGCCTCTAAGAGAAAGCAGCCAAAACAGGAGACACTACTGCTTACCACAGATAAAACATATCTATGATGTCCCTCTCCTGTGAGGGAGTAGGAATGGCAACATTAGCCACAAATATGATAAAATGTCTAAATATTAAAATATGCAAGCATGTGGAAAGAGCATAACCCAGGGGAGAGGCAGTAGATGAAAAGAGCCACTATAAGGGGACACCACTGACCCAGATACAGTGAAATCTGTCAGTAGAGAACCCCAATGTCCTGCCCATTATGATCATATCTGACTTCTTTGCCTGATTTATTATGTGAAATAATGTGGTGGATATCTTATTTCTTATATACACTGACTTGAAACACTTTTTATTTGTCCCTCAGAATTTTCTCAGCTCTTAGCCAAAGTCTGCTCTTGTAAATCTCCACCTCTCCAAGTTAAAAGCTCTTTTCCAAACGTGTGTGATATTTTCTCTCTGCATTCCATCTTTACAATCTCCTTCCCCTAATTCCAGTGTCTGCCTGCGGTGAATTAGTTTTGTCGAAGGCTGCTTGGAGGTGTATAATGGCTAATGTTTTCCAGACAGTCTAATTTGTTCACATTTTATCTCTGCCTTTATACCTCCCTAACCTCTAAGCCCCTTTCTTTCTACGTTTTGCACTTAATAGGGATGCAGCCTTTGATCGGCAATATCTGCAGCACTTGAGTTCAGTGGTCAAAATGTCACTGAAGTTCATGTACAGGTCAGTGAAAGCAGCAATACTACTTAATCAGAGTTGAACATGTATATATTTTTGCCTAGAGGTAGTGATTGAAGAATGTCTCAGTTTATTGTCTCTGCAGAACTGGCTGGGCAACAGCATTGTTGGAAAAACTTTTTATGTTTCATGTTTTTTAACCATGGTGGCATAGCGCTGCAGGAATAAGTCCTAAAACCCGGAAATGAGTCAGCAGTTTAACACTCCTGGTTGCCTCATCTTTGATTCAATGGTATTTTTGAGAAGGTTTTTGGTTAGATGCCTGAGGTAAGGTCTGTGGTTAACACAAGCTTTGGAGACTTTAATTTTTGTTCTACAGCATGAAATATGACAGCAAATACCCGCCTTGTGAATTTTGAAGCTTTTATGTGTCTTTAAAAAGATGGTTGCTAACAAGTGGCTAAATGAGACTGCAGACAGTCATCATGGCTTTACAGCCTTGTTGTGGTGGTGATGTTAAGTCATGTGACCATGGTGTAGGTCGTTTATAGCCTAATGTTAGATTTGTTCTTCTGGCAATGCATTTACACTTCAAAACTAATTTAAGTTATGTAAATTTGCCACAGAGCTTTTTCTCTGCACTAATTCAAAATCCAGTGGGAGAATGCCATTGGCCTTTTGATGAGGGTACCAGGGCAACACTAGTGGCCTACAAAAAAACGTCACCCCTGCAGCACTCCACTTTTGTATTGTACTTAACACGGTGCAGACCAACTGCTAAAATTGGGGATTACCAACTAACTTTGTAAACCATGTCAGAAAACCATTGCTTACACTACCTTGGTGAGAGAATACAGAATACAATATCTGGACCGACACACTATAACAGAGAGACAAAAATGGGACTGTCTTTCTAGAAAATGCTGACGCCTGGTCCCACCATTTTAAAGACGACGACGTGATGCCATTGTTAACCAAACCGCAGTACACTCTGGCTAGGTAATCTGTGGGCCACTGTCACACTTAACTGCCTTTACCATAATTTGTCACCAAGTAATCTCGGAACCAGTGGTGGCTGCTTGTCTTTCAAACAGGGGAAGCTCACTCTAAGTTTACATCATAAAATTTGTCATATTGTAGCGAGGCAGTAACTTATAAAAGGAACATTTAATTGAAGCCATTTTTCAACCACACTCATGCCATAGAACCACAGAAAAACACCTCAAAGATTTTCAGATGGGTTTAAACACCTGAACTGTGCTGTACCAACAGTGAAAATGAGCTATATGGCTTATGGAAATGAGGAACCCCGGACGGCTATCTGTCAGAAGACTCCACTGTCAATCACAAAGGGATTCAGCCTTCTAGACAATTCCTCCAATCATCATGCATACACCGAGCCTCCATTAGGTCCCAGGGAAGCTGAGCCTCCCTGGAAGTGACGATTTTGTTGCATTTCTCCAGTGACAGTCTCGCTTTGCTGCAGGAAAAAAACCTGCTCAGCGCTGTCTCATAGGAATGCTTGGAGGCTCCGCGTCCACTAGGGATGTACCGAATATTCGGTAACCGAATATATTCGGCCGAATATTGCAAAAAAACCACACATTCGGTATTCGGTGGAATAAGTTAAAAGCAAGGCCGAATAATAGTGTCGTGTTTTGATAACGCAATCAAACGGCGTACCGTGACGGGCTGAATAAAATGTCGGCAGTGTGGCGATCTGCCCGTCACGGCACTCGCATTTGCGACTAAAAATAGTTTTGAGCGAGCAAAACAGGCTTAAATCATTCAGCACGCTGTGCGAGCAGCCTACAGATTTCAACCAGCAGCAGAAACAAAAGGTGAATCCCACCGATTGTGGGTTGAACGGGGGTCACAGACACAGACTAACGTTAATGTATTCCTGTCAAATATGGCAGCCATTGGCTTATCCGGCGACGGAGAAGTCGGCTCCAATAATATCCTCTTCTTGGTGTCATGACTGCCCAGAAGTACCTGAACAGCCGAGCCAGCCTAACACAAGTATGTGACGTGTCAGAGGAGAAACGAGCCGTTCAGGGCCCGCAAACCTCACCGCACTTTAGGGACTGTTCTTTACTTATGAAGGGACTGTTCTTTACTTGTCAGGGGAGGAGGGTGGCTGGTTGATTTTAATTTTTTTTATTTATTTTATTTTGATCCCCCCTATGTTAATCACTTATTGATGCTGTTTTTGAAGTATGAATAAGTCAATAAGTAATTTACTCCATTGAAATATCATTGATGTATTATAGAAAAGTGATTTATGTTTTCATAAATGACAAAAGGCACATCTGCCTCATTTTCGCTGTGGTATGGTGATACTACTCAGAACCATGATATTTTTATTGGTATCGCACAGTGGGTACCAATTTTGGTACCGTGACAACACTAATCTGGAGGGGGTTCATCTGCAAAAACTAATGAAAAACTAAACAATGATATTCGGTACTTGGTATTCGGCCAAGCGTTTAATAATATTCGGCTTTAGCTTCGGCCACAAATTTTCATTTCGGTGCATCCCTAGTGTCCACCCTGCTGGCACGCGAATGTATGACAGGGAGGTCGCATTTGAAAACTGGTGATAAACAGCTGATGTTTGAACATCATAGTCATGATGTTAAACGCATCCTAGCGCTTGTTTAATGAAATGTAAATTCTTATTTTAATGTAAATTCAATAGTGCATATTTGACTGTTTCTTCTATGAAATTTTAGGGGAAGTTCAGCTTCCCTTGTTGTCTCAGAGCAATCGCCCCTGCTCAGAACCCCCGAGACTTTCGTTTTGATGAAGACAAAGCCTCTTGTGGCAAGGGCCAATATTTCAGGTTCCTGTGTAGCCAGAGATTATCCAAGCAAAGACTTCCTTTTCTGTGCACCTGTCATTTTGGCTAATCTCTACAGTATAAACAGATATTTCCATATGAATGCACACATTGTTAAAAAAGCTAATATAAAGTTAACACATCATCATATGCTAGCCGATGGGTTCTGAGATTGCATTTATGCCAGTGCGATCCGCCTCTACACATGGAATGTTAACATGTGGTTCAAACGTGATTGATCAGTGCTACTTGGACTACAACCCAACTCCAAATGGAAACCAGAACACTTAGGATACCAAAAAGTTGCCTTGTCGCCTACATATTCTGCATGCATGTGCAGAATCTGTTAATAGACATTAGTCCCTAAGAGACACTCAACAAAACAGGTAGACCACGTAGGCTGTGTCAAGTAGCTAGATAACAAAGGTTAGCTCAGCTAAAGCTTAAACCAGATTTACTCACAAATTTTCCCGAGATGTTAACAGTAATTGAAAAAGATTCATTTTGATGAACTGACATCATGGTAATCCAGTTTGTTATTACAATACCTAAATGAAGCAGTAGTCAGATACAATTTCCCGATAAAAAAACTCCTACCTAAACTCCTGATTAAGCTAATTGCTGAACTGTCTGATTTTTTTTAAATCCACCAGAATTCATGAACTATGGTAAGGTAATACCTCTAAGGGAGCTTCACATCATGGACCCAGGCCTAGATCTTTGTGGGCTACACATGATCCCAAAGTTCAGTATGTTTGATTAGTATGAACACTACTGTACGATGCCCAGACAAGGAACGCCGATCTAAGCCAGAGTTCACTTCAAAAGGTGGTCTCAAGTACTGTTTAAGTGTATTCCAATATGTTATACATCAAGAGTGAACACCATCCATAATATGGAAGTGGATCACTATTTAATGCAACTACAAGGAGTTTTTTTTTTTTAAGATATTTTTTGGGGGGGCTTTTTAGCCTTTAATGGATAGGACAGACAAGCGTGAAAGGGGAGAGAGAGAGGGAGTGACATACAGCAAAGGGCCACAGGCTGGAGTCGAACCCGGGCCGCTGCGGCAACAGCCTTGTACATGGGGCGCCTGCTCTACCACTAAGCCACCAGCGCCCCAACTACAAGGAGTTTATAACAGGATATGAAACTGTCTCAATTCAATACTGATGCAGCGTATTGTCTCAGAACAGTTCAAATGATATCTTACCAAAAAATGCATGCACAACAGTTCATATGATAGCCTACGAATTAGCGCCTCACAAATGACATTACGTCCTTAACTTAAAGTTTCGTAATTGACATAAAGTTACGTAGGTTAAGTTTAGGCAAGTGAAGTCACAGTGGTTAGGCTTAGGAAAAGAATCATGGTGAGGGCATACCTAACAATGTCTCAAAGTTCACATGGTTCCAAACACGTAACTCCAAGGGAGAGTCCCGGGTGAAATTCCATGTTTTTTATGACCCATCCACCACCCCAACCTGACTCCTTACAAGCACACTTGGGACTGCTTCCTTGTTTACTGCTGTCAGTACAGTGGTCACAAGATTGCAGCCTTTCAAAATTTGTGGTATATTAACAAAATTGGGTGCATTACTTTTTGTGAGAACAGCCTGACTGATGCTTCTATATTAGACAGCAGTGCTGCCTGCCTGCGGAAATACCCAGATTTGGCTTCATGCACCTTCGACCTGTAGTCAGAGGTCCAGCAGGAGCGGCCTTTCCGATCCCTGCTGATAACCATCTCTGGGGCACTAGTGTCCATTTTCTACATTGTAGCACATCAAAAATATTATGTAGATGATTTTGCAAATGTACTTGAGTATGGAACAACATTTCTAATGTGAAAGCTAAGCAGCAGGGGAGTGGAGAGGGGGGCAATAGTACTCACAGTACAAGTCAGTTGTACCAAACATAAAAACTCCCTAAATTGTATATTTAAATGTATTAAACAGTTAACTAATTAATTATATAGATTTCAATATATATATGACATAGAAGACCTATGTAGCATAGTAGGTGGAAAGACACATCTAGCAAAAGAGATTACCTACACTTAATTCCTTTGAACTATGAACCTTGAATAATAAACTTTATTTTCATAAACAAACTAATTAAACTGAATGCTTAAAGAACACGTTTTATTAGGAGATGCTTCATTTTCCCCTTGCTTTTTGTAAAAATGATCCAGAGGCAATAAACAATAACTGCCTCTTTTTTAAGTATTAATGAGAGTCTATGACAATTATTTTTTGGGTGCTAAAACAACCCTTCTATCTGCTACAAAATTTGCTGGGCAGTCTGTATTTGTGTAATTAGTGCTGCCCTTTCAGTGCGGTAATAGTAAAGTATGGCCTATGAAACCATTGATAAAGCTGCAACATTATGACTGAGTGATATAATTGCCATAAGGGGCTCCTACATGTACAGTAGTAGGCTTATGCATTACAGTATATACCGTAATAAAAAAATAATGAGACTTTAACTGCCTCGGGGCATCAACAACCTATGAATTAAAAAGCTTCAGAATGACTCAGTGCAGCCATATCAACTGTATATTGATATGTTCCCTCATCAAGAATTATGTGACTCTGTGGCCACATAGATTTCGATTCACTTCACCTATTGTATGTAAATGTTCAGAATTACTAAAGATAACTACTGTATTGTGCACATTGCATAATTAAATTTGCATGACCAGGACATGTTCCAGCATCTATTGTAGGCAATTGTTGGCTTAGTAGTGATGTATAATTAATCACAATTAAGCTGTTTGTTCAGTATTCTCTTCAGTTTTCAAGATGAGGTTGCTTGTCAAACAGTTTCTTATGTTGCTTTAAATTGGTCATATTTTTAACAGAGGTCATGATGAGTATTAAAAAAACTGGCAATAATCACATGATCAGCTCTAGGGACTGTGGTGTCCCAGATATCCCAGTAGTTTCTATTTTAAAAGGCTGGTAGGTCATATGCCTCTATGAAGGCACTTTTAAGTCATGTAACAAAGAAAATTAAAGTTTGTTTTACTGTGGGTATGTCAGGGACTAATTCTTTTTCAGGGAGCGGTGAAAGTCCCCACTGTTGCCTGGCAACCGCAAGGTGATCACAAGACTCCAGGAAGTCACTCTGTCCAGAGAAGGGTTAAATCAAGCCCTGAGGAACAGTGCCAAATTTTACATAATGGCCAAACATGGAATTACAATTCCTGGGTCCATCAAGCGGGGCCATGGGGGTCCTAAAAGACTTTTTTCCCATAGACTTACATGGGGAAAGAGATGTCTGTAAATCAGTGGATAGATTTTTTGAGTGTCACAGTTCTCGCACAATGACTCATTTCACCATTGGAATTTCATCCATTTGGTCCACTAACATCTTGATTGTCTTGGAGGGTCACATGATTAAATGTTTATCCCCATTCGAGTTAGTGGAAGATAAATTTAGCTGCTATCTAGTCTCTTGCTTTGTGGGCCCAATGGCGCAGTAGATCCAGGTGTTTTCATTCCATGGAAATCAAGCTTTTTTTGGCTTCATGAGCCACTGAGCAATCATTAAAGCAATAACCAGGGCTCCACCTTCAGTGCTGTATCCACTTCTTGTTATACTTCAATGAAACACTTTTCTTGGTTCACAACTGGAAACCCGCCCACTCCAACAAGTTAACTGATTGGTCTGTCATTGAGCCGCTGAGCGACACAGGGGTCTCACGCTTTCGTCAAGAGTGGTCAAGCAGTGCACCGCAACCAAAGAGAAATAACAACAATGGCAACTGCTATTAAGATGGACACTGCTGTTAAGGCTTTTCCAAATTGACATGTCTCCTCAATATCCCCTGACATCATAGTTTGTTTTTACTTTGTCCCACCACTTCTGAAACCACAGTAAAACCTGTACATTGGCATGGCTAAGCATCAATGTGAACTTAAAATGACATTTGATTCAGGTGGATACATTGGTCTCCAGTGATTGGTTTGGAAAATTGAATTCCCCTCCCCCATGGAATCAATTATAGCAGAGGCAATGTCAGACTGAAGATGGAAATAGAGTGTAACATGTTGACAGTTTAGTCTGATATCAGGCAAGCTGAACATGTACCTCCACATAAGTCTCAAATTGTTTGTGCACAATTTTCTTCTTTTTAAAAACAAATTAAAGGGCTTACAGCCAGAATATTTCAAGCATTAGAAATCCGCAGGGCACTCTTCACCATAATAATAAAGAAATTAACATTTTTAAAATATTCTATAAGCAATTATATACTAAACAATTTAATCTACACTCAAAGCAAGAAATGGAACATTTTTTTTGCAAAGGTCACTTTACCAAAAATCACTAGACAACAGAGAGAAGATTTATGTAAGCCATTAACTTTAAGTGAAATCAAGAACTCTATTCAACTACACCCTAACAACAAAGCACCAGGCCCTGATGGTTTTAATACAGAATTTTATAAAAGTTTAATACCATCCTCGTTAACCCATTGTTTGAAATGTTGCAAGCCTCATTTGAGGCTAAGGCCCTCCCTCCATCCCTAATGGAGGCTAATATTTCCTTAGTATTAAAGAAGAGTAAACCGCCAGAAGAGTGCTCTTCGTACAGGCCTATATCTGTTTTAAATTTGGATATGAAGCTTCTAGCAAAAGTCTTGGCCTCACATTTAGAAGATGTCCTCCCTGCTATTATTACTAATGACCAGACTGGTTTTATTTGTGGGAGGTTTTCTTCTCATAATGTAAGAAGGTTACTCAGTGTTATTCAACACTCCTCAATGTACAGCCCTAAGGCCTTGGTTGTGTCTCTCGACGCAGAAAAGGCCTTTGATTGGCTGGAGTGGCCCTACCTTTTTTACACTCTTAATAAATTTGGACTTGGGGAGGACTTTATTAAATGGATCCAGATCCTGTATACTTCACCTCTCTCTGCTGTAATTACTAATGGGCTCAGATCTACTAATTTTAGCATTGAACGGGGTACTAGGCAGGGCTGCCCCCTGAGCCCATTGTAATTTGCTCTGGCTATGGAACCCTTAGCTGCAATCATAAGACAAGATGTCAGCATAAAAGGAATTTCCTTAAATGACCGTCAGCATAACATTTTGTTGTATGCTGACGACGTTTTGATTTATTTAGACTCCCCAAGGCAATGTATTCCTAAATTGATTAAGCTAATTGATATCTATGGTTCTTTTTCTGGATATGAAATTAATTTTTCCAAGAGTGAAGCCATGGCACTTTGTAGGTCACAAACGTCAGATTTAAATATTTCACAACCGTTTCGCTGGTCCCCGGCAGGCTTCTCATATCTGGGCATAAAAATTTCTCCATGTTTAAAAGATCTTTATAGACTCAACTTTGCTCCCCTTGTGCAGTCCAGAAAACAGGGTCTTGAAAGGTGGTGTGGCCTTCCCTTATCATTGCTGAGTCGCATCCATCTGATAAAAATCAATATCCTTCCACGGATCCTATATCTCTTTCAAATGCTCCCAATTATGGTGTCAAAGAAGATTCTTGCACAGCTAAATAGTTATATAATCTTTAATTTGGTGTAAAAAAAAGACCTAGGCTGAAATATAGCTTTCTTTGTCTACCTGTTAGCCGTGGTGGCTAAGCAGTACCGTCACTTTCATTTTATCAGTTCGCTGCACAGTTCAAATTCCTTCTGGAGTGGTTTATTGGTGATGCCAACTCCACCTGGCTTAGCTGTGAATCAGCCTCTTTAGGAAGGATTCCCTTGCAGAATATATTATATGTTTCTCCTGATAAGGTTTCACTACTGATTGAAGACAATGTCATTTTAAAGAATATGTTAAATGTATGGCAACAAGTCAGGAAGCTGGAAGGTTACAGTAACTGTTTTTCTTTATTAACTCCTCTTCATGAGAACCCAGACTTTCCACCTGGTCTTCAGGCCGGCCTTGCTGATGGAGCCACAGAGGCATGGTTCAGGGAGGCTCAATTCTCACATTTCAGCAAGTAAAAAGCAAATTTGGTGTTACAAATAATGATTTCCTTAAATTCTTACAAGTCCGTAATTTTATTTAGTCAAAATTAAAAGGGTTCTCTGGCGGATTTGCAATTTCCCCAATTGAGTCTCTGTTAAAAGACAACATTCAGCTTAAATTTTTTACGAAACGACTTTATAAGATATTTTGCAGCCTCAATACGGACAATTCTGACAAAGTTAAAGGCAGATGGGAATTTGATCTGGGTACTACAATAGATCCAGAGACTTGGAATACCTTGTTTAACCAATCTTCCAACTTCCTAGCATCTAATGCAGCCTGGGAGAGGAAATGTAAGATTCTACACAGGCTTTATATTACCTCAGAAGCCAGACACAGAATGAACCCAAATTTGTCAGATGATTGTATCAAATGTCAATCTGCTGTTGGTTCTTTTTTTCATTGTCTGTGGAACTGTCCTCATATCCAAAAGTTTTGGTTTGCAATAATTCAGCAGCTTAATGTCATTTTCAAGCGCCCATTACACCTTGGTGCAAGGACTTGTCTCCTGGGACTAACCTGAACTGAACTCCTGAACTACCATCTGATTTTCGTAACAGCCTTAGAAGACAAACCATTTTTATTTTACCGGATCTGGGACCCCTTCTTGGAATACCTGGGAACCACTAAATCTCAAAGGATTAAGTCAGGACTGATAGAACTGGCCTGGGAAAAGGACTTTGAAGTATAACTTTTGTGTGTATAACTGAAGTTTATGTGAAGGGTTAAGTGTATCTGGCCTTTTTTTTTTTTTTTTGTCAGAGGCAAGGGTAGCTTCGTGGACTCCTACTTGTAATTTATCTGCCTTTTTCTTTTTTTTTTTCTTTTCGGTTATTTATTTTATCCTGTTTTGTTTTGTCACGGGTTGTTTGTCTTATTCTGTCTCGCTCGGATGTCTATATTGTGTTGTTTTATTGTGTCTGTGCTTTGCTAAAAAAAAAGTTCAATAAACATATGTTTGAAAAAAAAAAACAAAAAACAAATTAAGATTAGACAAACAACATACAGTTGGTGTATTAGTGAATTTTAGAGGTGCTGCTTCCTAATTTGTTCAGGTGATTCTGAGTTGCCTCAAATTCTCTGTTGTAGACAAAAATATTCAGCTACACCAGAAGAACAAATACATATGCAATAGTTAAGTGAGAACTAACAGTGTCCAACAAGGCTTTACAGAAAGTGACACAGTCGGCCTCATGCAGGAAGCAATGTACAAACCATCTCTTGCTTTTGTTTGTATCCACAATTTGTTTTTAGTTTGTTTATACCCATTGATATTTGGGATTCACTAAAGTTTTCTTATTTTTGCTTTTTTCTTCGGTAAGAGAACATTTTTAGAGTGGCTGAGAGCACTCTTACAAAGATAAGAGAAAAACATCTTGTTTTCACAGTCCACAAAATGTTTGTCCAACGCAAGAAAACACAGGTTTTAAATTGGAGGATCATACAGAAAAGAACCAATATCCTAGAATTTAAATTAGAGAATTATATATTTTTGATTAATCATAACGATTGGTATAATGAATTTGTAGGACAAAGAAATACTGTTGCTCCACTGTGCCTAATTAAGGGTATAAGAACTCTTGAATGATGTGTTCAGCTTCTGAATAGTTGACATACTACTGTTAGTTGCTTTGGTTATTACAGATTCCAAAAAATCTGTTTGATGAAACTGATGAATGGCTGATGAGCTGTTTCAGATTGCCAAGAGCACTTCTTTAAAAATAATTTTCTTTTAATTTCAGCTCCTGTGCGTCTCTCTGCTGACCAGTGGGAGAATGTAACTAAGTAATTTGAGGTATTTTTACTTTACTTGAGTATTTTAATCACATATTACTTTCTTCTTCTTCTACACTACGCCTCAGAGTGGAATATTGTACTTTTTACTCCACTACAATATTTAATGGCTTCAGTCACTAGTAACTTTACAAATTAAGATTTTTGCACACAAATCCTATTTCAAATACGCAAGTGCAGCTGAAATGATTAGGGATTTGATTGACTGGCAGAAAATAATTATAAAAATAATAATTGCAACTATTTTCATAATTGTCTTTTTTTTTTTATAAAGACATTTTCCAGCTTCTAAGATTCAAGGACATTCTGCTTTTCCTGTTGATTATTTTCAATTACTTTGATTCATTTCATTGATTTGAATTTGTTATTTTACTTTTAATAAAATATATTTTCCTGATTGTACTTACATACTTTTGCTTCAGTAACATTTTTGGTGGAAGACTTTTGCCAGCAACAGATTTTTTTCTTTTAAAGGGTATGAAGAGTTATAAAGGGTCTGAATTTTCCACCACTGCCACTAACACGACATTTACAGCATTGCAAATGTTTTCCCATTGCTGGGCTTTTGATTTTCCAACACCAGAACTGAAACTCTATTTAATGGTCTGTTGATTTCGGTAGAGGTTCATCTTACCGCCTTTGTTTGGTGACGTCTCTCTGTTTGGTGGCATGGGTGTGGGCGGTGTGGGTTGTGTGGTTGTGCTTGCGCCCCTGGGGTTGGGGGTCCCATGGGGCTGCGGGCCCTTGCAGGTGATTTCGATGACCACCTGGGAAATATACCTGTGATCAAAGGTATGTATGTCCTAAAAGAGGCAAACCCACCTGCGTCATGGTTTTCTTTTTTCTTAGTCTTCTTTAAATAGTCAGAAGCTATCTAAAACAAAAGTATATGATTTTTCTATAAAAATATATCAATATACTATAAAACTATTCAATTAAATGATTCATGTCTTACTTTCTTTGATATTTTTGTCTGATATGCAGTGATGGTTGTTGGGTAACATGTATGTTGATGTCACTGACAATACATGCATGATAGTGTGCAATAGGGCCCATCGTAACCTCCTTACCCCGCTGTCAGTATTTGCACACGGCACATCACCTACTCTTATATAGCGTTTAAGGGGCATTACTTTGGTTCAGCTGTAGGTTATTTAGTATCACGTGGGATTCATCATTCAGCAGACCTGGGGAAGAGCAGATTTGGATGCATCTGGACCTGATCTGGAGGAATGTCAGAAAATGTTGCTGCATGAGGCCCAGTATCTCAAGCGCTGTTTCTTCAACGTGAAATAATAGAAAACACATATTCATACATTGACTCACTGACAGAATTTGTTAGTGACTATGTTATATTTCCACAGACAGAGTGCAGAAACACAATTTGTGCATTCAGGCTACTGCAAAACCAAACATGGTCTGGATTTTCCACTAAAGACAAGAACCCAATGAGAGGAATTGCAAAATGTGATGAAACAGCTGTCAGACAGTTTTGCACTCAGGAGACTCCACATCACTCACAGCTATTTCAGTATATTGAGTACACATCCTGACACTCTTTGCTGCTTTACAGTATATTGCATGCAGCTTAGAGTACATATTGAGCAGGCATCCCAACATATGACACAGACAGCACAGATTAATAATAAAACACAAAGCATTAGCTAGTAGTATATTGCCAGTGGCGGGGTGTTAATGACGAGGATTGGGACAAACTCCGGTGGGCTTCAGGCTTACTGTGAGCCAACTCTCAATATGAAGTCTGGTTGCAGCCTGAGTCGATAGAGCTAAGCATTTCTATCTCTGTCTTCACATAAACACAAGTTGGGGAATAAATTAGTGAACCCTCCCTAACATGGATGTTCCAGAAGTCTGCATCTAATCAAGTTTGGCAGCATGATGGTGGAGAGGTAGACATCAGAAGGAGAAGTGCTCTGTAATAACAGCTAGATTCCATGCAGGTGGGCAGCACATTGCCAAATGTTCATGTGAAGATGCCAAGATGATGTCCAAGCTTGTGTTGGTTTAAACAATATCTGTCCATGTACAGAGAGAGCAGGCCAGGCATGCACACACAATGTGTCAATCACTCAACACTCTTGAAAGTTTGGGTTGTGCCAGAGGAAGGACAAGGTTGGTAGCCAATGTTAACGTGTTTTTGGCCATTGTAGAACATTTTAAGATCGACTTTGGATAATTAGACGTGTTTTCTTTGAGCTGGCCTTTATCAGCTGCAGTACTTTTTTAGGCTAAGGTGTTCTCTAGGCCATAACTGGTCCAGCCATGGTCCAGATTTCTCCTTAGCCATTAGTTCAAGGTCCGCACAGTTTAATACATTCAGTGTTACACTAGCATTTGGCCATGGTGTCGAGCTAGTTTGCTGTCTCTGTCAAGTAGCTGTCTGTTAGTCACTCACTGTACAGCAGGAAACAACACTTCAAAATAAAAGCTCTGCTGGAAATTCACTGTACTGAAAAACTATCATCATTTCAGTCATTTGCGGTCCATTCAAAATTGACTCACAACCCATTTTTGGACCGAGATCCACCACTGTTAGCAATGCTAACCATAGCATGCTAACATATTAACATTAGCGTGTTCAAGCACATTAACAGATGATGTATGTGAGGCCATGCCATATAACCCATTAAGTCATGATTTTATAATAATAAAGTATTCTTTGCAAAGTGGCAAAGAGGGTTAGAGACTTGTGTTTGGATACTGTTTGCTGATACAAGTTAACATCTGTTAGTTGCCTGTGATAGGTGTGAGGGAAGGACACAGTCCTGAGAGGAATGTGGCTTTGCCTTAACTGATTGTGCAGCAGATTGAAGGACCTATTAAGGGGAGTAATTTTGCAGTCCTTGACTTTGATGAGGTTTCCTCAGTTGAGCCCAGTTTGAACTTTAGTTGCCTGTTATTTTCTTAAGAGTTACACATGTATCATGGTTGCACTGTGTTAATAAAATAAAATATTTTTTAACTTCCTTGGAACTTTGGCCAGGCTTCCTCTCAGTGCAACATTCGGACCTACTTACTGTTTAATACATTTTGAACCAAGTTTGTTTTTGTTTTTTTTTTTCCTCTGATTTTTAAGTGTTAATGTTGATGAGTGTTTGCTGTGTCAAACACAAACTTTGAACGTGTAATCCTGCAGCCCAATCGCCAGAAGAAAATGTTGGCATTGTATGCTTCTGTAAACCATGGATACATTATATTTGCACACTTTCTAAGTTTAATACCAACATTTCTAAAATGACGTATTTTCGCTCACTTTGTCATGTGGAGGTGGAGGAGATGGTGAATGGTGTTACTCCTGAGTAGGACGCCTATCAAGCTTCAGACCACTCGAGACCGCAAACGGTATGATTGTGATTTAGTGAGTATTTACTGGTGATTGGGTTATATCATTTAATCAGAGATAACCCCAAAAGGCCTCATTTTCATACTATACCTGATTTTTACATTTACATTATCACACCACAGCTGACACTAAAGCTGTTCCATACCTCCTTTACTGAATGGGCACTGTAAGTCAACCCTATTTATTGGTTTATTTTAAATTAAGGTGCATCTAATGTCGATATTTCAGCCATTTTCTGACTATAAAAGATCTAGCAAAAATACATGACAACAATAATATCAGCCATGGCTAATTTGTATGTTGTGCCAAGGAAAAGGCCATTAGCCAAGTTGCTTTGTATTGCATTGTACTGTTGTTCCATGTGCAATTATCCGATATAGTGTGATTACCTTAAGTATTGCACTTCTCTACAGTTGGAAGCAATTCTACTGTATACATTTTCCTTTCTTCCTTGGCATTCTTGGCACTGTGCTGGAGACATCACACACTATGTAACACTGTTGGTTTCTTTTTTCTTTGGGTTTTTCTTTTTTTCCTGCTTTTTCCACTTGTTCCACCTTTGACAAGTTCATGGTGAGGTGTTACCCACATCTCTTGGCTTTTCTTTGCAGCACAGACCCAAAGTGCACCAATAAAACATAAAGTGTTATTCTCGCCAGTGGATGTTGTTATACCTTCAACTTTAGAGAACTGGCAGTAACAACAATGAAAGCAGTACTGTATGCTGCCAAGCCTGCAGCTTAAAAAACTCACCAGAATCTCAGTCAAAGCTGTGTATCTCGCTAGGAAGCACTGTACACCTTCAGGTGAATTTCATCTTTCTGATCACTTTCCACTTGTTTTCTTTTTGTAACTTCTCCCCTCATACGGTGTCCTTTCGGAAAAACAAGTTCAATCCTAAGCATGAAAAGAGAGAGAATAACAATAATTAGACATCTAATGTTTCTGTTCTGTGTGCACTCCCTGCTCAGGGGGGGGTCAGTGGAGCTAGTCAGCTACAGAACTGCTTAAGAGTCAGTGTTGTGTTGAAGAGCAGCAAGTTTAGAGCTTCCCAGCCTCGTGGCCTCTTTAAATCTGATTTGCATATGTTTATGCCAACATATGGCTTCTTACAGAACCCTCAATTTGGTGCAGCAGCTCTTATCGACCCAACATTTTGTACTGGTTAGAAACATGTGGGGAAGGTCCTGGCAAGGCATAGCACAAGTGACCCAAGTGATGCATTTTGTATCAAATAAATTCACTCCTTCTTGTCAGAATCATATCCTAGTCGATCCAGAACTAAAAGCATACACATGGAATCAGTGGTTCTCAGTTATTCCTGTTTTTTCCGAAGTCTATCAAGGATTAATGTCTGTTATCTTTTTAGAAATCATTTAAAAGGTGCTCCATGTACCTTCAGTTTTGCCTTATGATCATCAAACGTAGGCATTTACAAAATCAAGTATCAAATGTAACTGATTGTTGTGCCTCCATTGATGTACTTCTACATAATATAATGTGATTCATCATCAAGGTTAAAAATGGGGCTCGGGTATTTCCCCACGCACAGTAGTCGCCAGCTGTCAAGCCCCTACTTGTGTGACATATTTTCAGTCACTGCCAGCAGTGCCCAAGAGGTTGATGAGAGCACACTGGGGCAGCTTGGTTAATGAGGACATGCCGTGACTCACACAAACACAAATATACACTTCACTTGAGCTTGGATGACGTGCTGGTTTTGTGGCAGGGGTTGAAGTGGTGGATGGATCACAAAACACAGGACCTTCCCCTGGGATCTTCCCCAGGAGACTGGTGTTTGAAACCCTGTGAACCTTGAGTGAACTTTAAGTCATTTCAAGGTATGTCGTCACTGTGTTTCTTTCTCTAAACCTAACCACTGTAACTTCACTTGCCTAAGCCCATCCTCTGTAACTTTACGTCAAGTGAGTGTTAATATAATTCAAGGTGCACTAATTTGTAGGATTTCATATGAATTGTGTGTGGATTTTCATGGGATATCATACAATCTGTTGTATGGGGATACATTGTAATGTCAGGTATAAAATATTTTTGTATCTGATTTTGGGCTACACACCTATAACTAAAAGTAGGATTGTTGTAACAGTAGATTGTGCTGCAGGAAGCTGTTTAATCCTTTTTAGTGAAGTTTAGGTCAGCACAATCGGACCTGTAGCAAATGCTGTCACCATTGTTAGCTACATTAGATTGGAAGCTCATCATATTATAACAAGCAGATGTTTGTTTTGCACTTTATTATCTTGTGTATTTGTTAATCTATGTATACATTTCCTGTCACTTATCTGGTCTGGGTTGCGTTGATTTTATGAATGATATCATAAGAAATTTTTGTTGTGTGCTGTTTAGAAGTAAAACAGCTCAGTAGCCAGGTTTTGCAAACCACAGATACTTAACATTTTTGGTGATTGTTGTGTCTTTCAGGAGTATTTAGACACCAAATGTGAGGTTTTTTTAGGGACCCATCACTGTTTTCCACCGGGGATAGTGACACAAAAAGCGGCTATTTTTTTTACAGAGATTTCCCTGCATTTACAGCGGCTTTGTAGCCACCAAAACCAGATAACCAGCCAAAACATGATCTTTTCCTAACCATTACTAGTATTGTTTTTGTGCCTAAACCAAACCACACATTCACTACAGTACTGCTGAACCATAAAGTCTCAAAATGTCTGCTACATAAGGCCCTTTTCCATCGCAGGAACTTCGGGGTAATTTTACGGGGCTGGGGCCAGGGCCGGGGCCGGGGCCGTTAGTGCGTGTCTCCACCGCAGGAACCACCCCCGAAGGACAGAGTTCCGGAACTTTTACGGGGGCTAACAAGTCCCTGTCTTGGAGTAGGTACTCAGAATGGCCCTGAAAGACTCCAGGCTGGGGCTTGGGATTTACTTGGTGCTGATTGGATATACTCAAGGAGGGATGTGATGTCAACAGAAAGAAACAAAACAGCCGGCATTTTTAAAACTCAGCAGATGAGAGTTAGCTCATTCATATAGCTTCCGCCGCCATGTAAAAAAAACCTCACTAAATGGCCCGTGAAAAAGATATTTCTTTCAGCTGATATCTTAGTTACAACATGATTGAGCTAGCAAAGCAGTTTTGTGTTGATATGTGTGGTATTCAGTTTTGGGAAATCACGATGTCTAGAAAGCATCAGTGGCTGCAGCTGACAGGGACAGCTAACAGCAGCAAAGCTAACATCAGGACGTCATCTGTTAAAAGCCTCCCATTGTCTGATACGACATGAAACTACTCCAGTTAGCTCAATCATGTTGTAACTAAGACATCCGCTGGAAAAAATATTTTTTTCACGGGCCATTTAGTGAGTTATTACAGACACCGCTAAGGGCTAACAGCTAACGGTGTCCCTACGTCGCCCCGGTAAATGGTCGCGCAATGATTATGTCATATCCAGAGCCCATAACTTTACAAGAACCTTCCTCGTTCTCTGCTCTCAGTGGAGACACGGGGTTGAGAGGGCCGAGTGAGAGGACGTTCCTGTAGTAGTTCCTGCCCCCCAAGTAGTACCAGGAACTTCAGTGGAAACGGGCCTATAATAATGTACAAATTCATGGTTTGCAGAAACATCCTTTTTTACTGAGACATTGCTATGTTTCCAGCCAACAAACAGTAGATGTTATTTACAAAGACACTGGTACATTTTTGGCCGGGATAGTGCCACCAAAGGAGGTTGTTTTTTACAGTGACATTGCTACATTTCCATAGGGGATAGATCCATTAAAAACTTTTTTTTTTTTTTTTTTTTGAAACATTGCCGCATTTGAAGTTGGGAATGCGCCAACAAAACTGGATATTTGAAGCTGAAACATGATCTTTTCCAAACCATAACAAAGTGTTTTTTTGTGGCTAAATGTTGTTGAAACAAAGATTTAAAGGCGCTGTATGTAAGAATGTGGCCAAAACGGTTACTGCACTCAAATTCAAAATACTGCTGCGAGTCGTGTCCGCCCCCCCTCCCCTACAGATTCAAGGTTGCTGGACAGCGGCATGCTGGAGACTGATTTGTTTGCCCATTAGCAGCTGCCGTGGCAGGGCTGCGTCGCCGCATCCTTGATCTTCAGTTTTCCAGCGGACTGTTCAAGCAAGTCCGGCTTCTCTGTTGCTAACGCTGCTGCCGGGATACAGCGGAGGAGAAGCTGGCTGCTAATGCTATGTACCGGGACACTGCTAACGCTGCTGCTGGGATACAGCTGAGGAGGAGCCGGCTGCTAATGCTATGTACTGGGACACTGCTAATGCTGCTGCCGGGATACAGCTGAGGAGGAGCCAGCTGCTAATGCTATGTACCAGGACACTGCTAATGCTGCTTGCTGTGCTGCTGTAGCTCAGTCGTAACTGTAACTGATGCTGAGACTCTACTGACTGTGTGACTGGTAGACAGCGGTGGGTGGCGCAACAGGCCAAAACACAAATTCAAAACATAAACATGATTTGCGGACCGTAAAAATTATTTTTAAATGCGAATATTCTGGCTGTACTATTGTTGTCGGTGAGATCAGTATGTTATATGAACATTATTCCTTGGTCTCTGTGACATATTAGGATGATTTTACGACTGTTTGCTTTAGATTTCTTACATATAGCTCCTTTAAAATACCCTTCTGGTTTTCCATTAGTTTGGATGTAATTATCTTCAAAAAGTTATTGAATTGAATTCTGTTTGGTATTAAACTAAAGAAATTCAATGTTACACTTCCTGTTTACATCTCCTAAAGCATAATGGGCAAAACACAAACATTTGTATTGAATTAAAATAAACAGAAAAACAAAAGAAGTTAAAAAATATTATGGAAATTGGCTTTTTTTGTTTTCATAAGTGCTAATAGCGTAGGCAACTGGACTTGCTTGCGTTTCTTGAAGACATTTTGTTCAAACATTTTTAACAGTATGAAGTTAGACAACATACATTCTCCTGTATTGACAAATGTCTGCTGTGTTGTAATTCCTGTGCACATGCAGGCAAAAATAATAATAGATTCACAATGTGTAATTGTTTTTGTGGAAATACCGTAAAGCTTCAATTAATAGACTGTGTTATTATTTGCTTAAATTACTGAACTCAGCAGGTTTATATTTGGGGCAGGCGACAGGATTTTAATTCCTTTTACACAAAACTGTTGCTCAGCAGAGTTGAAAAATACAATCAAATTGTTTATATAAACCAGTTTGAATATTATTTGTGTTAAAATTAGGCTTCGAGTAACATATCAGTCATGTGTTATCTTATGACACTTGATATGCCTGATGCCATAAAACAACACAACACCACATTATCCTGCTGAGACAATATTCATAGCTAGGATTAATTTTTATGAAAAAAAAAAAAAAATAGCAAAATTATTTTGAGCAGTGGACCCTCATGGACTAAAGAAATATAAATAACTTACCTGGTTATGGAGGATGGACACACTTTATGACAGCTTCAGAGGAAGGGAGTCATCACTTGTTTTTTCATCATGCAGGTAAATCTGAATGAATTACAGTTTTCTCTGGTTTCAGTAAAATGAAATGAACCATGCAAATGATATGTAGCACCTCCATATTGATAACAGTGTTAACCTTTATAAACTAACGTTAGCTAAACTGGGTAGCCAACAATCTGGTTTTATACATCCAAAGAACTTCTATTAAAATGCACTGCTTAGCAACCAGACCAGGTGTCCAACTGAGACAGGCCTTTAGTTGCCAAAATGTGTAGCTACATCAGGCTAGTGAGGGGGACTGGGCGTTTTAATGGGAGTAGGCTTTTAATTGAAGTTTTATGGTATATTGAATAAAAACTATTCTAGAACATGTATAGTGTGGCTGGCATACCAGATTGTGGCCTCAATTATTCTGAAAATAGCAATACATGATATGCTACAACACATAGGCCTACAGTAATGACTCTTGCATGAGCCTGTAAATGAAGGGAGTGAAAACCAGGCAGAAACAGTCTGCAGTTCAAAGGATTAATAACAAGCCACATTCTTCTCTGCCTTCATCAAGTGGTGAAATCTGACCCTCGAAACAGGTTTGGAGGGAAAACACTTGCTCTCTCTGTAGAATGTACAAAGACACCAACTAAATATTCCTTTTTACATCTATTAAGTTTTAAAGATAGTACAGAAACTTCAGATGTAACTGATTATTGTTGTGAAATGTACAGTGTCACCGCCATATTTAACTGTAAGCGAGCATTAATTTTCTTTTGTCTTCCTCCGCAGGGATGTCAGAGATCAGATTCAGCTATAAAGAAGCTCTAGACCTGGTCGACCTACAGTGTCTTTCTCCAGGACACTTCTGCAGGACTTCAGCTCTGTGAAACAGGCGCTTGTACGTGCAGAATAGTCTCATTACTCATTCCACCACCTTCGTTACCCGTGGGTGAAGGTGGATTATCTGCAGTGGCAGTGTATGTGGCAGCCTCATATCTCTGCTGACCTTGAACTGTCATTTTGCCAAACACAAACCCCCACTCCTACACACCTCTCCTCCGCCAATAAGATACCAAATGACCTTAATTAATGGCTTTTCACCTCCTTTGTATTTTCCATCAGTCTTTCTGAAAACCCCCTGGAGTTCTCCTGTGCCCAGAAACATTAAATATTCATATCTCCATCATTTTATTATTTAAGTCAATCAAATGGATTGCACCAGATAAAACTAACAGCAATTATCTATGCGGTGATAGGGAGATTTATTTAGTGTGATGAGTGACAGTTGGTGAAACATGAGGCTGAATGTCTGCCGCTCTCCCTCTTCTTTGCTTACTTTTTCTTTTTTTGACGACAGTGCGTCTTACAAGGCTTCCCTTAACTTGAAAGAGAATTGCTGGCACAGCTTATGAAGAGTTTCGAAAAAGAGATATCCACTTTTACTTAAAAAAAAAAAAAAAGTGACACAGACTCTTTCACAGTGGCTGACAACATAAGAATTACAAACTGTAGTGCCATCCAGCAGATTGTTGTGGATAAAATGGCTAAAAGTGCCAAAAGTGGTGTCTCTGTATATTGAAATTTAATGACAATGATCTTCACACGTTTGATTCTACTTTTGTTTGGGCTGCTTGGATCTAGACTGGACTGGATCAGTTTGAATAAAGGCTGTGATGTTGCATTACCACTGAATTTCTTCACGTATTAGAAATCAAAGGCATTTCATTTGCGTGTGCTTCTCTCCTGTGACAGGATGCAAGATATCTCCATTAGGAGAGAAATCTTGGTCAATTTTGTCAACTGACCCTGAAAAGAATGGGCTCAATTAATTATTCAGTATAATGATAAATGATATTGTTTATCAGTATCTG
The DNA here is from genome assembly GCF_011397635.1 of Epinephelus fuscoguttatus. NCBI lineage: Eukaryota > Metazoa > Chordata > Actinopteri > Perciformes > Serranidae > Epinephelus > Epinephelus fuscoguttatus. The sequence continues at coordinate 42,024,279 of NC_064752.1, forward strand.
GTGTCTTTCAGTATCTATACTTCTGCTGAAAAGTCTGGTTCACTTCCTCTCAGTCATATATCAAGGATACGCATGACATCTTATGGTGGATGAAATAAGGAGCCTACTGCCAGTCATGATTCTTCAGGCCTTACTGTTCATGGAGATTATTGGCAAGTATGTTAACCATGAGATGCATTTCTAGGTAAAGCACAATAATATTTCTGGCCACTTGGAGCAGTACAACAAGCTGTAAACACAACATGGATGTGTTTTCTTGAGAGTATTGTTTCAGCTGCTGCTTCTGCTGCTGCTGGAAACAACACTAATCAGACTGGTGAGAACAAATGGGACTGCAGAGGAATCAAGGTTGTTGTTTTTTTGTTTTTTTTTTTGCATGAATAAGTGCTTGCCTATTGTGATCCAACACAGAAGTACCAAAAAGGTAGGTAGAGTTTGAGGCAGCAGTAGCTTCGTCCATAGGGACTTGGCTTAGGAACCGAAGGGTTGCAGGTTCAAGTCCCCTGAACTGGCAGCTGGAGAGGTGCCAGTTTGCCTTCTGGGTACTGCCAAGGTGCCTTGAGCAAGGCACTGAGCCCCCAACTGCTCAGTGCGCCTGCCCAAGGCAACCCCCTCACTCTGACATCTCCCCATGTAGTGTGTGTAAATGTGCATGTGTGTGCATTTCAAGCCTGTGTGTATATGTGTCAATAAAGTAGATCTTCTTCTTGAAAAAAGTTTGAAGGTAAAGGGTTTGTGTTCATCCCAGGGTGACTAAAATCATGTGCTTCTTTCAAAGGGAGCAGGCCCCCTGACAGCCTCTGACATTGTTTTAGATACAAGAAATCAGTCAGTCAAACAATTTGTTCATCCAATAGTAAAAGTTTACTGTTAATACTAACAACAAAAAATTGTAAATAAAAAACAGACTTTTAATTCTCCACATTATTCTGTCCCTGTTGCAGAGTGAGCCAAAGGGCACAAAAAAACCTAAACAAAGAGCCTAAAAAGGCTTAAGCATATATGGGAGCTGACAAAAACTGCAGGGCTCTATCTCACACCTGGCGCAAAGCGTTGCATAGCACAACGCAACTGTCATTTTGAGTTTAAGATCGACACAGTTGTCATTTTCTAGACCAGCACCCACGTTGTAAATTCATTCATTCATTCATTTTCCGTAACCGCTTATCCTGTTAGTGCTTGCAGCTGACATCGGGCGACAGGCGGGGTACACCCTGGACAGGTGGCCAGACTAGGGTTGACACACACAGACAGACAACCATTCATGCTCATGTTCACACACCCCAGTTTAGAATCACCAATTAACCTAGCCTGCATGTCTTTAGACTGTGTGAGGAAGCCAGAGTGCCTGGAGAAAACTCACACTAACATGTGGAGAACATGCAAACTCTTGCTCCCCTACCCCGGGGTTCGAAACAGGAACCCTTTTGCTGTTAGGCGATGATGCAAATGTACTTCTACCCATCTGTGCACCTATGGGTGTGAAGTCTTAAAGTGAGGTGTTGTCAGGCACCTTGTTGGCGCATTGCTATTTTTAAGGACTTAGGAAGCGATCACGCCATTGACCGACAAAAACTAGGTCTAAAGTCAGAATGGTGGAGTATTCACCTGCTTTTTAAATAGCCAAAAATACAGGAAAATTCTAATGATATTCTCACAAATGTGAATGTAGCAGAGAGCAGAGCAGAGCTGATGTCTGCTGCTGCTCCCTACGAAGAGAGAGACACTGTGTGCGTTTATGCACAAGGAGCAGTGTAACATTATTATTTCCAGAGTTGGATATAGTACTTTGATTACTTTTTGCAGTAACGAGTAACCTAACATGTTAGTTTGCTGTTTGAGTAATCAAATACTGAAGTACATTTTCAAACAAGACATCAGTTACTTCCATTACTTTTAGAACGCTGGTCCTTCAGCTCTGAAACAGTAACGGCTGTCGTTTGGTTCTAATAACGGAGATAATGTTAAACCTATCAGTCTGAAAGAAGCCACAGAGCTTGTGGCTCGCTATGTGGTTGGAGAAATGCTGCCGGTGTCTACGGTGGAGTCTAAATAGGTGGAGGAGGACTCGCTGACAGACATATTTCAAACTCAGGACTTGCATTATGCCTGGTACACGCTACACGCTGGTACTCACCAATTATGCCGGTTGCCTTTCACGGCGTGTGTGATGTCATCGGGTTATTCTTGTCCTATTTTTATTACTTTTACTATTATTTGAGTCACTGCCAGAACTGTGTCTGTTCATGTGCCAGCCGACATGTTGTTGTAGTCACCTAAAAGCGTCAGCAGATGGCAGGAGCTACATTTGAAGCACCATAAGTAAACTGTCAAGTTACTGTATCTTCCACAGGAAGTTCTGACAAATGTTTCAAAATAAAAGCCTATTTAGAAAATGGAGGGATTCTCTAGCCGAGGTTATAAGGGGCTTTTAATTTGAAACAAGTGTTGAGTTTGAAATGACGGTGCGATATGTTAACTTTACAAAGACAACGGGAGCAGATAAAAAGTAAATATATAAACACACAAAGGGATTAATAAATAACGGACCGTCTATAATGTAGTTTGTTTCAAATGAAGCTGGGAGCCTCTGCAGTTGTGGTGAGTAAAAGCCCCGCCGCTATTTGTTAATGTTATTACTTTATGTCTGACCGTGAGGATGTACCATTGTTTGCTAGCTTGATGCTAATGACAGTAACGTTAACTCAGCGGGTTGACAAAGTGCCTCTGCTGTTTCACACCATCATTTCCCCCTTTTACTCTGTGTGGTAACATCCCTAGAGGAAATATTAAAAACGCTGGGGTGTTGTTGTCATACAGTTGTCTATGGCAGCAGATCGTTGTGTGTTTGTACTGGTCAAAGTTGGAGACAAAAAATGTAGGCTTAGCGCCCTGTGGTCCATTGCCCAATAGGAAATGTAGAATACTCAGAAGTACTTTAAAAGTGCTTGAGTTACTTTTCTCAGGGAGTAACGTTGGAAGTACTTTTAAAGTAATTGAGTTACTTTACTCAGGGAGTACCGCAGTAAAGTAACAGGTTACTTTTTTAAAAAAAGTAACGCAGTAACGTACTTTGATTACTTTTAAAGTAACCCTTACCCAATACTGATTATTTCAGAAGCTAAAAGTTTAGTTCTGTTTCCTCTGTTGAGTTTATAACCACAGTTTAGTTTTGATGCTTAAATGTCCGATGATATTTGCTGCAGTGACATTATCACTCTTACTGCATTACTTTCAAAAACCCACATGCTTCACCAGTTTGCTGAATCCGTCATGTAAATAGCACCTGATGCACCTGGGAGATGACACTCTGATTGGTAAATTCACGTTGTGCCCAAAGCACACTAGTGATTAATTAAGTGACTAATTATAACCCCTTTGCCCCCTTGCACCTTAGCTTGCAGCCAGATGATGCTCTGTTTAACTAACAAAAGTGCTGGACATGTCCTAACTGCACTTGTGCTATGCACTTAAGACCACAGATCAGTTAAACAGGACCTACACACAGGTAACAATTCTCTTTAGGCTCCTCACAAGCGACTTTCACATTACACATACTAATGTGATCCACTGTTGACATGACAATATTGATAAGCGCAGCTTTAAACAAAGAGGACCTCATTACAGTTTTGAGGGCACAAGATTGTAGTAGCCCAGATGTTGTAGTAACAAGAATCCCATATTTTTATCTTTATTATGTTTTTATTATGTTTTGTTTTTCCATTCTAAGCATATAACTTAATGCAATCAAGGCACTCCACTCATGAGTTTACAAAGATCTGTGAAAAAATCTATATGTTTTACTATAGCTGCAACATGACATCAGTTCAAAATGACACCCTATGTGTAGGCCAAAGTCCCCTGTGTCTGTGTGGTCCTCTACCGCACATCGTTGTAGCTTCTGTACTTTAAAGTGCGGCAGTGCTTCAGTATGAAACCCTCTCACACTCTACAAAGGCTCGGGCTGAAGAGCACAATATGTGGGCTGCTTCCACATCTAATAGCGATGACTCCTGGTGTTTTTATGTGATGTATGAAAACCTTTTGTTGGTCAATTTCACCAAGGCACATCACTTTTTTTGCTCCATCCTCTGCCCCTTCTTTCATTGATCAGCAGGAGCTGCAATTCACTACAATCTCAGCATTAATTTACCACAAAAAGACTATATAACGTTTACTAACATGAGACATCAGGCAGTTTGGTTATAGTGACAAAGGATCTGTTTTGGTTATTTTCAGAATGTTCTCCACACGCGTTTCTTCCATTTTAACCTAATGTTTCCAAATATATATTCCTGTACATTTCCTCTTGATTTATTCTCTTCGCAACGATTTTATATCCCGGGATCAAATGTGCACTCACTTCAGCAGAGGAATGGCAGGTGCCCATAGGCTGGTGGCGCATTACTGTGCTGCGATGGGTGTTTTCACGCGTCACCAGTGGGCGCTTCTTCCTGCGTACAAAGAGAGCAGAGCCCGGGGATGCGCACAATGTGAGTCTCCGCTCAGAGGCAACGCTGTCCTCTCTGCTTCTTGGCAGCATCTTGTGGAGTGTAATACGAGGAGGTCGGGGAGCATCCTGGTGCAGCCTCAGCCGGCAAAAAAACTCACTGATTGTGGAATTTAACCGAGGCAGAGGCTGCTGTTTAGTCCCATCTTTAAGGACCGAGAGAGAGACGCACTTATAGACGGAGCAGAATTAAGTGCAGAGCGCTGCTGGAGCAGAGCAGAGAGCAACCCTCTTCTTTGGCTTGTGAGAGGACAAGAGTTGCTGTGAGACATGTTATCCGCTCACTACAGCCGCAAACAACACATCTAACGGACACTGGAATTACAATCAAAGCAGTTTAATGAAGAGGAAAAAAATTGCGTCCTAGAGGAAGTAAGTATCTGGTCAGAAATCATCACTGGCATGTTTGCACGTTATTTCCATGCCTTTTCATTTTAATACATCAAAAGCCGTGTGCTGATAAGTTAGAAAAATAGTAGAACATTCAAGTTAATTTGCATCAGAGCGAAATGAAATAACCCCAAAAGCCCTGTGGCGAGATCTCTTCATCTAATGTTCTAACATCGGAGGAAAGGGCAGTGAGGCAGCGTGCACACCGATCGTGGTCACACATGCATGATGCTGATGATTGCGTTTCTAGATGAGTCTCAAATGGTTTGCATGGTCCTACTGGGATTTCTACTGTTGGGGCTCATTTCCCTCATCTAGGACAAAGTCCATATGGTGCTGCTCTGCTCAGTCACACAGAGAAACAGCATCAGGACTGTCCGCCTGGAGAAAAGCTCTCTCTAACTTGGTTAAGGCAATTATTTCAGTCTCTGCAGAGGAAAAGAGCTCCTGGGTTTCTTTTTAAATAGTGGTTTTATATCTCATGTGACATCATAATATTCTGATATTTGTATAGCGTTTAAAAAAAAATCTCACAAGAGAGTGTTGTTAGAAAAAATATTGCAACAGCTTCAATATCTTTTTTTTTTCTGTTAAAGCAAATATTTGGCCACCAGTGGTCTGCACACAAGTATTCTTTTTCTTCCCACCCAGCCTGCAAAAGGACAGACCCAACAGTGAGAAAAATGCTCAGCCATCTTCAAAGTATCCTACTATTCAGCAGGGATTGTAATCATTCTCCCTTCTATTCATGTTTATTTATAGATCCTTCACACATATTTTGAGCAGTAGCCAAATGAGAGGTGAAACATGTCTTTGAAGCCATGCAGTGAATGATTCTATAACGCAGCGTGGCAGTGCAGAGATGAGTTTGTAGCACCATTTGCTTTGAAAACCCCTTTTGATTGAGCAAGAGTGGCAATTACAATGTACAACCAAACTGCCTTTTTTCCCAGAAAGGCTGTGAAATGGATTGAACAGCATAAAAAAATATATGTAAAGAGCCTGGCTGAGCAGCTCCTGCTCCTCATCCTTGACCTCCTAGTCATGTGTTTGTGGCTGTATCTAGGATGAGGATCTGGGGGATGTGCCTGGCTGATGATGGGGTTGAGAAATGGATCGCTGCTCCCTTCTCTTTTAAGTGCACTTACTCTCCTGCCCCTGCGTTAGGCAGCAGCTGAGGGATGCAGCCGTGTTTAACATAGGAGGGAGTCACTGGGGGCGTCCTGCTGTCTTCCAGGGATTCAGTGATTTTTCGCATGAAGATGCACAGCTGTATAACGGCTGCACAGCGTCCTGCCCAGATGTAAAGTTTTACTGGGGTAAACAGATATTTATTATGTAAATACAAAAAGAAAAGTCAAGAGAGGTTAGAGGTGAATGTGAAATAAGAGTTTTTATATTTTGTGTGAAAAGTCTCATATGGAGTGTGGAGTGCAATAATAGTGTCCCTGCTTCTCACTTGACTGACACAAGCTGACATACAGTATTTATTCTCCCTTGTCTATTCATTGCTATATGCCGTCCTCCAGCATTCTAATGTGACCACAGTTCTAATCATGCTGTCTTCTTCACACATGCGTCAGGCACATGTGTGAAGTGGCTACTTTTTTAGCCTATAAGGATGTGCTTTGAATGAAATGGAAGATCTCGAGAGAGAATAAGCATCCAAGCAATACTTTGGTGAATGTTAATGTAACAGCTGTTCAAATCAGGTTTGTTGAGGGGCAATTACATGGACTGCCTTTTTATTTTAAACCTTAATCCATAATCTGCCATGTGAAGCATCACTCTAAGATAATGCAGAGTTATGACGCAATCAATATCGAACAATTACCCCCACTTTGCTTCCTCTTTTAATTTTCACTAGTGTTCCTACTAAGCCATGAAATACAAACATTACGCTCTGCCTTTATTTGTTAATCACTTTTTCTCCTAGCCTTCCTGGCTCGTGTGAAATGTGCAGGTCTTCACTTAGTCAGAGGAAATTAGGAGGCATCAGTGCACAGTTGATTGTGAATTCTCCATTCATTGGCGAAAGCACAGAGCAGCTGTGTATTCAGATTGAGTCGGTCCCTGGTGGCGGATCCTTGTCTCCCAGGTTCTCTTGCTGAGTGATTTAATGGAGATGGCAGCAGATACTCATAAAGACAATAACTTAGTGGAAATGAATGCATCATACACTGTAGTAAATTCATACCTATTGTGCCCCTGGTGTTAAGTTTTGACAGGGTGAAGGTTTTTTTTTTTTTTTTTTTTGCATGTTCTGGTATATCTTGATCTCCCAGCTCTGTATACAGATTGTGATTTGAATACAGACCTTGGGCGTGCACGCCCCTATGATAGAAACTCTCCTTGCCTCCCTCCCTTATTGGATTCTTTTGCAATTATTCTGCCCTCTGGGGGGGGGGGGGGGGGGGGTGAATGCCTTTAATGCCTTTAACCACCTTTCCTATCAATTATGTGCCAAACAACAGCCCCAGTAACCAAGAAGTCATCTCATTTACCCTGGAATGCGTTTAACCAATGACTTCCATTAGGTTTAGCTTCTGTGGAGGTGAAAGTGTGATGCCTCATTACATTTGGCGGAGCAATCTTTTGCTCATCATTTCAGTTGAGAAAGAAAATGCTATTTCACCTTCATGGCTACGAAGACGAGGAGGGGTAGTTTTCTCTGTATCCAGAGTTTATTTTTTGTCTTTTTCTTTTGAATCTGCTAAAGCTTCAGCTCATATGCAGCTCCTGAAGGTTTGACACTGGTGCAGCTTTTTGAAGGTCAAAAGTGATACAATTCTTTCTTTAATTTTAGCGGCTCTGAAATGGCTTTTGGAGCATCATGAGACACTTAAACACTCTGCTGAGAGCCACTGAAAAGCTGTCCGCTGAAAATGGAATTCTTCAAGGCAGGGTGACACGCACTTCTTACACAATGGCTGGAAAAACCGGCGCCTTTTAGTGAACCATTAATTCAGACACAAATCAACTAAGAAGAAAATGCTCAAAAAGTGAAAATGTCACTGCAGGTTTTACAGACTGCAGAATGAAACTACGCCTGGGGACAAACATCCATCATATCAGCAGAGACACTGTGCCATGAACTGTGTAACACCCAACTTGCAAAGAAAGTCTTTTCGAGGAGATTTTCCTCTCAGGATCTTGAGGCTCTTTGGACTGATGGGTTGGGATGACGAGGTCGGATCCTCCAGAAAAGCGGATGGCAGTTAATACTGCACTCAAACTGAAAAATGCAGCACACTTTTTTTTTGCTCCAGTAGAATCTCAAACCGTGTAATCCAATGTGATGGGTTTTTGGAGTGGCAAAACGCCCCCTAAATTTTGAGAGACACCGGGAAATCCACTCTGAATCTCACTGTGCCTGCAATTACACCAGATGAGGAACAATTATTGGCACCAGGACGGTCAAGATAAGCCAACACTGGCCATTAAGTTGTGATCAGGCAAATGGGATGATTCCCCCCCCCGCCCCTGTAAATTCTACTGTATCTGCTCAGCTCCATGACACTGCTTCATTCTCCTCCATTAGATTATGTTGCCATGCTTTTCATGTCAAACCACAGCCACAATCCTACAGTTACAAGTTGGTGAAACAAACGAGTGGTTAGTATGTTTCAAGAATTCCAAAGATAGCCCTGGGTTAATCCGCATAACAGGGCTGTGTTGTAAGGATGAGGGGTTGGGTTGAATTCTTAATCCTGAGAGGCGTATCAGTTTCCACTTACTGTGATGTAGGTCAGAGCTTGAGCAAAGCCCCTCCTGTGCCACTGATACTACAACTACAGTTTTAGGGCTCTTCGATCCATCTCGTCCTAAGAAAGGTCAACCCACTTGCCGGAATAAATGTACATTCACCACGTTTCTGAAAACCTTAGATACGTTACATTTGTATTTCATTATGTAAGAGACAACGCTGTTATGCTGTGTTTGATGCGTGGTTAGGTTTAGACACAAAAACACTATCTACAGTCAGGACAAGATCATTTTGTTTTGGCTTGAACTTGGTTTTGGTTGCTAACAAGCCACTGGAAGATGCAGCAATTTCTTGCTAAAAATGGTTTTGTTGTTTGTTGAGCTTGCGATGAACAGTGGTCTGCAGCTTGGCAGGTCTCTTTCCTAGGATTCCACACCAACCACCATCCCCTCCATCTCCCATCATCTCATTACTACGTCACTATAGAAATGTTGAAATGATAGGTATGAAATGTACAAATGCAACATATCCATGGTTTGCAGAAATACACAATGCCAACACTTTACTCTGAAGACTGGGCTGAAAAGGTTTAATGGTCATTTAGGTCATTGATCACTGGTGACATGGGATAGCTGATGCAGCAACTTGTGGATGATCAGCCTTTGAGTGTAGGTCCTCGTGACACTAATAGGTGATGGGGCTGGAAATACATGTAAGTGTAAAATATTATAAAATAATATCAGTATATCACAATATACTGATAATGCAATATTACAATTTTAATGACTGTTTTTGGCTATTACAGGGAATTAAATACCTGTTAAAACAAGGCACACCATCATATTGATGTAAAATTCTAATAGTATTATGAAGGAGTCCTACTCATTTATTGCAACATTGTCATTTCTGGCCTTATACAACCACAGATATTAAATCAAGTATCATTTTTAGAGAAATGTTGGGTAATTTAGAAGAGTCAGATTTTTTTCAAAATTAGTGCATCAGAATAGGCCTTAAAAGTCATTAGTCTTAGATTTAATTTGTGAGGTCTTAATTGCCACAAATCTAATTTTATGTATCCATTTTCAATTTATTTTTTCTGAGTCAAGCTCTCCTGCATGAAAGTCCACATTTCTGATCTTACAATTTTTTAAACCTGCCACTGAACTTTAAACTGTCTTTTTACTTTATACTTGCACTTACCTGTTGTCAAAATGTAGGTTAACCTAACTCACTCTAATAACCATATTCCTACATAAATCCTACCTCTTCATAGGACTACATGTGTACTACTGATCTAAATATTTACCTGCAATATGTGAAAAATTATTATATGTGAAAAAAACTTGATTAAAAATTTAAATCTTCAAGGTCTTTAAATGCATTAAATCTGTGTGTCTGATACCTGTAGACACCCTGCAGCATGTCACTAAAAGTACTTTCATTGCTTTACCAGTTATTCAGTAGCAAAAGTAACTAGCCTAGTTATTTGTTCAGAGGGTTGGGCAACATGACAGTATATATTTTGCAAACGTAGAAATGTGTCTGTTGAGATTTGGCAATCCCGTTTCTACCGTGGAGCTATTCGAAGCAGGCTGCTCAGTCGTCAGAAGAAAATGTTGGCATTGTACGCTTCTGCAAACCATGAGTACATTAAATTTGCACACTTCATTCATAGCCTATCAAAAGTTCTAAAATGATGTAGTATAAGAGCTCACTTCATCATTGGGAGGTGGGGGGAATGGTGTATGATGTGACACCTGGACGAGATGTCTGCCAAGCTGCAGACCACAGTTCGAGACCAACAATAAAACCATGGGGTTTCATGAGTCATTGTTGTGGTTCCAGCGTTTTTTTAGGCACCAAATATGGGTGTATTGTAGCGTCCCATCACTGTTTTACAGCGAGGACTGTGCTACAAAAAGCAGGGTTTTTTACCAAGACATCACTGTTTTTCCAGCGAGGATTGTTCACCATAAATCTGGTATTTGAAGCCAAAACATGATCTTTTCCTAACCATAACCAAGTGGTTTTTGTGCCTAAACCTAACCAGACATTAACTACGGTGTTGTTAAAATGTAACGTTTACATAATAATGTACAAATGTAACGCATCCATGGTTTGTGGAACTGCCCAATGAACACTTTTTGTTTCTGGCGATTGAGTTGGGAGCAGGCTATGTAGCAAATCAGGGCTGGACTCTCACGTGATCTCATGATTCTTGTTATCTTGTGATCTCATGAATCCAGCTGCCTGGCAAGGTAGGAAGGTGACATTGTGAGGCAGTTGTTTTTTTGTTTGTATGAAAATGCCAAATAAAAGACAAAAATGATCAAATGTGATGAACCACGATGTGATTATAGAAAGACATTCCATAATTAAATTCACAGGACATTTACTGTATTGCAATGTATATTGTTACAATGATACAAAATTACATACACTGTGAAAAAAGACTTTGCCCATATCACCCACCTCAGCTCCCTCAACAATGCCGTGCCTTCCAAAGTCACCACATCCACAGATAGGCTATATTTAGCAGTTTGGTCCTACAGGGATAAAAAAAAATCATGAATAAAATAGAACAAATACATAATTTGTTTAATTAATTTGGACACAACCAAAATAGCCTAATAGCATATTTTTAGAATTTATTTGCTTTGCCGCTGCTGTCTTACTCGAGTGACAAGCTAACATTGATGTAAGACAGATGCACTCCTCACAATCAACCAAGGCCTCACCTTTATCCACGATTTTCCCGTCTGTAGTGTTGAATTTAAAATGCTCCGGGTTGAACAGCAAACAAGTCCACCCCCAAGCTGTCAAAATATCAGCATTACTGAGAGCAGTAACTGCGTTGGAATTACTGAATTTTAAAGAGTAGTCAGAGTGCTGTAATGCATTACAGGAAAGGGTTACAGCCTAATACTTTATTCTCCCGGTGACAATAATGCTACTGACACAGTTAGAGTTATTGTCTCAGACAGGCAACATGAAACTGTTTTCAGGCTGAGTCTAACTGCTCTCATTCCCAGATCATCAAATACTGACCCTTTGTCACACCCCTTGGCATGTGATGGAAACGACGAAGGCATCCTTTGCCATGTTTATTTGATGCACCAGGCTTTCACCCAGCTCCTATGTAAACCCACTGTCGACAATATTTGACTCTCAGGACATTGGTGTAAATCATGAAAGTAGCAGAGGACTTATATTTTGACAGGTTAAAGGCATTTACTCCATAAATTAGTACAGAAAAGGCACCGATGGGGCATAAAAAGTCACCTGAATGTGAGAAATGAAGTGTTTCATGTTAAAATTTTTCTGGTGGAGGACCCCCAAACCCCTTATATTGTATATATCCACCCCATGTTAAAACTAAACCCATCCCCTTGGCTGAGAGCAACTGAGGTAATCGACAGCAAGAGAGTGCGTGAAGGGCGGGAGGCATGGTGGATGGAGCAAACAAAACAGGACTTTCAGCCAGGAGACTGCTGTTTGTGTCTTGTGTGAAACCATGTACATGTAAGTTTTCCAAACCTAACAATATAGTTTTGTAGCCTCAACCTAACTGTGACCATTTAAGAACCTAAGAGACAACTGTGCATCACATACAGATGCTTAAGGATGTGTCTCATAAAGATGTCAGAGTATCACAGGCCAAAGGGCATGACACAGTGTCAGCATAAGAACGTGTTGGCTGAGCAGTAAACAGAGGTTGATGTGTAACATTGTTGGAGTGCCCCTTTAAAGGGATAAATACAGCACCTTGGTAGAAGAGGTAGGTTGACCGTATATATCATTATGTCAGTCGACGCTAATAGCTGACAATGACATGTACCATTTATAATATTTTAGAATGTGTCCCTCTTGTATTTCATGTTGATCTAAGGGAGTGATGCATGCACATAAAAATAAAAACAGTCAGTTTGCTTACATTCAGTCGGCCACCAAACCCTTTGTTAGAGTATGAAGTGGCATTTTGTGAATTGCTGGTACACAGTCTGCCAGCTCCTATTAATAGTCAAATAGAGAGAGAGAGAAGCATCTTTTGAGGTCAATCATTTCCTTCCTCACGTCTCTTTAAAGCTGCAGAATTAAGCTTGTTAGGCGGGATGAAAACACACTCATTTAGCAGCTGTATCTGCTTCTGTGCCACCTGAAAATCGCACCGCCGGGTTGTATTCTCAGTTTTTTTTTTTTTCTGTCTGCTGCCGCCCCATAGCCAACCCCCACCCCCCACCTCCCCCGTCACTTCTCACTTCCTCAAGATTCACTTTCTCTTCACTTACAGTGTCTCCAAAATAATAGGAACCAATTATGTAACTTAGCAGTGCTATAATCATGTTTTTTTGCTGATGAATGCTTGTCGTATTTGGATCAAAATGTCATATTTTAATCACATCCATAATTACTTTCCCTTCAGATTAAAATTCTTGTATTCAAGGGAGAGCATTCCATTCACAAGCAATTGGATGAGAGTCTTATTAGCCCGCAGCAACTAAAGATGATGTTACCATGGAAACAAATTGTTCTGCTATCAATCACTGGATGCCTTGCAGGTAAGATATTTTAACACATTATACTTGAGTCTCACTGCATTTGTTTATGTCATGACAGCATCGCTTCTAATGAATTTGTTTCCTAATGCATATTCATTGCAGGATGATGTTACTGTTGGGCTTTTTATAGTGTTACTCACAGACTAAATGCATTTCTGTAAGGTTAGAGGTTAGAAAGGACATTTCATTCTTAGTGAGCAGTGTTTGTATAAAATATGGACTTCCATCCATTAGTGAGGACGAGACAGAATCAGAACAGTTGTAAATAACCCCCGAAAAAAAATCTCTTCTTCTCGACCAAAAAGGTTACACTGATTAAGTTGCAGGCAGTGCATGTACAGCGTTCCAGCATGATGTCCTTCACCGCTCCCTCGAGCAGTGTCCTGCTGCACATTTACAGTACACTGTCAGGCACGGCTGGGAGTCCGATCCCATTCCTGTTTATGGCCTGTCCAGATCATTATCAGGATCCATGCAATGAATCCAGCACTGCATTTTAGCGCAATCTACTTGCCACCGTGCCTCGTTCTGCCCTTGTGTGGCCGCCTGGGATTTGAGCAGGAGAAGCACAGACACTCTACCAGAATGTCAACCCTTGTTCAAATGACATTGTAAATCCCAATGAATGTTATTCAAATTGGCTCATGGGTAATTCACGCCCCGGTACTCAAGGGAGCTGGATCCAAGCAGTCTCACCTTCCTGGCGGACAAGTGTTTTTAACAGCACCTCGGTTACTGCCTATAGGTGCTGCTTCTCATTTGGTGTTGTGATGGAAACACTTGAAAATCACTACAGCTGATAACAATCATTATGACATCTGAAGTGACATTTTGTCTGCCTCTATATTCTGGGACCTCACAAAATACACCTTAAATATAACCCTGCATGGCAATTTATTCAAATTCAGCTTGTTAAATCAAACTGTGAGGTGAATGAATTTATTGTAATGCTGGTTTTTGATCATTTATGAATAGATTTATTCCAGATTTTGTTGTAGCTGGGTTGAAGCTAATTCCAACATCTCCATATTTCCACCAAGAGTTGCAGTGATTCAGCATCATATCTTATTTCTTAATCTCAGTTGTGGATCTTCCTGTTAGCCACACAGGCAGCCGCCTAGGGGGCCACCCGGGGGGGGGGGGGTAAGAATATGAAAATACAAAAGCCATGCGCAGTAAAAAAGGAGGTGGAATTTGGAAATTTGGAGAGGGGGGGCTTGCCCAGGGCACTGAATGTGCTAGGTCTGGCACTGCTCAATCTATCACACTGTGAAATATGTGTTGAATCCTCGACATATTATCACCGGTTAAAACCACGTGTAGAACTGCTAGCCACATGCTGCAATCTGTTAGCAGTAGGATATTAATTAGGCCTACTCTGGCCGTCTGTTGACTCCGCTTTCATTTAGTACCAGATTGTGTTCCACATCTTTCCTTTTAAGCTGCTGGCAGATGAGTGCATCCTTATGGCCTCAATTAACCGGTGCATGCGTAGTATGACATAGACGTTCTGAAAATAGATCGCTCTGCTTTATTTATCGACCCTGACACTCACAGGGAATCATTAATTACTGTGGATAGATGTGGCTTTCTTCATCAGTAGTTGACTATTGTGGACTTTAGCGCTCAACTCAAGCCCTCACCTATTATTAGCTATCATTATGATATTGTTTCCGGCAATTAATGAACACTGGACACCTCAGTTTAGTTGCATCACTCAGAGTATGTGAGCTATGTGCAACTGCAATAAACTGTTGAACCCCAGATAAGCATTTACACAGTAATCAAAGCATTATATGACATGCTTGTAGTGTTTTTATTTACTTGTGTTTGTAAATGGGAGTTTTGCAGCAGGGAGATTAATTATATTGGACAGTAGAAACAATATGATGAGTTATCTGGATGATAAAGTGACACAACGAGGCCTGGTGCTGTGGAAAATGTGTGTGCATGCAAAATTGGATTTATACACATAAGTGCCATGGTTAGTGTTTTCTTCACTATTCCAGTGTCAGGTTCATCTAAGAAACAGAAACCAAATATGTCAGCATTAGCAGTTAATGCCTAACAAGGGTAAGTGGGATTTGCTTTTCTTAATGCAAGATAAGCAAAGGGTATACATCTCGGGGATTGTCCTAATGCATTTCTTTGCTTTTCTTTGGAAGGAGTAATACTTTTCAGAGATATATATACAGTATATTGAAAAAGTTATATACACTGAGTGTCAGAAAGTTGCTGTATTCCAGCAAGATTAACTATTTGTCCTCACAGTGTCTCTGCTTTTGCTGTATTCTTCCAGTATTTTCTCTTAAGGTCAAAGAGACAATTTCTCTGGCTTGTACTACTATAGACTTTCTCCCCTTTCCCCAGCCTGTACAGAGGATGTCATATTTCAAGGGCCAAGATGGAGGACGGAGCCAAGTGACCTCATTTTACCGATCAACTCCCCAGACCAGCGGGCTACCATCACGTGCGAGGCAGAGGGGAGCCCTCCTCCGCAGTACAGGTAAATTACCACATCAAAGTTACAGTCCCCACGAGCCCCGGCTCAACTGTCCACCTGCTTTGGCTCTTCGTGCACATCACATGGTGAAAATCCATTGCTGCTTAATTGCTTGTGAATCTTCATCGCTGCTTCCGTGGAAATCAAAGAAGGTACCGATAGCGTTGATTGCTATTGATTTGTTAAAGAACAACGTTTTCTGGAAATAAATGCTCGAGAGCGATTACGAGCCATCCAGCGAAAAGAAAGGCTTCAAAGAGCAACTGCTTAATTGAGCATCCATTTCTAATTGAAAAAAGCTTATCTATCTCAGCCTAGGCTATGATGTAGAGTTAGAGTCAGGGAGCCGCCACTGTGGTTGATGAATATGCCGACACCTCAGATATGAGTGAGGTTAACTTTATTAATGATAAGATTTAAGCCACAGCGCGGCTAAAGCTGATGATTTATAATATGGTGAACTGCTAAAGAAATCATTAGGAGAGAAAAGGAGATTCCAGCGACTCATTTGCAACACAGATCCTTTGATATCTCCCCGGCTATTCCCTGGCGGTGCAGGGAGCCTGCCTGAAAATGGCAGCTGGCGGTGTTTTTTGTGGTAGATTGTGTTTCGGAGCTTGGTCAGCACCATGTAGATGCACAGCAAGCAGGGGAGAGAGGCAATAACCTTGTGAGTGACATTCTGTTAAATGCTTACATTTCCTATAATGTGTCTGCACTGAAAACATGGTCCAGGCACAGCAGCGGAGGGGGGTATCATTATACTTGTCGTGCAACCTGAGCTATCTCAGGGTAAAGTCGAAACCATCACTTGCATGATTTCACCCGCAACTTAAAGCATTTCGGCGTTCACTTGTGTTGTAGAAGAAGTTTTCTCTTTTAGGTTCTTTGTGCAGCAGAAGGCAGCTCCAAAAAAGCTCCAGTAAACGGACTTTAGGCCACATGCCCAGCACCAAACACCAGACAAACAACATTAGTGACTAGCGAGTGAACACAGTGATCCCTCCTCCATCCCTCCTCTGTTGCTCTTCCTTTTGTCTTCCATTTTTTTCTCCATTAAAGGGGTTTTGGTGCAAGTTATTTCTTATCTTAATCGAGGATCAAAGGATAGAGACTGTCATATGCTGCACAAACTGTAACTAGGCAGTAATCATAATATATAAGCAAATATGCTCAAAACGCCCTCCACTCCCATAAAATATTGGTAAAAAATGTAAAGAAAAAAACTGCTATGCTATAAAGGCAACCATACACCACCATACAAAACAATCATTTGCAAATGGGATCATAATCATAAATAAACTTAACAAATTGCCATTATTATTCTAGTATTGCGCTGTACTGCAGCTCTGCTTGTCAATTTTGCAAGTGGCAGTGCTGTACCCCAGCAGATGCTGTTGCTATACTGCTGTGCGTGGGTACAACCACTTTCAAACAAGCTACTGTCTCCTTATTTTATTACTTTCAAATGCATTAAAATATGTAAAAATAGGATGTAATATAGGTGTTAATTAGGCTATATCACTGATGATTATTATAGGTTTTGTGTCAGTATGTCATAAAAATGTCATTAAAAAACGATCATAAAAAAGTCATAGTATAGTATGTCATAAAAATGGTAATTACAAATGTTATAGTGTGTGCACTTTTCCTGTGCAGCACTCAATCATATGCTGGCTCTCTAAAATGGCATCAAAACTTTGGGAGCCCCTGATCCAAAATTTTTGTTTTAAAATGCACTAAAATTGTCAGTTTAACTGTTAACTTTCTTCAGATTTCCCCTTATTAACTCCCTTATGGGATTGGGTCCCAGAAGGTGTTGATTTGACACACACAAATATTGTGATTTGACTTGACTTCAAATAACTACTGGATAAATCTGTCAGAAGTATGTGGAGACCGAAACAAAGCTAAAAGGAGACTTAGACTTACATTGGTGGTCAAGTCACAGAAACACAGTTCCAAATGATTGCTGATGTTCCTCCTTGTCTGCTGGATGTGTAGATAAGCATTATTTAAACTTTACAAGGCACGCATTTGTCAAACGTGTGATTTTTACCTTTTCGTAGAGTTGACCCCAAGTGGCCAAAAACAAATAAACCAGCAAAAAACGGATGCAGCTTTAAATGTTTATATTTTAGTGTAGTTAGATTTCCATGTCTTATTATGAGGACTGTGCCTTTAAACAAGCTGCCAGGCCTTCCATGAAGTTGTGATGTCACAGCTATAGTTTGTAAAGATAGAAAGTGCTCTTTCAGTGCTGTTACAGTCATTCTCTCGCTGCAATGACGGTGCAGAGGTGCTGAGAGTGCAGATGTGGATGGCTCAGAAAAACTGACCAATCAGAGCCAGCTGTGCTTTTCCGGGAGGGGTGCTTGAAGAGACAGGTGCTAAAATGGAGCATTTCAGACAGAGGGTGAATACATGTATATTCATGCAGGCAGTATGAGACAGATAAAGTGTTTTTTAAACATTAAAGCTTGTCAACATGTTCAAGTAGAAACCACAAATTCAAGTATGAACCTCAAAGTGAGCATAATATGGCACCTTTAAAATTCAGTTAATGTGATGCAGTCTAGTATATGGCTGTTAATTACATTAAAACACACAAGAGAATATACCTTATCCACTCTTAAGGAGATGTGGTGATAAAATATTTTTATCGCCTATTCTATTGCTCTGATGTTACATAACGCTATTGTTTAACTCCTTCCTGCTTCTCTATTGAACCTTGCGTGGCCCCTCTCTTATTTTGTCCATTTTTAATGTATCCTCAGAGCTGTAGTACAAGGAGTTCACCGTTTCGAAACACTCGGCTTCTGTTGAAAGTACAAAACAACACACACACACACACACACACAAACACACACACACACATCTCACTCTGGCGATATTCATCTAGGTCAGTAGGTCCACTGTTTGGAGTCAGAGCCCTCAGTTATGAATAAAACAAATCTGAAACCAGGTTTAAAAGAAAGAATTGATGTTTGAGTGAGCAAACTCCCCACTGTGGATTGACATTTCTGGTAATGCTTTTAAAGACACTAGATTTCTACCCTTAATCTTACTTTGAGGAAGGAGTCATTTTTCGAGCTTTATTTAGGTTGCATCAGTTTTTCTGACACTGATCGTCCTTGTCTTGTTTCCCTTCGGGCGAGGAGAGGTCTTTTTTGTCCTGATGATAAAATAGAAAGCATAAATTTGTGGCAATTTATTTCCCCAACACTGAAATTAGAACCTCAAAATGTCCTGAGCAGACTGGAAAAAACTGCCTTTAGGAAGTGGTCACGCTGTGACTTTCACTAGAGTCTGCAAACTACAGGCCTAGACCCTGCAAATGAACAGTATTTGTATAATTAGATATGCCAAGCGAGAGGGTATTACATTCAGAGCTCCACACTTAATTTCCTCAGTTACTGCAGCTATTAAGAAAAATTCATCCATTTGGTTTAATATCCATAGAAAAAAATTAGGTCACACAATATTGAATTTGTCAGAGAAGATGATGTTAACCCTTGTCAGGGAGCCACTGTAGCATTGAGATATCAGCTCTCTTGTGATAGGGTGTTTCAGCTCTCAGCTGTGTATCCTACAGTGATAAATTGTAGATAAAATGCTGAAACTATTAGTCAGATATTACCTAAATCCAGTGGACAGTGGCCAAATATGCCCAGTTTCAGCACAGCTACAATGAACTATAGAATATCAATAGTAATACCTGTTACAATATGGTGTCATAAACATACAGCTGCCCAACCCACATTCACATATTTGTGTTATTTAGACAATAGATCACCATATATCAACAGGCCCTTTTCTTTTAAATGTAAAGAGGAAATGAGGAGTGTCATTGAACATTACACTACACTACCTGTTTTGAAAAATAAAAGTCAACATATAAATACAAAATAAAGATTTTTTTCTCAGCGGATGCCCATGCAAAAAATCCCAATTAAAGATCTTTGGAGTAGTATTAAGTACAGCTGATGTTACTCTCTATTTTTCTCACTGTCAGCAATCCTGTGAAAAGATCAGCAATGCATTAGTCCGTCTCTGGGTGTTAGCTGATTTCCCTTTCTTGTGTGGCTATCACCTCCAAGCCCATTTGTTCCTGCTGAAGACATAAATATTTAAAGGGTCTCACAAATACGTAGTTTCATTTGTAACAAAAAAACAAACAAGGTTCAGTAATTTCCGTAACCAGCTGGACACTGTCGTTTTGTGCAAATATATCACAAACAGGAGCAAATAGTTCATTTGCTGAGGACTGTTTTCAGCAGTGATTCAAATTTGTTGCTTTAGTAAGTATTTACAGCAGCGGGACGGTGTAAATTTTGGACTGAGTCGAAATAAACTGCAGTAATCAAGAAACATGTGACCCAGTGAAACAGTGTGGCTCATGGATGCTTTTTTTTTTTTCAGAGAAATGTAGATGGTTGAGGATTTCGCCATGCAAAACATACTTGTTAGTGGGATCAGTTCATTGTCTGCTTTGGTCTTTTTAATGGGGTTGATTGAAAGTAAAAGAATATGAAATATAACCAGCTTTATCCCATAAATCACTACCAGTATATGTGTCAGACTGTCAAGTGTTTTATAGGCTTCACAGACTCATCACTGATGCTCAGCAATCACACATTGAAAAATCCATCTTAGAAAAAGACCCAGCAGACCAGAGTGTGATGCAGACTGGCATTTTGGAAAATGCAGGGATCCACCTACTGAAAAAGGCAAGGCAGAGTGGAAACACCTACAATGTGAACCTAAACCTCCTCACATAATTGCTCTTGTAAAATATTAAAAATATACTGATAATCAACAGTAATATGGAGGTAGATGAGTCATTTAATAGGCTGTTTGACAAGTTTGACAATCCTGTTGTTTTAAATACAGCAGCCCAGTCACCTGAATAAAATGTCGATATTGTACATTTTTGCAAACCGGGGATCATTACATTTGTACGTTTTTGCTTGATGTAGTTCAGATTACATGTATCTGAGCATGTATAAGCGTGAATTTTTCATGAAGAGGAGGAGGGTATGGTGGATGCATGACACTTAGGCAGCCAGCAGCAAACCACTGCTGGGGACACCTTCAGCTGTGTTTATAATGACAAGAGCGGGCATTTTTTTTAACAATGTTTTGGAACATTTCCAGCAGTTTTTATAGCAACTAAATCAGGTATTTTAAGAAAAAAACAAGTGGTTACCTGACCACGCGTTAAAGGGGCTTTATGTGAAGTTCAGAGTGTATGGGTGCACGTGGTTCTCAACATGAAGGTGGCTGAGCCAGCGGCTAACAGCTAACAGTACTGACAGAGCTAAGTGTTAAACAGGGGGGAACTGGAGGATGGGCACTGCACTTATGCACTCCCACCATCCTAATATCAGCGGTAACCACCGTGGGACACACACATGAACTAACATGCACTTGTGGCCAGACCAAGGGGCAACCTCCGGGGCTATAAAATGAAGCCAACATGGAAGTGCCAGAGACGGCAGTTCCTCTGACGGCCACTTGAGGCTGGCTACAGGAGCCAGTCAATCCCCATATACCCCCATGTTAAAATGCCCAAGTCATCCACTTATTTATATTTTGTTGTCAGCACAGGCGGAGCGCAGCCGGTGTAAGCCGAAGTTTGGCTGACCGGCGGACAGTGCACACACGTCACCAAAACCTCACAGGCAGGTTTCCAAAATGTCAGGCACATTAACGATCCAATAAATACCCAAAAAACACTATTCAGTGCAACTATCTGCAATCAGCACATAAATGTATCTCTGTATTGACTGTCCCGTCACATCTGATGTCAGATCAAAGGAGATTGGCACCATTTGGCACGTTTGGCACGCGTAATGGAAACCCAACCTGATTCGATTAACACAGCTGCAAACTAATGAGTTCACATCCCTCTCAGCCAACCACAAACAGCCACAGCATCAGATAGGGAGTATATATTCAGCATCTGTCATCTTAGAAAAGTCAAAAGAAAAGAAACAGGGTGAGACTGCGAGAGAGAAAGAGAGAGCGCGTGCACGAGAGAAACACAACATTGATTTACAATTGTGGTGACCTCCTCCCAGGCTACCTTTGCATCATCAGCCCGTGGAGGTCTGCTCGCAGTTCCGTATATTCAGACACTGCAAGCTTGGACCTCCCAGACCAAAACATCAGTTTCCTCCTGGGAGAAGTTTGGCCGTCTGACGCTGTTGCTCTCTTCTGCCATGGCGAATTGAGTCAACTCTCATTACGCCTTCGCGCGGCGCATTTAAGGGCGAGGAGAGGGGCTCATCTGATTGGTGTGATGTGTGTAAAACCCACTCCACGCCTTCTCTCCTTCCTCTTTCCGACTTGCGTAGGTAGGAGGGACGTAGGTGGGAAAGAGGAGTAGCTGCGCCAGGCGCACGGTGTGCCAAACTTGCAAAATCCGCCTGGCCGCACCCAGTTGGCGAAGTGCAGGTGCGCTGCGCCCCCGCCTCGCCCGGTCTCCGAAACCCATAGCCCATAGAGACAGACAGCCATTTATGCTCACATTCACACATACAGTCAATTTAAAGTCACCAGTGAACCTAGCCTGCATGTCTTTGGACTGTGGGAGGAAGCCAGAGGACCCAGTGAAATCTCATACTAACATGGGGAGAACATGCAAAGTCCACACAGAAGTGGTGGGTTCGAATCCAGAATGCTCTTGCTGTGAGGTGACGGTGCTGTCCGCTGCACCACCGCTGCACCACAGTGCTGCCTAGAAATGTATAATGCCAACATTTATTCTGGCGATGAGGCTGAATATAGACTAAAGAGGATATGATGAAACGAGTAGCCAGGTGGTCATTAGTGTTTATGCTCATAACCCTCACTAGTTGGCTTCATATCGCCTGATTCTGTTTCCAGCACTTCGATGCTGTCCCTCTGCCTCGCCCACTCTGTGACAACATGAATATATGAACGGGAACCCTGACAGTTCTCCCGTTGACAAATAGTCCAGTGTAGCGCCAGAGCACACTCCAGGGCTCAGAGCTGTGCTTTATGAATACACCTGTCACTGTGTTTACTATGAATCTGCTGTAACACAGGATCAAGGGCACAGCAGTGATTGGAAAGGGGGAATAAAAAAGTACTCTAGCTGGTGTCTGCTATCATGTAATGTGACTACAGGCAGATGTATGACTCTACCTTTGTTTACGGGTCGGCTCAGGGTAACAGGAGCATAAATAGAACAGCAAAGGTGTGATTAGAAGATGTTATTCTTTTGTTATGAAATCTGTTGCAGCATAGAGCCAGATAACAGGGCTGAATCTTCAAATTGTTTCAAATCGAATCGATTTTTATCTTTTGGAGGGTCACATGTCCTTTTAGAGGGTGAGAAAATTCTATGACCCTTGGGCTTATGGGATCATTTCAAAACCAATGGGATAAAGAAGAAGAATCCCAGCCTGTGGTTTTCAGTAAAGAATATATATTTTCTAAAAGGTTTTTTGAGTTATTTACTCTGTTGGTGCTTGATGAATATGCTTTTATTGACTTACTTTACTTTAAATAAATGCATCATATATCTAGACTGTAAACTGTAATTGTAAATGGTATTATATCTTCCGGTAAGGGTTTATGACTGTGTGTGTGTTTATGTGTGTGCACACATACTGCATGTCTGTTAATATTTCAGTAATTCCATAGAAGCTGATACACACACACACACATACACACACACACACACACACACATACACACAGATTCACAAACCCACACACACACGGAAACACTCACAGTGATACAGGGTGGTTTTAGGAATATTTATCATGTTACATTTGGCCTGAGAGCCAAATGAACATCAATTTATTAAAAAGCAGCAGCAATAACCTACTAAACATAATTGTAGAGAGTACCCTGGTCAGCAGTTGAATTTCCATTATCAGCTCTAAGCTCTGCGTGTGTGTCACTGTGTGTGTGTGTGTGTGTGTGTGTGTGTGTGTGTGTGCGCGCGCGCTAACAGTACGCAGTCTGTGTGGTCACTGCCGTCTCTGTGGGTGTCTGGCCTGAAGGAAAGCCAGGTGAGCCAGTGCTGCAGTACAATCCCCAGTCTATTTGATGAGGAGACCTCATGCAAAATTGATGTGAACCTCAAGGTCACGGGGAGTTCATTCGGAGCATGCTCAGATCAGCTCGCGCCTGCAGCACACCGCAGCAAATAGGACTGTTCTCCTGGACTCTGTTGGACGCACTGTAAGCTCCGCTCCACCTGATGTGGTGTGAGATTCAGTATGATTCAGTTTGGTCTGTGCTAGCATTAAGACCTCTGCTCTGCCTGTACTGCCTCTCCATTTTACTGATGCAGTTTGTGTTTGAGAGGGAATTATAATGGAGGATACACACACAGCTACAAAGAACTAATACCGCTATGATGGCTTGTGCATTAGCAATGGGCTGGGAACATGTAGAAACCTGCTTTTCAATTATTGTTGTAATTTTGTAAGTTAAATATCCTCTGTCCCAATGAGCAGGGTATTGTGATAACTTGTGACCCCTTAAAATAAATCAGTGTCTACTTGTATGGTGGTTGGTAAACATTAAGAAGAGAAAAAGTTCACCCACTGGTTTGTTGACTCCTGTTTTGAAGCCTCAAGTTTGGTATTTTGGCCGTTGCCATCTTGGATTTTTGGAGCCAGAATTGACAATTTTTCAATGAGAGGGTGGAGCTCTCTGGGAGCAATGGGTGGATCTGAGAGCCCAAGGACACTATCCATAGACAGCCTGTCATGACGTTAAGACTCTCCCGTACAGTTTGCCTGAAGGGGGAATTAGCTATAGAGTTCAAAACATTTTTTTTATTAGGCTGTAAACACGTTTATTTCAGCTGTAAAACTGGCATTTTATCAAGGGTGTAGATGGAATATTGACTCACTGGTGGAGTCAGCCTCAAGTGGCCTTTAGAGGAACTGCAGTTTTTTTGGCACTTCAGCGTTGGTGTAATTTTTCCCTAGCTCCCTTGCCCTGCTTTGCTGTAAGTCATTAATAAATACAACATTTCAGTTGCCAAGTTGTGAAAAATTCTTCATTTTAAACCTTATTTCATCAGTGACCTCCAAATAAATATATTAATGACTTAAAAAGACATTTACAACTGCTGATAAGATCTTTGCAGGAAACCTTAATAAACAACTTTATACACCATTTACAACTGAGACTGTGTTACGTTCGAGCGACACAATAGGTTGTTTGTACAAGCAGCTTATTACATTCCATAATTATGTGTGTTGTTAGGTGGTGACCTCTATTGGCAAAAGTAATTAGAAGTAATTATTAGAGTAATAAGAAAGATGGAATTCATGTGACGTAGTTTAAAGAACCGCAAGGTCTGCAAAGGGACAATGTCTTCGCAATACGTGAATGGGTCTGGACACGGAGTGTACATTTCCTCTATTCCCGAGGGGCACTCTCAACGGCTGTCACTCAAAGTGCCCTTCACGCAATTGGAAAGACGGAAAACCAGTCAGAGTAAACGAAACGTGCGACGTAGGCTAGCGCCACTGTAAACGGACCAGCAAGCTGCAGCAGCGATGAGCTGTGATGATGTCTGGGAAAGAGTGTTGCCATCTTTGCAGATTTCCTCCTCACTGTGGACTCCGAGTTGCATGGCTGTGATTCCCAGCTTGGTTGCTTCCCTGACCTGCTCCTCCATGAGAGCAACTAGCGGAGAGACAACAATAGCCACTGGGTTTTCACTGAGTCCCATCTTTTTCCCGATCAACGGAGCCAGTTGGTAAATTAAACTTTTACCAAACCCCGTAGGAAGGACGGCAAACACATCCTTTTTTTCAATAAAAGCTTTCAGTGCAGCCGTTTGCTCTGCAGTTCGTTCAACACATTTACCATAGCAGTTTCAAAATCAGTAGCCATGTTGGTTGTTTACGAAATGCATTCACTCCGGTCCTTGTCCCTTCTATTCTGATGACGTGCCCAGCCCAAAGTAATAAACGGTTGTGACTGGCCCGGTAAGCTTTAACTGATGCCAGAATGCGCCTTAATGATTGCATGGCCAGACTGATCTGCGGAGCGAAATAGAATATGAGCTTGCAAGATCAGGATGGTTTCACCAGGCTAGTCTTGGTGTACAGATGGATAAAAATATGCAGAACTTTATTCCTGGAAGCTGCTGTTGGTGTCTCATGTGAAACCAAAAGTCCATGTTTTGTCAGTGTCACGTTGTCACATAACGTCATGACCCCACGTAACGCCATGTCATTACGTAATGTAATGACATTACGTAATTACGTAACGTCACATCCTAATATAACATTGTCACACCCATCGTCATGTCACATCCAATAAAAATTCTTTTCCTCAACCTAACCCAACCCAGTGAGGTGAATGAATGTGGTGGTATGGGTTGGTAGATTTTTTGTTATAATTGTAGACTTAATGGTTTATTACCATTAATTAATGACTCATTAACCTTTATAGTTACAGAAGGCTTAGCAATATTTGCTATTGGCTTATTAAGAGAAAGTGGCAAATTTGAACACCCTTTGGTATGAATAGATTAGTCTTAGATGTGTTGTGCTGATGTTTCCTCACATCACACCTTGGTGTGAAGGCATTTTTTCACTTGCTTCTCACTGTCAACATGTAAGAAATTGCGAGCGCAAGCTATTTTGTTCACAACTTGCTAGTAATGACAAAGAGGTGACAAAGCAGCTATTAAAATGTCAGTATTATCCTTTAAATAGTTCAATTATCTATGAGGCCACCCACTCTACCCTCTTTTTACTTAAGCTGATCTTTCCGTACACCTTTAAATCACGTCTACCTTTCCTGGGCTCATGAAAAAGGCTAACAAGGTTCCCCATGTCTTCTAATAGTCGAGCCTGTCTCAGGTGTTTCTGCAGCAAGAGTAGGTAGGTGGCTCACTGATTGTGCCTGTGGTGCAGAAACACCATCACACCTGACCAGCTGTCTGCTCCAAGGGTGTGTGATCTGTCCAGGCTGCCCACCTTCCTCTCCCATTAAGTTCAATCATGCTGGGTGGCTGCAAGTCTAACTAGCTTCTCATCCTTTTCCATTTAACCTCCTCCCCTCTTGCACATACAATAATCCTCCCTTTGGCACAAACAGGGAAGGGAAAGGACAATGGAGAATTCAAATGGAGAAATACACGGACTTCATCCAAAAAATATAACCGTAAAGCGTGTGTTGATATGGGAGTGTGTGTTTTCATATATATTCTTAGATACATAAGCTTTGCCATGACAAGTATTGTATATTTAAAAGTAATATCATTGTTGGAACAGTGACAAAATCAGTCAGATTAAGTGACTGGCACAGACTGTTAGATGAATAATGCAAGCTACAAGATGAAAGACAGCTTCGTCTTTTGTAGTCTGTCAGGCAAGAGACTGTGGAGAGCCATGACTGGCTCTAAGACTGCATGAAGCATCATTCTAACAGCCTGTTAGTTTGCCTTGGAGGAAAAAAAAACAAGATATTGATTTTTTTTTCTCTTTATCATTGGAATTGTCATTTCAAATTCCTGTCACAAAGGCAGATTTACACTCGGCATTCCAATAATTCTGTGTTTCTCATATTTCTATATGGAAGAGTAATTTTTCATCTGTGTTAATGTTCTGAGATAGAGGCCTGTTACCCTCGGTCCTCTTATAGGTATTACGTATATACATCTCCTTCATGTACGTGGCTGTCAGGCAGAAAGACTGTAGATTTCAGTAAATAACATACAAAGTGTTTTTATTGTTCACCGAGAACATTATTCAGTGGTTTGCCTCTGTTGGTAGAGTGATTAATAGCTGTCACTTCCTGAACTGAGCTTGCATGACAAAGTATCTCGTGACCTTTCTTTGCAGGAAATGGTCTGTAGACAATGCAATATGAAGGTGTCAGAAAGCAATAAGTCAGAAACACAAAAGCACAAACACGAACTAATTAGAAAGCACTCAGAGAGCGCATAACTCTGCCAGGGCTGCACAGTCCTTTAGATTTGTAATTTTAATGACACAAAATGTTAAGGCGTTTTTAATATGCATCTGGATTCAAGTCTGCGTCAAAATGCACATAAAGATACACAATGATGGGATGCTTTTGCCATATTCTTTTCTTTATTTTTTTATGTAATTCCTCAGTTTCAGAAAGTGTTATAATATTGTATCAATATCATGATATCAGACTAGATATCGTCTTATAATTTGGATAGTGTCACATGGTAAGTGTTGTCTTTTCCTGGTTTTAAAGGCTGCATTACAGTAAAGGGGTGTAAAGTGAACTGACCAGACTGTTCTAGCAGTTCTTTTATTTGCCTTTACCCACTTTATCGTGTCATTGTATCCACATCACTGATGACTGTTTGTCAAAAAAAGTCATTGTGTAAGTATTTTTTGAAAGCGCCTTTAGTCAACCCTACAATATCATTGCAATACAGATGGTCAAAAAATACTGTGATATTTGATTTTCTGCATATCACCCAGGCCCAGCAAGAAAAATCAACCCAGTTGCCAAAATTAACCGTTGGCATTGTACCTTTCTGCAAACCACAGATATGTAATATTTGCAAGTTATTTTGCAGATATGTTGAACGCTGTGGTTAACGTATGGTTAGGTTCTATATTAATATTAAGCATCAATAATAATCCAATAGTGTAATATATGATGATGTAACACTGACAGAGCCCATTTTGACTCCATAGCTAGTACCTTTACTTCTATACTTTGAATAAAATTTTCGATAATACTGCAGTACTTTATTGTAAAATTGCTACTTTTACTTGAGAAGAAGATTGTATTACTCCCTCTCTGTATTAGCATGCTAACTTGTGCTAATTATCACTGAATACAAAATATGGCTGAGGCTCATGGAAACATCTTAGGTTTCGCACGTATTTCATAAACCAAAGTACTGGACAAAGTGAAATTTTGACCTGAAAAGTCAGGGGACCGCCAAAGTTATTACAGTTCATCCTAAAGTGATGAATTTGTGTTTCAAACTTTAGCGCAGTTCATCCAATAGTTGTGAAGAGATTACACTGAAAACCACAAATGTAAACCTCATGGTGGTGAAGGAAAAGTCAAGGATCACCAAAGTCAGTAGGATAAATCTAAGGAACTATCAGTCCATCCTTTTGATGTTTCGATTTGACCGGATAAGTGAAAAAGTTGACTTCTTGTTGTGGTGCCAGTTAAAAAGTCGGAGAATAACCAAAGTCATTGTGATTTATCATTAATATTTACCAAATTTTGATGCAATCCATCCAACAGTAGTTGAGATATTTCACTCTAAACCACAAATGCCAACCCCATGGTGGTGCAGGAAAAGTAAGGGATCACCAAAGTCATTAGGATACATCCTCTGGAGAACATGATGTCTGTACAGAGTTTTATGATAATCAATCCAATAGTTGTTGAGATATTTCAGTCAAAGACCAACAGATTGACACTGTGATGTCTCCAGCAGGGCTAAAATGAGCAAACAGTTCTCAAAATGCTCCCTCTCACTATTCTTATAAATATAATGTATTCCTTAACTGCACCAAAACACGTGTTTCTCAACCCATGGCCTGAATTTCCACCAAATGTCGATGGAATCTGTTGATGTATTTTAGATATTCTCCTAGGAGACTTACAATCTGAACCAAAAACATAACATCTTTAGTGGAAGTAATTAAAAGTAAGATGAAATAAAACCCACTTCACCATGCAAGTGGGAAGAAAATCAATAAAAACACCAGATTTGCACAAATTTGGAATCTTGCCTGCATTATAGAAAACAAAATACTTGAATGAAGTCAAACTGTTGAAAACTAGAACCTATAACTGTCCTCAGTGTCAAGAAAGGTGTACTTTATTCCAAACTTGCTATAAGGGACATTCAGCGTTCTCTGTTAACGATACAGAATCCTACTCTTATTACTCACCTTTTATCTTCTCAGCATGATGCGACCGATCAAATCGATCTCTGTGATAAACACTGTGAGCGTGCATCTCCAGGGGGCTCAGCCACTGATTGTGTTTGCGTTTTTCCAGATGGTCACTAAACGGAACACTCATTGATCTGGGGAATGACTACCGGCGTCACATGTCTGGGGGCAGCCTGATCATTAGCAACCTGGACAAGGACCAAGACACAGGGGTGTACCAGTGCACGGCCTTCAACACGTGGGGGTCCATCCTCAGCCGCAGAGCCAGCCTGCACTTTGCATGTAAGTGATCCTACAAATGTTATCACGTTCCTGGCATCACTCTTACGTACTTATGACATTCTGGTGTCTCTTTGTATCTGCTGTATATCAGTCTGACATGTGTGTAATATGGTTGTTGTGGCCCAGGCCTCCTTTTTTTCATTCACCATTCCGATTTCTCATTTAGATTGCCTGAGAATAGATTTTCGAGAGGGGAAATGGTAATCGAATGAAATGTCAGATGCAACAAACACAGTGGGTGAGGCAGCTTCTGACTGCCTCTGAACTCCATTGATTCTCATTAGTGGTTCCAGCTATGACAGCATCTATGCTCAGTCCGAATTGACTCATATTTTGCCAAGTGATACACCAGCCCCTGTGATCCACACTTTAAAGGAGACAAACACAAATGATGCTTAAGAAGTATTTGTGTCTTTGTAATCACCAGCCACTTCTTTATTCATAACATATACAGCAGATTGCGTGTGGATGAGACAGCGGCAGGCTGTGTGCCACTCTGTCAGCCGACTGCTAGAAAGACAAAAGGCCAGGTTGGAAAGTGATGCTGTGGAGTGGGGTCCTATCTTCCAGACAGGCACTGTAGAGGCACCTCTCCTCTCTTGATCAAGCCTGCTGACTATTGATCATGTCCCAAGGATAGAGAGCATTTCACTTCCTCTCAGGAGATGGACTGCCATTATCCCTATAGCCAGTAATGAATCTCACTTGCGGGGACCGGGTGAAGAGCAGAGCTGCTTGACATTTATTGTCTTGCCTAATGCACAGTGAGGGAGGTCTAGGAGATCAGCACGGCTGATACTCTGCTTTTCCATGTAATGAGGCCACTGCCCTAAGATAGAAATGTCATGCCTTCTTTGCTGTTTTGCTTGCCTTCAAAATTCAGCTTCAACCACTAGAAGCTCACATGTCCTCCTATGGCCCACATTTCTCACAATATAAACAACTGAAATAATGCATAGAATGAAACACGACTGCAATTAACATATACACTGTATTACTGATAGCTCATCTTTGTCATACAGCCTTGAAGAGAAATCTAGTTTCGTACAAGCTGGGTCTTATTTACATAGTTTTGGCATTGTCACTGGTTATGTTGAAATTGTACTCATTGAGTTAATGCTGAGATCTGGGAATGTGGCAATATTGGCCCACAGCAAATGCACATTAATGTTTCTCCACTGGCCTTGCCTTTAGGTCCCACTCAGCCAAGACTTTACATTGGGATAACTTCAAGCATATAAACATATCTGTTCTCATCTCTGGGAAAGTTTTGCAAATATAAACCTTTCATGATTAAAAAGACTTGTAAAACAAAGATTAAAGATTGACATTGTTTGTGGTTGGAGGTGTTCTGTCAACATCTTGTCTTATAATGGTGATTAACATGGAAATATGCTTTTTTGGGCCACAGGGAAGTTTTTCATGCAGTGTCACAATTTGCCAGGCTAAGTTTCCATGCAATATCTAGGTCTCATAACGTGGAGATGAAACACTGAACAGTATGACTGTGGTGTAGGAATAGGAAACAAAACTGGCTACAGCAACAACAGCAGTGTTCTTCAGACTAGTTAGGTGTTGATACAATGGGGTTTGAAAGATTTGATGAGATACAAAGAACCTCGGACAAAGTCAAAAACCCAATAGCCTATGCTTTTTTAGCCAAAAAGACCAAATAAAGTGGTAAGACCTGTTCCCGTGGAGTTGAATGACAGCAGTGAAAATGAAACAGTGCGTGACTTTGAGTTTCAGTACAGTGGGTGGTGCATGACTAACATTGCAGTTAACAAAAGATTGGGAGATGCTTATAAAATTACGTTACCATTATTGTGTAGTGGCTAACATGACAAGCTTAACCCAGCAGTCACATCCACAAACCACCTTATATTATGATAGACATCACCCCCACACCCATCTAGAAGCTGAGTGAAATGTAGGCATTCTCTGCATCACGAAGCATTGGTAAATAGTATGACTCACCATCAGAAGAACTGTCAGGGTTGAGCGCCACTCTAACTTGTCTCATTTCCCTGTGTGTGTGTGTGTATGTGTTGGGTTAGATAGCCGGTGGTGCCAGTTTGGTTTGAGTTTGTGCGCACATCCTCCTCTCTGTGTACATAATAGAGTGTTATCCTTGATGTGGAGACACCACCAAAATCTTGCGAGTTGTTCGGTTCAGTTGTACAATTTTGGAAACAAAGAGCTTACTCCTCAGTGACCGCCTATAACGCTTTATTGAGTTTAGTCCTCACCGCTTTCAGAATGGCTCCACTTCCAGATTTACATATCCATTTCAGTAATACCAAATTCCAATTCTCCCATCAAAACAGTAAGTAAGGTTGACCTCATAAACTGTATAGAAGAATAAAATAATGGACATGGCTACTGTCACCCACTAAATCCTTGAGTTTGTCAATTTGGTCAATGCCATCTAGGATGTTTGAAGCTAGAAGTGACTATAATTGACCTATGGCTAAGCCACACCCCCCTCGACTTACTCGGATAAACTATCAAAATTCAGTGATGCTATTGGGCGCTATGGCAGGTATCACAATACACGGCATTTCGCAGGAGGTGACTGATGATTTTGGGGACATAACGATCAGATGTCATTGAGAAGGGGAACTGCCCATTGGTCCGACAGCCCATTGGTCCGATAACCCATTGTTCCCACCATATTAAACCCATTGTTCCAAAGTCCCGTTGTTCCGAAATCATCATGATGCCCTGTGGTTAAGGTCTGGTTAAGTTTAGGCACAAAAACCACTTGGTTAGGGTCAGGAAAAGATCATGGTGTGCGTTAAAATGAAAAAGAAAGTGACAAACACATAAGCCGTGAGCCTGCTTCGCCTCAAGCCTTTCCCAGCTGACCCAGAGTCGGCCGCGTTGCACCACCAAGGTAGAAACACGCCCGCCGGGAGCCATTCAGTACCATGGACCGTCGGACTAATGGGATGTTGGACCAATGGGCTGTCGGACCAATGACATTGACCCATTGAGAAGTAACCAAAAGGGCCTAAACTACGCATTGGAGGGATATAATAATCTAGGGTGACCATATTTTGATTTCCAAAAAAGAGGACACTCGGCCCGGCCACAAGATAGTCTACTTAAATGATACTCGCAGTTTACTCAAAGATGCCTTATAATTTTAATATATTTGAAGTTTATATGTATGAATAGAAAATTCAGTTATATTACAAAATAATATCAAAGACAGAAATTCAGATAGGCCCCTATAGATAGGGGACACATACACACACTAGAGTGTGGCTACCCGATCCAAGCCCGATGGGTCCCAACGGTAGGCCTACCCGACGGGTCGGGCCGGGTTCAGTCAAAAATGTATAAATTGTATTCGGGCTCGGGCCGGATTCGGTCAGCTTTCAGTGAAAATGTAGTGTAAATAAAATCCTATTGTCTGTCCTGTTTATTGCTTGGGCACTGTTATTTACGTGACAACACCTGAACATAAGAAAAAAGATAATAACACGCACATCCCAAATAAATATTGAAAGGGTGCTGGATCATAAACTTCTAAAATGTATCAAAAAAGGAAAACATGATCCGCACACCAATAGAGCTCCCATTAATCCATTTAATTTTCTGTCAAGTGATGTTTCGAGCAATGCAGGCTCTTCCTCAGACTTGTAATAGGATAAAAACAGAAACACCATCTTTAAATACCCACCGTAATCAGTGAGATGAATCACAGCTGTGTGCAAACCAGACATATAAAGAAATGAAATAATGCAGACAAAGATGTATTAATATAAATACAGTAGTCCAGCATAAACATGAAGAGTGACCTTAAGTATAGCCTACACATATCTAGAGTAAATTAATGAATGATAAATTAATGAAGCTAAGCTCCAGAAGTTAACGCTTAACTAGAGCCCTTTGGACAACAGCTAACAATGATGTACGATCACCAAAGTACAAAACTAGAACAAAACAGGCTAATGAACTCCTAGCAAACAAGGTGACTTGATGAACAACGCAGCTAGGAGCTAACGTTAGGCTAACTTTAGCTAACGTTAGCTAGAGATGTTAAAGATAACTTTATATTTCTTTCCAGCAAAGTGACAATATGTTGCCTCAAACATGATGTTGTCTTACCTTAGAACAGATGTAGACAACCTTGTTAACCTTATTCACATTGAGCTGATGTTGTGGTCTACCTATTGCACAACTTTATCCAAAGGAAACACTTTTCTCAGTTGAGATGTGGTTAAGGAAATGGTAAAAAATACACCCTGTCGCCCAGCCTCTCAGGATACCTTGTGTCGGAGTTGCATGTACCCCATGCACACCGTTTGACCATTTTTAAACTTCAAAGCTCATAAAACTGAATGAAACTGACTTTCTGTAATGCATTTCAATGAATGTCCAGGCAGAGAATGTCCGAGTGTATGGGAATGGCTATACACACTGATTGGCTCATCGCGTTTGAGGGCGGGACTTAACCATAAGGGACCAGAGGGTGGAGCTAACCCTAATGCTAGCTGCTAGATTGGTTAGCATGGTGCAATACCGGCTATGGTTAACTATGCTAATGCTAATGCTTGCTAGCAAAAAATAGGCTTAAAACTATTAACACAAAAAGTAATTAACAGAAAAATTTAATATATGATTCCTTAGTGGGTCTTTTAGTACAACAAAATGCTGAAAAAGACTTTTTTAGGTCAGCATAATGTTAGAATTTTACCATGGGGATCTACATGGATTGACTCTATTTTGCAGCCAGCCTCAAGAGGCCATCTGAGGAACTGCAGTTTTTGGCACTTCTGCAATTGCTTTATTTTTATTCCCACTCGATTGACTTGCACTTGGCAATGCAACACATGACCCACCCACTGGGCTCTACTGTCGAAAAGTGGCTTCCTGTACTTTCATGCACCACTGTACTCAAAATATCTCATACACTGGCCTTAGAAACATATTTTAAGAGAACAAAACAGTAACCAAAGCATAAAATGTATCACAGTACCAAGTACACCAAGCCTACCTCAACAACTCCTACTGGTGAACAACAGAGACAAACCATCCCCATGCCCTCACTAAATAGCTTGTTGAAAGATGGCTGCCCCCCACTGGTGAAAAAGTGAAACACCATCTATAGTTTTTTGCTGTTGTTGTTTTTAGCAAATCTAGGTGGATCAAGTTTAATTACAGTGTCCCATCTTGCCTAAGGTAAAAACCAAAGAAAACACAGTCATATTATTCAGTGTTTCACCTCCTGGTTTAATCTCAATCTACTGCATTTACCATAGTTTTGTGTGTGCACAGTGTGCCAATGTACATTTTGGGTGCATATGTTTTTGGGTTTACCTCCAAATTAATGGGTTGAAAGCTGCACTAATCAATTTTGTTCTGTTAACAATGGGTCAAATGGCTGTGTACTGTGTGAAATGTGTCCCTCATAGTGACAATGCCGCAGAAAATTACACATCAACTCAGCTCAATAGAGCCCTTTAGCGTCTTTTAGCTCACCGCTTGGCTTGGTTTTATGGCTCTCAACTGTTCTGTTTGGTTCAGTCCCAGCGCTCTAATCAGTGTCATCTCCAGCCCCAGCTGGCAGCTGTGTTTAGTAATGATAAACCCACTGTACAATACCTGCATCAGCACCAACCAACAGACAGGCACAGTTAGTCGCTGGCTGATATACATACTTGAACATTTTGAGGGCCACAGAGCCAGATATTTCCTTGAAGAGTAGGTGGAGACCAAAAACAGAGCTGAAAGAGAGTGACTATTGGACCTGCATTTGTTGGGTGGTTAGAAACACAACTCCAAGTGAATGATAATGTTGCTACGGTTACTGCTGGATGTGTAAATAAGCAAACACCATCTCACCATAATAAACACCATATCAGCTTTTCAAGGTGATAATATGCCTGTGTTGTCTTAACAGCTTGCTCTACTACTCATTACTGGCCAAAGAATAAATAAATGAATACTGCTTGAAATAGCCTGGCTTGTTTACAACCTGCCTGGTCGTCTGACTGCTCACTTCTTGCCCTTGTCGAATTTTGTTGTAATGATGTCAGCCTGTGCCCACTTTTCAGCAATTACTTTATACAGTGTTATCAGAAGTGATAGAGAAAAACTTGAAAAAAAGACCCAAGTTGTACTAATGTGTTTTTATGCCCTGGCTGCAGGCATTATGTTTTCAGGTTTTTCATCAGGCCATCCATCCATCCCTCCATCCTACACACAATATCTCAAGAACGCCTTAAGGGAATTTTTCAATATCACACAACTGTCCACTTGGACTCAACAGTGAACTGGTTAAAATTTAATGGTCAAAGGTCAAGGTCACTGTGACCTCATCCGCTCATTCTTATGCATTTTGTTGCAGTAAAAGTAAATTTGCCCAAGAACACTGTTGGACACAATATATATATATAATGGAGAATGTCTATACAGTGGCTCCATTGCCCAGACCAATCATCTTTGAGCTGTAATGGTTGCTCTCTCTAATCTCTGGGCCAGCCATTCTTTTATGGCGGAGACTGATTCTGCTTACAATGGAATCACTGCAGCTACAGTGAGTTTGGCCTCTAGCTCTCAGAGTTACAGTGTGTGGTCAGTTCACTCCAGTGAAGCCCATTATTCTTCTGCTCAGAGGCCAGAGAAGACAGAAGTGTATCCCCTCCAGCACTGAGCCCAGCTCCCATCTCTGCCCTCCTCTGTGCCGTTTTGCATGATCTTGGTGAAGCAGTCCTCCTATCCTCATCCACTATGTAATCATTAGTTTCTCTTTGATCCACCTTATGCTGTTTCCAAAAGCGTTGCTGTTAGAACTATCAACTGCTTATATGACGGTGCGTTTTCAATCAGTTGTGTATATAAATGTCGATCCAGAATCTTAAATGTCTTCAGGAGATGCACTTTGTATTTGCTTAGGTAGCCTGGTGAGATCAGAAGGACATTGCCTCTGTCTGTATTTCAAGTCAGCCATCTCCTCCTGTGGCCTCCTTGGTGTCCTGCCGTGACTTGGCTCTGTTTGATTCCACTGCGGTCATCAGAGAGCTGCTCATTAATCTTACCAACACTCTGTCCCACTTCTCTCCATAATCTTCCTTCTCCTAATTTCCCTTATCGGTCACACTGACTTTCTTTTGTTTGTGTTTGGAAGGCTTACTCTAGGCTGTTAGCCAGAGGGTGCAGACAGAGTACAGAGCGGACTGCGGCAGCTTCCCTCCATCAGTCATGAAGCCAGGGGTGGTTTATCATCCCAGGTTTAGGTTTTGTCTGCCAGCAAGTGCTCATTCATTTGCAAGGGATAGATTGTGCTGAGAGTATTGATGGGGAAGCTAATGCTTTTAAGTGCAAGATTACACCACATTTAATAATGATGTTACTTATTGCTGCTGGCACTGCAAACTGTCATTTGTCATGCACACTCCCCAGTGTTTGCTCAAGTCCACGCGCAATGTTTCCTCCCCCCCCGCTCATTTCATCCCATTTCAGCCTAATCTCTTCCCTGTGCTAAAGTGGAGTGTTGCAGGGTAAACATCACCAAGTCAGGTCCATCTATTTCATCAGCACCCCAGATGCCTTTGAAAGTGTCGGAGGCTGTCAGGAGGTGTCCCAGGGCAATCAATGATGCCCTATTAAAGTCCCAGTGCTCAAAACATAGCATCAAAAACATGCTTCAGTGAATCAGTGAAGGGAGGCTGGAAAAAGTTATGTCTTATATTTTCAGAACTACCGCTTTTAAAGAAAACTTGAGAACATATAGACTATATAAAACAAACTTGTGCCTGACTGATATTCAGCTCCATGCTCTTGATGATTTTCCTTTTTTTTGGGCTGCAGTCTAATTTGATTTCGATTTTATTTGACTCATCAGATCTTGATAACTTCAAAACTCAAACGGTGAGGAGTGCTGTCAACGTCCGTGAGGGCCAAGGAGTGGTTCTGTTATGTGGACCACCTGCACATTCTGGAGGTAAGTTTGCTCTGTCTGGGTATGCCGCTTTTATGCTTCTCATTAAACATGACTCATAACGAGTATATAAATTGTTTCACATGGCGACCTTTGATAAAGTATTACTCCTAACTTAATCTGATTTTACACTCATTTATGTGTACACATGCTCTTAATAATTATCCTCTTGTGTATTTCCTAATTGAATACTACTACCAAGCAAATCCCCATCTGTGTGTTTCTTTTCTTATATTTTTCCTATTACAGAAGTGTGTTACTGAAATCAGTCTTAAAGGGCCAGTGTGTAAAATGGGTTGAAAACAGTGACATCAGTGGTCAAATTCTAGATTGCAGGGCTCACTCACTCACCCCTCCCGTTGGGTAAATGACGGTGGCCGTGTAGGGACAAAAAGCCTTGCGCACGAGTTTTTCAGGAGTAGGTCTATCTAGCGACGAGGTGAATGTTTATTTAGAAATCTAAACCATGTTAAGATATTGTAATGAATCTCTCACGAGCAGGAGACCAGAGGAGCATTCAGGAAAAAGGCCAGTTTATTTGAGCACTCCAGAAACTCCGGTAACACACCAGGGGGTAAAAGACTCCGTCCCAAACTCTGACTCTTCTAGCGTAACAGACACACTTCATAACTTTACACACATACTCGTTTTCCATACCGAGTGGGGACCCTCTCCCCTCTCTGCTCCACCAATCTCCAGCCCGCACACTGACTGACAGCGTAGCCTGTAAACAGAGCTCAGCTGTTTATTTAGCCTAGCAATATCTCCGGACTATAGTAGCTGCAATGGACGACTTTGAACGCGATTTTGAAGAGTTTCTTGTAGCGGACACAGACCCAGAGCCATACCTGTTAGAGCCGGAGCATACAGATGAGGAACTCCATGTGTTTGATGCTGAGCGGGCGAGAAGAGAGGCTGAATGCACAGAATGGGATTCAGTGCTACCATCGTTGGGGAGATATATCACCAGGAGGAAAAGCGCTGCAGAGAGTGCATCACAAGGAGTGAAGTTGCGTCTTCTTTTCCTCGCAGATGACGGTTCGGGTTCATTCTCTCCTGTTGCGTGGTAAGTGTGGTCCATTCACAAACTTTATAACTAAAAAAACTTTTCACTACTCCGTCGACGAACTACTAACACTCTCTGCTGTTTCCTCCTCCTTCTTCCTTCCTTCCGCTGTCTTCGTTGGTTTATTTATACACGCGAAACACGTTCTCTGGCTGGCTGGATTGTCCGCTCGGTCTGCTGTACATACATGGCGGCGCAAGATGGCGACCTCTCTAAAGCAAGGCCCTTGCTAGATATATATATATATAAAAGCATAATTATAAGGCTACGAAAACCAAACGAATTTTATTTTATAGCGATTATACACTTGTATAAACATATTAATGGGTAGAATATTCAGATTCAGATTCAGATTGACAATAAACCATGCCAAATATTACACACTGGCCCATTAAGATAAGTCCACAAGTACATGGGTATTTTTAAACAAGAGGAAACTCTTTTGTTGTCAAAAAAAATCCCAAGCACTGCTTTAAAAAATCTTTGTCCATATGACAACATAAAAACACAACTGAAGTGCTGAAGAGCATGAACCAACAGGCAGCAATATAACCCTAACCCTAAAGCCAAGGCCAGGAGCGGTGACTTCCTTGAGTAGTGAACTGTGTACTGCATTCTGATGCCTCTGTTCAGATATGTAGTGGAAGAGTAACTGTACATTTAAGTCTGAAAATTCATGTTAGCAAGGTAAGAGCTTGCACTATTTAGGCCACACTGATAACTCAAACCAAAAACACTGCTTTCACAGTGTCTGAAAATCTTCACCCTGGACGGAGTTTTACAAAAGGTTTGTTTTCAGTGACCTCAAGTGCAGTTTGGGTGTGGACAAAAGGCCAAAACACATATTTAAAAAGCTACATTTTCAAATATACCTGGATATGTGTGGCTTTAGAGGGATAGTTTGACATTTGGAAATAGATTCCTTCCAAGATTTCTTGCCGATACATCTCTTATGTCTGTCTGTTAAATATGAGGCTACAGTCAGCAGCCAGTTAGCTTAGCACAATCAGTGGTGCCCCCACAGATTTTTCATAGGGCAAATGAAAATGAAAATCTTGGGGTGGCACACCAAAACCATGTTTTTATGTGTTATGTATCGGTACATGTTAAATGATTCATTGATCTCCAAATGGTTGTCCAGTTGTCCTTTTCCTTAAAAAGACAAATATGCAGCTTTAATTTGTAGAAGTACATTATTTATATGGTTCAAAACATTTACTGG
Source organism: Epinephelus fuscoguttatus (assembly GCF_011397635.1). Lineage (NCBI taxonomy): Eukaryota > Metazoa > Chordata > Actinopteri > Perciformes > Serranidae > Epinephelus > Epinephelus fuscoguttatus. The sequence goes on from NC_064752.1 coordinate 42,064,390, forward strand.
GAACAAGACTTTTTAGGGGGCGGCACGGTGGTGTGGTGGTTAGCACTCTCGCCTCACAGCAAGAGGGTTGCTGGTTCGATCCCGGGCGTGGGAGCCCTTCTGTGCGGAGTTTGCATGTTCTCCCCGTGTCAGCGTGGGTTCTCTCCGGGCACTCCGGCTTCCTCCCACAGTCCAAAGACATGCAGATTGGGGACTAGGTTAATTGATAACTCTAAATTGTCCATAGGTGTGAATGGTTGTTTGTCTCTATGTGTCAGCCCTGCGATAGTCTGGCGACCTGTCCAGGGTGTACCCTGCCTCTCGCCCGATGTAGCTGGGATAGGCTCCAGCCCCCCCGCGACCCTCAAGAGGACAAAGCGGTTAGAAGATGAATGAATGAATGAAGACTTTTTAGGAGGCTTAGGAGAGATTTATGGGTACCCAGAGAACCCATTTTCATTCAGATATCTTGAGGTAAGAGTTCAAGGGACACATTAAACACACTGACACATTGAGTGGGTTTACATGGACAGTTTAATTCCCTTTTCATTTGGAATTAAATTCATTCCTATTAAATGTGATCTTGTAATCACCTAATTCGGAATGAAAATGGCCAATGTGATTGAAAATTCAATCCGATGTAAGGGGCTGGAATATTCCGTTTCTAATTCCGAATGAAAGAATTTCTCGCACTTGTATACACTCATTCCTCTTTACGTTCATTCCGGTCTTTCTGCGCATGCTCATTTCCTTGCCCTTCTGGCACGATGATGTATACAGCGTGCATAGCAACGGGCTGAGATAGAGCAGTCGGACTCTTGCACTCACCGGTTTCCATTCGCCACAGCACGGTCTTCTATCTCCTTTCTTCGACCTTCTACCTCCCTTCTCCTCCTCAACAGACGAAGCATTAGCAGAACAAGGTTGTTGTCGTACTGCTGCTACAAAAATATAAGCAAAACAAGCCCGAAAAAGGCACTAAGAATGGTGTCGTCAAGCATCTTGTTATCCGGAGGGAGGACTACAGTGTTTTCTTCCGGTAAACGTAAACACGTAACACCCCCCCCCCCCCCACAAAACAGAAACCATCCCTGCCCCAAACTTTGAGCGAACCCGAATAAAGGCGATTAAAAGGCGATTAAACTGATCTCCTGTGTAAACCCTCATTCAGAATGAATATTTCCCATGTAAACTACCTGGAAAACTTTAATTCCGAATGATTTCATTCAGATTTATTTAATTCTGAATGAGAAGCCATCATATAACCTCACCCATTGACTACGTTTTCATGCACACCATATTCCTGTATTATTCGAAATATCCTCAATATTCTGGTTGTAAACACATGCGTAACCCGATTAAGGTCATATTCCGGTTGGAGAATATTCCGAATAAGACCCCTGGCATATGCCTGTTTGCCAAAATATTGTGACATGTTTACACCTTAATCGGAAAATGCCCCATACTGGAATATTGAGTAATGTCTGCGCATGCTCGATTCGCAAGAAATCTTGGGTTGTTGGTGTTGTTATGGTTATGGCAAGCAGGGAGAACAGCAGAACTGGCTTTGTACCTTCATCCACAGACTCCAGGGGGCTGTGGCTGGCGGAAGCTGGAAGCAAAGGTCCATACACTCGTTCGCTTTTTCTTCTCGCTCTCGTCTTCCATTGTTGAGGACAAAATGGATCAGCAATAGTGTTGTAGTTAAGTTGTGGTGCAAAAGTGCAAGTAGGATAACAGGGATATGTCGGAAACAAACATTACAGCTTTTGTTCATTGTAAACACAACTTCTTCTTCTTCTTCTTCTTTATTTCCGGCAGACCAGACGCCTATAGGCGTATGGCTACCCCCCGCAGGCTGAGTGTTGCATTAAATAAGAGCGTTTCTGGTGGGGCAGTAGCCCGGGGTCTTTTCTGGAATACACAGGAATATGTCAATTAACATGTAAACGGAATATTCCAGTTGTTGCTGCACATATATAAACACCTTATTCGGAATATTACCTTAACCAGTATATTGACCTTAATTGGAATATTGTGTGCAAGTAAACGTAGTCATTGAAAACAACAATGCCAGTTGTTCCCTTGCAAAAATTTACTCTAAATTTGGAGCATTATTTAGCCCCGTTTCCAACAATCTATGCCAACATGTTTGGTACCAGTGGATGCCTTAGGTTGTCTAGATTCACAAGATACCTCTATCTTTACACTAGCTTTAATAATGACTGTGCCACAGCCTCTTAAATCACTAATTTTGGCCTCCAGGTATTTTCACCTTGGGGAGGGAACCAGCAACTGACTGACGGACTGTATTGGGGTGACCACTGCTCCCCTTGCTCCTCCCTCATGGGGACGCCACAGAGCATAAAGACTGTAAACAGGAGGAAATGCCTCAAACTTTACTAATTAACATGTTATATCTCTTTTGTTTAACCCGTACATTTAAACGAAAGTACAAAAACAACAAGTTGTGGATTTAAGGGAGATTCAGTGCTGGACGACTACTACTGATGTTTTGGTTTGGAGTCGTAACGTCTTCATAACCCCTGTAAAACTAGAACTTCTTGTTTTTAAGCCTCAGTTTTTATATAGGTTGAACAAAAGAGATGCTAATAGGCAGATTTTTTTACCTTCAGACTGACCCAGGCTAGCTATTTCCCCTTGAATACAGTCTTTATTCAAAGCTTAGCCTACCAGCTGCTGGCCATAGCCTTACATTTATGCACCTCAACACATTTAAAAAGATGCTTTAAATGTTCAACTGAGAAGCTAAAAATGTATTCTTTAATAAATGAGAGGCCACAATTAAGAGATAAAGACGCACACTGCTCAGCCCCGCCTCTCTGAGGATATGGACAATGGCTCCTGCCTAGCTTGTCTCCCTCTTGATACAGTAGCTTGCACATTGGAACAACCAGTTTTCTTCACAAGAGAACAGTTTGTAGCACAGTGCATTGTACAGCTGGTCTATGGGATAATGGGTCAGAGTACTCTGTGTGAAATACAGTTTGACAGCTTTCCTCTGACATAGGCTTATACGCGGTTGGCTGCTGTAACCGTAGCGCTATTGTGTTTTGGTTTTTTTTTTTCACATTTTGAGAAGTGAATGAGAGTAAAGCAGTGTGAGCTTGCTGTCCCTTTCTTCCTTTTTCGCCCTGTTGCTCCGCTCTGGCTCTCCCTCTTTCTCTCTCTTCTTGTGCTCCTTTTTTCCCACTCTTGAATTTTGAAAGCTTCAATTTGCTTCATAACCTTGAACTGAACTTTATCTGACACCTACTAAGGCATCCCTTCTGATTTTCATTACATTTTGGTGACTTCAAATTCTGCAGAAGCTTTTTCCTCCACCACAACATCTATTATGACATCACCCAGATATGATAAATACAATATTGTCGCAAGCAATTGTCACTTTTGTGCTCCATCGTGCTGAAGACATTTGTTTACTCGACGGGCTTTTTAGCGCATAAGTCACTTGTGTTGCATAAAAGCCCTTGTGTTGTATTTTCACTCCTCACTTGACTTACAATTGCTTACAACTCTATCACTGCTCATTACAGCCACACAGTTCAGATGGAGGTTATGCTGACGCTGAACTTTGTGGCTCCTGCTTGCCTAATCAGAAGGAGATTTGTATCCGCATGGCTGCTCTCAGCTTGGACGCTCGATCCCATACAAAGCCATGAGGCTCGCTCCCTTGGGGGCGCTGGATATGATTGACAGTCATTGCGTACACCTTTTGACTCTGAGCCCCTCACCTCCCAAGTGGTAGATTACACCGAGCGCCTCCTCGCTCTTGCAAATCTGTGCAGTGTGTGCTTATCACAATGACACGGTAATTCATCATGGCAGGTCTCTCTTTTCTCATGGTAGACCTGCAGCTTGTGAGGGGGCATCACAACATGTTCTTACTTCCATACTTCAATCCATCCATCCATCCATTTGTTTGGGCCTCCCATGGACCAACCAAGTCACTCAGGGAATGGAGGCCATGTGTCAGGGGAGGGCCACTGACGCGCTGTAATCCATTTTGTTTCGCTCCCTTTCCTTGGGTCTCTCATTTCTTCTGCACTGATAGCTATTACATTTGCCACGTCTTGGTATCTCTTCCCAAGGAAGCTGAGATAAGGAAAGGAAATGGCATGATATGCTAACGTTTTTAGGCCACAGTGGGGTATATTCTTTCGGTTCAGTCGTCCCAGCTATAGAGGTGAATGTATCTAATACTGTATGTGTGGAATCAGTCGTGCTTTGAATGACTGATGACAGCAGGGCGACGGTGCAACTTTAATTGTTTTTCTCTCCCTTCCAGAGCTGACATTTGCATGGATCTTCAATGAATACCCGTACTTTGTCCAGCAAGACAGTCGTCGATTCATCTCCCAGGAGACTGGCAGTCTGTACATTGCAAAAGTGGAGCCCTCAGATGTTGGCAACTACACTTGTGTGGTTAACAACACTGTCACAAGGGAGAAGGTGCTCAGCTCTCCCACACCACTGGTCCTCAGAAGCGATGGTAAATGCCTTTAAGTACAGGAAATGTCATTGCTGACATTGGAAATAATCCATATTTGTTACATTTGTATTTCAGCGTCTTCCCATTTGTGGTTGTGAGCGGATATTGCCCAGTATACACATCAATTTGTGTTATGTCTAGTTTCAAACTAGGCTAGGTTTGATTGTAAAGGGAACGTTTTTTCAGACCAATAGGTTTGGTATTATTGCAATAACATTATAATTGTCCTTTTCCCATATTGCTGGAAAAGATGAAGATTTCACTCACTACGTTTTCATATATTAAACTACAGGCCTGCATTTGTGTTCAATCAAATATATGGTTATACCTAGGGGCCTTGACACACCAAGCTGACAGTTGGCCGTCGCTCAATGTGAAGCCGTCAGTAAGTGTTTATTGCCCTAGTTTTTGCCGTGTCCTGCAGGTTGGCACTAGTCAGCACTTGTCCCTTGTTGGCTTTTTTTGGCCAATTCTGAATGTTAAATGAGTGTAGGAGATGCCAGAGCCCATCAGTGAATGAAACTGCTCTGATTGGCAGTTCATCTCAGCACACAAGACAGCCTGTGAGTACTCCACTTTCTCTTTATGAATGACGAATACAGACTACTGCCACCTGCTGGTATAGGGAGTTATTTCCTCTCACACAGGCACAGAATGTACATGCTAGCTGGCCAGTGGCTGTAGTCTTTACAATGTGTTCAAGAGCAACTTTTTGGGCGAGACACCGGCCATGTGAGGCGACGCAGCACTCGGCCTTGGTCACCACTAGTTCCTTGATGTTGGTTTTTGTGTCTGGGCCTTAATGTTCTATAGAAATGTTTATTTATTTAGACCCCATTTTATAAAAAATATTACATCAGAGGTTTACTCTGCACTATTAAATAATACTATAATATGACTGACATTTTACAAGCTTCTCAATTCAGAGCTATCACAGTTTGATTTGTAGGGAGCAATAACTTACAAGGCTTTTGCTTTAGCTGCTTTTCTTTCATGCTTAAACTCACTTTGATCAGTGTGACTGACAATTGCAGTCAAAGGAACTTTTTTGTTCATCTTTTAAGCCTCATCCTAGATATAAGCTGGAGAAGAACCAGGACATACTTACTACTTGGCAATTATCTGTAGTTTTCAAGCATAACTTTTTGGCCAGCCCGTTCTTATTCCGAACTCGTCAAATACCAGCGCTTGGTCAGTGATTTCAGCATCAGACTGTGATGTAAAAAGGTGTCAATTTGAAATGCTGCTGGAAGGCGTCAGTTTTAAATGCCGCCAGAAGAAATATAATATAAGGAGCTAGGAAGCCCTATAGGATGGGCGGGAGGGGAGGTGTAGGGTTCCAACAAATCCTGAACTTTCACCCGGGAACCCGCTGTTCAGTTCCTGTGTGAATGTAGAACCCAATAACGTACTATTTTTTTCTAAACCTAACCACGTGCTTTTGTTGCATAGGAAAATAAACATTAAAAGGAGGTGTTGTATCACCACTGTAAGTTTATTTTATAAAAGATCATATGCATCTGTTGAGCAGAAATTACATTTCCTGTGAAAAAGGAAGTGTATTTTCAAATGACACAGTGCATGCACCAAGCGTAGATTAACCCGCCATCCAGGAATGGTAACAACAAATGCAGTACGCTAGCTAGCATGTCATATTTAGACATAAAAGTCTACTGACAGAGTGGTGATATGGGATATACTAGTTCTTGGATGTCAGCTTGTGTGTCTTGGCCTTAACGTGGGCATAAGTGATTATTTGGCATTATTTACTGAATTCCTAATATGACTATGACATTTTACAAATGTGTTAAATTCATTGCTAGAAGCTACATAGAGTAGTTAGCCAGGTTATGTCCTAATGAAAAAGTGTTTGTAATTTACACCTGACAATGATTTGATATCTGACTGGTGACACCTAATGACACTGTTGACAGCTCTGCACTTAAGCTGCTTGAGCTATCTTTAACTTTAACGTAACATGCTGGCAGGAGTCACTGCTTCACATCTCTGAATATCAGAAGTGTCAACCTGCCGAATAGCATTTCCTTCCATTTACTATATATCAACAAGATGGTAAGACCACATACACACACAAACTCATTAAAAAAGTTGTTCTGAAAACAACAACTTTTCAACCGAATACAGACCAATTTGAACCTCAAAGTCTTTTGATCTGCAAATCACGAAATCATTTTTGTTGTGTTTTTCTTTTCTTACACTGGGGTAATATAAACACTTAGAAAAGTATCACAGCTATAAACCATCGATAAGAACTGATAAGGCTGGTGTTTATCCTCCATTGGCATGATATTTTCTGGACCCAAATCTGTTTACTGATGACATATTACCAGCCCTGACAATGTCTTAAATGGCCAGAATGGTTTTCATCTTGTGAGTCTGTATGTGTGTCATCATGGAATAATGCAGTCCCAGTGACACCAATTGTGGAAGGAACTACCACAGAAGCCATTTTGAGTATTATGCCAAGTGTTTATCTGTCTATCTGTGGATAGATTTTGTCAATGCAGTCATCGAATCCGTGCAAGATGCAGTGATGAAACTTTACAGGTGTGTAGTTGAGATCAAAAAGGCAGAGCTTGAAGATGGTTGTGGTCCAAGCAAGAACACTGAAAGTCGTGGATAGGAAGTAGGGAAGGGGCTATTGCTCCCCCACTTTATGCCCCTGGACTTTATTTATTTTTAAGTTGTTGATTACTGTATTGTAGCAGGAGTGATCCCATCGCAAGATGGTCTCCATATTGAACAGATACTGATTTGATGGCTTATTACAAAATGAGAACTCCATAAACCATTTTACAGTATCAGTGGGTTGGCAACAATTTTAATTGCTTTATTATACAATACTCCAGCCAAATGGAATTTTCACAAAAGGGCAACCCAGCTATTGTTGTTATTATAGGCTTATAACTAATCAATGTAGCATCAGTAAATAATTTGTCAACTCTTACTGAAGCCATTGATTTCAATGGGTGCCTTTTTTAGAATGTAGAACAGTGTTTGTAGTCCTTTAGATATGTGCGTATCTTTTCAGCCATTATTCCAATCAGACCGTCAGTTTGAAGTACAAAATGCAAAACTGTCAAATCTTTCAGATTAGAGTTATTGAATTTGAATTAGTGTTGAGGATTCTATACAGGAAAATGTCACAGATCATTACTAACTAAACACTGAGATGATCAGGCTGTGCACTGTGTGTTGAAGGAGATGCAGCTCCATATTCTGTATGTTTTCCACGCTGGGTGTGAGACACTAACACTTATCACAGCTTTTTAAAGTCTGTAGTGACCTTTAATCTGAAAACATGCACAGGACCCCAAATCAGCTCCTGCTGCCAGACTGTGGGGTTGTACTTGGTAATGGTAAAGGGCATACTACTATCTCTGCAAAGGAGTCTTTGACCCGTTCCAGTGATGTGAATATAAATAAAGTCATAAATGAAGTCACATTGCCACAGGTGATAAATCTCTACTAAGCAAGTCTTTTCCCTGATGTGTTCTCTGAATCTTTTATAAGCCACCTCTGATTTTGTCTCGTCTTTACCAGCCCTTCACTGGTCACTTTTGCTCTGTATGCATAAAGACTTTCTTGTTCGCTGTCTCACTGTGTTACTGCTCTCTCTTTGATCCAACACATGTATAATGTGTGCTGTTAATCATTGATGTAAAAAGCTTGTCATCGATTGTCTCCCTTTTGTAGGAGTAATGGGTGAATATGAACCCAAAATAGAAGTTCATTTCCCTGATTCAGTTCCAGCCGCGAAGGAATCAGTGGTGAAACTGGAATGCTTCGCTCTGGGAAAGTAAGTCAGCCTCAATGTGTGTGTGTATGTGTCTGTGTGTCTGGGACATAAGCTGTAGGCTCATTCGTGCATGAATTAGTGCTACTCAGGATGATTTAAGGATGCACAAGTGTAACATTACTCATTCTCAGATTCATCAATCCATAGGAGAGCAAGGGCTGCAGCATGAAAAGACAAGGGAGCAGAAATCAAAGTTCTTTTAAGAGCTTCTGAAATCAGAGCAATCACAGTTTGATTTGTAGGGAGCAATAACTCACAAGGCTTTGGCTTCAACTACTTTTCTTCCGTGCTTAATCACACTTTGATCAGCACGACTGACAGTTGCCATCATGGGAACTTTTTTGTTCGTCTTTTGCAGCCCTGTCCCAGATATAAGCTGGAGGAGAACCAGCGGCATCCCTTTCCCCAGCAAAGTGAAAATGAAGAATTCAAACGCTGTCCTTGAAATCCCTAATTTCCAGCAGGAGGACGCGGGGACATACGAATGTATGGCAGAGAATCGGCGAGGCAAAAATGCTGCACGGGGTCGTATTTCATTCCACGGTTAGTGAACCATTTCACATTGAAGCAGGGGAATGTGGGAATGAATATGTGTCTGAATTTTACAGGAAATATGCATGTGACCGGCAGCTTTAATCTCATTTGTTTGACAGAAAACCTATTTGTCTACAACGTGTGTGGCATAATGTTACCATGAAATTGCAGCACAGGCTATGGATCCAGGCTTGAAAAGCAAAATGTTAATATTATTGCAGAGGCTCCAAATTTCTAGTCATTGTTCAAATCTGTTTACTAGCCTGTACTCCTCATTATGCTGATAATCCACTTTAAACTTTGATGATTTAAGGCAAGGCTGCTTTAAAGGCTTTATGATTTCTTATACCACTCTTTACTAATCCACTGCCTCTATAATTAAAACACATGTTTGAAAAAGGTAATCCTCTCATTTATTCCAAGCTAAACCTCACTGGCTCCAGACAATGACGGACACAGCTCTGTCCATCGAGGAAAACCTCTTGTGGGACTGTAAGGCCAATGGAAAGCCTAAACCGTCTTACAGCTGGCTGAAGAATGGGGAGCAAGTAATGGCTGAGGTATGGGGATACTTTGTTAGACTTCTTAGTGTCACACAAATGACAAATTGAAGGGAAACCCCTTCAAATGTGTGGCATAACATAATGAATGTTTCCATACAATCCACCTGGACAGTCTGATAGATCTGTTCATTAGTTACTCTGAATCAGAAGCTGTTTTAAAGATTAATTGCGAACATATATTCAGGATAAATGCATATTCTGTATCAGAACTGGCTTTTCATGACTAGAATCAACCTCTCATCCGTTTTCCACTTGTTAGGTAGAACTGCTGTTCTTGAAATTCAAGGGGTACTCCTGGGATTTTGCACTGTGCTTTCATTATGTTGCAGACAGATTTAGAAACAAGGCAGAGGTATCCTGACTTGTAGGGCCCATTTACACCTCACATCAGCATGCTACCTATATTATGTGGATAATGGCATCTGCTCAACAGGCCTTTACATTTATACTTTGCTAAATAAGAGTTCACTTTTTCTCAGTTCTCCCCACATTGTGATCTGTTATCAGTAAAAGTTCACCTTTTGCACGGGAACACTTGCTTGCAGGCCCCAGGAAGTGCACTGGGAAAGAGATGTCTTTAAATCAGTGGATACATGTTTTTCATGTCACAACGCCTGCAAAATGACTCCCTCACAACAATTCCCACAGTCTAGAAAAACTGCAAGATTTAATCATTTTATCATAATTCAAGATATCAGAGGGTTAAACCAGAAATAGCCAAGTCAGCTGGCGGAAGTCCCCGATGTGTTGGTCTATGGGCTCAATGATGCGGGAGATGCGGGTAACTTTAAACCACAAAGGTCAAACTTTTGTGGCTTTACTTTATGTGCCGCTGAGCAACTTTAATAGGAATAAGCTGCACTCTACCTCCATTGCTGTATCCAGGGCTCTTCATACATCCATTCTTGCTAGCTACTTGCAGCTTTTGCTTTGCTTGCTGACACTAGCAGGAAGAGGTGGAGTTTGAAGACCCGTTAACTTCCTGGGTGGATATTTTTTACCTCAAAATGGTCATGCGGTGAGGATCTATTTGCATTCTGATCTGAGTGCATTTATACCAACCCAGCATGTGTTTTTTACTTATCTAGATAAGGTGTCTAGATACAGATGGTAAGTTAGGGCACAGTGTAAACGGTGTGTTCAGACAGAATGCAAGGTGAATTTATGCAACATTGCACACACGGTCCATAAAGAGGTACAACTGGAGGCAAATTCACCTAGCATTTGGCAAAGTAGAAAATGTTTCAACTGAGCAAAATTTTTGCATAAATCCCAGGCCTATGTAATGTACAGAGACAAGAGTGAAAAAAGACACAAGAGGAAAATGACTAAGACCCCTAATGTTTCTGGTAAGTTTTAAGTTCAGTCAGACACTCCCCATTATTCAACACGCACGGTCAGTTTGTACGGTGCTAGCTAGCTTCCAGCTAACTACAGTACAGTTGTTTTGGGCGATTAAACACCAATAAACCAGCAGCCAAATTAACGCAAATGACATAAGGTGAAAATTTGCTTTCTGTTTTAACCTTGTAACACACTGTTACCAACAAAAAAAAAACTTGGGGTACTGAAAAAGTCTTGCTTTAGACCTGCTGAAAACATTGCATGACTGTTTTCACTCTTTAAGTAGCTCTATACAATATTCGGAGATATCTATGATTCAGAGGTTGTCTGCATAAGGTTCTCAAAATGAAGGCTATGCCAGCACTTGCAGCTAACGGTGCTAACAGTTCAAACAGCGCTAACAACAGTGCTAATAAAGGTACCAATGTTCACCAGATGCGAACTGGGGGGTTGGGGCTATGCTTCAACAGCAACACTGTCCTGATATCAGTGGTAACAGCTGTATGGGCATGGCACAGAGTGGCTGGGATTGGCTTGCCAGTGCACTAACATGCAAAAGTGCTAGGACTGTCGGTGAAGCTCGGATTGCACGTACACAGGGGTAGCATGATTACATTATCTGCCCAAGATGCCATTATTCAGCTTTATCTTTACATAGCAAATACATGTTTGCTGCTATATTAATGCTCTCAAAATATAGTACAGAGCTTCTTCAGAAACATACCAATATGTGTCAAATCTGTGGAGTACCCCTTTAAATCAGCAAATGAAGCAAAAAAGTGCAAAACTGTACAAGTAATAATCTGTAGAAACATGCTACAGAGTTAGAATTGGTTCACAATGAAGGTTAGCTGTGTTTATGTGGTAAGGTGACTTTGTACTTCACTATATATCTATTTTAGTAAGCTCCAGCTTTCTGTATGTGTCTATAATTAAGATAGCACTGTTAAAAGCCACTCCCCCTGCAGATTACCTCATTGGGTTAAAAATCACTCCAAGTCATCATCCAAACTGTTATCCTAGTTTTTCCATCTCAACAACCCCAGAAAATAAATGACTTTTTAATATGCTGCTGGTGTTGTCGTCAACATTGCTTCTTCCCCGTATATCTAAGATGCAGGTTGGCAGTTTTCACTACTGCCTCCTCATCTGTTCACCCATTCTAAGATGAACATACATATTATGCCACAAGGTTCTTTAAGCTTATTTTTCCCCCTCTTTCTCCTCTCCTGCTGTCCTCCCTTCATGGTGCACCAGTAATTGCTGCTGTGCTTTTGGACATAATAGGCTGGCCTTGCAATGGATATGCAGAACTGTTTCTCTTTCCTCCTCAGGGCCGGGTACAAATCGAAAACGGGGCCCTCTCTATAGCGGCGTTAAACCTGTCAGATTCTGGGATGTATCAGTGTGTGGCTGAAAACAAACATGGCATTATTTATTCCAGTGCCCAACTAATGGTGTTAGGTAAGATTGCATCCCTCCCTCTGCTTTTATCCTGCTTATCTGTCTGTGCGTTTGATCATCTCCTAAGATAAAAACCAGCAGCCTGCTTTAGCTCTCCTCAGCAATCAGTCTGCAGACTCATTTGATGTCACTATGGGCTCTGCCAGCAAAAATATGAATCTGATGTAGTGTCTCATTTTACTTTCGGTTGTTTCATCATATTGATTTGGATACTACAAACACATTGCTTTGTGGCATTGTGCATGCTCTCTCATGTAGATGGGGTATTGATTTATTTGCAATGCTTTGATGACTTCCATCTGACGAGTTCCATGAGAAATCCAATTCTGTCTCGATGCATGTGATGACACTAGGGGGTCCAAATGATGGCTGACAAAATGTAATGATGGGTGTTGGACAAGAGCTGAAAACCACGTAGGGTTGAAGCTTGATGAGATTATGTGTGTGTGGTTGAAGGGTGGGGTAGCAGGTAGGTCCATAGCCTTGAGCCTATTAGGCATTGTTGCTGAGTCCATGCTGAGATTTTTGAGCTGCTCTCACTGAAAGCTGAAGGAGAGTCGATCTCAAATCGGCACGGCTGATCTGCAAAGGTACAGCTTGCCTGTATTTTTTAATCTCACGCATTTCTCTGCTCTTCAACACACAGCTTCAGCTCCCAGTTTCTCCAAAAGTCCATTAAGGGCCTTGCTAAAAGCTCGCTCAGGCAGCGAAGTCACTCTTGAATGCAAGCCTCAGGCCTCGCCCCCAGCAATTAGCCTGTGGAAGAAAGGGAATGAGATCCTGCAGAGAACCGAAAGGTAGGATAAAAGTCCAAGTGCATATTCTTAGCAGCTTTTATTCACATTCACTGCAAGCCAACTTGTTTGAATAGTGTATTTGGGATTTGTGCAGATGCATAGAAGGAAAGGCTAATGAGGAGAATGAGAGCAGGGCACCCACCAGGAAAATTGCACATGGCTAATATACTGCGTGCACCCTCATGTGCAAATAGCTTGGTATAAGGGATGAAGATGCCAGCTGGCCGTATCAACACTGCATGCATGAAATGTTTAAGAACATAAAAGATTAGCAAATGGAGTCGCTGCTAAAGTTAAAGTCTATCTGCTCTTACACAGTGGAAGTAAAACTGAAGCTGTTGCACCTGTAATTATCCAAAGTGCTTATTTAATCATGACATACAATACAGTTTGATTCATGCAATCACCGAAGCTGCAAGACAAGAGCCTCATTGCACATTTTACAGCACAGACATCCCACTAGACTGGAGACTCCACACACAGACGCAATACAGACAACGAGCAACTTTGGGCACCACTTTAAGCAGCATGAAGTGGTTCTTAATTTTGTTTGTTGTCCTCCTCTGTCTGATATCTTATTGAATACACCAGTAGCTGAATTTCAGCTACTGAGAATATTTCACACAATACTAAAGGGCCAATTAAAACGGGAGATATCCAAAAGAAAATCAGAGGCAAGAAATGACACATTTGAGCAATCCATCCTCAGACTTTTCATCATCAGGGAGAGAAGAAAAGCGGTGACTAAACCACGGTGCAAGGCAGCGCACGTGTGTTGAGAATTCGTAGCACACACACACACGCAGGACAGACTGAAAAAGAACAACTGAAACACAGTGCACTGAAGTAATGCCTAACTTTGTACTCTTTGAATCACTCCCATGTTGCTTATTCAAAAGGAGGTCTGAAAGTGAACAATACGAGCAAAGCATCTTGTCAAAACAGCACTGAGGCTCCTTAGTTGGCTCCAGATGGGAAGCTGCATCTATAGCTGCAGAAAATTGGTAAAATTCCCAAGCTGACTGACATTTAGCACACTGTATGTGAAGCCCACATAGTCTTTCAAGGTGCACAACGCTGGATTTAAGCAGACACTGGATGGGAAGTGCTTTTTCATATGTGCAGTCATGCTGTAGATTGGAGCAGTGTTTAGAAACATGAATCATGTTCCCGTTTTGTGGCTAAATACTAATCTGTTAAAGTTGGTTTCACCTAAATTATGAAAAACATATTTTCACATTGCATATTTTCCTTGTGGTTTCTAAGCATGCAGATGGTTTTAGCTTATTTTACTCAGCTTTCACCCATCTCTGCATTTGTCTCTGTTATCCTGAACAATCTAAAGAACACACTGTCCAATGTTTTTACCGGAACTATTTCTTTGGTAGAAAGTAGCTGCAATAACAACAGTGAAGTCTGTGATTTATCCAGACATTGTTTCTGGAAAGAAACATTGCTGTTGATTTTTTTTTTTTTTCTCAACTAGTATGAATTTTTTCAATTCGTTGAGCTCCACAAACACAATTCTCTCCACCTTCATTGCACTGGGGACAGAGGCAGAGCTCTCAAAAGCCTATATCTTTGTCCAAAACTTTGGCAAATAAAATAAAAAATAGATCCACACAATGTAAGTGTAAAAAAAAGTGGTTGTTTTTGTGTGTATGTGTAATTTAAAACAAGACTATAACATTTGGGATAGAAAAAAATATGTTTTTCCTCTCACAAAAGCTATTTGGTCTGGTATGACCAGTAGTAGGCTATATGGGGGCGAATGTTAGCAAAGTTTAGATAGATGCTGCAGTAAAGTTGACATCACAGAGTCAGTTCAATGACTTGTTTGTTTGAGCATTTAGCATTAGCATTAGTGGGCTAGCTGCTTCTTAGTAAGTGTTATGGAGTCTTGCAGGAAAAGCAACCCTTTGATATGCCAGAATCTGAGAGTAACGGGTCCATGTCATTGGTCCGACAACCCATTGGTCCGACATCCCATTAGTCCGGCGGTCCGCGGTGCTGAACGGCTCCCGGCGGGCGTATTTCTGCATTGATGGTGCGCCGCGACCGGCTCTGGGTCAGCTTGGAAAGGCTTGAGGCAAAGCCTAACCAAGTGGTTTTTGTGCCTAAATCTAACCAGACCTTAACCACAGGGCATCATGATGATTTCGGAACGGACTTCGAAACAATGGGTTTAATATGGTTGGAACAATGGGATGTCGGACCAATGGGCTGTCAGCCCAATGGGCAGTTCCCAGAGTAACACCCCCACCCATCCCACCCACCCCAAAAGTAAATCTAATGTTAACCAAATTCTGGTCACCCCCCAAGGGTGGCTATTTCCAAACAAAACATTAAATTGCTATTATATTTATTGTTATTATGCAGTAAATAATGACAATACAATACATGGTATTTATTCTAATTCAATCCAACTTCATTCAACAGATATGTTTTCTTCCTTTAGTTTTTTGATGAACAGTCTAAAGCACACTGCTGATTATTATAAACATTGCAGTGGACTATTTTTCAAGGCAAGATTGTGCTTTTATACTGTATGTATTCTATCATCTCTTTAGCTCACAGAGATATATTGGGTTCCCAGCGTGATACTTTCCTCCCTGACCTCAGCAACATAAAACCTGTAAAGCACATTTTATTTATTCATTGAGTTATTCAGTGTTGCTGTTTGTAAAAGATGTGTTCATTTAGTAATGTGTCCCAGAGTTTAGCCTCCTGCTGAGTCATGGTGATGGGTCAGCCCGCCTGCTGCTAACCTACCGCGAAGAATTTCATTTTTCTGGGCTTTACTGGGGAGCTTTAAAGTACCACGAGGGTCAAAGTGCCTTTGAGGCTTTTCCATTTTGACAAGAGTAGAGTTTGGTAGAAACACTGTACAGTAGGTTTACTACATTATGACTAAAATAAAACTATCACATGTGAAGAGGGTGAATATTTGCACAATATAATGCAGGTGCAGTACAAAGCTCAGCACTTCAGTCTAACTGTACACTCGCCACCTTAGTCAGTACAGTAAAAAGCTGTTCTGCTTCCCTCAGGATTACTTTGCTTCCCAATGGGACGTTAAAGATTGCCAATGTAACCAGGCGGGATGCAGCCAGCTACACATGCGTCGCCAAGAATCAGTTTGGGACAGCAAGCACAACTGGGAGACTGCTCATCACTGGTGAGTCCTGGTCTTCTCCATGAACAACTGATCCTTCGCTAGACCCTACCCCCCATGTTATTTTGGTGTGCTTATGTTGTGCTTTCCATTCGAGTAAGTTTACACTGATAATGATGGTAGATTTGCCTCTCAGAATTCATGGAAACTTTTGAAACAATTGGTTCTTAATTTCAAACAGAAAACAAAAGCAGCTTCTCATTTCTAACGGGAAACCGCTGACAGCTGAAATGACAACTTTCGTCAGTAGATTTTATTAGCTGTTGCTAGCTCGCTTACTATCGTAGAGTCTATGAGTTGGTTTAAAACTTTTTCTCTAGCTGACTTCTTAATGTTTTCTAGCTGAGGAAAATGATAAACTTACACAAGAGTCTTTTTGAAAAGTTTGATATCTTGAGAACACAGCTGCCTGCAGCCAGCTAACTTCTGTTAGCACAATGACTGGAAATGTGGAAACAGCTAGCCTGGCTCTGTCCAACACTAATATAATCTATGTTACCAGCGTCCATGGAGCTCACGCATTAAAACATGATATCTTGTTTGTTTAATATGATAGCTATTTCTCAGAGGCATTATGTGCCAAACTATCTCTATGACTGGTCACTGACTTCTTGGATTCCCTGCTGGTTGCAAGGAACAGCCCAGTCGCCAGAAGAAAATGTTGACATTGTATATTAATGTGTTACATTTGTATGTTTTTTTACGTATCATCAATGTTTCTAAAGTGACGTAAATAAGCTAACTTTGTCATCGGAAGGTGGAAGGGATAATGGATGGTGTGAACCTTAGGTAAGGTGCCTGCCAAGCTGCAGAATAAATGTTAGCATTGTAACAAACATCAAAACAAATTTTTTAGTAAGTCATCGCTGCGTTTCCACCAAGCGGTTTTTAGTGACCTTTCGCTGCGTTTCCAGCAGGGATTGAGGGTATTTTAAGCCAAAACATGATCTTGTCCTAACTATAACCAAGTGATTTTTGCGCTTAAGCCTAACCACACATTAACCAGTGTTGTCAAAACATTAAAAAAAAGTAAAGTTTTAACGTAACGTAACATTTATTCTGGCCATTGGTATGCCAGGAAATGGGTCCCAACTAAGACATAGTCCAACGCATGATCACCTGTGAAAAGCAGATCTGTTCTTATTGTTGGAGTCAGGCTAGCTATTTCCCCTGTTCTGTATCTTTGTGCTAACCTAAAGTTAGCTGGCTGCTGGTGGTAGCTTTAAATTTCCAAGTGCATATTTGTAAAACTTTACCAAACTTTTCCCTTAAGAATGAATTTGATGGGGCGTCGGTGGCTTAGTGGTAGAGCAGGCGCCCCATGTACAAGGCTGTTGCCGCAGCGGCCCGGGTTCGACTCCAGCCTGTGACCCTTTGCTGCATGTCACTCCCTCTCTCTCTCTCCCCC
This sequence comes from Epinephelus fuscoguttatus, assembly GCF_011397635.1. NCBI lineage: Eukaryota > Metazoa > Chordata > Actinopteri > Perciformes > Serranidae > Epinephelus > Epinephelus fuscoguttatus. Next base: position 42,081,987 of record NC_064752.1, read on the forward strand.
TTTCACACTTCACTATCCTATCAATTAAAGGCTAAAAAAATGCCCAAAAAATATCTTTAAAAAAAAAAAAAAAAAAAATGAATTTGATTGGCTACATAAATTATATAATTCTAATTCAGCGCTCAAAAAATGCTAAAGGCTAAACCTGACAATATAGCTAAAAAGGTAGCGGTTAACATATAGAAGACACTGGGGGGAAAAAAAATAAAAACAGAATTATTTCTGTAGTTCAGGGTAGAGACAGTGAGCCCCAGTATTGAAATGTATTAACTGAGACTCCTTAGCTTCAGGATGTGAAGAAATCCAAAGCTTTCCCAGGCTTGCTGTGCCTAGTTATGGTTGCCAAGGGGGAGTTAGCAAATGGTCAACTTCCTTTCAGTTCTTCCAAAATAAAGGTCAACCATTTCTCGTCAATCTATGGCTTGAGAATACCCTCATTTATATTCATTTATAACCAAGTTATATTGGATGTATAATGTTAACAACCAGGGTTATTATGGAATTAATATGGCTGGTATATATTATGCAAAACAGCAGTTAAATAAGCAACATAACATTATCCTTGATTTAGTTAAAGGTCATTATTTATGAATGCAGTGACATAACACGTACATGTACTCCTCCAGTTTAATCTGTTGTGTGTGTAGCCACCTGACCTATTTTTCTCATTAGCTTCTATTCTTCTCATACACTGACAGCTGAACCATTTAATGTCATAGAATTTAATTATTGTGACCTTTCCTCAACACACTCTGAGGCCTCCAATCCACCACAGCCACCAGTGGGGAATGTGCTCCCAGCTCTGTAATCCTGTTTCAAACATTTTCATCCAAATGGATCCCAGAACATAAAGTGCAAACCTGAGATGTCATTAAATGTTGCTAATGGACAGGCTTGGAATTTAAGTGCTTATTAAAATCAGGAAAAGAACACATCCATGGGTAATTTAGTGTCGGTGACTTGATTTAGGCATGAATTGAAGTGAGATGGCAGTTGCTGGGGTCACGATGGTGTTAAAGGTTCCCGCGGCAGCAATATTAACATGCGTACGCTGTCGTCTGTTGTCTGGCCAGAGCCCACCAGGATCACCATGAGGCCTACTAACATGGAGATTATTGTTGGCGAGAGTATCGTGTTACCCTGCCAGATTGCCTGCGATCCAGCTCTGGATGTTTCTTTCTCGTGGGCATTCAACGGGCAGCTCATCGACTTCCAGCGAGACAGCGATCATTTCGAAAGAGTGGGCGGGGTGAGTCATCTCAAGCATTAAACTCAGCTACATTCTGGCTATTCTCGGATTAATTGGGACATACTGTGTGATGTGCAAGGGTATGCTCCACTGCCCTGCTGAGGTCTTCTTAGATACCAATAATACCCAAGCGGAGACATTAGTGCCAACACTTTCCCATTTGAAAGTTTCACAGTGGTCAGTGGCGGATGGAATATCAAAAAGATAGAAATATATCAGTTACATTCTGTCATTGATAAGCTGTTAAAGCCTCAATGAATGGCATTGTCGGGTCAGTAATCGGGATCCTTACCTTTTGAATTGGCTGTGTGAGCTGCCATGTGTTACACTTCTAAAGACATATTGGTGAAATGCCATTTCAGTCATAAAGAGAGGGTCTTCATTAATAAAGTCTTTATACTTTTCATCCCTTCAACTTCTAGTTCTCTTACCTCAAGGGAGAACATTTTCTTATCATCTCTCTCCGCCATAATTGAATTTGCATACCTATTTGTGAATCTTGAGCCCCGAAATAATTAAGTAATGAGCCGGCTGGCATTCACCAAGGGCAGGCATGGCACAAGTAAATGTCCATTTGAAATCCTTATGCCCTGATATAATAATAAGTGACGACTCTTTGTTGAATATTTGTTCCTTTTGATGAAAGGCAAAGTCAATTGTTCAGTGCTTGTCAGGATGAAATTACCTCACACACGCTTTTTGCTTTTTATAGTTCCATTTATCATCCAGGGTCAGCAGTCTGATCACTGCCGTTCACATGTTAAGAGGTTGACATTATTTCTGAATGCCCTCACAGTGTTGTGGACATGCCAAAATCACATCTTCATGAATGCAAATGGCAATTACTAATGACATTGAACTGTGCATAGGAATATAATGAGATATAGTTTTCACAGAATCTGTTTCCCCTGTCCAGAGAGATTACCAGCCCCCTGCTCAACAGCTTCTGATGAATTAATTAACATAATTAAAGCAAATCTGCCTCATCACTTCTTCCTGCCAAGGCAATATGCCTTGCTTTAGAGCACAAGCTCTCAGGTTGGCCAGGTGGCGGCTGACATTAGAGAGGGAATCAGGCATGGCAGAGCCATGCGTAAAAACTGTCAGGCAAAAGGACAGGAGATGAAAGGAAGAGGTAAAAGAGAGAAGAAAGAGCAGGAGAGGTACTCTCTTTAGCCCGTGGCCGCATAGAAGTGCCATTCGGCTCGGCTCTGCTTTGTCAGGTGCTTTAGGTGGAGATCCACAGGCATCCCTGCCCAGTTTGCTGCAGAGAGGAGCTATGATCACTAGCCGCCGGGTGTGATGAAATCTGTTATGACTGTAGCAAGTCTTACCTGGCTCGCCCCCAGGTGACTCGTTTCTAAAGCAACACACTGCTTTTCACAAGCTGACATGCTTTGTGACAGAGCACTTCAAGAGGTGACTTTCAGAAGGTGGATTCCCACGCACAGTCAAAATGAGAGCAGAATGATGGTGTCTGGATAAAATGTGCTGTTACAACACTGTAAATGACTTTTTACCATAGCATACATTTTGTCATTTTAAAGGATGAGGCTTGCTATAGTTTATATTTTTGCTTTTGTCAATGAAACACACCAGAAAACCAAAACCAACAATGTACTGATCCTACCAGATGCCTCTTTACACTGTGCGATAACAGCGATATTAAAGGCACAGCGCATGTCACACTATGCAAGATGGTCTAGAATTACACTATAATACAAATTTTTTACCATGCCAGACTCTGGGATAAATGCCTGATGAATTGTAATGTTATGATATCTCATGTTTTGAAAGTACAAGCTATAGTGCATACTTTAAAAAACTTTATTTGAATAAAACAACACTTAGCGTATATGTGTCAGTGTGGTATCTACTTTATATGTATATGGGCACTTACAGTGTCATGTTGACTGATGTATTCTGTATCATTTCAAGGCCCCTTTCACTCACAAACATGTTTTTGTTTGTTTTTACATTCCTGTACTGAAGGGAGTGATATCTGTTCACTCCTCTAAAATGTTTTGAATGTATACTAGAACCTGAATTTTTCCTCCTCTATCCACCAAAATAGACTGTTCTCATGCACTGTTCCTACATTTTCCTTTGAAAAGCAATGCTCCAAATTCATACATATCCTAAGTAATGATGAGCCAGTAATGGGTGCACAAGCCTTATTTTAGAAGGCTAGGATCTCGTGACAAATGCCCTGACAGAAGTAAAGACGGACCCGCTTCTGAGTTAGGAGGCAGGTGGGGGTGGTGGATGGGTAACAAAACATAGGACTTTCCCCCAGAACTTTCTCCTTCGAGAACGGTGTCCGGAACTGTGTGAACTTTGAGATATTTTAAGGTACGTCCTCACCATTTTTCTTATCCTAAACCAACCACAGCAACTTTACTTGCCTAAACCTAAAGACATTCAACCACGTTTGCAATCCTAACCTTAAACTCTGTAACTTTACATTAAGTACGTAACTTTACCTTAAAGGGAAATTTCGGTTTATTTCAACCTGTCTCCTGTCGTCCTAAATTTATTTCAAGTGACTAGTGACATAAAAATAATAGTTAACATGTTAGCTGTTAGCCTAGATACAGCTAACTACATAGTAGTGTCAGACCTGTTAAAACATAAGTGAACGGGCAACCTTCAGCTTTTTTTCCACAAAGACCGCCTCATATTGTTAGGATAAATGTCAGAGAACATATAGAAAACATGTAAATGTGTTGTCTTACCTTACCGGTGTGGTGCCATGTTTGTTTACCCCTTTAGCTCTGCTTTCCAAAGCGCGGCCGAAATATATCTCGTGAGCTCTAGATAAAGCCCAGCTGGATACTAACGTTACTCCAGGTGGAGGTGTCTCATCCTTGGTCACATCCAGACCTTGAAAATAAGGCTGCAACCGGTCCCATTCCTTGCAACAGAGGCATTCCTCTTCTGTGGGCACTGGGGCACAGCATTCACAAGTACACCACCAATCTCCAGAGCTACGCAGCCTTGCAGCAGCCATTCCTCCTCTCTTGTCCTCTACCTATTGCGCCTCTCTCTCTCTCTCTCTCTCCTCCTCTGTTCTTCAATTTCACGAAGCTCTTCATCAGTGTATTCTGGCTCAAATAAAAAAGGGCGGCCATCAAACTCTGCAAAATCAAATTCCTCCTCCACAAAGTCAAAGTCTGGCAAAAAGTCAGCCATTATTCTATAAATCTTTCATAAAATAAATGAAGGAACTTTTCAGGCTACTGTCCGGTTCTGCCTTCCAGCTGTTGCTGCTTGTTCTTGCGATATTTCGTCCGTGCTTTGAAAAGCAGAGCTAAATGGTAAACAAACATGGCACCACACCGGTAAGGTAAGACAACACGTTTACATGTCGTTTTCTATATGTTCTCTGACATGTATCCTAACGATATGAGGTGGTCTTTGTGGAAAAAAAGCTTGTTTAGTGGACTAACTTTGCACTTGAAGTATGCCCGTTCACTTACGTTTTAACAGGTCTGACACTACTCTGCGCCCCGGCTGTATCTAGGCTAACGGCTAACATGCTAACTATTATTTTTATGTCACTAGTCACTTGAAACAAATTCAGGACGATAGGAGACAGGTTGAAATAAACCGAAATTTCCCTTTAAGGACGTAGCCTAGTGTGTGCAATTTTGTAGGATATCATATAAACCGTCATATGAGGATGCTTTGACAAACAACCTTATTGTAGTAAATATTAACGCTGTTTTGGCCGCTTAAGTTAGCCTACAAGCTATCAAACTAACAAACAACATAAATAAATAAATAAAAGATACTAGCTATATTTATACATTCTGAAACGTGTTAGTCGCCGATTTTGACTCACAACAGACTCCTCGTCTGAGTCTGGGTCTGACTGAGGCTCGAACATGTATGTCTGAATCTGTCTGATATGTGCTCTAACGCTAATGTTAGCCATAATAAGCCATGAGTGGACGCGTCTCACAGTGGAATTTAGGACCACCACTTTGGATTGACAACCCACATGTCTCTGCAACTTTTCTGTGGGACAACCCAAAATTGCACTGTGTAGAGGGGTCAAAACAAGTATGGTTTTGTAATCAAAGTCTGATATAGCTTATTCCTCAGTGCTGTTGAGCTCCAAAAACTATTAAATAAGTATACAGGATAACCTATTCCTTCATTACGATTGAAGTAATGTACACATGACAGAACCAAATGTGTATTTTCACAGCATAAACTGTTTCCTCCCAAACTAGCCATTTATTCCTTTATTGTTTGCTAAAAACTTAAGTGCCCAACTGTTATAGGACAATATTCAACTTTTTTTTTTAAAGAAGAGACTACAGACATTGTTTGTTTTTTGTCTTTGTTTTTTTTAATATACTTACATCTTCACAAGTAACCGATGGCCTTGGAGCTGAATAACACAAACATGGTAGGGAAGATGTTAAGAATTTAGAAACGAACAAGTGCATTGTTGTGTTTTGTTTTTCATGAGGTTTGTTGACAATAAGAAAAATATTTTTTTTAAATACCAGCCTTATCCTTAAAAATGCTCCTTCATGCAGCCCCAAATAATACAATTGTCCTTGTACAGATGAGAAAGTTAACAATATTTGTTGTGATGTTTTGCTGTGTTCCCTCATGGCCACCACATGCATCCAGCTTGTGTAAAATTATATTTGCTCTTTACACTGGGAGTTATACTCATATCTTGCTTGAGCTTATGTAATTACAGAATAATTAGGATTGTTTTGCCAATTAACTCGACTATGTTTGTTTTGTGTGTCCTGTGTATAGCTGGTAGCTGTTTATAGGGGGTTGGGGGGCTGGTTGGGTACTGCCTGAAGGACAGCCAAAAGCATTATTTGTGCAGAGTACATCTGCCATGTCTGTTGTTGGTGTTTGAAGAGATGCAAAAATCAGTGGCCTGGAGACGATGTGATTGTGCAAAGCATTATAAATGTTTCAAACATCCTAGAGCCAAAAGCTGAGTGATGAAATAACACTGCATCTCTTACTTAGCCTTATTTTTTCAACTATCATATTCCCTTGTAGACTATATCAGGAGATCTGATGATTCGTAACATCCAGCTGAATCATGGAGGAAAATATGTCTGCGTTATTGACACTGACGTGGAGAGTCTGTCCACCTCTGCCATCTTGGTTGTCAAAGGTAAGAGAGCCAATTCATTTCAAGAGCTTGTTTACATTTTCTAGTGCATGAATACCCCAGTATATTTACAGTAAGTAATGTGGCACCGAAGCATCTGTATTCAAAGAGAAAGAAGTATGACAAAAAAAAATCCTTGAAGCTTCCTGTAAATACACAACGCACCAATGCAAAGATGGATTCTGCCTCAGTCAGAGTTGTGTCAGCTTCTGTTTACATTATATATGTGTTACTGAAATTTTAAAAATGGCACACACTGACACTCACGCTGGCATGTGTGACTGGCTTTGTTGATATGTACTGTGTGTATCTGGCTCACTGTGCGGGCTTATCTCCAGTGATTTACATTGGTATTCATGCCCTTAACAAACTGTAATAGCGGTCCCAGGTGCTTTGAGAAGGCAATGTTTATCACAGAAAATGACTATAATTGGCTCATTTACACATCGGCAAAATATCATGGAAAGCATTTAAATAATTGAGCAGCACAGCAAACAACAGCAACATGGTAAAGCCAGTGTAACAGTCATACACTCTCGCCTCTCTTTTCCTCTCTCTGTATTTACTCTACTTTTATTCTTCTCACTAGTGTCTACTCCCATCTAGCCCCTCTTTTCTTTCCTCATAAATGATCCCATCCACTGTCTCTTTCCACAGCTGGTAATCCCATGTTCAGTAATCACTTCGCAGCCCTGCACATCACACATGCGGTGAATGAAAAGTCCCTTAATGCACACACCAAGGTTGTAGCCCTTAATTGGAGGGAGCACAGTGGCCTTGATATGAAACACGGTGCACAAGTCTTAATGACTTTGATGAGGGGAGGCCTCTTAGAATGGGTGATCACCTCAGGTTCACCCTCCTCATTGTCTGATTGATTTAGGTCCACCAGGTCCTCCGGACAAGGTAGCAGTGGAGGAGATCACAGACAGCACGGCCCAGCTTTCCTGGACACCTGGAAGGGACAACGGCAGCCCCATCACTGGCTACATCATCCAGGCCAGGACGCCCTTTACTGTGGGCTGGCAGGCTGTTGACACAGGTACCATCAAACACTCCTCCTGCCCCTTGTAAAATTTTCCAGATTCTTTATGTGGGTTTTAATGTATTTATCATCCAATTCAAGTCCAGTTGTGTAACAATCTGATTTTCTAAAGAACTCATTTCTGCTTTGCAGTGCCAGAGGTGGTCAACGGTAACATGTTGACAGCAACGGTGGTGGGTCTGAACGCCTGGGTGGAGTACGAGTTTAGGGTGGTTGCCCGCAACACTGTAGGCCTGGGAGAGCCTAGCCCGGCCTCAGCCAAGACCAGGACAGAGGATGCCAGTATGTGAAACGAAACACTTCACTGCACATACACATCAATGTATCCTCATACATCAATGTGATATCTTACGAATTACTGTCCCACGAATAAAGGCCTGTACTGGTTAGGTTAGATTTAGAGAAAGAATCATGGTTGGGTGTCATCAGTTTCATATCTAACATAAAGTCACATAAATTAGGTTTACAGAAGTAAAATTACGTCGGTTAGGTTCAGGAAAAGAAACATGTTTAGGCATTGTCACGTTACGTACTTAACATAATTCTACGTAGGTTAGATTTATGAAAGGAAACATGGTTGGGCGTCGTCACTTTACATACTTTTTTTTAGATTTATTTATTAGATCCCCATTAGCTACTGGAACTTAACAGCAGCTACTCTTCCTGGGGTCTCACCAAGTTCATCAACTTTAAAGTTATGTAACTTAGGTTTAGGCGAGGGAAGTTACGACGGTTAGATTTAGGACGATATGTTATGCAGGTTAGTTTTCAAAAAGAAACATGATTTGGCGTTTTCACGTTACGTACCCTAACATCAAGTTACGTGGATGAGGTTTAGGAAGACAGTCATGGTTATGTAGTACCTTAAAATAACTGAATGTTCACTTGGTTTTACATGGAATACAAAAACCGGTCTCCGGGGGAAAAGTCCGGTGTTGTTTGACTAATACACAGCCCCAACCTGCCTCCTTACGTGGACTTTCGCTCCTTATACCAATTCTTTCTTTATCTGTGTCAGCACATTAGTCACGTAATGGCAACCTTCACAATTACATGGGAAAGATAAGAATAACTGGCTTATGAATACTGGGGTTTTCGCAAATTCTGGTGCATTACCTTTTGTGGGTATACATACAAACAGTGCGATTTTCACACATACACAGAATGTTGATCGCTTTGCAGTGATTTACTTAAAAGAGAGGAAGTAAATAGAAATAAATCAAATTATAATTTAACCACAGTACTGCTGTGGATTAGTTATAAAAAGCTCTAACTGTCTGGAGGAAGAGCAACAGTTTCTTTACACTGAATGTTTCATCATCTGCTAACAAATTAAAGTGTCCTGACAGCTGTGATGAAGCTCAGTACTTATTGAGTATCCTGAGGATGGCCGCTATCTTACAAACGATTTCACTAGCTACATTTGGAATCTGAGTGTAACGGCTTGAAATTAAAGTGTAAAGCCTGAATTAAAGTGTAAAGCCTGACATTGAGACATTGTCCTTTGTGCAGAGGTCAGAGTATACTCTAGATATATATAATACAATATTGTATAGCTCTGTTTTTCAACAAGGAGCGGCTTTGTTGCTTTCTTTGTTTTTTTGGCGTCACATTTGTTAGGCTAAATGGTAAATGGGCTGCACCTATATAGCACTTCTGTCTTAACAGATAGAGCTTTACAAATGGCCAGTAATTCAGCCTTTCACACACACACAGATATACAGAGCTGTCATTCAAGGCTATGGCCTGCCTATTGGAAGCAACTTGGGGTTGTTGTTTTGCCCAAGGACACTTTGACATGTGGACAGGAAGAGCAATGGATCGATCCACCAATCCTGTGTTTAGTGGACAGCCTGAGACTTAGTCTGAGAGCACGAGACAGTTTTTGAAAACATGAGTGTTAGCAGCCCTGGAGTTAATCTCAATATATTCATTTTTTTTCCCCAAGAAACAGGAGCAAAATTTGGCTCGAATTCCGAGGGAGTACTGGGGTTCTTGTTCCCAACATTGAATCCTAATAGACAAGCATACAGTGGCATCAGATATAAATGCTGCATCAACCATTTGCTGATATGACACATTAAATGTGATGCTCCACTTACTATAGGATACCATAAGGATGTGCACGAGCGCTCCTCCACCTACACTATCTGCTTTGCCATCACACTGCAGTGCACTAACAGCTGAATGGGAATAGGAATGAAGTGGGTTGAGTTGAGTGTCATTTGCAAAATGCTACAGATCTTGACTTGGTGTTTATGCACGGTGACATTTGGGCAATATCGGTATTTCACTATTCACTGAAATGTTTGTGTTTGCACAGAGTGGGGGATTTGTGGGCTGTAAAATAGAAGCTGCAGCAGGCGGCCTTGTCATAAGGCTACAAGTATGGTTGAGGCTTGTCGTTGAGCTTTGTAAACTGTGTTCTAATTGCTCCCCTCTGGGCTTTACCTCTCAGTTCCTGATACAGCTCCCACTGATGTCGGAGGTGGAGGCGGCACAAAGTCTGAATTAGTGATAACATGGGAGGTAAGTCATCTGTCACATTTTACTGTTCTCTCCATCGCCGAGTAATGGTTTTGCTTAATTGTGCAGAATTGAACGGAGCAATTTTATGGCCCACATTAGAGCGAGACACCTCTCCTCTGGGCTCAGCCTTTGAGTGCCATTTCTCCCTCCAAAGAAAGGGACAGAGAGCGCTTGCTCTGAAGAGTTTTGCACTTTAGCCACAATTACATAGCCATGCAGGAGGAAAAAAAGATAAGGCAAAAGGTGATTGCAGAGTGGTCTGGGTGGTAAAGGCAAAGAAAGGGGCTGTGCCTAATCACAGAAGTCCTTGTCGAAGTACAGCGCAAAGACGGGCCTGTCTGTTTCTTTGTCTGTATGCCTTTTAATATCACTATAGTTTTGTGTTTTGCTCCCAGCCTGTTCCTGAAGAACTGCAGAACGGAGAGGGCTTTGGCTACATCATCGCCTTCAGGCCTGTGGGCACGGTCACATGGACACGGGCAGTCATCTCCACACCTGGTGTAGCTCGATACGTCTTTCGAAATGACACCATCCCACCCTTCTCGCCTTTTGACATAAAAGTGGGGGCATACAACAACCGAGGGGAGGGGCCCTTCAGCTCCATTGCCACTGTGTACTCGGCAGAGGAAGGTACGTACTGACTTCACAGCCCGGCAGCAGAGAGTGATGCTTAAATAAGCTATAATCTCCCTCCTTACAACTATGACCTTGAATAGTCATGATGAAATGAGTTTTTTTTCCAGTGCTGTTATTTCCCTCCCCTCTCAAGCTGGGAATGTCAACTTGATATTAGTTATCGTGCTGGTAGATTACAGGAAATCCTAGCAGACACTTACCACACCGCGCTGTCAGGGAGGTATTCTGTTAATTGAATTTGCTGGGCAGATAGTCTTCCCTTATGTCAGTCACAGATCCCATTAAAAGACAGCGGGGGAAATAGCTTTTCAGTGAAACTACAGGTCTATTCTGTGCCTTTCGTCTTATTGCTATTAGTGTGTGTGATGGTGTTGGATGAGTCTCTGGGATTCTCACCCGCGCTCTATTTTCTGCAGTCCCTAGTGTGGCTCCTAAGAGGGTTAGGACTAGAAGTGTGTCTGCAGTGCAAATTGAAGTGATCTGGGAAGCTCTCCCTGCCATCCCTGAAAGAGTGCTTGGATATGAGGTATGTTATGAATCACTGCAAAATCTTTTTTTTTGTTCTTTCTCAAATAACATGACAATTGAGCTCCTCCTTATGGCTTGTTTATGAGATCATAATCATCTTTTCACTGCTCTTAAAATAGGTTTCTCCCATTTTTTTACTTGTAATATTCTACTTATCTTCTCATGTACCTCTGCAAGGATTCTATTATGCCTATGTGTCAGTAACAGCTGTGGTTGGAGGCATTATGTTTAGGATTGTCCGTCTGTCCATCCAAGGGTGCAGGTTTCATTTAAAGCCACAGTGTGTAGAAATCATATATTGCATTCAAACAGATGGCGCACTCTAGCGCCTCACTGTTTCAAAGGCGTATTGCAACAACGGTAGCCGCTGTGTACCAAAAAGCTATGATAACACTGATGAAACCATGTCATCCGATACTACATGAAGTATTCATTCAGGCTCCTACACAGACACACGCGATGTGAGTTGACAAACCCCCTCCTCACCATGCTGGCTGTGTTTACAACATAGGACTGTTGGGGCGGGTGCAAATCGAAACAAACCAATCACATCTTGTCTTTTGACAACTGACAAGTGGCTCAACCTCACACACCTCATCCCTCGCATCACTGCACCACTGACAGCGGCTAGCAGCGCTGGCCTGTGATTGCATTACCTTTCTCCCTCAGCAGCTCTCTCCACCTGGGAAAGGCTACCCCGATGTTGACCCTCGTTTTTTGAATTCGCTGGTTACGTTGTCTTTTTGATTCCCTTTTGCGCTTTCTTGGCGACGAGGATTCCGTCTCACATGATGCTGCACATGCATGATCCTGCATTAAACAACTTACCCACCCAATGTACAAACAAATCCGAAATTCTCCTTTTACGAGAATAAGTCCGATTATTGGTGGAGGTAATAATACACCAGTGATGACATATTTATGAATGCAGACATCAATTTTTGCCAATAAACAACTGAAAATGCTACACAATGTCCCTTTAAGGTTTCAATTAACAATGGAAATGTTTTTAATTACATTATAATAAAGGTCCTTTGCTACTTCTATGTTTTTATTATAGGGTGGGAACAAATGCATGTTCTAAATATTTAAGGGTCACCCTGCAGATCTACGCCTGTGCATCCATCTTTCTGTCTGTCCCATTCTCATGAACACGATATCTCAGTAACATCTGTAGGGGGAATGTCCTCAGATGTGGCACAAGCGTCCACTTGGACTCAGCAATGAAGTGATCAGATTTTGGTGACCATGCATCAAGGTCACTGTGACCTCAAATACGTCTCATTCTCCTGAATGTGATATCTCAACAAGAACTTGAGGAAGTTTCCCCAAATTTGGCACAAACGTCCACTTGGACATAAGGATGAACTGATCAGATTTTGGTGGTCAAAGGCCAAGGTCACTGTAACCTCACAAAACATGCTTTGGGTCCATAACTCAAGAATTCAAATGCTAATGAAGAAATTTAATACAAATTTAATACAAACTTTTCTGGGCATTAATGAATAGCTCAGGAACAGAATGGAAGATATTTTGTTGGATAGTGAATTGGTGATATTAATCTTGGGTGTCCAATTTGTAGCTGTGGTGATTGTACAGATCTTCTGTGCTGCTGGGTTGAAAAAGTCTGTGACGCATCTATGTTTCGCCAACAAAATACACTTGATGCATTTTTATTAAATTCTATCAAAGTCTTTACTACATTTGGGCTATTAGAGGCTGACATGGACTAGAGGCTGACACTATTTGGGGAATTCCGTGGGTCGTGGGATTCCTGTGGGATTACTGCGTAAAATCCAATATAAACATAAGTTTTGTGATAGCAATAAAGCCTGTTTAAACAGAACTGAAGTAAACCCAGCTGTATCAAAAGGCAGTGCCCTGTGTAACACAACAGAGTGTTCAAAGCATCACCGTTTCTGTTTTAATAAATGTTTTGCTACATTCTGTTGGGGTTGAATGCAACCAAGGTCAACAAGAGCATGTGGGACAGGGATCATAACAACATTAATGAGCTAACAATATTAAGTCAGAAGGTATTAGTTCATTTCCACAGAGCAAAGGAAATATATGCCTGTAAGTATGAACACACGTGTCGTTTTATGCTAGTAAATAAAATGTAACGTTTGCTGAGATTATATTAATGCGATTGAGACGCTAATTTCCGTTATAACATTAATGGTAACTCCCATCATGTGTTGGCATTAAGCCACTGGACTAAGCGCTAGTTATCTGCCCCATGGTGATAGCAGTTAGAATACGAGATGAGACGACACGATACGATACGATATGGTACAATATGATACGATGTGATGCGATGCAGTGCAATACAATACGATATACTTTCTTGTCCCTGTAGAGAAATTCATCTTGGATTCAGGAGCTACACAAGTATTGCTACCTTACAATAACAGTTCAGAGGAAATGAAGCGTACACCAATAAGGCTCAGTAGGTTTTCACTTACAAAGCATTTGTCTGGGTGCTTGGCGCAAACAATATTTGAAGATTTGAGGAACATAACATGAAAACTATGACAAAAAAATGGAAAATTTAACATAACAAATATGTGCAACAACATGCATATAGTTTCAGCTGTTTTGTTAGGAGCTAAGCTATAGTGGATAGTAAATAGTAATATAACTTGAATGCTTATTTCTTTATTATTTAAAAGCACAACACAGGAAGGGAATGGGACAAAACAGGAGTCATTCATCCAAGATTGGGACAGGACAGGATTTTTTATGCTCTGTCATGAGATGGGTACAAAGTTTTGGGACAGGAGTGAAAATACAATCCTATGTCCCCCTTTAGTCTGGACAGACATGGATGTACACACACAAACACAAGGCAGTAGTTCTAGTTTTGGCTTATACTATTCTTTTTTATTTTCTCATGTGCCTCTGCAAGGATTTTGTTTTCAGTGTAATAATATCATGAAATGACCCCAACACATTGGTGCAACAACAGCAAACCCACAAGAGGAAAATAAATTCCCTCATCCTTTCAAGAATGCAAACAGGGCTTTGCTGTTTTTTTTTTTTTTTTCCCTCCGGTGCTCTTTCAATATCTGTCACCTCTGGCCCTCAGCACAAAGCTCTCCAGTTGCCATGGCGGTGGCTACATTGTCCTTTTAGAACAGAGCTCATTTCTCCAAACGCAGCCGTGAAGTGGATTTAAGCTGCTGAATCTCAATGGGCCACCAACAGTATGGATCCCGAGCTGTGGCCTGCAAATATATGGCGCTAATCTTTAATTAGATGTTGTTAAGATTGCAAATGCAATCCAGTTTCAGTTTCATGTGATCATCATTATAAATGCTTAAAAGATTACATTACTGTAAACTGAATCCTGGCGCATATCGAACACAACCTTAATTGATATCAAATTTGAAATATAATAATTTAACGCTATGGAATAGCAGGAGTATCCCCGAGGGTAGACTCCACTTTTAAGTTTAATCATTTATCGACTTAACTCTTATGTCACTTAATACCAGACACATGAATATTGAAGATGACCCAAAGCAAGCAGCAAATTAGTCCATTTGCTTTATCAAATATCACTTCACCTGCACCCTTAATTGGAGGCTACTAGCCTGAAGGAAAGCCAACTCTGCATCTTGTTCAGCAGAGCACAGAATCCCGCTTTGCTGGAGAAAGTGGTGATTTGTTACTGCATAAAAAGCATTTTGGAATATTTATCTAGATTTATCTATAACCTCTTCACTTTTAATATCCAGTTTCTTAGAAAAAAAGTGAGAGCCGAGGCTGTTTTTATGAACAAAACTGGCAATAATCATGAATTTTCCTTCCTGGGTCAGTTATCATATGACCCACCAACACCCTGTTTATATGGCCAGGGTGGTTGAGAGGATGTGCATCAGTAATTGAGGCTCCACAAGTAAAAAATGTATTACTCATCATTGCTCCCTCCCTTCCTTTCTTGTAAACAGACACCATTTCAGATTTCATGATGGAATATGAATTTCAATAATGCAGTTAAAAGCACCACTGCAATCTGGCCGTTTGTGCCCATTATTGTGACTTTTCTTTCACCCAACAGGTCGTGTACTGGGAAGACGACACCAAGCCTGACACTGTTGGCAAAGTGCGCATATCTGGAAACTTCACGCTGGTTAACATCACAGGGCTAAAAGCGAACACAGTCTACTATCTCTCTGTGGCCGCTTTCAATACAGCTGGCCCAGGGCCACAGTCGGCACCCATCAACGCCACCACAAAGAAACCACGTGAGTCCGTCCCTGAGGGGCATTGAAATCATTTCCAAATGGTCCTCGTTCATGAACCTTGTCAGCCCCTCTCTGATGACGTTGTACTGCCCTCAACATGACAGGCGTAGCATTTCTGCAGCTTTGTTGGTTGTGCTCATAAAATTCAATGTGACAAGGGAACTTTCCATTTACCTTGGGAAAAAAAAAAACTGTAATCACTGGGTTGAGTGGAACGTAAAGGCACTGACAATTTAGGTATTTAGAATGGACAAGTGATGTTAAAGCTAATCCAGAAGACTGCTGTGTATGCTAGATTCCTGAAATTTAGGGATGAAAGTTTGCAGACATCCTGTTATATGCTTCCTGACACCAGGATTCTGATCTCTTTTTCATTTCCTGTGGCAGAGATTTACTACCAGTGGCCATACAGTACTTGATGCTACAATTTTATTTGAAAAATTAGTGAGTAGTGGCCCTGAAAGCTTTGTGCCAGGAATACTCAACTTGCTTTTCCCAGGGGCCACCTAATAAACAAAAATATTTATCAGTATATCTAATAAAAGAATCGCGTATTTTCAACCTTTAAACATTTGCCATCCTCACTCATGTTTGCAAGAGGCATATCTGGTGAGAGCAGACCCGCACAGGTCATGTGTACTCATTTGGGGCTTAACCTCTGACCTCTGTCAGGGGGGTCTGGGGGATCTTCCCTGCCACTTTTTTTTTTTCTTTCAAGAAGCTCAGTTTTGCATTTTGGCTTTTTTTTGTTTGTTTGTTTTTTGCATTTTCACAATCAAAGTACAAAAAAAATTGCCATTGTCAGTTTATTTTTACCGCGAAACAGAAAATGGTCAGGGGGCACCCTATTGCAACAGTACTTGACAATACACTTTTATTTGGGGAAAACAGTGGAAATAATATGCCGGCCCTGAAAGCGTTATGCCAGGGTTACCAGGAGACCAGGAGCCAGTTAATAGACATCATAGACATAATTTTTTCCATGTGTACTCAGGGGCGTTTGTGGGATTTGAGGACATTTGGGGCTTAACCTGGGCCTCTGTCAGGGGGTCTGAGAGATTCTCCCCTGCCTTTTTTTTTAAGAAGCTCTTTTTCTCTGTTTTGCATTCTGTTACTTTTTTACATTCAAAGCACAAAAAAAATCTCATAAATAATCAGTTTGTTTTTATTCTGAATTCAAAAATAGTCAGCGGCTCACCCAGCAACCAAGCGATTTTGCCCACAGGCCTCAAGTTGAATATGACTGCTCTACGTACCGCAAAGTGAGAAAACTGCAAAAACAGTATTTTTTTATTTATTTGAGAAAATAGTGAGAATTCTGTGGCGGCCCTGAAAGCCTTATGCCAGGGATGCTGAACTTGCTTTGCTCAGGGGTCACTTTTACAAAATAACAGGAGGCCAGGGCCAGTTAATAGACATCATTTTTATGAATATGTATAAAAAATGAATTGCCTCTTTTCAATCTTTTGACATTGCTGTCGTCACTCATCTTTGCAAGAGACAAATCCAGTCGTAGCAGCCCTACACGGGTTGTGCGTGCAGGAACCTTTCTAGGATATAAGCACATTTGCAGCTTAGCTTAACCTATGACAGGGGGGATCTTTCCTTTGCACTCTTTTTGATACATGAGCTTTTTTATGTACTCTGGCACCTTATTTACATCCAAAGCACAAAAAAAGAAATCCCAAGGTGAACAAATGTATTTTCATTGTGAATTACAAAATGGTCGACGAGCCACCCTATTGTGAGCCAAATTTGGCCCATGGGCCTTAAGTTGAGTGTCCATGCTCTATGCACTGCATGCAAACATACACAACGTCCAATTACATCAAAACACAGCAAAAACAGAAAACACAACCAAATAACAAAACACGCTGTGTTTTCTGTTTTTGCTGCGTTGCTGTGTTTGGTTTTGTTTCTAACTGAGCCACGCCGGTTTGTGAATGCTGTGCGCATGACGTTAGATTGGTGAAGGTGTTTTCTTTTTTCCATGTTGCAATATGTTGAGTTCTCAGGGCCACCGTAGAATTCGCTCTGTCTTAATTAGTGATGGTGGTCTGCTGCAGCCTCAATTTATTGCTCAGTCTTATGGAGTTTTTTATATCAAATCTTTCCAAGTGGAACAACTGTATAGCGCAGGAATCTGCAAATTGTTCTATATGCAGGCACTGATTTAGAAAAATAACCACAGGAGATAATTGTGCAGAGTGTCTTGTAGTATATCCTTACCTCTGTTTCTTTTTCCAGCTCCAGATCGGGCTCCGCTCAATATACAATGGACCATGATTGGCTCCACACTCACACTGCACTGGGATCCTGTAGTAGCTATGGAGACAGAGTCAAAGGTTACTGGATATTTGGTAGGTCCCAGTTCACTGCAAACCTCTGATTTATCTCCACAATCAGGGATGACGGTTTTTGCATTAGCTCATTTTTCCTCGTCACCCTCCCCTGCCGCAGGTGCTGCTGAAGAGACATCGCTATAACGACATCAACACTATCTTGACCAACAAAACCACTGTGGAGCTCAGCCTCTCCGCCAATGACAACTATCTTATTCAGATCAAGGCCGTGAGTGAAGGTGGTGAAGGTGTGGGCAGTGAACCCATCCACATCCATAAATTAAGTGAGTCTACCATTGTTTTCTTTCCTCTTTCACATCATCTCCTTTTTGACCACTGATAAAACTTAAGTGAGGATTCAATAATTCAGAGAGAACATTTAATTTGGCCGTGCCGCATCCCTTTCCAACCATGTGTAATAGACTTATTTCGAGTGCGAGAAAAGCGACCTTTTTAGAAATGCGTGCGCGGTGTCATCCATCTCTGCCATTGGGTTATTATTCCTTGTTGACTGGCTGCACAGCGCTGCAGCATATAAAGCAGTTCAGTGCTCCCATCCTGCTGCTGTGCAAAATTGTGAGGCGGCTCAGTTTGCCGCTCTCCTCTTTGATGTGATACGAACTTTATCTTCCCAGGATACTTAAATAGCCTCTCCTGTTGAAAGCCAGTAATAATGTAGATATGGAAAAAATTCAGAGTTGGCTTTTGATTTATGATGACTTGTCAGAAATTTAGGGGATAGCACAGCGGAGTGCAGGGTTTGTTCTTTGGATCTGAGGGGGATTTCTGGTTCCTCACGAGCTGCTCTGCTGATTTTGGTTGCAGGCATGGGGGCGCGGGGCTCGGGAGCGATCCGCCTCAGTCCATTGTACCTCTCTGCAGTCCTCATCAGCGCGCTGCTCTGCTCCGCCTGGTGATGTCTAATCGGAGCCCACGGAGCACCCTCCCTCCCCCTCCATCCCTTCAGTCAGCCTGGTCACTGGACTGGCACAAGGCCCAGGCTTCAGTGGCAGGACTGGGAAAGACTGGAAAGGACTGGACTCCGCCAAACTCTTAAAGGGACCACGCCACTTTCTTTTGAATGGCCATCAGATAGAGAGACGTGATAATTTGCGTGCATGATATCTTTCAGTATTTTTTTCCAGCGTCATAAGTGCCACCATGCTCTAGGTTTCATTTTAGAGGTTATGATGTCTACATGACTTATCTTCTTAGTATCTTTGGAGATACTAATGCCTTAAAATCCATTTTACACATACAGTCCATACCAAAGTAGGTGACAGAGGCTGCTTGCTTTATGGTTTCTTTAACCCTTTATACATTCTTTCTGCAAAAAAAATGTATTCACACGAATTTATCTTCTCCAGGTCAACCTCTCACAAATGATTAACCTAAATTCATTGGTTTCATTCATATTTTATCATCTCAAAAATCTTAAACTAGTTCTGCTGACAGAACATTAGTTAATATCTCTGTCACGTTTATAGCAGCTTTTGCCAAAATAAACGTCCATTGCAGACTTAAAGGAACATAATGTAAGATTTTGGGGGATTTAGTGGCATTTAGTGAGGTGGAGCTAAGACTCCTCCTGGTTAGAATTCTTTTAGTGTTCATTGTTCAGAAGGTTTTTACCAGGAGCCAAATGATCCTCAGAGGTCTCTTACAGTAGATCAAGTGAATAACAATGGTAAAAACACTGAATGAAGCAGTTTCACATCGGAAATCTGTTTCTCATGCACTGGCATGTCGCAGATGGGCCCCTCGCCCAGCACCTACCATTGTGTGCTTACTTATTTTCTCTGATAACTTCATGTTTGCTCACCTTATATCTGATTCAGATCTGTAGGAAGTTATTACCAGGAGCCAAATTGTCCACAAGGGTCTCCTCCTCTCCAAATCAAACAAACCCGGTGATTTAAACCGGTAAAAACACTCAATAAACCACTTTACAATTAAAAAATACAGTATTTTTCTGATGCTGCCTGTCGCAGTGGGGCTGCACACTATGGAGTCTGACAAGAAAATGAAAATGGTTTTATCTAAACCCAGTGTTTGGTTTGTCCATTCTGGGCTACTGTAGAAACATGGCATAACATGGACATATCCGTAGACAAGGACCTTCTCCCTGTGCAGATATAAACAGCTCATTCTAAGGTAACCAAAACACAATGACTCTTATTTTCAGGTGATTATACACTCAAGAAAACATACTTACTATTATATTCAATTTCTGCCAATATATCCCCCTAAATCCTACATACTGGACCTTTAAATATTCTTCCAGGCTCTGACAGATATATAAAAGATGCATAGCAAATTGATAAACTGTGCCTCAAACCCACTTATCTCTACATACTGAAATAATATTAGGTCTGTTGGACAGCCATAGTCTCCTGAGCTTAAGGCCCTCTCTACAATACTCTGATAGATCTTGGCATTTTGCCATCTTGTGCTCCTCTAAATAATAAATGCCCATCACACTCTGCATTCTCAGTCTAGCTAAAAACCCAGGATTGCAGAAAATAGAGACGTGTGGTATCACTATGTCAAGCAGATCCCATGTGTACCTCTCCGTTTAGAGGACCTGTGTTCTAGATACGTATATCATATCACAGAATATGTACCATCTACACCCCAGATGACCAGCCGCCCTAGTGCACAATGGACTACAGGATAACAGTGCCTTCACTAGAGCTCACTCAGATTTCTTTTCTTTCCTTTTCAAATAGCTTAGGGGAAAGATTCATGTTGCGGAAGAGGCGTTGTTTGCTTTTCTTTCCGAGGAAGTTAGGAAGGACAGGAAACTCAGAATGTAGAGGGTGCCCATTATTGAAAAGGGTATGTTTATTAAATTTTCATTGAGACAAGTCATCTGAGAGGTTACCTAAGACAAAAAGGGTTGGAAGCTTTAGGAAAGCTGAGATGGATTGAGATATATGGCGGAAATTTTGGTCCCAGTATTTATGGTCTGTGGTATAATAAATGTATGACTCCATCCGAAGCATAATTTATGGGCTATTAAGGCATCAGAATAATTGATGCCAATACCGCAGTGAAAGAGCCCTGACTGGAAATGGAGCGAAAGGCATGGCTGTCATTTTCCCCCTGCCCCATCACCATCTATTGGACATATACCAGACTGAACAGTAACAAAAGAACATTGCTACTCTGCTGAGGCAGCTACTTTTCACGCCCTTTTATCATGTGGATGAGTCTGTCAGAAGCCACCCAAGAAAGAGCCGAGGTGCGATTACTGGGGTCCTTACAATGTTCATGTGGATGTGGAAGGATACAGTCAACTGAACTGCTACACATTACTGTGCCTTTGCCGAACATGGGGCTGTGTACGGTCATTAGCTCGGAGGCTGTCGTCGCTGTCTGTATTTTGCACTCTCTTCCCCCCACTTCCCCAAAGTCGAATGAAAGCACAAGGAATTGATGCAAGGTGACTGGATGTCCTCACTTAGCCATCTGAACAGGTGTGCAGACCCCAGAGGCCTCGTAAAAAGTCCAAACAGCCGACATAATCAGGCTGTCCTATCTGCTCCTTGACTGGTTTCATAAAGCTCTGTGCTCTTTGATTAGACTGCTGCAGAACAGTCAATGGGATATTGATTTTCCTGCCCCATTATTACAGCTGTCACAATTCAGCTGCTTGATTGACTGATGGCTGCGTTCTTATTGCACTCGTTCTGTTGTGTTACAGTCAATGAGGTTTCAGAAACTCCCTATCAGACAATTTCAAAGGCATTCTTTTTTTCTGTTGTGTTTTGGTTTGCTTTTACTAGAAATTTCACTGTATTTGCTCAATTTTTCACAGATTTTACAAGTATTTTGTAGTGTAGTGTTAGATTGTGCTTTTGAATCGGAGCAGTGACCTGAAATCGATTGGCTGGTTGATTTTTTTTTTTGAGTTGCGTGTCCAAGTACTACTGTATCTTTTTAAGAGCCCAGTCACACCAGCATTTAAAAATGGTAAAATTTCATGGAATAATCAGTTCATTTCAATGGAAATGCTGCGATTTGCAGATGAACTTATGAGGCGAGGAAATGCTGCCTTCAAATTGGGTTGTATTTACTGTGATAAGGAGAAAAGTCAATATGAACGCCCTCCTCTTGTAGTTTATTCTTAAGGCTCCAAGTTCACAAGTTGTGACATTTTTGCCGAAGTTTTTAAAACTGGCATAGGCCATGAAAGTTCATTTATCAATAATATTTTGTAATTTTAGTCATTAGGGTTTTTCGTCATGTCTGAGGAAAATGTTGATATTTCCAATGAAATTTCCAACATCCATGTTGCCGTTGCCTAGCAATGGTGCTTTCTTGACTTAACCACTTTAATACCAAGTATATCGTGTACATGGCTTCCTATAAGCTATATAGATCCATTTGAAGGCAGCATAAATGTGTGTAAATTTCCACTTTGGTAAACTTTTTTGTGCCGTTAACCATTAACAAACTGTCTTGACCAACAGAATAATACAAAATGGAGGAAGCTAACATAGCTTGTTTGCTGTGTTGCTTTAACCACTTTCATTGAACTCCATTAAACAGTAGGTTATAGCCTGCTCCACAAAAGAAGCAAGGTTTTTAGAGAAGTTATGAGACAGGTTTTGATGGTTCAAATATGTCTGTGGAATAGGCTAAACTGTGTGAACTTAAATGTCCTGTTATCTCCCAAACTAATGAGCTTGCTAACTGGCATTGAGCAAGCTACTTAGGTTGGAGAATTTATTTCTTTTAAGGATAGAAAACAAAGAACAAAAAGACAGACTAGCACTAGCATGATCCCAGCTGTCTAATACATTTAGCCGTTAGCTCGACAGCTATAGTAGTTCACAACACACTAGCCCTGTGAGTGTTCACTATGTCACCAAGCTTCTAGCAATGTCCGTTTAACAAAGACGTGCATATGAATATCGCTGTGCCACTTTCTGGTGTGACCGGGCCTCAAAGTAGCTTGTGTGTGCAAATACTTGATCCAAGTGGTGTTTATATTTTTTGTTAATCCAAATAAGGTAACCTCATTGCAAAATGGCAGACTCATAGGTCATTAATTTACAGTGCTTCAATGTGTGGCAGTTTCTCAGAGCTTTCTTATTATTTACATAGTTGTAATTCAGCCTAATGTTTCTTACCTCTGCTCACAGAAGAAAACAAATCTATTGTTTCTGGCCTTGTGCTTTAATAAATACTACAAAGTACAATCTAAAGGAAGTGATCAGAGCCATCAGCTGAAATGGTTGAACTGCATTGATCATAGAACAACAACATATCTATTTATATCCACAAGGTCTGTTTGGTTAGATTGGTTTCTGTGCTGTTGTCGCTAGAAAGGAGTGTACCTGGTGCAGTGTAAATAGCTTGCATATATTTTTTAAACATGGCCATCAAAGACAACCTTACTGCTTTTATATAGTGTGTTCCCCGACCTTAATACTGGTGTATTAATCAATGATCTCTGTGAGATGCTGACATGTAGAATGGCATTTTCATATTGAAAAGTAACTGTTTTGTCTTGTATACTAAAATTGTGCATGTTAATCATTGTTTGTGAATTTGTGTTGGATTTTTTTCTAAAACTATAACTTAATAAAAATGTTTATTCCAGCCAGTGGGCTGTTCTCCTGTGTCTGCCTCACACACCAACAGCTTTCTTCCAGACCCAAATCCCCAAGGCCCTCACAAGCCTTAAGTGCAGTTGATTTGTGGTTACATAATTGCACATTTGTTAAGAGAATTTGCACCTTACAGTACAACATCAACTAATGCAGTTTTGCTTTATTAGTACATCTGAAACTAACTTTTTACGTGGGCCCCGCATCAAAACCTAATTTTGAGAGTTTTATTATTTTATGTTCATATACTCACATAGTGCATGCTCCTAAATTAAGTTGTACTTCATCAAAATGACCACAAATTGATAGAAACATAGAAAACCTGGGGCCGGAAAGTATTTTTCCAGTTAGGAGGGATGGTTAGTGTCTGGATCTCTGGGCAAATGATGAATCTGATAGCAGTTTGCTGTGTGCACTGTACTTAATTCTGAATTTGTAGGCAACAGGGTACATAGTGTTTGGAACAGCAAGTCCTCCAACCCAGACAACAACAAAGGTCGAATCATCCTACCTCTGAATACAACCCAGTTCCTTAACAGGCGCACCTACTGGTGGACAACAGACAAGCACATATATGACTCTTGTGAGAGTTGCAGTTTTAAACACATGGGTAACGTTGCAAACAGTCACAGTTGCACAAAAACTACATGATTAGGTTAAGGTGACAAAATTCCTTGGTTAGATTTAGAAAAGATATATATATATATATATATCATCACTTGTCACTCATGTGACATACATCACGTGACATACTTCGACAATCAACAGACTGGCAATACGTCATCCAGAGTAGGGGCCCATCTCCATGCCCTCTTTTGGGGGAAAACAATCCAGTGTTCTGTGTCGACTGTAACAGCATACACAGACAAAGTTTAAACATGTCTCCAAATTTCTCCTTGAAACAAAGCAGTTGGTATTAATAGCACTATGCTGATGAGTTGCTGTGTATTTGGTTGCACCAACAATAAATCCCAAAACGCTGATCTCCAATTTGTTTCCTGCCATGTCCTAAAAACAGATAGAAGATAGAAGGGCTCTGGCTCCAAGCTACAGACCACACGGGCATTGCATCATCATCAGCCCTGTGTTCCCATTTGGGATAAAGCAACTTGCTGTAAAAAGGAGAGAAGCAGAAAATGCAGAAAGGCTGTTGTGTAGTGGGTCGACCAAGGAGATTTGAGGGACATTTAAGAAATGTGATTAATTACTGTCAGAAATAAATAAATGATGCTGGTGACAATTAACAGTGAGCACGGTTACATGCGCACAATAATCAGATAACTGGGAATAATCAGGTAATGGTAATAATCCAATTTGACGCGTTTACGTGCACTTCAATAATCTGACAATCAGAAAAACCCGGTTTACATGATTCAGTCCTTTTGTTGGATTTCTCCCCAAGTACATGACATAAAACTCAAACTTCCTGTTACAGTAGGTACTCATATCCTTGAAAAACCTCGAAAAGTATGCAAATCATATTTTTGCAAAATAAAGCACTCATCATGCTGACAGCTTATATTCTTACAGTACTGTTTGTTTTTATCATTAACAAATACACGTGAAAGCATTCTAATGTGTAGTTTATCAATGTGGAGCCATTTTACATACTTTGGGTAGATTCGGAGTAAAAGTACTGCAAAGTGCAATATACAAGTGTATTATATATAAACTTGTCACACGAAGTGACAACACATAAGTGAG
This sequence comes from Epinephelus fuscoguttatus, assembly GCF_011397635.1. Classification (NCBI taxonomy): domain Eukaryota; kingdom Metazoa; phylum Chordata; class Actinopteri; order Perciformes; family Serranidae; genus Epinephelus; species Epinephelus fuscoguttatus. The sequence goes on from NC_064752.1 coordinate 42,107,043, forward strand.
ATAAAATAAAAGTGACAATTTAAACACTGAGAATATAAAAATATCTTATTTTATGTAAAATCTTTATCTGAAAGGAAACAAAAGCTGTCAGATTAACGTAGTGGAGTAGAAAGTACAATATTTCCCTCTAAAATGTAGTGGAGTGGGAGTATAAAATAGCAAAACCCGAAAGAAACCAGATTAAAGGGTATACATGCACCGAATAATCTGACTATTGGGGAAAAAGCTAGGTGTGTTTATCTGATTTCTCATAATCAGATAATGGCTTTTATCTGATAAAGCCTATCGAATTATGCTGTTTACATGACCATTTGAATAATCAGGTAACTCCAGAAATCAGATAATAATCGGTTTATTAGTGTGCATGTAAACGCGCTCAATGATGGATGGATAACCAACTTTAGTTTGAGTGGGAGGCTGCTGTAAAACAGTCATACAGTAATGCTACAGCAGCATCACACTGCTATCTCTAACTAAATCTCAGCATATACCAAACACTTGGAATTAACAGGCTGGTTATTAACAGACAACTCTGAGCTGGTCAATGAAACATGGAGAGATGTCTGCATCAACAATACTGGGCCACTGTGGTGGGTCATTAATGAATATGGACAACTGGAGGGACATGATGGTAAACAAGCTTAATTTATTCAGGTATCGTGAACGCTCAGGTTTAGGCAAGGTTGCACAACAATTGTGGTTGTATTCTGGAGAAGGACAGTCTCATTTGGAAACAGAAATTTCTTGCCTGTAATGTAATCATAAGATAGTTTTAGTGAAAGTAATAACATCATTTCACTGCTAAAAGGTAAATGGTGATGTTGAATTATCATCCAGCCATAATTTAAAGTCAAGGAAAAAGTCCAAGAGTCAGTGAAGCTGGAGACCAGAGCAGGTTCTAAGGGTATAAAAACTGACACCAACTTAAGACTAAAGCAATGATAAAAGGGTTTCTTAAGGATAAATGGAGACATAGATCTATTTGCAGGAACTATGTGCCCCGGAGCATCCAATTATGCATGGAAGCTGACCGCTTAATGCATGCAGGTTTGAGCACGACAACATACAGGTAGAAATTACACCTAGTATCAATAATATGACCCCTTTCTAAGCACTATATACTGCATTTTAAAATAGTGCATTAGAAGACCTATAGCTCTATAGACCGTAGCTGTTGAATTATTCATAACAGTTAATTGCCAGGGCTTTAGACATATCAAGTGAAATCCAATGTATAAATGAGATGTATTAGGCAAACTTTAACGTTAATGGTGACATCATAGCAGTGCTAAAGGTGCCACCGTCCATAATCCCAGGGAGGAATTGCAAAAAGCCTCCGCTTGTGGGATTCACACATCAATGGCAAGCAGACTTTTTTTAGTCAGTAAGATCCAAGCAGGATTACTTTATGCCACAGCAGTTTGTAGAGCAAAGGAGTGTTTCAGAATATAATCACCCGATTCATCAAAGGACAGCTTTGCAACGCTTTCTCCACTGTGCATTTTACCCATCATTAGCCTCACACAGGCACAGTATCTGTGAAGAATAGATGTTTCTTTATTTCTGACCAGAGGTCATCTCTAAGTAATATACAAGCCGCATGATTCGAACTTGTGATTATATGTCAGAAAAGGTTGCTTATTTGCTTTCACCCCTTGTTGGCCTCCCTGTTCGGTTTTTACAGTGTCTTTGAAGAGATGCAATCTATTATGCATGCAAATGATCACCACTGAATGTCCTGTTGTAATGAGAGATATATGAAAGCGTCTCTTTAAACCACCACTGTTCATGCTCTTGTGGTCTATTCTAGTTTTGGAAAGTGATACTTCCTTCAGTGTGGGGATTTTTTTTTTTTTTTTAATGATGACAAGCACAACAGGAGGGCTGCTTCATAAGTTCCACGGAATACTCACATTAAAGCATTTCAAAATTAAAGTTCACTTAATGTTTTCCTTACAAAATGTAGCAGCAGTAATTGCTCTGCAGCAGCAGTGTAGGCATGATCCGCTTATTGTGAGATGTTTGCAGTGTACACTTATTACATTTGAGATGTTTATGCATAACTTGAGGTCACTTCATACTTTCTTATTTAGCCCATTTCTAATACAATATGTGTATCTGGGATTTACAGTTATAGTTTTATAATTATAAGTGGTTCTGGTCTTTTCAAACAGAACCACTGACGTGTGGTGCAAACCAAATGTGTATATAAATAATAAAAGACTGCTTTTTTCATTTGAATGTTATCTCACCGGTTTATCCTACCCAGAAATGTTTCATTTTTCATGAACATCAAAAGAGTCTAACCTTCGTCCAATGCAATCACCGCTGTATTTAAAGGATTAAATAGATGAATGAAAATGGAAAAATATCAAAGCAATTCATCCTTGACACAAGCTGTCAAGTCCACCCTTTCTAAATTGCTAGAAAACAAGATACATTTAATTAAAAAATTATATTAATGCAAGGAACACTTTGTTTATTCACCTTCTTGCCATGAGCTGGATGATTGATTCTGCAATAAAAGGCTGTGGCCAGGAGGTTGTAAGCAAGTAAATATACAAAATGTCTCACAACCTCAAATACTTCATGTGGGCCCGAACGACGCATAGTGCGTCCAAATTCACACCTGTTCTTCTCTGTGGACTTTCTCTGTGACCGTTCGTCATAGCGAGAAGCCACGCATATCACGTGAAACAGCGGAACTGCAGCTTTCTGACAAGACCAAACTGTCGGTAGTCCAATATTTTCACAGTGAGAAAAAATGATAAAGTTACACTAAAATTATATATAACAGAGCTTTCATACAGCTTTGCACACACATTACTCTTGGATGGATTACTCGCGAACGCAGGCTCGCACAGAAATGCCACACATATCACATGAAAGTGCAGGAGCAGAGCTTTCCAGTGATACACACATCATTGTGCTGTCATCCCATCACGCTATAAATCCAGATCGATAGTCTACAAAATAAAAACCTGACGAATTTTTTTTTACAACCCATTATACAGATCTTGTTATCAGTCACTTCATATAGTGAGGAATATCGTATCTTACCACGTCTTAGGCTTGCATATGTTTCTCCCTGTCTATTCACATTTGTAGTCCGGCTTTCAAGATGCAAATATCTCCATATTGTCCAGTTGACACTCCATCAAACTTTGTATGACAAGACCAGTCACTTCACCTTTGCATACCCAGACAACTGTAGCCTAATTATGCATGCAGGGGAGTAGTCACCATATACATTGAGGGGGACACGTCCCCCCGCAATGCCCAAAATACCCCCCCAATATATAACTGAAACTGAAAAACAACAACCAAAAAATGTTCAGCACAGAGCACAGAGAAGTAAGTCAAGATCATGTTTTCTTTTACAGCAAACAAAGTGACAAATAGTATCTTGGAGGACATCATTGCACTGGGTTGACTGTTTTTCTATGACCTTAGATGTAAATATTGCATGATTCTTTCAGATAAAACACATTTTTGACTTGTGAATGAGTCAATGGAATTTCTTGCAATAATGAAAAAATACTGGCAATCATGTCCGCCTGGCACAAACCACATGTTTTGGACAACTGTGAAGTGTCAGAATGTCCCAGCATCATGGTTCTTATATTGCCAGATTCCAGAGAGTCTCCCCTCTTCATATATGGCAGAATATGTCAACTTCCAACTTGTTATGGTGAGATACATGTAAAAATGTAAGAATTTAGTAACACAGATTTGTTTTTTTTTCATTGATATAAAAATTAATATAAAATACAGGCACATAGAAGGACATGGGACGATGGCAAATCTGGTTAGCCCAGATTGTCCTGAAAAAAAACCCAAAATATAGTATGTGTATGTAGCCTTTATAATGACTGTGATATGAGCTTAAAAGTAAAGGCAATAAAAATACCCCAAAAACGCCTAGGGCCCATAGGGTTAATACTCTAAAGCCTCCTTTGGGATACTTCTATTGAACTGTATAGCAGAGTGGCCTAAGATACAGCTGGCCTACTTATATCTTAATAAAATGGAGTTTATGTCATAAATAGCTAAAATCATGATAATATTTCAAATAAAGTGCAAGTAATTGAAAATACATTGTGGAAGCTCAGTAATGGTAAATGAAGTAGGCTCACACAGTCAGTAGCAATACAGCAATTCTCTACATCTGTAACCATATTTAGTACCTGTGCACTGAGTGAATGAGTATACCATCACATGTAAACACTGATTAAAATCTAGCTGTGTGTTGGTGATATTTTAACGCACGGGGAATCTGCATGTTTTTAAACAACACATATAGCACATATTGTATGTTTTTATATATTGTATATATGCCTTATTCTTATTCCTACTTGTGCATATAGTGTGTTATACACTGTAGCATTAAACACATATTTAAATATTTTCAATGTACAATGTAATGCAGCATGAGAGACTTTGTTTTATATATTTTTCACAAACCTTACATACTCAGCACATTATGCATATTTTGTATTGACAAATATTTGACATACTAGTGTTAACATTATAGCATAATGAGCATATTTAGTTCATATTTTTTACATACTTTGTATTTATACTTCTAATATCTACTAATCTACTACAATAACTCTATTATTTACATCAGAGCAACTGTAACATATCACAATTTTCAATCGAAAGGCGATCATGTGACCAGTGCACTGACAGGAGTAAACAAAGATGTGGTCCAGAGAGGTAGGTTGGGGTGGTGGATTGTTCACAAAAACCTGGACTTTTCCCTGGAGATGCGTGTTCGGAACCATGTGATCTTTGAATGAACTTTAATTCATTTTAAGATATGTCCTTACAATAATTCTTTTCCTAAACCTCACCACAGTAGCTTTACATTAATTACATGACTGGGGTGCTAATTCATAGGATATCATACACACTCTTCTATGAGAATACTTTGCATTCCCAGGTTCACAGACGTCTTGTCACACCCCTCATACAGACACACAAAGCACCCTTGAGCACTTGTATGAGACTATGCTACATAGTCTCACACAAAGCACCCTTTAGCACTTGTATGAGACTATGTAGCATAGTCATTTTAACCCAAACAATGATTTTCTCCTACACCCGACCAAGTAAATGAGGTACCTAAACCTAAATAAACTGTGTCCGTTTCACAATGTTAACCATGTGTTAGAAAAGTTTTCTGGCTGGAAGGCATTATCTACATATCAGGTATTATCTATAATGTAGCCTGTAATTGAGTCCATTGAGTCTAGAGTTAGTTTTTGGGGGAAACATAACGTTAGTTGAATGTAAATGTCCACCATTCAGTTGTTCATCATCAAAAAAGTTTCTTTTTTTTTTTAAACTTACTTTACTTAAAGCAAACATCCACTTGTAATGATTTATAATGTAATGTGCAGTATCTGCCTGTATGTCCTCAGGCATGTCATTACTTTACTTACAGTAAAGATTAACTCATAATCATATCATAATGTGTTGCATCAGTGATTGTAATGCATTATCAAATGATTACAATTAGGGTTGTAAGTGTAAATAAAATGTTCAATTTTCAAATTGCATTAATTGTGTGCTGCTATTTTCGCCACTGCCTGTCTTTGAGAGGCTACAAATGGCTGAGTTTTAAAGCTGGTGATGATACTGAATCATATGAAACTAGAAGACCTAAGGACCCCAGTGTTACCGCCCGTGTTTTGCTAGCTTGGGGGCTCCAAAGTTAGGCTAAATTTTGGCATGGGTAAAAAAAAAAAAACGTAGCTATTTTCACAGAAGTCCCTTGACCTCTTACTTCCCGATATCTGAATGAAAAGGGGTTCTGTGGGTACCCACAATTCTCCTCTACAGACATGTTTACTTTATGTTAGTCACATGCAGTTTTGGGTAGAAATTATGTTTATCACAGATTTATGACTGGAAAAACTTGACATACAGTGTCTGCATCTCAAATTCATCTTCAGGTTTCCAGCTTCCAGGTGATATAAACCACTTCTATGTGGCATATACTGCTGACCTGCCGTCTCCCCCAAAAGATCACATGTCCCACACAAGAAAGACTCACAGAAATTGCATGTTGCTATATTTTGTCTCTTCAGCCAAACTGTTGTAACAGTACAGTGCTTATTTGAAAGAAAGAAAGAAATCTAAAATTTACCATAATAAAGTAATTTTTTTTGTCGAAAGTTTTGAAGTGCAAAATTCTTGAATTTTAAAGCTGTGATGACTAAAAATGTGACTAATTGAGAATAATTATCAAAATCATTTGACAGCCCTAATTTTAATGTACTGTAGCAATAAGAGTTATAATGCAATGATCTTTCCAAAAAAAACAAAGTAAGTTAGTGACAAGCAAACATGAAGTAGGCCTTTATTATTGTAAAATGCTTTATATTGTGGTATGATTATGGTTATAAAGCACTGTGGCTATTTAAGAGTGCTTAAAGGTACAGTTATTTATGGGTGTTGTTGGCTTAGTGGTAGAGCAGGCGCCCCATGTACAAGGCTGTTGCTGCAGCCGCCCAGCAGCCTGTGGTCCTTTGCTACATGTCACTCCCGCTCTCTCTCCCCCCTTCACACTTGCCTGTCCTATCTATTAAAGGCTGAAAATGCCCCAAAAAAATCTAAAAAAAAAAAAAAAGGTACAATTATTTAGTGCTTTAGGCAAATTAATAAGCAGCATAAGTGTGTTCATGATGCATTATAGTTATGGGTGTTTTAGAAAGTATATATATGTATATATAGTCTAGTATATTTTTATTGCATCAAGTCTTCAGATGCTGTTCTGATACTTAAAGGTGTCACATAATATGTGGCTGCAAAGTCAAAAAGCCATTAGAATGTAAAATTCTGAAGAATAAATTATATGTGTACCTTCAGGCAACATCCACTAGACTTGATGTACAGACGAAGGGTTCTGCCACAGTGACTTGGCTATTCATAGATTTCTCTTCAACAGCAGCAGCACTCCTTAGATTGTCCCTGGGCATTATAGATGCTCCATCAGTGTTCACTAATTAGGAGGGCGCCTTTTTTTTTTTTTTTTTTTTACAGACGACAAGGGAGGGGACACAAGAGGGAGGTTTGGAAATTAATCACTGAGGTTTATTAATGAGAGTGTATCTGCCCTGTGTGGTCAGAGAACAATATGAGAAGGAGCGGTCCAACGCGAGCTCCATCCATCACTCTGGAAACTGCGTGGAGACACCAGCTGAGCAAAGCTTTTAGAGGAAATCTTTACTGTGGGCACAAGTGAAGAAAAGAAAATCATCATCTCAAATAGCATATGATTATTTAGCTGGGTATGGACCTGAAATTATACTTGCTACTGTTAAAAGACAAATCTGCTGCATAATGGACCTGGATGAATTTCTCTTAAAAGAGCACCTGAATGTGATCCTGTCAGCCTCCCGGTATTATTTCCACCCCCACTGAGCATTCAGTCTTCAGAATCTCTCCCAAATAATTACATCTTAGATTAATTCTGATTGACTCCAGCTCCTTCTGTCTGTTCCATCACCACAAAATCATTAGGTTGAAATACATATAATGTAGTGTGCAGGCTTTATCAGCAGGATCTAAACTTGCATGAGCAGCTTTAAAAATGAGGGATCCAACCTCAGTGAGCGAGCGACACACTCTTTAGAAAATAAAATAAAAAAAAGAACCAGAAAGGTATTTCTGTGGTGCTGTATAGCTTTGTTGTGCTTTAAAGGGATAGTACACCCCTAAACCAAAAACACATATGTTCTTCTTACCTGCTATTTATCACTGTTTTGGTGTGAGTTGGAGAGAGTCTGAGATCGGTCGTAAAGATTTCTGCCTTGTCTCTTTCCAGAAATCATGACCTGGTTACTCAAGATTAAACAAGACCTTGTTGTTAACATGTAGAGCTATTTTCTTTCTACTGACCTACACCCGCCAACCGTATCACCGCGCAGATGAAAGCATCTACTCATGGACGAAAAGCTTGTGCTAATGACAGCATGAAATGCAGGTTCCCAGGAACGTCCCACAGCCTTACAGCCTATTTTTCCCAGTGGCCACTTGTGGTATTACAAGAAATAGCCTGTGTGTAACTAATTCCCCATAGGCAACCATTGTAAAAGAGGCATCTGTAAAACTGTTTACAGGACACTTTGAACTGCAAACAAGTTCAATTATGACTCTTTCTATTATGAATTTTTTATCCATGAAGGTTTGTAAAACTTCCCTCAGGTTGAGTAAAGCGATTCAAAATTCATGACATGACAAGCGGGAACTCATGGGTGGGGCTGGTGGGAGAAACACTATTGTGCATACTCAGTGGGTCACATACCAAGGAAGTAAACCCGGAAGCTATAAAACTTTTTTTGGTAAATGCGCAAGGCAAGCAATTCCATCTGAATGAATAGGTGCCGTCTTGGTAGCCGGTATCTAGGTATTTCTATAAATCAATGGTGAGATGTAAACAATAATGTCATTCTCCTCAGCTGAGCTGTAATGCTGGCTAACTCAGTGATGCTATGTGAGCTAGCAGCAGATCCATGCTTTCTTCTGCGCAGCAATATGGTTGGCAGGTTTGACAGAAAGACAATAATTTCCACACGAAACTGCTCACAACAAGGTCCTTAGATTACTTTGTGTGACCAGGTTGTGATTGTGGTAAAGAGACATTGCTGTTGAGTTTTTTAAACGTACTTCTTTGGTGATTGGAGCACCACACGCCGAGTGCCATCTAATTCTAATTATATTCGAGAAATAGCAGACATCTCAAAAGCTGGTATCTCCAACACTTGGTTACTTACACCAAAACAATTTAGATTGATTAATAGCACTACAGGTTAACAGAGGCTATGAATTTTTGATTCTAGAGTGATTTATCCCTTTCATTTTCAATAAAAATGCGTCTTACTGTTGTAACAAAGAGTGTAAACCCATGCTAGCAGCTCAGCTGTGAGCCTGTATTAATGACACAGCTGTGCTTTGTGCTAAATGCTAACGTCAGCATGCTAAAGTCACAGTAACTCTATTAGCATGCTGATATTTAGCAGGCAGCTGTTAATAATGTTCACCAAATTAGTTCAGCCTGTTATCTTGCATTTGCTAATTAGCACTAAACAAACACTAGCCACAGGCTGACTGAAACCTGCTGGTGGCACTAGATTGGCAATCACCAAAATCATTAGGATTCATTCTCTGTAAACGTAAAATATCTGCACAAAATGTCAGAAGAATTTTATCTAATACTTATAAAGTGTGGACCGATGTGGTACCAGCCAGACAAACACAATCAAGATATGGACATGTTTTTATACTGTGTGATGAAAATGGAAAATGAAATCTAGCTTGATAAATGAAAGGAAAAGTGTTAGTTGGGGTGATACATTGCACAAGGCGAGCGAGGCAATATGTCAGTTGTGGTTGGCGTCTTTGTTTGGTTGAGGGAATTACATCATGTGAAAGTTGTGAAAAATCTACTTTACTGTGCTGTGGACAGAATATTTTCTGCAGCAAAGAGGAGAGTCGTCTGAAAATAGCTTCAACAGAGTAAGAGCTGTCAAGTTTGGGATATTATTTACATTTGAGAAGTGCCTCATATCTTAAATCTGAATGTAACCAAGAGTGGAAAAAGTCATAAATGTAAAAAAGATGATGTCATGAAAGAGACAAACTGGGACAATGTCCTGCCTTCCACTCCACTGAGGTCAAGGGAACCTCACACGGGAGCTTTGACTCACAGACGGGCTTCAGCCAAACCACCTCAACCAGCTCCCAGATCTCACTGAGCTTTGGAGGATAAATTCAGGGTTCCTTCCAGGAGGCAGCTGGTCAGGCACGGAGGGCCAGGAGACAGTGGCTGTATGCTGGAGGTTTCTGCGGGTGACTTCATAACCACTGGTAATCCTGTAGAGATGCACAGGGCCACCTCGGCAAAGTAGGACATTGCTCATTGTCTTGAAAACTGTGTGCTTCCAAATGAATGATGTTGAAAGTTGTACAGTATTGATGTGGGAAGGAGTTGACCGTAAAAGTGTGGCAAATCTTTCAACATTTCCTTTGGTTTAGACATTACGATTGATTAAAGTGCACCAGAAAAAGACTGATACTCAATACTAGTCTTTCTCTGCCTTTTCTATCGGTTAGGGTCAAGCTAGACAGGCAGGTTTCTAACTAGATGGTTTCTACTTCAAATACCAAGACCAGCGGGGGAAATCTAAGCAGGGAAAGTGAATGAGGAATGTTTTTTTCCTCCCTCAACGACTACCATCGAACTGCCCCTTGTTATAGGCACTTAACCCCCATTTGCCCTTGTGGAGTCACTCTGTGGCCAACAGCAGAGGACTGTGCTGGGCAGCTCCTCGCTGTAAATGTAACTGAGTGAGTGGGAAGCATGGCATCTACCATCTCTACATAGATAAGGGATGACAAATTAGAAAAACAAGGTTAGCGTGTGCCTCTGAATGCTAACAACGTTTTATTTTCAAAGGGTGACCTAGATCAGATAAATTGGGGTTTTCAAGCTCAAAATGTGACCACACAAAGACTTGGATGTTAAAAAGATTTTAAAAAAAATAAGACTCTGTAACCTTTTTCCATGAATTTCTAAAGGTACAGCAATTTCAAGAAAACTCCGAATCAGAAAGAGAACTCTTACATTCGACCTCAATTATAACTTCAGAGGATAATTCAACTTTTTAACAAGTGGGATATTCAGATTGAAAGTTTATTCTTGACTAATAAAAAAGCAACAGACCAAACAAGCTCACCACAAGATCCACTCAGTAGCTTTCCAAAGCCTTCGGTAAGAATTCTAAAGAAGACCTATTATGCTTTTCTGTATTTTGTATCTTATGCATATAGGCTAAAGTTACAATGTCAGATGTTCATATTAAACGTAGCCAAAGTTTTCAAATAATGAGGTAAACCTAGGCTATGTAGAATCAATGTAGGCTTCCTTTTATTCTGAACACTCCCTTTTTTTTCTACTCTAGCTACATTGTGAGATTATAGTGTGACAGTTTTCTACATATGGTCATCGGCTCCAGGTGTGCTACTGTAAGTGATTACAATATATAGCCTACACTGCAACATGAAGCTACATGCTAACATCAGAGAAACATGCAAACTTGGTTGAAGATGTTACTCCCTGATTTCGGATCAGATTCCTGCTGGAATATGTCTGGTCATGTTGAGAGGCCTTAATTGGTAGAAAGTGCAGATTCTCAATTACAGTCATTCATTGGCTACAAGTAGCCCCCACTGCTAATGTACATGTAGCTTCATACGAACATCAGGGAAGCATATAATCTTTGTTTGCTGGAACATGTCTGGTTGTGTTTAGAAACTTTTATTGGTGATTTTTCACTGTAGAAAGTGTGGTTATTCTCCGTTGTAGTCACTCTCCAGTGAAATGAAAATGCTGACCAATCAAAGCAGACTGGACATTTCTTGGAAGGGGTCTTAAAGGGATAGTGCACCCAAAATGAAAATTCACCCATATGCTGATGGAGGCTCATGTGAAGTTTTAGAGTCCTCAGAACAACAAGGGGAGAGGGGGTAGCAACACAACTCCACCTAATGGAGGCTTACGGTGCCCCAGATTCAAACATACAAAAACACATAATTGAAACCACAAAATATCTCCATACTGCTCGTCCGTAGTGATCCAAGTGTTCCTCATATTTGCACGGGCTACACATCAGTGGCGCCAGGTTTTGACAAGTAAGAATAATGTGTGTAAAAAAAGACCATATAAAAATCAATATTCCTTGTTCTGCTGCCTTGACCTTGAGAGTCTACTTTTTTTTAATAAACTGTCCATTGTGACTTATAGATGTGAAATGCTAAATCAGTTGGCTACTCTTTTAAGAAGTCAGAGTGAAAGTGAATTATACGTCTGTAAAGTGTCATAACAATGGACAGTGAGGGTAATCATTTAGAGTTTAGAGATTCTACCCTATCGTAATTCTTTTAAGCAGCTTTGCTATGTTCCCAGATCTCAGAAATTAACTAGGTGAGTACACCGTTATGAACAAGTCTAAACGACAGAGTGGATTGCGTGTGATTGCCAGTGATCCATTTGAAAGATGACTTTTTTATCGTGTCCAACACTATTACAAATGACCGCCAGTGAAGAAAGTAACATATTACATTTACTCTTGTTACTCTAACAAAGTTTTTTTGTGCGTTTGCGTACTTATATTTTTTGAGTATTTTTGAAAATCAGCAGTTTTCCTTAAAGTACTTTTTTATCACAAGTATTCTGCTTTGCCACGTTTCAAGTTTAAGAGTAAAACAAAAGTCACACGAAAAAATCCTGATAAACTGAGTGAGAACAGAACAGAGGAGAGGTGATCGATCAGCAGCTGCAGCTGAGATGAACCTGCTGGTGTGTCTGCAGCTGCAGGAGGGCAGGGCTCCAGAGAGGTGACACTCTGCACTCAGCTGCCACTGTGGAAGAGATATGTGTTCTAAATGTGTACTTTCACTGGCCGAGTGTCAGGTGGTGCTGGGGGGGCGGAACAGCGGTCACATCCAGGAAAAAATGAACAACAATGCAATCAAATAAGGATCACAAATTTATGAGGTATGATTATGATTAGCTGAGTGGACTGGTTACAGTGGGACAGAGAGGCTGAGTGGACTGGTTACAGTGGGACAGAGAGGCTGCTCTTATATCATTTGTTTAAAATGACCTGCTTCATCCTCTCTTGGCATCTCTTGTCTCGTCCCCCTCTGTTTGAATGGCGTCTTCGTCTTTCCTTTTTTTGTGCGTCTGTCTTCCTTCCAGGTCTTTGTGGCAGAGACGTTGTGCAGCGTTGTGCATTACTGATCCATGTTCTTTACATTTGGAATTAACCTGATATTGTGAGGTTGTTTCTCTCTACTGTATTAAATAGATTAACACTTGTAAAGCCGCTTCCAATGACTTTCAGCACCTTCACACAACATGTCACATTTACTCATTCATACGCACATTCATACACTAGCGGCTGAGGCTACCATAGGAGGTGCCACCTGCTACTCAGTTACACATTCACACGCACTCACACATTGGGAGCAATTTAGGTTTCAGTATTTTGCCCAAGGATACTTTGACATGCAGACTTCAGAAGCCAGGGATCGAAATGTTGATCTTCCGATTAGTGGACAACCCGCTTTATCTACCTCCTCCTGAGCTGCCCTCATGTCTGTCTTCCTGAGGTCTCGCTCACCGTTTTTGCTGTTGAGGGTATTTCTGTGGAGTGTCTCCTCATCTCCCATATGGAAAAGATATAGATACATCTTATAAAGTTTGTATCTCTTTTGTCTGAAACTTGTACGTAATGCATATGACAGTGAAACCCGATATAAGATCCTTATTAAATCTGTACAAAATGAAACTTGTATGATTTGGGTACTTATAAGAACATTATATGATAGTAATTCCACATACAATATCCTTAGTAGAAAAATGTAATATCAAACTTATATGAGTTGGACAATAATCAGTGAAACTAAACTCTTGTAAGTATTATAGAAAACACTTACAAGATTTACTTGTGGTGCCACAAACATGAAACAACATAATCTGATAATAAAATTGAAGGGAAAAGCATATGAGTTGACTGAAAGCAGGTTTTGAACATGTAATGACAATGGACTGTTAAAATGTTGCTAAGTTTAGCATTTTTTCAAAACCAGGCATCATATTCTTCTCTCTAAACTAATTAAATTAATAATTTAGGAGCTATTATATCAAATAAGTTAGGAAAAATGATTAAATCAACACAGCAAATATTCAAAATCCCTGTCGAATGTATTCAATGTAACGCAGAGATTCTTGTAGAAATAGTTTTGCACAAGATCAGCAGATTACATAAGTTGCACATTTACTTAAGAAAGAAAAAATGGCAATACTCGTTCCCTTTTTACATGACCCAAGTTCATTATGACGGTGCTTTAATAATTGTTGTACCACTTTACCACTATTCTTTTGGATTGTACATCAAAATACATAAATATTGATAACATGCATTACAAAATGTTTCACATAAGAATCAATGGATATTTTGTTCACTCTGATATGTGCCATTTTATTTGTTACATTGGTAAGATACATAAATGTTTCCTTTCAGCTCAGAAACCCAAAATCAATAAGTGACAATCATCCGGTTAACATTCAATCATTTACAGTAATACGTGTTCAATAGCCAAAACACAATCGAGCTAGACTGTGGACACTGCATGTACATACATGGTCTAACTATTTGAGTTGCATTTATGGCTTTGTGAAAGCCTGTGGGAAAGTGGACAGTTGACATATAGCTCAGTTGAGTTCTGATAAGAGAACCTCTGGCTAACTTCTGCACTGTGCAATTGCCATATTTTCCTATGGCATATAAACACTGATCACCCATGTCAATAAAGTGTGAGACTGTAAACATACTTCACATACTGTACTTCCATCTTTCAAAAGCACAACAGAGTTGTTTCTCTGTTTTGTTTTGCTGTAAGTATGACCATGAACAACGTCTCCATTTACAGCAATTCTCTTGTAGCAACTCACCACAGAGTTTGTGGGAACCTCTCTCACTGTGTGGAGAGCAGCTTGGTCACCAAGACATATTACAAAAAAACTATATGTAATGGTACATATTCATATATGTTTTTATACTGGTTTTTATTAAATGACATACAATGAGCTTATATAAAGCATAATTCCCCTGCAAAATATATTGACTTTACATACAGAAGACATATATAGTGGTATTTGTTCAGAAATGTAAAGCATATGTCTTTAAAACAGACATATAGAAAAAACTGCAAAAATTATATGTAGCATGTATGGAAAACATACTTTGACATGTACTGTCCTTATATACCGCATACATAGATTTCACATGATTCTTATGTAATTCTTTTTATTTTCTTGTATGAAAAAAATGCAAAAGTGGCCACTTTCAAGAGTAAATCATATAAGCCTTATATGATGCACAATACCTAAAACATAAACTGAAGGTGATGGAACTTCTTATAAGTTTTTTCTATTTTTTTCCCATATGGGCTGGATCAAGTCAAAAAATGTGGCTGAAGTAATTAATTTATTAATTCTGTAAGCCATAGTAAGTGCTAATCCTCTGAGTCTGGATTCATTATCACTCTACAGTGGATAAACAGAAGCTGCTGCCATTTACTGTTGTTTAAATAGTTTATTTAAACACAGTAGCTAATATGAAACAACAGGTGTATGTTTGGATTCTTTCAGATTATACTGTATACGTCACTGAGCCACATATCCTCATACAACCAGTCGTATGAAATCCTACAAAAATGATGTTTCGTCCTTAATGTAAAGTTACGTATTTAATGTAGAGTTATGGAGGTCAGGTTTAGGCAAATAAATTTACTACGGTTAGAATTAACAAAAGAAACATGATGAGGCTGTACCTTAAAATGACTCAAAGTTCACACGGTTCCGGACACAGGTCTCCTGGGGAAAGTCCTGCATTTTGCAACCCATTCACCACTCCAACCTGCCTCCTATGTAGACCACTCAGGACCACTTCCTTCATTTCTCACATCAACGCATTGATCATGTGACCGCAGCCTTCCAGAATATGTTAGTTGTGCACAAATAGGTTCATCATTATGAGGGATATGTACAAATTTTGGTGCATAACATAGGAAATCATACACACAGTGCATGAGAACAGCCTGCACTAAGAGTTTTGTGTCTCCCAACTTTAAGACTGTATGTTTTTTTTTTTTTTTTTCCACTGGAGACCTATTCACCATCTGTACATAAAGTCAAAGTGTAACACTAGATGTGCCTTTTTAAAAGAGCAAGGTTAAAAAAAACAGCTGATATTTATAACATATGAACCGGTGCTCTTTTTTTCTGAGCTTGTCTAATTGCATTTTGGTGAATTGTATTTTTTATTAATATCTCCACTGCCAGTTTTATTGCAGGGCAGTGCATGGTTGCAAGCTATAACAGTACATGCTCCTTCGTGATCAAGACATTGATCGATGATCTTCTTCATGCTTTATAATTTTCTCTATACCACCAAGAATTTTCCACTAAAACAACTTCAAATGATTATGCCAAAGCTCAAATAATAAGCCTTAATGATAAATCATCCATTGGATTCCAGCAATAAGGGGCTGAAACTGCATTATGGATAGACTTGATCTACACTAGACACTTTATGCTTTTTTTTCCAGCATACTCAGTGATAAAAGTTTTAAGTTTGCAACCTGAAAGCCATGAACAATGCACCATGTTAGTTCATTCTGTTTTCTATCAAAAGTTCATTACTACAGAAGCAGTTTCATAGTCTGTTAAAAGTAAAACAGCTTCTATTGTCAACTTTAATTTAACAAAATAATTAGACATTCAAACTCAGTGACATTTTTTCACACTGCAAAATTACTTTCACCATCTTTTCCCTAAATTGTGAAGCTATTTTAAGTTGTCTTTTCTTTTGCTTGAAGGATGTTACATATTATCAGGCTGTATCATGCTCTAACTGTACATGACAATAACTATGGTAAAGTACTATTGGTTGATTTCTTTGGCCATGCAGGGACAGTGGAATAAGCTTCAAAAAACTAACATAATGTTATGTAGATAAAATGGCTTGTTAGCAAACGGTTGGCTGACCAACATTAATACTGACTTGGCTTCATATTTCTGGCCACCTGGTGAATGGAAATCCAATATTCACTCTCCATTACTTAACAGGCTAATGCAGCAGATCTGCAATCTGCACAATCCAATCACCAGAAAAAATGTGAGTTTCTGCAAATGATGAATTTGTTGCATTTGTACATTATTATGTTGTGGATACATTAAAACTCAACGTTTCAATAAAATTGTGGTTAGGTTCAGGCACAAAAGATCGTGTTTTAGCTTAAAATACTTGGGGCACAATCCCCGCTGTAAAAGCAGCTATGTCTCTGTAACGACCACATTTGTGGCACTATCCTGGCAGGAAACCCAGGAATGCCTCAATAAGTTTTTTGTTACACTGTTCTGGAAATGCAGCAATGTCTCAGTAAAAAACAACTTTTTGTGGTACTAACCTGGATGGAGCAACAGCAATGTCCCTAGAAAACAGCTAAAAGCCGCTGGAAACCCAGCGATGACTCACTACTACCCGCCGACTGTAGCCCCTTTTACACTGCCAGATTTGCGGCGAATGTTGGCCCGTTTTGCTGGCAAGCTGCAAGTGTTTAGACACACAGAGCCAGATTGGTGAGTTGATCCGAGGTGCCCAATTTTCCGCCTCGTAGGGTAGACATATTGGCGGAACCCTTTTAGTTTAAACAGAACAAGGCGGCCTTCCACCACGGGACGGGCTGTTGAAGACTTGTGGGAGGAGCTGTTGATGACGCTGCACGTGCGACCCACTTGCGGTGGATAAACAGGAAACAGCTGATAGCAGGAATTAGCGAGCAGCTAGTAGCAAGAGGGAAACGCAAACCTGACAGACACTGTAAAGATGAGCAACTGGGGAGACAAGGAATTGCACACCTTCCTTGCCCTCGCAAACGAAGAGGCCATTAACCGTCAGATGACAGGAATGGTGAGGAACTGGCTGCCTTACAAGAGAATTGCCGAAGGACTGACCAGCCGCGGCTTCCCTCCCACTTCACTGTTTACGTCACACGCTGAGCTACACATTTTGTAACTTGCTCACGCCCCCCATTGCCCCGAAAAAAGCGCATTCTGTATCAACAAAAGTACGTAGGCAGCATTTTGCCGCACTGCCTGATTTTGTTTATATACTGCCAATGCTGGAAGAAGACTGATTGGGCTTTCCTGCAGATTTGCACAATTCCTATTTAAAAAAAGCTTTTGTTGTTGTTTGTTTTTTTCCAACAGTTGTCTGCAGCTTGGGTTATAAACCAATAATCATACCTTCTATCTCCCGATAACAAAGTCAGTTTATGTGCTATGTTACTTTAGAATCTGGGCTGATCCTCAACTTAAATCATGTGAGCAAACTGTTGATGTAAGCCATATAAACATAAATTTTGGGGGATTTTTCCAACACTAATAATGGATTAACAACTTTAATAACTTAATAAGCCAAAACATGGCAGCAAAGTGTGTCCCAGCCTTGTACGTCCATTTTAGTGTCCGCTATTAACAGTTTCCATTGTGTTTTGAGGTTTTTGCAGCATGTAATGTTTTCATGCATTGTCAAGTCCATGTATTTGTGCATATGTTGTCAAGTAGGTGAAGATGTTTCTTCATTCGCTTGTGTTGTGTCTGTCTGCAGTGTTTTGAGCTCTCAGGGCCACCGTAACATTTACTGTTTCTGAATAAACTTGCTAAATAGGCTGAAAAAATGAATTGCTAGTCATTACAGCTCGTGTACATGCATGTTACACAGTATGCAGCACATACAGTATAGACCTGTGAGTTACATGCATCATAGAAAGCCATTTACCCAGTCTGGCAGAAGTCTGACAGCTTTAAGAGACGTGCACGGAGAATTTAAACAGGCATTTAATTGAGCAGCTAGCATAAAACCAGAGCCTGGCAGATGACATATGTTAATATGTCAGTTCTTTTTCTGCACTGTAATTTGTTCTCTTGCACACAAGCCTGGAGCAAATTAAATATGTATTTGAATTATTTGAATTATACATTTGTATCACCAGCACGCTAAAGCAATGGTGTGGTGATTAACATTCCTAAACTGCTGTTATGTTAAATCATCCCATGTCTCCAAGAATGCAATTTCATTCATATATTCTTAATAATCATCTGTGTCCAATGATAAATATCTTCTAGGGGAATTAACATATCTCTGCAAAGTATTTTT
Source organism: Epinephelus fuscoguttatus (assembly GCF_011397635.1). Classification (NCBI taxonomy): domain Eukaryota; kingdom Metazoa; phylum Chordata; class Actinopteri; order Perciformes; family Serranidae; genus Epinephelus; species Epinephelus fuscoguttatus. Next base: position 42,125,840 of record NC_064752.1, read on the forward strand.
GTTTTTAGCCACTGGATTTCTTTCTGTAATTTCTCAGTTTGCAAATTTGTGGTCTTCAGTCCTGCTTGTAGCGCGTGACACGTAATTTCTTCAGTCTGTTCCTGGTGTAAATGTTGCCCTGGGGTTTCCTGAAGACTGAGGTGCCAATCATGGAGCCTGGTGGTATAAATGAGGTCTGACACTGGGCACCAGAAATCCCTGAGCTGGGTGTAGCACCCCCACTTCTTAATTACAGCTTAATTAAGCCACTCAAACACAGATGTGGATTCTGTATGCTGATGGTGTTAAAATTCTCAGTTAAATATACTCACAGGATTTTTTTTTTGCAGTAAGAGGAACTTGGGGGCTTTGCAGCTTTTCTATGCATCTGCCAAGATGTGTATATCAGCACAAATATCAGGCTGCTGCTGCTGCTGATAATTGTTTTGAGATCCAGCTACACTAGGTCGGATGAACTCACACGCCTCTCTAGGCTGTGGCAAAGGACATTGCAGTGTGATGTTGCGTATCATTACGCTAATTTAATCCCCAACAACCCCCCAGAGTTTAATTTTGATATCGCTGAAATACAATTTGCACAAGAAAAACGCAGAGAGGAAGTTATTATATGTGTCACACACATCTGCTACATTCAGAATCAGCCATGAATTGGAAAGATGTGTCTTAATTTTCTTTTTTGCATTATAAGAATTCATGCACAGCCACATACTGAACTGCTATGGAAGACAACATACAAATTTCTGGTGCCAATATCATGTCACAAGGAGGCAGGGTGAGTCGATCATTACTAATCTAGTTCATAGCACAATGGCTCTCGTGTTGTTTCGACACTGGGCTTCCTTGATCAGACTCCAGCGTTTCATGGCAGGACCTGGATTTAGTGAGGCCTGTCGGGGCAGGAGAATGTGAATTACGGCTCAATGTTCCTCGACAGTGCTGAGCCGGTGGCTTCATCTGTTCTGACAGGCTCTTGACTGTGTGTGATGATGAGAGACAGCTCCGGGTTGGCGCTCGGCACCGGCTCTTCAGCTGACAATGTGAATTATGGAGACCCGAAGGAGCAAGAGCATGCATCAGCAGACCCCCACTCCTATTAATCCTCCCCTCAAAGGTTCCACCGCAGAGACCCCAGACGTACCTCGGTGCAGCTTGCACGCACTTCAGACACTGGCTGAAACATGATGAAGTCAGTGGACCCCAGTGCCCCATTGACTTCAGTTTCAGCATCTTGAATTTCTCTTGGATTTAAACATAAGTCCTTAATGGATTGTCCTTTTCATTGGAATTAAAATATGTATTATAAATAGGTGCTGAAATAATAACCTTATGACTTTTTAATCTACATATTAATGATTTTAATGGGTCTTTATGCTTCTTTACTATTATCAAGTACATTTTGAGAGAGACCTTTCATGGAGACCCATTTTTTTTAATCCGGCTTAATAAAAATCATTGTTCTATTTCTTGCAAAAATTCTCAAAACAAAACAAAATGTAAAGATGCATTTGCTCCCTTCTCTCCAGTGGAGTTACCTCCTTGCCTGTCACCACTCTCTAGCTGCATGTTGGTTGTGACACCACCACCAGCTGAGCTGTCTCCACACTGTCACTGTCTCTCTCTCTGTGAATGGTCTTCATCCTCTTTTGCATCATTCTCCTCGTCGTCATCATCCACCTGACTATTGCTATCAGATCTGTTGACAATAGACTATTACTCATTACTCTTTTCAAAAGAAACTTGTTACTCCTTGCCAACAGTAATTGATTATGAGGATTTTAATACTCCAGCATCGAATCGACGCTGTAACCATGGCGTTGGCTCTGCGTCAACTTTGAGCCAACGCTATAACCTACGCTGTCGCCTGACGTGCACCTCCCCAGAAATGTAACTAGGCGTCACGGCAACGCAGACCTCCTGTCTATATTTGTAAGATGACAACCATTTCCCTCAATGGAAATGAAGCTTTTATTTACTTTTATTTCACAGATAGAAAACAATAAATTGTGAAGACAATAAAGACCCCACTAAATAGCATTTAAGTCTTGTGTGTTATTTATCCTGGCGTCATATGAGTAGAGGAAATCTCGGCTTGTCGCTAGGCTAATTAATACAGTGTAAAATGCCATAGGTTTGTGCTAATAAGGTTAGCATGTTATATTTGTTTGGAAAATGTCTTTAGTTTAACACAGTTGTTTTGTCAGTGACCCTTGTGGGTTTTTATGGAGCCGAATTAAGTGACGTTACCTTTGTTAAATGTTACTGTTGTCCTTGGCTTCATATGAGAGGAGAAGTCCGCTAGCTGCTAGGCTAATTTATACAATGCAAAACGCCATATGCTTGTGCTAATGACATTAGCATGTTGTAGGCCTATCTGTGGGGAGAATGTGTCTGTGAATGCTGTGAGTTGAAGTGAAGCCGATGTGTACTTGTGTTTGAAATGGTTGCTATTAAGCCATGTTTAATGTGTGTTTTGAACATGTTTTGAATCAACTAAACTTTACTGCACTTCAAAGAAACCCTGCTGCAGACTAGTGTTTCGGAGGTGTAACTGCAGAGTGACACAGGCACACAACTTCACAAGTATAAATGCTCACAACGGTGTAGGCCATGTGCGCAGGCTACGGCGTAAGGTATGCCATAAAATTATCCCTTTAGACTTCCCATTGCATCACTTTTATGTTACACCCCAAAAATTGGTAAATATCACCCCGAATTTCAGATGTGTGCCTCTGTGATAATGTCTGGGTAATTGCCAGTAGGCTAAGTGTAGCTAAGGCTAAGTAGCTTGCAAATCATTTTTTTACCTGGTATTTTTCTGTTGCCTGTTACTGTTTTTATCCCACACATCTGTCTCAAAGACAGAAAGTCATTTGTGGAGCAACTTTTTATCCATAACATATACAACCACAAGTTTCATTAGTTCTCTGTAGTTGGTAATTAAAATCAAAAAATGTTTTGGTTGTTAAGCCAGGAGGGCTTACCTTAGGTGGCGTGTATTTCCTGGAGCCTCACGTTGTTGTTGTTGTTGTTGTTGGTTTTGGAGTACTTGTAATGTTATTACTGAAATTTTATTAGCAATTAGTTACACTACTCGTTACTGAAAAAGTAATAGTAATACTGTAAGGCGTTACTGTCCAACACTGACCGTAGCTAACCAGAAGTAGTCCTACCAGCTAGCTAGCTGGTGCTGTTAACAGTCTCTTTAAAGCTTACTTCTCTATTTTGCCAGTTGGTTGGCACGTGCAGCCTTGATGAGCTTGCCAGCAAGGGACAGGGGGCATGTACATAATTGGCTAAAATCTGAGGGGGTGGTGACTGGTGACAACTTGTACTTATTCTATTATAAGATAATAAAACATGAAATAAATTCTGCTGAACTCAAAAGCCACAAATAAAACAGATTTTTGAAAAGGACATTATGAAATTTTAATAATAATACAAATACTAATAATGATAGCTTAAATTTTTATAGCACCTTTAAATGGACTCAAGGACATTTTACATATATGACAATTTCTTCAATTGAGTAAAAATAAGCTAATGAAACCAAATTTACACCATTTATTCCTGGGATCATTATTTTTGAGTTCCATACCCTCTACATGTAATCAGTTTGAAAGCAGCATTTTACCACCAACGAATCACTGATGCTCAGTATCTCCATACAGGCAAGTTCACATTTTGAAAATAATAACACATGGTCAAGGACTGAGTCTTGTCAGTTAACATCAGAAATCAATGCTATCTACTGTAGCTGAGTTATCCAGTCATATCCATCATTTCATTTCAGTTACATTTCTGAAAGAACCATTGATATAACAATGTTACGATTCTGAACAGTGGTTGAACCCTAACTTGAGCCTCTGTTGAAGGAGATATGAAAACTGAGCCATTCCAGTGAAAAGACAAATCCTGTTGCGTGTTCCTCACTAATCCTCCCTTTGGACGGTAAATGTATTGCAGAGCTTAGAAACACACCACCCAGGCTGAACCGTGATGTACAATCTCCAGGAGACAATAGAATTGGTGAGTGTATTTTCTCATCTCATGTCTCTGCCAAGTTCACATGCCCACACACACACACTCCAGTGCCAACTGCATCCCTCCCCCCGCCCCCAGCCCTCACAACCCATCCGCCACCGCAAACCACCATAATATGACGGATTTATAAGCCGGAGGGCATTGGTGAGAATATATAGAAAACAAGCAAACTTTATATAAAGTATCTGCACTTAGGGACTCTTTTCTCCCTAAAATGAGGTGGTAAGCAATCGTCAGTGCTAAAATCCAATGAGAAGGACATTATTCTCATCTCCTGTGAAATTAATCCCTTTTACTTATTTATTTATTTTAAATTAATCTTAATTCAAAGATAATACAAAGCTAATGGATACAATACTGGGAAGCCATTGGCATCTTGGAACAGTAAATCCGACCAGGAAGAGGAGTTGGGGAAGAGTGCATTGCAACAGAGACTATCCTGTTGCACACATGCTGTCAGCTAATCTCATTACTTAGAAAGAGCAGTCTCCACTGTTGGCATGTTGTCTAAGGTTAACACACCCACTCACGCACACACACACATACACACACACACACAAATATACACACACACAGAATGTGTTGTTGAATATATCCATTTCACTTTCGGTACATTTATATGTGTCGATAGAGATCTTTGCTCTACACTAATGAAGGTTGCAATTGATTTTACATTCCGGGCATGCTGTGTTTTCCTAGACATCGGATCAGGATGTTCCAGCACCAAAATGTATATTGTTGCACTAATGCATGCATTCATTTAACAATTGGTATGTGACTGGAATGTATATGAAGTGTATCACATCATAAAATGAACCCATTAATATGTTTTCTTCTGAAGAGGCTACATATGCATTTTTAGTTGGGAATTTAACAGGTCAAGGAGAATCTAATCACTTGGGTTTTTTTTCTTCCAATTGAAACCAGCTCTACATCATTATGAAAGTACTCAGTACACAGAGCAGTAGGTATTTATTCCTTTCATTGTTTTGTTGTATGTCAGTTAGAGGCCGTCCTTCCTGACTGTCAGGAGCAATAACATTTCTGCAGCAGAATTGTCTAGTCATATCATCAGGTTTTAACCTCTGCTGAATTGAATACAATTCTGCACCAGGAAGGACACATTATTGAACTGACAGCTCCATACTAGTGTGAGCCAATCCTCCTCCCTTTATACAGCACTATATGCATTTGATTCCACAAAATTAGATTACTTTGATATCAGTCACATTTTTTCCACTCAGTGTTTTCACACAACATCAGCATCATCTTTCATTATATGCGACTACTTTGGAGGTCCTCCACTGCGCTCATAAATACAGAGGATTATTCAATTGCTGTCAATCTGTCTGCTGCCTCATATATTTACTGCCATCACAGAGGGTCACAGGATTCAAGGGGAGAGCTCCTGGATTTCAGGTTGGTTTCTGTGTTCCTGATGCACTGACACAGGATTCTCTTGCCCAGGGCTGTACCTGATCCGTGCAGCAGTGGTCACATAGATGCCACCAGCCTTAAACATGTATCTCCGATGAATTATTTACACTGCAGCAGAGGTGGGAGATACAAAGGACATGCAGTCAAAACACATCTGGCTGGTAAGACACCCTGGTTTGACAGTGGAATAGAGTAACACTTCACTAAAATCCTTCCTACTTCTACAACTACTGAAGCATATAAACACATAAAACATTTATTAAACACTATAATGTGGTTGTAGCCTGAGCATATTTAAGGACATTTTTAAGGGTTTACTAATTCATTGCTAGACAAAAACAATACTGAATGATTAACAACAAGGTAAGATTTCATAGCTGTAATGATATTTAACAAAAGATAATTCCTGTGTGGGTTAAAATAATAATGATAATATCAAATGTTTCATGCACATGTGCTATACTAATGTCAGCATCATAAAACAATGTATGAAACCAGTATGAAGTCACCATTTGTGGACTCTCATTTGAAAGCCTCAAGTCTGGTATTTTGATCTTTGCCATCTTGGATTTTTGGAGCCAGAAGTGAACATACTTTAACAAGAGGTTGGAGAGAACCCTAGCGCTAGCTGCTAGCTGCTAGCTCAGTTAGCACAGTGCATTTACAGTACCAATATAGTTAACTGTGACGATGCTAATGCTGATTTTTGCTCAAAAAAACCCAAAAAAAAACAGGCATACAACAATATAAAATAACATGTACTTATTGGAAAAATTGAATAAATGACTACTTAGAGGGTCTATTGGTACAACGCTGAAGAGGACTTTTGTAGCCAATAGGGTTGGGAACGATTAACCGATACGACCAGATATCCGGTTTGACAAGCGAGAGATACGACTACGTCGGTAGCAGCCTCCTCAATCAATACGAATCAGCCATGAATCCTTAGATAAATCGATTGTAGAGTCATGGATTCGGGTATCGCGAGACTAGCAATCAGTTGACTGGCTTTAACAGTTTGCATCTCGAAAACAACGCAAGAGCCGGCTGCTCCGTAGCAGGCATTACTGACAACGATAATGGATGTAAACATCAGCGCCAGCTTGACTGGTGGAAATGAGGAACAGAAGCTAATGCTGGTTGGATAAACCAGGGAGCAGCCAAGCCGCAGCAGAAACTAAAGGCGAATCCTGCCAGTTGTGGGTTGAACGGGGGTCACAGACACAGACACAGACAGAAATACGTATTCCTGTCAACACAGGGCGCATGATAACGACCAAGAAGCCCGGCTCCAGGTCCAAGAAGTCTTCGTCGATGTCATGACTGCCCAGAAATACCAGGCGAGCCCTGGCAGCACTCAGGTATGTGACATGTTAGAGGAGAAACGAGCAGTTCACATTTCCACAAACCTCACCGCACTTTAGGGACTGTTCTTTATTTATGGAGGGACTGTTCTTTACAGGGGAGGAGGGTGGCTGGTTGATTTTTATTTTATTTATTTATTTTATTTTGATCCCCCCTATGTTAATCACTTATTGATGCTGTTTTTGAAGTATGAATAAGTCAATAAGTAATTTATTCCTTTGAAATATCATTGATGTATTATAGAAAAGTGATTTATCTTTTTATAAATGACAAACACAGAGTGTAGCAAACACAGAGAAATAGTCTGACATGCTGTCAGTGATAAGCTGCTAGTCATCACAGTCCATGATATCAACTAATAACAGGAGATGTGAGATTCTGCCCCTACATTGCATGTTATTATTTTATTCTGCTTTATGTTTATATTGTACAGCGTTATGATAAACTTTATTCCAGACTCAAGTCCATATAAGATACATACAAAAACAGAGACAATGTGTGATTTTGTTGTTGTTTGTCTTTTTATTTTATTTTTGCCAGTGCCATACAGCAACATTGCTACAAATTTGAAAATACTGTAAGAATGTCACTTTTCTAGAATTGGCTTCTTTATTTTATAATGTATGATTAATGTCTACATCAACAAATGTTAACCATAGAATCGTATCGTATCGAATCGTATAGTTCCTACACTGTATCGAATCGTTCTGTATTAAAAATATATCGTTTTTGAATCGTATCATAACCTGTGTATCTAGATACGTATCAAATCGTCTATCACAGAGAGATTCCCAACCCTAGTAGCCAAACATACTAAAATAGAGACAGCCTCATTTTCAGCCCCAGAGGTTGCCATTTGATAAGCATGCTAACATGCTTACAGTGTATGAATGTCTAAACAGAATTTGGTGCCAATCCATCCAGTATACATACCCTACACTACCCCACTGAATGTCAGGGTTGGGTAGTGAGAAATTAGATGTCATCGGGTTTATGTAACCAGATTACCCAAAAAATAAGTAAATTTAAAAAAGAAAACAAAAATTAAACCAAGTACAATAAACCCAGATTACATTTGAAAAAACGTCTATTAGTTACATTGTCAAGGAAAATTTGAGTACAATTTTGTTTATTTCCTTAATGTGTGGCATATTATTATGATGGTTTTTGGATAATAGAGTTTTTATTCCTTTTGATATGCACTGAAAATAGAAGATGAGTCAGTGCATACAAGAACCAAGTCAGCAACAAACACAAAAGAAACAGCATCCCACACGTTGTAGAATACTCACAGTACAGCTGTAGTTTGTAGGAGACCTATGTTTGTAAGATTGATTTGACCAACTGTAAATTCTGAATATGCAAAATGCTTTTTATTTGTATTAAAAATGTTAGAATATTTGTGGTACTCCATTATTTATTGCTGCATCCATTTTTTTAGAATAAGATGCAATATTTTTAATGTTTGATTTTTAAGTAATCCAAAGGTTTCCAATTAGATTACATAATTTCTATAATCCAGTGGATTACATCACCACATTACAGATTTATTTTTTTTCAGTAAGTGATAGCATTTCAAAATTATCTCACCCAGCCAAGGTGGAAATTTCACAGAATAAGTGAAAACCAAAGGGAAAGTCAAGGGTCATTGATATCAGTCAGCTACATTCTCTGGCGAACATGAATATCTGTATGAAATTTCATGTGAATCCATCAAATAGTTATTAAGATATTTCAGGTTGGACCAAAGTGGTAGGCTGACAGACCGCTGTTAGCATGGCTAAAAGAAAACTTAAGTCAAGGTCTGCTTAGGAGATTTCTTCATGCGCTTTCAGCTGCATGTCATGGCCTTCATCGATAGAGTTGCTCAGTTGTCATGTGAGTGAGGCACCTCTAAATAAATAAATACTGTATATATAACTATAACAACAGTCCCAGTCAAAACTTTGGACACACTTTGTCATTCAAGTAAATGGGAAAGAGTCTCTGGTACTGTACTTCATAAGTTAATCTAGTCCATTAATATAATACATAAACCATATTTCACATGCATAGAAATGATACATTATTGCATATTTCACATGATTTTAATTGTGTTATATTCATATTATTCATTAACTGTCAATTCACCAGTTATAGAGGGGAAGTTGTTGTTGTGCTAATGCTAAATGGTGGGTTTAAAAGGTGGTACTGCAAAGGGTATGTAATTTACCTTCTTTCAAAGCCTCAGCTCTGACTGGTTGTTTTCTTTCACATGTGGTAATGCCATTAGAAGTGCTACAAGGCAAGCGAGTAGGCAGACGAGTATGATTTCTTTAACAGATTATCTGTCTCATTTACTGCTGTGTAAATATAATGACAGTTTAAGCAAATATATAAAAAGCTGTTTTTATGAAGGTTGCCAACTATAGCTTTAAGTGTCCTAATCTTTTTAAAGTTGTATTTCAACAGTGTGTTTCATTATGACTGAAGGGCAGATCAAGATGAGCTCTCAGTTAATTTACAATACATATTTATGTATGATTTGTAAAGTGGGTATAAAAAAAGGGGGAGAAAAAGAAGGATTTTGTCTCCGAATGTCAGCTCACTTTTTGAGAGACAGGTTGAAAAACTCAGTGCCATGATAAAAAGTAAAAAAAAAAAAAAAGAAAAGAAAAGAAAAAAGAACGAAAGAAATGGCCAGGAGCAAATAGCGGTTTAAAACCTATTTGTGAATATGACTGTGGCAGGTCTTGACAGAAAGAAGAGGATGGCTGTTGACCCCATGAGAAGAAACCTTTTACTCACATCACTTTCTGCCCTTCTGAGTAGTTTATGGTTTTGTGAGTGCACTTTCACCTAGAAGGCAAATATGATCAAACAGCATTACTAATATACACAGAGATGATGCAAAGCTTGCAGTGAAAACCTATGTACCTAAAAACTACTCAAGATATTCCAAAAACCTCAGCATCTTGTGCAATTTATTCTCCTGTAAGAGGTACAATCAAACAGATTTTAGCTGCATTCTGGGACTGAATTGTAAACGTTATGTTTTTACAGTGGCTTCTGGCTACTCTCTCATTGTCTACCTGTGGAGTGCTCCCCCTTGACAGACATTATGATGTACAGCATCAAGTGCTGGAAAAGTGAGCAGTGCCTTATTATTCTAAAGCCAAAAGGAAATCTAAATCTGAATTGTAGTGTACAGAATTCATACTAGTGCTGGATGACAAACTTACCCTTCTCTGTAAACTGCTAGGTACAGGCTGTTCTAATGCACTGTTCACATGTATACCTATGAAAAGTAAGGTGCTACAGTTTCAATCAAGTACTTCCTGTAAATCTCATGTAATTTTAAAGGCTGCAATCACATGACCAATGTGCTGGGGAACACAGGACTTTTTCTCAGTAGATCAGAGTTAATGACTGTGTCACAACAAGTGAACTATGAGGTATTTCTAGGTACATCGTCACCATGTTTCTTTTCCCTAACTTAACCTAAGCAATATAACTTAACATGCCTGAATGTAACGCAAGTAATTTTATGACAGCCAATTATGTTTTTTTTCCTAATCTTAACCTACATAACATTACTTTCCTAAACCTAACCTACATAACATTACTTATCTCAACCTAACCTTCATAACTTTACTTGTCTCAACCTACCATGAATGGCTTTACTTGCCTCCACCTAACATATATAACTTTACTTGCCTCCAGCTAACATATATAACTTTACTTGCCTCCACCTAACCTACATAACTTTACTTGCCTCCAACTAACATATATAACTTTACTTGCCTCAACCTAACCTACATAACTTTACTTGCCATGACCTAACCTACATAACTTTACTTGCCCAAACCTAACCGAACCTACATAACTTTACTTTCCATGACCTAACCTACGTAACTTTACTTGCCCAAACCTAACCTACATAACTTTACTTGCGTCAGTCTATCATAAATAACTTTACTTGCCCAAACCTAACCTACATAGCTTTACTTGCCTCCACCTAACATATATAACTTTACTTGCCTCAACCTAACATAAATAACTTTAGTTGCCTCAACCTAACATAAATAACTTTACTTGCCTTAACCTAACCTACATAACTTTACTAGCCCAAACCTAACCTACTTAACTTTGCTTCCCCAAACCTAACCTACGTAACTGTACTTGCTTCAACCTATCATGAATAAATTTACTTGCCCAAACCTAACCTAAAATCTAAACTTGCCTCAACCTAACCTACATAACTTTACTTGCCATGACCTAACCTACGCAACTTTACTTGCCTCAGCCTAACCTATATAACTTTACTAGCCCAAATCTAACCTACATAACTTTACTTTCCTCAACACCATCTATGTAGCTTTACTTTTCTAAACCTAACCTATGTAACTTTACTTGCCTCAACCTTATCTACAAAACTTTACTTCCCTAAACCTATCCTTTAGTGACATTACATTAAGTTTGTTTCTTTTTGGTAAGTATGAAATATGACAACACTGTGGGATGCTAATTTGTTGGATATCATACTAACTGTTCTATGCGCATTTTCATAAGATATCACACATTACACAAAAATGTACATCTATTGTATGTGCGTTTTTGTAAGATATTCTATGTTGTATGAGGATATGTTAGTGGGTGAAAACCCCCCACAGACAACATTCATAAGACTGCATGAAACTTGCTCTCATGCATTCTTTCTACTCTTTCAGCTATTCAAAATTGTATGTGGGACCATTTGGGTGAAAAAGTAAACGGTTCATCCAGAGGCCAGTATGGGGAACTGAACTGTGGCTTAGATTGTTTGTCCACTGGCCAATTGTCTCTTTCACAAAAGAGTTTCCAAGGTCAAATAAAATGACAGCAGTAGACACAAAGGATTGCTCAGTACAGTACTGTGCTGCTGTCTGAGTGTGACTTCAAAAGACTTGGCTGCACTCCGATTTATTCCATATATCATGCTCAAATGCATATGTCAGAAGTCGAATTTGCAGCTTGCAGACATTTAATATTACAAACTAAGTGAGATGAAATATGTTTACTGTACAGCTAAACAAATGTTTTTTTTTAATGTCTAAAGGATGTTCTTTGTTGATTATGTCACCTCTCATCTCTCCCATTTTAGAAAGAGCTGAGGACTTTGGCAAACAGGACAGGCTCTCAGACTTTTCCACTGGACTAAAGCAGCGTGTTTGTTTTGCTGTGGCCTTTCCTCCCCTTGGCAAACACTGCTGCTGTCATATAGGGCTCCTGAACCTCACTGAGCTCTGAATACAGACGTGGCCTGTCTATCAGAAAGGCTCAGTCAGCACAATTCCTGCAGTGCAAAGAGACTTCGTCCCGAGGCGCCGAACCCCCACCCTTCCTCACCCCAAGTATTCTCTAATAGCACTCCACTTGATGTGTGAGAAGCACGGCTTGTGGTAGACCACAAAGCATTGAATCATTGTTTGCTGATAAAACACTCAACACAGTGAATGCGTACAGGGAGTCCATCTCCACAGTGCCGGCAATGACTGCAGATGAGACAGAGTAGCCTATGCTGGTCGATTTCATTACAGACTGATATAATGGCATTGTGTTTATTGGAGAGAATGGCAACTTTGCTCGATACTATTTCCCAGGTTTCATTTCATGTGTCTTAAGCCGGCACAGGCTGGGGTTATCAACAAATAGGATTGTAGAGGATTTTGGTTGATGACTATAAAAGGATAATCACATACAACAGATGTCTGTTGAAGAGCTCAAGTTTAGTAATTGGACTGGCTTCCCAAATGAGATGCAGGAATACAGTATGAGGGGTGAATGTTTGATGCAATACCCCGTTTTAATGCATTTCCATTTTCTCCATCTCCTCAAACACCATTCTCTACTGCATTCAAACTAAAAAAGATACAGTAAATAAAAACATCGCTTCGACCTTATTTGATTCCCCCACATCATTATTGGACAAAAAAAATCCACTCCTCGGTGAAAAGAAATGGGTTACAATGGTGATGCGAGGCTCCCAGACTCTGATGGTGATGAGAAGGAGGGTTTCAACAATTACCTATCAACAAGAGATGTGCACTCAGATAAAAATAGCATGCAATACACGCAGAGCTTGTTCTGCTGACTGAGAACCTACAGGCAAAGCAGGCTGAAGTGAGGACTGTCAAATTAGGCACCAAATTATGCATTAGATAGCAAAGGCATGGCTGGTGACTGGTGCGCTGTAAAGCAGCCCAAGTGCTCTGGGAGGAGAGGTTGGAAGGTTGTCTCCTGCTGTAATGGAGCCTGACAACCCTGTAAAAGAGCCGGGAAAAAGGAATAGCAATTCTTTTTACCTTTTAAATACCACGTGCCACTAAATGAGGTGAGTTTCTTAATCCTCCAAATTTTAGAGCTGAGCTTTTTACAGGCCTATGTATGAATTTATTTGGTTCTGAACAGCCAGCAATTCTGTCTTCTCACAGCAACCACCAGCTCACGTACATTTGCTAAATGTATTATATCTTTATCGATATAGAGCTGTCAGATTGTAGAAATGTCTTAATGACTGCCTTTTAATTAGAAGAGTTTGGAGGATCATACTGTTGTTAGAACTGTGCAGAAAATATTAAATTTCACTCCATCTATGCATATTTTTCGATCTTATTTTGTAATAAGCATTCATATGGTTTTCACAAACACTGTGTTGTCAATAATTATATGTTTAATTGCATTTCATTTTGTTTGCATAGTTTAACACAAATCATACTTTAACAAGACTAAATGTAGGGCTGGACCGTAATTAAACATTATTGTCTATTGACTTTTGATGGAATCTCTTTGTATGGATATGATTATATCATTTAACTGAAATCTGCCATCCAAATTAATTATTGTAATGAAAATGAGTTGCTGCTATTTGTTCTACATGAGTGAATATTTTAATTTGATGCCATGCACCACAGTCTATTAAACACAGTTTACAGTAACTGCGTGAAAGAGTGTGATATTAATTCTAATTTTGACCATCCTTAGTCTATAGCCACACTATTGCTCTCGTAGCATATATAGCTCACTACGGTGCCATGATAAAACTGAAAAAACATTCTGCCTTAAGGGTCAGTGGTGCCCCTAAGGAGTGGCCATGGGGGCATTACCACTCTGATAAAATTGCTGCCCCCCCAGCTGGCCTCCCCTGTTGAAGATAAATGAAGGCCTACATTACTGTCTTTAAGATGCTCTGCCACGCTCATTTTTTGAAGTTAGGTAGGTAGGTAGCAGTATCTTCTGAAACTTCACAATTTAAAACATGCATTGGTGCCAACCATGTTGGCAAAGCTTGACAAGAAGGCTGCTAAATAACATTCTAAATTAAGGCGCAATTTTGGTTAGGGAACATTAGCATGGCCATTTCCAAAAGGATATCTTGAACTCCTGAGGGCTTGGTCCTAGTAAATGTTTTGTTTCTTACAATTCAATGTACTCTTTCAAATTGACAGCCAGTGTATTTGAAAAACAATTCATCACCTAACAAATATGTATACAGATATATAACACATTAAAACAGGATTGTTATGTAACTCAAAATGTTAACTGTACTATTATTAATATTTGTCTGTGCACATCAGATAATTAGAAATATTAACTGTAAGCTAAGAAACCAAAGCATAGGCCTAGCAGTGTGTGATTACTCTTCATATTGACATAGTTTTAACTACCCTATACTTCAACAGCATTGCTAAATTCCTGAAATTTGGTTATGGCTTTTGGTTTTGGTTTCCACCCCAAGGTTTTTTTAGTTGCCCCATCTGGTCTTAAATGTCCTCATAGACTGGTGCAAATGATATCCTACGAATAGCGCCCCACAAATGATGTTATGTCCTAACATAATGCTACATAATTAACATAAAGTTAGAGAGTTTAGGTTTAGCAGAAGAAACATGGTGAGGATGTACCAACCTTCAGAGCACCCGTCTCCAAAGGAAAGTGTTTTGAAACCCATCCACTGCCCTAACTTGCCTCCTTAGGGGAGACTGGGGTAAGTTGATCCAAAGGGTAAGTTGAGCCACCGCTTGTTGCTAGGAAACTATAAATAAAATTGAGCATGTGACCAAATATTTAGGAGGAAGGCATCATTTTATGGAGTCTGTGAAGGTAAGAACCACATGGGTTAAGTGGTTAGAGATTTATGTCCAAAAAAGCATTTTTCACTCATGAAAGTGAATCATAAGTTTCATGGGGATTGTGTTTAGACCAAAATAGATCCTTTTTAATTTGTTTTATACATCAATTTAACTACAAAATGAGGTAGTACAGCTAGGATGAAAGTGCACCATTTTAGCTGTGGGGGCTAATAAAGTCAGTATGGTAGCTATGGGGTAAGTTGAGCAATTTGAACAGGGCTCAACTTACCCCACTCCTATGCTCAACTTACCCCAGACACGGAGTAAGTTGTGCCACGAGACCACTTTTTTTGAACATGCTATATTATCAAAACAGTTATGTTTACACTCATTCTGTTTGTTTGTAGGGATGCACAGCATCCTGAAATATATGCACATATATTAGTTAACAACAAAACTGTAATAGCCTTGATGTAATGATCCTGAATATGAAAAGTGGCTCATCTTACCCCGGTCTCCCCTACAGCTCGCTCAAGACTGTTCCCTTGTTTTCTCAATCCTGTCAGCGCACACATGGGTTTTGCATGGATTACTGGCTCATGATTACATGGACTATTTATGAATTTGGATGCATTGCTTTTTGTTTATGAGAACAGCCTGTCTGGCCATTCCTATGAAAAGTTTTGGTTTTGGTGTCCCAAAAGAATATAAAATCCTGCACTACCTCAATTAAATGGGTTTATACTGTACTTTTAATGGGGTTCATATTATGACATCCCAGCATCTCAGCTTGTCAGGTTGTGTAAGTTGCATTTTGTGATTTAGCATGTTAACTTCCTAGTATACTTATATGCTCAGCTAATGTTAGCATGTTAACAGGCTTACCATTAGCATGATAAATCAGCATGTTTGTGTAGCATGCATGTTGCCTATTCATAACAATACCCTTAGACTTACGCTCCATACACACTGTCTGCCTGAGATGATAAAATGCTTGCCTTTGGGCTAAATGTTTAAATCAGACTGCACCAGCCACAGCCCGGGCCCACCAATAGCTAGCACAGCAGAGCAGAAGAGCAGAGCAACACAATCTGCGGAAATATTGGATTTAGATGTTGGTTTTGCCTCAAGCTAAAATTTTATCATTCAGGATAGAAAGAAAACATTTGTTAGAACACTAAAATACAGATGCAAAGCCCCTGGAGGCAATGTTTTTCCCTGAAGGCTCACATAGGGACTGAGTCGCAGAGTAACAAATGGGTCACAATTTAGTTATAATTTCAGCATTACTCACAGTACAGCTGAGGCTTCATAAAATTTGGTCATAAGGTGAGTTATTCTGTCTTTAAAGTAAGTCTTAGATTAGAGGAAATTGGAACCTCTTGCTGGTGCTAGTTAAAGAGTTGTGGGATCACAGCAGTAATTCAGAATCCTCCTCTACAGACCATGTGCTGTATGTCATGGCAAACCATTAATAGTTACTAAGATGACCAACACAGTGCACTCAAGTGTTGGACCAACAGATCGACAGACCAAGCGACCAACACCGTCAACCCCAGAGCTCTGCTGCTAGTGTGGCTGCTAGTGTGGCTAAATTCTCTCATGTGTCACTGATGTCAGTGTGTATGTGCCTGCGTCACAAAGGCAGTCTTGTTTTAAAAATTGAATCTATAGTATCTCAAAACTACTATTAATCCTTCCGATCGATTATTAACCAATGGCACAGTCTCCATATATATTCAAGCAGTGTGCACTATTCTGTATCTTTGCTCTAGAAATCTTGAACATTATTTCTTACCACTGACTAATGTCTATATTGCCATTTCTGCCTAAGGTTGGTGAAAAAAAGGACCAAACTAATTAGTTACTCTTTTGAGCTGTAAGTCTCTGAAGAAATTTCAATCTGCCTTTCGTGCACCTCATAGCAGTGAGACAGCTCCTCTCAAGGTGATGAATGACTTGCTTTTAGTAACTAAGGTGGAAAATCCTGTTTTAGTTCTCCTAGATCTTAGAGCAGGTTTTGACACAGACGATCATTCACTCCTACTCTCTGGGTTGGCATCTCTGCCACTGCTTTAGGGCTGCTTTCTCTCTCTATCTGATGCACAGAACTTTATCTGATGCCATTGGGGAGTTCAGGTCATCGCCGTGGTATCATCCATGGGTCCACTGTGGATTCAGTACTTTTCCAAATATATACTATCCTTACGTTAGATAACACAGTGTGTTCTGACATCCCTTGCTCTTCTCAAAAATACTTTAAAATTATTTGAATCTTGGTGTTTAAGCTTGGACAAATAAGATATTTGTTAAGAATGCTTATGCTTTCTACAAGTTAAACTTTGTGAATTTAATGTAATCCATCTATTTGGATTGTTATGCCTTGTCTACTTAATCATCTGTGCGTATATACGTACACTATCAAAATGACAGACTCCAACAGGAGCTATGAATAAGTCCTGTTTCAATTCTACTTTAATGAGTGCATTTTGAATGGACTTAAAGGTGTATTGATCACCATCACAGCATATTTTTAACTCAAAACTGCCCATATATCTGTGTTTACAGGGCCAAGCAGAACTGTTGGGCTGCATACATAAAACTGTTCAGGTTCATAACTAAAACTCAGAAATAAGCCTATACACTCTGTCAGACTTATAAATCTCATTGTAAAATAGGGCAAGCATGTGCAACATCTTGATTTCCATATTATACCTTTGTCTGCTCCACCATTCAGAAATAGAATCATTTAGTTAAGAGCACTCTGACACAAATAGACTTAACACAATGCCTCACAATAAAGGAGAAAATAAAAGAACACCCGCAGGGTGGAAAAACACCTTCAGTGACAATACAAACAATCATAAAATCAAGCACACAAAAGTAATTAACTGGCACATTATACAGCAGCTCCATGTATAGGTAATAAATCAATTCTACACAAAATGTGTATTATTTTTAGGTTGTTTTTTTGGTTATTTATTTATTTATTTATTGATGTGATTCATCACACACTGTTCATTTAATCACCACTTAAAGCTACTGTTGCTAACATTTATAAAAAAAAAATAGCTTTTGTCATATTTGCTTAAACTGCCCCTATATCCTGATAGTGGTGCATGAGACACATAATCATGTTCCTCTGGTGCTTCTGATGACATGTGCCAGAATCCACCAAACCTGAGAGAAAATAAAAAAGTTCTGAAAAGTCTCTAAAGCAGCTGTCAATCATGTCAGTCACTGCTCATGAACTGCGGTCAAACTGTCAAACTAGGCAGCGCTGATCAAATATGAATCAAGATTCTGTTACTGCATTGCCTATTTTTGTCTCCAATGTTTTCTGAAACATATTTTGGCGGTAGAGGCTGGTTCACAAACTTTTTCATTTTACAGCTAAACAGTACATTAAAATATGTCCCTGAGAACATTTGACGTTAGCATTAGGCAGTGAAGTCACAAAATCTTGATCCATATTTGATCAGCAATGCCTTGACAGTCTGATCGCAGTTCACGAGCAGTGATTGACATGAGTGACAGCTGTGTTGGAGACTCCTCAGCTCTGACTGGTTGTTTTCATTCAGCCGCAATTATTTCTCACATGCCATCAGAAGGTTTACAAGGAGGAACGTGATTTTTTCAGAGATTATCTGTCGCATGTACTACTGTGTGGATATATTGACAGTTTCAGCAAATGTGACAAAAGTTATAATTAATAAAGTTACCAACTACAGCTTTTAATACATCAAACTGAGCTCACTCCAGAAAATTCAGTGCACATGGTCTGAAATATGCATGAAATGAAAACACTCACCAAATTCTTCTTTAATACCATTTTATGTGTGGAAAATTGTCTATGCATGTTCCCTGTGCATATACATTGTGAGGTTCGTCCATCACCTTAAAAACTTCCATGAAACAGTGTTAGCTTTGCTTTTACTTTATTTGTGGTCCATATCTTTCTTTTGATTACCTTTATTGAGTGCATTTTTATCAGTGTGTGTAGTCTATTTATTTGATGCATACATTGTTATTCTACTCAGCTCCACAACTGACTACAAAATGCTAAGACGCTGCCCAAGGTCTCTCATTAAAATGTTAACACCAAAAGTCACAGCAGCTCCTTTGACATGAAGAACAATATTCTGAGCTCCTGATGCCATCAGCAGTCATCTTAATGGTCTCCAATCATTGTCTCTCTCTGTGTATAGGAATTGACATTGCAATGCACAGAGAGAGCCGTGCTGTATTTATTGAATCACGCTGCCTCCGTGTTTAAATCAATACTTGGATTTATGAGCAAGTCTGCAACATATTTTTACTCTCACCTCCAGACTCGAGGGCACTTTAATTGGTGAAATCTATTCCTCTGATTAGACATAATTCACATTGGGCATTGTTTAATTCACTTATAATTAAAGAGCAGGGTAAAGAGACGGGGCTGTTTAATTAATTAACACTCGGATCCCTCACATGTAGATAAAATCAATCGCACATTTCTCCATTTATAATTCAGAGACAAAAGTGAAAAATCTGCTGCTTGTCCCTGAAGTGATAACATTTATCCAGACAAGACACAGTGTCTTAGACTGCAGCTCAGGGCTTGGGAGCATGTGTGAACATGACAAGTGAGATGATTGGATATCCGTCACATGCAGAGGCAGTCTACACATGTTAATTAAAGTTAAACACATTTGCATAATATAGCAATCTAGACATGAACTCTCATTGTATGACCCTATTTACATCTGTTATTAGCATGTAATAAAATCAGAAACACAGCTGGACAACTCAGATTGTGATTCCTGCTAGCACGCTTCTCCACTGGTGCTGCTTATCTTTTTACAGTGTAAGTAATGTTACCAAGTTAGCAAAGACCAAGCTACAACATCCAGGGCTGAAAAATAAAGCTATATGTGGAACTGCAAAAAGTGCAGTTCCTCTAATGGCCACTTGAGACTGCCTTCAAGAGCGAGTCAATTACCCATAGACCCCCATGTTAAAATGCCAAACTTTACAGCAGAAACAGTTTTACAGCCTGGTACAAAACGTTGTAACGTTCGTGACAATTTTACTGTTTAAATGTTATTTAGGCTTAAAGTTACGCATAATTAAGAATGTGATCACTTTGACTGACAGGTGGATGCTGTCTAGTGACAAGTCGCTACCATGACAACAACTTTGATCAGGTAACATAACCATAGTTGACACTATTTCAGTGTGTTTCAAGTTCATGAAAGTTCCTGGAAATGTTGTGGTTGTCCAAAAAAAAGTCTTATTCAAAGTTTGATTGTACTAAATGACTAAGGAGTTGGATATCCAGTGTTCCTGGTAAGTACATTTTGTTTTAATAGTTTTGAGTCTGTTTTTGCCAGCGAAAAATTAGCATTAGCATTAGTGTTATAGCATTTAACCATAGCTTTAAATTTACCATGCTGACCAAGCTAACAGATGGCATTAGGGTTATTGTCACCCTCTCATCCGAATATCATCACTTCTGGCTCCAAAAAATCCAAGATGACAACCAAAATGCCAAACTCAAGGCTTCAAGTCCAGAAACAGAGTGGCTGCTTTTGTTATTTCAGTCTATAGCAAAGTCACAAAAGTAGTTTATACTGTCTGGTGTCTCCATCTGTCACGCAATCCTTGCCTTGCATATTACTGCCCAGGAACAGTGCTGGACTTTTATGGGACTTTGGCGGCCACTGTTTGTATTGCAGGATCATGTGATGCATGTTAGCTCAAAAAGACTTTCTCCAATACACAATCATTACAAAAAGAAGTGCTGTAAAAACATTTTTATGAGCCACACAAACTCCTTAAAATGGTCTTTGCGACATCACAATCTGATCCAATAAAATGTAAAAGTCTTGAAATACTGTATCAGTGTTTTTCTTTGTGACCAGAGGATTCTAGAAGCACATTTAAATACTCCTTTGCTATACCCTCATATCCCCCAAAACGTAATATTATGCAGCACCACACGTCATTTAAGTAGCCACTGAAAGATCAAGGGAGCAGGATAAGTAACGCAGAGATCCCACAAATACTATCTGATGATGACCCATCAAGCTCCCATTTGCCTGTCTGTCTGAGCACTGCAGTTACTTTGTACCACATCCAATATATATGTCAATAAAGAGGTGTTGACTGATTGGAATGTGTAATCCTCAAATGGGATTATCGGTGTCTTCACAATAAAGATAAAAACAAACTGTTAGTGCTACCTTAAAATGAACGAACAAATATTTTTTGCAAACATTTCGAGAGTCCAATTTTACAGGCTACAAGCCAGCTGCTTTCATTCTGTGTCCCACACTGACAAAAGCTCTCGCCTTCTACCGCCTACTCCACTTTTGTATGCCACTAAACTAACGGCCAGTGATCAAAACCATAGTATTGCTGCCTTAAACAGTGTGACAAACTCACTTGAGCACTGTGTGACAAAGTTTCAAGCGGTGCAGGTGTGACTGACTGTTGCATATTCCCCCTCGGGGCTTACCATAGCTCTATGCTGCTGAGATCGTTCAGTATTACAAACCTGTATACTCGACTCGACCTGACTTGACTTGGCTGCTGTTGATACCAGCTCTTATAAACACTCACTGCCCTCCACACTTCCAGTTCACTCTGAACTACTACCTGTATGCAGAGGAATACAGGAGAGACCAGCTGGGCGCAGACCAGATTAGTTCATGTACCAAAGTCAGACAGATGACTCAATGCTTGTTAGCCTTTTAGCCCCTGGGTACTATTCCTGCATTCTGCAGAGCTCAGTGAGACTCTACTGCAGCTTGGTTGATAGTTAGACAACTTTTAGTGCTGTGGATGTTCATAATAATATTGCATATTGATTTAAATTCTTTTGTCTGCAGGTCATTTGTCAATGAAACATAATTTCCTTCATTTACACTCTATACCTGCACATCTTCTTCCTCTCCAATACTTGAAAATACCCTATGGATACTGACTGTATGAGCCCAAAACTGTGAAAACCCAAAGAAGGACCAAGTTAGGAACTTAATGCGACTCTGTCTTGGAACACAGTATCCAGTTCTGAACACATTTATGGTTGTAGCAGTCCCTCAAGAGGATCCCACATTGCTTCCCATGATTCATGTTTGTTGACATGTCTGCCAGCTCTGCCTACCTAATTTGCATATTGACATCTGATCACAAAGCAGGCACAATCATGATAATGACAATGATTATCGATGCCAGGTGTAAATGCAAAGGCCCCGTAATTAGACGTTATTATCCAGATAATGTATCCATACAGATTGCATGTTAATACCAGGTGAAACTGAGGTCTATTTGCAATCTGCCTCAGTGAACACAATCATAAGAAAAACATGCTGGCTTAACTGAGGGAAAAATGATCAGGGCATCAGCAGCAGCTCCAGAATCGCTTAGTTAGAGCAATCTCTGCTGATTTATATTTATGTGGTTTTAAAAATGTTCTGACAGCGCTCTGAGCACATTAAATGGGATTGTGCTTTGGAGGAGGGAATCAGAACAATATCATCATTGTCCCTGATCTCGGCACGCAAATAGCTCAGTTGTAAAAATGCTGATTTATATTTATGTGATTTTAAAAAGGTTCTGACAGTGTGCTGAGAACATAAGATGGAACTGTACTTCAGAGGACAGGGGAAGATATTTGCTATTGCCTTTGAAAATTGATTTCTTTTGCCTGTAAATAATTTAATATGAGATAAGCCTCTGGGTTTGAAGTTTGCCTCTGCCAGGTCTCGATATCCCCTCGGCCTGTTGAAAGGCTTGGTTTGCCCCAGTGCAGCAACACCGCTTTTCCAGGCACCGATGATGACCACATTAAAATGCTCAGTGAGGTTTTAAAGTCTGGAGGAAAAAAATCCAAAATCAATCTTTAGATGATTAACTACCATTTTCAGTTGCAGTGAACTGAGTAATGTGCACCTGGGAAAATATCTTAAAATCCCTTTTCTCAATCTAAAAGAGGCCATTGTATAAAATTATCAAGGCAGCATGCAAAGCAACAATATTTATTGTTGCTTAGTTACTGTATGCCTTATTTTTCCTTTCATGCTGTTGCAAATTATGTTTGCTAAATAATGGATGAATAGAGGGAAATGCGATTTGCTCATAACCAGGTTCAGAGAATGAAGGGGTTAACAGTGATTCCGAACGCAGCTATTAGGTGGCCGTGACCTATTAATGATGTTAGTCAATGGAACTGACTGCCCATGTTCAAGCAATACTCTTCATTACATCATCATTGCCACTCTAACTGATTACTGTCAAACACGGTCAAGCCTTTTTTCCCAAACACTGCGTCTCCATTAGGACTGTGTAATGCTCCAGGGACTGCCTTCTCTAATCGCATGTATCACTGACACCAGCACATATTTGTCATGCAGAGTGCACCATAAGCCCAATGTTGAGGCATTATGCTGCTAGCTCTGGCATGCATTAGGATAACTGGTATTCCGTAAATATTAGTCTTGCAACACATTTTCAGCTTGAGCGACTCTGTTCATATTAAGAGGTGACAAACAGATGGGATGTGCGTGCTACAAAAAGAGGCAGGCTTAGGGCTGTCAAATCAATTCTGGGAGAAGTTGTAATGCTGCCTATGCTAAGCGATCCCTTAATTAAATACAAAGACCGATGCAGCTCCATCTCTTCTGCTTTGAGTATCGGAGGAAAAGAATCCACACTATTCAAAGGGCTCCTTATTATCACCAATAAGCAAGCTGTGTTGGATCATTCAAATCGAATTTCACTCAAGCAACAACCCGAAATTGCCATAGCAGGTGTTTGAGCATAAAAATTGCTTCTGATTGTTGCATTGTTAAAGTTGTATAATTTTATAACTTTGACAACTCCAGTCCCAAGTAATAATAATAACAATAATAATAATAATAACTGTGTTTACTTTTCAAGCAAAACACAGAAAGCATTTTTAAAGGAAGGGAAATAAAGTGCAATTACAAAATATAAAGTACCATACGAGCATCTGTAGCACAAAAGATGTTAAACCAACTTCAGACAGGAAGAAAGAAATCTATCAAAAAAAATCTCTATAAAAGATATAAAACCAAAATCAGCAGATGGATGTACTAACATGACAAAACACTATAATGCAACAACAAAACAGCCATTAGTCATAAAGGTGAATCGATAAAAATATGTTTTGTATCAGGGTTTAAAAACACAGACAGTGCCATTGAACTGCACACTAACTGTACTTGAATTGTTAGAGACTTCTTTTAGACACAATGAGAAAGTCTTTGGCAATGAGACGCCATTGACCATGGACGTCATCATGTTTCAATGGGGTAGAGATGTCGTGAGTAGTGCAGGATACCACCCGCTGGAGTCTAGACAGTGCTGGTCATGGTGGTTGTGGTGGTGATGAATGAAGACGATACTGAGGTCTGGATGGATGAGAGGAGGAGTGGGCTTCTGCTGAGCTCAGACCTGTGTGCTGGACATGATTAACTGGAGGAGAATGGGGTGGAGGAGGGTTGCAACAATTAGCACTGAAATGATAGTGGACAGCAACAGAGTGGAGACCTGGACAGTAAAGACATCATTGGCTGATAGAGATCGTGGCACAATCTGGTTGGTTAAACTGAAAGAAAGAACGCTCATAATCAGCTGATAAGAGAAAGCAGTGAGACAGAGGGTTGGGGGTGGCTTGAGGGAAGTGTATATTGTACATAAATCTGTTCAGTATGACCTCTAAAACTAAAACATGTTGAAAAAATATACCTACCTTTGTGCCCATTGGGAAATATAGGCTGTGACTGTTAATGACGTCAGAAGGCCTAAAAGGTGACACAAGAAGAAATGCTGTGTGAGATTTAGAATAGGAGCTTAAATTCCCACAACTTTTAAATAAAAACTGTGAAATCAGTTAATCATTTTTTAGGTTTTTACATGTCCTTTTACATTGAATTGCCTTGTCTGTTTTATGTTAATTATATCTTTTTTCATGTGAAACACTCAGTGCCTATAATGCCTTTATTGTAAAGCACTTTCTGCTGCACTTCTTGTATAAAAGGTGCTTTATAAATTATGTTTTAGTAGTAGTAGTAGTAGTATTACCCCACAAATCCCTCCACACAGAGCACTCTTGTTTGGAGTGACTTTTTTTGTACTAACTTCCTGTTGGAGGCGAACTGAAAAGGCATACTATTTCAAGACACAGCAGAATGTAGTGGATTTTTTTTAGCATGACATACCTAAACCAAATGTTTTTTGGTTAATTGAGATAGCTCAATCAAGTTTAATTAAGTTCAACATGTTTTTCATTAAGATATAATTACTTAAATCATGTTCTACTAAAACGATAAGGAAAACATTAAAAAGACAAATCATGGGCTATATGAACATTTGTTATACATTTTAAACAGCATATTGTCACTATCCATGCTCAGGGAACAGGACAAAAAGTTGGAGACCACACACTGCATTACTTTTAACAAAGAAATGTAGTAATTAACTTAGAAAAAATAGAATCAAAATCATTTGGAAGTGTTGCATGGATGTGTGTTTGCAAGTAAAGTGGGGGAAAATGTGTGTATGTGTAAGAACCTGAGGATCAAAAAGCCGCAAACCACTAAACAAAGAAAAGGAGGCCTCAAACAACCCCTGCAGCATGTGCTGGAGGTCCAACCAGGAAGTGCAGAGAGAGACTGCCTGCACAGAGCTGAGCCTTTCTGCTCAGACCTGCTGGCCACACCCACACCCAGCCAGGTGTCAGCCATCAGCATGATGAGCAGGCAGCATCAGGACATGGAGGGTTCTCCTCCTTCCATCACAATATGATAAGGTGCCTGTCAGAAAATATATGAATAAAGATGTTGATAACATGTGAATTTATTTAGTTTCTCCGATATGACGTGACACCATCATCACATCAGGTCAAAGTGAAAGGGTCAGAATGAGCTAATGGGTGAGCTAAACTTGGGGAGAGATTGTGGTAGCGGGAACTAATCAATGGAGTGGACAAGCTGAACAGGCTAAAAAAAGACAAGAAAACTGCCAGGAAAGTTTTGGAGCTGCTTTTCAGATCCATAAAATATCCTGGACACAAGGGACTTCCACTGTGGAGTCATATCCATGGAGTTTTATAGCGGCTTTGATGGAGCGGCAGACGAGCCCATGTAATGTTATGATCTGCCCAAGGGACGTGAGTGGCTTCAGCAAAGAGACAACTGGATGTCCGACATCATTCAAAAGGAAATATTAGAAACTTTGACCTATGCTGACCAGAGAGAAATGGTGTCTGAGGTGAGGGAGCGCTCCTCAACCAAATTGTTAGAATAACTGTTTGAATTGTATGTTTCTGCAAACGGATATATAACATTTGTGGGTTATTATGTAGCAGACGTTTTAACAATATTGTGGTTAACATGTGGTTATGGTTAAAAAAAACAATCTTGCTTTGGCTTAAATGCCCTCTTCACAGCTTGATATGCTGACAATGTCTCACTAAAAAATGTCCGGTTTTGTCATTTGTTTTGTCTGCAGTGGACTGCAGCTGCTAGCCATCTCGCCTAAGCATGTCCACATAAACACATATTTATGGCAGCACCCCTGAGTGAAAATATGTTCCTGCACTTATGCAGAGATATGTCAGCACTTTAGGAATACCTGCAGAGAGCCCTCAGCCATGGGCACAGATCCCGCCAACCTTTTACCCTCCCCTGGTTCTCTGGTGGAGGAGCAGAGTGCAGTATGTACTGTATGCAGACAAGTATGCAATAGGACAAAATTCAGGTATTGGAAGCGTTGTGATTTTTGAAGTTATTTCGCAGTCTGAGTATTATGACCAAATCATGTTTGAGCGGCAGGCAAACAGTCCTTGTGGAAGGGCCATGGGCAGATTATGAGACAATGGGCCCCTGGGCACAGATATTCAAAGGGCCCCACCACAATACACAAATTTTGTTGTGGTTTTGTGTTTCTTTGTAGTTGTTATGCATCTTTTTGTGTGGTCTGTGTCACTTTATGGGCATTTTATGTCTTTTTTTGTTGTTGTGTTTCTCTTTGAGGTCATTTGAGTCTCTTCCTGGTCGGTATGTGCTAATTAGACATTTGACATTTTGAAAGTGAAGGCTAGGGAGGCTTCTGACACTTTAGGCCCCTGGGCCTGTGCCCAGTGGGCCCATTTAATAATCAATCCATGGGCAGTGTTGAATGCACTGGCAGAAAAGCAATCTTGAAACCCATCAGCCATTGTCTGATGACCGTTTAGCTTTATATTAGCTTTTTAAAAATGTATCTGTATTCATAAGCAGATATGCAGTTTATAGTGATTGGCTGAAATGACCGGTACACAGAAGAGGAATTCTTGGCCCGGATATCAGCTTGCTTCTGTAGATCTCCCAAGTGAGTGCCCACTGTCGGCTGCACTCCAGTGTCCACGCACCCTTCGATTTGAAGCCTCCACCATGCTCTGCGGGCCCTGGCTCTCCTCTCACCCACTATGACTGCTTCATCCAGCTTCTGTAAAGTCTCTAGCCTGCACCAAGAGCCCTGGCTTGACTCTCAGCCACCTCACTCTATCCCACAGCCTCTAAGCAGCCCTCAGCAAGCTCCACTGACCTAGGCTGTGCAGTTCTCCTATGCAAGAGAACCAGAGGGAGGGCAGGAGGTCAGTGGGGTTCATGCCCACGTCCTTGGGCTCTAGTTTAGTTTCTTTGCACAATAATTAAGATACAAAATGCATACATACAATGGAAAAGACAGTAATTACAGTGCAGGACTGGAAGGAGGGCAGAAAGCCTGAGTCAGAGTCCTCCAATATTTAAAAAAAAAAAATAAAAAAAATACAACATTACTCATCAAAAACAAAACAGGCAAACAACAAACAAAGGACAGCAGACCCTCTATTGGTTTTCCTCCAGTGTCCACATAACCCTGGATGCGAAGCTGTGGACTTTGTCATCTTTTTTTTTCTGGGGATTTCGTGCCTCTACTTTCTAAATGTTTGTTTGCTTGGATTGGACGAACAATATTTCATGCTCTAGCCATCACGGCACAGTAGGGCTGGACCTGTCCCTCCAGACCATGTTTTCTACCACTAACCATGATTGAGTCACATAAGACAGTCTCCCTGACTGAACTTAAGCTAAGCTTCATTGCCCCAAAGCCAGAACAGCAAAACATCCATCACCCCAAGAGACTTAAACCACTCGATCTGAGAGGCCTTTTGAAACAGGAAGGAGTAGAAAACTTTGCCAAAATCCACTGACAGGTCATGTAAAGTCAGGTATATAATTTTAAAGTAGATTCAGAGAGGAATTGGCAAGTATTGAAAAGAAGTTGAGCTGATGTGGGAAAAAATGTCTTAGTCAGTATCCTGGCTGCAGAATCCTGCCTAAATTGGAAGCTGAGCTCCAGCTCCAGTGTTATAACAGGTAAACAAGGAGTTTCAAGGCTCAGGCAGAGGAATAAAAAACATGACTCATTTCTTCAGTACTGCTGGAGGACAAACGCTGATGTTGAAATATTCCTAAATCTGGTAAAACATGACGAAAAACAACTTTGCAAAAATAACCAAGTTCTTGGAAACTACTTGATGTTAGGAATAAGGGTGCTAACAGTGGCTTTGTTTGTGTAGGAAGGTGGTCAGAGACTATAATTTGGCCCTCTGGGTTGTTGGGGATCAACTGAAGAAAGTTTTAAGATTGTTGACATCAGGTATGAAAGTACATCAAAAGTTGTCCTGCAAAATCATTTATACAATTGAAGGAAAACTGGTCTAATGTAAAAAAATAAATAAATAAAAGACTGTGTCATCTGCATACCTACAAGTCTGCTAATGAAACACTATGATGACGATGGTAAATGGAATGTTTTAATGCTAGGATGAACAGAAAACAGATCAGTATTAAAACTATTTTTTTAATAGGAAGGTGCTATTTTTTTCTTTTTACATCAAACTGTTTGTATTTGTTCAGGAAATTAAAGCTAGTGTTTGTTAAATCAAGTCAGTTCCAGAAGTCAGGCCCACAAATCAAAACTCAAAAAGTCAAAAAGATCAAAAAGTTACAAGAAAGACATCTACAAAATGTTCTATCTGTTGTAAGAGCAAACAAGCAAATGACTCTGAAGGAAACATTCACATGAGCCCACTCTTCATAATTACAGGTAAGCAGGTCTGGCACTAAGTGGGGGGCAGAGCATGTGAGTGGAGCAGACCGGGTGAAAATTTCCACTCCTCGCTCGCAGACCTGTCACTTTGCACTGCTTGTCCGCTCCGCTTGGTTCTGCGCATTCTTTGCTCCGCTCCGCTCCATTCCATCATAAATTTTATCCCACTCCACTCGCTCACCGCTCCGCTCAAAAAAACTGCGTCGTACTACCCTAACCTGTAATCTTCTATTCACAAATAAAACATGAGCTTGGTAGATTCTCCAGGGAAGCCCTCTCCCCGCTCCCCGCAGTTTGGGACCGTTCTCCACGGTACCGCTGTCAGCAGGGTGGAAATAAGTCAAAGTGTAGAAGAGACGGACCGGGTTAAGCGGCCGACCTCCAGGGAAGCCTGCTCCCTTCTCCCCGCAGTTAGGGACCGTTCTCCAAGGTACCGCTGCTTCTCTTCTCAGTTTCTTTTCTGAAGTACACAGTAAACTCCATAATTTTGAAAGAAAATAGTGTGGGTGTGCGCAGGTGCAAAGATGCATTCTAGGTGGGGCATGAGCGACTGGAGTGAAACTGGAGCGAGAGATAAGGCTCCGCTCCACCTTTTTAAATAAATAGCCGCTCCTCGCTCAACACAAAATCCTTCTGCTCCCCACTCAGCTCTGCTCACATGCTCTGGTGGGGGGGATAAAAACTGCATCACAAATGCATCACTGGGGGTGGTTGAATTGATGTGGATAAGGGACCCACACCTGTCCATGATTCTTCATGGCCTGCCTGCAAGTACATCATATAGGATTCATCTCTGATCCTCTGCTCACTGAGCCTAGCAGGTTTTAATTGGAGGCTGTGAAGGCTCATGCACACCTTCAGTTTCCTGAAGTATAACATTTCTATAGGCACAAGAGGTGAATTCCTGCACAATGTTCTTAACTTCCAATAAACTTAATTTTAGAAGTACAACATGTCTATCCTTAAACCTTCATGAGATAAAGCAGAGAAATAAAGAACATTCCAGACAGATAGTAAACACCTCCTCAGGTGAGGCCAAACAGGGTCCATGAGCTGTCAGGCAATCAGTCCCACAGTCTGTGTGCATTAAGGTTATTAGAGGGCACGTCCCATCATCAAAGATGGACATTCCAAAATCTAAAATGGACAGCAACTACATCAATTTATGTACAAACATTGAATAATACATTTTAAGTTCAAATCAACTTATTCAAAATCATCTCTTTATGATACATATATCTCTAAGTAGAAACTGCAGTATTCAGCCATATACAGTAAGGCCTTTGGAGGACAATGTCTGCAATATAAAGATCCAAAAAGCTTTGCGTCTTCAGTAACAGGTCATAGTCAAAGCCTCAAAACAGCATCTTTACATTCTTTATACAATAAAATCTTAAAGGGGCAAAAAGCGAAATTGTTTCACCGCTAGGTTTGCTGTTGTGCACTGCCTGTAGACCAAAACAAAGTGTGTCATGAGCCACTCTTCTACCTCTGCTCTACAGCCCCCACCCCCCACTCACCTCGTCTAACAGTTAGCGATGTCTCGGTCTCTGCTGTGTTTAGCTATTACCCCTGCCTACTTCAATGATGATGGTACCTGTAATAAATGTAATATATTTGCTGAGATGGAGGCGAGGCTCAGTGACTAGAAGAGCTGGTAGAAGCGCTCCATAGCTGTTAAGTTACTCCAGTAGCCGGTGGCAGCCGACTCAGCTAGAGCCATCGCCGGACCCCAGCTAGTGCTAACACTGGAAGCTAACGCTGACGTTCCTCCTTTTCTCCGTGAGTGAGAGCGATGTTTTAGCCTAGCGGGCAGCCCGCGAGCCAGCTAAAACATCTCTTCAGGTTAAAGTGGGAAGAAGCAGAGGGTTTTTCGGGCAGCTGAGTGAAGCTGGGTGAAGTGGAGGCTGCGGAGGAAACACCGGGATGGGTTAATGTCTGGAGCTTAAGCAGCCCGCCAGGCTGCCCGCCAGGCTCACGGGCTGCCTGCTAGGCTAAAACATCACTCTCACTCACAGAGAAGAGTAGGAACATTAGTGTTAGCTCCCGGTGTTAGCACTAGCCGGGATCCGAGTCAGCTAGAACAACAAACCGGGGCTCGGTGCTCCGGTTGGATCCAAACAGAGAGCCGGGGCTAGTTGGGAAGTTAGCGGAGGCTAACTGGCTGTGCTTCCCTCCGGTCATGCTGCGGCTAACGCCTCGCCAGCCGCTCCCAGCTAGCTCCGGATTGTTATTGAGGTTAAAGTGGGAGAGGCAGCGGATCTGTGGGGCGAGAGAGGGTGTGTGACGTCATGCTATACTCCAGATGAAATTACACCTCTAGTTCTTCACATAGCAATTTTTTAATTCCTTCAATCTAGAAATGATGAATTTTGCTTATTGCTCCTTTAAAGAAGAGATGTCATGCGTTGTATCATTAAAGTGCATAGCAACAGGATAATCACAGTCATCTCTGCATATTGCACACTCATGTTCATTGATGCATTGTTTTAATTTTACCTACAGATAAACCACAGAGACAATGCAACATGTAAATCACATTAGTGTAAGAGCAGGTGATCACATTTTGATAGGGAACTGTTTGCCTGTGTGTGAATGACTAAACTGTGTAATTTCGGAGGTGCTGTTACATTGTGCATGGTTAACACAGTGGTAATTCCCATTAGAAATGTCTGAATGGGTTGTGCAGGTCTATTCTTACGTGTAAGATTTGCATGTACCAAGGATGTTCTCAAGTTGCAGTGGCCTTTAAAAACAAAAAGGGGCGATCTTGAAAGACAGTAGAGAGCTCTGGATCTGACTTTGTGCCAGCGCTTCTTTAAAAAATAACTTAATAATAATGTGTGAGTTATTAATAGCTCACACATTATTAAGTCAGTTGACAACATGAGAGTCCTTGGTACATGCAAATCTTGCTCACAAGAATGGACCTGCACAACCCATTCAGACACTTCTCAGCCCTCTCCCTATAATGAGAATTACCATTCTGGCAACTGTGCACAATGTAACAACACCTCCGAAGTTACACATCCACACATAGACCAACAGTTCCTTATCAAAATTCTGCTCTTCTATTTGTGCTTTACATGTTGCATTGGGCGGCATGGTTCTGTGTGGAGTTTGCATGTTCTCCCCGTGTCAGCGTGGGTTCTCTCCGGGCACTCCGGCTTCCTCCCACAGTCCAAAGACATGCAGATTGGGGACTAGGTTAATTGATAACTCTAAATTGTCCATAGGTGTGAATGTGAGCGTGAATGGTTGTTTGTCTCTATGTGTCAGCCCTGTGATAGTCTGGTGACCTGTCCAGGGTGTACCCTGCCTCTCGCCCGATGTCAGCTGGGATAGGCTCCAGCCCCCCCCGCGGCCCTCAAGAGGATGAAGCGGTTAGAAGATGAATGAATGAATGTTGCATTGTCCCTGTAATTTAACATATGTAGGTAAAACCATAAGAAAATTGAAGCAACGTATCAGTGAACATGAGAGTGCAATAGTCTGGAGTAACCATTACTATCGTGCTGCTATGCACTTCAAAGGGAAATTTCGGTTTATTTCAACCCGTCTCCTATCGTCCTAAATTTGGTTCAAGTGACTAGTGACATACAGATAATAGTTAGCATGTTAGCCGTTAGCCTAGATACAGCTGGGGTGCATAGTAGCGTCAGACCTGTTAAAACGTAAGTGAACGGGCATACTTCAAGTGCAAAGTTAGTCCACTAAACAAGCTTTTTTTCCCACAAAGACCGCCTCATATCATTAGGATAAAAGTCAGAGAACATATAGAAAACGACATGTTAATTTGTTGTCTTACCTTACCAGTGTGCTGTTTACCATTTAGCTCTGCTTTCCAAAGCGTGGCCGAAATATATCTCGCGAGCTCTAGACAAAGCCCAGCTGGATACTAACGTTACTCCAGGTGGAGGTGTCTCGTCCTCGGTCACATCCAGACCTTGAAAATAAGGCTGCAACCAGTCCCATTCCTTGCAACAGAGGCATTCCTCTTCTGTGGGCACTGGGGCACAACATTCACAGGTACACCACCAATCTCCAGAGCTACGCAGCCTTGTGGCAGCCATTCGTTCCCTCTCGTCCTCTAACGTTACCTGTTGCGCCTCTCTCTCCTCCTCCTCCTCCTCCGTTCAGGCGACCATCCGGTTCTGCCTTCCAGCTGTTGCTGCTTGTTCAGGCACACTATGGGATTGCTGCTTGTTCTCGCAATATTTCGGCTGTGCTTTGGAAAGCAGAGCTAAATTGTAAACAAACATGGCACCACACCGGTAAGGTGAGACAACACGTTTACATGTCGTTTTCTATATGTTCTCTGACATTTATCCTAACGATATGAGGCGGTCTTTGTGGAAAAAAAGCTTGTTTAGTGGACTAACTTTGCACTTGAAGGGATGGCTAATGGCTAACATGCTAACTGTTATCTGTATGACACTAGTCACTTGAACCAATGTGGCTTGACTCCTGGCTACATTAGCCGTTAGCTTGGAGAAAACAGTCCCCATGAAAGTGTATCACTGAGGAGAAATGATTTGAATCACTCAGAAATCAGGGTTAGGTTGTTCACCGAGTGATTCGTTCATCAAATGATTTGTTCACTGAGTGATTCGTCACGTGGTAGGCTGTCCCTCCCTACACCATGGCTGCCTTGCGACTCGCATGTGATTCATTGTTCGCACGGACCGAATTGGCAGTTCCACTACCGGCCTGCATGCCCGCTGCTGAGCTCAACTTAACTGAGAAATGAACGAATCAGTTCCGGAAGTGATTCAGTTCAGTATGTTCACTCAACAGATTTGTTCTTTTGAACGATTCGTTCGCGAATGACACAACACTAGGATAAGGTGCCACTTAGAAGTAGTGACCATGACCTATGACTGAAGTGTCGACTTTTTTGAGATCTTCACATTTCAGACATTGTCCCCCAAAGGTCTTAATGAGTTGTTACCTAATGTGAAAATCAGTTTTTAACAAGATCTGCCAAGGCAGAGTCCCATATATTGGTTTCTATATTTGTACATTTATCCAATAATAATTAATTTTCTTCATTGCCAAAAAATTAAAGCCCATTTTTAATGATCCCTGCAGATTGCCTTCAGCATCCCCATTTATGAGATTCAGTGTCTTTCTATAGTTTTTTTCTGCATAACTCCTACTATATGTGTGTGTGTGTGTGTGTGTGTGTGTGTGTGTGTACATACATACACATATATATATATATGTATGTATACACACACACACACACACACACACACACACAAATGTAATTAGATAGATGGAATATAAACTCTGTGTTCTGTGCACAGGAATATAGAAACAAACAAACAAACAAACAAACAAAAAAACATATTTCCATGATTGTAACCTACTTGCAAAATGCTAGTGATGTCTCCTGAAGTTTATTTATGCTTCATTTTAGATTTAAAAAAATAAAATATTTAGCATGTGGGTGTTCCAGCAAATCAGACATGTCCATGCTTCCAAATCCAAATTATAAGTGGTTGTAAAGCTGGTGGCAAGTTGGCTTTGTGACAGTGAAATAAAACACCACCACTTGAGATTCAGAGCTGTAAAAGCCATTTCATTTTCAACTGGTAGCAGTGTAAAGTGGTTGTAGATTAAACTGAATGGTCACATAAAACCAACTTTAACTTCTCATGGGTTTATTTCACTTCAACAATGCTTGTCTTGTTTAATTCACATGGAAGACATTTAAAACATTTATTCAAAGTAGGACTAATTTAGCTAATGAAGAATTCAAATCAGAGTGTACAGCCACATTTGCTGCTCCATGAGGCTCCATTTAATCATAGCTGTGCTAAATGCTAACATCAGCATGCTAACATGTTCACAACTTGCCAATTAGCACTAAACTCAAAGTACAGCTGAGGCTGATGGAAATGTCATGAGTTTTGCAGGTCAACTGTCATGGACTAAAGCATTGGACAAACTGACATTTTGATTTAATGGGATCACTAGGTGCTAAAAGGCACAGGATCACCAAAATGATCCTGTGGGTACAATGATATGCCAATTCACCCAATAATTGTCAAGACATCTCACATAAAAGCAAAAATGTCAACCCGTGGTGTATGGAGCTTTTTTCCTATCTTTATTCAAGAGAGTGGTTCATCAATTTGAGAGCATTATTTATTGATTTTGTATGTATTCTTGTTCCGCAAATATGACTTTATTAATTCAGTCTGAAGGAAGTAATAGCACCATTAAAATAAAAATAAAAACTTACTTGAGGTCCTTGACTGTCCATGTTGGCCGCTAGACTCCTGAGTCATGATGAACATGACGTAGTTTTCTCCTCCAGCACACCGACTAGGGGGCGCTGTGCCATGTGGCTACTATTATACTGTATGCGGCTATTATAGTAAAAAAACAAAAAACAGGCGCACTTGTGTAAATTAACAGTCCCTTTATTCCAAAAGTCGTAAAAAAAGCAAGGGAAGAACATTTAATAAAGCCCTGGAGGGTGGGAGTGGATGAAAAGAGTACCCATCCGGACAGGACGCTCAAAAACTAAAGCAAGCACGCCCACAAGGAGGCAGGGATCATTTCATTGGTCAGCAATAAACCTGGCGTTCTATTGGTTGGGGGATTTTGACAGGGTTGTTACACAAAAAAATCCAAGAGCAGGGCAGAAATCTGAGAGCAGAAATTCCGTGAGTGCACAGAAACGGCTTGAGCTGAAGCTGGAGCAGGAAATCTGTGCAAGCAACATTGTATCTGAGCGCGAGCACACAGTTTGAGCAGAAAGAGAGTAGATCTAAGTGCAAGCAGAGACTATTTGAGTGCGAGGGCAGGGTTTTGAGGGACAATATTACAAAATCTGAAAGTGAAATCAATAAATAATGCTCTCAAACTGATACATGTATACCACTGTCTTGAATAAAGATAGGAAAAAAGCTCCATAACTGAAATGGTGGACCGACTACCAGCTGACTGACCAACATTGCCATCTGTAGGGCTCTACCACCAGTGTAATGTAAAATGTAAACTGTTTAAAAAAGAGTTTCAGTTTGCAATAATTTGCAAGTGTCATGTGAAAACATTAAAACCCCAGGAGCAGTAATGTTACAGTAAACATTTCAGTTTTCATTTCATTTACACACATTATTTGCTCTCCATTGGTTCTTGTTTTTTTTGTAACATTGCATTCAAATTCTGTATAAAATCATTTCTGGCACTGCTGTATGACTCAGTTTGCTCTGTGATTCAGATGTAACTGGATTTTTATTTAAGAACTGTGAAGGTTTTTCTTCAAACGATGTTTAAATTAGGCAGAGCTGACACAGCAGTCAAAATACATTTAGGCTGGTATTAGGTTAAAAAAACTGGACACTTAATTTACATGCACGTGACTGTGAATATGTTTTTCCATTTACAGTATACATCACATACTGTGTTGTTCCTCTGAGGATCTCCAGGGTGTGGATGGATGGATAGATACGTATTGATGGATGGATAGCTGTATAACTCACAACACTACCTCTGATTGGTTTCCTGATACAGTTGCTTGGTGACGGATGGAAATCACATTAAAGGTTTCCATTCCTCAAACAGACACAAAGGTCCATGTAAGAAAAGAACTTTCATCTCTTTCTTTTCGTTTTCTTGCTTCCTCCCTACAGGCAGTCCAGTTTACCACCTCCATCATATTCAACTGAAATTCACCAGCAGATGTCCAACTGATAAATAAATATAAAACTGACTGGGAGGTGTGAAGGCCTGGTTTTGGTTCTGTCACCACAGATGTATCTCATTCACTCAGAGGGATCTGTTTTGGCAGAGGTATGGTGCTTGTAGGGCTTTGGATAGGAGTTCAGAAGTCTCCGATGAGAGACGGCAGAGAGAAACAGAGAGAAGGAGGGCTGTTATCACTGTGCTGGCAATTAATCCTTGTGTGCTGCACTCCCACATATACATTACACTGCTCCTGTGTTGCATCCTCTAATTTACAGGCTGAGAGACAGCAGGTGTTCAGGACAAAGTAAACAGAGGGGAAGTTGGAGGGAGGGATCGTTCGACCTGCTCCATTCTGCTATTATGTGGCTCCCCGCTGGACTGAAAACAAGAAGGCACCTCTCTTGGTATGCAAAACCTGTTTAGCTTTCCCTGTCTAAGTACTAGGCCAGGGCCCAAGGTCACACTTCCAGGGTAGGCTTTGCAAATGTTGTTCTACCCCCGAGGCGTCAGCCAGCGAGAAAATTAACAGACACTTTGTGTTTTTCAGTGTGTTCCTGTGGGAGAGATGGCTGACTGCCACACTGATCCTGTCTTGATCTCCTCAGCTGAACACTCCATTATTCAAAACAACAGTTTACCCTCTACCCAAAGTTATGTCGCAGTATAAATAACTTGTTTCTCAATTAAAGCTGTACGTGACGACTTGGCTCGATAACATCACCTTGGATAACAAGTCCAAATTTGTTAATGCAGTCTGTTGCATTTGTCAGACAATAAACGAATGTGAGCTGCCTGGTGATTGCACATCATGGTGGATCATGACACACATGTTTTCTTTAAATATTTTTGTCCATTATAAACCAAAAAAAAATCTTCACTCTCAACTGTAAGCAGTGCTAAAATCCAGTCTACACCACAGATCAGAGTAAGCAATTCTGGAGGGTTTTAAAGAGGTACTGAAGCGTTTTATTATTGCACTTCCATTAGGTTAATGAACTCACAAAAGACACATTTTACAAGACTAAGGACAGAGATGAGATATTAACTAAGGTTTGCAGCCCTTTTTGGGGACTAAACAGTTTAATTGCATTTATTTATTATTTATGTTTATTAAATGACCACACTAATACTTTGCACTGGTAAAGTCTTAGAGGTGAGATCATGCACTATGTATTTTAAGGTGTTCTAGTTTAGAGGCACAAATTTTTGATTCATAAAAATAGCTGCTGAATGTGATTTATTGTTGCCGATTGACCTCTGCGGCAGAGGAAATTCCACCTGAATTTAAAACTGTGGTTCACCACTGTTATCCATTTGCAGTGGCAACCCCATGAGGAGGCACAGGGGGCCATGGCCAAGGACCCCCTGGTGAAAATAATTGAAGGCTGATTTAACTGTGTTTAAGAGGCTGTGACATGCTTTGTGGGCTAGTGTGAAGGTCCTAAGGCATCCATTGGTACCAACCATGTTGGCATAGGTAGTATAGGCAAAGGGGGGTAAATAATCCTCCAAAATAGACTAAATGTTGGTGAGAGAATAATTAGCATGGCCATTTTCAATGGGGTCCCTTGAATTTTCTCTTCAAGGTATCTGAATGAAAATGGGTTCTATGGGAACACAGGAGTCTCACATACACTTGAGAAGGCTTGTTCTCAGTAAATGTTTTGTTCCTTACAATCAATGTGCTCCTTGAAATTAAAGCTGTATATTTGTCTCTTTAAGGGAAAAGGACAACTGGCTTATTTGAAGAACAATGAATCACTTAACTTGTCTATAACACAGTAAAATAGGGCTGTTGTGGTGTTAGTCTTTGTGTTAGTCTATGCATTTAGTAATATTAGCTGTAAAAAAGAAACCAAATTAGATCAGGATGCGATTGCATCACTCATGTAGACATAGTTTCCATCTAGTCTATATACTGTAACAGCATAATTGATTCCCAGAAATTCAGTTATGGCTTTTGGTTTTAATGTGCCACCCCAACATTTTCAGGGCAAACAATCCAGTCACCCCTTATGAAATATTTCTGGGTGCACCACTGGCCATTTGGCAATACAACCGCAATGATAATATCCAATGATTTTGCAAATATCTTGCCATACAACTATGTATTTGAACCATTTTAATTCTTACCTGGCCATGGCCACAGATGATGAGTCAGGGGATCACAAGAATTAGTAAAATTCATCCTGTGGAGACATGAATGTTGAGCCAAAGTTCATGGTAATCCATCCAATAGTTGTTAAGACATTAAAAACTAAAAATGTCAGGTGACAATGTCGGCTTGTGTCGCTAGATTAGAAGTAAGGGGATCACCAAAGTTATAAGAATTCATATCTGGGAACTATGAATGACAATCAATGCAATAGTTGTTATATGTCACTCTAAACCAAAAATGGCAACCTAATGTGCTAGAGGGAAGGTCAGCAAATAGTTCATCTTCTTTGGACCTTGAATATCTGTACACATTTTATAGGAATCCTTCAAATATTTATAGATATATTTTACTGCAGATCTACGGACACTGCCACAGTGTGGCTTAAAACAAATAGTCTTAATTGACCACTGGTCCCTCCAGCTCCAAAACTGAACAAAAAAAAACATTCTACAGCTCAACAGCGTCTTTTGTTAGACCCAGCTTGCCTGGTAAACAGCCAGAATTTATAACATTTGTAACACAGGCTGTCCATTAAAAACGTGGAGTCTCAAGCATAAGCCAGGATAAAACCAATGACAGCACAATGACAGAAGACATTTTACAGTTTGGATTCACAGTACTTGGCTTGATGATTAAATTGATCTTGATGTGTAAACTTAATGGAGTTCTCCTTTACTGCCTATAAAGCTTTACTGTAAGAAAAGTCTTCACATAGAGCATTAAAGTACATTTATGAATCCCCTTGACTGTGGTGGCTCAGTTGTAAGCAGTACAAGAGCACTGTAGTGGCGCTGCAGCCTCTGCAGCAGCAGCAGCAGCAGCAGTATAATTAGCATACTGTCAGATGTCATCCAGTTGGTTTCCAGACGCGTATGTTGGAATGACCTTTAGCACTGTTTGAACTTTCTCTCACTTGTTAAATATACATACTACGTTGTCGCGTGCTGCTATTTCTTTAGACACACATTGGCTGACATTTCCCTGCAAGTCACTCAAATGTCCATTTGCCTCTTTTTTTTGCTTATTTATCTTATTCTGGGAAACGTACCAGTCCTTGTTGGCATTTCCTTTCCAAGCTACAGTAGCAGTGTGTCCCCGCACAGAGAGTTTACTGTGTATCACAGTCATCTACTTTCTGACTTGTGCTTCAATTTGATTTATGTTTACTTTGAATATTGTGCATTTTAGCCACGCTAGCAGCATGGCCCTGTGGATAGCAAAACTGGTCTGTCAGTCAGCCCACCACTATGATCCACATTGAAATATCTCAACAACTACTGGATGCATTGACATTCATTTTGGAACAGATGTTGCCCAGAGCATGTGTCTAATTGACTTTGGTGATCCTCTGAGAAAGCTTTCATTTGTCTAGTGAAATAACTCAACATCTACGAGATGGACAGAAATGTGGTGCCATGAATGACATTCATGTTATGTTCAGGATGAATTGTAATGACTTTGATCATCCTCTAACTTTCATGTAGTGTCAGAACCTGGTCAAAATGTGTGACATGCTTTGGACCAAACACTTTCGAAATGAATGACAATCAGCCTGCCCTGTGCTTTGTAAGTAGCAGAGGTGTAAATTACAGGCGAGGGACACAGGGGACATGGCCCCTGCTCTTTTTACAGTCTGAAAACTAATGTTATCTTACTATATA
The DNA here is from genome assembly GCF_011397635.1 of Epinephelus fuscoguttatus. Lineage (NCBI taxonomy): Eukaryota > Metazoa > Chordata > Actinopteri > Perciformes > Serranidae > Epinephelus > Epinephelus fuscoguttatus. The sequence continues at coordinate 42,166,438 of NC_064752.1, forward strand.
ATGACAAAAACTCTGTCTGTGGGTGTGTCTGTGTGTCTGTTCCACATTTTTCTCCTGACTGACTTGGTCAGTCCATGTGAAATTTGGCACAGTGGTAGAGGGTCATGGGAGGATGCGAATGAAGCAATATTACATCAATCGGCCAAAGGGGGCGCTATAGCAACCAATTGAAATTACAAACTTTGAATGGGCATATCTCATGCCCCGTATGTCGTAGAGACATGAAACTTTGCACAGAGATGCCTCTCCTCATGAGGAACAAATTTGCCCGAGAACCCATATCTTCTGGTGATATAGATTTTCCGCCATTTTGAATTTTTTGAAAAACACTTAAAATCGATCTCTTCCTAGGAAGTTTGACCGATCTGCACGAAACTGGGTGAACATAATCTAGGGACCAATATCTAAAGTTCCCTCTTGGCAAAAGTTGGACAACTTACTAAAACTGAGTTTCTATAAGGCAATAAATATTGCAAAGGGCGTGGCTCATCACATAAAGGTGTATAACATCTCAAGGGTTTCACCGATCACCATGCAACTTTGTAGGCATATGACCACATAATCTGAGGGGACCCCTCCATTATTGGCCCCATCAAACAAAATGGGGGCGCTAGAGAGCTAATTTCTTATTTATGCCTAACCGTCATATCGATTTTTACTAAACTTGGTAGATATGCAGAACAGGATGCCTCAAGGTGACTGGAGAAATTTAACTCTAATTGACAACTGGGTGGCGCTATAACAACAGAAAAATGCTTAAAAATGGCTAAAATGCGACCAATCGCTGTGGCTCCCCCTGTGGCTGAAGGTTGTTTTTTATTTTCTAATTTTTGGTATGACTAAGTCATGGTATGGTCTGCTGTACATAACCACGGAAACTGTCAGTCAGTCATTCTGTCTGTCTCACGTTTTTCTACTCACTGATGTCTATGTGAAACTGCACATAGGCATTGAGGATTGGCATAGGCAGAAGGTGACAAAGCTACCAATGGGTATGGACTAGTATTTAAAAACAAACAAATACAAAGCAGGAGAAACAGCACACACCAGGACCACAACGCCGATATACCCTGCCCCCCTTCCAACTCCCCCTCTCCTCTCCTGCTCTCATTCAAACCGATCCAAACACACTGCCAGCTACTCAACAGAAACATTAACAATGTCCAAATCCCAAATTACAGAAGACGAAGAATCAAAAAACTTTTTATTTGAGTGTGAGATATGTCTTCAGACACATTCTACAGTATATTATTAAGCTGATTAATGTTACAATACTAAAATTCCTAAATTACTTTGTAAATCTCTTTCAGTTAGCTGGCCATAGAAAATACCATTGTTAAATTACATTATTTCAAAGGAGCACAGTCAGCCCATCACTGTGCTTCTTCATTCAACATATTCATACAATTATTTTTATATTTTGGAAATCCTTTATTGTGTCAACAGGTCATGGGCAGGGAGCAGAGAGCAGAGACTGCATGGAGTGTAGAATAAAACATTGCATGTAGAAAAAAAACATCCCAGAGTGATTTTATTCTTCACTTTTATCGGGTGAGTCAATGCACTTATCATTTTAAGCACTATTTGCTGTAATTTGCTGTGTAATATGTATTTGTACATCTCATGAAGGGCACATAAAAAATGAAAAGACATGGTTGTGTTTTGGTCTACGTCTGGTTAAGGTATCTGATCCCTGATCTGTGCCTGTTCTAACTATGTCTTCCCCAGCTTTAAAATCAAAATTCCCTCATATCCATATTTCAGGCATATTTGTACTGTATAGACAGATGAATAGATAGAAAGATATGAATATATATAGATATGGATAGAATGAGTATAGCTCAATATATCAGTATCAGTGTTTTTTTATTCCTTAATATCGGTTTTGGCATCAGCCCGAAAAATCCAGTATCAGTCAGGCTCTACTTAAGCCCTATTCGCACGAGACTAGTTTTAACAGGGACCTTGTGATTTAGGAATTACCCTTCCACCTGTGTTTCATGCAGCACAATTGCATGGGATAAGCAAAGTCTTTGTTTTATTTAATTTTACTGACATCATCCCCCAACGCAGCCTCAATAATTCCCGACCAGGAAAGAGGAAGAAAAAAGGCACAGAGAAAACAAAAATTTTAAATATGTCTCTAAATCACGAGATGCCAATTCGCAGGACTGACATTATCACATGACCTTTATGTTTGTTAAAATATGGTAGATTGTTTTGGCATTTGTTATGCTTTATTGTGATAGTGAGAAAAATATAAAAGGGGGAAGACAGAGGAATAAGACTTAGTCTCAGTGGTACGCACTTTAACCAGAGAACTACTGGGGCACCTCCTGTGGGATTAAGATCACAGACGACCTCCGCAATTTTTAGAAGAGGTCCCCAGGTGATGCTAGTCCCGTGTGAACAGAGCTCTGATCTTGTACTCAAGTTAAAATGTAGCCCTGATTGTACGAGCCAAAGATCCACATTTTATTTCTGTTGAGTGTTTGACCAGAGATGTCAAATCATATCACATAATAAAACACCAAGAATGCTTTCCAGACCAGCAGCTCTTCTTGTTCAGTCAACATTGGCCTCATTGTCATTTCCAGCCATTGATGTCGAGGCAGCTGACTGTCCAAAGACCTCCTCTGTAAGCCTTGGAAATAACAATGGCTGAATGGGAGCATGGGGTTGAACACGACTGTGGGGGCTGTGGGTCAGAGCTGTGTAGTAAATACAAGGCTAGCAGAAAGTGCTGTGTGCTGCCAGCAGATGGTATGAATAGGTTTATAAATGCTTGAGTAGGCTGTCAAAATGATGTGATCTGGCATTTAACCATTTGTGATGTATGGGGGAAAAAATATGATGTGATAACCGAGGACAGTGCTATCTGTTCTGTGGCACTGAGCAGGAACAAATCTGATCTAAAAGTGCGGATTTGTTGGGAATAATGGCTTTCACAGTGCGCTCAGATAAAGCATCTCATTTTGTAGATGTCATATGTTGTGATCAGTGGAGACTTCTGTACGATATTTCCACCCAGAGATGCCTCTACAATATGAAACCCTGCCAGACTGCGCTCTCGGGGATCCGTTTGCCTCCTCTTAAGCAAACATTTGCATTCGCCACACTGGTAGTGTATCAAATCGCCCTCATGCACTTCTCTGCAAAAAATCTCTCAAGGTTGATGTTCGAGGTTGCAAAACGCTGCTTTGACCTCAGTCCACTTAAAATAAAGTTCAACTAGACCATCCATTTATGAAGCGAGCTGAGCACCCTTCTCTGCTTCCCGTGCCTGGGATTTTATCAATTATCATCTCATAAGTGCTCGTGCAAAAATGCCTCCGCAATATAAATTGGAGCATTAGGGATATGAAAATTCATGTTTAATGATCTTCATACTTTATAAGACTACACTGTAATATTTTGTGCGCTATGCAAATTAAGGAAACAATACTTTTCAAGTTCATTTAAATGCAAGATTCAGTTAATGCATGTTGTATGACAGCAGAATATTAAACATTTGCTTACACAGGAGGGTGTTTTAAAGAGTGGAACATTAAATGTTGCAAAAAATGACAGCACTTCCATGTACCAGGGTGACCTTAAAACCTAGCAAAAAAAAATGCTATAGTTCTGGTGTCCAAAACCTCAGCTCTTTTTCCTTTGTCTGCGAGTTAATTGGATGTCAAGGCCTTTGGACAACAGATTTATGTTCCTTCAGGCTAAAGCTTCATCTGGAGCATGACTCTGGTTCTGTTAATGTGCAGCCTGAGTGCTGGCAGGGCCTCGTCTCATGTGTCACCACCTCCAGTCTCACCACGCTAAGCAGCTCTGCCTCCCCCAGTGCCATGAGCCCAAACATGCACTCAATCCATCCCACAGAGCAGCTGCACATTTTACCGGGCAGCCACTCTCTCCAATAGCCAGACTGAGACCTACAGTGGCTTCTGAGCTCTTATTCCCACTGAGATGCATTTAAATCAGGTATGTGACAGTTGTGCATATACGCATGCTATGAATATAAACGCAGAGAGTGAGGCTGCTGAGGAGTGGATGAAAAACAGAGCCATAGACAGAGATGAAATGTAACATAGAGGGCCGGCTTTTGGATATGCTGCTGGAGCTGTAACATCTGAGAAATGTCTGCTCGTGGCTCAACAGAAGCAGATAAATATAAATTGATTGGAAGTGAACTCCCACAGTGCAATGTGCCACAGTGTTTATAGACAGGAGGAGAAGCAGAGTGAAGTGCTGTGTGCCTGAGAGAAAAGCACAGTAACATACTCTCTCTAGTGAGGCACCATTCAGCAGTGTTTCGGATTGCTTCCTTCACAGGACAGATATGAAAGGCATGATGGTCTCTGTTGGCCCTGACTTGTGTTTCAAATAATGAATAGCTTACAGTGATAGAAAGTGGCACCTCTTTGACAATGCACTGTAAAACGTTAACTGTAAAGTTAAATGGAAATCATTACAGCCTCTAGCAAACAGTGTGTAATTCTGCAGCGTATCCTCATACAATATTTTGTATGATATCTAATAAATAAGTGTGTCAAAATGACATTACATACCTAAGCATAAGGTATTTACTTAATGTAAAGTTATGTAAGTTAGGGTTAGGCAGTTAAAGTTACTATGGTTAGATTTAGGAAAAGAAACTTCATATCTTTAGATCTGGGCAAGTAAAACTACATAGGGTAGGATTATGAAAAGAGGCATGGTGACAACGTACAGACCACCTTCCCAAATACGTGGGTTATACACAAACTTCTGGCTCATGGATATGAGGTAAAATTTTGGTACATAACTTTTCATAGGTATAGCTACATACAAACAGCAGATGAATACTGCAATTTAAATTTTCGATATCATCACAGTTGGCCAATATAAGGGTTGAGCCAAATACTCTACCAGATACCGAAACAAGTATCTGGTATGGACAGTGTTGGGGTAACACATTACAGTAATACATTACTTTTAAGCATTAACGAAGTAGTAGTATACGAAGTATGATGCGTTACCAACATAATTTTGGTTAACATTATTACATTTATCGTTTATTATTTTCATTCTTCATTTATCCACATTGAATGCGTTTACATGGACAGTTTAATTCCCTTTTCATTCTGAATTAAAGTTCATTCATATTAAAAGTGATCTTGTAAACACCTAATTCGGAATGAAAATGGCAAATGCGATTGAAAATTAAATCCGATGTAATGGGCTGGAATATTCCATTCCTAACTCCGAAGGAAAGAATTTCTTGCACTTGTATACACTCAGTTCATTCCGGTCTTTCTGCGCATACTTGTTTCCGCGGCAACGGGCTGAGATAGAGCAGTCGGACTCGTTGCACTCACCGGTTTCCATTCACCACAGCACAGTCTTCTATCTCCCTTCTTCGACCTTCTACCTCCCTTCTCCTGCTCAACAGATGAAGCATTAGCAGAGCAAGGTTGTTGTCGTACTGCTGCTTCAAGAATATAAGCAAAACAAGCCCGAAAAAGGCACTAATAACGGCGTCGTCAAGCATCTTGTTATCCGGAGCGAGGACTACAATGTTTTCTTTCGGTAAACGTAAACCCGTAACATCCACCCCGCCCCCTATCCAATCAAAAACCATCCCTGCCCCAAACCTTGCGCGATTAAAAGGCGATTAACCTGATCTCCCGTGAAAACCCTCATTCGGAATGAATATTTCCCATGTAAACTGCCATTCAGATTTATTTCATTCTGAATGAGAAGCCATCATGTAACCACACCCACTGATCCACTTCCGCCAGTTCACCATCAGAAAAAAAAACATCCCCTGAAGGTTGTTGTGTGTTGTCATGTCATTCATTATAAGCAACCTTGAAGAAGGGTGCTGGTGATCCTGTGCATTATTATGTCCAATGCGTTTCCATTCACATGCCTACAACTTATCCCATCCTGTTTTTGCATCATAAGGCTGCTAGAAAGAAGCAGGTATAAGGAGCTGGCCTTTGTTTTTCTCATTCCGGTGATCGACATTTACTTACCTGTGTGATGTTGGTTTATATTGGGTGTTTCTATCCACATCCCCTGCAACTGCAGAGCAACGTTCTCATGCATAACTCTCTCTCCGGCGGTGTAATGCTGAGCGGCACACCAGGAACCGCCAGGTGGGTCTTCAGCTCCTGTGTATTAATTTGCATTTGTCAAATGGACTTAATCACACACCACTCTGTTTGTTGTGATAACCTCAATATTTGTTTATTGTGTTTCATATCATAGGCCCACACTTAATTATCCATATCTCATAATTATCAGACTTTGATCCTTTGCCTGCACGTCCCTGTGTGCAAAGCTATTCATTTATTTTAAATGGTCCAGGCTTTAATTGTTCTATATCATCACGCTGTTATTAATGTAACCAGGTGATTTTAATACAAAGTGGTAACCACTATATGTGAATGCATGACCTGCGCAGCATTGGATTTAAAATGAACTATAATGAGCCTCCGTGCTTTGTGCATTGATTACCTGCTGAAACATGACCCTCATCCATTTTAAATGAACGTTAATTCTTCTGAGCTCATTTTGGTGAAAGTAATGCAAAAGTAATGCAGTAAGTAACTTATTACTCTACACAGAGTAATATTGTAATGTAACTAATTACTTTTAAATGAAGGTAACTAAGATAGATTACATTTGGGGGAGTAACTTGCCCAACACTGGGTATGGATAATATATTTTTTACGAGTACGAGTATCATTTGAGTAAAATGTGTCAATATCCACACTTGTGGTGAAGGAAAATCCTCATTTGGGGATCTGTGTTCAGTCTCTTACTCTTGTGATCAAAAATGAAAAATAGATTCCTAATAAATGACAAATATTATTCAAATAATGACTTCCTGTTAGAGGTCACCAATTTCCGGTTTGAAATATGCCCATTCCAAGTACGGATACGCATATAGGTAATAGAGTTAGTTAAACAGATAAAGATACTGGTGTTCTTGCTCATCCCAAATAAATATCACACAAACAGCTTTTCTTCCAGTTGGTTTTAAGATGGGCAGCAGCAAACACCACTGCAATTGTCCACAAAGGTCAACACGGTCAAGTCAAATATTCCTCATGATGGCTTCTACGAGAAATAATCAGCTCATGGCCCTTACTCATCTCACAGAACTTTACAAAGTTTTTGCAGTCAAATAATGTGACCATTTAAGTGATTTTCATTTTTAATAGTCTAAAATGCTAAGACACCGATGGAGTTTATGCAGTGAAATCATTGGGAGCAAAGCAGCCTTGCTCAGGATGAGTCTGGCACCATCAAAGCTGTGTACATTTTTATTTTCAGCACAAGTCCAAATAATGTTTCCTCCGGTGCGTCAAGTGGATTATTAAGATTTTTTTTTATTTGCTAGTTTTCAGTTTTTTGCAGCAGTGGCATTACTGCAAGCATGGAGCATATCTAATCACTCAAGTAAATAAAAAAGATAGTCGGTCTAAAAAAAACCCACAATTTATTGAACTTGGCATATGAATTACTTTGGATACAGAAATAACAGTGCCAAGTAAAAATATGTCTGTTTTTACGCATGGACAGGAATTTTAAAGTCTGCGAGGTTTGCCACTGGCAGTGTATTTGGATATAGACCTATATATTAGGGATGTTTGATTACTGTCTTTTGGGACTTGCTAGAAATTCATTTAAAATGAGATTTAAAAATACCAAAATACATTAAATAAAAATGGAAATGTTCTCATTTCTCCCTTGTGCTGTTTGGCCATTTACAAAGTTGCATTCTACTTTATGAGGAATTAAACTAATACAAGGGTAGTGAATTGAGTTTAGTTTGTTGTACAGCATTAAAAAAGACATTTAGAAAATTTAATAGCAACATCTCTTCCCAGAAACGGTGCAATTGTTAATGTGGACAATCCACATCCACAAAATATGACATGTTCAGTTTTTACTGGAACTTCTTTCTATTGAAGAAAGAGTCCCTATAAAAATTTCAACAGTGTGGTCAGTGGAAACCTCTCAATCCATACCCAACCCCAGCAAACCTCAACGGACAAGAGACACTTTACCTCACTTTACAAGCTGTTAGTTAAACAACAGAAACTGACCTTTGCATTACCTAAAGAAACTGTGGGAGATTTTGGGAAAGCCCTATCTTGCTGAGAGTTAGAGGAGGAGCAGTAAGTTAGTTTAGGTCAGAATACAACATGTTACAATAGTGAGCCTTGGAAGTGTTGCTGGAAAGAACAAGTTACCACAGACAGGTATTGACAACACACTCTTCCTTTCAGTTTGTCAAATACTAATGCATAGTCAGTCACATGATGCTGTATGTACCCCTCAAGCGTTAGTTTTGCACTATCAGGGGTGGTGTGTTTTCAAAATAAACTTTCATTTTCACAGTAAATGTACAATTTATCCTGTTTAAATACATAGTCTCATTTCAAATAAAAAGAACGTAGCTAAAAAAAACTGTGATTTTTGGTTTACTTCCTTAGGTTTAGGGAACAGAAGTACATGGTTAGGTTTAGGTTTGGCTTAAAACTATCCTAATGCAGCCTCATGTGACATACATCGCTGGCGTATGCTACACATACTACCACACTACACTGTTTAAATAAATCGATCAACTTTTGTTTTCAAGCTGGACACAAACAGCAGTCTCTTGGGTGAAAGTACTGAGTTTGTTTGACCCATCTACCTGATGAGATCTCGTAATGGTAATGACAGGGAAAAATAATCTACGCTGTGATTCAGAGCCACTCCAAAGTTTAATGGATTTTTTCTTAGCCCATATAACAGCCTTCATGACAAGTTTCATGACAATTGGGCCAGCAGTTTTTCTGTTATCCTGGTATCAAACAAACAAACTGAACCAATAACACAACCTCCTTCGCAGAGGTAATAAAATTAACAGCACTTGCATACAGATAAGAGAAAAAACAAGTAATGACTTTATGTTAATCACAGGTTGCAGCGTGGATATGTGAATAGCTGTCAGAGGTCACTGCTGATTGGTTTGCATTCTCATAACTTATTCTCCATGTCACAAAAATGGTAGAAATAGCACTCCCTAACCCTAATTAACTCCTGGTGTAAATGATGAATAAAATTAATCATGATGCATGAGACTAAAGTAAAATCTTCTACACATGGATACCAACTCCTGTTTAAACAGGAGGCTTTATTTTGCTCCACTGATGACTTAGATCGAAAACACAGACTGTTTTAAATAGTTGTTATGCTTCATTGTGTCGCACACATGGCAAGAGTGTCTAGTGTCCCCCTTTATTCACTACAAAAGTCTTTCCAATTAGATTTCAAATGCCACTGCAACTCTTGTCTCCCCAGGCATTATGTGAATAGAAGTCTCCCAGGGCTGCACATATTATATCTCATTACTGACAGCGCGGGTCACCTGGGACTCCAATCAGAAAATCTGAACACTTAAGCAATTGGCTTCTCTCTAACTGCCTTGCAGAGATTGATTGGGTTTGGGCTCCCCGAGCACCACTTTAATGTCAAACACATAATGCATCGGACAGAGTTTAGGTAGAAAACATTCAATCTTTTCATATTATTCAGCTAATGATATTTTTACCCAAGTAGGATGCAAATTGCATTTTTTTTTTTCCCATTTGTATTCTTGAATGGTTTTAAAATAACTATCAACAGCACAGCACAGAGCACCAGATGGTTTCCTAATTTGGATAATCTTATCATATGTGGATAGGATAGATCTCAGTACCAGCAGTGTAGAGTGTGACCAGAGCCATCAATAAAAAAAAATGGAGGAACATGGGTTGAGAAGTTAATGATCTGAAAATGAGAAACCTTAAAAACCCAACTGGAGCTTAATACATCGGATTAGTTATCTGATTAGAATTTAAAAGGCCATTCAATATTCCTTAATGGGATGGAGTTTTTAAGGGTGGCCAAAACATTGCCTTCCCAGTTGGTGCCATAAATGGTGATAGTTAGAAAGAGTACAAAAGGCTGGCAGAGGGCAGACTGGTTGGCTGTATTTGCCCAAGCCGGCTGTGAAAACTGAAGCTGGCTTACCTCCGTTACACACTGCTCTATTTCTGTCTCTGCCTCTCTTGTTTCTCTGTGATAGATTGCACCAAACTCTGTGCTCAAAATGGTCATTTTAATGCGTCATGAATCCAGGGTGAGATCTCAGTTGAATTAGTTGAATTTGGTTTTCACTTCAGCATACATCTGTGTATGGGGATGTATGCTTATAGGTCTTTGATTTGGGAGAAGTTTACCCAAAGAGTGGTGTTCCCTTCTGTGTCTCATTTGAATACCCTTTCAAGGTAAAACTATCCAGAATCTCATTATAACAACAATGACTGCAGAAAAGTCTAAAAGATAAAACAATTTGTGCAGATGGAAGCTTTTCTTCAATTCCCTGTCTTGTTAAAGGGATAGTGCACCCAAAAATGAAAATTTAGCCATTATCTACTCACCCATATGCCGATGGAGGCCCTGGTGAAGTCCTCACATCCCTTGCGGAGATCGGTGGGGGCAGTGGCTAGCACACCTAATGGCTGACAGCGCCCCAGACTAACGTCCAAGAACACAAAATTGAATCCACAAAGTATCTCCATACTGCTCATCCGTAGTGACCAAGTGTGCTGCAGCCCCGACATAAGAAGTTGTTTCGAAAAACATCATTTGAACTCTGTTTTTAGCCTCACTGTAGCCTGCAGCTCTGACTGCTTCTCTGTGCGCCGTGCTCACGTGTGCGCGCTTGTGCGCAACCAGCAAAAGTATGAGCTTTGCTCACCCGTGTTTACATCACGTGACACGTGCACCGCAGGGGGAGACAACAGTAACCACAGAGCTAAAAGATAATTTGCACTACAGTCTTTTAGCAAAGGACAGCCCAACATGTCTGAAGACTTTGAAATTGAGGAGGAACAGCATTTCTTTGTGGAGCCGTATTTGTTTGAGCCCGTGTATACGGACGGAACTCAGGCTACTGGACGAAGCAGCCGCCGCAGCTCATGAGCCTGACCCTCAGCCAGCCGCAGAATACTGGAGTCGAGCACTGGAAACCTGGTGGTGTAGTTGTTTCAAATGCAAAGCAATGCCAACAGATGAGGAAAGTCTTTGCTGCTCAGACTGGGAATTGGCGATGCCTGCACTTGAGAATCTGGACATCAGTACTGACGAGACTGCTGCTCTTCAGAGACCGTGCATCACCGATCTCCCTGAGCACGCACACGTGAGCACTGAGCACAGAGAAGCAGTCAGAGCTACAGGCTACAGTGAGGCTAAAAACAGAGTTCATCTGACGTTTTTCCAAACAACTTCTTATGTTGGGGCTGCAGCACACTTGGATCACTATGGATGAGCAGTATGGAGATACTCACTACTTTGTGGATTCAATTTTGTGTTCTTGGACGTTAGTCTGGGGCGCCGTCTGCCATTAGGTGTGCTAGCCGCTCCCCCCGCCGATCTCCACAAGGGATGTGAGGACTCTAAAACTTCACCAGGGCCTCCATCAGCATATGGGTGAGTAGATAATGGCTGAATTTTCATTTTTGGGTGCACTATCCCTTTAAAGAATCATCTTGTGACCCCCTCACAAGATTGGCATGACTGCTGTCTTTATTTTCATTTACATGTTTTCCTAATGTTTTTTGGTCTCTTTTCTTACTCCAACAAAAGACACTGTGATGAAATATGACCTTGGCTGAGATGTAAAGCAGAGTGACAATCTCCGCCCGGTTAGTATTTTTTCACAGTTATACCTCGGCCAATTATCGCAGACAAGCTATAGAACGCTTTCACACCTACAGTAAGGTGTTTGGTGTGGTTGAAATGAACTCTGCAGCATTAGTCTGTTTACTTCATTTTGTTTACGCTACAGCAAAAGCTGGCAATTGAGAAAGGATTTAATTTTCAATAGTGACTTATAATGGCTGGCTTGTTAAATAGTGGCGTCACATCAGAAAACGCCTGCATGTGTCGTTCTAGAAGGCAAAGACAAATGACGTATTTGTCATGAATTTGAATGTAAAGGACTTGTTGCTACTCACTCTGTAATATTACTGTACAAGACACCTCTTGTTCACTTGCAGTCTCAGCTAATAATCCTCATAATCAGTTAGTTTTTGGGCGATAAATAAAGATAAACATGCACACATAAGAAGTAATAGAATGCAGCATGCCTTTCTGCCAAAATATGGCTTTCCTCCATGTCATGCTGATGATGCAGGATGACAGTGAGTCTGTCACGAATGACTTACCTGTCAGTCCTTGAGGCTTCTTGGTTGGTTTTTAGCTACTAACCCATTCTGAACACAAAGGGAACCATGACTGAAAAACCTCAACAGATCATTCCTTTCAGTACATCCTTCATTCATTCATTCATTCATTCATCTTCTAACCGCTTCATCCTCTTGAGGGTCGCGGACTGTGTCTTTGGACTGTGGGAGGAAGCCGGAGTGCCCGGAGAGAACCCACGCCGACACGGGGAGAACATGCAAACTCCGCACAGAAGGGCTCCCACGCCCGGGATCGAACCGGCAACCCTCTTGCTGTGAGGCGAGAGTGCTAACCACCACTCCACCGTGCCGCCCAGTACATCCTTCCATTTGTGGTAATTCAACACATTTTTAAATTAGTGTGAGTATTTCAGGTAATGTAGCACAATGCTGACTCATTGTTGCTATGGATGCCTGGATGCACCTTGTCCTATTATTAAGAATGATGGTGAACCTGCCAAGCCAACCAGCCAGTGCCTACAACTGCAATACATTCTCATTCCGACCTCGTCACATAATGACGCTGTGGCCATGGACTTTCCACGTTCACATACAATGTGCAAGGTACCCTAGGTGCGTTGGTTGTTGATGTTCTTGGACACCGTGTCAAGTTCTCTTCTTTCAAGGTACACTTCCATTTTCACAGGAAAAGTAAGAATAACATACAGTCTCTTTCAAAATAAACACACTACTTCAGTACAATACAGCAAATTGATGTTTTTTTCCTTTAACAACAAGCACACATGGTGGGGTTTAGGCAAGGAAAAACACGTGGTTAGGTTTAGGAAAAAGTAACAGGGTTTAGCTTTAGAATCTTATGGGATGTGTACACCACTCGCTCGGGCTGAAAGTCAGTGTTTGTTGGACCCATCGACCATCCCATCCATCCGCCCCACTAGAACATTTGCTGCCTTAACTTTTGTTCTTGTCCTGCCCAAGTTCCCCCACAAAATTTTAAAGGCAACCAGCCGCGTATCATGCTAACATTAAAGGATGCCTTTTTTCGTTGGTTTCCAATGTCGCAAGTCACTGCCCAAGCACTGGATTTTGATGATATCGGGGTGAGACCGTGCTCACAACTGCAGTTCCTCAAATGGCCACTTAAGGCTAGCTTTAAAAACGAGTCAATCTCCTTAGACGCTCATGTTAAAACGTCTGACTTGATGGCAGAAAAAACGTTTCAAAAAACAGTTTTTTTTAATTGCAAATTTACTTATTCATGACACCTGTGTGCTTCCATGTCTCGTCAAGCTCTTAGATCTAGTTTTTTCATTGTTCACATTATTTAGATTCACTGTCTGATTTATTGTAACTCATCTCTCATTTCAGATCCCCACTTCCTGCCCTTGTGCGTTTTCTACGTCTGAGACTGTCTGCCCCGCCCTGATTTGTTTCACCTGTGTCCAATTATCTCTGCCTCCCTTGTGTATTTAGCCTGTGCTTTCTACTCCCTGTGTTCATCTTTCTACCAAGTGTCAAGTGTTCCAGCATTCCCCTATTGTTAGTATTTCTGGTCATTTAGATCCATGCTCATGTTTTTTTGACCTCACCTTTTTGTCTTGCCCTTCTTGGGCTGGTTTCCTGTTCTGACTGCTTGCCTGTGTACCAAACCATTTGTGAATGTAAAAACCTCTGTTTTTCAGCTGAACTGTTTTTGAGTCGCACTTGAGCCTTCATCTTTGTGTAGCTACCAGTCTTGTCATACTTTTTTTTTTTTTTTTTTATAAAACTTACTTATATATAATTATGGGTATGACTGTTTTGAGTGACAGGTGGGTGCCATCCACTGACAAGTCGGTGCATTGCAACAAAATTGGTTTGGTAACGTAACGATGGTGTAACCCCAGATTCACAGGGATAGTGAAAGTTGTCGCAATTTCAGTGTGTTTTCAGTTCATGAAATTTGATTATTATGTTTTGGTTGCCTGTAAGGAGCTGAATGTTCTGTTTTTCCAGTAAGTACATTTTGTTTCAAAATTGTTTTAAGCCTGTTTTTCGCTAGCAAAACCCAGCATTAGCATTATCACAGTTAACCTTGGTTGTGAATACACTGTGCTAACAAAACTAGCATTTAGTGTTATCCTACCTCCATCCGCTTGTCCAATATGTCACTTCTAACTCCACAAAATGCCAAAACCCAGGATTCAAAACAGTTTACATACCAGTGAGTGAATCACAGTGGCTACAGCCATTATTTTATACAGTCCATGCCTGTTTGACGACTGTCAGTGCATCAGGAACAACTACTGAGATTTCCAAGGCCGTGTCATAAATCAGGTTTGACAGGTTGAAATATTTTTTAACTAGAAGGACACTTGGAGAGTGCAGACCTCCTCCAAGGCCAATAGTCCCGTCATCTATGATATGCAACTCTGCAATCACAACTACTATATATTTGGATATATTTCCAAAACTTTTAGAATTATGTCAAACAAGTTATCCATAATGACTGCTATCTGTATAAAGTTTGAGTTACTACATGTGTGGGCTATCCTTGAGGGTTACTGGTATCTGTGAATGTGGATTGTGATATGGACTCAACTTATTCCTAAAATTGGCTGTTTTGTCACTTTTGAACTGTACAATCCTCTGCTGGATTTTAAGATGCAGGGCAATTTATTCTTCCAAGGCCAAATGCCCTATCTCACAATGTTAAGGAGAGAATAAAAAAATGTGTGTATCTGCCCCATGATTCAGATCCACTTCAAAAATTAATGGGCTCTTCCTTGGCCTATGCTACACCCGTCCACCAAGTTTCATGAAAATAGGGCCAGTAGTTTTTCTGTAATCCTGCTGACAAACAAACTGAACCGAAAACATAACCTCCTTGAGCGAGGTTATAATAAGTGCACCAACAATAACAGATGTACTAATCCTTCAATGATCTCACAAGGTCTTACCCAGTTTACAGGAGGAAAATGACTGCTTGGCTCTCTTTGAATTTCAGGAAAAATTCTGTTTTATTGCCCAAAATGTGAAGTGTTTTTTTTTTTTTTGTACTTCTTCTCACTTTCTCCTTTGCTTTCCTAAAAATATTTTCTTTTTAGCAGCAAAGTGGGGAGGGAAAGAGTGAAAGTGTAGTGGCAGAGCCCATAATGTAGCTGTAGCTGGGTATTTTCTGACATCCAGCACTGACTAGCATGCAGCCTAGCTCAGTGGTGGTTTGCTTAAAATAGAAAGCTCTTCTTAAAAATATAGCTACAGGGGCCTTAAAGGAACTGCAGTCGCTATCTTGCTGTGCACACTTACTCCAGAGGCAGGTCTGCCTAGGGAGGACAAAATGCTTTTGGGTTCCGTAGAAGCAACTGCCAAAAATGTTGCATTATTTCTCATCGGTTAGCCGAGTCCGTGTACCTGTCAGGCAGCATGTGGCCGCTAAACTTTTATACTCTTATGAAGATTTCACCAGGCATATCTCTAATGTGTATTTTATGCAGAGAGGGACATTAATTTTGCCACTTTCAAACAACATCTTACAGGAAATCTATTTTTAAAATTCCACTTCTTTTCTATTTCATGCATTATGGATGCATATGTCTCAGAGATGAATCCTCTGTTTATGCAGTGGTCATGTTGTGAATTTCGGCATCAAAGAGGCCTTTATTTTCTCCCCAAATTCCAAGGTTGCTGCCCCGGTATGTGACCCACATTCTAAATACTTCAAACAATAATCTCTTATGTCGAAGCTGGGATACATACTCAGAGCTTTGCACTAGGGAATAAACAAAAACTATGGCTGTTTCTGAAGCCTCGTCACCACTAAGTATTATTGGTTAAAGCAGGGACCAAATGCTAGCTTTCTAATACAGGAGAGATTTACTCACCCTCTCATTGTCTATGTCTCTCTCCTGCTGTGTTGTTGCCGATAATTAGTGCAGCGTGGACATTATGCAGACACCCATACGGGAGGTGAAGATGAGACCACTTCAGTCTCATTAAATATGTATATTTGCCTTTAATTAGGAGGTATTTGTTTCAAGTACAACATCCTCCCTTGTTCTGATTTTACAGTGCACCTGCTTTCAGTGGTTGTATGGAGAGCTGCTGACTGGGTTGAAGCAAATAGACTGTCAACACTCCTCACAGGGACCCTCCATTAGGCTGTCTCTTTCAGCAGCGCACACCCCCGAGGCTATGAAGCATTTTGCTCTCTTACTGCCGCACACTTCCTCTCCTTCTTTGTCCATCTAAAGAAACGGCCCCTTCACCTTCTGCAGCTCTGTCTCTGTCTTTTTATTGCTCTAGCTTTCCGTTTTTTTCCAGGAACTATATTTCCAGCCTGTCTTTTTATGATGTCAATAAACCAGAATGTGTTAGAGCAGCAGCAGAGCTGGTACTGTCAACCAAATATGATTATTATTGTACCATCGACCAAATGCAATTATGATTATTTTTCAGTGCATGCTGAGAAAGACAAAATAAATGAAAGAAAGTAGAGCTGCCTTGTGACTTAAAGCAGTGGCTCTTAACCTTGAGGTCAGGACCTCAGGACTGAACAGCAGAAAAAGCATTATTCTGACATACGAAATTGTGTTTTTATTTTTCACACTGTTACTTCCGAATTACTGGATATTTTACCTCTTCAGCCTTCCTCCCCAAATTATTTACATAAATCAAGAAAATAAAAAAAGAACTAAATATTTGTGAAGTATGGATTATATTCACTGGCAGCATTTTTTTCCAGTCTAGGACAGGCTATATTCTAATACTTGCATGGTGGGCATACAAGGCATATTTACATCTAGATGTCGTCTGTGGCATCCTTATTAGCTGCGTTTTGCTGCATTTTCATTCTGTTCACTACACTCTTACGTGTTTTGTCTGAAACAGGCATACAGAACATCATTATCGTACATGCATTCAACAATAATAGGTTTTTTTCCCCCACATCCACGTAGTGTTCAAGCTGTATATCCCTTTACAGCAACATGTGGTTGGACCCATGTGCTGTTAAGTTCTGTTCCACTTGGAAAAAGGCACCGCGCAAGCTTGGGTAACTAACCTCCACTTTTCTTAGCACTCCCAACTCGTTCTCATCCCCTGGTCATCAAATACTGACACTTCCGTGCACCCCTCAGCGTGTATTGACACCAAAGGCACCCTTTAGTGTCTTTATGAGACTCACTAGGCTTTCAACTTATTCCAATTAAAACCCATATGTGGCAGTCGACACTGAAAGGAAATGATCAAGTATAAAGAGTAAAAAAATATACAAAAGGTGGATGAACAGCACAGGACTTTCATCCAGGAGACCACTAGTTTGTTTGTGAAAACAAAAGTCTACATTGTTTAAAATAGCATTACATAATTCATGTATGATTGTTGCGCACTTGATACAGTCAGGTGAGGTATTGACATGACGTCACGTTTTTACTGTGTAACTTATTTTATCCCAAAACATGATCTTTTTTTCTAAACGTTTAACAAAGTCACATAAAGACGCTAAAGGGTGCCCATTGTGTCGCTATGAGATGCTGAGGGGCATGACAAAGCATCAGTATTTAATGACCTGAGAGTCTGTATGTTATCTTAAAAATTGAATCACAATGTAGTATAGAGTCATGTAAGGACTACCATAGACAGCTGAAAAACCAGCTGAAAATGTCCTCCTTTCCATCTGATTAACTGCCTAAGGAATATTTAGAGCCTACCCACATGGTTAACCAATCAAATTACAATACCAATATTGTGAGTACTTGGAGCCAAACATGTACAATCCCTGGATAGCACTAATGTAGGAGGTGCTCTCATTTCAAAGAAATTAATAAAACTAAAATGAGTTTGGTGTAACTTTAAGGGATCACAAATGTTTTGGCTATGGTCAAATTTATGATGCAGCTGTTGTTTTCTGTCAGTGTGTGTATGTCTGGTGTATGGATATGCAAATAGGCGTGCCCTGGGTTGAGGTAGCCATTTGTGGACCCAGCTACCGGCTGCTGTAGATGATTGGTTGTCAGGCAGTACTGAAGGAGACAAGATGGTGGTGGCAGATTGTATCCTATAGTCTGATCTGCTGAAGGTAGCAGGGTTGGGCTGCTGCTTTTGTTAACTTTGTTTTCTCCTGTTTTATTTAGTTAGGGATATTAGTGAATGTATTTTGGCTTCTCAGCTTATATTTGGTTGTGTAAGTTAGAGGTATTTTCGTTTGTTGTTTGGCTTTGGCTCACTCTCAAGTCAAAATAATACACCAATATGTCCATATATAAATGCAAATCAATCTGAATGTTTGCAAAGTGGATTAGTTTTCCTTGCGGCTGCTTGGGACTTGGGGAAGATGGGGGCTTAGTTCATGTTATGTCTCAGTCACCCACTGTCTTATAGGACATAATTAATGCCACAGAACTGGGATTGACAGTCCTGTAAACAGGACCCAAAAATGATTGTGCAAGTGTAGGAGTGGGTAATGCATTTGCATGATCTGGGACCTGTTTCAGACCATTAAATTACGGTGCGTGGATGTTAATTAAGGCATGTATTTTCTTTAAATTCACAGTGAATTGTGGTTATACTGATGTAAATGCAAATGAGAAAATAGTATTGTTGGATAACCTTAAAGAGAGGTGGAGGTAGATCTAAACGTCCCAGGACTCAAATCTTTAAGGTCATTAGAGAGCTTTTGTGCTGTTGACTGGTTATAAATCACATTTAAAGCCTCTACAAAAATCCAGTATCAATAATGAAGGTCCAGGTTTAAAGCACCTTCATCTTGGCTGTTGATCAATATCTTTATGCCCAGCGCCCGGCAACACACTGCACGGCAATTGTTTCAGACTTGTATCAGCTATATCAAATGGGCAGTCAGCAAAGCTCACACAGGCTTTCAACAACAACAAAAAGCACAACTAACAAATGCACCACTTGAAGCCTGAACAACTCAAAGCTTAAAATAGAAGACTTTTCTGCTGGGCTACCTTACATTTGTCTGCCTTTAACTTGTAAGCACTTTGCTGGTTATAGAGCCGAAGGCCAGCTTAATCTT
This sequence comes from Epinephelus fuscoguttatus, assembly GCF_011397635.1. Taxonomy (NCBI): domain Eukaryota; kingdom Metazoa; phylum Chordata; class Actinopteri; order Perciformes; family Serranidae; genus Epinephelus; species Epinephelus fuscoguttatus. The sequence goes on from NC_064752.1 coordinate 42,185,680, forward strand.
CTGGGGTAAAAGAAATAAATCAAATGATGAATAAATCACACAGAACAAAAGATACTAGTAGAGTAGGGATACTATGCTACCAAAAAGGTTTTTTCTTTCGAGTAGTCTCTTGGTAGTGATGCCAATGCAAACAAATGGCCCCAGCAAATTGCTGCATGGTGTCTATTTATAATATGAAAGGTATTTTGCTCTGGTACTAAAGTGTAATTTGTTCTGAAACTCTCATGGCTAACCCAAAAACAAGGTAACTGAAAGGACAGTAAAATCAGAGATCTGTATTTTCATGCCTTAAAGCTGTGTACCAGGAGCTTTCGTGTGATCGGTTCAGGAATTTCAAGGATTCTTTTTGATTACCCAACTGCAGGTCCGAGAGGAAGCGATCAGAGCTCACAGTCCCAACAGCACCAAGGAGCTGCTTGAAACGCCAGGAGCTGCTAGTCTTACTCAGGTGTGCCGACACTGAGGCAAAAACAGGCAGAGAGGTAAGAACAACACAGTATTAAATCATGGGCCCCATTATAAAAGCTCATTTACACCTATGACTTGGTGAATTGTTGATGCAACACCAGATCAGTCTATTTTTCTAATGAGCAAAAGAAATCTGAAAAAAGGATATTCCTTGAAGATTGTTACAGCAAAAATAAAATAAATCTAGATGGTGGAGTAAAAATCCTGAGGGAGTTTTCTTCCAGCTATCCAGAACACAGCCCCGTTTGATGTGTGAAATATGATGAAACTGGTGTTATCTTTCAAATCAACGCATTAATTAATACGTAACTTCAAAAATAGAAAGAGAAGGTAACCTGAGTGATTTTTTTTTTTCAAAGTAAGCAATATAGTTTGAACTTGAGTTGGTTGCCTTGGCTGGGTTTAATTTTCACCCAGTGTGAAATGTCATGAGCCTTATCCAGATTTATGTAAACAATCAGGGTAAGAGCTTCATTTTATGGCCAGAATGCCCAGACTTTATAGAACCGAGTAAATCAACATAATGGACTGACAGAGAAGGCATCCAGCCGTACCATGGATTCCTTCTTTATTCCTCATTTTCCCTGTTTGTTTTCCTGTCATGTGTCATGTCATATCTCTCTCTCTCCCCTCTGTAGACAGAGCGCTGTCTGTTTCCTGATTTGCGAGGCAGTGCACGTCCAGCGAGAGGTGGGTCCGACTGAAATGACTCCTGAAATATCCATCACCGCAAATTACATCTTTGGTAGTGCTGATTCCCTCTTTTGGGCTAATGAAGTTATATGCCCCTGCACAACTACCAAGACGCCTGCTAATGTCTTTTAATTTGCAAAGATAATTACAACAAGGTTCCACTTGAAAATCCATACATGCCAGCAAACGGAGCCAAAATCGACCAATCCACAGGGGTAATTATCTTCTGCCTTAGATTCTCTAATGTATAGATACATCTCAAGGGGCAAATGACACCGATCAAATGTTTATGCAATAATAAAGCAGTCGGGGTTGACATGACGTGTATACTGGATAAAAAATAAGAAACTACTTAAGCATACTAATGCGCTTAGCCTTGCCTCTATTCAGCGCCTTGTTTCCGAAATACCAACATTTGCATTTGGTGCCTAAAGGTGCAAGAAAACCAGGCTAGGCTATGCCCCAACATTGTACAATCTGCAAGGAGCCAATGTAACACAGGCTGTTGAGAACAGAACATGGTGTGCGTGTTGTTATCTTAAGGTTAAAGACACACGCGCGTACGCATGCTCACTCATATGCATGCAAAGCGAGTGAGACAAACAATGGAGGAGCAGGCTGTAGGAGACTTAGTGGCAAGGAGAGTCTAGACATAATGAGTTTAATAACGTACAATGTTCATTAAAACATAGCTCACAGCCTCACCGGAGGTGTCATTCCTGTCAGATTAGTGGTGCTGAGATATGGCTGGTGCTGAGCGGAAGCAGCCCATATGGTCTGTCTGCTTGACAACACTGTGACCCACAACAGATGTGCTGTTTTCCTCTCCCCTGATGTTAGAATCAGCCTCTCTGTCACACCTGTGTTTTCTCCCAAGCCTCACAATAACATCAACAAATGACACTGTTGGGTTCACCCTCTGAGTCAACAAAGGATTCTGGCCAGCCACAAAATACATTTCGACTTAATTAGGAACATTGGCTTCCTTATGGGCATTATTAGAATAATAGTAACCTAAAGAAAAAAATAAATTATTCCTGTGTGATGTTTGCATGCTAATGTAACACGTTGTGACTTTGGACTACTATTTGTAGGCTTTCATAAGAATTGTAATGCACCAAAATGTGTACATATCCTGCGTAATTATGAGCCAGTAATTTGGGTATAACCCACGAATTTGGGAAGGCTACAATCACATGACCTGTGTGGTGATGGGAGTAAAGAAGGAAGCGGTCCCTGTAAGGAGGGAGGTTAGGGTGGTGGATGGGTCACAAAACACAGGACAATCATCCAGGTGAGGACCGATGTTCTAAACCGTGTGAACTTTGGGTCATTTTAAGGTACGCCATCACCATTTTTCCTTTCCTAACCCTTATCACAGTAACTTTCCATTAAGTGCATAATGCCATTCGTAGGGTGCTATTTAATAGGATATTATACAAACCATTGTATGAGAACACATTGGATTAGTAACCCTTTGTCTTTGTTTTGTCAAAAATATTTTGAGAGAAACATACTGTAAGTACTGCAAGTAGTGCTGTTGTACTGTATGTATAGGTACATTTACAGTGCACCACTTTAACACCAGAGACTGGGGATCGCCTCCTAGGTCCAACATGTGGTTAGGTTTAGACAACACAAACACTCTACTTTAGTTTGGGAAAGAATGTGGTTTTGGTTACATGTAAGTAAGCATGTCCTATCTCATCTTTCAAGTCAACATTGACATCTCTTGACAAATCGAGATTTTTTACTGATGTACTTGATATGGTGAAGCCTGTGGTAGGTAAGAATGTCTTAATAATACAAGTTCCAGAGCTGTAATGGATATAACATGTTTGTCAGTCATTAAGCTAGGAAACTTTGAACAGGTGCTAGTTGGTCACCCATGATGAAAAGTGGATGCCTTTTATATAAATTGCTGTAGGTACAGAAATACTTTCCATGATACAGTGCCCCCCACCTAGCCGTTCCACTCTCCCAGATTAGATCATTATGTACAGTACGTATGAAATTTGGAAAACGACCACCTATGCATAGGCACATGCATGTGTTATTTCTGTTGAATCTGTTTTACATGTGCATGCCATTTGAATCCAGTGCAGAAATGGTAGACTCCACCACCAAAACTGCAAACTCTGGAGGTACATTCAGTATAATGGCTATTGCAAAATAAATGCCTGCCATCAAAAGTATCAAAATTTGGGGTTTATATGATGAAAATCTTAAGGATTGTAACTATAGCCAACTGTTTGTATTTTACCCCAACATAACCAGAAAGACTGTGATCATGCTTAAGTTGCTTCATGCGGACATGATAGGGAAAACAAACTGATTACACTGTAAGTCAGTATTTTTCTAATGCAATCAGTAATTAAAAAAAAATTGACATTTCTCTGTTCATATGAAAGGTTTTCTTATTTTGTTGATAAAAATTAAATTTGGGTAGCATCGTTTTTCTCTAAATGTGTATTTCTAAGTTGGCCCTGAGAGCTCAACACACTGCAGATTACCAAAACATATGCAAATAGGCACAACACAAGCAAATGAAGAACTATCTTCTAATTTTTATTACAAATGCGGAGCATTTCAACAGCCTGGACTCATTCCCAGGGCTCAAAAAAAGATTGCTCAGTAGGCCTAGGCATCAGATCACATGCACAAAGGCCCGTTTAGTGTCTGTATTAGACCCACTGGGCTTCTAACCAACCCCAATCTAAACCCATTCACACCGTTATTAGACACTCCGAGAAACAGATATGGTATAAAGAACAAGAAAGTCCAATTTAGGAGTTGGATGGGTCCATCAAGCACAGGCCTTTGACCCAGGAGACTGGTGTTCATGTCCTGTGTGAAACTTCAAGTAAGTGTTGAGTTATTTTGTCAAGTTAGTCATTAGTCACGTTAGTCGACTGACCTGACTAACCTCGATCCTTCCCTAACCTGAACCAAGTCATTTTGTTGCCTAAACCTAATCGCCAACCCTTGGCATCACGATACAATGCAAAAGGCTGCTTCTGTGTTATTAACATGACGCCATGGGCTTCTGCCTAAACATCAGAATATTATGAGTAGGGATGAGATCCTGCTGATATAGAAAAAATGCCACAAGAGGCTGACAACACAAGGAAAACTGTTTGCAAGGGAAAAAAGTGGTGCTCTTGATGGGTGCCACCTGTTGCTGTGGTTTGTGGCTAATGAAGTCGGCCCTCAGATATTATAATAATAAGCCAAAGGCTGACACTAGGTTAGCAGATTTCTGTAATAATATATGAACCGTGCAATCACAGTGTTAAAAAGGGTTGATTTTAGGTCATTTTCTAACACCACTGACAGATAGCTGATTTTTAATAAATTCATAACCAACAAATGACAACAAGCCCTGCATGTCCCAGCTGTGTGCATCTCTGTTTAGTGTCCCCTTGAAACAGTCTCCATTGTGTTGTGAGCTTCTGGCAGCGCTTTTTCTAAATGCTGCACGTGTCTTCAAGTTTTTGTGTCGTCAAGTTGGGGAAAATGTTTTCTAATTGCTGCACGTGCTGTGAAATTGGTGAAGATATTTCTTCATTTGCTTGTGTTGTTTGTGTCTATTTGCATGTATTTTCTTGATTTGCAGTGCACTGAGCTCTCTGAGGGGTACTGTATATTTGCCCCTTGAGGCAAATTTGTGATCTCTGATATTGGACTAGATAAATAAAATTGACCTGACTTTACTGTTGCAACTAAGTAATATATGAGTGTAATTTCTAGGAGACAGGGTAACTACATGGACATGTTCTCTGGTTGTCCAGAAGGTTTGCCTTCGAATAAAAATCTCACTTTGTCACCAAGACAAATTATGGGGTGTTTTTCCTGCTTAACTGTGTGTGCATGGTGATTTATAGGGTTATCCAGCCACTTCTGCCAACACTGTATGAAGTATGCACCTGATAAGCTGTTTGTAATTTAAGCTGGAGGGAAAGCAATTTATTCAGAACATGTAAAGTGCATATGATCAGGTTCAATATGGACACTCCCATGACAAATGCCACTCTGCTTACAGGCAGCCGCACAGCTTGAATATTGGACCATGTACTACACATGAATCCTACATTTCATTATTAAACCTTCCACCAGGGAGTATCATTGATCCCTTTATATGTATGTGACACAGGTATCAAGGCAAATGTGCAATATGTGGAGCATGACATACAGCGGGAATACGAGAGCCAACATTTTTCAGAAGAGCAGATTTCAGTCCAAACACTGAATATTGGAGGTCTGTAATACATAGTCTTCTTTTTATGGATATAAGTGTCTATCTTAAGTAGCAGCTGCCTGCTCCTGCTAATCCTTCTGCTTGATTTAAATGTCAATACCTCCTTCATATGTGCACAAGCATAAATCTGTATGGATGGAGTGGGCGTAAGTGACATCACAGGGGGCAAGAGGTGAATGGATTTCGACGGGCAATGCAGCAGAGGAGGCAGCGATAGACCAGTGGCGCTAACAGCAAGGTCCATAGACTTTATGCACGCCCCCTAGTGAAATGCCATCTGGAAGAAGCAGGGAGCCTATGGATTAATCACCTGAAGGTTCATTCCCATCCTCTGTTGTACACCCTGCGCTGGCGTCATTGGTGGTCCTGCAGGTGATGAAACCTTGAACTGCATGCTTGTGTTTTTGAGAGCTTGATGTTGACTGTCTGAGAGGCCTGCCAGCATGGTTTTTCAGTAAATGGGGGGGGGGACAGAAACTGGGACGGTTAATGGATGACCCGGGGTGCACACAGATAGATTAATGTGAGGGGAGGAGGGAGCGCCAGGGAGGATGCCACTCTATTGGGGTGTTGTCTTGTGAAGCAGCTAGAGGGTTGAGATTTATGATGTCTTGTTAGAAGCGTGCGGATAAATGATTGTTGCTCTGTGTATGTGGGACACACTTGTTGGTCTGGCTCAAATTCAGCAGAGAGAACTAGGAAACACACGGGTGCTCTCCTATCGCTGGGAGATTCATTTTCTTACTGCGGCGCCATATTTTCCTCTTCCTCAAGCAGACACAGGTGGTCTGATGTTTGAGAAGGGAATAGGAGTGAGCTGTGTTTGTTTGAAGTATTATTTTTCATCAAAGTATCCCTCTTAACATATTCTCCTCAGTTTGATGTGCCAAGTGTAAAGCAGCCTGCTGGATCTTGTAAGGATTATTAGTCACTCTGCCACCATGAAAGTAAGGAATAAATAGTAATTAATGTGTTTGTTTGTTGTTGGGTTTTTTTTTTTGAGGAGCAACCTTACTTAGTGGGTGGTTTCCAAATCAATAACCTTGTTAACTGAGTAGCAGCGGCACAATGTTGCACCTCACTGGGCTCGGAATTAGCTACCGGTGGCATGTGTACAATCATGATGGAGAAAATAGAAAGAAAAATCTATTCATGCCGTGACACAGATTAACAGTGTCATGCTGTGGGTGAAAGCGAAGCCGACACACGGAGTAAATGTAAATCAGCAGATGTCACTGGCAAAATAAATAAATAAAATCTATATATATGTATATATATATATATATACATATATAGAAAATGCCTTTGAAACACCTGAAGCAGAGTTTGTTGTTTCAGACCTTTTGCAGTCCCTGCCTGTGGATAATAACATTAACACAAGTTAAAATGTCACATAAAGGGGGAGTTGTGGTGGCCCAGTGGTCTCATGCATGAACTCTTTATAACCATGTAACTGCAAAATCCTGAGCATGAATCCAGGCGAGGACCTTCATCACAGGTCATTTTCCTCTCCCTTTGATCTCATCTGATAATAATCTAAGGGCAAAAATGCAATCAAGTATTTTCCTATGCATCTGATAAGGGAATAAGAACATTAAAGGTGATAGAGGAAGAACTCTAATTGTCTTTCCCTAACCTGGATCGTAACGTACTTGCCATGGACAGATGTTGTAGAATGCAAGAGCTTTTAAAATGTTGCCATTGGATGCAAGACACACTGACATTAATCTGATTTCTTGGCATTCCGGTTTGATTTGGGCAGAGGAGGCGAATTTCCATTTCTGACTTCCATTTATATATAAGTAAATATGCTGAGCCATTGCGATGTATTCAGAGTTTGCAGTGACGCCAATTATGTTCCGCCTCGTTAGTTCACCGCACGGACCGTTTAACCTGGCAACAACTGCAGCCGGCTCAAACGTGATTGGTCAATATCACACGGACTACAAACAGCCTACAACCGGAAACCAGGGCTCTTCCGCTCTTCTTACGAAGGCAAGATCTGCGGGATTTGCCTACAGACTCTACATTCACTGAATGTAGAGTCTGTATATAGAGACTACACTGACATTAATCTGGGGGTTTGCAGAATGGCGCCATGTTGATGTTCTTTTCTGGTGATAGCGCCACAGTGAGCAGCTACATGGCTATAAAGAAGCAGGGTGAGGATCATGAGTGTTCAGACAAACATACAGGTTTAAACATCCCCCATGTTAGCTCAAGCCCATTCAGGGCGTACATATAATCAGATGTACAGTAACAAAATTCTAAATTCTCATCCTGTTGGAAAACACTGATATCTCAACTTTGGTGGCTTATTCAGATTCGTACAGAGGTGTTTTGCCGCCATCAGTGAAAAGGGACAATGAGCCCATTCAATCTTGGGGCATCGAAAAAGGCAAAGAAGACAAAAACCTTAGGCTTACCTTGGTAAGGCTTACATTTATATTCATGTTTGAAAGAGAACAGACTTAGTTTAGCAAGTGTAGTTAACATCCATACCTCCAATAAACCACTGAAAATAAAAAGAGGGCAAACAGTAAAATGATTACCTAAACACTTGCTTATAAAGATACACTGCAGTTTGCTGACCAACTTCCTGGTTCATCTGTGATCTACCATACTATACATAACATTAAGCACTGGACCACACCGCCTGTATTGACCTGGACGTGATGATTTTTTTTTATACTTTTTTTTTTCAAGCCCACGTTCACATACACAGCTTATTTGCTTTTTAGTTTACAATTCATGATAAAGAAAATTTTTAAGTCATAGTTAAAGGGAAAATGAATTAAGAAAAATATAAAAGAGGGGTGGCACAGTGGAGTGGTGGTTAGCACTGTCGCCTCACAGCAAGAGGGTTGCCGGTTCGATCTCGGGTGTGGGAGCCCTTCTGTGCGGAGTTTGCATGTTCTCCCCGAGTCAGCGTGGATTCTCTCCGGGCACTCCGGCTTCCTCCCACAGTCCAAAGACATGTAGATTGGGGACTAGGTTAATTGGTAACTCTAAATCGTCCGTAGGTGTGAATGTGAGCGTGAATGGTTGTTTGTCTCTATGTGTCAGCCCTGCAATAGTCTGGCGACCTGTCCAGGGTGTACCCTGCCTCTCGCCTGATGTCAGCTGGGATAGGCTCCAGCCCCCCCGCGGCCCTCAAGAGGATGAAGCGGTTAGAAGATGAGATGAAATATAAAAGATATAAACAACCAATACATCCACAGTTTAATAACAATAAGGAAATAAGTACTAACTAATAAGACCTAATAGCTCATACACGGTACACATTCTTATACATTCAGTATTAAATATCACTTAGCTTATTTCTGTATACTTGCATGTACTTACACTGGCACACATTCACCCACAGAAATGCCTGCATGTACCCATATGTACACATTCAATTCCTACACCTGTGCATGACGAAGACGTCATTAACTGCTGCAGCTTGCATGTGTATGGTATTCACCAAGCATCAGTCTCCAGGTCTGAGTGGAGCCAATATAGAAGTGCCAAAAGTATAATTCCTGTAATGGCCATAGGCTGGCTCTAAGAGCAAGTCAGTCCCCACAGATACCCATGTTAAAATGCCCGACTTTACAGCCGAAATAAATATGTTTACAGCTTGGTACAAAAAACAGTTTTGGTCTCTTCAGCTCCTTTCCATGTTTATGAGAACTGTACAGGGGGGAAATTTTTAAATAACTCACCCATCAACATTTTATTAAGGCTTAAAGTTCTATATAATTAAGGACGGGCCGCTTTGACCACCACAGCCTATGAGTCAGATCCACCCCATGCTCCTCCACAGCCCCACCCGCAAATTTGGTCACTTCTGGCTCCAACAAAAACATTGATGGTGACACCCGAAATCCTGAACTCAACAGTTCAAAACAGGGGTCCACAAACCAATGGGTGACATCATGGTGGCTACATCCATTATTTATGCAGTCTGTGGTGTTCACACAGACAGCGGCACTGCTGCCTGCCAGCCTTCTTTCTACACTGAGTTTGCCTTTAATAATGGTTATCAATAATGGAATGTTGCATTTAATTTCATTATAGATACACAGAAACTCTAGAGTGCTTTTAATTTATAAGACAAACAGGAAGAGTTGAGTTAAATATTTATATTTTTTCGTGTGTATGACATATTCTATAGACAGGCTTTTGACATGGAATCTGTTGGGAAATGTGTCTTGTTGCTGGTGTGATGTCAAGATGACCAGCAAGAGATAATTTTCACTGTCTCCTTTTGCTGAGGACCGTGCACATCATGCAGGGAAAATAGGCATAAAGATAGGCGCACCATATCCCTAGATGAGCCACAGCCAAGCGTGGGCGTAATGTGTGCTCACTTGCTGTTTTGCTTCAAAATAAAAGTTCTAATAATCTGGCTAAACTGATGGCTTATGAACAACCTCTCTGTTTAATGAGTATGCATTTTCCTTAATTTATTCATTTTTCTTTACCGCTTTTCCTGTTAGGGGCCACGGGGGGGCTGGAGCCTATCCCAGCCTACATTGTGCACAAAGTGTGGTACGTCCTGGACAGATTGCTTGTCACAGGGTTGACACAAAGAGACAGACAACCATTTACGCTCACATTCACACCTACAAACAATTTAGATTCATCATTCACCGTTTATTTTAACCTGGAACCCTCCTGCTGTGAGGCGACGGTGCTAACCACTACATTTTCAAAACAAATGGAAACAATGGGCAGAACTACAAATTAAAACCCAAGTCATACACTGTGATTTTATTAAAGCTTGCAAGTGGATCATGACCATTTCAAAGTAATATTGCCATAGAGACAACTGAAAGAAAATGCACAAAAAAAGTAAAAATATTCCTTGTGATAAATGGCTTCTTTTATATCTTCTCAGCAAAATATATATATATATGTACAGTACAGGCCAAAAGTTTGGACACACCTTCTCATTCAATGCGTTTTCTTTATTTTCATGACTATTTACATTGTAGATTCTCACTGAAGGCATCAAAACTATGAATGAACACATGTGGAGTTATGTACTTAACAAAAAAGGTGAAATAACTGAAAACATGTTTTATATTCTAGTTTCTTCAAAATAGCCACCCTTTGCTCTGATTACTGCTTTGCACACTCTTGGCATTCTCTCCATGAGCTTCAAGAGGTAGTCACCTGAAATGGTTTCCACTTCACAGGTGTGCCTTATCAGGGTTAATTAGTGGAATTTCTTGCTTTATCAATGGGGTTGGGACCATCAGTTGTGTTGTGCAGAAGTCAGGTTAATACACAGCCGACAGCCCTATTGGACAACTGTTAAAATTCATATTATGGCAAGAACCAATCAGCTAACTAAAGAAAAACGAGTGGCCATCATTACTTTAAGAAATGAAGGTCAGTCAGTCCGGAAAATTGCAAAAACTTTAAATGTGTCCCCAAGTGGAGTCGCAAAAACCATCAAGCGCTACAACGAAACTGGCACACATGAGGACCGACCCAGGAAAAGGAAGACCAAGAGTCACCTCTGCTTCTGAGGATAAGTTCATCCGAGTCACCAGCCTCAGAAATCGCAAGTTAACAGCAGCTCAGATCAGAGACCAGATGAATGCCACACAGAGTTCTAGCAGCAGACCCATCTCTAGAACAACTGTTAAGAGGAGACTGCGCGAATCAGGCCTTCATGGTCAAATAGCTGCTAGGAAACCACTGCTAAGGAGAGGCAACAAGCAGAAGAGATTTGTTTGGGCCAAGAAACACAAGGAATGGACATTAGACCAGTGGAAATCTGTGCTTTGGTCTGATGAGTCCAAATTTGAGATCTTTGGTTCCAACCGCCGTGTCTTTGTGAGACGCAGAAAAGGTGAACGGTTGGATTCCTCATGCCTGGTTCCCACTGTGAAGCATGGAGGAGGAGGTGTGATGGTGTGGGGGTGTTTTGCTGGTGACACTGTTGGGGATTTATTCAAAATTGAAGGCACACTGAACCAGCATGGCTACCACAGCATCCTGCAGCGACATGCCATCCCATCCGGTTTGCGTTTAGTTGGACGATCATTTATTTTTCAACAGGACAATGACCCCAAACACACCTCCAGGCTGTGTAAGGGCTATTTGACCAAGAAGGAGAGTGATGGAGTGCTGCGGCAGATGACCTGGCCTCCACAGTCACCGGACCTGAACCCAATCGAGATGGTTTGGGGTGAGCTGGACCGCAGAGTGAAGGCAAAGGGGCCAACAAGTGCTAAACACCTCTGGGAACTCCTTCAAGACTGTTGGAAAACCATTTCAGGTGACTACCTCTTGAAGCTCATGGAGAGAATGCCAAGAGTGTGCAAAGCAGTAATCAGAGCAAAGGGTGGCTATTTTGAAGAAACTAGAATATAAACCATGTTTTCAGTTATTTTACCTTTTTTTGTTAAGTACATAACTCCACATGTGTTCATTCATAGTTTTGATGCCTTCAGTGAGAATCTACAATGTAAATAGTCATGAAAATAAAGAAAACGCATTGAATGAGAAGGTGTGTCCAAACTTTTGGCCTGTACTGTATATGTATATATATATATATATATATATATATATATATATATATATATATGCAGATGGAAAAGTGGAGATGAAAACAGACAAAATAAAAATATCCAGGCAGCAGGAAATGATGCTGCAGAGGGTCTTGCAGAATACCTTGAAAAGCAGGCTGGTACATAACAAACATGAGGTAAAGATGGAGCGGAAAAACCCTGACAAGATAAGTGTGAGGCTGAGAGCGTTCTTTGGCTGTCAGCGGCAGCTTGAGATACAATGTACTCTATTAGGGGAGCAGCTTGCAATCAAGGAAGAGTGTGCGATGGTGAATAAAAAATCTGAGAAGAGATCAAATCAGGCAAGAAGAGATGGAGAGCTGCAGCAGGATGAGATGTTAACATAAATGACATCTCAATCACTGCGTGTTGCCGCCTTCTTGATCCGCTGTTCCATAGGCTCCTCTGTGGAAGATGTATCTAGTCTAAGTCCACTAATTAAACTATGATTAGGTTCCACTAATCAAACTCCTTCGGATTCCTAGATGTTCAGCAAAGTCAATTACATCATATCTATGAATTTGACTTTCTCATTACATTTTTTCCCCTTGCAGTTTTTAAATTAAAGCGAGAGCCGAGTGCATTGAGTCGGGCTTAATCAAGTGGAAACTACCAAAGCCCCGTGACTCTGCAGTAGGCAATCTCCCTGAGCCTCTCAGCCTACTGCTATGAGCTGAGGCTTCATCAGGCTTATGAGCACTGTGTCATATCTGCATTACAGCTGATGGAAGCAGCACCCCTCTGAAAATACCCCCAATGTCTGACTAATGAACTACGTAAGGTCCACTACACAAACTCCACTACTGGTGCCAAAAAAAAAAAAAACAGAGCGGAAAAGACATCTCAGTGATTCCCACGAGCATGATGTATCTTCAGCAGCGGAAAGCTATATGAATGATTTAAACTAGCATCTGTAGAGGCACATCAGCTGTCAGCTGTCAGGAAATGAAAGCCTGGATTGGCTCACAGGGCTTGATGAGAGACCGTAGTAGCTGGGTGTTCTGGGACAGAGAGTGGAGGCAAGCATGGAGACCAGCTGTCGCACTAACTGCCGGCACCACAGTGCGTGGCGATAGGAGGCCTGGGGCACAGAAGGATGCTGTGACAAGAGTAGGAAGGAATCCAGTGTCTTAGTCACTGTGCTCAGCATTCCCCGAGTCTTCTCTGCTGTGGATATTTTATATCCGCTTTCAAATAACCCGAAAATCGATAAGGTTTCAATCTTGCTTTATCAGACCAGGCCTGGGAGGGCTTTTTTCCTCATAATAATTTGGACACTTCAAAAGATATAGGGGAGGAGCTCTCTCCTCACATTTGCTCAATAACTGTGCCAAAGCACAGCCGGTTTGATGTGCGCTAACTCAGCTTGTCAAAGGGTTAAGAGCTATGCCCTACATTTCTGTGCTTTGACTTCATCAGGCGTAAAGGCAAGGGCAGTCATATTCTGTTATTGAAATGTGTGCACCATACACACACCTGCACGTACTGGCTTTCCAATAAAGACCGGATTTGCACTGCGGCAAAAAGCATTATTTAGTCTCTTTTTTTTAAATCTGATGTGACACTGATCTAATGATTTGTACTGGGAGTGAATAAAGCCAACCTGCAATGGTGTTGCATTACACTGAGGGTCTTTTGGTTTGTACCAGCTTTCAAAGAAACATGCACATTTTTAAAAGCTACATATCGATTTTAATCAAAGTTAATCTGGAGCTAATATCCAAACCAGGGTCAGAATTTTGATTTTAAAGGGGTGGGGGGTGTTAGTGCAGGCACAAATCCTCAAAGGGCTTTAGTGTTTTTAGACACCCCTACCTGAGGCAGAACAAAACACAACCATGTTTTTTCATAATTACAAATGTCCCCTTTGCTGAATGGAGGGTCATAACGAAAATATTTTATATAACATAATACAACAAAAAGTGATGAAAGTGATCAATATATTGCCTCACCCCATAGGAGAAATTTAATTATGAGATACAACAACATTTTGAAATTCACACATTCACAGTCACACATACACACACACAAACACACACACAAAATTATATTGATATTCCAACGTGATTTCACTATGACTATTTGTAATGTAATGTTGGCTAACTTAATATAGATTGTGTCTAAGAACATCACTCACACTCTTGAACAAAATCTGGGGGTTAGGGGTGGACAATGCTAAAGTTTCTGCTGAGCTGCTGGCTGGCTGTCTGAATCGATTTGAATGACAGCATCATGGATGTATAATGCTGGCTTTACTCTATACGATAACAGCCTGTTAATAGCGCAACGCAGCATCGTATGGTGTTGGCTTGGATCGTGAACGACAATGAGTGTCATATGCGATAATCCATCATTTCATCTCATGAAGTGTCTCACAGTAGACTGTCATGTCTGTCGGCCAAGTCACGGCACAATGTTATCTCTCCACAATTGCTTGATCTGACACAACTGTCAGAACAGACAGAAATGTTGCGTAATCTGAACCTGGCATAAAGACAACTGGATACAGCGTTGGAGGTGGGGCCCCATTCATTCCTATGAAAGTCACTCAGTGTCACATGAAGCCAAAAAAGGTTTGACTTCCCAGGTGTAAAATTACCCAGATCTTCTACATCACTGATCAACTTCTGGTTTAGCCCTTCGCTATCTTGAATGTGGATAAAATGATTCAATCGTGCAGCCCTTCAAGACTTGGAGAAAAAAAAAAATGAAATGTTTTCAGACCAAATGGATCACATGCTGATAGTAAAACAAGTCATTTTTTCGGGGGTTGTGATGCTTCCAAAATGTATCCACTGATTTACAGACCACTCTTTCTATGAGGAAAAGTCTTTATGTGCCCAATGTCATCATGTGGATAAAAGTGGAGGGGTCCAATATTGCCCAGTGAAAAAGTGCAGAGGGCAATGTCCCCTGTGTCCCCCAATAAATTACGCCCCTGGTCCAAACATTATTGTGCTTCCTATTGTAAAAAGACAATTATCTGTGCAATTAATTGTAAACAAAGTTTACTTGCCACAACCACAGCTAAGAAAATCTAGTTATATTAAGTAAATAGAAATATGTTACATGAAAACACACTAAATTGTGGTTTACATATTCGATAGCCAGGTTTTTGTATTATTGATTTTTTTTCCCCAAATCTCATTTTCATACATTTTTTAATGATCATAATAAATCCACTAGTAAATCCTCTGATTTATTCATGTAGGAAAAGAAATACTGAAAATAATGAGCACTTCTGATCTGCATAAAAAGTGTTTTAAAAAATCAATGTTTCTGGGGCATGCAGCCTTCAGGTAGCATGTATTTGGTCACTTAAGTCAGAATCACTGAGGTGATGATGAGTAAAATTTGCATTAGTCACCAAAGAAAATTGTTATATAAAAAGATGCATCAATGCCAAATACCTGTCTATCTCAGTTAAGTCACAGGTTGAAGATAGCCAACAATGTGTTAAAACAAGCAAGAGATGTATCAGTAGAAAGACATATATGACATCTTTTGTATCGCATCCTCTTCACATCGCTGTCAGTTCATTTTGGTATCAGATGCATCCCAGAATAGACTGGAACAGCGATCCAAGAACATCAGATATAAGCAGCGATTCAGAACTGAGCATGAAGGTCTGCGGTATGAATGTAGCCAAACACACCCACTCAGCCACATACAAATTCACAGCTTTATTCCATTGAGCCACTGTGTTCATCTTGCAGACAGCCCCCAAACACTGCCACTGGTTATGAAGAAGGGAGATTGATAGTATGGCAGATGCATGGCACAGCCCAGGAGAGGCTCTGTTAAAAGTAATCTGAGATAAAACGAAAAATAGGAAGCTCAGCCATATCCTGTGTGTGTGTGTGTGTGTGTGTGTGTGTGTGTGTGTGTGTGTGTGTGTGTGTGTGTGTGTGTGTGTGATCAAAAGGCATTGGTAAACCACTATCATCTGTCCTCACCACTTGGGTTTCTGTGTGGTCAATGCATCACAGTGTCTCATGGATACCCACACTAAGTGAGTGTGCCTTCTCATGTATATGCATGGAAGCAGCTCATCATATGAGCATTTAGCACAACTCAGTTTGTTTTCTCCCTTTTCATTAGTTTCAGCACCGTATTCTCAAGGGAGCATCAGGGATGAAGCATGACACTTCAAAGGTGCAAACTGTACATCATCCACCGTAGGTCTCTGACTACCACTGTAAACATATTTATGGACCCAGTACATAATGTTAGAGAATATATCTGAGGATAAAAGCATGAAGGAAGATCTTTTATATTTATTGTTTGATTTTAAAACACTCACCATCTGTAGGCCCGAAAGATTTGTGGCTGTAAAAGTTAGCAGTTAGCAGTCTCTTCATGGAGAGAGCAGCTGTAGTTAGCTTGATTAGAGAGCTGAAGTCATGGCGTCACGCTCTGTTCTACTGGCCTATGTAACTCAATGCAATCTGTCGTTCCGAATTTCTTTCATCAGCCGAAGACAAATCACCATCCACTGCAGCATTCGCTTTCAGAAGATAAAATCTTGAAACAAAGTTACACAACAATTCATTTTATTAGCATGTGAAAAACTACAGCTCCCATGAAACTTAACCAGGGATGCAGTGTGGGTACTTATGTCATCATAACTATGTTTTGTCCCAGCTTGGTCTAACAAGCAAGAAAGTCCACGTAGGAGTAGTTTAGGGTGGTGAATGGGTCAAACAAACACATGACTTTCACCCAGGTGGCCGCTGTTTGTGTCCTGTGAGAAACTAAAAGTCAGCGTTGACTCTCTTTAACTTAACTTTAACCTTAATATGTTCTTACATTTTTTTTTATGTGGTTATGTCAAGTTACGTGACGTACTTATGTCATTTGACAATGTCCTGTATACACCAAATGTAATTATTTTAACCAAAACCTCTATTTTTTTCTAATTTGACCAAGTAGTTTTGATGCCTAAACCCAACCGTGCCACCACCATGTAATATTACCACATTACATTAAGAGGTCCTATTTATTTCACATATTTCTGTGAGATTATGTTGTTTTGTCCATATCTGTGATATTCACAAACACTCTCTTCTAAAGTCATTCTTTATTTTACTTTTGGCCCATGGAAATGGTGTCCAATATAGGTCACTAAAGCTGAAACTTTGAATACGTAACAATATTAGGTTGTTTTTACTTGACATATTGTTCGGTTATGTTCCAAGAAAGAATTGTTAGTCATTTGCATCACAAATATTAATGTGATCTTGACAGGGAGGGGACTACCAGAATCTCCACAGAATCTTCTGAACACTGCTGCAACATAGCTTCCTTATGTGGAGTAAGCTTCAAAAAGCCATTGCTTAGCTAAAATATGGCTTAACGCACTATTACCAGCAGAGCTTCAAGAAGGGTGAAGAAGTGCATTTGGCTACAAGTTTTCACAGCAGACATAAGTTTTGAAATGTCAGCAAAAACTTCTCAAACTCCTGCTGCAGCACAGTCCACTTGTCTCTTCATCCATATGCTCAGTTCCAATTGTCATCACTTAGCTAAAATATGGTTACATACACTACAGCTCTACAGAGCTTTACAGAGCTTTGAGCAGGGCCATTTACCCATATTTGGCATAACAATGACCATTTGGAACATACTGATCATACAGATGGACAGTGAAGAAGTGGATTATGCTGTAGGAGTAATTTGAGAAAAACTTGTCGCCAATTAGGTCCATTGTAGCTGACAGAAATACTAGCTGAACACAATCTCTGTTGTTTGTGAACAGGACAGCTAAACCTTTTTCATAGCCAGGACGTCATGCAGCATTTTATCCTATAAAGACAGATTTTGGGCAGAGAGTCACTTTAAATTTATATACTAATTTTTGTCTCTGACAAAATGTAGACTCATGAGTCTATCCTCAACATGACATGTGTCCATGGTGCTATTGTTTCAGTTTGATTTGCAATTATAGCATTTCCACTTTAAATGTTTTGGCACAAGTTGCTGTAGCTTAGTGGATACTATTAAAGTGGTTACTCTCCATGACACATCAAATCTGACGACATGACTGCTTTACAGAATATGTAAAAGTAACATAATTTCAGGCTCTACTTTTATTCATTATGCCTCCACACTGGCAATAGCCATGGCCAGCGGCAGTATGTGTTTGAGGTGTCTGTCTGTCCACCTGTACGTACGTATGTTCCTTTCTCATCAGTGCAATATCTCAAGAACATTTTAAGAGAATCTTTTTTAAAATTGGCACAACTGACCACTTGGACTCATGGATGGGCTGATTAGATTTTTGTGGTCAAAGGTCAAGATCACTGTGATCTTGTGTCTGTGTCATTCTCGACAAAATATCTCAAGAACAACTAAATGGAATTTCTTCCAACTTGGCACAAACATATACTAAAAGGGACCTCGTGTAGGTCTTATTCCCGTAAATGTAATATCTTAAGAAAGCCTTGACGGAATTTCCCAAATTTGGCACAAATGTCCATAAAGAGTCAAGGACAAACTGATAAGAATTAGGTGGTCAAAGCTCAAAGCTTAAGGTCACTGTGACCTCATAAAACATGTCTTTAGCCACAACTCAAGAATTCATACGTTAATTATGACAAAATTTCACAGAAATGTTTAATACAATAAAATGATGAAGTGATGACATTTTATATCCAAAAGGTCAAAGGTCAACTTCACTGGCCATTATTCAACATCATATCTCAGGAACAGAAGGGGTCATCTTGGGTGTCCATCTTGAAACTGTGCTGATTGTATATATCTTCTGTGCTGCTGGGTTGAAGCATCCATGTTTTATGTTTTGCAGCAGTACCCATATTTAAAGCTTTGCCAGCTGCCATGGCGACATATGAGTCTGGACAGACATGTGTATAGACTGTAACTGCAACTTGATTGGTTGGCTGAGGCATACAACTGTGAGGCAGTAATTATAGTTTGTCTATTTTATTTAGATATTGAGAAATAAACCTGCAGCTTTTTTGCCTGAATGCAAAGATGTTTCATTAAAAAAAAGAAATGTTTTATGGCATAATGGATTACTGGAATATATGCGATTTACTGCAATATGTGTTAAACAACTTTTTACAGCTTTCTCCCCATGAAAAGCAGCAGGGGTGTAAACACCTCTCCACACACACTGGATTTCATCTGTCTTGTATTCCTCCATAACTAAGTATGGATTTTAGATCGTCTTAGCCATTAAACCTGTTAGTTGTAAACTGAATGGCGATGGTTCCCTCAAATAACCTTGGGAAGGTAATGTGAAAAGCACAAAGCCAGGGCTGGTGGAATATTTTTTTGTAAGGAGCTGAAAATGAGCTTTGTGCTCTTATCTGAAAGGATCAGCTGCTCAGATGCCGAATCTTTCTTCAGCAAATTGGCCCTCAGATATCCTCTTGGCACCATTGTCAATCCGTTGTTGTTGATCTCGCCATGTTCTCTTCGCGATACACATAGCATAGCACAATAATCCCTGTGTGTGAGGCCCTAACAGAAACTAACAACATTACCACCATTTGCACATATTTGAGAAAACCTTGTTGCATGTGTTTCCAAATCTGTCTGTGATAGAATCTAGTCACCAAGAAAAAAAAATCATGCTTTCTCACACTGTAAATGGGATCTTATTAATGAATAGTAATAATCCTCTGAATCGCAGCATGTTTGTCATCTCCCTCTTCCTCAAGGGCATCAGTGTGTGATTAGGATCCACATTAGATTGCTCCGCAGTCAAACTTGCTATGATGACTAAAAAGTGTCTGCCTTATATAACCAGATTGAGAAATTTTAAAAATATTTTTCCAATACCCCACTTGCCAGATGGATGCTCTCACTCATCTTGATAGGTCGCTGCTTGGACAGGGTGATCTGCATCGCAATAGCAAACAATAAAAAAACAAACTAGACAACTTTGAAGGACATTTCAGTTTTGTAGGATATCACAAAAGCAATCAATGCAAACACTGTTTTCAGGGTGGGAATGTACAAGGTTAGCCAAGGCTGGAGAACAGTGATGCTACCTGTCAACTTTATGATGCAGTCCCACAGGGGTTTCCAACTGATGTAATGCGAATAAACAGGTGAATGACAGCAGGAAAGGGGGAAAAAAATGGTGTCAACTTGATCAGCTGTCGGCCGCTGTCAAAGTGAGATTTTCGTGAAAGTTGAGGTCGCTCCATGTGTGACCTTTGTGAGCGTTGGCACGTGACCTGAGCTGTTGAGCAGTGTGCTGTGATTTGCACTAAAAAGACACTCTTCCTTTTGAAGCACCAGACACGAGTGTAAGCTTAAGCTTCAACTGTTGAGGTTTCAAAAATGAATCCAGTTTACCCAGCAGCCCACAGATCTCATGCCGCTGCGCACCCTGACTCTAAATGCAATTTCACCTCAGCCGGCCTTGAATTTTTAATACAATGGGTCTACCTTTGTCCTCTCGGGAAGCAGAGTAGTCAACTGTGTGGAATGTGATCCGGCACTCAAAAACGCCTTTTTTTTCTCCCCTCGATTTCAAAAGATTTTTCTTTTCAGTCCTCATGTTGAGAGTTTCATATCAAAATGTGATGGTATTGTAAATGGTCATTTGGCACTCTTTGTGATATTTCTCCATTACAAGACAGATCATTCTTGCAGGGAGAGCTGTAGCCTGTTGGTGAGCTTCTACAATAGATTTACTGCTGTTACCAAAAACTGTTCGGTGTCCCTGCCAATCACTGAGAAGTCTGGACAGGCCCGATGAAAGATATATTCAACAGAGCAGTAGCGTTGTATACTGTACGTCTGTTTAACTTCCATGGCTCCATTATGTTGTTATTACTACAGCGGGATTATTTCCTTCTACAGTTGTCTCAGTTAATTTACATACAAAAGAAGCGGTCCCCGGAGAAACAGCAGCAACAAGCTGTTATTACTGTACAGGCAAGGCCAGAACGTTAACTCTCTGTTCAGAAGCACCGTAGCACTGAACCCTTTTCTTTTGCACATCACATGCTGTATCACAGCGCAAACAACAAAAGCTCAAAGCCAATTTCATATGTGTCTATCACAGTTTGAATATTTCCACCAACAGCCCCGCAGTCTCCTGTATTTGCACGGCAGCGGGTCATGGGAAAGCGCGGAGAAGGAGAGCCCAAGGAGAGACACGGGGGGGACCGACAAGGCAGAGCTCCATGTTTGTGTTTATAAGCCAATGATGCATGACCTCTCTTTCACACCCTGCTGATTGTTTACTGGGCTTACATGCACATACTTGAACAGTGATGATCCTGCTTGCCACACATAGTACTTTCACTGCCCTCCAGTGGCTTTCCAATAATAGTACGACTCAGAGTCTCTCACACACACACACACACACACACACACACACACACACACACACGCACACTCTCCTCACACGCATGCCACCGCCCTAACCAATTCCATCAGTGCTTGCTTGCACAAATGTTCCTGGAGCTGGACTGACAGGATCCACAGAGAAGATCCAATAAATGTTTACTTTATTCCACTGCTATTATCATCGCAGTTTATCTCATTTGGCGTCCCTACGGCAGTACATAAATTACTTTCAATGCAATTATGGAAGTAACCAATTACAGCCCTTGTAATTTCATCATACAGTGTACAAATAAGCAGCACAACCCTCCATTTATTACTTGAAACCGTGTTTTTAAGACCCAATTGAATGTGGGGAGAGATCTCAGCAAAGCAAAACCAGATGTGGTTCGGAGGGTTTTCTCCGAGCCAAACCGTGAGGAATGCACAGCCCCGGCAAGGTTTTCTTTTTTTTTTTTTTTTTTCGTGAGAGTCTGTGTGGTGAGGAAAAGGGGTCGAGGGGTCGAGGAGTTCATTATTGCGATGGGTCTACATGAAGAGCGGCTGAGTCGTGAGGTCACGCACCAGGCCAGGCGAGGATCTCAGCAGCCAGCCTGGGGGCCGGAGTAGCAGGGTGGTGTGTGATGTGTGTGTGTGCTGGGGGGTGGGGGGGGGTGGGGGGGGTGAGCTCGGTCAGACAGCAGGGGGCGTTATTGTGTTACCAGACTCACAGCCAGCGCACAGGAGTCCTCTATCATCTCTGGCCTCTTCCTCTCTCCCGCCCGTATCACAGCCAATCAGATTGGGACGGGGACTGAAAATAACACTACACACTGGCTGAGATGACTAGCTCTCAGCCCTTTGAAGCTTGTTTGCTCTAATTTGGCATCTGAATTACACTGGGATTTTCAATTTGCCTACAACGAAATTGAACCCAAATTTGCTGTCTGTGGACATAGAACAGACCATCCTAAAGCAAAAGTTCTTTTGGGTCAACCTAACCATATCCTCCACACGTCTATAAATAGAGAAATCATCTGAAACATTGACTACATATGCTATTTCATTTAATGACTGTGGTTATACACATGCATGCACGCACACACAAACACACAAAGCAACCAAAGCCAACCTATAAATGCAGCTGAGGCAGAACATTTTACCGTCAATGCCAAAACAAGATTATCTGGTTAGAAGCTCAAATCACCAACCCAGCGATTAAAAGATCTATTCAACATTTCCAACAGAGACTGTAGCTGCCACAGATGAAAATTTGATTTCACAAGTTAGTCCTTCATTTCAGCTTTGCCTTTGATACTGGATGGTAATATGTTCATTTTTCAATTTCGATTCAAAAGGCTTCCCGTATTCTGTTTGTGTGCTTTCTTTGTTTCAGCCTGCCCCTGTTTGAAATTTAGTTGACCTTCTTATTATAGGCATGTTGTATGGCACTTTCTGGAAAATGTCAAGGCCCTCCCCTTCACTGATGTAAGGATTACCAGGTGTTGACCCAGAATCCATTATCTCCTATTAGAGCCTGTCTTTCTTTTTGCTCTGGAGTGTGTGTGTGTGTGTGTGTGTGTGTGTGTGTGTGTGTGTGTGTGTGTGTGCGCGCGCGCGCGTTTGAATATTTGTGCACATTTTTTAGCTGGTAGTTATTGTCAGTTCATTGCTGAAAGGCCCTCTAAAGTCTAACTCTTCATTTTTGTGTAATGAAATATTTAACTCATAATGCATGCTTTTCAATTTTTCAGAGAGGATGAAGCTGTTTTTGGTCATATTTGTGGAAACAGTGTCTCAGCCTCAGGCCTCTAGTTGAGCATGTCATAGTCATATAACATTAATAAGCAAAGATGGTTTTTTTTATTTCTTTCAACAAGTCACCATTGGCTCAAAACAGCTACTGTTTTAGGACAACTGTCTTTACAATAATCAACACTTGCAAGACCCATCTTGCTGTATAGCTTGTATTCACTTGGAAAGTACTGGACGTTTGCATGCTGGGCAAACTAGCTTGACATTATTGTGGCTATGTCCATTATGTTATACATAGACTGTTTAAAATAATAGACGTAGCCATCTTGACATCTTCCATTGGACCGCCATCCTGGATTTTTGGAGCCGGAAGTGACTTATTTGGATAAGAGGGTAGCAATAACCCTAACATTGGCTGCTAGCTTGGTTAGCATGGTGCATTTGAGCTATGGTTGACTGTGAAAATAATAATGCTGATGCTAAATTTTGCTAGATAAAAACAAGCTTAAATACATCAAAATGTCTAGATGTCCAGATGTCCAATGTCCAGATCAAAGTATCCAGCTTCTTAGAGGGTCTTTTAGGACAACCAAACGTGGAACAAGACTTTTTTTAGCTGACTGAAATCTTACAGTTAAATCTGAGAAACTGAAAATGAAATAGCGACAACCACAGCTATGTCTATACTCTTTGAATCTACCTAATCAACATTGTCGACATGTTAGCAACTTGTCAACAAATGGCACCCACCTGTCACTCAAAGCAGCCATGACCTTAATTATGCATAACTTTAAGCCTTAATTACATTTAAATGGATGAGTTATATTAAAATTCATCCTCCATACAGTTGTCATGAATGGGGAAAAAACATTTTTTTGTATCAGGCTGTAAACATGTTTATTTCTGTTCTGAAGTTGGACATTTTAACATGGAAGTCTACAGGGATTCAGTAACTCTTGGAGCCAGCCTCAAGTGGCCATTAGAGGAACTGCAGTTTTTTCACACTTCTGCATTGGTCTCATTTTTCAGCCCTAGAGGTTTCCATTTGGTTTCTAATTAAAGTTGAATGCTTGAAAGCAACACTTACTAGTGTCCTAGTTAGCCTAATCTGCCAATTCCCATTACACATTACTTTTCATTCATGTCATTTCAAAACCTATAAACTGAGTCACAGCAGCTCCCACACACTCAGTGCGGTGTTCGTCCTACGTTAAAGAAGGGGACTGAGCTATTATTAGCTGTCTCTCTTTTGTGGGTCCATTTGTGTTGACTGCAAATGACCAAACTATCAAAGCTCACAGAAATGCACTCACAGCGTTACATGGTCATTTGAATTAAGACACGGAGTAATGTGTGGAGTCATGAAGAAATGTAGAGAGTGCTTAGATCACAGATGGCTAAGCTGTGGCTAATGTCAGCCCCCAAGATGGTTAACTGGTTAACCTGGTTATCACGAGTATTGCACCAAACAAAATGCCAGTAAGGACAATGTCAGTTGGAACCAAAAATTCATGCCACCTGGAGAACACTAATGATGGCGCACTATCACTGCAGAAAACAAATAAGTTCTTTTTGGTAATTACATTTTTTACCAAATGAGATCACAAGTCAAAAAGATACAAATTTCTTAGCACAAATAGCATTTTTTTATCAGTTCAACTATAAGAACCATTTATCAAACAGCCTATGTGCTTCAGTTATTTGTTTGTTTTAAAAGTAATGTTTTTCCTTTCCATGTTGTTAGGTGAATAATTTTCACCAAGTATGTGATGTGAAGCAATTCTGTTTTTAATGTGAAACCCATCTCGAAGCCTTTAAAATCCAATGGAGTCCCCCCCACCCCAAAGAATTTTCCTCTCTGCACCTGGTGTCTGTCAAGCGGAGCCAATACAAAAGGCCAGTTGAGGCGTATCTTTTAGGAGGGTCATGTGTTCAGATTTCCTTTCCCTTTTTCTCCTCTTGAACTTCTAAAGGATGTGCGTGAGTTTAAATGCCTCAGCCTGAGAGAGGGTCAAAACATAAAAAGCAGCTACGGTGTCCCTCCTGTTCCAGCGATTCAGCTGCGCGTTCAGATAAGACTTTTGGGTTTGGTTTTCTTTCTGTGCGTTCACTGCCTTTGACTTGGCCATTGAAAACTTTCACTGTGACAGGTTTGTCAACAGGGCCAGAGGGAAAGAGAAAGAAGAATGGAAATGTAGTTTGCGGAGTTATGTTGATTAAAGGCAGCAGCATGAGATCCACTTAGAGACGAATTGTTAGCTCATCACACATTTCAAATTAAGTTGTGGAAGCCAGTTCTTTTGTTTTGGCATGACGGCTGACTTCTGCTTGTAGAAATCCGCCGTGGTGCCTCTCCGTGTGCCAAATAACAGGAAATCATATAAAATCAAACAAATTGTGAGCTGACTTCATGATCCTTTCTTGTTGTTCAGTCACACAAACTGCTATGGAGCAGCATCTGTATCTGCGTCCACATGTACTTAGTTCATTATGTGTGCATACCCTTTCAAAATAATTGCCCTGACGCAAGTGAGCATTACCTGAATATTCCCTAATGAGACGTTAACAAGATGAGGTCATACGGAAACACTGATCCTTATGTCTGTCTCTCTCTCTTTTTCCGTTTCAGCTAAGCGTTGTAATAATTGTTACCATCATTATCATCCTCATTATCCCAATCAGCACTTGTAATCGCCACCACTGCCATCATCTCCACCTCTGTCACCTCTCTAATTATCATCATAACTGTGGTCGTCATCGTCCCGTCATTCGCATCGTCCACCCAAGTAAAGTCAAATTTTTCGTCAGGCTTTTGAAATCAACAGTTTGCTTGAGAATCTTTAGAAGCTTCGACTCGCATGGATGGTCATGCAGCCAGTCTTGCAATTAGCATTCGAAGTTGCAAAAGTAAATAGAGGATAATGTTCTGTCATTACCGTCACTGATTGGGAAGGTTTCCCTGTTGTTTAACTGTGCAGAACTGATTTTAATTTGAAGAAACAACAAATAGCTGGCTCACTGCCAGGGAGGTTTTTATTTTCTGAGCTTCCTCATCATCTAAGAGGCTGCTCATCAACTAACCCAACCCAGATAAGATTGATAGCGTGTTTGTTGACTCCAATTTGACTCATGGAGTGGATGTTCCCTTTTAAAAAACATTATCTTCTCACTTGACACTTCTCCATTGTGTTCGACGGCATCACTTATACTGTTTTTATGGCAGCCCTGCAGCGAGAGGGGAGTTCTGCGGCGACTGTGTCTCCAGCTCCACTCAGGATTCCTCCAACTGCTGTTCAGACATGTTGCTATTCTCTGCCTCCAACCTGGATGTGTGCATTAAGAGATTCCAGCATTCCTCACAATCCTCCCTTCCCTCTCCTCCACTTTTATGGATTCCGCCTTCCTGTTCTCAGTGCTTTTCAGCCCAGACTCAGGTCAGAACGATGGATGTTGTGTAATGAGCGTAATTGCGCTAATCCTTCCGTTTTCACAGCGCTTTAATTTGTTCATGCTGTTACCTAATCTTTATTGGGCCATAATTTGTATTTTGTATATGATTACATTTCCTCTTCCAGTGGTTTGGCAATTATGGGTCTTGCACTCTCATGCTGGCTTGTGCAATACTTGTTACTTTGACACCGACTTGTAAATAACAACATGAAGGCAAGACCTGTGAGGGGAATCCATGTTAACAAGAAAAAAGTAACTCATCCAGATGTTCTTTTTGTTTTTTTTTTTACTTTGCTACCCAGCTGCTAACCTACACTGACTTAGACGTTTAATTGAGACGTGACGTTCAATTATTTGGTGCCTGCTTGTCTAAGGCTCTCAACATTTCGCTGATTTTTCACTTACAACACATTCAACAGTCCAGCATGAGGGAATATTATGTATGTAATTTAGTGGTTTGTGGACTTCGGCTGGCTTGTGCCATGTGATGTCTGAGATGGCAGGGAGAATGCTTTTAGGTCAGTAGTTGTTTATTTTGAGAGCTTTCCAGGAGGGGAGCGAACGAGCTCTGTCGCAATCACAGCACATTTGCTGATAAGCTCCACTTTACATTGTGCCTTTTTGTCCTTTCACCCTCCTCCATCTGATAGGAGACTCTCAGATGTGTAAACAATGCCTGGATGGTGTCAGGCACATGCCGTTTGACTCTGAGGGATGCACAAGACGTCTTTGAGCTCTGCTGTTTGTAATGTACCTCTGGGACGGAAATACACGTAGCAGCAGCGACAACATGACTCCTGTAGGATGTAGTTTTGGTTAAAGCCCTTCTTAGTCAATACCTTCACTGCAACATCATGAGGAAGCAGAGCGGTGGTGAGGGTGTAGTGGATGCCCTGTTAGACTCATTATCATCAGAGGCACATTTTTCCCCAGCCGCACTGGCTTCTGGACCGCTAATCTACTCCATCTGATTCTCTGACTCCTCATTTCCCTGCTGATTCTGAGAGGAAAGTCCCTACACCACTATCTGCAGGGTCTAATTTAGCTGTCTTTACTCTGTCCAATCTCCGTTCACATGAGAGCAGCTCAGGGGAGGTGGCTGGGGCTTGATGTTGACCTGGATGCCCGTGTACAAGTCTTGGTGAAGTAACAGCGGCAAATCTTCTTTCATTAAGCCTCTCTCGGTTTAAAAACCCTACAAAGGGTTTCTGGTAAATGCGGCTGTTCAGCTCATGAAGAATGTGGCTTGTTTTTCCATCTCAAATTTGCATTCATATGTGAAACACATGTCATAAGGCCAGCATTTTAATACAGCTCTTTATATTAGCAAAAACACTGTACACAGCAGAATCTGTCTGCTTCCCAGTGGCAGTTTGAGCCAGAGGTCAGAAAGTCAGTGAGGACACGGGCCAGGTGGCGTCTGAAAAAGAACAGCAGTGCGTTCGTCCTTTGGAGATTTACGTCATGAGATGAGTTAGCATGACAGAATGAATCAACGCTGACAGAGACCCCACAGTCAAGGACAGAGGAATTTTAGAACCCATCTCTCTGGCTCTTTTCTGCTCCCGCTGCCTCCGACTCATCAGCACCATGACCTGCAGTGAAACACGTCAGGTCAGACTAAACCAAAGAGACACTTTTGGGCCACGGTCAGTACTACCTCTCTGCAGTCTCTCAGGTCAGTTCAGTCGCTGTTATACTCCCAGTGGGTAACTGACCTGCAGTGCAAGAGAATACAAGACAATGACATTTCCGCACACAACCACAAAATAACAGAACTGCAGTTTGCATTAGTGTTCTGCCAGTTTGATGGCTGACAGGACAAACCAATGTTTGCCTTGGCAACTTGTGCCAGAACAGAAGGAAAGACAGTTGCAGTCTAGTATGGTAAAGAGCTCTTAAAACAATGTACAAGGACAGTCAGTAATGCAGTTTGTCAAACCGAGGTAGACTGCATTCAAAACAGAGAAAAGAAATCTTGTTCATGAAGTCAAGTGACATATTTAAAGCTCACTGTATTTACTTGATTAGAACATGAAATCTGATAAAGACAGTGAGCCTAAAGGTAGCCACCCCTCTGATACGCCTGATGGAGGTGCTGCAAGTGTTGATACTAAACAGGAACAGATGCCGCTCGACGAGGCCTGAGGAGCTGACACAGGAAGCAGACTCACAGTGGTGTTAAGCTCAAGGGGATCACATCACCTTGCATCAGTAAACCTGCCTGGGCAGCGTCAAAACCCTCAGCATCTGGCCTCCAACGTTTCATGTTTGAAATGACGGTTGGTTCATTTTTTTAATGGTACCCTGCTACAGATCAAAGCAACTCTTTAAGGACATGGAAAAGGTTTTCATCGACAAGAACGCAATCGGAAAAATGTAAGACCCATTTAGGTCACATTGGAAGCCTCACTAAAATGAAATATGTATCCTGCAACAGCACACAGATTTGATCTGTAAAGAATATACAGTGCTGACCTTTTAGAAAAAATAAAGACGATTATGTGTCATATATTGCTTGTTTCATGGCAACAGTGCTTTCTGTCAGTGAGACCTCTGTTGGTTTTTTGTCTACGTAGAAAGAAAAATACATACAATCCAAGGGTGGAAATTCCATTTCATTGTTGGGGGTGGACAGTAAACAGAAATATTTCTCAAGAGCAATTTTGGGGGGAGTGGGCAACAAAGCAGTCAAATTTACCGTTATACCGTTATAACACATATAAATGGAACCAGCATGGTCAAATGTATTATAATTGTAATT
The DNA here is from genome assembly GCF_011397635.1 of Epinephelus fuscoguttatus. Classification (NCBI taxonomy): domain Eukaryota; kingdom Metazoa; phylum Chordata; class Actinopteri; order Perciformes; family Serranidae; genus Epinephelus; species Epinephelus fuscoguttatus. Next base: position 42,214,943 of record NC_064752.1, read on the forward strand.
ATATTAAAAGTAGTAATAATGTTTAGAACAGCATCCCTTATCAATACAGTAGCCCCCATGGGGTGCTTTTTTCATAACACTAATAAGCACAAGCTTATCAAACTTACATGAGACTCTGTGACCCTGTCTGACTGCCCCTGCCTCTCTGTGCCCAGCTTTGTTCACTGTGCTCCTTTTGCCTAATGACACCATTATGAAACATTTCCATAAGCACTCCAGGACTTTTTTTAAAGATTGTATTAAACTGGCTTTCATATTACAGGGTGTCTCTACTTACTTGGCGGTTTGGTGCACTGAAAAATTATTGAATGTCAGTTTCTCTTTTTTTCTGACATTTTTGCTGACCTAAATGGCCAATAAATAACACACACACACACACACACACACACACACACACACACACACACCATGCTGGTTATTTACAGTAGTAGGAGAGAGGCAACACCTGTTAACTAAATTAAAGCCAGTATATCCCTAATTGGATTTAATTTTCCCAAAGAAGCATTTTTCATGTAATTATGTCATTTTTTTTAATCAAGTCTTCATTTATTGAAAAGATTATGAACAAAATCACACCATAGCAACGACTTTAAATGCAGGAAACATATACTTGGAACTTAATTGTTTAAGGTATCTGATTTTAAATATAGAAAAAATACAGTTACAATTTACAAAAGCTTAAAAAAATGGTATGAGAATGAAGTATTCTCTTTCATAAACACACTTCTGGACAATTCCCTGTTTTTCCAAAGAAGAAGGGGTCCGGACCCTGTCAAAAGTTGAATGTGAACACATGGATTTATAAAGAGACTTGGATACAGCATTGGCAGTGGGGCCCCATTCAGTCTTATGAAAGTTGCTTAGTGGGCTGTGAAGCCAAAATGGCTCAACCACCACGTATAAAGTTGCCTGGATGATCAGCACTGCTTCCGCATTATGCAGCTCATAGAGCAGGTGCACTAGAGGCTTTCACCAGCCAGTTAACTTTCAGTGTAGCGCTCCATTAATTTAAATGGGAATAAAGTAATTATTCCAGATCTTCTAGACTTTCCAGTTGTTGTTGGACCAAATGGATTAAATCCCGTTAGTGCAACAAGTCATTTTGTGGGGTTGTGATGCCCAAAAAAGTTTACCTACTGATTTACAGACATCTCTTTCATCATGCAAGTCTCTGGGGAAAAGTCGTTTTGGGCCACAGGGCATAACATGACAAAACCAGGAGTTGTAATTCCACTGTTTGGCCACTACAAAAGTTAACTAAACTTCCTGGAGGCCTGGAGGAACAACCCTCAATGGTTGCCATGTAGCCTTCATAGCAAAAGGAGCGGGACCACAAATACACTATACCACTATGCTACTGTTGGATAGAAGCCATCAGTTTATTGGGTTGATTCTATAATAATTTGGTACTGTGACAACAATGTGAATGCTAATATTAGCTTACTAGCAAGCTAACAGCAGCACATTTTATCAGGCATTGATGTTATATGAGTTGTGGTGTAAGATCCATGGGTGTAAGTGGGGCTGGATATCTTTTTTACAATACCAGTACCAATGCCAATACCCTTGGTACCAATACCAATAGTGTACTTCATTTAATAACCATAATGTGAATGGAGTGGTGTGTAGTACAGCCATAATTTTTAACATTTTGTTGGCATCTCAGCAAGCTGAACTGCCAACTCAGTCAAATACACTGCACTTCAGACCACCAACTGCAGTGGCTGTACCGTTAATTGTTGCTGCAGGAGTTTGAGCCCGCCTGGCCACAAAGTGACAGGGCTAACTGTAAGAATCACACAGCTAACGTTACATTAACATTAACGTTTGTTTACGGGTTTTACAACTGAGTCAAGCTGTTTTGATGTCAATGTGAGTTTACTGGGACCATTTAAGGGCTTGGTGTTAAGATATTAGTCGCTGCTGCTGTGTTAGCTCGTGCTTGTGGATTATTTCAGTCGATACCTTAAAGGTATCGTATACCAATACCCAGGCCTATAGGTGTAAGTTATATTGGTGTTTATACAAGTTAAACTGTAATCTTTATTATAAAAGATTTGAGTATTACAGTGGGGGTCAGATGCTTGACAAGTATTCACAAAATGTGGCAGCTATCATTATCAGCTGGTGATAGAGCCAGCCAGTATTGGCCACAGACCACACTGTATTATCAATAACGCTATGCTTCAACTTTTTTCATTTTCAGAACAATTAATAAATCTCCAAAAATAGTCAAATGAGCACACAAGCAGATATAGCGAGCATATATTTGACAATCATTCATAAAATAGTACCGACAATGCTCCACCCAGTTCCAATTCACCAAATAACAGAAGAAAAGCTGTCAAATTTTGCAATCATCAACAAAAGTATCCAATTTGAGACATCCACCACAAAAAGTGCACACTGCTAACATTTTGCATGCAAACAGCTTATTACTGTAACAACTTGCAGAACATTTAACATCTTTTTCCCTTTTCATAATTCATTTGCAACTGATTTTAAATATTTTTTCAAGCATTCTTTTTACATCCATGCTTATTTAAACACATAAATCAATAAGAAAAAAAAGAGAGATTTACACCTTGACATAGATCTTCATAAGAGCTTTTACATAATTGCAAAGATTTAATTTCTTACACTACGCCCCTCTGGCTCCAAGCCTTCAACTTTGCAGGAAAACGTAATTTAATGTTGAGAGAAATGACTTCACTTCCCAGAATGAAGAAAAGAATTGGTGTCTGATCAAAGGGAAATACTTCTAAAAACCTTTCTCATAAAGAAATGACAACTTCAAATTCACCCTTTGCCCTGGTAGCAATACATGTTCTATTTTAGCTCTGTCAAAGTGCCAAATGAAACATTTTTGGACGAGGCATTAGAGAACATCTGCTAAAGATTACTCCTTTGGGGTGTTGATCATGAGTGGCGTTCCTCATATCAAAGCACTGATCAAAGCAATCACAATAGCCATGTGTCTATATTTAACATAGATGGTCTGCTGTGGATTCTTGTTGGTGCATTTGATGTCCCACCTTGAGAGTAATGTATTTATGGACTTTTTTTATTCAAATGGCAATTAGATTTATTAGCTGGTGAGACAAGCTGTTTTTTTAATAGGGGATGGATCTGGGAGATACTGCACACAGGACATCCCCATAACATTAATGTGACTGAATCTATGTTTCAGGGGTAAAATGCTTCATAAACCAGCACAGTCTCACAGAAATACATAAAATGCACACAACCCTTTAACAATGCATTTCATGGTGGTGGACATGAAATACGTAAAAATTACGTGCTGGCAACACAAAAACGATGTCAATCAAAGTCTGTTACAAACCATCATAGTTTTGTTGTGAAACACTAGCAGTTTGATTAGGTTTGGAGAATAGACAATTCTCAGTTGAGTTTAGGAAGAGATTGTGATTTTGGTTGAAATAACCACATATGGGAAATAAAGTCTGTAAAGTTAACAGCATAGACCAATACATCAGCCTCAAAGCTTCATCATCACCCACTTAACAGCTACAGGATGACACATTCTGAAAGTGGAAGATATTGACTTATTTTCCTGCTTATTAGGCCTACCACTATAAATGTACATCCCTCCATATGGCTTATGCCAGCTACAGCGCTGTTGTCAACCGCATTAACAGTGAAACTCTCTTTAAAGCTACATCTGTTTCCCATCTTAACCGCTTCCTCTCTTCTGACACAGGAGATTGTTGGCATTTAATGATGTAAGCAACATACTGTGTGTGTTATAGATTTGGGAGATAACTAGGTGGGGAAGGTATAAAATTGAAAATCTATCATCAAAAAAGCTGTCACCTATGTTGAGTCAACCATTTTGGTCCAGACTGAAATATCTCAGCACCTATTCCATGGATTGCCATTTTGTACAGAGATTCATGCTCCCCATAGGATGCAATATTTTTACTTTCCCCTGACCTTTTAACTAGCGTCACCAGCAGGTCAAAGTTTTCACTTAACCAGTAAAATATCTCATTAAATAAAGTATCATCAAATATCTCTTTACTGAATAACTTAGCACAAAGACATTCATAGTTCCCAGATGATGAATCTTCATGATTTTGCTGATCCTCTGGTGCACCACCATGAGATTCAAATTTGTGGTTTTGAGCGAAATGTCTCATCAACCACTGGATGAATTGCCACGAAATTGGAAATTGGTTAGGATTAATTTATGTAGCATCATCCCTTACCTTTACATTTTAATTTGTCCAAAACTTTAAGACGAAAAGCTCTCATTCTTATCAGCCTCTGCTAACATACAGTACAGCACATACAGTGGTGTTAGGTACAGTAAATGTTATCATGTTAACACACAAAAGTAAAATGGTAAAAATGGTAAACATGGTAAACGGTAACCTGCTAAACATCAGCATGTTAGCATTTAATTTAAAGCACTGCTTTGACTAAATCAACCCTCTCTCATACCACAGAATAGGTAAATTTCCACTGACTTCCAAAATGACTTCTATGAACTTCCAAAATGACATATATTACTGTTCTGACAGCTGAAATTTTGAACACATCATCAGATACATGAAATAGAAATAGTCACATTTCTGCTCCACTACTCTCTAGTTAGGTCTAAACAACAAAACTATTTGGTTTGGTTTTTTGATTTGGCATTAAATAAGCACTCTTGTTGCGAATGTAACGTCACATATGTCACATACATCACTAGCGTGGCATGCTACACATACAGTACAAGCACACTAGGTGGATTGTTACTTAAAGAAGTTAACGCTGACTTCAGGATGCAAACACTGGTGTTACCAGTGAAAGTCCTGTATTTGTTTGACCCTCCAACCACCTCTGCTGCTCATCCCATTCACAGAACATCACACAGACTTTGTTAGATGTCATGTCATAATCTTCTCTGTTCCTGTAACACTAGTACAGCCACTACACAGTGCTGCCTTATAACAGACATGGGTATAGGAGGTAAAAAGCTGCTTGCAAAGTGGATCTATGTGGTTGCTTTTTGGTAAAAGCAGGCTGGACTTAATACAGCCTCACAAAGCCACTCGCATAAGTTTAGACTCTAATCTTGTTTCCTTGACAAGTGAGGTTTTCAGTGAAACAAATAGCATCTCTGCTAAAATGCTGTGATTATGTAGATCATGAACAACAAATTGCCCGTTAAATCCACAGTCATTTGTCTTTTTGACTAAAGGGAAGATCTGCCTCACCTCTACATTTAATGCATAATAAAGTAAATGTATTAGAACTGTAAGATATTTCATCCTTTTCAGAGAGCTGCTGGGTGCATATTTGAAACATTATGTAGCCTACATTACAAATATAAAAGGACTGGGAATCAGTCTTTGAAAAAAAAAAGCTTATTCTGAATGACATATAACAGCTTTGATTAATCCAATGCGTAAAGAATATCTGTAAAATCTTCGCACTGGAAATGTTGTAATTATGACCTTGGACAATGCAGTCTATCTTCAGAAAGAAAAAAACAGACATTCTTGATTAAAGTCAATGCCTGATGAAGGAAGTAAGAGCTCTGTGGAAAGAGTGTTAGTAGCCACTGTAATTTTACAAGGAAGCAACCACATCCTGTTCCATAACTGTTATCACTGCAAGAAAGTAAAGCCGGGTTTGAAGTCAAAATTCAAACAAACACTCTCTGTCAGTCCCCCAGTTTTTTTGTGAGTGGAGCAGCTCCAGGTTTTGTCTCACAGATAACAGCCTTGGTTTTCTGGTTTCTAATTTTTGGAGAGAGTTGTTCATTTTTTTGAATTATTGACTGAAAAAAAAAGAACAATCAGAAAGCGTTGGAAAAGCAACTGCAAATGCGGGTTGTGCTTCAGAATGTTTTTTTGCTCTGAGCACAGTGTGGGACAAAGAACAAATGCCAGGATTTTATATGCAAATGTTAAATTGCCATTACATGATAAAGGGCATGCAATCAGCAGGAAACATATTTCTGCACTGATTTACGACTATAGCTTTATCATAGATGTCCATAATTTTCAAAAGACAATCTCGTATTGCGCACAATGAAGTTGACAGCAAACCCTTTCATTGTAAATCTGAATTCCTCCAGCACACATTTTACATTTTATGACAAGGCCAACCAAATAGGGCAGTGACACTGAACATTATTCATCATTTATATCAGTGACACTTCTCCGGAGCAGAAATGTCTCATTAGACAGGTCAGGACCTGACTGATGGCTTCTTGTTCCCCAGATCTCTCTTACCTGACAAGCGGCTTTCAGGCAGACGTGCCTCAATTGTCCTGCATGCATCCCTGCCTCTGTGTGTGGATAGCATACAGTCAGCACACAGATAAGCCATTTGATTTTCTGGCCTCAGAACAAGCGGGTGTTGATGTTTCTCAGAAAACCTGCTGTGATAAGGACACATGATTATAAGGAGCAGCCACATTAAAAAAAAAAAAAAAGCTGCAATAGATTGCTCTCCATGGTATGCCATTTTCTCCCGAGTTTGATGTTTAATGTGTCATCCTGAGGGTTTGGTTTTTCTGTGAACTGATTTAGATCTGGAGGGGAAATTAGCTTTTGACATGAAAGCTTCTCTCCTGGGTATGTAAATAGCACCCCGAACTCAAGAATATAAATATGTATCTCCTTCCATTTAGGTTCTAATGTGAGGCCGCTTACAGAGGAAATCACAATTTTCAAGTGGATTTTTTTTTTGTTTTAATATGAAGAATATTTAAAAGATTTAGCAGAATTGGCCCACTGTATCACTGAAAAACTGAATTTGAAAAAGAGTTTGATTATACCAAGACTGACAGCAGATTTATTGTTGTGCATGGGCTCTTGTGAGCATTTACACTTGTGAGGTGATGTGTCTATGTCCCTTTGCAATTACACCTCTAAAATGCTAGATGTAAGGCTGTGAAGTTCGACTGACACAACAAGCACACATCAAACAGGGCTTATTAGCAACTATATTAAACAAAAGTAAAAAAAATTTGGCTCTATTATAGCTTGCGAGATTCACGGACAAAACACTTTTTTGTCACACTCTTTTACTTGACACCTTTTCCCAACAAATACAACATGCTAACATCATTACCATATGCCTGTGACATTTTACATTGCATAAATTAGCCCAGCGGCTAGCAGAGTTTTCTTCCACTCATATGAAGCCAGGAGCAACAGCAACATCTAACAATGTTAAAACATTGTGTAACTTTACAAAATTTGGCTCTATTATAACTCACAGTGTTTACTTACAAAACAGTTGTTTCATACTAGACATGTGTTCCCCATATATACAACATGCTAATCAGGGGCAATTGCTCTGAGACAACAAGGGAGGCTGAACTTCCCCTAAAATTTCACATAAGAAATTGTCAAATATGCACTATTGAATTTACATTAAAATAAGAATTTACATTACATTAAACGTGGATGGGATGCGTTTAACATCATGACTATGATGTTCGTTTAACATCATGACTATGATGTTCAAACGTCGGCTGTTTATCACCAGTTTTCAAACGCGACCTCCCTGTCATACATTCTCATGTCAGCACGGTGGACGCAGAGCCTCCAAGCATTCCTATGAGACAGCGCTGAGCAGGTTTTTTTCCTGCAGCAAAGCAAGACAGTCATTGAAAAAATGCAACAAAATCATCACTTCCAGCGAGGCTCAGCTTCCCTGGGACCTAATGGAGGCTCGGTGTATGCATGATGATTGGAGGAATTGTCTAAAAGGCTGAACCCCTTTGTGATTGACAACGCAATACACACCGACATCATCGCATTTCGAGCTCAGTCCCAAGCGGATATTTGCAAGTGGAGTCTTCTGACAGATAGCCGTCCGGAGTTCCTTATTTTCATAAGCAATATAGCTCATTTTCAACGTTGGTACAGCACAGTTCAGGAGTTTAAACCCATCTGAAAATCTTTGAGGTGTGTTTTGCTGTGGTTCTATGGCATGAGTGTGGTTGAAAAACAGCTTCAATTAAATGTTCCTTTTATAAGTTACTGCCTCGCTACGATATGACAAATTTTATGATGTAAACTTAGAGTGAGCTTCCCCTGTTTGAAAGACCAGCAGCCGCTACTGATGCTAACATTTTACTTTGCATGAATTAGCCAGGCAGCTAGCGGACCTTCCTACAGCCAGTGATCCTGGCTTAGGCAAAATGATGATTTGAGCTAAATGCTAATGTCAGCAAGCTATTATGCTATTATACTAAAACTCAATGAGCAATGAGCAGATGTAAAAGTTTATCATGTTCACCATTTTAGCGTAGGCCTATTATAATTGTAGCATTATTGCTACTAATAAAAAAGTCAGTAAGTCCTCCAAATTAAACAACAAAATACTTTTGTCCATGCCTTCCAGTATGACATATATGACACATTTAATGATGTGACAATGCTGTGGTTAAAGGTGCAATGTGTATTGCCAATAGACTGTATATAACGATGGACGATGCATCTCCGCTTACCCCCATTGTACAAAAACGAAGTCAAAATATCCTGGATATGGCCACAGTCATCTTGAACTAGTACTGTCATTTGGAGCCAGAGTCTGTGAAGGTAGCGATCTTCGTGGGTGTCGGAGTTCCTGCCTATACACCCACCAGACCAGTCGCAAGAGGTGCTGTTGATTGCAAGCAGACTGATTGGCACATGCAGCAGTCAATTATGATGCAAAATCCCCTTTTTGTGGTGTCAAATAATGAATTAAATCAAACAAAAATGAACACTTGAACATGCATCAGCATGGCAAGACATACCTAAAATGGCAGAAACCATCTCTGGGAAAAATTTATTTGACATGTTCTTTGATCTTTTAGTTTGGTCCAGTCTTCTCCATTTACACAGACGGCAGGATTCACGACCTATACTGATCAGCAATCAAAATGCTGTAGCTTGACTTTTGGGGAGTTGTCTTTTCATCCATCTTTATACACAGTTTATGGTAATACCCATGCAGTCTCCAGCTATGAAAAGCCACATTTACGTTCTTCTGCTTCTTTTTATTTCACTTCTTATGCATGCTGCGGAACATGGTTTCTTGCTGGGAGTAGGTGGTTGGGAGGGTGATAAAGGTAACTTGCCAAGAGCGTGAGCCATCTTTTGTGTTTGCCGTTATAAAATGAAAATGTGTTTGTGTGTGGATGTAGCCTTTGTGTTTAATGTCCCACCAACCGGGGGCTTGGGGCTGTAGCTCTACTTCTTCATCCTCTTATGTTGGAATGAGAGCAGACTGGGTGCTACCGTGACTCACTATTGCCTCTCAAGGCACAAGTGGTATTACAAGACAGGAAGGGCCAGGGCTAGCTGCTGAGCATGCTCATTGCAGTAGATATCTCAGCAACACAAGACATAAACGTCTTTGACATAACGTCAACACTGTCACTGTCACACATATTCTGTTGATAATGTTGATGTTGATGTTTTGAATGGTTTAAACTAAAATTCTGTCCATATTGTAAACATTGTAAATAATTGGTTTAGTTAGGCACAAAAAATGACTTGGTTAGGTTTAGGGAAGCATCGTGGTTTGGGCTGCCTTAAAATTAGGGGCCTACGTGTTCATGGTTACAATAATAAACATGTGGTTAAGGTTTTGAACAATGGTATGCTTCAAAAAGAATGTTGGTTGGCTATAGGAAATGAGCAGAGATCTGTTTTGTTAAAATCAGTATATTGTTGACCCTTCTGTCTACCTGAGCAGATTTCTCTATGATGTCACCTTGCTTCCTCTTTTGCTCCTGTTATAAATACTAAGACCATTAGTGAGCGCAATCACCTGAACTTAATCAGATGTCCATTTGGGGCACTTTTTGAAATGGCTGATGCTGACGTTTTTCTTCAGGGTCTTGACAGTCTTAAAAAATTGCAGCTGAGGCTGATGGCACTGTCACTAGTTTCCCCTGAGGAAAATATGGATGTCTGTACCAATTTTCATTTAATCATTCATTGATTCAATCAATTATCACTCAGTTCATCAAATAGTTGTTGAGACATTTCTCTCAAAATCTTGAACATAGACCTTAAAGTGGCACTAAAGGAAAAGTCAAGAGCTCACCAAAACCATTAGGGTACATCATCTGGGAACAATGAATGTTTGGACAAATAATTATCCTGTAGATGAGCAGTAAGCTAGATAAAAGCCAGGAGATTACCAAAAACGGTTGGTTACATCCTCTGAGGACCATCAATTTTTGTACCAAATTTTATGGCCAACCACTGAATACTTGTTTAGATATTTATATTCTGGACCAAAGTGGTGAACTGACTGACATTGCCATGCCTTGAGCCATGATGCTAGCATCCCTAAAAATCTGGGTTCGCACCTAAGTGTGACTTTCAAATATCAAACCTTGGTTTAAGGATGTACATTAAAAGTTAAAAGTACTTCATGTATGCACAGTTGATTGTTAACATGGATTTATGTGCAATTTTTCTTTGTTCTGCTGTTCACTTCCGTGACAATTTCCCCAAGCGATCAGCACCTGAACATTTGTTTGATTTTCTTGCGTGCTTTATGTCTAGTTGTGCTCTTTGAAGCCACATAGCTATTTTATAGTACCACAATAACATTTTTAATCATGTCTTTGTCATTACATGTTCCATCCATCATCATACTTGGCAACAGGCTCAAAAGTCTCTCCACTCCTTTATTTGACTTAAGTCCCCTGGCAGTTAACCCCAGCATGGGTAAGTGAGGTAAGCTTTGAAATAGGCTTTTGAATTCTCTGTTTGAACATCACTTGTCATATCATCATGTCGTATCGTTATCTACAAGCCCAGCAGCATGTGAGGTAATAGGTCAGAATTCTGGGGAAGAAAACACACAGGGAAAGCCACCAATGTGACTTTGATACACTGTGAGAGCTCAGCACGAGCAGAAGAATGCTCTCCCTGGAGCAGAGATACAATTTCCTAATACTCTGGCCTGTTAGTGGGGGTCCTGCAGTTCTTGACCAGACTTCCTCAGGACAACAGAGAGCTTTACTGACCCATCCGTCAGTAGTGTTTACATTCCATCTTATAAACTCTCGACAAACTCTGTCTCAAACTACCCAGCTCTCCTTTGAATTCCTTGTGATGATGGCACCCAACCTCAACCCCCACCCGGCTCTTTGTTTATGTATTCCATAGTTGTTCCAGATGTTGGAAATGATTGAGAGTCAGTGTTCTGAGAAATCGCTTGCAGCTCAGTTATGTGGGGAGCTTTCATCAATGACACAGATCATTACAGTTTCTGTTTGCTACTGTGTCGACGGCAGGAGTGGATGCCGTCGACTAAGAAAGGAAAAAAAAAAACAACAACAAAAAAAAAAACCCAGCAAACTAGATAATGATGATGGATAAGGATATAGCACACTGATTCTTCCCTGCTGTCAACAAACTTCAGAGTCCTAATGGTATTTATCATTGTGTGAAGTTGAATGTGACTTTCTTGGGTAATTCTTTAAAGGGGTAACAGCTCATTTTGACCACATTAGCACAGCCAAGAGATGATCTAAAGGAGATGCTGTTCCCTTGGTCATGAGTCCTTAATGTGGATACTTAGATAGAACAAAGAGCATGATACTCAGAGGCATGGACAACCTAAGTCTACCCTCCTGTTACCTTAGAAGCCAAAAGAAACTCAACATGGTTCAACTCAAGTGTGAGACAGGCTGGAAATTTAAGGAGGAACGGAAAATAAGGGGGGAAAGTCCTTTCAAAAAGCAGCCTGGCTCTACTTTTCCCCAATTTATGAGTTTTCATAAGGTTGGGTAAAAAATAAGAGAGACTTATATGGCTTGTCACAGACAAGAGGGTTTTTTTTCTTTTAATTTGAAAAATCAAACATAAGGGAAAAATGGTCTAAAAAATTAATGTAATATGGGTGCCACCTCCACTTGCCTAAGGTGCCGATTCTGTAAGGTCTGACACTGCACGCCAGTAACACTTCAAGCCACACTTACAGAATGGCCTGGTCTCTCAACTTGTTTTAGCTGCAGTCTGACCAGCCACAATGACACAAAGGGACTCTGATATACATAACACTTCTGCTGAGACTCTGTTATTCTACTTACAGAAATCAATACTTAAAAAAAAGGAGCCACAGCTAAGTGGGCACCAAAACAGCATCAAAAGCGCAATGCCCAATTCATCGCTTTCACTGCAGCTATTTCTAGCTCATGGTACCTTTGTTTGTTAAACAGTGCTGCTTTTCTGTAGCTCTTCTCTATTTCTCTTAATGTGACCCAAAGGCACATTAGCTTTCATCAATCAGACACATGAAAAAAAAGAAAAAGCACAATGTCTCAGCGACCTTGCCTGTGAATTTGGGAGGTATTGCTATTGGACCAGAGCCATTTAAAGATAGTCTCGCTTTGTACCTTCATTTCTCAGCTGCACTGCACGCTTCGCTTAATAGATAGGGACACACTGAGGAGAAGGCAGGAGCTTCTTTCTAACACTTGCCAGTAATAAAATGGAAGTTTACTTTCTATCGTCTCCAGGTAAAATGGAATACATGTGTTGTTATTAACTTTATCTTTCTGTTTGTTTGTTTCTGTATAAGAAAACAGGCTCAGAATCATTTTCACAGTGTAGCACTGATATGAAAAGCATTGCTTACAGGCTAATATTAATGCCTCCTTAGTCTGGGTCAGAGGTGGGCCAAGTTATTTTTATGCAAGTCACAAGTAAGTCTCAAGTCTTTGCAGTTAAAGTCCTAAGTCTTTTCCCAAGTCCTAAACAAATCATGATGTAATGCCATTTTAACAGCAGACTAATAATATGTTAAATGAACAAAAATGAATTCTTTTTAAAGTTTGTGCTTATATGTTGACACAAGTTTATTAAAAAGTTACTTAGCTGTTGAGCTAATGTTAGCCGAGCCTTATCTTGCTAACTATGTTAATAATAACTTCTACTTGGGGCTCTTTGTGCAGCTTTAAATATCGAATTAAGTTGTAAGTTGTTGTGTCTTTGTAATTTGGGACCCAATTTATTGACCACTGTTTTTGTACAAGAATGAAATTAACTTTAGTATCATATTTTCCAACTGGCACTCAGTAATGTAACATTAGTTCTTTATGGATCTGTCCTGCTTGAATAAATGCTATCGGTTTGTTTCAAACAAAGTGAATCTGACATGCTGGGAATGTATTAGCGTTAAGTGATTCAGAAAAAAGTATCAAGTGTTCTTAAGTCAAAAGGCTCAAGTCCAGATGAAGTCATGAGTCACTGATATAAGTCCAAGTCAATTTGCAAGTCTTTTTTGATTTTGTTAAACTGAGCCTAAAGCCATCAAATCTGTGACTTGAGCCTGACTCTAGATCAAGTCATGTGACCTGAGTGCACACCTCTGGTCAGGTTTATATTGTGCAGATTTTTTAGAAAAATCCATCCAAATTTCTACACTAAAAATACCCCAGACTTCTTAAAGTCGGGTACCAAAATATTTATTTGCATTAACATAAAACAGCTGGGGGGTGTAAGAATTAATGACTCTGCATTCATCTGTTGCTCCAATTACTGTAGCAACAAAATATGACAGCAGAAGACAATGCTTTTGTATTCTAATACTTAAAACATGACAGTTTCTGTTAAAAACAAAAAACAAGTATTTTAACATTAGCATTACTGTTGGATTACATGTTTTTGTTCTTTCTTGCACTCATGCTTAATTTCTATCAATGCTCCACCGAGAGCTGTATTTAGTTAATAACAGTGATTAAGTGTTTTGTCATTCACACATTGGGAGGGGGGAAAAGATAGCAATCTGTGGTGTGATAGGAACATAATAAGCATTAATTGTTTAATGGCTTTTATCGTTTTGCCTTTGAGACATGAAATAGGGATTGTCTTTAAACTGTCAGCTTACAACATGAATGAAGGAAAAAAAGGGCAATTTGGCCTTTTGTAGGGTGTCTGGCATCTGTGTGGCATTTAAAAGACACCAGACATGTGTCTGTTTAAGACACAGATAATGGCGATCAGACCACCATGGCTGTGACACACTCTGGGTGCTGATATGGTGGATGTCAGTCAGTCAGGATCTGTCCGGTTGCCAGTGTTAAGTAAAACAGTCGCTCCCAGTCACAGTCACAAACAGAGAGAGGTTTTGCAACCTGAGTGTGCTCTATTTTTGATTTAATGCTTCAATGGGTTGTTTTGCTACTAGACCTATCCATGTCTGTGCCGTTAAACTATAGAATATAGTACATCACTCTGCAGACTATACTGTGCTCTGTTTTAGTTGGCTATATCATACTGTGATGTTTGGTGTTGATACCTGGGTGGAGGATTAATGTGGTCATTAACTGATTATTAGGCTATATATCACTTGTGCTGATCTAAAGCAAGTTGGCCCACCTGCTGCAGCCATGAGCAGATTACAAGACCATGAACCCCTGGGCACATATATGCAAAGAGCTCTACCACTTCTTCTACATACTGTAGGAGCAAGACACATATTTTGTAGTGGTTTTACATCTCTTTGTATTCATTTTGCATCTTTATTTGTGGTTTTTATGTCTGTTTGTGGTCACTTTATATGTGTGGGGTCTCTCTGGGGTAACACTATGTCTTATTGAGGTAATTCTGCATTTCACTGAGGTAATTTTGTCGTTTTTGGTCCTTTTGTTTCACTTTGTTGTCATTTTGTGTTTCCTTGTGGTTGTTTTGTGTCACTTTGCAGTTCCATTGCATCTCTTTTAAGTCTTTTTGTGTGTCTATGTGGTTATTTTGAGTCCCCTCCTGTTCAGTACCTCTTAATTTCAGTCACATTTTTCAAGTTTAAGCGCGGGCCCCCCCTGACACTTTGGGCCCCTGGGCCTGTGCCCAGTAGGCTCGTTCAGTAATCCATCCATGGCTGCAGCTATAAATGTTTCATTGCAACAAGAGTCACAGTCAGTCCTCTCTTTGAGGCGCATGCATTTAATTTTGATAATAATTACCTTCTTCCCACAAGATAATTAACTTGTACGCACAAAATAAAAAATATCACCTTTTGGGACTTTAGGGCCTCTGTAGAATTGTCATATTGAACATTTAGGTGGAGTTATTTTAGGCAGGCCATTTTTCGAGTGCTGTATAAGCCTCCTATTTCACTCGAGACAACTTATCACATTTATTATGACTTTGGCTCTAATTAATCCTGCAGCCACCAAGTGTGGTAGTATTAGTGGTTGAAATATGACCTATTTTCTGCCTCCCAGTCCGGCCTCTAACTAAGACATTCTTGAGATAAATAGCTTTTCAAAGAAAGCTCCCCTTTTTCAACCAGCTCCTTTTTTCCCCTCCTCTCTGTGACAACTTTGATGGTCAATTATATTTAATAAACAGTTAGGGCGCAGAAATAAATCAATTTCAGGAGGGCCTAATCCTCCTTCTCAAGCAGACTGTGAAGCCACAAGTCCTGAAGAAATGTTTGAAAATGAACTGTAATGGAACACATATGTCATGCAGCAGAGGTCTCTGGGAGCCCCGTATCCCGTGCTGCTCACTGCCTGCTCCTTCAGCAAGGAGCTCACACGTGTGACACGCAAAGCAGAAATGCTTTTCTTCATCCGTTTGGTATATTTTTCTAGTGGATTTGTGGAGCATATTTTGAACCAATGTCATGTGTTCATCAAGGCCCTTTTAATTATGCTATCACCCTGGGGCTTAGTACATGACAGGGCCTACATTTCAGCAGCAGATGCCCAGCTCTATACATGTGGTTGGGATAGTTTACAAACTCTTGGGCCGGAGGTTTGGTGCTTTCACCAGTCTGGTTAACCCTGGGTACATCTGAGAGACACTCCACACGCTGCTGGTGGAGCTACACATACAAACAAGTCATTTAAATACGTAATTGACAAATCACTTTTCGGAAAGTCTAAATAGCCTCTTATCTACTGCATTGTGTACACGCACACTACAGCTCTCCATCAGCAGCAGCTCTAAAATGCTTACAAATGTTTGCCCTTTTCAACTCTTGCACTCCATGTTACATTTTTACTTATTCATTAGCTCTTTAATCAGCTGATTCAAAAACCTTCCTTGGTTTTCTCCTGGGGAATGCAGAGCTGGTCCATCTCAAATGTGGGACCAACTACTATTGATTTGTGGGTCTGTTTTGTGCAGCTGATTGTCCATCGCTAAGCAACAGCGGACAGTTGAGGCGGCGTTCAGTTGTTGCTGGTGCCGTTCCAGAAGGGTTAACGATGAGGCTTTGACCGCCGGGACTCCACGTCTTTCCTGCACATCCTCTGCGGTTTAATGCTGAAGTGGTTTCAGCAAGCACAAGCAGATTAAAGAAGGAACTGGGATGGGGGACAGAGGGGTGGGGGAAGACATTGAACCACGCAGCTGCCAAATCTCAAACACTAATTGCAGGGCAGCATCTATGTCAAAGAACACGCTTTGCAGGAATCCCACTTTTCCTCTTCTCTTCAGTGCTCGCTTAAAGAATTGATGCATGACTGAGGGACTGTGCAGTTAACTGCCTGATTTTCTATGGTTTTATTGATGACTGTGAAATTGGTGTTGATATTTAAAAGACTGGGATTATTAAAAGGAGTTCATTTTAATCAAGACAGCCAGTTTCCACACAATAAACTTTGTTATGCTCTAATAACGTGTGACCTTTTTTTTTCTAATTTGCATCTGTTTTCTCCCAGCATGTTCAACATACACTAATTTGCTATTAATAGAATCTTATGTTTCCCTGGATACGTGTAAATATTCTTAACGACCTAATTAGGATTCCACAAACACTGAATTGCATCCAGCAGGTATATTAGACCTGCTACACATCCTACAGGGAGATGGATGTCTTTAAGTCAGGCTTTTGTGAACTAACATCATTTCATGAGTCCTTTCAATGAAGCTCGTGAGTGCGATTAGAAGAGTCCTGAGCTGAGCTGAACTCACCCTGCAGGGATCCAGTAAAAGCCACAATCCTGAAATCACTGGAAAAATGATCGTCTTTTGGTTCTGGCATCAATAACTCAAACATCATCTGATATCTCACTTTGTTTGCTTACAAAATGTGAGTCTATCATAAACAGATGTGTCTTCTCTATATTTTTGGTCAGCTCATCTATTACACGTATTATTGACAGGCTCAAGCAAAACGGTTTACTTAAACTATTTGATGATGATTTTTTGGTATCAAAGAGTCAAGAATGTTTATCTGAATAAAATCAACAGTGGAGAAATTGTGGTGGAATAATCATACCCGCAGAATGTGATGGGTAATATTAGATTTGCTTTGGAGGGTCTGTCGTTTTGTGAGTGTGTGCTTGATTCTGTCAGATCGACCTCTTTGTAACATGAGATTTCTAACTTTTTAACCTCATGAGGTGGTGGACATTTTCAACAACTAGCTCTGCATATAAGCGCGTCCACAACTATGTAACATTTACATCATATTAGGCTTAGTTTTTCTTATTTGTGCAACTTCTGTATTATGAATTTAGTATAGTGTGGACTTGGTTGTGTGATCACATTGTTGATCGTTGAGTGCTGACAGCAGCAGTATGTGCTTAAAGGGGTATTCAAGATTTAATGCTGCTCTTCCATAAAGTTATCTTGTGAGACAGTTTAAACATGACTAACACCTACAGATACAAAGTAGAAGGCATGAAACTGTAGCTCTGTGGGTGTGTTGCCTTGAGCATGTTATATACACACTCTTCTCCGACTGGACAGATGTGTTCTGATGTAGAATGTTTTGTTGTGTAGTTTGTTTTCAGATTGCAGTGTTATATTATCTGTGCTTTTTTTGCAGTAGTTATTGTTGTAACTCTTTTAGTGACACTGGGCACCTTTTAAATTTCTGTAGCTCAGCGGGTGGCCATTCATAATGAATAGCAGCCTACCGCTCGACCAGCTTTTGAGTCCACAGTAATGCTTTGTGTTTCAGAGGTGTTTTCTGTGTGCTAACATCAGCATGCAGCGCAACAACATGGTCTTTATGAGGAATAGTGGGTCTAATTTTTAGTGTGTCCACTTTTTTAGTTTAGTTTGATAGCATGCCAATATTTTCTAATTTGCACAAAGCAAAAAGTAAAGCTGAAGCTGATGGAATGTCACCACTTTTGCAGGCAGATGGTCATAAACTAAACAATTTCAGAACCCATCAGCTATCAGTCTGATGACAGTTTAACCCCAACAGCCCATTATTTAGAGGGTTCTGGTGTGGTTAGCAGATTTTCTCACAATGGACCTCCTCTTCTGTTTGCCAGTCATTGTTTACAGTCCGATAAGCAACTTGAGACGCAACTGCGGAGTTGGAGTTGTTCGGCATCATCTCTACAAACAGATATACATTTAAAAAAGCTATTACCATCTGATGGCGATTTAGCTCTTCATAAATGAAAAGCTAAATCATCATCAGATAATCAGATCCGAGATTGCATTTCAGCCAATGCCTTTCACTTTCTTCACTCTCCACACGATTGGTCAATACTGCTCGCACTGAAGCTGACTCAACCTGCAGGGATGTAAGATGAAAACAACAGGTTAGTGTCAAAAACTGCAGTTCCTTAAATGGACACTCGAGGCTGGCTCCAAGAGCATGTCAATCCCTGTAGACACCTACATTAAAATGCTGAGCTTTGCAGCAGAAATAAATATGTTTACAGTCTGGTACAAAATACAGTTTTAGCCTCTATAGCTAATTTCCTTGGTAATGACAACTGTACAGGGGGTGAATTTCTATATAACTAAACTATGTTTATGTAGCAGCATAGAGGTGCTTATTGTCATTGTTTACAATGTGCGCCGCTGGGCGCTGCTAATGAGGTGGGCCGGTATAAAAGCGGCAGTCCTCCCACCGGTTCTTCCTTTGCGCTCCCATCGTCACCTCTGCGTCACTTCCGGGTCGGAGGTCGTCTGGTCCGACAGGTATGGCTGCACGCTGCTTCACCTCGCTGGTCGAGGTCTGTGTGCTGCTCTGGCCCCTCTGTATGCGCTGCTGCGTTTGTTGGCTGTGGTAAGTGTCCTCTTTCTTTGTAGTATAGTTGATGCTATCAGGTGGCTAATGCTAGTGTGGTCGCAGGTAAACGCTGGTGGCTGCATGGAGCCCTCTCTCCCCCTCCCTCCTCTCGT
Source organism: Epinephelus fuscoguttatus (assembly GCF_011397635.1). Lineage (NCBI taxonomy): Eukaryota > Metazoa > Chordata > Actinopteri > Perciformes > Serranidae > Epinephelus > Epinephelus fuscoguttatus. The sequence continues at coordinate 42,234,028 of NC_064752.1, forward strand.
GTGAGTGTGTGTGTGCCCGCGCTGCTGAAAAGGTATGTTATATGTATTGTAGCACGCACCGCATCATGTTCAGTGTATTTAGCCATGCTAATAGCATTTTTCTTGGTTAGGTGCTAACTGTAGCCAGCTTATCGGGCCGCTGCTGCTTTGTCTCCTGTTTTGTCTCCTGTTGTGTCTCCTGCTTGCCTCCATCACGTCTGCCGTTTGTCTCTGCTGCTGCTTGTCCTCACGGCACGGTGGCACGCTGCGGTACTGTAAGCCGCTGCGCAGCTCTGCTTCCGCCGTAGGCACTGGTGCTCTGTTTCACGTCCGGAGCAGGACGGTTGCTCGTCTGCCCGTTGCGGGCCGAGACATTATTTTTAACTGGGGTTTGGTCCCCCGTATTTTGAGTGAATGAGTGAGTGTGGGTTATATTCTATTAGTTTGTTTATTTTTATATTGTTTGGGTTGAACCTGATTTTGTTTTGTATAATTTATTTGTTAATTAGGTTAATTTGAGAGATTTTGTATATGTAATTGGATAATTGTTTGGGGTTTGTTTTCTTTAGTATTAATTTCTTCTTTTGCTTTGTCTATATTTGAGTATTTCAATTGGGCAGTTATTAGTTGTTATATTGTTAAGTTTAAACTTGTGATCTGCCCATTAATTACAATTTTTGTTAAATTTTGATTTACTGATTTTGTTTGTTTCATTGCAACCCCACTAATTTGTTTTATCATTCCCCTTTTCAGTTGCTGGAGGCCGGTGGTGGCGGTGCTGGTGTTTGGTGGTGGTATCCATCTTTCCGTCTTGTCCGCTGTGTTCCTGGGAGTGGGTTGCTTCACTGAGTGTGTCTGCCACGTGTGCCTGGTGATTTAAGTTGGTTTCTCTTTTTTTTTTGGTGGATCCTTCCCCTTCACTAGTCCTTGTCCACTCACTAGGCCTCAGCCCTGATTAGGTTCTTTCCCCCTCCCTGTGTGAATGGTTTTGTTTTTTTTTTAAAAAGAAAAATGATTGTTTGTTTAATAAAGTGTATTTTTTTTAAAACTTGGAACCACGTCTCATGCCCCTTGAGTAAACGAACCTGTGTGTCTTGTATTGAAGAAGTAATTCCCTGGGTGAAATTCCCAGGGTGGCGTTGTCGAGCCCTTTTTCTTGGTAACAGTATTAGCTTTATACCCTTTCACCTCCAACTCGCCACATTTAAATATTATTAAGGTTCAAAGTTAAGGGCATGGCCGCAAATAGTGACAGTGGGTATCATCTGTTGACAAGTTGCTACCTTGCCAACAGTGTTGGCTAGGTAACACAATCATATAGAGAAACTCCAGATTCAGAGTCTGGACATGGCCATAGCTGTAGCTATTTTAGCGTGCTTTTAGTTCATGAAGATTGATTATAGCATTTGATTACCTGTACTAAAGGACCTTCTAAGGAGGATATTCAGTATTTCCAGTAAGTATATTTTGTTTTAATGGTTTTAATCCTGTTTTTCTCTGGCAAAACATAGCATTAACATTACCAAGTTAGCAACTAGCATACTGTAAGGGTTACCGTCACCCTCTTGTCCAAACAGTCACTTCTGGCTTCAAGAATTTGAGATGGTGACTGCCAAATGCCACCTTCAAGGCTATAAACTGGGAGTCCACAAACCAATGGCTAAAATTACAGTAGTTACATCCATTTTTTTTTATATAGTCTATTGTTGGACTACAAATGCACCACAAATAGAAACCAGAACACTTCCAAAAGCAAGATCTTGTCTACAGATGTGGCATTCCAATGCAAATACAGTAAATGTTTAATGAGGTTATAAACCAAAGTAGGCCTATACTACTGGATAGATGGAGCTAGATTAAATGTTAAGGAATCACTAAAGTCATTACAGCTCATCTTGAGGGGGGTATTTCTGAACCAACTTTAAGTGTAATCTGTACAATAGCTGACAAATGTGAACCTCATGGAAGTGCTAGATGAAAACTCATTGGATCACCAAAGTCAATAAGATTTATCTTCTGGAGACCATAAATGTCTGTAGAAAATAGTCCATAATCCAATAGTTGTTGAGATACTTCAGTTTGGACAAAAGTGGTCGACTGACGGACAGACATTGGCATCCATTAGGCATTGCCACAAGCAGGAAAAATGGTCAAATTTGAAGCCGCATTGGTCAACTTTATTCCAATGCAGTCCCTAATATGGGGTAAACTCCAAAAAGCTGAATCCTACATCTCCCATAATGTAGCTGAATTGCAGCAATCATTGGTCTTTGCATGCCAAGTAAATGCCCACGCCTTTAGAAGTCCACACTGCCAATTTGGGCTACATATTTGTTATCTCCAGACTAAAATTATCCTAATGATATCACTATGACATCACCAGGTTATCTTTACAGCCTCCAGAGCGACATATAGAAATCTTTTAAGAGCGTAGTGCTTCCCACAACGAGTAAACTGATTAGGATGTGTAAAGTCAGTGGAATGCACCTCGGATGCTTATCTTTAATCTCATGTTAACTGTATAATTTTGCATTACCAACTTGCACGTGTTCATGCAGGCCCTGTTGCCCCATTAAACATGTCACCATCAACTATTACACTTCTCAATCATGATGACTGAAGTGTAGGGAATTTGCTCCATATTATATATAGAGCACAGCAAGTGGTTCTCTGCTACAATATCCAAAAGAGCAAAGTCAATGAACTGAAGCAGATTTGTAAGTGGGAATGACTGTTCTACTTTGTAGAAACTTGTTAAAAGTCAAAGTCATACCTTTCTTGTGGTTTAACTGTGTTCTCATGAGCACTGACATTGACATAGTTCTTTACAACAAAAGCTCTTGTATGGCCACAACACTGAGAAGCATGACATCATGGGCAAACTTAAAACTATGCTGGAGAACGTCCAGATAAAAGTGGCAGGATATGCAAGCCATTTAAGCCCCATCTGGTGTGAGGACTGTGTATGCAGCCTCAGAGCTCTATTATATATGGCATAAAAGGATTACAGCACAACAGTTTATTTAGTCTTCCTTGAAGATTACTGATTTGGACTTGCTGCAGAGTCAACATTTGACCTGGAGGGCAGCAGAGAAGCCAGATGGACAGCTCATACAGACTGGTGCACATTTGATTGCTTTGCATGAAAAAGCAACTTCTAAACAATCAGTATCTCAGAGATACTCAGCATCAAAGTTTTAGCATTTCATCTCATAGATAAAAAAAACACCTCTCAGGTATACACTAAGATCACAAGATCATGAATATGAATGTGTCGATAACACAACTTTGATTAAAAAGAAAAGGAAGTCATTTGGAACTTTAATTTCAAGTGCACAAAATGCAAAGTACAGGTACAAAGTATACCGAGACTCCTTAAGAGTAGATTGCTTCCTGAATGATCATTATCAAGCTCATTACATGCTCATAATTTTCATTTGGAAAACAAAGCTACTGAAGTGTGTCCAAAGGGTGTCATATATATAATAAAGTGTGATGAATAGTGTGTTATTGATTCAGTGCTGCACACATTGTTTAAAAAAAAAAAGCATCCCAGTACTCGAGCTGCCATTCTCAAAGTTACTAATGATGTCCCGATGGACCTGTGCTTCTGTGAGCAGTGTTAGTTCTGCTTGAGCTGAGCATTCAACCTGATTCTGAGAGATAGGGTGGACCCCCCTCAACTTGTTCTTACCCGTCAGGCACAAACCTTTATTAACAGTAAAGCTGGGGATAGGTTTTTATGTTGTTATTCACTTGCTCTTAAAGGGTCAGTTCACCCAAATTAAAAAATAATGATGATGCTAATTTCTCACTCACCTCTAGTGGTGTCTAGCCATGCGGACAGTTTTGAGTTTTATTTGTCAAGGTTGTGAGATACTGCAACAATACTCGCACGCGCATTTCAGTGGTGCTGGATGGAATTTAGTTTGTGGTGCTCATTAACCTGGCATCATCAGACCAATTCCCAAATGCAAATGAGTGTGGAATCTCTTATTTCATTTTAGATTTTCAAGGGGTGTTATCAATCCATGATAGATCAAAATGCTTCTGGATGCAACTGGGTAGACCTACAACCACACTCAGATTAAAACAATGTCATGCCTTAGGGTGGCCACACATGACGTGCCTACCTACTCCCACTTATAAACTACATGTAAAAAGAATAGTCAGATTTAATGTGGGTATGAAGATGATTGATCTACACTGAGCTTTGGCTCTGCTGTTGGGTTATAAGTGAAGTTCTCACAATATTACACAATAAGCTTTGGCTATACTATGTAAACAGGTTACATAGGTTCCCTCTGCTACTGACAAACTTAAGCATAGCCTCTGTAAATTAAAGATAACTATTATTAATTATATCAGATTTCCCTTAGATTTCCTTTCATACATTATAAAACACTATGTATACTATGGCTTGCCGGAATACTTGATAGTTATTTCCGTAAAACTTCAAATAATAACTTCAATAATAATAATATTATTTGCTTAAATCACTGAAATCAGCAGGCCTATATTTCAGACAGGCCTTTAATTCCTTTCACACAAAACTGTTGCTCAGCAAAGATCAGGTATTACAATCAAATTGTTTATTTAAACCAGTATGAATATAGCTCATTTAAAGATTGGATTAATTTTTATAAAAACACTTTTGATTCTTTTGATCTGGGGGCCCTTATGGACTAAAGGAATATGAATAGCTTGGCAGGGTAATCGAGGAAGGGATGCATAAATTGAAGTAGGCACAACCTGGTTTTATGTATCCGAAGAAAAAAGAAAATAAACTGCTTGGCAATCAGATCAAGCATTTATTTGAGACAGGCTGTCATTTGTCAAAATGTGTAGCTACTCTGGGCTGGTAAAAGGGACTAGGCATTTAATGGAAATTTTACAGTACTTACCAAGGGATTTGTATCCATATTGCCCAGTATGGCCAGCTAAATGAAATTTTAAATGCTTTCAATTTTGCATTAGTCCAGATCCATCCATCCATCCATCCATCTATATATCCATCTATTTTCATCTGCTTATCCTGGGACAGGTTGCAAGGGCAGCAGGCTAAGAAAGGTACTTCAGACGTCTAGCTTCCCAGTAATGCCTTTCAGCTCCTCCTGGGGGAAGCCCGGGCATCTCCAGGCCAGATGAGATATCTTCCAGGGTTGTAATTTAACCTTGACTGTGAGACTAGATAGAAGTTGATTGTGATAATTGTCTTGTTTTAAAAGTACTGGACCGCCCCCCAACAGAGGTTGCTGATGGAAAGTTTCATTTTGTGCACATGCCTATGAACACACGTTCACATGCAACAGGGTTATCTTTTCCAAGCTGAAGTTTATAAACAAGGACTGCCCATTGTTCTGCTAGCTCATTATTCTGAAACTCCATTAGTCCAAGAAATGTCCCCTTGGGGTTAAAGCCAATTTGTCCAACAGCCAGTTATCGCGAAAACAAACAGCCATTGCTCCGAAGGCTCATTGCTTCAAAAATACACAATCTCCCAAACACATCACTGGACCTTCCTGGGTGCCAGTTCTTTTTCCAACTATAGCGAAAGCATTACCCATCCTGCTCTGCCACTGATTGGCTAGTATTCGTTGCCTTGTTGGTTGGATTGGTTAGGTTTAGGCAAGAGGAGTCTGATTGGTTAAGGTTAGGGTAAGAATATCAATAGAGTCAGAGTAGGACAAAAACTATAGCGGTAGGACTGACTGATTACAGGCCATGAATCTTTCTAACTGCAGGGAGAGTGTGTATTTTCAGAACAATGGGCCTTTGGAGCAACGGGTGCTTGTTTACAGGATTACAGGATAACAGGCTGTTGGACAAATGGGCTTTCACTTCAATGGGACATTTTTCGGACCATTCAGGTTTTGTAATACTGAGCCATGAGAACTATGGCATGGCACCTTTATACACCATTGCCTGTTGGTGTTTATAAATCATAATAAATGGTTGTATTTTTGTTAGGCACAAAGTTACAGAACACAGCCCTGGAAGTGACTGGCAAGCAAGCAAGACACAGACAGGCTGAGAGATATACTGCCAAGAAAAGATGGCAAGACAGACCGACTAGAGAGCGATCCACTGCAAGTTAGCACATCAACTTAACGTTACTGTTATTTGCTGACATAAAACTTTGAGAGGAAAGAACACAAGTTTACCTTATTGTTGTTCCCACTCTTCTCTTGTCATGAATTGTTCCACTTGGCTCTCTTCTCATCGACATTGTAAACATCCACTTTGACACAAGAGGGTGGTTCTTGCATAATGTGAAGGTTGATGCCAGTTGTGGATAATCCACCCCAATAACTCAGCGTTGAACGACGAACAAATGTAAACAGACTACAGCATGTACAGATGAGCTGTATTGGTGTAGCATCAATATGCCTGTGAACAAGTGTCACTTTTTTTGCCATCAGAATTTGAAAATAGTAGTTCAGCGAAAAGTTCCATATCAGCTGCAGCCATCTTGGCTGTTTTTAAAGATGCCTCAACAGCACTCCTCTTTACTAAACCAAAAGTTCTCAGTGTTCTAAGTCAAAAGTTCTTATTGCTAAGAGGTAATACAATGCCGACTTTCCAAATTACTTTGTATCACTTTATAATCCATTACCATAGGTTTTCATGACATAAAAAATGAATGAAAATCTTTGGATGTTAAAGAGGAAAAATACTATTGAATTTCTGACACACAGTTGCATGTGTTGCTAACCATTCTGCAACACATGCAACTGTGTGTCAGAAATTCAATAGTTAAGTAAAATGTACATGTGATTTATAGGATTAGCTAAACATTCAGAAAGACTGGTATTATCCTTTAAACTTCATTTATTCTCAACAAACTTTTTCTCTATTGATTTTCAGAATGTACTGACCACTACAGACTTTGGCTCAGATTAGCTGCAGGCCTCATCTCATCATTAAGGTGACCACCAGTTTGCCTGTTGATTGTCATATGAAAGGTTCTAGCTGGCACAAAAGGACACATATTCTGAGTTAGGCATAGTCAGTTTTTTCATTTTACTGTTTTTTGCTTAACCCATTTTAGCCCTCTTTTCTTTCATTTGATCTGTCCCAGTTTATTTTTTCACAACAATGCTTTCCCATTCATGTGTAGAATTTTAATTTCTCTTTTATTTGTCATTTCATTGTTTGTAAAGCACTTTGCTTATCAATATTTACCCCACACCACACATTTACTCTACATTATGTCATTACAACAGCCAAAAGAGACGCACAGTGTGTTCAGAGACACAAACCAGGACAGCCTCAAGGTTAATAATCTCATATTCTTCTACAAAATAAAGAAGTTATTCAAGCCTCGCTCATTTGTGTGAAACAAGTAGGTCAGAAACTGGAATTCTAAATGAGATACTTGTGTTTTGTACGAAGAATTAACATATTTTTGCACACAATATTTTTAAACCAAAGCTGCTGCATGTTATTTTGGGCCCTGCCCACACACTGTTCCCTTTGTGAGATTTATCTCGCACCGTAATCCACAGCAGAACAACCAGCATCTAAAATAGCCAAATAAAAGAGGGTAGGTGTTTATTTTTTTTCTATAGCCTTTACAGGAAGGTTGTCTTCAGCTGTGGTGTGGAGGTGTGTTTGTTTTCACACTGCTCCAAAGAGCATAAGCAGAGACGCTATCTCCATTCCCATCTGATCTGGCCAGGTAGAGCAGCAGCAGCATTGGCAGGCAGAGACTCCTTTGGACTGAATGGAGTCGAGGTATTTGCCTCTCAGGCATCTGAAGTAGGACAGTGAGAGGAGTATAATCAGCCCTGCTATCATGCGATTCTGATGTAGTCTTTTCTTTGCAAAATTAACAAATTAATTGTGATATTAATATGTGCTTTCACAGACTACAGCTGTCAAATCTTATCTGTATCTTTTGCAAAGGTTGGTATGTCTTTTTTTTTCACAACAGCAGCGGTTCTTTCTCAAAACAGCAGCAGCAATGAAAGCCAGTATGACTTAACAGAAACTACACAATTTAAAGCAATATTTCTGCCACAGAATGATCATTTGTGTATTACTCACCCTATGTTACGGTGAGTTCATGAAGAAAGCTTTTCTTTTCTCCCATGCCTACATAGTGAACCAAAAGTCCAATAGCAGAGAAAAATCTCACTGAATTGTACTAAAGGCGGCCAAATTTAACAGCAGCAAAACTATATCAAAACATCCTTTTGCAAACCTCACACAACTCATGCAGTATAATCCAAGTCTCATTTATCCAGTCATATGCTCAGTTCTTCCCAAACATATGCATTTTCACCAAAACCTTACCATTTAAAACACCTCTGCTTAAAGAGTCTCAAGCAGGGACAAGTAGTAAGTAGACTAATGAGGTAAATTTAGTTAGTAAATGTAAATTTACTAAATTTACTTTTGTAAATTTATGTATAAAGTGCCTTTTGAAACAAAAGTTACAAAGCACTGTGCAATAACCACAAAATTAGACATTAAAAGTGCAAAGAAAGGCAGACACACATAATAAGAACAAACTGCTTGCAAACAAAGATTTATGAAACCAATTAGCTTTAAACAGCTTCTTGAAAATATACACTGACTGCATTTTTATAGCAAAAGGAAGATCCAAAGAGTGGGAGCTACAACTGTAAAATCTCAGTCACCCTTCGTTCAAATGTCTGAACTCTGCTCATTATAATGCGCGAGTAGAGTTCAGATGCACACACTTATCCACTTAAACTCAAATGCACTTATATGCAGAAGTCTTTTAAACAGCACAGTGTTAGCAAACATGCATGTGTTTGGGAGGTACTGAGCATACGACTGGATAAATTAGACTAGATTATTCTGTTGTGTTTGAGTTTGTATACAGATGTTTTGGTATAGTTTTGCTATTGTTAAACATAATATTAGTTTCAACTTTAAGGCATTCCTCTATAATGTAATTATTCATGACTAGATAAGCAACAACAAAAAGTTAAAGTACAGCAAAAAAACATTCTAAGTGAGAGATACATGCCCGAAACTCAGATTTGATTGAGTATGCTGGAAACATAAGCACACAACCCTACGACACATTTAAATTCAAACAGTGCTACACCCTGATTGCTGCATGGAAGTACGTCACCTTTTCCCCACTGAGCTAAACTTTGGCATCAGATAGTATGTTCATGTAGGACTGCATTTCTCATAGTAAGACACTGATTGAGAAAATAGGCATTCAGTGTCTCTAAACAACTTAATCAACAGAAAATTGCAACTGCACAACATATTAATTGCCTGACAAGCGCAATAAATCAAAATACAATAATTAACATCAATTCACTCTTTATTCTGTGTTTACTCACATGACAATAAATAACATCAGAGACAACAATCACTTGATTATGAGGGCGTCTGTTCAGATGATGACTGCATTTAAAACTCTAAAAATACTTCATTTCTTCAACCGTTCAAATTGAGTCAAACCCAGACCAGCGTTCCCCATAAGGGAAAGCAATAACTATGACCTCAGCCTGTTATTTTGGTAATGGCTAATTAGAAGGGGCTTGTTTCCGATTAGCTCCTAATGTTACTTACACAGGCCATTGCCTTGTTTCCGTGTATATTGAGTTATCCCTCAGTGAACCCCTCTCGCCATGGTGTGCTGTTGGAATAACTGGTTTGACTGTTCCAATCAGGCTGTTTGTTTTTGTCCACATACATAATGATGACACAATGTCAGTCCATTATTCTTGCTTTTTAAACCCAGTATTTGTCACCTAATGTATGTTTCTGATTTAAGTGATCACTCCGCTGAAATGGTCCTGAGAAATTCCCAGGAGAAAGAGCTGATATCCGGAGGAATGGCTTTAATTATTCTGAGAAGTGACTGGGGCCATGCTTGCTTATCTATGGACAATGTAATTTCTCAGCTTTCTTCTTTACACTTTATTATTAATTCAACAATGAATAATATGCTAATATTAATATATAAGGATTTGTCCTGCAATAAGCCCTCATACCTAACAAAATCATGTCTTTAGTTTTGTCTTTCAAAACAACCTATATGAGCATTTTCTGAACTGGTGCTATATTGGTGTTTGCCAGTGCAACGTTGTTATAAATGACTGAATGTTCTGAAAACAAACAAACAAAAAAAATCACAAGAGTTTCTTCTGATCTGCTGACTTTATTGTTATAGTTTGGCTAAGTTTAGGCAACTAAATCTACTTTGGAAACAATTGTCTTGGTTCAAAGACACTAAGGCTAATTTACAAACAGCAGTTTCTGCTAAGTCCTATGTTTTATTCACCCAATCATCTATCCAAAACTCCTCCCTGAATGTGTGCAAACTAAGTCAACCCCCCCGCCCCTCACGTTATTTGCATAAATTTGAGCACTGAAGTGTTTTTTTCTGACCAAATGTATCCTTCCCCCCCAACTGCCAACTGCACAGGAAGTGTCCACCCATAGGCTGTGTAAAAGAAGTCATCGTAACTTCCATGTCTAAAAACGTGAAGCCAATGTGGAAGTGCCTGAAGCCTGCATTCTTTCTAATGGCCAGCAGGGCAAAACTCCACTGGATGCAAAAAGGAGTCAGATTGTACAGAAGTCTTTGAGAAAATAACCGTACTTCTCACCTCATTTATTACGTTAGCAAACATTGTCCTATTAAGTTTTGGCCCATTCTCACTCCTGACTCATCCAATACCACCACTTTGTCAGTGAACCTTGGCAGCAGACACCGAGGCACAGGGAACCCCTTAGCAGTGGTATAATATGCACCGCCCAGTGGCTGTTTCTGACACTGCGGACAACTACCTTCATTTAAGGAGTGAGAAAGTCTGCATGGGGCAGGTTAGAGTGGGGGTGGATGGGTCAAACAGACTCTGGATTTTTACCTGGGAGCCCACTATTTATTTCTTGTCAATGGAGTGATTTTAACAATGTGTGTGCACTAGTGATGCATGTCACATGAAGTATAACACGTGGCGTTACATTACATTAGTAACAACCATAGTTTTTTTAAGCCAAACCATGATGTTTTTTCTAATGCTAACCACACGCTTTTGTTGCCCGAACTTCAGGAAGAAAAAGACCTTATGCACGTAACAAGCAGAACCTGTACATTTCCTCTAAAAACAGGGGTGTATTTGAAAAAGACACAATGCATGTAACCAGCATAAATTTACACACTCAGTGCTTTTCAAAGTCAAGGATGCCACCTTGGTAAAAACAGGTCCTTCTAGTCGGGTCACACAGAGGCTAGGTGAGACTCCTTTCTAGCATTCAGTGAACACACATTGGATCAGGCTGTCAAGTGCCCAGGTGTGCATCACTGAAGAGGCCCTACCTTCAGTTCTGGCAAATCCTGCACAAAGAATTGTGGGCACTTCATGTCTGCTGAGGATACACACATGCATCCTTTAAAATTCTCTGAGGGAAGGATTTGGTCCTTGGTAACACTCAAAGGATCCTTGATATTGAAACAGTCCTTTGGCGGAATTCCATGGCATAGCCTCTTTAAAATTCAGCTGTTCAAGGATCCTGCATTGACTTTGAGAAGCACCATCTGTCCCTGTACTTCCAAAACCGACGCAGGAGGGTATCTAGCATCATTTTTTGACATGTAATGCCACTGACAAAGCTACTATATTTGATGAGCTGAGATGAGAATGTGTTGTGAGTTTATGGGCTCAGTTGCAATAGTTTCAAGTCTTCTTCAATACAGCATGATGTTCATTATCTAAGTTATGGACCCATGTGGAGTAAAATAGATGATTAAGCAGGGAATGCTTTAGGGCGTTGCAACCTTGGGATTGGCAAGTTGTTACCACAGCCACCTGTCAGTCAGGACAGAGGCATACTGTAGCATGCATGTCCATGAGCTGCGCACTTTTTGGGGGGTGTTGCCCATGTATTCGTCTTAGAACTTTGACCTTTTCACAGTGTGTTTTCAACTCAGTTAAGTTATTTGTGAGATTTTGGATGACGAAAAATCTCTTGTTCAGCAGAGCAGCAGTGAAGTGGAGGGTTTATGCTGTTATACCACTACACCACTAAGAGACACTTAAAGGAGTTGGCTGTTCATTTTTTATTGGTAAATAGGCTACGTTTTGTTTTCAGCCTGTTTCTGACCTGCCAAAATTAGCATCCCAATTAATATCTCAGTTAACATAAATTAGTGGTGTCCCTTACTAACCAAGCCAGCTAGCGTTTACTTGATAACTCTGTGTTTTTTGTCTAATCCACCCCTCACTCCTCCACAGCTCTACCTTTTCCATCCAATTATGGTTACTTCGTGCTCCAAAACACCCAAATGTCAAACTTAAGGCTTCTAAACAATAGCCAACAAACCAGTAAGTGATGTTATAGTATCTATATCCACTTTTTTATATGCTGCAGTCTATCTGCAAAAACCAACAGTGGATTCACTGTAACATTATCTGACTGAACTGGGTGATCTCTGAACTCACCAGGAGCTCCAGATCTGTTTCCTAGTTTTTCTCTTCTCCCTATTTGTCTCTATATACAGAGTCATACAACCTCAAGGGCCAGTCTTACCAAATGATGATATTTTGTGCTGAAATCAATGTATTTCAATGGAATCTCCACTACACTTGAAATCTCTCACAGGAGTAAAGTATATGAAGTAAACTTGCTCACACACAGTTTGACTTTTTTGTTTGTGCTATTGACTGATAGCAAACAGTCTAGACAGCGCTTAAAAGAATGGAGAGACACGAATTCATAACACAAGTTAGCTTGTTAGCTGTGTTGCACCATCCGGTTTTTCCAAGCCTCATCTGGTTGGCTGAAAAAGAGACATGTTTTGAGACAAGAGTCAATGGTGCAAATACAGTGCATCTTTTGAATAAACTGTATGAAATTGTCCTGTTAGCAACCAAGCTAACTAACCTCTGTGAAAAGGGTCCATGTCGACAGCCCATTGGTTCGACAGCCCATTGGTTCGACATCCCATTAGTCCGACTGTCCGCGGTGCTGAATGGCTGGTGCGCCGCGACCGGCTTGAGGCGGAGCAGGCTCACGGCTTATGAGTTTGTCACTTTCTTTTTCATTTTAACCCACACCATGATCTTTTCCTAACCCTAACCAAGTGGTTTTTGTGCCGAAACCTAACCAGACCTTAACCACAGGGCATCACGATGATTTCGGAACGGACTTCGGAACAATGAGTTTAATACGGTCAGAACAATGGGATGTCGAACTAATGGGCAGTTCCCCTATGAAAAGCCATTGCATCGCACACTAGCTTAATTACTGTTAGCAAGCTACCAGTGGTGAGCACAGTCTCCATCAGAACCACTATAAATCATCCATTTAAAGCAAATGTTCACACTTTGTTACTCTTTTTCAAAAGTGCTCTATATCCTCATGATTCATGGAGCAAAATATACCAGAAGGCTGAGCATTCCCTGTATATCCCTATTTTCCTCTTTAGCTCTATGAATACTTCTCCTTACTAGATTTATGAGTATCCAAATATTAATCTTGAGCTGACCTATTTTGAACATTATGGCATTGCACACCTGGGAGATAGGACAAATGTGAAGTGAACTCAAGCCAGAACAGCTCTTTAATGAACAGTCAGTGATAAATGTTATTTTTGTGGTGGAGGAAGATTTAATTTTTAAAATATTGTAACAGAAGCTTGCAGTCAGTGTTTATATTCAGCATTGCTCATATTACATAAGTATGTATTACCATTACCATAATTAAGTAATCTAATGAGCTGCTTGCAGATTTGTATAATAAAAGCAGAGAGATGTTGACAGTGCTTGGTAACTATATTCAGAATTGTCTGTGTTTGCTTTAGATGCATTAAAATTGCATGCCAGAGCTAAAACAGAAAAGCGTCTGCATGTGTCCTATCCCATCGACTCCTACTGCTTTAGGGATACTGTTCTACGGCAATCAGCCACATACGATGTGACAGAAGTGGAGGTAGAGTGGCCACTGAACAGCTGGCCTGGAGACTTGAAATGTGACTTCCTCTTGCGCCGTCAGATCCTCTGTTTCAGATGAGCTGAAATCTGGCTTCACTTTCTGCAGGAACTCATGAAACCCTTGTTGGGTCTGCTGAAGTAACTGATCAGGATTTCACTCCCAGTTTTGACCCTTTAGCCTGCTTTTAGGGTTTGTAGAAGAGGGGCTGTAACGCGGTAACATAATACCTCCTGTGACCATGATTAGTATGATATACATTTTTCTTTGTGTTAACTGACAGATTATGGGGTTGGTGTTAAAGTGTGAACAAAATCAACAGTGGTTCAGAAATGAGTCATGCTCATATCACGCTCATATTATGCTCATGCTCATGCTCATCTACCATGCATGATAAAGTGTGAACTATGCTGGTTGGATTACCTGTCGACACTATAGTCACAGCTTTCTGGCTCATGGTCGCTGTTCTTATTATCAACAAGCTTTCAACATAGCAGCTTTTATCTACAGCTCCGGTTGTGTTGTCACCCGACTTCAGGTGTTAGAACCGCTTCTCAAAAAACCTTTGATTGTTTACTGAACTGTGAGTACAATACAGTGTCAGAAACTGGAGAAGTATCTGTTGCATGAAAACCAAAAGTACAAACAGCCGATTTGTAATTTTAGAGTAAACAACACCAGAATTCCTAAAGTCACTGGAAGATATAAAGGGCTGGATAGAAACCACAGGATCTGCAACCTTTATGATAATCCCGTGGGAGATGAGTATCATATTTAGTTTGAATGTCAGAATATCAGGTTAATGACTTACAGAGAGAGTTTCATAGAGTTGTACTTAACCCATGCCACGGAACAAAAACGACAAATATTTGCTTTGAGGACAACGTTAAATCTCTGATATACTCCAAAACATTGTATACATGGTCAACAGATAGTGAATATCCACAATGTTCTGAACATACTATACTGTCTGTGTCTGCGTGATGACTATTATAAGAAACTGATAACAGATAGCGTTAAGATGGCATCTATTCATTTGAATAAAATTGTCTCACCCAGCACAAAGACATTGTTTTCACTTTTTGTCTACTTCTGCATTGTGTGGTTTCTCTCCTTGGTACTGTCAACTCAGGCTATAGACTTTAAACAATCCAATTATCAGACAAAATGTTGGCATTTTATATTTCTGCAAATCACGGAAGCATTGCATTTGCATGTTATTATGTAACTGACACATTAAAACAATGTGGCACAAAAAACACTTGATTATGGTTAGGAAAAGATTACATTTTGGCAGAAAACACAACGCCTGTTCCCTGAAAAGCCACAGAAGACACTGCAAATGGTCACTAAAAAGCACCCACCTTGAGGAATGAAAAGCTACAAGGAACACAGCGACCATTCCCAAAAAAAAAATACCCATGTTTGGACCAACATAAAACAAAAACACTTCAGGGGGTTAAAAGTCACTGGAAACACAACAATGACTTGCTAAATTTCATAATACAAATTATAGCTGCTGCACAGCTATGGTCGGGGCCGGGCAATTTTAGGCAAAATTAGGCAATTCTGAGCAACACACACTAAAACAATGCATATCACAACATAGAAGTTACATCATATAATTATGGCATGCCCTTCAAATTGTGGATGAGTGGCTGAAGTGATCAGACTCATAATATACAAAGGAAAGAAAAAACTCAAGAACAAGAAAGTAAGAATAACATTAACTGCTAGCAATTATGAACAAACTGGCCTGATCTAGCTTAAAGCTAAACATTATCCATGGTGACAAAGATGAAAACATTTTGTAAAATGTAAAAGTAACTATTGGATAGACTCTGCATATTGACTGACAGCTAAGCCAAATAAACAGGGAAAAATGACAAGGGATAACAGGGAAAAGTGTTGATAAAGAGTATTTGTCTCTCCGCAAAACTGCCTGGATCATACCTTAGTAGTCTCAGACCTTAGTAGTCTCTAATCCACATAGCATGATGGCCGAACATAGGACTTTCACATTAGAATGTCTATTCTGCCATAGCTGAGGCTTGAACTCACAACTTCTGAGACTGAGGTATTTCTTCTATCTCACTGAGCTAATTGGCAAGTGACAGTCCCTGTGTAGCTTCACAAATTGACTAAGCCAAGCATCAGGGTGCCAGACAGTAGCCATCCATGCCATGGAAAAGCAAATTTCAAAGTGAAAGTTCCAAAGCTGTAGCAAATATGGTTGATTTGTTATGAATTTTCAAAGTTTTGAAATTTAGAAGCTTGCTGTAGCGCCACCATCATGACTACTGTCTTGTGTTTCCAGTTGAGGACATCTGGCATGGGACTGGACCTTTATGAAAAGTTTGGGTAACTTTCTCATATGGAAATATTGCACGAGCTGAGGCTTGATCTCACAATCTTCAAACACCAAAAACCATCCTCTATCTCACTGAGCTAACTGGCAAACAGAAATGCCACATGTAGCTTCACAAATTGACTAAGCCAGTCACCTGTGTGCAAGACAGCAGCTGTTAGTGTGGATTTCAAACAGCTGTCAAAAATTCAGTTATTAAGACAAAAATCCAAAAATACACAAATTGCATCTAGACAACATGGAGATGTTGGTAATTTGTTTTTAACAATGATTTATTGGTTCCGTAAGTGAAAAACTGATGTTTAAAAATGCCATTTTTGCATTGATTCAAAATGCTGTAAAAAAAAAAAAAAAAAATTGAGATAAAATTGTGATATTTTTCAAACATCATCTACCATGACTCCAAAATTTTGTCATTTTTTTAATGAACATTGAAAATATATTTAGCAAGAATTTGCAAGTATATGTTTACAGAACCGTTTACAGTCAAACATTTTGATGCACTGTAGGCTCAATTTTCGATGAATCAAAAATCTGTGTGGATCGTTTGTGTAGGACAGTCTGAAGATGCTCTGTAGCAAGTTTTTTTGAAGATTTTGAAAACAGAGTGATGGACTTCATAATCTGCAATAGATTTAAGTGTACAAAAGTTTCTTCAGTATTGGGGTTAAATTTTGGTGAGAGTTGCAAATCTGTAGCACATATGGTTGATTTGTTGTGAATTTTCAAAATTTTGAACTTTAGACGCTTGCTGTAGCGCCACCATCAGGACTATTGGCCTGTTTTTGCAGCTGAGGCAATCTGACATGGGACTGGACCTTTGTGCAAAATTTGGTGATTTTTCGCGCATGGGAAGCATGATTTCCTCAGAAGAAGAAGAAGAAGAAGAACATGCAGCAAAACAATAGGGTCCTGGCAGCTTAGGCTGCCCGGCCCCTAATAATAGTAACTGACTTTGTTTTGAATTCGAGATGTCCTGTCAACAGTTCTACAGGTGCCTACTTTATAATGGCAGTCCAGGGAAATGCTTTTGGGGCAATTTTTTGTTGCAGTACCTTGAGTGGCCACTGGGCAAATTAGCAGAAAGGCTGATGGGCCACACTGTCCCCTTACCAACTATATGTGTGATCAGTTAACTTAATCCTCCCATTAAATTATAAAATATCTTATTTGCTAAGTAAAGCTCATTGAGTGTCCATAGTGGAAATATGTCACCTTCTGAGGGGCATGGATATAGTCAGCAAATTTTACAGAATCCTACCCATTAGAAAATGATTTTTCTTGTTTTCTAAGTGAGCGAATTTTGGCTGACAATAGCACTAAAGTAAAGATCGGGGTTCACCACAAAATAGTGATTTGTACTCTGTGGACCATCAATATCCACAATAAACTCAGGCATTAGTTTTTAAAGTGGAAAAGTAGAAATGCTGACCCTAAAGGGAAGATCAGGACCATTTTTATACTGACATTGCCATGCTCAAGCCCTGCGTGGTTAAAAAAGAAAAATCTTTAAATGCTAAAGTGTAAAGTTAGATGTGCAAACTCTATGCAGTTTATCTTTAAACTTCTTTTTTAAATGTTTTTTTTAATAAGTCAAGATAAGATGTGCCAAGTATAGGCTACTTTGAGTGTTATTTATGGACCCAGTGGGAACAGAAAATCAGCAGTGTTTCACAGGCTTCAGAGAGGAACTTTTTTTTTTTTTTGTAGATTCTCAAGTGCCTTCCTCGCTTCCTCCCCCCTGCAGAGGGACTCATCTGTTCCTAATATTACACACTTGTGCTTTTGAAACCTCTGTAACTAATGCATTATGTTAGTCCATCTGAAAAAATGCTGAAGGCTTTATACAAGATCCATAGCAGATCACACTCTGCTGATAGTTTTAGGTAGAAATTTACCCAGAAAACATATAATCACACATTATCAGTACTTGAGAATATAAATGGTGATGCTGTATATCAGAGTCAGTCAGTATGTTCCACCATGAGCCACTTTTTTTCACTGTGGAAATTTATATTGCTTTTTTGTTACTTTTAATTTCTTTAAATAATTAAATTTATCTCTTGAACTGTTTGTTTTGGAATTGTATCCGAAAGCAGATGCCATTTTCCCATTGGTATGTAAGTGTAGGTAACAGAATTACGGCACCTTATGTTAATGCATATACATTTGGAAAAAAAAGATTAATGTATGGTATACAGAATTGTATTTTCTGTCTTGGAGTATGAGACTAGAAATGCATTAGAAATGCAAATGCGGTAGTTATTGGTTATCCACACAGCAACAGTGACCTACTTCATCATGGGTCAATGTGCATCCCTCTGTTCATATGGGGGCAGTATTAGATGATGTTATGAGGTCATATTTATTGGGATTTACATGATCCTTGTATATACATTTTCATCTATGTAAGACTTAAAAGTCGTGGATTTTTTTTTTTTTTTTCATTTAAACTATGAAATTAAAAACTGAAACTGTCATCGGGGGGCAAACATTTTCTGTTGCAGGTCAGGTCACTGTGGTATATGCAGTAAATACTACATCTATTTAGGCCTCAGAACTTATTCATCCTCCAATACACACACTTGCGTGTCCCAGTGCATGCCTACTGGTCTGGAAATGCATACAGCAGAATATTATCACCAAATACAGGAGTATAGACTTGTCTATTTAATTAGAAAAAAAAGGCAAATGTTAGTTTAATGTCCAACTTTAGGAAAAGATGCAGAGACAGACATACTTTTGGAGATAAAATGTGTGAGAAGTGGTGGTATAAAGCTGGATATTTCAGTCATAATGAGTCACCTGCTGCTTTGGTAAAGTTGTTTTTCTTTAAGAGCTTCCTATCTCAGGTAACCACAGTAAACTATGAGCTACAAGAAGTAGTGATGGGCGAAAATGAACAAACAAATGTTTTTGAACAGTTGTTTTTAGTATCTGATATGTACTGGGTCAGACTGACAAACATCCGAGTGCTCACAAATCCCTTTTCCCACTTGTCCTCTCACTTTTATCGTCTAGTACTGCTTAGTCTGCCTGCTACAGTGAGTGAATGAGGGATGATTAAATCGGCCCTAAATTGAGACCATCGTCCGCTAAGCCAATGGTGCATTCATGTGCTTCTCAGATAGTCGTTCTTCTGACATTGGTGTGGTCATGAGCCTTAAGCAATGTGGAAAAAATATACACTACAATGAGGATGTGCCGAACTTTGTTGCTCAGAGCAATTAAACAACATGTTTATAATGAAGAGCAAAAGAAATGGATCAGGTGAGCCATGTAATATGATCCCAATCTTAAGTATTTTGACACCCCATGAATGCAGCACAAGGCTGCTGAAGTAACTGGGACATCTGCCACTTGCCTCTCAAAGAATGACAGATCGTTGGTCAGTGACATTTCAACGTGTTCTCATTCAACAGTTGGTATGATATCTTACGAAAATGCACATACAATAGCTTTTGTGATATTTAACAAGTTAGCACCCCACAATGATAAATACATAGCTAATATAAAGTTACATACTGACTGAAAGTTATGTAGGTTAGGTTTCTATAGGTTTTGGCAAGTTAAGTTACAAAGGTTAGGTTTAGGGAAAGAAACATGAAGAAGACATACCTTAAATTAACTCACAGTTCACACATTGGTCAAGTGATTGCACCCTTCCTGATTACGTGGGTTAGACACAAACTAGTGGGTCATGGGTTATGTACAAATTGTGGTGCATTACTATTCATGGGTAAATGTTCATGAGAACAGCCTGGACATTTCTGTAACATCATATTAAGCTTCCATAGCCTACCTATGTACAAGTGGGATACTGAATCAATGCATCAAAATGAATATTTTATCTTCATTAATGTAAACTTATACATAATGAGAGAAAAAGAAAGAGAAGTTTGTTGAAGTGGGTAGGCCTAGCTGTCTGATGTGTATTTGCTACAAAG
Organism: Epinephelus fuscoguttatus; assembly: GCF_011397635.1. Lineage (NCBI taxonomy): Eukaryota > Metazoa > Chordata > Actinopteri > Perciformes > Serranidae > Epinephelus > Epinephelus fuscoguttatus. Next base: position 42,254,251 of record NC_064752.1, read on the forward strand.
AAACTGTCATCATATTTTGTATCAAAACTTGGAATTTTCGATACACCAATACTGTGAAAAAATCAGTCTGCCCATCACTAGCAACACGTTTCTGTACAATGGGAATTTTGCCCCAAATCTTTATAAATTACAAAAACAACACATCAGTGGCATCAGCCATTACTGCATCTACTGTAAGGTGCTGCAGTAGGTCTTGGTAAATAACTTTCTTTTTTCATCTTTACTTTCTTTTTTCTGGTTGGTTGTTGTTTTTTCCTGCACTGGGAAAAGTCTTTGGTTACACAATTACATCACTTCACTAATACAAATTACAAGTTTTGAGCAGTCATAAATTAGTCTGAGGCAAACATGCAAAACAATCACACCAAACCACAACTGCTATCTAAACAGCACTCTCATAATAATAAAAGACTTAACATGTTCATTCATGCACAAACCAAGACAGAAAGGTGTAGAGGGCAAACTTTCTCACAATAATTATTTTAATAATAGCTGCTGCTGCTGTTGCTGCAGTCGTGGCAACACCAATAAAACTTGTAATAATGGTAATTATTATTTTTCTTTTGTCCAGTAGGGCAGTCCAGCCAAAGAGGGCAAAGGAACAGTGTCTGCATGTCTCGGCCATGAAGATTTAATTAGCTACTGTGTGTGACTGCAGATTTAGGTCAGATTTTGTTCTGAGACTTTGACTTAGTTCATATAAAATGGGGATTTTCTCTACTTGTGCAGTTTTGCTGTTGGGTAAATCCGGGTTCCACTGACCCACATCCTGTTTCTAACCTCCCTGTGAGAATTCAGAGCTGTCTGCTGTGAGAAACAAAGCAAAACTCTTTATTGGCTTTTTTTCATGTTCACATAGCAGTTTGTGATAAAGATCTTTCTGGCATCAGCAAATATTTTTCGCAACACTGTCTCTGCTGTGGATCTGTTTTTGTTTTTCTACACTTGATTAACAGTTGGTTTTAGTGAGACACTTGTGTGGCACAACATGTTAACAATCCATTATGTGTCATACCTGTATGCTATTGGTGTATTTCATCAACACTTCTACTGACACCTGTGTTGTGCAATCATTACCAATCGCACATTCACATGTTTATGCTTGGGAGGATGTTGTGACGGTTGAGCTGCTGTTCTCTGTCATAACAAACCGACAGGGCCAGAGTGGTTATTTGGTTCACACCATCTGTCAGAGGCATGCTAGTAAAGACCAGAGTAGCATTGTTGGTTCCACAAACCCAACCTGTCCATGAGGTCACCCTGAAATCTGTCCAAATAGCCTTTAAAGTTACTCATTCACTTAAGGCGCTGGAGCCACAAAACTCCAATTCCCCTTGTGAAAGGCACAATAAGTCACTGATGTTTGCAAGAAAAACAAACCATACTATTGGCGTATAAATCATTTGGGGGCTAGACTCAGTTTTGACAATATTACTGACTCCCGAGGGAGTTGCAGGAGCATGGGAAACCACAGCGAGATGGATAGTGTATTCCTTTTGTAAGTACATCATGTTTCAGCGCAACATGAAAAGGCAACCCGAAGAGCAATAACTCATCTTTGCAGTTTCCCACATGGCCCTCATGTCTTTGACATATATAAAGAAGAGTGGTGATGATTACTAAATGGCCCAACTCCAAAGCCATATACAAAACACCCTCATCACACATGCTGAAAACTATCTGCTGCCTTACAACAAAGGCTTCAAGTAAGACGGTTCTACAATGAAACCCAGGACTTCTCTGTTCATGTCACTCAAAGTATGCATTACTTTGCACTTTTTTGTGCATCTATTATGGGATAATTACATTTAAAAGAAAACAGGGTTGTTGCTGATTTTTCCTTAAAGGAATAGTTTGACATTTTGGGAATAGGCATACTTGCATTCTTGACGAGAGTTAGATGAGAAGATTATTAGCATTCTCACGCTTGTTCACTAAATATGAAGCTACAGCCAGCAGGCTAGACCGACAGTGTTTGTAGACCATAGCTTTTGGGTAGAAACCCTCCACATCACGAACACAAAATGGCATGGCACTGAGCAAACACTGCCTCAATTGGTTGTTTTTAGCCAACTAAAAGGCCCATCTAAAAAAAGAAAAAAATCAGACAGCCCATTCTGACAGGGAATGCCATTATCTCAAAGCCACCAGACTCCACTGACAAAAACAATAATTTTACTTCACATTACATACAGTTGCTGGTCTACCACTGCCTTGATTGACTGATAGTGTGTAAGGTAAAGCAGAGAAAATATTCCAAATCAGGCTGTTCTCATGTGCTGTTCATACATGCACCTATGGAAAGTGATGCACCACAATTCATATATGACCCACATAATCTGGAAGGCTGTAATCATGTGATCAATGCACTGACGGGAGGAAAGAAGGAAGTAGTATAAAGAGCAAAAGTGTGCATAGGGAAGTAGGTTGGGGTGGTGGATGGGTCAAACAAACACAGGACTTTCCCTCTGGAGACCAGTGAACATTGAGTTATTTTAAGGTTTGTCATCTTCATGTGTCTTTTTCTAAACCTAGCCTACATAACTTTACTTTCCTAAACCAAACCTTCATAACTTTACTTTCCAAAACCTAACCTACATTATTTTATTTGCTTAAACCTAGCCTACTTAACGCCAGTGAGTAACTTTACAACTTGTACAAGTACATAACATGACAACAGGCAACCATGTTTCTTTTTCTAAACATAATCTATGTAACTTTTCATTATGTGTATGGTATTTTTTTGTTTCTTTTAGATGACTGAAATAAGTGGCCCCCCTGTCCACAGCAGTAAGCTACTTTGCTTAGCTTTCGTGACAGTAGATTTGGTTTGTCAAGCAATGTAGTACATAAAAACAACACAACAGAAATGTCAGATAGGTCAGACCACTGTGTTTAATTAACTAGCTTAAAACGTTACAGTTACTTCTGAAATTGACAACAGAAATAAACAATTTTGCCATTTTCTTAATTCTCTGCAATTGAAAGCAGTTGTCGGTTATCTACCCAAAGTGATCGTTGTTGTTGGCGTGACATCGTGTTGATTCTATTAGCTTAGCTTAGCATAAAGACTGGAAACATGGCAAAATAGCTAGCAAAGCAACAAAATACCTACCAGCACCTCAACAGGTCACTAATTAACATGTCATATTTTGTTTGCTTAACTTGTACAAAAACCAACAACAAGACTCGAAGAAGGAAAAGACCAGCACATAACTTTATGAAAAAAAAAAAGCAAATAAGCACATTTCCAAAATTTTCACACTATTCCTCAAAATCAGAATCAACTGGTGCCATCCAGCCAAAAAATTGTGAGCTCGGATTCTTGCATGGAAGTTATCTCAAAATGCTATTTTGACCTGCAGGTCTGGTGGGAGCAGTTCTGTCCTGATCCTTCACTCACAGTTTAGGTTGGAGGACTGGGATTAACTCTTATCTCCACTGGGACATTGTCTGTCTTTTAGGCTGGACCCAACATGGACTCGTCTAAGCCCTCTCTGTTGCCACTTCACTCAGCTCCATGGAAAACATTCCTGAACAGACCTGTCCGGTAGATAGCATATCAGTTCCTTTACTGTACCATGAAAATCCAAAAGCTTCAGTCTCTCATAGGCTCATGCTTGCTCTGACTCCAACGCGGTCCATAAAAACAACTGCTTATTTATTCTCACTCCATTTTGAGAGCAAACATTTCTCCGACTGAGGCACTCTCGCAGTAAACAGCCATACACAGACAGGCAGGTTGTTTGTTCCTGGACTGAAATAATAAATCACAGGTGGCAGGTTGGCCCAGAGGTCGAGAGGCTGGCTGTAGCTGGTGGGCTGCTGGTTTGATTCTGCAGAGCTGAACACAATATTCCAATGTAACACTTCCAAAGGTAGCCTGAAGAAAAGGGCTAGATTTGATATCAGCCTTAAGCTCTCAACTGTGAAATAATATATGGCCATGTACAGCTGATGTGCATCAGCATGAAATAACTTCAATTACTTTATAAAAACTGGCTCAAGAAACAGGTGTTAAAGTCAAACACCAGCCCTTTCTTTCATTTTTCATCTGTTCATTTGTCCACATGTGTTTAAACATTTCTTTTCTCTCCAAAAGTTATTTAAAAAAAAAAATCACACCATGATCTGAAGAGTGCGTGCTAAGAAAAGTATGTAATCGCACAGAGAGGATGAAACAGGCTGTATATACACAGTACAAGGACCTCTGACGTGTCTGCACAGAGAGTTTTTCTTCCACTCCATCTAAGACAACCCATAACATCAGTGTAGGATTACCTGGAAGCTCAGACTCTCTCTGTCACACTTTGTCCATGAAGTCTTTGATAAGCCCTTGTTTTTAGTTCTGGATAATGCACATATGGAAAGGTTTTATTGAGCATGGCATTGCATAAAACTGGATTTCCGAAAGAGGAGGCAAGTGGTAGGAATGGGTATCTAATCAAGGCAGCGTCAGAACCAGTGCAGGCTGTGTGTTCCTGCCTGAGCAATGGAGGCTATTGTTTCCCTTCACTGAGCACATCCAGTGTGCCCACTGGAATTTCATTTACAATTCAAAGATATTCAGTACTATAAGGCCTCCTGCTGGGATTGAAAATGCCCCCAATTGTCAAAGTGATAAAATTGTGTAACACCATGCTTTCTTTACATAAGTAGTCTGGCGAGAGTTGTGTTCACTCCCACAGCGATGTATCAAATATTCATCTTTATACTGCACATTATGATCCAGGATGGGTTTTCCAACTTTTACCCATCTCTTCCTCACTCAAAGTGTGTTGTAACTTGACAGTGTTGTTGTGGTTACACTGGTAGTGTCCCTCCAAAGTTGCTTGTTTTCACAAGTGTTGTGCATGCCTGAACGCTCACCCACCGTGTTGTAAATATCTGTCACCCTGTCTAACATTTATATGGTGGAATTTCGCAGGTTATTATTAAGAAATATAAAAAAGTGAAGAATATAATTATGTTAGACTTAAGTTGCATTCTCAAATGATATTGTTATCTCTATACAATATGTAGGCTGCATCAAAATCCCAGAACATTATGACAACAAATATGCCTAAGGGTCTCCTCGAGGTCAAGTTTATAACACGTCACACTAGTCTAAAAGTTTTTATCTGCCCATATTTTTGAACACTTAATGAGACCAAACTACCTATTTAAAACTTCTATATGCTGACAGCAAAAGGGACTTTATATATGCCTGCATCAACCTTATATGCGCAGCTGATAGAGTAGTTACGGTAGAGAACTTCATACTTTCGCCCCTGGAAGTGCTGCCTTCACTGACTGTTAGAATTATCGAATTTAAAGGTTCAGGTGATGTAAACAGCGCCGCATAAGAGACTTTGAATTTAACATTTTTATGACAAAGACCAAGCGTATCAGTGTTATCAACAGAAAGTAGAATTTTATTATAGATTAGACTGCTGTTGCAGCTTTGCGGTTTTTTTTTTTATCTAAATAGTGTAACTTTTACGTGTCATAGCTTTTAGCAACACTCAATTTGATCCAGATTTTATCGTTTTCATTTTGCAGTTCCACAGCAATGTGTTTCTCTTTTTGAAAAGTTAACCAAAGTCATTCTATTTCAGGCTTACAAACTTTTTCTTAACTTTAGAGTAAAGGCGTACGAGGCGCCCTTGAATGCACCAAAAGTCTCGGTCAATTAGTAGAGTTTAGACAGTGAAGAAAGCTTGTAGTCGGTCTGCGAGCGCTCCACCAATGACCAGCTAAAAACGCCCCACTGCTCCGACTCAGATCTGCGGGGGTGGGGAGTCAGCAAGTTTGGATTTGGACTTCGAAGACCATGGGATTCGAGCTGGACCGCTTCAAGGGGACCGTGGACCCGGATTTCAAATGCAACTTGTGCAATAAAGTCCTGGAGGACCCGCTGACTACTCCGTGCGGTCACGTCTTCTGCTCCGGCTGCGTGCTGCCCTGGGTCGTCCAGCAGAGCAGCTGCCCCGTCAAATGTCAGCGGATCTCCACCAAAGAGCTGAACCACGTCCTCCCTCTGAAAAACCTCATCCTGAAGCTGGAGATCAAATGTGACAACCACGCGAGGGGCTGCGATGCCGTGGTGAAGCTGCAGCATCTGGCCGAGCACGCCGAGATGTGCGACTACTCCCCGGCGAAGTGCAGGAATAAAGGATGCAACGAGGTGCTCAACCTCGGGGACATGGATGCTCATATGCGGGAGACTTGCGACTACAGACCGGTGGGGATATGCGAGAGCGGCTGCGGCTTGATGCTCACTCATAAAGAGCAGAAATTAAACAGCCACTGCTGCCTGAGAGCCCTGAAGGCGCACAACAGCGCGCTGCAGTGCAAAATTATCAGCCTGGATAGAGAGTTCAAGAAGCAGACTATTAAAGCCAACAAGAGGGAGAAGTCACTCCTGGCACAACTTTCCGCCGTGCACAGCGAGCTGCAGATGACAGCTCTGAAATATCAGAAGAAATTCACCGAGTACAGCGAGAGGATCGACTCCCTCACCAAGACTGTGGTTTTCTCCTGCAAGGTAAGCACTGTTTCTACTCTCAGGAAGCACAGGCAAACTTTTTCCTCTCTTATCCACAGTTACTTTCTGCCTGCCACTGAGGGAAACCTGTATTCTAGTGGTATGAAATGAAAACAGCAAAAAAAACACCTGTGTTTCTGCATGATTCCCCAAAGTTCATTCTTAAACATCCTTAAACATGTATCAGCAACATATGTTTTGACCCATCTTTACTGACATCCTGCTCTATAAGATGTTTCAGGACCAACTTGAAAATATCATTCCCAGTATGTTTGCTTGCTCTCTGGGACTCACTATATCAGGTTACAGCCCCTCCATGTTGTTTAGATACTCTAAACTAGATGGAAATATAACTTTTTTTGAGGATTTATTTAAGGATTGTCCTGTTTGGAACCAACTTTCCAGGAGTCCTAACAGAGCTCAGAAATTTGTTTCTCCACTGTCTGCTTTGAGACATGGATGTCAGCTGTGTCTCTGGCCAGCTGGCAGTCAATGGGGGAGGGCCAAATATTTACTGCACTTCTGTACACAACAAGAGCCAGGTTCCAGTTATATTGCCTCCTCGCAGCATGCTTGTTTGAGGCTTGCTGTCATCAGAGGTTCACCCTTTCCCAGAGACACTCCTAACAGATTAGAATCAGAGATGGAGCAGAGTTACTGGCACCAAAGTTGCATGAGTGTTGTGGAAGACAGTGAATATCATCAACCTCCAAAAAGTCCTTTGAAGTCCCAATGTTTTGTGGACACTGTGACTGATATTTATTGCCTTCAACCTACACTCACAAAATATGTAGAATTGTGTGCTGATCACTGGTTAATAATGTATCTAAATCTGTGGGCTAATGCAGGCTTCTGTTGAGGAAAAAGTCAAGGAACCCTGGTGTAAGCTTGTTTTATGGTTCAAATTTAAGAACCTAATGCCTCCTGTAATGAGCAATTATCAACATCATAAAGGATGCAGGAGTTCATAAGTCAGTTAATGAATTGAATTAGTGTATGGTGGTTGAACTGCTGCTGTGATCAGTGGAGGGGAGTGGTCCCACTGTGATCAGGCTCAGTTATACAAATCTGTCCGAGAACAGGAGGAGGAGCTTTGGATTGGGCACACTCACTGCTGACAGTTACATAAAGTATTGCAGATGAATGGGAACCTTTCTTGGATTTTGTCCTTCTTTAATTTTACACCTCTTGACTCCTATATTTGTGTCACTGAAGTTTCAATTTCTCACACAACTGCACATCTTGTATAAGTGACATCCCTCAAAGACTTCACTATTCTCCCTTTTTTTGCTTGGTGGTTTCATTTGTTCGTCATGGACTCAGTTCCCAGGAAAATGTGTTCCGGTAGACTGGTAAATTGCGCATCAAAAGCACCGATGCGGGGAAATGGTGAAATCGCTCATGCTGGTATACAGAAGCTTTCTGGGCCTGTAGCACAGCTGGTTATCATAGTTCATTTGACGGCGGCATTTCATCCCCAACGCTGAGATTATATACATTCAGTGTATTATTCTCAGCACAGCTCTGCTAATGTTAACACAGGGAATAAAGTCCTTTGAACATACATAAAAGACACAGGAATTGTTCCGGAAATCATTCACTTAAGAGAAACAGCATTGGGAAGAAAAGGAACTGCATTTTGTGGATGGTGTGGTTAGTTGGAAAGCTTTTTTTTCTAGAGGGGCTCATTCATTGGGTCCAGTCAAGCAGAGAGCAGGATTGTTTGGTGGGAGAGGCTCAATACACACATGGCAATATGAAACGGAGCATCACAAGTGGGATTAGCTGTGGGAGGCGGGCGACTTGCAGACTGCCACTGAAACTCTCTGAGGGCCTAACTTTCTTGTGATGTCATTGATTGATTCTTATCACATTTGGTGACAGTTATTGCCTGTTAAATCTCTCTGGCATGGAAAATTTTGACTTGTTAAAGCAGGAAAAGCAAAGGTAATGACATTTATGATGGCTTGGTTCTTTTGAAGCAATGCAAGGGAGCCAGCATTCATAATGCCATGAATCTGGAACAACCAAATGGAGTGCATCCGTTTCACAAATCCAAATTTCCATGGTGACAAGAGTCTAATGCAGATTTGTTGTGACATATTTCTTCCTGGATGCACTGTCACAGAGGGAGTATATGCCCAGCATGACGGGTAACCTACTTTAGTTTGTTTTTGTGCCTCCGTCGCTCCTCAGCTCAGGCTTCCTGAGCCAGATGGAGGATTTTAATGTCTTCTTTTAATATCCAGGCAGCGACTGTGAGGGAGATCAGGCTGACCTGGCTATGTGGAATAACTGACTTGAGTTTCCAATAATAGTCCTAACACTTTTCAAATGTCTTCAGTGAGCCAGCCAGAGCAATAAAACAAAGCAACAACACAAAGCTCAGATCTCCCTCTGGTTCACTTCAGGAAAGCTGCTCGAATTGCTGTCACACTTTCCGTTCAGCCTCAGATCTTGGTTTTTGAACCGAGCTCCTCTTCAGCTGCTGTGGATGACAGTGTTTGCGCTACTTGATGCGATAAAGAGTGTCGATCAAAATCACAAGACATCAAACAGATTTAGCCTCCATCTAATTTGATTTGGGTAATCATGGCCTCAATCTGATAAGACTAATTGTGGTCTAATTTTAAAGCATGAATCCATGAGATAATTTAACAGAATAATGCAGCCCATTAGTTATCTCTAATGCATGGGTGCCAATTGAATATGACAGATCACATTAATAAAATCTATCCAGAAGTCACTGAAAACATGAGTTTGGGCTATTTTATTTTAATGTACCCCTTTTAAAGAAAGGAACTGATTAATCTGCTGCTTCCTTTGTATACATAAGTAAGTTTCACTGAGAAATAATGCTTTAATTGATTTAAAATCTACCATCTAACATCCTCCACAATCTGAAATGGCCACGACTAGGCCAATGAGTTTCTGCCTCTTACAACCCAGTCACCAGAATCAGTATTGGCATTGTACAGCCTATGTTTCTGCAAACCACAGATATGTAACATTTGTATGTTATAGTGGATACACTGAAACTTTATCTTTCTTTACATCCCAACAACATTGTGGTTAACATTTTGTTATGTTTGGTACAAAAAACACTTGATTGTGGTCAGTAAAAGATTGTCTTTTGGCTGAAAATACCCACTTTTGGTGGAAGATGGAAACACAGTGACGTCTCAGTAAAAAACAACCGCTTCTTGTGGTGCTATCCCAGCCAGAAATTTAGCAATGGCTTGGTTATCCTGGCAGAAAATGGAGAGATGGCTTGGGAAAAATAAGCTGCTTTTTGTGGTGCCATCATGGCTGGAAATGCAGCTATGTCTTGGTAAAAAAAACAACTGCGTTTCCTAGCTTTTTACCAGCTGAAAATGTAGGAACGTCTCAGTAAAAGTCAACCACTTTTGCAGATATTATTCTGGCACAAAACACAGCCATGGCTCATTAAAAAAACAACTGCTTTTTGTGGCACTATCTCAGTAGAAACATAGCGAAGGGTTGCCAGAATACACCCACATTTGGCGACTAAAAAGTTGCTGGGAATGTTGCTATGACTTGCTCGAAAACACCCAGTTTTGTTTGTTGCTCTTGAACAGAGGTGATGCAGACCAGTGGTCTGCATCACCTCCACTTCCTGATGACAAACTCAGCTTATACTACATCGCTTAAGAAATGCTGATACAAAATATAAAAATGTAACGTATCTGTGGTTTTCAGAAATGTATAGTGCCAACATTTTCTTCCAGTGACTGGGCTGCTTAATCACATATCAATAGTTGTGAATCAATATTTCCTTTTTCATTCTGCATTACAGTACCAATACTATAATTAGATACACTTCAGAGACAGACGTAGGGGAAGCAGTTTGATGCAGGACAGACTCGGAAAGTGTGACTGTTACTGATGTGAAGGCTCGCTGTGAGCGTGCCAAGTCACCAGTGAGCAACGTTTCACTGCCAGTTTGCTCTCTTTCCTCAGTAACAAATGGCCTTCTTTCCCATTAAAGTGAATGTTAAACGTTTGTTTACTTGGCATAGCTTCCATGTGTTCCCCCCAAGTAATGTTAGCGTGATCACGTTTTGCTTTTTTTTTTTTTTTAATCACCTAAGCATACCTTTTCGTTTTAGTAAATACACAACCTCCTAAAGAGATTCACTTCATTTCTTAGGGATTAGCACTTTGCTAGAGTGTTCACAGATGTGGAAAAACGCTCCTTAATTACTCTGAGTTCATTTTAATGGTGCTCGTGGACGAAATGTAAAAACACCTTTAAAATCCATCTAATTTGTTTTGAGGCTTGTGGCAGATTCAGTATATCTCAAGTGGATGATCTTATACTTTTTTTTGCGATAATTTGTCAGCTTAGTTTTCACTTGACGCCCTGAGTTCTTGTTGACAGTAACGGCTGTAGTCACTATAATGTGGAAGCATGTGTTGCTAATGCTGGTGTGACACTGTGCAGGAGCGCACATTCCTGAATGGCCTGACATGCACATGATGGTCTTTTTAGAATACATGGCAGTCAGGACACTGTACATGCCAAGCTTTATATTTAGTCTCTCTGTGTCGCAGCATACTGGAGTGGCAGCTGAAATTATGTTACCTCATAACTCCCTCCTAAGTCCAGCTTGAAAAAAACAGATTAAGAGCTGACTCTGTGAGTTTCCCAGAGGTTTTCATGTCAGGTTGCCACTGAGTAAGAGGTCCTCTGGTGTATTAATTTACATAGGACAACAGTTTGTGAGGAGGAAGGGCTGTTAGCTCTTTGGACTGGTCACTTCTAGTCTTTGGGCTGGCTAAGCCTCAGAGAATGGTGAAGGTTAGGGCTGAACAATTCAATATTTTGCCAATATTAGGATTTTTTTTTTAAATAAATAAATTAAAATTAAACTCTACAGTTTTTAACCAAGATAATTTGTATCAAGCATAATCACAAACTTGTTTCTGGGTCAACTGAATCAGATAGAATAACAGTTTCTTGTTGCTCTTCGCAATTTAGCTGCTTAAGCTAACGTTAGCTTCACAGGATGAGCTGCTTTATAGTCCTGAGTTCTGGAGATCAAGATTCAGAGCTTTTTGGGCAGTAAGTTTAAAATATTTTTATGATATACTTTAAAGTTTAACCATGAGATTCCAACAGCTCTGTCCACCAGCCCTCTGTCATTTACACTTAACGTCTACAGAGCTAACCTTTAGCTACCTGTCTGCGTCAGCTGATTATCTTAGTTAAAGTTAGACTCTTTATATCGAGAAAGACTTACCACTCTTTTGGTCTTTGTGTGTGATGGGTGATGTTATCCTTCGACAAAACCATCTTTGGCTTAATGTTAATTGTCCAGACAGCGGTACACAGAGAACTTGTTACCTAGAAAAGAGTCAATAGCTGTGTTTGAAATCCCTTACCACTCACCACATAGTCCACTACATAACGTTAATGAGTTGGCCATTTTGTAGTGCTGTCTGAATGTATAGGGGAAATGATTATACCCTATATAGTGGACTCAAAGTTTCCCAATATGCAGTTTGTTTTACCATTTTTTTAGTCATGTAGCAAATTGTTAATTTAATGCATAGTCGTTTGTCCACAAAGAGGTAAAATAAATTGGCTAGTGCCGTATAGAAGAGCACTAACGCTAGCTAACGTTAGTGAGCTGGGTCGCTACTAGCCGTGATTGTTGCAGATTAAATCCACAAGTTATTACACGATTAACTGGTATAACAAACTTCAACATATCAAATGTTTAACAGAAAATTAATTATATTAATAGGACAGGTTGTAGTTGCCCTGCTCTTTGTCCTCCTGCCTGTCTGCCAGTATATCGTATTAATGTGAGCAGTGTAACACAACACAAACAGTGCTTGGTAACATTCTTTATTAATTTGGGGAAACTACGCTGAGTGTAATATCATGTATTTATCACAAATATGCATGTTTGTATTTGTTATGAATGGCTCACTAGCTGACGTTGATATGACATGTTTTAATTGTGCCAGAGCAATGATGTCATTAATGGTGCCAAGAAAATGACCTGAGTAGTGTCCGAAAGTGTATTTTTCATGTTGCAGATGAGCTCACCATGTAGTCCTCTGCGTATAACTCCCTTGTAAGTAGGGAGTAGTGAATGAGTGAATAATTTCAGACACAGAAGTTAAGTCACTTTTCTGTTTGGCTAACACCCTGAATTAACACCAGTTAGTTACAGTTAGGCAGAATATGCTGGCAATATGGCAGCTGTGTGTAAAAAAATTCTTACACCTTGGAAGAAGCTGTTAACTGTGTAATATGAATAATTTGAATTAATTTGAATAAATAACTGAAATTTGTTTCAGACTGCAATTTTGATATAAAATCAGTTATTTTGTCTTTCTTTTTCAGCATCAGTCTATTAATTATAATTATTGTACAGACATGGTGCAACATGGGTCATTAGAATAGCAGCAACTCACTACTTGCCATAAGACATAGTGGAGAATGAAGTCACTCCCTTGTGTGTGTGTTGTAATTCGAGCTTCTCTGTTGTTGTGGTAGACAGTTTGGAGGCACGTGTGTGCTCATGCATGTGAGTCTGTGTGTATCCCATTGGCAAGCTAATAACTGCTGCTTTGCACTGGGCTCATACGGCAGTTACCGCTGATATTGGGATGGCGTCGTTGCAGAAGCATAGTGCCCACCCTCCGGTTTCCCCCTTGTTAATACCATTAGGTCTGTCAGCACTGTTGCCATTATTTAGCACTGTTTATGGAGTTAGCACCGTTAACTGCTAGCTGTCGGCTCAGCCACCTCCATATTGAGAACAGTGTCCAGACAACTCATACGCTCTGAATTTCACATAGAGGCCCTTTTATGTGTAGAGGAAGGTAGTATTAACTTGCTCTTACCCTGACATTTTGTTTTATTTGGAATTTTATGTGTTTGAGTCCCTCTCTGTTATGTTCTAATATTTTAGATAGTTAAGTCAATTTTATTTATGTAGCCCAATATCACAAATTTACCTCAAGCGGCTTTAGATCATTTGTTGGTAATTTTGTCTGTTTTGTTCCTCCTTTTTAAGTACCCAGTTGAATCATTCTGTTGCTCACCTGGAGTTAATAATGGATTATTATGTTATAACCTCCTGCCATCTCTTTGTTCACGTGTCTCTCCCCTGTCTGTCTGTAGGAAGGCGAGACTAAAAGTGAGACGGTTGTCCTTCTTCGTGAGGGCGGATCTCTGGGTTTTAACATCATAGGAGGAAGGCCATGCGCGGTAGGTTGAAAGCCAAGCGTCTTGGAGGTTTCATCTCCCCCGGTGATCAGCCAAGTGTCATATGGCAACCCAGGAATGAATAGCACATACTTAAAGCACCACAGGCTCTCTCTGCACTGACTGACACAGCTCAGACAGTCATGCATGTGTTCTCTAGTCTGTGGATAGATGAACCGCATCTATCAAGTTTTATTGTGTTTATATATTGGTCTGGTTTAGCGGATTTGGCATTACTGATTAAAAAAACTATAATTACTTTTATGGGAGTTAAATCTGGGATTATGGCTTTGACCGCAGTTGTTTTGTCTCTAATTGAGGGGATTTTGGTGGTGAGGTAAACACAGAGGAGAGGAAAGGGTCTTTTATCCCAGCCTGAACCTTTTCACAGCCACTATGTTTTTTGCCTCAGGGCTCTGAAGTGAAAGTCATTAATGATGCCACACGCTCTGCTGAGTGAAGGCTTGAAAATATCTCAACACCGGCTACAACGCTATCTTCCATACATGGAGCTTCTTTTTGCAGCGGAGATCCTATTGAAAATGCTGTTCCCTGTATCTGTTTCATTGCGACTGTACTGAAGTGTTAGAATTTTTCCACTCCCGCAGTGACGCACTTTTCTGTAGCGACATATATTATCATAGTAAAACCTTTTATAGCGGGAAACTATAAAAAGATCCACACATAAAACGCTGTTTTTTTTTGTTTTTTTTTTTTTTTCACCAGAGTCTACGGTCTTGTTGATTTGCAACCTTTCTCACTCTTGTGACAGAACCATGTATCAAACGCAACCATATGACAGCAAAGATAATACTTGGCCTTCGCTTTCCCTGCTAGCCTCAAATCAGCAGTCTGTTTAAGAAGCTATTCATTAAAATGGAAATAGCTAATATCCCTGTAGCCTTTGACACATGTGTTTCATGTGGCTGTTATTCTGGCATGGCTTGGTAAGAGCAATCAGCTGCCAGGTTTTGTGGTCTCTGGAAGGGCGAGTTTGTCTACATCTCTGAAGACAGGGGTAGATGTAAGGCGAAGTAATAAGCCTGTCAGAAAATTAGTGGCGAAGCACACAGTACATGATGCCCCCAAAAGAGGAAGCAGAGCAGAAATAATTAATTAGAGTTAGAGCTGTGACTTTTGAGGTTTCTTTAAGTATCCCATTAAATTGCAGTTGTGTTACAGAGCTCAGCAGGAGTGCAGAACACATTTTTATGTGGTTTTGAAGAGAGCGCTAAGAGAGATGTTAGCAGTATTAGCACTCACTCTGGGGTCATAGCCCCAGTGTTAGGTGTAGACTACTTCATGTCCATCCAACATTTCCACATGTCAACATTTAGGCCCTTATAAAAGGCCAGGTCACCCCTTCAGGCTTGGTAAGCATCTGAAGTTAAAACTAGGTCCACACTAAAGACCAAGGTTCACCGACTTATTTTTCCATTCACCTCTACTGGTATCTAGCCTCCCAGATATTTTTGGTTTCATGTGGCCAGATTTTAAGATGCCCACTATAATATTGCTGCTTCCTGTGTGAAACCTGCTGACAGTGAAATCTGTTGATTAATCTGAGTAACTGGTGAATAACTTCTGGAAAGACATGCTGTTATTCAATGTCATTCACTCATCACTTTTCAGTGTTTTAAGCAGGACAAACTAAATTCAGTTATTTTTATGGGGTGGCAGCATATGTTTCTGAGGGGCGTACCACGAAACCTCTGCACAAATCCTGTAACTATTTGCACGGCTGTACAGCTCAGTTAGGATGATGAATATGTGTTTTTTCTTATTTGGGTAAAATGACCCTTTAACATCAGATACTCTTAAAACATATTTGTTTGGTGTGGGCATACTGCACACAATAGGTGCTTAAGGGCCAGACAACAGTTGAGGGGACTCCCCCAGAGGAACTGCCCACTGGGGAGTTTGCCTGAGAACTACAGTACGTACCTTCAAGGGCTTTCTGTCTGCATTCCACTGCCAGTAGAAATTCTGAAGTGATATAGACAGCTAATAGTTGGTATAGTAACGTCACGTTTGCTTTGATGAGTTAAAATCACTTTGTATTCCCTCATTATATATATGCTCAGTACAAATTAGACATCACTGTTGATATGGTCCATACGTCCAAGTTTTTTTTGTATTACGAGTTGTCGTTTATGTTGTCTGTTTTTTCACCAAGCCCCCAAAAACAGCATCAAGCTTTGACAATTCCTGAGCCAATTTTACATAGAGGCCAAAGTGAAATTAATCCATGTCTCTCACATGATGCCATGGGGCTCAAAAAGACGTTTTCCCACGAAATTGCATGGTAAAAGACTTGTAGATCCTTTTTTTTTTTATTTTTTTTTTTACATCGCATCTGCTGCGATATGACTTGTTTAACAATTAGGATTTGATCTGTTCGTTCCAGTAACATATTGGAAGTCTAGAGGAGCCACAGTGCTAAATCATTTTTATCCTTATTCAAGTAAGTGGAGGGCTACACCGAGAATTAGCCGCTTGGCCATGCTCAGCCACACTTTCAGCCACGCTGAAAATCTCTTGTGCCATTGCTCTAAGGGCCCCACAGTGTGGAAGATCCAGGTAATTTAATACCACAGAAATCAAGCTTTTTTTGGCTTCATGTGCCACTGAGCAACTTTTGTAGGAATGAACTGAGCCCACCTCCAACACTGTAACCATTTCTCTTTATGTATCCATGGTTTACATAGATAACGGGTTTTTAAAAAGGGCTGTTCCCAATGTAGCATTGGCTGTGTTTGACTAATTAAGGTACACTTCGATCTGGACCAGTCCCAGCAGAGTTACGTCACTCATGGTTCCTCTTGTGCTGGACAGCTACCTACTCTGAAATAGGAGCTAGAAGATGGTGCTTCAAAACAATGTTCTAAGAACTAAAATCAGTGCAGACGTAAAAAATAGGGATTCTTAGAACCAGGTTCCTACGACTGAAAAAGTTCCTCCAGTCTGAAAATACCTTATGTTTCCAGGGTTTTTAAAAGTAGTGTTACAAGTTTTATTGAGAGATTTATCGAACACTTCTTCTGTTTAGATGTTGGCCCAAAGTTTCAAAAGATTTTGTCACAAATTTGTACGCCACCATTTAACAACTGGAGCACTGTGGTTTTATCATTGTCCAGGCAATAACTGCAATTTATTCAACAGGATGACAGTGACAGCACTTCGAATGAAGGGATCTTTGTATCCAAGATCATCGAGGACGGTCCGGCTGACAAGGAAGGAGGCCTTCAAATCAACGACAGAATCATAGAGGTATGTGGTTTACACTGTTTCATATGGAGGAGGTTGATGCACTGGAAGTTGGATTATGTGGCAGCTGCTGTCTACCCTATAAACACGGCGACAGCAAGGAAGCACAAACTCAATATTTATGTTCCGGTGACTTTTGAAAATTAAACCGTGGCTGAAAGCAACAAATGTGACACGTTGGATGAGCATTTACATTTAGCTTTTATTTCAGCTCAAGAGAGTAAATCTGGCAGACAGTAAACATTTCAACATATACTTCTACCAATCAACACTCAGGCGAAGGCTTTGTGAAGTGGGGCATCGCTGCAGATAGACCGATTAAACCTGAGGCAAGGCTGTCTGTCTTTGGTTTTGCTGAGTGAGAAAGAGTCCTGTGTTCCCTCCCTCGCTGACAAATCCCTTATGACAGAGCTGCCATGTAGCATCCTCCTCTTGCCTTTAAAGAGAATCTTGTGTGGAAAGGCCAGCTCACCCTGAGGTCAACTTGAGGGATGCGTTGAAAAAACTCAACATCACAAAGGTTGCTTTTATAGAACGGTTGTCAACCAGAATCTTACACAATGGCTGCATTGAACGGAGATGTTTATGTGGATTACGAGTGTGTATTACCGCGTGCCACAAGATGACAAATATGGTTTGTCGCAGGCTTTATTGTCCAACCTCAGCGAAATTGCCCCTGGAGCATTTTGACCGGCACATTGCTCACAGAGATGTTTGTGGAAAGTGTTTACAAGAAAAAAAAAAGACTCCCACATCTGGAGCGCGTTGATCACTCTATCCTGTCATTCATGCAGTCAATACAAAAAATGCCACAAGTCCTCTGGCACAAGCCTCACGCTATGGTTCTAAATATTGTGGTTCTAAGTACGGCAACACCATAACTAAGATATGACATGTTAGTCCTTAGTTATAATCTCTTCCAGTAACACAATCAAGTGTCTCAAAGCAACTTGAGATCCCGCAACAAAGGGCAGGTTGAACCAGCGATTTGCTCATGTCCTGGTGACTCAAGGCCAACAAGAGACTCCAAGCGGGCCACAAGCTGATGAGTGACGAGAGATTAGCTCATATGTCACATGAACGTGCACGAGTGGAACTAAAGAGTGTATCTTTGCATCTACAGTGTCTGTTTTTATGAGCTTGCATGCATGTGTTTGCCTGGGCGTGTGTGAAGGTTGGAGAATCGTGTTAATGGGCCAGATGTTGTTCTATCTGGTTACTTGAGAAGATATCTTGTGTAGGATTTCGTGTTGAGATAGCCATTCACTCTTCATTGGCTTTTTAAAAAAAAGAGAGTACAGATTTTGCTTTAGGATAATGGTGCACTTGTGTTGTTTTTGAGCTTTTGTGGGTGAAGTCACAAAATCTCTTCAGTGAGGAAGCACATAAGCAGAGAGGACGGGAAGAGCCTAAGGAGGTAGCGAAGCACCCTATTTAGTGACCTTTTCTTTTCAAAAGGTGTGGGATTAGTCGACAAAAAGCAACAAAATAAATCATTCAGCCATTGAAAAAGGAAATGTATAGACAGCTCAGAGTTGTTGTTCCACATTGGTGCTTTTCATCAGATGGGGAACCTGATAGCGAAGGTGGTTCATATTTCGAGGACTCCCTCTTTGTTAAAGTAAAAAGTTCCATGTCATGGTTTTTCAGGCCACAATAAGAAATGCAACGTCATGACGACATGTTTGCAATTGTGTGGGTTGCATCTTCAACCCCGGGTGATTGGGTCTATGAACTCCGGTTTACAGTAGTGAATCAAAGGAATTTAATCCCAAGCGCCCAAAGGCAGTTTCATGTTCATGTTTTGAACTTGTGGGTTGAAACCAACAGCTCGTAACTCCGACCTATTTAGCATCCTGTGTGGGACGCAGTGCATTAGAAAGCTGCAACCTTCAAGTCTGGTTTCTCATCATACCTCGCAGGAAGTAGTTTTTTTTCTCCAGGCAAATACTGTGTAACATTAGTGGCTTCCACACGTTTATAGATAAAGTTGTAGTACATGGGTTATGATATGTGCAAGGAAAAGATTTTTTCAAAATACACTAGATGTATTTAAAGAAACCATAGGTGCTTCTGAGAAGCTAAAATGATTAAAAATCAAACAGGATGTGCGGCTTTTGGTTGTGAATGGAAGCTAATTATTTTCATCAGTCAAATCTGCTGATTATTTTTAATCTTTTGATCTTTCAGTCTGCCCAGAAGTCCCTAGAACCCAAATATTCTTGCTTTTCAAATGAGCTTTTGTCAGACTAACAATCCAAAACCAAAAGATATTCAGTTTATAGTGATAATGAATGAAGTGTATTATCTCAGTCAGGCATAAAACTAGAGGGAATCATGTGTTGAGCTGTGTGTGTATCTGTTTGTCTGCAGCTATTCTCGTAAACTACCGGACCAATCAGCCTAATATTTTGCATGCATATGTACAACTGTATGCTCATGGGCCTCTCATGGTTGCGGGGATTCAGAATTGGTGGAAAAACCTGTTTTATTGACTGTTTTATACCATCATTGACTGCAAACTCCTCACTCCTCTTAGGGGCTGCAAGTAAATCAGCTCAGCTAAAAACAAGAAGCCTGTTGCAGGCCACATTTTGGCTTTCATTGTGACATCCATAGTAAAGGTTGGGCTCATTTTGAATTAGAGCATCTGCAGATCAATTTTGCTACTGATGTTAGGATCCACTAAAGTTAGGCACAATATGAAATAATTAAGTCACCATTGGGAGGCTTAGTAGCTCAGTGGGTAGAGCGGGCATCCAATGTACAAAGGCAACACCCCTGCTGCAGCAGCCAGGGGTTTGATTCCAATCTGTGGCCCTTTGCAGCATGTCACCCTGTCTCTTTCCCTTTCACACTTTGTCTAATAAAGGCATTAAAATAATCTTTAAAAAGAAAAAACATTTTTTGTTATTCTAGCAGCCATCATGACTGTAATGGAGGGACAGTTCCATTGGCCACAGCTGCGGCACTCTCTGGCTGCCATAACTGTGACCTGGTTTTGTTCCACTTGACAGTGTCAAAGCAGAGTGTTTTGCCTGCCCTATTTTGTAGACTAGCAGATTATGTTGATTTGGTCATTTTTCCTTGATATTTTTGCTTCTGCCATAGGTAAGAAAGTAGGCTATATAGTTAAATGGGGTTTTATTTTGTCTGTTTTAGTGTGTTTATTTGTATTTCCTTCTTTGTTGTGCTGTAGCCCACAGACAATGTTAATACAGTTAAAAGTCCAGTTATGAACGACATGAATCAAAAATTTGTGGCTGTGTTTCAATTATTAGAATGCATTCATCCTCATGACTGTATTTTATTTGTATTTCACATACAGTGCCTATGAACAGGAAAACTTCATCTGCTCTGTGCAACACGCTGCAGCTCTGATATAAAGCTGAATAGAGCGGCATAGTGGTCTGAAAGAGGCCAAAACTCTCCATAGAGCTGAAGGAAAACTGTAGAATTGGGTGGTAACTCTCTGGGGTGTTGTCACAATGAGCAGCTTCACGCAGTCACACAGTCATTGATCCACTTTTAATGTAAAAATATTGATTAGTGCAGCTTTAAAGATAAAATTCAGAAACTGCTCATGTTCCATTTTTTAGCATCACCGCCCTCATTTTCCATTACAGCGAAAAGAAAATGTTTTTCTCTTCCACATGAAATTTGGCTTACAAGCCTACAGAGGCAATAATTTTGACAGCCATTCACAAGGCATAGCATAACCCTGCCGTGGGGATCAACCGCTCTGTAAAAGAACAATCATATTACATGGCGCAGTGAAAAGCACATTCACCTGAGGAGGCAGAAAACCACAGCCGCGGAGCTGTTTTCTCTTCCTGTAGTAGAGGTGTTAGTTCCAGTAAGTCTATATGGATGTAACATGTACATGATGATCCACGGCTCGTCCTTCTATAACAGGCTCTTAGCGGGGGAGTGTGATAGCAGATGGCTGTCCTCTAACAGAGCTACAGGCTGGTATGAATCAGCACATGAATGCCTCCTTGTTCAGCCGGACATTTTTCTCATAAAAACCCCGAGCTGTGTTTGCTTTCGCTAGCCCCTCCGCAAGCTGAAAAATCTCAGCACTCTGGTCAGGATCTGCCCATGTTTGCCCAGATTTCATAAATAAGTTCTGATTCAGTGTTACGAGGGGATTGGTGCGATATGAAGCACTCTGCTCTGTAGCCCTGGCTTATTCTCATGTTTTCAGACAGCTGATTGATGTGTACTTACATGTTATTTAGAAAACGGTAACATGTTTACCATATAAATCTAATCCCAGCATTTTTTCTCTTCAGTGTCACTTGACATTGAGCAACGCTGGAACTCGGGCAAGAGTTTGTTGCCGCATTTCTTCTTACGAAAAATGACCCTCCACTTTCTCCAAGCCTCTTTGCTTGTGCAATATGACTAAGCCAATGTCACAATCCCAGAATGACCGTGCCTGAGCTCTCAGTGTGACGGGGATGTTTTCTGTGTGGGCTTCTGAGTGTGAAAATAGGAAGAGAATGGAGACGCCTGGGCTGCTGTTGTAAATGTCGCCTTGTAAATCCTCAACAAACATTCTTAGGTCGCAGAGGGCGAACAGCAACAACTACTTTAAAATAAACTGACATTGGGAGCAGTCTGTTCTAATGTGGAGGACAAGGTTGCGTGCGTTTTTGGACGGGGGGGCAGGAATGTGTCTTTGCTGAGACAGTGTTATATAGTGGATTACATTTGAATGGAAAAACTATTAATAGTTATTACCTGGCAAAAGTTATTATATAGAAGAGGTATTAATAGTTATTATTTGGCAGTTACCTCTGTTCATTTAACCTGTTTGAGTTGCATAATGTATTTTTGCATGATTAACTGGAGGAAGAGCAAGAGGAATGTGGTGGGAAAATGCCAGGGGTCACTATCAAGCATGTCTGAAATGCAAAATAGTCTGCTTTAAATACAGCACTGTATTATTGGCAAAACTGAACCTTCATCCTGAGACTTTGTAACTCACTACACCCAGATCAGCTTTATTGTGTTTGACACAACCTGCTCCCATGACTATATTGCTACAGCTTATACTAATTAACAAAGAATCAATGAGCTTTTGGCCTTGTGGCTCAAGTTAACTCCATTTTAGAAGTTTAAAACTTGAGGAAAAAAGAGTTTATGCCATGAGTACTGCAAAATCATGCGTCGTATCTCAAACTGCCGAGAGTAATTCACATATTTATTTAGAATATAAAACTGTGACATTCCTTTAGGCAACACATCTGCACTTTCTTACATGTCAAGGGCTGTATGAGTTGCGAGGTTACCCATGGTGAGCCACTAAACACCTCAAACCTCCCCACGGTTACTTAAGTGTCAAGTCACCGGGCCAGACAGCTTAAAAACCAGCCAGATAGCACTTAGCAGTGACTGACAGCAACGTGAAGTGAGCTGTGTTAGAGGTGGGTCCAAAGCACGTATGTCAATGAGGCTTTATACCTGTTTGGTGTCTGGGTCGCCTTGCAAGGCAAGTGAAATATTTGAACAATTTGGGGAGAAAGTGGAAGCAAAACGCTGCCTTTTGCTGCAAATTAGCTACATCACTTTTTCCTGTAGACATTCCAGGTTTTATTCTGGTCCCTGGAACGCTGTGACAACAAAAAGCTTAGCTTCATTACAGCTAATTCAGTAAGGGTTAGGTCAGTAATGTTCTCTATGTTTTTTATGGCAAGTTGTACAACGCTGGTCTCAAGTGTTAGTTCACTGCAGCACTTAAAGCGTTGTTTAAGCTCTGAATGAAAAGGTGTACTTATGATTGATGAAATGATTTTTATTGGTTATTAAATGTTGATTTGACATTGATTATTGCTCTTGAGAACATATAATACCATTGAATCTAACAGCAGTTTTCATGTCTGAGGATGTATTATGTCACCAGTCCTTCTGGAGAAAACTGCTAGATAACAACCAGGGATTCGCCATGTTGACTGCCATCAACCAATCATTTAATAA
The DNA here is from genome assembly GCF_011397635.1 of Epinephelus fuscoguttatus. Lineage (NCBI taxonomy): Eukaryota > Metazoa > Chordata > Actinopteri > Perciformes > Serranidae > Epinephelus > Epinephelus fuscoguttatus. Next base: position 42,277,272 of record NC_064752.1, read on the forward strand.
GCCATTCTGTGATGGCAGTGGATGATGTTTGTCTGTTGTGTCACATCAGTTTTGGACAGGCTAAAAAGCAGGGTTTGAGATTTAACAGCATTGTTGGAACAACAGAAAACATGTTTGGACACCCTTTGGACAAAAAGATGCTGTAAACTCACTATTGACATGGATATTGGCAGTAGGAGAGCTAGTTAATGTTAGCTTTTAGGTGTTAGCAGCCACGGCTGGAACTAACAGCTAACTGAAGTTGCATTCAGTTACATTATGATGCATTCAAGTTGTACTCAGTAAAAATGAGTATGGAGCGAAGGTAGATTATGATGGTGTCATGATGTGTTCAAATAATCATGGAAAATTTAGTTTCTGGAAAGAAACTTAAATAAGATTATTTGAAGGCAAAATTTGTTGATACCAGGGAGGAAAATATGATGTATTATATATTTAGTAAAACAGAGCTTCTAAAGCTTTTTAATAACAGTAATAAAAGTTTGATAAATTTGTATGATAGTGTAATGAAGGGCTTTATGACTTTAAAATAGTTCAATTTTTTTCTATAATGAAGATTTCTTTATTTTCCCAATACAAAAGGGGGAATAAGTAACAACAAAGTAAAGAAAACAACAACAACATTGGTATCCCAGAATTGAAAAATCGACGCATCCCTAATTACATGATTGCCTAGACCCCACTGTCACTAACAAGTTGTCCCAGCACATGGCATCCTCAGCAGGACATGTGCCAAAAGTTCCCCAGGCGTTATTTCTGACCCAGAGGGCTATGAAGAACAGACATAGAAGTTATTTCCCTAAGGGGGATCACATGTTGTTTGGCATTCTTAGGCAAGAAGCAGGCCTTTGTCAGGCTCCTTATTGGATTTTGGCTCCTGTGCAGGCAGCGTGTTTATTCCCCAGATGGGCAAGCTGAATGTGGCACTGCTCTGTTTCTGCTGTCTGGCCCTAGACAGGATGAATCCACCCCAGGCTAAGCAGGCCAATCCTAGCAGCGAGCCACATTCCTGTGCCCCGTGGTCCAGCTGAGGCAGGAGCAGGACATTAAATCAAATCTAACTTTAAAGAGTCCATAATCAGCTTCTGGTGGTAGCCGCTACCCTATGCAGAGCTGGTTTTAAGAAGTGAGGACAAGCACACCTTTGTTTTCCACTACTCTATATGAGGAGGGGGGGGGAATTTAAGATGTGGAGTCGTCGCAGTCTAGAGATGGTGTGAGGTGAGCTTACGCCTGGCTGCAGCCAGAAAGCTGCTTTTGTCTCCGTCCCTCAACACACACAGAATATTGTATTTTCCACTCGGTTTAAACAGCTTGTGTCCTCAAAGGCAGACCGGCGCTTGATGATTTTTGTGGAGACATACAGTCTGGGTCTACTGTACATGTGTTTGCTCTGCTAGAACACAGTCTCGCCCTGCTCCTTGTTCACTGAAGCTACTGGGGTTAATTTACGGCTCCTGAAAGCTTTAAAGGGGGCAAAAATAGACAGGTGTAATTAAGGCTAATTTTCCTGCCAATCAATCACTGGTCTTGTGTAAATGGATCAGTAACAATCGTCTCAGGTTCCTTTGCCAGCTACTTCTCATGTCAGCCTGACCCCCAAGCATAGACTGCCCACTGACTCCTAATTAACTACCCTCAATTAAACCCTAATAGGCTGATTAACAGACCCTTAGTTGTGCTGTAATGGTCCGTCGTTTCCTCCCAGTGCCCCTCTAAAATGCATCCTGACTGCAGCATGTTAATCACCGCTCTCTCTCTCTCTCTCTCTCTCTCTCTCTCTCTCTCTGTCTGTCTCTGGCAGGGCAGAGTGTGGCTGGAAAAAAAATGGAATTATCCAACATATACACATTGCCACAAAGTACATAATAGCAGGCCAGCAGCTTATCGCTTGCCCTTTCCTCTTGTATTATCAATTTAGGATTTATATAACATTTTCTGACAAAATCATGAAAAGTGCTCTGGAATTTATACAAAACTATTGAGCAGACTGTAAAATTAAAGTCACAGAGTCTAAGTCACTATAATTACAAAGAAACATACTAAAACACATGTACACAGTGCCCCAGTAAAGGCACAGAACGTTGTTGCTTCTCTGGTACATGAATACCAGTTGTGAAGTCAAAATTCCCATGATCCTATAGCAGCTAGAGTGTTAAGCTCTAAGTTCATTCTTTACCTTGGAAACAGCATTTGACAAAATTATGTTACCTCATGGTCTGTTAAGTAGCTGTTCTGGTGCTTTTAGTCATATTACATCATCTTTATCCGCAGTGAGTTTATCCAATTGCCATGGAAAAGAAAATTTTTATGCCTCTGCATATACATACGTATGTCCGTCTGTACATCAATCCCATTGTTGTGAACGTAATACAGGGGGTAAAATAAATATTGAACACGTCACCATTTTTCTCAGTAAATATATTTCTAAAGGTGCTATTGTCATGAAATTTTCACCAGATGTCGGTAACAACCCATGCAATCCACACATGCAAAGAAATGTTATGTGTAATAATGTGAAATGACACAGGGAAAAAGTATTGAACACATGACGAAAGGGAGGTGCAAAAAGGCATGGAAAGCCAAGACACCAGCTGAAATCTATCAGTAATTAGAAAGCAATCCTGCCACTTGTCAGTGCAAATTAATATCAGCTGGTTCAGTCCCAAATGATGGCCTATAAAAAGGTGTCTCATTACCAAGGTGTCACACAAGAAGCATCTCATGATGGGTAAAACCAAAGAGCTGTCTCAAGACCTTCGCAACCTTATTGTTGCAAAGCATACTGATGGTATTGGTTACAGAAGGATTTCTAAACTTCTGAATGTTCCAGTGAGCACTGTTGGGGCCATAATCCGGAAGTGGAAAGAACATCATTTCACCATAAACCAGCCACGACCAGGTGCTCCTCGCAAGATTTCTGACAGAGGAATGAAAAGAATTATCAGAAGAGTTGTCCAAGAGCCAAGGACCACTTGTGGAGAGCTTCAGAAAGACCTAGAATTAGCAGGTACAACTGTTTCAAAGAAAACAATAAGTAATGCACTCAACCGCCATGGCCTGTATGCACGCTCACCACGCAAGACTCCATTGCTGAAGAAAAAGCATGTTGAAGCACGTTTAAAGTTTGCTGCACAACATTTAGACAAGCCTGTGAAATACTGGGAGAATATAGTCTGGTCAGATGAGACCAAAATTGAACTCTTTGGATGCCATAATACACACCATGTTTGGAGGTCAAATGGCACTGCACATCACCCCACAAACACCATACCAACAGTGAAGTTTGGAGGTGGGAACATCATGGTGTGGGGCTGTTTTTCAGCATACGGCACTGGCAAACTTCATATAATTGAAGGAAGGATGAATGGAAAAATGTACCGAGACATTCTTGATAAAAATCTGCTGCCATCTACCAGGATGATGAAGATGAAACGAGGGTGGACATTTCAGCAAGACAATGATCCCAAACACACAGCCAAGGAAACTCTCAATTGGTTTCAGAGAAAGAAAATAAAGCTGCTAGAATGGCCCAGCCAATCACCTGACTTGAATCCAATAGAAAATCTGTGGAAAGAACTAAAGATCAGAGTTCACAGAAGAGGCCCACGGAAACTTCAAGATTTGAAGACTGTTTGTGCTGAAGAATGGGCCAAAATCACACCTGAGCAATATATGCGACTAGTTTCTCCATACAGGAGGCGTCTTGAAGCTGTCATTACCAACAAAGGCTTTTGTACGAAGTATTAAATAAATTTCAGTAAGCGTGTTCAATACGTCTTCCCTGTGTCATTCCATTTTATTATACATAACTTTAATTTCTGAAATTATTTATTTTGGTTTCTTTGCATGCGTGGATTGCATGGGTTGTGACCGACATCTGGTGAAAATTTCATGACAATAGCACCTTTAGAAATATATTTACTGAGAAAAGTGACGTGTTCAATATTTATTTTACCCGCTGTATCTCAAGAACACCTTGAGGGAATAGCTTCATATTTGGCACAAACATTATTGGACTCAATGATAAACTTGTTAGAATTTGTTGTTCAAAGATTACAGGTCAAGGTCACTGTGACCTCACAAAACATGTTTTTGGCCATGACTCAAGATTTCATATTTATTATTTCACGCTTATTATGACAAATTTTCATACAAATGTTTCATAGGATAAAATGATGAAGTGATGACATTTTAATATCCCAAAGGTCAACTTCACTGTGACATAAGAATGTTCTGCAAAAATACTTTTCTGGCCATAATTCAACATCACTCAGGAACTCAGGAACAGAAGAAGAGACATTTGGTTACTGAACTGATGTGTGTGAAGCATCCATGTTTTCCCTGACATGGATGTAAACTGTAAGTGCAACCTGACTGGTTCGTGGAGGCATATGATCACAAGTCAGGAATTCTAATCTCTCAATGAAAATTGCAACTTAGTGACTTTTTCTTTTGGTATAATTCATGAAAAATAAAAGGCAACTTGTTTCAGGGATAAGAAAACTGCACTTATTCTGGGTTTGTGATTTATACTACACTAATGTTACCACTAACCATGCATGTGTAATCTAACTCACTCTCACCACTTGCAATAGATCTGGATGCAGCAGCCTCTGTCATGGTGATTTGTCTTGTTTTTTGTTCATGTTTCAGCGATTTTCCAGTTGTGTTTGGCAGAAGAAAACTGTTTGCTAGATTTGTGATTTGTTTGTGTTCCACCACAAAGTTGCACATGGTGCAAAACACTCTACCCCCGCTTTTGTGCAGAATATCAGGGAATTACCTGCATGGTCTACATCTCTAATTTTAGTTGGTAAATGTGAGATGTTTGTGTCACACACGTCTGCATCTTCATAATCAGAAACAAGGAAGTGAGTTTGATGACATTCTGCGGGGCACTGCTTGATTGGCAAAACTCACAGGAAACAACGATGATTGGTCAAATTTGCAGAAGAGTTGCAGTGATTGGACAAAATTGCAATGTTGCGCGGAATTCATGGGATTTGGTTGAATTAGTGTTAGTTGTTGCAATGACAACATCCTGGAGGGGCTGCTTTAGGCGAGATTGTCAGTTCAAGAGTTGTCAAGTTCCCATGTGAATTTTTCTTTGGATCAGTTGTTTTCAGTTCCCTATACCATATCTGTGTGCATTCTAAATAACAATACATCAAATGTATTTTTGCCAATTGACACCAATCTGTCCTCATACCAAGAAAGGCTGAGATACCAGAGAGGCTTACATACTCTACACAGTGTAATATGTGCATCAGTGCTTTATTTCAGTCCCATGCCAATCTTCAATTCAGCTGCACTAAAAATAGCACGCCATGTCAATGCAGCTTTCTCAATATTTGAGATGATCACAGTAGAAATCTCACAAGGGAGCAAAACAGAAATAGAAAACAGTGGCACAGTCCTCAAACCACCAACTTAATGAAAGTGTTGACAGTTTTTACCAGATGTGCCCTCCAATGTGTAGACCATAGTTTAAAAGTCTGTGCTTTTAAAAAGTTGTAAATCTTTCTGTTTGGTTCTTGCTAAAGAGGAGCCCGCAGTCTTGTAGGCCCCTCTTACTCATTTCTGTCTGAGCTTTAGGGACAGTCAGCAGAAACAACTTGAGACAGTAAAATACTTAACCATGGTGGTTTTGTCAAATAAACTAAGAGTGCTTAACATCAGGCTCATATCGAGGTAGTTTATTCCACTTAGAGCTGATAGATAAGGGCATTATGGCAAACATAAAAACTAAATGGGGACTGGTGATTGGGGGAATGCTCCATGCGGGGAAATCAATTAAGTGGAGAAACCGGCTGCCAAGCTTCAGCAGCAGACTGAAGAATAAATCACAAGATGGTGACATGCATGTTGCTCTGTTTGTAGAATTTCTGTTGTTACATTTCATTGGAAACTTGTTTTTTATAGAAAGTCAGTTGAACAATGCCTACAGTCATATCTCTTTGACACAACAACTGGGTTCTCGTGAGTCTGTTTTACGACCGGTGCCTACATTATGATGATACACGGAGGGGCTTTCCTGTTTTATTACACAGATTCCATCTCTCACTAGTTGGCGGCAGACACTGTGACACGTGTGTTTGTTCCTATGGAAATGGCTATAGGCTGGCAGTGATTTAAACATGGGTTTGTGAGGCATTGTATGATTCAACATTGGGTCCTCAGCAGATTATAGGCTATAGATTTCCCTCATCAATCAAAATGCCATAGTATGCTTGTCTTCATCTCATATGGAACCAGTGCAGTTGTTGCTCCAGTGAGATGATGAAGTGGACTTCATTTCTTTTCCCACAGCCATGTATGACTTTAATCTCAACTTGCTGTTAATCATGTACAGTAGGTTGGACTCTTTTTTTTTTTTTTTTTTGCAGAGTGACATCACCAGTGCAGCAGAAAAGATTTTTTTGTAATGCTTTCCTAACTTTTTCTCTGCCCTTAAGGTCACAGTATCTTCCACTCTGAAGGACTTGGTCTGATCTGAACTCTAAAATCATGGAACTTAATTGTTTCAGAGATTGAGAATGTGTAAGACTGACTATTAACAAGGGCAGCAGGGTAATAAAAAAGTGCAGAATCAGAGCTAATGATTTAAGCATTTAAGGTAGCCGTTTCCCAGCATTCAGGTATTTAATGTTCTCAGTAAGGTACGAAGCATCTCAGGTTACTGCCTTACTGCCTTCACTGTAAAGCATCGGTTGACGGCCACAAAGAACATGATGAATGTGGCGTGGCGAGCTATATGGTCCATTCAGCAGTCTACTACACTCAGTCTCAACCTAATGCAAATGAATCCAATCAGCTCAGTGAGTTTGGGCCTTGAGTGGGTAATACAGATCAAATTTAGCTGTCAATTGCCTATTTTGTTCTATAAATGTATAGCATATTTGAATGGACTATCTTGGTGGCAACCCAGTCGCCAGAAAGAATTTTTTGACTAAATGTTTCTGCAAACCACATATATAGAAAACGGACAATGCCAACATTTGCTTCTTGCGACTAGGCTGTGGGTACAGTTGTGTAGACTGTGTTTTTGCGGCAATAACCATCTAACTTGCAGGTTGGAAAGCACCATCCAATCCCCTATTAGTAGCATTTTATGCATGTTACTGTATTTTATTCGTTTAACAGGTGCCGTACTTCTTCTGATCTAAAGCTAATTCCCTTGAGGTTAAACAAAAGTAGTCTCAACAACATGAATTTTCCAAAACAAATTGCTGCTTTACATCTGAAGTGCCCGTCTGACCTTCAGAACAAGTTTGAAGCTGTTCTAAAACAAGCCACATCAGCCTGTACACACTGCAGTGCTGCGGCCGTGGCCGATACTGCTGCCAACAGATGTTAGGTTTCATTCTGTAAGGCTCCATTAGGGCTTAACAGATGCAAAACATACAGGGTTGACATCACCGTACATAATTGTCCCTCCTGTACATGACAGATGTTCAGTAATATGTGAGCTAATTGGAAAACATCAACACACATTTTCTTGAGAGAACTGTTGCACATGTTCCTTAACTTGACATATTTATGAACAGTAGTTCTGCAGTGTAAGATCGAAACGCACACCTGCTCTTTTTCAGCTTTAACATGTTGAGTCTCTGTATAGTGAATGGTGTTGGATGCTGGTAGTGTTTGGCACCACAAGCCTATATGGTTCGACAGGCAGCGATGGGCCAGTCCTGGTGTCCGTTATCAAAATGTTTTCTTCACTCTACTGACTAATCCTAATGACACAACATGCTTTAGATGTGTTTGCCATTCTCCCCAGCCTCTCTGGAGGAGGTTTAGAGCTCCCCTCCATTCACCAGCCAACCAGTGGAACTGGTGGCCGCTGCGCTCCCTTTTCTCATGCAAATGTGTGCAAATAGAAAACATTGTTCATCAGCGTGGCTCTCCGTCTCTGTTACGCCGCTTTGCTCTGGCCTTTCTCTTGTTCCCCTGAGAGAGATGTTTCCCTTTCAAGTGTTACCTCTCTGTCTCATTCAAGACTTCCTCTTTCCTTTTGACAAACAGCCTGGAGGAACGGCCGTCGCCGGCTCATTGAGCAAGCTTTTCAGCTATCAGGCAAAGGGAGAAAAAGAGAGAGAGATGTTCTGCAGGCGCCTCCCTCAGACATCCCTGATCATGTCTTTTTTTTCCTCTCCCCTCAGAGGATGAGTTATTCTATAGTGGGAAGTAAAGTGTGCTCTCTCCCAGTACTCCCCTTTCTCTTGAGTATATACAGGTGCTCTCCCTGCAAGTACACACTTCCCTGTCTTCTAATTCCACCTGCTTATATGCAGTGATATATGCCACATGTTCTGTATTACAGAAAAAAATCATAGCTTTTTGCATCACTGAACACTGGTGGACATAGCTTGAAAGACTATAATATTGAATCACATTGTTCAGAGCCCACCTGGGAATAGTGGATTTTCTGTATTTCAACATGAGCTTGCAGTTCTATTCAACTGTGTTATCAAAAGCATATGTTTAATAACTTGTCTCTCCCAGTCACTCTGATCCGCAGCATGTTTTGTCCTCTCCTCAAAATGGTACACCTTGTACCTGGGGTTGAATAGGTTGTGTCCACAAATTTGTGTAGATCATGACATACGATAGTGCTTAGGCAGAGGAAATATCTGGCAGGCTCAGGAGAAGCCCAGGACCACCGGCTGAGAGCACAGAGACCTGTGCCAAGGTCAACGCCAAGGTGTCAATAAAGATACCTTTACTCCCAGCTAACAGAGGAGCGCTTTGATTAGAACCTCAGCAAGAATATGTAGCATTTAATCAGAGAGGTATGCCAGAGGACGCACAGTGGCAGCCATTTTGTCTGCATCTTGGAGTGAGCTCCAAAGAGATTTCCTCCTTCTTCCCTCCATATTCCTGTGGAGCACTTGGCCAAATGCGTGATTGATATGTGCAGGTGGTAAAGGATATCCCCCAGCGTAAAAGTTCCCAGCTAACTTGAAAGAGAATATTTTCCCCCGTTGCCATCTTATGAAAACAGTAGTCTCACAGCTGAAAGCCGGAGCGGGCCAGGAAAAGAAAAAGAAGTGTAATTTAACGTCTAATGTCTCTAACTTCATGCCTATCCTGGCTGGACAATAGGCCTTTGTCAGTCCATTGTAGCCTCGTTTTTTAACACCATAAGCCCAGCTGCCTTGGGCTTACTTTTAAATACAAGGAAATTTAGCCTTTTGTCACAACAGTTTCCACACTCCCCTCCTCTGCGACGGTTTACCCTGAAAATAAATGGAAGGAGGCTGCGGGTGCCAAGAGGAAAGATGGAAAATTATCACAGGGTAAAGCAGGGAGTCTTTTGTCCTGCAGAGTGCTGACGTGTTTCGATTTATACGTGCAACAGTGAAAGTCAGGGGAGAGTTCGCACAAGCTAAAAAGTTGTTTTTTTTTTGTTGTTGGATTCAACTCTGATGCAATAATGTACCTGGTATAAAGATAAGCTCCATGGTCCAAAAGGAGTGTGGATTTGGTTGTTTCCATTTGCTCAGGAAATATGAAATAATTGAATCTGCAGAGGGCCTTTTCTTTTTAAATGTTAGGGTAAAAGATAGGGAACTGTTCATCAGTTAACCGCAGAGAATATATTTTTTGACTGTTACACATGTTGGTCTATAGGTTAACTATAGGTTAATTTTGTTACTCTTCAGTTTACTGCACTGTGGACCACTTGGGTATGGTAGGAGCTCACTAGCAGTGCGGCTCATTCATCAATTACCACGAGTAACGCAATCCTGCCTCAATAGCATCACTGAGACAACATTACACCCACCCTCCAGTCTCCCCACAGGTCACCCCAGTGAGTAAATGGCTCAATTTTGAGCCACAAGCTCCCATTAGCATTGTTAAATATGTTATTAGTGTCAGCCCAGCTAGTGATGCTACAGCTAGATGCTGTAAACAATGCTAAAGGGGTTTTGTAATGAAGCTCCTTACTCGCTTTATCTGTGAGGAGACTGGAGGGTGGCTGCTATGTTATATGGCAGTAATCGCAAATGAGTGGCGCCACTAGCTTGTTTCCACCTGACTCCAAGCCCACAGGAACAGCTCCGGGCTTTGAAGCCAATTTTACACTGAAGCCAGAAGTAGACACACCATCTATCCTTCACTTGATGCCATGAGGCCCAAAAAGACTTATTTCCCATAGACATGCATTGTGAAAGAGACATTTTTGAATCAGTACGTACATTTTTTTGAGCACCTGTGGAATGACAACATGATCAACAACATGATGTGATCCATTCAGTCCAATAACATTTTGAAAGTCCAGAAGAGAGGAGTGCACTTGCTTTATGGGCCCCATAATGCGCAAAATCAGAGTAATTTCATACCCGGGAAATAGAGCTTTTCTGGCTTATGCGCCATTGAGCAACATTCATAGGAATGAATGGGGGCCCACCTCCAACGCTGTGTCTAGGTCTCTTCATACATCCATGCCTCATCCAGGTGGTGTGTAGTGCAGAGCAGCCAATGCTAACATTAGCTAACCAGTGAAGACCAGAAGGTGGCAGTAAGTTTTGTGCGTGCTGATACAGCTATCTGGCTATTTATCAGCAAAGCCAACAGAAAATAAAATATATTCAAATAATTATAGTATATAAAATACACTTAAATTTCTTCAACTCTAAATGAATAGCACTTTGAAATGTCATGCTGAAGTTCACTTAGTCAGTGAAGTGCCAGACTAAAAATAGAGGCCTCTTGTAGTTCATATTATTTTGCCTTTTTTTTTTTTTTTCTTAAAAATTAACCAGTTAATAAATGGTTAATGGGTATCAAGCTGTGGAACGCAAAATTAACTGAACTGACATCCCTAGTCAGGGTTAGAGTTAACCAACCTAAGGGGCCGTACAAATACTGCCTCATTTTCTTTAAAACGCAAGGTCGGGTGCTGGGTGCACCTTAGGTTGCCAGGCAACCTCAACAAGCACCATATCATAGCCTATTTACCTGAAATCCTGAGTGCTGAGCTGATCTTGCATAGGCCTGCTGTCATTAGGAAAATATAAACTTCTGGCAGCCCTGCACTAAAATGATCAACTTCTCCTCCATATTTTCCACAGACTGATATTTACAGATGAAGGGAAAGATATCTGCTGGCTGTGATAGGTTGTTCCTAGTCAAATGACATGCGCTGCACACCACTGCGTTCCAAAAGTTGAAAATAGGCGCTCAGGAACGCATGCGTGCCGCGACCACGTTGCTCTGGCCGTTGCTCTGCCGGCTGCGCACCTACACTGAAAACAGTGAATTTGAGGGAGCAAAAAAGGCGGCATGTGTACAGCCCCTAACCCTGCTTGAACTCTTGACTTCTGCTCTGTCTAGCTTTGATAAGCACAAGGTCACCACCATCTCTCATATATGACCTAGATCTACACCAGATATCTATTTCTCTTTTGTTTTCATATCGTATGGCATCATCTAGCCTTATTCTGCCAGGACACGTAGTCTTGCCGATAACAGAACAAGAACACAACATGGAAAATATGAGAGCTCAGGAATCCAGCCACCTGAAGCAGGACTGATGTAGATAAAGCAGAATTGGGCCACAATGAGGGGAAAACAGCGTTGCTCTGTTTGGCTTTGAAATCCCTTTGACTCCGTTCTTCAATTTCTAACCCTGGATTTTCTATCGTCTTTCTTAGAGAGAGAGAGGCTTCGAATGAACAAGGCTGGTTTTAACACTGTGGCCTCTCTGCTCTCTAGCCATGCTATATCAGGCCAGCAGCTGCTGTCTCTCAGCAAAGGCATGCTGACTGCCGGGGCTTGGCTTCCACACACACACCGGATCTTACACAAGGCCCTTTATTTTTGGGCTTATGACTTGGAGGAAAAAAACCCACAACCCCAGCTCTATCTGTGATTTTATTAGTAGAAGAAATAAAAACATTTTTTCAAGTCTGACAGGAAACCTTGAGTGTCTGGATAAAATACAGTGTTTGCTGCATAGCTGCTGACTTATCCTGGAGTTGAAGCTTTAAACACGGTATCTCAGGTAGAGGGTGTGCGTTGTGCTCCACGATTCAAATTCCTTGAATCGGAGCCAAAGAAATGTAAGCCCTCACCCAGCTGTCCCTTGGCACATCAAGACAAGACCTTTATCTGATTGTTGGAGAGTTTGAGCTGGTGCTGTTTGAACAGTATTGCTGCAGCTTCATCTGTTCACAGACAACAGCCTTAAACAACATGGGGCCAGTGCCGCAGGGACTGCCACCCAGGACAAACTCCCCATGCATAGGACTAGATCAACATTTCAATACTGGGGTATTTCAAATGCCACAACTTGTGTTCACTCTTTAAAAGCTGCTAGATTTGATGGTTGCCATAATATTTTTGAAACATTATCACTGCATGTTGAACTTGCTGTGAAAATAAGAACCACTTGTCCAGCTGTTTTCTGTACATAAAGGTATAGGTTAAGCTAAATGAATGCTTCTCTGTCTCATCTGGACCTCCTCCCAGTCCCTTACCTCCAAGAAGCCAACTTGCTCCTGCAGACAAACCACAACCGCAGTGTATAATCCTGACATACTCTCTGGCCCCCCAGAAAAGCATTTTGCCTCCTGCAAGAAACATTTCCACTTCCAGAACTCAGCGTAATTCAAACAATAATTAGGAAATGTTCATGGCACCGACTAGCCCCGAAGTTCACGTCTCAGGTAGGGGTTAGAGAGAGAAGTGGTTCCAGACTGTTAATGTCTGTCACAGCAGAGGCAGAGGCCTGTGATTATTTTGGTGCAAAGGTCCAAATAAACCCCGTGTGGGTCACGACCCTACTGATCTGAACCAAATGTGCCGCGCTCTGCGACCTTTGTTGCAAGACTCACCAAGCAGAGTGGCTAAATGTAAGCAACAATAGTGTTTTTTTTCCCCCACTATCGCCGTCCACCTAAGCTCTTCTCAGGCAGAACATTCTCAACTTTATCTGCGCCTCCGTTTGTGTACACAACACCATGTCAGAGACTCATCAGGCAGGTTTTTAGACAAATACACATATCCTTACTTGAGCCAACCATTTGAAGGCTCCTTCAAAATGTGTCGAGACAAATGCCTTTCTCATCCATCACTTTCCATTTGCAAGTGTTAAATAAGTGGACTCGGTCTTCATGTCGCCCGCAGCTGCGTTAAAACTGTAGACATCAGCATGTATGTTACACATCCATTCAAGTGAGCAAACACAGTTCATTATCACTGGATTTCTTTGAAGGGTGAGTGATTTATCAAGTGGCGAAAGTCAACACTTTCAAACATGTTCAAAGCCTGAAGGTCTCCTTCAAGCTTGCTGCAGCTATCTCTCTGCTTTTTTACCACTGAACAATTTACATGGCCCTCCAAATCTAGTCAATATTTATGTAAGCGTGTACATTAGGGCCAGACCGACAGAGCTCTGATCAAACGTTTCTTTCATCTATGACCTTCCTCTGACTCAGCTCACAGAAGCCTCTAACCCGGCTGGGGGTAATCAGATGTCAGGCTGGGTGTTCGCCAGGGACTTGAGCTCAGCTTCATGCATGGGGGCCAAGGCTCTTGCATCCCCCCAACCCCCGTGGCCTACCTAGCCGTCTGCCCTCGACGTTTCACTTTAGCCTGACACATTGCAGTGACAGAAGTTAAATTCCTTTCAGTGTACAGCATCTAACAAGGGATGAGAAATGGGACAGGAATGTAAGGATGGGGGCAGGACTGAAGAGTTCAGATCCATCAAGAACACACAGTAGACCTACTACGCAGATTCTTTGCAATGTGGTGCTAATGCTCACTGAGTCAAAGGAGCACCTACTGAGAGATAAAGGCCTCTTGTTTTTCAAGTCATTTGAGTTTTTTTAATTAAGTTACCAGTTTAATGGTGTTGGACTATAGAAAGCCAATTAACCAAAGCATCCTCCAGCTGATTTGTTTGTTTAGACTTAATAGGCTATGTTACCTGTATAATGAAGGTCAAAAATGGCTCTTTTGGTTGTAAAGGTTGCTGACCCCTGAACTAGGTCATGTGTCGCTTCACATACGATGGTTGTAAGCAATATTCCTTGGTAGTTGACGCCAGCTTTCGTTCTTTTTCTGTACTCCTGTAATTGTAACATCCATTTATGTAACCATAACATACCTAAGAATAGCTAAAACATGGCTCTGCAGGATAAGATAAACAAATCTTTACCTTTTTGCATTGAGAAGAGCAGGCCAACACTATGAGGTCAAGGGATATAAAACCGGTACTGGCAGGGCAAGAGCTATCTATAAAATCTCACAGAAAGCTTTTTATTCTAGCACTCTGAGTTTTCAGACAAGAAAAAGGGATTCACTTTGCTATTAGTGTCTCTGGAAATGTTTTCTCAGATGTTTTTGCACTCATTTGTCTGGCAGTAAAAACACAAAAATCACCGTCATTCATAAATGGCTGCTGTGGTTATGTGTCTTCGTCCTGTTTGAGCCCCGCTCGGCTGTGTTTTGCGGCCCATGAATTAAATTACATGATGCAGAAACTCTAGGGGGCCAGACTGGAGACTCCACTCACTCAGCGGTGAGGGGCGGTGAAATAACTCTCCTGGTTTGCCTTTTCCAAGAGAATTTCTGTGCCATTGCGCTGAAATGACAAGTAGCTGCTGACTTTGAAAGCCTTGCTCTCTCTCAGCCTTTAGTGTCTCTTTCGCTGTTTTCTCAGATGGTTCTCTCCTCATCTTGAGCACACATTTGTTCTCCTCCCAACCTCTGATTAATCAAGTATGACTCTCTGAGGAAAAAATGCAACTTGGTGGTTTTGATGCTCCGTTTCTTGTCGGTGTGTCCAAATGTGGAATGTTTAGAGCTAAATATTAAGTCTGGACTTTTGGGAAAAGTGAGTGTCATCCCATTAAAGTGTCTGTCATTGAATAGCCCCATTGTAATCTCACATTCAAGCATTCAGAATTACACAGTAAAACCAAACCAAGGCCATTAAGTTGTAACTTGACAGACACATGCGACTTAAAAAGTACACCCTGTTAATGAAGTGCAGCGTAGTGTGATTTTCCCAGCATGTGTCTGTGGGCTAGCAGCTCAGCACTCTCCATAAAGCTCACTATTGTGGTAAAGAAAAACCAACTTGCATGGGAGAGGTTCAAGTGCCAAAAAGAGGGTTCGTTTGGGGAGAAACACCGCTCAGCTGCATATCATTTACATCACTTAAACAAGGATTACGGTAATCTTCAACTCGCATCACCTGGTTGTAGTGTCACCCTGCTCCCTTCTGTTGTCGTGTCTCCTGAGGAAACCGTCACATGGGCTTTCACAGCTGACTGAGCTGTTTGTCCAGCTCCTACACAAAGAGGAAAACTCAACCCAGAGAGTAAAACTGCACTCCCCTCATCACAACAGCAAGAATCACCCAGTTGGAACCAGAAGAAGGACCGCTGGCCCGCAAACACATGATTCACTTCAGTCAATTAGCTTGTTCGTTCAACAAAGCTTTTTATACCTCCTCAAAAATATCTTGCCTTTGTGCTGTTCATTCCAAAGCTTAATCTGTAAATCATAAACAAGCATGCCTTAAAGGAGAAGCCCAGGGCCCTGACAAAAGAATGAGGAAGGGGACATGTCAGGAGACAGTGATCAAGAAGATCTGAACATCTAGAGGACTAAACTCTGAGCTGAGTTCAGGCAGATTACATGTTCAAATGATAAGAACACAAACCTTTCTCTTTGACACATAGAACTTGCACCATTTAGCCATAAATCAGCTGTTTATATAAATCATGGTTTTGCTTTGGTTCTTAGTCTTTGTGCCAGAATCTTACCATGTCAAGCTTAATTACTCATTTGTCCATGTCTTTACCCCAAGGTAGCGCAATATGGAAATAATGTGGCACTGCATGCTAAAGGAATGCAACATATAGACATTTGGGTTTTTGAAACTATAAAGAAGCCTGTGTGTGTGGCTCAGGTTTGTAGGATCTGTCACAAGTACAACATGCTTGGTATGGGAGATTAGAGACTTTGGAGAATTGAGTCTTGTTTTATGGCACTTCTCCCCTTGGATAATGTTACCGAATTGCTTCAGAATTCTGCAGTAGAGTACCCTTTGTGCGCTTGGAATATCAATACTTTTGGCTTTCTATTTCATAAACAAAAAATTTGGAGGTAATTAATCAGCTATTAGCTTTTCCTGCTCTAAACGGTCAATATTATATCAGCCTTTAAAAATTGGTAAACCTCTACTGATAAGCAAGTGTGACATTACAAGTTCATCAATTCTGTACGAAGACTGTGTTGAAGTACTGAGAGGAGCTTTGTATATTGTAAAACAAGAAGGCACAAAAGAAGGAATGGTGTATGTCTGGTCACTGTAGGGAAAGCTTGAGAAAACATTTCTGTACAGCTTCCCATCTGGAGCACAGAGAAAAAAGGCTACAGAACCATGTTGGCAAAAGAAAATATGAGAGAGACAAAGAGGGGAGTGGAATTAAAACAGGATCTCCCTATTCCTGCTGGTTAATTCAAAAGCCGCGGTGCCTGGAGGCTGTGTGTTGGCTCTCTGTCTGCTGTATTGCTCTAAGGGCCAGATCCCTCCGGTTCTGCTTATCTAAGCACATCCAGCATGGTCCAGTTTTTGACCCACTGCTCACTTTCAGCCCCAGTGTTTTCTCCTTTCAGCTGGATGTGTGGTCCATTGTGAGTGTGGTAAAAGGCTGGCAGCATAGGGACCACCAAAGTGAAGGCAAGGCCCAGTGGCCTGTATCAGCAGGGGAGGCCAGTCAGGCCTGCACCGGAATCCAAATGTCATTATATTAAACACCAATCCTTTACTTACATACTCACCTATTTACCTACCCCTGTTTACTTACCCATCCATCCATTCATCCATCCATCCATCCATGGTTCATCATTATGTAAGTGGTACTAACTGTCAGTCAGTCACATATTGGAGAATTGAGGGATGTAATGTTGCCTCCTTTTCAGTAGATAAACATGGCCAATCTTTGAGGTAAATGCTCTTTGCCATTACATGGGCAATTTGATTTGCTAGTAGCTAATGAGATGTTTCCAGCTGAGGTAATGCTGGGATCAGACTACATCATATTTCTGCCTGTGAACATGATAACTGTGTCAAATTGGGCGATGACACAGTTATAAATTCTTGTCTTGTCTTGTCTTGACGACATGTTTGATCTGACTCATCATATCTTTCCATCTTTCATGACTTTGAAAGTGGCCGTGGACCTCTTTCCATCTTTCATGACTTGCGTGACATATGCAGGTGATTGGAAAGGAGGGACTGACTTCAATGATCCATAGCAGCACTAACAGCATTACTTTTCCTTAGTTTTGCCATGTTTACCTTGTTCAAAGTAGAGTGCTCTGTGCTCCTATGGGTCAATGTTAAAGAAGGGAATAGGACATTGTGAGGTTTCCAGGATGCTGCTTCACTTCCATTATGATACACTTTCACAGGATAAAACAAGCAATTGAAGCACTAGAAATTCAGTTTGCATAGTCTGTTGGGTCGGTTCATATTTTGTCTGATTCAGGCATCAAATATTTTTTAAACATTAGCTAACTTACTTTATATTTGCTAATGTGTATCGTTATTATTTACTACTATTTTAAGCCGTGCATGCACTACACTGATGATATGGATGTGTATCTCACATATGTATGCTTGTTTTCGCTATCTTGTTGTCCATGCTTGTTGAGTATGAGCCACAAAAAAAAACAGGTCCCCGCAAGGCCTGTCACAATAATGACGTGACTAGCTCATTGTACGATATATAGACGTGACCTCGATCATTTTGCCGACCTTGATATTTCCCGTCCAGTTTACATGTGTGTTTGTTTACATAAGCATGTCACCAACATTTTAGCCAACATTATGCTGGAATAAACTGTAGGATTTTCCTGACAATAATAAGACTTGGGCCTAGCAAGACGACACAATGTAGCTTAGCGGTAGCCTGCAGCTGCACTTTTTTAGTGGAAGACATACAGTCCTAATAGTCGTCAGCTGGCCAACCCCTAGCAACGAGCCAAAAAAGTCCATCAGCAATCCATCAGCAAACCGCCCAGCTCCTAGGCTGTCCACTCCCGGTAGCTGACTGCAGCAGAGGCTGTATTATGGAGGTAACTACAGTATTCCCAGAGCTTTGCTACACAAGAGGCATCACCTGGTTTTGTTTCTTGGCCAGATTTTATATTAAGTCTCAAACTCAGTACTTTTGTGCTACTCTTGTAATGGTTCCAAAAATTAACATACATTTTTGCATGTTTTAACAGGTGTTAATGACGTTTAGAATAAATGTTACATATTGTTGTTGTATTCCAGTTCCAATGACTGTTCATTGCTTTTTCAAAGGATGTACTTGCATTATAATGCTATTATATTATTTAATCAGTGGCATAAAATGGTCTTGAAATGACAATAATATAGTTTATCGCAGTTATTTCTGAGACAAGATAACATCTGAGAAAAGTCATAACAGGCCTAGTCCACGCTCATCGAAACGTTATAATGTCATGCCCCCAGTGGTCAAAACGCCACGTGGTTCCTTTAAGCTGCAATACAGTCATAAAAAATCATTAAAATAAACCCATCTTATCCTCCTAAGTCAAACTTGTTTCTGTGGGAATAAAGTCTCATCCCTGTTAATGGAAACAATGTACAATGTAATATTCACATATCGTGTGTACTTCTAAGCCTGCAGCCCTTCATACTCGATTACCATAATAATGCCCATGCTTGTGTATTTTTGGTGATTACTGGATCGCACTGAGCTTGGCAAGGTTACTCTTATGCTCTATGACAGATCTGCAGCCATATTCATTTGCTTCCAGCTCACATGCTGACTCATCCAGCCTTCACAGCTCTGGATGGGAGCAGCTGGGAGGCTCACATGTCGCAAACACATTATTAATGTGTATGTGTATAGCAAGACTAACTCTGCCAAAAGAGTTCTCAGTTACCACTATGTCCATCCTTCATGTGTCAGTTGGATCTCTTATCGTTTTGAGTAACGAGCCTCAGACTAATGGATGTTGTGGTGGGAATAAAGTCCTGTTCTGTTGCCTATCCAAACATCAGTTTTCAAACTAGATAAGTGTTCATATTTCATCGCATTGATGTCAGTGTTCTCGTTAACTTTGTGTGATATCACGATCTGGTATTTAATTTTTGGAAACGAAACACCTTGGCATAAAGTAAAAGGAATTTAATTTTTACAAGATTCCTTAAAGAGATTTGTTTTCAGAACTGCGTCCCATTTTTCACTCCAGTTTTATTTACTAGTTTGCCTCTCACTGCTTTTCTGAGCATTTTAGCACCATAACGATGGCTTTGGTTGCATGAACAGCTGCGCACAAGACACAGCTTTGGAATTTTTTTCAGTTTTGGATTGATGGTTTGCCAGTGTAGTCATTTACTCTGAAATTTAGACTTATCTCACCTCATTTTTTTGGATTGTTCACATAATAAAAGAAAATTGGGGTTGTTACTAGCTGCTGACTCTGTGTGTCACACTCAAAGCTCCCCCAAATCAAGTCCTCAGCTCACATTGACGGCAGTGATGACACAGGCCCATATGACACCATACCAGCCTGTGATATGCTTTTTGTCCACAGAACAAGAGAGTGTTATTCCACACATTCCAGAGCAGAGCCTCTGTTCTCTCAGGATGACCTTCAACTTATCTCTCCATCAGAGCATGTCTGGGAGGGAGAGGAGTGGTGAGACAAGAGAGCGGGGGTAGGGGTGAGGGGTACAATCTCTCTCTCTCACACACACACACACTCATAGAACTGGTCTAGCGTGTTGGCGAGCCAAGAAAACCCACAGGACTGGCTGTGTATTATTGTGCTGTATTATTCTCTGTTTATGTTTGAGTCTGTAACTGTAAGGAATTAAATCTTCTGTGTGTGTGTGTGTGTGTGTGTGTGTGTGTGTGTGTGTGTGTGTGTGGTTTATGTCCGTGTGTGTGTTCTTGGGTTTTCATCTTTGTGAGAGCCAGTTTGAGCTTTAGACCTTTGGAGTCAGACAGTTTCGTGAAGTGAAGTCATTTTGGCCTATTCCCACTGGTGTGAGCTTCTATTTTAGGACTAAGCCTTGGGTTTAGGGCTTAATTTAGTTTTAGGTTTACCATAGAATGGGAAATTAATCTGATCGTCAACCCAAGCAACCAAGCTCTCACATCACGAGGTGAAATGTAGGTTCCAAAGTGGTTGAGGGGGCTCCTTTGGACAGCTATCTCAACTTTCATTTTGGTCTTTCTGGTTGCTCCAGGCTTCCCACACAGAAAGCTAACTCGAGAACTTAGCAGTGGTTGCCAAGGTTGTCCCCCTCCAGTAGAAGAGGTTCCTGACAGTTACTGCATGTACTGCTGTAGATCAGATTGTGGTGGTTTCAGCAGATCTGCGCACTCACGCACACGTTCCGACTGGATAGGAAACAGTCCTGGCGTCCCCACTACAACCTTTCAACTTCAGGCTTCCACTTTTATACTCAAAATGTCAGCTTCACTTTATTAAGTCATTTCAGCCCCATACGATCCAAGAACAGCACTAAATCTGTCACTCGTGCGGCGCGCAGGCCAAGAAAGCGTAGAGCTGTGTTGCTAGAATATTACCTCTTGTCACGGTAATGGAGTCATTTTAAGGGAGCGGAACAAGGTGGGGAGACCGCCGCCGGCCTCGGCTCTGTGGGGTTTACTCTCCAATCTGATCTGGTATCTGTTTTTTTGCTGCTTTTGCTGTGCTTGACCAGATATCACAACAAGATTTACTGCTACTGGATTATCTCTGCCCAACCAGAACAAAACATTTTGACACATGAGAAGGTGAATGTGCATCAGAAAACCATTTTCCTACTAACAGTTAAAGAGACATTTCACCCAGAATAAAAAAATGTGTATTTTTCCTCTTCTGTAGTTTATCAGTCTAAGTTGTTTTGCTGTAAGTTGCTGAGTGTTGGAGATACTGGCTGTAAAGATGTCTGCCTTCTCTCCAATATGATAGAACTAGATGGCACTCAGCTTGTGGTGCTCCTACCACCAAAAAAATACAACTGAAAAATTTAACAGCAATGTCTCTTTCCAGAAATCATGACCTGGTTACTCAAGATAATCCACAGGCCTTTTGTGAGCAGCTTCATGAAGGAACTGTTTTCTTTCTATTGAACTACACCCACCAACCGTAACACCACACAGTAAGAGGTGTGCGTCTACTCATGGACGAGATGCTCCTGCTCATGACAGCACAAAATGTAAACATTAATGCTGTCCTCCTTGGCTTAGCTGTAACATCAGGCCCCCATGACGTTCGCCGGACTTTAAAGCCAATTTGACATAGTGACCAAACCATGTAACTACAACTTCTGGTTACATCATTTGGTGCTGTTGCACCAGCAAATACTTTTTACAAATAGACTTAAATTGTGAAAGAGACGTTTGTAAATTAGTGAATACATTTTTTTGAGCATCACACCCCTGCGAAATCACTTATTTCACTATCAGGATTTGATGTATTTGGTATGATAACATTTTGAAAGTCTAGAAGAGCAGCACAATTAAGTAGTTTTATTCCCATTCAAGTTAGTGGAGGGCTAAACTGGAAGTAGCCAGCCCAGCTGGCAGATGTTAGCCACTTAACAAGAATGAACGAGGCACCGCCTCCAAGGCTGTATCCAGTTCTCTTTATACATCCATGTGTAACATTTGCTTATTCAGTGGTGCTAGGTGAGCTAGCAGTAGATGCACACTTTCTTCTGCATGTTGATATGATTGGAAGGTGTAGTGTGGTAAAAAGAAAATAGTTCCTTGATGAAGCTGGTCACAACAAGGCCTGTGGAGTATTTTGAGTAACCAGGTCGTGATTGCTGGTAAGTATTTCAAATGTATTTTTGGTGCTTTGAGCACCATAAGCCGAGTGACATCTAGTTCTGTTGTATTGGAGAGAAGGCAGATGTCTCTGTGGCTGATATCTCCAACACTTGGCAACTCACAGCAGAACAATCTAGATGGATAAACAGCACTACAGGTAGGAGGAGAAATATGGCTGTAGGGATGGA
This sequence comes from Epinephelus fuscoguttatus, assembly GCF_011397635.1. Classification (NCBI taxonomy): domain Eukaryota; kingdom Metazoa; phylum Chordata; class Actinopteri; order Perciformes; family Serranidae; genus Epinephelus; species Epinephelus fuscoguttatus. The sequence continues at coordinate 42,299,314 of NC_064752.1, forward strand.
ATATAGCCAAGATAAACTTTTACCACAGAGGTTGTTAGATTTAATATATTGGGGTACATTTGCCAGTAGTATACAAAAAACAAGTGAAACAGAGAGGCTGAGGTATCAGGTGGTGCTTAGCTTTGTGTTCTTGTTGTTTCACACCACTACTCCAACTGACAGATTGAATTTCTTCACACTCCTAGCAACTATATGCCTGCAAAAACAAAGTTACCCAAGAACAATTTTGCTGTTATGAGTTCATTTTTAGTTTGAATAGGGGATAACAGCAGTTCAGCAGGGAGTTGTGAAACTTGTAATGAACAAAGGAGCACATTATGCTGTACACATCATTAGCTGTCGGGATGGATGTGGAGCTCATTGTGAAGTTAAACCAGAGTAGCACCTCTGATGCTCTCCCTGGTAATGTAAATAACTGAATTAATACTGCCACGCATAGTTTTTCTGTTTGCAACTATTATGTAGATGTTAATGTGCCAGTGTGTGTGTGTGTGTGTGTGTGTGTGTGTGTGTGTGTGTGTGAGGCTCCAACTAAAGCCCTGTAGACTTCTCACATAAGTCCCTCTTACGGCCCTGTAAAGCCTGATAGCCAAATGCCACAGGGCTAATTGGAGAATGTGTGTCTGTGTACTCGGCTACAGCCGAGGTCGCAGGGTGTCACAACCCGGCTAATCAACATCAACTGCTTGCAAATTACCAACACATGCTGCCTAGTTAGTGTAGAGTGTGTGAAGACAGACAGACTGATGAGCTAGTGCAGAGCGGGAGTGTGTGCCTGAGACTGAGTCGATATCTTTTATTTTTGATTGTTAGCACTCACAGCTTGTTATCATTTCAGTCGCTCCCATTTTTGCTCCACTATTGTTAAGAAAGCAGACTGAAGTGTAATTGATTGACGGATTTCTTCTCTTTTAAAAGAACAACCTGTAGATTTGAAAGACTTTTTTTTTTTTCTTTTTTTTTTTTTTTTTGATCCTGCAAGATCTGCCGCAGTGCAGATAAAAACAGTTTCTCTCAGTAAAATAGCAGAGCTAAGAAGAGGCCCATTGCCATTTAATATTATGCAGGGATGAGTCCCAGAGCACATTACACATTTGTCAAAACCATGAACAGCTAGTAGCTCTGAGCTCTCTGGGTAGTGCTCTGCCTACTGAAAGCTGCCCAGATGGCTACTTCACAACCACCAGAAAATCGGACTTGGAGGTGACTCAGCACTCAAGTTCCAAACAAAACCCAGCGTGGATTTTAGCACACTTTCCACTGCTGTTAGCTACCACTGAAGGTAAAGAGAGGCTTTTTGTATGAAGCACAATGCTCAGTGGTGGTGAACCTATTGAAAACCACACTGTCCCCGTACTGCTGCTCTCCTAATTAGCTCCACGTACTTTAAGTCATGATTTAGGTCTGGACCCCAAATCCCCCTGTTCCCCCACCGGAGACCATAAATCTGCTTAAAGCCGACCCAGTCAGAGCGCGGGCAGCTCGCCGAGGTCCATCTACTGGAGCAGTTTTTACGTCCACACAGATTCTAATTTCATTAGCAGAATGTGTATACAGCCTCTGTTTCCCCCCTCCGCCAATCTGGTTGGAAACAACATGCTAATGAAATATTGCATCTTCTCAGGAGTGCTGCTGATTTAGAGCGGTTCTGATTTAGGTACTGTAGCAGGCGGCCATGTTAAACTTGGCAGTGCGGACTGCGCTGAGCTGTTCTGGGCTGGGGGAGTGGCTGACTGACTTAAAGCTTGTCTCAGCATCCAGCTGGAGCTGAGCTCATCTCCCTGGTCTGACTCAGGCCTGAGTGAAGAAGCAGATGACGTGTGTGTGTGTGTGTGTGTGTGTGTGTGTGTGTGTGTGTGTGTGTGTGTGTGTGGGATTGAACTATGGAGAGGTGTATTTACAGACATCATTAATATCTCCCTGCCCTGTGTGGTCACATTGTTGTAGTTAGACATCATCAGTCAGGTCAGGGAGAGCGATGTTTAGTAGCTCCAGTAATGTCCCAAATCTGTTTTAGTGTTTTTAAAACTGTCTCTTCAAATTATGCTCATAACTACAAACAAAAGTTCAACACGCTAAGCTTAGTTTCTCCCTAATACTTTCTCAAATCAGTGCTTTTGTTGTCAAGTAACTCTTTTATCTCCTGGTGTAAATAAAGAGGGTTTAGTTGGGAAGACGAAGCACTGATCTGGACTGATATGTTGATTTAATGATCAACAATCCAGTGTCACCTATGCAAAATGAAAACATTAATACAAACTGTAATCTTTAAGACACAATTTTATTTTGAAATTCCAATGGCACGTCTGTGCCACCATTTCCGTCCAAGCACACCTCTTTCCTAAATTTCCAAGCCATGTTAGCTGCCCAGTGCCAGGCAGACAATGGCAAGCAACCAAGAAAAACACAATGAGGATATTCAGCCCAGCTGCCAAGGAAAGTGTTGGCATTGTATGTTTTTGCAAACCACAAATATGCTATATTTCGAACGTAGTATATATGAACTGACTTTGTCATGAGGAGATGGAGGGGATGATGGAGGGTGACGCATCTAGGTGAAGCATCTGCCAAGCTGCAGACAGCTGCAACAAAACCGGTTGTTTATTAGCGAGTCAGCGCTGGGTTTCCAGCAGCTTTTTAGCCACCATCAATTTTTTTTAGCAAAGGGCAGTTGTTTTACCAAGACATCACTGCGTTTTCTGCCGCTATAGTGCGTTGAAAAGTGTTGGTTTTTTATTGAGACATTGACCGCTTATCCAGCTGTGATTGTGCCACCAGAACTGGGTTCTGAAAGCCCAAACATGATCTTTTCTTAACCATAACCAAGTGATTTATGTGCCTAAACCTAACCACATACTAACCACAGGGCAACTTCAAGTTTTAACATATCCACTACATAATAACAACAAATGTAACATATCTGGGGTTTGCAGAAATGTACAACGTTTTTTTCTGCCAGTTGGGTTGAGATATTTACCCATGTAATCTTATTTCGGTTGCAGGCCCCTTGTGTCTTTGAACAGAAAATCCCACACAATGACTGTTCAAAGACTTAAGTGATGTTTCCCATCACACTTCCATCTGAGACAGTTGGATATGCAAATATCTTTCTTCAAACTGGGCCCCTAAATTGAATCAAATCAAATTTGTATTGTGGCAGACTTTGTGATATTAGCAAATATTAATTGTGATAAAACTTGTAATTTACACTCCTGCTATTTAAAGGCCCTGAAAATCTATATTATGCTTGTATTGTACACTTCTGCTGCTGCAAATAATGAATACATTACATCTGCACATTTCATATGTATCATATCAACACCTCTCAAGTGACGTGAGCTGACTTTGTGATTGGGACGTGGAGGGGTGGTGGATTGCTTGTCACTTAACAGTAGGTGAGACACCTGCCAAGCTGGAGACCACTGTGCAAGACAAGCAAACAACAAAAACAGTTGTTGTAGTGAGTCACTGCTGTGTTTCTTGGGGCTTTTTCGCACCCAAACATGGATGTCTTTTAGTGACCTGTGGCTGTTTTTCCAGTGGAGATGGTTCCATGAAAAATGGTTGCTTTTTTACCAAGACATTGCTGCATTTCCTGTGGGGATAGTGGCACAAAAAGCGGTTGTTTGTTACTGAGATTTGCTGTTTCCAGCAGCGATTGTGCCCCCAAGACCAAGTATTTTAAGTCAAAATATGATCTTTTCCTAACCTTAACTACATGGTTTTTGTTCTTAAACCTAACCACACGTTAACCACAGCGCTGTTGAAACATTTTTAGTGTACCCAATACATAATAATGTGCAAATGTAACATGTCTGTAGTTTGCAATAACATACAACAGTTTATCTGGTGATTGCTTTGAGAGAAGAGTGAGTGAACTGACTCAGACATGACAGTCCCACAGCAATATCTACTGTACTTTAAGTTTGCTAACATTAGCCACTGTAAGCCACCAGTCATACCAGACCAAGTAGGAAAGTAGTAACAAAACTCCAGAGTGTATTAAATTGCACATGGGTGTGTTTTATTACTAATGAACTCAATATTTTATTTGTAATTGGAAGTTGTTCTGTAATCTATTTTAAATGTTTCTGCCCTTTTTCAAGTTATAAAAAGTAGTCTTGTCTTACAGCCTGACAGAAACATGACATTTATGTATCACATTAGCGTGACGTCTGGATGCTGGTCTGTTTTTGGTCCAGGCCCTGGCGGGACATCTCGCAACTTGTGCTCACTAACCCACTAACAGGTGCCACTACTATTCTCAGTGTACGCTGCTCCTTCATGATCAGTCTTGCATGTTACAGCGGAGCACCCGATCAGTCCCTGGGTGTGTTTTTGTCATTTTCAGATGTCACTTATCTTCCTTGGATCCTGAAATTACAAGTCTGTGGCTGATTCGCACGCTCTCAGGCTGGCATTGATACCTCGCCTTGAAAGAGGAGCCATATATCAGCCTTTAATTTGGCATGAGCGAAACCGATCTGTTTTATCGCTGCGCTTGGACGGCATGAAGTGTCAAAGCAATTAACGTCGGTGGAAACTAATAGCATTGATGAGCACACAGCCATGTAACTTCATCTCCAGTCTGCACATGCCTTCATGTGGATTTACGCTGATAACCACCTGCGTAAACCAGTGCTGAGTGAATAAAAAAAACACATATATATCCAAGAGGCAGTGCGACGGCTCATAAACAGTCTGTATTAATAGCCAGTACTTTTAGATGTCGGTATTCCATTTACCCGGGACGCAAGCAGGAGGTATTCTGGGTAGTTTGCCTCCTAAAACACTGGCATGCTGTTCACTCCATAGTGCAGACACATAAACCTTCTCCTCTACCGCCCAGCTATATGTTTATCCTGGATTAGGTCATTTGTATCCTTACACCTTGGAGGCCTGCTTTTAGCAGCCAGGCTGAAAGTGAGAGAGGGCCCTGTCTAAACGTTTGAAGTATTTTTTCGTCCAGATTGTCGCAGAGTGAAAGACATGGTGTGTGGCTGCTCGCTCCCGTCGCCGCTCAGGTCCTACTCGTGTTGTTTGTTTATGTGACAGTCATGAGTGGCGTGCCGCTCACATCCAAACATCCTGCGTGTGACATGGGGTTTTAATTATGAAAAGTCGTAGCTGCCTTTTTTTATGTGCACGCTGTTTTCCAACTGTGCCTACCTTCATGCCTGCTTGTGTGTATCTAAGTGTGTATGTGGTTCACTCTTAAAGGTCCACATTCATCCAGTGAGGCCCGGTGGTGGCCAGGAGCTCGCCAAGCATACAACAGAGCGCCTGTTGTGTGATTGGTTTGAAGCTGCGTCAGCACCTTTGGGAGAGACGCTGAAAAAAAAAAAAATTCCTCGGTCAAGAATTTTTATATGCAACATTTAGTCCACCTTAAGCCTGGATTCTGATAGTACTGAGTCAGTCATGGGCAATTTGAATGACGTTTGTGCACACTGAACAAAAGGCTTGAACAAAATAGCGGTGCTTGTTTTTGAGGACACTTTGAGAGAAGCTTTTATTGTTCTGAAAACCAGTCTCACCACTCATCCCTGCCACCGAGCCTCAGGAAAAGAAGGAGCACAGCATCTCAACTGATTAAATCTGCATGCACACTAGGCTATCATTACCATGATTGATTAGATTAAGCTGACATCTCGTTTAAATTGTTTACATGATTTGAAGTTGCTGCGAAATCCCGGCGTTCATATTTTAAAAAGCCCCCGCAAAAAATTGTCATTGATCTCCCCTTTTCATTTACTTTTACAAGGTATTGCAGCAGAGATGCTGGTTGTCACCACTTGCTGTGTTGTCAGAAAAATTGAAGGTAATCTGAATAAATCTAATTATTTACATGCCCAAGGAAAATCAAAGATGCAGCAGAAAGCGAGGTGTTTTTAATCAGGCTGTGTTTACACTCATAATGACCTTACTTAGATTAAAGCACCGACATGACAATCACTGTAATTGCCTTGAAGATGCAGTACATAATTACTCTCTAATTCTTTGGAAACTGGGACACTAAAAACCTCAAACTATGGCAAGCACCTTCGTAAAACACACACTTTTTAATAACTGGAAAGTAAAGTTGAGAGAGTGTCTGTGGACATAATCATCTGTCTAAGTCAATTTACAAAGTCCCAACCAGGACGTAACGTGGCCGCCCAGGATAAAGTCGCGCAAGATGTTATTGATTTATTTCTGTTTTGAGTTTTAGTCTGCCTCAGGAAACTTCACATACCTTTATCTAAAATGTCTGGCAACACGCTGCTGTGTCAGCCCGCTGCGGCTGTATCTTAATTTGGTCAGATTGTTCATAAGATGGCTGAACTCCGAGGCAGGGAAGGGGAAACTGATGGACACAGGCAAGAGGAAAATAAACAGAGCAGGGAAAGTAAGCAGGCCTGTGCTACTTTCCATTTTTAAGGGCAGGGAAGATGTGAGCACACTGCAAGAAAAGCTCTCACATCATGTCAGCTTGTACTGAGTTGTAAAATTCTATTTCTCTTGTAGATCGACTGAAGAAGTTCCCCCATTGCCTACTTATTTTAAGAACTTCTTTGAGTTCAGTGACATTTTCTTAATATAAAGTCATCTGGCTTCCTGTGCATGGTGTCAAGCTCCCTCGGTGCTACAAAATCCCTGAATTTTGTGGCACTGCATTGGGCTTAAGGGAATAATTTGACCCTTTTCACAGAATTTTTCTAAGTAAAGTTCTGTGAGAGGTGTCTGGATATGAGAAGCTTCACTCTGGAAGACATTGTTGCAGTGCATATTGTATCACATGCATATTTTCCACAAACTTGTTTTTTATTCAGAGAAATGTTGCCTCAATCCTTAATCACATTAAGATCAAATGATCCGAATGCATGCAAACCCTAGCCAGCATGTCATAGCCCTACGTTGTGCCTCTGAATTTGCGGCTCCTTCGGTCCGTTATTGTTGCTGTTTTTGAAAAACTTTTTTTTTCTCATTCTTCTTCCCCCCAGGTCCCTCGAGGTTAGATTCGTATTGTATCTCCCAAATCCACAGCTCACTACGAAGGCATAACTCTTCATGATGGCTGGATTTGGGCTAAAGCTGCTGTCAGAACAGGATATCTTGCTAATGTGTTGAGCAGGCCTTGTCCCGGCATAAGAAAGGAGGAGAGAGAGGGTGAAAGAGAGAAAAGAACAGAATCGAAAAGACGAATTTAGAAGTACAGTGATGTGTTGGTTTTAGACTGATGAATCTGTCTGAGATGTCGATGCTCGACCTAAATAGATTATTTTAGGACTGTACGGCTGTTCCTTCTTTCCTACCCTTCTTTTTCTTCCTCTTTTCATTCTCTCTCCCTTAGCGAACGAGCTGGCCTGACAACCGTGCACAGCTGCACCCACAGCTGTGCGTCGGCCCACAGCAGACCCTGCTCTTTATCAGCTTGATTGGTCACATGTGGTGTCATTACTTCCACCATGGAGTTGTCCAGCTTGGAGGAGGTATGGGGGAGGAGGTATGGGCGGGATATAGGTCGGGTCTGGAGTGGGCTCCCGGGGGCAGTGGTACCTGTTGTAAGGCTTTAGCTAAAAGCAACATGGCTGTGTTTGTGTTTGCTGGCCGGGCCCCCTGTGTTTGTTTTTGCCCCCTGTGCCCTCAAGGTCTTCCAGCACACTGGGCCTGAAAATTGTCTTCAGTGCAACACTATTTCTTCACTCAGAGATGTCTTCTTTCAGGGTGTGGTACACAGAGTGTTGGGGGATATTGCCCATTGGTCAACTTGTTAAGTGATGAGAAGATAATATTATCTTTGCATTTGTTAGACATCCAGTGCTCCATGCTTACTAGCTATGTGCTAAACTGTAACTTAAAACATAAAACATGCCTGTAGCTCCGAGTATTAAAAACTGCTTAGTAGTGAAAATGCATGCAGTGTTCTCTTTTTATTCTTTCTCTACAGTTGCTGATTAAAGTCAGCATTTTACCAATTTTTGATTTTTTTATTTTTTTTTAGGCAAAAATATCCAGAACAAAAGTGCAATATATACAGTACAGGCCAAAAGTTTGGACACACCTTCTCATTCAATGCGTTTTCTTTATTTTCATGACTATTTACATTGTAGATTCTCACTGAAGGCATCAAAACTATGAATGAACACATGTGGAGTTATGTACTTAACAAAAAAAGGTGAAATAACTGAAAACATGTTTTATATTCTAGTTTCTTCAAAATAGCCACCCTTTGCTCTGATTACTGCTTTGCACACTCTTGGCATTCTCTCCATGAGCTTCAAGAGGTAGTAGAGGTAAGAGGTGTCAAAGTTCTTTTTTGGCTGCTTCTGTTTAGACAATGTTTAGCCTGTGGAGTATTTGGCTTTTTGGGGTAAAAGACTCATATTTCTCAAAGTAAGGTGTGAAAAAGTATCGTTTTTGCATTGGTGATGAAACTCAGTAATATAAAAATTCCAACAGTACCCAGCTCTAATGCTAACTTTTTGTTGTTGTTGTATTTTGTAATTTATCTTTAAAGTGTGAGAAATTATGTGCAATTGTAGAAACTCTGTGAGAGCCTGGTAAAGTTCAGATGAAATATGGTGCAAGAATAACAAAAGCAAGAGACTGCTTGCTTTGTTTATGTGGGAAATGCCTCTGACACAGACTTCTGTCATCCTCCCTCACACGAAAGTTCCTTCATTTCTGGAGAAGCCTCACCATACCTCACACCCTTTGAGACACAGAACCTTTATTTTCCATCATCTCCAGTTCCCTTTTTTTTCCCTCTTGGGCCACTTATAGTTGAACCCGGCCCCCCGTGGTGAAGTGCCAGCAGCTCGCTGCCACCACGGAGCGCACTGGATGTCATTGCGAAGCTGCCTAGAAGCAGTAAAAACAAAGCCAGTGACAAATAAGATCAAGACCATTGTACACACCCAAAGTAGTGTGTTACATGGAGGCTAAGTAACAAAGCAGTTTTAAGCATCCGAACATTGCGTAGCCAGCGCTAATTCTCAGCACATGTGCTGAGTAGTATCCCTCCGGCTCTCCAGCAGTGGAGTTGTGATCCAGATGCAGATACAAGACTCTGAACTGAGCTGACCTCTCGGTGGCACAAGGATCTGCATCGACTCGTGCCCGACTCTGTGATCACTGTGAAAGTGTTACTGGCAGGAGCAGCGCCGATGACGTGCTGGGGTTGAAATACACCACCGACGCAAATGGTGACTGTGCGTCAGCCATCATAGCTGGATGGGTGGTGAGTGAAGCGGACGGCTGTTCTGTCTCTAAATCTCTCTCTCTTTTCTCTGGGAGGACATGGAGTATAGCAACCCCCCCCCCATACACACACGCACACACACGCATCCACCCCCCACCCCGAGGAACCAGTTTCCTGCCATGCCTCCATGCTGAAATCAGATCCCAGCGTCTCTCAGGCCTTGTTTTTCTTGGCAAGGGCCGCACACAGACACTCACACAGAACTGAGGCTCCCGACCATTTCCACCCACCATCACTACCTCTCTCTTTTTCCTTCCTCGCTCCTTCTCTCCACCTCTGCTCTCGTCTTCATAAATTTACAAGGAAACGAGGCCTTTATCGGCTTTCCCCCTGAACCTGTTTTCACACTACCGGAGCGTAAATGTTTGACTGATAAAGCTGTGCGCGATGGCTCGGAGAGTGTTGAAAAAGTTGTGATGAGGATAGATGCAAGACATGCATGTTTCTCCAGACGTATTGGGGCTGTAATTTGAACCCAACTCGTTCAGCCAGCACATATTTTAATGACATTTAAACATCTCCAGATGTAATTTGAAAAAGGTCCAAACAAATGCCTCATGAGGCTTTTAAGATGATATTTTTCCCTCTGCAGTCGACCGATGCATCTCGTTTTAGAGATAAGTTTTACAGAAAAGTTGCTGTCTTTTACCGACATTGAAAAACCTCCAGAACTCCTCAAAGGCTTGTCTTTGTCGAGCAGGGCAGCATTCCACCGAGTTCATGCAGTTAGTTTTTTTTTTTTTTTTTTTTTACTTCCTCCAGTTTGGGGCTTCACTCTCCCCTGAGCTTGGCCCGAGTGAGTCTAACTTGACAGAATGTGACTGGTGCAAAGTAAGCGCATTGTTTTCCAGCACAGCTCTGCGGCTTGTGGGAACAGGGTTGTAAAGAGGGTTTGAATGACAGAAGCGTGCACTCTGGTCAGTCTGCTCATTGTCGTCTGGTGTTTACATGCCTTTGGCCCTCACACCACTGCCATGGCCTGAGGCAGTTTAACTGCAAGCCCATGAGTTAGTGCCGTCTGTTGAAAAGGTGCTCTGTCTCAGGGCCCAGCGGTGTGGACGAGTGTCGAGTATGTGTGCTTTTCATGGATGGGTACACAAGCACCCACCCCACCCTCACCCCCTTCGCCTGTCTGCTTGTGTTTGTGTGGTTATGTGTGTGTACACACATATGCAGGCGAGGGGGGGGGGGGGCTACAACAACAAACTTGACTCATCAGTGACATTAAACAGTCCCATATTTCAGGAAGAAAGCAAACAGAGCTGGCTGTTGCTCCACATTTGCACTTGTGCACGCAAGTTAGCCGAGCTCTTCAAGGAAGCACCCATCTGACAAGGACATTAAATCCAGAATCGAAGTCACTGATGAAGTTTAGTTATCTTAGGCTATTAACTGTGTCCTTCTTCTTACCTACAGCAGAGCACAAATGAAACCCATATGCCAATCGCACAGGCAGCGCGAGTTACCGATTCAAAAACTGAACCTACGCTCAGATTTCCATCTCATGTGATGTTTTCCACTGAGGTGCGAGCAGAGAGATGGGGTGGGGGAGGCAGAAAGCGCAGCCCTCCTCGGTTGTTCCACGTCACCAGCCAGCCGATGGAGTTATCACACAATTACAGCTGTTTGAAAAGATAGACATGCCTTGTAATGTAGCTGACATACACTGACCACAGTCACCCCCTCACCCTGACCCGCCTTACTGGAGCCATCACGTGTCTGTCCCTCTGCTCATTACGCAAGGATACAGCTGAGCCTCCCCGTCTGCTTTTTTTTTTTTTTTTTTTTGGTCTGTGCTCCCTAATTTAATTCCAGGCTCGGCGGATGTTACAGCTTGATCTTTGCACATCACAATGTCTCATTGTTGTTGTAAAATGTTGTTGTTTTCCCAGCTTTCCCATGGCTAGTAATTAGAGGCGTGTGATGTGTGGGCTGAGAAGGGGGGGGTGACGAGGTGAGGTGGGATGTGATGGTAGGGATGAGCCAACCCCCCCCCCCCCCCAGACACTAAAGCTAAGCCCCCCTCTACCCAACTCCACCTCCCCACCTCATCCGCCCCTGGTGTATGTCTCTCCAGCCAAGGCCAAATTAAAAGCCTTTGCAACTTGCATTCACATTCAATTAAAAGCTCCCCTCTGCGGCCGCGCAGAAACAGCTGCAGAGACTCCACACTGTCTGTTCTCCTCAGTTGTTGTTGAGAAGGTCGCGGCTCGTCTCCCGTCGGAGGTTTACACCCCCCTCTCCCACCTCCTCCCGACACAGACACAGACACACATTAGACACTGACACAAAACAGCTAAGATAACGCGAGCTAAAATCACATCCAAATGTTTACATGAGAGGCGGTGTCCCCGTTTCATCGTTCCCTTATCGCTCCGGCATAATAAGGTGCAATTACAGAAAAGATAGCATAATGTGGACAACAAGCCAGCAAGAGGGGGAAGTGAGTAATAGCTTGTAAACAGATACTCTCCGGCCCGTATTCTTTGATGGGAAAAGATGTGTACCTCAAAGACCTGAATGAGCCCGTCCGCAATTACGCGTTATTTGCTGATTTGAATGCTGGTCAGACTTTCCACATCAGAAGCTCTGATAAGACATCTCACTATTATCATTACCTCTGATTGAACTGTTGTTTGCACGCTGCAGAATCAGAGTTGTTCATTGTAGTCTATCAATGTTGTTTTTTCTCGCTTATTTTTCTGTGTTGTCGGAGTGAAAACAAAGCAAAATTGGTAATGAAACCACCCGCTGTCTGTTTATATGTACTGTGGACATGCAGTTGGTGGTCTAGAAGTTAAGAGTATAATGTATACAGTGTGTTAACACTTTGATTTGTAGGTTGGAAATATGCAATTTTGAACCGCAATTACTCAAAATGAGACATGAGAGTTAAACATCACAAATGCCCTGAAAGACATATTTATCAGCCTCATGCAGTCAGGTAATACTTTTCATAAGAAAAACACTTTCACTTGAATTCACCCATTATGAAAAGGGTCCTTAAATCCCGAGACTTTTGCATGCATCAAGTCGAGTTTAATTTTGGGTGGTCGCGTCCTCCTCTCTAAGAAGTGAGGAGAAATGATAATGTGGTCAGCAATGGCTTCCACGAGTGACTCGCCGGCTGGGCTGCGAGGGCGAGGGCCGTCTGATCCAGCCTAAATTTAAACCTGTGGACAGACAAGTCTAGCCAGCGGCCAGCCTCATTCCAGCCGCCGATCATCCACAGCATGGAGAGAGAGGGGAAGAGAGAGAGGGAGAGAGACAGTCAGCCTCGGGCTTTTTAAGTCTGTCCTCCTACTCCTCTCACTCCCTCCTCTGCTCTAACTCACTTCCCTCATCTGTTTTCTCCCTGCTTTGAAATTATACTTTATAACTTAGGCTATGTTCTCCAGCCTCCAGTCTCTCCAGAAGTGGGCGAAAAACTGTATATATTAGAGTACTTAGAGCATTGTTGAGGTGAAATATATTGCACCAGTGGGATTCACTTACCACTCAATCCTTTCTGGACTGTCTTTTGGCTTTCAAAAGTTGTAATTTTTTAAACTAATTATCCACAACCATTTCCAACAAATACATTTCTTCTGATGGGTCTAACATAACAGTGATTCAATTTTGTCTGATTTAAAAAAATAAGAAGCTGTTTTTCATTTGCATCTATGAACACCTGGGAGGATGTTCCCTCAGAAGAAAACAACCTCAGGCACACTGGAAGTGATGCATTTTATAGTTTCAGCTGCAGCACAATGGGTTTGTTTGGGATAGCAGTAAATAAAATATAAAGCAACAGTGATTGTCACCATGCCTGAAGACAGAAAAGTCCAGAGCCAAGAGATAACCCAAAGATCAGACTTGATACTATATACCAAAAAATGCACCAACAAGGTTTGATTTTACAATATATCCTGTCAGTAGAAAGTGATTGGCATCTACTTCTACATTTTGAATTTGGAGTAAATTGACAGTCATCTGACCTCAATCCAGGTACACAGACACATTGTACTGGACTTACTTGTTTGGGGTTATAATAATAGTCATCTGTTGTTCTGGAAAATGTTGGCTCACTCTTCCTGATGTACTTAAACAGCCTTTCCTTATCTCTGCTCTGAATGCTTTGGCTCCTCAAATCATGTAATAGATGGAGGAGTTTAGACAGTCTCAATGGAAGACTGGAAAACATACACAGATGTTCACAGAACAGTACCGCTATTATGCTACATTTGTCTACTTGGTTTTATTGGTGCGCTGAGAATTAGTCTGCCGTTTATATGACAATGGAAAAAGAGCTTTGAGTGCACACGCTCGTTTGTGTCTCATACTCTCAAAAGCATCAGATTTGAGCAGAGTCCCTCATGGCTCGGGCCCTTCAGGGCTGGGCTAAGCCAGCGAAGAATCATCAGCTGGGAGCTCAACAGACCCCACAAGGAAGAGAGACAAGATATGTTTCCATTCTGGCTCTGTCCACCTTCCTTCCCTCCTATCCTCTATCCTTCCTTCCTTTTATCCCTCTGTCTTTCCATCCTGTCCTCTCTCTCTCTCTCTAGCTTCATTCTTCTCCTCCCTGTAATCACGGTCCTTTGAAGTGGGCCGAGGAGACGGATTAGAGTGGGACCTGCAGGGTCTTTGACCTGGGGTGAGCCGGGGACGAGTAATTAGATAGGGAATTAAGAGGAAGCCCAGCCCCTCTCTCTGTCTCTCTCTCATGAGTTGTGCGCCTTCTGTAGTGGAATCATGCTGTTACTTTTCGGAGCTCTTATTTCTATCAGTAGCATTTTATTTGCTTCTAAAGGCAGTAGTACATCTAACAATCAGACATCGTATCAACAAAAAAATAAATAAATACAAAAATATCATCAATTGAAGAAAATAGTCAAATGGCTATGTGTTTCAGAAACACAATAAAATTGATCATCTTGTTGTGCAGTTTAAGGATTGGAACAATGTCCTAAAGCAGAATTTCTTTATTTTCTTGGCAAGTCTGTGCAGCGCATTGAGATATTAACACAGAACTGACATTTTATCTCATTATAATGCTTGTATAACAAGCATATTAGCAAATAGCTGCCTATTTACACATCCAACAGACACAGGGCTACGTTAGTATTCATTTGAAGTCTTGGTCCTGGACTCCTGGGGAATCCAAGTCCACTGTTAACTTTCCTTTCAGCTCTGTTTTTGGTCTCCACCAAGTCCTTGGGGAAAAATCTGGTTATTTAGCTGCTAAATGTTCAATTATGTTCAGCAGCTAGTTGATAATATGACTTTGTGGATTTAGACTGTCGCTAAAAGCCTGCCATTGAAAGACACGCTGCAAATGTCAAGTTTGAAGACTGGAATTGTGCAATAAGGCATGTCTGCTTTGTTCTTTCTGTGAATTTCTGTAAAGGATCAAACTCAGTCGACATACATCTATGACCAGTTTTTGTGACTCTTTCTTTTGCAGAGAATTAGCCATTTTAATGACAGTGGCTGCCTTCCTGCATGCAAATATTCCACCTCCCTACACTATTGGGCATGGACACTGTCAGTGCATCCTGGGTTTTGCACCGCCTTAGCGCCAAGGCAATTGTGATTGGTTGAAAAAAATACAAACAAGCCAGAGCATTTTAGTGTACAATAGGCTAACCAGAGCTTTTCTGCTGCCCCCTGCTGCTGGAAATCAGTTTGAAAGCAGTGAGATTTAATTAACGTAGTAAATTTGCAGGGCAAATAGCCCAAAAAAACGAAAAAGTGACCCCTTTCATACAATATCAACTAGTGCAACTTGAATCTGTATGCAGTATCCTGTATATCACTTTAATACTGCTCAAAAGCTTTCCCAAACGAGTAAAATTCCACAGGTATAGAAAGTGTACTACTAACGCTTTATTTCTCACAAAACATACAGCTATAATCAGTGTCAGCAGGTCTGCCAATTGAACTTGTACAGGGACAGGCTATATTTTGTGATGAAATGTTAAATGTATTATTTAGTGATAAATGGAACAAGCCCGGCTCTTTTCCATTCAACGCCTTCTAAGTGCGGCAACAGTAATAATAACAGTAAAAAAGTGAAAGTAGTAGTAACACTAGGAGTAAACAGCAGGAGTAGTGACTGAAGAAATATTAAAGCATGAGCATTAATAACAAAAAAGTAATTGTAGCAGTGTGGTAAAAATAAACAAAATGAATGGTAATGGTAATAGCAGTAATTGTACCAACAAGCAATAACAGGAACAGCTGCTGTAGTATTTGTAGTATATCAGTAGTGTTTGACAGAAACTTTACTCATGTGAATCCTGTACGTTGGCCTGCAGTGTATGTGTGTGTGTACGGGCCTGTTGAAGATAAGAGTTCGCTGTGGAGAGAGAGGAATTATGCCCATCAGCCCAGCCAGCTGAGACCAGGCACTGTGTTATTAAACAGAGGCCGTCTAGAGGAGCACCCACGTGGCCAAATATGGACATCCAGTCGCCCTCTCTGTCTCCCTGAGGGAGACGAGAATGAACCCAAAGCAACTGGCCGACAAGTGACATGAACACTCTGCACTAAAGAAATACACTTAACACTTTCCATCTCTGTCTCTTTTTTTTTCTCTGCAGGTAAGAAAGATTTCCTGTGCTAAAAAAGCCTTTGTGATCTGCCATGTAAGTAAAGTGTCACAATTTTAGGCTCTCTATCCTGTCGTCCTCCTTCCTCCTTCCTGACATCTCTTCCCTGTGTGTGTGAGTCTATTTGGTGTGTGTGTGTGTGAGATCCCCAGGGTACCTGTTGTTGTGACAGGCTCTTGACTTGAGCGGCGTTAGAAGATAGCGTGTAAATTGTAATCTGGGAGCTCCCATTCCTTAGCCTGTGTCATGCTAATAATGCCGCGCGTCAGTCAAACCTGGCCGCTGATTACAGGCACAAGCCGATGCTATCTCTCCTCCTCCTTCTATTGTGCAGTCACCACAAAAGGAGCCATTTACCAGTGGCAATTTAGCGCCAGGGGGCGAGTATTGGCTGTGCGATAATAGAGACTTAACCTGTATTGACTTACTCCTTTGCATAATCCTTAAGCTAGTGCTAAAGAGTAACTTCCAGTGGGGAGTGTGTGATTATTACAAGGTAACAGCGCAGAGGTAAACAGATGAGTGACACTGGCTGTAATCCTTACGAAGGGGCCGTGAGCTCAGGCTCAAAGATAGAGGAGAGGGAGGTAAAGGAATTAATAAAAGAACACCCTTGTCCTTACATTGTCCTTCAAAAAAATTGTATTTAGACTTCCTTTTGTCTTTTCTGGAGCTCTTATTTTACTCTTTACCCAAGCTACGTGTTGTTATTATCTCCATTAGACATAAGCCTGCAGGGCATTATGTGTCTGTGTGTGCATTAGAGTGTGTATCTGTCTGCAGCTAATCTTGCAAACTGCTGGACCAATCAGCCTAATGTCTTGTGTGCACATTTATGATTGTATGCTAAAAGATCTCTAATGGTTAAGGTAAATCACAGTTGTTGGAAACCTGTTTTATATTGTCACTGACTGCTGACTTCACACTCCTTCTAACGGGCCAGTAGAGGCAACAAGCCTTACCTCGTCCTTCACAGGGTATATTTTGGCCTGAATCACTGCTCAAAAACTGACATCCATGGGAGGGTTCAGTCTCATTTTGAACCGGAGCATCTGCACATGAATGCTCTACCCGATACAATATGCTCCATTAAAGACAGGTACGATACAAGATTAATTTGTCCCTGTTTTTGTCATCTTCGCCATCGGTAGGTCCAACTCCAACTGGGGCACAGCTACACAGCTGCATCCCGGCTGCCATGGCTGTTGTCTGGTTTTGTTACGTCTGCAGCACAGTGTCATACCACACCAAGAGCGCTTCCGAATTGGACAGTTTTGCCTGCCCTATTTTTATAGACTTGCAGAATTTGTTGATTTGGTCATTTTTTCTCGATATTTCTGCTTCTACCATAAATGAGTAAGTAGTCCATGTAGGTAAATGGTTTCTCTTTTGGTCCATTTTAATTGTGTTTGTTGTAGTTGTTTCCTGTTTTGTTGTGGTACAGACTACAGACAGTGACACAAATGGTTAAAATTCCAGTTATGAACAACATGGGTCAAAGATTTGTGGCTGTGTTTTAGTTATTAAAAATATATTCATCTTCATAGTTGTATTGTATTTATACCCACTGCCTGTTAGCAGGAAAACTGGTCCATGCAATGTGCTGCAGCTACTAGAATTGCAAGAATTTTCTTGATTTGGTTGTAGTAGTACAAAGACCACTAGGAATCTCCAACTGAAACACGCCTCCATCAGCACCCACACACACAAACACATTCACACACTTCCCAGTAAACCCATGACTCTTGCTTACATAACCCACCTGCCTCTCCCGACCTTAGCCACATCCTGGGAGCAGCAGGGAGCGGAGGAGGGGTTGGATGACAAGAGGCTGTTAAAGATAAGCATGTTTACTCTAACATTGTGGGGAAGTTGTAGACATCCTTATCATTAACAATGAACAGAGTCAACAATGGAAAGAGTTTAATTTTGTGGTGCTGGCAACAGTTTCAAGAATCTGACAACAAGAAATACAGAGAAGAAATCAATGTTTAGGAAAATGGGGAGCCAGTAAAGAAGTTTTCCTTCAGTTCTGTTTACTGCAGTATCGTATCACCACAGGAGAGAAGTCAAACTGAAGCTGGCAGATAAAGTTTTTGCACAGCACAGTAGCAGGGCTGGCCAAGGTGCAAGGATGACGTATTGGTGTATGACAGTCTGAATGGCAAATCCCGATGGTGCCGTCTGTGCACAACCTCAAGAGCAGAAGCGGAAATTACTGCTCTACCATAACACGTCTTTCCATTCACAATCAGGTGCCAAGCAAAGGAGTAAGAGCACTGCTGAAAGCTGTAAAGAACCCTTGTTAATATTCCACATTTTGACCCCTGATCTCACCACATTTTAAACCCTAGGACATTCCTCTATGACCAAATTCTATCCTTGCGTTGCCCGTGATGGCTGACATCATCACTGTTTTGCCCATTAGGTTTGCCTCTCTTGAGAAGAAACAGCTGCGTCACCCAAAGACCACGTTGAGGGTGTATTTCGGTTCCTCGGTTAAATAGAACATTTGAACTCGGATCTCTGGAGGGCCAGCCAACCCGACTGTTGGGATTAAGGAACAGAGCATGTTGTGCAGTCTCACATTCAACCTCATTTCCCTTCCAAACCTTCATCCACTTTGGCCAGACCACACATCCTTAACCGTTGATAGTTCTGCTGGCTTGCTTATATTTTACTTTACACACAACCGCGCAGTCACGACCTCAGATAGGGATCACATTCAGCCTCGCTTGGCTGCTAACTGCCCTCAATTGCATTTAGGGTTTACAACCGAGCAGAGCTTGAGGTACCCCTCAGTATTTATAAACAGTTATGATCGCATTTGCTCTATGAAATAATCTGAAATTAGTATTTTTCTGGAAGGTCAACAGAAGAGTCAAGTAGAGCGAATTTGCACTGCACTTTCTAAAGTCGTGCTGTTTGTGCGGTTTGGTGTTAGCCGGGCTGCCAGTAAAAATGGATGGGTTGAGCAGTAGGTTATGAAGGGCTGCAGCAGCCGTGATAAAACATCATGTGGGCAGCTGGTAAAGTGCACAGCCCGGCCCTTTTAGGACTGATAAATCCAGGCCTGTTTTGGGGTGTTAAGGGCCCAGAATAGGGGCGGCTGTAAAGGTCATGGTGGAATCAGAGAGTCTGTCGTGCAAGTTTTGAGCTTTAAAATTAACTTGCACCTAGGGAGTAGGCATGTAGTCAACTGCTAAGCCTGTGACTGAAACAGATGGGTGAATTCACTTTCGGATAAGAGGGAAGACAAAAATTTCAGAGGGAATTTTGGAAATTCGCAACCCACAATATCCAGACAATGAATTCTCAAGGTGGCAGATCAGATCCAAAGAACTTTCTTATTGTTGAATTTGATGTCAGATGTGTTCAAATATAGTGATTTATTTCCTTTCTGATTTGTTTGGGGAAACATTTTAGTGATACGGAGGGGGTTGGGCCTCGATGCTGCTCACTGCAGAGGCTGAGATGCCGTGCTGGGGGAGTAATGCAGCGTTATCAGACGAGAAGCGAGAGGTACGGGTGGTGATGGAAGGGGGAGTACATGTGCCATGTGATGCAGAGAGAGGTGATAATGAGCCTTGTCTTAGCCTTCCATATCCCCCCTTCCCCAACACTTCCACACAATCTCTGCCATCTGCCTCTCTGATTGTGCTTCGTCTACAGTACCAATGACTAACTGGCTGGCAACCGTTCCTCTCTCCTCTGGGTTGTCTCTGCGAATAAGCATGTGTTCTTCATCAAACTCTCTCTTTCTACCCATTGTATTCTTTCTCAGCATTTCTTTCATTACCCCCTCTCTCTTTCTCTCCAAATCCCTTGAATCAGTCCGGAGTCAAGTGAAGATGCCGAGAGGGGGCATTTGCTGATCAGCTGATGAATTTCACAAAGGGTCAGAAGAACGGGGATTACAGCTCGACTCATGATGAGCTAGCAGCTCCAGCTCATCAGGGCGCGTGATGGCAGTGTCTTGGCATCTGGAGATCTGGGAGGAGGGCATCAATGTGAAACGACAGCAAGTCGTAACTGGCTGGCGGCATACTGACAGATCTGGCTCAAATGCCACTTTACCCTTCAAAACCGCTAAATCCAGCTTCAAAAGTCAGCGAAGCGTTGCTAGTTAAAGCCTTTTGGCAATGAATGTGAGGTCACTGACATTTATCTGGGAGATCATTTGAAAATGAGCCAGGCTGTTGCAACTACGAGATCCTGGGTTTAACAAGAGTGCCAACACAGCGAGCTGTGTAGCTTGCCTTTAATTTAACCCCGCTGGACTGTAGCGCAGCTGGAGGCAGCCCTGTTTGCTGGATACAAATCCTCTGCTAGTATGTGTAACACCCCCCTCAGAGCGCCTCACACACAAGAGTGCATTCCTCTCACCCAGGGCAGGGATTGGTCAGAGGATCCCTTACCCTATTTAAAATCCTTTATGTAGCAGCCAAACCAAGCTGTGGATCAGGTGGGAGTTACTCAGAGAGAAAAATGTGTTTGTGTGTACGTATGTCTGTCGTTGTATGTTTTTAATGAGGACCAAAAGTTGTTGAACAAATTTGACCAGCCTGAAGACTTTAGATGTCCTCATAGCTGTTAAGGATTTTCTGGTTAAGGCATTGTTTAAAACATGTTAGAGTCTGGATTTGTTTAAAGTTGTACTTGCTTTAACATTGAAGTTTAGCAGTAAGTCCTGATGATAAAATTTTAGGCTAAAATTTCAGGACATTTGTCCCTAAGGAGATCCTACATTTCTCATGATTAAAGTAGATAGTCTTTTTTAGACCCGTCATGCCTGGTAAACTCCCGTGTCTTTTAAGCTTCACAGACCCAGTTTGAAAGGCAGGCTTTCTCATAGAAGTATCAGATCTCCAAGTCTAAATCAAGATAACCTTGATGACATCATCAGGGTTTTTCATTTATTGCAACCACTGAAAAAAACTCACGTCGAAGAGAGTTCATACAGGTTGAGTTGTACTCCCTGTGATGAATAAACTCATTGATATGTTGGTAGGTGTAATAAGGAATGAAGGTTATAACGTAATCATCTTTAAGATTCAGTCCAGCTTGATAAAGCGGCGCTTTGGGTGCGGCGGACTCTGCCAGTAACGATAAAAATTCTCTGTAGAGAAGCAATTGCCAAGTGCAGATAAATTGAGTGCCCCAAAAGTGCTTTTTTAAACAATAGACATTGAACAAAAACATTTTTGAGGAAAAAGGAGGTCCGTAATACAAATCTTTAGGATTCTACATTAAACAGACTTATGTAGGCAGCTAAGGGAAGGGAAATAATCGTGATCAATTGAGGGTTGTCACTTTGATAGAAAAACAATAATGAATGTGTATATGTGTTTGTGTGCTGTACGGTGTGTTTTCATATGCGTGCGTGGTGTGGTGTGCTGTCCACAGGCTGCTCGTTAGTACAATGTCAGACATGTCCATCAGCAACATCCCTTGCTGCGCAGTGTGTGAGCTCTGGGATTCACAGAGCCTTAACACTGTTTTTTGTTGCTGTTTTTTGTTTGTTTGTTTTCATTTTTGTTTATTTATTTGTTTGTTTGTTTGTTTGTTTTTGTATAAGCATGCAGTGGGAGAATTTTTCCTGATCTTCTAATCTTGCAAGCTTTGGTCTGCTTTGCTGAAAAAATTAAAATGAAGATAAATAAATAAAGATCAGATCAAGCCAAACTTGTATGACACCCTCTCACACATCCCAGCACTTTGTTTTTTTTTGTTTGTTTTTTTGTTTTTGTTTTTGTTTTTTTTTTGTTTCAGTAGCAACACCTAAACCTCAGCAGTGGAGGCTGCCCTCCTGTAACTGGCAAACTCAATCAACAGCAAGAAATTTAAGAACAAGACTTTCCCTCGTCACCTTTGGCTGTTGGCGAGACTTTTGCTCCAACGAGATAATCACATTCAATTAGTGGGTGTGAGGGCAGGAAGACTGTGTAAGGCTGAGTGGCAAGCGAAAGTGAGAGACAGAGAGAAGTCAAGGCTGCATGGGTCTAATCCCGGTCCTCCTTATCACAGCCGACCTCTGGGAGGTTGTGTGTGGATCCTGATCCTCTTGGGGCCCCTATAGGGTGGTGGGGGGTAGGGGTGTTCCTTTTTTCCCCTGATCAGACTTCAAAGGCGGTGCAGGGAATGGCGGTCATCGCTTCTTTCATTACCAGGAGCTTTACGCTAATCTGCGAGGGCACACCTGATGCCTCTCCCCTCTCTGACTCCCACAAATGAACACCCTCCCCACCTTTTCTTTTTCTGCCAGGGGGGCTAAATGCTGTGTAATCTTGGTATAAAGGAGCCTTAATCCTCAGCAGTCGGGTCTCGTACTCCTGTACCGCTACCTGAAGACGGGATAAATTCCCGAGCTCGTTAATTTGTTAATCAGAGCTGGGTTTGAGGAAAGGCCTGGCGGGGATCAGAGGATGAGTCCGAGTAGTTGTCAGTCAGAGGGGGAGTAACAATCTCTGACCTATGCAGGAAAGCATGTGTGATATGGAGAGACAAATATAATGGTGGACTGATAAAAAATAGATACAATGAAAAAATAGCCCATAAGCTGCCACTATGCTGGGTGGAATACAGTTTTGAGCATTTTTTTTACTATTGACATTTTAATAGACTTAGCAATAGCTCAAATCAGAAGATAACCATCGGTTGCTGCCCCCATTAAATTGTGCAGGGATGACTTTTTTTGGAGGCGACCCCAGAAGTTAGCATCGTCCTGGTTCCCTCAACAAAGACCCTGTAAGATGTTTTTCATTGCATTTTGGATTGATGCAGAAAATAAGCTCTGTCACAAGCAAAAGTTTATGATACTTAAATGTTTTGCTTAGTAACATCATTTTCACAATTGAGCAATACCTTTATGATTTTTGAAGTGTAAATGCAGTGGCCAGATGTAAAAGGCTAACGTTAGGCTATAAATAAGCTACACCACAGTCACATGATTTCATGTCTTCACCACCACAACGAGGCTCTGTAGCGGAGACTCTTTATAGACATGGATGACATGACAGCACCCCAGAAGTGAAGCCAAAACATCTTGATCGCCCCCTGGTGGCTGGCTGCAGTATGTGTCATAAACCCCGCCCCCTCCATGTTAGTGGATAGGACATGAGCCAAACTAAAAACTCAAATTACATCAAATAAATTTATCTCAAAGATGGTCTAGGTAGTTCTCACGCTTCTGTACGTGCAAGTGTCCATCTTTCTGATAAGTTTGGTTTTGATTTGTTATGTGATACAGTAGAAATAGAGTATGACGTCATGAATGCCTGCCGACAATGTGTGCCAATCGGTGTGCTCGCAATCAGTGGCGCTGCTCATGATTGGTCAGATGGGTGTTTGGGTGGGAACTCGACACTGCCGCTGACTGGCTCCAAGCCACGTCACCAGCGCAAGACAGCAGCAGCTGTATGCAGGATATCCTGGCTTCATTTTTGTATAGTGGGAGTGAGTGGTAACCCGTCGTCCATCTTTAAATACAGTCTATGCTCTGTAGTCTAATTTAGCCTCTTGTTAGCAAGCACCTTTTAGAAGACACATTAAAGCTTCAGAATTCATGGGTGGGGTATTTACTGATGTATTTTATGTCGTTGAACAAAATGTTAATATCTCTTAAGCTTGTGTTAGATACAGACCTTATTTCAGGCATCTAACCAAAAATCCATTAACTTTGAGACAAGGGAACAGGCAGTGTAAAAAACTCATTTCCAGGTTTTAGGACCCATTCCCAACTTGTTTGATTCCCAACTTGTCACCCTCAGTGGGCAGTCTTTAAAACACTCAGTTTCAGAGAAATGTTTGACAAAAGGACCCTGTTATCATTCACACAGAAGTTGTAACTTGTTACTCAGAGTTAAAGAGTAACCCGTAATCGTCGGCTGTAGAAGCTCCTTCAAAGAATAAACAGCCCCCTGAGTGGTTTTCACTTGTTTTTCATTCAGATCAAGGTTTGCATGCTGCAAAAAAGCAGCAGCTAATTGGCCAGTACTGTGGGGTTTGATAAGGGGCTGTTGTTAAATGAGGAGCAGGATGAGCAGAAAAACATCAGTAACAACAGCTAAGTGCAAAAGTCAACGTACTTTTTTAGCTCTAGCTGTTACATTTCCATTTCCGTCAAGGAATATTTTCTTTTCCTGATTTTAGCTTGGGGAATACTGGAGTATGTATCCACTGTGAGCCTGCATGGAGCTTACTTTAAGGCACATCAGGTCACATGCAAAGAACCCGAGCACGAGACAAAACTTGGAACAGATTTTACGTTTTTTTTATGATAGTCCATTGTAACAGGAAAATGAATTTCCACTAACTTCATTTTCAGAGCTCTGGCTCTCAGTAGCATTAGAGTTGATTTGCCAAGGGCCTCTGGAACAGAGAATGTAACAAGAAGTGTTTGGCTCCACAGTGCAGCACTGGTGTGAACTGCACTCCCTGCCCCGGGCCTGTTCTCCGTATAATTCTTTCCCTGGGAATCTGTAAGAGATAAAGATCGATGTGAGGGCTGGAACCATGCCCCCCTCGCCCCAACCTCTTGCTCCAGCGCTCATGCCCCCCATTTTCATCCTCCTCCTCCTCCTCCTCCTCCTCCTCCTCCTCCTCATCTACTTCTCCTCCTCCTCATCTACTTCTCCTCCTTTCTCTAAATCTCTATTCATCTTCTCATGACCAGCAGTAATTACAGCAGCTCCTCACCCTCACCGCCAGAACGAGCTGTTTACATTGGGCCACTTGCCTCTGGCTGTTGTGGCCGGCCTCTCATCCCCCATTGA
Organism: Epinephelus fuscoguttatus; assembly: GCF_011397635.1. Taxonomy (NCBI): domain Eukaryota; kingdom Metazoa; phylum Chordata; class Actinopteri; order Perciformes; family Serranidae; genus Epinephelus; species Epinephelus fuscoguttatus. The sequence goes on from NC_064752.1 coordinate 42,323,925, forward strand.
GCCCAGCAGGAGCAGCCGCACAGTCACCAAAAAGCAGCTCAGCGCGACCCAGTGCCCGCCAGGCCCAGCTCACCCAGGCTCCCACCCAGACACTTGTGCTCCGCCCAAAACCCCACAGAGCTCCATCAGTCATGTTCCTCATACAGCTTCTCTTTTTCCCCCTCTTTCTAGTGGCAGCCCTCTACAGTTTGGATATCAAGCCCTGCTGGGGGAAAACCATTTAATTCGTTGAAGGTTTTAGTGTAAAGAGGCAGGTCTCAAAGCCAACAGTTCTACCGCACACTTTTTTTTCCCTCCATGTTTTCTGTGCCTGAGGGTTGAAGCGGAATGAAAGATCGTACTCCCCAGTGCCACTGCTGCGTACAGAGGAGGTATGTTTGTTTACACACAGGCAGCCAGGGAGTGCTGTTTAGAGCTACGGAGCCAGCGCAGGATCCTTCTAGTCAAGCTGATGATGTGTTGCACTGGGTGGGGCCAGGCCCCCCCCCCCCCACCATTCTCTGTCCCTTGGACCCAGGTGCTTCCTGTCTGCCTGCTGGAAAAGTATGAATGCGCCCGTGATGGACCAAGTCAACCATGAGCTTTGCGCTGTTGCTGCTCCTGCAATGCCCTGTGGGACTGGCAAAAGGGCTTTAAACATCCAACTGTTTTTTTTTTTTCTCTCTCTGTCTATTTTTCTGCTCCTCCACCTCCCACGCTCTCTGCTGTTCTCTTGGACTCTTGTAATGAAAGAAATAAATTTGTCACCAACATCTGCAGAGAGAGTTAAATTTTAAGCAGGCAGCTTTGCATTTCTCATCCTACTGTGCGTCTCTCCCTCTTCTCAGGTGTGGCCGGTTGCAGAGCTAACAGTGTATTGTTCTGTGCTTGCCTTATTTCTCACATTGTTCTCCAGAGCAGCCCTGGAGTTGTACTTCAGCAATAATTCCAAGACAAAGGAATATTTTGGCAGATGTTTTCACAAATGAGAATGGATTTACAAGTTTTAGTGCCAGCTGTGGCAGTTCTATAAAGTATTTATATGCTCCCTAAAATATGCATTTTATATGTAACTGGAGCTGTCGTCTGTTAAAACGAGCGCAGGTCGACCTGCTTGGAGCTGCGTGCTTCTTGCAGCCTGGGTTTTGTATCTGGATAGAGGCTCAGTTCTGTGAAGATCATTCTTGATTCCTGTCCAGCCGGCCTTGCCCTGATCTGTTAAACACAACACTGGAGGGATGGAGCGACCCCTGGTGGCTGCTGTGTGCACTCACAACTTCTGAGCCATTTCACTCCACAAAGCAGCCTGTCAGAAATGAGAAGTCCTAGTGAAAGGAACATGTCACTGTTGGTTGTTGTGAATTTTTAGTTTGATGGCTCCCCACCGCAGTTACATTCATTCCCTTCTTTTTACTAGCTGACTCACTTATCCCACCTGTCATGCTCATGTTTTATGTCTGACACAAAAGCATTTAACCAACAAGCTCTGATTTATGACTTGCCTGAAAGGTGTAATTTGAGGTTTCGGGTGGAAGCTTGGAAAAAAAACTTGCTGTCAAGTCATGCAGGTACCAGCCGGAGCTGTGATCATTTGCACCCTCTATTCCTTCAACACCCCAAGGTTCAGCCTCTTCAACCTGTGGTGAAGTGAGGAGGTGACAGAATACATAAATGACACCTCTCCTCCTCCTCCTCCTTTTCCTCCTCCTCCTCCTCCTCCATCTTCTGCACCATCACATGAGTCATCAGATGAGTCGGTCTTAGAGGACTAAGTGAACGACGGTAATAACGGACAGCCCGACTAGGCATGGGAGTACATTAGTGGCTCGTAAAAAGAGTTGATGGCACCCGCTGGCTAGCTGTTCCCCCATTGTCAGGTGTTTCATTGGCCTCTCCCCGAGGGTATCTCCATGGCGATGGGTGCAGTAAAGGTGGTGTTTATTTCTCGGTACCTATGTCTGCCCTGTCCGACGCCAGGAGTCTGTGTGTGCTGATAAGACCTGAGACTGGCTGGGAAGAGACAGGGACTCAAGGTTAATACTCACAGTCTGGGAGACGTTTGCTTTTGCTTTAGGGTAAAGTTGTGCAAGAAAACTTTATTCCCGTTTGTTCAGTGGAACAGCAAAGTAAATGACTGTATTTCCAGACAGCTCTGTGAACTAGTTTACAGCAAAGACGGCACCATTAAATAAATCATTAAAGACAAGTAAGAAATCACTCATAAAAAAGGTTTTTGTACATTAGTGCTGCAATGCATCTAGTCTTTGCTGTCTAAAAGGAGCACAAACAGGATGGTACACAAAGGTCAGAAGGGTCATACCCAGTTTGACCCTGAGAGTCGTCCCACACTTTGGTGTGAGCAGTGACCTGAGCAATGACTCGCCAAGGTCAGTAACAGTTCACATTTGTCCCTCACCTCTTCACTGTCACCCTTCCACCCATGGCACTCTGCCTAGGTCTTTAACCTCCACTGCAATGCTGTTTCAACAGGGTCTTTTTGTGCAGTGCCGGAATTAGCACAATCAGTGCCCTAGGAAAGGGTGGCACCCCTGTCACCTATAGTAAGATTAACCCCTGTTTCTGTGACCCACTTTTAACTTGACGTATATATGATAGCTTCTATAGACATGTGTGACATGCTGCAGAAAACATTGACATGTAGCGCTTTAATTTTCCACCTGAATGAGTTGAGGGATTTTTATTTTGGTTTTGCGCTGGGCTAGATGTGCAGATAGGCAGGGAAAGACGGTCCTGGAGCCAGCTGTGGAAACAGAAGATAGTGAGCGAGCCGGCGAGGAAGTGAAAGGGATTTGGTGAGCGGGATCTGCGCAGCTCTGCAGAGATGGAAGTTTTCATTTCCTCAGGATAGCTCTGGCTGTTTGAACAGGTGGGCCATCCCCCCCGAGGCTGTAAACGCTCTGGCCCCTCTCGCATCGTCCAGTTTGTGCTGTCTCTCCTGGGCGTCGCATTCTTCATTCCAAGCCACGGCAGAGCCTCAGGAGCAGGGAAGAGATCTCTTTTCCCAGCTCGTCGTTTTGCAGGAGAGCCCAAACAGAGTCACTAATGCTTTTCCAGTCACCCTCCTGTCATTGCTGTTACTGCCGCTCAGAGCAGCTGGGCTAAGAGACATGGAAATGCTTGTTAAAGGGGGGAAAGTGAGCATCTGAACACACTGATTATAGAGGGCGAGGAGGGGAGATGGAGCAGTGTGTTTGTCTACATGTTTTGTGTGTTTTCCCCAGGGGCATGGATGCACCCAGACTGAGTCATGCTCGACTGGAGCCATGGCTCCGGCTCCCTGAGCTCCTTTCCCTCTTTTTCTTCCTACCTCCCCTCCCACTGTCGACACAACCAGCTGGGCTCCTGAAACATCCAAACACACACACGTTGGAGAGGTACTTGATGGGAGGACAGACGGAGTGATGAAATGCCAGCAGGAGTAGGGGCGGGCGGTGTGAGCCCCACATTGAGATTGATGGCCTGCTGTAGAATCTAGCAGGTAAACACCAGTGTGGCCCCTCCTCCCCCACAGGACGGCACTCTGGGATTAGGCCACTTGTTGAAGCCGATTCCACAAATTCTCAGTTTGCTAAAAACCACACGCCCCCTCTTACTCTCACCTCATGTCTGTCTACTTGTTTATGTTTTTCTCATCCACTTCCTGTCTCTACCTCGCCGTCTCCTCTCTTCATTTCATTCTTCTCCTCCTTACTGAGCATCTGTGAAAGTCATTACAGTGTTTAACATGTACGCAACATGAAAGCAAAACAGAATGCTTTGAGGCTCCTTTGCTGCTCAGCATCAGTGGGTGCACTCCCAGACTTTGAAATATCACCAGTAGGTGGCGATATGACTCTTCAGAAGCTCCATCAGAGCTCTCTTTAATAAATAACCTCGCTTCCTTGCCCTTATTTGATCCCACTTCCCTTCAGCAAAACAATGTCTCGTTACTGCTTTGTGTGATTTTTAAAGAAAAGAACCTGGATGTCTCAGAAAGTTTCTCAACTGCAAGATTTCCTTTTCTTTTTTTTCCGCCACATGGTCTGCTTCTAATGAGATTTATATATATTTGAAAGAGTAGCACATACAGCCTGCCAAGCTTTAGTAATGTTGGTAGTATGTGAGGATTGAAAATGATTTGCGGTACAAGCGAAGACCACCTGTGTTTGCGGGCAAATTACCTTGGATCTCACACACTGAATTATTTACAGCACGCTCTCACACCGTATAGTAAATATTTCACAGTATATACTGTGAGATCCTCACAAGGGTAGACTGCTATGGATTTTTGCTCCATCAGCATTTGCAGTGCAATACATCCACCACATGTTGTGCAGTTTGAGAATTATACAAAATGTCAGGTCGGCTGTATTGACAGATTTCACCCTGAACAAAAAGCCTCTTTGGAGAATCCAGGTGGTTTGCTATCTGGCAGTGTTTTCAGTATTATGACTCATTTTGTATCCATTTCCTGTCTCTTTCTTGCTGTCTGTGAGTGGTCTGACCTTGTGGATGTAACCCTCTCTTTCTATCCATCTCAAATGACATGACCTCTCTGTAGAATGAGAGTAGATCGCAGCTCTCCGAGGGCTGTTTAGTCTGGACGGCAGCTGAACTCTCGCTGGCCTCGCCTCTCACTTATTGTGTGTGTTTTCGTGGGCAAGCTGTTTGTTGTTTCCCCATCGGTGCTGGAATGTGAGTGAAAGTGCATGCCAGAGAGAGTGTGTGTGTTTGTGTGTGTGTTTATGTCACTAGGGGTAGATTCTACGATCCCAATCTCAGTGCTGCATGTATTGGCAGAGGGCAGCGGCTTGGGGCAGATTTGTGATGTAATCGAGAGTTAATCTCTGCCCTGTTACTTGCTGATCAGCCCCCCTCAGGACGGTCAACCTAGGCATGCATGTAAACCTCACCGCCCAAACACACACACTCGCACACACTCATATCTGCAGCTCTGCCATCCATCAGCTCCCTTCCAACTCCCATCTGAACCAATAATCTCATTACCAAAGCGAGCGCATGAGAGAGAACAAAAGCTCCGGTTCACCTGAACCCTCGTACTCATTACACATCAAGAGCAGCATTAGAGCCCGCTGGACAGAGGAAATCACATTCTCGGCCCAGCTCGGTTGCATAACATGACTAGCTGAGCTGGTTGAACAGCCAACAGAGCTGGAGCTCAGGGCCAAGCACGCTGATGTAGACAGGGTTGACCAGTGAGCAGCGCTTTTCATTCTCAATTTAAGAGGAAAGACAAAAAAAAATATCCGAATTAGCGTTTCTTGGCACATCGAGTGATATTTCAGCATCTGAATTCTTTCCTTGCTGCTTGGACAGGATTATCTCAGATTATTATACAGTTGTAAGGATGGTGTGACCTCAGAGGGGTAGTTGAGTTTGCACAATCTTTAATCGTTTTGATGGAAAATCTCATTCCTCAGTTTCAGTTGCTGTGTTATAACTTATTTTTCATTTTGTTGGGCACAGCTCTGATGAAGACAGATACCGTAACCTCAACAGAGAAATCTTTTAACAATGGGACATCGCCCCTCGAAGAGAGCCCTTGACACTTTTGGGATGCAGGTTGCCATGGCGACATTCGGAAGCAGGTTGTGTTTCCTTGGTGACTGGGGTCTTGACCGGCATGTGCATTAGCTTTCATTGTTGGAGTCCCTTCAGAGGCTGCCTTCATCTCCGATCCCCACACACACACACACACACACACACACACACACAAAAGGTGTTCTCAGGGAAAAAAAACTTTCACCAAGGTCATTATGGCAGCATCTCACAGAAAATTCCTTGTACATTTACAGCGTGTATTGGTCTGCTCTCACTTTCTCAAAGATGTGTCCGTCTTTCTTTACCTTCATCTGGTTTTTTAGACTTTGTCTTCTGGAGCGATACTGAGGTTGGCTAATGGTTTTTCCTGCTCACCTGTTTCCCCCATTAGGAGCGTCTGTGTGGTGAGACAAAGGTGAAACAACAGCATCAAAGCAGACGGGTTAGTTAGACATCATGTCAACCTGTGGCTCTCAATTAGGAGCAGGGGGAGATGTTACCCTGGGACGGCTAATGACAGCCCACTGGGACCTGGGAGAGGGGAGAAGGAAGGAGACATGCGGGGTCATGAATCCAATCATCTTTTCGTTTTTCTCTGGCTTGCTTGGGTTTGATTTGAGCTTTTTGTTGAGGCTATATATGTGCTTGCCACATTGTCCACCTCAGTCTGCAAAATCTGCGGTGAATTCTTATGTAAATTACGCATTTATTCATTTGAGTTTTCATTTAAGATTCTTTTTTCCTATATATAAAGTCAGCAATGTGCCCAGAGTTTCCTTTGCTGTTGTATAAATAGACGCTCTCTGCCTTAAAGAGGAGCTTACACTTAAAGAATTAAAGTTCGTTTCAGTGCAAAGCTTTCGTGCTCTTGAGAGCTGTGTCAGAGGATTGTTCTCCCTGACAATAACACAATTATACTGGAAACACTCGAGGAATGCACCAGTGCAACTTCTTTTCTCCAAACCCAATACCTCTACTCAGGATGTCTGAATACAGAGTAGTTATTCGATACCAGGGCTTTATTTTCCCAGAATTTAAAGTCTGTATACCCACAGTACATTTAACACAGTGGGATCATTTTTATGAGAGGTAACATCAGGGCAGGGACTGCCGTGGCACTCAGCCTATCATGACTGAATGAATGCAGCTTAAAGTGGAGACAGCATCATTTTATATTGGAGCTGTAGGTGGTGGGACAAAGTCATTGTTTTAGAAGTCACAAGTCTCAAGTCTTTGCACTCAAGTCTCAAGTCCTAATCTTTGAGTTTCGAGTCCTAAACAAATCATAATGTGGTCTTCACCGAATGCAGTGCCAAGTGCAACAACAAGTGCGACTGCACTTAATCATAATAACATGTCATACTGACATTACACTTTCATATAGCACAATTAATCAGTGCCACAGCAGAATGAAATTTGCACTGTATGTTTCTGTCCTGTTTTGTTGTTCATATATTGGAAAAAGTCTAAAACCTTCTCATTCCAAATTTGTAAGACATTTCTGTAAGGCTTTTCTTCCTTTAAAGTGATATTGTTTGTTGTTACATGTGTAATGTCCGAATGAAAAAAAAGATTAACATTAGTTTAGACAGGAGATGAGAGTAAATGAATTGCAACATGGCACACTTTTGATAACATAATTTTTTAAACTTTGGGCTCGGGGGGAAGGCATCAAGTATTTTCAAGTCAAAGGTGAAGTCACAAGTCATTGGTATCTAAGTCAATTTGGAAGTTGTTTTTGTCAAGTCAAGTCTAAAGTCATCAAATGTGTGACTCGAGTTTGATTCCAGTCTAAATCATGTGACTCGAGTCCACACATCTGAGAGCTGTATTTAATATGGACCAGCCAATACCTGATCCACCCAATCATATCAGTATCAGGGCCATTATCAGTTCTGCGTATCTTTATAAAAACTGAAACCTTGAAGTCTTTTTGGAATGAAAACTGCCTTTTAAAGATGGAGGATAATAGCACTGAATCCCGTCTATAAACCCAAAAATACTAGCGTACATTGAATTCTAGTCTTCAAAACCCCTAGTCCACTGTGTTTTCAAGTTTCCATTTGAAAGATTTTCATCTGTTATGTACTGAGTGTTCAATAGTGGTTTACTTTAGGTCATGTATCAACCACAATGTAAGCTACAAAAGATGCATGCTGCTCCTTTGTGTGGAGGTTTCCGTTGAGATCTTGATTGTCATTGTAAGTACAACAGCAATCTGGATCATAACCGGTGTTATCACTTCTGCCCGTATTCTGTGTGAATAATCACTCTTTTGTTTGCTTGACTTCAGTGAATAAGCCAGTGTTTCCTGTCTACAGTTTTCTACTTTACATTTTGCTTTTGTATTCAGCTTTGATCTTCAGATTTGTTAGTGTTATTCAGAGGCTTCTGCCTGTGTGATCTGCTGTCCACAGCCGTTCCCTCCAGCTGGCAGCACAGTCAGCCGTGACTGGCACGTAATACCTCCTCACCTCTACCACTCAGCGGCAAAAATCGATCTTTTTTTTCTTCCTTGGCTGAGGGACGTCCACTGGCTCGGAAGCGGTCTGAATAATGGTGTATTAGCTGAGAGCAGTAGATAAGGAAGTAGTCAGTGGTGGACTGAGGAAAGAGTACTTTGTAGTGAGAAGCTTTGACAGAGATAGATGGGGCTGAAAGAGCTCAGAGTGTGTGCCTCAGTGGAAAGGTTTCTTCTGGCAGAGTGGTGCATTTGGATACTGCAGATAGAGATGGTTTTAGCAGCACTGTATTCAGCTGCAGCAGGGAAATGATTGTTCTTTGCTCAAGAGTTCTGTTTGGAATATTTTAGCTGGACTGTGCTACGCTGTAATTACCACTGAACTGTTCGCTACCTGGCCAAGAGTATGTGAACACTGGGCCATAACATCCCCAAATGATTGCTGAACATCTAATTTCAAAACCATAGGCATTAATGTTATTCACCAAAAATGTGTAAATGTTTTTGTTTTTGGTAGATTGTCTCAAGAACCACAAGATGGACTGACATTAAATTTGGCACAGATATGTTTCCTAGACAGTGTATCCTAATGTCTTGTATCCAGATTGTAGATAATGTTTAACCTGATTAAATTGACACCTAGTATTAATACGTGTTGTGAGCGTCCACGTGAAGATCCGATTGAGATCCGATCACTCTGTCCAGCTCAAACAAGCCAATGTTTGCAGCGGTTTGCCACCATTTGCTAAGCAATTGCTTCATAAATGGCTCAGTTGCTATATGAATTGTCAAGTTCTGCTTGTACACTTTCATCTTGATTGTGGCCCATAATGACCCCGCTCCCCCTTATCAGCAGCTATTATTATAAGAGAAAATGACAGTTACATAGGGTGCATATCATGTTGTCTGTTTTCAGAGACAATACTGGTGCAAAAATATATATAAATATATTTGGACTCTGGTCCATAGTTTTCTTTCTTATATACACATCAGAGCCAGTCAGGAAGATTTTGAAGGCAACACCGAGGTCAGTGAGGATGAAACAGCCCTGCCTGATAAAGACAGTGATCGACAGGTGAGGAAGATACTCCAGTAGCATTAGCATCAGATGAGAGAGAGACCCCTGTACACTTTGCAGCTTCAGCATCAGCAGCTGCTGACTTGCTGGTTTGGAACAGTCACACATAATTATGTATTTCCGTCCATGAAGTTGTTGTATGTGAATTGGAAACAGAATTGTGTCCCTGACTGACTCCGAAGAGGGTTTGGCCGATCGGGTCACAAACGTCCTCAATGCATTTTGGGTGCAATTACACCTGTACTACCATGTGGTCAAGCTCTATCCAATTGCAAACCGAACACCCAAAATGCATTTTTATGTCACGTGTAAAGAGGATCAAAGTTTTCACTTTTTCAATGAAGTATTTCCATGTCTACTTGATGGATTAGCACAAAATGTTGTACAGACATTGTCTCCACTTGTCTAAAATACCCTGGTATCGGACTCAAAAATCCACCATCTGTGTGTCTCTGTTCTTTTATCAGTCGTGGGTTTTAAAACAGTGAATTTAAATCAGCCAATTATGGCTTGAAAAGTGTGGTGCCAAATCCTCATAACACCTTGGAAAATTCTGGAAACAAAAGATGTGCCACAACATAAATTAACAGTTTTTTTGTGAAAGCCAAATTACAATGTGTTTTTCAATGCTGGGTAATGACATATAGTGAAAAGCCCTTGCTGTTGTTGGGATTAGTGGCTGCTCTTGTAGCGTCACTGAAGGTCTTTGAGGACTCGTGCTGCATGTTCGTCCTCACACACTCAAATGTGGTGATGCAGTAGCCAGCTGCTCTGCTACTCTTATTGTCAAGTTGTTGTTTTTTAAGCCAGAGAATGGGAGTCACTTGCTGGCGGGGGACTGCCCTGTCGTGGGGGACCTCTCACCTCGCTCCCCTCTTGAGGTGTCCCCCAAGTCCCCCGGCAGGCTGTCCGTGTCAGTTTGACTGACGGGTACAAAGTAACCACTGTGTGCTTTAAGGTCCCCAGCTCGCCCCGTCACTCAGCTGTCCCAGGACAATGCCCGACTGTCCCACCCCCTCGACCTGCCTCTTTGTGTCCTTATTGAATTACAGCACAAGTTGGTTCTGTGCACTCTCGGAGTAATTGAAAACATGTGATTAAAAAAAGGCAGGGATGTGCACCACTGAACGTGACTCCATCCAACAGGAGCACCGGTCAAATGGCGCCTGTGAAAGATGATATCGGCATGTGGCATCCTCATTATGAGGACTTAAACGTCCCCTTTGTAGGTGTTAAGACCGGAGCCAGGATTTTTGAAGTGATTGAAGGGATTGTGCCGACCTCAAAATGAAGTCATGTTCCACCAGTCTGCTGCAGACAGAGCGTATCCTTTTAAGGTGCCTCCTCACTCTTGGCCTTGTCAGGGTGTCTGCTGCCAGGATACAGAAAGGCTGTTATACCTCTTCATGCTACTGTGCTGCTGTAAGTGTAAGGATTTGAAAAAAGTCTACAAAGTCCAAGTTCTCTCTTTTTGTAATATTGTTATTTATGTTGGATTTTTTTGGGATATCTCATTTCTTTATATTGCATCCTTACTTGCAAATCCCTTATCTAAACTAATCCAAACTACAGATATTGGTCCAGTTTTAAGAGCCAAAACAATGTTTTCAGGATTTCCAAACACTGAGTTGGTTCATTCCTGTCCACATAGCTTATCACACGATTTTTGCAAAAATGTTCTACAATAACTGAGCTTTTTCTCTGCGCTGTCTTCAACCAAACTGTTGGAGCAAGTTCAGCATTCCAAGCTTGTGATTGGCCAGGAGTAAGAGAGATTCATAATGTACCTTATCAGGAGAAAACATTTTACCCTTATGTAATGACAGTGGGGTGGGTTTTAACATTAGTCTACTCACGTTTGGATTCCAGGGATAGTCTTTGATCCTGTGGACGTCATTCATTTTAGAACAGAAATAATTCTTCCATCAACAGAAAACTAATCAGGAACTGTTCTGACAGTAATCATTTAAATCTTTTTTTTTTTTTTCAAGCAAAAATGTCAAACATTCCCTTGTCTCACATCACAGTAACGTCAGTATCTTCAGCTGTTGTTCCCACAAAACAGGAGATCTGAAGATAGCTTGACAATGGCCTGTTTTGTTCCTCCTTTTTCTAGTTTCCGATGTTTTCTAGAGCAAATGATTGACCTATTATGTAAGGAAATAATCAGCAAAGTGATCAATAATGGAAATATTTAGGAGTTGCTTCCCTAATTGGTTCATCAGCATAATAGGGCTACAACTAACAATTATTTTTATCGCCAATAAATCTGTTGATTCCTTTGTTTGGTCTGTGAAATTGGTGAATAATATCTATAGGGAATAGATTGTGTCATCATAACAGCAAGTCAGTCATTCTGGGAGGATAAGGCTAATAAAGCATTGGGGTAAGCTAACATAATGTGTATCATTTTGCTAGATACTGGCGGATAAATTGCGCATGAGTAGCTGCCGTTTTGTTAGCATTCAGTTAGCATACCTGTAGTTAGCTCGTCTTTGACAGGGCGAGTGTGCTGTTGGCTTGTCGATCTGAAGGTCTTGTACCCATTTGTTTGTGAATTAGACATGGTCCTCCAAAGATTTAAAGTTTCTGAATAGCTGTCAGGTGTAGACGCTTACCTTAAATACCAGATAGACTTCAGGGATGATAATGTTGATGGGTGGCAAGCTGTCAAGGTCTGTAAAGATCAATATGAACCCACTTCAGCTTTGTAATATTTCACCTCTTTACCTCTGTCGAGAGCTTCTCTTTGTATGAACATTGGTCTTTCATACGCGACAGCATATTTCTAGTGATGTACAGTTGACAAATGATTAGACCAGTAGCTACCAAAGCTAAGAATACATGTATTCGGTCCAATGTGATTGCTTGCAGTGCGCGTACGCCAATAGTCTCTGGCTTTGGGGTTTACCTTTGGGTATGCAGTCCAGTGAATATGTGCAGTAGTGGTTTTCCACTTGCCCCTCTCGCAAGTTCCCAATCAGCTCATAGACTTCAGATTGTGGTGATGTCATGGATTTTTAGACTTTTTTCAGCTCAAGGTATACAAATATAAAACCTCTATAGATCAGAAATTCATAATAGAAAGATTCACAATTGACCTTGTTTGTAATTTGACATGTCCTGTCAACACTTTAATAGACGTCTTTTTAATAATGGAGATCTATGGGGAAACTACTTTCAGGGCCACGGGAGATTTATTTTTTATTTAATTTTTTTTGCTGCAATACCGCAAGTGGCCACTGGGAAAAATGGAAGCCAGGCTGAGCAGTGTTTCCGGGGGCCTGACAGCCACTTATTCTTCTAAAAGGTGGCACTGCCCCAGAGCGGTCAACAATTTCCGTTCCCTATTGAATGTTCACAAACTCCAAGTAGGTTCCAGCTTCTTATTTCAGGAACTGGAACCAGCAAATGTTTGGCTTTTTTTGCAAATTAAATGACAGAAATGAAATGTCAGTTATCAACACTGTTGCTGACTGAATTCTGTTAATTAAGCACTCCGGCGTAGCTTTACCCCGGGCAAACAGGTGATTATTATACACCAAGTATCCACTTTCCAATAACTCCTTCCTGTGAAACTGAAATGAAGTGTAGTCTGTACCAGCTAAGAGACACGTGTCCTCGAAATTGGGACAAAGGCTAGGTATCCCATTAGTGGGAGGGTGGGGTTATCCGTGGGCAATATTTCACTCATCTATATCTGTCTGCAGTGGCCCCCTTCTGTCATGAAGTAAACCACCACAGGCAAAGATGGTGTCGAGGTACAGACACAGGCTCAGGAGAAAGGCAAGTAAGGTGCATAATTGTTGCTTTCGGGGAGGGTCCGGCCTCATCAATGTGTGCTCTGTTCTCATTACTACCCTTGATTACCTTAATCCTCCGTCTGAACTCAAGCCTGTCACACGCACCGAGGGATCTGAGAGGTCAAAGATCAAACCATCCCCCTCTGCCTGCTCCTAAAATCACTGTCTCCTCATTAAACTACAGCCCTCTCTCTATCTTTCCCCTCTCTCCCTTCCTTTACTCTGCATTAGCACCCCCAGTCCCTGCTCCCTCCATCCACCATTCCCCTCTCTTTCCTTTTGCGTGCCTGCTCTCCTCGAAAGAGAAGATAGTTCTCTCTCTCTCTCTCTCTCTCTCTCTCTCTCTCTCTCTCTCTTAATGGACTGGGTACTTTTAGAATCACCACAGCATTGTGCTCTGTATAGGCAGCATTTGCAGGGTGCTTCAACGCAAATGAAGTTGGAACGAGATGGAAATTACAGGCTTGGGTTCCTTAAAAGCATGCTTCTATTTTTCTCTCCTTCCATTTGGAAGGGAATGGGGTGTAAAGGGGGAGAAGTGTGGTGGAGGAGGGTGGGGGTTCTCGCAGTTCTTGTTATTTTCAATCAAACACACTCCATCTGAAGATGTGTTGGTAGAAACAGTTCTTGAGAAATTATATTTGGGTTAATGGTGCTCAGAGCATCAAAGGAGAAACCTGCACTTTGGGGCCATTTTCCCATTCCCAGTTTGATGTGAAATACACTGAGCCCACTGGCTGAATTAGAAATAAAATGTTGTTGTTGTTTTTTTTTTAACCAGGGCCTTGTATTGACATCAGTATTCTCTTGTTGTCCTGGCAGCCAAGCTCGTCACCATAATTGAAGCATATAATGTCTTTTCATTCTGAAAGACGTACATGCTAAAAAGGGCTTCATTATGATCTACTGAGTTGTTTGGTAAAGCATTTAATAGCCTTGTTTATTTGGAAAATAAACAGGAAAATAACAGCATGAACATCTTTTTGCAGTTGCATTTTTTCCATTTTAATTCATAACTCTGTGCAAGCTTTGCATTGCATTAGGACACTTTCTGAATAACACATTGGCACACGAAATGCTTCTGTTTGCACTCTAAGAACCACTTTGAGCAATCATTTCAGTACATCTATTGACATATGTCACAAATTAATTTTCCATTCAGGCTAATGGCATTAGCATTCCCTTTGTTAAAAGCCCCACTGTTTGGGGTAATCATTGGATCAGTAGCGGAGAATGGGGACATTGTACACACTTGGATTCTCTGGGAGTTGATAATTAAATTTACTTTAGGCGAATCTGGTTTGTATTGTCATGAGCAGATGTGTCATGGGAAGTATTTGAGAGGAGTTTATTGGCAAAATCTAATTCATTACACACTACTCATGACTGTTTGCATAATCAGTAATGTAAAGTCCTGCCACATGCAAACTGCTTCTTGTTTCTATGGCAATTATTCACATGTACTGGATACAAATTTATAATAAAAACAGCACTTTTTCTGGTCTTACATCTCACAAATGCCAAGTGAATTGTCTGAAATTTGACCAGTTTCCTTGATTTCATATACCAGTTGTAGTTTGACCTTTACAACCTTTTTTTTTTTTGTTTTCAATCAGAACAATGCAATCTTGCAATGTCTAATCTTTTAAACCCCAACCCTGGGGCTGCATGAGAAGGATAAAGCACTAACAGCAAGGACAGATGAGATGAAGTCACCATATCAGTGCTAAATGTGTTGCTCAAAGACATTTTAACTTTCAAAGTACCAGTGGCAGAGAAAATGAAGTCTGTGGTTTGTCTAATCCAAAAGGTCAGCCGTCACCATCAAACCAGATTGTCTCAGGTATCCTGTGGGATTTCTTGGTTAATGATGATATCTGGTGTACAACTTGTCATTTCACACCTCTTAAAAATCCTGGAATAGTTAAAGCGACAGTGTTCATCTAAACCACTGTGTTACCAGCTATTAAACTAATAATGGAGGGTTCCAGTATTTGGAGGTTTGTGTTTTTTGATTTGGGAAATATAATCTCAATAACATCAGTGATAAATAGCAGAATATTAAGAACCCTAAAATCAAACAGTCTGAACCATTTTCTCTGTCAAGGTAACATGAAGAATTGCGAAATGGCTAAAAGCTCTTGCATCACTGGCTGTGTATTACCTCTGTATGTAGAGGTTTATTCAGCCACATATGAAGTTGGCTATCGGTCATAGTAATGTTTAGAAGTGTCAGCTGACAGCCTCTGGAGCCTGACACATCTGAAGAGGAGCGGACATCTCATTTTGAAATTGCTGACTGGCTCAGCAAAAAACAACAGGGAGGCTGTGAATCCGTCCTCACTGCCCATAAGGACTCTGAGGTTACTGCCTTGGCCTGACTAATTGGCCAGGAGGTTCACATAGTAAGGAGATTTCCTGACTGGTCAAGACATTCAGTTAGCATCACTAGCCATTTCATCAAATTCCCATGGAGTGCTGAAGACATGAATGTGTGTAAAAATAACACTTTCCCCCTCTGCAGTGGTGGGCTCATTTATCACAGCTGACTTTGGGCAGTTAAACTCGGCTATCCATCTGGGTATCGAGACATTTGAGTGATGTCAAACAACATGTCAGTCAGTTACCTCCCAGTGACCTCAGCTCTCACTCAGAGCTTTTCATTTGGAGGAGCACTGTAATGTAATGAGATTGAGGGCTGAAGACGGACCTTGACTATAACTCACTCTTTAGAACCTTTCACTCAAACAGGCTGACATGTTCGCCCTTTTCCACTACAGGAACTAAACCAAAGTTACTGCAACATGTAGTTATTAGGTGTTTTCAGACTGTGCAGTTATGAGGATTCCATCAGAGGACCTGCCAACTGGAGAGCTCCCCCAAGAACTACTTGTCTTTCAGGGCAGTTCTTCTGCTTGCATTCGCACCGCCAATAGGAACACCGAAGTGATGTACTGAACACCAGCTGGCGGTTGGTATAGCAACATCACTTTTGCATTGATGAGTCAAAATTGCATTGTATTTCCCTCATTGGATTAATTCTCAGTAAAGCCTGGACTTCACTGTTGGCCCATTTCCCCATGTTTCCTTTTAATCTTTTTTAAGTTACAACCTGATGTTTGTGTTTTGTGTTGTCAGTGTAACCACTGCCACATTGGCTCGCGTTTGATCAGTCATCATACACTTATGTCACTCAAGGTTTCTCTTGTGCTGTGATAGTACCTACTCTAGGAGCTGACAAAGTCCCTCAAAACAGCATTGTTAGACCTATGATCATTCCTAGTTCTAGCAGTGCAGACATAATTAAAAGGAAAACGTCTATAGTCAAGGGGTCTGCTGTTATTTCCGTTACTAGTTATTTTCTTTAGGGAGAACTCCTGAGGTGATAATAAGTTCCTGTGCTGTGCTGTCACTTGCTGTGGTAAATAGGTAACTTATCACCTACCATCATGTTGCAAGTTAGTTGTAGGGATATTCCTGTTTGTTCTTTTGATGAATGTGTTCTGTGTGTCCGTAGTCTTGGGGTAAGAAGGTCTGACTCTGAACTACAGTACTGATCTCTGTTTGATCCATATCCTGTTTATGTACGTAGCTGTCTGCCTTGCATCTTCTGGTTCTGTTCAGCTCACTCTTCACTTGATGCAGGCTGTTCTGGCTGTATTAAATTTGTAGAATGGATAGAAGTTCTAAATTGTTTGAAGACCGCCGGGATCATCTGGGTGTTTTGCATCAGAGCAAAAGACCTCCAACCCTTCCCCCTCACATGCTTTAATCCACCAGACTACAGTCCCTTTCACACATGCACAAATTACCTGAAGTAATCTAGATATTAACCGATGTGACAACGCGAATGTCCTAACTCATAGGATCAGGCATTACACAGACTTTACCCTGCTAGCTCCCTAGCACAAAGTTCATGTAATGTCCAATTGAGCCATGTCTGTCTGGAAAGGTGATGAGATTTGGTAACTTCTGTCAGTAAGGACCAAAGCCAAAATCATCACACAAATTCAAAGAACAGGAAGAGACTCCGGTGTTTATGACCAAATTCATAACCAGCTACTACACCCTTGTGTAATCTGCATCATGTCCTGCCTCAGGCACGCTCTACCCAGGCACCACCCTTCGCCTAGACCAAATGTTCTGTTGTGTGCTACGTGTCTTACAGAGAAACTCCGAACAATGTCCAGACCTGATTCTCCAGGGTTCATATAAGAAAATGGTGTAAAAGACTCCGGTCCAATAAAACATTGTGGAAAAGTAAATGGAATGCATTTATATAGCTTTTATCCAAAGCACGTTACAGTTTGCCTCTCATTCACCCATTCACACACACACACACACACACACACACACTCGCCCAACCATTGGGAGCAATTGGGGTTCAATGTCTTGCTTAAAGACACTCCTGCAGGAGGAATCAGTGATCAACCCACCAACCTTGCAATTAATGGACAACCTACTCTACCTTCTGATCCACAACCGTGAGCAGGTTGTGGGATCAATTTTCAACTGACAAATACAATTCTAATGCTGCAAATATTATATTTGATCAACTACATACTCAAAACTTGTGACACCCTTTTTCCAAGTTTGATTCAGTCTGATTGCCTCTATACAGTCTCAGTCCGGAGCCATTTCACTTAGTACACTCCCACCTCTGTTTACTGGATCAGCAGTGTGTGCACCCACGCTTCCTCACTCTGCAACCAGTGTAGCTGGAGGCTTTCGTTGGCGACATTGGCTGCCAACATGCTGGAGCAGCCGGGAGCGATGAAGGCTCAGGGAATTAGCTGGTGACAGGAACTCTGTGTGGACTGCAAAGTTGGCAGTGCCCTACAGGGAGCCTCAGAGTGGAGTCACATCATCGAGCCCTGCTCTTGGTACGGGAGAGGGGATGAAATATGAACTCCTTTTAATATCCCGCCTAATAACCGTGTTGACAAGCGCCATGAGTTACCTTCTGCAGGAATGTCGTGGCATTTGGATAATTAGCTGTAAATAGTATTTTATTATACCTCGCCATCACACAGTAGTGGAGACGTTTTTATAGTAGCAAAGGTTAGGTGGTAATTTTACCGGCCTAATTATGGAGCCAAATTCAGGTCTCTCATAGGTGATGGTAGGTTGCAGGGGACCAGGCCAAAAGAATCTCTGCAAGTGCTAGTCTGTCTGCACCAAGACCAATTAATTTACACTTCAACTCATTCCTGTCCATGCCTGCATCCACTTGGCACCAATGCTGGCTTGTTTAGAAAGCCAGAAAGCTGTCCCACTCCTTTGTCAGTGATGTTTGTTTTTACTGGAAGAACCTGACAGAGTTTTCTGTTTTGAAAAGTGGGTAATGTTCCCACAAGTTGGCAGAGGGACAGAGGTCCCAGTCTGATGAACACACACAAAAACTGATAATTGCTTTTGCGTCATAGTGTTTGTGTAAACCACCTCAGTGACCGCATCAAAACAAATGCCTAAAGCTGTTTTTTTTTTTTATCCCAACCCCCCCCCCCCAAATTAGGATGATTTTTACACAGCACAGAGTGAAATTCTGTGCATTTCACTGTCAGGTTGGGAAACAGCCTCAGGGAGGTTGAAAGAAGCAAGCAGATTTACAGATTTGCATTTTCTGTTAACAATCTTAATCCTAAAAATATCCAGCGTCATACATTGGGGTTTGTTTGCGACAGGAGCATTATCACAGCATTTTAACATATCAGTCCCCTCATACTTAAGTAATTACACTGAAGTGATAGTGATGGCATTATTAGTTGTTTGAGTCTCCAATTAAACTGTTTCGGTGGCTGTCGCTCCTGCTGGCTGGGCTCCCTGTTGGCTCGGGATCTGGCTCGCAGAGTAAATAGGAGTACAAAGCTGACAGCTGTCTGATAAATTATGCACAGCCCAGTGTTTCAGAGGTGGATACACACACACACTCTCGCACCCACATACAGCCACTGATCCTCGCACCGCTCAGGCCCCAGCAGTACAGTTGAGAGGAACTGGAGGCTCATTAAACTCCTCGACACATTTAGTTTCTGTCCCTCCTCTGTGGCTTCTCTCTCTCCGTCTCGTGTGTCTGTCTTCTTCACACCTTCTTCTAACATCTCTCGTGTTCACTCTTGCTCCCTCTTGCCGCTCCTGTTTGCTCATCTGGTATCTCCATTAACACGGCAGCATTGTAGCTCCCTTCTCCTCTCGTTTCCTCTCCAGATTAGAGGGCTGATATGAGGGCTCAAACCAAACCATGTGAAGAGGGGGTTGAGATATGGCCAAAATCAACTCAGTGGAGGCGTCCTAATCCCAGTCTATAGTGGACCAAACCTGTTGACCATTGCCTAAGAAAACTCATGCTCCAGAAAGTTGTAACTGATGGCTTTGCTAATGGTTAATGGATAATAAACTCTTATGAGTTATAGGTCCGTTATAAGCCATTAATGGTTTTTACTGGTGTTGTCCCACTCCAGCATGACACTTGTTCTTGCTTTTTCTTTTCAGTGAGTAATAATACTACTCACAACTTGCATCTTTTGTAAGACCTCCCATGCCTGATAAATGCCAACACCTTTTAAACTCCACACCCCCACCATTGTAGAAGACAATATACAACTGCTGAGTAGTGCTTGTCATGATGGGTAAACTAATATATTTTGTTAAATCAGTGGAGTGGCCCTTTAAGTGGCGAGACCCAACTAATGAATGTTTTACCACTCAAGGTACATTTATACTTTTCATGTCTGCAGTGGTCTCAGTGATGTAACTTTGACCACAAGTACTGCTATAGAGCAATGTCATAGACGCAAGCATGCAGTAACTTTATTTGCTTTATTTCATGCAAATGGTTTTACATTATTCTAGTGATCGACAGATGGCGGCCATAAACCAGCAAAAGCACGGACGTGGGTATAAACAGTGTTTCCAAAACATCAAAAGAAATTGGCTTTTCATGATAATTTTTAAGGAATAAAGTGTATTCAACACATTTTTTAGACATCAAGGATACACACAATGTGTCTTAGTAAGTAACACTGAATGTAAACAGAAAATATGTTTACAAGAAAACAATATAGTGCACCTTTGTACATTCATAAATACATATGACTTACTAACCGTTGCTGTAGGCCAGCTGGATGTTTGGACTTTATAAATGAGGCCTCATTAGAAAGTTGTACCCTTTGCTTTAAGTAGCATCCTACTTCAGATATGTCTGTCCATCCAGTCATGTCGGAAAAAGAAAAATTTAAGCATCTGCGTGTTTATGTTATTCAGCATTTGGGGTTTCACCCCACAAAAGTACGAACAGTTGAGGACAGTGGAAAGTTTTCCTCTGACCTCAAATAACATGACAAGAAGTGACGTTAATCCAGCGTCTGCTGATGCACAGAACAATGACACTCTATAAAACAGACAAGCCACACTAGGACATTCTCCTCATGGATTCACAATATGTAGCCAATTTAGTTTTCCCCGTCACTCTATCGTTCCTCGTCTTCCACCCCTCCTCCCTCGCTCTCCCCCTCATCCTGCCGTCTGGACAGTGCATTAGAGTCGTGCGAGAGGACCTGGACATCATGCTTTTTCCTTGTGTTATCACTGTCAGCCATCAGTGTCCTGTTTCTTCACATGTTGCCACGTTGTCACCTTCTGCAGACTTTGTCTCCACACCCTGTTAAGTCCACCTTTTTCAAAAAGTGATTCTGATCACCAAGATCTCACTTACCACGATGGAGAGATAAGCAACTTGGCATTTTTCCACGTTCCATGAAATATTAAGGTTAGGTTACGTTAATTTTAGTGGATCTGCACTGACACCACACTGAAGACATTGTGGGTCATGTATATGCAATTATTCCTCAGTCACACACTGTAAATCTTTACATTGTCAATAAAGGGAATACTTAAAGCTTACTGGCCTTCTTCCCTAGAGTGTGATGATGAGCTATACAAAAACGATACATGAAAACTACCATAAAACAGTAAGCTGTTGTATTTATGTTTAATTTTTGTATTGATTAACATGAGATATGACATGTTGATTAGTCTTAATGCAAAGCTAAGGTAACTGGCTGCTGGCTCCAGCTCATGTTTATGGTACAAAAATAAGAGCAGTATCAATCCTCCCATCTAACTGTCCAACCCAATGGCCAGAAAAAAAAATTATTGTAAAAATGTATTGTATGTCTCTGCAAACCGTTGTTGTTGCATTTGTACATTATGATGTGTGCAACATATTGAAACTTTCAACTTCCAATGTATTAACAATGCTTTGGTTAACACTTGGATAGGTTTAGGCACAAAAACGTCTTGGTTATGTTTAGAAAAAGATAACATTTTGGCTTAGAATACCCAGTTTAAGGGACAGAAGTCAAGCTGAAAACACATTTCTGTTTAAGACGACCACTTTTGATGGCACTATTCTGGCTGGAAACACAGCAATGTCTCTGTAAAAAAAAAAAACCAACAACCCTGTTTTTGGCACTGTCCTGGCTGAAAGCTTAGTGATGTCTCTACATCACATCTACGTTTGGTGCCTAAAAAGCCACTGCAACACAACAATGCCTCACTAAATCACAACTTGTTTTGTTTGTTTGTGTGGAACAGAGGTCTGCAGCTTGGTAAGTTGTTACACCATCCACTCCACCTCCTGATGACAAAGTCAGCTCACATACTAGGTCACTTTACATTGATATGATATGTATTACATGTGCAAATGTAACGTATTTGTGGGTTGCAGAAACGTACAAACACGAAATGTACAATATTTTCATCTGGCAACGGAGCTGAACTCTCAGCAAGAAAGCATGTAGGCATATTTCCTAAAATATCAAAGTATTCCTGTAGTCATTAAAGCCATATATCAGTTATAGACGCTGGTTGCAGCTTGTGAAAATGAGGATTTGCAGCTTTTCTTATTTTTTTTTTTTAATCTTTATAGAGTCAATGTATTTGGATGTGGTTGAAAATCGGTGAAATTGTCGAATTTTTAAGTTGTATGAGGAGCATAAAGAGCTCAGACGGTGGGAAGACAATGTCTTAGAGAGTTGTAAACCACACAAGGATCGCGTACGCCACAGTGATCGCCACCTGATCCCACTGTGGCTCAGTTAAAGCCATGACTCTTAAACCGGGCCCAGTGGGACACTGAAACAACACCAGGCAGCCTCTATGAATATGAATGATCCAACCAAGCATGGATCAAATGCACAGGATCCAAGCACCGCATTGCTAATTGGGAGGGGATGTGGTAACCTCTGGACCTCTTGTCTCTATAAAAACAAAATACAAATGTTGATGTTTATTATAACAAACCACATGACATTATTATCGTTTGGTCTCACTCCCGCTGAGATAGGAACCTCCGACACTGTGTCACCGTCTAGACCAGTAATGAATAAAAGCTGAAGTGTGTGTGTGTGTGTGTGTGTGTGTGTGTGTCTGCTGAGCCCACAGATCAAAACACACCACAGGGACAGAGGAGAAAGGTTTTGTCGCCAGTGATGGCAAGAAATTTAATCAGCACTGACGAAATTAAATCTCCGAACACGATGTCGGCCAGTGTGCAGACACTCTGTGGTTGAACAGGTCCTCAGTTGACTTCTCTGCTCCATATTTTACTGCTGCTGATTATTCATTAATGCGCACATTTTTTCTGCAACAGCTGCCATAACCTTTAGAGCAGTTGTTCATATCAGAGCGCTGTCTCCGTTTTGACTTTGTGAATGGGATAATCTTAGTGTGAAGGAAAGATTAGCCGGCCAACAGCGCCGGCTAAAACTCCTCAGTGATCCCAGCCCCAGGCACAACAGTCCAGCTAATGTGAGCGTAGAATTAGTTTTTCATGCTACTGTGGATGAAAGTTTGAGCCCAGCACCCAGACAAAGCCAGCAGTAATTATGAATGATTGTTCAGTTCACACAGAGATACTTTCACTGTTTGCCCGAGGCAACTTTTTGTCACCATCGCTTCTTTTGCCTGAAGGATCTTATTTTAAGATCTCTTTTTTTTTTTTAGTTTGTCTTGTACTCTGTGTGGTTATGTTTGTGGGAAAAAGACAAGAATTTATATGGAGACAGCTTTTGGTTAACAGCTGTTGGACAGAATCCAAACAGAGATTAAATAGAAAAAGTGAAATCTATTAGCTGAATTCCCATCTAAGTGTTTTTATGTAAATTAGAGTAAATTAGAAATTGGGAATAGAAATGGTAAACTCTGATAAATATATATAAAATAATAATAAACTTTGCTTGAGGCAGAAGTGTTTTTTTGCCAATACATAAATTATGCCGTAACAACCTGTGGCGATGCATTTAACATAACAATGTAGCAGTGTTTGTAGCCACAAACTGTGACTTCAGAGTCAACCAAAACCTCCCAGTAACCCTACACTGCCGTTCCCAATGTACAACATGAGTTGCAACTTGCTGGCCATCAATTTATGCA
The DNA here is from genome assembly GCF_011397635.1 of Epinephelus fuscoguttatus. Classification (NCBI taxonomy): domain Eukaryota; kingdom Metazoa; phylum Chordata; class Actinopteri; order Perciformes; family Serranidae; genus Epinephelus; species Epinephelus fuscoguttatus. Next base: position 42,347,242 of record NC_064752.1, read on the forward strand.
ATAACAGTGGGCATTACAGAGTCCAATTTTTGGTTTTCAGCCTTGGACAGTATGAAATGTGGCCAACATCGAACGGCTGTCCTTTTGCTTGGTGGGTCTGATGTAATTTTATTCCATGTTCAGGCTTCACATTATGCTTTCTGTGACATTTGAAATAAATTAACATAAGATTTGCTTGACATTTGACTGCAAAGCCTCACTAATAATGGGGCTGTCTTGGAAAAGCGCAGGAAGTGTGGAGGTGCTGATAGATAGGGATCAGTGGACACATCTGGCAGGAGGAAATACTACTATCTCCAGCAGTCAGGGTTTCTCCCACGTGACCGTCCCCCTCGCGCCATGAACTCTATCCAGGTATGTGGCTTAGCACCTTGGCCTTAATTGAACCAGTCTTTTGTATTTCGCAAAACTGAATTGTGAAGTGACAAATACTGCACTCTGACTGCACTGACGCAGTCAGTCCCAGATTATTCCACGTGGGATGTATAAAATAACTATATCGCAAACACTGAGTACAAATTGTAAGGTCTTTTTTTTTTTAGCCACCGGCATGAGACTCGCTTTGGCGTTTTTTTTCTCTCCCTCCATCTCACAGACACAAAAAGAAAGAAAAAGACTCACAAACATGATACATCACACACACTACCCCGCCCATTCAGACCGCAGGAGAGGCGTGTGTTTTTTTATCTGCAGGGCTCCCGATCGCAACCATGTAGTCGCATTTTGCGACCATGGAGCACCAGTGCAACTTGCAAGTATTACTAATATATTTGTTTCCAGCTCACAGCGAATAAATTCTCTGGTTTAATGGCACTGTTATAATTGTTTGACTTTCTGCTAACTGCTTACATCTAACTGTTTCAATAAGCTTCAAGTTCATTGTGAAAATGTCGATACTTCTGACCTGAGATGAGCTGCTTGCTTCAGAATAAAAGCTACAGTGCCTTCAATTCGATTTATTGTATCGTAACTGTACTTTATGTAACTTAATTGTAGCAGTACTTATTTTATTACAGAACGACTTTATTATATTTTATGAAAATAGTATAAGATAAAATATAATACTTTATTATATTTTTTGAAAACAGTACTGTATTTAACTTTATTAAAACAGTACTACGTCTATCGCAGTATAGCCTAAAATATTGCAGTAGTACAATGACCATATGATCCAGCCCTTAAGCACATCGTCTGCCTGTAGAAATGTAAAGTTTTTCTCCTCTAAACCTTCTCACACCAACAGATTGTAACCAGCAACAGCATTTGTTGCCCTTCTTGCCCCGAATGGGACATTTATCTTTGGTTGGCTGTGTGCACCAGAGCAAACAGCAGGACAAATGCCAGGTCTGGCTTATGGAGCCATCCCCCGTTGTCTGCACGCAGGGCAGCAGACACTAAGAAGGACCCAGAGAACTGTACAGTATGACACTATGCATAAGATGCTCCACTGGGTGAGGGCTTGTCCGGTTGCACTGGAGAGGGCCAGCATAAATATTTATCTGGTTTGTTTGTTTTCCCTGGCTTTGGGCCTGTGTATTTGGAGAGACATACATGAGGAAAGAATGCTCAGTGTCTCTCTCTGCTGGATTAGTAAACCAGAGGTCAGCAAGTGCTAATTTAACTGGGGCACAGAAAGGGTATGCTGTAACAAAGCTTCAGAGCGTAGCTTTGGGTGCATAAGTCACAAATATTTAGTGCCTAATCCGTTATCATAGATGAATGTCTCCTTGTCACACTTTGAAATTAAATGTCTGGAACTGTTAACAAACAAGATTTGGGGGCCTCTGGAGAGAAACATACTAGTCTTGTCATGAAATGAAAAGCCTTTCTGTCACTTGACTTGTTCCTGCACAATGGATCTAATGATGCTTATTAATTAAGAAGACTTCATCTTGCATGATGTCTTCAGTGAGCCCCATTCATGAGTTAGCCCCCCTCATGAATAATCAATGAGTGGCCGCTTAATAAACATGAGGGGCTGTATATAGCCGAGCTCTGGAACTGGCCCCCCGTAAGCTCAGCAGAAGGCTGGAGAGTGTTGGAGAGGGAGGGAGCATGTGAGGCGAGGAGGGGGTGTGTGTGTGAGAGAGAGAGACGAGGCTGAGCGGAGAGATAGAGCCACAAGCTGGGGGGAAGTCAATCCTGTCAGCCAAAGTCTTCGTGTGGCTGTGAGCGGACGGAGGGAGTCAATTCAGAGAGGAGGAGAAGAAGAGAAAGAAGATATCTTCCTCCACTCTCTTCCTGTCTGAGTGGCTGGAGGGAGAGCCTGGATGGTGAGATCTCCTCCACCATGGGATGCAGCCTCTGTACTCTACAGAAGCCTGAGGAGCAATATAAACTACTCTATGAAGTCTGCCAGGTACTGTGACCAAGCCTCTTCAGACCTCAGGAAGAGTTTTTCTCACTCTTTTAGCTTCTTTTATTGTACTTTTCACTCTTTCAGCAACAGCCACAGTCAGTTTTCATACTTTATCTGACTCTGCTCCGCTCGTGTCTCTGGGGGTCACTGGCTGAGTGAGAGCAGAGTGGAGTGGAGTTGTTGCCGGCCGGAGCTCCCGCAGCTGAGCAGCCTGAACTCTGGCCACAGAGGTCAGCGAGAGGTGGCGCACTGTGCTTAAAGGAGGGGGTGATGAAGAGGTGACAGCTCTCTCAATGTGTCTGCTAGTGTGTGCCGATCACTGCCCACCTCCTCATTGTCAGCTGAATGCTGACTCGGGAGCTTTCTGGCTTTAACCCCAGTTTGACTTTCACTAAAGTTTATATTTAACACTCCAGTGCTTGTTTTGCACTTTTTTTTCAACCAAAGAAAATAGAGCAGGCGTGTTATAGATGCACCATTAACATGACAGAACAGGTTCTCTCTGCTGTTTAAGTGTCTTGAAACAATACTTGGGTACAACCCTGAATAGTGCTGAAACATTGAATCGATTAGTTGATTAATCAACATTTATTAAGCAAAATTGCAAACCTTTCTGGTTTGAGTTTCTCAAATGTGAATATTTAAAACCTGTCTTTGCTTTGTTGTAATATCTTGGATTTTGGACTGTTGGTCACTGCAGCTGCAATGATTAATCGATTTGCTGTCAACTACAAAATCGATCACCAACTAATTTGATGATCAATTTATCAGTTTTTAAGACAAAAAAAAGTCAAAATACTCCGATTCCAGCTTTGTATCTATCATGACATTTGAGGATGTCATCTTTGGGTTTGGGAAACACTGATTGATAGTTTTCACCATTATCTGACATTTTATAGACCAAACAGCTTATTGGAAAATGATGTACAACAATTAAAAATATGGTTAGTTGCAGCCCTGTTGGTCAGACAAAACATTTTCGAGACATCAACATGCACTGTAGGAGATCTCACAGTTGTATGATTGGCAGATAAATGGATGATGAAAATAGGGCTAGGCAATGTATTGATATCCTGTTGATATGGTGATATGAGACTAGATATTGTCTTAGATTTTGGATATTGAAATGTCGTAAGTGTTGTCTTTTCCTGGTTTTAAAGGCTGCTTTACAGTAAGCTGATGTAATCCTCTAAAGTTACCAGACTGTTCGAGGTGTTTGATTGTTTGCCTTTACCCACTGAGTCATTATATCCACATTACTGATGATTATTCATCAAACATTTTATGGAATTAATATTTTGTTGAAGCCCCCTCCAATATCATTGCAATATAGACATCCAGGTATTTGGCCAAAAATATCATGATATTTAATTTTCTCCATATCGCCCAGCCCTAGATTAAAATAATAATTAGTTGCTCCAGTCATCAAAGTCAAAATACATTCTTGGTTTGGGATATTTTAATATGCATGTTGGATTTATTTGAAAAGATGAGTAAAACATGATTGATTTTTAACTTCTCTTGTTGAAAATGATCAAATGCAAATTTTTTTTTTGCTGAAGCTAATTTTCCTAGAAGTTGTTCATAATTTCAAAGCAGTGAACCATCTTCTGGCTCTCTGCCTGAGTCTTCTCTGCCGTCAGGTGAACTCAGTATGAACCCTCCTTCTCCGGCTCTGTTCTCAAAATCATTTGATTTTTACATTGTAGCATGTAAAAAAGAAGGTGGTTGATATTGAAGTCATAACGAAACTTAGCTGGCTGAATTATGATATATTCCTTCAGTGCAGAAAGTGCATTTCATTTGCTCTGTGACTGGCAGGTGGTGCCCCGGAACAAAACCTACGGCATGTTGCCATTCTCTGTTCTCTGCTGCATCGTCAACTTTAATTGAGACGGCACGCTCAGAGTGCTGGCTTATTCATCTGAGTGTTTGGATCAGTCCGGTCTAATGAGTGAAAACATCTGACAGCAGATGACTCTGACAGACTGTGTCGCACATCTTAAAGGACTGGTTTTTGTACCGTGCTTAAGTCTGTTGGGTTTTTTTTCTCCCCTCGTTCTTTTCATCCATAATGGACCCTGGCCAAGTGTTGTCCTCCAATCACACCAAATTACATCTCCATTTACTGCACAGGGTGCCGGGTGGCTAGTGGCTGGTTTAAATGAATATAATGATCAAGCTCTCTGTGGATCTTGCTCATTATTCTCTCTCCCGTCAGGGGAAGATAACAGGGGGAGTCTGACATTGTGTCTGCAAATAGTTCCGCTTTGATCAGGTCTGTTCATGGAGAAAAACAAAAAGACTAAAAGGTTTTTGCTTGTCTCAAAGACAAGATGGGTGCAGTGGCATAATAAATGGATTATGGGTGCTGATACTGGGTTCAGAAAGCCCTCCACTCCTGCACCCCCAACAGACCTCTAATAACAGCAAAAACATGGTGTATGGAAGACGGCTGTCACTTCTTTTGTCCTGCTGTCTCTCCGGTCACAGTGTCATCGTGCCTGTCAGTTATCCCGGATCTGCAGGCCGTTCGCCCTCCTCTGTTTGTCTCACAGCAGTCTTTACTTTTGTCAGTTGCTCCGTCTGCCACTGAGGCTCTGTAGAGACAGTCAGCGCACTGGGTTTAACATGACACATCATTTGTCACTTTGCTGCCCTCAGACAAGCCAAGCAGCCGGCCCACATGACAGCAGAGATAACACAGAGGATTTCCGATGCACTGTGTGAATGGATATTCTGTTTTAAAAGGTTAATGACAGGGATGCTCTTGGAAGAGTTGTGGAAGGAATTTGTCATTCTAGCCAAGTCTTTGCTGGGACACTTTTTCTTTTCATACTTGCCAGGTTGTTTTTCAACGGTGGCAGCCTTGTAAATCTTTTCTTTAAGGCTGCGACTAACAATTATTCTCATCATCCATTAATCTGCTGATTGTTTTCTAGAGTCATTTATTGTTTAATCTATGAAATGTTGGGACATAGTAAAAGATGTGTGTCACAGTTTTTCCAGAGCCCAAGGTGACTTCAGATCTTCAGATGTCCTGTAGATATTCAGTGTATGTTCACATAAAGCTCTGCAAACCCTCCCAAATCAGTATGACGTTTGGCAGTTTTACTTGAAAACTTATTTCAGTAATGCCAAATTCATTGCCTAGGTATTTTTTTAAACAAAAATGCATGCATGCAAACATACATTTTTACAATCAATTTAGAATTGATTGTTAAAGTAGCTGAGATTATTTTTCTGTCAATCAGCAAATGAATTTTCCTATTCCTATTTTTTAGACATTCGCATACTGATGACGCAGCCATTAGGAGCAATTTTGGGTTCAGTTTCTTGCCCATGGATGACCCACGTTATACCCTGAGCCATAACCACCCCACTGTATTGCATCTTACCTGTAGTGCTGTTTATCAGTCTAGATTGTTTTGGTTTGAGTTGGCAAGTGTTGGAGATGTCGGCCGTAGAGATGTCTGCCTTCTCTCCAGTATAATGGAGCTAGATGGCACTTGGCATGTGATGATAAGAGCGCCAAAAAAAAAAAATCATTTGAAAAGCTCAATGGCAATGTCTCTTGACAGAAATCATGATCCGGTTACTCAAGATAATCCACAGATTTTGTTGTGAGCAGTTTCATGTAGGGAATATTTTCTTACAACTGAACCACACTCGCATCCATATCACAGCGCTGAAGGAAGTGTGCATCTACTCATGGACTAGAGGCTAGTACTTGTGACAGTGCAAGATATAAACATTCATGGAGCCCTCCTCGGCTGAGCTGTAACATTAGCTAGCTCAGGGGAGCCTCTCGTCTATGAGTAGATGCACGCTTCCTTCTCCGTCATGATACCATCTAGTTAAATTATATTGAAGAGAAGGCTGAGAGCTCTACAGCCGATATCACCAACACTTAGCAGCTCTTACAGGTATGAGGAAATATACCTATGTATGTATGTACGTATGCATTTTTGATTTATGGGTGAACTGTCCCTTTAAAAGCAAAATCTTGATTAGTTTTGACCTGGTTAAGTTCCAAGGCCACATCTTGCATGTTTAAGTATCTGCCTTTAACCCAAGCAGTAACTGAATTACAGTAATAATACAACTAGGAGCTTGATAGTTTGTCTGTTTACCCAGAATTATAAGAAACAGAGTTTTTCATGGCCTTTGGTCAGTTGCACCACAATGATCCATCTAGGACAGCACACATTACAGAGCAGACACAAGCTGTCAGGCCCTCTGACACACTTGGTATGTTTAATCATTACATATGTCCTACTAGAAGGAGCATTTATAATGTACAACTACTATTACAGGTTAATGATGGCCGACAGGTCATGCCTGCATTCATTCTTCAGGTTATTGTAAAGCTTTTGCAGTTGTGGTATGATTGTGTAGCCAAAGCCTCTATATTTTTTGGAGGTTTTATCAACTGCATTGAATCAGTTGGTCTCAGCTATACCTGATGCCTGATTTCTCATCAGCACTGGTTTTTAATGATAGCATCGTTGAGCATTTTGGATGCTGGGATTTCTCTGGCCGTGGCTACAGGCCTCACACATGAACCTTTTTTATTTGCATTAACTGTATTAAGCATTTTCATGGTGCTGTGCCTTGGTACAGTGGAGGGTAGTGAATGAGATCTGTGTGAGCACATCCCAAGCTTGTACCTCTGGGGGGATTCTGGGCGGTCTTATTTCTCCTTACTGATAATACAGGCAGATCCTCTTGTTCAGTGAGCCTGGCAAAGCGCCCACTCTGCTCTCCCCTTCATCTCTCTGAGGACTTAATAATCCATGAACACTTGAAATCTTTCCAGTTCATTAAACACCTTAGCTTCAATTCCCATGTTGGAAGCATAAAAAATATGCTTTTACACTGTTTTATAAAAGTCAACAGGCTGCACTTTCCTTTATCCTGAAGGCATTTTATCAATTCTGGCAGGATTAGAAATACTTGCTTGACTTTTTTAACTTTAGCAGTCTGTTTGGTTAGAATGAATTAAGAGCTTTGGTGTCTGCAGACATTATTTTATTGAAGGAATTGCACTTATGCATATTTTTGTTTGCAGCGTTGAGTGTCAATAGAGTTATACTGGAAATCAAACATTGTTAAGGTCTATTAAACGCAGCCAACATGGCATTTTAGATAAGCGTTTTCCCGTTTTGTTATGATCATTAAAGGCCTGAGCTGCGGCAAGCTCAGTGCTCCCTTTTAAACTTGACCCCTCTGACAGCAGTGAACCCCCTCGGTCCTTTCTTCAAAGCTAAAGGTAAGCGCCATGTGGAGATGTAAGCTCAGCTGCTTTTGTCAGGGACTTTAAGGTAGAGGCCCTGGAAACTCTGTTTGACAGTCCTAGGGCTCTTAATCTCTCCAGAAGCACTCTGTAATGGCTGTGGCGCCGTGCTGTGGCTCTTACAAGACCCAGAGCTTAATTACAGCCTCCGCGCAAGCTGGCTATTGGGGCTCTGATCCATGCTGAACTGATCTGGACTATTGTTTGTCTGCTAAGTCTTTTGCTTTCTAAGTTCTCTGTATCTGTCTCTGTCGATTTTTCTGTCTCTGTTCCCTGCAGAGGAACAGCATCTTAAAACCAAAAACCATTGATCTGCTGAGCAATGGAAGTTTACAAATGAGCCCGTTGGAATATTTCCTATCTGAAGCTTTCCCAGTGCTGCTGCCTAATTACCCATATTCTGATTGAAGGCTGCAAAGATGTCATGCTCAGCTCAAGAAGCCAAGTTGTCACAGCGCCAGATGGTCTCAGTATGACATCTTCTGGACCAGCCAGACAGAGAAATTAGATGGAAATATTTGTACAAGACAGCCTGTCATCCCTTCAATCCTCTGCCCTCTGCCCCCACTGTCAGAGACCCCTGTCATCAAAGCAGTTACTAGAAAAGAGGAACTTGCAAAGATGCAGCTCGATCCGTTCGGCCCCAGCCCCTGTAATGAGGCTTGACACAGACAGCGTACAGAGACAAAGCAGGGATCATTGAAGCGAGCGCGGCCACCGGAGCCTGACACTGTGTGTTTTTAATAACGGCTAAGATCAGCCCTGGTGTGCCGTCACATCTGTTAAACACTGGAGCAGGTGGCTGGCTGCCACAGGGGACCACTCACAGGAGCCTGTGTACTTACCGTCAGACCAAAGCCAGTGACAAAGAGGGATCACAGCCACAACACAGATAGGACAAATCCTAACAATACAGCAGGGAAAGACTGAGGAAACCTGCAGTGATGTGCAAACCAAATTATGAGTGAGAACATATCATAGTATTGATGTAGCACATGTTGAGTTTACCACCCACACTCACCACATATCGATGTCAGTCAAAGTAGATGTCATGGACAAATGATAACAAATGACACACTGACACTGTACTCATGGATGTCAGACATAATTATCAAGTCCCATGAGTCCTATATTGCAAATGCCTGAATGACAGGACTCTCAGGTCCTCCACAACAAGGAGAACACTGCTTAGGTTAGTGGCAGTGATCATATACTTCTAAGCACATTGCACATTGTGCAGATGCATCAAGCAAGGCACAAAAGTTACTTGTTCAGGTAAAAATTAAAGTAATCTATTATAGGTCAGTCATGAGCAACTTTTTGTTGTTTTTTGTTTTTCACTCATTTCATGTACTTACCTCTTGAAGGAGTTTATGATTTCACCAGTTTGACTTTAAAAATAGAACAAAAATACACTTTTTACTAATGAACACTTTTAAAGTCATTTATTACAATCACCGACAATAATGTAAAACAAATGCTTTGTTTTATCATTCTTAAAAAACGTACCATGCACACTTCTCTCCTAGCTGAAGTGAAGGGAGGGGTCTCTCACCTGCCATCGGAGTGCCACGGTGGTGACACTCAGCTCGGCAGCTGTGTGACATTTGACTGACAGGTGCTACTCACTGCCACTGTCAGTAATCACACTCTACAGTTAGCAATAGCCCCTTTTACACTTCCTGTGGCAGGAGTAACGTGCCATTATGGCGCCTCGCCCTTCTGTACGTATGGTACAATCACAGAATAGAGGGACAGAGTTTTCTCGTCTGTCAGCTGGGAACTGAGGTAGTAACAGCGGCAAAGGACGTCTGCATAAACGGGACAGCCAGCAGGAGGAAATCATGGGTCACACAGGTGTGACGTTTTGACGTGTTATGCGCGTGACCCACTACGGAAGATTAAAAAAGTAGCTGTTAGCAGTTAGCAGCTAACTCAAAGAAGAAGAGCAGTGGCTGAAAATGTCCGCAAATTGGGAAAACAGTGAGGTCCAGGAGCTCCTTACCCTTCAAGCAGAGGATGAGGTCAGCCATGATACCAGTACAGTACATGATTGTTAACGATTGTTGTTGCAATGGTAATGCAATTGATATTATTTATAAAGTGCTGCCGACGCATATGTCGTAGCAGTTGGGTTGATGCAGTTGGGTTACATGTCACGCCCGTCACATCTCTTTTGATTTTATGATGCCGGGAAGCTGTCTTGAATTACACACGGGAGCAGAATGATGCTGCAGTCTTTCGGGTCTATGTAAAAATGCAAAGGTGCCATAAAGAAGGGACTTCATAGAGACCCTATAGCGCAGTCTCTGTGTAAAAAGGGCTAATGTTTGCAGTTTAGCTAGTCTGTAAGCGTATTTTCTGGGTCAATGCAACTGATCCTGTGAGAGCAGGTCACAGTTCTCTAGGATGGTGCTAAGCAAAGGTTATTGTAATCTAGCGAATTACACAGCTGCGAATGCAAGCTAGCTAACATCACGCTTGTCAGACAAGTCGGGCTGCCCGAGGCAGGCGCTGCAGAACATGACACCTTCCTCTTCGTTAAAATATACAAAGTCATCTCTTAAGTTGTTGACAAATTTTCATACTCTTTTTGATTCGTATGGTGCAGTTGTAATGTGAGCAGCTCCTACTCTGCAGAATACTTGGATTGACTCTTGATTGGCCAATCAAGGTAATCTGATCTGACGTATCACAGGAAAAAAAGGCATATATTCAATAGCCGATCAATGAGTGGCACATAACACGAAGACACACACTTTTGTTTTGTTTTGTTTTGTTTTTTTAATGACTTCCACTTGGCTGACAAAAAATCCATTTGTCCCAGGCAAGCAAACAGGCCTTAATGTCGCGCCCCGCATCAAGAGATCATGGGTGACCTCAACTCGAGTAGTTTTTGTCTGATTTTCTTCTCAATAAGAGATTTGTTTCTTGGTGCAGAGCTCTTAATTTGCATGAATTACCTGTTGTTTTACAAGAGCAGTGATGCATGAAACTGATTATCACTGTAGGCACATGATTAAGAATTTGCTGATTATAAAATGAGTGTACTTGCACCTTGTTAGTGCTTTATTTGTGTGTTGTATACACACCATTATAAATGAAATGTGTGGCCCATGTGGCCTATAAACAGTTACATTTGACTAATTAATAATGTTTATGATGTCCCATTATCAGGCTGTAAGAGGGAGGCTCTCTCAGCAGTGTTCTCACCACGAACTCCACATCTGATTCATAGTGTGATGTGTCAGTAACAGTGGAATTTAGGCTTAACTGTGGATGCCACCTGTGGGAAAGGGAGCTGTGATGCTTCTGTGGTGACTGGACATCCAGAAGACTTATTTTCTTGTTTTGTGTGCATGATTGACACGTAGCTCATGTGTGCTCCCTCCCTTTCCCTTCCTTCAGTGGAGTATATCTCTGTGTAGCTCTGTTTGATCGCTGTTGGAGCAAACTTGACTTTGCTGACTTGAACAAACACAGTTGGCCCTGGCACAGAGCTCAGTGTGATTCCTCACAGGGAATAGGTGTGTATGTTTTTTGTGTCTATGTGTGTGTGGAGCTGCTGAGGCTGGACAGAGACGGGGAACCTGGGGTAGTGCAGGAAGATAACAGCGCTAATGAAGCATCACACAACCCCAGGTTCAGCCTGTTTTGCTGATTCCCCATGAACTCCACCCTTAATTAAGCTTTACACTGCTGTCCTCATATCTGTACTGAGGGGCAGAGAGTGATGTAGTCCAGCTGCACTCTGCCTCAGGCAGCCTTAAGATGCTTCAAGTTATCAGTTAGGCTACATCCACACTAATATGCCTTAAAATGCATTACTATTGCTACGTTGAGGCCTAGCATCCACACTACTCCTGCATTTTGGAACCCCTAAAACAGAGACCTTTGAAAATGGCGCTGACCTTATTTACAGAGTAACTAAACCCCTGAACCACGTTATTCAGTTGAAAACCAATGTATCTGTGGGTGTTTAGTGGTGTTGTTTATTGATTTAGGTCCAAATCTTGACGTGAGTGCAAAGTATTTGAATTCTTCATATTGTGTTATAAATATGCAAAGTGACTGCCCTCTACAAGTTGAAACCTGGCAATTGCAATTGAAGTTTGCTATTGGCTAATCTGGTGCCAAGTGACATGTATGAAAGCAGCTTCAAATTGTAGTTGAAATGAATTGTAAAGAGTCTAACCATGCTAACGATGTACGTAACATGTCCACATTAACGAAAGCATAAATAAAGACTTTCTACTCGCGAAGCTTTCATGCATAGCGCACAGTGCAACCGTCGTCAACTCTCCATCTGTCCGCTGCTTCTCTCTCTTTTACTCCGCTGAACTCCCATGTGTGTGTAAAGAGCTGGGGCTGAGGCCCACCAGCAGCAAAACACCACACACCATAAACAAAAACACAGCATGAGAATGTTTATTTGTGTTATTTACCTAAGTTACAAGCACTCATTTCATTTCTGCTCAGTGCGAGCGTCTCTTGCATTTTCTGTAGCTCATGGTGATTCACTGCGGGCTTCAAACGCCAAGAAAAGCCCCATGAGCAAACAGCTTAGAAGAGTAATACATCAATGTGACCTAATCCATGCAAAAGATGTACAGAAAGTAAACACTCAGTAGAGTACAGGTCAGTCAGGTAGGCTATCTCAGATAAGGCTGCACCAATAGGGACAGAGAAATCCCCTCATCTTAAGACACTGCTTTAAAGTGAAAAGTTATTGTTGATGTGGCCTTTGGCAGCCTTTGGAGGAGGCTGCCATTTATTTTTAGCCATAGTAAATTTTACTGATCACTATAATTTTTTTAAAGCGCCTTTTTTGCTGTATTTTCATTCAGGATTTTTCAGTTGAAGTACCCAAATAAAACTCTTGAGTACTGTCGGCTTTCAATTCATGTTTTTTTGCAGATTCGAGTTGAGTCTGAGTCACTGTTTTTGTATGATTGATAGCAGGTTACTGCTGGTGTGGTGAAGCATTTTACTAATAAATCCCTCGGAGAGAGAAAATCATCCATTTATGATTCTTCTTTATCTTTTTCCACAGTTCATTCTTAAACACAGTGGATGAAACAGGTGACTGTTAAAGGGCTTAAAAGTCAAAGAAAAGGTTTTCCAAGTCAGGTAAAGTTCAGCCACTCCCTGAGACTCACTTCACACCTTCAATTAGGCTCATTAGCAGAAAGCCTAGTGGAAGTGATTTGGGTTTTTAATTGATCAGCTGTGGATAACACAATGTCCCATGCTTAAATCAGATTAGTAGTGAACAGTGGTGTCTCTTTCAGTCAGCATTAAGTTTTCAGCTGTTTGTTCTCTAATCCTCAGTAAGCTCGCACAATGGCAAATAAAGACTGCAGTGTTTTCAAGCCTCACACCTTGGAGAGTATTCTGTCCAGTCAGACAAAAGAACAACATGTGCAGATTTCAAGACACACTTGGAAGTGTGCTCATCCACACACACACACACACACACACACACACACACACACACACTGAGAAATCATTGGCTAGTCCTTGAGTTTTATTTCTCTCTTATGAAAATGGTTAAAAGTGAAATAAAAGAGGGATTAACTGTGGGGGGTTTTCAAGCAGTATGACCCACATTCAGACTGCCACTCAAATGTTATATAGGCCCCCCAGAAAATAAGCCTTCAAGTCTTCATGCTCTCTATCACGTCAGCACTCCTCTCTGTTCCGAAATACAGACTTTGAAGAATTTGTCTAAGAAGTGTATCCGAGCATAAAGAGGAGGCGAACGCCCCGGCTCTCGAGGCTCTTTAAAATGCTCGTCCATAGAGTGAAGTTCCCAGGGTTTCCTCTGCCCGGTTCTGAAAGGCACCGTTTGCCTGGCAGAGTTTCCACTCTGTTCACCTCACTGCACTTCCCCAAGGAACAGAAACACTGTCTCTTTAATGATGTTCTTCTCCTCTTTATTAAAGGATTAGGTGGCGATTGAATGGCCGTGTCAAAGACTAATGTTACACAACACAGTTGGTGGATTGACTTAATATCCTGCAAAGACTTTCTGTATGATAATGATTAGAACAGGGAATTGGGGTGTAAATACATATATGTGTGTGTATATATATATATATATATATATATATATATATATATATATATATACATATATATTTTTTTTAATTCTTCCTTTTCTCCCTTCTCATATTTCTTTGTTTTTTTTATTGTAACAATAATATAATTATAAATCCCCATATGGTCGTCCAATCATAGCTTACCAACTGTAACTAGGGACAGCAGGCCTGTCAGGCTTTGTATTAGAGCTGGATATGGCACCACCACTCAGCCTTGTTGCCAATTTGTCCCAGTGGCAAACCACAGTACTACGTCACAAAAAAATTTACATTGCATGTTAGCATGTCTGGCTAATAACCTCACTACCTAGTGTAGTAACGTAGCATTCCTTCCGAGGCCAGGGTTGGAAGCTAGCACCAGCCACCAGCAAAATGCTGGTAAAATATGCGAGTGACTGCTTTAAAAATCTTCCAGCCACATTGGCAGGTGGACAAAAAAATGAATTTCCAACCCTGTCTGAGGCCAAGCAGACTTCCATACTACATTATTTTGTGAAGTTACAGACTAAAGTTTCAATGAAAAAAAGCTAACTGTTGGCAATTGTACATCGACTGTCGTTTTTCCAGACTGTGTGGAAACTGGTCCTGGAGTTGGGCATATTTACCCTTCACCAGCCCTGGTGGACAGTGTCACAAACACATAACAACCTTAAGTCCTGCATTATTAAAAGTGAGACTTGCTGTTTAAAAATCTGTACTTCTGTACTTCTGCGTTAAATCAAAGCCCTACCTACGACGCACACTCTACACTGTAGCCTACACCATAGCCTAATGCGCACATCCACAGAAATGTTACTACATGTCGCATGCTTCCTCTTGATTTTTGTAAACTGAAGACCCTTTCTCTCAGTGGAAACAGAGCTTTTATTTACTTAAATTTCACAACTATGAAACAATACATTGCTAAGACAATAAAGCCCACACAAAATAGCATTTCAAGTCCTGTAAATGTCATAGGCTTATGCTAATAAAGTTAGCATATTGTTCATGTGGGAAAAACATGTCTAGTGCTATAAGATAATGTTTTGTCATGAAATGTTAAGTCATGTTTTGTGTGTGTTTTTAGGGTGTACTAATTGAATCAATTAAACTTTACTGCACTTCACAGAAACTCAACACAGTGACATAGAAACCCAGAAACCACCAACTGGTATTGTGGAGGTGTGATTGCAGAGCGACACAGACACACCACCTCACAAGTAGTTATTTATGTTCAAGCCTTCTATGTTAATTATCTCAGTAGGACACTAGCTGTTGGCCCATAGATGTAAGGCATTAGCCTCTGTCTTTAAGTACGGGATCAAGTGCATATCTAAGACTGCTTATGCAGTGTTTGAAGCAAGTCACTAGGAAGTATTAAAAAGTCAACTGTAGACAGTGTTTTCAATTTACTCATGGCTAACCTCAGCTCTGCCAGCTGCTGAAATATGGACCGTTGTTGGCTAGTAACCTGCTTTTGTCTACCTCTGTCTGAATTGTTTTTCAAAGATTCTACTGTGAATTTTTCGTGGTAAATCTGCCGTCGTTATAAACGAACAGAAAGTTTGACAGGCATAGCAACAGTAACTAAGGAGGGCAAGACTGGGCAAATGCTCAGTTGAATTTTATTTGATCTCAGACTGATTGTATTTGTTAGTTTTTTATAGCAGAGTTTCCATGAATGAGAAGCTCAATTATAATGAGACTAGCTGATTAAATAGAGAATAAATGGACAGCTGAGGCAGCCTCATCCCGTCTACCATAATACAAAGATAATAATGAAAGAGATTGAGCTCGCTGCCTGGCAGATAAGCATCTTTGGCAGCAGGTTAGCAATCAGTGAATACACACACACACACACACATACACACACAGATTCCCACATCAGCATCTCAATCCAACTTGATTTGCGTTCCATGGAAGATGCCGGGGCTCACGGCACGGCTCACCCTGCTGCCCCTAATTATTACCCAGAAGGTTGAAGACTGGCATAGATATTTCTCATGAAAGCTGAAATCCTGGTTTGCTCTCTAACAGCCAAATCCTGTGCAGGGATACAGGTACCTGATTAGAGGTCAGATGTGATATTTTAATCAAAGAAAATAGGCTGTGAATAACAAAGCCACAGCTGTGTAAATTCCTCACCAAACACCGACACAGCAGACATGTGTGATTTAGACCTAATTAGTATTCCTTGAAGTAGAGCCTTGCTGCCCTCTTGTCATTAAAATAGATTTAACAGAGACCCCTCTCTGAGGATGCACCAGAGGTTGACAGAGTCATTTCTGCATGTCAGTCATCGTTTCGTTGCGTCAACAGGAACAACAGCTCAGGTGTTTGGTATTTGCAATGGCATATCCAGCCTGGGATTACAGTTTAGGAGGTATTCAGAGTACGGAAACTGTGAAAGTGAGGTTTGTGTGGCTCATTACTGCATCAGCTTGAGTTTTGTGTTCTTCACAGCTAGCTGAGCTGTGGCTGTGTTAAGGCGCAGGGTTAACATGGCATAGTCGGAGAGCTCAGTGGTGGTGCAGCATTGTGTATTGTGTCAGGGGAGTGTTGTGTGTTTTTTCCCCAGTGTGCTGCAAAGGGCCGCTCTGTGTCAGAGGTGAGCGCAGTGAATGGAGGTCGTGGGACCCCCTCCACAGCTGGGAGGAGACTCCCCCCATTGAGAGCACTGAGGCAGAATGCTCCGGGCTCAACAAGACGGGGGCTAAAGGCTTTGTCTCTGCTTCACTGCCTTCAAGTAGCCCTGGGATTCCTGGCAACCAGGTTTGACTGTTGGAGCAGCCTGCATGCAGAGAGAAGAAAGCACAAAGGCGCTTGTATTCCTCAGCTGATGTACAACATCATGGGCTCGCTGTGGGAAACAAAGATAGTTGAGGATGTGAGGTCCCGTGTGATTGCGGGAAGGCTTATTACCGATACCAGCAGCAACAGCAGATAGGAATTTAGACGTCTTCTTTTGATGTGCCGTGTTTTGGTTGCGTCTCAGCTCACAGTCAAGGCCAGTTTTTCTTCTTTGCAGAAAAAGAGCAGTGGTCTTAAATCTCAAGGTTGTTGTTTTTTTCAGTAGGATTTCTTACATTAGTATTCCTTGATAAGATAACTCGCTTTTCTCAATGTCGAATAATTCAGAGCAAACCGCAAATAGATGAGCTATTAATTTTTGATGTAGGAGAAGTAGAAGTTTAAGTCCGCTGAGATGATCCAATTATCCTGCAGGTCCAGGATTAGCATTAATCTGCTCTGGTTATTAGCAGGCACATAGCCTCGTATCACTTCTGTATTAAGTTCCCTTCTTTTCCTGCCTTCTTCGTCCTTCTTCTAAACACACACACACACACACACACACACACACAGACACACACACACACACATGAGCCCAGTGCCTTTGGTTTCTTTATGTACTCCTTTATAGAAATATGCACGCAGCTTTTACATTGTCTGGGTCAAAGTCAGGGTATATAAGCATTCATTCCCCGGAGATGTAATATTGCTGCTACTCCTTATGTGCAGCACTCCAGTTAAGTCTGCAAAGTGTGCGATGAATTGAAATGAGACAACCATAGCCGGAGGCAGGCGCACCAACCAGCCACATGTTTATCAGAAAATTAATCCTCAAACACAGACTTGCATGTATGTTAGATGTCAGAGGGAGTGAGATGGGACGCTAAAGATTTACAACACGCCTAATGACCTGCAACTCCACATATTGGAAAGTAACTTTATTCTAAGAAAGCATTAAGCGTGTGTGTGTGTGTGTGTGTGTGTGTGTGTGTGTGTGTGTGTGTGTGCATTGGAGAGACAGGAGGAGGGAGGATCGAGTCTGTGAAATGAGAAAAGCCTTGGGCTGAGATCCTATCAAAGCTATCAACACATCCAGGAATCACAAAGCAACAAAGTCTGTATGATGTGGTGATTGAAAGTGGAACAGCAGCTCTGTGTAAAGGCTGATAAAAATCCCAGGGCCAGTGTGATGACCAAGGATGCAGTATGCATGCAGGCAGCTGCAGGGGACTTCAGCTCTAAAGTTCACTAGGTTAATGCTTGTTTTGGGTTCTACGTCTCCCACAGAAGATGCTTTGGTGAACTTGCGGTGGCATTTGGGCCAAAGGGAAATCAAAATTTAATCCGCGCACTCGACCTGACATTTCGGACGGCGTAGATCTTTGTGCTGACTCAAATCTTCTTTATTTAATGTTAAGTCTCATTGGATCTGGTGACACATTCCACTGAGAGCAGGAACTTTAGAGGGTCTCCGCTCATCTTCCATCAGCACACAGATGCCTCTAAGTGGCTCAACCGAACCTAATTAGCCTCTTCTCTTCAACAGGCCGCGGCCTTTGGCGCAAATTAATCTCAGGTTAACGCGCGGCACCCGCTCCACTGTCTCTGACAGGAGGTCAAATTTATCCTCTGCTGAGAAATTACTTAGCTAAATGAGGGCTCCTCCATGCAGCCTCGGCTAATGACCTTGATTAATTAAAGAGAGACTCATCCTAATTAAGGTCTTATTGGGCTTGGTCCGACTGTGACCCTGTAAAACAAGCTGAGGCAGTAATGAGTCATTTCTCCGGCAGAATACCGCTGCTGAGTTTGTGTGGGCGCAGTGCTTCATGTGAGGCCTTAATCATCAGAGGTTATGATTACATCAGTTTGGAATAATGAAGGAGATCACAACGCCAAATGGAAAAAAAGCTGGCATCTTTTGCATCCTATGATTTCCTTCCCCTTTCCTCTCCATCAGCAAACCATACTGAACCCTTAACAAGAGTCAGTTGCTGATTCCTGATTCCCATCTTCTTCCAGGTAAATGGCAAGGACCTCTCCAAGGCTACCCACGACCAGGCAGTCGAGGCCTTCCGCACCGCTAAGGAGCCCATCATGGTCCAGGTTCTGCGCCGTGCCCCACATCCCAAAGTGGCTAGTCCTGCTGCTGACACCCAGGTCTCGGACATCAGCACCCAGACCGACATCACCCTCCAGCACATCATGGCCCTTACAAAGCTGTCACCCTCTTCACCCCCCATGACAGAGCTGGAGGAGTATCTGCTTCCAGAGGAGTAAGTACCAACTCAGTTCATTAAAGGGTTACTATTATACTCATTTTCAGGTTCATACTTGTAGTTTGGTTTTCTATGAGAACATGTTTACATGCTCTAAAAGTCAAAAGACACTTGATTTTCCTCCTGATGTCTGTGCTGGAGCATCTATATCCACCCTCTGTCTGAGACACTCTGTTTAGTCCCAGTCTCTTTTACCTCCCTCCTGAAAAAAGCCCATTCTGCTCTGATTGATCAGCATTTTCTAGTCTTCCATATCTTGGAGTGTCTGCATTGTCATTGCAGCCGGGTCATAACACGTTTCCCTGACGTCAGCATGTAGCTTCATGTAGCAGTGTACTTGCAGCTGAAGAATGGCTGTAACGGAGTATGGCAGCACTTTCTACTGTGAAAAATCACCAGTAAGATCTTCTAAACCAAAGTCCTCACAACCAGACGTGTTCCAACAAGAACATGATCCAAAACTGAAGAGAAATTACATCGGCAACCAAAATTACATGTTCCACTGCTACATGTAGCATGTAGCTACATGTAGCAGTATAGACTACATAATGTAAACACTTGCAGTAGTGTTCCTGAAGCAGATGACCATATAAAGTAATCCAGCATAAGCTGACATCAATTTGTCTCAAAGATAGAAAAAAAAGGTTTGAAACAGGGTGTTCAGAACGGTCTCTAGCCATCGGTTTTTGCTCACTGGGATTACTTTTACATACATTTACCTCATTATTTGTAACTTTGGCCACGTTTAATATAACAACCTTCACTGTAGCACTATATATAAGACAGAAAATAGGAAAAAGCATAAAAGTCCCCTTTCAAACTAGAGAGAAAGCCCTGCTATCATGAGTAGATGGTCAGAGTCCTGTATCTGCAGCACACAGTCCATGTTGCACACATGAACACAACATTTGCTTAGTCTTAACAATAATTATTTTTCCTGAAAAATGAAATGAAACAAGATAAAGAACACAAGTATTCTCTTCCATCACTATAAAGATTCATGACTGCCCAGATAGCCAAAATGTTTTGGCTGCATACAGCCCCAAATGTGACACACCTGGGTTGCTGGACTTTTGTCAGACTGGAGATGAATGAGACGTTAGGCTGCATTCAGACAGACAACAGTGATGTATGAAAAAAAAATCAGTCACTGAAATGTGACCTTGAGGCAGTGTTGGTGCAGAGGGCGCCAGCAAGACAGTTGAACCTGGCTCAGCTTGCATTGCAGCTGTTACTATAAGATAAATGCTGTATTCCTGCTGTTTACAGTAGAATCGTTGAGATGAAATGGAAAAAATGATTGTTGCAGTGCATAACTCTGTAGTTAGAAGATCCCATCTTAGAGTATTATAACCCCCTGTGCAGGCAGTGTTGGCAGTGGTGTCTAATAAGCATTCAAACTGGTTTTTAGTCAAACCAGCTCTTCTTGATCATATTACATTGATTATTGATACCTTAACAATGCGCCAGGGTCATCATTTAAAAAAGAACCAGTACCAGTATCCTTAAAGTGATACTAGTACCAATAGAGTACTTCATCTGAGATTTTTTTCTGCTTCATTTTATACCCATCATGGACACTACAGGCATGTAGTATAGCCATACTTTTAATATTTTGGTGGCCTCTGGGCATGCTGAGCTGCCAACTCTGTCAATTTCAAAACCATACAGATAGCCATTTTGTGTAGGTCTGGGTATAAATAGATTGAATGCAGGTATTTTTTTTACTAAAGAAGTTTTGATACTACCTGCTATTTGCTTATTTTTGTAGATACCTTAAATTTATCAAGCAATACCCAGCCCTACAATACATCTCAATCAATGTAGCCCCTGTAGTATTTTTTCAGCCTGAAAGCTCACTCAAGCTCAATTCCACAGTTGCCTCTGACTTAAAGTGGAATTGATTCTGATTTTGAACCCAAATTAGCCCAATCTGCCCCCACCGAATCAAACCTGATCTGGGCTGTTTTTGGTCCTTCGGTGCCAGGACATCTTGGATTTTAACCACAAAGTGACTGATTGGTCTGATTGATCTTTAGTTGCGGTCTTGCTGTGGTAATAAAAAAGATTATTATGCATGTTTCGAGAAAGTCCACTTTGGTGTCAGAGCTCAGCAGTGTTAAAAAGGTCACTTCATTCTTGGACCTTTCACCTTAATAGTTAATTAAGAAAGCTACACCTTATCTTCTTCTCCACGCCACACTTCTGTGATCACACAGGACATGTCCTAAGTTTGAAGGGAAAATGTCCCTGTCACTTACTGGAGATGACAGCTCCCCCAGGGCATGCAGCCGCATAAAAATGATGGTTTAGTTCATGCGTATTTGCATATTCCCAAATTGCATCTTTTGTTTCTGTGTGTGTGTGTGTGTGTGTGTGTGTGTGTGTGTAGGAGGCCCTGGAGCTCAGAGAGTCTGGCTACATCTTACACCCTGTGGCAGCAGCGGTTGCCCTTTAATGAATGATTGTGATTCCTGTAATTGATTTCTCAGTCAATTTAATAACACGGCATGCTAATTTGTGATTAGCCTCCGGGTGTAGTTTCAAATATATCTGATTCAAGAGTGATTTCCACATTGACTTTTTATTACTTCCTCTCTCCTTCTCATTTAATTTTCAAACTCTGGGGCAAAATTAAATCCAGATTGACAAATGTGTTAATAAATTTACATTCAACTCTTCTCCACTTTATGTTATACTCTGTTTTTCACATTTCTCAGGCATCCTCCACATGGATACTTTGACCCCAATGACTTCCTGGAGGTCATTCAGCAGGACATAGAGCGTGAGGAGCTGGAATATGAGGTAAACATAAACTCTTCTCCGCTCTCCTCTCAATGAAGATGTACATTCAGACAGCAGTGCATTATTGCTACATAAGCAGACCCAAGGTCGCCTTTGTGTCTCCAGTCCAATGGCCCCGCTAGCGACCACAAGTCCTGATATATCCCAGTTATTGATGAGGCACTCTCTCTACATACGGATACTGAGCTGTAGGGCAGACAGGAATCGAGTTGCTGGTTTGTTCCAGCAGATGCACAACGGTGACATCATTACTTATTAGCGACAGGGCCTAATAAGTCTTCCTCAGCTGGTGGATAATTAGATGGCACAGATAATAGGTCTGCGGCAATGAATCTGATGATGCACGCTCACAATGCCTGGATGAGGCCATAATGAGGCCGTGATCAAGCCTCTGTTGTGCTCCTTCGGTGACCTCCGCCAACCCTGACACCCCCTCCCATTAAACCCCAGCCACCTACTGCTTGATATTATTAATATCCATGAAAGAGCTGTGAGGCTCAGACCAGAAAGGTGAAGCTCTGGGCGGCTAATGGCAGATGCGCAGCAGACAGACACCGGAGTGTCCTTGCAGAATGACTGTCTGTCTTAGAAAAGAATGGCTGACAAACGATCCAGTGATGCTCTGCTTGTGTCAGATCAGCTTCGTTTCATTGTCACTTGGTATTCATCATAATGTTTCTAATTCACACAAGTATATATCATAAAATTAGCAGTGAGCGGTGAATCCGAGGTTCAAGCCAGTATGGACCATTAAGACTTGAAAGCGGCAAAGGATCAAGACCTTTAACAGTGTCCAACACCTGCACTAAAAATAACTAACAGGTTTCATGATGGTTGGACAGACGCTTTTCATTTATGACCAAATCTGTGTTAGGCCACATCGTTCTGCAGAAATGCCGTCACCCCCTATTGGTCAATTTCAAAAACAAATTTGGAGAAAGTTTGGTGAGGTTTCGACAAACTTTTGTTGATTCATGGCCAAATTTTACACCAGGCCAATGCACTTGTGGGAACTGGTGGCGCCTCCTATGGGACCATTTCAAAATTATTTTACACACAGGGCTCAACAATGTTATGAAACATATCCTTCAAGTTTTTCATTGATTGGGCCAACAATTTCTGTCTGTGTTATGCCACGCCCAGTTGTTTTTTTAAATTTGTAGCGCCCCCTAGTGATTGATTTGAATGCAACTTCCAGGGAATGATTCAGGTACTTATGTGGACATATCTTTTCAGTTTCGTGGCAATTGGTGCCACAGTTGGGGAGTTAGGCCCATTCAGGAGTTTGGCCACACGCCGTCTAAAGTTCATTGGTCAATATCAAAACTTAAGAAGATATCAATCTTTTACTAACTTTTTGTAAGCCTGGTCCAGTGATGAGTATCAACAGAAAAACTTTGTAGTGATCAAAGCCGCAGTTTAGATGAGATGTCAAAATATGTTTTAAAATAAATGAAAATGGTGGAAAGTCTAATCAGGCAGACTTTAATACTTTTGAACATGTGGACTTGTGAGCTGGATTTTTGTGTCAAAGTTTAAGTCTGTTGGACTTACAGTGTGATGGGCGTGGCCTTTCCAAAATTGCATTGTTGGGCCTTAATTACATTGCCACCATCAGATCAATTGGGGTAATATTGGGCAGCATTTGGTCACAACTTCTAATCATTGGTGAAAATGTCATGTGTCTACAATGTAGCATCTCACAGGAACTAAAAGAAAACAAAAAACAACCCCTTGAACCTCTTATAATAGAAAGTCTTATAGGTGAATACTAATAAGTTTGTTACATTTAAAATCTTAAGCTGTTCGGCCTTATTCAGTGATTTTGGTTTGGTTCAAAAGAATGGTTGGACACTCTGACAATTAGGTTTATTTGTGTTCTTGCCTAACATCTTGTCATTGCTATGAAGTTGCCAGGCAACCAGCCAAGACTCCGGGAGCTAGTTGCACCAAACTTAAAACGTATCCTGGATATATGTATATATATATGTGAACCTAGCTCTTATCACTACATTTTCCATCTAACTCTCTACTAAAAAAAGGAGTAAATATATTTAAAATACAATTTCATATTCAGTTGCTAGTTTTTGGAGGGTTAACCCTCACGGTGCCCGTCCTCTGCCCTCGAAGAACAGCGCTTTTCGTATCTTTATCTGTATCTGTGAGATTACAGATGTTGACAAGTGAAAAACGACACTTGGCCCGCCTGCAGTCCACCGCATCATCTCTCATTCTGTCAGTAGGCCTCTAAGAAAGCCAATGGCTTCCCTGCGTCCAGCTGAAAGATTCATTACAGTGATTGATGGATCACTGTTGCTCCGTGATCCCATTTCGAAGTCAGTATATTCAGTCCGGCCAGAAAAACATGAGCAAATATACAACCATTTTCTACTCAGTCTGACGGGGAAACTGATCATTTCAGATGTATGTGGTGTTAATTTGTGCATGTGTCTTACCAGGAAGTGGATTTGTACCGAGCCAATATCCAAGACAAGCTCGGCCTGACGATCTGTTACAGGACTGATGATGAGGACGAGGCTGGGATCTACATTAGTGAGGTATGTGGTGCAGGCTAGATTTCAAATCTACATCAACAGTAGGTAAATAGCGACTGCTCGGACTGTCAGCAGTGATGATACTCACTTAAACTCAGAAATGGAAGAAATTGAAAGGATTATCTCACAGTGGATAGAATGAGTCAGCAGTAACCTTCATCTCTTACTCTTTTATTCTTTAGATTGATCCAAACAGCATTGCTGCAAAAGACGGCAGAATTAGAGAAGGGGACAAAATCATTCAGGTAAGATCTCAGCAGTTTTACTCGTCTCTTAAATATTCAGTTCATCTGTATTTCTGTGACCCAGTTTCTCGCTTGTAAGTGAATCCCCAGAATTGAATAAAGTTTCATCTATGTTAAGAGCTTTAAAAAGTTGTGCTTAGAGTTAAATGTTGCATAAATGTTTAATTTTAAGGGTACAAACAGTCATTTTGTAAAGATACAGTATTGCAATAATTTTTTTTCTCTTCCTTAAGATCAATGGTGTTGAGATCCAGAACCGGGAGGATGCTGTAACACTGCTGACCAGTGAGGGGAACCAGAATATCTCCCTGCTGGTGGCCAGACCAGAGATCCAGGTGATTAGGATGTCATTATGGGTGTGAACTCATTAAAGGTTAATGACAACAAGGCATTTCATGTTAAAAACCTCATATGGCCATCTTTGGAGCCATATATAGTGTCCTTCAAATGTCACACCAACAGACAAGAGTAGGACTTTGAATAGTAGATGCTTCACTTTCTGAGTAAAACTTTGAGATATTTGCATCTAATGAGGCGTCTCTTCTCCCCACTGCGTCTCAGCTGGACGAGGGCTGGATGGATGACGACAGGAACGACTTCCTGGATGACCTCCACATGGACATGCTGGAGCAGCAGCACCATCAGGCCATGCAGTTCACTGCCAGCATGCTGCAGCAGGTACACACACACACACACACACACACACACACTCGCACAGCATGTAGAAGCAAACTAGCACAATCAATCTGCATTAACACATATGTTCATCTATAGATTATTTAGGCTGAGCCAATTCTGCCGAGGGGAACAGCTGTTGTTATCAGTTGTTTTTGGCAGTGCTTTCCCTTTGCAGAAAACACAGGCTGTCATACAGAGAAGCACATGCTCATTGACAAAAACAATGTAAAGCCTGTTATAGCTCCATTTTAAATTTGAAAGTTTCCTGAGTCATCGTACATAAAGAAGTATTTTTAGTAGTAGTAGTACACTCTTCGAATTAAGGGTTCTTCCTAAAGGGCGGTAGTTCTATCTAGAACCATTTATTTCGGAGGAACACCTTTTTATTTTATTCATGTTCTTAAGAAAGTGTTGTTGAAGGGTTCTTTGTAAGTTTAAAGCCCAGTTCAGACCAATGATTCGAGACGAGGCGAAACAGTTTTAGAAGAGAAAAGTTGCAGTGGTGTAAACTGGCCGGTCTGAGCTCGACTCAAGCTGGCTGATGATGTAGCCTGCAACTCAGTACTTGGCATTTTGTATTCGGTTTTAATTTGAAACAGAGTTTCAGTTCCTAACCTACTGCACCAGTTAAAATATAAGAGGCTGTAGTGGTGGTGATTTTACAAAATCTCTGTTCCTTTAAATGTGATTGTGAACCATGATTGTTGTGGGTTACATTTGACCATTTCAGCCCTTAAGGAGCATCATGAAGCCCAAGGCTGCTGGACTTAGTTCCCTTGGCCCTAGGGTAACCTGTAAAAATAACATCAGAATTAATTGGCGAGAGATTTATAGGTTATGTAGTTAGTCACTATATTTGGCCCCTCTGAGTGGGTTCTAGATGAAACCCTTGGAAGGATGGAAATGTTTGAGATAAACCCCGCAAAGTAGATTGTGATTGTGTATATATCATAGATAGGAAATATAGAGGGTTCATAGAGGGTTTTGGGTGGAAACTTTCACAGATAGTTCCCTAAACCTTTATGTCGAGCTCTGGGTAGAACCCTCTGAAAGAAGTTTACAAGATAATTGTGATTTTTAATGCAAGATTGATTTAAGTCAGTCATTGTATTTTACACACATGCACAATGCAGCACTCTGTCTGAGTCGCTCTGTTGTCTGTTTTTACAGAAGAAGCACGAGGAGGATGGAGGCACAACAGACACTGCCACACTGCTGTCTAACCACCACGAGAAGGACAGCGGGGTTGGCCGCACAGATGAGAGTACACGAAACGACGAGAGCTCGGAGCAGGAGAACCTCGGCGACGACCAGACCACAGCCTCCAACACGCTGGGCAGCTGCAGAAAGCTCACCTACAGCCAGGACACCCTCGGCAGCACCGACCTGCCCTTCAGCAGCGAGTCGTTCATCTCCGCAGACTACGCCGACACTGACTTTCTGGGCATCCCGGCTGATGAGTGTGAGCGCTTCAGAGAACTCCTGGAGCTCAAGTGCCAGATGAGGAACAGTGGTGCCCAGGGTCTATATTTCCAGGGCGGTGGGGCAGGAGGTCAGGACCAAGAGGGTGTTGACAAAGAGCTGGAGATGCTAAACGAGGAGCTGCGCACCATCGAGCTGGAGTGCTTGAATATCGTCCGAGCTCACAAGATGCAGCAGCTGAGGGAGCAGTGCCGTGAGTCCTGGATGCTCCACAACAGTGGCTTCCGCAACTATAATACCAGCATCGATGCACGCCGCCATGAGCTCTCAGATATCACAGAGCTGCCGGAGAAATCAGACAAAGACAGCTCCAGTGCCTACAACACTGGAGAGAGCTGCCGCAGCACCCCTCTTACGTTGGAGCTGTCTCCAGATAACTCGCTCCGTCGAGGTGCGGAGAATCAGCCTGGGGCGTCCGGCTCCACCAGTTCTAACAGCAGGATCCTCAAACCTCTCCTGTCCCCCGTCCAGGAGGCCTGTGGCCCGAGCCGGAGCAGAGGCTCCTCCAAGGATCCAGATGGAGCCCTGCAGGCAGAGAGCAAGGAGAGGAAGCTGGGAGAGTCCAGTAAGTCCGGGCGGAACTACTCCCAGCCACACTCACCTTACAAGCATGCCCACATCCCCGCCCACGCCCAGCACTACCAGAGTTACATGCAGCTGATCCAGCAGAAGTCAGCCGTGGAGTACGCCCAGAGCCAGATGAGTCTGGTCAGCATGTGCCGGGACCCCATCAGCCCCAGCGACCTGGAGCCCAAGATGGAGTGGAAGGTGAAGATCCGCAGCGACGGCACGCGCTACATCACCAAGCGGCCCGTCAGGGACAAGCTGCTGAGGGAGCGCGCCCTGCGCATTAACGAGGAGCGCAGCGGCATGACCACAGATGACGACGCCATAAGCGAGCTGAAGATGGGCTGCTACTGGAGCAAGGAGGAGCGGAAGCAACATGCAGTTCGCGCCAAGGAGCAAAAGCAGCGCCGCGAGTTCATGAAGCAGAGCCGAGCCGACTGTCTGAAGGAGCAGGCCGGACCAGAGGACAAAAAGGAGCCCAACATCATCGAACTCAGCCACAAAAAGATGATGAAAAAGAGAAATAAGAAAATATTTGACAACTGGATGACCATCCAGGAACTGCTGACCCACGGTACCAAGTCACCAGATGGCACGAGGGTTTACAACTCACTCCTGTCTGTGACCACAGTCTAAGTCCTGCTCTGAGTTCAGGTGGCGGGCCAGCCAGAGGAGGACAGACTGGAGTGTAATGGACTGTACATAGGACACTACCAGTTGGGGTAGAGATTTCTGCCTCGTTCAATGTGGCAACATTTTGTAAATAGGAAATAAAGAAAGCCTTTCCTGGATGAACATTTCCCACCACTGCGGTGAAGAGAAGGTCTTTATAATGATGGTCGGACTTGATATGAAAGGGACATGGCTATGAGGATGATTTTGGAAACATTTTTCAAATTCTTTCAATAACCTTTTCTACCGCTGTGCTTGCTCTTTTAAATAATTTTGGAAACAAAAACGCAATATGTGACTTTTTTGGAAGGTTTTGAAAGTGTGTAAAGACCGTGTGCCATACATAAACAGCCAGCATTTACACTATTTTACATTATTTAGTTCGTACTATATATCTCTTATCAGTATTTTACTGTTATGCATACTTAATGCTTTTATGGAAACAATGCTATTTTCCTGCAAGGTAGAACACGTAATCCTTTTCAAAAGGACTTTTGTAAATTAAAAAAATAAAATTTTTGTAACAAATAAAACTTTTTTAGTTTTAATTTCTCTCTAATGGTGCTGATTTTCCAGAGTTGATACCACCAGCAATGTACCATCTGTTACATAATGTAGAGACCATCATAACATGATATCATTGTGTATGTGTTTAGAGAAAGATGTTTCTCACGTTTGAATTTAAATGTCTGTGTTTGTTGAAGCACACATTGTAGTCGCTTTTGCTTTCTTAGGGTTTCATGTATCGGACAGAATAACAGCGTAACAAATCCTTAGTTAGTCACACAATTTGATGTCTTGTAAAATGAGAGAAATAATAAATTATTGTTTTATATATGACAAGCTTTCAAATGTTGTTGGAATTTGTCATTTGTAAGAGTTGTTGGACCACCAAAAATATGATCTAGGGCTGGGCAATATATGGATATCATGATATGAGAGTTAGATTTTGGATTTCATAATATCATAATTGTTGTCTTTTCCTGGTTTTAAAGACTGAATTACAGTAAATTACTGGAATTTTCTAAACTTACCAGACTGTTCTAGCATATCTATATTTTGCTTTTACCCACTTACTTTTAATTACTGATGATGACATTACTGTAACTGTTTTGTAAAAGCACCAACAGTCAGCCTGACAATATCATCGCAATATCAATATCGAGGTTTGTGGTCAAAAATATCTGATATTTCATTTTCTCCATATCACCCAACCCTAATACGTCCACACCAGGGAAAGGTGAATCTACATGAATTTCCAGTTCCACTGATCCATCAACTTTATTTTATCATGTAGATCAGGCAAGACTAGTCTCCGTATAAATATATTTACAAAGTAAAATCGACTGAATTTTATTACATAGATCAAGCAAAGCTAGTATTTAAAAGGATTTTAAGATGTATATGCATGATCCTATACAGGATCATTAATGCTGTTGCCACAGCATTTACTGTTATTGTGGTGTAGTAGTTTCTTGTTGAGATAAAGGATCTATCTCCACCCAAACATCAGTTCCAGTGGTTAATCTGGCGCCATAAAAACCTCAACTAGCAGCCTTTGGGTTTAGTGGGTCTCTGAAGGGCCAGGGTTTATATGGTCCAGCACCACCCACATCACTCATGGTTCCCTATCCCACGGCTCCACCCACGATTTGCAATTATGATGGAACAGAGTAAATAAAACAAAACCATTGTTTGTGGCTGTACCTAAGAAAATTGGCTGTGATTACAAAAATACATACTGTAAAGGAAAATACACCAAGTTTTGTGTTTCAAACCAATGCAGATTAACTTCAAAGCTATATGTTCATGCGAAGACACAAGCTTAATTTATTATTGTTAACATCACAGGTTTAATTATGCTACATTTACATCTGCACAGATGTAATGTTTTACAGTGCAGTAAGATCTTCCATAATATAAAACACTACACAGTTTATTTCCATACAGTTTTACAGAGCAGTATTGTGTGTGGAGAGTCCAATAATCCATCAGAGGGTAGTCCTTGTGACTGAATACCCACAGGGATATCTCTTGGGTTTGAAAAATACATGTAAACACAGAATTGGATTTACTTCCAACTTTAAATCTGTTTCCTTCTGGTGCTTGTTTATTATTACTGTTACAGAGTTTAACACTGAGTAATAAAAGCCCCCCTTGCTTTCTTGTTTAATACAATTTTAAATGCAGGCTATGCATTCTTAATGAAATCACACAATCAGATGCTCTGTTAGTGTAACTTTGCCAACTTGTAGAAATGTTAGTAGCAGAAATCCTGTGGCAAAGAGAAGTCTGTTGGCGGTGTGTGTATTGTCAGAGCCCAAGTAGGGCATGTCAGACTGGCATCAACACAAAACCATCTAATCAGCAGAGATCCCTGCTGTCCAGATCTAATGGCTGAAGGCTAACAACAAAAATGTCCTCTGTCCTTTATTTTCCCTTATCATCATGGCGGTCTTCCCCTCTCATGGATTTTACAGTGGTGGCTGCCCTCCATCATCTTTTATTGTTTTTACAAAGTGGTCATAATGAGTATGTTGTTTTATGTTGGAACCAAGTTGTCCATGACGCTGGCATGAGGCAAACCAACATGGCGATATCTCCTCCCTGGGCTAATGGTGTATTTATCTGACTCAAGACTTCCACCATCTGTTAGAGGGACCTCATACCCTCAGTCCCATATGATCCTTCAATTAGCAGCTCACTGCCTCATTACTGAGGACAAAAGCAGCTCAGACTCTGCTGAGATGCCACTTTTGTAATCTCACCTCCATCAAACACCTTTTGGTTTTGTTTTTTTATGAGGTAACAATTAGGGCAGCATTAATATGCATTTAGTGCTTTTGCAAATTCAGTAGTTAAGAGTTTGACCTGTATCTTTTTCAAATCCCACACTCTAATCATGATTTAATGCTTTAATTATAGTATAGTAAAGCTTAATGCTGCACTAATTGAAATGTATGTATTAACAATGGGTCAGTTGACTGTGTGCAATGGGACAATGTGCTACATGGTTAAAGACAACCTATCCTCATTTAAAAAAAAAAAAAAAAAAAACGACAAAAAATGTACCTCTCAGAAAAGTCAATAACTACCACCTGAGACAGTTTTATGGAGCTCCACGGAGCACTTCAGTGTCTTTCAGCTCATTGTTTCGAATTTACCCACAACTTTAATGTTTTGGTTCTCACCATGTTCATCAATCTCACTCTCAACAGCATCCAAGCAGATGTAAGTTCAGATAAACCCACTATATTGGGTGAGACGTGATCGTTCTGACAGCTCGTAATTCTGAAGCCCCAATAGTCCAAAAAATGTCCCATTGAAAGGCCACTTGTCCGACAGCCCAGTATCTTGAAAACAAACGTGTATTGCTCTAAAAGGAATTTTGTCCCAAAAATAAGCCACACACTCTCCCAAACAGAAGCACATGGCAAGTTATTATGTAGAATGACATCATCCGAACATTCTATCATAGCAAGGCATGGCCCGCAATACTGTGTCAGATTGGCTTACCCTGATATCATATCCTAACCCTAACCAATCTCACTCCTGATGCCAAAACCTAACCAACCCAACCAATGAAGACAACAACTCCTAGAGGCAGAGTAGTCTGAAGGTCCAATAATGTCATTCTGCATAATAATTAGCCATGTGCTTCTGTTTGGGAGAGTGCTGTGCCCTTTGGAGCGATGCACAGTTGTTTTTGGGATATCGAGCTGTTGGACAAATGGACTTTCAGTCCAATGGGATATTTCTCAGACTTTTGGGGGTTCGGAATAATGAACCATCAGAACAATGGGCAGTCCCCCTAAAGGTCACCTGGCTAGCACTAAAAAAACAAACAAAGTTAGCAACTAGATAGTGAATGTAGTGAGGTGTCAAGCTCCTAAAAAGCCAAGTATTTTTCCCAGATTTGGTAGAGACCAAAAACAGAGCCAAAAGGAAACTCGATATCAGACTTCTAATTGTTTGATGGCCAACATTATAACTCCATATGAGTGCTAGTGCTGCTCCATGTTTGTGTCAATAGGCAGTTGTTTGCATGTTAGCCACATCAACTTTATATGATGATTTTATATCAGATTTGTATATAGCTTGTTTAGTTTCCCCAAGTGGACAGTCAGTGTCACTTTAAATTGTTTGAACACAGTAGTATCAAGATTTTAACCACAGACTATAACGTAAAGGGGCACTTCAGCAGTTTAGTATTTCACTTTGATACAGTTGGAGAAATTGACAGATTTACAAAAGAGTGGTCAAAATTTAAGCAGCAGGGGTTGAGATATCCCTAATATGAGTAAAACTCCAAAAAGTGTGAATCCAGCACTTCCCATGACAGTGTCTTTCATGGGACCGTCCGTGTGTGGTACTTTAAACGTCAACATCATCCCAGTATGTAGGAATGAATACATTTCTTTAAAAATTAATAATAATTATAATAATACATTGGATTTCTGTAGCGCTTTTCAAGATACTCAAAGGTGCTTTACAGAGAGAAACAACAGCAATCAAAAAAGTAAAAATACATAGAGTATCTTATATGTTAAAGGAGTGTATTTTTTTCTTTCGATCTTTCTTTTTTTTTTTTTAAATCCAAGTCACCCTTCAGTTTGCATTATTTGTCAGAGCTGGTAGTTCATGCACTCATCTCTTGTCTCCTTTTTTGACTCTGCATCACTTAAAGGGAATGATTATGATAATGAGAGCAGCCCACAGTGCAAGCTCAGCCACTTCCTCCATGTCTGGTAGGGTATAATTGATTACTTCTTCTTAAGCCTGACCCAACCCAAGCCCTGTGATTTATGTCTGGGTACAAGTCTCTGTACACACTCTTTTAATGGGAGATAACAATATGGCATGCAAGGCAAACAAAAAGCTGAAGCAATCAATTCTGGGATGTCCCCCCCACCGCCACAGAATGCTGGGAGATGAGTCGATCACAAACTTGGCTTTACCGCCCCTGTGTATTTTTATTATCTGTGGGATGAAAGTGTTCGTCCCCCCGCCCCCGTTTGACAGTCCTGTGTTTGGGCTGGAGAGCGGGACTCATCAGTTTAAATGTCAGTGCGGAGAACAGGCCGACATTCCAGTGCGCTCATCCATTAACTGATAAGGAGGCAGCTCCTCTGTTGATTCTGATGCCGCTTTACTGTGGAGACTGAGAAGCACTGAAGGGCTCGTACCAGCTCGACAAGCCCAGACATTATCCCTCACATTGCCATATTTACAAGCAGACTGTCATAGTCACAATATTCATTTTGACGGATGACAATGTAACTCAAATCAGGGCACCATTTGTGGCACGTCTTGCTAAAACTCTACTTGTACTGCCTGAGTTTTTGCATGACCTAAATTAAAATAACCACATTTTGTTATTTTTACTCAGTGCGATAAACCTCGGAGGCGCCAGGCTCTCCAGCAGGTTCAGCAGGTGTCGAGACTGTGTTAGCAAATCTTGGATTAAAGACAACAAGCTGCTGGATAAACAGAAAGAAATGCTGAACCACATATTCACACTCTCCTCACCATGTCTAAACATCAGTCAAAAACACTGCACTTAGATGTGGAGGCATGTCCTCGGAGCTTTTTAATCTCTGACCTCTTGAAGAGTTTTGTACCAAAAGTGTGATATTGACAATAAAACCGAAAGCTGCACCCAGGAGAATATTGCTGATGTAAAACTGGAGCTCAGCATGAGAAATGGAAATATTGCAAAAAATGACTTTCTAACTAGAGGCAATAAATTTCCAGCTTTTATTACTAATTGGAATCATATCTTCAGTAGTGATTGGTGTATTTTCCCCAAAAATTTAATTAGTGGATATTCATGTTTAGAGCAATCAATGTGACCTTGACTTGCATGACTGATTTTAAGTCCATGATGATTACTGTGATAACCTTGGTAGATATTAAGAGCGATAGATTTATTGTTTAAAAAAAAAAAAATCATTTCATTTATTACAAAAATACAAAAAAACATTGTCATGTACCTTAGAATAGAACATTACCTTAAATGTGGTTTTGAGTGTGATCCTACTAGACCAAATTAGGCATTAAAAAGAAAACATCTAATTATTCACAACTTTGTAAAGAACTATAAATTAGGCTACTCATCTTGGCTGACTTCATCTATCATGCTGCCTGCCATAATGTCACACTTGGCAACAATGAAATACAAGCTGGAGATAGTTTTCAAGAAGTGACAACTTCATTGTATTTTACAGCATTTTATCACTCTTATTCAGTCCAGGGCAATGTGCTTGCTGTGAAATCACATGTGACAGCTGGGATGGATGAGCAAATCTCCAAAGGTAACTAAATATATCACATACGTAAAATGAATAATAAAACCCACGAGCTATTCTGATTTATCACAAGTACGAGATGGAACAACACAAAGACATTACAATGATTAATGGCAGGAGGAGAACATGGGAACAACATGTTGTTTACCTGCGGGAGATATGAGCCTGAACAACATGCCAGTTCCTGACTTATCAGTTAGAGAGTAGCATGGGGATCAGGAGTAAAATTGGATCATGTGCTCATTTTAATTAGCTTGTCAGCAGTAACAAATTCCCAGTTCAAACCAATGGGGTACAAAGCTAGACAGTATTTAAGCATGGAATCTATGGGTTTGGGAAGGAGAGCCTTTCACTTATATTACTTACTGAAGCAAAACAAAACAAAGGTAATGGATAAGTTCATTGGTGCATTTCTCATTTTAACTCAAACACTTTTTATATAAATCATCCATTTAAATGTTAGATATTCAGTTTTTCCAGTAAATATCAAATCAAATCAAATCATGTTTATTTAGAAAGCATATTTAAAAACAACCAGAGCTGACCAAAGTGCTGTACAGAACATGTAAGTCAACATCAAATATCAATTGACCAACGAAATCAGCATAATGTAGTGCAACAAGGACCAGTTAAGGACAATCAAATGCCAGGGAATACATATGAGTTTTTGATTTTGCCTTGAACATAACTACAGAGGAGGCACATTTGGTAGAAAAAGGTAAAGCGTTCCACAGCTTGGGAGCGGCCACCGCAAAGGCCTGATCTCCCCTGCCCCTTGACTTTGAACGAGGGACAGCCAGGAGCAGCTGGTCTGAGGATCTGAGAGGTCTGGGGTTGGTGAGGGGGCACAGGAGCTCAGAGATGTACTGGGGTGCCAGGTCATGTAGGGATTTGAAGACAAACAGTAGGATTTTGAATTCTGTTCTGAACTTGACCGGAAACCAGTACAGAGATGCCAGGACGGGTGTAATGCTTTCTCTCTTTTTTGTGCAGGGTATTAGTCTGGCAGCGGCATTCTGCACCAGCTGCAGACGGGACAGAGAAGACTGGCTGATGCCAAAATAAAGTGAGTTGCAATAATCGAGGCGTGTTTTCATGCCTGTGCTTGTGCCTTGCTGTGAAAATTAGCATTAGTATTACCCAGTGTTGGGCAGTAACGCGTTATTAGTAATGTGTTACAGTAATGCTGTTAGTTTTGGCAGTAACTAATACTCTAACGCGTTAGTTTTTAAATTTAGTAACTCAGTTACCGTTATAAAACTACAGTATTCCTTCACAAACTGAAGTTCCCTTTCACTAAAACATTTTAGCCCTAAACAATAAAAAATAGTCAAGTCAGATAGAGGTATATGAACAATTCTTACCAGAGCATCTTAATGAAACACATCTCTCACCATCTCTGAAGTCACTGTTGACCTGCTGGCCTCACCACAGTGCTGTAACGTTACATTAAGCGGTGGCGCTTCTGTAGATTTTTAGTCCCAGTAAGGTTACATCCAGTGACATGATATCCATTGTTATCCTGAGGAAGCTTTTGTTGTGGACAGATAATGTCTGCAGTGGGCGACAGACTCGACACCATCATGTAGCTCTTCAAATGTTCTCTTTAGCTCATTTTCCATATTTGTATCCAAGTACCGTAGTTGTAAAAACGTTTAGCTGCCTGACAGCGAGTGACTCCACTGTAGAAGATGGTTGCATGTTTCCTATACCGTTCAATTGTTTTGTCAAGTTGTATTCTAACAGTCCCTTAGTTGAACTCAATCCGCTGTCGCTAACTAAAAAGTTACTTTTCTCAATAAGGCATTACTTTTTGGTTTAAGTAACTGAGTTATTAACTGAGTTACTTTTTGATTGAATGAAGTAACTAGTAACGGTAACTAGTTACTATTTTCAGTAACTAGCACAACACTGGTATTACCACAGTTAACTACTGCTGTAAATGCACCATGCTCACAGCCAGTGTTAGGGTTAGCTCCACCCTGTCGTCCAAATATGGTCAGTTCTGATCCAAAAATCCAAGGTGGCAATGGCCCAAATCAGGCTCCCAGGAAGTGTGCCAGGCTTTGAAGCCAGCTGTCGTGGGCCCAAAACAACCTATTCCCATTTACTTACATTGGGAATTAGAGGTCTGTAAATCAGTGGATCAATACTTCTAAGTGTCACAACAACTACAAAATGACTGATTCCACTATGAAAATGTAATCCATTCAGTCAACATTTGGAAAGTCCAAAAGAGCCACTAGGTGAAATTATTTTATCCCATTCAGGACTACAGAGTGTTAAACTGGAAGTCAGCCACTTGGCTGGCGGAAACCGGCTGCTCAGCAGCGCTCGGCCATGCTGGGTGGCTGTAAGTCTCTAGCGCACCTGATCCATGGGTCCAATAATGCAGAAGCAGCATTGACCATCCAGGTAATTTCATACCACAGAAATAGAGCTTTTCTGGCTTCATGCGCCCCTGAACTGCTTTCATAGGAATGATCAGGGTCCCACTGCCAACGCTGTGTCCATGTCTCTTAATACATCCATTGCCAAAATGCCAAACTCAAGGCTTTAGAACATGAGTCCACCTTCCAGTGGGTGATATCCAGGTTGCGTCCATTATTTCATACGGTCTATGACTAAACACAAGTACAGCTGAGGGTGATAGGAATGTCATTCACTTTGCAGGATTTTGGTCATAAAACAAACTAGCCTTGGACGACAATCAGCAATCTTAATGGGGTCTAGCCTCACAGTTGAAATAGCAAAAGAATGAAGGCAAAGCATGTTTTAAATGCAGATTAAATGGTAAAAATAG
Organism: Epinephelus fuscoguttatus; assembly: GCF_011397635.1. Classification (NCBI taxonomy): domain Eukaryota; kingdom Metazoa; phylum Chordata; class Actinopteri; order Perciformes; family Serranidae; genus Epinephelus; species Epinephelus fuscoguttatus. Next base: position 42,384,161 of record NC_064752.1, read on the forward strand.
GAAGGTAGTGGAGTATGATTTTAACATATGACCCTGGGAAACATATACTGTATTGAACATTTGACTTAGAGAAACATATAGAACATATACACATTGAATAGAGAAACATTGCTAAGAACATAATGAACCTTTTGAAAGGTCTCTTTAATAAGTCATATTAAGAGGATATTGAGCTGGGGAACATAGGTCCCTAGGAACATTAATACACTCCCACACTACCAGCTACAAGATCTGAGAAAGAGAAAGATTAAGACGAAAGTTCAGATTCCCGATTAACTCAGCCACCTTCACAATAGTCTGAAACAAGTGTATGGTGCACCATGACTGTCTGTAGACGGGCCTGTCGGCTGCTGATCCACCGGTCTTTGAGTCATTTCTTTGCACTTTGACACAAAGTTGAGCAGACGCAATATGGCAGCAAGTATCTTGTCAGCTAGATGAGAGGGTATGTCGCTCCTGAACCAGACAGGAAGGAATTTCAAACATGACATAACATCACTTACAAACGAATCCAGACACAGAATTTCCTTACTTTAAGAAACCTTATAGCTTATACATTTTTGTATGAAATATTGTTCTGGAGATTCTGCATATGGAATTTTGCTCTTTTCTTACTTCATTTGAAACCGTTTTTGTCTCATCTTGCAAAATGTGATCCAACTCTTTGAATGCCGAAGACACATAAATGTCTTTAACTACGTATTTGACCCTTGCATGGTCTTGTTAGCTTCAAAGGCCCCTTTGCTTGTGTTTTGTTTATGGCCCAGCGGAGCCATAACTCACAGCGCTCCGTCCTCCCACAGCTCGTCCCTCTCTGCTCAACTGTTCTCACAGCGCAGTTTCCTGGGTCAGATCGCATGAACCTCTATGGTTCCCTTCCTGCAGATTTATTGGTTGACAGCTAATTTATCCATTATACACATTCCAAATTATAGGCTTCAGTCAGCAGGATGGCGGCAACTGAACAAGGAAGGAGAGAAAGAAAGGGAAAGACATGCTGTCATTCTTCTGTGCCACCACATTTCCCACTGGATCCAAAGGATTTACCTCACCCCTGTGCAGAGCGTATCAGCGCTCATGTTCAAACAGACTCTGCAGAGTGCTGCGATTGATAACACCAACATCATTAAGTGTTAAGTACAGCACTGTCACAACAAGCTGACTGCATAAATGTTGAAAAACCACAGCTACCAAGAAATGAGCAGACTGGAGTTTTGTTAACAGAGATTATACACAGACAATGTGCTATGATCAAAACTTTGGAGGCTCTGCCAGCATGGGTGTAACTTTTTGGACTGTTAGTTTTGGAAAGTCCTGAAAAATACATGAAGAGGCCCCAAACAAAATGACACAACAGAGCTTCTTACTGTTTTCACTGTCTGAGAGGCACTTTAGTCCATATTAAAACCCAACAACAGGACATTAATGCTGTATTTTCTGGTAAAGATTATGCACATTAATGTTGCTATGCTGCCTAATGAGACAAATAACACAAGACAGAGATTATTAACCACCAGTCCTGCCTATGGTTGGTTATGGGCACTTGAACAAGCAGCTGGGGGTTTGGTCGGTACGTTGCCCAAGCACACTTTGACACTGTCCAGGAGGTGAACTGGGACCTCTCCTGCTACCTAGTCCACACTTCTTTCCTGGTCTGCACTGGACTTGGATGGGCCACCCCCGATCCCCACTGAGCCACTGCCGCCAAAAGGCACCCACCACCCACTCAAGTGGGTGTAACCAAAAAGTCCAGTCACTGCCCATAAATAAGAGACATTAAAATCTAATTATCAGATTGTAATGGAAGTTACATGTCATGCTCCCCAGATGGTGAAACCGTTCCTTCAGACCAGCTTCCTGCAAGATAAAGACATTCTTTTTTAACTGGCAAACTGAGATAGAGTTTGTTAAGTGCATTAATAGTTCCAAGGGGATCAAAATTTTTGTTTGACATTTTAGGAAATATGCATATTCGGTTTCTTGCCGCAAGTTAAGAAGTGATGATTGATACCACTCAGAGTGGAAGCCAGTACGAAGCCGGAGCCAGAAGGCGATTAGTGCTGGTCGCCAAAGAAATGGTTACCCTTCACCACTCAACTTGAAAGTCACAGCTTGTTTTTACATGTCTGTCTATGTACAGATTGATAAAAGATGACACATGTTAATTATCTTTGAACTTTGAACAGAGTCAAGCTTCAGTTCCATATGTAATAACTCCCTCAGGACAAATTTTGAGATTCAATTCTGAATAGCTTGTTGTTGGTTCCATCTCAGTTCATTGGACACAGCAGCCATACTCCCTGTTTTAGACTTTTACGCCAAAAACACACCAAGTGGCTCACTGCAACAATTACATTTTTCTGTGGGCGGAAGATGTTTCCAGGTGTTTCAGGCAGGAAGAAATTCTTTGTAACATTGGTCAACATGTCACCAGAGTAACAGGAGTCTGTTTACTGGTTAGCTGAGGGTATTCTTTGGTCCCCATTTGCCACTAGGAGTTAAACTATCCCCAACACTTAGTTTTGCCACACTTTACCATAGAATCAAACGGCCATAGCTTGGAGCAAAATTGGATGCAGTGTTGCGTGACCAATCACCATTTTGCCCTATGGAAGGCAAACCGCTAACGTGACTAGCAGGCAGCTAGCAAGTGTATCGACATAATAGCAGTGCGTTGGGGCCTTTGACATTCTAGCGTAAGTGACATAGGCAGTGACAAAATCTGAGAAAAAATGGTCACTGCACACACATGATAGACACAAGTGTAAATGGCAATGTGTTGGCTGTCCACTAGTGCTCGGGTCACCTGAATGCATGTTAATACAAGGTATAAACAGGCTCTTTGTGTTTCATCTGTTGAATTCACTAAGTGGGGCTTCATAACAGTCCATTCCTTTTGGCTTAGATGTAATGACTTGGCCTATTAAGAAATTGTGCTGTTTTTTCACCTCCCAGCCCAAGGTTAGGTTTATAACACATGCAGCTTTAAGTCTTTCAGAGCTCTAGATGATTTATCTGAACATGTCAAACTTCTTGTTAATCTAAGGATTATATTGGCACTTGACTTTCAGTCTGCACATTTGAGAGTTATACAAGTTAACGATGTAATATGCTAAATGAAATGATGGCAGAATTAAACTGCTGCTCGTTTTCAAAGGCTCCCCACCAAGGGCTCCACTTTGAGAACCACTGGAGTGAAGAATTAGAATCTCAGTGTGATGCAAGCCGTAATTGAAAGACTTCACTAAGACATCATTTTTAGCTGCAGGAAGAAATGTGTGCGAAAGCTGTAGATTGTTTATGAAAAAACATTAGTGGTTTTGGTAACCTGAACATTATCTTCTAGCATTCATACAGTATAAGCATTTTTCTAAAGGTGCAAGCAGCAATTCTAATCTGATACACATTTTGTCAAATTCAGCAAATATCTCTACACAGTCCACTAGCTGTCCATTCTGTGTGTGCACTGAAAAAAAATCTGTTTATACACAGCCCTGACTCTGTGAAAGGGAAACAAACAAAGTGGCTCAGAGCAAACCACATCGCTCTGCTGGCTACTCTTCCTTTTACGGAACAGAGTTGCACCTTGGTATTAATGAAACATAAATAAGAGATAGAGAAATTACTGGAGCTTCTGAAGGAGCACTGTTTTGTTTGGTTGGTTGTCAGGGCCCCACCCCCTCGCCACCACCTGCAAAATGTTGCTGAAATTAAGAAGTACTTGACAGGTAGAGAGACCACAATGACACACAAAGAGACCACGAAGAGATGCAAAACCACCACAAAAAGACACAAAATAAATACAAAGAGACAAAAAAAATCCAAAAAGGACACAAAATGACCTCAGACCAACAAAAAATGATCCCAAAGAGACAAAAATAACTACAAACAGACACAAAATTATTACAAAAGACATTAAATAAACTTAAAGACACACAAAATGACTGCAGGCATGAAATGACTACAAGGAGACAAAATGACTACAAACAGACACAAATGACATCAACGAGACATAAAACGACTACAGAGAGACATGAAATGACTACAAACAGACACAAAATGATTACAAAGAGACACAAAACAACTACAAAGAGACAGGAAATGACTCCAAAGAGATACAAAATGACTAGAAACACACAAAAATGAAATGAAATCAAAGAGACACATGGCATCAAAAAGATGCAAAATGTCTACAAAAAGACACAAAATGACCAACATAGACGGAAAATGAAATGAAAGAGACACAAAATAACTACAAAGATACAGAAAATAACCTCAAAGAGACACAAAATAGCAACAACAAAAACAAAGCCTGTGTGTCTTGACCCTCTGTAGGTGGTGGGGCTTTTTGCTCATCTGTGCCCTGTAGCCCATTGTCTCATAATCCACCCATGGGTGCATGTGTATGTGTGCAGTTTGGTGGGGCTTTTATTGACCATTACTAATATCCCTAGAGAGCATGAGGTAAGGCTGAAGTTCACATATTTAGCAACGCTTGATTCTTACAATTCAGATGTCAGCCTTTTAATATTTACTATCTCCACCTTGCATGTTCATTTATAATGTATGTGCCATGACGTATCACTAGTAATTCAAGTCCTGTGCACATAAAATGCTGATCTCTGGAGCTCTTGGCTGTGCGACAGGCTCCGTGAGTAACTCTTATTTCCTGCCAATTGATTCAGATTACAACAAGCAGCTCTGAATGTGACAAAGGCTCTGTTGTCGTTGTGAATGGACTGTGCTGATGGCACACGGTTTTTCTGGCCTCCCACAGCAGCACTTCTCAACCATCCATGGCATGTTCTCACAAGCTACATTTCAACTTAATGTTCTTCCAGCTGAAAGTCAAATCAATACAGCTTAAGTGTCCATCTCAAAAGAGTCCATTTCATTTAGCTGCTTTTGAGGGGCTCAAATAAATAAACGCTAATTGTATTTAGTGTAGAGCTCAAGTAACAAGCCCAGTCACTTTCTCATTTATTTATGTCTTTACTGTCAGACATGCTTGAACCGCAGTCCTGAAAAATGACCATATGTCAGTGTTTGCTTGGACAGGTAGCAGCGGCTCAGACACAGACTCTCCCCAGTGCCTCTCCAGTGTGTGGCCTAACAATCCATTATCATCATCATAAAGCATCCAAGCAACCCGCCTCCTCAGCTGCAGGATGCATGCACACAATCCCTCTCAACAGCGCTATCACCACATACACACTCAATTGCTGTAATTGCACCTTTATTAGTCTCCCATTCACACTTTTTACAACCCAGCGCAAAGAGCAGGTCGCATCTGCGAAAATGGCCTCTAAAAGCATGAGGCTGCCATAAACAAGACCCTTCAGTGCCATTAGACAGAGTGGCTGGGGGAAGCAGACAAACCCTGTACTGCCAAAATGGTGAGTAAAGTCAATTAGTGTACTTCATTAGAGTGTAGTAAACTTGCACAAAGGCCATAACCTGATAAATATGGGTTATGTTTCTTATTTTATTTTGGGATGAAAATACGTAGACTTGAAATTTGTCTTTCCTTAAGCACCAGAAACATAGAAAATATCTATACATTTCTTTTTTTGATGATAATATCCATACTGTACTATCTGGAAAATGTATTTGTGCTCATAAAGAGTTGGAGGTGGGTTGGTTGAGATGAGGCAGTAGGAAACTTTGTGGCAAAAAGGCCAAACCTATCATCATTTACCTAATTGAGTGCATTAAAGACAAACAAGTCTGTGGAACATCATTGTTTTCAACTTGACAAATCAGAAAATAATGTTATTGTGCTGAGCTCCTGTGACAGGAAATATGTTCTCATTTAGCCTATCTGTTCCTGGAAGGTACCACACAGGTAATTATTGTTGATTCTGACCTTATCTTTCCTGAGCTGTATCATCAATGTGACAAAAGTAGCCCTTTATCATCTCACAAGACTGAAGAGTCTATAGCCATGCTTACAGCTCTGGGAGGCTGTACTTTGGCAGGGCAGTGCTTTGAGCTAAATGCTAACATGCTTTAGCAGGTTAACCCTGTCTGTGCATCTATTCATGGTCGAGGCTCGCTCTTGTGACAGCTATGATACAAGTGGTGGTTGTGGCTGTGGATTATCTTGAGTAACTGGGTCATGATTTCCAGAAAGAGACATTGCTGTTGAGTTTTTTTAAATGTATTTTTGGGGAGCTTTGAGCACCACAAGCTGAGTGCCATCTAGTTCCATTATATTCAATAGAAGGCAGACACCTCTACAGATTATATGTTCAACATTCAGCAACTCACACCAAAAACAAAACAAAACAAAAAAACAATCTAGATAGCACTACAGGTAAGAGGAAAATATGCATTTTGGATTTTGGGGTGACCTGTCCCTTTAAGGATGCACAGGCATACTGTAGCTAATGGATGGATGGATGTCTTAGTCTGGCATTTTACCATGTTATCATTGGCTAATTTGCAACAAAAACTAGGCGCATCTAAAGGCCCATTTATGCTCAACGTTAACTACGGATCCGGATACGGACGGAGCCGTCTGTCCGTGCTCCGCGTTCATTTCGTCCGTATTTCTGCACGTTTCCATAAAGCTTACGGATACGGGCCAAACGGAGCAGTACCACCGGGAACTGTGGGGGCAGTGTTGCTGTCACTACCCGATACGTAGCTCTAGTGAGACACAAAGAAGAAATAACAATTCAATTTCTCTCATCGGCAGTACTAGAGAAAAGAATTCTCCGTCCTCCAGTCACGATGTATTTAACGGCCTCACCAACCACCGCCTCCTACAACGCTGCCTCTGTTTTTGTCTTTTATGCAAGAGGTACATTATCAATATCTCCTCCACAGTCGCCATGTTTGTTTTTGAGTTTGTTGTTGTCATAAACTTTTGACTCTGGGCTGCCTCCTGGTGGATATATTGGTTAACATCCATGCCAACGTAAAGGACACATGGAAGTATGTGGGTAGTGACGGTAACATCGTTTGCAACGGACGTATACATTTTCGTACGTAAAGGGAGCATAAATGAGCCTTTAGGCTGACTGGAATGTGATTAGTTTTGCAGGTATTTGGTCATAAATCAAATGGAAATTTTGACCTTGCTGATGGCACTAAATGAAATTTTAAGGGCTCGCCAAAGTTATTAAAGTTCGTCCTGGAGGACCATGAATATCTGAACCAAATTCCATGAAAATTCATCGAATAGTTGTCGAGACATTTCACTTTGCATAAGAAAATGTCAACATTATGGTGGTGCTAGATGAAAAATCAAGGGATCCCAAATGTCTTTGGGGTACATCGTCTGGGGACCATGAATATCTGTACAAAATTTTGTGGCAATCCATCAATATGATGACCTACTGTTGCCACCACAGGAGAAGTCAGAAAATTACAAATTCTTAATGAATCATCCTCTGAGCACTGTGGGTATCTACATAAAACTTTTATTTATTATTAAGATGAGTTTGGACCAAAGTGGTGGCCTGACTGACAGACTGACTCTGTCATCTACTGAACCACACCACTGCTGTGCCTAAAAAAATAGGAAAGGAAGATGCAGAAAACTGCATTCCTCTTTAGGTAGTTAGATTACTGCAGTGTTCCACTCACTGGTCTACCTAAAAACACTTTGAGCTGCCTACAGATATATTCAAAATGCTCCTCAGATCTTTGCACTGGCTTCCATGTAGCTTTAGAGTTTACGACAATATGTGCTTCTTACCTATAAAGCCAACATGACCTGACTCCGCAGTACCTCTCTGACCTGCTCATCAAGTATAAGACATCTCAGGCCTTATATGTGCTGTGCTTGCTTGTTTCCTATTTACTGTATAGTATTTTCATGCATCTATTGGACCAAGATGCATGTCTTGTAGACATTAGGTTAAGTGCTTCTGCAGGAGTCAAACTCTCACTCGCTCCTTTACTTATAGATCTTTTAACACTGACCTGATTTCCCCAGCCAGGCTCACAGCCAGCATTTCATTGCCAGCCATAAATGTCACCACTTCATGTAATGTGTGATGTCTTAGAATTTCTCAACTTTTTGACGGCACTTGAAGCCGATCTGAAAGAGGAAGCTGATCGTCGGTGACACAAATAGACCGGCTAAATCAAAGCAGTCGTCCACTTACTGTCTCTCTTTCTGTGTGATGATGCCATTCTGACAGAGAAGTGGAAATTCAAACAGCAGCCACCCAAGGTTGGTACCCGCCAAGCGTGCTGCCCCCTCACTGAGCCGCATTAAAATCCACTCCTCAAACCCACTGGAGCCTGGATGCCGGAATAATTGAATCTCTACCTTTTTTCCACTGACCATTTCAGAACATTAGATAGTATTTCTCACTGTCCCTACTTTGCTAAGCGGTGCTTGTGAAGTCTGTCTGGAGGTGTCCTGTGGTGGAGCCTCCCTGCTGCCTCCATTTTTAGGTGCATGGTATTTTTGAAGTGGGAGAAAATAAATGTTTTTCCCCCAGACGTTTCTAGTCTGCCAACACACTGGACAGCATCCCACCCACTGCTGGTGTTTGCCATTTTGTCAGAGTAGTTCAGAATGTTTGACCCAGTTGTGTGCCAAATAATGTAACTTGACATTGACACCAACCCCCCACCTGATCCTGGATCTGCTTGTACCTGAAAAGCCCTAACAGAGGCACAGAGCCCGCTCTGCCAATTAAGCAATACAAGCAGTTGGTCCAGAAAAGGTTTTTTTTTTTTTTTTTTTGATGAACACTAGATAATTATGAAATAAAAACTGAACTTCCCAAACAAAAACTGGCAACACTTTGTGCAATTTTTGCCAACAAATGGCGACAATTAATTTACTGTCACCTACAAAACCAGCCCTTCTCTCTCATTCTGTGGGATATACTGGCAGAAATGCAATATAGTATAGTTTGTTTTCTTAAGTGTACAATTATCTGAAAATAAGAATCGTGTTTTCCTTACATTAGAATGAGCTGTTTGCACCTAATACGCTGGTTGCCAACCGCCGTTAAAAGACAAAAAGAAGAAGAAGAAGAACAGTTTAAATCACTAAGGAGACCTTAGTGGAAAATTCTGCTTCCAGTAAAAACCTCCTCAACATCTGAATCAGGGGTCAGCAACCAGAGGAGCCATTTTTGGTCCAAAAAATTAATTAAATCTGTCTTTGGCCGCAAAATTTATTTGAACCGTATAATAAAGGTAACCCAGCCTTATTATGCCAAAATTAGCATAATAACATCACTAACAGGTCTAATCATTAATATGTTTTACCATAAGGTGGCTACACTGCAGTAAGATATTTAGGAATATTTGGTACCTGCAGTGGAAGTGAACAAATCTGTCTATGCACTAGTATATTCAGTATTTTCCTCCAAGACTTTTCCTCTCTGGATTTGGAATCCACAGCTAGCTTCACTAAGGACACTCAAGACAAGCCATCGCTCTTGATGTTCAGCAAAATTTAGGAAAAAGGCACCACGCCATAGACATAGCTATGACTCACATTTTAGCTGATGAAATGTTAAAACATTTTAGAAATATGTTATTTTTACAGTTGGATAATCTAAGAATCAGTTCAGGTCTACAGCAATGATAAATGAAAATTAGAATGTTCAAAAATAACCGTGACTCATTTCTATGTGGCTTAATTTTTTTGGTCAATGCCACGAGGAGCCATTGGAGAGGGGCTAAAGAGCCAGAGCCATAGGTTGCCTTCCCTTTGTCTAGATCTTAAGTTATCAGAGAAAAAAGGTGGGCACACATTATCATTTGGTGAGTAAGCCACATGTCTCCGACATGCCAAACAGCATTGAAGAAACACTCTGAAATGTGAAACTGCTTTATTCTGTGCTTTTACCGTTTTTAATCACCTTTAAACCTCCTGAACAATGAACACTGAAGGAATTCTCACCAGGTGAAGTTTTAGCTGGTTACAGTCTGCAGTCCTCACAACTAGAAGCCACTACATCCCCCTAAAGTTACACACTGGACCTTTAAAGATAGTGCCGCTGCTAGTAGTTTTCACTTCAGTCTTTATATGCTTATTTGTACATTATGTGTGCTTAAACTAACATTCACAATTCAAGTTGTTTCAATGCCATCAGAACGTGACAGTGAGGGGGGCCCCCCAAACCAAAACCCCAAAAGTCTAGGGTCAGCCCTGCAGAGACACGAACAAACCTTTTAGGCAATGTAGAGGAATTAAACTTGTAGGAAAGACTCCCGCACACTGTCTACGTTGTCACTGTCTATGCTGCAACATTTCTGTGACTAGACCTTCATCAGGCATCAGGTTTTTTGCCTGATGAAGGTCTAGTCACTGAAACGTTGCAGCATTAGAATCATTATTCTTGTGAGTTAGACAGTATGCGGGAGACTTTTCTACAGGTTTTATTCTTCTCATCCCTCTCCTACGCACCTGTGTGGAAATAGATGTGCAAAGTATTCCTTTGTTTTGAGACAACGTAGTGGAAATCTCACCTTGTTTTTTTTTTCTTAACAAATATGATGTGCCTAGGAATTCACCACAAAGTAAGACGCTGTGTATTCTAGATCATTCTGATAAAAGCGTGAGAAATGAGACCCACGTGGGAGTTGATCTGAAGGCTGTGGTTTCTGAAGAGGCGTGATGAATGTGTCACAGGTTCAACTGAAACTATCACTCTAACTGGCATTTGGGCAATAACGAAAAACATGGTTATGTCATCTCATATTCATTCACAAGCATTCCCGGGCAGTCTGCTCTGCCAGAGAAACACAACAAGCGAGGGTTCATCATGCGGCCAGCGTTGGATAGAGCTGAAGGAGGTCATGATGTCTGTGTGTGCTTTTTCAGGCCATTCAAAGGCAGTGTGTAAGGAGACATACTGAATGTGTCACAGCCTGCATTCACCGGCAGCGGGAGGACTCGGCGTGCATTCTGATTTCAGGGGGCAGGCTAAGCATGTTTGGTCTGGCTCGGAAACTAAACAGTACCCTCTATTGGATGACACGGAGATTGCGCGTGGCGGTGCCTGACCCCGTCTGAGAGGACGTGACTGGATGCTGCTGCAGCTCCATCTGTGAACTTTCAATCCTGTTGAACCACTTAGTATGCTCAAATCTCTCAACCGACGCACTTGGACTAAATGACTTTCTTAAGACTTGATGTATTTCTCCTTTTAATCCTGTCAGTGTCACCAAGTGTGTCCAGCTCTGAAGTGCTTCCTTTTAACGTGATGACTCAAGACAATTAGTTTGATTTGGTATGCACTTGTACTGACCACAGATCCATTTAAAAGTTCTTCTCTTGAGGCAGGTGATGAAACATTAAAATCAAGTATAACTACATGTGGCAGCCCAGTGGGCTTTAAATGCAATCCAGAGGCCCCAGGGGTCAAAGAGGGGGCTCCAAGGAGAGAAATGACAGTTTAATTTCATAGTTATTTTACTGACTAGTTTGATCAAAGGCTTCACTCTACTCAGAGCAGCTATCACTATTACAATTATATACTCGTACCTACCAATACGTAGCTGATTTATAGGACTTGGACAGTAAACACTAACATCCCTAATTTCTTGTACATTCTTGGAATAATTCTGAAAATAAGGAATGCCACACGTTCAAAAGACAGCCCTGCAGTGTGTTTTCTTTCATTTTCAATTTAATTTGATTTTCTGCTTCTCAGGAAGACCAGAAGCAGTTTTTCTTACTGCGTATCTGACAACAAGCTGGTGTATTTACCTCTCTAAAATGTTATCCCCAGCTAATAGAGTCCTACCCCCCACGGCTGCAGACACAGAAGGTAGCAAAGATAGAATTTGGGGCCCAAAGTCAAAAATGTGCAAGTGCAGTCGTGACATATAAAGTGAGGAAAAGCTATTTAAATATAAACTGTGATACAAGTGTGACAAGTCAACTGGCCATTTTGGCAGGCCGGTGTTGACTCTTAAAAAGCCTGCGAAACCTTCCAGGGAACATCCTCCTCTGTCCATATTGTGTGCCAGTCATAAAGCTAGGGTCAGATTAAAAATCATTCGGTGTCAAGCTGCTTTTAATAACCCTCCTGACCTGGTATTTGTTTCCCTGGAGATGGGTCTTCGAAGCCCACCATTAAGAGTGCAGCAAGGATTAATGCAGTCCGCCTTTTATTTCCTCTGAGAGCCTGGGCAAATTTCAGCAGTCAAGAGACAGCAGTGACAGATGATATTGGGACTTTAAGGGCAAAGGTTCGCTTCTCTGTACGTTTTGATTACGACCAGAGCTCCATAACAGATGGCGAGCCATTACAAAAGACGTTTGCCAAACTCATCATGTTAATATCTTCTTTTACTATCACCTTCATCATTTTTAAATCAAGCTTCCTTTGCCCTTTAATATGAAAAAATATCTCAACAAAACCTATTATCTTATTTTTAAACACATAAAAATAATGCCTGCGTCACCACTGCTACCTGTGGAAATAATGTGCTTACGGGCATAAAAGCTAGTAGGAACACTTCAGACAAATTGGCTTACTGGGATGTTAAATGGAGTAGAGCCATAGTTAATTTTAGTAGTTACACCGTCTGTGAGAAACACCACTTATGCTGCTCAGGACCCAGATAACTTGCAGCCAACTAATTACAGACCATGATACACCTGAGCTGCAGTTATAAAATACATGAGTATTCTGGAATAGGCTTGTTTGAAATTAACAGCACCTTGCCTTGAAGGTGGAAACAATTATTAGTATTTGCAAGTATTTGCAAATCACAATGTAGTGTTAAATCTAAGAATTAAGGGGAGTCGGTGGCTTAGTGGTAGAGCAGACGCCCCATGTACAAGGCTGTTGCCGCAGCGGCCCGGGTTCAACTCCAGCCTGTGGCCCTTTGCTGCATGTCTCTCTCCCTCTCTCTCCCCCTTTCACACTTCACTATTCTATCAATTAAATGCAAAAAATATCTTTAAAAAAAATCTATGAATTAAACAGGAAAAAAACATGGTGTTTATAGTCAAACTAAGAGCCAATCCACTCTTTGATCAGGCATCAGCCAGGCAATTCTCATCATGCCCTGGGTCTTACTGTCAGTGGAGAGCAGCCACAGCGCCCACCTGAATCTCATAGGGTTATCATTGCCCACATGTAGATGACATCAGAGCAAGTCGGGATGAAGCAGGAAGCACCAGGGTGTAACATGGTGGCCCATGTTACACCCTTCTACCAAGTGTCATGAAAATAGGGCCACCTTGGTGGAGGTTATAACACACTAACCAGGGTTTGTAGGGTGTGTTGTTCACTGGAGACTATACTCAAAAAGTCAGTGTGGATACTAAAAAATACTTGATTTTTGAGTGTGTACTACTATCCCACAATGCAAGACAAAGATAGCAGCTAACAGCTGTAAAGATGGCGAGAAAGCTCTTCGAAAACAAATAAGTAGTCCATTTTTTGAAAAATACTCAAAACAAGGCAGTGAAAAAGTGTTGAGAATTCTGTAAATTAGTGAAGCTCTGAAATGGCAGACATTCTGACTTCATATAGCAGCTCTCTTAGTTGTCCCATTTCACTGAGCCAGCATTAACTATACTGAACACAGTTCACAGATTCAACCAGATGTTGCGTCAAAGTAAGCAAAACCAGCACGCATAAAAATGTTAACATTTATTGCTGTTTCTGAATATCGCACTGAAAGCAAAAGCATTCAGAGTATACACAGAAATTATACAATTATATATGGTTTCACAAAGGCAGTGAACACATACTGTATTACAATCTACAAAAATCTACTTTACAGAAATTTAAAATTCTAAATATCAAAAAGTACAGCTGCAGAAACAGGTGTAGAACTGGAACCAGAAACTGCTCTGGATATCGGTCGGTGAAACAACATGGTGACATCACGATACAAAGAAAGCAGAAGTCATCTTTGTACTTACAGCTGGTTTTGTAAACTACAACTGGCGGACGAAACAAAAAACATACTCCAAAATAACTAATTGAATTGAAATGATCATATAAATTATGGTGGTTTTTATGCATCCAAAATATATCATTTTACAGAAGACGCCTCAACAAGGTAGCAAGTCATTGTATTGTTAGTGGGATTGGTAGTGTATCATTGCAAAAAGAAAATGTGGTTAAAATAATATAAGGACACAATGGAGAAAAAAAGTCTCCCATCTCATAAGGATGGAGTGATACTTTTTAAAATAATGCATGTTCTCAACAGCCTGATGGAACTTGGTGGAGTAACAACAGAGCGGTGGTGTGTTACCCTCAGGTCATTGCTTGACTAAAGAGCATTTTAACATGAGCTTCAGCCAGGAACAGAAATGGTGGTTGGTAGCTCAAATATCTTCAACAATTTCATAAGTACCCAGGGGCTGGTATGGCTCTGTTCTGACCCTGGTAGTGTGGTTCACTGGGCTTAAAGGGTTCAAAACGTAGACTACCAATCCTGTCACAATGTCCAAAATGGATGGATTGAGTGGTGTAAGAAAAGACCACCCCAGCATCAGAATCTCATTGAACACACAAAAAAGAAGAAAGAATCCAGCCAAGAAACTCAAAGCTGCTGAAACCAACCCCTTTTGAGGGAAACTTAAAATCAGAGAATAAGAAGATCAATAAAATATTCCAGTTAAAAAGAAAAGAAAAGAAAAAAAAAAAACTTCAAATGAAATTTTATTTGTATGCCCACATCAATGCCAGGTAGCCATTTTGGAGGAGTGTCCAAAAGCGGGACGAGGCGTTCGTCTTGTGTACGAGGTGCAGTTATCCTCATTCCCAGTGAAAGTCAAGCTGGATTCAAGGACAAGCTGGTTTATGGTCACACATGGCTGCAGGGCGCCTTCAGTCTAGTCCTGCTCCATGGGCTCCTCAGTGGTCCCAGTGTTCAAGGTGGCACTTTCCATGGCGCCCTCTGTAGGAGGTTCAGTCGTACTGCTGGAGGGAGCGAGAGCTACGTCTTCTCTGGCTGCCTCTGCGCTCTCCTCTATGCTACAGCTGCTACCACTGCTGCTACTGCTGCTGCTGACTGGGTCACTGTTGCTCTCTTCACTGTCCCTGCTGGTCTCGGGGCTCTCCAGGACGCCTGCGGGTGCCTGCTGCTCTGTCTGATCCATGTCACTGCCCTCCTCCTGGGACCCGCATGGCACCTCCCTCTCAGCCTGCTCGGCCTCCGGACCTGAGCCTGCAGATGCCTCGGCCTGCGTGCTGCTTGTTGGTTCTGCGGTAAAAAAGACATAAAGACACCAAAGAGTATGATTTATGTTTTTGCCCTCTTCAGACTGAAATGACCCAAATCTTTCCAGGCAATTTAAGACAGATGAATGAGTGGTTTGCTTGTCTTCTTGTCAGGCACCAAATTTTAAAGACCACACACACACACACACACACACACACACACACACACTTAATTTGTCATGAAACAGAGCTTCTCACATTCTCTCACATAAGCTCACAAAATGGATTCAATGCAGTCATGTTAATAGGTGTTCAATGTAGTGAGTCCAGGGGACCCACAGGTGGTCATTTTATTGGTTCCCTAAAAGAGTTAGTGGTTTTTGATAGGTTATAGTGTTTAACTTGTTTTTAATGTTACATGGCTATAATTACTGTTTTATTCATGTATGCTGACAATAATCAAACACATAAAATCCTAAATATGAAATATACATATATGAAATATACTTCATTGACAAAACCATAGACTGTATATATATCTCTATATACAGTCTATGTACAAAACATTATACAAATGTCACTCAGTGTAGAGAGCAATAATGTAATGTGTAAATGAAATGTGATTTGTGATAATCCATCAAAATTTAATAAGCTGCTGTTTAACGTTCACAGTTCAACATTCTGACAAATATGCTTATTCTCGTTCTTTCTGAGAAGAGTTTTAATATTCTTCTGTCACTCATTCAGACAATGAACATGAATTGCGAATGAACATGAATTCATCTTTTGCAACCGCAGATGGTGAGACAATGGCAACCGCTGCTAAAAGTATTTTTTCAACACGTCATGTCCCCTGGAGGGTAGAGCATCATTGGATCATCACTGACACGAGTCAAGACAAAAGATGTTGCAATGTTAACACATAGTCAGATTGTAGGAATGCCTGTAGTGATATCGGACATATTTGTGATTGGTTGATTAACCTAAAAATGTAAGGTTATTGTCTGCCAGTGGTCCCCAAGACCTCTGTATCATGCCCCTGACACTGTTGACTTTTATGCCAAGCAAAAGCGGCGCACAGAGCTTCAAAGAGCTGGGGATGAGAATGAATTCACGGATTTGTTGTTCATAATGTAGCATTGTCAGGGGAAAAAACAGCGCGTCTCGTAGACTCATTGATACTGAGTTTACGGCATCCTTTCAGATTTTAATGCATCAGGCATGCAGGATGGATACCTTGCAACATCAATGCAACATTTCCTTTCAATATTGCTGAGAAGCTAGATTTAAGTTACACTGCATAAATATTTTAGGTCAAGCATGTCAGGCTATCTTTTTAAAATTGAGAAATTCACAAATCCAGCTATCTCAGAAGGAGGTGTGTTGGAAAGCAGGGTTTCCCCACACATTTATTTATTTGTGACGCACCACCACAGCATCAACATGCCCCACATTTACATTTCCTCGTTTGAGAACTCTGTCCCTCTCTACCTGTCTCTCACAGCTGAGAGCACTCTGGAAACAGATAGAGCAGCTGAGCACAGAGCGCAGAGAAAGTTAAACTTCATATTGTTTCTGTGTTGTCCATCATTAATCCAACCACTTTTGGACAAAACCAGGTATTTCCCCATAAAAAAAGTGCACACCACAGTCCAGCACTGGGTCTAACAGCAGCAGACGAATGTATGTTTTTCATGCGCTCTGCGTTACCTGCTCTTCTAATCCACTGATCTAGTCTGATCAATCTGACCACAAACTCATCAAATTAAAAGTCTGAATGTGTTAATCAGCTTGTTTCTCAATAATCCCCCCTATGAGTCAAACTAAAGAAGAAGAGGAAACAATAGGAAAAAATAAAAAGTCAAAGTTAAGCCCAGCACTGGCTTTTTGTTGAATGAACCAGCTCAATGTTGAATTCAGGGTTGGCCTACAAAAAACATGTTTCATGCAGCACTCTGTATGCAGCGAAATACAGCCATTTTAACAGTAATGCTCCTGGTTTCCATAACCTACCTGGGTGAGCTCATGAACAGCCCATAACATAATTTCCTCTCGGTAATGCAACACATCACATACAAACCGACGACCAGTTAACACACAGCACACAAGAACAGCCTCCCTACCTTGGTCCTCAGTGGCAGTAGCACTGCTGGAGGCTTCATTCTCCTTGTTGCACCTGACCTTCTCCTCTTCATCTTCCTCCTGGACCATGGCTTCTGCCTCTTTTGAGAGGCAGGTGGCATGTAAAGGCCTCAGTGTGTCAACCTCCTGTTCTTCCTCTTCGTCCTCCTCATCTTCCTCTTCCTCCTCGTCCTTGCTAAACTTAAGTCTCTTCACTTCCTGCTGCTCGGCTTCCATGTCCTCTTCTGTATCTTCCGGATGTTTGTTCTTCACTGAGCTGCCCAGAGAACCTCCCGACGCTGAAACCTCACTAGCAGGAGAATCAGGAGATACAAATGTGATTCCAGTGGGTTTATGTTGAACATAGATAACATATTTTCTGGTGAGTGGCTTCTGACATACCTGGAGCCTTTTTCGTCTTCTTGCTCTGTGTTGAGGTCTTTGTTGTCTGTGCTGTCTGGCAGGCCATTAGCTGCTAGTGAGTTGGCCAGAGACAGCTTCGGTCGGTTCAGC
Source organism: Epinephelus fuscoguttatus (assembly GCF_011397635.1). Taxonomy (NCBI): domain Eukaryota; kingdom Metazoa; phylum Chordata; class Actinopteri; order Perciformes; family Serranidae; genus Epinephelus; species Epinephelus fuscoguttatus. The sequence goes on from NC_064752.1 coordinate 42,401,911, forward strand.
GGCCGGGGAGTTCCAGGACCGTTCACTTTCCTAACAAAAAGCCACCACAGAGAAAGAGGGAAAGGGGTTGGGGAAAAACAAAAACATTTTAACCATCATGAAAAAAACGAAAAAAAGATGTTGTATTTTAATGTATGTGAATTTCAGGATCAAGGACAAAATCTGTCCCCAAAACAACCTCTCTGTAAAAGCAGATGTGTTTCCAGGAAGCATCACTCCATTCATTCTGTTGACAGCACTGCATCCATTTTTCCTGTACAAGCAAGTTAATAAAATAAATAAATAAATACATACAATTCCCACCAGCTTCATATTAATTTGTTATTGAGGTTGGTTCTACAAAGTGTTTCACTTGAACAAAACACTTACTCTGAGGTTGGATGAACACAGCTTACCACCATTACATTCTGGAGGGAGACAAGAATTTCCAAATGAGTGAAAACAGGTGACAGCAGTTTAACAACATTAGAGGGAAAAAACAGCCATGCTGCTTGGGACATACCTTCTCCACCCCTCGAAGAAACTTATCTGTTCCTGTGTAGTTCCTCTTGGGTTCTGTGAGCAGCTCGCACAAGCGCTGGATCGTAAATGGAATTCTAAAATTAGGAAGAAAAAACATTCATTATACTTTTAACAGAAAATGTACCGTTTAGGTGGTCTTCTACACAAATTTGCCTGAACATTCTGTTTCACACTTGTTTGGTAAATTTGTTGAGTACTCGGGGATTGTGGGAGCTTAGGAGGCGTCTAAAACCTAAATCAGTCATGATTAAGTAAGATAAATTGAGATTTGTGTCCCTGTGAATCCAGTGTTTTCAACAAGCGCATACAACATCCAGCTAGGTAAAAGTAGAAGCCAGCTGAGGATTAGTGGCTTTATGCTCAAAGCAGTATTTCCCCACTGGAAAGATGGCCTTTTGATAAAACAGGAGCTCTTCTCAGTAGAAAGTAAGAAAGAAGAAACTTCTGAAATTGGTGCTACAAAACCACAGAACACAGAGGGACACTTTTGCCTAAGAGGGAGAAAACCTACAACTACCAGAGTGCACTGTGCTGCACCAGACCAATAAACGCTCCCGCTGGTGGGTGACGGAATGCGAACACGTCCATTTGAAACAATGGCAGCTGAGTGGGAACAAAAGATCTTGATCTCTTACAGTTAAACAGTAAACTAAAATATGTTTCTGAAAACATCTGAGGAGAGAAATAGGCAACTCAGTAACAGAATCTTGGTTTATATTTATTCAGTGCTGCCTAGACCTTTTGATCTCAGTTTTTTCTGCCTCTTTTCACTGTGCAGGAAACAGTATGGTGCCGACTTCCTGTTCACAAACCCTCACTATTACAATTTAACACAGTACTGTAATATGTTTCTAAAAACACTGTAGGCAAGAAATAGGCAATGCAGTAAAGATAACCTTGATATTTATTTGATCAGCACTGAGAGCCAGTGAAACCATTTTGCTGGGGACGAGGAGGGATATCTCTGCACTGGTTTGATGGAGAGAAGTATACCAGTTCATTTATATATACACTACCCACATTATTTTGATACAAAGCTCGTTGAAAATCTGCTAAATGCCCTTATCAGTTGTCTGTAACACATTTTTTAGGCTGAATTCTGTTTCCCTTTTTTAAAGTAAAGATGGTAACAAACTGTATCGCATTTACATTTTGCTAACTGGCATTTACATTTGACAGTAAGATGGCGTATTGTATAGAGTCCTAGGGGTGCGACTTCTTGACAGGTAATATGAACAAGGCTATTAAAACTGCGAAGCCATCACATTCCTCCTTATACATTGTAATTGGCAATATAATGAGGGGTGTTTTCTTTACTTGAAATTTTCATAGATCAGACTAAATTATAAACTGCACAGTGCATGGATTTTTTTGAGTGCATTTCCAAATGGTTCAAGCTGATTTTCCCTCTTAAGTTTGCATTATTGAATCACAAGTATTCATGGTTAGAGCGCCTGTTTCTTAAATCCAATATATATTAAACTTTGGAGCGCATTCAGAAAAAGAAGGACTTTACAGTCATCATGATCTTACAGATCCCAGCAGAAGGGGATATCAGAAGGTTTTTACAGAGAGCTGAATGTCCTCAGAGACGTCCTCCTCCTCAAAATAGATCCAACAGTCAAAACAGGTAAAAACACAGAATAAAGCAGCTTCACATTAAAAATAAGTGTTTCTCTGATGCTCTTCGGTGGCCATGGGACATAAGGGGGCTGCTAGCTGAGCTGACTCTAATATTAGCTCAGCTTGTTTTTAGGTGCTCAGCTTGTTTTTAGGTTAGGATTTCTTCAGTGGTCTCTGTTAACATGTTTTACTCTGAGCCGAACTATCGGCAGAGGTCTCCTCCTCACCAAAACAAACCGACCCAGTAGTCTGTGAGCCAAGCTGCTGCGCACATGAACTCAACTTGTTTCTCTAATTACTTAAGATCCAGAGGTCCAATGACCAAAATCCTTCATCCCTTTAAAACATATAGTTTACACGACCAAGATCTAAAATGTGACAGGTAAGTGACTTGATACAGTAAAAAAGTAGTTGGCTGAAGATGTTTCAATGTCCAGCCATCCAGCTGACACTTATGGAAAACTCTGATTCATCATTATTTCTATTTCGCATTGTAACTGACAGATTCCCACAATGTCAACACATGGCATTGTGGGATCATTTGCATCTCCATTTTGAGAATTTTGAAGGACACTATGTTGGGCATAACTTTCACAACAAGTCAGTCAATTGGGAGTGATGCGGGTACGTTCCTGATCTTTATCACACACAAACTTAATTACTCTGGCAACACTAAATATACACAGATTCAAACAATATATTTAATGAGGCCAGACCTTTCCATACAATTTGGGACACACTAAAAAGCCAATAGATGTGGCGCTGTTTCACAAAAGCGACAATATCAGCAAAACTACTGCATTTTACAGTCATAACACAGAATGAAGAACTGTATAATAATTACATCTTCCACTACAAATATTTGTGTAGGAAACTGGGTGAGCTAGAAGTCATCAATCCATGGCATGTGTTGGCCATGGGAAACCAGACATATTCAATCTGGCATCCCCATCCATACATTCAGTTTGGCACTGTAGCTGTAATACAGAAATGTACTCATGTAGCTGGTCACCTACCCATTGTATCCCTTCACAATTTTCAAGATTCTCTCCTTCATATCTTCAAATGGAATTGACTCCACGTTGGGATTTGCAGGACCTCTTTGCTCAGGTGCTGAGGCCCTAAAGTCATCCATCACCTTCTCCAATTTAAACAAGAAGTAGTTCCTAAATTGGGACCACTGAACCCTAGAGGAAAATGATAAGCAGAATAAGGCGCAACATATTAGGCATGATACATTAAATAGAGGAAAATACAGCTCAATTGGACAAAAGCATACTATGGCTGGATGTTGCATAAGCTATTGCAACACATTCATTAAAAAGATGAATTTAAATACAGTTGCACTGATAACAAAACTGCACAACAAACTAAGAAAAAAAAATATTTTAATCTCTGTATAAATAGCATTCCTGGACCGCACATCTATTGTTGACTATAAACACAATTATGGTATAACGTTAAATCATTATCTGTGTGTGTTCTAGTAACATTAGATATGAGGGGAGAAATGATCAGGCCTGCTATGTTTACTTACATGGTCTCTCCTGTCTTGGCAATATGACATAGAAACTGCTCCAGAAGAGGAGATGCCTCCTGCTTTGCCTTCTTGTCAAAATCTGAGGAGAAACAAATGCGGACATTACGTTGTGTTCCAGCCTGTACTAGCCTTGGGAGATGGACAGGCTTTGATTTAACCTACAGCTTTTATAACTCGGCTATAATGCTTGGATGTTATAATTACCTTCAAAGATTGCCTAAACTCTAGCCAACTAAATGAGGCTTGTTAGCAGGTCTCTAGCGAAACTTTGGGTGAAGACGATCACATTGTCTTATTAACGTTAGCTATTTACATAACGTAGCTAGTAGGAGCTATCTATCTCGCTATGTCGCTTGCTAGCTGTAACTAGCTTAACTTTAGCGCACTAGCTAGCATGTTAACTTAGCCGCAGAAGCGTAGCCGGCAAACAGTAACGTTAGTCTTCCAATAGCCGGTGACACCGGCCAGTTATTTCATCCCGACAAAAAAATATCTGTTAGCAAGTAATATCAGATACTGAGGGCAAATAGAAGGCAGGACAGTAAAGAAATCATCATATTTTAGTTAGCTTTCCACCTGGCTAATGAATTGACATTAGCCAATGGATAATGAACAGAAAGCTAACCATTTCCGTGAAACCGCTTGTGCTGTTAGCGTTAGCTGGTAATGAGTAGCAGCTAGCTAGGGACATTAGCCTGTGAGCTACAACCCGTTTGTTTCTTATAATGTAACAATTGCGGAAGCACACGTACAACACGTAGCCTTAATAAACACATAAACTATCGAAATAAAGTGAAATGACCTCTGAGCGCCTCTTGAAGCGAGTCAACTTCCATCACGTCGTTGCCCTCTGTCAGTCTTGAGGATGTAAAAGGCAGACTGGCGGCTAGCTGCTGCTGCTAAGCTACGATCTCACAGGCAAAGAGGAGGGAGCATTTTAATATGGCGCCGTGAGGTCACTGCCTGTTCAGCAACAGACAAGGCACTGCACTGAGAGGAGCACCAGAGCCCTGTGGAAAACATACCTGTAAAATGACAAAATGAAATACAATAACATGAAATAAAATAAATGTTTACGACAAAAACGGGGTATAATGACAAATGCAAGTGGCAATATCTCAGCAATCTCAATTTTATCCACTGCAAGTGAGACAATCTCCTCTTTCGAACAGGATCATTTGTTGAATTTGTAACATATTTTTTTATATTGCATTGTATTATTGTGATCTTATATGTGTTTTTCATTTAAAAAACAGGCAGGATCAAATAAACAGATGTTTGCCCTAACAGAGTAGCTGGGTATACCAGAGTGACAGTATTGCTCAATGCTCTCTAAACATTGCTAGAGAAACAAGAATGTGATTGATAGAAGTGAACTGTCTGAATGGTTTTTATTTTGTTTTATAGCCAATATACTTGTTTTGTAGGTATTAGAGCTTGGTCCAGTGTCTAGGACTTAGCGAGATAAATAGGCAGAAATGGAATATTATACTAAGCGCTAAGTTTTCATTAGTGTATATTTTATTTATTTTATATACTCTATTAATCCCCCTGAGGGGAAATTCATTTTTTTCCACTCCTTTGTCATTAACACACAGGTCTGAAAGTTACACACACGCACAAACAGGACCTATACATGCACAAAGTGGAGAGATGTCAGAGTGAGGGGGCTGCCTTGGTAGGGCACCCCGAGTGGTTGGGGGGTTTGGTGCCTTGCTCAAGGGCACCTCGGCAGTGCCCAGGAGGTAAACTGGCACCTCTCCAGCCACCAGTCCACCAAATATTATATATATAATAGCTACTGTCATAACTGTTGTGTTTCCATTACCTGAGAACAAGCCGTTTATATCTTTATGTGAAGTGGGTCCTCTTCTGCAGAGGACGCCATGTTGTTTCTGCAGTAGCCCAGATAGGACCAACCAAACATTGGGTCCAAAGCCTTTCCTATTTTCGCATCTACCACCACAGTTCTCCCCTGCATTCTTGGCACAGAAGTTTTAGTTGGTTGCAATCTGCAGCCTCACCACTAGAGGACACTAAAGTCTAAACACTGGACCCTTAAAGTAAAACATCACCTAAATTAAGAATTCCAATGATATTTCAATGACAAGTGTGAGAACAATTTAATTCATGAATTTTGTCATCAAAAAACTTGGAAACGCCAAAATTTGAATTAAAATCCCCTGATTTGCACAAACTAAAATACACTCACTATAGCCGGGTTTTGGTTAATGAGAAAAAAATTTTGATTCGCAAAACGGGGGATGGAAAAAGTTATGTTCGAATTAAGTCTGATGTAGTGCACTTTCACCCCAACTGCTTCCGGTGTTTCTGGTTCACTCATAAGGCAAAAACATTGCGGAAAACAACAACACAAGACTTCTGTGGACGGAGGACAAAATAAGAACGTTTCTAGTCTTAATACGGTGGTAATGCATTTACAAGCTGGTTGACAACCACCAGAAAACGTAGAAGAAGAAGAATGCAAGACTTGTTTTGTTTTTGGTTCTGTGGAAAACTCGTGCGAGTTCGTAGTTTTCACCAAAGTCAGTACATTTAATGGAAACACACAGGATTCGTATTTCTTTTAATGCACATTTCTCAATGATTCAAATCACTTTTGGATGGAAACATAGCTACTCAGGTTCTTGTCCATCATCAATGATGGGTAGTTGCATGTCACCATCAGACACAAAGCAGTCTCCTTTGACCAGCCTAGATGGTAGGCATTTGGGATCAGAGGTCATATCATTAGCTGTCACAGTCTGTTTCGTGGGCATTATTCTCAGACTCTGGCACAACTGAAATGCTTGTGATTTTTGCAGAGGGATCATCTGCATCAAGGATGTCCAAAACCTCTGCCAAAGTATACCTCTCTAATCATCCTGGTTTATCTCTGTGGAAAACACGAAACAGTTTGCTCCCATGGCCACTGGGGGCCACCATTTTGTGAAATTAACGCAATTTGAAATGGATATTTTTTACCAAACAATTCCAATTCTATATCCCTGTTCATGTACAATAGTGTTAAAGATGTTCTCCCTGTATTTGACATCATTCAGTCCTTCTAATCTACCACACAATGCAACACAGTCAGCGCTAACATTGGCAGCACTAATAGCTAGCTAGTTAGTTAGCTAGCACTAGCTACCAAACACTAGTAATGTTGGTTACCAAATGTTAAAGCTAACACTATCAAAAACTGTATTGTTACCAAATATTAGCCCTTTGTAATGCTGGTAATGTTATCTAACATTATTATCTACTGACAAGGTATGTGCCCACCGGCAACAATAGTTGCTGCTTGGACAAATGATTGCATACAGAAAAACTATACATCCAATGCAAAATTTCTGTTGCTCGGATGATTCTAGAGACTTCCATGAGTAAGTAGATATATATATATGTCAACAAAAAAAATATTATTATAATATGAAAATCACCTTTACTTGTGGGGGTTTGTCGTCGCCACGCCCTCAGTAAGATGGGTCAGGAACTCAACAACACCATGTGACAGGAAGTATGTGGAAACTTCTTCTTCTTCTTAATATGATTTTCTAAGGTGTCTACTCACATATCACTGATATATAAAACATGTATAGTATTTAGAAATGTATTTTTAAGTGGAAAATGACAAGCATACACTTTGGCAACTATTGTTGCTGGTGGGCTTAAATGGGTTAACATCTTTCCTAATTCACTGTCCAGGGTGCAGCTCCAGACTTCATACTTAAGGGTTTTTTTTTTTATTTACTTTTATTAATCCCCCTGAGGGGAAATTCAATGTTTTCACTCTTGCTTGTCAATTACACACAGGTCCGAAAGACACACACATGCACAAACAGGACCTATACATGCACAAAGTGGAGAGATGTCAGAGTGAGGCGGCTGCCCTTGGTCAGGCGCCCCGAGCGGTTGGGGGGTTCGGTGCCTTGCTCAACGGCACCAGTCCATGCTCCATATTTGGTCCGGACGGGGACTCGAACAGGAGACCCTGCGGTTCCCAACCCAAGGCCCTATGGACTGAGCTACTGCCACCCCAAAACTTGATGATATACTTGATGATGATGATGATGATGATGTACTTGATGATATACCAAAGTTGAGTTTTTTACACTCCAGCGTTTGGATTTGTTTGTTGTTATTTTTTGGACTGCTTTAGACCATGGGAATAACATATATGAATTTTGAAAATAGGCATAGTTCCCCTTTAAGTCTGTCTTATTGCTTTTGCTAATTTGCTTTTCCCTGTGCTCCTGACATGAACTCAGGAACTGAAACTGGATTTAAATAACTACATTTGCTAGACTCCTAAGGCACATAACTGGGGAACTCTTGTTATCTTTTTCCTCAAACATTAAAATATTATATTTCTTCAAGCCATTGGTGAAACACATACAGTGGTTAAGTTCAGTTCAGGTCCAGTTTCAAAACACATTATCATATTAATTATCAAACCAAACTAAATATAAATACAGATGCTAATGTCAAGACAAATCTTTGGTGTTGTGATGCAGCAGTTACCGTTGTGTATGTTGTGTATCTTACCTTACTGCATAATTCCATACATTTGTGAGAGTGCATTTCATCCATTTGCATTACTCTGGTATATTTCATTCCCCATATACAGTATGTAAATAAGACTCGGTGCATTGCATTGATTTATTTAGAAACATGTGTTGACTGTACAGCCATGTTCTGTTTCCAGTTTGAATGATATATTTAGATCATTACACCACACTGAACATAATGCTGCTAAAACATGTGACCCAACAGACCATACATCATATTACAAACTAAGATATCCTCTCAAACACACACACACACACCACCACTCATTTTCTTGTAATAGTAAACATGACTATTTATATATGGCACATAATCAGCTGTAGTATGTCATTATTTTTAAACGCTAGCACTTTTGGTTTGGATCCACTTGGACAGTGTAGCATCTAATGTGGACGTGTTGCGTACAAACAAACATCCTGTCCTAATATTATTCTGAAAGTGCATTTTAACATTCGCTTTTTAACATTGAAAGTCCACATTTCCTCTGTTGTACTGTATCTAATACTGTCAGTGGCATTTGGCCAAGAACTCGCAACTCTTTTCATTCACACAGGCTCACATTTCAAGTTATTTGCTGGTAAAACATTCACATGATTTTAAAGGAGTGGTCTATGAATCTACTACTCAAAGTAGTAAAGCCTTCCAAAGTCCAAAGTTTACTTTTAGTGTTAACCATGTTTGTGAGGAAAAATAAAGAAGGTTGATTCTTTCGTTAAATGCTTGATTGACACAAATGTGCCTTAATTTAACTTTTAGCCCACACTTGAGATGAAGAGCTCATACTTTCATAATTCTTGATTTAAAAAAGATTTTGTGCAGTTTTTTTCCCACTGTAGCTTTCCAACGTTGTCATACATTTCATCACCGTACATAACTGGGATGTGGAAAGTTTCAGACGGCAATAAGGCAAACCTACTCTACGGCATCACTGACCAGCACTGTATGCTTCTCTACATAGGCTCATTATCTATACCATCTTTAGAGGATCATTATGTTCATAAGACCATTCCAGGAAGAGTTGTGTGTTGGATACACTGCAAACACAGAGCCAATAGTTCAGTCTGGACGATGCTGGTGTGACACATAATCCACAGCAGGATGGTCCTTGGTGTTTGCCAGTTAAAAGTTGGAGTCCATTTCTCCATTAGTTATTTGTGCGGCTTGACGTGTCGGACCACTTTATCCTCAAACGCCTTCCTCATGGTCTTTTCTATCTGCTTGAGGAAGACCTGAGGAACCCGGCCACACAGGGTGTTGACTGTGTCCAGGAACTTGGTCTGGATGGGGTAGAACAGCGACTGGAACATGTTGTCCTCAAAGGGAAACTGCGGGGACAGAGTCATTGTCCTGTGTCAGTTCTGATCTAAAAGCTGTTTCAGTTTGATCATTTTTTAATGGAACATATCACACACTAAACGATATTTACAAATTCCATCAGTAGGGGTGGGGTGGTGGCGTTCAGTATTAATCATAAATTATGGCCCAGCTTGTCTTTAAGAGGCTTATCTCAGTAGAGCAGCGAGGGAACTGACTCTGCTGCCGGAGAAAACAAATTCTAAATTTAAAAACTGACCCAGATTGTTTAATGCAAGCAAGAGAGAATCTGTATCAGAGAGAAAACACTCAACGCTGCTGTTTTTGCTGAGCTGAAGTCATTAAAGGAACAGTCCAACATTTTTAGCAATATGTTGCTTTACATTAACCAGAGTCCGATGAAAAGATGAGACAGGTCAATAGCTGTTTGGTTGTAAAGGGGTGTATTTTTTCATAGGGCTAGGACTCCCCATGCTTCCACTTCCTATGCTAAGCTAGGCTAAACATGTCAGACTATATTAGGAGGCACAGTTGAAATTTGTATTGAGCTTTTTAACCTGACTGGTTAATGGAAAACAACAGTATATGATACAGAGTATATTTGTTCTCCTATATTTAAGTATATTTACATTGCCCATGAGTTCGAAAGGCTGAGTAGGAATATTAGCTGTTGGTTTTAAGGAATACTTCATCCGCAAAATGACCGTTTGTATATTTATATATTACCCCCCACGTGTTACCTTGAATTTATGAAAAACACAAAGTTTTCCCACTATGCCTCCATGGTGAACTGAGAATCCCAAAAAGGAAAACATTCTTGATAAACTGAAGTAATCAGGGTCCGCATCTAACAACAGCAAAACTATATCAAAACATCTCGCACAACTCGTGCAGTATAATCCAAGTCTCATTGATCCAGACGAAAGCTCAGTGCTCACCAAACACATGCAATTTCAGAATCAGAATCACAAACGGATTTATTGTAGGTTTTCACTTACAAGGATTTTGGTTTGGTTCTTTGGTGCATACATTACACATACAATAAAAAACATATTAGGAGGAATAAAAATGCTGAAAAGTACTGCAACACTCAAGAATATAAATATAGACTACAAAAATTACAATTGAAAAAATGTCATTACAACGTTACATTTAAAACACGTAAGTACAAACGGTCTCATGCACGGACAAGTAGCCCAAGCACGCTATGGGCATGCTACTCTTGTGTGGAAGTGTTTTATATTGTAACATTCTAGTAAAAGTACATGTGTTTGGGAAGTACTGAGCATACTAGAATAGAACAGCTGATGTCATGACATCAGCTAATGGGGATCCTAGAAATAAACAAATAAACAAATACGACTGGATAATGGAGACTTGGATTATACTGCACAAACTGTGTGAGAGTTTGTAAACAGATGCTGTGATGTAATTTTACTGTGCAATGAGAATGTGCCCCATTTTTGGATTGTCCGGTCACTGTGTAGGCATGCAAGAAAGACTACGTTTTCTTCACAAATTCACGGTGTCACGTGGTGATCAACTGATAAACAATGTGAAACTCAGCCCATTGTAGCCATATAATACTCACAATTAGATTATACACATTTAAAGGCCTTCATTAAGTTGGACTCAAGTAATAATAACATTACACAGTATATTATGATACTATTAATTATATTACTCCTCCATTATCCATCATCCTTCATTTCCATGAGATATTTTGATATGCCATAGCAGGTAAAGCACAGGTGTAACTATTAACATTACTGATAGATAATACCAGTTTACCATAATACTTACACCTCAGCTTTTTATGATGCTCAATTTTTGCAGTCATATTGTCATTAATACACATGAATGCAACATTTCTGTTGTTTCCCATCTAATTAGGTGTTAATGACCAACTGGATAACGGGTTCATCATCTTATATAACACACCCACATATATATATATATATATATATACACACACACACACACACACATATATATATATATATATATATACACACACACACACACACACATATATATATATATATATATATATATATATATATATATATATATATATATATATATATATATATATATATATACATAAAATTGATTACTAACAATATTAACTATGCTAAAATGAATGGAATAGGTCATTAACCATACATTATTGAGTTACCTGCACTGTGAGCACAGTGTAAACAGGGGGTGCTGTGCATCAATATCATATTGTGTCTTTAAAACTTGAATATCCTGCAGGGATACTTACATCATGTATTGCATCATAGACTACTTTGAACGCTGGCTGCTTGTCATCATGATATACTCCACGGTTGCCATGGAGGATGGACACGCCCTCATCTTCAGCCCCTTTGCAGTTACTCCCGTACATGCAGTGATCTGGTCTGTAGTTCCACTGGCAGGGGAAGATGTAAAGACACTCTGCGAGAAAACAACAAACAAGAACACATCATTGCTATGAATTACAACCAAACACTGTATCTGATGTCAATACGATGCTAGGAAACAGTTAAGATTTTAACTTGTGAAGGTTTCAAAAGCAGGTTTGTCACTGGCAGATTGCTAGTTTTATTTTTCAGGATGCAAAAAAATCTGTGAGGAGAACTATGGTATAGAACACACATATCTGCCCTTTAGAGTTAATAGGGGTTTATGCTCAACTAGAAATACAGCCCTGCGACTGTATGGCTCCACAAACCAGTCAAGTTGCAGTGTACGTTCATGTCTGCCCAGACTCACACTTTAATACATAGTGAAGACTTTGAAGGCATTAAGAGTTTGTTTTTGGAAAAACATGGATGCTTCACAAACATTTTTGACCCAGCAGCACAGAAGTTCTATGCCATCGCCACAGTTTCATGACGGACACCCAAGATTAGTGTCACCAATTTCTGTTCCTGAGATATGACGTTGAGTAATGACCAGAAAGGTGTTTTTGCAGAACATTATGTCACAGTGAAGTTGACCTTTGACCTTCTGGATATAAAATTTCATCACTTCATCATTTTATCATATCAGACATTTGTGTGAAATGAAATGAAATAATTAGCATATGACTTCTTGTGTAATAGCCAAAAACATGTTTTGTGACATTAGACCAATCTTTGACCATCACAATCTCATCACTTCATCCTTGAGTCCACGCATCACAAATGGGACGGATGGACAGACAACCTGAAAAACATAATACCTCCAGCCACAGCTGTCCCTGGCGTGGAGGCATAAAAATATTCAGATATGGGGCATCAGTGGCTTAGTGGATAGAGCAGGCGCCCCATGTACAAGGCTGTTGCTGCAGCAGCCCAGGTTCGACTTCAGCCAGTGGCCCTTAGCTGCATGTCACTCCCTCTCTTTCTCTCTCTCTCCCCCCTTCATGCTTAGCTATCCTGTCAATTAAAGGCAAAAAAGCCCCAAAAATATCTTTAAAAAAAAAAGAAAATCAGATCTAGGCCTAGTAGTTGGTAATATCTGGAGTGATCAAATATCCACATGTAGATGTGACTGCCACCTCCACTGGACCACAGTAAATTGTTTTCATGATTTGAGGACTTTGGAAACAACTACAAATTGTGTCTTTTTGAGAAACAATCTAAAAATGGAGCCTGAAACAGTGGCAACTGTCGGCACCAAACAGCCATGATGCATGTATCAATATCAATACAGTGAAACAGGGTAGAACCTAGGTATGCACAATATGAGGAAAATATGAGATATGCAACATTGTTGAATATTGTGATATTACTTGCAATAAATACAGATATCACAGTGTACTCAGTTGTATGCTGCTTTCAGTGTACTGCTAAAATAACAGTAATTGCTTGTTGAATAAAAAAACAAAAATTATTTCCCAACATTTTTTTATTGAACGGAAAAAAATCAATGATAGTTACATTCAAAAGTTTTCTACTGATACTCTCTTTCAACTATCTCAAAACATCTTTGGCAATGTGTTTATCGCACAAGTTGATATCGTGATCACAGCTAAAAGATTATATCTTCTGCAGCCCCACCATTCTAATGAAGGTATTCCGGTCTTTGTATTCAAAGGTTGATATGTTTTTGTCTTTCTCTAGCTTCACCTGCCCAACTGGCCACATACACTAATAACGCAGAATAATATCCTGATCAGACTGGTGGGTTTTTAAATATGCAGTACACTGCACCTAATAGCTCAAAATGTGATAAGCCAAAAGTAATTTTTTTCATAGCTATGAATGTGTATGTCAACACATCTCTCCGAATGTCATGTAACATGCAGCTGTGACTGTGACAAATTTGCCCCACAGCTCAGCTCTGCTCCACAGGGCATGTGTCCCACACATTATGAATGTGGAGGAATGTGTGCATGCTGCATGTATGCACATTAAATATAAAAAGAAGAAATGGTGGGAAAGATTTAATCATAGGATACACAGATATTGATATCTTTGTACATTTGTATCCATTATAGTGATGCATTGTATACAGTGCCAGGCTAAAAAAAAAAAGCCAAAATAATATACAAACATACAAAGGTTTTTTTTTTAATTTTACTGAAAAATCACATGAATTCATTGGATTCTCAATCAAGTTCTGACCTGAGGAGTGATCACAGTCTTAAGAAGCCTCTCCTGATTGCAGAACAAGCACAGAGAAGTCAGAACAATGCTCATAACTTGAATATATCTCTGGGGATTGCAGAGAGCTCAAAGCTGTACCATGTAAAACAAACACTGGCTGTGTTTTCGAGCAAACACCAGCGATGCCAGCTCTACCGTAGTTCTGCTGTAGCTCTGAACATTTAATGCCCACATCTGGCTGCTGCAGCTGGAGCTCAGTCTGCTGTTGCCTACAGCCACAGCCTCATGTGTTTACTGATGCAGATTCATAATGAAGACTGGTTTATCAACAGTGAAATAAGACACAATTTATGCGAACATGTTGATCGTGTCAAACTGAAGTGTGCTGACTAATAATTCAAAATGCATTTACATACACTGGTTATGCCTTTTGTAAGCCTTCAACAGAGCAGTTTAAAGCCTCTTTTTGTGGGTACCCAATGTGTTTTAATAATATGTTTATGATCATTGTAGACAATATGAGTGAACCCCAAAAAGGACTGTACCTGGGTTGTAGTGGAAGATAATGTTGAGCAGGTCCTGGTCTCCCCAGGTGATGTGGTTCTTGTACTTCTGATAGAGTGGATGCAGAAGATCCTCCCAGGACAGGCCACTGGGGATCATACTGTTCTGAAATACCAATAACAGCAACTTTCACTTGCGAACAGCTCAAGAGCAATCTTTTTTTTTACCAAAAACACATCATCAAAGGAGAAGCACATTTACATTCCCTCTTCCATTTGCAATCCAGTAGGAAGCATTAAGAACTGGAGTGCTACTAAATTGAGTTCTGAGGGCAGAAGTCTGTGCTTCTAGCGTGGTAATCAGAAAGCTTCAATTGCGGCCCACTCAGAGCACTGCGACTTGAGCTCAGAGAAAAGAATCTTGAGAATGCAAAAGAGAAATCACAGCTCACTTTAGCTTTTTACTGATCAGAGTGTGAGGAAATATGACTACGTTTTGACCTTACTTTAAACATTGTGCTGCGGATCCTTGTGAGATTCATCAGCATGACGCCAGAGTTGACCCCTGTGACTCCGTAGAAAGGGTGGCGTGCAAAGCGGCTGTACCAGCCAATCTTTGGAACCTCGTGCTCTGGGGCCATCGCTGCCAGCTGAGTGCTGTTAAAGGACTTCAGGAGACTCCAGATATCATCCATAGGCCGCAGGAACAGCACATCAGTGTCTACGTAGAGTAAGGAGTCCACGTCTTTCAGGATGACCTGGGAGGACACAGTTACATTAAATGTCATTATATATTATTTATTAATGACAATATTCTTCCATCTTATCCAGGGGTCCTCAGTGTTTTTCATGCCGAGGAGAATTCAAAGAGAGATGGAGTTTTTTTTAAGAATAACCTGATTTATCTTTGCTAATAATATGTTTGTATGTTACATTTTAATGAATTAAAAAAAACTTCAATTAAAATTAAAATTAAGAAGAAGATTAAGAATGAGAACTGGCATTATTACACCATATCAGTAATACACAAAAATGTAGTTAAATAAATAAACCTGCTGTTCAAACATGGTCTCACATACCTCTTGCTATGGCTGACCTGAATGCTTTGAAGCTTCAATCATTGACATGATAATTGACGGCTAAATCAGTATCTAAACCTTTGTTTTTTTGTTTTGTTTTTTCACCAGTAAACTGGCGGAGGATATTGAAAGGAGGTGGCAAGTGTCAGACACGAATGAGGCCAGTATCCTCAGTTTGGCGCAGTCATCGACCCCTACTTCAAGCAATTAAATTGGCTGTCTGATGAGGAAAAGGAACAGGTGAGACAAATTGTAGACAGCTATCCGCAGCTGGCAACATTAGAGAGGCACTTGTGTTCCATCAAGTGATGCAGCCCAACCCGTAGCATTCAACTTATTGATAACTTACAGAAACACTGCGTGCAATAGTCCACCCTCCACCTTACTTTCACCTTCTCTTAGCCCCACTCTGTTACTCTCTTTTTCTCACAAACATGCAACGATGCTAAGTCCTACCAAAGTCGAGTCTGGTTTAGGTGATGGATTAGTGTAAATGTATATGATTGGGTTTTTTTTGGAGGTGTTTTTCCTTATCCGCTGCGAGGGTCCTAAGAACAGAGGGATGTTGTATGCTGTGAAGTCCTGTGAGGCAAATTGTGATTTGTGATATTGGGCTTTATAAATAAAACTGAATTGAAAATTGATTGAATACTATCCCCCTGGGTCCTCTTGTGTCCCGTCGCAACGTTAGCAGCCCCAGAAATGGTATTTGGGACAGCCCTATTTCTTACATGGAAAAATGCATAATTTTCTCACAGTGTCATACGACACTGTCACTCCGTATGATTTTCACTTCCTCTTTTACACAAACAATTTCAAGCTCCTCTAATTATGTGTAACAACAACAGTAAAGCAGTCGTTGGCAACGTAAATCTGAGGTCTCAGGCAGCCTCTATCAATGCTTCTTAAAGGGACATTGTGTAGCATTTTCAGTTGTTTATTGGCAAAAATCAATGTCTGCATTCATAAATATGTCATCACTGGTGTATTATTACCTCCACCAATAATCTGACTTATTCTTGTAAAAGGAGAATTTCGGATTTGTTTGTACATTGGGCGGGTAAGTCGTTTGGGGGGTTCCATAACATTTCGCCATCTTGAAAATACATCCACCAGTCAGGGACATACAGCACTACCAGGGAATAGCCCTGCCTTCGGCGTTTTCGTTGCAAGCCAGGCCAGTGCTGCGTGACTGAAAAGCCGAAGGAGAGGAGCAAGAGGCGCTTTGCTACTACCCTGGCAAATTTGAAGCCTGCACTACTGCAGCATAACAAAATCCCACTCTAAGCATAATGCAGGATCACGGGAGACGGAATCCTCGTCGCCAAGAAAGCGCAAAAGGGAATCAAAAAGGCAATGTGACTGGCGAATTCAAAAAACGAGGGTCAACACTGGGGTAGCCTTTCCCAGGTGGAGAGAGCTGCTAAAGGAGAAAGGTAATGCAATCACAGGCCCGCGCCACTAGCTGCTGTCAGTGGTGCAGTGATGCGAGGGATGAGGTGTGTGAGGTTGAGCCACTTGTCAGTTGTCAAAAGACAAGATGTGATTGGTTTGTTTCGATTTGCACCCGCCCCAACAGTCCTACATTGTAAACACAGCCAGCATGGCGAGGAGGGGGTTTGTTAACTCACATCGCGTGTGTCTGTGTAGGAGCCTGAATGAATACTCCATGTAGTATCGGATGACGTGGTTTCATCAATGTTATCATAGCTTTTTGGTACACAGCGGCTACCATTGTTGCAATATGCGTTTGAAACAGTGAGGCGCTAGAGTGCGCCATCTGTTTGAATGCAATATATGATTTCAACGTTAGATGGGAGAAATTCCTACACACTGTGGCTTTAATTATCTATAAAAGAAAGAAGATCACACAAGTAAAAGCAAAATCTGCATTGTAGACATAAGACAGCTTGCTCTCACAGATGGCCACTCATATATTAATAAAACATAACTCTAAAGTATGTTTTATGCAGTTCAGATCAGATCAGTTAAACGTCTTTAGTGGGAAAAAAGTGGCATTCAACATCAAACACCCTGCAGGCTCAGTATTTTAACAAAACCAGACAATTCTAGCAGCTCTGAGAGGGTGTAGTTAGGCAGAGAGGTGCTTTGGAGGGCTGTACCGAATAATTCAAAGCTTTATTCATGACTTTGACTTTCAAATTCGAAATCAATATTCGAATGCCGTGCAGTTTTTTCTGCACATCTATTCATTTTGTTTAAACCCAGTATTTTTGCACAGTTGCAGATAAGGATTAGACATCACTAATATATTGGTATTGCAGATTTCAGAGATGGCTGCGTAGGATTTGTTCTGACTCGTGTGACCCAAACATTGCGAATAAATCCAGAATGTTGTAAAGTCAAAAAGTCACAATTTATTGAAAGAAGAATGATGTGATCGTTTCTAAAGTTCATATTTTTATGTGACAAAATATTCTGCTTCAATTCACATTTGTTGGCATTTAGCCTATGAGAACACTGTAGTCAAAAAAAGGTTTCCTCTCCTATTTGCTGCGCGTAAAGAGAGGCACATACCTGTATTATAAGGGCCCTCAAGCAGCAATCTGACTGCACTATAAATTACATTTATTCACTTAAGAGTCACTTAAATATATATCTCATTAAATTTGATTGAATTTGAATTACTATTCAAATTGAGGATTTTGTTTGAGGATTCTTTCATTATTGATATTACTTTAGGGGGATGATGTCATAAAATATGACAACTGACATTCAAAGCTTCAAACTGAATCCTCAACAGAAGCCCTAGTGCTTTGAGCTCAATGCTAACACGCTGATGTCTGGCAAAATAAACCAAAGTATTAGACACATTAAAATGTTGGCCCAGTGATATAAACTAAGGCAATAAATAGTAATATTCTTTATCCTAGGGATGGGAAATTATTACAAAAACAAATGCAAGTTGTCTAAAAATAGTTCCTCTTCACATTTTTCCATTTGTAAAATCAATGTTACCAATTGTTTTATTGGTATTGGCCACAACTGATTATCATTTCGCTGTGAATTCCATTTCTAATATGAAGAAAACAAAATTATATTCCAAAATCAAAGGTTCAGTCCAGATCTGATCAACTAAATGTTTGAGTGTGTTAAACGTGTGATTTAAGGGACTTTAATTATAGTTTAATGTTAAACAATTTCCCCAGATCCAGGATTTCAGTAAGAGTCAACAACCTAGGATTTAAGTCCACAACTGGTGCTAGTAATATGAATGGTGTGTTAAAAAAAAGCACACACACATACAAAGTCAGTAGCAAAACAGAGGTGATCTGTGGAAGAGCATCTTAGATTTCACATATCATAAAACACTGAAGTTGTGTGCTACAAAGGGAGAAGAAAATGCAGACTTTCATTGTCTGCTAACAACAATATCTTGAGTTAAAGATGAGATAATTACTTCCTGTATCCACTGATGAATTGTGCTGTCAACGCACGGTAGACAAATTACACGGCCAGTTTGGCTGAGATAAGATTCCACCATCAGCCAGACTTCAGAGCTGAGAAACACTGAGAGTTTAAACTATATTTCAGGCAGCCAAAGTGACTTCCAGTATATGGCATATGGGCAAAGTACATTATGTATTACTTTACTGTTTCAGACATGCTCTCTCAGAGTGTACCAGTCACAATATGATATTTAGAATATACAGCACAGGCAGACAAAGATTCATTTTCGAGGGTCCCTTTGCCCCTCAGAACAGAGTTACAAGGGTTAGTGGTTGAAATCTTCTCCTGTAAAATGAAACAAATCCTCAAGACCCTGATACTTCATCAGGAGTCATCAATGGCATTTATGTAAACAGACACGACTATGGTTTTAACAGTGTTATCATAATGACATTTGCCATTTATCTGATGGAAATAGAAAAGCATGGACCCTTGCCATTTGTTTACAACTTAAGTTTCATGCTACCAATCACCAGGCCACTAGCAGTGCTCTGTAAGCTAACGTTAGCAACCTGTGCTCCTGTCCTGCCAGTCTGCACTGGCACTGATACTGGAGGAGCTTAATCTTACGTTAGTTAGCTAGCTAGTTAGTTAGTTAGGTAGTTAGCTACCCAGACATATGCAAACGACTAGCTTTTTTTTCTGTTACCACTGCTAGAAAGAAAAAGACCACAACACATGGAAACAACATTAAACTGTTGATGGTTACCATATTTTTAAATCTTTGATAATAAATAAAGTACATTTGTGGGGTTCTTTCGTTGCTCGTGCAGTCATTATGCCAATGACTTTTCACAGCACTCGGTTTGGAGTGTACCTCTGAAAAACATCTATTTAGAGGGCCATATCGCAGGTTTGCCAAATCTCACGCATCTCGCATGCACCTTCCATCTCACGGTCTCACTCTGCCCAAACAATTCTCACACCAGCGATGAACGCTGGAAAAAGGGCTGGCAGCTGAGTATTTCAAATTAATCTCAAACAGAGAGGAGAGGAGAGGGGCAGACTCCGTCTGACTGGCGTACCAGTTGAGTGAAATGGAGTGCAGCCAAATGCTTCTGTGGTAAACTACTCTCTGATTGATGCGCAATCCATATTTGTACTTCGATTGGGCAGCTCTAGTCTCACAGTCAGCCGACTACGCTGTCGTGTTGTGATCTGAAACAATCGCACAGACCAGACGTGTGCTGCTGGGCAGTGCTGCTGTATGTTAGCTATGTTCAGCAAACCAACCAACAAGAAGCAAAAAACCTTGCACAGTTTCTTCCAAACAAACTGTGTAAGTTGAGTAATGCTGTTGCATGTAGCTAATGTTAGCTAAATGATGACTAATTAACAGATGCCAATGTAACAAGTTAAGCTAGTTAACAAGAATACTAATGTTATTGTTACCTATATTGAATCGCTTGCTAGCTAGTTTTATGCTAGGAAAAAACCCACTCCTCCTTAATAAGAACGTGTGCTTACTATTGCTTTGCACATATTTTTTTAATCTTTATTGCCACAATAGAAAGAGCAGGGTCAGGGAGGAGACAGTGGACCAGAGACCAGCAAGGATGATCATGCAGGGTCTTCACAGGTGAGGAGAGATTATAACTGGCTGAGAAAAAATATCTATAGCATAAAAGTGAGTTTACGATTAATTTTTCCACAGCTATGTCAAAAGGCATTTGGAGAGCTTTGTAACTGTCAAAAATGAAATGAAATGGCCTAGGTCCACGCACTCTTAGACTTGCATAGTCTAGAAATATATCATGAAATACTTTTTAGACTACATTAATACACAAAATATATTATTATTCCCAAAATAATATTTTAGTTAGATCTTAATCAAAATATATTCAACCATTTCAACCATGAATTTTGGTTTAAATCCAAAATGGGTCTTGTGTCTTTAAAGTAATAGGCTATATGCCACATAGGCAAGTCCTAGTTTCTGGTTTTAACTAGTTCAATCACTACCCCTAAACCCACCAGAATGCAGGAAATGACATCTACCACATCCAAAATTTTCTGGGGAAGGACCCACAGACCCCCACTATACCACCATTGTCTCTCTCTGCATGGTATTTGTATGTAAGGTTTTAGGCCCTATCCATCTCCAGCAAGTGCCCCACGAATCCGTTAGGATGTGGGGGATCAGGATCGCATCTACCAAATCAGTTGACAAACAAAAATCTCATCTCACTCCAAGGTTTTATTAAAAGTTGTCAACCCTGCATATCGCCCTAACACTTCACCCCACCCCTCTATCCCAGCAGGAGTCAGGGCACCATACCACTTGGCGTAAATGTGCAAAACGGAGGGGTAAGGACAAAGTGTTAGGGGCAAGGGGTGTATTGGGATTTTGCACAGTAAAGACAGAACAGCTTAGAGCCACCGGGTAGAGTTGAAACCATGTCACCATGCTGAAGTGTATTCGACCGTGCACCGTGCTTGCTCTGTTGGATTAAGTTGCTGACAGCAGCGCAAGAGCGGGTGCTGGTGTGCGTGACAAAACGGCAATCGATACCAACAAGGCCAAACAGAGCAGTAGCCCACTGTTTCAACAGCCTCATTTTAAGTGTGTATATCCACAGCCATGTAATAATAGCCACTATGGGCTGAGCAAGAGAACACAGATTTCTCTGTCAATATAAATGGAGTTTGGGAAATAGTGCAGCTGTAATCATAATAGAGTATAAACCATGAAAACACACTGAATGTCCACAGTATAAACATCTAAGTTACCTCTTATAGCTTGTGTCCGTCATGAGCTTCAATGACTAAATCATGAATATATGTATTGTGTGCTGTTGCTAAGGCACTGCCAAAACTGTAATGGTTTGTAAGGCAGGGGATATATTAACCTGCTGTCTCAATAGCTTCCTCTTAGTTTGAAGTGGTGTGGTGATGTCAGCATTACTACACAGGAGTGGAAACATATGGAAAAATGCACATATAATGACGGTGAGTAGTAGACTGACTCAGTGTGGGAAAAACTGAGACATATTGTTGAAAGTGCACTTATTTTTTTGAAGACATTCAAGGTTTCTGTAACCTGTCTTATAAAGAAATGAATGCTTTCAGAATGAATGTCTTCACACTTAAAGAAAGGGAAACGTTTGAAGGTGTTGTTATTTATAGGTTATTATGCAATGGTTTTATCAGTCTGGCCCACTTGAGATCAAACTAGGCTGTATGTGGTCCATGAACTAAAATGAGTTTGACACCCCTGACCTATAGGCACATTATGGAACTTAACCTATAGTGTCCCACTGAGTTTTACAAACCTGAAAGTTTTGGAAATGCATAATTGAAAAGGTGACACAGCTTCTAATACCAGGTCAGACATTCATTTTTACGTGCAGTGGGACAGACAAGAATGGATTATGTAGCCCCAGTATGGATTTTCATTCAAGTATATCGGTAATGACTTTTAAATGTCAGTATCATTAAATAATGAAAAAGCCCCACCCATAGAAGGACAGAGAGAAGCAAAGAAAAGCAGAGAGAGAGAATGAGACCAGCCCCAGCCCCCCTAAAATATGGCGATTCAGTGTTTGGTTGAACTGCCCCACTATTTAGGGGTAAAAAATAAATGCTGAAAATGTTCCATGATTTTTAACAAATAAAATACAACCTGAATGTTAGCAGGAAATATGGCTGTCACTTCTTATTCAAAATTTGTTGAAAAAATATACCCATTTTTAAAATGCAAGACCTGTTCACATTCATAGTTTACAGTCTACACGTGCAACAGAGCTACTGAAGTAGTTTGCCTTGTGGTCCAGCAGAGGGTGTCACTCTCATCTCGACCTCCTGTATGCCCTATTGCCCTGTCAGTACACTAAGTGAATAGATAACAATGGAGGAGGACACCAGTGAGCAAAGCTGTGCCGATCAGATAGTCACAACACAGCAGCATCTGAGAAGCAGTGTGTGTGGAAGCATTTTGGGTTCTACACTGTATTATATAATATTGATATCGATAGCCAAGTTTCCAGCAGTGCTGTAAATAAGCTTTAGGTGCCTTTCCCCTGAGAGAACCTGAGCAGCGCTGGAATTTAGTTCCAGGCAACGTCCCCATAGCAGGAAAGGAACAGTGGAAACAAAAGCAGAGCCAATGACAATGACTAGAGCACCTTAAGTTACGTTTCCTTACATTTTCATAGCAGAGAAGGCCTGCAGAAGATGCCACATTATTTTTCACTGAGGAATCCACAATGTACAGTATGTGCAGGTTAGGGAGGCCATGCTGTGGAAATTTTCCCACCAGGTAAATAAGCTTGTGTTACCGATTACACCAGACATTTTACAAAGAAGATATTTGTCGATGATGCTTAATATCTGTACAACGCTTACTTTGATATTTTATGTTCAAGCTTTTCCATAATTTTACTGCAAGCCCATTTTGGCTGCCTCACTCCTGTGGTGCCCTTAAAGATGTGTGTGTGTGTGTGTGTGTGTGTGTCTGTAGATTAGAGGTGTTGTTTCAAGATGCTTCATCGCACAAAGTTTACAGCCTGCCTCATTAACGTTATCAGGTTCCTATTAGCATGGGTTTAAATCCAAAATATTGCCAAACAGGCACTTTTGCTTTTTGCTTTGACATCAAATCCTCAACCATTGTCCTGTTTAGCCAACTTTCCTTACTCTTGTCACGTCATACGTGAAATCTGACTCTTGCTGCTTTGTGCTGTGACTCTGCTGCCGCTAATTATTAGTAACACGCTTTGTATTTTACAAATTACATGTTTCTTGTTTGATAAACATGGCAGTGATATGTGAAAATGAATTAAATGGGTTTTATTTCTATACTAGAATTACCATCTTGTGGTTGTATGTATCTGCCAACCAGTCCAGGTGTAGTTTACGGTTTACATCCATGTCTGTCCAGACTCATGTGTAGCCACGACAGTAGACTAAGGGCGCATTCACACCAGGATAGTCCAGGGGACTCAGTTCAATTGGGCGGGGAATATCAAAGGAATTCACACCCTCATTTGGTTTGGTTCACTTTCACACTGCACCTTTTAAAGCGGACCAAACCGCCTGAACAAGGTCACACAGTTACAACAGCTGCTCGCCTGGGGGGGGTGGTATTGCCCGAAACGACCACTGACCAAGCATGAGGAAGAAGAAAACCAGTCTCATCGATTGGCCAGGATCGAAAACTGGAATCCATCCCCTTCAGCCGGCTTGGTCACCACAAAAACACCAAAATGCATTGCGCTGTACATCACTTCCTCTCTTAGGTTCACTTCCTCTCTTTGGTTCGCTGGATAGTCCGTTTGCTTTTCCTACTGTAAGTGAACCACACCAGGGTTCACTTGAACTCGAACTGAGACACCCAGTTTTCAAGCAGACCAGGGGTTGCTCGTTTGGTCCACACCAGAGTTCCAATGAGCGTTCACACCACTCCAAACGAACTGAACTATCCATGGAAGTGGACCAGGGTTCGTTTAAAGTGGACCAAATAGCGCCATTGTGAATGCGTCCTAAGCTTCAAATACGGATGTTGCTGCAAAGAATCTACAGATTCGAAAACATGGATGCTTCACACACACACCTTCAACCCAGCAGCACAGAAGAGCTATTCAATCAGTTTCAAGGTGGCCACCCAAGATTAGTGTCATCAATTCAGTATCTGACCAAATACCTTCCCTTGTGTTCCTGAGGTGCTGAATAATGGCCAGAAAACTGTTTCTGCAGATCATTATGATGTCACAGTGATGCTGACCTTTGACCTTTTGAATATATAATGCCATCACTTCATCATTTTATGTTATCAGACATGTGTGTGAAATTTTAGCATAATTAGTGTTTGAATTCTTGTGTTATGACCAAAAACGTGTTTTGTGAGGTCGTGGTGACCTTGACCTTTGACCACCAAAATCATTGTTAAGTCCAAGTAGACGTTTGTGCCAAATTTGAAGAAATTCCTACAAGGCGTCGCTGAGATATTGTGTTGCATTAAAAAAAAAAGTGTGGCAAATAATGTAAAAGATGTGTAACTGGTATTTGCTCAAACACAGTACAATACAGGTAACACCGACTACCTAGGGCTGAGCAATATAAAGAAAATCAAATACTATTATTTTTTGGACCAAATACCTTGATATTGAAATTGCGACAATTTTGTAGGGTTGACTTTTAGTGCATTCACAAAATATTTAGACAATGAGATTTTTGATAAATAATCATCAGTAATGTGGATATAATGACTAAGTGGGTAGAAGGAAATAATAGAAAAGCTGGAACAGTCTGATAAGTTCAGAAAATTACACCACTTTACTGTAATGCAGCCTTTAAAAACCCAAAAAGACTACACTTAAAACATTACATTGAAAATCACAACATCTAGTCTCATATCAAGATATTGACATAATATTGATATATTGCCAACCCTACGACTACCACAACAAGCCTCATGTGGGTCTGACCCAAGCCTCAACTTGACTCAACCCACCTCCAAGCCAGGCTGAGAGCTTGGTGTTAAAGGCATGTAACAGACCAGTTTTAATATAAGGTGGATCTGTATTTTTGCAGAATTAACTACCAAAACAACTGTGGAAGCATGTGATGGTACTGAATCAGGACTGACCAATCCAGCCCTCACATAATTCAGATTAATATAGAGGCAGAGCGACTACAAGGTTCTCAAGGGGCATTTCTAAGTGAATAGTGAATGATCATTAATTGCCTTGCAGCGAGAGAAATTGCATATGGATCTGTCTGACCTGCAATATGTTCATTACATGCTAAGTAAGATGGCTGTTATTTCAATGAACACCAGCAGAAAAAGAAAATCAATAGCCGAGAACAGCCTTCACTTGATGGAATCACTGGATTGGGTCTCTGGGGACTGCTTATTTGTTCAGTAAATGCTGCAGAAAAAGTGTGAAATCATCAATAATTGCACAAGTAATGGGTTGTAACCATGGAGTGGGATGAAGTAAAGAGGTAGGAAAATGCTGTTTAAGTAGAGATGAAATGGATTAATGGCATTTTTTCTTAACACTGGTTAATGACATTATGCACGGTGAGGATATGAGAGGAGGTAAGTGCTGCAGCCTTACAGGGAGGAAGAGTCTCTGAGCAGCACAGGGCTTGAAGAGCTTCTTCCACTCGTCAGCGTTCCCCACGGAGAAGGTGATGGGGTAGATACTGTACAGGAACTTGGCTGAGATGGAGCGGGGCCACTGGCTCAGCTGGAAAAAAAAGCAACACATCACATTTTACACAGAGGAAGTGTCTAATGAACCCCTAAAAAGGTTGAGTGAAAAAAGTGTGTGAGAAAGAGCCATTATAAACAGTCATTATTCTTAAAGCTAATCTCATCTTTTCACAGATTTATCAACCGACATTTAAAACCATGAAGTCATGTCTCGTGGTGCTGTGTGGTTTCTGCATGAAACACATGCAGCCGCCAGCTGTCGTTTGATTAAAAAGCTACAGTCTAAACAAGTGAAGGCGCCCTCTTAAACTCCACAGTGTATCAGTGAAGCTTGTGTTATCCAACCTGTTAGGCGCTGAGCCCCTCCATAATCAACAGTTTAACAGTTTGGCCCTGAAAAGAGTCAGAGTGCTGCTAGCAATTGGCAGCGGTTGTGCTGACGCGGACAAGAAATCGGAGATCGTGGACTCCCCCTCTAACTCCCTCAGCACACATACACCATGTCTCTGTACACTGTGTGACATAAGCTCCTTGCTGTAAGTACACACTGTACACATGTGCTCTTTTATCTATGCCTCGATTTCCACAACTCCCTGTCTTCCACAAGGGGATTTTCAACACATGGCAATGATTCACCTTACATATGACGGCAGGCTCACAGGTTTAGGTCTTGGATTTAAAGCTGTTTAAGGTGTTTCATGTGCTGTTTAAAGCTGCAGTTGGTAACTTTTTATATAAATAACTTATCGTCATTTTTGCTGAAACTGTCACTTTATCCTGACAGTAGTACATGAGAAGGATAATCTGTGAAAAAAAAATCATGTTTCTCCTCCTCTTCCTCATACTGCTTCTAATGGCATTTTCAAGAATCCACTGTGGCTGAACAAAAACAACCAATCAGAGCAAAGGATTGTCTCACGTAGCTGTCAATCATGTCAATCAGTGCTCCAAAACTGCGGTCAAACGGTCAAACTAGGCAGCACTGATCAAATATGAATCGAAATTCTCTTACTGCATTGCCCATTTCAGCTGTAAAATGACAAACCAAGCACTGTCCACCAGCTGGAGCAAACATTCTCATTTTACAGCTAAACAGTACACTGAAATATGTTTCGGAAAACATTTGAGGTAAGAAACAGGCAATGTAGTATCAGAATCTTGACTCATATTTGATCAGCGCTCCCTAGTTTGACATCGACAGCTTAGAGACTCCTTGGCTCTGATTGGTTGTTTTCCAATTGCCTTAGAAGATTCTAGCATACGGGATCAGAAGCACTACTAGGAGGAGGATTAATTTTTTCACAGATTATCAGTCTCATGTATGTGGGGATTCAGTGACAGTTTCAGTATTTTCATAAAAGTTGCAGCTTTAAGATCTGTTAATAGGAATTATGTTAATAGGCTGTTAGTTACAATATCAGTGGAACTAATCAAGATCATGCCAGGCACCTCTGTAGAGGTGACTTTGAAGTGATACATTGTACTGGAGAAAAAGGAGGGTGTCTTGGTGATATATTACTCCCAGGCCTTGAGATAAAAGGGTTATGTGTCTGTACTGAGTCAGAGACGCGGAGTTAAAACTGCTCTGATCTTGATATCATCTATTACAAAGAGAGGGGGGGTGTTTAACATGCACTGGATTAAATCAGAAGTCAGAGGACTCACTAAGGGAGTATACATAGAAAATAAACCCTAAAAGATTGCAGCTTATATCTAAAGTCTCTGTGGCACCACATTTGATCTTGTGCCTTTTTTAAAAACCTGCACTGCATACACTGGGCATCAGGCCACTGGAGCGTTCTTACCCTTTCTTCAAACTGCGGAGCCAAAGGGTCCTCAGCAAAAATGTGAAACTTAATCCTCTTGATGCTGAACAGGAGGGCTGATTTGACCATGGTGAGGGTCTCGTCCAGACGATCCCCACAGGCCACCACAGCCAGGTGCATGATCACCTCTGTCCTTTTGCGCCTGGTCACAGGTCGCACCACGTTATTCTTGGGTTTGCTGTAACAGACATGCAAAAGACATGAATAAAAGGTGTGCTAATCTTCTTACAGTGTCGTACAAGATAAAAATGGGTCCCATCCATTGAACAAATGATGTGTGTGATGAGCAGTTTCTCATCTCTCAACAATGTCTTCTGATGTAAATGGGCCAAGGCCATGTCTGAGGAGGGGGTTTAGATCTGCTGACAGTTACTGATTACACAAACCTTGTTTCCCTCACTCGTCGCCTATAAATTGGCCTGTGTGCTGCAGGGCCTCTGAAGAGCAATTTGTACTCTACATGAGATGTACTGAACTATATGAGTCAAAACATACAAAGTGAAAGTACTGTAATCTAACACTTCCACATTAGGTTTGACTAATATGGAATTTTTAAGGGTTGATAACTTTCTGATTTCTTTAAGCCACCAAATTTTGATAGTTTGTGGCAATATATAATACATACACATACATGCCCATGTACAATTTACACGCAAATTACCTAGCAATTCAGCGCTGTATTCCCCCTGGAATAACCAATAAAAGAACACTTAAACACTCTGAACCCTCTGCTGCAACTAGGGTAGTTATTAACCTCTTGCTCCTTTTGCTTCAACAATTTTTCACTGTACAAAAACATTGCATTCATCCGCCTCATTGAAGCAATATCAGGCTTGTATTAAAGATAACATTCAAACCCAAGACAGCGTTTATTTCTGGATGCATGATGGAAAATGATGTGTTGTGCATTGCTTATACACATTGCTCTGTAATTCAGCCTGGCATATTTCAATGAAAACATAACAACTGACAATTTTTGTTTTAGGTATTTGAACAAAGCTCAGCTGCTCAACATGGACTTGTAATTATAGACTCAGTGGTAGATGTAGGGCTGAACTACTTGAGCAAATTCTATAATTATAATTCTTTCATACCAATATAGTGATTATGATTTTAAAAAAATATACTCTTATCAAATAAAAGCTCTAGTGGCAGTCTGCATAATGTCAAATAAGGCTGAGTAATATGGAGAAAATCAAATATCACAAGATCTTTGACCAAATACCTTCATATCGATATTGTATTGACAATATTGTAGGGTTGATTATTGGTGATTTCATAATGACATTTTTGATAAATAATCATCAGTAATATGCAGCCTTGGAACCAACAACACTAACTGCAATATGATACCCAAAATCTAAGATGATATCTAGTCTTATCACAATATCAATGTAATTATCATATTTCAGCCAGACCTAATATAAACCAAATAGTCAAAAATGTGTATAGTCTTTACATTAAAAATAATCACATAAAATTAAACAGTTGCTTTTTATCTGAAATCAACATCTTTAATTTTTAAGTAAACTTTGCTAGTTCTCTATTGACAAATTGACTTATGGTAAGGTTTTACATTTGTAGTGTACTTGTCAGTACAATATTTGGCTTTATAAATATTGAGAAGCTTCATAGTTGTCACGCCAGTCATGTCTGACAGTGCTAAGTTTTGATATCTTACAGACTTGGAATTTCCAAATCAGCTTCATCTAAAACTATCTTGCGTTAACAGGCTGACAGAACCTGTTTCACAGAAAGAACAGAGATGTATCAGTGATAAGCTTAAAACAATATGATGCGCTTAAATTTGCTCAGTCACTGATCATTTACACCAAACTACAGAGCTTGCTAGCAAACCATGTGAAAATAACACCATGTGATCCCCTATTCAACGTTAGAGAAAGGCTCAGCACCTTGCTCTTCTTAATCAAATATACTCTTCATCTTTTCACACTTTAAAATGAGTGGCTGAGTGTAAATTCTACATGTTACATAGGTTAAGTAAGTAAAACACGCTGCTTATTGCTAACGTTAGCCATCAGCAACTGGATGCTGCGTTGTCATATAACTTTATATGTAATATTAGAAGCAAACTAAACATAACGTTACCTGTCCTGCACAACGCAACCCTGGAGTTTTGAAACTTATCTGGGGTCAGTGATGGCTGATGTGTTTTATAATATAACGTAAATGCTAATGTTAGATAGTATTGACTGGCAACAAACAAGGAAGTTAATACTGAGGGTCAGGCAACGTTAGGCTACAGTAGGCTAACTATTAGCATGTTACGCGAGCAGTTACATCAGTCGGAGGCCTCCACGTGGGGAAGACAGACAGGACGCTCAGCCAATCTTTGCATTCGGTCCGGAGTTTTCTTAGAACCATATGAGAATGGTACAATTATGAGTTTTTATCTCTGGTGGAGTTCACTTACTTTTTAGTGTGCCATCAGCTTTTTAATAGCATTTTAACCTAAACAAAGAAAAGTGTAAAATTTCCAGAAAGGTAAGTGTCCCTTTAACCTTACTTAGAAGATTTAAAACAAAATGAGACAATCTAACTTTTGTTAAAAGTCAAGCAAGTGACAGTTACAGGATAATGCAAAAACATAAATGTCATCAAATGTCCGCTAACATTAGCCAACGTTAGCTACCATAAGCTGCATATATAGAGTGCTCTAGGAATGAGTCCTAAAACCTGGAAATTTGCATTTTAGCACTTCTGGTTTCTTTGTCTCAAAGTCAATGGGTTTTTTAAATAGGTATTCGGTTAGATACCTGAAATAAGGTCTGTGGTTAACACAAGCTTAAGAGACTGTCAAGTTTTGCTATGTGGCATAAAATACGTCACTTAATACCCCACTCTTAAATTTTAAAGGCATTATGTGTCTTAAAAAAGGCCGTTGCTAACAAGTGGCTAAACGAGACTACAGAATATCATCAGGCTGAACACAACCTCATTGTGGTAGGGATGTTAAGTCATTGCGATTGCATTAAAACATCAAATTTCATAAAAATGATCTTCATTCATTGAGATTATCTTGCTAAACAAAACATGTAAGTATCTTAAATGTTTGTTTGCCACAGAGCTTATTTTCTGCAGTAATCCAGAGGAAAAATCACATAGGCTTTTTAATGAGGTAACCAGGGCAACGCCAGCTTCCACATCGGCCTACAATATAACCTCATCCCTGGAGCACTGTATAGCAGAGATGTTGAGCCCCTATAGACCAAATCCCAGTGTTGATTTACAATAACTTCCTGCTCCACTGCCTTAATTAGTTCATTTTTAGCCACCTTAAAAAAGGCACAAAAAAAATCAATATCACTTTAAGTGTACACTGTATTTAGAATATTTTCACTGCTTTACCTTGCTGTCAGACAGCCTTTTCTAACAGGTTACTGAAGCTGTTATATCAAAGCCACCAGACTTCGCTAACAAAAAATGGTAATTTTACTTTACAGAACATAGAGTTTCTGGTGTACTGCAGCCTCGAGTGGTTAGTGTGTAAGGTAAAGTTGAACAAATATATCTATATACATATATATATATATATATATATATATATATATATATATATATATATATATATATATATATATATGTAGATAATAATCACAGAAATACAGATATCTTTAAGGTGGCCAAAATAAAGGTTTTGCTGCAGCCCTGGCCACAGCAGAGCATCCTTTAGCTTCTGTGCCAGTAGATTTGGTTTATCAAAGATGATAGCAAGGCAACAAAGTACATAAAGTAATCACAAGAGAAACGTCAGACAGGTCAGACCACATGTTTACCTGTGTATCTTTAAAATACTTATGGCTGAAAATGACAACAGAAATCAACAAATTTGTAGACTTTTCACATCTCCACCACTGTGATTAATTACCAGTTTTATACCCGGAAGTGACTGCTGTTGTTAAGGCAACATTACAGTGAGTTGGTTTATTCTACCAGTTGGCTACTTCGATCACCTGAAAAAGCCTCATATGTGTTCTCTGTTCTCTGCAGGTGACCTTTCTTTGCAGTTGTGGATCCCAAACTCTGGAAAAGCCTTATTTCATCAGAAGTGCTGAAATTTTTCTTTTTCTTTAAGCATCTGCTGAAAACCCATTTTTTATAGGTTGTCCTTTTTATAAATTCGCTCTTTGTGCCAGTATTTTTGTTTATTTTGGTAATGTAACTTTTGAATATGTATTGTGTATGTACTATGCATGTATGTGCATATCTATGTGTTAAGCTTTGTAACTTTATGTTTTATAAAGAGCTATATTAATAAATGTATCATTATCATTATTATTATTATTACTGGTCATACTAGACTAAGTCAGGCTGTAGCAGCAAACCCCCAGAGTGTATTGAGCTGAGCACGGCTGTGTTTTATTGGGTTTTGTACAGAACTAGAATTTCGATGCAGGATGAATTCAGGTTAAGAGCTTTCCATAGATAACCCATAGAATTCTGACACACTGTACAATAAACATTTATCAAACCAGAATCTGTTGTACCTATCCAATCAGAGCATCAATATCATGCCTGCATATTGAGCAAACATATCTGTTAAAACACTTCCACTACTGACCAAATGCCTCCAGTCTCAGAGCACACTGGTACATGTAGGCTAAGCTCTCCTCACCTGTCAACATATCACTGCTGAGCAGTAATAACATGTCACTTCATCAACATGTCAGAAGCACAGAAATTTCATTCTGGACTTCACAAGAATGAAAACAGACGAAACAAGGGAAAAATCACATCTATCCTCCTTTTAGACAGACAGGGTGAAAAGTCAAGGATTTTTTTTTTTCAAAGATAAGACACCTGTGCCTCCATACATTGTTCAACACTACCTCCACACACTACCACACACACACACACACACACATCCACTCTCTTTTCTTTTGTAGCTCTGCAAGTTCCCACCGGACTTTGTTCTTCCATGCTTAAAGGCAAGGAGGTCCTTTATCTGATGTAAAAATTAGCTCTCTCTGCAGAGCTAGAGCTGCTGTGGTGTTAAAATGCACTCAGCAGTGCTGAGTATCTCCCACTATGATAAGGAAACATTTGTACAATGGGGGAGCCTGAAGCTGAGGCCGACATCCTCCACATACACACTCTGCATGGGGCTGGTTGTATTAACAACATGTTCAACATAAATGTTGTCATAGCCATAGGGAGGGAAGACTGGCACACAAAAAAAGAACAGAGAACCTTTTTTCCCCAGCATGAAGCATTATCTGGGAGAACAGTGGAAGGTAAATGGTTTTACGACTAAAGACTGCATATTCCAAAAGGCATGGATATCCCCTGAGCCTGGAGGAAGCAAAGAGTCTACCATAAAACGGATGGGAAGAGAGAAGAGTGAAATTTGACAGGTGGGTTTGCAGGGCAGTCTCCAAGCGTGACACTTCGTTTTCTGCATGGCTGAGGGACAATGATGAACCGCAGATTAGGATGAATGAGAAGGTGCTGAGAAATCTGTCTGCCACGCTTCAAAGGCCGATGCTCTGTCAAGGCTGTTGAACACACATTCCTATTTTACTCACAGAAAATGCAATCCATATCTCATACACGGGTGTAATTACATCGCACTTAGTCATGCAAAATAAATGCCCTTGAAATGATTTCTGCGGAAAATTGGATGGACAAAAGAAAAAAAACAAATTCCTTTGTTGCATAAAGCATGGGCTGCACACATGATGTTTTGTGTCATGGCACTGTTCCCCACATCTGGAAGCAGTCAAAAAAGCACAGAAGAGGTACAAAAGGATTGAATTCATTACTGGCGGCAGAGTGAGCACATGAGGAGCCCTTTGCCTACAAAGCACTAAAGCCAACCCTTTTAAATCATGGAAGGAGAGAAAAAAGCAGCACCTTTGAAGATAATGTCAAAGAAAAATGTACATGTACAGAGTGAAGAGCAAGAGTACAAACTACACCAAAGAACACCTTGAAGGCATTTAATTAATCAGCATATAACTAGGTCATATGGTGGACTTGTATCCAACATGTTCACTTTGGTTTGAACCAGTGGGTATCAAGACCATTAAACTGAACATATTCCCATCATGCCCCTTCCTCTGTAGGGAGGTAGAAAAGATGTCAGCTTCTCAAAACAAGCCCAAAATATAAGCTCATGTGACAAAGGAACCTCAAGATACTTCTTAAGACAGATCCATAACTGGATTCAGGGCTTTATTCAGCAAGTTTCCAAGACAGTGCAAAGCATAGAAAACTCAGCAAATCTGTGATTTTTGGCCAAAAATAGTTGTTGATGTAGTCACAGCCGGCTGATCCAAACTTCTATGGGAACCAGATGATCTGTTGTCATTCCTTTAGCATTATGGAATGATTTACAATCATCAAGATGTCCAGCTGAGTTGCCTAAACCAAATACTATCCCTCGATATATGCCGGTCCAACTCTGAACTTTATATGCACGTTTTGGAAGTGATGTACTTTCATATTACTGAAATAAGTACTGTTCTAAAATTACTGCTTTGCACTTGTATGCCTCCACCAACCAGTCAAGTTGTAGTTTACATCCATGTCTTTCCAGACTCGTATGTCTTGAAGACTTAAAAGAAATGTATACAATCCATACAAGATACAAGATCTAGGCTATAAAATCACCATAGTCTCAAGGTGGGCACCCAAATATACCAATTCAGTATATGAACAAATGTCTCCCCATCTGAGTTATGGTGTTGAATAATGGCCAGAAAAATGTTTTTACAGTTATAATGTCACAGTGACTTTGACCTTTGACCTTCTGGATATAAGTTGCCATCACTTTATCATATAATTTATTAGACATTTGTGTTAAATTGTGTCATATTAGATTAGCATAAGAATTCTTGAGTTATGGCCAAAAACATGCTTTGTGAGGTCACAGTGACCTTGACCTTAGACTCCCAAATTCTAATCAGTTCACTGTTTTGCCCAAGTGGGCATTTGTGTTGAATTTAAAGAAATTCCCACGAGGCTTTCCTGAGATATCGTGTTTATGAGAACAGGACAGACTCAAGGTCACAGTGACTTTGATTGTTGACAACCAAAATTTAATCGATCCATCATTGAGTCCAAGTGGACGTTGGTGCCAGTGTTCTTAAGATATGACAACAAGAAAAACAGACAACCCAAAAAAACATGTGTCCGTCCACGGCTGTCGCCAACACTGAGGCATAAAAATCATAGATCTCAAAAGGTCAAGCCCAGTCAGTCATTCATAAAATAACGTATTGAACATTACTAGGGGTATAACATATACATTCTCATCCCCAAATATTTGGTTAAAGGCATGAGGTGTGATAAACACAATAATTGTCACATTGGCCTATACAGTTAGGCAACAACAATTTAGCATAAGCCGAATATGTTATTCTGAGTTCCACTGAGAAATCTTGGGCAGTGAGACAGTTGTTGTCTGTCAGCCAAACCAGTGATTTCAAAGTGAGATCTGTGGCACTCTGCAAGGGCGGCCATGAAGTTTTTAGATTCATTAATTTCAATTAGCATAACACAATTTTTTTTAAAAGGCTTTGACTCGAGTTAAACAAATAACATTTACATTTTTAAGTCTAAAATAGTTCATATATTAGCGTCTGTTCTAATCTAACGAACTGTATATTATTTATAATAATCTGAATATGTGTTTCATGTTTTTATGTGTGCACTAAGAGTGAAACACTTCACTTTCTCTTGATTTGTTTGTGTATGATCCGAAATGCACTTTAAAGCAGTCTTGTTCTGTTGATTTGCTTTTGATATTCTGTTTAAGTACAGTGTTACTTGCAGCTAATTGGAGTGATGTTAGTTTCATTGTTCTTTTACATTTTTCTTCTACATCTCTCTTATGTTGTTTTTCACATAACTAAAGGCCTTTGCACACAGAGTCCATATTTTCTGTCTGAGATTGTCACACGTTTAAAAATAAATACGACCTCTCGTTGTGTCAGTCACATTCACACGCAGACTCTGAAACTTTTGTCCGTCACTAAAGTTTTTGGAACAGGTTCCGTTTTCTGTGCTTTTTTCTGCATCAGTCAAAAGCCTTCAGAGAGTTGTCTGACCAAGACACATCGAAGAAAGTGTGGTGTAAGCTGCGGGACACATACATTCGCAACAAGAGAGAGGGGCATACAGGGCAGAAGTGGACAGGGAGCCAGAGCGAAAAGGAAATTGAAATACATGGAAGCAATGTCCTTTTTGAAAGAGAAGGTAATATTAGCCTATACAAATATGCACAACAACAATGATGATGCTTACAGCAGAGTTCAATTTAATTGCCACACAGTATCATTTCATAACTCCATACGGAAGAAAGGTAGAACAACCATGACACAGGGAGGTAACTCCAGAGGAGAGAGTGAAGGAATGAATGTGCGTTTCCATTTTCCCTCGTATTGCGAATTTTTGCAATGAATGGAACAATACTTGGTAGACTTGGTATGCAAATGCCTTAAGAATACAGAAATATATATATATATATATATATATATATATATATGTCAAATTATTCCAAGGGACATACATGAGGGGATCTCAGGTATAGGGTTGTCAAGATACTCAAACTTTAACCTTCGATACAATAAATACAATACTCGTTACCTCTTTTCAGACTGCCAATAGTCCTAGGCACGGAAGGTACAGGTACAGAAAAAGTCCCTGATGATACGCCTCTAGTCATGTCTTGGGTTTGTTGCTGGAGAGAATTCTGGTCCAGCCACAGGTTGAGGACCAGTTGATTTTCATCCTTGCATCCTTGGGATGAAAATCTATATAGATCTGTTGTTTTTACAGTTTTGGTACTTTAGATTCTAATGAGTCTTTCATGGTATATTTAACAGAGATCGTATAGTTTTAAACATGTGGTATCAAAAAAATATCAATATTTTTGACAATCTTACCCCTGTATCTTTTAAGGGGTCCTACGCCTAAAAAAAACAGCTGAGAGCCTCTCAGTTAAACCATGCTTGTTAGGTTAGCCACAGGATGTATAGCTCGTATGGAGTGTCTTTTGCATGGCAAACACAAAGACAAACTAGAGCTGGTCAGTCAAGTGAGCCTGTACATCAAATTGCGTCACTGCGGGAAATTTTTGCGCCCAGTACATGAGGATATGTCCTATTTTCCAGTGCAGGGTGGATGCTGAGTGTTTACCACATTGGCTTCCCAGATCACCACATTCAGCTAATCAATTAATCAACTAAATGTTTCCTCCTTTGCTGGATCAGTTACTGTCAGGAAAAGGTTATCTTCCAGGAAAATTTGGGATGTTTTCAAGATGATCTGTGACATTCTAAGCTTTGACTTACAAATCCTTCTCCTTACAAATTATTTTACCCGATGCAAGTCTTTCTATCTTTCTAGTTTCTCCTTCAACACCCTCTTATGATTCATTCACTAGTAAATTAAAAGTGTGTTTGCCAGTCACACAGGCAAATTTAACTGCCCCTGATGGTTTTCACACAAGCACCCCCTCCAACCACGTCAGGCTACACTAGCAGGCAGGGATGATTTCAAAACACTCCTGGCAGAGAGAATGTTCAGTGATGCAAAATGACATTTTTATAGCTATGCATAATGCCACAGTGAGAGAGTGTCTTCTTCACTGTGAGGAGAGCTGGTGAACTATATTTGAAGTGACAGGGCAAGGGATTTGTTTCAACACAAAGTATCAACACCCATCTAATCCTGTAGATACAGGCCTTAATTCAAAGTAACAAAGCAGATAGAGGGGTTACGTCTTTATTATTCTGCATTTGTAACATATACTGAGGGTAATAAAGAAATCACAGTGATGGAAACTGTAACTGTAACTTATAGGTTGTGTTTCTAAGGCGATGCCTATAGGTCTGCGACAATAGACTGTAAAAATGATGGATGTGGTCACCATGATGTCACACTGGTTTGCCGACTGCCGAGGCTGTCATTTTGGCCATCACCATCTTGGTTTTTTGGAGCCAGAAGTGACCGTATTTGGAAAAGAGGCTGGAACTAAATCATGAGCCCTTTTTACACAGAGACCAGCTTATTGAGCTGCTATGAAGTCCCTTTTTATACCGCCTTTAAATTTTTACACAGAACCAAATGACTGAGGGATCATGCCGCTCCAGCGTGTGATTTTACACAGCATGCTGGCATCGCAAATCAAAGGAGGCGTGACATCTAAGACAACAGAGTCTGCCTCGAGTGTGACATATAACATATGCATCGGCTGTGCTTTATAAATTACAACAATGATTGCATTACCACGGCAATAACAGTCATTTACCACCTCTGTTATATGGCGGCTGATCTCGTCCTCTGCTTGGAGGGTAAGAAGCTCCTGGACCTCATTGTTTACCCAAACTGTGGACATTTTCAGCTGCTGTTTTTCTTCTTGAGTTAGCTGCTGACTGCCAATAGCTACTTTTTAAATCTCCCATGATGGGTTACATGCATAACACATCACCAGAACGTCACACCCATTCTGCCCATGATCCCATCCTGCTGGCTGTTCCGTTTAGAGGCCGTTTTGGTGCCGTTACATCAGTTCCCATCTCAGACGCAATACAACTCTGTCCTCCCATTCCGGGATTGTACCTTTTATTCAGAATGGTGAGGAAGAATAATGGCATGAAATCCCCGCCTTGAAGAGGCAGTGTAGAAGGGGCTATAGACTGTACACACAACGTGTCACTCAAAGCCGTCTTGCCCTTAATTATGTGTAACTTCAAGCCTTAGTCAAATGTAAACGGGTGAGTTATATAAAAATGTACCCCCGTTCAGTTATCATGAAGAGGGTAATTAGACAGACTTGCTTTGGATTTAGCCTCCAGTGGTTATTCAAGGAACTGCAGTTTGTAGCACCTCCACATTGGCTTCATTTTTCAGCCCCAGTGGCTGCCGCTTGGCTGCAACCAACAACTGTTTTCAATATTAATTAATATGTTAATATTGTTTTGATCAATCGATTATTGGTTGAGTGTAGAAAACGTTAGAAAGTGGTGCCTTTCCCAGAGCCGAGGGGACATCTTCAAACTGATCAGAGTTGTCTAAACCCAAAGACATTCAATTTAAAAACAACAGGAAACAGAGAAAAGCAGCAAAATCTCACAATTGAAAATCTGGAAATGGCGAATATTTGGTGTTTTTACAAAATTATTAACGGACTTTATATATTTTCACTAATTGATTTATCATCTGAAGATGTTTGTGTTATCATCTGAAGGGCTATCTGCGTTTGTACCCCACAACCTATGCCAGTGACAATTTACAGCCTGTGGGCTAAATCTAATCTCAATAGGATGCTGAGTGGTCAGCAGACCACTTTCTTATTCACAATGAAAATAAACTGATTCACAATGGGATTTTATTTTGTCCTCTGAATGTTAATAAGGTGACAGAGTGCATAAAAAAACTTCAAAATACAGTTTCTAAAAAGGTGCCTGGGAATGATCCCCCAGACCCCTTGACAGAGGTCCAAGATAAACCCCAAGTCCTCAAATCCTAGAAGAACACCTGCAAACACCTGATCTGTGTGGGGCTGCTGTGCAGGATTTCCATAGTTTATTATTTTATCTGCTAAATACTACTACTACTTTGTTTATTAACTGACCACTGGCCTTCTGTCATTTTGCAAAAGTGGCCCTTGAGCAGAGCAAGTTTAGTATCCTATGGTATATGTATGGTGTCTGGGGAGCAAATGGATCTCTCTCTATTTTTGGCCACAGGAAGTAGTGTGATGTGTCAAGAGGAAATGATATGATTAGGAAAAACCGGGATGTTTGTCTATTAGGCATGCTGCACAGGAAATCTGGCCACCGCTCAGATTTACAGATGAAGAGAGTGTCGAACAACACAAGGCAAAGATACACAGCCACAGTCTATAATACAATCTGCTTGATGTGTAAGTCAATGGGAATTATAGAGGTGACAATGGACAACCCTTAAATCAATTATTCATCCCTCTGTGTATACTTATTATCCCTGTGATCCACATTAACAGAGCATGACTATTGTACCTAGGCTTGTATGTGTGTTACTAGAAAACTACACCCCATCATTCAGACTCCTCTGGCTTTTATCTCTCTGCCTCTCTGCATCCATCTGATTGACTCATGCTATTAAACAGAAGAAAGTTTTTTGGAGGCTTTGGCCAGATGCTCAGTGTGTTTCCCTAATCGCAGCAGTCAGTCTTGAGCACTTTCCAAACCTGGTAGTGTTGTTTTTTTCTTTTACAGCCACCGGTGACCCCTTCCACCCCATCTCCCTTATCAGTGCTGAGCACACATGGAGGAGTGTGGTTTCTGGGAGGACGCAAAGGTCCTTTCTCAATGTAACGCCTTGATGGCTTTTATCTACCGAACAGTGTCCCAAACCTGCAGTCCGGCTTTAGAGTAGAATACATATTATTGGCTGCCGGCAGAGCGGGTATCTCCACGACCACGTCGTGGCTATTATGGCATTGCTGGCATTCAGCCCGGGAGGAAACGTAAGGGATGTGTGAGGCTGAAATTAGAAAGCCGGGAGACGTAATAAAAAAGCTCCCATCCTTGAACAGAAATAGCAACTGACAAACTCAGCCTTTTGTCTTCAATTTGAGAGATGGTGACTTAATCAGATCATCTGCCAGGGTGCAGCCTCTCTTTAACTATCCAGAGAGGAAAATCACACCTGACAGACTCTCCACTCCCACGCAGAATGTTTGGCAGACTTTGATGGTCAACAGGATGGGTTTCCGTTTTCTGTCATTTCCAGTAATATCTCACCAGTGTTGCTGTGCAACTATTGTAACAGGTCACCAAAACCAGTCTGTGCTCATTCATATTCCTTATTAAATGCATTATATGTCTCTCAAGGTGACCTTTACCACTTTAAAGCAGCAGAGGACTGGATTAAAGGCCTAAAACCCCCAAGGGTCAAATGATGAAAATTTAGAGGTCAGATAATGATTTATCATTCTGCTGTGCTATTGTCTGATGTTCTCTCTGCAAACACTGCCAATATTTCCACCTAATCTCATTAGTCACACTCTCTACTCACATTTCAGCCAGACATCTGAGCAGCCCCTGATTACAACAGCGTGACTCACAGTCCAATAAATAAAGGGGAAATGATGGACATA
This sequence comes from Epinephelus fuscoguttatus, assembly GCF_011397635.1. Classification (NCBI taxonomy): domain Eukaryota; kingdom Metazoa; phylum Chordata; class Actinopteri; order Perciformes; family Serranidae; genus Epinephelus; species Epinephelus fuscoguttatus. The sequence goes on from NC_064752.1 coordinate 42,443,208, forward strand.
AAACGCAGCCAAGCAGCAGATAAACCCATATGCATGTTAGAAGTGTCCCTTGACAGATCAGGCTATTGTGAAGCCAGCGTCCTTGAGCACAATGTAGGCTGTTTGATGGAGGGAGCACGTCTGCTCCAGAGCATGATTAAACGCTGACACGCTCACTCTTTAACTTCCTGACGACAGGAAAGATGGGATTCAGCAGCACCAACTAGTTAATGATGCTTTTGTGCGCGCACAAACGGACGCAGACGTGGAGGGAGAGGGATCATCAAGGCTGCAAATCGACAGAGGAGAGAAAAACACACACACACACACACACACAAACTCCCCTCACCTCTTTGCATTCACGCTGGCTCTTCTATTGATCGCTTTCCCCTCTTTCCGTCCCTTGAGGGTCTCTCCCGCACGCCCGCCGGATCCAGCGGATGATTTCTTCGCAAACTTTGCTGCAACATCGCGTCTGGGCTCAGAGGGCAGCCGGGAAGAGTTGCTGTCCTCCTCCTTTACAACTTCTTTCAACAGCGGATCGTCCGCGGCGTTGCCCCCCAAAAAGTACAAAAGTAGGAAAACTCCGAAACACACGGCGATCACAACTACTTTGCAGTGGATCCGCATGGTGAGAGCGACTTGTTGCGGCTGGCAGAGGCAGACGGGACTCCGCTCATGTCTGCGGCGGAGGGAGAGCAGCCCGAGTTGACATTTTGTTACCGCTCCCCGCTCGCATTTTTCTGCGGATGATGATGGAGAGGGCAGAGGAGCTCCTCAACGTCCATGGAGGATTGCACAGCAGAGGCGGGGCTTCGCCACCATTACCGTAACCATGGTAGAATTACCGCACTATTATATTGCAATTACCTTCTCAGGGTTGAAATGTGTCTGTAGTAAGACAGGTACTAATGCATTATCTACTTTTTTTATCTTTGGCACAGGAAAAAAACACCTTTACATTACTTTACATTGTAGTTTCATCTTGATATAGTTTATCTCTAAAAACAATTGAAATATTAACACCATCAGGGCCATAATCACCTTAATATTGAAGGGACATTCAACCTATATCAGGGGTGTCCAAACTTTTGGAGTTGGGGGCCAGCTGCTACATATAAAGAAAAAAAAATACATACAACTAGCAAGGACCACACCACAACAATGTGTCTTTTAACTGTTTAATTGTAATTCAGGAGGTGTTAGTTGTTAAGGGATGGTGAATGGCTTTAAGTGGAGGTGAAGGTGGAAAAAGGTGGATGTCCTTTGTTAGGTTGGTCTGGGAGGATGAACTGGAGATCAGGCAGAGGGAGACTCAGTGTGAGGGTTCTGTCTCAGGCATTTCTCTACCCTAGCTGATTACAGGCCCCCCAGATGGTACCTAGAATGAGACATGGGAGAGGTATGCACCAGACTGAATAAAGAGAGATGATGGGAGAAGGGAAGAGAGGATGAAGGAATGTTGGTAGGGATGAAGTAGGGAGGATGATGGATGAAGGGAAGGGAAATGGAGAGTGTGTCGAGAAATTTGAGACAAACAGAGCAGGATGGGTTGACTACGTATAAAAGTTTCTTTATGCATCAACATGCGCGCAGTTGCTGTGTGCCTGTCATAGTTCTGCGTCCTGTTGGTCTATGTCGCTATGCAATTCCCCGCCAAAGAGCTTGGGGGCGCAGTGTTCTTTCATATACCTACCTAGACTCTGTGACATCTATGGTCGTTGCTCGTTCATTGTTTGTTAATCTTCCGGTTTGCTCTAGTCACAGTGAAGATGGCGACCGAGAGAGAAAGCCTGTTGCTGGAGCTCGAAATGATCGACATTGAACACCAAATGCTCTTATTATTACATCCATCCTTTAATCAAAACTCAAAACACAAACGATCACAATGGAGACTTTTGAAAATGGCGGTGTTGTGGTACTACAGCAGGAAGTGAAACCTTGCGAAATGCCGGAAATTATGTAGTTTGAAGGACCAATCAAGTCTTTGTATCTACATGTGCGTGTTCATTTTCCTTGTTATTGGTCTCCAAAGTGATCATGGTTCTGTCCCTCATTGCAGGAGTAAAATCGGATCGGCACACACATGAATGCTGTCACTAACATCATGTCCTTTCCTTTTTTTATAGTTTACTTGACTGAGGGCACACGCTCTGACCTCATGATGACATATTACACTATGGCATTTTTAATGACTTTTTGTGACATCCTATACTATGACTTTTTTAAAAAACTTTTTGGACATACTATTGGACAATGACTTTTTTTCTGACTTCTTTTGACATACTAATACTTTACAATCAACAGTGATATGGTCTACACGACACTCATATTACATTCTGGTTTTCCACTTTTTTGATACATTTGAAAGTGATGAAATAGAAAGACAGTAAACTGACACTGATCGCACCAATCCACAGCAGTTGAGCAACAGCTTCTGCTGGAGAATGGCAATACTGTTTGCATAAACCACAAACAGATCTGCAATACACTGTAATACTAGAACAAGAATAATAATGACAGTTTGTTAAGTTTATTTATGATTATACCTTCATTAGTTTATGATTAGCAAATGCTTTTCAAACTGTCTAGCCATACGTTTTTGTAAGCAATGTTCATACAAATACACTAAAATCAGTTTTCATTAATAACAAAACAGTTGTCATCATATTAAGCTTTGAAATTGACTGTAATCTCACAACAACTATTAATTTGTTCATCCGGATTATCACCAAACAATATTTATTCAAACCACACTTATCTGCTGAAATATTTATAGAATGAGCGAACAGTAGGACATAAAGACCTGCAGTTATGCTGACTTAATACATCACATTCCTCCATCTGATAAGTGGTAAGTTATTGTGTGATCTTTCTCTGCACAACCTACATAAAACTCTCTGGGATAAACTCTCACTTTGAATGCATCACAAGCACCTTTCTTGTCTTTCCAAAGGGTATGTTGAGGCTATTTCTTTAGTTTGTCAAAGAAAGTTTTGTTCTGTTTGGTTTGTTTGTGTTATTTTGTTTTTGTTTTTAGTTTTTTAGCACTTTGAAAATGATGCATTAAAGTGACAGCTCACTCCCAAATCATAATTACATGTTTTTCCTGTCACCTGTAGTGCTTCTTATCAACCTAGATTGTTTTGGTGTGAGTTGCTGAGTGTTGGAGATATTGGCCATAGAGATGTCTGCCTTCTCTCCAGTATAATGGAACCAGATGGCACTCAGCTTGCGGTGCTCAAACTGCCATAAAAAATAAAAAAATAAAAAAAATAAACATTTGAAAAACTCAAATGCAATGTCTCTTTCCAGAAATCATACCCTGGTTACACAAGATAATCCACAGAACTTGTTGCGAGCAGTTTCATGTAGGAACTATTTTCTCTTTTCAACAAGCTACAGCCACCACTGTGCAGAAGGAAGCATGCATGTACTCATGAGAGGCTTGTGCTCGTGACAGTAAGAGATGTAAACATTATTATTAGTAGATTCATGCCACCTTCTGCGTGGTGATATGGATTGACGTTGTCGTTCAGTAGGAAGGAAACAGTCGTTACGTGAAACTGCTCACAGCAAGGTTTGTGTGGCTTGTTTACGTGACAATGCCTCAGGCTTTGTCGCATCATGGCAACGTGAAACGACAAAAACTGCAGTTCCTCAAATGGCCACTTGAGGTTGGCTCTAAGAGTGAGTCAATCCCCCTCAGTAAAATGACTAACTTTACAGCAGAAATAAACATGGTCACAGCCTGGTAAAAAAAAACAAAAACAGTTTTGGTCTCTATAGCTAATTTCAACATTCATGGAAACTGCATAAGGGTGAATGTTTGTATAACTTACCCATTGAAATAAAGGCTTGAAGTTACACAAAAGAGGATACACGAGAGCAGCCTTTATGGAAGTCTTTTATCGGTTGACACGCCCCCTGATTGGATATCAGGTATTGATTTCAGGCTGCAGCTGTTTGCACTGATCTTATACATTACTGGAGTTTCATACCAGAGTGAGGACAGATCAGTGATTAAACTCTCAAGTTTTATGTTTTCTTTGTTTTCTGATTTACCATCTAGTTAAACATCTGAACAAGAAAAGGATTGCAAACACCTTCTTTCATTTATTATTCATTTTTCTTTCTACCACCTGTTATCTTCCCTTTTTAACATTATGAAAACAAGGTCAGAGAGATTAGGGGAGTCTGACTGTCAGCAAAGAAACACTTTTCACTCAGTTATTATCATTTCCATTTAGTCACATGCGATGCTGATAATTCCTGAGCGTCAGGTTTGATGTGTTGCAGAATTGATTTTATCCCTGAAACATTTAGCCTAACAAATTATTCCAGTGTTCAAAAGACACATAATCATATTCTGGGCTATTAAGCATAATAATCTGAATATCAATAAATAGCCTGCAGATCCAAATAATGAATAGCCTAAACATAAATGCATGTGCCTCTGAGCAGAACACACTACAGCATAAATACAGAGTGCAGGTTGTTATTGATGTGTAGGTGTTTGTAAAACAGAGAGAAGTGAGCAGTGATAACTGTGTGCCTTTATTAGTATTAGCTCAGTGCACGTGTGCAGACACAAACAGCCGTTGAGCCGGTTCACAGCTGATCCTTGTGTCTCTCCATGCATCCCAAGTGGAAGGGACTAGGACGCAAGACAAAGATGCAAGTGAAGGAAACATGGATGCAAATTTATGAGTCAGAGCCACCCATCGCTCCTCCACAGTTCCACCTATCTAGGCGTCAAGGTTGCTATGTCCATTATTTTTATACAGTGAGCCATAACTTCTGGAAAGAGACATTACTGTTGTTCAAATGTTTATTTTTGGCAGTTTGAGCACCACAAGCCAAGTGCCATCTAGTTCCATTATGTTCAACAGAGGGCAGACATCTCTGCCAATATCTCAACACTCAGTGACAGTCATGCCAAAATAATTTAGATTTACAAATGCTAAACTAAAATTGAGAGGAAAAATACGTATTTTTGACTGGGGGGGGTGAACTGTCACTTTAACTTGTGAAAGTTAAAAAACTAATTGGCATCATAGCTTTGTCCACCTGTCACCTCCTCATCTCATCTGTATGAGTCCCTGGACCTCAGCTTGGGAAAAAAATGTGTGCCACTTCTCTAAAAGCATTTGGTTTAACTACTTTTTACACATCCTGATATTGCATTGATCATAAACGTACACTATCTGTCATTTAGGACACTGTTAAATTTGCCAGAACATTTTTTACTGCCAGTTTATACCGTGCACTACGGTAAAACATGGGCGCTACATCTGAGAGCTGCCACTGAAGCTTGTTGGGATAACTCAGTAATTTTCTGGTAAGTGTATATCCTTATGAACTCCATGTTAACTGTGCCGTGTTTAGTGACTGGCACTGAAGTGATTTAAACAGCCCGTTTACACCGCATGCAGCTGAATAAAAGTAGTGTTAGGTAGCGGTCGCCTAACCTGTCAGCTAGCACAGCTGCTGGGTGCTATGTTAGCCAAACGCGAGGAGACCAATCATGTGTTAGCTTTAGTTGACAAGCTAATAGCGAGCCAACCACGAAACAAAACTTCATTTAAAAAACTGTGAAATGAGTGTGGCGTAAAGCTCATCGACAGATACGGCCGTTTCATAGTTAATTACTCAATGTCGACTGATCATTAGGGTCTAGTGTTAAATTCGGAATAGATGTAAGCCAATATAAACTCTGCTATAGACAAAATTTAGACCTTAATGATTTTTTGCACGTTAAGTCCCCAACTTCATCGCTGACGTAGCTCCATGAGATTTTTTCAGCAAATATCTTGTAAACATTGGTAAATCTCTTTTAAACGTGTTTCTGGGTAGATGAGAACTATGCCGAACATAATTCCGGAACAGTAAAGTGAGTAAAATGGGTTTAACAGTGCTTTAAAAGTTACACACGTTTGTCAACAGGTAAGACCTTTTAAAATGTCGAGATTTCCGAATGCAGTTTGGTATGAAAATCTTTCTAAACAAGAGGACGGAAGGAGCGGGTTAAAAGCCTATTTGAAGCCAAAGTAAAACATCTTATATTACTTTCTGCATTAGAAAACGAGTCGTTTAGTTTTACACAAGCTATGTTTACAGTTCTCACTCTCAGTGTAGCACATGTGGGCTGCTGCTGGTGGAGACGTGCTCAGCTACAGCAACACTTAATGGAGTCACCACAAGGTGGCATGCTACAGTCAGTTGGGCTGTCATACAGTCTTGCAGACTAGCGTGCAATGCAACCATACACACTGTAACCAGAGCTTGTGATTCTTCCTGTCATTGATGCTACAGGTCTGTTTTATACATCAGTATTCACAATGATAACTCCGGCGTTTGACCTGAGCCAAGATCCAGAGTACCTGATCCTCAGCATCCGTGTGCCCTACACCAGAACATCAGAGTTTGATCTCTACATCGAAGGAACAGATTTTAAGTTCTATGCCAAGCCTTACTTTCTCAGGTGAGTTAACCAACACACACAATCTGATGCAACTCAGTGAAAACTGTTTGTACCTCTGACACCTAGCTTTGAAAGAGGGAGTGATGAAAGCAGTTAAACATGGGCTCATCATGTAGCACCATCTATCTTATACTTCAATATGCTGTCATTTATTTTCTGACCATTGGTCTCAATGTCAATATAAAATTGACAAGATAAATCAAATAGGGTGTTTGTTATTAGTGACTCTTCATCTGTCTGTGTGTGTGTGTGTGTGTGTGTGTTTTACTTTTATTCATTTATTTATTTATTTATTTATTTTTATTTGTATTTTTTTTTTTTTTTTTTTTTTTTTCAGATTATCTCTTCCTGGAAGAATAGTGGAGGATGGGAGAGAAAAGGCTAAATTTGACATTGATAAAGGTAGGTCACATTAGGAGTGTGCCATATCATCTTGTTCACAGCAATACCTGTATAATTTTTAACATCATATGAAAGATTCATACCATGATACTCACGATATTTCGACTTGTTGACGCATTGTCGCCATACTGTTACCCACGGCAACAACAAACATGGCTGAAAGCAAAACTATTACAGAGTCTGCGGTGGTTTCAAAAAGAGGAGCAGCTTCAGTAGTGTCGAATAAACTGTAGCGTCCTGAGTGTTTTATGAACAGCCCCGGACTTCTCAGACTCTTAAAGCGACTTACCGCTCAGAGGGAACTCATTCAGCGGCTCCTCCGGCAGCAGCACAACATCTGTCCCTCTCCTCTCTTGCCGTGCGCATAATGGGAGTCTGTGTCATCAAGTGATTTTGTCATAAACCTATCACTTACTATGTTGTAAATCTATGTTCCTTAAATGACAATAATTTGTCATATCGTCAAAAATATCGTTATCGCAACAATACCCTGAAATATTGTCATATTGTTTTAGGGCCATATCGCCCTAGGTTACATTATTATGTGATTGTAGATTGTTTTGATGGTTGATTGATCAATTGTTTACGCTATAAAATGTCAAAAAACTGTGAACAGTGCTAATAGTAATTTACCACAGTCCAAAGTGACGTCTTCAGTGTGCTTCTTCTGTCCAACAAACAGTCCAGAACCCAAAGACTCGTTTTTTTATCTTAAATGACAAAGAAAAGCAGGAAACTCTCACATTTAGGAAGCTGAAATCAGCAAATGTTTGACATTTTTGCTTTAAAAATGAGAGAAACAATTCATCGATAATAAAATAAAGTTGCCAATTGATTTTTTTCCCATCGGCTAATTGTTGCAGCTCTAATGTAACGTGCAATTGCGATAAAGCAGCATGAATTGTCATGGGTTGTATGGTTATGTTACATAATAAAATGCCTGTGGGTGCATTTCAGCAAGATAACAAGCAAGCAGCTCAACATACCTTTTTCTTGTTCGATCAGATATGGTTAAGTCGGTGTCTCAGGTTGCTGTGAAGTTGCTGCTGTTGGTCTAAAACTATGATGTGATTACATATCTGAATATCAGCACCCCATGAGTATTGAGCCAGAGAAACAGCTGAGAGGCAAGAGAAAACAAAAATTAAACGTCCTACTGGAGGATCTGATATCTTCCATTCATTTTACTTCATCTGTGTTTTTGTCAACACAATGACTGAAACAAGTAAGAGCAATATTTTTCAGGATGTTTCTAAGTTCTAACTGTTGTTTTTCCCTCTGGTGTTTGTCAAAATGTGCTGACCTTTCTTTCAACAAGGGAAAAACAGTTTTCCAGTATCTTGTTTTTTTCTAAGTTGTACAAATGTTATCTCAGCATACTGAGCTATATTTATTCCAGTTGTCTGCATACTGAACAGGGGTTTAAAAACAGTGTAACCTTTTTTCAGCTTAATTGGAGAGTTTCACAGACAGGATGTGTAAAAACAAAGAGGCACATGCGTATGACATGCAACAACAGTCCCTGGCTGGGATCAAACTGAGGACTTTGCAGTTTAGTGGTTTGTGTCTTTACCACTAGGCCAGGATGCCCCACATTTGTGTAACTTAACTGGGTTTGTTGGCTGCAGTTGAAAAGTCAAAAAAACGTAGTCCAATGTCTTCTCCTAAACACTTTGCCCTGACCTTGATGGAAAACGTAATTAGCTGAAGGAGAGATGTGAAGGACAAGTCATAAGGACTTTAAAAAAAAAAAAGAAAGACATCCAAGTACTAAGAGAAGCCGACTGCACTTACACTAGGTTATTTAATTTTGCAACAGCAGATGTTATTGACGTCGGTCTGCTATGGTAACACTACAAACTTCCGAAGATAGACTAAAAGTGCATCTTCCAGTGTTTCCCACAGGACAGGAATCTATTCGTGGTGGTGTGGTTCATATCACCTCTGATAATGGTTTATTCATTTAAAAACACATTGTGCTCGTTTAGCACACTATTTCATATAGTTTTTATCTGCTGGAGGGTCGCGTAGGGGAGCATAGCGCGACAAAAATAGAAGAGCCGCGTAAAATAGAGAGTTGTCCCGCGGCAGACGGGGGTTGTCGTGCCGCTCCCGTTGCCAGTGGAGCCGCTGTAATTGATTAACAGGTTGGCGAGCTGCTACTGGACTCGCGCTGCAGTTAACACTACTAACAGCGTGAGTTAATGTCTCTGCACATGTTGAGCTTCCAGCTATGTTAATACAGACACAGGCTAATAAAACAGCTAATATAACATGATGAGTTAGAGTTGTTCGGACCACTTTTGGACTTGTTTGCCCACATATTTGTACCGAGAGGTCTTTGGATCCGTTTTGCTACTACGTCTGCTGCTTCTTCTTCTTCTGGTGGACCAGGTGTGTTAAGTGCGTCTTTACGATGCATACCGCCACCTATTGCACCGGAATTGTAACGACAAGCTACATTCACAGACACTGAGTCCCATTATAATGTGTTTATGAGCGAGGTCGAACAGGTAGCGCCAAAAGCAGAAAAATCTATATGTGGCGGAGATAATTTATTCGTGGCGCACCGCCACAGATAAATGAATGTATGGGAAACACTGTCTTCCTTGTATTGGTTTTTATACACCAAATATTCATTCATTCATTTTCCGTAACGCTTATCCTGTTGAGGGTCGCGGGGAGGCTGGAGCCTTTCCCAGCTGACATTGGACGAGAGGCAGGGTACCCCCTTTTTTTATTTTTTTTTTTTAAATAAAACCTGAGTGCTAGGCTTGGGCATTGTTGTTTTTTTTTTTCAAACCTTAGTACCTTCCTTACATTTCACTGGGGTATATGGTATATGATGGTGTATGTATTTATGATGGTACATCCCATGTCTGAAAAACTCGCTTAGCTTCTTAAGTGCAATAAACTCACACAATGTCAAGAAAGGGAATATTCTCACACCTGTTTTCCTTATTGAACAGAATAATACAACCATACACTTTCTGAATTCAAGTTTCTTTCCTTCATCATGAAACAAAGTTAATTCAAACTAGAGTTCTCAGCAGGCCCAAAAATTCAACCCGAAACTGAAATGACCTGAGGGACTTGAAGCCCGAAACCGGCCCGGCCCGACATCATCACATACATCACTGGGTCCGAGCCCGACTGAACCCAAGTGATGCTCCCCGTGTGCGCCTCAGCAGTCTGGCTTCCCTTCCCTGGCTCAAATACAGTATCTTTAATCACTTAAAGTCAACCAATCATTCATGTCCCAAAATAATATTACCAGACAGACAAGCTTCAACGTCAGCGTGGGGGAGAGCAAACATTGTGCATCATGTAGCGCTGCGCTGCTGCATTTAATGAGCCGCAGCCGCTCTCAACACTTTCCCTGCACCTGAACGCTGACTGACTGACTGAACTTCGCTCACACTTCACAGCAGCATATCTTGTTTTAGTATTATTTTTTTTTCGTCAGAACGGAATTCAGCATTCTTTATTTTTATAATTCGTATATTCTTCTTGCTTAATTATTATAGCCCTATTATCATCCCCCTTACACACACACAGCAGAGGATACTTCAACTTCAACTCGAACACTTTATTAAAAACGGTAACTATAACCTTCAAATATGAACAACATAACATTGAATAATGAATGGATTTGGAATAATCTTAACAGACATGCATATTTTCTTCCTCACAGGCTGCTCAGAAGTGAGAACCATGGACAGCAGCATTGTGTGTTAGTGCTGCTGTCACACCCTCACACAGTGCGCTTCTCTGACAGACACAGTTTTTTTTTTTCTTCCGCCCCAATTAACTTACTTAGTCGGCCCAAACCTACCCGACCCGTCGGGCTTATTCGGGTCGGGCTCGGGTTGAAATTGAGAACTCTAATTCAAACTCAACAGACACAAAGTTAAACTCGCCCAAACTGTCTTGGTAAGTCACTGCTGCAACAATCACCAACTCTGGTTTGGCTGGAAAACCTTTAATTCACAGAGTCAGATGAGAAAATGTGTAGTTTTTTTCCTGTGCTGTCTACCTTAGCTGTTGATTGCCAGCTTTTCATCTGTCCTGTAACGTTCTCCCCATCACTCACAGATGCTATTTTTGGCTGCTCAGCTGCCTGTTCCACTGGTAGAGACTGACCTCTTGTGGCGTGTGATGTGCATTACATAAAATACATCCTTAGTACAGCATCTCCATATGCATTTAATAGAAAGAAGAGTGTCTTTATATTTGATGGTATTGCGAATTTTACGTTAGGGATTTTGAAATGCCCTGGTATATCATAATAACATGATACAGCTCACGCCTAATGCACGCTATCTAAATGTAGGCAACACGGTGAAAAATAATACTTCATTACCAAAGTTTGAATTAAAATTAAAAAAGAAACATAGGCTACCAGTCACAAAAGTGAAACAAAATAGATGTTACAATGAGAGTGGTTGCTGATGCTCACTCTGCTGTCCACTCCTATTTATCACATGAATCCCAATAAACATTGTTGTATGGAAATAATTGTTAAATTTATGCAAGATTGGCATATTGTTGTTTTTTGTGAATGGTCAAATGATGTGCCGGTTTAAATGTTGCTGCTGCAAGTAATGGGGACAGCATTATCTCCTCTCTTTTTTGTTAAAGGATGCTCCAGTGTCCCCTATGTTAAAGGAGATAAGAAAGGAAGCATAGAAGCACCTTTCCTTAGCTTATCATGGCTGCCACAGAGATACTTCTTCGACATTTCACTCAGTTAGGAGTCTTCATGAGCAAAAAGGCTATTTGACCGCAGCCTTTGTCTTTATTTGGTCACCTCGTAAAAGATTAACTGATCAGTTTTTTATAGTTAACAATTGGGGTTGACCCGAATACTTGAATGGAATGAGTATTCGGGTCAAGCTTAAGTATCATCTGAATAAAATGTGTCAATATCCACACCTGATCGCAGGGCCTAATGTTTTTATATTATCCTGAAAGCAAAAGGGCTCCTAAGGGCCAGAAGCACCCTCGCTGATGTCATCACTCTGCATAATAATTAGCCATGTGCTTCTGTTTGGGAGCTGTGTAATCAGAGAAAAGGAGCAATGTTCTGTTTGTTTTTAGGATAATACAAAAACTTTAGGTAGTAAGAAGAACCCATGATCACACACACAAACATGACACTGTTTAAACTGAATATTTCAAATAGAAATAAAAAATCAATCAAAAAGAAAGCCGTGTTAAGTATGAAAACTCTAGTTTGTGCATTTGACTTTCTGCTTCTTAATAGTGCATGCATGTGTCGTGTTTATATTTTGATTCACTTTAGTTTATTCATTCGCTTTATAAAACGCTTGTTCTCTAAATGAATAGTTCTCTGACTCTTGTGGTCAAAGACATTGATCTGAAGCTCAGTTACACAGATGATGTAGTAGGTTGAACAGATAGTGATGATGGTGTACTCTCTCATCCCTATTAACAGTGATATCACATCAGTGAGATGGAGTTAATTGCTGAGCGAGACCAACCATCATGCTTGCTGAAATACATACAGCACAAATAGTTACAACAGTGCTTTTCATTAGGTCAAGGACTTGAAGGATGTAAGTCAAAGTGGACTGCAACATGGTGTGTGATTTGTGTGTGGCATGTTTCGGGTTTGTAGTTGGTGAAAAGACAAAAAACACAATACAGGGTGAAAATTAAAATGTAGTTGTTGCAGTTGGAAACTTTACACATCCTGGTCCTTATAGAAACAGATTTGCGTGGTATTGATGACCAGTCACTCTCTTACAAGGCACTGGCTGAAACATGGTTCTCGTTGCAGGCAGTGATTGATCCCCGGGGTGTCTTTAGTTTGTACTTCAGTCAATCAGCCGGGGTAAATTAACCTACTGATCGTGTTTTATTTCATCCCATTTAAAGGGCCACTGGAGCCATCTGTAATGTCATAATGATTACAGCCTGCAGGCTGCCTGTAATATCTCAATCACAGTGACAGGGAGCTCATGTAGGATTTCTTTAAGTATATAACAAGCAAATGAAACGTTATAATGAGTATTGGGGTGACGTTCGCTGCTGTGTGTACGCTACTGTCTGTACGGTACTGTCTGTCACTCTGATGCGCCTTTGATTTCTGTTGTACATAATCGGTTCTAATGAAGTTGTCTTTATGGGGACATCTGCCTTATGGACTCTGACACCTCGTTGCCCGTCTGTCAGCATGGCCCCAGTTAACTCGCTGTGTCTAAATAAGCCTGCAACATCTGCTAATAAAGCCTCGCTAATGAGTGTCCTTGTTTAGACTTATAATGAGCAATCATTAAGATCCCTCTCTCAGGCTCTCCATTCTGCAAGGCCTGCAACTCAAGCAATTAGTCAGCTCCCATCGTAAAGCACATCTAAGCTTTAACACTTGGGTGCATTGAAATTTTATGAGGTCTTTTAGGCGACTGTCAGATTATCTCTGTGGTGTGACCAAATTGGCCTTATTCATCCATGGTGTATTGCCTATTTAGTTTTAATAACAGTTGGTAAAGTAACCACTTAATGGCCCTCGTTTGTTATGAATAGATACTTTCAAGTTGAAATGAATGACCGTACAAAAAGCAATCAATTATAGTTTGTTTTTGCTTTTTGTCTGTGATCAGTTGTGTGTTTGTCCATCTTCTCCTCTCACATGTTGTCAGGCATCAATGTAAAATCTTCTTTTCTGACATATATCGTCTATCAGTTTGTAGCATAGTCATTTCTTTCTTATCGTAGTATGAATATTATAATTAATATGTGATTAATGCTGTTATGGGAAAAAATCTGAAGTCAATTGTTAGGTTGAAAGAATTGCCTGTTTTTGTGATCAATTCCTCTTGTCAATAAAAATTGACAGTTTCTACAAAATCTCAAAACAAAATATAACTTCTCGTATTATATTAATAGAAGCTTAATTTATTTTGTCCAGTCGCTAGTCACAAAACTAGTATTCAGTTCCTATTGTTTTAAAATGAGCTAAGTCAGGCGCATGCTGTCATTTAAGACGCTGCCATCACCAACTCATTGGTACAGTTACATGAGTTCCTTAAGGGGAGACATCTGAGGTCAAAACATTGTTTTCTCATGCACTGGTCAATTTTGAGATTTGGAGCTATTTTGCTTCCATAATATGTCCTCTGTCAGACTAGTAGAAATAAAATGTCCAAAATGCACATTAAGGTTCATTTTAATTCAGATTTGTGCTCTGGTAATTTATGCAAAAAGTGCATAATTAATAGGTTGATGCCTCATTTGCATATTTAAACATAATATTTCAGAAAACTTGTAATGCAAAAAATAATTGTCTTAATGGCAGTAATCAGCTGGGGAAATTTATGGTGATATCTGGTAGTTAAAAGTTTCGACCCAATTCGCCTTTAGTGTTTTAGTTTTTGTCAAAAAATGTATGGAGTTTTACAAAACATCTGTTTTTTTACTCTGAGCCAGAAATCTTCACATCAGAACTAACATAACCAAACTTTAGAGCTTAGATCGGGCCCAAAAAATCCAGCCCGACCCGGCCTGAGCCCGTGCACGTTATGTCCGGGACCGGCCCGGCCCGTCCAATTAACTGTAATTATGGGCCCGAGCCCGATTTAAACCCGACATTTTTCAATAAGTTGGCTGCTATAATTAAGAGTATTAAACCACAAGTCTTGTTATTTGAATGACAGAAATATAAGATCTTAATGAATGGCGCAACACGGAAGCATGATTATGTAATAAAACAGGTGTTTATTTTAGGATCCAGGTGGTGAAGGGCTGTGCACGCACAATGTTGCAACATTGTAACTAAGTTTGTTGTAACTTTATGTGTCATACAAAGTGTGGTTTAATTTTATTTTTTATAATACTGTAGCGTCCACCAGGACATGTGGAAAGGATGACGCAGTTATTCGGCAATTAATCACTGTTTATTACTCAACAGTACAGGTTACTGTTGGCCGTAACCACGCCAAAACAACCAATAAACAACAACTTAGCTATAACTCCATCTGTGCACTCCTGCTCTCTCCTCCAGCTCGCTCATACACACACCAGCACGCGCACTCACACAGCCCTCCTCATCCCCGTCACACTCGCACCCCGCACCTCATTCAATCCCAAACATGCCATGAACTCACAGAACATTGACATTATAACAGAACATTTACTGCAGGGTCGCTACAATATGTAGCCTGTAACATTATCAAATCATAGCTTAGCGGGCAGAGAATCTAAGCTCTACCAAACGTTCCAGTTTTTCCTATCTATATTCTGAAGGTTTTTACATAGGGATTGGTTTATGTATCATTTATAGCCTGATTTATATACAGTAGTATTCCTAATAACATGGCAAACAATGATTTTTTTAACAGCTATTGACAGTATGTTTTGATTTATGGAGTGGTAAAAGGAGATGTCCAAATCTCCCTCTGGAAAACCAAAATTAAACAAAAATGTTCAGATTTCTGCTCTGGCGATATATGCAAATTACTGCATATTTAATCAGACAGCACTTTATTTGTATATTTAAACATAACATTTAAAAGTCTTTTAATAAAAAAATGATTGTCTTAATGTAAGTCATCAGCTGGGGAAGTTTCATGGTGATATCTGTTAGTTAAAACTTAAACTCTCTGTCAACTGGTTTGTCGTTTCAATACTAGAAATCATAGACGTCTGAATTATGTGGAGTGATGTCACTGAAAACGAGCTCTGTAATGGTTAAAAAGCGTCCCTTGCTTCATGCCCTGTCTCGCCAGGTCTCGTCACTGTTTGGGTCCCCAAGGAAACAGCTGGAGAACACTTTGAAGGACTTCAGATGCTGACAAGTCTCCTCGCCCCAAAAGGCTCCCGTTCAGCAAAACCACTGATAGAGGACTTAAGCACAGGTAGGTCAAATCTGTACAGCAGATTAATTAGATTTAAATAATAATTCAATTAAGCTAGCACTTTCAATAACTTCTTCACATTTCCAAAGGATGCAGTGAAGGGGCGGTAGATGATGAAGATGAAGAAGAATTTGACTGGCAGGTGGAGCAGGAGGTGTACAAGGAGAGCTCTGAGGAGGAGCTGAGCGCCCTGCAGAAATATGGCTTTGGCAACCAGAGGTCAGGAGTGTTTGCAAGGTTACAGGTGAGGTTAAAGATCCGGATTATCACCTCATCAGTGAAGTCTGTACATCTGTTCTAAATATAATCAGAAAAAGTTGCTAAAAAGAATCATACAAAAAGTTAAGGTGACATTGCAAATTTTTTTGTTGGGAATTTCCTGACAGGAGGAACTGAGCGATGTGATTGATGTCAAGAACCCAGAGGGAACGACAGCAGCAGAGAGGAGGCAGGCACGGCTGGACGCAGAGGCATCTGCTTTTTCTCCTGACCATTACCTGTGAGTTTATCAAAGTGAAAACCTCTGACTTCCTAAAACATCACTTATCGTTCGGTGCTGTCTGCTAATGTCAACGTGTTGTTTCAGGGCTGATCTGTTTGAAGATGATGAGATCAAGGGGCTGTTGAAGTTTAGGCCGTGGTGGGCGAAGCTGAGTCCCTCTACAGAGCAGGAGGGAGAAGCTGGTAAGGTCATCCCTTTAAAAAGTTTTGAAAAATGTGATCTACAGACCTTTAAACTGATTTGTGCTGCTCAGATCAATCTAATATTTAGCTGCTTTCAAAAAACAGTAACACAAATTTTCTTCTTTTTAATAAAATGTTTCCAGCGAACAGAGTTTTTACAATAAACACATCAAAGATAAGATAAAGATTCTATATAAAAACCAGACAAAATGAAGTCTGTGTTTGCAGTGTGATGCGTTATACATGAGAATCATTTGAGCAGTTAAAAGGAACCAACAAAGTAGTGACCAAAGGCTACCAGAAGGTGGCGTAAAGTTTCAAACATTGAGAGGGCAATCATGCATTGTTTGAAGTTATTTGACCAAATTAAAACACTCTTGTTTACCATTTCCACTACACCCAGCAGGACTATTCCAAAACTTCCATTGGCATTATTGTTACTTGAAATAGTTTATATGCAGAGCTCCAAACGGGAATCTGTTGGCAGGGATTTCATGCCTGCAAGGCACTCACATTGTTCTCTGACAATATATTAATCCCCAAAGGACACATGAGTCTTTTCACTGGCCTTTTCTAGAAGGAAGGTCAGCGAGAAAGCAACAGAGCTGCACTCCCTGCCAAAGTGCCTCAGGGCTCTTCAACAGGAAAAACACTTCCCATTATGAGAGATTGAACTTGGACCTTCCCTAATCACTACATCTCTCTGCTGCATGCTGACCAATTTTAACAAGAACATCTGCTGAGTTAAAATGTGACAACTTCCCCCAAAAAAGGCGAGTTTCTCTACCTTCCTGCATCTTCAGTGTCTTTTTTTTTTCTAAAGTCAGGGTTTCTTTTTGCAATCAGTTCCCATCCATTTCAAATCAACGGCTCATTTGCTTAGATTGAGACGTGCTGCTTGTTGGCTGCAGCCTCCCAGCCTCATTTCTCCATTCAGCCTCTTGCACAGGAGCGATGGTTCACGAAGCCTCGGCACTGCAAGAGACTATTTAATTGTACCATTCGGCTCCTCTAACAGCCTGCTAATTCCCGCACTTCCACTGTTTAAGCAGGCACGTGGCTCATAGCCACAGCTTATGTGTAGTGCATGGGTGTTGTACTCTTGAGAGAGGATTTAGATTAAACAGATAGCATTATCACAGGAAGGAGTGCTGCTGGTTGCATTTTCCACCAGCGTGAAGGGGCCCCGTCGCTGATGAGCAGCCATCAGTCAGCAGTGCAAAGGCCATTAGCCACAGCCTGAAGTTTAGCCTCCAATGAATATTACTGCTCTCTGTAGCCCGGCTGGCTCCCTCGCCTAATTCTGCATTCTAAGACAGAGTGCCTCAGTTGGGAGCCCAGGCGTAGATAAATGGGCCAAATTAAACTTAATGGCTTGATTGACAGGTCGAATAGCATTAGCCTCAGCTGAGTGTGAAGAACGGCATCGGTCAGGAGATTTAAGCGGCTCGCCAGCAAATCTGGAAAGCATGCTCATGATTTTAACTGTTTGTCGTATACTTAAAATGGTGACTACTGCTCCTCCATGTGGGTCTTTAGACTTTCTACCTCCTTTCCTTTCTGCTAAGTCTGATATATATGTCACCTGACAGATGGATGTGGACACAAGTGCTAATGAAGTAGAAACTGGCCCCTCTGTGCTCTCCAGTGTCAGGGCCAACACACTGACAGGCCACAGCTGTCCACTGCAGGCCTGCATTCACACACGGGTCCAGGCTAAATGATCCTGACAGCTCAGTCTCTCTCTACCTGCTGCACTTTGTTATGGCTGGGTTTAGAAGTCTGACCTTTGACCGAGTCAGATGGTGCCACTACACAGAGCTTACACTTTGAGCAGACTGACTCATTAAAGCTGTAGTTGGTAACTTTTAAATAACTTTTTGTCATGTATGCTGAAACTGTCACTAAATCCATACAGTAGTACTTAAGACAGATGATCTGTGGAAAAATAATCATATTCCTCCTCCTCCTTGTAGTGCATCTGATGGCATTTCCATCAGAATCCACTGCACCTTCAGCTGTTTCCTTAGGGAGTAAGGAAGAGTAACAAGACCTGGTGAGACAGGGCAAGGGATGTTTTTGACCTTTACACCTGTAACCTTTGTTTTTAACCTTAACAGAACCCCATATAATTTGTTTTTTAATAGGCTGTATATTTCTAATACTGACAATTAACCATTTGGATAACTACAATAAATCAATCACAGTTGCAATTTTGATGCAGGATTATTCCTTTATCATTCATTAAATGTCATTTCAAGCTACAGTAGGTTAACTTTTTTAGCAAATATGTCAAAGAAAAATTTCTAACTGTGACTTTATCCTGACAGTAGTACATGAGGCAGATGATCTGTAAAGACAATCATGCTCCTCTGCCTCCTCATTTGCAAGAATCATGAAAAGCAACCAATCAGAGCCAAGGAATCTCTGATACAGCTATCAGTCATGTCAGTTACGCCTTGTGAACTGTCAAACTAGGCAGCACTAATGAACTGAGTTGAGATTCTGTTACTGCATTGCATATTTCTCACCTACAATGTTTTTAGAAACATATTTTGGTGTACTGTTTAGCTGTAAAATGTGACAGTTTGTGGCACGGCCAAAATCAAGCACCGCCCACTGGCCAGAGCAAGCTATCTTATTTTACAGCTAAACAGTACACTAACAGATGTGTCTGAGAACATTTGAGGTGAGAAATATGCAATGTAGTGACGGAATCTTGATTTATTTTTGATCAGTGCTGCCTAGTTTGACAGTTTGACCGCAGTTGACGAACAGTGATTGACATGATTGACAGCTGCGTTACAGACTCCTCGACTCTGATTGGTTGTTTTTATTCAGCTGCAGTGAATTCTACACCATTAAAAGCACTAAGAGGAGGAGAGATATTATTGTCTAATGCAGATTATCTGTATCATGTACTACTGTATGGATATAGTGACATTTTCAGTAAATATGACAAGTTATTTTTATAAAAGTTACCAATTGCAGCTTTAAACATCTCTTTGATTTGATAATTGCCATGATCACAGTGTGTGCATGCACAAAATTAACCATATCTGCCATCCAGGGTCACGTGTTGACCTCTTGCATTTGTGAGATTCTGGAAGGGTTTTCCAACCCTCAGCAGTATTTTGACAAAGCATATTTACACCATGCCATCAGGCCATCTGGACCTGTAGAGAGCAGCGAAGAGCCAGGCTGCCATTCCAACTGGAGGAATTAGGTCAGAAATTAATTTGCAATCAGCAGAGGCCCTCATTCACTGCGTGCTAATGCCCATTAGAAGGGATTGGCTCCAGAGAGGAGATGAATGGATGTGGTGTCGGGTAAATCTATCAAGTCTGCTAACCTCACCTCACTGGTTTGGCTGCAGAATTAATGGGTGATATACTGGCATCATGAGGCTGCTGGGTCCAACTTGCAAGAGTGTTGGTGCTCTGTTGCTTTTTAGCTTTTGTATTAAGTTGCTGTGAATATCTGTTTTTAATTGCAATCTGTGTGTATTGTGCAATATCTTTCTTCAGAACAGACGGCACTTATATCCACAGAAAATCTCCAGGATTATTCTTGTGTAAATGAAGATCCACAAAAACACTTTTAGAGACACTGTGCTATGTCAACATTTGTGTTCTAGATACATCTTTGCTCTTATATGTTATTCCTCAAGGGCCTGTGCATCCTGGCAATTTGTTTGCATATCTGTCGCTTGCATCGCTGCAAGTTAGTCTGTTAAATTTTCTCTCAATGTGTGTGTCTCGCAAGTGTTTGAAGAAGCGGTTGTGCAGATGTGGGTGCACGTGCATGTGGGTCTTTGTGTCTGTCTGTGTGTGTTCTGCTCAGTGTGCAGACGAGGGACTCAGGTAGTGCCTGCAGGGAACTAAAGCCTGACGTAATGCAGCAGGAATCTCCTTCTCAGCAGTGCCAAGTTCCCACTGCAGCCAGGGAGATCATTCTGAAGCACTGCGTGTGTGAGTGTGTGTGTGTGTGTGTATATATATATATATATATATATAGATAGATATAGATATAGATATATATATATATATATATGTATGTATGTATGTATGTATGTGTATATATATATATATATATATATATATATGTATATGTATATAGATATACATATATATATAGATATAGATATATATTGAGTGTGCCTGTGCGTGTGAGTTTGTGTATTTGTATGTGCTCTATCCAATACACAGCAGCGCTTCTTGCACATCAGGAGCTCAGTGCAGGGACTCTACTCTCCTCTTGCAGAGAGAGGAATTGCTTTCAGCTGCTTTATAAGCTGCTGGGAGAACGAGAAAAAAACAGTTGAGTTACAGCATGTTTCTGCAGACATTCAGCGCGCCCCTCAATACTGAACGAGATAGCTTAAATGGGATTGAAGTCTGTTTGTGTCGCCCCATTAGGCTTGCCACAGATCCCCATTAAGCAGATGTCTCTCTCAAAAGGCAACAGTTAGTGAATTTGTGGAGAGCAGGGAAGCAGAGGTTTTGAGATATTTTCATATGATGAAACTTAAGATTTCTAGCTGTTCAACTGTCATACACGTCTAAATTGGATTAGCTTTACGAATTTTCCTAATTGAATGTCGGCCTATTTGGCCTATTTTCTCTCTGCTCCCCATCAACTTCTGTCATGTTGCGCTTCAACAAGGCACTTTGCCCCCAACTGATCCAGAACAGCAGTCCATGCCATCGCCTAACGGGTGTGAATAAGTGAAAGAGTGTGAACCTGAGGCAGAGGTTACTGGAAAATGCATACAACTTTTGAAAAACTAGTTTGTTTGTGCATCCACATTGTGTGCATTGCAACACTAGAAAGCCACACTGCACAGTGATTTTGGAACGGAGCCTCCATCCTGCAAGAGTGATTAAACATTTTTTCACCTTTTGCCCTGCACTTTGTTCACACTTGTTCCAAACAATGTTTTGCCAAATAGCTGGACTGTAAGCTGTTTTTTCAGAATGAAAATGACTTGCAGCTGGACAGTTGATCCCGATATGTTATCATAATAATTGCATTTCATGGTCGGATAACATCTGTGAGATTCGGAGAAGACGTCTGTTTCATTGCATACAGTGCTTTTTAGTTCATGATTACACAGGCACTTCTAGATAGACATGCACACACAAACTACAAAATCCAGGCTTCCCACAGATTTTGGTGAGTTCACAGGAAATACCGGAATCTCAGTCCAGAGCATTTAACCCTACATCATACGTCATTGTTTTCCAGAGGTGTTGTTTTCATTAAGTCACTTTAGACAGGAGGTTGGTGTTTTCAGCTTTGGATGTGAAATCACTGGCTAATTGTGGGCTGAAGGGCAAAACTGAGACAACTGTGCATTTTCAAACTTAGCCGGCTCATAAATTTCAGGCATACACATGCTGTGATCATGGCAATTATCAAATCGAGTGACATTTGAAGCTCCAGTTGGTAACTTTTCTAAAAAATAACTTTTTTCATATGTGCTGAAACAGTCACTATATCCTGACAGAAGTATGGGCAACAGATAATCTGTTCAAAAATCATGTTCATCTGCCTCCTCTAGTGCTTCTAATGGCATTTGCTGAATTGGACTGAACCCCCCAGCAGACTTGTCTGAGCTGGAGATTCTGTTTCACTGCAGTAACAAAGCAACTGCTTTCTTGTAGGAATATCGGGAGTCTTTTCTTCTCCTAATACCCTAAATTCTGTTTATTTAACATGGCATAATGTCGAAAATGATTGTTCAAACAAATGCAAGGGTAGCTTAGGTCATTTGGAGAATACTGGAGCCAGTATGTATGTAGCGTGTGTGCATAAGGAGTGTGTGGCAGAGCAAAAGAGAGTGACAGCGAATGGATGAGAGTGGAGGAGAGTTTAAGTTTAGCATTGAAGATATCAAGTGAATGTATGAAAGAGTTTACAGTTCGTGCACTAATGAATGCTGCAGCTCCTTGAGACTAGCACAAGTTTCCCTGTGTCTTGTCTAGCCATAGCGCCTCTAGCTGCATAACTGCTATAGATGTATTGCCACATCTATTCAATTGCACCCACAGATGAACGATTAGTTGACAAAAATGCAGTGTTGACTAAAGATTTTGGTAGTCGACTAGTCAGCTGTTCTGTGAAACCCTTTTCATTTTACAGCTAAACAGTACACTAAAATATGTTTCTGAAAACATCCGAGGCGAGAAATAGGCAATGCAGTCAGAGAATCTTGATTCGTATTATCAGTGCTGCCTAGTTTGACAGTTTGACCGCAGTTAACCAGCAGTGATTGACATGATTGACCTCCTCAGCTCTAATTGGTTGTTTTCCTTTAGCCACGGTAGATTTCTGCAAATGCCATTAGAAGCACTAAGAGGAAGCAAAGGAACATGATTTTTTTCATAGACTACCTGTCACATGTTCTACTGTGTGGATACAGTGACAGTCTCAGCAAATATGACAGAATGTTAGTTTCATAGAAGTTGCCCGCAATAGGTTTAAAGACGTTGGACACTAAACCCACCTTATTAAGCTGTTTTTATCACAGCAGTGCCATAATGAAACATGAAGCCTTTTATCTTGATAGACGGTGCTTTGAGCATGTTTAAGTGATGATGCTTTGGTGGTGTGTGGAGTCTGTAAAGTCATACACTTCCTCTTTCATTACGAGGAGCTTTTGTAGCAAACTAAAGCAGTGTAGGCAACTCCTCCTCAACCTGACCACCACCACTGCCTCTTACACCCACTGCTGGGTTCTTCTGCTGTTCATTGTCTCAGTCCTTTAAAATATACACCAAAGACTAAGGGTGATTTGAAATCAGATACTTAACTGTAAAATCCTTGTTCTTGTGCAGCTGTATCGTTCACCGATGACGAGAAGGAGCAGCTGAGAAAATTCACCAACCGCTCCTACCTGCTGGACAAGACGTCTCGTTACCAAGTGTGGCTCAGTCTCGTGGACATCCTGCTGGCTTATGCCTATGAAGTGCGCTCTACAGAGGGAGAGCACAACGTAAGTGTGTGTGTGTGTGTGTGTGTGTGTGTGTGTGTGAAGAGGCAGCTCCTCATGAGCAGCACTTAGCCTTGGATGACAAAGCCCTCTATCCTCAAATCCTTTAGACCCCCTTCCATTTCATTCAGAGCCTTAAGAGATTACGAGCAGATCCGAGAGCTCAGTCCAGGCCCCTTTGTGTCACTCCTCCAAGGTAGCTGCAGAATGGCAAGGTGAACGGGGCTGATTTCATTGTTAAAGACCGTTCATAGCATGTGTGAATGAAATACTAGTGATATTTGATATAGTAGAATGTTAAGTTAAAGCCCAGCTATAAAAACAAAGTCTACTGTGTGAACATTTTAATTCCCATACAGGAAATTATAATTTGCTGAGAGTTTAGAACAGGTCCTCGAGTTAATTTCAATTTCAGTGTTAATTTCAATTTCAATGTTTGTTGCCCGATTTTTACTGTGTGTCTAGATGCTTTTGTCTGAGCAGAATTCATTGTACAGTATAGTGTGTTAGTATTTCCTGTCTGTTATTGTTGAGTTGGTAAGTGGTCTCCCTGTTCCCCGCAGGTAGAGTCTCCATGGACTATCAGAAAACTCAGTGGAACTCTCTGCTGGCTGGAGGTGAGTCAGTTTTAGCTCAAAGAAATGAGGTGAGTTGCAGTCAGTGATTCACTCTCACAAATGTAGTTGTTTATTTAATATACAGCCTAGTTAAACATTACTTTAAATGTGCCAGAATGCTAGTGAAAGACTAGCCCTCCTCAGATTTTGCACATCAAAGTCTGTTTACAAGTCTTAAGAAAACTGTTGCACATATGAAACAAAAAGCCTGTAAAGCCTTTTGTGGCTCCAGAGGCAGCTGGGTGAAGTCTGATAAGTGATGTCACTTGAGGCGGTGTTGGTTGGGTCTAAAGACCACAAGTTTAAAAAAAAGGAGAAAAAAAAAATCTCATCTCTGCTTGATGCTGTCTACAGGTTACATCAGGCGCCATTAGCATAACACACCCGAATCTCTGACAGAACTGTCAGCGTTCAAGTTGCATTGTGGTTAATGTAGGTGTCAGGTTGAGACAAGGAAGAGGTAAATATGGACGTAAACACAACAATATTTCTGGTTCTGCTGCATCGATGTTGATCCTTTGTTTTTATTTCGACAAAGTGTCCATGCGTATCCATTGTCTGATGCTAAATTAGTAGAGTACTTTTTAAATTCATGCTGCACTGTGTGGATCTGCCCCTCTTTATATCTCTGCTTTGACCTTGTTATTTTGCCGCCTCTTATTATTTTTTCCTGTTTTATCATGCAGCTGACTGGCAGCCTTAACCACTCATGCTTTTGAAAGTGTGTATGGGTAGCTAAGTGCGAGACCCATTTACAGATGGAACTGGTTTCCATCAAGTTGTAGATGTGTATTCAGAGTACATGTTGGCAGGTCATGTTGCCAACCTGCTGTGAGAGAGCTGGCACGCTGCTGCCTCTCACCAGGCAACCGCGTGTGGAGAATCAATTGCTGTTCTAATTTAGCAATTACTGAAATGAAAAAAGGACCAAATGAAGTTATTTTTCTTTCCCATCCATATTTTCAACTAGGGTTGTCACAATACTAGAATTTAAAACTTCAATACAATACTAGTATAAAAAAACAATATTTGGTACTTCTTTCGATACCATGGCAAAGAGAAAAAAAAGTCCTAGGCACACAAAATATGACATATATGTTGTTGTTTTTTATTAACAACCTGCACACAGTACTGGTACATGGATGTATAAAGAAAATTGGATATGGCGTTGGAGGCATATCCCCTTCCATTCCTATGAAAGTTGCTCAGTGGCGCCGAATGGATAAAATCCAGAGAGGGTTGTGATGCTCAAAAATGTATTTATTGATTTACAGACATCTCTTTCACAATATAGGTCAATGGGAAAAAGTCTTTTTGGCCTCATGGCATCACGTGACAGGCCTGGACGTTGTAATTCCACGTTTGGCCACCATGTAAAATTAGCTTCAAAGCATGTTGCTTTTCCTGGGGGCTTGTACTGGTACAGAAAAGTCGGTTAACACACAGACAGTTTGTGTTGTGGGTTTGTTGCGGGAGAGAATGCTGTCACAGCAACAGTTCGAGGACCAGTTGATTTTCTTCCCAGTTGTTTCATCAGTGCTGCCTTGGGATGAAAATCTGTGGAAGAGGATTAGGGCCACTGTGGGGAAAAAAAAGTGAGTTCTGACTTATTCTGAGAAAAAAGTCAGAACTCACTGTTTTTTTCCACAGTGGCCCTAATCCTCTTCTGTAAAAATCTGATTGGAGATCTGTGTTATATATCTTTGGTACTATTGATACTAGTGATGGTAAAATTAATTCGAGATCATCTCGTTTTAAACACGTGGTATCAAAAAGGTATCAGGTATCGATACTTTCACCAATATTAGTTTTTACTAGTCAGCAAAGATAAATGCTTATTCGTCAGAAAAGGGGGCAACTACAGAGACAGATCATGGCAGGAACAAGGCATAGTTTCCACTGAATTGTGTCCTAGTCAAACAGAAGATAAAACAAAGTTGAGACATTTGCTCTGTATCAGTAATGCTGACATTCTCACAGAGTCAATTCTTTTCTTCTTCAAGTTCGGTTGGTGAGGAACTGCTAACATAAGTGTATCTTTTCTATAAGTAGAAAAGTTGTTTAAACAAGAAAGGCCAAATCTACCCTATGCTGACATTTTGTATTTCAGACTTTGAAAGAAACTTTTTGAGAACATTGTGAGTACATTGAAGCGTTATTCTTTAAAATAGCAACAGTGTGAATGTGACAAAGAATGTCAGAAGACAAAACAGTGGTACCACCTCTTCTTTTATTACCCTCTTGTAGTTCTTATGTTTTTTGTAGACTTATGG
This sequence comes from Epinephelus fuscoguttatus, assembly GCF_011397635.1. NCBI lineage: Eukaryota > Metazoa > Chordata > Actinopteri > Perciformes > Serranidae > Epinephelus > Epinephelus fuscoguttatus. The sequence goes on from NC_064752.1 coordinate 42,469,520, forward strand.
TTGCCTCTGATCATGGCTCAGCAGCAGCCATTCAGCAAACTTGTTTTGACTGGTGGGTAGGTTGGATGTATTACAGGTTGGATGTATCATAAAATGAGGAGAGAGACTCTTGAGGTGAATATTGATGTGTGAATGTGTCTGTGCGACTTTCACACATACACACATGGTTTCACTTTGTGTAAATACATATGGTGACAGCTGCATCAATGTTTGAAGACACAGTAGAGACAGCTCCATGACTGATATCTGAAGTTAACAGTCTGGGTCCAGGCTCCATCCGTTCAGTGGGATCTACAGGGAGTTGTTAATCGCTGGACTTGGCACATTACCGGAGTCCTGTACAACAGCAGTAACAGGTGTTCCCAATTCAAAGAGAAAATGATAGGGGGGATGTGTGTGTGGTCTGTCTGCTCACAGCCTGCCACTAGACAATCACTTGAGTGTGTAGGGTGTGTGAATGGTGTGAGTTTTTTGATGCTGTCTAAAATCTTAGTCGACGTCCACAATATTAGGATATTTTTAAAAAGGTTTTGTGTCAATGTGGGTTCAATTCACACCGGTATTTTCAGAAAATGCTCTTTTGCTTTTTACATTGACATGCCAGAACAGCAGGAAACAGTTAAATCTCTGCCTCCTCCTGGGGCTGATGATGGCTGCATCTAGGGCAAGTGGTTGAAAGGATACTCCATTGTGACAGACAAATAACAGTTACTGTGTTTACACCCTTACTCTGTTGTTTCCTGCTCTCCATTATCACCTATTTTTAGCATTTCTGTACAATCCAACACAGTTCAGGTGGTCTCATGGTTACATTTTTATGCCTCCACGCCAGTGACAGCCATGGCCGGAGGCATTATTTTTTTAAGGTTGTCCATCCATCCCTCCGTTCATCCTACATGGGCTCTTTGTGGGGGTTGAACTCCTCATGGTAGGAGTGGCCACTTGGCTGACGAATTAGTCTGCCACAGATCCTGCGGACCCACAGAGAGTCATCAACAGCGAATCAATCACAGAGTCCAGCCTCTCGTGTCTCTTGTCCAACAAGTCGTCCAGATTCTTAGCTTGTTTGACTGTGCATCCCACCCTCATAAACCCGATATATCTCCAGAGCACAAATTTTCTCAATTTGGATTTCCAGCTTGATGGACATTTCTAGTATTTTTATTTATTTTTTTTTTATGGCAACAACTTGGTATAAGTTAGCATTTAACGAATCATCTTCTGATGTTCAGCGAAGCACGTGGGTAGTTCCACCAATAGTATAGTGTTATCAAACTCAGCTGGCCAATAAGAGCTGAGTGGGGAGGGTCTAAAAATGGCATGTACACACACACACACACACACACATACACACACGGACAGGGTTACAACTAGGGATGGGCATCAATTTTCGATTATCGATGATTGATTGTTAAGGCTTTTGATCGATCACAAATAATTTTGATCGATAGATCTTATCTTATCTTACTTCTAAGCACATGTTGTTTAGGTGTCCCTAACAGCCTCATATTCAAATAAGTGTTGGGGAATGTGCAACAGAAATGGACAATTGAAATGCGCTTGAATGATTAGCTTGTATTAGCTTGACCACCAGCTATCGGACACTGAGAGGAAACAGCATGCCATGCAGTGTTTCCCATATATGCAGCTAGCAGTGGTGCACCGCTGCTGCTGATTTTTTTTTTTCCGTCTTAGCGCTTTAACCATTATTATTTGGCGTTACCGATGCTTCGTATCCAGGTCAATTCACACACTTGTGAGTAAAGCATATAAGAGGAGAGGAGAGGGCTCCGTCTTATCTTTTCATAAACTAAAGTCATATTATTTTGCGCGATGGACACTTCATATAATAACATAACAATATACTATTTATGGTGTTATGTCATCGTGTCATTTCTGTCTCTACATTGTCACGCGTTGACAATTCTCCTCTGATCTCTGTATTGCACACGGCAGAGTTACGCCACACACACAGGTGAGCACGCTAGAGTAGCTCGGGCCGCATTTTCCTGAACAAACCAGACCCGAGCGCAGCGCAGTTTGTCAGCTGACAAAGTTATTGTTATGGACAGTGTGTAAATAACCACCAACAGACTGCTGTTACGCACAGACAGACACGCTGCTCGCACAGCAGCGCAGCACGGCACTCATTTGGTCCTGAGCTTGTGTTGCGTTCAGGTGTTGTCACATAAATAACAACTTCCAACACTTAAATAGGTCATAGCACAAAACAGCAGCATGTCATGTGACTTTTTACTTTTATTATGTTCAATACAATTGTATTTTCCTAAATCTTGAGACACCTCATATGTAAGCTAGACAGACATTTCACCCGCTCATTACTGTGCACACATGTACTGTATGTACTTAGTCCTAAAGAGTCCTTCTGGTGCCAGTAGATACATAGAAACATCCCAGCAGGCTGTGCTTTGCATTCAAAAAAGTTTCACGCATGTGAAAATTATTTTTCATGCGTGTGCTTCACCTCCGCTGCTACAACTCCATCCTAGGGGAAACACTGCTGTGTGTGTTTTGTGCAACAGGTGGATGTGGTAGTCTACTGGTAGAGTAGCGAGAGAGCTAAGTAGTGTTGAAGTAGAGGAGAGCAGGGCAGAGAGATGGAGGCAAAATATATTAAACCCGGTGTTAATACAGCAGAACTGGAGAGAGGGGTGAAAAATAAAAATAAGTGGAGGTGGGCATGGCTCGAGGAGGGCGCAGAATTATAGACGTCCTCTTCCGAGGACGATTGACAGAGATTGCTGCTGTGCAAAAGATGTACACTGCAACCTCACAAAGCATGTTTTTGGCCATAACTCAAGAATTCATCTGCAAATTATGGCACAATTTCACACAAATATCCAATTATGAAGTGATGACATTTAATATCCAAAAGCTCAAAGGTCATCATCACTGTTTCATCATAATGTTCTGCAAAAACACTTCTCTGGCCATTATTCAATGCCGTAACTCAGGAACAGAAGGGGAGACATTTCGTTAAATACTGAATAGATGACACTAATCTTGGGTGCCCACCTTGGAATTGTGCTGATTGTAGATCATCTGTGCTGCTGGGTTGAAGATGTGTGTTAGGCATCCATGTTTGAGAATATGTAGCTAATTCCATATTTGAGGCATTGTCAGTTGTCATGGCTACATAGGAGTCTTGACAGACATGGATGTAAATTGCAACCGCAACTTGACTGATTGCCGAGGGCACACAACTGCGAGGCTGTAATACCAGCTCTTCACGTTTTTTAGATGACTACACAAGTATCCATTTCATCTGTTAACCATTGATCCTTGATTAAATTGATAAAATCACAGGTTTATTCCTCAGTGTTAAAAAAATCGATACAGATCCATTTCTGCTCCTGGGGTCTGTTCCAAGAACCTGCTTTACTGAGTAATCTGGATCAAGTTGCTGAGTAAAACCTGATCTGGAACAGCTCGTTACCTCAGACTTCGTTTCAGACTTAAGGAGGTTTCACATTTTACTCAACAGAGTTATCCAGATTACTCAGTATAGCGGGTTCTTGGAACAGTGTCCGGTATCGTGAGAACAATACCTCAACGTATAAAATGATTGCTCAAAGAGATATTGCCGTGATATGGCTTCTTAACATTACTGTGATATAGTATGTTTTCAGGTATAGTTTTGTAATATTTTGGAGTGTTTCAAATTTCTGCACTATAGGAGGCTCAGTGTGGAGGTCGGATTGTTGAGGAAGCCATGCATTTGCAGTAATATGGGCATTGCCTTAGGAAGCGATAGCCCCTAATCAACACATTAGGGCAAGTAAACCTGATAAAGCCCCTCTTCAGAGCTGTGTCCTGTCAACACAAACATACTGATTACATGTAAATGTAGTTCCTATAAATTGTAGATCACGCCTGGCCTCATAATGCCTCTAATATAAAGCTGGATTTAAAGTTGATGTAAGGAGTTAATGGGAGGCCCACCATACATTACCTAAGGTGCATGTTTTGATTTTTAGTTCAGCAATGGATTTCAAATGCTGATGGCACCCTGGCTAGACTAGATGGGTGAACCATACGTAGTCCTGCTATACGTATGTGTTTAACTGTACAGGAGGTGTGTGTGTGTGTGTGTGTGTGTGTGTGTGTGTGTGTGTGTGTGTGTGTGTGTGTGTCCCATTATGTATTGGCATTTAATTACTGACATACCCTACAGAAAAATGTGTGTGAATGCTGACAGCTGAAATAGAGTTTTGAAGTGGGGTCGTATGAGGTATTTAAATACAATCAGTGTATTGCCTTCAGTAGATGGCAGTCGAGGCACCCCCAGTGTGGATAGCAGGCAGGAGTCCCACCAGGGATGCTCAGCAATACATTTCTGTGGATGGGGGTTGATATCAAAATGTTCATAACCACCTTAAAAGAGGCATACCTAATAAAATCAATATCAGTCCAAGTGGGTGCTATTTTTAAGATTTTTTTCACCTCACCATCAGACAGCCCTTTTCTTTGGCACTACATTTTCTCAACCGTAAAACCTCTGCATTACTGTGCCGCCACAGCTACGCTCTGTATTACTCCACAGCTCAGCTGTTTGGGTCACAAAGTGCTGTTGCGAGATCAGATGGAAAAGAAACTTTACTTTTGTAAATTACCAGTCTTTCAAACATGGCTCATGCTTGTGTTTTTTCAGGCTGTTGAAACAAAATAAAGCCCCACTCACCACATACATTTCACTGTATTCTGTTAATTGACATTGATCTTCAACATCTGTGGCTAGTTGCAGTCAATTTGGACATCATCTCTATTCTCTCTATTATTCCAGCTTAGTTTGCCTCTACAAGCAGCCAACACTTATATGTTGATTAGGTAAACATAGCCCATGAAACTTTGGTTGTCTAATAATCAGTCATCATACAATAACATGTACTGAGAGCCAAGAACATGGAAGACAATTTGTCATAAGCCCTGTCTGGTCTGGGACATTTTTTACAATTTATCTTTGAAAAATAAAATAAGGTCCACAAGACACTGGCGTTCAGTAAGACAGGGAACTCTGGATGGTTGGTGATGCAGAGGTTGCAGACTGTTTCTGAAGTGCTGGCATCCTCTGGTTCAGAAAGATCCTGAAGTTGTGTTTCAAGTCCCACTCATGGCAGCAGTAGCTCTTTGGGTCTGTCGGCATCATTTACAGTACACACATCTGCACCACCAGGTAACTTGTGGTCTTTCTTGGGCTCCAGTTTCCACAGAGATTGCTCCCTGTACATTCTCCCTCTGTAAAAGTTCTTCTCTATATTTTGGTTTGTAAAGGTCTTTCCATCTCCATAGTGAACGTCACTTCATCGTCGCTGTCATGATCACTCATTTTGACTTGTTTTTGTTGTCTCTTTCATGAACTGCTGACTGTCTGACCCAAACAGCTGAGCTGTGGAGTAATACAGTATCCGGCAGTGGTGGCACAGTAATAATGAAGTTTAACAGTTGAGAAAATGTAGTGCCAAAGAAACTGTCTGAAGACGAGGTAAAGCGGTGAAAAAAATCTTCAATATAGCGTCCACTTAGAGTGATATTGATTGTTAGATGAGCCTCTTTTAAGGTGGCTACAATACACTTTGATATCAACCCCCATCCACAGCAGTGTATTGTTGAACTTCCGTGGTAGGACCCGTGCCTGCTATTCCAAACTGGGTGTGCGCCGACTGCCATCGACTGAAGGTAATACACTGATTATAGATAAATACCTCATACATCCCCCTTAAAAAATCTCAAACTCCAGGGCATAATATTTTGACATTTGAATGGTGTCTGTAGCTGAAAGTATGCAGAAGTAATGGTTGATTGAAAAATGTGTGGGAGAAGTGTAATTCCTCGTTAGGTGCTGGACACATGGTCACCATTTGTGATCAGATCATTGTGATTATAAACAAGCTGATGAGGCTGCTTGGAGGAGTTTGGTTGCGCAGACCTTGACCACAGTTTGAGAGTTTGTAGTTTTCCCTGCTGTGGTGACAGTGGAGTTGAGAACAGTCTCCACCTGCCTGGCAACCCTTTACTACTCGTCAGTCAGTCAGCAGAGCTGTCAGCTCCTATTGACAGGCCACCTCGCTCAATCCCCAACTCCCTGCCTCCTCCTCCTCTTTCCTTCACCTTGTGATCTACAGTAGATTCCTCTCTGTCTTTGACTGCCTGTCTGTCTGTGTGTCACCGCTGAAATCAGCTCTGCTTCCTCACTTCGTGCTTCCTCTCTGTTATCTCTTTTTCACACTCTCGCTGTCTATCTCTCCCCTCTCACTTATGCCTTACATTCGCTTTCCCCCTATTACCTTATCCCACCCCATCCCTGCTCCCCCTCCTCCCTCCATCTGCTGCATGTTTACGTGTCCTCAGTCGACTGCGCTGGTGCAACTGTGAGTCCCCTTCCCCTCCCCCCCTGCAGCAGCAGACCTTATTTACACTCCTGCTAAACAAGCCCAAGGGAGAGCATGATCCCGGATGACACGCACTCAGCTCGCAACACATCCTTAACAAGCCATAAAGAAAAGAAGAGAAAGACACATGAGATAAAAATCTCTGCTTCTGTCTCCAGGCTGTGTGTCCATGAGTGCAGAGAAAATCTGAGAGTGAAGGCAGTGATTAAAGGGAAGCAGCAATTAACAGGCCAGGGCTGCAGAGGTGTTTAAGAGTTGTGAGCCCCTATTTTGCCAGCTCAATAAATGAGGAGTTGTTAGGAGTAATTAGCGCTCCAGCGACTGCAATGCACACCAATGGGAGCCAGTCTGAGGCCTTGTGCACGCACACAGACACGGGCAAGGGTGTAGGTTTTGTTTCAATGCCGAGGAGGGGGGCACATATGAAATGGGGGTTCAAGGTCCCCCAACAGAGAGACTTTATTTCCTGAATTCTGGTGATTTTTTTTATGCACCAGTTGGTGGTGGTCTTTAATTTTGTCAGAACAAAAATCATCTGCCACTTAAATGTTTTTTTGGGGGGGGACAAATGCACACGTTCTAAATGTTGCAGGGGATGTGTCTCCTGTGTCCCGGCTGAAATCATAATACATCTATGTACACAGGCATTTTGTGTTTTGGCCCTCTCTGTCCACACACCAGCTGTGTTTTAGGTCACTGAGAATGGATATTTCGCAAAACTCTGTCCATATCAAGATTTTCAGAAATTTTGTTTTCAGTGTTGACATAAAGACCGGGGAAAAAAACTTCTTGGCTTGAGACTTGAGTGTGAGCCTTTTTCTCCTTTAGGAGGCATCACAAATAAGGCGACATTTGGTGCAATAGTATACATGAGAGATAGTGCTGGGTTTAACCCAACTAACAGGACTTGAGGAACAGAGGCTCAGAATTTGCTACAGAGGTTACTGATCGAGGTAGCCTTCTGGTGATAGCTTTTCTTAAGGCTTCTGATTGATCTTTTTTTATGCCTCTACGCTGATGGCCATAGCCATGGCTGGAGGCATTATTTTTTCCAGTTGTCTATGTGTACATACATCTGTTTGTCCATCCCATTCGGATTTTGATGGTCAAAGGTCAAGGTCACTGGGACCTGGTCTGTCTCATTCTTGTGAGTGCAATATCTCAAGAGGGCCTGTAGGGAGTTTCCTCAAATGTGGCACAAACGTCCACAACTGTAAACTGATTTAGACTTTGGTGTTCAAAGGTTACTGTGACCTCAAAGAAACATGTTTTTGGCATAACGTAGGAATTCGAAAACTAATTATGACCAAATTTCACAAAAATGTGTAACAGGATAAAATGATGAAGTGATGACATTTTGTATCCAAAATCTCAAAGGTCAATTTCACTGGGACATCATAATATAATTTATTTTTAAACTCTTCTGGCCATAATTCAATGCCATAACTCAGGAACAGAAGGGGAGACATTTAGTCAGATACTGTCCATCTTGAAACTGTGCTAACTGTATAGATCTTCTGTGCTGCTGGGTTAAAGATGTGTGTGAAGCATCCATGTTTTAGAATTTGTAGTTTCTTTGCAGCAACACCCATATTGGAAGCATTGTCAACTGTCATGGCTACATAAGAGTCTGGACAGACAGACATGGATGTAAATTGCAACTTGACTGGTTCTTGGAGGCACACATCTGTAGTAGGAATTCTATTTTCTATTTTCATATTTGCGTGGCTTTAGGGTTACGGTTATACCGCTGCCTGTTGGGTTAGCATGCTTTTGACAGTGCTTCAATTGTGTTTGGAATTTTTGTTTGGATGTGGATTTTGTTATAGTAGTGCTTGTGTGGATGGAAATTTTTTTTTAGAACAAAGAAGGGGAAACTCCCAGTTAACCAAATTATCTGTGTCTGTGCAGACTGGCCTTAAGAAAAGGAGAAGATGAAAAACTCCTGGTCTGAAATATATGGCTAAACCCAACCTTTATTGTCAGTTGCATCTTCATTTCCTTCTCTTATTGAATAAAACATGGTCTGTTTTGTGCTGGATAGCTTTCTGAGTTGTATGTTCTCTGTTTTGCAGACATATAGCTCCTTGCAAGATGTCCTGGTGTCATTTGGACGGAGGGTTTTGTGCTACCCACTTTACAGACACTTTGGTATGGTCTCTGCGGCCATTCATGACACGACTAAGATTCTGCAGTCAGGTGAGTCGCCTAGAAGAACCCCCCACACACAAACACACACATTGTGAGTGAAGCTGCTAGAAGGACGTCTTGACTTTGCAGCAGTATGCTTTTGTGGTACATTGTTGAGTAGAAGCAGTCTGCTGGACAGACAGAATTTGGAGAAAATTGTTCATGAGTATGCTGTGTGTTTGAAAGTAATATTCCTCCAGCTAAGCAGGAGAGCAGCCCCACTCCCACCTCCTCGGGGAGAGAAATGTGGATTTGTCGAGAACGGACTGTTGACTTTGATATCTCAAAGCCCAGAGTAATCTTTAAATCAAAAGTCCCCACGGACAGATGAAACTCTGCAGTGTAAACACACTCAGGATGTGTGAGGGCTGAGATTATCCAGCTTGTGATAACTTTAATGCTGGTAAATGACAGCAAATTAAAGGCCTTTTAAGATCCAGATTAGCATTTCCGTGCCTCATTAAGTAGGAAGATGAGTTGATCGGGAGAGCCAGGGAAACAGCAGTTGGAGTCACTCTTACCCATCACCTTCTTTCTCTTAGCTCGGAAAACATTTTTATCACGTTCTCATGTTGAGCCTTGAAAACATACATCATTGTTTTTTTTTGTTTGTTTTTTGTTTTCCAAAAACAGCCAACCGACAAGACGCTCTGTCTCTCATTTGTGTCAATTTATTAAGGGGAAAAAAGCAAATTATTTCACTATTGTTTTTCACTCACGACTCATAACCCTCTTTTTTTGCAAGCATTAGGGAAGTCTGAGTAATAGAGCTTTTCCTTAATGAACTGTAACACTACAGTAATTCAGCCCGGCGTGTGTCTGAGGGTGTGTTTGCTCCCAGCGTTACTCTACACACTAATTAATTTGTCAGGATAAAGCGAATGGAAATGCACGCTCCATTTTTGAAGCACTTCATTTAAGTGGCCGTGAAAGCAAACATTCATAGGTATTAGCAAAACAAACCCATTAACGGCAGCGCACAGGTTAAGGCCTCCGAGGAAATGTTATCCGGGGGTAAATATTTGAACAGCCCTCAGGAAGCAGGTGGAGGAGCTCCTTGAGAATAACTTGCCACACTGCCGAAGTGGCTGTTACTTAAGAGCTACTGGGCAGGTACAGAGGAGCGGAGGGGCCCTGGAGTTAAGAAGTGTGGACGAAGACCTCTGGGTCATGCTGCTGTCATGTTTACACTGACGGGACAAGACATGGAATGTCAGATGTGGTCCTTAGTTACAGATCCATCCACCATGCATCTCTGCTCAAATTCATTCAGGCACATTTAGCATTGGTCATGCAATTTCTTCTGGAATTCTGAGAGGGCAGGGAAAGTTTGGGAATTGAATTATAGGTCAAATAAGCACTCTGACCTAGTTATGGAAAATCAAGGAAGAGTGATTAAATTTTACAACCAGAGCAGGGTGTGAACACTTTAGGTTCAGGGAACTGATGGCTGTTATTACATGAGATGCGTGGATTGTGTGTGTGTGTGTGTGTGTGTGTGTGTGTGTGTGTGTGTGTGTGTGTGTGTGTGTGTGTGTGAATGAGAGAGAGACAGAAAAAAAAAGGAAAAGCATGAATGAAAGGGAAAGTTACAGAAGAAAGTTGCTGATATTAAATGGTACATTATGTGCATTCATTTAAACCACATGTGCCGAACTAGACAATTAAGCTGCACTGCAGTAGATTTAAATGTCACTGGGCACTGCTGTCATGGCTGAATTGCCCTGGTACATTAGACCTAGCACCGGATGACGAAGTTTCTCTTTTGCCTTTAATGCAAATCATCATCATCGTCATCATCATCATCATCAGTGGCAAAACCAGACAAATGCAGAACTCATTCTGCTCCTTTTCCTGACTTCCAAAAGCAGCCTCCGTCTTGCTCTCAGAAGCTGAAAAGTGAGAAGAGAGAATATGATTCTCATTATTTCATCTGAGCCAAGAAGCTGTCACATTTCTGGAAGTTACTATCACCTTTATTATTTATTTTATCAATGGAACCACAAGCCCAGGCAGTAATTTTTTAGTCATTAAATCAAAAAGATTATATTATACTCATCAATTTCTCTCTTTGCAGATGACGTACTTTTATTCAGTGGTACAACAGTCCTTCCTTGGTATTTAATACCGTTTCCTTTCTTTGAAGTTAAAGAATCAACTGGGCGCTGGTATAAACCACAATATTCCCAACGTTCCTTATTTCATATATCTTGGAAAAGGTATTGATTCCTCTTAAGGGCAAACTGTAAGAAAGAATTGAGCTTAAATAATGGGCACTGTTCAAAGACATCTGTATAGAGTGTGTGACCTACCCAATTCCCTATCTTTACAACAGTGCAATAGAAAGGGGAGTTGTAAATTCAGACCCTTTGAAACAGAAAATATTTGGTGTAATACTAAAAAATGTCATCAGTGGGGGTCCAAGTGACATGAGACACATCTCATATTATGTAGATGTTTACATAATAGAACAAAGATTCCAATCTAGATGAACATTGATGTTGATGCCCTCATTTCTTTTGGGAATAAAGTCATTTGACTTTGCTGCCTCTGCAGTTTTTTGGAATTTCTGCATTCCTGTGGAGAACACACAGCAGACATTGTGTTTTGGTCCACTTCACACCCACTACTACATTGCACTATGCAAGCCTGCTCACACAGCAGCTATGAAGGAATTACTGTTGTACATTTGAATTGCACATTCTTCCCTACTCATTGGATAACCTGCCCTTGCCTAATTAACATGCCTTGCTCACTTCTTTTGGGCATCTCACCAAGAATATCAGTGTTGAACTGAGAGCAACCCTTCCCTCTGATTTCATACAAACTCATGAATCTTCCCCGTGAAAAATAAGTCAGATCTTGGAAGCCAGTTTGTTTTTGCCTGACACGATCCAAGTCTTGAATTTGAGGGCAGAGTTCCCTGCATACGATCCCATTCTTAAATGAGAACCAAATGTTTGTGTAAGGTTTTCCTCACTGCGAGTGCGCTGTTTATTTTGATTGGGTTGGAATGTCTCTGGACAATGCCAACCAGCTTCACAGCGGTGGATAGGAGCATTTTCTCTTGCCCTCAGTGGATCGTTGGCCACATCATAAGGCTATTTATACGCCTGATTGGAGGGAGAAGTGCTGTGGCAGTTTGGCTTGTTGTATGCTTCAGGGAAAAGTCATTTGTCAGAATAACAAATGGAGATTCTATGTGGTGCATTTGTGGTGTTGAAAGCTGCAGTGTGCTAGCTAAAGTGATCTTGGAACATGTTTCCAAAGTGCAGGTGTCGACCATAAACCATGTCATATACATTGTAACAGAAAGCTCCCACCATTGAATTGATAAATATGTTTGATTGTTTAACAGACTTTGGTTAGCAGATGGTTTATTTATTTCATGATTAAGTTTGAGTTATTGAACGCATACTGCATTACATGCTGAAAGATACCACAAGGAATCCCGTGCACATAAAATCCACATTGACTTAAGACAGCTGAAATTGAGTAAAATAAAGATCCTATTTAAGTCTGCTTTAAAACAGTTTGGTTCCTTTTGCTTTTTTAAGTGTTAATGTTAATAACTGAAAGCAATGATTAAATACTTATTGTTCCTATCCAGCTCCATAAAACACTTTTCTGGCTATTACTCAGCGCCATAACTCAGGAACAGAAGGGGAGACATTTGGTCAAAAACTGAATTGGTGACACTGATCTTGGGTGCCCACCTTGAAACTATGCTGATTGTATAGATCCTATGTGCTGCTGGGTTGAAGATGTGTGTGCGAAGCATCCATGTTTTCACAGACATGGATAGAAACTGTAACTGTGCATTCACACCAAAAGCGTCATGAGCGTCATGAGCGTCTTGAGCGTCATAAGCAGCCGGCAGCCATTCATTTTCAATGTACGCTTGCTACGAAGGGTGTCTGGAGCGTCGGCGGCAGCGGAGCGTCACTGTGAAGTTGAGAGAAGCTCAACTTTATGCAAATGAGCAGCGCCGCCGCCGGAGGAGCAGCGAGCAGCAGCCAATTGCAGACCGTGATATTCCTCGTGGAGTAGCCGGGTTCACAGGACTTGGTGGACCCAGATGGCCCGACAGTACCGAGCCCTGCGTTTCCTCAGCAAATACACCGCTGCAATACAAAACAGGCTTCCCAAAGTGCAATCCATGGTGAAAGAGGAAGTGGAAGATGTACATGCTATATATACAGTACAGGCCAAAAGTTTGGACACACCTTCTCATTCAATGCGTTTTCTTTATTTTCATGACTATTTACATTGTAGATTCTCACTGAAGGCATCAAAACTATGAATGAACACATGTGGAGTTATGTACTTAACAAAAAAAGGTGAAATTACTGAAACATGTTTTATATTCTAGTTTCTTCAAAATAGCCACCCTTTGCTCTGATTACTGCTTTGCACACTCTTGGCATTCTCTCCATGAGCTTCAAGAGGTAGTCACCTGAAATGGTTTTCCAACAGTTTTGAAGGAGTTCCCAGAGGTGTTTAGCACTTGTTGGCCCCTTTGCCTTCACTCTGCGGTCCAGCTCACCCCAAACCATCTCGATTGGGTTCAGGTCCGGTGACTGTGGAGGCCAGGTCATCTGCCGCAGCACTCCATCACTCTCCTTCTTGGTCAAATAGCCCTTACACAGCCTGGAGGTGTGTTTGGGGTCATTGTCCTGTTGAAAAATAAATGATTGTCCAACTAAACGCAAACCGGATGGGATGGCATGTCGCTGCAGGATGCTGTGGTAGCCATGCTGGTTCAGTGTGCCTTCAATTTTGAATAAATCCCCAACAGTGTCACCAGCAAAACACCCCCACACCATCACACCTCCTCCTCCATGCTTCACAGTGGGAACCAGGCATGTGGAATCCATCCGTTCACCTTTTCTGCGCCTCACAAAGACACGGCGGTTGGAACCAAAGATCTCAAATTTGGACTCATCAGACCAAAGCACAGATTTCCACTGGTCTAATGTCCATTCCTTGTGTTTCTTGGCCCAAACAAATCTCTTCTGCTTGTTGCCTCTCCTTAGCAGTGGTTTCCTAGCAGCTATTTGACCACTAAGGCATGATTCACAAGAGTCTCCTTAACAGTTGTTCTAGAGATGGGTCTGCTGCTAGAACTCTGTGTGGCATTCATCTGGTCTCTGATCTGAGCTGCTGTTAACTTGCGATTTCTGAGGCTGGTGACTCAGATGAACTTATCCTCAGAAGCAGAGGTGACTCTTGGTCTTCCTTTCCTGGGTCGGTCCTCATGTGTGCCAGTTTCGTTGTAGCGCTTGATGGTTTTTGCGACTCCACTTGGGGACACATTTAAAGTTTTTGCAATTTTCCGGACTGACTGACCTTCATTTCTTAAAGTAATGATGGCCACTCCTTTTTCTTTAGTTAGCTGATTGGTTCTTGCCATAATATGAATTTTAACAGTTGTCCAATAGGGCTGTCGGCTGTGTATTAACCTGACTTCTGCACAACACAACCGATGGTCCCAACCCCATTGATAAAGCAAGAAATTCCACTAATTAACCCTGATAAGGCACACCTGTGAAGTGGAAACCATTTCAGGTGACTACCTCTTGAAGCTCATGGAGAGAATGCCAAGAGTGTGCAAAGCAGTAATCAGAGCAAAGGATGGCTATTTTGAAGAAACTAGAATATAAAACATGTTTTCAGTTATTTCACCTTTTTTTGTTAAGTACATAACTCCACATGTGTTCATTCATAGTTTTGATGCCTTCAGTGAGAATCTACAATGTAAATAGTCATGAAAATAAAGAAAACGCATGAAATGAGAAGGTGTGTCCAAACTTTTGGCCTGTACTGTATATATAGACACACTTTTTCCCTCCGAAGAGCTCCCGCTTATTTACCACCAACCCAATAAGTTCTCGCTTATTATTAACAACCAATTACATTTCTCTTGGTCCTACGACCCATCCTGTGCACAGCTGATCAGCTGAACACATCGGCAGCGCAGCTTGAAAGCCCCACCCCTTGGAAGCCTTCTGCAACCCCTTCTAGAACTGCCAGGCAGCGCAATGCCAGCGACCTGAGCGACCGCTGGCGCTCATGACACTTTTGGTGTGAATGCACAGTAAGAAAAACTTTACTGGTGCATTGAAGACAAACAACCGTGTAGCAGTAATTCTAGTAAAGATATTTTTTATTATCAGCATAACAATAACAGTCTCAATAACACTCAGTATTTTAATTCATTAATTTATATTTGTGTTATTATACTATACAGTGTTGTGTAATTCTGGTGTGTGTGTGTGTGTGTGTGTGTGTGTGTGTGTGTGTGTGTGTGTGTGAACAATACCTAATAACCCAGTGTTTCCTATACATTGACTTATTTAATCTCTCTGTGTTTATCAGACCAAAAATGAGGCAAGAAGTAGCTAGTTAGCCCCTCCACAGTTCGTTCACCTCGCTCACTTACTCTGTAGACTGCTCCAGGAGGAGAGTGGGCAGCAGCTCTGCAAACGCACATTCGGTCAGGCAGCTTGAATTCAGCCTACGCAGACCCCCCAGCACTGAGCATTACAGCGGGCTGGTGGCCGGCAACAGCACCTGGTCTAACCTGTGTAATGGCAGCAATAGAAAGTTTGCTGACGTGCAAGAAGTCAGGGCTGCCTATGAGGTTTGCACTGGCTGGACTCAGGTATTGTAGCCAATGACTAGGGGCCCATCTCTGGAGCTGCTACCCGCAGCGGGGAGTGAGGCAGAGGACACACTGTGATTTGATGCTGTAGCTAAAGTTAGCTACATAAATGGGAAGTTGAAGTGGCAGATGTAAACTAGTAGCAACATTTTTTCTCCATCTCTCAAACGCTTTGCTGGAATTGACGCTTGTTTGATTTTTATTTTTTTTTATTGTCAGGCTCTCTTTCAGACTGTTTGGAGAAGTCTGTCTCCCTTTTTTGTGTTGCTTTGCAGTGAGGCAGTTGCTGGAATAGCAACTTTCTCTGCAGGATTCTCTGTCACTGGATCAGGCTTTCACCATCTGAAGGGACATGCATGCACATTTGCATTTGTAGAACAGCCAATAGGAATGCCCTCTCTTTGAAATGACCTGTGATTGGCCAAATCCTGACAACAGAGCCACGTGGAGGTGCAGAAGTCTGGTTGTCTCTCAGTCCACCTGAATTACTCTACACTTTAAAGTTTGTGACAGGATTTTTGCACAATCATGACCAAGTGAAACTGCCTACCCCAGCTTTAAGGTATCACTTCACCCACATCCCCAAAGAGCAAATTTTTCCTAACAACCATGTATGTGGTATCTAACTATGCAGATAGTTGAGGTTTTATGTGCTAAGGTTTTAAGATATTCATTTTGATTTGTGCTTCCCCAGCCCAATCCTATAGTGGTAACTGGAATCTTGTTTATGGTGCTCAAAGCAACAAAAAATTGAGTTTCAAAAAACACACAAATAGATCTCCTTTGACAGCAGACATTTGCATTATCTCGCAAACGGTTCTGTTTGAGCACAAGCCTAGTAGTATCGCATTTGTCTGGTTGGGGCATTTCCAGCATTTTGCAATGGCTGATTCAAACAGCAGGCTTCGACACAGTAGCTGTGTCCAATCCATATATCATACTACATACCAATTCTACGCAGGTTTTGAGAAGTGGCAAAATTAAATATATATAGTTCAAACGCTTAAGCTGTGAGTCAGAGTGGGTGGCAAATCCATACTACAGAACTGTCATGATAAGATTGCCGCCGTGTTATACACTCTTGTTTGCTAGACTCCCTCAGGGCTCAAAAGCTTTGACAAGTTGATACTCTTCATTTAAGACCAGACAAGGTTTTTAGAGAATGATTTTTCTCGAGCACTCGACAAAAATAGAGACATTTTAAAGCTGTGTAATTAAGTGACCTATATTGGACTTAATGCCATCGGGGAAAAAAACACTGCAGTTCATTACCTTTCTGAGTAAAATTATTGATTTCTGTTTTAAATAAGGCCTCCAGGTTTGTCAGATGAAAAAGATTCAGATTAGGACTGTAATGATCCTGAATGGGCAGACTTGAATAGCTGTCAAATGGAAAATCATCAAAAACATCCAATGCTATTTTTGACAGATCAAGGCAAAAACATTTTTTTGACAGAAAGAGTAAGCAGAGCTGCCACTAAATTGACAGATTGACTGCCAAAAATAGAGTTGTCGTCTTTGGCTCTTTTGTCTCAGACGAACCACCAGGAACTCTTCTTAAAACCGTATGGATCAAATTACTCTGCAGCTCGCTGGGATTTTCCTCTGATCCTGTACCTTGGCTTTTATGTATGGAACAATGACTGCAAGCCTTTAGATGCATGCTGTGTCTGCCAGCAGCTGGAGTGCATTGTCATCCTTAATACCGAGCGCGAATAACACTGTTTTTCCATTTGCCTGCCATGGTGTGTTCCTGTGCCCAGGGAAAGCCTGTGTCCTCAAATGCCTGCTGGATATTCACAAAGTGTTCCGAGAGAACGACCCAGCCTACATACTGAACGATCTGTACATCACAGACTACTGCATCTGGATCCAGAGGGTCAAGTAAGTTCAGCAACACACACAAACAAATCCATGCACACACACCTGAGAGACCTTCATCTTCAGAGAATTACCTTCAGAGCCGAGGAGAGTGCCACTCAGCCCCCATGATGCATCAGTGCTTTAGAGGAGAGGATTAGACGAGTCATTTGTCACAGCAGGGCCAATTGAATGACCGAGGCAGCGAGAGATGCAATCTCCCTTGTCTCCATTATCATGTGTCAAAAGTACCATCAGTGAGTCTTAAAAGAGCCAGCTGCACTCAGCAGATTCACTCTCTATGAAACTTTTAAGAGCGCACATGTGTGTGCCGGGGCTTCTCACATCTTCCGCTGGTGTAACCTTCCACTCAGCGATCGCGAGCCAGACACGCAAAATCTGCACTTTTTCTCAAAATGATACAGGTTTGATGGCTCTCTCCTCCTCAGAGCACATATTTTACAATTACTTACACATTTCAAATGTGAGCCTGCGAGCACATTACTCAGTAATGAGCTCTGTTTTACTCTTGGCCAGGGTTCAGCCAAGTGGTGTGCTCGCCTGGAAAAAGCCCAGTTGAAAAATGTGTGCCTGATGTTGTAGGCTCGGCGCCCAGATGCAGACACGATAAAAGGTCTGCAGGGATTTAGTGCCCCCCCTCCTCCCCTTCTCCTCCTCCTCTTCACATTCTCATTTCTACATTTTTGGAATCTTAATGGGTGGGAAAGATGTCTCTCTGCGAAGACACACTTGTACTTTTAAAGGCTCTCTATCTCTCGAGCTTCTGGAGCTCCGTCAGCTCGCTGAAAAACTCAATCAGTCTCTTCTTAGCTGAGGGGCAGCGGAGCACCGCCTCCCCTCCCTGCTCCTCCTCTCTGTTCCTCCGCTGTACATTGGAACTAAATGTCAGCTTGACCTAACATGCTGACTCCTACTACGCCCTGCATCGATCATTAAATGGATTAGCCCGTGCTCTCGTAGTGGCACCCTGTGATTGAATTGTTACATTTCCCTTCTCTGTTTTGTTTTTTTCCTGTCAATAAAGTAGGTGAAGTTTTTTTATCCACTTGTATAAGCTGTCATGTTGTGAAAAACACATGTGGATTAGTAAAACCACTTCTGTCTCCAACCACTTAAAAGACTAACCAGGCATGTATGTATTGCTGTTTGTTGTTTCAGTAGAGATCTTCTGGCTCAGTTGAAATTCGATACAATTTTCACTCGTGGTTCCTGAAACTATTTTCCCGTGTTTGGAGTATGATAATAAAAGGAGCCTGCAGTCAAAATGCAAAGCAGCTCAGGAGAGCTAGGCCTGTGGTTTCCACAGACCAAACCTCCGCTATCATACATGCGGTTTGTTGTGGCAGCCCTTTGTGTTTCTGACAGGTTTGATGACAGATCGTGTAGGCATTGCTTTCTTCAGTGCGAGATATTCCCCCAGCGCGGGATAAGTCATCCTCCGCTAAGTGAGTCGCCTCTGGGAGCCGAGCGGTAAGATGAGATGTAATCTATACCCCCGGTGCAATGCCCGTATCTTGTCACCCCGTGCAGCCGACGAGGCAGACGCGATCAGCTGTGCATGATGGACATGGCGATTAATGGATGTTTGTTGGCCGGGAGGGTTGATTTATTTAATCTCTGCTCTGTCCCACATGCATTTCTACTCCTAAAGTTGCTCTGACTGCCGAGACATCGGTCTCAAATTTACAGCCTCGTAAAGACTTCACTCTGATTTAAGCCTCAGGGCAGGCGCTCCCCTTTACTCTGACACAGAGTCGGAGCAGAACCTTGCACATTGAAATAAAGAGTGCAACCTCAAAGCAAATTGCTCTTCACTTTGTCTCAGTGATTTGGAACTTTTTTTTTTTTTTTTTGTTTCACACCGTGGTGGTCACCGTTTACACACACACATTTCTTTTGTTAGTAACACTTTGGACTCACACCCATCTAATCCCAATTATTGTCAGCAGCAAGTATCCTTCCAAATTAAGCAGCAGTCTCCAGTTCATTAGTTTCAGGGTATGCTTTTGGAAGTCCTCAGATGCCAAAGCCCCTGCAGAGCTGCTGGACTGCAAAGAAGAAGCAAGTCGCCTCACTTTCTCTCCCTCTTTGTCGTCTGTGCCTTTATCAAAAAGCTTGGAGAGACGCCAATGCAGATTCACGGCAGCCAGCGCAGACAAAGCTCATAAGCCTGGTGTTGTGTTACACTACCTCAGTCAAATCAGAGAGGCTACTTCCATTTTCAGCGCCGGTTCACTTGAAACCCTCCACCCACCCTCATTAATTGGGTCAATTAGATTCTAGCAGGAAAAAAACATGGCAAGTGATGTGCTCCAGGGTTTGTCTGAGAGGAGGGAAGTGAGGTAGATTCATGTTTCATGTGAAGTCATTATTTTCTGCTAGTCCTTACAGGAATACTTCACCCACAAAATGACCATTTGTAAATCAGTTAGTCTTGCTGTGTTACCTTGAATTTGCATAGAAAACTTTGTTTGTCTTGCATGCCTCCATGGAAATGGCAAACATATTGATTTATTGGTTGATTGGGGACCATGCTAACAACAGCAAAACTATATCAAAACTATATCTATTTACAAACTCAAACACAACTCATGCATGTATAATCCAAATCTCATTCACCCATTCACATGCTTAGTACTTCCCAAACACATGCAGACTTGAATTATACTGCACAAGTGGTGTGAGAGTTTATAAACTGATGTTTTAATAGATTTGCTGTTGTTAAACATGGACCCCTGTCAGTTAATAAATTAATATGTTAGCCATTTTCCCTGGAGGCATGCGTTTTCTTCACAAATTCAAGGTAACTTGGCATCACTAATTGATTTACACATGGGCAATTTGTGGGTGAATTATTCCCTTGAAAAGTCTTAAAATGTTTTAAATTCATTTTATGCCTCTGCATCAGTGATAGCCGTGGCCGGAGGCATTATGTTTTAGGTTGTCTGTCCGTCCAAACGTCTGTCCGTCCATCTGTTGTGTTGTTGTGAACCCAATCTTTCTCGGACACCTTGAGGGAATTCCTCTTAATTTGGCACACACCTTCACTTGAATAATGATGAACTGATTAGATTTTAGTGGTTATAGGTCAAGGTCACTGTGACCATGTCTGTCTCATTCTTGTGGATGTGATATCTTAAGCCTAGTTCACATTACACGATTTTCACCACGATATTGACGTCGCAGAGGATCTTGAGAGCCACCTTGGGTCGGGGGTGAGTCAGCAGATCTTCTACCACCACAAGTCCTCGTGTGAACAAGCCTACGGGCAAGTCGCCCCTCGTCCGTGACTGGGACTGGATATCTGGCATGGTAGAAAAGTGGAGAAGTGTGACACGACTGACACAGAGCATCGGCCAATGAGAGGTGGGATACATCCCACGTCCGCATGCAGGAGGACCGAAGAAATGTGAGGAGGACAAGCTGCAGGGTTGCCACTTGCCAGGTCTTAGGTGCTTGAATAAGATTAAAATTATCTGTTCAAAAATCTGTCTTAAGTTAAAAGTCATCTTTAAAAGGTCTTAAAAATTTTAGTGTCTGATACCTGTAGATGCCCTGTGGAAAGAGAAAAATGGATTCTGTGTATGTTTTCTTCCTTTTTGTTTTTTTGTTTTGTTTTTTTCCCCGCGTGAATCTGTGACTTGTCTGTATGATGTGGGAAGTGAACAGTCACACATTGCTCCAGAGACTGGAAAATTGACAAGAAATGGCTTAGGGATAAACCGAGCCTCGCGCCATAACAGCTGCATGGACAGATTCAAATAGTTGTGAATGGAAGGTGTGAAGTGAGCAGTCCCTAAAATAGTGGGTGTTGTTTTCATTGAAGAAAGAGAGTACAACTAAGACAAGAACGTGTGCAGCATTGCATGAAATCACCAAAAGAAAACTGCCAAAAATGAAGTCGTAAACATTCTTTTTCCTGAGACCATCCTTTTATTTCTGGAGGATGAACCAGCCCTCAGGATTTCCACACACTCTCCTCCCCTTTGCCTCATTCGTCCTCTGTATTGTGTGCATGACAATGGCCCACGGGGAGAGTCGGCAGCTCTGACAGCAGCTCCCCCGCAGGGAATAGCATCTGGCGCTCCAACAACCGGGGAACGTCTCAGGGCAACGGGGTCAAGCACGGGGTCAGCGTGTCAGCCAAGACCTGCGGTTAACGCCTTGGAAATGCACTTGTGCGTGGTGGTGTGGTGTTAACACCCATCCCCCCCCCCCCCCCCCGGTCGAGCTTGGCTGGTCAATTCACCTCAGTACTCCTCTTTGTGATTGTAAAGCTCAAAGCACTTATTACCCAGATTTCCCCTCGGCTACTTAGCGTAATAGGTGTTTTCATTTCACTTGTGCCCTGGGGCTTTTCCCGGAGAATTAAAATTAGGTATTGCAGCCAACTTCTGTGGTGGGATGCTCCCCATGTAGACGAAAATGGGGAATTGTCCTGCTGGCGTGTGTGTGTGTGTGCTTGTGTGTGTGTGTGTCCCTCCCTCAACCACACAGCTGATGTGACAACCAGATGTTTGCTGGGAAGCACCAGGCAGCGCCACACGACTGTCAAACGCCCGTCCTGAAGGCTTTGAAACAGATAATGGAGCTGCTCTATCAGATGTTAGCCTCAGCACTGAAGGAGATACTAGAGGCCCCCGCTGGGGAGAACAAAGATGCAAATGTCTGCCAGCTAACAGGGATAAGTAGTACAGATTTCCTCCCAGCATGAGGCCACTCCAGCTTTTTGTCTTGAGTACACAGGCTCATCTTAAACACATACTTACACACTGTGTTTGCATAATTTCCTCTATCCATGCTTGGAGTGCCCACTCCAGTTATTTCAGTCGATTGTTGTAAAGGGATTTCTTGTCTCTTTGCAGCCTTGAAGCCCTGCACATCTAAACAGATGCTGATTAAACAACTGCTCCTAACATCATCATTTCTGTCACTTCTAGAAATATAAACAAAATATTAACCGCTGAATATAAAGGAGACACCAATGAATGGAGGCAGAAAAAGCAGATAGTAATGAGCTGAACATAGTTTCTAGTAAAGATCCCACAATCCCAACAGCAGAGTGTAACTAAAAGTGTTGCCAAGCTGCAATGTTAAAAACAGCACTGTAAAATCCAAGCCTGGGGGCTTTTTAGAGCACAAACCAAACTAAAGTCTGCAACAGTGAAGATACAGATGATAAAATTTTCAACTTGACTTTTAAACTTAAATGGCAATGTGGGAAATAGAATAGAACTGGTCAGGTTAGGCTTTTTAAAGAATTCTCCTAAATTCCTTCTTGTGCTCCAACACACCAAAGCCTTAAAAGAAAATAAATTTCAAGATAAACAAAGTTTATTTTTGTAGATTTGTTCATTCTGTCTGATGGTTAGATGGTTATTTTACTCACTAAGATAATAGTTAAGATCCTTGAACATGGGTGAACATAGATTGTACATTATTACAATTCACTTTGAGGGGAACGTTAATGTCCCTACAAAATTTCCCGGCAATCCATTCCACAGCTGCTTTTTCAGTTCTCATACAACAGTTCATATAATATTCTACGAAAACGTGCACACAAATGTTTATGTGTTATCTAAAGAATTAGCAACCCAGGAACGATGTCACATACTTAATGTAAAGTTGTGTAGATTGGGTTTAGGATAAGAAACGCGGTGACAACGCGTTGGTCACGTGACTGCAGCATTCCCAAATACGTGGGTTATATGCAACTTAGTGGCCTATGACAACACTGGATGTATAGAATTTTGGTGCATTACTTTTCATAGGTATATGCGAACAGTGCATGAGAACAGCCTCACAACATTAAGCCAAAATTGAACAAGGAAGTCTACAAACGCTGATGCCCATTTACAGACACGTTAGCTCTTAATTTGAAAACTGCCTACATTTTCTGATATCAATAGGCAATGCAAATCTGTGGGATTTCTATACAACCTTTAAGGTCCGTTGTGAAATCGCCCTCAAATCCCAGCAGTAGTGTTTCTGAGTTAATGATTATCATAACTGATGGGAATGGTGTCCAAAACAGCGACAAAACTGATCCAGGTTGTAAAGAAAAAAAAATTCCTTTAAAATGTCACACCTTACGATAGAGGTCTTCGTGGGTCAACCTGGACCATTAGAATTGAGATCCGACCTGGGACCCATGCAGGTCGGGTACATATTTTGATATGGCCGAACAGGCCTGGGTCGGGTTCCATTCTGTTGCTGTGGGTACCGGGTCTGTTTATCATTATGTGTAATACCTAAGTGGTTCTGAACAGACCTGTGATCAGCGCTGATCACGAAAGTAAGGCGAAAACAAACTTTGAGCAGCAGTGCCAGCAAGGTGGAGACAGAGCGGTGGAAAGATGGATACCTTCTTCACTGAGGTGAAAAAGAAGCTAAAAGAAAACAAACATAAAGAGATCACACCTAGCTGCGCCTCTTCTGTCTGGGCCTCTTTCATACAAATGGTTGACAAAGACAACAAGGAAGTAAGCACTGTTAAATGTATTACATGTGTGGTGGACAGTTATATTTTGTGTTTAACGGGGTATCATTGGAGGATACAGTAAACTCAGGTATTTTACTGATCCCCAGCCAAGGAAATTAAGGCATTAGCAGCTCACATCACAGTGACAAACTAAAACTAAACTAAAACAAAAAGACAAGATGTGAAACATTAATCTTTATTCTATCGGACATGATAAACGTTTTTAGCAGTAAGACAGCATTTTTTGTAGCATTATTAGTAACCAGGTTTGTCAGGTCCATAAATTGAACCAGAGCATTCTCTCTTGGACATGCACCAGGTCAGGTCTATGTATTTTAAAAAATGATCATGTCCAATCAGAACTCTGAATGAATTTCCAGGGTCGATTAGGGTTTGTGTCCATCATTTTGGACCCGTGGAGACTTCTACCTGACAGTCAACAGACATTTATGATGAATCAGTGTTTGTTCAGTACAATAAGTCTTTCATAGGCAGCTATAAGTCTGCACTGGAACTTTGGCATGTTGAATAAATACATCTGTGTTTCTCATTTCTGGAATCGAAGTGGCATCCAATGCCTCAGACCCTTCCAGTATTCAGTCACAGTGACGGATCACATCTCCCAGTGTCGGCTTTTATCCCCCTCAGCTAGTGAGTGATGCATTTTGCGAGTTACACTGAGGAAATGCTGGTGCTCATATTACACAGATTTATACATCTGAGGACAAGCTTTATCTGAGATGTTTTCAAGAGCACAGACGTGCTGAACGAGTCGCTCTTTCAATGAACATGAGCCCGATGAAAGAAATGTCAGATTGTAATTTAGCTCAGCTCTTACACACACACACACACGCACGCACATACATCCCATTCTCATCTAAAGACTTTGGCAGATGGAGGCGTCTTTGTCTCGCCAGAAGTTTTCCAACCTTGAAAAAGCCACCCCTCCTCCGTTTAATGAAGGCAAGCCACAACAGCGGTGTAGTAATGACTGGATTGTGTACAACATTATCCCTCCCCCTCCTGGACACAGCTATTGTATTCACCACAGGCCGAGCTTCTCCAACCACAGAGCAAGGGAGGAGAGAGAAAACAAGCGCGCCTCCCCGATGTTAACTCAATAATGACTTCCCACGGGGGGAAAGAGAATACAGGGCAGTCTTTGAAGTGGCTGTGCTGCAGGAGGCTCTTCTGCCCCAGTCTCACTACAGGAAGCTCTCATGTGGGTTATATAGAGCCTGGGACCTAAACAGGCTCCATACAGCCTGCGCACCCTCATCATCATTAGCCGAGGTCACATTAATGTCTTGATGTCCTGTAGCCACTGTGGGAAAAGGCTATTTGTCACTGTGTTAAAAGTTGTGGGGATCTTAGCTCAAGTTTTGTCTGTTTTTAGTGGCTTTCACACATGGAGACCACAAAATAGCTGGACTCAGTTATCCAAAGAATGCAGTGGTTTTTGTTATTCACATCTTCAGACAACTTGTGTGTTGACATCATTGTGTATGAGAGTAAGCATTGCCTGTGTGAGACTACATGTCTCCGGTACTCATCTTTAATTTGTAATGCACAGATTGATTTGGAAAGTCTGCCAGCGTGGTGCATTTATGGGCTACTGTGTATATTGGAAAATCAGCTTTCACTACATGGACGATTAGCTGATTAATTTCATGGTTGAGGAATGGCAGTGTTGGTTGGTCGGTCCACCACTTTGGTTTAGACTGAAATGTATCAACAGCTATTGGATGCATTGCCATGAAATTTGGTTAATATCTGCGTGATGTCCAACAAATGTGTCATGAAGACTTTGTTAATCCCCAGCACCATGAGGTTCACATTTGAGGTTTTGAGGGAAATATCTTGATAGCTATTGGATGGATTGCCATGAAATTTGGTGCAGACATTCATGCTGCCCTCAGGATAAATTGTAATAACTTTGGACACTCCTTAACTTTTGATCTAACACCATCATCGGGTTAAAATTTAATTTTGTTTGGTTTATGACCAAATACCTGTAAAAGTATTAACATTCCCATCACTTATCATTTAGTGTGTTGAATCAATGCATTGCCTCATCAATGGGGGCATGTTGCTTTAAGTACTAGTTAATATGAAATACAGTCCAACACGTCTAGTCTGAGAGCCTTGAATTTGAAGACTTTTCAGACACAAAAAGGATTTCACAACACTGAAGAGTTGAGGTCTCCGTGTCTCCTTTTGTATCATTCTGTGTCCTCTATCTAAATTTTGAGGGTTTTGTGAGTCCGTGAACGCATCACAGGCAGAGCACTCCATGAGTTCTCTTTTTTCCCTCCGCAGCAGTTTGTGACTACCAGGAGAATAGTTGATCTGTGGATCCATTCAGAGCTGATGAAATCACATCAGTGGATTAGAGGAGCAGCTGCTGCGAGTGAATGCAAACTTGTACAGCCAGCACGATGGACGGTTAGGTTTCACTTTTCAATGCACCTGACATTCTGCCTCTCCATCATGTGGTGCTATAAGTCACCAAATGGTTTATATATTCCGGTGGCACTCCTAATAAACTGTCCAGCTCCAAAAATAGAAAATCTATTAGTGGTGGCAGATTTAATCGTGGCGGGCTGCCACAGATAAATGAATGTGAGGGAAACCCTGTGTCATCCAATGTAATTGCTGACACAAACAGTGACTACGTTTACATGCACAAACTATTCAATTTTTTGCCCTTAACTTAAAAAGACAATGTTCCTGCTAAGCTGTTTACATGGCTAATACAAATAGATATTCTACTACTATACTATACTATTATACCGATTAACCTGCGGCCATGCATACTCTGATTAACATGCCCTTAGATGTCGTTTGTCACAACTAAACATGGAAGAGTGAACTAACTGTTGCTTGTGTCAGGATTTTCTCAGTTTTCCACCAGTGACAAACTTGTTGGATTATGTAAACACAGCCTCCCTCTTTCATTCTTTCAACCTCTTTCTTGAAAAGGTTGGCATTGCAATACTTGCACATATCCAAAAACCTACTGATATCAAAGTCCTTCATAATGTTAGAAAGTAGGTGTTTTTCTTCTTCTGACCAGAAATGTAGGCTTTTCCTTTGGCAATGCATCTGTACCTCACAGCCTTACAAACTGTTGCCTAGTCAGTTTGTGTTCAACACACAGAGCTGAAAGTAAACAGGCAAGAGGCTGTGTTTCACAATCTAGTTTATATGAGCAATGCAAACAATACGAGCTTCATGGCATAGAGGAGTGTGCTATGTCAGGCAAAATAATACTTGTCAGTAGGATCAATAGAATGCATTAGAGGATAAATATGGTAATGTAGAATATTACCATACTAATCCTTTAATGCAAGACGCAATCAAATTCCTCTTCACAATGTACATAGCATTTTTCATGTTTTATGAGTTTTATTTGATAGGATTTACAGATTTTGGAGCCTGAGAATATCGTGCATTTCAGCCGCACTCACAGCTTCAGGTCTGAAACCATGGAGGAAGATTTTTCACAAATCTTTTTTCTACATTCTGAGCTGGCAAGTTGCCCAAGCACCTTAGCAGGAAAAATCGACTTTGGCTACTGTTTTCAAATGCCGCCACGTTGTGACAGCGAAAACTGCCAAAACATTTTTGGATTAAGGCGTATGTGAGAAAGGGCATCTCCCTCCTTTCCCACATCCCCACTTTCTTCCTTTCTCAGCATACAGAGGCGTATGTGCACAACTATAAGATCTGTTTACACAGTCCCTCCTGAGGTCTTAAATGAATACACAGCCCCTACACGCTACTTCCATAAACACTTTACTCGCCAGAATAGGGAGCTCATTAGGGCTGCACGGTAATGAGGAGCCATCCTGGTGCTCAGCAGTGGGTTAATTGGGCCAGAGAGGGCACCAAGAGCCGAGTGTGAAAATGTGAATGGCAGCGGAAGAGTAGTCCCTCCGCACACACGCACGCACACACACACACACCCACACACACACACACACACACACAGAGCTCACACACTTTATCCCACTCTGAATGGACATAGTCTGAATCGCAGTGACCCGCAGAGGTCACCTTGTAATCACCATGGCAATAGGGGCGGCACACACGCCCTAGCCGCACTGGGGGACGAATAGCAACCACTTAAGTTTTTGGCAGCATGGCAGGCATTCCCAGCGTGAATAATGTGCAGGCGGGGGCCTCCCAACAATCTGATGGCTTTACACAAATGGGGCCTTGTAGGAGGACATTCATCAGCAATAAAACACCTTCTCTGTCTTCAATGAGTCTGTTGTGTCTTCTGTGGCGACACAACTATAAAACTGAAGCCAAGGGACAGGGACATTGTTTAATGTACTGCTTTATGAGAGCATTCTCTTAATCTTAATCTTCGGAGACATTCAGCTGTGGGGGCTGCGGCTCGGAGCCATTCTCTGTCCAGACTTTTATTGACTGTATTGCAGTCAGACTTTGTGCACAACTGCAGTGTCGGGCCATTCAGGGTTACCCTGCTCCTGTTCTGCAGGATTTATTCTCAAACTGTGTTTGTTCTATTAGTTCCCTCTGCAGCCTGACTGTTGGGTAAAACATCCAGTTTAAAATTCACACTCTAAGGATTTTCTCTCTCAGCTCTGTTGTGCTGGAAAAAAAGAGTACAAATGAGTTCCTTAAAATATTAAAATCACATCTTGTGTGGTGTGAAAGGTTCCTCTGCTCGCCTCTGATTGTTACCAATCGCCGCTCCCTCTCCTCTTGCACTGTTTGCAGCCTCTAACTGGGCTTAGCCTCTTAGAATGTGGAGGTGAAAGTGTGAGCGTGTTTGCATGTGTGGACCGAGGAGGAGGTGGAGGAGGAGGAGGAGGAGGGGTCTGCCTCTGCCTCTGTAATCCCTCTCGCAGTCTCTTATCACCTCGCACAGGGAGAGCAGCAGTGGGGGAGGAGAGGAGCCCGAGCCCAGTGTATCAGTGCAGCTCATCTTCCTACATTATTAAACATCCATATTTCCATATTTCATTGAGCCCCCCGCGCCTCTGCAAATCGCGGTCTACTTAGCATTCAGAATGGGATATGGTTAATGGGTATTAGATTTGTAGATGGTTATCCTGTGGCTATGTCTTTAGTACGCAGAGCCAGTCGATCAGTCAGTCGCTGTGCCTCTCTCTCTCTCGGGCACCACTGATGAAGTTGTAGTTTGATGTCTCTCTTTTTTCCGTCTTTGTGAAGTCATATGCCAGGTTTGTTGAGGAAAGGGATATTTTTTCTAACTTGTCCCCCTCTCCCAATCTTTATCTTCACAGGTCCAAAAAGATGTCAGCTTTGGCCGAGACGTTACAAAAAGCCTCCCTGCGGAAAAAAGATTTGAAGCTGGAACTCGAGGAGCTAGAGGAGGCAGCATCAATGGTGGCGGAGGAGGAAGAAGAGCAGGGAGCTTCCAAGCACGCTCCGATATCCCACAGTGACAGCAGCAGCGACTCCAGTGACAGCAGCAGCAGTGACTCGTCCGATGAGAGTGAGGCTGAAGGGCAAGGCTGCACTGAATCCAACGAGGGAGGAGGGGAACTGTCTAAGGACAACCCTCTACAGCCCCAACCCACCTCGGCTGCCTCTCCCATCCCCCAGGAACCCACAAGCACACTCCTCTCAGCAGTGAGGAAGGTGGACGCCCTCCCCGCAGCCTCAGAAGGCTCCAGGCAGCTGATCCAGGAGCTGGGGGAACGGGTGGCGGAGGAGCTGAGAATATCTGAAGGCTCCAGCTACAAAGCAGAGAGACAGTGTTCACAGGCGAACAGCGCTGCAGCGAAAACAGAAGCAACATCTGCGAGGAGCAGCAGTGGGACTTTATTAGAGCTGAGTCCTTGCAGAAACCCTCTGCTCATCGTCCAAACACAGGAGGATGATGAAGAGAGCGACTACATCTGCTGATAGACATTGTTGTGGATCCTGAAAGCCACTTGATGATTTTTGAACTGTTAACTCTGTGTAAGTGAGCGCAGATGTATTTGGTTTAATGACTTCATTTCCATATGATTTTAAGTGCTTTAACCCTCTTCTAAAGGACCTTATTGAATTATATTCTCTTAATTTATGAACTTGCTAAGCCTCATTAAAATGATATGGTTGTTTAATGAGCGAATGTGTGCTTTTAGTTTTTCTCATTTCATTAGAAGATAGAAGAGGGAGCCCTCTTCTTCTGTCTTGCTTTATGTGTTATATGATTTTCCTGCTACATGCTTTACAAATATATGTATTCTGTCTGAGTATACTTTGTTTTTTTATGAATTATTGCTGCTCCTTTTTTAATATGCAAAGTAATTCAACTAAATTTGAAAACTAGATTCCATACACTGACCTCTGCTACTAATACCCATGTATATGTCTAGGGTGCACAATATGGGTTCTTTTCAGCCTACTTCTCATGGCCAATATTGATAACTGATAAAAAGAAGTTCGTAACCTGTAGTTTACGTACACCTGAGGGTTAAGAAAGGCTATGATATACTGAGCAAAGGTGGGTGATGTTATTATTCCGTAGCTCTGACCTAACCACATCTAACTGACATTACTATTGTTTACACACCAAAAACCAAAAACAGTTTTTGACTCTTCAAATGTTCTTTTTTTTTTATTATTAATTTGTAAAGTCAATTAAAAACTTCACAAATACACTTCAGCTTTTGTTTGTTTTGCCTAAGATTTCAAATTAAATGCTTTGACATAACTTGTCAAATCTGACATGCAGTGCTTAATTTGTAAAATTAGAAGTAGGGGAACACTTTGGGCCTCTGAGAGAGCAGTGTTCCCCCACTCCCAAAAGTGGGGGAACACTTTTTTAAGCGGCACCTGAGCCGCCTCACTGCACGACCCCGAATGGAATGGTTGTGACATCTAGTGTTGTCACGGTACCAAAATTGGGACCCACTGTACGATACCAGTTAAAGTATCACAGTTCTGAGTAGTATCATGATACCACAGCAAAAATGAGGCAAATGTGCCTTTTGTCATTTATAAAAAGATAAATCACTTACATACATCAATGATATTTCAATGGAATAAATTACTTATTGACTTATTCTATGAGCCAGCCGGCCGCCAGTCAAATTGAAGAAGAAGGAAGCGCATACCGTATGCGCACCGGTTGTTGTGGGCTGGGCCGAGTCAAAGTCCAGGGCTGTTTTTTAGTCCCAGTCCGCCCCTGTCGGTAAGCCGTTATCTTGCGCCGCAGAGCCGCCACAGGCTATCTGACTGCTGTATTCCTGTCTGTGACCCCCGTTCAACCCACAACCGGCAGGATTCACCTTTCGTTTCTGCTGCTGGTTGAAATCTGTACTCGCACAGCGTGCTGAATGATTTATTTTGCTCGCACAAAACTACTTTTAGTCGCAAACGCAAGTAAAAAAAGAGCTCTGTGGAAAACAAATCACTGCCGACAAGTAAAAAGAAATAAATAATAACTTTCACTGCTCAAAGATACTCACATGTCTGGAAAACAAACCACTACAGCAGCATATTGAGTGCCAGGTGGCCAAATAAAGGCTCTGTGTTTCCTGTACATTGATTTATTAGTGACGGCCTGACACAATGTCAATTCTGACCTGCCGAATTTTGATGGTTTTCATTTACCATACAAAATGAGTAAATTCTTTTTTTTTTAATTTTTTTTTTTTTTTTTGTGGAGCTGCACACAGTGTATTGATTTGCTCAGCTGCTCTTTGTTCCGCCCTCCCTAAAACTAGAAAGCCTTTATTGTCTTGCATAGGTATACAGCGAAATAAGTTGTGACACTCAAGTGATGCATTCCAACAAAGAACATAACAAAAATAAGACACAGGACATTGAGTGAGGATAAAAAATGCAATAGCTACATAAATATAAAAGTATTTAAAGTACAGCAAAGTGCACAGTGAATGGCAGAATGACAGCAGTAAACTTTATTTGATTTTTGTTTTATTTAGTGTGCTGATGGCTGTGGGAAAGAAACTGTCTCTGAGTCTGGTGGTTCATGTTTTGGCAGCTCTGTAGCATCTGCCAGACTCTCTCTCTATTTATCATGAGACCGTAGCGCACCCTGCAGTTCACCTGCACACACAGTGACAGGGCTAACTGTTAGCACCACATGGCTAACATTACTGAATGAGTTTAACGACATAACGCGGCTAACGTTACCTAGCGGTCATTAACGGGTT
Organism: Epinephelus fuscoguttatus; assembly: GCF_011397635.1. Taxonomy (NCBI): domain Eukaryota; kingdom Metazoa; phylum Chordata; class Actinopteri; order Perciformes; family Serranidae; genus Epinephelus; species Epinephelus fuscoguttatus. The sequence goes on from NC_064752.1 coordinate 42,501,314, forward strand.
TAAAGACGGAGTCAAACTGTTTCATTGTTAGTGTGGTTTGTCGGGGCCGTTTAACAGCTCGGTGTTAAATGTTAGCCTCTGCTTCTGTGTTAGCTCGAGCTAACCGGGCAGACATTGAACTGAGCGTTTGCTGGGAAGGCAGCGACTCCATGAGCGGTCCTTGAGCGCTGTATCTCTAAAACCGTGGGAAAACATCCACACTGGCAACAACATGTTGGATCTCTAGTTAGCATGCTGTGCTTGCCCCTCTTCTTCTTCTTCTCTGTGCTTATTGGCGGTGTAGATGCTGCGCCAGTTAAGTAAATGAAAGCAGTTTGGCTTTATGTTATCGATTCTATTTATCAGCTATAATTTTATCATCTGAATAAAAAAATGATGATAGAAATTATCACCCAGATATATATCTTGCATCCCTATATATTGCCATACCCACATTAACAATATTCAGTCTATATATCCTGGCAAATAAAACAGGAATGTCGTTCCAGGGACCTGACAAACATTTTTCATTGTTGATTGCTGGATGTCTCTCTGCCAAGGTGGCTGGCAGAGCTACTTTTGGGGAGCTTTTCTTTCCCTAATAAACAGAAGGAAAAGCACCAACCTCTTCCTAAAGCATTGATTGAAGTGGAAAAGACTCTGTCGGCACTAAACAGGGCTGCAGAGCACGCAGGAGTGATTGATTCATCTGGCATGAATGGAGGAGCGCCGTCAACACAGCTCAATATCATCGGCCCGCGTCTAGCAGGCGAGAGAAAACAAACAAGGAAGCACATGTCAGGCAGATAGATGAGGGCTGCGAGCGAGGCTGCGGCACGGGAGCCGTTTGTTTGAGAGATAAGAGCACCCTGCGGCCCGAGGCAGCCGCGAGATAGAGGAGCAGAGGGCCAGCAGAGAGCCAGCAGAGACTAACTGACACTCTGGCCAGCTCAGGCGTGGAGATGTCCACATACATTGGCAGCAGCAGTATCCACCTAAAGTAAAATATATTTAAATTTGTGTCTCCTGGGTGGATTTGTGTTGATTACTGTAATTGATGGAAGAGAAAAAGGGTACAGGAATGACCCAAATTAGCCAAATTTGTCAGGTTTAGTGATCCTAATGGGTCATAACTGGCGGAGGGGGTGATTGATCAAGCTCAGTGTTGCCTCGGGCTTTTTCAAGGCAAGTTTCATCCTGCATGAATGAAGGCAGCTCAGGAGCCGCGGGTGATGATGGCTCCTTAGGTAGGCGGTGTCTGTAGTATTGTGTTACCGAGATGGATGGTGTTGTTAAGCACCTCCCAAGAAGAGACAACCTCCTTGCAACACCCCCCTGGGAGCGAGCGCCATCACTGCTGTGACTGAGATGAGTTACATTGCGAGAGCCAGCCCATTTAAAACCCCTTTCGTTTTTGGAGACATGAGTCCAGGGACTGCGCGGCCCCCGCAGGCGGTGGTTCCCTCTCCCCGCTGGGGTTTCACATTGATTAAGTGACACCAGGCTCTCTTGCAGTTTTTCATTTTAAAGTGGCCTCCATATTCCCCCATTAGTGCAGACATCTCGGAGCCTGACCGGGGGATCCACGACCAATCTCAGCACTTCACTTGGTTCTTTGGCAATTAATACTCCTCGCCGACGGACATTTTTCAAGAGACTAGGCCATAGTTTAATGAACGCAGCTGATAAATTATACAAGGCAGTAATAAATGTGATGTCTATGCTCTATTTTGACTTAGATTTGATAAATCAGCCCCTTACTCGTGTAGTGAGTGCGCCCTTTGACCCTCAAGGGTCTAAGAAACTGGAGTAATGTGTTCAGGACTCATGTGGGCCACTGTCGTAATTGGCCCATTAGCAGCAGCACGTCTAATAAAGACAAGCTGCTAAAGCTTGTGATATATTTGCTTTCGCTGATGCATATGTGTAGATGAACAGCTGCATTGTTCAGATACTTGCCTGCACACTTTACGTGTACCTGGAGAATAAAATCGGTAGTGGACAGGTCAAGGTTGAATCATCTCCAGCCACCTTTTTTGATAATAACAAAAAAAAGTAACCATTGCATGTGGGAGCTCATTCTTGACCTTGGAACTAACAGTTTGACTAAATACGCTTGTTCAATAGTTAGATGAGTAGAGCTATACTGCTGTCATATATCTAAAGCTCACTGATTAACTGATCTATGGAAGCCCATAGGGGACTATTAAAATTATAATGTAAACTTAAATAACTAAAAATATAATGCTACAATAGCATTTTAATATTCCACATATGTCAGTGTTATTTGAGTCAAAAATAAAAGGAAAATGAAATAATCCAATTTGCATTTTGACTTACCCACATGGGCATTCTGTGCCTGTATTAAAATGAAAATGTAAAAGCTGTTTCATATTTAATATTTTAGGTTGTACCCTGCTGTGCTGTATGGAAGCTTGAGACTCCACGAAGTTGGCACATAACCCCACTGAAAGACCACATTAGTCTTTGTATGGATCAAACAAACAAGATATAACATTAATGAGCTTCTGTGGTGCAGGTAGGTGCATCTATTATTTACTGTTGGACACAGTCTTTGTGCTAAGCTAAGCTAACCCTCCCCTGACTTCATATTTAACAGGCAGGTATGAGGGTGAAGTCTCTAAAAAAATTGAGCAGATGATGTGCTGCCAACAACAGCACACACAGCGAAGACAAGTAAACTGCAGAAAATCAATGACGAAAAGCAAGCTATTCAGGAAGAGACTGAAAGAGGACAGGATCTGAAAGGATTCAAAACCAAAATCGAAACGTAAGCTGCGTGCTGAAGAGCTTGATTGAGTGAGAAGATGCACAAACAGTGATTGCGTTAGAGACTCCTCCTGGCTCTGATTGGCTGTTTTCGTTCAGGCACGGTAGATTCTTTCAAATGCCATTAGCAGCACAAGGAGGAGCCAGAGGAACCTGATTTTTTCCTAGATTATCTGTCTCATGTACTACTGATTTTTTTTTTTTTTCCAGGAACTTTAACCCAAGGTCTAGTTACCTTTTTTTATTAGGAGCCATATTTAACATATGGAACATCTATAAAGCATCCCAATCACATCTTGTGGACAAAAAACGGTCAGAAAAAAAACAGGATAATGTGGGTAGCTATTCTCCACAGCAATGCATAGCTAAAAGCAAGGAATATATAAGAAGCTTAAGACTTATTTACTTATACCATCTGTTGTATTTGTAGAGAATTAGAATTAGACCATATGAACTCACACATGGGTCCATTTGAAATCATTCAGGTTTTATGTCTGTGAAGATTAAGTGAACCATTTGGCCATGCGTGTACTGTGACCTTGCTTGCCTCACTGTGTATAAAAACCAAAAAATGAGCTCACTAATGTCATAATATATTCCCTCCTTTGTTTTTGTTTTAAATGGAGAAGGCAGCAGCAAGGACAGCGTGGTCGCTGCCCTCTCTCCTTGCGACACACTGCCTCTGCTTGATTGTAATAGAAAACTCAATCTCCTCTCCCGTTCCTGAGAGGCAAAGTGATTCTGGTGCTTGAAAAGATTAATAGCCCTCAAGAAGAAATGAATCAGGTGCTCTCCAGGGCCCGACCTCTCCAATGGGCGTGCAAATAGAAATCCTTTTGTGCACCCTCTTTCTCTCGCCGGCCGTGTCGCCCGGTGCGTCTCAGCTCTCCCTTTTGTGGCCTTCGTACTGTGTCATGTCGCTCCAGGCTTGGCCGACGAAGAAACGAGGAGCGGCTCCGGCGCTTGCGAAAAAGAGAAGCAGGTGGCCGTTCCCTTCAGCTCATTCTTCGGGCTTTGTAGTTGGCCCTCTTGAAATGACTGGCGTATGGTAATGAGGGAATGAGTGCATGGGATGTGTCAGTGTCTCTCAGGCTGACGGCGCTGACAGGGAGGGATTATCTAAATGGGCTATTTTCATGCTCTTAATCACAAAAGAAACAGTGAAATGCCCCCTTTCCGCAGTGTGTGGGAGCGTATGTGTGTGTGTGTGTGTGGTGGCTGCGTGTTGACAGTCGCTGGCATCCACTTGTCGTCAGTAGCGTTGCCTGGCTGATTCACTCTAATTGGTGTGAGCAATGTCCGTTAAATCACTCCCTAACTCTCAGTGGACATGTGCTATCAGGCAGCTTAATGCTGCAAATTGCCTCTGCCGTGCTAGAGCCGTGTGTGTGTGTGAGTATGTGTGTGTGTATGTGTGAGCGAGAAATCCTCTCATCGTTAAACCATCTTGTTAAGTGCGTTGGCGTAGCAGAGATGTTAGTAATTGTTAAGGTATAGGAGAGTCACCTGGAAGAGCATCCGCGCATCAAGCTTCCTCACACTCTAACCTGCTGTTGCCTGAATGCACATTGCAAACTATACACTCTTCCACTTAGTTCATTACAATGCTGCCCCTGAGGACGCGACAGTTGAGATGCAGCACAGCTCGTCAACATTTCACACGGGTAAACAACAGCACATTTCTAATGAGGCTGCTTCCACGCGGCGCTGTCTCGAGCCCATTCTCCTTTTGTCCACGACAGTTGTTCCTTATCTGAGCCAGTCCACGCTCGAGCGTATGTCTCCGCGCTTTCCAAAAAAGCTCCGGTCTTGTGTTTGTTTTCATAGCTAAAACAGCTGTCAAACACGATTAATATTTCAGCGAGAGAATGTGCTGGAGGGAACCTCTAAGTGCTAGGGGAGTTGGAAACAACAAACCAACACTGTTGCTCTCTGGCGTTCTCCCTCTCCGGCTGCGTCTGCTGTATATATATTCGCCTCTATCCTGCTCTGCTTTCGCGGAACTGAGCGGCTCTTTTATGACTCCTGCAACAAAGCTGCGCAGGGTGGAAATCAAAATAAACTGGGTAAAGCTCTCCTGGTTGGTTTCAACAAGCTGTTGGTGTATCACTTCATGGTAGTTTGAACAATCATCGCGTGGGCTCTTTGATGTTTCTTTCTCAGAGGCAAGCAGATCAGAGCTTCGTCAGGAGAGAACCTCTGAGCCGAACCTCCGAGGCAGTGCCTGCGTTTGCTCTGCCTTGAGTCCACAGGACGATGCCCTTTAGCCTTAGTGTTAAGTCCACGTTTCTGCCCCTCTTGGCTCACAGTGGAGCAGGCTGAGCCTCAGACTAATGATGCCTCACGGATGTAAGTATGTTGCAACTAGACGGTGAACAAAGGTTTCTCATGCTCCCTGAACACTCCGCAGACGAGCTCCCCTGACACTACCCGACACAGGTTCTTGACACATAAAAAGCTTTTGCATGCGCGTAAACACAGAAACACACTCCTCTCCTTTTCTAAATTCGCTCAGCAGTGTCAGTTCTAGTGCTTCTGTTGACGTGCCCTGAGCAAACAAACACACGGACTTTCCACCCTGATCATCCTGCCACGTTTCATCCAAGGCACCTCCGCAGCTCTCTTCCCAGTCAGTCCACCGCATTTCCTTTACCCTGCTCTTTCTATTTCATGCTCTGCCTCTCACACACTCCCTCGCCCTCTCACTTGTGGCCTTCTTTCTTATCTCCACCCAGCCTCTCTTTGCAGATCTCTTTAACGTGGTGTCAGCCAACCCCACGTCCGTCCCACCCAGTCGTGCAGCGTTTTCCAGCACCTCTCCTTTTCACCCCTACACACATCACAAGAGTTGGCCTCCTACCATATTCCTCCCCCCCGGGATGTGTTACATGAAAGCAGATACCCACACATGTGTCGCTTTGCCGATCCTGTCAGCATGTCACGGATCGGCCGCCCGCCATGATTCAATCGCTGTTCTCTGGCACGGAGAGGTGTAGATTACATCTGCATGGTTCAGCACCGTGCCTCCCAGCTGACACACGGCATCAACAGAGAGGGTAAAACATGGGGGTTTAGAGGGAGAAGAGAGGGAGGTGAAAGAGGAGAGGGGGGAAGGAAAATCACTGTCACTGTAGCACGCCTTTAAAAAGGCGCCTGTCTGAACTTCCTGCTCACACTGTCTTTCTAGTTTCTTGGAAAGACTTCTGCTGATTCCCATCAAAGAACCAGACTTGAGGCTAATGAAACGTTCCAGCGAGCCTGTTAACAAGGAGTAAAAAGCAGAAAATGACTAAAGTGTCATTAGGTTTACAGAATGTGGGGCCTCAGCACCGCCATCGACATCTGCCGTAACGTGACTGGCAGCTTGGTGGATTTTCCTGACATCAGAGCAGTGGAATACGCATGTTGTATGTTAATGCTGTGTCAAGCTGTGGGAGCAGTGTCAGATCAGATAAGAACTGATAATGTGGAATAAAACTATCTGCAGGCTGGCTGTGAGCTGAGTCACTCTGCACTTGAAAAGAGAAAGAAAGCTATCAGATAACCAGCTTGCAGTTGGATAACTGTTGATAAGGTTGATAGATCCCTTTACCTGTAAACAAGGGCTGTTGACCTCTGAACCCTTGCAGAGTGGCTGCTTTAACTGACCTTGGGCCAGGCCAAATGGCACAGGATGACTGAATGCATGCTGAGTGGAGAGACTTTGATCTCTCTGAGGGTGCGCTACAAGACTTAGTCTGATTTATTTGACAGGTTGTTTGCGTAGGTTTTCAGGAGTTTCAAACTGGTAGAAATATTTTTAATACATTTCCAGTGTAGAGGTTTGTTCGGTCATATTTCTCAGTCTGTGAACAGAGCTTGAGTGCTGAGTTTTTGGGAGCTGTGGCAATGACTTTCCAAAAGTGACTATCTGACAAGTATGCCCGTGCAGTGATTGGCCAGGTGTGCTTTCTTTTTTCACTCTTCACACAACTAATTCTGTCACTTGAGTGTAAACCAGTCTGAGTGCCTTTGAGCAGAGACTGTTTAGAAGTTTGTGCCGTTATCGCCGTTTTTGAAACAGATGGAAACACTTCCCTCAACTCTTTGTACAAACTTATTTGTTTGAAGCACACTGAAGTTCATACAGACTCGCACTGCCTCTTAGGTCAGTATTGCACACAGTGCCACTCAGGAAATGCCTATCCAGCTTCCAATACAATGTCACATTCTGAGTGGTGTGTAAGATTTGTGGGGATTCAGTGGCATCTAATGTTGAGAGTTGCAGATTGTAACCAGCTGAAACTTCTCCCTGTTAGAATTCCTTCTGTGTTCTTTGTTCAAGTCAAATTATCTGCAGAGGTCTCTTTGTCTCCAGACCGGATGATTAAAACAGATAAAAACACTGATTTAACCAGTTTCACGTTACAAATCAGTGATTCTCCTACACTGTTTGGCTTGTCGCAGATGGGCTGCTAGTCCAGCACCTGCTAATGTCAGGTCATCAATTTTCTCTAATATCTTAATGTGTGCTCATTTTATTTCTGGTCCAGATCTTCAGCTTTTTACCAGGAGGTGGAAGTCAGCTGATAGATCATATGACTCCTTTCTATGCAACCAACCGGCTAATCTCATTCAGGGCACCCTATTTAAAGTACTCTGGCATGCCTACTGTTGCTGCTTCCTCTGCAAGCTGCTTTGCAACCCGCCTCCACTACAGCTCCTCCTTTTTATGTTGTGTCTGACTTATCAGTGTCATTTCTGTTTGTCATTGATGCTGCTCTGTTCTGTTCCCAGGGGGTCTTTGCTGCTGCTTTTTCCAGGTTTTCCATGGAGGCGCATGGAAGGGCAGGGAGGTTCTCTCTCTCTTCCTCAGGCTTTCCTCATTTGCATGTGGAGGCGCAGAGAGGTGTGCTCTCTCTGCCTTAAGGCTGTCCACATAGGCGCATGGAAAGGCAGAGAGGCCCCAGAACAGATGATATACTCTATCTCCACCTATTTCCAAATAATGTTTCCAGAATCAAGTGTTGGTATCATGAAACAAAGCAGAATATCATTCATTAATAAAATGATAGTTAATTCAAGAATTCATGTGCATCAGCTGTTGGAAACAAAGAGTGTAACCCAAGGACCCTGGGCAACCGACTAAATGCAGCAGACAACTTCACTGTCAGATCAAAACCGGTTGAAGTCATCGACAAGAAGTCAAGAAGAGGCAGCACTCATATATGCCGCCAAACAGCATCCTTGGACAGAGACAGAGGTCATGTTTTCCCTGCACACTGTATATGACCACTCGTTACCATCACATGATCAAACCCTCTCATTTATGTCATTTAATGATAACTAACATCTCCATTTGCTGAATGAATGCCATAAAATGAAATATTGTAGTAAGTGGACTATTGAGCATACAATATTTTCTTACACTTATTGTCCCCAAAGGTCAAGAATAAACTTCTTTTGATTTCCATTAGAAACATATGCATTTATTTCATCCCATAATCTCTCATTCGAATAACATTAACATTCACTATTGGATCAAAAGACTTCAAATGCATATTTTTGGTAATACATCTGTTTGCAGGCTGGTCCAGCCCATCCTCTGATCTCAATGAACAGAGGGGGAGGATGATGGGAGAGTGGGATTTGCAGTCAGGCGAAAAGTGTATGTTCCTCTTTAATACATCCCAGCTCTGAGTGCGTAACCTTAACATGCACTAATCTCTCCAACACAAAAATCAATGAGGCGCCCACCCACCCACACAACATTCATCTCTGCAGCTGAGTCAGGAGACTCCAGCCTTCACACATCTGTGGGATGTTAGGATCGCTCATGGATTTACTCATGTGCCGACAAACCGCGCACGCTTGCTCACACACCTCTGCTCAGGTCACGGTGTATGTCCCATTATGAATCTCAGGAGACAACCGGACCTTTTTCTTTTTAGAAATATAAGATGATGTCACTTTGTCTTGAGGGGTCAAGTGGAGCTCACTACAGATGCTCATTATTCAGAACAAACTACCCGTCTTGTTTATTAAAACCTGTGTTGCAGTGGATAATCTTTTCTGTTGTTGAGAAAAAGTAAAACACAGTGAGCTGCCAGTTGTCCCACCAAATCCCAACAAAACACTCACTAATACAAATGAAGTATTTAAGCTAAATAACGCACTGATCTGGAAAGTATATGTCTTTACATGGTAATTAGCATTAAATATATATATATATAATATATATATATATATATATATAATAAATTAAATACACTCATCATTTTCTTGTGGAGACTTAGATGAGAAGACTGATACCACTCTCATGTCTAATGGTTTGTTAACACCATGCGAAGTGAGCACAATACATCTTCACAAAGTCAATGTGAAGATGCAAATACATCCGAATTTCCGCCAGGCAACACCAGTGATGTGACAGGAATGATGAGAATGACAAGAAGAGACAAAATTCACACTATTTGCGTGCATGAGAAATTCGCATTACACTGTGTCATGAAAGCCTATCAGTGTTGGTATCTAGTTGAGATTCTTCTGATGTTACTGAAAATCAGAAATAGAGGACAAGCTTACTGTCACAGTCTGTGGGCACCTGGAGCTCTTCCACCTTTTCCCAACTGGACGTGATTCGAATGAGCGAGCAGGAGAACGTCACATTATTTCAGTGATTTCTAATGAAGATGTTCTAACCTGCTCCGTGTGCCAGTGAGCAGGTTAAGCGACATGTGGCTTGTTTGAAAAACCACCCTGCTTGGGCGAAGCTTTGCGCACCTTCTGCTTGTTTTTAGAGCAACAACAAGCTGTTGTTCACACAGGGCTCGACAGGCTCCCTGAATGTTGCTGTTGCTCATAGTACATCCGAACGCTTTTTCACGCTCAATTTGCTAGAGGTTGCTGTCTCATTGTATGTAATGAAGAGGTGCACCACTCACTGTCAGCGCTGTACAGAGACAAAACAAAAACGGAGGTCAGTGAGCAAAGCCAAAAGACTACCTGGTAAGTTCTGAAAATATTTGTTTGTGACTTGTGTGAGCTATTTTGTTGAGCTGCCTCTTAGCAAAATGCTCTGAGAAATTTAAGTTGGTCTTTTACTGGAAACAGAAGGAGTGAAGCAGTAATGTTGCTGTGTTGGTTCACGCTGGTTCAGACCACGGAGCCTTCTTGTTTACCATGTTCGTATCACTTCACATCATTGTTCACATCACTGTATTCCAGCTATTGCTTGCACTTTACTGCAAACCAAGTCAGCTGTTAGCCATCTTCCCCAGTTAGCTCACACAAGTGTTGGCACAGCTGTTGAGAGTGAATATCCGCCACTTGCAAACCTCTCAAAAAACACTCCGGCAGCCGTATTCGCACATGTAACACAAGGTGAAATTTTGCCTTGTGTTCTGTATGAATACACCTTAGGTCCGTGTGCTAAATTTAAAGCTAGACCTCACGTGTGATTAGCATAGCTTAGCATAAGGACTGGAAGTGAGGGCAAACAAACTCCCCATAAAACCTATCTGTCAGTTCTACATTTCATTTTGTATGATTAAAAACAAACAAACAAAAAAAAACATAACACGTTAGCTAGTGGAGGGCTGTTGCGCATTTTGTTCCTTTTTGAAGTTTTGACAGAACCAGGCTAACGGTTGCATGCTGCTCCCAACAAGAGTGAGATCAATCCATTCATCTAACTCTCTGCAAGAAAGTGCATTTCACAAAATCCTTCACTGTGTTTCAAGAGCTGAAAGAAACTTAAAGTACTTTATGCAGAATGAGGTGCATTTTATATGAAGTTAAGTCCTCTGTAACTGTGGTGTATGTGTGAAGTTTCTGTCTGTACAATGTTGAATAGATCTACTGTACGTGCAACTAAAGTCTAGACTTAAATCTTATGAATAGTTGACCTCACTTTTTTCAGTTCTCTTGTACTGTGTACTTGTCAAAGAGCTCAACAAGTGCTCAGCATTCACACTGATCTCTCTCAAGGAGTCTGAAAAACAACAGTTAAGAAGTCTCAAAATCGATGAATCTCAGTATTCATGTCAGAGGGAAAGAGAGAGAGAGACAGAGAGCAACATATAGCAGAGAGTCTAGTGCCAACAGCCTCATTCTTAGAAATGTACATCTTGGCAGTCTCACAACCGTCCAGCCTGTTGGAGGATGCAAGCATGTGACCGAAGGCAGCGTGACAGGCTCTAATCGAGAACAGACCTTGATTCTGGACACCAGTTTCGAGAGAAAAAGAGCATCTTGTCATCTTCCAAACTGTGAGATGATGTCTATTTAGAACCTAATAGGGAAAGTATGCTGTGCTGTCAACTTGTTAGCTCTTGTTATGTCTGTTTGGCATCATTGTTACATACTATCCCGTATTTGTTTTTTTGTTTTTTTTTAAAGGAGTTTGTGACCTGAAATCAAGAGTACAGACTACAGCTCAGTCCTTCCCAGTTTATTTCCTTTGCCTTATTTATCCACACTGTATTGATTTTCATTGTGGAATTGCATGTGTCAGTTATTGTTTGACCTGTGATGACAGGTTGAGTTACAGTAACATAAAGGGTGAATTTTGTAACTTGTAGTTCAGTTAGTTGGCTGGTTCTCAAGGAATCATATCCACCTCTAGGGCAGTGGTTCTTAACCAAGAATCTGGTTACCCCCCAGGGGTTCCAAGGGGGGCCTAGAAAAACAGGAATGGTTTATTTTTACAATTTAATTCACTATAGAAGTGAGCCCAGTGTGAGTAAGAGTCATAAGAATGGCTATTCTGATCATAGCTTTTACTTCATCCTATTTCCTAAACTGTAGTTAACAACTACAGAGCAGGGGCCAGTTGCACAGAGCACCTTAAGGTGGCTCCTTAAGTATGACACTTAAGGCTTACAAAAATATCTCGCCAATAAGCAACTGGAAAGATCTCTTTGCATAAAAACGCAGAGCAGTCATTAATTGTAAAGGGGTTGGAAGAGCGCAGCATTGGAAAGTTGTGTGATCCAACCCCAGACGGTCACAATCATAATCTGACTTCTGGTCAATTTAAAGTGCAAAATCAGTTGCTCATCATTAAGCATGTCTATCACGTTCTCTCAGTTGTGGAACACTCTCGTTGGGATGCCATAATTTTTCTTATTTATCTCCATAAACTTACTGTGGTTAAGATGGAGTCAGAGGTACTTTATTTTTTTGTCCTTACTTTGGTTACTAAGTGTTTTTGTGCAACTGCTTAACAAACTTTAAGTAATTCCTTAAGTATAAGACCAAGATGAGGAGAAAAACTTAAATCTTTAAGTAAACATTTAAAGGAAACCTTAAGGAGAACCCTCAGGGATATTTTGTGCAACCAGTGTTTTTTTTTTTCAGGGAAACCTTAAATCTTAACTTGAGGTGCTTAGTGCAACTGACCCTAGGTCTGTTTTACATCTAACAGACAAAATATTTTCCAGTGAAGGTCCCTAAAGCAAAATCTTATCAATTCAATGTAATATGTATGAATGAATGTTTGTATATGTAGATCGAGTGACCATCTGACCAATGTAGCTAACTCTAGAGCCATGCTGCGAGCTAAAAATGTAACTGTGCATGATCACGTGAACAATTGCAGGCAGAATTATATTGAGAGTTATGGACACATTTTTAACACAAGGAACTGAAGCCAAAAGCACTGCACCACATTTTTCACAAGCCCATCATTATTTTCATGTGAACACCAACTCATTTTTGTTCATTGTATACTGCCAGCCTCCGTAACACCCACAGAAACACACAGTATTACTTTAATTCTGATCAGATCAGTTTTAGAAACATACGTGGGACACATGGACGCATACCTCTCTTTTTCTGTTGTAACACATGGAGCCTTCTTATTTGCTCAGGCTTAGACCGGATCAGTTTACGGGACAGCCATCCTGCTCTCCAAGAAACCTGAGTGGACAGACCATAATCCTGACCCTAATGAACCCTAACCTGACCTGAACCCCAACTCCTAGATGCCTTAAGCCTAGTTTCTAGGAGATCTCCCAGACGACTCTAACGCTGTATTCGTAAAAGTGTTTTTAAATGCTCCCCCTTATTTTTCTTGTGCTGACGTCTTCTAATTATGCAGTTTTTCTCCCTTGCGGCAGTCCGTCATTTGCAAGACGAGTCATATTCCATGTGCTCAACACAAGCACTGTAGCAATGACACACAGTGCTGTTGCATCTGTCCTGGTTCCACTGTATTACCATGATTACATTTCAGCTGCATAAGCCTCCACATGTAACACTTGCTCACGAGGCAGAGAAATAAGAGCACCGTGCAGTATTTTATATGTAACAGTTACATGGATGAGTGCAGCACACATAACCTGCCGTGGGCCTGTTTCCACTGTGCAAACACTCGCTTCAGTGGACAAGGACAAGCCGCAACCTTCTCTGACATGACAAAGCAGTGGGCTGTGTAAAAGTCTGATCTGACACAGCTGCTTGACTCTTAATGGTGTGTTTCTCCTCACATGACAACCCTCGCACAATGTTATGACCGCAAATTGTTCATGCTATGCGGAACCATTACAGAGCTGCACATATAGGATTTATCTAGAAGTCCTTTGACCTCTCTGGTGATGAGCTAAATCTGTGATATGTGGAGAAATGTGTGAATACCTTATTGGTGTGTTTCCCCTGTATTCAATCAGTAGGAGCAGCCACTGCAGGAATGCTGCATGTGATTAACAGAGTAAGCTTAGTTTGATTGTTGATGACTTGGAGGTGGGATCAAGTCATTGTTTTAAAAGTCACAAGTAAGACTCAAGTCTTTGCACTCTCAAGTCCCATGTCAAGACTGTCAAATCCCAAGTCAAATCCTAAACTTTGAGTTTTGAGTGCTAACAACAAAGTAAAAATATATATTACATTTACAAAAATCACAATTTAATTTAATTTATTAATTTGTGTGACTGAACTTAAACATAAAAAAGTAGTGATGACATTGCACATTCATAGCAAAGTACTACCAAAGAAACTATTTTTTATGCATCGTCTCCTGTCTTCTTGTATTTAACTCATGCCACATTGGAAACATATCTATGGTTCTCTGTCCTTTAGCGAAGAGGCAGCCAATGTAGCTGCATGCTGCTGCGTTGAAGTGCAGGAAACCCTCTTTAGTTTATAACTTTCTCTTCCTAAATTGGCTTTGGGAAAGGTATCAAGGATTTTCAAATCAAAAGGTTTAAGTCCAAGTGAAGTCACAAGTCACTGGTGTTAAAGTCTAAACTGAATTCAAGCCTTGAGTCTTTTGACTTGAAAGTACTTGATACCATCTCGCAAGCTCAAAGATCACAAAGTACGTTATTTAAAAAGCCATGCATCAATTCAGTTTATTTCATAAATTAACTAACATCAGCCCTGTTCATTCCCAACGTGTCAACACTTAATTCCCCAGATCCACTTTGTTTGAACCAATGTGACAGTCAAGATATAGGAGGGAACCATGAAGAACTAAAGTTGTGTTATTAAGTGGCAGCTGAAAAACTATACTAAAGATCATTTTGTTTGCGTACAAAAACTACACTGTGGTCTGCAAAATGCAGGAACTGCCCATTGGTCCGACAGCCCATTGGTCCGACATCCCATTGTTCCGACCATATTAAACTCATTGTTCCTAAGTCCGTTCCGAAATCATCATGATGCCCTGTGGTTAAGGTCTGGTTAGGTTTAGGCACAAAAACCACTTGGTTAGGGTCAGGAAAAGATCATGGTGTGGGTTAAAATGAAAAAGAAAGTGACAAACACATAAGCCGTGAGCCTGCTCCGCCTCAAGCCTTTCCCAGCTGACCCAGAGCAGGTCGCGGTGCACCATCAAGGTAGAAACACGCCCGCCGGGAGCCGTTCAGCACTGCGGACCGTCGAACTAATGGGATGTCGGACCAATGGGCTGTCGGACCAATGACATGGACCCCAAAATGCATGGGTCGAAAACTACAGATGGAAATGCAACAACTTCAAATGCTAAACATCTGTTCATCATTTGAAGTTGCAGGAAGAACAGTAAGTTGAGGCTTATATTAAGATAAGTAGTAAGCTAACGTTCCATTAGCTAATTGCGGTACTGGTTAATAATGCAATATGCTTTGAAAGTGCATATGTCAGCGCTAATTTTTTATGATTAAGTTCAGTTGCACTTGTTTTAACAAAAATATATTTTAAAAAGCATACATGTTTTTTGTAAATTTAATTTAAAGGCGCTGTATGTAAGAATGTGGCCAAAATGGTTACTGCACTCAAATTTAAAATACTGCCGCGACTCGTGTCCGCCCCCCCTCCCCTACAGATTCGAGGTTGCTGGACAGTGGCACGCTGGAGACTGATTTGTTTGCCCATTAGCGGCTGCCGTGGCAGGGCCACGTCGCCGCGTCCTTGATCTGCGGTTTTCCAGCAGACCGTTCGAGCAAGTCTGGCTTCTCTGCTGCTAGCGCTGCTGCCGGGATACAGCTGAGGAGACTGCTAATGCTATGTACCGGGACACTGCTACTGCTGTTTGCCATGTTGCTGTAGCTCAGTTGTAAGTTTAACTGATGCTGAGACTCTACTGACTGCGTGACTGGTAGACAGCAGTGGGTGGCGCAACAGGCCAAAACACAAATTCAAAACCTAAACATGATTTGCGGACCGTAAATTTTTTTTAAAATGCGAATATTCTGGCTGTACTATTGTTGTCGGTGAGATCAGTATGTTATATGAACATTATTCCATAGTCTCTGTGACATATTAGGATGATTTTACGACTATTTGCTTTAGATTTCTTACATATAGCTCCTTTAACATATTATTACTGTGTTGTTGAAATGACGTTAGTTAGTCTTGACTTGAGACTTGTCGGCCTTGACTTGGGACTTGAGTGCAAAGACTTGAGACTTGTGACTTGCAAAACAATGACTTGGTCCAACCTCTACATGTTAACATGGGTTAGTTCATCCACACTGAAGAGCATGGCCCTGTTTTAATGGCTATACACATGTACCTAAAAATAATTTGCATCACTTGACCTTTTGGCTTTGAACAAAAATCACAATAAAACTGTACGATTATGTAAACTTCATGAAAACTGATAATATTTGCCTAGCTCTGGACAGATGAGAACAGGCAGCCTCAGATAGCGATCAACCTGCCACAGTCCTCTGCACACTCTGAATCTCCCGTATTGATTTGTTTTGCCACTTGGTTCGTTAATGATGTTAATTTTATTTACATGCTTGTTGTACTCAAGTGTAAAGTGTTATCAGCGGCCTCTTAATTAAATCAAATGCACGGCACCCACGTGGTGCACTCGCGTCTAACTCTCCCCCTGGAAGGCAGGAAAGGGCAAACTGTCACCCTGGGCAAGGAAATCAGGTGTATTAACAAGTCAATGAGAAATTCATGTGTGTATAATTTCACAGTGAGCACATCTGACCTTTGTTAATGATGCCACTCAAACCTGCAGGTGGTGTTTCTCAAATGAACTCCCAGGGGAGCGGCATGCGCGGCTGCTGCTGCGCTAAAGCGGCTCATTCCTCCTGACTGGTAGGAAAGGAAGAAAGAACACACACTCAATCAAAGGCAAAAAGTGAAAATAAAAGGAAACTACTGTCCGAACCACTTTACATCAAAACTGGCTTTTTGTTGTTGCTCCGTCAAAACAGATCTGATGTCTTGCAACAACTCCTGTGTGTGTTGTTGGTATGCAAACTTGTTTTCATTGTTGGGCACTCATCTGTGCTTAGTTTTTTTGCTCCCACCAGCCAGAAGAGAGGATGGGGGGGGGGGGCAGCACTTACCCATTCACTGGCTTTCTTTTCCACCACCAGTAGAGAGAAAAGAGACAGAGAGCATCAGGCTTTTACATCCACAGATGCTTAAATTCACTCGTGTGCTGCTGCTGTGATGGATCACTTTTTCTAAAAATTACCATTATATTTTGTCTAATTTATCTGGAGTACTGTTAGTTTTTGAGGTAGAGCTCTGTTTCAGGGGAAGTGACAAAGTCCTTGAAAAGCAATTTATCCCCTTCCATCCACAGCCACCTTCTACCTGATCACTCTTCCAGCTATATCTCCTGGAGCCCTCTTACTCTATCTTAATTTTCCACTGTGCTTTCATCACCTGCTGACTCACCCTCTCCATCTCACGCCCCCCTCTCTTGTACCTCCCGTATTACTCTCTTTCTCTGCGCTGCATCACACACTTATCACATCTAGTATCGTAAGAATCAAATGTGAAGGCCAGCCGTGCTCTCGCTGCTTAAATCTCCCCATAATGGAGCCCAAGGGTATCTGAAATTGAGTGTGAAGACTACATCAAGGTCATTTACTCCACCCCACAGGATAGTGATGGATGTCTTGTCTGATTGCTCGATTTGGCTGCCCTACTTGAGGAGGGGGAGCATATCCCATTGCGCTTTCTGAGTGAGGGAAGAGTGTTGCTTTTGCGCGGATGGCCAGAAAGTCATTCCTAGCGGGAGAGAAAAGACGGAGGAGGGAGGGGGGAGGAGGTGTAATAGGAAGGCGGAGATACTGTATAATAGCCGCTGGAGCCTGGGGAGAGAGGCGTTCTGTGTCCAGATTCCTGAGTAAACATTTGAAGGGATTAAAATAAAACATATTGATTGCTGGATGGATGGCGCACCATCTGTCAATACGCTAATCTGCCAAATTGACTGCGCCTCTCGGAGCATTGTGCGGCTCCAAACAGCTGGATCCAGTCATAGAAAACCATAAACATCAGCCGTAGTCAGCTGAAACCTTTCCCAAGTGCCTGTGATTTATAATCCCCTGGATTGTGTGTGCACTTGTGGGAATTACTATAGACTGTGTTTGGACGTGCAGGGCTCAGCCCATGCAATTGTATTGTAAGGGTAAAAAAAAGGCTCATTCACTCAGAGAAGCATGATCCAAAAGTGGACTAAATTGTGTGTCTTTGCCATTTTTCTTGGTCCATCTACTTTCTTAGAGGCAGCGTTGGAAAGTAGAAATTGGTGATCCATGACGACCCTTTTATCCAATCTCGTTTGTCACGTCTTTTTATGCATGACTATTATGAAGATTAGGTTCATTATCTCATTCGATTCACCATAATAAACTGTGATAAAGAATAACGTCATAATGAGTCAAGGAGCTAAACTCGATGTAATTCGATTTGGGTCTGAATTCTGAGCATGCAGTGGGACATTCTGCACACAGAAAAGAAAATGTGTTTTCAAGCACATTTATAGTATTTTGTTGTCAAATTATTATCAGACAAAGACAGAATTTAAATTGAGCAAACTTGCTCTCTAACACAGAATCAATTGAACTATTTCCCTGCTGACCGATAATCCTGCTAGCCACTGGAGTGGAGACAAAACAGAAATAAACTAATTTGACCTAGAGTTTATTTTTTTTTGCTCCGGATAACTTATACTTTCTTTGATACTAATTTCTCTACAAAAACATAACTCATTTTCATTCATTTTCCATAACTGCTTGTCCTGATACAAGGTCAAAGCAGTGCTGGAGCCTATCCTAGCTGTCATTGGGCAAGAGGTGGGGTACATCCTGGACAGGTCGCCAGACTATCACAGGGCTGACACATAGAGGCCGTTTACACGTACACGGTGATTTTGATAAACGGAGACATCTTCCTTCATTTGTGCCCTTTGTTTACACGCAAACGGAGATTTCTCTTCTGAAAACGAGTCTTTCTAAAAACTCCGGCCAGAGTGGAGATTTTGGAAAACTCCGGTTGCGCGTTTGCACGTAAACTGAGATGAACGGAGATAAATGGAGTTATGGGCAGCCGACATCACAGTATGCGCCGGAACTTGCGCCTGTGTCAAAAGTGCGACCTATGTTGCTATGGTGACAATGGATACATGGAAGGCTTGAGCTTCTCGTTACACTGCCACCTACAGGTTTGGCATGCTCTTGTGTATATATACACGGGTAAGTGTAAACGAAGATCTTTTTGAAAACGGAGACGGTGAAATGTCCGTTTATGAAAACAGCCGGCAACGTGTAAACGGCCTCATAGAGACAGACAACCATTCACACTTACGGGTAGTTCAGAGTTACCAGTTAACCTAACATGCATGTCTTTACATTGTGGGAGGAAGCCGTATGGGAAACAGGGAAATGGAATGGGAAATGGGATACTATGGGAAAACCCATAGTATGGATCTGAATCATATGACATGGACTCGAGTCAGACTGGAGTCACAAAGTTGAGAATTCACTTGGACTTGAACCTTTTGATTTACAAACACTTCTTAACTTCACTCAAGCGAAATTGCATTTCTTAGGATGGCGAAGGTGTGACCTGCATTACTCTCACTCTCATTGGCTAGTACTTGTTGCCTTCGTGGGCTGCATTGGTTAGGTTTAGACAAGAGGAGTGATAGGGTTAGGGTAAGAATGTCAGGGTAAGCCAATCAGAGGTAGAGTAATCAGAGTAGGGCGGGTCATGCCTTCGCTAACCTATGAAACACAAATGTGTTTCCCTGAAGCCCAAACAAATAGAAAGTGATATTCAAAAAGTGTACCACAAATCAGTTAATTATTTTTTTCCCCCAGCAAATCAACACTTAATCCCAAGATGATCCACTTTGTTTGAACCAATAAAACAGTATCCAATCAGGAAGAACCATGAAGAATTACTATTATGTTATGGGGAGATAGTTGCAAAAAATAATACCAAGATAATTTTGTTCATGCTATTTGTTAAAGGGGAATTATGACTTGGGAAATGAAAAATTGGGACATGGCTGTCTTGACTTGGGACTTGACTTGTGACTTGAGTGCAAAGACTTGCCAAACAATGACTTGGTCTCACCTCTGTGCTTAAATGCTCCATGGTGTGCTCAGAATTGTGACACAAATATAATTCTGTAAAACAGCTTCAAGAAAATGCAGCGCACAGTCATCCTGTATGAGGCGAACAGCGGGAGTCACGTATGAATCCTACAGTCTGAGGTGTTGAGCTGTCAGGTTCGTAATCAACAGGCAGGTAATTGACAAGCGAGCCGTGATTGTCTCAGTCTTTATTCAGTGTTATGCTTGAGAGTTAACAAAGCGTGAGATTGGGCCGTGCCTCTACGCTGCACATTCTCAGCTTGCAGGCCTTTTGTTCTGCAGCCCTTTGTGGAGCCTGCCCCGGATTCATTGAAACTCTCCACTGCTGAGAGAGCTGAAGGAGCTCCTTCTTTGTCACACACCCTCATTCTCTGCTCAGCACACACACATGCACATGCACATACACACACGGGCATGCACAAAGGCTGAAGCTCTGCCAGCATTTCGTGGGATAATCTACCTTCCTGAAGGTTTGCTAAAGCACCCTTCCCTCCCTCCCTTCTCACCACAATCCCACTTCTTCTCCTCTATCCTCCCTCCTCTCCCCTCCTCTCTCCTCCTTATCGGCCCCAGTGTAAGCAGCATGTGGTTTCCTGCCAACTTCTGGGAGCCGTGAGCAGCCTCTCCAAACAGGAACATGCATGAAGACATTCCACCGCTGAAGGAAACAGTGTCCTCAACCGCCCTCCCCCCTCTTCTTCAATCCCCCCAGACGCTTCCACACATCCTGCACAGCTCCGTTGGGACTTGACCACTGGACAGTCGGCACACACAAACATGCACAGACACACAAGAGCGGGCCCAGACGGCAGCAATTCAACACAGCTATGGACATGGAAATGAAGATGGGTGTGAGTGTGTGTGTGTGTGTGTGTGTGTGAGAGAGAGAGAGAGAAAAGCAGAGGGATGGCAGGAGAGTGTGTGCGTGACTATGTATGAGATAGTGTGTGTGCATGTGTATGTATGAGCGAGAGAGTTCACAAAAAGGATTGAAAATTAATTCTGCGAGGAAATCTGTCATCAGCTCATTCCACATCATTCATCATCGTGTGACGTTACATCACAATTTTGGTTAGAGTTTGATGTGAAAAAAATTCTCGTCAGTGTGCTCATTCACCGCATTTGTCCATGACTTTCAGAGAGGTTCTTCTACTGTACATATTTTTTTATTGGAAATCCATGAACGCTTTAGCTGAAAAGCAAATATCACTGTGAAGAGTACTGAGAGAGCAGTTGGAGGGCTGTTATGTGCCTGTTAGAAGAGTAAATTTGTTTAACATTGCAGGAGGGCTCTTTGAGACCAGACGGCAGGTCTCAGTAAAAACAATAGATCTACAAAAAAGTGGCAAAGCTCCTGTTAGTTTTGATAAATGTGGTGAGAGGCACATTTCACCTCCGGACATTAACCCACATTTGTCAATCTACGATACAAACCAGCGCAGATCCGAGTACAGAAATCATCTAACCATAGCATTCACGTGTGATTCATGAAACGTTCTTGTGTCGCCAACCAGGAATGATCGGGTGTTGATTGAAGTGACCGCTGAAAACAATCGTCACTTACGCATCCTGCCGCAATATACTGATAATCTTGGTTTTGAGGTCTTATGTCTAGAGTTTACGACATGAAGAGGCGTAATATGGCCAAGAAGAGAAACTTCTCTGAGCTAGAACTGACGTCCCAGGTCCAATTTAACAAACCGGTTTTATTACTACTGCCGAATTTATTCACTGCTGCGTCCATGACATCCATGATATGTACCAACCTATCATCACAAATGTATTAATAATATTATCTTATATCTTATGTAATAATAATGTTGATATAGCCCACTAATTAGATTATAGCTCATAATTGAGGAGTATGTGGCGGTGTGTATCTGGTCTGCTTTCATTTCGGGCATAACAGGTGGCAGAGCAAAAATTCAATTGCCTCGGCTACTAGTATTTAAATTATTACACAGTTGCAAGGTTTATTTATTGTTTTTTTTTTTTTTGTAATGTTCTTATGATAAATAATATCAACATGCTTTGGTTTGTCCGTGTTTAAAAAAAGAAATTATAGATGAATTTGAGCCGGGCACCAGTGGTGTTCAGCCTTCGGTCGAGCGCGTTGATGTAGGCCTTTACAAACTAATATGTTGGCCTCTTATCCTCATAGGCTATATGGTTTAAAGTTATTAATATGTGGCTGCAAATACTAAGATGGTAGTCAGAATATGGTCTAAACACAGTTCCCCAACTCAGCCAGTTTTAACATGCTGCAGAACATCTCTACGTTGACTCAAACTTGCATACACAAGCTAAGACCTGATGTCTTATTTGGTTGTAGCCAGCACTCGTGCCACTTTGATAAATGCCGAGCTCTGTGTGGAAATTCATAAAAGTACGCCCAGTTTTCTGAAGTACGTTCGTTTTGTAAATGAGGGCAATTGTCTTTCACACATATACACTAGCACACAACATGAGATTGTCTGTATCAGAAATGTTCTCACATACAGGAAATAGTCCGTTTGGTTTAGGTGTGGGATGGGACTTGGGTAGAACATGTAGGAGGCAGGACGTGATACAGATTACACCATGGACATGTAGCCAGTTCATAATTTGGTCATGAACAGCTGAGTCTCTTGCTGCTCTTTGATCATTTTGGCTTCTGCCCTTGCTGCCATTAGTTACTGAATCTCATCATCTCTCCAGTCATATTTGTTGCTGTATTTGTGTGAATGACTCTTATTCTTATTTGTTTTCTTTGGGATTTGTGCAGTTTGCAGTGCTGGTGTCAAAGGGGCAGGAGAGACGGGGCGGTATAGGGGCAGACCCAGAATGGGCTGGTTAAATGTCAAGTAAGTCCAATCATGGTAACACAGTAGAACCAGAACAGATGCACCAGCAGTCTGGGTGTCGTGTGAAGACAAAGCTGAAATATGACTCGTCCTCTTAATGACAAAGGCAGCATCCCTGTGAGGAAAAAATAAACTGTGTAATTAGTAGGCAAAGGAGGAAGAAACCATAGGAGACTCATTCTGAACAAAAGTCAAACAAAAATTGGGATTCAGACAGGCAAAAGAAGGCATTAAATCATTGAAAATCTTATTCATAAGTGCTGTGTTTTCTCTCCTGGCATGTGAGGCGTATCGATTGGGGAATGTTATTGGGGAATTCTGCAAGAGATGATTAATCATAAGTCACTTTTCTCCTCTGTGCGTATGGATCAATGCCAGAGAGAGAGTGTCCTCAATCTACTGTCCCGCTGCTTTTAGCAGCCAATTCTCCCACTTCTGCCCCGCTCTCTCCATCTTATCTCCACTCCTCAGTTTCTGAATGTTTTCAAGGAACAAGTAAACAGAGTGAAATGGCCCAGACAGAGATTTTGAGATTTCTTCCCTCCTTTCCTGGGTTGTTGTGTTCACCAGGCGGATACGTGGCAGAGCATCTTTTTGTGTGCCCACATAAATGATTCAGTGGCATATTGAAATTACACAGTGGGCTCTTCTGGTAAAATTGCAGGGGAGTTTTGAGATTCAGGTCAAATGGTGGATGCTCAAGACAAGCTGAAGTACTTCAGGCAAGAGGACTTGTGTTTAAAATGCTGAACAGATTTATCCTTCACAAAGTCTAATTGCCACATGCTCAAGTTTCTTGTCTTTTACTGCTCAAGCTTTGAATAGGGTCCTTTTGGAAATTTCATTACAGCCTAATTTTGTGATCCACATATAGCACCCCACCCCCCAGCCATTACATCATGGGCCACATTTACCTTGACCTTACACCCTCCAAATTATGCAAAGCTCTGGATTACGGACAGTGTTCAAAATCATAACATGCAGTGCCAACATTTTAAAAATTCTGTCTTCTGCAATTTCTGCCCACAGTAACTTCGGTTTTGTTGGGGAAGTAGTATGCTTCTACTGAAGTGCTTGCCTAATGGTGCTTCAGAAAGTCCCTCCACCCACAGCTTTTGCAGAATTGCTAAGTAAGAAGGGTTTGAATTTCCTTCTCAATGTCTCTTTTTTTACACAATTACTTCAGCCACTTTCGTGAATGTAACACCTTGAATGCCTTTGAGAAAGGAATTTCCGAAAGTGTTTGCTGATATTCCCTGATTTTAAAAGTCACATCTCACCCCTCTATGACAACTGTAGACCCTTTCCCCTTCAGACCTGGTCGAATAACCTGTTGTACAAGCTCATTTGTTTCAAGTATAATGGAAGGGAAAAACTGTGGTTATGGCATATAAACTGTGGTTAAGGTATGGTTAGTTTTGGGCAACCAGAAGACTTGGGAAGTTTGTGGTTAGGGTTAATAAAAGACAAATGGTATCTGCAGGTCTGTGAAGGGATGCAAACAGTGGTTTTCTGTATGAAAGTCTGCCTCGCTATATTCGGCCAATCACCAATCCGCCTTCCACACCCTTGAGCTGCCAGTATACTTCATCAGATCTGTTTGTCAGATGGTGAAGTATCTTCAGAAATCCCTTCCCTGCACCCTTCTAATGTCAGATCAGTGGGGGCTGTGCCTGACCATTTCTGCAACTTTCCGAAACCAACAATTGAGCATTCACACCCACCTCATGCTGTAATGGGCCGGTCATACAGAGGTTAGAATGGAACCAGGGTCTTTCTTAAGCTCTTTTTATTCATTACTCCTACAACTATTTCTGTTGCTTTTCATGTGAACGACCAAGGTCAACACTGTCTTCAGCCTAATTTTCACTCTGCCTTTGAGTGTGACCGTTTGGAGCAGTCAGACAACACATTGTATGAATTTCTTCTTTTCAAACATGACCCAACTCTTACATCCTCCATCTCTACACAAAGGGCACACTGCTCCCTGTACTGACACTCAACATTGGCATTGGTCCTAAAACATGAGGTGCCAATAGACTGCTGCAAGGATCTAGTTTTTTTGGTCAGCCGAAGTTAGCGTCACCCTGGTTCCCTGACAGAAAGCCAGTGGAATTTCTCCAT
The DNA here is from genome assembly GCF_011397635.1 of Epinephelus fuscoguttatus. Classification (NCBI taxonomy): domain Eukaryota; kingdom Metazoa; phylum Chordata; class Actinopteri; order Perciformes; family Serranidae; genus Epinephelus; species Epinephelus fuscoguttatus. The sequence goes on from NC_064752.1 coordinate 42,525,867, forward strand.
TTAATTTTTGATTATTGCAGAAAATAAGCTCTGTGGCAAACAAAAATGTATGATTCCTCCACATTTTGTTCAGCAAAATGACATTTATAAATGAACCCCCACTTTTATGATTTTTGAAGTGTAAATGCAATTGCCAGAAGGCTGCACTATGGTCCAGTGACTTCAATGTTGCTACCACAGACTGTAAAGCCATGTTTGTCCTGTAGTCTCAGTGGGGTATTTACTAATCCATTTTATGTCGTAGAACAAAATGTGAAAGTCTCTTAAGCTTGTGTTAACCACAGATCTTATTTCAGGCATCAAACCAAAAACCCATTCAAAACACCCACTGACTTTGAGACGAGGGAACCAGAAGTTAAAAAATATTTTCTGCATTTCTGGACTCATTCCTGCACCACTCTATATGAACATTATTTCAAATGGTCTGCATATGTCCTGTCACATTGTGCTGATGATGTTGATGGGCATACTGGCTGCTGTAGAGATTGTACCCATTGAGTTCTCTAAACACTAGACATTACTCAGTTTTTACACATTCATGCCCAGAAGCAGTACAACCTCAATCTTCTGCTGTCAGACACGGAGCAGCCCTCTGGAGTTATTGGTATTCAGGGCTGCTGTTAGCTTCAAACAAAGTGCTGTTTGACACAATAGATGCAGTCAGATTCAGTCTGAACAGTTTTGTATTGTTGGTAAACCAACAATCTGACAGTGACTCCCACTTTCTGTGAGTCTGCTGCTATGAAATTTTGCCGATTTGCACCAACATGATTAGCATGACTGTCATCTGCCTTTGGATCATATGAAATTATTCAAAATTCTTTCACTGTATCTCACCCCTGATTTGTTTCACCACCTTAATGTCATGCTGTTCAAACTCGGCTACTCACCTCTCATAAATAATGAATGAGGACTAACTGTTTGTCTTGTGAAATCGTCTGCAAGTAATGTAAGCGCCTTGCTCAAGGGTGTAGTTGATGAGGGAGGGAAAAATCTGCTCCACAAGCACACTTCTCTCACTTTTAAGCCAGCTGTTCTCAGTAAATGTTTGTTAATGCCTCCTTTAATATGTTCTCCATCCCTGTTGTATCAATGAATTAACCAGTCTGCACAGATATTGTGGTCTGGAAAAAAAAACATATGTAGCAGCAAGAACTCATCCTACCTATGAATACAAATGAACTCCACTCACCACACTCTATGCAAGTGAGTGCTGTATAACTTGCAAGCTAAAACAAAAAAGCACAGTTTTCCCAGGGGCTCATTACAGAACCAGCGAGGCAGGGCTTAATGTTGTTTTGACTGAATTGTAGTTATCAGTAGGCCACCGTGATGAAGCTCAATTAGAGCAGCATGCTATAAGCTAAGCAGAGGTAATCACTGGGCGGAGGGCAGACTTATGTGGAAGCATGGATATTCACTCTGAACAGAACAGGCGAGGGATTCACAATAGGACCTGGAGCCGTGGAGAGCGGCTAATGAGCCTACATGATTCACTCTTGGTCTCCCCCACCGAGACCCTTGTCCTGGGCAGAGCGGAGGCGCGCATGATGTGTGTGCTCAAATGCATTCCATGACGCAGGCGCAGCCTGTCAGAGCCAAGAGGTGATTAAAAGTTTCTCTCGCAAATGCTGGATGAATGAAGGTCTTCTGTGTCTTATTAGAGTCTTGAATCAATCAAGAGGCTGTGTTTATTTCAGTAAACAATGTGTCCAGTACGGCTGTGTCTTCCACCATTCAACCTGCAGTTCTAGAAAGCTCTTGAGAAAAAATGCTTTAAGTCTTACGGGCATGATTCACTTGCAAAATGTCACTCAAATCAACATGTACCGACCAGAAAGAGACACACAAGGGCCACAAAGATAGATTGTGTCAACTGCAAAAGAGACACAAAATAACCACAACAGGGGCAAAAATGACCAAAAAAACCCACACACACAGAATGACCTCAAGGAGAAACCAAATACACTGCTCAAAAACATGAAGGGAATGCTTAATCATCACAGTAGAACACCAAGTCAGTTAAACTTAAAGGATATCAGTCTGTCCATTCAGGAAGCACAAGTGATTGTGAATCAGTTTCACCTGCTTTGGTGCAAATGAAAGTGACAACAGGTGCAATGGAGAGGCAAAAGCAAAACAACCCCCAAAAAGGGAATGGTTTTACATGTGGTGTCCACAGACAGTTGCTCTCTCCTTATCCTTCCTGACTGATTCTTCTCTAGTTGTGTTCTGCTGGTGTCCTTGTCACTACTGGTAGAATAAGGCAGTACCTGCAGCCCAATCAGGTTGCACAGGTAGTCCAGCTCCTCCAGGATGGCACATCTTCTAAGTGTGGTCAAAAGAAGTTTTGCTGTGTCTCCCAGCACAGTCTCAAGAGAATGGTGAAGATACCAGGAGCACTGGTCGTTACACAAGGAGAGCTGGACAGGGCTGCAGAAGGGCATCAACCCAACAGCAGGACCAGTACCTGCTCCTTTGTGCAGGTACTGCCAGAGTCTGACAAAATGACAAAACTGTCAGGAACAGACTCCATGAGGGTGGCATAAGGGCCTGACGTCCTCTAGTGGGACCTGTGCTCACAGCCCAGCACTGTGCAGCTCCACTGGCATTCACAAGGGAACACCAGAATTGGCAGGTCAGCCAGTGGCGCCCCGTTCTCTTCACAAATGAGAGCAGGTTCACACTGAGCACATGTGACAACCCTGAAAGAGTCTGGAGACGCCATGGTGAACATTATGCTGCCTGTTACATCATCCAGCATGATCAGTTTGGCAGTGGGTCAGTGATGATGTGGGGAGGTGTATCCTCCATGTCATAGCCATGACTGCTGTCAGGTACCAGGATGAAATCTTCTGAGCGAATGTCAGACCTTACGCTCATGCAGTGGGCCCTGGATTCCTCCTGGTGCAGGACAATGCCCGGCCTCATGTAGCCAGAGAGTGTAGGTAGTTCCATTGACTGGCCCTCTTGTTCCCCTGACCTAAATCCAATTGAGCACCGATGGGATGTTGTGTTTCCGTGCATGTGCGCCACCAAGTATGACCACAGACTGTCCAGGAGCTCACTGATGCCCTCATCCAGGTGTGGGAGGAGATCCCCCAGGACACCATCTGCCAACTCATCAAGAACATGTCCAGACGTTGTGGAGAATGCATACAGGCAGCTGGGGGCCATACATGCTACTGAGTCATATTATGAGTTGCCGTGATAAAATTCACGCACGTTTGATCAGTCTGTAATTTCTTACTCTGATTTTCGGTGTGATTTTGAATCCAGTCCTCAGTGGGTTGATGATTTTGGTTTCAACTGACTGTTGTTAGGCCTACATCATTTTGTTCTCAACAAATTATACAATGTACATCAGTAACAATTTTCAACTTGAATAATTCGTCAAGATCTGACGTGTGATTTAACTTTTTTGAGCAGTGTAACTACAAAAAGGGGCAAAACTACCAAAAAAGACACAAATTGTCTAAAAAAAAGCCAGCAAAATAACCTTGAAGAAACACAATATGACTAAGAGGAGACACAAAGTAACTAATAACAGGGCAGAACACCCAAAAAGAGACACAAAATGACTACACCAAGACAGAGGCAAAGTCACCAAAGTCTGTGTGTCTTTCCAACCCTATGCAGGAGAGGTGGTGGCCTTTTACATGTCTGTGCCCTGGGGTCCATTATCTCATAATACACCCATTCTTATGGGTATGTTTCTGAATATGACTATTCACAATGACAGAAAAAAGATATTCTGTCCAAATATACCTCATCCTTCTTGCAAATAATACAAACACTTACACTTTTCCAACACCTATACAGGAAGAATGAAAATTGTCTGTGCACATACTGTATGTGAAAAGCTTTCTTTTATGGAGTTAAAATGTGGGAGGCATTGCCTTAATGATCCACAACATGACTTCACAATTAAAGGATTGTGTGTTTAAATCACAGCCTTGGCGTTTTGTGTGCAGTTTGCATGTTCACAGGGTTTCCTCCAGGTACTCTAGCTTCACTCCCACAGTCCAAAAACATGAAAAACTCTAAATTGCCCATATGTGTGAAATTGAGTGTAAATGTGTCTATTTGGCCGTGGTTAAACTCTGTTATAGACTGGAGACTATTTTGGGCATGAAACACTTACTTTTCTGCATTCCGGTGAATTTATATGCATCAATATTTGCCTTCTGCATTAATTTGTAGTGGTAATGTCTTTAATTTTGTCAACATAAAAGTCCCCCGCTACTTTCATGTTTTTACTGGGGGGGACAAATGCACATGTTTGAAATACTGAGGGGGACATGTCCCCTGCATCCTAAATGCAAATGCACATAATTTAAATATTTATGTACTCAATGCTTATGTACTTAACAAGCAAAGTATGATCCATCTTGTGATGCTGGTACAACTCCCTACACAACAAGAGAGGATCATTCATAGATAAGCCTGTTATTACTAATAATAGTACTATTATTATTACTATAAATTAACTTGAAAACTGATGCAGCATATCTCTAACAGACCAGGAAACACAACAGGATTTATGACTGTGTGCGTGACACTTTATGTGTAAAGAGCTTGTGCTGGCTGGCTTTTTTTTAACAGGATTTTATTTTTGATATGATGACCCATTAGTACTTTTGACAAACTAGTCGTAATGTTTCTTTTCTTTTCTTTTAGTGTTCTGTATTGCCTTCATGTAATTGCTTTTGCTATTTGTGTATTGTTTCCATGGGCTCTTCTTCTGTCTTGTAAATCATTGTTAATGTGTTTTGAAACTTCTATGTATATTTGTTTTGTTACAGGCTCTAATAAACGCTATCAGTATTCCAGAGCTGTAATCTTTATGTATGTGCGTGGGTTGAGGTGAGGTCTGTCAAATTTCTCTAGTAGTTATTAAAATAGCTACTAAACATCCATCCAGACTTTTAAACCGAGTCACGCTCTGATTGGCTGGGAGGCGGTCACGTGACGTAGCGCAGTCAGTCGCTGTGCCGTGCCTCGAGCCAGCGCTGAGTGGAGCCTGTCTGCCAACAGCTTCAGCAGTGGCTCTATCTGGAAACCACTACACTCACTGACAATTAAAGGAGGCCCCTTTTTCTTCTTATTTCCGAGGACTATTCTTCACCATGGGCGACAAGAAGAGCCCTACCAGGTAAAGCAACCACCCACTGCCAATTTCTGCTTGTTTTGTGCGTTTCGGGCTCGATATTAAGATGCGTTTCCCTCACACAGGGATCGTTTCTCCCTTTTTCAGTTGGTATACCACAGCTAGCTAGAATAGTGCAGTCACTATGGCGGCTTCTCGCTCCCTACAACCCAGTCACTTAACAGACAAAGGGAAAATTTTCAGAGGATACGCCTGGCATTCTCCGAAACGCTCTTCCGTCTCGATGAAGCCTTTCGGAGGGTCAATGTCGAAATTGACATTGTTTGATATTGGTTTTGTTAGCCGACATGCTAAGCTTCGATGCCGAAAATTTTAGCAATGCTTGCCTGCCTGCTAGCCTAACGTTAGCTGGCGATACAATCGGACGGTGTGGAGCTTCGCCGCTGTGGGGATTTATTAACCAAGGAGCTGTACTTGTCGGGACTCGAACCCAAAATTAATGACAACACCATTATTTGTGCCGCACTTAGAAGCTCGTGTGTTACACAGCGTGTAGTGTTTGTCACAATCTCCTTTCTTGTCAATTCATGAAATTCTCTTGGTGGTATTTCAAAAAACTAACTTGACCTTAACATTTGTCAGGCCAAAAAGACAAGCCAAACAGACCGCCGATGACGGCTACTGGGACTGTAGCGTCTGCACCTTCAGGAACACCGCCGAGGCTTTCAAATGCAGCATCTGCGATGTGAGGAAGGGCACATCCACAAGGTAACGTAGCGCTCCCTCCCTCTCTCTCTGCCTCTCTCTCCCTCTCTCTCGTCTGAGCGTCTCGTTTTTCCCCTGCTTGGCTGGCTGCAGCAGCATTGCATCGCAATTTATGGGAATGACAACTTTGATCGACAGCCTATTTGTCTGTGAGCGAATGCGGACTTGTTGATGGACAATCATGCAAACATCTCCTGCCGTTGTCTGGATTATCCGTAGTTTCCCATTTTATGCGACTAACATTGCATTGCTTTTATGCATTTGTCTAGGTAGGCTGGCTGCTTCACTAGCCAGAGGGGGGGATGGGGTGGGGAAGAGGGACCATACTTCATGATGGCTGTACAGCTACAGTGCATCAACAGAGCAACAGCGAAAGGGCTGCTTTTTTCCATGGAGTGAAACAAGGTGAATGCATGTGCGTGCATTTCACCTACCTGTAGGATTGCAGAGGTTGCTTTAATGGTCTGACTAGTCAAATGTGTTGTGCACCATGGGGTGGATGAATAGAAAGGAGATGATTTTGTTTCTTAGATTAAGAAATGAGTTTTCAATCAGGACTATTTCTTTGTCCGTCAGACTTTTTCCCTCTGTGCAATGCAGTTTAAGCCAATGCCATTTCATGCCCAACCAGGCATGACACTGAGTGTTCAGATGAGGTTCAACAGTTTTTTTCCTCTCTTTTTATTTATTTATTATTTATTTCAGTTTTACACAAATCATTTTTTTAGTTTTTTAAGATGTCAGTCCATACAGTTTGTGATCAATCATGTTCAAAATTCAATCTGCTACAAGCCTGCTTTGTTCCAGAAGCTGTTTACAAGTGAATTCACTCATGTTTGCACACAGACAATGTCTCCAGATTAATCATATCAACATTTATAGCAACAGGCTTGTATGTCCCAGACATTTCCCCTGAGCTTCCCATAGAATACATTTTGTGACGTTAGCAGGCGACTGCATCTTATGGGAAACTGAGATGAAATCACTGTATAACTTAAATGTCATGATGGGATTCCCTTTCGGTTTTGTGTAGAATGACGCCTCCACCTCCAGTTCTGGGGAATGTTTGTGATGAGAAGTTGCGTGTGCCACTGTATGAGTTTGTTTACTCGTGTCATCAGTTGCATGATGAGCTGGAGAGATAGATGAGTCATTTGTGGGTTTGTTGACAAGTCCCCTGCACTCTAACCTTTCCAGCTGTGGTTTTACAATGAGTGGCTCCACTGACACCCCTGACGCACCACAAACGGGGAGAACACACTGATGCTGGTTTACTGAAAATCCAAAAGAGCTCAATCTTAATTGTCTGGCTCCCCTCCCCCTATGATCTTTTCCTAGCTGCGCGTGTAGCTTACCACAGCTGAAGATGCAGGCTGAGCCTGCTGCGCGAAAGCAGGAAGCGGAGACAAGCATGTTGTAGCCATCCTGCCACTGTGCTTTGGCAACAGCCCAGTTGCCTCTATTTGGTAAATGGGAGCACATGACATCACAGTAGTGGTTGTCACACATTCCTGTTTGATGTGAATAGTTAACCTTTGATTAATGCAATTGTGTAGTTGTGGGGCTGCCGCTTATTCTAATGAGTACTAATTAGCTGTCTTTTCTTCACTGTTTGATGTATTCCAGCAAAGCATGGGACGAAGCAACATGCTCTTAGCTAAATGATTCACACTTAAGGCTATGTGTGGATGTTTGTCTTGCTGCTTTTATCTGAGGCTCTACTTTGAATGTGCTTTTATGCATGAGAACAAGTGTGTTCACTAATTAGAGTTCCCCACTGCTGGTAAGAGTCAAAACACTTCTTTTCTCAAAGTTCGGTTTGGATCATCAGTTTGTGTTTACAAGATGGATGAACTTGGATAGTTATTTACATGATTGTATTTAAAGGTGCACTGAGCAGTATTTTACTAAGAAACAATGTATAAAGTAGATTTATACAAAAGTAATCCCTCTCAATCATCACGTATGACCCACTGGAAATGCATGGGGGTTTATTTATCTGTGGAGACCCTACCTTCTGCCTGTATTTTCTCATTTTCTACTTATTTGGCTGTGGTCAGGACAGTCTTGGCAACAGTGCACAGGTGAGGTTGGGACTTAATGAAAAGGTAGTGACCAGGTCCCAGACCATAAGTAGCACACATTCACAAGGAAGCTGCAAAAATAGGGGACACAGCACCAGAAATCCTGCAAATGGAGAGAGGCAAAACGCCAAGTGGACAAAGTCAGGCTTGGCTTTCACTTTCGCTAGTCATACTATGTTTACAAACAGTAGCTCACAATTCCTGCATCATATACCTTTTAAGCTTTGTTTGAAATGGCTTGTTTTCAGTGGTGTGAATGTCTGTAAGCTACTTTCCACACACTCCTTCCACAAGTATAGCTTCCTTTTCTTGTGTCCTGGGACAAAGGTCAGTCTGTGTTGACTTATTTGAACATAGTAATGAGAAAATGGATGCAGCTGAAGTATCACACACCCATAACTGAAAGTTTGTTGGTATAACAGGTAGCAGTCAGCAGGCATTAGTTCTGTGACGGTTGGTAGCTGCAGAGGTTGAGTCATACAGGGTTATCCTGCCTGTCCTACGAGAAATTCAAGATCAGATGAATATTTCCATCCTCCAGAGCTTGATACATCCATCCCTCACAGTGTGCATGGAGTCAATGAGACACCAGCTGTTTCTACAGGTGTTGATGGAGAATGCACAATTAATATGATCTATGGTGATTTGCAAATAGAGGCTTTCACTCCAGCAAGGCTTGAACTGCACTTTGTCCCCTGCCAGCGGTAGGTAAGCCAGGTAACTGTGGGTCATGCAGCTCTGATTTGTGCAAATGGAGGCAAGAATGTGTGTTAACGAGAGCAAAACTCTGACTGTGGCATCAGCATGCAGGGAGAGGCCCCATTCTCCCCAGCCCAGCGCAGCCTAACGAACCTGTTGACCCAGTCCAACTCAGTGATGTAACATGATACTCAAGTAGGCTAAATCTAGCCTCCGCCACTCTGACTCTTAAACAAGAAAGCACTCGGCTTTTTGCACCTGACCTTGCTGCTAATCTACAAGTCCAAGTAGCCCAAGTGTTCAGCCTTTTCATTCAGTGCCTGCTTCCTTGGTAATTGGAGATGGGTTTGCATTAGCATCCCCTGCGAGGTGCATGCTATCATATTTAAATGTTTCTGGCATCTGAACCCGATCGCTGCATGAACGTGACACCTTGTTGCTGTACATCAGTTTGCTTTGTGGTGGTGTTTGGTATGCACCTCTGTCAGCCCCGGGGCCTAGGGAGAAACCATTAGGAGCCCTCTAAAGTTGATTGATGGCAGGGATCACAGGAAGTCTTGAGGTACCTCAGTCTTTGACTGCTGTGCTGTTATCTATGCGCTGTTGCTCTGTTGTCAACCATTTCAAGTAGCTTCCATCTGTGCTTTATATAAAGCAGAACAAATGGGTGCCTCTCGCTGGTTAGCAAAATGCAGCGCTCTGACTGAATTAAATAAACCAACTTAAATGGACCCCAATTTATCTGAAGCTCAGACTGCCGAGAGGACACAGAACCTGAACCAATGCAACCAATTTACTACGTAAACAGCAGTGTGAGATATGGGGGTTTACCAATGTAGATGTCAGCTATATAGCCAGTGTTAAATGGTCATAAAAAAGTTAATATAAATGTTTATACAACACATGATTTGAACAGAAATCAAAGCAACTTGATACTTGTTCATACAATGGGGTAATTTTATTTTTAACATACAGATATAGAGCTTCAAATAGAAAAGATATAGAGGAAGAATCCATTTTTTTGTCAGGTGAACTCAAAAGCTGGAGTCCAGATTGCTCAGTCAAACAGAGCCCGACCTGTCAGATATTTGGACTGGCTCTGTGAAATTAAGCTTATTTGAGCTAAATCAAATGACACAACAATTTTTTTGCACATAATTTGTATTGACACTCTGTTAATGACACTAGACTGTCTCTGTAGGATTACAGCTTTCATTGTTCTCAGTTAATAGGTGAGGCCATCCTGCTGTTACATGGTAACAAGACAGTTTTTTTAGTCACCTGTAACGTGTATAAACTGACATGTGAATAATGTCATGTACAAATATTGTGACAAGTCTGAAGGATTTTAAGGTGAAGATGTTTTTTCTGATCACTCTGGCATACTTAAATGAATCAACCATAGGCAGTCACTGTAATTGTCCATGACTCTGTAGATATTTACAGATGTTAACATACTTAAGTAAATGTGTTTTGCATTTAAGCTGTGGCTTTATAATATGACCATATGGGAAACCCGTTAATCCACAGATTATGAATGTCAGAAACAGGATTGCTGAACACAATCAGAATGGACCAAATCTAAAGGATACCTACCCCTAAAGCCACGAGTTAGTAATGGGGCTAAACAAGTAAAAGTGCACCTCTTTCTTGGTGTAAGTGTTGAGGCTGCACAATTATTGGAAAATGATTGCAGTGTGCATCTGTGTTTGTGTGTCACGGCGTGTGTGTGTGACTTTCTGTTTTACAATGATGGAATAGAGTCATTATAATCCGTGGATTCTACCACTGTCACATTAAGGCAAATTGTCTAGGATAATGGAATTACATAAGAGGGACATGCTGGCGCTCAATTTATATCTGCACTTCCTCGCCCACCCCCTGCCCCCACAGCAGCCCCCACTCAGAGGAAACTGCTTTTGCTTATCCAGCATTATCAGCATCTGTACTAAAACCCTAAGCACGAGCGGGTAGCCCTAATCTTTACATGTTAATTGCCGGATTTAAAAGTTCTTAATTACTTCATGGGATTTGGCAGAGTGTGAGTGATTAAATACAGTAGCCAATTTGGCAATCTGACAAAACAGAGAAATGTTGAGAGAGAGCTGTTGAATCAGGGCTCCTCCCCTCACAAAAAAGATGAGGCAAATGAGTGTGACGGTGAGGGAGTGCGGAGTCTCAGGAAAATAGGGAAAGAGAGCATATAAGGACAAGGAGAGAGGGAGTGAGGGAGTTAAGTGTGGAGTCGCAGCTAGCTGAGGAGTAAGGAGAAGAGGAGGGCATGAGAGGACACGAGGAGAAACAGAGCGATGAAGGGACAGACAGGAGTGTAGCGTCTGGACATTTATGTGTGTGCGTGTGTGTTGAAGGAAGGGGGGTATGGATGGCTGTAAGGGGGATGTGCTCACTCAGCCACGAGTCTCCAGGGGCTGAAGCACATCATTACCCAGGGAGGGAGAGAGCTGGACTGGACAGCCTCTTCTGTTTCTACCAGCACCACCATCCATGCATGGGAAAAGGACAGCACCATTTGACATGTCATTTGCTTCGGATTGAGAATGTTTCCAGAACTGACCATTTTCTCTCTGTAGAGTTATAAAATGATTGTAGGAGACAAAGGGTTAGATCCTGTTGAGCTATGGTTTGTCTGAGCATTAAGAAGAAAAGCCTGATAGTTTGGTCGAGTTTGAATTGTGGCTACAGTAGTCAGAAGCGGCTTTGTGTTTGACCTCTTGGTGTCAGGTGTCCTCACTTGATGTTTGCTTGCTTGATGTTGTTCCCTTTGTGTAGAACATGAGAGCCTGCTGTGAAGGTGCAATGTCCCCTTTGGCAGTTCTGCAAATTCAAACCAGGCTTCTGTGTATACTAAAGCAAATGGGCAAGAAGATGACAGGACAGCAGCAAGATGGGGTGACCGCGTCTACTTGACAGATAACTCACGCACACCAGAGGCAAACAGCAGGAGAGAGGGTGAAGAGAGGTGAAGACGACCTACTTAAAGGCAGCGGGATTTAGGTTTGGGCAGCGGTGGTGGGGGTGATGGGGGCTAATGCACAGGGAGAAAGTGAAAGGAGAGCATTGGAAAAGACAAAGAGAGAATGATGAAGAGGAGGAAAACAAATGAGTACAAATGATACTAAGCAATGTGACACAGTGCTGCTGATGGAAGGAGCTCATACGTGCTTAGCACCTCTGCGATGAGTCGCTGTCAGTCTGCCCAGGCAGTTTGTATCCTGAAAGGTGGGTCAGGGAAAGAGTTGTCAGTGGGAAGATAAATGGTCTTTTACCCACAACAGACACAAACGTAGACGTTTCCTCTTTTAATTCCTCTGTCACAGACCTCCTTCTCTTCTTGCGTATGTCTGTCTATCTCAGATGCACCCAAACTCAGACAGGTGGACTCTTTCAGCTTGTCAGGAGAAGCAGAAAACCAGACTCCCGGCAGCCAGCATGGTGTATAAAGTTTACAGTTGTTACAGAAAAGCTGAGATATCTTTGCTCTTTTGCTGTTCGAGGAAAAAGAGTGGGGTGTAGATGCTTACTGGGTGCCTGCTGTGCACACACTCTGTACCTGATGGAGACATGGTGGGGGGATCCATACATTCATAAAAGGAGTGTAAGGTTGATAGGGATGGGAATATAGGACTGGTTCCAAATTGTCTGATCCATTGGAATCTTATGTTTCTGAGTCGTAGGGCTGTACCTGACTCAAACTTGTCAGTCAAATAAGATTTGGCCATATAATACAAATATTGGACGATTTTTATTTTTAAAATGAAGACAATGAACAAGGCTTAGCCAGATGTTCGGTGTGACAGTGGCATTCATATAATATAGTAAACAAGCTAACAATGCTGGAGATGTGCAACAACACTTCTTTCCAACATTAGATATCAAACAAAAGCCAGACTATGTCGTATTAAGTATACATGAGCTGTAGATTCACCACTACCAAGCAGAAGAGAGAAGCTAATGTTAATATGGAGCCTTAAAGTGCAAAGGTTCTCCCACTCTGTGCCACTGCATCACATCCACAGCTGTCCGTACCAAAGAATAGCGTAGAAGTTAAGAGCGCTTGCTTCACAGCAAAATCTTGAGAACAACACATCTCCACTGCACAGCACACTGACTAGCAAAAGAAAAAATGCTGCTCAACTTGAGGCAATCTCAGTTGATTGAGGGGTCTCTGACTGCCGATTCGAATCTCTGACTTAAAGGGGCAGCCCTAACGAGCTTATCAGTTTTTTTTATCAGAGCATGTTTTTCTGACAGTTGCACAGTGAAAAACAATGACGTCAAACTCGTGTCTATGCTGCTGGAAGCTTTCAACAAGGAGTCATGGCGGAGAGGAAAAACTGTCCAAAGCACAGCTTCACTTCACAAAGAAAGATGACAACAGTGCTGCATCAGGGCTGTACAGTGCAACATACTTTGTGTCGCATGTATTATACAGTTGGCGTCACTGGTTCTACGTGTTGTTCAGGCTCGCACAGATTACACACCAGTGCCCAATTTTTTTTTTTTAAAGATATTTTTAGGGCTTTTTAGCCTTTAATGTATAGGACAGACAAGCGTAAAGGGGGGAGAGAGAGAGGGAGTGACATGCAGCAAAGGGCCACAGGCTGGAGTCGAACCCAGGCCGCTGCGGCAACAGCCTTGTACATGGGGCGCCTGCTCTACCACTAAGCCACCAGCGACCTACTGTCATTTTGCTTTTTTGAATAAACACAATTATTTAGCTTATTTTTGTGTATCAGCGCCCAAGGTCATCAAATAAAAAACTTATTTACCACCCCCAAACAATTTGTAAAATGCTAAGCATGTTATCAATACTTAGTTGGATGACAGTTACTACAATTCTAAGCTAAAAGCGTCCACTCTGTACAGCAGCTGATCACAGCACAGGGCTCCAGCTGCTGTCATGCCATCTACACCTTTCTCCAAAGTGTCTCACCAAAGTGTAGATGGTGTGACAGCAGGGAATTCATGTGCAAGGCAACATACCAGAACCCTCGCTCCCGGGGAGATTGAAACCTGAATGTTGAGGAGACCAAGATGATGATAGAGGATGAAGCGGTCATCCTCGGGTGGAGAGCGCATCCCGTGAGAGAAGAGGGAGATGGGGAGGGAGCTGCCGCTGAGCTTGAGCCGCAGCCCAAAAGAAAAACATCTTGAGCAAGTTTATTAAAAAGAAAAGCAGGCGCAGCCACGCCAACTGTTACTATCCTGTTTTGTTCAAAGTAATGGGAAGATCTAAAGATCTAAGACTAAAGATCAAAGCAAGCGCTCTAAGGATATTGAGCAGAATCGACTAATATCTTTTCCTGTAGAATACTCTATATTATAACAACATTAGTGCCATGCAGGCAGGCTTAGCAGATTTTTTCTTTGACTGAGGAAACTTGAATGAAAATGAATGCTGTACAAATATTCTCTCCTTTCATCTACACTGTGTTAAGAAAATAAAGCAGTTGGTTGACGCTAAATAAAAACCTGTGAAGGGAATAAGAGAATCAGTAATGAATCGGACAGCTTAGCAGAGTCGATAATGGCATTGGTATCAATAAAATCTTATCAATTCCCGTCCCTAAAGGTGGAGAAGTAAAGGAGGGGGGTAACATCAGTGCCCCCTCTATAATTGTACAGGGATGGTGGGTCATTAGCCATGTTTCATGTGTGTTAATGGAGTCTGTTTAATCAATAATAATAATATTGTGATGAAATTTGTGATATACACCCATGGAACCACCCCACCCCCACAGCAGTCACCGAGGGGGAACACTGAACATTAAGCCCTCAAAGTCCTGACTCGAAGGGACTCACGCAGGGATGAATGGTTAATGCCTCTGGTGGGCAGTGGGAATGAATCAAGAAGCGCTGTAGCCCCAGGCTGCTCTTCAGGTGATATCCTCATTCAACCTCCGCAACACACTCACTCACACAGATTACTTTACCCATGGATGGCTGGAGGTGACAACACTGCTCCAGTCACCTCAGGCTCCGACTGATCAAGAACTCCCTCACAGGGAGCACAGGTCCCCCAGTCCAGTGGTATTTGTATATGTCATTTTTCAATTTGACACCTCAGTAAATAAATTTGTAGGTCTGTTCATATTTACTGATGAGGGTACATTTATAAGGTATTCTGTTGAAGACTGATGTCTCGATTTTTTGACTGGCATCTCAAGATAACCTCCCCAGACATAGAGGGCTGCCACTCAAGTCGAGCCCAGAGGCCACTGACAAACTCAGTCAGATTAAGGTCTAATATACAAATGTTACTCTTAGTGCAGAAACAATGGATCCATTAGGTGATTGACATAAAATTAATTGTCAATGACAAATCATATTTTGCTGGTTCCAACTTCTTAAATGTGAAGCTTTTCTGTTTTATTTTTAACAGTAAATTAAATAGCTTTTGGACTCTTGTTTGGACAAAACATCTAAAGATTAGACTCTGGGAACTTGTGATGGACATTTTTCATTTTTTGCCCTTACATTTTCTCTTCTCTGACTAATCAGTTTACAAAGAAAATAATAGTGAGATTAGCTGATAATGCCAAGCCCAAGTGGACAAATTGAAATTCCCTTTGTACGACCAGCAGTCCAATTACTATTATTAACTGTTATTATGGGAGACCAAGAAAGCCAGCAAATATCAACATTTATGAAATCAGAAGCTGTGAATTTTTGGCACTTTCATTTAAACAATGGCTTAAAAGATTAATCAATTATCAGAACAACTGCTGATTACATTTCTGCCAACTGAGTCATTGTTTCAGCTCTAGTTACTATTGAACATGAATAGTTAATTTACTATAAAATGATGTGTGGATAACAATCCATACTGATAATTTTACTCACATGCACACACTGCATTTTTTTTTTTTACAGTGTTGCACTGTTTCAAGAAAAGTGTTGTCAGCCAAGGGCCATGCAGTGCTCCTCCCAGACATACCTCAAGTCTCTCTGGAAAGATTGTCCAGCATTCAACAATAGAACAATAGAGCATACAGATATTTATACCCGCTGACTGGTTAACTAATGTGATGCACCACAGGCAGGCGGCTCCGTGCTCTGCTCCATCACCCTCCAAACTGGTAGGGGGAAGGGGAGAACATCACGTGCTTTTACATAATGATCAAGGCGTACAGCAAGTGTTGACACAGACGAGTTCATGTAGATCATCGATTACATGGCTGCCAGCACGTCATTGGGAGGTGCTGTGATCAAACTAAAGCCCTGTGGCATTGTCACGTGCTGGATCTGAGAGATGTGCTTCAGGCTGAGGCTGTGATGGTCTCTCAGTCCTATGTGGGGGGAAACCAGGTCACTGCTGAATGCATCTGAATAGATGATTCATGTTTGTGAACAACTTTGTACATCACCGAGAACAAGGAGCCCACGTTCGTACTGCGTAGATGCAGTTATTTACAGAGTCTGAATGAGAGAGTTGGCGATGTTAAATAGTCTGAGCTCTTCAGCGGGGCCGACCATGGTCGAAGAATACTGTTGTCTGTCTCGCTCTCTCTCTCCTCCTCGCTCAGCTGTCTGCCACTGCATTCACTCAGCCTGGCAGGAAATAATTGCTTGTCCTCCACACAGCACTTCAAATAAAAGAGCTGTGTTAATGAGGGCTTTCCTGCGCCTCTCTCTCTCTCTATCACACTCTCCATCGCTCGCTCATGCTCTTCATTACTCGGTCTCTCCATGAAGTGCTCCGGCTCATTGTTTTTGGTCTGTCTAGAAAGAGTTCCCTCAGAAACAGCAGCATCGGTTTTTGCCCTCAGCTCGCAGTATCAGCTGCTCCTGGCCAGCGAGAGCACCAGCTGAGCAGAGGTGTGTCTGTCTCTGGGATGGCTCAGCCTGAGTGGAGCAGTCTAACTATGGGTGTCAGTCTGACTGAATTAGGCGCTTTTAAGCATGATGATAGTTATTTCAGGGCATCCCGTTGAGGGAGTCTCCCCACTCCTCCCTCCCCCAGACGGTGGAATTTAGGGCCAAGCATAGGAGGAGCTGTCAGTCACAGCCTATTGTTGTGCGAAGGGGAGGTAATAAGCTGTAAGCCCTCACAGTGGGAAATGATTCGACAGCAGGCTTTATACACTTGACACTCTCACTCACACACTCACACTGAATCCACAGGAATATATTGGCGACAGCGGGAGGTTGGAGCAATCTCTGCAATTGGACCCTGGAGTTCACTCCTGGTCCTGCGCTCAGGATCATTTCCAGTACCTCTTGTGAAACATAGATGTTTCGTATTTGATTTGGATGTTTGCTAAATAATAAGACTCTGTTGTAGATTCATTTTCAGCAATGTTGTTTGATTTGTGCATTCTGTGCAGGACAGATAATTAAGATATGAACTGTAATTGATTTTGAATATGAATTACATTTTTAAGCAGAGTTAGACATTTTCCAGCTGTTCAGTCCCACCACTATGTTATAAATGCAAGTAACAAACACACATATGGTGTCATGCAGAATCTCCAGCCATGTTAATGAGCCACAGAGCATTGCTGTGCAAAGCCATGATGTGTGGTCAGTAAATAAATAATGGGGCATAGAGAGCGGTGCCTCTATCATGCCAGCAGCAACTCATGGCTGACTTACAGCTGGCACTGAATCACTGCTTAACTACCGGGCTGCTTCTGCCGCCACTGCTGCTGCTGACACAAATCTCAGGCTCCGACCAGGGCTTCAACTCCGCAACAGGCGAAAAGGGGCGTGGAGCTTATCGGTCAATCAATCATTCATTCATCGCCTCCTTGGCTAACAGCTCTTTCGCTGTCAAACAAAATGATTTCTGGTCCTGTTGGATGCTGTCTGTGCTGACAATCTGTTTTAGAGAGACAAATATTTATTTCATGAGGAGCATATATGTCAGTGAGCATATTTCTTTACTGTGGCTTTGCCCACTGCTGTATTCTCACATGGCTCAAACTGCCACCTTGTCCAGAACTGCATTGCATTTTATTGCACTTGCTCAGTGGCATGTTGATGTTTCTTGCCAGATGTTGACATCTGATCAGGAATCCGGAGGTAGTCATCAAGATTCCCATGGGAATGAAGCAGGGAAAACCAAGGCTCAGACGGGAACAGGACTCTTGAGGAATTTATAATTGCAAATTGGTGCTGTGTCAGCACAGACCAGGAGGTCCAGTGCTGTAATCAAATTATCCCCTCCTAATTAAATAGTTATCAACTTCATCACATAGGCATGTAAAATCATTGCAGGGTGTAGCAACCTTATTAGTACTATGAAAAGATACTCTACATGGGAAGCAATTACTTCAGATTTAAATGGAATTGGGATCAATTTCATGGGACAGGACAAGGTTGGCAATGATGAAGTTGGAACAGGACTGTAAGAAAGTGTCACATCTGTATCGCCCTTTAATTTAACCCACTGAAGGCCCCCAGGGGGTGCCTTATGAAAGGGCAGCAGGTAGAGACAGCCCCAGGCTCCAGAAAACCAAGGCAGCTAATGGATACTGAATCAACGGCCTAGGGCTCCTCAGCATTCACCACAGCCGGCGTATTGATGGAGTGTAGTGCGAACATTACAACATGATGCTCTATTATGCCCCGATTGATTGTCTTCTGATCGGCTGTATTCCCCCACCCCCTTCTCAAGGAAAGGCCCTCTCTGTCTGTAATAGGCCTCAGCAGGAGGAGACTAAATGAGCTTTATGGAGCAGTAGAGAAAAAGTTGCAAAAGGATTGGATCACAAGAGTTTTAAAGTGTTTGGCTACTAAGCCATAGATGGACTGAGTGGAGTGTCAGTTGTGAAAGATGCGCGTGGATGGAAGTGCAGAAAGGAGTAACTGGACTGGCAATATGATGTTGCCAAATTGAAACACTGAGGCTAACCACTTAAGCAGCTGTCTGAAAAACCACTCTCCACAGCAAGCCACTGAAATCAGAGTCATCAGTCTGACACACTATTGAGCTTCTTTTGTTTTTGCCTCAGTATTTGCTCTCAGACCATTCCCATGGCAAAGCCAAAAACATTTGTTTTCACTGCCAGAGCTTCATTTTACAGCAGTAACACTTGTTTATCTGCCCTGATGCTTAGACTGACAGAGTTTCTAAAACTTTCAAGACTCCCTACTTGACCACAGGTCTCCTAAAGCAATCCTGAGGATCAAGGGACCTACTCTCCACTGCTGGGATATCACAAAAACTCTTCCTGCCAAGAGTAGAATTGGGTTTGGAAGGGTTGGGTATACACAGCAAGCTAGTATAACTTGTTGTGTTCCTGTTGAAAGGCCCCCTGAGCAGCCACCGAGCTGTGCCAGGCTGTTTGTTTGCACGCTAAGCTTTTCAACTGCGTGTTTGTGTGTGTGAGCGTACTTGTGGTTTACTCCTCACCATGCTTGCCCAGTGCTGGCCTGTGATTATCCATGTTGCTGGCTACAGTTTGGTCTCGGCTGAGTCGGAGTCTCTGGAAGGCTGCAGTCATCCTTCCCTCTACCCCCAGGTCCTCTGCTTTCCCCCAGATGCTGCCAGCTGGTGTCCATTATGCTGCAGGTGTGTGTGTTGGGCCCAGGCTGTCTGACTTGGGGTTAGCATTTTGCCTCACAATTTCAGGCCCTGTTCATCTGCACAGCTGATGGAGCAAGATGCTGCTCTTGCTGCACGCATGTTTGTAACAGTTGAGCGGTGAAACACCACAAATAATGCTTTCAGAAAAGGATGGTTTTATGTGATCCGCCTCTTAGAAAATCAGAGGGATTCTTTGAGAGTTGCACGTGACATTTGTTTTCTTTTATTGTTTTTGCTGAATAGGAATGATGATAAAGTCAAAGAGATGGTTATGGATTGTGTTGACGTATGCATTTGAGTCAAAAAGGTGGCAGTAGAGCTATGGTTGCTGGTGAGCTCAGTGAGTGGAGCAGCTACACCATGTCCAACTGAATCTCAGTCTGTGACAAATGGGGCCAACCCTGCAGTAATCAGATTAGAGGACCTAAGTGACGTGCTGCAAATGTCCCACCTTGTGATCCTGTGCATTCATTTTATTACAGCCGTGAGCTAATGAGATTAGCCCTCAAAACAGAGCTGCTCCACTAGGCCCCGTAAACCCACCTCTGCAGCAGCTTGGAGCATCAGCCCCCTTTCCCTCTCTGGCCTGTAGGTTCAGTCACCTCTCTTTGTCAGCCGTAGTGTAACTGTGTTGGTGTGTAGCCAGAGTCAGCTCATAGCTCCACTACGAGGCTAATCCATCTTTGTGCCTTGGATCTCCTCCACAGGAAACCCAGGATCAACTCCCAGCTGGTCGCCCAGCAGGTGGCTCAGCAGTACCCGATGCCTCCCCCGCCCAAGAAGGAGCGAAGGGAGAGGAGCGAGCGCACAGACAAGGAGCGCCCGGACGGCGAAGGCGAGCGCGCCAACGGAGAGGGGCGTCCAGAGGGTGAACGTCCAGAGATAGTGAGGCCAGAGGTAGACTCTCCCGAAAAGGAAAAGAGTGACACCGAACAACAGCCAATCAAAGACAAACCCGACAGAGAGAAGGAAATTAGCCCAGCCGTCACGAAGAAGCCCAGCAGCAAAAAGACCAGGTCAGTGTACATGTTGAGTCTTCACTTGTGTCTCTGGATGTTGTCTGTGGTGTTTTATCCTCACCAGTTTGTATGTTTTCCTCCAGACCCAAATCAGACAACCATCAGAGCTCACCCAGCGACAAACACAGCATACAGTCTGGCAAATCAGCAACCAAGACCAACAAGAACTCTCACATTTCCAGGTGTGTAGCACCCTGTCATACACCGCATCTCTCTCTGGCAGCACACATGGTTTCACATCTATGACTACACAGCACTTCTTTTTAGAGAAAGTCATGCTGCACAAGGCTAGTGGGAAACCTCAAATGATTCACAAATGATCTTTTACACTAAACACCCACTCTCACTTTATATACACTTGTTCTGACGGTTCATGTGTCACCCAATGAATTGAGCAATTTAGTGTAACCGCCCCCACAGTGCTGGCAGCCTCCCCCTTGTTGTTGCTGAGACACACATATTGTGGTTGCCATTTCTGGTTAATGTTTTTTCTCTCCCTCTGTCTGTCTATGCCCCTCAGGCCCAAACTGAAGAACATTGACCGGAGCACCGCCCAGCAGTTGGCTATCACCGTCGGGAACGTGACAGTGATCATAACAGACTTTAAGGAGAAGACCCGCTCCTCCTCCACGTCCTCGTCCACCATCACGTCCAGCGCGGGTTCCGAACAACAGCACCAGAGCTCCGGCTCCGAGAGCATGGACAAGGGCTCGTCGAGGGCCTCCACACCCAAAGGGGATCTCTCTGTGGGGCACGACGAGTCGTTCTGAGGCCCCGTCCCTTTCGTCCCGTCCTCACCTCGCTCCACAAGCCCCCGCCCTTCCCCCCCCTTTCCCCCCACATTTCTGGACACTATGGATCCCATAGGGGGAGAGATTTCACCTTTCCCATCGCTGCCCTGCCTCCATTCCATGATCACCCTTGGATGCTGAGAGGAGTTGGAAAGCTGAGAGGAACAGTGCGGTGCGCCTGCCAGGGAAATGCAGGGGGATCTCCCCTCGTGGTTACACCCGTGGCACAGGCGAGGAGAGCAGGGCTACAAGGAATAACACCCCCATCCCCAACCTCCCCTGCGGTAGCATCCAGACACTTGTATGTATTGTTTTATATTTGTATGTGGATGTGAGGCCAAGTCGACATTTTTTGTTTTGTTTTTGTAAAGAAGAATTCTCCGCTGGGCACAATAACCACCATCATTTCAATAACTTTAAACTATTATTACCCTTATTTATTACCTGTTGCACCTGTATACTTTGATATTCTTCTTTTTTATGTTGACGCTTTGCTGTGTAGCCCTGCCGATTGATCATTCCTTCAGTGTTTTTATTGCAGTTTCAAGATGATAGGACAAGACTCGAGTCACACGGATACACACACACAAACACACACACACACACACACCCACACACACACATACACACACACTGGTGCTAGATACACTGTGAAGCGGTTTTGCAGATCTGGGATTGCCCATTCACTCAATGTGACAGAGTGCTGATGAATCAAATTCTTATTCACTTCTCTCAATAACACTGTCTCACTCTGAACACTGTCGGGACCTCCATCAGGTCCGTCTCGTTCTGTACAGGTCAATGTGCATCAGAGGAAGGTCACCTGAGGTTCAGACACCTGACTTTTTCAACTAGATTGTCTATGATTTAGTATGCTATAGCAGATCTCTTATACAGTATCTTATGTCCTTAACTGTACAGTGTAGGCTGTTGTGTAAAACACTAAAAGCTGTTGATATTTTCTGCATTCCGTACTTGGATATTGAGTTTTCTGGCTGAAGTTCGAGCTGTCCTCTCAGCTCTGGAGCCAGAGTGTTTCTTTTCTGTGGTGACTGAAGGACGGATCCACGCAGTTCCACTTGGTAAAACCATATCGAACTGTAAAATAGACCTGTTTTGTCAAGCTGTTGTGAAATCGATTTCATTTTTCTTTTGTTGTGGTCCTGAAGACGACTTTTGAATCTTCATTCTCTCAATCCCGATATCCCAGAAAACAAGTGCAAAGACACGAGCAATTGCAAAGATCGACAATTCAGTTGACTTTTTGTTTTTTTTTAAATTAATTTAAGACTCCTGTCATTGAAGTTAAAAAAATATTGCAGTAGTTGATAGAACACAATTTGCTCTTTCAATTTTTAGAACAGCAAGGCTTATTTAAGGGTTTTAATTCACTTTCACCTTAGCTGATCCTAGACCAACATAATTTCCTTTTAACTGTATGAAATTGTATAAAGAATAAATGTGTATATGATATCTTAGTTTTATTTATTGAAGGACCAAAGGAATTTCATAATGACATGATACATAGACAGATAAATAACAATTTGAAATGCAATTATCTAATGTGTGAGATGAATAACAGTTTAAATAAAGACTAATATAATCCATGTAAATGGTGTTCTTATTGTCCACTTTTCTCTGTACACGACTAAAATGGGGCAGAGAACTGTCAATACTGTGAGCCGAGTCAAAGGACTCTACTGGCTCCGCACCCTCTGGTGGATCTCGCCTCATTGTGCAGGTGATGAGAAGCTGGCTGGGTGTGGGTGGGTGGCTGGGAAGAGCTCCGGGTCTGCTGGGTCGCAGGCTTTGGCCTTAGTAAGCCCTCCTCTTCACTCTGCTGGACTACCACAGTACATGTAG
The DNA here is from genome assembly GCF_011397635.1 of Epinephelus fuscoguttatus. NCBI lineage: Eukaryota > Metazoa > Chordata > Actinopteri > Perciformes > Serranidae > Epinephelus > Epinephelus fuscoguttatus. The sequence goes on from NC_064752.1 coordinate 42,548,750, forward strand.
CTCCCTTAACAGAGGCCCCAACTCACCAATTGAGCCGCTCCCAGAGCAACTAAAACCAGGTTAGGTGAGGTTAACGAGTCCCAAAAATCTCAGTCTATCCTACTAGGATCTGAGGGGCAGGATTTGATCTGTGTCGACTAAAAGCTTTGCAGTTTCACACCTAGGGATGATAATCATATGTGTGTTGTAAGCAATGTTTGAAGTCCAAGAGATGTGTGTTCATGAGGTTTTTCTGCTCTTAAGCTATGGTTAATATGTAATTATGTACTTTATTGCATACAAATATGGAATCAGTGTTCAAAGTGAGGAAAAGCAATGTGAATAGAACTAAAAAGTGGGACTGTTGGGTCAGAGGGGAAAAATGTTTTGTCCAATTTTTACTGAATAAAAAAAAAAACCTGCTTTGTAATGCAATCTATTAGAAATGGGCCTAAAAAGCCATCTTTTCACCTGCCTTATCTGCAACCACTTTCACTTGACTGAGTACTCCAACAGAAAGGATTCATTGTTAAATTATTGACAAATGGCCATTTGCTGAGTATATGAATTATTGCTTGTATATAGAATTTTAAAAAAGGTGCAAAAGCAAACACTATGAATGATGGCATTGGAGCTGAAGTCTTTTGTTTCCTGTTTCCTTTCCGCGCAAGCAGTTCTGTTCTTGTGTGCGACCAGTAACCTTAATTTACTGTGTAAAGATGGTTACATTTTTTAGCTTTGTTTGTCAGAGACCCAAATATAGAAGGCTTGTTTACTGACTGTATAACCTTAACCGTGAATTTCCAATTAAGTGTATTATACAAACTCATTTCTTCCTATAACAATGTCTTGTACAATGCTTTTAAAGTTATTGCTCGGTTTAAAAAAGAAAAAAGGAAAAAAAAGTTTTAGGGACAGTACAATAATCCATTCTTTGTTTAATCCAGTTTTAGTTTTTTTTTTTTTTGTTTTTTTTTTAACTTATAGCTGATGTGTCATTGTTTCCCCTTGTGAAATGGTCACATTATGTTCCTGGTGTGGAAATGTACGCAGCATTTTCAGCGGATCACGGCTCCTTGTCTAGCTTATAATGTTAAAATAATACATGTTTCTGGCATGTGCACGACTTTGCGCTTATAGGCTAACCTGATCATTTTCCTCCGCTTCAAATAGAAACGTCTATTTATGAATTTTGCTTGTAGTTTTTCACAAATAAAATTGTTAAAGTTATCTATCTTCTGGCTGCTTTGTGTCTTTTTATTGATGCTGTTTCTCCCCATACACACGTGCATTCACGCACACACACTTAAGTTCAGATCTTCAGCTGCTTCATACACTCTCGGATAACAGGAAGTGTGTATGGATCTGAGTCAGCAGACTATTGATTGAGATATCCCGGGGAGTGTGTGTTCATATAGAGGAAGCCTCCACAGTGCAGTGACACATGACATGAGGGAGCCCTCATATTGACAACAGCTTTCAATCATGTCTCCCTCCAGAGGCTGGTTAGCATCCCACTAATGCGCTGTCTAAAAGCTCCAACCAATGACTGCATTCCTTTGTCGCCACTGATAATCTATACTGATGTGCAAGTCCACAGAAAGGAAAAGTGGATGCTCACATTTGTTTTAAAAGCAGATTCACTTTGGTGTTGAGGTTATTCACTGAGGGAGTTTGGCTATTCCCTCTGGTTCATTTATTAATGTGCTTGGTCCAAACATCCCTTTAGCTCTGATGTTTGAAACATAAAAACAGTTTCTATTCTAAAACTTTATGTATCAACTTTGAATTTTTTTCCTCTTGATTTTCATCAATCAATATTTAAAAATAAGGGATTTTCATGAATAATAAATCAGGATTTTGCTTCAAATAAATAATGAATCAGAAGAGGTCTTAGTGCAGGAATACTCAACTTGCTTTGCCTGGGGGCCATCTTACAAAATGACAGGAAGCTGGGGGCTAATTTCTAGGATTTAAGGACAATCGCAGTTTCAGCCAGACCTCTGTCGAGGGGTCGGGGGAGCATCCTCAAGCACCTTTTCTTAAAAAATTAACTCTATTTTAATGTGTTTTATGCACTTAAGCACTTTTTTCCATTTGAAGTACAAAAGAAATTCCCAGTACGATTCAATTCATTCTGAATTAGAAAATGTTCGACGGGCCAACGAGTACCTTGTTGCAGGCAAGATTTGGTCCACAGACTGTAAATTGAGTGTCACTGTGGCTGATCTCTCATTATGGAATACATTTTACATCTTGACCTTTGCAATATATGAATTACTCCTGTGCACAAACTAAATACTCTGCAATACAAACGGGGGCATAGAGTTTAGACAACATGGGTGTTTACCAGATGTGGAAGGTCTAATGAGGAGCATTATAGGAAAGTGTTCTTGGAGCTGTGTAGTGTAATCAGAACTAAAAGTCAGGATACTGCTGCCTCTGCTGCATTCACTTTGTCCAGCCATTTTTTTTATCTACATAAAGTTAGCTCTTGCATGTACTGACAAATGAACTGTTTCTGTGTCCTAGCCCCTCAACGGGCAGCATGGCTTAGGAGCACAGAAGCCCCCCTTGTACAAGTAATATTAGCATTAAAAGACAAAGGGAAAAAAGGAACGTTAGGAGTTAAGTTAACATTTCTGCCTTTGCCATCTTGGTTTTCTGGAGCCAGAAGTGACCATATTTGGACAAGAAGCTGGCGCTGTGGAAGCGTTGGGGGCAGTAGTGGATCCTGATATGGGCCGAATGGGCGTTTGCCCAGGGCGGCACTTGACATGCTGCTGTGTTGTGCTATGGCCTATTTAAGTGCTGGAATTTGTTATTTACATGACGACGCCTGAACTCAACACAGGCTCTGCTCCATAGACTTTGTGTACAGTGCCGTGCTGCTGCCACTGGTTGGGGGGGATCTGATAAGAAATTGAGGACACAATCAGCAAACAGCCTGTCACTCAAAGCAACCCACCCTTAATTGTACTAATATATATATATATAACTTTAAACCTTCATAAAATGTAAAAGGGAGAGTTATACAATAACTCAACCCATATACAGTTGTTTTTCCGCTGTAAAGTTGGGCATTTTAACATGCAGTTCCTCCAGGAGCCTGCTGGCTGAAATGCCTAATCACAGGGCAGCTTTTTAAAAAAATGCAATGCATGCTGCGATTTATTGCAATGAAACTGCAGGGGCAAGAGGAAATTGCATAAAATAGTTGCCATGCTGTCAGATTTGAAACCCATAATGGTAAGCATTTAACGTGTCCCACAAAACGGCTGCCGTTCGAAGCAGCACTGAAGGACCGTTCGTGAGTTGCTCTCCTCCTGCTATCCCTGCCCTGTTAGCATGAGCTAACACAGCAGCAGCGGCTAACATGTGACACCAAGCTATTAAATGGCCCCAACAAGCTAACACCGATGCTGAAATGACTCGACTCTTGTCATTAAACCTGTCAATAAATATTGAGTAATGTTAGCTGTGTTATGCTAACAGTTATTCCTGACACACACCTCTCCTGTCAGACACAGCAGTAGTGAGAGGGGCCAAGGAGGGGCTAAGCTGATCAATACACTGCACACAGCCCTGCAATGAAATGAAACTTGACACATTTTAAATAGTCAGATTTGCAGTAAAGTTGCAGTGATTGGACAAAATGTCAAGGTCATGCAGAATTCACAGGGATTGGCTGAATTTGCATTAAATTTTTGCAATCGCAACATTGCAACACCGTAGAGGGACTAAACATGGGTGTCAGTGGGGACTGCCAGGCTTCTGGAGCCAGCCTCAAGTGGCCATTCAAAGAACTTCAGTTTTTGCCACTTCTGTGTTGGCTTCATTTATTAGCCCCGGAAGTTGCTGCTTGGTTCAGAGCACAGAAGGTTTTTCATTCTGGATATTAATAGCATTAGCACATCTGAACTTCCTGTCTTACCATAAAACAGCTGATTCTTTCTCACCAGTTCAGTTGCTAGATGCTAATTATGTACTGTGAGCGAACACTCAGGCAACGGAGGAATAGTACATTCAACACGTATGGAGCCATTACCACTGAGCAAGCAAAGATGAATGTAGTAGAGATGTAGACTACTGTTTAAGCACTTCATTAGGTCTTTATACAACTGTGCCCTTTATGCATTGCAAGATACGGAGCCTCTCAGTCCCAAAAGGTGATGCTTTTTATTTTGTGCCCACAAATTAATTATCTTGTGGGAACAAGTCATTAGCTTGAGTGCATAATGTGTTATCTTGTTTGCACAAGATAATAATCTTGTGCAAACAAGATAATAACTTGAGTGCACAAGATAAAAAACAACTACCTTTCCAGACTTTAGGGGCTCTATAGTATGATACAGACCATTTGCAGAAATGTTTTTTGTCTTTTAATTAACCCCTGATTGAGCTACTTGCTGCTTTTACTCTTTCACTCTTACAATTTCATGACAGTAAATCTACTTTGGTAAAATACCATCAACGCAGCAGTTCCTCAGCCTAAGCAGGATATGTTGGTATTCTTTCCACCTCTGGCTCTATATCCCCAGGAATCCTTGAGCCCATGGTACTTAACCTGTACCCGCTCCAGGGCCACTGAGGACAGCGTACAGAGAATCTCCCCCTTGAGGGATAAATGAAGTATATCATAAAAAGAAAATTGCTTTCAGGTCACTACCCAAGTAGCAAGGGCAAAACCTAACATATAAGGTGGCTTTCAAGCCATAAAATAAAATTGCTGTTTGATGTGATGGAGTAAAAATGGAGCATGTTGGCATTTGCTTTCAAGGTGCCATTATGGAGTTTGTTCATGAGGTTTCTCAAAGTCTGTCTTCAAATATTGTGAAGGTGTATCCAAACAGCACAGGCAGAATATCAGTAATCCATAAGTGTATTCTTGGGAATGCTATGAAAGAATTATGAATTATGACCAAATCACCAAACAGAAAAACTGAACTCCACTCTCTTTCTTTGTCTGCCTTGATTCAAAGAGAGCAGCTTCTCTGGGATCGTTTTCATTCAGGTCAAGGTCCAACCAGATGGGTGTCTTCCGTTAGAGTCGAGCCCTCTGCCAGCCCAAACCGCTATACCATGACCAGTTCCATATGTTGAGGAAGGGTTAAACATCTGCAGATAAGAAACCACCACTTTTATGCGAAGAGGAAATCAAGATGCAGAACTCTGGCAATGTGTGAAGCAGAAGGTGAAGCGAGCCATATTTCCTCTCAAACCGCAGATTCTGTGATGTTTACAGTGGTGCCTGAGTGTGGAGGAAGACAGGCGGTTTAAATAGCTGTGTGTCATCATCACCAATCTCAGCTCACTGGCGTTTATTTTTCACCATTGAGCTGTAGTCATCAAGAGGCAAATTCAAGTGAGTCATTAAATCCACTTCTTATTCACTACACTCCTCCGTCTGTACAGTATCTAACTGATCTTGTTGAAAATAGCAAACATCGTTTTACAAGTTTACATTAGAGCTTTACAGAAGAAAATCAAACCACTGAAAGAAGTAAAAGAGGCGTAAATGTGAGTATGTAAACCACGAATGTCACACAATTAAACATCATTTCAGGAACATAATGCTAGGCTACATGAATCTTAATTTACTGTACATCAAGACAGTTCAGTGTGGAACTAGCTTCTGTTGGTGCAGACTGAGACAAAGAAAAAAAACTGCCTGAAAGTTTTTACCTTTTTTAACACCTAACTTCAGAAATGAACAGCTAGAGCTTTCGACCGTATATCATGGTTTTTGTCAGTGTATGGTGCTGGCGCAGTTGACATGGAGCTGTGCATATTCAAACTTTCCATTATTTTCAACACCTCTAGTACTTCTTGTCAATGTTGGTTCAAGACGTTGAGCTTGACTACTGGATTTAGGGGCATCTTGCCTCGAGGTTGCAGGTTGCAACCAACTGAAACTTCTCCTATGTGCCAAGTTTGAAGGAGAACAAAAGTAGCTGATGCAAAAATGCAAATGGCCCTATCTTGAGCCAGTGTTCGATTTGTCCGATCTGGGCTACTGTCGAAATAACATGGTGGACAATTATACACTAATGAAAATATAGTTATAAATACTATATTCAATTTCTGTTAATATCCCCTGAAATCCCACACACTGGACCTTTAACTCAAGGTCCTCTTACTCACCTATTATGGAGCTTTGGAAGATATCAGACAGTCTTCATACAGGTTCAGTCTGGGTTTGCTGGCAAACTGGTAAGATGTGCCATTTATAGACGGAGGTTATAGAAACCTTGGCAACAAGTGATGATAAGAAATGATGCTCTATTCACCACATGCATAGTTCTCTTACAGGGCTCTGTGGGCACATCATTATGGACTTGCACACTGAAAATTTGCATGCACATGCTCAGCCAATCAGAATCAGCCCAGTCAACCGTGCAGGGGGTGCCCTTGTGAAAGGGCAGCACTCACCCCCATTCCTCAAACACTTTTTATAGTGACTCAACATGCTGTCATCCCAAGACTACAGGCTCTGCCCTGCCTCTCTGATTGCTGCCATCACTCTCCAAAACCTACCAGACTGCCTGCATTGCTGGATGACTTTCCCAAGGCTGAAGGGGGCATCTTGCTACAGTCCACCGTCTTCTCATCAGTGAGGCAAGACTCCCAAATAGTAGTAAGGTGGGCTGCCGTCTGCTGGTGCTGATTTAACAGAAACATGTGATAAAGAAAAAATCAATTTAGTGTTCAGCTACAATGACTTATCTTATTTGCGTATAAAATTATGGATTGGGTTACACCAGCTGTTCATAAATCCATTAGGCTAACAAGTTTGTGCATAAACTCCGTCCTGCCAGTTTCAGAGTAAATGTAGGTTTGCTTTGTTTGCATGGAGAAATGTCCTTGTTTGAGTTGTAGCTGTCATGCAGTTAATGAATGGATACTCTCCGATAATGCTAACCTAGCTAATGTTATTTGGTCATGTCGTCTAAAGGCCTGAACATACGGGCGTACTCTAAGCGGAGCGGACTCCGCGAGGAATGTCCGCAGTCATTCGGGCTTTCATAGTCGAGCGCATTTCCGCGTTGTAGTTTCCTGTAAAAATGTCCGTGAAAAATCCCCGCGATGTGTAAAAATACATGCCGAGCAGTCACTGGTGCGTGGAGCAGAGTCCGCGCGTTCGTAAAATCTGAGCTTTGCGCGCACAGGGCTTGTGGACGTCCACTTTGCGTCCGCGCGGACCTCCGCGGAGTCCGTTCCACGTACGTTCCACCTGAGTATGTTCGGGCCTTAACACTATGGGCTGGTTATGTGTTTGAGGTTTGTTGTATTATTTCTGTGAAATGTGATGATAATTTCAAATCTTACCATTATCAAACAGCATTTTAATTGTCAGATTACATATTTCTTTTACTCGTTACTCTAAACTGTCATATATTAGCAAGCTAACGTTAGTATTTTTTGTCAGTTGGATCAGCTAGCTATACACCAGCTAACGTTACATCAGTAAGTCAAGTCTTTGCACTAAAGTCCGTAGTCAAGTCCCAAGTCCTTAACTTTTAGTGTGGATTTGTTAACAAGTCATAATGCACTCTTCACCAAATAAAATGCCATTTTAATGACAGAGTAATAATATATTAAATTTAGAAAAATAATGAATGCTTTCTGAAATTTGTTAAAACAAGTTTGTTGGAAGCTGTTGCATCTTTGTCTGTTATTTCGATCCTCAAGTTTTGCATACTGCAATTCATCTTTTTTGTTGAATGAATAGACACTTTTATAAACATTAAGACGTTTTTTGGTGGGCGGGGCATAGCTGGAGACAAAACAATTCTCTACGAACATTAGCTAGCACTAGCTAGCAAGCTCTGTTGACTTGTTTTAGATATACTAAAAACACATACATACAAAATAAACATTTATTCAGAATGCCGGAGTGCATTCTGCCACAAACTGGACTGTTTGTAAATATAGAGGGCTGTTGGTACCATTCGGTTATCCAGAGCGCCGCACTCTTGGAGTGGCAGAGTGCACTCTGAGCATTGTGTCTGGGGAGATGGAGCAGCAGTGCCGAGCAGAGTGAACGCATGATTAACTTTACCCTTCGTTAATTTAAAAAGAAATATAACACTCAGTTTCTTCGGCCAATAGGGCCTAAAACCTACAAATCAGGTTAGAAATCTCGGGGTAATAATGGACTCAGACTTGAACTTTAACAGCCACATCAAATCAATAACATCAGCAGCTTTTTACCATCTAAAAACATTGCAAAATCAAAGGTATAGTGTCTAAGCCTGACTTGGAGAGACTTATCCATGCATTTGTCTCTAGTAGGTTAGACTACTGTAACGGCCTGCTCACTGGCCTCTCCAAACGGGCCGTAAGACAGTTGCAGTACATCCAGAATGCTGCTGCTCGGGTCCTGACCAAAACCAGGAAGTACGAGCACATTAGTCCTGTGCTCAGGTCTCTACACTGGCTTCCTGTGGCTCAGAGAATAGACTTTAAAGCAGCTCTGCTTGTGTACAAGTCTCTCCACGGCCTAGCACCAAAGTACATCTCTGACATGTTAGTGCCATATGAACCATCTCGGACTCTGAGGACCTCAGGGACCGGCCTCCTGCTGGTGCCCAGAGTCAGGACTAAACATGGGGAATCAGGATTCCAGTTTTATGCAGCTAAAATCTGGAACAGTCTTTCTGAAGATGTGAGACAGGCCTCTACTCTGACAATGTTCAAATCTAGGCTCAAAACAGCTCTATTTCACTGTGCATATGACTGAAAGGATCTTATCTTATCTGCACTCTTCTCTTTTAAAGTTCATTTTATAATGATTATTTATGTTTTTATTTTGTATTGTGATTTTAATGCATTTTCTTGTTCTGTAAAGCACTTTGAATTACTTTGTGTACGAATTGTGCTCTATAAATAAACTTGCCTTGCCTTGCCTTGCCTTGCCTCTCATTTTAGTGTAGAGCATCAGACTGAATTTACGAATGCACCATGTCAGGTCACTCTCCGTGAGTTACATGTTACTTGAATAAGTAAACACTGACCAGCGGGACCAGACTGGCCGACCCGTATGCTCTCACTCAGTGGATGGAGGATTTGCCAGGATTGCTGACGGTGAGATGTTAGGCTTTGTGGTTGATTACTATGCCAGTCTTACAAGGAGGATGACACTTTAATGGTTTCCTCCAGTTTGTTTCGCAAACGATCGAAGCTGACGTTAGCTATTGCGCCAAAATAGTTAGCGTTAGGGGGAAATCCAGTACTCCTCTTAATACCTCCCTAGTTTCTGACATAATAACCTTTCATTTACGTTATTCAGCCCTACAACAGTAAATGCTTTTTCCCTACCCTGATATGAAGTGTGCACTGCACATGTGTTTTTGATGATTGCCTCTGTCCAGTCCTTTCATCTGCATTTAACCATAGCTGTCTTTGTTTTTGTTGACGGGCAGTGGTGGCTGGTATGCGAGAAAAATTTAAGTTTGAGCCATGTCTCCTTCTATTCTGGCACCCAAAACCACAACAAGACCACATTTTAAGACTCCAGTGTAGCCTACAGCCCTGTGGTGGCAAGTCGTGTTTTGCCTCCAGTTAACAAACTGACATTGTGACGTCAGCCCCATTAGGGTCTATAGCATTAGTGCTACGATTCAGGAAATAAGGGGAAATCAATTGATTCGTGACACACTGTTTAAAGAGCATACTTTTTAATCTTTGGGCTTTGGGGAGGGTATCGACTATTTTCAAGTCAAAAGGCTCAAGTCCAACTTCACAAGTCATTGTGTTAATCCAAGTTGTGTTGCAAATCTTTTTTTATTTTGTCAAGTCTGCAGTCATCAAATTTGTGACTAGAGTCTGATTCAAGTCCAAGTCCTGTGACCTGTATCCTCACCTCTGGTAACAACCGAATCTCTATGTAAGAGTTTCTTTTTGTGATGCAGCCCCTTTTGCTAAAATAGTGTGTTATGTTATAACTAGGCTTAGTTTCAACTTAAGAACAGCTAGGTACAGGCAGTGGTCCTGGTCATTCAGGACAGGTTTGCCCAAACCTACCTGCAGACACTTGACCTTTCACCCCTGTTATTTAATTATTTTTTTTAAAGTTAGCAGACATTTATTGTGTTATTTCTGCATAGACTTGATACTCTCTCCAAGTTGACTCTGCTATATATTTCGGGGAATGAAATGAAAACTGGCTCAAACTATTTGCTGATTTTCCTCACAGAAAATGGCAGGAAGCAGTGGACTCACTATATGAGCCCGCAGTTTGTTAGAAGAGCTTTGTACCGCACATCTTGGTCATATCCTGTATGCTTCCACCTCAGAAATCAGACCTTTATTTTGGATCAGAGCCTCTACGGACTTCACCATCACTAGAAAACAGCTATTCAGGTTCACATCCTGAAATTCAGTATGAACCAGCAGTGATCTAATAAGCCTGTGTGTCACAAAGATGAATTCCTGTTTTATTCTGTTCAATATGATAGATCCGTCCTTTAGAAAGTACTGTATTATAATAGCAACGAGGCTGTCTCAGAAGATGAACAAAATTGCTTTTGATACTCATCAGCTCAAACTGTACAAACTGTGCTGAAATTATAATAAGAGCTTTTTCTACATTGAACTTGATGTTCTGAACACCGTAGCCAGGCTCATGAGAGCTGGAAACAGTTCATATTAAAGCATACTGTGAAGCATAAACCTCAGCAGTCCTTATTTAACCTCGACAGCTGTAAACAATGGAGAGAACCACTTATTTGGTGCCTATCAATCAATATGACATCGACCTCTACTCCGAGGGAATGATTTCTCTTTGCCAACAGTGCTGTGTAATTGTGGCTGGGCGATGATGATAGCTCATTTCAGAGTTGTGTGTATTAATGGCCAGACATGACTGAAAAGAGCTCTGTGTGGTATTTCTATTGACATGATTATGATAGAGCCGATGAAGATGTCTAAATCAGTCTCCGTGTCACACCACAACCCACTGGCAGCACAAGCTGTGGGAGCTCTCGGGTCTACGGGGAAGCTCCATGATTACTCACCACATGAGTGAGCGTCATCACACCGACGTGATCAATGTGGGTTTCTGAAGTGAAGTCAGACGGATTTTTAACGCTGCCCCTCCATCTGTCTGCTGGGATCAAATCTCCCAATAAAAGCACAATGATAAAGGATTTATTGAGCAGCAGCCTCAGTGCTCATAAAGTGGAACAGTAAATCTCTGTTGAAGAACTTTACCTCTTTTTTTCCAGCCACTCTGTCGGCGGACTTTTTTTTTCTCGTTTACAGCTGCTGCATATTTTCTTCCAATTTTATGCCAAGAGCTGTACAAAAAAAGAAGCACTCATTTCAGACAATCCGATGGTTCTTGGAACATTTGACATTAAATCCCCATTTACTGAGAATGGACCACATTGCGAGAGCTATTGCCCATTTTGTTATTATCTGCAGCTCATCAAGATGATACAAGATAATGAGGATTGTTTTATAACCTCAGTCCGCTATCTGTGTGTGGAGGAGGGACTGAACTAACAAACGTCTGAGTCTGTGCATACATGTTGAATGTGTGTGTGTGTGTGTGTGTGTGTGTGTGTGTGTGTGTATAATGAGTGCTCTTAAGGATCGTGTTAACATGACCGGCGGTGCAGTAAATTATTGATGAACTTGAGAGCCCTGAGAGGCTTGTAAAGCAGCTTCACCTGGAGGTCAGAAACTGAGCTTCTGATATCTGTCACAGCTCGCCCTCAGGGCCTGCCCACTGCTTTCTGACACCATTTAAACATCATACTCACATGATAAATACATTAAACATGACTGCCATTGGTTTTACTTGGAGTGTAGTTTCTTTATCAGATCAGGAGACACATGAATCAGCGTTGTTTTTCAGCCTCAAAAGTAAACACAGAATCAAGGGGATGATGTCGTCCTCACACGGATAAATCCTTGATCTGCTGCTGCTGCCTCTGTTGTTGTGGCAAATCTGCAGTTCTATTCTCCTACTGAATGCTCTGTCTTCTCTCCCTTAATGGGGGTGCATTACTTTATCATTTAGGCTAATTACCACTGAACAAATGGTTTCTCGCTGCCTGTCAGCCTGCAGTGTGTAATCATTCTTGACCCACTCACTGAACTCCATGTTTTAAGTATGTGAACTGCATAATATTCTCCCTGCTTAATTATTAATAGGACCAAACTGCGTGGGATGCGCCATCCATTTAATCTGTGCTCCTAATAACTGTGGTTGCACAGCCCAGTGAAGTCAGGGGAGGGGGAGAGGGAGAGGAAGATGAAGAGAAGCCAGGATGAAGGAATGAGAACCAGAGGGAGTCTTCTGTAACACACAGCAACACACTGTCCAGTGCGAAACTCTGAATGTTAACGTAAAAAGTACAAATAAAGCAGAGAATATTTGCTGGAACACATACTTTTTTTTTTTTTTTACATGTTGACACCATTTTCTGTCTTACCAAGAGTGTCATAAATCGTTATTAGCATGTAGCAATCTGGTCAGCCCTGGACATGGACGTATAAAGGGAACTGGATACAGTTTTTCATTTTTATGAAAGCTGCTCAGTAGCGAATGAGGCGAATGACGTTTGACTTCCTGGGTATAAAATAAGCCATAACCCAAAACTGTTCATGGAGCAAGCGCACGAGAGACTAGCCGAGCTGCTAACTTCCATCAGCCAAGCCAACTACTTCTGGTTTAGCCCTCTGCTAGCTTGAATGGAATTAAATGATTTAATCATGCAGCATTTCTAGACTTTTGAAATGTTATCAGACTGGCTGGATCAAATCCCGATTGTGAAATGAGTCATTTCACAGGGGTGTGACACTCAAAAATGTATCCACTGATAACAAACATCTCTTTCCAAACGTAATTCTATGAGAAAAAGTCTTTTTGGGCCCAGTGGCATCACATGACAGACCCAGGAGTTATAGATACACGGTTTGGCCAAATTGGCTTCAAAGTCCAGCGCTGTTCCCAAGGTCCTGGCCCTTGATTTTAATAGAGACAGTGGACAGTTTTACACAGAAACTTTTACGGATGAAACACCTGATTTAAGATAGCTGATACTGTTAATGCTTGATTATGACTGTTTAATGAACATTGCAAAAGTCTGTGAGGGTCTGTGATCAATGCTTTGGTAAAAGTCTTAGTAAGGGACATTTCCAGGTTCATACTTGTATTTTGGGTTTCTGCCAGAACATGGTTACGTGCTTTAATGTTAAAAAAAACACTTGATTTTCCTCAAACTGTCTGTGCTGGAACACCTGGATTCACCCTCTGTCTGAGAGGCTCAGTTTTGGCACCTGTTTTTCTAGGCTGCCTTCCCAAAAAAGCCCAGTCTGCTCTGATTGGTTAGCATTTAATTCATTGCAGCTGAAGGACTGACTGTTACAGAGTATAGCCGCACTTTCTACTGTGAAAAATCATCAGTGAAATCTTCTAAACATAAACGGACATGTCCCAGCATGAATATGATCCAAAATCGGGAAGGAATTAACATCAGCAACCAAGAGTATGTGTCCTTGATGTTAGCATATAGCTACATGTAGCAGCGGACTTGCAGCTGGGGAATGACTGTAACGCAGCATTGCAGCAGTTTCTACTGTGAAAAAATTGCCCAAAAAATCTTCCAGACACAGTCAGACATGTTCCATCAGGAATATGATCCAAAATCGGGGATTAATTAACAACATCAGCAACAGGATTACATGTTTTCCTGATGTTAGCATGTAGCTACATGTAGCAGTGCACTTACAGCTGGGAAATAACTGTAATAGAAAATTGTGGCAGTTTGTACTGTGAAAAACTACCAATAGAAGCTTTTAAACCTAAGTTTTCACAACTGGACATGTTTCAGCTGAACTATGATCTGAAGTTTACCTGACTTTAGCAAGTAGCTACATGTAGCAGTGTCAGCTATGTAAACACTTGGACCACATGACCATTTTAAAAAAAAATTGGTTACAAGCTGATGTCAAAAAGTAGAAAAAAAATGTATACTGCATGGTAAAGAAATGTTTGGAAATGTCAGGAGGAGTATCACACACATTTACCCCTAAACTGTAATTTTATTGGTTTCTAGGAAGTTCCTACATTTCTAAATACTTAAAATGCCACTTATAAGCTATTGCAAGGATTTTTCAACCCCCTTCTGTGCATGTGTCTTGAGTTGTAAATGGTTAACCTGCACATAGCCTGTTGAAAGTAGGAAAACTAACATTTAAAATATCTGAACGCTGTCATGTTCAGCTGTTGTTTTGTGTCAAATCTGAATAAGTATTAGAGTGGGAACAAGCTGCTCTGAGTGATTAGTGCTTTACTCATTTGGACACAAAGTTTTTTCCACTGACAGACCCTGGGACTGCTCTATCCAAGGAGCCAGCAATCATTCACCCTGCAAATCATGCACGAGGCTGACAGCTTGGCACCACGCCAAATGTGTGTTTCCATTTGGGAGCCATCCAAACAAAACCTTGAGTGCTCAGCCAAGCTCCTAATGAGCGATCCAGGGAGCTGGAGGTAGGCTAACGTGAACTCATTCACTTGGACGACCCTGGGCTTCAGGAGAATGTTTTTTCCCTTGGATTTCAACTATCAGAGCGGAGGAGAGGGAGTCCACTCCGAGGCCGAACCGCTCCTCTGAAATGTACTCTGTCACATCAACAAGATTACTTAGTGCTTAAGAACACAGTTTGACAGCTTTGCCGTTCACTGTTTGAGGTAGAGATGAGATAATGATGTGCTGAAAGCATTAGTTTCAACTCCTTTTCCAACTGGGGAGCTCGTGTACATTTACAGCTACACCTCTGTTGCTGCTGCTGTTACAGCTGTCAAATGAAACACTTACAACACCCCGAAATCTGCAAAATCGATCTCAGTGTCACTACAATACAACTCCAGTGTCTGCAGTCTCGATCAAGGCATCTACTTGGTCTTGCTGACAAATAGTCTGTGACCTCTTTATTGTGAAAGAGTGAATAATGCAGGACACTGTACATTTCATGCACCAGCTGCTAAGACAGAGGCTGTTTGGAGGAGCAGCATTCCCAGACTGACACATGAGGAGAGCATTTTATAAAACACCTGATATCAGGAGGAGTGTGCAACATTATCACAGAACAGATAACATAATCTGGGGTTTACAGGGATTTCACCTGTCACTGCCTAGGAAGTAACTCACAGCACCCTGATGTTTATCTGTGTACAGGCTCTAGACGGTGATTTGGAGGCTTCTGATCTTCACGGAGGCGACGATGAACACATGCCACAGCTGCTGCCTTGCACTGCTGCAGCTGCAGCGCTCCCAGCAGCGACGGATAATGAAGACGATGCAGAAGAAGAAGAAGAGGAGGAGGAGGGGAATTGAAAATCTGAGGGGAGGCGAAATAAAGGTGCTTCTGCTGTGACATTTAATTCACAAGTGAGTGGTTGTTATGCACTGGTGTGATTGAAAAGTGCCTTAGCTGCCTCCTGATTATTTTCCGAGGCTTCTGTGTAGCGCTGAAAAGCCTGTTCTCTGCAGCAGGGAGCATAATGAGATGTTGAGAGGAGATAGAGCGCAGTATGTATGAGCCCCAGTCTTATTTCAGGCTCTGGTGAGGATGGTTGTCTGGATTCAGGAGCGGGGGTGGAAGAATGGGGGCATATGGGATGTTACAATCCTGTTGAAGATGTCAGTACCTACAAGGGCTGTGAGCTGTGCCAACTGACGGCGCCCTGCTGCCAACTGGCACGACCGGCACTGCATATTGAGCGTCTCTCCTGCAGCGCCCACAGAGCATCGTGGGCCCCTTGGAGTCAGCGAGCCAGTGAATCATTTATGTTCTCGCTCCAACTTGCCAACATTTGTATGACACACTTTTTGCGATGTACTATAAGGAGATTTAGGGGTAAGACAAATATATCTGCAGAATGGAAATGCCTTAGCTCAGCTTTGTTTGCAGCAGTCATGAATTGCAGTTTTTTTTTTTTACACCACTAGCCAAACAGCCTCCGCCTCTCTTCCATCTCAGCCGGACTGATGTTTTCACACTGTGATTGAGATGCAGGGGACTTACAGGCAGGGGAGGAAAAAAAACAAAAAAATGATCGGCCCACTCTCTCTACATCACCTCGCTACACCTCGCCACACCACCCCAACCAGCCAAGACAGAATGAAGTGGAGGGGGTGTCTGTTGGCTTAAAGATAGAAATTGCCTCTGCTCCTCACATATATTTCATCAGCATTGGAACTCACCTCCATTCTTGGGAATTAATGCCACGGATTTCTATGAATGTGAAAGCAGGTTGCTGTGCTGTTATGCACCTCTGCTGCTTCGTGCTGCCGTGGAAACAGGGAGGCAGCCGGCTACAGCAGATAGACCTTTAACCAAAAATCATTAACATACTCCTATCATCTCAATCACAATTTATAATGCTTTATATCTATATATTTACATTCACAGTTGCTTCAGTTTGATAGTATTCTGTGATAGAGGCTTATTATCTCCTGATCTCCATGCTCTACTCATAAAAGGACACACTTAACCACACCAATGGTTTGTTATATGAGCCATGGTACCTGTTGATCTATCAACAGGTTGCCAGCAAAGTCATTCACTTTCACCCCAGTGGGTCCACTGATTAATTCACTTTCTTCACCACTTTCTTCTCCCAATTTTGGAACATTATGGAAAGGTTTAAGACATTTTCTAAAGCTGCCTGATTTACACGTTGCATCTCATTTTCTTTATCTGCACACAAACAGAAGCGTAGCAGGAACACATATTCCTGGAGTCCTGTCATCTCCGTAAGGTTGCCAGGCAACCAGCTCGAGGAGGTCACTGCTCTTGGCCAAGAAATAGTTCCGGTGCATAATAACTTGTGGTCTTTAAACATTTGATGTCGAATCGATTAAACAAGATGCAACGTGCTAATTAGCAAGAGGTGCTGTTAGGGTTGTTAGGTTCAAGTCTTTAGCTCCTTATGGAAAACAGAATACTTCACCATGAAATGACCATTTGTAAATCAATTGCGAACAAAATGGTTTTCTCACGTGCCTCCATATTGATTTATAGATTGATTAGGGGCCACATTTAACAGCAGCAAAACTGTCACACAACTCATGCAATATAATCAGAGTCTCATGCACTTTAGTTAAAACCTCACTCTGTAAAACTGAACTGAAAGTGAACTTATCTATGCTCTCTTCAAAGCCAGACTTCATACTAAGGGGTTTTTTTTTAGCAAGGAAACAAAGTTTTCTTCGCAAATTCAAAGTAACACGGCATGACTAATTGATTTACAAACCGTCATTTTGTGGGTGAGTTTTCCTTTAACTGATTTATGTGAGACTGATATCAATCTAACTCTTGGAAAGAGAGAAAATGAGCCTTTTCCGCTAACTGTCGAACCCTATCTGTAATTCTACAGTGGGGCAGCTGATGTTGTAAACACATGTCAGGAACTGAACCCTCAAATGCATTTGCATTTCCTGTTCACCCTCTGGTACAACATAATACATGGATCATATGAGAGTTCCACCCCATTTTAGTGTAGTAATATTACTATTATCCGAACCAAATAGTTACTGTATCATACATATATTACAGATTTACAGTAGGTCTCTTTATATACGTACATAAAGTGCACTGTTAGTCAAAGTCCTTAAATTCTGCGAAAAATTATCAATTCAACTCAAAATATTCTATGTTCTTATCAATGTGTTCATTGCATAGGTGTAGATTTCAGGGGAGATGCAGGGGACATGTCCCTCTCAATATTTAGAATCTGTGCATTTGTTCCCCCCAACAAAAACATTAAAGTAGCAGAGGATTTTTATTTTGACTAAATTAATTCAATTTGACATTTACACCATAAACTGATGCAGATAATGCACAAATTGGGGCATAAAAATTCACCAGAATGCAGGAAGTTAAGTATTTGGTGCTCATAATTTTCTAGTGGAGGACCCCCAAACCCCTGTTTCATATGTGCCAATGTTGAAATGAAACCTACACCCTTGGCTGATGATAAACATACAATGTATCTGCTATATTCTCTTTGGTTGGAATCTCCTCTTTCCACGCCTTTGTTTGACCCAGCTCAGATATACCCACAGGGATTATCCATACATGCATTATTTTATTGAGCACTAGGGCAAGGCTAAAAGGGCAACTTGCTTGCACGCCTGCCGGGAGATGTAGTCTCTTCAGTGATTCCTGAGTCTGCTCTGAGGTCTCCTTCTCCTGCCAGGTTTTATCGGGAACACCATCAAACAGAAACATTTCAGGGATGTATTTACCAGGTGCAGAAACAATGTTGCCTTGCAGTACGGAAGAGCAACAGCTTGACACTGAGGTCCTTGTGTATCTCTATCTAACGCTGTCACTGAGTGTGAGGAAAGCTACTGGCCTCCTCGCTCTCATTCTTTCAGACAGTCAGTGCAAAGAGCTCGTGAGCATTCAGCAGGTCCAGGTTGAAAATAGGTCAGAGGTAAATAAGGAGGTATGCTTAATGGCTTCCTTTTTCCATTATGGTCTGGCGCAGTGCCAGTACTAGTGAAGTCACTGCATCTTACAATCCTAATAATCCTAATCACCATTACATGTTAATAAGACTCTAATTCATCCAATCAAGCCAACTTCTTCCCTCCAAATCTGTCTCTGTTTCTTGCAGAGAACACTACCCTCAAAGTTTGACCTACTGACCTTTACATTGACTGATGCCGAAATATCGGTCTCCATTAGGGCACTTTGGCATAGAAGTTCCCAAGAGTATCATCACTGGATTCCTGGAGGAGCCCATTGTTGCTTAACTACAGATAAGAGAAACATTTATTTCTCCATTTATGACCATGTTGTGTCTTTTACAGAAATAAATGACATTGTCACATCATTAGTTAATACACAGGACATCCAATAATGACGCTAATAATTTACATTCTCAGTAACCTAAAAACAGAAATTTACAAAGTGGATTTCAAGACGTTCAGTTGTGTGTGTGACTGCATGTCTTTGTGTCTGTGTTTTGGTTTTGGCCATCATTAAAGAGATAAACATATGCATACCCAGATAGAATACCTGACAGATGGGGAGTTTTCCTTGAACGTGACTTTGTTGGCAGATCTCTGCCCGTTGAGCTTCCAAGGAGGATGCAGACAGACACGGGGAAGGCTCAATCAGTCAAATACCGTGTATCTGTTTCACCGCCAACCAGTGGAAATCCAGGCTCCTTCTCGCCTGCACAGCAGGAGAGCTGGAAACACATTCACTTGGGCTTAGACTGCAACCAGAGCCAGATTCTGCATGCATTACCAGCAACGAGCCAGTCACAATAAATACTGAGATTTAAAGTGGAAACTTTCAAAATAATAATGAAACTAAATTTTACAAAATAATTAGCCTTAAGACTTGTGATGGGTCAATCCACTTTTGACAAAATTTGATCCAGGGAGTGTAACGGAATGAGCTGTGGGACAGTTATCTGTGTGTGTGTGTGTGTGTGTGTGTGTGTGTGTGTGTGTGTGTGTTTGTGCTTGGCCAGTCTCCAGCAGTGTGGACTGAGTATGAAATCTTAGAGGGCAATTTTTATTGAAAATTCCAGTATTCCCATATCTCATTTCATCAGCCAGAAATTTTGTTGACCCCTATCACTGGTGTCAGGTGAAAATCTTGTATCCCCAAGATGTTGACGTATCACGATCCATGTTGTTCGGGATCATGCTGCAGTTCTGATTTTATAAAGTATTTTGAAGAGGTTTTATTGGCCTTAGGGGCTAGAAAACGTTGTTAGCTGATCTTCAAGTGTGAAAATTGTCAAAATTTGAGATACAAATTGGCTCTTCTGGAGCTTTTGATCATATCGTGCAATCTTCCTGAGCTGATAGAGTTGCCCAGTTGTAAATGTAGATGTGGAAATTTTTCAAGCACTTTTCAGTGGCTTAAATTCAAAACTGAAAGTTCATTAATTTAGTTTCATAAAAAGTTTCCAGGATCAAGGATGAGGTGGAAATACAAGGTTTCCATATGGCCTATTTGCTCCAGTAACATAGCGTTCCTGCTCACCTTTAAAAAAAAAAAAGCCCCCCACACATTTCATATAGAGAACAATTCCTCAAGAGCTGGTGCTGTTTTGGCAGACTGTGCTGTGCTGAGAGATGCTTCTCCACACAAAGCAAAATAATAAGAAAAAAATGCTCATCAGCTTTTCTTCAGGCATAATGTTGACATATAGGACTATGGATTTAAGTCTACAGGCTTTAAAATATCACCAGCACCATCCACAGATTGTAGAATAGTAAAAACTTTATGATGTGAGATAAAACAAAGGCAGAAAAACACCCAGCAGGAATAGAAAGAGCAGCCTCTTACATTTTATAGTCCAACTCTGCCATCTTGTGGTTAAACTTGTGGTTAAAAAGAAGAGTGTCCCCTGAACTCCAGTTTTGCTTCTGAGCTACGGACCATCTTTTAAACCCAGAATAAATCAGTGCTGCAGCCTGGCTTTTCCCTGAGCACTGGAACCTGTTGTGACAGCGGCCCTGGTCCCAGTCAATTAGGCCATTGATTGAGTTGTCAGGGGTGGAGGGGAGTGATGATATGATGTGATCAGTGGTGACACCCAGTGGTAATGTGTCGCTCCTGGTGCTCACCGCTCCATCCAGCTCATTTGGCCCCTGCATGTCCCACCACTTAATCAGATATGACAAGCTCCCCGGGCCTCCACTTACAAAACAATCACAGGCAACTGGCCGACCAGTCGCACCCGAGTCTGTCGTCCTGTTGAACGTTGGCCATTAAGGGGATGATGTGTGGCCTCTTTGCTCGTTTGAGCTCTCCTCTTAATTGTAAACACATTACTCTCAAGACAGCCTTGGAAACACAGCAGATGTCTAATTGGCGTGTTAATTATCATTATGCGCTACTTATGAGTCTGTCGACAGCACTCTGGCATGAACCGGAGCTGCTGTCAGATGGCGCAGTTTTTTCAGCGCCATTTTTTGAGGCTCCCCAAAACTCACTGATTACATCCATGCCTCATCATCAAACCATAATATCAAACAGGCTGTGAATATTTGAGCAACTCCAAAAAAGGAAAACCCAACACTGTTAGAGTGCCACTGGTTATAAAAATGATCCCTCAAGTCTGTCTCTGTGTGACAGAGTAAGTTATTAGAAATCATCTCTCTGTTTCAGCACCAGCTGACCTGACAGGCACTCCACTGTTCAGGGCAGGGTTTGTCTTCAGCTGAGGGTCGATCAGACACTGCAGGTTTCTGTCTGTAGAAGCCTCTTCAGACTCCTTTCATCCTGTCCTTCCTTTTCTCACCAACAGAGGAAGTGCCATCTCAACTCTTGTTTGTCTCCTGTTGCCTGCTAGTATTGCTTAATATCAGAACTTCAGCTGGCCTCATATAAACAGTCCAAATATTAGAAAATAGGCTTGCAGCAATGTTGCATTAAACATTATTTTGTAAACATGACAGGACTTGAAGATGTAATACTGCAGATATTTCTCAACCCCAAGACAACCCTGTCAGACTGCATGCTGGTATTACACTAAACCCAAAACACCACTTTTTATTGTCGGAACATGGAGACAGACAATTTTGATCTCGTGTCACAAAAACATTTTGACAATTTAAAGAGAAAACCTACAATAAAAATGTGTGACTCAGTGTTGAGCCACCACACACAATGTTTCTGGCCATAGACTTTACGTCCCTTGAACTCCACTGGAGGGATTAACACCATTTATCCAAAAAGATATTCCTCATTTTAGTGCTGATGATGGTAGTGGAGTGTTGTCTCCCATAGGGGTTGGGCTGAGTTGAGAACCACTTATGCCCCATATGGACACATCCGCATTCATAGTTTCTTCAATAATTTATTCAGGTTTGTAGTTGCCATCTATTTGTAGCTCTGTGCTGCTTGGACTACATTTTTATGATTCCCAAGCTTTACCTCTAGTGCTACAATTAGATCAAATGTTTTTATGTGTGTTATATCTGAGTTAATTACGGCACCAGAAGCCTAGTTTCACCACCAGACAATCAGAGATCACTGCCTTCTGATAGTCTGGGGACACTCCTTTCTAAAGTGTGTTTAACACACCGGCGAAAACGGCCGGCAACAAAGCAACACCTCTTGCATTTTTGAAAAGGACACGCCTACTCGGAAATGTGCGCTCCTCCTTTTCTCGTCTGCAAGGAAACAAACACACAGAGAGCTTGAAAATCGATGCCGAGAGATTTAACTCCGTTTTATCAAACGTGTCCTCATCCGTGAAGAAAATATTTTTTCCAGCGGATGTCTTAGTTACAACATGATTGAGCTAACTGGAGTAGTTTCATGTCGTATCCGACAACGGGAGGCTTTTAACAGATGACGTCCTGATGTTAGCTTTGCTGCTGCTGTTAGCTGTCCCTGTCAGCTGCAGTCACTGATGCTTTCTAGACATCGTGATTTCCCAAAACTGAATAAATAGCACACATAGCAACACAAAACTGCTTTGCTAGCTCAGTCATGTTGTAACTAAGATATCCGCTGGAAAAGATATTTTTTTCACGGACCGTTTAATGAGTTATTACCTATTACAGACACTGCTAACGGCTAACAGGGCTAACAGCTAACAGTTAGCCCAGCTAAACGTGCACACAGAAATAATGTAATGTAATGTTTGTTCAATCATTGTGTTTATAGACTTTACAAACATCAGATTAGTCCAAACGGTGATACAGTGATGTGAAAAATGTGACATATAGGCTATATATATATAGCTAAAAGCTCTGCTGGTTTTCTACCTGGAAGTATTTGTAAACGACAAGGCAATTCCCTCTATAGTCTGATCGAACGGATGAGTCATGGCCTTGTAAAAGATTATGTTTGTTTCTTTTAGTTGGTGAGAATGTGTCGCCGCAAGCGAGACAAACATCCACGAACTTTGATGGCGTTTTCTGCGAGCATGGCTGAGCCATTTTGTACCGCTACACGTGTTTCTAATGGGACTATGTTTACAAGCACAAGAGTTCAGCGAGCCACCAAAGGACCGCCCTGCAGATTTACTATTGGTTCTGCAACGTAGGGAGTTTTTTTAAACTCTGAAATTGTATCCGCCCATCTAAACACAAAATCAGGGAGAAAGTCATCAGTCTTTAGTTAAGCAAAGCGTCTAAAGACTGACTTGTGAGTCTACCAGAAGCCAGTCAATCCCAAATTTACAGCACAAAAAAAAAACAAAAAAACAAAACAAAACATGTTTACAGCCTCGTACAAAAAACGGCTTTGGGCTCTATAGCTGATTTCCCCGTCCAAGACAGTCACCCATTTTAATTTGGTAAAGGCCTATAGGCATAATTAAAGGCAGGGCCTCTTTGAGTGACAGGTGGGTGCCGTCCATTAACAGGTCGCTACCACAACAACAATGTTGGTAAGGTTGTGTAACAATGGCGTAACCCTAGATTCACAGAGTAAAGGCATAACTATATCTGTTGCTATTTCAGCGTACCATTTTGGGTGGCTAAAAAAAAGTCGTTAGCATTTGGTACTACTAGAAGACCCTCTGAGGAGTCAGGTGTTCAGGTTTTACTAAAGTGCATTTTGTTTTAATGGGTTCAAGCCTGTTTTTCTCAAGGAAAAATTTGCATTAGCATTATTGTAGTTAGCCATAGATGTAAATGCTCCATGCTAACCAAGCTAGCAGCTAGTGCTAGGATTAGCTCCCTCCAATCTGGTCTCACTCCTAAATTGTCTAATACCGGTATTTGGACAGTGACTTCTAGCATCCACATGTTTTTGTTGCCTAAATCCAACTACTTTCATGTGTTGGCTAAGCGTAACCACGTACATGTGCTGTTGAAGGATAAAAAGCATCAACTTGTGGTGTTGTACTGGCATTGTGTGTTTGTTTTGAAAGATACTGTATGCAAACAGATTGCAAAACCTCCAGAGGCAAATTTGTGATGTAAATAACTTACACTTGACTCATTAACTTTAACTCTTTGCAGGCTATTACATGAGTATTTTAAAATTCACTGTAAGAACACACCATTAACTCAGTATTACCTTCCTTAAAATAGCTGAGGAATGACTGTACGGTATTAGACCTTAGATTTCATAACTTCAATGCAGTGAATTTTAAATGTGGGCTCTCAAAAAGCCATATGTCAGGCAACACATTAAATACTCCAATTTTTCCTCTGTCACAAGCAGCCCTCAAAAGCCCCCTCAGATGGTATCTCCTCCTTTTAACAGACTGATATTTATAGGAGAGCCATCTGAATAATTGATCTGGAAGTTGAAGTAGCCGGCCACTGCGTCATGAGGACACAAAGAAAAGCCTGATGGCTGTGCCGGATGGAGTTACTGGAGCAGAAGTTCCTGACAAAGACGGAGGAGTGAGTGCAGCACTCTGCTTCGCTCTCCGCTGCTGGGCTGACAGCTACTTGGAGCTTGTGGTTGACTCCTTTCGTTCTTCCTTATTCTCCCCTGTGTGTGCTAAAGATCACAGTAGCTGTTCTGGAGCATAATTTCATTTTAACCACATTACTACACGTTTGAACTCTGGCAAATACATTTGCACACATTTGCACACATTAAATTGCAGTTGGGGGAATTCTAAATGAGTCAAACATTTACACTGCAGAAAATGCAAACATGCAACAGCACGGAGAGGATACAGTATAGTCTCAGGGCAGCCCAAAAGCAAAAGACTTTCCTGTTTCTGGGTGACCTGCCCCTTCTTGTGTTTTATCACTGCAAAAACAACCCTTTTTACAGCAACTCAACACTGGTGGCCCCTTTCATTTAGCACTAATAAGATCCCCTTCAGCTTTAATGAGCATAAGCACCAAGGTCGTCTAATTGGTGAACACAGCAGCATCGCCCTGTGCGGCAAGAAATTGAAAAGTCATAAAAATGTCACATGAATATTCAGATGAGATGGACAACAGCTCTTCCCTCACATCTCCATCCTCATCCTTCTACATCATCCTAATTATGGGGATATGTTAATTGGGCATCTGTTGCCTGGAGTCAAATTCATCTTTTTCTCTCTCTCTGCCTTTCTCCCTGCCTCTCTCTCTCTCCGTGCCTCTGCCTCTGACTGGCTGAGCTGCCTCTGAGGTGGAATCAGCCACCATGAGCATTTAAAATACATACACGCACACATGCATGCAAACTATAAGCAGTAGCCACGCTAATGCACTCATCTCATGCATGTTAACTTGTGCAATGGGCAAGATGTACACTTACACACGAATGCCACATATGGACGTGGTGGCATTCTCTGTCAGTTGTAAGCGGCTGAAGGTGTCAGCTGGAGCTGCGAGGCAAGCTGTGAAAACCAAGTCAATTAAGGAAACATGAAATTTCCAGGGAGCAAATATGCAATACACCGGCTGCTGTTCCCGTGGATATAACACAACACACTGCCATTTGGTGGTTGCTTTTATTCAAAGCGCTTCCCAGTTCTGTGAGAGCTTGAATTTTTAGCGTGGCAGAGAATCAAACATTTAATCCTGGCTGGCAGTGTTGGTGCCACTGTCAAGGAAAGGCTAGTGTTGTGGAGGTTGCTTGAGGCTCAGTGTTGGAGGGTAGTGTCAGATGAAATTTAAGAGAGAAAGTGAGTGCTTGAGTGTCACGTTTTTTTTAAGTTTTAAGTCCTTTATTATCGTCATGTGCACAACAATTACAGAAGCAGTTGTTGGCAATGAAAGTCTTGGATCTCAGGCTCCGTCCAACAACTCTCATTAATATGCATGAAGAAGAAAATCACGCAAGTAAAAGCAAAATGAAAATCTGAGACATAAAACAGTGCAAGTTTAAAAACAGGGCTAAAATATCAACATAAATATAAAATAATGTAACCTATTATAAATTTGAGTAGACAGTATTGGCAAATGAGTAAACTGAATTTAAGTAGGTATGTAATACATATATTTATATACACTGAGATGTAAACAGTTTGCAAAAGTACATGAAAGTGACATTATGGCCTGTGGGATGACACTGTGTCTGAGCCTGGTGGAGCGGGACCGGATGCTGTGGGAACGTCTGCCAGATGACAGCAGGCAGAACAGTTTGTGGCTGAGCTGTGGCTTTGATAATCCTGTTGGCCTTCTTCCTACACCGCTGGATGTAGAGGTCCTAAATGGATGGCACTTCCGTTCTGGTGATGTGCCGGGCAGTTTTCACAAACCCTCTGTGAAGCCTTACAGCTGAGGGGGATGCAGTTGGTCAGAATACTCTCCATGGTGCACCTGTAGGAGTTACAGAGCATGCTGGAGTCCAAACTGAACTGGAAGAGGGAGACGATAAATTGTGATAAATGTTTTAATTCTGCCATCATATCTCAAGCATGGATGTTTAAAGAGAGCTGGATACAGCATTGGAGGTGGGCCACCATTTTTTCCTGTGAAAGTTGCTCAGTGACGCATGAAGCCAAAAGCATCAAACACCAGTAGTGAAACATTTTGTCTTTTTGTTGTTAATTTTCGCAATAAGTAGAACAGTGAAATGCATCAGACTCAGTGTGCAAGGTTCCTGTGTGAAATGATTTTTAATAATAATAATAATGATAACTTTAATTTATATAGCGCCTTTCAAGAAACCCAAGGTCACTTTACAATAAATAGTAATGAAACAACACCAACAGAACAGTACAATACAACACAAGCAGTACAGAAAAGCAACAAAACTATAACAAACAACAGAAGAAAGCAGAGAAACTGTGTGATGGTGCACTGGGCATGAGATGGATTATTGAATTAAAAAGCTATGGTGAACAGATGAGTTTTGAGGGTGAATTTGAAAATGTCCGGTGAAGGGGCGTTGTGGGTTACAGGGGGGAGAGAGTTCCAGAGGGTGGGGGCAGCGACACTAAAGGCCTGGTCACCAAAAGTTCTGAGGTGGGAGTGAGGGATGAAGAGTAGGCCGGAGTCAGAGGAGGGCAGAGATCTGGATGGAGTGTAGGGGTGGAGGAGGTCCGTTATTTTGTAGATTATGCGGGACTTGACCGGGAGCCAGTGGAGATGGATGAGGGTGGGGGTGATGTGCTGCCAGGGCTTGGTGCGGGTGAGGACCCTGGCAGCTGAGTTTTGTACATATTAGAGCCTGTCCAGGGTTTTGCTGGGAACCCCGAACAGGACACCATTGCAGTAGACCAGGCGGGAAGTGATGAAGGAGTGGATGAGTGTTTCTGCAACTGAGTTGGTGAGTGATGGCCGAAGTCTGGAGGTGTTTTTCAGGTGGTGGAAAGCAGATTTGGTGACAGATTGATGTGGGTCTGTAATGAGAGGGAGGAGTCAAGGATCACTCCCAGGTTGCGGACCTCAGCAGATGGTAAGATGGTGGCACTGTCAATGCTTAGGATTAGATCCCCAGCCTTCTGGTCCGGAGCAGTGCCTTGGGGGCCACAACCATGAGCTCTGTCTTGTTGCTGCTGAGTTTGTGTAGATTAGATGTCAACCAGGATTTTATTTCAAGGAGGCAACTGATGAGAGACTGAGTGGGCAGATGGGCAGAGGGTTTTGTACTGATGATTTTTGTTGGATTATGGATTTAAAAAATGCATAATACAAAATAATATAAGAATAATACAGACTCAGCCTGCAAAGGCCTTAAATCTATGAGAAAAAATCTACTGGGGTCCAACTGCATCATGTGACAGACCAAGAAGTTGTAGTTACATGGTTTGGCCACTATGTCAAATTGGCTTTTAAGTCCGGGCGCTTCCTCAGGGCCTGGTATTAAGCTGGGAGGATGGAATCAAGGTGTGTGTGGCAGCCACAGAGGAGCTTCTTCATCTCCTCCTATGAGCCCCACTGTGACAGGCTGAGAGTATTCAAACCCAACCTCAGTTCTCAGCTACAAGTTCCTGTTATTACATGGCAGATTGTTTTTTCCATGCGTCAATATGTCATCACAATATAGTGCTCCAGGGATGACATCTCATTTAGCCACTTGTTAGCAGCCCCTTTTTCAAGACATGTAAAAGCTTCAGAATTCATCAATTCGTGGGGTATTTACTGACATATTTTATGCTGCAAAACAAAATGTGAAAATCTCTTAAGCTTGTGATAACAACAGACTTTAATTCAGGCATCTAAGAAACCGTTCAAAAAACCCACAGACATTGAGAAGAGGGAACCGCAATATCTATACTGTACAGTACATAATAGCTACAGTAGAGTCAAGGTTAGAGAAAGGTTTCACTTACAGTTTGGCAAATAAACTATGGTTAGATTTAAAGTGTGGTTGGGGTTAGGCAACAAAAACACACGGTTGAGGACAGGAAAGATCGTGATTATGGTTCATAAAAACATGATAAACAATGAAAGGTCTGCCACAGGAAGTGGAACTCCTTTCTCTGGTATGAAGGTCTGATGTGCTACAGCCCATTTTTCATAATTGTATCTCACATGCACTGTGTGTACTAGAATTCACATTCTCTCCTCACAGCAGAAAAGAGTTCTTTTAAACCAATTTACATACGTACAGTTTTTCACCTGTGTAGTTTCTGGTTGTTCTTTGACAGCGGCGACACCTGGAGCTCTCTGTTTCCTCGGCCCCTGGAGGCTGGACAGGGTTCCTTTGTGGCTGTGTTACATGGAGGTTTGCTGTTAGCACTCTCTGACGATACATCCTCCGCTCAATTAGCAGTGCTGATGCCAACGCCTCCCCGAAGATACCTTGGAGGCAGTAGAGATGAAGCAGCACAGGATCCTGGGAAGCCAGATGACTATTCTGAGTGACTCACAGCTTTGGCTCATTGCCCACGTGAAGGTGTGTTCAAGGTATGTATAGAGATGAAGAGCAAAGAGAGAGCGAGGCCCATTTGTGTGACTGCTCTCCCAGGTGAGAGAGGGAGAAATCCTGATACATTGTTCTCTTAGCTTTGTTCTGCAACACCAGGAATCTCAAATCCCCATGCTCTTGTAGACTTTAAGTCTCTTTCTTGTAAATGTTTGGTAAGTAAAGGATAAGAGTAGCCTTCTGTAAATATGATGTGTTGTGTGCATACTTTGATATAATAAAAAAGGCCATCAATTACTGTGCCATTCTGCAAATATAAGCCAGCCACCTTTTCATCTGCAGGCCCTGAGCAAAATCCTGAAGTAATACATCAAATTACATGTCTGTTTTGCCGATATTCTCTACAAACTCACAGAAGAGCAATTCAGTCTAAAGCCAGTTGATAAAAACGCATCCTCAACAAATGGTCTCTGAGTGAAATCTGAAAAAGAATGCAGTCTGTAGAGCTGCCTTCAACAGAAACATTGGTGGCTGGTGTGACACAAAGGTGAGATGCCTGCCAACAAACAACAAAACTGTTTGTGATTTAGCCAGTCATCGCTGTGTTTCCAGCGGCTTTTTAGGCACCAAATGTGGGTCTTTTTTTTTGGCAACCAATTACAGTTTTTTTTTTGAAGAGGCATTGCTGCTCTTCCAGAAGAGATTGTGCCCTCAAAATCAGGTATTTTAAGCCAAAACAAGAGGTTTTAGTGCCTAAACCTAACCACACGTTAACCACAGCATTGTTGAAACTTAAGGTTTTAATGTATCCCCTACATAATAATGCAGAAATGTACGAAGACGACAATGAGCTTTTAGCATCAACATATGAAGACAGAATGTAGAAAAAATGTAATCATTCAGTGAATTACTTTATACCGCCTGCCAAACATAATTGCAGAGTCTCCAGCTATGCTAGCAGCACTTAGCACAGCAGTGCTAATTGGTGAGCTAAATGCTAATGTCAGAATTCTCATGATGATATCTCTTTTGTTAATTAGCATTATGTGCAAAGTACCCCTGAGGCTCATATGAGCTGCTAGCACAGTTAAAAAGTAAAATGAAAAAATAAAAAGAAATACAACATTGTACCAGAGGCAGCAGAGCAACCTTGTGTGTGCTTCTCCATTTCACATTTAAAAATAAATCAATCAGATTAATTTGTCCTGTTGTTAAAGCAATCCACTTAATTAACTGAGTAGCCTACCACTTAACATATCATACATTTCCAAACCCACTGTAACAAACTGCATTACCACTTGGCAAAACTCAACACACACACTGTGAAGCTGGCAGCAACCACTAGGGGTAGGGATCATCAGAGACCCCACGATACAATATTACCACGATACAGTGGTCACGATACAACATTATTGCGATTTTTAAATTTTATCTAGCGGACGAAAAAGCATTTGATTTTATTATTATAGTGGCTAGCAAAAGTTTAATTTGTATTTGCAATATTATTCATTTATATAATAAGTAAATCAATACTTGGCATCCATGTATTGATACAATATTGCTATGCAAAATACCGTGATACTATGCTGTATCGATTTTTTCCCCCACTTGAAACAACCACATGCTGCAAAGACTGAGTCTGTGTTGCAGGTGAAGAGCCCTGCTCCGCTCCGCATGACGTGTCACCTCTGTGTCCCATGTAATTTCGTGTGTGAGGCACGCAGGGAAACATGGTAATATGGATGCAGACTAATTGGAGCTTCCAGTAAAGTGTGCAAGGTGGGGAAAACATATTAAGCAACAAATATGTACATGAATACATGGAAATGGTGATAGACTGTCTCTGTAGCAGGTTAGATTAAAGAGGAGCAGATATGAATCTTATGCAACAGAAAACCATAGAAAATGTTCTCCTTTGATAAAGTCAAGTTTATTTATAATTATAAAGCTCATTTAAACCAAGAAATGTAGAGCAGTGATTCGTCAGCAGATCTGGGAGGTCGTGAGGTAGAATCAGCGATATCCAGTTCTGAGATGTAGTGGTGCTAGTCCATGCAATGCTTAAAAAACAAATACAAAATCTTAAAAACTACTCCGTACTTTACTGGTAACCAGAGACGAATAGGCCAGTACAGAGGAGATATGCTCTCTCTTTTCCTGGTACCAGCGAGGAGTCAGTAAGCGTAGTTCGACATTAGCAAACAGAAAAACTGACCACAGATACAGATAAGGTTTCACTGAGCTTTTCTTTTATCTTGTGCAGCACTCCCCACACAAACCCCCAGAGGATGAAGGGAAGCTCTGCTGCATATCATCTCATTTTCCCCTCTTGCAGTGTAATGTGCAGCCGGGATGCTGAATATCACAGAGGGCCAGTTGTTGGCACAACACCAGTCAGAGAAGTGCTGTGCAAGGGATTGTGGTCATGCCTTCTGGTCATTCCTCTGTATCTACACCACTTTACAGTCCAGGAGATGGGAATCAGCCAAGAACAATGTAATCGCATGCTGAAGGCAAGAGCAGGCAGTTGATCCAATAAAGACAGAATTCATGTCCAAGAATATGTAAAAAAAAAAAAAAAAAAAAAAATCCACACTATTTGAGAAGATATGGTGGAACTTGGTTATAATTACTTTTTATTAGGGTGGGGAAATGCACTTACATCCTCTTCCTATTCAGTGGGACATTTTCTTTCAGTTTGTCACCTTTGGTCAGAATGAGTCCTCACTTCTTTTATGATCTCACCTCAATTCAAGTGTGACAGACACATCTGGCATGCTTTAAATCAGATCAAATCTGTCTACTCAGTGCTTGTCTTTCAATAATTAGATTTTATCACATCTTTACTCAAAAGTAATCTGCTTTTCTGTGTCACATTGTTGCATCACAGAGATTTTGTTTATTCATCCATTTTCTTCACAAAGCGATTCACCTGAGACTGAGTTCTATTTTACAAGTGAGCTCCGTCTATGAATAAATCACTAAAAACAAGTACAAAGACAAAAAGCAAAGATTGTCCAAACAACAAAGAGAGAATGAACACACCATGCAGACGCAGTGAAGGTAGGGACGCACAACAAAGAAGCAACTGAGGTGTTGGAAATCAACAGGAGGAGGAATAATAGACAGCTGTAAAGGATATAAAAGATAGATGTATATTCTCACAAGCTCCAAATGATCTGTGGACATATTCATAGTTGTTGTCTTAGACATCACCACAGACACTGTCATTCTGGCCTTCTTCTTTTTTTAATTTTTTTTTTATTTTTTATATATTTGCGAACGTTATACCATGTTGTGTAATACTACACGACACTACACTATACTTTACTATATTATATTACACTATGTTATATTCTGTGTTATATTCTGCTGTTATACCATATTGTGTTGGACAAAACTATGCTATGCTATGTTAGTATACTAACATACTACATATTTAGTATGTATATAAGTAAAAACTATGTATACTATACTATATTGTATCATGACCAAAGTATGCTATGCTATGTTAGTATACTAACATACTACTATTTACTATGTCACAATATAAGTACACTACACTATACTATACTATACTGTACTGTACTGTACTGTACTATATTATACCATACTATACTGTACTGTACTGTACTATACTATACTACACTACACTATACTATGTTACACTATACTATACTATACTGTACTGTACTGTACTGTACTATATTATACTATACTATACTGTACTGTACTGTACTATACTATACTATGCTATGCTATACTATACTATGCTATACTATGCTATGCTATACTATACTATACTATACTATACTATACTATGCTATGCTATGCTATACTATACTATACTATACTATACTATACTATACTATACTGTACTGTACTGTACTATACTATACTATACTGTTATACCATATCATGTAATACTACACAACACTATACTATACTATACTATACTATACTATACTATACTATACTATACTATACTGTTATACCATATCATGTAATACTACACAACACTATACTATACTATACTATACTATACTATACTGTTATACCATATTATGTAATACTGCACAACACTATACTATACTATACTATACTATACTGTTATACCATATTATGTAATACTACACAACACTATACTATACTATACTATACTATACTATACTACACTATACTGTTATACCATTTCATGTAATACTACACAACACCATACTACACCATACTACACTATACTATGTTATACTATACTATACTATACTATACTGTTATACCATATCATATAATACTACACAACACTATACTATACTATACTATACTATACTATACTATACTATACTGTTATACCATATCATATAATACTACACAACACTATACTATACTATACTATACTATACTATACTATACTATACTATACTGTTATACCATATTATGTAATACTACACAACACTATACTATACTATACTATACTATACTGTTATACCATATCATGTAATACTACACAACACTATACTATACTATACTATACTGTTATACCATATCATATAATACTACACAACACTATACTATACTATACTATACTATACTATACTATACTATACTATACTGTTATACCATATCATATAATACTACACAACACTATACTATACTATACTATACTGTTATACCATATTATGTAATACTACACAACACTATACTATACTATACTATACTATACTATACTATACTATACTATACTATACTGTTATACCATATTATGTAATACTACACAACACTATACTATACTATACTATACTATACTGTTATACCATATTATGTAATACTACACAACACTATACTATACTATACTATACTATACTGTTATACCATATTATGTAATACTACACAACACTATACTATACTATACTATACTATACTATACTATACTATACTATACTGTTATACCATATCATGTAATACTACACAACACTATACTATACTATACTATACTGTTATACCATATCATATAATACTACACAACACTATACTATACTATACTATACTATACTATACTGTTATACCATATTATGTAATACTACACAACACTATACTATACTATACTATACTGTTATACCATATCATATAATACTACACAACACTATACTATACTATACTATACTATACTGTTATACCATATCATGTAATACTACACAACACTATACTATACTATACTGTTATACCATATCATATAATACTACACAACACTATACTATACTATACTATACTATACTATACTATACTGTTATACCATATCATATAATACTACACAACACTATACTATACTATACTATACTATACTATACTATACTATACTATACTATACTATACTGTTATACCATATTATGTAATACTACACAACACTATACTATACTATATTATACTGTTATACCATATCATATAATACTACACAACACTATACTATACTATACTACACTATACTGTTATACCATATCATATAATACTACACAACACTATACTATACTATACTATACTATACTACACTATACTATACTGTTATACCATATCATGTAATACTACACAACACTATACTATACTATGCTATACTATACTATACTGTTATACCATATTATGTAATACTGCACAACACTATACTATACTGTACTGTTATACCATATCATATAATACTACACAACACTATACTATACTATACTATACTGTTATACCATATTATGTAATACTATACTATACTATACTATACTGTTATACCATATCATGTAATACTACATAACACTATACTATACTACACTGTTATACCATATCATGTAATACTACATAACACTATACTATACTATGTTATACTATACTATAATATACTGTACTATACTATACTATACTATACTATTATGAAGCCCTGAATTTTTCTGGCTTAAATGAAGACTGTTGACGGTGTTGTTTTGTCTTTAGCTCGTTTACAGTACTTTATGAGAAAAGCTATTACAATTTTTTTTTTTTTTATTTTGACTTCCACTTTGATGTTACCTGTGTTTCCTCATATATGCTGTTTATGGGACACATTACCTCACTAGTAACCACCCTCAGAAATTTACAGTGATTATCCAATTAGCTTCAGTGTGGAGTCTAGCTCCGCTCTTGAAGTCGCCATTAAGCAGTCCTTTGATTCACACTGACTCATAGAGAGAAAAAGATCATCCCTGCTCTGTGCTCATGCTCTTCTGTGGCTTTGTAGAATCTCATTTTGGGCAGGAAATTGAAAACTCAAATTGTGTTGGACCTGCAACCCAGAGGCAGCTCAGCAGGACACCTCCATCATTTTAAATTCAGCCTATATGAAGGGCAAGTAGGGGTTTTTAGAACAGCTTTGTTGACAGTTTTATTTTTTCCCCACATTTTGAAAAAAATGTTTCTCTGTGTAGCCTACTGTTTACATCATCCCTCTTCTGCTGCTTTAAAAGAATCTCTCCTTCCTCCTGCTTTTCAGTGAAAGCCCTTTTTTTCTCTTCTGTGTGCCATATCCCCCAGAGCTCTCAGCTGTGTGCCCTATTTTTAGAGGAGCACTCGGGCAATTTAGCTGAACAATGTGCTGGAGTCGCATCTTTGCTTCTATGTGATCTGGTGGGATGTTGATTATGGGCATCACATTTGCATTGTATATGTGTGTGTAGCCTATATTTTCAGACCTCTCTCAGGTATTGATACATACAATATTATTCAGTATAGAGAAAGGTGGGATCTGTAACATAATTCTGAAAAGCCACACAGAATAATGTGTGACGGCAACATGGGTTTACTGGATGAAAAAACAATCACAGAAAGGAATTACCGTGTAATTTAAGAGCAGTGTTTTTCCCCACAATACTCTGCAGAGTTTAAGACTGAATAAGCCTCAAATAGGAGCACAAACAGATCCCCTAGTGTCCCGTCTAAGGTTCATCATTATTGAGCTGCATTACTACATTAGCAGCCAGGCTGGGGTAATTAAATGGAAGCCCTGTCGTGTCCTATAATTCAGTGGAAGCAAGCTCAATTAACCGCCTAATTAGAAGCAGAGCTTGCATGAAACATGTGAATTCCCCTTGTGTCTAATTCAATTTATTGATCAATGTCCTCTGATAGAATTAAGAGTCACACAAAATGCAATAAGCCAGCAGAGACACAAAGAGAAGGATAAGCATTAATCAGAACATGACTAACAAATAATGTTGTTCCTGCTTATCTCAGCTAATTCTGTTTTTATTTTCCTCATAGGTACTTTTGTTGATGTGAACCAGTATCTTAAGGGTAGTGTGCTCAGTGGTCCTTGACTTCCTGAAATGATTGTGAAATTCGTGAATGAATACACACAACAGGGTCTCTTTCAGAGGACAACTCTGAAGTGAAGGCTGTAGGTGGACGCTATGCTCCAAGCAGTCTTACGTGGGAGGAAGAGAGTCTGATGAATAGGACAAGAGCCATTAAAGTGACATTGACAAAAAGGCAGGAAGTCAGATTATCATCTGTAGAGAAGGAAGTGTACTAGAGGTGATTGCCTTGGCCTGCGGCAGGTGAAATGCAGAGATCTGGAGGAGTTTATAGCAGGCTGGGTCTTTCATCATTGGGCCAAGTTCAGAGCCAGTAGGACTGGAGAGGAGTCGAGAACATCTTATGTTTTTGCCTACCCTTCCTACAGCTACATAAATGCATGCAGTATCCCTGTGTAGTGTCTAGTGATATTTTATTTATTGTCAGCAAAACCCAGGAAAAGTGCAAAATCAACACATGAATTTACAAAAAATGGATTGCTGATAGCATTATCAACTGGATCACTTGCAACTGCTAACTGCCCTGTCTCAAGATCTGATTCACAAAAGATGTGATTCTGATGCTGAAGGCACCCTTTAGCATCTTTATGAGATGAAACCTACTATAACAGACAGCAAAACAATGTAAAGCTGCAGGAAATACACCATACCAAAGGTGAGCCCTCCACAGTTGCAGAGGTCAGCTATAGCCCTACACTGGCTAAACAAACCAAAACTAGATTTTAATCATGGGCAACTGCAGGCTACGAAGAAGTAATGAAGCTTGTGGCTGGATGTACGGTAGATGAAATGTAGCCCCATGAGCGTCTCTCCGTCTTTCAGTCAGAGCCTCAGGAAAATACGGTAACAGATATGGTACAGGCAACAGAAAACTCCCAGGTAAAACAAGCTATTTAGCCTTAGCCACACTTAATGACGATTACCCTGACATTCACACAGAGGCACACATCTGAATTTTGGGGAGTAACGCAATTATCAGTTTTACAGAGTGTGATGGGAAAGTAATATAACGCGTAGTGTAACGAATTACTGTTGGCAGGGAGTAATAAATAAAGTAATATCATAACTTTTGAAAAGAGTAAGTACCATAAACACTGTGAGTAATATAACAATTTTAGAGTAACAAGCCCAACACTGGTCCCTGTGTATTTCCTGTTGTAATATTTGTTAAGTGAGAAGCTGCAATGAACCAAGAAACAAAGGAAGAGTCAGTCAGTGACAGCATTTGAATATTTATTTGGTGCCAGACTTTGGTTCCCGTTCTATTGAATTAATGGGGCAGGCATAGTAAGTCCCACTATAACTCATCACATTTGTGCTCTTTCACAGTTTTGTTTCATTTGAATGTGTGCATTAGTTTTCAGTTTTAGGTCTCCAAACAGATCACGGTTCTGTCCGTCAGCTGCATACTCAACTCAAGCACATCCCAATACATGACCAAAGGGGGCAGCTATGACCTATTATTACTGACCATACTGCTACAAGTGTCCCAGCTTGCCTCAATGATTTACATTCGTGCTAGTCCATCCATCCATCTTCTAACCGCTTCATCCTCTTGAGGGTCGCGGGGGGGCTGGAGCCTATCCCAGCTGACATCGGGCGAGAGGCAGGGTACACCCTGGACAGGTCGCCAGACTATCACAGGGCTGACACATAGAGACAGACAACCACTCATGCTGACATTCACACCTACGGACAGTTTAGAGTTATTAACCTAATCCCCAACCTGCATGTCTTTGGACTGTGGGAGGAAGCCGGAGTGCCCGGAGAGAACCCACGCTGACACGGGGAGAACATGCAAACTCCACACAGAAGGGCTCCCACACCCGGGATCGAACCAGGAACCCTCTTGCTGTGAGGTGACAGTGCTAACCACCACACCACTGTGCCACCCATTCGTGCTAGTCATCTAGCCTATATTAGCTAGCACACACATAATTAAGTCATAACAGCGATTAATCTAGAGAGGCTGTTACATTTGCTTTTACTCACCAACATTTTAGCTTCCTTTCTGTTTCTTTTACATCTTTACGTGGATTATTTCTTACGGACGTTAATGGTTTTATCTCCAAGTTAATGTAGGAAGTCTCAAAAGAGATATTGCTTGCTAACGTTAGCTAAACAAAGTGCAAAAGCTAACTTAGGCCAATGATCAAGAAAGTAACACGTATCATGGAGTCATAAAGGTCCAGATTTAAAATACCTTTGCGATTAGTGCCACCTCCTGACAATAATAGGACACATTATGGAGAGCTGGCTAAAGTTAGCCCTCCTGAACATTACTAAATATTGCTAACAGTTTGGTTGTTTTTTAATTGATGATCAAATGCATACCTGCTGTATGTACAAGCTACACAGTGATGAACTGTGATCTGGTTAATTGAGGTCTGGTTAGTGATAATAAGTCAGACCTGTCCTGTTTGGTCACGTATTATGATGTATTGGACCAAACGGGCTTGGGTGAGCTAATGTTATATGCAGCCGCTGGACAGAGCCATGATCTGTTTGGAGACCGATACTGGGAAAACTGGAGAACTAACACGCACATTTATTTAAAAAACATCAGTCAGCATGACGTAATGTGTGTTCTTTTTATGTGGTGGAAGCATTTTATAGTCAAAGGCGAAACAGCACAGATATGATGGGTTGTATTGGGACTTGGCATGCCTGCCCCATTAACTTCAATAGAAGTGGCACCAAAGTCTGGCACCAACAAAAAATTTGAATGCTCTCACTGATGCAATGACTTTTTCTTCCTTTCCAGTTTCCTTGGAAGCTGACAGGAACTAAACAGGGACTAAAGCTGTTGCTGTAGCAACAGAGTAGTAATAAAACAGTCTATTAATTTATGACTACTTTCCATAAATGACACTAAGGTAGATGGTTTAAACATTACAAGTGCAGCTGTTTATATTTATCATTGCCACCCTCCAAAAAAAAGAAATCCTAAATACTTTTTCATGTATTAAACAGAGTGACAGAGGGAAGGCTTTGGTTTGAAATGTTTCCAAGTGTCACATCACCTTAGCAGCAGAGAGGAGAGTGTGCGTTTGTGTGTGCATGTGTGTGTGATGTCCTGCCACGTCAGATCCAGGGACGTCTGTCAGAAAAGATATAGTGCTTTTCTGATTCATCCCAGTTTAAGCCCAAAAGCATGAAATGTAATTCAACCTCTGAGCGCAGACACAAAAATATAAATAACTGTCACAACTTCCCTTTCGTAAAACTTCTTCTGTCTGTATTCATATTCCTTTCTGTCAGACTGGCACATCTGCCATGCACACTGCGACTTCTGTCAGAGAATCAGGACAAAGCAGTCAGCTGTTCCCCTGTAGGCATATACACGCTTAGCTATCTTTGACTTTTTATATCAGCGCTATGCATAAAGCTGTATGTGTCATTGTGAGTGTGAGAAACAGGGATAGTTTTTGCCTTAAGAGCATCTTTGATTCCCCTTGTGCTGCTGTCACAGTCCATCCTGTGGATAGTGGACATTTCAAAATAAAAAGCTAACAGTTGTTTAAGGGATGAAGAAGGAGGAGATCGACCTGTAAAATAATAATAGAAATCCTGTAGGAATATGGGCAAAACCTCCATCACCACCTCTCTGGGGCTAAGGAGTTTAGAGCTGGGCGCTTCCAGGTGCCTCTCTTTCAGACTAATGCCAAAATCATACATCTGGTCTTACAGTCCAGTCCCCAGGGTGGCACTGAATGTTTCTCTAAACCACAGATACTGTATTGTACATTTGTACATTTCATACCTATCATATCAACATTTCTAAAGTGAGATAGTTTAGTTCAGATGTATATGAGCTGAGTTTCTCATCACGAGGAGGAGGGGTGGTGGATGGGATGACACTTTGGCGAGACGGCTAGCAAGCAGTAAACATCAGTAGATTTCAAGTCATGTTTGTTTCAACAAAATAGGCTGTTTGCATACACTGTTTGTACGTATACCGACAAAAAGTAATGCACCATAATTTATATATATTTATATACATATCACATAATCATGAGCCAGTAATTTATGTTTAACATAGGTAATGGGGAAGGGAGCAATCAAGTGATCAATGAGCTGATGGGAGTAATGCGAAAATCATTGAGGCAATCTCTCTTCAAAGGCAATCATGGAGTTGTTTGAACACATACAAAGACATAGAGCATGAGAGAGATCTCAGGGAGAGTTGGAACCTCGAAGTGCAAATGCTCATATCTGGTCTATCACAGTGCAAAGTAAGAGTGAATATCTGATTTGCTCCTTTTGTGATAAATTGCCTGATGCAGCCTCCCCAAGACTCTAAACTGCCTGTAGGTGTGAATGGTTGTCTCTTGTCAATTGTCGAGGATAAGCGGTTACAGATAATGGATGGATGGATGTTTGTTGAATGTGTCTCGCTAAAAAATTGGGTTGTTGGCCTCTTGTGAGTTGGACAACATTCAGGCTTCAACCTCAACATCCCTTATTTTCATGCTGATGTTCCAACAAGAAGTAATATAATATATTACTTCTTGTTGGAACGTAATGTATATTACATACATAAAAGTATGCATGTGAATATGATGTATATATTCATATATTGGCCTTGCAGCAAAAATGAACATCGTGTCATCATGGTGAATATAGTACTAAGTCTTCAGTGTTAAACTTCATTTAACTAAACCATCTTGAGCAGTTGACTGCAGGCAAATCAGATTTGTTTTTCAAATCTTACTGTCTAGTGTTATTTGCAAGTGATCAGATCGAATTCGTCTGTCGAGACATCACCAGCCTATCTGCATGGGTTGCAATGGTAACAACGTGGGCATCAGAAACTATGTAGCTACACTGGTGAGGCAGCATGAGGTCCATCATTTCACTTTCCAAACAATCACACTGTCAAGTTGCAATGCAGAACTCCTCTGTCACACCAGACAAACTCCTCAGTAGGGCTCTGATAGTAGCAGCATGGATTCTGGTCAGCACTTCAGTCTCTCTGGATTTGATGTTGTTGTGTGCTGCATAGTGAGTGATGCAAAAGACATTTCCAATCCAATTTGAGTGTCCTTAGCATTCAGAATGAGACATATCTGCAGAAATCCAATTGGAATTGCATTTGAAATGTGGTTTGGATCTGATTTACAAAAATCACATGTCAGTTTTGCTGTTCAGACATTCTGAAATCAATCTGGACACAATCTGAATATGGTGAAAAACAGATTTGAACTGGCTGTCTGAACAAGGCCTAAGTGGCCCACACAGGACACCCTATTGGTAGATCCAGGCTCAGCCTACAGTGTGGACCTATTGATGAGTGTTCATCTTATGGAAAACATTTTATATTTTTACATAAGAATCTGAGTTCCTGGAAATAGAATAAAATGAAAGGATAATCAAGTTGGCTGCAAAGATAAAAGGTAAAAAGCAATGTACTATTTCACAGCATCTTGAATTATAAATGTGATGCTCTCATACAGAGCGGAAATTGTCTTTCTAAAAATATTAGGGGGAATAAAGGTAAATGTGTTTGAATGTGAAGCTGGGAATAATTGCATGCTGCAGACAACCACAATATAACTAGAGTTTTTCTTTAAGTGTGATAGATTGATGACAATTATATATTTTCTGTAGTCCCATACAACAGGGTGTGATACAGAGATTAAGACAGTTATAATAACTCCTTAAAAAATCATACAAAATAAAGTAATATTAATTATTTATTTATGTGATACAGAATGCATTTTGTGTGTCTTACAAGTTTGGTTAAGCGATAGCAAGTGTAGGGTGCCATGCTGGGCTGCAGAAGTCACACTGTGTCTGAAACAGAGCCATCACAGTAAAACTCACACCTCTCACTGTGAATTAACACTCATTCATTGTACGATTCATTCACAGAGACATCAGAAGCTGAGTAAATTATTTCACAGGTGAAATGACGATATTATGTGGCTTTGGAGTCTGTAGCTCTGATCTGGTCGATATAACAGAAGTGGACATTGTCTATACGGAAGTGGCCAGAAACAGTCTGATCTGCTTTATTCTTTGTATCATATTATTTTCTATTCCATTTTTTACTCCTACTCCTACTACTACTTCAAACACTTGGCTCATTAGCATGCACTTTTCAGATGGCCCCTAACTTCAGCTCTTCCACTCTTTTACAAAATCTTGCACAGTGCCAGGCTTCAATATCTGATCATGAGGTACAAATATGGCCTGTGGAACATCAGTCAAATTTCATTCCGCGCTGCATAGCTGAATATTAGTGCAAAAATTCTGATGTTTTGTTCAGAGCGTATTATCTGTGTATATCTAAATATTCAGGTCGACCCCAAATCATAATCTTTAAAGTTAAAGCTGTATTGAATGATTTATGGACAGTAGGAGGCAGAAAAACCCAAAACAAACTGGCAGCAGGATGTTCAGTGTGACAGCAGCATTTATGTTGACTATTTCTTAGTTGTTTGTACATTGTCTAACACGTAATCTTATATTGATTTTGTTCATTTTATTTGCTGTCTTGTTTCATCTTGATTTTTTTCTTCTTTCCTCCTCTTGGCACGTTTCCTTTTTAATCTTGTAAATTTTATACTGTCTGTGTTTAAAATTATGTGCAAATGAAACTAACTAACTAACGAAATGTAATGAAGTAAACAAGCTAATGGCGCTAACAATGGATTGGAAATGTGCAACATTTTTTGCCGACACTAGATATCAAACAGACCAAAACATCTCCTGAAGCACAGTGGACAAATAAAAAAAAATGACAGAGGGGTTTCTGACTGATTATTCGAATTTCTGACTTTCAAGGGGCATGCCTACAAAATTTGCTAGGTTCCAACTGGCAAACAGGACCTATGAGCTAGCTAACAGTTATGGAGCAGTGGCAGTCATACATCAGTTAATGCTGAAAATGTGGCCCTGATGGAGTTATTAGTCGTCAAGAAAGTGTTTTATGGCCATTTACACTACACCTAGCCTGGTTCCAGACCATAGACCCCGCCCACTCAACTGAGTAGGCTTGCATCTCTGGTCTGGCATACTGCAATGAATTTGCGATTTATCTCGTCCAAACGATGGAAGGACCAATGA
Organism: Epinephelus fuscoguttatus; assembly: GCF_011397635.1. NCBI lineage: Eukaryota > Metazoa > Chordata > Actinopteri > Perciformes > Serranidae > Epinephelus > Epinephelus fuscoguttatus. The sequence goes on from NC_064752.1 coordinate 42,591,841, forward strand.
ACGCCGGGGGTGGGGGCGGGTCTAGCGATTAGCCAATCAGCACCACGCTGATGTCAAGCTGTGCGCCGGTGGGTAACTGGTGAGGACAGCAACAATGGCGACCGCTACAGATCCTACAGACCACATTAATGATGCTATTGAGGTATTTCGCCACTACTCGCATTAGTGGAGGACCAAATTAAGGAAGCTGCTAAACTGGATTTAACGGCGCTGCAGCTGGGCGTGCATGACGACGGAGACATTTTAAATGGGCAATGCTCGCTTGTTTTGCATGGATACTAATGACGTCAGATTCTGGGTGAGTCGATGATCTCTACTGATTTGTTAGGGAAAAATCAAATTCCCCCCCCCCCCCTTTGTAAATCGCCTTCAATGGAGGCGATGTTAGACTGAAGGCTCTGGGAGCTTTAGTCTGACACTCAGGCTACAGTACACCCACTTACCAGCCAGAAAGCCATTGGAATATATAGGAGAGTATACCCACTTCTTCCTCTGTAACCGACCAATGTACAGTACCTAGCAGTACACCGACCTAATCAACTACCACCACACCACTGCTTTTTATATTTTAAAAAAGTAATTAATTTTTGTCAATGGTGTATTACAGTATGAAGGTTATTTGTGCACTGTTTTTTGACAGTGTTATTTGTCAGACAAGGCCTCTATTTATGCCTCATAATGTGAGATTAGGCTTCATTAGCAGCTCTCCTAATGTGTCCAGGAACATGCTAACATTAATAGCAGAAATAAGTAAATAAATAAATTTATGAATTCCAAATTGTATTTTGAGTGACAGCTATTCTCACAAGAGTTCCTCATTGTCAAACATAACTCATCAAACCACAACACAGGAAGCTCTCCTTCATGCTGCCATGTTGTTTTGTTCCCTCCACAAATGACTGCAGCCAAGTGTGGTGTTTCCTTTGTAATTAAGAAGCCAGTCCTAGCCGCTGTATTCTCTACATGAATCGCAGTGCTCATTAACACAGAGTGAAGCTATCTATGGACCAGTCTGCATATTTATGCACAGTAACTGCTGCTCCACGTCTCCCCACAGACCCTGTGTGTTTACTCATTGAGGTTGTTTGACATGCTGCATAACCTCTCAGGATATAGCCGTGCATCATGTTTTTATCCCTCCTCAAACAAATGTGTTTGAGGAGGGATAAAAACATTTTGTAGTGGGGGTCTGATCCACGAGATGTGACAGCACGATAAAAAAAGATCAAGGCTCCCAGGCTTTACCCAGATACAGATGAAGAAACACACAGTCACTGAAATATCACCCAGTCACAGCTTCCATGCTCTCCGTCAGAGACCCTGACCCTGTGGAGGGTAGCGGGAGGAGGAGGGGAGGGCTTGCCAAGTCTTGTCTTTAATGAGGGGAGCACCTTGTTATCCAGGACTCCTGCTGTTCATCCTTTAACCTGGGGCACTTGTCTTGGGTAAGCAGGATGAGGATGGGAGGTGGCAAAAAGGGTTAAGGCTCTATGTGTGCTTACATTTGCATGGCTTAATGTCTGAGTCAAGCATATGTAATAAATCTTAATCAATAGTAATAATAAATGAGAAGGTATTTTAGCAGTTATGTTGAAACCTGGTGCAGTGCTTTTTTTGAGCTACAGAACATTCTCAGGTATCAGATCTGTATGCACTTTCTAAACATTCAACCTCAAGAGATAAAACCACAGAGGAAACGTACATAGAGTTTAGGAATTTGACCCCAATGTTACTTTCTTAGTCTCCTCCGATGATACACAAGCTGCTTTTGTGTTAGTTGTGCGTCAGAGACTCTACTGGGGGTTAGCTGGGTTAAAACTACTCGAGCTGGTTAGCCTGATGTTAGGTGCTTTAGTAAAAAGTCCAAATCGAGAAAAGCCACGAAAGCAGCAGGACACAGAAAGTCATTTCTCTGAGTGTAAATGGTAAGAAAACCGTGGTTGGATTGTCAGTGTTTTATTGCCCCTGTGGTCCAGTCTTCAGATACAGCATGTGGAAACAGCAGTCCTTCTGTACAGCTACAGAGAACACTACAGAGAATCTATATGCTCGCTCGTAACTGAATAAGGTCATGAAACCCCTGGGCTCAATTAGTCTTCATTAGTGATGCACGGGTCAGCTGTGACATCACCCAGATCTTCCTGCCTACACAGCTCAGCCATCCATGTGTGCCCGATATAATTAAGCTCAGAGACCTTCATCTGCATAATGATAGTTAATTAATAATGCACCACAAGGTGATCTCTACTCAGCAAACATGTAATTGAACTATAACACAAGAAATCTGTCTGTCAATGTACAGCGTATGAGTATGAGTGTGTGTGTGTGTGTCCTTCGCATATCTGGAGAACCTTTTCATCTTACCTACCTCACACTTGGTGGGCGTATGGAGACACGCAACACTTTCTTTATTAATAAATAAGCGACCAGCAACTCCCTTGTGCAACAGTGGAGGCGGGGCTTCAGGGTTGTGCAGTGTCCCTTAGAGACAGTGTTTCCGACAGAGGGTAGCCACAACTTGGGTGCTCTTCTTTCCCATACTAACTTATAACACTAATTAAGTTACCACGGTCAAAATACCACAGCTTACTAAATCCCTATTCTACTTTATAACTGCAGTGGTTATGTCAGAGCAAGCAGCTAATGGGTCTATTTGGAAATCAGTACCCTAAATGTATTTCACCAGTGTTTCTGTCAGCAAGCAGTCATGACAGTTGTGTTTCAGGGGAAAATTTAGTGACTTGGGGCACACCAGGTGAAAACCGTCTTGCTTTTACTTTCCAATCTTTACTTTTCGATAATGGGTCTTGCATATATCAGTACATAGACTGCGGAACCAGGGGGGCCAGGGGGGCCATGGCCCGGGTAACTTTTGTACTCTGACATAGAGGACTGCACTGGGATTGGGTCCCGCGGGTCCCGCGGGTCCCCATTAAACAGTAGAAGGGGAAGAAAAAGAAGAAGAAGATGTAGCCTAGCAACAGGATGTCAACACAGGAACTTGGTGCACATGCATGAGCGTTTCCACTCCATATTTATTCATAAATGGACGAATATGCCCTGAACCAGCTTTCATACCAATTTGCCGCTTGCTCTGCGTCTGTCTGTCTGTCTGTCAGCTCCATCTGTCATGAGACAAACATGAAAGAAGACATGCAGTTTATTGTGTTTCACTGGTGACGAGCTCTCATTTTGAGCGACTATTACGCACCTCTGCGCGCTCTTTATAACTCACTGTGTGAACCTATGTTGCATAATAAAGATTTGCCCCCTCGTAATTTTTAACCGCTCCCTCAGTAACTTCATCCTGGCGCTGGGCTTGCCTTAACCTCAATCACTGCGTGATTATATAAAGGTAGAAAAATAGCCTAAATAAATACAGAGGAGGAGAATAGAATATGAAACAGCCTTTATTTCATTAAAAACTAAATGAAAACAATGAAATAGGAGTGCTATTCTTGACCAGTGCATCAAAAGACATGCAGGCCAGGGGAACGAAACAAACAACCCCATGAATCTCTTTATTAATAGCTTATAAAATGACGTGTTTTCTCCTGCGGGACGGGAGAAGACACAAAATCAATGCATCTCTATTACTGTGCAGCATAAATTCTCAGAGTTTTGCGGGAGCGGGCGGGAGTGGACATACACATTGCGGTTGCGGGTGGTAATGGTCAGAAATTCAGCGTTCTGGTTACCTTTCAGTAACTGCGCAGCTGCGCTTGTTTTGTTGTTGGGTGTGTGTGTGTGTGTGTGTGTGTGTGTGTGTGTGTGTGCGGCTCTGCACATCAGTCTGATATGAGTGCTGACTTGTGATGATAATGAATATGATGTTGATTTAGATTCAAAGCAGCAAGATGAGTTTTGGTTGTGGTTGTGGACTGGATGTACTTTGTTTGCTATAATTTCATCTGTGCGTTTATGTGTAAATAGGCTTGGCCTGTTGTGTGTGAATGTTAGAGTGGGATCAGAGGGGTTAATCTGAGCAAGCATGTGTTCGTGTTCATGCTTGTATACTGTAGATGTGACTGTGTGGTGTCGGAATAAAAAAAGTGCTCTGCAACGTTATTTAATACATCAGTAATATTGTCTGTTTCAATGCATATGTCCCCCCACCCCCTCCGCGTGACTTGAAATTATGGCCCCCCCTTGTTCAGATGCGTTCCGCGATCCATGTATCAGTATGTGTAGGCCTAAATCGAAATCATGCAAATTACCAAATGTTTCACATTTGGGAAGGCTGTGTGTCGTTATAAATGTGGTTACGCCAATGGAGGCTATCATTAGCTCCCGAAGTTTTGTGGCAGGATTAGCTTTTTTTTCTGTGAATAATGTGAGCTAACTGTTAAATAACTTTATGTGCGGCTTTCTTCTGTCAAGAGTTTAGCCTAGGCATAGGTCTGTGTTTGTCCTAAGATGTTTACTATGACACAGATGTTGGTTATTTGTCATCCAAAAGATGAAAAATAAATATTTAGAGGTTATACATCGTGCAGAGACTTTAATGGCTGTGTGAATTCATCTTATTTTAAGTGAACTTTATGTATTATGACCATAACATTTGTAACAGTTTTTCTGTCTTTTGAAGATGCATCAGTCGATGGAAACTACACTTCAGCCCCCTTTGTCCTAAATACAAACCCAAGCTACCATCCAAACATCAGCTGCAAGTCAGCATAAAAAAGCCATTTAAAATGATACATAAAAGTAATTGTTGCTGCTGTAGATATGAATGCACATTAGTATAAAATGACCGCTTCCTATATACAAGTTTCCCACAAGAGCTGGAAACTCAACAGACTGCTACAACCTGCAAGATGAGACCAGCTAATTTTTGATAGCCTTGTTTTTTTCAGGCTGTTCTCACAAACTTAATGCACCTAAATTTGTACACATCCCACATATTTTGAAAGACTGTGATTATGTGACCACTGTGCTGACGGGAGTAAACAAGAAAGCAGTCCAGACCGGTCTTTCCCCTGGGACTTTCCCCTGGAGACATGGATTTGGAACCAAGGGAACTTTGAGTCTATTTGAGGTATGTCCTCACCATGTTTCTTTTCCTAAACCTAACTAACCTTACAGCAATTTACAGCTTCACAGTAATTATGTAACTGTACGTTAAGGACATAACATCGTTCGTGAAGTGCTAATTCATGGGATATCATACAAAATGTTACCCATGCATTTTTTGTAGGATATCATATTAACCATTTTATGAGAATATGTTCGTTTCTACTTTTCCTGTTAAGGACAGTGAAACACAAATACTAAACACAATAATAAACACAAACACGACTGTTTCTAAAATGATCTTTCAGCCATTATAAATGTTCCTCTCTTGTCAGTTTGTTAGGTCAGATTTTGTCTTCTTTGGGTCAGTTTAGTCTTTTAAATTTATGCCAAGTTAGCATAGCCTGAGTTAAATTCTGTTTAGTTGACCTATGAAATTAAGTGCTGATTTGGTCAGTTGTTTGTTTAATTTTTTGTTAAATAAAACCTTATTTTCTGAAAACTCACCTGTGACACCTCATGCCTGGCAGTGTGTCCCTCACACAAGCTTACTAATGTCCAAAATACGACATTATTTCCATTAGGAATATTCATGCAAACATTAGATAGTTATTTACTGCGTTACCTTGACCTTGTGAAGAAAACTTTGTTTTCCTCGCATGCAGACATGGTTAATGAAGAATCCAAAAATGAACATTCTTCATGAATTCATTTGGGACCACAGCAAAACTATTTCAAAACACCTGTTTACAAACTCTCACATAACTCATGCAGTATAATCCAGGTCTCATATATCTGGTCTTCAGCTCAGTACTTCTCAAACACATGCATTTTCGCTAAAGCATTATGATATAAAACAATGGGTATTCTCTCTGCTGAGAAAGATCATGTGATGTGATTGAAAGCTCCAGAACACCTCTCACCTTGTGGTGAGATTGTTTTATTACCTGGCGCTCCTCCTGCTCTGAGGAATATGTCAGCAATGATATTTTAATAGAATATAAAACTCTATAGACATTGACTGCTCTGATGACGTGCCTCCTTTTATTACTTTTGAAATGATTTGCATTTTTCTTATTCCTATTTTGTGCTCATCTGGCGCTCCAATACTGATCTATGCATGATGCATCATTCGTTATTTACACAAACAGAGCTCAGGGACATGAAATGTGCGGTGTTCATAGACATCCCCTCAATGAAATATCAATCAACCCATATCTTGTGGCTCTTTATCAATCAGAAGGCAGCTCTGATCAGTGTTGACAATGACAGTATGATTTATGAATCCTGGAATGTGGTCAGGACCGAGCCGCCATGTCAGTGGACTTAGTCAGACCCTCAAATGACCTAACCCATGTGATGAAGTGTCAGGCCCAGGAGCCATTGGAGCTTCCCATGTCGCTGTGTGTTAGCATCAGAAACACAACATGAATCCACTGGTCTCAGTAAGTCCTGTGTGGGCTGTATCCATGCTGGGTTCACTTACACAAAGGAGCAGACACCAGCAGCATGACATGTTCCACATCCTTTTGAGCATTCACTGAAAATCATGGTTGTAATTTGCACAAATCAGCTCATATACAGGCTGAACTAGAGACATCAATGCACTCTTTTATGGAGGAAATAAGAAATTCTGTTAGAGAATGTTTTCAAGGTGAAGCTGAGATCAAAACAAGAATGTGAAAGTCGTAATTGCCTCTCATGCATGTTTGTTACTTAGACCTTTTTGGAGTTGTCTCTATTAAAAACTATGTCACTTTCTAAGAGATCAGCCCATTGGTCCCCTCATAAAACATATGATCAGAGGACTGGCACCAAAATCCCCTCTGTGTCTCCAGTGGCTCTCAAGACTTCAAAATACAGCATGCTTTCATGAGATAATGAGCATCTGTAGCATATATGTGTATCTTTAACTGGCTGTCTTCTTTAACCTAATGAGACATCTGAAGCTGCCAGGCTTGTTTACTTGTTAACGATGTCTTCATCATTAGTGAACTAAATTATGAAAGATGTTTTGTTTTCAGGCTATAGAATAAAATCCAACATAACCATTAACAGATCTGTCACCTATTGGGTAGGGTGACCAAATTCCTAAAAAGATGATTAGAGTTTTTTAAAGGGACGGATCACCGCAGTACACCCGCCAACAGTATCACCACACAGAAGGAAGAGTGCATTTACTCATTGACAAGAGACTCTTGCTTGTGACAGCACAAGCAACACATTCTCACTCCAACCTCGTCACATATTGACATTTGGTCATGGAATTTCCATGTCCACATACGTCGTGCAAGGTACCCCGCAGTGCGTTGATTGTTGAGGTTCATGGACACCATGTCATGTTCTGCCTGTTACATGCATTGTCTTCGTTCAAAAAACACTGTTTTCATAGGAAATTTAACGTTTACACACAGTAACTTTCAAAATAAATGCACTGTGTCGGTACAACACTGCAAATTGACATTTTTTCCTTCAACAAACACACATGGTTGGGTTTAGGCAACAAAAACGTGGTTAGGTTCAAGAAAAAAGAACAGGGTTTGGCTTTAGAATCTTACGGGATGCAAACAGTCACCCCAGTCAGACTTTCGCCACCTTAACTTTCATCCTTGTCCCGCCGCATTTCGCCCTGATGCCGCTGGGCACCGTTAAACCATAACGGCAACCGGCCGTGTATCATGTCGACTTTACTTTCTTTTTTCGTTGGTTTGTGACTCTGCAAGTGACTGCCCAAGCGCTGGATTTCAATAACTTCGGAGTGAGACCGGGCTTGCAAAGTGTAAACATTAATGACGTCCGCCTTGGCTGTAACATTAGCTAGATTAGTGAAATTCTCTTTCAGTTGGGTGGACTTACCATTTGGCAGGTGTAGTTCAGTAGAAAGAAAATAGTTCCTCCATGAAACTGCTTACAACAAGGTCTGTGGTTTATCTTGAGTGGTCGGATCATGATTTCTGGAAAGAGACATTGCTGTTGAGTTTTTCAAATGTAGTTTTTGGGATTTTGAGCACCACAAGCTGAGTGCCATCTAGTTCCATTATGCTGAAGAGAAGGCAGGCATCTCTACGTCCAATATCTCCAACACTCTGCAACTCACACCAAATCAATCTAGACAGATAAACAGCACTATGGGTAAGAGAAAAACTATGTTTTTGATTTTGTGGTGAACTGTCCCTTTAACAATAAATATCTTGTGTATATCAAACTGCACAGAGGTGTGTTTGTTTGGCATTTTTATGCCTTATGCTGTAGAGCCAAATCAACTAACTCACCCAGATAGCTATAAACCTCACTGGAACATGGAAGCATCATTCACTCCACTTTCCCTCTGGAAAAAAAAAAAAAAAAAAAACATTAATCAGACAGACAAGGAAGATAATTGCAGTCCGTACTCCCATTGAATTTTGAATAGCAGCTCCTTTGGCGCGGATGCTTTATGCACACTGAATAGCTGCAAGTCCTTCTTTGTATGTCCAACAGCAGCCCACCACTACTATAAGTAGATAATCAGATGTGTGAATAGAGAGGTGATAGGTGACCTACGTACTCCCTCAGGCTTCTATTTATTTGTTGATATTTATCACACACAGGCCTTGTGTAAAACTGTTGACACCAAATATCCCTGAAATATTATATTATGTGTATACTGCACTAAATCATATTCATATATGGGTACAAAGCATGTACAAGAGCACACATCCACAGCAGTGATGAGTCATCGTACATCATGTATAACGTGCCTACAGTACTACATCACACCAGCATACAGCAGTCATGTGTCATGCACTATTTTTATCTGTACTTTTTTTCACATGGAACATAGCACATAGGGCTCTAGTTTCGCAGACCAGGCAAGGCGGGGGCGCAGCGCACCTGCGCTTCGCCAACTGGGTGCGGCCAGGCGGATTTTGCAAGTTTGGCACACCGTGCGCGCTGGCGCAGCTACTTGTCTGTCCCACCTCTGTCCCTCCTACCTGCGCAAGTCGGAAAGAGGGAGGAGAGAAGGCGTGGAGTGGGTTTTACACACATCACACCAATCAAATGAGCCCCTCTCCTCGCCCTTAAATGCGAAGGCGTAATGAGAGTTTACTCAATTCGCCATGGCAGAAGAGAGCAGCAGCGTCAGACAGCCAAACTTCTCCCAGGAAGAAACTGATGTTTTGGTCCAGGAGGTCCAAGCTCGCAGTGTCCGAATATACGGAACTGCGAGCAGACCTCCACGGGCTGATGATGCAAAGGTAGCCTGGGAGGAGGTCACCATAATTGTAAATCAATGTTGCATTTCTCTTGAGCGTGCGTGCTCTCTCTTTCTCTCTCTGTCTCATTCTGTTTCTTTTCTTTTGACTTTTCTAAGATGACAGATGCTGAATATATACTCCCTATCTGATGCTGTGGCTGTTTGTGGTTGGCTGAGAGGGATGTGAACTCATTAGTTTGCAGCTGTGTTAATCAAATCAAGTTGGGTTTCCATTACGCGTGCCAAACGGTGCCAGTCCCCTTTGATCTGACATCAGATGTGATTGGACAGTCGATATAGAGATACATTTATGTGCTGATTGCAGATAGTTGCATTGAATAGTGTTTTTTTGGGTATTTATTGCATTGTTAATGTGCTTGACATTCTGGTAACCTGCCTGTGAGGTTTTGGTGATGTGTGCGCACTGTCCGCCGGTCAGCCAAACTTCCACTTACACTGGCTGCGCTCCGCCTGCCCTGACAGTAGACCTGGTTTCAGCTGGTGAGCTTTTAGCGCACCTTCGGCGAAGCCTTTTGGCACGAAACTGTCACTGCGCCAAGCTGGATCTGTCGACACCTCCCCCTGCTGCGCCGCCACACCCATCTCAGCGCACCTCGGTCTGCCAAACTACCAAACTGAGCGCGCCTCGGGTTGCGCTGCTCGAAACTAGCTCTGCGCGGGGTTCACCATCCTGCACCACCCTGCGCTGCGCCAGGAAACTAGAGCCCATAGAGTCCTGAAAACTTAAAAGAAATTAAGCGGTGAAGCCACCGACCAAGTCATGTTTCGGTCACATTGTTAAAACCTATAAGAGACTCAGTCCATATCTTTGGGCTCAGACATGAGCAATACAAATCCACACAGAAAACACCAAAGCTGAGTTTTACTGCTGGAACAGTCTCAGTGATGTGTAATTATTGTGCTGTGGACTATTTGGTGACACTTTTAGTGTAATGGGAGCTATCATGTGTCAAAGGCAAATGTCCATTCATGTTTAATCGTGTGTGTTTTTTATGTGACTGCCTCACACTGGAATGGTTAGACTGTGAGATCTATCAAACAGAATCAGCACAACACGACCCAAACATTATCATCATCAGGATTTTAATTAAATGTTGCATAAATACACATCATTACACAGCAATGCCAAAGAGGAAAATACTGTGAATTGATTACAGGGAAATATTTTGCCATCACTCATACACTGGCCAAAATTAAGCTGTAATAGTTGAGTATCAATATTGATAATTGTGGTTTACTAAGTCCTGATGATTTAGCTTTTAAAAGCTTTTTCATAAGAGCTCCAGCTTGTCTCAACTTTGCTTCACACTACATCCTTGTTGGAAAGAAAAATAGCATGTGAGTGGTTGGAGAACTACATTAATTTAACTCGCACCGAAGTGGCAACCTCCAGTGCTAAAAAATGAAGCCAAATCAGAGGTGCTAGAAACTGGCCACTTGAAAGGCCACTTGAGGCTGGCGCCTGTCAATCCATGAATACACCCATGTTAATACATCCATCTTTACAGCAGAAATAAACATGTTTACAGCCTGGTACAAAAACACTTTTGGCCTCTGTAGCTAATTTCCCCCTTCGTGACATCTCTATACAGAGTGAATTTTGTTGTAACTCAACGGTTTACATAAGGCTTAAAGTTACTCATACTTAAGAGCGGGACATTTTCATTACAAGCCCCTTTTGCACTGCCTGTTGAATGCAAAAGTTTCCCATAACCGCTCTGTATAAAAAGTACAATGCTGCAATGGGGGTGACAGAGTTGTCTCGCCTCTGAGCCAGGAACAGAGGTAGTAATGGCATCAAAATGATGTCTTTATAAATGGGACAGCTGGTAGGACAGGATCATGGGTGGCATGGGTGTGACGTTTTGACAGCATGTAATGTGTGCAACCCACCGCGGGAGATTTAAAAAGCAGCTGCTAGCAGTAAGCAGCTAACTCAAAAAGAGGAACAACAAAAGAAAATGTCCACAAATTGGGAATACAATGAGGTCCAGGAGCGCCTTACCCTCCAAGCAGAGGACGAGATCAGTCACCATGTTACGGACTAGTAAATGATTGTTATTGACATTGTAATGCAATTGTTATAATTTATAAAGCGCTGCCGACACATATGTCATACGTCACACTTGAGGCCCATGCTGTTGTGCTACACATCATGCCTGTCACGTCATTTTTGATTCTGTGATGCTGACATGCCATCAAAAATCACACACCTGAGTCATTTGGTTCTGTATAAAAATGCAAAGGCGGCGTGAAGACAGGACTTTGTAGAGGCCCTATATTGCAATCTCTGTGTAAAAAGGACTACAGTCTATGACTCAGATCCACCCCTTAACCCTCCACGGCTCCACCCTCTTATCCAAATTTGGTTATTCTGGGTCAAAAAACCACATCACAGTGGCTACGTCCATGATTTTTATACAGTCTGTGGTTGCACCCCACCAACAGTTCTTATGTAGAGATTAGTTAAACTTATAACCTCCGGGTGCAGCTGTTAGCTAACTGAATTAACTGACTAATATTGGCTTTTTATATATGACTTGTTGAGAGTGAAGGTAAAAGAAGTGTGACCTAGAGACCATCTTGTGATGGCATCACTCCAGCTGCAATACAGTGATCCACAACTTAAAATGAATGTGGGCAGGGGCGTAAAGTGGCAGGGGAGGGGGGCAATGGCCCCTTTCCTAACTCCTAACTCCTACCCCCTACGCTTTCCCCCATCTACTTCCAGTGTCCTTGCTCAGACCAAAGGTGACTTTAAACTCAGGCTTCATTTTGATCTCAACCACACACCTGCTAAGTCTCGTGACTGCAGCTTTGGACCACGTTCTGCCATGATGACACACACACACCCACACTGACTCACAAGGTGAAAACAATACCAACACTGCCATGGATGGTAAATATGGTCAACACATCTGAGCTGACTCTCGATAAAATGCTGTTTAATAACAGTGTAAACTGGATTTGGCAGATTTTAACAATATTTCACAAAATAATTAAAACCTACTTCAAATGACAGTGTTACCCTAATAACATTAGAATAAATGACCTAATAATGTCAGCTGGTTTAGCTGAAATGGCTCATTTTATTCTCAACCACTTGAATACAGATGACTCTGAAACATTTCTTTATGTATGAATATATGAATTAAAAGAAAGTCAAACCCAGACACACAAAAGATTGGCTGTTAAGTTTTGTCTGTCTCCTGCCCTACAAAAGTCTCTGTACTTAAAACGTATGTCAAAGTGGAATTTGTAGAAGAGTGAGCTGTTCTGACAGAAAGACTTTAAATTACTATTAGACTGTCACAAAGCCGTAAGGCAGGAATAGATGATGGCCATGAGAGAAAGCCTTTGTGGAAGGAGCGCACTAAGGCAAGGACATCCCAGAGAATGGATTAGCTACGACCTTGTGTGGTGATGGAAGACAGTAGTGATTTTTTTTCTTTTCAAATATGATGGAAAGCAAATGACAGGTGTTGCACTCCATGTAAATGGAATGTGGATGTCATGAGTACATCTCATTGAGACAGACATCATGCTTACATGAGCAAGAGGTAATGAGATCCAGCAGGAAAACTTTGTCTATAATATAGTGAACAATTAAATGAAAGGAAACTTTGATTCCAAAATGCCACTTTGGTTTAGCTAAACTTCCAAGCGCACAGTGTCTTGCAAAATGGCGTCAATATTGAACTTCACAACCTCGGCTGAGTGATTCAAAAATAATTTTCCCACACACAATCTTCAGCCGTCCTTGTGTCCTTCAGTTTTTGTACATCCAGTCCTCAGCTGCTATTTCAACAGCCAAGGACAGAATTCATGCTCTGCCAGTATGCTATTGTATGAAAGACTAATAAGCGGGGAGCAAGGCGAGGTAAGGCAGGCAGCCTGTGAGTCGCTTTGAGAGAATGTTAATTTGAAGATACTGGCAAGATGATGCTACTTCTGAAAGAAAAGCAAATTATAATTCATATTTCATCACTGTGGTTTACCTTATAAGTACTTGGGGCGTTTTTTCTTTTCTTTTTGCAACTCCTTTATATATGTTCCCATACAGTAAGGGTTTATATAACAAAGACATAGATAATATGCTCAGCCATTCTCCTGCCTAATCTCTTCTCTGGAATTGACCCAGCAGGTGGGGGCCCCGGCATTACCCGCAGTCAGCCAATATGAGACCTTGTACAAGATGCTCATGTAATAGAGAGAGAAAAAACAGCAGATTATATGCAAGTGAGGGATGCTGGCATGTTGTGTGACACAAAATGAGGGAGGAGGCCTGCTGGGAGCATGATGCGGCAGCAGCAGCAACATTATGTCATCTGAGGGGCTGATCCTCTGATGACATGCCCTGGCAGAAAGAATGTGATGTTTGCCACAACCCCATAATCTAGTGGCATGTGTTCCTCTCACATGTTGATGGACGTGGAGCAAATGAGATTGGAGATGGTAGAGAAGGATGGAATCAGAGGATGAGTACTGGCTGTACTGAAGTCTGAAATCCAACGTGTCTCTACATTTCTACTGGTGATGCTTTATCCACCTGCAGTATGCTGGTAATGGTAAGCACTTGTCATACCTCCCTTCCTTCACTAGATCTTAACCATTAGGCGAGGATGTCAAGCCTGTCCGTCAGCCAAACACTGCCTAAAAATGACAAAACACCACAAAGGGTTGTCCTCCACTCCATGTCTCTCATTACTTAACATGTAACCTGACATTATCAGTGTTTAGGAATGACTGCCATCATTCTGTGATTCACTGTGAAAATAAACTTGATAAACTGGTAATAAGAGACTTTTGTAATTTTAGATGATCATATTCTGAATAAATTGGGAGTAATTAGAGAAGCATATGAAAAAGGGCATCTAGAGATATAATCAAATCATGTCACAGAGGCAAATAATGATTAGTTCTGTCTCCTGGCAACAGTTAAAAAAAGTTAAATAACCTTGGCTACAAAAAAAGTTTCATACTAGCAATCACTTGAGGCAATAAATCAAATGAAATTTAACTGATGTGCAGCTTCACTTCAAACCAGATGGAGCCAGGCTCTCTGTTTTAAAGGATTACTTCACCTGCTAAATGACCATCTGCATATCAATTACTCACCCAGTGTTACCTTGAATTCATAACAAATAGCTTTGGTTTTCTCGCATGCGTCTAACGTGAATGGAGAATCTATAATAGACAAATATGGTTCATAAAATGAAGTAAATGGGGGCCACGTTTAACAACAGTAAAACTATATCAAAATATCCATTAACAAACTGGGCACATGCACAGGCACACTCAGGGTGCACTTGTTGTTGGTGGAAGTGTACCTTGGCACAGTAGGGCTACACAGATTGGTGCTCGGTCCACTTGGAAACGCAGGCTTGAATATGGTTCATGTGTATTCCGGTATGGTATGCATCAGGTGTGAACACAAACTGTACCAAGTCAGAACTCTAGTGAAAGCAGAGAGCTCTGCGTCCGACAGCAGAGGCTCCTCCTCTGGCCAAACGCAGAGTAAACCAGGATGATACAGACGCGGACGCTTCCGGTCTCCTCTCTGTCAGCTCCACTAAATTTGTGCTTGTGTATATTTTGCATGGTGGTGCTTTTTGTGGTTGCGAGTCACTCTTCAGGATGAGGAAATCAACCCACCAGTCTGTAAAATCTTCTCCTCCCAACTTCTGCTAGCTAGCTGCTAGTTATCCAAACATCAGTAAACATTGAGTAGAGATGGAAAAGAATGGGCACCAGCTGAACTAGCATCCTGCTAACCATTGTGCAGATGTTTGGTAATTAACTGGTCGACGGGATATCAGGAACTGTAATATCCTTTGATTCACCAAAACTTGGTGAAATCCTGGACAGCTCCATTTAACCAGGTGACTCTTCTTGGTGTTAAAAGCAGAGGAGGCACAACCTTTACGATGAATAAGGACCGGTGTGTCTGTGGGATTGTGAGCTGCTGTCCTGGTCTAGCTGTGGATCACTGCTGCCCATGTCAGGGAAAGCAACTATACAGCCATCTTGTTGGGGTCAGGATGTGTGGACAGTTAAATCATTCACTACCAGAATCCATAGATTACTAGAGCCATCTGGAAACAGTGACAGTTATAAAGCAGCAGCCAACAATGTATGAAGGCGCAGAAAAGGACTAAATTGTAGTGCACTTTGCACTGCTCTGTCCCCACAAAGCTGAGTCCGTCTGCGGCATCCTTTTTTACACTGTAGCACAACAAAAATGTCACGTAGATGTTGGAGCAAGTGTACTCAGGTACTGAAGAACATTACTGATGTGAAAGCTTATGGAGTGGCAGGGTAGTGGAGAGAGGGGGGCATGGTATAAGTCAGTTGTCTAGTACCTAATATGAAAATGCCCTTAGTATTTTAATAGACTAAGATCTAGACTTCCCAGTCCACATCAAGGCAAATACTAAATCAGCATTTCATCACCTCAAACAAACAGTAGGAGTGAGAAGTCTCATGTCCAAACAGGGTTTAAAGAAACTCATTCATGGCTTCATCTCCGGTAAACTGGGTTGTTGTATCGGTCTCCCAAAAAGATCATTAGACAACTTCAGCTTAATCAGAATGTATGGAGCTACAACAGAGACATCAAGAAAAAAAAGCATCAAAAACAAGACTATGAAGTAAAAAAAGAAAACATAGAAAAAGGCAATGAAACCCTTGTACTGGGAAAAATAGTACTGGCAATGAAAAAAGTTCCTCTGAAAAGCATTAAAAATTCTGCAGGGAGAGGTTTGAGGGTCAAAACGATGACAGAAGGTTGAAACTGAAAACCACTGTCAGTGACATAAACCTGACGCTGAAAGAACAGTGAGGTGAAGGAAAAATTAGATGATGGTCATACAAAAACTACATACGGCTGGAGGCAACTTCCTGATGATCTTCAATGCACCACAATCTTGCCAAATTCAAGTCTAAATTAAAAATTCTTCTTTTCTCCTCGATCTTTGAATGATTTAATATCTCTACTGTACTTCTATTTCCCTCGTTGAATTTGGAGCAATTTATTAGTACGCTGTTAGCAAGCATTACTGCTCTATTTCTTTAATCATTTCCTATTTCATTTTCTTTTATTTACTTCATTTTTTCTATTAAATCTGTTTTTTTCCTTTTCGTATATTAATTGAGATGAAGGGTATTTATGGGTTACTGTTGAATGCTTTATTCTTGTCGTCCTGTGTGACTCAGTCGTCAGTGTCACTCTGTGAGCTGTGATGAAGTCAGATATAACTCAGAAGTGTTGATTGGCCATGTCAGTCAGATGGATACCAAGTGCCACTGCTGTGAAACACATTGACTTCAGGCGATGGCACTACTTTTTCTTCACTACAGTAATCTGAGGTTTCTCCACAGGTTCCTAACTCATCATCATAGTCATCATCATTATCATCATCATCTGTATACGTTTGCTATGTTTTTCCATGTCAGGTTGTTAATTTGTCTTTTGCCACTAATCATCTTTAATTGTCATCATTAAATCTGACTGAAAAAGACCATTAAAATTTGGTTGTGTGAGAAGTTTCACAGAGGATCTGTGATTTCAAATTATGATGACTGTGACTGTGACAACTTTTTCCTGGTGAATTACTTAGAAGAGTGACTGATTATCAAATTGGTTGACATATAATCTTCTGTCAAGTTTTAGGGGAGGGTAAGTATGTGATCAGCACTGTAAAATATAATGTAATGTGGCCCTGAGAGCTCAACAGATAAAAAAACAACAACATCACAGCATTTAGAAAACATCTTCACCAATTACTAACATTAGCCTTTTGCTTATGATTAGCCTGTAATATCAGATGATCTGACGAAAAACAGTCAATTAATAAAACAGGTTAACCTTGTGTTAGCTGGCTAACGCTAATGCTAGCTTAGCAGCAAATATCTGCAATAATATCTGAATCATGATTACAATGTTATAATAAACAAAAAAGATGAAAGCCATGGCAGCAACCCAACCCGAGTGTTTGACCTAATCCTGCCCTATTGTGCTGCGACTGGCTAGTATTTAACATGTTGATGCTTTGAGGTCAGATATGGTCAGGGTTAGGGCAGCACAGTAGGGTGGTAGTAGGCAGAACACTCCTGGGGAAAGGGTATATATTGCGTTAGTTCATCCGTGTGCATCACTTTGTCCGTTGTGAGCTTTCTCCAGTGCTTTTTCTAATGCTGTGCATGTGTCATCAAAAAGTACTCTTGTGCGCTGTCAAGTTGGTGAAGCTGTTTATTTGCTTGTGATATGTCTATTTGCATGTGCTTTCTTAATTTGCAGTGCGTTAAGCCCTCAGGGCTGCCGTAATAATGGGTTGAGGTAGTTTATCTAGGCAATGACAATAGCCCTTTTTACACAAAGAACTTGATACAGGGCCGCTATGAAGTCCCTTCATTATGCTGCCTTTGCTTTTCTTAAACCTCCTACAGACTGTGAGGTTTTAAGTTTAGTGCAAGCTACACTGTGTGACATGGATCTAATAAACTTGGGTACAACATAGGGCCCTATTTAGATGGTCTAAAACACGTAGCGCCAGGCATGCGGCGCATGGGCGTGTCCGAGTCACTTGCTAGTTAGACAGCGCGTTTTCAGACTGTGCGCCATGGCAGACAGTCTAAAAGGGTTGGACTTACTCTGTGAATTAGTCATGGGTGTGTTTTGGGCGTATCATTCAATAAGCCAATCAGAGTGTCACCTCTCATTCCCTTTAAAATAGGCGCGATTGGAGCGCATGGCGGAGAGCTAGTTAGATGGCGGACCTAGAAACTGGAAAGAGTGAGCGTTTTACAGCTGAGGAGACGGATCTCCTCGTGCGGGAGGTGAAGACCCGTCAGAACCAGATCTACGGGGACAGCAGACAGGCACCCAAGCTCCCCGAGGTAAAGCAAGCGTGGGATCACTAATACAAGAAAGATCTTATTAAATATCTGTGAAATATTATTCAAACCTGTTTTCATCATATAACAGAGCACAGCTGTCAGGACTGCCGCGGAGCTCCCCAAGGTGCTGATCCTGCAGCTAGGACCTGTTCAGCGTTTTCTCCCCCACCCACGTTTGTTAATTGTTTTCACATGTTTCCTAGAGCTGTGTTCTGCCTCTTATTTGCATGTGTGTCCTCTCTACACTCAGATAACAATATAATAATATAATATAATGTAGCCTAGTATATAATGTAGCCCAGTATAATATGTTAAAATAAATGCAATGTGTGAGCTTTGATTTTCAATCAAAAAAATGATTGATTGGTCAGATAATTTCACAATTTCATTTGTCATTATTACAAATTATGATGATCATTATTACTACGATTAGATCATTCTGATTAATGACTGACCATTAAGACGTGTTTCTGATAAATATTTTAATGTGCACAATAATAACCTTTCACATTGTAATCATATTTTTATTTGTTATCTTTTGCATGTGTGGCTGCTCCGTGTGTGTCTGAGCAGAGTACACGCGCGTTGTGCACCCGCCTAGAGACGCATATTAACTTGTTTAACAGTGAAATACTGCGCTGTTGACTTTAGACCAGGTTTTTGTTGGTCACTGGCGCATTTGCTTTTTACGTCATCTACGTAGCAACACGCCATGACTGCGCCTGACCACTCCTCATTTTTAGACCAACACACCCAGAGAAGCGCAAGTTCGTTTGCTAGTTAGACGGCAAGGGCGCAGGGCATGAAAATGACAACTGCGCCTGCATTTAAATAGCAATGACACTAGCGACATTGATTATGTGTCCTCCGCCATCCGCTTTAGACCATCTAAATAGGGCCCATCAAATCTGATGTATGCAGACTGTACAGTGACAGTGTCTACTGAATTGCAGGCTACAATGGAGGGTGCAATAACTTCCCATACTGAGTGCACAAGCTGCTCATGTTATTACTACTCCAACTTTGAGGGTCACATTAATAAACAACCTAAAGCTTTGTGGGCACTATATACTATAACATGGCTGTGTGTGTGCAACTCAGCCACCACTTCCTTCCATGTTTTGTTCCTCTTTACGTGATCATGGTAAGAGGTGGAGGACACATCATACAGGCGAGGCCTCTGCTGCCACAACTCCACAAGGTTTTCTTCTTTGCTGTAATCCCACACATATATTTTAGCGTGTTTTGCTTCCACGGTCAGTTGCTATCCATCTGTTTGTTTGGATTTGGTCTTTGGCCTCGTCATTTCATGCTGCATTTCTATTGGTTGGTTCGTGGATGAAGGTCATAACAGCAGTCACACAGTGAGCTGGCCATCCCAAATTTCTGACACTGTCAGAATTTATTCCCAGGCTGTCTTTGACTGCAAGACATTGGCCACCCTTGAACCTCTCTCACCACCGTTTTTGAGCCACAACCAAACCATACTGCCACATTTCTATCATGTTGGTCATATTTGTGTATACTGGGCTTTACACAGAACCAAACAGCGGGGGCATCATGCCGTCCCACTGTGTGATTTTAGACAGCATGCCGGCATCCCAGAAGAAAAAGAGGCATGACAGGTGTGACATGTAACACAACAGCATCAGCCTCTGTGTCATATAACACAGATGTCAGCAGTGCTTTATAAACAACAGCAATAGCAATAATATAGCAATAACAATCATTTACCATCTTTGCTGTATAGTGGCTTATTTCGCCCTATGCTCGGAGAGTAAGGAGCTCCTGGACCTCACTGTTTCACCAATTTGCAAACATTTTCGGCCGCTGATCTTCTTTGAGTTAGCTGCTAACTGCTGCTAGCTGCTTTTTAAATCTGCTGGCAGTGGCTGGTACAAATAACATGTCATAAATATGCCACGCTCATCCTGTCCATGTTCTCAACCTGCCCTCATTCCTTGTTGGCGCGGTTACAACCTCCACTGGCAGCTTAAAGGTGAGACAATTCTGTCCCCCAATTTTGCAATGGCACTTTTTTAAAGAACCATGAGTTGAAATTACAGCGCAACATTCCCACCCTGAACAGGCAGTGTTAAGGAGCTATGAGACTTCTCCATGCGTCTCCTAGTGTTACAATATATTTATCTAAATGATAAGTAAATGACCATTGTTGTAGCTCAGAATGGAAATCAGTAATTATGGTTTGAGATAAAAAATGGCCTGTACCATTCAGGGATTTTTATTTTCAGGAGAGCAGTGGCCTCAGAAATGCTTTCATTGTTGAGAACACTATTGAGAGTAGGTTCCGAAGGATGCATTCAAAACTGTGGCCTTGGAACCTAAAAAGGTGAGCAGGGGAAAAAGATGAATATAACTGGATGCAACACAGAATCGTCTGCACTAGTCTTGAGGTTTAGCACATTTAAGTGTAAAATAAGCTTTGTCCCTTATAACTGTTTTAAAGCAAAAGAGCATTTTCAGAACATGAAAGGCGAGGGCATTGTCATGTTAAAGTTTACCTTGGTCTTTGTTTTGCCTTTTTTTTTTTTTTTTTTGGTGAAGTGATGCTGGTGTGAGTGACTCACTGAGTGTCTGAATGGCGGGCTGGGTTTATAAACCTCTGCCAGCCCTCAACACATGAGTTTGAAGGCCACTTGTCTCTTCGGTCTGTCACGTATGCACATGCGGCAAGGTCCAACAGCCTCAGCATCCTTACTTTTCACCCTGGAGGGCACCGCAGCCCAGAGACAGCTCTTCGTCATGAGGTCCTTCTTTCTACTACTCTTCTTCCTGTTGATGGTGTCCCACGGATCCTCAGCAGTCATCACAGGGGTAAGTGGGAGCAAACAGTTTGATACCTCACGGGGCTTTGGGAGGCTCTCGGTGTGGACAATGTTGCTGATGTGAACTGCTTAATATTTTTCAGGGTCTAAAATGCAAAAAAAAAAGAAAACTTCCCATCAATTATTACAATGAAGAATGGAGACATTTTAACACTTCAAATGGAAGATACTTAAACTCTTTAACACAAAAGAAATTACAACATTCTAGTAAACAATTGCATTTCATTAATAAATAAATGAAGTGACACTGCAGGACTAAGAGAATGCTTTGTATGTGTGCTTGTATCATGCTTATTTATGCTTACACTTTTTATGCTTTATTGTAACATCTGTCCTTTGATGAAAATATTGGCAAATAATTATTTAAGTATTTGAATCTTGCTGTGTTTTTTTAAGGTTAACTCAGCATTTGGGGTTTTAAAAATATCTTGTGCTAAAAATGAGACATTTTACAACATTATGTAAAAAAAAAAATCTTTTTGAGGAGACTAAAAATGATTTTTAAAAAAGTGAAATAAATAAGTTTCAGAGATGCCACACATACAGTCTGTGATAAGCTTTTTTGATATTCTAAAAGCTTGAAGGGCTGTTGATGATAAGTGCGGTATGTCTATCAGTTTATCTAAAAATATAGGTGTCAGTTCCTAACAACCCACTCGTGAAGTTGCAGAGTTATTCTTTGAATTATTTCCTCTTTCCAAATCAGGATTTCCATAATTCCATCAGCATAAATCATGGCCATAACCTGTTAATAAAACAGCCATCCCTGCCACAACAGCCCTCTGGTTGCTGATGTGAGACGACCGAGGAGCGTGCAGCTGTAAAACTGAAAGTGATTTCATCCACGTCTGTCACATGAAATCACTTCTGTTCCTCTTCATTGTGTTCCCCTCGTCTCCTCCAAAGTGAGAACTGTCACTCAACTTCTCATCTGCACACTCACAACAATAAATCACTGCCAATCCCGAGGTGTTTTTGTTGAGGTATGATATGACTAATGGTGTAATAACACTATGTCATTAGCATAATATACTGTTAAGGTAACAGCAGTTTGCAGTTTGATCACACTTCAGCTGCAAATACATTTCTCACCTATCTAAAAGCTCACA
This sequence comes from Epinephelus fuscoguttatus, assembly GCF_011397635.1. Lineage (NCBI taxonomy): Eukaryota > Metazoa > Chordata > Actinopteri > Perciformes > Serranidae > Epinephelus > Epinephelus fuscoguttatus. Next base: position 42,613,965 of record NC_064752.1, read on the forward strand.
GCGACGTCCTGCATTTTCCTGTTAAGATAATAATTAGCATATAATTGTGTTTAATTACATCACATAACATTACACACACCGGTATGTATTATATCTTTACATACATAATTACCAGTTACACCTTCCCTTTGATTAGACATAGCACCAGTTACACCAGTGACAGCTGCTCATTAAGTGTAGGACCACATTTTATTTTTAACAATTTTCATACCTGAAACTGGAAAGATCTCATAACATAAAGCTGATGTTAACAGATAGTGACAGTCATTAAATTAATACATGTAATGAGGAAAGATTATTAAGGAATTATGCTAACTAGTGCACATTAATTATTAGCTGGTAATTATTATTACAGATTTAAATGTAGGTCGAAAGTGACTTAATGTAATGCACAAGTCTTAAATCACAGCATCTCGTGTGTGTGTGTGTGTGTGTGTGTGTGTGTGTGTGTGTGTGTGTGTGTGTGTGTGCACCTGATCGCAGGCCTGTGAGAGGGATTCTCAGTGCGGAGGAGGGATGTGCTGTGCGGTGAGTTTGTGGATCCGCAGCCTGCGTATGTGCACGCCCATGGGACAAGATGGAGACGACTGTCACCCCATGAGCCACAAGGTGAGACAGATGTATTGTCACCTCGTCTGTGAGGTGTCACATGTCATTGATTTGTCTCCGTGCAGTGGTGTCATGGCAGCGATGCTTTTGTGTGATCACTCTCAAAGCACCTCGACCCACACTTTCCCACACAGGACAGGAGGCCGGGAAAACAACATCAAAGAAGCAATTAATAAGAACTACACTTCCTAAGTCTTGTGTCTGTGATATTTCACCACCTTCCACTGTTCACCCATTATGCCCGATGAAATTGAAATGAATCTCACACCAAAGATGTCTCCCTTTGTGCTTCCAGGTTCCTTTCAATGGGAAAAGACTGCACCATACTTGCCCCTGCCTGCCCAACCTGTCGTGTATCACTATAGATGAAGGGAGATCCAAATGTCTCTCACCATACAAGTATCCAGATTACTACCTCTGAGGACCAGCTTACACTTTCTGCTACATACACTACACTTTTTTGTTTCTAATTTATTTTGAATAAAGAGATATATTTATTAATGTGTCTTCTTTGTGGTTCAGGTTAAGATTAAACTAGGGCTGGGCAAGATATCAATATTATATCGTTATTTTGAAATGAGAAATAGATATCGTCTCAGATTTTGGAGTCATAATATCAAAAGTGTTTCCTGGTTTTAAAGGCTGCATTACAGTAAAGAGATGTAATTTTATGGACTCAACAGACTGTCCTTGCCGCTCTATTATTTGCCTTATATCCATATAACTGGTGATTGTTAGTGAAAATCACATTATGTATTTTGCTGTGAAAACACCAATAGATCTTTAAAGTTCTCCACATTGCCCAGCCCTAAATTAAACTGTATATTTAAAGGAAAATGCTCCCTTGGATTTTTAGAAGCAATAAAATATTTAACATAATGGCGGGCTGCTGCTGTTGCTCCCTGCTGTCACTGATGAGAGTTGTTTTGCGAATATTACAAGACTGCTTCATATTCTCTAACTAAACATTTTTCTATTTTGAATGTTTGTTTTTTTTTTACCTCTGTACGTCAAATGTTTATTTATATATTGTATATTTGTTAGTACATTTTAAAATACATAGATATTTTGCATTGTGTGAAATGCAGACTCTTACTAGTGATAATCCAAATTGCACAAAAACATACACAGTAATATTATTTTCATAATATATAATTTTTGAGTGCAATCACAATAAAAAAAAAAGTATGCACCATAAAATGATACCTCACACTACAGCATTTATATAGCTTATAGCTTGAGTTAATTTGCAATGCTGTCCCTAAATGGGCCTTTAAAATACATAAAACTCAATAAAAAATACACCAGAGACAGTACAAAACAGACATTAAGAACACAAAACTCAGAACAGACAGAACAATACAAACAGCAAACTATCATACAATAAAACACCTCACATCAGTTTGAGTTTAAAGTGGTCCCTGTCAGGATCCAGTTTGAGTTCTGCAGGTAAAGAATTCCACGTCGATTCCCCCAAACAGAAAAAGCTGTTTGTTCTAATGAGGATTTATGCTGGGGGACTTTACAGCTCCACATGTTACTGAGCCCCGAAACTCTAAGTGGAACCTCAAGGTCACTGAGCTGCTGAGAAGCCTGATTATGTAGGCATTGATTGATGAGTTTAAGATAAGGAAATTTAATAAAGTAGTCAAAACTTTCACATGGGATACACATGGAAACAAGCCCTCTTGTATAATCTTGATTTCAAATGACATGTTCTATGTTACACTGTGGTTATACTGCACTACGTGTCTCACAGTGCTCTGCAGTAGTTTTGGGTGAGCTTTCAGCTGCCCTCTAGGGAAACATGAAGAGAAACACATGTTAATTCTCTGGTATAAAATGACATGCTGAGTGACATGCAGGATAGGTGACAGTTTCATTATCCACTCATAACTAAAATGCACATGCCACACTATTGTTTCTTGCTTAATTGCTTTCCAACAGCAAAGTACAAAGAGAGAAATGGTGACAACATCTTAGCTGTGGTTGAGAGATGAAGGAGACGGGCGTTTTTCCTCACATTCACCTTGGCAGCGGGGCTTTGTAACGACAGGAAACAGTAAGACAGCTATGGAATTAATCACTGTCGGGCTGTGATTCACAGCATTTGTTTGAAGCTCATAGCTATAATTAGATTTGTCCAATGTGTAACGCAATGACTCACATCAATCTTATACTTTTGAAATGGATGTTGGTCTTCTGTGTCTCTGGACATGAGAGCACTCGAACAGCCTCACATCCTCATTGGAGTGATGTGCGATGAGGCAGTGTCCCAGATAATGAGAACACAAGGGTGCATCAAGGAATACAAAGCCACCGGAAGCAGATACTAGTGACATCTCGGGAACTTCAGACACCATTTGTTCTAATTTACTGTGGCAGTGACACAACATGCAAAAAATGAAATATGACTGTAGGAATGAAACAAGAACTCTCTAGAGCCTTGAAATACCTTATATTACCCAATAAGAGCTGAAACTGTAAGTCTGTTAATGATAAATTAATTATTTAGCTACTCTGGTCATCACTTAAGTCATGTTTAAGCATAAATGTCAAACTTTACAACTTCTTAAATGTAAGCATTAGCTCTTTTCCTTTGTTTTATGTGGTAGTAAACTGGACATGTACAATTCCATAGCAACTGAGCAAACTGAATCTGTTTATGAGCCATGTGTGATCCATTTGAAACCTCCAGAACATGTGAGTATGTGGACCTGTGATGGCCATTTTTCACAACTTTTTGACATCTCATAGAACAATCATTTAACTGAGAAAATATTCAGCACTTAAATCAATAATTAAAATGATCATTAGTCGCAGCCTTTAAAGTCCCCATGGAACGGCTAGCAGAGTGTGAGTCCACATATTTGTGTGTTTCCTGTGAAAGCAGGAAGCTAGGGAGGGTTTTGGTATCCAATAGAAATGTAGCAGCAAATCTGACCTTGCAAATGAACATAAAGGTAGCTGAGCCAAAATAGGGGCGCTAATGGTGCATACATGGCAACAGTGCTGACAGAGCTAATAATGTGAACTGGGTCAGCTCAGACTCACTGGGGCGACCTTGGGAGTGGGGGGGTTTGTTACGCTTCCATGATGACGCTGTCCTAACAAAGTAGGTCAGGACAGCGCTATCAGTGATGCTTACAGCACTAACAGTGCTAACAATGGCAACAGTAATGACAGACCTAATAATGGTGTGCTGTTGCTGGTCAGCAGTAACCCTGGGAGTAAGTTCAACTTAACATACAGTAATGACCTATAACTGCAAGCTAGCTCAAAGGTTTTGTATGCTCGTCTGTAACTGGAAGAATTTACAGTCATGGGGGAGGGACATAAGAACTTGAGAAAGTGTTTAATTGGACACAAAATTGGTTTACACCCCTAAGTGCAGAATGAATGATCAGCGTTTTCTATTGTTTTCAGGAAGTGACAAACTCTAAAATAAGAATACCCACAAATTTTTGTCACCATTGGGCCAGATTTTGGCAAATAGGCGACTGAATCAGTGCAAGACGTATAGTGTATGATAACAAACGTAAACATCTGTTTTAAATTCACAACGTCTTTAAAGGGAAGTCATGCAATTTTACACATGAAAGTCAGTTTAAAGGTGCTGAAGAGTACTACTGCATATGTGAAAAAGTTGTATACAGTCTTTTGGGGCTCCAGAGGGAGCAGTGTGAGGTCTGAGACATTGTGATGTCACTTGAATCAGCCTCAGTTGGAGCTGAAGCACAGCTGGTTCGACGCATAATTAATTTGAAGAGGAACCCCAAACCAAATCCACTAAGGGCCCCCAAATGTCTATGGCTGGCCCTGGGCTGAAGACTACAAGTTTGAACGTGAAACAAATGGGGCGTGTGTGGAGTGGGAAAAAGTGAGCAAACTAGATCTCTGCAGCATGTTCTACTTGAGGCTACATTTACCGCTACTAGCATAACACACTTAAATCTTTACCAAACTGTTGGCAGTTAAAGTTGCATTGTGGGTAATGTAGGTGCCAAGTTTTGACAAGAGGAAGAATTTTTGGAGTACAAACAATGATATCTCCATCAATTTTGATCCTTGGAGTGTAATGTTGAATGGATGACATTTCTGATAAATTCTTAGACAGTAAAGTTAGTTAGTTAAAGAAACTTTGGATACCCGACCCAGCCTCACAAAAAACGCTACATTTCCAACTGTCCAAATATTATTTTAGGACAATCCTGTGAGGAGAACAGAGGTCAGCATGGCTGCTTAGTGGTTAGAAAGACTGAAAAGGTCAATAAAAGAGCCAGCAGTACAAGCAGAGCAAAAATAGTCACATTTCCCCAGCATCACAACAGAGCCTGCGTGCCCTGAAGACAACATGATGTACCAAAAATACCCGACCTGCATTTGCATTGCACGAGAGCACGTGCAGGTGAGGGGCTTCCTGCAGCTGAGGAGCCACAGCAATTATACCATGAAACCTCAGCACGCTGGTAACAGAGCCCAGCCAGCTGTCAGGAACAAGCAGGCATGTTGTGATGCTAATGGTCATGGATGCACTGAGGGCAGACAGTGTGTGGAGGAGCTTGGTGTTGAACTGCAGATCAGAGAGCTCACCAACACCTCACTAAATCATAGTGATTAAAGTGTGTACTGAGAGAAGTGCTCAGCCTTTCAAAGCTGCGGTTTGGTGTAATCGAAGCCGATGTCAATGAATGCAACCGCAATTAGCTGAATCAATAGCCTGCTACTGGCTTAAGGAGGGAGGAGGAGATTGGGGTTTGAGGGAGTTTGATAAGGAAGCAGGTGATACACAAACAGCCCACTGAAACAAATCAAATTAAGTGTTTAATAACCGCTTTGTTGAGAAGGAAAAATCAAACCTCTGACCTTTTAACTTAGCATCTACAAGCAGTTTACATCGTATTTCTGGTCGCTTTTTGTTGTTCGGTGCTTGCCACACATTGATGATTTGACATGACACTCTTTTCCCACCAGCTATTATTAGTTTGACAGCAGAAGATTTTTCACTGGTAGTAAACATTGGTGGTAAATGTCAAGTTGAGTTTTGGTGTCAAAATCAAAGAGCAAAGGTATCATTTTAGATTCTCTGTTTCAAACTCATGTTAAACACTCGTACACTGAATCTTAGGAGGGCTGTAGCCATGGATTTTAGATATATTGAGGTCATTATTCCACCTGAGACCCCATAATGCACCCCGAGTCTCAGTCTCTTTTTAATATTTGGTATTTGTTATGCAGTTAACTGTTCATTTATATTTTGTTTTCCAGCATGACAGTGTAAATGCTTAAAGCCTTTATCATGCTGACAGGAATTTAAATATATTAAGTCTAAAAATACTGTAATCAGCCTAAAATATCCCTACCACATGCACATTTTTATTCACTGCTGAATCTACCATGCCTCTGGTTATTAAAGGGGCACTCTGCGAAATTTACACATGAAATTTAGTTTACTTGTCACAAGTAGCCCTCATCAGTCTTTGAAAACAGGTGTATAATGTCTTTGTGTGTGTGGATGAGCTATTTGTAAGACTAAAAAATAACCCTTGAGACTTTGTAAATTTCAAACACAACAGTCAAGTCGCCAGAGGAAACTGTCGCCTTTTTATGTTCTCTGCAAACGTCACATTGGATATTTTATACGTATCATATTCGTGACCACTTGTTTTTCAGGTTAACGGGGGGCTGGAGCTTATCTCAGCTGACATTGGGCGAGAGGCAGGGTACCCCCTGGACAGGTCGCCAGACTATCACAGGGCTGACACATAGAGACAGACAGCCATGCTCACATTCACACCTACAGGCAATTTAGAGTCACCAGTTAACTTAACCTGTATGTCTTTGGACTGTGGGAGGAACCCAGAACTCTCTTGCTGTGAGGCAATATTGCTAACCACTGAACCACTGTGCCCCCTACGTATATCAATGTTTATAAAGTGACATATCATATGAGCTGACCATGTCATCAGGAAGTAGAGGGGATGGTGGTTGGTGTGACACCTAAGCGAGATGACCACTGCAGACCACTGTTCAAGACCAACAGACAACAACACCGGTTGTTTTGCATTGATCCATCACCGCTTTTCCTGCAGATTTTGTGATGCCAAATGTAGGTGTTTTTAGCAACCCATCACCGCTTGTCCAGCGGCTTTTGTGCTGCTGAACGGGTTTTTTTTAGTGACCCACCTTGACTTTTCCAGCAGATTTTGTGACACCAAAAGTAAGTGTTTTTTATTGACTCATCACTACTTTTCTAGTGGCTTTTGTTCCACCAAACATGGATGTTTTTCTAAAGACCTGTTACTGCTTTTCCAGCAGTTTTTGTGACACCAAATATAGGTGTTTCTTAGCTATCCATCACTGCTTTCCCAGCGACTTTTTGTGCTGTCAAACATGGCTGTTTTTTAGCGACCTGTCAACGCTTTTCCAGCAGCTTTTGTGACACCAAATATGTTTTTTATTGACTCATCACTACTTTTCTAGTGGCTTTTGCGCCACCAAACATGGGATGTTTCTTAGAGACCTGTCACTGCTTTTCCAGCAGCTTATGTGCTGCCAAACAAAGGTGTTTTTAGCGACCTGTCACTGCTTTTCCAGGGGCTTTTGTGCATGCAAAACATGACCTTCTCCTAACCCATAACCAAGTAGTTTTAGTGCCTAAACATAAACGCGTTAATCACAGCATTGCTAAGTTTCAGTGTATCTGCTGCATAATTACTTACAAATGTACCAAACATGTACCATATCTGTGGTTTGCAGAAACGCAAATGCAAACATTTTTTGACACAGAGCGAGCATTACCAAGTGGCGTTGTGGGGTTTGAAATAATTGGGAATTTAGATGCTATTCAGTTGCTTTATAGGCAATGTAGGATTTGAAACTTGACACATTCTAAATATCAAGTTATTTCCGTTTCCACTGCTACAATTTGATCATTCTTCTCTTAACCTGTCTCTTGTGAGTCCCCTGCTTGATAGAAGTGCAAATCTTAATTGTTTGAGCACCTTTTTAAAATATGTAAAGCCACAGAATAAATACTAAGGGCATGACCTCAGTTATCTTAAAGGTGCTACAGTCCTGATAAGGAGAAATCCACAATAGAAACACTAAGATAACAAAGTCTGTATTGATTCGGCAGCCAGTTTTTTATAATATGGGCTGCAACTCTCACTTTTACCTCAAGTGGAAAATCTATCACCCTCTCCATTTAAAACCCAATGCAACAATCTCACACCTGTTCTCAGGGAGCTGTCAGGACACATAAGACACTGACCACAGTACACAAGACAGGATAAGTGTTGGTGAACATGCTATCAAGAACAGGACCAGATCAAGTAAAGACATCTTCTTCAAAATAGATCATAGAACCCAAGCAATTTATCATCCATGTCTTATTTATTTGCTAAGAAATACAAACAATGCAAACATCCTTCTCAAAGCACCAAATTGTTAACATTTTCATGTTCATGTCCGTAGAAAAAGAATAACTGTATACTCAGAAGAGAATTAACCCATTTCTCAACACAACTGACCCATGAAGAAGAATAAGAATTTGCAAAATACCTTTAAAGTGAGTTTCAACACCTTTTCAACACAAAGAATCCCAATGGGTTATGAAATATACAACATATCTGGTTAAAAAAAGCAGAAGGAACGAGGGAAAGGAGCTTTACAGTATTTACAAATGTGATGTTGTCCTCATTAAAAATATATTGAGATCTTTGTCTCATTTGTGGTATCCAAACGACTAGAAACCGAGTGTGTCATAGATGCCAGAGAAACTGACTCTAATCCGCTGATAAAAGTAGTTCTGTTTCAGTCGTCAGTTCAGCAAAAGGCAAATAACCTCAAATAGGTGTGCTGGGACAGAATTTCAAAATATACAAACAAATAGTCAAAGTGACATTCATGTACAATATTGTAGCAGACCAAAAGGGCTGATATTGAAGAGGGCATAAAAAATGTCTCCAGGACATAACATGACACATAGGGGAGAGTGGGGTCAGATGGGACAGTGCCTTTTTGGCAAGTTTAAAAGCCTATGCCATTCACCATGCTCATACTTAGACAAACCCTGATCCTGACCCTTTTAACCACAAAGTGGAGACCTTCTGACTATTCCTTCCGACCCTACCCACTGTCCGGGGTGGCAGAATGTTGGGAAAATGCATGCTTGTACATTTTAAAAATTGTCTTTCATGTTTGAGGTTTGAAAATTGTAAAAATTGGAAATTGTTAGCGGACACCTGCAGCCTAACTGTCTAGGGCTCTAATTATTTCCATTGCTGTTGAAGTTGTCTGTGAGTAATGGAAGGTTATTTCATGTTGATACAAAAATGTCCCAACTGACCCTGCTCTCCCCTATTGTCATAAAGGCTATACCATATATTTGGATTTAATGTTAGCTACAGTAAATTAAAAGGTGGCTTAAACATGATGCTCAGTTGGTGAAGCGGACACAAGCCTCACATTATGCTTCCATCTCATAATCTGCCTCATGTAGCTTTAAATATTCTGATTCTGATGAGCAAAATATAGAATTAATTTACATCATATTCAAGTTTTTGTCAGATTAAAACAGTGGGTAAAATCTTTTTCCACAAATAAAAATGGAGATAAATTGAACTGAAGTGGGCTCACACTCCTCAACATCCCTGTGTGCGTGTGCAAACACATTTTGGGGAGCAGTCTGCGTACATTCTGAAACAAAATGTAATGTGTCTTTGGCAGTATTTTGGGGCCTTGCAAGGTTCAGATGACACAGTATGGCTCCATGGGTGTCTGTGTTCCCAGGCAGCAGGGGAAAGAGGCTCTGAGGCGCATCCGGAGCTCCTTGTTGAACATGAAGCTGATGATGGGGTTCGCTCCCGCCTGGGCGAAGCTCATCCAAACCGCAGCGCTCAGGTAGAGCTGCGGGACCGGGGCTCCCCGCACAAATATTCTCAGGTAGCAGGCGCTTATATAGGGAGCCCACATGATGAGGAAGGTCAGTGTGATCATGTAGTACATTTTCCCGATTCGTTTCTCCATCTTAAACTCGTCCAGCACCAGCAGCCTCCTGTTGCCAGGGTGCGATGCTTGCCTGATGCCCACCAGCGTCGGCGGGGTGGGTCCACGTCCGAACCCGGCGATCCAGTTGGCGGCGGCCTGCCCGGTGGCTCCGGGGCCGTGGAAGGTCCAGTTCTGGCTGATGGCAGGGACCAGCTGAGCCGGCTTCATCTTGCGGTGATCGTAGACGAAGCACAGCATCTTAATGTAAACCACATGCGTCGTCCCCACGATGACGGCCAGCATCAGCATGAAGCCCAGGGTGTCGTTCGCCTTCACGTAGCGGTGCTCGAAGATGCACTGCTCCTCCTCACGGATGAATTTGTAGGTCCCCACGTCGAAGACCGGAGGGAAAGCCATAGCCACTGAGAGAGTCCACACCATGCAGATGACCGCCACGCACGTACACAGATTCATCCGCTTGTAGTAAAATCTGTGGTGGGCGATCGCCATGTACCGGGTGACGCTGACGCAGAAGAGCAGGAAGGCGACGTGGAAGCAGAAGAGCACCGACATGAAGGCGACGATCTTGCAGCTAAGCGCGCTGTACGGCCAGGCGGAGCCGCTGCTGATCGATGCCATCACGAAGGGGAAACAGACTGCGGAGCGGACCACGTCTGCCAGGCACAGGTCCAGCAGGAAATAGTAGGGAGCCTTGTGCAGCGAGCCGTCCTTTAGCAGCAGCAGCGACAGCGACGCGTTGCCCAGCAGGCTGATGCCCATGATCAGACCCAGGGAGGCCAGCTTGACCGCAGAGGCCGCGAACGCATAGTTCTGTAAGGACGGGCTGCCCTCCCCAAACTCACTTGTGTTTGCCATCTATGCAGCCGAGGAAGCGCGTATTCCCACATCAATTCATCGACGAGCGGTAGTATCCTGCCAAAGCTGAATGGAAAACAAAAACCAACACGATCCGCCGCCCCTTTAACAGAGAAACCGCTGAGGAATAAATTCCACTCACAGCATCCGTTTAACATCGGCTCGCATCCATCCCGATGTGCTATGATCCCCACCACAGAAACAAATAAAAAGCATCTAGTAATATTTCTTCTTTTTCTTCTTGTCCTTCATCTCACAAGTGTCGGGCACAAAAAGCATCCCTGTCTGTTGCTCCAGTCTCTGCTGAATAGAGGCAGCCCGGTTTAGCTTCATTCACCATCTCGGAAGGCATCCGTTCAGCAGACGAGCGGCTCAGAAAACACATCTCAATTTCCACCGATGGCGGAGGTCTCCCGTTCGTCTTGAGGAATAGAAAAGCAGGCAGTGTTGTGCGCAATTACGCACCCACAGCCTCATCAGCTGCAGCTAAAACACGAGTTATATATAGCTAGCCTGGCAAAGCAAACATGTTGGTAAAAGCCGAGTGGAGATGGGAGGCTCGCAGAGGTGGGAGCGCCTGTATGGGTCTATCGGCGGATCTCACACAGCAGCGTCTCGCCTATGCGACGCACGTCCGCTTGCATGTAGTGAGCAGGCCTGGGATCAGTCAGGAGTCTCATCTGCCGGTCCTTGTCTATTGCAATCTATAGGGAGTGTGTCATCCAGACAAATATCTGATGTGCAGGTTATAAAAAATAACTTGAACTTTTAGTAAAAAAACAACACAAATATAAGATTATTATATATCATATTACAATTATAGGGATATTTAAGGAGTCAAACGCATTTAATTGTCTATTAATGTAAATTTCTAGTCTTAATTATTGCTAGAAAAACTTTTTGAAACACACAGGCTCACAAATATCTCATAATATTTCTTTGTGAACATCATCCATCTAATAAAATGAGTTTATTAAAAGACAAAAATAAAAGAAAAAGAGGCAGAATTCTTGGCCATAGGTCATTTTGTAACTGTCTTATGGCTTCTTACTTGAGGCCATAGAAGAATAAGATTACATACTTAAAGGGTAACTTTGGTATTTTTCAATCTGAACTCTGTTTCCCTTGTTTCTGTGTCTAAGTGGAGACAACAATATTTAAAACTGGTCCAGTATTGAGCGAGACCCCGGCAGCCGGCAGCAGCAAACTGACTGCAATGTAACATTAAAGGGCAATTGTGCACCATCAGTTTAAGTCCATTAAAAGTGCTTGTTTTTGCCACTGACAGGCTCAGATTGTTATTACAAGTGTCTGACAACTTTCTGGAAATTATCCCTACACAGACAGACCTTTTTGTTGAGGAGTACGATCTTTTTTTGTTTAACCAGAAACAGCCCCAGAATCATTATCGCCGAACCTACAAGACTCCATTTGAATAAACAGCCATTTATTATCTTAGAACACGCTTATTCAAAGTTGACAGGAAGAAAAAAGTGTCCGCAAGTCAACTTGGTTGTCTTTCATCTGTTTCAACAATCACCAACTCTGGTTTGGTTGACATAAACCCTGAATTAACCTTTAATTAATTTAATTATATGTGAAAATATTAGGTGTGAATGTGAGCGTGAATGGTTGTTTGTCTCTATGTGTCAGCCCTGCGATAGTCTGGCGACCTGTCCATGGTGTACCCTGCCTCTCGCCCGATGTCAGCTGGGATAGGCTCCAGCCCCCCCCCCGCGACCCTCAAGAGGATGAAGCAGTTAGAAGATGAATGAATGAATGTGAAAATATACTGGCTTTATACACACTAAAATAAACATTTATTAAAATGGATTTGGTGATGACAATATTGGGGTTGTTTCTGGTAAACCATAAATGACAAAACAAAATAAATACTCTGTCAAAATGGTTTATCTGTGGAGTCTTTTTTGAAATGTTGTCAGACACTCATAATAACAATCTGAGCCTGTCAGTGACAAAAACAAACACTTTTAATGGACATAAATTGACAGTGCACAAATGGCCCAAGCAGCTGTAGGCTGCAGCGCTCATGCTCAGTGATGGGCCACTTTCAAAAACTGTTGTCTCCATTAGTCACTTAGACACAAAAACGTGGAAAAATAGGGCCTGGGTCGAAAAATACCAAAGTAACCGTGTCTAGGATTTTGCTGCATCTAACAGTGAGGATTGCAGATTGCATCCAGCTAAAATTCTTCCATTAGAAATTCTTTAGTGTTCACTATTCAGGATTTTTTTTTTTTTTACTTGGAACCAAATTATCCGCAGAGGTTTCTTCCTCTCCGAAACAAACAGATCAGATGATTAAACGGGTAGAAACACTGAACAAAGCAGTTTCACATTTCAAATCAGTGTTTTCTGAGGCTGTTTGGCTTGTCACAGACGGGGCTGCTAGCCAAGCACTGATGTGTGATCACCTTTTTCTAATCCAAGCATTCAGGAGGATTTTACCAAGAACCTCCTCCTCTCCAAAACACAGGGACTCTGCCATTTAAACCATTAAAAACGCTGAATGAAGTATTACCAATTGACAGCAATGATTCATGACGGCACGGGTGGTGTGATTTAGTTTTTATGTAAGCCAACCAAAAAGGCAAAATTAAACGTTTTAGTGGTGACTGATACGCCACTTGGGCTCTTCCAAAGTCAACACACAGTTCCAATTGAGAATGAAAGCTATCACACAGCTGAGAGACCGATGACACAGTTAGAGCTAACAGTGTGGGTTCAAATAAGGTAAACAGTTACATAATCCAGTAGGGGTATCTCAGAAGATAAACCTGCAGAGGGAAAGTGGCTCTGACAACGAGTGTTATATTTGGTGCCTTTGAGAGAAAAGGATTTGACCTGCAGCTTGAAAACACCTGAAGAGACCATTTGCATTCTGAAAAAAAGGTTATCTGTTTTCTTGACAAACACTGTCAAACTGCAACATGACTTTTCTGAATAAAGACAACCTGGTATCAAGTAATCTAGAATATGTTATGTTAATTTGTAAAAGGTCTCTCTGTAAAAAAAAAACCTTGCTCTCAGAGGAACTTGTGTACTCTGAACTACAGATGCCATCATGTGACATGGCTGCATCTGCTGCTGCAGTGATTCACCAGCACCCCCTGCAGCCAGCTCCAAGGAGCATCACCAGTACAGAAGAGATCAGACATACTAACACTCAGTGCTGTTATACGGACGAATATTGGCCTTGTCCACAAGTGACCAGAACCCACATTGGCCATGCCGTGTTCAGCCCAAGTCCAATGCTTTGTAACACTTTCTATTCCAAGCTTGGCCAGGTTTTCAAATGCCATCCTGTGACCACTTAATAAGTGTTAAGGCAGATTAGATACTACAGTAAATCCCAGTAACACCAGTGGATCAATCAAATGTTTCAGACAATCAAATGGGCAGGTGTGGGTTCATGTTGGCAAGGTTTGAATGAATGATGGCTTTGTACGTTTCTGCAAACCACAGGTAGCCTATGTTACATTTGTATACTTTGTATGTTATTGTGTTGTTATGTTATGTTGAAACTTTATGTTTCTTTATGTTTCAACATTGCTGTGGATAATGTGTGGTTAGGTTTACGTACAAACATCACGTGGTTATGGTTAGGCGAAGATTGTGTTTTGGCTTAAAATACCCATTTCGGTGGCACAATCCTAGCAAGAAATGCAGAAATACCTTGATTTTAAAAAATCACTTTCTCGTGGAAAAAAAAGTGACAGGTCGCTAAAAAACACCCATGTGTGTTAGTGGCTAAAAAGCAGCTTCAGGCACAGCAAGAACTCTTAAAAAAAAGCAGTTTTGTTGTTTTTTGGTCTCAAACAGAGATCTTTGCAGCTTCGCATTAGTTTCGCATGTGTCACACACTGTCACATCCAGCTTGAGAAATATAACATAGAAATGCAAGGTATCCATGGTTTACAGAAACCTACAATATCCAAATTGTCTTCTGGTGATTAGGCTGGTTTAACAGTAGGCTTTAGTGCAGTTAAGTCCGTAATAAGGATCCAGCCATATGATTAACAGCTGAGATGTGGATTACTGAAGCTTTGACTCTTCACATCTTCTTTGCTTTAGTGCTTAAATGCCAAAAGAACAACTGTCTTGTTGGAGCTTGCCAGGTACTTTCACCATAGTGGCCTACAACAGGAGTTGAGCTGGAGACTGAAGATAGTGTAATAAGATGATGCCTTACTCGCATATTAAAAAAAAAAAAAAAAAAAAGTCTATACTAGAGGCTCGGGACCTTGACGGGCCAAGTTCTCTCCTGGTAGGGCAACGAACAAACAAACAAACGAAAAATAAACAATAAATGTACAGTGAATTTCAACTATATGCAATCTGAATTTAAACATCTTGTCTTGCCATCTCCTCCCTGGTGTCTAATGTGCTGCTTCACATGTTCAGTAGCAGTAGAGCTTCAGCAGAGCCTCCTATGAATCTTAGGAGAGACTCGCAGCTATGAGAAAGGAAGTAGTGACAATAAATTCCACAAATATGTGGAAACAGTGCCAAAGATCAACTTTTCTTTCAGGAGCAGAAAGAGATGTTTTGGTTGATAGTGGGCCATAGTAACGTGTTGCAGCCTTGCTAGAATACTGTATGATTACTGTCATTTAGAAAATATATATTTATATATATTTAGGGCCGGATGTAATAATGAATCCTAAACATGTAGAGGACCTTATGAAATTGTCTTGAGAGCTGGAGCTGGCTGTAGAAACAGTACACCCCTGGTTAAGACACACATGACTGTAAAAGCCATTTGTAAAAGCAGTGGTGGAAGAAGTATTCAGATATTTTACTAGTAAAAGTAGCAATTAGGGCTGGCAGGGTATCAGATTTTCACCACATGATTATTGTGGCCAAAAGAATTAACAGTAACAATATTATCACAATATCTAGGCTTATGGAAATTTAAAGAAAAAAAGAATAATCATGCTGTCAGTCACATTCAGCTTTAACTCTGTTTGTATGCGTTTTGTCTTTTTATTTGGAAATGAATTACTCTCATAATACGACTGCAGGGAGATGGAGAGAGAGTCTGTAACCATAACTGTGCAAAGACACAAAAAAGAGCATTAAACTAAATGGGCACCCAGTGGCTCACTTAGTAGAGCTTGAGCCCCGTGTACAAAGGCTATGTCTTTGCCACGGCGGCTGTAGGTTCAATTCAAACCTGTGGCTCTTTGGTACAACAAAAAAAAGATTAATGGGAAGTGAAAAGGAAACCAGGAGAGAGACATAACAAGAATGGACAGAAAGAGAAAAGAGTTAAGAGGTGCTGGATTATTTACATGATGTTATCATATGTGTATAATACAACAGTGTAAAAACTGTCTGTTACATGTAAAGGTCCTGCATTCAAAGTCTTACTATAGTAAAAGTAGAGAAGTAACAGCATCAAAATATTCTCAAAGTAACAAATGTAAAAGCAGTTATTATGCAGAGTGACCCATTCCAGAAAAATATATATTATATTACTGGCCTTAAAATATTGATGCATTCATGTGTTTATCACTTTAATGATGCAGCTGGAAAAGATGGGGATAATTTTAATTAATTAATTCACTATGCAGCCATTAATTGTTACTTTTACACTACAAACAGCTGGGTAGCTTAACCTGTAATAATAATTTATTGGTTGATTTATAATTTTGTATTGATAATCTACATCTGTAAAGTAATGAGTGAAGTGAGTGGGGTAAAAAAGCACAATATTTGCCTCCAAATTGTAGTTGAGTAGAAGTATAAAGCAGCATGAAATGGAGATACTCGAGTAAAAGTACTTCCAAATTGTACCTAAGTAGGCTACATGTAAATGTGGGCCTACTTTGTTACATTCCACCACTGTGTAATGGGAAAGTTGGTTGCAGACAATGATAAAACAGTGTACCCCCTATATGACCACCTCTTTATGCTGATCTTCTCTAGAATGGAAGTTTAATATATGAAGCCATGCTTTATGGGGCCAGTAATCCAGTGTAGTTTGATGATGAAGCCAAAGACTGGTGGGACATTGTGATTTAGGTCAGCTACCCGAGAATCAGACAGAGTGAGGCCTCCCTCTGTTTTCCTGCTCTCTGGGATGGACCAACTGCTACGTTAGTGCTCAGTGACGCAGTTACGTCATCAGTCGGTAGGCGGAAAAGCGGTAGTGTGTTTCAGTATCAGAAGATAAAGCCACACCGGGTGCTTTTATTAAGGAGATTGATACAGGAGATATCAAAAGGTTAGCTTCGTGCCTGCTGAAATGGCGGTCCCTGCGGGTCACACAGATGTACAGATGGACAGAGGCGCCCTGAGCGGACAGACTGTTTCCTCTGAAAACAACATTGACATCGACGAGAAAGAGTTGGAAAATATCACAAAGAAACAGAGAGAAGACGAGACGACAGCGCTGCCTTTGCACTCACCTTGGACGTTTTGGCTGGACAGGTAATGTTTGACGGCTACTCCGCGGTGTGTGTGAGTTTTATAGCCCGGGACGAGGAGGAATGATGGAGGAAAAATAAGAGGCAAGGCCAGAGCTGTGAGCAGCAGGCCTCCAGGAGCAAATGTAGCGGGAGAGTGTTCAACATGAGCCTGTGCTGTCCACAACATCGTTAAAAAGTTAGCATGTGTACAGCTATGTTGTTATCAGAAGCAATGCCTCCTTTATAACATGGTGGACATGTTTAGCTTCATATTTTTTTGGTATTCAAACATGGAGTTCATAACTATAGCTGTGTTCCCCAGGAGCCTGACTCTGAGAGGGTCTGAGAAGTAGCACAGTTACAGCTTCACCTTCTCTAGCAGTCAAAATAAAATGTGAAAACACGTCACATACACGGTCACACATCATAAACTACTGCTGTGACGGACTACGTTGTTATCCCCATGAGATTAGTTGTCTTTCATCTGTTTTATGAGGCCATGGGAATGTTACGTTGTCGATAGTTTCACCTTCCGCCATGGAGCAGAGCAAAGGTTCCTACTGTGTGATGACACAGGTTTGATCAGCATTAGTCACAGTTTATGTGTTTGCTCAGCGTATTGACTTTAAACCAGTGAAACATTAATTAAACCTGAGACCTTTCAAAGGACCCACATCTCATTAAGACTAAATCATAGTCAATCAACTTATTAGTTAAAAGTTAATAAGCAACAATTTCTTTTTCTTTTTATTTCAGAAGAGTGCACAGTAATCAGCAAACATACAAATAGGACAGTACACCAATATCATCGTGTCAACAAAACAAAACAAATTAACAAAAAAATGCAACAACATAAATGTGTGTGTGTGTGTGTGTGTGTGTGTGTGTGTGTGTTAGGGATGCACAATATTGGACCTTTTGCCGATATTTGATATGCCAATATGTAACAATCATTTGACCATTAACTGACATCGATATATCCACTTTTTTCCCCACCTTATTTTAGTGATCACTAAGTCTCTCCTGTAGTGTAATTAACATCATATGATAAAACATGAGCATGAAATACAATACTTTCTTTTCAATAATATCCATTCATTGTGTAAAATAAGAAATCACATGTTAGCTGAGTCTGATGCTTCATTTTAAAGCCAATATTGCCCAATTGCGATGATGTACCGATATTATCAGTATGCTGGATGATTCCAGTATTAAATTTTAAAGCTGATATCATCCGATACCAATGAATACCGATAACGTGCTGATATATATATATATATATATATATATATATATATATATATATATGGGTGTGTGTGTGTGTGTGTGTGTGTGTGCGCGTGCATATATACATAGACACACATATACAAATATTAACAAAAACAGCTACAAAATTGGAAGTAATAATACCGTAATATGACCTTATTTCATGGTGTACCTGTATCCATAAAGGTTCATGGGCAGAGATTGTTTAGTACATTATTGATCACAGTCATGTTTTGATATTTGGTTCTAATAACAGCTCAAGGGTTGGAGGAGACATTTTTCCAAAGTATGCATTTCTCTGCAAGATATGTTATAGTGTTTAATACTCTACATTTTTTCACCAAATTGTAAATCAGGCATGTCATTTAATAAGTAGAGACAGGGGGTTAAGTCAGATTGAATGAATCAAATTCCATAAACTTGTCAGTAGATCGACTTACTGTCAAATATTCCTGTTGAATATGGCATTGATTTCAAGATTCGGCTTCTCACCTTTAAGGCCCTTCAAAGTCAGGCCCCTTCCTACCTCTCTGAACTCCTTCATATCTACACACTGTCTACTCTTAGATCCTCCTCTGCACTCCACCTCACATTGCCATCTGCTCGCTTGTCTACGATGGGTTCTAGAGCCTTCAGCCGTTCTGCCCCCGCCCCTGGGACTCTCTCCCCCATGACATTCACAATATTGACTTCCTGTCCACCTTCAAATCCTATTTGAAAACACACCTTTTCAAGCTGGCATATTCAGTCTGATTTCATGGTGACACACATATTGACAGTTGCACACATGATGATTTTATAATGATGATTTTATACCTAATATTTATAATTATGATATATGTCCAGTCATTTTGTTAACTTTTATTGTATGTTACTGAATTGTTTGATTTTATGATCTATGAACACATTGATGTTTTTTTTTCTGTCTTGTAAGGTGTCCCAATTTCTACATTTTTTTTTCCAAATTATTACAGTTCTAGTTTTATTAGGTCTAGTGTGTAGGATTTAGTGATAACTACCAGTGAGGTTGCAGATTACAACCAAATAGAACTTCTCTTGAGTGCCAAGTGTGTAGGAGAACTGCTATGGCTGACATGAAAACAAGAATAGCCCTATATGTATCAATAAAAAACGAAACAATTCTTAATTTCAGGCGATTATACACTAACAAAAACATATTTATTAATATAATATTCCATTTCTGCCAATGTATCCCCCTAAATCCTACACACTGAACCTTTTAATTGAATATATTTGGGTTTTAACTGACAAAATTATGCAAGAGGTGTCACATGGGGCTCTCTGAATTTGCAGTGAGAATTTTTCTCTATTTCAGCGATTGAGCAGTTGACAGTAACATAATGGACAGTCTAATCAATAATGAAACGTATCGTTAGTTGCAGTCCTAATGAAGACGGCTTGGTGTCAAAGGGCTATTTTTTATCAAAAACTAGATTAGAAATGGTATAATGACCTCGTAAAAATTGTTTTTTGTTTCATTATCACTGTACACACCACATAATCTATGTAGGCATTGATTTTTACCAAACCTTTCTTTAAATAAAATACAAACCTAGCAAAACTCTGTTCTAAGGCTGGTCAACACTCGTAATGCAGCACAGTCATTTTTTTTCTCTCCTTGTTCCATCAGTGTATCATTACTGAGGGCTCAAACAGTTTTCTCTTGTTCTTCCAGGTCATTACCAGGCACAACGGCTGCAGAATGTGAATCCAATCTGAAGAAGATCTACACTGTGCAAAGTGTTCAGGTGAGCTTTGGTGTCAGCTTAAACAGCTTCGTCATCTTAAGAGCAAAGAGATCAAGTGCATGACTTGGCTAGGAGACAAATTTGCTTGAGAAGAGCTTCCTTGATTCAGGGCATAAGCCGCTGATTTGCACTTAAAGCTACAGGCGGCACAAGTGGTGGGAAAAAATGAGACCATTTTATCCTGAAATATGAACATGTAGCGCACGCTTTATTGACACCATATTACATCAGCTTCTTCTCCTGAAATTCAAATTGTTTCAAACTATTGTTACTGCGAATGTGCAAAGTTCCTGTTGATTAACATCTTGTTGTGTTGCAAGTGTATGAGTAGCTTCTGATGTGTGTTTCTGCTATACATTGCATGTTGCAATGCGTACATTACTGCCCTTTGATGTGCTGCTCTGATGGCTTGTTGTTAAGGGGAAGTCAGTGTATTGTTTTCTCGGGGACTTTAAGCATTTAAACTGTAATAAACTAAACATAAGGTTTGTCCCATCATCACCAAATTCCAAAACACAGGATTGAAACCTGCAATTTGTAAATTCATTGACAGATATGTAAATATAAAGATGAACATTATGCAACAGATCTAAGTTAGTATTATTTTTGTGGAGGTGTTTAAGGTTTGTTTACACTGCTATTTGTTGTAAACATAGAAGTGAAACTGGCTTGTAGTTTCAGTTTGAATAAGCGGAGACACACAAAATACAGTAAGTCAGTCTCTTATCTCATATATGTGAATATGCTCGTTTTACTGATTGGGACATTAAAGCTGAAATCCAAAGCCTTTCATACAGTGTTACCTGAGAGCAATGATAGTGGAGTGTGTAGTGTGTGTAGACAAAACCTGTAAAATAAACAACAAGCAAAGTGTGACACAACCGCTGATATCGGATTTAACCCTATGGGCCCAAACGACGCATAGTGCGTCCAAATTCACACCTGTTCTTCTCTATTGATTTTCTCTGCGACCGTGCGTCATAGCGAGAAGCCACGCATATCACGTGAAACAGCTTTCTGACAAGACCAAGCACTTGTCGGTAGTCCAATGTTTTCACAACGAAAAAAAATGATAAAGTTACACTAAAATCATGAATAACAGAACTTTCATACAGCTCTGCACACACATTACTGTTGGATGGATTACTTGTGAATGCAGGCTTGCACAGAAATGCCACACATATCACATGAAAGCGCAGGAGCATAGCTTTCCAATGATATCACACACATCATTGTACTGTCACCCCATCACGCTATAAATGCAGATTGATTGTCTAAAAAAATAAAAACCTGACGAATTTCTTTACAATCCATTATACAGATCTTGTTATCAGTCACTTCATATAGTGAGGAATATCGTATCTTACCACGTCTTAGGCTTGCGTGTGTTTCTCCCTGTCTATTCACATTTGTAGTCCGGCTTTCAAGATGCAAATATCTCCATATTGTCCAGTTGACACTCCATCAAACTTTGTATGACAAGACCAGCCACTTCACCTTTGCGCACCCAGACAACTGCAGCCTAATTATGCATGCATGACAGGGGAGTAGTCACCATATACATTGAGGGGGACATGTGCCCCCCCCACCAACAACAACAAACTTTGTTTACTGCAAACAAAGTGGCAAATAGTATCTTGGAGGACATCATTGCACTGGGTTGACTGTTTTTGTATGGTCTTAGATGTAAATATTGCATGATTCTTTCAGATAAAACACATTTTTGACTTGTGAATGAGTCAATGGAATTTCTTGCAATAATGAAAAAATACTGGCAATCATGTCCGCCTGGCACAAACCACATGTTTTGGACAACTGTGAAGTGTCAGAATGTCCCACCATCATGGTTCTTATATTGCCAGATTCCAGAGAGTCTCCCCTCTTCATATATGGCAGAATATGTCAACTTCCAACTTGCTATGGTGAGATACATGTAAAAATGTAAGAATTTAGTCACACGGATTTGTTTTTTTCATTGATATAAAAATTAATATAAAATACAGGCACATCGAAGGACATGACATGATGGCAAATCTGTTTAGCCCAGATTGTCCTGAAAAAAACAAGATATAGCATGTGTATGTAGCCTTTATAATTACTACGATATGAGCTTAAAAGTAAAGGCAGTAAAAATACCCCAAAAACGCCTAGGGCCCATAGGGTTAATAAACTTTTACAAACTAGACAAAGGGGGCAAAATTTTGCTTTTGTGTCACAGAACGTTAGCTTTGTCTTGGAGTTTTAAGAAACTTAACGGCAAGTCTTTTTAACATGTTTCCCTGTGTGCAGATGTTCTGGAGTGTATACAACAACATCCCTCCAGCCACAGCCCTGCCTTTGAGATGTAGCTATCACTTAATGCGAGGAGAGCGGAGGCCCCTGTGGTGAGTCTGTTATTATAGCAAATATTATTTTTGTATTCCTGAACACCGGCATGAACAGAGGGCAGATTCTGACCGGAGCTCATGTCGTAACTGTCATGTGATAACTTGTTAAAATGTAAAGCAGAATTTCTTCCACTGGACATACAAGAAACTGATAATATTATAAGTGCAATACGATGACCACTCAACTTAAAAGGGTCGCAGAATATATTTAAGTATGTCATAAAAGCTTGAATTATTACATTGCTATCACTATTATAAGACCATCAGTTAGACATGTCAGATGATATCTGGTGGTGCATATATATTAAAGTGTCACTGTTTATATAGAATACAGATTTTACAGTCCACTCTAATGGACATGTTTGCATTGTGATAACTTTTAACGTTATCCAAGATTTGTCTTCATGTCTTTTGAATTAATTTTAAGCATGTATTCAATGTAAACTGGTCACTTGTATAGGGTTGCATAGTACAGTAAGTATCAATTAAAAAAAAAATCTTCTACACCTACAGGGAAGAAGAAAGCAATGCGAAAGGAGGAGTATGGAAGATGAAAATTCCAAAAGAAAGCACTGTAGGTGTTGTTAAGCTTCTTTTCACATAATCACATAATAATAAATACCTGACTCATGAAATCGCTCCTGTGTGTTCTTCATGCTTCAGTCTGCAGTTTGGAAAGAATTGTTACTTGCTACTATTGGAGAGCAGTTTGCAGATTACTGTGCCTCAGGTGAGCTACTTTAAGTCTATATTTGATATTTTCTGTTTTTCAGAATCAAAAGAAATATTAGGGATGCACAATATTGGATTTTTTTGCCAATAACTGTTCTGATAACTGCCAATTATTGTGCATCCTTAAGAAATATGCTTTTTCTCAATGTGGCTGTTGAGTTGATAAGTATCGATTGTCTGTTTTGCCTCCCTTTATTTCCCAGACGATGAGGTAGTTGGTGTCAGTGTTAGCGTTCGGGATCGGGAAGATGTCGTACAAGTCTGGAATAGCGATGCATCTCTCGCTAACGAAGCAAATATCTTGGGAAAAGTCTATGAGCTCCTCCCCTACATATCTTTTAAAGCTGTTTTTTATAAGCGTAAGTATGCTCATTGTTTCCACGTACATGTACAGGACATTTTGGATTCAAAAATAGAAATGAGCTGTAAGCTTGCAAAGGCAGAAATGTGGAAAGGCAAAAACAAAAAGGCAGACTCTGAAAGTACAGCCTCCTCCTGTAGCTCTCTTGTCGCGGTCCTAAGCCCCTCCCATCAGACAACAACAGGCGTATGCAGGCATTTTATACAGTAACCCAGTGTTTCCCATACATTGACTTATTATTCTCATTTCATTAAGGGGGTTGCAGAAAGTGCATTCACTCAGCCCCTCCTTTCCACACTTTCTCCTTCACCTGCCACTGTGAACTGCTTCCCCAGAAGAAAAGCGGGCAACAGCTCGGGAGACGGACGTTAGGTTGGCCGCTGTAGCGACTTGAATTTGGCCAGTGCAAACCTCTCATATGTCTGAAACGCTTTACCAATACTGACATGTTTTTACGTCATATATTTTCGGAATCACATTTTGACTCTCTTTTTGACAAGTCCATTTTCCTTTTTTGGGTTGCTTTGCAGTGTAGGCAGTTGTTGCTAATGCTGGAATAGCAACTTTCATTTCAGAATTCTCTGCCTTTGAATCAGGCTTTCACCGAAGGGATGTGTGCGCACATCTGTTTTTGTAGAACAGCCAATAGGGACGCCATCTCTCAAAAATGACCTATGATTGGCCAAAGTTTCCCATCATGGCCTAGATTTTCTGAAGCCTGACAACAGAAGCAAAAGGAGGTGCACATGTGTAGTGTTCTTAAAAACAACTTGAAACCACCTTAATTACAACATGCTCAGAGGTTAATATGGGTTAAACTGCCTACCCCAGCTTTAAGTCTTACAGATGCTTTGTCAGAAACATATTAAGTCATGTCAGACTGTAGTCAAAAGAATGTAGCTGTACTGCAGATTGAATTATGTACATTTTAAGGGCATATTGGTTGTTCTCAGCAGAGCATGCAAGCATGCCAGAGGATTATTTAAGGAGTGTACATAGCTAATTGGGGCTTTATGTTGCAGACAGATACCCCCATATGCTGTCGTACCTGTTCCACATATTCACATAGGCTAGTCTTGCCACAACATGTTAAACACTTGTACCAAAAGTGTAATGAGCTACAGTGTAATTAGGTTTAACTGGAACATAAGCAGAATAAGTTTTGGCTGAATCATTACCAGTTTTTAAATGAAACTTTTCATGTTGAAACAAACAAAAGTCATTCTGTAGTAAAGGGCTGGTTTATACTCACCATGAATCACTTTGACTCTTTCAGCTCACATGGATCATCATGCCTTTGAAGGAGGACGCTCAAGACATTAAACGATTGTAACGCACTTTTTTTTATTTTAACCTGAACTCTGTACCTGCCTTCACGTCGAGGCGTTGTCCACAACCTAATCGAGGATATTATTTTGCATTCAACAAAAATTGTTATCAATATATTTTTATAACTTTTAATGACTGATGCCTTTTTTTTGATTGTGGGTCCTAGAGCTCTGAACACTTCAGAGAATGTATATCCAGCATCAATCTCATCCCGAGTTCATTAGTTCATGTTGGTTTTGACCTGCTATACTGAACTGCACTGTCTTGGTCCTGTTGTCTGCACGACCAATGGACCTCACAATTTATTCCTGGTATAGAGGTAGCAGCTACATAATTAGTGTGTTTTAACTGTTTGATATGTAAGATATCTCAATTCATATCACATTTTAATTAAGTCAGCTTAGTCAGTGCCAAAGCACTTTTCTGCCATTTGTATCCTTTTGGTGTTTTATTCAGCTGGAGCTTTTCCACTTCTGAGGATGGAGTGAATGTCCCATTTGGTTTCTTGAAACTTCATCAGCTGTATATCAAATTTAAATCAGGGTAACACTTGGAAATATTGCACATGACTACCTATTCCAATCACAGTGTCCCTCAGTTGTAAAGCCATCACAGGGGATCAGAACACATCCCAGCACAGACATGGCCCTAAGATACTCAGCTTAAGTTAAAAGAGCAAAACCCATCCTGAAAGGTGCCTCTTTGAATCTCCTCAGCCACACTGCATTTGACATTCCTCTCAATACATGTGTTGAAAGTCGACCCTCTGCTGTCCTGAATGGGGTCACGGATCGTTTAGTGTATTACTCTGAAAAGATACTGCACATTTTTGTGCTCAGCTAGTGGTGCTCTGTAGTACTTGTCTGTACTTGTTTTTCCTACTGTATCTAGTTTACTTACTGAACTGTGTCCTTATAACAATAACACACAGGAAACTGCAGCTTTAAAGCAAGTAACGTGAGGTCATGCTATTCCCATAGTTAGCATATGTAGATACAATATGTCAAATGTTAAGTAAAACATGACAGATGTGGCGAGTGTCAGTAGTCGTTGAGTCAATGTTAACTGCTGCTTCAAAGAAAAGTACACTTTAAATCAGATGTTATACTGACCTCACCTGTTTGATCATACTGATAAATAGCATCATTATTAATAGAGAAAATAGAAGCATATTTTTCTATCAGCTCCCTTTACAAATCTGGGACATTTTTGTGAGACTTCATCATCCAGATCGAGTTACCCTCACTAACACACTTATATTATCGCAGTGTAGGCTACAGTAAACAATGCTTCTGGTATTATTGTATGTCACACCACTTTTTATAGTTCAACTTTGGACTGGTTGATACGTTACTAATAAGGGGACAATATTTCATTTGTAAACATGACTTTTGCAGTGACTTGGAGAAAGTAAATAAAATGGAAAAGAAATGCAATTATTATCATGTGTGTTTCTTCTCTCACAGTACAGTCAACAACAAATTTCCCCCAACCTAGTCACCAGAAAAAATGTTGGCTTCCATTTCTGACAAACCACAGAAAGGTTACATTTGTACTTCCTTATGCAGTAGATAACTTGAACCTTCATGTTTCATTATGTTTTAACAATGCTGTGGTCGGCTTGTGGTTAGGTTCAGGCACGTAAAGCACTTACAGTTAGGAAAAGATTGTGTTTTGGCATTAAATACCCACTTTTGAGGGCATCTGCTGGAAAAGCAGTGGTATCACTATTAGGGGCACTATACCCAGTGGATACACAGTGATGACCTGCTAAAACACAGCCAGTTTTGTTGTTGGTATTAAACAGTGGTCTGCAGCTTGGCAGGTATCTTGCCCAGGTGTCACGCCGTCCACCAACCCCTTCACCTCCCAGTGATTAAGACAGCTCACTGACTATGTCACTTTATAAACGTTCATATGATACATATGAAGCCTGCAGATGTAATGTATTCATGGTTTGAAGAAACGTACAATGCCAACATTTTCTTCGGGTGATTGGGCTGTTTCCCCCCATCCTGACACAGGGGGAGTGTGTTAATATCTCAGCGTTTCAGCATATTTCACTTTGCCAAGCTGTTAAGTACTGATTTATTACATTTAATCATACCCTTTTCACATTGTACTCCTATTGGAAAGCAATGTGTAACAACGGCTCAGACTAAGTAAGACCATTCTTTGAGTGATACTTTCAATGGTCAATATTACCAGTTGATAATGTTGTGCTTTCATGTTATTAAACCACTTTTTAGTTTTTCTCCTTGATTTGCCTCAGTGTGTTCATAGGCCTTTACACTTTTAGCAGATATTTTAGCTTATGCCAGTATTAATGGCTCCATTCTGTTAAAGTGTCCCAGTAAGCCAGACACTGACAGTGAGCCAGCATGTACAACACCACAACTGTAAAACTGGAGTAGCCAGTTTCAAATTTAGTCACAATGAATTTTATCTTTTACACCTGTGTCACTGTCATGTTAAATGTTTTAAGTGTTAAAGGCCCATTAAAGCTGCTTTATTAAAACTTGGCCACATGGTGGCAGCACATCAAGCTGTAAACACAACATTGACATTATCACCAGAAAGTTAATATCACAAACAGTTGCCTATTTATCGCAAACATTTGCCACCAAAAGAATAAATCCAATATTTACTCTTCTTTTAGCAACCCAATTGCCAGAAAAAATGTTGGTGTTTTAAGTATCTGCACCACAGAGACGTTACATTTGTATGTTATTATGTAGAAAATACACTGAAACTTTACTTTTCAACAACACTGTAGATAACGTGTCGTTAAGTTTAGGCACAAAAAGCACTAGGTTATAGAACTTTCATAAAACTGTCCAAGCTGGAAATGCAGCAATGTCATGCTAAAAAACAACCCATTTTCATGGCACCATCCCGGCAGGAAACACAATGATGTCTTGGTAAAAACAACCGTTATTCTTGGTGAAAAAACAGCAACAGGTTGCTACCCAACTTTGGTAGCTAAAAAGCTGTTGGAAAAATTGCGATGACTCACTGAAAAACAACTGGTTTTGTTGTTGTTGTTGTTGTTGTTGTTGTTGGTCTCAATGATCTGCAGCTTGGCAGGCATCTCACCGAGGTGTCACACCATCCACCATCGTCTCCACCTCCTGATGACAAAGTCAGCTCATATACCAAACCACTTCAGGAACATTGATATGGTATGTATGAAATGTATAAATGTAACATATTTGTGGTTTGCAAACGTACAAAGCCAACATTTAGTACAGGTGACTGGGCTGCTTTTAGCTCTGTTTTGGTCTCTACCGGATGATGAAAAAAAAATCTGGTGCTGTAGCAGCTTAGCAGCTAGCAGCTAACATTGCTGTCTGGTGACTGGTGCTGTGTGCATCATGTACAGTGGGTTTTTTAAATGAGTAGTTAGTTAATTTGTGAGCATAAAACGCTCTGTAGAGCAGCAAACAGCACAGTTAGGTGCTCTGTGGTTTTGGCAAAGGCAACATTTTTCATATTACACATCATAATTTGATCTTCTGTTACAGTTTCAAAGACATAGATGTGATCACTCAGACAGGGTTGATCTTGGTCTGCATCCTCTGTGGTTATAACATGCATTAGGAAAGCTCATCAGTCATTTAGAAAACCAGAGTGCATCTACCTCCACTGATCATGCCTACACTGAGCTGCATTCTTAAATGGCTGGTATGGGCCAGCACACTTACCATCTCACAAACACGTCTGTATCCACGGTGAAACATTAGAGGGACTCACGCCAGTGGCTTGTGGTTCAGAAACATTTCTTTAATGATTAGGGGAAAGAGAAGCAGCTACAAAGAAAAGCCTCTTGATCTTTAGGGAAATGCTCCTGTTCTTCCATGATTTGCACTGACACACACCCTTTGGGCTACATTTCAAAAAACAACTCCCTCAGTTAGATAAACCATTGCATGAAAACTTGTTGAATGTTTTTAATACCTTTTTTAAAGACCATTGAAACCTAATTTTCAGTGACGCTGTTGAAACATAATATTTGTTTCTGCAACAATCTAGTCGTAATTCATCCTCCATATAAGACACTAATGAATCCCAAAAGAAAGAATGTTTATCACCTGTATTGTTATAAAATGAGGTAAGTGTTATGCTTTTACACTGCGCAAACACTAAAATGAGCATGCTGATCACAGCTTGATGTTATTAGCACTTATCGTGGTAACAGTGACATCAGACCCAGAATAAAAAAATGTGAGAGCTTACTGTTCTCTGCTCATGTTGTGTCATGTCTTTAAAGAGGCACTTCAGCCCCAAATCAAAAATACATATTTTTCCTCTGGCCTGTAGTGCTATTTATTCATCCAGATTGTTTTCGTGGAAGTTGCTTAGTGTTGGAGATATTGGCCTTAGAGATGTCTGCCCTATCATGTATATAATGGAACTAGATGGCACTCAGCTTGTGGCGCTCAAAGCACCAAATAAAAATAAATTTGAAAAACTCAACATCAATGTATTTTCCCAGAAATCATGACCTGGTTACTCAAGATAATTCACAGACCTTGTTGTGAGCAGTTTCATGTAGGAACTATTTTCTGTCTACTGAATTACACTTGCCAACCGTATCACTGTGCAGAAGGAAGTGTCATGGATGAGACGCTTGTGTTGGTGAGGGATGAGCTGTAATGTTAGCTGGCTCAGTGGTGCTAGGTGAGCTAGGGTTAGTGGTTCAGTTGGTGGGTCTAGTTTAGCAGAAAGAAAATAGTTTCTACATGAAACTGCTCCCAACAAGGTCTGTGGGTTATCACCTGTGGTAATAGCACTACAGGTAAGAAGAAAAATATGTCTTTTGGATTTTGGGGTGAACTTTCCCTTTGATGAAGAATCTGTAGTAGGAGGTCAACATTGATATTCATACTTTGAAGATGTGACAGAATGTATGAGAACACTAAGAGAAGGGTTACACAGTGAAAACATCAACATGCAGTTAATATCAGCGACACATACCTCAAAATATATATATTTTTTTCATGTTGTCTCTGGACTTTCCATCCCTTTAAATTGTAGTGGAAAAAAATACATAACCACATGTGTAAGAATAATTAGGCATGCAAACTAAAAATGTAATTGAACAGTTGTGTAAAAGTCTCACATGACAAGACAAGAGAAAGATATAGACTATGGAATACCTACAATTGATGGATATTGAAAAACCTACAAAATACTGTAATTTACGGTATATTCAAAATATTCAGAAGCCAGTTTTCAAGATACATTATTGTAACACCTGTCCCTTGAGTCTTTCTGGATTTAGATTCAGATCACATTAAATTTATTTTTTATTCATACAGAAACACACCCAACACATCAGGGATATTCCAAACAAAACAAGTAGATATAAATATTTTTTAAGGAAATAAGAGGAAAAATGTAATAGAGACATAAGTGTAGTTTTTGTTGCAGCTTTTCTTTACTCATTTTTTTCTATAAATATAACCACTTAATGAAAATAATGCATTAAAAGTCCAGTGTGTAGGATTTAGGAGCATCCATTCACAGAAATGGAATATAATATTCATAACTTTTTAATTAGTTTATAATCACCTGAAAATAATAATCATTGTCTTTTTGTTACCTTAGAATGAGCCGTTTATATCTACATACGGGGCGGGTCCTCTTCCATGGAGTTCACCATGTTGTTTCTACCATAGCCCAGGAGAGAGAAGTTTAAAACACTGACTCTAGACAGGGCCATTCATGTTTTCCTGTTTTTCATCTTGGCCATCATAGTTCTCCTGCAGGCTTGGCACTGGGAGAAGTTTCAGTTTGCAACCTCACCACTAGATGTCACTAAATCCACCCTAAAGAGACTGGACCTATTTTCTCATTAATCTGCTGAATAATGTTTATTTGCTTCACTATCACTTGCATCATGCGTTTTTATCAGAACCATGCACAGGTCAGTGGCATTACACTGACTGAACTGTGGTTAAAGTGCACGGTGTCCACTCAGCCTGGTCTTATAGAACAGGTTGTTCTTATGCATTGCTCATACGTTTTCCTTTGTAAAGTAATGCCCCAAAATTCATATAGATCCCACATAGTCACGAGACAGTAATTTGTGCATTACACATGTAATCTGGAAGGCTGTGATAGTATAACCTGTGTCCACATGGCAATAAAGAATAAAAAAGGGAGGCAGCCTCATAAGGAGGTAGGTTGGGCTGGTGGCTGGGTCACAAAACACAGGACTTCCTCAGGAGACCAGTACTCGGAACTGGACTTTGAGTAAACTTTGAGTCATTTAAGGTACGCCATCACCATATTGCTTTTCTTAAGTTTGAGCGCAGTAACTTTACTCGCCTAAACCTAACCTCCGTAACTTTACGTTAAGTGCGTAACTTTGGGTTAAGAATATAACGTCATTTGTGGTGCGCTAATTTGTAGGATATCATACAAACTATTGTATGAGGGCACGTTACATAAAAATATGTGAAATGGACACCTAACTCTTAACAACGCATTGTGTGGTGGTGGGCATGAAAGGTGTCAAAATTTTGTGCTGGCAACATGAAAACAATGCCGATACAAAGTCAATGAGGCTATTTGTTATAGCATTAAGTATAGAGAGCGAGAAAGTCCACAGAGGGTGGGTTCGTCAAACAAACATAGTTTCAACCAAGAAACTGCTGTTGGTGTCCCATGTGGAACCAAAAGTTAAAGGGAAATTTCGGTTTATTTCAACCTGTCTCCTATTGTCCTAAATTTGTTTCAAGTGACTAGTGACATAAAAATAATAGTTAGCATGTTAGCCGTTAGCCTAGATACAGCCGGGGCGCATAGTAACGTCAGACCTGTTAAAACGTAAGTGAACGGGCATACTTCAAGTTTAAAGTTAGTCCACTAACAAGCTTTTTTTCCCACAAAGACCGCCTCATATCGTTAGGATAAAAGTCAGAGAACATATAGAAAACGACATGTTAATTTGTTGTCTTACCTTAGCAGTGTGCTGTTTACCATTTAGCTCTGCTTTCCAAAGCGTGGCTGAAATATATCTTGCGAGCTCTAGACAAAGCCCAGCTGGATACTAACGTTACTTCAGGCTTTTTTTCCACAAAGACTGCCTCATATCGTACAGGTAGGAGAGAGAGAGAGAGCGGAGGAGGAGAGAGAGAGAGGCGCAACAGGTAGAGGACGAGAGAGGAGGAATGGCTGCTGCAAGGCTGCGTAGCTCTGGAGATTGGTGGTGTACTTGTGAATGCTGTGCCCCAGTGCCCACAGAAGATGAATGCCTCTGTTGCAAGGAATGGGACCGGTTGCAGCCTTATTTTCAAGGTCTGGATGTGACCAAGGATGAGACACCTCCACCTGGAGTAACGTTAGTATCCAGCTGGGCTGGATTTATTTCTGGATATATTTCGGCCGCGCTTTGGAAAGCAGAGCTAAATGGTAAACAGCACACCGGTAAGGTAAGACAACAAATTAACATGTCGTTTTCTATATGTTCTCTGACTTTTATCCTAATGATATGAGGTGGTCTTTGTGGAAAAAAAGCTTGTTTAGTGGACTAACTTTGCACTTGAAGTATGCCCGTTCACTTACGTTTTAACAGGTCTGACGCTACTATGCACCCCGGCTGTATCTAGGCTAACGGCTAACATGCTAACTATTATTTTTATGTCACTAGTCACTTGAAACAAATTTAGGATGATAGGAGACAGGTTGAAATAAACCGAAATTTCCCTTTAAGGTAGTTACGTGACTTAACAGACTTTACTTAACCACACGAAATACTTTACGTAAGTACCTCACATAACTATGCAAAGTACGTAAGTGTACATCACAGACATTAAATCAAAAGTCAGCGTTGTTTCATGACATTACAGACTTTACGTAAATACGCAAAATGTTAAAGTTTATGTCACAGACGTGTGAAGCCGAAAGTCTACGTAACGACTTTACATAGGCTAACTATGCAAAGTACTTTACGTAAGTACATGAAGCACATAAATTTCGTCACTTATTTCCCATATGCAGTTATTAGTATTGTAGAACTTAGCAAGAATTTTCCTTTTCCTAAACCTAACCAAACTGCGGCCATTTCACAATCAAACTGCAATTGTTCTTAATATCATACTTTATTTGTTTTTGTGTTGCCAGCATGTAATTTTGACCCATTTCTTGTCCTCCACCATGTAATGCATTGTTTAGAGTCCATTTCAAGTATTCCTTAGAGAGTGTGTTGGTCCACTACAATGGACACATGCAAGTTTGTGACAGATTGACAATGAAAAATGATAACATTTAGGAATAATTTCTTGTCAAGAAACCTAAAAAATGTGTTTGTAATTTTATGATATATGCTTAAAAGGGTCACTATAAACAATGAAAAACACGTTCACACCATTATAACATTTTCATGTTTGGCCTATATATTTTGAATTAAAATAATGGTAGAACCTTTAATCTCACGCTTAATAAACAGAAAGACCTTTATTTGTTATTTTTTTAATGTTCAATGAATGGAAAAGAAAAAAATACCACACCCCATCAATGGCCTAAGTATATCTACAACTGCAGAGTGGTGCACAAGGTATCATGTGCTCTAGTCTCTTCTCTCACTCATTTGATAGTTTTTTACTGGTCATTATCCGCACAGCTTCTCCCTTTCATTACGGGCTGAATGCTACAGCCCCCAGCAGCAAGTGAAAAACACCGTATGAAAGCCATCCTTCCCCCTTTGGAAATCAAGAGGAGCTCCTATTCATTTGCTTAATTACCTAATTAACAGAAAGCTAATTACTTTGTTGTGTGCACGCGTATGTGTGGAGAGGCTGTTACGTAACTGATAGTGATCCTCAATTAATTTGTAACTACACTCCATCCAGTCAGAGCCTTAATCCACACAACACATCACCGGCGCAACACCGACAAAACACGATAATAAATTCAGGCCCAGACACACAGGACTGCTGGTCTCCGCTGAGCTCATAGATCCAGTATTGACATGCAGATCAAGCCACTGAAGAATTAGACAGATCATGTGTTAGATCATCGTCATAAAACTGTACTTACATTAGAATTTTTCTCATTAATTACACCAGACAATTGTGTTTACAACCTTATAAAGAAAAAAAATGCAGTAATCCTATGAAAGACTGGCTCAGTATACAAATCATAGCAGAACTGCAAATCCTGTTAGGAATATAATGGGAATAATGTTATGCCATAAGAGATAACATTTCATGAAGAAGAAGAATGGCATTATAAATTCACAGCTGTGTAGAACAGACACATTCAGAAGCCAGATAAGAATATTTTAAAGGTCATTTTCTCTAAAGGTGTCAAAAGGCAAAATCTTTCATGTCAAGAAATTTGTGTCTTGCTTTTGTGTTTTCATACACTCATACTAAAATCACAGCTTTTAATTATAAAGTTCCTCCAGGTCTGGCTATGGCTGTATGTGAATGTGTGTTGCTCCAATTCATGTTTGAATTCAACCCTGCAGCTTATCAGTTGAACGGCTCAGAGGACATCTGTGTGTTGCTGTGGCTTCATGCGCCCTGAGGCCATTAAACACAACACTGTGGTTGTGTTGGAGGCCATGCAGTGACTGATGCATGTCTGTGTGACTGCTATGAAATATATTGAGTCTTCACAGTGGGAGTAACAGTTTTTTTAGCTTGCCAACTTTGAGCTGTGGGACTGAGGACATGCTTTTGTGGTAAACTATAGAAATATATTTTAAAAGCTCTAGTAATATATGACTGTTTCATGCATATAGGCTAATGTAATTAATTATTACTATAAATATAAACTGTGTTCATACAATATAAATTAAACCTTAAATGCATTTAAAGACCTACCATATTACACCCTTTCTCAGTAGGTGACAGTGCAGGTAACAGGAAATAGGTAATGTAGTGTTTTCCTGTTTGGCCTCAGTTTTGTGTCACTGTCACTATGAATTAAGATTTGTTTATATTGTGTTTGGTGCCTGGGCAGTAACAGTAACTCCTGCAACACAGTGCAATGTGTCTAAAACATAAGATATAATAAGCTACATTCATAATTTGAAAATTATATTTTTGTTTTAAATTTAATTTATTGCTTTGTTTTATTGGGACAGTGCACAAATAAAAGTAATTGCACCAGTGTTAGCTAGTAGCTTACCCCACCCCATCTCCACCCTTCAGCTCCCAGAAAAGAAATCAAAATTTAAAGTATGTAGTGGTGTAGTGGTAGCTGATGCCATGAATGTAGTGCTAGGCAGACGGGTAGGTTACCAAGGAAGAAGTGGGTATGCTGTTTTATATATTCAAATGGCTTTTTTGCTGATAGGTGGCAGTGGTGGAATGTAGTTACGAGGGGCCCCAGTGTAAGCTATTGTGACAGGCCCTGATGCACGCTAGTTACTGGTTATAAGGCACGCACACACACACACACACACCCTTGCCAACTGTTTATAAAGAAGCCAAAGGAATCTAATTTAGGGAGTTTGTGTCTCTCTTGTCTTTTCTTACTGCTGCTTTTATGTTTAAAAGGCATGACTGCTCGCTGGACTTGCAGACATGCACAGCTTGTCAGTCATGACAGATTTTTGTGCCCGAACTAGCACTAGGATCATAGAGTCTTGACATGAGAAAATATAAACATACTTGTTATCCAACAATTATCATTGTATACCTGTATATGACGTAAAAACATCAAAAACTGACATTATTTATTTATGTAAAACAAGAATATAATTTTGTTATAGATTACTACTTACTATTTTAACCAAAAATGAAAAGAAAAGAAAATCATGACGGAGATGGATTGGCATTTTGGGGTTCATGTAGCCGTGCCATTTTTAATTTAATGTGAGTTCTTCTTTGAACACAGGTGCAGTTCCAAGGCAATAATCTGATTCATTCACAAGGGTCCCCTCATCCCACAGGCCCCAGTGCAACCACACTGCCTGTACTGTCTATATTTACGCCCCTGATAGGTGGGTATACTACAAACTTTACAAAAAAGAGGTTGGTGTACCTCGTATTACTGTGTATACCCTCCACTACACCACTGCAAGTACAGCCGCACAGTATACTATATAATTATGCAATAAATGAAAGCTACTACTGTCTACACAAATAACATATGCAGTGCAACATGAGTGACACGTTACTCAGACTTGTTGTGGCTATCAGACAAATGTAATGTATGAAGACATTTCTGTGAGCTGAGTATGCCTGTGAGTCATGTTCTGCTGGACTACGGCAACACCACTTGGACAAGAACTGCAGTACACTGTAATACAAGAACTGGTAGTAATAATCGGCTAATGGCTATTTGTTAAGTTAATATATGATTATGACTACATTTGTTAATGAATATTTTGGACAGCAGCTGCCTGTAATAGGATAGCACCTTTTAAAAAATATTTTAAATCAATATACTGGGGAGAGGAAAGGGGGGTGTACCCCCAGTGTGTAGCCTCATAATTGCTGCCTTGGTTTAAGCACCTTATTTTTTGGATTTGGGAGACTGTTCATGTTTACAGTGTGTTGGGACTGTTTTAGACCACAGTAATTACATATATACATTTTGAAAAAGGGTGTACTTCCCCTTTATGAACATTGCAGTAAAATGTTGGAAAGAAATGGTATAATGATACAACAGAGGATTAAGAATATATAGTTAAATCCTTAAAATACTACAGAATAAGTGGTTATTCTGTGGAAATATTAGTCATATTTCCTGTGGTGGTGTATGGTCAGAGGGTGGCGCTCTCTACTAAGAAACAGACTTCTCTGAGCGTGTTCATCAGCAGCTTTCTTCCCAGATGCAGCCATGATAAATGTAATGTCGTTTATAGCTAAATGAGCTGTGCCTCTCAGACCTTGATCAAGGACAAAAAAACGACTTAAAATATTTTCTCTTGAGGTTGAATTAATGTTGCTTTACAATGAGTGTTAACTGGACTGTTGAACTGGCCCGTGATGATTCTCGTCTTCAGGGGCCAAGTGACAGAGATTTTAATTACTGTCATAATGTTTTTGCTCCTCTTGTGACAGTCATGTTGAAGGAAAGGCTGTTTAGGAGTGAGCCAAACTTTTCAACCACAAAAAGAAAAAATATGCCAGGCAGAGATTCTTAATAACTTTGTTGAAATTTAGATGCAGTCATGTCCCCTTTCAAAATATTATGAAGAGCTGGCCCACATGCCAGAGAATATAACCACAGCAAAGTGAGAAAACCTGCACTCTGGTTATCTACACTGTCATTTTTAAAACCATAATACCACCCCCTTGAACAGTTAAAACTCCTCACAGTTGAGATTAAAACATCTTTGATGATTATGTCAAAGCATTTCATTTCTCTGCAGTGGAACAGTTATGATGGACCACAGATCAAAAAGAGAAAGAAAGAAAAAAAACGACAGGAGAATTTTCTGAAATAATAATAAGTTCATTCTGGCTCGCTTGTAATTAGTCAGCTTAGACATTTTAGCTTTTCTGACAGCCCCCTCTCTCCTGTCACACTTTGAGCTAAAACTAATGCATATCATTACATTTCCCCGTAGAAAGGACCTACTAAGTGCTACTGAATTGTACTTGTGACTATGATGTTTCTATGAAGGATCTGCGATGCAATGAACGTTGTTTACCAAAGCAGGTGGATATGACGTCACGGACTTGGGACATCAAAACAACAACATCCAAATCCGCGATTCTTCCTTTTTTTCCTCCTTCTTTGCTCGCCGTGTTAAAATCTAATAACAACATTAAGAGAGGAGCTCGTGCCTTTCTCCGCGAGGCAGACCGGCAGGCAGCGAGTGTGAAACTCCACATTTTGCTCCTTTCTCGACGCCCTCGGTAAGATGATCTCCTTCTCCCTGTAGTGAAGTTACTTAGTTAGTCCCCCCACCTCGCCACCAACAATCAAGGCGGGCCGAGTAAAAAATTTTGTTGGTGTTTACGGTGTGATTTGTTGTCGCAGGCGTTCTCGGTACACAAGCTCTCGCGTGCACGGGGTCGTTATCGCATACTAGCAAATCGGTACCCTCCGCGTGCGCCTGTTAGCTGCTGTAAAGCGTTTTCCATTCTGGTAAGTTTCACTATTATCATGATGTTAACATTAGCTTTGTATCGTGTCTAGATACCTGCTGATGCTGCACTCACACACACACTCACACACACACACGGAGTTTGCCTTCGCTTTTTTGCTGCCGTTTTCTACAGTTGTTACAATTAGCGAAATAAAGGACTAAACAAACACCTGTGTTATTAGCATGTGGGCTGGTCGGTAGCGCAGTTTAACGTCTCTGTAACAGGAGTGAGGTTTGTAACTACGACTGTTGTATCCTCTACTTTTTTTTTTTTGGAAAGTTGGGCTACTAACTTAGTTGAGGCTACTCACGAGACCCCGGGGGGAAATGCACCTTTGTAGCCACAGTTGGTTGAAAAGTGCTGGTTAGCGATAGCCGTTAACAGTTCATTACACCGCTACCTGTGACGGATACATCCGTAAAAGTTGTTAAGTTTACACGGTGAAAGGGAAGTTTGAGTGCCGTGATTTCTTTGGAGTAAGACCAGGGAGGGAGCCTTTCCCCACGTGTTAGCTGTCCTCCAAAACTCCGAAAGACCGGAGGAAGGCTTTACAACTGCACTAAACTATAGTTATTATAGCTGTAATACAGCTTTAGCTAACAGGCAGCTCGACTTTTATTTAGCTGTCCGTCACTGGAGCTGTTAAAGGCTGTTGTTTCTGTGTGTCTGCACACAATACATTTAAAGCGGATATTCACCTCATAGTTCACTTCTCCTGACACACAAAGGGTTTAGAGAATTGTTCTTTAATTATAGCTGTGGCAACTTAAACTTACACCTCGACATTAAAAGTTTTAAAGGCGTTTTATTTACCTGTATGAGGCTCAAAGTTTGAACTAAGTGGTTTTATTAAGTCAGACGTGGTGCAGCTTACAGTTGGATATTTATCGTAACTGTAAATAGGCTGAAATTGAATATCACTGTATTATCACTTGTAAAAATAGAGTTTACATTTTGTTAAATTAACAGTAACCTGTTATAACTACAGTATGTACGTGTAAATTAAATGTTATCCTAATGCACTGTCCAAAGGAATGTACTGAAGCAAAAATATTTTGCCCTGCAGAAATACATTCAAAGCAAAGCAATACATATTTAAGGTCTATTTCTGTTGAAATGTATATTTTACAACAGGTGTATTACACACTGGTAACCAGTATGCTCATGCATTTTACTGCATGCAGCTTTTAAATATATATATGTACATATTAAAAACATGTCTTGTGTAGTTAATCCATGTTGATTTATTTGTAATTTGGCAAGTCAAAGAGAATTAGTATTCCTGTTGAAAATGATAGCTTTATAAATATAAAAAACAGATTATGTATGACTAGTAAGAGTGAACTGCATACACACTAGAGTGAAATATTACCCTAATATTTTTTACAGTAAGTCTGCAGCTGGCAACAGCAGGACTAAAACCATCTGAAAATTTACAAAAGGGAAACTGCAGCTTTAACAACTATTGCTGGCAGTGCTCCCTTCTTCTTGGTCTTTGGATTAGTCATTGTCTGAGGGGAAAAAAACACTTTTTTGTAGGAGAAGTAAAGTAAA
This sequence comes from Epinephelus fuscoguttatus, assembly GCF_011397635.1. Classification (NCBI taxonomy): domain Eukaryota; kingdom Metazoa; phylum Chordata; class Actinopteri; order Perciformes; family Serranidae; genus Epinephelus; species Epinephelus fuscoguttatus. The sequence continues at coordinate 42,653,334 of NC_064752.1, forward strand.
CAGCCTCCAACAAGCGAACCTTGACAACCCAGATTAAGGAAAACATTGGAGATCAAACAGTGCTGCTGCTGGGCTGTTGTCATGAGCTGCCTGAGAGAGAGCTGCAGACTATTTGAACAGGCACTGGGGTTTGTGTGCTCACTTATGCAGAAATGGACCTTCGCAAATGCTGACCCAGGTTTTAAAACACAGGATGAACTTTCTTTGCAACTTTTTCTAGGCCTGCCGTTTGACACGGCTGTTACATACAGTCAGCCTACTGCTGTTTCGGATGGGAACAACCTAATGCCGTCCCCCGCGTCTGCTTCTAGAAACCAGACTGGCTGTACTTTCTCTGCTCCATACTAGTACTGAATAAATTGAGTTGGCAGGGGGGAAAGTAAAAACGCTTGAAATTTGAGGAAGAGCAGCTGCATGCATTGTAATGACGCAAGATCCTTAACGCACCGATCTGTGATTTTGTATTATTTGGAAAGCCCTTGTTTCTAGTTTGGCCTCTTCAGGCTGGGGCTCAGGCTCTTCTTTGTAGAGAGTTGAGGTTCAACTGGTAAGAAAGTAATCAGTCACTCGTGCATTCAGCGTGAGGACTCCCATCCCTGAGTGGAGCGGCCCTCTCTTTCATCTGACGGCTCAGTATTTGTGAACACACACTGAAATACCCTGTGCTGGGTACGGAGGGGCTGTAAACTGACTGTGCACCCTTGCTTGCAGCTGAATGATAAGGAGAGTTATTTTCGGTCCAGTGTGGGAATAAGGTTCTGCATTTGCTGTATTGTTTCTTTGTGATTTATTTGCTGGCTTCACCCCTCATTTGATTTCAGATACAAGACGCCCTCAAACCAGTTACTCGAAACACTTTTGCACAAAGCGAGACAAGTGACAGATGCATAAAGGGACTTTTCTGGTAAATGAATTTGTCATGTGATTTTTGCATGTTTGATTCACACAACACAAAAGGGGGAAGAGTACTGGCAATATGAATACGAGTGGTGCAGCGCGCTCATTAGTGCTGTATTACATGAATGGAAATGATAACAAAGGAAAGCAGAACAATATTTCCAGGGTAAAGGTTAGTGTGTCCCGGCCCCTGTGGCGTGCCCAGGCAGACGGTTCTCAATGCCAGGGAAGGCCATTGGTCAGAGAGTGGACAGCTTCAGGTGTGCTCTGTGCAGCTCCTCAGTCTCTATGGAGACTGCAAAATGCTCTGGACAGCCATTAACTCATGCAGCCATTAATTACTGTCTTCTACAGTCATCTGTCCTTAATAAAGGGAGGGATGCTGACAAAAATGTAAATCGTCTGCATGCTGCTACAATCAATTACGTTGTATTACAAAATGAATTTACTGCTGGTGTTGTGTCTCAGGAATACTGGGATACAGACTGTGTCCTGTGTGAGAAAATATCTATATTGTCTTATGTAAAGTTGGTGTATTGAATTAGTTCTTGGTGTGTTGGTTCCAGATAAAAGTAGTTGTGGTTTTTTAAATAAATAATGAAGTAAAGTGTTGTATATGTACTGAAGTTTGTATTAGGCTAGATGGGTTGCATATCATTTTGCATCTGCTACATCAATAAGTTATATTGCAGTAGTACCTGTAAAAAATTATTTTGCTCAGTCCCTTTCCCCATACATTGACTTTTCACAATTATGGTATAATAAGTATTTTATAATATCAACATATTTTACCCTTGATTTCAGTCTAGGTTATATAGGTTTTTGCAAATACTCACTTGATACTTGAGAATACTGAAGGTAAAAGCTGAGCGTGTTGTCGGTTGACACATCTCGATCAAGATAAAGAAAGACTTGGGACAAATAGATGAAAAATCCAATGGAGTTGGCTTCACGCTGCGGTGTGGTTTGCATTGACATTTGACACCATGCATATCATGTTTTTATATCTTTCGCACTCAGACATAGGTGTTCATGCGTTAGCCTATTTGAATAAACAAAATAAACCCAACTCGGTCAATTTAGAAAATTATTTAAGTTCAAGCGTTCTTTTTTGTTTCTTCTCTAATTTTCTGTTGTTTTTTTTGTTTTGTTTTGTTTTTAAAACACTTTATATAGTACCAGATGTTTTAGTTTGGGTACGCAGCAATTCCCTGTCCTCATTTTGAGTGAGTGCAAGAGGCTCTTAGCATGTAACAACTTAAATTCTGAGTTTCTTTAATAACAGAGCACTTGTCTGTTTTGGGAATGATGCAGGTAAGCTACAAACATTTTCATCCAGACATGAGGGGCTCAGCCATATGCTACAAGCTGTGCTCAGCTGCCAGGCGAAACCTCAGCACCTGTTTCTATCAGCTGTCCAGTCTGTGTGTCAGTCTGCGTGTGTTTATGATGTGGCTTCGATGGCCAGGTGGATGACATCATTTCATTTTTAGGGAATTTTCTATCAAGTATGTGTTGACGAAGGTTTCCACTGAGAGGGTGTAGTTATTCTAACATAACCTCATGTGTTGTTTGGTTTATCATGCCAGGGAGACAAACTATAAGCGATTCCTTTCTCTGGCAGAATCTCCACAGTATTTTCATAAGTTTATGTTTGAACAGCAGCGTATGATTTGCAGCCCGCAGCTCCAAAAGATGCCTCTTGCTTCCATTTGCTGTTCTTACTAAAACTTTACACAGCATAAAGTCATCTAGAGCCTAACAACATTTGATTTTATCTGTCATTACAGTTTTCAATAAGCAGTTTTGCTTTCCTCGCAATTTTGGAGAAGTCAGAAAAAGAGAAAAATAATGTGACTGTTGGTTTTCTGGTGCAGATGATATTGAAATTAAGCTTTCCTAAACTTACATGGTCGTATTCATGTTTAAAAGGTGGCCTCACTGATGTGGGATGTGATATTTACCTAAAATGGGAGTGAGACTTGTGATAGTTTAAGAAGCAACATCACTGTAAATTTGCAATTTCTAAAGGTTAAACCAATTTTTTTTCACACAACTGAAGTTATGTGGATTGATATTTTTGTGCTGCCGTTGCCAGAAATCACTTTTCAGGCAAACACTGCGGTTAGATCTGTGATACATTTTCTCTGTTTATGACGGTTAAGGTTCTAGTGGTGGCACGCTGCTCTTTTTCTGTTCAGTTGTGGTGGCTGCTTGTGTTATCTCACAGGTTCCTCTGTTTATGCCAAACTGCTGCTGGAAATATCAAAGTTTTCACATGCACCAAAGTGTTGAGATCTCAGAGGGGAATTACGCCTGTTCAAAATTCATACGTGTTATTCCTATGGTCTAAGACACTGGTTCCCAACCTGAGGGTCCCAACCCCCATTAGGGTCTGCCAAAGCTTCACAAGGGGTCATGATGCTTTTTTGATTTTAAAAGTTGTAAGAAAACTTTTAAAAATATGTATATTCTAGGCTTTTATCTCAGCATTTCATTCATTTCTGTTAACAAAACCAAATCAAATAGTTATTTTTAAACTTCAGATTATTATTCAAGATACAGATATTAAAAAAAAAGTGAACATCTGAACACAAGCTATATTTATAGAACCTTCACTCTTTGCTAAACAGCCTCATCCTGCGTCAGAAAAGTACACAGCTACAACAACCAAAAAGCTAATAAAAAAATAGTAAAGCATCAGGGAGAAGAAAGCACTGAATTTGTCAAAATACCTATTATATATGTATGATTGTTAAAAACAAACGAACAAAAACAGAAATACATAATGCAGACAGAGAATCATATAAGTTGCTACAAATAACAGGAAAACTCTCTGATGCGACATTCACAGGAAATCATTTTCACAAAATTCATCCAAACCTCTCATTTTACACCAACTTCCTGCAGTTATTGCGCTCACTATTTGGGTTAATTGTACAGTTTATCAGTTGTTCTGTAATGTTATAAATATGCATTAAGTATTGTGAAATATCCATCAGTTATGTCACTTACTCAGGGGTCACCAGTTCAATGATAGGAATGATGACCCTTAAGGAAAAAGGTTGGGAACCACTGGTTTAATAAAGTAAAAAAATGTTTGTGATGTCTTGAAGTATAAAGTCTGGAACTGCTCCATAGATGGATGGATTTGTAAAGACAGATGACACCAAGAGCACTAGGGCTGTCAAAATTGCTCAAAAATGACGTTCGAATATTCCTTCTAAAAATAACTCAAAGGTTCGAACCATTCTAATTTTTTTTTTCCCGCATTATGTCCACATAAGGGCAAACTAATACAAGGAAACATACTTGTATATGTATTAATACAAGGAAACATAACTACTTGTAAGTATTTTTATTTCAACATAAACGTCTTTGAAAACATTTACATACCTACACATTAAAACACATAAAACAATTATCTATAACATTACGTTATAAACAACCGTGGACCTCTCGCTCGCCCCCCCCCTCTCTGACCCGTGGCCACACCTCCCGCGGAAGCCCTGCGAATAGCCTTGAAGCGCCAGACTGTGACCAGCTCGTGCCCTGCAGCAATCGTTTTGGCGTCTGGTCTATTTTCTACACGAGCCGCGAGCGAATGTGTCAAGCCGGGTGACGGAGACAACAGCTGGGAGAACCGCTTGTCGACCAGCGTGGAGAAATGTGCGTCTGATGCGCCCACTCGCAAAGAGGACAGCTGCGGTGGTGTTTTTATTTTTTCTCCACAATCGAATATCAGTTTTCACATTCGAAGGTCCATTGCTTTTTTCAAATTTGAATTTAAATTGGAATTTAGAATATTCGTTGACAGCCCTAAAGAGCACCCAGGGGAATATTCTCAGTGTAGACCGAATCACCGTGACACTTGTGCTTAAATCAGTCACTTCCTGATTAACAACTGGAGATTAATTTAAATTGTGGAGAAATTGGCAAACTTGTTTATTTTGTTTGCATTTTCAGCCATTATTGTAACGTTTAAAGATAAATAGTCAAACAATGTGGTTGATCATTTGACGTCTCTGCTGTGCTTATTTTATGTCCTGTGTTGCGCTGCTAGCATCTTTGATAAACCAAAACTACCTGTACGGAAGTTAAACAATGCACTGCTGTGGACGGGGCCGCAGCAAAACATATTTTAGCTACCCAAAAAGAATCGATATCAGTGTAAGTGTACTCTACACTTGAATATTTGCTCTGCTTTAGTTTACACACTAATCAATAGATACCACAGCAGACCGGCAATTCAGTGTTCAGCAAGGTACAATTACTGTTTTTGTCAGCAGAGTCTGGTGGCTTTCATATAATGGCTTCAATTCGCCGTCAGAAAAGGCTGTCTGACAGCGAGGTAATGCGGTGAAAATATTCTAATATAGTGCACAGTTAAACTGATATTGATGGTGAGCCTGTTTTAGGTGGCTAACATCTAACTTATTTAGACAATGTTTTCGCTGTGCCATGATTCGAGGATTTTCTACCCAGAAGTTATTGTAAAAAAACATTGTGATTCGGTCTATATGTATGTATGTTTTCTGTTACTGAGAACATTACAACAGAATAATGCTCATCTGGGTATAAAAAGAAAATAATCATTCTGTGGGCCCACAAAATCAGTCCCCCACTTATTGTCTATGGAGCAGCTCTGGATTTATGACATCACAAGATTGTGACTTACTTCCCTGGTTTCTGGCCTTGAGAGAGAATAGCTCATGTTCACAAATACTGATTGAATTTTCCGGGGCCATGGAAATAACATATTAGAATTCTTAATTCAGGTGGTGTTCCCCTTAAAGACCTGTCCAAAACAGGATGCGTGGGGCTGCAAATTAAAAGCTTTCCTAATCGGGCTAAATCATTATGTTAGATCAGTGTGAGAATGAGAGTAGCAGAGCCCAAATTGACTAATATGAAAATGTCACAGACTATCACTTAAACCCTGTTAACTCTAGTAGGCAGCGTAATGTAGAATAAGGTTACAGGAGCACATCTTTAAGGGCCTCATGCTTGACTTCTTGGCTGTGTTTTCCGTTGGCAGTCCCAGCCTAATAAGAAACATAACATGGCAGGGCCTGCTCTTCCATCATCATTGCCGGGTGGAAAGTTGGTGTGCTTTGATCATGTCTTTTGGGCGCATCACTCCGGCTTAGCCTGCTGCTCGCTATGTGATAAGCCATCAGAGTACTCAGATCTAAGCCGGCAGCTCCGTGGGCTTGAGGAGAGACAGGAGAGAGTAATGGAGATGAGGAGAGAGCAGCAATGCAAATTTTGTTGACAGACTGTTGCTGCAGCTGTTCTCTTTGCCTTTGAATTCAACAATGTTACTGTCCCTCTCCACTCGTCTGTGAAGAAAAGGCCACGTTTCATTTTTAAGTCCTTTTTTAGTGGAACCACACTGTTCCTGTAGTGTATGTTGCCCTCTTGGCAATTAAAACACCTTTAATTAGATGCTCGTATTAATTGCCTCAAAAACACATGTGATTCAATTATTTTACAAAGTGTTACGTTCAGATGTAACCGCGCTTGACTGATGCAAGTTCACTTTGAAGTTGAATGCTCCGTTTTTACGCTGCTATCTTCAGTCTGTACATAAAACATCATTTTTGGACCCCCCATTATGAAAGGGTGCTCCTAATTGACGGGTTGTTGCTTGTTTATTTGATATATATTTACCAGCTGGGTGGTAATTGGGAAGCAGTAATTACCCAAGATGCAGTGCAGCGCTTCAGCAGAGGTGCTACCATGCTGATGAGTCTGGATCACAGATGAAAGTATGCAGGTTACTATTATCATCCTTGCAGACTGTTTAAATACTTGACAGCGGAGAGCAGAGATGGCTAATTGGGCCCCGTGTCCCTTATACAGTTTCATTGTTTACTGTTATGATGTACAGTGTGAGATCAGAAGCACCGTACTTTTATCTTTGTGCCTTTTTTTTCTCATGTACAATTGTTACCAGTATACCTGAGCGGTTAATAGCAACAATAAAAGGCCAGTGTATGTAAGGGCCTCGTGGATTTGGAGTCCCCCCTGATGATGTAGTTCCTTCACTGATAATGGCCTTGTTAACTGAGATTCATTACCTCTTCATTCAGAGTCCCCTGGATATTGAGGGAGAGTGTTCTCAAACTACTTGCTTTGCCACGGTGAAGTCATACTGATGTGGTTTTGTGAGCTATTCATGGAAGGTGGTGACGGTATCTTCCCCGACTCCTGATGATTCAGTTGACCTGAGTCTGGGGTGGTGGGGGTGGTATTTGACTTTGTTTGCTACTCAATTCCACTTTCACACCAACTCTCGCTTTCTCTCTCAGACACTCTCTCTCTCTCTCGCTCTCCAATTCCCTCAAACATACAGAGTTGCACACCTTGTTTGTGCGCAGGCTGCTGCTGTTTGATAGCCCGCTCTCCCAGTAGATCTTCAGACATTGTTGTTGTTTGCCTATATTGGTTGGAGTGTGTGACTTGCATTTGCCCGGGCTCCTTGGAGGGAGTTTGTTTTTGTTCTCAGTGTTGTAAACAGGGTGGGGCTCCATTCCCAAACCACTCAGTTGGAGATGGTTATTTTCACAGGAGTTATTTTTTTGTTTATCATCTCGGTCAATAGATTAGCCTGGGATGGAATTATGTGTTGGAGCAGATAGTGTGGCTAACCATTTGCTGCATGTGCTGACTTGATAAACACTTTGTCATTGTTGTTTTTGTGATTAAAAGAAGCTCTTAAGTTGATAGATCTAACTCTGTTAGGGTTGGGTGATAGTTCAGTAGTATCATTCATATCTAACAAAATGGTTTTAAGTTTAAAATTTATAGTAGTAAAGATGTTTCAACCAAAAATAACCCTTCCATTTTCATTCCTTTGAGGGTCATTCTTATACAATAATATAAATTTAGTATTACTGTAATTCCGTGAAACTGCGATATTTTCTGAGACCGTCATTGTAATGTGAAAGTCTCATACAGTTGCAACCCTAAGATATATGTATATATATATATATATGTAGAGAGAGAGAGAGAGAGAGATTATTATCACCATCAATGTGTAACCATTGTTTCTTTCAAGTTTAAAGGCAGATTTTTTCTCCTTAGTGACAGTTGAAGAAACCACAGGGTTAATTGTGGTTAGAACTTTTTTGTTGTTGCCAGGCTGTGACAAACACTTGCCAAACAGTGAAACACCTCACAAATCTGAGGTAGATTCAAAACAATTGTAATCAGAATGATTATTAACAAATTAAACAACAAATAGACAAATAACACTCAACTTAATTCTGGTCAGTAGTATGTGAAAGTGTTTTAGCTGTCAACATAAACAAAATAAAGAGAAAAAAAATATTGCACAGTATGCAGTTTGTGCCTTTTTGCAATCAAAACAAAAATAAAAGACTGAATTTGATGGCATGAAATTTCATTCATGGTTGATGATGATGTTTATCTGACATGATTCAGGCAGAAATCATGTTAACAAACAAGGAAATATATTTAAGTTTTATTCATGTTATGTTTAGTCACATTTGTTGATGCTGTGTCATATTATTCTAATAAAAAAGCCTCAAGTCAGTGACGTTAACTTGCTAACTTACAGTTAGCATTAGACAAGTAGCTAAACAGCTACTCTAGCTAACGTTATGTGGAGAATTCAATCTTGGTGCAGCCCAGTGATGTTTTCAGTGGTCAAAACAAACATACTAAAGAAAACTTCATGAGTGTGTTGAATGTTGCAACCTCATGATGTTAGCCACTGTACAAATTAGCACAGAGCAGAGACAGGCTTTCAGGCCAATTTTACATAGTGGCTAAACTGTGGAATTACAACTTCTGGTACCTTCACATGATGCTATTAGACCCAGAAAGTCTTTTTCCATAGACTTACATTGTGAAAGAGATGTCTGTATATTTTTTTGAGCCTCACAGCACCTGTGAAATGACTGGTTTCACTATCAGAATTTGATCCATTCGGTACGATAACACTATGAAAGTCTAGAAGAGCTGCAAGATTAAATCATTTTATCCCATTCAAGTTAGCGCAGCGTAAAACTGTAAGTTAGCCGCTTCGCAGGCAAAGTTTTTAGTGTGCTTGTTCTGTGGGCCCAACAGTGTGGAAGGTCCGGATGATTTTATACCCGGGAAGTCGACCCTTTTTGGCTCCATGCACCACCTAGCAACTTAGATAGAAATGAATGGAGCCCAGCCTCCAACACTGTGGTGCTTCAGTTCTCTTTATACATCCATGACTGGCTTTGTGACTGGTGTCGTCTTATTCTTCTACTACTTCCTTTTCTTCTTTAACTTCTTCTGTTTAATAGTGGGTGGCAACTAGTTTAAGGTACATTAGCGCCCCCCCTCTACAGGCGTGTGGTTAGTTTGATTATATCAAACATTTATCAAATATTTGGTACGTTTCTTACAAGGAAAACTGTATAGAGAAAATTATCATTATCATTTTATTTATATGCCCAATGTAAGGGTTCTCATTTTTAAACAAATAACAAGCAATGTGTCATCCTGCAAAGATGCATTTTTCAATTACAGAATGTTGTTTCTAATAAAACTCTTCCACAGTCACCACGTTAACTTTTTTGTTGTTTGAGATTTTAGATTTAGATTTTTTTAATACTTCTTCAAATATTATAATATATAAAAAATAATACAGTGATGATCACGTTATTTATTTTGTCCATTATCAACACCCCAGTGTTTATACAATGTAATATTCTTTTAACTTTGCTTTTAGACGGGGTGTCGGTGGCTTAGTGGTAGAGCAGGCGCCCCATGTACAAGGCTGTTGACGCAGCGGCCCGGGTTCAACTCCAGTTTGTGGCCCTTTGCTGCATGTCACTCCCTCTCTATCTCCCCCTTTCATGCTTGTCCGTCCTATCAAATAAAAAGGCTAAAAATGCCCCAAAAAATATCTTTAAAAAAAAACCAACTTTGCTTTTAGACATTGTGAGATGATAGTGCCCCTTGCTCCCATGTATAACTCTAATCACAGTAAAAACATTTGGTACTCTCAGCAAACTCGCTCAGCTCATAGCATTATTTTCTGACTTTGTTAAAAAAGTGTTTTTGCCAGATGAAAAGAATGAGGCTGTCCTCAGATGTGGAAATATCAGAAGCAAATTCAATATTGAGATTTCAGTTAAAGGCCAAAAGGTCATAATGAATTAGAGTCCCAACCCAGTTTCCAAAACAACATTTTTGTTTATTATAGCCAGTTGGCTGAACACACCCCTGGCTAGGAATGACTATGGCTAGGGATTGTCCTTTTCTAGCCCACTAGTTCTGGCCAATATCTGGATTTATGCAGACGTGCAGCATGTTCAGTATTTGAGGCTCCTGTTTATCAAGTGAGTGTAAAGGTAAGATCCACACAGAGATCCTTGTCATGTGATACATCTGTGGCTTTCACTGAGCGGCTCTGCATTAGATGCTGCGGCTGTGTGTAAAGTCCCTTTTAGATGATGGGAGGCTGCAGTGGCTGATCTTGCAAAGGTCTCACCAAAATCACGCAGCAGCAAGCACAGCAGTTTGTTGTGTGACGTGCAGCGGGCGGCAAGTTTGAAGTGGACAGCGGCTAGAATTTGGAAAATCTGTTGTTTGTGAGTGGGAAACTCATCCTGCTGTGCTGCTGCTGCAAAGACTGTCAGGGTCTCATTGCACTAAATGCAGAGGCGAGACGCAGCTGTATAAGCTTCATACAGCCATTTAAATCCAGTTCTCACTCCTTATATGAGTTCTAAATATGCTTATGTCTTTCAGTACATTACAAGACTGCCACTACAACATGCAGTTGTCAATCTCAGACAAGAGCAGTATGAGTGATGCAGTTTACTCAACCATATATTTTACAGGGGAAAAAACACCAAACTTCAGTGAAATGAAAGGTTATGAATCCATCATAGCTGCACAATTTATCAAATCAAAATCATGTCGTCGATTAATCTCAAATACAGTTTGAATGATTATAGGAGATGCTTCAGCAGCAGTTTGTGTAATAGCCTGGTGCTGGTAGTATTCCCCTGTTTCCTAAGATAAATGTGCTTTACCTCTGTACAGTAGCATGCACACGCACGCTGGTAGCCAAGTGACACAACAGCGGGCGGTAACAACAGGCACGTATGTAGCTCTCGTGTAAAGACGTTATCTGTGAAAAACAAACTGAGTGTTCTCAGTGTTGAGAAAAACTGTAGACAACAGCAAAAAGTTGGTGTTGTACAGGATGGACCTTTTGGAGTTCAGTCATGAGTTTTGTATAAGAGCACAAACACATAACAGGGTGTCTGCAGGTCCTTAAAAAGTCTTAAAATGTCTCAAATTCAACTGTATAAATATTGGGCCTTAAGAATTTGTGTTGTTTTAATTGTCACAAATATTTGAGCTAATGTCATTTAACCATTTTTTAAATTTCTTTTTGCCGAATGAGTCAAGCTCTCCTGTATAAAAAGTACACATTTCTGATGTTACAAATTTTTAAACTCACCACTGAACCTAATACTTAACTTTATTCTTGCACTTACCTGTTGGCTAACTCACTGTAATTACCATAGTCCTACATAAAACCTACCTCTGCATGAAACAACATACATATACTACTTACCTTTATACTTACCTGCAATGTTTGGATAAGAAAAAGGTTGTTTGTCCAAAAAGTCTTAACATTGGTTAAAAATTATTTTAAAAAGCAGTAAATTTAAGTTTCTGATACCTGCAGACACCCTAACATAAGCTCCTGAATAACTATTTCATAAACCAGCATTTGCAGAGGACCTGAATGGGTCAATGCCAACTTAGCCCCATGACCCTGACGTTCAAGTGAATGCACATTTATATTGGGAATGCAATTTTTGTTAAATGTTTTTGTGGCTTGCAAGACATTTATCTAAGTGACTACCTGTCTAGTCTGAGAAGAGACAAAGAGAAAGACCGAGAGAGAACCAGAGAGTGTATGAGTGGGTGAGTGAGAGAGAGAATCTGAACTGGAACTGAAACTTTATTTGTTACTTAATTTGTTCCAGGCACTATAGTGAAAAGCATGAGAAAAGATCTAATCCTGTACATTAGCAGTGATGTGACTAGACCTTCAGTTGCAGATCTGAGTCTTGTAAACGGTGATGACGAACGGTTGTACCAGAGATTCATTTATGACAGGAGTAGTTTACGAATTGGTCAAACGTGTTAAACCACATCAGATATGTGGGGTTGTGTACAAAAGGGACATAGATTTGTTTCACATTATTGTTTTATTTGTATTTAGTAAATATTTCCGTTTTCAGTGAGTGAAACTGACAAGTGACATCAAAGTGCCTTCATGCACACGTGCTTCAGAGTTACTTTCCTCTCAGCTCGCTGCTGTTAACCATTTACTATTTACTGTTTACAGCCTTTTGTTGGGAATGCACTGCACCTGTTGTAAACACTGTGAATATGGTGCGGCTTAAGCAATCAGCTGTTCTCAGGTATTGGCTATTTTTCTAAAAGCCTTTTTATGTTGTGTATGTGGAGTGCATGATGTACAAGCTTTTAATGTGTTGACCAATCAATTCCTCGCGCTGAAAACAACTCACAGTTAAAAATGAGTAAATCAATCTTTTCATATCCTGCTACAGAGAGGATTTGGGCCAGGATTTTGAGTGCATTTCTGTGTACTTCATACACAATTGTATGCAGTGATTGAAGGGCTAATTCAAAGAATTTTAATCACTCCGACCAACCCTCTTGCAGTGTCATCTTTTTTGCAAATTCCCCATAAAATGAATAGATGAGCAGTCTCTTTATAGAGCATAATGGCTACATTAGAATATGAGATGGATAGCAGATGAAAACTCTGTATCCTTCATGCACTCTTTCTCTTTCACTCAGTCACTCTGATCTCTTCTATCAATAGCGGCCCTGTGTAAAAGACCTTGCAGGCCACAGTGAAGTGTTCAGTTGAACCTCACATAGACAGAGGGATGGAAAAAGCAGAGGTGAGAACAATTTGAGCAGTAAATTGTAGAGTAACTGGCGCGGGATCGACTGTTTCAGAACCGGGCTTAGCTAATGTATGATTTCATGCCGTGGAACCAATAATAGATTTGTTTTGTCTCCACCTTCATTGATTGCAATGCCACACCCTCCTACCAGATTCACAGTGACAGCTCTTTTTCCACCAAGTGAGATCATGCCATTGGAGGCTGTGTGTTGTTTTCATCAGGGCCAACCACATAGTGCCAGTCAATATGTAAACAATGGTGGAGACAGTTTCTCATTGCCTAACTGACATTTCTCATTGCTTGGCTGATGATTCATCTGAGAGATGTCATCTCGTGAAGTGTTTTCAGGGTGCACTGTACTTACGGTGGTTTCAATAATTCACTCTGTGATCTTTGTCCACCACATCCACTGCTGTATACTGTATATGCTAATACTGGAGGCCTTTCGGGGCCACTCACTTCATGTTTGGACTCTGATCCATAAATAAGCAACGATTTTCCAGATCATGTGACCAGACTTGGAAAAACAAGTTCTTGCAGACAGTACTGTTGCCCGTGTGTTGTCATCAGCACAAAGGTCTACAAGTTAGTATGTATTGAGGTGATTACTGTAAATCATAGAGGATAATAATGTATGTTATATGTTGATTTACTTTGTGCTTTGCACGCAAATCCTTGAACTCACTGAGTTTGTTGAACATTAGAAGTAGCTTTGTTCATGTCCAAAATAACTTTGCATCAATTGATAAAACAGCTTTTTGTCATGTGCTCAGGTGCTTTGAAAGGACTGAGCCTGGTCATATAAAATGCTTTTCCTTTTTTTATTGAAGGCAGAATGTGCTATGCATTAGTGTTGACTGATATGGGGTTTTTGAGACTGATACATATTTTAGAGGCGGGGAAAAAAAAAATCACTGATAACCGATAAAGTGATTTTTTTTTTTTAGGTGGAATGAAAATAGACCTTTTCTGTGTGGATTGGTCATCGATTTTGCATTGATTTGACTAAACAAAGGTACTCGGGAGGCTTCTTAATTTTTTTTTTTTGATAATATTTAACATTATTACATACTGTCAACCAATTCTATAAACTCAACACCCAAGATTAAAGAATACTTTATTTGTCCCACAGCACTTTGTCTTGGACATTAAGGCTGCCATATAAAGATACATATTGCAGAAACAGATGTTGATTGTATTTGCTAGATCCCTGCTGAATTGGATGAAACTGTGTAATGGCACCAATTCTAAAACACTCCAAGCACAGTTTCCTGTATTATGTGTTCTGTATGGTAAAGTTTACATCTTTAAGTTTTTATATTGGCATGCATCAGAAAAAATATACAGTGATACCGATGTCTGCATTAGCCCATATTGGCCAGTAGAATCGACTGACATATAAAACGGTCGAGCTCTACTAATTTGAGATGAAATTGTATATATACATAGTCTTTGCATACAATTTACAATAAAATTCAAATAATATTGCTGACTAATATTTCCACAGCACTAGGGCTGGGTGATATAGCAAAAAAAAAAAAAAAAGTAGTTTCAAAGGAGTACTCCACTGAAAACCTGTCATTTTAACACAAGAGCTATGAGGAGGCAATACCAAGACACAGACAGAGACAAATTCAATTCCGCGTGGCATTAAAAAAAGTCTTAAATCTAACTTGCTTTAGGCTGTTGGAACCTTGATCCATACCAAACAGTGAAGTTGGGTTAACTGTTCATATAGACAACCAACTATAGCGGCATTGTGTTTTAACATTCTGCATAAGTCTGCTGTTTACTGACGTTATAATAGGATTAAACTGTGTTATCCACATTCTGCATGGTTTTTGTCCTGTAATTTAATGGTTTCCACTGTAGAAAATAAAAGAGAACTGCCATATAATAGTAATGACAAACTCAAGTGAAATATTTCTCTCCCTCTGACTCCTGGTAAATAATAGCTGTAGGTGCCTTTTTTGTTTTACGCCTCTTCAGATGCTGTGAGATTTGGTCAGTGACACCTGACTGACAGTGGAACAGACGTGAACTCCTCCTTGTATAAAGTCACCTGGCAGTGAGGTTACAGGAGGCAAAGATTTTCCTCGCTTTCATGTTCTGGGAGTGAAACCATAGATATTTCTCTCCACTCGTGCTAATGTAAATGATTTGCATGGAGTTTGTCCCTGCTGATTAAGGCTGTTTGGACTGTTCTTCTTTGGAACCGTGCCAATTGAATTTTCTGCCTTCTAACACGCTCGGAGAGTGGGGAATATGGTTCTCATTGGGGCCTGAGGCTTGATCTCCTCCTTGCCTCCCCCAATCCTTTCACATCACTCTGACAATTAGTGAGCTCGACCATCCCCAGATGACACACGTAATTAAAGAGTTGGCATTATAATTACAATGTGTTTATTGTCTGTTTATGGGTTTTGTGCGGTGCAAAACGCGCTGGGAGATTTCTTTGGTGTAAACGGATTGAGGGCTGTTAATATACTTGGTGGTAAATGCGATTTCATGTGGTTAACATCTCGATATCTCCTTTATCAGCCCTTTGACAGTTGCTCTGTTTGTAACGCAATTTGGCTGACAGCAGAAACTGGCACCCGAAAAAAACAAATTATTTAGTCATGGGCTTTTAACGGGCACAACGGTAAATGCATGTTAAGTAAATGATGCAATTTATTCCCTTCTCCTCATTGCCAGGCTGGCTGCCACGGGACTTCTGCCAGCTTTAAATAAGTGGTACCCAGATGGTATTCGCATGATGCCCACTTGGTTACAAAATGGTCCTGGGGAATAAAGCTGACTGCCACAACATCCAGTGGGTCAGCCGGTGAGCCTGTTGCTTTTGCACTCTGCGTGTGCAAATGGGTTAATGTTGTGTCACTTTGCTGAATTCTTGGGGAAGGTTGTATCTCAGGGGGTCCTAAATGAATTGGAAAAGAGCCCCGTTAATGAGGAGGGCGGGATAGAGCGATAGGAGAGAGAGATTCTCTGCAGGAGTCTGTCTTTTTTTTCCTCTACTAATGTCGAGTTTCTTGATTCCTCAGAAAAGAGCGAGGGAGGCAAGTGATGAGCTTTGTCTCTGGAGTAATATAAGTCTGTCAACAATGTGATTTCTTTACCGTCTTATCTTAAAAATGTCAAAGTCTCGTCTCTGCATGCATTTTGCAGTGTTCCTCCTGCTCTGCAGCTGTGCCGGTCTCTGTGCTGGCTGCCTCCTGGAGAAGTGGTGAACTGTGTCATCTCTAGCCACTAACAACCAACAGCTGCAGCACCAGCCACCGCTGCAGATCGAGGGACAATGTGAAACTGATTTCCTAACGCAGAGAAACAAATAAACAAAGCCCCTGGGGAAAAAAAGAAACAACACCACAAACAACACACAGCTTATGCAAATGCTGTGGAAATGTGTTCGCGGATCGATAAGCCCTATTTGTGTACGAAGAGACTCTAGGACAAGAGTGACCATTTTACACAGAGATACACATTGCTAAGTTTGCTATTTTATCTGCAGTAGCTACCCCCGAACATCTGTTTAGTTTTTATCTTCAACAGTACATGTTAAACCCACACATTATGATGAAACACAAACTATTTGTTGTTGAGTTGTGACATGAAACGACTCAGAACAGGGCAGGGTGCTCGCTGCTGTCTGCGCATAAAGACACCAGATGTTCGAGGCAAAGTTTTTAGTCATTGTGGTGGGAGAGGGGTCAAACTGTCAGTGGGTTAAAGGTCGAACGGCATAAAAAACTGCAGCACCCACACAGTTAATTAGAGATGAGAGATTTATTGCGGAATGGTATATTTATGTTAAGTTCCACTTTTGCTGCTGTTGTTTTGAACCTGATTGTAAAATATGAGTGTTCTGTCAAAGTCTGTTGCAAGACATGACCATTTCTTATGTGAGATATCAGTTTTTTCCATGAATGAAAAATGAAATCTTAACAGCTTGTCCCATTGTTTAGCTTTTTCTCCCAGTCACCTTGTAATTGTTTCTGTGTCATAAGCAGCTATTAGTATTGCTAGAAAATGGTAATGCTTTGAGAGACTCATCTCTTTGAGAGAATGGCTCTCTATCACACTCTCACATTCTTTTAAAAGGGAAAAGGAAGATGAATTTTGCCCATAAAGGCTGTATCACAAGGGCTTTTTATCCTAAATGGCTCTGGGGATTGTTATCTGTGGGAAGTGTGTCCTGCCTCCGTCGTGTTCAATCAAGTGTCCACTTAGCTGTGACTGGGAGTAATTGTTCCCAAGTGGGCCACACACTGACCTGTTAATGTCTGCGTTGACCCTCTAACCTTGTCAGCACGTCTTGGGGAGGAGTTTAAATCATGTGGATCTCCTCCGTGTCTTTACGCTACTGGGTCAAGTGGGCGTCGGCCCTGAAAGACCACTCTCTTGTAATTGTCCCCAGCAGCATGGGTCAGCCATGGGTGTTCCCAAAGACTGGCTCTTATTAGATGAGGTACTGGGAGTGGTGTGACTTAATGGGTCAAGCCATTGATCCGATACAGCACCAATGTCCCCCAGTGCAGTCACAGTCTCTGCACTACCTGATCACTAACTTGAGTCTGGTTGAGGGACTCTAAGTTATGCCGCAATTCTGCTGCATGGTACTGCACGGCTCTACTCAGCTCGACTCGTTTTTTGCTTTGTTTTTTTGGTTTTCCACGAGCAAAAGTTGTGTCTAGTACCTGGTGCTTATTTTTGGTACTACAGAAATCTGATTGGACAGAGAGAACCATGACTAGCGCGACACAGATGGAACAAACCCACTATTTCTAAGTAGCCAAACTAACGGCAGTAGCGACCATATTTTTTCCTTTCATTCAACTTAGATTTTAAAAAATGGCAGCCTGCAAAACTTTGCCGTACACTACACCATACAGTTGACAAGGTGTAGACATTCCTGTTTAGTTGCCAATTAAAGGCACAAATTATATATATAATAAAAGATGAAATTTTATTAAATGTTTTCATGTTTTAATCCTCTGACGCTGACTTTGTATTGGCTCTTTTTCTACACCACATGGAATATGAGAGCCGCCTCAGTCAACTGCGTTACTAAAAGACAGGCAAGCTGTGGAGATGTGCTACTAAAAAGTATTGATTTAAATTTCATTTCCTGAATTACCATTGTTTGAAAATATGTTACCTTACTTTTACATGCGTGAAATGGTCCAAAATGATCACTTGAAATGTGCTACCCAACCAAATTATTCAAACAGGACATGGTTATGAAAGGATTTGCAGTCAGGCCGCTGACCTTGTCTTGACGGGTTGTTTTGCAGATCTAATTGGTCATATGTGCAGGCGACGGGGTGTGGTGTTGCATGTCATAGTTCCGGGGCGGGAGCATGTCTTCAAAGTCATACCTGTGATTCAGTGAGTATTGCATTGAACTGGGCGATATGTAGAAAACCAAATATCAAAATATTTTGAACAAATACCTTGATATCGATTTTGTTGTGATATTTTAGGGATGCCTATTGGTGCTTTTACAAAATATGTACATAATGGCAGTAATGTGGATGTAACGACTGAGTGGGTAAAGGCAAATAATAGCTAACAGCTAGAACAGTCAGGGAAGTTCAGAAAATTTAACGCGTTACTGTACTGCAGCCTTTAAAACCAGAAAAGAGAATAATTACGATACTGCGACATTCAAAATCTATGTTGCCCAGCTGTGTGGTGAAGATGATGACCCGGCAGTATCTTGTGCTATAGCTATGGCGATCAGCTGAGAATCCTGCCTACACTATTGGCAGTGGAAATTGAGATAGAGAAAAGGACCTGTTACCAAAAGTGAGCTGAGACGAGTCAAGCCGTACCATGCTGAGTCTCTGTCTCACTGACTGTATGGATGCCGAATGCATTATTTTTAAATATCATCTCTCATGTCTGGCTTATTGTGCCCTTCTCCTTTTTCCTTCTCAGATATGCTACTTTTGCCCAGTTTGAATAGACAAAGTTCCCCATTGTAATTCATGGTGTAATATGAGAACAGCAACAAATATTTTTGTATGTGGTGTTTTTTTAGACCTGCAGCTAGTGGTCTGTACTGATTTTAACAGCAAAAATTTGGTTCCCCTTTTGGATGCTAGTTTCTGACCCTTCTCATAGCCCTCAACAAGGTTGGACAGCTTCAAATGCCTGTCTAGTTTGCCTGGAAACTCAGAAATGAGTGGCAATTAACACACATGCTGCAAAGTGTCTGTATGCAGAGTTTCCTCAGAAACTGACAAAGTTTGTAATTTGAGTGAAAAGAGGGGATTACAACCACATGTTTCAGGAGTAGGAAAGAGTGGAGTGTTGAGCAGCTGGCATGCAAAAGGCCACAAAGTGAGAATGCTTTGCAGTCGGAGGTTGAAATATTAACTTTATGTCGGCGTCTTAGCCCATAGTATATCTCAAAGTGTTTGGTTGTTTAGTCTTTTTTATGGACACATTGCTCAATAAAACGTAACCACTTTTTAAAATCCAGTGCTTGTTAATTTGCAATAAAGACTCAGAATCAGAGCAGCCTCTTTAGTGTACATGCACTCCCATGCTATTTTAACTTCGCTTTGGTGAGAATCCACATAAATCCCATCTCGTCTGAATCCTCTCATCAGTTAAAGCTTGAGTAAGCTGTATGTGGGATATATGGTGGTTAGCTCAGCTGAAGTCACAGAGTGCCCTCCGTTGTTGTTCTCAAGTGAAGGGATATTGAGGGACATTGAAATTCAATAGCTCAGCCATAAATCCATAGGTGTCTGGTGTTGTCTGTTGGGATCAACATACATTTTGGTATGTAATGACAGGGATGCAACAGAGTAATCAGAGGGGTCTTATCTGGAGCCAATGGCAGGCCCAGGAATGTGGACAGGCTGTAGAAACAACGGCTGCACTAATGGGGTTAGTTGAATTCCACACTGGTGAATTATGAGGAGTTGGGACGTCGGGGCTGCGGTTTGTTGTGTCTGGTTGGAGAGCCACACCGCTACGCACAGAAACAGAGTTATAGATTTAGTTTTTGACACGCTTTCTCATACAGCGGGCCAATTAACTGGGAGCTGAATTGCTTTGCTGTGCTTCTAGAGACAGCCACATTAAACAGCAAAGTGGTACACACATATATCACAGGGCAACAAGCCACACATGCAGCCATGACTCCTGTGACAGGGACAAAACCAGAAGCCATCCATTCTGCTGCCTCATTTGCATGATCTGAGCCGTATCTGGAAGTCATTAGCATCTTTCCACTTGTTTATCTGGCTACAGATGAATGCTTTTGAGCCTAACACCAGGTTTTTGAATAAACAAAATGTTGTTTCAGATGTTTTTTTGTAGCGGTACAAGTCATGCATCATATGTATATATATATATGTATATGTATGTTGTTTTTTTGTTTTTGTTTTTTTTTTTACAAAGTTGGAGACCACTGCAGGGTTTTTTTCTTTATGCTTTTCTGTATTTTGTGTCTTATATTTAGTGTTACAATAAAGGATATTCATATTTAACGTGAACAAAGTGTCAGATAATTAGGGAAACGTATATAGAAGTAATCCCTGTGAGCAGAAACCTTCCGATTTCCTACTGTTCTGAACATTCCACTTGCTGTTTTTTCTACTCCGCCCACAGTATCACTTCATATTCTGTGGGACGTTTTTATACGGTCATCTGCTCCAGTTACTATGGCGCTATATAGGCAAAAAATAATTATGTTTATTCTAAATACAAGCAGTGATAATTACATCTTATTTTGAAAGACAATTCTCACCTTTACTTAAGAAGACAAAAATATACATTGTATTGTTGCTTTAGTAAAATGTAGCTTGTTTCATAATGAAAACACCCCTCGTTTGAAAATGGTTTGATTCTTTTTGTCTTTTTGGACGCAGCTGTTACAAGAAAACAAGAATGCACAAAATTTGAGAAAACTAAATGAGGAGAGTGAGAATGCACATGTGTTGGAATGACTAAAGCAGATTTGAGGAGGGCCCATTCACCATACCTTTTCAGTGGCCCAGCCATTTCTGTGGGTGGGCCTGCATCAGGGAAACGTAATTTTGGTTGCTGATATTGTTAATATCTCCCCAATGTCGGATAATATTCCTGCTGGAACATGTCTGATTAAGGTTTAGAAGCTTTTATTGGTGATTTTTCATGGTAGAAAGTGCTGCTATTTTCCGTTAGTGCTACATGTTTGGACTGAGTTGGTGCATAAGGGGTCAGAGACGGAAGACCCACAAAAGTTGTCCAGTCAGAGCAGACTGGGCTTTTTTGGGAGCAGTGCTTAAATCTGAGCATTTCAGACAGATGATGAATACGAGTGTTCCAGCAGAGACAGTATGAGGAAAATAAAGTGTCTGACTATTAGGGCATGTAAACATGTTCTGGTTGAAACCTTAAATACAAGTAGGAACCTGAACAAGAGCATAATGACCTGTTTGTTGTAAATTGTTTATGTTATTAACTTGTAATGTAATTTTTGTAATGTTGAATCGGTAATGTTTAAGGTGTCATTGCTTTTTTTCCTCACATAATTCATTTTTACTTATTTGGAAATCTTAAATAGAAGATAGAGTATGTATTGTTGTGGTATCTGCCACAGTTGACATCACGTACAGCTATATGAAATACATGCAGCACGTGTTGTATGTGGGCATATCAAAGTACTCTAAGACATTAACAAAGGTCAACCATGTGACATGTTTACTGTTTTAAGGTGAGAAATCAACCACAGAAACTATGATGCACACACGCTTGCTTGTATTTTACATCATGTGTCCGTCACAGCCGCTTATCAGCATGTCGAGATATGAAAGATGACTTGATATGCATATAGGCCAGGAGATGACAACAGGAATCAGTGTGTCATAACATATCAAATACTTGTGGCTGACGATGATCACTTTTACTTTTGCCTGTTCTTATGTCATTTCTGTACATGTGGGCTCATTAGACCATGGTAGGGGCTTTCCCCACCTTTTCACTTCCTGTTTGTAATAGTTGTCTCTTTCCCCTTCCTTCCTTCTCTCTCTTTCTCTCTCTCTGTGTTTGTGTCCTCTGTGAAACCCCAGTGGTCCTGCCCTCAAGACTGTGAGCTGAATTCTGATTGGGGGAATGGAGTGCCAATCTGTCCTGCACCAGTGATCAGGGTATGTGGCAATCCTCCCACTAACTCGTCTCTTATTTCATACAGTAACGTGTGTGCCGTTTGTCTGTGAAGTGACTCCAAAGCACTGTTAGGTCTGACTATTAGGCTTATTTGTATCAGGCCATAATAAGCTGGAAGCAGATCCTAACAGATGTATTCTGAGCTTTTCATCACTTTTATTGCTCAGCTGTTAGGCCAGTGAGCATGGATATGAATGATAAACACATATAGTACAGAATAGTGCTGAATATTTCCAGGAAAATATCTTATTATGATTTTACTGACCCTCAATATTGCAATTATTTTGTATAAATTAAACTGCAGGACTGTGTTTGTGGAGACTGGTTCCAGGGCTCTGAATTGCTGCTCACGAATCTGATTTTCCAGCAATTTAAAAAGTTCTGGGACTTCACTAAGTTCAGGATCAGCAAAGCCAATGATGGCTACTTCACAACTCCTAATCGAGGAGGTCCCGATTCCCGAGACGAATATGCTTAAAACAATGATATGATATTCTTATACTTAACTATAAGATCCTAACAGGGATTCACTATCTGTCCACTTGCGTCATTTTAGCCACCTAGCTAGCTGCACATTACCTCTCTGAAAATGATGTAAAGATCATTTAGTGTATTTGGAGATCACTCTTATGGGAATACTTTACCCATAGAATGATCATTTGAATATCCATTGCTCACCCTGTCTTACGTTGAATTCATGAAGAAAACTTTTTTTTTCACTGAAGTAAAGGTGGGCCATGTTTAACAAAAGCATAACTATACTAAACATCGGTTAACAAACTATCACAGAACTGGTGCAGTATAATCCAAGTCTCATTCATCTAGTTGTTTGCTCAGTACTTCCCAAACACATGCAATTTCACTAAACCCTTACTACTTAAAACGAAGCAAACATGGCACAAATTCACTGGTCCAGCTTCTCAAATGTCAGTTTTGCTGTTTTTCTTCTGTGAGAGTAAACTAAATATTCTTAGGTTTGTGCTGTTGGTTGGACATGTTAAGACATCACCTTGGCTCTGGGAACTTGATGGACCTTTTTGGCTGTTTTACTCTTTGTAGACCAAACAATTAGAAGATAAACTGGAAGTGACTGAATTAATTGATAATGAAAATAACCTTTAAAAGGAGCTAGGGGTGGTGAAAAAAATCCTTTCAGGCAATAATCTCATTTCTTTTCTTCTGTGATTCTGAATCAATTCACAACTTCCAAAATACATTTTTAAAGACATTACTTTACCTCCATCTGTCAGTTTTGAATTGCCATGTACCCTTTGCAGCTTCCACAGTAGATTATGTAGTCGTAGTTTAAGCCGGAAATGCAGTCTTTGCAGCAAGCAGGATGGGTACTGGCTAGTCACTCGCTGCTAACGTTAGCTCTTGGAGTCGGTAGCCTATCTGTGTGTATGTGTTGGTAAACACAACTGTTGATTATGTCGGAGAGTGTGTGTTCTGTTGCAAGTGTCTGTTATATGTGGGGCACATGCCGATGTGAAACTGTACTTGGGCAAATTAAATGGGCCAAGCCTCCACAGTTAAATACATTAATGGTAAACCCTGTGTTTGTCACGTCAGTTTCCTCATACACTCTCTCCTGTCATACAAACACTGAAAATCCAGATGCAGTGCCACCAACCTCCTCACCCTCTCATCCAGTCCAAGTGCCATATCTGGGGGGACAGGGTCTTCTCTATTTTGCACCCCCCTTCTAGAACTCTCTCCCCAACACCTCAGACATTCCCCCTCACTCTCCTCTTTCAAAACCCACCTATTTAAATCTGCTTTTAATCTGTGATCTATTATTCTCCCCACCTGGCTTCCTTTTTTATTGTTTTACTTGTTTTTATGCCATTATTGCTTTTTACTGTTTCTGTTACTGTTTTTATTATCATGTAAAGTACCTTTGAGTACCTTTTAAAGCGCTATATGAATAAAATGTATTATTAATAATACTGAAAAAGCCATCCATAATTGGCTAAGTATTCAGGTGAATGACATAATAACTCTTACACAAACTTTACTCTGTTGTTATGCCATAATTTGCCAGCTGCCTTTCATAGTGCACTGCGGACTGGAGTGGAACCTGAAATTAGCACCCCCATGTATGGAATTGAGAATCGATTTTTGAATTAGGAACTGAGAAATTGAGAATCCATTCTGAATCGAATCGTAATCCCAAGAATTGACGTCAAATTTAATTGCGAGAAAGATTAGTGATTACCGAAAATATTGCTTACTACCGAAAGATTCACCGTCCTATTAGGCTATAATTACAATAATGGGCTCTAGTTTCGCAGACCGGGTGAGGCGGGGGCGCAGTGCACCTGCGCTTCGCCAAATGGGTGTGGCCAGGCGGATTTTGCCTGGCGCAGCTACTCCTCCTACGCAGAAGAGAGCAGCAGCATCAGATGGCCAAACTTCTCCCAGGAGGAAACTGATGTTTTGGTCCGGGAGGTCCAAGCTCGCAATGTCTGAATATACGGAACTGCGAGCAGACCTCCACGGGCTGATGATGCAAAGGTAGCCTGGAAGGAGGTCACCACAATTGTAAATCAATGTTGCATTTCTCTCATGCGCGCTTGCGCTCTCTCTTTCTCTCTCTTTCTCTCTCGCAGTCTCACTCTGTTTCTTTTCTTTTGACTTTTCTAAGATGACAGATGCTGAATATATACTCCCTATCTGATGCTGTGGCTGTTTGTGGTTGGCTGAGAGGGATGTGAACTCATTAGTTTGCAGCTGTGTTACGCGTGCCAAACGGTGCCAAACGGTGCCAGTCCCCTTTGATCTGACATCAGATGTGACGGGACAGTCGATACAGAGATACATTTATGTGCTGATTGCAGATAGTTGCATTGAATCGTGGTTTTTCGAATTTATTGCATTGTTAATGTGCCTGACATTCTGGAAACCTGCCTGTGAGGTTTTGGTGATGTGTGTGCACTGTCCGCCAGTCAGCCAAACTTTGGCTTACACCGGCTGCGCTCCGCCTGCGCTGACAGTAGACGTGGTTTCAGTTGGCGAGCTTTTAGCGCACCTTCAGTAAAGCCTTTTGGCACGAAACTGTCACTGCGCCAGGCTGGATCTGTCAACACCTCCCCCTGCTGCGCCGCCACACCCATCTCAGCGCACCTCGGTCTGCCAAACTACCAAACTGAGCGCGCCTCAGGTTGCGCTGCTCGAAACTAGCTCTGCGTGGGGTTCGCCACCCTGCGCTGCGCTGCACTGGGAAACTAGAGCCCAATGTTTTAATATAATCATAATTGTCAAGAATTCTCAAAGATCTTCCTCAGAGTGCATGATAAGCTCAGATGTTTAAATCAAAATTCATAGCAATTTTTCCCTTCAGTGTGACTGTAGTAAAAACACAGATTTTTTTATTATCATTTTTTTTTTTGCTTGAGGGTACTTATTTATCTATGTATCTTTTTAGTTAAGTATAAATACAGTATGGTAAGAAAGGTTATAAATTCATTTTTTTAATATTATATATAAGATCTTGTCATTATAGGGTTTTCTTGTAAATATATTAATATGAAAACCTGTGCTCCTATATTTGCCAACCTCTGCTAATTGAAAATTTATGATAATAATAGTAAGAATAATGGTAATAACAATACTGTTAATTGCACATCTAAAATCAATCAAATTAAAACAGCATATTGCCCTCTACCTGAATGTTGCACCGTCAGCTGCTTTGTGTTCGTGACTCTCCTTTGTTTTGCAATATCTTTGGCATACTCTAGTCTTTCTGTCCCTCTGCTCACCTCTGTCTGCCCCGGGAGCCCTGATTGGCTGAACACTTTCTGCACTATAGTCTGGCTGCTTGCCAGCCATGCTGCCAGTGGCTGCCGTGCCCCCTGATCAGAAGAGAATGTGACATTTGTGCAGAGGTAATGGAATCTGCGTGCAATTAAATCTCTGACTGTGAAGAGGAGTCTATCTCCTCCCCGCTCTCCCCCCATCTCCTGCCATTGCCAGCAGCAGGGGGGGTCAGGCACAATGATGAAACCTTCCCAGCAGGCCCCTCGCCGCCCTCTCTTTCCCAATCTCCATGTCAGGTTGTGTTTTTTAACTTTGCCGCACTAGCCCTGCCTCTATCTGGCAATTAATTACAGAAAACGTCCATTAGGAATCTCTCCAAATATTGCGTAAGAATTAATATTCAATTATAAAAATTACATTACAGGGCTGCGACGTTACCAATGCTTTAATGAATTCTGCTGCAGGTGACAGTTGTTATTTTGCGGCGACTGTTGTTGGGCAGTTAAGCATGTTTTGATATATATTTTTTTCGTAGGGGGAGTGGTAGAGCGCAAGATGGAGAGAAAGGGAAGGAGGCAGAGGGCAGATTCATGCATGGGCGAGCAGAGGGTCATATCTCTCTGCTCCTCTTTCTCCGCTGTCCTGCCACTACACTTAACGCCTCATTTGTGGGCTTTGTGGCCAATGGCTTGAGTCTGTGATCTGCTGCCATAAAAGGCAGCTTTTTCCTCTCTGCTGATGGGGCACTTGCTTGTGGGTTAATACCAGACCCCCTCTATAGGCGGACTCATATCTAATGGATATGTGTATCCCCATCAGGAGGATAGCTCATAAACATAAAACTCGCTGCTGCCATTGTGCTTGGTGGGGCTGGTTGGGAAGGACAGAGCCACGCCATGCAAGCATTTCCCTTGAACTTGTGTAGGAGTAGTTCCTATCTGTGTTTCTTGTGCACACTGGGTGGACAGAGATGCAGGATATCCAGGTCAAGGTTTGGCTCCCTGTGTTGCTCACACCCTGTGTGGGTCTGTCTAAATGGCACAAGCTTCTCTTCACTGGACACACTATTCAACAGCATGTTCCAGCTCATTTAAACAATGAAATATTACATTTTATTTTTCCAGTGCTGTTGCCGTGTCTGAACCCAGCTTTAATGTGACTGTTTATCCGTCACGTTCAACTCTTTTTTTCACATCCAGCTTCCCTGGTAATGTGTTTTGTCATGATGAATTATTAATGTCAGCATTGGTTGAAGGGAGTGTTGTCTCAGAAAATAAGAAGGTCACTCTGTTTCTTCTTCTCTCTTCACCCAAGGGTTAATTTGAACCAACAATCAAACGAACCTCCCCATTTCCTTGCTGCTCTGTGGGTCGTGATGAAAACTGCCGGGTCTCAACTTTATTCACCAACATCCTGCTAAACAAACACAACACTATTCCTCTCAGCTCTCTCTGTTTTCCTCTGCTGCAGATGGCTTTGCTGCGTTGTGTGATACAGAGGAAAAGGCTTCGCTCGGGGAAGGAGAGAGAAAGAGGCTTACTCCATTAGTGTCATTCGAATGGTGAATTAGATCAGTCTGACAGATAGATGCGGAAAATTGTTTTAATTGTATAATTATCCGCGGCTAGCCACTTGTGCGGAAAAGTGCTGTGATGTGGGTGAAGGCCGGGGAAGAGCACATTTTGGCCTTTATGTGCTTATTTTGTCTTTGTACAGGAAATGAACAACAATCGGGGGTCCTGAGGATAAAACATAAACACACCAAAACTCGCAGACACTCACACTCCCCCCTGGGCAGGTTGTGACATGCTCAGTGAGATGCTGCTCTTTGCAGTAATGTGTCTGGCCAGTGAGCCTTCTCCTCAGGCAACGAGGAGGCCGCCTGTAGCCGCCTGATCAAGATGGCACAACTTAACACAAATGTTACAGCCATGCAGAATGGCTCGCTTAACACTGCTGGAGCTCTGAAATGAGAGAACTCGCTTAATCACATTCGGCTCATTTCTGATAAGATGTAAATGCAAGGCTACGGACAGATGGCACTAAATCTTTGGCTTTATTATCCCTCACTCTTTTTCTACCGTTTCTTTCCCCCTCCTGCAAAACATTCCCATGAATGAGTTTGCATGAAGTGCCTATCTTAACTGCCAATTTGGTTGGAAAATAATAACAGTTATCATCTCTTCCTGCTTCAAACACTGAGGGGCTATTTTAGTGAAACAACTCATGTTTTGTTGTATACAGAATGTTTAACTGTGAGACTAATTTAGCTTAGTCTTCCTTCCTTCAAATATTTTCCCTCACATCGTTGTTTTAATGGTTTTGAACAAAAGTAGTCTCACGTTGCGTCTTTTGCAAGTCATCACTGTTAAAGCAGTGAACTGTACAGAATGAAATATTGCTGCTGTTTTAACAAAGGCTTTGTGTACGGATTAAACAGTTTGGGGCTGGGGATGTCTTCATGTTAATTCCATTATGAATATTTTGCTAAATCAGGATGCACCAATATATTGGCTGAACGTTGATA
Organism: Epinephelus fuscoguttatus; assembly: GCF_011397635.1. Taxonomy (NCBI): domain Eukaryota; kingdom Metazoa; phylum Chordata; class Actinopteri; order Perciformes; family Serranidae; genus Epinephelus; species Epinephelus fuscoguttatus. The sequence continues at coordinate 42,681,654 of NC_064752.1, forward strand.
TCGGCCAATATTCGCCTTGTTGACTTCAGCCTAACAAATACAATGCCATTCACCAATGGCAGTGGTAGGTGTTTTTCTGTTGTCTCACATCTATTTTGCCCAGGCTAAAAAGCAGGACTCAAGACCAATGGCGTCTTTTCATCTCGGATACAATAGAAAACATGACTGGGAGCAACAGAGATCTTCAGGGTGAAAAGATGTAATAAACTTGCTATTGATAAATCGGGAACGCACTCGATTTTTTTCTGATGGTGCTTCATCATGTTAACAACAGATCTGTGTTGAATTCAGCAGGAGTAGAGCTAGCTCACGTTAGCTGTTAGCAGCCGGTGGCTGGAACTAACAGCTAACAGAGGTTGCACTGAGTTACATTATGATGCATTTAAGCTCTGTTTGGAAAAATGAGTATTAAGTTAAGGTAAATTATAATGTTATCATATGCAGTCTTGTCAGTTGTAGTTTTTGGTGAGAAACTTGGATTAATTCAGTTTAATGGAGAAATTTGTTGATATTTTCACAGGAATATAAAATAGATATCAGAGAGGGAATTATGATATATAGAAAAAAGGCTTTTAAAGTAGTTACTATTTTTTAAAAGATGTTTTTCATGTAAAGTTGAGTACTGTTGTACAGTTAAATGTTTTTTTTATAATGAAGATTTCTTTGTTTCCCTGGAAAAATGGGGGGAATAAATAATAGACAAAACAAAATAAACAACAACAGAACAAGAAAACATTGGTATCTGCTTTTGGTCAAATTGTTATTTTAAACATTGGTATCCGTATTTGGGCATCCCTACAGTGAAAGAAGTTGTTAATCTAATTGGCAATTTATTTCATGAAATAGGTGTTGCCCCATATAAATTTTACAAATGCTTATATGTGACAGTTTTGATTCCAGAAACCGTGGCATTTTTATCTGACGTACAAGCACCCATACAGAAAGCATGTAGATGTGGCTCACAGTCTTGACAGATCACTTACTGAACGGTTTTTCAAGCCTGGTGGGCAAAGCTAAGCCCAGGCCAAACACTGATGCGCTGCAGTCGGCAGCTGCATGCAATTTTCAGCTCAACTCATTCGAGTGTAATAAAACAATGCAAGAAGTGCTGGAGGACTGTGGGCCTGGATGCTCTCACTCTCCAAGGAAAAGTTGAAATAGTACACAGGACAGCAGCATAAACATGAAGTGGAGCTGACACCATGTAAATCCCTTTCATTGAGTCGCTGCCTCTGTTCTTGGGTTTGCCTTTAATCCCAAACATTTTGTCATCACAACAAGCAGGCCTTTGATACTTAATCAAATGATAGATATTCACACACTGAGCCAGTCTGGTGAGAGTCTTGCAACACAAAGCAATTCACGGACTGAGAGCTTGTCATGTCTCCGTTGTTGCCTTCGTCATGCTCCGTTGCTCTGTTGCATCTCCTGTGATAATGCACAGGGGATTAGCAGGTAACAAGGCAGCAGCACTCCTCTGAGGATGTCGCGCGTGGCTTTGAATGTCTCGTACAGTACTACATAAACGGAGGGGGGAGTACCACCAAATGGTGATTTCCCGGCTACACGGGGAGCCTCCTCCTGGATAATGTAGTAATGAAAGGTGACAGGAAGGACTCAGGGTCTGGAACGAAGCCGGGGCAGCTGGTCAGAGCAGGAGAATAGGAAGCAGCGTGCACCCGGGCTAAAGTGCAGTGAGAAGCAAATTAAAGCTCATATCTGCCATCTCCCTCGCCTCCCTGCACTTTCCTGTTTGGACTTGAAGGTGATTGGGAGCCAAGGCGGTGACAGTTGACGGAAGCTGCGTGGAGGAGAGAGTATTTATTTACAGTGAGATGCAGCGATGCTTGTTCAGGATGCGGTTTCACGCAGGATGTGCCTTCCACCCACACACACACACACCTCCTCCCATCTTTCTCATCTCCACCCTCACACTACAATCCCCAGGTCTGATCAAGAATGGGAAGTGGGTTATTGGAGGAGGGGTTGGCCTGCTGCAGGGCCAGGCAGGCTGCATTGTGTAAGAGGCAGGGTCTGGATACAGCCAGCAGAGAGCTCACTCAGCATGCCTTCCTGCCTGGCCCAGGAGGTGGTACCAAAGTCAACACAGGTCACTGAGAAAAAGGAGTGTGAAGCATTAAGACTGCATTGTGTGACAGAGATTGTCTTTAGCAGAACGGAAACCTGTTTGAAGTAGAGAAAATGAACAAAATTGAGCATATGAGAAAAGTGTAAGTGTTTAAGAGAGGGTGTGTTTAAAGACAGTCCAAAGGAGAGTGTGTGTCTGTGTACTCTGCCAGGAATTCCACCTTGTAAAGCCGGGTTGGGGGGGAGTTGAAGGTGTGTAAATCCCAGTAATTACACTGTACACTGTGGCTGCAGTACAATTACCTTTGTCGTCACCCGACGATATTCACATTACGGTAAACCGCTCATTTTTAAAGATATGTGCAACATTACTTCATACCACCCAAGAGTAGATATTCAGGATATTGTGCTTAATTAGTTAGATAGAATTGAACATGTAGCAGGTTTGTATCTGTTGGGATGTCGAGCAGGAAGCGTGCCAGTGTTCTGAAAAGGTGAGCTGCACAGATCCCGGCCCACTAGCTGTCATGTCGGCATTAATCCTCCCAAAGTTTCAAAGGCAGGTTTTATGACCTGCCTTACGGCCTCATCTATGTGGACAGCGGCATCTAAACTCTGGAGAACCTGCCACATAAAACGCACATCTGTTAAAGCCTAAATTGTAAAACAGCCCCCGCGTGTCCAGGCAGCGTTGAGTTAATAATACACTCAAAGTACAGCTTTTAACGCTCCCTGCAGCAACAACAGCAGTGATTGTCTTCTATTCACTTCTTTTGATCAGCTCTTGTGTATTCTTTTCTGCCCTTTGCTGTTTTATGTCTTTTTGAAAGTTTTTGACCTTTTTTAAGAGCATGTTGGTGTCTGTGTAGTCAAATGATTGTGTCTTCATTAGATTTTGTCCAGGTATAGTGGGGGGAAAGGAACATTTTTTGCCATCTTTGGTTTAATTTTACAGTCATGGTGAAGCAGGTACTGGCATCCAATCTCAAATGCACCTTTGACAGTAATTAAAAAGAAGTGTGAACACCTGCTTAAAATCTTGTTTTGCAAAGTTTCAGACTGAATTCCTGACAGGAAGTCTCTCTCTTTGTGGACACACTCAATCGAGTCAACTATTAGTAACACTAGCTAACCTTGCTTGCATCACTTCCAGAGGTTTTTTTTTCCAGTAAAGGTCGTCCACTCCCTTTACATTAAACAGAAAGAGCTTGAGTGACAGGATGACCCACAAATAGTGATAAATACTCCAGTAAAAGAGGCTTGCTGTAGCTCTAAAAAGTCAGGAGTAGCAGGCTCATAGCATTACCAAATTATGCTCAGTCTTGAGGTTTAACACCACAGCCCAAATACTATTAAACGATCTGTGAGTGATGCAACTTAAGCAGCGGTTGTCATTACAGGGACACAGTTATTACGCACTTTTTAAACTTTGGCCTCTTAAAGAGGAAGTGTGGATTCTCCCCCTAAGGTACTCAGTCATTGCTCTAATCGATATGCTCTATGTTAATCTGTGCCCCCCCCCGCACTGCTCCCTCTGTGTTCCTGTGGGTTAGCTGTGTGCCAGTGAGCTCTTTCAGGGAACAGACACTTAGCTTTGGGCCTGACAGAAACAACCCAACATAAACAACATAAATCTCAGGGCTGATTTGAGGGTTGTTCAAAGGCAAATAACCTGAAGGAGAACTGCACTGTTTCTGTGTGGAATAGCCATGGCATGCAGGCATTGTTGGTGGATGGGGGTGCAGGGTAGCAACAGAACTAATAATAACAGTTTTTTTTAACCTGTTGCAGTTACAGTATATTTTGCAAATGTTATATAGCGATATGACAGATCTTTAGCTGGGACTTTCCTTGGGTTTTTTGTGATACAGTCAAAATGCTCGTGAAATGCAAGGTTTCCACCAGAAAAGTCATTGGGCCTAGTGGCACATATCCTTCAAGAGGGGCTGGTTGGACATATATATGACAATGATGGTTCTCTCAGACCATTCGGCGGTCTACATTGTTTTAACTCCACTGTCTAGTACTGGCTCAGCTTGCTTGGAACTTGAACCAAGGTGGTACCATAAAAAGTACCAGGTAATACCTACAACTTTTGCAAATGGAAAACCAAATGCAAATGTTTAAATCGGGTTGAGCCGTGCCATACCATGAAGTGGAAGTGAGGCTTTTGCGTACAATACACACATATTGATTTGATTAAAAACATTTTTCAGCCTGGCATAAAATGCTTACTCTTTGTATACAAGGGCTGGCATCAGTGAACAGCCAATATGAACTCTGTTTGCATTCTGAGCTGGTAAAAGTTTTGAGTGAATCTGTGATATTTGTATTTATTGGAGTAAATAAGCCAAAACTAAAGCTGTTCAAAAACAAGAGAATTTAGCCAACACTGAGAAGGTCGAATCAGTTCCAGATTGTATTGTTAAATGTTTTTTTACCAGGTCAGAGGGTCCAGCGGCAACACCTGTTACTTCTAAAGGCACAGAGGGAACAGTCTTAGAGAATTTACAATGTTTTTATCCATTCTTTTCTGATTTGTGATGCAGTCTGTAATTGATAATGACAACACGGTCACATCTCGCATGAATCAGAATGGAATTGCTATTTACTCTGATAGCAAAGGCTCTATTTGAGTGTAAGAAGGCCCCTAGCCTAATTGATGTTTGGAAGATGAGCTAAATTGGATGAGTTATAAGGTTTCATTAAATGCCCCAAACCCAAAAGAAAAAAAAATCTGTTGTGGAATATTTCCTTTCTGGGATAACAGGAGGCTGGATTGGTAAAAGGCAAATAATATATATGTGAGATTGATCAGTGAGTAGTGACCCCATTATCTCCTGAGATGTTAATTACACTGTGCTCAGCTTGCATGTCAAAAGGCAGATAATTGAAGAAGGTAAAAGATGTGCCACACTTTATTTATACTGTCACTTGGAGCTGGTCTCTCTCTTATGCTCTTTTTATTCCTCTTCTTTCTTCTCTCCTTTTTTGGTCCATGATGTATTTATTGTTGAGTAATATTACATTGTCAGAGCTCATCATTGTGCGAGGATATTATGCACAATCATTGCCCTGCCCTGTGTGTGTGTACATGGACACACACAAGAATCTTATGCCATGTGACTGTTTTCATTATCACAGCTAGGGTTTGGCCAGTGAAACAATTTTCACACTGGTTTGATATAAGCCAAATGCCGGACCAGACCGCTATACCAAATTTTACCACTACTCAGCAGCTGCTCCAGAGTGGAAGATGGTGCGACTTGCGTAACATCACAGCGCTGTCCACACTGAATCCATTAAATATCCACTGTAGTTATGTCATTTTAACAAACCACATAGTGATCAGCTGTGTGCTTGAGATTAGTTTGAAAACATACATAACCACTTAAAAGTGAGTAGCCTCCTAGCTATCTTCCTACCTTTGTACTGTTTACAAAGAAAACGGTTGTTTCATGTTGTGATATTGACTGGAAATTACATACATTTCAGCCAAAAGCAAGTACGCTGTTATTAGCGACGGTCTTTTAGCTCATCAGAAAACTTTCAGCCCTCTGCGATCTCATTCCAGCCAACTGCCACTTAGGTTTTCATAGTGAAAAAAAGTAGGTTTCATAAAGGCAGTTCCTCATGTCAGCTTCACGAAATTGCCATTCCTTGTCCATTGCAGTGCTTTCAAAGTGAGCAACAAAAATAAATAGCAACAGGACTAACAAAAGCCATGGCCCATGACCAGTTCACAAACCTCTTTGCTGGCAAATGACTCAACTCTAGTCACAGTTTAAATGATTAAGACAAAATTATCTGTCCTTAAAATTTGTTGTTCTCAGATGTTCTGGTGCACAAATACTTTTTCTGATGACTTAAAGATCTATCTGTTGCATTTGTCTGGCTTGAGTTTAGTTTAAAAGCTTTTTTTAATCAGTCACACTGATATTCGGCCTCTGTTGCTGAAAACTTCAGGTCTGAAAATGGACAGGGCTGCAGTCAGGCTCCATTTAGACCCATAACTGACAGAAGCCGTAACTCCTCAAATTTCATTTTATTTTAAGAAAAGAACTCTCATTCACTATATTAACATAGAGCTGGTGTAAGCACAATCTTGCCTGGTCATTGTTAATCAATAATGTGTTACAGTGACTACAGCTGCTGGAAGATGACAGCGAGGGTGGTAAAGCATAGCACAAATAAAAAAAAAAAAAAAAAAGAGAGGAACAAAGTGGTTGGAGTCATTTTTGGGAGAGTCTTAGTACGTTGCAGTATCTGCCAGAGTGGTCCTCTGAAATACACACTGAGGTGAGAGGGTGCAAAAAGCACCAGAACCCTCTTAAAAGCTCTGATGCTGTTGTTTCTGTTTTGAGTGCAGTTCCCCCACCTGAGCAGCTTGGTGTCTGTAAACTTCCTATTGACAGTGTATAAGCCATAGGGGACACGCCGTACTTTAAGAAAAAAGAAAAAAATCTTGTTTGTTATTTCGTGTGCTTGTAGAGATAGCGTCAAAACTCTGTTTCCTGTGGTTTCCTGTGGAGAACTGTGGTGTCTCTGTGTGCTGCAATATACATATGCACGTGAACACTGTCTGCACTCCCAAAAGCGAACGTACACAAACACACACACACACACACACACACACACACACACACACACACACACTGAGTCCTCTTCTCCTTTCTGTGTTGTCATCATAACTCTGGGCGGAGCCTTGCGGGAGTGGCCAGACTGTGGTCATCACACCTCAGGGGCTGGTGGACAGTTGCTGCACAGATGATTTAGTGCATCACCTGGTGGACACTGCTAAGAATGAGCACAGCATGGTGGAACACCACATTCACACAACACAGGGGTTATACAGTCTGATGGCTTCAGACAGCGTCTTTTTATTTCCAGTTCTGTAGTTTACTTTTATGTCCTTGCTCTTTTTGTTCCTGTCAAAAAGCCTCAGAATCATCAAGTGTTTATAATGACATCATCAGATTATGATAATGATCTGGGCACAAATAATAAATAAATGGAAAATTTCAACTCTTATGCAACAGTGGAAGAGGCGAAGGTCCAGATGGTTTTTGTTGGAAGTGTTGAAAGAAGAAACTGGTTAAAACCCTCCTCTTCCTAACAGGAAACTCAGTACAGAGACAGAGCTTAGGGCCGTAGCTCACCTTTGCTTTAACATCAGGAGTGGTGACACCCCCGCCCAATCTTTATTTTCTCTGTTTTACTGACCAGTATCTAAAAGCCATTAGCATCTTTCCACTTGTTTATCTGCCTTGCCAGCAGACCAGAAGGCTCCATAAGGCAGACAATGAACTTCATTGGATTTAAAGTCTTTATGGTATTAAGTTTGCAGTGTTTTTCTCATTTTGGCCACTTTTTTGTTTGCCAGAGAAAGACCTCTGCTCTCTCAGATGCCAGCGAGCAGTATTTCGCTGTGGCAGTGCAGCCTTATCTGCGCTTGAGGTCTGTACTTTAATGGGCTTTATTGATCTAAACAACATCAGGGGTTGCGGTGATGTTATTAAGGCAGAGATAACTTATGTGTAATTCCACTCCAACAATATATTAGCCTTTTATTGGTCTAAATAACTTTGCCTTTTAGACAGTAATGCACCAGTAAGTCACAGCAGCTCTTCATGTCGGCAGGATCTTAATAAAGCATTTCCTCTGGACATCCTGCTGCGGAGAGAGTGAAAAACGACAGGTTAAAAGGCATGCTGGGAAGTTTCCATGCCATCACTGTAAATTATCTCTTTTGAATACATAAATAACGCTAGAAGAGAGCTGTGAACGGGAAGGGGGGTTGAGGGGGGGGATCAGTGGAAGTTTGTACAAACGTGTTCCAGCGCTTTCTCTGTTTCACACATGGAGGTCCTGTGAGGCTGCAGGTTCTGAAAGATAAATGTGTGCAACATCATGTAGACAGTACCAGACCAGTACTGTTACCACTTACTTCTCGCATATTAAGATGTTAATCAAGATTAATCAAGTTTTATAAATAGTAATTTATATTATTGGTCATGTCATGATGTGATAATTTGTGAAGGGCATTTACTGTCCATTATTTGTGGCACTTTATTGCATAAACAATCCAGAAACACAGTAAAACACAAAGATAAAAAAAGACAAAAAGGGAAGTGAAACCATGTATAGCATATTTGTAATGTGTGTTTGCATGAGCATGTATAGTAACCACCAGTAGACACGTCAGTGGACATAATGACAGCATTGATAGATATTATACATAGCTAATAATTTAATACAGAAGCAAATTCTTATGACTGTAACCTAAATAATATCACATTATGATGCCAGTATAAGTCAATCGTTCAGTTTTAGAAGTTCTTTAAAGGTTTGTATGACAAACAAAATACCATAAATGATGTAGCCACAGTTGTAAGATTAGGACTGTTACGGTAATGACGTTAATCGACTCATCATACAATATATGGACATGGCCTTGATTGTTTTGCTGACCTCGATATTGCCCGTTGCGTTTACATGCGTGTTTGTTTACAGAAGAATTTTACCACCAGTTTGCACGAGTCCAACTAAAAATAAAACAGTACTTAAAAGATGACACAGTGTAGCTTACCGGTAGCCTGCAGCTGTGCTTTTGAAGTGGAAAAGGCACAGTCCTGATATTGTTAGCTTGCCAAGCCCTGGCAATGAGCAAAAAAGTCTGTCGTTTGGAGTTTTATCCTCCAACAGCTTTATCCTCCACTCTGTAAATCCACCAGCAAACTGCCAGAATCTTAGGATGTCCATTTCTGGGAGCCAACTGCAGCATACCGGCTGGATTACTGAGGAAACTGGAGATTGTTCTCCAAAATATGACTACAAGCAGAAATTACAAACTATATTTGCATTATTTTAACAACAAAACATAGTATGTTGATATATGTCAAAATTTCATGTGATGCACATTAACTTAGTAACAAAAAATGTATTTAAAGCCAAACCATGATGTTTTTTCTAACTTAGCCAAGGAGTTTTGTTGCCTAAACCTCGCAGTTTCCTGACGTTACCCATGTGCTTTAAACTGCAGCTGCTAATGCTCATACAAGCTATTCTGTCACCCAGTGGTAGATGCACAAATTTAAAAGGCTCCTCTGGGTTGTAATCAGAGGTATGAACATACAACTTGTGTAGTCGCATGGGTTGGAGGAAGTGTTGTTTTGTTTTTGTTGGCCAAACTTTGTATTTTGTCTCTAACTGAGTAATTTTGGGCTACTCCCATGTAGATACCATAACTGGATATATACTTCCTTGTATATGTTATCAGGTGTTTATTACTTTTTTAACAATATATTCCAATGCCAATGTCTGCATATTCTTAAGAATTATAAGTTCATTGCTCTTCAAAAGGGTGTACTTCAGTATTGTGATATAATATTATACTTATATCAGTGGCATAAAATGGTCTCAAAATGACAATGATATTGTGTATCGCAATTATTTCTGGGACAATATATCGTCCAACAAAACGAGTTATCCTGACAGCCCTATCTATGAGTTATAAGTAGAATAATGTAATGATATAGAGTCAAATTAATTATAGTTTAAGTTGTTTATTATTAGATTTTCCTTCTGTATTGATTCAGTGTACGTGGTGCTTTGTGTGGCTGCAAACTTCATAATGGACAGTTGCAATATTTCTTCCCTTTCAAGGGCAGCATATATCTAATATTTATATGAAATAACGAACCCATTTATCTGGAAGTGTATTTTCAAGGGGAGGGGGGTAGGGCTTCATAATTTGCAGCTATTTAAAGCCTTGGTTTTGGTAATGAATTATTTTGTCATCTCGACTGTGATGAGATTCATCTTTAATAACTGTAACAATTATTTTATTAAAAAGAGAAGCCATGCATTATGGCTATCTCGCCAAGGTCTCAAGCTGGAAGGAATTCTCATTAAGAGCATTATATTACCCTGGTGCGCTTTCAGTCGGATGTCCCGCTGAAATTACATTAGGTGTCAACAATGTTTGTGTTAGAAGTAAGCAGTCATATTTACAGAGGCTAGCATTTTCATTTGCCGGCTGACACTGGGAGATGTATTAAAAAAGATACTAATGCTCTGTATCTGATTAAGTCACTTAGAGAGAAACTCCTCTAAAGTGTTGACTTTTAATATAAGGCAAGCAATGCTCTGTCATCACAAAGACATAAATCTTTATTTGGAGATGAGGAACTTTTGATTGCTTGAGATTATTCTGTGATTTATTTAGTTGGCACAAAGGACGGTTATCACCCCCTCCTATTCCCAACATTTAGATCCTTCCCAAACTGTACACATCAGGTTGTTTGTGTCATGATTGATTTATCAGTGTCTTTTCATCTACATCCTGTGTTTCTTCTGATGTTAGCGTGGTGTGCAACATTGTGTTTTGTTAATGGTTTCAGGCCCAGGGTTGCTGCTAATGACATGGTTGTAATTGTTTGTCAGTGTGATAATGTGTGATTTCCTATTTCCATGTGAAGTTGGACATTTGATGAAGGAGGGATCTTGTCAGGAAGACAAAGTGCTGTCATTTGTCACCGGCTAAATGAGCTTCTCTCCAGACATCCTCTTGGTTTTCAAAGGCAATATTATATTCACAGATCCTTTTTGTTGGACTACTGCCATGATTCCCACATCATGTAGTGCATTGTATAAAAGAGCAAGAAACCTAAGATGTCTGATGTTGTGTTTTTTTGCTCTTAGGTTTTCTTGAGGTAAAAGCTTCCCTCAGGTTGTGTTGTGTGCTGACATATAGAAATCTGTTAACTGTATTTCACAGAAAGACAGAAGTGAAATTACTGAGTGTGGTAATCTTTTATTCTTAGTGTGTGCTAGGAGTAATCACTTCCCTAAACTTAACATTTTTAAACCGAGAAACTATTTCATCATCTTCAGAGGGAAGACTTTGCTTCACTGTATACACGGACTTTCTGATTTTTATCTTACAGTCAAACAGCTTTTACATTTTGTCCTTTTGGTCTCTGCAGTAGCATCGCAAAGTTATGAGGCACATAATTGCAGCAATTGAAGGACAGGACTGTGGGACTGCCTTCGTACTTTCCAAAGTCTTTGATGTAGTCGCCCCCTGAACAGACAGCTTCTGTTTCTGATTAGACTGATTCCATATTGTGGGGTTGGGGGCAGATCCTTCCTAGTTAACAATCTAATGAGCTAAATAAGCCAAACAAAGGAGAGGTATAGTGAATAGGTCTCCTGAGGGAGCTACTTATTGTCACAATTGCCCCTCTGTCTTCTCTTTCCACTTCATATCGATTCATGTCTTCATTGGTTATGCTCCGTCCTCTGTAGCACACGCGGGTGGTGTAATCAGCTAAATGTAGCCTCTGCTTTCCTATTATTACCTGGGTGCTTAACACTGATATTTTTTTTTCCTTCAAGGACAAATGGTGTAGGAGAAGGCAGATCCCGTGTGAAGTCCCCGAGCTCTCGCCGAGCGGCAGATCCCTTTTCAGTGCCAGCTGTTCTCTCAGATACACCAGGCCGCGCTGAAATTCTCTTAATATAATTCTGGGGGGCTCAGGAGAATAGTGCAAAACAAGCGTGCCAGCCAGGAGAACGTTGAATTTTTCATCAGTGGGCCTCAACTCGCTGAGTTAGTGGGCAGCGCTCTCATTCATGAGCAGATGTTCAGCGCAGTTACACTCTGCAGTTAATGTGAACTTACTGGCCTCTCTGCCATTGGCTGCAAGGACGTTGGCAGCGACCTGGCATCTGAGAATTACTCCCAGTAAAAGGCGCAGGCCTGGAAAGCGTAGCCCCGGCCTTTTTTAGCCACTTCCCGGCCCAGGAGCTGGATCCTGGACAGGGGAAGGCACTGACAGCCCATCCGTCTTGAGTCGGACAGTGATGAAACACTTGCCACTGTTTGCTCGGGGAATAGCAGTGAAATTCCTGAAGATAATTTCTGCAAGTTTTATGTTAGTTTCTAATGGCCTGCTAAACATGAACCACTCAGCAGGTTAAATATGCTGTATGAAATGTAAGTAGCTGAAGGTAGCAGCGGCTGCTGTTATTATGAGATAGTTTTACATGCAGAGGAATTATTCCAGTACCCTTGAAAGAGGAAATTCATAGAAACAAGGCACCTGTGAGGGGGTAACAGTTTGGCCCTGGTAGGTCTATAGATGAAACCAGCTGGTGCTGTGGTCAGCCTGGTGGGCTGTATCCTCTCCCCAGCCTGGTGCTTCAGACATCTGCATGCCCAAGCTGCTCAGCCCGGGTTTGATGTGGCCATACAGATCTGTAATGGTTTCCTTCTAACTAAGCAAAACGCTATTTGATGTAAAGTGCCATTAACTGGTCAGAGTGTGTACGTGACATCAGCTTCCGTAGGCGGCATGCCAATCATCCAGCATGTGTGTGTGAAAGTCATCACAGTAAAGTTGTGCATATGGGACTTAAACAGTGAAAATGACAAGCTCTTGTTTCCTCTGCACGTCTCATTTTCACTTTCTAATTGGTCGTTTTCAGGTTGGCTTTATGAGAGCAAAACTAATTAGTGTTTCTAAATTCAGCAGAAAAAAAGTCAGTCGGCTTGATTGTTCTGGTTTCCTCTCCTGTGTCAGGCGCTCAACAATAAAATAAGACTCTAATCATTTTCAAATTGCTCGTATTTTTAAACCCCAGAGCTGAATGTCACTCCCGGTCTCTTGGCATTTTGTTTGGCAAGATCAGGGAACAGTGGTTGCCCTCTTGCCTGTGTGCTCTCTTTGTAATTGTGGGAAGTTTGGACTTGGGGCCGGTTGGAAAGAAAAAAAAGTGTTGTGTTTGAGGTGGGGTTGTTTCTGCTTTGATTGGGAACGTCCTGCTGACAGGAGCAGCCTCGCAAGTTTACAGTAGCTGTGACATTGCTGTTACCTTTATTCAAAGTGCTCCAGCTGCAGCGAGCCCTCAGGAAGCCCAGCGCAGGCCCACATGGGCGGCTGGCGGCCCACAGAGAGGAGAATGAGCCCTGTTTGAGTTGGCAGACACTCCCCTCTTGGGGAACTTTTGCTGCCTCTGCAGAAAGGCCAGTGGCGGCGGCTCTGGCGGGGCGGCGGTGATTCTCGGGGCAGGATGGGCTTTTTCCACCTCTCCTCCCTTTCAGGAAACACATTTTGCTGTTTCTTCCCTCTGTGTTTGCAAACGGAGGGAAGGAGTTAAGGTGAAGGGGCATGGGGCAGTGGGCCTGAATGACAGAGCTCAACTGTGAGAGGCTGAGTGCTAATGTGTGGTGATTTGAAAAGGGGCGGTTTAATACCCTGAACAAGCTATCTTAGAAAGCTTGGGTGTTCTCTTCATTTATATAGAATAAAAACACACAGTGTGCCATAAAACCTGCACTGTTTTTATTTTTCCATCAACACTGCAGGGATTCAGCCTTCAGAAGCCAGTAATTAAAAAGTGCTTGGTCTAAGGTCAGGGAGGAGCAGTGTTTAAATGCAAATTAGTGCAATGCTTAAATTAATTTTTCAGGTTTTGGAATGTGTCATTATTTGTTTAATCAAGGGAGTTCCCGCTGAGGATGCTAAATATGTATCCACATATATTTTAAGAGGGGAGCACTGTAAAACCTGTTTAATTCTGCTGTAATGAGTATTCATTTCAAAGTGACCTGTTTTGTGTCCCTCCACCATTGCTCTCATACTCAGAGGTGTGTGTGTGTGTGTCTGTGTGTACACTCACACATAGAATCAACTAAAGAGCATCTGAATTGACTTCACTGTTCATATTTGATAAGGTGGTTGTGGAAAGAACATATTTGCTTTTTGTTAGTCACCTTCATGTTTCAAATAATTTCCACTGTTTCTCCCCCTCTTTCTCCCACCCCCACCTTCCTACCTTCTCTTCACTCCTTCTTTCCTCCCCTCCTATCTGCTGCTTGTCGGTCCAGCCAGGAGACTCCAGTGGTGACATCCTGTGGAGCCAGAGATCAAAGTAAGTGCTTCTCATGCACGTCTGCAGACAGTCGGTTAACTGGGAAACACCATTCGTCTATCAGCTTTGCATCATTATTTTCTAACTTTTGGACAAACTGGTGTTTAGTGTCTTTTCAAATCATATGGAAATTGTTGTGAATTTGAGTGCAACAAAATGATAAGACAGGTTTTGCATAGTAACCGATTTCCTCATTTCCTGATGCAGTTAAATATTTACATCGCTTTGAATGATGCTGAACACGATGACGAGGCCCCAGATAGCGTCAGAGTCCTCTCAGTGTTGAAAGTTTACTGGGAGCCTGAAAAGTAAAGAAAATTGCTGATAGTGTGCTGGATCATGTCTGCATCCCCCCTGACTATCCTAGAAGTCATTACTCCTTGTGTGGTGTATAAACACGTCAAAAACAAACAATGACCCTGGGCAGATTCCACACTGCAAAACAATTTCAAAGCCCGCAGTGTAGTGTAAACACAAAACATGGCCAACCTTCACGGAGGGAAGACTTCACCTTAAACCCGGTGTTTGTTTTATAGTCCCTGTCGACCTTGGTAAGATACAGTTTACGTCTCTTTGGTTCTTTTCAGGTCAATGTAGCTCAGATTCTGCGCTGACATTTAGGTTGAGGCTTTCAGTGGACCTCTGTAAAAGGTTATAATGTCATGTTTTGATTGAGGCTTGGAATTTTTATTATTTCAATATATGTCATGTATATATTACTTATTAAAGTACAAAATGTCATATAGGTCACATATTCTCTGGCCTTTCCATCCCATATTTTACCATAACTATTACAAGTATTTTACTTAATTATCATGCTCTCTGAACTGGAGTTTTGGGGTTAGCCCTGTGAACTGTAAAAATGATGGACATAGCTGCTGTGATGTCACCCATTAGTTTGCGGACTCCAATTTTGAAGCCTCGAGTCAGCATTTCAGCCATCAGTATCTTTGTTTTTTGGAGCCAGAAGTGACCATATTTGGGTGTAGAGGAACAAGGGGTGGATCTGACTGAGAAGCCAAGGACACTATGGGCACACAGCCTGTCACTCAAAGCTGTCACTCAGGCCTTGAGGTTGGAAAAAAAACTTGATACCTTCCCCCGCAGAACAAAGATTAAAAAGTACGCAACGGTGGGCGATGTCATATACGGCTCTATTTACTATTTTACATCATTTCCATTTTCATTATGCAACAAGACAGGACAGAAAATCATTCAGATTCATTCTGTTGTGGTGCTGGTTAATAGTGATATATGCTATGAAAGTGTAATCTCAGCACTGCTGATTTTAAAAGGCACTTATTTTTAAAAAATGTAATATATTATTACTCTGATATTAAAAAATGGCATTACATTTGGTGAAGAGCACATTATTAGGACTATGTCAGATATGACTCAGGACTTGACTTGGGACCAGAGTGCAAAGACTCAAGACTTGGTCCCACCGGTGGTTATTAGCCTGCTTTCAATTTTTAAAAACATATCTCTGAAAAAATGGTCTAGTTCCCATTAAATTAATTTTGTGGGAAAGGGTTGCATTTCTTTTGGCAACTACACAGTCACATGACAGAGATCATGTGTCATTGCTTTGTGTCAGATTTCGTCACGCTTTTTTTTATTTAACTTTAATAAATATAGGCTTCTTTTTAGCCAAAGAGGGCAACTAGGCTGGGCCTTGAGCACCTTAAGCATGTGCTTGTGCACGTTCCTGTCCAAAATAGCATTTGGACCATAATGGGACATTTAAACTCTCTTTGGAAGCCATACTAAGCATTGGCATTCTTCATATCAGAGGTGGATGACACTGAGAAGATGTTCAAATGTTGTTCTAAACTGAGTGGAAACACTTTGCTTTGACGTAGACCTCCCGTCTAGGGACCTTATGTATCAGGTAATGAATATGCATATTCTTGTTTCGTAGACTCTTCTGCCTCTGTGAGCTCTTTCACACTGAGCCGGGGGTGACTGTAGGGCGATGTGAACCCGTATTTTTAATAAAGCCCAGCTGCTGA
Organism: Epinephelus fuscoguttatus; assembly: GCF_011397635.1. Taxonomy (NCBI): domain Eukaryota; kingdom Metazoa; phylum Chordata; class Actinopteri; order Perciformes; family Serranidae; genus Epinephelus; species Epinephelus fuscoguttatus. The sequence goes on from NC_064752.1 coordinate 42,697,691, forward strand.
ATGATCAAATAGTGTCTCTAATTAAGGCCTGAGTGTACACCCATGTAAAATTCTCTCTGGAATGCTAACAACCTGTGATATTTCCAGAGGAATTTGCCGTGCAGGTCTCAGAGAAAGGAGGGGGAGTTGAGCGTTTGGGGGTTTGGCGGGAGGAGGGGCACTGTTCATGTGGCAAGCCAACATGTTGTTCACATCCGTGTCAGATTGAGGCTAATGAAGGCCAGACTGATCCTTGGATGCAAGCCTTAAGTAAATGATCCCTCTTTGAATATATTAGAGCCACATAGCAGCGTCGTGCCTCCCTGCCGTGCTAGTGCCTCTACGTGTTGTCTTTTGGTCTGACGAAGCTGGTCAAAATGGCAGTCACGGTGTTCGATCACGTTGTATTCCACCCAACCCCATTTCAACAGTATTGTTACATCGACTTGGTGGCAAGGAACTACACACACGCACTGATCGTTTCCAGGTTAGCGCTTCTGCAAAACAGCTTGATAGTAAATGGAAAGTATGAGTGTTGTGTCATTTGACAATGTAAATGAGCCGTCTCAAATTTTTCCCCACCCTCTTAAGAGGGATTGAATTTACATAACAGGCTGGGGTTTGGTACTCATGCAAATTGTTCATGTAGACAAACTGTAGTTTTCTCATTTTGCTTTTATTTTTGAGTTTTATTTAGAATGAAATAAGTATGTTTATCAAAATATAAAAAAAAATACAAATTAAAATAGATAAAAAATATCAGAGTAAGAAAAAAGCTTAAAAAATCTCACTGACAGAACTTTTTCACTGCAATTTATGTCCACACTAGCACTTTGCATGTAAATGAATCCTAAACGTGTAATTACGAGGCACTTTTGAATATTGATTGGAAAGACAAGGACATAGAAATGAAGCACTTGTGAATGCGGCCCTCCTAAGCTACTGTAACATCCCATTAATAAATACCTTTCTGGCTCTTTAGTGCTGGGCTTGCCTTACACTGAGTGAAACAATGTCATTTGATTTTCGCTGATATAGCATGTGTACTTCATAGATGGATGGATGGGATGGATCCAATTAGCCATGGTCATTGCTCATGTGTTTAAGCTGACAGCGGGAGTCTTGCATAGTATATTCTTGATTTTGGTAGTTGTGTGAAATGCTCTCGCGAGGTGCTTTAAAAGCTCATAAAGAGCACATTGTCAGGAATGCACCCTAGATGGAGATTTGATTTACAGCTGTAGCAAACTTTCTCAATTAGACATGGGAGGGAAATAATTGATTTTCAGTAGGCAGTGTACAATGATGGGGGACTACTTAAAAGATAATAAAATGGCCAAGATCCATACCTTTTTCTTTTTCCTATTATACACAATCAACACTGCAGATCCGTCTGATTTTCACTTAAGATTTCAGGCAGGTTTCATTAGCAGATAATGCATCTTTTAATACAGAGCACTCTCATTCTTCAGCCTGCACACTGCGCATTTGCAGTGGGATTGATGGCTTGTGACACCAGCCGCACAGGTGCACATAGTGTCTCGTATGGCCTCCTGACCTTCCACATGATGTTTACCATGCTGGCCTGTTTGTAAGCGCAAGCCCTGTTTGTAAACACAGACAGAAGGACGAGGAGCATACTTGCCCCGGTCGCGCTCAGCTCACAGACAGGCACAACACAACGTGACAAGCAACAGATGTGTCACACAGGCTGAAATCAAAACAGCCGTCCAGCATGGAGTTGTGAGCACCATCAGAAGCGGTCGCTGTGATGAGGCGGCGAGGCAGCGAGCGCTGCTGGCAGATGAGACAAGGCAGCGCCTCTGCTGCTCCCAGCTTCCTATGTGGAAGAGGACAGGCCTGTTTGTAGGCTGCTTTGACACTCCTAGTCACTTTGTCATCTGGGTGCTCGCTGCCGCTCTGATCACATGTACACACTGCATTCAAAGAGCGTCATATCAGGCGTGTGACAGGTAGGCTCTCAATGAGACAACAGCCAAAGGGGATGTCCTTTTCAATACACTGCGTGAGTACAAATGCACAGTGCACCAAGACAAAATAACATCATGTGGCATCATTCTGAATGCTCTTATGTTGTCTTTTTTCAGTTTGGAAAGAAGTTTGTAATACTGTGTCGTTTTCAGAGCTGCCCTGCATCAGAACAGAGAGGCCTGTACACAGAGACAGGAACTAAAGTCACACCCCATAATGTCCACTTCATGCAGACTGATTGTTGTGTTTGACAGCGGCAGTAAAAGTGCAGCCGGCGTTAGCTTTACGCAGGGAACATGTTAATGATATTCTCAGCAGCTTAATCTGCCTATTGCCACTGCCCCGTAAGCAAATAGTGTGGCCGCATGTTGAGCTGTGGGGGGAGAAATTGGAATCCATCATCAGAACAAGTGAATGAATGAAGGTGCAGCAACAGCTGCTTGACTGATCATGTACTACAGACTGTCACCCCACATCTGTTTACCACTCCGACAGCCACACGAGTGTTTATATCCATGGCTGTAATTGAGCTATTTTCCCGAGGGCAGCTGTGACCCACACTAAGTTATATCCCAACTTTCCATTAAAGCGTGGGGGTAAGTTTTACTGATAGTAATCACGCCCAGCAACACTGCTATGTAAATATGGCTTATCAGCTTTGCCAATTTGGTTAAGTGACATGTACGTGGGTGATTCACACACTCAGCTTTGTGGCTCTGACACAGGCCACATGCAGTAGTCATTTATTAAACATAGGTAACTTACATTGTTAACAAGTATGTATGAAGCAAAAACATGATCATGAAAATGATGGCCTGTCAAACCAATATTGTGTAAAAAACATGCAAATATGCTCACAGAGTCTTCAACTTGGCAAGTGGGCAAACTTAACTGTCAGCATTCAGCATGCACAGTATATGGAAATTGAAATGGGAGTATCTAGATCTAAAACTCACCATTTAAATATTCAAATGTTAACACCAAACAATATAATGCGTTATGGCTTTCAGTATTTGCGTACAACTCTGTTTGCTGCTGTGAGCTGGGGATGATACAAGGAAGAGAGAGAACACACTGAACACTGAGTGGAGGATGTGGAGCGCACAAACAAAGCCTTTGTCTGCCAGTTATAGGAAGATAACATCTGATAACTGTACCAACTTTTTATGTTAGTTCTTAAAACAACAAACCTGCCATGTTACTTTGTCGTTATTGTTCATAATACATCAGTGTTAGCTTGATGTGATTTACATGCCCCTGTGGTGGCAACAGCCATCGCCAGAGGCATTATGTTTTTGGGTCGTCTGGCCATCCATGCATAAGTTTTTGCATACGTACGTCCCATTTTCTTGATCACTATCTCAAGATCCTCTTGAGGGAATTTCTTTAAATTTGGCACAAATGTCCACTTAGACTCAAGAAAGAATTGATTAGGTTTTGGTGGTCAAAGGTCAAAGGGCAAGGCAACTGTGACCTTGCGTCTGTCTCATTCTCTTGAATGCAGTATCTCTGGCATACCTTAAAGGAACTTCCCCAAATTTGGCACAAACACCCACTTGGACACAATGATGAACTCATTAGATTTTGGTGGACAAAGGTCACTGTGATCTCACAAAATATGTTTTTGGTGGGGCGTCGGTGGCTTAGTGGTAGAGCAGGCGCCCCATGTACAAGGCTGTTGCCACAGCGGCCCGGGTTCGACTCCAGCCTGTGGCCCTTTGCTGCATGTCTCTCCCTCTCTCTCCCCCTTCACACTTCACTATCCTATCAGTTAAAGGCAAAAAATGCCCATAAAAATATCTTAAATATATATATGTATGTTTTTGGCCATAACTCATGAATCCATCCAGTTAGACAAAATTTCCCATAGATGTCTCATAAAATAACATGATGAAATGATGACATTTTATATCCAATTGGTCAGAGGTCAACTTCACTATGTCATCATAATATTCTGTAAAGACACCTTGGGTGTCTACCTTGAAACTGTAGTGATTGTATAGATGTGTGTGAAGCATCTATGTTTTAGAATATACAACTTCTTAGCAGCAACATTTGAAGCATTGTCAGCTGTCATGGCTACATATGAGTGTGGACAGACAGACATGGATGTAAACTGTAACTGCAACTTGACTGGTACGCAGAGGCACACAACCGTGAGGCTGAAATTCTAGTTATTTACATAAATTAATAACACAGCTACCTTTCCACTGATTAAAAAAAGAGAAAGTAGGAGTGGGAAATATTAACATTATTTTGTATATCCTTGTTTCATTGCAGTTACAGGGGGAAAACAACAGAACAAAATTACTGAGATAGCCGACTTGCAGAGATAATGAGCCACCTGACAGAGCTTCTGCTTATGGTGCGCACACAGCTGAATCTTTACCAATTTGTAGACACTTGTTTTTGGCAAAGTACACCCAAAGCACTCATTTTACTTTAAACTACCAGTGTTTTTGACATTGACAACACAATCATTTTCATTCATTTTCATCCCCAATTTTCTTTTACTTAAGGAAAGAATTTCAAATGTTCATGGGTGTTTTTACATACTTTTTTTCCCTCCTAGTTACAGACAACTATTTTACACAACAACCAAAGTGAAGGTTACATTAGGTAATCAGAATATGGTCCCTTTTGAAAAGATACTGCACCTTGAGATTTTCTGGAGCAGAGCTTCCAAAAATCAGACAGCACTGAGTAAGAAGAAAGAGAGAAAGAGGGACACTGTGTGACAGGGTTAAACATAGTAAAGGAGTGCCAGTCCAAGCTGTGACATCTGTAGCCACCATCAGCACGCACTGTAATTAGGAGGAATCTGCAGTTTTAATTCTATATGCTATACAATAACAGCCCCCAGCAATGAATAATTTAAGGAATAAGGGAGGTTGTAACTTGACGCCTTTTCACTTGGTGTTTAAATTTAGCCGGTGTCATTGTCCAGTGATGTGATTAATAGTTTATCAGTCTCGACTATACATCTCTATGAAATATCTCTTTCCATCTGTCATTAAACTGCAGATGGAAATTGGTTGGATTTTCAATCAGGCATAGCTAAGTCCAAAAAAAAAGGAAAATTACAAAAGGAAATAGCCATCAAGATGTACTCACATGCAGGTAAGGCTGTGACCCAATATAGGACATCATTTATGGAAGAAGTCTTCCTAGAGCGATGCATCTGCACACTTCTCTATTGAAAAATTGCACCTTTTTTTGTATGAAAATTGGATCGAGACCCCATACAAGGCACTGTATGCATCCTAAATGTGGTTTTAAATAAGCCAGAGATGTGTAGCAGTGAGAGTGAGGTTGTTAGAGAGGGGCCTACCGCAAGGGGTTGACCAGTGAGACAGAGATTGGCTTCCCTGTCAAATAAAGATTAGGCCTTTATTTCACCATCTAATCCCTGTAAATCTCTTATGGAGGAACTTATGGAGGCAGTTCAGGCTGAGGCTTCACAGTCTACATATCTGTCTTATCTCTGAATGTACATGAGTAGATACAGCAACCTGTGGCCCCTAGTTAGTCAGCACATTTAAATCTGGATTAGACACCAGTTATTTAAAGGCACACTTCCCCCCAAAATCAAAAATAGATTTTGCTACTGCTAGCTCACCACGTACCACTGAGCTAACTTATGTTACAGCTCAGCTGAGGAGGACATTGATGTTTATATCTAGCAGCCGAGTCGCCACAATAAAATGCTGGTGCATTATATATGTTGCAATTTCAAGTTTCATATGTATAATATCAGCGGTCCTGAAACGACATAGTATATTAGCTGACTCTGGAGGTGGAGGGACTTGTGGATGAAATGACACAGCGGGATGCCTGCAAAGCTGCAGACCACTGTTAGAGACCAACAAACAACAAAAACGGTTGTGATTTAGGGAGTCATAGCTGTGTTTTCAGCAGCTTTTTATGACCTGTCAATGTGTTTTCAGCAGCTTTATAGCCACTAAAGCAGTTGTCTTTCACAGAGACATTGCTGCCTTTCCTGCCTGGATTGTGCCCCCCCAAACCGGGTATTTTAAGCCAGTCTAGACTGATAAATAGCACTCGGGTAATTTAGAGAGTGTCCAGAGTGAGTGATTGGTTTGTCCATTCTGGGCTACTGTAGAAACAACCTGGCGGACTCTGTAAAAGAGGACCATAGATACATATGGCTCATCCTAAAGTTACAAAAACACAACATTTCTCAGTTTCAGGTGATTATAAACTAATAGTTATGAATATTATATACCATTTCTGCGAGTGGATGCCCCTAGATCTTACACACTTAAAGGTGGAACAAGAAGGTTGCTTGTGTTTGTTAGCTTTCCTTGCTAACAAGCTGCTTTCCAGGTGAAATTGTTCACAGAGCTCTGACAGATGTAGCTGTTGTTGTTTTTAGCTAACTTGGTGCTGAAATGTGACTTTGGCTTCATTTTCTCACATTCAGTTATTGAATGTCTCCAGTTTCCCCCTCAAATATGCTGAACATTCTTTTTATTGAATAATTAATGTGTGTATTGAATTATTGAAGGAAGATAATTTCTGATCGGATTAATATTAACTCCCCATGAAATATTAATGACTAATGTTAAAAACGATGAACTTACGGAACTATTAATATAATCATAAACAGACGCAGTAGAAAAGTGGCATGGAGTCAAATGTGCTAGAACTGCTCCAATCCCTTTTAATGCAGTTTCCCTTGAGGTCGGTGAATATGAAATATTACACTAGTCGACTTTGTACTCAGACGCTCGGCTAATGTCATTGGCCAGTCCTGCCCCGGGGCTCATGGCGGTGTCACGGGGGGAAGTTCACCAGCATTTGTCTGCAGGTTACCTTCGTCACCTTGTCCACAGTTGACCTGAACTATGGCCAGGGGAAAAGTTACAAAGATGTTTTGGTGTTAATATTGGGGCTGGTCGCTCTATCACCCCTGCTGATTGGCAGAGCTCCACTGTCAGCTCTAGTATTCAGCTCCTCCTCCCTCCTCTCGCTCTGAGGGCTGCTGGCTGAACTCAAATGAGACTGGTGTCAGCTTTTTTTTTTTCTTTTTTTTTTTCACTAAAGGTGGCACAAAGTAAATCGAGCAAGCCTGGAATAAATCCAGCCTTTTGTCAGTTTTGATTAAAACTCTCTTTAGATTAATGATATTCAGCAAAGATTTTATATATCGTTTGCCATTCTTTGGTTTGTTATCACGAACTTCCGATTGTATTCATAAAATATGGAAATCAGAAAAAAATAAACCATTATAGTAACATAATGGCAAGCACCTAGAAAATATGGTTACATTGATTATGTTTTAAATGCTAATGCCAGTGAAGAACATAATAACGATGACATGAAAGACTCTCTATTCAAAATCTGATAGCCAGGGAGAAGCAAATTATTTCAAATATTTGATATTTAAATTATTTTCAAATGAACAGAGACATGAGTAGAGCAGAGGCGAGTAGTTTCCCCTGGTGATCCTCCAGGCTTCTTTGTTTCCTCGGTGTGTCTCCAGCTCATTAATGTTCCAAGCATGTGAGAGAACCAGACCATACTCCATAACCCATAGCTGGGTGACACCTCGGGCCCCGACACACGCATATACAGTACACACAGAAAAATCCCTCAGCCGTTTAAAGTCCACTGGCTCTTTCAGGAAGTGATGGCCGCCGAGCTGTCCTGATTAAAATGACAATAGTCTAATTAACTCGACCTCAGTCTCAGTGCACTAAAACGGCTGATGGCTCGCCAGTTCCTGTTTGAAAGCCCTTTGTCTCCTCACCGTCCAAAAAATATGACTCTCTCCCCCGCGCACCCCCCCACAGCAAAACGCCTCAACCCCATTTGACGAGATTCGCTAATGGCAATTATTTCTCATAAGCTAATTAAATCTAGGCAAAGTTTTCCAGTCTTTTTTTTTTCTCCTGTAAAAATCCTTACGTGCAGTCCTCCAGAGATTTATCATTGGGGTTCGGTATCACAAGCACCTTCAAGCAATGTTAGTCATTTAGATTATATACAAAGCGGTGTTGCAGTGTTTTATTTCAAGCATTTTCAATTATATTATATATATATATTATATGTCCGCTGGTTGTGTTGCCCTCTCCTCTTAGTGGCTATCCGGCAGGTCAAACAGGCAGATAGAGAAAGGGCATAGATGGCACACTCAAGCAAACGAGTCTGTTTTATGGATGAAATCTGTGTTTAACGGGCAATATTTGAAAGTGAGACTCTGCTTGTGCCCCCACGATTCTTTTGCATCATTTGATGGACTCATCTAAAGTGCAGAGGAGAGAAAAAAGAACAACAACATTAAAAAAAACCTTTAATGACCGAAGAAGAAACTGCTTTTTGTTCTATTATCCTTCTGTTGGTGATTAAGGTCTATAGGGAGATAATTACGCTTTAGTGTGGAGTTAATGAAACGAAAACTTCTCTTTTCTTGTGAAAAGGAAGGGCAGATCTTTTGTACTGCTATCTGCAGACATCTCCCACCCTTGACAAGTCACAGAGAGAATTGGTTTTGTTTTAAGGGGTTGCAGCCCCCTCCGCTGCCTGTCAGTCTGCGGCTGATATGAGGGATCTGTGAATGAAGCCAGAGTCAATGAGGTCTGTCTTCCACTGCACTGTTGCATCTGCCTTGTCTGTGAACGTTAGGCACGCTGGAAAACATCAAATGAAAACATCACAACAGGTCATCTGGGATATGTGCTGATCTGAATAAAAGAAAAATCGGGGGGCCAAAGAAAAAAAAGGAAAAATCTTCGTACTTCCTACTTCACGCTGTTGTGTTGTTACTCCACTTAACGGCAACAAGCATGTGTTCGCCATCAGATGACCTCGCTTTGTCGGACATAAAAGGAATGCGCAGATTTGAGTTTATCACACGGCAACACGGGAGCCATGTGTATCATCTGACTTCACACAGCCCCTTCTGAACAAACAGAGGTGTTGACCAAGCCATTGTCTGGTATGCCCAAGCCGCGCGACACAAGTGATGGCCAGAGAGCACATATTAAACTGCCCTTGTGGAAGTTCACATCTGGTGTGTGGAGCTGTGTGTGTGACCCACGCACACACACACACACACACACACACACAACAACCCCTCCAACAGCACTCTCACATTTCATCATCTGTTCTCCAGCGCCAGGGTGCTCCGGCACAAGTTGGCCGCTCTGGATCCATCTGTTGTTATTATTTTCCACTGATAATTGGCTTGAACAATGGAATGCCTGTGTCCCCCTTGCCTTTGAAACCCAACACCCTGTTTATTTTCCAGAGGTCTCATTTCTGCTCTCCCTTCTCTCTCTCTGACTCCCTCTCACCCCTCAATTTCTCCCTTTACAGCCTCCCTTCACCTAGTGTCACCTCACCCCTACAGCCCCCCGCTCCTCTCCCCCTGATCCATTTGAGCAGGTTTCACATGAAAATGACATTTTTGACTGGCCACATCAGTATGTGTCACTCAGCATCTGACGCTCTAGATTCTCCCATTCTCCTCTTTTTTTTTTTTTTTTTAACTCTGATGGCAGGCTGGCACTTTTCTCTCGGAGTTTCCCCCAGCACCACACGCTTCTGCATTCCTGTCCTAAATGAGGAAAAACAGGGAGGAACAGATAGATGAGGAGAATAAGAGGGAGGGAGGAAAGTGGGGACGTATTCAAGACACTTTAAAAAGGAAGAAATGGACAATGGACCTTGGTATAAATCACATTTTCTGCGTACTGTTTTTATTTCCGTTTCCACAGGAGGTGTGTGGAGGAGAAGCATATGTAAAGACAAATTAAAGGAGCACAAGGTGCATTCTTTTTAATCCAGGACACTCTTTTAATGAAAACCCTCACCAAAAAATGACCTACTTAAATTAATTAAATTTGATATTTTAAAATTTAATTAGTGTTTTAGGTTGTAATTAAGCAGTTTCATGTTGAAGTCTTCATGCTCTGGTCACATTCTTGTGGTTTTTTTACATTAGACAATTAGAGTGTTATCACCAGCCTGACAAAGTGGTATTGGCAAAGTAATTAGTAAAGTTTGTTTAAGTGTAGAACTCATGTTCAAGGTGCAAACAAGACATCATACCAGAAAAAAAAATCAAATATCTTCTTTGTGATTTTTTTAACGGCTTCTCTATAAACTTCTGTTCTTCTCATTAAGGACATTTTTGAGGATTGAGGGAGCATTTCCTTTTTTTCCTCTCCCTTTTGTTCTGCCTTGTGTGACCGTGTTGATGTTCATTTGTTCTGCCTGCTCTTGTCTAATTAAAAGAGGCCAGGACAGGTAGGGCTCTCAGCAGGCGTCTGCTCTGTGCCAGTTCTTCATTTGCTGAGTGTTTGTGTTTATGCAAAGGGGGCCTCTTCCTGCATATTTAATCTAGAGCAAGGCACCAGCTTTTGTTGTGTTTAGACCACATACCTCCAGTCCCTCTCAACGCTGCAGCCTGGGCTCGCTCTCTCTTTCTCTCTCATGCACGCACACACACACACATTCACATTCACATACACACACACACACTAAACTGCCACACACACCACTCCAACTACTTCATACCTGCTTCTTTCACTGGCAGCTTTTTCCTCTCCTTCAGAAGTGGATTTCAAAACACTGAGTGCTTGGAGGGAATCTGCATCAATATACAGTTTCATGAACATGATGAAAGTCTGTTTAACTGTTCATGGGTAAGTCTGTAAAGATTTCATTATCTTTCCCTGCTTTTTCTTTTTTTCCCTCCTCCTCCGCTCTTGTCTTTTATGGGACGCTGGTGGATGTATGCGTGTGCATGTCCAGTGTGTTTGTAGGTGTGTTCTCTAAGTGATTGACAGAACTGGTATTTCGGGTGTAGATAGCAATGGGTTTGACTGTAGTTCCAGTGTCAGAGTTACTACTACATGCCCAGTATTTAGAGTAAATACAATATAGTGTAGTATTGCAAATTGGTGAAGGACGTCAGTTAAGTATCTAATCAAGATATATGTTGAGTTAAAATTATTAATCCACTCATAATTTGACTGATGTTTTGATCAAAAAAGCTAAATATTTGCATCGTAAAATCAAAGAGTTTGTATTTCTGCCTTTCATGGAAAACTTGGAAAAGTCATTTCTTTTTCCAAACCTGGAAAATGGAATTTTGTTGTGTGTGATGAAAAGATAGCCTTCCACGTCCACTACCAAGGCTTACAAAGTGTATGCCTACATTCTTATGTGATATTTTTTTCATATTTGCATCCAGATATAAGTTTATAATGAAATGCATTAAGAATACAATGATAGTATAATCAGTTCTGTTTTCCCTGATGCTTGAAAGGCAGATTCAAACTCATATACAGTAAGTGCTTGTATGACTGCCCGTAGTTTGACGTATTTGGATATGACCATAATCAACTGTTAGAGATTGAAACAGGTCGCTGACTCATGTTCATACAATATTTAACAGGGAGTGACAGCGAGTAAGGTATACTAAACAGTTCTGTTCATTTTATAGACTGAGAGTTTTTATTGATCCAAGAAAAGTCATGGAAAAGTTTTGAAATTTTGTGCTTGCAAATATGTGGGAACCCCGTAATAAACTAAATACATTTAGGTGTTGGACTTGAAAAAAAACCCAAACCATTTGAAGACATCGTCTTGGGTTTGTGGAAATGATGTATATCTTTTCACAATTTTCTGACAATCTTTGGACTAGTGTTATCAAATACATCGATTTATCGAAACATATCAATTCTGAATATTTGAAAAGTGTCAGTATTCATTTTCCGTCGCTGCGCTTTCTCGCTGTCTTTTACTGTTAATGTGTATTACAGTGATTCTGCTGTTCTCTGCTGCTAGCCAAGAAAAGAAATGTCGTTGTTTGGTAACATGAAATTAAATTACAGATAACAATCAAAATGTTGCTGATTACAAAGGGATTACATCTGAATATTCTTTTTGGTAAAAAGTTTAGATGTAGAATATTACATTCATTCTGTTGCTTTGCAGCTTTTCTCTGTGCAGGAATGTTGTCTTTTGGCATAGCCCATGGGGACCTCAACATTATTCTGGCCAAGGAACCCTCAGCTGAAAGAGAGATGAAGCAGGGACCCCCTGCTGCATGTTAAACTGGGCCTACATTAACATGTAGGGCGGTCTAAAGTGCCATATTACATATTTTCATCAGAGAGAGAAACAAAACTTAAAAAAAACCTCAAAAAGTGCTTTGGCGGCCCCTCTGCAATAACTGAGGAGCCCCGGGGGTCATGGACCTCCTGTTGAAAACCCATGGCGTAGCCTATTGCAGGACATTTTTCAGCTCTTTTGCCAAGTTTAAAAGATTTCTTAGAAAAGTAATCAAACAGTAATCTAATGTAAAAAGTTGCATTACTTTTTTATCAGGGTAACTCGTAATCTGTAACCTATTACATTTCAGAAGTAACCCTCCACACATCGGTCATCTTTTAATAAAATAAATAAGTTGTATGCCCTCAATGTTGACTTTACTTTGCGGTATTGAAAATTGTATCGAATATTGATATTATAACAGGTATTGTATCAAACTTAGGATTCCCAGGTTTATAACAACACTATTTTGCACAAGACAATTAATTAATTATTCGAGAAAATATTCAGATTAATTGATAATGAAAATAAGTGTTTGTTGCTACCGTGGTTGTGTGTGCAGGGCTGTAATTTCAAATCTAAAGTGCTGCTAGCAGTATCTCTGTTTCATTAAACTATATATTTTAATAGATATGAATTGTGATGAGAATGAAGATGGAGATGAGACCAAAAACAAAGTGTTGTATAGTTTGACCTGATCAATGGAGGAATGTGTTGTGTGAGTTATAAATTCACAAATGATTGGAAAGTATCACCCAGCAGTTGGCCTGTATTTGCATTACCCTGCTGTGGGTGTGCATGTGGTAGCCTACTGTATGTGTGAAGCAGTGTGAGCAAAGCATTGCCTTTTTCTCAGTGCAGCAGGGTTGGAGGTGATAGTGAGTGGTAACCCCACGGTGATGCGTGAGGGTATTAGTTCCTCCCTTCACTCATCACCTCTTGTTCTCCCTTTGTCTTTGTCTGGGGAAATGGAATCTGCAGCTTATTGATATTAATAGCGCACAGGATCCGTGGTCGGAGAGGAGCAGGGACCTGGGCGAGAGTGGAAATCTGATATGGCTGGGTAGAATTGACAGTCCTCCTACTTGACAGTGTGGAAAGGGGTTGGTTATAAAAATAGGATTGCATAATGTTCACTGTGTGTTAGCCCTTTGTGTTCTGTCCTGTAAACGTGCGTGATCAGGGTTGAACTTTTTGACTGATCTAATTTCACGTGCAAAGTTTGAGACTTATTTTTTCATCTGTGTAGATCTCAAGCTGCCTTATAACCTCTCAGCAGACAATCACGGATCAATAGATTAGAACTCCCGAAGGCACAGAGTAGTATGCACTGGATATTCACTTGATAGGACTTTTTGCAACAAGCTCATTTAAATAGTGTAAAGAAATGTGTGGCCTTGTTTGTTTTGGGTTAGGAGTGAAATTCCACTTCCTTGGTACTAAGGCAGCAAAGCTCTCTGTTTGCACTCTGTGTACTTTGTTCTTAGCTCAGCAAAACGTGAGGGCAGGTCCAAAGAATCGGGGGGATCAGACAGGCCTGACATTCACCAGACTGCACTGTTGCCTTTTAAGCTGAGGAGAAAAAAAGAATGTGAAAAAAAGCACCCAGAATAAGGGCTGGCGGGATTGAAGTTGGGTTTAATTGGTGGGTTTTGAGTCTGTTTGCGTGTCAGAAAGTGCTGTTGTTTACAGTCTATGTGGGTGTTACAATATAATGCCAGGATCCTGCCAATCACATCAAAAAGAAAAAAAACAACAATGCTTGTTTTTTTCCCACTTTTTCAAATGCGGACTTTTTTTTCTGTCTTTACGAGACTCGGCCATGTTTTTAATTTAATCAGTCCTTAATAAAAGCGTAGAAGAAAAGAGGGAGAAAATAGTGTGCAGTCAGCCCTTTTAGCAGATCGGATCATACAGTAAGCAGCTGCGTTTGTTGAGAAGTGAGTCATGCTTTTCATTTTCCTGTGTTACAGAGCACAGACAGTGACTTGGAAAATCTCTTGCACACACCCTAAAAACAAACACCAATGACCCTGTATATACAGTAGATATCGCTGGCTCTACACAACTCTCCTACGCCCTCCTCTTTACACAATGCTCTCTTGATACAGATTCACCAGCCCTGAGGTGTGTTAACCAGTGTTTCTGCATTTTTTTTGTTTTATTCAGACACCCCGGCATGATAAATAGATACTGTCGATTTATTCAGGTGCTGATACTAAGTGATCGAAACATCCCGGACGGGGCTGTAAAGAACCGAGAGACAACTCTGGCAGCCTCCTATTGACAACCATTGAGTTGAGCATTAATTAATATGGTAATGATGTGTGAAGGTTCATTAACGAGCCGCCACAGAAGTAGCCACAGATACAGTATTAAGCGTGCTTAGAGTAATTAATGGAATAACTTTACTTAGTGGTAAATATTCATGGGGCCCTCAGCTTTTTGTCTGCACGGTGTGAAGAGAGAGGAGAGCCTGTCCATTAGAGGAGCTGAAGAGCTGTCCACAGTGAATGCGGGCCTTTTGTTGGGATTGGGTGCGTTTCAGTGGAGGGGTATTAATTCATATTTTGAACATGCAATCTTACAACAAAGCCAAAGGCACTGATAACATACCTGGGACTAGAGAGCACATTGTGAAGCCGCGACCCCCCCCCCCCCACTAATAGGGAAGTCCACTTCACAGGTTTGTGGACAGAATAAAATGAGTCTTTGTTCGTGCTCACATGTAACCACAGCAGTTCATTACCATAGCAAAAAACCCTTCTGATTGTCCATTTCCTCTGAAAACAGGGTGTTTGCATGTTTTTTCTCCCCCCACAATTACAATGGAGCCTGTGGTATTTGCATAGAGAACGGAAACATTTATTTGGATCATCTGATCCTCTAAAGGTATCAGGCTCATGCTATCTACTGCACACAAGAGTCTTGTTGCAAACAGTGAGATTTTTCTTTGTCAAAACTCTTTGTTGTGTTATTTTCCACTTTGTTTAACACAGAACACCTACAACATCCTCCCAAGACTTTGCATGAGAACCTTGCAAAATGCTCCTTAGTTCCCTTTGTGTTTTAAAATTGTTGCATTTTGATTCATATTCTTAGCTGAAGCCTCTTACTGAGCATGCACATAACCCACCTAGGTGGGTAATTATCTCAACCAGGAGATGTTCTATTCCCTAAAATCTCAATGTGGGAGTGTGTGATGGGCTCGGTTTTCCCAACCGGGTGAAGCAGCGTGTGCTTGTTTATCCTCACCCTACGTTCTCCGCACCCCCACTGTTCTAAATGGCAATATTACAGCTTTGTGCTGTTTGAAATGGAGACAATTATCTGTTTAGGCATTACAAGATGGGCATTATGTTACAAGGAGAAAAAGGCGTACAGCTGCTATCAGGATCCCGTTGTTGCCTTTTCTCTCCAATACAAATTTTCCATCATTAAAATGATGGAACATTTATCTAAATGGATGTTATGCGTTGGGTAAACTCATTTAGCTCCCGGGGCTCTTTCAGGTGATGGGAATTAATGATGTTTAGTAGTTTGAAACTGAAAATATCTGTCATTTGTCACCACTCGCCATTGATTTACGATTCCATTGATGATATGTTAATTGAAGTGTAATGAATCACAATAATAGGGTAGTTTGTGTGGGAATGGTCCATTTTCGATGATTGTTCAACCCTCGGTAGAGTTCAGAGCGAGCCGCGTGTTGACTCGCGTTTTCAACAAGGGCATTTAACACGTAATTAATGCTGAAACTGGACGAGTTGGACCGGTGTGTTTTTTATCTTTGCTCAGTCTGCTTTAGATAAACACTTGCACAAATGCCCGGCCACAGTTTTGACTGCCAAATGTAAACGGCAAAAAAGAACAGTGGGAGAGGGAGTGGGAGCTTTTTTTTTTCTCCTTTCATATTTGGATATGCTTTAATGCTTTTATTCAAATGCACCTGAGATATTGCCCCACAGTCACTTCTCAGTTTACCATAAAAATAAGATTTTGTTTCCTCCATTTTTTTCATCTTTCCTTGCCTGGGTTGAGTGCTCAGTTAGGAAAGCTGTGTGCATGCAGATCAGGGGCCGCCCAGGGGGAGTTGAGTCAGGGCAGAGCAGGTACAGGTACACTGTGTTCACCACTGGGGGGCAAGACGGCCTCTACTGTCAGCATCGTGAACAAGTTTTTGTCTTGCAAATAAACCATTCACTCACATCAGACAGCCTCCATTGTTCATGTGTTATCATCAGTGGGTGTAGTTGTAGTTAACAGACCAGGATGTGTCTGACGGTGACAACAGAAGGCTACGGGACGGTAAAGCTCCTTCTGCCCCCGAGCTGAAGTGGTGGCTGTGTGTCGGTAGCAGCACAGAGAGGTACACTCCAAACACAGGGAAGCACAGGGATGCAGAGAATTGATTTCTTTCTGATGATTTCTCAGAACACGTATGAGACTTGTTTGTTATCAATTCTAATCAACAGCAACTGGTGGGCAATGCTATTAGTAGCATTTAGTTCACACCCATGTGTTTCTTGCTATAAATTGGCTCTTGGGTGCTGTTGACAAGCATTATGGTCTGTAGTAGTAATCATTTCATAATTATAAATAATTCTCCATCTTGTGTCCGCAGGGCAAGGAGGCTGTTTCACCACCGCTGGAACTGAAGATTGCTTTAAATAAGCAAGCCCTTGTAGAAGGTAAACACCCCATCATTCACCAGACTCTAGTCCCTGCATGTGTGTGTGAATGCTGTGTTGAATTGGCTTAATAATTAACTGAATGCAGCAGAGTTGTCTTGTTTGTGTACTGTAATTTGAGTGTGTTTGTGTGGGGTGAGAGGTGGTGGGAGGGTTCGACAGGTGCACTCTGTCAGTGGTTTGAGAAGCTGCTGATGTCAAACGAGCATGGTGAGTAATAAAGGGACAGTTACCCCTGTTAGGCAAATTACTTAATAAGAAGTTTCATAACTATTTTTTAAAAATGCTGCACTGTTGAAGAACTTGTCTGAAATGAGCAGAGGAGGAAATGAGATTGCTCAATGCGGAGGTATTTGTTTGTACATGTAAAGCTGAAATATGGTAATGTCATGTTTACCAAACAAGAGGGGGGGTGGTTTACCGTTCTCTGTCTTGTTATCGTTGGCATCTCAGCCATTCTGGTGGATATCTTGTGTTTGCTCCTCACACCGTCTCCCTATCTGAGAAGGTTTGGGGCCCCCAGGATGTGAACTTTTGGCTGGAGTGCGGTGAGGCAGAAGAGTTGGACTGTGTGTGTGTGTGTGTGTGTGTGTGTGTGTGTGTCGGGGGGTATTAACACTTCAGGGACTGAGGGCTTCAGAGGAGGAGTGTCTGTTTTCTGTCTAATGCAGCTTCATCCTCACCATCATCTTTCTCTCATTCTATTTTTTGTTTTATCTTTATCACGTCTTACCCGTCTCTCGCTCTCACTCTCCCTCCGTCACATGTTGGGACTTGTACGTAGAAAGGGAGGACACGTAATGCGTCAAATAATGACTGAACATTTGAGCATTGTTTTTTTTTTGTTTGAGGCTATTACAGAACATCAAGGTTGTTCTCAGCAACAAAATATGTGAGATGTAACTCTGTATTAATCTGTGGGAGTGTAACCGGTGATTGAGCTCATTATATGATTATTAAAATATACAACAACAAGCCCTGCCCACAGTGGTGCCTGCAGAATTTTTTCATAGGGGTGGCCAGATGGGGCCACTTAATAATAGAGTAGAATAGAATTTCAGGAATTTGCTTGTTGAAGTACATAGGCTAGAAGAAAACTGGGTTACACTTTACTTGAAGGTATCTACATAAGAGTTACATGACACTGTCATAACTATGACATTACACGGTCATGAACATTATGCACACGTTATAACCGTTTATGACTGCTGTCATTAAGTGTCATTTGGTTTTTGTAATGACAGCTTGACATTGTTTGGGTTGTCTTGATTATGACGACATTAATCAAAGTGACATTACCAGAAGTTGTCTTTGTCATGACAACTTGAAATTAACAAGAAATGGACCTCTTTTTGTGTTAATGACAAGTTGACATAATGATTATTATTGTTATGACAAAGACATCTTCTGGTAATGTCACTTTGATTAATGTCAAGTTGTCATAATAACGACATCCCAAACAAATTTATGTCAACAAAAAACGAATGACACTTAATGACAGCAGTCATAAATGTTTATGACATGTACATAATGTTTATGACAAGTTCATGACAGTGTCATGTTATAGTTATGACAATGTCATGTCACCCTTATGTCGATACCTTCAAGTAAAGTGTTACCGAAAACTGTCAATCGCATCTTTATATACTTTGCTTTCTTATTTTACAGCTTACTAATTTGCTAATGTGTATAGAATAATAGACCGAATCATAATGTGTGTTTACAATAACTTCTTAGTAGAAAACCCCCATATACACTGGTCAATTTCATATACATGAAATTGACCAGTTCTGAGCAAATGCTGCCTCCGTTGGTTAGTTTTTAGTTACATTAAAAAAGACCCAACGAATCTTTTTACCACTTTACCTTGCTGTCAGACAGCCTTTACTAATGGGGGGCTGAAGCCCTTATCTCAAAGCCACTAAACTGCACTGGCAATAAGTCGTAATTTTACTATGCAGAACACAGGAGTTGCTGGTCTACCGCTACCTCTATTGGTTAGTGGGTAAGATAAAATGGAGAAAATATTACAAATGTGTGCACTTACACTGATGTTGATTTTATATTAATATGGTCGTTTTAAGGTGGCTAAAACAAGTTTAGCTGTGGCCCCTATCAGCACCCAGTCTGCCTACAGCAATACATTCAGTACGTTTACATGCACAGCTTAATCGAGCTATGCTCAAAATTCGATTTTGGTGTCTAATTGCTGTCCTTGTCCCAGTTTACATGCAACTGAGAAAATCAAATTACTGACGGGAATGTGTCCTCCTCCTCAACACTAGGGGGTGATATGCGTCGTTTCAGCAGGTTAATACCGCCCTTCTTTCTGGTTGACCTATTACGTCACTTAATAATAAACAACTGGAGTCAGGCGGTAGACCAGCATTTTCAAACAACAGCAAGATGGATAATCGTACAGCTTTGTTCATCTCGTACTTAATGTACGCGTTACTGATTGTACAGATAAGGTGCACGCTATCCCTCGTGGTCATGGTGATTTCGAGAGGCAGACAAGAACGCTGAATGCTGTCGGAGGGCTACAACAATAACATGTCTTGTCTGTTCCAGGGTCATATGCCAGCGCGGGGGGTGTGGAGCATGCGCACATGCAGTGTCTAGTTCAACTCCGATTAAGGCGTGTACATACCGGAGAAAATGGAATTCCAATCGCATTATCTGGGTGTCTTAATCGGAGTTGGAGAACTCCAATATTAGTCGGAGTAACACGTTAATATGCACTTCAGTTGTCCAGTTATGGTCGAAATAAGGCAATAATTCATTTTTTTTCAACTGTCATGTAAACGTACTGAGTGTTTAGCTTTTGGTTTATCAAATCAATTGCCAGTTGTTTACCGGAAAGTGATTGTTGTTGTTAGTGCGACATCACATTAATTTGGTCTGTACTGGTACAGTTAACATTTTGAGTTCTACAACAATGTTTTATGCGCTATGTATGTAGGCTATACATGTTACGTGATATATTGTTATTCAAATAGGCTGGTTGCCCTTTCCCTTAAAAAGACAAATATACAGCTTTAATTTGAAGGAGTACATTGATTGTAAGGAACAAAACATTTACAGGGAATAAGTTTAGGGGAGATTTGTGGGTATCTTGAGGTGACAGTTCAAGGGACCCCTTTGAAAGTTGTTCCCTTGCCAAAATTAAACCTAAATTTGGAACTTTATTTAGCCCCTGTCTTGACTACCTACGCCAACATGGTTGGTACTGGTAGATGCCTTAGTTTCTTGTCTAGTTTCACAAGATTCCACGATCTTTTCCAGCTAGCTTTAAAAAAGCATGAGCATGCCTCAGCCTCCTAAAGACAGTAATTTAGGCCTCTGATTATTTTTACAAGGGGTGCCACTGGGGAGGCCAGCAATTGTATCAGGGGGGCCACGACCCCCCTGGACCCCCTTGGGAGTGCCACTGCCTGCTAATGGAGAGATATACTAACATAGAACAGGATAACACAGCTTATTCTCATTGTTTTCCTCGTGGGAAATAATAGTATTTTCATGGGAACATTTTCAAATCCTTATTTTCATAAACTCATGCTAATAGCTGATATTTAGTTTGCATAAGTTTAAACAAAATGCTAAATTTAAACATTTCCATGCCAGACAAAAAGTAAGAATGTACAAATGGTAAATTGTTCCACCTAGAATATATTTCTTCCAACAGCATTTAGTTAAAGCATTGAGCAGCACTACAGTAAAAATGTAATAAATACGATTACGTCCTAGATAGACGAGATGATGACACTTCAAGGCCACTGTCAGATTTTCAATGAAGCCATCACTGATTAGTTATTCTCATCTTAGATATTATCTGCTGCAGCACCTCCATAGAATCTGGAAAAAGCAAAAGCAGCTGTAACTGTCATCATTACAGTTAGCAATGGCTGCAGGATTTCAGCCAGACTAGTTTTGTCTTCATTGTAAGAGGAGGCCCTCATCACCACAATACGTCGCACAGCCTCTGCTCCTCTTTTATTTGGTTCAGACAATTACCCCCACATTTGGAAAACAGACTTGGAGCAAATTGAAGTGGAGGATTCCTGCTGCTGCTGCTGTTTATCTGGAGTGCATTCTCCGCATAGTCAGGTCCGCTCCAGCAGGCCCCTCAGCTGCCTGCTCCAGATGTAAGATCAGCCTCGAAATCCCTCAAATGGTTGTGTAATTAATGTTAATGTGGCAAAAATCAGCCTAATGATTGACACAACTTTCCAATGTGATTTTGATTGCATCGCTAATGCAGAAATCCCTGCAGCAGCTTATGGGATTACTACGTCTTGGTGTTTAAAGCTCTTTAATACAGTGTATGTGTTTGTGAACGAGAGCATGGTGTTCATTTTTGTCTACATTTGAAGCAACCATGCTTTGTGGAATATTTATCATTAATTGAAACGTTAGAACAGTCGTAAAGCAGCCTGACAAAAGTTTAGATTTGGAATACTTCTCATCTTATGGACATATCTGAGTGATAGAGGGCTGCCTCTGATGTGTGCTGTGTGTACGCCTGCTTTCTTTTTTTTTTTTGGGCCAATTTATTCAGACCTGATGACATCCAACTTCCCAGAAAAGTGCCTCTGCTTAGAAGAATCCTCAGATGCCCAAAACATGTTTTCTCTGTTTTGAGGGCTTCAAAATGTTATCGTCTCATGCCGGACTTCATTTGAATTTCATGAATCCATGTAAGGGAGAGAAGAACACATCATGCAAACACTCTTGTAATTCGTCCTGTGCTGTAAATGCTTTGGTTTATATTGCCTTAGTTTTAGCCGTTGAGGTTGCTTTATTTAATCCACTTTTTTTATGGAAGTGTTAAGAATAAACAAGTGGATTCATGAGTTAGACCCGCAGAAAGGTCGTGTGCAGATTTATGCTGGGATGAAAATAGGGCCTCTGTAATAGTTCCCTTGACTGCATTTATTGCTTACTTTAAAAAAGTAATTTCTTTATATCAGCATCAAGCTGAAAATTGCCATGTATTAGTATTAGGCTTGGTAAGCTTCTAATTCTGTGGCATTTACAGCTGGCTGTGTTTCCATGCATTTATAACACTTTGATTCTTAAGAGCTCCTTTAATCGCTTATGCCTAGCTCGGAACATAATAAACAACTCGCTGTAGCAAAAGTGCCACATGGGGGAGATTTCTAGCAAGAAAGTTAAACGCTTCTGTCACTGGCAGTTTTGTTGCTGTGTTTTTCATGCACCGCAAGTACCGTAATCTACTCTCTGAGCTTGGCTGCTGTAGTTAAAAACAGTGACAGGCAGAATAGATGCAAGGCAGCGTGAAAATGAAAAATTACAATCCCTACAAAGACGTCACAATGGAGAGCGAGGCGGGGACGGCGTGCTTCTGCCTTTTCCTGTTGATCGAGATCACAGGACGTGTCAAAGCCTTCTAAACACCCTCACCTGACCGCCGTCTGCTTTCCCTATCTGATGCTCTGCTCCCATGGCTGCATCAGCTGCTATCAGAACACACACACGCTGGCAGATCGCCCGCCTCTGTATTGTCTGGCTAAACAGGTTGCGCAGTTAAATGCATGCCTCATGCCCAACACAATATGTCACACAATGGAGCAACATTCTTATTTTCTCTTGCATCTCCTGCAACTTTTATGTGAATTATCTTCTGCTGTGAGGTAGAAAGAACTGCACTGATAATGTTATCACAGATGTGTTATCTCGAAGCTACTTAAAATATCTTTTTGGGGAAAAACGCACTGGCAAGTTTCAATCTATTTTTCTATCAGCATCAAACAGACGTGTCTTCCTTTGGTCTGAAACACACTGTATAAACTCTGGTCTGCTAGGTGGAGTGAGGAGCTTTGATAAATGTCTCCCTGCTACCAGGTGCAGACAGCTAACGTGACGCAGTCTTTGTGCGAGATTGAGTGAGGCGACAGCAGTAAGCAAATTCCGTCAGCAGATGAGTTGTCTTACAGCAAGATGAAAAGAAAATCACAAAAGTGAGGAACGGTGTCAAAGCCCTCTTTTGTTTTTTAGCTTTGGCCTTGTGCCTCTGCTTCAGAAAAGATGAAATAGAACTAATAACTTGGATTGATTTGTTGTCTTCTGAGCAAAATGACTATACAGTTTTTTTTTTTCTGCGGTAACCCGGGCCGGCATCTGTCAGACTGCCTTTACTGCAAAACAATATACTGTAGCAGAACTGGAGGGATATCAAATATAACTCAATATATGTACATACTGTCCCTGCTCCCCAAAACAATAGTATACAGTTATATATTATGACACATTAGAAAGGACACTTGTTTATGGTTTCCAGTCTGTCCGGAGAAGGTCTCTGACTATGTAAGGGAATTCAAAAAAGTTCCTACAAGGCGCAGTCATTCTTATTTGGATAGTTTTGACTTTGTTGCAATCACTTCATGTCATGGTAAATATCACTTTGGCAGTCCTTTGCTTTCTCCGTTTATTTTAGAAAACAAATCCCTTTTAGGGATAAAGCACCTGGTGGGGCTACTTAATGGAATGGCTTCAGCCCTACGCAAATAAACAGCTTGCATTTTTGGTGTGAGATTAGGAATGAGGCTGAGAGAGAGAGAGAGAGAGAGAGAGAGAGAGCTGGAGTGAGGTGGGTAAAAACCAAACAAAGAAAGTCAACATGTGGAGAGGACAGAAGTGCAGAAGTGGAGAAGTTGCGCGTCTCTTTCCACCTAAAGTTGACTGTATGTACTGTATGGCTGTAGAAATGCATGTGAACATTTGCACGTTGTGAGCTTTGAACCTGGACAAGATTAGCTTTTTTTCAGCATCATGCTGAGGTAAATCTCTTTTTTTTTGAATAGTTGACCAGTGAGTCAGCAGGAGGATATTATTCAGAAAGGCTGGGAAATATCTCAGTCTTTGTTTTCCACACTACAAAAACATGCATTTATAACCTGGGAAAGATAATGTGGTAAGCAGAGCCAAAGAAAAGGGAATGAATAAGTAGAAGAACAACCAGTGACCAGTGTAACATAACATTTTTCTTAAATAGCTCAACATGCTGTAGAAATTAGTGAGAAATGGAGCCTTGAAACGAGTCATATCTATCAAATAACAATAATATCAAACAGTTTATCATGTTGTAGAGTGCTGTGGGGATGACGTGTTTGTAGGCCTACCCGGAAGTTAACATCACTATGGTTACCTTGACAAAAAGCCAGTAGGACTATTCCATTGGATTTTGTATTATTGCCAAAAAAAATGTCTGTGGCAACCAAATGTTTATGATACTTGTACGTTTTGTTCAGCAAGATAATCTTCACAAATGAACAACACATTTATCATTTTGGACGCGTAAATGCAAACACCAGAAGTAAAAGCTAACATTAGGCTATAAACGAACTACACAAGGGTCGCATGTTTTCACCATTTCCACCACAATGAGGCTGTGAAGCCCTGTTCATCGTGATGACATTCTGTAGTCTCATTTAGCCACTTTAAAACACATAAAAGCTTCAGAATTATCTTTGTGGGGTAGAACAAAACGTGAAAGTCTCTTAAGCTTGTGTTAACCACAGACCTTAATTCAGGCATCTAACCAAGCACCCATTCGAAAAACCCACTGACTTTTAGATGAGGGAACTGTGAGTGCTACATTGCTAACTTTTTTGGGGCGGTTTAGGACTCATTCCTGCAGCATTCTGTGTCATTCAATCAGTTTTTGGAGGGACCAATTATAGGGTAACAACAGCTGGTAAACTTCACACACACTAGCCAGCCGGGCTAGCGCTTGTCAGTCACAATAGTTCTCTGAATTTCTTTCTATATTTTCTCTGTACCAGGGCCTTTTACTCTACTCTGCCATTCTGTTCTATGATTGTGCGTCATTTTATTCAATAAAGAGCCACTGATGGAGGATAAAAGCTCTCCAAGCTAACTAGCTTGATAACTGTCTGTTAGCAAGCTAGTTAGAACTGTTGCTAACGGTAGAATAAAAGTGAATAGTGCAACAAAATTAACAAACGAAGATAGCTTGGACTCTCTGGCTCAATGTCAAAACAGCTGTCAAAATTCTGATGCTGATTTACTTTGCCCATTTGTAATGAGTTGGTTTTGCAGAGAAAGTTTGTGGTTTTTAAAATGCATGTGTGAGTGCACCATAAGTCATAACGTGTGTTTTGGCTGTTTTTGTATTTCAAGCATTAGTACTTTGAAAGTATTTCTCATATCACGAAACTGCTGACAGTGAATCTTGTAAATGTTATTATTATACTGTTGGTGATCTGTTGGTGTTTTGTTAGGGTGACTTGCGTGGATCTGACTCCTACCTGACTGCCTGCTCTCATCTCCAGCTCTCTAAACTCTGTCAGCATAACAGAGGTCCTCAGGGACGCCAGTAGTCGGTAACCTTATATTTTTAGGTTCGTAAATTGTACCAAAATTCACTAATACGTAGAACATTACTACAGATTGTCCTATGAGCTTTCGCTGCGTTACTACCAGCTGATCTGACTAGCTCGTAGCCAGCTGTCACATCTCTGGTGGTTGACCAGCTTGGTCAGGTACCCTTCTAGTATCTGTAGTGTTGCCATGTTCATATAAAGACATCATTATTAGCTAGAAAAGAGTCTGAATATTGAAAAAAATACTAAAAACATCTGCACTATTACAAACCGGGCCAAATTTTTGGCAACCCCTCCAAGTAAATATTTTTCCCAACATAATCAATCCTAAAACTGCCCCAAGTGGGTGGAAAATTGCTCAATATGGCACTTTATTGGCTGTAAAAAAGTTTCCCACCCAGATTCAGTTATCAGTTAGTTATAGTGTGTGGTGTTAGCCAATCAGGAGCCACCAGGAAAATCCAAACATATTTAACCACACCGCTGTCGGATAGAGAGAAGTAAGCCCTTTGGCACACAGACTGTAGGCAGTGCTTTGTTAGTCATTACATGTATCTGTAATAATGTGAGAGTAACAAGTAAAATTTATATACACACACAACACAACAATAATGACAACCATTTGTCATTAAAATATGTATTTAACAATAGGAATTGCAGGTGGGGTGGCACCACATCGCCCTTAATGGACTGCACGCCACTGAGTTTCAATTCTGTTTCACTCGGGTAAAGTTCCTGTTCAGGTGCTTCACATTTAGGATCACATTGAGTCTTTGGCACACTTTATCAGTTGAAAAACTAGGAATTTGTATAAAACAAGTTTAAATTCCTCAAAGTAAGGTATTGGGGAAAGAAGTGCAGTTTTGGAGGCATCATATCAGTGCTGGCATCGACAAATGAAATGATGCTGAGTTTGATATTCTGCACTCTCTTACTTCCATGATCACTTGCACTGTCTTTCAGTGTAGCCAAAAACAATATTTACATACTTTGCTATTATAAAATAGTGATCTTATTAACGCAAGACCATTGTTTTTACAGTTGTCTATGAGAGGGTTGCTAAACAGTACAGTGAGTCAAAGATGGTGAGTTAGTGTGGAAGTATGGACAAACTGTAGAGGAAAATATGCGTTTTCAAATGTAGCTGTGTTAGTGTGGACACAGCCTGAGGGGGACACGGAATGTGAGCGGCAATTTCTACCCAAATGTGGGTTTATTTATGTAATCAAATGAAAAAAGGTGGAGGCATTTTTTAAACTGATATTTATTTACAGTTTTTCTCTTTTGCTCTGGTTTTAGCCTTGGCTCCTGCGTTGTTTTCATAAACAAAGTCTCTCTGGCTGGCTAGAAAAAACACAGGGCCGCTCAGTGCACTGAAAACAGGAATGACAAACACCATTAGCTGAAAAATTTCCATCTCATTGCAACTATGTTATTGTTTACTTTACCATACACGTCCTAATATGGTTACCTCCCTGTCAAAGCGGTCCAGAGCAGAGCCGAGGGGCCCTCGCAGGGAGACGCTTTCAGCTGCCACTTAGACAATAAGAAACAAATGTCACAGCTCGGCAAAATAGCCTGGCTTTCACGGCCTTACAGTACTTGGCCTTCCACGCTGCTGCTTGGCGCAGGCTCCCGTGTGATATTTATCTACTCTCCACTGTTAGATGCCCTCACAATGTACCCCCACCCCTCTCCTTCTCTGTCCCCTCTCCTCTGGTCTTTCTTCCCTTCCTTCTGTCTTTCTTTGTCTGTATCTCTCCATCGATCTCTGTCCCTGTCCTGGTGTTAGCTATGTGTAGGTTGACTGATGGGCCTCTGTTTGCTGTGTTAAGTTATTTATCAGGGGGTGGGGTGATGTGTTTGGAGTGGCTGCCGCCCTCCTCCCTGTGGCCGAGCAGAGGCCAGTTCAGCTGCAGGTCACGCCCCGGCCCGAAGCCGACACTGCGTTTGAACTGGAGACATCTTGGCGATGCTCGGGACCCTTTATGATACTTGGATGAAATAGCAACCACACAAGCTCAGAAAAGCTTGGGTTACTGCAGAGGAAGTGTAACTTTCTGGAGACAGTGGCTGTTTTATTTGAAATGTTCAGAAGTTTGCTGAATTATCATGTGTAGCAGTAAATATGTGCCAGTGTGTTGTTTCTCATTGCAGATTGAATAAAGTAGTGATCTAGCAATCAGCAGTGCTATCAGTTCAATATCCAGATAAAATGTCATTAAGATAATAAACCTGGACGTTACTCAGATTGCCAATCGTCTGGGAGTATTCTCTGTGGATTGTCAGTGTACAGGCCATTAGGCATTAGGGTCAGGCAACCTCACCACAGGTTAGTCTGGCAGGAGGTGGAAATGGGGCTCTTTCAGATGCATGGGCTTTCTTTTCCCCAGTTGGTGGAGGATGATGGCAGCCTCACCTCAATCCTAAAATCCTCACGTTTATGATATTTGCCCAGTATTATCTGTGCCTGCGGATGAATGGGAGGACAGAGCATGAGGAATGTAGAAGGTCAGACTGCGTGATTTACACAGTACAGAGCCAGAGAATCCTTGGGAAAATACTTGGGCCGGGATCAAACACAACGTCATGTGATATGCTCTTAACACTGACCTTTAAATTCATGCGTTTCACTGCTACCCTTTGGCAAATGATGCACCCAATGTAAATAAATTTGTATTTCAACATTTTAAAAATAACTGCAAGTTCAAGAAAAGCATTGTTGTGTGTTCATTTGTGTAGTTTGAAGTGGTGCTGGGCATGTATCTGCAAAATGATGCAGTCATGTGAGATAGAGCTTGGTGTGGGCTGATGATATTTTTTGTAAATCTTTTATGAAATGCTGAAACGCATATCTGAAATGCCAGTATTTTGAATATACGTAGACATTCATAGTAAAACCAGCCACTTGATCTAAATTCCTGGAAAAGATTTGTGTGGTAACTGTGAGTCACAGTGACTTTGATATTTGCGAAGCATACACTCAGAGTGAGCTTGAAGGAAGTGGTTAAATGATTAGTTATAAGTTGACATTTTTAACTACTGATGATTACAGTGATAGAATTCAGTTATGTCATATGTTTATTCATAGTTCAAGTGATTAGGACACCTTGTTTTAGGCAAAAAACCACAAAAAACAGTGCAGTCTAAATTTCAACACAGTATATTTGCACTTTTAAAAGAAAACATTTGTAAAATGATAATTTTTCATAAATTTCCCTATGCAGCTCAAGGGTATTTGAAGGGGGCAAAAAAGGTTTCTTACTGGCTTGCAGTTGAATAAACATTCACTCAGTGAATTCACAGTAGTTATTTTATAAGGAAAAGCCTTTGTCTTTTTTTCCCACCTACTTGTTTGTTGATTTGTAAAAAGTTATAAACAGTACCGTCCCAAACAAACCAGAGTTATTGTCCCAACTGTTCGAGGGAGAGCAGACACTTTGAACTCTTGTGCTAGCTACCGACAAAAATTCAGACAGCTAACACTAGCATCAACTGAAATTTTTTGTATGTGGAATAACTAAAAAACAGTATGTTAGGAGAAAAAATATCAAAAGAGCCAACAATTTACTTACACACTTACGTAAATCAGCTGCACGGATTTCAAAACTGAATTAAAAGTGAGATATAGTCTGAAGGTCTTCACTTTGAGATTGAAGGTAGAGGGTGTGGCTGAGTATGAGCATGGTGAGTGGTATACGCATAGTTGCTTTTTTAACTTGCTAAAAAGACACTATCCCAACTGTACCACTGTCCCAACCGACCCCACTCTCCCCTATTTGTTCAGGCCTAACTGTAATTTCCACTTCACTGCAGTTATATTTTGTTGATAAGCTAATGACGCTGACCTTTTTTTTTCTGAGGGAAAAAACTATACCCTCTTTGACGGTAATGAACTTTGTGAAAGCGTTGTTTACTGGCTTCAAGGTCAGTTTCTGAGAAGGGCAGCAGATTTTCTTGTAAACATATTTACAGCCAAAGATGTGTAAACACTGTAAATGTATACAGGTGGAGCAGGGGCCACACTGGCACATTTTCCTGTTTCTCTTTGTTTTTTCCTGACCTTTCCCCTGTGACACACGCATATAGGCTGCTGTAATATGCACACCAACAAAAAGCAAAAAAAAAAAAAGAAAGAGACTCTTGGAAAGCGTAATGATGTGCCTACTCACAGTATAAAGCTGAGAGGGGAGAGAAGGAGAGGAGAGGCAGATAGCAAGGCAAATGCAGGACTAGTGGGGGTATTAAATATGAATTAATGGAATGTTGCTCAGGCACATCTCTGGGTGTAGTGTAGTGTTGAAAAATAAAATTTATGTTGCCGGCTACTAGCCGTGAAGGTGCATTTGGACTTAGTATCCTTTAATTAGAAGTGAGATATTAGCATTTCATAGGGCTTTATGCTGGGTGAGGGGATCGGCCGGCCACCGCGCCTTCATTAGCCAGCTTCTCTGTGTAATGAGTGCCATCATTAGCTGATGGAGTGGATTTGCCCTAGCTCTACCTTGAAAGGCACATCTCTTACATACTTGCAAGGAATAAGGCCTTTTAATGGATTTCTTAATGAATAAAATAACATACCACTTGTTTAAAATTTGACGAGTGCATTTCTGATGATGTACAGTGCTGCTGCCTTTTACGTTTTTGTTAAATTAA
Organism: Epinephelus fuscoguttatus; assembly: GCF_011397635.1. Taxonomy (NCBI): domain Eukaryota; kingdom Metazoa; phylum Chordata; class Actinopteri; order Perciformes; family Serranidae; genus Epinephelus; species Epinephelus fuscoguttatus. The sequence goes on from NC_064752.1 coordinate 42,727,461, forward strand.
TAGCAAAATACTGGGAGTGATAATAGTGGAAAGCAGAAAACAAAGGTATCCTTTGCACTTGGTGGTAGTATAGCTGGAAAAAAAAGTTGTGCGATCCATCATAAATTCTGAATTTTACCAATAATATGTGCACAATAAAAGTGCTACATCAAAAAGGTCGGCTTTCATTCATATGCACATGAACTAAGGTGTGTGTGATTTCTGTCAGAGGTCTGAGGAAGTACTCTCTGAGCTACAGCGCTTAAAACTCACCATGTTTATCAGGGGGAAAAAAGGCAGGACAGCTATTGGATAAACCTGCCTGCAAATTTATATATGTCTCTGTGCAGGATGTGTGTGCACATTCAACAACAGTCAAGACAGTCAGAGCCGAGGTATGTTTTTTTTTCTTTTTGGTGATATGGAAGTCTCCCTAAGCCTTCGGCTGCGGCTCCATTCTCAGAATCAGCCGTGAAGTGATTAGTATTTTATTGATGAGCTCCTGAAGTGGCAAGTGTGGGAAATTGGATCTTTGATCTCCTGGAGTTTGGGAAATATATCCTGAGAGTGTGGAGCTCTCCAGGTAAAACACCCCCCCCCCATCCTACCAACACACACACACACACACAGACACACACGCACACACAGACACAGACAGACATGCCGTTTGGGAGGGATATTCCTCCCCTTCTCCAAAACACATATTTGTTTTGGATGTTTTCACTGAGAGTCTACACGGTGATTACAGATGTTCATTAACAAAATTGCGTATTTGTTTTAAACTTTAACCAATCACTTTGATATGCTAATTACAGTGTAATTTAATTTGAGCCCTGTAATGATGATGCTGTTATTATGGACATAAATGATGCAGTTAAGCTGAGAGTAATCTCATTTGCATACTGTACATGCCAGTAAATTAAGCCCTTTCCTGCGTTGCTTCAGCTTTAATTTTCCACCCCTTTTCACACAGCATCCCTCAGCCCCTGTGCCTAATAGCAGGCCGGCTTGTTTGATGTGGAGAGCCGCTTCCTCACACTAAATCTCGTCACAATATGTAATACATAAAGGCTCTCATTATAACTCTAAGTGCTCTTTTAAGAACTTGGTATTAATAAGCAGGCAAGCTTCTTCATGCCTTGTATTGATACACAAAAACAGTTTTGTCCCTCGCCATAATCATCTTCAGCATTCCCTAATCTGCATGTAAGAAATAAATACCATCATGGCTGTGATAACGACGTGCCCGGGAATAGTTAAAGAGCCCCTAATCATATTGTATATATCCTCTTCTATGTGTTGATCAGAGATGTCTTCAAAGAGGTGATTGTATTTTGATATTCCGCCTTTGAAAAAAAGATGAAGGGCATTTGGATGGTGTTTTTTTTAACTAACACGTTTTCCCCCTCACAAAAAACTAATTGAAAAATATTGCCTTATTGTATGTTTAGAGCAAATAATTTGGCTTCTTTTCTTTGTACAAATGCCTTTTTGATGTCTGTATAAACGAGGCATATTTTCTGAAAGAGGGACACGGCTGGCCTTGATAAAAAGCTCCCGTGTCTTCATTAGAGAAGCAGCACCTCATGGTGTCTGATTGTCTGATGTTTGCAGTGAGAAGGTAAACATGTTTGTCATACAGGGGTGTATTTATGCTGATCAAACACATGGGATAGGCCGCGGTGAATGTTAAGGACTTTGGCTCACCACAGGGCTCAGCAGACAGCCTCACAAAGGTCCAAACCTACCCTACATCCCCTGCTTGCAAGCAGAGTCCGACTCCCCTTTTGAAGGTGGGTTAAGAGGGTGGTTTATGGACTTTAACACAGACAATACAATTGCCCTTCACTGAGAATGCTCCTCCATTTTGGACCATAAAGAATATTATTTTTCTGCCAGCCAATTTTCTCTGTTAGTCTCTAATTGGCTACATAAATCTCGGCCGTTGAGGGTGAGAAATGTTGCAGTGTCACACAGTGTAATCTTCACCCTTATTTACCAATTCATTAAGATTCATTGATGCAGGATCGGTGAGAGGAAATGACAACATAAATCAGGCCTCCAACATAATGACCCTAATCAGTTGGGAATTGCAGAAAATGTCATGATGAACTATGTCCTTGTATTAGTGCCACTGTACATTGTCATTGTGCTGCTTTATGAGTGGGACGCATCCTCCTGACATGGGCTGTATTTAACCAAAAAAAAAAAGGAAAAAAAAAGAAAGAGTTGTTAAAACCTGATTCCATTAAAACGCTGAAATTCATGTAAGGTCTTTTGGTATTTAGCCCTTCGCCCTTTATCTTCAGTTTAACTGCTTAATGGAAGGCACAAACTCCCTTCCTTTTTAACCCTCTCTGTCCTCTGTCTGCCAAGCTGGGCTTTTAAAATAATAACATGCTTCTGAGGCTGAAAAGACCCCGCCGTACCACATTGAGGAAGAAATGCTTCTTCAGGAGGAAGCAGCAGGAGGGGTCAATGGACGAGACCACTCCCATACCAATGACGGTGAAGCAGATGACTAATAGCAAACTGGCTAATGTGTAAAAGCTCACACACACCAAACCAACATTAAAAAACTAGTGGAGACGTAGGCTGACTGTGCGTTGCCTCACATTGCCTGTGTCTGGACCAAAAAAGGTACACATGAACACACCACAGAGATCACAGCCAATGGCTTACTTGCACCTACATTCTGTGCTTGCGTAAGAGGAAATAACTCCATACGAGAAGGTGGCAGTAATCTGTATTCGTCATTCAAAAAGGGAAACTGTAAGACCATGAAGAAGCACATAAACAACACAATCCATTATCAAAAGAACAAATGATATTTACCATATGCAAGCAAACAATAACACTATCAGTCATGAACTGTCTTCTAAAAAAGCAGTGTCACTGTCACAGACATATTTCCAATGACGGAATCAAATCACAAGAGTTTCACTTGAGTTGGTGTGTGTGATCTTGATCGTTTGGTGCAAGGTGGTCACATAATTCAGTCCAGGCTGTCTAAAATCAGTCGTCTTCTCGTCTTGATGTTCCAACAGCACCAAACAGGAAGCAGTAAACAGGGTAGACAGTAAACATGGGGGAGACTCGGGGGAGGCGATAGAACATGAACAAATCTCGGTGCTCTTGCATTATGGAAAAGGAGGAGTAACTGGTGGAGTGAACAAGAGTCACTGTTAAATCCTTTGTGTATCCGAGCCACCAGCCAGCAATTAACTATTATAACTATTATTACTACTGAGAAATTTTTATTTTCGAGGCATTGAGACATTTTTTGCCTCTCATTCAACAGCACAGCTAACTAACGGAGGCTGGTGGCGAATCAAGGTGACAAAATCCAAAATATTAAGTTGGTACACAAATACAGTTTATCTTTGTAGATTATATTGATATAGAATTAACAACAATACTGTTGTTGTGTGACACCTTCTATCTTGTGCTTGTAGAGTTTCTTAAAGGGACCTATGTGTAAAATTTTCCACCAGGAGCAGGATGGGAAATTATCTCAAAAAGAATTTAGTTGTAGTCCTGTGAACAGTGATCCTGCAAAATGTTATAGTGTTTGACTCACTTTGTCTTAAGAAGGGTGTCAGAAAAAAAATAAAATCTCAAAGTCTTCTAGTGTATGATAGGCATACATTTGAAGCTGCATACTGACAGTTATAGGTGATACTACTAAAATGAAATGCCCACTGCACCTCCATGCCATTATTTGTGTGTAGGTTAATGATTGCGTCTGGAAAAAATCAATTGCTTAACTTAATCTCTGTGATCTCAGGTCGTGACACAAACACGTCACAGGTGGATGTGGGAAACCTCCATCTGTGATGTGTTTGTGTGTGCATAGAATCATTTAAATGGCAGGGTTTGATCAGACCCCAGCGTTTCATCCAGTTATCATGCATAGTACTGCGAGAGGAATCATAATAAATGCATCTAGCACACTTGATGACTTACTCAACAGTAATTAGCGGCTTACTTTGTGTGTAGAGTGGTGGTTTACCACAAGTCTGTCTTGATGATTTAACAGAAGTGCAAATCTTTTCCCCCAAAATGATTAGGCTACATGTTGTCAGCTCACAGAGGAAGTGTGCACTCCAGTGAGTTGACAGCGGCTCTAATAATATTGTCCCTTCTTTGCGTAGGTGCGCAGTATTAATTAGACAAGTTCGTTAAGGCTAACCTTGGTTTTCCCAGGAAAATGCATCTGACATATTTCCCCTCCGCAAGTTCGCATCCCCATACCCCCGGGAACAGCCCTTACATGAATTCCAGTAAAAATGATTAAAAATATATGACACACTTTAAGTAATGTTAAAACAATAAGTGCTTTTGCAGATCCCACAGGATGCCGATAGATTGGAGTTGTGTTTTTCTTTGGGTATGCATGTTTGACAGGTCTAATTGGTAAGATGAGCTTGAGGGAAGCAATGCCTGCTTCTTCCCGCGCATTGAGCCCGTGGTCAGAATAAAAGAGGCCCCATGTCTCCTGGTGTCTGTCCTCTCGCTGCAGTGTTAATGGGCATGAGCCACATGTGAGCGAGATTATCAAAGTCGAATGAAGGAGAGACGCTGAGAAAATGTGTGGCGAACCACTCCTAAAAGAGGCTCCACATCCCAGAATTACTATTCCATTCATGTACAACCAGATTTAAACTCATTAGACTTCTCTATTTACTTAGTCTCTATCGGCCCTAGTTGTACTAAAAATACCATGGCCTGCCTTACTTTGGCACATTCCGTCATTGTCTGTGCACAGCAGGCCTTTACACCGAGGTGTTCCTCGCTTGGCTCTGTGCAAAAGAGACAAACTGGTTTGTGTATTTTCTGAAATTATGGATCTACTCAGCTTCACCACCGGAGTTTCTGCTACCCCTCTTACTGTTAATTTGTCTGAGCTTGTAGCGTGATAACAGGTTGATATTCACGTTGGATGTCGAGCCTCTTTTTGCTGCTTGCAGTGCAGTAATAGGTTTGGATCTAGATTTCATGCTTGAGAATCCTATCACATTCGTCCCAATGTGTTATAAATATGTGTTTCGCACCCTTGCTCATATTTTATGCCTCCCTCATGTGCAGTGGCGGATCATCCTTTAAGTGACATAGGCAGCCACCAAGGGTGCCACCCAGAGGGGGGGGTGCCAAAACTGACAAAAAATGTGACACTCAAAAAATCAAACATAAAAGAAATTAAGTGGAATGTATGTGGAGAGCATTAGAGTAAGAGAAAATGAAAAGGCAAAATCTATGCGGGGCGCAATACAAAAAAAGGAAGAAATTTGTAAATTTGCACACCGTACGTTCTGTTTGTTAGCTAAGTTGTTTGTGTTGATTTCTTATTAGTCTGACTCACCAAATTTAGACGGCATCATTCTCGCTTCCCTCCGCTATCTGTCATTGTTTTCAAATCCCCTTCACTATGGGGAACAACAACAACGTCTAAAGTAACAATGTACAGGCTGAAAAGGCACGCCTGTTTTGTTTTTGTGGTGAACTGTTGTAAAGATCTACAACGGAGAAAACAAGTTGTGAACGCACCTTGGTAAAACCTTGACTCTGCCCCACAGGCCTCTCAAACCCGATGTTGATCCATTTTCTGGCACAGCCAGTTGGAGTTGGTTTTCCACTTTTATTTTAACTCTGGCAGGGGCATGCACAGTGACACTGACTTCACTATAATGCACCAATCTTTCCCATTTTACACAAGCTTCTTTAATATGGTCATAGTAATGGTCTGCTAGAGTCGCGTACAGCCAGCAGATCATCTGTGGTTTTAACGGGTCCAGTGAGCATCTCCAGAGCTAAAGTATAGTCACGTTTCAGCTCTCAGACACTGATTATCAAATTATGTTTGTCTTTTTTTATCACTAAAAGTCGAATCACTCAGTGGCATACGACTTAATGTTTTTGGGGAGCTTTTTCTTTTGCGGGGCCATTTTAATAACATATTTGCAAATGTTCCACCAACACAAGTTCACCTCCAGCACTGTTTTTCAAGAGCACCGTCACTGCATCCTGCATCCTGGGCTAAGTGCTGTACAAGACAATTGTATTGGGTAAAAAAATACAATATCAATAAATACAATAATAGTAGTAAAATGTTTTTTGTTTTTTTGGTGGTGTTGGTGGTGGGGGGGATGCCTAAGGCACTGGATGCGCTATGTCCGGCACTGTTTATGTTTATTTTTGGGGGGACTAAATAAAAATCAGTAGGGGAAGTGGAGACAGAAAACTTTGGATTCTTGGTAAGGAAGCCTCATTGGATGTCTTCAGCTCAGCAGATGGCAAGTTGTTGTATTCATGAAAAATTCATGGTCAAGGTGACGTGCACCTCGAAAGTCCCTACACCTTCCTTGGCTTTTGTAATCGCTACTTATTTTGTGTGTGTTTGACTTAGCACATGGATTAACTCATGATCTGTTGAAGTCACACATTAATTAAGTAATCAAAGCCATGCAATATGATATTTATGATACATCACATTTTTGTCCGTTTAATTTCACCCAGTCCCCTTTTGTTGTTGTTTTTCCACTCTGTACCCTGATGTTGTGAGTGCCAGCTCTCACAGCCCTCAGACATCCTTTGTTATTTTCCACAAACCCAGTTACTGAATAATTGAACAAGGTAAATGTTTAACATGTTTTTACAAGTTCCTCACTGCGCTGTTGTGAGGAGCCACTGTTTGTTGGGTCTGGGAAAAACACTTGGTTGCTTCACTCGACAATGCCCTGTTTCCATAGGAGACCACCTCACCGGGCTGCCCGCCCCATCTTGTTCTCATTCACGGTGGCTCACCAGCAGCTGCGACGCACCAGCTTAATGCGTCTTCAAATGTCAGAAGAATGACTTTTTGTTTATCTTGACTTCTGCCTTGCTGTTTATTCTAGCCCAAGCCGCCTTTTGCATCGACCTTGATTCCCTAAAGCCTGGCCCCCTCTCCTCCCCTCCCACAACCTGTTTACACTACGCCTGCCCCGAGTGTCACCTAGGAAATCGGCTGATCATTCCACCTGGTTAATATTAAATGGCTCCTGCAAGGAGATGTGTTTGTTCATAAACACAAACCCCCCGCTCCTCCTGTTTACTGTAGCCATGGCAGCAATCACTTATTAAACAAACAGCTGCTTTGTTTGCCAGCATGAGTGGTCTGCGTATACCCCACACAAGGTCTGGGAAGAAGTTGGAAAAAACGCTTCTTTGACTTGTGCGGTGCAAGGATGTGGGGTTTATAATGGAGGTATTACTAACAGGGGGTGGGGTGTGTGTTCGTACTATATTGTCACAGTAGTCTGGAGATATGCTTAGCTTATCTGTGACTTGGTTGAAGTGGCTGACAAGATTACACGGTTGTTTGGTCTGACTGTGAAGTCTCCTTTGGCAGAATGTCATCCCTGCCGCTTGCTCCTCTCAGCAGAGAGCGGACTGACAATTGCAGTCAGAGCAGCGAGTGAGTCGAGATTGAGTCTTTGTGATCGAGGTGGTTCTGGTTTGTAGAAGGCCCCGTTTGCAGATAAAGGTGGAAGAATGTGGGACTCCAGTTTGGAAAGGTTATTGGGATTTAGCCCAATTTCTATATCTGTTAGAGTAGGTTGTTGTCAGTGATGATGGATTATTTAACGTACAGCTCGTGTTGTTCTTTTCAAGAGCCAAAATACAACACAAGCCTCTTAAGAAACCTTGAGAAGCATTCTGTTGGCGTACCTTTGGTACACGCCGATGTGTTGTCTAGTCTAGCAACCAGGCCGAACCTAAACAGCTCTAAATTGCACCTCTCCCCATTGTCTCCTCCTCGGTGCATCTTTATCTCCCACCCAAGAAATGTTGTGCTTTTGTTGTGTGCTTGTGTAAACAGGGGCCGTGTGAGAACTCTGAGAATCGAAGCAGGTGGCCACCGAGGCTTTACTGTCATGAGCATTAAAGAAAAACAGAACATGGCGAAGGGTCAGAGCACAGCTGCGCGGGCCGACCCTACCTTGAATCGACTGCTGACTTGTTTGAGCTGTTGAATTCCAGGCAAGCATGACAGGGGGACAGGCATTAGATTTCCAGCGAGGAGGGGAGGGGGGGGTGGGAGGAGAGGCAGGGCTGATGAGCTCTGGCCGCCGGCTGTTCTTAACCTTCAACCTGTCTGGTCAGGTGGGAGACACATGTGACTCTTGTTTGTACTGTACTCCCCATATTTGAGGCAGGGAAAACAAAACAGACTGTAAACAAACAGAAACTCTGACCTTTTTTATTATCCAGTGTTTGTTCCAAACACTTGTTTTGTTTTGCAAGCAACTACTCCCCCCGAAGAACAGACAGGCATCTAATAATCAACAGCACAGCCAGTTCTCTTTGTACGAACTGTTGTTGACTTGTTTTCATCTCCTGGAATTTCCATTATTTCAGTGCTTTTTCTAAACTATTTTTACAAGACGGAAAAAAACCCTGACGTGCTCCATTAATAATAAGACTGCTTTTTTCTTGTGTCTCCTCTTGTGTATTGTTTTGTGTTGAAATGTTTGTGTTCAGAGCATGAATGCATACGGCTTTAACCCCAGTAACTACGCCCCTTTTAGCAGGACACTTGACCCATAATTACAGCTGAATGTGTATGTGTTGTATAAATGGAACGGATGGAAAAACTTGGAGCTTTTTGAGTCATCACAGACGAGGCTATCCCCTGAGCAAAGTGAAAATAAATAGATAGATAAACATACGCGGGGCCAAGTCACATGGCCGAGTTGCCCGGGCCCCAGCTGATGATGGTGTCCCTGCCTCAGTGCTTCACAGATTAACATTGTTATCAGCACAACTCTCTAATAAGGCTCTTTCCTATCTTCTTGATATTTATGATGGATAATGCCCATTTTCCATTTTCTTTTTTCCCTCCAATTTTTTTTTTTCCTCGCTCATGATATTGCAGCTTTGAATTATTCTGTGGTGAAATTAATGAGAAAGTAGATTTATGGGTTTCATTTGTTTGTCAATTCGAAAATTAATTGGGTGTTAATTTTAGCCATCCCCTCATCAGTGCCGGTTCCAAGCATGCGCGCATTACTTTGCATTCATTGTAGCCTTTCTCTCCTTTATTGTGGGTCACTAGTTTTGCATACATTAAAATAGCCCCGCGGCTCATTCTCTTGATTACTTTTGGAGATGCCATGCATTTGGAAATTTACGCCTTTCCGTTATAATTATGAAAATTTTGCATGGAATGACAGTGCATGTATAATAGCCATTACTTTCCCCCCTTTTATTTAGCTTTGGAAAAAAAAAAAAAAAAGAAAGCAGCCCTTCTTTTTTTTTTTTTTTCCCCCCGCATGTGGAAAAATGTCTTTTATTTGAAAAATAAGTGGGGGTGAATAACGTCAGCCCATGGTTTATTTCAAATGGCATTTAATTTCGCCCGAGAATGTGTGTTTCTAATTGGTGTCTCAGAAGGGGAGTTGGTGCGAGCAAAGGCCTGTAGATGGAGTTGTGGCTGGCTGCGTCCCATCCCACAGTATTCCTCTTGCTCACTCCTTGTTTAGAAAATCCCATTATGGAGGGAGGCCGTGCCAGACTGGAGGGGTGAGCCGGGTCAACATCTGTCTGGAGGGAGAGGGGGGCCGGCTCTAGCCCCGGCCCAGAGAACAGGGCCTGTAGGCCGGGCCCAAGCTGCTCAGACAGGCCCCTGAGTGTGGGGGCGTTGTGACACACAACTGAACCGGCACAGGCCACAGTGTCAGATGACTCACTCGGATATGCTTCTTGCATGGAGGGCTTCTACAGCGGAGGAGATGTAAACCATAGTGAACTTTGGGTTTGATTTTTGTTCTGGTACTGTTTTAGCTCAGCGGAGCCCAAAACTGCTACTGATGATCCTGAGCTGGGAGACTCTTCCAGAATTTGAAAGAGCAGTGCTGCTTAGAGAGCTGTTTATTTTTTAATAATCTCATGTCTAGATTATTATCTCACCTATGCTCTGTAAATATTCCTGTGTGACAAGTTGTCAACCTCAATTTCCTATCTGTCAGCATGAGTGTGTGTCCCCACGGTGTCTGGGTGTGTGTCTGCATCTTGTTTAGATCTGGACCTCTAGAGACACTGCGCTGTGTAGTTGAGCACATATTAACTGGCATCGGCCCCCCTATTACACGCCTTAAATGCAACACCATAAATCTGCATTTAGTCCCATTTTCACCTTCTTTCATGATGAGGCCCAGTGTTTTAAAGGCATTTATTCTGCTTCATATAAATAATTAATCAGCCAAGTTAATTCGCTTCTGCCTGACTTGGTCAGCTTCATTAACCGCCCTGGAATTGGGGGGCTAGACGCGTTGCGCCACTGAGGCCCGCGACCAGCGCACAATAGCTGTAAATCATTCCACTGATTTGAGGAATACAGGCACAGAAATGCACCAGCGTCACTGGCACTCATCCCCAGGGAGATGGAGGGTGGTGGTGGGGGGGCATCATGTCTGTCTGGCTTTTGTGTATCCAAAAGCAGAACAGAGGTTGTAAAATGTAAGCAAATAGCTGTGTGTTCACACATATTACTGCTGTCATATTTGAACATCAAGCAAAAAAGCATGCAGCAACACATAAAACTACACTGCGTTTGTTTGAGTTAAATGAAGTTGTGAAAGACAACATTTTTCTGTGCTGGTTTATTTATATTCAGACCTGTATTTTGGTGTTAATTGAGCACCCCTGAAGGATTTGACTGTTTTTGCTCGGCCTCAGATTGGATGTTTCTCATGGAGATCCTTTGGCAGGCCTCACACAGTCGCCCTGTTTCCCATTAAAAAGCTATTCTGCCGTGGTTCTTCTGGGAGCCATGCAAGTAAATATATCCATTTCCATAGAAAGTGTTTTGTTTTGGAGGCTCAGTGTTTTCTTGGGCTCCTCTGTTCTCGCTCAACTCAGGTTGGGTTCCTCTCCGATGCGTGCTGGACCCCAACCCCTCCACTGCACCCCTGCATATACCCCATAATGGAGAACACAAACAAAAACCTGAGTCCCCCTCCCTTTTCTCCAGCCCAGTATGGACTTGTCATCTGCAAAGGATCTGCTCCGGAAAAGACAAAACAAAGGAGCAGTTCATTATACTGCGGAGAAGCGGTCTGTGGGAGCGCGTGCGTGTGTGTTTGCCTCATTGCATATGCTACAAGCAAACAAACAAGACACAGGGAAGCACAAACCAACAGGGAAACCTGCAATAAAAGTGAAATTGTGTGGGAAGGATATGACAGATGTTTATAGTTTGGCCGAGAGTTGAAATGCGACCTCATTGCTGTGTGTTTTAACAGCTGTTCCTCTCCGTCTCTGTCCCTGTTTTCCATCTTTCTGTGTCTTCTCTCAGGTTTTTAAGTCATGATGCAAGAATCTGGGACGGAGGCGACGAGCAACGGACCAGCCAATCAGAATGGAGGAGCAAGCGTGGAGGGCGGGCCCAGGGAGGGACGACCCAAGAGCGCCACGCCGTCCGTGGAGGTGACTGCAGCTGACCTCCTGCATCTCCAGCAGCACCAGGTAGACCAGTCCTCCTTTCGCACCTGTCTTCACTTCATTAAGCCATGTCAACAGCAGGCCCGATCCCCCTCTTAAAGTGCCACTTAATATTTAATTCCTCCTCAAAGTACATCTAGTACATAAACACATTATTATTATTATTTATGTATATTGAGGCCCTTTTTGAATATTTAAAGAAGGGGAAGTGCTCTCTCTGTGTGATTGTGTTTGGTTGTGAACGTGTTTATCGTAGCATGCAGCATCTGCATTTTGGTGAAATATTTATTGCGATGTTCTGACATATTTTAAGTATGTAGGTGCCGCAGGATTTTGTAGACAGTAAAGAAACTGTGATGTCCAATAGGATGACAGCATTTTCCCCTGGCTCATTGTAAACACACCTCACACTCACAGCTAATGCCACACTCTGCCACGTTAACCAATGAGATGCGCAGAGGCACGCTGGCGTTACCGTCGATGAAGCCCAAAACATTTTGGCCATCTCAGACTTGAGGCAAACAGACAAGCTCTTTCTGTTGGTGTCAGCGTTATGCGTGGCACACGACAGCGTGTTTAAGGAAACAACATTGAAAAGATCAGTGTGTCTTCTGCTATCTTGGTCTATCCGACAGGACGACTAGGGTTGTTGTCAGGAGCTGTTTGGTGATGATGCACAGGCTCTGTGCCGCTGTCTGTTGTCACAGCACATCCATCAGTATTTGCACTGGGAGGGCAACAATGCTACAGTGTGGAGCACGGGAGACATGGCGCTGTAACATATAGAGCTGAGCAATAATTCACTATTATCATTTATCATCTTTCAGCAGAATCATCCTGACATCAGGATGATATGATATTATGACACTGTGATACACAGTTCTGTTGTCAGAACTGATGATAACCAGTAAATTCATTCATATCTCATTTTGACAACACAAAGTATGAAACATTTTTCATAAATAGCACAGCAGTTTGACATCTCACTTGATGTACTGTGCAGGTCAATGCAGTGATAATCAGTTGTACACATACATTTTATCAAGGTAAGAAAAATTATTGATTTCAAGTGTATTGCTCAGCCCTACTTATGAATCACTTGAATACTAAGTCATATGACCTCATAAGTGATTATTTTACATTGCTATTAGTCATATTTATGTCCCCCTCTTACCTATGCTTTATTTAACTGTAGAGTTGAGAGATGTATTAGAGCTGGATGGTATGGCCTCTTAATGATATCACAATATTTTTAATCTCTGTCGCAATACACAATATATATCTTTATATTTTGAAACCTCCTCTAAATCACTGTGGACTACCAAATCACTAAACTACTAAATAAACTACTGTTAAAATAATAAATAAAGTACTGTTATATTGAAGTTAAATGAAGTACTGTTTTAATCATGGTTCCTGAAACGGTTTAGAAACCAGAAAAACTGATTTCTAGGCCTGGAATTGGTTTTGGAAAAGTTTTGAACATACCTTGTTTGGCACAAAAACATGTTAATAAATATACCAAAACATGTATGATGTTCAAAATACTTTCCCTATATTACTGATTTAAAATCAAGTAATGGGTTAAACAGCTGAAGGGACATGACAGAGATCCACCTCAATTTATTCAGTTATTATGTGTGATCAGGTTCAGGCAGGGTTGCAAAACAATCAGTAGATATGTCCATAAAACAACCGTTGGCTTAACAAGGAAAAATACATTCAAACATGTCAGAGTTCTGATCTCACCATGAATCAAAAAACAATGACATCTACAGGATGTCCTGTTTTCTATCCCCTATAAAAGGGGCGTAGCCTTGACGTTTTGTGAAGTACCTGCATGTGCCAGTCTGGTCTATTGGCATATGCAACAAGTTGTCTAACAAGCAAGTACAGTTACCATGAGCTCTATCAGTTTGCTTATCTGCAAATGCCTGGGAAGTGCGTGTTTACTAATTTATGGCTGTATTGCTACATAGCCCTATCTATTTTAAACTACTTAAAAAAAAGTAATGAAAAAAGGCTAAAAAAAATTTTGGAAAAGTTTTGAAATTTAAATGGTTAAAATGTGTGGGAAAACTGTATAATAAAGTTAAATGAAATTGAATAACATACTGTTATAACAAAGATGAATGAAGTACTGCTATAATAAAGCATCCAACTTACCTGTGTGCTTGATGTTGTCGCTGTCATGTTAAAGCTTCTGGTCAACAGTTAGATATTAGCAGTTAGCAGAAAGTTGAACTGTTACAGCAGCGCCATTGTAAGGATTTATTCACTATGAGCATTTAACAAACTGTCAGATCTCCAGTTCATATATAAGTAATATTTGCAGGTCACACTGGTGCTCCATGGTTGCAAAATGCAACTAAATTGTTGCATTCCAGTGCCCTGCAGATACAAAAACACAGGCTTAGCCATTATCGCCCAGAATAGAGTTGTCTGAATGGGCAGGCGAGTTTGCATGAGGTATCATATTTTGAGTCTTTTTTTCTCTCTCTTTTTGTGTCAGTGAGAGAGAGAGACAAAACGCAGAAGCGTGTGCCTGTGACTTAAAAAAATGACGTGACAAATTACACGCGATGTTTGCTATGTAGTCATTTTGAACATCCCACGTGGGACAAGCCGCGATACATCAAGTATAATCAATACATCACCCACCTCTAAAAGAATAATTAGAGGGCCAAACATACAATACAGACCAAATGTTTCAGATGCTGTCATCTTAAAAGTACATGGTATGTGCCTTGGAACAGGAATCCTGTGTTGATCACATTTTCAGGGTGGGACAATGTTGGAATAAATGCCAGAGACGAAGGCCATCAGTAAGTAGAAAGAGTGTGTCAGTGTGCGTCCTTCTCTTCAGTCTCAGTGTTTAGTTCTTCAGGCCTTACCAGATCTGCTCTTCATCCTTACTCCCCCAGTCTCCAGACCCCAGTCACCAGACCCCACCTCCCACCCATCTTTTTTTCCAGCTTAAAACGAGCATGTCGTCAGTGAGAAAATCACGGCCATACTGAATTCATTACTGCAGTAGTCACACAAAACCATGGATAAAATTTCAATAACTGCAGGCCACAGTTGAGTAAACAGTTGCACTGAAACTTAATTCCTGTTGACTTTTCCTTCATTCTTTGCCAGGGGCACATTCTGATTCGCTCTGCAAAGACAACAGCGTTACAACTTTGATGAATTGACACAGGGGAGAGAGTGGGTGAGAGAGGGGAGAGGAAAGTGTCATGGATGTGCACTTGACACCAAAAAGGGATGGAAATAAAGCCTGCCCTGTTAGAATAGAGCCAGTCGTCCAAGCATGGTCCCTGTTTTCTAGTCATCCAGAAAGAACTATTACTCTCCGGGATCTGCCCTGGCATTTAAAGGAGGGAAAAACGAGCAGACTCTCTCCTTCCCAATTCAATGTATTACAGTCGCATTTTCTGCCCTCTGCTTTCTACTGTGGTAAATAGCAAGCGCTTTTTGCTTCATGCCTTTTGAACAAATCCAGTGGTTAATTTCTGTGGCCTGCGGTAGGAGTTGAAACAGAGGGAGGCGTATTAATTGTTGTGTGTGATAAATGGCGCGTGGATGGGGACGGAGTACGAGATGTCTCACTCTCAGCTCCTGACACTGGGCTTTGATAGGCCACTTACCAGGGTAGTGTTACTGGGAAGGCAGGCAGGCAGGCTTTTCTTTTTATTCTCCCATTAGACTAACCCAGGATTTTCACTCATGCACCATGAACCATGTTAATTGTCCCCAGGGCATTACGATCTTCGCTCAATTACTTGATAACTTTTTACTTTTGTGGCATTTCACAGTCTTTCTTTTAAGTTTTATTTGCGGCTCCCGCTAATACGCCCCTGACACACTGAAGGTTTTTTTTGTATTCTTTGTTCTCCACAACATCCAAGATGCTATTACCCCTTTAGGGGATGCAAAAATCAATCTCTGACTCAAAGTGCAAATGTCTGAGAATCCCCTGAGTGAGCGGGAACAACAAACCTGGCAGTGGCATATCATTTATTCTTATTAGGGAACATAACTATGAAAGACAGTCCTCATTAATAAAGATGGGGGATGAAATAATTGTAATCTGTTTGATCATCTTGATTCTGACAGGGGAATTCATCTTGTGGACTAGTCAGATTTGGGGGAAGTGGACCATAAGCTTGATTTAAGCATCTCTATTAGTAAGTCAAATACTGTTTGTGAAGGAGTGAGGATGAAAAGAAGGCACTGTCTCTTTTCTTTTTTCTCCACTAAGATGCTGTGGAAATGTCGCCGATTTCACTTTTTGAGGAACTCAGAGTGATATCGGTTGTGTTGTAACGGTTAGACGTTTGGGTGTGCCTGTAAATGTTTGTTGTGCTGGTGTATAATACATGAGTACCTCCTTTGTTTCAGAACATGAATATAACATCTTTTTCATAAGTTGCCTCAGAACCCGAGCGTGTTTATTTTTTCTGTGGTTTTGTTTGTGTTGCAGAAGTTGTGGTTTTAACGTTATCCTCATGAGGAAGTGAAGATACTGTAGGAGAGTGAAAACAAAAACAATAGTATGAAAGAGGAGTGTTTGTGCAATAACCTGTTTTGTGATTTAAATGATTTGTGCAACAGGAAGTTGTGTAGCTGTAGCAGTCAAATCATCACACGGTGACAATAACGACGTTAGGGACTTTGTATTTGCTTTGGAGCTGCTGTCTTCAGGACATTCAACTCCCTACACATATTTCCTTTTGATATATGGTCAAATTCAGCAAAGCCTTTATAACATCCCACATGTTTAACCATGCAATAGATTCCTTCACTTGAAATTTAGTTTAACTGATACAACCATGGAGCATTAAATATTAATATCCTGTCTTTTAGAAGAGCCCTTTTAATCAAGTTAGAGAGATTTCTAAACTATCAGTCTGTCTCTTCCTCTCAGTGATACTGTACAAATCCCCAACAATATCTCAAAAGAAAAAAAATAAAACAGGGATGAATAATTGCTTTCCTTTTATTGCACGCACATCCATCCAGTCTGCTTTGTCAAACAAGTGCCTTTAAAGCTTTGTTACATATCGCAAGATAAGGCCAGCCAATTATGTTTTTTTTTCCTTCTTCCTCTCTCCCTGCGTGGTTGAGGTGTCCAGCACGTTGCGTGTGCAGAGAGACGAGAGTGACACGCATAACGGTGGCCACAGAAAGAGCTGAGCGGGCACAGGTTTCCTGTTTGCATAATGCAGGGCTTACATGGTCCCTCGCGGAGGCTCAAGAAGGTGGAAATGCACGTCTTTGCCACCGTCATCGAGCTCTGCTTCAGGGGGGAGGCTCTAGATGATAAGCCTCGCTATCACAGGCACTCACACATATATACAATACCCATGTAAACACATACATGCTGGGACAGAATAGAGGCCCAAAGGCCAGGCCTGCCAGTGCAGGTCCTGCTGGTTTCTGTCCAGTACCACATTATGGGCTAATGGTCAGACTGAGAAAGTTAACAGCGGTGGGTCAGAGAGGAGGCCAGAGAGCATTTGCTGCCTCAGATCTCTGCTAATCGCGTGTACTCTGCCGCAGAGCTGAGGGCAGCGGGGAGAGAGCGCGATGCTTGGATTGAAATATGGTGTTTCACAAGAAGAACACAGCCTTATCACTGCACTTTTGAATTGAATTCCTGCCAGTATCTCTGTATTTGCTCTACTGCAGAATTACATATCTGTGCAGTGCAGTGCTGAGTATTTGACATGTGTAATAAAGGCTTCTTTGCTCTGAGTGCTTTCTGACCAATAGCTGCGGCGCATTATCCCATTGAACGTGTGCTTCCTTCCTGAGCCGTGCCATCTAACTCGTGTACAAGTTGGTGCAAGCGTGCACCCTCAGAGCGGATCACACTGGAAGCATCCGAGTCCCCACGGTCCTGCCGTGCATCCTCCTCCATCTCTCGGAGCTCTCAGGTATCTTCATGTATACTGTTCATATTGTCACACGAGGCCAAGCAGAGGCTCCAACTTATTGGAAAATCTGGCAGAGAGGATAACATCAGTGTTATGACACTGTATATTGCCCTAAATTGCTTTATTGGTAAAATGATAGTGCTCGTCCAATTTGAATAATTTTATGGAATCCCTCACTGAACAGTTTAATTATGTTATCACACAACTGGCAACATCTGTCTTTATACCACAGCACATGACAGTTTTATTACAGGCTGAATTTCTTTGCTGGTTCTGGCAATTGATGTGTGATCTGATTAATAATCACACAGATGGAGGTGAAAATTGAACAGTGATGCGCCGCTATGTCGAAAAAAGGAGGAAATAATTATTAAAGAAAAAAAACACAGCTTGTGTCACTGAAAATATCATGACTGTTTTTACTCTTTCAGCTACTCTTGAATCATATTGCTTTTTTAAACACAGCTCTGCATTTTTTTCTAATCAGAAAAAAAATCTGTTTAGTCTAGGAACAACTTTTCAAATCCTTTTGTCACCCAGGTTTTGTTAGTGAGGTTTTGGGAGGTAAACCACCCAGCACCTCTCCTTTGTCTTATGGATGCCTTCCAAGACAGCCAGCCCATGAACTCATCCATTTTGTTGAGTCTACCTCCAGCCGCCGCTCTCCGACTGGGAGGAGATGAAGCACAGGTTGCATGTGTGCCGAAGCCATAGTTTAAAATAGTTGACTGTTTCTCGGGTCGACATCCTGTTTACACACCCTGCTTATGTGGGCAGCAGGAGGGGGATCACAGGAGTTGTTTGACATTGCGGTAATCAGAATGGACGCGCGCGCGCACACACACACACACACACACACACACACTGGTCTTACTTTTCATTTCATCCCAGCACAAAAGAAATGAAACAGAAAGTCTGTCAACATATATTTTAAAAATGTGATTATTATACTTTCCACAGTAACATGATCGTCTCTACCTGGTATTAAAGAGCTCCTATTAGGGATTCAGCGTCTCCCTTATCATTTGATGAAGACATTGCGGGTTCGATTGCCCTTTGCTGCGTGTCACCCTCTCTCTCTCTCTCTCTCTCTCTCTCTACCTCTGTACCCCCCCCCCCCACCGCCCCCGTTTCGCACACTGTCCTGTCCATCAAAGGCAATAAGCCCATAAAAATAATCTTAAAAAAAAAAAAAAAAAACACCACTGTCTCCACTGTTGATGCACGGAGCAGCCATATTGGATTTTTAGGTCAGAGTGTTGAAATGGAATGCCCCATAAGTCCCTATAGCTTCACTCTAGCTACATCATGGCAAATACATCTGAAAAAGCCAACAATGTGTTGGTAACATTGTATAGTTGCTCATTAAGCTCTCCGTTTAGTCTGAAAAACCAAAATGTTAAGAATCTAATCTTTGTTTTTGGTTGGACAGCCTGGTTGATCACCAGAGTTTAGCTGGTTAAACTTCACACTGGGCTTCAGTGCAGCCAAACACATGGTTCCCTTAATTTCAGTGCCAAAGTTTTCTGTTCTTGTTGTCAGACAACTGTACAAATATTTAATCATGATCTACAAATGCAACCTTTTAACCAAGGCTAACAGTACTTCATGTGCTGCTGAACTGAGGTCATTTATTTGAGCCACATCTAATATAGTAGGTAAATGAGCAAGATCATTTCATCAACTACACTGTCTTTCAGAATCAGCCAGTGGACACTTTTTTTATTCTCACTGCAACAGTATCTGGCTGTTTGAGTTATTTCACTGTTACAGAAAACTTTTCCTTCATCGACCATGAACAGACAAACAAAACAAAATAAGCAATTTAGATTCAACCACTCTGAAGAATGTTTGTGAAAAGCTCTGATACTGTGTAAAAAAAAAAAGGCCAACATAGAGACAGAATGACATCTTTTCAGATTTAGTAGGCAAGAGATTTATTCCTAATCATTGAGTGTTAATCAGGTTTTAGTACACATATTTGCATGACAATGATGGACAGTTAGGACAGCTAAGCAATAGGCAAAAATGTGTAAAAAGATCACACATAGGCACACAATGAGGAAAGAACTGCTCACAGTCTACAGTCCACTCACTGCACCATCAACCCCAATGTTCCAGCTAAACAAACAAAGCTCTTACTGTAATGCACTGGCATCACATAACGAAGCAGAGTCCTTTCATAACAATGTAGCTAAAAAAACATTGGAAATGTCTCAGTGCTGGTTCAGAAACACGGTTGGTGGAAGGGGACAAATCTGAACACTGACCAGCTGTGTGTGAACTGGGGTTTAGAATAATCAGACGGTTGTAAATGTATGTAAATGCATCATCTGATACTCCTACTATGATTTCTTAATATTAATCTGGTTTCTTGCGTGTGTAAACATAGTCAGAGAAAAACAGATTCAGCCTCCTCCATCTTTAAGGCTTGATTTACTATGTCCCTGTGGAGAACGTGTGGATGAGGAAAGCTCTCAAGGACGTGTGCACGTACAGACGCCTCCCATGTAAATGATGCAAGTGTATGCTGGTATCATTAGGAAGAGTGAAGTGGCTCTCATTGTGTGGTGCCCGGATGGTCTTTGATGGCCACGGTCTGTGTGTTTGTGCTGAAGTGCGCAACTCTAAACTTTGAGCAGGTGTCTGAAGCAGCTGGCTGGAGGCAGACAGGGAAACACGTCTGCGTCAGTTCAGTATTAAATGGCTTAGAGAGAGAGGCCTCGCCTAGCCAGAGGACTAATGCATCCTCAATGTTTTATTTAAAGTAGTGCCAACAACTGCTTCTGAATGCGCCACATCAAGACACACACACACAAGTCCTCACACACGCACACACAGGCACACAGAGTAATTTTGCGCTGTTTAGCTGAACAACTTGTGTGTTTAGTGTTGTAAATAAGTAACCGTTTTAACAGGGCCTCAGGAGACTGTGGTTGGGAAAGTACACGCTCAGACATGACTGGCTTTAATAGCCATTGTCAAAACACTGTTTCAACAAAAGCCTTTCTTCACGCGATTGGAATGTTTACATTTAGCTGAATAATAATGCCATTTTAAGGAGAAGCTATTCTTTAAGGATAGCCAATCTGACCTAATTTATTAGGGATAGACTTAAGGATGCACGATTCCTCTTGGGAAAACATTCAAGCGCATGGCCTATTCATTTTTAATGAGAGCACTACTTTAAAAACTTCATAGAATTAATATGTATCAGTGCAGTCTTTCCTGTGCAGAAAACTTCAGGGTAATTAATATTCATAGGCTGTGCTTGTTAACACCCCCAATGCTAGTGCAATGTAGATCCAATTAACATAGAATGGACCCCAAGGATTTGGGCAGATAAGGGTTAAATGAGCTATTGAAATTGAAACCGGGACTGTCTCCTCTTAAAACACTTATTTGTTTCAATAAGCCCTAATCCTTGTTGCAGATTAAGGCATCTTTTGGGTGCACGTGTGAATGGCTACAAAGGTAGAGTTGCCTGAGAGACTTCACGGAGACTCTGCATGCAAAGTGTTAATGTTTGTGTACGTGCGCATGCGTACATGTTTAGGTAAATGTGTGTGCATGTGCATGAGACATGCAAGCATGTGCACTTGCTTGTATACATGTATGCATAGAGGGCATCACCTGCACAGCCAGGCTAATGTGAAAACCCTGTAGTGAGCTCAGCTTTTATATCTTATTCATAATCTCTTGACACAATGTGGGTAATAGACATCAGTTCGTTCTTGGCGTCAGCCTGCAAGCCATGGCCAAGCTGGGTGACAGAGGGGGAAGTGCTGGGATTCTAAAGGGAGCTAGGTGATGATAGCAAAATGCCTGTTTCCCACCTGCTGCCTTTTGTTAGCGCACACACACACTGTATATATTTCTCTCCAGAGCATCTCGAGACAACTGTGCTCCCCCTGTCTCAGCTCCAAGAGTTAAAGAATGGATTTTAACCAAATGGCAACCTCAGAGGCTGAAAAATTAAGCCAACGCACAAGTGCCAGAAACAGCAGTTCCTCGAATGGCCACTTGAGGCTGGCTCCAAAAGTGAGTCAATCCCCATAGACCCTCATGTGAAAATGTCAACCTTAGAAATAAACATGTGAAGAGCATGGTACAAAAATGTGGGTGCCGTCTCTTGACAAGATGCTACTACAGACACAACACTGGCCATGTAACGTAACAATGGTGTAATACCAGATTCACAGAGTACAGGTGTAGCTGTAACCATAGCTGTTTCAGTATGTTTTCAGGTAATGAAAGCTAATTGTAACCCTTTGGTCACCTAAAAGTCTTCTTCAGTGTTTGGTTGTACTAAAGGCCCTCTGAGGAGTCAGGAATTCAGTTTTTCCACTAAGTGCATTTTCTTTTAGTGGTTTTATATCAATTTTTGCTAGCAAAAGTTATCATTAGCATTATCAGTAAATATAATATAGCTGTAAATGCACCATGCTAACCAAGCTAGCAGCTAGCATTAGGATTATCTCCACCCTCTCTTCAAAGTATGGTCACTTATGGCTCCAAAAATCCAATATGGCGATGGCCAAAATGCCAAGCTCGAGGCTTCAAAATGGGAGTCCACAAACCAATAGCTAGTCTGTTATTTTATGATTTAAACAGGCAGCCTGACTGAGGAGACAGGGTCAAGGTGGCTTACCTTACCTTTAAATTTGCAGTCACATAGGATAGTTCAGCAAACTAAAATCAAATCAGGAAAAATTACTAGTTTACACTGAGAAAAATAAACTATAATTAGGCTGGGACTAAATGAAACTGAACTTTGACATTTGGAATATAAATGAATTTAATGAACTGTCAGATGGAACAGGTTTCCAGCTTGGTAGGCAATAGAGTCAAAAGAAATCTGAATTAAAGTGATCTACATCTTTTTAAGAAAGTGGGAGAAATTGCACAACATTTACCATTATAAACTTATGATGATGTATATAGTGTCTGGCATGCACAATAGATATAGATAGATTCAGATATTTGTAGCCTCAGACTGATAATTTGATTAATGAATTAATAATTTGATAAGTTCAACATGTAGAATTTATCATGTGGCTAATTGTACAAACATATTTTTTATGTCTGTAAATGATTTACAGTGTGTTTGTATGCCACATATTATAGAACCCTCTGCATCATGATACTATCCATCACCACCATTTGAAGATATACACAGACGTAATGTATTCATATTTTGCTTGTTTCCTTTGGCCCTTTTGAAGTGTATTGGAAAGCCTCACCTATTGCAAACTATGGGATATGTTGCTCTGCAGTGAAGTAACTGGTCAGGGCAATGTCGCTATAGGACTACAGTTGACTATAACATACTAATAACATGGTTATTTAATATAGAATTCAATCTTATTGAAGTGTGTGATTTATTTATCATTACAGCACTAGTACACAGTGCATATCCCTTTTTTCTGTGATGCAGAGAAACACTGACAGCTCTGTTTTTGGCTGGCAGGGTGGAATATGATAAATGAGTGATACTGATGATCAAATGAGCCTTCATTGAAGTAAATATGCATGGACAGCCACACCATGTATAGGTCTCTTAGAGTAAATTTGATTGTTTGACATGTATTCACCCATCAAAGTATGTATCAGTGATTAATAACAACCCCCCTGCGCGTTCAGCAGTGACATGGCCTCTATTTGAGAGAAAAATGGCACAGGTCGGTATTCACTGGTGAATAGCTGTATACCATTTAGAGAATGATATGCCGTGATGGGATGTCTCGTCATAAATAATAGTGATGGCACCTCCGCATCCTGTGAATGGCATGTGCCATAAATACTTAGCCAGGCCAGAGACAATGGTTCATATAAATCCTAGCGCAACCTTTTTCTCTGTACAAAAAAGGATATATATTATTTAAATGGACAGTAAAAACAAATGTTTTTTCCTCCTCAGTTGGCGGCAGAGAGACCTCCAGAGCAGGACAGTGTGTACTGCTCCCTCACTGTGGTCTCTGATGCACTGTTGTTATTTGCTTGTTTACAATCTTTGACATGATGTAATGGGATGGCTGTGAAAGTACTAGCCAGTAAATGGCACAGAAAATAAGACGGTCCTTTATGTCTCCCCCCTCCTCTTCTCCCCCTCTTTTTTTTCTTGTTTTTTCCCTGCAAACGGGGAATATGTTCTGCATTTGACTGAAGGAACATGAGCCTTGAATATAAGTAACTGTTTTTTGCATTAGGTACTCCCCGGAGGTAGGGGAAAAATATCATGTCGCTGCGTGAAATGTGAATGTGAAATCTAGCAGAAAGAAATATTTATGACCATTTTTTGCTTGATTAGAGCTGGATGACATGCCTTAGGAGACAGTGAGTGGACAAAAGGCAGCGGTGCTGCTCCTGGGCAGATGTTAAAGAAAGAGTTGTTTAGGGAGGAGGGCATTCTGTCCGGTGGCTCTGCGTGCATGTCTTTGTGTGTGTGTGTGTGTGTGTGTGTGTGTGTGTGTGTGTGTGTGCGCGTGCGTGCGTGTGTGTGTGTGCGCGTGTGTGTGTGTGTGTGTGGGATGAGGTGGGCTGGGGGGTCGGGTTTGAAGCATGGTAGAGGAAATTGAGTAAGTCCTATGGAAGTGTACTGGGAGGCAGACGGAGAGCACACAAGATCCATCACTGGTCTTGTTCTCAGGCACACAAAACACAAGTAATGTCCCTCACATGCTATATTTAATGTCTAGAATGCTAATATAACTGTGATACTGGTAACAATTTATCAGCCAGTTTAGGGCAACTGGGATTTGGCAGAACTGTTTAACTCAGATGTTACTGCTAATGTACAAAGTCAAAAACACAGACTGCGTTGTCTGTGGTGCAGGATACAAACTTATTACATACATGACACTAAACACTACTCAGTAATCAGTCGGTAATCAGTGCGTGCTGTACACTGAAGTATTGATCCTGCACACTGCCTATAACAGGAGAGTATAACAGTGTATTCATTCAGTGCTTAAGATGGCCTGCCGGTGCTTTAAAACGAACACAGATGAAAGTTAAGTTCACTTTTATCTAATGATGCTGAATTGTGTCAATCATTTACAGTTCAACAGGCCTTAGTTAATTTGTCCAGATTCATGCAACAGTGTTAGCGCTTGATATGTTTGGCAAGGCATTGCTATTTGCTATTGCTATGTATTTTTCCTAATTTGCAAAATTCAGACTTAATTATCCCTGCCCCTGTCAAAACAAATCATCTGTCATTTATGAAGATGCGTTAAATCTATGTTGCTTTTTGCGAGGACCAATCCTCACATATATGAAGGTTACAGCTGCAATTATGCATTGCCTTTTTGACTTTTGTCTCATCAGTAAATAATGATTATGACTGATAGCTAAAAACAACTACCAGAGGACCGGCCGGCTGAAGTGGCCGAATTGTAAGGAGAGCCTTGTTATCTCTTGATTTGGAAAGGTCTCTGGCAGGGGTAGGCAAACTGCGGCTCTTGAGCCAGATGCGGATTTTTCAGCAAGCCTGCTCTCACCAAAAAATGACCACATTGGTCGATTTTGCAAGCAGGTTATTATGGCCCATACTTGTGTTTATAGTGAGTGGGCACTCTCTAGTGGCCGTAGTAATTATTACAAGAGCAAAGGAGGAAATGACACGACGTGGCATAAAATGTGACTAAGATTGCGTAATGTTGTACAGTTATCAAAGGAGCCCTTGTAGAGCCGGAGGGAGGAGTGGTCAATGGATCAGACAAGCACAGGACTTTCACCCAGGAGAGCAGTTTTTGTGTCCTGAAGTCAACTTGACTTCTTTTAATAACAATATAGCCTAGTATTCTAGTATGTGTAGCATGCAACTCTAGTGATATTTGTGACATGTTGTATGTGACGTATGTCATGTGACAAATGCCTAAACCTAAGCAAGTAGTTTTGGAGATTATATTATTTTACATTTTAATTTTCATTTATCATTGCAGGAGGCCTATAGTGCTTCCTACATTCTCCAGTTGTAAAATAGCCTGGCGCCTCTTCATCTAAATTTTTCCAAGCTTCAGTAGTGTTGGCTAGTCTTGAGTCAAGCAAGGTTAGCTATGGATTCCAAATCCAAAACAGTCTTGGGAGATAAGAGAGAGTTTTTCAGCATGTGGAGAGATTAGTTTGCTTTCATTGCTAATTCTGCAAAGTTAAAATACCAAATAATCATAAATAGGCCACTGCAGAGGAGCCAGCTTGTGGTAAAACGTATTCATGATTGCTCATTTTGACCTATTACTGATGTTGATAGGCTAATTTAGACTTATTGTTACCTTCACTTTAAGGCTCAAATCAGGCTATTGTCATGCATGTTCTTATGTTTTCCTACAAAAAGTAATGCACAAAATTTTTTACACGTCCCATATTATGATCAGCCAGTATTTACCTTTTGTTTGGCAGGCTGCGATCAAATGACTAATGCGCTGACAGGAGTAAAGAACAAAGCAGTCCCTGTAATGATGCAGGTTTGTGTGGTGTATGGGTCACAAAACACAGGACTTTTCACCACCACTTTTCACTCTCTCTCCCTCTTTCACGCTTGTCTGTCCTGTCCATTAAAAGCTAAAAATGCCCCCAAAAATATCTTTAAAAAAAAAAAAAAAAGTAACGTCATTTATGGGGCGCTAGTTCGTAGGATATCATAAAAACTGTTGTATGAGGATTTGTAGTACAAATATGTTTTGCGGCTCTTTTCTTTTTTTTGTGGGCCAAAAATGCCTCTTTTGCAAGTAAAGGTTGCTGACTGCTGGTCACTGGGAAAACAGTCTGTCACTCTGCTGTTTGATGCAATCAGCGGCAGCGTTTTTGTATATCAGAATAATTAACAAAAGTTACAGTTTTTGTACTTATATTGTAAATATGTTGATATGTACATGCACTAGAGCACGATGATCACCGGATAAAACGCCTTTAGTGAAAGTAGATGATGTGAAATTTACACAGCAGTATTTAAGCAGTGCTGACATTTTCGTTATCATTCTGCATAATACCTTATTATATACGTGCCTTTCAAAAGCTAAAATTGCCACTTACAGACTTGACAGCGTGTGGAGCAAATCCCTCTGTCAACTATAACTTAATGCTGTTTTGTCTGCACATTAGCATATTTTATATGTTATATCAGCATAGATTGCATACAGTAATGGCGAGGGCCAAAACAAGGATTATTGAAAACCTACAGGGGCCCACGCATGGATAATTGAGTTGTATGGATGGAAAACTTCACCTGGTCCAAGCAATTTTGTATTTGCAACCACTGTCAGTGAATATGCATGCTATTATGGCACTATATGCAATCTAGGGAGCGTGTTAGCGTGCGAATGTGTCGTCTAACAGTATGTGCTCAAGGCCAGTAGAGAGATATTTCCCTACTGTCTGCACCTATTGACACCACGTCCTGTCAGACAAATCCCTACTGTGCTGCTTGGTATAAAACTTTGGATAATTAAACACTCACTGTTCCTGTGTCAGGCCTGGGAGAAGCATCTCTGTAATCATCACTGCTTGCAACAGGCTTATCACTGTTGTGGTGCATCAGGACAAGTGCCAACATATAAATAATCAGTTAATTACTATATTGATGCAGTTGTCTTTGTTTCACAAGCAAGCCGTCTCTGGCAGCGGGTTGATTGTGTTTAGATGGAGCCTTTGACAGGGGGGACGCCACAGCTCTTAGAGCCATTTCCAATGGATCAGAGAAGTACAAAATTGAGAGTATGATTAATTTTTCAATTTCTCTCTGCGGATATCTAATAATTGTGCCCATAGATAGCCAAAGGCTCTTATTAAACATTAACATGCAAAAGAAAAGTTAGAATCAGAAAGATGGTATTTTGGATTGAATAATGTAAAATATCTTTAGGGCAACAGGGAAAGAAGCAAACTAGTCCAGGTTTATTCTTCAAATGTTTTCCACCACCGCAATGCCTACTCCTAATTACTGAGCTCTTATCTGCACACTCAACACTATATTTATTTTTCACTCATTGCTAAATGCAAATTTCTCTTAACCTTTTAATAACATATACATGTCAGTAATTTTTAAAAAGGAATCATTAGAAATGTCAGTTGGACTCTGCCAGGATTGTTTTTAATTGGTATGTAACTCCACTGGACAGACAAGTTTTTATTTTTTAATTCAAGTTTTTGATAATTAATGTGAGACTGTCTCCAGAATATAAATGCTCAGCTCTTTGATCTGGTAAAGGGAATGTTGCGAGGCACATGGTTCTTATTAAAATATACCAGCGTGTTATCTCCTCGCTTTCCAGTGGAGAGACACTTTGCCTTTAAGAAGCTGCGCCTCAGAGGAGGTTCCACCTTCAGGTCTCACTCTGTCTCCCCTTTCTCCCTCTTTCTGTCGTTCTCCGCTTCCCCCCGCGCTGTCTCCATCACTTTACTCACTTCCACATAATATCATCTTCATCTCAGATAGCTGTGGCACAGGGGAACTGCATTTGTTGATCAGATTTGGCTTGGCTGACGCCTCCTCCCCAGAAGTACGAGGATGTGCGTGTAATGCTTGCCTGAGCCTCAGCCATCGCCGGCTGATTGAGTGGTCCTGCCTGTCACAGGACAAGATAACCACATCAGTAAATACTCTCCTCTCCTCAGCCCCTCACCACCACAGCATCACTACCAGGGGCTGCTTTCTGCACACACTGATGCACCTTGTGATTTTCAGGTTTTTATTTTTTCATGAATGTCTAAATTGTGATACATATTTAGTCCATTCTCTTATAATCACATTTCTGTCACAGCCATGGAAGATGCAAATAAAAGCACATCCCATATTTAATACATAGCCATATTGTACCAGCTCTCTGCCTCTCCAAAGGGAATTGTGACTCAAGTTACAGTTAGCTTTTCTTCTCAATTTGATGAGGTCTCTAGCCGGCATCGCGCCACCAGACTCCGGTTTCACACTGCGATCTTTTGATATCCCCCTCTCTTCAAAACATCACCGGCATCGAAGACGGATTGAATTAGCGATTTGTGGTATATTTATCTCGATCTGAGAGTAATTTTGCGCTCTCTGTCTTAGCACTCAAGCTCAATGAAAACAATAAAATGGTGTCCTTATCTTCTGGAGTGAAATCAAGATAGGTGCAGGAGGCTGCAAGTTATTTGTGGTTGATTTGGGGAGGGGAGAGGAGGGACAGGAAATGGACACCCCTCTCACATTACCTCTCTCGCCATACAGCGGGAGAAAAGAGAGAGAGGCAGAGGGAAGGTTTTTAATCAGCAGAAAGCTGTGCTTCTAATGTAAAAGTGTCAAAGATGTGCCTTAGCCCTGCAATGAGTGAAATCTGGTCAAGTCCTGTGTTAAATTGAAAACGGGGCCCGCTGGGATTTGGAGGTGAGGGGACGGGGACTCAGTGGTAGCAGCATCTTGGTCAATTATCACAGTCGTCGCCTGTGCTCTGTTCTACTCTTGAGGCCTCTCCTTGTATGTCTGGCTCACTGCGCAACCAAGAACACAAGGAAATGCAACAAAACAAGATCTGTAGATATTGAATTTGAGAGAATGTTTGAGTTAAGTGACGATTCTTCCCAAAATCTACCATTTTGCCCAAAGTCATGTTTGGATTTGATCAGGTCGGCAGGCGATTCCAAGTCTTTGCTTGCTTTATAACTCATGAATGAAAGAGTGCCGCGTGTGCCTGTGTACCTCCACATGCCCTGCCTGTAGGCTAAATGCTTACGCCACAGCTGCATGTCCCGACATATCCCAGCACCCCCTCTGGCTGGAGAGAAAAGGATCGCTTCCTGGCAGGTGCGATGTGGGGAGCCACAGCTCCTGCCTTTTCGCTGACTCGCCACCAAGTGAAAAAAATAAATTCTAAACTAGAAGGGGGGAAAAAATGAAAGTTACCCACCACTCTATTAATACGTGTATGTGAGCAGTCTATTTTAACCACTTGAGTGGGAGCCAGGAAGCCAGCACTTGCCCCATATTTTAACCAGATGTTTAGGAGGAGAAGAAAAGCCTTACAAGAGTCCTGCAATCAAAATAATTATCTTTACGGGTGGATGTTTACAAAGTGTTAATTTGATATTCTCCAGGTGGACTAACTGAGTCTCCTTTTATGTGTTAAACATGAAAAATGATGTGTCTTCTGTTAAAAGACCGACACCTATTACTTTACACAGGAGCAATGCAGTTAAAAATGTCCAAAGAAAAAAGGAACATCATATAGTGATGTCAACTATATTTACTTATTCATACATATCGACTATGAATATGTAAAAAGGTTTCAATACTAATTTTCCACAGTATCGATACATCGGTATCAGCTGTGTTTTCTTACTCTCTCTTATTGTTAAAGGGATTATTGGATCTCTTGAAGTGGGGCTGTATGAGGTTCTTATCCATGGTCAGTGTATTGAATAGTAGATGTCAGCAGGCACACCCCCAGTTTCATGTGGAATATTGTCACTGCTTTACCTTGCTGTCAGACAGCGATTTCCAACTGGGAACTGAAGCTGTTACATTGTACTCTTCAAAGCCAGACTTCATCGAGAAAAACAATGATTTAACATCACTGGACACAGAAGCTGCTGGTCTACTGCTACCTCAATCAGTTATTTTGTATGTGTTACAGTGTGACTTTGGCATTTTAAAAGGGTTAGTTTGGATTCACCAAAGTCACACAATAACACAAGCAAACCAACTGATCGAGGCAGTAATAGACTAGCAGCTCCTGTGTTCAACAAGCCAAAATTACTGTTTTGGTCAATGGAGTCTGTTTTTTGGCAAGAGCATAGATTAAGAATTGAAGCCGTTCATGGCAGGCTGACTGATGGAAAGGTCATAAAAACACTCTCAATATACATTGATTTTCCATAACCGCTTACCCCTTAAGGGTCACGAGAGGACTGGAGCCTATCCCAGCTGACATTGGGCGAGAGGCAGGTGAAAACCCTGGACAGGTCGCCAGACTATCGCAGTGTTGGCACATAGAGACAGACAACCATTCACGCTCGAATTCACACCTGCATGTCTCTGGACTCTGGGAGGAAGCCGGACAACCCAGAGACAGACCAAGCTGACACAGAGAACATGCAAACTCCACACAGAACGGCCCCAGCCAACCAGATGGTTCGAGCCTGGAACCCTCTTGCTGTGAGGCGACAGTGCTTACCACTGCACCATTGTGCCACCCTACTCTCAGTATGGCGTACACTTAAACTGTTTAGATTTTTTTCTGGTGGCTAAAATATGTTTTGCTGCTGCTCCACAGCAGTACATTGCTTAGCGTCGATGTTGGCATTCCTGCCTACTTCTACAAACTGGGGACGTGCCGACTGACATCTACTGTTTGTAATACAGTGACAATGGATAAATACCCCATTCCCAAAAATCTGAACTATTCCTGCAATGTGTACGATAGTCATTCTGCTCTTCTCTCTTCTTCTCTGCTACTATCCAAGAAAAGTGTCAAGTTATACCCTTGTTATATTTACCAAGTGATAAAAATTTCAACTTGTATTCTATCAGTATGACATTTTCCCCGTGGTATTGAATATGGCATTGAATATCAATATTTTTCAAGGTATTGTATCAAAGTTAGAAATCCCAGTATTGCAACACTAATCCATAGTCAGACATGATCCTACTCTTCTCTCTCTACCCATCATGAGCCAGCAGACAGGAGTGGATGCGGCCTCTTTGATAGACAGTCAAAGAAGCACCAGCAGTGATATGTAGCCACAGGGCAACAGTACTGCTGTAACCTGTCCTCTTGCCAAGAATTCATATCAGATGGAGGCACAGGTACAGGCGGTTCAGCAAATTTTCATCATAGCTTGTATTCCATTAGATCAAATTATGATTTCTGTTTTGATTCTGTATTTATTTATTCATCTGTTTAATACCTGATTTGAAGAGCCAAAAACAAATTTACAGTATGTAGGCTGACATCTAATAGAATTCCCTCATTTTGCTTCGGGGGAGTTTGTTTTTTGGAGCACATTAGCTTCAGCGCATTGTAGTCTGTCGCCGTTCTCTCTCAGGAATCGATGTTTAATTTGAATAATCACAAAAAAGTGTGTTCTTTTTGGTTTGCGGGGACATCGGTGTCCCAGATGAATAAAGAAGTAAATGAGGGGAAGAAAAACAGGTAATTATGCTGAACCAGTAAATGAATGACCCACTGACCCTCGTTCCTAATTGATTCTGTAGAGGCAAATCGTTTTTATCACCCATTTTGATGTGTTTTTCTTAACTGTCTTTTAGCTGTTTTTTTTTTTTTTTTTCTCGATGTAATTAATTGGTTGTGTGAATGAAGAATCAAATACTAGAAACAGGGTTGGAGGACATCTGTGTCTCTTCCATTTACCAGCAGGGCAATTATGGTTGGCAGCTTGTGCACTGTGGAATGATGTCACATCCTGGAAGAAGAGCAAAGACTTCACCTCCCACCAGAGTCATTATGCCCACACTGTTATTATTTAGCTTTATTTACTGTCTAGAAACCATACATGCATGACGTTAACATACAGTTGGCCGTTTGGTGGAATAGTTACGCTTGTATGTACACAAATTATGCAAATGAAAAAGAAAAGTCTGCCGCAGCTGTCTGTAATTCAGAAATAGCATTGTTCAGAGCAGCTGCCCTGGGTCAGACCGTCAACCTCACAAACCGCCGCAAATATGTGGCGGTCAGTGAGCGCATGCCAAGTTACAATGCAACGCTACATGTGCAAGCACACTGTCTGGGTGATGACATGTGCTACTTTGTATGTAAATTCTTTAGCGATTCACCTCCGAGTGAACCCACTGAGAGCGATTCTGGTGCTGGCTTAAAGACAGAGGTGTGTTTTTATGACTAGGTGAGGCACGTCCTCTCCAAGGCCCTCAAGCACTGTGTCCCTCTACCCTCCCCTTTAATCACTGTATCAACCGCTCTCATAAACTCCATGAGGTGTGTATTAGTGTGCGTGTGTTTGCTTGTGTGTGTGTGTGTGTGTGTGTGTGTGTGTGTGTGTGAAAGCCATGCACATGCGTCCGTGAGCATGTGCCCTTCCTTGTTTCCCCATTTTTAAACTTAATCAGCAAAAATAAAAGCCGTTGTACGCTAGCTCATATTAAAGAGGTGATTATTGGTAATAAATACTTTTTATACATACTTATTACAGAGGCAGTTTTCTTCTTGCGCTTAATGAGAGTAATTTGATTTGCTTGAGAGATTACAGTTTCCTAGAATTAATGCGGCAATCCCCATTCCAAGATAGAGTGAGATCTAAGATTCTTCACAGGTCGTGTGCTGCTAGATGCACCCCTCTCACATAGCAGCTAATGGAGTTGAACAGCAGTCTGTCATCCCCCCGCCCACCACCCTAGCAGCTCTATAGCCCACATGCCCTTGGTTCCTGCAGTGCTTGTTGTTTGGGCTACTTCTGCCACCTGCATTTTACTTTTACCTCTTATTCACACCAACCGCTACTAAGTGCCTCTCTCTAAAAAACAGGGGGAGGGGGGTGATTTATTGTATATATGCGATGTTCAGTCATCAATGAAAATTCAACATCTGGACAAATTATTCACCCAGTTGCACTAATTCAAATGGTTTTCAAGT
Source organism: Epinephelus fuscoguttatus (assembly GCF_011397635.1). NCBI lineage: Eukaryota > Metazoa > Chordata > Actinopteri > Perciformes > Serranidae > Epinephelus > Epinephelus fuscoguttatus. Next base: position 42,760,450 of record NC_064752.1, read on the forward strand.
TGCATCAGGACAATTTTTTTTTTTTTTTTTTTTTTTTTGCCACAGTTTTTCTCCCCTGTCTGTTCCCTCAGTTTGTCGTTGTTTAATATTTCCATCACATGTTTATGTAAGCCCTTCAAGCTTAGTGCATAACTTAATTTGAGTTGTGATCATCTTCTCCTGCGACATTTATTGAAGCCTGCAGCCTGCAGGTCTCAGCGCCTAAAGCTGAAGGTGGCTCAGGCAGATTGAGGGCGGCCAATTCTGTCACCGCACTGCACTCCGCATGTTAATTAAGCTTGAGGTGGTTTGTAAAAGTGCTTACACTCATAGGACTTTTTTTCATGACTTGTTAGTCCATAAACACTCAGAACTGTGAGCTGTAAATGCGGTTGGCCAATCTAATCTCAAGTCCCAGACGACTATAAGTACTCTCGATGGCTTCTGATTTTGTCTTTAGTGGGAGATAGATTGTGGTTAGAAAACTGGAGATCAGTTGTTGCCTTAAAGCTACAGAAAACTCAAGACTATTAATTTGTCCTTAAATGGATGCTAATTGTGTTGGTGTCCTTCCCATCAGTTCTAAAAACCAGGGCTGTGGTCACCCTAAGAAGATCTTGGTTGACTGAAATTGTTCCTACTCTTCAACCAATTGATTCTTAGATGGGGAAAACAAAGTGCACATTACGTCTAGATTAAATAGTGCACTCTGTCTGGCAGACATGTGTCCACTAAAGTGTTGAACAAGAAAAAACAACCTCACTTCTTGAACAAGCAGCTAATGCTGAAAAATGAAACCAATGTGGAAGTGCAGTTCCTTGAATGGCCACTTGAGGCTGGCTCCGAACAGGAGTTTTTCTCCATAGACCTCCATATAAAATTGCCCCTACAGCAGGAATAAACATGTTCACAGCCAGAGATGGTTTTGGTCTCTCTAGTTAATTTCCCCATTCATGACAACTTTATCGGGGGTGAATTTTTCTTTTACTTGCACGTTTAAGATTTATTAAGGCTTAAATTATGCGTAATTAAAGGCGTGGCACTCACACTCTGAGTGACAGGCTGTCTGGGAGGCATCACCAGAGACCGTATAACCCTTACTCCTCCAAGGCTTTACCCTCCCATTCAAATATTGTCACCTCGTGTCACTTCTGGCTCAGAAAATCCAAGATGGCGACCCCAAATGCCAAACTTGAGGCTTTAAAATCCACAAAACAACTGTGGCTACTTCCATTATTTTTATACAGTCTATCTTTCCAAACTACTGAAAAAGTGAGGCCCACCATGTGTCACATCATCTGCCTGCGAGACTGTAATACATTACTGTCCAGTGTGACGGGTGATGTGTCTGACCCTGCTGGAGATTACTCCTCTTTATGGCCGGAGCAATCACATTTTTTTCCCCTCCTTTTCTCTTCCCTTTCTTTATTCCTGGCGGCATAGGATCATATTACCCATCTTGGAATGACTTCAACAGAGACACTGCTATTCCCAGGGAGCTGTCTCTCCCCGCTGCAACTCAATCCATAGCCAATTGGACTGGCCTGTGATTTATAGAAAATCCTCTCCTTCGGAGGAACTCTGGCTACACACACACACACACACACACACACACACACACACACACACACACACTGGGAATTCTCCCTCAGCAGCTCATGATGTGTTAGGTCTCAGGTCAGGACAGTTCAAGGCAGTGGGAAAAGATGTACAGTGGAAAACCACAGAAAGCCTCACCATAAAAGCTATGGTGCATTTGTGTAATGCAAGGTACATAAAACAAAAACTTTCCTGCTTTATGGAGGGAGATTTTAATTTTATTGTCCTCATAAAATCAACAAGATACTTCAAGAGGATACTCATCTGTTCTTTGGGCAGATGTCATCTCTAATCCATCTTCAAGGGAACAGTCAAACTTAGCTTTGGGCAGTGTCACGCTTGTTGTCTGTTGTACTGATTAGTGGGATTATTCATCTAGATGAGTTACTTTTGCATCCACACTGAGTTAATCAACACGCCCTGTGGTGCAGAGGCTGGAGAGTGGTCAGCTGACAATGCAGGCCATCAGTCCAGGCCCTCAAGCACTGTGACACTCCATGACTTTGGCATCCGTCTGATTGCTCTTCCCCTCCTCAAGCACTATTCTATAGTTGTGTGTCGACTACATTCATCTATATTCACCACAACTAAATTGGAAGATTTAGGGGGTTTTACTGGTCGTATCCCGGAAGTCTCGAGTGTATCAATAATGTTGAGTCCTCCGTCTATGAGACCAGGGCAGATAGAGCTTCCCATTCTAAACAATATCATTCACGCATGATAAAATCTGCTCACAGTATTCTAGGTCTCACGCTGGGTTTTTGGAAGCGCCCATTTTCCCAAGCACAACACTCCCCGCTACAAAGTGATGCAACACTTCCAACAAAGAGGCAATCGGGAGGAGCGCGTGTTTTCTAACAGTCCATCTAAGTACCCCAGCACAGTTGGCACGCCTCTGCTCTTTTCCTCCCACTTTATCAACTTGACGGATATTATCGCTGTATTCAGTGGTGGGCATCCTGAGGCATCATATGCTCAGAACAAAAAGCTAAGGTCAGGGGGAGTGGGGCTGCTGAGATCTGCCCGCTGCATTGTTCCCAGATCGTTTGTGCTTTTTTTTTTATTATTCTTTTTAGCTCATTTTATCCTCCTCTCACTCTCATACTTCTTTTTTTTTCTCTTTCTCTCCATCTGCCTCTAAATGACACCTAAGCACTCAGTGCTCCTCCGACTGATTTGCCTGTGTGTGACCTCCTTCCTTTAGTGGAGCCATTCACAGGCAATGCTAAAGCAGAATGCCTGGCTCTTGGCGGGTAGACAGTGACACGCGGCTGTGCGCTGATAGACTTTCCACTGGAGTGGATTAAATCAGCATCAGGCTAGTGGAGCTGATTACCCCAATATGAAAATGCAGTATCTTAATGGTACATATTTTCATGAGGCAGCCCAGTTGCCTTTCATTTTGCGGCTAATATGTCTATTCTTATGAGTCATTTACTTCTTTAATTACCTTTAGCAGCAGATGCACAATGGTGTATTAATGTGAATGATTTTTACTGCCACTTTATCATACTGAGCCTGTGAAGTTGAAAGGCGTAATTGAGGTGGAAGAGCGACTCATGAGAGAAACAATATTTAGTTGACAGCTCCTCTTGTACTCTGGGAGGGTGTTTATGAGTTTACACCGCACTAAAGCTGTAATAAACACAGTATTCGTTTAATAATGGCGGGGGACGGAAATGCTTTCACTCAGATCCGCTCAGTTATTTAATCGTCCCCGGGAAGTTGTTTGGTATAATCAGACAACACGTCACATGTGTGTGCTCACTTGCATGTTGTTGTGTGTGTCTCGTCGCTGTGTGTTCTGCATGCGTTTTTGCAGGCAAATGAAATAACTGTTTGCGGCAAGCAAAACCTTATTTGCAGTTCCCCCTTTTGCAGCATGTGCAACTCTGACAATCCATGTCATTTGCATGTGTGTGTGCCTGTGTGTGTGTTTTGTCTGCAGCTTGTGTACTTTCCTTGGTGTGATTCTCTGATCCAGACCACTCTGAATAGAGGCCTTCTTTAGCCATCTGTTGTTAAGCTGCTGGCTAAGCAAGGCTGGGGAATCCAAACAAACGCCGAGCACACAGCAAACGGAAGCTGTCAGGCCTGCATAGCTGAGCTGACCTCGCCGGGTTGGTTGGGGGGTGGGGGGGTGGGGGGGTGACCCCTCTGTACCAGGCTCCGAGCGCCCGAACCGCCTGGTCGGGGCACTGTTTACCCTCCCCTCTGCACCTCCTGCAACCTCTGCCTCCCCTCTCTGCTACAGTCTCCTCTTTTCTCCTCTCTTTCCATCTCCCTTTTACCTCTCTCTTCTCAGTTTCACACTCTTATTCTCTTCCTGCATCTGTCTGTGCACTTCCCCCCTCCCTCTTTTCACTCCACTCCCTCCATCATCAGTCGTGCTTCACAGCCCCCTCTCTTCTATCTCCACTCACAGTTAATAACTTTGCTTTCGTCTTGTTTTTCTTACAGTCATTTTTTTCTCCAAAAAACATTTGTCAGGGCGCTGCATTACCTGTTATGGGAGAGAGAGAGTTGGGGGGGGGGGGGGGGGGGGTTAGACGGGGAGGTGTGTTGGACAAACAAAATGGGGTTTTTATTGAAGTCAGATTCTGCCTTATGTAAGTGCACGCACTGCCTTATTGTTTAAATGTGGACATTTGAAATGTTTAGTGTTGTCATAAATATTAATAGATTAGTTGAAAAGTGCAGCGAAGGAAGGGAATCTAATGGTTTGAAGTGGGTATAAAACGTTGATTTATTTATGTATTCTACATGAATTAGTTTGGAAATCTAAACACAGACTGGAGAGTGTTGTTGCGAGGGCCCCGTAATGCGCAAGGTTTGAGCATCAGGGCCTGTTTTCCATGTGGAGTGGCTTTTTGGAAATGGCATTAATTATATACTTACTGGGAAACCAGACTTTCCCTGCTTTGCATTGCAGATAAACTGTCTGTATTACTGAGGAAAAGAGAAAGGAAAAAAATGCAATTAATAGAAACAGACATGATCCTCACTGCTTATCCGCTTACATGTTTAAAAGTCACCCCCTGCTAAAATAAAAAAAAAAAAATTATATGCATTTCAATGAAAGTGACAAGTATTCCAAGTGAATTCCATTTCTATATGTTTGCATAGTCAACACCACTGTAACACTGTATCTGCTGTCTGTCATATTGTGAATGTAGAAGCAGCTTTTCTGATTTCTTGCAACTAGCTACAACAGCCCATACAGTTTATCAAATGATTGGATAACTTTGCTTTCTTGGGCAGCCAGTGGAAGGACGTTACATTAGTTTAAAGGGGACCTGTTATGCTTTTCGGTATTTTGAGTCATATATATAGTGTTACAAATAAGGATGCTCATATTAAATGTTGCAAAAGCTTCCAATTATGAGGTAAATATATGTAGAAGTAACCCCTGTGAGCAAAACCCACTCTATGTCCAAGTTGTTTGTACTCTGGCTACAATGATGTCACAGTGTGCCGGATTTTGTTATATGGTCATCAGCTTCAGACATGCTACTACAAGGGTTTACATTATGTAGCCTACACTTCTTAGTGAAGCTAGTCTCTATATACAAACTCTACATTCAGTGAATGTAGAGTCTGTAGGCAAACCCCGTAAATCTTGCCTCTGGAAGAAGAGCGGAAGAGCCCTGGTTTCTGGTTGTAGGCTGTATGTAGTCCGCGTGATATTGACCAATCACGTTTGAGCCGGCTGCAGTTTTTGCCAGGTTAAACGGTCCGTGCGGTGAATATACGAGGCAGAACATAATTGGCGTCACTGCCGACTCTGAATCCATCGCAGTGGTTCAGCATATTTACTTATATAAAAACGGAAGCGGAAACGGAAATTCACTTCCCAAATCAAACTGGAATGCCAAAAAATCGGGGGTCTGCCCCCAAAGGCTGTATCGCCATCTGCCAGAAGTCAGACGCCGAAGACAGCCGATGGGTTCCGAGAATACAGTGATTCCATATTCATGCTGGAATATGTCCAGTTGTCTTTAGAGGCTTTTATTGGTGATTTTTCACTTTAGAAAGTGCTGCCGTTCCCTGTTACAGTCGTAGTGACAATGCAGAGATGCCGAAATAAAAAAGACCTGAAAACACTGACCAATCAGAGCAGAGTGGGCATTTCTGAAAGCAGGGCTTAAGCCTCATTTCCACCAAGCAGTCCGATTCAGTTTAGTTCGTTACACATTAGAACGGTTATTTTCCCATTTCCATTGTGAAAAGTTGTGGACCGTTCCAATAGAATGTAACCTTGATGACCCCATTTTTCGTCACCCTTGTGTTGGCGTAACCAGCACTCTGATCCGATACTAAACGATGGAGCTAGAAACACTACAATCAGTTATTAGTCATTAGAGAACCGTCACTCTTGTTCAGAGCTGAGTTGTACACTGCAAAAACTCAAAATCTTACCAAGAATATTTGTCTTATTTCTAGTCAAAATGTCTCATTTCTAGTCAAAAAAATCTCATTACACTTAAAATAAGACTCATCACCTAAAAAGTTACTTGTTTTTAGGCAATTATTATTTAGGCAAATAAGTAGAAAAATCTGTCAGTGGAGCAAGTTTTTTTTTCTTATTACAAGCAAAAAAAACTTGCTCCACTGACAGATTTTTCTACTTATTTCAAGTGAAAATTTACTTGAAACAAGTGAAAATTGCCAAAAAACAAGTAACTTTTTAGGTGATGAGTCTTATTTTAAGTGTAATGAGATTTTTTGACTAGAAATAAGACAAATATTCTTGGTAAGATTTTGAGTTTTTGCAGTGTAGCTATTGAAGCTTTGTAACCACTGTTCATACCGTGGCAAATTTTCCATACATCAGTAAATTCCAGCTATGCAATAAAAGGATCAAATTATTTATTTCACCATGATATTCAAAGGCTACTGCCTGCAGCTACCATCAACTTTTAAGTTGACCATTCTGTTTGTTTTTATTGTCTCTCTTGAATGACTTACACTTTTAGCATGAGTGGATCTTCAAGCATTTAAAAGATGTTTAAAAATTTCAATTTCCTCACTTGAAGAAAAAACATGGTGGAGTGTTGTTCTGGTGTGCTCCGGCAGCACTAAACCCCTGCTCTCGCCTGACAAGGACTCATTGCACACACCCACTATTTTAAAGATCTCATCAAGAGAGACTTGATGAGAGTCCTTTTTTGGGAGGGGGTTCTGAAACCCTGTTTTATCAACCCCGCCTACATTTAAGAGTACCGTCTGTGGTGGAAACACTTAACGGATCTAGCGTATACTTTTGGTTATAAAGGTACTATACTGAAAGTTTTCGATGGAAAAGTGGCTTTAAAGAGACAGGCGCTAGACAGAGCATTTTAGGGAGGGGTTGAAAACAGTTGTTCCGGCAGAGACCTTATGAGGAAAATAAGGTGTTTTTTGAACTTTGAAGCACATAAACATCGTCTAGTAGAAACCTTAAATACAAGTATGAACCTTAAAATGAGCATAATAGGTGCTCTTTAACATGTTGGCAACTTATATGGAGGAGCTGCTGAGAGAAGAGCCCGGCCTCTTGGCCTGATTACCACTGAGGAGCAGAGGGCCTTGTCTTTGAAAAGAAAACAGCAGAAGTGATAAATGTCAGGTGAGCTGAGATGTGTGATCAGTTGGAAAGTCAAGCAGATAACCTTGACATTTAGGCCACTGGCGTGGAAGCTCCTCAGAGGCTGGAGGGTGAGACCAGAGGGCCCGGTGTCTTCTGAGCCGGACTACATTAAGAGCTAACCTATTAGTCGTGTTGTTTCTGGCTGTCTCTGAGCCACACTCTCCTGACTAATAAAGCCTGGCAAAACGTGGCCGCTGAGTAAATACACTGAAGCACACACACGCGCATGCACACACACACACACACACACACACACACACACACACACACACACACACACACACACACACAGCAGTGCAGAAACACACAAACAGATGCACATCTCGTTCCGTCTCCCTTTATCTGAGTGGCCGCAGGGATCCGGTTACACCTGCTTGCACATCTTCTAGCAATTAGGAGCAATCTGCTTGAAACCATTTCACGTTCAAGGTCTTCCCCAGCTGTGGCAAGAGGAGCCGGACGTTTATAGAACTAAAGAGTTCTCTCTGTTGATGGGCCTGAACAAACAAAGCTGGCCCGTTTCTCACTGTCTGACTCACATTGGAGACACCCCGAACGACCCCCCACCCCCAAAGCATTTCCCCCTCCACACTTACCCATATCATCTCTATTTCTCTGGACCTCTTATCACATTCCCTTTCTATTTGTCATTTATAAGATGCAATGTGAGTGCCGTGTGTCTGTCACTCTTCAGGCAAATTTTCTTGGATCCCTCTCCTTTATGCACAGTTGGATTTGGTGCTGTTCTTGATTGTAACTGTGGGTCAGTAAAGTTGCATAAAATGAGATTAAGGAGAGACATGTCTGAAATATGTCTGTTTCATGTCGTAGTGGGAGAAGGTGCAGTGAGGGATTCGGCAGAGAGCAGACTTGACTGTGTGGCAATGCTCTGAGCTGGGATTTGTAAGACACCCAGAGCTGGCTTTAGCAGCAGGAAACCCCAAAGCCTGTAAATAATCCACATGTGCAGACTGCACATAAAGACATCCAGTACTTAGCAGTTCCCTTATCACAGCGTGATAGCCCAGGGACATAAGAGACGCCTCCTGCCTCTATTCACTAATATGGTGTGAAAGTAGATGCAGATAAAACGCCTGTTGTTTATTGAGGAAGTTGCGTTAACACAGGGAAGAGGGTGTGAACTTTGAACACATTTGAAATGGGGAATATAAAAGAGGACTGCAAATGACAAGGATACCAAATTGCACCGGCTTTGTTGCTGATAAAACCTTTGTCATGTGCTGGAGGGTGTTTTCTAATCAAAAGCACCTGGAGGGTTCACTCCCTCCATGGTGCGTGCGTGTGTGTGTGTATGTCTGTGTGTGTGTGTGTGTGTGTGTGTGTGTGTGTGTGTGTGTGTGGACCAACAAACAGTGAATATGGTGTCTGGATAAAGGCGTCTATCTCTGCTGTTGTGTTCTTATTCCAGTAACAAACTCGCCTCCCAAACAACCTCAGTTTGTGATTATAATAGGGCTGCTGTAGTCTTTCTGTTTACACACAAGATGATGTGTCCTACACAAAGCCAGTGCATGTATCAGCACACAGCATATCACAAATCCCACTTTTTAATTGTTAGTTTCAAGTAAATTGATTACTCTTTATACATCAAAAAGTATACAATAAAATGCATATATAAGGACAAATTTCTTTGTAATTTATAATAGTAAATGAAGAGGTATTTGGGGTTTGGACTGGTGGTTGAACAAAAGAAGCAACTTGAAGATGCCATTGTGGGGTGTGGGAACTTAGTCTTATAGACTAAGCGATCAATCAATTCATTTAAAAAATATTTGGCAGATTAAATTAAATTAAATTAACAGTTTCAGCCCTAGATGCATTTTTATTCTCTCTTAAAGAATATGTCTTGATGCAGAAATGTCAATAACTGGTCATTTAAAACCCACTTCTCGACATTATGATCACCTATAACAGTTTTTTTTAAAGATATTTTTTTGGGCATTTTTGCCTTTAATGGATAGGACAGCTAAGTGTGAAAGTGGGAGAGAGAGGGATGACATGCAGCAAAGGGCCACAGGCTGGACTCGAACCCAGGCCGCTGTGGCAACAGCCTTGTATATGGGGTGCCTGCTCTACCACTAAGCCACCGACGCCCTGCTTATAACAGTTTTGTAAGATCAGGCTATACATCCCTTTCAGCCAAACCTAGCGGATGGTGCAATGTTAGTAGACATGAACATGTGAGTTGTGGTTGCATTCTACCACTATTGTATTAATAAAAGATAATGGCACTATAGTCATCAGTTTGTTTTATTTATGAAGTCACACCATGAGAAAAAATAAATTATTTCTAAATCATAGAAATCACATTTGGTAGCTGAAATACATATTTGATGGCCCATTGTAAACTTATGTAAAAATAACAGAAAATGTGATTTAAAGCAAGTCAACGCAGCCTTCCTTATCTGTGACACTTCAATATATGAAAAGACGTCGACAGAATGAGAATATCTCTGTAAACATATTGTTTATATTCTCTTGCAAGATATAGGTTTGATTTTAAAATCTGTAAAAATGATTTTAACTCCAAACCCAAGTACTTTTAAAGCTACCTCCAAACTGTATGTAGCTGAAGTACTTCAGTAAAGTTAGCATACATTTATTAACCGCAAACTTGTGTTGTCACATTAAACTACAGTTCACTGTTTAATGCTTTCTATTCCTCTGAACAGAAACTCGGTAAGTTCCGTTAGCTGTTAGATTTAAGTAGCTCGGTTGGCTGTTAGCTGTTAGCTCTAACTAGCTTAGTTAGCTCCGTTAGCTGTCAGTTCAGTTAGTGAAACACACAACAGAAGTCTGCTGCCCACCTGCTAACAGCTAACTAGCTCCTCTCTCAGTGATGACATAAAGCATAAAGACGCGTTTGTTGTAGTGGCTTCATTTATTTGCTTAGCGTTAGTTATACATACACAAGAAAATATCTCTGTTCATTCTAGACACATTTTCTGTCATCCTTGGGACAATGGGATACCACAAGTACTGTTCAAGAACTGTAACGCTGTGTTGCAAAGTCTCACAGAATGGGGATTTAAAAAGCTGTATTTAATCTTTATTCAGACAGGTTATCTCAGAGTTTTCATTATCTGCTTTGGCCTAAATATTTTTTACTTATCGGTTTTACCTCATCCGTCATTTGGTCTGGAATATTATAGCACCTAGGCAACATGCTGTCTCCCCCCTTCCTCTGTGCATCAGATGCCTGGTGCTTGTCATCAGTTTTCTGTGAATCACATTTGTCTGGAGCAGCTCTTACACTTGCATGTCTATCAAGCGTCCAGTACCTTTGAATGGAAGATCAAAAGAAGATAAATTCCAGAGGAGGAGGAGGAGGAGGAGGAGGGGGGCGAGCTCTGAAATAGAGGAGTGGGTGCTGTGTAAACATGGCAGTGACAGTTCACAATAGGTTATTTTAGCCCAGCATTAGGCCTCTCAAAGGCATGCCAGCTCCAGTGGCCTTTTGAAAATACAAACATGACAGCAACATTCCTAAACGTGGAGCCCACCTCACAACACAACACAGGTCCTCAGCCCTGCTTGTCTTTTTGTCTCATTGCTCAAATTGTATCTTTGGCTTTGTTGTTAAATTATTAAGACAGCATATTTAGGCATGCGCTGGCAGGCAGCAGTGTGATTTCAGTTAATTTGCCATTGTCAAGAAGATCATTGAATATATATTTAAGTGCATGATCACATAATTATTGCCCTTACTTTGATTGGAAGGGTAATTTAATGAAGCTGTTGACATGATGGTGGGAGGCTATGTGTCATCTTATGTTGCAAAATGCCATCATTGTTGTTACTCCTCCACTTAAAGCTGAGACTTTACCATAATGTAGTCATAGTTACCCCATGTTCATATACGTTTCTTGTTGTTACCAAGGAATGTATACAACAAGTCACACTCAGGTGCTACATGTGTTTTATTGCATGATTGAGTAACATTTTAGAACATTATATTTATATCACAACATAGGCATAAAAGCATCAATATGAGAATAATAATGTTCTTGCTGACAGCCCATTGTTTTAACAATGCACATTTTTGCGGTCACAGTTTCTTAATCTACTTGTAGTAACTGATCATTGAGCAAGTTCACTCTTTTTTTCTTCTTTGCTTTAAATGGAGATGACAGTGAAGGAAGACTTCCCAGAAATGTATCTCTTCATCCATTACTGTCTGAATTTCCTATCATATCCTGTTGACTCAACTTTCTTTGTTCCAACACCCTCAGTTGTAAACGCAGACACACACACACACACACACACACACACACACACACACACTCGCACAGACGCTGCACACGCATTTCACTGCATGTGTCATCAGTTACAGGGGAAAAGAAAACAGACAACTTTGTTTACTCTTCAGTGTGCCCGTAATACCACGCCTTGGGCGTCGAGAATGATTTTGTTACAGCTTTTTTTTTTTTTTTTTGGTCTCTTGAATTTCCTCATGAATTATCAGTGTCTCACTGTCTTAGTCATCTAAGTTAACTTTTAAGTTTAGGATGCTGTGGTGGCCCACACCTAAAAGATCAGCACGTTATAGGTCATTGTAGATTATCTGAGCTGCTAATGTACATATTCACATTACCCCCCACCAAATTATATTAATATTATGAATATTGTTTTAAAGGTTGGTGACTTTGCTAACTTTGCGTGTGATTTGATAATAGAATACCTTCTTTTTAGTTGTTGTTTCTTTTTACTTTAAGTGGAAATCAAGCTGAATTTTTTGTCCAATAAAATGTTAGAATTTAAAAATATCTAATATCCTTTTATTAACTGAGAAACAAAATGGGTTTGTTAAGGACAAAATGGAATGTTAAGGACTTTCAATAACAATTTGTATCACTTTAGAATATCTGTCTGATTTTGATGATTAAACAGTTTCATAATGTGATGAAAAAGTATCAGCATGCTCTGCATGACTGCAAGAGACAATGCATTAGCAGTTTTCCGATCCACTCCCCATGTCAGTCCGTGTGTTTTTACCGATTTTACGACCAGATTGTAGGTTGCTCCGGAGGACAAGCTAAAGGCCTAAAATGTAAGATGTAAATATTGCCTTCATGTGTGGGAGTGAATCTTGCTCACATCTTTCTTAGTTTCAGTTTATACAATTTGTGCACTTTCTTTATGAGTATAGTCTCTTGCGGGGGGCTTCCCCCTCCACAAATTTCAAAGCAGAGGACAATTAGGCATGCAGAATGAGATATGTTGCTCTGGTGTCGTTTATCTTTACATGAGAGCACAGAGAAAGACAGAGACAGACAGAGAGAGGGATAATTTATGCACTTTAAAGTTAAGCATGGTGAAATGCCAGGAGCGTGGCCTCTTTGTAGCCTGCGGTCATATTTATGCCTCATGATGTCATCGGACAGCCGTGTGTTAGGGAGGGTCAACACATACACCCACACACAGACCATCATACAGCTGTTCACTCCAACCCCGGACTGTCTCTCGCCTTTCTGTCTTAAAGTATTGTCAGACTTTACTGGCACTAAGACCAATTCTCAAAGTGATCTCGATCTTTTCATCCGTCCACACTGAGCTTTTTATTTGCCCTTTCCCTGTAGATATCATACTTTCACACAGTCTTTCACAGGTTTCACTCACTTGTTCACACGTCGCTCTAACTTTTTCCTTCTTTGTGCTCTCTCTCTCTTACTATCTTCTTGTAAAACATTCCGTCATTTACTTTTAACATTTCTGAACTCCTCAAACAATTGACTGGAGAACTTTAAGATTGTCTGTCTGTGAGATGAGCTCGGATGTGCCCCGACTGTTTGTTTAATTGTGGGAGCAATCGTCTGAGGAACATGGAAAGAATGAGGCCAGTTATTTACCCAGATGGTTTACTGGTGGAGGTGTGAGGCTGGCCAGCTCACTGTGGGAACACAACGCTTGCTTTTCTTGGTATCGCCGAGCGTTTTCAAGACCACTGTGTTTTTTCCCCCCCCAGCTCTCTCCAGCTTTGTTTGCTCTGGATGGCATGTTTGATTATTTATCGTAAGGGAAAAGGGAGTAGCTGGAGCAATAAACATGTGACTGCACTGTATTTTGTTTTCCACTGAGAAGGCCGTGTCCTTTAACAGATATTTGAAGCAGCCATAAAGCCTTTTTATTTGGGGAGTTTGACTGAGCTAAAGGAGGATCAAAAGCACTGATAGTGTCTTTGACCATTTGTGTTTGCTCTAAGTGCAACTTATCAACAGATAAATATTTCTTCTGGAAGGCTGCGGTTAATTTTTTTTTTTGTCTTCTTTCCGTCTGCGAATTTGTTTTGACATCTGATCATTGTTCCTGGTGTGTTTTTGTGGAGGGATTGTTTATGCCAGCCTCAGATTTATGACTCTGAATCTGAGAGTATGAAAGGATGGTCTGTAATATTTGTTTGTTATCTATCAGAAGGCCAAGGGAATATTGTTGTAAGGGGATACATCTGCTCTGATAACAGGCATCAAAGTGTCCCCAAGGGACTTTTAGCATATCTGCTTCTAGCATTCATATTGGATTGTTTAAAAAAAATCATTTTTATGTATTTCTCTTTATTAGGCTCTCCAAGTGGCTCGACAGATACTCCTCCAGCAGCAGCAGCAGCAGCAGCAGCAGCAACAGCAGCAGCAGCAGCAGCAGCATCCCCCATCACAGCAACTGCAGTCTCAACCAAACACTGGCCGCAAATCCCCCAAAGCCAACGACAAGCAGCACAGCCTACAGGTACCGTAAATGTGTTGTCACTGTCAGACACTCCTATTTATTTGCTCATCGTTATCAGATGGCTCATTTATTTGACTTTGTGGTTGATCAAATATAAAAAAAAAAAAAAGAAAAGAAAAGAAAGAAGTGAACTTATGCAACTCTCTGTAGAACACAGTGTGCAAGAAAAGCACAGCACTAGGCTAAGTTCACAAACAGGAAATTAATATTGGCAGTGCAACATTTGCAGTTATGTGTGCTCACGCATCATGTGTGATTTAGTAGCACACACACTCTCACACACACACACACACACACACATAATCAGCCATGTGTCATCTAAATCTTGACACTGAACATTAGAAGCAGCGGTATGTAGAAACGGGTGCTGTTGTGAAATATATAGGCCAGAATGTTAGAGAAAGCATCTGTGTGGCCATTTTAGGTCACATGAGCTCATCCAGGGTCATTCCAGTACAGTAACACACACATCAGCATGTGTTGCTAATTCTGACTTCTGCAGTCAAAAGACCTTTCCTTTTCTGACTGAGCCAAGTCTAGGAGCTGTGCAGCTCCGGTTAAAGCAGGAGAAAGTGTGGAAATGAGTGAGAAGTGGAGGAAGACGTGAGAGAGGAGTTTCATTCCTCCCACTGAGAAGTGAGTCCGGTCAAACAGAGGAAACTCCATGCTTTCTGTGTTTGCCTTTCATCACTGCCCAGCACACACACATGGCAGAAATAAAAGAGGAGGCAGGTCCCTACCACCAGCAGCAGGAGGTGCTACAGAGCAGCCCAGGAGTGGGGTGGGTAATCCAGGTGGAGGGCTTGGAGGTGAAGTGGATAGAGGAAAGCAAGGGGTGGGAGAGTGTGAGGCCAGTGAGAGGTACAGAGGCAGTAGGACAGTTATTTGGAATGCCTTTGTGATGCAAAGAAAAAACTGCAAGGAAAAAGAAAATATTTTTCATCTTGTTCTGCTTGTAATATAGATGGCGCTGCATATCTGATGCAATATTTACGTTAATTTTCAGATCAGCTGCCTCAGAGATGTATATCTTTGTTTCAACAAGGAGCGGTTGTTTGTGTCAGTGTGAAATTGCAAACGACTTCAGGGCATATTTGGTAATTAATACGGAGGCCCTGTTCTCTGTGTGTATATATATAATATTTAATACCCTTACTATCCCATTGGGGGCCCTTTTTAATGAGCTATTGTAGCAGCTAGGTCTAATGTCAGGTTGTGAAAAAGCCTCTTTGTTGTGCAGATGTCTTCGGAATAGCTCCAGAGGATGAAATATGACTGTGATGACCTTTCAGTTGTGTGCATATTTGTCAGGATTCAAATAAGTTGAAAGGATCAAACTAAACTGTTTCCCCAGCCTGGCAGGGAATTGTGCTGCAGAGGTCAACAGAGGGGACCACAACGGCAGATTCCAGCGTACAGCCAGTTGTTGGTACATAGTGAAGTACTAGACCATCTCCTGCAGACAAAGACAAAATTAAAATTCTAATTTATTAATGTATACAGAGAGCTTGGCCAAGCTGTCACTCAGCTATTGAAAAGAGAGTCGGGCCCTTTCCCCCGCTTCCTCTCCCCTCCCCTCTCCTGCCCGGTTCTTGTGAAGAGAGCACAGGCTCGCTGTAGTATCTAACACTGTAAATTGCCTGCTCTCTAATGTTGTATGTTACATTTTTTTTCCCTGGGTTGAAACTGCCATTATGAAAAAGCCACAGGTCCAGCCAAGTGTTTGTTTATCTCTGAATTACATATTCTGCTAATTAAACAAACCCCAGCCACATACACACACACAGTTTAAAGCCAAGCATTCATACATAAACATCAGCGTGAGGATGTATTACATTTGTTTTTGTTTTTTTTTTTTGGTTTTTTTTTCTTCGCTCATGATTTTCTGGTGGTGAGATTTCTCTTGTTTTCTCCCTTTCCTTGCACCGTCTCTCTCTCACACACACAAACACATTTCGTGAAACACCGGAGGTTAACGGTTAGAGTCTCATCTCACTTCCTCTTTCAAGAACAAACCCGTGCCTGGAGGAGCCCCCTTCACACAGAACATTCACTATCTCCATCACACAGCCTGGATAATGATTCTCTGTTGAGCTGGACTGGGTCATCAAAAGACATGATCCAACAATTATGAGGCTGTGTAGTAAGCTGACACCCCATAAAAGCACCTGATCTGCGGACGAGGCTCCATTCATCTCAGCGGTCTTCCCATTAGGCACGAGGAGATGTGCAGAGAGACTTTTACTCATTTGGAGATGTGACTCACTTTCCAATTCATTCTTATTCAAGTCAAAAATAATGAAGCACGGTATATACAGAACATCTGAAAAAAAAAAAAGAAAGACCTGCATAGAGTAGGAAAGGGGGGAAAAATATGAGTCAAACAAGCCTCAGGATCCTTGATCAGCATTAAATGGCTCTTTGGTTTTATATCTCCAACAGGGGTGCCCCCCCACACCCCCTCACCCCTACACCGCCCTCCCCTGCCTCTGGATGAAGATGCCTCCGCTGTATACTCAGCAGCCTAGCGGCACTTTAATCAGGCTCGATATACAAACAGCTGCTACGCAGGCTGGAAAGCAGCTAAACATACTTGACTGGTCAAAAAGCCAGTAAATTACATTGACTGAATGACACGTGTGATTAAAAGAATCCATGCCGCTTTTACCTTTTGCGCTTCACACCTACAGTGGCACGACGACGAGAGCCGGCAACTCCCACCCCGCTAATTACCATTATCAGTGAAATGGTAGGGTTTGACTCATTAGTTCCATGTGCATTTAATTAGAGGCAGGCTGAAATTGGATTTAACTTATTACTTTTTCATGGATCACTTTCTTGTCATCACTTCAAATTGGATTGCAGCCCCAGGTAACTAATTATGCCAGCCGCAGGATCAGGAGTGGAGAAATAGGTAATTAGGAACAACACTGTCGGACCCTCGCTGATAGTCCACCAGCGCCGAGGTGGGAGGAGGGGGGAAATTGAGGCACATTTGTGGTGTTGCACGCAAGCCTGGCTGGTTAACTACACCTCATTGCAAGAGATCCTAGGTAGGCATCCACCTCCTACAGGGGATTATGTGGCATTCAGCTGGGCTGAAGATGTTGTGTCAACATGGCGTCTTTGCTATCAGTGTAATGCCTAGATTATGCTTGTTTCCCATCCAGGATGGTGCCTGAGATTGGCCTTCATTATTCATGTCACTGGTGCAGTGTGAGGTATGGCCAGCAGCCAGCTGAAGTTCCTTGTGTGAACGCTGCTTGAATGACATTGACTGGTTTCTGTCTGCGGTATGTCTGCACTGATTGTAATGAGACTACATGAATGACTAGATTCAGAGCAGATAGTCTGCTTATTGAGAAGGGTTTTGGAAAATGATAACGTCACTTTACTTACTATTGAGAGCTCCCATGGTTCATCTTAAAGTGATTCTCTGTAAAGAATGTGAAGCTGAAGGAACATCTCTGTCCTTTGGGTTTCATTGTTTTTTATATTTATTATAATTATGTGACTGCCTTTTGTTTTTCAATGAGAAACACTATTCACTACCCTCTGATAAATGTTGCATTGAACATTTTCAGGATGTCAAAGGTACATCACTTGTTATTCTTTAGACATAGAGAAACTACTGATAATGTTTCAAAAAACCATGCCAGCAGACAATTTTCTTATCTGTACTATAACCAGTTAAAGCCACAATCCACACTTCTTTCTTCTCCTTTCTCTCTCTCTGTGTTTTCACACCATAGTGTACAGCCTCACAGAGGGCATCTCCAGGTCAAAAGATAATGTCTTTTCAGTTTACAGGATGAAAGCCTTTTAAGTTGTAGTGCGCCCCTCCAACGCCCCTCCTCCCCACGTTTGCTCTTCACATCCTTCATTTGTGGTCTGTTGGGGGGAAGCGTGATGTGACACAATCCAGGGGCCAAGCCTCTGTCTGACAGGACAGGGAGAAGCCGCTGGCTCTCTTTCTCTCCCTCTCCTACTGTTTTTGCAGTAAGCCCATGGCATTGTCCTGACACATGTATACCACAGAGCTCCAATCTGTAAGTCATTAGAGCAGTAGGCCGAAGCCTGTCAGCTGGAGCTCAGCCAGTGCTGCAGGGCAATCTGAGGCAGCATTTCGAGGTGTTCCCGCAGCCCAGTCGGCCAGTGGCCCAAAGTGGCACGGCAGTGGTGGCCCATTGGCGAGGTGACAGTGAACACAAGACTGGATTAATGTTCTGGGGTGAGATAAAAATTCCCTTTAAACAGGGCACACCTGGCCAAGACAAAGGGAGTGTTTTAATATTCAGTTAATACACATTTTGAGGGGGGAAAAAGTTCAGTACAAAAAAGTGCTGAGAGACAGAAGAAGTATGGCACTCTCTCAAAACACAAATCAAAGCATTGCCAATTTCTAATTAATTCACCTAACGACTGCTTTAAGCTTGCCAAGATTAACCAACTTATTAAAGTTCAAATTTCTGCAGGTTGTTTTTCAGACAGAACGAGAGATAATTTACAGATTAATTGGTTGTTGTTGTACCTTCTTTCAAAGTGTTCAGGCTTAAGTGTATCCATTCAGGAACAGTGTGCAAGATTTAGGGGGGTTTAGCAACATCTAGTGTTGTGGATTACAGATTGCATCCAGCTAAAACTTTTCCCAGTTAGAATTCCTTGAGTGCTCATTGTTCAGGAGGTTTTTACAGGGAGCCAGATTATCCGCAGAGGTCTCTTCTTCTCCACAAGAAATGGATCAGGTGATTTAAAAACGAAGAATGAAGCAGCTTCACCTTACAAATCAGTGTTTTTCCAACGTGCTCTCTTTTGCAGAGGGGCTACAAGCTATGGTTGTCAAGGCAAAGATGCAGTCGGCCCTAGCTATAGCCAACGTTTGGTTTGTCTGTTCTGGGCTACCGTAGAAACATGGCAGTGCAACATGGCGATCTCCATGGATGAGGACCAGCTCCTCAGCCCCCTCCATCTTAGCGGATGGGACGGGGTTCTTATCACGCTGCTGTGTGCTTAAGTGTAGTTTGGTATTGTTATTTGTTGCTATAAAAAGTGACATCATGATTGACAGTTGTGTGTGCCAACCGGTGTGCTAGTGATCAGTGGCGTTCCTGGTCGGACAGGTGTATGGGCAGAAACTTGATACCATGGAGATCGTTATTGCGCAGACTCAGGAGCCAAATGACATCACCAGCGCAAGGTGGCAGCGGACATATCCAGTATGTTTTGTCTCATTTTTCACAATTTGAGTAAGTGGAGACTTCTATCTTCCTCATCATGTCCATGGTACAGAGTGGTATCAGTCTTCGCATCTAACATATAAGGAACGCAAATGTCAAACTCTTCCTCTAAGAGCTTTGTTACTCTTTGCTGAAATTGCCTTTGCTTCTTTACCTTGAGAATGTGCCACTGCTGTCAGTATTTTAGGCTCTATCGTTCAGAATCGCTCCCCTTTCCATCTGCAAAGTGTCTCCAACGGTAAAATCCCACAATTCATCAGTTGTGTGCGTGATCCTCGGAAGGAGTTCATCTCTTTGTGTTTGTAAAAAGTCTCAAGGTGATGCTGTAATGAAATCTCATTTTGACGCACGCGTTGCTCTAAGGTGATACAATCTGTCAGGAATGATCAGCACAACACGGCGGCCGGTGCTTGCGTGGAACCCCAGGATCAGGTCGTCTCCTTTACCGCTTGTTTTCCTTGTCATATTGTAAAAATGTATTATGTGTACTGTATAGATTAGAACCAGGTTTGGGATAATCCTGTCAGAATGAAGTCATCTGTCCCAATTCCACGCAGCCAAGCAGAAACTGTCAGAGGGGGGGCTGCTGTGTTGGGAGCTCTCTCCCAGCCAAGACGATGACTGTCGAATTGACTCCAGTCACAGCGCTGGGAGCCACTTACCATTTTCAGGACCCTCTTTTCATTTGAGGCCTGATGTTTCCCTTCAAGCAGTGAACCCTCTCACCCCTCCACCCCACTCAGTCATCCGCCCAGAAACACACACACACACACAAACACACTTCCCCTTAAAATTTGTTGTATCTTTGTGTCATCCTCTGGCACTTTGTCTTGATGTCAAGCGTGTGTTGTTTGAAGTGATTCACACGCCCTTTGCGGAGGGGTGGAAGGATGGATGGATGCACAGTCAACCATAGCATTAATAAACACTAACAGCCATGCAAGGTGCAGTCAAGTCAGCATCGACTCACAATGCAGTTTCTCTTCGGGTGTCATCGCACACTTTTGACAGCTTTGCGATTCTCTGATTCCATTTTCAGTTTTTGTTAGGAGTGGGAAAGAGAAACAGAGTCTCACACAGACAGCAGAGACAGAAGGGCCCTTTAGCTACATGAGGACATCATTGGAGTTGTGTTTTATGTTTGTGTTGGACATCGTACAGTAAAACATCTCAGTGCACAGCCCAGGCATCCATGTAGTTACACCCAATGTGCAGAAAGCACAAACTAACATTTTAATTTTGCTTATTGGTTAAAAGAAATTCATATGTAGAGTGCTCATCTGTTACCTCCAGGAATGTTCTGGAGTAATTTTATTGGTTGGTGTTGGAAACAGGACAGGCTAACAAATACTGTTTAATAACACCACAGAGAAGGTTAGCTAAACAGTAAATCATGGTGGTTAGCGGTGCTGTAAGTGTAGCCTGCGTCCTACATTAAGAGTGTTCCTTAAAAAGTGATGACAAGAACCACCCACGTGGCAAAGTTGCTCGTGCTCTGCTTAAACCAGTGTAATTATTGTAGTAAATCTCATATATTTGTGATTGCAGAACAAAGGCTATACATTACACTGCACTATAATTACAATAACTGCTGCTTTCTTATTTGTTACCTCAGATTTAGTGATCATGTTATTTTTATATCGCCACAGCTCCAACAGAGCATTTGTTATTGAGTTATAATTTTCTGTGTATTAATATAGTTTCTGATTTAAATCAAAGATGAATCAATCGCCAAACAAGACGAGGCAGAAATTCCCCCACCTCCTTAAATTGATGTTGCTCAAACCCCAAAAAGTGTTCTTGTTTTGACTAGGTGAAAAACCGCACGCTACACGCTGAAACACAAGCTCCGTTATACACCGGCTGGCATATCACCTCAGGAAATATTTTTGCAAATACAGAGTTCACATGTGCTGACTAAACAATGTGTTCCTGAATGCTGAAATTAAAAGTAAATAACCAAGCCCATATATAATAGACCAGAGGGAACTCAGTGACTCAGGCGTGACTTACTGTAACTCCAGTCTGCTTCGGGTGATAACCTCATTCACTCTAAATATGACTTATTCCAAGTATCAGAGGGAGGATCGGTGGGTTGCAGATGTTGAAAGGTGAGTTCACTGTCATGTCGCAACAATGGAAATGCACTTTATTTTAACAAAATGAGAAAAAGAATTAACAGTATTAAAAAAATTAAACTTGAGTCAGGAACAAGTGAATGGAAAAATAAACTAAATATAAAATATGCAGTTTGAATAACATTAAATTCAAGTCAAGTGAAACAAAAGCCAGCGTGTTAAAAAAAAATGAGCCCCGAATGGAAAAGACCAGATCACTTTTAGTTCTGTTATGACTTTAGAGTAGACAGATTCCACCTCTTCAAAAAGTTCTTTGTGCTGTTGTTTTGCTGTAGCAGAAATGACATAGCAGTCTCCTGTATGATGTCAGTGCGAGCGAGTGGGTCACCGAAAACAAATGTAGGTTCTTTGTGAACTGTGCCAAGTCAAAGTTTTACTGTAGCTCGGAAGAAAAGGGTTGATTGAATGCTTTGTGTCTCTTTTGACATTAATGGGGGACAAAGATGAAATAATACAAAGATGAAGAAATAAGAGAACACATTATAGCACTGTACTAAAAGGTATTTTTGTTGCCTTGGCGATATTATATAGAGCAGCTGTTATTTATATAGGTCCCACACCTGCCCTGCTGACTCCCACTATCAGTAAACAATGATTTACTTTACACACACACACAGGGAAACAGGCTGTGTTTGTTTTCTCATGACAATGGTCCAGGTCACCAGAGCCTCTCAAGGAAAAGGAATGACTCTAGTTTTGTATTTTCCTCCACTTCCTCTCCACTTCTCTCCTTCTCTTTGTGTAGTAGCAGTAAGACATGGGTTGGCATGCCGGTGCGGCTTTATTCACTGGCTGTGTTAGTGTTTTGGGAAGGCTTTGTAATTGGAGGCGAGTCGTTATCTTTAGCCAGAGCCGAGCGGAGTAGAGCTCAGGCCAGACCCAGACATTAACTCATACTTTCACTCTAACTCGAGCAGGAAATATAATGTCATCCACTCTGTCATGAGCACAATCGCTCAGCACTCTCTGTAAACTATCACGGGGGAACGCCGGTTCAAGGCTCAAGGATATTGATGTTTCTCTGTGCGCGGGAAGAAAAAAAAATCTATATAGCGTGTGTATCACATCGACACATATGTGTAATTATTTTACATGGCGCAGGCACAGAGGCAATGGATTAGAAAGACAGTGTGTGAGAGGAGAAGCTTGAACTGTGTGTCTGCTAAATTTATCATGAGGCCTTTGGGAGCGTTGAAATGAGAACAGTGGCCTATTACTGCTAAGAAGGTGTTTTATTGAGAATACGCCGACATGCCACCCCAGGGAGAGTGCCGGGGGAGAAGAGTGTGGCTGTAGCCTAAACCACTTTGTGCATGTGTGTGTGTGTGTGTGTGTGTGTGTATGCGCCAAGTGCGTGCGTGCAGTTGTAAGCACATGCCTGCATGTCACTGTCTTTTTTGCGCGGGCCGTCTTGAGGGTGTCAGATAGAAAATAAAAGCGCCTTTTCTTCCACTTAATTATTCACTATGATATGTATTGGAATTGTCACTTTTGACACTTGAGGTGTCCCAGTCAATAATTTATATAGGTCAGGCCAGCTTAGCAGAGCTCATTGTTAGTTATTAGCAGATGAGAGCAGTGGCTTGTTATGCAGCCGCTCTGTTTATTTTACCAGTGTGTTTGCGGACTGGAATGCATCCCATGAACATTCCTTCATCCTTGGCCAAGGGTTTATAGCTGTTGATATGAGCTGTGTTTTAGAGCTCTGTTATTCAGCTCTGTGTTTATTGTCATGATAATTAACAAAGTGAGGTGTTAATCTTGCCTCATGCCTTTCCTCTAATTCTTTGTTAAGTGGGTTGCACAAGTTAGTGATTTTATTGTCGTTACAATAAGTAGGTCTTATTCCATGCCTTTAAGTTTTTATGTACTATAGAGTGAAATGTAGTCATAGTTAAATTGAGATAAAGGTAGAGTTGGTTCAGTGAGAAGGTTAACATACAGTGTATATGTTGACAGGAGCCAGGCTGCTGTCTCTCCTGGTGAGTTCAGTAGGATCTCCAGTAGGTGGCAGGGTCCTGTTTCCCTCTCCTGTCTTTTCCCCTCACTGAGTGCACATGGGTGTTAAAGAGTGTGATGATATTATGACAGCTAATTGCTCTCATTGGGATGGAGTTGGATGGATTGCCTGATTCTGTAGCCGGTGTAATGTTAGCTATTAATGTAAGTGGTTTGAGCTTGTCTGAGGCCAAATTGTAGGATAAGTGTTTAAAAACTGGGAAAAAAAAGTTTGTGCTGCTGTGGTTGATTTTATGACCAAAATACACACTAACTTGTCTCGGTGTATTGCAACTAGTTGCGTGCTACAGTGCGAGTGTACACATTAACATTAGAGCAGGAAGGCAAAACAAACTGTTCTCATAAATACATTATTTTGCTCTCAAATATAATACATGTGTTATTGTCTCAGCTTGGAGAAAATGTAAAAGGAAGAAAAAGTCCAAATAAGTACAAAGCGTCTGGATTGTTTGTGCGTTTGTTGTTTTCAGCATGTGAAATGAGTTGTGTCTTTGTTCCGGCACTGTAAACAATTCCATTTAGCAGAACAATAAAGGGGCTGATAGCGGGGCCAGTTTTCTTTCTTTCCGCTGGATAGCTGTGTTTACTTATCTGTTGTTTAATTAAAGGGCCTCTTTTCTTTAGGCTCCCATTGTTTCAATAGCACGGCCGGAGTCCCGGCAGAGGTCAAAGGGTTAACAGCCGTCAACTGTGTCTTTTTTTTTTTTTTTTTTTTTTTTTTGAAAGGGGCCCCCACACAAAGGCACGGGTTCACCTGCAGCCCAGCCCGCGGCTCCCTATTGTGTGGCCCCATTTGAATTGATTATGTTTAGAGGGCTGGTTGTGATTGGTGGAGAAGGGCGTGGTTGATTGGATAGTTTTGTATCTTGTCAGCCAGGGAGCAACCTTGCGCGTGCAATCTGTCTGTATCCCGAGGAAGGTTGGAGACTCCACAGCACAGCAGCGCTTGTTCTCAGCCTCCCTGCCTGCCAGCCCTGTGTGCCTCTACCTCGCTCTCTCTCTCACTCACTCACTCTCTCTCTTACTCTCTCTCTCTCTCTCTCTCTCTCTCTCTCCTTCCCTCGCTGCTCTGCTCTCCGCTCTGCTTCACTCCACACCGCGTGGCCCAGCACTCTGTTTACCCTGCCAGCTAAATGGAGTTTGTCAGGTTTGTCAATATGATTGATTTCTATGATTTTGCCTGCTTTCTTGTGTAAAAAACTTGACAATTTAATTTGACCGGGGAAAAAGAGAGAAGGAGGCTTTATTGTCTGTCTGTCGTTGAGGTTGTGTCATTGTAATTGGTTAATTTTGTCATGCAGTTTGTGTGAGAGGAGCAGTTATCCAGGGTTTACTTTGCCGTTGAGGCAGTGACAGTTTACAGGTTGGTGCTGGTAGGAGAGGCACAGAAAGCAGGTGTCATGTACATTAGATTTACTGTACCAGAATGTATTGCTTTTCAAAACAACCCTGTATGGATTAGCTGCTTGTGTTTATCTGTGTGCTGCTGGGATGTTGATGGATTTGAGCATTTCACTTTAAGTCTTAGCAACAGTTTGTTCAGCTTTGCTTGTTTGTCAGTTGCAGTATTAGAAACCCAACCATTTACAGCAAGTTTCTGTCTGCCATTTTATGCTGTTTGTTTAGTATTGTTTACTTAACTGATAGTGAGCTAACCAGTTAAGCAGGATCCGGTAATGTACTCTATGCTGTTTGAATTATGGAAAGTTGTAGGAAAAACACAAGACTGGTTTGCCTCCTCTTTTGCATTGTTGTTTTCCTCATATTTTTTCATAACACTGCTTTATTGTTTAGAATATTTCCAGGGTAAGGCATGACACATAGGAAGGAAGTCTTCCACTTTTTGTTTCATGTTGAGTTTTTCTGGTTGTGTGTTTTGCGATGATTTGCTTTTATGAGTTAATGAGTGCTGGTCAGACTTTGTGTGCTCTCAGGCTATGGCCTGGACTAATCCTCACTCTCCTCATGGTGTCACAGTGAATTAAGACAGGCTGGCACAGCTCTATATTTGACACCGTCACCACAAAACCACGTTGGAGACACACTGTCACTCCAAATGTCATCGCTCATATCTTCCTGAAAAGTTGGAGTGTGTAAATGTTTGTACGTGCCTGTGTTTGTGTGTGTGACAAAGGGATTGCAGTGTGCATTTAGGAGTGAAAGTTGTGGTTGTTTTCTTTATTCTTTTTTTTTCTGCTGTCAAGTTTGAGTCCGATTTGACAGCTTTGAGGTTTTACACAGAGGACAGTTATTGATTTTATGTTGTTTAATGACCTCAAGTATTTTTACTACAACAATTGTAAGTAATGCACTCGTGCACGTATAGTAAGGGCTTACATGTCATTCACTTTTCTGAGTGCTGTTTTTGGTTTTGTTTGGACTCACCACTGGGCTGAAACTTTTTAGGGTGCAATGTTTCAGCACCTTGCATCAGTGCAAAAAAAAAAAAAAAAAAAGTGGGTGCCTGAAAGAAAAGAGAGATGGAGGAGAATATCAGATGGTGGTGGAGGAGGAGAGCGAAGCCTAAACAGGGCAGTGTGCACCGTAATGCTGTGCAGCTGTGCCGAGACTCGCAGTTTGGGAGAGCTGGAGTGCGAGCTGATTGGGTTGACAGTTTGTAATCAAAGTTGATTTATTGTTCATTAGTAGTGCATTAGCCCTTTCAGGCAGGGGCGTTATTTGTGCAGTGGCCTGTCAAGGCGAGGGGCTGCGAGCACCTGTCATTTCTAAACCATGACATAGGCAACCAGATATTAGCTGTGTACCCAGAGAGGGGGGCACAGGGGGTAGCCGCCAGAGCCTCACGGCTCGCTGGGATATCCTTTACAGGGACGGTGTCTGCTTTGTACTGGAGCAGGCAGGCAAGACAGAGAGGAGAGACGGGGGAATAGTTTAGCAGTGATATAGTGAGCCACCAGCTGCTCTCTGCTGTTATTCCCCGGCTTTCCCGACTAAAACATGTTTTTACTTGAAAAAGGCTTTCATTCATTTTTTTAAAGGGTCATTTGTGCGTCTCTGTTTCAGATAGGAAGATTAACTCTACACTTGAGATGCCATGTGTTTCAAAGGGTTGAGATGGCAGGATAATAATGAGATTACATGGTGTGGAGTGTTTTATGGCACAAGGTCTTTTTTACCACTCATCTCTGTCATGACCTATATATTTTTAAAACAATAAGGTATGTGATGGTATTGACATGTTGCACCCAGAAAATCAGGGTGGATTATTTGAGTTGTGTGTGGACATAAACAAGTTGGACATAGCTTGTATTTTGCTATGAAGCTGCTGCTGACCCTGAGCATCTTTTTCTATATAATTTTATTAATAGGCTGTACACTCTAAATGAGTCACATAACACAACAACATTTAGAGTGTCAGGAGGCAACAGAATCTGTGGCCCTCTCGTCTGCCGTCATGGAAACAAGGATTAGCTTTGCATTGCTGGCGTGCAGAGAATAGAAACAATCTGTACGAGGATGTGTCAGCCATTGTCTTTTAACTACAGTTTCATTTAAAAGGGATTTTAGAGGGTGTGATCTTAATTAAATCTCAACCAAGTCAAATAATGCATCTGAAGACGTGCACCGTTGCGTAACTGTGCAGAGCTGATGAACCATAGATCACGGGCTACGCACTCCACCCCAAGACTGATCGTAAGACGTTTCCGAGAAAGGTGAGAACAGAAAAAGATAGTGTGTGTGGGATATTAGCAGTCACCCAGAATTTGTAAGGCAGGTTTCAGAACTCACAGGTCTTGTGGCTACGCACTTGGAGGTGTGGCTTGAAAGGTCAAAAAGAGTGACAGGACATTGAGTCATACTCTGAAATCTAATGAAGCACTCGGGATTTTTTTTTTTCTTTTTTTAAATTTTGTGACCAAATTTCTTTTTTTTTGTAATGTTTGTAAATGCAGCTTTATAAATGTTACTTTGATATTACCTCTATTATTTTTACAAGAAAATACTTGGTCATTGATTTTTTTATTGTTGAATAAAATACATTTTTTCTGAAATACAAATAGCATGAAACATGATGCAAAGGATGGTCCCTCTTGTAGTGTGTGTGCGTGTGTATGTGTGTATTTGTGTGTGTCAGGATGGGGTGGGGGGTTGGGGGGTGGGGGTGCCCTCTGTGCTCTCCCCTCAGCAGTGGTCACCTGCAGTGGTGGCTGCCTCCAGTGTGGGAAACAGCGTTCAGCTCGCAGCTCAGCTGTTATTGTTGGGTGTGAGAGCTCGCTTCACTTCGCCGTGCAGTTTGTTTGTTTAAACCCGACGCTGGGACCGGCTCTGGCGGAAAAAAAACAACAAAAAAAAAACTGTTTGTTTGTAGTCGAAAAGTTAATTAAAATGCAATCTTAACTTTTGTTTTTACAGTTGCTCAAATAATTTGAGCCCTCGCCCCCTCACACCCTACACCCAGTTCAGAAAATGTATATTGTGTGGTAAACTGAGACAAAATGTGATTATCCTGTTTATGTGAGGTGTAAACATTTTTAAAACAGCTTGATTGTGGATGAGGAGAAGGGAATAATGGAGGTCTCAACACACGTAATGATGGGTAGGTCTGTCCTCTTTTTTTAAATTCATCAGGCGTACTTTAAATGTAGGATCCAAAATTTGTTTTGTGTACACAAATTATGTTCAGTAACAATTTATATACAAGCTATCATAATTATTATTAGTAGTATCATTGTTATTATTTATTTATTTTTTATTATTATTGTTATTAGGGGAAAAGTTTATTGGTGTGAATATACTACGTCTCTCTCTCTTTTTTTTTTCCTTAAGAGGGAAATAAATGCTCTCCACCTCAGAGATTTCAATCAACTTGAATGGTTAATATGGAATTAGTCTTTCCAGTCTTGTCGACGACTAATTATGTTCACACATCACTTAAGTACAATAGCTCCCGTGAAATCCTCATTTCGGCTACATTTTCATGCAGGAGATCACAGTCAGGATGGGAAGTCGTTTCCTTGCGCCACTGCAGGCCAAGGTAAAACAACAGCATCAAACGGACTAGACTCAGTGATTTCTCCAGGGCCTGTTATTTC
The DNA here is from genome assembly GCF_011397635.1 of Epinephelus fuscoguttatus. Lineage (NCBI taxonomy): Eukaryota > Metazoa > Chordata > Actinopteri > Perciformes > Serranidae > Epinephelus > Epinephelus fuscoguttatus. Next base: position 42,788,849 of record NC_064752.1, read on the forward strand.
TTTTTTACTTCTCCATTCCATTTGATGCCCCTCCAAAACAAGATGACCCCAGGGAGCACAAATGAAAATTTGATAATTCTTTTTTTTTTTTTTTTTTTTTTCTCTTCTTCTTTCTTTTTTTTCTTTCGGGGAAGCTGCACCTTTGCGGCCAGTGAAAACGTCTGTGCCAGTCTCACTGACATTCACCTCCTTGTCCCTCATTTCTGTTCCTCTTAATTGCCTCGGTGTTGGGGAAAGGGGCTATCTCACAGCCTTGTTCACCCCTTCTCCTTCTCACCGGACTTTGACCTCTGACTTGTGATAGGAGGGGGTGCTCGGGGAGCGTCTTCATTAACTCTGAATCAGTGACTCTCTAACGTTTTCAGATGTGCGGTTTGTGTTGCCTCATTAGATTGTCATATTTTCCTCTTGAAGTTGGCTAACTGTAGGTGTCCTTCAATGCCAAATGCTTTCTATACTGACTGTGTGTGTGTATGTGTGTGTGTGTGTGTCTGTGTGTGTGTGTGTGTGTGTGTGTGTGTGTGTCTGTGTGTGTGTGTGTGTATGCATGGTTCGTGGTGGTGTAGAGAATTATGACATGAAGGAAATGAATGATCTATAGCTTTGACAAAAGAATTTTAATATAGTTTTTAAAAACATTTTAAATGCTTTATATTAATAATTTTATTTTTTGTTTCCATTATTCCATAAACACATTTATACTGAATAAACAGTGCAAATACTGTCTCACTCTATATGGAAAATGTGCTCCTTATATACAGTGTGTTATGGGCTGCACATGTGCTTGTATGTGCTTGTGACAGTTAACATGCCACAGTTTAGATTTGTGTGTGTGTGTTTGGCCGGCAGCAGGCCTGTGCTGGTACAGTATATCGCCTCCAGTCACTCTGCAGCTGTGTGAGAATGTTCCAGGTTTGAATGTTTATGCATGGGAGGCACCTGGAGAGCGCCACACCTTTCGTGAAATTCATAAACGTCAGCTATTTCTGGCATCCTCAGAATGTCCTCTTTTTCACACCCTCATATCGGTAGAGTAGATTAGAGCTGGGCTCAGTGGATCCCTCCAGTTATTAGCCCAGTACAAGTCCCCCTTTTAGACTATCTTTAGATGGTGATATATTTTTGTGGATCATCTGGAGTCATGATGTTATTCAAGAGATAAGGGAGTGCACCATATGGGAGTGCTCTAAATGGCGACTGGCGTCCCGTGTTTGCGTTAAATGGGCATGATACCGCGGCCAGGGCAATATTTTTCAGTTAAAGTGCTCCCTCCCGCCCTCCCTCTCAATAGGATCCAGTCTTAGGCAGATTTTCACTCCTTCAGCACAGGATTAAATGGTAGTAGTTACATTGATCAATAGGTTAAGAAGCATACAATCCCTCTTGCTGCTAATGACCTCAGTAGTAATGGGTAATAAAATGGGGGTCTGTAATAGCCTCTTGCTGGGGCTGTGCACAGAGGAAGCTGCTCCAGCTGTAGTTACTGTGAGCCAGACGCTCCTGACAAGGCGAAGTGTGAAACCATGATGAGATATACACCCAAGGTGTAAAGAATTAAGACAGTTAAATTGAAGGGAACCTCAGTGTAATTTGTAATGAAATTGGCAGCTATTGAGAGCTGGAGTGTGTAAAAATCTCTGTGTTAACATGGAGTTTGCTCTCCCTTTTTTTCCCTCCACATCACACTCTATATAATATGGCATGACAAAATGATTATACATTTGAAAATAAGACTAAATTTACAGCTTTAACATGGTTGTAAAAATAGAGCATGACAAGTATGGAGTAGATTTTTAATGCGTGCAGTTAAAGAAAAGCTTCAGAAAAAAAGGGGGCATTATTATTTATCCTCGGTGTGCATGGGGGGTAAATGTCATGTTTAGATGGGAACTATATATCACATCATGTATGGCGCTTGCATGTCAGCAAGACAGGGCTGCTTGGTTGACCTTCAAAATAGTTCATCAAAATTAGCGATGCCCAGAAAAAAGGACTTCAGTGGATAATGACTGTGAAATTAGGAAATGGGAGGCCGGGGCTATGCAAATGACAGGACAAGTCATGTGCAAAAGTCAAGATGAACTGCATATTAAGACATAATACAGGGGGGAATTAATATTGCATTTTCCTCCTCGCGCTCCCTACGCCTGGTGCTGGAGATGAGAAATGTGAAGTGTGTGTTAGTCCTGGGTGGGGCTGAGCCTCCTTCGCTCTCCTGGGGGCTGGAGGAACACAGCACAGTGTAGTCTGGCACCGCTCTATAAAGTTAACGGAGAGCATCAAAGCTGCTCTGTCCTATTTGACATCACTGCCCTTTCCTCTGCATTTGCAGTACAAGCTGTTCATTATGGCAGCGCTTTGTTTTTGTTTTATGCTACAGTGGGGAGAATGAATAAGGTGATATGCATGCAGGGTGTGTGTCAAGAAAAGCCCCTTCGTTACCGGACGAGATTTTAAACAGCGACATTACATTCAGAAATGCATGAAAAATTCAAAGGGGTGTCATTAGCTATAAGGCGGCCACACAATTTGGGTAACCTTGGTGAAGACAGACTGTCACTGACAGACTCTCCGCTCTATCAGCTGCTGACATCAGCCTGAGAGAGAGACAAAGCACATTTTATATGCACATATGTATACGTGCACATACACAAAAGAACGCTCGCCACAACATATTAACAAGTGCAAAGACGCAGCACTATCAAGCACATCTTAGTCGCTGTTTGTCATCCGAATGTCAAGGAAAGGAGCTTTTAATGGTATTGCACATCATAGCAGTGAGTGGCAGCATCCAGACACACTGCGAGTCCCCTACGCCGCCGGAGCAATTAAGGCACCCTGACAACTGTGGGGGCTCTTTGAGTGTCACAACAAATCACTTGTTTTGAGGAGTCATGCACTCACACCTTTTCTGCTGGGAGTTAGTTAGAGGCCTGCGTGTTCCTCACCGTGGCTCCTCCTCCAGGCACTCTGTATCGTCACAATAATAGATCGCTGTTGACAGCGTCTCTAATGAAATGTTCTCACATGACATGTCGCGCGCATGCGACGAGCCAACCGCAGCATTTTTGAGGCAATCTTTCACGTCCTCAGGTATGGCATATTTGCCATGTTGTATAAACGGCAAGCTCTGAGAAGACGCTGATCAAAATCCGATGGCACTGAAGGGCTGTGTGTGTGTGTGTGTGTGTGTGTGTGTGTGTGTGTGTGTGTGTGTGTGAGGGAAGGTCGGTTGGAGGATGGAGGTTGGGGTGGATGCGCTGGCCCTTTACTCCACAGGCATGATCCACGCCTGGCTGTCTTGTGTCCTTTCGCCTGCCTCAGTCTGGTGTGGTGTCATAACAGTTAGAGGGGTTGAAATGTGTGTTTTTGTTGGAGGGTATCCGCAGCTTGTAACACACTGAGATGGCACTTGAGATAAATTCTTAGAATCAAGTCAAAAGCAAGGGGCTAGTTTATACATATTAAATATTGTATATATTGTTTGTTGAGCATCATTTATCCCTGGAAAGTCATTTTCCATATCTAATCAGTACGTCAGTGATCTCTAGCCTCTCACATTTTGCATGCTGGGTTTAGAGGATGGTTTGCTATTTGTTTCCTGTATTAATTCTCGCTATATTACTGGACACGTGATTTACATTTGTCTGCTTGTTTGGTGTGTGTATGCAGGTTCCAGTTTCAGTGGCTATGATGACACCTCAAGTGATAACTCCACAGCAGATGCAGCAAATTCTTCAGCAGCAAGTCCTGAGCCCTCAGCAGCTCCAGGTTCTCCTCCAGCAGCAACAGGCCCTCATGTTACAGCAGGTAATGTGCATCTGACATTCACGTCAGGAATCATTTTGTCTGAAAATTTTCTCATGTATAGACAGCGTTTTTCACAAAGATAAATTCACTTTGAGCTGCTCTTCTGTTCTCGTTTTTTTTTTTTTTTCCCGGGAGCCTCAAAGACAACATTCCTCAAAGTATTGAAAATTCTCACAAAAACCCACTGCTGACTTTATACCACTGTCAGACTTTCACTCACGTGTCGCCTTCCCATCTTTTTTGCAGCAGCAACTCCAAGAGTTCTACAAAAAGCAGCAGGAACAGCTCCACCTCCAGCTTTTACAGCAGCAGCAGCAGCAGCAGCATGCAGGCAGCAAGCAGAGTAAAGAGGTAGGCTGACATCACTCCAAGCGCCTGCCATTACCAAACCCGTTGGCCAGACAGAGCATGGAAGGCATGTGTGCTCCCTCCCTCAACCCCATCTGCTTCCAGACTGTGGTTAAAGTAGAGAGGAGAGGGGGAGAATCAAGTGCACTCATGCTTCTGATTAGCATGTCAGACTTGCCGGATAAATGGTAACAACTGACTGATGCTGCGCTAAGAATACAGTGTCTCTTTTTCTGGAAAAGTCTTCACATTAAATGTAAAATATTTTATAGAGCCTGAGCCTCGGCCCATTGTTCTAGATTTTTTTTCAAGTAAACAAGTGTCCTGTGCAACAAAGAGATGACCGTTCCTGTGAGCCTCGTGTAGGACATAATGAAAGGCAGAAGGGAGAAAGGCAGGAACAGGGAGCATATAAATCTGAGAGGCTTTTCTCGGTAATTAACATGGAAATGGCAGAGGAAGAGAAGGCATGTAATTGTGAGATATCAGTGCAGAGAGCGCTCCCAGCTTTGTTGCCTGTGTTGAGTTTTTTTTTTCTCCTCTCCATCTTCCTCGCTCTCTCCTTCGCTCCCTCCAGTACGGCAGGGCTCGCTCATAGGCAGCAGCTTAATGCGTGTTAATGACTGGAGGATACAGGCATCGCTGTGGACAAAGCAAATTATTATTGTGCGGTCAGAAGAAGTTCAAAGACAATCTGGGGATTTTTTTTTTCTCGCTCTTGTCCCCATTGAGTTCCATGTTTGGAGAGTAGAGGAAGCACTGAAAATTAAGGCCGATGTTAAAAGCTAGACGCACACACATCCACACTCGCTCGCACACGTCCGCGTCGTGTCGAAGCTCCCAACTTCAAAGTCGTAGCTCCCTAATTAATGAACTGCGGGCTTCAGTTTGGACAAGTTGTGGCGTGATGCTCCCATAAATCAACATGACAGCAGAGCTCCTCGGCCTCAGATAGGGCCTGTCACCAAGTCGCATCTGATGTAAACACTAGAGGAGCAAGGGAGAAAAGAGGGGGGGTGAGGATGGAGAGGTGGAGGGGGGGTGCAAGGAGGTGCAATTGATCAGTTGAATGGAGCATGAGAATAAAAGAAAAAACAACTTTTGAAGCATATTATGTATGATCACAGGAAATGGATGCAGCCTCAAGAGGCTCTCCCCCTCCGCCGATGTTTTCTTTCTCTCCCCATCGCTCTCGCCTTTTTTCAGTCGCGTTTCTCGCAGCCATCAAAAGACAGAATAAGAATTATGCAGTGACTCCCCTGTGGCTGCCAGACAATAACCCCCTGTTGTTGCTTTGTGCCTCTTTTATTTTAAAGACATCAAAATTTAGTTTTTCAAAGATCTTTAACTTTATATTTGAAGCTTGACAATAAAGGCCTGCCAGTGTCACTCTTTATCATTTGTCAGGGACTGTATTTTTCTCTCCCTCGTGCCACTTCTTGTTAACCTCTTATTTGGTCTATTGGGTCTGGGCTTTTTAATGTGTCTGCATGCTGGGAGCGCACAGGAGCTCCTGTCAGCTGATGGGACCAGAAGAAAAAAAAATGTGAAGGGGAGAGAGTTAAATTCATTTGCAATACTCGATTTTTCTTTCTTCCCCTTTTTTTTCCTTCAGAAAAGCCACCCTCTATTTATTTAGCGTTTTGATAAAAGACATTGTTCCTTGTGAACTCCCACCCCCGTAGCACTATTATCTTTGTCTCTGGCTGTCAGGGAGGAGCTGGAGAACAGAAAACCACTGAAGACATGAGAAACTTTTCTCACACTGATGGAAGGGAAAAGAGAATCAACCACCTTGTCATAAATAGGAGAGATCAGAGAGGATCACAGACCACCTGTATCCTGAATTTCACTGAACTCTCTCTCTCTATCGCTTCTCTTTTGGGTTTGATTGCACGTGAATGAATGTGGTTACTCCTCAATTATGACCCTGCTCCGCCACTGTCAATTCGCCTTCCTCCCCTGATTGATCCAATGAGATGACCCTGCTCACTGTAACAGACCAGTGCTGCCCAGAGCTTTATTTTTAGTGAGCCAGTGCAGGAGCGGCAGGCAGGGTGTGGGGCAGCAGGGAGGGAGGGAGAGGAAGGGAAAGGAAGGCCGCTAGACCCCTTTTGACAAGCCGAACGGCGGTGGGCGGAGGGGACGCGTTTTATCTGGCTGTTTCAGTGGTTTCAGAGCCGCCAGCAAGTGACCTGACAGCCGCGTTGCACCGAGACCTTTTTTGTACGCACTCAATTGTGAGAAGTAAACAAAGTGGTGTATCCTGTGTTTGGTAACAGGGTGCGGTGCACAGCTTGGCAGCCCCTGCACTGCTTTTAGTGCCCCCTCCTCTCCTCCCACCCGCTTGACAACTGGCCTTGTATACTCATAAACAAGCCTGGTATCCTGTTGAGTCTCAGCCATGCTTATTTTATCCCTATCTGTTAGAAAATACAAAAGGTATCCTGATAGATGTTGTTGTTCAATTTGTATTAATTATAATATGAATAGTTAACTGGGGATTTGTGTGAGAGCAGGGATTGGTGAAAGGGTTAAAAGTCATCTCCCTCCTCTGTGCCCCTGTTATCTAAATAACTTCTCTCATTTGTTTTGACTCATAGGAGATTGGGGATATTAGATAATTTCCTTCTATTTATTATTCTGACTTTCTTTTGATTTTCTTTTCCACTTTTTCTTCCTATCAGAGTTCACACATTTCACTTAACCACAGCCAGCACCCCCCCACCCCCCACCCCCCACCCCCACCACCACCACCACCACCCTTAAAATCAGTAAAGACACACCAGCTTTTCATTAAAAATTCCTCGATGAAACAGCACAGTTAGATCAACAAAACAGCCATGTCTCCGTCAGTCCGCAGTATGTGACTGAACACAGCTTGCTGCGCTGGCTGGGGGAACGAGTGTGTATCCCTGAGCTCAGCGCCATGCCTGGGAGAGTTGTGAGAGTTGCTCGGGTGGTTATTAAGCACTTTGATTTAGTCACACGTTGTTTGCTGAATTATGAATGGCTGTAATTAAATTCCTGTGGCTCTTATTATGAATGATTAACTATGTTGTTTCATTGTTTGTCATTTGCCTCCCGACTCCTCGTTAATTAAGAGAGAGAGAGATGTATACTCTACCTGTCTTAAGTGGGCCCAGACAAACCCCCACTAACGGCAAAATTTATGAAAATTACAGTGCGCCATTGTGTGTTAGGTTCACACACGCAAAATCCATTAACTTTGTTTTTTATGAATGAACGTGTTGTTCTAAAGTGTTACAGTTTACAACCTATGAACTCCATGGCCTGGAACTTTAAATGTTTTTCTTCAACGGCATATGTGATTCCAGTCATGTACAAACCTGAAATTCAGCTTTACATGTTTGCACTAGCTGTTGTGCCTCTATGAAGATGCAGTATATGTGTTTGCTGACAGTGTGCCCCTCTGTCTTTGTGTGTGTGTGTGTGTGTGTGTCTGTGTGTTTGTGTGTGCCACCAGCAGCAGGTGTCAGCACAGCAGTTGGCCTTCCAGCAGCAGCTCCTGCAGGTCCAGCAGGTCCAGCAGCAGCATCTGCTCAACCTCCAGAGGCAGGGGCTGCTCACAATCCAGCCTGGACAGACCGGCCTGCCACTGCACTCCCTCACTCAGGGTCAGTACCTAATATCGCAGCAATGCACTCAACTGTTAGCCCACTGCACTTTGTCAAATCCTCTGTCCATCAGGCCTCAACTGCTCAACAGGAGCACAAGTGGTAACAAACACAACAGAATACCTGTATTTACCCTCAGTATTTTTGGAAGTGCTGAAATGTTTTTGCCGGTATAAACTAAAGGATTGGTTTGGGTTATAAGACAAAAACGATGGAGATTAGGATCATGCTAAAACGTCTGTTTATTGATACACTGGATGACCCTTGTCTACTTGAAATTCCCATTTCATCAGTTTTTTTTGGGAGTTGTCAGAGGCGGGACAAAGTCCTTGTTTTCTACGTTTTTGCACTTGAGTCCTAAGTCAAGACTGACAAATGCTAAACTTAGAGTTTCAGTCCTAAACAAGTCATAATACTCCCTTCACTAAATCTAGCCATTTTACAGCAGAGTAATCATGTAATTTTTGAACCACGTTTTGCATATTGCAATTTGTTTTTTGTTGACCCCGCATTGTTTTTGTACTTGAATGACATTATCTTTAGTATCTGTATCTGTATCTAGTATCTGTTTAGTATCTGTTGTTTCCAACTGGTGCTCAGTATCGTAACGTTAGCGCTTCATGGTTCTCTCCTGCACTTGATTGGTTGTTTCAGGTGGGTTCAAACAAAGTGGATCTTGGGAATTGAGTGTTGACCTGCGGGGAATGAATAGCATTAGTTGATTCAGGAAATGAACTGATTCGTGGCACACTTTTTAGAGAACACTTGGTGTTTGGCTTTGTTCAGAGGTATCAAGTATTTTCAAGTCAAAAGGTTCAAGTCTATGTTAAGTCACGAGTCACAGGTGTTCAAGTCCAAGGAAGGAGGAGTCTTTTGATTTTGTCAAGTCAAGTCAGAAGTCATCAAATGTTTGACTCATGTGTGACTTGAGTCCACACCTCTGAAAGTTGTTCCCTGAACACAGCTCATGACTGTGTTTTTATAAAAAGAAAATCCCACTGTCAAATGTGTTAAAATATGTAACCAGAGAATGTATTCATTTGTATTTGAGGAGGATTTTAATCAGCTGTCTGTACACATCACAGCATTGTCATGCTGAGCAATTGGAACTGACAGAAATCTGGGAACAACAATCTGCAGTATTTTAACATGGCAGCTCATGTAGGTGTATATCTCTATATAATCAGAGTTGTTTCATCTGCTACTGTTATTACTCTGCTTTGATACCTGTACAAATATGCTTACTCAAAGGGAACAAAGCACTATTAAAGTATGTAACCACATAGTATATGTGGTTTCACAGACTCAGGACACACCTACTGTAATGCTTCACTCAATGCCAACTTACTAAATGGCATCTTATGCCTCTTGTCTGGGTTCACTGTTTACTGCAGTTTGATTATGCTGTGCCACACCTTTTTTTATGATCATTTTAGACTTTAAAAGTGAAGTATCCCACTGTTCAGAGTAAGATGTCCATGCTTTGTCCTTGAACTCTGTGTCCTGTGCCAGTGATTGGCAGCCTGGTGGCAGTCTCCTTCAGCCTGAAGGAAGACTGGATCTATTGTTCGCAAACTGCCAGTGAACTTGTCATTGTGTAACCGCCTGTTACTCGATAGGGAGTCAATACTTGTTGTTTGGCCAGGAAGTTTATTTCTTTATTTATTCTTTAATATTTTGTTAAGGAGTGGTCCCCTTGTGACAAAGACGCCGTCATACGGGTTTTAGAACATGACATTGACTATTCATTCCCAGCTAAGACAAACAGTTTTGAAATAACAAGATAAGGGCGATAAAAATGGGGGGGTGCTTAGGTAATAGGCAAACACAAACATGGTTTGTACAGTGGTGTTATTGTTTGGGCTGGGTATGGAATCACTCATCCACTCGCAGTCGATCGCCATGGGCACAGGCGTGGAGCGCTGTTGTGTTGTGAGTGTGCTTTGCTGAATTGCTCTGTGTCAGATGTCTGGCAAACACACACACCCCTTGAGTAAAGCATTATGTGGTGATATGGAGAGGCACTGCACTGTTGATGGATTTCACAACAGTCCCAGAACATCCTGTTTATACTGTGTCATCATCAAATAACTCCAAGGCATCTCACCTTATCAAGAGTAGGTGTATTAACGTTATATCACTTTTACCTTTTCAGTTTTTAGTTAAGGTTTTAGGCTTTGTCTGGACTGAACAGTTACTTATTTTAAAAACAGTGATTTAGATCGTTTACATTAACATTAGCATCAGACTACATGCTACATTTTCCTGTAATGTCTACCACACACTAGAGGGCTGACAGATCGAAAGTCTGACACCCTCTCATATCTGAAGACGATTTGAGTTTTGAGTCACACACTTTAAGATTTTGCAGAGGGTGGGGGTTACTATTTGCAAGACTGCAAGTAGATTCCTTTGGCGATTATCTCCCATCCCCCATCTGGTGGAAAATATTACGCCAAACCCTCTTTAACAATTGTGACATATTATTAAATCCTTATCTGTCTGCATAAACGCATAACTCTACAAACACAGGATAAAAGGCGTCACATGTTGACAGTATTCTTATCAATTTGGCATCAGTAATATCCATAATGATAAACTGTATTTGTGTACAAACTTTACATTTTGGATTTTGTTGCCTCAACTTGCCACCAGCCTCCACTGGTTAGCACTATTTTAGCAGGACGAGACCGTGGGAATGAGAGGTGAACCTTTTTAAAAATTAAGATTTCTCACTAAAATAAGTGCTGGTTGGTGGATCAGATACACACCAAATTCAACACAGACTCTTACTCGCTTTACAACTCCAACAGTTTCTCCTTTTCCACAGTACATGGAAACAGAGACTTGTTCGCCTGAGTTCACTCCATGTTTGCTGCCCTGTTTACTGCTCCCTGTTTAGTGCTGCAGAGAGCACAGCTTTTGGTTGGTGACAATGTTAATGTCATTGAACTTCACCATTTGCGTGAGCCAAGACTAAAAACTTAAGATTACAGTATATTATCCATGTTTGATTTTGTCGGAATGTCAAGAAGTGCAAAAGGCTGACTTAAGACAGCTCAGAGTTTTTATAACTACCGTACACCTAATGATTGAGCTCATGGGAGCACACACAAACTGAGGTAAAACTGTTATGATTTTATTCTGACATAGGGAATTTGTCTGCAACAGTGAAGTTGCTTGAAAAGTAATTTATGTAAAGCCAGCACAAGTTGTATGAACACACGACAAAGGATAAATAATTGAAGCCTCCCACCATGCATCACCACACGATACCATAAGGTGTCACAGACATAATGAAATTGCATAAGAAATATCTTCAGTCGAAGAATCATGAGAGACAATCTTACGTCTAACTCTAGGACTTTAACTTATAAGGGATTTTCCACATGAATGTACTCAAAACTGAGAGGGTTATTTCTTGAAGGTGTGGAAGATGAGGAACTGAATCTCCCCCAATATAAAATGAGTGTTTTGCTGCCTTGTGTCACAACCAGTCGAACCTGGTTCGTTGTCCCCACAATCCGCCAATGGTAGACCCTGTGCCTCCGACAGCTGTTCCAACACTTAGGCTAGTGCTTCAGGCCCCTGGTTTGTCTTCCTGTTCTACACATTTTCTGCTTGACTGTTTGAAGTTATTGATGACCTTTCTGTTTTCCACATCACTAAACTCTTTCATGCATCAGCGGGCCAGGCCCATGCTGCTCAGATCTAATCTGCAACACTCAGCTAGCAGTTAGCACTGTGTCGGAAGTGATGAGTTGATCTGCTCTGTTTGGGGTCCCAGTGATTACGGATTTAAACTTGGGGGGGGGGGGCATATCAGTAGATAACAATAGAATTATTTAAAAAAAAAAATTAAAAAAAAACTTTCACATGCAATCCACTGTATTCTTTTTTTGTGTTGAGACAATGAAAGGAACAAAAGGTTTATAATAATAGGTCACTGTAACAGAGTAATTAAAGAAAAGCAGGTGTGCCGCTATGATGCCGTTTGTGGCTCATTTTTGCATCAGTCTCCTGCTTAGTTACATCGTTGGCTGAGACAGATTAGAGTCATTTTTTTGCTGCCAAAACGATGGACTGAAGGAATGCATTTGAATTAGCCTTTCAAACATTTGATAGCACTAATTAAGTATGAACTTGTAGATAGCAGTTTTGAGTGAAAAACAATTGCTCACATCATCCAGAGGATAATTTGTTTCTGTTGTCGTAAATTCTTTTGACATTAATGTTCAAAGTCTTGGAAGCAGCCAGACGGTATCTGTTATAAATTACAACAGTGTGTTTGGGGAGGATATAACTCTCATAAATATAAATTTGATCCACCTCCCCCCCTCCTCTCTTCACAAAAAGCCTGTCCTCTTGACCTGATAAGTGAGTCAGTGGTTGCTCAGACTCATGTTGCTCAGGTGTTGCCTGTGTGCATGTGTGTGTGTGTGTGTGTGTGTGTGTGTGTGTGTGTGTGTTTATGCTCACCCTCGGAGGTGGCCCTGCAAGAGAGTGAGTTCTTGTAGCTGCACAACATCATTTAAGCTGTCTGGGAGAGGCCAGTGGGACAGTGACAAGACAAATTTGCCGGTAATATGAAAGCAAAGAATGTGGCGAGCCATGAAGTGCTCACAGAACAGCAGCACATCAGGGACAGCGGCGGGTAATGCGGCTGACCTGTCAGTGATTGATACGTCCAGCAGCGGGCTACTGGTAATAGTTCCTGCAGCATTAGGACAGGACATATTTCAGGCCTAAGGGGTGCATATCAGCAGGCCAGTGATTACGGCAACATAAACAGGGGTGCAGTAAAGGTCCCAGCCCTGACGGAACAATAAACTAATAGCGATGTCACTGTCCCCCCACGGCACCGGCACTGTGTGTGAGAAGTAACAGCTCGGTTTAAAGAGCCCGGAGCACTGGGGGCCATTTTTTATTTGGGGGATGATGGCCTGCAACTGATGTCATTATGAACCTTAAATCAACTTTCTGCTTGCTTGAACATGGTCACCTGGGTACAGGGGGACAAGGACAGGAAAAGGTTGAAGAGCTCGGCCTGTCTCGATGCCAGAGCTACCTGCGGAGGTAAAATTGAGTTGGGAGGCCGGTGATCAATCAAGTGTCCCAACAACATACATTTTTTAAAGTGCTTGTCCGTATTTCCCAGTCGTAATGAGCGGAATAGTTGTGTTGAAAAATGGAAAGAAGAAAGATAAACCAATCCAGCATTTAAAGGACGGACAAACCGGGGGACCCAAGAAAGAGGATTTACAGATCAATGTCATTATGTGTCCCTCAGTAATCAGATGGAGAGCAACCCAATGCGTTTTGTCCAAACAGAAAATATAATCCCCTCTGAGACATTTGTGTAATGATATTTTATTGTCATTTATGTGGAATCATGAGCCATAGCTGTTGTTGGGTTTGAAGAGGTTAGGGTTAGATAGGAACACCGAGAGGGGGAGAGCAATAAAACTGGGGACTAGATCCAGAAAGAGACAGCTTGGTCCCACTCCGTTACCTCTCTCATCAGACCGGTCTATCCGCTGCGGTTTCATCTGAGTAAACAGTGGTGTCGGGGTCACCAGGACTGCTGGGTAATTGAGCCAGTGTGGGCCGCCCTGTCAAGCACATCGGCTAAAAATACATCGCCCACTGTCACCGGGCACCAAGTGGGGGGAAAATGATTGTTCCCGCTGTCGGAGCGCAGGACACACGCATCACCAGTGACCTTCCGCTTCCAAACCAGCCATCACAGAAAAAAAAGAGAAACTTTTTGCTCCTCATAGCATCAAAACAACAATGGATCCTTTGAAAAATGCAGCTGGAAATGAGCAAGCTGTGAATTAGCATGCTATAACACAGACCGCAATATTAAGCATGTTTAGCCTGTCACGGACGTGCACTTCGATTAGGGCACATCAAGGCATTGAAGAGAATAAGGGAGAATACAGGCAGGCAGAATAGAGCGAGTGTGTTGAAATATTCGAATGAGGAAAGACGCTCCTTGGAACGTGGAAAGGTTATTGATTTGTCCTGTAATCATTTCCTGCTCTTTGATATGCAAACGATCTAGTGTGAATTTACAGCAATCCTATCAGACTCATTTCACAGTTCTTAGCCCCTGCGTCTCTCTGGAGTCCTCCGCCTCATTAGGCCAATGTTCTCCATTACCAGCATAATTAAAATCTTTAGTAGCTTATCAAATTAAAAATATTTTTGCTGATCGTATTGAGATCTTCACCTCACAGTTATTTTCCACAACAGGAATAAATTAAGACTAAGCATTTTGCACACAATGTATTACAATCTGGTGCTTGAAAGGAGCACTTCTGGTATCTATAGAGCCAGTGATGAGAAACGGGGAGGAGGGGGGGGATCCGGAGAATATAAACCCAAGAAGATAAGCATGTGCAAATCATCTTTCATTTGCCAGTGCTCATTTTGAGAATGGATTTAATTAATTGTAATGTTAAACGAGCGGTCTTGCCCATTTGCTCTGTGGTTAAATTCACCACATATCCATGGGCTCTTTCAGCATGCTTAAAACATGTGGCTTACTTAAGCACAGATTTGAATACTCCATTACAAATCCACACATATTCCCCTGTTAGATCTTTCAGTATGCTATTAAAATTACCCAGATGCAGTGTGTTTTGAATGAAAACACAAATAGCCACAGATTCTGCACCCATGAGGCTTAATCTTATTTTACATATCAGCTTTATCCTCATTTGTGTCAAATGAAAGCAGACTTCTCCGGCACAGTAACAGACACAGCAAGGATGGACACATATATATTGTGCAACCAACAAAGGCTCTCTTCTGTCAGACATGGAAAGTGGGGTGCACAAACACAGCATTATCCTTCTTCATCCCGACTCTGGCCCTGGGTGTCGGGATCGCTGTCACTCACAGGCAGAAAAAACACTCTGTAGATGTGTTTCCAGCACACAGAAAAATGTCTTGTGTCTTCAAGGGATTTTTTTTTTCAAAGGGCTGTGTGAGCTGCAGTGTGCTTGACTTGTTAAATGAGGTTTAAGTCTTCTGTGTCAATTGGAGGCGGTGCAGAGCTTTAAGTATTTTGCACATTAATGCGCTTTTGAGAATATTACCCCAGGGTCCTGTTTCTCAAGGAGGCAGGGGTGGGATGTTTTCTAGTGTTGCTATTGTAAACTTTTTGTTGTGTATGTTGTGCACATCTCTGTTGTTGAGAGAAAATGATGGTGATTATTCAGATTTCATGCCTTGTCTGGATGTTAATTATTTACTCTGGGCATGAAATCTGCGTGAATGCCAGGGATTTGTGTATACAAACACGCTTCAGATCACAGGAAAAATGGGAGGGAGAGAAGGAGGTAGCAGAGAGAGAGAGGAGGGAGGCAAGAGCTCTCAGTGCATTACCCTGTAGTGGAATATTTTCTAATTAATACTCGGCTTTGTTTACAGACACTTTGATTTAATTAAGTGATGAAGAAGAGAGTTGGATTAGCCGTTAATTGATTTAATTATCCAATTTGTTTGTCTCAGGCATGATTCCAGCCGAGCTGCAGCAACTGTGGAAGGAGGTGACAAATGCTCACGTGAAGGAGGAGCACAACAACAGCAGCAGCAACAACGGCCACCGGGGCCTTGACCTGTCCTCCCCGGCACCGCCAAAGAACCCACTCCTCAACCAGCATGCCTCCACCAACGGGCAGTACATGAGTCACAAGAGAGAAGGGTGAGTCCCAAGGTCTTTTATATAGTTCTTGTTTTCTTTTCTTTTTCCTGTGCATGTGTCTTACATCTTATGCATGCTCTCACAATGAGAACATGGGTCAGCGAGGACACACAAGCTTCAAATCATCACTTTTATAAAACAATAGTCTCTTAAAGCATTCTTCCTCACCTTGTGTCTATCGTACACTAGAGCACTTTGAAAAGAACTGAAAAAGACTGAAGTCCGACAGCCTCTCACATCTCAAGACAATATGAGTTTTGAGTCACAACACTAAAAGATTTTGAAAAGACTGGGGATCTTGCAGGGTCACTATTTGCAAGACTCCAGGTAGATTCCTTTTGAGATTATTCCCCATCCTGCTCCTGGTGGACAGTATTACAATATTATATTGCCAAACTACCTTTGAGAAATATAACATATTAACATTTCCTTACGTGCCCGCAAAAAAACATAACTCTAGAAACACATGTAAAAGGCATCATATGACAATAATACTCTTGTCAATTCAGCGACCTCAGCTTGCTACCAGCCTCCATTGGTCAGCTGCAGAGGTGATCCTAGGGCTTCAGGCAACACAGCCTACTGAGGCCCCCTGCATTTCACAAATTCTCCACCATCATCTTGTCAGTCAGGTCTTCTTCGTGCTAATAAAATTGGACTTCTGCTACTCTGTACGCAGCAGAGACTTTCAGTTTATAATTGTAGCGACCGTCATCAAACTAAATATTGATTAAAAAAGTAAAACAACAGTGGAGGCAGTGGGCAAGTAATGTAATCGGCGTCTGCCCGAACGGCGTGTAACACTCGTAACACAATCAACCGCAGCAAGCCTGGTGTATCATCATTGCAAAATGTGCCACTGGGGGCCCCTTTTCCCAGTTTTTTTAGAGGGGCCCCAAACATTTGTCTGGTTTGCGCTCATGATGCGCCCTTGGTTTATCTGTGCTGTTCTGGTAGGAGGAGACCGTGGGAATGAGTGGTGAACCATTTCAAAAACTTCTCACTGATATAAGTGCTGGTGAGTGGATCAGATGCACACCGAATTACACACAGACTCTTGTTCACTCTAAAACTCCACCAGAAACTTGCTCGCTTTATATCGGCTCCCTAGAGACCCCTCCATGTTTACTGTGTACCAGGTTTGCTGCTTCCTCTGCAGCTATTGGTTGGTGACAGTGTTCATATAATTGAACTTAAGTGTTTGCATCAGGTTTAAAACTTTTGATAATAATAAACATGTTTGATTTTGTTGAAACATCAAGAAAAGATAAAGACTGACGGCTCGGATCGAGTTTTATGACCACCTTACATCAAATGATTTAGATCACGGGAGCATGCACCAACTGAGGAAAGACTCTTTTCCAACATCAGAAATTTGTCCACGACAGTGAAATCACTTGGAAAGGCCAGCAGTATTTGTACCCTACAACTGGTAATCAAAGTTGTGAAACAGTCTTGACTGTCATCTTTGTATGAAGCAAGGCCCATGTGCCATATATTCCCATTTAAGATAGGAATTTCTCACAGGGCCTCAGTTGATAGACATGCCCCCATAGGGTTTGCATAGAGATTACTCTTAATTTATAGTGTGTAAGTATTATTTATATTAAGGCCAGCACAGTCACTTTCCTGTGTGCCTGGATGCAGCTGGGGATTTCACAGAACACCTGGAAGGAAGACAGGGATTTGGAGAAATGTGCATGCAGTCGAAATGGGATCACCATGCTATTAATGAGGGGGGTCAGGGTAGTGACCCCCTCCTGTTATTGTTTCAGTTGCACATTGGGAAGTGCAGCTGCGACTTCAGCTGGATTACCTCGAAAACATTTCGATTAGCAGTGTCTTTTTCAGAAAGGGAACCAGTTCCTTGTATACTGGGAACTTGTTGACATGTACAATCAAACCTGTCACATCAGGAATAACTAAAGCATTACAAGAACAACAAGCTATGCTAGAAAAAACAAACCCTGGGTGTATCATATTTTCTAAACCCGGATGAATCATCTGTGAAAGGCGTTTGCTCTCCAAGCTGTGTGTCTGCGTCTTTAAGGAAGGAATTAATTTGGCATCTTACACATTTGCTTGTTTTCTTGCACCAAAGCCTGATCTTTGAACTGCTAGTGAGGAGCCTCCAGGCACCGTGAGCTCACTGCATAACATCTGACTTGTGTTTCAGTGATCAAAACCCTACGTGTCGTTATGAAAGCAATGCCGATGAAAACATGTTTAGCACAGTAAACCAGCAGGCCTTTGGAGGTGAAGAGGGGCTGCCGGCGGGGGGGGACACGAGGGGGGGGGTTGTAGAGAGGATCTGAGTGACTTCGAGAGGAGGTGCTATGATTCACTGATGGAGTGATAGAAACGGAAAGCAGCTATTTCTTTTCAAGCAGTGGTATCGGTTTTAAACAGATTCATAATACCTGTACAGACTTATCCTCTTTACTGTTTCAAAGTGATCCTCTAGCACAGACACTGGAGGAAAATAAAATTTAAAAAAAAGGCTGGCGTTAGTTGCTCCCACAGTTGACAGTATCCACAGGCTCCCAGTCCTTCATCCAGAGACTGGCTGAATGTCTGGTTTCTGTGTAGTTAAAGACAAATCGCAGGGGGAGGATATTGATTCGCTCACTCCATCACACATTGTCGCGAGCGAGCAAACAAGGTGAGCATCGGTGGCAGGAAAAGGCAAGAACCAGCCTCAGCTGAGGGCTCCATGAAACATCGGAGAAGACATAACGCAAGAGTTGGCAGCCCCTCTGCCTCGCACTGACTGTCAGAGATTAAAGAAGATGTCAACAGCAGTTTAACACAAGCTTAAGTGAAGACGGCAGTCTCAGTCTGAATATTCTCGCAGTATCTTAGATCTGTCAGAAAACCGAGCAGGTGATTCTCATCCAGCCCATCTGCTCGAGGAAGTCGTGGATTACCTACGCAGACTTTCAAATGCGCAATTACAAAGAATAGGCGACTGATACAAAGTGAACACAAAACACTGCTTATTAAATGCTGAGTTTAGATTCACACGAGCAATAATCCCTTTTTGCGTTAATTTTGGAACACTTAAATCACACAACTATCAAGAGCATTGTTCCTCTCGTTTCCTTTTGATGATGCAGACTCAATTCTAATCAGACTCCATGGGAAGAAAAAAATGAAATATTATTAAGTATGGTTATTCTAAGCAAGGCTCTGAGAAAACGTCTGTGTTATAATCCAGGGATTTGAATAATCAGGTTGAAGATAATGGGCTGGGCCGGCCCGGGCGTAAATAGAGAGCATCCACTCATCCTCCCAGCGCTGAACTTAATGAACTTTTAATTGATGCGGTTTTGCGAGTCCTTTTGTCATGCAACAGAAACAAGCCTCTCTGCTGATGGGCCTGTTTTCCCGACTGGCTTCAGATTGGTTTACAGCAGGCCCTAAGTACCATGTAGTTAGTTTCATGTGTCATATAAAATCTGCCCAGGCACAACGACGCCTGCAACTAAAACCTTAAGTGCATCCACAGGAATCACTCACCGGCTTTGCACTTCCGTCTTAAGGAAGGAGGAGAAATTCAATCACTGCCGGGCTTGACACACCGAAGACGAGGCACATGTTCCTGCTTTTACTTGTCTCAGAGAACACTCCAGCAAAGGCAGGCTGGGATTTCTGTTTGTCTGAACAACATCCCCGATACGACCAGGGCCTGAGTCACTCAATCTGTCAGCCCTGTGTTGTTCCCCAGCCCACGAACTGTGATGCATAGATAGAGATATACCCCTGTGAGCCAGGTCATCTTTATTCAATGATTTGCTTATTTAAATGAAATGTGGCTGATCTGTATCTGACACAAATTCCCCATACAGTGCTGCATCAGCTTTGTAAAGGGGGAGCGTCCTCACAAAGCGCTTGGCCCACTTTACTTCCCAACAACCATCAGTAACCACAGCTCGGGGACTGTAACACAGCAATCTGTTAAGGAGATAAATAATCAGATTTGGCACAGCACTCCCATCTCTCTTGCCTTTCATTTGTCTTACACCAGAAAAAAAACTGATAATTAAATCATTTAGGGTGAACCATGCAGTTGCACAGAGAAGACGGAAGGAAAGGATCGAGTATAGGGAGTTAAAAAGGGGGAGGGTGGAGGATTGAGGGGGAGGACGCGAGGGAATAGGCTAACATTAGTACCAACAGCGAGGGAGAGTGTTGTGACTGGCTTCACACACATTGTGGCCAGACTCTGACCTAGCAAGGTGGACATCAATCTTCTCTTTTTCTGCTGATAGATTGAGTCCATCAGCGCACAATGCCATAGATCATGACTTGTTTATGGCCCAGAGCATCTCATCAAAAGAAGCGAACTAGAAAACAACTGGCCAGCAGCTGTCGGAGTCGTCTCTGCATCTGTCTACATATAAACACAGTGCAACACCTTTCTGTCTGCGTCTATAGGCGCTTTAATGTTCCTTCTCCTCTAAAGGAAGCTGATGACACGGTTTCCCCTCATCGCTGTTACAAGATCATTAGAGTGTTCTTCCCCCCGGGCTGCCTGACAATAATAACATCCTGACAGACCTGTCGTGGGTGCGAGTCAAATTTAACGCAACGCAGGGAACTACAGAGCGTCTTCTTTTTCTCTCTCTCTCTCTCTCTCTCTCTCTCTCTCTCTCTCTCTCTGTCTCTCTCTCTCTCCCTTCAACACATTCTCAAATGGGAGAAAACCCCACGAATCCCACACTCTTCTCCTATTACACTAATGTAGCTCATTTGGTGTAAATTCTGTCATTTACTACTGTTTAGCCATCCACCGTTTAAAAGGGCTCTTCTGCCGCCAACCCCTCGCAGCGCTTTGTGCTCACTGATTCCCAGCGCACTCCACATTTCAATTTCTTATTAATACAGAATTAACCAACAAGCCTGCTCGCAAAGAATTAAAAAAGGATCTCTTTAAATTAAAAACCGGCGTTACCTTCGCCAGTCCACACATTTCCTTGTTAAAAACTCATTATAATAGGTCTTCCGCCGTCTATTTATTAGCTGTATCAAAACAGAGGTCTTAATGTGAATGCATAATTCATAATTGAATTAAAAAAAAATCTGACTTTTGAAAAGAGGGAGAGAAAAAAAAGCTGCTAACCACATTCATGAATGCTTGACTGCTTCCTAATTGCAATGCAATTATCACATGTTATGAACAATGTGAACTCTTAAGCAAGTAATTATAACACAAGGAAACCTGTGACGACCTTTAAAATTTCCTACTTGAGGTACATCTATACTAACATTGATACAAATGAGATTTTAATCTGAACATCGGCTTGTTTAATCCTGCAAATTTGGCACACTGCGGTTACATTACTTTCTTTTTTACTAATTCATTTTTACATCAATTTTTAAATCATAGCAGATGGATGATTGGTGGTTATTTTCCATCTCTCTCCTTAAAGACATCCCCTGAAGTAGTAGTATTAGACATTATCTCTTATTGAATATATGTATATGAATGAGATTTTAGTGGTTGGAGTTGTTCCCACATGGCGACACGAGCATTTGTGGTGTAATGAATCTCCCTGTTTGGCCCGTTGTCTCAGAGAGCAGGGCTCAGACTGGAGGAGAGGCAGCAGCATTGTGCTCACGAGCCACCAGAAGCACAGGTGGTAGCGATATAGGCCAGTCCCCCAGGCTCTTGTAGCTGAAAGTTGTGTGTCTTGTATAGTGCCTGTGTCCATATGGCTGCCTGTCTCGCTCTCTTAGCAGACACTGCCTCCACACAGGCCGCTCTCTCTCAGCGCCGATTGCGGTTAGCTGTGGTTCCACGCCTCTCACCATATGGAAGATGTTGTAAAGTTTGTTTTTCCGGGGACGTTCCCCGCTATTTAGACTGATTGTACGAAGCCATACGCTCCCCCGTAGATGCTTGTCAGCCCCCTGGTGACATGGATTGGTCAGTAGATAAATTGATACCAGGCGGTGGGGATGTTTACAGTTTGTGCACAGTGCAAAAGTGCCTGATGCTTTCAGGGGTTTCATGTTGTGGTGCACGCTCCTCCAGGTGGGCTCTGGGACATGATGCAGCAGGCAGCACAGGCTGAGAGAGCCCCCTAGCAGTCCTGATCAAAGTGAACTGCAACATTGCTCAGTGATACTAAATAATTACATATTGATTCAGTTGCACTTTCACAACAAGAGTCCCCTCTTTTAAGAGAAGAGCAAGCAGAGATCACACAGGTACACTGATTCCACACAGACCCAGGTTCACAGATCAAGCTGAAGTCAAGGTTTTCATGTGGAAACCATATACAGTACACACGGGGGGGGTGCTAACCAGGCATCAGCTGAACACGAGAACCCTTCCTCTGTGACCCCTCGTCATGTTATGTGACCACTGGCCTGTAACTGTGTTTGTACTCTGGAAAACTTTAAAAAACTGTTTTATTGATAACTGTCGCTTTCTGTGAATTTCTCTCTTAGATCCACGCTAGAAGAGCATTCCCCCCACAGTCACCCTCTGTACGGTCACGGTGTTTGCAAGTGGCCTGGATGTGAGGCGGTCTTCGATGATTTCCATTCATTCCTCAAGTAAGTAAAAGTCATGGTCGGGGGTGCATTTCCATCACAGTTTGTTTGTCCTCGTGTTGGGTCGATTACACGTTTTGTGACCCCCGGTGACTCAGAGGCACTACAGGTGCAGCTGGTTGTTATTCCTGAGTGCGGGCGCCTGGGTTGGCCCTCTCTCGACAAGGGTACTGTGGCGGGGTCTCCTTCTGAGAACGGCATGGGCCTCTAATTCCTGTGATAAGTGCAGTTCCCATGGTGACGGGGGCCGTTTTTCCCAAACAAACAACGGTAGGATGTTTATCTGTGGCAGCCCACACTTAGGGCGCTCTGCATGTTTGCCCTTGTCACTGGACAGGGGGATTGGTGTGTGTGTGTGTGTGTGTGTGTGTGTGTGTGTGTGTGTGTGTGTGTCTCTTTGCTTTGCTCAGCTCTTTCTGTCTTCTTCTCAGTTGTTTATTTGTCTTTCCTTCTACTTTCTCAGGCTTTACTTGTTGATGTGTGCTTTGGTTTGCAGTGTTGTTTATTTCATCGAAGGCCCACACCTCAGCACTATGTTAAAAACAACCATGTATACTGTACTTAAAAGTCCAGTGTTAAAGATACAGGGGGATGTATTGGCAGAAATAAAATAATAATAATTATTATGTTTTCTGTGGCGTATAATCACCTTAAAGTAAGAACGGTTGTGTTTTCATTACGTTAGAATGAGTTGTTTAAATCTACATACAGAGTGGATCCTCTTCCTCAGACTTTGCCTAGCTGTTTCTACAGTAGCCCAGAACAGACAAACCAAACACTAGCTCAAGGTAGGGCCATTCATGTTTCGGTGAAGGCCAAATGGGAGAAGTTTCAATCGGTTATAATCTGCAACCTCACCGCTAGATGCAACTAAATCCTGCCCACTAGACCAGCTAAGTCAGCATCAGCTCCTTTGTAATGTCTTTGTATACATCTGTTTACATCCAGTGTAAACAGTGTGACAGGTTTGACTAGGGCTGGGTGGTGTGACAGTATGTAATGTGTGACAGTAGAAGTGTGTCCACCAGTAGATATCCGGCAATACCGTATCTAGCATGGGAACTATTCAGGGTAGGCTACGTAGCAAATCTGGGCTTGATTCTCACGTGATCTCCTAATGCTGACGTTATTATCTTGCAAACTCATGTAATGTCATAATTCTCGTAATGTTTTCTCGTTATCTCACAATCTTGTGAATCCAGCTGCCTCACAGGGTTTTATGATTTGGGGCAGACATTTGGGGCAAAGAGTGAAGTTGTAAATACAGAAATCTGTAACAAAATGTAAAATGATCAGGAACCTTAAAGCGTCAATTTTATAGATAATATTAGTCTCCTTTTTTTTTTCTTTTTTTTTAAGGTATACTATGCAACTTCAGATTCATTCTCATCTGGTGTTTCACCTCACTGTATTTGCATTTTTTGGCACTGTGTCTCTTGGATGCATGCTGCTGACTGACTGGCACCTGGTTGCTACCTTCTTATAAAACCCCAACCCCACCTGAGCGCTGTGGGGGTACAGACTTGTAAACATCCCAAACACAGAAAATGAGAATGAAAGAAGAAAATACAGGCAGAAGGCATTACTTCTGTTTGAGTCTACAGATTGTTTTTTAGGAAAATCTTGCATAGTCTACCTTAAAATCAAGCGTTGTCTGGTGTGAGGCAGTCTTTTTTTTGTGTGTGTGGAAGTTGCAAATAAATGGTATGGTTACTATATTAAAACCTTTTCTTAATTGACCTTACAGAGTTACTGTATCATAATATATACCGTTACAATGATATAAATTTACGGACATCAGATAAAAGATTTGGCCATATCTCCCACCCCTACATCTGACCCTGTGTAGCCTGACATAGGCCCTTGTTTTGCACCATGTTCCCCCGTCTGAGTCAGACCGCTGGTTTACTAATCAACCCTGTGTGCAGCGCGCTTTAGGTAATCCAACACATAACAGCGCCATGGTTACGGAGAGGATGAAAACATCTGCATTGTGGCAGCAGATCAATGGCTCACTGTCACCCCGGATTAGTCGCACTTTAAACAAGATATGACACAATTCCATTATCCTAAAACAAGCACTCAGCGAACACACAGTTTCCTCACAGACGGAGAGAAAGGTGCTGCACAGGGACGCCTCACAGTCAACATTTTGAATCCTCTTTTCGTTTTCTGAACGTTTACTTAAATCCACTTTGAGCGCAGTTTGCTTTGGAAAAGCTTATCACACCAGATTTTATGGTAGTACAGTTAAGTTTTGTACAAGATGAAAAAAAAGAGGCAGTTATGTATTTTGATTTTAATTTAGTAAACACCCTGTGACACTTGCATGCATTACACACATGGACACATCTTTCAGCTTTGGGAGTGCCCTCTTAAATCCATCACTATTTATTGTATTCTGACATTGCCTCACCCTTTGTTTATAGAAGAGAGGGGAATTAAATTCAGTGAGCCCGGTAGAGCTGTGCCTTAAAAAGTCTCTAAGTGCACTCTGCTGTGTTTTTACAAGTGTTTTTATCATGGCAACATCTTGTTTACTTTAGTTGCCTGCTCAAACTGCTTGGAACATGTTAAGAAAACATTTGGGGAGAGTCTCCACAAAGCCGCCTTTGTTTAACAGCAGGCGAGAGTGCGAGCAGCTCACCAAGGTGTTAACTCTCAAACCCTTAAGCACTTCCACATGAAACCCAGCAACTGATACTGCAGGCCTCCAAAAACAAAACAATCAAAAATAAAAAACAGGCTTTATAATGCTCCTTACTTAAGCCTCCAAAGGTTGGGAGAAATGTTGAAAATATATGTGAGGATAGGTGTGTGTGTTCGTGTGTATGTGGGTGTGTGTGTGTGTGTGTGTGTGTGTGGGTGTGGGTGTGAGTGTGTAGTCAGCAGAACACAGTGTACTGTGTACCAGAGAGAAAGAAAGGTGAGGAGGACTCTAACGTCAACCAGATTTCAGCTCCACATGCCAACAGCAACAACTAACACGGGACTGAAATGTTGTTTTAAACTGCGTGTGTATTTATTCTATCTTTTAAAGAAAACATTACATACCTACACGCACTATCTCGATAAATACAAAAGCGCCAAATCCCTGTTCCTGTTTTTCGGGGTTCAGCACACAGGAGGGCGGGGTCGGGTTCGCAGCAGATCTGGGTGTTTTTATGAGGGTCAAGACCCGTCTCTTCAGTGTCCAGTCAGAGGTCAGAGCCAGTGAAACACTGCAGTGCCCTCTAGTGCTGCACTGTCTGTCTGCTGAAGGCACAAACACTCATCTCTCACACCTCAACACAATGAAGAAATGATTGTGTAAGTTATGCAGCCTTGTTCCACTGCAAACACAAATAAGACAAATATAAAATCATGAAAAAAGTTTAATAATCTTAAACCCTGTAGTGTCAACATAAATTAATGATTATCTTAATAAGAAATAATTTGTAATGCATTTTAAATATCATAATCCTGTATAGATTTATGCATTTAATTTAAAATTCCAGCCAACAGTAAAAAGATAAACCTTCCTCAGAGACAGCCTTAAGCTCTGGGTCCAGTCTATATAATTAGAAATTGTAAAGAAAGAAAGAAAAAAAATAGGCAAACTAACTGATATGTAAAAAGCCCACTGCTACAGGAATGTCTATTTAACTTGTTTTATTGTGGCAATTTACATTAGGGACTGTCATCCTGCCAGAGAGCTTTTAAAAGTGGCTTCATTTGAAGTCCAGAAAGTGACACATGCCAACGTTCATAGCCTCTCCCGACGTCAATTCCCCCGTATCCCCTGCTCCCGTGTCCAGACACTCCTCTCAAGGCTGCATTAGGGCCATTTGAATATTTCATTTCCTATTAATTATGCACTGTGACTCTCCATGTCATTAGAAGAAATAAAGTGGAATGTAACAAAGGATGAAAAGAAGCAGGGCACATGTCTCCTATGAGCAGAGAAATTCCAAAGCTGCTCACGTAGGCCACCCTTCATTGAAAATTCAGTCTGTGCCAGTTAAATTGAAGCTGAAACGTCTTTACCTATTATTTTCTTCTTTGAAATTTAGTAAGATGTCCTGAAATGTTTACCAGTTTCATTTTCCGACCTACTTAATTAAATGGGCATTTATTTGACTCAAACAAATGGAAAGCCCAGAAGAAGTCTGAATTGATTTCAGCAGAGGGGGTTATTACCCATGCTTGCTTTAAATATGCCTTTTTAATTTTCTTTTTTTGCCACAATAATTAACTTCAAGTGCTGAATGTATATCACGGTCATTTTGAAAAATGTATGATCAAAACATAATAGGAGGACCTGAAGGGGGGAAAGAGACCACATTTCCCATAAAGATTTAAATCATTCACTTCAAGGTTGAAAATACCGCAGCTGAACAGAAACCTTCACATTTCAAGCAGAGCGCTATCAATTCTCCTTTCCCCCTCACATGTGTCTGTTTTCTGAGTGTCTGTGTGGTGTTTAATGCACAAATGTGTTGTCTGTACATAAAGCAATGGCCTCAAATTTATTGGGCCATCATAACGCCGGCGCTGCCACTGCTGCCTTCACAGGTTGACGCTGGCTATTTTTGATTTGCAGTAAATGACAGGAAAAAAGTGCATTTTGAAAAGGCGGGGCGCATCACACACCTCTTCTCTCCCATTTCCCGGCGCCACCGCACACACACAGACATGCCTGGTGACAGTGACCTACATGGTCACCGAAGATGTGATATAATTTATGATATATATAATATATTGGATCCATTAGCGAGCATAATGAAGTAGTGAAATGAAAGGGTATTTGTGAAATCAGTTCAAACATCCTGCTCGGATTATGATTAAATGATTAATGAAATGCCCCTGCATAAGCATTTTCAAACAGTAATTCATGCGGCGGCTGATAAAATTCCTCCAATCATATTTCCTTCACTCGTGAACCTTATCTCCACCATTTTATATAAATCACAGAAAAAAAAAACCCTGTCTGCTACCCAGCAAGCTACTTATTTAGATTAGTTATAAACGTGCAGGAAAAGAGAACATCTTCCCTGTATAAAATAATCACGCATAATTATATCCATAATTCAAGTTTGTGACAGATCCCATCTCCTCGCCCTGTTGTCCTCTGCATTCGGTCCAGCTTTATTTGAATTTTCTTAATTACAAAGACACAATTAACAGAAAACACACCAAAAAAGGACGACAAGGAAAACTGGAGAGAGGAAGAAATGGCGTCAGGGAGCTGGTGCATAATGAAGCAAAGGAGTCCAACCTGAAATTCTTCAATCATTCCTCTTATCTATGAGCTGTAGTTGGAGCAGACATGACTGTCATGAAATATTCAGTGTAATTCTTGTATGTTAAAACAGTATTTCTTCTGGTTCTGCAGATATGTTGAAGATCTGTGTAATTTACCTACAACATTTTCTCTGTGCATTGTACTTTGAATGACCACACGTGTTTTGTTTCCTACATCTAACAGTCTGCAGAAAAGTCAAACTGACATCATCTTTTTTTTCTGTTTTTTGTTTTGCAGGCATCTTAACAATGAGCACGCCCTGGATGACAGGAGCACGGCCCAGTGTCGGGTGCAAATGCAGGTCGTACAACAGCTGGAGCTGCAGGTATTGTCTCTCGGTTTGTTTTGGCCCAAATATTTATGTGTCTTCTTCTCCTGACACTTCCTCAGTGTCTGCCGAAACCCCTCCGCGTCCGTCTGATATCAGCCACAGGGTCACTGTGTGGAAGGGAGGCAGCAGAGTGAAATAATTTTTGTACATTTTGCAAGTAACCAGTCATTAGAAATGTGTTATGTATGCATGACAGCCAGCAAAAGATATATGAAGGGCCCGGGGCTAAGTAGAGAAGATAATTACATTTTGAATTTTACTGGGTTTTAAAGTTATTTATGACTTTTAACTGTTTGGCACCAACAATAAAACACTCGGTGAAGTGACTGGGCAGCAGAGTGTGGATAGGCGCTCAGTGTTGAGTGACTTAAAGGGGCAGAAAGGTTATTGTAACCCACCGCAGACATTTGATAATCAGTGTTTTAATACAGTTTCCAGTGTGTCAGATCTTGTGTTGTCTTTTTCTGCGTGTGCACATGAAGAATGACTTGGTTCTGTCATTCTGTTTAGGGAGGGCCAATGTGTCGTATGTAATGGTGGGTTATGTGGTAAATATGATCACCATGATCATGTAAGCTTGCACTTATTAATATGTATTACAAGGAAAATAAAACCAAGCATCCCATTAAAGTGTATTTTTTATTAATTAGCAGATGCTACAAAGCAAATCCAGATCCACTTTAATGTATTCCAGACTTTATGTTGTGCTCACTTGTGGTTCACATCTTAACCGCATAACACAGAAAACTGTCTGATAATGAGTATAAAGCAGTTGTGGTGTGCTGGATGTTAACCCTAAACAATGAGAGTTGAGTCGCTCCAACATTACACCACACCAACGTCCTGTTATTTCCGCTCCGGTGGTGTATTATCCAGAGGGATGGAGCGAAGGTTTATCAGACACAGACTTCCTCTGCATGCAGCCTATCACCATAATTTAAGCTGGCAGCTAAGACAGCGCTGAGTTTCAGACAGGTAGAAAGGGCCCGGGCCTGTTATTGGCAATGAGACGTAGTATATTTTAACCTTGAATTGGAGACAGTAGTTAGATTGTCTGAAGTGCAGGGTTGTTGACAGCTTCCAAAAGCATTTTGAAAACAAATAATTAGACAATCCCGAGAGAGAGAGAAAAAAAAGGATCGATTTGTTCAAACGAAAAGATGTTTTCACTGCAAAGGGATGTATGGAATTAATAAAAGTAGAGTTTTTTTCTCTTCCTTTTGTTCATAAAAAATTTAATGTGTTCTCTTTCCTCATCACAGCTAGCAAAAGACAAAGAGCGTCTGCAAGCTATGATGACGCACCTTCATGTCAAGTCCACGGAGCCCAAAGCCACCCCACAGCCGGTGAGCAGCAACCCTGTCATACACCTCTCTCTCTCTCTCTGTCTCTCTATCTCTCCCTCTTTCTCTTTCTCTTGTCCCTCCCCCCATCCTTTTGTTTGTCTTAATTGGCACACATGTATTCATTAATCCCTTCCTCCATCTTCTTATTTATCTGCTAAATAAAAACAGCTGTTCTCTTGAGGGAGGCAGTAAATATTGTTTGGACCACATCTGCTGACATCCGAGATTCAATTTGGTGTCTGGTGATGAACTGGATGCACACACTGTAACAGCCCCCATCTCAGCCTCAGAGAAGCAGTGCATGTTTGGGCAGACAGGAAGGATGAGAAAGCACAGGAAAATAGAAATATAGTGATAATACCAGACACCATATTTATTAAAAAAAATATAAAATAGAACCTTTATTTTTAGCGCTTTCCAGCCAGATAACATAAAATAGCAACAACAAATGCATGTAGAAAAATGGAAAAAGAGGGAAACAGATAGTTAAAAACTCCACTACGTAGTCATAGCAATATATTAACATGGCAGTATATCAGGTAGGGGCTGATAATAAGATATTATTAATTGATTGATGTGTTGGTTTAAGTTATGGCTTACTGATCCTGAAAGAAATATTTGAGGCTCGCTAGCTGGTGTCACGGAGTGTCACTCCCAAATACAGCAGCACCTGCTGATGTTGATTTTAATACTGATTTTCTGTGAGAACAGATGCTTACCTGAAGACATCTGAATCCTCACTCAGGGTTAAAAAATTTCAGGAATTGCCCTCATCCATCTTTAAAAGTAATTATCAAAATTAGACCAAGGCTATTCTTGGGCCAAATTTATTTTAGTCTAACATTCAGGAAAAAAACAGAAAACTTTATGCAGGAGGGTTTTTTTTGCATATTCATCCCTACAGCATTTTTCACAGTGGATAAAGTTATAGTTTTATATTAAGTGTTGTTGAAGTTGAGTTTGGCATCAAAGTCAACACCAGAATGCAGAGTGAGCAAAGTGTAAAAAATTTCAATCTTGCTGAATGAGGGAAGAAAACAAAAATGTCTCATGTTCTGCATGTCTGAAATTTTGAATAAATGTACAGGCAGATCAATTTATTATCTTCTTGACACATTCCAGACATCATGCTTATCACTCTTAATATATGCCATGCCATAAAGCCTACTGCTTAATCCCTATCCTATAGGGGCAAGGGCTTAACATATGGCATTTAAGTGTCTGCACTATTTTGTCATGTTTAAGAAGGGGCCTCACAGCACCATATTTCAGTCTGTATGACAGTTCATTCAGAGATCATTTTACTGCAGGGCGTGAATCTGAAATCACACACACACACACACACACACACACACACACACACACACATGCACAGTATATACATACAGGAGTCTTGTCTTTCAACAGCTTGAAACATTTATTTACAGTCATGGAGGTGGCTGCTATTGACGTACCAGCATAAACCGCCTGGAGATGTCAGATGACAAAAGGCTGTCTGTTAAAGCTGCGTGTGTCACACACACTGATCGTGTAGATTGGAGTGCAAAACGAGGGCTCTGACACAGGGACATTTGTATATGAAAAGTGGTAGAAGCGGCAGATAGCATCTTGAGTTCACTACCTCTCCTCTCTCCCCAGGGCCTGTGAGAATGGCTGTGTCAGAGCTCAGTGTTAACACTCAAGGGGGCAAGCTGGGATTTTTATTCAAATAAATAGACTCCCATTCACCAGCGCCACTTTGCCTGCTGCGAGCTGCTGCGAAATGCTATGATAAATACGTCTGGCTTTGGCTGGGTGAGTGGTGGACTTACACAGGTCAGGGCCTGTGGCCTCACTGAGGCTTTAGTGAGATTGCAGCATCAGAGGTGGCCACCAAAAAAAAGAACAAAAAAAAAAAAAACTCCTTTGAGCAGATGCAGAATCAAAGTATTCTCAGAGCTGACACTGTGAGGAAACAATTGTGTTCTTCCAGTAATTGTCAGTTCTGCTTTTCTGCTGTTCTGTGCTGTTGTATTTAATAAAGGCGTGTATAAGTAGCCAACTGTCATAGCAAAGTAGCTGGTTTACATTTAGTTATAATTAAAGACAAACAAACTGATACTGTGCATGCAAGACGTCAAATGAATAGGATTCATTTTATTCTTCTGAGGTGGATGGGAGCGGGGGAAGATCAAAACAAAATGTGCCACATTAGCGATGCGTGTTTCTGTGTGTGTATGCCTGTGTATGCGTGTGTTTGTATTTGCCTTCGTGTGTGTGTGTGTATGTGTGTGGGTGGGTGTCTGCACTCGGTGTCACTAAGCATTCTTGTCAGAAATCTGACCTTTTACGCCATACATAATTAAGGAGGGACTTTTTGTTTATTTTCTTTAGCAGCTTGCCGAGTCAAAGCCAGTATAATTAGATCACCAATTACCATTTAATTAATTTCAGTCTGAAGTCTCATTTTGTCTAGGCACTGGAGTGAGCCCAAATGGTGAGGCAAACAAAGGCAAGGCTATTACCAGCCTGTCTGGCCTATTGTTGAAGCCTCTCTGTGTTTATGGCCAGGGAATATGGATGAAACATGAAACAAAGCCTGCTAATCCACAGGAAGAGAAGTCAACACCGCAGCCCCGTTCTATTGATAGCATTGTGTCAGAAACACGCGAACCCGAGTGTGATTTATTTTGTTCATGATTTAGAATAACACGTCTTGTGCTACTGTTGGTGAGGATGCAGTCTACATTTGTGCATCCCAGCAGTAATCCAAATTATTTGGGCAGACTCTGCCAGAAAGCCATAGTTCAGCCTCCAAAACATAAATAGACATTGTGAGGACTTGGACACATGTCTGTTAAAGTGGAAGAAAACACAAATGTCACTCAGTTTAGTGAGAGCAGTTTGCAACTTTATAATTTAATAAGGTCTTTTTTAAAAAATAAATAAATAAATAAATAATAATAATAATAAGTTTATTTGTATGGCATATTTCATGGAAATATGCAACTTAAAGTGCTTAACAAAGCAAGATCAGGTGACAATAAAAGAAGAAAAAAAATAGCTATAGCAATAAGTGAGAGAAAAACAAACTGTCACCATACAACATTAACAAGATAGGTATTTAATATATTGTTAAAAATTCCAAGGGACTTTGCAGTTGTAAGTTGTAAGGTAAGGGAGTATTCCAGTTTAGTGCAATAAAAACAGAAAGCAGCCTCACCTGATTTCATGTGTGATACTTCATGAACTTATAAAAGAACGGCAGTAGAAGATCAGAGATTTCTTGTTGGGACATAAGATGAAAGGCAGTCACAAATACATGTAGGTGCAAGATTATGGAAGGCTTTGCAGATAAGTAAAAGGCCTTTAGAATCAATTCTGCAAGATATAGAAGTGCAATGATGTGAGCAGAGGTGTTGTGTGATCTCTCTTTTTGCACTGGTCAGAATTCTGGCTGCAGCATTTTGACATAACTGTAATTGTACAGTTGTAATTGTAAAAAAATGTAATTTTCTTGGGAGATAAGTAAAAACAAAGTGGAAGTTATCTCAGCAGCTTGTAACAAAAACATTTATCAGCATTTCAGCATCACTCTGAGTTAAAATGGTTTAATTTTGGCATATTTCTCAGATGAAATAATGATATTTACGCAACCTCATTAAACAGCCGATAAAATTAAAATCAGAGTCTAAAATCACTCCCAGATCTGTAACGTGCTGTAATTTGTTTGGACAGGCTAGCAAGCTCTGACTAAAGTCTCTGCCTCATTTGTTTTAAAAACACCAAATGCTGACATCTGGTGAAACAGGGGAAAGAGCTTTTAAAGAATTGGGGTTTGAAAACACAGATATATAGTTGTGTATCATCAGCATAAGATATATTTGACATTATGGTGACTAATTATGTTAGAATTTATAATAAATTAAAAATACTGTTATGACATTGACAGTGTCATGTCAACACTGAGATCTGGGGATGCCAGTCTTAGATTTCTGATGTCTTTATTATATCTATTTGTAATGAGTGTTAATAGGACGTAATATAATCAGTGGCTTATCAGGATCTGTGTTGCTATGAACAGACAGACAAATGTTCACTCTCACTTGTCTGCTGTCAGTCCCTCCATCACCTCCACGCGGCGTCAGCAGAAATCAGACTTCTTATCCCTCGCAATCAACAAATGATGTCACAGATGAGATGTGTCCTACCAACACTGTCTCCCATTCTTCAGCTCTCCATTCTCTCTCATACTCGGCTTTCTTTTTCTCACAGTCTGAAATCATGTTTAATTTGGATACTGGCCTCCTTCGGCAAATTAGCAATTAGAACAATTTTGTGGGAATATGTATATGTGTCATTAGTTTTCCTGCCAATTAATAGCTGGAGCAGGGGGTCAGGCTAGAATTTTCCACTTGACTGCTGCTCCAGTACGGAGGCTTGGCGCTTGGCTCGGAGCCGCCGCAGCTGCTGGAAGCCATGCTATACCTTTGGAGCACTTGCCATAATTAGTTTACCTTGTAGCCATTATTACTCCTCAGCCCGCCCAACCCATCCACACTCACAGTGGTAAAACCAGATATTCTCTGCATAAGGCTGTGCATGCAAATACTGCGAGACCGTTTTTACCGCGGCCATCGTGGCCCTGATGATGGAGGTCAGTCAGATACAGTAGTTAATCATCAGATCACCTCCATAAGCAGCTCCTAATTAGAGTCCTCACAATACAATTTCAGCTTGTAATTAGCCCAGATTGGCTTCTTCCTCTGGCTGCCTTATTAGCAGGGCTGCTCAGCGGTAGGTGAGAATCACACTGTCATTTTTCAGAGCTGCTCAGGCCGCCCATCTTCCTTTCTCTACTCACCCTCACTGGTTACCATGCTGCGGACCCACGGTGGGTGAATGAGGTGGAGGGGGAGTGTTGTCCAAACAGGACAAGAGGGACAAAAGATTAAACAAAGGCGGTGAAACAGAAAGCTGGGAACAGGCCTGACACGGCAGCAAGAGCGAGGGAGGGAGGAGAGAGTGGAGCGTGAAGAATAGAGGAGGTGGGGAGCAGAGGAGTGGGGCTCCGGGGTTGTTTTCCAAACATTTAGCGAACGTTCATGGATCATCTCAGGGCCCGCCTGCAATTAGAGAGGGAGATATGCATAGTCAATGAGGCATCTAAGACACTGGGGTAATTAGAGGACTAACCATGCTCCTGTCTGTCTTTCTGTCTGTCTGTGTTTCTCTGTTTGTTTGGTCTTGATCTGGTTTCCAGCTCAACTTGGTGTCCAACGTCACGTTGTCCAAATCGGCCCCTGAGGCGTCTCCTCCTTTGAGCCTTCCCCAGACCCCCACCACGCCCACAGCACCCCTCACACCCCTGTCCCAGACCCACTCCGTCATCACAGCCAACAGCCTCCACAGCGTGGGCCCCATGCGACGGCGCTACTCAGAAAAATACAACATGCCCATCTCTCCAGGTACTGCAGGACGAACACTCACACTCAAGTGTATCAGAAAATACATAGAATCTGGCCTGTTTAACAACTTACCCTA
Source organism: Epinephelus fuscoguttatus (assembly GCF_011397635.1). Lineage (NCBI taxonomy): Eukaryota > Metazoa > Chordata > Actinopteri > Perciformes > Serranidae > Epinephelus > Epinephelus fuscoguttatus. Next base: position 42,823,404 of record NC_064752.1, read on the forward strand.
TATAGTGTATCTGTACTGTACTGAGCCGGGCAATGTGGAGGTAGTGGGTAAAGGCAAATAATATAGCAACAGTCTGGTAATGTAATGCAGCCTTTAAAACCATGAAAAGACAACACTAAGGATATCACAATATCCAAAATCTAAGATGATATCTAGTCTCATATCACAATATCAATATGATATTGATATATTGCCGTGCCCAACTCTGTATACTTTATACACAGCTATGTAATCATGCTAATATTTGTGTTATTAGCCACTAATAGTACATCACTGTTGACACCTGATCATTTTATTCTATGTTGACACGGTTTGTGTTTGTTCCCTGTGTGCAGATCTCAGTCAGAACAAAGAGTTTTACATGAATGCAGATGTTAGACCGCCGTTCACGTACGCCTCACTAATAAGACAGGTAAGGACTCCACTTGTGCCTTTTAATCTGTCAAATTTTAAACATCCTCCACCCTGTCTAGTCACAGCAAGACACACAGCAGATGAGCTATTTAGAAAGCCACAAGCTCCATTTGTTCAACTTATTCCTCTGTTTCCCTCCTTGTTAAATTTTGAATGCAATTTAGAGAGAGGGGCAGATTAACCATCTTCAAATGAGTGCAAGAATGCGTACGGGATTCAAAAAACAGCCACATATGACAATTGCATTTGATTAAGCATTTCAGTGGCTGTGATTATTACCAAATTCATTTCACACAACAGTAGGGATGAACCTGTTTTAAGATGGCCAGTCAATTATCGCCGGGCCGCAGTAATCTGGGATCTCAGGAATTAATCTGCGCCGGCCATAATTGCCGCCCTGTAATCTGCCTGAGAAATGTTTTTGCTTGCCCTTCATTTACACCCACAAAAGAAAATATATTCAAATCTGCCCGTTTTTGTATGAGAAGTGCAGAAGACTTCTATAAACAGAATAAGCTGTACACTTTACATTGTCACTCTCTGTGCTGTTTGTGTGTTTTCCCTCCAGAGAACACACACACACACAAACCTGCACGCCTCTTGTGAATTATTGATCACTTTGTGAAGGGAGCAAAATTGTAAATGTTTGTTTCTGTCACTGTTCCTCATCCAGGCAATCCTCGAATCTCCAGAAAAGCAGCTAACACTAAACGAAATCTACAACTGGTTCACACGAATGTTTGCATATTTTAGGCGCAACGCAGCGACGTGGAAGGTAATTCTGCTGTTCTTCCTTTATACCAGCATCGGAGGAAAAGGAGACGTTGTGTTGATGTTGGGGAGAATCAAATGATAGCCAGGCATAAATGAACCTTTACCCAAACACATAACAATACTCCACTTATTCTGTCCAAATGAACCACCCTTTAAACAAACAATAGGAACCACATAGAAAAACCAAGGAGAGGGATATGTGCATGCTTGTAAAACAAAAAGAGAAAGAGAGAAGAAAAATGAAAGAAACGATTTCCCTGTAATATGCAGGGATGTTCTGGTGGTGGGCGGCATTAGTTTAACATAGTGGTGCTCTGCCAGTGACTCCTGGCTGAGCCCCTCACACTCACTTCAGAAGGGAACACTCTGTTTTCCAGCAGGCCACAAACACAACAAAAACACAAGTCAGACAAAGTCAGCTTTGAATGAAGAAAACAGTAATGAAGCACTGAAAGCCTCCTCTAAGCTTTAGCTGATTTGTCATACACACACATAAACACGCTGCCACCACCCTGCTCCACCCCCGTCCTCCATCTCACACTTACTGACAGCCCTTCCATAGGGGCACATTGGTGTTATAACCACTGGATTCCACAACTCACTCTGTCTCTACACACACACTTAGTATACACACGCACTCAGCAGAGCTCCTGCAATAACAAAGGGATGATATATGCAGGTCTGCTTCATGCCTAAATGATTTGGATTGGACACTGGCTTTAAGTTTTAATAGCTCTTTTTTTCCTCACATTGTAACGGGGAAATGACCTGAACCTTTTCTACTCAGTGAAAATATTCTGAATATCTCACTGATCAGAAAAAGGAAGCTTTGTAAATGATAAGGACAAAAGAGAATGTCAGTAACTCTATTGCCATGGAAACCAAGAAATATTTATATATTGTTTAGGTCATTTGAAACTTCAGGGCCATTTACTGCCAATAACACTCTGCTTTATTTATTGTTTTCATTCAGGTTTCATCCAGTGCTTGTCAAAATATTTCTTCTTTGATATGATTTTTGTTTCTTTACTCCCCATGCAGACATGTTTAACTGTACTGATAGCAACCTTTTTCTTTCTCTCTTTGTGTTTTTACACCAACTGCAGAATGCAGTCCGGCATAATCTTAGTCTTCACAAGTGTTTTGTGCGAGTAGAAAACGTAAAAGGGGCTGTGTGGACAGTCGACGAAATAGAGTTCCAAAAGAGACGGCCTCAAAAGATCAGTGGGTAGGTTTGGCCCTTTTGAGCGTCTGTCTCACTGATGGGAAGAGGCTGCTGCTGCTGCTGCTCCATCTCATTGTCTGTGTGCCATAACGTCCAAAGACCCCGCTTGCTTTGGTGTGCTCCCCTTCATGCTTTAAGAAGCCTTTTGGTGATGCCTCATAACCCACAGTGGCTTATTTTCATTTTGATCCTCACCCTGTCCCCCACCTCCTTGTGTGTGTGTGTGTGTGTGTGTGTGTCTGTCTGTCTGTCTGTCTGTGTGTGCCCGGCTTCTGTCTGTCCTGTCCATCACTGCATCTGCATCTGGCTGTCCCCCCTCCCTCCCCTCTGCTGCTGGTTTGCTTTCCCAGGGTGCCATTCGCACCAACCTTTCCCTGCATAAGTGCTTTGTGAGAGTAGAGGATGAGTTTGGGTCCTTTTGGACTGTTGATGATGAGGAGTTTAAGCGCGGCCGCCACATACAGCGAGGCCGTCCTCGGAAATACGCCGCTGATGAGAACTTTGACGAGCTGCTCGTACAGTAAGCACTTCCGCCTGCCCTGCAACCTCCAGAGGCCCCTGGCCCCACCTGCATGCACCCCCTGCCCTCCCTCCATCAGTGTTGTCATCATGCTTTTTGTGTTTAGCTTCATGCATCATGCTTTCACAAGCCTCCATCAACCTGTTCTTCCTTCTCAAAGCGTTGAAGATGTGGTATTGTCAAGTGATTGAACATCTTAGAACTATAGCCACATTACTACGCCTGTAAATGTATTTAGTGCTTATACAAAGTGCATTGATTTCTTTTTATGAAATAAGATACCATAGCTGAGGAATGCACGCTAGGTGAGACATGAGTCTGTGGTTGTAATTACATTTTTCCTCTTGCAGAAGTCCAGCCTTAGTGAAGAACATTCAGACCAGCTTGGGCTATGGTCCGACCCTCTCTGCTGCCTTCCAGGTAAAAATAAAGTGACCTCATCCTTCGCTGCCTCACTTAAAACTTTTAAAGGCAGTAAATAATAAAAGTTTCTCTCCATCTGGTATGCCCACTCACCTCCTCTTTGTTTTTAAGGGGTTGTACCGGTGTGAAAAGAGTGATGGGCATCTAAGAAAGTGCTGACAACTCTCTTCCGTTTCACATTTAATGCTCCGGGCTTTTCTTTTCAGGCTTCAATGGCAGAAAACAACATACCTCTATACACTACTGCTTCCATTGGAAGTCCCACCCTCAACTCCCTGGCTAACGCCATCCGCGAGGAGATGAATGGAGCGATGGACCATGGAAACAGCAATGGCAGTGACAGCAGCCCGGGACGCTCGCCCCTGCCAGCTATGTGAGTGGCACGCACGCTTTCTGTCTCTACCACAGTCTGTGTAAGAAAAGAAAAGCAACACAGAGCATTTAAGATGCTACTGAGACACTCTAAATAGATTCAAATGATTTCAGTGCCCACCCAAAATGTTCTGTAGTGACCTAATACATGGCATTAGATGAAAGAGAAACAATGAGGACAATAAATAAAGTGAAGAGGGTGATATTGGAGTGGTGTGTGGGGGTCATGGCCAGAGCTGTGGCTGGCCTCCCTGCCGAAAAGGAAACTCCACCTTTTTCGAAGGGAAGAAAAAGACCGGAGCCCCTCTGTTATTTCAACAGCGAGTTTATGAACTCTCCTTTATGTGTCCTGCTGTCTGTCTGAGTCTCACCATAATCAGCATTCCAATTTGTTAAAATATTTACAAAATGCCAGAACGCAGAGTGACAGAGCTGCTGGCTCGGACACGGCGAAACGCGAGCCTGCAACACATTCAGAAAGCGCCTCTGAGCCTGCTGAAAGAAAAACAACACAAAAGCATAATTAGTCTGGAGGACATCATCCAAGATTCTCATGTAGGAAAGTTGCGGTCGGCCTGGAAACCGCAGCTCCCCGTTCACTTGTTGTATAGGAGTGTCTGCTAAGTTGTTTGAAGCCTAAAATAATACAGCACACGCTGCATCGTTTCCAGATGTGGGGGCAGACCACCGATGCGCGGCGCGGGTAGACTCGGGGATGGCCTCCTGAAATGTCTGAGCTTGGGGGAAATTCAGCCTGAAAACAAAAAAAAAAAAAGGTGCAGTAATGAGCTCCTGGCCAAATGGAGGAAAGTGCCATCCCTAATCACTGTGAACATAGCTCTGAGCATGGCTGTGGAACAGGAAAGGCAGAGACAGGATGGGTGTGCTGGCCTAAAGGCAGCCTGCTTCTCCCTCTGCCCCTCTGCTTCTATCTTTAGGCTGATGGAGCTCACAAACCCGCTCTCCATAATTATGTCTATAAGCTTTATGCAAGCACAAAATGAGTTAAATCTGTTTTCCTTTGCTTTTAAAGAACTTTATTCTCTTATTAACAAAACATACCTGCTGTTTCGCGCCTACAGATCGAGCGTTAAATGCAACATACAGTAGCTCCATCTCTGGAAGTCTCCTCCTGCTCACATGTTTCACCACGATGCTTTGGCTCACACCGCTCCAAATACAAGTTCATCACCAGTGTTCACTGTGTAACAACATGTGTTTCCCACATGTGCCAGTGTGCCGCTGGTCGACAGGACACAGCTTTTTAACACAGCGAAGAAACCAGAGCACTTCTCTTCTGTTAAACAGCCAGACGAGAATCAGGTATCCAGAGAAGGCTAATTATGAGCAAAGTGTAGAATCAGCATGCAGTTCAATAGCATAATAATAACAATTTCATGTCTGCCCCGCAGCCACAGAGTCAGACCTGAGGCAACGGCACTTGTGGAGTTACTTTGATGTGAAAATGATAGAAAAGCTGACTTTACTTTTTCCCCTTTTTATAATTCACACAAAAAATATGTCAGCTCATTAGCATACGAGTGTCTCCATCACATTAGCCGCAAATCACACAAGACATCCCGGTGTGAATAAATCAAATGCGGGCTTTGGTGATGAAGAATGTGCCAGTTGTCCCTTGTTGTTGTAGTAAATGAGCCCGGTGCCTCATCCTGACACCGCTCTACCTCCACTACAGCAGCCTGGCACCGCGGGTTAGAGCGGTGAGTCCCCTGCAGCTGCTCATAATGTTTTTCTTTTTTTTTTTTTCTCCTCCTTTCTGCCACAGCCAGGCCCTCCTCTCCCCCTCTGCTTTATTCCTGCTCTGTTTCTGTAATGAGAAATTTGGCAGATCTCATCTCTTTAGTGGCTCTTTTGCCCAGGCTGTGAGCTGGGGGGGCTCATGTTTTTGCCTTGTTTACAAGTGACAGCGTTATTATTCTCATAAGGGCTCTGTTTCTTATCACAGTGTTGTGCCGAACGCGCCGCTGCTGCTCTCCGCGCGCGCCTTTCCTGCCAGCGCTTTTCTTCCCTTATTGACACTTGGTTGAAAATATGCATTAATTCTGGAGTTTAAAGCATGTACGGTGGTGTCTGGTCGCTGTGTTTGCTTGAAGTTGATTAATGATAGAAGCCGGCTCGGGGTCGTCCTCTGGAGACCCGCCTCGCAGGTTGTGCATGTTAACGAGCAGGAAGGGGAACACACAGCGCGCCGCTGATCCTCCGCCACCAGGAGGCTGACAACGGCAGCCCACTCGCTCTGCAGAGTCCATTCTCTCCTCTCCTCGTCTCACGTTGTTAATCTTCCTCATTTATCAATTCTAAGTGAATACCCTGTTGTCGGTTGCCATGAAAATAAAAAGCCTGCAGCTTTGCCGGGATTGGAATACCTCAAAAGAAAGCTGAAATTATCATCAGCACCAGTGAGGCCCCCACTCACAGTCTCATTGAAGCCAGACATTTGTTTTTGTTCCCCTGTTTCTTTCTTTATAAACAGAATCAGCTCAGGTCTGTATCGTTTTGTGCCTGCGTGTGTGAAAGGTTATTAAAAAAAGAAAGTTAGTAGAACTGGAGCCATATTTTTTCTCTCTGCTCCTCCTCCAGGCATCACATCAGCGTTAAGGAGGAACCACTGGACCCCGAAGACCACGAAGGGCCCCTCTCCCTGGTAACAACCGCCAATCACAGTCCGGATTTCGATCACCACAGAGATTACGATGACGACCAGGGCCACGACGACATGCTGTAAGGCTAGCGCCGCCCCCTCTCCCCAGCCTCAGAGGCAGAGGCAGTCTGGGTCATCTGGGAGACGGAAATGCTCCGCAGATAACAAACACTGAACTGCAGTCTCAGCCACTGATGATGACAGCACTCAAATGTCTCCGAGTTAACTTTTTAGTGCCATTACAACACATAGCAAGAACACACACATGAGAAAAACACACACACCCCACATGAGGGATTTTTTTTCTGATTACTTTCTACTTTTGATTTAAGTAAAACTTTATTTCTACTCATGTGCGGGATGGACTTGTTTGGTACGGGGGGCGTTCGCGGTCAGAGACCCTCGCCGTGCAGCCAGGACGGACTGCACCCAGCGGACTGCAAGAGGGGTTGTGTCTCTACCCCCTCCCACCCCTCTGCTCTCTCTCCCTCCCTCTCTCTCAGACACACACATCTGACCACAAACTCAAGAGAGAGAGAGTGACTGACGTTTAATTTACACCGCGTGTGAGAACGGAGCGAGTGCGGACTTCTGTTCATTGTCACTGCCTTCAACACTTCTCATTGGTTTGATTCCATCTATAGTGGGAGGGATGTTTTTATTTGGGTGTATTTTTTGTGTTGGGGGGTGAGAGGTTTAAATATCAACATAATGTGTCTTTTTCCATTCAATGCTGTTATTGATGTTGCGTCTTTTTTGTTTTTATGATTTCTTTAAACTGATCAGACCTCATGCCCATGCTGTGGAGATTCTGTGTGGTCAGCACTTGATGATGAATGTTTATGATTTCCTTTCATGTTGTTCTTTTAAGACACACACACATGAAGCCGAATGTCACATACCAAGTAGTGTTTTTCTGTCATTTATTCCACAATCTTCTAAAGAAAAGAAAAAAAAGTCACCACTCTGACGTGTAGCCGCCCCCTCACCCCCTCCTTCATCCCCCTCCCCCTCCTCCACCCCCTCCTCCTGCTCATGAAGTCCATTGGCAATGCACTACTCGTAATGAAGGCTCTCTCCACGCATCAATGAAGTTTAATTTAAGATGCGAATGAATGACAGAGAAATCATGCAGGTTATGATTTATCCTTATGAAATTATACTTTAAAACAGCCCCTCACGGCAGAGCATGTCGAGCCGCAACAGAATTTCTGATCACCCACAAGCTCTGGGGTTTTTTTTTTTTAAAAAAGCAAAATGAAAATGTCAGGTGTGCGCCGGAGAGATAATGATTTAGACCAACTAATTGTGATTCCTGAACACAACCGTCATTGTTAATCAAACGTGTCTGCTTTTCCACGCTGTAATTTCATTCAGCGCTCCGAGATAAACGTGCATTCCCTGTAGTTTTATTTGTATCGCGCGCATGACCAGTTTTAAGTTTCAGTCGAGTGTTGAAAATTGCACGCCGGATGAAACGCTCGTTTTCTTTCATAAAGGGTGTTAAAAAAAAAAAAAGAAATCACCAAGACCTGCAATAAGACCTGAACATTGCACATTCCAGCATTTGACAGCCATCGTAAAGGGCCCAAACATACAGTACATTTAGGGAGTGTGGATGCCTCGACGTTCAATGTCACCCAAAAAGCCAATAGTTGTAGTCCACAGCATTGAACTGAGTGGAATCCACATGTGGTTTTTATGATGCAGCAACAACAAATTCCAGCATTGGTAGGGAGTTAAATTTTACAGAGACCACGAATTTCAAGACTGCAATCAACCACTTTTAATTTTTATTTATTATTATTATTATTTTATGTTTTATTTGGCTTTTTTATGTGTTTGAATATCTTGTTCTGTGACTACCAAAGATAAACTACAAAGTCAATGTTGTGTGTTCCATGCAATAGCAGATAAGGCCAAATATCTCCCCTCCATTCTCTCCCATCGGACGATCCAAGCAGCTGCAATGGAGCCGGTGGCAGACAGAATCGAGGGAAACGCTCCTCAAACTGGTGTTTTCATTCATTTTTTTTTTCTTTATAAAAACCAAAGGGGATGTCTCGACCAGGACAGCTGCAGTCATGTTTGCAGTGACCAAAACTGAATGGGAGGCGCTGACAGTCTGACTACACGATGACCAAATTAGGGAAACTTTTTTTTTGTCTTTGGGCCAGTGAGTGGAAAAGGGAGCTTTTTCTTTTTTCTTTCTTGGGTCAGGAGCAGATTTGTGTGCAACATAAAGGGTATGTAGATAAAGTGGAAAAAAATATACTGGTAAATGGGAAAAGCTTTGCAGAGAACAATGTGAAACGGATTCTATACTTCAACTGGACCACACAATGATTCAATGTTTCTTTTATTCCTTATTCATTTGTATCCTTTGAAATGATTGTATGCCACTTCTTAGGGGTCTTTTTGGCGAGACTTTATGATTGTGTTTTAGTTTCTGTCAACTTATTACTTTTTATATTAAAAAAACACTCCTGTCAACTAATAAGCTGGGTACAAGGTACTTTATGGCAGTTATTGTTATTTTATTTTGTTAAGTTCACCGCTCATTAACTAAGAAAAAAAAGGAAAAGGGCAATCTGTGGTTTCCAGAAGTTGTATTTAATATCCAGGCAGCTGTGGGATGGGTCAGTTACAGCCGGGCTAGGATCGTGAGAACAGGGCCGAGCTCATCCACAAACCCCCAGTCATCTGGCTGGTTTGTTTGGTATTCGAAAAGGAGGAAAAGCGCTGGTAGATTAGAACATTCTCAGCATGTGTAGCTTGACATTACTAAAGATAACAGCATGAGAAAACCGTTTGTACGCATACCTCAGTTCAAACCTATAGGGAATGATTCAATTAAACGAGAAAATAAATAAACATTTCACTCAGTTGCACTTAGTTGTACGTCTTGCATGTGTAGTCTGATATTGTAGAGAGAAAACTACAAAAAAAGAGAAAAAAAGAAAATGAAATTAGAGCTTGTTTATCTTAAGGGTTTCATCCTTTTTTTTTTTTTCTTGCCAAACCAATCCAAACCTCAGGCCTTTTGTTCACGGAAACATCACCCAGCTGTGTGTGGCACCATTCATCCTGTCAAAGTCTGTTCTCTGATGGGTTGTTTTAAGGGCGTTCCAATATTAGGTTGTACATACATGTCGGTATAGCCTTTGTCTTTTTCCTGTCTTTTCCTCTCTCTCTCTTTCTCTTTTTATTTTAAGATCAAAAAATACATTTGTGTTATGATGTTTGCTTTATCGCAACTGCTTTGTATTAACTATGAAATAGCTATGAGAAAAACTGCTGTATGTATTGGAATAGCAAACTGTGCTGCAAATGTATTTTACTTAGTAATCCTTGCTTTAAAAAAAAAAAAAAAAAGAAAAGAAAAAAAAAATCACATCATCCACGCAGACATCTGGGTGAGCTGGGCAGGGGCAGGCTGGGGGGGATCGGGATTATCCCCGATTTTGGATTTTAAACTGTAATATAGAAAACAGACTTTTCTCTGTTATCATTGACCTAAGCATTTTGTACAGATTTTTTTTCCCTCTTTGTGTTAAGCTGTTTTTTGATACTTCCTTTTGATGGTCCAACCACTGCCTTCTGTGGCTGTATGTTAAAGATTACTGCTCTGAGAAAAGGGCAGACAGGTATATTTCCTCTACAAGACGGAGATATCTTGCATGACTAATCCCAGGGTCACAGAGATGGGGGGGATGGGGGATATGTTTTAAGTGGTCAGTAATAATATAAGGGTGTATCAATCTAATGATATTTTATATGAAATTAATAGGAAAAAGAAAAAAATATGCAGTGCCAAGATGTAAAGAATATTGTTAAATGCTGTTTTCTCTTTTTGTTTGAAAAGTTCATTTCACTCGCGCATCAAAGATGTGTCCTTCTCATCCGTGTCATAAAGGTAAAATCACACACTTTGTTTTGGCATCAAGATATTTATATTTTTATCTCAAGGGTCATTGTAAATGAGTCAAACCAAGCACAGCAGGCAGGTCAAAGGTCAGACGCAGCTGGAGACTTAACGTCCTGCAAACTGCGGCCGCGTGGCATCGGATCCCCCCAACATCACACACTGGCACCCGAGCTAAAGACGCCATTGTTTCATCCATCACCAACCATCCAGCCCGCTGTCATTCCGTCCCCCTCTCTCACTCCTCTCTCGCACCACGCTTTGGTTTTCTCCAGATGGAGGGGGAAGGAGGGAGAGAGGAGGGGAAAGGAGGGAGGGGGGAGGGGGGGCAGCCCAGGAGCTGTCACGGTGCTCTCATCCTGCAGCAGCTTTTCTTTTTTTTTCTCTTTCTTTTTTCTTTGAAGATGTACTCTGTAGTTTCTTTTGCCTGTTTTTTTTTTTTTTTTATAGAGAAATATTATTGCTCATCACTTCCATCAGTCTGTAACCTCCTCATCATTCCTTGTCTGTCTGATGCAGACCACTCTGTTGTAGTCAGTGGCGATGACTGACGTGAGCATTCTAAACATGCAATAAAATGCTGGTTGTTCAGATCGTTTGCTCCAAGTCTCTCATTCTATCTGTTCTGTACAGTGTTGCAATATGGACCTGCAACTTCTAACCGTGTCACTTGCAGTTGAACTCTAGTGCAGAGTGCAGAATTAAATATTAAGTTTAAATACAGTTACTTTTTATTTTGACTCGCACATGCAACTGCACTTTTTGCATCATTAGTAAGTCCTCATAATGTAAAACACCAGCTTTGTGTTGAGCTGCATTTTACTGTGAAGTCAAGCAATGCATCACAAGTTAAGGGAAGATATTTTTGACTGACACAAACTCATATTATTGTGTTAACAATAACAGAGTATGAATATAACCCTTCTCAGTGCTGTTTCCTCATCATTTTGGCCTGCAGAACAGTTTCACACAGACCTGTGTTTGTCATCCGCAGCAGGACTCTCGTCTCAGCCTCAGCATTAAATTATATCGTAATTAAAAAGAGACAGTTAAACTGTCTTTTCCTAACAGCAATTTAGGTAACTGCATTTGATAAGCTATAAATTGTAACAGCATTAAAATTCCAGAAATAATAGCGATATGGATTTGGTGACGGGAGCTAATGCTGATGACCAGGACTTGGGTTTTTACGACGGAGGCACAGGTCATGTTGGCCACTAAACAGGAGACAGAGATCAAGTCTAAGCACTTTTAATCTTGTGAAACAAGCAATTACAAATAGTTGCATTGATTTGTTAAAAAGCTTTAGGTGACATAAATCGTTTCTTGCTTAGCTTATTGCTGGAAAACATAAATGTCAAGTGTATTATTAATTAAGGCCTTTGAAAGACAAGATTTAATGGAAACGATATAAAATCACAAGCAATCTTTCCGTAGGCAGTATTTCACCCAACGCTCAGGATTCATGTGTATCAGTGTTGTTGTCATGACACTGATCACAAACTGGATCAGATAACATAAAATCAGAGGGAACAGAGTAAAAGAAACCAGTGTTTGTGTTTAAAAATCATCCAGAGCTGAAACATTCACATAAATTAATTGCGCAGTAACTTAGAGAGGGGCATTAACATATGATATTATTATAGACCATTAAGGTGGATGAAATATTATGGGAACAGTGGGTCTCTGTGGATATACGTGTACAGTGACATGATCAGCCAATACTGGCCCTCCATGTATAAATCTCAATCTCCCTGCACACAGTTGACAACACCTCAGTGGAACTTCATACATGAAACAAAACTTCATATTTTGGTGTTATTCCTTATCAGTCATTTTTCTACGGTGGCCCTGATAGCTCAACACACTGCAGATTAAAATTTAAAAAAAAAAAAAAAAAAAAAAAAAACACAGAGAAAACGCAACCAAATACAGAATCAGGCTCCAAGTAGCACCACATGACAAAAACTGTATCCAACCGACGCACACAGCCAGGACCAGCTTGTTGGATTTTGGCTTATAAAGTTATTGAAGTCGGCTACCAATCAGTGGCGTCGGAAAAATGAGCTAAAATGTAGTTTCATTTAATTTTACATCAGAATGGCATGATTCAGATATAGTGCTGTTAACCTAGCGTTAGGCTCTTGCTTATCATTAGCCTGCCGATTTAGATAATCTGACGAAAACTATCTTAGTTAGTTGGTTATTGTTACTTTCAGAATTGTCACCAAGTAAAGGATAAAAATAAACGCAAATTGTTTAATTAATGGTTTTAGTTTATGGTTTAGATGGCATGAATAATATTATAAAATGCACGCCGACACTTTTTGTGATGAACCAACGGGCAGCAGTTACATGATTGTTGGCTAATGAACAAATTAAGCGAAGTGATGGGTTTCATTTTATCATGTAAGAAAAACCTGTTTAACCTGCTTGTCTCATATAATGGACTCTGAAATGAACTATCAATGTTAAAGCCAGTTAACGTTAGCTTGTTTCACAATTCATTGTATGTATTTTGTCAGATTGTTTGAATCAGCAGGCTAATACCAAGCAAAAGGCTAACGCTATCCGGTGTGTTTTCTGTGTTTGCAGCCATGTTTTGTAAAACTGGTGACAAAGTTTTACAAATTTGATTGACTTTTTCTCTAATTTTCACACTTTCCGTGGCAAAGAAGCTTTGAATGAAACAAACCAGTGTTTAAGTACAGTTCTCGTTTTTCTCATTTCTGCGAAGGTCAGTTGACAAAAACACTTTCTCATGTACCTGTATTTATATCCCTAAGCAGATAGTTCAGGTTCATATCCGCCCAAGTTTCAAAATGTCCACCTCAGAGATTTCTGCCTCAAGTGGTGGCGGGCGATAACACAAGATCTGGTGCTGAGCTGAAGTAATGAAAACAAATGAAAACATAAGCATGTCTTCACACCAGGTCTATACTAAAAAAAAAAGAGTGCCTCTAAATTGCACATTCAAAACATGCAATCTGTTATTTTAAGATCTGAAGATAGACTTTTTTTTGAGTCAGGCAATGCCTGGCCAAATCACAAATGTGAATTTGTGTGGAACCTCTTAGTTCATTTTTAATTTCCAAGGAGCATTATCAATGGCTGTAGCCCAAAATGCCTCTAAGCAATCGCAGAGACCTACAACCAGTTAGAGTAACGAAACATGATGTAGTACTCAGGGGGAAAAAAATATAAACTGACTACAGCTTGCAGAGATGAGTCTGAGTCTGAGTTTCTTTTTGCTAGACTAGGTTTATGCTCACTGTTGTGTCCCCAGCACAGGAGCTAAAAAAAGATGTCATCATGTATTTTGCGTTAAATGCGAGTTGCAGTCATAATTGCAAACCAGCCCAGTGTTAGATAAACGTTGTGATTGGCCCAGCCAGAGCGAGGTGGACTAGAAATCTGTCCAAAAGGGGGGCAGAGCAGATCCATCTGCTGGAGCAAATAAAACATGAGCTTCCAGATACATCTGGTTCCCAGACTGTAGACTTTCAGCACACTGCCCTCACTAGCTAGGATATACAGTCCCTGTTCTTAACCGACCACAAAGCTGTGATTGGTTGATTTTTAATCAGTGAGCACAACAACAGATATATCTATGTCACTCAACAACTCAGGGCCCATTTTCATTAGGAATAGAAAACACAGATACATGAAAGTATTCACAGTCATTTAAAGTTTGTCTTTATTGTTAACGTACATAACTTTTCATCTATGTTTTTTCCATTCCTGGCAGAAATGGTCTCCCTTACAATCCAGGTTGTGAGTAGTATCTTGAAACCTGGGCAAATGCAATCAAAGTTATCTACAAACCTAGATACCACTTGAGGAAGTAAGTGTGAACTGACCCTGTAACACTGATAATTGCCTTCATTAATCACACATATTGCTATTTAACCTATCCAAGAGATGCTCCCTTCTCTTCTTGTCCGTCATGCTCTGCAGACATCAGACAGATCACCAGTTATATTATTTAGCTCCGTTATATTTGCAAAAACAAACACGGATGGCCGCTGTTCACTTTGCTCTAATTGAAGTGTGGCACAGCCTCATCCATTCACACAAGAGCTTCAGTCAAATAGTCAGAGCTGGCAAACTCCCAACATTGCAGTGAGGCAATTAGCAGTCCTGCAGTGTTTGTTATTCATGGTTTGATGTAAAAATGTGTTTATTAAGATGGGCTGCAGGCCCTGGTGTGCAATAGACCTGCTTGTAATTAGATTCCAATTATTTGTCTGTTTCTGATATTGTAAACTGGCACTTACCACATCAGTTAAATTGACACACTGCACTGCTTGGTTTACTCGGTAATTAAAATGTGTTCTGTTAATTAGATGATGACCACTTTATTCCAGGGCTCTTGTGTTTGGGCTCCTCGGCGGCTCGCTGTTTGGATCATGAGTTGCCAGACGCTTCCCTAATCAGCCCTTGTTTTGTTTCAATTACCACCTGCTGTTCAAAAGGCATGCCTCGCTGCCCCTACCCTTACACACACACACACACACACACACACACGCACACACATATACACAACAGTAACACGAAGCCTGCTTTACTACCAGCTCCAGCTCCAACACAACAATCAGTAATTCACAGCTGGGCCTGCTTTCTTCTTTATTAGACGGCACAGCTAGGTTTCTAAGAGAGTCCAAGCTATTAAAAAGGGAACTAAAGCAAGATGAAAGTATAAAGGTACTTATCACATCAGTTAGCGGGCCTCGTGTGAGTAGCCAATGGTTAATTACACTCATTGAGTAAACAGCTGAGATGCTCAGATGTCTCCTTCTCTTGGTAACAGAGGGTTAAGGGTGGGGGAGCTGCTGAATCCACTGATGAGTTTGCTAACTGAAGATGACTAACAATGTAATGCAGGTGCTGTGATGGGAAACTGAATGTGGGTGTAGTGCTGGACTCGCTCATGTTGTTATAGCAACAAAAATCCCCAGATTTCTTCTCTTCCTTTCTGAGATCAGTTTAATGTTTGGCTGTCGGGACCACTTCACTCAAGTTTTATATGAAGCAATAAAGTTTATTCTTGACTTAGGAAATAATAGTTTGGCAAACAATCCCGACTTAGGGTCCATTTCCTGGCTATTTCCAGAGTTTTTTACCGTATCATACAGTCGTCATCGGCGGGTGGAGTCAGCTCAGTTAGTATGGAGTCATATCTGTGAGCTCATTAGCTGTTTCAGGACGTAAAGTCTGTGCTGAAACTAAGTGAACACTAATATCACAGGAAATACACGTCCAGACTTGTTTAGACAAGAAATGATGAAATCTGGGGACATGGGTGTATAACTGAATAGGCTTACCAGGCCCAGACTCAGGGGTCCAAGGGCTCAGGCCCATAAGCCAGAATCGCTCTTTGCATTTTTTGTCAAAAGGCTTGGTCATCATGTCAGTACCAGAGCCCCAAATGTCCTAAAACACAGAGAAACTAAAGGAATAGCCTAAACGTTCCCCTCACTATCCCCTCTCACTGCAGCTACAGGACTTTAGATGGACTGAGTCCTCTTTGCAATTTGGGCCCCTCAATTCCACAGCATGTTGTACCTGCACAAGGTGGGTTGGGGGGCCTTTTACACATCTGGACCTAGGGGTCCATTGTATCATAATCCACCAATGTCTGGGGATGTGTCATGTTTTTCTAACTGCCAACAGATCCCCAAAGCCGAGGTAAGGTGTGGCAACAGAAGCATTATCAACAAACGGCAAACTGATAGTTAATTAAAGCTTAGTTTATAGTTATTTCTGGTGAACACACACTGGAATTATGATTATTACTATAATTATTGACTAATTATTAGTAATGTAGTGTACTTTATGTATGTTATTTCAACAGTTCTTGGTTTTACACATTATAACATTTAATATACTCTTTTAAGTATTTGTTAATAATGAATAAATGATTTGTAAACCTTTGAGAAATAGTCAGTAGTCATCTATAAACATTACATAGATAGATGAAGCAGATATTACTTTGTAAACTGTCTGTAAACATTATTTGGATGGCTGTTATAATGTTGCAATTGATAACTACAATGCATTGTTAAATGGTTAATAAATACTGTTTAGTGAAACTATAAACATTATTTGAGCCACCATTAAAAAGTTGCAATGCATCAATAGACTGCTAAAATAAATGGCGGTGTAGTGGTTAGCACTGTCGCCTCACAGCAAGAGGGTTCCTGGTTCCTGTGCAGCGTTTGCATGTTCTCCCGCACGTCAGCATTTTCTCCAGATACTCCGCCCACCCCCCCACGACCCTCAAGATGATAAGCAGCTGTGGAAATGGATGGATGAATTAATAAAAAAATTATAAACATTATTAATTGTTATTTCAATGTTTTGTTGTTAACTAACATTTATTTAATATAAATTTACTATGTTTTAATGATATTTTTTTATAAAGTGTTATTGATTTGACTAAGAAGCCTTGTGCATCAAAGATTTATCATATTCCTAAAATGAAAAACAGATCAGTGAGCCACACTGTTGCTCTGGATGACATGGTCTTTGGTTACCATGAACACACACACTGTGGTTTATTTTTGACTCAATCCCACATACACCGTCCTGCTGCCCCAAATACTCAATCGAACACTAAATGTGGTTTAATGCTAAAAATAGTTCCCTACAGGTGCACTTTAAACTCTTTAAGTAACCTTTGTTTTGTTTTTTTAAGACATCTTTAGTAGGAACCATTGAGCTTAGGGTTAAATGCCAAAGACAGTACTGAGAGCTGGGATATGTTGACAATAACAAATTATAGAATATTGCCAGCTTTATCCGTTAAGGAGATTTGTTAAGTGATGTAGATGAGGGGTTTTGTGCCCTCAAGCATTGAAACAGCTGACATACTACCTGACTTCCTACAGATAACATCCCTTAGTTCTGAGCGCAAGAGAACCCTCAGGTCAATACTGTTGCCTGTTGTTTATATTATAAGTGAAAATGTAGTCAGCAAGGTGTGAGACTGCAGCCATGTCGCCATCAGTATATGATGTACTGCACCTTCACTAATAACCTAAGCATGTGGAGCAGGTGTAGAGAGCAGAGCCTCAGGTTGATCCTTGTCTGCTGTAAACAAAGTGACTCCCATGGTGAGCGGCACTCACTGTCCAACCTGCACCAGGCATTACTGTAAGAAATGTTTTGTTTGAATAATTGAAGAGATGCAAAACAACATGAATAATTACGTGCCGCTCTCGCACTTTGTGTCATAGTGAATTAACAGAGAAGTGGCTGCTGCTGGGAGTGTTTTAAAAGAGATGATAGACTTCTGATCAGGTGAGGAGAGTGTGTTAGCAGATTCAAGAGACTGATTATTTGTCTGGTTTCACACAGCCTGAGCTGGTGTTTCAAGACTGAAACATGTTTTCAGGAAGAAAACTACTTTAAAAATACCACACTGCAGTATGATATGTTTAAAGGAATGGCTTGACATTTTGGGATATATGGTAATCTGATTTGTTGCTGAGAGTTACATCCTTTTTCTTCCAAAATTAGTGTGTGATGTCGTAAACACACCAGAAAACAGGTAAGTAAACAGCAGAAATGAGCCTGGAGGCCTGTGAACATTTTATATTTTTTACTCCTTTTTTATATCTGTTACTTATTCAGTCTCTCTTTCAAACTCTTGGATGAGTAATTTGGAATGATGTTTAAGCACTGCTTGGACAGAGACAGACAGAATTGATGACATCGTCGTCATGGAATTGCGCATGAAAAAAAGGGGCAAAGATGAGTATGCCCACCCCGGTGTCATGTTACCATCACTAGAACTGGATTGGAACCGATTGGAGCTGGAGGTGATTAATACCTGTTACAGTATGCAGAGTCATTTGTCTCAGGAATGAATGCCAATTGTAACCTTTCCCACTAAAGACAAAAGCCAGATGTTAGTGGGTGTTGGTGGGAAATGGGCTGTAGATGAGACGATCAACACCACTCTCATGTCTGTGGGCCAAACATGAAGCTCCAGGCAGCAGTCGTTTAGTTTAGCTTAGCATAAAAAAGGGGGAAACAGCTAGTCTGCTGCTATACAAAGGTAACAAAATATAAAAATATTACAACAAATAAAAAAAAAATTATACCATGTCTATTGCAGCTTCCAAATAAGTTCAAAAATTGCCACCAAGAGGCACCATAATGGGAGATATGATAAACTCACTGTCTTTGGTTTAGATTTACTAACTGTTTGATGATCCAGGGAGCTTGGGTTGGTTTAAGAGTTGACTGATTAGCAGGATGTATGGAGAGATGCAGGATGCGGCTATAAACTGATTGTCTTGACTGTCAGGTAAAAAACAAAATTAAAACAAAAATCCACAAAAACATTCTCCAAATAAACAGGCCTTTGCAAAAACAAACGTTTAAATCAATGGGGTACTAATAACTACATCAAACAATAAAAAACTAACCACATAGGCAGCGGTTAAAGACAATAATCCCATGGCATCTTCCACACTTACTTCAGCACACCTGCCTTAAAATAAAGGTTCCCAAGATGCCAGGTCAGGTGGTGCCTTAAAGTGACTCAAAATAATAGGAAACTAGGACTTACTAGAAACGGCTCCAACAATGTCAGATGGTAAGCTTAAGAGGTGCTGTTCCCCCTTGTTTTCTTTGTGCTAAGCTAAGCTAACTGGCTGCTGGCTGTAGCTCTATTGATCTTCTCATTTAGCTACTTCTAAGAAAGTGAATAAGTGTATTACCCAAAGTGCAACACATTCTCACTCAGACTTTGCCACATATTGATGTTTTGGTCATGGAATTTCCATGTCCACATACGACGTGCAAAGTACCCTGGGTGTCTTGGTTGTTGATGTTCTGGGACACCATGTTAAGTTCTGCCTGTTTCATGCATTGTGTTCTTTTAACATAGACTTCCGTTTTTACAGGAAATTTAACGAGCCCCCGAACACTGCTCCTTCGCATAAATGTCAGTGTTTGTTGGACCTATCCACCACCTGCCCCACTAGGACTTTCGCCGCCTTAACTTTCATCCATGTCCCACTGCGTTTCCCCGCCAGGCAGCGTTTAACTGTGCCGCAACTGGCCACGTATCATGCTGACATTAAAGGACGCCTTTTTTTGTTGGTTTTTGACGCCACAAGTCACCGCCCAAGCGCCGGATTTCAACAACTTTGGAGTGAAACTGGGCTCCAAAGTGTCAATATGATTAATTCTACTACTATTCTGCTACTATTTCATGTAACAATACAGCACTATTCACCATAAAAAATGTTGGCATGGTACATTTCTGCGAAAAGTGCATCACATTAATATGTAGCTGAAACTTACATTTAAACACTATGGTTAACGTGTTGTAGGTGCTCAGTTGGGAAAAGATCATGTTTTGGCTTAAAATAGTTGCTCAATCCCTACCAAAAAAGCAGGCATGTCTTAAAAACAACAGCTTAATGTATCACTACAGCGCTGTCCCTAGTGGAAAAACAGCAACATGTCACCACAAAACATCCATGTTAGGTGCCTAAAAAGCTGTTGGAAACAGCAATGACTTGTTAAATCACAATCAGTTTTGTTGTTCATTGGTCTTTAACGTGGTCTGCAGCTTTGGTGTCGCACCATTCACCATCCCCTCCACCTACCGATGACAAAGCTCATGTATTAGGTCACTTTAGAAACGTTGATATGGCATGTATGAAACATGCAAATGAAATAAAGGCTATTTGGTTTGTAAAAACATACAATTGCAACATTTTCCTGTGGTGACTGGACTGAACAACATCAAAGCGGTGTCGCAGGCTGTCACTTACAACTATATATTTAAAGCATGTAATGGTCATGCATTATCTACGACCACAAAATCCATATTTTCTCAAATGAAACTGCTCACAATACACAAGCTTTCATTTTATTTTTGATTTAGAAACATCACTCATGCAGAAATTTAAATGGTAGTTTTGTGGTTCTCTGACAGAGTGAGTTAAAAGGACGTGCATCATTGTAAACTGCAGATAGCCTTTACTGCCAACAGTCTGAATTTCTATTCACTTCTCTCCTGCTCTGATTCCTATATGAGCTTTCTCTCCTTCCCTTGTGAATGCCTCTCCCCCTCCTTCCTTTCAAAAAAAGCTATCATTTAAACATGTCATGGGTAGTGTTTACCTGCAGTGAACCTTGATTGAGGAAGCCTGTGACTTTACACTGATGCCCTCCTAATCTGTATGACTGGCATGCTAATTTCTCTGACGCTGCCATTCAAAACACAAACATGAAATGTTGGTTTTAGAACCGGGAGACCTGGTAGAGTGAATTTCAAGTGCTTATTCAAATATTTCATTAAAATGTAAATTTTTACAACGCCGTACGTCTAGCTGTGCACAAGGCATGACTTAAGAAGTTATGAAGTTATAACAGCATTTCTCTCTCTGATGCCAATTAACTGGTGGGGGGACTATAATGTCCTTACCTTGTTTTATCGCTGCATAACAGCGCGCCAACAAATGCATCACATGCAACAGGAGTTTCAGGTATTGACAGCTAAGATTGGTGGACTGGAAGAGAAAAAGAGAGCAAGTCAAACATGAAGCCTCCTAGAGAGTGGTGGCTAATCAATTCTCTTATCTTCACAATGTGCAAATGAAGTGATTAAAATTAAGGTTATGCAAAAGAAAGGAGAGTGAGTGAGAATTGTAGATGAGTCATGGCCACACAGCAGGTTTATCTCAGACATTTGTCAGGGATAGAAAAACAACCTGCTTAAGGTGCACTTTACTCAAGGTTGATACAAAAGCAAAGACAGGCTGTAATCATTTGGCTTTTTATACCTGATTGTGAATTTAACCATGGTGGATTATATCATGTTTAACAGTTTACACTGAAAACCATATATCTGAACTAAGGCTGGACAATGTATCAATATTATATTGATATTGTGATATTAGACTGGATGTCGTCTTAGATTTTGTGTATCATAATATCTTAGTTTTAAAGGCTGCATTACTGTAAAATGATGTCATTTCCTTTCCTTTACCCACTTAATCATTATATAACTGACGACTATCTATTAAAAAAATCTCATTATGAAAATATTTTGTAAAAGCACCAATAGTCAAATCTTCAGTATTGTTGCAATGCCAATTTTGAGGTATTTGGTCAAAAATATTGTGATATTTAATTTTCTTCATATCACCCAGCCCTTATGTGAAACTTTTGTTTCAGGTTCACAAATTCAGTTATTAAAGATGTTTAATCAGTTCAATTTCAATTCGATTTTTTGTTTTTACTTGACCTGAATTATTAGATGTGGAAATTTGAGTAACTTTTTTTTTTTTTAAATTGTAGTGTTTGAAATTCATTCATTCATTCATTTCCGTAAGGGGTCGCATTGGGCTGGAGCCTATCCTAGCTGACACTGGGCAATATGCAGGGTACACCCTGGACAGGTCACCAGACTATCACAAGACTGACACATAAAGACAGACAACCATTTACTGTCACATTCGCTCCAATGGGCAATTTAGAGTCACCAGTTAACCTGCATGTTTTTGGACAGTGGGAGGAAACCGGAACACCCAGAGAAAACCCTTGCTAACACGGGGAGAACATGCAAACTCCATACAGAAGGGCTCTCCCACCCTGGGGTTCGAACCTCCCACCCTCAAATGACCAAATTTCAAAGAGGGGAATTCAAAGATGGTTTTCAAATTCAAATTTCAGTAGCTTGGATTTGGTTCAATGACCCAACTAGTTTTTTTTTTTTTTTTTTCATTTCTGTACCATAACTATTTCAGCATGTCACATTTTAGGTATTCCTCCAATTCTTTGACATTTATGATTCTCATTTACCTGTGTTACTATTTTATTTATTCATTTTAGGTGGAGTATCAGCCATTGCAATCATATAAGCCTACTTTATAGCCAATAGACTTTTTTCACAGCAGACATTTTGACTTGTCAGAAGAAGAAAAAGCACGGGTGAACATGATAACATTAATGATGAGTCAGTTCCGTTTAGTGTCCCAATAAGCTGTGCCAGGGAGCCAGCACGCACAAGGTCAGCGCCGCTCCTAAGTGGAATGCAGCCATTATTGTTATAAAATACACCTGTGCTTTTCCAGTGTCTGCCGTGAAAAAGATCTTGTTGTAGGATGTATTGACATAACTAAGTAACTTTGTAGCTAAGTAAACTATTTTAGAGAGACTACTTTAATAATTTGAATAAAGGTATACCCTAAATAATCCTATTTATTGACTGAGTTTAATAAAAACTGACTTATTGACAGATGATATACTGGCCATAATTCTATGTGTGCACATGTATGTGCCATTATCTATATTTATCTATACCCAGTGTTGACATTGCCGATAGATATTCAACTGACATTGTCCCAGAAACTCTGGCTGAAGAGTAAGTGATGGGGTTAGACATAGAATCTGATATCTTAGATAGAGACGACAGCGACTTTTGCGACTTTTGCAGATTTTATCTGGAAAAGACACTGCTTAAGCAAATATTTGGTATATATATATATATATATATATATGTCATGTGTCTGAAGGGTATTGTATGACATATGCTACAGTTTGAAAGAACAACATTTGATAAAGTCATAAAACACATGAATATCCCTGCAAGGCTTTTCCCTTGTCAATCAGATATTCATCATCTTAAAGTGTGTGCTTTCCAGAAGATGTATCAACGAATAAACAGTGGCATGTTGACTTTTAGGGTGTCTGTCTAGCTTATATTTGCAGTTTCCCCGCCTTGATCAGACACTGAAACTTCAGCAAAAAGAACCTCCAGGTTCGTATCGCTCGAGGTTCTTTTATTTCTTTATTTATTCTCTCATTTTTAACTTGCAGGGGGAAGAAGACAAAATGGTTGCAGGTGGTGATGAAAATAAGAGCCATCCATCATTATTTATTAGGCATGAAAAAGATACACAATAATGTAATTTAATCTCTCAGCAGACAATTATTTCCACATATTGATAACGCAATGCGAAAAGTGCCATGAATCCTAATATGATGTTTGCTTTTATTGGTGTATGATACAACCATAACAAATAATGTAATTGTATCAGGGAGAAAATGCGATTATTTGCACATGCTAACATTATAATATCAATCTGCTGCAGACAATGGTATCATATTATTTTGCTGTGCTTAACTAGTTACAATTTGCATTAACTTATTATGTCTGGCTGCCAATGAAGACGGCTCTCCCCCTCTGGTCTGTGCTTTTCTTAGTTTCTCATTACAGCTCGGTGAAATTTTGGAAAGTTTAAACTCCAGCAGCCTGCATGATTTCTGACTCAAAGAGCAGAACTTTTACATGGAGTTTTAATACGATTCCCTTTTCTGCCCGTGTGCTATAGCCTTTATTCAGCCTATTCATTTGCAGCCTCTATCTGAGCATAGATGACTATATCCAGTGCTCATCCAGGCCGGTCTGAGGTTAAAGAAGCACGACACAATAGACACGATTACTATGCAAATGATAGTGCTGGAAACAAAAACACCTTTTCCATTAAAAAGTAAAATGCTTTAAATATTTGCATATAGGTGCACTGATTTGGTTATTCACAATATCAAGATGATTAACATTAATGAAGGAGCGGCTTGATGCACTGACTGTCAGGCCACATCAGGCCACCTCTGTAACCTCCTCTGTGTTTTGCATGGCGAAGCATTCACGCCGTAGTGAACTAATGACCAAGTCAGCCCGTGTAAAATTAGACCGTGCATCTACACAAGTGACATTATGAGAATGTTTTATTGATGACTCATTATTAGCAGTCCAGCAGTGAGGTGAGTTTGATCCACCCAGAAGATGTAAAGTGTAATAATAATAATGCCTGCTTAATTATTAATACCAAAACCTAATCCATCTCTGCAGAGAATATGTACATATTTTAGTGTCTCATTTGAATTTTTGCAACAAACACACACCTTAAAACCATTAGACGGCTGCGGTAATGACAGGTTTAAATGGGCTGATTTTTAAGAATTAATGTGTTATTGCCACTGTACAGGCCGTGCTGAAAGACAGAGGTCTCCCTGTTTATTCTGTTTGATTCTGAAAGCGTGCAGCGTCCCACTGCACGTCCCCGTAGAGAGGCGAGCAGAGCACACACTGTGAGAAGGCGTCATTCTGCACCGGAGGCTAGAGGAGTGTTTGCAAGTCATTAGTGGTTTGTAAATGATATTTGTTCCCATGTGACATATCATTTGAAATGGTTTTCTAATAATAACACCCACTGATAATAAAATAAGAGGGCCCTCATGTTGTGATTATGCTTTTCATAAATTTGGTTTTGAAAAAAGAAGCAGGGAGACATTTCAATATGAATAAGTGCTCAATATGTTGATATGAATTTTCCTCTCAGATGGCGAACGCTGATGCTCCAAACGATAGCTCTGCTTTCAGCTCAGGTTTGGTTTGACCAGTGAGAGTGTCTCACGCTGAGTGGAATAAAACTTTGGATGTAACCTGACTAGGCTTTGTTGTAAAGAAAAGGCATCTTTCCTCTGAAGCTCACTGCACTGTAGCACAAGCAAAAAAGCTTGAACTGTCACCTCCTTCCTTAATGACTCCTGACAAATACCCTGTCTTCCTGCGGTGCCTTTCCTGTTCGCCACAGCACAGAGCTGAGACATCTTGGCACAGGACGCAGTGTGTCTGGTGAATGGGGAGCCATACTGCCGCTCTAACACCATTTGCCTTGTATTTTATGAAATGAACCAGCGGCTCGGAGATCAATAGGCCCCCGTGGTGAATGCGAACAACGCTGCTGGGTCCTTATCAGGAGCCTGCTGCCAATCTGTGGCAAGCGAAGCCTGCACCTTCCCTGGATACACCATTGGTCTTTGAAATTAAAGTTGACGCCTGTAATCCAGGGAAATGGTCCCTCTACTCTCGCTTAACACCGGTTTAGTTTCACCCCAGCTGATGATAAAGCATGACAGAAATACAGAGCACTATCTTCTTGCCGGGGTTGATAGGTTCTGCCAGCTTATCAGGAAACAGGCAGCTAACCTTCTTGTGCCTGGCCCGTGGACAAAACTGAGGAGTCAATTTACAAAAGAAGGCATGCCGGGTGGCTTGTAAATAAAACCATTCTTTCTTTACAGAAGACAAAAAAGTATATATATATATATATATATATATATAAAAAGGAAAATAACCAATTTTAGAATCCACCCAAAAGTGAGTAAATGTATAACACAGGAGGCTAAGCGCTAGTGATAGAGTGTATTCATGTAAATCCGCCCAAGCACAGCTGCAGGAAATTGACAGGGATCTACTGGAGCGCTTTGCCTGTAAAGGGTGGGATTTACATGCCTAACTAGGGCTTAACCACCCTCCCCCGAGTTTACCTGTTACTCTCTGGCCCCTGAGCACGCGTCTGGATGGGCTAAGGTTGCACTGCTTATTCTTAATGCCTTTTCATCCCCCCTCATATCTGTCAGTCTCAGAAATGAACTCATAAACTCCACCAGGGCTACTCACTATTGCAAAATTGGTTTGGCGTAACGGCACATCAGGAGTTTTGTTTGTTTCCTGCTCAGGAGGCCTCAGAACTTTCCACAGCAGCCATCAGATGAGCTTAAGTTACAGCGCATGTGTACGGCAGGATGTGACTGACGCTGAATGAGGCTGTGAGGTGTGAACGCTGCTGCAGGACTGTTTTATGGGTAATTGAGATCACATTAATGCATGTGTTCCTCCTGAGGAGAAAGTGCAAGTCTTTTCCTTTTGGACAGGATGTGGCTTTGGGCAGTTAGGGATGGTGGGCGTCGCTCCTGGGCTCCACAGCCCTCAGCTGAATTGCAGCCCCTGCAGGCTGATTCTGTAGACCGCTTGTGGCAGTTTAGACTAAGCAGAAAACTGTGTTTGGCTTTTTTTTTTCTTCGTGAAACTCACATCTGTACACGTAGAGCACGCAGCAGTGAGCTCATGCCAAAGCAGTCTCAACAAAAACATCCAAATGTTTCCTCATTTGTTTTTTTCCTCTGAACCTACTGTAAGATCCCTCCAGATGATTAAAACACACAAATAGCTAGCACCAGTTCTATTAGGGCTGCCGTCCTATCACACAGGAACCAAGTGCTGATGCATAGCGTTCCTTTTTGCCCTGTGTGTTTTGTATTTTTCCCCCTCTAAACAATGATTTTCAGAACTGGAGCCGCCGCCAATAAAATTAATGGGAGACTTGCTGAGTCCATACAGGAAGTGGGCTTTTTAAATAAACACATTGTTTCCAAACTAATCCACACCCCTATTGTTTACAGACGGGGAACTGGGCTGGGTGCAGACCAGGCCAGTCCACCCCGATTAAACACCCCCCCCCCCCACCCTCCTCCCGTCAAGGCTACTCCATTTCTAAACAAGAGGATAAAGATAAAACTGTCAAGCAGGACTTCACTTTGATGTTGTTTCAGGTTGGCATTAGATCATTCAGTGATGTACAGTGGCTTTTGATTTTAAGTCCAACTGAAAATTTAATTCTCCTCATTTTTTGTGTAAGAAAACACACAATAATTGTGCATAGTTCTGAATTTTTCATGACAGGATAAACCAACTTCTGAACATGTGGAAACAGCATCTAAGCCTCGAGCCTCCACTTCTGTAAAACGTCAAACTTTATGGCCTTTGAACATTCATACATGGTGTTTTTCTCACCTTCATGTCCACATGGTGTTAGCTACGAATAAGTAGAGACTAAGGCTGTCTCTCTCTTTACAACATTCAACATTTGTGATGACCAGTCATGATGTATTTTAGTGGAAAGTGAAAGCTAGTTAGCCTACCTCGCTATCATTAGCATTGACTCTTGACGGGACATCTTCTTTTCGTGCATTTTATTGCAACACCCCCTGACATCGGCAGCTC
This sequence comes from Epinephelus fuscoguttatus, assembly GCF_011397635.1. Classification (NCBI taxonomy): domain Eukaryota; kingdom Metazoa; phylum Chordata; class Actinopteri; order Perciformes; family Serranidae; genus Epinephelus; species Epinephelus fuscoguttatus. The sequence goes on from NC_064752.1 coordinate 42,850,598, forward strand.
CTGTACAGTCTATGCCGTTTGTCTCACATTATAGGAAGGAGAGGAGCTAGCTAGCTTTAGCTGTCTTCCTTTCATGGGTCAGGGTGATGGCAAATGTCAGACCCCCAGTTGGTTAACTTCCTGTGTGGCCATTGGTACTTAACAAATATTGCACCAATCAAATCACAGTTTAGCCTGCTATGGTCCAGGCCAGTATGTAACATTTTTCCAACTTACTTTAGATTAAAACCAGGGGTGCCGGCAGCCGCAATCTTGTACATACTGTGCGTAAATGTTGTTAATGATTTATCATCCTATCTTGAAAATAAAATTGTGACCAAAAAAGCAGATCATGTCTTTGGGTTATTTTTTACTGATGATACTCTCCACTCACTATGACGCAAATACATATGGATGCAGATGATTGGCGCATGTCATGGGCCAGAGAGCAGTGTACGATAAACATTTCTGGCGCTCAGTTGTGATGCTAGCAATACTGTGTATCTTGTGTGTTAGCAAGCAAAAGTAGATAAAAATGAGCAAACGAAAACAATTGAGCATTTTCAGGCTTTTGAAATGAGAAGGCAAACAAGCCTCAGCAATGAAGAACATGCAGAGAGAAGCAGGACAAGCACTGAGAACGTTACTGCTGTTAAAACTACAGAGGCTAGCAACCAGCTACATGGACAGGATCCGCGCACTTTGGCTTGACTCCTGGCTACATTAGCCGTTAGCTTGGAGAAAATGGTCCCCATGAAAGTGTATCCCTGAGAGGCAGTCCCTCTCTCCCTGCAGCCTGGTTGTCTCCGCCTCGCGAGTAATTCATCATTCACATGGACTGAATCTGCAGTTCCAGTCCTGGCCTGTACGCTCGCTGCTGAGAGCTCAACTGAACTGAGAAAGGAACAAATCAGTTCTGGAAGTGATGCAGTTCAGTACGTTCACTTAAAAGATTCGTTCTTTTGAACGACACGTTCGCGACCGACACAGCACTACTACCGGAGGCTGTTCTGCAGGAGTCTGATGCAACAGGGAGACGCAGAATTAACTTCAAATAGGTAGGAATACTACTTAATTATCTCATCTGGCCTTTTTATTGTTATTGTAGCAGCTTGATTTGGGCTTCATATTGTCACCATATTTTAAGAATTAGCTAGCTAACATGCTGTTTCCTAACAGTATGTTCAAGCTGTCAGGTGTTAGCCTCATAAATAGGAAATGTTAATTTTAGAAAAACTATGAGTTAAAAGTTTGGGCCAAGCATAGAAGCTGGAGGCTATTATGTATTAGTTTATCATACAGAAAGTTATGACCCGCAGGTGAGACATTTATTCATGTTATTAAAACTTTACCATAGCTGTTAGCTAGCTGTTAGGCTAGCTATATGGCTGGGAAGTCGCAGCTTATTGGAATGAAGTCAGTTCAAAGGCCTTAAGTAATGTTAACTTATTGGGTCCATGTCATTGGTTTGACAGCCCATTGGTTCGACATCCCATTAGTCCGACTGACCGCGGTGCTGAACGGCTCGTGGCGGGCGTATGGTGCGCCGCGACCGGCTTGAGGCAAAGCAGGCTCACGGCTTATGTGTTTGTCACTTTCTTTTTCATTTTAACCCACACCATGATCTTTTCCTGACCCTAACCAAGTGGTTTTTGTGCCTAAACCTAAGCAGACCTTAACCACAGGGCATCATGATGATTTCGGAACGGACTTCGGAACAATGGGTTTAATATGGTCAGAACAATGGGATGTCGAACCAATGCGCTGTTGAACCAATGGGCAGTTCCCAACTTATTGGCATGACAATAAGTAATTCAGGCAACTAAAGGAATGTCACTCAGTATGTTTGTCAATCATACCACTCATGAAGTACAGGTTTTCCAAAGCTTTCAAATTTTTTTTCTTTTGTAGAGGCGTGGTGAGGGTTTTAAACTAGGCTATTCACATAAGTATGCATCTGTAATAATGTTTGGCTATTAGACATTGTTATCTAGTCAGTTCTTTTAACCTAAAACTGTGGAGCATTAACAGATCTATCACCTCTGCCCTACATAGCTGTGAGCAATTTTTTAAGCTATTGTCGCTGTCATATTTTGTGGGACCAACGCGAGTGTGGTTCACCACGGAACACGGCCGTCAAGGCCTTTGACATATGAAGGCGGGTCTAAAATAGGGTGGACAAACGACAGATAGTCTAGGGCTTATGTGGTGTTCAGAAAAAACAAAAATATTCAGTAAACAACAATATTAGATCAATAATTAAAAAAAAGCTATTCTTATCCAACCTGGTCACAACCCACTGAATACCAACGGAGTTAGTCTCCAGATGCCAAAACACTAGGTAGCCTTTAGAGGCAGTATGAGATGCCCTGGGCAGTGGCATTTTCTGATGTTCTGATGTTCTAAGCAAATGCCATTGTACAAAAGGTAAGAAAGTTCAGAAAGGTCAGGCAGGTGTGAGGTGGACTGGTCAAACAGAGCCCGGACTTTTAACCGGGAGATTGCTGTTTGTGTCCTGTGTGAAACCAAAAGTCAATTAAATCATTTTAACATTTAACATGAGTGCTACTACATGTAACATACTACACTAGCGACATATGTCATCTGAGGTTCCATTACGCTTGTAACAAGCATACTTATTTGAGGCTAAATCATTTTCAAACCTTTTTTTTTCTTTCCCTCAAACCATCACGTACTTTTGTTGCCTAATCCCAAGGAAGTAAAACAAAAAATGAGGTTTTTTACATATGTTCTAAGTTTATTTTGAAAAGAGACTATGTGCATTTAATGAGGGGGGCACTGTGCTTTCCCTGTGAAAACGGAAGCTTATTTTGAAAAAGCAGAATGCATGTAACAAGGGTGCATTTACAAGAGGTCACTTAGCATCCAAAACTGATAGCGTCGACATGTAGGGCCACTGACCATTGAATGAATTAATGAGAATGTGTTGCCTTATTTGGACATATGGAGGGACCCACCAACATGCTGCTGAGTAATGACTTTAAGTCAAATGCAGTATTAAAAAGGTCTATGATTTTGAATGAGGTTTTCTTCTGGCTCGCTTTACAGGATACTGTTCCAGCAGGAAAAAAAAGTTCTTTATGGGAATTAACAATTTTAGCCAATCAGAGCATGAGTCAAAACAAACACCTAGGCTATATATACTATTGATTTCTTATCAACATATTTCATTTCATTTCAACTTTAAAAATCCTACATTAGAAGAAATCCAATGATTAGAACATCTAGTTTTAAATGATCAACGAGAGTCAACATTAACTTCATAGAACATCTTCTATTAGCATGTAGGGGCCCTTATGTAATGAATATACTTTGCATGATCAAATTATCATCCCTGAATTTGAAATATCTGTGGATATTCAAAACCACTCTGTCAACCACTCTCACTTATCGCCTCCTGCATCGATTTTTGTTTCAAATACTACCAGTCACTTATACTTCCATTTACATAATGTCCGATGAGAAAATTTTGTCAGACAGATTGTAATTCATATCTCCACTCTGCGCTCGCTGGCCCTAATACTTCAGTTAGCTACCTCACATTTACATTTCAATCAGTGATTATAGCCTCTCCTCCTCTCACCCCGCTGAAAGTAAATACAGGACTCCACTATCTCGCACTAAAATGCATTTGGTGGGACCGGAGGGAAAGGCATGAATATTCTGTCTGGTACATATTTACCATGTGCTGCTAAGTGTCACGTGCTGCAAGTGCATCCTTTAATAGCTCACTGCTCTGTATACAGCACAGCGTGGCACTAACACTGCCAGGAGCCTCAGACGTGCTAAAAATGTCTCATTTTGGCTTAAAGTGTCCACCAAATGGCATGTGACATGTTCTCTGAGGCGGCTGTTTAGCGTCCAGTACACTCACTCTATCTATACTGATGATTTTGTTTTGTTTGTTCGAACCTACGGCCTAACGCTCTGGCTTTATCTTGTGGTGTGTTTCTAGAATATTAGTGGGCAGAAAATGAAACTTCTAACACACGCGCTGCTTCCTGCAAGTTTTCACACAGCTGCAGACATTAAACACATCATCATGGAAAGGTCAAGTAAGTGGAAAATGTGTCTATTGTTAGTTTACCGTCGACCACAAGTGTGAAATGAACATTTGACATGTTTGTTCGTTGGTGTTTGTGCATAGATGGCTCTGAGCATAACAAAGGAACAAAATGCTGTATGTTTTATAAAGCTGACACCCACACAGGCAGCTGCTGATGACAAATGTCGGGCTCCCTGCAGTCGGAGTGAAGCCTCACACATGAAGCAGGTTATATCTCCACTGTGCTGGAAGCCACCGTAGGAAAGTCTGCTGCGTTTGGAAAAGCTCACTTCCATGTCCTCCACCGCTGGACGCCTGCTGTCTGTTGACTTCTATGTCGGTGGTAACCCAATATCCAACTTCATAGGGAAAAGTCTGTCAGCTGATGAGTCATCGTGAAGCTTACAATCATTACTTTTTAATTGCTCTTTGAGTGGAATGTTCTTTGTGTCGGGCCCTGGCACAGTAAGGTGAGTCAGGAACTGTAAGGCTCAGAGGGGAATTGTTTGCATGTTTTCTTGTTTGCTTGTTTTGGAATGATTTTGCAACCCATCTATCATGCAGCAAGGAGGGAAAAAAGGACAAATCATAATAATCACACTTTGCCACAAACTGCTCTCCCCGGCCTTCTGTTTTCCAAGTCTGGTTACACACATGTTGGCTCCGCAGAATATTCAATAGACATTTATAGGAAATAAATTAAGAGATGAATGCAAACCATATGGCATTCGGAGGTTTATTTGTAAAGCCCCTGCATCAAAGCTTTTTCCAGATCACACCATATTAGCTATGTTTTTCCAGTCCAGCAAAATCAGGAAGGTAACCACAGACTTTCCTGATGGGAAACACATGAGCGGCGGTCCGCAGAGACAGGGAGCCTCATACATGGACAAGGCATCGTCAGGGAGCATCAGTGAAAACAATTATTCCCTGCATGTCTGGATGTCATATGTCACCCTGGGTTGACTTTAATAGGCGATGGAGCTGCGTCACTGCTCGGAGAAACCTTTTTAGCCTCGGAGTGAACCCCCCGCTACATTCTCACTTCTTTGCATGTGAGGCAGCCTGGATGCCTGAGCGGGGTGTGGGCTTGAAGACAGACCGGGAAGGGAGCCAAGAGGAAACGACAGTGCCCAGGGTATACACTTCCACCCCTGCAAGAACACAAGACCCCCCCTTCCCCTTCTCCCCCCCCCCCAAGCATTTCATATAGGCTAGACAAGTTTACGGTTTCGTGCATTTGAGTGTGACAGCAGCAGACCTCCAGCGTGTGACGGGCCCAACAGCAGCGGTCTGCCGACACTCAGGGTGGTTTCTCCTTCTTCGCTGTTGATCTTGGGCTCGCGCTGCACACACGCAGAGGGCCTGCCAATGTCAGACATAGAGCGCCACACCACTGAGAGTCCACAAATTTAACCAGGAAGGTATTATTTTTGCTGTGGAGACAGACACACATTTTCTGCAAGATGCTGAGAGCAAGCCTGAGTTGTGGTTGCTTCTACAGAGCTTCAAAGTGTTGAATCTGCTGTGGAAGGGTTAGTTCTTGTGCCATTTTACAATAAAGACAACATGGTATGGGGTCATCTCTCTCGTTTCTTTTTTTCTCATAGATGCTCATAAACACACACAGATAAATGTGCTATATGCTCAGAGTGATCAGATCCTGCTGTGTGCCATCGGGCAGTTTACCTCAGGACCAACGGAAAAGCACTTCCAGGAAAAGAAAAGCCAGGGATTCCTGCTGAGGGAAAATGCATCAAAGCGCCTGACTTAAGGCTATAATTAGCCACTGTGGTGTTTGAAATGTGGAAGAATGGAGTCTTTGGAGGAACTGAATTGTTTATTTATTTACGTTTGTTGTTTTAATTTTCCCTCCAAATGAGCACATTCTTCACGAGGATTGTGTTCGCTGTGGCGCACTTAATTTGCTGTTTGTCGGTGGTGTTGTGTGCAAAAAACAAGCACAAGAGGTGCCATGTTACAATAAGTGATTTTTATGTTTATCGGAAAGAAACTCTGTTCTATGTTTCAGGTCATGTAACAGAGGGGGCGTCCTCTTGGCAGAGCCGAGCAGAGCAGCGGCTGTGGATAAATACAGTCAGTCCATTCTCTAATGATGTATGAAATCCTAAACTAATACAAATGTACGACCTGTCTCCTGTCTCGTGAACCAGCCAAACCGGTGCCCCAGCCGCTGGCATACAGCACACCACGGATGAAAACCACTGCCTTCAGAAGAACTTCACTACTGTCTTCCCTTGAGAGAAGAGGAAAAACTCTTTTGCCATTGACACATCTGCTGACAGCTCACCAGCTTTTCTTGAGTAAAACGATTTATAGATGTTTAAAATTTACTGATGTTTTCATGCACTGTGTGTGGGGAGTTTTATATAAGGCATACTCCACAACCTGTTCGAAAAAAAAACAAAACGTCCCGGTTGTAAAATAACCTTCGGTGCCACAGATTCCATAAAAAGGAAAACATTACTAACAGCATGATCATTTTTTATGTATGAATGATATTTGCACAAGTCAAACTGTTTCACAGCTCCGGTTTAATGTGGAACTATGCTTTAACTTGAACGTTGCCGTCAGAGCACAGGGGGAACGGCTGATCAGCTCACATGGAAGCATTTCAACTCCCAGCAATCACGGCTCAGTTTACTCTGGCTACTCCACACGTTGCACCTTTGCAGCACCTCATCAACACAATGAAAAACAGAGAAAGTCATTTGTGTGTGTTGGCAGCGGAGGAGCTGTCTCTCAATCAGAGTGGAAGCATGACTGTCAGAGACCGTCTGGGAAACATGCAACGTCCCTGATGAATTGGTATCTGTAGCTTTATCAAATCTTCACACCGACATGTTTCTCAGCAAAGGATCAAATAACCTTCAGCTGCAATATTTCCACCACATGAAGTCAGTCATGAAAAGCTAAAGAAAACCACCTCACCACATCAGAAAAACTAAAGATAACCATAGCTCGTATAGAGTTGATTTAAAACAGGTATGCACACGCTGTCCAACAGGAAGAAGTGTTTATAAATGGTCTCGCTCAGTAATTCCAAGTGACTGGATCCATAAGGAGTGTAAATTTGTTTCTGTCTTTTTCATCTACAAAGGCAGAAGGCAGTAGCAACTGGTTGCCTAGAGAGGCCTGCCAAGGCAAATGATATTCTTGGGTTTCCATCAACTTTCCCTAAATATGGACAACATATTCTTGGTTTGAAAAACAACACATTCATATTGTACCACAGTGGAGGGGAAGATACGTGAAGAATGGTGATGATAAGAAGTTACATTTATTAACACTAACAATCCACAGAAAATACTCCAGATAACAACAGTCCACCATTGTTGTGTCCTGACTGTATGTATCTCACTAGACTTTGAGATTTCCATAAAAATCACAAGCAGTTTTACAAAAAGACACGCCAGCAATTTAGCACTCATTTATTTAGCGCTTGTAATACCTTAACAAGAGCTCCATGTCAGCTACATGACAAATTCATGAATACTGATTCAATCCCTGCGTCAGCTTTCATTAGCTGCTCAAGTGATCCTGGTCTCACTCCTGTTAGAGCAAAGGGACAGTGTATCATACCAAATGTTTGAAGCTTAAAGGTCTTATAGGCACCTTAAATGCAAAATCTAGATTCTGTGGTGGATGACAGTTTGTGTTGTGAGTCATTTTGTACTGCAGTATACATTTTGGTTGCGACTACAACTTACTGGCTATCATAAGCCACTTCTGAGACCGTTAGTTAAGCAGTGATGAAGTTTTTTGCTTGAAGATTTTAGGGCCTGTAGACATACCATGTTTGTTGGGCCCTCACCTGTCACCAGGGTTGTTTCAAGACACTCTGGGGGCCCTAGGCAAGAGGCCCCCCCCCCCCCCCCCAGATACCAGTGAAAGTACGATACCAGTGAAAGTAACACGGTTCTGAGTAGTATCACGATACCACAGCAAAAATGAGGCAGATGTGCCTTTTGTCATTTATAAAAAGATAAATCACTTCTCTATAATACATCAATGATATTTCAAAGGAATAAATTACTTACTGACTTACTTATACTTCAAAAACAGCATCAATAAGTGATTAACATAGGGGGGATCAAAATAAAATAAATAATTGAAATAAAAATCAACCAGCCACCTTCCTCCCCTGACAAGTAAATAACAGTCCCTCCATAAGTAAAGAACAGTCCCTAAAGTGCAGTGAGGTTTGTGGGCCATTACCTGCCACAAAGAGAGAAATGTGAATGCTCGTTTCTCCTCTGACACGTCACATACCTGTGTGCCGCCACGGCTCGGCTGTTCAGGTATTTCTGGGCAGTCATGAAATCAACAAAGAGGAAAATATTGGACCTAGAGCCGGTCTTCGCCGTCGCCGGTAAGCCTTATCTTGCGGCGTATTTGACAGGAATACAGTGTCTGTAACCCCGTTCAACCCACAACTGGCAGGATTCGCCTTTCGTTTCTGCTGCTGGTTGAAAGCTGTACTCGCACAGCGTGCTGAATGATTTGTTTTGCTTGCACAAGAGGGTGAGTGTCCAACGGTGCATGGACACTCATCCTCTTGTGATTGGACTTTGAACTTATCCCACAGTAGTGGTACCTGAGGCACAGTAGTACAATGGTACTCTAACAATGCTAGCGCGGGTGGCAACCAATCATGCGGGACATGGTCTCAATTTGCGTGACACGTGAAAAGAGACAGAAATGCTGTGCAGTCCCACACAATACCGGACGTCTGGTCACCCTACTTCCACTGCCACTCGCAAGCAGCAGCTAGCAGGGGGGGATTCCAACGTGTTGTCGTTGTTGCAGTGTCTATAGGGATTCCTTCATATTGTCATTGATATGGACCAATGTCAGCCATCTCTGGGGGCCCCCTTCCAGCTCGGGGCCCTAGGCAATTGCCTAGTTTGCCTGTTCGGTTGCGACGGCCCTGCCTGTCACATGCCATTTGATGAAGAGCAACCAATCACAGCAGTCAAATATCTTTCCTTCTGTAAATATCCATCTGTGGTAAATATGGAGGAGAAGTTAATTTTAGTAAAGGGCAACCTAGAGCTTTAGATCTGGCCCATGGATAATATTTTAATACTTTAAGCTCAGATCAGTTCAGAACTTGAGACTTCTAGTAAGTAGGCTATGATATGGTAGCCTGGTGAGATCATCCTGATGTTGCAATCTCAACATTTTGTTTCACTCTCTGTATCAGTGTGGCCCCACCGCTGCCCCAAACACTTTCTAGAAATTAAAATCCATTTGGCACTGTAGTTGACAACATAATCAGCCAATCAGGGACTGTGTTGTAGCTGATGAGGTAAGATGTGGGCCGCAGCTTGCAGAACAGCTTGGTGGCTCTCAAAGCAACAAGTGCCAACTCTAAAGTTAGCTGAGTAAACACTGTAATAAGTGAAGTTATTACAGAAATAGAGTCAGTAACAACAATTAAACAAGAAGAATAGTTTAATTTGTCGCTGTTCCTTCGACTCGATTTTGCAAAAGCTGGATTTTTTTAACTGGCTCTGTTGGTGATAAAGAAGGTGTTCCCTGTTGTTTTGTTACACCGATTCGCTGAAGGAGTTTGTCTGTCAAGATGAGTGAGTACTGCAGCCCACTGACAATGTTTGGGGTGGCAGTGAGGCCAGACTGATACAGGGGGCGAAACAAAATGCCAGGCTCACATCATCAGGATGGTCTTACCAGGCTGATGACATGGTTCTGGTTATGGTCGCTTAGCAATATAAGGCGCATTCTGCCTCCGTGTCTTTGAAAGTTGGCACTAGAGTAGGACCCAGCACCTGACCTTGTGTTTTCGAGGTGGTAAAAGATGCAACATGTGTCCCAGCCCTTATGAATTCCAGTGTGGAAAAACTGCACCGTTACTTTTACCTATTGCAGACCTTGCCTCGTCAGTTCATTAATACTGTCTATTGTTCTTTTGGTTAACGCAACAAGAATAAACTAGCATGTCATGCTCAATGGATAAAAATGCGAACTCTCTGAAAGCTAATGTGTGGAAGAATTTTGGGTTCTACAAGCCTGATCCACCTGAACTGGCCATTTCTTCACAACTGTTCTGCTAGCCTATTCCTGTAACAGACGTAGGGACTTACTTCACTTTAATTTTGCTCCAACCAGCCAGCAGCAAGTTGTGACATCATTTTCAGTCAGCACAGAAGCAGTGGTGGAGGTTGCCAAGAATTAGTGAACTTTTTCCATGATGATAGGTAGCTAGCAAGCTATGTTGTAGGATGACATGCTCATTCGTAATCTGAAATTTTATTGTAATTTCTGATTTGATACATTGTTATGGTAAATTATCAATTGCAACTGAATTAAAGATGAGGCTTTGTAAACTGCAACGGTCTTACACATACTTAACAACAACTAGGTTACGCATTAGATGACACTGGCTATTGAAAAAGCATTCAGTATATTGTTAAATCAACCAGTATTCCTCCTTAAAGGTTCTGTGTGTAACATTCAGAGCATTAATACAGTAGTGAACCATTATTTGCCATGCAAGGATATAGTGGAGTAATAGTGTCCTAAGCAGAGAATGTCATGCTACCTCTCTGTGTGTGTTTTAGTCTGAGCACCTCTGTGGTTTGTTGTGGTGAGCCGGTCTGGCCATGCAAGCATGTTTAGTGCACGTGTGTATCTATCTGGCTAGCTCACAGCTTTGCACTGCACTCATATAGTGGTTTCTGCTGGTATTGTGACACATTGTCATGGAAGTATAGTGTCCATCTGCCGGTCCCAAATTTGCATTTCCTAGAACAGTGAAGGCATGGCCTGCGCTACTCTGCTTTACTCTGCCTCTGAATGGCTTATCCTAACATTCTTACTCTAATGTTGTGTATCCACCAAACGCAAATTCGCACGTCGAGATTACATACAAAGTCAATGCAAAGACGCGATTAGATGCGAATTCGCACCGGGCAGCGCGATGGACGCTAGACCGACCGACGTCACTGGTGTCATGACGTCAGTGACGTCTTGACGCCCTGACGTCCAGTTGTTGATGCCAAGATGGAGGAGAAACTCATCGTTGCGGTGTGTTATGATGTGTGTTATTACATTATTATACTTTTGACCCGTTTATTGAAATTGAATCACAGCAAAATGTGGGTTCATACCACTATAATGTCAGATGAGCCGACGTGTGACTTGCTAGATACAGTGAATATTTACTGATTTTGACACAACAATAAACTGCTACTCACCGGAGACAGATGGACAGGTGCTCTGCAGCTGAAATGGAGCGCCTGTAGTTGGTGTCCTGCCGGGAGATCCTGGTGCCAGCCCTCGCCAACAGGTCCTCAAACTGGCCCCCAATCAGCCTGAAGTACTGCTGGAACTGACCATCGTCCAGGCGGAGCTCCTGCAGGAGACGGTGGAACTCGCCGAGCTCAGTGCGCCTCCGCAGGGTATCATGCACCCAGAACGGACGGCGGCATTTAGCCCTCAGATGAATCTGAGACCTCCAGAGCAGGTACAGTGCAGCGATCGTGGTGATCTCAGCCATGGTCGATGAGAGAAAGAAATGGTGGAAGTAATGTTGTTGTTGTCTAGTGAAAATGGGCGGGCTCATACTGGTGTCTGACGCAATGACATGAATTTTACATTAAATGGCCCAGCGTCCAAACTCGAGCGAGTAGCGCGATGAATTTTCATTTACTCGCGCGAGTAAATCGCATTCATCGCGTTTGGTGGGAACACATGGTAACCCTTACCAATTTCACTCCTCTTGCCTTAAACTAACCAACCCAGCCCAGAAGGCAATCACTACTAACCCCCCGGTTAATACCATTAGCCCTGTCAGCACTGTTGGCATTGTTTAGTGCTCTTTATGGAGTTAGCGCTGTTAGCTATTAGCCACCTTGATGTTAAGAATTATTCTCTGAATTTTACATAGAGCTTCTTTACGGATTTTAGTTAGAACATCTCACAGTGTATGATAACTGCCCTTTACCTCTCTGTCCTCATGCAGTTACTGTCCAGCAAATGTTGCCACAGTTTATCCACTTATCTCTTTAATTTCCCTCATTTGAATGTGCTGACGTTTGAACTGGCAATTTTTTTTTCAGTGAATAATATGACACTGAATGTCCCCTGAGTTTTACTTGATATTGTCTTTCCTATTTGTTCTTTCATTTGACTCCACTTGAACATCATTTAAAAAAACAAGCACAGAGAGAGTTGATTCTCATCCTTGCTTAAAACCCTCTCACACTAATCAGCAATTCATCAGATCCCTTGTCTTTGTGTTCGCCCGCTTCAATAACTCTTACAACAGATGAGAGTCACCTCCGAATAATGTCTTCATCACACAAGTGCCAAGCACAGAAATTCCCTGTTTCTTTATCCAATGTCAACAGCTGACAGTCTTATAAAGTCAAATGCAGTGTCAGTTTCAATAATTAAAGCTGTTTGTATTTCAAATAGAATATTTCATTTACAAAAAAAGTCATATGTAGAGCAATAGCATTGGATGGACAGCTTTGCATCAATGATAGAAAAGAATACCCACACAAAGCCCACCAACCCCCCACCCGTGAAAGTGATTACATTTTATGATTAAAAGGAAAAATAATTGAATGCCCCTGAAAAACTCCAGTTAATATTGACATTTTTACCAGAGTGGATCTGGGTTGCAAACAACACAGAGGATTCTGTTATTGTTGTAATCTTTAGATCAAAGGGGGCTTTAATAAGGCCATTATAAATACATCTGAAAATTCACTCTGATATTCAGCAAACAAATCAATACAGGATGTGCACCGTTCATTGGTCTTTTATTGCGGCACTGTAGGCCGTCACTGAGGTACCACAGCATAATGAACAAAAACTGTGCAGGGCTTCAGTGCCCCTGCTGTGTTCAAAGTCAGTCATATCCAGTGCACTTCATAATTGAAACAAAGGTAATCTCTCCATTCCTTTGAGCTGCAGCTTACATTCGTCTGCTGTTGTGTACAAAAAAACATACAGTGACCAGGTGGTGGCAGGAGTCCATTAAGGAATAAAGGGGAAGCTATGGTCACCACAACAGGCAAGTGAGAGGCTCATGTGTCATGCTTTGCCACTGACCCTTCAGATAAAATTGACCAAGACTCACAAAGAGCGTCTGTATTCTTCACTGACTGACAGACATCTCAGGCTTAAAGACCAACATGACACATTATCAGATGTATTTATCTTCTGTACCATTGGTAAACTTCTTTAGGATGTGCAATAAGCCATATATTTCCTCATTATTTATTAATAGTTATGGCAAAGTGTATCCCTAAATCAATATCCCTGTTACTCTTCTCGTTTGGAGCACGGTGATGGTTGATTAGGCTTCAGTACCCCTGTCCGTCTCCACTAGCCTACTTTATTCCTCTGCAAAATTGATGAGCTACAGGCCCCTCAGTGTAGGAGCGCAGCCTAAAAGCCCTCTGCTGGACCCCAGGCCTGCAGAGTGTGGATGGAGACTCCAGTGGAGCCACCCCAAGCACCAGAATAAATACTGGCATTCCACAGATATACATTTGTACATTATTATGTACAATTATTATGTTGCGGATGCGTTCTACTTCATGCTGTGGTTAACGTGTGGCTCTGTTTAGGCACAAAAAACCACCTAGTTATGGTCAGGAAAAAATTATGTTTTGGCTTAAAATACCAGTTTGGTGGCACAATCCTGGCTGGAAATGCAACAATGACTCAGTAAAAAAACAACCGCTTTTCATGGCACTCTTCCAGCTTTGGAAACATAGCGACGGGTTGCTTATAAACACTCATGTTTGGTGGCTAAAAAGCCGGAAGCACAGCGATAACTGACTAAAAAACGGTTTTGCTGTTCGTTGATCTCGAACAGTGGTCTGCTGGGGTCAGTAGCTTGGGAGGCATAAAAAAGTCAGCTCATATACTACATCACATCAGCAACATTGATATGAAACGTACAAATATAACATATCCGGTGGGCTGGTGGAGCCCGCGGGTCACTGTGGGCTGCACTGGGCAGTGAGAGCAAAGTCATAGGATGATAAAAGAGAGCAGGATATTTGCAAAACACCAACATAAGAGGAAGTTTCTGTTAAGCAAAGGACAGGATTGTGATGAGGTACCGTTATTTATTCATTCACTGGATTAAGCAAAAGCAATATTTTTTGTCTGGTTTCATCCACAATCAGCTTTTCATCTGATGTTCCAGAAAATGTAAAGTCACAATATATACTGATAAAATTACACCAATAATGGATTTGACCCATATCACCAACTTCTAGCAAAGTATACAATATTAAAATTTATATTTAACTACAAATACAGTGGATTTTTATTGTTAATACTGATGCATGCAACAGCAACCACAAACAAGTAAAGGATTCAGGACTCCTTCAACTGAATTTGCATATAAACACTAGTGTTTTATTTTATGGGTCCGTAATTTCCCACTAATGTCCTTTGAAGTTTTCTGGAAAGACCTGTGTAATCTGGTACTCATTATTAGGAGCATAGAAAAAGAGTTGTAATATGGAGTTTTGTGTGTTTTTAGTTTAAAATGTGCTGGTTTCAAGAGGGATTTCTTCTAAAGAACTCCCAAATTAAATAAAACTGGCAGAAAATACAACCGACTGAATAAATCCAATATGAATAATCAGAATGATTTTAAAATAAATTGGTGCCTTTCAGTTTGGTGACCTGTCATCTCAGTATTTTTAACATACAAATAAGCTAAATGACAACAGATCTCAATAAAAAAATGTGTGTTTAACTGTGATGTGAGTGTCATTATATCAGTTCATAACATCAAACTACACTGCCATCAGATTGGTGGCCTTCATCCAAAATCAATCTTTATCCATACTTACATACATACATACATACATACACACATATGTATATAGTACATATATAGATATATATATGTGCTGTATCTGTATTTATACTGTATATACTTCACTTTATGAATCTGAACATATTACCCAATAAGTCTGTTTATTTTTTTTTTTTCTTGTCTGACAAATCTATCACCATGGTTGCAACACCTGCCTGGTTGCAACAAGTCCAGGCAAGTTCACACAGTGACTCTGGGAAATGTGGAAAACAATAAACAGAAGTAGCCTAAGTAAGGTAGGCTGGGTGTGGTGTGTAATATTTTGGAATTGAATCATAACACATCAAACGGACGGTTATGATAAAATCGATTGTGTCAGCCAGGAGATTTATGAGGTAACTGCGGATCTCTGTTGGCCATTTAGCTATAAAACATAACAACAAAGCAACAGTGTTAATAGGATATCATCAAAAACAGTCCTACATGATATTGTTTACAAGCTACAGGAGGAGGTAACACAGTTCAGTGTTTCGTTATATCCACCATAACAAGATCACAGTGGTGGTGTTTCTCATATAACTCCAGGTGAGGGCCAGATCAGACACCAACAGTGTGTCACACAAACACATACAATTGTGCAGTGGAGTTGACTCATGACACCCCACATCCACAAACAAGGTTGAAAGAAGTGATCAGCTTCCCTCCTCACTGACAGCACATGACCACTACACTCCTCACCTCACTATTGTGCACTGCAGTATATAATAAACCTTGTTTGAAGTACATTAACCTGGCTCACAACAATGGTAATGTGCACCCTGAGGGGGATACAGGCGTTATTGACTTCCTGTTCCTGGAATGTTTTTCTCCTGACTGTTAACTGAACTCGTTTTAAGTTTGCAGGCATGTGTGGAAAGTGAATGTATTAAGGGCATATCTTATTCTTTAACTGTATGAACAGGGATCGTTGATTGCAGGGAGGGTTAGGGTACATCTGGGCTTTAGATAAGACGGTAGATAGCAACACTCCTCCAACCATAAAACACACAGCTCCAGTGTCTCTGACATAACTTGGGGTCACAGTGATCTTCAAATAATATAATTTCTCCTAATTTCACACATTTGATAGAAAAACAGTTAAAATGTATATTTTAAGACAACATTCAACTTTGGTGGAATGTTTCGATTAACATCCTCACATATGAGATTAAAAATAACAGCTTTGATTGAATGACTTAATTAACTGATTATTGTTTCACAGTATCATACTCTGTAGACAATATACTGTGTAGATCAATTGATCCTTCAGGTTGTTTTTATAGTGGTGACCTTTTCACACAGTTACACAACTAAACAGCATGATTTATGTAACATCAATGGCACAATATTGATAAAAACATAAGGACTTTACAGTGACCAATAGCATTCAACTTTCTTGTCTTCACAGTCGATTTGAATTGTCTCAGAGGGACCAGAGTTATGAGCTGAAGCTTCCTCTGGAGGCTTTTCCAAGCACTACATGTGGCTGTAACTTGGAGTATTTTTCATTTGAAAACAAGAGCAGACCAAGAAAATCAGTTGACAGTACTTGTGGTTAACAAGTACACACAGTGTTTGCAAAAACACATACTTACTATTTTTCACTAAAATACAATAAGATGGTGAGATGATACTGTATGTGCTTCAGTAGATCTAGATTGAAGTCCAATACAAGTATCAACATATTACCAGTGACTGATGCGTGAGGAATATTGTAATGTTTTATAACCCTCTAATGTCCATGCAGGTAAATTGGGATTTTTCAAATACATAACACAATTGATAAAACTAACAACTAACCCTAACTATGGATATGTCCTCCACTATATCACTGCATGAAACATTAGAAAATGGAAAATGTACCAAAAACATTGTATTTTGTTGTATTTATTTGCAAGCTAGTTAACATGAACTAGCAAGCTAGTTAACCTCACATCTGGCACTGCCCACATTCGGCTCAAATATCGCCTCTGCAGGCAATGGTCACTCACCAGCAGTCACTCACGTGTGCCTGTACCCTAACGCCAATTACCAACAAGTGTTCAGATCAAATAAATAGATAAGTCATAAAATAAATAGAAATGATAATATGCATGAATACTGATAAAATGTATGTTAAAATCCATGCCATTATAAAATGATCCAGTAATTGTTTAAAACGTAGCTCTTTATCATGGGCCTTTTTCATGGAAAGCATTTTAATTTGTCACAGTGTGAAAAGCACAGGTGAAATAAACCAAATTTCAAACCAAAAATTCCATTTTGCTACGTTAGTTTTAGGGTCCTCTTTTGTGCATGCTGGCACTCTATCACACTGTCATGGGACATACAAGTAGAACAGAGCCAGTGCTAGTGTTATTAGCAACACCTGTGCTTTTCCCAATAAGACAAGTCAAATAGGGCATACACAGGTATACAGGTATTTATTTTCTAGCCATATACATTATATCCCCCTATTAGCCAAAAAGCTACAGAGAGTATACACACTTCCTCCTCGGTAACCTACCATCTACCTACTAGTACACCCTCCTCATCAACTACCACTACACCACTAGAGTCAAAATGTCTACAAAGAAAGGCATGCTAATTATTATTTTATTCACGATAACTAGATATGGTAAGCAATTAGCTGTTGAACATCATGAAGCATTTAATAGCTGCAGAGCAGTGCTGGGAGGGTTACTTTTAAAATGTATCCCACTACAGATTACTGAATACAGGCCCTAAAATGTAATTTGTAACATATTTCATTAGATTACTTAAACTAAGTAATGTATTCTAAATACTTTGGATTACTTTTGGATGCTTCCAAATCTTCTTGCTGAGCTAATTTGTCAAGGTCATGCCGAAAATGCACCACACTGTCCTGGCTGTACCTCTTCTCTGCAATTGCTGTGTGGCAGATGCACTGCACACACTTCTAAAGAAAAAGGTCTTTGGGTGTGTGCCTCATATGAATGTATATCATGTCCTTACAACAAGTAAGCATTGCTCTCCATCCACACTTAATCGGTTAAATATGCACTTATGTTACATCATCAGCTGTTTCTCGTTCATTACAGAGCTTTCAAAGCAAGCAACAGGAATAAATAGAAACAGGGCATCTGATAAAAGTTCATTTCAAAATGGCAGCGCTACATCATCGGCAGCCAGTTGGAACATTCCGTTAGAAAACAATGCAATCAAACTGAGCTTGCTCTTGTCGCATTTAGCTAGGATACAGTGTAAATACAACAAAACAAATAAAGTTTTTCCTGCAAGTTATCTACTTTTAAAGACAGTCTACAAATTTAAACTGTAACAGAATACAACAACTCATAATTTGTATTTTACATAACATAACTAAGTCACTTTTATTCTCCCTAACCCTACTAAAGAGACAGATATTTCCCTCAGGAGTTGGTAGAGACCAAAAACAGAGCAAAAAGAGAACAAATATTGGGCTTACATTCAGCAGGTGGAGACAAACATGACTCCAAATAAATGATAATGTTGCTCCATAACTACTCTATGTATAAATAAGCAATTGTTTGCTAATAATGAATATAAAAATCAGTTATTACGTGTTTTACATGAGATTTAGGTTTACAATAACTGGAAGCTTACATTGTATTAAGTTTGTGAACAAGCTAGTTGCCAATATCAAATTAGCATTATTTATTTGTTCATAGTCCCATCACACTATAATGGAATTTATGGTTACAAAGCAGCTCCCGAGGGCCTCACTTTGTCAAAAACATTAGCAAAAGTCACATTTAAATTTCCTTAAAACTAGTCTAGATATAGTTGAACTTTTCCCTCCAAATGTCGACTGCTCCACATGTGTTTGGTTTTGGACATATTATGACACTGTTAACACTGTATTATTATGTATCCACTGCACTTTTCACCATCCACAACTATTCACTGCATGCCCCTACTGTGCAGACACAAGCTGTAGCCTCAATAATGTCATCAACATGACATTAAATTACAGTATAAGTGACTGTTATTGCCATCAGTGTTTTTCTGTTTGACTTCTGGATGTCATTGAAATAAAACCAAAGCCAGTGTCTTATTTTCCAGATGTTTTGCAAATGATTTCCATAAATTCTGCATGATGTGATTACTCATGACAACTTAATATTTCTTTAAAGTGGGATACCCAAACCTGCATTGTGTTAGTCACTTTTATTTCCTTTGATAAATGTCTCAAACTCTGTTATAGGATTCAAGTTACCTAAAGCAAAAGCATTTATTTATCTTCTTCACTTAAAGTATCTTTATCAAAAAGCTAATGTTGTTACTTTGCTAATGTTATATATTATGTTTTCAAAATTGCTAAATATTCACGAAGCTCACAGCAATAAAGGGTACATTTGTGTAAAACTTTAAAGTAGAAACTCAACCCTGCTGCTTTGGAAAATAAACTTTTGCATTAATTCACGCTCTCAGAGCAAACAGATGAGGAGACAAGCTTCTGGGCAGGTTACATCCACAGAGCTGTTTATCAAAATAAGCAGCTAGTCCAGAGTGGTCAGCCTATTGATTTTCCTGCCAAATATAATCTGTTTCACCATCATAAATCTGTGTCTGACATCTGCACAAAGCCCCATTTTAGCCAAACACTGCCAAGTAAGGCTGTTTATTCACCGATGGCCTGATAGTCTCCATGACAACGCTCACTACAATTAGACAACTGTAATCCCGCCTTCAAACATGCACGCAGTTAATTATTTCAGCACAAAGTGAGAGGCGAAATGCGTGGAGGGGAGATAGAGAGGCAACTGTGGAATCCTGGTCTGCTGCTGTCAGTCCGCCTCATGCAGTGTGTGTGTGTTTGTGTGTGTGTGTGTGTGTGTGTGTGTGTGTGTGTGTGTGTGTGTGTGTGTGTGTGTGTGTGTGGACTCTGAACACAGCACAGCCAGCCTTTAATGAGGACCAAACAAAAACTAAATAATACAATATGAGGGATGAGATTGAGAAATAAAAACAAAAGTGCACAAGTCTCTGTTTATTGTTAGCATCATACCATGCTAAAGTACAATATTTGAAGTACTTGTACTTTACCTGAACATTTCCTGCTACTTTATACTTCTACTGCACTGCATTTATTATATAACTTGTCACTAGTTACTTTGCAGATTCAGGTTAATAATTCAAAACAAAAAATTATGATGTTTTGTCAAATGTTATATGACATAAGAGCTAAGAAGATACTAATATAGCAAGCAGCATCTCAGTAGTTTAAATTAGCTCTGCCTTTACCAGCTGCAACATAGGGAGATATACATATTAATATGTCTGTAATTCTAATACAGTAATATAATATACATTAGTCTGAAGTATGTTTTGATGGTGGCAATAAGTTTTTTTTGTTTTTTTTTTACTTTTATTTGTGACAGAGTATGTCTACACCATGTTATTACCAGAGGTGGAAAAGTACTGAAAATTTGTACTCAAGTACAAGTACTGTTACATTGCTCAAATTGTACTCAATTACAAGTAAAAGTACTGGTGTTTAAAAAATACTTAAGTAAAAGTACAAAGTACTCTTCTCAAAAATTACTCAGAGTATTAATTACTTTTAACCGATGGATGTTTTATTGCGTCGTCAATAGCAGGCATTCGATTTGATTCACCTGCATAAAATATCTAAAACAGCTCACCTTATACAGTGAAATTACTGCAATGATATGCCTACTATGAGGCAAGAGTGTAAACACATGGCACACACATGAATACATGGGGCTCACTGATTCCACAAGAGTCACAGCTTTCCAGTCAGCCCCAAATTATCCAACTGTAATACTGTTTAAGGACCCCAATATGCAGGAATAATAAAATAGAATAGGCGAAATTACATAAATACTGCACGCAAAATAACTGCGTGGGTTTTGCACAAAACTGCAAGGGATTAGAGTTAAGTGGATGTGTCTGTAAAGGGGTAACACTTATCATACGAAAACATTTTCATTCAGGTATCTTGAAGTAAGAGAACAAGGGACCCTTGCTTGTGCCCTGTTTTCCATGCTAAACGTTAGCCTAAATTTGGAGCACTATTTACCCCCCTTACCGACAAGCTAAGATGACATGGTTAATTTTCATGGTTAATGTTTCATATAACATAGCGTCACTCCAGCACAAAATATAGGCCTGCTGAATGTAGGCCTGTGAGTATTAAATGACTACAGATTCAATTTATTGTAATGACAGTGGTTGTCCAAATATTAAGCTAAAACATTTCTAAGAATTGTAGCTCAATTATGCATGCACACACGCGCACATGTTAGCTAGCTCCGTCTTATTTTAATATCAGGCAAACCAATGGCAGTGACAATGTCTTTGCAGATATTGTCTACAATATCTTAGCCAAACTAATAACCAGTGCTTAATTTGTAAAATTAGAAGTAGGGGAACACTTTGGACCTCTGAGAGAGCAGTGTTCCCCCACTCCCAAAAGTGGGGGAACACTTTTTTAAGCGGCACCTGAGCCGCCTCACTGCGCGACCCCGAATGGAATGGTTGTGACATCTAGTGTTGTCACGGTACCAAAATTGGGACCCACTGTACGATACCAGTGAAAGTATCACGGTTCTGAGTAGTATCACAGTACCACAGCAAAAATGAGGCAAATGTGCCTTTTGTCATTTATAAAAAGATAAATCACTTTTCTATAATAGATCACTGATATTTCAATGGAATAAATTACTTATTGACTTATTCATACTTCAAAAACAGCATCAATAAGTGATTAACATAGGGGGGATCAAAATAAAATAAATAAATAAAATAAAAATCAACCAGCCACCCTCCTCCCCTGACAAGTAAAGAACAGTCCCTTAATAAGTAAAGACCAGTCCCTAAAGTGCGGTGAGGTTTGTGGGGCGTTACTGACACAGAGAGAGAAATGTGAACGGCTTGTTTCTCCTCTGACACGCCACATACCTGTGTGCCTGTGTACCTTGGTTGTCCAGGTACTACTGGGCAGTCATGACGCCAACGAAAGAGGAAATTACTGGACCTGGAGTCAGACTCGCTGGTAAGCCGTTATGTTGCGACGTGGAGCTCACGGGATTTGCGCGGAGCGCATGGACACTCACCCTTGGCTTCTTTGTCTCCAAATCTTCAGTCCCTAAATTAGTCTCTACTCCGCTTCCACGTTGGCTTAAAAATGAAGCCAATGTGGAAGTGCCAAAACTGCAGTTCTTCTAACGGCCCCTTGAGGCTGACTCCACATGCCAGCCAGTCCACATAGACCCTCATGTTGAAATGCCAGACTTTACAGTAGAAATACAGTCTGGTACAAAAAACGATTTTGTCTCTGGAGCCAATTTCCCCTTTCATGACAACTATAAGTGAGCTAAATAATTATATAACTTTTTACATCTTATAAACGCTTAAAGTTACACATAATAATGGGCGGGCCACTTTTGAGTGACAGGCTATCTGCAAGATATCAGATCCACCACTGGCTCCTTCACTGCTCCACCCTCTTATCCAAATACAGTATGGTCATCTTTGGCACAAAAAACCAAGATGGCGACAGCCAAGATGCCAAATTGAGGCTACAAATTTGGAGTCCACAAACCAGTGGGTGATGTTACAGTAGCTACATCCATTATTCTATACAGTCTATGGAATATATGGAGCATAGCAATAGTTAGTTAGTTTTAAAATAAAAACACGTAGCCTTCGATCTTCCCATGATCAGTGAACTATCCGTCATGTGTAAAATTGGTGGAGTGCCTGTTGAGGATCAAAATCTAAGCATTTAAAATCCTTCTGTAACTCTTTCTCTTCATCTACTGAGTATCTCATTTTCTGTCACTGATATTGATGTTGTAAGGAAAATCAATGAAGAAGTCATCAATGAGTACTTTCTGAAAGAGGTCTGTAACACTTTGTACATTCAATAAGCATAAACTCCTCCATTAACTAATATCTTGCATCTTGGTTAAAGTGAAAACCAGGACTCTGAAGAACGAGTTGCCGTCTGACTGTTCTGTCAGTCAGCTTGTTTTCTCAGATGTTAACTGTTCTTGTGTTCTTGTTATTCCACAGAATACAGCACCACATGCCTTCTTTCTCCCAAACCTGCTTTCTTCCAGTGTTGACTCTGACAGTGCCCCTATTCCCAGGAAGCCCTCAACAAGCACCATTTGCTCGTGCTCATACCATGTTAACAGGAAAAACTCATTTGCCATGTATTGTTAAAATTTTTATTAATAGCAATTTATGTCACTCAGACAGAGCCTCTGCAGAAAAAGAAAACATTTGGGCCTTGTACAAATCTATCACTCAAGTTGTCAAAAAAATTTGTTCTCATGCAATATAAATAGGCCCTGAGTCTGTGGGTAGAGAGATGGGATCTGTTTCTGTGAGGGCGACGGGCTGGCTGTTTAGAGACTCCCAGTAAAACAGGTCATGCTGTTCACATCATGAAGCCTCAATCACAAACAAATGTTTTATTTAAAGAGCCAAAGCGTTGTTTACTCCAGTCTGCTTACTCTCCTTCCCTTCTCTTCCTCTCCCGCCCGGGTGCGCTCTGTGTGATCAGCACATTTGAATGCTGGAAGCATGCTAAGAGGAAACAAAAACACTCCTGACAGGAAGCTCTACCCTGTCATGTAAAGGAACAAATAGGTAGGCATGTAGCTAAGTGAACAAATTGCGCCGACACAGTTTAATAAATGAAGCATTCAGGGAGTACAAATGTGTTAACCGTTGCAGAACTCGCAGCTGCTGTAAATAACCTCAGCGGCGCTTGTTTGCTGAGCGGGAGGGTAAATCTGAGTAAAGTACACAAGAAGTGTTGGCTTTTGCTGTATTTGTCACTGATAAACAGGGGATGTTAATGTGCTGCGCTCTTCTGAGGGATTGTCAGAATCTGTCAAGTTATTATGAGTCTACTGAAGGATCTCTGCCGGGTCAAAGTCCTCTCTGTTGTCCTATCGACTCTATCTGTGACCAAACGCCAATTCTATTGACAAATCAGCACAGGAGGTGTCTGCTATCAGCATTAATCTGTTGCTATGGTTCCATAATTCATCAAGGTTGTTGTCTCCTTAAAGGAAAGGACGCTTTCCTTCTAAAAAGATACTACAAAATACACGCTTCTATGTGCTACTTATCTGCAAATATGTTATGCTACCTGGATTGCATTTCATTGAATGTGTCTGCCAAATATTCATACTAAACTTTTACTGACAGCATATTTCATTTGTTTCCCTATATCCTTAAATATCTGTTTGTGGCAACTGAAGCATGATTAAAGAAACAGTTCAACATTTTGGGAATGCTAATTTGCTATTGCTTGAGAGTTAGATGAGAAGATCAATATCACTGTTAAAACGTGATCTCATAGAAATACATGAAATGACCACAACCTCTGAACACCATGTTACGTAGTAGTGGCGCATATTGTGGTGGTGGCACGGTTGCATTAAGGCCCTGTTTAGATGACAATGGTGTCTCTGAAAACGGAAAAGTCTGTCCTTTGCATTTTAAAAAGCTTCTGCGTTTATATGACGACGTTTTTAAAACAATCCCCGTTCACACGGAGCCACAAAATCTACTGGAAATGTTGTAGTATGCACGCCAGACCAATGGGTGGCAGTGTAAATTTGCAAGGCAACACCACGGCATGGCACCATGCGCCTGCACTGAAGCGTCTTCCTGTACAACGCGGTGATGACAAACCAAAACAAAGAAGACACAATGGTGAAAGCATGCACAGATAGCTTTGTCTGGACGGACGAGGTGGAGTTGCTACAGTAACAGATCTACACTTTGCTGGAGAAGCGTTGATAAATTCAACAGGGGGAGCAGCACTAACAGAGCTCGGCATTGTTGTTGTGATGGTCGACTTTCTCGCGCATGACTAGTGACTGGAACCGTAATGCGCATGTGCGAAAAGTCTCCGTTTTCAGAGGAACTGCATATTGCAAGTTTACATGACAACTGAGACGGTGCCGTTTCCAAAAAATTGCACTCAGGAACCTGTTTTCCAACGCCGCCGCTGTCGTGTAAATGATCAGACAAAATGCAACTAAATGCAAAATGCAACTAAAGTTTACCGTTTTCAAATGAAATCATTGTCGTATAAATGGGACCTTAGGCACTGAATTACACAGTTAGGTTTTGGAAAGTATTGTGTTTTTGGTTAAAATTACTAAATTTGTTACATATGGGACGTAAGTACCTTGTAAAGTGATCCAAGTACATTGTGTAACATGATGATTACGTAAAGAATGTAAGTACATGAAGTTAAAAGAAGTCCCTTGGACTTTTAGTTGCACAGGTGACACGAACAGTGGTCTTCTGTGTGAAAGTCCCGTGTTTATTTGACCTATTCGCCACCATGATCTCCTCTCAAAGCACACAGTCTTGCTCTTTAAACTACCTATGACGTTGTAACATTAACCACTGCCCACAGCATGACCTTGTTGGACAAAAGAATTAGTGTCCACCACAACAAAGGATCCCAATAGCTTTTCTGCTGACTCTGTTTCCGTGGAGCCAGCATGTAATTTCAACACAGTACCAACCACCACCACTTTATGTGGTGTGAAGAGGTGAAGGTCATTTCACATATTTCTGTGAGACATGGTTACTTATTAGAAGGAGAAGAAGATGACATACAGTGATTTTTTCACTCTGCTTTTATTTTCATGTTACATACACACAGGCCTGATATACACACACATGCACATGCACCTATACACATATTTAATGGAGAGATATCAGAGTGAGGGGGCTGCCCATGGACAGCTGCCCCGAGCAGTTGGAGGTTCGGTGACTTGCTCAAGGGCACCTCGGCAGTTCCCAGGAGCATGAACCGGCACCTGTCCAGTCGCCAGTCCACAGTCCATTTATGGTCGGTGTAGGGATTAGATCCGGCGACCTTCCAGTTCCCAAGCCAAGTCCCTATGGCAACAGTTACTGCCACCTGCTAGCTAATAAGAGCTTCACAAGAGCTGGAGTCTTGTTGTCTTTGTGAGGTTACCAGGCAACTAGAGGAGACTCCAGGAAGTCATGCTATCCAACCAAGAAATAAAATCACACATAACCTACCATCAAATCATAATATGTCATTACACTTCAGTTATTTAACAAAAACATGTTATGTAACATATTATTTGTGTGATTTAGAGGTGCTAGTGTTTTTTTTTTTACTCTCAGACAGAGCCATGCTGGCTATTTCCCCTTGCTTTATGCTAAGCAAAGCTAAGCTAATGAGCTGCTAGCTGTAGCTTTAAATTATACCATACATTAGAGAGGTATCAATCTTTTTATCTAACTCTTGCCAAAAAAAGCAAACATCACATTCTCACTTCCAACCGCTAAAATATGGCAACTTGGCTAGTGGCCCTATGTTTCAAACTATGATGCTCTAGGTACAACTGTAGTGTCAGGTTTGAATGTGTCAATTTCTGCTGGTTTAAATTTCTGTCTTTTTTATTTTGGCAACAGTTTCTTAAAAATAAACTTCTGTCTTCACAGGAAACAGATTTCGTCACGAAAACTACTGCTACTTTGTTAGGTTTAGAAAAACAATCATAGTTTGGTTGAAAATAACTACGTTTGTTACAGTAACTTAATGTCACTTGATGATTATGTCATGTGATGAACACCAGTAACTACATTATGTGAACAAACTCTTCTGGTGCACAAGGGGCACAAACACCTGTCTCCTGGGTAAAAATCCAGTGTGTGTTTGATCCATCCACCATACTCTGACTACTCTCTCACTCTTTCTACTACATTATTACCGTGGATTAGATTACACTGGAGTTAGATGAAAGCCCGGGGTTTCTCATACAGATGCTGTATAATGCCTTGTGCGTCTGCATCAGAAGCCAGGGGCTGCTGACCAGGCATGGGAATGAGAACAGGATGCGATCTGTCCCTGACCTTGACCTAAGGTCTCTAGTGCCCTGCCCACAACACTGATATTTTCTCCAAAATGTATAGGTAACACCATTTAGCAGTATATCTACCTCAAACGTTGTAAAAAATTATCTGTCCATTTGAAACAGTCACATCAGTTCACAGTATGCTCCTAACTTTCCTGTGCAATGAGGATTAAAACCAACATAAGGTGCGCTGGATTTTGATTTCACCTCCAAAGAAGATGGCTTTTCTTACTTTTGGAATGTGTAAAACCTGTTTGATCATTTGATTGCTTGTGTTTCTTGCTCCAACTGGCTTTTTTGTCAGTGTTCCCAGATCTTAGCAATTACTGATGAGCACAATGTTATCATGACTAACAGAAATGATGGCCAAATTTATGAATATAAGTTGTAACAAATCTGAATCATTCCTAAACCAGGAACATGGCATGCAGCACTATAACCTGCTCTGCACTATTCATGTTCAGTGAGTCTCCACTTTGATAATGTTCATTTTAAAATATAACATCTTTCCATCTTCAACAAATGACATGCTACTCAGAAGCACATTAAAAGCGAGTGTTTCATTAGTGCTGCTGTTGTTGTTTTTCACACTGGAAGGATCCTGTTTTGCATATGATGAGATGATTGTGCGTGTGAGCGGGAGGGAATGAGTGGTGCTTAATGTGGTGGACAGTGATCAGCGGCGCACCCCCCCTTAGGACTGCAGGCCATCTCATTTACATTCCCCCCGTTTGTGGACAGAGCGCTGCAAATCTACTGCTGCTCCACGCTTCCTGCCTGCAGCACCCACCCAATATGTGCGTGCATGTGTGTGTGCTACTGCCAAGTCAGCCAAGGAGGATTGTGCACAGGTTAAAGCTTCTAAATGAAAGCGGTTATTCTCATGACTAATTCATGAGATGCTGAATTATGGCTGACAAACAAGAGAAATTTAAGTATGACAAGCAAAATGAGGCATAAAGGCTCGTATTCTGGGAGCTGCAGAATGAGATGATTGAGGGAAGTGGGGGGAGCTCGTTCTTCAGCGCAGTGTAAAATCTGACTGACCTGGTCAAATACTGCTACATACTCCATCCTTGGGCTTTTGATGTGTTTGGTTCCCCTCTGCTCTAACAGAGAAAATATGTGTTTTGTAGCTGCAGGCCAGGAAGATGGAGTGAAAGAGAGGGAGAGAGGGGGGTTGCAAAAACCCAGGCAGGGGTGCCATTCTGCTGGCCAGAGTCCGGCTCTTCACATGTCCTCCTCCAGCACTCACAACAGCACCACACAGCGAGACAAAAGGTGAAGGGTAGGCAGGTCAGCACACACACACACAACACTTTTCTACCCACCTTTTTTCCCCATCTCCCTCTTCATCTGCCACTCTCTTCACTTCAACCCCCTGCATCCTCCCCTCCACTGCCAACCAACCAACCTGCATTCATTCTCAAGGCAGGAGATGTGAAGGTTAACCGGCCTCTCATCCTGCCTAAAACAACAACAAAAGGAACGCCGAGTGATAGTGGCGCTTTTGAGTAGTTCAAAAGATGTCGGCGCACATAAACCCAATGTCTATCTTGATCACAAAGGAGGGTGACGTGAGGGAAAATAGCACTTCAAATGATGCAACAAGGCAGTGGCGACAATTTGCGGGGAGTTTCTGCAAACTGTGATCACATGTGTGAAACAAAGACCTCTTGACATTTGAAATGGATGAAATGGATGGTTTGTTGGAGCTCAGATCAATGCTGCAGGCAAAGGAGGGGAAAAAAGAAGAAAAGAGGATACAACACACTGAAGACAATTTTTTGTCTTCTTGTCTGTTACCTGCTAAGCAAACAATTTATAACTGAATTTTTGGGATCATAATTATTCTGACAGCAATTGCTCTAGAGGCTGGGAGGAGATCTCCCCTCAGGGCATAAAACATCATTAACATTATTATTGTTTGAGTTCGTTTTTCCCCCTTTTTTTCTGTTAATTCAAAGGAGTTGTATTTACATGATGGATCTACAGTATTGACTGAATAATTTCTATAGAGTGTGAATATGCAAATAGCCGCTCAAACGTTAGAAAATACATACCCTACGTGCAATTATGTAAATTGTCTTTGGTTATTCATTCAGTTATTCACCCTTGTATTCGCTCATGCATTCATTTGCCATATTAGGGGCTGGCGGTGATGCCCTGAAAGCGGCAGGCTCTCTCCGCAGGCTCTGTGGACAGACAATGGGCAGGGAGAAAATCCCCCTCTCCAGAGTTGGGCTGCAAGTTGACCCGCTCACAGCACACAACACCATATGGAGAGAGATTGCTTTGAAGAGGGCCCTGCACACTGGTACACAACAAGGAGCAAGAACCACTGCACACACACACACACACACCTAGGCACAAACCATTGACCTCAAACACACACATACCGTACATGAGCTCTTCCTTGTTGCCTGCTGTAAGTCACACACACTCAGTGAGCTGCTGCACTCTCCGGCAAATACAGTTTCAGATCTTTTTAGCAAACGTGAATGAAACGACACTCTAAATCAAAAATGTCATCAAATCCCTGCTGCTTGATATGAAGAAAAATTAGGTTTTTGACAAGCAATATTAGACAATAAAGATCACACTGTTCACAAGAAACACTGATGTGATTGAGGAAAGAGATGCAACTTCCTCAAAGTGGATCAAAAACAAAGTTTTACAGCTGTGCACCCTCAGGCGTGTTTCTTTGCTATTTCATCTTGTGAACAATACTTTTTCGTGCATGAGTAAATGTTGCCCTTCGTGTTTTCATGCCATGTGGGTGTACAGTAAGCTCACAAATACGCTTCCCAGTTTTCAAGAGCACATGGGTGGGTCACCGCAAGGATTGATTTCCACGAGGACTGACGTGAAAAATGTACACATAATGTTCGGAACACATGGTTCTGATCAGACTTTTGACCTCCACGTAACCTGCAATCACTAATTTGGAGCTTGCTTCCATATGGAAAGGGAGTGCCGTATTAAAGGTGACATGCAAAAAAAAAAAAAAGAAGGAAAGCTTAGAAAAATAAAATGCTGTACTGTATTGTGTCATAACCGGCCAGTCACGGTGAGATATTTTCATTCCTGAATAGCTTCACTGTGTAATGTAATGGATGCTCAGGCTCTGACATTACAGGTGTGTGTGTGTTTTATTATTTCTCCCACCTCCATATCCCCCTCTCCTGCATACACTCCCATTCATTAGAACTCATGCATTAAGACAGTGGTGGTGGTATTGATTTGGAAACAGCAAGAAAAGCATAGCTGACATATGAGTTTAAGGCTAATATTCAGCTCCCAGACCATGAAAGAAAACAACAAAACCACAAACTGATGTTGTGATGTTGCATTACACAACATACGCTGAGGCAGTTAGTCTGATATAAAGCGTTGCTGGAGGGTGAGAGCGCATCCCGTTGCGACACCCAGGGTGACTTAGAGATATGTTTAGCAGAGGAACAAAGAGCAGGAAGGAAATGCAGAAGACACACTGAGCAAAGAAAAACATTTTCAGACACGACAGCAAAACACACCCTCCTCCGATCTTCAGCATTAACTGAGTGAGTTAATGAGTTCAGCTGCTTGTTGGTCACTGGCTTTATTGCTGGTTATTAAATGTCTTATTGGAATCTCCACTGTTAATGTTTATTTTCTCTGAAACTGAAATATCTTTATTTCTCTCTGTTGTTTTGTCTTCCTCCAATATATTCTGTATAGCTTAGTTGATCTGAGCTTTTTGAAAGGTTTATTTTAGGGTTTCATTTGCATGGCAGCTGCCAATAGTGGTCATATTTTTAGTTTTGAGGGCAAAAACATCCCAAAAAGCCAAGAGACCAGGTGCCGTCTGTGGTGTAAAACAGCCCCGTCACCAGAAGAAAATGTTGGCACTGTACATTTCTGCAGATCACAAATATTTTACATTTGTATGTTTGATACGTGTCATATCAGCATTTCTAAAGTGACATAGTATAGGAGCTGACTTTGTCATCAGGAGGTGGAGGAGTGGTGGATGGTGTGGCACCTAGGTGATATACCTGCCAGCTACGGACCACTGTTCAAAACCATCAAATAACAAAACCGGTTGTTTTTTAGCAGGTCATTGCTGTTTTCATTGCCATTTTATGCATCAAACGTGGGTGTTTTTGAAAACCTGTCGCTGTGTTTGCAGCTTGGATTTTGCCACAAAAAAATGACCTTAAAAGTGGGTATCTTAAGCCAAAACATGATCCTTTCCAGACCATAACCAAGTGGTTTTTGTGCATAAACCTAACTCTATGTTAACCACAGTGTTGTTGAAACATAAAGAAAAAAGTAAAGTTTTGCCTTATCTGCCAGATAATAACATACAAATGTAAAAAATACATGGTTTGCAGAAATTTGAAATGCTAAAATTTATTTCTTATTTATTTCAATTAAAGAAAAAATATAACAAAACACAAATATGTGGCACTTTACATGAGTATTTGATGCCACTTCATACTCTGACCCTACTACACTTCTGAGCGAAATATACTTCTTATTTCAGTATATTCAGCTGTATTAAATGTAAAAGAAAATGTGAAATTAAGATTTTACATATGAAATATCTGATTAGCTTGTAAAATATGATGCATGGTTATGGATGGAACCATAAGAAAGTAAAAACTCAGCCACTTTGACCAGTTGCAACAGTTAAATGGTACTTACACTTAAATGCATCAGTATAACACAGTAATACAACTGGCAATGCTGTTTATACTCAAGCAAAGGATCTGTCCTCCACCACTGTATGAAAGGCTCTGAAACACATGCAGACAACTACAGACACTCAGACAAATGACTTTAGCAGCTGCTAAAGGCAAAGTGACCAACTGAATCCCCTCAAGGTGTTTAGTCTGAGTCATATTCTCACTGCTGTCATACTGACAAGATGGTATCTGCACCTCCTTGCCTGGATAGAATATCCTTTATCAGCAGTGGTGTCACTTTTACAGTTCAAAATACCCAAAACTGACATCTGACACAGTTGTACATAGTGCAGTTAAAATAATAATGTTTCTCAGCTTTTGAAAAGTGCATTTTCCAGTTCTTCGGTCTGTCTGTTCATAAATCACTGTGGTGGTATGTGTGTGTGTGTGTGTGTGTGTGCGCGCAGTGGAAAAACTGAAATAACGACAAACTGCTTTTCATTTGTAACCTGTAAATACAGGCACTTTGACTTCTCTTGTAGGGAGTGCGTTTCTCGCCCACAATAAGTGCAAGTTGTCCCTGTGCGTCGGTGCATCCACCTCATGCAGGGCTTGAAACGCTCCATGCTGCATGTTTGGGTAAACTGCGTAACAAATTGGAGAAAAAAGGCTGGAGCGGGAGACACAGAGTAAACTCCCTCCTGGACAATACCATACTGTATTATTAAAACAACAGCACAGGTCCCGGAGTTGTAACCTGCTAAGATGGGGGAACATGCTCATCGATGATATCAAGGTGACTGAACACACACAGAGCAGCGAGCCAGCTGCTGTTCAGGCAGCATGGTGGGGCTCACGCTGAGGACTAGGTGCCTGGCTGCATAATTGGGAATTATTAAACATGGCTCTAGCAGCGAGGTGATCACGAAATTGTATTTTCAGTCTTGAGGGATGAAAGCAAGAATTAAAATGTTACCGTTTGTTACGGAGGGAGTGAGAGAGAGAGAAAAAAAATTGAAGAGTCTTGTCCTAAACCTCCCATGATTCAATTTCTTTTAAGAAACAAAGGAAATGCATTTGGACAAGCGTGGAGATGGATGACACAGACTGCTGTCGGAAATTGTGGATTGTTGTAAATTGCAATCTGGATAAATATTTCAGTGGCAACTGGACCATCATGATGAAACACAGGGTGAGATGTT
The DNA here is from genome assembly GCF_011397635.1 of Epinephelus fuscoguttatus. Taxonomy (NCBI): domain Eukaryota; kingdom Metazoa; phylum Chordata; class Actinopteri; order Perciformes; family Serranidae; genus Epinephelus; species Epinephelus fuscoguttatus. The sequence continues at coordinate 42,883,288 of NC_064752.1, forward strand.
GTCCATTTCTCTGCAAGTGAAAGAAGCAAACAGCTGAAGACAAACTAAGAGGAATGTGAGAATATGACATGAAACATGCCCATTTAAAATGACTTTAGAAGTGATTGTGATGTTGTACAGCATCAATGATTATCCATCGATCACCATAAAAAACAAAGGGTTTTAATATTTCATATTTTTTTTAGCACAATAAAATTGATCTTTAAAACCACATATATAGATAAAAGTAGCTCACATTCATACATGATCTATTATTGGGAAGGACTTCCTTAATATGTACAGGCCAGTCTATGAACATTAATTCAAATTAAATGTTGTTATGACGTGAACATACAAATCACAAAAATACCATAGATAGAACAATGTCTAAATCAGGGTCACGGTTATGTTTTGAAGTCTTTTGCATAAAGGTCATCTACTTCTTGGGGTCACTGTCATTTCCACTACACTGCACAAAAATTTATTTAAGAGGGTCCTAACGCTGACATGGTGATGTGACCAGGAAGCACATTGCTAAAGGCAAAAGTTTAATAGTAAGTTATAAAAGGCAGAAAATAAAATAACATGTGGTCAATCGAGATGTTTTTATGTGTTGTCATGTCATGTTCAGGTGGTTCAATTTCCTTTTGAATAAAAAATAATTAGAAAACATTTTTATTATTTATATTCTTGGATGTTAAAGGTCCAGTATCTAGGATTTTGACGGCATCTATTTGCAAAAGAAAGGGTGCATTGTATATAACTATCTTTTCATTCGTGTATGATCACCTGAAAATAAAACTTGCTGTGTTTTCACTACCTTAGAATGAGCCATTTATCAACATACAGAGTGGGTCCTCTTTAACAGAGTTCACCATGTTGCTTCTACAGTAGCCCATAATGGACAAATCAAACACTGGCTCTAGACAGGGCCATTTGCTTTTTCAGGCCGGCCACTGTAGTTTTCCTACACACTTGGCACACAGGAGAAATTTTAGATCTGCGACTTCACCTCAAGATACCACTAAATGCTACATGCTGGACCTTTAAATGTTAACCCTGACACTGATGTTAGCACGCTAACATTTCATGGTGTTTTAGACAAAACAGTATTTCTACCACAACTTTTTTCTCAAATATATGTATTAGTGTGATACTTGCTATGGATTGACATTGTAAAAGAGGGTTTTTGTCAAACTGTAGTTAAGTTAGGTTTTACAATTTAAAACTGATTTATTTCTTTGTTGTTTTCATATTGATTACAACATACACTTCAAAAAAATGCATCTTTGCATCTGCTTGCTTGAGTGAAATCCAACACTAATATGCATCTCCATACCACCTGCCCATGTTGGGATCCTAACAAGGATCTACTGAGGCCAGTAAAGCATCAAAAAATATGAGTGATAAAAAGTTAGTTTCTGTGTGGTGAAACAAAAGCCTGATTGAACTTGCTTCCTTTTTACAGAGTAAATCCAACCTACCAACAAGAATAGCTGCACTGCATTTAATGGCTTCAGACCTCTAATCATACTGGACCAGCCCCCAGTCAGCTGATGAAGGCAAAACACTTCACATAACAGGGAGATGAGAGTTGCAACATGTTGCTTGAAGGTTTTACCCACAGAGAGCAGTGCAGGAGTGCTTTCGTCTTCTTCATTTTGACAAATAATAATTTGATTGACAGGCTGTCTACCAATAGTATCCTCAGCTTGTCAGTCAGATCCGCCCGTCGCTCCTCCACAGTTCCAGCCTCTCACCCAAATATGGTCACCTCTGGCTCCAAAAAACCAAGATGGCCATAGCAGAAATGCCAAAATCAAGGCTTTAAAAGAGGAGTACAATCCATGGGTAATATCATGGTGGCTATGTCCATTATTTTTACAGTCTGTGGGTTAGACCACCAAAGTTCCTGTGTGAAATTCAGACTGCTTACTAAAAAGTTGATTAACCTTTGGTCAGCAGCGCTGCTTAACATTTACACTACATCCAGTCCTTTCATGACATGTCACATCCATCAAATAACGTGTTGTGTTGTCTTGTGGTTAAAATAATTCATGGAAGCAGTGTGTAGTGTATACATTTGACTGTCAGACATCGTTGAATTAATATTCAGCTATATTCCATTAAAACAATGTTAAGATATTGTTTAATACCTTAAAAATCAGTTAAACCTTACATCTGGGAAGTCACTTTATGAGAGTTTGTAAAACATGTGTGGCATGTCATTAATATTGTCATAAAAACAGCTGTTCTGTGATGATTTCCTCTGAATGTTTGAATAAAATAAAAATTTTATTTCAGTGCACGCACGACCTGGAATTGTTTCCAAACCAAAATAACATGTAGAAGTTATAGACTTACATTTAAATGGAGTTCAGGTATATATTAGTAAACCTGCTTTATAATCATGCACATTTTCAATCAGACTACAGATGTCAACAATTAAAAATAAAACAACCAACAACTTCCTGCTGCATCAAATATTAATGTAAAGTTTGCAAAGGGAGCAAATCAGAAAAGTGTGACAGGCGACACGCTTCTTTGAAATGAGTTCATCTCACTGGAATCATTAGTTTGGAGCTGCAAGCAGAACATTTCCTCTGTAGCAGCAGTTTCAAATCACAATGCAATAATATTTTCCAACATAATCTAAAATGATGTTGGAGAAGAAAAAAAAAAACGGCGAGTGGCTTGATGTGGCAAAGCAGCAGAGGATGTTAGTGATTGTCCTATATTGCTCATGCTCTCATGGATTACTTAATTATCAGCCCGTGCCGACGTTGTGCTCTGTTAATGGTAGGCAATATGGCCTTTACCTCACTTAAGGAATAAATTGTATTGCTCCATCTCTCTCCATCTTGTAACGAACACACCCTCCTACACACATATAAACATCCCTTCCCTCCTCTCTTCACTGCTCATATAGATCATTTAAGATGGAATGGGATAGTTACTGAAGCAAAATCCAGATGAGATCCAGTGCTATTTCACAATAACAATTTCTTTAATTGGGCATCCACTGCCTATCTCCCCACAACCTGTTTTATTCTCCTTTGCAAAAAACAGGGATGGGATCCTCATTGACACATGCTGGGTTTATGATTTTGAATCATGAGGAGCGCAACTTCTCAGAGAAATTGCTATTGGCTCAGTGGGAAGCATTGTTGTGAGCAGAGGTTTAGAAGATAAAAAATATTAAGTTAATCATGAACTCAGTCAGTCAGGGAGCTGTGAGCTGTGGCAGGTGGCGGCTGGATCGACATCAAAAAGAAAAATACACACCTTGAAGAAGAGGGAGGAAGGGCAGAGGATACTGTATCTGTGTCATCAGGAGGTCAGTGTCATTAGCTGCTACAGGGTAGCAGTGCTGGACAGCATCAGAGGTGGTGGGCAAAAGGAAGAAACAGACAGTGTGTTAATATATGGCTCTTCTGGAGTATTATTTTATTTCATAGTGAGATATGAACATATGTCTTGCTGTAGGCTCTGAGCATGTGTTGTCCAAAAATGAATAAAAAAATAAATACATAAATAAAGAAATTTAAATAGTGTTTAAGTAAAGCAATAGTTTGACATTTTGGGAAGTCCGGGGGGGACTATAAAAAAAAAATCTTGTTCAAAATAGCATGATTTGTGTGTGTGAACAAGTTTCATGTTCCAGCTCGTCACACCAATGTAATTCTGCACCAATTCGTATACTGCTCCTTTAAGTGATGACATCATTTAAGAATATCAGACAAAGACAAATTCAAATGCTGGTCATTTTTAGGTTTCTTTCCAAACATTTGGAAACCTTCCTTGTCGAGCATAAAATATCCACCTGCTGAAGCAAAAAACATAGGGAAAATCATTTATAATGAAATGTTTTTGTGTGAAACGTGTTGCATACTAAGAGAGGTTTTAGCTTTGACCACAGATAAAATTCATCAGCTGATATCTGGATGAAATAAGTTCCAAAAAATGTGCCTGAGCTTGAAAAATATGTTTAATTTCAGGGCTAGGATCTAAGGTAGAGCTGCTTTTACCTCCTTTCTGCACCGTTGGGTATTTTAATCAATAATAATTTATATTTATTTATAGGATATATACATTTTGTTGGTAAAATCTTCACCTGCAAACTAAAAGGCACAATACCTCCCTCTAAAGGGTAAGTTATGTAAAATAGATCAACTACAACTTTTCCTATTTATGTTGTTACTGTCATTAATTTTGTGCTCGAGTTTTTTTTATTTGATTTTTTTGTTGTATTTTGTTTGTTTATGTATTTCTCTTTCTTGAAGATTTTTGCATTATTGTCTGTATATGGAAAATATGTGAAAAACCCAATAAAACCCCTTTTCCAATTGGTGTCAAGAACGTGGACATACACTGTACAGTGAAAAGAAGACATTTTGGGTTGATTTAGTTCAGTGTGGATACTCAACAACACTGAGGAGATTGTATATATTGTCTGAAACTGTGCATGTTTGTGGGTTTTTTTCCCTTCTGTGCCTTTTTTTCTGTGGGCTATTTGTGTATTTTATATTTACGCATTTGGAACCAGAGGTCATGCATGTTGGATTTTTGTTGATCACTGGCAGCAATTCCATGTTGCTAATAAAGCTTTTACTGCAGCAATTCTGTCCTTTACTATTTTTACTGTACTTTATATGAAGTCAAAATGAGTCATTTACTTTTAGACTGTATGTTGGCAAGAATGCAAACATGTGACACTGCGCCATTTTTGTAATGCCATCAACTGTATTTTCAAAGTAGTGCTATGACTGACTATATGGGCCTCTTGGATAGAGAACGTGCTGTGTTTTGAAAGAATGATTTTATATGGAGCTGGGTTCATCTTGTTTTGCACTGCATGAAATGTAGAGTTTAATGAACAAAATGTGGTTTTGAGCAGAAATTAACTACAGTATATGGCTAATTATGTAGGTGTGTTGTGTTTAGAGTTTGAAAAAAGTATCCTGTGTGGGCTATAGGTAAATGGTTGTTAGCAACTGTTAAAACCCAAGTAGCAAAACTGTAAAACTGAGTACAATAATTGTGTAAATAAATGAACTTACATTACAGTCCGCTACTGGTTGGAACAAGCTGCTGCAGAGTGCTGTATGATAGTGGCAGACAGTTGGGCTTTTCTACCTTTAAAGCTGCTTCAGTGAAGAAAATGGGAAACTGGATGCTCAAAGGCTAAAATAAAGTGTAATTAAACCATGAGTTACAGAGTCACATTGTATCTGAGATGACAGCAGCGATGCCTGCAGTGTGTATGTACAGCAGCTGACCACACACATGCACCTACAGCACAGAGGGAGCAGAGAGGGAGTCTGACACTGCTCTAAAGAGTCCCATTGACCTCGTCATGAGTTGCACTCTCAACAGGAAGTCTCCTCTGGTTTACACTTTCACTCCACTATACTGTGCCTCAAACTGCCTCAGAAACCTCTAAAACCCTGCTCGCTGGGTCAGTGTGTTTCCCCCTCACAGGCCTGTTTGGAGTAAATATCCGGCATTAATATCCACACACAGATCTTTTGCCAGGGGATTATTGAACATTAATTGCATTAGCATTTTCTCTCTGACAACAAGGTGGCTTCTTATCTGTGATCTTCAAACTGCGACTGGGAACTATTGATCTGGGCCATGTTGTCATTCAGATGATAATTAGGAGCGGGTGAAGGGTCAGCCTCCAATCCGTTTGAACATCTGGATGAGAGTTCCTCAAGGACAATGGGAGCCGCAGGATGCCGCCACTCTGTCGAGCCCTGCGTGTCTTTATGTGCCTAAGTCCATTATACAAATTGTCTAATTAATTCCCACATTCCAGCAGAGTGGCCCAACAATCAATGGAGGCAAAACACAGGGAGAAGAGCCCAGTGTACAGTTACAGTTGATGCATACAGAGCGGGAGGTGATGCACCTGCTGCAAGATTTAACTTTGACACACAAGCTATTAGAACAGTAACAGTATAACAGGTGTGAGTGCACATTTTACTTTTCTGACCATCCTATCTCCCTGAGAACGATTAATCTATAAAATTCAAAACTAACAACATACTGTGAGTGTGCTGTAGCTGCAGAGGTGCAGCTCTATCACAGGTTGGCCTTATCTATAATTAAAACTGTATTTTAAGGACATGCAAATGGAGATATTAGCAGACCTAACATATATCCTTCTCAGTGTGGTGGGGGACAGAGTTCAAAAGAGTCGTTTTACAGAGAAAGAAAAAGTAGTTCAATGTATTCTTTTTCATGAGTAAATAAAGGTAATCTCCACGGGTGCATTAAATTCTGTCGCCGCTGCATTTATGTTATCGTTAATGCGATGAATAATTCCGTTTGCACACTTGGAAAGTGCTTACAGCAGAACTTTGGAAGAATCAACTGAACAAATTGTGTAAGAAATTCCTAAATGGTCTTGTTCAGAGTGTTTAAGTGTGGAAAAAGATCTCCTGGCTCTCAGCGTTTTTGTACTAAGCTGTACCATTGCATGCTTGACCCCTTGGAACAATGGCTTGTTAATCCACAGTTCAAAGGAAACCAGAGCAGGGCAAGACAACAGATGTTGCTCTGGTGAATTTTTTTTTCATAAAGTACAGATAAGCAGTGGATACAAAAGAGGAGCGGCTGTTTAAGTCTGTAAATTATTATTGCCTGTAAATTGTAACATAAAGAGCCCGTGGTACTGTTAGTCAGAAGGCGTGAGCTGCTGTCGCTACAGGAAACAGCTTATCGTGGGTTTCTGTTAACATGTTGCAATGTAAATGAACAGCTAAACTGTACTTGATCCAAATGTGCAAATGCAAAACATAAATGTAAATCAGTGTGTGTGTGTGTGTGTGTGTGTGTGTGTGTGTGTGCCTGGGGAGGATGCAGACAAACAATGCAAATATTGCCCCCTTGTGGTTCATGTGCACTCATGGGTGTTGAGGGATGCTGGCAGCCATCTGGGACAGCAGAGACACAGTACCTGTTACAGCTTGATTTCAGGGCATTAAATAAAGATTGGAGCAGTAGAGGAGGGGCTTTTTAAACTGGTATCATGTTGGTTTCATGAAGGGAAAATCAGGGTTTTGTATGACGTGGGAAATGTTTGGGAAATAAATGATTTCTTTCTGCAACCAAACCTCCAGATTAAACGCATCCCCTTCTCATGCCCACACATCTCTCCCTCTCTCTCTCTCTCTCTCTCTCTCTCTCTGTGTGTGTGTGTGTGTCCCTCTCTGCTGTCTCTCTCTCTTTCTCTCATTAGAGCAGAGTAAATTTCAATGTCACTTAAAGTCACGCCTGTAATTTATTGGCTCCTTAATACTGACGGACAAAGGTCGTGAGCAGCGCTGTGAGGCGTTCTATCAGGTTTATCTGTGCAGGTCATTAACCTTGACCTGGTGTAAATGCACTTCAGTCCAGGAAGCTCCCCCGTCCTGCATGTGCACATTTCCATGCCCCCAAGAAGTTCCACCCCGCGACAGCCACTCACGCCACTGCCCTGTTAGCTCAAGTGCTTTAAACTTGCCTTAATTGTCATATGGCAGCCAACGCAGCTTTCTTAATTGATCTGACCTTTCACAGTGCTTTCTAATTTCCAATCCCGCTTTCATTGTTCCATCTGGCACTTTTAAAGCGACATCTGGTTGACTGTACTTTACCCGGTGATCTCTGTACAGTTATTTTTAAACTTAATGTATGCTTCAACAGATGTTAGTTTTTATAGGTGAGTGAGGAGCCGGACGGCACTCAACACCGGCCCCGTGTCCATAACACTTCCCCTCAACTATTCAAATATTGACAACAGAAATTACAAGCTGGGTCCCTGGCAAACTCTACGCCATTATGTTGAGTTTCTTGTTTTTGTTCCCTATTAGCTAAACATCAGCCTTCTCTAATCACTGCCCATAAATAAAACATTAGCTTTCACTTTAACGAACAAATAAACAATCTTGTTGCCACGCACAGTTCGGTTTTGGAAACACGTCTGATGTCAGTGAGAAGGCAGCAATATTTGTTTAATAAATAACAAGCTGAATGTGGCCATTGTTCACCATGGACACCGAGAGGAAAGAAGCTCCCTCTCATTCTGTAACAACATGGCTGCAGATCTTTTCCAAATGAATCCCTATCAGGAATGTTAAAATATTCCCTCCGCTATCAAGACCATAGCCACTTTTTCCCCCCACTCAAATCGTCTGATTAAAAAGCCCCTCTGCAGAACTGTTATTTGTAGATCAGTTCTACCATGGGGCATCTTCCTTTCTGCACGTTCTCAACAAGATTTCGATAACTTCAAGCTGCAATCTCGTCTCCTCACACTGTACGTAATCTTCTCCTTAACCCTTTCCCCCAAACTGCAGCTCTCTGGTTTGTCCTCCCTATCTCCAAACACTGAAGACATGTTGTGGGTTCCCACATCCCTCCCTTTGAAAACTTCATTTTCTGCTCTGACATTTTTCCAAAAGATAAATTTCCTATAGCCTGTATTTTCATGGGGAAGTGCTCCGAGATGGCTCTACCTGCAGGCTGTTAAATTAGTGCCATATAATTGACTGATTAAACGCTTATTGATTGCTGAGATCCGGATGATGGAGACAGAGGATATGGATACTCTTGCCCTTGCATTTTACACTGTCCTCTGCTCATGAGGAAGCATAATACAAGCTAAACCAAAGAGAAACTGATCCCCGGCTGAAAAAAATCCTGACTGGTGCTACATTTTGTGGACTGAGGGTAGAACTTTTATCAAGCTTGCTGAGAATTCATCAGGATTGTAGCTTTTTCTGAGCAGCCACTTTAATAAATGGATGTGAGAAATTAAATGTATTGTGTTTGTACAGTTTTCTGTCTATATGCTAACCAAATAGGGCAGTCTCGCTGGGCTTTAGGAGACAGGGATTGACATGCGGCAGCCTCAAGGTCAGAGTCTGCTGCTCCCCTGAAAGCCTCCAGCCACTGATAGACATGTCTTCCCTCCTGAGCCGTGCTGGAGCGAACACACCACAGAACATCTGTTCGCAAACAGCCCTGATGGAGCCGTACTGACACCAAACGCGCACCCGCCGCCCGCACTTCACCACCCAATTCCCCGGCCGGGGCCAGATGGTGGCCCACGCTGCCGCTCCCTCCTCTCCTCATCCAGGACAAATCATGAGGAAGAATGGCCTGCAGGTACCGCCCCAGGCACGCCTGTGCCACTCACCGCTGACCACCCTCTGGTGGCTTCCAATGTTCCCTCCTGTCAAAAGACAAATTGTCCAACAGACTGCTCTTTTATGAATTCACCCCGCGGTCCATTTCTCAAAAGAGGTTAAGGAAAATCCTTGGCCTGAGCTGCTCAACTTTGAGACAGAACTCTGTTCTCTGAAAAGTTAAGAGGCCTGGAGACAGAGCAAAGCAAGAGGTCCTGAAACGCGAGGATACGCCGAGTTCTTCACAATGTACAATTGTTAATCTGAATCCAACTGGCACAGACACCTCACTGCCATCCTCTGTGCTTGACCTCGGAATTATGTTCTCTGCTGCCATCATAAATAGGAACCTAGGTGAGGAGGAAGAGAGAACATTGGGGGACCTATGTTTTTGGGGAAATTACCGTCAGTATAAAACAGCAAAGCGTGTTATTGGAAAATAAAATACAGACTATTCCCATCTCCTGGCAAGTGTTTATTTAGTGTCAGTTTGGAGAAGCTGAACCTAAAATTTGAAAAGGACAAACACAAACGACTGAGGTTAACCACTAACACTGCTTCAATTTCTTCCTCTGTGCAATAACACACACACACACACACACACACACACACACATCAATCACCGAGCAAACAACCCAAATCATCTCATCATCATGAAAACCAGTTGTTGTGTTCTGTGATTCAGCAGCTGCTCATATGCTTTCTTTTGGTTACTCTCGTGTGATTGTGGGTTATTTCTCTGTGCTGGATCTCACTTTGAGAGCGGGCTGGACTATTTCAGCTCAGGAGTCATCTTTTTACAGGTGACCCGGTTAGGAATGCCACCACAGATCAGGGATAAGTGTGATTAATCTCCACTGACATTCTTATGGCACCTTTTACACAGTGTTTCATCTTGAGGCTCCACAGGAGAGATGTGTGGGAAACAATATATCTCTAACGACAGTAAAAATCTGCTTCATGGGTAACTGCAGTATCTGCTCATTTAGACTTAGTGCTATTTTGGGGGTTACCTCAGGTTTGCTCTAGTTATAGTTACCACTAATATCCCTGCTGGATATTCTGAGAGAGCTGTAGATTAAATAGATGAGATATTCTTTCACTGTAGTGTCATGGTGCAAATTAGGCTTTACATGTATGTGCAGTTGCTTGGGTGTTTACATTATGCATAATGGTTAGCATGGCATTTGCACTGGCAGTTTATTCTTTATGCTATATTTACAGTATATAATGGGCCCAGGTAGGTTTTTAAAAGGTCATATGGTTGGTTAGATTGAGGAAAAAGTACCCACACATGCTTCATCATCCTGTCACAGTAGCACCCTGTATTTACCATGGACTGTTTAAAATAATGGAAGTAGCTATGGTGTCTCCTATTCGTTTGTGGACTCCCATTGTAAAGCCTTGAATTGGGCATATCGGCTGTTGGATTGTTGGAACCAGAAGTTACCGTACTTGAGCAAGGTCATTAGTCAGTAACATTTCATTGGTCACTTAGTGCAGAGAAAATACAACCAAACAAAAAACAAACAACACAAACAAACATGAAACTGTTTGGAGCTGCACCAATCAAAACCTATATGACTGGATCATGTGGGAATTTAATTTGAAAGGTCAGACACAGGAAGTCGCCACGCTCAGCAGTCAGACAGGAGTCACATTAATTTACAGGGTTGGTACCTGTGGTTATTACAACAGGCTAGTTAATAACATGTTGGGCAGGAAATCCAAAGTGTGGGATCATTTTGAGAAGGTGAAGGATGAACCCAAGGTGATATGTAAACTCATTCGTTGACTACAAACATGTTGTATCATCTGAAACATGGAAGTAGCTGCATGCTCATTAGCCAATTAGCACAATCATTGCTGCTTTGCCGACAGGTGGCTCACTCAGTATGTGACGTGCACTTGTAGATAACATATAGGCCTATATTAATGAAGGTTCATTAGTACGGTTTTGTATTTCTCTGTAATGTAGCACAGTGTTAACAATGTTACTGATTCTGTTCTTTATTCTTCAAAATATATAATTTAATAATTGATGTCGAAAACATGCAAGCGTCTAGTAGACTAATTGCTCTCAATGAGGACTATTGGTCAACTAGTAAAATTCTTTGTCAGGTGCTGCCCTAGAAATTAGTTATAGAGACCAAAACCATTTTTTGTATCAGGCTGTAAACGTGTTTACTTGTGCTGTAAAGTTGGGCATTTTACAATGGGGGCCAATGGGGATTTGCTCACTCTTGGAGCCAGCCTCAAGTGGCCATTCGAGGAACTGCAGTTTTTGGCATTTCTGCATTGGCTTAATTTTTCAGTCCTCTGCCTTGTATTTACCTGAAAAACATTCCTCCTGGTAAAACTAATTAATAAACATGATTTGCCTCGACTCTTCATTTTACAGGTCAGGACTGGAGCCAGGAAATACGCTTAACACTGACAAGGTACTTTCAAACTTACCACAAACTGGCTACAGCTCAATGCTTAATGTATGCTGATACTACTGCTCCACATACAAGTACTCATTGGGGTTAGTTCACACAAATTACAAAACATATTTCCCAATTCCCCCCTGCAGTTTGAAGTCATAGAGATAGTTTTGGTTTTGTCTGTTGAAATTATTGCTGAGAATGAATGGTATTTAATATGTCATCCTTAACTCATCAAAAAATTACATGAAAAAAACAGCAGTGAAAAGTCATTGCAATGTCCCTGGTAACTCTGGACAGTCTACAAACCTCAGTCAACTTTTTTTCAGTCAGAAAAACAAACAGTAAAAGCAAATTATGTGAATTATCCTGAGTAACAGAGACATTGTTTCTAAAATGCAGTCTCATTGGTGCAGTAAGTCTAAAATGCTTTGTGTGCGAAAAAATTAAATTCAGTTCATCCAGTTCAGTCTTTGGCGGCAGATATCTCAAACCCTCGCCAAAGAAACCATTACTGTCTGCATGTCCCGGGATAGCTGGGAAAATATGTCTTTTTGTAAATTAGGTCAACTGACCCTTTATAGGTTAAGCTTGGTGATAATTCATATTTTTTAATTATCAACAAATCTCAGGAAAAGGGCTAAACCAACAATATGCTAGTCTGTCTTTAATTAATAACTCTGCATCCTCCTCAGCCTGATTGTGGCTGTCAGCCATGAGCCACTTCATTCCTACCGAAAAAATAACCCTTAGAAGTACAAAAACAACTTTGTATTGTCACAATATGGGTGGTATGTGTAAATTAACTGTGGTAAACTGTCCTCCATCAGCGCCTAAATCTCCCTGCTCATCTCTCAGCTCAAATCTGCAGATTTTTGTTAGCTCTTGGGCTGTTGCTCCAACTACAGATTGTACCTCGGCATTTTCGTACGCCTGCCACCATGGACACAAAGAGTATGGAAGTGAATCAAGGAAGAGACCTGCCTCGCCCTCTCTCTTTCAAACTCCAGTCAAACTGTAAAACTACGCAGTACTGATCAAACATAGACCAAGAGTCTGTCACTGTATTGCTTATTTCTTGACTGAAACATTTTAATACTATAAGATCATTTGTTATCAGCCAGCCACCATATTGTTTCCTGTGGAAAAACAGCCAAGTTACATTACATCACTCACCAGCAGGGGTATCTGTTGGTCCGGTGCCATGCAGTGCATTCTGGTATTTTTAAGTTTTCTACCTCTTGGGCAAAAGTGATTGCCACAGCCTTTTGTGAAAAGACCATCCTGACAGCAGTGGAAAACTTAAAAGAGGGGTGTTTTAAAAGATCCAGTAATTTCCTTAAACAGCTAGGCACTGTAGTTTTTAAGCAAATGTCACTCTAGCAGGAGAGGATAGTCCATTTGTTGGAGACGATTTTCACCTGTGGATTGATACACATTTGATACTCAAGTGACTGGGTCTTCAACAGTAGGGTCCGTGACTTAAGTTTTGATTAATTAATTTTTTGTTCAAAAAATGAAAATAGGTCTAAAGATATATATTTACATGAATTCAACATAATATTAGCAAAGAAAATTCAGCCCCCCCTCAAAAAATATCATATCAATAATGATAAACAAACTTTTCCCCATAGATCCCTGTGCACTCATTTGAGCTAATTAATGCTATCACTGTCCTTAACAGCGAGGTGAACTAGTTAGCTAATAGTTTTATACAGTACATGTTGTACGGGATTCCTGCTCTGTCTTTCTTTAGGCCAAGAGGTCCAGGGCCTGTAAAACACTGAAGAACCCTGATGTTGTAAGTTATCACGGCAGTCAGACGTGTGTGTGTAAGATTGGCTGAAAATAAATTGTACATATGTTCATCATAATGAAGGAACATGTCCCCCAGTGCAACAGTGTGGCTCTTTAACATGCTCTTGATAGTTGTTGGACAACAATGGAGCTCTATAGCACAGAGGAATAAGATATATCAGGACTGGGCTACACTGACAATTCTTGTTAAGGCCCATTTATGCTCCCTTTAAGTACGAAAATGTATACGTCCGTTTCAAGCGATGTTACTGTCACTGACCACATACTTCCATGCGTCCTTTACGTTGGCATGGATGTTAACCAATATATCCACCAGGAGGCAGCCCAGAGTCAAAAGTTTATGACAACAACAAACTCAAAAACAAACATGGTGACTGTGGAGGAGATATTGATAATGCACCTCTTGCATAAAAGACAAAGTCTCTCGTACTGCCGATGAGAGAAATTGACAACGAGTGTCATTTCCAGTACTTTAGGATGTCCGACGGGGCGTGCGATAACCGCCATTGTTATTTCTTCTTCGTGTCTCACTAGAGCTACGTATCGGGTAGTGACGGCAACACTGCCACCATGGTTTCCGGTGGTACTGCTCCGTTTGGCCCATATCCGTAAGCTTTATGGAAATGTGCAGAAATACGGACGAAATGAACGCGGAGCACGGACAGAAGGCTCCGTCCGTATCCAGATCTGTATTTAACGTTGAGCATAAATGGGCCTTTAGTGGGATACATTTATTGTTGGTTTTGATTTTTTCATGGGTTTGTTGACAGTAAGAAAAATACAGAGTATCATTGGACCAAGCCTTTAAAGCTGCTAAAGCACTGATTTCACTCATAAATGAATCAAGATTTTTTTAAACCAGAAAATGACAGAAAAACAAGCAGGACAAAGTTTCAAAGTTTTTGTTTAATGGTGGAGCATTAATAAATTGAAATAAGAAGGAAAAAAAAATATCCAGTTTCCAAGTAGTTCCTGGAAGATTGTACATGAATAATCTCAACATATTTATAAAACATGTCCAAATCCTGATGAAAGCAAACACAAACAGCTTATACGCCACCTTGCCAAGATTAAAATTTAAACCCTAAATTACTGATGTATTACTGGTGCAACATGTGTAAATGGGAAAACCCAGTATCAGCTGATTGTATACTGTAAATTGTCTCAGCTGTGTGACGTTCTGATAATGTTTGTAACTCAGTGATACGTGAGTTCGGACTTTCAGACAGTTTTGGCAACCACATAATTAAACGTTGCCTCTACGCGATCAGGCACTTCTCTCTTAGCTCCATCCAGAACGCAGCCTCTTGACCCATACCAGCTGCCTGGAAACATTCGAACTAATATTTACTCCACTTGAGAAGTTCCATAAACATCAAATATCAATTTGAGCACTATCAAAAAAGCCTCAGAAGTGCTCTTAATGAGAAGATCCCACTAAATTTGGTCAACTGTTGCATCATTGGGATGACTCACCAATTTCTGGACAGCTTCTACTGAGATATGAAACCATTCTGCTCTGCTATTTCCTGAGCAACACGTCAAGCGTGTTTACAGTAAAACCAGGGCTCTCTAGACACACCACGCAAGAGTGCACTTGACCGTGTGATGCGCTCTCTGAGACTGAGGTAAAAAACATCTTGAACTAAGCAGGCCCCTACGGCGAAAGATCTCCACCAAATTGCACTGGTGTTATTCATTGAGATTGCGCTAATTAAAGCCGTGCTTCATGGAAGAAGAGGCGGTGGTAGTGGAGGTGGTGGTGGGGGAGTATTTCTCGAAGCACTCACGAGCTTAATGGTGCAAAGAATTTCTACCTGATGAGGGCATTCCTACCACAGGTATGTGTCCCGACTGCCAGCAGCACTGCCAGCCAAACAGTAATTTAGCACTCCACTACAAGTGTTTAGACTGCACTTTGGCACTGCAACTTTTTTAATGTACCATGCTGTTTTTTAATATACAGTGTATTTACACTGAGAGGGTGATTTTGAAAACTTGCAAATGGTACACTAAGCCTGCACGGTTTTGGCTGGAGCCCTCCGGGGCCACAGTGTGAGCTTGTCCCTGCAGAGCTGTGGCTGAAGCCCACTTACTGTCAGAGTGGAGCCAGTTGGCGCTGCAGGGAGGGCAGGGATGAAGGGAGGGTGTGGGTTGGAGGAGGGGGGCTGCTCCTCTGCCTTCAATCCCACATGATCTCACTGGTCCTGGAGAGTATATCAGGCAAAAGCAGCGTGATCATTAAATGCCCATGCTGCAAATCTTTTTAATTATTCTCTTTCCTCCCTAGCCTTTTAATGAGAGGAGTATCCACAGATAATGCGGGTAATTGGACAATGGGATTCACTCATTCAATTATTGACCATTGAATCTGCTCAAGAGTTGATGGGTATTTCTCATTCCCAGCTTTGGCTCTGGGGCTCAGTGTTTAGCATCCTGGTAAAAAAAAAAAACAAAGAATGCTCCTTCTGGTGGATTGTATGTCGTTTAAATACATTTTTGGGCTCCATCCAAAAAGCATATTACATTATAATTAGTTTGAACCATGAAGGGTCAGATCTAAATACTGCGTGGCAGGCCTATCCATAAAATCTTGCTAAGTAACCTCTGGTATGCAATGCTGGCCTTTGCACTTAAACCACAGATGCCGTTTTCAGTGGGAGACACGTATGTTGAGTGATCAGCTAGTGTTTGAAATCCATTGAAATCGGAGATGAGTGTGTACCAGTTATTTTAATGGTCTGCTATGAATCGAGCGGAACAATTGAGCTGCATTTCAGAGTGTCCACTGGAATCACATTAAATTTTCATGATGTGAGGTGGTGGTCATTAAAGGAATAGTTTGACATTCTGTGAAACAGATTTTTTGCTCTCTCTGCTGAGATATAGAGGAGACGATTGATACTGGTCCCATGCTCCATAGTAAATAGGGAGCTACAGCCTTGAGATGGTTAGCTTAGCCTAGCATAAAGAGGGGAAACAGAGAAACAGCTAGCCTGATTCTGTCACTCCACAGTTCGCAAATTGTTGTAAAACTATAATTTGCCATTT
Source organism: Epinephelus fuscoguttatus (assembly GCF_011397635.1). Classification (NCBI taxonomy): domain Eukaryota; kingdom Metazoa; phylum Chordata; class Actinopteri; order Perciformes; family Serranidae; genus Epinephelus; species Epinephelus fuscoguttatus. Next base: position 42,899,738 of record NC_064752.1, read on the forward strand.
TAGGGAGGTTACGTGCCATACTAACTGCACACAAATTGGGAAGACACGCATGATAAGAAACGCATGTTGGTGCCTCCGCTTCTAGCTAGCTTCTAGCTAGCATGAAAATTTTGCTTTGCTTTCAGTTTCAGCGTTAATTTGTTACCTTTTGATGTACTGGTTGGTGGATTACATTTGGACAGAGCCAAGTTAGCTGATTCTCTTAATATTTACCAAACATAGTCGGTAAATACATCCTCTTTTGCCCGGACATGTCCACTTTTCACGTCCCATCCGGGGCTTTTTATAAACTGTTGATAATGTCCGGTTTTCCGTGTGTTTGTGTGTGTGTGTTTGTGTGTGTGTGTGTGTGTTAGAGTGCGGCACGGGCTGCATATTTCTGTCCGAACCCGAACCGAGCCCGACATTATTTAATGACCAAAGCACTGAGTTTGTGTCACACAGTGGTTACAGTTACAGGCTATTTAACACTGGCCGGGAGGCGGGAGGTCCGATGCTTCTAGCGAGAGGAGAGGGAGACATAAAACAAAATAAGATAAAATAGGAAAAACCTGTCTCCCTCTTTTATTTTATTTTCAGCGTTTAATCAAGGTGGAGGCGGGCGGCTGGAGGTCCGAGACTTCCAGCGAGGAGAGAGGTAGAAACAAACAGCCAATGTGTGTCTGTGTGTGTTGTGTTCAGGTGTTGTCACGTAAATAACAGTGCCCAAGCGATAAACAGGACAGACAATAGGATTTTATTTCTTTTTACACTACATTTTCACTGAAAGCTGACCGAATCCGACCTGAGCCCAAATACAATTTATAGCTACATTTCTGACCAAACCCGGCCCGACCTGTCGGGTACCGTCGGGCTCGGATCGCCACACTCTAGTGTGTGTATGTGTCCCCTATAGGGGCCTATCTGAATTTCTGTCTTTGAGAGATATTATTTTGTAATATAACCGAATTTTCTATCCATACATATACATTTTAAATATATTAAAATGATAAGGCATCTTTGAGTAAACTGCGAGTATCATTTAAATAGGCTATCTCATGGCCGGGCCGAGCGTCCTCTTTTTTGGAAATCATAATATGGTCACCCTATAGTCGGCTAATCCTTTCATCTAACTCTCAGCAAAAAATCAAAAATGTAGATTTCCCAAAATGTCAAACCATTTTCTTTAGTAGTTCAATCTATCCTCATGCAGCAGTTTGTGTGATATCTTACAATAAGTTATGCACATGGTTCATATAATATCTTACCTGCCCCTACTGGTTAGGATAGGTTTAGGAAATGATTCATGGTTGGGCGTCATCGCATTACACTGGGTTCATGGTGGATGCGGAAGTGCTGCAAAATGCGACAGTTTTCCGCGGATTGCTTCCCACTACCTTTTGGCACCCATGTTAACCAGTTGGATTGGTCACACTGGAAGCATGTGGTTTTAAGCTCTGTGGCTGGCTTGTGATCTGCAATTTTGGCGTCTGGTATATTGTTTTCTGCTAGCTGCAAGCGATTCTGGCAAGGACACACATTGATAATGTATTATGAATTATATAAATTTTATCTGATATAAATGATCCGATTCTTATAAATTATGAACGATGCATCCTATGCTTACCATTTCCACATATTTGTCAGTTGTGTCTAAACAGACAGCAAGAGAGATGAGCAGACACACACACAGACACAAGCAGACAGAGACAGAGCTCCACTTGTAATTAGGAAAGAGTGGAAGAGCTTGCTGACCAGTTCAGAGAAATGCGCTCTATTGTGAATGGCCAGGCAACTGCTCTTGCGACAAATGACACTCCAGGATGCTTCCGTATCCAGTGTGAGCATGGCATTATGTAGCCTACTGGACATAACATGAAGACGTAATGTAATGACATGACATGACATTACATACCAACATAACTTCCATTAATGCAGTGTTGACTTTTGGTTTAACACGTGACATGAACCCTGGTCTCCTGGGTCAAAGTCCTGCATTTGTTTGCCCTTTCCACCACTGCAACCACTTACCTCCACGGACAGCGCTGCTGTTTATACTACTACTACTACCTCCTTTGTTCCCGTCATATGAGGGAGGAGTAGACCCTCAGGAAGTGTGCCGGGTTTTGAATCCAGTTTCTGTTGTGGCCAAACAGTGTAATTACAACTTCTCAGCATGCTACGTGATGCCACTGACCTAAAAAAAGACTTTTTCCCATAGACTTACATTGGGAGAGAGGCGTCTCTAGATCAGTGGATACATATTTTTTGAGCATCACAATCCCCTCAAAATGACTAATTTCTCAATCAGGATCCATTTAGTCTGATAACATCTGGAAAGTCTCAAAGAGCCACAAGATTAAATCATTTTATCCCCATTCAAGTTAGCAGAGCGCTAAACCGGAAGTAGCCGGCTTCGCCAGTGGAAGTCACCTGCTCAGTGGGTGCAATGATGCAGAAACAGAGCCAATCATACGGATAATTTTGTATGGGGCCGTTGAACAGGGTCATGCCTCCAATGCTGTCTCTTTATACATCCATTGGGAGGACAGTCTCCTGGCTCACATATGGGTTAGGAGTTATAGTCCATTACTTTAAGAAGGCATATGTATGAACAGTGAATGAGAACAGCCTTAGTGGTTACAATATAAAGGGAAATATAAGCCATGTTACAGCAGTATTTTTTAGCTGATAAATCTCATCTTTTGGGTGTTCCTTTCACACCAAAGAAACTGCACAGATCTCATGCACCGTAACTTCTTTATACAGGTATTTACGGTTTATACTAGCTGACATGGGATTGTGAGTAGCAGAGTAAACACTGTTCCCCGGCTAAAAAAAGACGATTACTTCCCCCATCTGGACCCCTGCTTAATGCTCAATTGAAAAAAGCCAGTCTCTGGATAAAGGACTTCTCCAGTTTGAGTGAATTTCCAACCTGAAGGCAAAATCTACAAACCACAGCAAAAGCTCCAGAGAGTGGGAGAATTCCCCCACTGATCATCCAATTTGGATGATAGCAGTGTGTGTGGAAAAAAAGAAAGAAAACAGGGAGGAAAAAAAATATCTCACAGGAATCTTCCATCACCCTGCTTCTTTGCAGCGGCCCACATTGATCCAGCGCATTAATCATGAGCAGACAAACAGCATGTTGTGTCTGTTGGTAATTGTGACTCTCAACCATACTTAGCCTATAGCTACTCTCAACATGAGCTGATAAACCACTCTATTACTACAGCACAATGTAGGACACGTTCCGTCAATGGTAGCTTGAGAGCAAAGAGCTTCCTGCAGCAATATCACAAAAGGCAGTTTATCTGTGCTCAGTAATGGAATAACACACATTCTACAGAGGAGAAGCCAAGATATTTTCTCAGTGGCATCGCTCTATTAGAAGAAACTGGGGGAAACATATTTTTACACTGGGAGGAAGCTAGCTTTCCAGCATGGCATTCATGTTAACAACCCCCCCGCAATCACGCACACACACACACACACACACACACACACACACACCCTGCTTGTGAAATTCACACCTCCAGCTAGAGTCATTATCATAATTGTTACCAAATACTGTAACTCCCAAGTTTTAATTGCAGTACCATTAATTTCCAATCTGAATGATTCCCTTGCACAGACAATTTCATTTCCAAATTGACATCCCCACTCAAATGATTTCATATAAACACACTGATAAAAAATAATAATATCTCAAGGGCCAAATAGCAAGAAAGAAGGGGGGGAGGAAAATGATTTCAATATGGTTTAGAGGCAGGCAAATTGTATCAAGAACTAGTCACGGTTACTCCTCCAAGGCTCTAAAACAAATATGCCCTTCAAGTGACGCGTTATCATCGTCTCCGCACTGCAAATAAACTATGCCTTGCCTCATTTCTTTTCAAGATAAAAGACCAGTCGTTTGGGCATAATGGTCAGGGCCAACAAAATGAAATAATAAACCATTCATTAAATCAAGCACACAAGTGGTAACTTTTCTAATAAAAGATTCTGAAAGTTTAATTAATAGCAGTCGTTAGCGCTCGTTTAAAACTTATCGATTTAAACATAACAGTATGTTAAAATAATGTATCCTGCAACAGTCATCACCCTCCCTCGGCGGGGCCTCTGCTCGCACCACATTGTAATCAACAGATTGTTAGACATGCATTTTCTGGGCCACTGACAAAGCCTGATGTATGGGGTCGAAGGGAGCGTTCGTAATCCATCCATTGCTGCAATTTATTATCTTATTTTAATTGTATACACAAACATTGAGGTGATTTAGGTGACACGGTGGAAAGATGAAATCCGTTTATATTAAAAGGGTTGCTCACCCCTGGAGCCCACTGCCAGCAACACCTTTCAATGACTGCTTTTAACAACATGGTTATTGTTTTATTGATCAGGGTTTTATTACAGATTTGACACCCATGTTATGTGTTAATCGAACCGCATATAATTTTTTGACACATATTTTACGAGATTATGACTGCAATTAATTTAATAACTATTATTTTTTCGGTGATTTCAGTCTTAACGAGGTTTGTGGGAGAGTGCTCCATTCGTCTTGGCTGTGTTGTCACTCATGCACTCTCTGAGCACGGTGGCGCAGTGCATGACCTTAATGGAAGCCACGGAAATGGCCAATCGAGCCAGTGTCCGCACTCCCCAGCACATTGCGGAGCCACCTTCTTTTGTTCTCGGAAGTGATATCACTATTAAGGAAGCCATTCATAGCCATATAATTCCTGCTTTCTACACTTAAACGCTCCGAGCTTATGGGAAAATTATACAACTCAGCCTTTGCTCAAAAGTACTTTGAGGATGTGTCATTTTTCAGGCAGTGTACATTTAACCTGCGAGGGGAAAAAAAATAACCATTTTCTGCAATCTGAAGAAGGATTAATATCTTTTCTTAAAACACAAATTATGCAACATTGGCTTTACACACAGTAAATCAGGAAAACATGGACGCCTGCTGACGGTACGTGGGCCGTTAAAACGGGACACGGGGATGGGGAACATAACAGCATGTCAAGCTGAGATAAAGCTCACACATCTATAAAGGCAGACACAGAACGGGGCCAGTGTTGGTCAATAGCCTCCATCTGTGTCGCCTCTCATCTCTAAGAAGTGCACATCTGCTGAACATGGCACAATTTATCTATCAGAAGAATTATTAATTAATAGTTCATCTCATCCTGTATAATTGAGGACAGATCTGGAACACCATTAGCTGTGATAATAAAGAGAGCGATACCTCCCGCCCACCTGAGCACACGGGAAAAGCCTCCTCTGCTCGGGCTCTTTGTGGCCTTGTCAGCAAATGTATTCTTTTGCACTGAGCAGTAGTTAACAACTTATAGGTTTGTCAAACCAATTTCATTCTTTTTAAATCTTCATAGCAATTATCTTTTTGCATAATCAGTTTCAAGACCTTGGGGGTCTACTGGGTCTTGTAACGTCTTTAAAATAATTGTTCAGATAGTAATTTGAAGTTTTGTGGAAATTGCTTAATAATCAGATCCCAAAGTCAATATTTGGCTGAGGAACTAAGTTGTAGATGGAAAAGACTTCATGGGGATCCGACAGAAAAGAGGACCAGCTAAAAATAAAATTACATCAGAACCTGGAGCCAGCTCAACATAAAAGAATGCATGTGTGTGTGTGTGTGTGTGTGTGTGTGTGTGTGTGTATGTGCATGGATGTTCGAGTGTGTATATCAGGGTGTCCGTGTGCTTTCGCATTACACTGTAGCTCATGTATATGTGTGACAGAGAACTTAGCTGTACAGGTGCACATCCAGGTTTTTGGAGACAATGTGCAGATAAAGCAGACCCATTTGAACTCGTTTTAATTTTCCATTTTAACATGCCATCAAAAGAGACACAAAGTCAGCGAGATATCAGTGGGAATAAAGCTATATTATCATGAAATATTAACAGCTGTTGTGGACCTAACACAGCAGTTATCTACTTTGAGCATTTGAAAGATATCCAACTTAAAGGGAGGGGGGGGGCACAGATTTTATGTTTGTCCCAATTACCCTTGTAATGAGATGTATCTGAGTCTGTAGTAATGACAGTAATGAGAAAGATAAAATGACAATGTGTAAAAACAGAGCTGGCATATCAATGACTCGCCAGACAGAGCTCTCCGTCTGATGTACGCAGGGACAAAGGAAGTACAAGATCCATGATCCCCCAACAGCAAGGACAAATAAAAGAAAATACAGGTCTAACACGGTGCTCCCCTTGACTCCTAAAGTATATATGAATCACTACCCTTATTATCACTCTGACACAGCAGGGAGCTTTGCTTTATGAATGCTACTTAAGGAGCATCTCATAATGTGCACTGACTAAACCCAATCATAATCTGTCTTGCCCAATAACAACAAGACAATGCTTTACAGAAAACGTCTGATGTCATATCATCATTACACTAATAGCAAAAGCCCGGGCTACTCTTAGCACCACCCAATTAGTCATTTTAAACTGCTTATTGGTGAGAAAGCATCAATGATCAATTCAAGCATTTAGCCCGTGGAGCAGGGCTTGAGTCAGTGCCAACATTGATTATCTGAAGGAGCAAATTGGTCCGTAATAATGGGTATTTCTCATGATGCCTGTGTGAAGCTGTGAGGACTGTTCATTTTGTACAAATGCTGTACTGATGGAGGGTTTTCTTTAATTTCAGCATAAAGGCAAAGCTGAGGTTTATCATTATTTGTGTGAGTTATTGTTCTTGTGCCGCATACTTTATAATTAAATTTCTATATATTCAGGATGCATGTACTGTAGCCTTATCATCCTCAATGTTAAACTTTTTGGAACTTAATGTTCTTTACAGATGTGTTGCAGAATTGTAGCATATAAAAAAGTAACTGTAATTCTTTCTTTGTTAATGCTGCACTAATAAATATTTTTGTAATAACAATGGATCCAATCGTTACAAAATCATTTGCTTGTAGTAGCAAACCAATAGAGACACCCAGCCTTTGTTTTAATCTCACTGTCTACCATCTTATTAGCCCATCTTCAAGCAGCTGATTTTTGTTTTTTTCAATTAGTTTAGTTTTTAGCAAAGCTAAAAGAAGAGTTAATATAGGACTAATATTGGCAGGTGTCCAGAGACACAAAAACTGCTGATGTTGCTCTGTGTCTATTGGATGTGTAAAACCCATACATTTATATTAACACCTTGACACAAGATACCAAGATGGTGCCACTTCATTCCAAAGGAGTTGCTTGCCTGAGCATACGGCAAAAAATGTTTCTAGCTTGTGGGTGAACCTCCACAGTATACCGCCCACTGAATCTGTGCAGTAGGGTTTATTCTGCTGGCCCCACTTGCCACTTCCTTCAGTCACAGATTTTCATAGTGTTTTTCCTGGCTCAAGGAAAGTTTTACAAATATAAAACCTTCATGGATCACAAATAGAAAGAGTCACAGTTGACTGTGATCAACAGTTTTACAGACGCCTCTTCTACAGTGTTTTTTTTTTTCTTCTTTTTTTTCTGCAATACCACAAGTGGCCATCGGGAAAAATTGGCCGCAAGGCTGAGCAGTGTACCTGGGAGCAAGACCACAGTTTGCTAATGTTTTAGCCATGCCAACTTTGTTCAGAGGTAATGTTTCAATACTTCCTTTGTTCTGCTACCTTTAAGTGTCAAAATGAATTCTGCTTTAAGCATTAATATAATTAATGTGATGCTGATATAAATAAGGCTGAATTTCAAATCTCTATTCTTTATTTTTGTTTATGGACAAACAGTGTTTTTTTTTTTTGTTTTAGAATACTGTGGGCAAAAATCTTGTATGGCTTCAACATTTAACACTTCAGAGCTTCTTTCATTAAAAAAGTGTTGTTTTTTTGTGTTTTTTTGTGTGTTTTTTTTACAACAATATTCTATTCTATTCTACATTTCTTGATTTAAGGTGCTATAAAAGAGTTCTGTTTATCAGTATCAGTACAATACCCAGCTCTTATAAAGGGCACCGACCTAAGCCATGCTACTTTTAAAAATATATATTCTTAAGGATATCATGAAAAACACTCAACAATATACCCTGAGTTAATTGTACCAAAGTTCACCAATCAAATGATGATGACCAAACACTTTTTAGGCTTGCCTTTTGATCATTGTTGACATCCAGTGTGACACAATAAGACTTCAGACATTAACAAACCTCTCAGCTATGCAAATTAAATACAGAATATTGACTGTATAAAATGAAATAGATTGCCTGAAACCAGTATAGCAGCTCTGAAATCAGAGCAATACAGCCTAAATGTTAATAGAAAAAAAATCTATTTAGCCTTGAATAACTTCAAGGCTTTTTACGAACACCCCATGGATCATCGGGAGGTCCCAGGTGGGACTGTTGCCTTAGGAAACTCTCACTTCCTCCACGGTGGAAAGAATCCCCAGTTGGTTTAAGTCATATACTGTTAGACGCCAAAGAATCCAATTTACCCCATTCCCATACTTCTTTGATTTCCTTTGCTTTGTAAGGTCATTTATCTACAATCTTAATTTGGAAACTGTGATTTCTTGCCTTTGTGACAAGCAGCCGGAGTTTCTTCCCCCCCCCCCCTGCTCAGCTGTCATAAAGGTAGGCAGGTGTCCTTAAAGATGTTGAAGAAATTGAAAATAACAGACATGTTCAATTAGAGCAAAATGATGTTGAGAATGAATTATTGTGTTCTTAATGGGCTGAGCAGAAACACTCCCCAGAGCACACAAGGTGAGCTCTGCTTTAAGGTACAGCACTTTAAGTGGATCAGAACAAAGAGCTTCACAGTAAACCCTGTGGTAGTTAATGAAGACCATGAATAACTGCTGCAGTGTATACTCTCAGACATCGCTCCAAATGTGGTTTTTTTTTTTTTTTTTAACCAACAGTAGAGCAGTCGGTCCATCAGAACGGGATTCTTTGATTACATATTTCATCCTCTCTCAAGCACAGCTCAGTTTCTCAGAGGTGATTTTTCAGGATTGTCAGAAAATCCTGTAAGGAAATAGCTGTTGGAGGTGCTCCCATCTTTTTTGCATTGAAGTTTAACAGAAACTTGATGTGAAAACTGATGGTAAAAGTCAGTTGATACAAAGAATGGAAAAAAAACTTTTTAATTGCAAATTTAGACCACTGATAATCACAACTGAGCCATATTTAACACATTTACTTAATGGCTGATAATTACTTTCTGATGTATTAAATATGTCTGCTGTCATGTTTCTCTTGCAAATATAGCAAAAAATGCTAATCTTTAGATAATGTTGTTTAAGCAAACATCCAGGGTTTATCAATTTTAAAATGTACTTATTAACTGATTATTATTATTATTGTTATTATTATTAATTACCTAATAATTACAACATATTTAGAAAGAGCATGAGCTGCTCCAAATGTTTGTTTTCCCACCCCTCATATGTTAGATTTTCACCTTTTATCTATCTGAGGACAATGACATCTGCCTATAAAAATAAAGTCGGCCCACCAGGGTTAACCACTTGTAAAAAGGAGAGAGTGAATATGACATCAAGAGTCGTCTTCTCTTTGTCTTAGCCAGCCTCAAGGTGACATGGGAGTCTGCTCTCATCACCAGAGCCAACTATGACACTTATTCTCAGTGGAACTCATTAAGGGGCAAAGGGGACCTCTGCACCGGCAGCATGTTCAACAAACGAAGACATTTTACTAAAACCACAAAAAAAAAAAGTCATAATTTCCATTTAGTTACGAAACACCTGCCACAATCACACACATGCATGAGTAAATGTTAAGGCGTCCTTCCAAGGTGATCCACACAGCAAAATACTCTCTGTCACTTTCACGAGGTTAAATTATGCCTCGATGCTGCATTTAGTGTAGGATTTATTTTAAATACAACCATTTCAGTGGACATATGGGATGTTTTGAGACAACACAAATTGCAAAGGTGTGTGAACACAACACTGTTGTAGTAGCCTACTCAAGATCAGTCTTTGTTTTGAGACTGGTCTCAGAAAGTCTGTTACTCGAACGCATTTTTTCCTGGACTTGGGATTTTATTTTATTACTTTACAAGACCAGTCAAGACCACCACTGTAGTGATATCACTAAATTGCTGGTGCAAAAAAGGAGTTAAACAAAGATGGCTACACTGATTTTAGCTCCTTAGTGTTTGTATTTGTTTGCTCATAGAAAACAAAGGAAAATTCCCACACATAAGATACACCTCTGCAATGGCTTTTGATTATTTCATCAAGACATTTTTCATGGTACACTTACAAATACATATATATATATACAGTATGGCAATTAAATAGGTGAATGAAGAGGAATCTTAATGTGTTTTCTGTGGGAATGTGGATCTTTCAGATTAATTTGAGGAGTGCCTATGGCTTGCATGTTTGACATTTTATCATAGGTTTATAATGCAGTGTGGGTCTGGTCTTGACCCCCTCTTGCCCTGCCTTGGTTTTGGTCTTGACTTGGTCTCAACCCTCAAAGTCTTGGTCTTGTCTCAGAGTTGTTACACTGTGGTCTTGTTCATGACTTGATCTCAGTTTGACTTGACGACAACACTGGAACACAAGCTGCATACAGTGTTTCAAATGGCCAATTTCAGCAAAACACATAATACAGAAGGTAGCTAGAGGTAGTACTAGAACATCATAAATTGAAAAGAAAAATCAATCTTTACGTTCCCAGCAGATCACCTGGTTTAGAGTGACCCTGCATGCTAACACCTAAGCAGCTAAATGGATCAGACAGCTGGTATTAGCTGAATTCTTTACTGTTAAAGTTGTCAGTATTTTTCTAAACATGAAATTTATTCAATATAGCTGATGGGGACTCTGTGAACTTTGTCACACCTTGCTCTAAATTGTAGTTGTATAAACAAAACAAGTACATGCTGGAAGTTCAAAACTTTTTGCTACTTTGCTACTTTTTGCTACATCACATTGAAAATGAATGAGGGAGGGGAGTCTACCCAAAGCTACTTCATTTGTCCTTCAAATAATGCCCCCAAGGGGGGCTTTGGCCCTGATACAATTACTTACTACAGTTACTGATATTCATTTTTTAAGTTAGAAAACCTAAGGCATCCATTGGTACCAAACATGTTGGCATGGCTTGCTGAGAAAATGGCTAAATAAAGCTTGATTTTGGCGAGAGAACAACTGGCATGGCCATTAGGGGTCCCTTGAACTCTCACCCTAAGATTTCTGAATGAAACTGGGGTCTATGGGTACCCAGGAGTCTCCCTGAGACTTGAGAGGACTTGTTCCCTGTAAATGTTTTATTCCTTATAACCAATGTACTCCTTCAGATTAAAGCTATATATTTGTCTTTTTAAGGTAAAGAACAAGCAGTCCATTTGAAGACCCAAAATTGTCAGTGGCCCAATCTGGCCACCATATGGAAATTTTCTAGGGGTGCCACTTTATAACACACAGTTTCAGCTACTATTTATCTATAACGCTGCAACAACTTCTCATTCCATCTTCAGCACAGGTCATGCTAACATGTTAGCATTGAGCAGTAAGTAGTGAGAACATATACAGGATGTTTGCATGCAGACAAACACTGATTTGATTTATGTGCATCACCAAGATCACTAAGGATATTTGGGGGGTTCGCTGTGACCCTACTACTTAAACCTAAACCAAAAATCTGAGTTTGCAAGAGATTGTTAATAACTGAGTTGCAGTAGCCCCAAGGCTAATGGGAAATAAACTTTGTTGGTGTTGTTGGCAGTGTGAATTAATTTACAAATCCCCACTATGAAAGCTGTTACTTGTGTTTTTAGTTACATTAAAAGCTTTTTTGCTGTTGTAGTTTTACCATTTGTGGCATGGTCTTTATTTTCAAACACAACACTCTGGTTCATCTTCTGACCTTTGTAGTCATCCATGCAAAGAGTGATTCAAAATCTGGTGATCTCAGTGCTGCTAATGGAGTACTCTGTCATGGGTTATAACCAAATTATCATTGGATAATATTTATTTTATGTCTCTCTATTCAACAATAACAAGCAAGATGTCCAAAAAATAGTAAATTCCTTTGAAGGAGATGGAGAAGCCAGAGTAACAGGTTCACCCCTGAGCCACAGCCAACGCATAAACACAGCAAGACTGAAGCTGGATGTGAATGTTTACAACTGTAAATAATGGAGTGGACTGTAAGTGCAGGGAAGGGGGTCAGAAAGCTGTCACTTAGATGTAGTGTAATTTGTACCTGAACTTGATCTCAGGCTGTCACTTCACTCTACATTAGGGAAAGCTCTAATGGGGTGGAGTGTCAGCCACTGTGACTTTTCTGCAGACGCAGGGCCACACAGCTCATTCCACAGAGAGCACATTTCCATGGGAGCCAAATTAACAGCGCAACCTGCTGAACCTCTCTGACGGCGTGATTGACGTTGACCAAAGAAACAAAACCCGCTGTGTCAGTGAGAAACCAGAAGACCACAGAGTGGAAATACGGTGTTGTCAAATCACCACTGTAGGCCTTTTGAAGAAAGCACAATCTTGATTAGTCTTTTCTCCATCACACTGTATCACCATCACAACACGAAGAAAATGAAAGGAGGAGGAGGAAAGAAAGCACTAGAAACTCTCTGTGGAAGTTCACTTCAGGAGTTATATTTACACTGAGTGCAGCATAGTGGGAGCTCAGTAGACAAATACTCTCACATCTTAATTTTTCAATTAGCATGGCTCTTGTTCTCTAAACATATGCAAACACAGCGGGGCGTCTATTAAAATGCAACTCCAGTGTTGAGCCTAATTAGACTAAATTGGTTGGCTTGTATTCGGAGAAATTTGAATGCGGCTCGCTATCCATGTTTCACCGCGTGTTTCGCCCCAACAAACAAACTGGCGCTGGTTGCCTCATGCATATGTTCAGCACAAGCACAGCCTTGAAGGAGTGAGTGAGATGCCATGTGCGGATGAGTGAGAGTGGATCCAAATGTGTTGTCTTTTCTCTTCAATAATCGGGTTCTGCCAAATATTTTAATATACTCAGTGACTTTTCTATGCCCCACATTATCACATTACTGTAACATCACAAAATCTCTTTATAGTGTGTCCTGATTGCTTAATAATGCATTTGTATAGGGAATTGCACTTTTAATGTGAAATTTCTCATTTATTAAGTGATGCTCTGAATTTGCCTTTGGCTTCATTATCACTTCATAAAGGGAAATAACATACATACAATAAAATGTTGCTGACTTTGTCCCAGTGATGTTTTAATAGGAGCGGATCTCCAGTGTTTTTGCCAACGTCATTGGAACATTGGAGAGGCTTACAGTACAGTAGGCAGCAGGCCAAATGGACCCTGTGCAATGTAAAGGATAATTTGTCCTGGATGCTCTCTGCTTAGCCGAGGTAAACAGCTGCCTCCACAGCCAGGACGAGAGGACTATGTCGCAGCCCGCTGCGTGAGAACCTAATCCAGGGAGCTGAAGAGTGTATGAAGACGCAGAGCTGTGGTAACACTGTGTTTGACATTAACTCACGTTGGCCTCAGCTGTGTGCAGCCACATTTTTTTGGCTTGGGATAATCAGGTTTGTCATAAGAAGTGCATTTTTTATTTGTGATGCAATGGACCAGATGGCAGATGAAATGACTCTGAGAGCCGATGTGAAAGACAAAGGGAGAGTAAACAGTGCTGAGGAGAGCTCTACGTGGGTGAGAGGAGGTAAGTTGATGTGACTTAGGTCTGTGGAAAAAAATTTGAGCATAAGTATACAGTCATTGTGTTTCTTGGAAATCTCTGTTGTGATAACGTTCGGTGTCTTCCCTCCCATTCCTGGCACAGAAGCACTTTCATAAGTCTGCTATGTTGTCCTAGATACTTAACTTGAGAAATTTTTAGAAAAAGTTGCACAGTTTCAGAACAATTTCCCCAGCAAATCACATTTTGCAGCAATGAAACAAATGCATTTTGTCAGGTTCATGCTTACATGCATACCTCAAATTGTGTGGATGTTTTCTGTTCCGTGCTTCTGATGTGCTGCAAATTCCAGTTTGCATTTTGATTTAAAACACGAAGTGAAATTATCTTCAGATCCACCGCTCCGAGTAACTGTGGTGTCTAATGAGCAAGCGTGGCTCAGTGAAACACTGGAACAAAACCTGAAAAATGCATGGTATGCCTGCAGGCCTTATTTCTCTATCAGCTAATGGTCATGGGCATGGACCAGCTGCACTTCTTACTTAATTCATTTGATAACCCAGGAGCATCACGCGGCTTCTAAGCTCAAACGTACATGCAGGCGGCACTGATCTGAAGTTGGCTTTCACTTGTTGTACTTCAAATACCAACCTCTGTCACTTCTCATTCAATCACTGAGAAATGACAGACAAAAACACAGACAATTCTAATGAGAGATCAAAGGAAACCTCAGGCTGATGAAAGGTGCAAACACAGGGATTGTTTGGAACTTTGTTATTTCATATGTATTCGAAAACAGCTAATAAAATCTTAAAAATGGCCAATACAGCCCTGAGCAACGTCTATTTGTATCTCTCTTTCAACAATTTAGGTAAGACAAATACAGTTTATTCGACTTTCAAAAATGTGTCCAGAGTGTGAATAAATCATCAGGCATTAAATGTTAAATAAAACAGAGAAAGGAATGGTGAATAATTCATCCCGAATAGGTGGTGAAAAAGTAAACAGTCTGCACCCAGCGCAATAATTCATTAATATCTATTTAAATCAGATGTTAACAAACAGATCTACTCCTGCATGCTGGAAATTTCTCAGACTAAGTCCACATTATGTTCTCGGAGTTTCTGGAAATTTCTTCAGGACATGTAGACTCTGCGGCTACAGACTGTACATTTTGTAGGGTGAACAGTATAGGTTTACATACATGTACTAATTCTCAAATAATTCTCATCAGCTGTTTCAGGAAGTATGGGAGTAACACTTCTGAAGTGCTAGACCAAATGTTTTGGTCATGACACATCATGAAGCTTTACAAGCTCCACTGATCTGTGTCTCTGTGTGGCCATCATTATTGACAGCCTCTACAATAAACCACCATGAATAAAGATCAGGGGACAATTGACTGTTGTCAGATTTATATCATCATATCAATAAATTATGTCCAAACAATAATTCTTCCTTTTTCATTCTCCGTAACTGCTTATCCTGTTAGGGGTCACAGAGGGGTTGGAACCTATCCCAGCTGGCATTGGGCAAGAGGCAGGGTACACCCTGGACAGGCCAGACTATCACAGCACTGACACATAGAGACAGACAACCATTCATGCTAAATTTAAACCTACGGCATATTTAGAGTCACCATCTGACCTAACCTGCATGTCTTTGGACTGTGGGAGGAAGCTGGAGTAGCTAGCCGGAGTAAATCCACCCTGACACAGGGAGAACATGCAGCCCTCTTGTTGTCAGGCAACAATGCTAACCACTGCTAACCTTGCCGCCCAGATCAAGAGTTGTCAAATTTGTGTCTATCATAATGTCCAAACGATAATGCTTACTTACTGATTCTCTAGCTATCAGGCCTTCATTTCAAGCTTTCAGTTTGCAGGGTAAATAGATGGTTTGCCAAAATACTGACCAAACGGAACTTTTTACAGTGCCAGATATTAGTCTTGTGATAATCATCACACATTTGATGTCAAGGTTCTTACATGTCCATAGATAGATTAGACTAGAGAATAACTGGTAGTTTGGGAAATGCACATATTCACTTTCGTGCTGAGAAGATACTAAATATGTAGCTAGAGCCAGGAGACGGATAGCTTAGTTATGTGTTAAGACTGGAAGTAGGGTGAAACAGCTAGCCTGGCTCTGTCCAGTGGTAAAAAATCTGCTTACCAGCACTGCTAAAGGTGTAAAAATGACAATTTGTGGTGTGACAGGGAGTTATGTGGTGGAACTATCTCCTAACTGGGCTAGCAACTTCACAGTGATGTCAAGACTTAAGAGCGCTTTTTACACCCACCTTGTTTGGTTTGGACTTGTGGACTTTTTAGTTTGATTAAAACCTAAGTAAAAATGCAACAATGGTCTGTATCAAACAGCCAAATCTTGGTCTGACGTAATGAGGTAGTCTCAGTCCAGATCAGACTGATTGTTTGGTACATTTGGATCAATTTAAGGCAGTTTTGGCATGTTATTGTGTAGTAATCTGAGTAGTGCAGCACCGCAGAGTGCAGTGTGTGTGTGTGTGTGTGTGTGTGTGTGTGTGGTTTAGCAACAGAGAAAGTGCCAGTAGCTGCCCTCAGAGCAGACATGTGTTGGCGATTGGAGCAGAGGAGAAATTAGGAGTTAAGTTGTCAAGTGATAGTAAATTTACAGTGTGGTTTTCAGTTTGTTCATGAAAAAAGCAACATAACGAAATGAGCCAGGGCAGAACACGGAGAAAAGAAGGGAAGACCTTATCACTTCCTGCGACCCTGCATACTCAGGGTCGCAGGTATTTTGCCTCACTTCGACCTGTTGTCCTCGTTTGTGGACACTTTTATGTGCCATCTAGTGGTAGCAAGAGTATAATAAACTAATCCATACAAAAACAACATGGCAACCATCTTTGCAAAATCAGTCTACAGGTGATCTCGACACAAAAGTGGGCCTAATCAAATGTTATGGTGGAAACTTGTTTATTTATGCATTTGACCAATTTTAGCAATAGTAAAACGCTAAGACCCTTTTATCTAGAAAGTGCTCATTTGAGGATATTGGGACTTTATTATTGTCATGTTTGAGGACACTGGGACTGGGATATTGTATTATTGCAGCATTTCTCACAGGCTAATTAGGTGTGACAGACTGTTCCTACAGACAAAAAGGGCATTTCTAGCTTGGAGTATGGAGCAGGGAAAATTCATGTAGAGTTAGTAAGAACAGATCAAAAGCCTTGTAGATATGGTGTATTACTTGCAGTTTTGTTTTTGCACAGCCATGTTCAGACATTAAAATGAACACTTTTTACAGTTACGGGTCCATGTCATTGGTCCAACAGCCCATTGATCCGACATCTCATTAGTCCGACGGTCTGTTCTGGGTCAGCTGGGAAAGGCTTGAGGCGAAGCAGGCTCACAGCTTATGTGTTTGTCACTTTCTTTTTCATTTTAACCCACACCATGATCTTTTCCTGACCCTAACCAAGTGGTTTTTGTGCCTAAACCTAACTAGACCTTAACCACAGGGCATCATGATGATTTCGGAACAACGGGACTTCGGAACAATGGGTTTAATATGGTCGGAGCAATGGGATGTTGGACCAATGGGCTGTCGGACCAATGGGCAGTTCCCACAGTTTCAACATTGAACAAATGTTGCATTTTTTGTGTAATTTTGTTTTTGCACAACAATTTTTAGGCATTGCAATAAACAGTTTTATACTTTAATACACACTTGTGACTATTAAAAATAAACCCAATGTCCAAGTATGAGGACATTTTTTTTCTCCAAAAAATTACTTCCTTTCAAAGACAATTCTTTTTCAATTACATGTTTTATACTTATCAGGTTCTATTAATCCCAAATAGCTAGGAGGAGTTAAAAATAATAGGAAGATGGAGTCAGTTGGAAAAATACACAAACACTTGGACACTTTTCAGTTATTTTCTGAGATGGTGTGTCATACCGTGTGTGATATTGTATCATATTGTGTTGTGTCATATTGTATTAAAGCAGCACTTGATGCATCAGTCTTTAAGCATCTGTGCTCTTGCTGACATTGTGGTCTTTGAATACTCAATCAAATTGTGCTTGTCAAAATATCAAATGGTAGCTGTACCTATTTATTTAACATTTCGTCTCTTGGACAGAAAGGATGCAAAGTGAGGCTCAAGGCAGCGACTGGAGACTTGGTGCCTCTGCAGACACTGAGCCTGGGGACACCGGTAAAGACACAGACACTCAGCGGCCTAGAGAGTGTGACAGCTCCTCTTCCCCTCTGTTCTCTTTGAAAATGTACCTGAGGAGGTCTTCCTCCACAGCATCCTCAGGCACAGACTCTCTGTCTTCTTCTCAGCAAAGCAACTTGGGAGGTTAGTGACACCAGCACTTCATCACACCCGTCTGATGCCCTCTAGCTGCACACGCACAGCTGTTGAAATTATTGAAGGGAAAAAAATCTTGTATTGAGTCTTAGTCAAACTGTTATGAAATGAACTTTTTCATCTAAACATAGCTTTTCTACTGATGAAATAAACGATGATTAATATGCGGAATAATAATGCCACAGACCACAGACAGAATAAAAAATTTGACAAATTGCAAGCTTTATGCCTCACCATGCTGTGAGAATGCTTAAATACAGTTCATATAATCAATTATGAAAATGTGTGAATAATTTAGAAACTGAAACTACAGCAAAAAAGAGAAAGACTAATGCAAAGCATGGCCACCAAAGTAGACTCTCTGCTATAGATGCAGCAGCATAAATGATTACACCACAGACTGTTTATATTCTCATGCACTTCTATCAAATTAAATATTAAATTAACTGGTAAGTATTTTTAATTAAAGAGATAGTTTAACATTTTAGGCTTTCTTTCTAAAAGATGAGAAAATTGATGTCAGTCTCATGTCTGTGTGTACATACAGAGTTTGAGTTACAATCTGGTTAGCCTAGCTTAGCATCAAGACTGGAAGCATGGGGAAACAGCCTGGCCCTATTCAAAGCATAGTAAGCATCTGTTCTGGAGCCTCAAGTCTGGCATTTTGTTTGTCGCCATCTTGGATTTTTGGAGCCAGAAGTGAATACCTGGACGAGATGGTGGAGATAAACATACCACTAGCTGCTAGCTTGGTTAGCATTGTGGCTTTATACCTATTGTTTGTTACTAATGCTAATTTTCACGGGTTCTATGTTCCCCATTTAACCCTGCATAAAAGGTTCTATGTTCCCCGCTTACACAAAAAAGGTTCTATGTTTCCCTCTTACTAAAAAAAAAGGTTCTATGTTCCCCGCATATCCAAAAAAAAGGCAGGAAACATAGCAGTTGCATTAATATGTTGTTTTAACATCTCTAAACACACACAGCGGAACATAATGGGGATAAATTATTTTATTTTCTGCAATAATCCAAAATTTGTGTTGCGCTACAAATAATAAATAAAATATAAATTCATCCCATCTACAGTTGTCATTAACAGGGAAATTAGCTATGGGTGGCGCTACAGCAATATTGTGAATATAAATTACTTTACTTTAGTGGCCATAAGTCGAAATAACTTGAAATTTGGCATAATCAATCTTAACACAAAGCCCTTAAAATACCATAAAGGATATTTTCACTAGCATTATTGTCTATTGCCAGCAATATTCTGATCTTGATCATACAGATAAAAAAAAATGTAGTGGATTTTGCAGCCTTGTAGGAGGTGTGTCTCCACTAAATTCTTTCCAACACAAGCCATAAGGACTTTCTTACAACATGTCTTTGGTGAGTAACTGTTCATGGTCAGTGTCATTTGATGATCTCATACTTCATAGCACCCATGGGGGCACCATTTGGCAAAGGCTGCTGGGAAGACACATAGTGCATTGTTTCACTGCAGCCACAAGGCAACTTAGAAATGCTCCTGGCAAAGTATACAGGGGAGACTTCTGGTAATTGATTATGTCTCCAAACAGCCTTCTTGCTTGTCTCTCCGTGAGGGATCAAGGCATGATTTCCTAAATTATGCATGTGTAAAGGAAGGAAAGGAGGCTTTTAAAACGTTAGAGTTATAAGCGAAGGGCAGCTCTTACAGCAATACAAATGATTTATTTCCCAAGATATGGTTTAAACACAATTCATCACACATCATCTCAAAGAGGTCATTGCAAATGTGTGAAGAGGGGAAACCTGTTTTTGACCCACAAGAGCTAAAAAATGAATGTGCTGTCCTTGCTGACTTTATGTGTCTCCCTCAGTTGACTGTGCAGGAATTGTCCTGAACTGTCTCTTCTGCCGGTTCTATGATATGATCCTCATGCTACCTGACTCCTGTGAGAGAGCTGTCAATCGCTGCTGCCCCACCTACAAACAAGTCATCACCGCTATGGAGTCTGCGTCCAGCAGTAATGATGAGTCCCGCAAGGACTGGGACTGTGGTCTGTTCAATTCCTGTCATGATGCGAGTGACTGCCTGGAGTTGGCTATGGAGATTTCTGAGTTATGCTATCACTAGTGGGAAACTCATACTAATCCCCAATCTTGATAAGAGACTGGTTGGAAAATCAAAGATCAGACTGTGCCATGTGAAGTGGAGGATTTGTAAGGGCTAAAGCACAAATATATATACCAAGAAAACCATATCAAAGCTGTAATATGCAACATTTGTGATATTAAAATACACATTATCCATTTGTGTATGCATGCGACCTTAATATGTCTCCTGTATGTATGAAATAGGCCCTGAATCAGTATTCAACCAAAACATTTCATATTGCCACTTTGAGGATGGATAGTTGATAACTGATTAATGCATACATACAGCAGTGGCGCCAGGGAACTGTGACAGGGAGGTTGTGGGTGGGTGTGGGGGCAGGGTTTCGAAGGTGCTAATGATTTTTTATGCAACAAACAATAACAAATAATACAACCACAGAAAAACAAGCCTCTTTTTTTCTTTTTCTGTTTCTATTTTTTCTCATTTAGGAGAGAGCATGTGTAGCTGTGCACAGCATCTTTTTTCAGGGTACTTAGACCTTTTTGTGTGGCTGCTCCGAGACTATTAGTTGATAAAGGAAGAGAGTGGTGTCGTCACTGCTGGAGCAGATTGGCCAGACACTGAATGTTGCTACCTAGCTAATGTTAATGTCAGGATATTGTTGTCATTGAGGCTGTCATTGGGCAGGAGGTGGGGTACACCCTGGACAGGTCGCCAAACTATCACAGGGCTGACACATGGAGATAGACAACTATTTACACCCAATTTAGAGTCACCAACTGATCTAGCCTGCATCTCTTTGGACAGTGGGAAGGAGCTGGATTTACCAGAGAAAACTCACACTGACACAGGGAGAACGTGCAAATTTCACACAGAAGGGCTCCCCCACCCTGGGGTTCAAACCGGGACGCTCTTGTATGAGGCAACAATGCTAACCACTGCATCTCCCAGCACCCTGCCACTACTTTTATGCCAAAGAAAAACTTTGTTAATACAAAACATTCTGTGAATTTAGAAATGAGACTGAATAAATTATATGCATACAAAAGGTTTACAGCAACAAGCAAAAACAAACAATCATAATCAAAACATAGTCACCACAGAAAGTAGGTTATCTGAGGTTATCAGATGAATGTGGTAACACAGAGCCATCTTACAATACTGTGAAATAAGAATTCACAGCTCCTACTAGAGAGCAGCTGCCTGTCAGCTGTAGCTAACCCGAGGCACAAAGCACATAAAAGATGTAACTTAGAATAATTTCAGCTTGCAATGCCAACTAACAATATCAATGCAGCTTTTTCAGACAGTGACAACCTGTTGTTTCAGACGCATGGACAGCACTGTTGCATGAAGGGGGTACATGCATGTACATGACATTCTGCAACAGTTGTTTCTATGCACCTCCTCTGCTGATTTTAACAGAGAATTGTTGTTCAAAAATATTAGCACTCGGCTAGTGATATTCTTTGATTTTGAAACAGCAGCTTTTAAAAGGCTCAACATTAAGACTTACCCAGAGCAAGTAAACTCTGTGCATGGGGAGGTAGAGTGTCTCATGTGGTTGTCTGTTAACAAATGTAATTTCTAATGTCACAGTACCTGAAAATTCTGTACATATTGTTCCGCTGAAAGTGAGCTTTTTCAGATGAGCTGAGTGTTCGAGTCTGCCTCACTACTATGCTTTGAATCGGACTGATGAGAACATCTGACATACTGAATACTTTAGAGGTTAACTCTGGAATGGACAGTGACTCAACATAATGTTGCTAGCTTTAAAGGAGCAGTGTGTAGGATTTAGTGGCCTCTAGTGGTAAGACTTAAAGATTGCAACCAGCTGAAACTTCTCCCATGTGCCATCTGGTTAGAATTCCTTCAATGTTTATTGTTCAGAAGGTTTTTACTTGGGACCAGAATATTCTCAGAGGTCTCTTCCTCTTTAAAAGGTGATTAAAATCAGTTAAAACACAGAATAAAACAGTTTCACATTACAAATCAGTGTTTCTCTAATGCTGTTCAGTTTGTCGCAGACGGGCCACTAGCCCAGCACCTGCTAATGTGCTACTAACAACAGTGGCCAATGCAAAAACGCAAATGGCCGTGTCTGGAGCCAGTGTTTGGTTTGTCCATTCTGGGCTGCTGTAGAAACATGGTCATACAAAATGGTGATCTAAATAGCCCCATCTCATTGTGATCAAAATGGTGAGGTAAGGAAAAAATGACGATTCTTATTTTCAGGTTATTATTCACTAAAGAAATCATTATCATAATCATAGGGGTCTCAGCCTTTTCATAGAGTGAGCTTTAGAAACCACTAGCCCCTCCTCCATATCACAGTTGCTTACACATCTACAATTGTCCTTATAAATAAATATTTCTTTCTTTATCTCTGACCTCGCTCCACTCGTTGGTTAAAAAAAAAAAAAAAAACTCACATCATGGCTGTAAGATCACCATCTACTGTAGATACAGAATGAATGAATACCTTAACAGTCTGACTAATACAGAGTCTTGAATTCCAGTTGTACTGTACCAAATCATTATGCAGCAAGGGAGTGCTGTCCTCACAAACAATACACTGGCCTTGAGGCCTGCGCATTCCATTGCTGCTCTGTTGATACACACACTGACACACCAACAAGCACTTCAGCTTCAACATGATAGTCTTTCTGAAGTACGGAAAAAAAATCTTGAAGCCTGTCCCCTGTTGAGCGTGCCTATTTCAGTTCAAGTGCCACTGGAAACACAGGAGCTGTTGGAAATGGCATTTGTAGGACACTCGTCCTTGTCGCTCCCCTCGACCTCTGTTCTCAAAGACAGTTCTCTCAAGTGGTAGATCACTGTTTGGATCACTTCAGTCTGAAATATGTCCTTGTCACATAATGGGAAATGGATGCAGGAGCACGGCTGCTATGTCAGTGTGAGAACAGTATACAGGACAACATTGTACTTAAGGATCATCTGTTTCCCAGAGAGGTCAGTGCGAGAGCCGAGGAGAACAACACAGTGTTACTGGATTATCTTCAATTACCAAACATTTGTTTTCTGCCATTACATGTAAAGACCAAGAGTAACCTCACTCTACAAACAAGGAGACTATTACAGTGCAGTTGTCAGAAGCACTGCCGTCTGCTGTGGTCACAGTTATACACTGTGATGGTACTATATCAGTGCAGTCCCGAAACATAGTGTATAAAAGTAGATGGTATGGTCTGAACTGCATAGGGAATTCACAAAAAATCACTATTATGTTAAAAGCAAATATACCATGATCTATCATTTCACATTTTTTAGCTCTATCACCTATAAATATTTTGTTCTTGGGTTCCCTCTGAATTACTCAATGCATCCTCATACAAATGTTTGTATGATATCTTTAAAAACAAATGCATTCAACAGTTTGTATATTTAACACATTAGCGCACTACGAATGGTGCTGTCATGTTACATACTTAACATAAAGTCATGTAGGTTAGGTTTAAGAAAAGAGACATGGTTGAGCACCTTTTATGTATGTAATTAACCTCAGATTACATAGGTTAGGTTTAGAAAAGTAAAGGTTAGGTTAGGTACATAGGTTACGTTTAGGAACAGAAATATGGTGATGTACTATGAAATTACTCAAAGTTCCCTTGGTTTCACATTGGACACAAACACAGGTCTCTAAGAGGAAAGTCCTATGTTTGTTTTACCCATCCACCACTAGCACCTATCTCCCTATGCGAACTTACTTTATACTCATCCAGCTCTTATTCTCAACTTGTCAAATAACCGCCACATTGTCAGTGATCTCAACGTTAGATACTTATGCAAAAAGGCACCTCTCGCAGCAGTATGATATGCTCCAGGCGGCAGCGGTTGTTGACGCAGTGGGCAACAGGTTGTAACACTGCTGACAACTACCATAGTATGGGCAGAAGGCGTTTCATCAGGAGTCAGCTGTATGTTTCCTGTGTGAAACCAAAAGTCACTGGAGTTATTTTATGAAGGAAGTAGTGTGTTAGTATGCGTAGCATGCTACAGTAGTGACATATGTTACATGATGTTATATGATGTTAGTAACAACCGGACAATTTTTGTTTTTTCTAAAACCAACCACATGCTTTTGATAACCAGATGAGAGTGTATTTTGAAAAGACACATGTAATGCATGTAATGAGTTGACACACTGTCCCAGAACATCCAAAACAACACATTTTTACCTTGGGTCCACTGACAAAGCAGCAGTATTTTAAATTGGGATGAGAATGGATTATTATACTACTTGCCTCTCCACTCTTGGTAGTGCAGGGGTCATGTGACCGCAGCCTTCTGAGTCATGAATTCTGGTGCACTGCTTTTCGTTGGTATACGTAGAAATAGTGCATGAAAACAGCCTTTAATTTCCTCCCTGTACAAACTATACAGTATTCCACACTGAAAAACACTGTGGCCACATATCAGCTCTGTTAACAGTTTATGCATTTTGTAAAGAAAATTTGTATTGAACTGTTTAAGACTAACACACAACAAAAATGGTTGGTTTGTGGTGAATCATTGCTGGGTTTCCAGCAGCTTTTTAGCCATCAAACATGATTGTTTTTTAGCAACTTGTCACTGTATTTCCACCAGGGATAGTGCCACAAAAAGCAGTTGGTTTTTACCAAGACAACTCTACATTTCTTGGCAGGGTTGTGCCACCAGGTATTTTAAGCTAAAGAAAAATCTTTTCCTATTCATAACTAAATGGTTTTTGTACCTAAACCTAACCACGTTAACCACTAAAAGTATCCACTATATAATAACATCCATTGGATTGCATGTAAAATCAGAAACAATCACCACATTTTTGTGTTGTCGGGCTTCAAAAGAAGGAAAATACTCTTTTATTTTACTTACTGTAATTGCATCAGCCACCCAAAATTCGTGAGCATCCAAAAGCTATAATTTACAGCAGGGCTGACATTCACTGTCAGTGCACAAGGACACATAACCTGTCATGGAAACAGGAAACCTAGAATCATCAGGTATTCCAATAATACAGTATTTCTTTCTCTCTATATTACACAAGTTTACATTTTAGGAAGTCTCTATTCACAATGTCTGTTAGTAACTGTTGATGATGTTCGATCAGTGATAGCATTTGAAATGAAGAAAATTGATTTCCTGTTTGATGAAAGGTTCAGTTTCCATCTCTAAAAGCCTGAGGTAATGTGTGGCAACACACAGACGACTGATATATATTATCACCAATGCTACATTGCTTTCCTTCATAATTTTGTCCATAATCTGTATGTCCACATGGTAACCATGAATATAACGTCCTGATAACATGAAATATCGGCCAATATTATTATACTGGCTTATGAACTGAGCCATAAGACAAGTCAGATTTAAGAAATATTTTGCAGCATTTACGAATAGAGGATGAAAGTAGTTTGACAGGTGATATTAAAACCAGGCCGGGGCAGCTGCAGAGACAGAATAATCCAATTTCTCCATATTTTAATAATACTAATACTTTGATCAGTTGTGTTGAAAGTTGCAGTTTAGTCACACGACACAAACAATGATTAGTCTGCATTCATCAGGAAATCATCAGCAACTCTGAGGTCAGCTCTGTTTCAGTTTTTCTATTTTATGAAAACCAGACTGAAACATTTTGTTCTTACAAAGGGTTCAAAAATGACATACAAATATAAACACACACACACACACACACACACACACACACTACTATTTATTTGTCCCTACTGAAGATCTAAAGATGTTCGCTTTATGTACTATTGTACATAATGTATGTATGTAAACCTATTGTGTCTGCACATGTATTTTTATATGGAATCAGTCCTCTTACAGTATGAATTAGGCTCTAATCTGTGACCGTGTTAGACCCCCTGAAAGCTGCACAGGAGCTCTGACAACACTGCACAGACTACAAAAAATAAATGTAGATACTGCACATGCTGTGCAAAATTGTATGTTGCGGGTTACATCTACAGGGAACACTGCTTGTGACCAATTTTCTCATTACCTGGTGCAGCACAATTACAAAGCTGAGTGCTCTAGCTGATACTGCTCCATAAAACCTATTGGAGGTCCTTTGTGGTTTTTCGAACATAAAGTGCGTCTGCATAAACAGATGCCAGTTTTAAAGCGAAAACATCTGCACATCTTAAACGGGCTGGATCTCTTTCAAATTACCTGATGGCTTTGGGAGTAGCATGGGCTTCAGCTTTTTTAATAACATCCAAATGGCCTGTCCTTTACTGGCCAGGCTCAAATGCGGCCCCATCCTGGCCGAGCGGATGTGGACAAGGTCAGGTGGTTTTCACTGCTGCACAACACATGCATGCATCTTAATGGCTGCTTAGAGGATAGTGTTAACCCATTAGCTTGCATAGTACGTCTCTAGTATGCAGCTTAATTCGAAACACTTGTGTAGAGGGTCAAAAAGAAACTGTAATACTGGAATGATTAAATGTGAAATGTGTTGCTGCTAGCAAAACACTTCAAAACGCTGCACGCCGCTCCGCTGTTGTTTTTAGCGACACAAGACTCGCATTAACAAAGTGATCTAATCGCGTGCCGCTCCGCCATGTTTACATGCATCTCTGCTCACTAATCGGATATGAGGTTTCTTCAGAGTTCAGACCCTGATCGCTTCATTAGTGTGAAGCTGCTCTTCCTCCAGAGCACACAGCACTAATACCGTCTCCCTTCAGACACAGTGCTGCAGCCCAGAGTGGCCTCCCGAGGAAGCAGCACCATTAAATATTAATGCCATGTGTTTAGAGGATTTTTATTTCAAACAGCGGGTTTGTCAGCATCTTATGTAGTGTTCCTCAAGATTAAGTCCATGTGGAAAATGGGGTCCCGAAGCTTTGTGTAGCGTCGTGCCTTCAGAATAATTTAGGCCTGTTTTTCTAATGGCCTTTCTGTGTTAATATTGCCAACATTTTCACTGTGATTTTCTTAAGTAAATGGAGCATTTTTAAGTGGCTGAGAGTACTGCTTTCTGTACCTTGCGGCATGCAATGTAGCTGTCACAAGGTGAAGAATGTTCGGGTGCATTCAACTTGACGTCACTTCAGATATTTGATGCATGTGTTTCTAATAAGCCCATTTTGCAGTTACACCCATGATGCAGAGCAAAATAACATTTAGCTTCACCAAATTAGGACATTAGAAGACAGTAAACATCACAGAGCACAGTTCCTCAACATAATCAAGTCCTTACTTTGGTTGCTGGAATACCACGCTACATCTGTAAAAGCAGCAGGACACGACTACATTTATTAAAAATCTATCAAGAAATTTGTCATCTGTCCTCATTTTTTTGTCATTTGTTCTATTGTCCTAGTTTACATGCCAATTTCACAATTACCCCCTCAAATGAACCTGACCTCACTCTCATATAGGGAAGTGGTGTGTGTGAGCATCATCCTCAATTAGGTCAGGGGCGTTAATAGTACAGTGGAAAACGAACACTCCCCACAACATCCTCCAGGAATTGCGCCTGACACTACTGACTCTCTTGAATCTATATTTGGGCCACGCGCGTGGATGTGTGTCACCCAAGACTACCCGCCTAATCTCCGCCAGAGAAAGTAAAGTGAGTTGTGTGCCCATGGGCGGAGATCGTCAAGGCACAAAGGGAGCTCCCAGCAGGCACTGCAAAAACCAGGCCCTGGGCAGGTTTTTATGATACCTTTCAATCAGAGGATGATTCCCAGCTGAAATGACAGGTGATTTGACTCAGCCTCCAATTAATGACCTCATTTTAACAATTAAGAGCAGAGGAGGAAGGGGAAAGCCCCACGAAAAAGATAGCGAACAGGGCCGGGGGCGAGTTTTGATAGTACAAGGCGATCTCGCTGCGTCGAACGTGACTGGAGCCTGTTGTCCCGGCTCAGGTGAACTCTCTCTCCCTCCTTTAACCAGGTAGCATCCTGCAGGGAGAGCACACATTGGTGAGGAGCTGGCATGGAGATGGGAGGGTGGAAGGAAGAGAAGGAAGGTGTGGCTTGGCTAGGGCGAAAGGGTGACAAGAGGGTGGCAAGGGGATGATGGAGTGCATCAAGCTGTGTGTGCCCCCCTCCCTCCCTTCCACCCTCTCTTGCCCCCACCCCCCACAGCATAGAGGAAATTAAAGAGCTGTGTAGCAGGAGGAGAAGAGGGGAGGAGGGTGGTGATTTAGAGCGTGGCGCAGGGGGATGGGGACCCGGCGCATTGGAGTTAATTACTGAATAATGAGGAACAATTTATTGTGTTCTTGTTAGAGACATCAAAATGCTGCTGGATACTGCCTATAGAGAAGAACATGTCTCTCTCACTCCTTGTGCAACGGTACAAATGTGGTGTTTAACTTGGAGCCATTAAAGGGCCCCCGCCTTGCTATTCCTTACCTTATGAAGTGAGGGTGCTGCAGGTCTTCTGGGCTGATGAGTGGACTTATCACACTGCCCTTACATACTTCCACTTTCCTCCAGGCCGTCAGGATTCACACTACAACTTAATAAGAACTACACTGACACAGGATCAGTCTGTTTTTAAGGCTTGTGCTTATAATGTGTAGGCTACACTGTAACTGCCTGTTCTCAATTCCAACTCGTCAAATACTGCCGACAACAACAAAACAAAACAAAACACTGGACTGTCACCCAGGAGCCCACTGTTCACTTCCTGTGTGAAACCAAAAGTCAGTGGAGTTACTTTAAAAACAACATAGTATGCTTGCATGTGTAGCATGCTACAGTAGTAACGTATGTCACATGACACATCACCAGATGTAACATTACATTAGTAAGCACAACACCTATTTAACGCCAAATATTGATGTCTTTTTCAAAACCTAAACTTATGGAAATAAACATAAAAATGCATAAAAAAAAGTGTTTTACCTTCGCAGTGAGTTAATTTGGAAAAAGCCTGTAAGCACGTAACAAGGAGAAACTGTACATTTCCTGTGAAACCTGAAATTAATTTTGTAAAGACACAATACATGTAAGAATTATATATTGAGACACCATCTGTGAATGTCCAAAACTGACGCAGGAGGCTACCTAGCATGTTTAGGTTCACTGACAAAGAGGCTCTGTTTGATGAGTTGGGATGAGAACGCATTGACTGCTTCTAATTTATAGCTGGTAAAAACAAATTTTTGCCTGAAATGACAACTGTCGCAGGTACATTTGATCAACTAGCAAGCTACCTAACTAAGCTAATGTTAGCTCCACGAGTTGTTTTAAACACAATCTCCGACTTTTATTAAAATTAGAAACCTGTGAAAGGGGTCTTGAATATGCTTTGATGGTAAGGGACTAGAACTAAAGCTACATGTACCAGGCAAAAAATCAGCCCCCTCACCACACAGTTGATGTAGAAGTCATCAAAATAAAGAAATGGCACCTTGTACTGCGAAGTAATGAGGCAGAGTATTATATAAATAATAAGGGTAAAAATCAAAAATTTTCAATGGTCCAATGATCCAAAATTTCGCTCAAACAATCTTTGTTTGGCTTCGTAAGAATTAAAAGATAGGAGGCAAACGTAACTCTATCTTTGGTAATGTTGACTGGGGTTGCTACAACGTACATCCTAAATGCTAAAGAGCTGGAGAGCTGCTGTGAGAGTGAGAAAATACTACACAGTCGAGGTACTAGTCATGAACAGCGCACATCCTGTTGACGTGACCTGCAGCTTTAGAAACTAATGTAGTCTGTTAAAATTATACTGTGCAAAATTTTCCCTGAAAAACAATGTAGACCTATAGACTCATACAGAAGTCTTCTCAGCCTACACTGGTCACGTATGACCCACTGGAAGTGTGTGTGTGTGGTAGATTTATCTGCAGACCCTTACCTGTATTTTCTTCTTATTTTGCCATGTTCAGGACGTTTCTGGGCTTCAATCTTTGGGCAGTGTTGTGTATAGCCCTCAGGCAGGTTAGGTCAGGTCGTAGCAGCACACAGCAACGAAAAAATGTAAATATAGAGACGTGAAACGCCAGGTGGACAAAGGTCGTTCCAAAGCTAGAGTGAATCTGAGCTTGGCTTTCAATTTTGCTGGCAAGCACTTAAGAAGAGGATAGGATAAAGAGTGACACAAAGTTGGCCTGTTTTCTGTTAGACAGTTGATGCCAGCGGTTAGCTTGGTTAGGTTGCTAAAGTATCAGCTTTTCCATGTTAACGAATTTTCTACAATAGTAGCTGGGGGCCAAGCATGAATTCTGCATTCACAAACAGTAACCAAAAATTCCTGCTTCATATAACTTTAATAGTATTCTAATTCTTTCTTGAAAATGATCCTGGGTTACTTGTGAAGCTGGTTAACTGGACATGCTAAGAAATGCACCTCATGTTACTGCAGATAAGGAAGGCTGAAAAAAGACATCACCCCCATACTTTTTAAACGCCAAGTATCTGCCTCATTAAAGTCTGATGAATTCAAAGCTTGACAAGCCTGCCGTGCCTAGTTTTGGTCAATAACCTATGATTGGATGAGTTCAAGTTCAAGTCCATTGTCATATATATTCAAAGTATAATGTACATTCAATGCAATGAAATGCATTATGCCCTGGCTCCTGTTCAGCCCTTAAAACCTATGAATAATACAGTAAATATAAAATACATAACCTGATTCAACACATTCTCATTCCAACCTTGTCACATATCACCACTTGGTCCCGGACTTTATACATCTACATATGATGTGCGAGGTAGCCTGGGTGTGTCTGTTGTTGACGTTCTGGGACGCCATGTCAACTTAAGCCTGTTACATGTATTGTGTCTTTTCAAACTACACTTCTGTTTTCATAGGAAATGTGCAGTTTGCATACAGTCTTGCATCTAGTCTACGTACTATGTGCGTATGTCACTGCGAATTGACATTTTTCTCCCCTTCAACAACATTAGATTATGTTTAACCAACACAAACACCTGGTTAGGTTTAGAAATAAACAGCAGGGTTTGGCTTTACATTCATAAGGGAAGCAAACACTGGCTTCCCGGGTGAAAGTCAGTAGTTGTTGGACCCATCCACCGCTGCTCCCACCTGCCCAACAACTGACTTTTTGCCTCCTTAACTTACCTTGTTTCCCGTTGATCAGGCGCCGTTACACGCCTGGCCGTGTATGATGCCAATGTGAAAAGACAACTTTTATCATCAGTGTCTGACACGGAAGTCAC
Organism: Epinephelus fuscoguttatus; assembly: GCF_011397635.1. NCBI lineage: Eukaryota > Metazoa > Chordata > Actinopteri > Perciformes > Serranidae > Epinephelus > Epinephelus fuscoguttatus. Next base: position 42,931,031 of record NC_064752.1, read on the forward strand.
TGCTCACGCACTGATTTTCAGCAACTTTGGAATGAAACTGTGTTGGAATAAAGCAATAGCAGCATATGATTAAGACAATAGCAGCGATCACTCTTTATATTAGGGTTTAGCAAAAGGTCAGTTTTGTCCTACAAATCATCTAACTGCAAAGTCATTCCTCAGACGCTTTCACAGTGTCACCCCCAGAGCATGTGTTCACAACAGTTATGAAATCCACATGCTTACAGTACAGATTACTCATGCAAGGGATGGTTTTTAAGTGTGCTTTCATGCTACAGGAATTTCCTGCCAATAATTCTTTCATTATCACAGTAAACATGACACTTCCTCTGTGATGTTTACTGTGTTCCTTGTAAGACTGCCTGAGTATAACTTCATTTATCAGGCAGGAAAGTGAAAAAAGGAACACTGAATGCAACCTGACTTTATTCTCCGCCAGAGAAAGACCAGCTCTCTCCTCTCCTAACAGCAAAGTGTCAGACTTGCTATCAGTCCTTAGCAGAGTGTGAAGTATCCCAACTCTTTGATGTGTTAAATATGAAATCTGACCATAGAACAAAGCAGCTGTCAGCAACCAGCACGTGTCAAAAGCAATCCACGCCAATTATTATTGAGTTTCTGTCATGCATGCATCTGCTGTGCAGACACTGAGGTGTGTTACACTATTGCAGTGCTAACAAAGACTTCAGACGGTCTTCAAAAATAAACATCACAAGCTTCACTTGTCTTCATCAAAAGGCTGCTGATGATCGTCTACAAATACAGCCCAAGATGCACCTTTTGTCCAAACCGCTTTTATAAAAGGTTAAATGATCTGCTGCAGCACAGTCAGAAGTGTTAGTCCCAACACTGTACTGTGACCTCGAGAATATGACTTTAACTTTGTCAAAGGTTCTCCACATTAACAGCAACACAATCACTGGATCACAAATCACACACTGTAAGTTATGAGAGTTACATGCTGTGTCTCTCATGACATTGAGGGGGGAAAGCGAGAAGGTGCTTGCTGAGTGTGTAGCCATGCTGTGTTGCCCAAATAGATACGTTCCATCTGAGAGTGATGCAGCCTTCGGAGTGATCCCGCTAGACAGATGAGTGCTACTTGAATGTTAATGAGGGCTCCTTTAGACACGCATAAATTAAATGATTAGATGTCTGCAATCATGCAAGGTCCTTAGGTGTCCCCTATTTATGGCATTTGAAATGTAGCGGCCTTTATTTACGACATGTCTCCCCTGCACAGGCTCCGCCACCTGAGCAGCCTAACGCTTTCAAAAGACGAGTTTTTTAATGACCTGCAAATGAATCACTTTGGCAGAATCGTAAGAGAAGCGGAGCCCTCCCCCTTTTTGAAAACAAAAAGGGAAATTGTGCCATCCACTGAAAAAGCTTGCAGATGTCTGGAATGAAAGCCTTGCTACAGGAAGTGAGGGAGGGATGTAGTAAAACATATTTGTTTCAGAGATGCTGCTTACTGAAAGATACACTGATGAGCCTCAGAGAAGGGCCTCGGAGGACAGCGCGGTCCCCGATCGCAGTCACCTAACAATGAATCTTCCTCCTCCTCAGTTCACACGCTCTTCATTGTCGTTTTCAAGTTGCAACAACAGCTATTTTCATCTTCATGATTGCATTAATTACAGCATAACTCATGTCTCTTGGCTCCAGTGGTGTTTTCCCCATAGGAAACAGCATGTCAGGGCTTCAACAAAGGAAGGGAACAGTACATATACTCAGTTGGCACTTCATTAATCAACATAAGAAATCAGCATGGCTTGACACTCTTCTAGCTCACAATGAATCTATGACTGTATTGTGTTTTCTGTAAATGCTGTTCATTTCATTCTATTCTGAAGGTTTTAATGAGATTTAGGCTGTATTGTCCTTGTTGTAATGATTAAAGAGATGCAGCCACATATATCCAGTATGTAAAGCTTCATGATGGATAGGCAGCAAGTGACTGCCTCTCTATTGAATTATCAAGCACATTTTCAAGACATCTCATGGTCCCAAGAAGACCCTTGGGTGCACAGGCAGCAATAATGAGAAGCACCTAAGTTACAGTCATCCACTCTCAGGCCAAAGTGAGGGCTTTTTTGTGTTTTTGTGGTGAGAGGGAGAGAGAAATTTCTCTTAAGATTCTCGCTTTTCTCCCCCCCTCTATTTATTAGGGTAATGAATTTCCGACTGCAGTGCCAGTTCCACTGAGCCTGCTTCTCGGCCTAATTCTCTGTAACATTTCCTCATTGCCGCTGGGGAACATTATATGAAGGCAGGGCTTACAATACCATCAATATGCCCAAGACGACAATCGGACGTCTCATAGATATTAATGGAAGTGCAAATTAAATCAAAGTTGGAGTGCAGCTATCGGGGCTATGATCAATGCCTTTTGCACAGTCAGATTTAATATGGGGTTTGTAATTTGAGTATCCAAACAAAATGTGCATCTTAATGGGAAAGATGAAAGTAATCCCACATGGGGAGGAAATAACACATTAGCTGCATTGTAATTAGAGAACTCGGAGTGCAGCGTTTCCCCGGCACGGTATTAATGTTGAATAAAAGCCTGATACATTTATGATGTGGATACAGGATGTGGACACTTGAATTGTTTTTGGGCACCTCTTGAGATGACATAGGAATCATCTTTGAAAAAAAAAAAAACAATCATAATCATGTTTGGTGAAAGCATTAGTATCATTTCTAATACAAACAGTGAAATGAAGGAAACAAGTGGAACACATCTGTGTTATTGCAGTCATGGCAAATAATGAAAGAAAAACACGTCAGGTATGTTTTGATTTGATTATGAAAAATCCTGCGTTTTAAAGCCAAGAAACTAAAGGGAACACAACAAAAATATGTGAGACATGATTTTGGTAAAAAGTTTTTAATAAAGCCTGATTGTGCAAGTCACCTCACAAGTATTCAAAGGGAATACAATGTAATAATGCAGCTTGAGAAAGTCCTCACACTTTTATTTATTGGCAGTCCGTCTGAGTACACACAGCAGCCAGTTAAAATGACCCTGTGTGAAGTCAGCAGGTAGCATGAGGAGAGCAAACAGCAAAACAGCTTTTTCAATGAATAACACATGAGATCACAAACATTGGTAGACAATGATCCAGTGCTTTCAGCGAGTCAAGTGCAACACACACACACACACACGGAATCACATGAGAATACAAAAGGCTAAACTTGACGCAACCTCTCCTGATCAAAATGAAACAGCAGTCAATAGTCCGTGCTGATGCTTTGGTGAAAGAGAGTGAACTTAAATAAATAGACATGAACTTTGATTATTTGTTGTTCATTTTGTCTTGTATTCTAATTTCGAGTAGTTTTACATTTTGAGAAATAGGCTTAATTGCTTTCTGCAGAGTTACATGAGAAAATCGATCACATTATTGTGTATGTGCGCCAAATATGAAACTACAGCTTCATATCTGGCGTAACAAAATGACTAGCCTCACTACAGTTCACTCAGGAAGAAGTCCAATAACCTGGATATGAGTTAGCATTTTAGCCCTTCCAGTTCCCTTGACTTGAAGTCAGTGTTTTTGTGTTTTTGGTAAGATGTTTGAGAAGGTAAGCCTATGTGGTTAACACAAGCTTAAGAGAATTTTAAGTTTTGTTCTACAACATCAAATCTGTCTGTAAATACCCCACAGGTGTCTCAAAAAAGGTCGCTGCTAACAAAAAGCTAAATGAGACCACATGTCATCATGTTAAACACAGCTTTCTGGCCTTGTTGGGTTGGTGACATTACTCAGGCGACTGTGGTGAAGTTTGTTTATAGCCTATAGCGTTAGCTTTTTACTTCTGCCGATTGCATTTGGACTTCATAAATCTTAAAACTGGTGTTCATTTGTGAAGATTTTCTCGCTGCCGTTGATCTTATTTCCTGCAATAATCCAACATCCAATGGAAAAAATCCACAGGCTCTTTGACAAGGGAACTATTGTGATGCAAATTTATGAAAAAACATAATCCCTGCAGGGCGGCACGGTGGTGTGGTGGTTAGCACTCTCACCTCACAGCAAGAGGGTTGCCGGTTCGATCCCGGGCGTGGGAGCCCTTCTGTGCGGAATTTGCATGTTCTCCCCATGTCAGCGTGGGTTCTCTCCGGGCACTCCGGCTTCCTCCCACAGTCCAAAGACATGCAGATTGGGGACTAGGTTAATTGATAACTCTAAATTGTCCGTAGGTGTGAATGTGAGCGTGAATGGTTGTTTGTCTCTATGTGTCAGCCCTGCGATAGTCTGGCGACCTGTCCAGGGTGTACCCTGCCTCTCGCCCGATGTAGCTGGGATAGGCTCCAGCCCCCCTGCGACCCTCAAGAGGATGAAGCGGTTAGAAGATGAATGAATGAATAATCCCTGCAGCACTCTATTATTATGTTATATCTCTATTTTATCCATACACAAAAAAAAGCAAAAATGGCAAGCTGTTGTTTTATGCTAACCTACCACCGGCAGCTAGTTTCACATGCTACTGTACAAACGTGAGAGTTTTATCAATCATTTCATCTCTTTGCATGACAGCGAAAGAGCAGACATGTATATCCCAAAACTATTCCTTTAAAAGGGCTCTTTGCAAAACTTAGACTGTATAGGTTTTCTGCACACAGTTCCCAACGTGGAGCTGGTGGCTAACAGGTCAAAGTACATCAACACTGATTACAGTGCTGAAACAGTGCTAATGGTGTTAACCATGGGGAACCAGAGGGTGGGCACTATCCTTCCAGGACAAGGCCGTCCTGATATCAGCGGTAACTGCTGTATGAGCGAAGTGCAAAGTGTGGCAATGAGCTAGCCAGTGGGATACACACATGCGCTAACATGCACACGTGACTGCAATTGCTTAAAACAACAAACCACAGAGAAGCTCCGATTACAACACACACAAAGAGTGCATGACTTCATTCTCCGGTCAGGACGCCACTACTCCGCTGTGTCTTTCTTTAACAAATAGTGGTTTGCTGCTGTTTTACTGCTCTGAATATTGCATACAGAACTTTCAATTTACAGATTTATGTAAGTCTAAAAAGTCTTAGCAGCTGCTAAATACAGTGGCTGCATTTATTTCCAGCTGCTCCCTTTGTTCATTTTAATAAATTGAAGACATTTTCTTAACATGAACAAGCTTTTAAGGTAATGCATGACACAGCAAAGTTTTTCCATTTGTTTTGAAGCAAATGCTGATCAGATTTTCCGTCAAGTAATCACCAAATTAAATCGCCTTGAGTCATTCAGTTAGAAGTTCACACAGCACCACCAGCCTTTAGTTGAAGATAAATGTGGATATTTCCTCTTGCTGTTGCCCAGTCCTACCTCTGATGATAGCATGTGGGGGCTCAACTCAATTTATAAGGGGTAACATTTCATCTTCAAACACCTCACTGAGTGGGTATGTAACAGGACGCCATAATCCATCAATAAAAGTGTATTGATATTGTCAAATGTTAATATGTCATCCATAAACCCTTGGGTCCTCTTGTCATCAGGACACAGCCTGCTCAGCAACACATATTGCCTCACCGTGTTGTTCGCCATCGACCCAGGTCTCCCTCTGAATGCCTGCCGCTGTAAAATGTTGCATGCCGTGACAGAGCCAAGCATTAATCAAAGTTGATTTCAAGTGTGAGGGAGCGAGTGGCTTTTTCTGCTGGAGAACTGTTTAGCACAACAGCGCTACGTACAACAGGGTCCCACTCGTCAGTGTAATGGTAGCAAAAGGAGGTCATAAATAATGGATTCAAGATCACTTACACTTCATGAAGCAGGCCACTGTATGGCATTCGAGGGGGATATCACATTTTGCAGATCAAATTATAGATTTGGTTCTTTTAGCTGCAATTGTAAAGGAAAACAAGACCTCCAAGAGGGCTGTGAAAGAGTTTATTATGGTGCAGAACGTGATGGCAAAACAACAGTTTAGACACTGCACTGAATGATGATTGTGAACTGCTGCAAACAGAAGGACTGTGGGTAAAAGCAGGTTTAGTCTCATCTGTGTGTTTCAACTTTTTGCATCCCTTCTGGTACACTTTGGGATGCAACAATCCCAATCATTTGTAGTAATTGTCAAAAGTAACCACAGAATGTACCAACTTCTCCTTTATTTAACTTGGATAGTAAAGTACAAATGGAAGAGAGAAACACTAAGGTTGTTAACTGGAATCCTGTTTGTCTTAAGAAAAGATTTGGTCTGTAGATGCAAATGGATTTTGGAATTTATCAGCTCATGTTACAGATTCATATTTGCTCTTCATTGTCTGTCGACTTTAAAGGCTACTCCAATCTCCAAGATGATGGATAGAATTACATATTTAATGCATTTGAAATGTAACAGTCTATTATCAAACCACATTTAATTGAAAATATGAGTATTTGTTCAGCATTTCTTTGATTGTCTCTCATGCTGAGCTGTTTGCATACTAGAATTGAAGAGGTGGTCTTGTTTTATCTCAAACACCTAAAACAGAGTTCACTGTTATTACCTTTAGATGATAGCAAATGATGTGATAACCTCTTGTTGTAACACTGTCCTTGTGTCAGTGCTGTAGCTGCCTGTCTTTATACTGCCCCTCAGTGGCAAGACAGGGACATGGCCTACATAAAACAATTTGCCTCCATGTGAACACATCCTGCAAGACCTTGCATGCGCACACTGTGTGTGCAAACTTCGATATTTCGCTATTAAGTATGAGGATAAGAATCCCAATAATTTCTAATGTGCCAATGCAGCTGGAGATAAATAGCACAGAGCAGAGGAGATGATCAGATCTCACTCCATATCTTAATGGGATCCTCTCACACGCCATTCCCATTAATGACCAATCCCTCAATTATGTAAATCAGAGAACGGTCACTAACAGTGAGAAGTTGAAGTTGCTCACATAAACACCAAACAGTGTCACATTGCAGAGAGCGCTAATTGGCCACTACTTTCCGTATAATTGCAGCGACTGGGGTCACGTCCTCGGCTAACCTCTCCTTTAAGTATTGTTTTTCAGCGCACAAACAGTTAATAGAGCAATTAAGATGGCGTTCACAAGCACCACTTGTGGGGACCATTTGGCAAGAAAGAGCTGGAGAGAGGCAGTCTGGGATGCCGTTATCCTGCATATGGTACACAAGAGTCTTGGGCCACAGGGAGTGGTAAGTCAAGGTGCACAAAACAACTTACTGGCATCCTACTCTGGTGAATGTGATCTGGTCGTCATCACTGAAGCAGTCATTCTGATACTTTCTGTACATTTTATAAGAACATTTAAACTAATAAACAACAAGATTTCAATGTGTGACATATTTGTCCTCTTACCTGTGGTGCTATTTGTCACTCTAGATTGTTTTGGTGTGAGGTGCGAGGAGTGTTATTGGCCATAGAGATGTCTGACTTCTCTCCACTATAGTGGAACTAGATGTCACTCGGCTTGTGGTGCTAAAAATGTCAAAAAATACATTTGAAAAAACTCAACAGCAATGTCTCTTTCCAGAAATTATGACCCGATTATTCCGAATAATCCACAGAACTTGTTGTGAGCAGTTGCATATAGTAACTATTTTCTTTCTACCAAACTACATCCGCCAACTGTATCACCACAAGAGGCTCCTGCTCATGACAGTACAAGATGTAAACATTAATGGCATCCATCTCTTCTGAGGTGTAACATTAGCTAGCTCAGTGGTGCTAGGTGAGTTAGCAGTAGAGTAAATGCACGTGTCCTTATGCACAGGGACACTGTTGGTGGGTGTAGTTTAGTAGAAAGAAAATAGTTCCTACATGAAACTGCTCACAACAAGGTCTGTGGATTATCTTGACGAACCCGGTCATGATTTCTGGAAAGAGACATTGCTGTTTGAGTTTTTTTGACTGTATTTTTTTGATGACTTGAGCACTACATGATGAGTGCCATCTACTTCCATTACATTGGAGAGAAGGCAGACATCTCTACAGCTGCTATCTCCAACACTTTGCAACTCACACCAAAACAATCTAGATCAATAAAGAACACTACAGGTAAAAGGAAACATGTATTTTAGATTCTGATTCTGAAAAGATTGATTTCTATCTGTGGTATGTATTTAAGATGTAACAGTCTCATCTATCACAATGGTTGCGGTTTTCACAGCATTTAATGTATAATGTCAAAACATTATAGGACAGAACTTGTGACATATTTAAAGGCTCAGTAACATTTTTCTCTTTTTTTTTGGACTTCACAGAGATTTCATGTTAGTGCATTGTGTGACAAGAAGACTGATAGCTGTGTATTTAACATGATACAGTGTTTTTCATCCACTAAGAAGTTCAGTGTGCCACAGTCATGAACACGTTACAGCAAACAGAACCTGTACAGGACATGCAGAAGACTAAAAGCTACCAGTTAACTCGTTACACCATGAAACAGATGTTAACTCACCAAAAGTTAAAGATCCAGTCAGAGTTTAACTAATACTGCTGAGAGTGTGTCAAAATGAGATCATGTGAATGCCACCTATTTCAGAGACTCATCCCAGGAGAGTGAAAAGGAGAAAAAAAAAGTTTTCATCTCTTCATCTACCCTCTCTACCACAGACTTTGCCCACCCTCTATGACTAAGTTATGCCCTGTCATGTAGTCGGAGGCGTCAGATGCCAAGTAGACCACTGCAGCTTGCAGGTCTGTCACTTGAGCCAGTCTACCAGCAGGGATATCTGACAGCCAGCGCTGCACCAGAGGCCTCAGACTCTCTGAGTGGATGAGAGGGGTGTCAACAATCCCCCTGAAAAGAGAGAGAGGGGGGAAAAAAACCCACAATGAAATCAGAAGGCATCACAGCTCAGAGCCAGGAGTGACAGCGTTGTTTCAGAGTCACCACTTTGGTGACAAAAATAAACCCAATTATCCTTTGAAGAAAGGGCATGGCATGGCATCTCTGATGATGTTTACTGCGGGACTGCTGGCACATCTCAGGAAGAGCCTACGGGTGTGAGGGGACGTCTGGCTTAATTTGCTCAAAGCCTTTGGTTAAGTATATGCAACTCCATCATATTCCTACTCTGATGTCCATATTTAGGTGGGATTTATGAGAAAACAGGTGTGCTGCTTTTGGATTTGTGACTGCGCTGGCATCTAATAGCTCACAACAAATGCAGTTTTCTCCACTTTCTACAATAAAAGTATCACAGTGCTTACATCTGAATAAATATGTCAACACGCCCGCCTGTGCCTAATATGAGACGACTTCTGACTTTCTACACAATTGACGTGACAGTGACTAAAAGCTGTGAGGCCCGAATCATTGTTCGATGTATCCTGGCGCCTTGATATGGAATTCCAACATTTGGCTAAATTAGCACTTCCAAGGAGCGTGTGACACCTTGGTTAACATATTCCACCTCAATTATATTTCTCTTCAGCTGCCCTGTTATCTGGAACCTTTGCTGGCAATCAGAGGTACTGTTTTCCCTCAGCCAATTTTCTAGATAATGCAGCTTATCACCGCTGCGGCTAAAGTTGCCAATGGAATCAGGCTCCAGTCAACCTCGTGAGCGCTAATTGTGTCCCTTTTTTATGCATATTTACCGACTGTCACTTCAAAGAAATCAGCGGCCCATTGAGACACCCAGTTAGCGAGGGGGAGAGAGAGAATTGCTTCTTTGCAAATTAAAATTAGCAAACAAGCTGCCGATAAATAAAGCTGAGCGCGGCGCGTGTGTGTGAGGGCTTTGTTCTGGGGCTGTGACTGGGCCTGGCTCGCCCGGTGCCACCGGACGGATTTGCTCAGGGATGGCTGGGGCTAAGGGATGCTCCACTTAACACATACACACACACACACACACACACACACACACACACATACAGCCCTCACTGTGTTCTCCTCTTTTCTTCCCCCTGCTCAGCTTCACAGACAAATAGATACAAACAAGGCGCTTTTGTTGCGCCGACACTTGGAGTGAGGTTGCAAATTTGATTCCCTAATTGAATAGAACAATTAGAGGAAGTGTTTGGTTGATTCATCCCTCAAGACGTCATCTAATTAAGCACTGATGTATTGTTTGAGGACTTAAATTAGTGCATCATTCTCAAATGGGGCTCTTCATATGAAAGCAAACACACTAATCACCACTTCCCCTTGCAGCTCGATCCCTCACAACACTAAAAGGTGGACCAGTGTGTTTTGGCACAAAATTGTGAGAGAAGGCGGCCAAGAATAGACAGCACTTACGGTGAGATGCAGTTGACACGCACTCCTCTGTCAATCCATTCTGTGCCCAGAGTCTGAGTCAGTTTGACCACTCCAGCCTTGGATGTGTTGTAGGAGAGCTGCTTCTGGGGATGGGGTACTGCAGGGTAGAGCATGGGAAGAAAACTCAGTTACCTCTAAACCAGGCACACTCAACTTGCTTTGCCCATGTGCCACTTTTGCAAAATAAGAGGAGGCCAAGGGTCAGTTAATAAACAAACATTAATAATATTAATCAGGTAATGAACTGCCTGTTTTTAACCTTTCAGTGTTTGCTGTCCTCACTCATCTTGCCAAGAAGCAAATCCAGTGTCAGCAAACAGGGGTGTTTCTAGAATTTGAAGACATTTGGGGCTAAGCCCTGACCTCTGTACGGGTGGCCGGAGGATCCACTCCAGCAATCTTTTTGATAAACAAGCTTGGATGGATTACTGAATGGGCCTACCAGGTACAGGCCCCGGGGCCCAAGGTGAACTCAATAAGATACAAAATTACATCAGACCCAAAGGACTACAAAAAGACATAAAACAACCTAGCCTGGTTCCAGACCATAGAACCCGCCCACTCAACTGAGTAGGCTCGCATCTCTGGTCTCCCATACTTCAATGAATTTGCGATTTATCTCGTCCAAACGATGGACGGACCAATGAACGCTGGGGGTCTAGCGATTAGCCAATCAGCGCCACGCTCAAGCTGTGCGCCGGTGGGTAACTGGTGAGGACAGCAACAATGGCGACCGCTACAGATCCTACAGACCACATTAACGATGCTATCGAGGTATTCCGCCACTACTCGCGTTAATGGAGGACCAAATTAAGGAAGCTGCTAAACTGGATTTAACGGCAATGCAGCTGGGCGTGCGCGACGACAGAGACATTTTAAACGGGCAATGCTCGCTTGTATTCGGCACCCCCGAGGCATGGATACTAATGACGTCAGATTCTGGGTGAGTCTTTGATCTCTACTGATTGGTTAGGGAAAAATCAAATTCCCTCCCCCTTGTAAATCGCCTTCAATGGAAGCCATGTCAGACTGAAGGTTCTGGGAGCTTCAGTCTGACACTCAGGCTAAAAACAACCACAAGGGGACAAAAAATGACCACAAACAGACACAAAACCACATAAAGATGCATAACAACTACAAAGAGATGGAAACCACCTCAAAGTCTGTGTGTCTTGCTCCTGTGTAGGCGATGGTGGGGCCCCCTTGCATATCTGTGCTTAGGAGCCCTTTGTCTTACCCATTGAAACAAGCTGTATTTTCATGCCTTCTGAATGCACATTGGCCCTTTATTTACATTCAGAATCAGGTGTAAATTAATTTATGTTTTTACTGTGAATTAAAAAATGGTTGGTGGGCCACATAGCACCATTCGGGCCCCGGGCCATGTGTTAAGTATCGCTGCCCTAAACAGACACAGTGCAGCATTTTATAAAGATAAGATTTACTACATTAATAAAGGTATGCACTTTCACAGTTCTCAGGTGGTCATTAAAAAGATCTTTTATTTTTAGGAGTCATTTCTTTAACTGAGGGAAAAAAGAGCAATTGTTCCTCTCTCACAAAAGCTGACAACATATACATTTTATATTGCAGCTCCTGCAGTTTCTTGTGGATACTACATAAAAGCTCTTCCATTAGCTGCTGAGGACTCTGAGGATGAAGCCATGTAAAATTAATTGCTTATAATGTCCAGTTATGCTCTGTCCTCAGCAACAAAGACAGGGAGCCATTTGTTTGCCTTGACCATCACAGATGCTGCACACTGCATGGGATAACGGGACAGGGGCTCATTTTCTGCTGGTTGATTAATCATCACAAGGAAGGCTCCAAGTTACATACAACTTTAGTAGTTAACCTCATCACCCGCCGATCTGACTGCCAAATGGCTTCAGTGTGAGACCGGGGATGATAAATACCAGCCAGCTGCAGAGAGGCAGGGACCGGTCCTGGGGAGAAAAAGGCTGCAGCATCCCGCGTACACTTCTCGGATAAAAGGAGAAAAATGTGCGTGGTAGAGGTAAAAGTTGCTAAAGAAATAAGATGTAAAGGGTGGGACAACGGCAGCTGAGAGTGCAGAGTGGGATTGTGCAGAGTGTGGCGAGATAGCAGATGATGGTGAGGTTGGGTTGGGCTGGATAAGGGTAGGCTAGGACCTCAGAGGAGCAGGCGAGGAGGAGCAGAGCCCAGGGCTTACACGCAGATTGAAGGTGAAATCCGACTTATCAGGACAGGAAACACAGCTCAAAATGCCTAACAGCACTAATCCTCGCTCAAGACCTGATGATACGGCCCCAAAATACCATTCAGAAAATGCCTTCATCCTTTAAATAAACCTGCATTGATGTTTTTCGCCGTCTTAAAGAGCAGTAATCCCCAGAGAAGGGAAAAGGAGGTAGAAGGAGAGCATTCTCCAAAGCCCTCTTTAACATTCACCCTGCTACTTATTGCCCATTTCAAGTGGGAGAAAACATGCTCTTTATCAGGCACACCTTGAATTCTTCCGAGTTCAAATGATGCACTCCTTTTCCCAGAATGGTGCGGCTGTTGTTATGTACATTACTATGCAGCTGAGATCTGCAGGTACGAGTGTGAGAGTCGCAAATCCTTCAGTTAAGGTCATCATGCAGCCAAAAAAACTCTGTGATCATATCAACTTGGATATTTCCTGTCTGGGTGTCTTTGAGCTGCTGGCCATTATTCAGAAAAAAATGGTGGTTGATGGTCGGGACTGTGTGTGTGTGTGTGTGTGTGTGTGTGTGTGTGTGTGTGTGTGGAGGGGGTGTCAGTGGGCACACACACATTCCATTCAGCAGATGGACAAAAAGCTGTCATTGTGCATTTTAATTGGGCATTTACGGCTGCTTTTTGGGCTTCCACTTGGCTAGAACAGGTCCCATCTGATTACACATTATGACAATATTATAACAGATGTCCAGACCAATAAAGTAAATTCCTGAAGGACTGTACGTAATGTGAGTAATTGATCATTTTTTTTATGCCGGCCTCTATTTACCAGCATGCTCCTGTTTTACAGATTGCCCCTGCAGTCGGGACTGGGGCCCATATGGCACAGCGGTTTACTGGCGATTTGACTATACTGCTGATGAAGTGTTGCTGTTCCTCTGGAGGAACCTGTTGGAGGAGGAACATTATACAAGGCTTTTACTAGGCTCTTGCTAAACTCTGAAAGTGTCTTCCGCTGTTCAAACAAGGCTGCTGGCACAGGCTGGGGTTTTGCCGTTGCACAGGAACCCTCCCTTCCCAAGTTGGACCTCAGGTTGCCTTCCACATCCTCCAGACAGCTCCGCAGAGAGGGGATGTTTATTATGATGCAAAACCGCTTCGGCGAGACGCAATCACAACACTTTTCCTGCTGTGCTTACTGTATGCAGGGGTGGATGCATCTCTATAGAACTGGGGTGAAAGTTGCAAAGAAGAAAAGCTGGCTAATCCTGTTTCAAAAGGATAAGTTTCTCATAAACAGGAAAACTGCAGCTCTTTTTTTTTTATTTCAACCACCGTAACGGTCTGACGACTTTCTGTCTGATGATAAAAACTATTTAACGTGATGTGTACTCCCGCACATAGCTGTACAGCACAAATGTACTTAACTCTCCCTTCCTCCACCCTCCTCCTCCTCCTCTCGACCCAACTCTCCACGCCAAATGGAGAGATTAAAAGCAGACATGGAGGGGCTCCAGAGAGAAGGTGGGGGAATAGAATCATCACTCACCTATTAGACTGGCCATGGAGGCTGTGTTGATAATCTTGCCGTATCCTTGCTTCAACATCACTCGACCTGCTGCCTAAGGCAAGGATTCAGGGGAAAGAGGCACATTAAACACCTTATTATGGCACTGATATGCTACCAAAAAGCCTGAGCACGGATCAACACAAAAACATGGAGTTTATCCTCACAGACAGAGATAGATAGTGGTTAAACAACATTTGGGTGGTAGGGCATATATAACCGCACAAATAAAAAAAAAATGAAAAGAAAATATAAACATATAAAAAATATGTACAGACAGACAGACAGACAGACAGACAGATAGATAGATAGATAGATAGATAGATAGATAGACAGATAGATAGATAGATAGATTCAGATGTCTGTCTGGCAGAGACTTGATAATCTAGAACTAATTTTAGTAACTACAGAGTAATTTAGGCTGCTTGGACCAGTAATTAGGTCACACTACAACTGGTTTTAATAGATATAAACTATTAAAGAAATAAATTATCAAAAATCAACTTGGTTCTTTCGACATAGATTGTCTAACAAATTGATGGCGGACTTACAAAACTATTTATAACTGGTAAACTTTTCCATTTTTTATTTCAATATCGCAAACATAACTCAAGATTATTTCCCAAGTATGAAAACACAGGTCACAGATTTTACTGTTACAGCTCTGTGGCTTTGCCTCTTTTATATTTATTTATACTAGTGGAATTTAACTAAAACATTTACTCAAGTATCGTACTTAAGTAAAATTTTGAGGTGCTTGTACTTTACCAGTATTTCAACTTTTTGCTACTTTATGTTTCCACTACACTTCATTTTGGAAGCCAATATTGTACTTTTTACTTCACTGCATTTATTTTACAAAATTTGTTACTGTGCAGATTCAAATTATTATTACAAATATAATCAACAAATAAATTATGATGTATTTTATGAATAAAGATAAAACTTTATTGAGTCCTTGGTGAAATTCACAAGCTACCCAGCAGCCTCACTTTTACCAGCTGCAAAATTAGAGTGATGTTCACATTAATTCATCAATAATTAACTCAATAATACAAAAGCTTATATAATATCCTGAAATGGGCCATTCTGCATAATGAATACTTTTACTTTTTCTTTTTTTCATATATTTCAGTGTTTCTATTTTTGTATCTTTATTGAATGCAGGACTTTTATCTGTAACAAAATATCTCAAAATATCTACACTGTTTCTATACTGTTGCATTGCTACTTTTACATAAGTCAAAGATCTGAATACTTCTTCCACCATTTGTACCTGCTGTACAGTGCTGTCTGGTAAAAAAAAACAAACACATTTTCAAATTTGGGTTTTTTTGACAAAATGAAGTATTAGGTGAAGTAACTGCTTCCAAAGCTTTACTACCATATGCCTTCATATGTTGGTTGTTGTGGAAGTTTAGTCTGCACAATAGCAAATGATACTTTCATATTCAAGTAATCCATGCACAATTTGAACTATTCATATTGTTTGGGGAATTGCAACATCGAGCACTGGTGCAGACCTTTTTTTTAATCTATACATGTATTATATTTTTTCTTCTCTGTCTGATATTTCCAAAACCCTTAGATCCAGTGTTTGTCAAAGGAACATTGAAGTGTTTATATACTGTTTGGAGCACAACTTGTCTTTACATCTAATTTCACAGCAGTATGTGACTTGAGTGAAAATCTAATGACACTATTTATTTTGGAGTTAAACCATCAACATAAATCAAAATTGAACTCAAATTACATATATTTACTTTTAATACATTTTTTTTTTTTGGCTCGTCTGAAAATTTTAATCACACTGTGTGATACAGTGGAGCAAATAAATTGGCAGCCACAGTCTCTTAGAGCAGGTGATACACACCTGACAGCACATGAACGTCCCCCTCAGGTTGATGTTAAAGGTTTGGTCCCACTCCTCTAGACTGGTGTCTTCACTGGCTGAGTTCATGTTAATACCAGCGTTGTTACAGGCAATATGGATCGCCCCCCATTTGGAGACAATGCTGTCAATCATCCTCTGGACATCATCTGATTTGCCAATGTCAGCTGTGATCGGAAAAGCATTGATGCCTGTTTCAAAACAGAAAAAAACATGGATGTCTGTTTGCTTGTACATATTGTAACATGACGCACATTATGAGCAACCTCTGTCCTTGGACATTTTAGAAGTTTATTTTAAAAATCCTATTATGGATCAAGGTTTGAAAAAAAAGTGGTGAAAAATACTATTTAACTTTTTTTTGTTGCTGCTTTTTTAGTGAAGGACATTTCAGTCTTGAGGAAGAAAACTGAGAGAAGTATCACATATCCTCAGGTTCATGGGGACATGTGTAACCTGACACAGTATATCTTGTGCTTTAGTATGCTGCCATCTGCTGGCCAAAAACCATAACCTGACCACACTTACAATTTCTGATGTTTGGAAAAACTCTGAGTTGCACAAGCCCAGTTTGGGGGTTTTCATGTAGTGGTTAACGGTGTTCTACCAAAATTATGCTTAAGTGCCGAGAGGGACATTCATCCATGTGACATTTGATGAGTCTGTCATCGCAGATGGACCACCTCACCAGTTTAACATCTACATAATGACTCTTTTCACAGTTGTCTCATTTTGACTCAGGTGTCTTCAGATATGACACTTTTCTAGTTTCTGCAATTCATACAACCAAATCTAAGCTAATAATCAAACTATTTAATTACAGGCAGAGAGCAAATCAGTTTGTCACAAAAGAAAAAGGAAAATCTAATTCACTTTTTTTGTGAAATTTGTGAAAATCACCTTATCTTAAAGGGTATAAGGTAAATAAATACATTTGCACTACAGGGGAATTATTGCACAGGATACTTATAAAACACTTAAGACATTAACTGTCGGTATGAACTTGGATATTTACATTATATTACATTTAAAAGGAAGCTAATGTTCAGAAGTTACGTATTTTTCTTTACAGTAAAGGAGAAAAAATAAATACTAAACCATCCAGAATACAGCTCTCTGAAAAACAGTAAATACTTACTATAGTCATTTAAAGAAACTGAACATTGTGCAAAATATTGTTTACCAGAACCTTTAGTACAAAATAATCTGTATCAGATTTCTATCTTAAAATGACATGGGTGGAACCCCTTTTGCTAAGGCACTGCCAAACATTTGATTTGTAAATGGTAGGGTTGGGTACCGAAACTCGGTACTTTTTGTACTTGGTACCGATTCATGTCGGTACTACAGAGTACCGATTCACTTGAAATGAAATGGTGCCAAATTTCGGTACCTCAGGTGGAGGCGGAGCGAGAGCTCATGAATCACACCTCAGACTCAGCAACAATGGCAACAAAAACAATGTGCAGACAAAAGTTAACGTGCAGCACTGTTCCTAAATGTTCTCAATAAATTGTTGAAACTGAGAAGTTTAGACTATGGGCCCGAATGACGCATAGTGTGTCCAAATTCACACCCGTTCTTCTCTGTGGATTTTCTCTGCCACCGTGCGTCATAGCGATCCAATGTTTTCACAGCAAAAAATTACAATAAAATGATGTATAACCGAGCTTTCATGCAGCTTTGCACTCACATTACTGTTGGATGGATTACTCGTGAACGCAGGCTTGCACAGAAATGCCACGCATATCACATGAAAGTGCAGGACCACACACATCATTTTGCTGTCATCCCATCACTCTCTAAATACAGATCAATTGTCTACAAAATAAAAACTTGACGAATTTCTTTACAATCCATTATACAGATCTTGTTATCAGTCACTTCATATAGTGAGGAATATTGTATCTTACCACGTCTTAGGCTTGCGTGTGTTTCTCCCTGTCTATCCACATTTGTAGTCCGGCTTTCAAGATGCAAATATCTCCATATTGTCCAGTTGACACTCCATCAAACTTTGTATGACAAGACAAGCGTACTTCACCTTTGCACACCCAGACAACTGTAGCCTAATTATGCATGCATGACAGGGCCGTAGTCACCATATATATTGAGGGAGACACGTGCCCCCCCACCAATGCCCAAAATGCCCCTCCAATATATAACTGAAACTGAAAAACAAATATTATCTTGGAGGACATCATTGCACTTGGTTGACTATTTTTCTATTATCTTAGATGTAAATATTGCATGTTTCTTTCAGATAAAACACATTTTTGACTTGTGAATGAGTCAATGGAATTTCTTGTAATAATGAAAAAATGCTGGCAATCATGTCCGCCTGGCACAAACCACATGTTTTGGACAGCTGTGAAGTGACAGAATGTCCCAGCATCATGGTTCTTATATTGCCAGATTC
Source organism: Epinephelus fuscoguttatus (assembly GCF_011397635.1). Classification (NCBI taxonomy): domain Eukaryota; kingdom Metazoa; phylum Chordata; class Actinopteri; order Perciformes; family Serranidae; genus Epinephelus; species Epinephelus fuscoguttatus. Next base: position 42,949,332 of record NC_064752.1, read on the forward strand.
CAGAGAGTCTCCCCTCTTCACATATGGTAGAATATGTCTTTTTCCAACTTTCTATACTGAGATACATGTAAAAATGTAAGAATTTAGTCACACAGATTTGTTTTTTCATTGATATAAAAATTAATATAAAATACAGGCACATAGAAGAACATGAAATGATGGCAACTCTGGTTAGCCCAGATTGTCCTGAAAAAAACAAGATATAGCATGTGTATGTAGCCTTTAAAGCGTAAAAGTAAAGGCAGTAAAAATACCCCAAAAAGGCCTAGGGCCCATAGGGTTAAAAAGTACCGAAATAAGGTACCGTTTGGTACCGGTACCGAATTCTAGATACTGGTACCGGTACCATATCGGTTCAATTATGAATGGTACCCAACCCTAAGTAAATGGTCCTCATTCCTCAGAAAAATTGCACATATTTTTCTGAGGATATTGCAGGCTGTTCATCATTTGTTTTGTAAATGGGTGAACATTTTCAGAATGTACTTCTCTGCACAGAAAAAAGGGAACTGTTTTGAAGGGGTTGTTATTTGTTGGTTATTATGCAATGGTTTTACTGGTCTGGCCCACTTGAGATCAAATTGGGCTCTATGTGACCTATGAACTGCACAGAATGTGACAACTATCATCAAATACAGCATCTCTGTTTGTTGTAAACCTGCCATTTTGCTTATCAAATCAAATCAAGTTTGTTGTCATTCTACTGTACATCTCTGTGCAAGGCAGAGTGAGAGTGAGTGTTTCCCTGAGATCAAGGTGCAGCATGAATGACGTTATATAAAAGGACACAAACATTTATACAGCACAACACAGTCCCTGACCCTGTACAGAGTGCAAGTTATATGTCAAGTGAGTTACTGAACAAGATAGAGATATGCAGCTGATGCTTAAAGGGACAGTTTTGATTTTTTGAAGTAGGGTCATATGAGGTCCATAGTCAGTGTCTTACAGTCAGTACATGGCATTCGGCATGCCCCCAGTTTGGAAAAGCAGCAGGAGGCTGACACAAAAGCTAAGCAATATACTGCTGTAAACAGGAGGCAGCAGCAAAACATATTTTAGCCACTTTTGAAAAGGCCTACCTACCTCAAAAAATCAATAACAGTCTAAGTGGATGCTAAATTGAGAGTATTTTCATCGCTTTACCTTGCTGTCAGATAGCCCTTTCCTCTGGCACTACATTCTCTTAACCATTGAACTTCCATACCCCTACACATAAGTGCAACTATGCCACTCAGTGTTAAACACTGCAGATCAGCTGTCATGGTCAGACATTCAGCAGTTTATGGAAAGGACAATAAATACAAGAAAATTTAAAAAAAAAAAAAAAAAAAAAAAAAAAAAAAGAGTGATTATGGTAGCAATGACAAAATGCCACTCACTGTGGAGACAAGAGGAAACCTTTAATGAACTAGAGTATAAGAAAGAACTTTTGTAGAGAGAAACTGAGCTGGCCTAAACGGAGAGAGAGATGTGTAGGAACACAGAGGTTCTACAGTTGAGAAAATCTAGTGCCAAAAGAAATGGCTGTCTGACAGCAAGGTAAAGGGGTGAAAATATTTGCAATAAAGTGCACACTTAAACTGATAGATTTTTTTTTTAAGGAAGGGTTTTTTTTGGTGGCTAAAATACGTTTTGTTGCCAACCTCAGTCCACAGCAGCCCGTTGCTTAGCTTCTAAGTTGGCACTCCTGCCGGCTCTCCAAACTGGGGGCGTGCTGACCGCCATGTAGTAAAGGTAATACACTGACCATAGACAAGCACCTCAACCCCACTTCAAAAAAAATCAGAGCAATGCCTTAAAGTCTACATTACCTTTAAGGAAGAGCTCTCCAGCCACTGCCTCTGCTTTGTCTTGGTCCAGGTCCACCACGGCCACATTCGCACCAGCCTCACCCAGAGCATGAGCAAATGCTCGGCCTATGCCCTGCCCAGCACCCGTCACATAGGCCACCTTTCCATCAAGACGCATCCGATCAAGGATGGGGCGCCCCTTGACCCCACGGAAAACTTCATCATCTGTTATTTTACTCTGATACAAAGTGACAAGATAAGCAAACATGATCAGTGAGAATGGTGCTATTACAAAGAGAGAATTCCCAGTGAAGGTAGGATGACAGTTGTTTTATCCCACGCCCTCATTGGTCCATTGAGGTTTGAACACTGGGGTTATCTAAACAGTACCTGTGTCCTAGAGCACTCAGAGGTCGCAGGTACCCGGCAGATGATGCTGATGCCATCTCTGAGAGGAACAATGACCTTTAAAACAAGAAAAATAGTGCCTAAATAAAAAACAGAATACCTGTCAAACACATACAGTAGCATGTAAAGGTTTGAACCTTACCTGCTCCACTCGGGGATCATTACGGACAAACTCGTTGAATTTTCTAAGCGCCAGTCCATTGCTATCTGTGGTGTCTTTAAGGTAAACTTTTGCTTTGAACAGCGAGTTATCTACACATATGGCCCCTCGCAATCTCAGCAGGCTGTTGTCCAAAATAAAGTTGTAGTAGTTGATGTAATTCTCCTTGTCAGCATCAATGAAGACCATGTCAAACTGCTCACCTGCAGCTGCCAACTCCTGGAAGGGACAGAGAGTTATTAGAAACCTGGCCACGCGCCCCACAGTCCGTTAACTTATTAACACAAAAAAACAGGAAGAGTCAGTGTTAACCCTTGCCTGCTCTCATTATCCAAAGCACCCAACATAGCACATAGTAACTACGATTTAACCCTTAAAAAACCAAGCCATTTATTGCTATTTTTTGTCCGCCTGGCCTCTCTGTCTATTAATGCATGTATAATCTTAACCTTTTCATGCACAGTCAAGTAATGAACATCTTTTTTTTCAGGACAACCTGGGCAATAATAATATGTATGCTAAAATGATGCCACATGAATGGATCAATAGTTATATGAGTATAAAAACAAAAGAAAAAGCAAAACGGAAATTGAATGTCACAGAATTCAATTAAAAAAAGACACAGATCAACAATGTACAAGCTTTTTCATTTTCAAATATGTTTCTCTCAGGCCTTGGCTATCAGGAGAAAAAGATCCCAACATTCTAACACAAACACAACAAAAAATATTTACATTTTTACATTTTTTCTCCACTCGTTTTTTCCCTCACTTCCTCAGTCACTTGTGCCACTCCTTGAAACAGTTTCTGTCTGGAACAAGACAGAGGGCTACATCACACATCTCACACTTCCAGGGTGTGGACTGTTGGACCTGCCTGTCCTTTCTGCAGAGGATGCACTTTTTTCTCCCAGCCGTGGCCTTCTTGCCCTTATCCTCTACATGGGAGACTGTGACAGTGAAGCACCTTTTTGCACCTAACTCTCTCTATCAATAAAACTCACTACTCTCAAACTCACTAACCTATCTCTCCGACTCTCTCCTCTCCCACCACAAACACCGCAAAATTATGACCCGCGAGATTATTACCCGCGAAATTTGCTCTATATAAAACAAATAACAATAACTTCTGTCTACCATAAACCACAGTAAATGCAGTAAATGCACAGGAAATGCGGTCTAAGCACATGCCATATAGTGCGTAAAGCTTGTGTGTAAAGCTTGTGTACATTTCCACGTTCAAAAGTTGTTAGTAAATGTTTATTTATCTTTGTTTTGGCCATGGGAGATTATTATTCCTTTGTTTTCGATACTGGAAGATAACTATTTCACCTCACGCTGATCTTTGGCTGCTGGGATTGGATGTCACCGTCATAAAAACAAAAGAAGAAGAAATCGGAGCATCTCATTGGTCGAGAGACCGACCGGAAGTCATCATCGTTTACATCAAGCTTCAATATGGAGGTAATGTAATGAATAATGAACTTATCACGGAGTTATCATGGTGGAATTCACGTGCGAAGTTCCCGGAAAAAACGCCACACTTAACGGCTGGATTGAAAACCTTCTCAAAAGGCTAGAATTGCCCCGAGCTCACCATAGATCGCCCAAAGAGTATGCTTATGATAGCAATTTTCCCCATTAAGTTTTGTTGTGTGGTTCCCGAGATATTCTGCAAAGTACTGACGCTGTCGCGTGGGAGCGCCCGCGCACCCGTGGAGTTAGAAGGGTTAAAGCATTTAAAAGGAAAAGTGCAAAATAAATACACTGCACAATATTTAATTTTCAAATCTGCTCTGACAGCATGGGTATAGATTTTGGAGAGGGGGGATGCAGGAGACGCAGTCCCCTCAATATTTAGAACATGTGCATTTACCCCACCCCCATCCCGCAACTTTTGACAAAGTTAAAGACATTTACACCATAAATTGATGCAGATGCAAATGCATTAAAAAAATCACCAGAATGAAGGAAATAAAGGGTTTGATACTTCAAATTGTTTGGCCAAGGACCTCCAAGAAAAATTATTTTGCAGAATATTCTGTCACAGTGATATTGACCTTTGACCTTGAAGTATCACCACTCCAACATTTATCCCATTAGACATTTATGTGAATTTTGTCATAATTAGGGTACACATTCTTGTGTTATTGCCAAAAACATTTTTTGTGAGGTCACAGTGACCTTGACCTTTGACTATCGAATTCTAATATTTCATCTTTAAGTCCAAATGGACTTTATACCAAATTTGAAAAAAAATCTGTCAAGGTGTTCTTGAGAAGCTGTGTTCAAGAAAACAGACATGCCTCTGACCACGACTATTGTCAGCACGGAGGCATAAAAAAACATTGAGGGCACACAAGTTAACATTTTTACTACTTACTTTAATATATCAAAGCTATAAAATGACAATAGCAGAATGACTGCAGTAAACATCAACAATGAAAAACAGCAAGAAAGTGCAGCTGGTACCATCCATAATGCATTATGAAATGATTATTGAAACTCTTAAAATATTCAGAATCAATAATGTATGGATACATTGATATTTCTGTCAAAAATACTGACCTTTAGAGTGTCCATGGCAGGCCCAGTCTTGACAGTAATCTTCTTGCCATGTGGAGACTTGTCAAAAAAAGGTTGGGCAAATTCTTTGAGGTATGGCTCTAACTCACAGGCAACTAAGCGGCCGTCCTCAGGAAGCCCTTCAGCCATGGACAACGCACCATAACCTGTGAACATCCCAATCTCTAGGACCCTCTTAACTTTACTCATGTGGATCAGCATCTTCAGGGTCTGGCCTGCCAAAAACATGCCCATGAGCAAGTTATCGCAATATGGTAAACAATGAGCACAAAAATGTAAATGTCAAACCTTCAACATGTCCAGTGATGCACTCCTTGGGAAGCCGGAACATAGTCTTGCCCTCTCTGTGCACTTGATCCCAGTCATGGGAAATTGTTTTTCTATAATTAAGCATGAGTGAAAACATTAACCTATTGACCTTACACAGTAGTATTTTGAGTTATGGATGAATATGTGCAGGAAGCCAAGACATACTTGTATAGCTGTGCCAGAGGTTCACTTTCCTGTGTGGTCATTTTCTCCAGGTAGTCATCCAGGCCGCTGGCTATGTCCAGAGCCTTCTCTAAATGACTTGTCAGCTCCTCTGGCACATTGCTACTTGCTGCAGCTATCTCCTTGGCTTTCCTTAGGAGATCCGCAAGGACTTCTACTGGGGTGTCGGGAACTAGGGGAATAACATAATAAAATTTAAGTTTAGTAATCAACTAGTCTTTGTCATGCTCCTCCCTGTTCCAGTCAATATGATGTAGGGCCGTACCTATAAATTATGTTCATTACCCAGTGATCTGTTGGCAATGTTTACAATTATTTGATGAACCGTTCTATAACAATACTGATTAGTTCACTCAAACCCAAACATGACATCGTCTAATTACTTGTTTGGTCCGACAAACAGTCCAAAAGCCAAATGTATCCATTTATCTCCACATGAGACAAAGTTATGTTTTGCATTTATTGACTGTCAATTAATAGACTATTTAATAGATTAAATGTTATTAATAGATTAACTGTAATTTTGTCAGCCCTATGGTCAGCCCTATGGTTGTTAACTTCAAGGCCGTACCATTGCATAACGTTATACATGAAAGCACAGAAGGATAATGGCAAAAACAATTGATCAATAAATGATTAGGAGGTGAAAAATATCAACTGATTCAGCACTGATTATAACAAATCTATACAGACTGATAACCCATTTTCATCAGCTGACATTCATAATAATAAAAAAAAGTGATATCAACAAGCTGACATCTTATAATGATGAAAACTGTGTGTCTGTGGGTGTGCCTGTGTGTCTGTTCCACGTTTTTCTCCTCACTGACTCGGTCAATCCATGTGAAATTTGGCACAGTGGTAGAGGGTCATGGGAGGATGCGAATGAAGCAATATTACATCAATTGGCCAAAGGGGGGCGCTATAGTAAGCTACTGAATTGCAAACTTTGAATGTGCATATCTCATACCTTGTATGTCGTAGAGACATGAAACTTTGCACAAAGATGCCTCTCCTCGTGAGGACAAATTTGCATCAAGAACCCATAACTTCCGGTTGTATAAATTTTCCGCCATTTTGAATTTTTTGAAAAAACCCTAAAATCGATCTCTTCCTAGGAAGTTTGACCGATCTGCATGAAACTGGGTGAACATAACCTAGGGACCAATATCTAAAGTTCCCTCTTGGCAAAAGTTGGAAAACTTACTAAAACTGAACTTCTATAAGGCAATGAATATTGCAGAGGGCGTGGCTCATCACATAAAGGTGTATAACATCTCAAGGGTTTCACCAATCACCACGCAACTTTGTAGGCATATGACCACACATAATCTGAGGGGACCCCTCCATTATTGACCCGATCAAACAAAATGGGGGGCGCTAGAGAGCTAATTTCTTATCTAGGCCTAACCGCCATATCGATTTTTACTAAACTTAGTCGATATGTAGAACAGGACGCCTCAAGGTGACTGGAGAAATTTAACTCTAATTGGCAACTGGGTGGCGCTATAACAACAGAAAAATGCTTAAAAATGGCTAAAATGCAACCAATCGCTGTGGCTCCCCCTGTGGCCAAATGTTTTGGGGCTTTTTTTCTAATATTTGTTATGACTAAGTCATGGTACGGTATGCTGTACATAATCACGGAAACTGTCAGTGTGTCATTCTGTCAGTCAATCAGTCAGTCATTCTATCAGTGCACCCCACTTTTAAGTCAATAGAACATATAAACACTTTAACTATCTGCCTTTCAACGTGCTACCTCAACTACTAATGTACAGTTTTAGCCCACTAACTATCCCACTATTGGCAATGGTTCTACTGTACTTTCAATAAAGCAATCATACTATCAAATTCACAAAAACTCTGTCTGAATACATTGCTCTTCTTAATGGGTCCAGTTGACTATTTAATCTGCAATTCCCTATGACCTGTATCCCAAACACACACCATGTGAAACTATACGTGGGCAACTGTGCACTCAATGGGTATGGACTAGTTATCTATGAAACAGAAAAATATGTCTATGCTTTGGTATTATACAACCTTTAATATATTTTTATTATATTTTATGTCCACATTTGCCCTTCCTTTACATCAAGGAGATACCTACTGGCTATGAATGATGATGCTAATGTTAGTTATTGTACCAGCTCCTATACACAGTCTTTTCTAATAAGGTAATCATTTGTTAGTCCCACAGCGGGGACATTTGTGGTGTTACAACAGCAAAGGGGATAGTGTAATAACAAGAAGCATCAGCAAGATGTAATGAATATGTAAAAGAGTAAAACTACAACTGCTGCCTTTTTCTCTCTGTCTCTCTCCTCGTCCGCTCTCCATGCATATACTCTGTCACAAATAAATATGGGTGGTAATGAAATTCAAAGGCCTGAGCCACATTGTCGAAACCAGGTAAACAATCATTCATGATATTAAAAATCTTTCAGACAACACTAAAATAAATTTTTCAATAAACTACTACGGTTATTATACTCTCTCCAAATCTCACTCATGTTTCCATTGTTGTTTTTCTGCAACAAGTGACATCTCATGATAGCTTGTGATATTTTAGAAAGAGACTCCTGCTTAAGGAGGTAATAAACAGACAGGATCAATTAAAAGGTAAAGAGACACTTCAGACACTAATACAAAATAACCACTTAATGGGCATACAGTGACTGTGTTCAATTGCCCCATATGCTTCCATTGCAGCCTGTTTCGCAGCTGTTGCTGGCTCCCCTAATACTGGACCAATTTTAAACACTGTTGTTCACACCAGTCTCTTTGATCAATTTACACAGGGAGATAGCTACAAGGTTGAAAAATACCGAAGGTTTCCTTTAATTGTACCTACTCATAGCAAGTCAATATCCTCTGCTGGGGTACAAAGTTGCTTTGCCTGTCGTATTTTGATTATTGTTTACATTACACACACACACACACACACACACACACGTAATATGTAATTCTACAATAATGTAAAACAACAGTACTGCATCAAAACGTTTTCCTCAGTCCGCGAAGGCAACATGCTTCTGTGCAGGCAGCTGCCTGTGGGAACATAACGTTACACTTGGTCTGATAAATGCGCTACAGATTCTCACTGAACTCCGGTGAAGTTTTTTATTAAAGTTATGATACGTATTAAGCCCTTATGATAGCTGACCCCACCTTAATGCACCAATTAAGCAGATAATCTTACCTTTTTCGGACGGCATGGTGAGCGTTTACTGCTTGTCAGCGGGCGAGAGGCTGCCAACACGGTAGGGGACTGTGCTCTGTCAATGCAAATTGTTGAGAGAGGGGAGTGACTGATAGCGTGACCTGCGGACGAAAACCTTCATTATCTAACGGCACCTGGCACGTATTCGTTTTCTTGTCTTTTGGAGAATCAGGTAGAACCGCAGGGCAGGAACACGCCTACGTAACACACGTAACGCACAAGGGTAGTATTATAAAACAGTCTCCGAGGTCATCCACTTCCTGTCTGGAAGAAATTAATTCATTTTTTGAGTGGATTCTGATTCAGTTTGACCAACATGATCAGTTAGTTGAGGTGCCTTAAAAGACTGTTTACTTACTTTGAAAGAAAAAAAAAGACAAAATATCACAGCTGTATTCAATCTAAGACATTTAACATTTAGGCAAAGGTTAATGCATTGTCATTGTAAAGAAGTGCGTGTGTCTTTTCCTTGGTCAAATATTCAGAAATTTGACCATTAACATGAATGGAAAAGCACCAAAACTCACAACTAAACTTTTTAAGGCATAAAATTATTAATGGCTGCATTCCATTTAGTTGCATCAGTTTCAGGGCCCTGCACTGTGCATGCTGGCTCACTGTCAAGGTTTACAGGGACGCTGAAAACATTAACTTTATTCACCACAGCGGTGATGGCTACTGTGTGAAAAGCCTGGTGAAAGCAAATGTTATTAAATGTAAGAGAGGAAAATGTCATGTTACTTGAAAACCACTTATGAAATAGTCTTAAAGTCCTGAATATTGGCACTTAAGAGTAGCTAAATGTTCATTTTATAGCATGTAGCCTGAAGCTGAATTAATAATTGATCGATTTACTGACCAAAGAGATCATCCATGTTTTCTCCCTCAGAATTGACTATGCGACGCACCTTATTTTTACCCTGGAAATCCAGAGTTCTCGCGAGAGCACAATTTCAATTTGCTCAGCGAGTCACTCTGGCAATCAGTAATGATGCTTATTACCTATGCCCATGAAATCGAGCTGCACCAATCACATCGGTGTATCTGATATAGGCGGGCCAGAGGCAAGCTAAACAGATGACGACAGCGCTGTGACAACGAAGTCCGGAATCAGTCAGTAAACATTGCAAGATGGCTACGGATGAACACCAGTTGTTTGAAACGGCTTTGGCCGCTCCAGTGAATGAGTTAGACTTGGCTTTTTCTCTAAAAGAGGAACAGAAGATGGCGCTCGAATCTTTCTTTTGCAAGAAGGACATTTTTGCAAGAGTCTAATCTGCCAGTCAGCTCCGCTGGTAGCGCTCTGGATACGTCACCCCGTGTATTGTTCTGATTGGTCGTAGTGTTATCCAATTGTGTGCAGTGATATTTTCAAATGCATGCTTGGTGCTGCCCCTCGATTTGGGCCATTTTCATTACTCATGGCCAGACCCTAAATCTTTCCAGGCTACCTTAAAGCAGCTGTGCGGAACTTTTTACCATTTATAAAGCTGTCCCTAGTTTGTAAGCGCGTGTAAACCTCAGTCGGGCATTCACCAAGTGGACAGAGCTTAGAGATTTGACAGGTTTTAAAACTGATCCCAAGTTGGCCCTTTTCCTAACTGACAGGTATGTAAGTTTTGTTTTTATTTAGAGAATATACCGCAACTTGTTAGATGTTGTTTCACTTCAATATATGATGACATGGAAGTTATAAGCAAGCTAAATGTAACGTTAGCTTATATGAACCGCGTTGTCTAGTAACGTTACAACAAATGCCACCACATCCACCCTTTATTTTAACAGTTAACCAAAGAGTCAGGCTGTTTTGAGGTCAAACAAAACAACAGGTGATATCAGATAACAAATTTAAGGAGCACTCAAAAAAATCAACCAAAGCATTTACTTGAGTTTTATTAATTGAAATTATGTTAACATGGAATACAAATAAGTACATGGTAATCATTTTGTTTTCAGTTATTTACTAGAAAAGGCACAAAACTAAGTTAGCATTTGTAAGCAACAAAAATTGTACGAGGCTGATTCTGTGTTCATTGAGCATCTGACGAGCTTATTTTACAGACTCAGTCAAACCAGAACATTTAGGGATTTAAAGAAAAACCATTTAAGTTTTGCTGAACAGTGACCCAGGGGTGGAGCCAGATGTTGTTAATTTTCGGGACTCAGCCGTCAAATAAACCATTGTGCATCTTTATGGACTGTGATTTCTGCTATTTATACCTACACATCAATTGATTGATTGCACCTGAAAAGCTACAAGTGTGTGGGGAGTCCCTGATTGTAATTGAGGGGCAGTTTTGGCCAATGAACATGTGAGATAAATATCAATAATGATGATCTGGTTGCCAAGCAGTTCTTTTTTTTTTTTTTCTTTTTTGTCGAAGTTCTTCAGATGCATAAAACTGGTTTGTTGTCTATCTCAAATTATGTGTCCATTCCTCGATTACCCTGTAAGTTATTCAAATTTCTTTAGTCCATAAGGGTCTTCAGATTAGAAGAATCAAGAGTTTTTCATTAAAAGTAATCCAAGCTGCAAGTATTGTTTTAACAGGATAAAGTGTTGTTGTGTCAGTATGCCAGGTGCCGTGATCCTCGAGTGCTCTGATGATCTGTCTGTCAAAGCTAGGTCAAATCAGTGATTCATAATTCATACATTATCTGAAGCCTAATTTTAAACAAGAATATTCATACTGGTTTGAGTAAACAGAACTTCCCATGTAGAGCCAGAACTTCCCATGTAGATGCTTGTCCCAAATATAGACCTGTTGATTTCAGTGAGTTAAGCAAATAATAGCCCAGACTATTAATTTAAGTTTTACAATATATTTACATGTGAATGATAAAGAGTTGTAAGTACTGTAAAAACCTAAAATATTCAAGGTTTGGGGAAAAACATTCAGGACTGGAGCCCCAGAGGTCACTAATTTAATGTACATAGCCTCGTTTGCTAATGTTAGCAAACATTAGCCACTGTAGACCAATTAAAGCTGTTGCAGCAAAGCCCCATGACTTAACTGCAGCTTTACTGGGTGAGTGATAACATTATCTTGTACGTTTAGCCCAGCACAGGTGATTCAGAGAAACATTGTATAACACTGAGTGTGTGTTATTCCCGGAAAATGGTACTCCTATATCCACTTTCTAATAGCACTTTTGATTATCACCAAAAATATGTAATGTTTTATTACAATTATGTGTTTTCAAAGGGATGCTAGAATCTCACTCAGGCCAGTACCTCCTTGTGGTCCCTGACAACCTGCAATTAATGACATATCATGTGGATGACAGGGCACCAAAGTCAGTCATCTTTTTTCAACTACTAGCTGCACTGAAGATACTTTCAGGACAGCGCTGCTCTGTTAGTTAATGTGTCAAAGTTCAACTTTTTATTTCTGGGGCCATGGTTGTTTGTATGTTTAAAATGGGATTCTACTACACTGCAAGTCTCTCTCCAATCCGTCAAGGCTGGACTTTCACAATCTACCCTCAAGCGCAGGTGGGAATGTGATGCTGACACAGGCCTCTGCATGTTATGTGTCAGGGGGTGTCAAAAGATGCGGATGCCACTTGCCCAAGGCTGGGGGGGGTGGGGGGGGTGGGGGGGGGGGTCATGACTCCTCCTCATAACAAAACATACATAACTGAAAATTTCATAACGTTTTGTGTAAGCCCAGTTATACACATCTCACACATCTGAGGACCACTGGGATCAGAAATAGACAATGGTATCGAAGTTGTGGTGGCCTTGGCCTTGCTGTCCTTACCAATCTCATTACATTACATCAAAGAGAGCAGTTTTATTTTTATTCAAATCTCTGGCTTCTCTTTTTATCTGTATCTTTACGTCACAGCAGGTTGAAGGCCGTACTTTATTCTGGCACCAGGCACTGGTACAGCAGCTTTGTTCAGCTAAAAACTGGGATATTATATATATGTAACTCTGAAAACTGACTACTGTGTGTCTGAATATGAGACATGTGAGTTAGTTGATAAATTCCTTTCCCCAAAGAGATGAAAAAAATCCCACAATAGACACTGTTTTGTTTAGCAGGGTGGTTAGGGACAGCAGCCATTGTCTGAGGACTTATTGAAGACTTTGAGTCAAAAATAAAACCTAGGTTATAACTCTGGTGAGTGGAGGTAAGAGTTGTCTTTTGATACTCAGGTGGCTAAAGGGGTGCAGTCCAGCTGAGACTTAAATGAAAGACACAATCAACGCCTAAGTGCAGGCCTCTACATGTTATGTGTTACGTGTATATTACGAAATATGAATATTTCATAATCCACCCCCAAGGGATTGTGAAAGGCTGGCTCTGGCTTATTAAAGGTCAGCTAATATCAGAGATACTGTATACGGATAGTGGGCAGAAGGGCAGAGCAAAGGTGGAGGTGGGATCAGTTGCAGATCTCGCTTCAAATTCTGATTTTTTTTGTGTTACATTTCCCATTCTGTCAAACATGCAGTGGTCCAGCCACTTTCTGAGAAACAAAACAGAATCTATATCCTTCAGTGCTCAAAAACTACAGACTAATCTCCAAACTCCCCTTTCTTTTCAAAATCTTTAAAAAAAATTTAGGGATATTCTAAAACTGAATAATTATGAGTGGATCAGTTTCCATTTCAAATTATGTACTTACCTATGAATATAATTTGCAAACTAAACATGTTATGCCATTCTCTTAACCATGAAGACACTTATCCGCTTCCCCCGCGCCTTCCCCCTGTCAAATTTAATGATTAACATGCGATGAAGCTACGTAATATGGTGCCTTGATGCAAAGTATGTGGGTTTTTTTAGGCAGCAGGGCAGGTGTTACCTCACAGTTACACAAAATTTGTATAACAGTTCAGCACATGCTTGCTGCACGTGAAGCAGACTGAATGACAATGCCCCTCCCTTGTGTAAGAGGCATCCTCAAAATACTTTACTCTATTTAAAGAGTCCTGCAGTGGGAATCGTGTAAAGGCTGTTCACTCCTGTAACATACACTCATCACCACAATAATGGGAAAGGTCAGTCTGGAGGATAATGATACCAATGAAAAAAAAAACGAGTTTAATTTAGTGCGGGTCAAAGGGACCTGGAAGCGCAAACTGGGAAAGAAGGTCAGTAATGACACAGCTGACTGTGTCTCTGCTGCAAAAATGTGAGTATTACATTGTAGTTTACCCACAGTAATCTAATCGACTGTAATTACAGAGAATAATACAAGTGGCAAGTCACAAAATACAAGTGATGTATGATATTGGGTCTGTTTATCTCCTCTTTGCCTTAATTTTCATTTGTTCACTGGTCTTATGTAAAAGTGTTCTTCTATATCTGACTCTCTTCTAAATGAATTTATGATTAAAGGTTTGCTGTTGCATAGTTGACATAACAATTATGAAAACATCACTGAACGTGTTTCTTTGTTTCTTCCCAGTGACTGTTTTTTTAGTTACAGTCTCTCTCACTCTTTTATTTCAAGTTTTATCTCAAGTTTTTATTTGTAATATACTCAACATATCTCTGCTACTCTTCTGATAATGCATGGTGTGATCTGGTGGAAAGGGCAAAAAAGCAGTAACGGTATGGTTAGGCAACTGAACTACTTGGTTAAGGTTAGGTGAAAATTGTGGTTGTAGTTCCAGGAAATGAACCATCCTGATAGGAGATTGCATTTCAGCTGTGTCCTCAGGTGTCAGGTTGCATGCTGTGTAATGCCACCATTCCTTGACCTCTCACCAAAAGACGCTTTGCGCAGGTCATTCTGACATTTAAACAACCGTTGCAGCACCTCTGTGGATACAGTGCTCAATGCTACCAATATAATCATTAATCCTCATGAGATCAAACAAAAGGTCAATATGTGCTTCTCTAGAATACATGTCTATTCTGATGTTTGCTGCCAGTCATACTGACACTTTTCAAAAATAGAATATGAGTTTTGTATGTATGGGGGCCTCCAAAAGTACTGTGCTGTCTCAAACCAGGTTTAAAGAAAAAAATAAGTTGAGAAATACCACAGCAAGAACTGTTGATCTGCCTATCCTGTGACTTTTGGAGAGAAATATTTTAGTGTTTTTGATGATTAAGTTTATTTTATTAGGATAAACCCCTTGAAGTGAAACACCTCATTTTCGAGAGGGTCCTTTTTCCTTGTTTGCTTCCTTGCAAAAAGAATGGTCTGATGATAACTTCTTTTATCTGCTTCCAGCCAAACAGGCACAACATTTTTTGAAAGAATTTTTTGTTTAGTCTCTTAGTGGGGGTGCAGAAAGATATTCACTGTGTTCTAGCTAAATGTGGTCGTTGAGCTTTAGACTGGAGGAAAGGTTGCTGATATCAATGGACAATTTGATTTGGCTGCAGTTTGTCATAGGCACTTTAAAAATGTGTTGGAAATTAATCTTTAATTTAGAAGTTTTGTTGCAGTTCAAATGTTTCTCTTCAGCTTTGTTTTTTATTCAAGTGTCTGTGTCCTGTTGTCATCATCCTGTTGCCTCATAATTAATGTCAAATACTGAAGTCACTGTCAACTTGTTTCACTTCGTTTCCATCTTCAGTCTGACATTGGAATTTGATTTTCCCTACCCAGTCACTAAAGATCCACATGTCCATCTGAATCTAACTTCATTTTAAGTCCACACTGATGTGTGGCCATGCCAACATACTTGTTATGTTGGGGTTTTCAGAGTAGACAAGAGCAAAGTAAAACAAACTCATATTGGGGGATATTGTGAGGACATGTTGATTTAGCACAGCCTTGACAGCATCTATCTTGCATATTGACCTCGCCATTGTTTGTTTTTTAACCCCCCATTGGCTCCAGCACTCCGCTTAACAGTGCTTGACAAAAGCTTGACAATGGCGTTAATCCCAGCTGTTGCGCTGATTGGCTTATCGAGTCCCCCAGTGGTGCTCGTTGGTGAAGTGAGCGAAGTCACTGTTGTGCTTTCAGAAATTAAAAATAAGGCCTCTGTCACTGGTTGTACATCCTGTGCATCTATTTCACAAATACAGTAACGTTTGTGTGTTATAGGACTGCATCAGTTTTAGCTAGGGTGTACCTAATAAACTTGCAGTAGAGCATATGAAGTGCAATGCACTGACAGAAAAAGAAAAAAACCTTTAAAACATCTACAATAATTTGAACCCATGCCATTATAATAATTCTTTAATGTGTTTTGTGTGGCAGCTATGAGAGCATCACAGAAAATGGCACCAGTTGGACAGTGGTCAGCCCCATCGTCTTTACTTACAAGGTAACTGAGACCCGGAACTTGCTGGATCCAAGCAACGACACACTGCTGCTGGGCCACATCACTGACCCGAAAGAGCTGGAGGGCATTAAAAAATCAAACAAGCTAATCAAACGCTTTGTGGTCATCGACCAAGAAGTCTACGAAATCTATGGCCCCAAAATAACTGAATATTTTCAGGCCAACAATGTCCTGTATAAGATCTTGGCTCTCCCCACCACTGAGGAGAACAAATCCATGACAATGGCCTTGAAGATCCTAGAAGAGGTCAACAACTTCTCCCTTGACCGCCGCACAGAGCCCATCATCGCCATTGGTGGAGGGGTGTGCCTGGATATAGTGGGCCTGGCTGCCTCACTCTACAGAAGACGCACCCCTTACATTAGGGTCCCAACCACACTGCTCTCCTACGTTGATGCCAGTGTGGGAGCAAAGACAGGGGTCAATTTTGCAAACTGCAAGAACAAGCTGGGTGCCTACATCCCACCTGCCGCCGCCTTCCTTGACCTGTCCTTCATACAAACTGTTCCACGACGACACATCTCCAATGGGCTAGCAGAGATTTTAAAGGTACATTAAAGTCCCTGGTTGTGGAATATTTACCTCAAAGATAATACACACACACAATTCCGGTATCAGTGTAATCATCAGCAGGACAGGATCCATAACAAAATTAACATTTAGAGCCCTATTTAAACTGTGCAAGTGCAATGAAAAGTGCAAAGGAATGGTCTTGGACTGGGGTTTCTAAGTATTCCAAGTATCTAGTATTTTGGTTCATGAATGCGCAGCAGTGCAAAGTACAAAAGAGCCAGGTAAGCAGATTAATCCAGGAGTCATCAAAGGGAAGTTTCAAATTCCATTGATACCCCTTTCCTTTAAATTAGCTTTGGTTCTTGAACCACTTCTGCTCGGGGTTCTTGGAACCTTGGTGCTGTCTAGTGAACCAGGCCACATTTTCAGTAGTTTTGAGCAGAACCATCAGAATCAAGGATGCAATATTTGCCTTTTTTTAAATCAAAAAACATGCATGAACCAAGTATTTATGATAAAAAAGTAGAAGACTAATACCTGCAAGACTCTATCCTCCAATTCCAATCTGTAGAATATTTACACGCTGACTGATTTAGTCACTGTTCACACTTAAGGTCAAGGAAATCCTGCATTTTTTTGGTTCTAACTGGTAACCAAATTTTCAACTTCCAAACCAATTTATTTTTGGTCAAGATGCTCCGAACGCATCAAACTTTGTTGAGTGAACAGGAGCCCATTCTGTGTGCATGGAAAAGGGGTATAACAGTAGTAGAAGTAGTTGAACTGCTAATTAAAGTTTTCTATGCATTTTTGTTGGGACTTTGCAGATGGCCTTGATGAAACACAGAGGCCTCTTTGAGCTTCTTGAGACACACGGCCGTATGCTGTTGGACACTAAATTCCAGGCTGACAACAGTGTATACGGATGCAACTGCTTACAGGTTGCATCGCAAGCAACTCATATAGCCATCGTAACCATGTTGGAGGAACTTGCCCCAAACCTTTGGGAGGATGACTTAAATAGACTTGTGGACTTCGGGCACCTGATCAGCCCAGCATTAGAGATGGTAAGTGATCCTCATGGCAGACATAGCTGAACACTTAAATCCTTTGATGATACATGCTATTCAACATACAGTACAGTATATATACACTGTATATATACTGTACTGTATATATACAGTGTATATACTGGTAGTACATTTGATTTTCTGTGAGTCTTGCTGATTGATATTCACATGTTCATTCCTTTTTTAGTGACAAATAACCACATCCTCATGTTATCTTTGTCTCTGTTTAATACAGAAGGTCCTCCCATCTCTGCTGCATGGTGAGGCAGTAAACATTGATATGTCTTACATGGTTTACGTGTCCAAAGAGAGTGGTCTATTGACAGAAGATGAAAAGCAAAGAATCATCAGCTGCATGGTGGGCTTGGAGCTGCCTGTCTGGCATGAAGCGTGTACTATGGAGCTCATACAGAAGTCTCTGCAGGACAGGCTGAAGCATTCGGGAGGCCTGGTCAGAATGCCTCTGCCTATTGGTCTTGGGGAAGCAGGTAAGAATCACATTAGTAAGACCGTCCTTTCCATGAAAACACAAGGCACCAGATTAGCTTGTATGTTTTTTTTTTTTTTTTTTAATGCACTGACAAGCAACTTATTTTTTCCTGTAAGAGTTTTTGTATGAGCTAGTTCTTTTTCCAGTTTCATGTAATACACAGTTTGTTTGGTATATTTAAAACATAAACTTTTTGCTTTCCTTTCTGTCATTTCAGAAATCTATAATGAAGCATCTTGTGAGATTTTGCACAGAGCTTATGCAAAATGGTGTGATGAGCTGAGTGTCTCCGCAGACAGAAACTGTGACTCCTAACCTGCCCGTATCACAACTGCATCTGTCAATCTGGTTTTAAGAGAAAATGATTACATTTTGTAGGGAGGTGTAATATGTACTTCTGGTTTCATACCCTAGTCATTGTTCATATTGACGTCCTCTAGTCAACAGTCATTGTTCAGATTGATGGCATTCACCTCCAGTATTTTCACAATATGGCAACAAGAGCCAAATGTGGGGTAACCATATTAGGTAAAGCACTGCTAAAGTTTATTTATAAGGCTTCTGTTCAGCATGTGTTCTTACCTCTTTGCAAATAGTGGCAATACTAAATAATGCCAAAGGTGTCAGTGAACTTCAAAGGCATGTAAAACAGATCAAATTAGAAAAGATTGTAAGAGTTGACACTTTTTTTGTTACTGAACATCATGTGGGCTATAAATAGCACCAACTGAAAGTATTAACAAGCAGCCTGCAGACTTCTCTTATTATGTGTGTCAAATATATTTGTAAACATGTCCCATTAAAGATTTTTACCATTTATCAATAACTGTGTTTGTGTGTTTTATGGGGTAGCAGACTGACAGATGTTAATATTGACATCCTCCATTCATGAACTTTTTTAACAATCACATGTAACTAAGCTACATTTGTAACACAAACCTGATACTGTGATAACAGCAAAGATACTGCCATCCAATAGTCCTACTCATTTTCAGTTAAGGTAAGAGGCACTGTGGATTAGCCTACTGATTGCAACACTTAATTATTTTTGATTTATTTTTTACTCAAGAACACTTTGGGGCAGCTAACATCCAAGTTGGTCTAAGATGGCTTCACTGGACCAATCTATTCTGTTAGCATTGGGGGAAAAAATCACCCACTAACTCACAACCAACCACATGAGTATGTATATGTGAAAAACATTATGTAAGTAAAAAAAACAAAAAAAAAGATAGGGTACAGGGCAGAAGACAAACAAACCCACAGCTGTGACAAAGTTAATATGGCTAACGTTAAGCCAGCAAACATTTGGTTATTTCCAAATTCAGCAGGCAAAGCAACATTCTAGCAATCCTCTGGCCAATAGTCACTTTCCCTTTGGCAGGTTGGGCAGGTTTATCAGAGCTTTTTTGCTTCCTGTAAAAAAAAAATTGATGGGAGTGGTGAGACTGAACCAAACTGATATTGATTAGTCCAGCTTTAGATTCCCTGGTTTGTAATTCCACCCGTTTTTAACAAGCCATAAATTGGTGCAGAGCCCCCTAATCAAGCTACCTGTCTAACTAGTGGTGGTTGAGTATCCTTTCTAAAAGGCTTGTTAGGCATGGCTGACAAGCCTTTTAGAAAGGCAATATTACAATATTACTATATTGTAATTTACATAAATCTGTAGTGCATAATGTAAATACACTATTGCAGAAGTCTGTCTTTCTGAATCACTTACCGTACTAAGCTACTTTTTATCTATTTTTATAGAGAGTGTTTGAACTGGATTCCATGGAAAGGCCCCATGAATATAATTTTATAGATGAAGCAGGGTTCAATCTGGCGAAAAGGAGGCTGAGAGGCAAGAACATAAGTGCTCAATGTGCCATTGTGGAAGTCCCTGGCCGGCGTGGTGGCAATGTCACCCTTTGTGCAGCCATAAGTAACTGGGGGGTTCTCCACCTTCATGCAAACCTGGGGCCAAATAATACTGAATATCTCCTTAGGTTTCTGGGTGGTCTACAGTATATATTATGGCTGTGTGTGAGCAGCTGGATCATCAAGCAGTGCATCCTAGATATGTCATCGTCTGGGACAATGTGAGCTTTCACCGTGCTGTCCTGATACGTGAGTGGTTCACCATTGACCAGTGCTTCATCAAGGTTTTCCTTCCACCTTACAGCTACTTCCTGAATCCAATAGAGGAGTTCTTCTCTGCATGGCAGTGGAAGGTCTATGACTGACAGACCTACACCAGGGAAACTTTATTAGATTAGATTAGATTAGATTAGATAGAACTTTATTTATCCAGAAGAAAATTCGGGTGGTTTATTGGAGGCAATGGAACAGGCCTGTGATGATATAACTATGGAGTCTTGTCAAGGCTGGGTTCAGCACACCAGAGGGTTTTTCCCCCATTCGGCAGAGGCGCTGTGAGCTGTGATTATTTTGCACCACATGCATGGGAATGAAATACAATAACATTTATTTGACTACATTTCTTGCTTTTGCCCCGGTGATTTGAATAAGTTATAAGTGAATAAATGAATAAGTTAAATTTGTCACCGTCACTTTTACAAAGTAAGCTGCTAAATCTAATGAGTAAGTCATCAAGTTGGCAACACTGTTTAGAAGTAAATAAAGATTTATTTATGTTGTACTCCTGACCTGTGAGAGTGAGCATTGTGTCAATCAGTCCAATGTGTCATCCAGCCGTCCATCCAGTCGACCAGAGCTCAAACAGAGGGAGTGCATATTTTTGTCACAGACTGACAGTGCATCCAGTCAGCAGCAAGAAATCATTGTCCAATAGCACCAACCCTTTCTGATTTGAGTCTCACCAAATGTGGTGTTTTCTGCAGTGCTGTAGTGTTTGGGCAAGTGTCCTTTTTTTTATGTGTGTTTTCTGAAATATTGTTGTTTTTTGACCCTCAGGGCCACCATACAAATGCCTTCAAATGCTTTGCTGAGAATTTTTCTGTAAAACCTACTTCAGCAGAGTTGTAAAATGCTTCCATTTCTGTTAAAGGGCCACTGTGTAAAATGGGTTGAAAACCGCTGAAAACAGTGACATCAGTGGTCAGATTCTAGATTGCAGGGCTCACTCACTCACCCCTCCTGTCGGGTAAATGACGGTGGCCTCGTAGGGACAAAAAGCCTTGCGCAGACACGAGTTTTTCAGGAGTAGTCTATCCAGTGACGAGGTAAATGTTTATTTAGTAATCTAAGCCATGTTACGATATTGTAATGAATCCCTCACGCGCAGGAGACCAGAGTAGCGTTCGGGAAAAAGGCCAGTTTATTTGAGCACTCCAAAAACTCCGGTAACACTCCAGGGGGTAAAAGACTCCGTCCCAAACTCTGACTCTTCTAGCGTAACACACACACTCCATACACACATACTCATTTACAATACCTAGCGGGCACCTCCTCCCCTCTCTGCTCCACCAATCTCCAGCCCGCACACTGACTGACAGCGTAGCCGGTAAACAGAGCTCAGCTGTTTATTTAGATTAGCAATATCTCCAGACTATAGTTGCTGCAATGGACGACTTTGAACGTGATTTTGAAGAGTTTCTTGTAGCGGACACAGACCCAGAGCCATACCTGTTTGAGCCGGAGCATACAGATGAGAAACTTGGATGCTGAGCGGGCGAGAAGTGAGGCTGAATCCTCCGCTCCCATTTGGTTGCACAGAATGGGATTCGGTGCTACTGCTACCATCGTTGGGGAGATATATCATCAGGAGGAAAAGCGCTGCAGAGAGTGCATCACAAGGACTGAAGTTGCGTCTTCTTTTCCTTGCAGATGACGGTTCGGGTTCATTCTCTCCTGTTGCGTGGTAAGCGTGGTCCATTCGCAAACTTTATAACTAAAAAAACTTCCACTACTCTCTATCGACGAACTACTAACACTCTCTGCTGTTTCCTCCTCCTTCTTCCTTCCTTCCGCTGTCTTTGTTGGTTTATTTATACACGCGAAACGCTTTCTCTGGCTGGCTGGATTGTCCGCTCGGGCTGCCTTACATACATGACAAGATGGCGACCTCTCTAAAGCAAGGCCTTTGCTATATATATATATATATATATATATACATAAAAGCATAATTATAAGGCTACGAAAACCAAACAAATTTTATTTCATGGCGATTATACACTTATATAAATATATTAATGGGTAGAATATTCAGATTCAGATTCAGATTTGACAATAAACCATGCCAAATATTACACACTGGCCCTTTAAGAGTCTAATAAGGAACACCAGCACTCCCTCCCTGCTTTCACAAGCAGCACCTACATACTGCTATTGCTAATACAGGGAGTTCCTGTAGTGACAGAGATTTATCTATCTACCTGTTTAAATGGCTCACCTCGATTTCTCCCTTGCTGCCCTCAATGTACGATGATCTAATCAATATGCAAATGGTTGTTTGACATGGCCATTATACAAATGAGCGTATGCCATCATCTGATGACTTCTGGCAACTTTTAAAGCTAGTGCTAGCTGCTTTGGTCAGAAAAGGGTTGGTGAGGATGACGAAGTGGAGATCATTTTGACCCGCCAATATGTGCGTATTCTTGCACTACTTTCAGTTAGTATTTTATATAGTCTAACTGATGACTGTAAATGTAGATTGTACAGACACAGTAGTACACCAGTGCATTGCTGCCTTTATTTTAAATGTAGTATGTGTGTTTGTGTGTGTGTGTGTGTGTGTGTGTGTGTGTGTGATATTAGTATAAGTACTTGAAACATGTCTGAGGGGGGACTTTAAACTGTATAATTTAAGTCTGAGTTCAGTTTTCTTAGGCTGAATAATAAGTTCGCTTTTTAAATTACGTATATATATATAGACATATATATACATTACAGTAGAGTAACAAATACCACTGAACTGATGTTTGAGGTCTTTTATCCCAACTACAGTCTGATATAAGGCATGCTGTCCCACACGTGATATACATATTCATGGGTAAATAGATCAATGCATCTATCACACACAACAAGAACGTGTTTTATTTACAATCTTGGCAAGAGATAACAAGCATGAGCAAACACATCACATAACGTAACAATCAGTTCCTAAAATGAAAATAGAGGATTCCCCTCTGTACGCATCTCCTCGGCTCTGAGTTATGCAAAATAAAGATGAAATCAGTAGTTGATCAGTGCCTGCAAATCAATTAATAAATTGTGAGCCCTTGTTAGCATATATATCATATTTTAGTTGATTTATTAATCAGTTTTATTGAACATTTATTTTAAAGAAAGTATTATGATGTATCATGTCAGGACTTCTTTAAGTTTAACAGGACCAGGCATCTGCCTTATCTGTGGACACAAAACAAAGTTGTATTTTTCTTTTCTTTTCTTTTCTTTTTGTAACCTGACGTATACAGTTTAAAAAACTGTAGCACATTATATATGCAAGGTAATATGACCTTTTATTGTCATAGAGTTCTTGTGTCTAATTTGCTTATAGTCATCGACATTTGTACATAAATGTTGGAACAGGGAGAGATCAATTACGTGTTTGTAGGCCGTCATAATTTGTAAAGGTCCTCAGAGAAAACCAATGTCAATACTGAAAATCTCAACCTTCAAAAAACAAAATGAGCTCTCAGTGAATAAAAGAAAACCCAAAATAAATAAATGACAATAATATAATTCTTAATGATAACAATAATAATACTTTTCATATGGTCAATGTCTGATTTGTTTCTTCAGAATACATCAAGAAAATGAGGTAAAAAATCAAAAAACATTTTAATTTGTTTGGAAACAATTAATTAAGATGCAGTAATATACAATACTTGATCCTTTAATATTTATTATTATTACTATTTTAAAGGTATTGTGTGTTTGTGTGTGTGTGTGTGTGGGGGGGGGGGGGTTGTGGTTTCTGTTAGGTAAAATGAAATAAAACATTCATAAATATGTTCTCATTTGTGTATGATCACCTGAAAGAATTGGCATATTTTTGTTTCCTCAGAGTAAGCTGTTAATATCTACATACAGAGCAGGTCGTCTTCCATGGAGTCCGCAATGTTGTTCTTACAGTAGCTCAGAACAGACAAACCAATACCAGCTTGATATGGGCATTTGCGTGTTCACGTCAGCCAGTAGTTCTTCTACCAGTTGGCACATGGGAGGAGTTTCATTTGGTTGCAATCCACAACCTTACCACTAGATGCCTAAATGACTAGATGACTAGATCTAAACACTGGGCCTTTTAATATTTTGTGCATTTTCTTGGCATGTAACCCTCAGAGGTTTAACACTGTACGACAGATTGAGTCACTAATCTAATATTCTGTCTACAAGAAGCTGATTGAGTTTCTGATCATTGTGATACACTTTTTGCACTTAACTACCAACACTTTTTCACATATTTAGTTTATCTCTTCTGCCATAGACACTTTTTACAGAGTATATTTGTGACAAATATGAAAACCCTAGTTTTACTAAAGACAAAAATAAACAGTAAAGTCATTAAGTTGACCAGTCTGTGACAGCAGATTGACATCATATTTGTCATCTTTTATATGTTTGTCAACAGTCCATCTATACAGCATCAAGATTAGAAGAATGTAAAAATACTGTGTACAATTGAGGAACTGAAATGCCTCAGTCACATTATATTAACATACAGTATATGAACAATAGAGTTCAGCAATGAATCTGCAAAAAATAACCTCTGTGTTTATCCACTCAGTGACATGGATAGTTTTGAGTCACTTTTAGTTGAGGTGCCTCATGGATGGGATGCTACAAGTAGAAAGTGTCAATATGCTAACAGCCATGCTCCTTCTCCTCCATGCTAGAGCTGGAACTGTGGAGGCTGCTGCCGTTGTTGGAGCCATCTGGGGACATTGAGGACAGCAGGGGATCACTTGGGGACATTGGCGACAGGGTGTCCCTGACCAATTCCTTTATTTTACAGGTCCTGGGGTTTCCATAAGGACCAGGGTCGCCCGTGTCTGTGGGAATCTGGTCAAAGGTGATTGTGCCATTGTTGAGGTCCAGTGTGGTTGGAGGAGACATGTCAGGAGCCGAGCTGTGCTGGTAGAGATCTGCGGGGCAGTCGCCGAGGACGGGCTCCTGTTTGATGGCTCGGGCCATCAAATCTGATGTGCAGATAGATGGGGATGACACCACTGTAAGACCATGAGCACGGGCCTGGATCTCCAACTCCTGCATGATTATAGAAATACACAAAATGTAATGACCATGCTGATGTTTAGCAAACAAAATGTTTACCATGTTTGCCATCTTAGTTTCGCTTGTTAGCATGCTAACATTTGCTTACTAACGCTGAAGCTGCACAAATACTGAAGTTAGGGGATCGTCAAAGTTATTGCAATTGATCCTGTGGAGGCAACACTTTCTTTCACCAGACTCATGAAATAAGGACACACAGCCCTATATCTGAAACTATGACACTCAGGTCAGTGGTTCTTAACTTTATCTGTGGCAAATTCATTCACATTAGATCAGCTCAAATCATGCGTGGGGTGCCACAGGGATCTATTCTTGGTCCCATTTTGTTTTCCCTGTATATGCTTCCATTAGGACACAATATCAGTCATTTTAATGGTGTATCTAATCACTGTTATGCTGATGACATGCAAATCTACTTGTCCTTTAAAGCCAGATAATTTTAGCTATCTGAGCACTTTAATGGAGTGTTTAACTTTTAAGAGGAAATGAGTGACTTGTAATTTTCTGCAACTAAACTTGGACAAGACATAAGTAATACTCTTAGGCACTGATCAACTCGCAAGCGAATTACAACCTTTTTTTGGTTCACTGGCAACTAATAAAAAATCACATTTGATTCTTAATGAAACTTTGAACCACATATCAACATTCTCATACAGTTCTGCTACTTCCACCTGAGAAATATAACCAAAACTTAATCAGCTGTGTCTTTTCCTCTTGTTTACATGCCTCAGGAAATCTTCAGTTGCTCAGCTTCAACTCATGCAGAATGCTGCAGCTCGAATTTTAAGTGGGACAAACCATAGGTCACAATTCACCCCAATGCTCGCCTCCCTCCATTAGCTGCCAGTTAACGAATTGAAGAATTGATTTTAAGATTCTTTGAATAACTTTTAAGGCTCAACATGGTTTAACCCTAGTTATATAGCTGAGCTTCTGACTACCTATGCTTCAAGTTGTGACCTGAGATCCTCGAGCCTACCCTCTCTAGTCGTGCCTAAGTCAAATTCTGGTTACTCAAAGTGACCAGGCTTTTGCCATCAGGGCCTCTAGGCTCTGGAATTCTCTGCCTGAGGAAATTTGGCTTGCTAGCACATTACTCTTTTTGACATAATTGCTTAAAATGCATTTTTATAGGAAGAGCTTTTTCTTTTAATGCCTGATTTGTACTTTTGTGATTTGTAACTTTTGTGTTTTATTTGTATTTGTTGTGTTTTTGACTTTGTACACTATTTTTCTTAGCTCTTAACATTGTATTGTATTGTAATCTTATTGTTGTCTTATTTTAATACACTTTGTGACCTTGTTTAGATGAGTGCTATATAGGGATGTCCCAATCCGATATTCGGATCAGTATTGGCCACCGATATTAGCAAAAAACGTGCATCGCATCGGGTTGGACTGCATGGGAAAAATGCCGATCCAAGAACTCCGATCCAGTTTCTCAGGACCCGATCCAGGTTTTCTGGCCAGCCCAGTGCTCCACGATTCAAGCAGTCCATTCCAGTGATGCGCTCCAGCACTTACTATCAATCCACCAGGCCAGCATGCAGACACACAGGAAACAGCAGCACCAGGCTGGCAGTGACACTACAAAAATAGCTGAAAAGGAAAGGCTACATTGTTTGTTAAATGTTAACAATGTCTTGTGGTGTTAATCTATTTTTTATTTATTAGGGGGCCAAAGCACAAGTGTGTGGAGTCTTGCTGCTATTTTAATTTCAGTGTTAGACATTTTAAAGATTTCTTGTGTTGATTTATTTTCTGTTTACTAAGGGGCCAAAGCAGCCAAAGCAAACCAGCTATATTTTTTATTTAATGTTAATGTTCAAGTTTAAAGTTTGTTTATTTAACCCTGTCAACAATAAACAGGTCAGTTTCTCATACCAACTGTTGTGGATCATTCTAACTAACCTGATTAAGTAGTTGTTCTTGTTAGAGTAATATCGCTTGATCAAACCTTTTCTAACATGACTGACAACAAAATAAGTGAATATGTATAATACGCGCTTGGATCGGATTGGTATCAGTATCGGCCAAAACTCAAGGCTGTAATATCGGGATCAGATCGGAAGTGAAAAAGCTGGATCAGGACATCCCTAGCAACAATAACAAAGTTATTGTATTTATTATCATGGACCCCTTTTTAATAAAATTTTGTTTCAGGGACCTCCATCTGAAAAGAGTTTGGTTCAGAGAATTTAATAATGACATGTCCTGGTCTCATACAGATACAGATGGGTGCCTCAGTGTGTTGCTATCAGACACTGAGGCCAAATGACCAAGCATCAGCATTTGTCAAGTTGGGAGTGAGAGTGGTAGGAGACATGAATGTGTGTACCAAATTTCAAGCCAGTCCATCTAACAGTTGAGACATTTAACTCAACCCAAAAGCATCAATGGTGTCACAAAAGAAAGTCAGAGCATCACCAAAATCTTATGTTAAGCTTTATGACAGTTTGTTCAATATATTAGCAATATATTAGCCATATAATGTAGATATGGCATTATATACAAATAACTAACACTGCTAATATTGCTAAGAAGCCCCTGGTGAAAAACGAGAGGGAAAAAAACCCCTAATACACCAGTACTGTTTGTATACAATGCATCCCTGGGCTCGGTTTATTGAACTGTTTGGTGGTTTGTTCCAGCAAAGACAGATAACCTACCTGTATACGAAGCATCAGATGGCGGTTTGCGTGCTCCAGCTTTCTCTGTCTGCACTCAAGCTCCTTGGCTCTCTGCTGCTCCCGCTGTAGCCTTCTGATATAGTCCACTGAGGCCTTGAGAATGGTGCCCTTATTCCAGCGCATGTCTCTGGGGTATACAGGAGACAAAGGTCTACAGTCAGAGTCAGCTGACCAGCTGACCAAGACAGCACAGAATATGCTCAGGGGGCCTTTACAGCCCCTCTGAGCATATAAGCCATTAAACTTTAAGGACACATGGATGTTAGAAGAGGAGGATAATAAATATGAAAACAAATAGATGAATAACACATGCATTCATAAGCACAAATACGTACAACAACATACTTACGGATCATTTGACTTGGGTATCAAGGTTCCCAGTTCTTTGATGCGATCGTTGATATTGAATCTCCGTCTTCGTTCAACTAGAATTTGTCAGATTAGTCAGTTAGTACAGCAGCCAGTAAACCAGTCATTGGAAGTTTAATTACAGGTCATAAGATTAAGAAACAAAAATTTCAGTTTTACAGATATATTAACTTTTGTTTGTTTGTTTGTTTTTTTTATAAATTAAAAAAACTGTTTTTCAATTTCCCTGCTTTTTTGTCCAATTGATTACTGATAATAATTCATTATAATCATTATAATTAAAAAGAAAAAGAAAAAAACAAGTCAGTAAAAAGAAAAGTCCAAAATGTAATAATAATGGTCATAATCATAATACATTTCATATAGCTAACAGTGACAAATATTTGCCAAAAAAAGGTATATTTGGGACTGTTTTGATATTTCATAGAAAACCTCTTAAACCTGTTTAAACATCTGGTCTCTCAGAGTGCAAGTTGCTATTGAACCACATTATCTAACCATGGAGACAACCATTGGGAAAATGATGAAAATGTAATTCCTTTTGACTCACTTAAGTTGTGATTGTCTTTCTTCTGCCTCTCTTTAGCAAGAGCTCGGACTTCAGCCTCTGTGAAGCAAAGAGAAACATAAATGTCAGTGTTTTGGGAAAACGTCATCATTTAATTCAATGGGTAAAGAAACAATTAATCTATAAAATGAATTAAACTGCATGTTTGTATTTCACATACTGAATAGTAAATCTGTTACTTTGTCTACTAGAATCTTTGATGTTATGCTAGATAACCACAGCCAATATCATCTACGTGTGAAATAAAGCTAAAATACAGGAGACAAATGTCTACAGTAATCAGCTGCATAATCACAGTTGATTGGTATTGTGTGCGATTTAGTCATACACAAAACACTTTCTATACAGTTTCTGTAAATCAGACTGAAAAAAGCTTTTACAGTTTACAAAACATGGATTTCACTTTCTTCAGTTTGCTTTGCTTACCTACTGGAAAGCCTTCTGGCCTTTGATAGTTTTCATACAGGCCACAGGAGTCAGGCTTGTCCAGTACTTGCTTCATGCCAGGAGCTGGAGTAATTATTTGGTAAACAATTGACTTAATAGTATGTTGTGCATTTCCAAATTGCACACAATATTGACAATGGCCTTAAGTCATGCTTTCACCTCTGACATTCTATTGGAAATGGGTTAATTTTCCCACTGATAAGTCATAAACAAAATTATTTACAGTATCAGATCTTTAACAAATGCAACTTTTCTCAGTATGTACTTTAATTGGATTACACTACCAGATCAAGTGAGGTTTACTTGCTAAGAATCAATTATTATTCACAGAAAAGAGCATTAAACTGACCGTTAAATGATTTACAGCACTCATTGTTATATGAGTACATCCTTAAACTTTAGCCAAATGATATCTGACTACAGTAAATCAATAGTAAAAACAATAAAAAATTTCTCAGTAGTTTACCTGTGTATTCCCTCTTAATGTTGGGTGGACAGGAGCTGCTGATGGCGAGGCCCGGGAGGGGAAGTCCTTGGTTGCCATATACATCGAGAAGGTTTCCAGAAACAGGGAGCTACAAAATATTAAAGACATCTTGTATTTAAATCCTATTCAATTCATATGTATCAAGAATAATATTTTTCTCAAACTAGAACTACTAGCAGCTTTAGATGTATTCCTTGAAATCATATTTCTGTATACACTATGTCATTTTAAAGAGAAGTAACCTGGTTGTTCATTTGGAGTCCTGGGTCCATAAGTCCAAGAACATCTTCATTGTAACTCGACTCCAAGCTAATGATATCATCAATGACATCATCCATCTATAAACAGGATTTTAATAAATAATTATAGTTTATCAGGGTATCTGAATGTTATACAGTTGAAGGGGTTTGGTAGTGAGCAGGCATACCTCTTTCTCACAGTTGGAGCTGAGGGTGAGCAGAGCCATAGGACTGTTGGGGGCACTGCTGCCGGGCCCGGGCGGCATGCCGTGCTCGGGGGGCTGGCTGGGGCACTGGCTGCCGGCTTTCCCTCCCAGGGTGGTGGACAGATACTGCCTCACCTGCTGCCTCTGAGCCTGCTGGATGTGGTACTTGGTGGGATTCTCCAGGTGGGACTGCACCTAAGATGTAAACAATACAATTTACAATTCTGAATTCTTTTATCAGGTTTATTGTAATGTTACTTTTTGTATTGTAGATTGGAACACAAGGATTAAGGTCACAAATAAGGCTAATTCATAAAAGAACAAAAAACCAGCAATATGATGTAGAGGTTGTGATATTCAAAGGAAACATAAAATAGAAGTTGTGATTTTCTTCTTTTTTAAAAAAAAAAAAAAAAAAGCTTTGAATATAGTGACAAGAGTGGAATTCTAATAAGTACAACCTGTAAATCTAAAGACATCAATTTAGATTCAGTATGTTTGCTTCGACTTTAAATCCAAATCATACACTCAGATTACAAAGTAGCCACAGGCTGTACGGCTGTGTTGCAGCTGAAAACAATTTTATAAGCCAACTTTTCGAGGCTGACGGCAGGCTCTTTCTGAAAGACTTATTTTGTACGCGCTCCATTGTGACGATGTGTTCAAACCTAACTCTTTTACCTTACATTACAATTCAAACATTGCAGAGCAGATTATTTTACAGCATCATTGATTTACCCGCTGATTTATTTACTGGAGACAAAAACTCTTCCGTGGAATATTGTAGAGCAGTGCGGTTTTCTCACACGATCTATGACAATCTAAAGCGCAACACCTTAACAACTCATGCAGCATTATAAATCCTACTTAGCATTCATTAGCTTCACTGTCACAATATTCAGTTACCATAGGCGTAAATTACAATGTAGGGATGGACAATGATGGCACAGTCTGTAACAGTTCATAACGGTCAAAATATATACTACAAAATACTAATAGTATTTAATCCATAGAAAAGAAATGAAATTTTAGCTTCGTCTTCAGACTCCATTTCAGTCCATCTGTCCATTTGTTTTTTTGAATAACATCAAAGACAAAAAACCCATCTCACCTGATAGTGGCTGTATTCAAGCATTTCCAACATGTTATTTGAGTAGTTATTGATACAAATAATCTACATACAGTAATAATCCCTTTATCTTGTTAGCCGACAGTGTGGATGGCAAGTTAGCATGTGCAAATCTGAGAACAGTCACTAGTCCTGCTTAATTTATCCAGGTCTTACAGCTCATTAGTTATGCAAGTTAAGAAATGGAGGAGGACACTGAGACTCATCCTCCCACTGCTGTGTTGTTCCAGTTTAACTATGAATTTATGTCTTTATACAGCCCATTTGACGTCACCACCTCCAGCTCACAAAGGAGTCCTTTTAGTAATTGGCCAGAAGCCGGCGAACTGAAGTTTGCTTAAGGCCAATGAACGTTTAATCTTTAGTTCTGCTCATCCGGTATAAAACATTATTTGTTCTCAGCACCAGGGACACAATTGACACCATTGTTACACTACAAACTAGCCATATGAAAACTCATATGTATGGTGTGTTTACCAAACCCACCCATTTTGGGGATTGGAGGTTAATTACATTTAACCATCAGATGATATGCAGTGACACTGGCAGGGTAAAGAAGGTGAGCAGTTTGATTTACAGGCACATTGAATTTGACTATTCAGATAAGCTTTTGTCCCGCCTAGGTCCACTCCCTCTGTACTGAAAGCACTGGATATCAACCCTGACATTAATAGAGCAGCCGTCAAAGGGAGGCTGTCTCTTTCAAATCTATTTATAGGCTTCATTTTGTGAATCATTTGATCGTAGCACCAAGCACAGTCAATGGAAGGGGCCCAAAGGGTGTGGCAATTGACTTTTAAAAAATGTTGTGGTCAGAGATGCATGGTGGAACTGTAGCAATGTTAGAAACAGGATGGGCTCATTTCCTTAAAAAGCAATCTAATGTTCACAGTGACAGGCAACAATTAGTCCAGGGAGATGTTACTCTCAATATTTAGATCATGTGCATTTGTACCCTCAAATAAAAACATGAAAGTAGCAGAGGATTTTTACTTTGACAAAATGAAAGGGGAGCGTATCTATGTTTCCAGGGTTCTATGTTCCCCATTTAACCCTGCAAAAAAGGTTCTATGTTCCCCGCTTACACAAAAAAGGTTCTGTGTTTCCCGGGTTGTATGTTGCCTGCTTAACCAAGCGAAACATACAACCCTTTTTGTGTAAGTGGGGAACATAGAACCCGGGAAACATAGAACCCTGAAAACATAGGGATGACCCCGAGCCACTAACCATATTACTGCGCAGAAAGAGGAAGAGAGAGGCCACTCATGGATGAGAGGCTCGTGCTCATGACATGAAATGTAAACATTAAAGGTTCAGTAAGAAACAATACATATATAATAAACTATATTATAACTAGATAACTTTTTTGCCATATTTGTTGAAACTGTCACTATATCCTGATTCCTGACTTATGATTGGTACCCAAACCTGGTATTAAACAGGCCCCAGGACTAACTGACAAAAACCTTAGTATTGATAAGTTCAGACAATATCGGTTCTTTCATCTGTACATTTTGGTGTAATTTATTATCATACTGCAGCCTCTCTCCCCTGTTGTCTGTGTCAGGGCTGAACTCCACATTAACACACACACACACACACACACACACACAC
This sequence comes from Epinephelus fuscoguttatus, assembly GCF_011397635.1. Lineage (NCBI taxonomy): Eukaryota > Metazoa > Chordata > Actinopteri > Perciformes > Serranidae > Epinephelus > Epinephelus fuscoguttatus. Next base: position 42,982,294 of record NC_064752.1, read on the forward strand.
ACACACACATATGACATGAGGTGAAGTCAGACAGCAGAAGATCACTTGCACATTACTCAAATTGATAGCTACTACGCTCATTGCTAAATGCAATAAAACCTTTGCCAGTAATAAGCAAACACTTTATCAATACACGGGTTCAGCTTGTAGAAAGCAATATTTCAGTCTGCTCTGTCTGCAGTCTCATATCAACTAATGGTTGTTTTTCACAAGCACTGCCTGCTAGCTTGGCTAATAGCATATTGTTACAAACAAGCTAAAATGAAAGCTATGTGTGTGTAGACTGTTTAGCTTAGTTTGCCAGTTACCTCAAAACTTGGCAAATTCTTATAAACTCAGCTGCTGACTGACACAAAGCAGCCTCTCTTGCTTCTGTCAGCGGTAACTGCAGACAGTAAATTGTAACAGCAGAGAGAGGAGGGAAGAGAAGAGGATGAAAACAAAACCTTTCCCAGTATTGTGAGTCAGGAATATTATTTATATAGTGACTTTGCTGTTGTAAAAATTACTGTTGCTGCTTTAGAAAAAAAAAACATTTAGTTGTATTTAAATTTTTCAATTCTAAACCTGTTTAGAATGGGTTTTTTTTATTAAAATATTTATAAAAAAGCTATTTTTAGTAATGATAACCCAATGAGAGTATTGATAAAGTACCAAACAGATAAGGAATAATGGTAAGAGTAGTAATATTGATAAAATGTTAACGAATGATGTTACGTCTTTAACATACAGTTATGTAATTAATGTAAAGTTACAGAGGTTAGGTTTAGGCAAGTAAAGTTACTGACACATGGCGAGCATGTTCCTTAAATGACTTTAAGTTCACAGAGATCCAAACACGCATCTCCAGGGGAAAGTCCAGGTTTTTGTGACTCATCAACCACCCCGACCTGCCTCCTTACAAGACCACTCAGGACTGCTTCCTAGTTTACTTCAGTCAGCGTATTGGTCATCCCAGCCTGTCAAAATACGTAGGATATGTACGAAACATACGAACAGTTTGTGAGAACAGCCTAACATAGGAATAACAATCTGTGGGGAAACAATCTGTGTGCACCAAGTGCTCCTAATGTCATTTGCAAGTACCACTGTGCCTGAACTAAAACAGGTGGGCAATTGACTCTTTGCTAAGTCCCGCCCCTGGACGCAGACTGGCCAATCATAACACAGCATCAGGTCGGTTCACACCAGGGTCCGACAGCAACACAGTTGTGCTCCACTGACTCTAATGCAATCATTTCAGCAATTGTGGTAGACAACCCACACCATGTGGCTTCCATGGCTCCCTAAATTGGAGCACTGCTGGCATATAAAAACTGGTCACCATAAAATAAATTCTGTATTTCTGAAAACTCACTCACCTCTGGTCTGACAGAAAATCTTATTTCAGTCAGGGAGGTATTTATATATTTTACCAAAAATAATTAAACATTTTCAAGCATTCAAGTGTGACTTTGATGTGATGAAGATGCACAATGTAAACTCAAATGACTTTTCAGTGAAAGAGTCATTTGTTTTTATTTCAAATGTTTAATTGGGCCATTTCTTTGGTAATGACTTATTTGTTGCAAGTCTTACAGCAGCATTGAATAAGCTGTGTGTATGCTTTTGTGCCAAACAACACAATAATTTTGTTTTAAGGCTGAGACTAATACTCCACAGAGAGATAACATTGTTGTCTCACCAAATTCTTTTTCAGTCTGGGCTCTGCAATTTAACTGTTGAGTATAATGCCACAGTTCTGCACATTATTAATGGACAAGCACATACAATAGTTTTGCTTCAGGAAAAGTGAAGCATCAATTATTTACACCATTTCAACCTATATTTTGTCTCTGTCGATGATGATGATGTGAATCTGTTGTTACAAGCAAAGCACACACAGCAGAAAAAGTTAATGTACTGAATTAAAAGCTGATTTTATCACTATGTTAAATACTAAACTATTCCCAGAAACATTTATCTGAGGAGTTAAGCTCCTTATCAGGAGCCTCACACGTGATGACGCACGATCAGTAGTGCAGCTAAATAATGCAAGCATCTGCTGCCACATCTCGTGTAACGCTGCTGGAGCAGTCTTTGTCTAAATTATTGGACTCACTAGGAGCTGGAGAGGTGAACACAAACATAGGGGAAGTGCCCTCTGGCTGGACACAGCCTTCTACGATAAAACAGAGAAAGCATTCTTTGTAAACTCATAGTAGAGTGTTTCTTTGTCTCCCCTCCGCAGTGTGGCCTTTTCCTTCAGCAAAACCTTTGGGTTGAGGAACTAACAACAAGGGATGCATTTCATTTATCCCTACAGCAAGCCGAACCCTCACTTTATTCATAGACTCTTTGTGAGACAGAGGTTTAATACCTTCTCAAGGAGAACACATGGGTCCATGTTTTAGATGCCTTGAGGACCAGTAACATTATGAGAGATAGTCGTCACTCCTTGACCCCTGACAAGAAACAGATCCATTCATATCTAGCAGCCAGCTTCACTCTGTTTCTTACTGCCTTGGTAACCAGCCACACTTGGGGGCATTTTGTCAAAGGAGGATGCTTAACATTAAGGGTGTGCTAAAAGTTAAGGAGACACTAAAGTGAAGTCTTTGCTGTCAAATCACATCAAAGTCACCGCAAGTCAATATCACAAGTGCACATGGGATGAGTGGATACATAACATGTAACAGATAATCATATAAACCAGACCTCTAGTGAGAGAGAGCTATTCACAAGGGTATAAGTTTTTTTACATATCAAACTGAGGGTTTGGGACGTCCCCTGGAAAATTTTGAACATCAAACACTTAAATTTCCCGCATTCTGGTGCATTTTTAAGCATTGATTTTTGCCCTTTCCACACCAATTTATTGCGGAAATCTCTTTGATTTCGTTTAAATAAAAGTGCTTTGCTACTTTCATGTTTGTATTGGGAGTTACCCATGCCCATCTTCTAAATATTGACGGGGATGCATCCACTGCACTTCTCCCTGAAATCTATACCTTATCACATTATTGAGGTTACCTATGATCAGAATTAAATCCTCATACTTACTGATGTAATTTCAGTTCGTTTAATTTGAAATAAGATAATAATAATTTCTAAATGTTTCTAAAGGGATGTAGTATATGAGCTGACTATGTCATCGGGAGGTGGAGAGGATGATGGATGGCATGTCACCTTGGTGAGATACCTGCCAAGCTGCAGACCACTAGTCAAGATCAACATATAACAAAAAGGGTTGTGACTTTCCAGCATTTTTTTTTAGGTATTATACATGAGAGTTTTTAAGTGACCTGTTGCTGTGTTTCCAGAGGGAATAGTGCCATGAAAAGCAGTTTTTTTGTTTGTTTGATTGTTTGTTTGTTTGTTCTTAATCAAAATGTAGCTGTGTTTCCTGCCAGGATACTGGCATGAAAGCATTTATTTTTTGCCGAGAACATAGCTGCTTTTCCAGAGGGCATTGTGCCCCCAAACCAGGCACTTGAAACAAAAATGTGATCTGTTTTCCTAACCATAACCAAGTGATTTTTGTGCCTAAACCTAACCACACATAAACCACAGTATTGTTGAAAACACAGTTTCAATGTATCTGCTACATAATGACAATCAGATGGTTTGCAGATTTGTTCATGCCAAAACTTTTTTCTAGCGACTGGACTGAAAAATACACTTGAAATTAAAAGGAAGTCTAGGTCCTTGGACCAAATTGTTAAGTTATTTACTTAAGTTAGTCACACTCCCCCACTCTTGGGTTTCCCAACCATTTTTGTCTGACATACCTCAACCGTCCGATCAGATGAGTTAAAGTAGCCCTTTATCAACACCACCTGTCATTTTAAAAGTGTGATGGCTTGAGTGGATTTCAGTTATGTCAGCAACTAACAATTATTTTCATTGTTCATTAATTTGTTGATTATTTTTTGGATTGATTATTTTTACTGTAAAATGACTTTTTTTTTTTTTTAAACCAAACCAACCAGTTTAAAATGTCCTCTTTGGTTTCTCTGCTGGAACCAATTTTTTTTTTTATTTAAATGTTCAATTGATTCTTTTAAATAGCTGGCAGTTAATAATCTGTTAGTTGACTTACCAATTAATCATCTGATCATTCAGCCCTAACTGTAATCTGAATGTTATTTAAGGCTTAATTATAGCAGACTGCTTATTCTTACAATACATACAAAACATAGTGATCTTGGAATTAAAAGGAGTACCTCCTGGTTGGGAATCACTAGCCTAAATGACATCATTGGCATATTAAATGACCTGTTAATGAGACCGGTTGCACTACATTCCAAGTCATTTCCAAGCACACAATAACAGACCCCCAATGACATAACCATTAACCAATAATACATAAAATCAGGCAGATGTACCCGGGTGTCTGCAGGTAATAAAGCTACACCCAGGTTTATATTTCTGGATGTCCTGGCAACGTTGAAATATGACATTAACTAGAACAGGTCTGTTCAGCTACTCAGCTAAATCACAGTGTGAAGTCAGCAGCTTAATAAATCCTAAAAACTGAAAATAAAAAGTCAACCCAGGGCTCATTTCGGCTTCTGTATGTACTCTGTGTCCATTTCATCCCTATTAGCATTTGTTTTCTTAAAGCTTACGGATATGGACAAAACAGAGCAGTACCACCAGAGATCGTAGGGGCAGTGTAGCGTATTTCAACTGAGATATGACCATAGGAGATGATAAATACATTTTAAAAAGGCAGAACAGAACAAATCAGTAATAAAGTGAAAATAATTCTCTGTTCATATGTTGCGATGTATTTAAGGGCCTCACAGACTACTGCTGTCTACAATGCTACCTCTGTTAAAAGGTGCATCACACCAACTTCTTCCACTGTCACCCGATTTGTTGTTGAGTGAAACTTTTGACTCTGCTCTCTAGTGCGATCTATTGGCTGAATCTATGCCATCATAGAGGATGCTTGGAAGTATGAGGGTGGTGATGTTTACAATGTTCAAAATGGATGTATCTATTTTGTGCGGAAAGTCTAAAAATAACAACCCAACACTGACTCACACATGACTTGAACCCTGATGTCCTGGGTGAAATTCCTCTGTTTGACCTATTCATCTACCAGACTGTGCTCCCACCATGGACTGTATCGACTGACTTTCTGGCAATGCATTTGTGAGTATTTTGTTGTAAATTTACCCCTTTAATCTCAGAGAATAAATGAGATATGCGCTAGTACTAGCCCTAACCATGACCTTTTTGCTCCCATCTGCCTCCAACGTCAACACGTCAACATGAAGAGAAGCCTACTGGCCAATCGCAACACACAGTAGGATCCATGATAATGCTTTGTAGGGATGGATATTAATAGCTGAACAGCTGCAGTATGACTACTCCCAGTAGGAAGAAAATAGACACTCCAAATTAAAAAAAACCTAAATACAAGCAATGAGTCAAACTTCAACAAGTGATCCTCAAAAAAATGTTGTGTTGTTTGAAATGAGTGTAGTATGAACCACTACACATGTCAGACATGTACTGTAAGAACTGTATCCCCAGTGATTACATTATGTGCAATGCACTCATCAGCATCTGTAGGTGCCAGTAGATTAATGTAAACTGGTTATTAGCACAAATGGTATTTAGACTTCATATCAGTGAATGACATTGAAATTAGTGAACCTTTTTTCACATTGATGGAGAGTAGATACAGTCCATATTCTACACCACAGAGCAGCAGAAAGTTTTTTTGTCCTTGTAAAGACACTTTCTTTGTTCTGCTGAGGCTAATTTGTCATAGTCCACTCCAGCCCACACATCAGATAAAAGCACACAAGACATATCACTGGGAGAGCGTATTATAATCATGGCATAAAATTACAGACTGGACTTCCCCTGTCGGGAACCATTGTGAATAATGCTTCTGTAAATCATCCAAAAATGTGTCCAGACTTTCGGTGCCAACGGGTTTTCGGGGGCTCACTGTGGAAATAAAGATCTGACTGAAACTAGTTTAGGAAAAATGACTAATAAAAATGTAAGACAGAGCTTTTTTCAGGGTAACCAAAATCACCATTAAGTTCCTCTGTATGAGTAGAGGTCACATGGGCCTGGACACTATATGTATACAGATGAAGGTAACCCCAGAGAAATTTCATCAATGTCATTGAATAAATACATGCAGTTTTAACCAGCTGGGCTTACATATTATATCTAGATACTAATTTGTGTGGCATTAATTATTTACAGATTTATAGATGAATACTAGAAACATTGAAAAGTAATTTGATTTTAGAACTAAGGCCTATTATCAAAATGTTCATCCTGGAGCTATTTATGCTTCAGTGAATGGAGCACTGACGTGATATAATGATGTACTGGGCTTCTTTGTTTTACGGTGACAACAGATAAAACCTTGGCCTCCAGGCCAGCTTTGCCTTATTACAGTTTTTCTTTTAATTCAAGCATTTATAGAAAAAAGTAGATATACTGAACTTCATCCCGCATGTGAGTTTTGCTGAGTCATATCCAAGCCTGAGGAAACGAAGATTGATGTGCTTTTTAAGACTAATGTGCAGAACGGGAAGATACTGTAAATTCACAACAGTTTTAAAGAAACTCTGAAAAATACAGCTTCCAAGTTTTAATCCTGTGTAAAATATTTTTGGATTACTCATCTTGAACTCGGGAACATATACATAAATGTACCCAATCAAATGTAATTTGCCATAGCTTGCCAACCCGGTCTATCTTAAATTCCAACACTTTAGCATGTGGTTCACAGTGCCCAGAGGTGCTACATATCATTAGAGGTGTGTGTGAGGATATCAGCTGGCAAAAACATTGTTAATATTTCCAAAAGAGTGTAGCTATGCTTGGATTTGTTCAGTTCTTCCTCATCCTCTACCTGATCTAACAACATGTGTGAGAGAGGTTTGGTGTATTGCTCCATTAGTCACTTCTCAGTATTTGGTTTGGACTCCTGGGACAGTAAGCTGACCTGAACCGGACTATCTGAGAAGTCTGGAGAGTTCATAACAGAGCAGCAGATCAGAAATAAACTATTTTGTGTTTTATGAACCAACAATCAATCCCGTCAATTCTTTAGGCCAGTGTACAGATTTTATAACTGGACTGCTGGTCTTTGGACTCAAACAGCATTCAGCGCTCTAAATGATGATGTGCTGATGCTTTTGTTCCAGTGCTCTGAACAGATCTGACACCTGCTCACCCGCCTGCCTGCTCTCACCCTCGGCTCTCTGTAGCTCTGTGCACCGCAGTTGGTCCCGGTGAAGTAGAGGTCCCCCGAGGTTAGACAAGAATCTTATATTTTTAGGTTGTAAAATGTATTGATGAATATGTAGAATATTACAGATATTCCTGTTATTTTCCTTCGCAATGTCTGATGTCACAAGATAGCTATTGATGCTATTAGCTGGTCTGACCAGCCTGGTCAAAAATTCCTCGCGCTGCTGTAGTGTTGCCAGGTTGGTTCAAAAACATCATTATTAGCCAGAAAAGAACATGAACTTGAAAAAAAAAGTAAGAAAAACTTTCATACTAAATTAAACCAGGCCACATTTTTGTCACCCCACCTAAATTAATTCTTTCCAACATAATCAATCCTACAGTTGCCCAACTGGGTGGAAAATCATCTAATCTGGCAACATTTTCTGGGCATAAAATATTCCACATATTTTTTTATCCATATTTATTTTCACTGTGCTGTGTCGACCAATCAGGATCCACCAGGAAAATCCAAAGATATAACACATATGGCCATTGGGTGGAGAAAAGTACGTCCTTCAGAACAAAGACACTGTAGACAAAATTAGTCATTACACATTTCTGTAACAATGTATGATTTCTGTGAGTGTTATAACTGACATTGATACAAAACAAACACAACACAACAATAACAGGAACAAATTTTCTTTAAATATGTATTTCGTTCCCTGCGCCCTTAATGGACCATATCCCACTGGTTGAGGCCACTGAAGATACAGATGCATTTCTCTAAACCCTACTGAGGCATACATCCTTTCATCGTTGATATATTCTTAAGGTGATGGTAGTCTGATTTTGTCTTAATGTGAATGTTAAAATCTAGGTGTGAGTCATTGGCATTTGGTGTTGAAGACTGACTTATTGAACTTCTTGACTTACTGAATTATTTCGCATTTATATTTATTTCACTGAAGCAAATTGAGGCACTGATATGTTGAATGTACTTTCTCTGTGTTTGTATGGGACCATAGTCACCTGGTGATATTGTTATATAAATGTGTGTGTTGTCTGTATAATGGTAAGAAACTTTTTTAGGGTCATTTGCACTAGTGGCAGCATATAGATGAAGCCTGTTTTCATTTCCATGACGTGAAATATTGCCACTTTGTCACACCCTCAGCCTGTGATACAGACGTCGGAGGGACCCTTTTGCATCTTTCTGATATGCACTGGGATTTTGACTAACTCCAGAGTAAACCCATCCACTGCAGTATTTGAAACTGAGAGCAAATGATGTAGTATAAAGAGTGAGAAGGTAAACATAGGGAGGGAGGGAGGGAGGGAGGAACGGTGGATGGATCAAACAAACACAGGACTGTCACCAAGGAGACCACTGTACGTGTCTCGTGGAAAACCAAAGTCAGAGTTGTTTTGATGTTACAGGTGTAGGTACATCACATTATGTTATGTCTAACTGGGACCTTGTGACAAACATACCTATTTTAACCTAAAACCTGATCTTTTTTCTAAACTCAGTCAAGAGTTTTTGTTACCTTAACCTAACTGTGACTCTCTCACAGCGATAACCACGTGTTACAATGTGTTTTACTCAGGAGACCACTGTACATCACATACATTGCTAAAGGGTGCCCTTTGCTTTGGTATGAGACGCCGAGGGGGTGTGACAAAGTGTCAGTATTTTAAAAACTTGGAAATGAGTACGGGTTGGTAGATGCTGAACAGAAATGACCCGAGAAAAAAGCACTGGGAAACTCCGCAATGTTATTACAGATCAACACAAAGTGGTCCCTGTCCTTTAAATAGGATTCAAACCAGTTTAGCACTGTGGCCAACCGTGTCGAATGCGGCACTGAGATCTGATAATGCTAAAATTGAAACTTGTCCACTGTCTGTGTTTCAGTGGATGTCATTTAAGACCTTCACAAGAGCAGTCTGGTGCTGTGCTGTGGTTTGGTCAAACTCCTGCTTGGAAAACACTAAAACAACTGTTTAGAGCAGTGGATAAGGGAACTGACTTGTCTTGGCTTGTATACTTTTTTTAAAATTTCGTCAGTAATGACGGAGGCAAATTCATTCCATGACCCAGTGGGTAAAGGTTTACAGGCTACTGTCAGCAGTAGCAAATAAGGCACATGAATTATTATTGTTTTTGGAAATAATGAAAGAGAAGGACTACCTCATATTTCTTAGTTCAACATGATAATTACAAAGTCTCTCTAGATAGGTGTCATAATGAACCTAGAACCTAGAAACCTACATCTACTTTAACTTTAATGGGAGCAGTGGTACCAATAACATTGGTCATTTAAAAACTGAAATTATCAGCAGAATCATTGACTGAGACCCAAGCCTAAACGAGTAATTCATTAGATGTCACTTTTCTAATTAACTGTGAACATTATTTGTGTATGATAGTCATCTCAAAGAAAACCCATGAATGATCAGAAAGAGCAACATCAGTCACCACAACCATAAAAATAAATATTAAAATACCAGCAAAAACTACACAGTAAAGGTCTATGCAGATGATAGACAGCAGTTGTGTACAGTGTGCACAGTATTCACATGACCTGGCAATGTTTACAAATACAGCTTGGCACAAGGAATTCTGAGTGCTTGAGATTGCAAAAGGTCACTTGCCAACTGTTTTTGACCAGCAGGCTGCTTTCTTTTTAATGATTAACATAGTTTATGCCTATATATCTTATGGTTTGGCCTCCAATTTCAATTATTGTGGCTGTGTGGATCTGCACTGTAGTCTGGGGATGTAAATGATCTCCTCACAGCCACCTAGATTATTAATAGTGGTATATCAGATTTGTGTAACACTAATTCTGAGAATGCTGTAATTATGAATTCAGCTTCCACCCATACACTTTTTTGAACCTTTCGTTTTTTTAAACTCATAGAGTTGCGTCAGATCAAATTTTTCCAACCACTCCGTAACAGCCTCATAAGATTTCTGAGAGCAGCATACAGCTCAGAAGTGACAATGAGACTCATTCATGTTCTTCTTTTAATGGTTTTGATCATTTTCTCTGTTAAAATCATTCATGAAAACATAAAAAGAAGAAATCCCTACACCAAGTTCACAAATTCCCACTATAAATATAAGTTAACATGTAGCTATGATATGATATGATATGATATATGATACATTTTTTCTATTAATTTTACTCTCACAATGATTTTAGTCATTAAGTGTTGTCACTACCTGTAACTGGCACAGGCTTTTTTTTTTTCTTTTTTTTTTTGTCTCCCACTCAGGAATTTTACCTTCCACTTTTAACTCTAGCCTATGTGCTAAATGATGCAATAACATTTAGATCATTTAGACTAGTGGTTCCCAACTGGTGGTTTGCAGTCCAAAATTGGATTGAGGGTCCATTCTGAATGGACCACAAGTGACTCGCAGATGTGTCAAATTTGTAAAAAATACAGTTTATTTTTAAGTACAAATACGATGAATTTCTGACACAGAGCTTTCCATGTCCTGCTGTAGATTGATTGAGCAATGGACAGCTATTTGACAGGGACAGTAAACTACCTTGATGATTTCACGAAACGCATGTATGTCGCTTAATGTATTAAACTTTGTGGACCTTGAATTAATTAATAAGGAGCAATCTGGACCCCAGGGCTGGATCAGTTGGGAACTACTGATTTAGACAATTAAAGTTATAAACACATTAATACGACAATAATTATAATCCAGTAATATTATTCTCAAATGACCCATTCTAAGTACTTTCACTTTTGGTATTTAGGCAACCCCACAGAAATGTGTAAAATGACTACACACCACACCCCACATTATGTGGTGGTGGCACACTATGTGTAAAAATTAATGCCACCATCACAGAAACAATGATAATGAAGAGACAACTGGGATTCTTTGTTGTGGTGGACACGAATTCCCTTGTTCAACAACGTCATGCAATGTGCTGGGGTTAATTTTACTCCATAAGGAGTATAGAGTGAGAGTGAACGAGAAAGTCTGCATAGGGAGGAGGTCGGTTTGAGGTGGCAGATGACTCAAACAAACACAAGACTTTCATCCAGCAGACTTCTTTCTTGAAAGGATGCCCGTTCAATTACGTTTTAACAGGTCTGACGCTATGGCTGTATCTAGGCTAACGGCTAACATGCTAACTATTATTTCTATGTCACTAGTGACTTGAAACAAATTTAGGACGATAGGAGACGGGTTGAAATAAACCGAAATTTCCCTTTAAGCGAAACAAGCCATAGGTCAGCACCATGGTCTGTACTGAGTAATAAATACAACGAGTGCTTTACTGAAGGGGAAAAGGGGACACATAACAGTGCAGGTGCAATGTTGACTGATTATCAGTCAACATAACAGTGCAGGTGCAATGTTGACTGATTATCATCCTTAGTCTGTAACGTTACATCTCCCTTTTCAGTTTAGACCGAAAGCCTCAATTCACATCATTTTACCATGTTTATAAATGTTAACGTCATGACTATATCCTTCTTTCACATCCTGTAGTCCTTGCCGTCCTTCTTGAAACTATTTTGCTGGATGCCTAGAAACTATTAATCACTGTGGCACTTGTTGGGAATAGAATGATTTTATGCATTTTACTATCAGTTGTGTTTCACTATATAAGTTTTAGATGTGTGAACAATGAGAATACTGAGATGATTTCAGCTGATCTGAATGTGTTTGCTTTGCAGAAGCGGAGAAGTACAGGAGAGGAAGAGACATGAAATCTGAGGAGCACATACCGCAATGCTTAGATAATTAGTTTCATATATGGTAAAAATAATAGAAAGTGATGTACAGATAGTAAGGTACAGCACGTGTAGGGAGTTGTGTTGTTCTCTTGTCTTTCAAAACAGGAACCACGCCCCCACTGTCAGCGGGAAGGAGTCAGATTAACACGAGGCAGGGGCGTGGTGTGGTGAAGGAGGAAGTGGAACTGCCAATGAGAAGAGGACAACGCCTTGCGTGCACAATGACACTCTGTTACGCTCAAATATACTGGGTCAGGGAAAGGACAGGAGGTCAGACTTCGTGAACTGACACACCTTTGTTGTTCGTCAGGGACTTGAAGTTGAGACCCAGAGCTCTGTAATTTTATTCCTTTACTGCTTAATAAACTACATTAACTGAGACCGAATATCTTCTCCTATTGCTTCATTAAAGAACACGCAGGACTGAGCTCACACATAGCACACTGGAGAGTAGGATGAGCCCCCAGTCCATCACACTCATATAGTCGGAACCAGCATTGCCATGTTTCTTTTTGTCCAGCTTGTTCAAGAGAGCCACAGTACTTGGCCAATTTACCCACATTTGGCAGGTGGTAGTTTCAGACCCTGGTTGACATGTTTTGATTTTTAAGATAATAAACACTAAATACTGCTCTTTGTCTCCATTTGATGGTTTGATAGCTTTTAGTTTGATAGAAGAGGGAAGGGTCTAACAGGATGATGCTACATTTCTGGATCATATTGAACAGGTGTCGCTGTGCTCTCAAGTTTGAGTTTGCGCTCAGGGGATTCACACTTCCGAAAAGTGAATGCAAGCAGCTCTCCGAGACTCCCTGTTGCTGGTTCCATGTAGTTACACAATTTCTCTTTGAAATCATCTGTGCCTATGTGCTCTCAAAGGTAGTGCTCAAACTTCTTTTGTGCTCTATCAAATCTTTTGTTGTCAATATACTAACATAAAGATATCCTTAAGAGAGGAGGTGGAGAGACTTATGAGACAAACTTTTGGAAACCTTGCTGGACTTATCAGTCTTGCCAGCCCAGGCAGAAGAAAGCATCGTCTTTGGGTTTGGATGGGTTGGAGGCAGACGACAAAGGAGAGACCAGGGGTTGAATTTAATGCCAGCGTTTACCAGCACTTCCATTTTATCAGTGCATTCCAAAAGGGGTGAGGCAGGGGAGAGTGAAGAGAGGAGGAATTAGGAGACTGATCCATGAGCCGGTTGTCAACATGTGACACTGAGGCTTTGATGGGAGGGATTTTCAGTTAAATGACTACATGAGCTCCGCCATTGCCTGGAGGAAGTAGATTTTGCTTTCTTGCTTCATGTCCCTAGTAACAACCCTCTTTTGCAAATAGCAGCTACAGCAGGGGCAAGCCACTCCATCAGGAGGAGGAGCCTGGGACAAAGAGATGTCTTCTCTGCTCCCTACCCTGTGGCCACAGGGTAACATTAGTAAGAATTTAACATCCTCTTCCAAGAATGAGGTACATTGTCCCGTCTGTGTAGGATTAGGAACATGCACTTGCTTAACTGACAAACAATGGAGCTTAATTTAGCAGCAACATAAACACAGAGAGCCTCGTTATGATGCCTGGTGAGGGGCTATGCAATCAGCTCAGCTTACGACAACAGAGTGAAACAGTAAAACAAGATACTGTGTGTTCCCAACGAGCCCCAAGGGCAAAGATCACACAGTTCAGCACTTACATATTCTATGGATCAAGTGCAGTCCTAAAAAAATAAAATGCACAAATTTTACATTAGGAAAACAAACTGCTAGAAAATTCTTGTGGTGGATTTTGAAACCTGTGCAGACTTCCTATTCAGAACCTTATCTTGAAAATCTACTGGCCACTAGAAATTGAGAACAGAGCTCTAGGTATGCTCTGATGAGTTTAATAAACAAAAGGCTCTCTTAGCTGAGTTTAAGACCTCAGAGTCTAACCCGAAAATCAAAGAGCACAAAGACGTTGTATTATTCAGCTCAATGCGCCTGGAGTTTGAGGAAAAGGTCAATGTAAACCACGAACTTCTGCACGTGGAGTCGAATCAGGTGATTTTTAAAAGTCAGGGTTTTTCTCGGGCCATCAAGTAATATGACCGTCTTTGATCCCATTCCTCGAATAAATTCAAAGCCACAATTCAGGAAGAAGACTTGAGGGATCGATGAATTCTTTGCCCTGAGTTTAAGAGTCTGTAGACTAATACTACATACACAGTTCCAAAGACCACAAATTCAGAAACAAGACACTAACTTACTTATTACTATTAGAGATTACAGATTTAGCCATTCACCATCTGCCATCTGTTATATAACTGTAAAGGTCAAAGGTATCTTTCAGCTTAAGGTCCCATATTATGCTCATTTCCAGGTTCAGAATTGTATCTGGGGTTTCTATTAGAGCATGTTTACATGCCTCAGTGGTCAAAAAACACTTTATTAACCTCATGCTGTCTATCCTGGAGTGCCTGTATTTACCTTCTGTCTGAGAAGCCCAGTCTGCTCTGATTGGTCAGCATTTAAAGGTTGTAGCTGGTGAATGAATGTAATGAAAAATAACGTCACTTTCTACCTTGAAAAATCCCCAACAGAAGTTTCTTAACACAACCGGGCATATTCTAGCAGGACTACGATCAGAAATCAGTGAGAAATGAACAACATTGGCAACCAAGATTACATGTTTCCCAAGTCTCTTCCCAGGTCGTCAAATATCAACAAATTGTCAATAGGCAACAAAACCTGCTGGTTAGGTTTAAAAAAAAAAAAAAAAAAAGATCATGTTTTGGGTTAAAACTGGTATGTTTGTTATGTAATGTGACCCAAATACATGATGTGAGTGATTTCAGTGTGCAATGACAGCATGTAAATTGCGCAACATTAAAACAACACTGACTTCTGCATTTCAGATTTGTTTGACCCATCCACCTCCCCTCCCTCCTGCCATATGCAGACTTTCAACCTCTTTACACTACATCGGTTGCTGCCAGTGTCAAGTATTGCTTCGGATGGGTTTACACTGGACTTAGCTGAAAGCCAGGTGTGCCCCATAAAGAGTGCCTTTGGTGTCAATATCACATGCCCAGGGGTGAGAATGGGCTGGTTTTTCCGAAGTTAGCATGTAGCTACATCTGGCAGTGTAGGCTATGTAATGTAAACACTAGCAGTAGCGTGCCAGGAGCAGATGAGCATATGAAGAAATCCATTACATGCTGACATCAAAGTACCTTCTCAAAGTCAAAGCATCGAAAATGAGTTCAGAACGGTCTGAAGCCTGAGGTTTGTGCTTACAAGGATTACTTTTAAAAAGGTTTACCTTTTTATTTGAAACTTAAGTCACATTTTATATGAACATGTGACTAACATTATATGTATATGACAAAAAAATAAGAAAAAGCACAGTAGGTCCCCTGTAACCACTGTAGATGTTGCCACTGTTGCATAAGTGCCGGTAAAGACAGTGAAGAACATCATTAAAATTATGGTTCATATACTGCACAACAGGTTTAATTCAACATTTTTATTCTGTATGTACATACATTCACAGCCTGTTTAGGTCTAAATGAAGATCATTTTCCATCCAGTGCTAAAGACACTAACACTGCTGAAGCTCTTCCACAGTCATAGCAGCCCTGATAAAATCAACAAGGCATGGATGTAAGCAAAAGTCAGCTCCAAGGAGAACAGTTACTGCACACAGGCAAGGAAAGTTTCCCATCTGTGGTGCACTGTGGAAGCACAAAGAAGGTCCCATTGTATAAAGCAAGCTCTTACTTAACCTCGACCAACGTTTAAATGTAAGAGGGTAGTCCTCGTTTAGATTAGCTACCGTATATAGAAAGCCCACTTTGTTTTCTGAATCATACAGTCTCTTTACATTTTAATGACTTTAACAACTTTGAGACCCTGTTTCACTGTGGTTAACTATTTGAATTTCACTATACAAATGGTGGAAAGAATGTGTGGAGTTTTCTGCTTGTTATAAATAGGATTAGCATTTAAAAGTTTGCACATCCTCAAAGGCTCTAAAATCCACCATCAGAAATATAATAATACCCTTTTTCACATCACTTCCGGTGCAACTGTGCAATTTGGCACCACTAGCTATTCAATTGTAAATAAAAAAATAAATAAGTTAAAACTTAAACCTGCAATAAGAGATTGGTTTGGCTTCTTTTGGGCAGCAAAAAAAATATTTAATACAACACTGACATATATCACCACATCAACTTTTAAGTTGACATGGTGAATTTGACAGTTGAACAGTTGCTCATTTCCACATCAAGCAGTTATGACGCAACATGATCATTCATTAAAAGATGTGTTTGTGTCTACTTGATGAATCTAAGTCCAATATTCATTCTCTATTAGCTCTGTTTTTGGTCTCCACCCATTCCCGAGGGAAATAGCCCATCTGTCTCGATAGCTGCCAAATGCTCCAGTACGTTCACCAGCCAGTTGCTAACTGTGTCTGTCTGCTGTTTGACGCTATGAGAAATTCATGTTGACTCAATAATGAAATGCCGTTTCAGAGTTGAATCTGTTATCTGTCTTTTACATATTAATACATCACTATAGAAATTGTTAGCTAGCAATAATCGACTATTCGTAGCCCATAGTTATCAGGTCTCTGAATGAAATTTGGTAGGTTATTCAAATACATGTTTAGCTAAAAGGAGCAAGCCAAATCACAAAATCCTTTACGGCTTGCTGATATATCCTATGAAATTTTAAACATTACCTGGTTTTGTTGGTTGTTTAGCCTGTCTGTCTTCTCCTCATCTGACAATATCAGGAGCATGGTTGTAACGTTAGTATCAGTAAGTAGTATCAGTAGTATCAGTAAGCTAACTCAGTCAAACTAGAAATGTTTATGACCTGCCATATTTGAAAGGATTTTGAACATACTGTGCAAAACATTATTATATTATTATACATCTATGTATGAAACACGTGTGACAGCTAGCTAGCAAGGTATGATGGTGTGGACATGGCTGGCACTGGAATCCTCGGTAGCTTGGATCTGATTGCTCCAATTACATCAATACACGACTACTCAGTTGGTAGAGCGGGTGCCCTATGTACAAAGCAATGTCCTTGCCGCAGAGGCCGCAGGTTTGATTCCAGCCCTTGGCACTTTGCTGCATGTCTTCCCCTCTCTCTCCCCGCTTCATGCATAAAACTGTCTGGTCATTAAAGGTAAAAAGCCTCCAAAAACCCCATTGCATCTCCATGTGCACCACAATAAGCCAAATAACACAGTACTACAGCTAGGGACAAAAGCACATGATTACCAGGTCCTTGTGCTATTCCAGAAAACTAATGGAATTAAGATATGTCCAAATGGCCAGCAATTATATGGCCCGATACATACACCTATCTCGCAGAGAAGCCCAGTGTTTATAACTCTGTGTAAACTTAAAACTGCTTGTCACCTTTGCTTTGGAAATTGGCTCTGTTGTGCTGTGAAGAGTGCTGCTTTCTGCCCTCTAGTTGCACACACATCTCTGTGATGACTAGGGTGACCAGGTCCCAATAAACCAAATGTGGGACAAGGAGTAGGTCTGTGAGGGACAATGTGGGACACCCGCCCCCAGCGCGAAGTTTAGTCATCAGAGACTAAATACATTCATCATAAGAGTCTACTGTATATTAACACTGGACTGTTTCAATTACTGAAGTATTTAGCAACACAGAGACTTGTGGTCAGTGGGATGTGAGGATTCTTATAATAACATCTGTAGCCTACAGATGTGAAGCCCTGACTGTATCTGACTGATCTTTAATGAAACCTGTTGTCTTGTATTTTTTTCCTCTGAAAATATTAACCTTATAGTCAAACACTGTTTATTTAGCCTGTGTAGTTGAGGGGACAGGTCAAACTGATATGATGCTGATTTACAGGAGAATTCATATCAAATAGAGGACAAACCATGAACATAAACTACAGATCACCTGTAAAGCATTTTAATAAATTAATCTATCATAATTAAAACAGCTGGAGACTGAAAACAAACTGACGGGCCCTAGCGCTTAAACACACATGCGGGACATGGTCTCAATTTGCGTGATGCGTGAAAAGAGACAGAAATGCTGTGCGGTCCCACACAATGCGGGACGTCTGGTCACCCTAGTGATGACATTGCACAGAAACACGTCTATTGGGCCTAAACCTACTTTTTCCTCATAAACTGGAATTGGGAGAGATACGTATGTAAATCAGTGGATAAATTCTTTTTGTAACAACCCCCGCAAAATTATTAATTTCTACTATCAGGATTTGATCCATTTGGTCAAATAACATTTCTAAAGTCTGTAAGAGCCACACAATTAAACCATTTTATTCTAATTCAAGTTAGTGGAGGGCATAACTGGAAGTAGCTTGCTTGGCTGGAGGAGGTTAGCTATTTGGCTAGCAAAGTTTCTGTTGGCCCAGTAATGTTAAAGATACAGGTAATTGCACTTCGTAAAAAGATCCAGGAAAAGATCTGAGTAATTTATACCCAGAAAGTTAAACTTTTTTGGCTTCATTCACCATTGAGCAACTTTCATAGAAATGAACGGTCCCCTGCCTCCAATGCTATATCCAGTTCTCTTTATACATCCATGGCTAAATCTTTGTAACACCGAGGGGAGCTGCAGATTCAGGTCATAATTCACTCTAGGCTAATCACTACCAGCACCTTTGACATTGTCATTTTATGTATTATTATAAAAAATTGGATCATAAATATTGTTTTGAATTAATACTGTATTCTGTAAAAACAAAGCTAAACAGATTTCTACATTGACAGTTCTCCCTAGGAAGTAGGAGGCACAGAAATGGTAAGGATAGCAGGCACTGGTATAGCTGATGCTGATGTTTGATTCATTTAGATTTATCTTTCCCTTTTTCTGAAATGAGCTCAAGATTCAAATGAGCATCTGTTGCTGACTTATAAGTTGAGTGTGAGATAAAACTTTTTGTCTTGAACTGGTTTTTCACTTCATTCTTGTTGGGGTCAGAGGTAACCTGGCTAATTAAGGGTCCCCCTCCCCTTTTGGACAACCTCATCTGAGCTTTATGTTTTCACTTTCATGGTCCAGCAGCTCTGCCTGGTACTTCTAAGCTAATTTTGCCTCGCCTGCACAGCTTTGGGGGGGTCTTTGATAATCCACAGACAGGTTAGGTTCAAACTGTCAAGAAGTATTTGCCCAGGAAACTGGGGTCTTGTCTGGGCTCACTATGAACATAATACAGTATGAGAAAATGTCCACCTAAATTGTTCTCACAAACAGTTTTCCTGCTTTATCATTTAGAACTACTTGCAAAAGGGAATTTATACCCATAAAAACCACAGCAAAATTTTCCCTCAGCACTGAAATAATATAACTTATTTAAAAACAGCTATTTCTGTTAAGCATGTGAACATAAATCCACATAAAAATATTAACACATGCCAAGTAGTGGCACTGGCAGGAATTGTTTTTCATGCTGACATAACTGGAAGTGGTATAGTGCTAAAGTATTATGTTACTCTGCTATCAATAAATACACTGATACATTAAAGATGACAGTGGTACTTCACACAAGTCATGACCTTAAAAGAATGCCTCAGTCACCAAAACTGCAGAAACATCACACTTATCTTGTAGAACATATTAGACTTCATGATATCACATGCATATCTTTGATAATTGTCAGAAATACCAAAAGAAAATCTATTACTACAGAAAATCTGTAAACCCATCACCAACGACTATATATGAAGTGTTGGAAGTTTCTCTCACACGCTTTGGACTAACCTAAATACTTTGAAATTTCTGAAGGGGTGACAACTTATACCTTGTCCTGATCAGACACACATCTTTATTTTCTAATACTGACATTTTAGAGTTTGTACACCCAGGATAAGTGCAGCATTCTTTTTCCTAAAAAAAAACAGTTGCTCATTTTTATAATCTCACGTTTTCAGGGTCCATTTGGTCATAACAGGAATGAAATGAATGAAAATATGTCAGTGTAGTGGAGCAAATAGGATTAAATGTGTTGAATGCCAAATGTCTGGAAACAGGAATTCTGTCAGGAGATAATCCCCCTGTGGATTTAACACAGTCCACTCTCTGAGAACTGTATTTGTGTCTCAGGATCTGACACAGACATAGGAATTTCTGAAGCCAAAGTCCATAATCATTTTGAATTTGTGATTTAATGGAAAATGGAAAATGTATAATCCAGTTAGGAACAGAGAGAATTAAGGCTCCACAAAAGAGTCTCCATCACCATGTCACCTACAGAACATGGTCACTCTTAGCATCACACCAGCTGTTCATACAGGTATACCAGTGTGTTGGTGGGCTTACCTTCACAACTTCCATGGGCGTCTGGCTCACAGCAGGCTGACAGCAGGTAGGTGTGACATGGATGTTGGAGATGTTTTTGGCGCTGTGGTGCAGAAGGTCCCGGGTCCTCTTCTCTCTGTCCTCTCTGCGCTCTTGACCCTGGCAATGGGCGAACGCTGGCTGGTCTCGGAGCCGGACCTGTGACGTCACAGCCGGTAGAGGGTGGGAGCTCTGGAGGCGCTTGTAGAGGCCATGCAGGTCCGGGGGAGCACTAAGGACCCCAGCCCACCCAAGGGCAAACAGAGAAGGGAGGAGTTAATGAGACTGGGCGGAATAAGATGCTGGTGTGTACGTCCAAGGCCAGTGGAATTTTTCTGACTAAGACTGAGAAGTATAAGGTATTGTGGTGGAGTACAATATGATGATTGAGTGAGAGTGAGGCCACAGAATCTTTAACTGAGAGTATGTTATTGTTCTTTGAACAAGGATTAAAGATGTATTTATGTTTCAGGGAGGTTAAGCAATATGAATGATGGGTGCTAAACATCAACACCATGGGTTTTATATTATTTTAGTGGCCTGACCGGCCCTGATTGAATATTTCAATAATATAAAAAGTACTGCTGTAGAAAAAGAGATATTTTATTTAATATCTCTTTAAAGGTACATTTACTTTTTTTGGGCCATTTGGGGGCAGCAGGGACAAGCCATGAACATCTTCAAAGTTAATGAGGCAAACTGTTGTAGCAAACAGTAGCCTATTCCCACCATAGACGTATAAAGTGCGTACAGCACTGGAGTGGAGCCTCGTCATAGACTATAAAAATAATGGACGTAGCTTCTGTGACATCACCCACTGGTTTGCGTACTGCCATTTTGAAGCCTTAAGTTTGCCATTGCGGCTGTCGCCATCTTGGTTTTTTGGAGCCAGAAGTGACCAAATTAGGATGAGAGGTTTGAGCTGTGGAGGTGCTAGGGGTGGATCTGACTCACAGATTGCTGTGACTTTTTGGACCAGGGTGTAAACATGTTTATTTCTGCTGTAAAGGACATTTTACCACGTGTCTCTATGAGCATTCACATTGTTTTTGAGCCAACGTCAAGCGGCCACTGGACGAACTGCAGTTTGTGACAAGTCCGCATAGGTTCCATTTGTCAGGGAGGTTGCTGCTTGGTCCCCATTCATTCCCGTGAATTTGTGCAGTGGCGTATGAAGCCAAAAAAGTTTCACCTCCTGGTGTAAAATTATCCAGATCTTTCACATCACTGGGCCCATAGAGCAAGCGCACTCGTGACTTCGCCTTCTGTTTTTTAAGCATGACATTGCTGTGTTTCAATCTGCATTTTAGCCCTCGAACTTGGGTGTTTGTAAAGGACCCATTGCTGTTTTTCCAGTGGGGATAGGGCCCTAAAAAGCAGTTGTTTTTTACCGCAACATTGCTTTATTTCCTGCCGGCATAGTGGCACAAAAATCAGTTGTTTTTATACAGAGATGTCGCTGTGTTTCCAGAATAGGTAGTGCCCCCAAAGCTAGGTATATTAAGCCAAAACAATATTTTTCCTAACAATAACCAAGTGGGTTTTGTGCCAAAATCTAACCACATGTTAACCAAAGCATTGTATAATGTAAAGTTTCAATGTGTCTGCTATACACAGTGATTTGATCCATTATTTCATATAGAAATATTGATCAGAGCACAATTTTATTAGGAAGGAAAGGCAAATCCCCCAGCTCAACTGAGGTATTACATCAGTAGTTAATTCTGTTAATTAGCCCACCATCAGTGGCCAAATCTGTTTGGTAAGATTATTAGGCCTAAATTTGGTTTACCCTCCATGCTCTGCCAGCTAAGAGTATGATTTGGGGGTAAGCTGCTGTGATTATGTGCCACCAGACTTCTGGTCTGTTGTGAGGTCTGAGGCAGTACCTGTGCTCTTTGGAAAACAGAATGCATCTAATCACTTCACAGCTTTACTCATGTGCAATAATACACTGAGCATAAACTCAGCACTGTGCTTTCACTCCTGTCCACTCTGAGTTCACCTTTTCAAGTCTGCAGCATATTTAAACGGACAGCGCCTGCACATCCCAAACTGAAATGGATCTGACAGTGCACACACTGTCAGGATGAGGCATTCCCCGGGAAAATGATCCTTTTGATAAAACCACTTCAAATCCTCTCAGCCCGTGCAGCTGTGCGATAATCGTACTAATTAGGCCGGCATGTCAAATCTAACTCTGGTCTTTAGCTATCGCTTCAACATCCCCAATGGCAACACTAGCAGAGAAATTCCAGGATATCTTAATTGTTAACAAAAATCTGCACCGTGTTTCTTAAAATTCTGAGGTTCTTTTGGGTACTGTTCCAGACTTGTGCCATTTTACCTACATACATCCTACACACTCCTAGACTGATGCAAAAGATTCACAGCACTGAAGTACCATTGGTCTTTTCTGGTTCCAAGGAGCCAGCAGGTGAGCTATATCATTCAGGTGTAAAGCAGTTACAGATACAGATACAGGCATAGTCAAGAAAAATATATCTCACAACTCAGAGGAGACCCCCTGTATAAATGAGCAACAAGTGGGCATTCTCAGAACATGTGGAGGAATATACCAAGAGCCACCAGGCTACAAAGGATACATCAGTCGCAGCCTTCTGTGAGTAAAGTAAGTTCTATGAGCATAGTTCAGGTGGATTTGTTGGTGATTGGGATTACGAGATGCCATCAGAAGATTAGCCCAGACCGAATTCTAATCAAATCCAGGCCTCAATTCTGGGACATCTTTCGTCCAAAGTCTATCTAAATGGAAGTCCTTATAAGAGGACTCAACTGGGTAAGTATGAAAAGCAGAGATAAAACCTCTGGTGTTTCTTCTATCAGTGATGAGGTTACGAAATGGGTTTTGTTTTAATGGCTGGTTCCATGGGACCACATAAACTCTAACGGCTGATCTAAGTTGTAGGTAAAAGAGGAAAGAGGCACCTGGGAGGTCATAACAGCCTTTCAGGTCCTGGAATGAGGAATGAGTGGAGACCAGTGTCATTGTAAATATTCCCTGAGCTGTGAACTCCTTTTTTCCCCCACTGGGAGAAACTAATAGGACTCCTCCCTTTGAGTAGTTGGTTGTTTTACCAAGTCTGGATTAGATGTGTAATTAGAGGGTCAAGCCGCAGCATGTTTAATATGTTCATAGAGAAGATGGTGTAAATTATATTCTGGAGACTAATTCCTCCTCTACAACACGCCAGAAGACTACAACCTTGGGGTCAAACCAATTAATTGAAGGTCATATTGATTAAACAAACAAGATTTAAAGTTTTTTTTAATTCATCTTTGGACAGAGCCAAGCTAGCTGCTTTTCCCTGTTTCCAGTCATGTTATTTTTAAGCTACCTGTATGCTGAATGTAGCCTTACACCAGCAAACATTGGTCAGATGGTGACATCGGGTCGCTTGCCAAAAATGGTCCTAGTCAAGGCCAAAAACTGCAACACAGTTATGAGGCAGACAGCCAGGTGGTAAGGCTGTTTCCAAGTCCAATAATGGCCCCTTTAAATTCTCTTTCAAACCAGCAAAAATTTATCATATAATTGCTATGAAGAAAGCAAATGCATGCATCTTTTTGAAATACAACATTTTATTGACTACTTATTTGTTTGGTTGTGAAATGGTTGTGATCAGACAGCCACACTGTGACATCCGCTTCAAGCCTGTGGCGTTTGTAAGACCCAAAGGTCTTTATCTGAGCTGTCTTTGTTCACACATGGAGTAACTGACCTTTTACTTCTGGTCTTTTTGCCAGAAAGTCAGGTGACGCGATATAACAAGCAACAAAGTCTACATAGATAGTAAGTCATGGTGGATGAATGGAGAAAGTACTTAAGTTTTCACCCAGAAGGCTGGTTTTACAGTCCTGTGTGAGTCACTGTTAGTTTATTGTTTAGTTGTGTTAACAAAGTATTTCAATGTTGCTAGGAGGCTCAGGAAGGACATCTACCTGACAGTCAGTTAACGTTGTGGACATCAGCTTTCATTTTGGAACTATTTTCAAATATTACATGGCATTGTTGTTGTTTGGACATTTAAGTAACAGTCATTCAATATTTCAATATTTGCTGACAATTAATGGACAGGTGTGTATGAGAGTTATTAATCTTTTCTTCTAACTCTCAGCAAGAAAGCAAATTTATCTCTTCTGGTCTTTATGCTACTAATTTCCTGTAACTTTTCTTGCACCTGTTAGGCTTCCACAGCTACACTTTTAGTGTAGTCTTCAACAATGAATTAGTCAAAATAGGTGAGAATATATGTACGTATTGACAGGACCTTGACCTAGCATGCATTCCAGGAAAACTAAAAATGTTAAACATGCACTTTGTATTATTTTTATTTATGTTCATCTTCTTGGGGCCTTTGAATATTAGCATCTAGTCACCAAACATGTTATTGCACTGTTACTACAAATGTGCTTTACATGACCAATTATTGGTTTCAGATAACTGGGATGGGCAGAGGAAACATTTAACAAATCAATGGTCCCAGAACTTGCAAAGACAGTCATGTGGCAGGTTGATTTACTCATTTTGGAAATAAGAGTAGATTACTGGAGCTAACACAAAGGGTATAACAACAAAAATGATAGTAGGATGTTGCATTTTGTTAGCTGTTTGACTTATAATCAAAATATTTTCACTGTTCACTTTACTTTTTATGGGTTTTATTTTAATTTTAAGTGAGTATTTAATGCATTCAGGGAAAATGGGGCACAATATTAAGCTAAAGTGTGGCATTTTTGTAAAGTGAAACCAGCATGTCTTCAGGCTGCAAGGTTTCATAAAAGCGCAAGTTGTCCTATTGTGTGCCACCCTGTAATATATAAGAAATATTTAGTATTTTTGTCACTAAAAAAATATCAAATATGATGCAGTTCGTCCATGTCAGCCACAATGGTCGAGAATTAGCCATTATTGTTACATACACACAAGCACACACACGTCCATTGCAGACAATATAGCACCAAGGAAACAGGGATTTGAAAGTATAGCAGCAAAGCTGGACAATCTTTTTTAATGAATAGTAAGGCTACATTATTGATTTCAAGAACTAGTGATTGAACTGATAGATGTATTTAACCATTTAAATAAGCACAGTGTAACATTAAAGGAGATTTGGTGGCATCTAGCTGTGAGGATTGTGGACTGCAACCAGCTGAAACTTTTCCCGCTTAGAATTCCTTCAGTGTTCAGGAGGTTTTTACCAGGAGCTGAATTCATGTTTCTCTAATGCTGTTTGGCATGTCCAAGACAGGCTGTTAGCTTAGCACTTGCTAATGTGTGCTCACCTTTTGTCTTTGATAACCTGAGATCAAGACATTCAGGAATTTTTGGTTTTTTGTTCTGGGCTCCTCTAGAAACATGGCAGTGCAACATAGTGATCTCCTTAGATGAGGGCCTGCTTCCTACAGTATGTAGATATAAATGGCTCACGATGATCCTTAGGTTCAGGTGACTGTACACTAATAAAAAATACTTACTATATTATATTCCATTTTTGCCACTATATACCCCTAAATCATTTTACGACAACATGTCATTGGAATGAGGAAGGGGTTCTCGATGTGTTCGAAGGTCAAATTTTCCAAAGTGTTTTACTTGGCAACATATTTTCTTTATAGAAATATAGCAGGTATTGTAACACTTGAGATAGTCTTCATAATTTTAGGTGGTTTTCTTGGTATTCTAGCAAAAAGTGTCCTGAAATTGCCTGATTTCATTTTATTACCGTTTATGAAGACTCTTGTCTTAGCACAACCAGCCAAAAAATTTGAAAAAAAAAAGAGAAGAAAGAAGAGAAATAGAGTGAGTCATGCTCTACACATATCCACTGTGGTTACCTTGTTCCTCACATCTGTATTAGGAAGTATATAAGTCACTTAAACTCAAAACTAAATATCCACTACACCCATAACCAAAAAAATGAAGAGTATAACCAATTTTCAGACTCAAAGCTGCACGCACACATAACTCAGCAGATTACTGTTGACTGTTTACTGCTCTTTCTTTCTCTAAATACGCAGAACACTGATTTGTTGCATCCACTGACATTTCCTGACCAAACAGCAACGTATTGACCCACTTATAGTGTCAATCATGCCACGCCATGTTGAAATGTTTTGCTTTAATGAGTAAATACATTGTGTCTACAGCCAAATCTATCCCACTGACTTGTGTTTGTCAAATCAAGATGACTTGGCAGTCTCCAAGAAATGGCCTGTTGATTGTGTTAAAAACACAGAAAGACAGTTCTCTGCAATCTGTATTTAACAGAGGGCGAGGAAAATGATTAGTGTGCATGTGTAGCCCAGACACACAGCTGATGTGTTGCCAATTGTTAGGATGTGGGAATGTTAGAGCTCAAGCATGACAGATTTATCCAGTTGCTCATCAACACCCATTCGTTAAACACGAAAAAAAGGCAAATGAGAAGCCAGTAAACATCTGTGACCTTTATGTGGACCCCAAGATGAATAGCTGCTGCCTTTGTCAGCTAATGAAGATCCTTGTAAAAAACTGTTTAAAACAACAACACGTGCAAATAAACTTTCAGAGGATAAAGGACGTTTCTTACCTTTTTATTTTCATGTTAGTCAAGGATTCAAGGGTCCCCACTTCAGTATTGCTGCAGATGAGGAATTAGGTCCTTTTAAACCACATTAGGATGTCAGGACTTCCTCGTGTGACACAATACTGTCTCACTTGCAAGCTGACACAATGACGAGTCCCAGATGGCTTAACTTCTGTGGTTTAATTGGACAATTGGTTTAGGGAAGGAGGACGAGCAGTTCACCAGTTTTGCAATAGGAGCAGTCATCTAGCTCACTGTCTCCATTCATTGCT
Organism: Epinephelus fuscoguttatus; assembly: GCF_011397635.1. NCBI lineage: Eukaryota > Metazoa > Chordata > Actinopteri > Perciformes > Serranidae > Epinephelus > Epinephelus fuscoguttatus. Next base: position 43,009,475 of record NC_064752.1, read on the forward strand.
GCTGGTGAATTGAGCTAATTGAGCTGTGGGTTATAAAATTCATTCATTCATTCATTCATTCATTCATTCATTCTTCATTTAATCTAGATGGATGATTGAGAGCAATCAAAGGAACAATGTGTAAGATTAAGGGAGATTTAGAGGCGCCCAGGGGTGAGGATTTCAGATGGCAACCAGCCGAAACTTCTCCTGGATAGAATACTTTCAGTGTGGGTAGAGCAGGTGTCCCATGTACAAAGGTTATGTCCGTGCCATAGGTTCAGTTCCTTCACGTCATCCCCACTCTCTCTCCTCCTTTCACATCTTAACTGTCCTATCAAATAAAGGTGAAAAAGCAAAAAAATAATCTTAACAAAAAAAAATCTTCATTGTCCAGGAGGTTTTTAATGTGAGCTGAATTATCTGCTCCTTTCCAAAACAAATGGAACAGGTGAATAAAACCAGTAAAATAACTGAATAAAGCACATCACAAAACAGTGTTTTCACTAAGTTGTTTGGCATGTCGCCGACAGGGCACTCGCCCAGCACCTGCTATGTGTGCTCACCTCTGTTTTCCATTATAACTTAAAGGATAACTTCAGCATTTTTCAATCTGAACCCTATTTACTTGTGTAAATTGGTCAAAGAGACTGATGTGAACAACAATATTTGAAATTGGTCCAGTACTGGGGGAGCCAGCAGCAGCCGGCAGCCAAGCAACAGGCTGTAATAGAAGCACATGGGGCAATTGAACATTGTCACTGTATGTCCATTCAGATTGGTTATTTTTGACACAGATTGTTACTGTGTCTCTTTACCTTTCATTTGATCCGGTCTGTTTGTTATTGCTTTGTTATGCAAAAGTATCACGAGATGTCACGAGATCTAGACCTGTAGGCTCAGTTATTTCCCGTCCAAAGAGCATCATGTTGGTCACCAGGACAAAGGAGCTGTGTTTGGTTGCGCGATAAGCCATGACTGCACATGGGACCATAAAATCCCAGTCCCAGTGGCACCGCTCAGCAGTGGTCCACAAGATTTACTGTAGAGTGGCATTAAAGCACTCAACTTGACCATCAGACTGAGGGTGAAATGGGGTGGTCCATGTCTTTTCAATTGTGAGCACCTCACACATTCCCTGGAACACAGCTGATTTTAGGTTGTTACCCTGGTGGCTGTGCAGGGAGGACTGGGGGGCTCCATACTTATACATCAACTCAGATGCAATCTTTTTGGGCACCGTTGATGCCTGCTCGTTGGGGACTGCATTATGCTTCAACCCATTTACTAAGGTAATCCTGTACCGCAAGTATGAAGTGGTTGTGCTTCTTCGTCTTGTTTAGGGGCCCCATTGAGGGGTTTTCTTAGGGCGAACCTTAGCAGCATAGCTGGAGCAGGTGCTGCACCACAAGGTGACATCTTCTTTCATATTGTACCAACAGTACCTGGTCTTGAGGAAAGTGAGGGTCCTCTCCACACCAAAGTCGGTCATCTGGTCAGTCCAGATGGTGAACAACCTCCCAAGCAAGTACTGCTAGAAATGCAAGGTGAATTCCATCACCGCCAGTAGTTCTTGACATGTGGTGCGATAGTTTTGTTCTGTAGCTGACAGCCGCCTGCTCCTGTAGGCTAGACCCCTCTCCCCCCTGCACCTGGGAGAGGACTGTTCCCCCAGTCACTGGTGTCGGTGTCAAGGAATAACTCACCACTGTTAAGAGGGTAGCCAAGGACATATGCTGATGTCAGCCGGCTTTTCAGTTCAGTCGAGCTGAAACGTGCATACTTTTTGGTGAACTTGGCCACAAAACGTTGGTAGTGCGAAGCCAGGGCGCCATATTTATTTGTGACACAGTATACACATGAAGAGAGGAGGAGAGAGAAAAAAAGGCAGCGGAGGTATTTATTTTACTGTTTATATATTCATTAGATCTTGCTGGTGCTTCTTGTTATTACACTATCCTCGTTGCTGCTGTAACACCAGAAATTTTTCCGCTGTGGGAATGAAAAATGATTATCTATTAGAAAAGACAATGTATAGGGGCTTATATGACATACAACACACACACTGTGGCATAGTGTTAGCTTGTTGATAGCACTTGATGGCAGCTGATGAAAATGGGGAATCAGTTTATACAGATTTATTATAATCAGACTGAATCAGTTGATATTTTGTGCTTCCTAATCATTGATTGATTGATTGTTTTTGTCGTTATCCTGCTGTGCTTGTATGCCATGTAAACATAATAACTTTAGCTAATAGCATTGGCCTACCTCCACTTAGGTAAATCCACTCTTGGAACTGCAGTTTTCCTTAGGAAAATAAGCTCCGGATTTCTCCTCTTTGACAGGCAGTTGTCATCTTGGTGGTCACTGCAGACTAGCATTTCTTCATGTGCAATGTATGGACAGGAGGGTTAGGATCCATTTGTAGCACAGTTAGCGAAAACTTTAGCGCCTCTATATCCAACAAAGTCTACTGCTCTAAGTGTAACTCCACCTTTTCTTGGCACAGGTCAGAAATGTGCAAACACGAACCACTCTCTAAAACATAAGCATTTTCCTCTGTGGGCAGAGGGTCACAGTAACTCCAGGAGCTCCATTGTCTCTCTGCGTCACGTCCTGAGGAGCATCAGTCACCCTGTGCTGCCTTTTTTCCTCACGCTCTCCTGTAACTGCTGTAGGAAAATGGAGGTGCAGGACCCACTCTGTATGTAGATATGAACAGCTCATTGTAAGGTAATGCAAACACAGGAATTCTTATTTTCAGGTGATTATACACTGAAGATAACATATTTATCATATTGTTTGCCATTTCTGCCAGGATATCCAACACACTGGACCTTTGAACAATTTTAAAGCATCTGCAGACTGGAGTGAAATGTTTTTGTTTTTTTAAAAGTACACTGGAGGGTGTTGCATGTAAAGTGAGCACAGAAGCTAAAAGCAGATCTCTCAAGTTAATTAATATTTCAGCTAAGGGGTCAACGTTTAAGCGCTATCTCAGTGTCTGCAGGACCACGACTGTATCCACTGGCTATTTGAAGGAAAATGTTAACAGTCATAATAAAGAAAGGCAGAAGACAAAATAACTGTTTATTAAAAAAGGACTTTGTAGCTGAGTGTCTTCGAGGTGCATTTTCCATGAGTATCTAAAAAATACCCAAACTGTGTTTACAGAGAGAAAAAGGATTATGCTGAAACTTGATATTAATCTGAAATTCTGTACAGTCCCACAAGCAACACAGTCTCACATCAAAATGTGTTTTAGCTACATTGATTTAGAGTATTTAACATATTAGTTTCACAATTACAGCTCTAAAATTGTGAGATACCTGTATTTTCATTTTTTAGTCTATTCTTTTCTATTGACCTGCGTCAACCTCCTGTGACTGCCAAGTGTCTTTCTGTGATAACAAAACAAAAAAGGTCGACACTCATTGTCAGCAGAAAATGCAGTATTTTTAAAAAGTTTGGGCATTTAAATATGTTGAAAATATTTCTAGTGAGAAATGTGTATTGTACAGTAACTGATACAGTAAATACAGTAAATGATTACTTAAGGTCTTGCCAGAAAAATTGAGTGATTGAGTCATTGGCTTGTGTTGTCACCACAGGCCAGGGAAAGTCATGGAACTTGTTGTGTGTTATGAAATTAATGTTACATTATTTTCTGTAGCTGTTGACATAATGTAGCTCTAATATGCATTGATGAGTGAAGTTTTGTTTACCACGTTTCTTCATTTTCAACCCACATTCCAAGTCTCCCTCCATGTGTGCCAGTTAGATGTACTTACATTTGACTAGGTTTGAATGTGATTAGTATGAATAAGAAGAAATGGTGTTGTGACAGCGCAGTTTACCAACAATTAATCATGAATCCCAATACGTATCCCCTATGCCCCACTACTAGTTTTAGAATTTTTAGATGGAGCAATGTTTGTGCTATACATTGTGAATAGTTTGGAAAAGTTTTGGGGGGGTCCTTGAAAAGTTGTGAAAAAAGTTTTAAAATTTTGTCCCTGAAAATGTGTGGGGATGGTGGCCCTTCTTGGTTAGATTTAGGAAAAAGATCGTGGTTTGGGTTGAAATAAAAAAGATTTTTGCTAGAAAGGGCTCTCTGGCAGAAAGTTCTTGCAGCTTGGCTTAGCATGAAGACAGGAAGCAGCGGGCTTGGCTCTGTCATTAGGTAATACAGTCCGCCTTCTACCACCTCCAAATTCACTAATTAGTACTTTATAACTTGCAATGTGTCTTTTTTTTACTCTTTGGTTTCTGGGGAGGTTAGAGAGCTTTAGAAGAGCTGATAGGTGGATTTTTTATAAACCTTCAGAGAGCCAGAATAGCTGGATTCCCCACTGCCAGTCAAGCTAACGGCCTGCTGCTAAGCTATTTGCCTGCTGGCTGTAGCCTTAGATTTCATGGACAGATTTGAATGGTATCAATCTTCCCATGTAACACTCAGCAAGAGAGTAGATAAGTGTCTCTTCCATCCTCTGTGCTAATATGCTATCTATCTCCTGGCTGTAGTTTTATATTTAACAAACTCTGCAAGTGTAGGCATTGCTTTGTCCATTTGTGTTAGCACAACCTTCCACAAAAGCCCATTTGTGCTATTAAATTATTTGAAATAGAATTCATGAAAGCATGCATAAAAAGAGCCAAATCTCTGCTTCAACGCTTCATTTTCAGCCTATTTCTATTTGCAAACTTCTCATGGACTAATCTGTATTCTCAGAATTATCACGCTCAAATAACATCAGTGTGAAGAACTCTCACTCTTTCTGGAGTAAATGCAATGAGAACGAAAAGCACAATGATTGTAATCAATGGATGTGCTTCTGTGTCTGCTGAGCTTGGACACACAGGTTTGTTTCACAGTGGTGATACCAGATCTGAGCCATGAAACAACCCGTGCTATTTACTCCACGGGGTCAGTGTCCTTGTTCATTTGCAAAAGCAATCCTTATCTCGCTTCTAGTTTTAGCTTGCTCATGTTCACTGTATATATATACACTGAATGAAATTAGACTCATGTCATCGTCAGGGAATTATGGTTTAGTGTCTCCACTAAGTCATTTCTTGTACAAATGTTTTACTGTCCCATATTGTTATTAAATTACAGTTATTCTAAGTGAGGAAATTATGTGTGTATTATCTGATTTTTTTTTTTTTTTTTGATGCACAGCAAAGCAAAGATCCCTGACTCCCCTGCAAATATAGCCTACCCGTGGACAAATGCATGTGTAACATATTGATAATATGACTCATGGCTGACTGCAGTTTTCCGTTCAAAGCTTGTATGTAAATGTAGCACAGCTACTGCAGCCACTGAAAACAAGAAGCATGGATTGTGATTCAGCCATTTCCATTCTGAAACTTAGCTCTAAAATTGGTGCTTTCTTTTCCAGATGGTTTCATCACCTTCCTCCCAGCTGCATGGGTTGAGAGACTATTGAGTACCTTCATAAAGGATTTAACAATATAGCAGTAGTGCTAAACCTATTTGACAGTACATCAACATAGTCTTTCAACTTTTCAAAGGGTTTCCATAGGTCTGGAATCCCGCTGAGCGACATAAAACTCTGGCACAGGTTGAGAATTGTCTTGTTTCACTAACTTCAAATTATTTTTGTTTTTTTTTTATTGGAGAAATATGTTTTAGGGTACTCTTCATCATTTTTAATTAACAGCAAAATTCTCACATACAGTGCAAAAATCACCATTCAACACATCAAATAACAATTCAACCTTGTCTCCTCTAAATTACATTTGTATATTAGTATCTTGTTTTCATTATTACATTGTGTTGACAACGTAATCGCAGCCTGGATTTTGTTCAGACAATGTTTTTTTTTTTGTTTTTTTTGATTTAATGAAATTAACAACGTTGAATTCACAGGGAGGTTTGGGGGTGGATGCTGGCCATATGGACTCTGATACTACAATCCCAGGTTCATGTTACTCCTGTCTGTAGTTAGGTTTAGGCAACAATAGCAGTTTGGTTATGGTAAGGGACAAATCATGATTTCTGTAAAGGAGCAATGTGTAAAATGTAAAGAGATTTAGTGGCATTTAACGGTGAGGATTTCAGATGTCAACGTGCTGAAACTTCTTCTGATTAGTCCTTCAGTGTTCATTGTTCAGGAGGTTTTTAACCCAGAGCTAAATTATCCGCGGAGATCTCCTCCTCTCCAAAAAACGGACCAGGTGATAAAAACTGGTAAAAACACATTACAAATCTGTGTTTCTTCTACGCTGTTTGGCACATCGCAGAAGGGCCTTGCTAAGTGTGCTCACATTCAGGAGGTTTTCATCGGGAGCTGAATTATCCTCAGAGGTCTCTTTCTCCCCAAAACAAGCAGACCCAGTAAAATATACCGGTAAAAACACTGAATTAAGCGGTTTCATTTTAAGAAAGTTGTGTTTTTCTGATGCTGCTTGTTGGGAGGGGCATTTAACTATGGTGGCTAAAGCAAAAGCTTGAATAGTCCTATCTAGAGCCAGTGTTCGTCTGTTATGGGTTACTGTAGAAATACGGTTATCTCTGTAGACAAGGACCCTCTTTCTATGTACATATGAATATATGAATGGCTTATTTCTATCATAATGAAAACACAAATAATCTTATTTTCAGATGATTATACACTTAGGATAATCCACCTAAATCCTTCACACTGGGCCTTTAAATCTTAATAAAAAAAAAAGGTGATAATAAAAAACAATGCTGTAGTTGCTACAAGTGGATAGTTAGTATATTGCAAAATAGGCTGTTTTGGCAGAAAACAAATATAATATGTTGTCAGTGAGCATTTCACTGATTCTGTGTCAATCTTTTTGCACCTTACCAGGTACATTAGTTAGCAACATTTCATTAGTATGGTAATAGAAAATATAATTGGCTCAGCATCACGTTTCCCTCAAATGTATTTGCTGTTTCAAATTAGTTGTATATAAATGTAATTTCTGAATAATGTATCATGACTGTGTGGAGCTGAAAAATATGTCACTGGAGGAGGCTCCCTGTGTCTCTCTGCTCCATAACTGGAAATATTAATTTTGCTGGTTGATGTGTGAGGATGCAACTCATTACAAGGGCAGTTGTCTGCACACAAAAGGACAATTCAAAGCAGCATTGTGTGTTCTTTCCCAAGGATAATGAGTTATTCACAGGATCTAACGCAGAATAGTACAGATAATGTTTCCTTTTCCAAATGATCTATCCCATCAATGTGTGGTCTAGGCCTGCAAAATACTACCAAGTCTGTTTTGTTGCACCTTATGTATCTGTTCATTTTTCTATCATTTAGCTTCACAGCAATGCTCAAAACAACTATTGTGAGCCTACATGCTTATGAATGTTGTGTTATAGTTAATTAGTGGCACAGATGGCCCTTGTCCCTAACTAAAAGGCTTTTACAGCCAGAAATTGAAGAATAGAGTGATTTCTTGTATTCATTCAACAGATCTTTCACTGTCCTCTTCCTCTGCCCCAATCTGTCTTGGGGTCCCCCAAGGCTCTATACTCGGTCTTGTTTTTTTCTGTATCAATATATTACATTATAAAAAGAAAAAGTCAACATGACTGTCTCTGGGATGTAATGTAATGTAATGTAATTAAATTCTATGTTATATTATTGTTATATTGAATAAACTTGACAAATAGTTTTAAAATGTCTCAAATAAGTTATTACAACATACACTAAAAGGTTAATTTTAGTCAAAAAGCAACATACTGTATATATGTTATGTTGGTGCTACATTAGCTGTCTTAAAGAATGACCATCTTGTAAACTGTGATGTGAATAATTACACTATGCATGTGCCTGCCATAGTTTACCGCAACTTGGTCTTGGTCACTTTGTCATGTCCCTTAGCATCTGATACATCACACAAAGCACCTTTTAGCATCTTTATGAGACACACTAGACTTAACTTTAATGTAAACCCATCTGGGGCAATATTAGACATTATGAGCAACTGACATAGCGTAATGCCAGGTACACACTACACAATATCAGCCTGATTATAGCGTTGTGTGGTGTCGGCTTGGATCGGTGAATGACAATGAGTGTCGTATGCAATTATCCATTGTTTCATCTCTTGTAGCGTGTCATAGTAGACGACAACCGATGTCACGTCTGGGAGGCTTCACGACAGGAAATTTGGCATGTCTGATTTTCTTTTTGTCGTTCACGACTTTTCCTATGGACAACTGTACAGGAACAACACCCCAGCCTTTTAGATATTTCCTCCAGGAATTTTTTTCATGTGCAAATTTCTGGTGCAAAAAGAAAAGGAATATAAAGTGCACATGTAAAGTGCACCCTGCTGGGAGGTTTCTATCTGGAAGCACCAGAGGGTTTCTAAGTAGTACATTTGTGCATAGTAACAAGAAGGAAAAATGTCTGTCTGGCTTACTTTTAAGTGGTGTCTACATATCTATACTATGTACACCTAGCAGCTGCTACACAAACACATTCACTTTCTACATGTATCATTTATTTATAACAGGCAACAGCAAAGAAAACAATGCCACACTGTGCAGGATTTAGTGCTCTATAAAGTAAATATTCACAACAGTCTACAAATCTTGACACAAAATTGTAAAATGCTGGTAACTGAATTAACAAAATGGTAATCTACCCTCCAAACTACAGAGTAGGCCTGCGTTCTGTCTCAATAGTCAGGCTCAGTGCGCTCTCCTCTCCCCTCCTCTTCTCAATTTGTTCTTCTACTCTCCACATTCTCTTCTCCCTCTCCAGGATGCACTCTCTCCAGATTTGTCTGTCTCTTCTTATTCTTGCATAATTATCTTGCAAAATCAATTATGTTTTTAGGCCCAGACACATGAAGAGAGGAGGACCGCACACCAGGGTTGGAGAGGTGCTGACCATTGATGAAAATGTACAAACTTGAAAAAAGATGTCAGGAGCACACTCTAAGACTCCATGCAAAAATGTTTTCTTTTATTCAAGTACCAACGTTTCGACCAGACCGTCTTCATCAGGGTACCCTGACTACTTGAATAAAAGAAAACATTTTTGCATCGAGTCTTAGAGTGTGTGCCTGACATCTTTTTTCAAGTTTAGGCCCAGACACACCAAACTGTCATCAAAGAACTAGTGGTGATGAAGGCAAAATGTTGTCACGTCGCCTGTGTCCTGGCCAAAAAGTTATGCTTGAACATACTGCAAAGACTACAGACAACTATGGCAAGAAGTGGGTGGAGTAACGTCAAAATCCTGTGTCCTGATTCGTAGGTATCTTTTATTTTGAACTGGAGAGCAAATAGGAAGCCTCAATTTATGTTTTTACCCACCTCCTCATTAGCATTTGGTGTCACTAGTGTGACTAGTGCCCATTTTGGCTTCCACTAGTAACGTGTTTTGCCTCACTAGTTAACTAGAAAAGTCAAAATACACTTCAACTAGTAAGCATGTCAGCATCACTAGTTCAACTAGTAAACATTTTAGATCTCACTAGTTAACTAGTGAGCTCAATAAGGTGTTACTAGAGTAACTAGTGAGTATTTCAGCTTCCACTAGTTAAACTAGTAAACATTTTAAGCCCCACTACTTAACTAGTAAGGTCAATGAGACTTTTTCTAGTTTAACTAGTAAGGTGTAAATCCTTACTAGTCACACTAGTGATGATTTTGGCTCTTCCATGTGTAACTAGTGTAAAAAAAATTGAGGTTACTAGCAAACTAGTGAGGTTAATAGCTGCTACTAGTTAGCAAGTCAGAGCTTTTGCAGCTCACTAGTTCACTAGTAAGACTTTAAGCATTACTAGTTCAGCCCAGTGAGCCACCAGTCTGTCAAAAAGCTGACTAGTTTGGATTTTGGTGCCACTAGTATGGCTCTGTGGCTTCACTAGTCAGGCTTAAGTTGTTACTAGTTTGACAAAAGTGTCACTAGTTGCTGAAAAAGAATGACTAGTAAGACTCTTTGTTCAGCTAGTTGGACAAAATGTCTAACTAGTGTGACCAGATGTCCAACTAGTGCTGACAATAATCGAACTAGTGAACGACACACCTGATATCAAGGATATGGAATAAATGCTCAAACGGCTTGCCATAGACAACAGCCAACTAGCACATATGTTCTGTGCCCGTGTGAAAGAAATTAACTCTCTACACCAGCAGGCGGGTATAGTATGTATTTGCCATTCAAAAATACAACCATACGACTGACAGGAAGTATTCAAGACACTAGGTAATCAGTCAGCACATTAACAACGCAACCTGAAGTTTAAAGTACAAAATATATTTACTGTGCACTAGCAAATAATAATACAAGCAATTACAAACTATTTCTGCTCAACAGCTCAATGGCTAAAAAAAATAATATTAGTTTTGATCTTACTCCCTCTTGGCTTTAGCCACTTTTTTTACTTTCCTCATTTTCGTTGCTCTTCTTGTTCACTGAGCTTAAGTGCCAATCAGAGTGAGTTCATTCACCCTGTGCTGAACCTAGCACATTCAGCACCCTAGGCAAGGTTTCCCAAGTCCCTAGGTGGCTGCTTGTGTTGCCTAAAGGAAGCTCCGCCATTGCATTCCCCGACAGGCTCTGCAAGGTTTGATGCTGACTCAACATGCTGAAACGGCTGAAAAAGAATACGGTGGCCGACAAGGACAAACGCGATGCAAATAGAGAAACGCACTGTATAAGAAAACAAATGCAAAGGGAAAATGCTGCAAATACAGAGACGTGCTGCAAATAGAGAAACGCACTGCAAATAGAGAAACGCGCTGCATATGAGAAAACAAATGCAACGGGAAAACGCTGCAACGTGCTGCATATACTGAAACGTGCTGCAAGTAAGGAAACAAAAAGAAAACGCTACATATACACTCACACAATGGAAGTGCTCCAGGCCTTTAGGGGCAGTGCTGAGCTTCCTCCCGAGAGACAGACGAATGAGTGAGAAGAAGAAAGTTATGTTTGGAGGGAAGTTGGAGCCGGGACAGGCAACACAGAAAGGTACGTATCCTTTTTTATTTTTCTTTCTTTCTTGTTTTTTCACATGTGGCCCTCATCTTTTACTGTATAATGAAAGTGAAGCTGATTTACACAGCTGACATTAGTGTGCTAGAGACTTTGAGTTCTACAGAAGTAGTGTATCCGTAGTAGTAATGTTAGCTAACGTTACTGTAACTAACGTTACTTTCCGGGCCAACCCCGGGTTTCAGTTCAGACGCCTACTTTTCTGAACACTTCTTAATATATAATGCAGAGGTCATGATTATATTATAAACTTATTCATTATAGACTTTTAACAGCTCATATCATAAATAATTTGATATTAGTTTTTGGGTTATGAAATTAAATATTATCTATTAGTGTTTAGAGCTGAACCGCTGTGAAACAATCATGAAATAATGTTTTGTCTGATTTGCCTGCTGTCTATCAGCACTGAGCGCCGCCTCCTCCCATTCAGTCTGTACCGTGGACACAACGCTGCACTGCCCGAGTCTGAGGAGGAGGGCAGAAAAACACTTTTGCTACTCATAATGCATGGGCTGCAATAATCCAAGATCAGAGACTCAACGCAATTATAGGAAATATACACGAGTGGGATAAAAAAATGAAGGTAAAAGTGATGACATCCAGCAAGGACTTTCACTCAATGACGATGATTATGATGATAATAATAAATAATAGCAATGATAATGATAAATAATCTAACACAATACATTCATAAAAATGAAACACAAGAGCCTAACATAGGAAACAGATTATCATTACATTTATATTAAAATCCTAAAAACAAGGAAAATCAAATCAAATAAATCCACCATAAAAACACTTTCAAAACTTCTATTAAAGTTTTTTTAATGAATGTGGTTTTGATATGCTTTACATTTAGTTAAAAGGCACGTGTTAATATTTTGTAAGACAGCCAGGCTGTCATAATTCCTGCATACGCATGGTCTGAGGAAGTTCTAAATTTGTTTGCAGAATTAGGCCCAATGTGTACAGGTCCACAAGAGATGGCAGATTGCAGCTGAAGGTCTTCTCTGCAGACTGGATAATGTGCTGCAGCCTGTTCTTGCTGAAAAATGCTGTCTCTTTATCTTTTTCTCCCTTTGTTTGTCAGGGTCAGCATCGGACAGCCCCACAGAAGAGGATCTGATTCGGAAGTATTTCCATCTAAAGAAAGAGAAGAAAATGGAAATCAATAAAATGTAACACATCTACATAATCTGTCATTTGACTTTATATGAGTCTGCATGGTCATTGGTGTGTCAGCATACCTTCACTGTTTTCTGTTCCTTCTTAGACTTAAAACATGTCTTTGAAAAGAATGTCTTTCTCTCCCTCTCTTTTATTTCCCTAATTTTAAGAAAGGACTCTACACCAGACCTTGCTGCTACAGTGAAAATAAGAAAAGACAGGAATGAGACATTAATTACTCTTTTATTTATTCATTACTCCTTTATTAACTCTTTTTAAAGGGGACTTACCATGCAGTGCATTGCATTGCATGCATACATTTTTCCTCATTACATATATATAATATACATGTATGTATATGATGTTAAAATATCGGCTGCTCATATTATACATGGTCAAAGTTTCAAATAATGGGGTAAAATAAAATACGTAAAAGTAATCCCTGTGAGTAGAAAGCACAAGCCTCAGAGTGCTCTGAATGCCAGCTGATGTCATCTCGCAAGTCCACATATTCCATATTTCATATGCTCACATGCACGTGGTTTCTATAGTTTGTTTCCGTTGCTCCAGAAGAAAAGGAGCAGGACAGAGTAGGCTCATCGGGATCTAAATAGCTTTTGTGGCTTAAACAGTTGTCATCTCTTCACAGCTTAACTTCTTTTTGCCCTCTGCACCTCTGCCCGTTACATTTCTTTTTACACACCACCTCTGCTCTCCCTTTCACCTCTCTCCACCTTCCTCTTATTCAAAAGCCCATCACTGATCAATAAAGTATCCAATCATATGTGGAGACAAGGTTGAAAATAAACTAACGTTAAATGCAATCAAATCCCTGGGGTGTCAGAGAAAGTACGTTAGTTACAGTAACGTTAGCTAACATTACTACTATGGATACACTACTTGTGTAGAACTCAAAGGCTCCAACTTTCCTCCAAACATAACTTTCTTCTTCTCGCTCACTTGTCTGCTTTTTATGTTGATACGTCCATTGTCTGTCTCTTGGGTGGAAGCTCAGCACTGCCATTCCCCCTCCAGAGGCCTGGAGCACTTCCGTTGTATGAGTGTATGCAGTGTTTTCTTTTTGCATTTGTTTTCTTATTTGCAGTGCATTTCAGTATATGCAGCACGTTTCTGTATATGCAGCGTTTTCCAATTTGAGGTGGAAAAACAATGGATACAAATTTTGAATACTTTAGCTTTGGCCATGTTGCCCACCCTGCTTTGTGGTATATTACAGCATTTTGTGACATACTCTCATTTTGTTGCCAGGAGGCAATTAGCCTAGCCTTAAGGTTCTGTGTGACATTCAGGGCATTTATATAGCAGCAAACCAATATTTGCCATGTAAAGTTATAGTTGAGTAATGGCATCCTGAGCATAGAATGAAGTCATGTGGTCTGCTGCAGTTGGTGCTCCAACTGTGCGCACATGTTAGTGCATGTATATCCTACTGGCTAGCTCATCACTGCTGCTGCTTTTTACTGTGCTCATATGGTGGTTAAGGCAGATATTGGCAGGGCGTAGTCATGAAAAGCGTAGTCACGAAAGTGTAGCGCCCACCTCCTGGTTCTCTCCTGGTTAGCACTGTTAGCTCTATCCGCACTATTGCCATTGTTTAGCGCTGTTGAAGTTAGCACCATTAGCTGTTCGCCGCCAGCATAGCCATCACCATGAGACCCATGTCCAGACAAGTCATATGCTCTGAATTACGCATAGAGCCCCTTTAAAGTCAGGTTTCATATACATACATGACGTAAATGAGACAGTTGTGTCCTGCTATTTTATTTCCCTTCTTGTTCCACAGAAAAAAAGTTCTTTGTTCACTTCATCTTTTGCATTAAATTGTTGAACAGATATGAGTTATGTTTTGACACAGTCAATATTCCTGTCATTTTATATGGGTTAGTCACATGTTTCTACCCTTGCTGCACACACTGCATCAATGCCTATTGTATATGAGAGAGTTCATCTGACAGTCAAACATTACTTCAGGGTCTGTGTATAGCAAGAAGTAAAAACTGTTGTAATGATGATGTGGGGCAAAGATAGTATGGGACACAAAACACAGAGCATTAACCACAATAAAAAGAGATATTTTTGTTATGTCTCATATATTACCCAAGGGGAGATTTTGTCTTCGATGTCTGGATGTTCAGGGTTCAGGGTCAGAGAGACTGCATGAGGTGGGAGCTTACAGAGGCAGACTGTCATGCAGCTGGAAGCCATGTCAGACAGGGCTGATCGAGTTGAGGACTCTGTGTGTGTGTGTGTGTGTGTGTGTGTGTTGGCTGCTCCAGAATTTCCAGAAGAAAATTTGGTTGGTGTAAGTGAGTATGTGCTGTTACAAAGAACACAAACAGTTTTTTTCAACAATACAGTTTAGAGAAAACAATACTGTTTTGAGATGATTTTTTAAAATCTGTTTATTGCTATAGCTAAAAAATGCTCACTAGAGGGCGCCAATTGCACGTGAGAGGCCAAGCACTATTGGTGTCCACTTCACTTAAAATTTCAGAGTCAGAATCAGCATTATTTGCTAAGTAGGGCACGTGCGCACATGCAAGACATTTGATTCAGGGTTGTATATATTTTACCTGTAAGTTGAGTGCAGTGTTACAGGGTTGCTTCACAGACATTGTTCCTGGCACTGGACTGGTGTTAACTGTTCATCATAGAAACGGTCTGTGGAAAGAAACTGTTTTTATGTCAGGTTGTTTTGATGTACAGTGTTCTATAGTGCCTACCAGAGGAAAGAAGTTGGAACAGGTTGTGTTCAGGATGTGATGGTCTGCAGTGATATCACCTGCCCATTTCCTGACTTTGGAGGTGTAAATGTCCTGGATGAAGGGCAGGCTGACACCAGTGATTTTTTTTATAGTCCTGACTGTCTGTTTTAGTCTGTTCAGGTCTGGTTTGGTGGCTGATTTGATTCAGTTCTTTGGATTATTTCACTAAAATATTTTTTAAAAATCATTTTTTCACAGTTGCTAATGATTTTCAGTAAGTATTTCTCCTTTTAAGGTATGGAACTAAACTCTGCTGCCTTAGATTTTGAATATTTATTACTCCCACCAAGCAGACACACAGCGTGAGCCACACCATGTTGCCATAGTATGGCACCGATCTTTCCTCCATCGCTTTTGGTGAAATATCTTCAATCTAGAAGTTTCCTGTCTATAAATTTTGAGTAGTTCATTTGATGTGTGTTTTCCCTTCTCAAACTGTTCATATTACTCTTATGAATTAGAGAGGGCTGAAAGGGTAAAACTGCAGTAGATTATTACACAAAAAAAGAAGATGGGATGAGAGATAAGTCTGAAAATAAACAGAAGCTGTCAGAAGGTCCACATGGTGGGCAGTTTCTATCACTACTGACAAGTGGCCTCATTATCGTGGTAAGTCAAATAGTGGTTAGGGTACTCATGTGAAACATAAAAATATAATGTCACAGAAGAAAAAATCTATTAAATGTATTTGTGAAATACTACTTAAAGACTACCAGTAGTTAATAAACTTTATGAAATATTTAAACTTGGGCCTCATTCACTAACGTGCGTAGAAATGATCTTACTATGCACACAAAATAAGTGTGCATGAAGAATTACCATTGGATTTATGATATGTGCACACCAGCCTGTTACATATGTTATATGTTGCATATTAATGTAGCATCAATGTTTATAAAGTAAGCTAGTATTTGCCTAGGTCCAGACTTTTGAATCCACCCACTCCACCCAGTCTGATAAAAAAACAAACATACAAAAAAAAACAACAACCACTGAGCGCCACATTTTGACTCAATTAGTCAATGAGTGCCACCAGAGGGACTAATGCCAGTGTCAAAATGTTGTCAAGCATTGTCAAGCGGTGCAGCAGAGCCAATAAGGAGTAATAACAACAATGGCAAGAGCTGTGGACACAATAGATGCTGCATACCCAGCAAAACAGGCATGTTGGCATGACTATGTATTAGCTGAGTTATAATCTAAAGCAAATAGTCGTAAAATCATCCTAATATGTCACAGAGACGAAGGAATAATGTTCATATAACATACTGATCTCACCGACAACAATAGTACGGCCAGAATATTCGCATTTAAAAAAACAATTTACGGTCCGCAAATCATGTTTATGTTTTGAATTTGTGTTTTGGCCTGTTGCGCCACCCGCCGCCGTCTACCAGTCACACACTCAGTAGAGTCTCAGCATCAGTTACAGTTACGACTGAGCTACAGCAGCACGGCAAGCAGCATTAGCAGTGTCCCGGTACATAGCATTAGCAGCCGGCTCCTCCTCAGCTGTATCCCGGCAGCAGCATTAGCAGTGTCCCGGTACATAGCATTAGCAGCCGGCTCCTCCTCAGCTGTATCCCGGCAGCAGCATTAGCAGTGTCCCAGTACATAGCATTAGCAGCCGGCTCCTCCTCAGCTGTATCCCAGCAGCAGCGTTAGCAGTGTCCCGGTACATAGCATTAGCAGCCGGCTCCTCCTCAGCTGTATCCCGGCAGCAGCATTAGCAGTGTCCCAGTACATAGCATTAGCAGCCAGCTCCTCCTCAGCTGTATCCCAGCAGCAGCATTAGCAGTGTCCCGGTACATAGCATTAGCAGCCGGCTCCTCCTCAGCTGTATCCCAGCAGCAGCGTTAGCAGCAGAGAAGGCGGACTTGCTCAAACCGTCCGCTGGAAAACCCTTAGATCAAGGACGCGGTGACGCAGCCCTGCCACGGCAGCTGCCCGTGGGCAAACAAATCAGTCTCCAGCGTGCCACTGTCCAGCAACCTCGAATCTGTAGGGGAGGGGGGGCGGACACGACGCGCAGCAGTGTTTTGAATTTGAGTGCAGTAACCGTTTTGGCCACATTCTTACATACAGCGCCTTTAAAATGACGTTAGATTTAAGCAGGTGTGTTTGTCTCTAGTGATTGGTTAGGGAATCCTCCTCCCCCACAGAAATTGGTTAGAGAGGATGTAATGTCAGACTGAAGTTGGAAACAGAGTGTAATGAGTTGACAATTCTGTCCAATAGGCAAAGCTAGTACATACGGGAACTGCCCATTGGTTCGACAGCCCATTGGTTCGACATCCCATTGTTCCGACCATATTAAACTCATTGTTCCTAAGTCCGTTCCGAAATCATCATGATGCCCTGTGGTCTGGTTAGGTTTAGGCACAAAAACCACTTGGTTAGGGTCAGGAAAAGATCATGGTGTGGGTTAAAATGAAAAAGAAAGTGACAAACACATAAGCCGTGAGCCTGCTCCGCCTCAAGCCGGTCGCGACGCACCATACGCCCGCCGCGAGCTGTTCAGCACTGCGGACAGTCGGACTAATGGGATGTCAAATCAATGGCATGGACCCGTACATACAATATACACTCATCAGCCACTTCAGTAGATACACCTGTTCAACTGCTCATTAACGCAAATAGCTAATCAGCCAATCACGTGGCAGCAAATCAGTGCATTTAGGCATGTAGACATGGTCAAGATGACCTGCTGAAGTTAAGAAACTGCTGATCTACTGGGTCCGAAAGAGAGAAAATATCCAGTGAGTGGCAGTTCTCTGGGTGAAAATACCTTGTTGATGCCAGAGGTCAGAGGAGAATGGCCAGACTGTTTCAAGATGATAGAAAGGCAACAGTAACTCAAATAACCACTGATTACAACCAAGGTCTGAAAAGACCATGGCCTCTAGTTTCCTGGCGCGGTGCAGGGTGGCGCAGGGTGGCGAACCCGGCGCGGAGCTAGTTTCGAGCAGCTCAACCCGAGGTGCGCTCAGTTTGGTAGTTTGGCAGACCGAGGTGCACTGAGATGGCTGTGGCAGGGCAGCAGGGGGAGGTGTTGACAGATCCAGCTTGGCGCAGTGACAGTTTTGTGCCAAAAGGCTTCGCCGAAGGTGCGCTAAAAGCTCGCCAACTGAAGAGCAGAGCGCAGCCGGTGTAAGTGGAAGTTTGTAGCTATGCCAGTGCGCACGGTGTGCCAAACTTGCAAAATCTGCCTGGCCACACCCAGTTGGCGAAACTAGAGGCCCATCTCTGAACCAACAACACGTTAAAGCTCTAAGCAGATGGGCTACAGCAGTAGAAGACCATACCGGGTGCGACAGTTCACACGGGCTCACCAAAACTGGACAACAGAAGACTGAAACAAAATGTTGCCTGGTCCGATGAGTCTCAATTTCTGTTGCGACATTCAGATGGTGGCGGAAACAACATGAAAGCATGGATCCATCCCGCCTTATATCAAGGTTTCAGGCTGCTGGTAGTGGTGTAATGGTGTGGGGGATATTTTCTTGGCACACTTTGGGCCCCTTAGTACCAACTGAGCATAATTTAAACACCACAGCCTACCTGAGTATTGTTGCTGACCGTGTCCATCCCTTTATGACCACAGTGTACCCATCTTCTGATGGCTACCTCCAGCAGGATAACACACCATGTCACAAAGCTCAGATCATTTCAAACTGGTTCCTTGAATGTGACAATGAGTTCACTGTACTCCAATGGCCTCCACAGTCACCAGATCTCAATCTAACTGAGCACCTTTAGGATGTGGTGGAACCGTAGATTCGCATCATGGATATGCAGCCAACAAATCTGCAGCAACTATGTGATGCTGTGATCATGTCAATATGGACCAGAATCTCTGAGGAATGTTTCCAGCACCTTGTTGAATCGATGCCACAAAGAATTAAGGCAGTCCTGAAGGCAAAAGGGGTCCAACCCATGACTGGCAAAGTGTGCCTTATAAAGTGTCTGGTGACTGTACAAACTCCATATATGAGCTTTTTCAGATTTTTTTAGGGAATTTCTATCATATTTCTGCTTTTCAGCAGTATTTTGAGATTCAGTTCAGCTTTCGGCATTTACATTAGTTATCTGCAGTAAATGCAATTAGCTGGTTACTTAATACATTTGGCCAATGCATTAGTAAATTAATGGTTTTAAATATTGTTATCTATTAAAGTCTTTTGTAAGGAATGTAGTTTTAATATGCCTTGCATTTAGTTAAAAGGTGTGTGTTTACATTTTCTAAGACACCATGTGTGTACACATGGTCTGAGGCCATTCTAAATTTGTTTGCAGAGGACGAATAAGTTCAGTTAATAAAATATTGATGAGTCCTGGGTTAGTGAGTGAAATGTTTGTACACACGGTTTAAGCACAGAGTTTGTATGCAAGCATTGTTTGTCCCCTTGAGCAGAAAAGGAAAGTAGATTAGAAAGAATGAAACAAATTTATGAACAAAGCTGACAAAGGTTTGAGTACAGTATCTTATTTTGTCAGATGTGTCTTCTGGTCGGTTTCACTTTTACAAGTCATTCATCCTTACTCAGCTTCCTGATGACGTGCAATGTCTTTCCGGCTCTGTCCTGATTATCCACAACCATGTAAAGGTTTAAATTCTCCCACAGTGTGATCACACTGTGTTTTGAGACAAGCAGCCAAGGATAAAGTCAGAGTCACGAGACTTGATTGCCTAGAAACTACACATCTCACTACAGTAGTCCTACACACTTTGTGCAGTCTGCCCTTTAGTTCTCACTGCATGATAACCTGATTACACAGAGACAACGTGAGGAGTCAGGACACTTGAGGACACCGACTCAAGGTCCCCTCAGCAGCTATACAAGGCAAAGTCACACAGGGGACTACACACGTGACTGGTTCTGAAAACAAAGGCTGACACATGTCTGGGCAACATACAGTATTTCGGAGCAGAATAAGGCAACTGTAAGATGTGATTTCATTTAAATGCTTAGAGTTCAATAATAGTTACTGCTTGATTTGGTGTAAAAAAATGATTTTTGTTGAGCCCATTTTTTTATTTCACACACACTGTGTGCCTCAGACTGAGTTGAATATTGGAACAAAGTTCATTGTTAACAGGATAAGCCCCGAAGAAAGTCCTCCAGACAAGGCATCAAATCCTTTAATGGTTTTCTCTAGAGCACATTTTAAGTTGTGATTCCTCCATATCCAGCACGGAGCTGAACTCCAAAAAATCCCTGCAGTTTTCAGTACCAGATGTTTTCAGGTGGCTTCCCTCCAACAAGTCTTGGCATGTGTCCCGATGGTGAACTTTTTACAGATAATTTCATATGTTGATGTGGTTTAGTTTCAGAGGGTCTTCTGATTATAAACTTTAGTGTCTGTGATAAATATCATGTTATCGTATTGTATATTTGTTTAAATCATTACATCAGCTTGATTTTTCTGTGATAGCTATTTAGTCAAATCCAGGCTGATACTGCTAGTGTGGGTTGTAATGATTCAACATAGTAAAATCTGAGCAGCATGACAGAGTCTGTGGACACGTCACCCTGACCGCTGGGGGTGATGCAACTTTGGCCTAGGTGGTGTATTATAAAGTGTACAGGAAATACTCTGTGTTCTTGTTTCTCAAGTAGGTAAGCAATTGACCTATGGCTAAGCCACGCCCCCCTCCACTCACTCAGACAAAATATCAACATTAAGTGACCAGGCGCTATGGCAGGTGCCACAGTACACGGCATTTCTCAGGAGAGAATTGATGATTTTTAGAGACGTAACGATCAGATGTCATTGAGAAGTAACCAAAAGGGCCTAAATTACGCATTGGAGGGATATATTAATCATTGTCAATGAAGAAGGTCAATGAAAAGCTTAAATTACAAGCCAAAATTTACAGGTTGCAGTGTAAGCGTGATAAACCGCATCTTGTTGCCATCACCATCAAAGACAACAAGATAAAGGATCAGCAATGTTCCACTGAAGTTAAGGTTTTTGGCTCAGAATATGAGAAAAGAATAACGGCCTTTTTACCATCTTTACCAAGAGTGTCTCTCCGTTAGTTTGGTGCTACAGTATTTACACTGAATCATTCAGCATAACGTTTGCCAACCTTTGTTATCTCTGCGATTATAGATAAATTAATGAAGCTAAGCTCCAGAAGTTAACGTTAGCTTAACTAGAGCCCTTTGGACAACAGCTAACAATGATGTACGATCACCAAAGTACAAAACTAGAACAAAACAGGCTAATGAACTCCTAGCAAACAAGGTGACATGATGAACATTGCAGCTAGGAGCTAACGTTAGGCTAACTTCAGCTAACGTTAGCTAGAGATGTTAAAGATAACTTTATATTTCTTTCCAGCAAAGTGACAATATGTTGCCTCAAACACAATGTTGTCTTACCTTAAAACAGATGAGGACATCATTGTTAATCTTATTCACATTGAGTTGATGTTGTGGTCTACCTATTGCACAACTTTATCCAAAGGAAACACTTTTCTCAGTTGAGATGTGGTTAAGGAAATGGTAAAAAATACACCCTGTCGCCCAGCCTCTCAGGATACCTTGTGTCGGTGTTGCATGTACCCCATGCACACCATTTGACCATTTTTAAACTTCAAATCTCAGTAAAAGCTCATAAAACTGAATGAAACTGAAACTGACTTTCTGTAATGCATTTCAATGAACGTCCAGGCAGAGAATGTCCGAGTGTCTGGGAATGGCTATACACACTGTAGGCGGCAGTAGCTCAGTCCATAGGGACTTGGGTCGGGAACCGGAGGGTCGTCTGTTCGAGTTCCCGTTCGGACCAAATATGGAGCGTGGACTGTGGCTGGAGAGGTGCCAGTTCACCTCCTGGGGCACTGCCGAGGTGCCCTTGAGCAAGGCACCAAACACCCCCCAACTGCTCAGGGCGCCTGACCAAGGCAGCCCCTCACTCTGACATCTCTCCACTTTGTGCATGTATAGGTCCTGTTTGTGCATGTGTGTGTCTTTCTGACCTGTGTGTTAATGACAAAAAGAGTGAAAAAATTGAATTTCCCCTATAAAATTTAAATTGTCTCATAGCGTCTGAGGGCGGGGTTTAGCCATAGGTCAATTGTTAGTGGAAAAGCACACGAAGAGGATCAAAGCGTATTCTCACCTAACCTACATTACGTGCAATGGCAAGGGGCATGCTATTAGCTAGTTTTAGCATTAGCTAATGCTAGGTAGATACAGTTTATAAAGTTTTTTACTGCTAGTCATTGTGTTGTGTGCTAGAAATGATAACACTACTTCTGTGTCAAGTTGAAAATGTTTGAAAATTTCTTTCAGATTTATGTGATAAAGTTGCCACTGTAATTTTTTTAATGATGTTTAGATGGGGGACAGTAAGGGCCATGGCAAAACCTTCAACTCTTGCCTGTTAAGGGAATCTTGTGGGTTTTGAGGCGTGTTTAGGATCATTGTCCTGCTGCAGAAGCCATTCCCTCTTCATCTTCAGCTTTTTTACCGATGGTGGGATATTTGCTTCCAGAATTTGCTGGAATTTAATTGAATCCATTCTTCCCTCTACCTGTTCCCATAACTCTACTATCTCATATATTACATTTTAAATTATTAAAACATATTTAAATTCATATATTTATTTATATTTAACTGCCACTGCACATGGATTGTGGGTTGTATCAAGAACATTTTACACATAAACATACTCCTGCCCCCAGTTTTTCAAGAAAATTGTCTTAATTTTCACAAGAAGGTGTGGGGGAGGGGTAACACATGGTAAATAACTACTTAATTAATTCACCATGACCTGGAAAATACTAAAGACACACTGAAATGACCAAGCTATCAAGAAGAATGAGGACTGGTGGTCGGGGGACAACAGCACAACAGATGACCTGCTTCAAGGTCTGATGAGAGATGGGATGGATGGGTCAGTGCTCACTTATTGTTGATGTTACTTATTGTCATCTATCCTTTGTTTATGTCAAGCTATTCATGAATGCATAAAGTTTGCTTTAAAGGGAAGCATGAAAGTTGGCCAGGGCTAATGTCTGTCAAAGCACAAAAGAAGATGACATTACCAGTCCATCAAGGTCAAGGCTGATGGGAAGGGGGCAGAGTTAATCTGTCCTGGAGGGGGTGGGGGCAATCTGCAACTAAAGACTCAGAAGACAGGATGCACATTGACAATGGGCCAGTGACTCTGGGACAGTGTGTCAGTCAGGGGCCGCTCTCAGGAGGGTAGACCTCTCCATGTTAACATCTGTTCCAAAGCACAACATAATCCCCTTGTATTTAAAATTCATCGTTTCCTCCTTCTGCACAAACAAAGCTCCCCTCTTAGACTGTTTGCATTCTCTGGTATCCTTAATTGTTTAACATTAACTACAGATCTGTGGTTTTGTTAAATTGTATTAAATAAATGACCAACATTTTCTGATAATCATCTGAGAAATGAAGTATCTAGCACATCTAACAAGATGTAAATAAAAGCTTTGCTCACTGGATCATGTCTGGATTTTTTTGTGTTCATATTTTTCTGTAATTAATTTGTACTTTTGCACTATATAAACCAAACCCCAACGAATACTGCATATATTTCATTCTCCATTATCACTCAGTAATGCAATGCTGTCTTTGTATTATCATAATGAGAGTATAGCTGATAAGAAGTGTCATCAGAACAATAGCTAGTAGGCTAATCTCAGTAGGAGCTGAGGCCAGGCAGAGATTTGGTGTGCATGTGGTGGTGGTGGTGGGGGGGGCGTACTTGGTGCACACATGGCACCGGGGTGAGCCTAATCACGGGCTAGCAGAAATCCTCACAAATGGGGAGGGGGATGGGGGCTGTCCCAGGGGTGACTCATTTAGATTTCGAAGAAAGCATTTTGTTCCAGTAACACACTCGGCCTTTGCCCAGACATGAAGCTTCATCTTTTCTTTCTTTTTCTTTTTCTTTTTTTATTGTTGCACAGCTGAGATAGCCGAGGAAACGTCACCTTGTAGCTGCCCTGACACTTGGTTCAACTGGTTTATAATAAAGTGGACAGTTTCATTCCTCCCATTTCCTTGCTCCTGCAGTTTCTGTGGATTACCGGGCTTTTCCATTGTTCAGCCTGTCATGAAGCCACAACAGTGTGGCACTCCTTTCCTTCCCCTTACTGTGCAGTCACTGGAAAATCTACGGTGTGTCTGCATGGTACATATAATGTTCTAACAAACCTGTAAAGCCATCCTTGTAACCCACAATGATTATGACTTCAAGAGACAACTTGTCTGGGTACATTTTTTTCTTTTATAGTATAGATAGATAGATAAATAGATAGATAGGACTATAGAATATATAGGACAGTATACCCACCTCCCTTTTAGTAACCTATCCATCTACCTTGTAGTACACCTACCTCATCAACAACCACGACACCACTGAAAACAGCGTAATACTGTCACCCGTTTGGAGTGGTCTTTCTTTTTAACTGGTAAATTAAGTCCAAATTTTTTCTCTCTTTTAGCTCTGTTTTTGGTCTCCACCAACAACCTACAGCCCTGTCTCTGAGAAATTCAGCATGTTCTCATTCTGAGCTCGTCAAATAGCTGCTTTGTCAGTGATGTGGGTGTTGGATAGCGACACACAAAAGCACCTTTCGCAGCGGTATAATACGCACTGGGTGGCAGCACTTGTAAACACAGTGATCACAAACCCAAGTCATCAAATACCAGCGCTATGTCAGTGTACGTCCACGTAAGATAACAACACGCAAAGGCACCTTCTGCAGAGTTATGACACACATCAACCGCCATCAGTAACAGTGTAATGAATGTAGCTGGAAAGCCCAGAGAGAGGTTGGAGGGGAGGTGGATAGGTCCAACAAACCTGAAACTTTCACTCAAGAGCTGTCTGTTAATTTCTTCTTCTTCTTTGTTTGTCTTCTTTTGTTGCACAAGGAAATAATCATAAAAAAGGTGTTTACTGACATTGTAAGTTTATTTTGAAAAAGACTATATGCATTTAAGAAGCAGAAACTTCACAGTTCCTGTGAAAACAGAAGTGTACTTTGAAAAGACACGATGCATGTAACAAACATAAATTGACACAGCGTCCTTTATGTCAACAACAGATGCAGGAGGCTTCCTAGCACATCATCTGTAGACCCGCAAGACCACAGACAAAGCAGGGATCTTGACAAGGTGAGATGAGAATGCATTGAGAAATTATACTCATATTCACTTAATTCAATAAAGGGTGAAACATAATGCAGAGCGAATTATGTTTTCTATGAATATAATGAGGAAATGTTGATACTTAATGTACCCAGCAAGTCACAAAACTTTTGATACTGAACATACTAACAAAATGTTCTCTGGCTATGTATTTCAGCGTTTTTCCACCAAAATAAGCTATTTTGGAATACACTACCCACTCATACATTTTTTTTTTTTTTTTTTTACTTTGCTTTAACATTAAACCAAAATCATGACATTTCCGTAACCTTAACCAAAGTTCTTTTGTTGCCTTAACCTAAGACAGGAGTCTAGACACAAACCCAGGGTTCTGGTGTCAAAATCCTGCATTTTGTACACCCGCCATCCTCCCCAAACAACTCCTTATGATGCGTACATGGTACATAAATGTAGTATTTTGTTACACTAAAGAAATGCTGTCTCTGAACATAGTCCAGACAGTGATTACACTGCCACAACAGCATAATTAAGTAAGTAATTTGATAACATACAGGTTTAATTTCTAGGAGAGAGGATCGACTCCTGAGGGAAATATCTCGCTCTTTAGCTGCTTAATGCTTCACAATGTTTACCAGCTGGTCTCATTTAATGTGTCTGCAGGTAATGTGCAGTGGGGTTTATCAAAGCTTTTTCTTCATGGATAAGGCAGCTATGCTACTGCTGCTGGAAATGACACAGATGAGAGCTGTGAGAGTGAACCAAAACAAAAAGCTGCAGCTGCAAAATAAAACAAGGACTCTAAAATGCTCTGTAGAGTCAGGTGCTAATTCTGTGTGGGTTTGGCACAAGAAGAGATCCCTTTTACATTACACATGGCTGTACGATACATTGTTAATACCCCTTTTCCACCCAAATTAGTGCGTATATGGGTTTTTTAAACATGGGTAAACCTGCTAAAAAAATACACTGTAGACTCTTTGTCCATTACCAGTAGTGCAGACAAGCATGCATTCCTGTTTTCTTTGTTTGTTTGTTGTTGTTTGTTTACTGTGTTTCACATTTGGTATCACGGACAGGCTGGAAAACAGGTTAGTAAACAGCAGAAAGCAGCTTGGAGGTCAGTGAAAATGTTACGGTGGCTACTTATTTTTATATTTTCCTTACTTATTCAGTCTGTCTTTCAAACTCAGTTTAGACTACTTTAGAACAATGTTTGAGTGCTGCTTGGGTAGAGATAGACAGTATTTTGAGGTGGCACACCATTGCATCATGCCTGTCAAGGAGCTAAAATTAGCACGTTAACTTGGGTGATGTATTTCCATCAATTACGATCAAAGACGGAGCAGATAAATAGCCATGCCATTCGTAACCTTTAAAAGCCCGATGTTAGCAGGTCATAGTGAGTTTTTTGTGAAAGGGGAAAGGGGGCTTAATAGAGAGGTGAAGTTTTTTATTTTTTTAAACTGTTTTTTTTTTCCATTTAAATTGTGCTATGAATTACACATGTAACATTTGTCGATTTAAAAGATCATTTTTACAAGTCAAGAAAGTCACAGTTTGATATAGGTTTGTTGTTATACCATTTAGTTATGTGTGAAAAACTCAGCTCAGTAAACCATATTACTCATCTTGTACAATTAGGCTACGTAACTAACACCAGTTAGCTAGTTAGGTTACTCAGCTATGTTCCATGTACAGTGTAACTGTATCTTACCTGCTGGATAAAACACATCAGGTAAGATACAGTACCTGATGTGTTTTATCCAGCAGGTATTATACAGTTACACAGCAGCTCTTTGTCTTCTTTTTGAGAACCAAAGGAATGAGCAAGACCATATTGCTCATGTGGGTAACTCTATATCGAAACGGCATTATAGCGTCAGGGTATCACATTCACACTCAGACCTTGTCACATAAAGTTCTGCTCGTTACATGCATCGTCTTTTTTCAAAATATACTTCTGTTTTCACAGGAAATGTAAAGTTTACATCAAGTCTCTTTCAAAATAAATACACTACATTGGAACAACATCACAAATTGACGTCTATTTTCCTTTAACTACAAACGCACGTTACGTTTTGCCAGCACTCACACATAGATGGGTTTAGTCAACAAAAGCATGTGGCTGGGTTTAGGAAAAAAGAACAGGAATTTGCTTTAGAATCTTATGGGAAGTGAACACTGGCCTCCCAGGTGAAGGTCTGTTAGACCCTTCCACTACACCTCCCACCTACCCTACTTGGACTTTCGCCACCTTAACTTTCGTTCTTGTCCCGCCACGTTCCCCTCTGATGCCAGCTGCATATCATGCCAACATGAAAGGACAGCTTTTTTCATCAGTGTCTGACACCAGAAGTCACTGCCCAAGCACTGGATTTCAATGACTTCGGAGTGAGACGGGGTTGTTCAGTGAGAGACAAAGCTATGACATAACTGCAACTTCATTTGAACTACCTATTTTCACAGCCTTTACTTCAACAGTTGTACAATGGACTGCAACTTTCTTGACATGTGAAATTAACTTTCAAATTGACAAACATCGTTGGCAGGCAACACATTCTCACTCCAACCACATAACATCATAACAACATTTGGTCTCAGACTTTCCACATGAGACCGGGTGTGTGCAGGCTTACAGTTCAAAGGTGATCAAAAAACAATTTTTCTCTTGCCATTAACGACCAATATATTTTTACCTCAAAAAAGTCCCATGGTGATTTGCTGGAAGGGAAGGGACTTCACCTCTATGTAAACATATTGGTACAGCTTGAAAAATACTTTAAGCTATATAAGTCAGAGTTCATGATGATGGGCCATTTTACCACCCAAAGCTCCTTCTCAGCTAAAATATATGCAAATCTAGCCTCATAATTCAACAATGGAAAACAAATAACATTTTTCTAACATTGTAAAATAATACCCCACAGTAGGTCTCTGCTTTATCACTGCATAAATACATTGTGCATATGTCCTATAAAGGGCACATTAGACATTTCAGACACAGTAATAGATAAAGACAGTCGACATGTAGTGTGCACAGTGTAATATTTGTGTGAACGGACATGTTTCCTACCAGTTAATCTATACACGGGTTAAACTTCCATAATGCAATGTAAACCTTAAACTATAACACACAGGATAAAATGAGAAATTGTTGAATGACCATTTCGCCTGATCTCTTTAGCCAGCGCTCCCCAGTTGGCCAACAGCCGTGTTGCGCACTGAGGCAGCGGCAGAGGGGGATTCATCTGTCCCATCCTGACTGTGTGGACGGCAGCGGGGAAGAGGAGGAGGAGGAGGAGGAGGAGGCGGAGAGTGTGGATGGATGGGACTGACTGACTGACTGTGTGGAGTGCGGGAGACGAGGTTATTATGCCGAACAGGCAGCTGCTTCCCTTCCTGGACTTTTCAGCTCGGTCTCTGATGAACTCTGCAGAACCAACTCTTCTTCCCTCGCGAACCTCTTATTCAGTGTTAGTCCGCTTTTAGGGAGAGAGGTGGATTTATCTGACTGACCCGGTGCCGGCTGACGCGCTGCGCGCAGACAATAAGTGGGAGCGATCAGATCACAACAAAAGACATAAGGTGAGAAACGAGTCATTTCCATACAACAGAACAATTCAGAGCTTATGTGGCATTTATCTTTTGTTTTAGAACAACATCCTGTTCTGTGATCACCTGTAGCAGCTTTACTGGCAGGTTCGTTTTGTTATCTTGCATTTTTAATAACTTGCACACTTATTTCTCCAAGGCTTGGGCACTTTAAACGTGTATTTGCGTTATTTGTCGACTTTAAATGCTCTGTTTTATGCAGCATTTCTATGGAGAAACGTCGTTTGTGCTCATTATTACTCACTTCATCCAAAACACCGCTCATATGCTCTGAGTAGAAATGGACGCACGCCTCCTGTAAACATACATGTGTTTTACTTGCCCTCTGTTACCTGAATGTCAGCTACTGTTGACATGTCAGCATGTGTGCTTTGCTGATCAGAAACTTCTACTGGAGTTGTATTGGTTACTTTTAGAACAGTTAAGGCACATTGACAGGAGACTGTGGACACATTATGCACCTTAAACTGAAAGAATGGGAGGAAAGTACTTCTGTGATGTTTTTAAAGTAAAAACTGAATCTTCTGTCTGCTTTGGCTCTGTGGTCAGCCAGTCTGCTCTCCTCTGTGTGAATATCCTGTTTCCTGGACAAAACAAACAATGGGGAGGCAGGCATATGATATCCTGTATGGGTCTTGTGTGTGTGTGTGTGTGTGTGTGTGTGTGTGTGTGTGTGTGTGTGTGTAATGCTGAGGTTGGCAAACAACACGATGAACACTTTCATACAGAGCTCTAAAAATACACATTATACATATAAAGTAATGTGTTCTGACACACAGCAGCACTGGCGTGAGGAAACCCTGTGACATGAGTCGTGTGAGTGATACAGAACAAAGGCCCAGGGCTGGTTTGTGTAGGTGACATTATTGAATTTGCACCCCATGAGAGCAACATGTGCTGTCTCTCTTTCTTTCTGACACAGAGACAAACTGCAAAGGCAGCGCTGCTTTGTGTTGACTTTAGTCTGGGATGTTCAGCTGCTTTTAATGGGGTCAGCGCTTCCGATTCAATAAAGCTATTAACCACCACAGAATATTCCAACGCTGCTGCTTGGCTCGGTACAGATAAAAGTGATTTGCCAATCAGGGTCCATTAATGACCTTATCCATATAGGCGGCCTATGAAAGAGTAAACAGGATTAAAGCCCACATCCAGTCAACCTGTGGAGTGTGACCTGAGCTGACGGTGTGTTCCCACCTCTCCTCAAAGCCTCTGTTTTGTGTTAAAAGTTGTTCATCAGCATTTTTCTTTTCCTTTCCCACACACATCTTGATTATTACTCTTCTCACAGAGATTTGAATGAGAGCATTTTGTCAGTTAGGCTATGTGATACTGTTGTCATGCAGGTTCACACAATTCAACACTTCTGCTGGAGAGCAAGTTCCTGCCAGACTGGTTCTGACAACAGATTTCCTCTGCTGAGAAAGATCAAACTCTTGATCAAAGTCTGGCATGTGACAGGTGGGAATGTGCTGTTTTGATGTACAGGTAACAGTATCAGTTAATGTACATGTTTTATATAAAGAAAATGAACCTATATCAAGCAGACTGGTGTCTGAAGGTGCTTCATGGGAGAAAGTCCCTGGCATGCAGTTTGTTCAGAATCAAAGCAGAAGAGAGACACTACATTAAAAGATACAATACATGAAAACTTAAAGGGGTACTGCAGAGATTTTAGTATTGCACCTACATAAAGTTGAGGGACTCACAAGGAACAGACTTTAAAAAAAACAACAACAATCAAAACTGAAGCAGCAGAGGCCAGAAAATCCTGACCTTTAGCCTCACTATAAGCCAAGCTCCACACAAAACCACTGGATCAGTTTAGCCCTCTTGACATCATCAGAGTGAGACTTTGGAGTGTTCCCTCCAGAGCACAGTGTCCTCCACAGAGGACATTGTTGTAAAATTGTTGGAATGCATCTTTAAGTCAAGATGATAACTGCTGAACAGCAGTCATTGCTAAATGCTAAATTCCTGTTAGCTAAACAGTAATTTAGGCCACATCCACACTAATACATTTTTGTTCTAATACACATAACTATTGCTACATATACGCTTTGTATCCATACTTCTCTGGCGTTTTACAGTCTCTAAAATGCAGACCTTTGAGTGCTGATCTCATTTTAGTTTGAAAACTTCAGGGTTGCGTCTCAGTCTGGACGGACGGAAACAAAGACTTTTGAAAAAATTGACACAGACACCCACTTTCGCTTCCCGATGGGTCTTATAAGTCACGACACGTCAAGCTAAAACATTATAGCTCGGTCTTCATACCTTTTGTGATTTGGTCCTTCTTGTGT
Organism: Epinephelus fuscoguttatus; assembly: GCF_011397635.1. Taxonomy (NCBI): domain Eukaryota; kingdom Metazoa; phylum Chordata; class Actinopteri; order Perciformes; family Serranidae; genus Epinephelus; species Epinephelus fuscoguttatus. Next base: position 43,040,491 of record NC_064752.1, read on the forward strand.
AGTTGTTCCTTTTCCATCGCCATGGCTTCCTACGGCGATGGATAATACTCCCGGTGCTGCTCTAATATGCCACGGGATTTTCTTTGTAACAACTCCCAATCTGTTTTCCACTGCCTTGACTGCCATATACTCGTGTTACTTTCAGTAGCAGATCCACCTCATCGTTGGTCTGAGTAAAGAAATATCTGGTCTTACTTTTCACTTTTTTCATAGCATGTTCTGAAACTAGGCAATCAACCACAAAGTAGACAATCTGCTTCCTGTTTATACTGGCACACGCATGTCCAGTGTATGTGAGTCATTTGATATCCGTTTTCTGGAGCGTTAGTAGAGATTATTTCTGACATGGTGCTAAAACACTCGTGTGTACACAACGAAAACATATTAGTGTGGCTTAGGGTTGTCAAAAATATCGATTTGTCGATATATATGGTGAATATTTGAAACGGTTTCAATATTCATTTTTGCAGTATTGATACACTGCTACTAACCACGGAAAGAAAAGTCAAAAGAGTCAAAACTCTATGCCCTTATATCAGTTACCCCTGTGGTATCAAAAATGGTAAAGAATATCAGTATTTTCAAGGTATTGTATCGCAGTTAGAATTTCCGGTATTATGACAATTATTATGATAACAGTAGTGTGGATGTGGCCTTAGTATTTATGGAGAATGCTAAGCTATTGTTAAAATTAACACAATAAGAAAAGTAGCAAATCTGAAAAAAGTCATTTCTTCTCTTTTAAGTTCCATAGTAAGCAAAAAGATGTCACATTACTCCTTGATAGACAGATGATGTCTCAGTGCAAGGCAAAAAAACAGTGCATTGCATTTGTCAGAGGTGGAAAACATGGAGGTTGTGGATTGGCACTTTAATGTATGTAAACAGGCCTGCTGCTGGAGGCCAATTTCAGGGGCAGGCACTGGAGTGTTTTCTAGATAATGTGTTTGTGGGTCAACTCTAATCAATAGACTTAGCAGTGGAAATCAATTTGGATCCAGTCCAGAGGGGGCAACTAAATGAAGAGGCTGCTGAGTGTGTTTAGTAAAAGGATTTGCTCCAAAAAGTTTTACCACAAATGTCTCAGTGCTCCTGTGTTTGCTGTAAATGTCCTCAGTGGTTCCAGAGCCCCCTGTAACATAATCACTGCAAACACAGTTCACACTGAAAGTTGTGTCAACAGGAATCTGTTCCTCATTGGCAGCTCAGCAGAGTACAGGCACTACATCTCCTTTTCTTGTTTCATGTCTGCTTTGTCTCCTCAGACAGGACATCCTGAGTAAAACAAAGAGTCTGGGCCTTAGTCTCACATGCAAAGCACAGACATTGTGAAATGTCCTGCATTCATTGTGCTTTCCAAAATTTACGATACACGAAATACAACGTGTGGAGGGTTTTATGAGACAAAAATAATGTTGTGTTTTGTTTGATTTTGAGAGATTCGGTCCTTTAATGTGGTGCTGTGGTGAATAATGATGTTCAGGGTTGGTTTGTGTGTTTATTCCCCTTCAGAATACATCAGAAAACACTAGTGTCAGCCCTGGAGACTGGCTCTCAGCTGGTTACGGACTCCTCTGGGAGCTGGTTTCCATATCATTTAGATGAAAGAGACTGCATTAAAACAAGCTCCAATCTGTTTAAGGACAGACACTTGCCAGTTTGTGGACAGATTCCCCTCAAAATGCAGCGCTCAAACCCACCTCCTTATGAATTATTTAAAAAATGTGCACAAGGATGGATTTATAGGTTACCCATGTGTATCAGTGGCTATTGACCCGAACACTTCAGAGTAAAAGCCCCCTGTCCCGGGGGAATGTTAGTGGGAAATTAATCACAATTCCAACAGTGCGTTCTGTCAATACAACAACCTATACGAATTAGGGGAAATAGTGGGCTGGTTATACATCATCATGGTCACAACTGCTCTGACGAAAAAGCTTGACATGATAGCTATATGATTCTATGTTTTTTTTTTTTTTTTAATTTTCTCAAAAACATAAACACAGATGATATAAAGCCTAAAAGTAATCTCACCATAGTGTTAAAATTCAATAACCCTTCAGTCTTTTTGGTTGTTTTGGATGACATTGAAACTTATTTTATGTTGTAAACAGTATTTCAAAGTGAAGATTGTGAAATCATTATTCATAAGGAATACTTGAAAGATCCTGTGTTTAATTTATAATCATGCCAATTAGAAAAAATGCAGCCAGACAACATAACCTTGCTCAGGAGTATGTTGCGCAGTTCACTCAATTTGTCTTAACAGGAATGGTGTATTTAAAGAAATGTAATACTGTTATTTATTTGGTATTTTTGAGTATACAGAGCAGTTCAAGTCCCACAGACCTAAGACTGTTGTGGATTAAGGCCCAGACACACCAACCCAACGTCTAAGAACAAGTGGCAAAGAATGCTGACCGTTGAGTCACCTCATATCACCTGTGTCTCAGCCAAAAAGTTGCACTTGAGCACACCGCAAAGATTACAGCCAACTGCCAACTAGCACTTGTGTTCTGCGCCTGCATAAGAGGAACTAACTGTCCACACCTGCAGGCGGTGATAGTTTGTATTCATCATTCAAAAAGGGAAACCAGAAGACCGACAGGACGGATTCAAAATGCTTGTTAGCCAGTTACCATATTAATAACACAAACTAACATTAAAAGAACAAAGCGTATTTACTGTCACAAACAATTACAAATAATTTAACTGTTTTATTAAAAAAAAACTTTTAACTTTTTTAATCTAAGAAGTTAGTTACAATCACTGTTTGCTTTCCTCACTTCTGTTTCTCTCCTCTTAAAGTATTCAAGAATGAAACCTTTGTCTCAAGCTCTCATTTTTCACAATTCACACAACTACTTCTGTTACTTTACATGTGTATGAGTGAAACTCCATGAATGTCTTTGAGGAGAGACTGTCTGAAATAGTTCACCATTTTATCCCCATTTGTACGATTAGTTCACAGCAGGTATAAACACTTTAGCTTTAAGACGCAGGCTGACAGCTTTTATGACCCAGTACTGAACCTTTAAATCTCTTACTATGTGTTTTCACCTGCAAAGTTTAAGCTGGGATGGGCTGTTTAGCCCAGTTCAGGCCAAAGATTTGATGACTTTGAGATGACTTGAAACAGGCAAATACTTGCAATGCGCCATTCTGCAACGTTCTAAAAACCTGCAGGTTCACACAACTGCAACTAGATGAGACGGTGTATCATCTCTATGCAACAACTCTCTGTACTTCTGTTCCAGCTTTTCAGAATTATTTTGTGGATGAATATAGTTTGTAACTTCTTAAAATATGAATGAGGGTAGTGAGCGTGAGATACTGGCTAGAGTTGCATTTGTAGTAGTAATAAAATGGCAAAAAACATAACCAAAAGGGGCATCAGATGGACTGTATTCATAATCAATACGCCACTATAATATAAATAACTAGCGCCAATTAATCAGTCAGTGAGAACTCACTGTCCAACGGCACACCATGAGGATGGAAGGGGCTCAGCAGGGACAGAGCACCTGTCACCTAACCAACGGACTTCTCTATAAGCTGATTGGCTGTTGAAATAGGTGACAAACTTTACATTCTGAAACCCAGCCGCCGGCGATTTGACCAGCTGAGTTGCGAGTGACACCATAAGCCAGCTTGAGTCAAGCTCAGACCGGTCAGTTCACACAGCCGCAACTTTTCTCTGCAACGTTCTAAAACGGACGAATCATTGGTCTGAACTGGGCTTTTCATTCTGGCGTCAGTGGGAAAAATCAAACTTTGAGCCTTTTGTAATTCAAGTGGTCTGCACCTCCTCTTGGCTCTATTTTCAGGCTTTAGAAAATCTAGGCTTTGACAGGTGACTTTGCCGATCACAGGTAATTTCAGAGAGAGAGGCCGTTCCAAAGAGAGAGTCTAAAAGAGAGCCTGACAATAAAATAAAACAAATATCAGTGTTGCCAAATGGTTTCAGAGATGTAGAGAATTTGTTGGTAATTGTTTAGCCTTTTGCTGACTGGAGCCAAAGGCTTACTGCTGCGGCTTCAAGTTCACATTTATGTAGCTAATGTTAGCTCGAGCCTCAAATCACAGTGTGTCCTCCACCTCACTCCCCGCTGCTACAGACCACCTTGCCAGGAGGAGAGCAGCCCCGGAGACGGACCCCCTGTCAGCAGCCATAGCAACTCAAATCCAGCCAGCACAAACCCCAGCTCTGTGGGGCCGGACAGCCTTGACTCCCCATCAACAAACTTTCTGTTGCTGCCATCACATGTTAAACCTGGCAATGCCGCTGGCCACCAGCCCGCTGTGACAACTGGAGTTAGGGGGTGTGCGCTCAATTCAAGCCACTACAGCTGCTGACTGAAGGTCTGTCTCCCAGGCTGCTCCTTACTGTCTTCCAGTGAAGGAGTTCACAGTAGTGGGGGGTAAGGGTAAGGGGAAATACTGGGTTACTGTATGAAGCACGTGCGTATGTCTGTGGTCGTCTGGTGGGAGTGGTTTAGGACAGAGAGAGGAGAGCTGCAGGAGGAGGGGGTATTTTCTATTTCTGCCTTTTTTTGTTCTTTGTTTTTGTTGTTCTTTGTTTTGTTTTGCCTTTTCCAGAATTCTGCCTACCCCAGCTTAGAAATATATGGGGATAAGGCAAAGCTGTAAGTTTAAACTTAGAAGTACAGTTTTTAAAGAAAGAAAAAGAAATGCTTTTTAAATGAAAACCCTTTTGTTCAGAATGGTTGTTGTGTGCCTATTGAAGATCAGCATCTAGATTTCCTAACCAAACTATTCAGTATTTAAAAATCTAAATACAGTGTGCTGCTGCACAGGTGGGCAGGTGAGATATAGATCCTAGACAGGGAGCACCTGCCCCCCTGTGGGTTTATCCACAACCTCAGGCAGTGGAGACAGCCTTGAACCCCACACATCTATGCAACGTTACACTCCAGAGCAGAATATCCCTCTTTTTGTTTGTGTTCTCCTCCTCCTCCTCCTCCTCCTCCTCCTCCTCCTCCTCCTCATGTGTCTCTCAGACTGGGATGTAATTGCTGTGAGGCTGAGAAAATGAAAATCACAACAAAGCAAAGCCCTCAACCACCTTTTTCTGTGTCTGTGCTGTTGCTGGCTTGCCTACGAGCTTTTGGAAACAGGCAGAGAGGAGGGACGGTCTTCCCTTTAATTATGCTGCTTGTGTGCCTCTCCATTTATCCATCCATCCCTCTCTTGTGATCACTCTCCGTTTCTTCCTATGTTCCCTCTTAAACACACGCTACACAGATCACATGCACACACACATACACACCAGGAGAGCTGTGTGATGATGATGTTGAGGGGATGTTTGAAAGCCTGAATGGTAATGACCAGAATGAGACTCCCTGCACTGCGAGTGAGTGAAAGGTAAAGGAGGAGGGGGTGGAGGCCCGAGCTGCTATTATTACCCTCTCAGGCACAAACAGAGAGGTACATGGTGTCGACACACAGCAGCAGACGTACCCCACAGCCTCAGATCCTCAGTGATCGATAGTTCTCAGCGCTGTTTCACATGTTTAGCGCCAGAAGGGATAGAGACATGGTAAGGAGAAACACCTCTGTGAATATGGGATGCTCTCAGTCTCACAAACCCCCACAAAGTAATTTCTTCTTGCAAACCTTGCCTCGATGAGTTAATTTAGTTTGGGTTCATAGTGGATTTGTAGTGTGGGTGTCATTAGGGTGCAGCGTGGTTGACAATAGAGATTGAGTAGCTGCTCACCCTCTAGAGCTTTGGATTCATCATTAATGGAGTGATATGTGAGCCTCCTCTTACTGGGTTAACACTGGGAACCAACACCCCCACCTAGACCCACGCACACATACGCACAACTCATATCCCCTGCAGTTTAGAAAGAAAGAAATCATCCAGCTGCAGTCACCTTCACCGCTGCAGCTTGGGATGAGGAGGAGAAGCAGGGAGGGGAGGGAAGTCATTATCACCTGCCCTGTGGACCGAAACCGAGCACCCCGCTGGTCCACTCAGACAGGCCGCTCTGAGCTCTGTGACAGGGACAGAGGGCTGTGGAGAAAGACTGCATGTTAGCAGCAACATGGAGGAAAGATGTGGTGGGGATACAATGACGAGATGTGTCACAGAATAGCCTGTAATTCAATAGAAAAAGCCATCTTTGATCCAGAGGTCTTTTCAAGGTTGCATTGTGTTCCTAAGAGACTTGGCTACTTCCTTTTGAAATACATGGGTTATATACAGTAAATGAGTGTGTGTGTGTGTGTGTGTATGCCCTTTCACCTACTGCACTGTATTCTATTGTAACAGCAGCACACCTGCCTCTTAGAGCCAGATTGGTTACATTTACAGAAGCGTGCCCTCTTAACACAACAACTTAATATGCCCGTCAGCAACATTGGCTTCTGTAGTCACAGCCAATGTGCAGAAATGAATGACAGTGTTACTATAGATTGGACTCTGATAGATAGCTGATATGTGGGTGGCGGACAGGGCGCAGTTATAACAGGTGTCAAGCACACTGTGAGGAAAGATAATACTGTATCCCCAGGGGAAGGCAGTGGTTGGTTAGGCTGGGGAAAATGAATGGTGGTGTTAGCATATGTGCAAATACATTTATTTATGCCTTCCAGACTGGACTGGGTTTGGAAATGTTTCCTCGACACTAGTGCTGAAAGAATTTGTTATTTAACTGATGAGTCGAAGGATAATTAAGGAATCATTTATCTGCTTTCTCGAGCAGAATGCCAAATACTTATTCTCTTCTCAAATGTGAAGATTTACTGCTTTTCTCAGTTTTGTATCATTGTAAAGTTGATATATTTAGTGTTAGAGTGAATGACAGTCAATTAAAGGGATACTCAAATTACCAATTTTTAACCAGCCTTGTGTCACAACAACAATGTGGGTGGTGTATGTAAATTAACTATGTGAAACTTTCCTCCATCTTACCAGCACCCAGATCTCAATGCTCACCTCCCAGCTCAACATGTCACTTGCTGGACTGTTACTCAAAGTATGGATTGTACTTCTTCATTTTTGTCAAGCAGGTTAAAAAGAGGAGGAGTCATATCATGTCACATCATTGGGGAACAACACATACACTGTGAAATCTGGTCTAAAGTTACTGAAAGGCTCAATAGGTGGTGCACTATCATAGAACATGGCTGCAGTCGGCCTTGAGTGGGAATATATTTTATACGGAAAATAAATATATGGATGAGAATTACAATTCTGCAGCCTTTGTTGATTAGCCTTGGTTTTTGTATGTCCGCTGCCACCATGACCACAAAGATCATACAAGGTTATCAGTGAGGAACATCCACATTTCCAGAAACATATTTTAGTGCACTGGAACAAACTCAGACCAAACTTAGATGAAACTGTTAAACTGTACAGTGTTGATCAAATATCAATTAAGATTATGTTACTGCATTGCCAATATTTCACCTAAAATGTTTCCAGAAACATATTTTAGTGCACTGTTTGGCTGTAATACAAGAATTTGTGACCAGGAAGTTCTGTTTCCTGGATTGTAAAAACAGAGGCAAAAAAACCCCTCTGAGATCAAATGGTAAAACTAAGCAGTGCTGATTAAATATGAACCAAGAATCTGTTATGGAATTGCCTGCTTCTTGCTTAAAATCTCCAGAAACATATAGTAGTGTACTGTTTAACTTCGTTTGTTCTTATTCTTTCACCATAATATTGTTCAAGGTTCAACATTAATGTTTTTTTTTTCTTTACTGTTCAAAGTCAATTTTTACTGGCACCTATACAAAGTGTTCTGTTTATTAGCAGTTATCTTCTCACAATTACTCGATCGGTCATGTGCAGCTCTCAACAAGTAAGCTTACTACTTAGCTACCTCTATCATCAGCTCCAGAAAAACACAGTGTTTAATTCTTTTTTAACCACTTGTCCAATCTACTAATTGAGTTGCTAGATTTACCAGCCCAACATAGTATTTTACTTTCCCCCGAGCAATGAGGCAAACCTTATTGTTGAGCCTTGTCATTGAGCACAGTGCATTCTGGTAGTTGTCGGTTTTGCCACAGGCCCTTTTCTCTGTTTTCTCTGGTCATGTAGCACCAGTTTCAAAAGTATTTGTGTCTTTCTATTGCATAGACAGACCATTTCATTGGTAAGACAATCGTCCCAGCAGTGAAATACTTCTTATATCAAAAGGAATGTAATCATTGGGTGCAGCCCCACATTGCAAAGGCGTTAAATAGATTATCACTATACGTGATATTTTGATGGTTTAGAGAGTTTTAGGGTATTGCAGAAATCTTTCATAAATATATTAGTTGCCATGCAAATATCTAGTGTGATGAAAGTGAAACTGATATGAATTTGCTGAAGCGGTTAGGCCTTTTTCACTCCACTGTGGATGACATTATGTGGCTCATCCCTTGATTAGCATGGACCCAACGTAATTTGTTTAACTGTCCAGATGACTGATGATCTGTAAGAATGGCTGAAATGAAATTACTGGCATTCCCTGTAATACTAATTCTGTCCAGATACTTTCACAGTGCATGTGAGCAACAATGATCTGCATACAGACTGACTCAAGCTAAGGCTGCTACACAGAACACAGTATTCAATCAAATACTTCACTTTCAGTAGAGAACAGAAGGTTTGTTAAGCAGCTACTCCTCTGTAAAATCTTGAAATTTTGCTTTTGTACACTGTTATACTGCACAACACAGTATTGATATGACCGCATTAAATGTGATTGCTGTTGGCTAGATTGTCCACTTTTCTCACTCTCTAGTTGTCACCTTTTCTGTTTGGCATTTGGTGCTGGGCAGGTGGCATATAACAGCTGCCTGATGTGACTTAAAACAAAGCTGAGAGCCATAAGAGTAACCAAAACAGGTCTTAAAATAACTGTTAATCCTCTGTGGGGTTTTTCTGCATATAGAAATATTGATAAGTGTAGCTTTAAGTTTCTAGTTGCAGCCTGATCTGGTGATACTTTTTGCCTTTTTTCCTACTTTACCAAAAAACGAAAAACACTGTTCTTTGAGGTCAGCCAATGAGGCTTGTTCTGCCTTCACAGCAACTCCTCCTCTAAGAGAATTTCTACAGTTAAAAACTTAATTTGTTCACATGCGGTGTCTCTTCTAACCAATAAAATATTAAAAAGCAATGAGACATGTTTTCCATCTGCAGTGTAGCAGCTGTTTCAGAATATGTGATGGCATAGAAACAGTAAAAGGACTGAATTAGATGTTCCAGCAGCAGTAAAGCAGGAACAGATGCCCTGTTTTGAGTCTCTTTCTTCTACAAGCTCTACCTACTTATAAATCCCCATTTGACTCCCAGTGAACTCAGCCTCCCTTCAAATCATGACACCTCTTGAAATCACTCTGACAGAGCTGGAATCTTTGAGAGCTTTCAGCCCACAAGAGCTTTTGTGTTCATACAGCAGGACAAAAATAGAGGTTTTCTGTCACATTGGTGGGGTAATACTGACAGGACAGCGGCTAGGGACAAGAGGCTTTTACACTCTCTGTTTCACAGTGATGTCCACTTGTGCCACGCAGGTTCTGCAGTGTATCTTCACAGCACATTGGCTAGTAGAGGGCAGGTTTCAACACGCTGTATGTGGATCAGTTGTGATTTCGCAGAAATTTGTCTTCTGGCCAGATAACAGCATGTAAGTGATCTGATTATCAAGCTAGTAAATTGGATTGAGAGTGATAAGCCAGGGGGTCTCATTACTGTACATCATCTAAATGCAGATCCAGAACTCTCCTCATTACAGAGTTTCAACTGCGAACTGGATTTAGACACTTCAGTGTGTCCATACAGTATATATGTAAATGTAGAGATTTAATTGAAGGAAGCTATAACTCTTGCAGGGGGTTTTAGTGTTTGTGACTCTGCGTGTGTTAAAGGCATAATTTCTGGTTTAAACCATTTCCTCATTTCTAAAACCTAATAACAAAGAACCAATATGCAACATGTTAGAAATGAAAGTGAACATCCATAAATAGGTTTTTTACACCAAGCAAAACAGGGAGGAGCCTATCGGGGGTGGGCTTTTTTTAATTTCCCTGTTCAAGTACTTGTATTAAATATTTAGCCTGTAGAGTCTGCAAGGAATTAGCCCTAAAAACCGCAACTGAGTTAGCATTTTACCACTCATGGTTCCCTCATCCCAAAGTCAGTGGGTTTTTTAAATGTTTTTTGGTTTGATGCCTGAAATAAGGTCTGCAGTTAACACAAGCTTAAGAGACTTTCATGTTTTGTTCTCCAACATAAAATAAGTCAGTAGATACTCCACCCATGAAAGGCTGTTGCTAACAAGTGGCTAAATGAGACAACAGAATGATATCATGCCAAGCTGCACTGAGCACAGCTTTACTGTCTTGTTAAGGTGGTGACGTTAGGTCATGCAACCATAGTGTGGTTTGTTTATAGCCTAATGCTGGCTTTTTACTTCTGACGATTGCGTTTAGGCTTCACTTGTCATGATAATGGAATTCATTTGTTGTCATTTAAAAGGATAATCTTGCTGAACAAAACCTGTAAATATCATACATGTGTGTTTTCCACAGAGCTTATTTTTGGCAATAATCCAAAATCCCATGGAAAAATCCCACAGGCTTTTTGATGAGGGAACCAGGGCAATGCTAACTTCCAGGTCAGCCTACAGAAAAACGCCATCCCTGGAGCACTCTGTAGAGTAGGCCATTCAAGTACTCACCAGAAAGGAAAAAATCTAACGTTGGAATGTAAATTGACCAACAATGGAATAGAGGTGCAATTTGAAATTCATTAATTGAACAGTCACGCTTTAATTAGTCAATCAAACTATAGAATCTGAAGTTAATCATCAAACTTTGTGTTGCTGCTGTTACATAGGTTAGATGCAGTGCTTAGGGCCCATCTTCAGACGGCTCTCCTCCCATCAGTTTAACATCTGCCCGGTTAGCACAAGCTAACACAATAGTGACTAACACCCAACACCAAGCTGTTTAATGGTCCCAACAAACTCACACTAACACTGAAACAGCTCAATTCTGTTGTTGATCCCAGTAAGAACCTTTAGGTTAGCTTAGCCGTGTGATGCTAAAAAATTAGCCCTGTCATTGTGTGTGGGTGGGGGTGAACACTCACTAGCTGTGGACAATAAAGCAAACACTACTGCAGCAGTAGTATCATGTCTAATGATAAACAGAGAGAGAGCGACAGCTGTTTAAGGAGGTGCTAAGCTAAACAACGAAAAACAAATAGAGAAGTTCACATGTGGAAGGTTAAACATCAGTTACTCTAAGCTACACATTTAACAAATGGCAAAATCCAGTATTCGAGTGCTCATGCTCATCCCTACTGGCTGTGTGGCTTTTGGGATGGCAATGTCATTTTGTTGGTCAGTCGGCCCACCGCTCAGGTCCAGACTGAAATATCTCAATAAATATTGGATAGGCATGAGATGAGGTTCAGGCATCCATGTCCCCAGTCAGGATGAATTGTATTAACTTTGGTTATGCCTCGCATTTTTATCTAGTGCGATCATCAGGTCAGTGAGCTTTCATTAACAAATACCTGCAAAACTAATAATATTAGCCTCAGCTGCACTTTGTGTTTAATGTTAAGCAGCACGTGTTAGCATGTTAACACATTAATGATGAACACTGTGGGCTATACAGTACACCTGTTGAACATCAGCATGCTTGCATTGTCAATGAGATGTTAGCATTTAGCTTAAAGAACTGCTGTGCCTACACAGAGCCTCAAGGAGCAGCTAGAATGCAGGGCTGAAGACTTGTTTAGCTAAAAGCTGGGTTCAGTGTTGCCTGTGGAGCTCTGAAACTATCATATTAAGAGGATTATTATGAGCTGTGGCCTTTTTGTGCTCTACCATAAACTATCCCTTAGGCAGTCTTCACAATTGTGGATGGAAATTAAACAGATTATGGTTTTAATTCACTTATATTTTCCCAAGGATTGTAATTCTTATGCATTTATGAATTCCCAGTTAAGGTCTGAATGAAAACAGCTTTGTGCTGTTATTGAAAGTGAACCATGAGTGAACTATGATGGTTTGTCGCATGACATTTATTTAGAGGGAGTCATAAAACATAAACATGGGAATGCTTTTTAAACAGCTCCTTCATTTCAGACCTTAAAGGAATACTTCAACCACAAGATGATCATTTGTATAAGAATTACTCACCCCGTGTTGTGCTGAATTTGTGAGGAACATGTTTTTCTCGCATGCCTCCATAGTGAATGGAGAATTCAAAACTGGCAAAAATTCTTGATGAGTTTAAGTAAAAGGGGGTCGCTCTAAACAAAAGCAAAATAATATCAAAACACAAGTTTACAAAGTGTCACACCCCTTGTGCAGTATAGTCCAAGTCTTATCTAGTGCTTCCCAAACACATGCATTTTCACTTGAGTATTTAAGACACCAGGTCCTTTTTACTCCAGTGCGTAAAAAATGTTCTTCATTTTTGGAATTCTCATTCACCGTGGAGACGTGCGAGGAACACAAGTTTTTCTTCCAAATTCAACATAATACAGGGTGAGTAATGAGTACATGAATGATGAATGAATTTGCGGGTGAAGTATTCCTTTAAAGGTAGGATCTGGAGGATTTTCAAACAAAACAAAATATAGACATATACAAATGAAATCCTGCTTAATCATCACCTATGGGCTTCTACTCATGTGTGGTGGTGACTCTGTTTGCAGAGCTCCTGCCCTTGAACTGTATTTTGATGTTTTGTGAGCTCGGACCACTTCTGGGCGGAGATTTCCCCAGCCAATGAGAGAGCACAGGTGCCGTGCCCGAGCGTGTCCGAGTGTGCACCAACGCGAGCCTTGCCTGAATCTCTTCTGTGAAGCCTTCTTCCGTACCTCCAGGCTCCTTACACCCGGGAGAGTTGAGCCTGATAGGAGGGGCAGAATTTGAATGTGTGCTTACAAACAGCAACTGGAAAATCCTCCAGACCCTACCTTTAAGCCCCATCTATTTGTTTTTTTCAGACACCATACCAGTTTAATAGTCTTCAGAAGCCAAACAATTTTTAAATTATTTTTAGTTTCTCTCTCCCTGCAATAATTTCACCCCCTCTGTCGCCTTAAGACTCATTATAGCCTCTCACTGGTGGTGTCTCCTCCCTTCCCTTCCCCCTCCCCTGCTTCATCTCTCTTGCTTTCTCTTTGTTTCATTTGGACGCCTGTGGTGATGTCCACAGTGGCCATTCATGTTTTCCATCACTTGGCTATGATATTGAAAACTAATGACACAGGCTCTTTATGCTTCTTCTAAGAAATGTCTGGACAAATCTGGGCAACCACAGTCCCTCAGGGCAACATTTTGTTGAAGCAGACAGTGTGGGGCTGCAGGCTGACACCGCGGCCTCTGCCCTTCGCACGCTTCCCCCGCTTTGACCTCCTCCTCTTCATAGCATCTGGTTTATACACACACATGGTTTGTCATGGTCTGTGGCCTCCAGCGAGCCCCCATGCGCTGTCCCGTACAGCAAGAGAAGCCTGCCACAAATCCCTAGATGCACCCGACAAGCCTAAAGGTGAATGGTGGCAGCCAGAAGCCTTCGGGCCCTCGTCTCTTCCCCAGCCTTCTTTTCTTTTTCCACCCCCTGCCTGGCCACACAAAGCTGGGCTTGACTGTACCGCCTAAACACACAAAAAGCTTTTTTGTCTCGCCAGTCATTTGCCAAATGGAGCTTTATCACATGGTGTTGATTGGCTGTAATTAAGACGTCTTGTGGTTTTTTAAACAGATGCAGCCATGATTTCTGTCAAGATGTATAATGGCAACCTCTCACTTACTGGCACAGCTGTCAAAAAGACCTTAGGGTAGACATATTTAAAATGTGTAATTCCCTTTGTGTTGACTTAATGCTGTCAAAGCACGTGTCTGGGAGAGAATCAGCAATAGCAAAAACAGACAGAAGGCATGATATTTTATTTTCTGGATCAGGCTTGCAGTAGCAAAGCCCATTAAAGGTGGGGCATGCTATATGCATGACCAGAGATGGCCCTCTTTCATGTTTTATGAACCTAATCTATTCATGTATGATGTATGACTACAAATCATCCTCCTTTCGAGTTTCATGATTTCTGACAGCTGTGTCCACCTGCTCCATTTCTAAATGACAGTCAGGAAGCTTGACAAGGGAGCAGGCAGGTTCCTGTTAGGAGAGCACATTATATCTTATAGCAATCCTGTGTGTGTGTGTGTGTGTGTGTGTGTGTGTGTGTGTGTGTGTGTGTGTGTGTGTTAAAGAGTGTGTCAGGCATACTGCACAGAATGACTTCCATTCAGCTTGTCAGCTGCAGTCTCAGTATGTGGCGTAGCTTGTCAGCTGTAGGCCCGTGCGGATGACAGCTGTTTCCCTGCCCTGTACAGGCTCTGTTATGATCACTCGGAGGCCTTCCCCTTTTAGACAATTAATCTACCACTTACTGTACATGGTAATTGCCATCCCATGTTGAAATGAGCCCAGGGACAGGGAACTGTGATGATCTTGGCAGCGTGGTTGCCCCTGTCGTGCCCTGCCTTGTATCCTCAACAGATTCAAGCCTATTAATACTGAACTTGTGGGACTGAACAAAGCTGTAGGATAGATTGTAACAGCCTGTCTGTCTGTATTCTATTAAACTTTCAATCCAGGCATCACAAGTGGAATGAGGCCCTTATAGCAGGAGAAAGGGCATGACATTGGCGTAAAGTTAATAGGAAAACCCTCCAGACAGCATAATTTACCAAATAATTTCCAGCACTAAATGTATGTATTTCCCCTTTTGGTCCCTGAGGGTTGTGTGAGAGACTCAATTTCCCCATCTGCTGGCTATCAAGGGGCAATGCAGCATGAACACTCAGTATGTCAGCCACCGCTGCGCTTGCACAACAATTGATTGTACTCAGGGACAAAGTGTAACACCAGCTTGAGAAGAATGAGCCTTTAACTGAGCACAATCTTGAGTGCAGCACATGACTTGTGTAGAGAACTGGAGTGACACTGGAGTGACATCAGAGGGGGTGACGGACCGTGGTGTGAGGTCACGGTGTTTACAGCCGTGGTGCCAGGCTGGAGACAGGGAGAGGTGGGAGACAGCTGCCATGTGAGTTACATAGGCAATGGATGCTGCTTGTGAAAAGATCAGAAGAGCACTTAACTCCCCCAAAAAGTTGACATGTGTTGTTAATGTACTCCAAAAAGTTACAACACATCTTGTTTGGCTTGAGAGCTGGAACATTTAATTGTGAAATTGTCAACAAGAAGTCATCCAGGAGACAAAGAACCCTTTGTGATGTACGTTAGGTGACACTGATTATTTAATACACAAAGCTTAAAGCTGCTACCATCAAAATTTTAATAAATCAAATTGCTGTGTCTAATGTGTTCAAAATGTGTTCTAAACTTTGGTATCGGCATCACTTTAAGGTTACTGGTATTGGTAGTGGTATCGTACTTTTTTAAAACAGTACCTGGCCCTAATATTAGCCTGTTTCAGCTCATTAAAGAAAAGGTATTGCTTCCAAGCAATGGACAGGCAAAGTTAGCAACCAGCTGGTGAACACAGTGGAGAATTTGGCAGTGTAAAAAGAGGGTGAATCTTTGTCGGCTGTCCAGAAATAAGACTGCCTGTCTGCTGGATGTATAAACTGTGAAAGGTTCATTGTCATCCCTTTCATTTAGTCCATATACTCGATAGACAAAGTTAGCGCCTGGCTAGTGAATTTAGCTGCTACAGGCCCAGATGTTTCCCTCCGGAGTTGGTAGAGACCAAACCAGAGCTAAAAGGAGAGCAATTATTGGACTTAAATTTGCCTAGTGCAGGAGATAAGACGAAAGACAGGACTCCAAATGAATGCTAATGTTGATATTGGTCTTCTTGATGAGAAAATTAGTAACTAGTATTAGTAGTATATTAGTATTAGTATAACTGTTAGCTAACATATTCAATTTTAATTTTGGGGTGATAATATATCAAATGTTCCACTGCCTTGAGGTGGCTAATCAGTTAATAAGGCTTTAATGAGGTAATGATAAATACTTACAGTATAGTAAAAGATACTAAAGAGAGCACTGAGACATGGACACCTGAGGACCAGACTGCTTATTGTACGTCTCTCAGAGTTAGCACAGACAGTTAATTCCCATTTTCCCCCGGGACACCCTCTCTGAGCGTAGACTCCCACAGATTGATTCTAGCTGAGGTCGTTGCCTCTTCCTACATCTTCACCTCACCGAAACCCCCAGTATAGAGCGTGGAAATCAATGGGATTATCAGCCGCCTGCAGGCATTTGGCATATGTGTGTGTATGTGTGTGTGTTCACAAGAAGTGTGCATGGCTCTAGAGACAATGCCTGCATGCCAAGATTGGAATATAACCATTCTTTGTTCCACTGCACTGCATAGGCTTTATTTAGGTCATTTAATATATTTTATCGTCTTAAAGTCTTAGTTTATATTAAATGTTGATTGCATATTTCCAAATGAAACTTTCTGACATTCCGTCAGAGTGATCGTACAAGTGGAATGTTGGCAGAAACTTGAAAATAAAAATTTCATGACTGCATGCGAGCTCAACTGAGAAATACTGTGCTGCCAGATGTATTTATTAACATTATGTGGACCAGAACACGTGGCGATCATGTGTATGATAAGCAGCAGCTTGTGTCTACCATATGTTTGGCTGTCCTGCCCTCCATCGCTCCAGGCAGCTGCGACCTCGCACATCTGTCTGTGTTTATCATGGTTAGCTGGTTATGGTGCATCCATACCTTTAAAATGGGTCTCTGCTGATGAATCCTGCCCTCCAGAAATAGATCCACCCAGTTCTTCCAGTGGTGTATTACAGCATCAGTAGTATTTAATCCTGTTAGGACATTTTTTATACTCGAAAGGAATGAACTCTGTTCACTTGAATGGTAGAGTAACGGCACTTTTGCTGTGTCAGTATTATTTCTGGTTCAACTGTGGACATTATTATTCTTATGTTTATTTAAATTACTTCCCAGGGGCCACCAGTGAATGTTAAGAAGCTCTGAGTGCCTATTATATTTAAAATAAAGAGAATATCAGAAGATTCATTGCCAGTCAGACATCTTGGGATATATTTTCCAGAGATTAAAAAGAGTCATTTTAGATTTTAGAAAATACAGCCTACCTATTCACGTTCTTGCTGAGAGTTAAATGAGAGGATTGATACCATTTTTTTGTCAGCATTGTTGAGGATGGTTATTGGAATTGTCACTGGGCCAATCTGACTGAGGGTTCTTCATTTACACCTCGTGTGAGTTACACATCATGGCCTGTCGATTGAGCCGTATAAAGTGGGTGTAAAATTCAGGTTGCACAGAAAGGCAGACTAAAACATGTGGTGAATTAACACTGGTTATTTGTTATTTCTCTGTGGGAGATACTAAACTGACGCTGGGCGCACCTACCCAGTATGCCTTGCGGGAAGACCTATCCCTACTCTGCCTTTGATTGGCTATACCGGTCCAGGCATTTGCTAAATGCTAACATTAGCCTAGCTATGATGCTAACCAGTGCTATGAACTATAGACCAGGGAGGAGAGCAACTCAGCTCATGTTTTTGTTCTTGTAGTCCGAAGGTAGGCTACCCTGTCCGAACATCGGAAACTGTTAAGCACTAGAGAAGATCGATTGCCGATTTATTTTTATCCTATCGGGGAGTGCCGGCTATGCATGAAATTGGCAGTTTGGCAAAGAAACTGGTTAAACAAACTTCAATATATCATTATAAGTTAAACATGTACAGCAGGTGGTAATGGAGCTGCTCTTTCTCCCCTCGTCCATCTCGGTTTGTCTCCCATATAGTCTGTCTGTTCCTTTGGCTCAAAACATGATGGGATATATGACTTGGTAAGTGACCATTGGTTGTACACTGCTTTTCACAGTGCATTGTGGGATACTTTGAGTCCACTGTATATATAGTGGACCATATAGTGAGTAGTGAGTGATTTCGGACACAGCCTTAGTCTAATTTCTTGGCCGAGTGCAATAATTTCCTGAAGTCTCATCTAGTTGCCCAGCAATGCTGTACAAGATACATTTTCATAACTAGTAAGCTTTAGAGGTCCTGTTAGGTGGATTTTTTTTTATTTGGACGGAACCAAACTGCTTACCCCTGTTTCCTGTCTTTAGGCTAAGCTAAGCTAACTTTCACCTGTCTTTAGCTTCATATTCCATGTACAAAGAATGGTAAGCCTATGTTTCCTCAGCTAATTTTTGGCAAGAAAGAAATAAGTGTATTGCATAAAATGCTGAGCTTTTTCATTGAGAGCATAGTACAGTGCATGGATCACTTGTGCCAGGATACATTTGATGCTTCTATTTTTTTATTTTTTTTTTTAAAAAAGCCCAGTGTCACAGCTGCCTGCCGCTGCTCACTAGCCAGTTCACTGCCTGCATAGGCGTTGTAATTGATATTCTTGTTTCCAGCATGAGTGCTTTGGAATGAATTTACATTACATGCATTACTGCATGCACTAAAGCATTCAGTGGCATGACTGATCATTACTGAAGCTAAGCGTTTGTTTATTTGTTTGTGTGGTGTAGGGTGACTGAGCACATTTGTGAAGTTCTATAACAGTTTGCCACAGACTGAGCAGCTCTACTGCCTCTTTAATAATAGTTGATAAGCCAGAATACATCACTCATATAGGTTTCCTTGCCATGTTTTTGGGAGTTATTAATTAAAAACATGACAGGTCTGCTTCTCTAACCTTTAGTCTACATCCTCTGAGACAATTACGCTAATCGTGTTTAATGAAACAGCACCATTTTGACTGTGGACACTTAAGCATTCTTGGAAATTGGGGTCACACAAGCAAACAGCAGGATATTGTTTCTGCTGAGAGCTGTCCCATCTCTTTTTTTCCTTCTGCAGTGCTTTTCTCAGTATTCCCTGACTTGTTTATCTGAGTCAGGTGTACGCCTTGTGTGCAACATTCGTTATTAATTGCAGCTGTACAAAGGAAGATGTCTGGTCGTGAGTCTCAAGCCTCTATATTCTTACATCAAAGCCTTTCTGAATGTTTTTCCCTGCAGTTTCACTTTTAGTTTTGCCCCGTCAGGTCTACTATCCCTGCTGATCCAAACAGGGCCGATTGTTTTTAGTGTTCCTGCAGAATATAATGGGTGGAGATGTCTGGTCTACTCAGGAAATTGCTCCCACATCCCAGAAAAGTGACAGACCATTCCCACACCCATTTCAGACAATAAATTTGAAATGCATGCTGAAACTAAACACTAAAATAAAAGATTAAGTCATTCGTCTTATCTAAGCAAAATTGAAAGGGCATATTGTGGTGCAACTTCATTCTTCGAAAAGAAAAAATTAAAACATTTTTACCATTATGTTCCTGTGAGTCACAGAGGAAAGTATTTATGACTTTAGAGGGTCGAGTGGCCAGCTGGAGTTTGTTTCCATGTGCGTTGTGTTTGTATACAAGTGTGTTTATGTGGAGGGGAGACGGAGCCTTTGCAGCAGGGGCCTCGTGGTTCTGTCCTGCCCTCCCCTGCACTCTATGAGGCAGTGTTTTGGACCGGGGCCCAGGACTAAGCCTGAGGCACGCTGCTCCGCTCCAGCCTCTCCAGAGCTCCGACTCTCACTGACATTACATCAGCTGGGGAGACATAGTAGACTATGTGTGTGTGTGCTGGAGTGTAGATGCTCCTTTCAGCTTGTTGCTCTGAAGCAAAACAAAGTGCTCTGTGATCATCGTTTCTCCTGGATCTGAAACGGTGAGGTGTCATCAGTAGAGGCAGAAAGTGGCCGTCAGGGAGAAAAGGCAGCTAACCATGGCTGTGCGCATCATACGTGGAATAGAAGACCTGGTGGCATCGAGCAGCCAGCTCGTCTGGAGCATGGCACATCAGACTCTGAGGAGGTGGTACAATCGTGGGCTGATGCCGTGCAGACGCTTGCTAGAAGCCTGGTTCAGGATTGGAGAATGCTACCAGGTATGACAGCTCCCTGAGCCACAGCAGCATAAATAAATACTGTAGAAGGGAGTTTAAATATAGCCGGTTTTAGTGATTGCTTTATTGACAGCACATGGGATTCATTACTGAATGCCAGATGGATTTCTTTGATTATCCACTGAATTTTTATGGCTTCGATTACCTTTAATTTCTCTTCAACTTTCCTCTGAGTGAAGTGAGTCAGTACTTTTTCTCATCTGGCTCATTAGTGTACATGCATGTGTTTATTTGTGTGAGTGTGAAGAGGCAGGCTGCTTTTCGGTGAGTCACAAAGCCTGTTTTTTAACAAGGGTCTCTCCCTCAGCACATATGGCAGTCATTAGAAAGCAGCATGACCAGCCGTTTGATCTCACTGTCTGGCTGATGAGGAGAACTTTCAAAGTTGTCTTTGAAATGTATTGTTGCTGGAACACCTGAACACTGTCTGTGTGGTTAACACATTAAATGCCCTCTGTGTAAACTTGAAAGTGTTCCTCTTCCTTGCTTTTTCCCAGCATACTGCCATGTGAAAATGTAATTTGTATGACATGGCACCTGGGACTCTTTTACTAATACAATTACAAAGGTATAAAGAATACATAAGAAACATTGCAATACACATATAATTTCTCTCAGGTATGCATTACCCTTTAAAAAGACATAGAACACCAGACACTCTTGTTTGTTTAGAACTTGAACTAGAATCCTGACAGTAGTACATGAGACAGATAAAGCATATTTCAGTGTGTGACCTGGCACACATGAAAACAGCCAAGCCAAAATGAAGCGCCGCCCTCAGGCTGGATCAAACTGTCTCTTCTTACAGCTAAACAGTACACCAAAATATGTTTCTGAAAAAATTTGGTGAGAAAATATGTAGTGCAGTAACGGAATCTTGATTCATAATTGATCAGCATTGCAGTTCACAGTGACTGACAGCTGCGTCAGAGCCTCCTCTGTTCTGATTGGTTGTTTTCCTTCAGTCGCAGTGGATTCTAGCAGATGCCATTAGAAGCACCACAAGGAGGCAGATAACCATGATATTTTTTTTTTTACCTGTCCATGTACTACTATCAGGATATAGTGGCAGTTTCAGCAAATATGACAAAAAAGTTATTTTTGTAAAAGTTGCCAGCTGTAGCCTTAAACAGCCCTCTGAGTTTCTTGCTTTTTCTTTGAAAGAGTTCTAAGAGGTATCAGATCCCTTTAATCCCTTGTACCTTATTTCCCTTAAGAATTACATACACAGTGGTGAAAGAAGTATTCAGAACATTAACTTAAGTAAAAGTAGCAATACTACTCTATTGAAAGAAACTAAATGTCTTGCATTCCTAATTTCACTCAAGGTACAGAGGTGGGGGCAACAAAATATGCTCAAAGTATCAAATCTAAAAGTTCTCATTATCCACAATAGCCCCTGTCTGTGCTATACTATGATATTACTGTAACAGCTTTGCATACTTTTAAACCAGTCATAAGTTTTGTTTGTAAAATCTTAATGTGAAAAGTAAGCTGTAACTACATTAGCTGTTAAATAAGTGTAGTGGAGTAAAAAAGTACAAAATGTCCTTCTGAAATGCAGCAGAGTTTAAGTATAAATGCAGTTTGGGGCAGCTCAGCCTGCAGGTCGGTGTGGCTGGGGGTCATGTGAAAAGAGTACCATCAGGGCCCTTAATGACAGGGCTTCAGGGGAATGACCTCCCTGACACAGACCTGACCTTTCTTATACCATTGGGGACCTCACTCTGAAGCTCAGCTCATCTCTTCAGCTGGACTGAGGGCAGCACTCTGTCAGCCTCTAAAAACATGGATAAAATTGTCTTTGAACAGTAGTAGCTTTGCCACTGCAGCTTCACTAATGCAATTGTGAATATTTTACAGTAGATCCACTTAAAAAGGTACACTTAATCCGCATTTTGAGTATTTTAAAGGGGCAGTTCACCCCAAAATAAAGATACATAGTTGTCCTTTTACCTGCAGTATTATTTATCATTCTAGATTGTTTTGGTGTGAGTTGCCGAGTGTAGGAGATATCAGCCACAGAGTGTCTGCCTTCCCTTGAATATAATGGAACTAGATGGCACTCAGCTTGTAGTGTTCACGGCACCAAAAAACACATTTGAAAAACTCAACAGCAATGTCCCTTTACAGAAATCATGACCCAGTTACTCAAGATAATCCAGAGACCTTGTTGTGAGCAACTGTTTTCTTTCCACCAAACCACAACTGCAGCACCACACAGAAGGAAGCGTGCATCTACTCATGGATGAGAGGCTTACGCTTGTGACAGCACAAGACGTAAATATTAACGGCGTCCTCCTGGGCTGAGCTGTAACGTTAGCTTGTGCAGTTGTGCAAGGTGAGCTAGCAGTATAGTTTGATTGAAACAGTTCCTATATAACTCACAACACGGTCTGTGGATTATTTTGAGTAACCAGGTCATTATTTCTGGAAAGAGTTTTTTGCTTTTGAGTTCTTCAAATGTATTTTTTTGACGCTTTGAGCACCACAAGCTGAGCGCCATCAAGTTCCATTACATTCATCTCTATGGCCCATATATCCAGCACTCGGCAGCTCGCACCAAAACAATCTAGATTGTTTAATAGCACTATAGGTAAGAGGAAAAGTATGTATTTTGATTTTTGGATGAACTGTCCCTTTAAGAATTCATTTCATGTTTTATGAATTCTTTAAAACATGGTTGAGCATTAAGGAGAAAAGACTTGGATTTGGGGTAACATGCACAGATTTTGAAGGTGAATCTAAAATTCAGTGGCCAGCTGTGAGCTTGAAATCAGACTGTTGACTAAAGCCCTTTGTCTGTCTCTCAATGTTTTGATGTCACTGCTCTACAACAATGCAGCATTGATAGATGTGAATGGATTGTGCCCTGGACAGCAACAACAATTCATGAAAGGGTTACTTCAGTGATTAATACGCAGCTTAAACTATATAACATGTAATTAACAACCACAATTGTTTTCCCTATCAAGACAAATCAATGAAGGTGTGGTTTTCATTGAGGTCAGCTTCAGTAGGTCTATATTTAGTGACAAAGATTCTTTCCTCCTCTGAACCCGTGAGATATGAAGCTTAACACAGTCCTGCTGTGCAGCCCACACCAGACAGCAGATGCAGAGGGTATGGTGCTGAAATCTGGGGCTTCAGAGCAAACGTTAGCATAATAGCAACTTAGCGTGACTGCAAATGAAATCCTTTGTTGAGAAGTACAGTTTTGTCCAAAGAACCATAAATCTCATTGAGGTTTAGGGCGTTGAAAAACAGCAAAGTGGAAGAGGAGCTTGCAGTATATAAAAGTGAAATGACAGCTCTGTTGTGGTGCAGAGAACAATATGTCCTAGTAGATGGAAGTTTAACACAACGCCAGAAGGCGTCTTTCCCGCCCTGCGGTCATGCTGGACGTTAACATGACCCTCACTTTCCAGCAGAGCAGCCAAGCAGTTGGATGCCACATGTTTTTTACTGGAGTCACAGGAATAAAAGGCGTCCTGGACACATTCCTGGGCCGCAAACAGCATCCAGTCAACATGAACACTTCTGCACAGTGTCACTGAGATCAAACAGTAGTAAAACACTGCTGATGCTGTAATGTGAGGATACAAAAGGTTCACAGAATGATGGAATAGCATTGCAGGATTGACCCTTTTCTGACTCAGTACTAATCTCCCAACCATTATAAACTACTGGCACTTTGTATTTTTATTACAGTAAAACTACAGTGTAAAATTTCTAAATGAGCGTATAGCACATTTCTATTTCTTCTGATGGAATGAGTTTTTGACATTGAATAGTTCTGGTAAAAATCGGTGCTTTTAGCCCACTTCAAGGCACTGGTGTTTAGTGTTGTCCCTAGAAATGTTCACAGTGGTGGCCAGATGGGGTGACTGAAAATGTTGGGGTGGCACACCAAGACCAAAAGCCATAACTGAATTTCAAGGATCCAATGATGCTGTTGAAGTTTATAGGCCAGTTTAAAACTATATTAATATGAAAGTTAAGGAATCGCATACTGATATAGGCCTACTGGTATTTTTTGGTCGTTATTATTGATTATCCTATGTTCATAGACCAATACTGGTACAGTTAACATTATGAGTTCAACAATAATTCTGTTTAATGTGTTATGTTAAATACATGTTTGGCAATTATTTTTTCTTCAAATAGGCTTGTTGTTCGTTTCCTTAAAAAGACAAATATATAGCTTTATTTTGAAGGAGTATATTGATTGTAAGGAACATAACATTTACTGGGGACAAGCCTTCTCAAATTTAGGGAAGACTCATGGGTACCCATAGAACCCATTTTCAGTCAGATATCTTCGAGTGGAAGTTAAAGGGACCCCCTTGAAAATGTTCTTCTGTTTTTTTTTTTTTCCCGTGCCAAAATGTTGCCTTTGGAGTGTTATTTAGCCCCCGTCCTGACAAGCTAGCATGACAATGGATGCCTTTGATTGCCTGGTTTCACAAGTTACCACTGTCTGCGTGCTAGTTTAAAAAATGTGCCACAGCTTCTTTAAGACAGTGATGTTAGGTTTCAATTATTTTTGCCAGAAAGGGCCAGCAATTGTGTGAGGCTGGACTTTACTCACTTAGTCATTATAGTCATATTGCTGATGATTATTTGTGTAAATATTTTGTAAAAGCACCAATAGTCAACCCTACAATATTGTTGCAATACCGATATTGAGATATTTGGTCAAAAATATCATGATATTTGGTGTTGTCCATAGTCATAGTCCACAGTTCTACATTACAAATAGTTTTCTATATAATTTGTAATAAGTAGTCTTGAGATTTCACTTCAACAACAGTTCTCCAATAGTCATTACTCCATGACATGCCCATGCAGACCTCCCCTGTTTAGCCTTGAAAAGGCCATCATAGATTTTATACATGGTCGTGGCCAGGTTTCCGTTTTGTCTAAACTTTTTGTAGATAACTCGAAAGAATCCTCAAACAGAAATAGATTGGCTTGGTCTAGTGACTTGGATGTAGAAATTTCTAAAGATGATGGAAGAGAGTCTGCCGAGACACACAAAGCCAGACTATCAACAACAGATTTACACTAGTACAATTTAAATGGAGTATGCATACATACTTTACTCTGTCCCTGCAACAGTGTTTTGTTAATAATAATAATCACAATTCATGTATGTAAATGCGACCTAGAAGAAGGCACATTAATCTGCATTAAGAGGAAAGAGCCAGAAAAAATCTGGGAAAAGGTCATACAAACTATATTTGATATTGTCTCTACTGATATTATCTCTATTGGATTCAGACTGTGAGGTGCAAATAGAAATACAGTCACTTTATGCTCACCTCAGGCTAAACACTGTATTGCAACTGCCTGGAAAAGCACTCAGACACCTGCAGTTGGACATTAGTTTAACAGGCTTTCCAGCTGTTTAGCCATGGAAAAACTGACTTACGCCACTAAGGGGAAAATACAGAGCTTTTTTACAATACAGGGACAATTTATTAAATATCATCCAAGCCACCAAGATTACTTGGCAGAGAAGACCAATAAATAAATAAATAATTAAAAATCAGAATATGAGTGTGATTGCTGGCAACAGCTTAACACACTGAAATATGACTTGACTAATGTTAATAGAATAGATATTATTTCTACCTTGTCCTGTACTGAAAGCAATTCTGCTGACTGCAACAGAATGAGCCCTAAAGCCATTCATCTTTAACAATACAGCGGGAATTCAATTAAACTCTGCACCAGGACTTCATTGTCTTTCGGTTTCTTTTCTTAACGGCAGAGGAAAACGTGGGATGTTGACATTTCAGGGATTTTCATTAGACCAGTGTTGTTGCAGAGGAAGGATATGTGTGTGAGACAGACAATGTGTGTGTGGAGCTGTAATGGCAAAAGAACCTCAGATTCTTTGTTTATGATTCACGCTGCGCTTATAAAGAGCTGATTTATGGCTTAAATATCACGGCTGCACTTTTTTTTTTAACACTTTATAGAAATAAAGAGGATGATGATGATGCAGTGACTTTGATGTTTGGGAGCATGGGTCCCATATGGACACTTGCCTAGTGGCCCCTCTTACTTATTCTTTCAGCACAAAGGCAAACATGACAGCGAGGCGAGTCACTGTTCAACTCCAGAAAGAAAGCAGCCATTTTATCCCCTGGACTAAAATAGTGGGAGCACGGCTTTGAGTGGAGGGGTTCAGGTGGAGGTAGAGACAGTATGCTGTTGCAGTTACTGTGTTTTGCAGGAATTGTCATGTCTCATGTTATCTGTCCTCTTCCAGATGACAGAGGGCCGTCAGTGCCAGGTTCACCTCCTCGATGGCAGGAAGCTGGAGCTGCTGGTTCAGGTATGGGACACTTTCTTCTTTTCACACTCAGGCACAAATTATGCCACATACCCTGCAAGATTATGCTGATGTACTGAATGTGTGTTGGATTTAATAATATGTGTTGTTAACTACTATAAAGAAGTCTTAATCTTCATTTCCCAGGGGTCCTGTTTTGCTTTTATTTCTTGGCAAACTGATCTTATTTGTTTAATTTGCCAGTGTCACATGTAGGGGAGAGCGGGGTCAGTTGGTACACGGGGACGGTATGGACAGTGTGTTTTTAGCAGTATGGAAAGCAGCTATGCCTATGCCATGCACCATGCTCATACTCTGTCACACCTTCTTCACTCTCAACCTCAAAGTGGAGACTGTCTGACTATACCTCACATTTTATTCAGAATTTTGAAGTCTAGCTACAGCGTGAACTAAAATGTTTGGCTTTTTTTTGTTATTTTTCTTCTACCATACTGTTTTAGTTATGCCACCTACAAATATTTATATGTTGTTGGAAAGCTGATTTTCTGTCCTGTCGTTTGGTGCTAATATTAGCTGTCAGAATTTTTGTTGGTAGCACAGGAGTCCAAAGTATGTCTTCTCTCTTTGGTACTGTTGGGACTGTTACCCAGGGGTGGTACACTATTGTTTTTTACCTTGTTACAAATCAACCATAAGTAGACAAAAACAAGACAAAGGCTTTTCCTAATTGAATAATTGTATTAATTCGGTTTAGCTTATAGCCCATGTGCACCATGTTTTGAGTCATGTTTAGCCTGAAATTTAGACTGCTAAGATGAATAAAATGTTTTAATGAATTTGCTTTAGGTTAAAGCCTATGGTCTCTGTTTTAAGGTATGTTTAACCTATTAAGAGACAGAGACTGCTTAGTGGAATTAATGGGTTCAACTATTTAACTTTTTTATACTGAAGTTGTTATTGATGTTTCATGTTTTGCAAAATGTAACAAACTTAAAGGGATAGTGCACCCAAAAATGAAAATTCAGCCATTATCTACTCACCCATGTGCCGATGGAGGCCCTGGTGAAGTTTTAGAGTCCTCACATCCCTTGCGGAGATCGGCGGGGGGAGCGGCTAGCACACCTAATGGCAGACAGCGCCCCAGACTAACGTCCAAGAACACAAAATTGAATCCACAAAGTATCTCCATACTGCTTATCCATAGTGACCCAAGTGTGCTGCAGCCCCGACATAAGAAGTTGTTTGGAAAAACATCATATGAACTCTGTTTTTAGCCTCACTGTAGCCTGTAGCTCTGACTGCTTCTCTGTGCTCCGCACTCACATGTGCGCGCTCAATGTGATCGGTGATGCACGGTCTCTGAAGAGCAGCAGTCTCGTCACTACTGATGTCCAGATTCTCAAGTGCAGGCATCGCCAATTCCCAGTCTGAGCAGCAAAGACTTTCCTCATCTGCTGGCATTGCTTTGCATTTGAAACAACTACACCACCAGGTTTCCAGTGCTCGACTCCAGTATTCTGCGGCTGGCTGAGGGTCAGGCTCATGAGCTGCGGCGGCTGCTTCGTCCAGTAGCCTGAGTTCCGTCCGTATGCTCGGGCTCAAACAAATACGGCTCCACAAAGAAATGCTGTTCCTCCTCAATTTCAAAGTCTTCAGACATGTTGGGCTGTCCTTTGCTAAAAGACCGTAGTGCAAATTATCTTTTAGCTCTGTGGTTACTGTTGTCTCCCCCTGCGGTGCACGTGTCACGTGATGTAAACACGGGTGAGCAAAGCTCATACTTTCGCTGGTCGCGCGCAAGCGCGCACACGTGAGCATGGAGCACAGAGAAGCAGTCAGAGCTGCAGGCTACAGTGAGGCTAAAAACAGAGTTCATATGACGTTTTTCAAAACAACTTTTTATGTTGGGGCTGCAGCACACTTGGATCACTACGGATGAGCAGTATGGAGATACTTTGTGGATTCAATTTTGTGTTCTTGGACATTAGTCTGGGGCGCTGTCTGCCATTAGGTGTGCTAGCTGCTGCCCCCACCGATCTCCACAAGGGATGTGAGAAACTTCACCAGGGCCTCCATCGGCATATGGGATAATGGCTGAATTTTCATTTTTGGGTGCACTATCCCTTTAACAGCCTACATCAGGGGTAGGCAACCTTTACTATCAAAAGAGCCATTTTTGACCAAAAATAAAAAGAATAAAATAAAAATCTGTGTGGAGCTACAAAACATATTTTAGCCTTATAATGAAGGTAAAACAGCCTATTAAGTCCGAATTAGCCTATACTAGTAGATTAAATGAGCATTCATTAATATGTTTTACCACAAGGTGTCTCTATTTATGGTTATTTGGTACTTAAAGGGGAACTAATGTTTTTTTCAACCTGGGCCCTATTTTCTGATCTACTTTTGTCTAAATGAGTGATAAGATGTTCAATATTTGACATTTCTCCAGTACGAAGCTAGGGCTGACCTGCCTGCAGCCTGTGAGCGCATGCTATATTAAATAATAGGGCACTGAGACAGCGTCAAACAGCGTCAAAATACGTCCACTAAAAGTACATTTTTTTCACACAGATAGGCTTGGATTGTTAGTATAATTATCCGACAACATAACGGAAAGGAGAAATGAACGTCTGTGTTTACCTTTAGCTGGATTCGGACATGTTCCTCTGCCTGTTGCAATTTTAGTATATGTGCTACCGAAAGTAACACTGCTCCCTCTCTCTCCTCGTCCGCTCTTCAGTTTCAATGAGTTCTGCGGTCATCAAATTCAAATGGCTCATCCAGATCCAGCTGGTCAAAATCAGGTAAAAATTCAGCCATGACTACTCCAAACAGGGTAACTCCTCGCGTTTGTAAGGTCACTCCAGCGGGAACTTCCTCACGAGACGTGAGATTTCAGAGCCAGACTTTCACTCTCTGAGTGTTTTGACTTGCCACAACAAACATAGCTGAATTTTTACCTGATTTTGACCAACTGGATCTGGATGGACCGTATTTATTAGAACACGGACGTACACGGACGTACACGAATGCAGAGCTCATTGAAACTGAAGAGCGGACAAGGAGAGAGGGAGCAGTGTTACTTTGGTAGCACATATACTAACATTGCAACAGGCAGAGGAACATGTCCGCTGTCTGAGTGCCCTATTATTTAATATATCGCGTGCTCATGGGCTGCAGGCAGGTCAGCCCTAGTTTCGTACTGGAGAAATGTCAAATAGTGAACATCCTATCACTCATTTAGACAAAAGTAGATCAGAAAATAAGGCCCAGGTTGAAAAAAACATTAGTTCCCCTTTAAACTTTGTAGGAGCAGCTGTGAAAGCAAACAAATCTGTCCATGCACTGCTAAATTATCTTTCATTCAGAAACTTTTATTTTTTTGGATTTGGCATCCATAGCTAACCAGCTAGGAAGACTCAAGATGAGCCACTGCTATTGAGGTTCAACAAAATTTCAAGGAAAATGTGGCAGGCAGTAGATGTATTACACACATTTTAGTTTTTTAAATGTAAAAACTTTTTTTATTTGGTATATAAGCTTCATATTTTTACAGTTGGAGAGTGTAAGAATTTCTTTAGGCCTACAACATAGATAAATAGAAATTAATATGTTAAAAAAATAACCGTTATTCATATTCATGTGTCTCCAGAACGGCAAGTTTCCTATGCCTGGCTACATAAATGTACATAACCTATTGACAGGTGCTATTGAAATGAAGACTCAGAAGACAGCCAGATTCCATATTTTTGTGAACAATGCACTTCTTGTTCATTTAACATAACTGTTTTAGGTTTGGGTAAGGCTCCAAAAGACCTTGGTAAATTGTTAGCAGACACCTTTATCTGTTCAATTTTTTTCAATTTTATTTATAAAGCCCAGTATCACAAATCACAATTTGCCTCACAGGGCTTTACAGCATACAACATCCCTCTGTCCTTTGGACCCTCGCAGGATAAGGAAAAACTCCCCCAAAAAAACCCTTTAACGGGGGAAAAAAACGGTAGAAACCTCAGGAAGAGCAACTGAGGAGGGATCCCTCTTCCAGGACAGGAGGCAGCAGGAGGCATCTGGCAGGACCACGGCAGCAGCACAACCACACACGTCACGCTGTCCAGGCACCGCTGCGATATGAGTTAATCTGAGAGACAGTGGAGCACAAAGGCTCCGGAGAAGAAGCCGAGTTAGTGACATCCAGAATGGCCGAGTTAGCAAGATGCAGTAATAGAATATGAGAGAGAGAGAGAGAGAGAGAGAGAGAGAGAGAGAAAGAGAAGGAGAGAAGGTGCCCGGTGTATTATAGGGGGTCCTCCGGCAGACTAGGCCTAAGTCAGCCTAACTAGGGGCTGGTACAGGGCAAGCCTGAGCCAGCCCTAACTATAAGCTTTATCAAAGAGGAAAGTCTTAAGTCTAGTCTTAAATGTGGAGACGGTGTCTGCCTCTCGGACTGTAGCAGGAAGATGATTCCACAGGAGAGGAGCCTGATAGCTAAAGGCTCTGGCTCCTGATCTACTTTTGGAGACTTTAGGGACCACGAGTAACCCTGCGCTCTCAGAGCGCAGTGTTCTGGTGGGATAATATGGCACTATGAGCTCTCTAAGATATGACGGAGCTTGACCATTTAGAGCTTTATAAGTTAACAATAGGATTTTAAATTCAGTTCTGGATTTTACAGGGAGCCAGTGCAGAGAAGCTAAAACAGGAGAAATATGATCTTGTTTCTTAGTTCCTGTTAGTACACGTGCTGCTGCATTCTGAAGTAGCTGGAGAGAGGACTTACTAGAGCTACCTAATAATAGAGAGTTACAGTAATCCAGCCTTGAGGTAACAAAAGCATGGACCAATTTTTCTGCATCTTTTCGGGTCAGGATAGGCCTAATTTTCGCAATATTACGCAGATGAAAAAATGCAGTCCGTGAGGTTTGTTTTAAATGAGAATTAAAAGACAAATCTTGATCAAATATTACTCCGAGGTTTCTTACGGTAGTGCTAGAGGCCAGAGCAATGCCATCTAGAGAAACTATGTCATCAGATAAAGAGTCTCTGAGTTGTTTGGGGCCAAGAACAATAACTTCAGTTTTGTCTGAATTTAACATCAGGAAATTGGTGCTCATCCAAGTTTTTATGTCTTTAAGGCAGTTATGGAGTTTAGTTAATTGATTACTTTCTTCTGGCTTCATCGATAAATACAACTGAGTATCATCTGCATAACAATGGAAATTTATAGAGTGATTTCTAATGATGTTACCTAAAGGAAGCCTATATAGAGTAAATAGGATTGGTCCGAGCACAGAACCTTGCGGAACTCCAAAACAAACTTTGGTACGTAAGGACGATTCATTATGAACGTGAACAAACTGAAAACGATCAGATAAATAAGATTTAAACCAGCTCAGTACAGAACCTTTTAGGCCAATTAAGTGATCCAGTCTCTGCAGTAGAATTTGATGGTCAATTGTGTCAAACGCTGCACTAAGATCTAATAAAACTAGTACAGAGACAAGTCCTTTGTCTGAAGCAATCAGAAGATCATTTGCAAAATTTTAACTAGTGCTGTCTCAGTGCTATGATGCACTCTAAATCCTGACTGAAATTCCTCAAATAAGCTGGTCTGTGACTACTTTCTCAAGGATCTTTGACATAAAGGGAAGATTAGATATTGGTCTATATTTGGCTAACGCCTCTGGATCCAGGGTGGGCTTTTTTAGTAGAGGTTTAATTACAGCTACCTTAAAAGACTGTGGTGCATAGCCTGTTAATAAGGATATATTGATCATATCTAATATATGAGTGTTAACTAAAGGAAAGACCTCCTTAAGTAGCCTAGTTGGGATGGGGTCTGTTCAGGGATCAAATTAGTTTAATCACTGTTCAAGTAGTCTGTGAATAATGGAAGGTTATTTTATATCAATACAAAAGTGTCCCACCTGACCCCACTCTCTCCTACACTTGATTTTCACCTTCTGACAGTTTTTATTGTGTTTCACGGTGTTTAACACATGACTTTTGAGTTAGCAAACACATGGCTGTGTTTTAATCTAAACTTTCCAGCCCAAGCTGTTGTCCCGTGAGCTGTTGGATCTGGTGGCCTCCCATTTTAACCTAAAGGAGAAAGAATACTTTGGGTTGTGTTTCATAGATGACACGTAAGTACATTTCCATTTAAGGCATTTAATGAAAAAAGCGCTATGTCCTAGTGTGTGTTTGTGTTTTATTGCATTGCATTCTCTTTTAATCAAAGGGATTGGTTGATTTAGAACTAATCCTTGTTTACAGAAGCCTTAAGGGAGGACAAAAAAAGAAGAGAGGGACATTACGATAGCAGTAACACATGATTTGTTCTTGTATTCCTGATCAGTGGCCAGAGTAACTGGCTCCAGCTGGATCGTAAAGTCCTTGATCATGACTTCTCCAAGTCTTCAGGGCCTTTGGAACTCAAGTTCCTGGTGAGGTGAGTGCTCTCGCTTGCCAAATGTGGAATACTGCTGTGCTTTATCAGAAACATCCGTCCACACCGGTGATTGAAAACCTTAATGTTTTATATTAGACTGACTGGTGAATAGCAGAAGCCTATTACCAAGCACATTGGTGTATTGAGAGCTTCACAGCCTCCAAGACTTGTGCTGACCAGCAGGTGGCAGTGATGGAACACAGTTTAAGACTTGCTGCGTGTTGAGCTACTGTAAACTGAACAAGATTAAATCTGTGAATAATGCTGATGCACTGGCAAGATATGTTGACATTCTATTTCAAGCGAACCTTGCTAACCCAAAAAAAACTCTTCACAGGTTTTATATCGAGAAGATCACCTTCTTGAAAGACAACACAACAGTGGAGCTGTTCTTCATGAATGCTAAATCTTTAGTGTTTAATGTAAGTGTTGTAAAGCATTTATTATTTTAAAACTTGTGACACATATTCTAGTAGGCCAGTGAAATTGACATATGCTTTAGTTCCAGATCATTGAAAACAATAGCTGATTGCCTTATGGGAACACACATAATCCAACAATTGATCTGCCATCATTCTTAATTTACTATAGACTCATGAGGAACAGAGTTCATTCAGTCGATGGTTAGATGATCAATATGTTGCAAAATATTGTTCATGTGTCACACACAACATTGTGTGTCCATTGTTTTCCATAACTTTGTCCTCTTTTATCCCTATACTGAGTTTTTGTGCATAAGATTTATATGTGATTCGTAGCATGCTGTTTATTTAGGAAATATCTATCTCTGTAATTTCACAACATTTACATTTTTGAAACTCCTAAGATTTCCTACTGCTGCTGTATGTAACTGACCTCTCAAACACTGTTCAGTATGCTGCTTTCAAGTGCTGTTGGACATTTCACAATGTTACGCAAAGTTAATGATTCACTGTCATGCGAGCGACATGTTATTGTTAAAGCAGTTGTTTCGCATTTCATTCAAACAAATCACACAACAGTCATAGCATGGTGAAAAGTTAGAGATTCCGGCTATTATTTAGATAACATGAGGTTTGGGAAGTTTGATCACAGTGAGTTTAAAACTGATTGTGTAACTTAGTGTGAATAAGTTACGTTTACTCATTGACAAGAGTCGTAGTAGGACTAGTGATTCCAAGTGTTTCCTGGAAACAATTTGATAACATAGGTCAGATTGAAAGATTACTATTCGTGTCCGTCTAGTAATAAATGTTGTCAAATATTATGAAATGATAAAGTGGCAATCAGGTGTGCACAGTTTGATGGACTATTAAAACCCATGGACTAGTACTACGAGGAGCATGTGAATGCAGCATGTGATCAAACGTTGCAGTGCAGTTTCTTTCGCGGGGAGAGCAGACTGGTCTCCATGGGAGACGGAGACTGTTGAACCTGCTTTCGGACCGTACCACTTTACCGAGGGGGCTGTAGCTCCGACAAGACCTTCAACTAACCTTTCAATGCACCCGTGTGTGTTTTATCCGTTATAGAAAAAGTCGTGCTAACTCAGGTCCCGAAAAACTGAAGTAAACACACTTCACGGACAGTTTCAAACACCGTGTTGTCTCTGTGGCAGTGGTTCAGTCGGTAACGGTGGGACCGAGGTACGGGACGGGAAGATTTTGTCTCAAGTCAAGTGTTTAGGACAGGCTGCACTTTGTGTGTGCGTGTTTTCGCTAAAAAGACCCCATTAATTTTACCATTTTTACAACAGGAGACCATCGAAGTGGAGAGTGAAAATGTTTTCAAGTTAGCCGCATTCGCATTGCAGGTAAGAAAGAGTTTGTCGCAGGCTTTCTACACTGAAATTTTGTCACTCACCCCAAACGTGAATGAAGACGGTCGGGGGCAGCAACATTTGAAAACAGTTGTCTCTTGAGGTTACTTTGGTCGGGTGGGCTATTGTCAAAGAAACTATCTTCTTTAACGTTATATCAATAATGGCCTTTAAAATTTGAATGTACTTCTAGGCAGTGTTAATTTGAGTAATTACAGAAATGAAAATGTAGTCAAATGAAATACGTGCTCATGTCGTGTAACGTTAACTTTAGCGTTATCTTTGTTGCAGATTGTGCAGGTGGCTAATATTAGCATAACCGTTAAGTTACTGGGCAACTGAGTCAGTCTTACATTTCCATATACTGCTTTTACTAACTGAGTTATTTTTCTTTTTAAGGAGGCCAAAGGAGATTACAGCAGGTAAGAAGTTATTAAATTAAAACTTAAAAGCCCTTAATGAGATAAATGTAGAAAGGTGTTACCCATATGGTTTTTGTCGCATCAAGTTGACTTGTCATTTAAAAAGTATTAAATGTGCAGTAAATTAGCTGGGTAGGAAAGAGTAATGTGAACGAATAGTCACTTGTAAAGATGCTTTGTTTTTGTCTTTTGTAAGGTATCGTGTACTAGCCTTTTGATATTTTTCCTGCGCTGGTACACACAGACATCTATAAAGCTTTTCCTGAGTTCATGTCTGCAATTGAATGCAAACCCTGCACAATTTATTAAGTGTTTGTTTCTGTGCTCTGACAAGGAAGCAGGGTCTGGTTTGTCAAGTTGTTTGGTCAGTGCTCAGCTTACAAATGATGT
The DNA here is from genome assembly GCF_011397635.1 of Epinephelus fuscoguttatus. Taxonomy (NCBI): domain Eukaryota; kingdom Metazoa; phylum Chordata; class Actinopteri; order Perciformes; family Serranidae; genus Epinephelus; species Epinephelus fuscoguttatus. The sequence goes on from NC_064752.1 coordinate 43,075,858, forward strand.
GTGTAGCCAGTTAATGTTCAACTTGACTAGGTCAGATTTTAATTTACGCTGTACTTCCTTCAGTTAATAATTCCCTTGATTTGCTCTTGAAACATTGAACAAATGAACCCTTGCTGGCCAGCTGCCATCCACATGGTTCAAACAAATTGCCTTTAAAATCAGAACGCTTTTGTTCTTTCAGATTAATAGTGTTTACAGTTTTAACAAAGCTCTACAAAGGCAGTTCTTTTCTGACATGTTGCGATTGCATCACCTCTTAATAAATGTCACATAATCCTGACAAACGCAGCCTATATGTTGCTTGCACACATACATGGACATTGTGTGCATGATTTTGTCTGATGCTGGTGGGAGACTTTGTACACAACCTCGATAATCTGTTCACTAGTGGAGATAATGTTTTCATAGTGGGCTGTGCTCTCAGAGGCTTGACCTGCTGATAAGGTATGTTGTTTTTTTGCCAGCCGAAGGAATGAAGGGCATTGGCTGTAATTAGTAAACACAGCTCTGTCTGAGCTGAGTGAGTGACTGAGCAGGTTGAAGCAGCACAACCTGTGTGCTGTCAAAGTGCTTTGCCTCTAAAGGCCTCTCAGTCCATTATGTGAACACAAAGATTTGTGCCCGTGTATGGTTTGAATGGCAATACATGCAATGCTGAAAATGCAGTTTGACCCCTTGTCAAACCATTGCCTTTGTTCTTTTGCAAAGAAAGAAAGAAAGAAAAGAACTTGGCTGCATCTGCCTGTGCTCATTAAGCGCCCCATTATTTACAGGCATGATTGACCTGATAAATGTTAATTATTATTCATTGCAGCTTTAGTACAGATTTATGTCTCTAATGTTTTGAATCCAAACTGCTTCACCCTGAAGTGTAGTGTGCGGTCTGAACTTTCAGCTCATGTGGGTGTGGGGATAGGCTGTACTTTGTCCTGACTCTGAAAGCACAATACAAGACAACCTGCCAACAAATCTGGTAGAATCAGCGAGGACGGGAGTGTGTCCAAATTGAGCTGTCTTTTTTCTCTTTATTTGCACATTGCTACTTTCCCCCTGCTCATTCTGAATATGCTTTCTACACACTAGGTTGTAAGAATAACACACAATAGAGCTCTTTTCCTCAAACTTCAGGTGCTTGAACATAGCACTGGCTCAAATATCTAACACTATTGATATACTGGTGCATCCCCTGCTGTCTTGTGGCTGTGTTCCTGTCTGCAATGTCCTTTATTTCTACTTCTTTGAGAGAACAGGTCCGGTAAATCTCCTCATAAAGAATATAATACAAATGTGTCTGCTCTACACTGTATCAGCAAAGGGCCCTGGAGCAGTGAGATTAGCTGTGAAGGAGTTAGGGAGACCTCCTCCTCCCACAGCCAGCTGCCTTAAGAGGGATGAGCCAGACCCACTGTCCAATGGTAGACAACTTGGCGTCAGGAGAACTCACTGTAGTCGTGTTATTGTGGTAGTGTGGGCCAGCCCCCTGCTGTGCATTGAATTAATGCACCATCAGGTTTCACGTTGTACTTCTATCAGAATTCTTTCTTCTTCTTTGCTGTCCGTATTGCATTGTATCTGGTTCTTACTGTACTGATTTACACAACCTGCAGGTATAATCCATTGCTGAATGCAAGTTAGAACTCCTCTCTGAAGGTTGATGAAAGGGATTGTAGAAAACGTAGGAAATCACTGAAGTGATTGATGTCTTTAATTATGCTGAACAGTTTAAGCGTGCAGGGATTTTTTGTCTTGTACAGTTCAACTTAAAATGTAAGCTAAAAACATTCATGGTTTATGCCACAATATTTTGACTGCTTTAGTTTTAAATCACTTAGATTAACACAATGTCAGTTGTGTTCAAATTTGACCCTCATGGACCAGTATTACACCCAGACAGTTTTAGTCCTCAGTTCTATTTGCAGGTGTAGCCTGTAGTTAGTGGTTCATTCACAGCAACAGGCTCTCTCATTGTACTCCCTCTACAGTCACCATGTCTCAGCCCTGTGGAATAGCTGACACATGAGTATTATCTCTCCCCACGCTGGGTAGGCTGCACTGGGCTTGGCTGGGCTGGGCTGCACCGGGAGTAGGAATTGCCCCCACGCTGCAGGCTGTGGGGAGATAACAGACGTAGTAATGAATTCCAGATTGCTGACAGGGCAGCGTGGCTGTGGAGTAGATCACCCCGACAACGCCAGGCCCCAGCTCCCCATAAAATGTGTGCCATCAAACACGCGGCAAAGTGCCGTGGCAGCAAAACTCAGTCAACCTAGGAGAGGTAGCTACAGGGAAGAGTGATTCAAGTGCCTCTGCCCTTGCAGCGGCTCACCCTTATTTTTGTTTAGTAAGCTGATTCCCATAACTGGATCATTATGGTTCTGTCCTACCATGTCAGCGGCTGTTAAATTCTATTAATCTTTAAAGAAGACTTACATTGATGTTCAAGGTCAAATGGCTTGAAATCATGTACTACTTATTTTTATTATATTTAGGTTATTTTTATGGCTGGTACAATAAAGGTGGATGTTCTAATAGTTTATATCATGTATGGTCTGACCTACTCATTTCAGTTCTGTCTGAGAGGCCATGGCCTGTTTTGTTACAGTGCTGGGGCTTGTACAGTACTTTTCAACACATGGTGAGGCTGCCAAGTGCTTGTGAATGGCTTTTGTGCAGGTCTCCAGTGCACTGGTCCGCCAAGCCAGAGCCCTTTTTGTCCAGCAGAAACTGTAGACCCAGTGCTCCCTCCTACATGATGTTGGAGTGACTCATAGTTCACTATCATCGACCTTGACAGTGACAAACACCACAGTTTGTCTGCACAGATAGCATGGTCGGTTTCAGTGCTTATTACTGGAAACCTCTGTGTTTAACATTTTGGCAGAAGTTTGTGGGTGAGACCAACTGTACTTGTTGCATCAGTCATGATGTGATCATTAGCTCATCTGTGAAGGGGAATCAATATAAAGTAGTAAACCCAAAGTACATAGAATAACTATGGAGTGCATTACCGTTGAGAACCTGCATGAAATGGCTTTGATATTTTTGAAAAGATTTCTTGCCAAGCCCCTTAAAAGGCTCCCTATGACTTTAAGGCCCTGTATGTGCTTTTATAAATTAGGTCTGGCAAGACATGAGGGAAGCTCAAGTTTAGTCTTGGCAAGCAGAACTTCTCTTTATAGATAAGAAAGATGAAAACAATATCCTGACACTGCACCTTTTCTAAAGGTTTGCAAACATGAATTATTGCTGTCATGCCTTAAGATAGAAATTCAAACCACGCTGTGAAAGTACAAAACACGGGGAGAAATGTTTTCTACTCATTTTTAGACTTTGAGTTGAGATTCTTGAGTAAACATCTACCTTTATGATCCTTATGGTCCACATGCTGCTTTGGAGCGCTCAGTTTGGGTCGTTACAGGGAGCTATACATGTTAAAATGTAGAGATTCTCATATATAGTGTTGGGATGCAGTGATTGTGAAATTCGGGGCCGATACCAATGTTAAAAATACAAATTAGTTGTTATGGTGCATTCCATTTGCGCTAGGAAGTCAGATATTCAGAGTCATAAGTCAAAAAACATTTCAACTGGAACGCCCCCTGATGTGATGAGATTTCCAATTCTAAAGGTCAGAGGAACCTCACCAACCCCAAGCTCAAAATTCAAGATGGCTGCTCCACACATTATTATTAGTCACAGTTGTAGTAATATACTGTTTATTAGCATTTTTGTCATATTTGTGTCTCAATAAAACAGTCACACACGCAGTCCTGTCCAACTTCTATCTGTGGACATTATACTGTGGTGTTTGTATGCACAAAATACAGTGTAACGTGTTGTTATCAACTAGTGCTGATAACAATGGCCAACTTGGCTAGTACTGGTGTTGCTGAAAGATGCCTTGGTTTTACAACCTGTTGTACTGGAATTCAGTCAACTTGGGTGTGACACCATTCTCAGCTCTGACCTCCAACGTCTGAGGTAAATGGAAACACAGCATTAGTTGCAGCCACCAGCTGCTAACAGCTAACGTTAACTGGCTCCCCTCCTGCTGATTTCAACACAGATTGGTTGTTCACAATGTAGTATTATCATGGGAAATATAGGGTGCACCCACTCAGCCGTCCATAGCAGTTCACTGTGTTGTTTTCCTTGAAGACATCCCTGGGGAATATTTTTGTTAGTTCCAAAACCCTTTTCTATTGTCCCCAGGATGACATTGGTCTAAATCCCTGCTTTCTAGCCTGTGCAAAATTGATGTGACACAACAGAAAAATATCAGCTGCTCCCATCGGTGAATGTCATCTTATGTGCTGATAGGTGGATGGCAGTCAATAGGGCGAATATTGACTGATACCAATGTTTCGCCAATAACACTGTGCATCCCTAGTATAGAGGACTTAGTAATTGGACCATGATAACTCATTTATCAACAGTGTACATTTGGTGTTTTGTCGTGTCTCTTCCTGCTGTAAAGCAGAGATGAGTAATTAGATGAATGACTAAACTTGCTGTTCTTAAAATTTGTATATGACCTTTTTTCAGTGCTGAGACTGCCAGATCAGACCTGAAGCAACTCCCACTTCTGCCCACCAGAGTATTACGGGAGCACCCATCTCTCAATTACTGGTAAGTTAGAGGGGTGAGTGTTTTGGGATCACACACCTATAGACAGTTGTGGTTCAACCATTGTAACAGCGCTTCCTCTAAAAAATACACTCACAGTTCAGCTGTTAAATCACCTCAGTGATCCGTACCACTGGATTATACAGAGCTGTGATTTCCCCAGAAGAGCAGTTTTGGGTGGTACAGTGTCAGACCTGCCTGGTTCTTGGCAGATTGTTTTGCCTCTGATGAGGTGACTAATTAATGCCTGGGTTGTGTTAATTACGTTTGCCCATTAGCCCCGCGAGAACACTGGGAGGTGTTGACAGCCACTGGCTATCTAAAGGATTGCTGTCTGTCTCCTCAATTCATGCTGCTGTTTTTGCTCCTCTGCTTGCCCCTCCTCTTCTGGATAAACAGTCATCTGAGGCTGCTGCAGCCTCTAAAGCGGCTACATACAGTGTAATATCCAAATTAAAATTATAGTCTTACGGTGCATGGGTGAGCACATGGACACGTCTGTCTCTCTGTGTCTGTTAAGCCGCAGTGAGTTTGCGGTCCCACTATGCTATTAAAAGGGATGATTACAGTGGGAAGTAAATGGGATGCATTTGCAGGAGAGGTAGATGAGAGCCATCAGCAGGCCAGTAGGCCAGACTGCATTTTCTGCATGAGCAGACAGAATGTGTGTCAAAGAAAGAGCCCTCTCACACAATCCCTCTGTGGCTGGAATGTGCAACACTTGATGGATTATTCATTAAATGTTTTATCTATCCATTTGCAGTGAGGACAAAGTGATTGAACACTACAAGAAACTGAAAGGACTGACCAGAGGACAGGCCATTGTGCAGTAAGTTAAAAACAACTATAATATGTTTGTGATTAAAATGATTTGAGTTTGGTAAGTTAACTTTTGTGCTCATTATGCACTGCTCCTTCTGATGCCTCAGTTCTCCAGCACCTTCACCAAGCCTTCCTTTTTGACCTCATATGTCTGCACTTTGGTGGTGGCTGTTGTTGTTAGGGGTGGCTGTCACCATGCCAAAATGTGTCATTAATTAGAGGAGGTGCTCTTAGAGTAGGCAGCCGGCCAGCCTTGAGAGGATGTAAGTCCTCCACTGTGTTTTTCCTGGGACTGTAACTCAGAGCAACCCTGGGTCATTTACACTCCGATGATTTGTGCCCTTGAACTGATCAATGGACTCCCCCTTTCTCTGTCATGGCCCTGAAACAAATCGATCAGCTTGTCACCAGAAATGACTGTGGCTTCTCAATGACTGTAGCTTAAATCCCACTCTGTCTGTTGAACAACAGCCACGGGTTGACAGTGATGAAGTGTAAATGGAAGAATTCCTGTTCACCTATTCCTCTTTCTCTGAAGGTATCTGGCCCTGGTGGAGTCACTGCCGACATACGGAGTCCATTATTACCAAGTGAAGGTAACAGTGGTGCCCTGAGTCATAAAGTAGCTTAACCTTTGAACAAGCCTCTGTCAACATGCTGTCTTCATTTCTTTCTTCATCTAATCTAGCACATCAATCTAACCTTAATTCACTTAACTGTTAAACATTTTTGCTTGATGCTTTAATCATGAGGCCTTTTCCTTTTAAAAACTCTGTGCTGCAGCTAAACCAGCAAAACGTGTATGTTACTGTAGGGACCGTTAAAGTGGGATAAGAGAATACGAACTGCCTTAGTACAGAATTGCACTGTATGTAATTCAAAATGATTAAGTCAAAATCCAGTAAACCCTTGTAGCACGTTTCATTTAGCATGTATAAGTGATTCCTCCAACTTTCCCTGCTTTTACTTCCACCCTCTAACTTTCCCCAACCAAATCTTATTAAATCAAGGTGTCTGAGGAGATCAAACAGTGGCGTTAAAACGACTCAGTCAGGCTTGCAGAGATTTTAAGGCCTTCAATGTATTTGATGTCTTCTTGTGTTGCTATTGCTGTGAGCCAAATGGGGTAATTGCTTTGGTAACAGGCCTTTTTTTTTTTCAAACTCCCACCAATAAAGCTACCTCTAATGAGTGGCGGTGCTGTGTGTATGTGTATGTGCTTTCATGCAGGACAAGCAAGGAATACCGTGGTGGCTTGGAGTCAGCTACAAAGGCATCGGCCAGTACGATTTGCAAGATAAGCTGAAGCCGAGAAAGGTAGGTTGACCTCTTTTTACAGCTGCTTGATTTGCCTGAACTGTGTGAGATTACATTTGAAAAGTTGTTTTGTTTTTCAAAGCAAAAGGTCTACCACATGAAATGCATTTTCTTGTTAGTTGTTTACTTTCGTGTAGAGTTTTTTCTTATCCATGTCAGCAAGCTAAGGTTACAGGATTGCATATGTCATACAAATTGTAAAGCCTTTTGGGACTAACATGGGGTTTGGCCTTTGTTAATAAACTCAACTTGCTTTTCTTACAGAAACATTAAATACTCAAACAGGTAAAACACACTTATTTTTTGAAGTTACTTGCTTTTAACTTCTTGTGGAAGTGTGTATCATTGAGTACTTTTATATAAATACTTAAATTGCTGGTTGAAAACACAGCTTTCATCACAGTGCCTCTTGTTAGCTGGTTAATGATCCATCCACACTGTAAACAGGCATAATTAAGACCCTGGTTCCCATGTCAGTCAGGAGAAAGAGGAAGACAGATGGGGAAAATATTTGGGAGTATCAGCATGCGCTGTGTGAAGTCAAGGCTGTTAGTGTAAAAGAGCAAATACAGTACACTACTAGCAACAGTGGAATGAATGGAAGTCTTGAGAGTTGAGAAAATGCAAGTATGTAAGTGTCTAAACTTATCTTTTTAAACAATTAGCATTTAATTTACTTTGACCTTTATTCAGGCAGAACCAATTAAAAAATCAGACACAACACCAAAATGTTAGCTAATGCGAGTTGGGTGCAACAGTTCTCCCAGTTGTTCCCCTCTCTACTCCCACCTACTTGTGTGAGTCCGAAGAAAATTGAAACATCACTTCAAAGACAACACAGCTTAGCTTACTGATCGCCTGCAGCCGCACTTTTGGAGTAGAAGAGGCGCAGCCATGATAGATGTTAGCTTGGGAACCCCTGGCAACAAGCCGAAAAGTCCATCGTTTGTAGTTTTACCCTCCAACAACTTTATCCTCCACTTTGTTAATCCACCAGCAAACTGCCCGGCTCCCAGGCTGTCCATCCCTGGGAGCCGACTGCAGCACACCAGCCAGACTGTGGAGGTAACTGCCATTTTCCCAGTAGAGCACGGCTCAGTCCTCATATTCCGGACCAAACCGAGCCTGGTCCGAACCCAACAGCCTTTCTGACAGTGTGTAAATGACCATCAAAAGGTTGCTGTTACGCACAGTCAAACATGCACACACAGCAGCGCAGCACAGCACACACACTCAAGTGAAGCAGAGCCTGTGTTGGGTTCAGGTGTTGTCACATAAGTAACAAATTCCAGCACTTGAATAGGCCATAGCACAACAAAGCAGCATGTCAAGTGAGCCGAACCTGAACCGAACCCGAGCAAAATTTCTGATTTGTTATCCGAACCCGGATGCTATTATATTATTATTTTATCAGTGGAATAAAATGGTCTCAAAATAAAATATAATTGTTTATAATCACAGTTATTTCTGGGATTGTAAATTGTCCAACAAAAATAGCATGAAAGGCCTAGACATAACTTTCTTAAGCTTATGGTGGATATTAAGCTACTCCTGTAGTCTGCAGAGGGCCCGTCATGTGCTTGTTATAGTGCACCTGTGAATACAGTATGCTTTTTACAAAAAAGTAAGGCTCCTGTACCACAATGTTTGTACTTGCATCTGTGATTACCCTCCCCTTTGTTTGAGAGGTGTTATGTGATTATGTCCCAAGCAAGCATTTCTCCCCAGCCTCTTTCATTAGACTCGTCATTGCTGTTGTTACATGGCAGGAACCTGTTGACTTAGCAGGGTGTGCTGTTACACCGAGGCATTCATGTGCATAGCCACAGTTCGTCTCTCCCCGACCCTCCAAGAGGACGGTGTAATTATGGCTCTCTGTGGGAAGCATCAGGCCTCTGGGACTGGGGTTGGCACTCTGCCAGGGGGTTGGTGTGTGTTTGGAGTTGGGGGACAGCAGTGAGGGTGTTGGGGTGCTGAGAGGGTTCAAAACTAGTCTGCCTTCTCCAAATCAGTTACATGAAAACCTCTCAAGAGTTGGCCGCTGTGGGGAAAAATGTTGCCTTTTTAAATGACCTTTTTGTTGCTCTAACTGATAATTGGAAGTGTATGGCTGCTTTCCTTTTGCCTTGGAGGGAGTCCTCTCTATGTAGTGAATGTAGATAGTGCTTCCTGCCTCAGCTCACAGCCCCTGTATTCAACCCAGCCCATCCCTCGTTGCCCTCTGCCCAGCCCCTCTCAGCAGGCTGCATTCATTATGGTAATGTATGTGTGTGAGTCTTGGAGGGAACACAATTGATCAAACAATACAAACCAACTATCTGTTTAGGGGGCTGGGGGCTAGATTTAGGGGTAATAGGAGGTCAGCAGTTGTGTAGTTTTTTTTTTTTTTATAAATATGTTTTTATCTTTAAGTTTTGTAAAAATCATTGAAAGACGCTGCCGAAGCTTAACCTCACATTATCTTCTCTGCATGCATGCCAGTTTCATCACTCCATATTGAAAAGCCTGGGCCTCAAAAGCCCACTCTCCCTGCTGTGTTTGAGAGAAGTGGCACATTTAGTAATGTGAATACCCTGTCATTTCCATTACGGGTTGGAGCAGTGTATGTAAGTATGCACTGTTGATACAGATAAAGGGCACAGGCTATTTATTTCAAAGATCTGGAGGGGACAAAGAATGAATAAAAGATGCTAAAAGGAGAAACAACATTTTATTTAGGATGGGGAAACCTTCATGAAACTTTTTAATTACGGAAAACAAATTTAGGACCAAAACAGTGCTGCATAGACATGAAAAATGTGTTTTCAGGACTTGCGATGGGACTGAGGCAGATGGCAAGTTAAGATTTAATTCTTCCTGAATTAAACCAGCAGGTTTCTCTGTCTCTTGCTCTCTGTGTGTCGCTCAGGCTCTCTCCTAGTGAGTAATGAGACACTCTTAAAGACCACATGCTGGGCTACATGTATGATGAGCCAGCAGTTCCAAAATAAATCTCCAGTTTATTATGGGTGACAGTGTCAGTGGGCAATAATGACATGATATGAGAGAGCTGAAAGAACTGCTCAGTGTCTTTAACTAAAAAGAAAGTTAAAAGGAAGTTTTAATAAAAACTGAGGAGATCCTTTCCGCTTGTCATTTTTATGTTGATTAAACTCACCCCTTCACAAATCTAAACAGAATAAAGATCCTTTCCTCCTTGTCACAGTTTTACAACTTAAAGTAGTACGTCATGTTGTGGAAAGGTACAGTGTTGCCAGCCAGCCAGATCCAGTTGACGTGTTATGCAAAGGGTGGGGCAGATCTTTTTCTGTACGGGCGTGTGAGTCAGAGCCTTTAACACATTTTTCATCCATGTATGATTTTGTGGACTCGTGGCCCTGGGGGTCCTTGGGTTGTGGGTGTGAGCTGGATCTGAACAGCCTGATCCCATCTGAAACCACAGGCATTTCTGGCTCACTTCCACCTGCCTGTAATGAAATGTTTGGCAAAAACAAGGGAGATGTAAATACTAAAGATAGAAGATACAGAAATTCTGTGTAGTCACTCAAATCATAAGTGTACTGTTAAACCAGTGTTTCCTTTTAAGAAAATGGTTACTTCTCTACTTCGGCGCTTTATCGATGAGTCTCTGTTTCTGCAGAATGATTTCTCAGGTAGACAACCCCAATGGATCAGCTTTTAGGAAAATGATGTAGAAAAAAATCCATCTGTATACACTACAGTAACATTTGAAGTTGTTTTTTGTAATATGACCCAAGCTAGGTCAAGTTTAAGAAGAATAAATATGGATCCCAACGCTAGTTTTTACACTGAAGCAATTATAAATCTGATTCATACACAGATAAAGGACCACAACCTTATTATTATGAGTCTGTCAGGCATCTAAGAGACCAGGAAGTAAGACATTCAACCTGCATGTTGCTCTTTAAGAGGACTGCTTGTGGTCTCGTGATTGTAGAGATTGAGGTGTGTCAACATCCTTGAAATATTTTGGCAGCAGTCTTAGCAGCAGTCACAGGAGAGTCCTCTCATGAGTTTCATCAGTGTGCTGTCACACAGGTGTGGAGTTTCTATTCTAGGAAGAATGGGCCAGTGAAAATGTATATCTATTGTCTCAACCTTCGTTATCTGTCATTACAGTGTAAATGATGCTAGTGAAGGTGACTACAAGGTGAGAATTGGGGTCCCCTTTACGTTGGGATGAGCTTTTAGAAAGTGTCCTGCTGGGTGGTTCCCATTGTTCTTCAAGTACTATTATTTTAATTTCACTGGAAGGCTGACTGTGTAATGTCTACGACTGTAAAGACAGTGTTGGCATACTTTGACAAGAAATAAAACGTTTGCATTCAGTGTTGCCATGGATAATAAAGGGCTCCTACGGTCATGGAAAAGCTGGAGAAAGTTTTGAAAAGTCATGGAATTTTGTTGTGTGTAATGAAATTGTCACAGTAATCTTACATATCATAAAGCCAAATATATTTTCTGTAGCTGTTGACGTAACATAGTTCTAATATGTCGATGTGTGACGTTCATTTACTATCGCATACATCTCTCCATTTTCTCCTTGCAAACCATTTCTCCCTCCATTTATGCCAGCTAGCTGAAATGATGAAAACATCAGGCAGGTGGGGCAAGAAAAATGGTCATTGTGGGTCCTTGAAAAGTCATGGAATAGTTTTTATATTTTGTGCATGAAAATGTGTGGGAGCCTTAAAACTTCTACATTTGAAGTTCATAGAACATCAAAGTTTCCTGTAAAAGTCTACGCAAAGACGGATTAACCATGTAGCTTTAGGTGTCATGCTTGTTGGCTAGTGTTAGTAAAAACATAGGACATAATGTTTCATTTTGCCAGTTCAAGTGGCCTGACAGAGTGCTCTTTGGCCACATTATAGCAAAGTGAGCCCCTGCTATTAATGATTAGACCATAGTAGCAGATTCCTGACATGTTTGCCCTGGTGGGGAAGATGGTTTTAGTGGATTCAGCCACACAGCAGTGCTTTCCGTGGTATTTACAATATGAAAAGCAGAGGAAGTTCCCAGATGGAAGTGCAGTATTCAGAGTCTGTGCAGGATTGATCACTTAGCTGTGACTGCCAGGAAGTAGAGCAGAGATTAAAAGTCTGCAAACCAGGAAAAACCTAGCCTAGCAAATACTTGTGAACAACCTGCTCATCTGGTCTGACTAAAAAGGAAGTGAGTTGTTTAGCAGAGGGAGAGAGAAAGAGAGGGAGCAGTGCAGAGCAGAGCCTTGAAGGCAGCCTGAGGTATCTATGATGTATCTGTGATGTCAGAGGAGGGGGGTGGTTAAAGGGGCGTGTACATCTCAGCTGAAACTCTTGCAACACCTATCTGGCTGCCTGAGAACAGACAAGAGAGAGTATTGTTCGAGGAAGCTCAAGCCCTGTGGGAAACTCAAAGTCAAAGGATTCAGTACAAACCCAGGAGAATTCAGCAGGGATTTGATAAGTGAAAAAATACCCTTCACGGTAAGCCTTTTCATTGTGTCCAACTATTACCTGTCCAGCTGCTTTAAATGGCCAGTGGGTTTTGATGTTTTATTTTCTCCTTGTGCTCCTGTGAATGTTTTCTTTAGTGTGGTATTGTACCTGCTTTATAGGACCTGGATACAGGCACTCTGTCACTGAGTGAAGCACACTGTTGTAAAGGAAAATATGAAATGTGTTCTAGTTGGTGTGTTGGGTATAATATATGCTCAGCAAATATGTTTGTCCCAGCAGAAGGGGCGATGTGTCAGCTTATTGTGATTCCTTACCACAGTTTCTCTCAGGGTATGAGATGTGTAATGTGTATTTGTAGTTCAGTTACTGAGGTTGTTACCTTATAGTATGGTATCAGATAAAACAGCAGTTTATAAATTCTCTCCTACATTGATCTCAGCCCCACTGTTGTGTAGAGTCTTTTCTTTCCACCAAATGAGAGCAGGGAGGAGTTGTTCACAGGCAAGTGGCTTTAAATCTGTTTAGTGAGCCCAGTATCAGCGGAGCAGATGTTTCATTCTGACACAGAGAAGTCCTGCCTCTGAAATGAGAAACTGGCCTGCCGCCTGGCACGATTCTGCTCCCTGCAGTTGCAGCAGCATTATAATTGCTCCTGTGTTAGCCCGAACGTACACCTGACTGGTTGGCCCGCTGAGCCCCATTCACAGCTTCAGCTGTTTTGTTGTTTCTGCTAATGTTGCAAGTTAACCAGAACAAAATGGTGCTAAAAGGCCTGCTGCTGTTGCTGACACAAAGTGGGTTGGGGAGCTTCTACCTTTTCTGTGGAAACTGATGCGACTGTGTGTATTTTACAGTCTTTGCGTATCAAGTGACGTTTCTGTTTATGTAGTGCAAATCCACATTTTAATCAATAGTCCTGTGTTAGCTTGTGTACTCAGTGATGTGTAATGTCTCCCTCCCCTCCCCCCTGTCTGCCAAACTGTCTCTTTCTCTCTGCAGTTGTATCAGTGGAAGCAGTTGGAGAATTTGTATTTTCGCGAGAAGAAATTTGCTGTGGAAGTGAACGACCCACAAAGGTCAGAGAAACCAGCAAACAGCTTAACCTATCTCAGCTGATCTTAATAGGTCCATTAGCTGTTTTTGAAGTGTTCCTATTTTAGTTGCTGCTTGCTTCAGATGTCCTTATCCTACACCTTACACACTGTGAAGGGCATCTGCAGCCAGTGGCCCATTGAGAGCACCATGTTAATAGCTGTGGCTTGTCTGTGAAATGAGTGTTTTCCTGCTGTTTAATGGCCACTTTATTATTCTAAGGTTGGTATAAGACCTCGTCTCTCACACAGGCTTTAATGTGACACTTTCAGCCTCTAAAGCTGTTATTAAATCCTACTGTCTGTTTCAAAATGAGTCTGATGTTGCGGCTCGTCTGCTCTTCAGTATATTATTACACAAACACCCACAAATTTAATTGGACAAACGTTTTTTTAAGAACTCTTTTCTAATCTTTGCTTAACACTTTTTTTTTATCATAATTAAAGCCTTGTTTATTTACAGTCGGCTGCTCAGTGTTTTTATTGCTGCTGAACAGATTTGCTTCTTGGATCAGCACAAATACTGAATGTTTGACTTGTTCTTTTCTACAGAAGAACAGTGACCAAGCGAACTTTCGGACAGACTGGTCTGGTTATCCACACATGGTATGCCAGCCACTCTCTGATTAAAACCATCTGGGTGATGGCCATCAGTCAACACCAGTTCTACCTGGACAGGAAACAAAGCAAAGTGAGTGTCTGTTTTCTCTTCACTTCACTTTACTTCGGTCACATTTCCTGCCAACTCAAATGTAGAAACAGTCGAGTAATCTAGGGCTTGACCGGTGTAGAAAGCTTACCTCATGTTGAGTTACACGCATAGGTGACCCACCTGCAGATCAGGGTCAGGTGTCTGTGTGTGTTAGGGAGGTCCCATGGGGGGAAAGCATTGCTGCCGGAGGAGCAAATTAAAAGATTGATGTATATAATGTGTTTGTGTTCTTCACAGATCATTTTGTCAATAATGACCCTACTGTGAACTTAATTTGGGGTGATGACATTTATCATCATTTGGTCGTTTTCACCAAAATTAGACTTGAGGCAGATTAAAACATACTGAGCCTGTCTTTCTCTTTTAAAGGGTTATTGTCTAAGTGTCACAGCATGGTGCAGTGGTGAGTGTGCATCATGTGATGCACTGCCTGATCCATATCCCATGCCTGTGTTGAAGCTTAATAAAGGGATATGACAGACCAGTTGTAATTTGAATAGGTCCTGTGCTGATCAGCTTGATGTTGGTAAATCATTGCATCCTTAGTTTAAAAGGATTAGAATTGCTTTTCTCTATTGAACCTGAAGAAACAGGCGGTTAGGTAGCTTAAGGGAATACTTCACCCCCTCATGACCCCCAGTGTGTATGTCAGTTACTCACCCTGTGTTGTGATGAATTTGTGGAGAAAACTTTGTTTTTCTCGCATCCCTCCACAGTGCACGATGAATCCAAAACCAGAAAATTCTTGTTAAATTTTAGTCTATTTAGACTATCACACAACTCATGCAGTATAAATTAAGTGTCAATTATCCATTCATATGCTCAGTACCCAAACACATGCATTTTCACGAGGACCTTACAATTTAAAACACTTCCACATAAACAGTCTGACATACAGGGAATAGTGCACGTGAACTGTTTTTGCGCTAGGGTGTTTTAAATATTACAGTTTTAGCAAAAATACATGTGTTTGGGAAGTACTGAGCATAGCATAACTGCAAAACTGTATTATTCTGTATGAGATGTAAGCATTTGTGAAGGGTTGCTTTGATACAGTTTTGCTGTTGTTAAACAGGGTCTCCAATAACTTCAGTTAAACAAGCAGTTTCTGTATTCTTTGTTCACTCTTGAGGAATGCGAGAAACAAAACAAAAAAATCCTGGATTCAATGTAACACAGTAACTGTAATTTACATACATTTGATCATTTATGGGGTGTAAGTATTCCTTTAAATTGAAAATGCACGGCAGCCTGTAATCTGCTTATATAGTAGGCAGAATGATAGAGTGGTATTATTATTATTGTTATTATTATGCCTATTTTTGTCTTTTCTGTGGCTTAAGAGGAAAAAATATTCAATTCAAAGTAAACTACAATTTGCCCTAAAAGATTTAAAGTGTTTTGTTTGGAAGGGATACATATTTTACGCCCACGCCATTGACATTAAATAGGAGAAGACAGTGTGTTCTTAGCCCAGACCCTTGAGCGAGTGTTAAAAGTTGTCCACATGCCCTGAAGATATACTTGTGGTCCATGGCTTTGTGTTTATGATGCATATTTGCTGAGCATTGAGGCTATAATACATTATGAGTAGTGTGCGATGCACAGTTCGTGGGGTAGATGGATGAGTGTGAGTGTGAGTGTGTGTGTGGCTGCAGTCAAATGAGGTTATTCAGCCACTGTCTCCCTCAAAGGCAGATGGTGTGTCAGTGCTCATCCAGGAATAGAGCCCACACTGATTGATGAGAGAGCAGTGCGCTTTGAGTACCAAGCATGCAAATGGAGCCGCCACTATCACAGTGCGCTATCATTAAAATGAAGTACACACAATCCCTCCCTCACTACTCTTTTTCCTCCTCCTTGTCCCCATTTCCTTATCCTGACTGTCTCATCTCTACTCTACAGACAAAGATGACCACAACCAGGAGTTCAGGTGACATCGCCATGGACCTCACAGAGATCTGCGCCCCGCGGATCACCAAACTCTCCAGCATTGAGAGCAGAGACCAGCTTATCATGGCCAGCAACGGGAGCCTCATCTCAGCTGGTAAGCAGAGAGTTAATCAGCTAATGGCTTCTGTTCCACATTAGAACTATGAGTGATGATTTATTGCTGTAATTTGTAGTTAATCGGACGTGTGCTTATTCCAGGTTCTGCTGACTCCGAAGTCAGCGAGGAACAGAAGAAAGAGAAGGTTGCCGAGTTGAAAAAGAAAGAAAAGGACCTTCAAGACACACTGACACGGAAACTTGAGGAACTGAAGAAAATCTGCATGAGAGAAGCCGTGAGTATCTCTCTCAGTCTGTTACTTTTCAGTGATGGGTTAAAACGTCCACACACTCAGCTGACTGTTGGCTGTTGTTCTCATTTGCAGGAGCTTACCGGCAAATTGCCTAAAGAGTATCCCTTAGCCACAGGTGAGAAGGCTCCTCATGTGCGCCGCCGCGTTGGGACGGCCTTCAAGCTGGATGACCTGTTCCCCTATGATGAGGTTAGCTGTTGTTGTGTTGTGATGTGTTTCTATTATGTAATTTAGCATGTCACACTTTGTTGAAACACGGTTCTTACACCACTGTCTGTGTTCACCTAGAGATCGTTTAAATCATTTGACATTTTGATATGAGTTTTAAGAGTTCCATATGTATTTTGAGGCTTTCATCACATAATGCTTTCAGTGAAACATTTGATGTGTGTTATAGCTGGTTTCCTTCTGCAAGTAAATTTGGAAAATGAATAGGAATTATGATATATATATGAAACTGGCAGCGCACTGAAAATGAATGCTTTCACATATATTGTGTCTTGGAGAGGTTTGAAGTCTGTGTCTTTGTTTAGAGCACCCCAGCTGACAGGATCTATCTTTATTTTTGGGAAATTCCCCGTTAACTGTGTGCGTGTTTCCCTGCAGGACCCACATCTGAGGAATCTAGAGAGCAGGTTCGCCTTGCAGCAAAAGATCGTGGAAGCAGCCATAAAGTTATCCAACGAGGGCGACCTCTGCAAGACTGTGAAGAAAAAGAGGAGAAACAACTGTCTGGATGCAATGAGGAAGCTGGAGGAGATCGAGAGGGAGATCAATGCTTACAGGATCAAGAAAGGAAAGAAACCCACTCAGAGAGCCTCACTGATCTTAGCAGGTAAATGTCATCAGCAGTTTCAGTAAAAACTATACAAGCTTTGCTCGCAAATCAAAGCTTATTTTTAACAACTGAGAACTTTTTGACAAGTGGTAACTGATTGAAAAGTCTGTCACTTTCTGTGGAAAGTGGAATATCAGAGGCGTCTCTGAGGACCGTTTTCTCTCTCCTGTCACCAGATGATGTCAACCCTTCAGACCTCAGCTCTCTGTCTGACAGCCTCACTCTGGATGATGGTAAGTGCCCAGGCATAGCCGTGCTCAGTGTACATGTGTTTACTCCCTCCTCCCTCATTCAGTGCATTTTAGATCAGTTTTAACCAAGTAATCACTTTAATCTCCCAGATGATGAGCTCACTTCTCAGAGGCAGCGCTCCAGATCGGTCCAGTATTCCCCAAGACCACACCACGCAGAAACATTGGACATCCACTACAACAACGACAGACGGGCCTCTGCCAATGACCAGCATGCAGACAGCAGGTATACAGCCAGCACCAACACCTTAATTAATATTTGAATTTCCAGTGTGTCTGACAGTTGTTTTCGTAGATGCCCTAAGCACAGAGCTAGTACAGACCTGCAGGGTAGATCCAGAACTACATTCCTGCCAGTCACCTCCTCCCTACTTCTCCTGCCTCTCCAACAATCTCCCCCTTATCAGCCCAATGCACCGGCTTTAAAAATAGATGGAAAAGAACATGTCGCTGCCTGTGAAGGAGCAGACAACAATTCAAAGCTGAGAGAGGAAAAGGGAAACAGGAAAGTGGCCCTGGAAACTTAGTTTTAATGGCAGCTACTTGTGGCTGTTTACAAAATTATATGGGTGATGTGTTGCCCTCAACTTGAGAGACTTAATCTCATTTTAAAAAGTCATAACGCTTGCTGTTGCATGAAAAGAAAGATCAGTGGACTATGTAATGGCAGTCATTCAGGTGTAAGTGATGACCAAAGTGCTGCATTAAAGCAAACCCAAGGTGGTTTTTTTCCCTTCAGTTTTGAGTGCAGATGAAAAGAGGGTAGAGGTGCTCTGCCCTGAAAACATCGTTTTTATCTTTGTTCCAGATTAAATTACGGCCAAGTCCAGGAATCACTCCACTACGGTCACCGCGATGCCTTATCAAGCCACAGCAGCCCGTTTAAACCGGCTTCCAGACAGCCACGTGATGCCCGCAGCATGCCCCCCACCCCCCTCCTCACCCGCAACGCCTACAGCAGCACCCAGCTCAGGTAGGGCCCAGATTCATCTGTGTATTTCCCTTTTGTGTGTGTGTGTGTGTGTGTGTGTGTGTTTTTTGTTTTTTGTTTTTTTAAACTCTTAGACATCTGCCTCATCAACAGCTCTTGGAGTGTGTCACACACCAATTATGCTCTTCACACCCTGGCTGTGTGTGCCGTTTCCAACAAATCTATGCTAGAACACTTCTATGGTCTGTCTGCTGATAAATGAATAATGAGGACAAGAAAGCTGCAAGAATTGATTGATAAGTTGTCAACTAATAAATGAATCACCAACTAATTTGAATGATTTTATTAATCAAATTGACAAAAATTCTCTGATTCCAGCTTTTTAAATTTGAGTATTTTTTGGTTTCTTTACTCCTCTATGAAGTACACTAAATATCTTTGAGGTTGTGGACAAAACAAGACATCAGCATCATCATTGTGGGTTTTGGGGGAAAATAACCAACAATTTTCACCAAAACATGAATACATTTGAGAAAATATTCATTCTCATTGTAACAGTCAGTTTGAAGCAAATGGGAGTCTTTTCACATTTGTGTTTTGGTAAAAAGCTTTTACATTTTTTTTTTTTTTTTTTTTACAATTGTAGATCAGAGGATGCTCCACAACATCTGCGCCAGCGTAGTGGTAGTCTCGAGTCCCAGTCTCAGTTCATGACAGAGACCGAACCTGTTATGCCAGGCTTCACCTTGTCCCCAGCCCGACGCAGCAACAGCACAGAGGTCCTCGATGACGGCTCCTCCTACACAAGCCAGTCCAGCATCGAGTACAGCGTCCCCGGTAACCACACCCACAGGCGCAGGGCTCGCGGCCGCCACAGAAAAGACATGTACGCCAACACGGGCAGCATGCCTAACCTTGCTCAGCCGGACACCCGCTGCTACGCCTACCAGCCACGGGCCAGACCCACCACGACGGCCTACTACGTGACAGGTTATCCCAGCTACGCAGAGCCAGAGCCTTACTCCAATGGAGTCTACATGTATGACAACGAGATGGAGGGACACTATAACGTCAATCCCTCGTACCATCACACAGCTTATCACAGCCACGACATGCACAGTCACTACGGTACCGACGAGATAGACGGCATGTCGCAGAACCCGTACGCCACACTGCGGCCACCCAGGAATCGTCAGGCGCCCCGCAGCAATGAGCAGGTTGGCAAGAACATCCAGAAAGCTTTGGTGGCTGAACACCTGAGAGGCTGGTACCATCGCAACGCTGCACAGAAGCAGGCGTCATACAACTACGACTACGACAGAGGCTCCCAGCACAGCCTGGGCTACCAGACCATGCCTTCACCCTACAGTCACAACAACAGGAACATCGCCTACTCCTCAGGTTAGATCACTGTATTACAGTCTCTGGTGCATTATGTTGTTGACCCTGGTTCCACATGTAGGTGGGACAGCTGCTGACTTGTACCATTTTGTTCTGCAGTGTCCTCGGCATCCTCTAGTGGAAACTGGCACAGCCACATTAGTGGTGGTGCTATGTCGGAATACGACATGCCCATGCATGCACCGCAGTCCTACTCCTACAGTACAGCCCCCTTCAGCCACTCCGCCCACAGCAGGTGAGAAAAAAAAACTTGGCCTCAACTCAGCTCCTTATCCAATAAGCCACTCACTGATCCTCCTTATCCCCAGAGCTAAGCGCTACTGTTTAATTACCTAGAATGGATGGCAACAGAAAATATAAGCTGCTGTTTTGTTTAGTTATCCGTTACACGCAACATTACTGTGGACTGACATGTAGCCAATGTTACCTTTTCTTCAACTTCATCCTTAAGTTAGAAAATCAGAAAACATCCATCTGCTTAACATGACAGTGTGGTTCAGTAGTAGGATTATAGGATCTGTGCAGGCAGCAGTCCGTTCTTCCTCAGAGCTTAAGACTGGTTCTGCTCTCCTCCTTAACTGTCCACTGGCCCCTGCTTTCTTGTAGATATGGCGCCTCCCAGCCTTTTAAGGGTTCCTGGCACAGCCCCGATGGCCAGAGGCGCTGTGCCTTTTTTCCTGCTAGTTCTTCCTCCTCAGCTTCCTCCTCCACTTCCTCCCTGCCCTCCTCCTCCTTTCCCTCCTCCTCCTATTCCCCCGGCGTTCGGGTCAGGCAGGTGGCCTCCAGCCCTGCACAGCCACAATCCTCCAGAGGGCACAGGCTCAGTAAGGTGTCCTTTACTAAAGGTAGCTCATAGTAAGTAAACAGCAACGGCCTGAGCCTGTGCGTCTGCTTCTTTCAGTTTGTCTGCACCGTGACTCCATAGTCTGCTTGTTGATGTTTTGAAGTGAACTTTGCATTTTTGAGATGTTTGACGGAATTGCCATTGTCATGTATGAATAGGTAACTGCATGGCTTCTTTAAAAAAAAAAAAAAAAAAAAAAAAAAACTTGGCTGCCCTACTTCCTTCTCCAGCTGGCACATTGTCATCCAGTGGTCACATTTCTCTGCAGTGTGCCTTCCATAGTTTGTTTTGCCTCTGCTGTTTGCCTTCCTCATGGCCCGTGCAGAGGCTCCCTGCCCATGTGCTGCCATTCACCCCTGACCTTTGCCCCCTCTCATGTGCAGATGTGTCCCAGAGTTTGAGTGGTGGAGCTGTGATAAGATGGCGTGCCCTGCGGGGCCTTTAGAGAGATGTGGTACCATTGCCTATGCTACTGACCAGGAAAATTAACCCCTTCCCCCCAATTATCAGTCACAGCACAGAAGAAAGGGTGAGAGACGAGAATGTAAAATTTCCCCACGTGGTTATCATGGTGATGGTGATGATTCTAACAGAAAGCTCCAAATCATGTCATATCACTCTGGTTGATTTTTGCTCTGTTTCTCTGGGTGTCTTGTGGTGGTGGGAGTGCACTTGTGCGGCAGAGCAAAAAAATGTGACCGCTGAATATTGTCGCATTTGAAGGCTGTGCCTGTTTGTATAATGTCTGTGTGCGTCTGCTGTTTTGTTGGGTGAGAATGTTTGACCCTGGGTTTACTGACATTAATAAGCCTGAAACATATGAGGTAACTTCGTACATGAATGAGCCTGTTTATAACTGGTATTAACATGCTTCTTGGGTGATCAGATCACAAGTGGACAGTGCTAAATTCGAGTGTTAATGACCACCAAGACGTATTGTGACCCAGTCACTCAAAATGTTTGACAAAGTAGCCTGGGACATATTCAGAGGTCAAGGATAATGTCATCAATGCAGGACATGGTGGTTGTTTTGGTGCATTAACACTCTATAACTGTTTTACTACGACTTGGACAAAGTGTTGGATGACCATCCACTGTTTGCCCTATGAAAGAAGATATGTTGAATTCTACAGACAACGATATCTGCAGCTGTACCAACACAACTGTGAGCATGCTAATAAGCAGCTAGCAAGAGTGTGGATGCAATAACTGTGCGTTGGGCCCCTTGACTTGTGGTCAGCTAGAGACGCATGATTGACAAAGGTGTGAGCGGCAGCATATCGGCTGTCCACTTGTGTTTGGATCACTGAAACACGTTAGTACAAAGGCTGTACCCAACTGCCTCCATGTCTGCAGCTGCCTTTACTGAAGAGCAAAGTGAAAGCGAAGAATGCTTACTAAGCTCCTACTTTCAGGGTGCAGCCCCGAGTTACTATCATGTATAAACAGGCTCAATGTTTCTTGTATGTCTTTTATTTAGTTTCCTGATCTTGACACAACAAAGCTGATATATGACCCAATGGGTTGGACAGCCCAGGGTTAATTCATTCTAAACTCATGGTTAACCAGTCAAAAGCTACACTCAGTTTGCCACTTGTCTAATGTGTTCCCATCTTGTGTGTTTGTTACAGGTCCTACATAGATGTCAGCCAAATGGACTCACACATCAGTAACCAAATGCACACTAACCTGGAGCCAGAGGACCAGATTTACTGGCATGAAGACTCAAAACCAGGAACAATAGTGTAGTTGCCTATTTGTCATGGTGCTGTATGATTTTTTTCACCCTGACAAGTTGTCATTGTGCCTTAGACTGCACTTACCTGTTTTTCTGCATAAGAGGATCCAAAGAATGAAGGAACTTAACCTCTGTGGTATTCGGCGTGTAAAGGAAATGAAGTCCTCTCATTTTCTGTTCTCTTGAACGCATTTGCCAAACTGACCCACAACCTTGCGTTTAAATCATAACCCCATGGGAGTGTCTTCATGTCTGGATTGCAAGTGTTTGTGGTGATGGCACTTGTGCACTGAAACTATACCAGGACCTGCTGTGGACTGTGCAGTATAGCCAAAGGGAATGTGGATTAAACTTTTCCAGTGTTCCTCAGTAGAGATTCGGGCTTCACAAACCAAGGACTAGGACTGTTTCTGTGAGAGGATACTGAGCCGCAGTGAACAATGCTCTGCCACACACATACACACACATATGAACACTGTAACTATGAAGGATTGGACAAAGAGTGATGAGGACATTATCAAAATGAAGGATTGAACTCGTTAAAAATGAGTCAAAAAGATGGCTACTTCCTGGAACATTCTGCAGTCACCAGATACAGTTTTATCACAGCATAGCTTCTAACTACCACACTGTGCTCCAGTTTGTCATTGACCAAGTATTGAATCTATCTTACTGTCAGTACTTAGGACACAATTGAGCCAAGTGCTTCTGTCACCACTTGAGTATTATCAGAAGTCAACAACTTTGATATCACTGCCACATCTGATCAGTTACTGCAGGAAGACAGAAAATCCACTTTTGTGTTTGGTTTTTTTTTTTTTTTACTTTATTTTAACATGGTTATTTCATCCATGCTGGAAATCATGGACTGGTGCTCCCAATTTCTCTCAAGAGAATGAAGCTGTATGTAAATGTTGGTATTGTAAATACACTGGTTCCGTCTTTTTTTAGAGCATTTTTATGTATTTGAAAAGCATGTAATATATAGTAAGCAATTGTTGTTAAGCTGGTTCTTAGTAATTTGTATAATTGCATTTGTTTGAATTAAAAAAAATCAGCATTTGAATCAGTACAGTTTGTAGATCATATTTATTAATAAGAATAGCAGTAAGTATGTACCAAATAATCGGCCAAGCAGCGTAATTGACTGATTTCACTTTGCTGACTGCCATCAGCCTATCAGCAAATAATTCAATGATGGCAGTGGCAGATGTTTTTCTGTTGTGTCATCTATTTGGCATTGTTTAGGCCAAAGCACAGTCTTCCTTGGTTCAACTTCAGGATGAAAGGATGTGGTAAATTCGTCATCGATGAGTCAGGGTAAGCGCTCCGTTGCCTCCCTGCTAATGCTACAGGGAGAAACAAGTCTGTGTTGAAACTGGCAGGAGAAGAGCTAGTTAAAGCTAACTGTTAGCTGCTGGTGGCCCAAACTAACAGCTAACTGGAGGCTGCACTGAGTGACATTATGATGCGTTCAAGTTCTATTCAGTATAAATGAGTACTGGGTGAAGGTAAAATGGAACGTTCAAATGTTATCTTGTAAAATTTTAATTTTGGCGAGAAACTTGTTTAAGGAGAAATTTGTTGGTTTTCCCCAGCAATATAAATATTAGAGAGATAATTATGATATATATATGTATATATATATATATATATATATAGATAGATAGATAGATAGATAGATAGATAGATATAGATATATAGTGGTATGAAATAAGGTTATATTCAAAGTTGCCTCACAAATTTGTATCGTTGGATTCGTGCTAATTTAAAGGTAGTGTAATGATGGGCTGAATGACTTAAACGCAGTTCAGTTATTTTTTTTTATAATGATGATTTCTTTGTTTCCCTTGCACAAAATGGGGAACAAATAACAAAAGTAAAATAAACAATGACAACAACAAAAAAGATATCTGCTAATGGCTGAATTGTTATTTACAGTATCTGCCCCAAATCTCACACGGTGCAATCCTAGCATACAGACTTTGAATCTTCTCAGGGAAATTTAATCAAACGACAAAGTCCCGTCCATATGAGCGCAGGAAAACAGGATTTAAACCCAAATCCATTAAATTAGGTAATTGAACGTCTGTTCAGCCGGTTCAGTTAATGCAATGGGGTTTGAAGAAAGTACAGTGATTGCCACCACTTACAGAAGAAAACAACCTAAAGTCTCTCATTTACATTTTATTGCTCTGAAGAACAGGCTTTGTCACGGTGGCTTCGGAGGCGGTCTTGGTCAACTGGAACACATAAAATACATTCTCCACATATAAATGGTGTGCGGTGCATTCAAGGAAGCAGATTATAGTTGGAAAGATAACTGCAGAGTACTCCCTACAGCCCATTTTTTCAGTTTTGTTTTTTGTATTGTTCTTCGAGCTTGTAAGAATGAATGCTGAGCTGCAATCAGTCACGATGAGAGCTAATTATGAAGAAATTATCTGCTTTTAGAAATGGTCTCCTGCTGCAGAGCTCTGTCACTCTGCTGCATGTTCCCACTACCCGCTGTGTCACCAGGCTGGTTTTCTGTTCCCTTAAGCCATAAACCGACCAAACCAGTCTTTAAAAGCTGTCACACCCATTATGGGCTATAACCTGTTCTTCTGTCCTCCCTGCGAATGACAAGCTAGTGTTTATTGCACCAAACCCTCCCTGTAGGCCTCCTCGTTATTGAAGTCTGCTGTACACATGCATTCCCTCCCCTGTAGATTCCGCTTTAACCCTTCACCTCCTTTCCCTCCCTTCCTTCCCCAGCCGGGACACATTTTCTACTGCTAGAAGAGTATCCTGCCTCTGCTCGCCTCTTTATGAAGGCCACAGTTGAGCAGCTCTACTTGCTCGCAGTGCCCTGGCAGTGTTTTGCTTCTTGAGCGCGCTCAGGGGAGGTCTCAGACACTTCCAGCTCCTCAGCTTTACCCGAGGCGATGAGAGGGGGAGTGCTCTGTATCCAGCTGTCTCCCTCTGTCTCTGCTGCTTCACACCAGCTGCAGCCAGACATCAGGCGAGGCTGCTCCAGCTGACACTCCACTACATAAACAATAGGCTCCTATGTACTTTCCCCTCATTAAAAACACCACACACAAATCTCTGATAAGGAGAGGAGCAGGTCAGGGCTGGGTGTTAGACTTTGATACTTTGATACTTACGGTACTTAAATATGACCATAACACTGTATCAGAAAAAGTAAAGAAAGCTTTCATCAAACATCTGGTCACACTCGTGGTCTTGTTTAATTGAACAGAGAGTTACCAATTCAAATTTGCTCTAATCAACAGGGCTCCTGCTGATCCTTAAAAAGTAGTTAAAGGCACTGAGTTGATCAGTGTAAGAATAAGGTCTTTATTGGTATTAACTGTCTTTGATGAGTCATTCAGAAGTAGTTAAAGTGTCAGAGTGAATCCTTTTTTCCAGCGTTGCATTGTAAAATCTCAGAGTAATTGCTAACATCTATTTTTAGTTTGTATGCAATTTACCAAATGCCTCTTGCGGTAACGTCATGGAGATTTGGATAGCCGAACCAGCAACACTCATATTTTGTTTCAGGCTGGGATGCTCAATGCAGAGGACTGAACCCTGGACTGAACTCTGGACGACATGGAGAAGTGCTTATTTGACAAAAAATGCCTTTCTAACCAAGACATCGTGCATACGAGACTTAGTGTATTTCATGCAAAAAGTTTTTCACTCTGCATGATGGGAATCAAAGCAGTGGAATCTCACATGCAGAGTGAGAAACAAAATCTCCTAGAGAACTCGCCAACAAATGCCAGGTATCTCCCAGTTTTGTGTTACAATCAACATTTGGATAAAATTGTCCCAAGCCCAAAGTTACTGATGTCTGTTTTTCCCCCACCAGTTTTAGTTATTGTAAAATTGTAAAAGGAGTGGCATTAAAAAAGTATTTTAAAATGTAAACTATAACTTGCCTTAAGCTGTAGGAACCCACTATCAATAATTCTACGGTAACATTGATTGAAATCACGTGTGATGTGAGAGGTGTTGCTCATAGTGATGAGAATTACTGCCTGACTCAGTTCCCCTCAGATCTCCAGAGCGTTTAACATCTTTCAGCTCATTGTTTTGGTCTTACGGTCCGCAACTTTTTGGTTCTGTCTCACCATTCTCATCAGCCCCATTTTCAGTGGCAGCAGGCAGCTGTTGTGGCAAAAAGGCTCTAATACACTAACTGTATGCTAGCTGCCCAGCACCAAACAGACAGGGTTAGCAACTAGTTAGCAAACACAGTGTAGTATTTAGCAGCTTAAGAGCCAGATATTCCCCTCAGGAGCTGGACTCCTCAGAGCTAAAAAGAGAGTGACTTGAATTCATTTGGCGGACAATAATACTACGCTAAATGCAAACTAACGTTGCCTGGTGTATGCTAACACTTTAGCCATAGCTTTTTGAAGTGATATAAATGACACAGCTGGTATTTATGGGAAACACCTACAAAACGTCGCATGCTTTTACACCAAGGGGGAAAACACCACATTAGCTTCCATGCTAAAGAATTGTTGCTGTGTGCACATCAAATAAACAAAAGATTCAGAGTTAAATGGTGGCCTTTTTTTCAACCTGGGACTTGTTTTCCCCATGTTTGTGTCTAAGTGATGAATGGGAGCAGCATTTTTTTTAAACTGGTCAAGTACTGAGTGAGAGCAAACACCCAGGGCACATTAGCACCTTCAGTTTACGGCTAGTCAAAGTTCTTGTTTTTGCCACTGACAAGGTCATTGAAAAGGTCCCTACAATGAAGACTTTTTAATGAAAGAGTAAGATCTGTTGTGTATCAAGCAGATTGTGGGAAATACATATATCTCAGGTGAAGAATGAAAGAGAGACGTTCTGTCAACTTTGATGGCGTCGTTATTTGGAGACATGAAAACACGTCTGCCATTGGGCATCTCCCAGTAGACACTGAACCCCCAAACACCCTATCACCACCCTGTGGCGACAACTGGTAACAACACGGCACCCCAAAGCAGCACTGGATCCAAAGTAGCACTGTTCTTTTGTCATACATACACCACAAGATCCTTTTTGTTTAACCAGAAACAGCCCCAAAATTGCCATCGCCAAACCCACCAGACTCCATTTAAATAAACAGTAATTTTGTCATGGTAAACACACTTCATACAAAGTTGACAGATGCAAAATAAAACTCACTAAAGCCATCTTGGTTTATCTCTCCACTGTTCCAACAATTACCAACTCTGGTTTGGTTGAAACAGAAACCCTTAACTCACCAAGTTAGATGTGAAAATATTCTGGCTCTATACACACTAAAATTACTGTTTATTTGAATGGAGTCTGGTGGGGTTTGGCGGTGGCGATAACGGGGCTGTTTCTGGCTAAACAAATAATCGATATTGTATTTTGTTCTGCCCCCTAGTGGCGAAAAAATCTCTTAACGCTGCTTTAAATCCAATTAAAGTTAAAAGAGCTCTGCCAATCATATGCATGTGTGCGTGTTTAAACATCAGCATTTGAGACTTTTTTGTCAATTGCAAAAAGGTTTTTGTAGACAAACATAAAACAAGTATTGTTTTGGTATCTGTGCTTAAAGTTTGGCTTTGAATCAGCAATAGTGTTGCATACATTTTATCAGTACCCACAGAGCAGATAGGTGTCACATGTCAGCCCTGTCATAGGGCTCAGCCAAGCTCAGATTAAAGTGGCTGTTGTGCCGTGGTTTCCCCGGGATCAGCACACTTTCCTCGATCCAGGGAGTAATGGCTCTGACAAGTTATGAGGGGTGAATAGTTGGATTAGCTGGCTGGTCACATGGGCTAATACAGATGACCTTCTATGGAGGAGGCAGTGAAAGCAGTGCGGGTGTACTGGAAGGTTGAAGCGCTTCTCATTAGGATACAGCAGACTGCAAAGGTCCCTGTGGGTCATCGTTAATGTGTCACATGATCGGCTGTAGTGTAGGTCGAAGCAGCCAGATCTGCTGACTGACGGGCTGTTTGAGTTATGAGGCGAGCTAACCAGCTTGGCCAGCCAAAAGCCAAAGCCTCTCAGGCAAGCTGAGGGATGGAGGGGTCAACCCAAAGGCAGCGTGTTGTCAAAGTGTGCATGACCAAACAACATAAGTATACTAGATGACTCCCTGTCCCACGCCTTTGTGTTGTGGAAACTAAACATGAGGAAGATGTTGCAAGTCAAATGCCTGCACAGGGAGAACTGTGCTGTTACTTAGCAGCTCGTGCAAAAACAGTACACAGGTTTATTTTTGTGTCACATCACTTCTGTTGCCTCACTGAAGATTACCTTCAGAAGCAGTTATTTCCAAATGACAAGTTAGTTAAGTGTTAAGTGATTCATGCAAAAACACCTAGAGAAGATAAGTGTTGTTTTGTGTGTGTAACTTCCTTTCGTGGATTACACGTCTGTTGAGGAGAAAACACCAAAGATACACACCTGTTGGGTGTGCAGCAGCAGCACACGCATGTTGGTAGGATCCGTACGGCAGCTGCAGCTGAACAAGAGCTTCCACTGTGCCCTTGGAGACATGACTTTACTGGAGTTTATTGCCACCAGTGCTTGCGTTCACACCTCCAAGTTGCACAATGTGGATGGAGATGAGGCGCCGCAGGAGAGGACATAAATCACTACTGTAGCAGGGTGTTGGGTTGGGGGTGGGGGGTGGTAGGGGCTTGCTCAAGTCAAAGTTAAAGCGGAGAACCACTGGAATACTGTTACACCTCAGTGCGCAGAGGTCATGTTAAGGGTCTGTTTAAAAAAAATACCATGCATACCTCACAGAGAAATGATGCCTCCTGAAATGGATTTTAAAAGCTGAGGCTTAACACTTTGTTTGAAAAACCAGTACTTTAAAGTGATTACTATTTTTATTGCCTATCATTCTTATCTTCATGTTTCCCCCAGTCCTTACACGCTGTCACTTAAAGACAAAATAACAGAGCATTGTGTTCCATGTGGATTCTCGTTATCTGCAGTCAATTTCAAATGGAATCCAATAAAGAAAAAAACAGCAGAAGTAGCTGACACAGCGACTAACTCGGGTTTGGAGAATGACTGCAGATGAATCCACTCCGTCAGCTCTCTACGCTTTAATCTACTGCAGCCCATTGATTAGCATTGGGGTAAGTGGAGAGGAGAGTGAAGTTAGCCAATCCATCACCCAAGGGGCACTGTCAAGATTAAACAGTCAGAGGTGCAGGAGGAATACTGATGGCCGTGGGTTAGGACCTCACACTCCTTTGATGTCTTTGTTTCAAATATTGACACAGAGATCAGTGTTTGGACTCACATGTATTTCATAGCTCGAGACAAAGCAGTGCTTTGATCTGCATGGACATGCGGTTGGTCACTTTCAACTGTATACTTAAAGGTCCAGTGTGTAAGATTTAGGGTGAATCTAATGGTGAGGACTGCAGATTGGAAACAGCTAAAACTTCTCCTGGTTAGAATTCCTTAAGTGTTTACTCTTCAGGAGGTTTTCATCAGGAGTCAAATTATGCTGAGAGGTCTCATGCTCTCCAAAACCAACAGACCCAGGGATATACACCACTACAAACACTGAATAAAGCAGTCACGTTTCTCCT
Source organism: Epinephelus fuscoguttatus (assembly GCF_011397635.1). NCBI lineage: Eukaryota > Metazoa > Chordata > Actinopteri > Perciformes > Serranidae > Epinephelus > Epinephelus fuscoguttatus. Next base: position 43,105,768 of record NC_064752.1, read on the forward strand.
ACACTGTTTGTCTCATCAGATACAGGCTGCTAGTCGAGCACCTGATAACGCATGCTCACCTTTTTTCTCTGATAACTTATGATCCAGATGTTCAGTTTTTTTTTTTTTTACCAGGAGCCAAATTATCTGCAGATGTCTCTTCCTCGCCAAAACAAACCAGCAGATTCCATTTATTCCTAACATACAAAAATGGAGCCAAAATGTCCCACATACGACCCTTGCCATCTTGCACCACTGTCTGCACAGTAGAGATCTCCACGTTATTAAGTTCCCGCCCATGCACTTATCCGACCAATCGCAAGCAGCTCCACTGAATGCCAGCACACCTGATGGCACACACAGCTGTGAATCGTGTCGTCAGATCCCCTTCCAAATAACTAATTAAAACCAAACTTATCAGAAAAACAAACACTTGAACAAACATCAGCGTTATGAGAGCTACCTAAAATAACAGAAACCATCTTTGGAAGAAAGTTATTGGATGTGTGCTTTGAGTTTTTGGTTTGGCACATGTCGCATCCCTTATCATGGAGGGGGCGGGGTTTATGACCTAAGCTGCAGCCAGCCACCAGGGGGCGACTGAGATATTGTGGCTTCACTTATGAGGTGCTGTCATCAAAGAGCATGGATACCAAGAGGTGAAGCGCCATTGAATTTTTGCCAACAGCCACTAGGGGCGCTAATGCCATTTTGGACTGTTGAGCTTGGACTGTTGCGCCCAGACAACATGCAAGATGTCAAGGAGAGAGGAGAAAAAAAGTAAAAGAAAACAGTGTAGTGCAATTAACTGCAACAACTATCAGTGGAACACTTCGCACCTGGCGTTCCACCGTTTCCCGAAGGATCCCGACAGGTAAGAACTCCTGAGGTGTAAGTTTTAAAGTGTTTTAATATCAATTTAATATGCCAGTGTTGGAGGGAAGATAACACTTACATAAGATTAACTTGATTACTCCTTCAAAATCACCCCATAAGCCAATCTACCTATATATATATATATATATGTATATATATATATATATATATATATATACATATATATATATATATATGGCCTCTTGGACCATTTATATCAGAACTGATCACTGCTTTAGCATTAAAATATATCATATTGAAATAGCCTATATATTATCATTATTATTACTGTGCCCTTACTGTACAAACTGTAAATAAAATAAAAATAAATAAAATAAATCTTTATTCCTGACTATATGATGTCGCCATTAATGTGTTTCTAGTTAAAATATTGATTTTTTTTTTTTTTTTGTATATTGGCTTATGGTGTGATTTTGAAGGAGTAATTAAGTTAATCTTCTCATAAGTGGATGTAATATGTAGAGATGCCACCTAGGCCGTTTTTCTTTGTTTTGTTTTTTTAGTCTATATTTTGCTTTACAAAAACGTAAAAAAGCAGCTGTGACCAGGCTATCACGAGGTCAGTAGCATTGTAAGCATAATTAATAGCGATATACTTCAGTTTGTTTTTGTATGCGAGCGGTTTTGCTGTGGTCTGCTGACAGTCCAAAATGGCGGCGGTAGGACGAAACCATGGGGGAATTTGTTGCCATGGGGTGTTCTATTGAGCTTCGCCTCTTGGTAACCATGCTCTTTGCTGTCATGTCATCCATCTTTATATTCAGTCTGTGGTAAAAACACTGAATAAAGTAGTTTCATGTTAAAAATATCAGTGCTTTCTCAACACTGTTTGTCACAGAGGGGTTTCTAACTACGGTGGCCGACGCAAATGACCCTATATAGCGCCAGTGTTTGGTTTGTCCGCTCTGGGCCACTGTAGAAGCATGGCAGTGAAAGTGTAGAAATAAACAGCTCATTCCAAGATAAGGAAACATGATGATTCTTAGTTTCAAGTGATTAGACAATAAATAAAACATATTACTTATAAACTATAAGTAACTATAAATTACTTATAAAACTTATTATATTTCATTTCTGCTAATATATCCCGTTCAATCCTACACACTGGATTTTATGTGAGAAGAAAAACTCGACACAGTCCAGCTTTTAGTGGGCAATTTTTTCGTCTTTGTTAGAAATCAACACTTGCATTTGCTTTCACATTTTTAGCCGAGCGTAAACTGGCAGGACAGACGGCTGTTCTGTTCTGAAACTTATTAAACACAGACTTCTTACAGTCTGCAGCTGCGCTGCACAGGAACACTGACACATTGCATAGCAGAGATGTGAGGTGCACTCATTACTGTTTAAGAAAAGTGCCCTGACAAGTTCTGGGTGGAGTGACAGATACCCTGAGGTTAAGATAAAGCCCTTCTGACAAGCTGTCTTTTCAAAACAAACACACAGTTGAAAACATCATATGTGAAACTAACATGAAGAGGTTTAGACTGAGACGTGCACAGATAATCCAAAGAAAAAAAGTCAAGCTGCGTCAGCCAGAAGAACACGTGTGCATTAAGTCCGATCACTCCTTCAGTTTTCCCTCCAGAAAGCTCTGGATTTTTTGTAAGTTGTCCTCTTGCTGACCAAGAGCCTCCAGCAAAATCCCCATGGGTGACCTCTTCAGTCCGGCTCCTTCTATCTTGTTCTCCAGTTTATTCTTCATGTTGCGCAGGCGAAAGGAAGCATGTGCAAATATCACTGAAAAGCAGATGGGAAAGTGACTGTTAGTGTTTTCAATGTTTGGCAAAAACAAACCTATAAACTGTTGTTCAAGTCAAACTATAAGAACATCAGTCTCAGAGAATCTGAGAGTTCAATCCAAAACATGTTTTACTGATTTTAAAACGAACAGTGTTGCCTTAAGTTCATTTCATATTTCAAATGCACTGATCATGATACTCTAACTAGATATCTACTATGTCATACAACATATTTAATCAGCTAATAACATTCATATTAGTCTGTTTACAGTCTTGCCAAAATAATACTGCCCCAGCAGATATAAATTAAATGTATGTGATACAAATTCTCTTTCTAGCAAATGTTCAACATCCCCATCTTAAACTTACAAGCCAGAGGTAAAGTGATTGCAGACATAAACACCATGACGCTCCCCAGCATTGAGATTAAGATGTAGCTGGCCACCATGACAGCGATCACAAACGCTGTGGGATTCTGTCTCTTAAAGTTGCTGATCACAGCTCTGTTCTCTCCAGCCCAAACTGAACCCAGGAAGACGGTCGACACCACGGCCATGGCTGTGAACATCCCCAGAGGGTTCAGGAACCTGCAGGGCAGCAACACAACACACGAGAGCAGAGGGGTCAGCACAAGACTGCTCTTCTACAACTGGAGCACAGTGTGTGTGTGTGGTCACTGGCTCCACCAAGTGGTTAGATGTTGTTTGTACAACAACAAGACGCCTTTAGTGTAGTATCACAGACTGTTATTGTGCAAATGAAACAGAACCACAGATTAATAAATGAGTATTTTTTTAGGCAAAAATACCAGGATTTGCTGTTTTGCTGCATCAGATAATAGAACAATAAATATCTTTGGGTTTCTGGTTGATAGTCGGATAAAATAAGGATTTTAAAGGCACCATCTGGCTTGAGGGAAATTTCAAAACTTCAAAAATTTAGTTCTGACACACAAAAAAATAAAAAGAACCGTATATTGTAGGCAGTGTATTCATTGCAGGCATGTACATCAACACTGACTGTTGTATTGTCCCTGCAGACACCTTGGATAGAAAAGCTTTGTGGGATAAATCCAGTCTGGCATGACTGCTGTGATGTCATCAGGCCAAGTTAATGACCTCAGTGTGTGTGGCCTGTCCCACTCAGTTAAACTTATTCAGGCTCTCTTTGAGCTATTTGGCTTCACAAGCATTGGTGATCCTGGATAACAGGGCTCAAAAAGCTGAAGAAAACTCAAAGAAAACAAGGCTGGATCAAAGTACACGTGATCCGAAAATGCTGCATGAATAAAGCAATTACAGTGTGCAGATAGTCCTCCTTTATCACCACCTGCCAATAGGACAATTTGTCTGACATATTTAAGACCTTATACAAAAGAAATCCACTAAAAATTTCCCTCAAAGTTGCCTGAATTTCTTCTGCAACAAATGATACTGATTGCCAAAACAGTATATACTGAACAATATGCTGTATTAGGGCTCAACAATAAGGATTGCTCGATTGCCCAGGGTGAGTAAAATGCAGAATTGGGCGAATAAATCCAGCAACTCCCTTTCAAGTAGTAAAAAAAGAATTAAACACATCCTTTTTTCTGGAGCTGATGATGGAAGTAGCAAAGGAGTGAACCATCTCGCTTCCTTCTCATCTCTGCTGAGAGCTGCAGATGTGCAGTACCGATCAGGCACTTGAGGAGAAAATGGCACGGTGAAGGGGAATAAAGACAAAGTTCATGAGCTGAAGCACAAGCGAGCATTTCAATTATCCTGGAAACAGAAGTTTGGCTGGATACATCCTGTACACCAGGGATACCCACTCTCAAAGAGCCAGTTAATAAACAAACATTATTATTATACAGCATTTATATATATATATATATATATATATATATATATATATATATGTATGTATAACTACTGAATTGCCTGTTTTAAACCTTTCAACCTTTCAACATCTGTTCTATGCAGGGATGTTTGTAGGATCTGAACACATCTGGGGCTTATGGTGCGTTCCAGGCAGGCTTTTGAACTCGTAAGTCACGACTTCAAGTCACGAGTTACGACTTTGTAGCGTTCCAGGAAAGTTACGGCAAACTGCCAGTTACTTCCTGTTTAACGCTGAACATGGCGAACCGTATGTTTGTGCTTCCCCAATATTTCTATCGCCAAAGGTGCCTGCTCCTTGCTCATTTGAGCGAATCAGAGGAGGAAAACAGCGCACAAGGTCACAGATGCTATTATACTTTTTATTTTACGTTATCTGTGTGTTTGGAAACGTATTTTGTATTGATTATTCTTGCACTGGAAACCAGCTGTTAGAGCGGCTGCCAGTAATGCGTTAACTTTAGGGTTATTTTATGTCTATTTCTCACCATGTATCACCTGCATCAATACGGCATCCATAGGGCTGCCATTGTTATTTAGAGGAGTAAGGTAATTGGTTTAGAGGGCTGTGTGACGTCAGAAAGCGTAACTGGGAGTACATCGATCTGGTGCGAGTTCACGGGTGGGAAGTTACGGGTTTGACTGCCGTTCCAGTGCACTTTCACGGGTTACAGGTTGTGAAAACACGAGTTACGGGTTGCCTGGAACGCACCATAAGAACAGATGTTCTTCCTCTGATACTTTTTTAATGCACTCCGTCACTTTATTTAGATTCAAAGTACAGAAAAAAAAAAAAAAACTACTGGCGGGCCACTCTGCACACTATGGTGGGCCACATTTGGCACGTGGGCCTTAAGTTGAGTATCACTTCCCTATATCTCCTTTATCGGCCTCTATTTTTAAAACAAATATCAGGTGACCAACAAGGCAAGTCCCTTTACATGTGACTTCATATTGATTACAGAGTCAAAAGATTTGACATCTGCATATCTGTTTCACACACACACACACACACACACACACACACACACACACACACACACGGTGAATGTGCCAACACAGCAAAAAAAAGCTTCTTCTTCATTGGGAAACACTGTGAGACTATTATAAACAGAAGAGGTCCATGCAGAGGCCCATTGAACTGTTTACAAACTGGATATCAACCTTAGGTTTTATGAAACAAGTAAACTGAATGTGTCAAAGTTCAGCCTTGTTGGTTTAGGGTCATGAATGATGACTCAGGACTGACTCATTGAGAAATTTTCCAATGCTGGGTGATCTGCCTACTCAGGGGTACAGGGGCTGCTGTCTTCTCACAGCTGTGCAATCTGCAGTGCAACAGCTGACAAGACAAAGGGCTTATGAGGCCTTCATGACCATAGCAACAGTATGTCATCATACCGGTCAGTAGATGGACCATGACAGGGCATGACTATTTTTAGTATGCTGGGCTTTAGATGGAACAAAGTGCCAACTGGAGCCAAGATACCTCCTAGATGAGAGATTTAACCCTTTGTTCCCTGTTCTGATTGAATCTAACTTTGTATCTACATTATCAGAGAGCAGACTGGTTCATCAGGCAGTCTGCAGTAGTCTAGATAGCTTGTAACGTTACTTGTATTTCAGGCCTATGGAAATTTTGATTTTGGCTCATGTGTATGAGTCAAGGCCCATCAGTGGTTGCAGAGTCCTCTTTTTATTTTCATGTCAGTCTGTGCTTCCACGTCACAGGGGCCTCATGTCATCATATATGAATCTTAACACTTTAATATTATTAATGAACGAAAAAGTTTCATACTTTGTTCGTACACAACAAGCACAAACTGGATAAAAGTTGCTAACTTGGATTCCCATGAGAGAGAAAGGAGAGTTCACGGTGACAGAACATCAGTGCATCACATGATAGCTTGACAGCTGGCACATCGTTCCGTTCATCCTCCTCCTCACATTAACGAAGTCTACATCCTGTCTGTGCCCTCGTTTTTAATCCTTTTACAGCAGGCTACATACAACTAACATTCAGGGCAGAAACGTCAATGAACAACCTAAACAATGAACACTATTCAGCTGTCAACTACCAAATGAACACTACTGTATTAATGTCATGTTATTTGCATGTAACTTACCCGACAACGAGGAAAACAACGATGGCCAAAGCTAGATAATTTGTTTGATAATAAAGCAGGTTGTTGACAACCCTGTTGTTCCATTTCGCCAAGTCTCTGGAGTCCGGTTTAGCGAATCTTTCCGAGCCGGGGAAGAAGTCATCCCATGGTCTGAGCGGCGTCAGCTCCACTTTAGCCATTAGCCTCCTGCTCACCTAACTGTTCTGACACCAACAGTACCAGCCCATCAGCCGGAAAAAACACCAACAGACAAACTACAGTCTCGCGAGAAACTAATGACCGCACATGCCTTTAAACCACGCCCCGTGAGCTGATGAAACCACACGCTATTGGCCAGCAACTGCACGATATCGAAACACTTCCTGTAAAGCTTCAGAGCAGAGAAGGTTGTAAGGAATCGGTAACTACGCTGTCCAGTTATAAAGTCTTCTGTTATAGTAGCAGGTCAGTTCTGTCTGTTATGTTTGGTGAGTCTGAACTGACACGTTGACGTTGCTCACGAGCTGCCAGTGTGTGAGCCGTGTGCCAAGCGCACGCGGACCGCTAAAGCTCGCGAGCATGACTTCAGTGATATGTAACGTTAGCTAACTCGATAAAAGCTCAAACAGGCACCTGACGACGTTTTTGTTGTTTGTACAGATGTGGTGCAGAATATTGAGTCCTCGGATTGTTGGTAGAACAGGTTTCTGTTGGAGGAGTCTCTTCACTATGCAGCTGAAAACCAGTGAGTTCCAGTCTCTGTTCACTGAAGGACTGAATGGACTAGCAGGTGAGTTGCAGCTGTGACCAGACACCTGACCAGTTATGGTCACTTACAGCTCTACCCTTCTACACTTGTTGTCTCAGAGACAGTGGGAGTAAAAGTAGTTAGTGTTTCACAAATGAGGGAAATTTGAAAGAAGAAATTTAAACGTTTGAGAGGGAGCAATAAAGTTCAAAATGATCTGATTTTTACATCAATACTTTGATGAGTTCATATAACCATATTTTGTCAACGCTTAATTTTCAATGAAATAATCAGAGCAAGACCACTTATTTGGCCAGGTAGGTACTGGCTCATTGCAATACAATATCAGCATATGTGTCGCCTTCAACAACAGTTAACACACCACAGAAACGTGTGTGTGTGTCTGTGTGTGTCTGTGTGTGTGTGTGTGTGTGTGTGCGTGTGTGTGAGACAGTTTGCCCACCACAGAGCACTGGCATGTTTGTTTTCTACTGTGAAATGTCCCTTTTAAGTTCTGTAAAGGAACTGATGTTAGGGATCCTTTTCAGAAATGTCTGTGTATGTTGTGTGTTACTACATCCACACAGTAGTACATGAGACGGATAATCTGTGGGAAAAATCATGTTTCTCTGCCTTCTCTTAGTGCTTCTAATGGCATTTGCTAGAATCCACCAAGACTGAGAAATGATATGCAAAGAGTGCATAACACTTGTGTCTGTGCCGCAAAGCAATACGATTACATTGTTAAACCACCTAAAAAAAAGTATAATCTGCAGTAACATGAGTGCATGAAGGCCAAGAAAAATAACGACACTAATGTTACCCCACTGAATCCCTGTCCTTGTCCAGTGTCACCTCAGTCATGATAGCAATGTTTCAGTGTGTCACAGTACCATCACTGTAGGAGATGCACTGAACTCAGGTGAAGAAGAACATTATTTTGTGATGCAAAGATTAGTACGGTAGCAGGAATGTAGCACAACATGGAAGCGAAAGCAGTGCTCCGTTGATTCAAATGTGAACATGAAAAAATATATGTCCCTGAAAACAATGAATAATCTAGACAAACAATCATGATCTCAATATTGATCAGAATACTCACGATTATCATTTGGCCCAAGAAGATTCTGTTACTGCATTTCCTATTTCTTGCCTCAAATGTTCTCAGAAACATATTTTAGTGTTCTGTTTGGGTGTAAAATAAGATGGTTTGCTCTGGCTGGTGGGCACTGCTTCGTTTGGGCTCGACTGTTTCCGATACCCCCACTAAATTATGTTTCTGAAAACACTCAGTACGTTTACATGCACAGTTTAATGAAATGAAATCATTCTAAATTAAAGTCTGTCCAGGTAGTTTACATGGGAAATATTAATTCCGAATGAGGGTTTACATGGGAGATCAGTTCAATCGCCTTTACTCAGGTCTGTGCAAGGTTTGGGGCAGAGAAGGTTTCTGATTGGATAGGGGGCGAGGCGGATGTTACGTATTTACGTTTACCGGAAAGGTGAGGTAGAAGGTCGAAGAAGGGAGATAGAAGACCGTGCTTTGGCGAATGGAAACCGGTGAGTACAACAAGTCCGACTGCTCTAGCTCAGCCCGTTGCTATGCAGCCCGTTGCTATGCGTGCTATATACGGATTTAATTTTCAATCGGAATGGCCGTTCATTCCGATTAAAAGTGGAATTAAACTGTCCATGTAAACGTACTGACTGATTGAAAATTAAATCCGATTAAAGGGGGTGGTTTAGTCCGTTTGTCATTCCGAATGAAAGAATTTTGTGTGCATGTATACACTCATTCCTCTTTAAATTCATTCCGGTCTTTCTGCGCATGCTCGTTTCCTTGCCCTTCTGGCGCGATGACGTATATAGCGCGCATAGCAACAGGCTGCATAGCAACAGGCTGAGATAGAGCAGTCGGACTTGTTGCGCTCACTGGTTTCCATTCGCCAAAGCACGGTCTTCTCGACCTTCTACCTCCCTTCTCCTCCTCAACAGACGAAGCATTAGCAGAACAAGGTTGTTGTCGTACTGCTGCTTCAAGAATATAAGCAAAACACGCTCGAAAAACGCACGAAGAACGGCATCGTCAAATATCTTGTTAATTCGGAGTGAGGACTACAGTGTTTTCTTCCAGTAAACGTAAACACGTAACATCCACCTGCCCCCTATCCAATCAGAAACCTTCCCTGACCCAAACCTTGCGCAGACCTGAATAAAGGCAATTGAACTGATCTCCCATGTAAACCCTCATTCGGAATTAATATTTCCCATGTTAATTCCGAATGATTTCATTCAGATTTATTTCATTCCGAATGAGAAGCCATCATGTAACTGTAGCCACTGAGACAAGTAGGCAATGCAGTAACATACACGTGATTCATATATGATCAGTGCTGCCTAGTTTGACAGTTAGACTGTAGTTCAGGAGCAGTGATTGACATGATCGACAGCTGCCTTAAAGACTCCTCGGTTCTGATTGGTTGTTTTCCTTCAGTTGTGATGTAATCTTGCAAATGCCATTAGAAGCGCTAAGAGGAAGAGACAGAGGGACATGATTTTTTTCACAGATTATCTGTCTCATTTACTTCTGTCAGGATATAGTGACATTTCCATCAACTATGACAAAAAGTTATTTTTATAAAAGTTATAACTGCAGCTTTAATTAAAAAAAAAAAGTGCTTCGATGTTGTTAGCTGATTTTTGTAACCCCTTAATATCAACACCAGTGTCTGCCTCAAAAATCCAGTGTTGGTCAAGCTCTATGAAATCCAAAGCTAAAGGCCATGTCGTAAAGCTCACTCAATCCTAAATATTGTTCTGAAAAGACAATTTTAAATTGCTTTGCCATTTTACTGTTTTGAGCTCTAAAAGAGCCGGAGGCCTAAAGGGGTACCTCAGCTTTTTAGCATTGCACCTCCATAAAGCACTGTGCCAGGGACAGATGATGCCACAAACGCCAGAATATTCTGACTTTTATTGCCAAGTATGGGTCAAATGCCAAAAAAATCTGGATCCTACGTTTTCCATAATGCAACCAAGAAAATTGTTTTGTTGGACCTTTTTTGTGTGGTAACTATGGCTGGTGCTGGCTATCATAAAACCTGCCACCTTTATGTTAGTGGATGGGTTATGGTCCAAACTAAAAACTCAAAGAACACGTCAAATAAATTTTTCTCATAGATGGTGTTTGTTTTTCTGATATGTTTGTTTTAATTAGTTATTTGATGCTATTAAAAGGGGATTTTACAACATGATTGACAGCTGTGTGTGCCAGTTGGTGTGCTTGCGTTGAGTGGCACTGCTCGTGTTTAGTCGGACAGGTGTATGGGCAGGAACTTGATACTGCGGACATCGCTAATGTGCAGACTCTGGCTCCACATGATGTCACTAGCGCAGCATGGCAGTGGCCATATCCAGGATATTTAGGCTTATTTTTTCTACAGTGGGAGTATGTGGAGACACGTAGTCCATCTTTATACACAGTATATGGTCCACACACACACCGTGGGACCTAATGATTTTAGGGTTGTTGGTTTAAATACCACTTTACATTAGGCTAAAACACATTTCCAAAGCTACTCTGTTAGTAATCAATAGTCCTTCTTGTTTGAGTGAAAAATCAACAGGCAGAGTAAAAAAACAACTTTCTGGCTAATTGGCAAAGTGATAACAGCAGTAAGAACAAAGGGGAGAAACAAGAATTGAAGTGTTTTTGTGTTGCTTCGTGACAATTCCAGTAACTTGGAAAGTTACTTCTCTGACTCTGTCCCTGCACGTATGACTCATTTAACCAGAAAGACTGTTAGTGCCTGTCTAAAAAGTTTCCCACCTGCTGTAAGTTTATATTTGTTCTTTCCAGTGGTGTTTGAGAAGCACCAGCATGAGTTGAGGATAGCTGGAGGCGCTGTGCGAGACCTGCTGTCAGGGAAGCGGCCTGAAGATGTGGACTTTGCCACCACAGCTACTCCAGAGGAGATGAAAGAAATGTTCCAAAAAGCTGGCATCAGGATGATCAACAATAAAGGAGAGAAGCATGGGACCATTACAGCAAGAGTAAGAGGCTGTCTGAGCAGGCGGGATGTAGCTGTAGTTTGCTTTTTTTCCTTTAAATCACTGTTTGGAAGATTTAAAGACTACTTAAACTATCTGCAGCTAGGTTCTCTACTTTCATAGAAGAATAGCAAAGTCAGTGGGTGACAAATAGTTCATACTGCTTTCAAAAAAATATGTTTCAAAGCTTGGCAAGGCAACCAAGGCATTGGTTTTAAAAAAGGACAAGTTATTGGTGCAGACTATTCGACGGTAATTTTAGGGGAGACAAAGTCACAGAGTAAAATGACTAAAGATATTGATCATCAGTTAATGAATGTTCCTTTATACATGAATAAACATGATCAAGTCAGCTGGATTTCAGTTACATAAAAGTGTATTTATGTAACTATTTATGTAAATGTTTACATCTGATGACCAGTTTGATTCATATTTCTATGAGGAAAGGTACTGTTCTGCTTTCAGAGAGGGTCATCGAGAGAAAGTCATCATGAGTCATGCATTATCAATTATCTGAGTAGTGGAACAGAACACAACAGACCGGCTGAGAGATGACAGAGCAGGAGGCTTTCCTTCTATCTCATACAAATCACAGTCTGTATAGTCTAACCTGTAATACTTCTCTCCAGTAGATTTACACTAAATTGATTCTCAGAAATACAGAACAAAGCACATCTTGTTTAAGTACAATATGGAACACGTCTTTCAGTTTCCAGTTACGGGATTATTTAGTGTTTTTCATGACAGTTGGCAACCCTAACATGACCACAGATGTTAAACCTAGAGACTTCAAAGTGAATATGAACATACTGCATTTATATAAAATATGATGGTACAGAAAAATGGCAACAGTGATAAAAAGATCATTAGGGTCCAGGCAGCTAAGCTGCCAGGACACTTGTAATCCTAGGTATTCTTCTTCTTTCTTCTTTCTTCTTCCAAGGAAATCATACCTCCCATGGGTGACTCACCAAACTTTGCACAAAGGTCCAGTCTCATGCCAGATATCCTCAGCTGTAAACTCAAGCCAATAGTCCAACAGCAAGCATCTAAAGTTCAAAACTTTGAAAATTCATAACAAATCAACCGTGCTACAACTTCACAACTTTCATCAAACTGTAGCCCCAATACTGAAGAAACTTTTGTACACTTAAACCTATTAAAAATTATGAAGTTCATCACTCTGTTTTTTTTTTTTCAAAAACTGTAAAACTTCTTAAACCTATCTCCTCCCACAATTTTTGCTGAATTGATACCAAACTTGCTAAAGAGCATCTTTAGACTGTCCTACACAAACTACATTTCTCAGATTTTTGATTTACCATATGTTTGACTGTAAATAGTACTGTAAACATATACATGCACATTCTTGCTAAATAAATCTTCAATGTTCATGGTAGATGATGTGTGGAAAATTTCAGAATTTTATCTCAAAAACTGAATTTTTGACAGCATTTTGATTTTTGCTCTAATGTGAACAATTGGAGTCAATGTAAAAATGGTAATTTTAAACATCAGTTTTTCACTTATGGAGCAAATCAATCATTGTTACAAACAAATTACCAACATCTCCATGCTGTCTAGATGCAATATGTGTATTTTCAGATTCAGATAACTGAATTTTTACAGTGGTTTGAAATCTGCTTTTCCATGCATGGATGGCTGCTAAACCTGCACATCTGGCTTAGTCAATTTGTGAAGCTACACATGAATTGTCATTGACTAATTAGTTCAGTGAAATAGAAATTGATTCTTAGTCTCAGAGGTTGTGAGTTCAAGCCTCAGCTGATGCAAAAGGCAGATTGTGTTGCTAAATTCCTAAATGTCTTACAATTCTTCTGCTTGTTGCTCAGAATTGCCTAAAAATGCCCAGACCTGACCCATCACTGCACAGCAGCTATCATTGTAATTGGTTTTGTTGTTGGGCTACCCAGTTGCATCCTGGGAAGCTGTTAGCATTTTCTTCTTTTATGTGCACTCAATCTGATCGACCATACAAGTGAGTCTTACTTCATGAGTTAAAGATTTTAATGGATCAGCCGTCTGTGGACTGTGGGAGGTCATTCACAGATAAGCAGCCCATTAAGGAAGCTCTACTTCTGGTTTATTTGTTTATTCCTGGAATATGTAAATAATGGGTCTACTGAGCAGAGGTTGAGCACTGGAATATATGGCTCCATAAGGTTTGATGAATATAAAAATCCTACAGTGTTCGAATCAAGTAGGGTGGCTTTACTTTTCAAATATACCTGAGTAAGTTTACTGACTTCATGTACAGTACAGGCCAGAAGTTTGGACACACCTTCTCATTCAATGCGTTTTCTTTATTTTCATGACTATTTACATTGTAGATTCTCACTGAAGGCATCAAAACTATGAATGAACACATGTGGAGTTATGTACTTAACAAAAAAAGGTGAAATAACTGAAAACATGTTTTATATTCTAGTTTCTTCAAAATAGCCACCCTTTGCTCTGATTACTGCTTTGCACACTCTTGGCATTCTCTCCATGAGCTTCAAGAGGTAGTCACCTGAAATGGTTTCCACTTCACAGGTGTGCCTTATCATGGTTAATTAGTGGAATTTCTTGCTTTATCAATGGGGTTGGGACCATCAGTTGTGTTGTGCAGAAGTCAGGTTAATACACAGCCGACAGCCCTATTGGACAACTGTTAAAATTCATATTATGGCAAGAACCAATCAGCTAACTAAAGAAAAACGAGTGGCCATCATTACTTTAAGAAATGAAGGTCAGCTGTCCGAAAATTGCAAAACTTTAAATGTGTCCCAAGTGGAGTCGCAAAACCATCAAGCGCTACAACTAAACTGGCACATGAGGACCGACCCAGGAAAGGAAGACCAAGAGTCACCTCTGCTTCTGAGGATAAGTTCATCCGAGTCACCAGCCTCAGAAATGGCAAGTTAACAGCAGCTCAGATCAGAGACCAGATGAATGCCACACAGAGTTCTAGCAGCAGACCCATCTCTAGAACAACTGTTAAGAGGAGACTGCGCTAATCAGGCCTTCATGGTCAAATAGCTGCTAGGAAACCACTGCTAAGGAGAGGCAACAAGCAGAAGAGATTTGTTTGGGCCAAGAAACACAAGGAATGGACATTAGACCAGTGGAAATCTGTGCTTTGGTCTGATGAGTCCAAATTTGAGATCTTTGGTTCCAACCGCCGTGTCTTTGTGAGACGAAAAGGTGAACGGATGGATTCCACATGCCTGGTTCCCACTGTGAAGCATGGAGGAGGAGGTGTGATGGTGTGGGGGTGTTTTGCTGGTGACACTGTTGGGGATTTATTCAAAATTGAAGGCACACTGAACCAGCATGGCTACCACAGCATCCTGCAGCGACATGCCATCCCATCCGGTTTGCGTTTAGTTGGACAATCATTTATTTTTCAACAGGACAATGACCCCAAACACACCTCCAGGCTGTGTAAGGGCTATTTGACCAAGAAGGAGAGTGATGGAGTGCTGCGGCAGATGACCTGGCCTCCACAGTCACCGGACCTGAACCCAATCGAGATGGTTTGGGGTGAGCTGGACCGCAGAGTGAAGGCAAAGGGGCCAACAAGTGCTAAACACCTCTGGGAACTCCTTCAAGACTGTTGGAAAACCATTTCAGGTGACTACCTCTTGAAGCTCATGGAGAGAATGCCAAGAGTGTGCAAAGCAGTAATCAGAGCAACGGGTGGCTATTTTGAAGAAACTAGAATATAAAACATGTTTTCAGTTATTTCACCTTTTTTTGTTAAGTACATAACTCCACATGTGTTCATTCATAGTTTTGATGCCTTCAGTGAGAATCTACAATGTAAATAGTCATGAAAATAAAGAAAACGCATTGAATGAGAAGGTGTGTCCAAACTTCTGGCCTGTACTGTATATGTCAATGGGATTGTCTCCCAGCAGCGTGAGTGCAGTTTGCTGTGCCTCTAATCATCTGTGTTTTGTTTACTGGACATCTTTCACAGCTAAACAATGAGAACTTTGAGGTGACCACATTGCGAGTGGATGTTCAGACAGACGGACGCCATGCAGAGGTGGAATTCACCACTGACTGGCAGAAAGATGCTGAGCGGAGAGACCTCACCATCAATTCCATGTTTTTAGGTACTGGTGTGTTCAATGACTCACCTCTGTGTTTGCTTGTGTTGTGGAGCTGCCCAGCATGTGGTATCAGTTCAGGGGACATTGTCACTTATTTTATGACATTTATTACACTTGTGTCAGACTTCTTTATTATGTTTTGTTGACTTTTCCCCTCTCACAGGGCTTGATGGCACATTGTATGACTATTTCAAAGGATATGAAGACCTGCAGAACCGTAAAGTTCGGTTTGTTGGCAGTGCTGATCAAAGAATCAAAGAGGACTACTTAAGAATACTGCGGTATTTTCGGTGAGTTGCCTCATTTAACTTCAAACTTAGCATAAATAGAAAGCCAAAGAAAAAAAACATTGTTCCTATTTGTTTGACACTAAAGCTCTTTACCTCAATTGTCTCATTTCACTTCAAGGTTCTATGGCAGGGTGGCCTCGGAGCCTGATAATCACGAGCCTGAGACGCTGGCTTCTATTAGGGAAAACAGTCGTGGACTTGCAGCAATATCAGGAGAACGGATTTGGCAGGAACTAAAGAAGATGGTTGTTGGTAACCATGCTGCTCATCTGCTGGAGCTGATGTACAGTCTGGAACTGGCCCAGTACATAGGTGAGAGGGTAGGCAAGGAACAAAAGATTTCAAAGTATGTTTTCCTGGCATGTGAGGGGAAAATATATGAAGGATAATATGAGACATAACAGTGGTTCCCAGCTGTATTCAGGCCAGGGACATTCTGATTCATGGCTAGCCTCTTAAACGGAGGTTTGGATTTTTTGAAGTGGGGTTGTATTAGGTAATTATTTACAATCATTGTGTTACCTTACAGTACGTGTTGGTTGGCATGCTCACAGTTTGGAGAACTAGGCTGAAGTTGCAACATGGAAGCTAAGCAATCTACTGCTGTAGATAGGGGACAGCAGCAAAACATATTATGGCCACCCAAAAAAGTTTCACCTAAAAAAATCAAAAATAGTTTTAGTGTATGCTTTGTTGAGAGTATTTGCCACTGCTTCACCATTCTGTCAGACAGCCCGTTCAGACGGGGAAGCTGCTAACAGCTTCATTTCCTCATCTATGTTCTCGTCAAAGCCACCAGACTCCACTGACAAAAAAAGTTATTTTAGCTCACTGAATATGGGAGGTGCTGGTCTACTGCTGCCTCAATCAGTTGGATTGTTTTGTGACATTGGTGTATCCAGACTAATCCTTTTAAATGCTAAAGTAACACAGTAACACAAACAAAAATAATCAATCAAGTCAGCAATAGACCAGGGGCGTGTATCACGAAGCAGGATTAATGTCTTAGCGAGGTAACTTCAGGGTTAACCCTGGGTTTTCGGTCTCACGAAGCCGGTTCAGTTCTTATCGGGGTAGATCATCATGGTAACTTACTCTGAACGGCTATCCTGCTCCGGAGCAGGGTAAGTTCAGGGTTGAATCTGATCCTATAAAAAGCACCACCCACTGGCCAATCAGCTGTTTGGAAAAAAATGACTCCGCTGACAGAAATGCAGCCCAGTCATGACGGGAAGTTTAATTCATTTGATTGATTTTGATTTGAAAGTTTATTTTGAACATTAAAAAAGAAAAGAAAGCAACAACAACAGACAATGAAAAGATTGTTCAAAAAGGAGTGGAAAGAAGTCGAAATTTCATCCCACCCCTTCATAAGAAAGAAACTGATCATTTGCGGACACTTAATAGCACCATTAATTAGTGCCAACATTTTTTTTTTTGTTGGAGGAAATGATCCCTGTTAAAGATAATGGGCCTAATTGACAGCTTTGCTGCTGGAAATGTGGAAATTAGCCTATCATGTCTACACTTCATGGTGTTTCAGGGATTTTCCTTTTTGTTTTTAAAGAGGGAGACTAGGTATATTTTTGCGCAGCTGTTAATTTCTAACACAGCTCAATATCAGGATGATTTTATTCAGACTATCAATTTGGTGTTGATATGATTTAATTGTGGCGTCAGCTTTAAGCTTTATTGTAGCATATATAACGTTATGACAAAGAAGACCAATTTATCAGATGCAATGATGTTAGACGATAATTGTAATACACGCAATTCATCTGCGCAGCATTGATTTCATGGGATTCAAGGGTGTGATCAGTGCCAGATGTACAGGTACAGATACTGTAGCTACTTGAACCAGTGATGAGTAATTTAACCTACACATATTTTTATTTGCCTTGTTTTGTCTTGATTTTTCCCTCTCTCCTCCTCTATTTCTTCTTTCCTTACCCGTTTTTTTTTTTTTTCTTCTCTATTATGTGATTTCAATGATGTTTTGACAGGGGAATTTCTTTGATAAGCTTTGAGTGGCTTCTAACCTCTCCGGCACTTTTCTTTTTTTAATCTTGTAAATTTTATATTGTCTGTTTTTAACATTATGTGCAAATAAACTAATCTAAACTAAAACTAAACATTATTCATCCCGTTATGCATTGCCATGCATGTTTCCTCCTCCTGCAGCTGCCACGGTGTTGGCCTTTTCTGTAGTGTTGCTTTTCTCCTCCTCATATTTTAGTAGAATTAATCTCTGATCCTCACAAGAAATACTTTTTTCCCCTCACATATGGCACTCTGTGGGGACGCTCAGTGACGCTCAGTGACGCTGCACTTCTCTCATGATTGTGATTGGTCCACTGCGTGCGCGTTCACGGCTCTTGATAAAGCAACCCTGGGTTGAGTTACCGAGTTGATATCCAGCGTATCCAATCCTGATTGCCATTGTTAGGGTTAGTCAACCCAGGATAGGTCTGGGTAACCCAGGAAAGGTTGATCTCACTTCATGATACAGGCCCCAGCAGCTCTACTGTTAAGCTATGTCAAATCATTGTTCTTCTCAGTAGATTCTGTCCTTGAAGAGAGCAATAAAATGGCTTCATGTCCCTGTCAGGAATCACTGTTTGACAGTAAGGTAGAGCAGTGAAAATATTCTAAATACTTCCCCATCGACAGCACTGCATTGCTTTGCTTGTGTGTCTGTACTCCAGTCTGCTTCTCCAAACTGGGGCATGCCAGCTGACATCTACTGTATGTCATAACTGACTATGGATAAGTACCACTTAAAACCCCATTTCAAATTATCCAAACTATCTCTTTAAAAACCCAGGGCCACCAGAACACCATAGGAAATGTTGCACTTGAGTAAACTGTTGATGACCTGAAGGCAGTAATGAGAGTAATTTCAGTTTTGTAATATGAAGCCTGAACCATGAGACCATTGGCTTATCTCAGCATAACGACTAGAAGCAGGGGGAAATGGGAATACGTATAATGTGTTTCCTAAACATTTTAATATCACATATAGTAATGGATGCACTCATACCACTGAGACTCTCGCCAGTCTGAAATAAGTGTTATGCAAACATTACTTTTTGCCCATGTAGCCCAGTTTGATAAACATGTGCCCACTTGTTGGAACATAAATTCCTTTTTGTCATCGCTCAGTTCCTTTTTGAAAATGGTCGGAGAGAACTGAACCCTGCTATTACGTTTGCCAAGTACAGGCATGAGACTGTAAAAGGGATCAGTAGTGTAAAAGCTCAACAATTTTCAAGAATCATGCAATTAGGAGCTGTTTCTAAATGGGGGAAAATTCAATTTCCGGCCCTGAGATGGAGTGGATTTAATGTCTCTTGACTTCTGTGCCGTGAACTCTGGTTCTCATCAGCACTAGACAGAGATAATTCAATGAGTCTTGATTATTGAACTCTTCTAGTAACCACAAAGGACGTATACCAGGGTACCAATACTTCAGGCATGTCATCACCAATAAATTGTAGTACATTTGGGTTCTATGTCTGACTTAGTTTCTCTAGCTGTTAAAATCAGCTCTCCCATCCCTGCTCGTCTCCAGGTTTACCTCCAGATGGCAATGTTGAGGAAATGAGGCGAGTGTGTCAGAACGCCGAAGATCATTCTCCCAAACCCATGACCATCCTGGCTGCTCTCTTTAGCCGCCCAGAGGAGGTGGAAAAGATGGATCTGCGGCTGAAGGTGTCCAAGGAGGAGAGGACTCTTGCTCTGTTCTTGATCAAACACAGACGGGAGCTTCGCAAGAGTGAAGACGAGCCAGACAGCCTCAAACCCTTCACTGACTTTATCATTGACGTAAGTTTCAGCTTCCTCCAGTTAGTCCACAGAAACAATCAGATGGCAGTTATTCATGTGTTTTATAATTAAAAGGGTGGCGGACATTTATTGTTGGGATTTAATGTGGTCATTGATTTCAGCCATGAATATTCAAAGAGTGCATATATCCTTTTCTAGACAGGCAGGGTTATTCACAAGCATGTGGTATGTAGTGTTATAATCATGCCAAAACTTTTTCTTGCTCAAATGTGGATATTTGCTTGTTTTCTTAGTCTTCTGTGATAGTAAACTGAATAAAGTATGTGTGGGCTTTAGACTGTTGATTAGATATAACGAGCAAACTGAAGCCGCCAGCTGGAATCAGGGAAAATATGATCAACATTTCCTCAAAGAACAAACAACGAATCAAGTAAAATAAACAGCAAATTAACCAATCATAAAAATAATAGTAGTTGCAGCTCTACTTTAAATCGGCCCCTTCTACTCACCGCTGTGATCTTATCCGACAGTGGTCCACCTCCATCTTTCACCCACACCTGAATGCAACATGTTTCCACCCAAACCCATAGTGCTTGGTGAAAGGCATTCTTAAGCCTTATTCACACAAGACTGCTATTACCTGGGGACGACTGGTAATTTGAAATAATTGCGGAGGTCATCTGTGATCTTAATCCTGTGCCAATCTGCCATGTCTGTAATTGGTCAAGTAAAAATTCCACTGCAAATTACCAACCATACTTGGCCAAACACAGAGGTCTTGTTGATAATATTAGTCCCATAAGAATCAGCATCTCCATGATTTGGTGTCGTATTTTATTTTCTTCATCCCTCTTTTCTGCCTCTGTACCAGTCAAGAGAATTATAGGGGCTGCGTTGGCAATTTTAACTAAATGCTTTGACAGCTTTTTGGGTGCAGGAGTCTCGCCACACAGCATGGAGACCCGTTCTCAGAAAAAACAATCTCAAATCAATCACAAGAACAAAATCTTGAAAGATTATGAGATGGATGACGTTACAATGTGTGGCAGAGTCGGCTCTGTTTGTTTAACCCACATTTGAAAAGAAAAAGAGGAGGTCAACATTGTACATCCTCACTAGTAGTGGTGTGCACTGTTTGTGTTATGTAGAGTGGAACTACAAATGCTTGTGCACATCATATCCAGGCGATGATTTCAGTAAAAGCATGTAAAATACAGACTTCGCTGGTCCCGTGTGAATGTGCTTCGTTAAACACAGACATGGAAGGTCATTTCTAGATCACATGAGATCCCCTGGTAACATTGGTCCCATGAGAAAAGGGCTTAGAAAATGTTTTGATCAGTAACTGGAATTGAGCCCTAAAAGCCAAATCAAAATGGATTTGGTTCCAAGTGGGTAAAATACTTGGAGTTGTTCTGGTCTTCAACAAATATCTTAATTGAATAATAATCTCTGTTCCTTTTATTATTAGCAACAAACAAATACAAGAACATTCTGGTCATTTATCTAACAAACAAGTTTCAGTTCTTAGTTTGGTACTTCGCCTTTTCTCAAAACAGTTGAATTTGTAACATAAAGGGGAACACCACCTAAATTATGAATCCCAATATGTCATTTCCATGGCCTAGTTAGGTTCAATCAAAATTTGTGAACATTGGCTGCTCTCTTAAAGCCAGAAAACAGAGGAGTAAGTCTCAAACTTGTGATGTCATAGGGTATAAATTCTGGAGCTGCTCCATAGACCATGAACAGGAGCCTGATTTTGTGGACCCACAGAATGATTGTTTTCTTCTTTACATCCAAATGAGCTTTCATCTGTTGTAGTGTTCTCAGCTCTGAAACACTAAACGTGGCCATACACTCAGAACGTTCCCCTGGGTGCTGTCATTGTGGTCCATGACATCTTTCCCAAGTCATTGTCTATGGAGCGGCTCCACACTTTATATTTGAGAAAACCACAAATGTGACATTTGGCACTCTAGTTTTTGGATTTGAGAGAGAGTTGTTCATGCTTACTGCTACCTTCTACTGAGCTACACAAGGCAGGATGAGAGAGTACACCAAATAAATAACGACACGTCACTACAGAATAACTACAATATTCCAAAGGCCTTAATTGTATTTTCTCACTGGGCGTGTTATTACAGGAGGATTTCTACACACAGTTTGTTTTTCTCTGTGCTCTTCTTACCAGTTAGAAGTGGTCCAAGCTCAAGTAGAAAAATGTGATGTTACAAATTTAAGTGAATCAATCATGATTTAGGAATTTTTTAATAACAATGTGATGACAGTAATGTGATCGCTTGCTTATGTTGTCGGCAGCTGTCGATCAAATGTGATTAAATCATACCTACACAGTCCTGAAGAAGCAGGGCAGTGTTAAAATGTCAGACTCTAACATAATACCCAACTTAACCTGTTGCTTATTTAGTCATGATTATTTGATGTGAAAGAAAATACTGAAATCAAGGCACCCAGTAGCTCAGCAGCAGCAGCTGTTCACACTTTACCTGTCCTGTCCAATAAAGGCAAAAATCCCAAAAAAGAAATACTGAAATCGAGTTTTCAGGGGCTTTATTTCACACACATACTGTATCTTTTCAGAGTCGGGAGCTGGACACTCAGAGTAAAGTCTGTGAGCTACTGAAGTATCAAGGTGAGGAGAAGCTGCTGGCAGAGCTCAGCAGGTGGACAATCCCTCGCTTCCCCGTCAGCGGTCACGATCTGAGGAAGATGGGCATCACGACAGGCAAGGAGATAGGCACCACCTTACAGAAGCTCCGCGACATCTGGAAGAGAAGTGGTTATCAGATGGACAAAGATGAACTCCTCAGTTACGTCAAGTCTTAGATGAGAACAACACAACACAAAGGACAGTAACAGTCTGAACACTTGGCACTGTGATTGTTCTTCTCATTCATATTAATTGAGCAGACAAGGACAAGAACTGAGACATGCACTGATGAATGATATGTAAAGTCCCTGGATAAAGAACTGTTGTACTGATGCGCAGTTACTATAGAAAAGTGTTATTTTCACTGTTATACCTATATGTGGAAGCAAACATTTGGTCTTGATTGCGTTTGGTTTTCTCCTCAGTTTAACTGCAGTTGTGGATAATTTCTGTGGAACAGTGTTCTATAAAAAGGTTCTACTTTTTATTAAATACTGGCATTGGGATTCTGAAGTTGAATTGCATGCACTGCAGCATACAAAGCTAAATCTACTCCATATGTGTGTGCTGTGAGAAATATTTTTTTGTGCCAGGGGAAGGTTGCTCCTCCTCCTGCACAGATGAGGAGATATAAAGCCTCTGCTGGATTTACTATCGCTACACTTTCCGCCATAAGACGTTCAACACC
This sequence comes from Epinephelus fuscoguttatus, assembly GCF_011397635.1. Lineage (NCBI taxonomy): Eukaryota > Metazoa > Chordata > Actinopteri > Perciformes > Serranidae > Epinephelus > Epinephelus fuscoguttatus. The sequence goes on from NC_064752.1 coordinate 43,128,731, forward strand.
TGTAGCTTACTGGACTTTTAACCACTAAAATTCCAACAGCATTTTTCCCCAAGGAACGACCTTTTCATAAAATATTCAGAAGTTGAATTTCGACTGTCTGCTTACATATTTTGGTAGTTCTTAAATCCCCCAACTTCAACTGGATTCACCTGGAATGGTCAACGGTGCACAGCTACTGGTCTGGGTGGAAACATGGATTGGTTCATTGTAAACATGAGTAACATCAGTTTGGAGAGCGTGCTACCTGGGGATGAGCCGCGAGATGAGCGCTTGGCTAAAATAGAAATAGCTATTCTGTCCATCATCTTCATCACTGCAGGAATCCTAAACTTCGGGCTCTTGTTGGTGCTGTGGAAGCGGAGGAAGCAGCTCTCCAGGATGCGCGTCTTTGTTTTCCACCTGTGCGTCGCCGACCTGGTGGTCACATTCTTCCAAGTTTGTCCGCAGCTCATATGGGACATCACGGACAGATTCGTCGGGCCAGATATATTGTGTCGCGCAGTGAAGTACCTGCAGGTGGTCGGGATGTTTGCCTCAACTTATATGATCGTAGTGATGACGATAGACCGATATCAAGCCATCTGCAACCCCATGGTGACTTTCCAGAAGCGCAGGGCGCGCTGGAACGGTCCGGTGTGCGCCGCCTGGTTTGTCTCTCTCATCGGCAGCCTCCCGCAGCTCTTCATCTTCTCCCGGGTCGAGGTCGCTCCCGGTGTATACGACTGCTGGGCGCAGTTCATCAAACCGTGGGGACCGAGAGCCTACGTGACCTGGACGACTCTCGTGATATTCGTCCTGCCTATTCTCATGGTGATCGTGTGCCAGGTGCGCATCTGCCGCACCGTGCGCATCAACTTTCACATGAAGACACAGCACGTCGCAGAAGCGGCCAGTAAGTCGCTGTCCTCCAGGGCCAGCAGCGTGGCAGGGGTGTCCAAGGCGAGGGTGAAGACGGTGAAGATGACCGTGGTCATCGTGCTCGCTTACATCATCTGCTGGGCGCCTTTCTTCACCGCGCAGCTCTGGTCTGTCTGGGACGTTGTGCCGCCCACTCAGAGTAAGATCACCGGGACACACACTCACATAAGAATGCGTGGCGCGGGTTACTGCACATCATCGGCTCTGATGTGTTGGATTTAGAGAAGGATTGGTTATAAACTCCATAGCGTGAGGAAAACCGTGAAAACAACAACAACAAGCCTTTATTTAGTATTATTAGCACTAGGTAGGATGAAAAATGACTTAAGTATAATAAATGTATAAATAACTGCAGGAAGAAAAATAATAATTAGTGAAATAAATGTATAAATAAATGCAGGAATAAATAAATTAATATTGAAAATAAATACAGCAATAAATAAAAGAATAATAAACACTGACATAAACACAGATATGAGAAACTCTAAATAAATAAAAATAATAAATTAGCAAATGTTAAAATATGAAAATAATTACATAAATGCATAAAAGAATACATACGTATATTTATTTCAACGTTTTTGTACAACATTATTTTTATATTTCTGTGGCTGTATGATAAAGAGGTAGGAGGTCCTATAATCTGCTTCCTTTCTCTCTGTCTGTCCTTATTAATTTCAGCATTTATTCTTTTATTTATTTATTTAGACGTTTTGTCTTCAGTAGGATACCATTATCCTTGGTAATTGTTTTGTAATTCAGATTCCCTGTGAGTGAGTTCATGTAAGGTAACATCTTTAAATAAATTAAAAAATATATATATAAATTATAACCAAGCTGTCTTTTTTTTTTAACAATACACATGTTCATTTAATAATAACAATAGACATGGAAGGGTCTCCACTTGAATACACTTACTGTGATAGAAGCTGTACAATATAGTCTGTCCCAGAGAGGTCATTGCTCCTTATTGCTTAACATGAAAATCAGGATAAACAGAGTTTAACTTATGACCCTCCAAAATTAGAAAAATGTATCTAGAAATTGGTCTTCCCTAATAAAGTAAATCAAAATATTAGATTATTAATATTAATAATTGTTCTCATTTCCTCCTCTGTGTTTCCAGCTGCAACCTTCACCATCTTGATGCTTCTGGCCAGTCTCAACAGCTGTGCGAACCCCTGCATTTACTTGCTGTTCAGCGGGAAGCTGCCCAAGTCGCTCATGGCCCTGATGTGTGACGGTCAGCCTGATATGAAGGAGTCCATCCAGGAAGACGCCACCATGGTCAGCTCCCTGTACATCAGCCTTAAGAGTATATCGGACTGCAAATAAAAGTACTGAAGCCTAGGACGCTTGTCTCACCTCAGGCCAGCCTGGTGAACATGGTATAAAATATGGATCCCTTGGAGAAAGACTGACACCCTCTAATATCTGTGAGGACGAACATTATAACAGAACTACAGCTCGCTGTTGTTAGAGAAATGAACAATCTATGAAATGCTTTCATGCTGAAACCACACGAGTCTTAACAGGGACGTTACAGAGAAACATTAAGTGTGATACAGTTGCTATAAAGTCACGTTTATACTTTTATTACTGTAGAATTTCACCAACACTTTATATGAAGATACTTATATCGAACATTAACTAGTTGCTTATTAGCATGCATATTAGTAGCATATTGGCTCTTCATTAGTCATTATAAGGCACTTATTCTGATGACTGTATTCTATAGGCCATTAACTAAGAGTCTTGCCTCACCAACCCTCTCCATTTCTGCTTATTGATTGTATGGAAGTTGTTGCACATGCATTATGAGTTGTTATAATTATAAGGTGTAGTACCACAAGAATAGTCACTTAATACATATGGTCTATTCTTCTGTAACAAAACCAAAACCACAAGTGTTAATAGTGTCAACATAACTCTAAACTAACTCTTTCTAGTACCAGATATATCCTCCAAATATGTTCTAATGTGATGCCTTGCTCATAACTAATTCACTAGTATTCTGACACTTATTAACCCACATAGGTTCCCCTTCTGAAGTTGCCTCCTCTTAACACTTAGTAAATCCATTATAGCACACAACTTATACAATTAACAGACCCTGTGCTTATGTGATGGGTTACAAAGCTATTAAGATGTTCTGCCTGGTCACTAACAGGGGAACACCGCCTAAATTAAGATTCTAATTTCTAATAAGTTCTAATAATAAGTTATTTCCATGGCCTAGGAAGGTTCAGTCAATATTTGTGAACATGAGCAGCTCTCTCAAAGCCAGAAAACAGAGGAGTAAGTCTTGATGCGATGTCATCAAGTATAAAGTCTGGAGCTGTGAACCCACAAACTGTTCAAAATGACCTTTATTCTGTTTTAGTGTTCTCAGTTCCAATAGACAAAATATACCCATATACTCACAACATTCCTCTGGGCGCTCTCAGTGTCAACTACAACATCTGTCCCAGATCACTGTGTATAGAGGGGCTTCAGACTTAATATGCTGATGACATCACAAACGTGAGTGATTTTTTTATTTATTTATTCATTTATTTATAATTCTATAATTCTGAAAATTGGTGTAGTTCCCCTTAAGTAGTTGTATGCTATAGTATATTTACTAAGTGTGAATAGAGGATAACTTTAGAATAGGGAACCTGTGTGGGTTACAAGTGTGACAGCAGAGGTGAATTAGTTATGAGCAAGACCTCACTTTAAGATGGAGAATATATTTAAAATAAAAAGACTTAATTTAGAATTAATTGGACACTATGAACATTTATCGTTTTGCCACATAAGAATAGACCATATTTATTAAGTGTTATTCAGGTAGAATGACTATCCTTGTGGTACTACCACCTTGTAAGGCCCATACAGAGCAAAGCATATTTAGATCATAATTCATGAGCAACAACTTCCTTACTTACTAACAGTAAGCAGAATTAGGAGGTTACTGACGGAAACCTGTCAGTTAATGGCCTGGTTAAGAACATTGTCATACAGAATTAGGCATTAATAAGAGCTTTATAATGACTATTAATGAGTCAATGTGCTACTAATATGCACGCTAATAAGCAACTAGTTCATGCTGAATATATGTATCTTCATATAAAGTGTTGCCAAATATCTACAGTAATCCTTTGACATTAAAAAACAGCAACTAGCGACTATAACAACTGTTTTTAGCCGTTAGTTATATGGTTCAAGAGATGACAGTGTTGGTCAGTCACTTTGACCCAGACTGAAATATCTAAACGACTGGATGATTTTCCATGAAATTTTGTACAGACATGCATGTTCCCAAGAGGATGAATCCCAAAGACAGTCATGATTCCTTGACTTTTCCTATAGTGCTACCAGCAGGTCAAAGTTTTCACTTGTCCAGTGAAATATCTCAACATCCACTTGATGGATTGGCATGAAACAAACAGACATTCATGGTTCCCAGAGGATGAATCCCACTGACTTTGTTATTTCCCAGTACCACCATGAGGTTCACATTTGTGATTTCAAATGAAACTGTCCATTTCTTTGGTTAATGACTGAATACCTGCAAAACCACTAACATTCCCATCAGACTCAGGTGTACTTTGTGTTTAGTACTTATCAGGAAATGATGCAAGCATGCTAACACACTAAACTAAGATGGTGAACATGGTGCACATTGTATCTGCTTAACATGTTAGCATTGTCAATATGAGCATGTAAGTGTGCTGATGTTAGCATTTAGCACAAAGCCTTTTTACATCCTCACAGAGCCGTTAGCACAGCACAACATGGATCAGGTTATTTTATCAGAAAGACATAAATATTAACAAGAATCATGAAACAGACACCATTTGCATTAAAGTTGTTAGTATATTTCATTCTGTGTAATGCTTGTTTGTGTAACAGTTGAACTTGTGAAATGATGAGAAATAATTCTGTAATTTTTAATAATTCATCTATGTGCTGTGTGATCTTAAAGTGTTTCATTCAAATGTCAATGCGGTTTCTCTTGTTAAATGTAGCAGTTCACATGTGTTGTATGCCCTTTAGGCTAAATTTAATTATTGAGTTTACATCTGTATATATGATCATATATGATATGTGTTAGTTGTTGGCTAAAATAGTCAGTTGTCACACAACAGACGAGTCTGTGTTTGTTAAGTAACTTCAAATATGCAGCAAGATGCTCAGTGATCAATGTTACAACATGTTTACATTCTTCAAAGACCTTTTTCTCTCAGCCCATGAGGAGTGATGATTTCTGAGGTGTTGCCAAATAAACTGACTTTTCACAAGTGTGTTTTCTTTCTTCTCAACAGCACTGTCCTGTTGAGATAAATGTCCCCTTGGATTTACTGTTGAAATGCGTATTTGAAATCTTGAAAGGGCAGACTTCTGTTTTGTTTACCGTTTATCTTGTTTTTCTGCAGTATGACACCTGCAAGTTTTCACCTGCTCCATTTGGAGAATGGGAACATGTTGAAACTACCAGGTGACAGACAGGCAGAGAGACATATTTTCAAAGAAAATTGCTGTGTTTTGTCCCGATGATTACCATGTGTGCCACTAGCTGCAGAGCAACCTGGCATTTTTCTTTCACTACATGAAAGTTTTGAATATCTAATTTCTGTGCCTTCACTGAGCTGCACGGACAAATCCACCAGAAATCAGAGATTTTCTGGCAGCTGGATGCGACTCAACTCTAACCTTGAACGCTAACAGAATGACCAGCAGCCACTACTGCAGCGTCCTCAGCAGCTACCAAGCGCTAACCTCCAGGGCTGAAACATGACGCCAATGTCAGAAGTGCCAAAAACAGCAGTTCCTAAAATGGCCACTTGAATCCCCAATCCTCAATCCTCAATCCCCATAGATGCTCACTTCACTTTACAGCAAAAGTAAACATATTTACAGCCTGGTGCAGTATAATACAAAGATATATCAACATAAATATATATAAAAAAGGAAAATAATGTATAGCCTTACACTGTAACACTGTAAAGCTAGAGTGCTACACGAAGTACTGTACTTCACTGGACATACTGTCACTCCTGTCTATCCACCCAGGTCCTACTCCTGTCTCCTCAGATACTGAGGCTTGGTCAGTGGCCCATCTGCATCAGCTACTGATGTACTAGGGCACCCTTTAGCAGCAGTTTAAGATGCTCTGAGCCACTATCGTGGTATAATAAGCATGAAAGTCCACATTGGGATGGATGGTGGATGGGTCAAACAAACTCCGGACTTTCACCCTAAGAGCCTGCTGTTCGTGTCCAGTGTGAAACCACACATTAGTCAAGTTGTTTTAAAAAACAACATAGTATGCAAGTATATGTAGCACATTAGGCTAATGATATATGTCATTTGATGTGATATTACATCAGTAAAAGGTGAACTTATTTTAAGCAAAACCATGATGTTTTTTCTGTAAACCTGACCACGTGCTTTTGTTGCCTAAACCTAGGGAAGTAAACCTTAAAGTTTTTTATCTACATTTCAAGTTCATTTGGAATAATACTGCATGCATTTAACAAGCAGAAACTGTACATTTCCTGGGAAAACATAAGTTTGTTTTAGAAAGAGAATGTATGTAACAAGCACAAATTGACACACCATCCCTGAACAGTCAAAACTGACATAATTTTTCCTCGTGATGCACCTAGGGAAAAAATCTAATTGCATGCCATAACCATCCCTTGCAATGTTCTGCTGTGATGTCATTACAAGCAGCATCCATTGCAGTAAGCAGAGATATTTGGTCTTGAGACCAATGATCATACACTTTCCAGGAAAGGATTACAAGAACAACTGGATTCAGGAGCATATGGTGGGAGAAACATCATCATCCTTTGGTCGACAGCAAACCATTCCCTGATGATATTTGCATGGAGGAAGCTTACATTATCCCAAAGGATTACAGAAGTTGGCAAGTCATGCCATACCAAACCTCTCTTGTTCATGAGTTTCTGGGTGTTGTATGGGCCAGTACTGGGAATATGTATGCTCTCAACATTCTCAGATATTGCAGCACATATTGCCCCTGTGTTTGCTTCTGTGGCTCAGTGGCCTGTAACATTTTGGCCACGTCTCCTGCCTTTGGCCAGCACCTCTCATCTGCACCCAATAGCAATCCAACCAATTTTCCTCAGTGGGAACTTTCAGTGCCTCGAAGACAGCCATAAAATGAGCCAGAGACTTGAGATTTAATATAATGTCTCTGTCTCTGTCCCCACAAAGTATTCTTTCTTTGAAGAGAATCCACTTCACTCGTAGTGAGCACAGTGACTGATCACGTGGAATTATGGATTTCTTTCTGCCATTTCCGAACGCTTTGTTGTTTTCAAAGGTCTTTCCTAACAACAGAGACATCAAACTCAAAGGTTGTTGCAGGGTATTGGCTGGATCAGTGTGCATAAATGAGGTGTTTACCAGCTCTAATGATGACTATAATACATACAGTATGTAGGTGGATGAAAGGGGGTATATCTAGGAAAAAGCTTGAGCTGATTTTTAACCATTCAGAACATCTTGTATGTACTGTATAGTGGAGAATGTGAAATGAATAATACCACTGATACAACCATAATGTTACGAAAGTCTGAGTACAGCTTCAAAACTCATTTAATATGGGGTGCCGTTTGTAAAGTGGCTCACGCTGAAAATAACATCAACATTTTGCCACATTTAGCTTTAAACAATGTTTAAAAAAGTGTTGTGAATTTTTTAACGTCACCTTTTACCACATTTACAGCAATATTTGTTAACTATAAATATATATAAATATATTAAATAGTTAAATCTAAATATTAAATGTGGCACCTAAATGTTAAATCTAAATATTAAATCTAAATCTAAATCTAAATGCTAAATATTAAATCTAAATCTAAATGCTAAATCTAAATCTAAATGTTAAATCTAAATCTAAATGCTAAATCTAAATCTAAATCTAAATCTAAATGTTAAATCTAAATCTAAACCTAAATGTTAAATCTAAATCTAAATCTAAATGCCAAATCTAAATCTAAATGTTAAATGTTAACTCTAAATCTAAATGTTAAATCTAAATGTTCTGGGTGAAACTAAATATTTAGCTAATATGCAAATTCACACTGCCGGTCACCGGAAGTACCAAAATAAAAGCTCGAGATGGTCAGACTGTGTTTATAGTATCAAATGACAAATTAAAACCACTTATCGGGTGAACACTTGAACATACATTAGCGTAATAATAACTACACAACACAAAACTGCTTTGCTAGCTTTTCTATCCAAAAGTATTTGTAAACAACAAGGTGATTCCCTCCGAAGGAACAGTAACAACTCAAAGTACACGTCAAATAAAATTTCTCCAAACATGTTTTTTGTTATTTTAGGTAGTTATTATCACGCTAATGTATGTTCAAGTGTTCATTTCCCCCGATAAGTTGGTTTTAATTCGTCATTTGATTCTATAAACACAGTCTGACCATCTGGAGCTTTTATTTTGGTACTTCCGGTGACCGGCAGTGTGAATTTGCAAATTAGCTAAATATTTAGTTTCACCCAGAACATTTAGATTTAACATTTAACATTTAGATTTAGATTTAATATTTACATTCAGATTTAGATTTAATATTTAGATTTAGCATTTAGATTTAGATTTAATATTTAGATTTATATTTAGCATTTAGATTTAACGTTTAGATTTAGATTTAGATTTAATATTTAGATTTAACATTTAACATTTAGGTGCCACATTTAATATTTAGATTTAACTATTTAATATATTTCTAAGTTAACAAATATTGCTGTAAATGTGGTAAAAGGTGACGTTAAAAAAATTCACAACACTTTTTTAAACATTGTTTGAAGCTAAATGTGGCAAAATGTTGATGTTATTTTCAGCGTGAGCCACTTTACAAACAGCACCCCATAATTTAAAGGCTTTTACTTTTATTTTGGATGAGCCTCATTCTTCCTCAGATCCTTCCATATCACATAGGGTCACGCTAAATAACAAAGCATGCGCCTTATACGTTTGAAAACAAGGTCAGTAGTCTCATGTTAAAGAACAACTTTGTATTTATTTGGAGATTTAATGTTGAGCAGACTGAGCACTCCTGGTGACGAAATTCTGTGTTTATACTGTTTCATGATGACGAGCTAAGAGGAATACTCTTCACAGGACAGTCATATGACAAGATGCAAAAGAACTGCATATTTATTTGTTTTTAATAGGTTCTGAATGAAATTGGGGAACTATGGCCTGACACAGAAGCAATATAAGTTTGCGGCCACACAGACACAATTAGTTGGTGGTGTAAATTCATTGTCGTTTTTGTTTTAATGGAATAAATCAATAAGAGTAAAGGCTGAGTATAATCTGAACCTGTCAAATCAGGACAGGTTTTCAAGACTGTGTGTAAAATGTTGGTTTTCACCATTCTTATAAATACAGGCCTTTATTTGCAATTATGAATAAATCAAACTCTTCAATTATGTGCCTGAGCTTACCTCCTGCTGCTGTGGTAAAGTGATGTATTGAGCTGTATTGAGCTGATACGTGTTCAAATTCCAAATGACTCAGTGTCCTGAATGAGTCACTGCTGTCTACATAAGAAGCCACTTATATAGATTGTAGACTTGCTTTTCAGTTCAGACCAACAATCCACCACTTTTCATTCACCGCATACATCAGGAAAAAAAGTGCATTAGTGTTTATGTAAATGAGGACTCAGGCCACTGTCAAGGTTAACAACATTCAATGAATTGACAGACACCTGTTGATAGAAAGTACATTGAAATGATAGAAGCATGAAGTAAATCAGTTCATGAACGCATGCAACCGCTGCCAATTAGTCAGATGACAATCAAATAGCTTGACCTGTTTGATGATCTCTTTTCATTTCTCTTGATCAGGAAAGCTCATGGCTCTTGATATTCACTTGAAAACTGGAATTACCACCTTGCGGTTGTATGCTTTTAGTTTTCATCCCTGTCTGTCCAGACTCATATGTAGCCATGGCAACAGACAATGATTGAGATATGGATGTTGCTGCAAAGATGCAAAGATGTTTCACACACATCTTCAACCCAGCAGCACAGAAGATCTATACAATCAGCACAGTTTCAAGGTGGGCACCCAAGAGTTGTGCCACCAATTTTAGTATCTGACCAAATGTCTCCCCTTCAGTTTCTGAGTTATGATGTTCAATAATGGCCAGTAATGTGTTTTTGCAGAACATTATGATGTCACAGTGAAGCTGACCTTTGACCTTTTGGATAGAAAATGTCATCACCTCACCATTTTATCCTATTAGACATCAGTGTGAAATTTAGTCATTATTACCATATGAATTCTTGAGTTATGGCCAAAATCATATTTTGTGAGGTCACAGTGACCTTCACCTTTGACCAACAAAATCTAATCAGTTCATCCTTGAGCCCAAGTGGATGTTGGTGCCAAATTTCAAGACATTCTGTTAATGTGTTTTTAGATAGCACACACACAAGAATGAGACAGATGTGGTCACAGTGACCTTGACCTTTGACCCCCAACCTTTGACCTTTTATCCACTAATCGGAAGATAAGCAGTTTAATCCCCAGCTCTTCTAGTCCACATGTCAATGTACCCTTGGGCAAGATACTGAATTCCAAACTGCACCCAGCGGTTGTGCCATTGGTGTGAGCGTGTGTGAATGCATAACTGAGTAGCAGGTAGCACCTTGTACGATAGCCTCGGCCACCAGAGTATAAATGTTTGTGTGTGAATGGGTGATTGTGCTTTGTGTAAGCACTTTGAGTGGTCAAAATACTAGGAAGGCACTCTACAAGTTTAAGTCCATTTACCATTTACCAAAATCTAATCAGTTCATCCTTGAGTCCAAGTGGACGTTTGTGCCAAATTTTAAGAAAATTCCTTAATTTTCCTGCATTATCATGTTCATAAGAATGGGATGGAAGGAGGAATGGATAGATGGATGGACAAACAGACAACTCAAAAACATAATACCTCTGGCCACAGCTGTTGCCAGCACATGAGAAACATAGGCACAAACCATGAAGTGTTTTTGATATTATATTTTCTAAATACCATACTCATCTGCATCTGATGTTCTTTCAGAACCTTATATACACACACACACACACACACACACACACACACATATATATATATATATATATATATGTGTGTGTGTGTGTGTGTGTGTGTATAGATAGATAGATAGATAGATAGATAGATACATACATACATACACACATACATACATACATAGAAAGAACAGACATGTAGAGAACATGTTGATCAATGCCTGGATATTTAAGCTGCGTATGTCATGCAGAGGAAGCTTTCATTAGTATTCCATGAATAACCAAACACATGTGTATTGAAATGCTGTGAAACATGGCACGCTTTAATTATATTTACCTATGAAAATGCATATTTCACAGTGTTATGTTCAGGGGATGAGGGGATGAGGGGAGTAGGGATGAAGAATCAAGATAGACTGCTGATAGTATATCAGCAAAATAAAGTATTTCCTAACAATAAAGAAATAAAAGGCACCAACTGAAAGCAACTTTCTAACAGGGGGAAAGCTGTGCCTGTTTAACTGAATAAGAAATAAACTGTGAAACTAAACAAAGCAATACCAATCACTAAACACACTTCCACTGGACAGGAATGGTAATACTGCTCCCGATACAGCACAACTTGAGTTACAACAAACTGCCTACTTGCACCACTTGCCAGTCTTTTAGCAACCACATCTGTAATCAGCACGGTGAGCAGCGGTGTGCTGAAGCACTCACTGTACAGTGAGGATGGGGAGAGCGACACCTGGAGAGACACAGGGAGCAGAGGAAGAAAACAAACACACCAAGACACGTAAAACACTTATTGGGTGATTGCATTATTTACACAAAAGACACAAATTCAACAAGAGAGGAAAATCTACAGCGAAGCTGCTGTGGGACTTTAATATCACACAGGCCAGAGTTTCTCATGAAACTTTTAAAGAGGGTGCAAAGATTAATAAAGCACTGTATAATTCATGCTCCTGACCTCAGCTTAATTAAAATGAAATGGGGCTGTGATTTCATGATGGCTGCTAGTCCCAGGAATAGGTCCGTCTCCTCATCATTTCCCGGGCCTGAGGGATGCGTCCATTCATCAGAGCTGCGATTAGACCCATATGTAGTGGCTCTGAGATATTTCTCCTTGTAGGTTTGATGGGAAGGAAAGTCAGGAAATTACAGTGTGAGCACACACTGTATGTCACAGAGTGGTTTCATGATTTATTGGTTCACAAAGTTGCTGACCATTTGCTAAGCTCCTTAGCTCCTTAGTTACTGTTGCTCTGTCATTCAAGCTGTCTGTTTGCATGTAGAACATATGCACTTTACAATGATAACTATAAAATATTAGTAAACATACATTTTGATTCCTACACACATGATATTAAGACTAAAGTTTAACATGTTCCAGGCTGATCTAAAATCCTGTGTGGGACTGATATCTTAATCCCAATGGATTTTTGACCAGCAGTGCCTGCTCCTGCAGTTTGTGTGTTTGCTCCATAGAACTGTATATAAAGATGGATTGGGATGGGGCAGGTGTTAATGTAATTGTGATTATTGTAATGCTAACTTACAGTCATTCATTCATTCATTCATTCATTTTCCATAACCGATTACCCTATTAGGGGTTGTGGGGGGGCTGGAGCCTATTGCAGCTGACATTTTGCACCCTGGGCAGGTCACCAGACTATCACAGAGCTGACACATAGAGACAGACAACCATTCATGTTCCCAGGGCCAGTTTAGAGTCACCAATTAATCTAACCTGCATGATTTTGGACTGTGGGAGGAAGCCGGAGTACCTGGAGAAAATCCACGCTTTCACAGTGAAAACATGCAAACTCTGACAGAAGGGCTCCCCCACCCTGGGGTTTAAACCCCTCACCCAGGGTTCGCACCAAGAACCCTCTTGCTGTGAGGTGACAGTGCTAACCACTGTATCAGCATTCTGCCTTGCTAACTTACACAAAAATGCAAATGTTTATCACATTTTCTGTCATGTCTTAAGGTAAATAACGCTACAAAACCAGCTACTTCTTTTGTTATCCTTCATAGAATGGGCAGAGCATGCACACCAGAGACTTCTGCTCACTAAGGCGGTTATTTCCGGTTATCATACGAAATTGATCAAATTCCAATGGTGAAATCTGTAATTTTGCCGGCCTGACACTCAAAACAATGTATCCACCATTTTACAGCCATAGTAGCAATGGAGTAGGCTATGGTGGAGCCTATGATGTAAGCAGAAGTTTAACTAACTTGGTTGTGACAGGTCAATGGGCCTGCATGCTTTAATGCACACCCTGAATGACAGGAACATGGAGAGGGCCTGTAAAGAAACAGACTTTTAACACACTGACCAGGAGTAGAGCTCTGCCCAGCCTCACCTGCAACATATAAAACCATCTGCTCCCATGGGAATGTGTTGAGGATCCAAGGATCCCACTTCCAATGCACTCTTTTGGGGACAGACATCTGCGATCAGGCTGTGTCTCACACTCTCACACTGCCATTTCAGTATCGCTATTTGTCAATAAACATCCCAGAGAGAACAAGGACTAGAAAGAGACAACCTAAATGGATTGTGAAAAAAGACAGAGGGAGAGAAGAGAGTGTGAAATAAGTGCCAAGGAAGGGAAAGAGAGAATCATAGAGGGAGAGGGGACACATGACAACAAGACACATGAAAGAGGTGGGGATGAAGAGGCAGAGATAGGGTCAGTGGGTGGTGGGAGAGCTGCAGCAGCTGATTCCCGTGGTGGATGTTGCTCCGTAGAATAAATAAGTGAGGTAGCATTTGGCTAAGAAAAAAATCCTGTGGTCTTTTTCTATTTCAAAGCAGCTTCATCGTGCATTGGCTTGTCCTCTGAGTTTATATGCTGATAAACATTGTGTAACAAGCTGCATTTATTGCTATTTTTTAGTTGTGGACATTTATTATAGCAGGGAGCACACCATGTTACTTTTGGTGCATAGCGTGGAGACATGAGCTGGAGTGCAGGCAGGGCATATGTAGTGCGTCATGAGTTCAACTTCAGAAAGAGAATGATTCCTGAGGGCATATCCAAATTGGACATGTACATATTTTCAAGAACAGGAAGTACACAGGATCAGTGAGTATATTAGAGAGCATTTGTTGCTAACCCAGTCCAGCTAATACATCTATAAGCTTCACTGCCTTAATTCACCAGTTTAGGGGCATAATTTAAAGGGGGCACACAGAGGACATGTCCCCTGCACAGTGACATGTGGGTAGGTCAGTAATAGGGTAGGCACTCTGTTACGAAAGCCAGAATAAAGAGTGTTTGTTTTCGTCTTTAACTGGTCAATATCAAGCGAGTTCTCCTCAACGATGACGCTAGATTTGCATACAAGAGTGGCATCATAGACTAGATGGACAACACGACAGCTCCCCAGAATTGAGCACAAACATCTTGATTGCCCCCTGGTGGCTGGCTGCAGTACAGGTCATAAAGCCTGGGACACAGGCCTTCTAAAAACTCAAGGTGCATGTCAAATACATTTTTCCCAAAGATGGTCTCTGTTATTTTAGGTAGTTCTTACGAAGCTTATGTTTGTTCAAGGGTTTCTTTTTCTGCTACGTGTGGTTAAAACTAGTAATTTGACATTAAAAAGGGGGCACTGAGGTCATGATTGAAGGCTGTGTGTGCCAATCAGCATGCTCATCAGCAATGGCACTGCTTGCAATTGGTTGGACAGGTGTATGCAAAGACTCTGGCTCCAAATGATGCTACTGGCGCAAGATGGCAGTGGCCATATCTGTGATATTTTGGCGTCATTTTTGTACAGTGGAAGAAAGTAGAGACGCGTCATCCATCTTCATGTACAGTCTATTAGTGGCATAAAAACAGTGTTTAATTAAATGTAACTATGAAGCACCAGTGGCTTATATTCAGCCTTAGAATGCAACCGTATCCTTAATTATGGCACAGCAGCCAACTGCGTTTCTGCCTCGAGTTCAGCAGCAATAAAACATACAAGTCAAATCGAAATGATTCCATGTGTCCTTACGGGCGGGATGGAAGTATAGTTGCTGAATGCTTGCAAAGCCACAAGTGATCTTTTCTTTTGTACCCATCCCTGTAAAAACACTTTTTTCCCCCTTTTGTGATACAGCTTGGTTAAGGCTCCCTCACATTATAATCCCCTTTTTGCCTTGAAAATCCACTTTTTCAGAATCATTCAGTTCAGAGATGTCCACGACCGCCGCCATGATAACATTGATGTTGGCATAAGTTAACTACAATGAGATCTCGCATGTTGAAAGTAATCCAACTGCTCACATATCCTTTTTGATGATAATGTTTTATCATACAGGATCATACAACACTGCTTGCATTCACAATGAATGAGGATTAAAGCACTGCATTTTTCACTATTATTTTCAAACTGGATGTTGCATAACTCCTTGTAATATATGAAATATCACTGGTTTAGAAGATGTATTTTACGAGGGAGCCAGGACAGGCACTGCCTACCTTGCCTACCCTACCCGCCTGTCACTGCCCCTGACTTTGCTTTGATGATAGTTAATGTCGATACACATTACTTTAGGGCAGTTGTATCTGTATACTGTTTGTATATTGTTGTGCTTGTAGTGTATGAGAAAGTTTCTTTAATTGTATAATTGTATAATCTGATTGTTTGTAGTGTCTCATCCATCATTTTTGGGAATTTATCACACAATTGAACCTATTTGTTGTTTAGTGCTATGTTTGTATCCTCACACAATGGTTAATATGATATCTTATGAAATGCACATACAATGGTTCATATAATATTGAAGAATTAGCGCCCCAGAAATGATGTACGTTAAGTACAGGAAAGAAGGGGTTACTGGTTAGGTTTAGGGAAAAAAAACGGTGAAAACGTACTTGTCCACCACTCCAGCCTGCCTCCTTACATTGACTTTTGGTCTTTATGCTACTTTCTTCTTTACTCTTGTCAGTGCATTGGTCACTTGATGTCAGCCTTCAAGATCACGTGGATTATGCACAAATTACTGGCTCATGATTCTGGGCCATATACGATTTGTGGTGCATTAATTTTTGTAGTTCTACATACGGACAGTGCAATGAGAACAGTCTGGCTTGTTAAAGGGCAGGGATAGGTAGTAAAACAATTTTTTAGGTAAAGAGTACTTGTCATGTTCCTTTTCTTAAACTTAACTTCTGCACTTTAATCAAATATATGTTTGACCCAGTAATCGACTTTTCACTTCACTACACTTTCCATTCATACCAAAACGAGCTTGCTCTAGGCTAATTGTGGAGATTGAGTGCAGCGGGGAGTGTGTGAGGAGCACCTCTACTGCCAAGTTACCAGCTGCCTGGCATAAAAAGAAGAAAAAGAAAACAGAAAGAAACACCACTTGTCCTTTGACCACGATGCTATGATGACAGAGCAAAACCCAGAGCACAAGGCAGCTTCCAGCAACAATCCCTGACTACATCTGGGATCATTTTTTATACTAAAAATCTAAAAAAGATATGATGATGTGCTTGCTGTGCCTCCTGAAAAACTAGGAGATTGCCGCTTTAAAAACTCCTCCTCCAACCTCTGCAAGCACATAAGTTGCACATACACTGTAGGTGGAAATGTAGTTAGCTAGGTAAAGTTATTTTAAGCAATGACATTTAATTTGTCCACTCTGGTAGGCTATAGCTAGGGAAATTGACAAAGAGAAGCCAGATTAAGTAGTGGGAGATTGTTCATATCTCCATTGTGTAGGTTGTCCTGGTTCGTTTGATTAGCCTACCTGCTTTATTTGATTAAAAAAAACCCCAAAACAAAGCAGTGCTATATTTTTCATAATGTTGTACTGGCATGCACACCCTAAAATATTAAAGTTAAAAGTAACTTGTACTTTGAGTAATTAATTAATCAGGTAACATTGCTTTTTTCCTCTTTTACTCATTTTTTGCAGGAGTCATTGTGCTTTTACTTGAGTATGGATTTTCAATGTTCTACCCACCAGTGTCGAAGGATAAAATGCCTGCAGCAAAACACAGGAAACAAATGGAGGAGAACCTGCTGCAGTCTGCAAGAGAATTGCAAGTTGGTAAATAATTTATATTCCAACAGCAACCGGTAATATAAAGCCAAAGCTACAGTGACTTGAAAATTGTGCCTCACTTCCAATCCCAGTTTGACTCAGCTCCTGCAGCTTTGCAAAGAAGAATGAGGAAAAAGCAAAGATGACACAGACTTGTTCACACAGATCTACCCTGAAGGTACCTCTACTACATGCTCAACTTGCTTTGCACAGAGGGCATTTTTGCAGTATGACAGGAGACCAATTAATAAATAAATAGTGACAACAATGGTCATATATGTATATACTATAGATTGTATAATAAAGACAGACGATGTGACAGCTCCCCCAAAGTGAAGCTAAATCTTCTTGATTGCCCCCTGGTGGCTGGCTGCACTACAGGTCATTCACCTCGCCCCCCCCGCTGTTAGTGGGTGGAACACGGGCCAAACTAAAAGATCAAAGTACACAACAGATGCAGTTTTCCCAAAAATGGTTTCTGTCATTTTGGGTAGCTCTTGTCAAGTCTGGTTCTAATTAGTATTTTGATGTTTGACAGCTGTGTTTGCCAGTCAGTATTGGTCTATATCAGTGATGCTGCTTGTGACTGGTTGGACAAGTGATACCAGTGATTGCTGCTGTGTAGACTCTGGCTCCAAATGACATCAACCACACATTTTTGAACAGTGGGGGTAAGTGGAGATGCACCTATCTTTAGCCCACATCTTTACATAATAACAATAAATTAATTGTTTGTTTTAACCTGTTCAAGAGGTAAATCCAGTTGCAGCAGCTCCTCACAGGTCAGGTGTACACAGGGGCGTCTCTAGGATTTGAGGACATTCAGTGCTTGGCCCAGACCTCTCTCTCGAGGGGGCAGGGGGGTCCACCCTTTGCACTTTTTGTTTTATAAACCAGCTTTATTGTAATGCTTTTTAATGAACTGTGGCACCTTTTTACATTCAAATTAAAATTAAATTCCCTATGTGAATTAAACGAGTATCCTGTATGAATAATTATTGTATGATCTGAGTATAATGTGTAAATGCCTTTTGATAAAGGAAAATCCTTATTTGGGTGGCTGTGTTCAATCTCTTACCCTTGTGATAAAAAAAAAAAAATCTGGCGCTCAATTTTGAGATTGCTCTGTAAACAATTTTAAAATGAATAATACATGTAGCAACTTCTGATCAACCCACATCAATTTCAGGCTTAAAATAACAATTTATAGTTAGGCTCCACCCACTTCCAATTTAAGTCCCACTCACTTCCAGGTTAATCTCTGCCCATTTCTAGTACAGATATGGATACAGATCATTTAACTGGTTGAACAGATACAAATACAGTTAGAGATAATGCTGTACTTGCTCATTCCTAATAGCAACATACACATAGCAACACATAGCAGCATCAATACACAAAATCTCCATCTATGCAGTTATTCATTCATTCCCATTCACAAGAAGTCGTAGGCCTAAGACTGTCACTGCCAATGACTTCCTCCCTGTATTGCAAACTTGAACTGAACCAGTGTAAGATAAGGTACAATACTCCTACTAAAGCAAGCCCTTCATTTAAGAGTCCTGATATTTCTTGTAACTCGGACAGAACCATCAGGGGGACCTGTTGGGTTCACTGGTTTGTGATGGAGCTCAGTGCTCTGTGTTGTAAAGTAGGAGGTCAGAGCCAGTGTTCAGAGTAATAGACTTGCCAGTGATTGTATGTACAATAACACAGTAAGAGATTCAGAGGTAGACTGACTGGGAAATTGTTTGCTTGATGGCAGGCAAGCTGAGAGCCACATGAGTCAGTGATGAAAAACAACTTCAGAAATTACATCAAATAACTGTGTCTATCACAGTGTAATTTCAGCCATATTTTACCTATTTTTCCTCAGTACATTTATGGATAGAATAAAATTAATATAAATAATTACATGGTACAAAACATCCCTAGAAATTATATATAAAATATTTTTTTTAAAAAAAATAGGTATAACATGTTTTCTCATATCAGGGATCAAGACTCTATTGTAAATATGTTCCATACACTGTACTGCAATAGACACAGGCTTCATCTATATTACCATTTGATGACTTCTCAAGCTGACTGGATTACCCGCTGTCCAATATGTGTTAGAGCGAGGCAATATTGATGGTGATCTTGGCAGAACACAAGAGAAAATAGGTGATCAATAAGAGAACAGCATGTGGATGTCAGACCACACTTGAATGTTGTAGACTTAATGAGAACCAGAACTGTGGTATGGCATATCAGTAAGACTGAAGTCGTGATGAATTCCAAATAAGATTCATATTAAGCTTCATTTATTATTTTTATCTACCTACTGAAAGCCTTCTGATTATAAGGGGAAAACTGACTTTTTCCTACACTGAACCCATCTGTATCATGAAAAAATAATGGCAGTCACTCTCTATTTTAGTGTCACTCACATATGAAGTCGATTCATCTTGTCTTTGTTAATTATATATAGACTATTCCAGCGCTGTGGAGGATTAATTTACCAGCCTATAGTCGAGTAAAGGTCTTCAACAAGTGCAGGAGGAATCCCAGTATTATGTATAAAACATTATACCACTTTAAAATGCCTGATCATGGCCAGTGACAAGCAAAGACCTTGATTATTCGTAATTTTGAAATGGACTAAACACCAAAAGATGAACAGATAGATTATGACTGCAGCTGCAGTGTCTTCTCTCTGATGATGGAAGGCAAAATACATTTTTTTATTTTGACAAATAATCCCTGAAGAGTTATATTAGTTTGTTAAATAAGACTTCTTGTCCCCCAGGGATCAATATTAGGCCCCCTGATATTTATTATAGGTTGTTTGTGGAGCCACACAGATTTCATTTCAAACAAGTTAGATACTTCCATGAATCTGGATGTCTGGTATACAAAAGATGTTAGCTCTGAAGGATTACTATGGAGTGGCTCTAATTTGGCCTCTAGTCGACTACTGAAAAACTAACTGTAGAGATCAAGATGGAAAGAGATAGGAAACTTAATTGCAGAAGGAACTACCAGTAAATACATTAGTTGCAGACCCTTCATTAACCAGTCATCTTGCAGACCTCAATAATGCTTGGATAACTAGCTCCCTAAAGATATGGAATGAAATAATTAAAAAACACCAATTAAAGTGCAGGACCGAAAACTTCAAATAGTTTGCCTGTGACTTTGACTTCCTGCCGAGCAAATATGACACAAGGTTTAAAAGCTGGACTGGAAATGATCTTGATTTGTATTACACACTTTTAAAATAATAACTACATCCCAGAATTTTGGTTTAAGTACCTCCTCCCTGGAATGTTAAAAAGGATCAAGGGTGAATTTAGCTGAAAGAATGTGACTCGATTCTTCTGTACTCCAGTGTGAAAGACTAACTAATCTAATCAGACTGCCTGCAGGAGGTCCTGTGGAAGTACAGTGGCAAACCATTTTTACATATCTGTAACTGTCTCTCCATTTTCGAGGTCCTGTGATCTTCTGTGATATATAATCCATTTAATCATATTTCCACACAAAAGTAGAGGTAATCACATGTGTTTCCTGAGCCAAATAAATGCCCTCCAATGAATGATTAGGGAAAAGTAAAATCAAACATTGATTGAAATCATAAAATCATAAAATCAGAGTGAACAAATATTTTTTTTCCTTCATTTAGGCCTATTCATTCAATCTAGAGGGCTACTTTAATTAAGTATTGGTTTAAACTGTGTGCAGAACTGAAATGGTGTAAAGAGTATATGGCTTTCAGCTCTCACTTCCAGTCATACCCAGTTAGTATCAGAGTAGTATCAGATGGCATGTTGAAATGTGTTTTAATCATAAAATTACATTTATATAATGGGCGGCATGGTGGTGTGGTGGTTAGCACTGTCGCCCCACACCAAGATGGTTCCTGGTTCGATCACAGGAGGGAGTCCTTCTGTGCAGAGTTTGCATGTTCTCCCCATGTCAGCATGGGCTTTCTCTGGGTACTTCGGCTTCCTCCCACAATCCAAAGACATGCAGGTTGGTGACTCTAAATTGGCCCTGGGTGTGAATGTGAGCATGAATGGTTGTCTGTCAGCCCTGTGATAGTCTGGCAACTTGTCCAGGGTGTACCCCACCACTTGCCCAATGGGTTGGGTCAGGGTCATCTGTACCCTTTGACCCCTGGCAGGCCTGACCATGGGTCTGAGAGACAGCTGTGTGGGAAGGGAGAGGGGAAAAGTGAACAGTCATAAGGTCACATTGCAGGGGAGGGTAGCTTTAAAAGCTCCTTATACCATCTTTAAACTTGGAAGTGGTTTCCAGTAAGTCAATGACTTGGACTAGAGCCAGATTCGAGTCACAAATTTGTTGACTTTGGACTCAGTTTCACAAAATCAAAAAGACTTGCAACTCGACTTGGAATTTAACACCAGTGACTCATAACTTCACTTGGACTTCAGCCCCTGAAAATACTTGGTATCTTCCCTCGAGCACAAACATTTAAGATTTCTGTAAAGTTACTATATTATTACTCAGTTGTTAAAATGACAAATTTGTTTTAGTGTGCATTATGACTTGTTCAGGTCTTGAAACTCAAAGTTAAGTACTCTGGACTTGCCTGTCTTGACTTGGGACTTGAGTGCAAAGACATGAGACTTACTTGTGACTTGGAAACAATGACTTGGTCCCACCTCTGCAAACTGTTAGAGACATTCACTCCTTTAGGAGCTTTAAAGTTCTAATTACTGAGATGATTTGATGTTACCGTCTCATCTTGTTGTGATCTTGTGTGTATGCAGTTTGTTCTCCAGTGTTTCTTGTAAAAGAGATCTTGACCTTAAGACATTATGTTTGCATAAAGCTAAAGCAACTAAGGCACAATGCACTTGTTGGGTCTCTTGTAACCCAACAGCAATCATCAGCATCAGTACCTCAGGTTTGTATGACAGAGAGAGAAGCTAAAAGCAGGATATCTTCATCATGATAGTGGTCCTCTATACTAGGCTGTTGTTTACACTGCAAGATGACACTGGTTGCAATTAAAACCTCCACTAGCCAAGAATGGAGTAGAAGTAGTGGAGCTTGAGAGAAGAAGCAGCACAGTGGTGAAGTGTGAAGAGAAGCCGGAGTGAAATACCTGCTGCATGTAAATGAACTTGGTCCATTGCAGAGGTTAATTAGGATGGATGTTTGTGTCAAACCGTTCGAAACAGCAAACCTCATGCATTTAATGCTTGGGAGGACAAGTCTTTTTTTTTTCTTTTTTTAAAAAAGTCACGTTTTGTTTTCACTGGTGCATTTCTTTTGTTTACACACATTTTAGTATGGCGTTTTTATATGACTCACATCACTGTATAAAATGTGTGGGGTCTTGGGTGTATGGTACATACAGAATCATCATCGTGTGGCTCTTGGGATTATGCTGCTCACTATTCCATACGTCATTTACTTTGAAACCTGGAGATGTATGTGGTTGGCATGGCTACTGGAGGAAATCCGCCCCTCCACATGCCAGAGTTCTGTGGATAGAGAAAGATTTGTTCTGCAGCTGCTTGATCAAACATTGTTGGATGTTTCTATCCAAGCCTGGGTGTAAGCAGCACCCTTACTTAATTACTTAAAATGAATTTACAGAAGCTCTGTAACACATTTTAGATAGAAGCAAGGGAAATATCTGGTTCTCTAATGAGCATCATGTTATGGTCCTCACCAGCAGGATTACTTTATGTTTTTATTAATGGAGTTGGACTGAGAACATATTTAATTCACGCAAATTACCCCACGGTGGTCTATAAGCAGATCTATACAGAAAGGACCCTCTCCAACCAGTGGTGATTCATCTCATGACATATCTCTGGTGTACAGTGATCTAACAGACTAGGAGATTGACAGCCTGACAGGAACTAGAGATGTGTAAAATGAAAGGAAAAGGAAAAAATCAACAGCAGCAACATCTTGATGTATTGTGTTCCAAAAAAAGCAACGTGTATGAAAGATGTCATCAGAGCATGAGACCAGCATCTAAATAATTCTGTAAAGGCTGATACAGTGTTGAAGGACACTGTACTGTTCCTGTGAGACTACAGCATGGTTTCAATAACAGGTGTCTGATTGCTACAATTCAAAAAAGGATTGAGACTATGCCTTTGTTTAATTTTGCAAACCAGGATCTTTTGTGTGTCTTTATTCATCGCCACTAACGTCACACACATCGCTAACTGATTCCTCCCAGACGCCCAACGGGAACTCTCTATCTTTCCTGTTACATGGAAAGCAGAGGCGTGCGTTGGCTCAGACATCTAACTCAATTGCAAGATGTAATTGTCAGATTCAGGACACCCTCACGCATCATCTGCACGCAGACAGTCAAACCCCTGCGAACCGCTGAGATAGACAGATAGCAGCTAGATGAGGCAGAAGGGAGCATTATGGATCTCTCCTCCCTGTCAAAAGGAAGTAATATTTAACAAAGAGTTGCACAGCAGACAATTTGTCCAGACTGTAATGTTCTTGCAATGATTAAGTATGAAATGGTAAATGAGGTTTCTAAGAATGAAACTTTAGAAGAGACAGTTTATGATTTGAAGGATTTGCCAGATTTGTTTTCATATTCACAGTGGACTCTCTAAGTAGAGGATCATGAAATAAGATATGAGGTCAACTCCAGTGTGATTTTTACAAAAACTGTATGATCGATGTTTTCATGTTGGTCTCCTCTCTCTTTTCTCCCATCTTTTCCCTACAGAGGGATATTATTTATCATATTTTGATGTATTATATACACAGTACAGACCTCCGCCAAGCAGCTTGGATTTCCCACCATTTTATTATTTGATCCACTTCGCTTCAAACGATCACCACCTAAATTTTATCATCTGTTCCTTGTCCCATTATCAACCATTCCTGAAAATTTCATCAAAATCCGTTCAGAACTTTTTGAGTTATTTTGCAGACAATCAGACAAACAGACAGACCAACACCGGTGAAAACACTTGGCTGAGGTAATAATAATATCTGCCTGTGTAGAAACCAAAAAGGTCAATTTGCAAAAGCACACTGGAAAATACAATCTCTAAATGGAAATTACATAACAAAGAGAAAACCACTACTGGAAAAGCAACTAGAGGTGGATGTCCTAAGGTGGATGATGTAACTTAAAGGTCAAGTGTGTAGGATTAGGGGTGTATATTGGCAGAGATGGAACATAATGTAATAAGTATGTTTTCTTTAGCGTATAATCACCTGAAAATAATAATCACTATGTTTTCCTTAAAAGTTTTCCTTACCCTAAAATGAGCTGTTTATATCTACGCAGGGAACCAGTCTTTGTTTATGGAGACTGACTCGATGCACAGCCATGTTTCTACAATAACCTAAAATAGACAAACCAAACACTGGCTCTATAGGGCCATTCATGCTTTCACATTTTTGCGTCAGTCCCTGTAGTTAGAAGGCCATCTGCAACGAGCATCACTGGAAAACTCCTGATTTATAATGTGAAACTGCTGTAATCAGTGTCTTTACTACTAGATTCCACTACACCGCCCTAAATCTTACAGATTGAACCTTTAACTGTTAGCAAACAATGGAAAAGAAACTCTTGACTTTGCTAGGGCCCAAGCTCAAGCTCAGGACTCAGGGTCATCAAAGAGCCTTAGCAGAGGTCCCTTCTGTCACCAAGTAGGACATCATCATAACTATCTGATAAGGAGATACCATATGAGAAAATGCCCAGGTAGTAATTCATCAAAAGAAACCTTTCGCTTTGTGACATATTGCCTGCAATTTCTGATTGACACTTACATTAAATGAGTTGTCCTACCCATTTACAGCAATACCAATGCAGCTCATTGCAACTCATGTAGAAATACAACTTGTTTTGTTTTTATACTGCAGCTTTAATTATGTCTATAGTAAACTGTCAGTGGCAGTTATCATAGAGTTGATTTTGAATTGAATTTGAATGGAACGACCTCCATCAGCGCATGCAGCTCCAGTGTTACTTGGCTGGTTGGTTTACTTATAACATTTCCCTTCTACTCAAGTCTCCACTTACTGCCCCAGTAAGCCATGACATTATGACAAATGACCCTAAAACTGAAGCAGCTATAGAGAATCCAGCCATTATCCATCTTATTATTCACTCCTGTGCTTTTTATACCATGGCATGTCATTTACATTTGTCACATGTCAAGAGCCTTATATAAAGATGAAATTGAGATTAAAGATTAAAGATTGAGCCCTTACAGAGAACTTAAAGACAACTCACACTTGTAATTATATTAACTGTTTTTCCCTACCAAAATTCAGCCGAAGGCCAGTCTATTTATTGCAAACTCAATGTTGCTTTTTCCAGAGTGTATGATTATAATCACTGATTCTGTTTTTATCAAACTCATCTATAGCCTATAGGAGAAATCATTCAAAACAGTGACAACATTAGTAGGAGAGAAAGCCTCTTTTGATGCTCTTTACCCAATTACCCATCACTGCCACGTGTATAACCTTAGGCAGGAAACGAGCAGAAGCAACCCACTTTACCATGTTGAAATAATCATATTTCACCACACTGCTTTCTAAGAAGCTGTTTACACTCTTAGTTTCTTTCAGTAGGAGTCAAATACTGACTACACATGCTATCATCCATTGTTTGCCTGCTGTGGCTTATTTTTCTCCCCAGCTCATTCATTATTCATCAGACTGTGCCAGGTTCAAGTGCCTGACTTTAAATGTTGTTCAAATAATTTCTTGTTGTCACAATCTAAAAAAGATGTGAGTAAACAGTTTCCCCAGGAGCCTGCTTTTTATCTTGCTGCATTTACCATTTAAAGAGGAACAGCTTTGAAGTGGTGTGTTTGCCTTGAAGCAGCATTTCTGCAGGGGTGGGAAGAGCATATTTTACTCAAGTAAAAACTCTGCAGTCTGTGCAGACAACTGATAATTAATTATAAATTGTGGTGGGTGCAACAAGCACTATTCTGCTTATTAATTCTAAGTACATATAACCAGTCCACTCAGCCTCTCTGTCCCACTGTAACCAGTCCACTCAGCCTGTCTGTCCCACTACAACCAGTCCACTCAGCCTCTCTGTCCCACTGTAACCAGTCCACTCAGCCTCTCTGTACCACTATAACCAGTCCACCCTACCTGTCTGTCCCACTACAACAAGTCCACCCAGCCTCTCTATCCCACTACAACCAGTCCACTCAGCCTCTCTGTCCCACTTTAACCAGTCCACTCAGCCTCTCTGTCCCACTTTAACCAGTCCACTAGGCCTGTCTGTCCCACTATAACCAGTCCACCTTGCCTCTGTCTCACTGTAACCAGTCCATTCAGCCTCTCTGTTGCACTATGCTCCTCAAACAGTTTTCAAAATGGTTTTGATCTTAATAAAGCTCTGCAGTTACATTAGAGATTATCTTTACAAACAGGAGAAAGTCCTCTGATGCCCCACTGAAGGTAAAAGTTCCTAAGCACACGTTAAACTCAATGCTGGAGGATCCACCAGGAGTATATTAGCATTTATTCATGCTATTCAGACCCAGCGTGTGCCTGTAGTGAACATAAACAATTTATACAGTGTATCACCAGGGGTGCGCAGAGTCACATCATTACACATTATGATAAACCAATCTTATAGTTATGTACAATTGAAAATTGAAATGACTTCTGGCTGCACACACAAGAGACAAGAGGGATAAGAGAGACTTGAGTGTTCTGTGGACAGTGCAGTACAGTATATACTGTTGAGGAATAAGATTGTTTTTCTTATGGTCCCTGGTAGGAAACTAAAAGAATGAACGATATAACATTGGGTGGGAGTAGCACAGCATTCAGACTAAACATGAGGTGCACACAAAACAAGATGCAAGACAAGTTATAAACATGTAGTGCAATACACAGGATAAAGACACAAGTTTAAAACAGAAAAGTATGAATGTCATTAAGGCAATCAGGTAAGTATGTAAGTAAAAGGAGAGTCTGTATTCATATTCATGTTATGTCATCCATTGAGTCAGTTGTTCTTAGTATGTTTAGGCTTAGGCTGCTCCTATAACAGCCAGCCTACACTTCAAAAAGATCCATTGTACCTGCAGCCTTACAGCGGAATTATAGATTATACTTAGAGCATTGTTAGATTTTTTACGTGTGTTCTGTTCTTTCGGCAACAAAGAGATTTCAAGGTTTGAGGTTGTATCTTTCTATACAAAGGGTTGCACAATGAAATGTAAGTTGCAGCCCCTTTACGCTACACAAGAAAAAAAAAAAGTTGGAATACGGAGGATGAGGTAAGAAGTCTCAGCCTGAGGGAAGAAGCTTTTGTCTTTTTGAACGACAGCAGATACTCTTGTATCGAATGACATATGGCAGCAGGGTCAACAGGGCCCTATTTCAGAAAGCAGGATTTGTGAAATCTCTAAGTATGTCAAGCCTGAGATGAGGGAAACTCTGACTTTTCCGTTTCACAAAGCCATTTCAGTGTAATCCTAAGTCACTTACTATAGCAATATACTCTGTGAGGCAAATCTGCTGGCTCGCAGGTTTACTTCATCTAAGCCTGAGATTGATTGTCCGCTAAGCGTGAAGCAGGAAGAAGAGACATGGCGTGTCCTTTTGTGAATAAAGCCGTGGACGTTGAGGCACACATTCTTCAGGGGCTGTTGCATAAGGAGAAGGTGATTAGACCCAAAGGAGTGTCTATATGAAATATACAATTTCACCTCACACTCTATCAGTTATCTTAACAATCTGTTCCAACCAGATACATCAAATATTACACATCGTGGATTTGCATTATCATCGGAGCAAATTTTATGCATTGCCCTTTGATTCTTCTGCAGCAGTTTTCTTTATAACATACTGAACACATCAGCAAGGCAAAGGTTTGTCAGACTGTAACTGGCTCTGTGAAGACTGGCCCGTTTTTGTGGTTTTCCCAAATCAGAAAGGATCATCACAGAGGAATTCCACAGAACTGCAGGGTTGTCAGTGTTAATAAGAAATTAATCTACATCTATACATTATGCAATGATTTATGAATACTTTTCATATATTCAAAGATTCCATGATGTAATAGGCTGCATGTATGGGACTCACCACCCCATCATAGCTCCATCTGAGAATAAAGAAGATTACTTGAATCGGAAGTCATTTCACAGCAATTTAGCAATTCATTTAATCTAAGCCTAATACTGCAAGAATGACATAAGTATAAGCAAAATATTCCAAAAATCTCAGATTCAGCTGGAATGAAGTAAGTGGCTCTGCTTTTAACTCCGCTTTCTGCCATGAAAATAATGTAATCTGCACTGCATTAATGATGGCTTTTGGTGCTCACCGTGAACGCGCTTCCCTCAGTCTGAACATACTCAGAGTTGATTGAGCTAATTCTGAAGCTGTTCTGGAACCAAAAACTCATGTGCACTATGTACTCATTGGCGTAGTGCGCAAATTTCGACAGGGTAGTGTTGTCTCAAACCAAACACGGCCGTTGTGCACTCACCGGAAATGACGACTGCAAATTAGCTAGTTAGCAAACTGCCATTAGCATTCGCGTTATCGTTCGCGGTACCAAATCATTACAGACTGCTAAATTAACCCAACAAACATACTGCTACCTTATACCCGACAACAGTATAGTGGTGCTTAGTGCAAAAAACACATGTATTTGTACAATGCAGCGACATTCACGGTCCCACAGTCCTTGGGCGCTATTTCCAGTTTTAAAAGTGGTCCCTCCCCTTCAGCTACGTAGCCAAGATGGCGACCGTAGTTCCACACTCAACTTTTTGACCGTTTTGAGTGTACCATCCAGGTACTCATAGTGCACTGCATTTTTCCATACTCCTCAGTGTGAACCCACTTATGCACTCAAAATAGTAAGTGTAAGTACAGAAGTACAAGATTTGAGACACAGTATCAGAGTTTCCCAGCTCAGGCTCAGTCAACTTGGAGATTAGGATTAGGCTCAGAGTTTGTTGAGCCTGCTCTCTGAAATGGAGCCCAGGTTGTTGCTTGGGTTGATATTGTCCTGTAGTATCCTTTTGGCTCTGCACAGGCACCTCACTACACTGATATCACTGATGCTTGGTAGACAAATGATGTTCTGGTGGTTTTAATTACCAGCTGCAGAGCCCTCCTGTCCTGGGCCTTGCACATCCCATGCCAATTTGTAATGTTTCTGGTCAGGGTTTTTTCTATTGCTCCGCTATAAACGTTGACTAGAGCTTGGCACAGGAACTTGTTTTCTGAAGTTTCCTTGAGACATGCAGCCGTTTCTGAGCTTGCATAAAACCAAGGTGGAGATGTCAGATGACCATGTCAGGTTCTCGGTGATGCTGATTCCCAGGAACATTAAATGCCGTTGTAGAGAGGGTTATGTGTCTTTGCCTCCTTTTTTCTAAAGTCAACAATCAGCTCCCTGGTTTTACTGACATTGAGCAGTAGGTTGTTCTCTTTGCACCACAGAAAATTGTGGTTGATGACATGTTGGTAGTATGTGTATCCAACAATAGATCCATAATCAGTATAGAACAAACATACCAAATAAACATTTCTACAAATCACGGGACATCTACACCATACAGTGGATTATTATGTTAATTTAGACATGAGGAGAATGGTCACTAGTACTTGTGAAATAAGTGTTTTCACCACAAATTTTCACGCAGCCCTTTAAATGTCATAATGCCTGACTTGACATTATCATTTAACCTGCAGGATCAAAAGGCTGTATTGAGCTCTGCATAACATTATGAACATTTAAACTGTTACAGCCCTTTAAAGGGTCTCAATATGCTCAGTCTAACAAGGGACAATATATTTTTCTTTCATTTTCTCATCTGGCATAATGTGTGGAAGGACACTGTATCGAAAATAACAATCAAGCCATGACTGATAGCCTGTAGAGCTGTGCGTCATCAGTGCTGTGAGGTGACTGAAGCAGTGGCTGAGATTTGAAACCATCATTACATTTCCTCCCCACACACAGCCAATGGAGTCAGAAGACATGCAGAGTTAATTGGTTGGTCTCTCATGCTGTGAAGATGGGCCACCCTATGATCAGAATATGTCAGAAATATGAAGGAAGGCACGAGGAAGCGAAATGGAAAGCACTCGCGGTCACACTCAAGAGTGCAGAGGTTTTATATCGTGTGCTTGTGTTGTAATGACAGCTATAATGACTTTGGTGATGACTTCTCCTCTAACATTGACATTAGTGCCAACATTGAATGGATTTCCCCTAAGAGAGATGGTAATAATTTTGGTGGTCCCTTAACTTTTAGTCTAGCGCCATCATCAGGTCATCATTTCAATTTGTCCAAATCATTGGTAAAATGTATGACATTCCCATCAGCCTCAGCGGTACCTTCTGTTAGCATGCAAACACGCTAAAGCGTAGTTTTTCAATAGGGGCTCCTTTACTGTAGGGGGGCTGGCAAATTACCTCTTGAGGATTTTGCCATTCAAAAACAGACCTCCCACAGACAACTGCAGGAGATCTTTGTTGGCATGATTCAGTGTTAACAGAACTAAAAAGGATCCATAACAGCTAGAGCTTTCATTCTTCATGCAGCAGAAAGCTCATGCTTCTGTCTTCATCACATCATGATGTTATATTGCCTTACTTTACATGCCATGCAAAGGTGATATTTTTCCTGTAATTACACTGGTATTTCCTCATCATGGCTGCTGGAGGTTGTTGTTTGCATAATCCTCAATATATATCAATCTGAAATAAAAACCATAATAGCTGGAGCATTCATTCTTTATGCAGTAGAAAGCTAAGACTTCTGTCTTCCGTGTCATCATGTTGTATGATCATATTGATCATTGCGCACCTGTCCATGACAGAAATGCATAATGAATCTATCACAATGCCTTTTCACTTTACTTATAAAAATAAGCACGTCAAAAACCAAATAATGTACAAAGGTCAAATAACTGCTGGAACAAATGATTTGTTTATGTCTCTACATTTAAAAATATTTTGGATAATTATTTTTTGTTTTTTTCGGTATTTTGTAAAATCTGATGAAGAAACATGCAACTTTTGTATTTTTTTATAACACAGTTTCAATGCTTTTATCGATTATTATGGTTTACTGACTTACCTAACCTTTTAGCTTAGGTTGCACAGATTTCAGGGATATAAAGCATTTGAAAATACTCCAAGAAATGACAGCACAATAAGCAGAAATAGGCACTGGCAGACCAGTTGTATTGCATGTTTATTAAAGTTTGAATTTATTTATTTATTATTTCAAAAAGTAAGATTCTAAAATGCATATTACGAGAGTCCATTGATGATTAGCAAAGATAAATTGGCCTTTCATAAAACCTATTTAGTTTACAGTACACAACATTAATGATAGGCTAAGTGTTATCTGTGAATCCTTGTGCAATCATGTAAAATAGCTTATGCTAAATCACTGTGCGGTACCTTTTTTGTTTTCACATAATGGCTAATAGCTGTAGTATTACTGGTATGTCAGCTGGAAGGACATTCTTATGTGCCACATTGGATCATTTTGTAAATTTTTGAGCAAGAATCTCTGACACACCTCAGAAACCACTAACCAAAGTGCAGAGGGTGAGACTAATGTACCTAGCTATGCTAAAACTGCTGTGGACTTAAAAGCTACAGGCAAATGCAAACGAGAGAAGACCCGAAAATATTCACACAATTATCTGTAGTACAACTCAATTTTATGCAATATGTGTAGCAGGGGGTTCCTGGTCCATATCTCTTCCAGCAAAGGGATCTTCTGATGACCATTAGCATACTAGCATTGTCATTGTGCGCACATTAGCATGTTGACATCACATTAGCATGTTGACATCACATTAGCATTTGTCTCAAAGCACTGCTGAACATAAGTAGAGCCTCACAGAGCAACTATAGTGTGGCCATATACTCTGAGTCAGGTTTTTTTCCCATCTTGTTCACACAAACATTTTGCATCCAACTCATTCACACATAACTTAAGTCACACACATAAGTCTATAATTTTTTTTCATTTTGAGCCTTTAGCCACGTGCAGCTGATGTAATCTTTGTCTTGCTCTAGGCCCTTTTTGTTACCTGAACATAAGCTGACATATAGCCTTAATACCTTTGGCACAGTGTTGCTATAGCAATGACGGGAAGCATTAGGATGTATTGACCTTTAGGTTATCACAAAAAAAAAAAAAAAACATGAACCAGAATCAAATGAAAACATACAGTATAACCTTTAGGTCATTCATGCTTGACCACTAACAGCATCCTGTATTGACAACAACCTGTAGGCTACTAATCCCACAGTGGGAAAACATCCGTCTTCTTCAATGAGGATAATCGCTGGAAGGGTCATGTATAGGGAAAAAACAAATAGGTCAACCATGCTCATATGACTCCTTTGCAAAACACACATGGAACCATAATAGTATATCATAGTATATCACATCAACCTCGGAAACATGGCAAAATGCCTAACCCAGCTGAGTGGACAGCTTTTTTTAAGCTAGCAGTTCAGCTGGTGATAGAGTACACTTCCCAGAAGTAAATAAAAGTGTGTGTCTGTTATTAGGTAAGATTTTAATCACATTAAAATTGTTGCATTTTGAAAACCTGAAGAAAGAAAAACATGAATCAAATGTTAAGAATCTGTGAGCTTTTGTTATATGAGATGATTCTTAATGCCTCTGTGTCCTATCAGGCTCCACCAAGCTCTACTGCATATGGATTCTTGCCTTTTTTTTTGGTGGAAAGGTAATATAGACTTTCTCAGGCACTATTTCCATGATTAATTCCTGTGTAAAATTATACCAGCAAGATTTCCTGAATGGGCACTTTTGATCAGTTGCTTTTCTTTTAGTTCTTGTGGGTTCCAGTGTTCTGTAGCTAATCCTGACCTCACAGCAAACCCACGGTTTTTGGTGGCAAAGTGCACTTACTCACCACCCATCCTGACCACCTCCCTGTCTCCTATATGCCATATATGACTCTAATACGTCCGGGACCAAAATGTTGCAGTTTTTGCAAAGAACATGGAGTAGTATTGTTATGCTATCAGTATGATCAAGAGGTGGCAGTGTTGGTGGCTTGTTCGACTACTTTAATCCAGCCTACTTTAATCCAGGCTTCTTCAGTTCTAACTGACTGGTGTGGAGTCGCAGGCTTTAAACTCCGGAGTTTCGCCTCTCATCCAAGAGTTTAAAGCCTGCGACTCCGCAAGAAACTCAAGAAAGATAACACAGCACTTATGATTACCATGACCTGGATGGCTGAGAATCTTAACTGACATGTTGCCAGTCAGTTTGGGAAGAATGCCCTTTGACTGGTATGGGAATTCCAAAAAACATCTAGGAAGCTGGGGCCTGATTTATAAAGCTTGCTCACGCACAAAACGGAGTTTGAAAGTGGCGTACGCCACTTTCCACAAAGGTTGTGATTTATAAAAATAAACTTGGCGGGAGAATGTGCGCACCTGTAAGCAAACTCTGAGTCATGAGTGCGCACATTTTGGAGACACTGGGAAGTGGCGATGCAGATGGCGAGGTGGAGAAGTGGAGTCAGATTTTTATTGATATCTCACACAAACTTAATGTCACGCTATATCCACCTTAGATCCATGTTATCATTGAAATTAAATCCAGCAGCCTTATTTTGCGCTTGGAGTGAGTGATAATTGTTTCATAACAACGTTGTAAAATCCAACTCAAATCCTGAATTGAAATTCTTTCTAAATACGTATTTAATCCACACTGCCTCTAACGTCTCATTGTCCACTCTGTGAGCGCAGGAGGGGGAGAAGACGGCGCGACTGCAATTGTATTTCGAATTACACGTTGTATTTTGGGACAGGGATACAACTGGTTCATGCTGTAATTCAGGCCGGGTGTCTGATCAGACTAATTGCCATAAACATATTTACTGCGGTGACCCTCGTGCGTAATTGCGCAAGATGGCACTGGCACATACTCCTTTTTGCCTCCACCTTTATTAAATGTGATTCTTTATGTCGCACATCAATGTCAAACATCCTCAAATTTAAAAGCAACACATTAACTACATGTTGGTAAAGGAGTAGAAATATTTGGTTTACTTTTAGATCAGACCACTTTTTTTTTTGTTCTGTCACTGTCCGTGCAGTCCCACAGACACAGCTGACAGCATCAGCAGCGTTGATGTGTTGCCACTTTTTTCCGCTTTCTTTTATTAGTGATCCCGCTGCTGTGGCCACCAGATAAAATCTTTCTTCAGTCCTCCACCTCCCGTTAAAGGGTCTCTAGCTCAGTCTCAGAGAAATTACGTTATTTGGTTCGTTTCTCACCCGTCGCCGTGACTCACACAATGAGAGAACACTCGCATGCCAGCTTATTTATATGCAGATCGCATTCATGAGGTGATTTGCATGACCATTTATGGTTGAACTAGGGCGTGTAGAGGGCGGGATTTGAGGCGGATCTGGGTGCGCACAACTCCAGGAGGTCTGTGATTTATAAAGAGAACATTGCGTGTAAGTGTGCGTGCGCATGGTTTTATAAATCAGATTATTTTTTGGCGCACGCCATTTTCAGCTTTTGGGCACACGTCAACTTTTAGTATGAATCTTAAGCACTCTTTTATAAATGAGGCCCCTGCTGGCTGATTACAGGAGCCACCTGCGTTTTAATCTGACACGCAGGAAACACAGGATCATTCCTTAAGGGTTCACACCCACACGGAGATTAAAGCCTGCGACTCCACACCAGTCAGTTTTAAGTGAATAAGCCCTTTTGGATGAGCTGCAAAACGTCTTGAAGAAACTCAAGTGAGTCCAGTTGTCTACGATATAGCACTTTTGATTACCATGACCTGGATGACTGATAATCTTTACTGACATTTTGATTGTGCTTTGGAACTGCTTGTACCTTACTGTAAATACAGTGAACAAAGACGAGGCACATGCATTGCACTGTAGTGCTTAAAGCAAGGCTGGACAGAAATGTTTAACGATGTACGGCAATGTCTGTGCATTTTACAGAGAAAGCAAAGTAAAGGAAGAAAATAATCATTCACCCTGAGATTTTTTTTCAAGTATGTAACATAATTCACAGGGACAATAACTTGATTCACACTGGGATTTATTTTTTATTTTTTACTTCTGATATACATTAAGCTGCGTTTTCACTGTTGCACGGCAACCGCCTATCCGCAAGAGCATTCCCCAAAGAAGCAAAGCATTCTTAAAAGCAGCTGCTGAAACTTCAATCCAGGGCTGTGATTACAGGCAGGGGCTTTAGTGAATGTCACTGACTGAAGTGCATGAAAACTTGGCGCTATGTAAATAACAGCATACTGTAGCAAGACAATGGAAAATCACTGAAATTACCAACGATTTCTACATATTTGGGCAATCCTCTTAAGTTTGGTGGAAATGGCCCAGTTTTTCTTTTGGTTGTCCTTATAAATTGCTAGTGCTGTGTTGTATAACTGTGGGTATTCAGACACCACCATTATCTGTGCACATTTAAGTGGGCAGCAACTGCTTCATACCCCTACTGCTATGTTCAAAACTGCTTCCCCTCTGCCGTCTTCCCCTCAGTGAAATTATTGGAGGCTGCGAATTACTGCACGACAGTGTGACACCAGCCAAGGTGCCAGAGTGCATCAAAAAAGCATCAAAATAGAGCTTGTTTATCAAAAAAAAGTGCTAGGGGAGGATACCCCGGATCCTCTGACAGATGTCCGGGCTAAGACACAAATGTCCTTAAATCCTAGAAATGCTCCTGCGTACATGCAGAAATGTTTCTAGGCCCCTGACCTCCTGTCATTTTGCAAAAGTGGCCCCTGGGCAATGCAGGTTTAGTATCCCTGCCCTAATGGCATATATTCTGTGCAGCCTACATCGTGCAGATGGATGCTATTTTCAACCCCTCATCCAACATCACCACTGCCACACAGATTGCTTTCTTCTTTGTCCTGTGGATCTATTGAAGACCTTGTTGCTGTCATGGGGAGTTCAGAGAAATGAAATCGATTCTGAATGTAAGCTTGAACAATTATTTTGACATCTAAAATGGATAAAATAAGGCATATCTTCAGTTGTATGTTCAGTCCTACAGCCACATTTCTGGAACACAAACACTACCCTTGCAAAATTCTATATATGCAATGGAAAATTTTGCATAAAGCTGCAAAAAGAAAGAACTGAAGGTGGCATAACTGGGAGGATGCCTTCCAATCAGCACACTCAAGACTGAGTGGAAAAAAGAAATAATCAGCAATAATCAGGATGACACTTACAACTTAGTGTGGTCTGATTGTAAATCCAGCTGTTAAAATGATATGTGACTTATGAATCCCACACAGGACAGGAACCAGAAATGAGTCGTAGCTGCTAGGACATCTGTTCCCTGACATTTACAAGTGAAATGCAGGTTATGATGTTCACAACAACAAATTAATGACATAGAGAGAAAGTGCAGGTTTTGCTGGAATCAATCACGTGGAGATCTTCAAAAAACAACCCACTAAACAATGACCCACTGCTTTCTTAGTATAGAACACAGCCAGCTCTGGATCAATTGCTTTACTCTCATCTAAAGATGAAGGTCTTAAAGGACGTCATTACTGATGCTGTATGTTTTTGCCCCTTTACTTTGAGTCACTTACCCTTTTTATTGCTTCAAACCACTCTGAAAACCATGGTGGGGTTTTTTCTCGTTGGGCTAAATGCTGACAAACCTCATCTCATCCAACAAGTAACTGCTGACTGCTGTCTATCTTCCATGTTGTATGTTGATACAAGGGATATGTTCCAAAACTAAATCATATCTACACCGTGTATTTTGCCCTATGCTGAGAAAGCCTCTCTGAAAGCCAGAGCCACAGCTCAGCTACTTAAAAGAAGTTATGATATAAACATTAAAAAGTTGTCCCATAAACCTAATGTTTTGAGTAAATATATATTCCTAAGCTTAGGTGATTATAAAGTATGAAACACAAATGAGGACGTGACTTATGCCATGTGTGATAAAAGACACGTTTCCCATGAAGCCAATATGATAAGGAAGTTATATGTAAATGAAATATTACAGTATACAATATGGTTGCAAGCCAATTAGAAACCTCCAGAAATAATGTTGAACACATTTATGAAAAAACAGTCGAAGAAATAAGCTCAGCTGCTACATGAAATGAATTCACAGACAATAAGCGTACCAACCCAGTCACCAGAAAAAAAAAATATATATATATATACACGATATTGCATATTATTATGTAGCAGATACACTAAAACTTTCAGTTTCAACAATGTGGTTGTTAACCTAACTTTAGGCAACAAAACTATTTGGTATGGTTAGGAAAAGGATGGTTAGGATTTGGTTTAAAATACTCTGATCTGGAGGCAGAATCCCTGCTGAAAAAAAAAAACAAAAACGTTTTTGTTTTTTGTTGGTCATGCACTTTCAAAATGTTGATATGGCACATATGGAACATCCAGATGTAACATATTCATAGTTTGCAAAGATGTACAATGCACACATTTTCTTCTGGAGACTCAGCTGATACAAATGATGCAGCAGACTTTGCCCACAGGCAACCAGCGGAGCAACAAGACACAAAATGTTCTGTCTGCAATGAATGTCATGACCATTCCAGCAACAAACAGAGCAGCAAAGCAACTAGACTGCGAAAGAGCCAACAGCAGACTCACATTTAAGGATGTTTAATAAAACAAACACAAGACAGCCACATGTGATGCATGAAAGCAAAATGGGACACTAAGTCAAGTGTCTGGAGTGAATGTTCAAAGCACTACATGCTTATCAACAATTGTGACATTTTCACATTCCTTTGATTTTGCTACACAAAGGACACACTACAATATACAGTGGCACTGGACATTGACATTAGATTGGATTAAATTATTTACTTTGTAACTGTTCCTGTATGATACTGGGCAGAGGTCTATTTTAGCTTGGTATTCCATTATTATCATATGTGTATTTAGTGGTCAGAGATACTGTGTAGTGCTACAGTGCAGGCTTTTCAAATAAATCTGCTCTCACAACTGTCAGCACTCAGTCGTCAGCCCGGTATCCAACACTTCTGCAAACCATGAGTATGTTACATTTGCATGTTTCATATGTACTGTGTCGGTTTTTCTAAAGTGAGGTAGTATATGAGCTGACTTTGGCATCTGGATGTGGAGGGGACGACACAAGGCAACACCTGCCATCAGACCACTGCAGACCAATGTTTGAGAGCATCAAACAACAAAACCAGTTGTGTTTTAGCAACAAGTTGCTTTTTTTCCAGTGGCTTTTTAGCCATCAAATGTGGATGTTTTTGACAAACCAATTGCTGTGTTTCCATCTGGGGTAGTGACATGAAAGCCACTGATTTTTACTGAGACATCGGCAAGTTTTTTGCCGAGATATAGTGCCACGAAAAGCTGTTGTTTTTTTTACAAAGACAGCGCTGGATTTCCTGACATGATAGTGCCACTAAAAATGGCAGTTTTTCATAATGACATCACTGAATTTTCTGCCGGGATGGTGCCACAAAAAGTGATTATTTTACAGAGACATTTGGGCTAGACAGCTGGGTTTCCTGATGCAATAGTGCCACAAAAAGCAGATGTTTTTTACGTAGACATTGCCATGATCCTTGCCTGGATAACGTCATGAAAAGCGTTTCCTTTTTTTTTGTGAGACACTGCTGTTTTTCCAGTGTGGATTCTGCCCCCAAAAGTGGATATTACAACCAAATCAAAATCTTGTCATAACCATAACCAAGAGGTTTTTCTGTCTAAACTTAACCTTAACCGAAACATTGCCAAAAAGTAAAAAAAAAAAAAAAGTGTAAAGTGTCAACATATCAGCTACATAATAATGTAGAAATATAATATATACGTGGTTTTAGCATCAGCAGTATATAAAATATAGTCAAAAACACTGGCATGGTCCTTTAAGGGCAAAGTGTTGCTTCAATTTATAAAGTTAGTTTTAGATTAGATCCAGTTGTACTGATCAACAGCAAAATCTTGGTGCCGTGTGATCAGGTAAATTGTATGTTTGTTGAAGTGACTAAACTCTACAAACTGTGTAATTTACTGGTCTGTGAAAGAACAGATAAGAGTGCCCTCTAGGGGAGAGTGCTTGTCCACCCCTCTACATATGGACAGTTCAACCCACGGTGTGCAGTGGGCTTTTGGAAAGAGCCTCCATATCAGGGGACGGTTAAAATACTTACATTTCTTAAAGATGGAGCTGTCATTACACAGTAACCATGACAGGGCCATAGACTTAAACCAGATGGCATAAAAATCTGTAAATATAACTACAACTGAGATTGCTGTGTATATACTGTATCTTCACTTGAGCAGGTTTGCTTTTCATCCAGGAGATGTCAGTGCTGTCATTTAGAACAAGGAAACAGAGCCAGCCTACTGTTAAACATTTGACTGCTGTATATCCTACTAACAGGAACCTGGCTTGATCATACTGGCAGCTAATAAGGAGCTGATTAAAGTATCATTTGCTAACTACAATTTTGCACATTGCTCTCAGTGGGATTGTTGTTTTATATAAGGACATTTTCTGCTGTCAATCTGTGTCTTGTGACAGTTACCTCAGTTTTGAATGTTTGGGTCTTGTTATTAAATCCATATCACCAGCTGTACTTTTACTTGCTTTCTATCATCCTCCTTAATGAGATGTGGTTTCCTGGAAGAGCTTTTATTCAAAATCACAATTGAGTTTGACAGCAATATAATTTCTGGTAATTTCAGTACTCACGTTGATAAAAGCAACAACTCAGATACAGAACAATTCATCAGTTTACTGGAATCATGTGATTCCTCGGTCCACTCATACAAAGGGTCACACACTTTGTATTTTCCAAACATCTTGATACTCCAATTACAGCTGTTCTTGATGTTGCAGTTTCCGACCATTATAGCATATTTTCTGATGCAATATGCTTATTTGAAAGGATGAGCACTGAAAGATTAATTAATAAACATTACAGCTGATATATTTATTCATGAATTTTTAGAGTATGTATTACCCACCTTACCATCATGTGATGCGATAGTGGATAATTTTATAATGTTTT
This sequence comes from Epinephelus fuscoguttatus, assembly GCF_011397635.1. Taxonomy (NCBI): domain Eukaryota; kingdom Metazoa; phylum Chordata; class Actinopteri; order Perciformes; family Serranidae; genus Epinephelus; species Epinephelus fuscoguttatus. The sequence goes on from NC_064752.1 coordinate 43,168,846, forward strand.
GTCTTACTGATCATGCTACTCCTGCCAAAACTATAAAGATACATGCACCGCCAAAAGCACCTTGGAAAAACAGTGAAAAAGTAAGGATTAAAAAAATAATTTGCGGGAGAGCTCAATGTTAATGGAGAAAAAAATAAATTACAGGTTGATTTTGAGATCTCTAAAAATGCACTTTACTGCTACAACAGAGACATGAAATCTGTCAGACAGGACTACTGTTGCTGTCTTCTTTCAGAGAAATGTCTCTCATACATCTAGCCCCATTTCACCCCCTCACCAATTTATATCTTTCAACTTTTGTTAAGTTATCTATATTATATAATGTATAATGTAAGTAATGAGCCCGTGATTGTAAGTATGTAGGCCATATAAGCCCTACAGATGTTGCAGAAATATGATCTGACTGCATCGATTTGTTGTTCTTCTCGTGCAAACAGAATATGTCCCACCTCGAGAGAATGTTTCACTCCGTCTCGTTCAATGAGTGTAGCTGCCAGGCTGCCTGAAATGGTGTCTGATACAATCACATCTTGTTCACTCACAGGTAGTGTGAGCAGTACACTACAGTAACTGTGAGTAGGAGGAGGGATTCATGAGCACTCGGACGTTCGACAGGCTGACCCGATACCATCAGACACTTAAGAGTCGTTCAAAAAGATTTGTTTGTTCATTTTTGACCATCCTTATCTCACCTGTCAGCTCCAAATATCTGGAGGAAGTAATTCAGCACCTAAAGGCTTCAGTCTGTTCTCTTGATCCCATCCCTACCAAAATATTCCAATCTGTACTGTAACAACATAGAAAACATTATTAATAGTTCCCTGTAGACTGGCATTGTCCCTGCTTCTTTCAAACATGCTGTAATCTCACTTCTATTAAAGAAAAATAATCTAGCATATAATTACACACCAATGTCCAATATTCCTTTTCTTAGTAAAATATTTGAAAAAGTTGTATACAAATGACGATGTTTAAACTCACAATATTTTTGATACATATCAAATCAGGTTTCGGAGGCAATCATAGCACTGAAACAGCTCTCATAAAAGTAATCAATGACCTTAAGATCAGCAGTAACTCACAGAGAACCTCAAATTTTAGCATTGCTTGATCTCACTGCTGCTTTTGACACTGTGGATCATGATATCTCAATTCAAAGGCTCCATGTTTCAGTTGGCTTAGCAGGTCCTGTTCTTGCACAAACAAAAATTTGCTCTGGGGCTCCACAAGGGTCAGTCCTTGGGCCCCTACTCTTCAATTTATACATACTCCAGTTTGGTATCATTATGTTAAGAAACACAACATATCTTGCCATCCATATGCCGATGATGCACAGTTGTACATATCACTTTTCTCTGATGATCTCAGTCTTTTTAACAAACTAGTAAACTGCATTGATAATATTAATTGCTGAATATTTTACAGCTGAATAAAAACAAGACTGATATACTTGTAGTTGGTCCTTAAATTCAGAGACAGAAAACTTAATCACACTTGGACTTGTTGTCTCTGGAATAAGCAAATCAGAAACCTTGGCATTACTGAAAAATGACATTACTAATATCACAAGAATAGCGTATTACTGTTTAAAAAATATATCAAAACTAAGAGCATTTATATCTCAAACTGACTCTCAGAAACTGGTTCATGTGTTCATCTCAAGCAGGTTAGACTATTTGCAGAATTATCCAAACAATCAATCTGTCAGGGGGAGTGGTAGGACCCGAATGCAGCACAATCTCACAAATAACAGTTTGTAATGTCTTTTAATGAAAACTCTCTGCAGGTTGAATGGTGCACAGGTAAAGATCAACAGATAACAAGTAAGTATGGACTTGGTTCAGATGGGTATGCACAGTCTTAAGTCCTTGAGTTGAGCTGAGTTTGTGGGCTGGCTTAGGTGAACTCACGCTCACAGGATATGGTTTGTTAACGAATGTGTGAGCAGGAAAAGTGAGCCTATGAGCAAAACTCACTATTAACAGTTCAGAGTTCAATGGGGAATCCAGGGAACAGCGAGCTGGCAGGTAAGTAAACGTTTCAGGTAAGTAGTAAACACACTTATAACTCTGAGCAAAAGGCTACGGCACCGTTGAGGAATAAGCAGGACTCATGGTCGATGCGGAGGCAGAGTCGGTAACAGGCAGGCCGGCAGCAGAGCAGACAAACCCAGGGAAGGCAGGCAGAAGAGTTGTCGTGGACAGGCGGAGGATCAATAAACCAACATGACAGGAGAAGCCCAAGGCACTCACACCGGAAAGATGTTTCACTTGGCGAAAAGCTTTAATGATGGGAGGTGGACAGGAGATCTCTCTCGAGGAAGCCAGCGTGGTGAATTGCCACATAGCCATAGGCAGACGAAAACCAAGAAACACACAGGCAAATCTCGAAGTCAGGGACGGAGGGCTGTTGTGTTTACTTAGGGCAGAGACGAGGAGAGGTGGTCAGAAGCAGGCTGAGCTGAAACCAGAAGTTGATCCACAGATGAGTGCTGGAGAGTCAAGCATACGCAAAGACAATTCGGCAATGGGTGAGTGAACCAGGGCTGCTTATATACTGGGTTGGTGATGAGAACCAGCTGGGAGCAACAGAGGTGAGTGATACTGCTGAAGAGAAGGTGTGGCGAGGTGGTGAGAGAGATGGAGGCAGGGTGAGTAGAAACTCCCACAGCAGCAGAAGAGCAGAGTAGACTGTGACAGTCAGACAGCTCCAACTCATTCAAAATGCAACAGCCAGAGACCTTATACCTACAAGAAAATTTGAACATATTACTCTGGTACTAACATCACTTCATTGACTCCCAGTAATACAGTGACAATACAATGAGTCCCCTCCAAATCCTGTGAACAGCACTTGACGGTTTGGCTCTCCAGTACATGCTCACTGATTATAACCCAGTCAGGCCTCTCAGGTCATCAGGCAGAGGTTTTCTAGAAACCCATTTCCACCAAACACCTTCAGTATAGTACCTTTGGAACCAAAAGTAAACCTTCAGACATTGTACCCAGAACCTAGGTCCATGTAGCATTTCCACTGCAAACAGAACTAAAACTTAATTGTGGGCGGGGTGGTTGTCAGTCACTGCTCCATCCAGCACTCACTGGCTCTTCACCGGTGACACAGAGGGAGGTCTGCACCAAATGTATTGTCCACAGAATGGAGACACACGACAACATTTTCAAAACAAAATAGAACAGGCTGGAGTGAGAGTCTATCTTGATGAGATATTTAAAAATAGTGGGTTTGTGCATTTAGTCCTTCTCAGGCAAGTGCAGAGGTTTAGTGTTGCTGGAGCCCACAGCAACGACACTCCACAATGTTTTTATTTTTATTTTATTAGAATATATAATACATTTTTTAAATACTTGAAGATCCACTCATTACTGAAACTGTATGTCATCCAAGAGAGACAATAAAAACTAATGGAATGGTCAAAGTTGTCACACTGAAATTTAAGGTGTTAAGGTATTGCAGCCTTTTCACAGTGGAAACAGGAAAAAAACGTCTACGGAACTGAACTGTACCGTAGGCTACTGCTCAGTGGAAACAGGGCTTAGCTGTACCCAGAATTAGATCTAGTTCTGGTGAGTGTGCCTTCAGTTACTGTGGTCCTATTCTCTGAAACAAACTGCCTGCTGACTTCAGGTCCAGCTCACCTATCACATTTAAAAGCAAACTTAAAACTGAAAGTCCCCCAGTTGGGGGACTTTGAGAGCGACTTTGCAAACACAGTGTGAAACAATGCACTGATCACAAAGAATATAGTGATGTTGCACATCAAATTAAACAGCAGAGCCTGGGCTACAAGGCTGTAAAAAACATTTTTACATGCCCCATCACAGCTCAACAACTAAATAAACAACAACAGTACAACACCGATATCCCGACCCACTCGGTATATTTTGGGCTCTAACTTGACCACATGTTATTCAAAACACACACCATTCATCTCAAATGAAAGCTGAGACTCCATTGTTTCCACACATATGCGCCAAAGCACTCTACACCAAAGCATCAGAGAGATAGAGGCCAAAGAACAACAGAAATCGTTTCGCTGAGCTTTAGTTGTAATATTTCTCTTAATGTTGTTGTTTTTGCCATGAAAAGTTCATTCTGCCGTTAAATCACGCTTCATTCCCGTTGACCAACATGTTGTCCATCATTAAAATGAATCCAGGTGAAAAACTCGACGGCCTTCAGGTTCAGGGGATAAGCATAACAATGACCACTCACAGCAGCCAGCATCTCCCCCACAATGCGTTCCACTGACTCTGATTGGTTTACAGTGCTGTCAATCTCGTTTTGGTGGGTATAGCGTCATTCTATTGGCTCTAACGAATCAAACCAGGTGTCAATTACTCAAATCAACCAAGCCGTCACAGAGATGTGGGCCTCTAAAGCTCAGAATAGAAAATCAGTTTCAAATGTAGTAGGTGTGTATTGGTCAGTTTGGAGTGGGAAATAGATGAAAAAAATTGGACAGTTGTATGTGTATATCCTAAACATCATTAGGGATTTACAAACAAACAAAAAAGAAACAAAAAATGAAGGACATTGGATTGTACACGACAAAAATCAAATGCAAACATGGTGCAATTTTGGAGAGCTCGCCTGAATTTTCTGTACTAAAATCTCTCGGGGTCTGCCCATTGATCTGACAGCCCATTGTTCTGACCATATTAAACTCATTGTTCCGAAGTCCCGTTGTTCCGAAATCATCATGATGCCCTGTGGTTAAGGTCTGGTTAGGTTTGGGCACAAAAACCACTTGGTTAGGGTTTGGAAAAGATCATGGTGTGGGTTAAAATGAAAAAGAAAGTGGCAAACACATAAGCCGTGAGCCTGCTCCGCCTCAAGCCTTTCCCAGCTGACCCAGAGCAGGTCGCGGCGCACCATCAAGGCAGAAATACGCCCGCCGGGAGCTGTTCAGCACTGCGGAGAGCTCCCCACACAACCCAGACCCCAGAGTTAATAACAGGAGGTTATGGTGATTCATTCTCTCCTCTCTATGAGAGGAGAGAATGAAACCACCACAACAAACACTATCTCTTGACCAGTAGCCTACTTTTGTTGCGTTTGCTGATTCTCTATGGTACACAAATACAGTATAGCCTAGTATAATCACATATCGGAACAACAGGACGTCGGACTAATGGGATGTCAGACCAATGACATGGACCCGCACCTGCTTCACTTTATCAGAATCAACCTTTGCAGAGTTAATGTTCACATATTGTACTATGATGTGATAGAGGTTTAGAGCTGCAGCTGCATCATTCCAAAGGGATACTCATCCTGAAAATGCTTCTTTTTTTTTTAGGCAAACCTCAAAATGTTTCATTTGTGCTGTGTGCCATCTTCATTTACTCTTCACATATAACACATATACTGATATTTACACATCTTAACAAATCTCACAAGTGTTCCCTTTACCATGACAACAAAAGTATTCAAATAGACCTTGTAGCTGCAGAGATATTTCATTTCGTTATGGGTATGCAATTTTTGAGCAGAGAAAAATAGGCTTAGGGTTAACTTACTTTTTCTTACAGGCTTATGGTTAATTAGTGTGTCTGTGTGTGCATGTGTCTGTGTGCGTGTGTATACTCACGCTTGATCGTGTTGATGATTTTGTGTTCTCCATATTATTATGCTCATGTTGATGACTAATGCTCATACTTTATTTTTATATGTTTATGCGACCTATGTTATATTATTTTCTTTTATCTGTTGTCTTTCAATGTAAATCACTTTTGATCACTCTATCTTTGTTGTGCTTGGCATCTATCTGCCATCAATCAGGCAGCAGTAGACACCTCCCAAGGTCAGCGCTAGGTCAATACTACACATAATTCAGCACTTTGTCAACAGGCATCACCACCAGTGTGTCTCCATCAGATGCACATTCATCCCACTGCAATGATGTATTGTAGCTGACAGACAAAGAAGTACACTTACTTAAATCTAAAGCAAATATTATTAGCTATATTATTATCTTAGCCAGCATGTTAGGCTGGTGGAGCAGGATAGAGAGGACCAGAATAATCAGCTCCTGTGATGGATGCAGAGGAGGCTCTGCTGCAGCTGGCAGGCCGGGGCTGCCACTTAGTGTACATTATTTATCCAGATTATTCACAGGGCTGCATTCAGCCAGCAACAGACGCGAGTAAGGAAACTTGTGCTGATCCTCTGCTGACCGAGCCAAAATCACAATACATGCAAACAAAGCCAGTAAAGAAAAGCTTCGGATCAAGCAGTCATTAAGTGATTCTGTTTGGAGAATGTGGCGCTGATAATATCTTTTTGCAAATATGCCACAGATTGTGTTTTCCTTTTTTACTACATCACTGCAAAATCTAAGAGTCAAAAACATATGAAAAAATCTGGGTTTGATATATTTCTATCTTTGTGGAAGAGGTAAGATTTATACAGACATGACTGGTCACAGAAAGGGGCGCTACTACTTTTGACTCTAACTGCAGGGTCATATTTACTGTACAGACATGACAATGGTCTCACAGCATAAATAAATATGACAAAAAAAAACTGCAGTGCAGGAATCACATACATATAATATGAATTTCAAAACTGCAAATCAGGACACAAATCCAGCATTACACTGGAGCAGAGCAGGCTGGTGTGGATTGAGTTGTGAGCGGAGGAGAAGAGCAAGTAGCAGAGCGAATGAAAATGACAGCTTCATGCCCCCATCACCCTGGCAGAGCGAAGACTGATGAGCTGCTTTTTCCCACCAACCTCTGTCTCCATCCGTCATCTCCTTTTAAACTGATTTGCCGGAGAGAACATGTCTCTGTCATCAATTACAGGGGATTTTACCACAACAAAGCTGATCAGATAAAAATATTTCAGAAGTTTGCTCTCCTCCAGTGAACATGTCAAGCATCCCTCCCCGCTGCGAAACCGCATGAATAAACTGATTTCCAGGATTTTCAAAGCGGTTGTGTAACAATCTGCCGCAGAGCTCAGATTAGACTTGTTTATTCATAAAGTATGATTTCCCTCCCTCCTTTACAGTAACACAGACACACACACTTGTGCCAACATTAGCTACGTGTGGTAGATCAGCTCCAGCAATGCTATCATTCTTAGCTACTGATGGGCCATTATTACAGCCAATTACATGATGATCTGATAATCTGATTTGATTTCTGACTCAGAACTATGATTTTATTATGTTAACATGTTCATTTTTATTCTGCAAGGTGAATGCTGATGTGACATGCAGATTAAGAACATAGGATTATTGCTGACGGTATTATCAATATAATTAATTGAAAGAGTCTGAATGGATCTTTGGGAAATTCATTTAACAATACTGATGTCAGTTTGATGAAGGTGCCTGAGCCGAGTTCCCAATGAAAGCTTTGTAGTGGAACTAACCTGAATAAACACAGTAACAATTAAAGCTGCACTGATCAATGTTTGTGTTAACAATGGATTAAATGGTGGTCTAATGGAAAAGGTGTGCCCGTGATGATCACAGACACTAATCCCCAATTCTTCAGCTCCCCTCAGCTCTGCAGAACATTTTAGCCTCTTTGAGCTCATTGTTTTGGTTTTTATATTCTGTGGTTTGGTAACACTTTACAATAAGGTACACAAAATTAGAGTAGTTACTGACGAACTATTGAGTGGTAACTGACAGGCCCCGACTGGCCCACGGGAGAAGCCGGTGGCCTGGCCCGCAAGTGGTCTGCTCTGGCCTGCCTGTCTGTTTTTTTTTTTTTGTTGTTTTTTTTAAGGTGCGCTCTGCAGCGCAGCGCAGGTGGCCATGCCGGCTGGCAGAGAGCCCGTCCGCTGTCAGAAATGATAGGTGCTTGTCAGCATTTGTCACAGCAATGGGTCAAAAGGGTATTTTTTTTGTAGATTGAAGGCGTGATTAGTTTGTTTCGCTTTCCGCCCACACCCGCCCCCAAATCAGCGCGCCTGTAAACTGAAAGCAGCTTGGTTGTGGAGAGTCAGGTGGAGCTGAGAACAGAGGGTGTGTATGTGTGCCTGTGTGTGCAGACTGTGCAGTAGGAGTTCTGCAGCTCAGCAGCGCCGTTACAGTGGACCACGAAAAGAGGACAGGTGGAGCTGAATGGGAGAGAGATAAAAAAAAAAGGGCCATTTAGGAGGAGACGGCCAAATGTCATAAACTTACAGACAAAATAATATAATCATGTTGTTTAGTTCAGCATAATACCCATTCATATAGGAGTCTTGGTTTATTGAGGGGCACATTTGGTGAGGGTAGGGAAGAGAAAAGCACTGGACTGGAGGACTATGAGTAGGGTTGCTGTTACAGTTGTGTTTAATAGAGTTGTTGTGTGATTTTTGGTGATTTTTGGTGATTACTTAGCCCATACGTGTGTCCGTGTGCATGTGTGTGCGCATGTAATGTGTGGATTGGGTGGCCTGGGTGGATATATGACTCCCGGCCTGAATTTTTGTCCCAGTCCGGCCCTGGTTACTGAGGAACTAAGGTACACAAAATTAGAGAAGTTACTGAGGAACTAATGACGAGCAGATGAGGAACAAATGAGGAACTAATGAGGAACGAATGAGTAGTTACTGAGGAACTAAGGTAAACAAAATTAGAGTAGTTACTGAGGAACCAATGAGGAACTAATGATGAACTAACTATTAGTTAATGGTCAGTTCTTCATTAACTCATGATCAAATTTCAGAGGAGCAGTTACTGAGGAACTAATGAGGAACTAAGTATTAGTTAATGGTCAGTTCTTCATTAACTCATGATCAAATTTCATAGAGGAGTTAATCACGACTTAGTCTGAGTGGGCGGAAGTTCGCTGCAGAGATCAGCCTCTCACTGGACGGAACGAGCCACCTGCTGAAGTCCCGCCCTACCACCTCCGGTTCTCATAGTCAACAAACATCCTTTACTAACTTTTGCGGCGTTTGATCCTGCGGGGATGTAGCCATTTTTCTGCCATGGTTCGCGTCCTTTTGTGGGCGTGTTACACCAAAATCTGTTTCCCCCCGGCAATATTTTTGCAAGCCACCGTTGCTGTGGCACCGCCCAGAACGATTGTGATTGGTTGAAAGAAATACAAGCAACCGGGGCATTTTTTCTCCAATCTTAAAGTGAGAGTCGACCCAGCCAGACCTTTCTTTTCTTGAGAAAGGTCTGGTGAGCGAGACTAATCACGACTTAATAATTAGTGAACTAGTTACTTCATCAGTACAGAATCATGACTCAATAACCTGTCCATTAGTTAACCTTTTTATGTCCTAAAGTAAAGTGACACATAATGAGTAGTCTTTCATTACTTCATCATCATCTTTACAATTAGTTCCTTAACAAAAATAATCAGACAGCAGGATTCTTGAGAAGAGTTTTATTCATTATTTTCAGACCACATACACATTAATATGACCATCCATGTTATTCTGTACGATGATGCCTTAGAAATAAATATGATAGTGTGTCACATTTTAGGTAGGCTAAGCTTAAAGAATTTATCATGGGGACTGCGTGTAAAGTACTGTATACTGATCACACCGTTGTTCACAGTACAGTTGTTTGAGGTAACTACTCTAATTTTGTGTACCTTAGTTCCTCAGTAACTACTCATTAGTTCCTCATTTGTTCCTCATTAGTTCCCCAGTAACCACTCTAATTTTGTGTACCTTAGTCCCTCAGTAACTATTCATTCGTTCCTCATTAGTTCCTCAGTAACTACTCATTCGTTCCTTATTAGTTCCTCAGTAACTACTCTATTTTTGTGTACCTTATTGTAAAGTGTTTTGCCATCTTATTTTTAGCTAATTATTAGCTAGCTATAGCTAATAATTTTAGCTAGCTAGCAATTCAGTCGTGGAGACTTGAAGGCGCGGCTGCGGAGGCAGACTGACAGTGAATGATTGAAGAAGCAGAGGGGAAAGCGGGCCTCATTTCCCCTTTGAGGGCGTGGCTTTCAGATTATGACATGTTGCCCTCTAGGATAATTAAAATTATTAAACCATCATCATTCAGAATGTATATATATATATATATATATATAGTAACAAAATTAATGATGTCTTTGTTTATATTTGTTTTTGGCAGTAAAAGTTGAATATCCCCATTGACCAAAAAGTAAACATCCATGTTGACTGGACTGACCACCCCCCTGTATCTGCATGAAATTGTTTGGTCCTACCTTAGCGCACTGACGGTGACAGTGCCTAGTAGCAGTCAGCAGTTGTGCTAGAACACTATGGTCATCATCATGCTACTGAGTACTAAAAGAAAATTCGGTTTTCACAAAAGGAAAGAGAGAAAGGAGAGAGAGGCAAAAGAAAGGGTGTCAATATGTGAGCCAGTTCTTCTCCAAGAAAGGTGGGTAGCCTATAGTCTGAGTGGTAGAAATGAACCTGTTAGCTTAATGTCCATAGTGAAATAAGCTAGCTACAGACTAGTGTTAGCCCACATTTCACTCCTTTTTACCTACATTTAATCAGTGCAGGTAAATGTTTAGCAAAGTATTCATATTAAATCAGTTGTCCCTGCCCCTTTTACCAGACTCAACATCAGATGAGTCAGAAGCAGCAGTCCTGTCTCCCCATAACCTTACCCATCCCCATCCCATTGAAGAAGGTAAGCAACATTGTGTTGAATGACATGCCAGTTAGCATCATTGCAGGGAGTCTGTGGGAATTTCTCTCTCTCTCTTGCTCTTTTTTACCATTACAAAATAAATAAATAAATAAATAATGACAGAAATTCAAACAAATTATTTTTCCACATAATGATTATTATGAAACCAGCCTACAACTGTCTGTACTGGATGCCTGACAGTTGGAAACATTAAAGGACAACTTCGGTATTTTTCAACCTGGGCTCTATTTCCCCATGTGTATGTGTGTGTGTGATTCATGGGTACCACTCGTTCTAAAATTGGTTCAGTATTGAGCCGTGGAACAAGCTAAAACGGTAATGGGGGCAAACGCGTCCTGTATAAACGTGCTTTTTTTCGCCACTGACCGGTTCAGATCACTAGTGCTATCTCTGTAGATAGCATACTGTAGCGGTCCTGGGGCAGTGGTGAGTGTGAATGAGTGGAGTCAGCTGTCAGTCAGTGTTGGAGCAGAGAGGCGGATGTGTCCCTGCTCGGTATTGTCAATGAGTATGTGTGTGTGAAGTGTGTGTTACGCTAGAAGAGTCAGAGTCTTATACGTGCTACCCCCTGGAGTGTTACTGGAGTTTTTGGAGTGCTCAAATAAACGGGCCTTTTTCCCAAACACAAGAACAGGATGTCACGCAACACCCCGTGAGTTACAGCTTTCACAGGCTGCCTTTGTCGGACGACGAGATGCTGAAGTTGTGGCTAGTTGTGCTACAAATGGATGCTAACACTCCTCTCCAGACACTGCGCCTTGCAGACCATCGGGTCTGCAGTGCTCACTTCTCCTAAGATGACTACTGCCAGCTGAAGAAGAGAAGACATCCAATCCTGAAACACCTCTTTCTCAAGAAAATGGCTGCCCCACGAGTTGAGAGAGCTACAGACACAGTGGAGCAAAGCTCGTGACATCACACAGCCCAGAGGTAAGGGAAAGGCTAAGTTAGCATGCTATTTACAGAGATAGCACTGGCAATCCGAACCGGTCAGTGGCGAAAAAACAGCTCAGTTCAAAAATCTGCTGTTTTCATTACTTTGAGATGATGATCTTAATTTATTTTGATTGAAAAGTTAATGTATATTCAAGTTTTTTTTGTTTAAGTCTTTCATTAATGTTAAGAAAATTTTCCATTTTGGGATTTTACAATAAAAATTACATTTAGACTGTAAAAGATGGCCTTTAGCACATTTTTTTATGGCGGCTTGTAATGTTGCATGAAACAGTGAATTGCATACTGTATGCAGACTGTTGCATGTACAGTACAACTCACTAGCAGTAAATATTATACTGGTAGTACTGAACTACAAGAAGCAAGACAGTTGCAAGCCTTCAGGGTTAGAGTTATGTAAAGCTTTTAATGGGTCAGTTAGGTCCTAGAGATGTGGTGACAACAGCTGCACAGGGGGGGCCCAGTGTGATTTTTTTTCATGGGGCTCAAAATTCCTGGCGGTGCCCCTGAGCGCAGCAGTCCCTCCCAGCTGCAGTCAGAGCAGGAGCACCCCTCCGTGTCCAGACTGCAAATGAATCACGCATGCCTGAAGCCGCCGCTGGCTGATCCCGCTCTGGCTTATAGTCAGGGCTGGATGTAAATGGAAAATTTTCTTTGTCTAAAATAAATCCCTGCATTTGACTCACACAGCTTCAGACACGCGTGTGTGTGCCTCTCTATGACATAAGCTAAACATCTAGCTGGCTAGCTCATCATATCTCAGTCTCAACTATACACTCAAAAATACAGAAAGGAGTGGGAATCAAACCCTGAATTCAAAGGCTGGTTGAAGCTGGTTATTGGAGATGATACATGGGCATACTGCCTGCCTGTATTGTAAGGCTGATTTCTATGCCAAACTTAGTGATGTAAAAAAAACACAAACAAACAAAAAAAAAAAACATGACAACTCCTTATAACAGTTCCACTCCAAACAAGCTGCCATTTATGGTTAAAAAAACTGACTCTGCAAAAACGCTGAGGCCACCATGGCTCACTGTTTCATGCTGGGATGTGATCATATTGGAAAAGCATGTAGAGCTGCTTTCTCAGACTCCACAGCTGCTACCCACTTCAAAATGCACAGGTCAAAGTGCACAGAAATTATTAATGAGTGAGTTAGTGTTCTAGCGTCATACTTTCTGATAAAGTTGGTCGCAGATGTGAGTGACCAGCGTTTCAGCCTCCTCCTCCATGAGTCCACGGATGTAAGCGTTGGGTTGTGATAAAGCAGACAATTAATGTCAACATTTCTGGGGCTTGTTGAGTTGGATGGAGGAGATGCCAGATCCATAGCCCATGCTGTTGTGGCTATCCTGAGAAGTGTTGTGTTAAAAAAGAGAAAAGATGGGGACTGACAATGCCTCTGTCATGACGGGGATTAACAATGGGGTCCATAAAGTGCTGCACCTGTGCCAGAAGAAGACTTTGAGCAGCCTTTAACTACAGACAGGCAAGTTTTACATTATAGAGAATTACGAACATGTCTCAGTAGATATTACACAGTGTTATGGAGTATAACACTGACTATATTGATGCCTTGGTTGCTAATTATAATTATGTGCTATTTTAAGATTGATCTGCCTACTACTGTTAATACAAGTTTCTCATTCCTTCCCTTCCCCACAAGGCAAGAGGGAGACTGCCTGCTGGTCTTCAGACCCGACTCTATAACAAAGAAGCATGTCAGAAGTCGTCTAGAGATCGACATAGGATCATTCATGTTCTCTATGAAGCAGTCCACAATGTACTGTAAGTCAGTGTTGTCACAGTTGTCTTTTAAATGGCAGTTTGTTGGTAGAGTATAATTAGCTTTATTCATAATTTTATCTTTCTCACAGATATCCCACTAATGCAGAATATGTGCAAGTAGTTAAAGCACTTTTTGTGAAGTATCCTCTCCTTTAGGATCTGGAGGGAAACAGCTACGGGAGTCACAAAATTTGTTAGTTTTGATATTATGCTGCTGGTTATTTTCTGATGTAATGATCTGAAGTGCTAAAAGTTTCTGGGCTGAACTCGCACTTGTTCAGTAAGTTTATCTTTCTGATGTAATCTTGAAGATTCACCAGCAAATCTACACTGAAGAAAAGCCTTACCTCAGTGACCAGTGTGGAGTGTGTTTTAGGACATTATAATGTTTTAAGGAAGGACTGCATTAGATGAGTAGCCTAACATGAAAATGAGCTTGTTATTTTATGTACGGTTTGTTTTTTTTGTTTTTTTTAAGAGATGTATATGTTTACATGCAAACAAGAGGGTGAGACACCTAGGTAAAACAGTACATTTTATTTCAGGGGTAATGAATTTTACTAATTGACTATTTTCCCTTTTCCTTTTACAGTATTTACCAATTTGAATTAAGTTGTAACCCCTGGACAGGCATACATTTTTTTATATGGACATATTTTATTTATAGCAGTATTTTGTTTTGCTCTGCTACATATCCACACTGGAGAGAAGCTTTACCTTTGTCACCAGTGTGGAGAGGGTTTCAGGCAATTAGGGCACTTGAAGGTTCACCAGCTTATCCACAGTGGAGAGAAGCCTTACCACTGTGACCAGTGTGGAAAGAGTTTCAGGCAGTGACACCAAAGTGACTCAGATCGGAGGCCTGTAGTACGAAGCCGGTTAAACTAACCAAAGATATCTTTTCATTATCTGGCTCAACCAACCCTAACAATTGTAATCAAGTTAAGGTCACACAGCGGTGGTTATCAACTTGGTAAATCAACCCAATTTTTCCAAATCTAGTTATAAACACTTAACATAAATCCCCACACACTGAACTGAGTTAGTGTGATCTTATTATCACAGTAACTCAGTTCAGTGTGCGGTGATTTATGTTAAGATTTGAGATGCTCCTGCGGCCGACCAGCACAGACTGGCTGTGCAGAGGGATTTCTGCTTACTAGTTATAAAAGCATTAATGTAAAAGGGGATGTGTTTGCAGCATGTCGCCAGTTGGAGCCATGGCAAAGTGCCACAGAGCAGCGTACCTTACAAGTGAGGAGCAGACAATCATCCTGAACAAATATGAAGAAGTAGGAATGTAGTCCTCCTAAATGGGCCATTTATGTTTTTTCAGGTGGAGGACTGAGATGATGAGACGTTGTCCATGTGCTTGGAGTTTTGGGGGTACAATTTAGTCCTTTGTTACCAATTTTATGCAGTTTTCAATCTGCCCATGTTAACACAGATGGTGTAAGTGTGGACACTCATCTTTAATAATTTGATGGTGGTGGACTGCACATCCGATGAATAACAGTTTCAATAGTCCGTCCACCAGCTACACCTTAGAAACCATGTTTAAACTGTTTATAGAATAAATGTGCACTGAGGGATTGAGGAAGAGCCTTAGTCCCTGCGGAGAACTTGTGCCGGCGCTGGAAAGACAGTTTCAAGGTGGTCAAGCACAAGAGAAATCCCCACTGGCCAAAATAAACGCTGAAGCAAGAGAGGAAATGCTGGCAAAAGATTTACCAGGTGAACTTCTGTTTTATTTTAATTTATAGTGAATGTAAATAATCAAATACAAATTGTGGTCAGTACATTTAAGTGCTTTTGTAGAAAATGTATCTTCAGTTTGAGTTTTTGTGCTTTTGTATAAAATTGCACAGGTAATGGGTAGAGCAGAAAGCTGTTTTTTGTAACATCACAGTAACAGTGGTTACTGGGTTTTTCAGAAAATATACACAGAGTATACAGAAAGTAATATATAGAAAGTATATTTACTAAAAGGCAGTCAAATGGGACTTTCAGTCCCTGGACATGTACAACATCAATGATAAATCGTATGTTACCCTTAGAAACATTTGAAATTTGTAAGGGAATTGTCACTTCAAAATGGAAAAGGTAGAAAAAGCAATTGTTCAAGAGAATGTGTTCTGCTGCACTGATGTGTTTTCCGTTACTTTGGAAAAAAAAAGAAAAAAGAAGTAGCAGCAAGAGGCAGCCTCTGTTTCAACTTGTGTTGAAACTGCGAACTTCAAACTATATACCAGTTTTTAAATTGTGTTGACAGGCCAAGTAAAACCAGACTTATGATAAATAATTAAGGCCATGCTTTTTCCTGAATATTGTCGTCACGTTTGGAGCGCATTTGGTGCAGGAAGAAACAGTAAAAATGGGCTACTCTAAGGAAAGTGCTAGCGAGCAGAAAGTCCTTGCAAGCAATAAAAAAACATGACACCCCCTTTCCTATTGGTGGAAAAATGCACCACATCAACCAATCAAAAAATAAAATAAATAAATAAAAAAACTGGGGCGTCGGTGGCTTAGTGGATAGAGCAGGCGCCCCATGTACAAGGCTGTTGCCACAGCGGCCCGTGTTCGACTCCAGCCTGTGGCCCTTTGCTGCATGTCATTCCCTCTCTCCCCCTTCACACTTAGCTGACCTATCAATTAAAGGCAAAAATGCCCAAAAAATATCTTATCTTATTTTAAAAATAAAATAAAATAAATGGCAACGTGCAGCATTTGGTTGCTGAGGAAGAACAACATTTGTGGGAGTGACGGTGGTGAAAGAGAGACAGCGACAGTGGGCTTTGAGATTTGAGAGACATGTGACATTTAGCGTGTAATGTAGTGTGTTTAATATGTAGTGTAAGAATTTTTTGTTTTGTGTGTCAAAACAATGAAGCGACTACTGAATGTGAGGCACTGCAGCTCTTTGAGCTGGAAGGAGCTGAGGGCGGAGCCAGAGTCTGAGCCAGACAGTGAGGACTTTGATGATGAAGTGGATAATACATATTTTGTTTTGGAAGAGGAGAGATAGGAAGAGGAGCCTCGGACGTGCTACAGAGTGCTACTTGGAGGTCTGCACAGAGGAAGGGATGGTGTGGCACGCCCACCAGGCCCAGATCTCCGGTAGCTCAGGCGGCAGAGCCATGCCTCAGCTCTGAGCCCTGGGAGACCGAGGAGAATGCTGACACTGCCCCAGCAGTAAGTAGGTTCCAGCCACAGAGAACACCAGGAGTCAAGGTAGAGACACTTTCCCCCTCATAGTCCAAAAGACCTTTTTCTATTGTTTTTTGCCACTGACACAGTCAGGACAGTCTGCAGCAACACCAACAAAAATGCTGCAAAAAACAAGGAATTAGGGAAGAAAAACAAATGGACTGACATAGAGATGGAAGATCTATACAAGTTTTTTGGTCTCCTGATGTACATGTCGTTGGTGTCGCTGCCAAGTCTCCAAGACTACTGGAGACAGAACCACATTTTGTCTTTGCCCCTTCCAGCCAAAGTGATGACAAGAGACAGGTTCTAATCCATATTTTGGAACATCCACCTCAGTGATCCTGAGGAGGATGTACACAATGACAGAAAGAAGGGAACCCCAGGCCATGACAAACTGTTTAGAGTCAGGCCTCTTTATGATGACATCCTCAGTGCCTGCCAGGCTTTTTAACACCCAAAGAGGGAGCTGGCAGTGGATGAAAGGATGGTGGTGACAAAAGCAAAAACGGGCATGACACAATATATGAAGGACAAGCCAACTAAATGGGAAATGTTTGTATTGGTCAAGCAGTGGCTACACCATCAGGTTCAGCATGTTCACTGGCAAGACTGTAACTGCAAGTGAGCATGGGCTGCCTTATGATATGGTCATGAACCTTATTCAGCCATCCTTTCTTGGCACTGGGTACCATATTTACATGGACAATTTTTACACCAGTCCCAAACTGTTAATGGACATGGCCAGCATGAGGTTTGGAGCATGTGGCATCTATAGGGAGAGCAGAAAAGGATGCCCCAGAGGGAGGGCAAATGCTCTCACCAAAAAATGCGGAAGAGGATCTGTGAGATGGATCAGACCCACTCGTTTCTGTGAAGTGGATGGACACACATAAAGTGTCTGTGTGCTCCACCATCCATCCTGCAGTGCGGAGAAGGGTGAAGGATGGAGATGGACGCTGGGCTGTGAGAGACATTCTCTGTCCCACACCAATCATGGCCTACAGCAAGAATATGGGTGAGGTTGACCTGTCAGACCAGCTCATTCAATACTACTCCACCCACAGAAAAACTGCTCGCTGGTACAGGACCATGCTGCTGCACTTCCTGGACATTGCCATCATCTAGCACACTGAGATGAGCAGTGCCAAGCAGGTCCAGCCAATGGCACACAAAGACTTCATGGTGGAGCTGGTGTGTCAGCTTTGTGGCATGGACAAGGCAGGTCTTACCCAGAGCAGGAGAGCTGATCACGTCCCTGTGCCCTGTGCTAATAATGTGTAGCATCTCTGTATTGGCAAAAGTGTAAACATTTATATTTGTATACATGATCTAAACAGCTAACTAATGTTAGCTCAAGTGAGTAATCAACAATCCAGTTTTAAAAATCCGAAGAGCATCTGTAAAAATGAACTGTGCAAATTTGTGTGTATTCTTGTATTATCGTGAACTTTGTATTTAATCTCGCCATGCAAAACAGTTGCATCATGTTCAGTGTGAACACAATACATCCACTTAGTGTACTTCACCTGTTATTCTGACAGCAAGTAGATGCAACTTGGGTGTATTTTTCAGGGAAGATTTAGTGATTTGGGGACCCCAGGCAAACGTCTTGATTTACTTTACCCCCTTTTTCTAACTGGAAATGTCGATGGGCTATTTGCAAGTGTACACACACACACGCACACACACACACACACACAAACCAGGACAGGATCTCAAGGCTCAGCTGGAGGGTAAAAGCGGCCCAGTTTGGTGACCTCATAATTGCATCTCTGCTTTTTTTTGCAGATGATGTGGTTCTGTTGGCTTCATCGCATGGTGACCTCCAGCATGCACTGGGGTGGTTTGCAGCTGAGTGTTAAGTGGTCAGGATGAGAGTCAGTACCTCCAAGTATAAGTCCATGGTTCTCTGCTGGATAACAGTGGTGCTGGGCTGTCGTGGTGAAGAGAGAGCTGAGCCGAAAGAAAAAGCCTTCGATCTACATCTCAACCCTCACCTATGGCCATGGGCTGGTAGGAGGCTCCAGGGCAGACCCAGAACAAGCTGGAAGGATTACATATCTCATCTGCCCTGGGAACGCTTCGGGGTCTCCCAGGAGGAGCTGAAAAGCAAAATAAAAATACCCAGTTTTGGGGGCAGAATGCCCGCTGTAAAAGCAGCAATGTCTCTGTAAAAAACAACCTTTTTTGTGACACTAGCCTGACAGGAAACACAGCAATGTCTCAGGAAAAAATAGTGTCACTATCCCTGCTAAAAAAACACATTCAGGGTCTGAAAATGAGGCAGCTGTGACTCAGAGGTAGAGCGGGTTGTCCACCCATCAGAAGATCTTCAGTTCAATCCCTGGCTCCTCCAGCCCACATGTCAAAGTATCCTCAGGCAAGATACTGGGCCCCAAATTGCTTCTGATGATTGTTCCATTTGTGTGTGAGCATGTGTGAATGGATACTGAGTAGCAGCTGGCACAATGCATAGTAGCCACAGCCAGTGTGTGAATGGGTGAATGTGACATTTTGTGTAAAAAACGCTTTGAGTGGTCAGAAGACCAGAAAAATGCTTTTCAAGTGCAGTCAATTTACCATTCAATAGTCAGCGGAAAAGCAGCATTGACTTGCTCATAAAGTACTGGTTCACATATTTGTTGGTCTCAAACAGTGGTCTGCAGCTTGGAATTTCTTGGCGTGATAGTGCAACAAAAAGCTGTTCATTTTTTTTTACTGAGACATTGCTGCCTTTCCAGCACATAACCATAACCAAATGCACATGTGGAAATTGCAGGACGTTAAAAGTGCAGCATTGCTGAAAAGTAAAGAAATGTAAACTTTCAGTGTACCCACTACATAATAATGTACAGATGTCATGTATCTGTGGTTTGCCGAAACATACGATGCCAACATTTTTTCTGGCAAGTGGGTTGCACTGATACTGCCGATAATGGTCCTGCAGTATAGAAATCTGTGAAGGTGACAGAGGCAGCTTTAGCGATTTAAAAAACAAATTCTAAAATCAGAAAAAATACAACACGTCTTGTCTTCAGCAGTATATAAAATACAGATTCAAAAGCACGTATGGTTCTTTAAGGGCAAGTGTTGCTTTAGTATATAAAGTTAATTTTAGATAAGGTTCAGATGTACTGATCAACAAAATCTTGGTGTCCTGTGATCAGATGATATTGTATGTTTGCTGAAGTGACTAAACTCTATAAACTGTATAATTTACTGGTCTGTGAAAGAATAGATAAGAGTGCCCTCTAGGGGAGAGTGCTTGTCCACACCTCTACATATGACCAGCTCAACCAACAGTCTGCACTGGGCTTTTGGAATGATCTTGTATATCAGGGGGTGGTTAAAATACTGAAAAACTTTCTTGAAGATGGAGCTGTAATTGCAGTAATCATGACAGGGCCATAAACTTTTATTCATAGATTTTTATGCCATCTGATTTAACTACAGTTAACACTGTGGTGTATATAGCCTGCTGTATCTTCAGTCCTACAGGTTTTCTCTTCATCCAGGAGATGTCAGTGCTGTCATTTAGAACAAGGAAACAGAGGCACAGATCCTCTGAATGGGTGCTGTGGATAAATGGATCAGTGAGAAAGATAATCCCTCCTCCCGAGCTTTTGTCATGATCTTGAAAACAACAAAGGATACAGAAACAACTGAACAAATTTAATGTAATATCAGTCATCTGCCTTTTGTACTTTAGGCACTGTACTTTTTAATCACATAATTGTTTTTTTTCTTGAATGTGACAAAATGTCACTGATCATCTTTGCAATGAGTTTTCAGGTGCAATCACTGCGTGCCAAGTAAAATAAAATACTTGATGTTTGAATTCTAATAACAGAGCAAAACACACTAATAATGCAGCATAACAAGACAAGCTAATGTGACATAACACTTCCTCTTTACTTTGTGGGTCTTGGCCTCAGCAGAGATCAGTGAGGGCTTGGTGAGTCCTGGCCAGATCGATCACTCTATCTTTGTTGTGCTTGGCATCTATCTGCCATCAATCAGGCAGCGGTAGACACCTCCCAAGGTCAGCGCCCAGGTTGTCAATACTACACATGATTCAGCATTTTGTCAACAGGCAGCACCACCAGTGTGTCTCCATCAGATGCACATTTATCCCACTGCAATGATGTATTGTAGCTGACAGACAAAGAAGTACACTTACTTAAATCTAAAGCAAATATTATTAGCTATATTATTATCTTAGCCAGCATGTTAGGCTGGTGGAGCAGGATAGAGAGGACCAGAATAATCAGCTCCTGTGATGGATGCAGAGGAGGCTCTGCTGCAGCTGGCAGGCCGGGGCTGCCACTTAGTGTACATTATTTATCCAGATTATTCACAGGGCTGCATTCAGCCAGCAACAGACGCGAGTAAGGAAACTTGTGCTGATCCTCTGCTGACCGAGCCAAATTCACAATACATGCAAACAAAGCCAGTAAAGAAAAGCTTGGGATCAGTGTCTTAACCCAAATATGCCACAGATTGTGTTTTCTTTTTTACTACATCACTGCAAAATCTAAGAGTCAAAAACATATGAAAAAATCTGGGTTTGATATATTTCTATCTTTGTGGAAGAGGTAAGATTTATACAGACATGACTGGTCACAGAAAAACGCCCTACATGATGTGGTGATTCTTGGGCGTCTGGACCAGGTTTGAAAATATTGCAAACCACTAACATTTGCATGTTCCATATAAATCATATCAATGTTTTTAAAAGGATGTAGTGTACATCTCCAGCCTCTGTTGTCATCTCTCCTGTGGCATCAGCTGTCAATTACTGTCACTTTACCACTGTCCCAAATTCCTAAAGACCTTAACATAAATGTATATCTCCAACAACATGCAGGTATAATACACTGAGAACTAAGATAAGTGTGTTGAGGCAGACAGTGTAGGGTTCACATCACATTTTCACTGCAACGCTCTGGGATTTTTGGGCAGGATTCTGATAAACTCCCATAAAACCAAGTATGGGTCCAGGAGCATTAAGTTCTTATCAAGTTAAATGGCCTAATATCAACATATTAGGCTTTCAATACCATTCCCCAGCCACAGAGGGCGTGTAAAGACTGGAGGGCAAATTAGAGCATGAGAGGAGCGCTGATGCTTCAGGAGCATGAAAAAACAAGTAACCAAAAAAAAAAAACAAAAAAAAAAAACCCAGCAGGAATTCAGTTGCAAAGCTTTGTCCAACAGTAACAACAGAGTTAGGGGGTTTGTGAAAGGCTTCTGTAAATGGACAATTTGGGAAAATGTCATGCTGTTTAACTCTAAAAGAAAAAAAATAACTAACTGTCTCCAGCTTGAAATTAACTGTACAGACATGACAATGGTCTCACAGCATAAATAAATATGACAAAAAAAAAAAAAAGATTGCAGTGCAGGAATCACATACATATTTCAAAACTGCAGATCAGGACACAAATCCAGCATTACACTGGAGCGGAGCAGGCTGGTGTGGATTGAGTTGTGAGCGGAGGAGAAGAGCAAGTAGCAGAGCGAATGAAAATGACAGCTTCATGCCCCCATCACCCTGGCAGAGCGAAGACTGATGAGCTGCTTTTTCCCACCAACCTCTGTCTCCATCCGTCATCTCCTTTTAAACTGATTTGCCGGAGAGAACATGTCTCTGTCATCAATTACAGGGGATTTTACCACAACAAAGCTGATCAGATAAAAATATTTCAGAAGTTTGCTCTCCTCCAGTGAACATGTCAAGCATCCCTCCCCGCTGCGAAACCGCATGAATAAACTGATTTCCAGGATTTTCAAAGCGGTTGTGTAACAATCTGCCGCAGAGCTCAGATTAGACTTGTTTATTCATAAAGTATGATTTCCCTTCCTCCTTTACAGTAACACAGAAACACACACACTTGTGCCAACATTCGCTACGTGTGGTAGATCAGCTCCAGCAATGCTATCATTCTTAGCTACTGATGGGCCATTATTACAGCCAATTACATGATGATCTGATAATCTGATTTGATTTCTGACTCAGAACTATGATTTTATTATGTTAACATGTTCATTTTTATTCTGCAAGGTGAATGCTGATGTGACATGCAGATTAAGAACATAGGATTATTGCTGACAGTATTATCAATATAATTAATTGAAAGAGTCTGAATGGATCTTTGGGAAATTCATTTAACAATACTGATGTCAGTTTGATGAAGGTGCCTGAGCCGAGTTCCCAATGAAAGCTTTGTAGTGGAACTAACCTGAATAAACACAGTAACAATTAAAGCTGCACTGATCAATGTTTGTGTTAACAATGGATTAAATGGTGGTCTAATGGAAAAGGTGTGCCCGTGATGATCACAGACACTAATCCCCAATTCTTCAGCTCCCCTCAGCTCTGCAGAACATTTTAGCCTCTTTGAGCTCATTGTTTTGGTTTTATATCCTGCTACTTTACTATTTGGTTCAGTCTCATGGCTCTCATCAGTCTTGTTTCAAGCTGCAGCAGCCAGCTGTGTTCAGCAACCCATCAGGTAAACCCACCCGGTGAGCATTTTTCCATCGAAAAGATGTTTAAAAAAACGACTACAATCACCAGTGAAAAGATGTTCAGAACTGTTTCATAAGTGATTTTTTTTTACTGGCTATTTTAAGACATTGATTGAACTAGGGCTGTAGTGTCCTGGTCGACTAGTCGATTATTTGGTCAATATGCTCTTGTCCGACCAAATTCTCATTGGTCGAATAATCGCCGTGTTACTTTCATAAGGAGGAAAGTGCTACATCAACAGCTTTTCAGGATTAATCCACTATTTCCTGCGCTGGGGGGGACAGGCTAAGTTACCTGTGTTATTGACAGAAAGTTGAACTCGCCCACCCTACGCTCAGCGTCACGGTGACGCAAACCTGTCAGTTTCTGACACCATATCCCTCAGTGGATGGAGGGATAAGATAAGAAACAATAAATTGTGAAGACAGTAAAGCCTCCACTAAAATAACATTTTAAGTCTTGTGTGTGATTTATCCTTCAGGGATTTATACTTCGGGATTTATCCTGGCTTCATATGAGCAGAGGAAATCTCCGCTCGTTGCTAGGCTGATGTATACAATGTAAAATGCCAAAGGCTGGCGCTAATATCATTAGCATGTTGTATTGGTGGTCCAGATAAAGACGAATGTTTGTCTGTCAATTCTGCGATTTATGGTGAAGCCAATCTGTGTACTTGTGGTTTAAATTGTCCCTATTAAGCCATGTTCAATGTGTGTTTTGAGTCAACTAAACTTTACAGCACTTAAACACAGTCCTCCACCGCCAATTTTGGATGGTGTAACTGCAGAGTGACACACCACCACACTGTAATTGCAGAAATGCACAGCTAAGAATAAAATATTATATTGCACAGTACTATTCTCTATGTTGTTTGTATGGGGAACTGCCCATTGGTCTGACAGCCCATTGGTCCGACATCCCATTGTTCTGACCATATTAAACCGATTGTTCCGAAGTCCCATTGTTCCGAAATCATCATGATGCCCTGTGGTTAAACTCTGGTTAGGTTTAGGCACAAAAAACACTTGGTTAGGGTCAGGAAAAGATCATGATGTAGGTTAAAATGAAAAAGAAAGTGACAAACACATAAGCCGTGAGCCTGCTTCGCCTCAAGCCTTTCCCAGCTGACCCAGAGCAGGTCGCGGTGCACCATCAAGGCAGAAATACGCCCGCCGGGAGCCGTTCAGCACCGCGGACTGTCGAACTAATGGGATGTTGGACCGATGACATGGACCCGTTTGTATGTTGCTGTAAGCCAAATGTTTTGGCCCTCTTGTTTGCACATCACTTTACTGTAACATTATTAACTCTCTTTCCCATCTGCTCCCCCCCAATAACATTCAATTTTACAGGCTACAGCAACAGTCCATTAGGGCTGTCAAAAAAAAACAAAACTGAAGTTCGAAATATATTTGAATATATATATATATATTTTTTTTATAAGTTCGAACCTAAATTTGATAATTCGTATATCATTAATAATTAATTAATACTATTAATAATGTTGTATATCACAGCGAATCCCGTTCGGGCAGAGATGGCTCGTGCACAAGCCGGGCCAGAGAGGGATACAGCAACGGGGGGAGAGGCGCCGACGGAGAAGCCAGCTGCGCCAACACCACCCACTGCGCTCTCCGCAATGTGTGACCTGCTGCTTCCCTGCCTACCCTTTTTGAAGAAGAGATGAAACGTTACCAGAATGAAACACCACCACGAGTCGATCAGGATCCATTCTTGTGGTGGAAAACTACGCACTGAAGTATCCGAACATTGCTCAAATAGCGAGGCAGAAGTTGGTCATACCTGGCACTTCAGTGAGGTCAGAACGCGTGTTTTTATGCGAGTGTCATGTTCATATTGCGCCAGCAATAAGCATTTTATTTTTTGTGGATTTTTTGTAAAAAAATAAATAAATAAATAAATAAAAATAATAATAATAAATTCAAATATTATTCGAACTCTACTAAATTAATTCGAAAATATTCAAACTCAATTTCATGGTGCTTTTGGCAGCCCTACAGTCCATAAAGCCAATTACAGGAGCAAGCCAACATTACACACGCACAGTGAAAATAGTCTGGCAACATGTTTTCTGTTGGTCCACACCGCATCACGCTACAAGCTAACACGCTAACACCAAGCTAGCATGCCAGAACAGCTGCCTAGGCCGAATCGTGAGTGGCATGAAAATAAAACTGATAGTGCTCATTTCTGGTATTGAAATAGAGTAACACAGGTACTTAGTATAAAGTTAGCGTGAAGACTCACGTTTATTTCATAAGCTCCTTCTCCTCGGTTCAAGAGTCCTGGTGGGCCACAAAACGTCTGTACATTTGCAATGATCAAAGCTCGGCTAAGTATGTGCTCATGCACATTACAGCAGTAAGCGCAAGTTATTATTGTACATTACTGACTGTACAGAATGTCCAGATATGAAACTGAAAATGCCCTGAAAGCTTCTCTCTAGCAGCTTTTACAGCAGGCAACATAGTCCCATATGTATAACATTTTATATTAAATATCATATGTGTTGAAATTAGGTCTTCTTGTAAACCACATTTAACCCACCAGTGCAATATAAATTTGGAGAAATACCTGCATACTTATCAATATCATCTCTCTTGTAACCCACAACTTAACATATTATCAACATAATCAAACTTTTTTTTTTGTGACATGTTGATATTTTAACAATATTGTAGCTGGTTGAAAAGACAGCAAAAAGAGGTCTTAGACCCTTACACCAAAAATCAACCAACTTTCAACAAGGAATCAACGTTAAAATTCTGGTGTTCACTAGACATTATCTGCCAAAAATCAAGTTAGCGACTAGTTTGTGAACACGGTGGATCTTCACACTAGAACACTGCGCTCAAAAAATGCAGGGTACTTGTGGTTACTGAGTCCCTCAAAGCAGAATTGGAGCCAGAACTTTCAGCTGTCAAGCTCCTCTCCTGTGCAACCATCCTCCAGTTTCTATCCAGGACGCAGGCACCATCTTCACATTTAAAAGTAGGCTTAAGACTTTCCTCTTTGATAAAGCTTACAGTTAGGGCTGGCTCAGGCGTGGCTTCAAACATGACCATTACTATTTAAGCATAGACTGCTGAGCGACTTCCTATACACTAAGCTTCTCTCTCCTCCTTCTCTCTCTATCTCTGTCTGCATGCATTCACGTCCTATCGATGTTACATGTTACTAATTTGGCCTTTCCCTGGAGCTTTGGTGCTTTCTCACTTTGCGGGTTTCTTGGATCGTGGAAGCACTGGCTGTTATTCCTGCTTGACACCCACTGCTACTGTTATAATTAGTCATACTTCTATTACCATTACTGCTATCATTGCTGTTAATATTACACTATAATAGTTATTTCTTTTTTTTCCAATAAAGCTTATAGTTAGAGCTGGCTCAGGCTTGCTTTAAACCATTCCCTAGTTAGGCTGGTCCACTATTAACAGTGTTTTATTATATCCATTGCTATAGTTAATATCATTAATCATATCTCTATTATTACTACAGTTATTATTATTGTTGCTGTGCATCTGTCATTTTCTTTCTCAACCCACCTGTAGCAGATGGCGTTCCACTATAAAGTCTTCTGCTCAATGTTTCTGCCTGTTATAAAGGAATGTGCTTGCTTTCAGTGGAAATTTGTTTGAATTGTTGGGTCTCTGTAAAGTCTCTGACAAGTCCGACCAGACTTGAGATCGTGGAGTACTTGGCAGTTAAAAAAAAAAAAAAAAAATTATCTCCAGCAGATGGTAGAGACCAAAACAGAGCTGACACAGAGTAAATATTGGACTTATTCACTGACTTCAGATGAATGTTACAGTTGCTCCCTGTCTGAAGGATATCTAAACAGGCAACTGTTTTCCAACACATTCGCCTTATCAGCTTTACTAGGTGATAATACTGTATTTTAGTTGTGTTTACAGCTTTTTCTGCTGCCCCCAAAGTATATCACAAAACTTTTATGTAGCTTTAGAAAAATTATTGTGTGCAGAAATGTCAACATATTCAGTAGAAATAAAATTGACAATCTGTACGTTACACACTCAAGAATATCCGATATCTGTTACCAGGCTATTTACTGGAGAAGACATGGGAAAATGTACAAACTTTTAGACCCACACATGCCCTCCTCATTGAATCTGAAGTTCCATTTGCTCAGAGTACAAAATATTCTTGCAGCTCATATAATGAGCTCCTCTGCACAATCAGATCTGTACTGTACCTTAAGACTTTATTAGGACTGGTTTTCTCTTCTCACAAAACCCTAAATTTATACAAGCACTCTTTATATTAAAATAATTTCTCAAACAGCACACACAACTGTGCAACTGAATGTAGGAGAGAGATATCAACATAAGACAAAGGATAACAAGTATGTTGTCTATTAATCCAAGAGTAAACATGGTGGAAAAATTAGAGTTGTAGTTACTGTATCTTTATTTTTTGCTGTCATACACGTGTCACAGCAAAACTTTCCTGGAATTGTGTGATGGTAGATGTAACAAAAACACCAGGATTACACATTCAGATCCAAGTAATTGTTGGAGGTGAGCAGCACTGACAGGATTACAGTTTCCTAGCAGCACCCCTGACTTTCAATGAAAGATGAGTAAAATTGGACAAAGATTGAATCTGACAAATTGAGCGGCCGAGGTTGAAAGAACAACATTCTGTCGGGCTCTGCTGATTAGATTTGAGGCTGTTGCGGATGGTTACTAAACGACTTTACTATGTTCCCAGTAGAGCTGCTGATTGCCACGGGAAAACTGACTGTGGGTACTTGCATATGTCAGTCCCTAACCCAGACATCCTGAGGTGAGGCATTCATAAAAAATGTACATGTCTTACAGTATCAGCCTTAAACACACAGGATAGTTTCCTCAGAAACATACTCAGCCTGATTTAGCGGAATGGAATTCAGGCTGAAGTAATTGACATATTAAACACTTTTGCAGTGTGTTTTGGCAGTGGTGTGGCCAGATGGGGCCCCTAAAATATTGGGGTGATGCATCAAAACTGAAAGCCATAAATGAATTCCATTATGCTGTTGAAAACTATGTGAATATATAGAGTTAAAGGGATAGTGCACCCAAAAATGAAAATTCAGTCATCATCTACTAATCCAAACAACTTTTTATGTCGGGGCTTCAGGACACTTGGATCACTACAGACAAGCAGTATGGAGATATTTTATGGTTTCAATTCTTGGACGTTTTAATCTGGGTCACCGTCAGCCATTAGGTGTGCAGTTGTGCTGCTAGCCACTTCTCCCTCGGATTTCCGTAAGTGTTGTGAGGACTCTTCACCAGAGCCTCCCTCGGCATATGGGTGAGTAGATAATGGCTGAATTTTCATTTTTGGGTGCACTATCCCTTTAAGGATCACATACTGATGTACATTGGTTTCTTATTTCACAGAACCCATTTTCATTCAGATGTCTTGAGGTGAGACTTCATTGGACTCCTTTGAAAATCACCATGCCAGTATTTCCCTTGCCAAAATGGAGCCTAATTTTGAAGCGTTACTTTGCTCCTTTCCCACCAACCTAGAATGGCATGACTGGTACCAATGGATGCTTTAGGTTGTAAAGTTTCAAAAGATACCACTACACAGGTGCCTGAGCAATGGCACAACTGGAGCAGATGCCACTGTTTTTCTCTAACAATAAATTTATCATCACACAGTCCCTGTCACGTATCAGTTCAAAGAGGACCCAAATGCAGACTAACAGACAGGTTGCTTTTTTAATAAAAAGTGAGCTTTAATGCAGCTGGTAGAAAACATCCAGCACAGGCAGGTAACTAAAAGTCCAAATTAAAACAGAAGCAAAACTAAGCTAAAAACCAACCAGATGAACTCGAATCCAAAATTCAAACAGAACAACAGGCAGGAAATGGAGCAGGTAATGACACCAAGAACACAGGGGTGAGCACAGGAATCAACACAGGGATGAACAAAGGATGAAATGAAACAAACTGACAAAGGACAAAGGGAAACACACAGGTACAGAAGACTAATCACAAGAATGACACACAGCTGGATAGGAAGACATGGCAAAAGGAGGGAAATGGAGATTGGCTAACAACAAGGGTCTGGAGGGGAACACTAAGGTGGAGCAAACGAGACTAAAACAGAACAGGTGTGAATGGATGACTCTTGGAACCTGACTAATGAGACAGGTGTGACATAAAACAGGCAGGGAAACACACAAGTGCTGAGTATTGCGACAAAATACATTGCGATGTATCGCAATTTATTACCTTTATTTACAACTGCAAATTATTTCCCCAAAGAAAACTTTGTCAACTTCAATTTTACCTAATGAGATAAAGTTTCCAGTCCATTCATCTGACTTTAATAATTTTTATTGTAGCAAAATGTGATGCAAAGCAGACTGACTGACCAGCACCATCATAAAACCTGCCAGAAATGCCACATACACCTGACAAACTGAACTGTTGGCAGATTAAACACTCTCAGTGAGGCCAGATTGTGTTAATGAGTTTAACACTTCACATGCAGGTATCCGCTAACTGAATGAAACAGACATGTTAGAAGTGTTGTCTGTTACAACCACAATCCCCCAGTCTTGTGCTGCATTTTGCAGGAGGTCTGCAATGTTTGCTCCGGTGTGACTTTCGTGTACTGCTCTCGTTTGGAGAATGTGATAGAACAGTCACCAGTCCTCTGTGAGATAATGTGCCGTCGCATATGAATCCACTGACCTTGAAGTCTAGGCATCACAAGCTAATGCCACCCTTCCTGCTGTACTCTGATTCCTCAACTTTATGCTTCACTTCCCTGTAGAGCTTTGGGACAGCTGTGTCGATGAAAAAAACGTTGGGATGGAGTCACATACCAGTGGAGTGTTTTTAGCATGTAACAAAAGCCTTCGTTTTCAACAAGGCTGTATGAATGCAGATCTTTGTACATGAAGTAGGTAATGGACTGTGTTATTTTCTTTGCTGTCTTCTAGTTGGATGGTAGTTTTGTCGGGGACATCCCTATGTTTCCAGAGTTCTATGTTTCCCGGGTTCTATGTTCCCCGCTCAACCAAAAAGGGTTCTATGTTTCCCGCTTGGTTGAGTGGGGAACATAGAACCTGGGAAACATAGAACCTAGTAGCCTGGTTCCAGACCATAGACCTCGCCCACTCAACTGAGTAGGCTTGCATCTCTGGTCTGGCATACTTTAATGAATTTGTGATTTATCTCATCCAAACGCTGGACGGACCAATGAACGCCGAGGGTGGGGGCGGGTCTAGCGATTAGCCAATCAGCGCCACGCTGATGTCAAGCTGGTGGGTAACTGGTGAGGATAGCAACGATGGCGACCGCTACAGATCCTACAGACCACATTAACATTGCTATCGAGGTATTCCGCCACTACTCATGTTAATGGAGGACCAAACTGGATTTAACAGCGATGCAGCTGGGCGTGCACGACAACGGAGACATTTTAAACGGGCAATGCTCACTTGTTTTCAGCACCCCCGAGGCATGGATACTAATGACGTCAGATTCTGGGTGAGTCGATGATCTCTACTGATTGGTTAGGGAAAAAATCAAATTCCCTCCCCCTTGTAAATCGCCTTCAATGGAAGCCATGTCAGACTGAAGGTTGTGGGAGCTTCACCTAGGAAACCTAGGAAACATACAACGCTCCCGTTTGGTCAAGCTAAGTGTCCAGTGTTGGTTGATTTTCCGGCAGAGCAGGTTTAGCGTTAGCTTGGCCATCACCGGCTAACGCTATCTCTGGATGGTGGAGTGTGGGGTGAGCCCTCATGTTCGTAGTACTCCCAGAGTATTCTCATATGACACTGCTTGCAAATGGCATGTGTCATATCCAGTGGTGGAAATGGCCAGACTCTTGGATATGGGTGGATGGGCTCCGGACAGCGGACGCGGACCCTACCCGCATCCCCACGTTCGGAAAATTAAGATAATCATTAAACAAATGATGCTTTCTTGCATTGCACAATAATGTAGGATATTCTTTGTTCAAATTAACTCTCCACTGCTCTACTCTGCATTCAGTCTCCTCAGTTGATTTTTACGCATTACCATGAAAGCTACACTTAAAAAAAGATTACCAAGATCTACTGATTATGTCTCCCTTATTTTATTAACTATTATTATATTGTAAAGGAGTCACTAAATGGACGAGTCGAAACAACTTCTCTCAGGCAGCTACAACAACGTGTGCAATTTATTTACACCCACATTCAACTCATGAATACAGTGAACACGCGCCCAAAAGGTACGAAGCTAAAACACTCCCCCAGGGCACATGGAAACAACAAACGTTCCTACTTGATTTAGGGGAATCACATTGATGACAGTGATGACTTCAGTTAGCTTTATACATCTCCTCAGTTCTCTCCTCTCTGTAAAAGACAAATGACAATGGGAAATCATAGTTTGGCTACCAAATAAACTCTTCATATGTACTGCAATTCTCATCATGAAATAAATGTAATTTACCTCTTAAAAACAGAGGGCTGACACTGCATCCTTTCCACTGCTCTACTCATTCAGTCCCCTCAGTTCTCTCCACTGCTCTGCTCCCCACTGCATTGTTCTCTCTTCACTGTAAAAGACAAATGACAAACAAATACAAAAAATAGTTGATATTAATAAACTATTTGCAGGCTGACTAAACATCAGTAACTGTAATTAACTAGTAACTTACCTATCAACAGTGAAACTATTCCTGTAATTATCTGCAGCCTTCCCTATTCACTATATAATAGACCGTGCATACAGACATGAAGGAACAAGCTAGCAAATGAAAATAACATTAGGTAACGTTAGCTAGTCGAAAGCTTTCAGTCCTCTATCAGCAGATAAGTTAGCCCATCTCATGTAAAACCTTCACATAGAGTAAGTGGCTAAATATCTCTGACTAATTAAACCAGCAAGGCTTGCTACTCTATGTCTATAACGGCTAGCTAACACCTTGGCTGGTATATTGGCTGCCATATCAGGCTGTTACCCATGCTAGCTGGTAAGCTAACGTTAACATTACCAGGGCTTTTTTCCCAAGGAGCACATGTGCTCCTAAGTCGAAAAAGTAAGGAGCGCACAAAGAACTTTAGGGGCACAATGTAAATTAAATAATGTGTTTTCCGTAATAAACGTGATGCAAATAGACATTTACAAGCAAAATTATTTAATGAATTTGTATACAAAATGTACAGAAAGGTAAAATCATCAAGTTTTGAAAAAGTATTGCAATTTAATTTTGTCTTTAATGTTATTATCTTATATATATTATCTTTGCAATAATCTTATATATCTTAATGTTATTACTATGCTAAAACATTCTCCAGGTCCTCTGAAACTCTGCAGGACTTAAGCCTCTTTCACACAGAGCTTTCATGGCACCCACCGTGGGGTAGGGCGCAGAGGACAGGATTTGGGGGAGTACAGGCTCGTTCAGGAGCTACAGCTCCATGGTGACCGCTTTCGGGTCTACTACACAGCGCGTTCATTCACCTTCTAACCATGTCATCCTCTTGAGGGTCACGGGGGGCTGGAGCCTATCCCAGCTTACATCGGGCGAGAGGCAGGGTACACCCTGGACAGGTCACCAGACTATCACAGGGCTGACACATAGAGACAGACAGCCATTCATGCTCACATTCACACCTATGGACAATTTAGAGTTATCAATTAACCTAGTCCCCAATCTGCATGTCTTTGGACTGTGGGAGGAAGCCGGAGTGCCCGGAGAGAACCCACGCTGACACGGGGAGAACATGCAAACTCCGCACAGAAGGGATCCCACACCCGGGATCGAACCGGCAACCCTCTTGCTGTGAGGTGAGAGTGCTAACCACCACACCACCGTACCTCCTGTCACAGCGTGTTGCAGTGAAATTAAAAAAATTTCAATTCGAGCACAGGCTGGCGGCACACGCCGCTCAGCTCGGCGGCAGAGCAGTGCGCTCTTGCACCGCGGTAGCACATACACAATGAATGGGTTCATCAGTGGAGGTTCCACCCTGCCCAGCAGCAGTACCGTGGCAAACGGTCCCTAAAGGCCTCCCTCTACACATGATCAGCTGTAAAACCACTTTGCGCTGGCTGTCCCATTGTTTGTCTATGGAGAGGGCAGCAACGCCTGACAAAGCGGCACCGCTACCCTTGGAGTCGCACACGATATTCATTGTGCCGACAGAGGCTTGGAAAACCGCCCATAACTGTGTCACACGGGGAAGAGGGAAGGTGGCTGGAGTTCCTCCAACATTTGTGGTTAGATTATCATATTTTCTTATTGACAAAAATATAGGCTGCTTTGGCTGATTTTTTATGCGCACATGTGCCCCTAAATATTTTTTACAGTTCGCACACACCTATTTTTAGTCACAAATGGGCTCGCTCGCACTGTCGAGCCCTGATTACTAACAAGCTAGCAAGCATGTTAGCTAGCTAGCTTTACACACAGTACACTATGCCGCGGGCCATATGCTACAATAAACACAGAATCATCAAACAGTCAAGATTAACGTTATTTTACATGTAGCCAGGTGAACTAGAGGCAGACAGTGTTTTTGAGCTGCCCCAGTAGTATAACTGATACGCACACATGATTTGCCTGGAGGATCAGTATTATAGTGAGTATTTATTTTTGTTTTCATACTATGTTATCTGTCACATCATTTCATATGTTGGAAACTGGTTACCTTGCTGAGGTGACGCTGTCGCTTTAAGAGCTTCTTCCTGGCAGATCCCACACTAGGCCTAGCTGTCGCGGACTTTAGAAAAAAGGAAGTCGGGAGGTTACCGGTAGTTTGGAGTGTGTGTTCCTGCACTTTTATAAGGAAATATCCAGGTAAACACTGCTAAGATACATAAATGTCACTGGTGCCCATAGACAAGAGTGTAACTATGCAGTAAGCTAAAACTGACAGGGGTTGATCTTGTATTTTTGCTGATGTCTGTAGTTCTGTTGAATGTGTCCTAAATGTGTGTGAACCCCACTGTGCTGAGGGAAAACTGAACAGCGGGACAGCGTGAGTGCTATTAATGTACACATATACAGTAGATGAGGTCATGTCATAGTATGCTGATTATTTCAACCGACTGTGTATTGTGTATGTTCCTGACCGAATTAGAGGGGAGAAAAGGTACAGAAGAAATACGTGATTTGCTTCCGGGTGTGTTTGGCGCGCAAGCAGCACACCGGAGTGAGAGTGAGTTTGATTTCATGATTTAAACAATTTGTTGGAGTTCATGTAAAAAATATTCCAGTTGTTCATGAACATAAATTGGCTGTGAATTAATACTTTTTCATGTAAGGTGACTGTGTGTTATGTGGCTCAAGAAGTGTATTTATTTGTGTTTATTTTTTTTATTTTTATTTTTTATTTTTATTTTCAGGACTGAGCCACTACTGTTGTTTTTGGATACCATTGTTGCCTTGATAGCACTTTTTGATGATGCTGACACTGTTGTTAATACTGTTTAGAGTTAAGAGACAGCATTAAGCTCTTGTAAGGGAAAGTGTGGTGAGACATATTTGCTTTATTCTAGAAAAGCAAGCCTAAAGCTATTCTTTTTATTTTGTCTGTTGTCTCAAAATTAAATAAATTAAAGCTGCTGAGTTCTGGCAGTCGGGGAGTAAAAGACCCACAAAAAGTAGTTTCTGTGTCAGGTCTCCTCATTTTATGACCAGGCTACATACAAGACTAGATATGTCAAAGACACCACCAGTGTTTGAGGAAATTCAAGCTAACTCCCACCATCAACAGCTTCATAACTTACCTGCTGTTAGCTAACGTTACTGTTGCTGTTCGTCTGTCAGTCTGTCAAGTTCTCCTCAGACAACGCACTTTGGAAAAAATGCAGCTGTCTCGCGCTGGCAGGGATGAATTCCCATTGGCTGTACGGGCTGCAGATGGATGCGCTTAGGTGCTTTCAGCAAAAGGAGCGTGCAGTTTAGAAACACTGTAAACAGCTATAGTGATTTCCCCTATAAATACATTGAATAGTGCTCTGGAATGCTGTTCCAGCACATTCCCCACCATTTCCACCACTGGTCATATCCAAATCATTTTTTCCTTCCAAGTCCAGACATTTGATTTAAATGCTGATGGTGCATTTCTGAATTCATTCTCAGGTGCCTCCATCTTTCGTTCCTCACCAGGAAAAAAAACATCAGCAACATCTAGTGGATCAAAAAAGCAATTAATTTTATTATTCTAGTACCAAAAGTAGTATTAAAATGTGTATTTTCAAAAAATAATGATCGATACTAGGCATGCGTGTATCGGGACAATATTGCGATTTTTTCCCCCACCTCTACTTCACATCCAGAATCTCAGATACCTCTTCATCTCATCACCACCAACGTCTAGACTCCATAGCGGGGGTTCCCTAATCTACTATGTCTTTACCCTCCTGCAATAGATGACATCACAATGGGGTCTAATTGCCAAAGAATTATCACATTTGTCATACTTATGTGCACATGTAAATAAATACAGTCTCTGCTGATTGAAATGTTCAGCAAGTGGAAAAACACTTATTCAAACGAGGACGCATCGCTCTGTCTCTCCTTTTTTCCAGCCATTCTGTGCTGTATTGCTATATTTTCACCTTCTACCTAGGAATGTTGGAAGGCTACCGGCAGTGATAGAATAAGTAGCCTATTTAAAACTTTTTTTTAAGTAAAATTATTAATGGTACAAACAAGTTAAAAGTCCTGCATTCAGGAGAGATATCATCATCACAATATAATAGAATTTACATAAAGTCTGTTTAGGTGGAGCTTTTAGTTTTGGATACTTAGATGAATAATAATGTATTGTATTGTAATTGTTAGATTTTGACGCACAAGTATTAATCTCGCTTAAGAGGTGGTTTCACAGTAAAGTCCAATCCTTGACTAAAATCACCTTTTTAAGTCTTGAGGAGCAAAAGTCACTTTCTGTATTTGGGTCATCCGGAACAATGGTTCAGTCTCCCTCCAACCATGTACAAGCTTTGTGCTAGCTGTCACAAAATTATACATATTTACCAACCTTTACCATGTAAAATGTTTGTTTTGATATTAATTCTTTTAGCTGATGCTGTCACCAATATCAGCGGCAACATATCTACATACCACAGTTTGTATGATAGCCTACAAAAACGCACACTCAGTGTTTTAATTAATGAAATAGTGCCCCACAAATCATGTTATGTGCTTAATGTAAAGTTAAGTATAACAATTTAAAGTTACGTAGGTTAGGGTTAGGGGGAAAAAAAACACATGGGGACTACCTATTAATTGATACCACAGAGAAAGAGCTAAGTTAACATGTAGCTTACAACTGTTTTGGGGTTTTTTTGACCAGCCAAATATGCAAATTGCCTTTCCCCTAAAAACTGTAACAATTGTAATACAGTATGTGAAATGGTTCATGTGTTTAACTCATACTGAAAAGCACAGAAGCCTACTGAAGTCACTTGAGTTTTTTTTTTAATTAACAAAATGATTACATCCATAACCCCAAAAACCAAGAGCAGATTTTTTTTTTAAAAAAAATATTCTCATAATTTTTCTTTGTTTAATAATTAAGAGATAATTTTGAAAAACGGGGAAAATATTTTTTTTTCTTAAGTAAATGTGTTACACTTTGGTAGAAAAGCAACATACATTAAATGAACTTAAGAAAGTAAAAGACAAAACTTGTAATAGATCTAGGCTACATGTAGTGATAGTTAGCATTGCAGTAGTTTAGAGAAGGCTGATTTGGTTTCCTGGCATGATTTCCTGCTACAAATGCTTTAATTGTTAAGCCATGCTGTGATTCCCCCCTCCTGCAGCACTGCCTCATGTATTGCATGCATTTTGATGAGTCCAGTAGTTTTCTCACCTTTTTCTTGCTCTAACCCACCTTTAGTCTGGAGGAAGGTACCACAGCTTCCTATCACAGCGGAGGGCTCCCTTTGGATGAGTAAAACAGAACGCTTTCTGTCTTTTGGTGTAGCCATCGGGGATACAAGTTAAATTACATGTGGGCCAGAGTGAGATCACAGTGAATTATTTATGTGCTTCCTGCCCTGTGCCCTGCTCATCGCAGTATGGCATTGCAGGGGTAGCGGAGTCAGGCTGGGACATGCCTTCAAGCTGTTATTACAACCTAGTACTCCTCAGGCAGCCATCATAGCAATCAATACGGTCTCTCCCCTGCAGGGTTTTAGTGGGTTTCAAAAGCAATACAGGGAGGATGAGCTGAGTAAAACAGATGTTTGGGAATCATTGAGGCAGTGGTTTTACAAAGCTGTATCTTAATTTTTAGTTCTGAGCAGGTGATCAAGGGATCATTTCACTGCTGCTGACTGCCATCAGTCAGATTAGCCACTTATAGTGTGCAATTCAATTATTGCCTCCAAGCTATGCATTGCATTTCAAAGATCATTGGACAGCAGTCTCCCCTGTCTCTGACACTGACATAGGTACATTGTGGAAGTGATTGGATTGTTGGATGTGGGTAAATTGGTTTGGCTGCGAGTGTTGTGGCCTCAGAGCAGAGCTGGAGGACAGGCACTGAGGGAAGGAGATAAGGGACAATGGCACCTGATGATGGCTAAAGGGGAAGACTTGGGATAGAGCACAACATGTTATGTTTGTCTTCTCAAGACCACAGCTAATCCGATTACTGTCTCCATGCACTGTGGGATGTCATTTGGGTTGGGTGCAATAAGAGAGCCCAGGGGTACGTGACTCAGACTCAGGGCTCTGTTTTGATGCTCATGTGATTTGCTTGAGGGGCCGGGGGGTGGCTGACAATTTATTTTGCTGCAAGGTATGAAGAAACCCACTGCGTTATTTCATTCTCAAAGGAAATTTCTCAAAATGTAACATATATATACAGCATATATATAATGAATTTTCTACATTAATTGTAGGTCTGTGCAATATGGATACGCTACATTCCCATCCACCACCCCAACATCCATATTCTCACTTCATGCCTTGCTACATCACAGGCACGTACCTTTTTGCACTGCACTTAATGTTTACACTGGACATGAATTACTTTGAACTTGAACTTTGCTGTCTTCTAATAGTCTTCTCCTGCTTTGTGGGCATCAGTTATCTTAGTTTTCAGGAGCCCATGGCTGCTGGTTGACAGGATGAGGTGTCAGCAGTCAGAATATTAGTTAGTCAGAATATGTTTTGGGATGCCCAAACTTCTGCATGTTGCTCCTTTACTTTTTTCACTCTAAAATTGTACAAAACAATAATAATACATCTTGCTTAAAATGTTGAAAAGCATGTGTCATCTTTAACTTCATGCCTTTTGGAGATCAGTTCATTTTCTACTGACTTAACTATTCACAGTCAGTGAAATTTTGACCAGGGGTGCGCAAACTTTTGCATGCCATTGTACGTGTAGACTAGGCCTGCCACAGACACCGTCACCCTGGACGCATACACTTTTTCATCATCTTTAAAATGAAATTATCTGATCCAGCCATTTGATCTATTTAATTTGCACTACACACACTATGTCTACCTCACATGTATTCATCTTCTTCTTTCATCTTTTAACCGCTTCATCCTCTTGAGGGTCGCAGGGGGGCTGGAGCCTATCCCAGCTGACATCGGGCGAGAGGCAGGGTACACCCTTGACAGGTTGCCAGACTATCGCACGGCTGACACATAGAGACAAACAACCATTCACACTCACATTCACACCTATGGACAATTTAGAGTTATCAATTAACCTAGTCCCCAATCTGCATGTCTTTGGACTGTGGGAGGAAGCCGGAGTGCCCGGAGAGAACCCACGCTGAGATGGGGAGAACATGCAAACTCCGCACAGAAGGGCTCCCACGCCCGGGATCAAACCGGCAACCCTCTTGCTGTGAGGCGAGAGTGCTAACCACCACACCACTGTGCCGCCCACACCTCACATGTAAAGTCCCCCAATTTTATTTTAGTTACTGTTTATAACTTTTGAATATTATTTTACAGCTTTTCCTAGCTGTGATTATTAAAACCTACCTACCTACGTACCCTCTTAAATAACTCACCAAGATGTCTGTGCTGCTCTGACAGATTTACAACAGAAAAGAAAGTTCTAGCCTAAACCGATGACTTCATTTCCCTGCGTCTGCACATGCTACAAAACATGAGAAAAGTGACAGAGAAAGAGAAACTAAAGCAGTGCTGTGATGGATTCATTTTTTGGATGCTGACATTTTTATTTGTGTGCTCCACTTTTTTTCGCCTTGCTGTCAGAAAATCTTACTTTCATTTGGCAACAACTGGCATTGTGTTGAAAGTAATGTGTTCTTTTTGATCACTGAATTGTGCAGAGATGTATCAGATGTCCTGGCACAGTTAATTCAACACCTATTAGAACAAAATAAGAAGAAATTCAAAACCCCTTTGTGGATTGATCTTAAAGAGCTCTTGATGGTTTCTTAAGTTTGCAGTTTAACTAAATCAGTCACGGAAGGTAAGAGCAGAGTATAACCCTGTGTATATATCACTTCTAATTATAGAAAGATTGGTGTTTCATTTTCACATCTTTGGAGAGAAAAACACAGCTCTCTGAAGACACATGTCAAAAATCTGTTTTTAAAATAGCATTCACAAGATCGTAATAATTACCCTCTGAGTTTTAATGAAGATATTTTCAGCTGGTGAACACTGACTATGGACTATCAAATTCACATTACTGTATGGGGATACAATTTCAAAACAACCCACTGAAATCTCATTAAAACTTGTAACAAAAAATGCTCTCACACTTCAGCAGCTCAGCACCACGCAAAGATGAGAATTTCCAACATGAATCGCATCTGCTGAATTTATTCATTATCTTCATCTGAGTATGAATATTCCCACAATTCTTCCACTGAGATAAATGTTAATAAAGAAATCAGACACAGAAGCACATCTGCTGAAAACTTTATAATAAAACCTCACATTCAAAATTTACATCTCTCAGATTTGGGCTATTAGGTGCATAGGTAGAGGTCAGAGAGCCTTTCTCTGGAGAAACGTCTTTTTTTTTTTTTTAAGTACACTTTTATGGTCACATCCACATAAACACGTTATTTTAAAACAGCATTTTAGAAAGATCTCCATACACACAAGCATTTAACAACGTTTCTGAAATAATCTCAGTCCATATAACATGCCTGAAAGCATGTATCAAATGACCATTCATGTAGACTGAGTATGCGTATGTGGGTGTACACAGAAAGCAGACTGTCTACTCTGCAGTTAATTGCTTAATTACAGAGTATACTATGGGGATGAAGCCCACAGATCTCTTTACTTGGACCAACAACGAAGTGGAACTGTTACTAAAGGTAACACAAGTATAAGGCAGTCAAGGCAACGGAAAACAGATTGAGTCTCATTTCAAAGCAAATATGGTGACTGGGAGGTACTGGGAGCATTATCCATCGCCGGAGGAAGTCATGGCGATGGGAAAGGAGTACCCACACAAGAAGGGACAAATCACAAAAGGTATGTAGACCTAGCTTCATTTTGGCTCAACATGTTGTTACTGATAAGACCCAATCGGGAAGCAAACGTGAATGTCTGTCAAGCTACAACAGGCACAACAGCGTTTTCAAAAGTCTTCATTTTAGAGGTTCCAAAAGGATTGAGACAGAAACAGCATTAATGAGCCATATTTTAATACAAATATGATAAAAGTCTGGAGAACAGAGTCATGGATTATGCTGCAGGAGGGGTATGG
The DNA here is from genome assembly GCF_011397635.1 of Epinephelus fuscoguttatus. Classification (NCBI taxonomy): domain Eukaryota; kingdom Metazoa; phylum Chordata; class Actinopteri; order Perciformes; family Serranidae; genus Epinephelus; species Epinephelus fuscoguttatus. The sequence continues at coordinate 43,209,685 of NC_064752.1, forward strand.
CAACTTTGTTTTGATATTTAGCTTGGTAAAACCTCCTTATGTTGTAATCTACATGAATCCAAACTGACTACCATGTACATTCTCCGTAAAGGAAGAAGCCTGCTGGGAACACGTATCATACTCAAAATGTATAAAATGATGAGTGGCAAGGTTGAGGACGATACAAATGTAAGTAAGGCCTTCATTAAACTGTTTTATCACCTTTTTCCTTTGTTGCATAGAGTTACAAAAGCGGCAACCTTCAAGGATGAAAAAACTGCAGTTCCTAGAACAGCCACTTGAAGCTGTCTCCAAAGATGAGTCAATCCCCATAGACCCCCATGGAGGTACATTAGAAGATCAATGCCTCTCTCACGTCTGTGTGCAAATATATAAGTTTATGTATGTTAGCTAATATGCTAATATGTTAGCTTAGCTGAGCACAAAGACTGGAAACAGGGGAAATCAGCTAGCCTGGTTCTGTCCAGGGGAAACAAAATCCACCTACCAGCACCTCTAAAGCTTACTGCTAATCGATAAGTTACATCATTTGTTTGATTTGTACAAAAGCCAATGTGTGACAGCAAGAAAGACAGACAAGAAATATTTTACAAATTTTTTTAAATGAATATCTAGATGTGTTGAGTTGTAACATATGATTTGACCCACTTCTGCCAGCTTACTAAAAAGTAAGTAAAACATGCAGACAGAACTGCATGAACAGAGCAAACAATTATTAACAAAAACTGCTCTAATCCTTGTGAACAAAACAAAATAACTTATAACTCGTGCAGAGTGATGACAATAATGAGTGTAGATAATGTGTAGTGTACTAACATTTGACTCTGCTCAAATGCACATACTGTACACAAAGAAATCAGCACTGCAACGCACACATAACACACACCAACAAGTACAGTAAGACCCAGCTCTTTTCGTGAAGCCCTGGCTGACAGCTTATCCAATTACTGCCACTGAAACACTGGTTACAAGGAAGTCAACTCTGAAATTGCCTGGTGTGATTCAATGTGGCCCACGCGACATGTGTAAAATTGACAGTGTGATTTCTGACTGGGCTCCCAGCAGAGATTACCTCCCACGGGACACTGCTGTTTCAGAACCCTCGGCTGTATGCCAGATGAGGAAGGTGAATGTACATTGATGGAGACTGTTGAAATCTCCAGTGAAAACCTAGTAAAAGCAGAGTGAGTGATGATAATGAAAGTCATTCAGTCTCAAATGTGATTGATATAGTTTAGACTGTGTGTTCAGGGCACGGATGGTTATTTGTCTTAACACTTTGAGATGTTCAACTATAATTCTGCAGCAATGCTGACTATTTAACCAAACTGTAAGAATAGTTTTTTGTAATGTGCAGTACTGTGCTCTTCTAAGTCAACTTACCGGGTAAAAACTGTCCTTCTCTGCCAGAGGAAACTTGACCATTCCCAGATTTACAATTTAAAATTCTCAGTTAATGGTTTAATCAGTTCATCTTTAATTTCAGACAGCGGTAGACAAAAGCAGACTTGTCATTTCAGGTGGCAGTTGTTAACTGCTGCAGGCACCATTCAGCAGCTGTAGCTACTAGGGGTGTGCACGATTCATCGATTCTGCGATGCATCGCGATGCGACACGTGACGATTCGACATCAATTCATTAACGTCGATTCTTTAATTACTGAATACAACACAGCCACAGCACCCAAAAGTAGCACGCGCAGCGCCCGGAACAAAAAAAAAAAGGAGCGCGCCGCCACCTGGACAATTTAGCCAGTTGCAAGCGGACCACCAGAAGCACAGGTGAGACTCAAATGATGACTGCACTGGAAAAAGCAAGGAAAGAGCAATTCACTCGCCTCCGGGATTACAAGCCAGTGTATGGAAACATCATTTTGTGTGTGTGTGTGTGTGTGTGTGTGTGTGTGTGTGTGTGTTAGGGGTGAGTCCTGAGATAATAAATGGTTATGAAAAATTAGTACACGAAAAACGTTTTGGGTTTTTTTTAGGAGGGAGGGGGATGATACAAATTGTTGACTAACTGATAGACTGTGTTACCTTCTCCAGTCTGCGCTCCGAACCGTAGTTGGGAGACACTGGTTTTCTGTAGATTATCTTTACAACTTGGCTCGTTGCTGGTAACTAGCTCTAGGAGTCCGGACCAACTCTGCTTGAAGAAAACATTTATTTCTCCTCTACGACAGAAAAACATAACATAACGCAGGGGCCTTCTCACAGAGACTATGCTGTAACTGGAGCCTATTACTATTTTCAAGGTGCATTCCCAGCTGTACACTCTATACGCCGCTTTACTTCCCACAACATCTTCTACGTCACACCCACACAGCCACCGTTCTAAAGCGAAGGGCTGGCCGGTAACAACTGTGAATATGACAAGAAATGGTGTGAGACCAGGTTTGGCAACAGGTCAGTAGCCTGCGTCCTCCGTTCTATTAAAACGGCGCGTTAGTTAAATGGCCTGTTCGGTTGGTATTCAGATAACTGGGGCTTTACTGGTATAATGCAATAGCACCACCCAGTGGTGAAAAAAATTACCCACTCACTCCAGTTGTTATCATCGCAGAATCGTAGCACCCTGAATCGATGAATCAAATCGTGAGGTACCTTAGATGGCACATCCCTAGTAGCTACCTATTTAGCTAGCTAGCTATAGCTGCTAGGAACTGCAGCACACTTTTAACATTATACGAGAAAAGACATTTAGAATGAGGATTAACCAGTGTGTTTTGTAAAGTAACTATCCTGGGTTACTTTGGCTGGAGCTGCTGGGGTGCAGGCTATACATCCCCAAATCCAAAACAAGATGGTTTACAACATTATAGGGGTGAAACAATCCATCGATCGGGATCAATGTATCAATTTAATGATTGACGATCCAGTTTCTTCAAAGTGAAAATATACCTGTATCATCTTTAGGGTAATCCATGTCACCATCAAACAGGAGCAGGCAGATGGCAAACAGCCAAGAGAAAGACGATGAGTATAAGATATTAACTCAGGGATAAATCAGCAATGTGGAAATATTTTTGATTTCGGAGAAATTACAGGTCAACAGACAGAGCACATTCCATATGTAAACAATGCCGTTATGAGATAAACACAATGTAACGTTATCTGCACACCTTATGTGCATCTACATTAAAAAACAATGAATTTGAGGGCACAATAAAATCGGCATGTGTGCGACCCCTTACCTTCAGTGGAGCAAAGGCAGGTGACAGCCATCTGAAACTGACAGCAGGGAATTACAGAAACAAAACATGAAAGATATAGGATTGTACATGACAAAAATCACATGCAAACATGGTGCAATTTTGGAGAGCTCACCTGAATTTTCTGTACTAAAACCTCTCTAATATTGTTCTTCTTCACTTTATCAGAATCAACCTTTGCAGAGCTAATGTTCACATATTGTACTATGATGTGATAGAGGTTTAGAGCTGCAGCTGCATCATTCCAAAGGCATACTCATCCTGAAAATGCTTCTTTTTTTTTTAGGGGAACCTCAGCTTTTTCATTTGTGCTGTGTGCCATCTTCATTTACTCTTCACATATAACACATATACTGATATTTACACAACTTAACAAATCTCACAAGTGTTCCCTTTACCATGACACCAAAAGTATTCAAATAGACCTTGTGGTGGCAGAGATATTTCATTTCGTTATGGGTAAGCAATTTTCGAGCAGAGGCCTATAAAAGAGGCTTAGGGTTTAAAAGGTACTTTCTGATGTATGTCCTCATTATATTTCTTTTCTTCAACCTAACTACAGTAATTTTAATTGCCTAACCCTTACCTCCATGACTTTATGTGAATTACGTAACTTAGAGTTATGTATGCGACGTAATTCATGGGGCGCTGATTCGTAGGATATCATTCAAACCGTTGTATGAGAGTACATTGAATAGGCGCAGATCTTGACAGGCCAAGATGACGGTTCCGAGCCCTAACAGACCTCAGTGCTCATTTCAAGATCCGATTGGATCTGATAATTTTAAGAATATATTTACACAACATGTTTTGTCCTGAGATATGACAGATCCAATCTGGTGCATGTTTGAGAGGAGAGAGATTCTTAGGATCCATTTTAACATACTATTCTTGCCAATCTCATTGCTTCGTTGAGGCACTATCCATGGTGTTGAAAGATGCGCTCTGCAGATGTGCTAAATGCTGAAACACCTATGGTGTTTGTAGAATTGCATACATGTATATGTGTGTGCATCAATGTGCAGTACACCTAAGGGTCCCAGTGTGTGGGTTTGAATATATGATCACCGTAAGATAAACGCATTTTTTACTCTTGTGAAGCTATGATTGGACAATCGCTGTTAGGAGGAGGGGTTTAGCAAACAGCTTTTCCTCTGCTCTGTATCACTACCTTGCAATTATAATGATGATGGGAGAAAGTTAAAAGAACAGACAAATGAAAAGTTAGACAAATATTAATTCAGCAGCACATCCTCTCTAAAATGTATGAGTTGCTGTTCCAGCGGGCCCAAACTCCTGTCTTCTTTGGTAATGAATAGAGAATGTGCTTTGCTGTGAAGTTGAGGTGCAGCGGGCACAACTTACTTGAAAAGGCACTTTTTTTTGCCTTTGTCAAAGTCGCAGTTGCCATGCAGAATATTCATCAGTTCGCCTCAAATCCGACGCCCCTTTTGATGTGCCTGAAGCTTACACTGATTTGCTGTGAAGACGCTCCTCTCATTAGAAATTCCTTAAACTCACAGCCTCAAATCGCATTAGCCGAGCATGGCAGAATCCCTGGTGATGCAACCCCACACAGTTACTGTATGAGTTCACCTACTGCGCGCAGGGGAAGAGCTATTTATCACTTCGCGCCCTTAGGAAACAAATGAGGAAGTGTGCTCAGGAAGTTGTTTTCCTCTCGTCTCGTCTGTTTACCCTTTCAAGGTCAGGAGAGTCAGACATGCATATTGATGATGGAGATGATAGGCTGTCCCATGTGCTGGATCTGCCCCAGAGCAAGTGGTAATCAATGCGGGGAGGAAAACAAATTAGCTCGACAAAACGTGTAGCAATTGAAGGCGATCAAAGCTTGAACTCGCACACTCATTCACACACAAACACTCCATCAAACACTTGACTCCTCTAAAAATTATCTCCACAAAGGTGAGGTCCATCCAAAGAAATACAAGAGCAATAGCTGCAGGTTTTTCTTGTTTTCATCTGACAAACATGGAAAACAAAGTCCCAATAAATGTTCCAGCTTGCCAAGTCAATAATGCATGGAGCTGGGTTAATAATTGATCACATGCTTCATATACTTTCAGTTCTTCTCTGTGTTGAATAATTGAGAGGGGGATTGTTATCTTCTGGGGTACCTCAGGGTTCCTGCTTCCCTGCAGCGGCTGGAGGTGTTTTACATTTCCAAGTTTCAACAACAAAGAGCCCTACAGGCCACCTCCCGGATGGGGAGTTACATCACTGCTGTAGCCACAGATATGATCACTGAATGAGAGCGGGCCAAATAGTGCTAAGTTCACACTAAGTCATCAGATCACTCTAGGCTTACTGTTCAAACTACAAAACTTGCCATCTTGCAATCAGGAGTCTTAAAGTCATGGTTTTCACACTACATGACTGACCGGCTACAGGAGGCATCCCTGACGAGTATGTGATACACAGGTAGATTCATAACCTGCGGGTCCGAGTAAGCTTACGGGAATATGTCACAGGTTGGGACAGGCAGTTGAGAGTGACAAAGCAGAATCACAAGTAAGTTACTAACGTATAGAAACAATGGGTGTCATTCATGAAACATGAGTAGAACAAATTTGTGTTTACTGTTCGCAGAAGGAAATTTTCATGTATTTCGGCATTTATCAATATGTTAGTAGCCTATCTTTTACTATTTACTAACAAAATCCACACCTGCATCTGACTAATTGTAGTGCCTCTGTAAATAATGATTGCACAGAAATATTGCTTGTCATCTTTAGAAATTACAATATGCCTTTGAAGCATGTAATTTAAACATGCCAAGAGATTTGAAATGTACACATTTAGCTAAATTAGTTGGCATTTAGCCAATTTAAGCCTCAGATTAGGTTTCTTAAAAACGTACCAATGTAATACAAAATTAGAAAATTCTGTTCTCTGAATTAATAAAATAATGAACCAATGTACTCTTTCTCTTTCTCTGCCCTCTTTACAGAGCCTCAAACTGTATGTCATTTTTGTTTAATTTCATTATCAGAAATGCGACGTGGAAGCAGGGGTCGCGTTAACCGGATATTCTCGGTCGTTGACCGGTTTTTTACAGCAATGACCGGAAAATCTGAAGGCCGTCAGTCATTTTGACCGGTTGCAATTACCACCCCTGCCCACATGGCGGCCGAGTACACAGCTAGTGGCTGCCATTTTCACACTGCAGAGAAAAAGTCATTCATCTGCTTCATGTAGCGTTGTTGAGCCCTGGACACACCGGACGCGTAGTGCCGCGGAAGTCCTGCGAGTGTACTCGCAGGCGCTTGACTGTCCACACAGGCAGCGCATTTCTCCTGCGCTCTCCGCGCCAGTTAAACATCGACTCCACTCGTCTGTTCCCGTCAGTACTTGTTTTTCACTTCAACAGGTCATTTTAAACATGGGTAAGTCCATATTTTCATCGTTTTTTATAACATAATAAGTTACCGTAAAACTCGGAATATAAGTCGCACTGGCATATAAGTCGCAGTCTATTTTTTAAGGTCTCAAACAGGGAAAACAAGGTTTTATATTACTATTTGTTAATAAAAACGTTATACAAGTTATTCCTACACTGTTTCCCTTTATTTTTAATTTGAAACACATTCAAAACACAATAACCTCTTAAGCAGCTTTGGATACTTTTCAGATTGCAATTTTCCAAACAACCTCTTCAGGAAATAAAATTACGGTATAACAACATCGGTCAGCTTTCAGTGAAAAAATAGTGTAAGAATAAATAAAATCCTATTGTCTGTCCTGTTTATTGCTTGGGCACTGTTATTTACGTGACAACACCTGAACACAACACACACAGACACACATTGGCTGTTTGTTTCTACCTCTCCCCTCGCTGGAAGTCTCAGACCTCCAGCCGCCCGCCTCAGCCTTGATTAAACGCTGAAAATAAAATAAAAGAGGGAGACAGGTTTTTCCTATTTTATCTTATTTTGTTTTATGTCCCCCTCTCCTCTCGCTAGAAGCGTCGGACCTCCCGCCTCCCGCTCCCGTCTCAAACACGGAGGTCTCCCTCTCCGCAGCTGAGCACCCACGGCGCACGCCCGGCCTGTTAAATAGCCTGTAACCACTGTGTGACACAAACTCAGTGCTTTGGTCATTAAATAATGTCGGGCTCGGTTCGGGTTCGGACAGAAATATGCGGCCCGTGCCGCGCTCTAACACACATACACACAAACACACGGAAAACAAGACATTATCATCAGTTTATAAAAAACCCCCAGACGCCCTGGACGGGAGGTGAAAAGTGGACATGTCTAGGCAAAAGAGGACGTTTGGTCAGCCTAACGTAGCGCCATCTTGTGGGTCAAATTACCTATGTCAGCATTTACCTTGGTCTATAGGTCGCACCGGTCTATAACCCGCACCCAACTTTTTAGATGAAAAAAAAGGCGGAAAAAAAGTGCGACTTATACACCAAGTTTTACGGTAATTACAATTTGTCATTGCATGTCCATGTATTGAGCGTGCTGGATAAACACTGGGCATATTGTTATTGACCATTTTATTTATGTAGTTATGTCTGTAGGCTCGGTGACACAAAATTAAAATTGTAATGAAGTGATTAGGGTATTGAAAAATGTGTTCGGTTACGCACTGTTGTGTTATTTTAAATTATAAACACGGTATTTTACTGCTCGCATGAAAAATAGACCAGACGTCGAACTGAAACGCTGCCTCCACAGGCACTCCGCTCTGCTCAGCGGCCTGTGTGGACAGTCAGATAGGTTAACATGGGCACCAATTGAAAACTGCCTCCACTGCTGGGCGCTGCGCTTCGGTTCTGCGTCCAGTGTGTCCAGAATGGCACAGGTGTGTGGATGTCTGTTCATCTTTTCGTTCATGTCCTTATTAATGCACACTTTATAACTTGCTTGTAGGATTTATTAAAAACGAACAAATGAAAACTAAATATCTCTGAATATCTTAAAGGAAAATTAAAATGACCAATAAAAATAGATTATGACCGGATTTTTATGACCCTGCCGGTCAAAATGACCGGCGACGAAAAAGTCTTGCGTGGGAGATGTAAACATAATTTCAAATTGAGTTTTGGCTTGAAAAGACTTGTGGAGAGCAATTCAGCATCTGTCTCCGCTCACACCGGGCAGTTGGTGAAGCCAAACATACCAGAGAGTTGGAGGGAGACAGTGTGACTAAACTTAATGGTGGGTTATTGCCCACATTAGACTGCCTGTATTAAGATGTTTTAATGATGGTTTCATTTCACAACAGTGACAAACAATGCAGAGGCTCAGAGCAAACACTATCGTTACCTGGCTGTCCATGACGGCAGATTAGGGAGACGTGATGCTGCTCTGCAGGGTGCTTGATTTGCATGCAGCTGCCAAAAGGGAAGCTGAAGAGGGAGGGGCAGGGGCCTGACTCGAATGCCATTGTCAGGCAAACAACACATTTTTAATTGAGAACTGATGCCATGGGCCAAATTTAAAAACTGGATCAGCTTATTAAAAAGAAATTATAAATAAACATGGCTTGCAAAAAGGGCACTTATCTTAGCAGAGGGCAAAAGGGCAGGTACTTGAGCATCACCTGGGGTCCATCTCTGCACGTGCCATCACCATACCTTCTGAGTTTGCTGTTGACTGCTCCAGTGGAGGCATGTTGCTGTCTCCCTAGACAGAGAGGTCTCTCCAATGATGCAAGCAATGCACTCGTCTGCAGCAGAGAGCTATGACTGGGAAAAGCCTCCTGTAGCTGTTGTGGTTTTTGTTGTGTGTACTTATGCTTTTTTTTTCTTGCAGCAAATTTCATAATTTACCGTTTTAGTTTAACTTTTTGAATTGTTCTTACAACAGATGACAGGGAGTTAACGGCATCAATTACCTCTTCCAGGCCTTGGATTTTCCTGGATTTTTTCTGTCAGGAACGCATTACCGTAATAATATTACTTTTTCCAGTAATGAGTAGTGTAACTAATTATTAATGACATTTCAGCAATAATATTACAATTACTCCAAAACCAAACAACTTGTTACAACATTACTTTATTGCTTACTTGAACTACAACGATCACATCAGGGGACTCAGGTTAGTAATCATGCTGCAGACACAAGCTAGTTGAAAATGCTTACCTTAACAGCTGGAAATATTCCCATGACTTTGATTTTGTCAGGAGGAGGAAAGATGACAAAAACACTGTTGCTGCAGGTAGCCAGACTAAAACTCTTTCCAATGTGAAAAACATATCCTCAAACCTCTGGTCTGAAACACCTTGGCTACTACGACCGAAAACACAACAACGTGAAACTCCAGGAAATACACCCCACCTGTGCTGGCCAAACAACCAAAACTAGACTTCAATCGTGGACAGCTGCAGGCTACAAAGAAGTGCTGAAGCTTGTGGCTGGGTGTGTGAGAGTAACAAGCCCAACACTAGCTACACCACTACTAACATAAGATAATAAAATATTTTTTCTCAACCCTACTTCACTCAAAAAAACAAGTCTCAGCTTCAGAAATGTTTTTCTTTTTTTCTCTCTCTCTTTATTTCTTTCCTCCATATCCACAGGTCGACAGGATGTACCTATCCATAGTCATTATCACCTCCATATATGTTGGTCACTGGCTATTCATGGGCGGGATGTATGCTAATTTCAGACTAGTGGGAGTGCGCTGTAAGTTTATGATTGTTTGGCATTCATGAACATACACACGTGCCTACGATCAAATCTGAGTTCTCTGCGGCGTTCATGAATGCAGTGTAGGTTTATGTGCAGATCTACTCACAGATTTGCTAACGTTTCATGAATGGGACCCACTGAGTGCAATATACCACCTTCTCTGTCCCTCTTAACACACAAACACACCTTGGAGAGTCCTGTCCTCAACCCACGTCTTGTGCTCTCATTGGCTTTACCTTGAGGTCCCTGGCAGGTAGATATTTAGCCCACTTTATCTAGAATATGTCTGTGATGAACGTGCAGTGTCTTTGAAAAGTTCAGACATAGCGCTTGAAAGCTGATTTGCAAGCGTTGATGTGGGGCTTTTGCTGAGGAGCTCCAAAAACTGTTGGCAAGTGGAAAGTCACGGTCGAAGTCCTCAGTGTTTTGCCTACAATCCCAGAGGTCTTGAGGGTCCTTGGTGCACTGAAGTGAGTCCATGAACAAGGCAAGTGTCTGTGATTACCTTACGTCTGTAATAACAGCAGGACAGTCGAGTGTCTGTTATCAAAAGTAGAGTCAGTTGGAGAGGTAAAGTGAATGATGTAGATGGCTGAACTCAACCAGAGAATATTCATTTAAAATTTAATTTCATTGGTCCATGAAGTTTGCCTAAAGTGATGTAATATCGTGTTTTATGTGGAGTTAGTAATATGAACTGTAGTCTGTTTAAAAAAAAATAGCCTTTTAAATTCTAGATTGCTTGTCAGCAATCGGTCATATGTTAAGTTAGGAGGCAATTTTGGTATTGTGTGTCCTAAGGTCGACAATGTTGCATGTGACATCAAAGTATATTTCACTACTTACTATTTTTAGAATATCAAGAGAATGTTGTGATCTAGAAACTTGCTTTGAATGCCTGCGCTTCTTTACCATTGCAGCTTTTTAACAAGAGCTCCGGGGAACTCGTACTTCTTTCAGAAACAGTGAAATCCAACATGGAACAGCAGTGGGGGTTTTTAGACTTTATATGACTCAGAAATTCAACAGTGGATGTCCTCTATGATTACTTGAAATTAATATGTGTTGAAAGGAGTCACTGTTGTCATTAGCAATTAGCTGAATCTGTCTGTTTCTTCATCCAAAAAAAAAAAAAGAAAAATGTTACACACAGAAAGCTTTCACACTGAGTCTGGTGTGTTTTATTGTTCTATCTGTTGCGAAAATTCACTGTACGAGACAAAATGAAAAGACATCACTTGCTTCGCTTCACTGGAGTTACCTGTTTGGGCTGTTGTCACTCTCTCCCCGTGTCTTGGATTAGACACCACAGCTCCTTGAAGGGGCTGGGCTGTCCTCCCTCTCTGTCTCCAGAGTGTCTCCACACTACAACAGTTTCGGATGAAAGAAAAAAAAAAAACAGACTCAGTGTGCCAAGGCCTTTACTATGCCATTGACTGGCTTACCTTGACATTCCAACCCTAACCTTAACCAATCTTACTCCTATTCCCTAGTCCTAATCAACACAACCAATGAAAGCAACAAGTACTAGCCAATCAGAGGGAAAGTTCTGCAGGTCATGCCCTGATATCCTAGGAAATGTACATTTGTGACTGGGAATGTGCAGTTGATAACACCACGATGAAAAAGTCTGCCCAGGGGAAACACTACCCTTGTACTGTGAACTGGGCATAGGGTTATGAAACATGGGATGTTATCACATGTCTCAACCCAGCCTCCATACTCTACCATAAACAATACTTTTTTTCTTTGTGTAGCATAAAGGGACTACAACTTGTGCAACCCATTTCGTTGTCCTCTTCCTCTATCTTTCACCAGCTTCCTGCCTCAAATTTACAGATTGGTAGTATATAAATATATTTTTATGAGACTGAATCAATGTATAATCATAGAATGGTTTGTATGATATCCTGTCAATTAGTGCCCCACACATGACATGATGTCCTTAATGTAAAGTTACGGAGGTTGGGTTTAGGAAAAGAAATAGGGTGCAGATGAACCTTAAAATCACTTAAAGGGGCAAAAAGCCAAATTGTTTCACTGATAGGTTTGCTGTTGTGCACTGCCTGTAGACCAAAACAAAGTGTGTCATGAGCCACACCTCCCTCTACCTCTGCTCTCCACCCCCCACTCGCCTCGTCTAAACTTAGTTTAGCAGTTAGCGAGGTCTTTCACTCACTCACGGTCTCTGCTGTGTTTAGCTATTACCCCTGCCTGCTTCAATGATGATGGTACCTGTAATAAATGTAATATATTTGCTGAGATGGAGGCGAGGCTCAGTGACTAGAGGAGCTGGTAGAAGCGCTCCATAGCTGTAAGTTACTCCAGTAGCCAGTGGCAGCCGACTCGGCTAGAGCCATCGCCGGATCCCGGCTAGTGCTAATACTGGAAGCTAATGCTAACGTTCCTACTCTTCTCCGTGAATGAGAGCGATGTTTTAGCCTTTAGGCTATGTTTTACAATGCTTATTGCAAATGTTAGCTGGGCTGCCGGGCTACTCACCTAACACAACCGTAACACCTGACCCATTGCTGGGACCGAGCCACTAATAACTCAAGCTCCGGACATTAACCCATGCTACGACTGTAACATTAAATTTAATTGAATCGACATAGTGACATGTGCCCAACCTTACTGTAACACTAATTAAAACAGACATTTGACTTTATGTTGTACCTGTCCAGGAGAAGAAGAGCTAGCTCTGAGTCAGATTGTAGCTCCTTTAGCTCTTTGCAAGGCCAATGTTAATCCAGGTTCTGTCCCTTTCTTTATCCGACAACTTCTTCGCCAACGACCATTGTTTCTTTAGAGGTAATGTCAGATCCTAGTCGTCTTCAGGTGGACGTTCCGCTCTCTGCCTTTTCCCTTCGAAAATACACACTGCCATTACTCACTGGCTGTAGCCTTTTATAGGGAGGGAGGGCCAAGGGCTCCAACAGGGGGGAGGAGGCGGCGATTCACATGAACGTACATGAACGCGCAGCCGGACCGGCTTGTAAATAATGGGCTGGAGATCAACACAGAACGAGGGTGTGTGATGTCATGCTATACTCCAGATGAAATTACACCTCTAGTTCTTCACATAGCAATTTTTTAATTCCTTCAATCTAGAAATGATGAATTTCCGCTTATTGCCGCCTTAAAGTTCACTCAAAGTTCACATGGTTCTGAACTCGTCTCCTGAGGAAAAGTCCCAGGGGAAAGTCAGCCACCACCCCAACCTGCTTCCTTACAAGACCACTTGGGACTGCTCCCTTTTTTACTCTTGTCAGCCAACTGGTCACGTGATCACAGCCTTCAAAAATGTGTGGGTTATGCACGAATTACTGGCTCATGATTATGTGGGATATGTATGAATTTTGGGCGATTACTTTTTGTAGGAAAATGTACAAAAACTCATGAGAGCAGCCTGACTGAATCGCAGTCAGTTTTTGTGGAATATTATAGCTACCACATTATATCTGTAAAATGCTCAATGTGTGTTTCATCGACTGATCAAAAGCACTTCAGCGTTTGTTGTTTTTAGACTTGTCAACCAGATTGCAACTTTCAATAACCAGACAAGCAATACTGCCCTGTTTTTCCTCCATGTGTGTGCTAAATACAGATTATTGTGTCTTTGTAAGGCCCCTGTGTTGATGGACAGCAGCACAGACAGGACAAGACAAAGCTGTGCAGAAGAGTGACCACAGGGTTAAAGTTGAGAAGGCTTACAGTGCAGTGGCACAGCTGCTTGTCACAGTTAGTTGTTTGTTTTTGTGCATGCGCTGTATGAGTGTTACTGAATGAATGAATGAATAAAATATTATGGGTGTTTTTTGAGTGTGTGTGTGTCTGTGTCAGTGTTAGGGTTTCTCAGTGGGAAGGTGTCAGTGTGTTGCAGCGTTGCATTTTGAGATGAACAGGAGCTGGAGGGGAAAACTGCCAGGCAGCTGACAGCTTCTCACACATGTATGTTCACAGTCCATTTCTGCACTTTCCAAAGTCTTCATTAAAGATACTACCTGTGAAGTGTGCTTACAGAGGTGTTATAACTGCAGTGCCATCAGCCCTTATTGTACAAGTGCTTACAAGTCTGCCTGTTTTCTCTACCAGTCACTAAAACAGCTGTGGCACTGCAGTAAAGTGCTTTATAGAGCCATATTTGTCTATTATGGACTGCATTTAAAGCTGCCTGGCTCTAATCCAAATGTGTGACACTAGAAGCTCTTTATTCTGAGTCACATTCCTATTTAAAGAGAGACTGTGTGTATGCGTGTGTGGTGTTTTGGGTGAAATATTATCCCGATGATTCAGCAAGTGACACTGTATGTGTAATTTGTTGGCTCAAGCAGCCTCTACTTAATCACATTGGAGACTTGCCAAGCCTCGAGAGTGATTTGATCTGTTGTTGTATGGTTTATGATACAGTAAAATACTTCTAAAGGAACAGAATCTATTTTCATGGCTGCCCTAATCAGACCGTTTATGATAAGCTGCTGCAGGCCAGTCAGTCTGTGTAGTGGATAATGTGCATCTGAATGCATTTATCATATACAAAAACATGTCCTGGGTTTCTAAACATTTTCTGTGATAAATCTTATTAAGTGTGCTGGTGTATTTTTTAACAGTCAGTCCAACAGAAATCACACTGCTTGTTTTCCTGCTGCAGCTATAGCTGATCTGTATGTCACATGTCCCATTTTCGTCTTTGAAAATTAGTTAGTGAGAAATGTATATTTTCTATCTCTGTCAGCATAGAATAAGAACTTGTTTTCATACAACCAATCAACTTTAAACTGTAAACAGTATACTTGCGAAAAGCACTCTGACACAGATGCACCAGGGCTCGACAGTGCGAGCATTTCACTGGCATTTGCAACTAAAAATAGGTGTGTGCGAACTGTAAGAAATATTTAGGGGCACATGTGCACATAAAAAAATCAGCCGAAGCAGCCTATATTTTTGTCAATAAAAAAATATGATAATCTAACCTTAAATGTTGGAGGAACTCCAGCCGCCTTACCTCTTCCCCGTGTGACACGGTTATGGGCGGTTTTCCAAGCCACTGTCGGCACAATGAATATCGTGCACGACGCCAAGGGTAGCGGTGCGGCTTTGTCAAACCCTTTTCACACAGAGCATGCAAAGCGCAGACCTCCGCCGACGAACCCATTCATTGTGTATGTGCTACCGTGGCGCAAGAGCACCGCCGAGCTAGGCGGCACGCGAGAGGGCGCATACCACGGCGTCTGCATGCTGCCAGCCTGGGCTCGAGTTGAACATTTTTTAATTTCACCGCAACGCGCTGTGACGACACCTTAGCGCGTCCAATAGCAGAGAAGAGTCTGAAGTAGACCCAAAAGCGGTCACCATGGAGCTGTAGCTCCTGAATGAGCCTGTACTCCCCCAAATCCTGTCCTCTGCGCCCTACCCCACGGTGGGCGCCACGAAAGCTCTGTATGAAAGAGGCTTAAGTCCTGCAGAGTTTCAGAGGACCTGGAGAATGTTTTAGGATAGTAATAACATTATATAAGATAATCATATTGCAAAGATAATAACATTAAAGACAAAATTAAATTGCAATACTTTTTCAAAACTTGATGATTTTACCTTTCTGTACATGTAGGTGCCGTATTACAGAATGAAATAGTTCATTGTCATGTCAGTTCCCAATGGAATATGTTATGGATTTCATAATAGTTTAATAATTAATTGCATTTAAAAATGGTGATATTATGTTCAGAGAGGCAGATAAAATTTAGCGCCTGTATCTTTAAGAGGTGATGTTCAAGGCTGATGTACGAGGAGAGACGGCAGGAGCTCACGGTTTTCCTGACCGTGTTACGTTTTTTTTTTTGTGTGTTTATACCAGTGAGGCCCGTGGAACATGTAAGCTTTTCCTTTTGCATTTTTGTCAATAAAATTATAAAAGACATAATACTGTGGAGGACACACTTTTTGGATAACACGCGTCAGCCATAAGCTCCAGTGGATTCAGAGAGGTTTTATTGGAAAACTTACAGTACATGTTGTATACAAATTTATTAAATAATTTTGCTTGTAAATGTCTATTTGCATCACGTTTATTACGGAAAACACATTATTTGATCAATTTACATTGTGCCCCTAAAGTTCTTTGTGCGCTCCTTACTTTTTCAACTTAGGAGCACATGTGCTCCTTGGGAAAAAAGTTAGCGTCAAGCCCTGTGCACTTTAGCATGCTGCCACAGCAATGTCCTCCAATGTTACAAACAGACAGTTTACATGCTAAATGCTGTGTTCCTTACTTTTAATGGAGCTTCAACAGGTATTGGCTGTCCTTAGCTTGTAAGTTACAGTTTCCAGCACACTTATTTACATTTGTTTACGAAGTCTCTCTGTTGCCCTGCCAAGGGGGCATCAGTCAAAAACACAGACACTTTTAAAATTAAGAAATTAAGCATTTCAAAACAAGAAGACATTAAAGGATATTAAAACAAAAGTACATTAAATCTAGTACCAAAATAATATCAAAGTGTAAGAAAAATGTCATGACAAAGTGCTTCTACATACACACAAACACTTACCCACTCACTTCAAAGCTTAAAGTGTGGAGTGCATCCTGTACTAGCTTTGTTCAGTAGTGCAATAGCTGCAGATATTAAAGTATTTCTGTATCGTTTTGCTCTGCATCTAGGCGCTGTAAGCCGATGGCAAGAGCAAAGGAGCTGGACTTTGCTATGTAAGGGATGACAACAGTCCTGACGAATAGAGCTGACAGGTTGAGTTGAGACTCTCCTTAAAGCTTACTAGCCCATGTGATTTTGGTTAATGTTTGTGTCCTGCCTACTGATTGCATGTGTACTGGTCAATAAGCTGTACATCCTCAGGCTGTTGCTCAGGTAATTGAAGATCTTTTGGATGGTTGTTGAAGGTTTTGGTCCTGTGGTGGTTGGTTTAGGGTCCATCCTGTTTGGGACTGAATGATGAAACATTCAAAAATTCAGGCCAAAGACCTGAGGTAATAGAAACCTTTCCACGATCAAATGCTTCTGGAGTATGGACTGGAGCAGTGGCTTGTCCTTGGACCTTGCCAGGGTACACGGGTACTCCAAGCCGTACCTCTTTATTTACAGTACATGCCTCCTATGATTGAATCGGCTTGAGACTGCACAGAAGGCGGTGCAAAATGTGAGGCAAAATTTGAGTTTCTGTCTATTGTCTAGCCGTATAGCTTTGGGTATCCAGCAACCTCTAACACCAGTTTTTTTTTTTTTTTTTGATTACCAATGGTAAACTTGTTGTCATGACCATGATGAAAAAAGAGATGACGTGGGGAGTTTTTATGCTTTTATGAGTTGAAGTTTTTTTAACTTGAATTCAGAGTGCTCTGGCAAAACCCCCAGGCGCCTAGAGTGCAGAAACACGAGGTGCGCCGCAATGCAAAAACCCCAGGCAAAAAGCTTCAGTCGCTTTAAAATCAATCAAAAAAGCTGCCTCCAGCTGCTAAAATGCTTTCTGTGTGATCAGGGCCTGACAAATTCATTGCCCTTTATCTTGACCCTCTTGTTTTTCTCTTGTTGTGTTGTGTTTTGTTTTTTTGTAGTCTTGGAACTTGATTGCAGACAAGAAGCCACATCATGGCCTGTTGGCTATTTCCCTAGCTTACCAAAGGTAAGTGGATAAGGAGAGGCATCTCTCAATTGGTTCACTTCTATAGTCATGGATCCCTTCTGGATCCATCCTTCTGGTCTCTTTTGAAGCCCTCATTACCACAGAAGAAACTGCATTTTTTGGAGCTTTTCACAGGTCCTCTTGGAGAGCAGTGATCAACCAGTGATGGTTCTGCACCCAAGTTCTCTGTACGGCCTGCATGATGTTCCTTTTAAGGACATTATCCTTTGTCCAGTTCTAAACTGGTGGAGGATCTTCTGCTACAGAGGCCTGTTGCAGAAAGGCAAACCCCGAAACCAATGACAGTGAGTGAGGCTGTTGGGGTTTGCTGAGCATGTCCCCAAGGATGCACTGAAGTGGAGATCCATGGGAGAGAGAGGGTGGTCATTCAGTAGGTGCTCCAAGGCCAGTTCAGCCTGGTAGGCCTTCCAGGAAGCTGCATAGCCTCCCATCTACTTTTTGGATGCCAAATACTTTTTCAGAATGGTGGTGAGGTACTGCATGGTCTTTACCAGGCCCCACTCTCAATTCTCCACAACTGACAAGACCACAGGTTTTGCTTTAACCCTATGGACCCGAACGACGCATAGTGCGTCCAAATTCACACCTGTTTTTCTCTATTGATTTTCTCCGCGACCGTGCATCATAGCGAGAAGCCATGCATATCACGTGAAACAGTGGAATTGTAGTAAGTAAAAGTGTTTTCACAGCAAAAAAGAATGATAAAGTTAGACTAAAATGATGTATAACAGAGCTTTCATACAGCTTTGCACACACATTACTCTTGGATGGATTACTCTCGAATGCAGGCTCGCACAGAAATGCCACACATATCACATGAAGGCGCAGGAGCAGAGCTTTCCAGTGATACCACACACATCATTGTACTGTCATCCCATCACGCTATAAATACAGATTGATTGTCTACAAAATAAAAACCTGACGAATTTCTTTACAATCCATTATACAGATCTTGTTATCAGTCACTTCATATAGTAAGGAATATCGTATCTTACCACGTCTTAGGCTTGCCTGTGTTTCTCCCTGTCTATTCACATTTGTAGTCCGGCTTTCAAGATGCAAATATCTCCATATTGTCCAGTTGACACTCCATCAAACTTTGTATGACAAGACAAGCATACTTCACCTTTGCACACCCAGACAACTGTAGCCTAATTATGCATGCATGACAGGACTGTAGTCACCATATACATTGATGGGGACATGTGTCCCCCCCAATGCCCAAAATGCCCCTCCAATATATAACTGAAACTGAAAAACAACAACAAACTTTGTTTACTGAAAACAAAGTGACAAATATTATCTTGGAGGACATCATTGCACTTGGTTGACTATTTTTCTGTTATCTTAGATGTAAAGATTGCATGTTTCTTTCAGATAAAACACATTTTTGACTTGTGAATGAGTCAATGGAATTTCTTGCAATAATGAAAAAATACTGGCAAACATGTCCACACATTTTGGACAGCTGTCAAGTGACAGAATGTCCCACCATCATGGTTCTTATATTGCCAGATTCCAGAGAGTCTCCCCTCTTCATATATGGCAGAATATGTCAACTTCCAACTTGCTATGGTGAGATACATGTAAAAATGTAAGAATTTAGTAACATGGATTTGTTTTTTCCATTGATATAAACATTAATATAAAATACAGGCACATAGAAGGACATGAAATGATGGCAAATCTGGATAGCCCACATTGTTCTGAAAAAACAAAACAAGATATAGCATGTGTATGTAGCCTTTATAATGACTGTGATATGAGCTTTAAAGTAAAGGCAGTAAAAATACCCCCAAAACGCCTAGGGCCCATAGGGTTAAGCAGATTATGTATTGCTACACTGTCAAAAAATTGAGCAGGGTCAATGACATAGGGAAAAGTGTCAGTCTTACCCATGTACACGGCATGCCCAGTCGTGATCTTGAGCGGCTGACATTCTCTATCGTGTATGTTAAATTATCTATGAGCTCCAAACAGGGCAATGCCCTGAAAGACATGGCTTTCTTAGTTTGGCGGTAGTCAAGGCAATAATTTATGCGTAATATTTATTCAGGGGGCGATGCCCAAAGTCCTCCCATCAGGCAAGGATATGTTAACCATGCTGAATTTGTTGGGTTGTAGGGTTAGTGTTAGGGGTTAGGACCACATTACGTACTTAACATAATGTAACAACATGGCATCGTGTGACATGACGTGGCATGACGTTTTGTGACATGGCATGATGTTGTGTGCCGTTACATATGTACATGACTTTAAATAACTCCATGCTGATGTTTGCTTTCACAAGACACAATCTCCTTGGTCAAAGTCCTGTGTTTGTTTGACTTGTCCATTACCCCAACTGCCTCCCTACGTGGACTTGGTCGCCATTTACACTATGTCACCTGACTTCCTTCTTTGCCCCCAACACCTGCAGCTCAGAGGTCACATGATCACAGCCTCCTGGCTCACAGATATGATAGTTATATATAAATTAGTTACTTTCTGTCTGTATAAATATGAACAGTAAATGATACAGCCTGAAGCAGTCGCTAACACCACTGGTGAATCTGCTAGAAACACACTGATTATTCATGCTCATTCTGTCATGAGACCCATCTTCCAGTTCTCAATGCTAGTCAGAAATGATTGACCATGTGACTCATGCATACAGGAATACTGTGATGTTATATGTCTACGTTCAAACACCTGACATCCTCTCTTTTACTGCATTAAGGCTGTTTGTGCTTATGAAACTGCAAATTAAATCGCTGTTGCGGTTATGTTCTCCTCTATAATGAAACCCACTGGAGAAGGAGACTTATTGTATAAACTGTATCAGTAAGCAAGATTCCATGCAGAGCTGAAATCAAACACACCAAACAAATGACAGTCATTGTGTACTTGGTGATGTGTGTGGAGGCTGTCAATAATTACACGCAGCTCTTGAAAAGCGCATATGGATTGCGGAGTGTTTAAAGCCACTGGATTGTTTGGTGGAATCTGTTAGCACAGAGGATATCATTCAGTTCCCTTTTCACAGATCGGAGGCTTTATCCTGCTTTTCTTTCACAGCTTGACTGATATGAAAAAGGCCTCTTCAGTATGTGTTGATTGCTCAGTGGGGCTATATTCTGCACGAGTCATATGAATTGGGCTTGGTCTAATTGTTAGTCATTTAGGATCCATAAAGCCACAGAGTTTTCTTCTTTTTGATGTTAATGGCTTCTAAAATTGCCCGAGTGTATTCTAAAAGGGATATTTAAGCTTTTCCAGGAATACGACCGTGTGGTCTGCTTGACAAACTATGTACCATTACCAGCCACCATAAGGGAGCTTTTAAGACACATGCTGCCTCTGTCCCTCTGCGCTCATCAACATCTTCCACTTACAGCAACGAGTTGCTGTCTTCTAGCTGTAAAGCCAAGCAAGCAACTAAGAGCCAGAATTTTTCTTCATTTGCGAATGAAAGTAAAAATGAAGAGCACCAGACAGAGTGTATATGACATGTTACTCCCAGCTTGTCTGTCTACTACCCCTTTACAGTAGTTGTCTCCATGGTCTGAACAGTACATTGTTAGCAGGAGCCCTGTTACAGCTCTGCTGACTCCAGATGATGAAGTGAAGCCATTAGCAGTTCACTGACTCCACTTGTTTTGGATATGTATCTTCATGTTCAAGCTCCCTAACTGCCTTTTCTTGCCTCTGCTGTGTACTGTACATATTTTCAGGTAACTACAAAGACTTGACATTGAACAACTCTATGAGGACTTGATTTATGACATACAGCTTTTCAACCAAGCTGCAGAGATTAAAAATACATTCACAATGTGGCTTTATTTATACTTCTCAAACTATTGTCGAGTATTTAGCAGAGGAGAGGACTTACAGTAAGTCACATGACCTGGTCTTGAGTCAGGCTCGTGTTCTAAATTTAAGAACTTTAGACTGGGCTTGACAAGATCAAAAAAGACTTGCGACTCGTCTTGGACTTTCATGCCGATGACTTGTGACTTCCCTTGGGCTTGAGCTTTTTGACCTGACAATAACTGATACCGTCCCCCAAGCTTAATGATTATAAAGTATGTTATTTAAAAGTTTGCCATGAATCAGTGTATTTCCCTTCGTTTCCTGAATTAACAAACATTAACACTTTTCATTCTTAGTACGTTGACGCTTAACTCCCCATCTCTGATTTAGTACTGGGGGTGTCATTTGTGGACAGGAACAGCACAGAAACTGCATATTGGTTTGGTAAGCATTCTGTATCTCAGATTCTTACTCTGTGTCATAGTTTAAAATGAAATACAAATGTGTGAATGTGTGCACTCCATGATGTTAGAGAGGGGAGATATTTAGTTTTGCAGATTCATTTTCACAATCTCTCAGAGTACCTTTAAAATTTTAGAAGATGAGAGTTTGACGCCCTACTAAACAGAAAAAAATTGTAATGTGAATTGAAATGTTTAAATCACCCTAGGCCTGACGTGACGTGACGTGACCTGACGTGACGTGACGTGACATTACGTGACGTGACGTGACGTGGCGTGGCATGGCTGGCATGGCGTGGCATGGCATGACGTTGAGTGACTACATGGCATTACATATGTACAGTACATGGCGTAAAATAACTTTAATAATGTTGACGTTTGGTTTCACACAAGACACAATCTCCTTGGTCAAAGTTCTGTGTTTGTTTGACTTGTCCATTACCCCAACTGCCTCCCTACATGGACCTGGTCACCATTAACATTATGTCACCTGACTTTCTCCTTTGCTCCCAACACCTGCAGCGCAGAGGTCACATGATCACAGCCTCCTGGCTCACAGTTATGATGGTTATATATAAATTAGTTACTTTTTGTCGGTATAAATATGATTAGTAAATGTATCACAGTTTCTTCTTCACAAGACACTATCTCCTTGGATGTGTGTACTCCATGATGTAAGAGGAGGATAATCAGTTCTGCAGATTATTTTTCAAAATCTCTCAGAGAAGCTTTAAAATATTAGAAGATGAGAGTTTGACCCTGAACTAAACGGAAAAAAAATGTAATGTGAATTAAAACGTTTAAATCACCCTAGAGCCAGACATCTAATATTAATCATCCAAAGCATTCTAAAGCACATAAAGCTTCATTAAACATGAAGCCATTATGTAACTTGGGCATGGAAGTTCATTTTTGACCTTTGGGAAGCTTTCATTCCTCGACAGCTGTGTTCATGTGACAACTGACAGGGGAATATAGTCTACAGTGTACAGAAAACCCATGACACAGAGCAATATCTCAATTTTAATTCTAACCACCACTTACCACATTAAATATCAATGGTGAGAAACCTTCTACACAGAGCTGAATATGTTAGTGAAGAGGAATATGGAGAGAGGGAGATGCAGCATGTCTGAGTGGATGATGAGAATCTTACTCCAACTTATGACCAGGACTGACACTACTACCTCAACAGGGACCACCAGGCACATCGCACTGAGACAAAGCTAGAGTCATTGAAGAGTCAGTGGACAGCCAGAGGAAGATCAAGACTGCCATTCAAATCTAGCACCAAGGACCATCCTGAATGCAGGCTGGGGTTATAATGGCTTTGACAGGAACAGACTATAAGGGACAGTCAGGGCTGCAGAAAGAATCATAGATGCCAGCCTACCCTCCATCCAGCATTTATACAGTCAGGAAATGTGCAGGTAGCATCACTGCAGACCATCACACCCTGGACACAACCTGTTCCAACTTCTCCCCTCTGGTAGGTGCTACAGAACATTGTGCACCAAGACAACCAGACAGTTTCTTTCCACAGGCCGCCACTATGATGAACAGTCCAGTGTCAGGAGCAATACCTGTGGAGTAACACTGGAACACCAAGCCTCCACTTTACCGG
This sequence comes from Epinephelus fuscoguttatus, assembly GCF_011397635.1. NCBI lineage: Eukaryota > Metazoa > Chordata > Actinopteri > Perciformes > Serranidae > Epinephelus > Epinephelus fuscoguttatus. The sequence goes on from NC_064752.1 coordinate 43,233,094, forward strand.
TAAATTATATATGTTTATAGTTCAAATCAGGCTGTTCTCATGCACATTTGCACATTTTTCTACAAAAAGTAATGCACCAGAATTCATACATATCCCATGTACTGGTGAGCAGGTAATTTGGATGAAACCCACGTATTTTGGACGGCTGCAATTACGTGACTAATGCACTGACAGGTGTAAAGAAGGCAGTGGTCCTGAGTGGTCAGGTAAGTAGGTAAGGTAAGGGCGGTGGATGGGTCACAAAACACAGGACTTTCCCTCAGGAGACAGGTGTTCTGCACCGTATAAACTCAAGGTAAACTTTGAGTCATTTTGAAGTACGTCCTCAAAATGTAAACCTCTACTTCACCACAGTAACTTTACATGCCTAAACCTAACCTTCGTAACTTTCTGATAATTACATAAACTTATGTTAAGGATGTAACGTCATTCATGGGGGACAAATTTGCAGAATATCATGTATACCGTATTAGGATACGTTGTTTAAACACTAACATGTAATTGTCTATCAAACATAACCCAAGCACGCTATATCCACGTACCTCATATATAAGCAGTCTGTTATATTTATTCATTCTATATTTATCACACACACAGCTTCATTGTGTCACATATACTAGCCTAGCCTAGCCTAGCATTGGGAAAGTCTTATGGACAGACACATATGTTCTGAAAGTAGCCTGCAAACTGAAAATAGACTTTTTTCAGTTTAATTTAGTTAAACTCATAGTTTTAGTTTGAAATTGCTGATTTTGTCCCCATCACTTTTAAAAGCTTAATTTATTAAAAATATTCTAAAAAATAGCTTGCACCAAAACATGTCAACAGATATGACTTTTGAAAAAGGTTTATTAAATATAGAAGAAACAAATGTGTATTGTCCAAAAAAAGCTAACATATGCTCAAAAAGAAAAAAGAATACCCCCTTTGCCTACTGATTGTAAAATGCTAATTGATTGATCATTTCTTCTTTCCCAGGTGCTCTATTCTCTCTCTTCATGAAGATGAAAACACATATGACCTATTTAAGTCCAGGGGTTTTTAAAGTAATTAAAGTGAATTAATGTGTCAATGAGGTGAATGGGTGCTACATGCACATTTCAAGAGGTTAGGTTCCCAAACAAAAGAGGAGTAGAGTAAATCATGCCGACATGTGTGTTGACTGAGCAGAGATAACACTACATGAGAAATAAAATATTTGAAAGCAATACAGAATCCCAGAGAGCCTAACTGCATCACATTTCTTTATATTTTCATATTTTGAATTGTTCACTGCTGCCTGCAATTTGTTTTTTCACCATAAATTGGTGCATAAAAAACACTAAAATGCCAGAAATGAAGTGTTTGACACTTAACACATCCAGCGCTTCTTATGTGTCTCCTCCAAATGATGAAACAAAACCTAAACCCTTGGAAGAAGCTAAGGCTATGCCTTTCTGATGCACTGTTTTTTTTTCAACCTGCTGTATCTGACCTCATCCCAATACAGTAGTCCCAGTGAGTTTCAATGACACTGTCACTGACACTGACATAAAAGAAAATTTAACTGTAATCTGGGGGGCCTTGGTACCTTGGTACGAAATCCATCCATCCATTTCCATCTGCCTATCCAGGGTCATGGGGGCTGCAGGCCGAGCAAAGCACCTCAGACGTCCCTCTCCCCTGCAACGCTTTCTAGTTCCTCCTGGGGGACCCCAAGGTGTTCCCAGGCCAGATGAAATATGTAATCCCTCCAGCGTGTTCTGGGTCTAACCCGTGGCCTTCTACCAGTGTGACGTGCCTGAAACACCTCTAACAAGAAGCGCCCAAGGGGCATCCTAATCACATGCCCAAATGAAATGATATGAAAAAACATACTGAAATATTCATTTTTCATTTTTCAGTCATTTCTCTTAACAACTGTAAAATAGGCCGGTGGTAGACAACACTGTATGTTAGTGTCAGTACAAAAATAATCATGTTTCTATACATTTCAAAACCTTAGACATGCTTTAGTCAAGTCGCTTTTTGATTATCTATTTGCGTCTTTTTGGTTTGGCGCTGTCATCTATTTTTGGGATGAAGTTGATTTTGCCTTTCTGTTCTCCTCCAGTTCGTGTCGGTCCCATCTCTGTTGCTCTCCTTTTATGAGAACTTTCAAAGCCGTCAGTGGGACACAAAGTGGAAGACATCATTTGAATTTCAAAGGCCTGACAGAGCACATTGCCTCTATCAGCTGAGTAAAGGTCCTCTTGACAAGAAAGTGCCTTCAGAATTAATCATCCACGCTGAGAGTCCTCCTGGATGCTGCTTCCTCTGCCGGCGAGGCGAACAGCCGAGGAGGTGGTTTGAGAGAGCAGGAAGTCATAGCCAGACTTGATAAAAGAGCTGAAACCCTCCCACCCTGCTAGCTGCCTTTTTGACAAGAACCAAGCATGTGTTTTTATGGGACGAACAGCATGAGGTCATCTTGTTCTCATTTGTGCTCTTCACTCACATCAGTGTATTTCTTCTGTTTTGCAAAAACAGATCTTAAACTGTGTCATTTCATTGCACCCCAGGGACACGTAAAATGACCCATGAAGACACAAAGCTGGAGCTTCTCCTGAGCCTCCCGAGATTCTGTTCGGGAGACATACGGCCTCAGCGAGCAGCAGACAGCTTCCAGCCGTCATTGCTATGAGCTAATTAGCCATCACTAATGTGAATCAGCTTCCATTTTTACTCACTTTGATTTACAGGGCCCGTCCCCATTACATCACCATGGAGACAATGCAGTCTTTACGGACCGTTGTGGGTTCCATGCGCCAAATGATCCCATAAAAGAGCATTTATGGCTGCCTAGTATCACCAGTCCCTGTTGGAGGAGAGTTGTCTTGATAGACTGTTGGGATCAGATGTCCTCATCACCCTCCAGATCTTCATCTGCGAGTTTGGGCTTTGGTCCAGATGATGAGAACATGGGCAAATGTTTTGTTTTAGCGGCCACAAACTTTCGGATCACACCACTAATCTGTTTCTACAAGGATGTTTTCATTCCAGTGTGTTGCCTCTCTGTTTCTCTTTACCCTGTATCTAAGAGTGTGTGTTAAATTAAATATGATATCAGAGCAGTGAAACAAAAAAGGCACAAGGTAGATGCAAAGGTAAATAAACACTTGTCATTTTGTAGCAGTCGTAAATACTTCTGACTGCTGTAACAGCTAAAGGTTTCAGTGTGTCATCTGACCATATCTAAAGGCAAATGTGTTTATAGTCATTTTGAATGGCCACGCTCAAAGACAGGATATAGCCTTCTCCTGCCTGTACCCCACTGCCTCCCTGATCTCTCTCCAAGAATTCTGGCTTTTGTGTGTCATAGTCTCTACACAATGAATCATATAAATGGGAATAGGGACTCACATTTTTAGTGTTCACTTACCACGTGGTGTTACACATAATATTGATGGAATTAGTTGCATGAATGATGAAAAAAGAGAGCCTGACAGTGACGTTTGAATTCAGAGTACTACGAGTACAATAATGTTCTAATTTGTACAATAATGCTGCCTTTTATTTAATGTAGGGTCAGTTCCATAAACCCCTAAATGTACAACAATTTTGACTTTTTCATTATAATCAAACTATGTCAGTAAGGTATTGCAGCAAACTGATCCTGGATCTGCCATACATGATCCAGTCATGTGCCTCCCTTGGTCTTGTGTCAGAGCCACTGTCACCACTTAAAACCTGGTAAAAAAAAAACGGTTTGTTACTGTGATACTTAACTTTCATTTGGTTTAAGTATCAAACTGTTTAAAGTATGTTTGGCTTATGATAATGTACCTGTAACCTGGTTGACTACATGCTAGGATGGATACCTGTAGCCACAAATTAAGAGTACTACACTGATTTAGCATTGCACTCCTGTAATACTGTCAAATTCCCAATAGACAGTTACCCAAAAAGTAGAGTAGAGCCAGAATTGTTTTTTGTTCCACATAATCCTCTTCTTTCTCAAAACCTGGCACTTATATTACCCATAATGCAACTCAAGCACCGACAGTTTGGTCTGCAATTTGGGTGTGTTATGGTAATAGCAGCTAATGTAGCTTCAAGCAGAGATGAGGAGCAGGCTACAGAGGTCTGGTAATTTCACTTCTTTCCAACTCCAAACCCCCAGATTTTTTTCAGTCACAAACTTGTGGTCTTCAGCCCCAATTGACCCTGATTCAAGTGACATCCCAGATTTCATGCAGCTCCCTCTGGAGCCACAGAAGCAAGCTGCAACCTCCAGGGCTGAAAAATGAAGAATCAGTGCCAAAACCTGAAGTTCCTCGAGTGACTTGCCTACTTGAAGCTGGCTCCAAGAGTGAGTCAGTCCCCATAGACCCCATGTTAAAATGCCCAACTTTACAGCAGAAATGTTTACAGCCTGGTGCAAAAAATGTACAAAAAACTTTGGCTTCTATGACTAATTTCATTCTATACTGTACAGGGGTAAGGGGACCATTACCACAAGTCACTACCATGGTGACAACATTGGCTAGGTCACATAGCCATGGTGTAGGCCCAGATGCACACAGTGTGGCTGTAGCTGTTGCTATTTTAGTGTGTTTTCGTTGCAGTAAAGTTAATTGTGACATTTTGGTCACCTAAAAAAAAGCAGCATTTAGTTGCACTAAAAGACAGGACATTTTGTTTTAAGCCTGTTTGTTGCTAGTGAAGATTAGCATTACTATTAGTATTGTCACAATAAACCATAGCTGTAAATGCACTGTGTTAACCAAGCTAGCAGCTAGCGTTGGGGTTATTTTCATGCACTTGTCCAAATAGAGTAGCCCAGGAATGAGTCCTAAACCCCAGAAATGAGTTAGCATTTTACCACTCACGGTTCCCTCGTCTCAAAGTCCGTGGGTTTTTTGAATGGGTTTTTTGTTAGATGTTTGAAATAAGGTCTGTGGTTAACACAAGCTTAAGTGACTTTTGTGTTTTGTTCTATGACATAAAATACATCAGTCAATACCCCACTGGTAAATTGAAGTTTCAAATTGAAATTTGAAGCTTCTACTTGTCTTAAAAATGGTGGTAGCTAACAAGTGGCTAAATGAGATTACAGAACGTCATCACACTGAACTACGCCGAACATGGCTTAACAGTCTTGTTATGATGGTGACATTAGGTCATGCGACTGTAGTGTATTTGCTTATAGCTTAACATTAGCTTTTTACATTAAAGATTCAAAAATCTTGAAAGTGGTGTTCATTTATGAAGATTATCTTCAGTAGCGGATCGTGGTGAAATTGGGTGGGAGGGCTCACGCATTAGGCCTATGGCCTATACTGATGAATAGTTCAGCTGCAGTAACAGTAACATCACACTGAGATACAGTACCAGGTTACAGCAACAATGCACCACAACAAAACTAGAAATTAGGCTAACTACAAAAATGTTCTGATGCCAAAAGCTCTCTCTCTCTCTCTCTTTCTCTCTCTCTCACACACACACACACACACACACACACACACACATTTCCACTGTACACACAGACAGGAATGGTAAAGAAAGAAAAGTAGTAATATTCCTTTAATAAGAGGTTAGGGCTTGGGCCTAGGGCTGGGCAGTATGGCCTAAAATCAATATCACTGTATTATTTTGGGGGGGATGCGGTGACGGTATGATATCGCAGTATCGTCTTTCTTTTTTTTTTAAACTTAAATAAAACAATTTAAAAAGCCATACAAGTCTAGGATGGAAACTATTTAATCGTCAGAAGGTTGCTAATCCATCTGTTATTGTGTATAAAACTTTATAGTATGTATAAATGTTAGAGAGGAGGGAGGGCCCCCTTCTCCCCCGGGCCTGGGTTTGGTGCGGTCGGCCAGGCCACCTCCATCACGTAGCGAGGGAGGTGCCGGCCACCGGCCCCGCTCTGCCGCCGTAGCCGGAGTACTGCGGTATGAAGGTAACCACAAAAGCAGTACAGACCCCATGTTTACTGCGGTAAGTTACCGTCACCGCAAATACCCCCAGTCCTACTTGGGTCTACCTTATTTGAAGAGAAGCTCACATCGACGGCCTTTCTGGGATGCAAACAGGTTAGTCACCAAGTCATTTAAGTCCGATGTTTTTGGATGAGGTCCCGCTCGATAGACATTTAAAATAATCCACCTGTTCAGCATGATGCTAACTCAATTTGCAAGACTCAACGCTCACTCTCCCACCACAGTAACAGCGGGCAGGCCCTCACTGTACTTCCACGCACTGTCATTGGCCAAAAGTCAGTGGCCTGGGCTATAAAAAATCAGCCCATTTAGATAAATCCTGGGTTTTTGTGACTATTTTAGTGCTGTTGCTGCTATAGGTTCCACCAAATACAATCAGTTCTAAGGTTCAATAAACTAATATTTTAATATTTTCCTAAATGTAATCATTTTCTCGTCTTTATTGTAAAAGATAGGCAGGGCTTAGCCCTACTAGCCCATTTATACCAGCCGTCTCTGGTTATCTTGCTGAACAAAACATGTAGGTAAACGCCTGTTTGCCACAGAGCTTATTTTCTGTAATATTTCAAAATTCAATGGAAAAGGCTTTTTGATGAGGGAACCCGTGCTATGCTAACTTCTGCGTCTGCGTACAGAAGATGTCATCCCTGGAGCATTCTATATGGCCACTTCTGGCTCCAAAAATCCAAGATGGAGACGGCCAGAATGCCAAACACCAGGCATCAAAACAAGAGTCCACAAACCAATTGTGATGTCAGGATGACTTTGTCCATTATTTACCTTCACAGAATGTAGCATTCACTGCACAATGTGCTACTTGGGTTAAAGGTTTCAGAAAGTCACATAAACTGTCCAAGAAAACTCCTCAATTCCTGCATCAGAAAGGTGCAGAGGAAGAGGTTAGACAATCTGACAAACTCTTCATTTGAAGCACATTTTAGTTACTTTAAAATGTTTGCTAAAATGTTTAAGACATAATAGGACAGGTAAAACTGAATATAGATACACTGAGGTGCGATGAAATTTCAAAACATTGTGTTTGCTACAAATTGTTTGCTCGTATAATTAGTGTTTAATTCTCCACTTCACTCTAATTAGTTGTTTCTGAGAGTTTAGTCTGATGAAGCTGTGAATTTGCATCCACATTTCCATTACAGCTGTGATGGCTGTCACAATTTAATACAAGAAACATCCTGTGGAACAAAAAAGAAGCAGCTTTGAGCCTAATGAGCAGTGCACAGATGAAGCTATTTAGACTTCATTCCTCTGTTGTGTATTTTCATAACCAGTGTGTACCAGCCTCAAAATTAATTTACAGCACTATGTTGTGAAGAACACTTCAAACACCATTACCTTCAAGTCAATCAAGTAAATTCTGCCCTGCATGCGTTGGTGTTTTCTAAATGTCAAATGGAGAGCTTCAGAGACTCTTTAGGTACTCAGCCCAACCAGCAGCAGCATGCAGACTTAATGAACCACAGTATACTAATATTTGAGATGATATTCTGACTAACCTGTTTACCTTATGGATATTTCTCCAAATTTTAAAGTCTGAACTGATTTTCGTTGTTATACTTCAGACCAAAGTTGCTTGAGACACTTACTTTGTATCCCTGTCATCATTCTCTCCTTCTACTCCTGGGGGGGCTCCTGTCAGGGGAATCAATCTACAGGACCAGAGGAGGGGAGGAATGACACAGCAGCCATCACTCACCCACACTGCCTTGCTTTGCACCTGACGGTAAGCCCCGCTATGATGGGAGGAGTGCGTGACAAGACGGGGAAGAGGAGTGATGGGGTCCCTCCATCACAGCCAAGGCCCTGTCAACACGTCTCAACCACTTTTTTTCCCTTCCAACTTCAACTTTGTAACCCCCCCTTCTTTCTCTCCCTCTCCACCTGCAGACGTCTGTGCCTCGATGTTAATGAGGTAGCAGTTATTGGGGTGATCATTCAGCACTGATAAAACCAGACTGCCTGGTGAGATCTCTTGGTGGGGGTTAGGGAGGAGTGAACAGCTGCTGATGATTCAGACAACTGGTATTAAGCGATGAGTTCCTCCTCGCTGCAGCTCTCATCATATCATCCTAAATCTAATTTACTGTTTAATTTCAATGAACTTTTCATTCTCTCAAAGCTGTAACTCATCTAACTTGCTCAGCGTCCTGCGCCCATCTGGGGGAGAGCAGATAATCATTTTGGAAGCACCACCATTTCATCTCTTAACATCTCCACCCTGATGACTTTGAAAGCAGTATTTCAAGAATCACAAAACCGCGGACGTGAGGGGACTCCCCATTTCACATATAAACCTTGGTGTCTGCTGTTAAGAGGACTTTTTTCACACCCCACCTGTCAGTAAGGAAAGAGACCTTCAACAGCTGCATAATTTTTGATATTGAGAGCCAAGGCAGATTAAAAAGATATGATGAATATTCTATTTCATGTGAAGCAACCAGCTTTTGGTTTGGTGCAAGTAGTCAGAGAGCAGTCTTTGCTTCTGAGTGCTTCTCTGTTTATGGGCAACAGTCCATGAGCCCCAGCTGAATACTAAATGCTTATCAGAGACGGTGGCAGGCCAGAGGCCAGAAAGCAGCACAAGTAGCAGCTGTGTTGTGCTCTATCAGGCCACAGAGATCCACAGAGCCGCTAACTTCGATCCCAAATCCAGCACTATCATAATAGAGCACTGTGTGTCCTCTTGTACTGCCATTTCTCCTCATTATATCCACCCATTAACAGCAGAGAGTGGAACTAGTGACCAACCACAGTCTGCTGCTGATTGGCCACCATCATTTATTGGCCGGGACAAAGAGCCACCTCTACAGGAATCAAAGACACATGAAAAGAGCCTTCAGAGCCATCAGAGCATGCCAAGCCTAAAAATAGAGTTGAAACACAAATTAAATATGCCTGAATATGGCTATCCAAGCTCACATAAAATATCCAGCTTTTTTCTTCAACAAAAGGTATTCTGGTAAAGACTTATTAGCAACATTTATACATTTTAATAACAAGACACAAACTAAATGAAAACCATTTGAAAACAAAATCAAAACTATGATGAAAGGGGTCAGAGAAATACTCACTAATGTAAAAGCAATACCATAGTGTAAAAAAGTCAGCCCGTTCTCTTTCCCAGGTCATCAAACGCTGACACTTTGTCGTGCCCCTCTGCATCTAATAGTGATAAAGTGGGCACTCTTTAGCATGTCTAGGTTTAGGCAGCAAAGCTTGGATAAGTTTAGAAAAAAGAACATGTTTGAGGTAAAATATGTACGTTTGTAACATAATGTGATATAAATACATGACGTAAATATTTAACAAGATTGGCGACAGTGCGCTACAACCAGTGTTAAAAACAACACGGACTTCTGGTTTCACTATGGACACAAACTGTGGTTTCCTGAGTGAAAGTCTAGTTTTGTTTGACTCATCCGTCCAGGGCCGTGTCGCCCATAGGGCAGGTTAGGCAAATGCTATAGGTGCCAGCATGTCAGAGGGTGCCAGGTAGTGAGGTGTTTTGGGGTTTTTTTCTTCCCCATTCCATTCGAAAAATTAGTCAAGAATACACTACAAAACAACAACAGTACATACAGCCATACGTCTTTAAATAATAATGAAATAATATTTCTAATTTAAATTTCTGCCTGCTTGGCATCCTCCTGCCTCTCTGGCAGGCAGCATCAATTTCGCCACGGTCCCTAGCCTACAGAAGACGGCTACCTGCCGTCTTCTGTAGGCTGCCGTCGTCATGAAGAGGCAAAAGCCCTCTGGGGCGCAGTACAAAAACAAAGAAAAGAAGAGGAGGAGAAACGTGAACGAGACCGAGGTAATGATGTGATGTGATGAGCACTTCACTTAAAATGGTAGAAACACAACGTAAGTTACAGTTACTTAAGCACTTGCAAGCTAACGTCAGCTCATTAGCCGCTAATAATTAGCGGTTAGGCTACTACTACGTAACGTCAATGGTACTGCGACTTCATTAGCCACTTGTTTTAGGAATACTTTCAGCATTCAGCTAGAGTTAATGTCAGTTAATGTTGCTCCCATCTTAGAGAAAGTTGGAAAGAAAGACTCAAAGTGTTTGATGGAAGGAATAAGCAACATAATTGAATATATTGGCCTATCTTTTCTTTTAATGTTTAGTGTGCTGCTGCACAAACCACTCACTGTTTGCCAACCAGGCATATATTCATATACTGTATATTTATGTTTTCCAATTTTCAGATTTGTGCAATTTGTGATGTTACAGTTGCATTTTTTATATTTTGGTTGTTTGCTGTGTTTAAAATGTCATTAGATCAAGGCAGGCTGTAATGTTAGGTGCTATTATGGTTATTCCATGATGGTTTCACAATCAACAGCTATTTGATTAATATATTGTAAAAGCCCAGTTTGTCAAATATATGTATCTCCTCTTTTTAGATGCACTTCTGAAGTATTTGTCCCCCACCTCTGCAAATCCTGGGCCCACTAATGTAACTGCAGCCACCTCAGCACCAAGTGATGCAGCCTCAAGTGCATCTCCCTCCCACACACAAACTGCCAGTGGAGAAATAAGATTATTTAGAGAATGTAGACTGTTAAGAGATTAACAAATTTTTATTTATTTATTGTGAACTGTAAGTTAATATAACTTAAGTAATGTTCATGTTTATTGCAATGCAACATTTGTTTAATAATTAAAAAAATCCAGACATTTTTTCAGGAAGTTTTTGAAATGTTTCTTCAGTAGTTTTTGAAAACCAAGGTTTAAACCGAACCGTGAGTTGGGGGGGCGCCAGCAAATATCTTGTCTAGGGTGCCAAATTGGTCAGGCACAGCCCTGCATCCGTCTATGCGGACCTTCTCAGTCTTTATACTACATCATATATCATGGATGGGTTTACATTCGAGGTAGCTGAAAGTCTGGGGCATCCCATAAAGACCTTTGGCATTGATATCACATGCCAAGAGGAATGATAGGTTAGGTATTTGAAGACCAGCGAATGAGAAGGGGCTGCTTTCAAAATTGTACTTAAGTTAGAAAATATTGTCGTATATATGTATATATAAGGTATATGTCGATTTGGAAGTCAGTGGAAATTGACCAGTTCTGTTGTTTAGGTATGAGAGAGTGTTGTACAGAAACCACTACAGCATGGTATAGGCAGGTTTACTGCTAACAGCACAATAAACAAGAAAACCTCCACCCATTATAATCACATTCATCAAAGATGGCAACAACTAAGAATGCTACAGAGACAAAAAATAAATAAATATCTGATTGGATTTTGGAACAAAAACCAGACTAGATATCTTTATTTTCATCTATCCTAACAATAAACAAAACTAAACTGTGACATTTACAAATAGATTTTGTGACAACACTCAAATAAGATTAATGTCAGATGCCAAAATGAACATTGCATCCAGACAAAGATGAGACACATATTCACATTGAAAACATTGGCAAGGAAGTGTGACAGTTACTTCAGGTCAGACAAGATCAAGTATACACTTATTTTATCTACTCCCTTATGATGGATGATAGTGCGTTCATACTGTAAATACTGTCAGTGCAGGTTATGATTAATAGGTTGGGGGGGGGGGGAGCTTCATTCATCTTTGATTTTCTTTCAGTATCAGTAGTAGAAACACCAGCACTTCATATGCAAATGATAACCTCTTTGATATTAAAATTTCAAAAGGCCGGTGTCATCTTACATGTTGTATGCAGATTTATTAATTTATGCGATCTGGGTTGTGAATAGATACATAGTGGTGTCCCTTTAAAGTAGATAACGTAACATCAGCATTTCATTAGTTGCTAGGAGGAAAGTATTTGAATGGTGGAAGCAAATCCCTGGTTGTGAGGTGGATTTAGGTCTCCTGGGAAATAAAAGGCCTCGGGTCATAGGATGATGAAACTAGGCTTTAACAGATGTAGTCTTATTTGGTGTAGGTACAGTACGTGTTAGCTATTTTAGGACCAATAAAATGAGGCGTAAGAGCCATCACTGGAACTTTTTTTTTCTTTCTACAGAATGAAATAGTAGAAAATGATGGCCTTAGATGAGTCGGCTTCCAGATTCTTTGGAATACAGACAGCTTTAAGCTCAGCTCTCAGTGTTAGTGTGGTGTATTTAGCATCCAAATAGAGTCATATTAAAGAAAAGTATGGCAGGTGAAAGGCACCACGTTGCATGAATAGTCAGTGTTTGTAGAGATGTGGATCTGGTGGGTGGTTTGACTCTCTGAAAATATTTCTCATTGTAATCCCTTGAAAGAGGAAATATGAAGGACATCTGCTCAGGTCTGCACAAGGCTAATTAGAGGGTATTTTTTGCTCTGATCATTTGTTTCCTTTGGTCACGCTGTATCACTCCAAGGCCACCTGCACTGATGGATGCTATTTGCATTTCTTACGGCCATTATTTGTGTGATTGTGGCAGCACACGGGCTGGAGATATTTCACACCTGTGACTGCTCAAAGGGAAGGAGGAACTGCAGCAGCTTGTCTGTCAGTGGCCTGCTTCTCTCTGAGAATGAAACATTAACCAAATTAATAAATATTCCAAAGGAGGGAGTTTGTGCTGTCACAAACCACGTTAATAATCAACCTTCTAATCTTCATTTCGGTTCACTGGTGATTTCACTTTGCTCAGCCAGTCTGTTAAAAACTACAACAGTTTGGTTCCTAAAGGGAAAAATTCGTGACTTTGGATGTGGAAAGTAGGACAGTCAACAGATGAGCTGCAGTTACAGTATGTCCTTCCCTCAGGTAAGGAGGAGCTGACAGTGATAGTATTGATTATCATTGGGCTTACTGAGCTTCTCTCTATGATGGAGTGATTGCTATCCTTGGTGTTAATGCAGCTCTTCAGTCTGCACGGTGTCCTTGCCATCTTTACAGTATATGCTGTGCGTGTGACATCATGACCCAGATAAGAGGAGTGCAATTACTGCTCATATTACTGAATGTAAAAATGAACAGCAGGTTGGCCCTTATGTGCTGTAAATCCACACCATATACTTCATGCTCTAAGTCTATTGGAATTTAAAGGCTCAGTTCACACATATTACAAAAAGAAAAGATTTTTTCTTACTTGACAAACCTGACCATGCAGATAGCTTTCGTTTTATGGCCAAGTTTTGATAAATTTCCACACTATTAGACTGAAGTAACATCATGTCACGCCAACAACAGCAATCACCTGGCAACTGATTTTAATTGTGTAGAAATGTGAAATCAGCAAACTTGTTTATTTCTTTTGTCATTTTCAGCCATACCTGTATTTTTTAATTAAGATATGTAGTTAAACAATGTGGTCCGACCTATCTGATGTCTCTGCTGTGTTTATTTTATGCACTGTGCTGCTTTGTTACCATCTTTGATATACCAAATCTACCGGTACAGAAGCTAAACAATGTACTGCTGTGGACAGAGGCCACAGCAAAATGTGTTTTAGCCACCTAAAAAGATCCACCTATAAAATCCATGCCAGTTTAAGTGTATGCTATATTTGAAATATTTTCTCTGCTGTACTTACTCACAATCGAGGCAGTCATAGACCAGGAATTCTCGCATTTTACAAAGTAAAATGACTATTTTTGGGCATGAGTACCCTGTCAGAAAGGGCTGTCTGAGGACAAGATAAAGTGGTAAAAATATTTCTAAACATAGCGTACAATCACACTGATATTGATAGGTGGCTTAAAACGAATCAGTATTTTCTTTGCAGTTTTTCTTTGTCAGAGATGGGGCCTGTGAGGTACAGGAGAGAGATTGGTACCTGGTAATATGCCCATGTACAAAGAAGATGTTGATGTAGTCCATTATTGAGTCTCTGTTTAATCATGTAACAAGACGATATGGTTTACAGTAGCTAGTTTAGGTGTAAAATCTCTCTAGACTGACAAGCTGGACACATCTGCAAGTGGATGTGAAATAAAAGCGTCAGTAAGACACACTTTTGGTAAAATATGTAAACGCATAAAACTCTTCATGACTGCTTCATAACTAGTAACTAGGATGCACAAGGGACTGTCATAATAGCGTGCACTGTGGCCCATCATAACTGCCTTACACCACTGCATGTGACATCATACATCAGTGCGCTGTCCAGATGGAGGGCAGGCAACTGGAGGCAAAGACTACAAACACTGCACAAATGTCTATGACTTGAGCTCTTTACAGTTGTTCCAATCGATCAAATTGGGGAAAAACAAGGGCCACTTTAAGTTTTGAAAAAGTAGAACATAGAGTTAATGTTGCCCAGTAGCCTAACATTAGCCAGACAGCGGTGCATCCATATACAGAGCTGAAATGTAAAATACTATGATGTTATACTCAAGCACATTTACTCACTTGGCACTCATTTCACTCGTGGATCACACCGCACACAAATTAGTTATATTCCATTAGACTCTTACGCTTTCATCTGCTCGTCATGTAACGCTGATAACATTAGGAGTTATTTCTAACAATGATCGTGTCCACACTAGGCAAATCTGCCAAATTGTGGGAAAATCACTTTGATTCGTTTTGTACAGATCATAACCAACATGAGTTTCAATTATATGATGAAACCTGCTGCCTGCTGGTTCATCTAACCGTTTTTTGTCACTTTCCTCTACTTCCACATCATGCAGTAAATGGATTTATCACTTCCTGCTCTCTATATGAATTTTGTGCATCATAATATTCACATGACTGCAAACAATCTATTGAGGCAGTGTGAGCCCAGCACCATTTTATTTTATGTAATTGATGCAGGGGTTTAGTTATTGTACACCAGCATTGTGATTTAGTCTATACATTGTAGTTGTGTCCTACTTACTCTGGATAATCCACATATCTTACTGTTTTCTAGAGAAAGAAAATTTGCTAAGTGCCTTATTTCTTGTTAAAGGGGATAAATATTTTAAGAGGTGTGTTTTTTTATCTGTATATCATTATTTTGGTTTACCGTCTGGTACAGAATCTCCCTTTTTTTGCAGCTAATTCCCTGCCACGTCTACCATTTACATTTACATGACCATATAGTACAAAATATAAAATGTACTGCAGACACTGGTCTTACACCTGTGTTAGCAGCTGTGTTACCATCTCAGGATCACTGTCATAATAGTTTAATTTGATTGCTCTTTTAATTGAATTTTTGACAGGCAGCGCCTTTAAACAATTCAATTATGCCAGTAAGTGAAACCTATCATGTACCCCTTCTGATTTTTTTATTTACACTATTATATTTTCATTATGGAGAGACACCTGAGACAGTGGTGAGAGATGAGCTTCACGAGCCAGACTCCTGTGGGCTGTGGTGACGACACAAGCATGATGAGACTGAAGCACCCCGACTGTGCTGAGAGAATGGAGCACACACAGATATTCAGACCACCTGCAGACACTGACAATCCTATTTGTCACAGAATTGTGTGGGGGCTTTAGTTAATAAGGCTTGTGCTGGTAGAAAATTGAATTAGATGATTACGGTAAACAATGTAATTCCAGGAATGAAATGGTATTTGGGATCCCAGTATATCACCAGCTACATTAATTGTCGCGGAATGCGTTGTCTGTCGCCAGTTTTGATATTCCACAAGACAGCCTGTCCAGACTCAATACTGTGAGTCGAGTGAGCTAATATGTGCCGAGCAGAAGCACTCTGCAAGACTGATCCTATCAGGTGTGTAAATGACAGTACTATCCTTTGTCTGCTCTCATGTATGCACACGCACACAATGCTCAGTGTCATCTCCCAGCTTGTGTTTGCTGTCTCTTTGTTCTGCTTGCCTCAGCAACATGAGTTTTCAAGGAGACACACTCCAGCTCTCTCCACAGAGAACTTTCCCCCGCTCTGGCTGTGAGGCAAACTTCTTGTTTTGCTGTGCATCACAATGGCACCATGCCCTCGTTTTTACAGCCAGCTCTCCTCCGCAGAAGGATGCACGCATACATGCACAGTCTGAGCAGAAATACTCCCTCCTTCCACATGGGAATCCCTACAGTGACTAATGTGTTGTTGGGGTCTGCGCTGGGAATACTGACAAATATGGTGCAGTCAAAAAAGTGATATACTGCAGCAGTTAAATAAAGTTAACTGTAGGAATCAGAAGGGGAGCTTATATCCCATATGATTCTCTCTGAGGTATGCTATAGGTCTTCATTAATCACTGCAGACCTCTGGAGCACTATGTAAAGAATCTGTACAATAATCGTCAGGGACAAGAGTTTTATTAGGCTATGTCTTTATTTCCCTTTAGCCTAGAGCTGGTGCTCTTCATAAGTCTGAACTAGTTAGAGATTGTGTCAGCTCGTTGTAGAATCAAGCCTTTTCTAGTCAGTATGTGAGTATTGCACCACTAAAGCTAGCTCTTACATAGAGATTATATGCTGCTACATATTTAATAACTGCCAGGTGTAAATGTTGTGTAGCAAACTGACCCAACTAACGTTAGTTGCTTATGTGACCCATTTAAAGAGTAATAGAGATAATATGAAATGTGGTGAACATATCTGACCCAACACTGTTTAATAATGGAAACTGGGAAGATTTTACACATAAATAACACAACATTGCTCAAATTAAAATGTTATGCTAAATGACTTAATAACTTCTGACTGGATATAGCCTATCCTACTCATTTTAAACAGCTTGAATACGACAAACTCTCAACAAAATATTTGATTTCTTTATGCCATCATGCCTACATTTACAAAGCCTCGGCAGCGTATGGTTTGCCACCCTAAAATTGTAAATGTAGGAAGTTATGCAACAGCTTGTGATGCCGGCAACTCCTTATTTAGTTCATTGCTAGGCTAGGCTAGGCTTAGCTTATCTAACTAAGAGATAGTTCAAGTTTTAACACTGCAACCTCATTTAGCGAATCACTAGTCTGAAACCAACAAGTAAGAACCTAGGAAGGACACTACACACAAACATAATAATGGACTTATGAATATCTGGTGAAACCCAGTCCCTGGCTGCATAACTGCTGCGTGGGAAACTTTGGCATTCAGCGGGGCTGGTATCAGTACTTGATACATTTTAAGATGTTGACATAAATAATTCAGTACCAAGTAGTTCAAAAACATCTCAACTCAAACAATACCTGCATTTGATCTTTTTTTGCGCCAGGGGTGTTATTCCAGACCATGTCGACTTCTGTCCCTACCACAGCACTTAGGCCTACACTCCTGCAGCAGCAGATACAACCCTTACAGTGTGTGGTGTGGTGGAGGCGAGTGTGATGTATTAATGGAGTTGGCAGTTCAGCGGGCTAAGATGCAACCAAAACTGTTGAAAGTATGGCTTAACCACACACCACTTTATTCAGATTATGGATATCGAATTAAGTACTCTATTGCAACCAGTTTCCCCTCAAGGAAAAATAAAAGTAACTATCTATCTGGTCTCTGTATAACTTTAAGGGTCCAGGTATTGGTATTGGTAGTGTATTGTAATATTTTGAAACAAAACCCACCACTTCCGTCTTAATTTTGGCGTCTGATTTTGAGGGGTTTTTTTTTTTATTATTATTAGTTTTAGTACAATTTTAGTAATTCGATTTGTGTCTTTTTAGTCTTGTTTTAGACAACAAAAACTATGGACATTTTTCTAGATTCACTCCTGAAAAAAAAAGAAGTCTCCATTTACAAAATTAATACTGGTAGCACTGGATGAATGTTGTCAACATATAATGTGGAAATCTATTGGCTGACATGTTTTGCTGTATATCATTCATTCCCCCGCCGTGTCATTACAAAATGGCATGTCACTGTGCCTTCATCTTTTTTATGCAAAGGTCACCTCCATTGGCATTCTGAGGCAGAAGGCCCTTTGAAGAGTGGAAATTAAATCCCCATCACTGTGAGAGAAATCTGTTTCCACAGAAGGGACCAAACAAGGCCGAGACAGCCCTGTGAAAAGTTCATTTAAATTATGGATTGCAGTCATCTCTGTTGCATTTTTCACTGTGATTGTTTTTAGTTTCCCTGGAACAGTGTAAAGGTTAATTGTATAATGAAGTGGCTGTTACTGCTTTTGCTTTTGTCGGCATGTCAGGAGAGAACCTAAATATGTTTAAGTGTTGCACCATTGTTTGTTTTATTTCAAGTAAATTTAGGTAAAGACTGTCCCGATAGCATAGAATATGTGAACACATTTTATATCTGTTTATACAGTAGGATCAACTTTATTTTCAATAATTATTATTCCTTCTCAGCACATCTCTTTGAGAGCAGATAATTCCAGTTATTTTTACCCTCCATCCCTCTCTGAAAGCTGTGCTCCTTTCCAAGGCAGCTGCCTCTGATACAGAAGTGTCTTTGTGACATTTTCTCATGTCTCCTCCCCTCCATCCATCATTTACAAACATGAATTGCATGTGACCAGGCAGGTGTTGGAGAGCAGAGTGGCATTCCTCCACAGTCTCAATCACAGCCTGGAATACTGGAGTCATGAGGCTCAGCCACTTTTCCCAGCCCCAGGATAAAGCCTTACCAGCACAGCTCAGACTGGTCCCATTCTTTTCCATTGAGTCCAAGGTCACAGTCCCATAGCAAGGGTCAAGGTGATAGGCTGGCAGCCGCCTGCCTCATGCATATGGATGACAGACGCTCCATCTGTTCCGCTGCAGAATGCAAATACACAAGCCTCTTTCTCTGCTCTCTTTTTTTTCTGCCTCAAAGGGCAACCCTGCCAGACCTTACATGGCATCAGTTCCACTTGTTGGTTGCAGAGTGACGATTTATGCAAAACCATTATAGAAATGCAAGTCATTGCTGCACAAAGTCCCCAACGCAACCCCCAGGTCTACCACAGCTGACTCTCTTTCCTGCCTGATAATATGTATTGTCATCTCTATGAAAACTAAAGCAAGACTACATCATTTTATGCTGCTGTATGCTATTTATTCTTGATAAGGTCTGTACAGTTTAGTGAGAGATTTGTATCTCATATTTGTATGCAGTCAAAAGATGCATTTTTATACTTTGACACGTTCCAAAGCTGATCAACTTCAAGTGAAGTGCTAGACCATATCAGCCTCTAAATCTTTTTTTGTATAACTTTAAGTAAGGTAGAGTCAATAAGCCCAAAGGCTTGTTTCCAGGAATACTGCTCCACACTCACAGTGGCACACATTCACACTTGAAAGCTGCCCACTACAACCACTAATTGATTGCCACTGAGCAGTTACACTAGGGTAGTAGGTGGTTAAGTGCCTTGCTCAATGGCACTTTAGCAAGGCTCCCTTTGAATTTAGGGATAAAAACAATGTCTGCTATGTGAATTTCAAGACAGTTCTTGCTGCAGAAGAGAATATTCCCTGGAGAAATAAATGCAGCTCTTCTGCTCTAATTCTGTGTAGAACATTGTGAACTAATGAGGGAAACTTTAGTAAGCTGGTAACCACATCATGTTCAGTCCTGACAGGTTGTTGTTTCTTTTCTTTTTTTCTTTTTTTTTTTCATCCACCAGCATAAGACAATTTAATAACTGGGCTTTTGAGCTTTGCAGACACTGTTTGTGCATGCAGAGATTTGCTTTGATTGCCCTGGGTAATGTCAGTAAGACGGCCGGTTTATTCCTGACTGAAATATCTCAACAATTGTCAGATGGATTGCCATGAGATTTAATTCAGACATTCAGGGATCCCAGAGGATGAATTCTACAGACTTTGATGATCCCCTGCCTTTTCCTCTAGCGCCACCAGCAGGCTGACTGGTTTGAGTGAGATGTCTTGACTTTTAGATGGATTTATTTTGGTACAAACATTCATGCTCCTCCTCAGGATGAATTGTGATAACTATCCTCTGATGTTTCATCTAGCACCATCTTCCAATGAAACATAAAAAAAATAGCATGCTAATACACTGAACGATGATGCTGAACATAAACCTCTTACAGTAAACAACAGCACTGATTGGGACTGAAGTCAGAATCATGTCACAAATTTGATGACTTAAACCTCAACTTGACAAAATCAAAAAGGTCTTGTAACTGTACTTGGGCTTTAACACCACTGACTTGTAACTGTCACTTTGACTTGAGCCTTTTGACTTAAAAATACTTGAAATCTTCCCCCTAGCCCTAAAGGATGTAGAATATTTTATGTAAAACGTGTGCCACATTTCTATTCATTTCCATTCCTTACCTGATTCGGCTAACATTAATGCTATACACCAGCAAGTCAACACTTAATTCCCCAGATCCTCTTTGTTTGACCCAATCTGACAGCATCCAATCAAGTTGCAAGAGAGAACTGTGAAGGTGACGTTATGTTAAAAAGATTTAGTCCGAACACATTATTACACCCATAGATATCCACTAACTGCCATTGCAGTCAAACGTTCCCATTTCTCCTCATATGATCCATAATTCCTACTGTTCTGCATGTAAATATGCCAGCTCCTCGCAGTCAAAATGGTGGCAAACTCCTGACCTTTTGATTGACACCTCACATGAGCCAACAGGAGCTTCCATGCCTGCCTCATAGTCTGCCATAGCTTGACATTCCTAGGTCCTCTGTCACCATCAGTGTTTGGCCTGATGGCCTATGGGTCTTGAACTGTAGTTGTTCACCTCTGGAGCAGTTTTTAGTCTGTTGTGGTCATCACAGACTGTTATAAATGTACAGAAATTGCAAACAAATGGCTCTTCTGTTGTCTTAATTAATCAATTTAGGTTTTACAGTAAGCTCATTTTTTTTTCTTGAAAAGCAAAACCTTAGAAAATGGATAAAATGACTATTTTCTGTGATATCTATTTTGAATTTGGACTAGGTGAGTCTTCATGCCATGGTCTCATTGTGTTCTCCAGTAGTTCTCTAGCTCTAGTCATCCACAACATCTTTTTTCAGGAAAATATTCAGGTGAAGATAAATTTTTTTTTAGAAAATATATACATATATTTCAATGTGTTGATCAAAACCACACAGTGTTACCTTTCAAATGAGACCATGCATGTTTATCTCCAAAAAAGTGGATCAAAAACAGCATTCTGTTTTCTTTGGGTATGCCTTGGATAGGTGTTTTAGGTGAATTTAGGTTAAGTTTACAGGATTCTTAATTGAAAAGAGATAAGAAAGATACACATAGATAACACACAACTATAAGCTCATGCATTGGGGGTTTTATTGGTTCTTATTAAATCGGCAGTTACCTAATATAAGAGCCAATACGCCACATGGAGCTCCTACTCTAAATTAGGAAACATAGGGAAAATATGGACACATTAAGTACAGTTGGGAAAAAAATCAAAGCATAAGTTCTGTGCAAGCGTATTTTACCTTCTAGCTCTGCCACAGAAGTAATTACTGTTTTCCTGATTGTTAATTGATGATTCCTTGGCTATCCAATTACAGAATTAAAATGTTAAGATGCCCTTTAACGATTTAATTACAGCTCATGAACTGTTAATTATACAGTAAATTATAGTTATATAATCTTTGTTATGCGTGTGTAACTGCTCTGTGTGATCAGACCAGAGTTTTAGCAGATCAGTGTTAATAGTTATCAGCAGGTCATCTGTCCAGTAAACCCATGGGACACAAGCATTATAGGCAGGCTGAAAAAAGAGCAAGAAGGAGAGATGGTGTGTTTTTGAGAGCAGCCTGACTATTGTTAATGAAGAGCGGTTTAATGGCCTGTTGGCTGAGGGAGCCAATCTCTGCACCCATGGTGAGATCTCATGCTGTTAGCCAGGCTGCTACTTGGTCCGTTGGCTCTATGTTTGATCCCCATGAGGTCGGCCATTAAGCTCCTTCTGTCTGTGCCAGTCATGGGAGGGGGCTGAACATATACACAATCCTCTTTTGCAAATGTGTTTAAAAGAGCTGCATTGTGCCCTGCCCACCGAGAGCCAGCAGGTGTAATCACCACTTTTGTGTAGCCTTTACAGCTTGCTTTAATGCAGCAGGCATTAGCTATTATTGAATACAATACACAACCTCAGCCTCCCTTGAACAGCTCCCTGGTACCACACATGGCTGAGCATGCTGACTTGTCCTCGTATCAGATCCAGTGGGCAGATGACATTTGGTTTTGTTGTTTTGGTAGGTGGTGGTAGGGAGGAGTAAAGACATTTAGTCATACGTATGGATTCTTTGGTGGTATTTGGGGCTTAATGATTCTGTCTCGTCTCAACCAAAAAACTTTTCATCAAAACAGTGATTCTTTAATAACCATGTCTAAATCCTAAATATTCAGTGGAGGAGAAAATAACCATAGAGATGACGTGTTGCCTCTCCAGCACTGAATGAAAGTCCTCTGCAGTCAGGTGATGATAATAGGCTCAGGACAGTGAAATCCAGGCCCAGGGAAGGACAACAAAACCCCAGGAGTGAGCAGAAAACTTTCCCTTTAGTTTAACAGACTTACTGAGAACGCAGCCCTGCCTGGCCTTGAGAAAATCTGAATGTCACATTGCGACTCTGACCTGCTGAGTCAGAGTTATAAAGACATTTTCGAATGATTCTGTTACAGTAATTATTTACAGGCTTGAGCTTGTCAGCATGACTACACAGTGTGGGTAACACTTTATCTTAGCTCCTTATGTTTAGTCATTTTCAGCAGTTAAAAAAAGCCAGCCAAGCAGCCAGAAGAAAATGTTGGCACATTTCATACATATCATATAAAGTTGTACATATAAATAATGTAATGACATAATATTGATGCTGACTTTGTCATCAGGAGGTGGAGGGGCTGGTAGATGGCATGTCTTAATGGCCAGACGCCTGCCAAGCTGCAGGCCACTGCTCAAGACCAACAAACAACAACACTGGTTGTCTTTTGGCAACCCATACTGTGTTGCCATCCATGTTTATGGCACCAAACCTGTTTTTTTTGTTTGTTTGTTTGTTTTTTGCATTGACACATTATGGTGGTTCCCAGCAGTGTTTAAGCCAGCAAACCTGGGCATATTTCACTGACCCACCCCTGCTTTTCCAGCGACATTTGAACCAATGAACTTGGGTGATTTTGACCAACTCATCATGGCATTTCTCAGTCGTGTTTGAGCCAACAAACCTGGATACTTTTCACTGACATATGGTGGCATTTCCAGCGGCTTTTGAGCGACTGAACGGTTGTGATTCTCACTGACACTTTGTGGTGTTTTCCAGCTGTGTTTGAGCCAATGAACCTGGGTGTTTTTCACCAACATAACGCAACGTTTCCCAGCAGCGTTTGTGCCACCAAACAAATGTTTTAAGCCAAAACATGATGTTTTCTAACTATAACCAAGTGGGGTTTTTTTGTGCCTTAACGTAACTACACCTTCACCACAGTGTTATTGAGGAGTCTCAACATATCCTCTACAAAGTAATGGACAAATGTAACATATCCATGGTTTGCAGAAATGTTAATTGCAAACATTTTGTCTGACAATTGGGTTGAAAAAAGCTTACAGCTACCAAAGCAGACATATTGCTGATATGAAAAATGAAGTTTGTGGATTAAAGTACACAATATGGGTCATCAAAGACATTTACAGTTTTTGTATTGACTTGAGGAGATTAATTATGACTCAAAAACTGTCCCTGCAAATTATTTTAATAGATCAGGCTTGAAAATAGCATCCAAATTTTTTTTTTCCTCTTGCTGTATTCTATTGTCAGGTTCAACAGCAAAATAGTAGTAGGACAGACTAACAATAATGTAACACAAAGCAATTTTTACAGCTAGTCTGAGCAGACATAATATCACACTGATCAGATTATTTGGATTAAGGTTTGCATGACATTTGGCTGCAAAAGAGGATTTCTGCTTAAATACTCATACCTAACTCGCCACCCCCCCCAAAATACAATAATGCTGACATATTTAAACATTCAAGTTTAGCTGTGAATTTCCCCTCTACAAACCCAATTTTGAGGAGTAGCTCCAGAATAGGCTGCCCATCAAAGTGAAAGAAATGTAAGAAGAAGTCTGAGATTCAAAGATCCACATTATATCTAGCAGAGAGAATACACAAGAAACAGAGAAAAACAGATATTTTGAGTGAGAACATCTCTTGAGTTTAAAAGAGTTCCTTGTGGGAAATTCCCATCTTTCAGCTGCAGCTCTGGCCGGCCGATGTGCTGCTTTCAGGCTCCTGGAACGTGATTATGAATCTTAGAAATGATTCCCCACCAGAGTGTCCCGGGAAATGGACCATCCATTCACACATCAGTTTCACTCCCAACTTTACCCTGCAGGTGCTCAGTGATCACAGGAGGATATCCACTACTGTATGTATCAAGAGATGGGGGCTGAAGCAGAGAATGCATGAGCAGATTAGGAGTTAGCTTTTGAGCTGTCTTTGGGTCTCCATGTGGGAATATATGAATCTCATTGCTGGTGGTTTTTCTGCACTCTCCACCTCTTGATTTCTCTTCCATGAATCCATCCATCTGAGTGAACAGCTGACCTCTCTCTCAATCTTGACATGTCTTTGCTGCTCAATGGGCAATAGCAATGGAGCATCCCATGGAGAGCTCATGTTTAGTTACTAGGCAGATGTTATTAATATTTAAAGACAGTGTTCTTGCGCATGTTGTGGTGTAAATTCACTTCTTTAGTGGTGCAAAGACTGCGCACTCTCTTGGGATAAGATGGGAGACTCCTCCGGATTCAGGATTGTTCCTCTGTCATTGTCACACACAGTTGACAGAGTACAGAGAAACCCTCTTACTATATGTTTGCTTATTCATAATCCAAAGCAGATACAGTAAGATACTCTTCAGCTTTTGGAGGCAAGTCTGGCAGCGTTTTTCACTGAAGAGGTCTGAATTAGTATTTACAGGTGGGTTTAGTTGGGTGCATATGTATGCCTCATCGCTAGGATGCGTGACTGAAGCAGGTGAGCGAAGTGACTGAGTAATGAAACACCTTTCAAATCTGTTACACGGAGAGAGAGCTGCTACACGGGAGAGGAAGGAAGTGGAAAAAAAAAAGACAGGACAAAAAAAGAACAAGTGAGAAAGTGATCAGGCTGCCTAACCAATATGAAATCTGCCCGGTAACCGCAGTTAGTTTAGCAGCCATCAGCTGACTAACTGAGCTCGGTTCCTCCCTTTGACCTTCTTACCCCCAGCCTGTAATGTTACAGTCCATGCTGCTGCTAAAAGCTGAGTCGATGTATTAGCTGCAGGAGCTGGACGTAGACAGACTGTACAGTGTAAGTCATATCACTTATACAAGCGGGAGGAAGGAAAGAGGATAGTGCAGATGCTCATTTCCAGAACATGCCCATGCATGCACATCCTGAGTGTTGATTATTGACTGCAGAGAGATGCAACATAAGCAGATAAATAGATCACTAAATGACCTCCAGTATGTCAGCAGGACAGCACACACACACTCACCTGATTTAGGATGCTTTTATAAAGATAAATAAAAGTCAAGGTTGGATGTGGACTGTTACTAGATTATTAAGTTATTGCTGGCACCATTGTAACAGGATTTAAAATCTTGCCAACTGTTAACTAGCAATACTACTCCTGCTACTATCAGCTGTTTAGTAGAGATCATTTTAGGTTGTAATATCACAGCCACAGTTTACTATTATAAACTGTTGCCAGTATGATAAATCTACTGTCAGTATATTGTATATGTGTTGGAATTATGATTTGTTCATTTTCTGTACATGTTTTGTATAAAAAAAATCAAGTCCCCAATGAGGCTAATCTGGGTAACACAGGTAATGCTGCAATTCATTGCAAGTTGGAAGTCGATAATTACAAGTTGGTATTTCTGACTTCCATTCTATATGTTTCCCAGTGCATCTGCTCAGGAAAACATGGATGCCTGCAGCAAACTGTTTGTATGGTATGTTTCTGAGCTTCACAAGCATCTACAGAGGACCCTTATCAATTACCACATGCCATTAGACAAGAGAAATGGCTTATTAAAAAGGTCTTAAGGAGTTAAGCATGCTCGCAAAGACTTCTATCAGGTACAAATCACCTGAATGGAAATGGCAGCTCCAACACTGTTGCAGCATGTTTGACAACACAAACACTACATGAAACACAAATTGTACAAATTGATGAAAAGGTCATTCTGCTCGATTCACTGTGTGCACCGCCATGTTGCTGTAATGACAGGTGTGTTTGTATTGGCAAACTCAGGCTAGATGGATCTTTCAACTTGGAATTCCAACTTGAATAGGGTGGTCCAGGAATAAGTCCTGGCACTCCCGGTTCCCTTGTCTGTTGCTGACAAGAGGCTAAATGAGACTACAGAGCTTCATCACGCCAAACATGGCTCTACAGCTTTTGTGGTGTCGATGTTGAAGTCATGATTGCATTTAGGCTTCAAAATCATGAAAGAGGTGTTCCTTTATGACTATTATATTACTGTACAAAACATGTAAGTATCATAAACGTTTCCACAGAGTGTATTTTCTGTAATAATCAAAAATCCAGTGGAAGAATCCCATCAGCTTTTTCATGAGGGAACCAGGGTGACACTGACTTCGTGTGGGCCTACAGAAAGACATCCTTGCACCATTCTATAACTGTTCCACGTTGCATTTTTCCGAGTCAGAGGTTGTTTATTCCCGAGTTCTAAGTACAATGGATAGCAGCATAATGGGTCAACAAAGCCAGATTTGAGCACAGAAACAGTTTTGGAATTATGGACCGCTTCACTGTGGTCATTTAACATTTTTGTGTTTATGTGTGAATAGTTTTATGTCTCCAGTTTTATGTAATACTCTCCCATAAAAAGAGATGTGTAATTCAAAATGTCTTTTATTTCACTTTTTGTACACCTACAGTCCACCCACACATATTTTCACTTATGCTGCCTGACTACACCTCTTCTCAAGATGGTGGATGTGTGCAAACTGTGCTCGATTTACATCTATCTGTTATACATGTTAGGGCGGGACAACTAACCATGTTATACTGTTCTAATGTTAGACTGGTGACATCATCTAATTTCCTGTGTAGCTCCATCCACTTCATACCTGACCAGAGGCCTCATCTGGCAGAATCTTCTGTGTGGGTGTGCAGAGCCTGTCATGGTAGAAAAATTATACAGATTATTGATTGTTAAATTTTTACTGTAAATGGAGGCTCACATTATTTTATTTTTGCTGTTAGTGCCCAAAGGAACTAACAAATGCAAATGTCAGACAAACCAAAATGATTTTTCTATTCCTTTTTAATGGACGGGACCATTAAATGGTTATTCAACCTCTACTACAGCATGCAATGGATTATTAACAGGAGATGAAAGTAAAACTCATCAGCAGCATATCTGTGATTTGCACCAGCACAGCCTCAGGTAATAGATTAAAGGACAAATTGGTCCCCGCATCCTTCAGTGGCTCTGCTTTCTGCATTCTGTCTCACTCCCTTGCCTGTCCTGTGAAAATCAAATCAGAAAAAAAAAACCTCCACCAGTCAGTGAGGTGCATTTTAACCTCTGCGTTGGTGCATTATGAAGGAGAAATCCATGCTAGTAAGCAGAAAAGCAGACACTTGAATAAGCCCTGGGAGGATAGCTTGGCTTGCCGGAGGAAAAAGCAACGTGAGCTCTGAGGCTAACTGGAGATAAACAGAACAGAGGGAGAGGGGGAGGGAGGGAGAGCTGGGCAGCAGATGAAGACATCATCATCTTGAGGCAGATGTTTTATAAAAGAATTCAGCCTCAGGAACATGGTTGGCGCAAGGTTCACTCCCAGCCCGTGAGGCAAAATGCAAACACAGAACTGTTAAAAATACAAACTATTTCATGCCATTTTCACTTCTTCAGCTGGGTGAACATTTGGCTAGGGTGGGCCTTTTCTTTCCCCAGTCCTGTCCCACAATGAGTCACACTAAATGAGAGTTGGGAGTGAGGCTCCAGCCAGCCAACATCTCTGCTCCAGCCTCCTCCCAGCAGCATCACCTGGCTCGTGCTCAGCTGACTGTCAGTTCTTCTGACAGCCTGACCTCCCGAAGGCTCACCAGCCAAATGCCACATCACATTGGGCTCGGCTCTGCCCGGGTCTGGCCCTCAATCATTTTCACACCCACATCCACCTCTAACACCACCCTCCTTTCCCCTACTTCCACTTGACACCAACTGAAAAAGAGAACCATTTGTTTGTTTCTCTCTATTTATAGCTTTCTCTGCTCCCGCAGTGTACGCCTGGAAGACTAGCTTGGTGATGTAGTGTCGAAGAATGCAAATTAAACAATATGCTGCCATTATTTTACACACCGCCTCCATGGGGAGATTATCCATATTTGTTCTTGAAACAAAAACTAGTACAGCTGCATATAAGCATTCTTATCACTCGGGCTAATTTCACTGATGTTCCTCCGTACTTGCCTCTAAGATGCCGTAAAACAAAGCTATCATTTGATTGCACCTGGCAGTCATGAGAGCAAGAACTTTTTGTTCATTCCAGCTCCTGAGAGATTAAAGTTTGCCGGAAACTGAGACACACAGCACAAAAATGTGTCTGTTTCTGGCACTCAGAGCCTCTTTTGAAGCTGGTTATGTTATCTAAAGCTTAGCATGCAGTGTCTCATCCTGTGAGGAGATGACAAGGCCTGATAAACCACAGTGTTTATTGCACAACTTAACAGAGGCAATCAATAGAAATAGACTCAGTACTCTGAATATGGAATGGCTGTTGCAAGAGTGTATCACCACCTGGAAAGGAGTGGACGTCTTCATACAAAATATGTCATACAGGGGCGTCGGTGGCTTAGTGGTAGAGCAGGCGTCCCATGTACAAGGCTGTTGCTGCAGCAGCCCGGGGTTCGAATCCAGCCTGTGGCCCTTTGCTGCATGTCATCCCCTCTCTCTCTCCCCCCTTTCACGCTTACCTGTCCTGTCCATTAAAGGCAAAACAAAAACAAAAAGTGTCATGCAAACTAAAAATGAATTTCATTGTATCCCATAATCCCATCTGGATCTAGATCAAACTGGCCACAACTTAAACATGCTGGATGGATGAGGACACAGACACTGTCAGGCATTACCCAACAAACCCTACCAGTTACACACGATTACAAAAGCCAGACTAAACCAGGCCTTAATGGTGAAAACACAACATACAGTGGGATATTCATGCACAGCTGAATAGCTGAACAGCTGAAGTTGTTGATTTACTCTCCCAAAAAGATTTTTATTTTTGTTGTTGTTGTTGCATGTCTAACTTCAAAAAGGGAGCAGCATATAAAAACAGCATTCTGCCAGGCTGAGAAGACTAATGGCAAGATTTTACATCAACAATAAATCCAGTGAAAAGAGACAAAACGTGTGTGACAAATCTTATGAGAGATGGAAAGAAACATACACACACAATATTACATTGGCTTACTGATAGACTGACCGTTTCAACAGCCCAAAACACTGCCAATTAGGAGAGATGTGCTTCAGAGATGATGCCAATTCAAAATCACATCTGAAAATCCAAAACAAATGCAACAGCAAAAATTTACATAAAAATTACAAAAAAAACTGCAGGAAGCCAAAACAAGTACATTAACAGCAAAGACGCTGCAAATACAGAAGCAATGCAAAGTCAAAGACACACATTTAAAGGCAAATGAATGAAACAGAAAAACACTGTATTATTCAGTCAATATAGCAGAAGTTCTCCAGGCCTCTAGGGGGAGCACAGCTTGATATTCAACCCAAAAGAAAGAGACCAGACAAGAGAGTGTGTTTGTTTTTGAAGCGGGAAGAAAAGTGGTGTTAAGAGGCGATACAAAAAGAAACATATTCTTTTTTTTTTTACATTTGGTCAGTGTCTATTATAATAACATAGAGGAGCAGCAGATTTACATAGCTCTCCCTAGAGGCCTGGAGAACTTTTAGGGTATTGTGTATTTTTGATTTTCCATTGTTTCTGTATTTGCAGCATGTTTCCCATTACTGTATTTGTTAATTACTTAATTTATTAATTTACTTTGTTTCTGAAGCTTCAGCCCATTTCTACTGATGGAAGCATTTTGGACTGTTGAAGCATACTTGCCCTCGTCAGCCACCATACATTTCCCACCATTGCAGCTCCATAGTGAATTCAAACAGGGGTAACTTTTTGGAGCATAATGGGGGAGAACATGTGATGATGCCACCCAGTTGTCATGAACGTTTGGGAAAACCACGGCTACGTTACATTTATACATTGTCCTATGGCAGATACATTGAATCTTTACGTTTCAACAACACTGTGGTTAACGTGTGGTTAGGTTTGGGCACAAAAACAACTTGGTTATAGTTAGGACAAGATAATTTTTTGTCTTTAAAGAGCTGCTTTTTGTGGCACAATCCCCACTGGAAATGCAGCAATGTCTTGGTAAAAAAACAACAGCTTTTTGTGGCACTATCCTTGGTGGTACAACAGCAGCGGGCTGCTAAAAAACACCCACATTTGATGACTTCAAAGCAACTGGAATCAAACTTATAATTATTAGTTATAAAATACAGCTGCTTTTGTTGTTAGTTGGTCTCAAACAGTGGTATGCAACTTGGCAGCCATTAGTCAGTTCATATAAGATGTCATTTCAGAAACGTTGATAGGATTTGTATGAAATGGACCAATGTAACCTATCTGTGGTTTGCAGAAGCATACGATGCCAACATTTTCCTCTGGTGAGTGGGCTGAATGATGCAAGCACAGTGTCTGGCCATGTGTCAGGGCCTGTTAGAAAGTACCCGATCACAGACTTATTCTCTTGCACTCTTGAGACATCTTGCAGGCTCTTGTGTTCCCAGCCATACAACTTTCAAGAGTAGATCAAACAACTGGAGGAGTACTGAGTAAGAAATGACAAAAGTAATACTATGTAGATCTCCAAGAGGCAGGTTATCAAGGGTTTTTTTTCTATACTCTGTCTGTTGTTGAGCTATTGGCCAAAATTGGCACATTCAAGTGCAAAGTGTATTAGAATGCCAAACTGGCTATGTGTTCTATAACTTTTTGTAGAAGCTGTACTAGAAGTGAACAAAAAGCCTAACATGATAGATACTTTGTGAAGCAGGTGACAGGGATGTTGATCACAACCTCTTAAAAGATAAGCTGATATAATCCTGTATTTGTCTTATTGCCAACATGAAAGGAAACAATGACGAATTTGTAATGAGCCCAGTTTTCACTCACTCTCTGCAGCGCTGTGGTGACACTGCCACAGGTGAGCCACTGTGTGTGTGCTGTCCATGGTGCTGAACTAGCTGCTGAAACAGTATGGTCTTCACCTTGCAAACCACACAAAACCTAAAGTCTGATCCATTACTAAAACTAAAGATGACACTTAAAACTTCCCAGTTTACCAATGTGCAGTTCTTAATTATTGGGGAAACTCTGTTATGAACATGCTGTAAAAGCACTGCTGGTGACTGAGAGCTGAATCACTTCTGGTTAGATATTTCTCAATATGTTTGAGGCTTTAGTGTTGGTTGTTTGATGAAACAGCCCCCGTCTCATAGAAATATGTGAAATGTAGAAAAACTCTCAACACGCATTACTTGGTGGGTGGCATGAAATGTGTTCACATTACATGCTGGCAACACAAAACAATGCCAATGCAAAGTCAATGAGAATCTTTTGTCATGTGGATGCATGAAATAAGTATAAATAGTGAGAAAGGGGAGTAGTGTACCACAAGGGCAAGTGGGACAACCCATTCTCATTCCCAGGTCACTGAATACGAACGATTTGGTATGCCCCTCGGCATGTGATAGTGATGCACAGGGCACCCTTTAGCATATCTCTGTGATGCACAGTTGAAACCCATTGGAACATGTGGTTAAGGTTGTGAAACAGTCACAGTTAGGTTTAGGCAACAAAGCTACTTGACTAGGTTAAGAAAAAAAATAATTATTTGGGCCAAAAGTAAGTTTGTTGGGTAACATTACATGAAGTCAGTGTATGACAACTACAGGAAAATTACACACTGTTACAGTGACTTTTAGTTTCATGTGGGACACAAACTGTGTTTTCCTGAGTGAAAGTCCAATTTTGTTTGACCCCCTCTCTCCCACCCTTCACAGATTTTTTTGCTCTTCATACCACGTCAGTTGCTCTCAGCATCAAGTATTACCAGGGATGGGTTTACGTTGTAGTTACTTGAAAGCCTAATGCATCAAATAACGACACCAAAGGGTGCCTTTGGCGTTTACATCACATGTCAAGGAGCTTGACAAAGTGTTGGTATTTGAGGGGTGGTGGATTGGTCAAACAGACATGGACTTTCAATCAGGAGACTGCTGTTCGTGTCCTGTATGAAACTGAAAGTCAATGTATTTATGTGACTTTACAGACTTTACATAACTATGCAAAGTATATTACATAGGTACATTATGTAACTACGTAAAGTACCTACATTTAGATAACTTACATATTGTACATAATTATTTTAAACAATACCATGATCTTTTCTTAACCTAAAGTGCTTTTTTCTTGACTTAATGGAATCAAGTGTATTTCTTTCCCTAAACTTGACTTAAATGCAGATGTTTTACAACCAGTGATCTGTGGCCATTCATAATAGACTTTGCATTTGCATTTTTTTCTTGTTGCCAGCACCTAATTTAAACACATTTCTTGCCTACCACCATGTAATGCATTGTTAAGAGGTCGTGTCCTTTGCATGTCTATCTGTGAAACTGTCTTGGATGAAAATGTCACATGGAGAAGTTCAAAAGTGCAGAGTAGTCTCCTTTCTTTGGGTGCAGTGACGTGACTCTCTGGAGATCATTTCAAACAGAATGCTCAGGAAAAAGAGATGAAAGCGGTTCCAGAAATCATCATTACAGCTTAGAGGACTCAATCTGATACATTTCAAAGATCTTAAAGATATGCCTCCTGTAGCTATTTGGAGTAGGACTATACAGCAATGCATAAATCTATCTTCATTAGACACAGCAGCCTACTGAAAGAAAAAACAGTCCTGAGATTTCTACTGGAAGAATCAGTCCATCAGCCTTGTGGCTCTGACAGGGCCAGTGCAGGCCATCTGTCTTCATCTCTCTCTAAGGATGAGAACCAGACACAAGTTGCACAACTAAGAGTTTTTCTCCCCACCTGCCTCCTACCTACACACCTTTCTCCTCACCTCAACAAGGCTGGCTTTGAAGTCTGCAATATACTGTATACCTCCAGGTAGACAGCTTTAACTGTTTGAAAATCAACCCAACATAGCATTCCCTGTGCTACCCAGTTAGATGTTGTCCACCTGCATGGCATGCTAATTAGCTATTGGTTAATGCATCATATAAGCAAGTTACAAGAATGATAGAAGTTTGTGAGTATATAGGGCAATAAATAAATACTGTTTCTAGATCTCAAGTGTCTCAAATGTACAATATGTGAGAAATTAGGGCCTGAAATAAGTGTTTACTTCACCTCCTGCTCCAGAGATTTCCAGAACACACAGCTCTATCATGTGAAGGAGTGCATTAAGACGGTGGCGCTTCAAAGTGAAGGACACTCATGGAACAAATTGATTCTAGAGGACAGTGTATGCAGCTTTCCAACAGGGCTGCACCAAGAAAACACAGGCATTCACTGAGAAAGACCTGTTTTTCACTATAAAAGACAAATGTAAAATTCTATGTTCAGGCTACATTCTTCTATAGGAGGTTCAGTGGAAGGTGGACTTGAAGGGAGGATTAAGTTTTGAAGCTGTTGACTGAAGCGCAATTACTCATTCAGTGCCTCTACTTCAACCCCTTCACATCTCATTTTTTTGCTTTGCTGCAGTTGCCATGCACTTCAGGACGTGGCAACAGGCAGCAGGAGCAGCCGCAGCAGCACACTCAGCTGCTGCACGTACGTATGGCAACGACGGGTTCACAATCTCCCGGTCTCGCTGCAACCATGAGCAAATGGATTCTTCAAACTGCGCTAATGCTTTACAGATGTCATCATACATGGTTGCACAAATGCTAATGGAGCCAGGATGCTTTTCAGCCTGAGCTCCAGTTTAATGCGATCCTGCATGCAGCTGAATTTATATTTAAAGGTCACTGCATGATATTACTTACTCTAATGGCCTGTGCATATTTTCCTGTGTGTTCTTGTGTGTGATTATGTTGCCATTTCATTATTTCGCGTGTAATGACTGGTTTGAATATGGCATTAATTAGGCATGTTACCTGTAGCTTTTAACAAGGACTCAGTGGGGATATTTGCTGATATCTTTCCATTGATTTTGAGCACCAACTGAAAAAAAAGATAATTGTGCATTACATCATAAAATATTAGATTATCGATGAGCAATTCCTTTCAAGTCAATAAAACCCAAAGGCACATAAAAGTGAGTGTAATGTGTTAAAAAATAATTCGCTATCAACCCTTGAGATTCAAATGACAAATTCCACAAAAAAAAGTGTCTTAGTGTATTAAAATCATGTGACAGTATCAACTACCTACCATGACTCTCTAAATCTCAACTGTTTTTGTTGTTTGTTGGTTTCAAGCAGTGGTCTGCAGCTTAGCAGGCATCTGGCCTGGGTGTCACCAAAGTCAGCTCATATACTATATCACTTTAGAAACACTGATATGATAACTATGAAACAAGCAAATGTAACAGATTTGTGGTTTGCAGAAACGTATAATAACAGAAACACCTCCCAATATAACTTAATATAATTGGACAGCACCAGAAACTTTATCCTACACAGTAACCAGACAAAAGAAAATGTAGGGGTATTTGAGACTTTCTATCCCTCCTCTGTGCTGTGATCTATAAGTTGACTTAAGAGGCTTAGGAAGAGTGACAGTGACCTCATACATTTGAGAGGATGCTAAAAATGTCTGTCTGTTTCCTTCCTCCATGCCCAAAACATATGGTTGATGGCGCCAAGATTATGCCTGCATCAACTGCATCTATTCCTGGAAAGTAATCAGTTCTATCACTGACATGAATGCACTCAACAGTCCCTAATCCAATTATTTCTGTGAAACAGCATGAGTCATGACATAATGTATGCAAATTTCAAGCAATGGATAACTGACCAAACACAGTTAGGCAAATCTCATTACAATACATTTACTTTTGGAGCGCTCTGATCACTCAGTAGTGTAAAAATGGAGGCACATAAAGCTCTAAGGGTCTAATAATCTCAGACGTTCTAATCAAACACCCCAGCTGCCTGAAGAAAATGTTGGCATTGTATCTGCAAACGACGGATGTTACATTTGTACTTTTCATACCTTTCATATCAACGTTTCTATGGTGACATAGTTTGTGAGCTGACATTGTCATCGTGAGGTAAATGATGTGTCACCTAGGTGAGACGTCAGCCAAGCTGCAGACCACTGTTCCACACAAACAAACTAAACCAGTTGTTTTTCGTCGAGTTACGCTGTCTTTTCAGGAGCTTTTAAGTCACCAAACAAGAAGGTTTCCACCATGGATAGTGCCATGCCATTTTTTTCACTTAGAAATTGCTGCATTTCCAGCCAAAACATGGTCTTTTCCTAACCACAACCAAGTGTTTTTTGTCAACCTCGTCTCACTCTGTAGTCGTCAAAATCCGGCACTTGGTCAGTGACTTCCAGCATCAGACACTGACAAAAAAAAGCTGTCCTTTTACGTTGGCATGATACTCAGCCAGTTGCTGTTACAGTTTAATGGTGCCCGGTGTTGTCAGGGGGAAACACAGCAGGACAAGAACGAAAATTAAGGCAGCGAAAGTCCAAGTAGGGCGGGTGGGAGCGGTATTGAATGTGTACAACAACCACTGTTTTTTACCTGGGAGGCTGGTGTTCCTCTCCCGTAAGATTGTAAAGCCAAACCCTTTTTTTCCCCTAAACCCAACCACACGCTTTTGTTGCCTAAACCCATCAATGTATGTGCATTAGCAAAACATAACCATGTGCGTTTGTTGTTGAAGGAAAAAAATGTCAATTCGAGTTATCGTACCGACTTAGTGCATTTATTTTGAAAGATGCTGTATGTATACAGTGAATTACCTGTGAAAACGGAAGTGTATTCTGAAAAAAGACAATGCATGTAGCAAGCAAAACTTGACACAGCGTCCCTGAATGTCAAAAACCAACACACCCAGGTGATTATACCACCACAAAAGGTGTCTTTGTGCCTGTGTGCGTTGGTAGCTATCTAATGCCCAATTTACTGACAAAGCAGCAGGATTTGAAGAGTGCAGAATGAGAACGTGCTGCAATGTCACACAAATTATTCCTGTATCAACTTGTTCCAAGTCTTTGTTGAATCTTTATCATGTTCACAGAATGGAATTAAAATCATCAAAAGGACATGTTCTTGTGTTCCAAAATACACATTTCCCACAATTCACCTATTTATATTCTTCAGAAACCTTGGGATGAAGTTCTGCTGCCTGTTAGTGGGGTGTGGTCTTGTGATTGTCAAACCAATAAAGAAGAAATGGGGTTCTGGTCATCTCAGCCTCCAATGAGAGAACATGTCTGTTGTCACACTTTGGACACTGTATAAACTATGTTAAGAGGGGAACAGTAAATGTGAAGTCTGCTGCTTTGGGGCTCAATTTTCCACCAAGTGTAATGAGCATAAATAACGGGTAAGAAAAATATTCAGAGATCACTTAAGTGCCATTTGGGATCTTTAGGTGACACCAAGTAACACATACATTATCCTCAAGGTTTGTGTAAAGAGGCTTTTTTCAGCAGTAATGCCATGTACCACCCCCCATCTCTCCACCCACGCATCCCCCCCTTCGCCCCCATGCCCCGCCGCCCTCCCCTGCCTTTGTTCTCATCACAACAAGCCCGGAGCAGATGGTGCTCTGCTTTGCTTGGCCGACAGTGACAGACAGGCGCTCTCAGCCAATAGCCTGCTGGGGAATCAGCTGACTGGTCTGGACAGCGCCAGGTGTTTATATCATTTTTCTTCTCCATCCGTAGGAGGAGCAGGCGGCGGCGACGGCGGCGGCACAGCGGAGGAATATCGGGGCGACAAACCGGTCGGTGTTGGGTTGCAGCAGGTTGGAGATCTCTGTGCAGACCGCACCATGCCTCTCTCCGAGGCGCCCTGGGACTGATCGGATACACAGGCGACAAATTGCTGTAAACAGCCACCAGCTGAACCCCTAAGGATACAGGAATATGTTTTCTTACGTTGTCTGATAAAAACCATTCACTTGCCACATTAACATTGATCTTATTGCCGTGTATTGACGCGTATATCTGGATAAAGCAGCTGTGCGCTTGGGAACGTCGGACTGGAATGCCAACAAGGTGAGACCCCCGAGGAAAGGAAAGGCAGGGTTTCCACTGCTGTAGTCTGTTAGTTTCTTTATAGGGTGCATTTTATTTGGGAAAAATATGTGTTAAGTGATGTGGCTGGCGGCCACATCATCTAAACCCTAAAATAAACCTTTTGGTTGCAGATAATTGTTGTTTCCATGTGCTTAACCATGCATACTTTGTGAATATGTTTCCATTCATAACATATTTCAATGAAAGGGCGATGCAGTGAGTTCGGATATATTTAGGCTGCAGACACACTCAAGGGCATGATCAGTTTTTTATCCAGATGCAGTCTGGATTGAGCCTCACTCACCCCCTCAGGCTATAAATCGCTTCATGTGAACATTGAACCTTACAGACTATTTGATCCAATGTGTCAACCCATCACAATGCGTCAAATGATATTCCACAGAAAACAAACTTTGATCTCGTTGCGGTACTTGCCGTGCCAGCGGGAGCTGCGTGCGGCGCGCGCAACGCCGTATAAATGTGATTTGCATATTAATGTTAAAGTATGTCGGCAGATGTCTCGATTCCTCCGTTCTGAGCAAAAAAAAAAAAAAAGTCTCGGAGTCTCTAGGAAGACAAGGCCCTCTGTAAGAGATGCTGCGCTGAGAATGGGGTTGCATTGGCAGGGGGTCCATTGTGGCTCACCGACGCTGCTTCTGTCGCTGCAGCTGTTGCGCTTTTGTGATGGAGACTGCTGACTTGCATCGCTCAACTTCAGGCGGAGGGGCATACTGTAGGAAGGTTAGGATGATAAAGGGATTTATTTTTAATGTGAGGGTTTTGCTCGTCCTGCTCAGTTTCAGCCCACGGGACTCTATTTATGACCTCTTTTGACAACAAAGTGCTGAGAGTCCTCATTTCTCTGCGGACCTCTGGGTCAAATAAAAGACTTTACAGTATAATAAACAGGACAAGAACACAGCTTAGTCTCAATATGTGCAATTGCTTCATAGATTTGTGTTTAAAGACTTTGAGCTTTTGAGCCAGACTGCTGTTATGTCATATTGAAACAAAAGCTGTTTTATTCTTGCAGTCTTTGTCTTGATGGCACTGCACTGCTGTTGTCTCACAGAGTAGATTTATAAGACTAAATATTTTTATAAAAAAAACTGAATGAACAGAATTGGTTAGATCCATGGACGAATTAAGAGACAATGGGCCCCTGGGCACAGACATGTAGAAGGCTCTGCCACCTCTCCTACAGAAGCAAGATGCGCAGACTTTTTGTGGTTTTGTGTCTCTTTGTGGTTGTTTTGCCCTTATGGTAGTTGTTTTCATTCTTTTTGCAGTTCATTTGCATCTTTTTGTGCTCATTTTTACGTCTCTATTTTAGTAACATTTTGCAGGTGAAAGCCAGGGGGGCCTCTGACACTTTGGGCCCCTGGGCCTGTGCCCAGTAGGGCCGTTCAGTAATCCATCCATGGTTAGATCACCTGATTGATGCCTTGTTTTTGTGCCTCCTTCCTGGCTAATATGGACAAAGCACGCACACACACACACACACACACACACACACTGCTTGAACACACGCGCTCAAGATGTCTCTTTTCTTTCTAACTTGATCATGAGGATATAGTGTAACAAAAAGGCGTGTTGGTGCAGGCAGGTGTGTGCGTGTGTGGGCGGGGTTGTTAGGAGACAGCAGGGCTCATGGGCGGGGGTAAAGGGCTTTAACCCCCACCTCTGCCACCACCAGTATTTAGGTCCCAAGGGTGTATGGCAGGGTGAGGAGTGGGTTGGGGAGGGGGGTGTTGGGGAGGGGGGGGGGTGCTTTGTTATTGAACTCACGCCTCCACCAGTACTCCTATAAGAAGGGCTGAGGCATTAACCCTTTGTCCTCTGTGAACTACACGCCTCAAAGACAGCAGACACAGTTAACAATTCAGCTCACCCTGCTCTCCATGATCTCCTGGGACATCAATGTGTGTCCTGCAGCCATGACAGCCATTATGACATTTTTCATCGTGCAGACATTCAGAGACACACCTGAGCTAACTCATGGCTCTGGGGAACAGGGGTGTGTGTGGTTGGACAACAGGAGCCATTTGTGGATGGTCCTCTGTGGTCCTTTACACCCTGTCATCGCACATACAACATTAACGTGCAATTAAAACATTTATGACCATCACATATATGATATTGGAAGATCAGCAGGTAAGTTTATGAACCTGTGGTACAGGTATATGGTTAGTTCAGACCTGAAAGGCTAATAAGGTAGACTGGCAAACCTTGTTAGTGGGCTGCTTTCAAAGAGAGTGTAATCTAGTCTGCTTGCACCATAAAATGGGTTTATACTTATGCATTTTACTGATGCCATACCTACGGCATAGGCTCTGCGTTGACGTTGACATATACTGTATATCCCACACCATAGTCTGATGTGTTCCTCTGAAAAAATTTAAGTACACATCGCAACGACGCAGACCTCCTGTTTATTTTTGTAAACTGAAAACCATTACCCTCAGTGGAGACGAAGTTTTGATTACTTTTATTTCACAGATAAGAAACAATAAATTGTAAAGATTATAAAGCCCCCACAAGCATTTGAAGTCTGCAGAATTATCCTGCCTTCATATAAGTAGAGGAAAAGTCTGCTAGCCACTAGGCTAACTTATGCAATAGGAAATGTCATAGGCTTATAGCAATTAGGTTAGCATATTCTACAGGTTGGAAAACATGTCTAGTATAAAACAACTTCTGTTGGTGAACCTTGTGAGTTATAATGGAGTTGAATTTTCTAACGATACCTTTGTTAAATGTTGCTGTTGTTCCTGGCTTCATATGAGTAGAGGAAAAGTCTGCCAGCTGATAGAGGAGGTGGCTGTGGATCTGGTAGTAGAGACGTTTGGCCTGTAAGTGTAACTGGATGTAGGCAGCTTTTGGTGGTTCTGTCTCTAACTATTGTAATTATTTTATGTAAATGCACGCAGCTTTATAGCTGCCCAACTCTTTCCCTTTTAATCTGGTTAAGTTCAACCTCTTTTAAAGTAGGAGAATGCATTCAATGGTTCTCTCCATTCAAAAGCAATGGCCTAATCATGACCTTTATTACAAATAACTCCAATTTTGCTAATGTGTCTGTTTGCAGTTTTTAAGACCTGCCTTTTAAGATCTTTTTGGAGTTATAGCAGGTTACACTCCTGTGTTTCAAATACATGACTGCCGTTTGCTCTCCTTACCATAACACCGTCAGCCCAGTAGCCAGAAGAAAAGGTTGGCATTGTACGCTTCTGCAAACTGAATATGTTACATCAGTACATTTCATACATAATATATCAATATTTCCACTTAAGTAGTATGTGAGCTTACTTTCTCTGTGGGAAGAAGAGGGGATGGCGGATGGTGTGTGAGTGATGAGATGTTTGCCAAACTGCAGGCCACTGTTCAAGACCAACAAACAACAAAAGTGGATGTTTTTAGCAAGTCATTACTGTGTTTCCACAGACTTTTTAGCTACTAAACAATGGGTGTATATTTTTCCGCCAGGTATTGTGCCACACAAAGGTTTTTTTAAAGCCAAACCATGATGTTTTCCCTAAACTAACCAAGTAGTTTTTGTGCCTTAATCTAACCACACATGAACCACAGCATTGCTGAAATCTAAAGAAACAACGTACAAATGTGGTTTGTTGAAATGCACAATACCAAAAAAATCTTGTGGCAACTGTGTTTATACCTTATGAGCAGTTGTTTCACCAAGACAATAGGCAGTATGGGACTGAAAAACCTTTTCCATAGTTGTAAGAACCCCATCTTTGGGTGGGTCTGCACTGTAAGTAGAAATGATAATTGTTCTTATAGAATGCTATTTTGAGAGACTCAAGCACAACCATCAGTGATGTAAGTGTATGTTGCTTGGTCAAACAAAGCCAATGCAACACTGGCAACCACCATTTTTAAAATCCTTTCTTTTTACTGTTGCTACATTATACACCAATTCAATGTTTAACACAGTAAAGAATTATAGTCAAAGCGCAGTCACAAAAGAATCGGTCCACTCGTTTGGATTAATTGAAAAAGAAAGATATTGGCTGTGGTTTAGGAGGTAGAGTGGGTCGTCCAGTTTGATTCCAGGCTTCTTTAGTTCATATGTCGAAGTATCCTTGGACAAGATACTGAACCCCAAATTGCTCCTGATGCCTGTTTCATCAGTGTGCGAATGTCTAAAAAACTGAGGAGCAGGTGGCATCCTGTATGGTAACCTCAGCCACCAGTGTGTGGATGAGTTAATGTGCCTCATAGTGTAAAGTGTTTTTGAGTGGCCGGAAGACAAGAAAGGTACTATACAAGTGCAAGACCATTTACATTGTACCATCCAGTCAACACATATGAAGCATTCATTCCCCTTTTTATCTGTCGCTCACCCCCCCTCCATTCTTCCTGTACTGTTGCCTAACACAGGGCCTTTATTGGTCATTCTTGTCTGATGTTCGAGCGCATGCTGTTTATGCTAAAACCTGACCTTATCCTCTCAAAACCCTTACCAAAACTCCTTGACTCTTGTCCAGCTCATTCTCAGAACTGATTTGACAGTTTCATAACATATCCTTAATACAGTAGGTCATGGAACTCAGCGTACCACACCATATAAACAACAGACAACACAAACAACAGCTTGTAATGAAAAAAGGGGGAAAAAACATGAAGAAATGGACAGACAATATAGTCCCGGCTTTACTGAGCATATATGCAACAGTGGAAATACAACTCGTCAAAGTAAAAGTGACATTGCCATACCAACCGCTGGCCAGCTTATTATACATCGCTTGAGTGTTCCTACTGCCGGTGCAAATGCAAACAGAAAAAAGCCCATAAGGGTATGTAGTTCCTGGGTGAGCTCCCCGGTGGGCAGTTTCCCTCAGGGAGTCGCCAGAACTGTTTGGTCTGAAAAACACCTATAGAAAAATGATTCACCACAAATCAAATCAATCAGCTTGTAGAGAGGCTGTCCACTGACACTTGCGCTTCCTGGTTAAAGGTGAACTAGTTTCAGAGGTGCAGCAATCAAGCCGCTGTAAAATCAATACCATGAGTGTTGCTGATGACGAAGTTTTCTCCAACCAGGGGGGACCTAACGTGAGTCATCTTATGTAAAACCAGCCTGCATGTACGCCGGAAATTTCACAGTTACTTAAACACAAGAAACCCAGCAGCAAGTGTGCATGCACAACTCAGTGTGCCACTTTTAACGGTGGCCCCATTGTTGCAATGTATGATACTTAACATAATTACCTTGCATATTTTTGGATATGTCAGGAGAGGTTATCCATACAGTTATACTGCACACACAAATGTGGCATTGTTTCCACGCTGGATGGGCGATCACAGTCCTACAGCAAACCTGCTACAAGCATTGTTTAGAAAATGGGGGCTCGTTTTTCAACTTCTGCTTATTTGACACTCCTGCGAGGAAGCGAGGTGTGTTATATTAAATCCTAAGGGGAGGGAATAGAGAAAGCATTAGAGGCAGGTGTGAGCATGAGTGAAAGGATCACGACAACCCATTTTGAGCACATTGAGGTCCTGATTCCCTCATCATCCTAGAAAAAATATACACATTACATGACTATAGTCTCCAAGGGAGCTGTAACTGTTTATGTGTCTGCTGGAGTCTGATTGGATAAATGTTCACCAAGCAGCTTTAATATGTTTTTTTCCCCTATCTATTCTGCTGTTAAAATGGAGGAAATAGGAGAGCATAAGGAAAGACAGACACTTCAGTTTTCACTTCATGTATTAGGTGTATTTTTGCTTCATTTAGCCTGTTCTCTGTGTTATATATCCCCCCATGTTGAGTTTCCTTGTCACTCAGGTTCAATTATCTAATTCAGGAGTGTTTTTGTCACCTCCATTTTGTTCAGTTTGTGACAAGATGTGTTTATTGGCTCCCTGGGGTTGTTTATCTCACTTGCTCCACCTGTAATTTGTTTTCCCTCATTTCTGTATTTATCTTTTTTATGAGTGTGCAGATGGGTAAACTGAAGCTCAAAGGCAAACCTGGGCCAGTGGGGATATATGTAGGTGCATCTCCCAAGAGAGCCCCAATGCAAGACTCTTGTTATCCTGTTTAAATCACATTTTCATTTTCTCATGTCACTCTCAATTGTTATCACATTCAAGGAGGGATTTCCTAGATGATGAGCCTGAGTGTCCCCAGACTGACTTGGGACAGGAATTTGAAAACCGACTTACTGAGCGATTCAGAGGGAGACTTTATTTAGTACAGCGTTTCACAACTTCTGTCACTCACATATCAACCTGGATTATGTCAGCTTTGCATTACATTAAAAAATGATTACTTTCCTCTCATAAGTAGGCCTACACATCACTAACATACACATATGTGGCCGTAGCACCTACATTTTGGAATCCTCTGCCTGCTCCCTTACGATCTGCTGACTCTGATTTCTTTAAAAGCCAAGATACACTTGTTCAGACAGGCGTTTGGCTAACTTTTTTTATATATATATATATATTTTTTTTTTGGGGGGCATTTTTAGCCTTCAATGTATAGGACAGACAAGCGCGAAGGGGGGGAGAGAGAGAGGGAGCGACACGCAGCAAAGGGCCACAGGCCGGAGCCGAACCCGGGCCGCCATGGCAACAGTCCCGCACAGGCGTTTGGCTAACTTGTATGCATCAAAGCTGTGTTTTTTAAAATTTTGTGTATTGTTGTGTAGTGTGAATTCCTTTTTTTTCTTGTGTATATACAGTTAGTTTCGTATGTAGTCACTTTGTCTCTGTGATTTCTTTCTTGGTGTATATTGCTCTTGGGAAGCACTTTGTGACCTATGTCTGCGAAAAGCACTATGTAAATACATATTACTTACTTACTTACTTACATACAAAATAATAGATGGTAACACAGTGGCGTCACCTGTTGGTTTGTGGACTCCCATTTTAAAGCCCTAAGTTTGACTGTCTGGAGCCAGAAGTGGCCATATTTGGACGATATCCTAGCTGCTCGCTTGGTTAGCATGGCACATTTACAGCAATGGTTAACTGTGATAATGCTAATGCTAATCTTTGCTAGTAAAAAAACAGGCTTAAAACCATAAAAAAAAATGTACTCACTGGAAAAACATTCGACTCTTTAGAGGGTATTTTAGTACAACTAAATGCCAGACAAAGCATTACAATTAACTTTCTTCAGTTGGAAACTCATTGAAATGGTGACAGCGACAGCTACGCCTACACTATGAATCTGGGGTTACACCATGGTAACGTTACCTAACCACTGTTGCTGTGGTTGAGGCTTGTCAATAGACAGCAACCACTTGTCACTCAAAGCTGCCACACCCTTAAGTATGCATAACTTTGAGCCTTAATATCATTTAAATGGG
Source organism: Epinephelus fuscoguttatus (assembly GCF_011397635.1). NCBI lineage: Eukaryota > Metazoa > Chordata > Actinopteri > Perciformes > Serranidae > Epinephelus > Epinephelus fuscoguttatus. Next base: position 43,277,584 of record NC_064752.1, read on the forward strand.
TTAATTTTATACACATTCTATAAATATTCACCTCCCTACAGTTGTCATGAACAGGGAAATTAAGTTTTCAGATCAAAACTGTTTTTGTACCAGGCTGTAAACATGTTAGTTTCTGCTGTATAGTTGGGCATTTTAAGATGGGGGTCTATGGGAATTAACTTTTGGAGCCAGCATTACGTGGCCATTAGAGGAACTGCAGTTTTTTGGCACTTCCACATTGGCTTCATTTTTCACCCTCAGAGGTTGATGCTTGATCAGAGACATCTATGTTTCATCCCACGCCTTGTGGTATGAATTCAGATTCTGAGCATGTGGGTAATCTGAATGAGTGCAGTCACTGTCATTATAATACATATCACTTCATAACTTTATAGATGAAGTGAAGCTTAACTACACTAGTGGTTGCAAGTAATTACAAAATGGTTGTTACTGTACCACCTGCAGAGGTGCTTGGATATTTTTAGGCAATGTCTTTCGGAAGTGACATCTTTGGACTTACATCAGGATGCCAATTAACAATTTGGCACACTGTAAGTGACAGTTTCTCAACTGGAAATGACAGGGATCTCCTTTCATGGCTTGAAATGAAAGTCACAGCTGTCAGGTGTGTTCAGAGTTGAAATGGCAGCCTACTGTGCATGATCATTTTAACTTTAGCCACTCATGCCATGAAAAGGTTCCCAGCTTTGGAGGTAGCCCATCAAATTGGTATCCACTGTTACCAACAATGCTGGCCAAATACTCTACAAAATTACCAAACTAACACAAAACATAAGGCCTAAACTAATGCTGTTTTAGTGTTGTTACTTTAAGGGGAAAAAGAAGATAAAAATCTACTATCACAAATCCAAACTTCTGCAGTATACATAACTATAATTTAGGGAAAGTAGGATTTCTTGACAGCATTGTGTATGTAGCACCTGCAGCCATTGAACACGCCATTATACAGTTGCTATGTACATTAAGTTGTGATTCTTAGGTAAAAGGGAAAAAAGTGTAAATTAAAAGTGATGTCTGTTGACTATCAAAAGTATTCTTAGCTATTCTCAGCACTCTGAAAAATCATCTGTAGTTAGTTTGCATGCTGTCTGCTTTCAGAATACTTCATTTTGTCAGTTTTCCTGTGGGTTTGTTGAATGGGTTTATGGTTAGATGTCTGAAATAAGATCTGTGGTTAACACAACTGTAAGAGATTTTCATGTTTGTTCTACAACATAAAACAGGTCAGTGAATACCTCACATGTGGATTCTGAAGATTTTACATGTTTAAAGGAAGGGCGGTTACCAACAACTTGCCAAATGAGACTACAGAGCATCATCACGCCAAATGTAGCTTTACAGCCCCTTCTGGTGGTGACATTTAAGTCACATGACTGTGGTGTTTGTTTATAGCCTAATGTTAGTTTTTTATGTCTGGTGACTGCATTTAAGCTTCAGAAATAACAAAAATCCAGGGCAATGCACATGCACACTCCCTGCACATGCCTATGTTATGAACATTTTTTACATTTCACAAACTTTATAGTTATGTACTATATGTGCGTCCTGTAGTAGGTTGTCACTGTGACAGCCAGACTTTGATTTGATTTCTGTGTGTTTGTGTCACCATCAGCAGCATCCAGTCTGATTCACATAGGATACATTAATTAAGTCATGGATACCTATCTTTCAACTTCATAATATTAAATAATAGTGGATATAAAATGGGAATCGCAACAGCAGCGTAAATCAATAGTTTACATAGTTTTCAGTTCATAGGCTCTTGTGACATGCAGCTGTTCTGCACAGCTGTCTGGTACTACCTGCCCCTGAAAATTAAGATAATTATTCACTTTATTTCCTTTGGCACCATCAGAATTACCGCCTCACCATTAGCTGAACTTCAACCACAGGAAATTCAACATTAAAGGGGCACTGCAAAGATCAGCAGTAATCAGACCATCTGTCATTTCTCTGAGGACCACTGACACAAGCCCACCTTCGGTAACCATCAGTGCTCTTCCTGCTCCATTAACTTTGTATTGTTAATTAGCATCAGTCTACAAAACCACTGACGACAATCACCAGCCAAACTTAGCACAGAACCTAAATTAAAAACATTTAAAAAGTATGGAATGATTGTGTGTATGAATATGCATCAATGTTAGATTATAGAGGACGTAGGCGGGGTAAAGAAATGAAACTGGGATCTAAAGACTAAGTGGCTGAAAAGTATACTAATAGAAAATAACTGCTGCTTACTGATCCATGTCTGTGGGTGCAGTGTTAAACACCTGTCCCACTTGTGAGTTCTGTGTCTTAGATTAATAAAATCCGCACTACTGTAACCTCCCACATTACAAAGTAATATGAAGTGATCCTTCATCCCACAGCAGGTATTGTTGAAAGGTGCTTTAGACGACAGAGTTTATGTCTGAAGCTGTTGGTATTTATTTTAAGTATCCCATTCACAGGTTCAAAGGTGGCTGTGGATACAACTTCTGGCTTTTTCCGTTTCCTGCCTTCCTGCCTTTGGTGTTGTGTTGAGTGTTCTTACACCTGCTGCGTGTTGTAAGCTTTCCTGGGGCTCTGGGACTTGAATCACAATGGACCTGTGAAGCCTGTGTCAGGATGTCCCAGACAGCTTTTAGTTGTTGTTGAGAAATCAACCAACAGGATGTTGACACTGATTTTTATAGTCTTTTAAGTGCTCGTAGTTACATCAGGACAGCGTTTTTTGGTTGTTTTTTTTCAGCCAACCTACTTTTCTCTTTGGCAACTGTGTCGTATTATAAGTGAGTTTAGTATTAAATAGGATCAGAAACGTCTTAATTTTACATTGCATAAAAACAAAGCTGTCTGCATTTGCCAAATGGGGAGAATCTAAGATTAACCCATTTGTGGTAAATAAATGATGAAAAGTGTGAGAGCAGACGGTTGTGTATTTAAATATCTGGCATATAATCCTGATGTATTGCATAATTTTAAGGACATTTTGTGAAAATATGCAGCACAAACAATATTTATATCTATACAAAAGAGTCTTATTAAGACCATCTGGGGTCCCGTTTTTGATAGTGTTATTAACGTATAGAGGAAAATAAAAGCAATTTAAGAATGAGTCGAAGATGTACAACTGCATTTTTCAACAGTATTAATCTTTTCAATTAAAACAATTATTTTGACATATAATACTGATTAAATTATTTACTTAATCTGCCTTTTTGTATGACTGTAGTATGCAAAGAAGGTAGATTATCATTAGTATTATTAGTTATAGTACAGTCTTTTTTTAATGCCAAAGATTTTTGAGTAATTTTAATGGGATGACTGTGGTGCATGGACAGAGCAAGCTACAGAAAGGTTATAAAATGTCAGCTTCTATATCCTACAAACATTTCTGTCAATACTGCAGCGTAATTGAAATATTTTATATAAATTGTTAAGGGAGAGAATATTTAGACACTGACAATATTACAAATAAGCACTTAAGGAATCATTTTCGTAATGAGATTAGCGATGAATTAACACTCCTTCCTGTATGCTGTATGTGTCTCAGATTCCACTGATATATTGCTTTTAATTAAAGTGCTAAGTTACCTGTTTCTCTCCTCTGGGTTTGAATCCACTACATTGCCTCTAGCTAATCTCCACTTTAGTATCTCCATCCACTAATCCTGACTGGCACAGCAATAGTCACAGTATACAGTACTTTAGCTTAAAGACAAGATACTGTACTATCCCTGTTTTACCCGTGCTCCGCCCTGGCCCATAGGGAATCCTCAGTATAGGAGGAGCAGGGATGTGTTTCTGTCTTCCTGGTGCTGTTGCCAGGCAGTTTGCATTCAGATGAATTAGTCAGCTCTCTTGTTTGAAAGCCTCTTAAGTGCTGTCTTCTTAAGCTGGTGTTGACCATAAAGCTGTGTGGTGGAGAAGGCAGTGGCACTATGATGCTGCCGTATGGCTCTCCACTGGATAGGGTGCCTCCTTTAGTAAATACATCTAATTGAGTGTTGAGTTGTCTGTTGCTGTAGGATACTGCACATGCATAGGCTTGTTAAAGGAGTGCTGGCAACCTAATCCTGTTTATAAACAATGGTTAGGGATAAGACTGCCGCATAGAAACAGTATGTCTATATGCAGTAGTTGCATGTGAACCGAATTATTGAGTGAGTGGGACACATTATGTCATGTAAAAGATAAAAGGAATATATAGAGTGGCACCCCTAAGGGGGGATACATCTGCTGGAACAATTGGCATGGCCATTTTCAAAGGGTTCCCTTCAACTCTCACCTCAAGATATCTGGACGAAAATGGGTTCCTCTCCCCTAAACTTGTTCCCAGTAAATGTTTTGTTCCTTACAATAAATGTGCTCTGTCAAATTGAAGCTGTATATTTGTCTTTTTAAGGTTAAGGACAAGCAGCTGATTTGAAGAACAATAAATCGTAAAACATGTATACATAACACATTAAAACAGGATTGTTGTGGAACTCAAAATGCTGACTGCACAGGTATTAGTTTATGCAGAGACCAAAGTATATTATTACATGATTTCTTACCTCCCCATACTGACATAGTTTCAATTTAGCATGCCACCATTAGCAGATTAGTACTTAACAGGAAGTACAGCTGAGTGTGATGGCTTGGTAATAGTTTTGCAGGTATTTGGTCATAAACCAAAGTACTGGACAAATTAAGATCTTGGCCTGATGATGACACAAAATGAAAAAGTTAAAGTAATGACAAAGTTATTACAAGTCATTCTGAGGGGAATATGCATAACTGGTAAATTAAATACCAATCCAGCATGTTGAGGCATTTCACTTAAATGTACAATGCACAAAAGTAAGAGGAAAAGTCAGGAGGCTTAGTCCTCCAGGGATCATGAATGTCTGGTCCTAAGAGGATGAAGAGCAGAAGCTGCACACTGACTCCAAACCACAAATTTACCTAAATGTTTCGATACTTTTCAGATCTTCATCAGATCCAGTCGTTTGAAATTGGACTCCACACGCATATACTGTATACCAACATACTGATGGCCACTATGATAAACATCCCAGAACAATTAACAATCAATGTAATCACACGAAAGGAAACATTAAAATAGCCATGAGTGCCTTTACAAAATTTCATGGCAATCCATCCAATAGCTGTTTGAATGTTTCAGTCTGAACCATAGTGGTAGGGTGGCTGACACACCTATGTTGCCATCCCTAGATAAATAAATATATACATATATATATATCTATATATATATATATATATACACAGTCATATATATATATATATATATATATATACAGTCATAGATATATATATATATATCACTGTAATGCCCATGTATTCATAGAGAGTGAGTGGTTTACAATGTATCACTGGCATTGATTAGAAGTTGTCTATTGTTTGCCAGACTGAAGGCTTTATCTTCCAAGTCACAGGAGTAAGTGTTACTGCCATATGGGCAAGCAGATGCCCATTGTACCTCTCAGGAGCTGGCATTCGCTGAACCAAGCAACTGAGCTAGATCAGAGTCTCTGGTCCTCTCACTACCCTCTCCTGAAATCCCTCTTTGTGATCACACGTCGTAGAGTTAAAGAATGCTACTCAAAGTTTTCCCTTCTGTACCCAATCATCCCAGAGAAAATCCTAAGCCTGCTGAAAACTTTTTTTTTCATGTTTGCCCTAAATTCAGAATGCTGAAGACGTTGCATTAAAAATTAAGACGCATCTCTTTTTTGTTTTCTTTGAGGCATGGCACATACTAATATCTCATAGTGTTTAATGATGTTCGGAGAAGCTAATGATCGAGTCCTTATGGGCCTGTTGAACAGATGAAAGCCCTCAATGGAATTTGATCTGTTTCCAAGTAGTTCACGGCAGTGTTTTGTGCAGGCATTGTAATGAGCTGAACTTGCATTTTCTCAAAACTGTTGATGCTGCACACAACTTACAGTCTCACAAGGATAGTGGGGATGTAGTTGTTGTTCTTAGTCAGTCTGTTGTCATAAGTAATTGCTTCATTACAAGAAACATGAAACAATATATGAATTCCACTAATTGTTACATACAAAACAAAGTCATGACTACAGTCATACTAGCTGCTCTGTGAGGCTGTGCTAAGACACAGTAGCGCTTTGAGATAAATGTCAACATGCTGATATGCTCACAATGACAACAATAACATGCTGATGCTTAACAGCTATTTCTTCATAAACCAAACTATTAGACAAATTGACATGATGTATGTACCAAATGTCATGTCAGTGGCACCCCCAGAAATTTTTCACAGGGATGGCCAGATGGGGCCACTGATAATCTTGGGGTGGCACACCAAATCCAAAATGTTGAGCAGTTTTTTGTTTTTTTTTTTTAGAAGTTATCTGGTGCACAAAGACTCATACTGGTACTGTTAACACTTTAAGTTGCACACCAATCCTGTTTTATGGTGTTGGTGTCGGCAAAAAATGTTGATGCACATATGGTCGTTAGTGCAGTTGCTTGTTTACCATATTACATGAATGCCGAGTGAACATCTTGCAAAACCCGTTCAATCTTTAAAACTTTATATGAAATAAAAACAATCAAATCATTGACTATTTGTATTGAACAGCCAAATCTGATTCAACTTACATAATGCTGAGTCAGGTACAACCCTAATTGAGTATTACATGATAATACATGAGTATTAGTGACAGACCAACATTGCTTTCCCTTGAGCCACGCTGCCAGCATGTCATGACACTGGGTAGACTCTGTTTTCTTTATAATGACATACATGTTTTTTGTCTTTCTTTTCCAGATTACTCTGGGGCTCCAAGACCTAGATGTAATATCCTACCCTCTACTTCAACTCCTCACCATTTCACTGGACTGACAGACCTAATCAGCGAAAAGTCTGGTTGATGACTGTTACGCACTCTATCCCAAAATCATCTGTCCCTCCTCCTGTCTTACCCCAGCATGGCTAGACGGAGGTTAGACTGCTTACTTCTAGGCCGGGTGTTAGCTGGCCTGACGCTGGTATCGATAGGACTATCCTTCGTCCAGAGCAATGAATGCCCCCAGCTGTGTGTGTGCGAGATCCGGCCCTGGTTTACCCCTCAGTCCACCTACAGAGAAGCCATCACAGTGGACTGCAATGACCTTCGCTTAACACGCATCCCGGGAAACCTCTCCAGTGACACTCAGGTACTCCTCCTTCAGAGCAACTACATTGCCAGGACCAATGACGAGCTGGAGCAGCTCTTCAACCTGACTGAGCTGGACTTGTCCCAGAACAACTTCAGTAGCATCCGGGATGTTGGCCTTACCAATATGTCCCAGCTCACCACGCTTCACCTGGAGGAGAACCAGATCACGGAAATGCCAGATTATTGTCTGCAGGACCTCAGCAATCTGCAGGAGCTCTACATCAACCACAATCAGATCAACACCATCTCTGCCAATGCCTTCTCTGGGCTCCACAACCTGCTCAGGCTTCACCTTAACTCCAACAAGCTTAAGACCATCAACAGCCAGTGGTTTGAATCAACGCCCAACCTAGAGATCCTCATGATTGGGGAGAACCCTGTTGTTGGAATAATGGACTTCAATTTCAAGCCACTGGGTAACCTTAGAAGCCTTGTTTTGGCTGGAATGGATTTGACAGACATCCCTGGAAATGCCTTTGTGGGACTTGACAATCTCGAGAGCCTCTCTTTCTATGACAATAAGCTGGTCCGAGTTCCTCAGAGAGCCCTTCAGAAACTACCTAACCTTAAATTCTTGGATTTGAACAAAAACCCAGTGCACAAGATTCAGGAAGGAGATTTCAAAAACATGCTAAGACTGAAGGAGCTGGGCATAAACAACATGGGAGAGCTGGTTTCTATGGACCGGTACGCTCTGGACAATCTTCCTGAGCTCACAAAGCTGGAGGCTACAAACAACCCCAAGTTCTCTTTCATCAACCGTCAAGCCTTCCGTGATGTCCCAGCCTTGGAGAGCTTAATGTTGAACAACAATGCCCTGAATGCCCTTTATCAGTCCACGGTGGACTCTCTCCCCAACTTGCGTGAGATCAGCATCCACAGCAATCCTCTGCGCTGTGGCTGTGTCATTCAGTGGATGAGCTCCAACAAAACCACCGTCCGTTTCATGGAACCACTATCCATGTTTTGTGCCATGCCAACAGAAGTAAGGGGTTTGCATGTCCGAGAGGTGCTGCAGAATAAATTAGCAAACCAGTGCCTGCCCCTGATTTCCCATGATACTTTCCCAAGCCACCTCAACCTTGACATCGGAATGACCTTGGACTTGGACTGCAGAGCCATGTCCCAGCCTGAGCCTGAAATATACTGGGTGACACCAATGGGGAACAAGGTAATGATGGACACCCAATCTGACAAGTACAGCCTCAGCAGTGAAGGGACATTGAGAATTTCTCATATCCAAGTAGAAGACTCTGGCAGATACACCTGTGTGGCTCAAAATGCAGAGGGAGCTGACACAAGAGTGACAGCTATACGGGTGAACGGCACTCTGTTAGACAGCACTCAGCTCATGAAGATCTACGTCAAACAAACAGAATCTCACTCTATCCTTGTCTCCTGGAAAATAAACTCCAATGTGATGACCTCTAACCTCAAGTGGTCATCTGCCACCATGAAAATAGACAACCCACATATTACTTACACTGCCAGAGTACCTGTCGATGTCCACGAGTACAACCTTACACATTTACAACCAGCAACTGAGTACGAGGTGTGCCTCACCGTCTCCAACATCCACCAACAAACACAGAAGTCGTGTGTGAATGTGACGACAAAGCAAGCGACCTTTGCTGTGGAAATATCTGACCAAGGGACCAACACTGCTCTTGCAGCAGTCATGGGAACCATGTTTGCAGTCATCAGTCTGGCCTCTCTGGGAGTATACATTGCCAAGAGGTGGAAGAGGAAAAACTATCACCATTCTCTGAAAAAGTACATGCAGAAAACCTCATCAATACCGCTAAACGAGTTGTACCCTCCTCTTATCAACTTGTGGGAGGCAGACAGTGAGAAGGAGAAAGAGGGCTCATCTGAGGCCAAACCCAGTCAGGTGGACACCACACGCAGCTATTACATGTGGTGAGAGCTATTATCCAGCCGGAGATTGAGAGACATATTTCTTTCAGGAGCACAAATATACATACTTGCTTCTTCGTGTAACCGATTTTTTTCTTTCATGTTTCCTATTTTCTTCGGTTTGCTCTCAGACTTCCTCTTTAAAGCAAACAACAAGCCAAGATTTTCAGATCTTTAGTTTAGCATATTGCCTTTTTACCTCTTGCCCATTTTGACACACAATATGGCAGCTTTCTTTAGCTTCCTGGACTTAGTAGTTACTGTGCTTTATTTTTAGTACTTGTTTTAATGAACACAGCATGAGCATTGTCATGGATTCAGTACATGCGAGCAAAGGAAAAGCTAAAATCCAACCTGTTTTTGACATGTTTTTATGGAGACTGCTGTCTTTCTTTCTCTTGTAAAACAGTTTCACTGTTGACTGTTGTGCACTGAAATATATATACTAATTTGTCTATCAACTCAAATATAAGCTGACAAAGTATGTTTAGACTTGATATACTGTCTATTGAATAATGTTAGCAATTCCTCTGTAATGTTGTATCAGCTAATTTACTTTTTGTACATTAAATAATTATAATAACATAATAAGTATGTTTGATTTAGACTTTAAGTTTGCAGAGCAGCTACTGTAAACCAGCAATAGAAAAATGAATGTTATGAACTAGGTAACTAGATGTAAGGCTTTTTACATTTCTTAAATATTTCTTTTCTTATTTTGCTAGAATATGTCTACAATCACTGGTTTTGTTGTGGTTTACACACACAAACGTTGTTTATTGAGGGGCAAGTTAAATAAAATCTTCTTTCCTCATATTTTTTAAACCATGATTTTAACACCAAGTGTCGTTCTTATGTAGTACACATGGATAATTGAGTATACTTAATAAATATTCTATGGATAAACAGGCATTTACAGGTTGGAGGTAAAGGTTTAAATGCTTAAATTGTTGTTGCAGGGAAAAATCATCTCATATTTATGTCTCACATTAGGATTTTATTAATTTCAGTGTGATGAGCGTAGCTGTAGGTGTTTGGTTACATCCTCAGTGTTGATAGAGAGAGAATGGAAGATGCAGACTGCAGTGTGTTTGCCTCTGCAAAGCAATTATCAGAGAATAATTTAAATTCTACTCCCGGTACAATATAATTACTGCATGAATGCCTCGGAGTACATACAGTAACTTCAAAAACAAAGAAATTAGTCAGTCAAAACCAAGTTCACTGTCTGTTTTATTATACCGGTCATACCTCTGTATCTCTCTATAGCTTTAGAGACAACATAGGGAGTATAATTCAGCTGAGATAGGAAGAAGAAAATGGTGATTATGGATAATGGACAGTTACGGCAAGTACAGACTGCAGCATTGTTTGGCTCCAAGCAACCATGCTATAATCAGCCAAATGTTTCATATTCTCAGCATTTTGTACTGTTAGTGGAATGGAATTTACAGCACGTCTGAGACTGCAAATTATTCATCGTGTCATTTGATAAAGCATTATAGGTAGCTTTTCTTTGTCTCTTTCAGTACAATGACATCAAACAACCATCTGCTTTCTCTAAAAAATCTAGTGAGGCAGTGATATGTCTAATTCACCACAATACAAATCCCAATCTCAGTGGCTCACTGTTGTGAAACATGGATCTCCAGTAGGAGCCCAGATGTTGACTGACAGGTCTGAGCTTTGTGGTGCAATCAAACAATCTCTGTGTAGTCTCCCCTGACAACGTGTTCGCTCTAGTGTATGCTCTCTCCTGTGAAGCATCCCTAACTGTTGTATAATCAGTTAATGAATGATTACCAATATGATATCACTTGTAATTAAATGTTTATTTTTGTCAATAAAGTATGTATTTATTGGCAGATACTATTTGCACCCATGTGTCTGTGACCAACAATGCTATTTCCAGGATGTAAATACCCAGTGTGGCTATTTAGACCCTTGTGTATATTCCTGAGCGTGCTAGCAATGTCGAAATATGACGTTAACACAAGCTGTTCTGCTAAAGTTCTATGTAGACAGAGTGCAATCAGCAGCTTAATACATTCTAAAACTGAAAATAGTAGGCCAACTTAGTCATAAAAGAATTAGCCAACTCTGATTCACACGGGACTCAGACCCCAGTCCACTCAGTAGAAGTTCTGTACATTACCCCGTCACCCACCACAGCTTACTCCCTCCAAGGACTGTATATGTCACCTGACTTTCTGACAGTACATTTTGAATTTTATTCTCATAAATGTACAATTTAAATCTCAGAAAATATCTAAGATTGGCTATAACTTGCCTTAACCATGACCTCTCTGAACTCATCCTAATCGCTTCCAAATCACAGCACACACTGGGATCCAAAAGATCGCATCATAGAGATGGGTGTAAATACCTAAAGAGTTCCAGTGTGGCTATTCTCACGCGGGTGCAAATAGACACGTCCTTATAACTTTTTTTTAAACTCCTCAAAACTGTAAACAGCCCCAAAAACCTGTTGGCATTGTACGTTTCAGCAAACGTCACATTCGCACATATCGTACATATCATATCAACATTTCTAAAGTCATGTAGTATATGAGCTGAATTCATCATCTGGAGGTGTAGAGGGTGATGGATGGTGTTACACCCAGGCAAGACACATGCAATGCTGCAACCCCCTGTTTGAGACCAGCAAACAACAAAGCTGGTTGTTATTTAGCAAGGCACCACTGTATTTCCAGCAGCTTTTTCAGGACAAAAGTGTCTGTTTTTTAAGTAGACATATCTGCTTTTCCTGCCAGTATATTGGCACCAAACATTTGCCAAGACATCTCTATTTTTGCTGCTGAGATGGTGCCCCCTATCTGGGTATTTTAATCCATAAAATTATCTTTTCCTAACAATACCCAACTCGTTTTTGTGCCTAAACCAAACCACACATGACCCACATGCAAATGCAATGTATTTGTGGTTTGCAAAAGCATACAATGCCAATATTTTTCTTGATTGTTTTTTTTTTTTGTCAGATACACATTTATAAATAGTTTTAAACCCAAACTTATAATTTGTTGACAAAGTAAAAATATTTTAAAAGTCTATTTTATAATGTGTTATAACAATATATTAATTGTTCAATGCTTATAAAGTTCTTATTAATGCTAATTAAGGGATTAAATAAAGGGTTACTAATACACATTATATATCACAGATAAAGTCCCATGACTGTTTTGTCAGACTATCGTAAGCAACTGATTTGGCTTTGTGTGCATCAACAAATACTAGTGATGACATGGGTTAAACACTGTCATGCAACTGCTTTTCTCTGTGTACAGAGATGTCAGAAGCTGCTGCATGAAAAATATCAGTGAATGTCATGGACCCTTTAGGGAGACCTGTGTCCTGTGCTGAGAATGATGGACAGAGAAGGGCAGCAGTAGTCAGGCATTTGTTAAACCTGCACACTGAAACTGCTACTTTGAAAAATCTGCTGCTGTCCTTTTATCTGCACAGACCGGACGAGCCTTTATGCTGTCTCAGTGGGTAGCCTAGTAACAGACCGGAAATCAGCTCATTGGGACAGCTATCAATGAAAGCTTTTCAAAGCGTGTGCTGGAGCCTGCACCGTGTCCCATCCCAGTGGCCTGTTTCCATGACAACCCCTCCCTCCATCCACCTGCGGGTGCTGGCAGCCAAGTGAGAAAAGTCCCCAGAGCCTGAAATACCACTGACAAGGTCAACACCCTGCAGGTGGGAAACCGCTAAAACATCATGTACGCTTTCAAAGGTGTGGAGCGAGGAAAGCTGCATCTTTGCACTGAAGGTGAAGTAGAATGGCACAGAGTGCTCCTCAGCTGGGTTTCAGGCCCCCTTTTTCTTCTGTCATGCTTTAGGTAAAATATGTAAAGCTGCAGCTTAAGGACATGATGAATACTGTATGGGAAACAAAATATCATTGTGCAAATATTTGCACAGTTTTCAGCCTAGAGGGATGGTTTCTCTCAATTTCCAGCTGATTTCCAACGTACCTGCTGCAGTCTCCCAGAGAAATTAATCAGAATTTAATCTCTGTCCAAGAGGCGAGTCTGAGCCAAGACCTGAAGCTCTCCATCCACTTAAAGCCTAAAAGATTGAGTGCCTGCTTTGAGAGTGGAGGATAAACCAAAGAGAGGGTGAAGGAGTGGTTGAACTTTGAGCAAGGAGAAGGTATTCAAATGAAATCCATCACTGTTAACCTACAAACACTGCTGGCAATACAACCGCTCCTGATGTTGTTACAGTGGTTCTAATAGACCTTTTTCACGGCAGACATTTTGACACGTCAGAGTAGGAGCAACACAGGTGTGTTCAATGACACTAATGACAGCTGCGTTCCACTTAGGGGAGACCCTGGTATTGTCCATGTTGGCTAAATGTTACTAGCTTACTGGGACACTGAACTCAGCCATCCTTAATGTTATCAATCTATACTATATACTGTATTAATCAATATGTAGCTGCCATATATGCCGTATGTGTATATGTGGTAATGTGTGTATATATATATATATATATATATGTGTATATTTTTATATATATATATATATATATATATATATATATATATATACACAAGGTTATGAAAACACCCACAGGCAAAAAAATCTGAATGCTTATATATGTTTTTCTGATTCATTTTTGACGCAGATGTACATCTATTATATTTACATATATAATATCAATATAGGCTATGTACATTTATTAAAAATATCTATATAATGAATATATATAGATATATATAGATAGATTAATATATATATAAGCATATATTATATTTGTACATATTTTAAAATTATATATATCATGAGTTTTTATAAGCTATTATATGTTGTGAACATGTGACATTATATATTTGATTTATATATGTAAGTATATAAGTTTATGAAAACAACATACATACAAAAATGCTGTAGGCTTATATGAGGCTGAAGTCCTGGTTGGGACTCTGCATCAGGAGTGAGTGAGAAAGAATAAGGAGCATGTGAAATATATGCACACCATATTGCCTATAAATGAAATTTATATAAATTTGTACATCACACATTTATACAAATACATATATGTAATATATATGAATAATTATATATATGAAATATATGGCAATATATGTGCATATTGTATGGGCTAGACATATAATGTCAATATGTGAAATTGTTAAAAATTTCTCATAGATTTCATACAGTTTCTACACATATATACATAGCCTATATGTACTTTATATATTTCATATATGGAGATTCAATATATGAACATTTCCTTATGGCACTTATATAATAATGCAAATCTGATCAAATGGATCTTAAATATGCACTCTATGACTTTACATGAAAGAATGCTAAGAGACACATACTTCTGTTGACACATATATAGACTAAAGCTTTAAGGTCCCAGGTAAAAACATAAGCCTGTCTGGCTCCTTATCTTACTTGTCCATATAATCAAACAGTATGTTTAAGCCATTGTGTTTGGCTAATGCACTACACAGCGAATGGGCTAGTTGTAAAATGTGCTTTTCTTTTAATGTCATATGTAACCTGACAAACTATGTGTCCTAGTTACTTCATGCATATAGTCCTCGGCCTTAGAAGTAAAACTTGGTTTCTATTGTAGGTAGTACGCCAGTTAGCTAGACATGTTCATGTTTGCAGCTTACATTACAGCAGATAAACACACTGTTTTAACCAGTCATTATACTGTTGCTATAAAAAGGTCTTCAGAGCCTAGTTACAATAAGTTAGAAAATCAACAGCTTGCTGACAGTCAGTGAAATACAACACAATGACATGTTAAATGGTGTTGTTTATTATCAATTAGTGTCTGTCTTTAGTGAGCGTTTCCTGACAGCAGCCAATCCATAAACAAGATGGACTGGGACTGTGATCCAAATTGTCTGGCAGGCAGGAAAAAAGCCTATGTGATCAATAGAAACCCTTTTATATGCAAAGCAATGTTACAGATTCACAGACATAGGCATTTATATATTTAATAAGCCTGTCAACTTTGATATCAGTCTTTGAAAACACATCCACCTTTATATGATACAGTGAGCAGCTGAGAGAATCCCACACACTGGAATAAGTTTTTATAACTAAACCCTGATGTCTAAAATCATTTAAATATTATCAGCCCCTATAAGTGTAACACAAATAGCCACTTGACACGGCTCCTACTTACTGACTATGTTGACATGCACAAAATATTTTAGCTTGTGGCTTCAACATTCAACAACAGTCCTACTGAGCTGTTTACATTGCTACTGAAAAGGAATATTCCACTATTATTCCTGTTTAAGTTTTAAGTTTTTCACCAATCGCAGACTTGTTGGAGCACGCAAACACAGACTCCCTCTTTCAATCCTTCAACCAGGGACATGCACATGTATGGGCTTAAAGGAATACTCAGACGATTTGGGAGTTATGCCCTTTCTCTATCATTTTCATATTGAGACAACATGATCGATATCTTTTTTTGTGTCTGTACGTCCAGTGGCTGGGTCTCAGCGGTTCTATTTCGTCCCTACTGACCGCCAGAGGCGGTGCATAAGCACTGGATAACTCCGCCTGCGCTAGCGCATGTCGAGTACGAATATCAACAATGTCACCCGTGACCCCTGTGTGAACTCCGGGAGGCTATATCTTCCGGTGTCAGCAGGTGATCTGTTCCTTCATTCTTCTCGCGATCGCGCGTCGAGGTGTACGTAAGTGTTTGCTGTTGGTTTCATGTGTTGCTGGCCCTGGGCAGCCTCGTGCCTCTGTGGTGGGAGTAACGGGCTGATGCTCGTCCTCCCAGGGGCTGTGGCCAGCGTGTTGCACAATTGCATGTATGTCGTTGTTCCTGCTCTAGTATTGCAGCTTTGCTGGGGTGACGGCGTTCCCGCCCCCCGCTTCCAGCATTGCCTGCAGCTGCTTACGGCTGTGTGAGCAGGTCAGTGGAAGTTGAATTCTGATAACTGTACTGTTTTTTGTTTGTTTTTGCAGTTTGGGATTCAAAGTGAAGGATTTAATTGTGATTGGTGACGGTGGTGTTTCCGCTACCCTCTCCCAGCTCAGTTGTGTTTGTCAGACTTATATTCACATATATATATATATATATATATATATATATATATATATATATATATATAAAAAGAACAACAACAAAAAGACGGAAAAGGAAGAAGGCTGATAACCTTGTTGGTGACGGTTGCGTGCCCGCCCCCTCTCCCAACTTGGTCTGGTGGTTTTGTTCAGTTGTGTTGACATTTCCGCTCCCGGCAGTGTCATACTTTTCTGGGCTCTCACTGGCTTCTCCACCTGGTTGCGGATGGCGCACGCCTGTGGCAACTGCATGACCCCCCTTGAGCCTGAAGACGGCCATGACCACTGTGTGGCCTGTCTTGGCGTGGACCACCTGCAGGAGGCCCTCACTGACGAGGCCTGCATGAACTGCAGTATCATGCCTCGGTCAGTGAGGTTGGCCCGACTGGCCCAACTGGGTCCTCCGGCCTGTCTCCCTCCCTTCCAGTCTGAGAGGCCGGACTTCTGCGGAGCTCCTGCGCAGAAGAGGACTGCCACGCGGAGTGGGAATGCTGCTCCCGCGAAAAGGAGGAAGACGGCGGCGACGGACCAGCTCTCCTCCAAGGTCGACCGCTTGGCTGCTGACATGGAGCACATGAAGGCGCTCCTCATGAATCTCCAGCCTGCTGGTGGGGTGGCACCTCCTGCTGTTGTGCCGGCTCAGGAGTCACCACCGCCACTGGACGATGCGCTTTCCATCGCAGCTTCGTCGAGTCAGTTTCGTGACTCACAAGGTAGTCCGGCCCCTCTGACGGCGGCAGGCTCCTCCCGTTCCTCTGCCCAGAGTTCTCGGCGGGGGTCTGATGACTCCTCCATGGGGGCC
This sequence comes from Epinephelus fuscoguttatus, assembly GCF_011397635.1. NCBI lineage: Eukaryota > Metazoa > Chordata > Actinopteri > Perciformes > Serranidae > Epinephelus > Epinephelus fuscoguttatus. Next base: position 43,294,563 of record NC_064752.1, read on the forward strand.
ATCATCCAAGCAGCCCTGGCACGTCTACAGCTCGATGCCCCAAGCCGGGGGCAGGCTCCCAGTGCGTTCCATAGGCGCAACCCTCCCCCGGCGAGGGTTACAGTGCCGCATTCTCCGGACTTCTTGAAGGAGCTGCACTCCTGTTGGAGGGACACTTCAGCCCTCACCAGGCCGGGGTCGGATGATCGGGCCTTGGCTGCCATGGAGGATGCCGAGTCGGTGGGGCTCCTCCACATGCCGGCGGTTGAGCCTCCAATCGCGGCCTTGATTGTGGCTCCGGATGAGGCGCTGAAGTCTGACCCTAAGTGCCCTTCTGTGCAGTGTAAAGTTACGGACGATTACATCTGCAAGGCCTACAACACAGCAGCACGTGTCGGCCGCTTGGGGAACACCCTCTCCCACTTACTCCTTGCCCTCTCAGCCTCCCTGCAGGAGGCACAGGTGGACGACTCCGTCCGCGACATGTGTGATGCGTCACTGCAGGCTTTTGCCTACCACACGAGGGAGCTGGGACGGCTGATGTCGACGCTTGTCCACACTCGCCGTCATGTCTGGTTGGCACAGTCACCTCTGACGGAGGCGACTCGTAGGGTCCTTCGCCGGGTGCCAGCAGAACCTGGGGAGCTGTTTGGCTCTGCTGCTCTGGATGCACTGGACCGCACCGCTGAGGCCGACGACACCAGGCGGCGGCTTGCGAGCCTCCATAAGAGAGCACCTGTTTCCAGGGGCAGCTCGAGGAGTTTTTCATCTGCCCCTCAGGGTCCTCCACGACAATCTCCCCGGGGTGGCCACCGGCGGCGGCGGGACGAGAGGAAGTCAGCGGGTGACTTTCGCTCCACTCTGCGCCGCTCACCTCGGAAGCCTCAGGACCCCAAGCCCGACCGCCGCACTTCCGGCTCCTCCAGGGGCCGGGGGCCTCGGCGCTAGGGCCACGGGGCCGGTCGTCGGCTGCTTTTCCCAGCAGCAGCTCAGTCACTGGGCTGCCTACTCGCCAGACCCCTGGGTAGTTGCCACCCTGACCCGGGGTTACGAATTGCAGTTCCGATGCCGGCCCCCAGCCTTTGGCCGGGTCACCATGACGGCCATCCACGACTCGGCCAAGGCCCAAGCCCTAGCCCAGGAGCTGTCCACCCTCCTGGACAAGGGCGCCATCACACCGGTGGACCCCCTCCTTCAACCCGGGGGACTCTACTCAACTTACTTCCTCGTCGGCAAGAAGGACGGCGGACTCCCCATCTTGGATCTACGCGCCTAAACAGGTACTTGAAGTTTTACCGCTCCATATGTTGACCTCAGCGGACGTGATGCGCGTGATCCGGCAAGGCGAGTGGTTCACGCCCATCGACCTGAAGGACGCAGATTTTCATGTACCCATTGCGGCTCATCATCAGCCCTTCCTGCGATTTGCCTTTCGGGACCGCCACTATCAGTTCAGGGTGCTCCCCTTTGGGCTCTCCCTGTCTCCCAGGGTCTTTACCCGGTGCGTGGCAGCGGCTCTGGCGCCGTTACAGGCTGGGGACATGAAGGTGCTGCCATACCTGGACGATTGGCTGGTGTGCGCACCTTCCCGGGCCCAGGTGGTCCAGGATACGGCCCGCCTTCTGACACATGTGGCCCGGCTGGGCCTCACGGTCAACGTGGAGAAGAGCTGTTTGGTCCCCACCCAGCGGGCCGCCTACCTAGGTCTGGTCCTGGACTCTGTGGCCATGAGGGCCTACCTGTCAGAACGTCGTGTGGACGACATCCTCCGACTCCTTCTTCTCTTCAGGAGGGGCGAGCGGCTGCCGTTCGTCATGTATCTTCGCCTACTGGGCAAGCTGACGGCCGCGTCGACGGCCATTCCTTCTGGCCTGTTGGCATTGCGCCCCCTCCAAATGTGGCTGAACGGTTTCGCCTGGACCCCAAGCTCCACAGGCGCAGACTGATCACTGTCTCGCAGGCATGCTCGCATCCTGGCGCCTTGGAGGACCGGGCATTCCTGCTGGGGGGTGCGCCCCTGGGTGCTATCCCATCCTTTCGGGAGACCGTCACATCGGATGCATCCCGTTCAGGATGGGGTGCGGTCTGGCGTGGCAGGCCAGCTCAGGGACAGTGGTCTGTCCGGGACCGCGCATGTCACATCAATGTCCTGGAGCTGCGGGCCGTCCATCTGGCGCTCAGGCACTTTCTACCGCATCTACAGGGGAGACATGTGCTGATCCGGTCAGACAACAAGGCTGTTGTCTCCCAGATCAACCATCAGGGGGGCACCAAGTCGGTGCGACTGTTAAGTGCGTCCCGGCGCCTGCTTACATGGGCCGTTCCCCGTCTGTCCAGCCTGCGGGCTGTGTGGCTGTCCGGCAACCAGAATCGGGTGGCAGACTTCCTTTCCCGACACAAGCCTTCTCCGGGGGAATGGAGGCTTCATCCGGAGGTCGTGGGGATGGTCTGGGGCATTTTCGGCAGGGCGGAGGTGGATCTTTTTGCCTCGAGGGAGTCAACTCATTGTCCCCTCTGGTTCTCCTGGACAGAGGGGGACAGTCCTCTGGGACGGGATGCCCTGGGGCACGAGTGGCCCGACAGCCTCCTGTATGCCTTTCCGCCATTGCCTCTGATCCTCCCGACGCTACAGCGGGTCCTTCAACAGGGCCACCGTCTCCTCCTGGTGGCCCCGTTCTGGCCGAACGTTGCGTTCCTGCCAAAGGTGCTGCCACGCACCCATCTCAACCGGCCGATTCATCTGGCTCGGTTCGACCCCCCGTCGGCCGACTGTGGAGCACAGTTGTTGTGTCCTGTACGGACCCTGGCTGCTTACCTCAATGCCACTGCGCCTGTGCGACGAACAGACCAATTGTTTGTGTGCTATGGGGGTCATAACAGAGGTTGTGCCCTCTCTAAACAGCGCCTGTCACATTGGATTGTGGATACCATCTCCTATGCTTACAGGGTCACTGGCCGTCCGTTGCCAGCCGGGGTCAGGTGCCATTCGACGCGGGGGGTCTCCACGTCCTGGGCTGCTCTGAGGGGTGTTTCACTGGAAGACATCTGTGCTGCAGCTTCTTGGGCGTCACCTTCCACGTTCCATCGCTTTTATCGCCTCAATGTTGCTGCTCCCCACCCGTTGGGCGTGGTCCTCCGCCACAGGACTTCTGATCAGTGAGGTAGGTCTGGGGGATTCTTCGTGACGTTGTTGGTATGTGTCATCCAGTGCTTATGCACCGCCTCTGGCGGTCAGTAGGGACGAAATAGAACGAAAGTTACAATGGTAACTACGGTTCTATGAGTCCTGGATGACCGCCAGAGTGTCTGGTCACTCTGAATCCTCGCGCGCTCGCGAGCAGATTTTAGGAACAAATCACCTGCTGACACCGGAAGATATAGCCTCCCGGAGTTCACGCAGGGGTCACGGGTGACATTGTTGATATTCGTACTCGACATGCGCTAGCGCGGGCGGAGTTATCCAGTGCTTATGCACCGCCTCTGGCGGTCATCCAGGACTCATAGAACCGTAGTTACCATTGTAACTTTCGTTAGCATTGTGGCTTAGCTTAACAAATACAGTTGAAGTCTATAGGGGGTCAGTAGCCTACTCGTAAAAGTGAACAAATAAACGTTACAGAAACCCTGAAGCTGGCATTTCTGCACATGCATTTAAAATAAACATGTTTAAACATTAATTCGAAAAACAAGAGTCCCTTTTAGTCGTTTTAGAAGAAGTTTGATACACGGAACTATAGTGTGTTTACGCCCTGCATGGAGGGATACACCAGTGAGCAACAGCTGCAGCTGGCTTCGGGACAGGTACACTAGGTCACTCGGTAAAAGCAAACAAAGAGACGACACGGACGATCATAAAGCGATATTACTCACTCGACTGAAAGCTGCCCATCAGCTCCTGCAGGCCTGTGGCGTTTTTTTCAGTTTATCTTAGGAACATGAAAAAATGTTTCAATCACGCCAGGATTAGTGATTGCTGCAAAGTTTTCACTCCTTGTGATGCACTCTCTGCGGCAGTTTTCCTCCTGATGATATATCTCCCCAACGATGGTAGCACCAAATCCTATTCTGTGCAGCTAAATGATTCCACCTCCGTAGGCATAGGTTGGCCCTGCAAGCCCTGCAGCTACACCACCAATCCTCCCCTGACCTCCGTCTCCCCTCAGCCCCTTGCTGTTCCGCTGCCTCAGAGGATTCAGCCTCTCTTCTCGCCCGCTCAGCATCCAACACCTGGAGTTCCTCATCTGTATACTCCGGCTCAAACAGGTATGGCTCTGGATCTGTGCCTGCTACAAGAAACTCTTCAAAATCGTGTTCAAAGTCGTCCATAGGCTAAATAAACAACTGAGTTTTGTTTACAGGCTACGTCTGTGTCTGTGCCTGCTCACCGGTGTATCCCTCCGCGGATCACAGCGCAGGATGGAAACACACTATAGTTCCGTGTATCAAACTTCTTCTAAAACAACTAAAAAGGACTCTCGTTTTTCGAATTAATGTTTAAACATGTTTATTTTAAATGCACGTGCAAAAATACCAGCTTCAGGGTTTCTCTAACGTTTATTTGTTCACTTTTATGAGCAGGCTACTGACCCCCTATAGACTTCAGTTATATTCGCTAAACTAAGCTGCAATGCTAACCGCTGAGACCCAGCCACTGGACTAGTTAGTTAGTTAGTTAGTTGTTGCTCTAACCTTGTTTAGGTTAGAGCAAGAAAAAAAACAAACAGCTGAGACACATATTCTGAATGCACTATATACATGTCCAAATAATGTGCCTGAAACCTGAATAATATATGCATATCCCACATTTTAATCAAACATGCTACAGTCATGACTAGTCAGACTAAGGCCTGATGCAGAATATTCAAATGGAATATGCTGTTTACATGACCTGTGTTAAATTCAGAATGTTGTCATATTCGTATTTGAATAATAATGAAATATTATTGTGTGTGTAAACATTGTCACTGGAGAGGGAATATGAAATATCAATTTTCAAACATCCTGTTCTGTTCTTACACTAGACATACATCACCAGTTTCACCCCACACAAGGTCATTTTTGACGGCAAAGCTGGTGACATTTTCCTCTTCCTAATTGACAGGTGCCTTTTCTCTCAGGCAAGGTAACCCACCAGCGGGGGCGTGGAGGGTGAAGTGAAACTGTGACACTACTCTTTCTTTTCCTGGCTTTGGGGAGATGTCAAATAAAGGTTGATGGAATGGAGAAAATGACTATTTTACGAGCAAAATGATGCTGTTCCCACAAATTGTTTTGTTTCAGGCCAAATATCTTAGATTTCACTGTACAGAAATGATTGCTGTAAATGTATTTCTTCAGCACAGCTTGTACAAATAGTTCCAGTTTAACCTTTGAAGGTGAAATTGTAGTTTTATTTTTTTTAAAGAACAAGAGTCTCCTTCAAAGCTGAGTGCACTCATAGGCAGCTAAATACATGAAACTGAAGTGTGAAAAGCTGAGAGCATTTCACTGCCTTTGGTAATGCACACAGCACTCAGCTTTTGATGGCGCAGAGTGCCTCGGCTCCTTGCTACCTGTATTTGGACAATGTGATGAGCTCCGCTCTTAAAGAAGGCATGATCATCAACAGGGTTCAGCAGAGGGTCATCTCACATAGATTGTTTATCCAAGACATTGAGAAGGGATGCATCACCAAAGTTATCATGGCTCCTTATTGGGTGCAGCGATCACGCTGAGCTTGCCTCGGTTATCGTCATTGTTGTTGGGAGAGTGTGGGTGTGACTTCACACCTCTTCCTGAGAGCACCCGGATGCCCTGCAGAGACAGCACCTGTGAGTCTGTTCTCTTATTATTCCCAAACTCTCACACATGCAAAGATAAATTTAACTCACAAAGTGCATGTTACTCAGCAAGCATTTGATGAATGATGCAGTGTGGAGGGTGGTGAAACTAAAGTCCTGTGGTTTGCCTGATTGACATTTTATGATAGAAAAATGTAATTGTATGGGGAAACATAAGCGTTGGAAAAAGGTATGCAATTTTTCAGAAAAATGTTGTCAACTATTAATACGTTTATTGTCGTTGTTTATTATTATGTCCATTATTTTTTACAGTTCCAGACTGAAATATCTACACAGCTTTTAAATGTATTGCTATGAAATTCATTGGACATTTACTGTTGAGGATCATGTACCCTAAATATTTCGGTGATCCCCTAAATTTTGCTATTGTGCCATCATGAAGTTGTCATTTGTGATTTTGAGTGAAATGCCTCAAAAACTATTGGATGTAACTATTATTTTGTGCCATCATCAGGTCAAAATTTAATTTGTCCAATTGAGCAAATACTTGGAATACTAATGACATTCATCAGCCTCAGTTACGTTGTGTTTAGTGCTAATTAGCAAATGTTAGCATGCAAATGTGCTAAATTATGATGTTGAACATGGTTAACATTATACCTGATGAACGTCAGTATGTTTTACCCTTTTTCCTATAAAATCAGCAGGTATATGCAGGTCCTTTAAATGTGGGAAAAAATGCTAAAAATAGGAGACAGACTCATTTCCCATTGCCAGTATCCCAGAACTGTGAACACAGCTCGGCAGAAGACGAGTATGCCTTTCTGGGGTTTCTTTTGGCATGGCAGTTTGGCCCCCCGTTAAAGCCCCGTGAAAATGTAATGGTGGTTACTTCTCTCATCTCTTTTCTTATTTCTTTTATTAAAAAATATGTTACTTATTTCCAGTCTGTCTTTCAAACTTGGTGCAAACTAATTTAAAAGTGTTCGAGCACTGCTTGGATGGACACGGATACAAATGGGGTGAAAATCTTGGGGTTTTTCCAAGCCAGAAGTGACCACATTTGAGACGTGGGGCTGTGGAGGGGCGAGGGGTGGATCTGACTCATAGACTGTGGTGACACCTGTCAAACAAGCAGCCTCACCTTGTGTAAATGTAAATCGGTGTAAGTTGGTAAGCTATATAAACCCCCCCACCCCCCTACAATTTTCATGAATGTTGAAATTAGCTAAAGAGACCTTGTTAACATGTTGATTTATGGTGTAAAGTTGGGTGTTTTGACATGGAGTTCATTGGGGATTGACTCGCTTCTGAAGCCAGCCTCAAGTGGACATTCAAACAACTGCAATTTTTGGCACCTCCACAAGCTGCTGCTTGGTCCAGTCCAGTCCAGTCCATTTTATTTATATATAGCACATTTCAAAAACATGAAGTTACCAAAGTGCTGCACAAAAATACACATAAGCATATACAGAAATATACAGAAATCCACATAAGAATACACAGAATATCCACATAGGACTATACCGAAATACACATACGAAATATGCAGGTCATAGATACAGAAGCGATATGCTCAAGGGATAAACAGACACAGAGACAGGTTGGTCTACTCGTCGACCAGAATCAAAAGCCCAGGAAAACAAGTGGGTCTTGAGGCGGGACTTAAAGATTCTACAGTGGGGGCCATTTTGACATGGGCACCCAGGTATCCATAGCCTAGGGGCAGCTACCGAGAAGGCATGGTCACCTCTTGTTTTCAAACGGCTTTTTGGGACCACAAGCCGCAGCTGATCGGCCAGCCTCAGTGACCTTGAGGGGGTGTATACTTTAGGAGGTCGACGATGTACTGGGGAGATCGTCCATTCAGCCTGAGTGTCATGTTGACATTACTGTCTATCGTAGCTGGAGCTGATAAATACCGTGTCTATTGCAGAGCCATTTGTACCTGGTATGAATGTTAATTGTAACCATATCCAATAAGGACAAAAGCCAGATGTAAGTGGGTGGGGTTTCTATCCAGTGGTAAAGGGTCTTTAGCAATGTCATAGCAAGCATGTAAGCATGCTGACATCAAAGTTTAGCTCAAAGCACCACTGTGCCATAGTACAGTCTCAAAATGCTGGTACAGTGGCTGTAGACTCTTCGACTTGATGATTTATGTTTACATAGGTCTTCAGCATCGGTACAGACTATTTTGCGCTGGATGTCAAATTGTTTGATTTCTCTGGGAGGTGTACTTTACTGGCACAGTTTGAAGGCAGGAAGGGAACTGCCCAGTGGTTCGACAGCCCATTGGTTCGACATCCCATTGTTCCGACCATATTAAACTCATTGTTCCGAAGTCCGTTCCGAAATCATCATGATGCCCTGTGGTTAAGGTCTGGTTAGGTTTAGGCACAAAAACCACTTGGTTAGGGTCAGGAAAAGATCATGGTGTGGGTTAAAATGAAAAAGAAAGTGACAAACTCATAAGCCGTGAGCCTGCTCCGCCTCAAGCCAGTCGCGGCGCACCATACGCCTGCCACGAGCCGTTCAGCACCACAGACAGTCGGACTAATGGGATGTCGAACCAATGAGCTGTCGAACCAATGACATGGACCCGGCAGGAAAATCCTTTCCTGGCTAAGTAAACATCAGTCAACACATAGATATGTGAATAGTGTGCCTTCATCATCTGATATTAGTTTTTCTATCAGAATGCAAATGGCCTGTTCCAGGAGCGGTCACTGAACAGTGGACACGATTATGAAAATGGTGGTAAAACAAATGCAGTCTCTGCAGTAGAGGTCCAGCGAGGCAATAAGTTCCACCAGTGTCAACAAAACATGAAATTTCTCATTGAGGAGCGCTGGGACTTCTCTCTGCAGCCCGGAGAATCTGATCCAGAGTTGAAGCTCACATTGTTATTTATTTCAGCCTTTTCTAACACTGAAATTCAGTAGTGTGGAATACAACAGAGAGGAGGTTAGTTTCTCTTTTTGTCGTGTGTCCCTTTTATTTGAAGGACCTCACTGTGATAAGATTATTGCTTCTATACTATCTGAATAATGAAGGTGTACTGTTGGGAGGAAAATCACAACAGAAGTGTGAAAACATAATGCATTTCGGTAAAGTTAATCATCTGTTAAATGCATAAGGAATTGTTGGACGGAGTGTTCTGGTGTATTCTCCCAGGGCCCAATTAAACAGCTTCGCTTTTTGCCTGCAGCATACTGTAAGTAAGAATGTGTGTTAAGTCTCAGTGCAGACACAGAGGCTTGATGCTCATTTCCATCTTCTTAGATGGAGCTCGTCATGTCACGGTTGTGTCTTTATTCAAACAGGCACCGACAGTGCTCTCCATAGTCCATGGGAATAATAGCCTGAATTCAAAAACAGAATGTACAAATATACATGATAAACAAGAGGCATTTTTAATGAGCACATACATTCTTTTTTCAATGTGAACTTTTTTTTTACAGACTACAATCTGTTTTGACTGTCGGTGAAACAGTCATGGGACAATACAATCAGAGGTGGTCTCACTTTATTACTCAAGCCATCTATCGGGTCATGAAACCAGTACAAAATATTTTCTTTCTATTGTCAATATGTGCTTATGTTTATGTGTGCAAACAGTAAGTATGTGCATGTGGGCATTGGTTTAACAACAAATGAAAGCCAACAGACTTCAGCCATGCATAGAAATATTTTCAACATGTTTTGGCCTGACCTTATGCTCCTTCTGACTTTTCCTCCAGCACAATGATGACATTAGAAAGCAGGTCAGAAAAGGTCAACCATCTGTTGACTTACAAAATCCAAATGGGTCTTCCCTTTATAAAGCCCCTTATTTATATTAGAGCATGAGAGGCGGTATGAAGTCTCAGTGCCTCATTTTATTAGGAAGACTGTGTAACTGTTATGACAAGTATCTCTGACATATAAAGTTCTCTGGAGCTGAGACACAAGGCCTTGATTTTACTCATCAGGCCTCTCTGAGCTCAGAGTTATGAATGAATTAGTCAGGAATGAGGATATAGTATCTTAGCCATGGTAGCAGTTAGGCCCTGGGGATGGCAATGTCAATCTGTTTAGTGGTCGGATCATCACTTTGCTCCGAAGTATCTCAACAGCTATTGGACTGCAGACATTCACAGTGCCAGATGATAAAGCCTCCTGATGATCCCATGTGTTTTTCTCTAGTGCCACCAGCTGGTCAAAGTTTTCACTTACATAGTAAAATATATCAACATCTAAAGATGGTCCAAATGGTTAAAAAAACTGTACAAAATTAATGGTGCCCAAATGATTAATCTTATTGACATTGATGATCCCCAAACTTTTTCTGTGGTGCCACCATGAGGTGGACATATGTGGCTTTGGGTAAGATATCGTCACAACTATTGAATGGATTACCATGACATTTGGTTCAGACATCCATGTTCCCCTCAGAATGAATTGTAGTAACACTGTTAATCCTCTGACTTTTCATCAGGTCAACATTTTAATATATCCAATACTTTGGTTTATGACACACTTTATACACTTCCAAAACTTAGGCCATTCCCATAAACCTCACCTTATGTTTGGTGCTAATTAGGATATGTTAGCATGCTAGCATGTGACAACTTCATTCCGAGCATGTTAGCAGGATTGCCTACACATGGTTCTCAACATGGAGGTGGCTGAGCTGGCAGCTAGCAGCTAACAGGGCTAACTTAATAAACTAACAACACCAACAGTGCTGACAGAGCCAATGGTGTTATCTGGGGGGCAAACTGAATGGTGGGAGTGTCACTTTTGTGACCATGCCGTTTTGATATCAGTGGTAACTGTTGTATGAGCAAATGGCCAAGCAGCGGTGATAAGCTAGCCACTGGGGCAAACTCACAAGGACACACATGCACTTAGCCTCATGCACGCACAGCAAGGAAGGCTACCACAGAGAACAACACACTAAGAACGACCATAACTTTGTTCTCTGCTTAGGAAGCCATCACACAACTTTGCATAACAAATAGTGGTTTGCTGCTATGTTACTGCTCTGAATATCGCCCACGGCTTTCCAGCCTTCGACCAGGCATGTTTTTAAATTTTTACTTGTAGAGGAGCTTGCAACCTTTTCAGTTTAAGTTCAAAGACAAATATGCTAAAAGTGGATTTTATTAAGTATTAAAAACAGTGCAATTATGGACTGTGACTGTCTTTATGAAAACATAGTATATTTTTCTGACTATTTCTTGCCCCAGCCAGTAGCAAATACTTGCACAGTGGATAATACTAACCAGGTGACATTTTATGTGAGAAACAAAAGCAAGTTGCTCAAAAGCTTTTTTTCTCATTTTCCATGATCATAGCTCATTAAATGGTGTTCATTGCTGTGTGTTGTAATCATTCTCCACTGTGACCGGCGCAAATTGACTTCTTATTGACAGCCCTTTCCAAGCCCATATGTGTGTGCTGAAAGCGGAACATAGTTACAGCTCAGACAAATATGGAGCCAGTTTAGTTGCATGATGATGGGCTGAAAATGAGCAGTGGACAGTGAGTACTCACACTGTTTCGTACTGCTGTCAGGTACAGATGATGTGAAATGTCTGCTTCTGTGATGCAAGGGTATCTTGTGCTGTTAACAACAAGTCCTACTGCAACACTGGACCTGAACTAACCAGCAAGATTTAAATGAGAATGCTGCCTAACACTGATTTAATGCAGCTTGAGTTTGACATGGCACATTGTCAGTGAACATGTCTTTTAAACAAAGCTAAATGCAAACAGATTGTCTGAGGTGAGAAGCTCTTTTGTCTTCCACAGCACAATGGATCCTGCTGAGAGTGTCCGTTGATTATTACACCTCATTTAAAACATACACACTGACCCATAGCTGGCTAAGTGGAAACAGACAAAGGGTATTGATTGGATTGGAAGAACAGAACCTCTTGAGAGATTCAACATCTTTACAGGGAACATGCCTGGCTCACTTGATTTGTGAAAGCAGCGCATTGATTTCTGGAGATTACACACTGCTGTTATTCCCTTTTACTTTGTAAAGCAGGAAACTGAATCATCAGATGTAATTCAACACATGTGAAGTCCTAACCTGAACTGAACCTGAATATGCATACATTTTTTTGGGTTCTGGTCATTTCATTTGACCAAGCTGTGTATTCTAAATGTTAATGAAACAAAATAACTACCATTTCATGAGAGTCATATTGCTTTCTTTGGATGCTCATGTTAACCTGAGAAATTACTGGATACATTTTTAAGATTTCATTTACAGATTTCTCACAGAGCATGATGGGCTGCTACGTTCTAATAACACTGTCAGTAGAATGCAGTGGTGCCTCCAGAAATTTTTCATAGGGGTGGCCAGATGGGGCTAATGACAATGTTGGGGCTGCACACAGAAACCAAAAGCCATAACTGAATTTCAAGAATTCAGTTTTGCTGTTAAAGCATTTAGGCAAATTGAAATCTATGTCAATATGGAGAGTTAAGGAATTGATACTAATTATCTGATGTGCATCAACTAATACTGGTGCAGTCTATATTTTGAGTTCCACAACAATCCTGATTTAATGTATTAAGTACCATAAAACTTCAGTTAAAAGCCTAGTCCAATTAAAACGCCCAGTCCCTTTCAGTAGCCAGGTGTAGCTACACATTTTGACAACAAAAGGCCTGTCTCTATTAAACAACTGGTCTAGTTGCCAAGCAGTTAATTTTTATACAAGTTCTTTGGATGTATAAAACCAGATTATTGACTACCCACTTGAGCTAACATTAGTTAGCTGTTTGAATCACACATACAAATGTTTAAACTTTTGTCAGTATGGAGATGCTACACATTGTTAGCCTGGTTGATTTCAGAGAAGATCGCAGGTCATTCAGATTTACCTGCATGATGAAAAAACAAGTGGTGACTCCCTTCCTTCTGAAGCTGTCATAAAGTCAGAATATGTGTCCATTCCTCGATTACCTGGTAAGTGTAAACTGAGTGTAAGGCACAAAATATTTACTGGGAACAAGCCTCAAGTTTAGGGGGAGACTCTTAGGTACCCATAAAATCCATTTTCATTCAGATATCTTGAGGTGAGAGTTGAAGGGACCCCTTTGAAGATGACCACACCAGTTGTTCCGCCAAAATTTAGCCTAGCTTTAAAAAGCTATTAATTTCCCCTCCCAACAAGCTATGCAGACATGGTTGGTACCAAGTGATGCCTTAAGTTCTCTGGTTTCACAAGATATCACCACCTAGCTGAAAAAACAAGCCTCTTAAATACAGTATCCCCCTCCAGTTATTTTTGCCACTGACATCCAAATAATCACTTTTTCCATTTTAAATTTGATCAGCACACTAAATTACAATTTTTCCTCTGTGTAATCACAAAGATTATTGTCAGTATATGATTTTAATACAGGCCTGCTGATGCTTGTCCTGTTGTTTGTGTTGTAGCTTCAGTTTTTCACGAGTACACTGTGTTTGTTTCACCTGTGGGACAGCTTTGGTAGGAAAGCAGAAAGTTTAAATAAAGAAACACAGATCTTGTTGTTCTTGTTGAACAGTCTTGACTAACTTGTCCCTTTGTAAACTTCAGTCATTCTTCAAACTTGGAGTGAGGAGCTAAATATGATGCTTGCCTCAGGAGACTGATGAACTCCCTTGAGTTTTCACTTAATTGCTTTGCAAAATCTTGTCATGTGAGTGAATCACACTGTTGCTGCAGTTGCCTGGCAGCAGAAGACAGCACCCAGAAGTCTCGTGGGATGACTGCTGCAGGGGGGTGCAAATGCAGACTGAAGTCATCTTCCTATGAACTGTGTTTTCACTCAAAAGTTTGAATGCAGTGAAATTGTTGTTTGTTTGTTTGTTTGTTACTGTGCCTGAATCTTTCTTTATGTTTTTCACCTTGATTTTAAAATAAAACCCCTGAGTTTCTCGTTCCTCTGTGTGACTGTTCTCTGCATATCTGCCTCCCTGTTTGTTGCATTTTCTTTGATGGCCTTTGATGAACCCAGTGGAGTAGTCAGAAAAAGCTCCTTTGAAACCTCTTGGGTCAACTCATTATAATCATGTCTACTCAAGCTGACAAAGGCAGAAGAGGGAAACCTTTGAAATATCCTTTGTTCTCCACTGACAGACCAGACAAGGGTGCATCCAGTAGGCCGCAGTGCAGCTTTCCTCACAGGCCGAGAGAGGCATCGCAGCCAATTTGAGGCCAAGTCAATCAGCACAGTAGCAGAGGGAGTGCTGGACTGTTGTTGATAATCTCCCCAGAGAGCATGCTCTATCATGCCTTTGCTTCATTAACTCCCCAACCAATTGTAGTCCAGCCTTTAAGTCCAGCGCCTTTGTGTGTGTATGTGTGTGTGTGTGTGTGTGTGTGTGTGTGTGTGTGTGTGTGTGTGTGTGTGCTCTCATTAAAACCAAAGGATCCCTGACAACTGGGCCCATTAAAGACCCCCAACAACCTGCCCTCATCCTGCAAGAGAAGCTGTTTCACCAAATGTCAAGTCACATTATATACCTCCGGAAAGGTCCTTTGAAAGACAACAAGAAAACAAATGAACATAATGTTAAATGATTCAATTAAAGTACACGCCCAGAATTAAAATGAAATCTTCAAAATGTTGTTAAAAGTCATATTATAAATGTTTAGAGTGGGTGATGGAAAATACAGTGCCTCTCTATATCTTTTGGACAAGTAAATTTACCTTTGACTTGGGCAGGCAAAAAAATTTAGGCTACTTTTTTCTTTGTGTTTGCGTGGACTGCAGAATTCAAACAAACAACTGAAAGCATCTAAACAGTTTTAATATACAAATGATTCAGTAAATGAATTATTAAAATGGCTATACTTAATGTTTTTTTTTCTTTTTTTCATTTTGAAAGGTTATGATTTCATCTGTTTTGAAATTTAAAAAAAAGAGAAAATACACTTTTTACTGATATTTTCTTTTGTAGTCATTTATAAAAATCAGCTGCAGTAAAAAATAATCCTTTGTCTTATTATTCTTAGAAAACATACCATGCACACTTCTCTCCTAGTTGACAGAGAGTCAAGGGAGGAGTCTCTCAACTGCCAACACTGCCACTGACAATCAGCTTGGCAACGACATATCAGTAATCACAATAGCTCTCTCAGTAGCTCTCCTCTCCAGTTAGCTATGTTGATAGTTTAGCTTATCTCAAAATGTATTGTTGGGTCAATGCAAATGATTCAGTAAGAGCAGGTCACAGTTCACTGGGTTGGTGTTAAGCTTACTTTATTGTTATCGACTGAATTATACAGCTGCTAACACTAGCTAGCTAAGGGCCCGAACACATGCCCCATTTTTTGTACCCTCAAATCCATTGTTGTCAGTGTAGTGGTGCAAAAGATGCTCAAAGCGGGAGCAACTTGGTAGTGTTGTGCAAGCATTCAGAAGAGCCAGTTTTAGGGGCCAGAAGGCTGCAGCAGTATGCACTGCATGTCATATTTATTTATATATTTAAAAGGATTCCCATTAGCTGAAGCCATGGACAACAGTTAGTCTTCCTGGGGTCCGAATTTCAGTGCATCATATTCATCACACACATGCTGTACACAAGTGTGTGTGCGTGTGGTGTGCATCTGATTAATTACATAGAAGCTGTATACAATATCACCTCTGTGCTGCACTCTTTTCATCACATATGCACCTTTCATTGTGTTATATTATGTGGATGTAGAAGTTCACTGACACATCCATACTGATACACGTTCAATGATATTCTCATTATCCAATTAATCCTGCAATTAATCCATGAGTTAGCCACCAGGGGCCGTAACCAGGGAGCAGGAATAAGTTGTGGCCAACACTGGACCATTGATCAGCTGTTTAAGTAATGCATCCGTAAATTAAATCTAAATGAGGATTTATTATTGGATTGATGTATGTAAAGGGGGCAGCTATTCCAGTGACGGATGACTTAATAAGTAACTGCCGTTAAGCGTTAGATTTTGGGCAAGGGGACATGATTTGGCCAGCATCTGCTGTTCTGGTGAAATAACTATAAAAGTTGCTATATTTGGTAACTTGACTGTGTAAAAACTCGGGTTTTGTGGAATAAATGCAGTTGCTGAAGAAAGAGACTGTACTTAGGGTGAGCCTTTTTTCCACTGGTAGCCATAAGTGCTATCTGTGTTCATTCTTAAAGGGCAATGTGGGACAAGTTTAACTGCACTGTTTTGTGCAATTTGAAGTTTCCCGATAGCACATACATACACACATACAGGTGAGCAATAGTCCAGGTGGTTTACAAAATGTTACTACTTGCCCCGGAATGTGCCATATGACATGGAACAATCAATAACAGCAGGCAGATTCCTTTTTTTATTCCATTAATATCATCAATTTGGTAAATGTGGGGGAGAAGTTGATCATTTTAGTGCAGGGTTACGCAGAGGTTTACGATCTACCCCATAGACTGCAAAAATGATAGACATAGCTACCGAGACATCGCCCATTGGTTTGTGAGGTTTTGACGACATTTCAGTCGTCGCCATCTTGGTTTTTAGTTTGAGAGGCAGACACTGTGGAGGAGCGAGGCATGGATCATCAGACTGAGACAAAGGACGGAATGTGTTCTCATCCCGACTCATCAAATATAACCGCTTTGTCTGTGGGCTTTCACGTCTACATATTACGTGCTAGTTATCCTCCTGCGTCTGTTGTTGATGACCCAGTCTCAATTTACGCCGGTTAAATGCATTGTGTCTTTTCAAAATACTCTTCTGTTTTCACAGGAACTGTACAGTTTCTGCTTGATAAATGCATAGTCTTTTCAAAATAAACTTACAACATCAGTAAAACACCTTGTATTTACATTTATTTCCTTCTGCAAAAAAAAGCACGTTATTAGATTTAGAAAAAAACATAATGGTTTGGTTCAACATTCACACAGGAAATAAATTGCAGGCTCCTGGGTGAAAGGCCAGAGTTTGTTGGAACCATCCACCTCCCATCCCACCCTATAGGACTTTTAGTCTCCTTATATTCAGTTGTTACCAATGGCATTGCAAACTGCTGCCCACCGGTGCATTTCATAACACCGTTGTGCACTGGTATCTTATACAGACATCCCCTGGCATAGGGTTGGTATTTGATGACTTCAGTCGGTGGCCACTGCGTCAACAACTGCTGCGGCAAGGTGAGAATTATACTTCCGCAAAAGGTGTCAAAGCATTGCACACATGCTGTACACAAGCGTGTGTGTGGTGTGCAAAGCTGTGCGTTGTGTTAGTGCTAATTAGCAAACGTCAGCATGCGACCAGACTAAACTAAGGTGGTACACATGTCTGTTGTGTTTGTTGAAAGTTATTTCATCTTGTATCATCTAACTGCGGAGCACAACAGTTGAGTCATGAAGCCCACGTTCTTTTCGGCAGTAACCTCCTTTGATGTTCAGTCAGTCAGCTGTCAATTAGTTAATTGTATCATTTTCTTCTAACATTTCAGCTTGTGATTGAGTATGCAATCTGTGAAACCTAGATGCAGAACTAACAACTGACAGCCCTAATTTTGCCCAAGGACAAAGATGAGGGCTGATTCTCAAAGGAAAATCCTTGGTCACTTGTGTGCAGTGTGGAAATGCCAGCTGACAATGTGACCTCCCCCCCATCTGCCTCAGATAGCCGCCAGAGAATAAACCACTGCATATGAATTACACCATGGCAACACTGCATCACCACAGAGAGGTTAAGCTTGAAAACTCATACCCATCACTTTAGTATTTACTGGGATTAAAGAACACACAACATTAATTGTACACCAGTCTGGAATCACCTGACAGTAGACACCAGAGTTCGGCAAACTCAACTGTGTAACTGAGAGAAAAGGCCTTGAATCATGACCCTTCTCTCAGGCCTAAACACCACTGTGGTCTGTTTGTCTGAGCTGCTGTGAACCCACAGACAGGCTCACATTCATGTTTTCAGCTTTGTTTGCCCATGTGGGGAGTCGGAATAATGCTCTTTGGCAGTTAAAATGCTTGATCTTGAGATAGAGTGAAGAAGAGTGTAAAAAGGAGGCTTCATCATTAAAGAACACTTAGCCCTTTAAGAAGATAACATATATTAACCTACTTAATTACAATTTCATGTGTTTGCCATATTGATTCCTTCTATTTTCATTCAGCTATTTCAGTCCATGTCACTTGCTTACTATGCAGAAGTTTAGCTGTAGAATCGCAGGAGGAATATTAGTATTTTGCCTAACTAGTACTGCCATCTGCAGGCCATATGTTATTTCTGCAGTTGTCTTTTGGATACTATAAAACTGCGTGGGCTTGATGGTGATGATGCAAAACTGGAGATGTAAGGACAAATACTGAGCAAAGAAAGAAAAGCATTGTTGGGCAAATATGGTAGCCTATAAATAAACAGAAAAAAAAGGTGTGACACCGTGAGACCACATTTCTAATGCTCTCCAGTTCCTTCCTCACAGTAGTTAAATGAAACAGTTATCTCATGCTGTGCTGTATTTGTCCTTAATGAGCTGCTGCCCACTTTGTCCTGAGTGTGGCCAGATGGCCAAAGCACATGGTTTATAATTACAGTGTTGTAGTAATACAAATACATCACTTGAGGGAGCTAGCCTGTGATTAAAATACCGGAAGTCACAGCTATAGGAAGAGGAACCTTTTTTTCAATTGCATAAACTTTATTGAACAAACTGCACGTATCATACATTTTGACAGTAAGAAAAACCACTGCAAAATCCAGGTAAACTACAAAATAAAAAAAGGAAGAAGACAGAAAGAAGAAAGAAACTAAAGACACATTTATAATGGTATAGACTATTTAAGAATCACGGTACATATACAGGCAGTGCACAAGTCATAGATAGGAAACAAATGTCTCTTTTCTAATCCAGTCCAAATTTTAAAGTCCAGAGATTATTCCAAGAACTCCATTCCTTCACAACAATGGAGGAAAAAAATGAGTGGAAAACATGCATTTGTAGCGTATTGCTGCCACATCTCGAAAAACATAATGGATCAGTATTACGTTATAATGTAAAAAGTTTATTGTTTTAACAAGAAGTTTTTCACGTTATAACAATATATTTTCACATTATAACAATATAGTTTCATGTTAAAACGTGAACTTATATTGTAAAAACATGAAAAGTTTACAATATATTTTCATGTTATCCGTGTTTTGGGCCATGTTGATGTCTGTTCATTGAAAATAGCCAAGTGTCAAACCACAACCGGAGTATATGGGTTCACCTCCTCCCGAGACCACATATTGCATTATATTATTATATTATGGAATTTGTAATGTCCTAACAATATAAATTATCACGTTATACCATGAAACTTTTCACGTTTATACAATATAAGTTATCACGTTTTAACGTGAAAATATATTGTTATAATGTGAAAAACTTCTTGTTAGACCAATAAACTTTTCACGTTATAACGTAATACTGACCCATTATTTTTTTTCCTGGTGTGGCAGCAATACGCTTCCGTACATTTAAAATTGGTTTCAGGGAAACTAATTTTTTAGGTTATTGTAAGAAACTGGGCTGATGTTTTTTCTTTGTTTTGTTTTGTTATGTTATGTTTTGCTTTTACCTTATTGTATTTTATTTTACTTTTATTTAACCAGGAAATCCTATTGAGACCTGAAAATCTCCTTTACAAGAGAGACCTAGCCATGTTAGCAGCCAATCAAAACACATTTAAAATGCAACAAATACAACATATGATATAGAAATCCACAATAAAACAACAACTATTCAAACATAGTGGCTTCTCAGGTCTCCATCACCACATTCTTTATGATGTCCTTAATTCATCAATGGATATAAGTGTTTCTAAGAACCTTTTTCACCTTTGTATAAAGGGACAGAATGCTGGTCCACACTCCAACACTGTAGGTGGCGGTAATGCGCCTCCATCCGGTTGCCACCCCACGTAACACCAAAAGAAGAAGAAGAAGAAGCTTTTCCGACATGCACATCCCAGCTGCTCTCCCTGACGCTGTTTCACTCTTACTTCGGATATGAATATTGACAGAAATGTGGATTTAGTGGATTTGAGCAACGGCCTCGAAAATGTTCCTGTTTTTACTGAACGGAGTTCAGCCGTAATGACGTTTCCTGAATTTCAGGTAACGTTACGTAGCATAAGTTGAACACATGTAACGTGAGCCCCTGAAGTCCAATGCGTTTTAGTTATTTATTTTGCTAGAGGAGTGCTTTAAGAGTAGGAACGTCTCCTTAGGAACAATATGATGTCATAATGTCATGTGTTTAGCTTTACAGTGAACTAGTACCTCAATTAGATACATTAACACCTGCAAGTTAACTGTTGTTTTCCACGTCATAGCAAGAAACACACGGGTGTTGTTAATTACATTATGCCTGTGTTGTGTTCAAGTGTCCCAGGTGACTTTGATATTGAGCCAGCATGTTCAGTACCAGGACCCTGACACTGCAGCAGATGGAGAGAGCCATCAGCCATCATGCACTTTATCATTCAGGGGAGACCGGGGATGGTTGTAACAGCACCACTTTCACCAAGAGGGGATGACATATGAGTCATGTAATGCATTGTATGACCCCTTTCTTCCTGACCTTGCATGGGACATTTCATAGCTATGTAAAGAAATATGCAGATTTTACAGCCTAAATAACAACAATAATAATAATACATTTTATTTATAAGCACCTTTAAAGACACTCAAGGTCACCTTAACAGTGAAAGTAGAGAAAATAACAACCGATTATTCAAGTCAACAAGATAAAGAATACAGTAATGTAAAAAAAAAAAAAAAATTAAATAGTATAGTAATAATTACATAACAACAGATAAAGATTTGGCAAAACAAGTTAACGTTGAATAAAACTGCTGTTATTAACCTCCTTCCCATCAAACTATCATGACATGGTTGGTACCAAGGAATTTCTTTAGTCGTCTTGTTGGATATGATACCAATCCTCACCATATCATCACCATATCTTCACTGGAGCTTTAAATGTGCCCAGCCGTCTGCAGTCTCTGAAAGACAGTAATGTTGGCTGAGGATACTGGAGTGGAAGAGGTTAAATCCCTTTGAGGTGTTAATGCCAACTACAGCCAACTTGAACCAACTTCCTAGTTTGTTTTTTAATATAAACACATAACACAAACATAGAATTTGTGTATGTTATGAAGTGGAAATTTTGTGAAAATGAATTATTTCTCAAAAAAAGCTTGTGAAACATACAGTATCTTAACTATGAATAACTGTTATATCTGCATTAAGCTAGTACTGGCTACATATTGGTCTGGCTCCAAGAAATAAATAAGATGTATACAAGATCTTTGGCACTGCCTGAGATACACTGCAAAGACTCTGTTGACATGTGTTTGGAAAAAATGAGATAATAAAAAAAAAATACAATGCATTTTATTTATGGTCAAAGTCCTACTTAAGCTTTGTCTAGCAAACCTAGAAAAAAACTTGCTGAAACCTGGTGTTATCAGCTCTATCACATGAAATACTTTGCTTCACCAGCAGATGACAGCAAATCATTACAGGCTACAGACACATCCTCTGACTCCAGGGGAGGGAATCGAAAATAACTGCCTCTGTAGGACCAAAGGAGCTGTCCTAGTTAACACGGCCTGCTGGCCACGATGCTCCAGAGGTCCTCTCTGACTGCATTAAAATGTAACCAATTTTTAAGAAACATCCTGTAGACATGAAAGTCATCATCATTGCTGAATGTGATAAAACTATAGTTGTATGTGGTAATGCATTAAGTCATTAAAGAAGGTTGATTTCAAGTTCAGCTATTACTTTTTATTAATAAATTATCTCCAGATCATTTTCTCGATTCATCGTTGATGACAGAACAGAAATGTCACAGTTTTCCTAAGCTCAAGGTGGCGTCTTCAAATGTCTTGTTTTGCCCGGTTAGGAGTCCAAAACCCAAATATATTCAGTTTCCTGTCTTAAAAGACGAAGACAAGAAAACAAACCTTCTCATTTAGAAGGTGGAACCTGTGAATGTTGTTTGAGAAACTGACTAAAATGATTTATGATTGTGGTTGATTTATTTCTTGTTATTTACAGTTTTAAACTTGTAAAATTTGTTTTCATTTCCAGTATTCCCCAGATAATGTTCAGGGACCAGGTTGCACCATTGACCCCAGTGAAGTAACCCTTCCTGGATGCTCCTGTCTCTCCCACTCCTGCTTCACTGAGAGCTGCTCCTGCCTGCAGACTCATGGGCAGGCGTACGACAGTGCAGGCACAGTGCTGAACCTTAGCAGGACGAACTCTGGCTACTGCTTGCCTGTGTTTGAGTGCAATGCCCTTTGCACCTGCAGTGATGCCTGCTGTAACCGGGTGGTGCAGAGAGGGCCAAGACTCAGACTAGAGGTTTACAGCACCGAGAACAGGGGCTGGGGAGTAAGAACATTAGAGGCAATCCCACATGGGACATTTGTGTGCGAGTATGCAGGAGAGGTGATCAGTTTTGAGGAGGCCAGACTCAGACAGCTTGCCCAGAGATCTGAGGAAAATAACTACATCATTGCCGTAAGGGAGCATGCAGGTACAGGCTCCATCACGGAGACATTTGTGGACCCTGCCATGGTGGGAAATGTAGGCCGTTTTCTCAACCACTCCTGCCAGCCCAACCTGTTCATGCAGCCAGTCCGTGTGCACTCTGTGGTTCCCAGGCTGGCGCTGTTTGCTGGACGGAACATTGATGCGCAAGAGGAGCTGACGTTTGACTACTCCGGAGGATACAGTAATCAACCACCTGTAGAGATGCTGTCCACACAAAATGATGCTGCCATACAGGCCAGCAGGACAGATGGACTCCAGAGGAAAGAGTGCCACTGTGGTGCCAACAACTGTGTTCAGTTCCTCCCGTTGGATTTATCGATTATCAAGTGAAGTAAATGAAATTAAATGTCGTGTCATATTTGTTTTTATCTGAATGTATAAAGATGGATTCATTTCTGAGAGATGAAGAAAAGATTTTTATCAAACCTAATGCCTCTAATTTCCTTTAAACCCATCCTTCTTTAGTCTTATCTTGGTCTATTTTCAGTTTCCCTTACATCTCGGTTAATTTAACCACTCATTAGAACAAGACAATGCAACTCGCTGATGGCTCCACAAACACAATGAGCTGGATGAGTCATGTCTGTGCCCGTCATTGTTTCCTGTTTGGTCCCCGCCGTGTCTCCTGATCTGCCAGTGTCTCCCACTCAATGTAAGACGATGCAATGAAAACTAAATCTCAAGGCATGAAAAATAAGTTTAATTTTTCTGAAAGGAGAAACTTATTGACACTCCTGTCTGTTCTTTCACTTTTACAATTCATTTCATCTATCGGGGGATGCTTGTTCTGTGCATGACATTTCCCACCAGATTTACAGTCTTGCAGCTCTCATCTTGTCCTGGCACATTGAGGTCCCATTTCTCACACAACACATGAATCTGGAAGGAGCAGAAGCATCATTTGCACTGACAGAGATTGGTGGAATGATGTTCAATAGGTTAAAGGTGGTTTAATAGCCACATTCACCATAGAATGAATCCTTACACCCTTACAGCTGCTGAAGCTAAATGTCATGTCAGTCAAAAACAAAACACCCAAATTCTCAGTAGAAGTAATAGCTGTCATATGTTTCCATCAACTTGACATTTCCGTCTTCATGCAATGCAGCCTCCCCTTGTAGATATTCTCAGCTTCTCATTGCACTCAAACCTCAAGAGAGGTAGGACCAATTAAAAAGAGCCAGGGGGTGTTTTTTATATAGAAACAGCCTTTATTCCCCTGTCAAAGGAGGGGCGAAGGTGTCCCACTTCAGTGTGACCATTCTGAAATCAGGACCCTCTCCGCTCAATCTGCCCTGTTTCTAGTCTAGACCTGCTTTCATCTTATTAATATCCACATCTGGGTTAATTAGGATGGAGACCGTGTTTCATCCAGAAATGGAACCAGTGCTCCAGCCACACTGGGCTTTGAGAGAGACTAAATGGTGGGGGGTGGAGGGGGTGGAAGCCCTCAGCCGATCAGAGGCTGCTGTCAAGATGATTGGTTTTTGTGTCACCCAGCGGGGAGGCGAATGGCGCAGGATGTTGTTATTTCGACCCATATTTTCTCCTCTATGAGGGTTACCTGAGATTTTTTTTAAATGGGTTGTTCTTTGCATTGTGCCTGATCTGATCTATACTCAGGAATTAATAACAAAACTTTAAGAATTAATTTATAGGGCTGGGCAATATACTGATAGCGTGATATGAGACTAGATGTCATCATCTTTATATCATAAGTTTTTTCATTTCCTGGTTTTAAAAGCTGCCTTACAGTTAAGTGTTGTAATTTATTGTAGTTACCAGACTGTTCTAGCTGTTCGCTTTTACCCATGTATCATTATCTCCACATTACAACATAAGGTTATCAAAAATCATTATTGCCAAAATCTTTTGCAAAAGCACCAACTGTCAACACTACAATGTTGTCGCACTATTGATATTGTGGTATTAGGCCAAAAATGTTGTGATATTTTATTTTCTCCATATTGCCCGGCCTTTAAGTTTTACATTTTTCAGAAATATGCAAATTTACTTGCCAAGAGTGAGATGGGAAGACTGATACCATCCATACTATATACCAACCAGTAGCAGCTTAGCTTAGCTCAACATATCATACTTTAGCCCTGGTGCTAAGACTGAAAAAGAGGAAATGCTGATCTGGATCTATCCTGAAAAACAAAGTCAACCACCACCAAAAGCTACTAATTAACATGTCATATCTTGTAAAACTAACATGTAAAAATGAGGCACTAACTCTTCTTGGAGATCTTGTCGTCACGGTGACATTGTTGAATATTTCAGCACATAACCCCTCCTAAAACCACAACGTGTTATTTTTATACTTGGGTTTTGTATGCGTTAGTGTGCTTTAAAGGTGCTGGTTGGTGGATTTTGTCACTGGTAGATAGTCAGGCTACTTTTTCTCCTGTTTCCAGGTTTTGTGTGAAGCTAAGCTAACCAGCTGCTAGCGGTAGCCTCATATTGAACATACAGTCCTAAACGTAGCATGGATTTTCTTATCTAACTTAGGGCAATACTAGGGTGACCATATTTTGATTTCCAAAAAAGAGGACACTCGGCCGGCCACGACATAGCCTACTTAAATGATTACTCGCAGTTCACTCAAAGATGCCTTAAAATTTTAATATATTTAAAATTTATATGTATGGATAGAAAATTCAGTTATATTACAAAATAATATCTCTCAAAGACAGAAATTCAGATAGGCCCCTATAGGGGACACATAGCCTACACACACTAGAGTGTGGTGATCTGAGCCTGACGATACCTGACGGGTTGGGCCAGGTTTGGTCAAAAATGTAGCTATAAATTGTATTTGGGCTCGGGTCGGATTCGGTCAGCTTTCAGTGAAAATGTAGTGTAAAAATAAATAAAATCCTATTGTCTGTCCTGTTTATTGCTTGGGCACTGTTATTTACGTGACAACACCTGAACATAACACACACAGACACACATTGGCTGTTTGTTTCTACCTCTCCCCTCTCTGGAAGTCTCAGACCTCCAGCCGCCCGCCTCCGCCTTGATTAAACGCTGAAAATAAAATAAAAGAGGGAGACAGGTTTTTCCTATTTTATCGTATTTTGTTTTATTTCTCCCTCTCCTCTCGCTGGAAGCGTTGGGCCTCCCGCTCCTGTCTCAAACACGGAGGTCTCCCTCTCCGCAGCTCAGCACCCACGGCGCACGCCCGGCCTGTTAAATAGCCTGTAACCACTGTGTGACACAATGGTCATGGTCATGCTTTGGTCATTAAATAATGTCGGGCTCAGTTCGGGTTCGACAGAAATATGCTGCCCGTGCCGTACTCTAACGCACATACAAACACACGGAAAACCGGACATTATCATCAGTTTATAAACACCCCCCAGATGCCCCGGATGCCCCGGACGGGACGTGAAAAGTGGACATGTCCGGGCAAAAGAGGACGTTTGGTCAGCCTAGGCAATACAGCAAAAAATACAGCTTACCCTGGAAGTCAAATGTTGGAGCTGTAATAGACGTCACACCTGAATTGACCATGTTTTAGTACAAGAAGTTGGAAAAGCAAGATGTTATAAGCAATACCAGATCTAGCTAGGTTAGCAATTGTACAACTGATAACCTATGAAAATGCACATGCAACAGTTCTTATGATCCTACAATTCACATTAGCAGCCCATTAGTGATATTACTTCCTCAATGTAAAGTTATGTAATTAACATAAATTATGTAGGTTAGGTATACAAAGATCAGGTTTAGGAAAAGAAATATGGAGAGGCAATACCTTAAAATCACTCCAAGGACACTAACACGGCTCCTAACACCAGTTTCCTGGGGAAAGTCTTGGGAGAAAGTCCTGTGTTTTGTGACCCATCCACTAACCTAGTTTGCCTCCTAATTAGACCACTTGAAACATCTTCGCTCTTTACCCCGGTCAGTGCTTTGGTTACGTGATTGCTACCTCAAAATATGGGGGTTATGCTAGGCTGACCAAATGTTTACTTTTGCCCGGACATGTCCACTTTTCATGTCCTGTCCGGGGCGTCCGGGGGGTGTTTATAAATTGATGATAATGTCCGGTTTTCCGTGTGTGTGTGTGTGTTTCTGTCCGAACCCGACAGTCATTCTGTTTTGTTATGTCCGAAACCAAACTGAGCCCGACATTATTTAATTACTAAAGCACTGAGTTTGTGTCACACAGTTGTTATGGTTACAGGCTATTTAACAGGCCGGGCGTGTGCCATGGGTGCTCCGCGGAGAGGGAGACCTCCGTGTTTGAGATGGGAGCGGGCGGTGGGAGGTCCGAGTTTCCAGCGAGGGGAGAGGGAGAAATATAACAAAATAAGATAAAATAGGAAAACCTGTCTCCCACTTTTATTTTATTTTCAGCATTTAATCAAGGCGGAAGCGGGAGGGGAGAGGTAGAAACAAACAGCCAATGTGTGTCTGTGTGTGTTATGTTCAGGTGTTGTCACGTAAATAACAGTGCACAAGCAATAAACAGGACAGACAATAGGATTTTATTTATTCTTACACTACATTTTCACTGAAAGCTGACCGAATCCGACCCGAGCCCGAATACAATTTATAGCTACATTTCTGACCAAATCCGGCCCAACCCATCGGGCTCGGATCGGGTAGCCACACTCTAGTGTGTGTATATGTCCCCTGTTGGGGCTTATCTGAATTTCTGTCTTTGAGAGATATTATTTTGTAATATAACTGAATTTTCTATCAATACATATAAATTTTAAATATATTAAAATTATAAGGCATCTTTGAGTAAACTGCGAGTAATCATTTAAGTAGGCTATGTCGTGGCCGGCCGAGTGTCCTCTTTTTTGGAAATCACAATATGGTCACCCTAGGTTATGCACAAACTTACATGAAATACAAAGAATTAAGTGCATTAGAAAACATATGCATATGCATGGGAAAAGCCTGTATTACGCAGTAGTATTGTACTGTAGCTTTCACAGCTGTTGATGCATAAAGCAGCCATCTTGGATTTTGAGGTTGGGGATGATGAGGTTCCTTTGACTTTCTGAGTTCAGTTGTTTCAGTTTAAATTTCCACCTAGGAAATTTCCCAGTGCAAACAAAATGCTCTGTAAACATATTTGCCATGTACAATGTCAGACTAACCCCTTGAACTCATCAAATAGTAATCGAGTGTGATAAAACAAAAGATAAATTCTACGTTTATTGGCATCTGCAAGGTGTATGATTCACCCTCAATCTGGGAGGAAGAACAGTCAGTGCAGCAGTAGAAAATGTAGTTTTTATAATAGATGCTATATATTATTAGAATTACTATACTGCCATGTGGAGAAACGTGGCTGAATGTACTGTAGGCTGTGCCTGTGGCCTTGGAGAAAACTAGGACAGAGATTATGCAGAGAAAAAAAATACCCAAGCATTTCTCAAGCCGAAGGATAGAAATGTATAGAAAGTTCTGGGTCAGGGTTTTGCTCTCTCCACCATCAACTAAATCATGTGTACAGTGGCCTGGTATTTATCTCTGCTACCTATAGATTCAACATTTAATTTGGAAACGAGAGGCAGCCCTTATTCCTCTCAATTTGCGGCCCTGTTTGTTGTGCCTTTGTGATAAATCAGATTCCAATGCCTTTCAACACATGTACTACGAGTATAAGAAAAACAATCTCTTCAAGTGTATGACTCATGTCATTTTTGAGTCAGATGTCCCTGGAATCTCTATGGCAACCGTCAACGTGTACAGGAGGTGATTTGGACAGCAGGGGTTTGGTCGGAGGTGCACGAAAGGCTGTCCTGAAATCCTGACTGTTGAAGAGCTGGACAGCAAATGAATAGCTCCTTTCCAGGTTGGTCACCTAGCAACCACCAGTTAGTCACATGAGGTGAACTTCCCCACTGAACCCGCTCAACACCCCCTCTGTACAAAAACAAGCATGTTAGGGATGCTTTACAATGCAGGAGCACTGCATTTTGAGAATGACAACAGATCATGTATCTATCTCATGAAATAATTCTCTGGAGAAAATAAATGTTTCTAGAGGACTATTGTCCTCATTGTCTGAATGGTATTGGAGGAATATATGTTGGCTGTGCATAGTGGTGGCTTCAGCATGCAAACACAGAAAACTGCTTGAAAAATTGTAAGACCCAGACGTTTTGCAATATTTTGTTTCATACCAGTAGTGACCAGGCAAACGATCAATTGAGTTTTGGTCAGAGAGATATCTGAACTAATATTTCAATTTCATGTTTAAGTTTTGTCACTTCTAGTTCGTGCAAACGTCACCTAAAATGAGACTATCTAACTTTTAAAATAGGAAATAATCATCTTTCTCAGAATATAGTTGAAGTAGCTAGCTAGTTGCTAATGGTGGCTAACCTTAACTAATGTTAGCAAACTTTAAAGAGATATTGCTATGTAACTGAATGTAGTTCATCAGTTTTGAGATTGTGTGACTGTTCTCTCTTTGTTACAATGTATAAAATATATTGCTTGTGGTCTCATGGTGTGTTACATTTTCACAGGGAAGTCGGACGTTCAGAATTCTTAGTCAGAAAATTCTAACAGAAGTCAGATTTCCAAATCGGAAAGTCCAAGGAACCTCATCAACCCCAACCTCAAAATCCAAGATGGCTACTCCATGTGTCAACAACAAAGTTTCAGTAATATACTGTTTATTTTTTATGCTTCTGTCTTATTTGTGAAATAGTCGCACACACAGAACTGTCCAACTTATATCTGGGGATGTGTTGCTATGGTGTGTGTATGTGCAAAATACAACGCAATGCGTTATGAACTGATGTTGCTAACAGTGGCTAACCTGGCTAACATTGGTATTACTAACAACATCTTGGCTTTTCGATCTACTGTAAAGTAGTCAACTCTGGTGTGACATCATTCCCAGCTCCGACTTTTAGGTAAATGAAATGCTGCATTGCTCAACCTGCTGTCAGTTACGTCCCCAAAGCAGGGCTTGACAGTATGGTTGCCAGGTTGCCAGTGACAACCATTTTGAGAAACTGGCGGTCAATTCTTAGCCTTTATTGGTTGCCAAAAATGGCATCTACTTTTCAACCAATAAAAAAACAGCAAAATCTGCACCCCAAAACAAATACATTTTTGATATTAGTTGTATCTGTGATATGTAAATATTTCACTTACAGTCAGAACCTGAACCAGACAATGCTGCATGTGAATTTGTGCATGTACTCGCTGTTTTAGAGACAATGGCGACTGTGTGAAGAGTTCAACTAACTTGTCAACATCACACACAAATGTTCCCTTTAATTCAACTGACCTAGAACCACATGAACCCGAACGAAAGATACGATTAAAAAAATAATGCAAATAAATTGTTCAGCCATTGTAATAAAGCTTTTAATGTCATGCTGAGGTGCTGTTTAACCACATGGTATCTTAACTAATCAAAATATAAGGCAACTAAAAATAGCATCCATATTTTCAGTTACAGCAACCAAAAGCTCACACCATGTTACCAGCCTGGCTTTACCACTTTCAAAAGTTTTTGTTTGCCCTGTGTTTAAACCAATAGTTTGATGTTTTGGGAAATATACACATTCTCTTGTTAGATGAGTTAGATGAGAAGAAGATACAGTTAAGACATGAGAGAGGTACTGATCCTCTCATCAAGTGATGACGATCTAAAGCTTCAAAATGTTGAACTATTCCTTCAAAGCAAATGAGTCAAGATAGCCTTAAAAATAAATGGAAAGCCAGTGTGCTGTTATCTTGTAATTGCCCCTTGTGGCTACAGTGGAAATGACATAGTCTTGCTGTAAGAACAGATATTGTTTCTTATAAACTGGCTGCATTCTTACCATGGGAGCCTTTTGTTGCAGCCCTACTTTGATTTAGGCCAATAAAACTTCTCCCTAAATGTCTTGCCAAATGTAGCTTGAAAGGACAAAAGATACAAAGATGCACCTTATGCTTATGAGACCCATGCATCACATTGATTAAGAAGCGACACGCTATTTCAGGATGAGTGACCAGTGGAGATATTACAACTGGCAGTCCATTTGTTCAAAAATAGAGCACCTCTCTGATGAGGGAGCAGATGTCCTTGCCTTGAATCCTGCAGCCAAGTCAAGAAAAAAAATAAATGAGAAAACAGCGGCGATCTGCTGGGCCTCAGCTGGCAAAGGCATTTCAAAGTCCAATTTCAAACATTTTTTTTGACTCTTTGACTTTGTAGTGATGTATGAAACCTGTTGTTTCTTTGAACTACACGATGCTGCACATTTTCTATGATCTGTTCCTGTTGTATTGACTAAATATTGACAGTAGAACAGCTGCATTAAATTTGTCTTTTGAGTTGCTCAGTATCCACAAAATACTCTAACTGCTTAAACTAGGTCAAATCAAATGCTGAGTTTTTTTTCCTTCAAGATAGAAGTTCAAGAAGCTATTTAGAAATTGTTGGGGCTCTTCAATCACCATCAACACACTAGATCTGACTTTTTACAATAACCCATCCTGTTCAGATAGGGTGTCCAGTGGAGTGGGTTGTGTTTCACAGCTTCGCTTCAGTTAGTGGAAGAGGAAGTCAATGGGTATTTCAAACTGGTTCCTCCCATCACAGATCACAGATGTTAAGTTATATTTAGCTTGGGACACCTGCAGTGGGCTCAGCAGGAAGTTCTGGAGCCCAAGAAGCACCCACCTCCACAGCTGCTCTCACCACCGATCAGACCGTCACATACGTACATATCTTAATTACACCTACGTTATACTCACAGCGCACAAATTCTTTAAGCTGTAGTTAGTAACGTTTATAAAAGTAACTTTTTGTCATATTCGCATTTTTCTAAAAACATTCGAGACAGAATCCTGATTCATATTTGATCAGCACTGCATAGTTTGACAGTGTGACAGCAGCTCATGAGCAGTGACTGACATGACTGACAGCTGTATTACAGACTCCTCAGCTCTGATTGGCTGTTTTCATTCAGGCAAGGTGGATTCTTGTAAATGGCATTAGCAGCACTATGAAAACAAGAAACAACATTTGTCACAGATTATCTATCTCATGTACTACTGTCAGGGTATAGTAACAGCCAACTTCAAGCATAAGTAACACTGCAAAACTGCTTAATTAAAGCTACAGTCTACTTTTATTAAAAAAAATATTGTCATATTTGCTGAAACTGAGTGTGATTTGGAAGATGTAAATAAAAGGGAAACACAGGTATGTATGAATATAAGGTATTATCCTGATAATAATAGGTTCCAACATAACATATCTGTCATTATGTCCCACTGCAGTCACAGTCTTAACTCAAATGATCCCACTGACATGCTCAGTGGAGCGTGGTAATGCATTCGACAGTGGTGCTGCAATTGTGGAAGACACTTACTGTGCATGTCAGGCTGAGACTAATCATGTGTGGATCACACTTCATTTTTAAACCTTGTGCAACAGCTCGCTGACAAATAGACCATCCCAAGTGTTTCGCTGCAAACTAAGCTGCAGCAATCCCATTACCAGTCCTGTCTTACAGCATCTAGCATAGACTTTGAGTTCATCCTGGAAATGTATTGTTGTTTGTTACTGCTGTTATTTAAAACTCTTATGTGAAGCAGCAATATTTCTTTAAATTAGACTTCTTTTATGAATTAAAGGTGAAATGAAGTTAATCAACTAATTTAATTATAATGTGTGCATTGAGGTCAGAACACTTATTGTGCATTGATAGTTTTTTTCATATATTCTGTGAACAATTTAATACTTATGTACACAGACTGATTTAGATAACCAGGCAGGTTACAGTGAAGTGTAGTGAAAGTGAAGAGAAGACCCTACTGATCCTAATGGATTACCTGCATTTAAAGCAGCTTACAGAGCATGTTCTGCAGGTTAAATAAGTGACTTCAGACCACTGCCTCTTTGGATATTGCTCTCCATGAGCAAGACTAGCTCAAACAACCATGTTTAAAACTCTACTTGCATCTGTCTCCATAAATCAAACGTCTGGCAGATAATTTTGGGGACATACAGTATATGTATAGTCTGGCATATTGATCATGCCATAACCAAGGAGATGTTGTGAACTGATCTTCCTTGCTGTGCACAGTGTCTGAATGGGTATTTGATCAGTACCCAGCCTGTTGTAGGAGCCTGACAGAAACATGTTATCATTAATACTATTATCACTGATACACTTCTTTATGCAGATTGGCATACAAGGTTCAATGAATCCAATATACAGCACAGTGTGAAACTTATTTTTTCCTATATTGGTAAGTTATACCACAAAATCACAAGACCTAATTAGAATATCTCTGCAGCTGGTCTAATCAGACTATTTCCATTGGGAATATGCAGGCCATTATGCCAGCATAATTGTCTTTTATTTTTAGTGAGGTAGATCTCTACCTTTTACTAGGGTGCTGTAGCAATACCTGTTGTCTTGCAGGCAAGTCATGTTGAGGGACCTCTCTGTAATAAAGGAGCCTCAGCATGAGTATCGACTTGAAGACTGCAAGTTTATAAAAAAAAATGAGGAACACAAAAAGTCTTCACTGTGTTCTTATCTCATGCCTGATGGTTCAGCTGTGTGTTCTCCTACCCTACTTCTTGCTCAGTGGTTGCCTGTGGTCTGTAAAACAACTGCAAAAGAAGAAGAGGGCGCTTTTTTAAGCAACCTGGTTTCACACAGGGTTTCTTGGGAGGGGCTGATAATTATGTGACAATACTTGGGTCCATGATCTGGGCAAAGTGAGGTATGGCTAACCTCTTAAGCTTCAACTGTGCAACTTGACTCTGAGGGGACATGATGTCATTAACTGTCTGCGCACGTCACAGCCTCAAAAAGGCTGGCACAGACAGAGGATAATAGACTGTTGTTTGTATGACCTTCTTTTCACACAACGATGGTAGGTCCTGTGCTCAGTGTGTAATGTCAAAGTGTGTTTTTACCCTGTACTAATTCACACCATGTAGTTCTGTCCTCCAGTTGTGGAGGTTACGTACTGATCCTGAGACGCATTGTTCCAGTTGTCAGATAGAGCAAATTTGTACAGAATATACAACTGTGGATGTGAGACTGCTCAAGTTAAAAGACATTCTGTCAGTATTCTACATTTAGCTTGAAATTGCTAATAAGCCATTATCTATGGTTCTTGCTCCCAGTGGCATCATGTCTTCAGTGGTTCAGTGTCCCAGATCCAGAACAGCAGTTACAGGCCACCATATTGTTTGTAAAGTTATAGTTACAGAGACGTCCATCTCTCCTTTTAAAATGAGTGGAAATCATATGGACTTAAAGGGTAAAATCTATATGTTTCAACGTGAGCCCTATTTTCCCTTGTTTTTGTGTCTAAGTGACAAATGGTGACAACAGTTTTTGAAACTGGTCTGGTTCTGAGTGAGAGCGCTGCAGCCGGTAGCCACGAAACAGGCTGCAATGTAATCCTTCGGGGCAATTGCCCACCGTCAATGTATGTCCACTTGGGTTTTGGATACACTTACACAGGTCAGGCTGTTCTCGTGCACTGTTCATACATTTGCCTACGAAAATTAATGCACCAAATTTTGTACATATCTTACTTAATCATGAGGCAGCTGTCTTGTAAGTAGGCAGGTTGGGGTGGTGGATGGATCAAAAAACATGGGACTTTTCCCCAGGAGACCAGTGTTCTGAACGGTGTGAACTTTGAGTGAGCTTTGGGTTATTTTAAGATTCATTGTCACCATGTGTCTTTTGCTAAACCTAACCACAGTAAGTTTCCTTCCATAAACCTAACCTCCATAACTTTACATTAGGTACCTAGCGTCATTCGAGGGGTACTTATTCACAGGATACTATAAGATTGTTGTGCATACTTTTCATCCAAACGCAAACTGCATTTTAGGTCATTGAAACTGGTTCAGGGTGAAGATTTTCAGAGACTCTTTTTTCAGTGTTGAATTGTGGACAATGAAAACATTTTTTTGGGCTTGTAACATCAGTGTGCTCAGTTATTTTCTTTGTGAGGCAACATTTTGTACAAATTCAGATGTGAGCTAGCTCAAGCCATGCTAACAGGTAGGTCACTACATAGGTCACTGTTACAGTTACAGCCTTCCTGTAATAGCTTTGTTTTCAGGCTTCTGATTGGCCAATATCTTCTTCTTCCTTTTTGTATGGATTTAGGGTTACGGTCATTTCGCTGCATGTTAATTTGGCATACTCTTGACAGGTTTATTAAGCCACTTGTTAGCAACCGTCTCTATGAGACAGATAAATTCTTTCAAATTCAGTTGGGTATTGGGGCGTCGGTGGCTTAGTGGTAGAGCAGGCGCCCCATGTCCAAGGCTGTTGCCGCAGCGACCCGGGCTCGACTCCAGCCTGTGGCTGTTTGCTGCATGTCACTCCCTCTCTCTCTCCCTTTCACATTTAACTGTCAACTATCAATTCAAAAGGCAAAAATGCCCCCCAAAAATATCTTTAAAAAAAAAAAAAATTCAGTTGGGTATTTACTGAGCTATTCTATGTCATAGAACCAAATGTGAAAATTTCTAAAGCATGGGTAAACCACAGACTGTATTTCAGGCATCGATCAAAAAACCCATCTAAAAAATTCATTGATTTCAAGATAAGGGAACCAGAAGTGCAAAAATGCCAAGTCAGCTCCATGTTTCAGCACTTGTTCCTGCACCACTCTATTACAATCTGAGCCTTATAGTGGACGTAAATAAGAGTTCTCAATCACAACCTGAGCCTGACAGGTCCCGAAAAAGCCTGACTGATCGGAGTTTGGGCCGATAACGTGTGCTGATTGGCCAGGTCGTGCAGGGCTTGGGCTGTGGAAAAAATAAATTTAAAAAACAACAAAATGTTCTAATGTTTTATTTTTATGTGATGATCTTGGACGGGTCAGGTTCGGTTCAAGCTGTTATGTTTTTTGGCCCACTGAGAACTCACATTGACATTGTCAATTGCCCCCAGGGATTACATTGCAGCCTGTTTCACACCTGCTGGCTGCAGCACTATACTCAATACTGGACCAATTTTTTAAAAATATATAGTCCTCATTAGTCACTCAGACACAAAGACATGGGGAAGTAGGGTCCTGGTTGAAAAATAACAAAGTTATCCTTCAATTTCAGATATGAAATCAAGATTGAATATTCCTTCCAAG
Source organism: Epinephelus fuscoguttatus (assembly GCF_011397635.1). Lineage (NCBI taxonomy): Eukaryota > Metazoa > Chordata > Actinopteri > Perciformes > Serranidae > Epinephelus > Epinephelus fuscoguttatus. The sequence goes on from NC_064752.1 coordinate 43,330,027, forward strand.
AGGAATAATGACAACACAAGAGACTCCTTGCTCCTAATATATTTAGCTCTAGTCTGACATTTCTGATGAATGCCAGGATTGGTTTGCAGGCATGGCCCACACAGAGGACCATCAGAGCCTCAGACAAGCAAACTACCAACCATTGTGCCCACACATCCCTGCTTAGGGAAGGCCTGAATCTGCACACAAGAATACTCACTTGAACACATGCACAATGATGAATCTCACAATCTGTGCACCCACACAGATGGCCACTGCATTTTGTCATCCCTCTGCCTCTGGTGCATTCTGAGCATGCAGATGCTGTTTTCGTTAATTTGTTAGTCATGTGTTAATTCTGTTAGAAAAACCAGCCCATGTCTCTGAGTCCACTTCAAGTCAGACCACCAATCGGGATGAATCACTGCTCCCTCCCACCAAACTTGTGCTCTTTTTCATGACCCTTAAGGTATTTTTGAAAAACAAGCTGCTGCGGTCATGCATTGTGTGGGGAAGCCTTCCGGCAGCAGACAAGCTCTTAAGGTTCAGAAGGGTACTATGATGAACAAAATACCCAGAGAATAAAGAAAGCATTGTGTTCATCAAGCTGCAAATCAAACTGTGTCTGACATCAGAATTACTGCTATTCAAAGCAACAGCTGTGTCCAGTTTTCTATATATACAAACCCTTTTTTTTGCTCTGTGGTAGAATGGTAGCCCGTTGTCTGTACACTGTATCCATGACAACTGAGTATTCAGTGATCAGTATTCAACTTCACTTAATGTCAAATTTAACCAAAGCCTGGAAATACTTTCAGTGGAATAAATGGAGGCTTCGTAGAAATTGTGATGTCATGACTTTGACATCATTGCATTTAGACACACATGCTGGTGTCAGAGATTGATGTTCGGATCCACACACACAGACACACTTACTCTTCATCCTTCCTTTTCACATTGATTATGATTCAACATAAAAGCTAAAACTATTTTTTACATAAGAGGTTCTGAATGTACTTTTGGTAGAATTCTTTGATATAATTTGATAATGATAACTGATTGCATAACCAGTAAAAGGAAGAGAGTCTGGTGGTACAGAAAGTGGAGTCACATGCATAATAAGTGTTTTTTAATCCCTCACTGCATCATATCGAGCTGGGTTTTATGTCACCACAAATACAGCACATTAAAACATGAATCACAGTGTAGAAGTTTTTGTTGGCCTCGAGCACAACATAGCAAGCTGCAGCCATTAACATCTCTAAGATATTACTGTGCCTTGTGAAAAGCGGATGTGGAATGTGGAAAAGAAAAGAAGCACTTTCATGGTAATGGATACTTGTGTAACCCCACTTACTCCATTCTTATCATCCCTCCAGATTCTGTAGCTAAGAAACCAAGTTAACAGCTCATCAGTGCGTTTGGTTAATGCAGCTGAGCTCATTTTAGGGAGGAAAGTGCTCTTTCTATTCCTGTGCTTCTTTGTCTCTCGTCCATGTTGCCATGAGGAATAATTAAGTTTTTACACATTTTCAGATGTAATCATTTAGTGTATGCAGGCTTTCATGAGGAAATCTGAGTCTCTTCACTGTCTTGGATGAATAAAGATCACTGTGAGGACAGTCTGCCTACACTGTTTTATTCATATGGCAGGTTATTTGTGAGTTCAGTATCGTACAATGCTTCTGAATATTTCAGCACAAGAGTCTGTTCCAATTCTAGAAGCTGGAAATGTCAGTGTGATTGTAATGGGTCAACTGCAAATAAACCAGATCACTCAAAGTTGCGAGACTGAGGTTTCCACGGCTAACAATACAAACTTGGAAACTTGCTGGTCCATTGGCAAAACCAGAGGATGCTATCTCTTTGTGCAAGTATGGTGCATAGACCCTGCAATAGACTGTTCAACAATATTCGTTAGAGAAAAAAAAAAGAAAAAGAAACAAACAAAAAACATGGACAGCTAAACAGACAGGCGTGTCCTCATCACAAACCTGGAAGTCAGACTGCCAGTTGCAAAATCAGTGTTTCTGACAGGAGACTGCACACACAACTGATGTCTTTATCTTGTGTCCTTTCACACTTGGACATGCACAGCATGACCCTCTCTTTGTAAGGCAACATGTGTGCTTCTGTTTTTGACATTATATACATGACATAATGTAGACATTGACAAAAACCTCTAGTCACATGGATTTGATCAACATTTTTACTACAGTCCACATGTGACACCACTGAAACCATCTGCAGTTTGTCAGTAGAGATGATGCTTGTGATCTAACAGAGCTGGGAGTTCTGTTTTCTACTTTTGCAATTGTTTGATTATTGAGGTGTTCGCTACTGGAGGTTCAGACAAGATATTCTGTGACGCTTTACGTAGATATAGTGGTGCTTTCACTTAAATGCAAACATGGTCACAATAACAATGTTGACATACTGATGTTTAGCAAGTATAATGCTTACCGTCCTCACCCACAGCATGTTAGTGTTAACATCCAACATTTGCTACTTTGCACTAAACACAAAGTACAACTGATGCTGGGAAATGCTATTAATTTAGCAAGTAACTGGTCATTAACCAAAGCATTAAATAAATGGAAACTTGGAACTGATGTTGGCACCAGGGGAAAAGTTAGGGGATCACCGAAGTCATAGGATACATCCTCTGGGGATTGGTCTGGGAGATGTTGAGATTTTTCACAGGATAAGTGAGACCTTTGTCCGGATGACGGCATAAGAGGAAAAGTTTGGGGATCCTACGTCACTGGGACTCATCCTCTGGGGAGCATGAATATCTATAAGACACTTTAACGGCACCCATCCAATAGCTGTCATAATATATCTGTTTATAGCAGTGTATCGGACATGTCACTCCAGATAACAGAGAATGTGAAGTTAAAGTCATGCTGTGTTAAATTTTTTGGGCATGGCGGCCATCTCATGAGGACTGGCTAAGTTGTCATGATAATGAACAACATAAATCCATAGGACTTGGCAGTTCAAGGCTGGATAATGGACTGGATGCACTTCCTCCACTCACACACCTGGACATTGTAAACTATTTTGTTTTTGGACTGAATGGATATACTTTGGTAATAGAGATAACTGCCCATACCTAGCAAGATGGCACCCCCAACCCACATGGCATGATGTAACCTAACCTCACATTCGCTACAAAAACACTGATTCTTTTTTCTTTTTTTACTTTATCTATTTATACATTTTTTTTATTTTTTACTATTTTACAATTATACCAGTGAACAACTAGCAAACCACATTTTGTTGTATGTGTTTTGGAAGGATTACTGAATGGACCTACTAGGCACAGCCCTGGGGCCCAAAGTGGCTAGTTCTCTTTACCTGCAAAATGTCACTCAGATTAATGTCCCGACCAGGTAGAGACTCAAATTGACCACACAGACTCAAACAGATGCAAAGAAACTGCAAAGAAATGCAAAAATAACTACCAAAATGAGCTAAACAACCACAAAGGGACACAAAATTATGGAAAAAGACACAACGTTACCTCTAAAAGACACAAAAGAACAATAAAGAGACACAAAATGACCTCAAAGAGATAGAAAAAAACACCATCAAAAGAGGTAAACCACCACAAAGTGTGTGTATCCTGCTCCTATGTCAGGGAGGTGGTGGGTCCCTTTGCATATCTGTGCTCAGGGGCCTATTGTCTCATAATCCGCCCATGGCTGAAGATAAATAACGTAATGAAATTAAACTGAATTGAATAAGACCACCAGTATCTTTTCTGAAAAAAAATAAAATAAAATAAAATAAGATTTAACAGCAGGCTTGTTCCTATCAAGTCTAACAGACTACATTACCCAGAAAGCTCCGCTGTAGTATAAATAGTAACGAAAGGGGCGTTTCCTCAGTGACATGTGGAGGAGGTAAGAAGCGGATTGTTGCCGAGGACGCATTCAGCTGTCAGAGATAACGCCGCTCAGCCTGCTCTTACCTGGAGTTTCACTACCATGGACTTAACCGAGGATAGCGCTGTGGAAATTATCCTGTGCTGACCCAGTTCTTCACACGTTGTTCTCTCTCTGTGTCTTTGACGCCTTCTTTCATCTCTGCCGGGTAAAGTCCTTCTCTATCAGTAGTTTTCCAGCCAGGGCATTGTTCATTTTGTCACTGAGCTGTGAGCATCCCTGTCAAGGAAGTAGCCCACGCGCTCATTTGTTGCTGTTGTTTTGCTGCAGCTCGTGCGTTAAAAGAACGAGGCGTTTTGACATTTAGTTTAGCTAGCAGAAATGTTTGGGTCCCATTTGCCAGCTCTGAAAACAGTTAAAATGTGTCACAAGACGCTCAAATCAATTTTAATATGATGGCAACGGGCTTTATAGAACAAAATACAAAGTTTGTGTAGTGAATGTGTTGTATGGAGTGGTGAATGTGGGTAAATATGACCTTCAGTTTCATACGGACTAATTGATACTGTAGAATCAAACGTATACTAAATGAAAAATGCCATTAAATCAACTGAGACCTTAATGTTTGGTGTTACATTGCTGCAAGCTGTGAGTTTATATCAAATTTCATGCTAATATTATGGTAAAATTGAGTGTTTTATCAAGAACAGCATCTTTTCTAACAGAAAAAGAGCTGAGCGCGTTGGTCAGGGTGCTGGGTTCACACAGGCTCCTGTTCTCTCGACCTGGACACAGACTGAAGAATGGTGACCTAAATTTAAGATGTACATGTTACACACAGCTAACAATAGCACAGTGCTTGCACAGAGACTTAAGTTTTAGTGGCATGTGTGTTTAATTGTTTTATTTCTAATGTTTAGCAGTTTATTAACTTTGCACAGTCATGGTGTTAATATCTTTCTTTTTTACTTTTTTCAAAATACACATAAGGTCTACATAATCTCCTTCTGAACAAATATGCACGAACATTTATTAGTGCAAAGAAGAAAGAAATACATATACACATCCATGCACACATATAGTAAAACAATTAAAAAATAGATGTCAGAGATGTCATTGAAATTAACACTTCAATTATTAGTCATTGATATCTTATTGACAGCTTATATAGTGTTGCCATGTCAAATAGACTATATTCACCCCTCTCTTCAATTAGAATTAACTTTTTTCTTAATGTAAACGTTTCATCACATCTCTCTGCAAAGTTAATTGGGCTGGTGGGTTTTTCTGTTTCTAGTTTAACAAAATCAGTATTTGTGGCAACAATGTCACAGAACATATGTTTGTTATTTGACAGGTTTATCATAACAGCTTTCACTCCGAACACTGTCAGAGCCGGATCTGGTTCAAGTCGCTTCTGTATAACCAGACAGAGTTTGGTATATATTAGTCCAATAATGATCAATCCATATGCAGTTTCAAAATGTGTGCTCGTGAAGCCGATGTTCATATTGATCACAGGATGGATTTACTGTACGAAACTTCTTGGACAGTCAGTGTTTATAAGTACAGTCTGTGTAATATTTTGAATTGCAACAACCCATGTCTGGTGCATACAGAAGAAGAATGGATGTTTTCTTTGGCCTTTCTCCACCTATCTTCCTTGACTCCCACTCCTAGGTCATCCTGAGCGGCGTTAAGAGCAGGCTGCTAGGCCTCTCTCATATGGCTCAGCGTGGCTGTAAAGTCTATTTGCATCAGTCGGTCATGAATTTCAGATATGGCTCCTGTAATTGAGGGTTGGACAAAAACAATGTGTCCATTGTGCAATCAGGTGGCTAATTGGAAAAGGATGGAAATGTTCTTTCAACAAAACTTGGAACTCAAACTTTTTTTCTTGTAGTTTAGAAAATGTGGGTAAGATCTTGTCAAAAAATATATCTCATATGGAATGTATACCTTTGAGGTACCGCTGATGAAATGTCAAGTGAATGTATTCTTGTCTGTCAGCAGAGCTAATGCCCAACATTTCTGGTATATATGTCTGTATTTATGCTTTAAATTTAAAAGGACTGAACCATTATTAACAAAATACACAGGACACATTCATAGAAGAGCAAAGATTAGCTTAAAAGCTCAGTTATAGATGTCTAATTGATTTTAGGTCATTGCTCTTTTTGTAGTTGTTACTCATGGTCTTACAGTAGATGGTGCTCTGAGGATGGGCTAAAAAATCAGATGTTTTGGACCCAGCCAGCCACAAACAGTCCACAATCTCATGTAAATAATGATGGATCTTGACAATCATAAGAGTTGCAGTTTACAAATTATTTTCAACTTGATCAGCTATTAACAACCTGTGTGTGCAGGAACATGATACCGTACAGAGCAAATGTTTTGTATTTTCAGTTAAATGACAATAGCGGTTCCAGGTGTGTGATGTGACTGGGCTGTGCTGTATGTAGCAGCTGCCCTAAAGACCTTTTGGTGTCAATCTCTTGCAGGTGCAGTCAACCCTGAGGAACCATGTCGGACAAGATGTCCAGTTTCCTCCATATTGGGGACATTTGTTCCCTGTATGCAGAGGGCTCCACCAGTGGATTTATCAGCACTTTAGGGTAAGTCTGCTTGTTTTATGTGGATTGTTTTGACCCATTCCCTGCTTCCACATCCCTGCTGAAGGATTCCAGGTGAGCGTAATAGAAGGATGGAGATTCAGACAGTGTTGATTCACGACGCAGAATACACAACTATTAAACAGAAGAGGCTGCAAAATAAGTTCAGTAACTGTGTAGATTATTACTTCACATTACATTTTAATGGATGGGGCAGTATAATGGATGGATTCATATGATGGAGTGATCTAATGCCTTTGTTTGTTTGATGGCAGTTACTGTCAGCACACCCATTACCCATTTGTTTCCTTCACATTTTACAGTCAATAATAAGTCATCTGATTTCAGTGAATCAACTTGTTTTCAGGCGGAAAACAAGTTTTTTTCAGTCGTGAGAATTTAGTCGAGGTATGTAGAGACAGAGACGGGCATAGATTAATAGTTAAACTAGAGAGGGAGATGAAGAACTGCAGAATACCTTTCTATCTTTAAACACAGTATCTGGACTGAGCCCTCTTTAGACTCAAGCTCACAGTAATAGTCCATTTGCTCTGCTCAGCTGTGATTTATAAATTTAACAACATCTACATATTTGGTGGCAAGTCATATTTAACATAGTGTATATGCGTTTTGTGAAATAAGAGTGTCTTGTAATCCCATGTGGGATGGGCCACATGTTTGGCATGACACAGAAATAGAAAACTTAACTACTGTATAGGGGATTCTGTGGAAGAATAAATTAAAGCTTTTACAGCAAAACCCGATGAAGCTTGTTTTTTCAACTCTGAAGATCCCTTCACTCAAAAATGTTTTTATGCCCCTGAAATGTCAATGCCATTGACTATACTGACTTGTATTTATGCAGAGTCAGTCGCAAGGGAGGTGTTTTCACTTTCCGTTACTGAAGGAGGAGTGTCTGTGCATTACCCTGAAAATCTAAAGATTCAAACGTACTGGGCAAACTAGATTAGCTATGTCACTGATGTGAAAGCCAGTCGCAGTCTAATCACGGGGGAACAGACTTTGACGCAACACCCGCAGCGGCAAAGAAACCTGGAACGTCCAGTGCACAGTGGACTTCTCAGTACAGAGAGCAGACTTTGCATTAGCTCAGCAAAAGTTTTGACAGCAAACATGGTGGAGTGTGATGTTTGTAGATGTAAGCCAGACCCTGGAGCTTCCTTCCACTGTCCACCAAAAACCCCATTGTAGCAGATATTAGTGTACATTTCACAACCATCTACACTGTCAGCCAGTGTTAGCCTACAAGCTAACAAGCTAACAAACAGCATAAACCAGTGAAAGATGCTAACTACACTTAACATTCTGATACATCTGCTAATCATCAGTTTTGGCACACGGCAGACTCCATCTGAGTATTGGTCTGACTGAGGCTGAAAAATGTATTGCTTAATGTCTCCAGTGTCTCTTCATATGCTAACACTAGTCATCTTGATGCGCACTGCTCTTTCACCCATCACTTAGTGCGAGCAGTGTTGGAAAAAACGGAAAGCAAAACCTACCACATGTGGTGGTGGGTGCGGCCAGGGCCAGATCCAGAATTTCTCAGTGAAGGAGAAAGAGTAAATGTGAGCCTTTTCGGAGGATTTTTTTCTTTTTACTTTTTATGTGGGAAAACCAGCTCCCCAGGAAAGCAGCTTAGCCTTGCAGCAAATTTTTCCCGGTTATTGTAGTGAAAATATCCCATGCGGCCCAAAAAGCATTCTCCCCATAGACAGCTATAAAAGAGACATCGATCCCACAGGACACCTTGAAATACAAACAAGGTCAATTATGATTCTTTCTATTATGAAGTTTTGATTCATGAAGGTTTTATATTTGTTAAACTTTCCTGGTTGTCTCCTCGTCTCCCCACATGCTGCTGTAGCTCATTTTGTTATGTTGTATTGTTCATGGACGAACTGAAACTGAAACTTCCACCGTACATTTACTGCCACTTGACAGCTTCACTGCTAATTTTTCCTCTGCTCTGATCGCTGACACCATCACACTCTCTCTTTTGCTAAAGCACACACACACACACACACACACACACACACACACACACACACACTACGCAATTAGGCGCTACATTACTCTTACCAATTGACAACAGCCTGCCAAAACTTCTGTAATTCATCTGAAAGTTTGAAACCACGGTTCGGTTTGATACGGACTGAGACCACGTCTTTTTGTCAGACCATGGTATGGCTGTTTGGTCCGGGGGAGGTTTCACTCCTGTAATTTTGGTTTGGATCAAACTGAAAAGTGTACAAGTCTTGAGCAAACAAGGTAGGTGTGAAAGGGCCTAAGATAGAAGTTAAGTGGCTGAATGTTTTGGACCATCACAACTCGCCGAAAAATGACACGTTTCATGGTCAAGATTTGGTCTCCATTCACGTTAGCGTAGGGCTAAACTGCAAGTTAGCTGCTCGACTGGCAAAAGTCTCCAGTGCACTTGCTCTGTTTGCGTTATGATGTGGAAGCACAGCAAAATATCTAGTAAATTTTACAAATCGAAGTTGAAATTTTTTGGCTTCATGCGCCACTGAGCAACTTTGAAAGGAATGGATGGGGTCCCTGCCTCCAACGCTGTTTCCAGTTCTTTTCGTACAGCTACGGGAAGAACCATATTAAACAAAATACTAATCATAGCAGAGTATTTTACATACTTTACAACATGTCTGGAGGGAGAGTTTATGGTTAATGACTCCAACATTTAAAATATAATTGAAACTGACACCAAAAATTATAATGAGGTGCTGATCACTGGCAATAGACATGATTGTAGAGAACAAGTGTGGCACACTCGGGCTCCATTTGCATTTCTTTTATTTTGATGACGTTTCGGCCTTTGGGCCTTCTTCAAGATCATCATCATCAGGTGTGTAACAAAGGTGTGGCCCATATAACAGATCAGTGCACCTGTGTCTCAGTATGCTTCTTGATCTTGAAGAAGGCCCAAAGGCCAAAATGTCATCAAAATAAAAGAGATGCAAATGGAGCCAGAGTGTGTGACACTTGTTTTCTACAGTAATGACTCCTATATGCCTGTTGCAGCTGCGGTCAGCCTATCAATGGGAAGGTGACTGTAGTCAAATGTCTATTGTCTCTTTATCTGGTTTGTCTTATCTGTGAATACGGAGCAGAATACTGAATTGCTCTCGTTAACAACGCCTGACAAATGTAAATGTGTGAAGAATAAGGCTATTTTATTTGAGAAGTTGAAGATCCTCTTGTAGTCGTTACTCTTTCCTTTATTTCCTTGATGTTCTGTGCTCAGTTACTGTGGCCTCAAATTACCCTGTCTCTTCCGGCTACATGCTGAGCACCACTTATTTAGGTTCCTGACGTCTTTCCTCCTCCCTAATTGTAGGCAACGAGTTAAAAGTGCATCTCATTATGTGCAAATTGAGCAAATCTTGACGTACAACTGACAGTAACAGAATCAGAAAGCTAAAAGATGAAGATAAAAGAGTGGGTGATCATTGATGGGCATGTTCCTGTCCAGCATATGTGACAGCATATCCAACATGTCTGGCTCCATTTTACGAACCTCATTGTCTTGCATCAAGCCTGTCTCTTTCCTATTTTATTCATACTATATTCTGCCCCAAAGGTGTTTGTTTTTCTTCTCCTGGGGCGAAAATGAACACACCTCCTTCCTCTCCTTTTTAAGTGCTGCAATCTTCCTCCTCTTGCCATGTCACTATTCTGTTTACCACTCTTCACCGTGCGGAGCCCTCCTCCTCGCTAGCTCTCAGAAACCATGCTCTTTCACAGTTTAGTGTGATGCGTCACCCACCATGGCAACAAATGTGTGCTCAGCTTTGAAGACTGCCACCATGACAGAGCTTGTTTGTCAAATCTCACATCTAGTGTTGTTATGCCTTGTAATCATATCCCGCCACTGCTGCTGTGAGCGCTCACTGTTAAAAAGACGAGCATAGAGGATGCGTCTATAAATAGCATCATTACATTAGGTGTTTCTTTTGCTGTCAGCGTACTGAATGTGACCCCCTGAGAGACAGCTGCAGTCACCTGGACCACTGCTGGCTCAGAGAGGAAAGTACCCAATGTCTTGATGCTGGGACAGTGGGATACGACCATTATGCTGCATCCCAGAATGCAAGAGGAGGTTATTGACCTTGCACACAGATGACGCTTGAAACTCCGGTCCTCTTTGGACCTTGGCCCATCAGTGCATCAGTGTGATCAAGGCTCTTCATTTCCACAGAGGAGATTCTCACACCATGTGCTTTCTCCCTTCATCATCACAGTGCTCCTGCAGTGCAGGTTATACTGCATGAGCTATAAAAAGATGTAACTGACTGGACCAGCTTGAGCATCCTACTGAAATGTTTTATTTTTGCTGCTCTACTATCTCATAGTATTCCCAGGGGTTTCCCCAGAGCTCCTGGGTATGGTGGAACTACTCATTTCAAAAACATGTTTTACCAGCATATTACTGTAAGTATATTATGTGGAAAGACAAGGTGGAATAATGGTGCTAAATTAGATGACGATGATTTTGGCACAGTTGTTGCATTCTTTCACAAAGCCCAAGTTCCTCTCTTGGGTACAGGTACAATGATAATACAGTCTATTTACGTGTGCCCCAGTTTAGTCCTCAGCCTCAAAGGCATATTTCCTTTCACGATACTCAGTATATTAATGTCTGGGCAGAAATGCAGAGAAAACCCGTTACCTTTGCTCCATTTCTTTATGGCTTCAGAAAGGCTTTTTCCAACCCAGTCCAACCCATAAATGCTGACACCGTATGTTTCTGCTAACCCTGGGTACATTACATTTGTTCGTTTATTAAGTAGGGGATATGTTGAAACTTATCATTTCAACAACACTGTGATTAATGTGAAGTTAGGTTTAGGCACAAAAACCACTTGAGTATGCTTAGGAAGAGATCATGTTTTGGCTTAAAATTGCCCTGATTTCAGGGGCACTTTCACGGCTGTAAACTATTTTAAAAATCACGATTTATCGATCGTAGCGATTCTGAATATTTGAAACTGATTCAATACTTATTTTCCACAGTATCGGTACTATCTTCTCAATCTCCTCTCTCAAACAGCGAGTTGTTAAACACACACTGCTGCAGTGCCCCCACCTTCTGTCACTCACTCACTCACAGTGCTGTCTTCCTCATCACTCGCCTTATTTGCTCTGGTTGCATATAGGCTTTTGCAGCATGGTTTTGTTTTGTCCTTTCTTGCACTTTATTGCATTTTGAATGTGTGACAATCTCAGACCTTTAACATGTGCACCACAGCAGGGATAATATTTTAATTGCTGTAAAAGTTTTAATTTATTGTTACTTAATTTATTGTTTATTGCTGTACAGTCATTCTGCTGTTCTCTGCTACTAACCAAGAAGAGAAATAAAAGTTGTCATTGTCATGTTATAGTCTTATATGAATTTTTTTTTTTTTTTTTTTTTTTTTTTAAATAAAAAATTTTAAATTGTATACCCTTTTTCCTGTGGTATGGAACATGGTATTGGATATCGATACTTTTCAAGGTATTGTATTAAGTTAGAAATTCCAGTATTGTGACAACACTACTGGCAAGTGGCAACACAGTAGTGTCTTGAACAAAAACATCCACTTTTTTTGGCACTACCCCTGCTGGAAAAACCGCAAAGGGTCGCTAAAAACAGCTACATTTGGTGGCTAAAAAGCTGCTGGAAACTCAGTGACAGGTTGCTACAAAACAACCAGTTTTGTTGTTTGTTGGTCTCTAACAGTGGCTTGGCAAACATCTTACTCACAGCTGATAAAGCATCCACTATCCTCTTCACCTCATAGCGAAATAATATCAGTATATATACTACATCACGAAATGTTGATATGACTCATATAAAACATACAAACGTAACATATGCATTGTTTACAGGGATGTACAACGGCAACATTTTATTTTGGTGAGGTTATCCTGTGTGGTGGTGTGCATGTCTCCAGTGGGTTGCAGAGATTTAGACAGTTTGAAACTTTGAACTCACATCTTGAAATTATACTTCTGAACTCTTAAATACTGAACTCAAGAGTTCCAACCTGATGTTTATTGTAGCTACACTAGAAACACTTTCTTTCTTTATCCTGTTTTGTGTTTATGAATTAAGAAGCACAGGTGTTAGTAACACTGTTAACAATGGCTCTTCACTGTCCCAGTAAGCCAGGCCCCTGGAACTGACTGTTTATGTGGAATGCAGCCAAGCTGTTGAATACACCTGAGATTTTACAGCTTTGACGTGAATACCGTTTAACAGGATATAGTAACTGTAATGGTGTCTGTGAGTTTATCTGTCTGTAATTGCTGTGAACATGTAGTGTAATATGTTATTGAGAAAAAAAAAGTTAATCAAGAATACCATGATAGAAACTTGATACTTAACTGACAATTTGGAATCAATGATAGTGTCAGATTTTTTTAGGTTTTGGGTACATGAGCTGTATGAAATGGCAAAATAATTCAAATGTGTGTTGGTTTCTGTTAGCCACATTATTACCTTCATTAGCACAAGGGTTATGTTATAACATTAATGTCAGTTTGATTATTGCTCATGTATAGAAAATGAAAGCTTTTAGAGGGTGAATTGAGTTTTAAAGTCTTAATAAGTTGCCTGTGTTTTGAGTGAATGACTCATTGTAATAATGGCTGTTTCCTCAGGCTTGTGGATGACCGCTGTGTGGTACAACCAGACACGGGCGACCTCAACAACCCACCCAAGAAATTCAGAGGTAAGGCCTCAAAATCTTTGCCTCCAACTTAATGATATGTTGGTCATGTGGTATAGGTCAGGGTGTCCGGCAGTTTAAGTGTATTATGTCAAACATGATCTTTTTACTTATTGTCTATTTTCGAGCGTGATCTTTGGTGTTCTCTCAGACAGGTCAGCTGTAGTTTAGCAGTTGGAGAAGCAGGTGTGCATTTGATTCCCCCAGAGAAAAAACAGAGTTTGGAGAGTAAATGAAGTGTAAAAGAAAAAGAAAAGAAAAACGCTTCACATTAACTTTGCTTCTTCAAACTAATCCAGCAGTTTCATGGTACTTTTACAAAAGGTCCCCACCAAGTATGAGCTAAAGGAATTCTCATCTGCTGAGGGCATTGCTGCCTATTCCAACAAAGACATTTTTGAAAAACACACACAATAGAAGCCTTTAGTGCATCAGTATTTGGTCAAACCATCCAAATCAAGGCTGCACAAGTATATAGACAGACACTGGCTTGTGCCAGAGCTTTTAATTTGGCCGCACATGTTGTAGATGGTTGCAAGTTTTATGGGGCATTTGTGTTACAGGAGTATATATTTAAATACATTCATAATTCTGTACCAATAGTGCTGTTATGTCTACTCATTAGTAACAGTGGAGTAAGCTCCAGGTAAGAACCCCTTTTGCCTTCAGAGCTGCTTCAGTTCTTAAAGGCATTATTTTTGCACGCAGTGATTTTGAAACCATACATTCATGCTGTGACCTTCCTCCTCAACCAAAAGGTGCTTCATTAGAGCTCCAGAGTGTGACGATTTTGTTGCACACGTTATTAAAAATCTGTCAAGTGTGACTGAACATTTTCATTGGTTACACCGGTGTGCTTGACATTTATTACATTGATGCACGTAATGTGGAACCAAGTTCTGCTCAAAAACTTTTAGCTGTACGCTGTTAGCAACATGTGTCAAGGTTAGCATAACAAGCTGATTGGCATTCCAGTCACACTGCGGGTTCCTAGTACGCTACAGCAAAAAGGCAAGTTGTGTGTAAGATGAGGACGGTGTGTCAGGAAAGTGTTTGTGTAGTGTTTGTACGGTGTTTGAAATGTTTCTTATTTTTATAATAAAAAAAATTGAACAAAAATGTAAATGCAACACTTTTTTGCTCACATTTTTCACAGGTTTAAGTTAAAGAGCTAAGACTTTTTTATGCACTCAATAGATGCATTTCTCTTGAGTTTTGGTTGCAAATTTTCTCAACTCTGTGTTAGTGAGCGGTTCTCCTGTTTCCAAGATAATCCATCCACCTGACAGGTGTGACATATCCATTTGGTGATGAAACAGCATCATTACTACACAGGGCTTTCTTGTGATGGTCACAATAAAAGGCCACTCTAAATGTGCAGTTTGATCACAAAACACAATGCCTCAGATGTCCCAAATTTTGGGGAGCGTGCCATTGGCATGCTGACTGCTGTCCACTTAATGTTCATTTCACCACCACAAGCCGTCCCCAATATTGTCTCTGTGAATTTGGCTGTACATCCAACCTGCCACACAACCGCAAACCACGTATAGCCACACCAGCCTTGGACCTGCACATCCAGCATCTTCACCTGTAGGATCACCTGAGGCCAGCCACCTGCACAGCTGATGCAGTAATTGGTGCAGTAATTGCGCCTTGTCCTCACCAGGGTCTTGACCTAACAGCAGTTTGTCATCGTAACTGACTTGAGTAGCCAACTACTCACTGTCAATGGTGTGTGGCACTTAAGAAAAGTGTTCTTGTCACAGATGAATCCTGGTTTACACTATGCATGGCAAATGGCAGCCGGCATGTATGGTGTCATGTGGGTGAGTGGTTTGCTAGTGCCAACATTGTGAACAGAGTGCCCCATGGTGGTGGTTGGGTTCTGGTATAGGCTGGCAAAAGCTACGGACAAAGAACACAGGTGCATTTTATTGATGGCAGTCTGAATGCACAGAGGTACAGTGACAAGATCTTGAGACCCACTATCACGCCATTTGTCTGCAACTGTGACCTGACGTTGCAGCATGATAATGCACGGCCCCATGTTGCAAGGTTCTTTACACAATTCCTGGAAGCTGGAAACATCCCAGTTCTTGCATGGCCTGCACACTCACCAGACACGTCACCCACTGAGCATGTTTGGGATGCTTTTTTTCCCCCAATTCCTGCTAATATTCAGTGACTTCACACAGTCATTGAAGACCAACATTCTACCAGCCACAACCAAAAACCTGATGAACTGTGAAAGAGATGTGTCGCACTGCAAGAGGCAAATGACGGTCACATCAGATACTGACTCATTCTTTGGGGTATCTGTGACCAGAAAATGAAGTGCTAGTCATGTGAAACCGTAATAAAGACAGAACTGCACATTTAGAGTGGCCTTTGATTGTGACTATACCAATGCACACCTGTGTAGTAATGATGCTGTTTAATCAGCAACTTGATATGTCACACCTGTCAGGTGGATGGATTATCTTGGAAAAGGGGAAGTGCTCACTCACACAGATTTTAACAAATTTACGACCAAAATTTGAGAAAAAATGATCTGAGTACATAAAAAGTCTTTGTTCAGTATATGAGAAGAAATGAACCCTTACATTTATTGTATTCTGGTTGCACAGAACTTGCACTGGTACGTGACTCCTAGGGATATGAACAGCACCGTGACTTCGGTTTACTCTTACACTTCTAGTTAAGGAAATACCGATGTGTATGGGAACTGACAAAAAAGGTGATGCTTAAAATGTATCGTTGTGCACAAAAGCAGTGGTGAAAGATTTGTGTGCATCTACATTCTGTGCTGATATGCACCTCTATAAAAAAAAAAAAAAAAAAAAGGGTTACGTCCACCAGTGCATCCATGTCTGGAGCCTTGTTCACTGCACAAAAGCATTGGATTAAAATAAAGTCACTTTTGTATTCCTGAAACCACTTAGAGATGGCATTGGTTATATTGGCACATCATCTGATTGGAAGCAATTATTTAATTGAATAATTGATTTGCCTTCAGACATGCTGCTTATTAGGAAAGAAAGGGCCTGGTGAAACATTTGGCATATGCACACTATTCCATGACCAACAGCTGTGTGTTGTACACAAGACAGGATAGATACATAAACTTGTCCAGTTTTTATGGCAAATTCTGACCCTGCCATTAGTCTGTAATAGAAATTGTTGATCATCTGAAAGGTAATAGCTAATGTAGTAGCTAATGAATGAATCAAATTGGCTGCCACTTTCTAGCAAATCATTTGTAGATGTTTTGGCAGGTATCTGAGGGAAGTTTTTCGTTAATTAGTTAAGACTGCCAGTGTCACTTTCATTTCCTATGAACAGTGTGCTTTCCAAATTGATTAAATGCAATTTTTACACATGGTAAGACTTCATGTAACATGTCCCTGTCATTGTCATAGTTGGTGCACTCTTGAGTGTCATCCTTAAATGATGATAATCACGAAGAGGATGATGCACTGACTGTAGAGGACTGTATTCTGTTTTAACACAATTTGTTATCATTTAACATTTCTTTACATATTATTTGGGTTGGTCTTCAAAAAGCTAAAAGCTGAAAAGAGTTGGTGGACCTTCATTGAATCTCTGAAACAGAATGATGCTGTCTGAAGCCATTCGTGACTGAAAATGGAGATTATACTAAATGCTGTTGGCTGTTTGACTTAAAAGGACCAAAAAAGTGAATGACTTAGAAGAGAAGCCTTTTTCGACAGCATGCTGTTTGACATTGTTGGTTTATATCAGTTGCATGCATGTGGAAACTCCTTATAGTCCCCTCTTGAGAATTTGCAGTAAAATTTTGATATAAAAAATTTCTTTAAAATGGGTCAGTCAGAATACGTTTGTATAAACAAATGAACAGAGTTAAGAATTTGATTACTATCATTAGTACCACCCACAGCAAAGCGGGAACCAACCTGGTGTGCCACTGGCAATGTCTTTGCCAACTCAGCAGGGAACAAAGTAATTCATCAAAAAAAATTATCACCAAAGCAAACAAAAATCGTTTTCCCTACTATTCAGCGTTCAAATCTAGTTTCACACTGCCAGCAGGAGTTTGTAGTTGCATCGCAAACAGCAGTCAACATTTATGAGCGCTGCTCCATGGGCCTCTACCTGTGTGCCTGAAAGATTGTTCTGTATGGCGACTACATTTACACCGATGAAATGTGAGGAAACGCCACAGCACAGTGGTGCAGTGGTTTGCATAGTCGCCTCACAGCAAGGTGTTTGAACCCTATGGTGGGGGAGCCTTTCTGTGTGAGGTTTGCGTGTTCTTTCCTTTTCACCGTGGGTATTATTCGGGTACTCTGGCTTCCTCCCACAGTCCAAAGACATGCAGGATCATTGGTGACTCTAAATTGCCCATAGGTGTGAATGTGAGTTTGAATGTTTTTTTGTCTCTGTTTGTTAGCCCTCTGATAGTCTGGTGACCTGTCCAGGGTGTACCCTGCCTCTCGGCCAGTGACAGCTGGGATAGGCTCCACGACACCCACGACCACTAACAGGATAAGCGGTTACAGAAAATGAATGAATGAATGACTATGTAGCAATTAGGCTGTGATTCATTAAGAACTGGCTTTTTCATTCATATTATTATTAGAATTCCTAGAATATGTTGCTTGTAAAAAAGTGTTTGCCTGAGCCAGTTGAAATCATGGTACACATGCATGTGTGAACACATGATCGTATGGTACCACCACCGCTCCATTTTGAGTCAGGAAAATCCCTGAGATAGACATTTTTATTTTTTTGTCTTAGGGTGAAAAGTTTCCCAACCACATGGCAGACATTTTCAGATTTCTATCAAGACTGTTTTTTTGTTGTTGTTGTCTAGGAATAAGTAATAGCCGTGTAACTACCACATGCAGTGTTTTGATATGTAGTTTCAGGCAGAATGCCGGGCGGAGTTAAGTACCAAGCCCATGTCAGCAACCTGCCATTACATCTTAACATCTAATAACAGGCTCTAACCTGACAGAGCACAGATTAGCTACCAGCGAGCAACTAAAAATACACTATCTTTTGTTTTGTGAAGACCAAGAGCAGTTCTATTGTTGAGTTGTTTCAGCTCTCCTTACCCATTAAACTATTGTCTTCCATGATGCATGTATTGCTTTTACTTTGGACTAATTACAATCTAAATGAATGGCTTCTTGAGGCATGGTGACCTGCTAGTATGAAAGCTGGTTAGGTTGACAAGTTTGACTCATTGCTTGATTAAGTGCCATGCTTATTTACAGACAATGAAAGAATGTCAGCTGCTTTATTTTTCCCTTGCGACACTGGTTCTACACATGGCCCATTCACAAACCTTTTTAACAAGTGTGTCCGAGCTGGGACCAGTTAGCCAAAGAGTTCTGAAGTTGTTTCATTCGAAGAGTTTCAGAGTCCCAATGAGGTAAAACACTGGTATACCTCAAGCTACAGCAAAGATTTCAATAAAGTCTGAAAAGCTAAAAGTCCCATATTGGGACACCATTTCATCTTGGGAGGTCTTTACTCCACATTGGGAACCAATGCCAATGGTCTGTAGGTGCAAATAACCATCAGCCACCTGATGTTGTTAGCCAGTAACATTTATACAGGTTTTAAAGGTCCAGTTTGTAGGATTTAGATTAGAAGCATATATTGGAAGAAATTAAATATAACATGCATAATTATGTTTTCATTAGTGTATAATCATCTGAAAATGTGTTTTCTTAGAATGAGCTGTTTACATCAATATACCAAGCAGGTCATCTTCCACACAGTCTGCCATGTTTTTTCTACAGTAGCCCAGAACAGACAAACCAAACACTGGCTCTGGATAGGGGCATTCAGCCTCAGTAGTTCTCCTACATGCTTGGCACACGGGAGAAGTTTCAGTTCTGCACCATCACTGCTACTAAATTCTACATACTGGACCTTTAAGATCTCTATAAATACACATGTGATGGATGGTAAATGTGAAGTGTCCTATGTACAGCATGCACCACTTTAGCACAGGTGAAAGGGAGGAAAGCAATAGACCGAATCACAGTGTTTCTGTACAGAAACTTCTGTGTAGAACCCCCCCGCATCATGTACATAAAATGAAAGGGAGCTGAGCAAACGCTGTCTTTACTGATTACTTTTTGGCCACCTAAAATCAAAATCAGTAGTTTAAGTGTAAGCTATATTTGGAATGCTTTCAGCACTTAACCTTCTCTACAGGTAACTGAAGCTGTAATCTTAAGGCCACGAGACGCCATTAACAAAAAAAAAAAAAGTAATTAACTATCATTGTCTATCACTGCCTCCATTGTTTAGTATGTAAGGTGAAGTGGAAAAAATATTCCAAATATAGTGTACACTTAAACTGATCTTTCTTTTGGGTGGGTCTTTTTAGGTAGGTTAAAATACGTTTTGCCGCGGCCCCCATGTTCATAGCAGTACATTGTTTAACTTATGTGCCTGGTGCTAACAAAGCAACACATTATATACAGTAAGCACAGCAGCAATGTCAAATGGATTTGACCATCGTGTTGACCAATATATATTTAAAGGTTACAGTTACGGCTGAAAATGACAATAACAATAAACATGTTTGCCGTCTCCCCAAAAGTGGTTTTCCCTTGTTGGGAATCTATCAGAAAAGTGCTAAACTGCATGGTAATTGTTTAGGCTGTATTTTGTATTTTTGTAGTGTTTTTAGTAGAGTGCAGCACATTTTAATGTGTTTCCACACTTAACAGTTTGTTAAGGTCCATTTCAACACCACCAGAGAGCTGACTGCATTGCATTGCATTATTTCTCACAGCTGTCTCTATTTTTCTGGTTACTCTATGTATATCTGGAAATGGTGATTTGTAATGAGACAGCTGCTGTGTCAGTTTGTTGTGACAGTATGCCAGCGTGTGCCCTGTTCATATGATTTTGCAGCTCCAGTAAGTATATGCTGCTAGTTGGCTCACAGCAGGTGCAGAGTATGGCTGTTCATCAGAAGTGGGATTATTACACATGGATTCTTCCTAGAACTGACACAACAGTTACATGACTGCTGGACTACAAGACAGCCTTATTGTTTGAATTGCACACTGTGCCCTGCTGGATCTTAATCAATTCATGACCAAAAGAGGTGTAAACACCATTATTTTAAACAATCTTAGAATGAGTTCATTCATAAATAAGATGCATTTCCTTGTTCTCTCAAATTGATGATCTGCCTTACAGAATTTGCTTTAAACCTACCATAAGGTAGGTTTTGTCTTTCTTACTAAGCCAGCCACTTAAATCAAGACAAAAAAGAAGGTAATACACTGCAGAGCACAAAATTACTTTACTTTTGAACTAACTGAGTCAGCATGCACACTTTTCTGGGCCATATTAAGTAGGGATGCACAATAACATTGGCATGCCCTGGTATTGGTATCAGCTTTCAAAAACGAACCAGCCAACATGCTTTTTCGTATTTAGCACAATGAATGAATATTACATACATTGGAAAGTATTGTATTTCATGTCTCTATCTGCTGGCGGGCCATCACAATAAGGGTATTCATGCATAATATGATGTCAGTTTCACCACAGTAGAGACTTGATGGTTAGTAAAATTAGGGTTTGGTATCGAAATTCGGTACTTTTGTACTTGGTACCGATTCACATCGGTACTACCCAGTACTGATTCACTTAAAATGAATTGGTGCCAAATTTCGGTACCTGAGGTGGAGGTGGAGTGAGAGCGCATGACTTGCACCTCAGACTCAGCAACAATGGCGACAAAAAAAAAAAAAAATGTGCAGACAAAAGTTAACGTGCAGCACTGTTCCTAAATGTTCTCAATAAAATGTTGAAACTGAGAAGTTTAGACTATGGGCCCGAACGACGCATAGTGTGTCCAAATTCACACCCGTTCTTCTCTGTGGATCTTCTCCGCCAAAGTGTGTCATAGCAAGAAGCCACGCATATCACCTGAAACGGCAGCTTTCCGACAAGGCTAAGCACTTGTCGGTAATCCAGTGTTTTCACAGCGAAAAAAATTGATAAAGTTACAATAAAATGATGTATAACAGAGCTTTCATACAGCTTTGCACACACATTACTGTTGGATGGATTACTCGTGAACGCAGGCTTGCACAGAAATGCCACGCATGTTACATGAAAGTGCAGGACCACACACATCATTGTGCGTCATCCCATCACGCTATAAATCCAGATTGATTGTCTACAAAATAAAAACCTGACGAATTTCTTTACAATCCATGATACAGATCTTGTTATCAGTCACTTCATATAGTGAGGAATATTGTATCTTACCACGTCTTAGGCTTGAGTGTGTTTCTCCCTGTCTATCCACATTTGTAGTCCGGCTTTCAAGATGCAAATATCTCCATATTGTCCAGTTGACACTCCATCAAACTTTGTATGACAAGACAAGCGCACTTCACCTTTGCGCACCCAGACAACTGCAGCCTAATTATGCATGCTGACAGGGCTGTAGTCACCATAAACATTGAGGGGGACACGTCCCCCCCACCAATGCCCAAAATGCCCCTCCAATATATAACTGAAACTGAAAAACAAATATTATCTTGGAGGACATCATTGCACTGGGTTGACTATTTTTCTATGGTCTTAGATGTAAATATTGCATGTTTCTTTCAGATAAAACACATTTTTGACTTGTGAATGAGTCAATGGAATTTCTTGCAATAATGAAAAAATGCTGGCAATCATGTCCGCCTGGTACAAACCACATGTTTTGGACAACTGTGAAGTGTCAGAATGTCCCACCATCATGGTTCTTACATTGCCAGATTCCAGAGAGTCTCCCCTCTTCAGATATGGTAGAATATGTCTTTTTCCAACTTGCTATGCTGAGATACATGTAAAAATGTAAGAATTTAGGCACACAGATTTGTTTTTTCATTGATATAAAAATTAATATAAAATACAGGCACATAGAAGGACATGGAATGAGGGCAAGTTTGTTTAGCCCAGATTGTCCTGAAAAAACACAAGATATAGCATGTGTATGTAGCCTTTATAATGACTGTGATATGAGCTTAAAAGTAAAGGCAGTAAAAATACCCCAAAAAGGCCTAGGGCCCATAGGGTTAAAAAGTACTGAAATAAGGTACCGGTACCGAATTCCAGATACCGGTACCAGTACCGTATCGGTTCAATTATGAACGGTACCCAACCCTAAGTAAATTTAGGGAGGGAAAGAAGTGTATATATCTATCAGTATCGGTTGTCAGTCAAGTGAGCTGTTACATATTGGCATATCGGACATTGGCAAAAAATCCAACATCGTGCATCCCTAATATTAGGTTTCATGCAAGAGTGTAATTTTCACAACCACTCAGTGGACGGCATCTTCTTAGAACTGCTCATGCCACTAAAATTAAATCTTAAGTGACAAGACTGGATTGTTCTTAATGGTGTACTTTTTGTGTGCTTATTACACACACACACACGTGCACACGCACACACGCAAGCACGCGACATACTGGTCTGAGGCACTGAGAAAGAGGCATGTTGGCTGCGATTCAAATCATTATTTTTTCTTTGTTGATTTGAGACGAATGTGTGACTTTATGGCCCAATTATTCTGAAATTTTAGTTTAATTTAATACTGCACATTTTAGGGCTTTGACTTTGCTAATTCACACCTGCTGCTGTTTTTGTTGCTCTCATTTTTCTTTGCATTGGTTGTCCTGATTTTGAAGACTATTACCCTGCAGACCTTAAAGATTCAGCATTTTTTTTGACTCACGCACCAGTGTGCCAGTTTTCAACACAGTTGACTTGAACTCATGAACCTCTGGTAGTTGCCTAATATTGCTTTGAAAATGGCTAACTGATTTTACCAGTTCATGTAGAAAGACACTGGGTACGTCCCAAGTCTCTTAATTTTATACTGCTAACTCCTAACTCCTTACTTGAACCGGAAGTCATTTGAGGTCCGCCATCTTTAAGGCCGTCTCATGTCTCTTATTCCCGCCAGTAAGGAGTTAGCATTAGGAGTTAGGAGGGATCTGTTAGATGCGATGAGTAAGGTAACACGAGAGGTTCCTAACAGGAAGTCTTTTTCAGCTTGAGGCCCTGACGTATAAATACCCACCCCTTACATCTGGCTCATTTGAACGAGATGGCGGAGAAACAGCGCAAGTGTACCCGTTACATGCATTCTTTGCAATGAAACGCTGTAATTCACATGCCTACGTGACTACAAAGAGTAACATTAATGATATTTCGTGCAAGACTGTCATGTTGTAATTAAGTTTATTTCATTCACAACCGGTTGTGTTGTTCAGCGGACTGTTGGTGATGTGTGGCTGTTAAATGTGCAGCTGCTTATGTCCAGAACCACACACACACACACACACACACACACACACACACACACACACACAAACACATTTGCCCATCATTAATTGTCCTGCATGTCATGTGAGTGGAATAATGTTTAATAGCTTGTAGGTAATATTAATTATTAATATTAATATTAATATTAATTAATATTATTACTTTCATTAATGCTGTTGTAAGCTACTGTCATTACCGTCTGTCCTACATCCCTCTCTCTCTCTGTGTCTCTCTCTCTGTTTCTCTCTCTCTCTGTCTCTCTTTCTGTCTCATTGTGTCATACGGATTACTGTTAATTTATTATGCTGATCTGTTCTGTACGACATCTATTGCACGTCTGTCCGTCCTGGAAGAGGGATCCCTCCTCAGTTGCTCTTCCTGAGGTTTCTACCGTTTTTTTTTCCCCGTTAAAGGGGTTTTTTTGGGGGGAGTTTTTCCTGATCCGCTGTGAGGGTCCTAAGGACAGAGGGATGTCGTATGCTGTAAAGCCCTGTGAGGCAAATTGTGATTTGTGATATTGGGCTTTATAAATAAAACTGAATTGATTGAGGTAGACTGACGGGTCTGATATGTCTTATTCACTCAGCAGCTGACTTGTTGAATGATGGCGAGTGGATTTAATAATAGTGATAATAATGATGATGATAATAATAATGATAATGATGCTCATCACAGTGACAGTGGCAGGGCTACAGACTGTTCTTTAATTGCGACAAACTTCGGTAAATGACTGAGTAACAATGGTAATACATGCAAAAGTGTATGACCAAAGTCATGACGGTGGGGGGTGGGGGTTACGGCTTTGATCAGGAAATATAATGTGACTTGGGCCGTCTCATGTCTCTTAATCAGCAATCCTCGCTCCTCACTCCTAACTCCTGACTCCTTGCATGTTTTCCTAAGTGGGGGGGACTAAACAGTTAGGTAAGGTGGCTAGGTAAGGTGGTTAGCAGTAATTTTAAGGGAATTGGGACGTACCCACAGAGTAGCACCAGTCATCAGATAAGGTACCCAACAATAGAGCCAACCATCCCCTAAATCATTTTTTTTTGGGCTGAGGTTCCAGATGTGTTGCTAATAAATGCCAGGATACCAGGATGACCATATCATACATGTTCTACCAAGACTGAGGCACTAAAGGTACGAATGCAAGCTGTTACTCACTGTTAGCTGCTGCTAGCTGTACTGACATCATGTATTTAGAGGCCTATGTGCCAGTTTTCTATACTGGCAAGAGTTCTGTAGATTGGGTGAACAGCAGATAGGTTATACTGTTTTATGGATTTAAACAGCACACTGCCTTTCCTTTTGGGCATGCAAAGAGCAGCTTCACTTGTCTGTTTCTAACTGAGCTATTCAAATCATATTCAAACTGTGGCTTCACACTATAAAACAGCAGTAACAGCAGAGGCACCCAGAATAAGCTAAATGTGCTTTTGACAAGTCACCCATGACTATGCAAAAGCAAAAGGAGAACTTATACTACTTCAGATATGCAACCCCTCAAAAAAAGTAAAATGCATGGTGCAACATGTTGCACTGTTTCTGTTATTTGGTTGTGTTGATTATTATTGTAATGAAAATAGTATTATAACATAGTTTCCACATTACATATTATGGCACATTTAGACATTGACACTTAAATTACAGATCATTGATGAGTAAAGTCAGCATTCAAATGATTTATAGGTAATATGAGGACATGTCTAACTCCACCACAGGTTGCGGCTCTTCACTTTTGTGGGGGTGCTGGAGGGGTCATGGGAGTTTGTCCATCCAGTTTACATGTGCTTTGTGGACTTTGAAAAGGTTTATGACCATGTACCCCATGGAGTCCTGTCGGGGTTACCCGGGCCGATGCTACAAGCCATGCTGTCCTTGCATAACCAAAGTAAACGCTGTGTCTGTATACTCACCACAAAGTCAAACAGGTTTTCAATGGGTGCTGGTCTTGTCACAGATTCTGTTTGTGATATTCATGGAGGATCTCAAGACACAGCTGGGGGAGGATAGTGTCCCATGTGTCTCTGCATTTTGCAAATGATGTGGTTCTGTTGGCTTCATCAGTCTGTAACCTCAAGCACACACTGGGGTGGCTTGCAGTCGAGTGTGAAGATGCTGAGCTGAGAGTCAATACCTCCAAGGCCAGAAAAAGGTGGATTGCTCCTCCTGGGTTGGGATTGAGTTATTGCCTCAAGCAAAGGTATCTTGTTCAGGAGAGGATAAAATGAAGCATGAGACTGACAGGTTAATAGGTGCAGCTTTAGAGCTGCTGCAGGCAAGGTTCCAGTCTGCTCTTGATTTACCGGTCCATCTACACCCAAACCCTCATCTATTATCATGAACTTTGGGTACTGACGGAAAGAATTATATAATGGATAGCTAAATGAGGGTGGCAGGGCTCAGCCTTAGAGATAGGGTGAGAAAAGCTCTGACATCCAGAGGGAGCTCGGAGTAGAACTGCTGCTCCTTCACATCGAAAGGGGCCGGTTGGGGTGGTTCGGGCTTGTGGTCTGGATGCTTCTTGCTTACTGTCCATTCAAGGTTTTCTGGGCATGTCCATCTGGTAGGAGGCTCTGAGGTCGACCCAGAACATGCTGGATGGATTACATATCTCATCTGGCCTGGGAACACCCCGGTATCCCCCAGGAGGAGCTGGAAAGTGTTCCTTGGGAGAGGGACATTTGGAATGCTTTGCCTGCGGTCCCTGCAGCCTGGCCCCGGATAAGTGTAAGATAATGGATGGCTATATCACAGGGAGCTGTAGAACAGCATATCTCACCTTTCTTATGTCTCTCTGATCTGAGTGGTTATACATAGATTGCAGTGTATATGTGTGTGTGTGTGTGTGTGTGTATATTTTTATATACTCAAACACAGGTTGTTTGCATGCTGATGCTTTGGTAAAGATTAGTTTGTCTACATGTATCCACAAAGAGTGGAGGAGACCTTTACACATCTCTGTGTGCAAAATAAAATCATCACTTAGTGGGCAGTAATATAACTTTGGCTTGATGTTGTCACACATGTTCCATTTGGTAAATGTGTGGCAACATCAAGCCAAAGTTATATTACTGTTCCATTGTAAATAATATAAAAATAATATAGACACATGTGGGCGGCACGGTGGTGTGGTGGTTAGCACTCTCGCCTCACAGCAAGAGGGTTGCCGGTTCGATCCCGGATGTGGGAGCCCTTCTGTGCGGAGTTTGCATGTTCTCCCCGTGTCAGCGTGGGTTCTCTCCGGGCACTCCGGCTTCCTCCCACAGTCCAAAGACATGCAGATTGGCGACTAGGTTAATTGATAACTCTAAATTGTCCATAGGTGTGAATGTGAGTGTGAATGGTTGTCTGTTGTCTGGCGACCTGTACCCTGCCTCTCGCCCGATGTCAGCTGGGATAGGCTCCAGCCCCCCCCCGCGACCCTCAAGAGGATGAAGCGGTTAGAAGATGAATGAATGAATGAATGAATAGACAGACACATGTTGGATTAGGATGCACATTGTCAGTTGTGCTGTGTACTGCATCTTGATTGTGTTTCAGACTGTGTTTGTATTGTGTCTTGGGAACTTTGCAGGAGTGCTGTGTATGATTTTTATGCTGATTTAGTGCAGGATGTAAACTTCAAGATGTTTTTAAGCAATACTTACTTAATAATACAATACACATAAAATACAAGATAAGGATATTTCTCTTATATTAAGTGGTTCTAATGACAACCATTGACATCAGGTTTTGTGGACTTTTCAGAATAATCAGGAAATTGTTTTTAGTAAAAGACACTCTGGTCTTACATGTGCAAAACAACACGTGCCCTCTTGTGGGTGCCTGAGGATTAACATAGAAGCAGTGTTGTTTGGTCATAATTTTGTGAGCATATGACTGTTTGGAACATATGAAGCATATTGTTACAAAGTGGGAAGGTGAATTATGGTGCAGGAATGTTTTGCCTTTTTTAAACTGTGAAAGCCCAGTTGAAATTATGTGTTACTGCTTTGAGTCCAAGATTACCACTGTCTCTGTTCACTGTGAAGGAACAAACGACAAACTTTAAACTGTCTCTGAAGACTACTGTTAGTAGTCAGATTCAAACTCTAAAGCTTGTATTCTTCAGTTAAGTATTTCTGAGGTGGAGAGGTTTGTTTATTATTTGTGGGACAATCTCTGTTCTAAAGTATAACATTTTCTCATACCAGTAGAGCTTTTTCATAGCAGACGATCAGACTTGTCATATACAGGTGTAACTAATACCATCAGTGATGACTGCCCTCTGTTTATTTGTCACAAAACCCTGCCATTCTTTGTGTGACACTGACTCACTGGCAGGCCTGGAATTTCGTCATTTTAGGGACAGTGCCACATGGCCTTTCACGTTGTCAATTTTTTGAGGGCACAAAGGCCAAAAGCCAGGGCAGCGAGGCCATACAGTAAAACAATGATTTTAAGTCCACGTCCATAATGAATTTAAGGACTAAGGATGTATAACTATCTGTGAAATGAATAAATAAAATGAGCTCAAGTAATAATATTGAGTATAATAAGTAATAATTTGATTTATTTAATAGCACTAAACCCAATGTGTTTTAAATATAGAACAACCAGGTTTATGTATTTATAAGCAAACAATCTTAAATATAAGGTCTAAATATTTTTTGAGTGTACATGATAAACTGATTCACTGAACAAGACTGGCTTACAGTTATTTTTGATGTGTTGTTAGATAGCTAACAAACAAACAAACTACTGCAGAGCTATTCAAATACTGTTTCAACTGGGCCGCATTTCAAAACCTGATCATGTTGGTGGGCCACATTTTTAGCAGCGAGCAACCGATCCACTTTTTTTTTTTTTGCATACATATATATATTTATACACACAGGCATGGCCCTCCTCAACATGATGCAGAAACAGACTAAAAGAGAGCTATCAATGCACAGAAGCATAATAAGTGACATTAACAGTATCTAATAACACACACACACACTATCTCTCGACCAGCATCTCCCTCTCTCCTCTCCTCCACACACACATGCACACACCTCACCTCCTGATGTTTTCCTTATAGGTCAGCTACACAGGTTATAGTTTTATACAGTCCATGGCAGCAACAGTTATGTTTACAACAACAGAGTCACAATTTAAAACCCAGTAATATCTCATTGGAATATAAATATACCTCCTAACATCACAATACTGAGTGAAGAAAGTCACGTTTTCTCAGGATGAAGACAAACATCAGTATCAGTCATTCATCCTGCTCTCTGTCCCTCCTCTACTGAGGACACTCACTGTCTGCAGGTCGGCTGCCTCAGGTACATCTTCAGATAAAGTGTTAGCCTACAAACAGACAGCTTTCATTTTAGTTTGTCTTTAACACCTTGCTGTTAGCGCCGCGAGTGCGATGTGCTTGTGTCGATCGCGATCATAAATCATAATAGCGGTGAATGAGAGACTGCAGACCAAGCAGATTGAAATAGGCTTTCTACATGCTGATCACATGTATCACAAGTATTGGCTTGGCTGGTAGAGGTTTTATTGCAGTTACTCACAGTAACAAGCATAGTTGTCGTCAACTAGAGTAATCTTGAAGTTATATTCCCTTCATCTGCACCACGGCCTCTCTGCTGTTGAGTTTGTGTGTCTGTGTGTGTGAGCGCGCTGTGAGGGGTGACATGCAGAGAGCAGGAGAGAGGCTGCAGAATGATGATACATGAAACCCAAACTTTAAAAAGTAACGCAGATAATAGCAGAGCTTACTATTATTACGGTGTTGATTAAACTTGCCTTGGGTTGTTTGATACCGGGTCTTGGTACTGATCCCTGACAGGGCGTTAGACTGGTGTCAAACTGTCGTTACAGCCCGTCCAAGCGGTTCATGCCAGGCTCGAATCAAACCCCCCCACTGGTGATGTACGCATCGTCTCATTTGATGTTGCCCAATGACTCCAGAATGTCATCACATTATTTTTTTCTCAATAGACGCAGGTATCAAAGCAGTGTTGACAGGAAAGAGGCAGAGGAGAAAACCAGAAAATCACTTGGGGCAGTGTGGGCGGGGCATCAAGGCCACCGCGGCCTTAGGGCAGATATTTTTTTCAAGGGCACAGGGCCAAATGAGGAGGGCACGAGGGTCATGGCCCTCATGAAATTCCTGCCCTGCTCACTGGTATTGCTCACTGACTCTTAAGTGGAATGGAACCATTGTTAATGTTATTAGAGCAGATTTTCCTGTGATGACACATAACAGTGTTTCCCAAAGAATTAAGTCATATCTGTGGTGGTAGTTAATGGGGGTCGTCAGGCGTCTGATCCCAGAATGCCCTGACTCCCCGCTGGATTAGCAAACTTTCTGTTGCTGCCGTTACACAGGTTAGACCCAGCACTTCTGCTGGCCACCAGCCCACTGTGTCCCATGCCGCTGGGGTATGAATTTGAGTTGTTACAGTGAGGCTCTCTGCAGGACAGTTGGGTCTCAAGTGTCCAGAAAATGATTTATAAACTGTGGCTGTGTCTAAAATCACTCTATAAACCCTTTTCATAACAGACATTTTTACTTGTCACAGTAGGAAAAGTACAGGTGTAAATAATCGGGTGTCAGATGTCTGAATTCCATTTAGCTGCTTCAGTTTCAGGTTCCTGTATTGAGCATGCTGGCTCACTGTCACTCTCACTGGGACACTTGAATAGAACAGAGCCATCGTTGGTGTTATTAGTGACACCTGTGCTTTGCTGCTATGACAAGTCAAAATGTTTTCTCTGAGAAAGAACCATTGTTCACTCCTTCACTACTCCCGATATGGGAAACCTGTCCTCACTGACAAGTGTAGAGTCACAACTGCAATTTCACAACCATAAAATGCATCACATTAGACTGTGGGCTTGTAGGGTAAAAGTAGTATTCATACCATGGCATGAAACAGCCATGGTATGAAAAGTCAACATACAGAGTATTAATTCCACATTAAACATAAAACAAAGGACAGTAAGTAGTTTACTCTTTATTAAACAGAGGGTGATTCAGTTGTTCAGATTCAGTCACAGTCCTTAACTTCTGTACCTACAGGCTGGTCTACTCAGTTATATGTGTACCAGGTGTGTTGTAATGGCTGTGAGTTTGGTGTCAGAAGAAGATTGGATTTGTCTTTGTAAAGTTGGTTTAGCAGTTTAAACCAAGTTATACTGTGGACGACTACAACAAAAATAATGAATGCATAATACAGAGCTGCATTTGTTAGCTGACAGTTTAACAAATACATTAATTTACCTGCATTATTCACTTACCAGCCTTGTGCTATAAACGTCCTCTCTGCCAAATACTTTCCTGCCCATGAAATTTACATACGTCCCACTTTATCTTCTTTTTTTCTCCATAACCCCAATTCCTCATCCCTGTCAGACAGATGTTCTCCCAGTGCCCCATTTTCTCTGTTGGTCCTTGGCCTCCTCTCTTCCTGTCCTCCACTTCATGGCCCATGATGGCTAAACTCTGGAGACTCTTGTGTTGGCCACATTTCAGATGGAGGCAGCCACAGTAGCTATTTTTAACCCTGATTTTAGCTCATCAGGTTCCCTGTACCAGTTTGCATATACTTACCTTTACTGTATATGTATGAATACATTGGCGACTAATTAAGGACACAGTTTTAAGATATTCAAGTTCTACATAGTGATGTTTAGTAGTACAGTTTCCTACAGTGTTTACTTCCAGTTTAAACAGAGGAAGTAAAGCTACACAAGGACAAATTAGATTTCATTAACAAATTAAATATCTTTCTCTCTGTCTCCCCCCCCCCCCTCATCAACTGTCCTGTCTTTAAAGCAAAAATTCATTCATCTTCTAACCGCTTCATTCTCTTGAGGGTCGCGGGGGGGCTGGAGCCTATCCCAGCTTACATCGGGCGAGAGGCAGGGTACACCCTGGACAGGTCGCCAGACTATCGCAGGGCTGACACATAGAGACAAACAACCATTCACGCTCACATTCACACCTACGGACAATTTAGAGTTATCAATTAACCTAGTCCCCAATCTGCATGTCTTTGGACTGTGGGAGGAAGCCGGAGTGCCCGGAGAGAACCCACGCTGACACAGGGAGAACATGCAAACTCCACACAGAAGGGCTCCCACGCCCGGGATCGAACCAGCAACCCTCTTGCTGTGAGGCGAGAGTGCTAACCACCACACCACCGTGCCGCCCCCTAAAGCAAAAATATTACAAAAAAAAAAAAAAGTATTACAGTAAGCAAGACAGTGAGTTCTTCATCTTTACAAGATTGCCAACACACCTATCGCACTTTAAGGTTAGCAGAGATTCTTTCCCCCAAATATTGTAAATCAATATATTATTACTCGGCAGCTGAGCAGGTGAACCAGGAGGACTAAAGGCCCTATCTTACATCTGGTGCAAACCCACACACAGTGCAGCGCAACTATCATTGCTAGTTTTAGACAGATGAAGTTTTTATTTTAACTGCTAGCACACTCATGTTGTAAGTAGCTGCTGTACTTGTTCCCATCTGTGTGCCCATGGGCATGTAGGCTTTAAAATGATGACTGGTCAGGCTCATTGCTATTGTTAGGGAGCAGAAAGTGATTGTACCATTGACAGATATCTTGTATGAAGTCAATGGCAGAGTATTTTCCTGTTATTTAAAGGGCACATTATTCAGATAGTAAGACGAGACTACATAGACAGGCTCACAACATGTGTTCACTTTGCTAACACACAGTGATGCACAAATGGGTTGCAGGTGGGTAAAATAATTCATCATTAATAAGGGAAATATTAATTACATTCTGCCAAATGTGAACATACCAGAGTAGAGCTGCGGAGTGCTAAAACCTTACTATTTAAAACTGAACTGAAAGTGAAACTTATCTACGCTCTTTTTACTTGCTCTACAAGGCCGGGCTGAAGAGAGGCTGAGAGTTTGTAAACGGATGTTTTCATATCGTTTTTTTGTTGTCATTTATTGGCCCCCAATCAATTAATATATCAACATGTTTTCCATGGAGGCATGCACGAAAAACGTTTTCTTTAGGAATTGAAAGTAACACTGCATGACTTATTGGTTTACAAATGGTCATTTTGTGGGTGAAGTATTCCATGAATGTATTTACAGATATGTTTGTATTGGTGGAATTTGTTTTTGTTTTTGCAGTTTTGTTTATTAATGTTATTTTATGTTTGTAGAAGGTGTTTTATACTTACAGATTACACATTTACTATATGACTAATATTACCGGTGGACCGATTTTCCCAAAATGTTGCTATAGTCTTTTGAGTTGCGTTTCTTTAACATGAGGTCAGGCAGTCTGGTATTTTGTTCAGAACAGTAAATGATGAGGTTTGGTTTTTCTCTTGTCTTCTTTCCACAGACTGCCTTTTCAAACTGTGTCCCATGAACAGATACTCAGCACAGAAACAGTTCTGGAAGGCGGCAAAACCTGGAGGCAACAGCACTACTGACACAGTCCTCCTCACCAAACTCCATGTAAGTGTCCTCTTTACCTCAGTTTGTCTGCTCTTTGACTTTTGTCATGGTGAAAATAATGGATTGGTGTAGCAGTGACATTAAGCTACAGCCTTGTATTTATGAGAAATGCGTTTGTAGCATCATTCTTTCCAGAAATAGTATTAAACGCCTTCTGTTTCTGCTTGAGCATCTGTGCTCCCTGCTCTGTGTTTCAGCATGCTGCTGACCTGGAGAAGAAGCAGAATGAGTCTGAAAACCGCAAGCTGCTGGGAACAGTCATCCAGTATGGAAATGTCATTCAGGTGTGTTCAGGAACCTATGAGATAAGGTGCTTCGGTTAATAGATCTGCAGCAACGTTTAGCACTATATATGACACTGTGTGCTTGATAATGTTGACTGTAATTATGTTGTAATCGGAGAGCAGTTTTAAATAACTGCTACAGCACAAAGGTGTGCTGTAAAGTTGTCTATTGTAATGTCTTAACTCGCTCTGCATATTGCCCTGAAATAGTTTGCACACAGGTATGAGATCATCTGAAACCAAGAATGGTCATGCATTCCTACTCAGTGATGTGTACAAGGGAGACAGTACATGCAGTGTTGGATGTTGTAGTTGCAGTGAACTGTCATACTAGTAATAATGAGTGCTAATTGGTTCCTGGTTTGCCATAGGAAATTATTTTTCACAATTAACTAATACAAAGAGGTGCACTTGCCTTTTTTTCATTTGGGATGCACCAATATATTCACAGAACATCAGCCAAACATTTGCCTTGTTGACCGCCATTAGCAGCAAAAACACATTAACTGATGGCAGTAGCCGAAGCCATTCTGTTGTGTCACATCAATTTTGCACAGGCAAAAAAGAGTAACGGCAACCCGCTGTCCCGTTGTCACAGGGAAAATAGATAACGTGTTTAGGTCAAACAGAGGTCTTCCTTGGGATGCCTTCTTTGGGAAGCAGTTAACTCTTTATCAATGAGTCAGGGGATACACCCTTTTTTCCATGAAAACAACAAAACTTTGTTTAAGGAGGAGAGCTACTTAATGTCAGCTGTTAGCTGCAGGTGACAGAAACTAACAGCTAATGGAGACTGCAGTGAGTTATGTTATGATTTGTTCAAGCTCTATTCAGTAAAAATGACTGTTGGGCAAGGTGAATTACATGATGTTATCATGATGGGTTCAGTCGTAATCTTGTAAAATGTAGTTTTTGGTGAGAAACTTGAATAAATACAGCTTTTTGAAGGAGAAATTTGTTGATGTTTTTACAGCAATATAAAATTCATATTAGAGAGGAAATTATATATTACATACCTTCTTATACCTTATATTACCTTCATGAAATTTCACCAGGGTATACAGTGTATGGCAGTTTTGTATGTGTCGGTACCCTCACACTGCCCAACTTCCCCTTTACGCCAGGGCCACACTGCCAATGAAGTGCTGCGAAGTGCTGCTGCGAGCCCGTTCACATCAGACGCACATTTCTCCACGCCGGTCGACAAGCGCTTCTACTCCCAGCTGTTGTCTCTGTCACATTTGGGGCTGTTTTTCCATCATGGGTATCTCTCTGTTTGCGTGTGTGTGCCCCAACCCCCACCCCCTATAGCCGGCCCACTCTGTGTATCTCTCTCTCTCTCTCTCTCTCTCTCTCTCTCTCTCTCTCTCTTTCTTGTGGGTGTGTGTTTGTGGGTGTGGGTGTGAGTGTGTGTGTTCATCTCTCTCGCGCTCTGTTTAGATACCACTGACTAATATGTATATAAACACACACACACACACACACACACACACACACACACACATATATACGTCGCATTTGTCAAACGGGGTGTTTTACTTTGAAATTTGTTTTATTCTGAAAATTGACCGGATGCTGTCGCGCAAAAAATAGACCAGACGCCAAAACGATCGCTGCAGGGCCGGCCGCGGAGCTGCACGGCATGGCCGGTGTGGATGACACAATCGGTTAACATGGGTGCCGAAAGGAAACTGGCTTTGCTTCTCGCTGCTTCGAGGCTATTCGCAGCGCTTACGCGTCCGGTGTGGCCCTGGCGTTACAGTGCTGTAACATTATCCCCACCACTTTGAGTCGAGGTGCCTGTTCCACCAGTAGAGACTGGAGACTGACTTCTGGTGGTGCGTGATGTGCACTGCATATGATGAGTTTAGTAAAGAGAGGAGCGCCTGTATTGTATTGTAATACCACCCAAGCCTACTTAAACGATTGAATTTGTGCTTTTTCAAGATTGTGTAGTAAAGTGCTGAATGATTTTAAAACAGTTATGTTTTTTTATTGAGGATTTCTTTGTTTCTCTAGCACAAAAGGGGAATAAATGACAAGAACAAAACATTGGCTCTGGCTGTTGGCCACATTGTTCTTTTAAACATCTGTATTGGTGGCCCGGAATTGCACAATTGTTGCATCATTATTTTGCAGCAAAGCTTCAATTGGTCTACTTTGTGATGCACATTCACTGGTTCTAAAACCATATATTAAGATTAAGTTTGGCATTTAGTCAAGTTGGCTGTGTGCCCCAATAATGTGCAGAGCTTATATGATTCCAGTCTAGTTGGGAATAGATTATTTTTGACAGGGGTGGGAACTGGTGATTAAATGGGTGAATCAACAGAGGTCATGAGAAGCATTTAAGAACAAGATATTTCAAGTGCTTGAATAACTTTGAGAACAAATAGAGACACCAAACTGTTCCGGAGATGCATATTTTCAGTGAAGTGTTTCCTCGAGTCAAGTAGTTCTACACTGACATATTTTTGTCTTTGCTCCAACCTCTTATTGTTTCCACCGTCTGCATTATGTCAGTGATAATGATTACTTGTCTTTCAATCGTGTAACGCTGTTTCCTGTTATGCCAACAGTTGCTGCACCTGAAAAGCAATAAATACCTGACAGTGAACAAGCGCCTACCTGCACTGCTGGAGAAGAATGCCATGAGAGTGACTCTGGACTCAGCGGGAAACGAGGGATCCTGGTTCTACATCCAGCCCTTCTACAAGCTGCGGTCCCTAGGAGACAGTGTGGGTAGAGCGGGGTGTAGGATTCTAGTTAATTGTGATCAGCAAGAGAAATTAAGGATGTATTTTTAGACTTTTCACAAGTTGAAAACAGAAGAATATGAACTCATGTGTAGCTTGGTTTTATAAGACAGAAAGAATTATAGATTAGAAGACAATTAGCCCCAACTGAGCACCAGGTCAGGCTGCAGTGTGCCCTTCCTTTTGTTTAGAGGGAATTAAAAAGATATATATATATTTATATGCACAGATCAGCCACAACATTAAATCGCTGACAGGTGAAGACAACAGTATAAATCATCTTGTGACAATGCAATGTTCTGCTAGGAAACCTTGCATCCTGGCAAACATATGAATGCCACTTGACATGCACTACCTATCCAAACACCATTGCAAAATAAAGTACACCCTCTCATGGCAGCAGCGCTCCCCTGAGGCAGTTAAGTTTCTAATATTAGCTGATGGAAGTTGATAGAGTTATTAAAGTCATGTAGTCATGGACGTAACTTGTTACGCCGTACACCTTAACTAAAACAAGTGTAAGGTTTGAAACACTCTCAGAAGGTGGTATTTTTCTCAGTTGCCTGCCAACATACTGTGGATCTTCTTGAACTTGTCTGAAAACATGTGAAGTCATCAGTGTGAGCAAACACAAATAAGTTACTGATGATCAGACCAAAACTTTTTATTGACTCTTGCTGCTGACATTCCTCTGGTTAGAGAGTGATGCTCAGGGTCAGGGCTACACCTTAATGATTATCTGTCTGATCCTGTCCTTTCACACACAGTACGGTCCACAACTCCCCCTAGTGCGCACCTGGAGGCTAGCATGATCCAGTGTCTCCAGGTCTCCCATTAGCTGGGTGTTATGTTAACCTTGTGAAGAAAGGGAATTGGAAGAATGATGGCTGATATCCTGGGAAGTAACCTACTTTTGGGTTGGAATTTAAATGGAGCGCTCAATCCCACACAGTGGCTCTCAGAGCAGCAGTATTTCATCTTGTTTCAAGATCTTCTCTTGCCCTTCACCAAATGAGTCTGTATTTAAAGGACACCTACATTCTAGTCCATGTTGCATGGTCTCATGTCTTGTTCCTGAGTAGCAGAAACACATTCCTGTTGATTTTATTTGTTTTATCTAAACTGAATTTGAATGCAGTATGAGCCATGTATTTTTTAAACATTGCTCTTACAGGTGGTGATTGGAGATAAAGTGGTCCTTAACCCTGTGAATGCGGGTCAGCCTCTACATGCCAGCAGCCACCAGCTAGTAGACAACCCAGGATGCAATGAGGTATATGAACACTTCCCTTTCAGGGCTGTGCAGTATTGTAGAGAAAACAGCTGATAGCTGATTAACTGGCCAATATCCAACCTCCTACAAATTCTTTTTTTTTTTTTTTTTAAGAAATTAATCTGTCAGAAATTAACAATCTTTGACATTATTAAAAACTGGATAACTGTTCAACTAAACATCTATGTCAAAGTAATAAACACCTAAATGAATATATACACATTGAACTAAACATCAAATTAACCACAAAATATCTCACAGTCACACAGCAGAAGGGACCTGCTTTTTCTGGAGCTGTACCCGCTGATCATTTAACACAACCCTCCTCTCTTTGGCTCCAGTCGGTGATGTACGTCTTTGTGTGACTATTGGAGACTGCGCAGCCATCCGCGACTATCAGAGCCAAGTGCAGTCAATATCAATAGTTATTAAAACATCCTTTTGGTGCCAGTTAATCTGCCAAACTGATAAATCAGAAGACCTCTTGTACAATAAATAAGAGGTTGGATAGATTCCACATTTGCTTTTAAAAATGAAATAGGAAATTGAGGTTTAAAAGTTGGTATTATATAACAAGACATGCATTTCTGTTTTTTTTTTCTCACTCACTTCTCTCCTCTGTCTGTCAGGTTAATTCTGTAAATTGCAACACGAGTTGGAAAGTTGTTCTGTTCATGAAATGGAGTGACAACAAAGAAACAATACTTAAAGGGGTAGGTACTCCAATGTTTCTGTATTACTTATAGTAGTCCATTTCCAGAAATACCTTTGTGAAACACACTTTCATTAACTGGCTATAAATCAGACATATCTTCAAACATTGGACACAGAGTTTTTAAGATGAATTGATTATCTGCAAGAGAATAAAAACGACAACAATATATTGTCATGTGTGGAAAAATGTTAATTTCTATCTGTTATAAACTGTGCATGTATATGTGTGTGTTTTTGTCTGTGTGTGTGTGTGTGTGTGATGGCAGGGTGATGTAGTTCGGTTGTTCCATGCAGAGCAGGAGAAGTTCCTCACATGTGACGACCACAGGAAGAAGCAGTATGTTTTTCTTAGAACAACCGGCCGGCAGTCTGCCACTTCTGCCACCAGCAGCAAAGCACTGTGGGAAGTAGAGGTTAGCACAACATGTTCTCCAGATGAAAGCTAATTTACTCTGTGCTGTTTGTCTCCCATTGCCCCTCTCGTAACTAGCTTAGTTTTAAAAGCACAGTGCCCCAGCTGTGGAAGAGAGTTGGCATACAGTTGTTTATGTTGCTTTAATGCAGTAGAAATAATCTTATTACCATACCACAAATAATGCAGCCTTGTTACAATTTCACATATCAATGCTTTCTTTTTTATGTCTCTTGCATTGCCAGGTGGTCCACCATGACCCATGCAGGGGAGGTGCAGGCTACTGGAACAGCCTGTTCAGGTTTAAACACTTGGCCACTGGGTGTTATTTGGCTGCTGAGATGGGTGAGGTGTGTGTCAACTTCTTTGCATTTGTATCTATCTCACAGGGTTAAAATACTGTACCTATGCATACTGTTTCCTTTCATACAGTAACACAGTAGCATAAAGCCCAGATTTAATCAGCTGATCTGACATGTGACATGGGTGATCTAGAGCCATGTGGTGTAGACACAAGGGTAAATTAGATTTCTGGAGCAGTGACCTGAATTTGAAATGAGTGATGCTGAGGATGATTTTGACATGTGGGTGTGTTTCCCAGGTGAATCAAGACTTTGAGGAGGAGAGTGCTGAGCAGCAGTCCTCGGTAAGACTTGATCTCTTCTCCTCTGAGTGCTTAGCAACGTCACGCTGGTTGCCCAGCTCTTATCGATCTAATCTGATTGATTCTGTGCTGGATCTTTGCTCTCTGCTCTAGGTGGTGGACTTTACACCCTTTAATTTCCAGGTACTGTCATATAATCTTTATTGTTCACAGCAACCCAGCAGAAAAATCACTGTCAGGTCTGCACGTGTCGTGCTGTCTTTGCTGCTTTGTTGCTCAATTTCTCTCTTAGCACCCTTAATCATCAATGCTTTTTTCATCTAGGTTGTGTGTGCCTTCATTTTAGTAGCTGTAGATCACCACAGGGTGTCACCATGGCATCATCTCAGCTGGTGTATGTCCCACTGAAAACCACCATTAGGCGGCAGTGTTGCACAAACCAAACTGACCCAAACAGGGATGTTATGTGTACTTGTAGTTCTACCTGCCAGCAAGGTCCAACAATCCGTAGTGATGACTAAAGTATATTTCACTGGTTTGCACTACTCCAGGAAAGAGTCAGGACTAATCTGTGAAATCTGCTTCAGTGGTGACCTGTAGGTTAAAGTGAAAACATGCCTCCTTGGCCTCATCACGGCTGAGGGTTGATAGCGTGGCTTTATGTGTTTTGTGGACTTCACTGCATTTTGGAGCCAATACTTTGCTCTCTCTCACTGACTGTTTTCTTGCTCTAACAGGATGCTGATAATGAAGCTTTACGAGGTCGTCTGCGAGCTCCACAGGAGAAGATCATGTACACTTTGGTGCCAGTTCCTGACGGCATGGACATCTCCTCCATCTTTGAGTTGGACCCTACCACTCTGAGAGGGGGGGACTCCATGGTGCCCAGGTATAATATACAGTATACCCATGCACCAAACATGCAGTTCTTCTGGTGGGCTTAGACTCATTACAATGCACCTAACATTCAGATATGCCAACATTACTTAAAGGTATAGTAAAGATGTCTTGAAGTCTGGTTGTATTTTTCCTTAGTCAGTATATTACATGAAGTAGATGTCAGGCAGCACTCCCCTATTTTGGAGAATCAGGCAAGAGTAGTGACAAAGACAAAAGGGGTTAGTTCAAATTCACCAAAGTCACACAATAACACAGACTAAACTGATCTA
Organism: Epinephelus fuscoguttatus; assembly: GCF_011397635.1. NCBI lineage: Eukaryota > Metazoa > Chordata > Actinopteri > Perciformes > Serranidae > Epinephelus > Epinephelus fuscoguttatus. The sequence goes on from NC_064752.1 coordinate 43,370,322, forward strand.
GGCAGCAGTAGACCAGCAGCTTCTGTGTTCTGCAAGTTTTGATTACTTCTTTTGTCAGTCGAGCCTGGTGGCTGTTATAGATTTTTTAGGTGAGACTTTTTTCAGGTGGATAAAACACATTTTGTTGCTGCCCGCCATTCACAGCAGTACATTGTTACATCTGCTTCTCCAAACTCAGGGTGCACCGACTGCTACCTGCTTATGTAAAATTGCTCAGGGCTGTTAAATACGATGTGATATTTAATATGTCAGAGAACCTCTCAGGGGGAACCATGTCTCTGCCTATTAGTGGAAAAAATAACATCAGGGAATTTGGAAATTATGGGGGGAAAATGTGTGAAGTGACAATTATCTCAACACCACAATGTCTAATCAGAGAGACCACAGTGATGTCAGGACTGCAACAAATCAAAGTGGCAGTAGTAAACACTTGACTCATGTGTACAGTTGAAGGGGAATTTGGAACATTGCTAGGAAGGCAGTTTCTGAGGTGATGAGAGTTTGTTTGGTTTTGCAACTAAGGACACTTTTTGTTATGTGTGCTCTGTTATGTCTGGGCTACCAGTTTGTTCTGGTCACTTATTGACGGGACATTCAACTAAGAGACAGTTGCCCAGTTTTCTGTGTTTAGCTGACTCACAGATCGCAGGAAGAGACACTGATAGGAAGGATGTGCTCATGTATGATTTTCATTTTTGTTTACAGACACCAAAAGTTAATTACTTTGGTGGCTTCTCAGTTGGATTAATGTATGCAAAAAAATGTCCCCTACTATAATCGACCATTTCTATCAAATTATAGCCTCACCAGTCTTGTCAAAACATGTACTGCTACTATTGCTACTAATAGAATTCCAAGTTATACAGCAGTCTATAGTCTATATTGTCTTATAATATGTGTGTGCGTGTGTGTTTGTGTGTGTTTTTGTGAATGACAATGTCCTGATCACCTTTGGATGGTGTAATACTAGCCAAGGAGGACAAGGAAAGTCCCGGCGTGGCATGAAACAGGAAGCCATTGTAATCAGGCTGAGAATAGGCATGGACAGTGGGCACGGGAGGGGAAAAACTACATTTCAAAATGCCATCTAAGGCCATTGTTACATGTCTGAGCCAAAACCTCAAACTAGATGTTGCATAAACACTTTGTTTTCACACATAAACGCATCATCTGGCAGATAAAACTTTAATCAGAAATATACTCTTTACTCCCAGTTTAGTTTAAAATGAGTCACACTGAGTTAATGTATTTGATGTATCAAAAATATTTGATAATGATAAAAAAGTCACAGTGTTACCTAGTATAAAAAGTGATATTTCATGTATTCATGGATAAAAGCAGGTTGTTTCTGAACTGTGTTTTTAGGGTGTACATTTGTATTGAGCCTCTGTTTTGTTCCTCTATTCTTGTTGACAGTCTTGTGTGGGGATGAATGTATGGTTCTAAAATTACAATAGTACATTTGTCCCTGTCACCGCATATTAGATAAAAACAGAGGCTCTCCACATTGTGTCAAAGCCTCCATTGTGTCACACAGTCAGGTGCGTGCCTGCATGCTGCAGGCTACTACCGCTAGCTCCGCCCATATCTACCTGAAATAACCCTGTCCCTCAAACTTTAGCCGGGGGGATTAATTAATTCTTCGGAGAACCGGTACACAAAGGTAAGCCTGTTAGCCTCAGTAGGCGTTTACGTAACACCTGCCAGGAATATGGCTACTGTCTGCTGTCTGTCCTGAAGGCCTGACATGCAACACACACACACTCACACCTACGCTAACACATGTGGGGCAGGTATGAAAGACGTAGTTGGCTCAGACTTTACTATGTGTAAAGGTTTAGTGCTTAATGGAGGAGAGATGATACTGTGCAGGTCACTACTGGCTAATCTGTAATGCCACACACTTGGCTGAAGTAGTCATTGTAAGCAGTCTCTCCCCGACTGTGGAGGTTTGTTTACATATCCTGCTCCTGTTTTACCTCTGAGTCGTAAGGATAGAAAGTGATGTACCAACGTACCACCTTAGCATATTTTAGGTGCACATGTCAAATGCAGTGTGCAATAACTCCTGTCTTTGTGATCATAATCTGCTGTTACTGGCACAGTTTGAGACAGGTTTTAATTTTATGACCATATTATCTTCAGTTGTGAGACCGTAGAAAATGGTGGAAGACTATTGGCCTGTGTTTACGCATTTTCTCACCCTAATGTATGTGAAAGTGATGTTTATCATGTTGTAGTTACTGTACTTGTGTAGAAATGACTAGTGACTGTATTTCAGCCTCTAGGTGGAGACAGATGGATGTCATTATGTTTCTGCCCATTCTTACTGTATGTATTTGTGGTACTTTATAAATACACCCAGTCCTGCCAAGACTGGTACTGTCTGAAGACCAGCTGCTGGTTAAATAGACCTGGACTCCAAACAATATTATCGTCTTACTGGAGATTTTAACAAAACGGCATTGTTGACAGGTGTTGATTTGATGTTTACGACAGTCTTTTTTTTCTTTCTTTTTTTTTTTGCCTTTTGGCTTTATTAGATTAGTCACAGTCAAGATACAGACACAAGATGGTGAGGGAGAGGAAGTGGGAAATGACATTGCAAAAAAGTCCCCGACTGTAATCGACCGTTCAATCAAAGTATATCCTCATCAGTCTCATCAGAACAAATATTACCAGCTGTTAGCTTCAAATAGAAGTGCAAGTGTTCTTCCCCTTGAAACTCTTGATCAAATTTATGCACATTTATTGTTCTGAGTATGGGGCTTTTGGGACAAGAAAATCAAAAGTTTTCATTCCCCTGAGAACATAATAGTGCTCGTCACATTTCTTGACAGTTGTCCTTTTAGATTGTAAGATATGGTGTGGGTTTATAGTTTGGCATGAGTGTGGCTCTAGGGGAAAGCTCATGGGGTGTCTAAATTGAAAAGGGTTCATCTGGAGCATCATTGTGCTCTGTAAATTTATTGATAAGGTTCCCACGGTTGTGAAATTCCTGGAAAAGTAACAAAATTAGAAAAACTTTTTTCCTATGCTTGGAACAGGTTCAGAATTAACAGAAAATATGATCATAAAAATCCCAAAACATGTTATGCAAAATCTGTTCCTTACTGTTTACTGATTTAAAATCTAGTCCACATTTAACACGATTCTTCCTCAGATCATGTTAAGAAAGCTGTTAGAATGTAACTACTACTACTCAATTAGATGGTACTCTGCATTTCTCACTAAGAGACAGCAAAGGGTGAGGTTCAAGTCAACCCTCTCTAATACATTGGAAATAAGTACAGGGGCCCCACAAGGCTGTGTAAGTTCCGCCTTTTTGTTTAGATTAAATACAAATAACTGTCAAAGCCAGCATTCATGTAACTACATCATAAATATATGATAATAATATATCAATCTTTAGATCAGAATTAACGGATGTTTTTAAGTGGTGTGAGGAGCATAACCTATTGTTAAATGTCAAGAAGACAAAAGAGTTGATCTTCGATCCCAGGTCAGTGGGCGACCACAGCCCTGTGCTTATTAACCAGGAGGAAGTTGAACAAGTGAGCACATTGAGATATTTAGGACTGTACTTTGACTGTCAGCTTGGATGGACAGATCAGGTAGAGCATGTATGCTCAAAAATTAATCAGCGTCTGCACTCTTTACATAGGCTCAGGCTATATGGTGTCAATAAAGAAATTATGCTATTGTTTTATAGGGCATCAATTGAATCAGTCATCAGATATGATATCGCAACTTGGTTTGGTAACTTGCCTGTTAAATTGAAAGCACAACTCCAGAATTTGATTGGACGAGCAGGAAAAATTATCGGCATGCCACCCCCATCCTCTCTCCAGGGGATATTTGAGGAGACGGTGAAGAGGCAAGGCCGCAAAATTGCTGGTCACCCAAACCACATCCTTCACAGCGAATATGAGTTGTTGCCCTCAGGCAAAAAGGTACAGGGTGCCAAACTGTAAGTTGAATAGATACAAACTGTATCTGTGTGTGTGTGTGTGTGTGTGTGTGTGTCTGTGTGTGTGGGGTTGCGAGATGGAAGGATTGTGGACATCTGGTGCTGTTTCTTATGTTTCTATGTTGATATGTGCTTTTCTCTTGTGTTATATGTAAACATAGGGAAAACAAGGGAGACAATAAAGTAACTAACTAACTAACTAACTAAATGATTGGGATATGCAGCCAGTTGGCAGGAGCAATGTCTGCTGAGCAAGTAAAGTTAGTTAGTTAATGTTAGCAAACACTAGAAGTTTGCTCATCTACAGATGCCTGGGAAGTGTGTGTTTAATTATGTATGGCTTTCAAATCACAAAATACATGGCTCAAGAGAGAGGCAGACACTAGCTTCACTGGATGAAGGTTCTTTATCAAAACGTTTGATGTTGGCAACATGTTGGAATCGGCTCTGGTCTAAAGGGGAAAAGCATCAAGACAACCAAATGACTTTGCAACAAACTGCCAGCTTTTGCATATATTTCACACCAGCTGTAGCTAGGCCAGATATCGTTACCACTTTGTGTCTACTGTATGTGTAGACACAAGGCCATTCCAATCCAGTTACAGTGTCTGTCTTAGCACACTGGTGCAAGAGCCTCATTATTGTGCCCTATGATTGCAATATAGGCCAAAAGTTACATGTTTTATACCTAAATAAAGTCTTGGAAATTGGGTTAATTATTATGGAAAAGTTTTGAAATATATTCATACAAATGTACCCTGTGTTGAGTATCTAATGCATACTGCCCTCAAGAAAATCCAATATCAACCCTACAATGGAGGTCCCCTTCTTAATGAGCCTGTTAAACCTCCTTATATTTCTTTTCTGATTACTCCCACACAAACACAGGTGTAAATAGTGTTTAAAAATGCTCTGAAAAAAAAAAAAAAAAAATAAAAATAAATAAATAAAATTGTGACCCACTAAAGAACAATGTAGGTTCTTGGACATCCTGGTCAAGGCATGTCCAGTAGTCGAAAGTTAAAGCAATTCCAAATCAGGTCCACCCCCAGAGGGACACTGAGGTTGTTGTAGGAATGTAAATATATGACACCTTAAATTGTGCCCTGCAGTTTTATTCAATTTTTTCATTATCACAGACAAATTTCCTCTGTCCCTTTCAGGAGCTCGTATGTAAGGCTAAGACACCTGTGCACCAACACGTGGGTTCACAGCACCAACAACCCCATCGACAAAGAGGAAGAGAAACCTGTTATGTTACGGGTGAGTAGCTGACAGCCAGGTCAGGATGTACAGCACGGCTGAGGTTTTCTTAAAAAGATAAACTAACAGTAATTGATTTTTCCAGATTGGAACATCAGCTGTAAAAGAGGACAAGGAAGCTTTTGCCATTGTACCAGTGCCACCAGCAGAAGTGCGTGATTTAGACTTTGCCAATGATGCGAGTAAAGTGCTGGCATCCATCGCTGGCAAGCTTGAAAAGGGCACCATTACACAAAATGAAAGAAGGTATGTAGAGGCGTATATAAACTCTGGACTTAAAATATTACATTACAATATGTTATATAGCGCTACTATGTATATACTTGTAAATATCTACTGTAGGGATACTGAGATTTCACTGCTGAACTTTGTCTTTAAAGTGGCCTGTGATGTCTGTTTAACTTGTACACTTACTGTATATACGTCCACTCCTCAGGTTTGTGACAAAGCTCCTGGAGGATCTAGTTTTCTTTGTGGTGGACATTCCCAACAGTGGGCAGGATGTTTTGGAGATCATGGTTAACAAACCCAACAGAGAAAGACAGAAACTCATGAGAGAGCAGAATATCCTGAAGCAGGTTGGTCTTAAACCTCAGAGACAGTAACTGCACTAATTTTAAAGTCTATGATTAACTACATTTTTGCATATTTAAACTTTCCATTCCAGATTTTCAAACTTCTCCAAGCCCCTTTCACAGACAGTGGAGATGGTCCCATGCTACGACTGGAGGAGCTTGGAGACCAGCGTCATGCTCCGTTTAGACACATTTGCAGGCTTTGCTACAGAGTGTTACGCCATTCCCAGCAGGATTACAGGAAGAACCAAGTAGGTGGACACACAACTCCACTCTGACCCCTGACACTATGGCCTTCTCTTTGCAGTAATCACCCCCCATTTCCTTGTCTTTACAGGAATACATAGCCAAACAATTCCGCTTCATGCAGAAGCAGATAGGATATGATGTGCTGGCAGAAGACACAATAACAGCTCTGCTCCACAACAACCGCAAACTGCTGGAGAAACATATTACTGCTGCCGAGATAGACACATTTGTGACCCTAGTGAGGAAGAACCGGGAGCCGAGGTGAGGCTCACAGGAAGGGACAGGCTTTGGCTGGTATATAAACTGGCAGAGAAGAAGTGGCTGCGGCCAGTTTGGGTCAGATTTGTTTGTATAACGACTCCTGAGGAATGTAAATGTATGTTAATGAATTCAAATGTGTGCAGAGGAGTATGAGTGGAACTGCTTGTGCATGACCTTGGCACTGGAGCTAATTTGCTGACTGTTAGTGTGTGCTTGTGTTATGTTTAAGCCCTGTCAAGTGCTGTTAATGATATGTGAATCAGGCTGATTCAGAGGTACAGACAAAGGACAGCCTCACAGTTTCAACTGTTATACTGTAGTACTGACAGAAGGGCATCAGTTTTTCCTGTACTTGCTGGCATATGCTGGTAATATAATCTAAAAATTGCCTATGCAATAACTTAACCCTTAAAGAGGACCTACTGTCATTTTTAGGTTCATACTGTGCATTTAAGATTTCTGTTTGAGCATGTTAACATGCTTTAATGTTCCAGTGTTATTTTCTTTGTGCTGTTTGTGCTGGAGCATCTGCATTCACCCTCTGTCTCTTAAAGCTCCCCCTCCCTGTAAAGCCCAGTCTGCTCTGATTGGTTGGCGTTTCTGAGTCCTCTGTATCTCAGCATCTCTGCATTGTCATTGCAGCCAGGCAATGACTGTAACAGTGTACAGCAGCAATTTTCACCATGAAAAGTCCCCAATAAAAGCTTCCAAATACAACCGAAATGAGGAGAAATTTACAACATAGGCAACCAAGATTACATGTTTGCCTGATGCTAGCATGTAGCTGCATGTACGTTAGTAGTGTACTTTAAGCTGGGGAATGACTGTGTATTGTGGCACTTTCACAGTTGAAGAAAATCCCCAATAAAAGCTTCTAAACACAACCGGCACTAACGACAGAATTTAACGTATGATCATCATCAGCATCAGCAACAAAGAGTACATGTTTCCCTGATGATAGCATGTAGCTACATGTAACTACATGTAGCAGTGTAGGCTACTTAATGGAAACACCTGCAGTAGTGTGCCAGGACAGGTGACTATATAAAGAAGTCCAGCACACTGTGATGTCATGCTTTAGTCAAAGTAGAAAAAACTGTTGAAAAAAGAGTATTCAGAACAGTCAAAAGCCTGAGGTTTTTTTGCTCACAGGGATTACTTATACATATGTTTATCTTAATATTTGAGACTTTGGCCATGTTTAATATAGACATCCTTCATTGTAACACTATATTTAAGACACAAAATATGTAAAAGTGTAATAGGTCCCCTATAAACTACTGTCTATGTAATATAATTAAAAAAATGAATCTATTGTTATCTCTACCCAGGTTTCTGGACTACCTCTCAGATCTCTGCGTGTCCATGCAAAAGTCCATCCCTGTGACACAGGAGCTGATCTGCAATGCAGTACTGGACCCTACCAATGCTGACATTCTCATAGAAACCAAGTAAGTCTCCCACTTTTTTATGTATTATTAGAAATCTTTTGCTAAACTGAAATGAAGGTTTTGAAATAGCATTTATGCTGTCCTCCAGATTGGTCCTGTCGAGGTTTGAAATTGAGACGCCGACGAATGGAGAAAGTCCAGTGGAGGCAGAGGATGAAGAGGAGGTCTGGCTGTTCTGGAAAGACAATTGTAAGGAGATCCGCAGTAAGAGCATTCGAGAGTTGGCTCAGGATGCAAAGGAAGGCCAGAAGGAGGACCAGGAGGTGGTCAGCTACTACAGGTGAGATGCTTTTGATTATACTCAAGGGTTGGGTGCTGAACTTGGTATTTTGCAGTGTACTGACCGAATTACATCATTACTACCGAGTACCAATCCACCTGTGCCAAATTTTGGTACCTGAGAGCACATCTGGGTTTGAGCGCTGGGTTTAGACCAGAGGCGAAAGTGCCCTGAAGCCTGGAAGTCAGCCATGTTGCTCCAACACTGGCAACTGAGTTCCATGGAGCCACCAGGTTCTACCTCAGACAGGAGGCGGTAGCGCCCTAAAGCCAAGAAGCAGGCCATGGCAGGAAATGAAGCTCTATGGAGCCATGGGGTTCAACTTCAAAAAGGAGGCTGAAGTTCCCCAAAGTCAGGAAGCTGGCCAGGGAGCTCCGTCAGCTGCTTCGTCAGTCACTTCATCAGCTTCTCAGTGAGCCAGAGCTATCGCTGCAGAGACTACCTTCTGTACTTGTTTCAGTGTCTGGTCTATTTTTCTTTATTATTTTAGTAACAGCCTAGTATGCTAGATGGGCAGCATTAACGCACACAAGCAGACAGACGGAGACAGAGGATTAGCTCTGTGGGTAATTAAAAAGGAGAAGAGGAGCAGAACTGCATTTTAATTCAATTCTGTTCAACAGAACTTCATTTATCTCGAAAGAAATTCTTGTGCTAATGAATGCTTCAAATTACGGAACTGGTACCAGTATCAGTTAAAATGTAAATGGTGCTCAACCCTATTGTGCACATGACAACATATACACAGTAATGCAGTATCCAACAGTCATAAACTAGGAATTTCAAGAATTGCTTGTTCATAAAAAATATGACGTGTGCAACCAAAGTATGATCTTCTGCCTTTATTTTTAAGTATTTAACTGCAAAACATTTTTTTATAAACAGAAATGTCATACAGTTAGAAAGTTATATACAAGGATATTGAATGTGACAATAACTACATTTTTGTTAAAATAAAGACATAATGCTAATAATTCCAAACTCACAGGTGTCAGTTGAATCTCTTTGCCCGAATGTGTCTGGACCGTCAGTACTTGGCCATCAACAAGATCTCTGGTCAGCTGGATGTTGATTTGATCCTGCGCTGTATGTCTGATGAGGACCTGCCCTTTGACTTGCGAGCGTCTTTCTGCCGCCTGATGCTGCACATGCATGTGGACCGTGACCCTCAGGAGCAGGTCACACCAGTCAAATACGCCCGTCTCTGGTCTGAGATTCCCTCTAAGATCGCCATTGATGAGTGAGTGCATCTCATGAATACTTTCAATTGTCTCGTACTGCCATTCCAAAGATGTCCCAGCATCTGTTAGGTGTGTTTCTTCTCTAATTATCCAGCTATGACAACGATGGAACCACCAGAGATGAGATCAAAGAGCGGTTCTGTCTCACTATGGATTTTGTGGAGAACTACCTGAGAGAGGTGGTGTCGCAGAATATTCCCTTCTCTGACAAGGAGAAAAACAAACTTACCTTTGAGGTAATGGTTCTTTGCGGACGGTCTGAACAGATAATTAGTTGCATTGTTTAAATGATATTACAAGTCACGATTTTTCCTTTTCTTGTCCATAGGTAGTGAACCTGGCAAGGAACCTCATATACTTTGGTTTCTACAATTTTAGCGACCTGCTGCGACTGACAAAGATCTTACTGAACATTTTAGACTGTGTCCATGTCAGCACCATTTACCCCATCAACAAGATAGAGAAAGGAGAGGAGAACAAAGGTAACCATCCAGCTCCTTCAGGCTTAACTTGTTTTATTGTACATCAGTTAGGAACCTTTTCTTTTACTACCTTGGATGTTGCATCACTGTACAAAGCGAGTCTGTTTTTTTCCCTTGGTCTCAAACATATTATTCAAGGACGATGCATTTATTTTAACACTGGTCAGCTTCTCATTTTCGCAGCAATGTACAGATACAGAACCTGCAAATAACTGAAAGGTCAAAACCATATCTTGATGTGTATTAGAAAACAAAGTATGACTTACCCTTGAAATGTTTTTAACTATGGGTCACAGTGAAGTTTTGTAAGCAGTAAAATGATTTTGTAAAATCCATTCTAAAAGTGACTTTTTAACCATAGTATTACTCTTTTCAAATCCATCTTCATTTTTATTTTTAATTCCCTATAGTCTCTTGTATAAAAAAGTAAAAACAAGTAAGATCAGTCTTTACAAGTAATCATACCTTATGTAGATTAGCATGTTTGGTAACATTTTACTTGAAGGTATCTACATAAGGGTGACATGACACTGTCATAACTATGACATGGCACTGCCATGTACCAGTCATAAACAATTTTGTCATGACAAAGACATCTTCTGGTAATGTCATCCTGGATAATGTCAAGTTGTCATAATAAGGACACCCCAAACACATTTAATGTCAACTTGTCATGACAAAGACAACTTCTGGTAATGTCACTTTAATTAATGTCAAGTTGTCATAATCAAGTCTTGACGCAAACAATGTCAACCTGTCATTACAAAAACCGATTGACACTTAATGACAGCAGCCATAAACGTTTATGACATGTACATAATGTTTATGACAAGTTCATGACAATGTCATGTCACCCGTATGTAGATACCTTCAAGTAAAGTGTTACCACATGGGTATATTGCTCTGTTTTTGCATGTACTGTAGCTGGCAGTAATGTGATGAAGTCCATCCATGGAGTCGGGGAGTTGATGACCCAGGTAGTGCTGCGAGGAGGCGGCTTGTTGCCCACCACACCAACTCATCAGCCTGAGGGAGATGTGGTGAAAACACAGATTGAACCAGAGAGAGAAGACATCATGGTCATGGACACGAAACTCAAGGTCATAGAGATTCTACAGGTGGGACATCAGGACACTGCTTCTTCCTTGAAAGCCAACACTTTTTGTATTTGCATTGTAACTTTTTATCTTTTCCTTCAGTTCATTTTAAATGTACGGCTAGACTACAGGATCTCCTGCCTGCTCTGTATTTTCAAACGTGAGTTTGATGAGAACAACCCACAAGCAGACAACACTGCCAGTCAGAACGGAACCAATAATGTCGCAGGTCAGATGCCGGGTAAGATGCCACCTGATTTAATGGACTTTTTTTTTTGTCATAGCAAGAAAAGCGTGGTTATAACTGTAAAACTGGGGAATTCGCAGGATCACTATTTGCAAGACTACGACTAGATTCCTTTTTGAGATTATTTTCAATCCTGCCCCAAGTGGAAAATATTACGCCAAACTCTCTTTCATAAATATGGCATAATAACAACTTCTTACTATCTGCAAAAACACATAACTCTAGAAACTGGAACGTGTAAAGGAACAGGGCAATTTTTGATGAAACTTGTTTCGTCTTTGCTTTTCCTGCAAATTGGAGCTATTGTTATTTTATTTTATTTTGTCTCCCAACAGCTTGAAATGGATTTCACTGAAATATTAATTCTTTGATATTTTATAATAACTCTAGGAAATCTTGATTTTGAGAACATTGAAGAACAGGCAGAGGGGATTTTTGGAGGAAGGTAATCTTAGCTTAAAAGTCTTTCCTAAGCTATTTTGAGATAAGGTAACACAAGATAAATTTCATGTAACTTTTTTTCCAATGACTTCTTAGTGAGGAGAATACTCCCCTCGACCTGGATGACCACGGTGGTCGTACATTCCTTAGGGTCCTGCTGCATCTGACAATGCATGATTACCCTCCCCTGGTGTCTGGAGCGCTTCATCTGCTCTTCAGACACTTCAGCCAGAGGCAGGAGGTTCTCATGGCCTTCAAACAAGTGGGTCTTACCACTCTTTAATACTTCATTATAATATCTGCACATGCACACATCTGGGCCAGCACTCATAAATTCACAAGTACAAAACTGACAACAGAGAAATGTAAGGATTTCTGAGATGAAGTTGATGCAAATCCTGTTGACACTCCTCATTTACTGTAAATGTAGGTTCAGCTGCTGGTGACCAGTCAGGATGTGGATAACTACAAACAGATCAAGTCAGATCTGGACCAGCTGCGTTCTATTGTAGAGAAGTCTGAACTGTGGGTTTATAAGAGGCAAGGAGAAGATGGGATGGATGGAGATGGACCTTCAGAATCTGACAACAAAAAGAAGGTATGATGTGCCGCAAATGAAAACATAAAACGTTTGTTAAACTGAGGAAGACAGTGAGTTCATTGTGGAGCCTACCAATGCTGACAGTCATTCCTTTAGGAGTGGCTCCTAAAACCTGAAAATGAGCTAGCATGTTTGCACTTCCAGATCCCTTGTCTCAAAGTCAATGGATTTTTTGAACTGGTCTTTTGTTACATACCTGAAATGAGACCTGTCATTAACACAAGCTTAGGAGACTTTCACATTTGTTCTACGACACAAAATATGTCAGTTAATAGCCTACCTGTGAATTTTGCAATTTTTATCTGTCTTTCAACAGACAGTTGCTAACATGTGGCTAAATGAGAGTACAGAACATGGTGGTGATGATGAAGTCATGTGACCATGGAGTAGTTTGTTTATGGCCTAACATTGTAGCTTGCAGTGTTGTCGATTGCATTTCTGCTTCAAAATGTATTAAAGTGGTGTCAATTTGTGAAGATTTTCTTGCTGAACAAAACGTTTAAGTGTCAAATTCTGTTTGTCACAGAGCTTATTTCCTACAATAATCCAAATTGTTTTAAAAGCTTTAATGTGCTCTCTTCCTCTCACTTGGTATAGTCCTCAAAAGATTAGAAACTACTTGAATTGCTCTCTCCAGCTGATTTAAAGCGTTCTTGTCATTGTCATTGTGCGAAGGTGTTGTAATATTTCTACATGTTACTGTATATCTTTTATGTTTTTTTATTGTGGTTGTTGCTTGACTGTAACGTTTTCTTATGCTGCTGTCTTGGCCAGGTCTCCCTTGAAAAAGAGATTGCTGATCTCAACGGGACTTAACTGATTAAGAATGGGTTACATAAATAAAATAAAATAAAAAATCTATCGGATTTTTGTCAAGGGAACTGGGGCAATCTCCCAAAGCAACTCCAAAAAAAAAAAAAAATCCCTGCAGCAATCTGTTAGTGAAATACTGTAAGATTCAGAGGATTTTTCTCCTTATTTCTTGTTTAACAGGGAGACTCACCTACATCAGACAAGAAGAATTCAGAAAGCACCAGCAGTTACAACTACAGGGTTGTAAAAGAGGTATGCTCATTTGTATATTAATCTTGTATTTTCATGTTGGTGATTTGTTGCCTGTAATTAAAATCCTCCTGCTGTGTCTGTGTGTGTGTGTGTTCAGATTCTGCTGCGTCTCAGTAAGCTGTGTGTCCAGGAGGGGAGCTCAGGGAAGAAGAGTAAGAAACAGCAGCAGAGGCTGCTGAGGAACATGGGAGCTCACAGTGTGGTGCTGGAGCTCCTACAGATCCCTTATGAGAAGGTGCAACACTGAAGCTGACAGTTGTATCACATGCAGAATAATTAGGAAGCATTGCAGTTCTTCATAGCGTTTACACAATGCATTACAGTTCCCCATTAATGTAAAGTAAATTAACAGGAAGTCTTACCGTGTGTTTTCTGTATTAGGGTGAGGATGTCCGAATGCAGGAGATCATGAAACTTGCTCATGAGTTCCTGCAGAATTTCTGTGCAGGGAATCAGCAAAATCAGGCTCTTCTCCACAAGCATATCAACTTGTTTCTCAACCCAGGGGTGAGTAGTGCGAACATCTTGGGTTTACTCGTAGGGATTGATTTCTACAGTTGATGTGGTTCAATTTCCAAAATACAGTAGTACCTTTGTCAAGGAAAATTCACACGTCATTATTAATTTTTACAGACTGTCCTTCTTGTCCCCTCTTTTTCCAACTCTCTTGCAGATTCTGGAGGCAGTCACCATGCAGCACATCTTCATGAATAACTTCCAGCTGTGCAGTGAGATTAACGAACGAGTGGTTCAGCACTTTGTCCACTGCACTGAGACTCATGGTCGTCATGTCCAATATCTCAAGTTCCTGCAGACCATTGTGAAGGCCGAGAACAAGTTCATCAAGAAGTGTCAGGACATTGTCATGGCGGAGGTCAGTTCTGTGATCTTTAGGCCAGATGAAAGAACATTTGTGGCACTAGTCATATCTGCCACAGAGGAGAGAGGAGAAATAAAGCTGAAAAAAGTGGTAGAAAGGGTGGTGATAATGTATGAGGTTTTTGTGATGCTACCATTAATGCTAACTTACAGATGAACTGTTATCTTTTGGTAATAAGACTGTACTCTCTGCTGTGACTCTCCGTCACTCAGCTGGTGAACTCAGGCGAGGACGTCCTGGTCTTCTACAACGACCGTGCCTCCTTCCAGACCCTGGTCCAGATGATGCGTTCGGAGCGGGACCGCATGGATGAAAACAGCCCTCTAATGTACCACATCCACCTGGTGGAGCTGCTGGCTGTCTGCACTGAGGGCAAGAACGTCTACACTGAGATCAAGTGTAACTCCCTGCTGCCCCTGGATGATATCGTACGGGTCGTCACCCATGAAGATTGTATTCCTGAGGTATAGATAATGACTTTTATTTATTTATTTTGAGGTGAATAGTGTCTTATTTGGTATTCAGAATCTTTGTGCACGGAAACAAACTGCTTGAGGGCTAGTTTCTATCCATGGATTACCAGTCCACCCGTGATAAATGTATCTTATTTAAGTGTGTTTGTTTGGATCCTAATAGGTGAAGATTGCCTATATCAACTTCCTGAACCACTGCTATGTGGACACAGAGGTGGAGATGAAGGAGATTTATACCTCCAACCACATGTGGAAGCTATTTGAGAACTTCCTGGTGGACATTTGTAGGGTAAGCCACCATAAATTTGGTCAAAGTGAGTTTGACTATTATCAAACGATGTGGTCGATAGAGGAAGAGCGCTGTTCTGCTTTATATTATGTCATGGGTTTGGGGGACTGTGTCAACACAGCATGCAGTAAATATGTTACCTGCTGCCCACATGCAGGAAGTGTGATCCAGTGGCTGTGCGTCATGTTGATGTCTTTTCTGCCCTTGCCTAGGTGTGCAACAATACCAGTGACAGGAAGCATGCGGACACCATGCTGGAGCGTTATGTAACTGAGACCGTCATGAGCATTGTCACATGTTTCTTTAGCTCTCCTTTCTCTGACCAGAGCACAAGCCTGCAGGTAATCTGGATTGTGTACTACTGCATTTGAAATACATATTACAAACACTCTAGCAGATGCTATTTGAAGTCTATGAATCATGTATGCATATGTTAAAGTTGAACTGTTTGACAGAGGGGAACCATGCTCACATACCACTACATACATATCTATATACAGTATATATATTATAAAATATGATTCTTTCCTGTGCATAGATGGCTCGCCGTTTGTATGTAAGTAACGGTAACTCTCCCCCACGTTTTGTTTCCCAACCCTGTGTGTTTATTAACAGGCTCTGAATCTTAGGAAGTATCTTCTCTGTGTGGGTTTACACGTTCTCATAGCTTAGTCAGCACACAGACTCTGTTGTTCCCAGATCCGTGGGTGTGTTGCACAAGGTTTTGCTGGGACGTGGTGCAGATGATGCATTCACGCATCGTGGTCACTCCTTTTCTTAGACCTTGGTGTTACGGTGTCCTTTCGCCCACAACTTTCCCAGTAAATCATGACCATTACGCCTCATAGATGGCTAAATCCCTTGTGCAGTAACATTGTGATGTAGTATTACACAACTGGCACCCTGATAGCTTGTTCTGTGGAATTGTTTCATTCCGACTTGGCCCCAGTAGAAATGGTTGATTTACTTTCATGTTGGCCTTTGCACATCCTGAGAATTCTGCTTGCTGAGGTTAACCAATAAATGATGACATCATAACCCTCTTTTTCTTGCAACAGGCAGCCATTCTTGGAAAGATAACGGAGGTATTTATTGTATTCTAAGGCTGTGGCCAGCTCATAGATGTTGTTCTTTTGTCATGGTGGGAAAAACAAGTTTTACTCTGCTAAACACTGCTCTGGTGTAATGTGTTGGGATTGCATATGATCATAAACAGTTGTCCGACTGGATCCAAAGCTGCACTGTAGACCCTTCCACCATAGATGCTATAGTATCCTCACATTAAGATCTCTGGCACAAAGTGGGTTATGCGTATATCCTAGTCAGGGAGCACAATTGACACTTATTCAATCTGTATTCACTGTTTTTGTACTCCATCTCTCCTTTGCAGTATTTGTTTTGCTTTGAGTTTTTACTCTCTTATTGTGTTTTTTCCTTTGATTTGCTCTCTCTGTCCCTGTCTTACAGACTCGTCAGCCAGTATTTGTACAACTGCTTCAGGGAGTGTTTAGGGTGTACCACTGTAACTGGCTGAACCCGGTTCAGAAGGCCTCAGTGGAGGCTTGTATTAAAGTACTCTCAGACGTGGGTAAGATACTGGCCTAACATCAATCACCTGTCTCTGCTTTCATTTTATAAAAGGGCATCGTGGCACATGATAAAAACATTAAATATAAATATCTATATTCTTACCTGTAACCAGCTAAAAGCAGAGCCATTGCCATCCCAGTGGACTTGGACAGTCAGGTGAACAACTTGTTTGTGAAGTCCAATAATGTTGTGCAGAAGAGCATCCTCAGCTGGAGGCTGTCTGCTAAGAACACCTCCAGACGAGACTCGGGCCTGACTTCCTCCAAGGACTACAGAAACATCATTGAGAGGCTACAGGTCGGGGGCATAACATGCTGTACTTTTTTCCTTACAATTTTTAGTAGAATTAATTTATTTGTTTGTTTTCCATTCATTTAAATTTATTTGATACTTTAACCAGACGTCATCTGACAGCGACCTCTCAAGCAGGAAGGTGGCGGGATGGCAAAAATAAAACCCACTGGTTAAATAAAACATTGCTTTGTTTGAAGAACAACTGTTCAGTCAGACGTTTGTAACTCAAATTTATTTATACGTATATTTTATATCGTTTATCTCTCTGTCGGCCGTGTGTATTACACAGGCCAGTTTATTAAGGACAACAGGAAGCAGTAATGGCTTGTATAAAATACATTAGCTACACGTGATTGCAGAGTGGTACAACATATCAAGTTCTTTTAGTAGTGGCAAGATGGTCATTTGTGCCCTCGTCAGTCTGGCAGAAAGGAGCTTGAAGTGGACTAAAGAAGGTGCAAGCATGCACACGCAGCCTTGACTGGTTTTGTATTGATTAGATATTCGACCAACTAGTAGCTCCATGTTTATACTAATTTAATTTAGGCCACTTTTACACTAATTACACAAAAAGAATAAATGGCACATCAAATATGTCTTGTATATCATTTATACAAATCATAAATTTAAGATGTTGTAATTAATATGTTAAAATATAATTTATTAATATATTAGATATCAGTACAATTACGCTGTATACACTGTATACAGTTATGTATACATACATGTACTGTACATATTTACCTACTTCATACAGTACAGTTCATAAAGTAGTCTATTACATTACCAATTCAGTATGTATTCCAGCACTCTTTGCACTATTTAATTCTTGTTTACAAATCACAGAAGCAGTTCGACTTGTATATAGGCATTGTATGTTGTTCATTGTTGCTTTATACATATATTATATACTTTTTTCACTTATTTGTAGATAATGTAGTTTATTTTGCCTTTGTTTAGCTTTCTTGTCCTTGTTTTTAGCTGTTCGTCTATTTCTATCTATTGTTCTGAAAATTGTCCTTGAACAGTGTGAAACAATGGACCTTAGTCACAGACAGTGTGTACACACAAATTGGTGCTTAAACGGTGTGTGCAAACTTTTTGCGCACTGATCTGGGATTCATAAATTTTCCTATTAACAGGCATGCAGGCTATAAGATTCTGATTTACAGCCAAGCAGATGCCTTGCTGAAGAGAGCGCTTCTTCAGAAACCACAATAACATATACGTATAATAGAGGTGATGAATGGTTTATCAGATGTTTTTGATTAATAAGACAAGATTAGCTGCAGCTATGTAATTCTCTGGAATAACGTTTGAGTCATCGGACACACCGTCGTCAGTCTGTCCACCATCGGTTTCCTAGCTACAAGGACATTTCATAAGAAAATAGCAGATTGTGCTGGGAAGTGTTTCCTTTCATAGAGAAAGGTGGATGTGTGCTGATTGCAGATAGCGGGCACATGCCTGTCATTTTAAAATTATTTGGATTCACTAACATACGCACTGTAGTAAAAACAAAATTGGCTGGCCGCACATGTCATGAGTCTGACAGTAATTTTGCATGTGCACTTATTTTGTGTGCAAACATTTCTACACATAAAATAGCAAATGAGGCCTGTTGGGAGTGACAAAACCCCGTGAGTCAGATTCCTTGCAAACATACTGGGCCAATAGAGCTGATTCAGATTTAAAAAAAAAAAAAAAATCAACAATGATTCGCTTAAGTTCAGACTGCTTTTATATCTTAGTATATAAAAGTGGTGTGTATGTGTGATTTTTGGTAATATCCCAGGAGTGCAACCAAGATAAAAGAGAAGTGGTTTCTAATTGCATCCTGTTTTTAGTCATTGGCTGTTACACCCTTTTTTCTTGGAAGACATGACTCAGTATTCACTGGAAGTCTGAAAAATGTCTGAATTGTCTGGTTCAGTGCAGCTGTTATCTCTGCTTACACAGGTTAAGGGTGCGGATGAGGAGTTCATATTATTTTTAATCAAAAATAACGATTCCAGTTATGAGACCAACCCAGTCATAACACTGAGTTTCCAAGGTTGTTTTGGGTATTTCATCAACCCATTCCTAGGCAGAGATGATCAGGTTCCTAAAATGTTTTCCTTCCCATTTCTTGGTTGCCTTGATTTAGGGAACAACATTTCCTAGAATGTATGCTTCAACACTATTCATTGTCTGTTCTGTTTTTTCTCAACTTCTAATAGCCCTTTTATTCTGACACTCACTAGACAGCCCACACAGTACTCTAATCATCACCAGACCAGCAGCTTTCATGGTACACCTTCACATATTTACATATTTTCAAACTAATCATCACCAGACGTGACAGGAAGTACATAAAGAAGTGGAACATGGTGGTGCATCAGACACAGGGTTTGCTTTGTTTAAGTACAGTGTGTAGTCTACTGGTTATGTTACTTACTGTTTCTCCAAGATTAAATTATAAAGCTATATTTGGCTGGATTTCTTAGATAAAATATCTGATGTGGATGCATGTATGAAAGATGCTGACAGATTGGAGTCAGAAGCAATCCTTTAACTCTGCACAACAGACTATCTAATAGTTCTCTTAAAGATTTAATGCACTTTAATATACAGTATGTAATAGTAAGTGGATTGCAATTTTTAACAGGAACCTCCCTTGTTCTTCAGCCCATTGTACATAAACATGGATTCATGTCAACATTTCGATATTTGGTCATTTGGTTGTTTTTTTTTTTTTTTTTTTTAAATAAACAACAAAGTTTTGTCAGTCAGAATTTTGAACCTTTCTTCTGATCATAAATACAATTTTATAGCTTGTAAAGGCAGGATGAGAAGCTGCAAACACTTTTTACCTATACTCTGGTCCTACTAAGTGCCACTCTCCCTCATTCAGTCTGTGTCTCCTTGAAGCTATGAGTGACAGTTACAAGGCAGAGTCTGGACTATGGGTTTTCATCTAATTTCCAATAATCAGAGTCATGGCTTTCAGCATATAAAAACCTCTTAAAACCCACTGGGTTACTACTGGCTTGGTCTGATTCTAAGCGACCTAGCATTGTGCATCAAAATATAACATTAAATGTTTACATTTTTGTCAGTATGGACATGCTAAACACCGTTAGCCCAGTTAGAGTCTTCTTAATTCAGTGGCTCAGTTCAATATACAGAGACGATGAGCACCATGAGTTGGTTATTCCCTACCTTTAGAGTGGTCCTGAAGTCTGAATGTGTGTCCAATCCTTGATTATTTATATTCGTTTAGTCTGTAAAGGTCCATCTATCAAAAGAATCAAAAGGTTTTTCATAAAATTAATCCAAGTTGTGAATATTTTCATGTGAAGTCCGTTACCAACTGTATTCTAACTTTGTTAGTTAAACGGGCCACAGCTCTTCAGACATAAACAATATTTTTTCATCCTCCTACATAGTGTTATTGGGTATGCTGGTTTTGTTACCTTGTTGACTAAAAAATAAAAGTGTCTCTGAGCTTTTCTTTGTATTTTATCTTCTTTTTTTTTTTTTTTTTTTTAACCTTAGGACAGCCCCCAGAGTACAGCATGTGCTTCTAGTCTGAAAAGCCATTGGGCTCTGTGATGTATCTTTGCTGCCACCGTACTGCAAACTTTGAAGGCATATTTCTCCAAATGATTTCTTGGTGACAGTCATTATGTAATGTGACGCATAATATGTTGGGGGGCAAAAACTGATATCATTAGAAAACTAAGAATGTCTTTTTTCCAACAGTGTCTGGGTCCGGACCCCAGATGGAGAGGGATGGCAGGTTAATAAGGGGGATGCACTTTGGTCATTTTGCTAACAATGGGGATGGTGTCCCACCTCAGATTGCAAGAATGGACTTTTAATTGTCTTTATCTTTATCTTTATCTTTATCTTTACCACTGGATTTCATTACAAAAAGCCGCAATAAAAAGGATGTAAAATCAGCAGTCAGAAAGTAACAATCAAGTGTAAAGCTTCATTTCCTGGCCATGTCTAAGCTCTGTCTGTATGTCTCTTTCCTCTGTAGGACATAGTGTCAGCGCTGGAGGACCGACTGAGGCCGCTGGTCCAAGCTGAGCTCTCAGTGCTTGTTGATGTCCTACATCGTCCAGAGCTACTCTTCCCTGAAAACACAGATGCTCGCAAGAAATGTGAAAGTGGAGGATTCATATCAAAGTAAGTGTGGTTTGTTCTTTGGGTTTCATTTTACCATAAAACTATGTTCTAATTAATTTACATTTTACATACAACTTAGAGGTTCAGGACTATTAAGCTTCCTGCCATGAGCACACCAGAAAGCCTGCTGATTTTTCAAACCACTTTGCCCATTAGTAAAGTAATTTTGACCAAAGAAAAAGAAAGAAATCAAGCAACATATTCACTATAGTGGATACATTAGATTTCCCATCAGCCATAAACCAGAAGGGTTTTTGTGTGTTAGCAAAATTAAAGAAAACAAATGGACTAACCAACTATGCAGGAAAAACATGTAAGAAATTCTGAAAATGTGAGATGCAGTGGAAATGCACAATAGTAACAAAACATATGCAATAAATGTAAAAACATATTGTTGAGCCTAACTTAAACCACGGACATACCTTTAAATTTTGGACACCAATATGCTGTAATTTATTGTGTTTTGTTGTGTCTGATAAGAGCTCAGATTGGATTACAGGAATCTGGCTGGATGTATAGAGCCGCAATCGTTACAGGGATTATCCTGCTACTTATGGCTGCCATTGTGGACTACAGTGGTCTGTGGAAAAGTGTGTCAACCCTCACTACTTAATGTTAATCCTTGAGCTTTCTATAGGTCCCTGAGAGCTCAAAAACGTCGTCTCTGGTGTTGAGAAGTTTTCTAAAAGCACTCTAAATAACCTCCTACTTGGTGGTTGTCTGTAATGTCTATTTACATCCAAGACATTTAAGTGTGCTGTAAGGTCCATATCATCCAAATCTGTTGTTATGGGCTTCAAGAAGATCACTGTATGAATGAAATCAGTAATAAATTGTGATGTTCACAGGAGTTGAGGTGTACTGTGGTCAAGCTACAACCTCCATGGCTGAAAAATGCAGCCAATGTGGAAGTACAAAAAACTGCAGTTTCTCTAACGGCCACTTGAGGCTGGCTTCAGGAGCGAGTCAGTCCTCATAGCCCCCATGATATAATGCCTGACTTTACAGCGGAAAGAAACATGTTTAGAACTTGGGACAGTTTTGGTCTCTAAAGCTAGTTTTTCCGTACGTGGGCTGAATTTTTATATTAGTCACCAGTTTAAATGTTATAAAGGGTCAAAGTTAGGCATGATTAAGGATATGGCTGCTTTCAATAACAGGCGGGTGATATTCGTTGACAAGTCCCTGCCACGAAGTTGGTTAAGTATCGTAACCAGGGCGTAACTTCACATAGACAAAATCTAGGCATAAAGCTGTCATTATTTCAGTGTGTTTTCACTTCATTAAAAGTTAATTGTAACATTATGGTCCCCTAAAAGAGTCTTGTTCAGTGTTTTGTTGTATTAAAAGACCCTTTAAGGAGTCAGAAGTTTTTCCAATAAGTACATTATAGTACATTATGTTCATATGGTTTTAAGCCTGTTCTTTTGTCTTTCGCTAGCAAAAATTAGCATTAGCATTAGCATTATCGCAGTTAACCATAACTGTAAATGCACCATGCTAGCCAAGCTAGCAGCTAGGTTTAGGGTTAGCTCCACCCTCTCCTCCCAGTATGGTCACTTCTGGTTGAAAAAAAAACCTAAGATAGCAACAGCCAAATGTCAAACTCGAGGCTTCAAAAGAGAAGTCCACAAACCATTGGGTGACATCACAGTGGCAACATCCATTATTTTATCCAGTCTACTCACTTTTCTTTCTCTTTCTCTGACCAGACTGATCAAACACACCAAGCAGTTGCTGGAGGAGAATGAGGAGCGTCTGTGCATCAAAGTACTGCAGACACTGAGGGAAATGATGACAAAAGACCGTGGCTATGGGGAGAAGGTACAATACCCTCTGTGATCCTGTTTTTCATCATCTGCTTGTGATCATGCCCAAAATTCACCCACACATGAGATAAAAGACTTTACTGACTCAGGATACAGTGTCCCTGTCCCACTGCACCAAACTTACGTAAGATCAAATAACGGTAAAGTAAATGAGGAGGCTGAGCTGTCCTTGTATGCCTTAGGTGTCTGTATAGCACACTGAACAGAAAAGATCCATACGTAAGTCATCAAGTCACTGCAAACAGGGCAGGTTATGAGTACTTGGTTTGGCAAACACTGGCACATATTTAATAAAAGATTAGTTCCCTTATTGCTTTCTCCCCACTATAACATACTTATTTTAACCCAAACTATGATCTTTTCCTAACCCTAAACACATAGTTTTGGCACCTACACTTAACAAAACTGTGACTGTTTTACAACATTTGATATCTTCTAGCCTCCTGGTAGGTACAGTTTTCCTTGTCTGAAGCATTATAATTGTGGCAATAACAACTGATAATGGCCATTTAATGAGCTGATAACCTACAAAATGGGTGGGGCTTAACATCACACATGCTTCATCTCTTTCAGCCATTTTACACAACATTCATTGGCTACTAATGAAACTAATCTTTTATTGATTGCTTCAACTTTGTCAGCTTGTTTTAACAATAGCAGTATGTCTTCCCTAGACTTTAGGACTGGACTTTTGGTACATGAAATTGAAAGCATTATTTTTACTTCTGATGTAAAGGCAGGTACTGCAGTATGTTTTCAAGGTACTCTGTGGAGTTTCTGATGACTAGTAGCATGTTCTTATGTTCTGTTTGTATTCAATGCATGTGCAATAGTACACACATGCAACAGGATGCAGGCACTACCAAAAACTGTTGACAGTAAAGGCAAAAGAAAGGGAAGAAGACAAAGACTGATAATGTAAACAAGGATATAACAATAATGTGGAGCGGAATGCATTCAAGAATATGGAAATGGATGGAATGAATGGAAATACACAATAACCGTTTGTTAACAAAACCTCCACAGGGCACCTTTAATAGGATAGATTAGCCTTCATTCATGAGTCACCCCTCAGCACATCAAGCAAAGAGGTGTATTGAATATACAAGCATACAGAATATTAACATACATTAAATACAACATACATCCTCTTATATTACCAACATGGCATGCTCTGAAGACCAATTCAAATAGAATTCAAAAGCGTATTTAGAGCTAAAGAAATATGTATTGTATTGTGGTATTATTAAAAGTAGCTGAATGTGCCTAGGAAAACAGGAGGGTAGCCCTGCACTGCATCAACATACCTAACTGTAAGCAAAGGAAGAACAACTAAGCTTTTAAAAGGGAACCTATTTTAGCCATTTCCAAAGCTCTGTTTTTTGGCACAAACTCAATAAAACACTTGCTTACTACTCCAGAGACCTCGCTCCAGCTGCACTGACTGGAGCAGAGAGTATGAAGTTTAACATAGCAGTGCAATAGAGTGCTGCAAGAATGAGTCCTAAAACTGTAGAATGAGTTTGCATCTTTGCACTCCTTGTTTCCTCATCTTGAAGTCAGTGGTATTTTTTGAATGGGTTTTTGGTTAGATGCTTGATATAAGATCTGTGGTTAACACAAGCTTAAAATACTTTTGGGTTTTATTCTACGGCATAAAATACGTCAGTACCCACTCAAAAATTTTGACGCTTTTAGGTGTCTTTAAAAAGGCAGCTGCTTACAAGTGGCTAAATGACAGTTAAGAAAGTCATCATGCTGAACACGGCTCAGCAGCCTCGTTTTGGTGGGGATGTTGAGTCATCTGACCGTGGTGGAGTTAATTTATAGCTTTACATTAGCTTTTTACTTCTGGTGATTGCATTTACACTTCCGAAGAGATGAGAGTTATGTTCAAATGTGAAGATTATCTTGCTGAACAAAATGTGTAAGTGTCAAACATTTGTTTGCCACCAAACTGATGACTAATACAAAATCCAGTGGAAAAATCCCATTGGATTTTGGATAAGAGAACCAGGGTGACGCTAACTTCTGGGTTCGCCTACAAAAATAAAGTTTAGGCTTTATTTCAGTTTATACATGCTACAACTCCTCAGAACCCAAGCTAGTGTCTTTCTTGCCACCTGCTGATTAAGGTGAAGGGGGTTAAGTTAAGGGGGTGGTGGGGTTAAGTTATCGAACAAAGTAAGCCTCCCGTTGGAACTTGCACAGGCTCACTTAAGGTGGACTGTTAAAATGGATACTTAGATTATTTTTAGTCATGTCTGTGTCACCGCGGTGTGGGGAGTGCTACCAGCTCCAGGAGCTCTGCCTGTGCCTTGAACAAAAATCCACTGCATGATGCAAAACATGTCATTGATGTCATTGATGTTGTGTTTCCCATCATCTGATGGTTTTTGGCCACTGCTGGATGGGAAGCTCCTGGAGCTGGCTGCACCTCGAGGCACCGTATACCATTCATTTGCACACACTCCCCACACTGCAGTGACACAGACATTGTTTAAAATTTTAGCAGTATCCCTTTAAGGTAAGTATCCCTTTAAGGAGGACCAGCTTTTATCATTGTAGTGACCATCTCAGCTGTTTCTAAACAGATAATGGAGAAATCTGTGGAAATTGAGTCTCTCCTGACAACTGTTGATCCCAACTCAAAATTTATTTTGCTTGTAATTGTTATTCTGTGTTAAATTATTACAGTTGGGTTAAGATTTAATTATTATGTGAATTTAATATTGTTTTGTATTTATTTGTATTTATATATTTAAGTATACTTTAAAGTGTTCAGGGACAAAATATTGTTCAATTTCGTGTTTAAATTTGCCTTTGAAATTGAAAAAGCCATTCCTTTATGTCGTTGACCGTCGTTTTGTGCTTTATTTTTATTTACTTTTATTTTAAAAGTGTCGGTTCAGGCATCGTCACCACCAGTGACATTTTAAAAGCATTGTTTTAACACCAGTGTCGGAAAAACCCAAATGATACCTATCTGTAGACTACAAGTGGGAAGCCTGTGAGTGGGCGACAGTATTTGTACTCATGAGTCTCTTCTAATGGCAAAGCAGATACATTAAGTACATCTCTAAAATGCAGCAACTTTTTTGTTCATCTACGTTTACTTTTACTTCCTGGTACGTAAGTTGTCTACTGTTTTAGAGACTAGAACTTCTGTATTTCATCTGCTTACACAATGACAGATGACTTTAAACATCCATACAAAGCATCTCACACTTTATTCATGGACATAAAATATTTTAGAACATTTGCATTTAAGCCATGAAGGAACATGAGTTAATCACAGAGCATTCACAGTCCACTTCAGTCAATATGTTTTACATGTGGTTGAGTTTAAAAAAAGGTTTGCTGTAGAGGGTTGTGGAGGTTGAAAACATTTTTTTTTTATTTTCAACCTCATGGAAAATGCTTATGTAAAGTATTCACCCCCACAGTCTACTTTATTTTTTAATGTTAGACGTCATCAAACCACAATGGTTGTAATCAGGATAAGCATGTTTTATTTATAGACTGATGAGCGAGAATTAATACTAGAGACAGGTCATTTTAGGTAAGACATGTATGTACCTGGAAGATGCATTCAGGGAGTGGCAGAAGAGTAGTTCTAAGGTTCTGAGTGTCCCTCAAGGTAAAGCAAGGTGAACGACGTAAAGCAGGAAGGAAAGAATGTCACATTGCTGCAAATTATAGAACAGACTGTCCTCGAAAACTGAGCCTTGCTAAGAGGAAGACACTGTTGTGTAAACTCACAGAAGACTTCAGCAATTGTTGAAGACATACAATGTGTACTACGTTTTTACAGTTGTATAATCACTGTGTTTGCTGCCTCTTAACATTTTTATAGACTTAAAGGTGGTAAATACCGTTTTTAACATTTAAGTCTTTTTCTGTAAATCAGTGTCAAACAAGCTTTGTATGTGATTTCAATGTTGTGAATGAAAGTACGAAGGCAGGGGGTGTTTTAACAGTTATTAACATGCTATCCTGTCACATCACTTTTTTACCTAACTTGACATGCTGCGCGTTTGTAGCTCACTAATCTAGCTCTACTAACTTTCTGCTCCCTATACTCTTTCTCTTGCAGCTGATTGCCTTTGATGATGAAATGGATGTGGCTGAGGTTTATCATTTTACTTACTATCACGATGTACATTTGGTTTGTCTCCCACTAACAGCATTAGACATGCTTGTGCTGCAAGTAGACGGTCGACCATCACATTCTCATCAGTGACACCTGTTGGTAGCTCAGGCTGCATCCACACTAATATGTTTTTGTTTTAAAAAGCATAACTATTGCTACCATGACGCTTGGCATCAACACTACTCTGGCGTTTTGGAACCTCTTAAACTGAGACTTTTGAAAATGCTGCTGACCCCGTTTTAACTCCAGGGTTGTGTTTTAGTCTGCATGGGTGGACCGTGGACACTGAGACTTTTGAAAATGATGACGCAGGCACCCACGTTTGCGGGTATTTCTTTCCCACACAAGTCCTTTTCACAATTTGCTTTCCACCGCCTCGATCACCTTATACTCATGGGTTACTCTCAGTTAAAGTTCCGCCTTTCCGTTGGGCCAAAACAAGAAATCTCCGGTCTTACTTTTCGCTATCTTTGTAGGATTTTCTGTAACTAAGCAGGCAGCGGCAGAGTAGAAAATCTGCCTCCAGTTTACCTGCATGCTCAGTGTACGTAAATGGTCATGGTCATTACTTGTTGAAATGGTGCTCAAACACTTGTGTACAGAGATCATTTTTGTTTTGAAAGTGCCATTTTAAAATGATAACGTATTAATGTGGATGTTGCCTCAGCCCATCCCTCCTTGTGTTGTGCCTGTAAGAGTTGCTCCAGATCCCCATGTTAGAAATGTAGCATACTGCTAGCATGTCCAGCTCGCATTATGCACATACCTGTCTGTTGTGCCTGTAATGGTCGTGTACTTACTTGCTATGTTGGAGTGCACTCTTAGGTTTTAGAAAAAAACAATTTTACTGAATACATCTGGAAAATGCAGGCATACAGCATTTGAACCTATTTTAGGTGTACTGTTGTTAATCCCCTTCAACAGCTTTATGAAGTCTGTTCAGTCCCATAGCTTGCATGTTATAACACCTATCTGCAGCTAAGATTGCTCATCACAAATTACGTGGGACTTTTGGGCCCAGGAATTTCCGTAGAGGGACAGAGGGTGATTTCCTTTTTTCTTTCTTTTATTCAGAACACAACAACCTGCTGGAATTTTGTCTCTTTAAACTTCATGCTCCTGTCCCATTAAGGAGAAGTGTGTCTCAGTCATGCAATTTCATTTTTCATTATTGACTTGCCCTTAATCTTTAGTTCATAATCTTGATTACTGTTATTATTATTACTACCAGTCAACATCAGTGAGATGTTTCTGTTTTTCTTGGTCACTCAGTCTACATGGTGCACAGCCCCCTTTTGATGGATGGTGGTGGCAGAGCATATTGTAAGCCCTTTGCCACCATTACAAGAGCAGGTGTGAGTGTATATATAGCTTGGGATAGTCCACCATTAGTTCACTCCAACAGAAAGCTCATAACACAGAGGGGCTGGACTGTGTGTGGGGCGGTGTGCATGTCATGCGCATGCATTGCAAAAATATGTTTGTGGTCACGACCTGTAGCCTTAAGGAAGTGGATGAAACAGGTTTCTTCTTTCTGTTTGTGGTATGTCACAGGGATTATGGGTGTGATTACAGAGAAGCTGTATCTCACATGTCACTCGTGACTAATGTCATAGGAGGGGACCTATTCTAGACAAGGCTATTCATAGTTTTAGGAGAGTTGTTTTCGAAACATTTAGTTAAGCCATTAGTTTTCCTTTTTGTTGGCTTATTTTGTAGGGGTGATATTTTTTAAAGAACAATAATTACAACCACCAATAGATTTTGGCTTAGTTTTAGAAAGCTGTAATAACCAAAAATTGTTTTTAACACCCAGAAATTTTGTAAAAAGTGATCTGTGTGTCCACTCATCTGGACTGCTGGGGTTCTCTTTACTTAGACTTAAAGTTGGTCTGCTCTACTTGACCGAAATAAATTGATTCAGAACCCCCAGAAAGGTGGCTCACAGCTCGAGCCAAAAACTAGCACATTTTCCTTGACCTGAAGTGCAAACCATGACATCAGTAGGCGTGTCTGTAGGTTGGACAGAGAGGATGGAAAGTCAAGTGCGAAATCATTTCCTTATCATTAATAGTTGGTCCATGCATATCTTCTGGATAAAACAAATATCTGTAATAACAGAACAAACGCTTGCTGGTGATAAATGCGATTGTCTATCTTGCTACTACTGTTTACTTCTGTGACGCATCCATGATTACAATAGTTCCATGGCTCAGTGCCTCAAAACTGGTGAAAACACAGGCTGCTTCGAGAGATAGCACCGAGGCTCCCTGAATCCTAAAGAGAACTGGTTCAAGAACCAGAGCCAATCTAGTGAAAAGGGGGCATTGTTTTTTTTTTTTTTTTTTGTATTTATTGCTTTTGTTTGATTAGTTTTTCTTATTTTAAAAGTTTTTTATTTGTGTTGCTTTGCTCTCAAATCAGTTGTTTTTTATTGTAAAACTCATACTTAATTACTTTATTTAGAAATATACAGTAAAATTTGACAGAACAGTCCTTATTCAAGGTCCGCTAAGTTTTCTGCTGGAGCTTTCAACCATATCACAAGGTCTTCATCAGCAAATGGAGCTGCCATGTGATCACAGTAGCTGTTACAATTTCACTAAAAGATATACTGTTCAAGGTTTCCCTAAAAAGCAATGAAGAGACTCGTACAGAAGTAAACCCTCTCAATCATCACTTATTACACACTCTTAGTGTGTGGGGGTGTATCTTTCCATATATTTCCACTCTGCCCTCTCCCTGTATTTTCTTATTTTCTTCTTATTTTCTGTGTTCGGGACGTTTATGAGCATGGACCCCCACAGTGCTCAGGTAAAGTTGTTGTAAAGTTGCCAGACTGAAAGCAGCACATGTCTAAGAGGCACGATGCTGAAAAAAATGCAAATAAAGCGAGGCGAAATACCAAAGGAGAGGGAATCTGGGTTTGACTTTTACTTTTGCTGGCGAGCGAGTTTACAAACAGTAACTGACAGTCCTGTATAGTATACCTTTAAGGTTAAGTATCTTAGTCCATCCTTGACTAACCCTGGAAACATTAGTTTCACAAAACAGTCGCAAATCAATGTCTTCTTTATCTTTTTACTGGAGCTTTTGTAGATAAGAAGTCCTAAAGGTGCTATAGAGAAAATCACAGAGGCTACTAAGCTCACATGCCAACAGATTAATCTCCAATGGAGCAAACTCCATGGAGTCAATGGAGTCCACTGATTAGGGGTGTGTAATGTGGTTGAATGCTCTGGAGAAAAGCTAGTCTGTGGACTCCGTGTTTGGATTGTTTTACAAACTTTGTTTGGCACAGCACCTTAAAGTCCCTGTAAAATGGAGGTTAAATTGTCTTTAGCTTCTGTGCTGTGATGTATTTCTCAGTGAAACTGTATATCTGAGCGTTTTACAATTACAAGAGGGATTTAAATCAAATCCTTCTCATTTGATTGGATTGCTAAGAAGTGGGCAGGCTTAGAGTTGAGTGCGATACAGAGCTACAGCGGACTTTGCTGCGGACTGTTGGCTCCACATACACACCCCTCGCCATTAGATCAGTAGGAGGACAAGGGAGAGATGAATGATTTAGACCTCAGCCACGTTATTTTGAAATGAAAACATAGATTTTGCCTAATATGTAAACACAGGGGGCACGGTGGTGTGGTGGTTAGCACTCTCGCCTCACAGCAAGAGGGTTGCCGGTTCGATCCCAGGCGTGGGAGCCCTTCTGTGTGGAGTTTGCATGTTCTCCCCGTGTCAGCGTGGGTTCTCTCCGGGCACTCCGGCTTCCTCCCACAGTCCAAAGACATGCAGATTGGGGACTAGGTTAATTGGTGACTCTAAATTGTCCGTAGGTGTGAATGTGAGCGTGAATGGTTGTTTGTCTCTATGTGTCAGCCCTGCGATAGTCTGGTGACCTGTCCAGGGTGTACCCTGCCTCTCGCCCAATGTCAGCTGGGATAGGCTCCAGCCCCCCCGCGACCCTCAAGAGGATGAAGCGGGGTTAGAAGATGAATGAATGAATGTAAACACACATCTACTCCTATGTCTTTCCATAATGTTCTCTTAGCTAGCTACTACAACCCACCAACGGTGAAGTGCGGTTTTATATAACTGGTGTGGCCAGTTAGTTACCCAAAGTCTTACTGGACTGGACTTTTTACATATATTTGGCATAACAAGAGACAAATGTTCAGTTAAACCAGGGGCATGGGAATAAAACCGGGAAATTTTCATTTCGTGGGAACTTCAATGTTTGTACACCTTTAGGGAGCTTCTCTTGAAATAATTGAATTAGTCAAACTGAAAGTGCACGTTGTCAGAGCAGGACAATAACCAGCAGGAAAATAACACTGAAGACTAGTCACTCAATCCAGAGTGTGGTGAGTGCAAGGGAAGTGAGCATGATGTTAGTTGGGGGGGAATGGAGAAATTGTCTGAAAGGGTCTTTCCAGAGTTACCAGGAAGCGATCTGCTCTCAGTCTCTCTGTTGTGCCTCTGTCTTTATTTCCCTCCTTCCCTCCCTCCCTCCTTACACATGCCACTTGGTGCTGTAGAGATGGAAATCCCCAACTTCCACAAAAACAGGGCTGTTCTCAGAGACCGGCGCTTTGTCTCATCAACTCCTCCCATATGCATTTTAAGAATGTACACATACTCCCTCAGCCCCCCCACAGCACATGCTGTATGTCACTCATTCATGCACACACTCACGTTAACACCAGCAAACAGTGTTCTGACTGACGGCTGGCAGCATGTGTGTGGATATCATTCAGGTGGGAGACAGTCAGGCCAAAACCCCAACTTCCTTTTAGCAGGAGGAAGATAAACTGCCACGATATCTGTTATGCAACCCCAGTGTTTAGCCTGCTGCTGCTCCCTGACCTACCATCACACACCCAGCTCCCACCCACAGGCCTCGAGGAATGACTGCAGCTGTCAGTTTCACTACTGTCTGACAGACCCCATCATACTTCGAGTTGTTGCATGCTCAGTCTGTGGGTTGGATTGCGTGTGTGTGTGGGTGTGTGTATGCAGGAGGGGTGATGAGAGAGCAGGATAAAGCACAGTGACGGTTCAGCCATTAGCAGAGGTTATCTCATTCCTCCAAAAATAGAAATGTGATAAAATGCGAGCCCGGGGAAAACAAGACATGAGCGGCCTGCCACTCTCATTGTCAGGCCTGATCATATCAATCCTTGCACGGGTTTATGTTTTCCTTTACTTGCGTGTGAGCGTCTTTATTTGTGAGACTGTGGAAGGTCAGAGAGGTCAGATGAAGACGATGTCTCGGTCTTACTGTAGTGATGTAATACGGTTTGCTGAAGACGGTGCTGAGGTTACATAAGGGACTATTTCTATGCTAGTGTGGTGGTGGTCTTTGTGTGTGTGCTTGAATGTGTTTCTGTTGCTCTCCGTTCATCTATGTTTATCTCCTCATTATCCTGACCACACTTTTTGTTTAGCTCGAGATTTCTAGATTACTGTTTCCTTTTTTTAACTCGTGCATTTTTCAGACTACATCACTGCTGCTCCTTTGACAAATATTTGTCCATTTTACTTTCACTTTGTCAGCCTTGTCTTTCTCTCCTCTACTGTCTTGTCTAACTTTTCCAGTATGCAGCTTATCTAGCTGCCACTCCCATCACTCACTCTGCCAAACTGCCCTCAGATAGACTCTGCTTGTCCTGGTTTATCCTCCTGCCTGCCGCTGTGGGTGAAATCAGGAGACTCTGGGCTGTTGTTTTTTTTCTCAGTCAACAGGGGGAGCTGCAGACGTGCCACAGCAACATGGAGCGCTGGCCCAGTTTCCTTAACTTAATGCTGCACGATTCTTGGGCTCCAGCCAGCTCTCAGGAAGCAGTTACATAAGAGCCAACAATTTTCTTTCCCTTTTTTTTTTCATCTTACTCAGTTTTCCTGGAATTTTAAACTCTCCACTGATGTGTGACCTTCAGTGGTAATTGGCAATAAAAGTGCAGCAGAGATGTCTTTTAGGAGACAGTAGCTTTGGTGCACCTCCACTTAGGCAGGGGAGGGGGTGGCATTGGAAAGTTTGGGATTCACTTTGGGTGGTGAGTGTGCCCTTCAGCCAACATAACACCTGTTAATTGTTTGACGTTCGCCTCACTTACAGGCCAATTCATACTATCAGCAGAGTGCTATTTAAACCGTGCTTCTGGCCTTCTTCCTGAACACTTGTTTTCTTTATCATGAACAGCCAATTTCCTTTATAGCTTCCCAGTGAGGTGAGGTAAAGCAGTGCTCACAGTGTCTGGCTGTTGAGGAGTATGGCGAGGATCTTAGTTATGTTATTGTAAACAGAGAGATAGTGTGACTGCTGGCTGTCCATCAAAAGGTGCAGCATCCCCGGAGGAATATACAGATTATTTTGGGCAGTGACATCACCTTAACTGCCTCTGTTTCCACAAATGCCCGGGAAACTAATTGTGTTTATTTGTCTGTGGAGGTTTAATCACACATTCTGGAGAGCAAAACAAGTGGAACTGATGGTAACAATTATGGGGTCAAGCCGTCCAGCTGATACACCTTTTTATACGCTTAAAAAGATTCCAGGCGTGTTGTTCATGGTTGTCAACACTGCGAATGAGGTCATATTGCACATATGACAGTTATCATGTTCCACCAGTGGTTAGATTTCGAACTAAATTTGAAGAAGTTAGTGCTGGTGGTGATTATAGCTTCAGTTGCATTCATGAGGCATCACCGTTTTTCTGTGGAAATCAAAGTGTTGACGTACAAGGGGGCTTGTTATGGGGAAATTCCTGTCCAGTTGCACAATGAATCAGCATAAACCAGCATGACTGGGTCACAAAGGAAGGTATAGTGCATGCCCATGTTTGTTGTGTAGTTTCCCACATTTGCTGCCCTTTCTGCAGTGAGGTTTTGTGTGTGTGTGTGTGTGTGTGTGTGTGTGTGTGTGTGTGTGTGTGTGTATAGGTTGTTGTTGTTTTTTAGCTTTCTCAGTTAAATGGGTCGTTAACTTCTTCGTTGTTAACAATTTGAATGCCTTTATGCTCTGTAGGCTATTACCAAATTGTATTTTATTCTTTTGCTTCATTTTAAATTAAGTTTATGAATTTAAGAACTTGTGCAAAGTGACAAGTCACTCAACCGTTAACTGATTTGACTGTTAAGTTACTCTCTTCAGACTGGTACCTTTTATTTATGTTTCATTATTTGGTTGTCAATTTTTAGATTATTTTTTAATTATTGTTATTTAATTGTTTTTCTTGCCATTGGCTGCAGCAATCAGCAACATTTTATGTTTATGATTTTACTTGTTTTTCTTTTTGACCCCTTTTTTTACTGAATTGTTGAACCTGGTTTTTTGGCTTCAGATTTTTTTGAAAATGTACTGAAAATGAGTTGTTTCTATAACCCATGGCAGCTCTTGGCATATAAACCAGCATTCACTGTTCCAGGATTAGTTGAGCTTCTTAATCAGATTTCGGAAAAACGTGACATTTGGTGATTAGGTCATACATGTTTTGTTTTTCTTACTACTGTCGTATCACTTCTGTTTTTTTTTTTTTGTTGTTTTTTTGAGACAAACTTTTCAACAGATAATTCTTATGTGGTCTTTATAACAACAGACATGCACGCTGAGATGAATGTACATACTGGCACACAGATGACAGTGCATATTTTTGCTTTATTTGCCCTGACCTATTGTCATGTAGAGTGACAGCCAGACAACAACACTTTGCAACAAGTGGTTAACAGTGAACCACAATACTAAACACGCCACAGTAGCCGGAGGTCTATAGTGTGGTGAAGGTCAACACACAGTGTGTCTGCTTTCTTGCTGCACTAGGTTAATGCTGCTTATCATCCATGCTGTCCCATCAGACTAGCTCCATGAAAACACATAACACGAGACACTGAACTAAAATAATTCCCCACATACTGTAAGCAATCCATTATCACCAAGGTCTCAACTTGTTTTTGTCCGCTTCCTCTCTGCCCCCGGCTCTGTAAGTCACGCACATTTATGATGTGCAGACGTGCATGTGACTGAGCAGTAGAAAGCCAGATAGAAGCGTCAGTGAATAGCAGCTTTTAGGGACGAGAAGTTTGTTAGAGTTTTTAAGGAGGGTGCTTCTCTTCGGAGGCAACATAACTAATTCAACATCTTCAAACTCTGACTAACATCATCCTTTTATTTCCAATCAGCTGGCACCTCCACCCGAGCCTGAAGTCCCTGCTGAGGTGTGTTAAAGACCCCTATTGGCGTGCTGCCAGCTAATATGGGTCACTGCTGATCAAAGATCATCCAACTCCATCCCATTACACTTGTGTCAAACATCTCTTTATCTACATATAGATAAGAGTCACATCCCATCCCTGTGTTATATCTCCTCTTTTGAGGGCCCCCTTTGTGCATATAGCCCTTTGTGTAGCTTCAGTTATGCTACATATCGACCCTTGTTTGCACCGCCTCCCATTTGTCCACTCATCCATTCTTCCCTTGCTCTTAGTAGTAGTACCCTCTTCCTCTTGGTCTTTGAGCAAATTCCAGTGTCCTGACCTTCTCTCAGTGGGGTGGGTGGGTTGAAGTCATGGGTGAGGTGTTTTTCCATGCCAGATTGGTGCTTACAGTGTGTGTCAGTAGCTCACGGCTCTATTATGTAACCTGGACAGAGTTTTTTTTTTTTTTTCGTTCTTCATTCTCATGGTTTGTGTTTCTCCCCCTCCGGCAGCTTGTCATTCTCTTATGTAAATAATTTGGACTCTTTTGCCTCTGTGACTGTGGAGTTATGAGAGAGGCACCACAGGCCAAAGACGTCAGTGTTTGATTTCCATACCAGACTGTTAAGAGTGGACATAAATAAGCTATGAAATGAACTTTAACTAACTCTGTGTATGATGAATTAGAATGAATGTCAGTCCGTCCTTGCACGAAGCCTTGCATGACTTTGACTCAACCTCACGTCTTCCCTGAAACAACCACTTCCCTCTTAACTGCGTGATCTAATTTGCACCCAGTTTCCTGCATGCTAGTAGGGTAACTAATTTGCACTGTATTAACACCCTGTTTTGTTTTCTAATTTCTTTCCCAAATTTCCTTTCCGACCCTTTCTTTATTATTTTTATTTTTTTTTTCTTATGTTATTGCTTTCTGCTTACTCACCTCACCTTTAAGGAGCTTGATCCCAACCAGCCACAGAAGCAACTGGAGGATCAAAGGAGGGTAGGTACTGAGTTTGGTTTGCTGTGGTCTGGTGCAGGCCTCCGTCATATTGATGGGTGACAATTGACTGACTGTTAAGATGCACTGCTTCCACAGCATGGCGCTCACTCACTCCCCTGTCAGTAATACGGACGTTAACTTTGGGTGTTCATCTCTTCTTTGATGGCTTGTGATATGTTTGGCCCAGAGGAAAAGTATAGGTAACTGTGCTGCACAAACTTACATCAAACCAGTATGGGGAAACACTGAATGTTGCCTTTGAACTTCACTGACTGAGGTCAGAGGGCAGAGGTCATATACAGAGATGCAATGTGCTGGGTTCTTCAAAGGTTGATATCTTATTAGGATTAGACTTCAAGTCTATGGCAAAGCTACTTTTATGGGTAATTTAGTTTTTATGCCTTGGTGCTGGAGGCATGATCTTACGCATGTGCATTCATCACTTTCTTGTGATCATAATATCTCAGGAACGCCTTGAAGGAATTCCTCAAATTTGGCACAAACGTCCATTTGAACTCAACAACACATAGAATTTGGAAGTCGAAAGTCACTGTGCGCTCACAAAAATTCAAACACTGATTATGAAACATTTTACACAAATGTCTAATATGATAAAATGATGAAGTGATGACATTTGATATCCAAAAGGTCAAAGGTCGATTTCACTGTGACATCATAACGTCCTGTAAAAACCCTTTTCTGTCCATTATTCAACACCGTGTATCAGGAAGAGAAGGGAAACCATTTGTTCAGATACTGAATTGGTGACACTAATCTCAGGTGTCCACCTTGAAGCTGTGCTGATTGTATAAATCTTCTGTGTTTTGGAATTTGTAGCTTCTTTGCAGCAACATCCATATTTGAGGCATTGTCCTCTGGGATGGCTACATAAGAGTCCGGACAGACATGATGTAAACTGTAACTGCAGCTCAACTGTTTGGCAGAGGCATACATACGAAAGGAGGCAGTAATTGTAGTTTTAATATGTTTTACTTTCTTTTGTTAATACACAATGTCTTTACATCTACAGAAATTTTAAAGTCTTTCTTTTATTTTATTGCCGTGAGCTTCTCCAAAGGGAATCTAAGAAGTTCTTCCAAAGAGGCGTGTATGTGACCTTGTTACTTTTCACAGCCTTATAATGTGGGCTTTTCGATGTTGGACATCAAACTATTAGTAGGATTAAGTGTATTCTTGCATTCATTTTCTAGTCTTGCACTGCTGCATTAGAATATTAAACAGTGACTTTTGGGTTCCAGCTCCATTTCTGTGACATGGTAACTCATATTGGACTTCTTCTCCTAACGTCTATTTTCACCGATAGGGCGAAGCTCTGCGGCAGATCTTGGTCAACCGATACTATGGGAACGTCAAACCTGGCCAGAGGAGAGATAGCCTCACAACCTTCAGCAACGGTCCACTGTCTCCTGGAGCACAGGGAAAATCACCTACAGGTGTGTGTAACAATACAGTATCTGTGTGTCTGTATGGTTATGCTCATAAAGATAAGATGATTCTGAAAATGATTTACTTTGAAAAACTGGGTCAGTGCTGCAGCAAGGTTAACACACAAAGCACAAAAGAACTGAACCAGACACTAAAATAGTTTAGTTAAAAAATACATCTAATAAATAAACAATTATAAATAATAAATAATGTATTATAAATAAATGCTAATGAAAAATATGAAATCTTTGAACCTTAGTCATGCCATTTAAACTTGAATTAAACTGAAAACAAAAGAAATAGCAGCTGGCCTAAACTGTTGTACTATATAGTTTCATCAGCCAGGAAACAGTGACTCCATCTGCATGCACAAAATACTCCAGTTTTTGTCCTGATTCTGGAAGGACAATATACCTACTAAGCTGTTTACATGCAGCTGTGCATACTCCAATTAACGTATCCTAATAAGTTTATTGTGTCAAAAATATGGAAAAGTGGAATGGCTGTTCCTTGTCCCAGGATTTTTTTCAAAATGTTCCACCAGTGTTCGACTTGTTGAACCGTGTAAACACAGCCTCCTTCTCAAATTCCTTCAGCTACCTTCTTGAAAAGGTCAGTGTCGCGATATTTGCTCATATTCAAAAACCTCTTGATATCGAGGTCCTTCATAGTAGGTGTGTTTCTTCTTCCGACCAGAACTATGGGCTTCTTTTTTTTGGGCAGCATCTCTACACCGGCCTTATAAACTGCGAGTTGGTTTGTGGACAACTGTCCATGAAAACACACAGAGCTGACTGTAAACTGACAAGAGGCCAAACTGCCAATCGAGACTCCTATTACGAATGCACATGTCCAAAGAACGCTCATAAAACCTGATTAATATTAGCTAATTCCACATGTCTTAATGGGAAAATGCTATGTTGGGAATCAGGCCTAATTCAGAATTATCCAAATGAAATATGCTGTTTATATGACCTGCATCAAATTCGGAATATTGTCATATTAGTAATAATAGTGGGATATTAGTGCACATGTAAACATACCCAACCTTCCAGAATGCTGTTTTATTAAGCTTTTATTTTTCAGAATTGCTTTATGTCGTCCAAGAAAATCTTTTGATCCAAATGTGGAATCTGCTAAAAGACATAAGGCACCAGAACATATAAAGATCTGGAATGATGATCTTTATGATAATCCATGCAGATGTGGAGTGTTTTTTTAAATGATAGCATATCATGCACAAGGCATTCTCTGTTTCACTGATTAGATGTTATTTTTTAGTCAAATCTATGTGGTAGATAATCTCTTGACAATCAAATGTTGATTTACACATGAATAAATCTGTTATATTCATGCATTTGTTAGTGAAACTTGTCCACATTGTGGTTTGAATGAGTTAGAAGTTCACAGGAAAGTGTTTACAGATTATGTGGAAGTTCGAAAATGTCTGTCTATTAGTTACACAGGTTACAAAGTAGTCATAGTGACAGACGTCGCTGACAGTTTCCGCAGGGTAGGAGTTAATGCAACATAACCTTTATGTGGGTCAGCATCACTCACCTAGACAATGCTATGTTATATACAGCAGTAAACATTTTAGGCCTATGTGCATTGGGTTTACAAGGACACATTTCTCCCTCAATCTTTGTTTAATCAAGACTGACATTCACAAATGTAATAGATTGTCCGTAACTGACATTTGTTCATTCCAGCGAGTCATTCCGTGTCTCTCATCACAGCTATGAC
Organism: Epinephelus fuscoguttatus; assembly: GCF_011397635.1. Classification (NCBI taxonomy): domain Eukaryota; kingdom Metazoa; phylum Chordata; class Actinopteri; order Perciformes; family Serranidae; genus Epinephelus; species Epinephelus fuscoguttatus. The sequence continues at coordinate 43,409,620 of NC_064752.1, forward strand.
TCATCGTTCATCTCTAATGCTTTAGAGCGGAGAGGAAAAAAAGGAGATCTTATTCACAGCCATAGCCTTGTACTCCTTTAAGCCCTTGGACCTCAGCTGTGCTACTGAGCATACTGGCTCTCTCCTCAGCGTAACGTGGGCTGTGTTGTTGCCAGGCGACCAGAGAGCCAAGCTCTGTCTAGAATGGGATGTGTTGTTGATTCAGTGGCTCGCCCAGCCAGAGATGGCTCTGATGGGTGCTGTTATCTCACCACCGCTTCCCTGGCTGGCTGTGGTAGCCAGCAGCAGCAGCAGCAGCAGCAGCAGCAGCAGCAGCAGCAGGAGTTAAAGTAGCTCCACGGATTACAGAGACATCTGATGTTATTTGTGCGCTATGGCTGAGTGGATAAAAAAGACACCTGTGGTTCATTCTATGCTGCGCACCTCCTTTGATTAAATGGTGTCTAATATAAATCTAATTAAAACAACCCCTGCACTTGTTGTTTAAGGATTACTTCACACCCAAAATGGTCATGTATATATCACTTACCCAACCCCTTATATGTTGAATTCATGAAGACTGAAGTCTCCATGGTGAACAAAGAGTCCAAATAATTCTTGATGAATCAGAATTAAAGGGGTTTGCATTTAACAAATGCAAAACCATATCAAAACATTTGTTTACACACTCTCAAAAAACTTGTGCAGTTTAATCCAAGTCTCAGTTATCCAGTCGTAGGCTCAGTACTTCCCAAACCCATTCATTTAAACTAAAATCTTACTATTTAAAACAATTCTGCATACGGGTAGTGCACCCGGGCAAGCATGTGCATTGGAACTCTGCTCCTGCATTTTATTGAGTTGATGAGGCTCGCTACTCGTCCGTGCGTGAGACTGTTAATGCAAGAATGTTTAAAATAGTAACGTTTTAGTGAAAATGCACGTGTTTGAGAAGTACTGAGAGTATGAATGAATGAATGAAACCTGAATTATACTGCGCAAGTTGTGTGAGAGTTTGTAAACAGACATTTAGATTAGTTTTGCTGTTGTCAAATGTAGCTCCCTTTTAGTTCAATTCAGCAAGAGTCTTTTCAGTATTTGGATTCTTTGTTCAACGCAGAGACGTGAGGAAAAATGTTCTCTTCACAAGTTCAATGTAACGCTGGATGGGTAATTGATGTAAAAAAGATCATTTTTGGGGTGCCACTATATGTAACATTTTCATGTAATAATATCTCAGATTCAGATTACTTTATTAATTACCCGTAGGTAGATTTGTTTTGCAGTTTTTGGAGAGCAGGCATCCATAGTTTTGTGAGTGAAATAATCCTGGTGAAAACTGTTGCAGTCTGAGTTGCTTGCAGTCCTTTAATTTCCCCTTTATACCCTCACTGGATCTTGATAATCATTCCACAGCTAACTTAGCATTAATCAAGGAAATATGTTGATTTAAAGAGGAACTACGGCCATTTTCAAAATCCTTACATGTTATCCCTTTAGTCTAAGATAGTCCAAAAATATTAGTTAACATGCACAGCTCTCTCCCGAATCCAAAAACTAGCGTGCTTAAGCTCAAATTGGATATGTCATATGGTATACAGTCTTGAGCTGCTCCATAGACAATAATGGTGTAAGATGTTCAAGATGATATTAAGAGCACCCAGACGAATGTTCTGACCATATTACATGTTCTGTTTTAGAGCTGAGAACACTACAATAGAATGAAGTTGATTTTTAATGTCAAACAGAAAAGAAAGAAAACAAACATTCTGTGGATCCACAAACATTTATTTCTTGTTATTAGCAGGCTATGGCTAACAATAACACTACCTTAATTTGTTCATATTGTGGCAACACATTAGATATGACTATAGAGATTATGACTATAGATTGTGACCCATGTTCTGATATGATGTAACCTGTCTGAAGTCTGAATACATCAGTGTTGTAATGTAGATGATAATCATTCACACTTCTGTGTCAGTAGTTGTCAGCTCCGGAGTTGGAGGTCGAGGGGAGCTGAGTTTGGCAGAGGTCCAGTGCCACCTGGACAAAGAAGGGGCTTCCGATCTGGTAATTGATCTCATCATGAACGCTACCAGCGACCGAATCTTCCAGGAGAGCATACTGTTGGCCATCGCTTTGCTGGAGGGTGGAAACACAGTCATCCAGGTAAAGTGCGGGTCACTGGGTTTAAGAGAACTAAGCACAAACAGCTCAGACAAGGGTGGATGTGAAGTGTTAATGAGGACCAACACTCACATGTCCAACCCGCAATTAAATGGGGCTACTAAAAGCATTCTCTACAACGAGGCATGAGCAGAATCTTAACACGAGGATGTTATCTCCGGGCTTCAAAGCCGTGGCGTGAAGAATTTAAATTATTCCCCTGGAGGTCCATTGCTGTCAGGAGAGGCAAACGAAGTGACCAAGGATGCTTTCAAATGGGAAAAGAAAAGAGATTAAGTTGTCAGTGTAGCAACCTGGGCACATTTTAAAAGCAAGACTTCAGAGTCGGGTCCAGAAAGACTCCTGACATGTTTGAACTTATTGACATTTTGAATTGTGAAAAAAAAAAAAAGAAGGGAAAGTGAGTTTGGGCAACGTAGAGGAGAAAGGGAAGTCAGAAAGGAAGAGCAACAGTAGTCTGCTGGGAGAGGTCAAAGCTGTACAGCCAAACACGTCATAGCCTCCCTACAGCCAGCCGGGGGTTGCTAAGGCAACACTAACTCTTTGCGAAGCTCACAGCAAGCAGGTTGAGAGGAGAGAGAGCTGCTGTGTTTGCAACTGCTTCATTTCAGCTTTGCAGGGTGATGTGTGTGTGTGTGTGTGTGTGTGTGTGTGTGTGTGTGTGTGTGTGTGTGTGTGTGCAAGTAGGCTTGTATGTCCTCATGCATGGAGTAGAATATGTGCATGCATGTATTTCTGACCAAGTGTGTGAGGGCGTGTGCTGCTTGTAAGCCGTCTGTCAGTGTATTCTGGTTTTGTGGTTTGCGTGTGTGTCTGTGCTCCTTTGTGTTCTCTTGCATAAACAGGCCTGTTGCATAATAGGCTCCTATTTGCATGGTGTTGCTACGAGTGGGTGGGAATCTTTGGGAATCCTATTGATCAATCCGATTCTGATTCTGATTCTCACTGTCAGGATTGAATAAATAGAAAGGGGTGCACTATTTTCAGACTCTTCCTTCACTGAACAGTGATATGAAACATAACTTGCAGGTAAGCTAATTTAGTGATAAAGGTCCCTTTCTAATGACAAGGGAAACTACGAAGAAAAGTGTGGTCATGCAGGTTTTAACTGCACAAATGAACTTCATTAATTTGGATGCATTTTACTGTTTGCAAAGAATATTAAACAGCTTTACTGGTTAAACATCTCTGTGCACACGATGTACACAAAGGTACTGACATGACTCCTGTTACATAAGCTGCTGCCTGCCTCTCTGCCTAGCTGATAGACGGCCAGAGCCCTGGGCCTCCTAACATTCCAACCGGAGCCTAACTGGGTCATGCTCTGCTGGTGGAAAGATGGCAATAAAAGGTACAACCCCTCAGAGACCTCCTGAGAGAGAGCCAATAGATTTCAGTAGCTCTGTGGTGCTACCTGAGGAAAAGCCGCTCCTTACAGCAACTCAACGATTAAAGGAATGATCGCTGTTTTTCCCAACGCCAATGTAAAGTCGATTTTAACTAACTTACTATCAGAACTTTGATGTTGTAAAAATAATCTCCAGAATCTATGCCTGATTGTGCGTTTATAGATGTTTGTGGTGGAGCAGCATGTCTGCCTGCTGAGCCCTGTTAAAGCTGTGGTTAGTAACTTTTCTAGAAATAACTTACTGTCATATTTAATGAAACAGTACTATATCCTCACAGCAGTACATGAGACAGATGATCTGTGAAAATAGTCATATTCCTCTGCATGTGAACGAAAACAACCAATCAGAGCTGAGGAATTTCTAACGCAGCTGTTAATCATGTCAGCTACCACTTGGGAACTGCGGTCAAACTGTCAAAGTAGGCAGCGCTGATCGAATGTGATTGGCAGCTGCATTAGAGACTCCTCGTCTCTGATTGGTTGTTTTCCGTGCATTATAGCAAATGAGAAGCAATAGCAGGAGGAGGAGGAGGGACATGTTTTTTTTTTTTATGTGGATGTGGATGAAGTGACACTTTAAGCAAATATGACAAAAGTTATTTTCATTAAAGTTACCAACTGTAATTCTTAATTCTTCCATTACAAACCAGTTTTCCGTCTCTTTTCTATGGATCTGACACCCCACATCTCCGTTCTTTATATGCCTGCTCACCAGCATTTTGCTCTGCGCTCTTTAAGTGTAGTTTGTGTTCTGGCTATGATTTGGATTATTATGTGAAAGATAAGATAATAATGGTAAATGGAATATGATGCTGGAATCTTGTCACGCCGACCACACATGGACCTTTAAAAGGGAGCTGTAGTTCAAGCAGTTTTTACCTCACGGGGTCCCCCTACAGACAAAAAACGGTATTGTCTGTTACAACTGTCAAAAAAATCTTTCTGTGTGTGCATTTGTTTACAAGCCAACAATACCAGTGAACTTCCTGAAGCTGGCCATGTAATGCGCGATCATCATGTTGATTGATTTATTTATTCATTTTCGAAACTCAGAAATAAGTTGCTCTCTGCATGTCAGGGCTGACCTCCTCCTCACAGTGCATGTGCGCGCGCACACACACACACACACACACACACACACACACACACACACACACACACACACACACAAACAAACTCAACAGAGTGAAGTCAGACAACAGCAGAGAGGCTGCAGTGCAGATGAAGGGAATATAACTTCAAGATTACTCTAGTTCAGGGGTCTGCAACCTTTGCCATTAAAAGAGCCATTTTTGACCAAGAATAATTTGAAAAAATCTGTGTGGAGCCGCAAAACATGTTTGAGCCTTATAATCAAGGTAAATAGCCTATTAAGTCTAAATTAGCATATACTTAAGGTCTAAATAAGCATTTGTTAATATGTTTTACCACAAGGTGGCCACTGTGCAGGGCACTATTTATGATTGTTTGGTACTTAAGTTTTGCAGAGCTGGCAGTGAGCGCAAACAAATCTGTCCACACACTACTACATTCTCTATTTTATTCAATTTACGTTTTTGGATTTGGCATCCATAGCTAACCAGCCACTGCTATCGAGGTTCAGCAACATTTGGATTCATAGAATGAATTTCCATAGAATTCTTTTCTCAAAGGCTCAAGGAGCCACTGGACAGGGGCTAAAGAGCTACATGTGGCTCCTGAGCCACAGGTTGCCTACCCCTGCTCTAGTTGACAACAACTACACTTGTTACTGTGAGTAAGTGTGATAAAACTTCTACCAGCCAAGTCAATACTTTATCAGTACATATGATCAGCATGTAGAAAGCCATATTTCAATCTGCTCTGTCCGCAGTCTCTCATTCACCGCTAATATGATTTACGATCGCAGTCAACACAAACACATTACGCTTGCAGTGCTAACAGCAAACTGTTAAAGACAAACTAAAATGAAAGCTGTCTGTATGTAGGCTAACACTTTGTCTTAAAATGTACCTGAGGCAGCCAACCTGCAGACAGTGAGTCTCCTCAGTAGAGGGTAACAGCAGTAACAGTGCCAGGTCACCACCGGTCGGGCATCCCTCCTCCTCTTTCAGCTCTCACCAGCGTGTGAAAGCTGGGCCAGTATTAATCCTTGTTCGAGCTCTTGTTTTCTCGCTCTCCCATTTTCTTTTCTTTGTCACCTTGGACAACACCTTCACCTTCTTCCTTTTCTTTGTCACTTCAGCCATGACAACCACGTCTAACATTGTTCACCTCAGTTCGGCTACGCAACTCTAAAGAGAGGAGGGGGATATTGATGTATGCCGTAAAGCAGCCAAATTTTGTAGTCCTTTTTGTGTCTGGGTTCCTACCCGAACCCCGAAACTGCTTAAGTGCCAGTGCAAGTGAAACAGACGCTCTCAAGCAATGACAGAGGTGCCATTCAACCTATTGTGAGTTGATGTACCATCACAAAGATCTTGGTTATATTTTTTGAGGGCTCAGAAACTCCAATGTGTTGCTTTAAAATGGACAGTAACAAATTTAAATGGAGAGGTTTCGGTTAGATGTTATATTTTTCTTTGACACGGGTCATCCATGCTGACATTTTCTGGGTTACTGTAATGTAACTCCCTTATCCCCTCCTATTTCAGCTTGTCCTTGGTGATCAGATATTAGATAGTAACCACAATTGGATGATATGAAAATAGAAACCATCACCCAAACTGACCTGCAACCCCCTCCTCAGGACAGATCAGCTCATCTGACATATGGACTAAGCTGTTATTTCATGTGTGCTGAACTTTTTTAGGTCAGGGCGTGATGACGAAACAGTGTCCACTCTAAAAGTAGCCTGTAGCCTTCATTTTCAACAGGGTGTGGAACTTGTTTGTTTGCTTTGTGCACCTGAGGCCATTGTAAATGTTTGTGGAGATCTTTCTTTTGTTGGAGTGAATGTAATCATGTAACAGTTACTGTACTGTATAAGGAAATAGCACCGAGTTTTTGCGTAAGTTACAGAGAATTTCTACCTTTGCCTGTGACTGTGGTGTTGACTTCCTCTGTGCTGGTAGAAAATAACCCCAAAGTGAACTTGATAGGAAGAGCAGTTTAGTGGCTTAATCAGGGAGGAAGGAAAAAGAAAAATCAAGAAGTTTCTTGTTTCAGAATTTAGGTTAGGTGTTTTTCTCCTTCTTTGGCATGGTCCAGGGACAAGTGAGCTTTGTTAAGGATCATGTATGGTCTAGAGTGAATTTACAACATATCAGCAGATGCACCACGTTTCCCTGTGTTACATAACGATGGGTTGCCTGCCCCTTTTTAGGACAGAAGGCTTCTTGTTGTCTAAATGAAAAGCAGGACAAAAACATGCCCACAGATTTTCTCCAAGCAGTCTGTTTATTTGTTTTTGAGTTAATCCAGGGTCGTAGCCTAGCCAACAACATTTCTGGGGAAAAAAAAGTGAGAGAAAGATGGCGTTAGGTAGTTTCAGAAAGAATTCATCTAGGGCCTACAGCTCAGTGCTAGCTGGACTTGATATGGCACCCCTCAGGGACAGGATAAGTGTGTTAGTGACTACAAAAAGAAATGGGTCAGGACACAGTTCTACCAGGCCTTCTTCTTTTGGCTTTCTCCCTGCATGATGTGTAAGAGTAACACACTGAATAGGCCACTTCTTCCCTCCCCTGAGTTGTTTATCTGCTCCAAAATAATTAGACACTTGGCCATGACGCCACACAGTGGAATATTAGATTGCAGGTTCCAGCCCTTTCTTAATCATCGTAATATTAAATTCTATTAATTGAATTTGTTGGGTTGTCTGGTGATACCCTTTATAGCCACAAACATGTCATTCAAATACTTTCATTGGGCTGTATTTGCAGACTAAAGATTAGATTTCACTCACACAGTTACTGGTTGTACCAAAACAACAACAAATTGCACTTGTTTGTCCATGTAGAAAAATATACAATGTAAAATGCCTTTCTCAGAGAATTTAACCCAGCCATACTTGGTTTAAACTTTTTTTGTAATTCCTTATTTTGGCATCTGCCAAGTGGCAACTTCCAGGGCTGGAAAATGAAGCCAATGAGGAAGTGCAAAAAACTGAAGTTCCTTAAATGGCCACATGAGGCTGGCTCTAGCAGTGAGACAATCCCCACAGAACCCCATGTCAAGGTAAACTTTATTATGCCCGAGGGGGCAATTTACAATGTTACAATGCCCAAATCTACAACAGAAAAAAACATGTTTACAGCCTGTTCTAAAAACACGATTTTGGTCTCTATAGCTAATTTCATTGCCGAAAACTGTATTGGGGGTGATTTTTTTTTTTTTTTTATAGAACTCACCCAATTTAATGTTCTTAAGCCTTCAGTTTACTCATAATTAAGGGCCTGGCTGCTTCAAGTGACAGGTGGGTGCCGTCTCACGTCACTACCACAGCGACAGGGTTGGTTAGATAAGGTAACCATGGCATTACCTCAGAGTGTTGGAGTAGCTGTGGCTGTTGCTTTTGCAGTGTGTTTTTAGTTGATAAAAGTTAATTGCAACATTTTGGTCACCTCAAAAAGTCTTGTTCAGTATTTGGTTGTACTAAAAGACCCACTCAGTAGTCGGATTTTGGATTTTTCTAGTAAGTACATTTTGTGTGAATGGTTTTCGCCTTTTTTTTTTGCTAGCAGAATTAGTGTTAGCATTATCAAAGTTAATCATAGCTGTAAATGCGCTGTGCTAACCAAGCTAACAGCTAGTGTTAGGGTTAGCTCAACCCTCTCATCCAAATATGGTCACTTCTGGCTCCACAAATCCAAGATGACAACGGCCAAAATGCCAAACTTGAGGCAACAAAACAGGATTCCACAAACCAGTGGTTGATGTCACAGTGGCTATGTCCATCATTTTAAACCGTCTTGGCATCTGCTAACATACTGAAAATGATTATTTCATTATTCTGTTTTAACCATACTCATAACTCAAATCCAGGCCTGCTTAAGAAGGTACAGCCAACCCCTCATACACACAATGTGTTCATTACTTCTTTCGCAGTTACCAGTAGCAGTTGTTGCTTAGCTAATCTCAGAATTATATGTGACTTAAAAAACATGAAGTAACAGTAGAAACCTAAATAAAGTGAGTAATTGGTGACTGTTTTAACAGACAATAATGTACTGACTTGTGGGCAATTTTGGCTTTGAAGAAATCCGTTAATATGAAACACTACTTGACAATGGTCCAGACATATGTCAAATTATTGTCCTACATGACTTTCCATTAATAACGTTAACCTGCGTAGATTGTCATGGACAAGCTAACATGTTGTGCGACACGTACTCTCCCACTCTCCAGGTTGTTGTTCTGCCATAAGCAGCAAATACTGACACTGATAGCGAAACTCTGCCAGACATGAAGCACACGTACTGTATCATAGCATAAAACTAGACTCTTGCATACTCATCTGTGCATCCCATTAGAGCATGCACACATACACACGCACACACTCCTGGATAAACTTAGAGGCTTCGAAGCTTATTCCAAAAACAGCCGTTTGAGAGAGCGTGTGTGTTTGTGCGTGTTATGTAAGAGAAGATGTGTAGACGCTCTGCTCCTCCCAGCCCACCATCCATCTACTCAGCGCTGTCTTCGTGACCTCAGATCCTTAACTGTCACAGGACCAAACAGGTGCCACCGCTCTTACTCAATAGGCTTGTTGTGGCACGCCGACACCCTCAGCCACTTCCAGGCGTGAATAACCCCCCCCCCCCCCCCCCCCACCCCTACCTCTGCACGGTTCATGTTCACTTTCCAGCTACCTCTTGGAAAGCTTTAAAAAGCCTCTGCAGAATGAGTTTCCAGGCAGCAGTGTCATCAACATACCAGCTCTCTTCTAACTACAGAGTGAGCAGGGGATTCTCCTTATAAAATGTGGTTTATAGAAGTTTAATTACTTCAATCCTGCCCGCTGCAGCTTTTCAGTCAGATCAGTGCATTTACATTGTTGTTGTTTAAGTCACTGGGTACATTTTACACTTTGCTTGGCTTATTGCCTGCACAGAATCTTGACAACACACTCCTGCATTTCACTTTCATTTCAACCTCCTGTCTAGCGGTGTTGTCGTAGCTTCAAAGAGCAGATCTCCGTGGTTACCAGCTGGGCGGTGGCAGAGTACGCCACCCGAGCCTTCCAATAAGCACAGAGATGGCTTTGTCACTCACCAAGGTGTCAGGCTGGAAAGGCGGGAGACGGATAAAAAGGAAGAGTGAGCTGGTGGTGTAAACAGGCCTTACATAACTGGCCCTTGTTGATGCCAGGAGCCGGGGTGGCAGCTGACAGGGAGTGGAGAGAAAAGTAGGAGCGCAGAATAATCAGAAAGGAGGCCCCCGCTGTGCCGCCATGTTGAACGTGTAGAATAGGAGAGTGAATTATGAATCGACCTAAACCTGCTGTGTTGAACATGACTGACAGTGGCAGGATCAGCAGAGCTCCCAGAAGGCTTAGTGGCTCTGTAGTGGGACACGTAGAGGGCTAAGCTGCCTCAGGGGGAAAGGCTGAGGCTGATTGGCTGACTGACTATTTTCTTTAAGAAATGACTCAGCAGTCAGTGGGGAGAAGTGGGGGATAAGTTAAAGTTACACATCGTTCAAAATGGTTATTGAAGTTGTTCTCTGAACCGGCTTTCTTATGTAAGATGTGAGAAAGTCTTTTAATCCTGTTCCATCACATTCAGCACAGATACTAAACCTTTTGTTGGTGCCTTACTTCGAGACATTTAAAACCTGTTTCTCTACTTGTATAAAGCCCTCTTTAAATTAAAGTAGTCAAAGGGTAAAGGTTGCATGTTTTCTAACACAAGCAGCCATACAATAATTCAACATGAAATACAGTCTGTTTGATTGTGATTTAACCTGTGTGAAACTATGCTGCAGACACAGTTTGATTGGTACTTAAAAGTTTGATCCCCAGCCCTAGTTTAACTGACTCTGCAGGCAGAGCACGGGGCAACAGTTGTTGCATTCTGTTCCTTTCGCCCAGAGCATACATGACAGACAAGTCAATATTAAACAAAAGACAAAATTATTCCCTTCACATCAGCGTTGAAATTGAGTTTTTCTGGCCACAGTCATGAGGTCTATTTAATATGGTAATCTTGTAAAGCTGCTATCCTGGAGCTGTTGTTTCTGTCTGCTTGCGTAAGTCTTCTGCTGACTCTTAATCAGATCACTATCAGCGAATGAACCCAACTTGTCAACAACATGATGTTAACAGCTTGAAAAACAAGCAAGGAGACACTGTTGAATAAAAGAGAAAAGGGCAACAAGTTGGATTTGCTTAAATGCATTAAGTGTTGTGCGTCCCTGAGGACTAGAATCAGGTGGTTCTGCAGAGATTGTCACTAAATAGATTTTTATATTTTTAAAGATTCTCTATGCAGGTAAAGTGCAGTGCACTGCTTATCGTTTCACGGTTTGTCTTTCCCCTTTTTCAGAAACCTGTCTGAGTTGAGCTAAACCTGGAAAGAGTCTTACGTAACATGCTTTCAAAACTGCCCCAGAATCTATGTATGTGATAACTCCTGCTTGCATTGACCCCCCACCCCACCCCCACCTCTCCTCCCATTTTCGGACCATCCCTCCTCCCTCACACACCACACACACACACTTCGTGCCGTTCTGGCACTGAAAAGTAGGGCAGGGTTTTCCTCTCTCCCTTCCCCTCTCCCTCACCCCGCTGCTAGCCCTCTGTGGGCTGATGTAACAGTGTTAGAGCTGAGGCGCCGTGTGCCCTCACTGTAACCACTCAGCTGATTACAGGTCTTATGTAAGGAGGGATTGTGGAGAGGAAAATGGGACAGAACATATGAGCCCTTTGCAGGAAAAACAACAGCTCCACGCATGCATGGCTTTCAGACGAGATTGCCCTTTGTGCGGTTCAGCAGAGGCTCACCTTAACTTCACAAACCTCTTACTCATGCTGAATCAAACTTTTTACTGCTGCATAGTTTAAAAGATCATAAAAGCAGAAATTTGTGGTCGCTTTCCAATCACACAAATACTTTTATTGCAATGCAAGTGAGTCACATTCTATGAATGTGTTTTCACAGCTGTGTACCTGTGTGCATTTTGTCGGCATGCCTTTGTCTGTGTGTCCACAGCAGGGTGTGTGTGTGTGTGTGTGTGTGTGTGTGTGTGTGTGTGTGTATTTGTGTGTACTTTTCCTGTTGTGTGTCTGTTTGTAAGTGTTACTGCCTAACATAGTCCTCAGGGTGCCAGAACCGTGTTGTGTTGTGGGGGCAGAGAGCAGATGGTGTGAAATCAGGTGAGCACGGTGAAGCCTTGCAGCGTGTCTTGCACTGTGAGAGGAGGCTTATGTAACTGCTTCAAACAGAACCTCTGGCTGTCAGCATTGCCTAGAAACCACAAGAAAGACAATGACGAGAAGTGGCAGCAAGAAGTTAATAAATAAAAATTGTCCTCCCACCTTCAAGACTTTGAAACCCTGATTCTCCGATCAAGTAGAATTTTGGAAAGAAACATTGCTGATAGAATGTTGGCGTTAAAAATCAACCATGATGAATCAGCATTTTGGTGGAACATGAGGTTTAAAAAAAGAGAGCAGAAAGTGATGTGTAAACTCGTCCATCTGGAGCAGTAAACACACTTTAAAACACAGAGAAGTGTAAGACAGAAAAAGTGGAGTACAAATAACATGCATTGTCCTCTTCTTGCTTATTTTTCTCCAGCGGTCATTCTACCATCGTTTGACAGGGGACAACAAGTCCGAAAAATTCTTCAAGGTGTTTTATGAGCGCATGAAGCTAGCTCAGCAGGAAATCAAAGCCACTGTGACAGTTAATACCAGTGACCTGGGCAGCAAGAAGAAGGATGAGGAGCCACCAGACAAAGACACACCAGCACGCAAGAAAGGTTAGGGGTCAGGTCACAAATTGGAAATGTTAGATCAGATTCTAAAAGGGTAACTTTGGTATTTTCTAAGCTGGACCCTATTTTCACATGTTTTAAGCAACTGCAAAACTGGCTGCAATGTGATCCCTGAAGGCAATTGAGCACCTTAAATTTATGTCACCTGTGCTTGTTTTTGTGTTCTTGACATCATTATGGAAAGGATCCCTACAGACACAGACCTTTTTAATTAACCAGAAGTGACCCAAATGTGCCATCTTGAAACCCACTAGACTCTATTTAAATAAAGAGTGATTTTAACTTTTAAAGAACAAGCATTTTTTTCCCATCTAACTGAGTGAATTAAGGGTTGATTTAACCAAACCAGCATTAGTGATTATTAGAACAGTGGAAATACTAACCAACACAAATTTTGTGAGTTTTGTCTTGTATCTGTTGACTGTATATTTAAATGGAGTACGGTGGGTTGGTGACGGCAATATTGGGGCTGTTTTTCGATAAACAAAAAGGATCTTACTCTTTAACAAAAAGGTCTGTCTCTGTAGGGATCATTTTCATAATGTTGTCAAACACTTCTAATAACAATCTGAGCCTGTCAGTGACAAAAACAAGCACATCCAGTGGACATAAATTGACTGTGCTCAGTTGCCTGGAGGGATTACATTGCAGCCTGTCTCACTCAGTACTGGAACAATTTCAAAAACTTGTTGCTCCCTTTCGTCAAAATGGAGTCCAGGTTGAAAAACAAGAAAGTTAATCTTTAGGGTTGTATGAGATCATAAAACTGTCCAAATAAACATCTGTTGTCTTCTGTGTACATGGCATGTAGTCTGTCTGCATACTCAGTCTCTAAATATGTATTTAAACAGAACCTGCCACATCAATCATTCCATTTATTAGTTTATTTATTCTCATACATTTCTTAGACATTTGATACAATATTGAGTCAGAAAGCCTTTTTTTATTATTTAAGACTTGATAATGAAACATGATAATATTTCCCTACAAAAAGTCTATGCACACAGGTGATCATACAAATCAGTACATGACTTTGTGACCTCTCAAACACAGTGTCATGTCTCCAACGATCTGTGTTTCACTCACTCTCCCATACCTGCGTTTAGTCAAAGATGTGCCCGTAGTGGCAGTGGTGACCGAGGAGGTGAAGGAGCAGCTGGTGGAGGCCTCCGTTGTCACCAAGAAGGCCTTCACGACCTACCGCCGCGAGGCTGAAGCCGAAGAGCACCAAGCGGCCGCCGATGGCACTCCCGTCCCGACTGCTGATAAGGGTCAGGAGGAAGGCGAGATGAGTGTCATCATCACCATCATGAAGCCCATCTTGCGCCTCATGCAGCTGCTCTGTGAGAACCACAACAGAGATCTGCAGGTCAGCCATTACACCAGTTTGTTGTTGCTGTTTGTTTTGCCTAAACCCCTGCCGCCCCCATCCATGACATGTTTCCTGACCTGTGTTCTGAATTTCTATCACCACACTCAGTTATACAGAAACGAAACCATGTAGAAAATAGGCACCATTTGCAGAACTTCCTGATGCAGCTGTTTCCATATCTGGTATGTCTTGGTCTGGTTTCACTATGAGGAGTGTGTTGGTGTTTAGTAATGGCTTGATCCAGCAGCGCAGACACAAGACTTCCTCCTTGCATTGATTCAGTTTGCACCGCAAACCGGGGCAGGCCTTCATTAAATGATAGTTGGCTCTGTGCAGAATCACTCTGTCTCGTCCATCCTGCTGACCCAGCGTGGGTGCAAGATATTGATTTCCTGCTAGCCATGCAGCACAGATGATCAATTCATTGAGATGTTTCTGTTCCTTCCAAAGACATGAAGTAATTGTCTGGCTGCCGTGTAGGCTTACATGCTTAAAACAAAGACAAAAGTAGAATGAGCCTCGTGACTCTTGATGTGATACATTTTTTTCTCACTTCAGAGTAGAATAAGGCATTTGCTCACAGGTTTGGCTTGCTGATTTGTAGCTTAAAGTGAGATTCTGGGCCTCATGCAGCAACATTGTTTATCTCTTAAAGGTTCTCTTAATTTTGCCATCCAAATCTGCTCTTACCCAGGTATCCTGAATAATGAATCTCACCTCATGAGTATCCTATTAGCATAGGTAACACCCCTGTAACACTATATAAGGCAGGTGTTGTGCAAGATGCAAATACCCTGGTATACGCCCAAGAACTGGAGAGATGCCATCAAAAAAGGCTGTAAGACAAAGAACTTCTGCAGCAGTGAAATCAACTTACTGTTAAATAAACTTAAAGTAAACATGATTTTCCAGAAAGTCAGCACTGGTGTTACAGGAAAATCAGAACCCAAAAAATGTCAAAAGTTTTGTGATGCTGTAAATGCTCGGTCAGCATCTGTTACCTAAGTAAAATATTAATACCACACTGTAAAAATACTGTAACTTGTAAAAGTCCTGCATCAAAAAATGTTAAGTAAAAATGTGTAAGTACAATCAGAAAAATGTATTTGAGTATTAAAAGTAAAAGTACACAATGCCAACCAAATTAAATTAATTTAGTAAATCAAAGCAATTAAAAGAATTTAAAGAGAATTTAATTTGTAAAATAACTTGTAAATACACAATTACAGTGGAGTAAAAAGTACAGTATTTCCCTGTGAAGTGAAGTGGAGAAAAAATAGAAAGTGGCATGAGATTAAAATACTAAAAATAAAAATACCAAGTAAATCAAGTAAAGTAAATTTACTTGGTTACATCCCACCACTGGTCAGCAGATTCACACACTGTTAATGAAATTAAAAGACAAGCAGTGCTCTTGGTGATCTGAAACAGGTCAGCAGTAAGTAAGCCATTTAGAAACTAAACATACGCAATACGTACGTACATACATACGTATCATCCCAGGGTTTTTATAGTCTTAATTATGATCAGTGGACCATTAGCGTTTTTTTTTTTGTTTGTTTTTTGTTTTTGTTTTTTTAAATTTTATCATTATAGGTACTCTAAAACATAATGATCTGGACAACAATTTGTGGACTGCAAAAATGAAATGTTTTTCTCTTATCTTGGTTAGACCACTTGTAAAATTTCTCTTACAAAATCCCAGAATTGAATGTGTACTAAGAAAATAAGAACAAATCGTCGATAAAAAAAAAGTTAAGGGGATTTTGTTCATATACTGTTTCCTGCATGGAGCCCACAGATATGCCTAGTTAGTGTAAAGTTTATCTCCATCCATCTCCAGAACTTTCTGCGCAACCAGAACAACAAGAATAACTACAACCTGGTGTGTGAGACCCTTCAGTTCCTGGACTGTATCTGTGGCAGCACCACAGGGGGACTCGGGCTGCTGGGACTCTACATCAATGAGAAGAACGTAGGACTCATCAACCAGACTGTGGAGAGCCTGACTGAGTACTGCCAAGGTCCCTGTCATGAGAACCAGGTGATAAATGTACACTCAGAACATCAGTATACAAGAACACTTTGAAAATGTACTTTCATCAGTATTTTTAGTCTGCAGTTCATCTGTTTTCATCCGTCTTTTTTTCATTTGATGTGGTTTTCTTGTCAGGTACTTGAGCAAATTATCCTCAGCTTGCGTCAGACTGACTTTTTCATTTTAGTCATCATACTCGTGTTATTTTGAGGGGGTAGTACTGTAATTAGTCCGGAGCATTTCTCTTTTCATGCCCAGCACTCAGCTGCCACACTAAAGCTATTCAGTCACTTGTCTTTCTTCAACAGCGTAACAGCAGCCAACTCTGGGCAGCGTGCCTGTGTTTGTTCTTTGGTATGGATTAGCATTGCTTGGTCTTCTCACATGATGGTGGCATCCTCTGTTCAAGCCGCTGTGGGGTCATTTTATGGCAAGTGTGAAACTGGCATGACTAAACAGACAACTGGCTCAATGTAGTCGCTGTTTGAACTGATTTCAGTTCCCTCAAACAGTGCTAGAAGGGGCGACTGCCAGACTAAACAAAGCTCTTTGTTCATTTCTACAGAGAGGAAAAAGACAGAGACAAGTGGTGGAATTATTTTTGTTTGTGTTTTGTTTGTGTGCTATTAGTATATTTGTTAAATGGCATCAGCATACTTTCTCCAAACCATTTGGCTGCAGCAAGCTACTGTTTAGTTTTAGGGTGTGGCATATGGTTGGCAAAACAAACTCTAACTACTGAGTACGAAGCTAGTAGTCATGACACTTGTTCACTAAATATGAAATGTGACCCAGAAAAGAAAAGAGACAAATAGGCCTGCTTGTTAAATATTTAATTGTTTATTAGAATTTAAATCTGGAATCAGGGCTGTACCTGACTCAAAATTTTGCCAGTTGAATCAGTTTTGGCTGTTCAGTAGTATTATCGGATTATTTGTCCGTTTGTTATGCCTCTGTGCTGGCCATAGCAAGCACCAGAGGCATTATGTTTACGGGTTGTCGCCCATGTGTCCGTCTGTCCCATTCTCGTGAATGCGATATCTCAATAATGCCTTGAGGGAATGTCTTCAAATTTGGCACAAATATCCACTTTTACTCAAGGATGAAGTGATACAGATTTAGTGGTCAGAGGTCAAAGCTCAAGCTCACTGTGACCTCATCTGTCATATTCTTGTTAACGCTGTATCTTAAGAACACCTTGTGGGAATTTCTTCAAATTTGGCACAAATTTTTATTTGGACTTAAATAAACTGATTTAGAATTAATGCAATTCGATCTACTTGTACAGTCTGTACTGGATAATTACCGACACCAGGATTCTTATTTGGATAAAGCAAACCAATGAACGAAGGTAGCTCCTAGGGTATGGTTTAAGACCTGCAAAAGATTTTACCTTGAGAAACATGTGAAAATGTTGAAATGGGTATCATTTGATCCAGAGTTTATACCTTCCGGTCTAGACATGTGGATTAGGCAATGGGCATAAAATGGTGTAACAGCTTTCTGCACTATAGCTAATGGTAATGACTTACAGTCTTTTGACCAGATTTCAAATGTTAATAACCGTGGGAAAAAGATTTTTTTCAATATCTCCAGGTCAGAGATTACTTCAATAAAGAAATTAAACAAATAGAGGACAGTAAACCCAATTTGATTTATATATTCACTGATGTATACAAGACAAAAGACAACAGACATCTTATATCACGAATATATAATAGATTACAAAATTCCAAACATTATTCTAGTTTCTAGGTCAAACAGAAATGGGAGAGGGAATCAGGCCTGGAGATATCTGAGGACTTTTGGAATGATATTTGGGAGGGACAAACGAGGACCACCAATTCAAGATCCTGGCAGGAGTTCTGCTGGAAAAACATAATACGATATTTTGTGTCTCTTAAATTGAAATTTCTACAACAGGGGTCCCAGGGGCGGGATGAATGCTGGAGGCCATGTGGTAAATCAGTGGTGGACCATTTTTATATTTTTTGGGGATGCCCACCTATTTATCCATATTGGCAAGAGATTGACAAAGAAATGAGGAACATCTTTGGAGTAGAAATTGACTGTTCTTTTGTCATATTGTACTTGGGCAAAACCCCAGACAATCTCATGATCCAGGACAAATACCTTTACAAAGTACCTTTGGCCGCAAGCAGGAAAGCCATCACACGGAGGTGGCTACAGACAAGCCCCCACCCCTTCAAAGGACGACTTCTTTAAGACCACGATTTGATCAATATATAAAATATTGGAAAAAATGGACCGTATACACGAAGGGATGTAACCTATTGACTGGTTAGTTGAAAATCCCTGTTCTGTACCTTTTTGTGGCTCCTACCAACCTCTTTTCCCCAACCCATGTTTTTTTGTTTTCTTTTTTTCTCCTTTTTTCTCCTTTTCCCTTCAACCTGAAAACACTAATAAAAATAAAGTAAAAAAAAAACAAAAACTCAAGAATTCATATGCTAATTATGACAGTATTTCACACCAATGTCTAATAGGATAAAATGATGAAATGATGACATTTAATATCTAAAAAGGTTAAAGGTCAGCTTCATTATGACGACATAATGTTCTACAAAAATACTTTTCCGGCCATTATTCAGCGTCATATCTCAGGAACAGAAGGGGAAATATTTGGTCAGATATGAATTGATGACTGTAATCTTGGGTGTCCACCTCGAAACTGTGCTGATTGTATAGATCTTCTGTGCTACTGAGTGGCAGATGAGTGTGAAGCATCCATGATTTCACAGACATGAAGGGAAAAGACTGGTGTGCAGAGGTATACAGCCACATGGGGGTGATTCTGGTTTCCATATGAAGTTTGAGAGTTTGAGCAGGGTTCAGTGGGACATTCAGGGTAATGGCGACGTTCACGACATATAGTAAACAAGCCAAGTTAGCTCTCCAAGGCAATACGTGCTAACTACACTAACGACAGATCAGAAATGTGCTACAATTTTGTTTTGCGGAAAACTAGTCACCAAACAAAAGCAAGAGACTGTATCCTATTAAGTTACTGTGAGCTGTAAATTCCCCACCTCCAAGCAGAAGGAAGAAGAAAACATTATCTCGGAGCCTGACTGGGCAAAGACTCTTTGCTTCTGGGCAGCTGCCTCCATCTCACTCAGACTCACCCTGGATCTGCGTCTGCAGCTGCCTGTACCAGAAAGCAGTGTGAAAGTGAGGAGCACTCACTCTGCAGCTGCATCTGAGGACGGAAATGTTACCAGAAGTACACTAATCACTGACTGAAAAAACAAACTGCTCGACTTGAAGAATCTTAGTTAACTGATAACTCTCATCTTCGTCTTTCAGGAAGCAGCCCTATCTGGAATACTGCAATATTGACATCTAATATGACTCTAGAGCAACAGATTGTTTACCTGATCATAACTGAAAATACCAGCCTGCTGTATTACTGTGTCAACCGAGGATGCCAAGAAAACTCCAGATATCATCAAATATTGTATTGACTTGTTGAGTGTTAGCCTGTTTAAAAAAGTCCTGTCAATCACAATTCTGTCTTTACTAATAATGTTTCTACTGCTGAAAAAGAGGAACTTTCCTGTTCCGGTCTGCTCTTTGACCTAAGCTTGTTTCATTTGTTCCTCAGAACTGCATTGCCACTCATGAATGCAATGGTATTGACATCATCATTGCGCTCATCCTCAATGACATCAACCCCCTTGGCAAGAAGAGGATGGATCTGGTGCTAGAGCTCAAAGTGAGTGATCATTGATATGAAGAAGTGGAAAAACACTTCTGGTGTTGCATAACAGGCATGTTAGTCTTTGTTTTAATTCTGTATGGTATGTTTTTCTTATTTCTGTTAAGGATTTTGGATTGCTTAATATTAGTGAGAGTTTCAAAGCATAAGCATTGGATGTGACATTTAAAGGGAGAAAGTAATCATTGAATCGTAGAGTTACTGTACCAGTGACATCACTGACAGCAGCTCTAACAATCAAGTCAAGGTTATCAAGTCATTACATGAAATCACTGACTGAAGAAAGTCTTGAAACAGTGTTGACTCAAATTGCCAAAATGTGTTATTACAACACAACATCATAAAGTACTCCACCACAAATTAAAAAGGACACATGGCAAAGTTAGAATATTTACAGTTTGATTTCCTCTTTAATGGTCCTTGGTTTACTCCCTGTGTACAGTTTGGAATGCTGAACATCACACAGAAAAAAATGAACCTAGGTTAATTGTGTTCTGGGTGTTATTTATACTCTCATCTCGTCATAGAATAATGCCTCCAAGCTTCTTCTCGCAATTATGGAGAGTCGCCATGACAGCGAGAATGCTGAGAGGATACTGTACAACATGAGGCCTAAAGAACTGGTGCGTGTCACATCATGCAAATCCTCTTACAGAGTGAAGTGGATGTTACGTGACAGTCTGTATTCTTGCAGGTGGAAGTGATCAAAAAGGCCTACATGCAGGGTGAGATAGAGGTAGAAGAGCCACCAGAGGGTGAAGATGGAGAGGAGGAGCACTCTGCATCTCCACGCAATGTCGGCCATAATATCTACATCTTGGCACATCAAGTAAGCCGCCAACTGTCCGTAAAATCAGCATGGAGACAGACACACCCGTGAACAAATGCTGTAGCACATGCATTGACACATAATACAGCACATAGCCAATGGATTTTCGAGGCCCTGACTGTTACTGTATGTTTGTTTCATTTCCTGTGGCTACCACAGACATGTGATACCTGCCATTCTACGCTCATCTCTTTTTCAGCCCTCAGGCTCTGCGCCGCTCAATGGCAGAGTGTCTGTTCAAACCACAATTTAGTAACGACTACAATTATAGTTGTGTAACACCCACTGTCAGTCCACACCCTGCAGCCCTGTGGTTGAATGGACGGAACATTGTGCATTCAAAGGAAAAATAAATAGCATGCACTGTACCCAGCTGTGAAGTACCAGCAGTGTTGGCTCAGAAATGAAGCACATGCCAAGATAACACGTGTACACATGCAAGGCAAATCATTTTGAAAACAATAGAAACAGTCTTTGTGATGATTCATTGATCTGTTTATCATTGATTTGATGGTGTTTGTTGCCATTTCAGTTAGCCCGTCACAACAAGGAGCTGCAGGCCATGTTGAAGCCAGGGGGGACATACGGAGAGGGGGACGAGGCCCTGGAGTTTTACGCCAAACACACAGCACAGATTGAGGTCAGTGACTAGGTCAACGTCTGAACCAAACTGTGCCACTTTGGATCTGCTGTTGTCATTTTCATTTGTTGTATTTGATTCAAAAGTTTAACTGAGGAATGTTCCCAAAATGTCACTATTGTCTGTCCATTACGTTGCATGTTTTATAAGTCATTCGTGATAGCTGCAAAAGATTGCCACATGTTTTGGCATCACAGCTGAATCACAGCATGTGATGTTGTTTTTGTTGGCCTGCTTTCAGTCTAATGGCGTTACTTGACAGATTGGCAAGCACCTATGGCATGGTTGCACATTTTCCTAAGAAGAAATGTGGATTGTTGACAGTGTTCTTGTCAGTTCAGTTAGCCACTTTGCAAAGAAAACAACCCGTTGATATGCAAAGTACAGTATGTGACAATAACCAGTTTGAATGAATAACTGATCTATAAACGCTTGGTGCTAATGTAGGGATGCACCGATATATTGATCAAACATCAATATCAGCTGATATTCGCCTGGTTGACTGCTATCAGTTTTTTTGGCAAATAAGAGACAGTCATCAATGGCAGTGGCTGGTGTTTTTTCTGTGTGTCAAATCAGTTTTGCGCAGGATGAAAAGCAGGGCTTGAGACTAATGGGGTTTAGTCATCATGCATACAATATAAAGGTGTTTGGAAAGAATAGAGATCACTTGGTGTTTCCCTGATAATGAAACATTGTGAACAACAAATCCCTGTTGCAGTCAGCAGGAGAGAGCTAATTGATGTTAGCTGTTAGCAGCTGGTGGCCAGGACTAACAGCTCACTGAGGTTGCACTGAGTTACATCATGATGTGTTCATACTCTATCCAGTAAAAATGAGTATTAGGTAAAGGTAAATTTTATCATGAAGTGTAAAAATGTAATATTGTAAAATTTAGTTCTTTTTGCAAGAACGTGAATAAATACCGCTGTTTGAAGAGGAAATTTGTTGATGTTTGCACAGCAACATAAAATAGATATTGATGGTGTTTGATGTCGTGATATGAGAGTAGATATTATCTTAGGTTTTGGATATCGTAATATTGTAAGTGCTGCCTTTCCTGCCTTTAAAGGACGCATTACAGTAGAGTGATGTAATTTTCTGAACTTACGACTGCTCTAGCTGTTTTATTATTTGCTGTAACCCACTGAGCCATTATATCCACATTTTTGATGATTATTTATTTTTTTTAATAGTCAGTCCTGCAATATTGTTGTAATATGGATTTTTAGGGTTTTTTGTTGAAAATATTGAGATATTTGATTTTCTCCATGTCACTCACCCCTGCTATATAGTAATATGGCTTCTGAAGCATTTTCTTTTAAGGTTTTTATCTGTGAATGGTTATATTAGAGGTTATTTCATAAATTTCTTTAGTTGAATTTTTGCCCATTCAAAGAAAGCTTAATGAAAGGCTGAATGACTTTAAAACAGTTATTCTTTATGAATAAGTTTTAGTCAATTTTCTGCCACATAAGGGGGTATAAATAACAACAAAAACAAACAACAACAACAGACAGTGTGTGATTGGTGGCTGCTTCTGTGGTTGTGTCCAGATCGTACGGCTTGATCGCACCATGGAGCAGATAGTGTTTCCTGTGCCCAACATCTGCGAGTTCCTCACCCAAGAGTCCAAGCTGCGTGTCTACTACACCACAGAGCGGGATGAACAAGGCAGTAAGATTAATGACTTCTTCCTGCGCTCTGAGGACCTCTTCAATGAAATGAATTGGCAGAAGAAGCTGCGAGGTACTCAAGAGGCTACTGGTAACACAAACAGCGTTCCCTGTGCGTCTTTTTCCTAAACTCTTTATCTCCTAATTCCTGGTTTATATGCTGTCCTTTTGCATCCCTCCAGGCCACTGAGAACCCTGCCCCTCCCACCCCCTGGTTTATATGCTGTCCTTTTGCATCCCTCCAGGCCACTGAGAACCCTGCCCCTCCCACCCCCTGGTTTATATGCTGTCCTTTTGAGAAGCCACTTTCACATGTACACTTCTTGAATATAAGGTCATTCAACATGTTGACAAAATTCCCCTATGTGTCATTTTGGCAATTTGTCAAATCAAGATCTAGTAAGACTTTCCAAACGCTTCCTCCACACCTCCAGTGTGAATCAAAAGCAACAAAGGCCACATCCGCCAAAGAAAAAATGTTTCTGTTGTCACAATGGAGACATCATCATTAAAAATGATAGGGCAGGAAATATAAAGCATTGTACATCTATTTCTGTGTTGTAAAACATGTTGGCAACACTGAAAGCACCACAGATAACCAGCTGTGATAAAGACCACACAGCGACAAGGGCAACAACAGCCGCACATGCTCTGCTCTCCAGGGTATTCCAGAAAGCAGGATTAGTGAAAACTCTGAGTAAGTTAACCCTGAGATGAAGGAAACTCTGGGTTTCCAGTTCCTGAAAGAGAGGTAACTCAAACTCTGTGTCAGTTACTGCGTTAAATGACTCTGTGAACCTAACCTGCTCACTGGCAGGCTCCCCTTAATAAACCCAGAGTTTCTCTCTGTCTCTTGCTCCTTACAGAACCTGACAGGCTGTTTCATTTCCTCATTGATTCAGTCCGTATCAATGTCACATCAAAGCACATTAATCAGGAGACGTTAACTATATGTCGGAGTCAAAATCCTGCTTGGATATTAGTCTGCTGCTCAGGACTATCTAATGTTACCATTTTTATACACTGTAGGTCCTTTTGTGCAGTGTTGTTTTGCACTTATATAAAAATATTACACTATATCAAATCTCAGCTTAAAATCAAACCTCTGCATATCGTTTTTTCTAATGCTGTGACTCTGCGCACAAGGCAGCTGTCAGTTTGTTCGAGCAGTTCCACTAAAATGTTTATTGCACATTATGCAAATCTGAGTTTAAAGTGTAAAAATCAGCAAGAGGTTTTAGACACTTGGGGAAGATTGGGAAAAAAAATCTTCAATGTCCACTCATGTAGAAATTTGTCTTCAGCTTCCCATAAGACTAAAGTTGAACATGTATTTCAGATGTAATGTTGGCCATGGTCTAAGTGATGAATTGGACATTGAAAGAACTGATGAAATGGACAACACTGAATGAAACTTTCACATGTTAACTTATTGACACAAGCTCTTTTGCTTTTCTAAAGATAAATGTGCACAGTCCACATGTACATGTATTAATATCTTAAGGCACACAGGATTTAAATGGAGGCTCTGCCTTTTATTCACTTGTTGCCATAGTGAATCGTTGTATCGCAGCTCCATTGATAATGGCTTTTTTCATTCACTGCACATGAGCTCAACTCAGTGTGAACATGCTCTGATCAGCTGTTCTGGAACCGCTAGGTTCAGAGTTTGTTAAACCTGCTTTCTGGAATAGACCCAGCGTACTCCAAACATGAAAAAAGAACTCATCCACATAGATGTTAGACCCTCAGGTCTAACCTGTAATTTTACATTTCAGCTGTACCATTCGCACAACTTTCAGGTTTTAGCTGCAAAATCAACAGCAGGTGAGCAGGACAGGATTTCAAGAGCCAAAACTTGACCTTGACATCTTGAACCATTCATCGTTTGGCATCATCACACTGGGTAAGACAGGCTTAGAAGGCTTAACTCTGAACCCTGGAGGGATGGAAGTGGAGAGAACATGTAAACCTTGATTAGTAACATCAATTTATTTAAATTACAATAAAGTTACAATAATCAAGGTCATTAATTAAGTTCGTAAGTTTATTAAAGGCTAATATTGAAGATTTTCTATGTATTGTAAATGGATGTTTTCCAGCAAGGAGAGAGTGATGTCAGCTCTGTGAGTGTGATGTAGTGGATGATTAACATGATGGGTGTGGTCAGTACGCAAATTGTTGCCCATTGCAAGCCCATTCACAAAAACATCTTCCTTTTTGAATGACCATGCGGTTCCTGTAGCCTGTTTATTTACTTTGTAAGGAGATTACTGAGTCAAGTTCCTACATTTAGTCTTTCTGGAATCAGACACCAGAGAGGTGAAGGCAAGAGAAAAAAAAATTCTGGCAGGATGTAGTAGTACAGAGTACTAACCTGCACACCATCCCTCCTTTTAGTCTCCTGCTACTGCGCATAGTTAATGTAGAGCTAAAACTTTGATCCATTGATGAACTGGTGGTGGTTCTATGGATAGAGCACAAAGCCTGTCCCTAGTCTTTGTGCTGGGACCGGGCCAACGGTTGTCACCTATGACATCACAAGCAAACATGTAGCCCTTTTTCCATAGTTGGCTTGACTCAGTTTGACTTGGAGTGTCATCCTAACGCATCAGGAACAAGCAAGGCCATTGTTTTGTCTGTGAACCTTAAGTATAAAAGCTCACAACGGTGTAGGCCACTTTGTAGGGTACAGCTTAGGCTCTATGTAAAGCTTACATAGAACTAGCACCCAGCCCAAGCCTATACCATCTTAATGGGATTAATTGGTCAGCATGTTTTATCTACCTGCCAGTCTGAGGTCATGCTTCCCTGACCTTAAATACCATAGTCGTGCAGGCCTGAACACTAGGTTAAGTTTCCCTTTCAGCAGGGCATTTTCTTGTTGACCCCTCGGTGACTCTGTCAGCAATGAAGTTACTTTTTTAGGAGCATGTTATGGCCTATCCCATGGCAAGGCCTCAGGGAAGATGGTTTGTCTAAAATGTGCTAGCACGTGACACCAACCACCTCTTTCCTATCTAAATGAATCAACACAGCTGGAGACCATATGGTTCCGCTGGTGCTAACCACTTGTCGTGAATATAGTGACTTCTGTTGCTGAAAGTCCCCGCCCGCGGTTCTCCTTTTCTAATGAACAGACAGGCTCAAAATAGCACTTGCATGATACTGATCTCCTGACGGAGGTCTGAGTAGGCTGTGTGTGTGAGTGTGGGTAGAAGTGTATGCATGCAAGTTCATGTGAAAATTATGTAGAGTGTGTGAAATGTGCATGACAACTGTTTCTTTTTTTTTTACTTAAGTAGATTAAAGTTTTGCTTAGTTTTGGTGCTGATAATGACTTTTAAACCACACAGACCTCTTCTGATTCTGTTTGTGTTTTTATCGCAAATGTGAAGTACTCCCTGATCAACTTCAGAGTGATTCAAATCATAATCGAGTTGGTAAAACTTGGCAAGAAGCTGCATTACTGTGGAGAAACATGTCAGACTTTTGCCACTACGATAATTAATTTCACACCAAGCTACAGTTAATTGGAAATGACTTAGTAGCAAAAAAAGATTGATGCATTTTGCTCTTCCATGGTGTGAAACACTGATCAGTCACTGTGTGCTTGTGTAAACTGAAGTGTTCAGTGTAATTATTAGATACATTGTGCTTGGTGTATTAATATCGAGATGTCTGCATCAGCTCGCTGCCGTGCAATAACCTGTGTGAATTTCAATAACTGTGTCCTGCAGCTCAGCCCATCCTGTACTGGTGCTCCAGGAACATGTCATTCTGGAGCAGCATCTCCTTCAACCTGGCTGTGCTCATGAACCTACTAGTGGCCTTCTTCTACCCTCTGGAGGGTGTCCGTGGAGGTCAGTCTGCTTACGTCTTTACCTCTCAAACATTTTCTGTACTTTAGCCCTTCAACAGTTGGAGAACAACGATTTGTTGTTAACTTGTGTTTGTGTATATGTGCACAGCGGTTAACACAATTAGTGTGACTATTACAGCTCAGGAAATGAGAGTGAGTGACACAAACATTAACTGTGCAGGCAAAGTCAGGGGTGGGGCAGGAGGCATATAGCACTTATTGTGTGTTACCAGAAACCTGTAAGCAAAAATTAACAAAGAAAAATACTGTGTCATGGCATGTTGAGCGCTTTATTTTACCCTTGCATGTTTATGTGCTCCAAGTTCAGCACCTTGCTGCCAGGTAAAAAACATCTGGTGGTTCAGCATGTATAAGAGGAGGCTGTCCTCAACTGCCCAAAGCCAGCTGTGAAATTAAAGGAATACTCCCCCCCCCAACGATCATTTGTATATCAGTTACTTACCCTGTATTATGTTGAATTTGTAAAGAAAACTTACTTTTTCTCACATGCCTCCTCAGTGAGCAAAGAATCCAAAAATGGAGAAAATTCTTAATGAGTTGAAGTAAAGGGGGTCAATGTTAACAATGGCAAGACCTTATTAAAACATCTGTTTACAAACTCTCACACAACTATGTGTAGTATAATCCAAGTCTCATTTATCCAGTCGTATGCTCAGTACTTCCCCAACACATGCATTTTTGCAAAAACCTTACTATAGAAAACATTTTCACATGAACAGTTTCAAGCACACAAGATTAGCGCACCTTGACAAGGACATGAATTTCATCTCTGCTCATGCATTCCATTTAAATCCTGCCTTCCAGTTCATTCATTTTCCAGGAAGTGACAGGTGTTGGTGAGTGACAGCAGAACTGTCATTTGACTCCACCTCTTTTACAAATCAAAGTCTGTTTAAAGGTGTTGGGGAGTACTACTGACTATATATGTAATTAATTGATTGGTTTTTTTGGGGGGGCAAAAAAACTGTCAAAATTACGGGTTATTTTATAACTTGGTCTTGGTCTTTTCCGACAACTTTGGCAAATGAGACTTGCGACACAAAAGGTTCCCTTCTCCAAGTACAACTCAAGTTTTTCATAGTCCTTCAGCTGAAAAAAAAAAAAATCACAAATAAATGTCATTTTAGTCTAGAGAAGTCTGCCTTCCTCTACAATTTTATTAAGTTAATAAAACAAATCCAGAGGTGTGGAGTAAAAAAGAAGTGAGCTTACCAGACTTCTTTAGCCTGGCTGCTCCGCATCTCTGCTGCAGGGAAGTGGCCTGGGGCTACCTTAGCTGCTACAAGCATAACGCACCCAGATCTCTGACCAAACTGTGGCTGGTAGGTGCCTGGTTTTGACGAAGAAGAATGATTTATGGAATAAGAAACATGATATCTGTGGTTGAGCTGCACTGATTTTTATCTCTTTTTTTCCCCCCGTCCATCTTGAGTCGATCAATTTTACAGGCATACAGTGCTGAGGGTATTTAAGGACTCTGCTCCGACAACAATTTAAGATCTGCCTTAAGCCAGCTTGAAAAAAAAAGAAACTGCAAATCCAAAATAGTCATGAACAAGTTTCTCAATCTGAGAGCTGACTACAAAATATGAAGTGCACTCAGAGGAACATTTGCTTTCCAACTGGACACTTTTGATGAATGCCTCCTGATGTAGCATTGCATCCTAGCGTTTGCAGTCCTACAGTACATGTATTTATAGCAGTTGGCATGTAATCAGATCACATACGTAAGATGCATTATTAGTGTTAGGTATGTAGGACTTTACAGAACACTATGTGCTCTCGTGCTTGTGGTTTGGGTGTAGCCTCACACCTTCCTAACCAAAGTGAGTTTCACCACAAGTGGAGGTGTGATGAGAATGTAATCCTAGCAGAAGCTTTGGATGAATTTTGGTGATCTGCAGTGCCCTCACAAAAGACCAAGATGGATTTGTTACTAATTAGATCCTGACCTGTTCATTGATACTGTACTCTTTCTGAGCTTGACACTCACACATGACTTAACATGCTATCGGATTTCTGGTCTCATTCTCACACTAGTCTTGTTTTGAGTCGTATTTTTCTCCATATGTGTCACTTCTGGTAATTAGGTGTACATCTGTGAGTGTTTGTGTGTACAGACTTACGTAAAAGCTGTGGTCTCCCCATAAGGCCAGAAACTCGAGCAGGAAACATAACACTGCCACTGACTGGGGAATATACCACTGAAAGTGACACCTATCTGATAAGAGTCAGATTTACAGCAAAAAAGTCAGACGTCAGACCTCTTACTTAACTCTCATGTATTCCACGACATTGCATACTTTAACTGATCTGTGAACCTGTGTCAGAGTTGCCATAGATTGTGTCAGTGTTTCAAGCATAAATGGACACTTGACACCAGAACTGAAATGACACAGTTTTTCTCTTACCTGATGGTTTTGTTGTGAGTTGCCAACTGTCTGCCTTCTCTCCAATATAACGGAACTAGATGGCACTTGGCTTGTGTTGCTTGAAGCGCCAAAGATATACATTTGAAAAACTGAACAGCAAATTCTCTTTGCAGAAATCATGACCTGGTTACTCAAGATAATCCACAGACCTTGCTGTGAGCAGTTTCATGCAGGAGCTATTTTCTTTCTACTGAACCACACCTGTCAACCGTATTATCACGCAGAAGGAAGTGTACACCCTCTCTGCTGAGCTGTTTCGTTAGCTTGCTCAGAGGTACTAGGTGAACTAGCAGTAGATGCGCTGTTCCTTCTGCACAGTGATACAGTTGCTTTTAAGTTAAGTCCCAAATGTGTGCTTTTTGGCACTTTGAGCACCATGAGCTACGTGCCATCTAGTTCCATTATATTTGAAAGAAGGCAGACATCTCCAACACTTGGCATCTCACACCAAAACAATCAGCATTGATGTATAGCGTTTCAAGTTTTTTTGCTTGATGCGTTTCTAGGTCAGGGTCATGATACAAGCATTTCAAAGTGGCCACCACTGGAAGACTAGACCAGACTTTTAATAAATACACCCCATTATATCCTTAAAGTTTGACATATGTGTGAGAAAAATTACGAGAACCAAACCACTCAACAAACATTTACTACACTACTACAGCTACTTTTTAATAACATAACAAAGTTATATTTAAGTGCAGCTGTAGTTTAACTGCTTCTTTCAAGTATTTCAGTATCCCATCTTTCTGTCACTGTCATAGTTGCTGTCTTTGTAAGAATCAAAAGCTGACAGGAAGTAAACATTGACCCAAAATTTGTCCTAATCTATAATAATTTCTTCAGTTGGTTAGAGTATTACCTGTCAAATTTGGGTTTTTTCATACACTTAAAAAAAGAAGCAAAAATGAAACATTTTTAATCATTTTCCAACCCTAAAGCATTTTAGATGTCATGGTGACCTCAAATATAGTTAAATGAATACTGATAAAAAAAACAACATAGAGCTCAACAGCTTTTTGTATGCATTGTCATCTGATAAAATCATTACGCACAGAAACCTTGCACACGAAGTCTGACGTGTTGTATTCATTGCGAAAATTCGCAATATGAGACAAAATGGAAAGACAGATCTGCTCCCTTGTTTCTCTTCACTGGAGTTCCTCCTCTCCAGGCAGTTGCTGTGCTACTCGTGCCTTGCATTTGGCACCGGGGTTATCTGATTTATGAAATAATACTGTGCAGCTATTAAATTCCACTCTGCTGTAAGCATCATCATTGCTGTTGTGCATTTCTGGAAAGGCTAATGTTACCCTCTCTTTTTGTTGTGGAAAATTTCAAGAAGGGCCTAGTTTCTTTTCACTTATTTTTCATGCTCGTCTGCTGTCCACCTGTGCCCTGTTCCTCTCTTGTTGTGGATGTAACATTATGTGTCTCACAGCCATGTTTTCTTCACTGCTTCTCAGTCAAACAACTCTTTCTAGTCTTTTGATGGACGGGAAAAAAGGAGAAAGTCAGACCTGTTTCGAATTCTTTAATGACAGACAAAGGTTTTAGAGTCAGCATGTAAATGTGAATGACAAAACATGAGGTGGTATTTATTTAACGTGCAAGAATTTCAGACAAAATAAAAAACATACTTGGTGTGCAAAGGCCTTAAGTGTGGATAGTAGAAAATTAACAAAATTCTTTGTTTAAAATAAGATATTATACCAGAAATGACAAAACAACAACCAGTAATTCAGTTCCTTTTGTGGGATCTACATATTTGACCCTGTTGCCCCAACCATATTAACCCCTGATCAGTCAGGCTCTGTCATGTGGCCTAAATGTCCAGATTTAGGTTGGGAAAGTCTGGTCTGGTGTTGGGTCACAAGGTGTGACAGATTACTCAAGAGATAAAGTTTTCATTTAAAAGCATCTATCTAAGTGATACCAGTTCCTGCATGGCAGGAGGTTTTTCACAAACCAAAGGAATGACTGACAGACTGGAGCATGTTTTTCATGCAGTTTCAGTTTTCTGTTTGTTTTGCCGTCTCTTATTCCTTTCCTTTTTTTCTCAGTTCTCCTTGAGGGCAGTATTTGTGGGGATGTGAAAAGCCGCAGCCGTTAAGGCCTGCATTGTTTCAGTGCAGAGTAGCAGAGAGAAGACACACATTGTGATTCGCATAAACTTTCAATTGTTCTGTCTGGGGTCAAACGGCGAGGTCGCTTTTGTTTGAACTTCCTCACAGCGGTATAGAAGAGACAAAAAAAGAGGTTGTTAGCTTAGCTCCAGAAACTTCATGTGGTTTTCAGTGTCAAAGGTCTTCTGGGAGCTCAACAGTTCGCTCCAGGACATACCAATGTCTGCTACAAACTGAGGGTGTTTATTATGTGAAAAGAAGAAAAAGCCAGTGAAGTTGATCGTTAAGTTAATATTTGATATCTACACAGATGCATACACACATACTCATACTGTGTTCTGGATTCATATTAGCTCAGAAGTGGCCTGTTAATATTCAAGCCAAGCTTGTAAACCTTAAATGAACCAAACTACTCCAGCGAACTTCATTTGGACAAGTTTGACACTGAGACACTTGTATTGCATTAAAGGTATGCTTAATTTGCAGATTGTATGAAGAACTTAAACACCAAAATCCTCTTGAACATTATTGTATCAGCTGCACACCTCACTCAGATGTCTGTCAGAGGATGTTTTCTCTATGTGGTTGGTTTGAAGAGAAACTGTGGTTGGGACATTTTCCTAGTAGTGGCCAGATAGGCTGAAGTGCAGAGGATAATGTTGTGGTTCAAGTCAGGTGCTTGTTCGACAAGTAGCAGTCAGAGTGCCAGAGCCTCCACCCTGTCACAGACGCTGCTTGAGTGTGACCGTGCATGTTGACACAGTGGCTATAGCTCAGACACTTGCCACCAATAAGACAAACTCGTATATGTAAAGTAAAATCGCAGTTTTCATCATGTGGTAAACATCAGGCTGTTTGAAGAATTTACTTTGGTGTGGGCTCAATACCACACACCCCTTGCCCCTGCCAGTAAGCCCTTACCCCTCTGTTTTGTGCATTCATGCCTGGGGGCAGGATGTCCCGATCCTTGTTGGGATAGAGGGGGGAGCCAAAGTGTTCGAGCTACATGGTCCCTCAGAGGTTTTTCGAAGGCACACTCTAAACTGAGTGTAATGAATCTTAATCAGAAATACTTAATTGATGCCCAAGGGGAAATTGTGATACATTACATTCGCTCCGATGTGAAGAATAGAGAATTATAGTAATTAAGAATAAGAGTGTGAAAAATAAGTATGAAAATATAAAGTAATCAAATAAAATAGATATGTGCATTACGCTACAATGTTAACACTACTTACTTAAGATATTAAGAATAACATTTATATTTGTAAGTGTGTAAAAATATACAAATAATTGCACATTACACTGCATAAACTAGTACATTCATGCATCGTTATGTGAATTGTATGTTGAATAAATATACACATTAAAGAGGTGAGAAATCATCAGTAAGATGGCTGCACAAGCAACAAAAGAAACGTGCAATCTTCTTTTGTTCAGATGTAAAAATTACAATAGTCATTGTATTATCTTAGTTTCATGTTGTTTCATTGTATAATGTACTTTTCTTTATCACAAGCATTACAAAACAATCACTAGTTGTGTGCTGATGCCTCAGTAGCTAACTAACTAGCTAGCTAACATTTTATTGTTATGATGATGATGTGCCTGACACTCCAACGTTTTGATATATTTCCATGTCACATTCTGCACCTTTGATGGCATACTATGACACCCGAAATGTATGTAAAGCCCATTATCGCTCCTTTAATATCAATGCAAACTGGAAGGGTTGGAACACAGCTGCTAACGTTAGCCTACAGAGCACTGCTAGTGGCTGGTAACGAAGCAGTGTTCTTTTTTATCTGAAGACTTGTTTGAACGATTGATAGTGGGAAACTTAAGCTGTGAACAAATCACTAGCATTCATTATTTTCTTTTTCGTTCAGATAAATGGTAAATGTCATTATGATAATACCATTATTGCCATAGTCAAGTCTGCTTATTTAAACGCTACTGATGACTAGCAATTACCTGTCAGGGTCTTGATGGGTTGTACCATTTCATAAGTGAAGCTTTCAACTACTGCTTCTCATAACTCTGTGTCAGAGGGGAATAGGGACACTTAGAATCAAGGGATAGGGGTGAAAATAAGACAAGGGATTGGAACAAATTGTAAGGAGTTTACTGTAAAGGTCAGTCTGTTTATCATCTTCTAGTTGCACAGAAAGCAAGTAAGAGAGATGAATGGTCTTAGACTGTAGATGTGTGATGTCCAAGCTGCTGTGTCTGGGTTGGCTGCCAAGTCCAAGCACCCAGGCGGCATGTTGCGATGCAGTGCCCAGGACCATCCCCAATGAATTTAGCTGGAGCCAAGTGTATTTTTAGCCAACCGGGGGTTATGTAACAAGTACCTGTCATGTGATCTGTACACAGAGAGGCGAGAAGGAGGAGGCCTCAGCAGGGAGCGGACGGAGGGAGATGTTCAGCATGGTGTTCTAGGTGCCTCAGTGAAAAAGAGAACCTGACTGACCTTTTCAACTTGATAAATGCATTTGTATGTGAACAGAGGAATAAGATTCAGACCGAGCTGTGTCTGGTGAGCTTGTGATAATGCTTTGCCAATCTGCAATAATGGATGTGGAACCTGTAACTGTAATTATAAGCAAAGAGCACTGCTCATAATATAAATCCCCAAACTATTGTGGTTATGAATGAAAACACTGGGATATCTTTGTCACAAATGGTAGACACATTAGCTGCAGTTGCACATTTTGCTTCTTCTTCACGAGGGCATGTAATGACACAAATGTGTTGTTCAGAGTTGTGTTTTTGTAGTTGCAGTGACCTTAAAGGTAGAGAGAAGCATGAGAACTAAAAGTAGATCTTGACCTTTCTCTAAAAAACATTCTCGTCATGGAAATAAAATATGTAAAGTCAATATGAAAGAAGGCCTTTCTGAAACGAGCGGGCCTGCTCAGCATACCTTTACTGCAACTGAAAAACTGTGCATATGTGTTGATGTCACAAATCTCTCTAAGTGTGCAGAGGAGATAGACAAAATCACAGTGTTTGTTTACAGTAACTTCTGTGTAGAAAACACCTGCGTCAAGTCCATAAAATGAAACAGCGCTGACAAAACACTGTCTCAGCTGGTTGGTTTTTAGCTACATATAAAAAGGCTGACCTAAAACATGAGTTTCAGTTTCATTACCTGGAAGGTAATGTTGTTAGCATGGTGTCATGGAGATTCAGTCTATTGGAATGAGGCTGTTGAGATTTATTGCTACATTGTCTGATCAAAAGCACCTTTAGTAGTTTTTTGTAAGATTCTTTTCTCAAATGCTCTCAGCCATTTTTAAGTGTCTTGTACAGTTGCAGAGGAGTGGCTTGTCTTACCCTGAATAGCTTCATTAGCCTCTCATCATCCTCAGGTACCCTGGAGCCCCATCTTTCTGCCCTGCTGTGGATGGCCATGCTGGTTTCTCTGGCTATTGTCATCGTCTTGCCTCAGCCTCACGGTATCCGGGCACTCATTGCTTCCACTATCCTGCGCCTGATCTTCTCTGTTGGCCTGGAGCCCACATTGCTCTTGCTGGGGGGTTTCAATGTAAGTGTGTGTCAGTGGGCATTTGTACAGAAATCACGTGCAGTATCACGTTTAGATATGCTTTATTGCCCAGAGGATTGTTGACCGGAATTGGCCTTGGCAAATGGTACAGTCACATGCCAACATTAACTAAACATTAAACTTACTGATACAGGAGTTGTAGGAACAGAGACTGCCAGTAGTGTTGCACGGCATCAAGCATTCAACCAGGTGTCACATTCAAGTGAACATGGAGACAGACTGGTTTAACAGTTGAGGCTGCATTGCAGCTGCTAATAGAAATGTCACTCATGGCTGTTGATGCAAGAGCCTGGGAGGTTCTACACCAACCACATCCACTTTATTTTTAGTAATCCCAACAATAACACAAATCCTACCCAAAGGTACTAATACTGCTGTGTAAACCTTCCCTTCTTAGTTTGAGTACTCATGCACTTATATGACATCCCTGCTGTCTCTCCTTGTTGTCTCTGTGGTGTCCATTATTCTCCAGTTATGTAATAAGGTGATCTTCCTGACGAGCTTCGTTGGAAACCGTGGAACCTTCACGCGTGGCTACATAGCCATGATCATGGATGTGGAGTTCCTGTACCACCTGCTCTACCTGATTATCTGCAGCCTGGGGGTCTTCGTTCATGTCTTCTTTTACAGCCTGCTAGTACGTGAGCACACACAACATATGACCTTAACCATATATACACAGGTACCCACACAGACATAGAACACCTTATCCCAAGGGTGGGGATATATTGATGTAGAACCAAGATGCATCACTTGCACTCCCATGGCCATCCATACCTCTCTCTCCTGGACGATAGTGTGGGAGCAGGCGAGGCAGGTGTTTTTGTATCAGCAGGGCTCCAGACTGCAACCATTTAGTCGCATTTTGTGACTTGCAAATATTAATACAGGGCTTGAAGTTCTCCGGCACGGTGCCGGATTTCCGGCGCAGGAATATTCTGGTGCAGGAATATTTTTTCTCGTGAATATTTTATTATCTTGCCGTAGCAAAAGTCATTTAACCAGTCGTTTTAAAGCAAAGCAAAGTGATAGTTCCAACTACCAATGGTGTATCACATTACTCAAGGTAAACAAGGAGTTCTAGCCAATCAGAGGCAGAGTAGGGCGGGCCTTAAGTTTTCAGTCTCTCATTCAGTCATGCCACACCGTCGCGGAACCAAAGCGCAGCACCCAGCAGCGGAGGCAGTTTTCAATCGGCGCCCATGTTAACCTATCTGACTGAGTGTCCACATGGGCCGCTGAGCAGAGCGGAGTGCCCGCGGAAGCTCGCACACTGTAGCTCTTCAGTTCGGCATCTGGTCTATTTTTCACACGAGCCGCGAGCGCTTCTGTCAAGCTGGATAGAGCGGATCGTACCAAACAGGAAGACGAACACAGAAAAGACGAGAGAATCCGGGCAATTTTCAAAATAAAATAAATTTAAAAAATAAAAGCCTGTTTAATTAAGAAATAGAGTGAGAGATATGAAGCTACAGATGAGTTGTCACTTGCTAATTAGCTCAGTCAGATAGAAGATGGTCCTTGATGTCAAAGGTTGTGAGTTCAAGCCTCAACTGATGTAAAATGTACATTTTAATGCAGACGTTCTTGCTGTCTTCCTATTCTGCCTCTTGTTGCTCAGAATTGCCTAAAATTGCCCGGCCCCAAGCATTTTGTATTAGCTGATGACCAAATTTTCCTTTTTTGATGAAGTGTTCATATTTCATCATTAAAAACCTTGAAATTGTTATTCTGGGTTCTTGAAGTGATACTTCATTGATACTCTCAAAGTGCACCAGATTCACTTAGACGTCAAATGTTCGAAAACACTATTTCGAGGCCATATCGTCCAGTCCTACCTTATCCTAGGTAGTGGCATGCTAACAACAATGTCCAACTTGGTGTATGGTGTATAAGTTTCATTTTGAATTTGCTTTGTAACATAGAGAAACATGGGATAAAAATGGGATTTAGATTCCATTTGTTGTTGGCAGTGACATTTAACAAAGGCAGTGTCCTTTGTCCACTATGGCCTTTATTGGCCCACATGCTCACATTTATACACAGAGTTCTCTCTTTTTTTGCACATATTACACATACACTTAAAGTACACACATCTCTCTATTCGCCCTCTTCCCAGCTCTTTGATCTGGTTTACCGAGAGGAGACCTTGCTGAACGTAATAAAGAGTGTGACCCGCAACGGCCGCTCCATTGTTCTGACAGCCGTGCTGGCTCTTATCCTCGTCTACCTCTTCTCCATTGTGGGCTACATCTTCTTCAAAGACGATTTCATTTTGGCTGTCGACAGGATACCCAACAAAACACTAGGTACGTTGAAGTACAGGTTGTTGTTTTTTTCGCTCCTCTACTGGGAAGAACATAAATAACTTGCCCCTCCTGACCCAGACAGTCAAGAGACTGAAACATGAAATGTTTTTCTGCAGCACAAACACACACGGTGGTTGTTTGTGAAAATATATGCTGTCAAAGTGAAGCTATGGAATACAAAAAGTGTCCAGTTTAATATTCATGCATTTACTTTCATGACCATACATCGCCCACAATGTGTCCATATGTACGTCATAAATATTTACTCTGAAAAAACTTAATTGGACAAATCTTAAAATTGTGCAGTTGCATAATGTCTTGCTTTCCCAATGGAACAGAGCATGGAGCCAGTATGGTTGGAGAGTTCTTCTCTGGTGGAGTGTGCCAGAAGGAAAATGGGGAGAACTGTTCAACAGAGGCTGTGATGGATGGTAGGTTGACAAAAGTGAAACTTTGCGCGTGTGTTGGTTGCGTGACTGGGCTTTAGGGTCAAAGGGGTCTTTTAAGTTTGAATCCACGTGTTTGTGCATACATGTTTCTCGAGATTCCCAAGTGTGTAAGTAAGCTTGTATGTATGTGTGAGTATGTGAATGTCTTTATGTCCCCGCAGACGACTCAGCCAGAGGAGATTCGTCCCACTGAGCTGCAAGTCTGAGTGGTGGGCTGGTCATGGGATTAAACCCAGTGGACCAACTGGGGTCTTTCAAGGAGTTGGGTGAAAAACTTTAGAGTCATTGTTCATCTCAGGAGACAGAGCCTAAGACCTGTTGCAGGGGCCCAGGGTTGAAAGGTCACGGATTAATTACCTTCGGGTACAAGCAGGTCAATGAGTCCACTCAGTGATGTTGCAAGCAACGAGTTCATGCAAACCTACTGACCTTGATGGGAAAAGCCCCCAGTCAGAGACGAACACATGCACCACCTTAAAATCGATCAGCCAACCATGTCGAATCCTCTCACTGGTGTGACCTCGTTTAGGCTTCTCTATCCATCACCACCAGCCTATCTAATTATGGTGGTCCCGTGACTTGTTTTTGTGTGGATAGTTGAGAAAATTCCCAGACATGTTATGTACTCACCAACCCCCCTGAATTTGGCTGATGATTAAGTATGTAACAGAGTATGAAATGAAGGTTCAAATGCCATGTATGGCATGCTTTAACAAAATCAGTCAGATATAGCAATGGCTCATTTCAAGATAAATGTGGATTTGTGTCAACATCTTGATTTTTGGTCATTTTGGGGCTTTGTTTGATTTTTAATAAAGAAAGTCTCAGCTTTCAGATTATGAATCTCTTATCGCCAAATTCAGACAATAAATACAGCTTGGAAAGACATGTTGACAAGCTAGCAGCGAAGACTTGTTAACCGCACCCTTGCCCTACTCAGCACCACTCTCCCTCCCTTCCTCTATGTCTTCCTGAAATTATGATTGAGAGGCTTAATGTTAATAGTATAGTAAAAAATAAGGCAGGGTCCAGGACTGTGGTTGTTCCTCTGATTTCAAATAAACATAGTCAATAAACATAGTCTCTTGAAACCAGGTGGGTTTTAGACAACTTCTGGTAATGTCACTTTGATTAATGTCAAGTTATTATGACAAAGCCATCTTCTGGTAATGTCATCCTGGTTAATGTTAGGTTGTCATTATAAGGACATCCCAAACAAATTTAATGTCAACTTGCTATGACAAAGACATCTTCTGGTTAATATCACTTTGATTAATGTCAAGTTGTCATAATCAAGACAACCCAAACAGTGTCAACTTGTCATTACAAAAACCAAATGACACTTAATGACAGCAGTCATAAATGTTTATAATATGTACATAATGTTCATGACAGGTTCATGACCGTGTCATGTCATAGATATGACAGTGTCATGTCAATCTTATGTAGATACCTTCAAGTAAAGTGTTACCGTTTATTCACATTTACCGGCATTGTAAATCCCTACCTCTGAAGCTGTCATAAAGTGTGAGTATGTGTCCAGTCCTCAACATGGTTGGGCCAGTGTGAAAATTTTCACACTGGCTTGAAATTAAGCCAAACACCGGACCGGACTCTGCTGCTTGAATTATCAGCCTTTCTGAGTGTAAAATAATGATATTTACTGGAAAAGACATACATTATAGCCAACAGTAAGTAGCCTAGCTTGTTATTAGCATTTGTCATATACTAGAAACTTTCAGCTCCCTGGTGATCTACCTCCAAGCAGCTGCCACTTAATTTAGGTTTTTGTAGTGAAATAAAGAGGTATTGTTTAAATAGTTCCTCATTTCAACTTCAAATGAATCACAAACCGTTCCTTGTCCATTGCGGCACTTTTCAAAGCAAGCAACAGGAATGAATAGAAATACAGCGTCCCGACAAAAGCTCAGCTCAAAACGTTGCCTGCAGCCAGTTCGGACATCTTTCATCAGCTTCACATTCAAACCATTGTCATATTGGCACAGTTACAGTTTTCTTGAGAGACTAACTCTGCCATGTCTCCTCTCGTCACCCCAGAAAACACATGAACTTTGTTGTAAACAAACAGCAAGCACTGTTTATGGTGCAGTAAATTGCACAAAGCCTGTCAGACACTAATGGCTCCATTAGGCATTCATAAACATAATATTATAATCAGGTTGTCATATTGCCTAATAATCAATGCAATATGAGTTGGATTTAGTGCTGTGACACTGTCGACCCAACCATAATCCTCTATTATTTATATTACTTCAGTCCATAAGGGTTCACTGATCAAAAGAATCAAAAGGGTATCCATAAAATAAAATTAAAGTCCATTGCTAACTATGCTAAATTCATCTTCCTGCCCCATGTTGTTAGTTATGATTGTTTTCATTACCTCGCTGGCTACAAAATAAAAGTGTCCCCAAGCTTTTCTGTATATTTTTAACTCCGGGACAGAAAAGTCACATTCAGTGTTTGTTATATAATAGATCTAAAGTCTTCTATTTTTACTGTAGCTGTAATCTGAGTGGCCTGTCCTCTTTATGGATTTAGGTTTAAAGGCATCATTGACTGGTAGCACCAATGCAGCTGATAGCACAGACAACACCTTTGTCTTTCGCCTGTACAAGAAATCACTATCTGACAGTATTTGTGTGTCTCCATAGCTTCCATTGCCATCCAGCCGTCAGCAGTGGTGATCGAGGACAAGGAGAGAACATGTGACTCCCTGCTCATGTGCATTGTCACAGTATTGAGTCATGGCCTGAGGAGTGGAGGAGGTGTTGGGGACGTCCTTAGGAAGCCATCCAAAGAGGTACTAAGCACAGGAACATAACAGCAAGTCGAGTTTGGATGAAGAGATTTAAAAAAGTATTAAACTTCCAAAATGATACTTTTTTTCCCCTTTAGGTCTTACAATTATTGTCTACAAGCTATTGTATGATAGTTCACTTGGACATCTTACCACACACACACAGATGACATTTGGGTTTAGTTAAAGAGGATGAAGTAAATCGATATAAGATGTTAAAAAGTAAACTTTTTGATAAAGACTTGATTTTATTTTATTAACCCTAACTTCAAAAAGACTAGATCTGCTGGTAGGTCAGACAGGTTGTGTAGGGGACTTTCATAACTTCAAATATGCCAGAAAAAGCATTAATGGTACTTATCCAGGATGAAGACAAGCTTGTACACTACCACCTCAACATGTGTTAAATCTGCAGCTTGACCCATAGAATGAGGGCATGACTCATACAGTACATGCTTATGTAAACCTCAGTTAGCTTAACGCTCATATGAATTCTCTGTTGCGATTTCAGTTGTGCCAGGTTGTGTTTCACACCCAAGGATCACTCCTGTACAGAGTACCCTGTATAAAAAGAGGGCATCATGAGTCACTCCAATCTGTTATCCCAGTGACAGCAGTGAAATTTGATATAAATGGACTCAATGCTTCCATAAACATAGCTTCCCCCCTCCAGTTTTAAATAAAACTTGACACCTGATATATTTTAGCAATTAAACTTGACAGCTCACAGCTCAGTTGTTAGATTTACCATGTTTTATAAGATTCTGTTCTCACTTTAAAAAAAAATACTCAACAGATCAGTGTCAATATGCCTGAAGGATGGGGCTGTAAGCTAAATTCTTGATATTCATATTACTAATAATTATTACATGGTTTTGTTGAATACTCTATTCTGACAGCCTTCAAAGGTCCTCATATTTCTGAAGAGCAGACTGTTGCTATAAACAACAGATTGTTGCTTTGGACGCAATTCCGATTATAGACGCTAAGCATAAGCAAATAAATAATTTTTTTAATGAATGAATAAATAACTTTTTATTAAATTCTGTTACATGCATCTGGAGAAACAAAGATTATTTTGCAGAAACTGTCTCACTCAATAACAGAAAAAGGAATAGGCTGAAGCCCCAGGCTTATTTTTGACTATCCTATACCAACCAATGAATGACTCAGAATATCAACAATATTTAAGAAAGTAGATAGATAAACACATTACATTACTCTAAATTATAATCCTCAGTTATTTTACATTTTGTTCATTTTACAATATAATCCACAAGCATTTTACATTTAAGTTTTTAAAAA
The DNA here is from genome assembly GCF_011397635.1 of Epinephelus fuscoguttatus. Lineage (NCBI taxonomy): Eukaryota > Metazoa > Chordata > Actinopteri > Perciformes > Serranidae > Epinephelus > Epinephelus fuscoguttatus. The sequence goes on from NC_064752.1 coordinate 43,451,303, forward strand.
AAAACAAAACAAAAAACTCAACAAAGAGAAACACAAATTCAACTCTGCACTAAGTCCATATTAAAGTTTGACTCCCAAAACGGAAACACATCTTTATTTTACATTGGTTCTCACTTTACATGTTTCATAAATAAACAACCATCTTAGATTATAATTTACTTCTCTTAATTAAAAACATTTTTGAATGTAGATAGGACAGCTTTTGTTCACAACTCGTCAAAATTATTACCAAAGTTTTTAAATACACGGTGTCTAGAAGTTTCAAGTTGTAGGATGCTATAAACAGCTCATTAGTAGATTCACGATAACCAGCTTTATGTATTATTCTGAGAGCTCATTTCGTTAGGTTAATCATAGGGTCTATATTTGTTTTATATGCATTCCCAAAATTTCAACACATTAGGACATATAAACAACTCCCTTGTTTTATAAAGAACAGCAATAGATTCAGATCATTTCAGTTTAATATGTTCTATGTGTGGCCTCCAATATAGTTTATGATCTATAATCACCCCCCAAAAATTAGTTTCATATACTCTTTAAATTTCAGTACCATTAAATTCAGTTTTATTTCACAATCAATCAATCTTTTGTATGAAATTCTTGATTTCTGTCGTAAGTTGCTACGTAATGAGTTGCATCATGTGCAGGGAGCAGGTCACTGTTGTGAAATGAGCCCCTTTAGGATGATTCAAGACCGCTCTGTTTTGCTTCAGGGTCACGCATCACCCTGTCAGATTTCATTTTGCAATAATGACCCACTTGCTCTACATTATCCCTTACATAAATATGATGAATATGACTATATTTATTTAGTGAATATTTCTCTGCTCACCTAAAATGACATCAACATCTGTCATTTTCTATAATGCCAGTTAGTGAGATAACATTTTTATTTCCTGATATTGGTCAACATGCAGTCTTGTTGGTGTATCTGTAAATGAGTTAAATCCATTTTGCTCATAGTCTTTGAGTGGGTGTTGTAGTGTATGGTATAAGGGTTTTGACTGTTGGAAAATGCAAACTAGCAACCCTATTTTTGAATTTCTAAACGGCACATATTCATGCTGTGACAGAGACATTCCCCGCATGACACACTTACACCTTTTCTCCTGTTTGACTCCAACAGGAGCCCCTCTTCGCAGCCAGGGTGATCTACGACCTGCTCTTCTTCTTCATGGTCATCATTATTGTCCTCAACCTCATCTTTGGTGTCATCATCGATACATTTGCCGACCTGAGGAGTGAGAAGCAGAAAAAAGAGGAAATCCTGAAGACAACATGTTTTATTTGTGGTGAGGAAATAAATAGAGATACATCTTTGATGTTCTGCATTGTAATATTGTAAAATCAGTTCAAAACACTTTTTATAAGACTGTTTCATTACTGTCTCAGTCACTTCTTTTTAACCATTAGAGGCATTCTGCCTGCTCAGCAGGTTTGTCAACATTAGGAGAATGTGACTCAAGACCTTTGACACATCTTTTTCCCATCATCACTGCACAGTAGTCGTACTCCCTTCTTAGAATCTAATAAGGCGGAAATGCCCTGCAGTTCCATTCGAGTTGAAGCTGCAGTTGATACTTGACACACTGCTGTGGAGCATTAGTCGTGCTGTATAGTTAGCAGGTGTGAACGCAGAGGTTTGCAGATGACAACGAAATCAAGAAATATCCAACGAGTGGTCTGCTCCGAGCCTGCTCTCGTACTGTATGAGCATGAGACTGCTGTGTTGCAGCTTCGCATCAGGCCTCTGTGCAAAATGGGGGCTGTTTTTCTGGGTAGTATAAACAACGAAACGCCTCCTCTTCCCAGAATGAATGGTTAGTCATGGCAGGTGCTGCTGTGGAGGAGGAGTGTTTCTTCCTGTTGCCATTTGGGTCTTGACCATGTTAGACTGTACAGTCACTCAGACACTGGCCTCATCTGTCATTAAACAGTCACTTATTGGCATTTTATCTGAACAATCATTGGTCAGTTCTGGTCATTCTGACTACTTTGAGTTGAGCAACACAATTAAGGGTTATTCCTCTTTTGCAACAGCACTGTAAGAATGCAAATGGATTACAGAGATTTGGTGTGAAAAAACAATACATGAAACATTTTTAGCAAATCTCCCCTGACCTGTTTTGTCTGTCCATTCCCTCGTGACCCCATTTCCTCTTGTTTTCTCAGTCATCCTCTTTTAGGTCACAGGAATGATGATGTCATGTTTCCACACAAAGTGTATTTCTTCACTCTTCCAAAGAAATGAGAGCATTGTGTTTATTTTGTGTGTGTGTGTGTGTGTGTGTGTGTGTGTGTGTGTGTGTGTGTGCGCGCATGTGTATGTGTATGTGTGTGTGTGTGTGTGTGTGTGTGTGCGCGGGCGTGTGTGTGTGCGCGGGCTGCATTTGGGGTTGTGTCCTTTCATTTTTAGGTTTGGAGAGAGACAAGTTTGACAATAAGACGGTTACCTTCGAAGAACACATCAAAGTCGAGCACAACATGTGGCACTACTTGTTCTTCATCGTCCTGGTGAAGGTCAAGGATTCCACAGAGTACACTGGGCCCGAGAGCTATGTGGCTGAAATGATCAGGGTAAGGATGTCGCATGCACTTTGCTTTTTAACTTTTCAACAGCCCTACGTACTCCTTATCTATGGTACCATGTTTATGATTAAAAAGTTGATTACAAGGTCATGTTCAGAACAAATAAGATACACCTGCAGTGCAAAATGCTTCAATTCTTCAAGCTCCCCCATTTAAAAAAAAAGCTCAGTCCCATTTTTTTGTTCCTGCACTTAACAATTCATGTGCTTCACAGACTGCACACTCAGAAGCACTGTTCAACACCGTTTCAGCTACCGTTGTGGTCTTTACTGAGGTTAACCTTTACTCCTAAAGTACAGTGTAGGCGCTGTGACTTCAGCGATCAGGCTCTATTTTGGATAGAGTTGATTACTGCAGCCTTTTGTTTCTCTGCATCAGTGATGAAGAGCAGTATTTTCTTTTTTTTTCTTTTTTTTTTTTTTTTTTAAACCTCATCTGTCCCAGACTCCCAGGACTGCGTTATGTAATCCTTGCCTCCGTGACCTTGAATCCTTCCAAAGTATTATCACATCTGTCAGCTTTGTGAATGGAGAATTAACATTCAGACAGAGTCTGCCAAAGGCATAAAATGTGTTAATCCCCTGAAGCAGCCATGCCTCGCTTTAATCATTAAACACACACAGGTCTCACTCTGCATATAACCTCATGATGGGCAGAGCAGGACGTAGCCTCATGGTTTTTGTAAAGCAGCAGTGTGAGAATTTCTTCTTTAAAAAAATTACAATAGAAAGTAGTTCAAAATACTCAATGTCAAAAAAACATTCAGAATATTTTTAAAGTATTAGAATATTGCAGTATAAATAAATACATAAGTAATGGCATGTGTATTTTACTTGGAGAAATTTTATTTGAAGGTGTTTTTTTTCTGTTGAAGTCAACAGCAGCAGACAAAATAGTTGACACTGATAAAAAAAAAAAATCAAAATGAAATCAAGATCTGGTGCAAGTTCTAGCAAATGATATTTATCTTATATCAAAAGTTGTTGAAACCTTAACTAATATTTTTTTTTATTCTGCATTATGAATACGAAACGAGAGCAACAGATACAGATGCGCGTGCCCAATCCGACCTTTAATGTCTCAAGTGATTTAACCAGACAAACTCTTTGGAAATCTTTTTCAAAAATGAAAACCAGACAGAAAATCGATTGATTGTTTTGATTGTTGCATCATACTCATAGCCTGTGAGCGATTAGAAAGTTTTTTTTAACTGCCACAGGAAAGCCCCTTCTTCTGAAGTGGTTGCTTTACTGACGCACTTGTGCTGCTGTCAGTTTCTGACACAGTTTCTCAATAGATACCATGTTAACACACTCCCCTGGCTTTTTCCTTGATCTGCTACACTCAGTCTTGTGAGGAACCACCTAATTTGGGATTAACCCCCATCCTCTCCCGTTAACCTTCCAACCCACTGTGCCAAATTGAGTTTGTTGAGGTCACATTCTGACCAGCAGGTTTAAGGGGCAGGCTGAGTGTGAAAGACCCCGATGACCCATCAGCTGACCCAGTCATCCTTAACATTAACTCTCAGCTTCACATACAAGTGGTAGATGCAGGGCCTCTTGTTGTCTGAGTTGTCTGCAAAGACATTTATTTTGTTTTTGTTTGTTTGTTTTAATTGATAGTGACAGGAGAAACTCAGACAGGATATGTACGGAGAGAGAGGAGAGAGAGGGATGACATTCAAGAGTTAGTTTTTTTATATACAGATTTTGTAACTGAATTTAAGATTTATGAGGTTTACAGGCTTAGCAAAAATGTTAACAGTGGGGTTTTTTTTGGTACCATGGAAATGTAAAGTGGTTGTACTGGAACAGGAAAGAAAATCACAATCACTTATTGTGTGTTTATGTGCTTTGCCTTCGTAATGAAAATGCACCATATGCCAATCTTGTTGTCCATCCAACACATTTCTAACACATATTGCTTATTTATTAAGCAGTAGTATTTGTGACTAATTTCATCCATAAGGTATGTGCTAGTAGGCCATAGACTGTAGAGATAATAGATGTCACCCATTGGTTTGTGGACTGCTGTTTTGAAGTCTCGAGTTGGGCATCTGGGCCCTCGCCATCTTGTTGTTTGTTTTTTTGGAGCCAAAGGTGACCATATTTGGACAGGATGGTAGAGTTGTGGAGGTGTGAGAGGTAGATCTGATTCACAAAGTGCTGTGACACCTCGCAGGCAGCCCATCGCCCAAAGCGGCCCACCCTTAAATATCTGTAACTTTAAGCCTTCATAAAATGTAAAAGGGTGAGCTATAAATATAGTTGTCATGAATGTTGAAATTAGCTGAAGAGACCAAACCATTTTATTTTTGACCCAAGCTGTAAACATATGTATTTCTGCTGTAAAGTTAAGCATTTTAACATGGGGGTCTATGGGGATTGACTGTTTTGGAGCCAGCCTCAAGTGGCTGTTAGGTGAACTGCAGTTTTTGGCACTTCCACATTGGCTTCATTATTAGCCTCAGAAGTTGCCGCTTGTTGTAGGCCATGTACTGTGGTTGTAGAGGATGTATAGTTTTTGTTGTTGAACTTACATACTTAGTGGTTTAAGTCAGGTGGGCTGAAACTTTAATGAAGACCCAAAAGTGCAGTTTTAAAAAAGGCCCCTCACACTGTATGTCCAATTAACTTGAATTAGGAAACACAAGTCAAGCTAGTCTGGCGACCTGTCCAGGGTGTACCCTGCCTCTCGCCCAATGTCAGCTGGGATAGGCTCCAGCCCCCCCGCGACCCTCAAGAGGATGAAGCGGTTAGAAGATGAATGAATGAATGAATGTTTCAAAACAATGTTGAACGAGGTGTGTGAAGTTATTTTTGAACTGCTCGATAGGGGGCACCAAAAGTTCTAAATAAGTGCATTGGCCTGCCGCAAAACATGGCCAGAAGTCAATGACCCGTTTGTCCAAACATCACTAAATTCTGTGAATATTTTTAGTTACGCTGTTAAAACATGTCGGGATGACGTCGTTACAGGCTAAGAGTGTTGTCCGTAACAGATTTGGTTGTAAATGAATGAGCATTTGTCCGACTGTCATATAACCTGTTAGTTGTTCATGTGTCGGAAACTGTTATTTGACCCACACTGTTTGTGGTGTTGAGTAGCGATTATATCATAAAACCATGCAAATGTTCACACAGCATGATAAATGTAGAAATCAAACAAACAGCAGAACACTGCAAAAATAATTTTGGGTCGATTAATTACTGTTGTTGGACAAAATTGTGTTCAGTTAAATTATTGACATGCCCCTATATATTTTTTTGGTTGTTAGATCTTACTGCTGTATCTCATTCAGTTTATTACAGATTTGTCCCACACTGTTTATAAAACACAGTTTATAAGCCCTGTTCCTTCCAGCTGCACTGTATCTTGCCCACCATGTTTCGATTTATTTGATGCTGCAGTAATGTGGAAGAAGCAACAGGACAGAAGGGGGTGTAGAAGTCAGATCACTCTGACAATGACTGGGACTGACGTCAATGGTGGAGGGCTCTCAGTGAAGTGTCACATCTAAGGTGTAAAAAGATGATGCTTGGATCACACTCATTGCCCTCATTCTCACTGCATTCTCACTGCAGGATGCCCCAGCTCTGTGAGCCGACTTACAACCCTGCAGCCACAAACATTCAAAACATCAGAGTATAGCAAAATATGCTGAAACCATATCTGTCTACGTCTGTTCGGATGTGGGATGTTTTTTTGGCATTTATTTGAATATTTGTTGACTGAGTGGGCTGTCAGCTCGTCAGGTGTCTTGCGGCATGACTGTGACGTTTTCTGTTGCTGTTTTAACCACACAGCATCCTGTTTCTCTCTCACGGCCATGCGGTTTTAATAATGAAAAATGTACTTCCGTCATTTCCATTGAACCAGCGTGATGTCGAGTCTTAAGTCGTGGCTACGCTTCTCAGTTTACTGGAAGTGTTTTCATTTGTAAACACTGTGGATGGAAAGAGGGCCAGGGCTGCTGGCGTCAAACAAACACACGTGCGCTGTTGGCCGCCAGGCAGGATCTTAAATGGGGAAATGACCTCTGTCATGTTGAGTTCATATTTTTTGAAAGCATATGAGCAGAACTGAGTCTGGGAAATACTGTTGACAGATTTGTTTTTGAGATCTGTAACTATTACTTCTCTAACATTCCTTTTTAGAGTAAGTAAAACACAAAAATAGAAACTATATATTCTTACTTAATTTCACATTTAACACATATTAAGTATATCGAGAAGAGCCTCGGCTGCGTTCAAGCACAGTTAGTGTATGTGTATTTTGGGGGGGTGGGGGGTGGGGGAGTGGGGGGTGGCAGGTGAACTAGGTAAATACAGCGTCTGTCTCTTTGCATTCAGGAAGTGGAACTTGCTCGCAGCAGTCCTCTCCTCCTCTCAGAATGACTATGTGCTACTCATCATCTTAGTGTTGTGTGATTCCCCTCGGGCTGCCGTCTGACCCAGGGCTGGTTTGTGGTTGTGACGGCCACCTCACTCGCCCCTAGGCCTGCAAAATCAACCACTGAAACCTACGGGACTTTTCCATAGCAGTTCTTCTGCACTGCGCTGTTTCTAGCCAGTGACCTCGCCGCTGCACCCTCGCTTTTCATTCATGCTGCATTAGGACAGATGGTTGAGGACACATGATAGAGACATGGCCTGGGTATGTTGTGAGGAACGCTGTGTTCCCATGACTGTGGTTCATTTGGAAGCAGGTTCAGACAGCACACAATAACAATGGCATGTGGTGGTCAAGTGCCGAAGGAGATACAAGTGTGAAAGAATGCAGCTGAGCTGCCCTCAGCCCTGTTTGAACTCAGCAACCTCTGAAGTCACTGCTGGGTTTCATGTCTCTGCCTTTTTTCTCATTTATATACAAATAATTAAAGTTGTACATAAAATGTATTTTTCCTTATCATAATACGTACTTTATCTAAGTTACTTTAATCTGTACTAGTTTAATGGAAAAGACCAGGAGCCTCCTGTAAAACTTGGAACAAGGGCTTCTAAGGTTAAGGCAGTTTTATTTGTCAAGTTTCTGTCTCTTTGATTTTTCATATTGGAAACTTGGAAATTGGAAAATTCAACATTCGAAAATTAATTCATTTAAAAAAACAAAGTAATGCATATTTGATGTATTCTCCTCCTAATAACTACCTCAACAAATTTTAGAGGGTCACTGGATCAGTGTTTGAGGCTTCATAGAATATTTACTATACTCCTTTGATTTTACTCTTAAGAGTTGTACTGCTGTATTTGTGTAACGTCTCTAATGATCTCTCATAGGGTAGCAAATAGTGATTGTTTAATTACTAATTGATTTAATATTCCAATATCAGAAAAGCAGTTACTTTTCCTTAAAGTTATTATCATTAAGAGTTGAGCGCTGGCTGTTTGGGGACACCCATGGTTACTGGTGGTTTCAGTGAGAGCAGTTTAATAGTACAGGTCCCAGAATTCTGGAGGCAGCAAACAGTCACTGAGCAACTTTTTGATAAACGGTCACGCTCACCTCTGACAAATACATTGTATTTCCTGTGACTGCGTCACAATAACACCCACCCTGGGTTTCATCAGTTGAATGCTTTTAATGTACAGCAGCAGAAGTGAGAAATGTTGGATTTGCATTAGCAGTAACTTCACACAGCTCTGATACAGCACTGGGAGAGTGAACATTAACAGTGGAGATACCATTGTGTGATGAAACAGGGTGGCCAAGGGTCCTCAAAAAGTACTAAATTGTCCTAAATTCAGATTGGATTGGCTTTACATGTTTTTATCGTCAGGTCAGTGCGGGAATTTCTTGAGAATTTCTCGGCACTATGGGAAACATTTTAACAGGAAGGAAACATTATACAACAGGGGAAAAAACTTATTTGTCTGTCTCTATATCTTTATTTATGCCTTTAAATCACAAAATGAGTCTGCATTACTAAAATGAGGCCATGTTGCCTGGCCTGCTCATGAGTTTATTTTTTCTGTCTGATAAGCACACAGAGTATCATCAGTGTCATTTTCACCTCACTGTTCAATTTGAAGTGACATCAAAGGTAGAGTGTATTTTCACTTTTGGTGTGTGTATATCCATCACAAGTTTGGTCTTAAATTTCATTCAAAAAAAGTCTTACACTTAACTTGTTTAGACCTGTAGACACCCTGTTGAATACATGCAAGCAACGTTTATTTTGAATACCTTGTACGTAGAGCAGGCGCCCCATGTACAAGGCTGTTGACGCCGCGGCCCGGGTTCGACTACAGCCTGTGGCCCTTTGCTGCATGTCTCTCCCCTTCTCTCTCCCCTCTTCATGCTCTTCTGTCCTATACATTAAAGGCTTAAAAATGCCCAAAAACATATCTTAAAAAAAAAAAAATGTGTAATTTTATGAAAATCTGACTTTTTGTTGCTTTTGCTTCATTATTTCATCATATATAAAATACATACATTAAAATTCCAGCCCGTAATGATATCTTATTGAGTAATCACACACCTACCCACACGTAAAACTCTCTGTTTATCAGTTCATATCATCATCTGCCCAAAGTATGCCACAGTTTAACACCTTAACCTCCAGTCAGAATTTGCTGGTAGCTGAGAGCTTCCTTCATTCTGACTTCGCAACAGTTACTTCAGAGTTATGAAAAAAGTGGTAAAATCTAAACATTTAATCTGGATGTTTACTTGGTTGCTGTTGACATCAGGGTGCCCGCAGTACTTATCAAAGGTGTTGTTCATGCCACGGGAGCCTAATCTCAGTAGAAATCACAGTTAGAGCCAATATTTCAAGTGTTTTCCTTGGTTAAAAAAATGTAACCCATCATCCCACACTTCAAAAAAAAACAAAAAAAAAAACGTTACTACACACATAACCAGCTCATTTCTTTACTTCCAGCTCCAGTGGCTAGAGGCTCACAGGAGCAATGAAGAGCTGTGTGTTGATCTCAGCGCTGCATGTGAGGCGATGCGTGTATAATCAAAAGAGGAAGTTTCTTTCTCCATCTTAGTTTACAGCTTTTCGTAAGTTTTGTTGTAAGTATGGTAAGACTAGATGCAGCGGAAATATATCACCGATAAGTGAACTGCCTGTTCACAGTGATTTCAAGCATGCCCTCATATCCCATGTGATTGTAATATGGAAAGTCCCTCATGTTTAGTTTGATTCTGCTTTTAGAGTACACTTCAAATCACTGCACACAGCCAGAGACCAAACAGGGCCTACAGTTATACTGATCAGACTGGGCTTGACAGTTGCTCACACTTGATGCCATTTGTGTTGTAATGTGTGAAGAATTCTACATTATATTAAAAAAGAATAATAACTTATTAGAAACTTGCAAAGGCTACATCAGATTGAAGAAAGCACCATGAAGAATGTGATATATCAGTTTTATTGTGTTCATGTTACCGGCCATAACCATTCAGATTTGTGTTCACCAGGAGCACAACTTGGACTGGTTCCCCCGGATGAGGGCCATGTCGCTGGTCAGCAGCGACGCAGACGGCGAGCAGAACGAGATCAGAAACCTGCAGGAAAAATTGGAGTCCACCATGAAACTGGTGTCCAACCTGTCGGGCCAGCTGACGGAGCTCAAAGAACAGGTCGGTTAAAGTCAAGTGAAACGCTGACAGACGCAAACACTGTGATTGCGGGGAAAACATGAGTGACAGACAGGTTTCTCTAAAGACGCTCGAGGTTTGTTTGTTTGCCGCTCTTTGCCCTTTAGATGCAGCGCTTACTGAATCCAAAAAGTGGTGAGTCATAATCCTTACCGCAGCCCACGAGGCTCTCAATCTGATTTTATTGGATTAGTTTTATTTGGTTGTGTTTTTATTGATTTATTTATTCACTGAATAAAGCCCTTCTCAATATTTAGATAACTACAAATTCAAAAGAGGGATTTCCTTCAAAATAGAATAACTTTAAAAGACTTATTTTTGTACTAAATACACACTTAAGTGCTTCTAAGTTGTGTAAGAATACATTCTGCTGATATAAACGCAAATGAGGCCTAAATTGCACAACTGCTGTAATCCACTGTTTCTAGTAAACAGAATAGTAAAAATGTCTTTACCCTTGAAATGAGAACTATCTGTGAGGAAGTGAATGTTTCCGAGACATTTTGACCCAGACAGAGGGAAATGATTATTGTGTTGCAGCAAGCTGTGAAGGGCACAGTAGCATCGGTCACATTTCAGTCTAAATCTACATGTGTCAGGCCTGTTTTTAACTTAATTTATTAACAAACAGTTCAAACAGTATGATTTTCCAGACGTAAAAATGCCGGTACATAAATTAAAATTCTCAGGAATTGTTAGACTGTCCACTTTATGTGCTTTAAGGATATTTTCTCTCACACGTCCCTCTACGCAGCATTATTTCTCCTAGAACACTCATCACAAGACCACTTTGTCTTCTCACTTTTAATATTGTTGTGTTTCACTGTTGAGGTGCAAATAAAGTCAATTGTTAGCAGAAATGCCATTCGTGTTCCTGCTGGTATGAAGGTTAGCACCTGTGTTATGACTCATGTGTCTTGCTTGATCTCTGAAATTTCTTTTGACTGAGTTTCAGTATTAGTCGTTTGTATTCAGCTGCTTTCGTCAGAGGACGCAGCAATGTGGATGACGAGGCTGGATTTCAAAAGAATCGGCGTTCGGCGGCGTGCAGAGTTTGTGCAGCATTTGTCACCTTCTGTAAAGTGATGTGAGAGAAAGAATCGATGAAGACTGTGGATCAGAGTGGCTGCCAGCATGTTCAGCAGAGGAGGATGTCTGTGCTAACAGAGTTACAGGTGGGATGAATTTAAAAAAAAAAAATCTCTTTTCTGTTCTCTTCAGATGACAGAACAGAGGAAGCAGAAGCAGCGGATTGGCCTGTTGGGACACCCTCAGCACATGAACGTCAACCCCCAGCAGCCCGCATAAGGTCAGGTGACACGGCCCTGAAGCAGCTCACAGTGTCGGCTGTTTGTCTGGACAGAGTGTGCAGTCCTCACTCAGATTGCTCATCATGTATACTGCACTGAGTGTAATTAATAACGGTAGGGAAACACTGTAACATAGGTAGTCATAAGGCGATGTGTAGCTCTACCCCACGCACGTGTTACTCCACACAGTAACACTCACCCACCTCGTTCTGTTCAGTCCAGTTGGAAACGGTGCCAAATGTTTTCTATGTAGAAATAAATTGGATTTCTTAACACATGGCCTTTACTGGTTGAACTTGAAACATGCTAAAGCTGACTGGACAGGAGGAATTAGTCCCCTTTTGTTTGATTTTTATTTTATTTAAATGTTTTCTATTTCTGGCATAACAAGCAGTATTAAATGTTGTGCAATATATTAACTTAAATATGCAACCTCATTGGTGTGTGGATTTAAGTTCCATCAGTCATGTCTTATTTAAAAGCGTGGGCCAATTTGTATTGTCTCTGGATAAATTAGGGAGTAGTTGGTTTTCTTTACTTGCGCAAATATAGAGATAATATTTAATAAGCTGGCCTCCTCAATTTTACTGTTTTCTTTTTTTTCTTGAAAATGTGCATACTCCTGGAGTGTCAACTGCGCTCAGTAGAGATTGTGTGAGAGCAATATATACAGATAGTTTCTTTCACCTGTGTAAATCCAGTGGTGTCATATCTCAGTGCTAACTTATTTTATGATAAATTTGCTTTCTTATTTATTTGGGGTTTAAGGGACATTTAGAATATTTGACTAGTCGGTCAGATATACTGTGTTTATTTATTCAGTAACACTCATGCTATTACAATTTGCTCAGGAGTCTTTTACTGTAATAAACATCATTAGCATAATTTCCTGTCTCTCAGTAAACATGTTCCATTGGTGCCTGTTTTTGTCTTTGTTTAAAGTCTGATTCATGTTCGCTGCTGGTGCAGAGTCACTAATGTTGATTTCCACTGAAATGTATTAGCTGGTTCTCACGCTACTGTTAGGATGATCTCTTTTTTTGGACTACTATGTGTACATAAAGTTTGTTGCTTATCTTTGCTTTTGTATAGAAAAATGAGATGAAGGAAAAAACTGTTACTCATGAATGATAAGATTAACTCAGAATCTAAGCGCTGTCAATTTGTATATTAAAGTAGAATTATTTATTAAAATTGATGTAATTATCCTTTACTCTGTTGTGTTTGTTAATTCCTGGTGTGATATTATGGGGTTATTTTTTTTTTTTAAATGAATTGTCCATGTAAAGTAATTAGTTATTGTTTGATAATGTTCAACAATCTGGTTATCTCAAAGTGTATTTATACACCCTTAACCAAATCAAACAGGTCCAATATACACACTGTAACTGACCTTTTAGTCACTGCTATATGCCACCTATTAATAATGTACATTATATTCCATACAGGAATATCAGCCAGTGTTTTCCACTTCAGAAATCAAACTAGAATATGTCCTTACATATACTTTTGGCTTTCAGTGAAACTACCTCCGTCAGCAGTGCGAGTTGAACATGTGTAATCGGTTGAATTGTAAATGGCATATATCCTCATTCATCAGGGGCTTTCTTGAAGATGCTCTGCATGCTAAATATTGATCAACAGCTTGTCTTCAGATCTGTTTTTCAGTTGCACAGCATAAAAATATGCCTCATGACTGTCCCCAGCTTAGTGCGCAGAGTCAAGACACTGTTTTGTGTTGCGTGAGACTAAAACTGAAGTAATGGTATGGCTATCAGTGTGTCACCAAAGATCTTAAAACTCATATTTTCTTAGATTTAAATGTCGGTGCAGTGTGGAAATGAAAAAAACATAAAAAACTGAATCAAATCAAATCTGCTCATTATATAGGCTCGCCTGCCATATTCTTGCCGACTATAATGTCCTCCACAAATTTATCGCAGCTTGAAATGTTGCAGCAGTGCAACAAGAGCTCCAGTCAAGAACTCGTGAGTTGGGCTTAAGCAGTATAAGCAATAGGCTAACATTAATTCTCATTATTTTTGATACACGGAGAACGTCTCGTAGAGCTGACTGTGCTGCTGCCATTTGAATTTGGATGTAGAAAATGAATGTGTGCTACATGACACTTCACAGCATCAACATGGATGAATACAGGCAGTAGTAAAAAGCAAAATAAGCACAAGTTACTTGTACAGTACTTAAGAATCCCCATTTCATGCTACTTTATCATTTTGCTCCATTACACTTTATTAGAAAACAATGCACTTTTTACTCCAATACATTTAATTACCAGATATAATTCTGAGTTACATTTCAGATTAAGATAAAAGAAAGGGTCATTTTATACAGTATGATGCGTTGTTATTTAAATCAAACTACCCAACAGTATATGAAGAAGTTAACATGAGCTCCTCTAGACCAGCTATAACACAGCTTATGTATCTGGCCTGATACATCAATAATAATAATGATATATCACTGACTGGGGCCATCATGAACCTTTAGTTTTGAAGTGCAATTTATTTCTAATACATTTTGAATGACTTTTATTGTAATGGAGTATTTATTTTTAGTGTGACACTATTACTTTTACTTAAGTAAACAAAATATTGGGGACAAAATGTTCAGATGCAGTGGCATTATAAAAAGTGACATTGTATATTGTAAGTCAAATGTGACATTCATGTGTATCATTATATAGACGTAGGCTATATATATATTTTTTATGTAAATGTAGGTTCCTCATAGGTCAGAAAGGCGTGGGAAGAGCAGGACCACTCATTGCCACAGCCACAGTATCTGTTTCCACGGAACATTCAAAGCAGACAGATGTGTCACACACTCTTTCCTTATCGGGATTTCAAACCACTATTAACACCGTCAGCTTTTCCCGCTCCCTCGTTTCCGGCCTGGCGCTCCCTCCTTCTCTCTGGCTGCTTCGGGACGTCGGCGGGTGGAACCGACCGACCAGTCGGGCACTCTCGGTATTCTGCGCGCGTGACGTCACCGGCAGGGATCTGCTCCTCGGCTCTGTGCCGGCCATGAGGAGCTCAACGTGACAGCACACGCTGGGAACAAGCAGCTTTAATACTATCAGTACAGCAGCCGGCACACAACAGAGAGAGCGCCCCGCTACAGACACACTGTCATCCCGCCGCAGGTGCACGTGCCACGCAGCAAACGGGTATGAAATTACACGGTGTCAACAGCCCACTGAGCGCGTGACACATGCCGTATACCTAGGCTACTACAAAATGTAACAAGTTAACACAAAAGGATGTGAAAAATCAAACACTGAAATGTATTACAAGACACCATGGATACTTAGTGTTTGACTCATTATTACATCTTATAATTGCTCCTACTCCTCACACCGTATGTGTGTATATACATTTATCTTTAAAATATACTGTATGTAAATTTAAAAAGGTGTCAACTCTTTAAGTCATTAAAGTTATTAATAATTAATGTATGGGCTAGTGGTTCTTGTATTAGCTTAAATAACTTACCTAGTAACTACTAATAACCTGTGGTCTGTGGTCCCAATTATGTAATTGAGGTTTTACTTTTTCGACTTTTTTTGTGGTATTACTGCATTGCTGTAACAGGGCTTGGGTAATTAAGCTTATATATATAGGCTATAATCAAATTTATTTATGAAATAACAATAAATGTATTTATATTTTTTTAATCTAATTACTGATTTTTTTTTATTTTGTAACAGACGCTACAATGTTTTCAGTAATTATTATTACAGTGCGACATAATTGCAGTTGAAGAAACAATAATTCTCCGCTTCCTAACTGTCGCCTGTTGCTCTACTTTCTATCTTTGTAAACACGGTCAGCTCTGCAAACACGGTGTGCCCACTGTGAGCCGGAGCATGGTGGTACACGGGACTCGGCCCCAGTGGAGGAGTACTACAGAAATGGGTTGTACTCCAGCAGCAGGGCGGGGAGAGGAGATGCGTGCATGCGCGCGCGCGTGCGCCCGTGTGTGTGTGTGGCGCAGGGAGGGTGAGGAGTTGAAAGCGCCGTCCAACACGTGAGGCTCATGTGACGGTGTCGAGTCTGTGTCTCCAGCCGAGAGACGTGCCTGCAGTCACAGGGTTTATTTAACACGTAGTCAAAACCCACCCAGCTCTCACACATTCAAGCGGGCGTGGAGCCTCCCTAGACATACTATCGAGTCCGGACCTCAGGGTGACAACACTGCGCAGTGCCCAACTCCGGCTCACAGCGGGAACACACGCACACACGCATACTGGATAACAGGAGATACTTTTTGCTTTATTTTTGATTCTTGTGATTGTGTATGAAGTGCGACTGCAGAGATACATTTGGATCGTTTTAAAGGCTTTTTGAAGTCATTTCTTCGGGTTTCACAGTTAAGCAATATGGAGAGGATTACCAGCGCACAACCACCTCCAAAACACCCATCACTGGATATAGCTGACATGCAAGGGTAAATAAAATATTTCTATTTCTATTTATCCTGTTCCAGTCTATCCTACTATACAGAGCACTTTGTACTCAACCCTTAACCACACTAAAGACTAACTAAATTTATCTTTTCTCCAAAGAATCGATTTTCCCATTTATGTGTACAAACCCAGGAGGGGCATGAAGCGAGATGAGAACAAGGTAAATTCAAGTTCAGATATTCCAGTCTTTATCAGTTTACACTGCGCAGCCCTGCATTTCACTGACAACATTTCCCCTCTCCAGGAGACATACAAGTTGCCGCACAGACTGATTGAAAAGAAGAGACGTGACAGAATCAACGAGTGCATTGCCCAGCTGAAGGATTTGTTGCCAGAACATCTTAAGCTTACAGTGAGTATTATGTTTTACATATGACATGTCCACTAACAGACAGGCCATCTGACACGCCACATGGTTCTGCTGAGCAGTTTGCTCCAGCCTTTGGATTCAGTTTTGGAAGCTCAGGGGGAAAAAAAGTTGCACATTTTAACAGTAAAGTAGAGATGAACATTTTATAATTTAATAATTTATTTTATGAAACTATTCTCTTAATTTTAACAAGGTTTTGAATCTTGATTTGTTGTTGAGAATTTTGCATACGGGGATTGCATGACTTCCCGGGTGTTTGATGCTTGTCCTGTGTTCAGCTGCAGAATGTGTTACATAAGAAAGATCAACATGCTTATCGAAGGTCTTCCTGTTTTAGACGCTGGGTCATTTGGAGAAAGCTGTGGTGCTGGAACTCACTCTCAAGCATGTGAAAGCCCTGAGCGGCCTCTTAGAGCAGCAACAGCAGAAAATTATCGCGCTACAGAATGACCTGCAAATCAGTAAGTTTGATACCATGATGTGTGTACGCAATATACAAACATGCAGCAACAGAGTGAGCGCCCTGCAATCTGTTGCATCTGTCGCTTTACGGTACAATGAGCAAAGATTATTTTTTAACCTTGTGGTTTTGATCGACCAGGTGATCATGGCGGTGACAGCGCAGAGAGCAGCGAGGAGATGTTCCGCTCTGGCTTTCACTTGTGTGCAAAGGAGGTCCTCCACTATGTGGCCAGCCAAGAAAGCAGCAGGGACTTGACTCCGTCCCATATCATCAGCCACATCCAAAAGGTAGCCACTGAAGTCCTGCATCATCAGAGCAGCCCACACCTGGACGAGAACATCCCTCAAGCTTTGGAGAAACCGAAGAAACCTGCTGGAGAGCCCCAAAGGGCATCCGAGGGCCCAGCTAAGAACTGTGTTCCCGTCATTCAAAGGACTTACCCCCATGCAACGGGGGAGCAAAGCGGCAGTGACACAGACACTGACAGCGGCTATGGCGGAGAACATGACAAGCGCGACCCCAAAGCCCAGTGGTCAGAGAGCCATGCGAAGGAGGAGGTGAGGGAGCGCAAGCATGTCATGTCAGAGAGGACAGCCGGTGCCTTCAAGCAGGAGGGTGATGAGCCTCGGGCCAAGAAGTCGAGGTCTGACTCCTCCGAGGACGAGATTCTCTCCAGTCATGCGGCAGGAGGCGGCCCTGGCAGCTACATGAGCTTCTCCCCCAACCAGCCCCCGTTTTGTCTCCCCTTCTACCTCATCCCCCCTGCAGCTGCAGCAGCGGCAGCCTATCTGCCCATGCTGGAGAAATGCTGGTACCCCGGGGGCATGCCAGTTATGTACCCGGGCATGAGCGGCTCTGCAGCGAGCCTGCCCCCAGAGACACTTTCCTCGTCTTTGGTGATGTCCCCAAGGGCAGGGTCTCCAGCATCCTACCAGAACCCCGCAGACTCCCCTGTTCTTCACAAAGCTTTAAAGCAGGTCTCCCCGTTGAACTTGGAAACCAAAGACTAAACAGTTTCTGTTGGAAGCTTGCCCTCTGAATGTTGATGGGGTTGAATGGTTTCACCCGTTGAAAAGAGCGTGAACTCAAGCACTGGTATCCCTTCAAACCACAGCCGTTGTTTGGCCCATCAGAACATTGACCCCAGCAAAGACCCCAAATGGTCGCCGTCGTCTATCATCAACCCCTCACACACCGAGACAGGACTTACATGGACAACCTGGAGTGCCCATGAGAAGGCTCTTAGATCACCTGTTGCATGGCTCTGAAACACTGTGAAGATGATCAGCTTAGAGACGATGAGTGCGCCATAGATCGCAAGTTTTTTGTGTAAGGTTAATTTTTTTCCGCACTCAATGAATGTTCGAGGTAAACACAGAATGTAAGGCACAGATAAGCCCCCCAAAAATGATTTGGACCTCCATTTTGCACACGCACCACTCTGTAATGAATGTAAAGATTGAACAAAAGCCCCTTGTAGATGCTGCTTGAATTCTTATTACCTGCTGTAGATCTACAAAAAGATCTACCCTCAGTGTTTGTCGCTCCTGTAACTGCAACAAACCATTGTTCGGACTAGAATGTTAACAAAAGAAATCTTGACGAGACGTCACAAAAGACATTGCTCCTTTGACCCTTCAGTTACCTTGCAGCTAAACGAACACAAGTGTTCAAAGAATTCAGGGTGTTGTCACTGTATGAGGTGTGTCACTCATGTCTGTTTAAAAGTGATGTGGCCATATGTGCTTTTACGATTTAGTTTGTGACTCATGACATATTTGTGCATCTAGATGGAGTTCTTGTGAAGTTATGTCTTGTAATTATTTTGGTTTATACTACTCGTACATCTCTATTTTTGATACGTGACCCACTGAGTGTATTTGCATCGCTACCGTAGGAAGGTTGAGGCAGTCATTTGCTGTATGCCAAGAGAACGTGTACAGTATGATAGCATTGTGCTCAACCACATTTGCATCTTGCCCACAAATTCCCTGTCAAGTTAAGGCCTGATCTTAGCTCATGCTGTTGCCTTTACTCGCGTAACGCAGACACAACGATGGCAGGTGTTTAAATGTATTTTTGCTTTAAATGTTGTGTCTGTGGCAAAAAGAGTGAATGTAAAGTTCAAACAAAAATAATAGTTTTGTATAGAGAGAGGTACTTGGGATTTTTATTTTGAAATGTAACAAAAGGTTGTTTGTTGTACATATTTTGTATATAAAGTATTATTGATATATATTAAAATATTAATAAAGCTTTTTTTTCCCCTGTGGAATTTGTGTTTCACTGCCTGATGGCTTAAACGTGTTGCAGCCAGACGACCTGACAGCTCCTCATAACAACACATACTTACATAACACTTACATAACCCATAAAGCAGCAGAGCCTCTGTAAATCAATAGCATGTCTTAGATTACAGGCTGTAAACATTTCAAATTGAAAAGCCTTTCTAAGGAATTAACTGTCGGATGTTTGTGAATTTTATTTTACATTTATGAATTATTGTACTACCTTTCAACCTTTAGCTCATCACAACTGGAATAATCACAGACAAGATTTTGCTCACTAAATACTTTAATAAATATTATGCACATATTATGCACTGATAAAAGCTGATCCTGCAAATCCATAACTATTAATAGTTATTTAATTTATTTCAAAACTTGAGGCAGTAACTTTTTTGTTTTGTAAAAAACAACTATAAATTCACCAAATTTTTATTCATTTACTTTTTTAATTTTCAATTTGTGTTATAGTAGTTTCTTTCCCACACAGTTTATACACTTTTTATACTGTATGGCAGCTACTGTAACAATACTGAAAGTGTGCTGAGTCGCAGAAGAAAAAGCATCTGCCAACTTGAGAGCACCGCAGTGAATGGAAATGATATTTGAGGTTGTGGGAGAAAGGACTTTATGCCTCTGATTTACTTTCATATTTAATGATATGGAATACCTGCGTATGGGTGTTGTTTCCTGGGTGGTAACTCTGCTGTAGTTGTACAAATAGTGAAATTGAAAATGCCTTTATCGTATGCTTGCCGCCTACCATTCCACCCTGAGAGGTGTGGAAATGTATGTTTTCCTTTTCTTGTAATCACAACAGTATTTTGTAATTTGGTCCGCAGATCATAGAAATAACACCAACACAGTAATTTACTCTTCATGGGCCTGTTGAAGGTCCTGTTGTGCTCAAAATGCACTTCCAGCGCCACCTTGTGGAATTAGTGCTTCATACCACACTGGCTGTCACATTTTCACACCAAGGTATAAAGCTTGGTTAGACTACTGATGAGATGCTGCCTCAGGAAACCCTGACTGAAAAATGTCGGTAACAATTGAATTGAGAATTGAGAAGATTGACAGATGACAGAAAATATAACAATAATAATGAATAATCAAGGTACATTTACACAATAGGGTCTCTGCATCTCTGTGATCCCACGCCGGCTTTAGTTCACTTGTACAGGATAGATACAATGTATATGTGTATATAAGGCCCCTTCAAGGCACATTTGTCAAAGCATAAATAAAAATACAGTAAATAAAAATATACATGTAGAAAAGGTATATAGACAAAATAAAAAAAGACTGATAATCAAATATTATACAAAATCAATCTGAACAAAATGGAGGTTGCAACAGAACTATTCAGGTGACAACATTTGTATTTACTCCCACCCCCCTTAACTACAACATATCCCACCACTCCAAACTACTGTGCTGTGGCTGTATGTTTGGCTCCAAGATATGTCAAGACTCTACTCTGAGTTGGATTCCTTGGAATGTATCAGAAATGGTTACTGAGTTATATCTCCAGCGCAAGTTGGATGGTATCAGGCCCATCAACTGTAGCTTTACTGGAGTGAAATATATTCTATTAAAAATTTTAAGATTGAGTCAGTTTTGATCATATATATTTAATATTGTGCAGAATTAAAGGAATTCAGTTGACTACAATACAAAGACAGAATATTTAATGTTCAAGCTGATAAACTTAGTCTTTAAATACACACACATATATGTATATATATATATATATATATATATATATATGTATGTATGTATACATACAACATGTTGGGACAGGAGCATCTTTACCACTGTGTGACATTACCTTTTCTTTTAACAACATTCAGTAAGTCTTTGGGAACTGAGGACACAAATTCTTGAAGTTTTTAAAGTGAAATTCTTTCCCATTCTTGCTTGATATGACTTAAGCTGCTCAACAGTCTGCAATCTCTGTTGTTTTACTTTGCGCTTCATATTGCACCACACATTTTCAGGAGACAGTTTTGGACTGCAGTCAGGCCAGTCTCATACCTGCACTCTTTTACCATGACGCCAGGCTGTTGGAACTTGTGCAGAATGTGTCTAATTGTCTTGCTGGAATAAGTAGGGATGTCCCTTAAAAAGATGTTGTCTGGATGGCAGCATGTGTTGCTCCAAAACCTGTATGTACCATTCAGCATCCATGGTGCCTTCACACAGTGCCATGCACAGACATTTTGTGGCACAGGTGCTCAGGTGGAGAAAAAAGGCATCCTTTCCACACTGTCGCTGTGGCTGGGAGCCCGAGTGATTTTTCTCCTGGGCGAATATACGCTCAATCGCCCGTTTGCATTGACTTTGTATGTAAACTCGTCTCTAGCGAGAAAAAAAAACAGGTTCAAAGAAGTTTTACCATTTAGTTAACACTTCTGTATTAGATGTGATCAATGTGTTTTTAACAGCCAATATACCAGAGGAAACGCCTCTGTTGTTGTCGTTGGTGTTTTTGTCTTGTTTTTTCACATTGTATGTTGTTGATGTATAGTGAGGTGTTTTTTTTATTTCTTTTTTTGTCATGCCTTCTGTCTATTAAAGGAATACTCCGACAATTTGGGAGTTATGCCCTTTCATTTTCACATTGAGACAACATGATCAATATCTTTTTTGTGTCTGTACATCCAGTGGCTGGGTCCTAGCGGTTAGCATTGCGGCTTAGCTTAGCGAATACAATTGAAGTCTATGGGGGTCAGTAGCCTGCTTGTAAAATTGAACAAATAAACGTTACAGAAACCCTGAAGCTGGCATTTCTGCACATG
Organism: Epinephelus fuscoguttatus; assembly: GCF_011397635.1. NCBI lineage: Eukaryota > Metazoa > Chordata > Actinopteri > Perciformes > Serranidae > Epinephelus > Epinephelus fuscoguttatus. The sequence goes on from NC_064752.1 coordinate 43,473,221, forward strand.
CATTTAAAATAAACATGTTTAAACATTTATTAAAAAAAAGAGAGTCCTTTTAAGTCGTTTTAGAAGAAGTCTGATACACGGAACTATAGTGTGTTTAACACTAATGAAAAATACAACCCTGTTGGGATGCTGTGTGAAATCTGGATAATTCAATTCAGTTCAATTTTATTTTTTCATTTGCATTTTTTTTTTGTTTTCAATTGGTTTAGTTTCAGTTAGTTTTGCAGATTGGGTGTGTTTGTTCAAGTATCGTTTTGACTGTTTAAAAATGTTTAACTGGGTTTTTATTTTTTATTTTTTTATAATTATAATAATTATAATTATAAGAAGAGGTTTTTGTCAGGGGCAAGATTTCAGACATTCAATATGGGTATTACAATACAGACATGTGTTGGAGTCATGAAGACATCCCTTTCCACCCCATTTTTTTTTCTTTTTTTTTTTTTAACAGCCAAACAATGGATCAAATCACTTCTTGTTATCTAAGAGGTTATTAGTGACAACACAGAACCACAGAATATTAACCAACTGTAGTTCCCCTCAGCTCTGGGGAACGGTTCCGCATATTTCAGTTCATTGTTTTGGTTCATTTTACCACCCACAGCTTTCCTGTACACTACCTCCTCAGCAGCAAACAATAAAAAAAAGCAGTTAGCTGGTGAACATAGTGGACCATTTAGCAGTTAAGGAGCCAGATTCTTTTCTCAGGAGTTAATGCAATCAGACCAGAGCTAATTGAGGAATGTATATGTATATGTATATCTTACCTGTAGATATAAATTATCAGCTGTTAGCTCACAGGTTCATCCTATCAACATTACAGTGTAGCCTGTGTGGTTAAAAAATCATGACAATGTTGTTTACAGCTTGTATCTGCTGCCCACATGTGGCCAAAGAAATGGGCTCATGCTTTAAAATCCCAGAGGAGCAATAAGGTAACTGACACAGTAGTCTCGCTCACCAGACCTTTCTCAAGAAAAGAAAGGTCTGGCTGGGACGACTCTCACTTTAAAATTGGAGAAAAAAAAACGCCCCGGCTGCTTGTATTTCTTTCAACCAATCACAATCGTTCTTGGCGGTGCCACAGCAACGGTGCGCTTGCAAAAATATTGCCGGGTGGAAACAGGTTTTGGTGTAACACGCCCACAAAAATATCACCTACAGGACGCTACTGGAGGTGGTAGGGCGGGACTTCAGTGGGTGGCTCGTTCTGCCCAATGAGAGGCTGATCTTTGCAGTGAACTTCCACCCACTCAGACTACTGACACAGTGGACGAATGGCAGCTACATCCACATAAGAGTCTGGGTGCTTCTCATGATGCAAAGCACATGTAACTAATCAAAACCATTGCGGCGAGTCTCACCATTAAGCTACATGCACCTTAAATCAGTACCTTTATTAATATTGTTTGATTTCAGTCATCTTCAGTTGGTTCACAGTCTTGCCTGAATGAATGAATGAATCTTTTACTGGCTGAAAGAGGAATCATTGAGCCCAGGTAGAATGTGGCCTCTCTGCAGCCTCACTGCCTTAAATTCTAATCCTAATGGCTGCTTAAAAAAAAAAACACTGACACCAGTGTGGCACTTAGCAGTGGAAAATATTATAATAAGATAAACCAAAGAAATTGTTATTGAGATGCTGGCTGATAAATGTCAGATTTTGAAACTTGGTGTCACAAAGGAAAAATGCTGGGTGACTGTGGAGCTGAAGTGAGAAGAGGTGGCCTCCATGGTTATTGTTGCTGAGAACAGAGTGTGCTGTGATTCAAGAAGCAAGGAGAATTGGCATGGCTGAGAGGCTGATTTCTGATTAGGCTCAGCTCAACACTTCAAACAGACACATCACAAGCACATGAAGAAACATCTCCACCAACTTAAAAGAACACGTGCAGCATTTAGAAAACAATCACCAACTTGACACAAAAACATCAGTTTGACAAAGCATGCCAACATCAACGTAAGATTGTGAATGATTCTCAGTGCTGTGCATGTGTTGACTTTGTGAAGATGTTGTGTTACATCTATTCGGAGTGTGTTGAGGGCTACAGAGTACTTAGTGAGCACTCATCAAAGAACAGGATGACCTTGAAATGGAAAAAACTCCATTCATCAAACCACAGCTTTCAAAAGATCCTGAATCAGAAGCTCGACAACACTATAAAACTACACAGTACACACAATAGTGCCCCAGGAATGAGTCACAAAACCCAGAAATGAGTTAGTATTTTAGCACTCCTGGTTCCTTCGTCTCAAAGTCAGTGTTTTTTTTTTAATGAGTTTTTGGTTAGATGCTATCTGTTTTCAACACAAGCATAAGAAACTATCACATTTTGTTCTACGTCATAAAGTACGTCAGTAAATACCCAACTTGTGAATTTTGAAGCTCTAATGTGTCTAAAATAAGGCCGTTGCTAAGTGGCTAGATGTGACTACAGAACACATTTGTGCCAAACTCAGCTTTACAGCCTTGCTGTGGTGTCCACGTTGAAGTCATGCGGCTGTGGTGCTTTTAACTTCTGGCGACTGCACTTAGGCTTCAAAAATCATAAAAGTGGTGCTAATTTTGAAGATTATCTTGCTAAACAAAAAATATAAGTATCATGACTGTTTGCCACAGAGATTTTGTCTATGCAATAATCCAAAATTGGATTGGTCAAACCAAAAGGGTCTGTCTCTGTAGGGATAGGCTACTTTTCATAATGACACTTTGAATAACAATCTGAGCCTGTCAATGGCAAAAACAAACACTTTAAATGGATGTACACTGACTGTGCGCAAATACTCAGAGTGATTAATCTCACTCAATACTTGACAAATTTCAAAAACTGTTGTCTCTTTTACTCACTTAGACACACAAACGTGGGAAAATTGGGTCAAGGCTGAAAAATAACACTGTTACTCTTTAAATTTAAAAATCCTTCACATGGCACTGTTTGATTCTGTTATAAAACAGTTTACAGCTCAAAAAATTGCAAATGCTTTTTAATAAATACTTTTTATGTTATCCAAATATGACAAGACATACAGAAAACCTCATGCTTATCACATTTAGTCAGTGGAGTGCACAGTACCTTGATGCATTTCTTTTGAAAGGTTAAAGGTTATGTTTTAACTTTATACATCAAGTAAAACAGCAGCTTGTGCTACCTACAGCTTCCCTCTTCTTACGATTTGAAAAAGAGGGAAGTATTTGTGTTACAAAAAAAAATATTTGGGGGATTTTTGTTTTTAATTCCAATGCCTTACTCTCTCTCTCTCTCTCTCTCTCTCTCTCTCTCTCTCTCTCTCTCTCTCTTTCTGTGTGTGTGTGTGTGTGTGTGTGTGTGTGTGTGTGTGTGTCTTCTCATGAAGAGGAGTAGCAGCGTTTTTTTCTGGATCACAGAACTCTCCAGTAGTTGTTGAAGCAGGATTTAGTAACATACCATGTAGAGGAGTTATGATATCTGAATGCTGAGGTGCTTGTGGAAAACTGTTATTATTAAATACTGTAGATAGATTTTTTTTTTTGCTGGCATTCAAGCCATCTGTCAACAGCCAGTGGAACTTTAACACATATAACTGGTTATAAAACAAGCTCAACTACATTTTATTTATGCTGCTGGTGGTTTTCACAGTTACTCATTGGGTGTGGTTAGGTAGATTCAGTCTAGGCAGCAGGAAATGACAGTCACTTGTCCCTGTTTACAGCCATCCAGCATGATGCAGTCAAGACATAAAATATCTCTCTTTCTTATTAGTTTTACCTTTCTGTGCTTTTGCTGCAAGAAGCTAAAAACAAGTACTATTTAACCAACCATTCACCACTGTAGCGGGTATTGACCCAGAATTACAGAGTAGAATTTGTCTCCACTCCAAATCATAAAGCAAGAAATTTTTGACAAAAAGCTCAGATCATGTAAGTGTTTCTGCATGCAATGCATATATAAATATAAACAGGACTATTTATGCCAAAATGTTTTTTTAAGTTTACAATCACTGTTTTGACTCTTAGTTGAGTGAGCATTCTCTTTCACTCTTTAGCCTATATCTTTTCAAACTGGAGTGAGGAAGGTTTTGATGTAATGCATTTAAAATAAAGTGGTTAAGCTTATTCATAATGTTTCCATTAAACTGTAGGCTAAGTTGACATTGAAGTGTCACAAAATTAAGACACATCGATCTAAAAACTTTTTCCTGCTGCTTTACATTTTAGCTTAATTGAAATGGTGATGAATAATTTGGTCAAAGATCAACAAAGCTCATTTAGTGAAGACAAAAATTCTGTTTGGTAAGATTAGCATGACTGCATTCCACTGCCGAAAACAATCAGATTTCCGATCGGAATTTTTCAAAATGGCCGCTTCTCCGCCATGTTGCTTTCTCTTTTGACCTGCGCTCTACCTCTTGCTATGACACTCTCCGCTCGTCCTCCCCCTCCCTTCTTGTTGTGAGGAAGCATTTCCTGTGCGCCAGCACGGGAATGTCGCCGGTCGACACGCAAACTAAAAATGATATATATTGAAAAATATGCGAGATGTTAGAGGAGCTGATCGGCTTAATCAGCATTGTGTCATCTCCTCTAGTAGTGGCTTGGGTGAAACGGACATTTACGGACCTGTAGAAGTTACGCACTATAGCTTATATATAGCTTATTACTAGGCTATTAATTATTTGATGTGCATAGACTTATACTGGTACAGTTGTGTTCCACCACTATTCTACTTTTAGTAATGTTATGTATCTATACATGTGTTAGGCCATCCATTGTTCTTTTAATAGACTGGTTGTCCTTTTCCTTAAAAAGACAAACAGCTTTAATTTGATGGACTACATTGATTATAGCGAACGAAACAATTAGGCCTACTGGGAACAAGTTCTCTCAAGTTTAACCAGTTTTCATTCAGATATCTTAAGGTGAGAGTTCAAGGGGCCCCTTTAAAAATGACCCTGCCAGCTGTTCCCTCACCAAAATTTACCCTAACTCTGGAGTCTTACTTAGCCTCCTTGCACAAGGTATGCTGACATGATTGATACCAATGGATTCCTTAGTCTAGTCTTAAAGGGCAACTGTGTAAAATGGGTTGAAAACTGTTGAAAACAGTGACATCAGTGGTCAGATTCTAGATTGCAGGGCTCACTCACTCACCCCTCCCGTCGGGTAAATGACGGTGGCCTCGTAGGGACAAAAAGCCTTGCGCAGACGAGTTTTTCAGGAGTAGTCTATCTAGCGACGAGGTAAATGTTTATTTAGTAATCTAAGCCATGTTACGATATTGTAATGAATCCCTCACACGCAGGTGACCAGAGTAGCATTCGGGAAAAAGGCCTGTTTATTTGAGCACTCCAAAAACTCCGGTAACACTCCAGGGGGTAAAAGACTCCGTCCCAAACTCTGACTCTTCTAGCGTAACATACACACTCCATACATACATACTTGTTTACAATACCAAGCGGGCACCTCCTCCCCTCTCTGCTTCGCCAATCTCCAGCTCGCACACTGACTGACAGCGTAGCCGGTAAACAGAGCTCAGCTGTTTATTTAGATTAGCAATATCTCCAGACTATAGTTGCTGCAATGGACAACTTTGAACGCGATTTTGAAGAGTTTCTTGTAGCGGACACAGACCCAGAGCCATACCTGTTTGAGCCGGAGCATACAGACGAGAAACTTGGATGCTGAGCGGGCGAGAAGTGAGGCTGAATCCTCCGCTCCCATTTGGCTGCACAGAATGGGATTCGGTGCTACTGCTACCATCGTTGGGGAGATATATCATCAGGAGGAAAAGCGCCGCAGAGAGTGCATCACAAGGAGTGAAGTTGCGTCTTCTTTTCCTCGCAGATGACGGTTCGGGTTCATTCTCTCCTGTTGCATGGTAAGTGTGGTCCATTCGCTTTATAACTTTATAACTAAAAAAACTTTTCACTACTCTCTATCGACGAACTACTAACACTCTCTGCTGTTTCCTCCTCCTTCCGTCCTTCCTTCCGCTGTCTTCGTTGGTTTATTTATACACGCGAAACACGTTCTCTGGCTGGCTGGATTGTCCGCTAGGGCTGCCGTACATACATGGCGGCGCAAGATGGCGACCTCTCTAAAGCAAGGTCCTTGCTATATATATATAAGCATAATTATAAGGCTACGAAAACCAAACAAATTTTATTTTATTACACACTGGCCCTTTAAAAATGCAATATTGTTGACCTCCAATTATTTTCTCCAGAGAAGGCCAGTGGGGGACCCAGAGATTGTTTCGGGGTGGCCATGCTATTTAAGCAGTAGTATAGGAGAGGGAGTGCTGTTATACTGTACATCTCGGCCGGCGGCCTCGTACCTACGACCGAATCACAGCCGTGCTGATATTCAGTACAATAGCACGACCTCGAGTGTGATATTACTATTGTACAACAGTTCTACTAAGTGCCATTTATTTACAGTAAAAAGCAGCAACAGGATATTATTAGTATATTTATTTCATGATTTATTTAGCTTTGCCAACACAACTAGTTCTGCAACTGGACTGGGACTGGACTGCTGCATTACTAGCTTGTTACTTTGTCATGTAGGCTTCATATGTGTGTGAAATTAGAGTCAGTTCACAGTCGCTTTGGTGCCATATCTGATGCCCATGAGTTAACAGCTTCATAGCACGTTGCGTCGCGTTTTGGTGTAATATGCACATACCTGGAGATTTACAGTTAAGTATTCAGGCTTCTTTCGTCCGTCGTCCTTTTCTCACGACCATTCATTATATATATCTGTTATTTTAGGAAATATGTTTCTCGTTTCGGTGCTGTTTGTTCTGACAACTGTTAATGTCGACAAATGTATGGTTAACGGCTCAGAACACCTGTGAGCGGAGTGATACATGCATGGTTAAAAGTCCCAGTCCACACTCTTGGAATGCCTCCTGTCCAATCAAATTGCTTGGTCGGAACGAACTGTTGTGTGTCAAATAATATGACACTGACAGTAGCCATTTTACACAATGAGTACTTTTATTAGTTTAGGTACAGTTTGTTGCTTTTATGCGGTAGTTTTACTTACGTAGTTTTTTCTGTGTCTATTATTGTCACTCCTTATAAACCAACTTTTATTCTGAAAAGCTCAGATCGGAAGTCTCGTTGTTGTCGTAGCCTGAAATCCCAAGCACTCCGGTGTCAGTGCCAGCCAGTGGCTTCCTCGGACTGGGGCAGTGATGATGGTGCGGGCTGCGGTGCTGCTGCTCGGATGGCTCGGACTCGTAGTGTCGTGCCGGGCTCAGGTGGTCGCTCCCCCCACACTGAATATCAGCCTGGACGAGGATCCAGAGGTGCGATGGTTGCCTCTTACCAAAGCCTTTGACGTAGACTACCTGAAGAAAGCTGCCGCAGAGGTCATTGAGTGAGTTCTCCACAGCCTCTTTATCGCTGTTTATTTGTCATATTTAACAACATGAACTATACATGAATAACTATACATAAATATTGTACAGTTCCTATTTCTAGAACCTTGTCATTGCGGTGTAATGCTACGTTAACCAGATGTTGCAGAAGTTAGCCATTAACGTTAGTTAGGAGTAGTGTAAAGCTAACATGTTTATAAGTGATTCATACATAGGCTATTGAAAATAGGATTGTCAGGATCGAAATATAGACATTGTTAGGTAACTATCAGGCCACAGATGGCATGCTTTCACTTTCTGTTTGCTACTTTATCAGGGGTGGTACAAACAAAGAGGAGAGTGAACTGTAATCATCAGGAACAATACCACAAATAACTACAAAATAATAGCTGTGTTAAACTAGTGTTAACTTAATATTGATGTATTATGTCAACCTTGAATCAGAAGGTAAACTAACATCTGGGTTAATTAGAATTCTTACATGTATCTCACAGTGGTTGTGCTGAGGCAGACATGTTTTCTGTACTTTCTTTGTTTCCTTAGCTCTACAGTCCCAAAATGGGTGCATCATGCATTGGCACCTGTTGTGACAGCCTTGGCAAAGTATGTTCCTCAGCCATATGCAGGGGAGATCCGTGGCATGGCCTCGCACTTGGGAGGAAGCATCGCAGACGTCGTCATACTCAACTTTGCCTATGAAGTATCCGCGTATGTATGTTTTTAGATACAGTTACACATCTATAGTAGAAACCTGTGTACAATGCAGAGGCACACAAGTGTGCAGGATTAAGGTGAAAGCCCTCTCATGCATGCAAACAAACTTTATGCATTCCTAGATTTTGCACTAGCATCGTAGCTCAGGACAAAAATGGGCACGTGTACCATGGCAGGAACCTTGATTATCCACATCCTGTTCTGAGGAATCTGACCATCAACATAAATTTCCTCAAGAATGGAGAGGTACAGTATCTATTCATGGCATTTAAAAAACTAAATGTCATAACTCCTGAAGCTACACACCCATATTTTTTAAATCCAGAATCAGTAGGTAAATTTTGGTAGGTACAAAATTAAAATTCTTTGCATAATGATGGCAATGGGAAACCATTTTGTAGTTGTTAATGTGACCCATCTATTCAGGTGGCGTACAGTGGAACTTCATTCGCAGGCTATGTCGGCCTGTGGACGGGACAGAGTCCTAAAAAGTTTACCGTCTCTGGCGACCAACGAGGTGAGACCACACTTCTCCTCTGCAGTCAAGTTTTTACAGAAATGTTTCATTACTCTGATTTTATTGATTGTTTTCATGTTGTATGTGTGTTTGTGCTCATTAGGCACTGAACACTGGTGGAACTGGTGGAAGAATGTGGTGTCTGCCTTCCTCTTTCGGAGGTCCCCAGTCAGCTGGCTGGTTAGGGAGGTGGGTATTACGGAAGTTAGTATAATGAGGATATTTACAGTGTGAGGAAGTGAAACTTTTACTTACTGTATGCAACCAACAGACACTGGAGGAAGCAGAAAACTTCCAGGATGCTGTGATGCGTCTCTCCAAAATTCCCATAATCACTGGGGTGTATTACATCGTTGGTGGGGTGCGAGCAGGAGAAGGGGCTGTCATCACCAGAGACCGAACGGGCCCCGCTGATATCTGGCCACTGGATCCCTTGAATGGAGAGTAGGTGAAATTAAAGATCTGAGGAGAATCTGGTGTACTAAGGTGTTTGTTGAGTGTGATTGCACAACTGGACCCAAACCTAAAATTGTGTGTTTCTGTTTTAGATGGTTCAGAGTGGAGACAAACTTTGACCACTGGCTTCCTCCTCCAGCCAGGGATCACAGGAGGTGAGTCATCTCACATGATAATTATTCCACAATATCGTTGCTGTTACTGTTATTACACTGTTGTTATGTGTTAATTTTGTAGAGAGGCAGCCAACAAAGCACTAAATGCTACTGGCCAAGATCACATCAACATGGAGACACTTTATCAGGCAAGCATGGACTCATAAATCAGCATTTCAGGGGACCAAAGTGCACGTGATACTGAGACACAGTGTGCACAGCATATTTTGAAAGTCAGAGACAGTGTATGGATATCTGACAGAGTCTGTTCCTACAGGTTCTGTCGCTGCCTCCAGTGTGTAACGGGTAAGGCGAATGTTCTCTGTTCATTATGCTCTTATTTGTGTTTTAAGGAATCACATGTCTCTTCACGTAGCCAAAATGAGGCAGCTGCATACCAGTTCCTGTTCCCCTCACCCCACCTCAGCAATAATGTTAACTGGCCTTAGTTTGACACCATACTTTAGCACATAGCTGAGTCTCAGTCAAACCATTGGAAGTTTAACATTTTGATAATATGCTTGTTATTTATAGTTATAGTCTTAAGAAACCTTTATATAGCTTGTGTTAAAGGTTTATGCTTTGAATAACATTTGATAGTATCTATTGTCTGTGTTGATAATCCCCAGAATAACCGTTTACACGACAATAATGAGTGCAGCAACCCCAGAGCAGTACAACACAGTTGTAAGGCCACAGGTAATTACATCTATTAAATCTTAAATGCACGTAAAATGATACTCAGTGAAGGGGTGAAATGTCATTGAAGATGACACCCTCTCTCACTCATCTCTCTCCATCTCTTTCAAGGGCTGCCAACCGTCGTGACAGGCCTGGAGCATTCAACACTGCTGCTACAGAGCGTCCTTGCGTGCCTGAATTTAAAATCATGGTTACATGCTGATTATGATCATGTGGAGATTACATAATCAATGACATTAGAGGGGAATCGGACTCAAGCTTTTTTAGGGTGACAGCGCTTTTCTGCCTCTACTAAAAAAAAATTAATACATTTTGTTGCCTTATGTACCTGCAGTTTATATGTCTCGCTTAATAAAAATTATTACTTTAAAGGTTCATTAAGTAACTCATTAAGTGAGAGTGACATGAGACAGATAATCTGTGAAAAAAATATTGTGTTCCTCTGACTCCCCCCGGTGCTACTGATGGTATTCACAAGAATCCTGAGCAGGAACAACCTATCAGAGCCAGGAGGAGACTCTAACGCAGCTTTCAATCAAGTCAATCACTGCTCATGTAATCGCTGCGCCACTCCTCAACAGTGTTCAAGTTACAAGTTACAAGTTGCAAGTTATTCTCAAAATGTAGTATATCACATATTAAAAGTTTCCTTCATTTGAAAGTTAAGTTGCTGAATTAGAGTAATAGGTTACTTATTACATTACTTTTGTGTTACTTTAACCAAAATGAGCTCAACGGAACTAATAGGCATTTTAAATAGATGAAGGTCATGTTGTTTCACAGCTGGTGATCAAAGCACAGAAGCTCCAGTTTATTACAGTTCATTTCAACAGCGAGATTACCACTTTGTGTTAGTAATGGCGCAATAATATACAACAATGAAATAGCCTAAACCTTTTAAAATAAATGAATAGACACAGGGAGGGTCAGGCAGAGGATCAAAGTCTGATAATTATGAGATATGATACATATGATATGAAATTCAATAGCCTAAACAAACGTTGAGGTTAGCACAACAAATGGAATGGCGTGCAAGTAAGTTGCTATGATGAGTTTAATACACTGAACACTTGTGCGTAAGAACAGGACTGTGTGCCAGGGCTGATCTGCAGCTGTCGAGGCTATGATTGGAAACACATCCAATATATACTAACATCACCCAGATGTGCCGATCATTGTGATGTGGAAAAATCAAACAGGAGGCCAGCTCCTTACCTGAGCAGCTTTCAGGCAGCTTTAGGATGCAAAAGCAAAAGAGGATACATTGTAGGTATGTGAATGAAAACACACTGAATTTGATAACGCACAGACACACGACACACAACAACCTTCAGGGGATATTTTTTCTGTTGGTGCACTGCTAGAAGTAGAGCGATGTGAATCAGTGTGGATGAATGAAAAATGAAAACAATTAACAGCTTATTTTTGGTGGTAACATGTTATGTGACATTGTAAATATAATGATACTACCTATTACCTGTTGGTTACGTGTTTGATTACTTCGTTACTGCTAAAACATATCACTGTAAAGTGTTACTTTTGTAAAGTGTTAATACCAACGCTGCTCTTGAAGCACTCCAAAAGCCAACACTTAGCACAGTAGTTCTCAAATGGTGTGCCATGATGCCAATCCAGGTGTGCTGTGGGATTTTGTAATAACCACACATTATTATGGCAATATTCATCTGGGCCTATACAAAACGTCCTGAGTGGGACAATGGATCACTTTATTGTACAGAGCATGCACAGGGAAGGGGGGCTGCGCAGCGTATGCACAAGAAGTTATTGAAAGCTGCATTAGAGACTCCCCCTGGCTCTGATTCTGACACAGTTGATTCTTGCAAATGCCATTAGGAGCACTAGGAGGGGTCAGAGGAACCTGATTTTTTTTTTTCAATTGTCTGTCTCATGTACTGCTGCTAATATATGGTGACAGTTTCAGCAACTATTACATATAAGTATTTTCAAAATAAAAGTTATCTGCTGTAGCTTTAATGATTGTGATTATGTGGAGTCAGCTGAGGAGGGGCTGAGTGACAGAATTCTGAATGACACTGATATACAGTATAGGTTAATATAAACATGGATGGAAAAGCCCTTCTATCTGACACCAGGACAAGTTCTGTGGTAATTGTGCCTAAGGTGAAATGTCTCTGAGATAAACCACTTGTCTGGTTAACTTATTAGAGTCACTTACTTTTTTTTTTTCCTTCACTTGGGCTTCACATTTGCACTTTTGTTTCAGTCATTCCTCTGAGTGGGCACCAAATTCACAGTCTGCCTTTTGGACACTGTTAACAGGTACTGTATTTGTAGAGTATATTTTATGTAACCAGCCAATGATACACCATTAATAGACTAAAAGGGTTGGATAAATAAATACATCTGCCATGCATGTTTTACAGCCATTATTATCACAAATGAGGAGCACATGAGGAACAGTAGGTAGCTGTGAGCTACAGAAGTTTATACAGCCAGGGAGAATGGAGGTATTGTGTGTGTATAGGTTATTTTATCTTTTGAGAGATACTTGGTATGGGCGATCTTGTAAATTAGACAAGGATTTTTCTATAGACCTGACTCACAATAAAGCCCCTTAAATTTCTTCTTGAAAACTTTTACATTTCCATCCACAGAGTGTAATACTAAGATGTAAAGTAGAAGACTGCCAACTGAAATATGGATTGCCGAAATTAATTCCTTACAGTTTTCATATACTGAATTACATGTTGGTTGACAAACAAGACTTTTAAAATGTTCGCGTAAACTTATTTTTTATTGTCATTAGCTTTTAACGTGCTACAACTAATAGATCAAAGTCAACATGAATGGCTCTGCATATACCTCTCAGCTGTTGTACTATTACTGTCATTTAGATATTCATTTAACTAAATGTGCATGTAAACGTTTTAAAACAGGGAAATAAATATGATTTTAAAAAAAAAAACAAAAAAAAAAACACTCCTGCTGTCATATTGACTGATTCCTCTTTACTTGTATTTAACCAGGAAGTCCCGTTGAGAATGAAAATCTCCTTCACAAGAGAGGCCTGGCCAAGGTAGCAGCCAATCAAAACACATTCAACTGCAACAAATACAACATGTAATGAATCCACAATAAAACAACAATAACTATTAAAACATAGTGACCTCTCAAGAAAAACAATAATTAAATCAAATTTGAAGCCATGCATAGCTCACATTTTAAATGATCAGTGTCATATGTAACATATTCTTATAAATCTTTTAAGTTGCATGATTTTAGGGGTCAAACCAGCGACCCATAACTGACTCAGGTGTGTTGTCTACAACTAGACGTTGTCCTGGTGCCACAGAGCTCTACAGTTGTGGATGGCCAGCAGCAGTTTCTCACTACATATAGACCTGCAAACTCTAGAGCAGTAAAAAGTTGACAAGATCACGTAAGAATAAACAAATATAACACTATAATATACTTTAACATTTCTCTTTATTATTATTTATCCCTCACCATTTCATATTGAACAGGAGAGATGCTGATAATGCAGATTATTTTTTGACTGTATAGTAATATCATAGACCTTTAAAAGTCAATTTTGAAAAAGTAGCTAGAGACTTAAGGCATTATTCCGTATAATGCACATGAGGAATAGACTCATAATTAGTAATCACTGCAACTGATAGGCTGCAGTGACTCAGGCTTGATGAAACACAAAGTGGTTATTTGAGCTCAAACCAGGATCTCTTCTTAATGCATTATGTAATCTTTTGTTTATGAACAATAAAACCAAACTGCAAAATCTGAATTAAATGGAGAAGATGTTAAGGCTATGATAAAGCCAGTAGTGTGATCTAACAAAGTAATAATATTTTGTTACAATACTTTAGTAAAGTATTTGTACTTTTGGTAGCCCGTGTTTTACCACGTAACTCCCCGTGTCTTACGGCGTAACTTCCCGTGTCTTACGACGTAACTCCCCGTGTCTTATGGCATAACTTCCCGTGTCTTATGGCATAACTTCCCGTGTCTTACCATATACTTATTGGGACTTTCATGGTAACTCTCTGACATCTACATGGCATTTTAGAGGAACCTGTTGTGTAGTTTCGCTTGTCTTACAGTAGACCTGCCGGGGTCTTACAGTGGAACTGCTACTGTCTTATGCTGTCACTCCCAGTGTCTTATAATGGAACTTCATGCGTCTTACCTTGCACTTACTGGGACTTCCCGGGTGACTCTCTGACATCTACCATGACATTTTGGGGGAGCCTATATGGTTTAGTTTCACTTATGACTTACAGTGTAACTCGCTATGTCTTACAGTAAAACGTCTTACAGTCCAACTCCTTTTGTCTTACCATGTAGGCCTACTTATTAAAACTTATAACTATAAAATCAGATATGATTTACAGTTTTAAAATACATGAAAATCATACTGCAATATGTAACCTGTTTAATCACACAATGACAACTTCAGAGTTATAAAATATCTTTATTCTTTACCACGCAGACACCTGGTACTTACATGCTAAGTGCCCAAGACTTCTCCTGTAAGTACCAGGGACTGGGTTGTATTGTAAAGTGCACACTGTTCACCCTTCCTTACCATGCAGGTACCTGGTACTTACACTCTAAGCACCCGAGACTTCTGCTGTACCTACCAGGGACTTCCCTGTAATTACCAGAGACCTACACTGTACTTATCAGGGACCGGGCTGTATTGTAAAGTGCACACTGTTCGCCCTTCCTTACCATGCAGGTACCTGGTACTTACACTCTAAGCACCCGAGACTGTTTATTTACCAGTATGCACTTTGCCTGGTACCAGGTACCTGCATGGTAAGGAAGGGTGAACAGTGTGCAATTTATAATACAGCCCGCTCCCTGATAAGTACAGTGTAGGTCTCTGGTAATTACAGGGAAAGTCCCTGGTAGGTACAGCAGAAGTCTCGGGTGCTTAGAGTGTAAGTACCAGGTACCTGCATGGTAAGGAAGGGTGAACAGTGTGCACTTTACAATACAGCCCGGTCCCTGATAAGTACAGTGTAGGTCTCTGGTAATTACAGGGAAAGTCCCTGGTAGGTACAGCAGAAGTCTCGGGTGCTTAGAGTGTAAGTACCAGGTACCTGCATGGCAAGGAAGGGTGAACAGTGTGCACTTTACAATACAGCCCGGTCCCTGATAAGTACAGTGTAGGTCTCTGGTAATTACAGGGAAAGTCCCTGGTAGGTACAGCAGAAGTCTCGGGTGCTTAGAGTGTAAGTACCAGGTACCTGCATGGTAAGGAAGGGTGAACAGTGTGCACTTTACAATACAACCAGGTCCCTGGTACTTACAGGAAGTCTTGGGCACTTAGCATGTAAGTACCAGGTGTCTGCGTGGTAAAGAATAAAGATATTTTATAACTCTGAAGTTGTCATTGTGTGATTAAACAGGTTACATATTGCAGTATGATTTTCGTGTATTTTAAAACTGTAAATCATATCTGATTTTATAGTTATAAGTTTTAATAAGTAGGCCTACATGGTAAGACAAAAGGAGTTGGACTGTAAGACGTTTTACTGTAAGACATAGCGAGTTACACTGTAAGTCATAAGTGAAACTAAACCATATAGGCTCCCCCAAAATGTCATGGTAGATGTCAGAGAGTCACCCGGGAAGTCCCAGTAAGTGCAAGGTAAGACGCATGAAGTTCCATTATAAGACACTGGGAGTGACAGCATAAGACAGTAGCAGTTCCACTGTAAGACCCCGGCAGGTCTTAGAGGAGTTACGCCGTAAGACACGGGGAGTTACGCCGTAAGACACGGGAAGTTACGTCGTAAAACACGGGCTGTATTATAAAGTGCTACCCTCACTTTTACTCCACTACATCTCCCAAATGAAATGTATACTTTTACTCCACTACGTATCTACGTATTGATGTAAAAGTTAACTTTTTTTTTAAATAAAATCCTTTAAGTTGTGACGAGGACCTCATTTTTCATCAACTGTAATGTAAGCTCCATTTTTAAGCTGTGACATATTTAGAAGAAATAAACTTTATAATCCTTGGAATTCTGACTGCTTGCTTTTTAATTAACAGCATTTACTTGTACTTTTACTTTCAATCACTTCATTACATTTATTTTTTTGGATATTATTTATTAATATATTTATTTTTTAAAAATATTTTTGTTATTGATGTTCATTAAATATCAGATTTGAGACTTGAGATTAAGACTCAGGTAATATTCTAATAGGTGACTTTAACTTCTACCAGTCTTTTTCTGGTAACATATCTGTGATTTAATGCCTTTCAGGTACTTCATCCACCACTGAATGTAGCCACTAACTACATTTTCAGTTTTGTAAGTGGTTCACCTGATGGGCTTTCTTCTTTTTTCATCTTTAATTGTTGTTTGGTCATTTATTTATAACACTTGTGCTTTAGTTTAGTGTTATCTGTGTGTTTTATGTTGTTCTGCATTGCAAAGCACTTTGTTCCCCTTATTATTATTATTATTGTTATTATTATTATTATTATTATTATTATTATTATTATCATTATTATTGAACTAATTCTTGAGGTTGAGATTTTTAATAATTCATTATTGATAACATTTTTTTATTCCTCTTCTTCCTCCTCCTCTTATCTGTATACAGTCTGTGATTACTACTCATGTTTAATCGTGATTTTATACCTCCCAGAAGTGTAAAGTGATCCTACGTCAGGTTCCGCTTTCATTGTGCGCGCTCTCGTGAGACTCATGCACTTCCCGGCAGGCACGCGGGGACAGCAACACTTGTCAGCGGATCACATGATATGACAAAGCAGCTAGCTACTTCCTGTGTAGACTGATAGCCAATTCACATCTAGACGGCCGCAGAGACTGCGACTACCGTGTCATCCAAGATGCTGGCCCTCATAAACAGGCTGTTGGACTGGTTCAGGTCCCTCTTTTGGAAGGAAGAGATGGAGCTGACGTTGGTGGGACTTCAGTACTCCGGAAAGACCACATTCGTCAATGTGATTGCAGTAAGTAGCTAGCAAACAAGCACTGTCAGTGTGGGCCCCGGCTAATACCTGGGAGAGGCTGTGGGCGATATATATGATATAAACTGTATGTAATGACCACAGCATTCATAGGTTATTGTTCCATAACATGCACAGGAATGTGTTGGTGCCTTTTAAATGTCATATATCGCTGCGGTACGAACACTAGTAGCGATGTGACTCAGTTGTTGTTTGGCTAACTAAGCTAGAGTGACGAAGTTCTTGGTATGACTGTGCGCTTACTTATGAAAGCGGTCATGTGAACGGAGTTGTCATTGCTTTGTAATAGCTGCCGGTGTGTCAACATCAACTGCATGTTGCCTACACGGGCCACTCGTCAACTTTGTAAACAGCCCGTCTTGTCTACGTCATCTAGCCAGGGTGAAGTGAAGCGGACGAGGCCCGGAGCCATCATACCCGCAGGCTGCCAGCTGTCTGTGTTATTAGGATAGGTCACATAGGTGGAGAGCTACATTTGCTTTGTGTATCCTGCTGTAAGGCAAGCCAGCAAAACTGAATTCATTATGGCCGTCGGCTCCTGTGCGTTCTCCCTCCCATAAAAAATATTCCCTTGTTGTTGAGTCCAGATTTATGGCACGTTGTCACATAGCTAGCACTGCCAGTATTAAAACTTTATGATATCTTTGTTTGTTTGTGTGTCTCACTTGTTTATCGTGCCACAGCCTTGAGTGGGTGTGGGGTTATATTCTGTAGTCCAGTGTTGTTTATGTCTGTGTTTCTAGGTGATAGAGCATACTGCAGTTTTAAGAAGTCAAGTTGAAGGCCACAGTACTCTAGGCTCCCCCTCCCTTGGATTCATCTCAAGAGCTCACAGTTTTTCCGGGTCTGCTGTGGTCATGTGAGGTGATCTGTGATTAGATTTGCACAAAGCTGCCTTCACTTTGCAAGACTGCCGGACTGAAACCAGGCTGTATATGAGCGACACAATCGCAGCTATTAAAGTCATCTGGCGTATCTGAATTTCTTTCATATCTGTTTCTATCAAAGCAGGTTGCGCTGGTTTTAGTGGGTGGCCCCACTTTTAGGTTAAATGCTTTGTATGGCACTTCTACGCTTGTGGAATGTTTGGTTACAAAGCACCGTCTGGTTGCAGGAAACTTGATCGGAAGCGAATGTATGCTGATGCAGAGATGCCATCATCTTAACATGATTCATGGAGTAAAATGACAATTGTTCAATTTGAGGCTTCAGGCAGCTAAAAAAAAACTTGTAATCATATGATTTCTCAATTTATTCTGACCCCATGCACAGAAATAATTCACATCCACTAAGCTTTTCATGTGACTTAATTAAATGAAACCATACTGACTTAATTACATGAAGACATGTTTTTATTTGGTGATACTGATGCAGAGACAGTAACATAGTACTGAATGTCTTTACACAAATGGTAGAAATTAAATAGCACCAAGATTGAAAAGAGACAAACTAGGTGCTTGTGAGTTTTTGTAATACCTTTTCAGCACTATATATTTCACATGCTAGTTGAGATTTCACTAACATGCTTCCTTTTGTTTTACATTTGTCTCGTGCAGTCAGGCCAGTTCAGTGAAGACATGATTCCCACAGTTGGTTTCAACATGCGGAAGGTCACTAAAGGCAATGTGACAATAAAGGTAGGCTAATAAGCCAACATTTCCAGCGGGATGCTTTTACTGTTCAACTCTATTCCATTTTACACTGGACAAGTGCCAGCGTAGAGCCCTTTAGTCTGAACTGTAGAGCAGTAATGGTGCAATGATTGGTTTATAAAGGGAGCGAAATGGCGCAGAGGCTTTTGCCCTGCTTAAGACTGTGTTTTTGATTCTATGCTTTCTCGCCTCAGATATGGGACATAGGTGGACAGCCTCGCTTCAGAAGCATGTGGGAGCGCTACTGTCGAGGAGTCAATGCTATTGTGTAAGTTTGTGGACACTACAAAGTACAGCAGGTGCCTTTGTGAGCAGAATGTACTATTTGTCTTCCTAAGGTCGCTGAGAAACTGAAAGTGAATTATTTATACATACTAATACAACACAATGCTTAGGCAATGTCTTTACATTTGGCTTGGTATCTCTTCATTTACATGTGTTCTTACAAAGTTAATCTTGTAGTAAGAAGTAAACATTTGGTTTTCACTTATGATTTAGTGATACAGGTATTTTAGTGCTTCCAAACTCTCTAAGTAGTATTTCTCCCCCCCTTGCAGTTACATGGTGGATGCAGCAGACCGAGACAAGATAGAAGCTTCCAGAAATGAACTGCACAACCTTTTAGACAAACCACAGCTACAAGGAATTCCTGTAAGAAGACACTTGTGGTGTTTGGCCCAAAAGCTCCTGATGTTACAGCCTCACCTTGGGTCATCACATTGATTTCTGAGGAACTAGTGACTCTGATCACAAGCAGGAATGAGGCTCAAAATTAGTAATCACTGCAGCTGATGGGCCGCAGTGACTCAGGCTTGATGAAACACAAAGTGGTCTTTTGAGCAGAAGCCAGGATTTTTTAAATGAGTTTTTTTAAATATCTAAGCGGACTGGATGATTGACTTGACAGGGCTCGATGTGCTAAATCGATAGGCTTCCAGCTGATGTGACTTGACACCACACACACACACAGTTTGTTTTTTTCCTAACAGTAACGATTCTGTGATGGGTGAAGCACATAGCTGAGAGAAATCCTTTAAACTGTCTGACCACACTGTGGGATAATGCTGATACATTGCTGTGTTTGATACTGATCAGCTCTTTTTCTTTTTTTCAGGTTCTAGTACTGGGCAACAAACGAGACCTACCCAATGCACTTGATGAGAAGCAGCTCATTGAAAAAATGTGAGGCGCTTGAGACATACAGATTCTTGTTGATAATCCTGCACAAACTTGAGGACTTACTTCTGACTAAAGTATCCTATAGTCATAACTGGTGCATGATTAATCATTGCATCAAAGTATTATGTGAGTCTTTCCAAGTGGTGATCCAACAGTGATGATGTCAGACACTTCCAATATGTTGAATTATACACTGTATGACCAAAAGGATGTGGTCATGGGTGTCCACATACCTGTGTTAAATCTAAGATACCCAATTCATAACTCCTGTGAATAGCCTCCTCAGAGGAAGGGACGCTGTTGGTATCAGCCTCTCATTTTGGAATAAGATGATCAACAGTTACATGTCATCACAGACCACAGACTTCTGGCCATACGGTGTAGATGAATCATCAGGAAAATAGTCTCAACTTGGGGATACTCCAATTTAACTGGACACAGATGTTTAGAATGCAACGATTATTGGTAGGTAGAGATGTGCTGAGTTGTCCTAAGTTTCAATTGTGGGCAGATCCTGGGTATATTTAATAGACCGGTATGATCTGAAATACTCTCTTCTGCTTACTGCAGAACTGCTTCCCTTTGCGACAGCCTACAGTGCAAGCATTTCACTGTACGTACGAGTGAAAATGTAGAGCCAACATCGAGTTTGTCAGAATATACAGATTCACTAATGCCTACCATACACTAGAGGCCTTCTCAAAGACTGAAGTCTGACACTCACATCTAAAGACAGTGTGAGTTTTGAGTCACACACTTAAAGATTTTGCAAAGACTGGGGATACGTGCGTTTACATGGAGTCATGTATTCGTTTTGCATTCGGGTTGGAAGCCCTACCCGAATAGAAATGCTCTTTGTAAACACCTCAACCCGAAAGAAAATCTAATCGGGTGCACAGGGGTGGAATATTCCTTTTCAGAACCCGAATGGAAGAAGTTTTCTGTCTTGTATACACCTCCTACCCGACTCCAGCCATTCCATTCTTTCTGCACATGCTCGTTTCCTTGCCCTTCTGGCGCGATGACGTATACAGCGTGCATAGCAACGGGCTGAGATAGAGCAGTTGGGCTCGTTGCACTCACCGGTTTCCATTCGCCAAAGCACGGTCTTCTATCTCCCTTCTTCGACCTTCTACCTCCCTTCTCCTCCTCAACAGATGAAGCATTAGCAGAACAAGGTTGTTGTCGTACTGCTGCTTCAAGAATATAAGCAAAACAAGCCCGAAAAAGGCACTAATAACGGCGTCGTCAAGCATCTTGTTATCCGGAAGAGGACTACAGTGTTTTCTTCCGGTAAAAGTAAACACGTAACATCCGCCCCGCCCCCTATCCAATCAGAAACCTTCCCTGCCCCAAACCTTGCTCAGACCCAAATAAACGTGATCAAACTGATCTCCCATGTAAATCCTCATTCGGAATGAATATTTCCCATGTAAACTACCTGGAAAAACTTTAATTCCGAATTATTTCATTCGGATTTATTTCATTCTGTATGAGAAGCCATCATGTAACCACACCCAATATAAACCATGAAGAAAAACTGGGTTTTCATACAAACTTTACATTTTGGATGTTGTCACCTTACTTTGCTACCAGTCTCCATTGATTAGCTCCGCTGATTTAGTGGGAGGAGACTGTGGGAATGTGAGGCAAACAGTTTCAGAAATCAAGATTTCTCACTAAACTAAGTGCTACTTGGTGGACCAGATACACAAAGAATTTAACAGGGACTCTTGTTCACTCCACAACTCCACCAGTTTGTCCTCCTGTTCCACAGTACAAGAAAACCAAGACTTGTTTACGCTGTGGCACCTCCCCAGAGACCCTTCCATGTTTACCGTTTGTAGATTTGCAGATCCTGCCCTACTCTCCCTATGATTGGCTAGTACTTTTTACCTTCGTTGGTTTGTTGGATTGGCTAGGTTTAGGCAAGAGAAGTGGGATTGGTTAGGGGAAGGGCCATTCCTTCGCTATCCTGGGATTTGCAAATTCACTCACTGCTGGAGAGAGCACAGCTATTGCTTGCTGACAATTATCACATCATTGAACATGTTTGATTTTATTTGAACGTCAAGACGAGAACAAGAAACACTACACTAACACTAACAAATCTGTTATCTCATCACTCTTTTTAATTAGCAAATATTAGCGTACAACAACATTGAGGTAGCAGCTTCTTATTTTTAGTCAGTGCTGACTAGCACTTTGCTGGTTGGAATGACAGATGTTTTGATGGAAGTATTGGATCAGCGGAACAAAAGACTTTCAAAAGTCCTTAGAGGTTTCACATTTCCTGCTTTCCTTTTCTCAGGAATCTATCTGCCATCCAGGACCGAGAGATCTGCTGCTATTCTGTCTCCTGCAAAGAGAAAGACAATATAGGTAAGAGCGGATCAGAACATAAATGATTCTACCTCCAATAGCATAGATGCAGATGTTTAATGATATGTGGCCCTGCTGAAGTCATAAAAAGTCATAATATTTCCCCCTCTGCAGATATCACGCTGCAGTGGCTCATCCAGCATTCAAAGTCACGGAGAAGCTGAAAATGAAGCCCCCCGCCCCAGTCGCAGCTCTGGCCTCAGCCCCCTAATGGTCATGGGACCTCGACAGCCATCCTTTCCACTGCCTCTGTGAAGTAATCCAGCTATCTGCTCACTACTGTCACCACCTGCACCACCCAGTACACTACCATAGATGTGCAGCCCCTGTACAGCACTACCGCCCTCCCAACTATCTGGAGTCTTGAAAATTTGTTTCAGTACTGTGCTAAAAGAAGGATTGTCCATACCCATCATGCCTTATTGCGATCATAATGGACATGCTCTGTGTTTGAGTTTTTTCCTTTTTTTCCTCCTCTTTTCAAATAGCCTTTGTTCCCCTCGACAAGCATCTAATGATGTGTGCTTTTCCCCAGCTACACCAGGACGGACCTCCTCTAATCCCATATTTAAACAACCGTGCTGTGGCTTGTCAACATTTGGTGTTTACGTGACAAGGTCGTGATTGTAGTTTTTAACAGTTATTTGCCAAATGACGATGGTAGCTTGTGCTAATACCTTCAATTCTTGATCAAATCTTCACAATGTAGCCTGCATTTAATTTGCTGGTGTATGAAAGTATCTATTTTATTAAGTGACTTAAGTCAAAGTTTACACATGATGTAATGATGAATAGAGGGTGAGACTATGAGTGGTTGTTGTGTCTGAGGCAAAATCCTGAGATAGGTCAGCAGAGATTTAAGTGCCTTTGGCTCAGTGAGTGTTCCAATCAGACAAATATTGCCCAATGCGAATCCTAACCCACTATTATAAATAAACACTTGGTACAGACGCAGCATAAATCCCTTGATTACACTTAACACCACCCCTCGACAATCCCATTTTATGTTCTGTAATCTCATAAACACATTACGATGTCTGAGAAAAGACATTACTGTGCTCACGATGAAAAACAAATAATGACGGATGATGCAAGGTCAATAAGAGAATGTTACATTTGGTTTGGTTGACAGGTAATTTGAATGCTCACCTGTAGCCTGCGACACTTTAATGTAGCTTGAAATGTGGGCTAACTTTTTCTTGCAGTTCTCAGGTTGTTAAAGGATTTTTCTGTCATTTTTTTTTTTTTTTTTTTTTTTAAATTTAAGACAGTATGGGTGCGCCCAAGTATCTGTTTCATAATCCCTATTTTGTTCGGGTTGGATAACAGAAAGCCAGTGTTAGTCATGATGACGGAGCTTACGGAGAACAGAAGACTCCTTTAGTTCAAAGCGTTGGGTGCTTGATGTCACCCATGCCTTTGCCACACCCTTGTCTGAACCCTGATGTCTTTTGTGGAAGCCTTAGCAACCTAAGGACAATGCTGTCTCTTAAAACAATGTATTGATTGATTTCCTTTCAGCGACAAGACAATGATTTCGCACAGGTTTGATCACTGTATATTAATCTGCCCCTTGCTTGGCCAGTGCATCTTGATCAATTGCTTTTTTCTGTGTGTGTGTGAGTGTTGCTGGATCGGGGTGAGTTAACCCTGCTGCTTCAATGCTGTATGTAGGCCCACATGGCTTCTGCATTTCACTGTAATGTTTTCTACAGATCCACCACACGCTCTTGTCATCTCACATGTTGTTCTGTGTCTGTTGGTGATCGTCGTAACCCTAAGTGTCGATTGTTGGGACCACAGCAGCAGTGAGGGGCTGTAAAAAAAAAAAAAAAAAAATATTTGGGTGACTGTGTGGGTAATTTGGGGAAAGCTTTGTTACCTGTGTAATAATATAGCCTATTTGCAATTTGTATGTGCATGTGCTGAACTTATTCACATTCAATTGCAGACTTTGTAAATAAGATTAGCATTTTTATTCCAACAAACGAGCTCCTGTAGATGTCATGCATTCTTTCCCTGTGATTGCTAATAAATTTGTTTTTATTTTTAAGGATTTTCAAGTGTGGCATTGAAATTCTTTGGGAACCAGCCATGTCAGTTTGTCACCACTAGGTGGAAGCAGGGGACTTTGGGAGGATTATGGGAACAGAGGGGAGCGCAGAATCTCGACAGTGCGGTTACCTGAAGTTGGTGCATCATAAACCTGCTTTCCTCTTTATGCATATAGTGATTATCACAGGGCAGATATCAGTCTTAAGAGATTTAGAATTGCACTGTGTATATGAGTGGGATGTGATAAGTCTCAAGTTCCAAGTCCAGATGAAGTCCTGAGTCCTGAACTTTGAGATCTGGGTCCGTTACAATTCATAATGTGCTCTTCACCAAATGAAATGCTATCTTAATAACAGAGTAATATATGGCATGTAAAAAATCATGAATGCTTTTTAATTGTTTTTACTTACTTGTTAAAACAAGTTTATTTCAAATTGTTGCATCTCTAACTTTAAGTTTTGACCTGCATGTTTTGCATACTGCACTTTGCCTTTTCTGTAGTTTTTATACGCAGTTATCTTTTATTATTTTTGTCAGCTGGCAATAAGTAATGTAACATCTTTATTCTCTCCTGCAACTTGATTGGATGCTGTCTGATAAGTTCAAACAGAGTGGATCTGAGGAGTTAAGTGTCGACTGGCTGGGAATGAACAGTGTTAACGTTAGCTGATTCAGGAAATGAACTGATTCCTGGCACATACTTAAATAACATACTTTTTAAAATTTGGGTTTGGGGGAAGGTATCAGGTATTCTCAAGACTCAAGTCCAAGTCCAAGTGAAGTCACAAGTCTCTGGTGTTTAAGTTCAAGTTGAGTTGCAAGTCTATTTTGATTTTGTCGAGTCTAAAGTCACCGGCTGAATCCAAATGTCTGGAATTCACCACACTTGCAGACTCGTGGAATTCGTGGGTGTGTTCCCAGAAAGTCCAGGAGTATTGAGGGTTGTCCAAATCCGCAATTCATCAAGTTCACAAGGGTCCTCAAGCAGACCTTCTGTAGGCTTCCAGAGAGTCTGCTTGGGGTGAAGACTTCAGACTTCCCAGACCCACAATTAATTGTAATACGGACATGACATACAGAATGAGCTTATTTAGACATTTCTGTTTTTGAACGTGTGTGGCCTGTTATATAGAGATGTATGAATATCATCTTGTTAGCCATACATAAGATTTATATCTTGTTATCTGCAGGGACAGATGAGCAGACACTACTCATCACCTTGCATGAAGAATATGACAGCAGCGATCGCCTTGTACATGACTGTAGTTGTTGCTTGAACGTTTCCATAGCAATGAGTGAAACAGACTTGAGGCCTGTCTATCAAGCGGCTTGCAGTCTCTGCCCTCACAGAGTTAATGTGATGACAGTGAACATATCACTGGATCTACAACTAAAGTCTGTGAGGGCTTGAGTCTATTAGGATTCAACCATCAAATTTTTGACTTCAGTCCAACTCGAGTCCAAGTCATGTGACTTGAGTCCACACCTCTGGTGGAATGACTGATTCCAGCTCAACTACTGTCACACAAGTTCTTACTTGAAACTTCACAGCACATTCATCCACAAATCATTTCATAAGGAGGAGCTCACCAGGCAGCTCGCCTGCACCCACAATTCCCTGGATAATTCCCGTATGCAGGCTTCACTCTGTGCTACCTTAGTGGAAAGATATGGTTCTGTATTTTCCATTAAGCAGCTATTGTTACTTTCAGATCCCATAATAGATGATTAACACCTCCTCAGTGTTTCTTGGCAGAAAAGCGGCTATTATGCAGAGAAATGTAACACTGTGTTTAGCAGAATGTTAAGAGAAGCGCAGGGAGTGTGTCACAAACTAGGGGGCAATAAAGCAGGCCGTGTTCTCACAGCTGGAGCTGCACAGAGCCGTCGCAGAGAGGAGGCCTGTGCTGTTAAAGCAAGAACACCTTAATTAATCTCATTTCTTAAACACACCTTTTATTGAACAGCTGCTGCCATTTACTGTGTACCTGGGCTGGGGTTAGAGCGTGTGGATGGATCTAGGTGTTATCTGATGAATTCCATGGGTCAGTCGAGACCATGGCATGTGTGTCCACATGGGAACTTCATATTTGTATGCATGTGTGTGGTTTACATTTGCAACGACCGCATGGGATTAAACAGTGGTTACAAGCCTGCCAAAGGGATTTATGTGAGGAGGTCACGGAGAAGACCCAAAGGCGTGACACACTATTAATATAGTTACACTCCATTACCAATGGGCTTGTTAGGTAATACAACATGTTTTGCACCTACCACCTGTCACAACTGTGCTATTTGCATTCCTTAAGTGTCCAAACGCGTTGGTCAGTCTTATGAATGACCATTCATCACCGAAATTACATGCTATAAACTGAATTATGGAATATTCGTCCAGACGTGATTCACTCCCTCATAGTTTTCACTCTACTTAATTGCTACAGCCCTGAGCTTAATAAATCCTCTCTAAAACCTTGATGGATGTCATAGATTATGAGAATGTAACTAAACTTTCAACAGGGCTGCTCATAATGATATAATCAGGGACACATCTGCATAGCACTGTGGATAGTCCACTGTATTATAATCCACTGTGGACGAGTTTGAGCTTATATAGTATCCTCACAACCTGAAACCACTTTTTTTTTTTTAACTAAAACTAAACTAAATATTTAAACTAGGACTGAAAAACATTTAAGGTACCTAAAAAAGAAACAACTGAACTTAAGAAAAAAACAAAAACTAACTGACACAATATTGTGTACTTACAATGATAACTAAAATCAAATAAAAATATGCAGGAAAATGTCTTCAGTTTTTGTCAACACAAGCATGTGGAGGTTTTTGTAGAGACTGGGATGGCTACATGACTTTGGGTCGCTTCACAAAGTGTTGTGTTTATTCGTAATATCCATTCCAAATGAATTAAATTTTACTCCTGACACATACCCCCTGTATTATAATTAAAAAAAAAATTAAACTAATACTGAACTAATAAAGACAAAACTAAAACAAAACATTTTAAATAATAAAAACTTAATTTAAACAAGCAAAGCTGCTGTGGAAAAAAAACTGATAAAAAATAAAAAACAAATGAAACATACAAAACTATAATAACTCTACAATAATGGGTGACATCATCTATTTAGCCTCCAGTCTGTGGAATACCTGCCTGTCTAATGCACATTAATGGTTCATGACTGAAGCTGCTGTGTCTTACTTTAAACTAGTTCCACTCCTGTCTTTCCAGCAAACAGCTCTGGACAGCCTCACTCAACACTCAGTTTAGGAAGGCCATACTTTACTTTTGCTAAATCATTTGACAGTGCTGTAACAAGCCAACACATTACACCCAGTTTATGCAGTCTCATAATCATTTCTTTCACACATCCTGTGCAGCAATGTGCAAGAGAGAGGTCCTCTTGTTATCTGTGGAAGTCACCAGGACTTTTTTTACAGTCTTTATTGTCTGTCCAATCAAATATCCTTTCACTGGACTTTTTTTCTCTGCTGGTGTGTGTGTGTGTGTGTGTGTGCACATGCAAGCACGTAAACTGAAAGCATTAGTAACTACTGTGCTATCTCTATCAAGGCTGTAGCATCCCGATTTACTTCGTCCTCTCTCTAAACTCCTGTGTCATTACAGGGTTAGAGGTAGTTACGACGAGCCCTTGTTATGACTGTTATGCTAGTTACTTGTTATGCACCTGAACTAGCGATGACATGATCAAATAAAGACTTGACATTGGATAACACCAACATACATATCACCCAAAAATCATCATTGTGTATAGGAAAAAAATACCATAGAAAATAAGGAATTATTCGTTTAATGTAATAGTCTTTTAAACCTTATTTAAAGTTTATGTAGAGTACACATTAATTCAATATTTTCTAACATATTTTGTTTATTTTACAAGAAAAGGAACCCATGATGGAGATGGGTTTACCTTTTAGAAGGCATATAAATGGCAACATTTTTAATTAAATGTGAATTTTTCACATTTCAAGTTCACCTCCAGCAAAAGAGACAGACTAATTAGTGCTACCTATATTCGTATTATTTTCCCCGTAACACACTGTAGAAAGACTTTGCCTTCTACAACAGCAAGCTCGCTCTGGCATTCTCACACAGCACATTTTGGCTGCACTTGCTGCCTGCTCCAAACGGCATGAAAAAAACTTTGCTTGTAAGATCAGCTGACTTTAAAAAATCCGAATTTCATTTTTTTAGAAAACAAAAAAGAGGCGGTGGTGGATGATGTACCCGAGAGCCAAACTTGAGTAAAAAGTACAGGTACTGTATCTTTACAGAAAGTGACTTTGGTAGAAGTTGGAGTCATTAGATATTAGAATATCACTTTAAGTAAAAGTCTTAAAGTATCTGATATTCACTGTACTTTAGAATCAAAAGTAACTGTATTATATTGAATAAAATTAAGTAATAAAAGAAAAAGTACAAGTAAATGCTGGTGATGAAAAAAGCAAATGCTCAGAATTCTGAGGATTATAAAATACACAGGTTGCCTACCCCTTCCCTGTGTGATAACTTGTAGGCTGAGACCACTGATTCATGAGAATGTTTAGGACATAGAAATACATAGATACTGGAGTAAATACATAGAAATGTATTAGCGTAAAAGTATACATTTTATTAATGAAATGTAGTTCAGTTAAAGTAAAAGTTGACAGAAACATGAAAACTCAAGTAAATGGATACTCAAAAAATACTTTAGTGCTGTAACAAAGTATTATTACTTCATTCAGGTATTCATTCAAATATTTTTCCAAACTCCCTTTTCTTTTTTGCGTACTTATCCAAACTGAAATGCACGAAAATCAAATTCCATATATTTCCATATGGCGTAGGAACCCTGCCATTACAAACTGTTTTTATATCTTCCAGACAGACCTGTATTAACATTTAGTCCACTTGCAGCATTTAGACTTTGAGATCACGATGTTTATGATGTACAGCATTTACAGAGCCCCCACAGAGCATCTCACTAAATCCCCAAGCTGAGAACATGGAGCTTTCAAGGTGAAGGTCATTTCATGTCTGATATACAGCTTCAGTATCAGTCTGACTTTTAAACAGCAAGATATTAAATCTAAAATTCAGCAGAGAATTACAAAGCCAACGCAGCCTCACTTGGTGGAATCTGACATGAAGCCTTAGGTGATTTCCTCTTTTTAAAATATGTTTTGCTCAGTTTTTCAATATGTGTGGCATTAAAACAGTCATCCATATCAAAGACATGATTTCACATCGACCCGGGCAGTCAGTTGTTTATTTACCGCTGTTCGCCATTAAGCTCTCTTTGTTCGTGTGACAGCGATGACATCAGAGCTCCACTGTCTTGAGCTGAGCTAACTGTGGGGTAATTTGTCCCGGGATCTAAAAGCATCTGTTTTACGACACATAAATAAGTTGTTCCAAAGTTGTTAAACTATAGTTTGGGGATTAGAGGTTTGAAGCCCAAGCACCAACAGGCATCTGCAAACACTTCATTCAGGTCCCCGTGTGGACCATAATTTGGCACTAATCACTGTGTGTGGAATGTCACATGATTCATACAAGGCTGCATGGCACATATCACCATCCCTTACTGCTCTACACCCTGTAAAAGGCAGATGCTGACATGCACACACACCCCTGTAATAGCCCAGCTTAAGACTCCATAGAGACGAATACATTCCTCCACTTAGCTGGCTTACACCAGTCCTTTATTGATGTTTTTGGTGCAGATACAACAACAGTGAGAGTGTTTGACCTTGTGTGATATTCAGTTCAGCTGTTTTTACACAATCTGATTTGATTTTGCTTTTTCCCCCATCACATTTTAATGCTTATTTCTTAACATGCATGTATTTCTTTTTAAAGGTCCAGTGTGTAGGATTTAGGGGGGATATATTAGCAGAAATGGAATATATCATTCATATCTGTTTTAATTAGTGTATAATCACCTGAGACTAAGCAATGTGATTTTTTTTTTACCTTAGAATGAACCATTCATATTTACAAATGGAGCAGGTCACACGTTTGTTTTTCCTAGGATTCTGAAGGCATGATCCACTGTGTCTTTGATTGGCTTATCTAACATTCTCACTGTAACCCTACCCAACCTCACTCCTCTTGCCTAAACCTGACCAACCTGACCAACAAAAGCAAGGAGTACTAGTCAATCAAAGGGAGAGTACAGTGGGTCATGCCTTTGCCATACTAGCAAGAGAAAATTTGAGAGCAGCTTCTCTTCCACAAAATCCACCATGTTGTTTCTTCAGTAGCCCAGAATAGACAGACCAAACACTGACTCTAGATAGGGCCATTTGCCACATGCTTGGTACACAGGAGAAGTTTTAGTTGGTTGCAGTCTGCAACCTCAACACTAGATGCCACTAAATCCTACACACTGGACCTTTAATATAAATAAAACTGGAAATGTAGCTTAGAGTAGCAGCAGGTCAGTAGAAGCCCTATCAGTGGAATGGCATTTTGGATAAAGGTCTGTTGGTTGGTCCACCACTTAGATCCAGAACGAAGCTGTGTTCAAGACCACTCCCTTGCTTTTTAATTTGATATTTGCCAGGTTATGTAAGAGACACTAAATAGTTTATCCAATAGTAAGGAGTAAATTGAGTTTTGAACTCAGCAGTCATTTTCTCATATATAAAATGCCATTGTGAGATGTTAGCAGAAAGTCCAAACTATGGACAATAAGTTTTTATTCCATTGTAGTATTTTTGAAGGCATATATACGTATATAGCCAACACGTTCTCACTCCGACACATATCAATGTTGTCATGTTATATGTTGTCATGTCATGTTATGTTATATTTATTATATTTACCTGCAAGAATTTCACAATAAAATTCTGTATGTGGTTATATATCACAATTATAGCCTTTAAGGTGACAATAATGTAATTTATTGTGAAATATCACAGTTACATAACTCTCTGGAAATAATTTGCAGTGTATGTTTGGTGCATACCCCAGAAATAAACCTGGACACTAGAAACTTCTTGGCATATGTACCAGGTGAGCAATTCTTATTGGACTGGACTGTATAAGTGTCATCTTGGGGATTGTCAATACAGATCTCATAATACATCCATAACTTTACCGTGGCAAATATACCCAGTAAACAGCAGCATTTAGCATTGTTGTTGTTGTGAGCATATTAGCCTGCTGATGTTAGCATTCAGGAAAGCACTGCCATTCCATTGTACAGATCATGTAGATGATAAAAAGATAAGCATAGTGTTTCATAGATATAATCATTATGTGTTTTTTGGTGTTTTTGATCAATAATGAAAAATAGCCTTTAAAGCATTGAAAACTTAGCCATCTTTCATGTTTTATAGTTGGAACACTGAGGTTTTCAGGAGGCATTGCTTTAGTTTGAGTGGCTGTGAGCCATAACAGAAAACCACTGTTTGAGTGTCAGAAGAGAAAGTTATTTTTTGATTGTGGGAGTGCAGAAAAGCTGCTGAGATGTCCAAATGCAATAAATCCATTTCCACTCAGTTCGAGTAATCTTTCAGGTCCATTCTGTTATCCGGCGTCCTCTCAGATAGCCAGCTCTCCTGTGAACGCTTTCATACTCTCACCTCCCTGCCTCGGCTCTGACACTCTCCCCTCCCCAGATTCCATTAAAAATCATAACTTCAGCTCCTGGGGCTCTGATCAAATAGGGTGGCTAATGCATTTTTCCTGCGTTTTGATTTTTTTTCGCAATGTACCTCATATTTACATATAGATTGAGTATTTATCATTCTGCATTTTAAGGCAGATTCACTGTAGTCCACTTTATTAAACCATGTTGGATTTATGTATATTTAATGAAAAGTTGATGTAGGGAGTGTAATTCTTTGAACAAGGGAGTATACTTGGTATGTGGGGTGAATAGTAATGCAGGGGCTGTGAACAACTGAACTTGTAAGTCTTCAAATGTTGGTCCGATTTGGTCAGTTTTTTTAATAATATAGTGCTGTTTGCACCTCTCAATAACTGCATTGTTCCACCAACAACAGGTAGCACATGACATATCAATCTTCTGTTTCTTTATCCTGCTGTAAAAGCAAATGGAAGTGACTTATGTCATTAGCCACAACACACAAGTCATACAAGCTGGAGCAGGTTAAATATGATCCATATTCCCTCTGGTCCCCTGTCATCTCTCTTCCACTGGGATGCCAACCACACAGCTAGAGTCCAGTTACTAGCATTAGCAGAGTGAAAAAATAGTTTGACATTTTGGGAAATACACTCATTTCCTTTCAAGATGACAGCAATGGTACCACTCTCTCATCTTTCTGTCAAGTATGCTACAGGCAGGAGGTGGTTAGCTTAGCTTAGCATAAAGACTGGGAATATGGGGAAACAGCTACTTTGGCTCTGTCTAAGGCCTCCTGTCCACCAAAGTGTTTTTCTTACTCAGCTCAGGCACTCAGTAAGAAACACCCAGCTGGAAGTGTTTGAGAACGCTTTGGAGGCACAGCATTTTTTTTAGCCGAGATGCTTTGGTTGCGTCTGGTGCTATAATACAGAATATCCATGAAAGTAAACATGTTGGCACAAGGTAGAGTACTTGCTGTGGATGTGGGGAAGGCTGAAGCATGCAGGGAGAGAGGATGGACCTGCCAGTCTGTGTGGGTTCATGACGGGAAACAGACATTTTTATACATAGTTTATTAACAGATTTCTCTTCCATTGGTGTTCTTCAGCACTTGTACATGTAAGATGTCACAGTTTGTCTTTGCAGTATTTGTCCTTCCTCCACTGTGACTGAACAGCTGAAGTGACAGTGACGAGTGCTGCGTTTTACCCAAAGTTGAACATGTTTCAACTCTCAGCGCTCAGAAAAATCTGCTCAACCAGCAGTGCTAAGCACAGAATTGACACCCAGCGTCTCGTCATGCTGCTGGTGTTTGTAGCACAGCAAAGAATTTAAAAAATACATTGCCCCCAAAAAAAAATGCTTTGGTGGACACAGCACCTAAAGGTAACAAAATCTGCATACTAGCACAAAAACAACAACTTCCTAGAGTCTCACAGTGATTAAGACAGTTGCTGCACTGGCCAAGAAATAGACTAACCTTGAGTAAATGCTATTTTTAACACTTGCTGTTAAGATTAAACAAATGAAATGTAATGTGTCAATTAGTGAGCTTTTTAGGTGCTGATATGTTAATTATGTTACCTTTGAAAAGAGCCAGGCTAGCAGTTTCTCCTTATTTCTGGTATGCTAAGCTAAGATAAGTGGCTGCTGGCAGTCGATTCATATTTGGAATGGAAAAAACATCAGAGCAACATCAATCGTCTCATCTAACTCTTGGTGAGAATGAATGTATTTTGCCGAAAATGTCAGATTTTTTTTTTTTTTTGTCCACTAGATCAGTGGTTCTCTACCTTTTTCCTGACAGAGACCCCTAAACTCATGTCCATCAGGTCACAGACTTCCATGTGATAAGATGTGATGCTTCAGAGACCTCCATCTGAAAAGATTTTGGTTACTGAAAATGATTAAGACCAGAACTCTATAGTTGACAGCTACAGTTGATGAGATAACCATGAATGAAATGAAACCTGTGATGAGAAGAGTCACTCTTATGACTGTTACTCACACTGGGCTCACTTCTATAGTGAATTTAATAGTCACCCTGGGGGTCCAGAAAAACCCTGGACCCCTGGTTAAGAACCACTGTGCTAGAATAAAGTGTATCCAATCAGAAACATGGCAGTATTGTTTATAAAGGGTACTCACTGTATGTTAATTTCTCTATGCACACAGTTTTTGTCTTCTTATGTTTCATAAAGTGACTTGTTGTGAGCCATTTTAAGTTGCACTTTTTAAACATGCATACTAGCATACATTAGGTATGTAGGTTCAAAGACTGTGTTGTATTAATGTTTGTGATCTTGTATATAATGTTATTTATAATGCACCTTGATCCCAGAGAAATGCTCTCTCATTCTGCCTTGCACAGACATGTGTGGTATAATGACAATAAACGTGATTTCTTGATTGATTTATTAGTGTAACTCGTTCATTGTTCTCTAAAACTGAGCCTCAAACTGAGTTTAATTAGACTGGATTATTCATTAACGTACTGGACCCTAGGTGGTCTTTACACTATACAAGGCAATTGTAAAACGAGGGAAAGAAACATCACTAAAATGTGTCTTTTCTGATAAATGTCCAAATCCTTAAAAAGGATGTTCTTGCTGTGAGCTCACAGCCTTCCTGGCTGGAATTTTGAGGAATCTGCTGCTCTTTGTTTGTGTGCAGCATCAGGTATGAGTGTGTTAAAAGGACTTTACAGGGGCCTTTATCCTCTAGTCACTGTGGCTTCAGGATGACAATGGCTGGAAACCCTGTGGGCTTTGAATACCAGGACAAATGGTGCACTGCAGGCTGGAATGTTGAGGGAAAAAAGATTAACAATAGTGGTAAAATAAAGTAGTGCAAACAGTGTATGTAAAGGCTCAGCATTGAATGCCACTCTCAGTATGTAAGGTTTTGGTATTTCAAACTCAAACTTATAGGTGTAGTTTTGTTCTACACTGGAGAAAATTTTACTTCTATGAGCCTGAGTGCCAGAGAGAGTTAAGCACCATCCCCACCACCCCTACTCCTCTAAATAAGGCCTTAATGAGACTTTGGATTCAGTTCAGTGGAAGGGACATATGTTCCTTTGGGCCAGATGAACTGGAAGCCTGGTGACAGCTGGATTCAGACCAGGTAACCTGCCTTTGATATTAGCATACCCTTTCCTCTGCAGGTACCTGGCCTTGGCAGACATCGTGAAGCCAATCAGATGGAAGAACAGCCTTTACCTTTGTCTGATCCCCTGCCAGGACACCTTCTGCAACTTTCCCAGGGTCAGAGCAGACACAGGATGATCATGCATTCATCCTTGCCACACATCACATTGGTTGTGCAGGAATGATGGAGTTAATATAGCTCCAGATGAAAAGTGATTTGTGAAGAGGCCTCCAGTACATGATGTCATTTTGAGAGACAGGTCGTGATCTGTTGCTCTTCTTCTGGCTTAATCCTCTTGACTACATTTGTTTAAATTTTTCTTGTTCATTTTTTTTATTACATGATGGGAAATATCCCTTGAGCAACATGATTTACTCGTGCTCATTCAGTAGAAGCAACAGTCTTCCCTTTGGGGTTGCACTCCATTATAAATTGCGAAAAGGCCTAAGTTTTTCTAATGAGAAACAGCTGTTGTCTAAGCTACCTCAGTCACAGGAATAGGAAAAATAGAACTTTGGCAACTTTCAACCACCTGCCTGAACATACACTCTTTTCAGCTACAAGCAGCTTGCAGAGATGAACACAGAAAAGTGCACTGCATGACAGCAAAGTCAGACTAATACATATTAGATACTGAGTTTCACTGTGACGCCCTTTTTCCTTCCTATAACATGTTCATGTTTTCCACACTGTATTCTCTGTGTGTGAGAGTTTAATGGATTGTCCATTTTAATTTCACTGACTTGCCTGCAATGGTTTCCAAGTGGCAGTTTTCCTTTAGCATGTTGATGTTGAGACATTTCCAAAGCAAACTTTCCAGTCATTAATTCCGTTGCCATGTTTTGTGTGAGGGATTGCCAGTCCAACCACCTCTGTATGTGTTATGCTGTAATTAAAGAAGTGTTTGAACCCATTCTGATGAGGAAAAGTGTTTGGATACACAGGAGCGGAGATGAGGCATGGCAATCACAGCTGAAGAAAGAATTACATTCTTTGACATAGCATGTTCTCCACACTCACTCTGCTGCCAAGTTAAAAGCATTTCTGAGAGCATGATTAAAGTTTGCTTATAGAACAACATTTGAGCTCAGCGTGTGCATGTCTTTGAGCAGAGAGTCCCTCTGTCAAGACACATGATGAAGCAAGGCTGGAATGCTATTGTTTTACAGGAATGCTCTTTCCTTGCAGTTGCCATTTGACTCAGAAATGGGGACAAGTTGCTATTTCTGGTGGTGTAAGACTTCAAGTCATTGTACCCAGCTACAATGAGCACATTTCCCTCTGAAGGTGACACGTCATAGAGGTTGGTGGCAAGCAATAACCTGGTGTCCTAGGATATGCAAGGCTGGGACTCAGTAGAAAGCACTGATGTCAGTTCTAAGTGAAACTCCACAGCCACAGAGGAGTTATCACACTGGCTGATATTATTGGTAAAGGACTAGTTTGACTTTTTGGGAATTACGCTTATTTGCTTTCGTGGCAGGAGCTAGATGAGAAGCTTGATACCCCTACGATAACTGCCTGTCAAATATGAAGCTACAACCCAAAGACGACTTAGCTTAGCATAGCATAGAGACTGGAAACCAGGCCAACAGGAAGTGAACCAGACTTCAAAGCCAATTTGGCATACTGGCCAAAGTGTGTAACTATAACTTCTGAGTTCATTCACATAATGTCATTGGGCCCAAAAGAGTTTTTACTATAGGCTTACACTGGGAAAGAGAAGTCTGTAAATCAGTGGATACATTATTTTTTGAGTGTCACAACCCTTGTGAAATTACCTATTTCACCCTCTGGATTCAATCCATTAAGTGTGATAACATTTTGAAAGTCTTAAGCCTTTGTTGATCCAAGACAATTTAATGATTTTTATCCCCATTCAGGTTAACAGAGGGCTAAAGTGGAAGTTAGCTGCTCGGCCAGTGGAATACAGCAGCTTGGTTCACAAAGTTTTTAGTGTGCTTGCTCTATGGACCCCATGATATGGAAGATCTGGGTAATTTCACAAGATATACCTTTCTGGGTTCTTGCACCATTGTGCAACATTCACTTTCAGATATGCCAGGGGCCCACCTCTAATGCTGTATCCAGTTCTTTATGAATCCATGTTGGAGACAGATGATCAACTAGCTTGACTCTGTCATAACAGAATTCATCTATCGGCCCCTCTATGGTTTTCTAATTAACAATCGGTTAACAGTTTCATATAGAAAGAGAAGTGTAAAAATGGCATGCGGTCTTAAAAGGACGTGGCCAACGTAGACCGCAAAAATCACGTCCTTCGAAGGCTACCACCCTTAATTGAGACACAGCTAATTTATGGTTTTACAAGGCAGGAAGGAAGTACAACTGGCATAATCCCCTCATTCAACCACAACTTGTTATTATCACACTTCAGTTTTTGTATTGATTAAAGAAAAAGATACATTGTGCTATTTAGTGAGCTGTGTCACCTTTGGATATTACCTGGCTAACTTTTTCTTCCTGTTTTACATCTTTACACTTAGATCATTTAAGCTAAATTAAGCTAATCAGCTGCTGGCTGTAGCTTTAAACTAGCTAGCTTTAACAAACAAACATAAGAGTGGTGTGGATCTTATTTAATCCAGACATCAAGGCAGTGATTACCATAGTTCCCAAAATGTTGAACTATTCCCTTATTATGTTATCATTTTTAAAATGAAACTTTCAGTGACAGTCTCAATGACATACACCAGATGCCAGTGACAGGGCCACACACTTCCACTTCCATAACTTATCAGAAACATTAAAGGGGAACTTTGTCCTTTTTCAAAACTCATACATGTTATCCCTATGGTCTAAGACAGCCCAACAATATAAGTCAAATTCCAAGAAATGGTAAAATTCAAATTTGCCATCAAATATAGAACTTCTCCACAGACAATGAATTGGGATGACACTGAGAGCACCCAGGGGAATGTTCTGAGTATATGGGGACATTTTCTGTTTCAGAACTGAGAATACTACAACAGAATAAAGCTTATTGGGGTATAAAAAAAACAACAGACACTCTGTGGGTCCACATCAGGCTCCCATTTATTGACTACAGAGGAGCTCCAGACACTTCATGACATCATACGTTTAACACGTCTTTGGTTGCTGGCTTGAAGAGAGTAGCTCATGTTCACAAATATTGATTGAACTTTCCTAGGCCATGGAAATAACATGTTGGAATTCTTAATTTAGGTGTTCCCCTTTAAGCAGCCACTGCAAACACTGAGACAAACAATGAGCTCACTTCCTCTCTGGGTTAAAAAAAAAAAGTTGCTTGTGGTTTATTTGAATAAATGTATGTTATGCATGCAAATCAATTTAACGCTTGGAAAAAATATTATCCTCCAACAGAAGCAAACCATATTTAGCTCCCTAACCAATACAGACCTGGTCCAATCCTGTCATGTGCAACTCCAAGAGGCTAATTCTGAGTAAACAGGAGAGGGAAATCATTGTTTGTTCCCGTGAAATTGGTTATATTTTCTTTGGAGCAATTCACAGACAAGTTCCTGGCTTGAGACCACAATACAAAGCAGTGTGGATACAGACAGAGCAGAAAGCAAGAGAGGTTGTCCATACAAAGGAGGCAGTGAAGAGGCTTTTCCAGGTGAAGATGTTTGCACTGAATAATTAAATTTACAGGACTGTGTATTCACAAGGTTCGTGGCAATCTTACATTTCAAAATAGTTTTTTTGCGCACATCCAATCCTGTGGCTTTCATCTGAAATCAGATCTCCTTTTCTGCCTGAAAATGTAACATGTTGTATTCACACATCCTTTTCAGACGGGACTTGGAGATGGTATTTTCTTTCATTTCCTCGTGACACTGGCTTTGTCTGCCTTTGCGCAGGCTTGACGTGTGGAATGTATTGTGTGACATTTGCAGTTTTCCATGGCTTATTGCTTTCTCATTATGGTATGAAGGTTCTCTAGTGTTGGCCTGCCGTCTGCAGCCGTGGTGGTCCTCTTAGCTGGAGACGTGCCGTGTCCTCGCTATTGTCAACCACAATCTCTACCCTTTTACCCAGAGACATGGCACCTCTACCTCTTAACAGGCTACGCGTCACACACTCCCACTAATCTCTATGCATGATTCCCCCAGAGAGGGTTCACAGCCATCTTTGTTCTTCCCAATGCTACCTCTCGAGAGCAAGAGGCTCCGTGCATTCCAGCAGCGGCTGGTCATTGAGTCGTTTCCATTGAGGCAGGAGAGCATGGGTCCAGCTCTGTCTCTGGACTGATGGATGGCCTGTCTGACTTTATCTGAGCAGGACGGACGCTGCGTTGGCTGGGGCCCAGAGATTGTCACTCCTGACTGCTTTATCAGAGCCTGACTTATAGAGCTGTCATCCTGTTAGAGCAAGGTTCCCAGGCACCTCGTCCAGCCGTTCCCCCCTCCTGTCTGTCATGTTGCCATCCAGGGACCTTGGTCTGCCTGCCTGCCTGCTTGACTGGCCAGACGCCTGCCTCACACCCACCCAGGGACAGATACATTAACAAACTTGTCTTGATTCATCAGCTCCACCCTTGAGTGTTAGGCAGCCTGTTGTAAGAGCCTCTCTTTTGCCAAGTGGTATTAACTCCAGATGAGGTGTGGATGTTCTTATTTTAGATATAGACAGGCCTTAAGCGTGGATAAATGACGTCTCTGATGCAATTTCACAAGACATCCACTCATGGCGTCTCTTCCTCATCTTGTAGGCTCAAGAAACATGATTTTCAAACACTTTTTTAATAGCACTGCTGATATGTTTCTTTATCTAGTGTTCACACTTCAAACCCTAAATGAAAAAAAGGAAAAAGATGGCAATTTCTCAAACATCGTCTCAAAGGCTGAGCCCATGTTTGAGCTTGCCATGAAACCACAGTGGAGTTCCTTCCTTATTCTCACTTTGATGAGCCATTGGAGAGCTTGGGGGGAAGCCAAGTGAAGTCTGGGGCCTCTTGCACATTCTGATGTTTTGTTTCAAACAGAGCAGCTTTTGTTCAACTGTCAGAAAAGGAGCGCTTCACAGTGTGTCAGAGTGTGTTTAGTAACCACAAACACGCGGCATGTGCTCATTTATTTTATTTTTATATAGACACAGTTAGACGTGTGTTTCATACTGTTTCCATGGGTATCATCAATCAAGAAATTATGGGATTTTGAGTGTGTATGTGTCTGTCTGTATTTAATAAGCATCATTAAATTAAAAGGGTTAACCTCAGGATGGCTTTTAGGATGTGCCAGAGGTTCAAAGATCAGACAGAGATTATCATCACCAGATCTCACCTCTGACTCCTCTCTCAGTCAATAAAATACAACACCCTGTGGGGTAACACTTTAAAGATGGATCCGTGAACAAACTATGATTTAATTAATCTATTTTCAAGATTGTGTCTCCTCAACCTAAACCAGGCTTAGCCATATAATTAGATTAAAGAAGCTAAACTGCATGTGTCTATCAAACTGCATGTGTCTATCATGTTAGCAGCGTGGCTTAGGGGACTGCAATGACAGTGGATTGTTTGGTCCATCACTTTGGTCCAGACTGAACCCACTAACCCTTAACAGTAATTAAATGTCTTGTAACAGACTGACATTGTCTTTGGAAGATGATTACAAATGACTCTCTCTTGACTTCTCATACCACCACCCTGAGGTTGATATTTGTGGTTTTCCATGGAATACCTCATGTTTGTTTGGTACACAAATTCATGTCTCCCTCAGGATGAATTGCAATAACTTTGCTGAACCCCAGACAATAACATAATTAGGTAATTTTTAAAATTCGTCCAATACCGATGTATTCTCTAAAAACGGTTCATATGATATCCACAACAAATGCATGCACAACAGTTTGTATGGTATCCTACGAATTAGCGGCCCACGAATTACGTTACTTCCTTAACATACAGCTACGTAATTTATGTCAAGTTACGGAGGTTTGGTTTAGGCAATAAAAGTTACTGTGGTTAGGTTTAACATGGTTGAGTGTCTTTAGGTTTAGGCAAGTAATGTTACTAAGGTTAGGTTTAGGAAAAGAAAGATGTTGAGGATGTACCTTTAAATGACTCAAAGTTCACATAGATCCGAATACGCGACTCAAAGGGAAAGTCCAGGGCGAAAATATTTTTTTTTGTGGCCCATCCACCACCCTAACCTGACTCCTTCCAAGCACTCAGGACTGCTTTTTTGTTTACTGCCATCAGCACATTGGTCACCTGATAGCAGCCTCTGTGGGATAAGTACAACTTTGGGTTCATTGCTTTTCGTAAGAAAAGCATACATAACATTTGTGGGAACAGAATGCCAATGCATAACTCCAGTGACCGCTCTGTGTATTCTGTATTACTGCAGTGGCAAGTCACAGTGTATGCTGCTGCCAGCTGAAAGTGACAGCATGTAGACATTATGACTATCAAAATAAAAGTGTTCCATGGTTAAAAACAATTCCTCCTACTAAGCATAGAGCTGCCAGTGTTTGGGTTAACAACCATATTAATTGGTGATTTTCAGCTGAATTCATACATGGTTACTCATAATATCCGTGAATGGTTGGCATACATAATAAACAGAACTAGGCTTATGTGTTCAGAATTGATTATAGTAAAACTGACTGAGGCTTTTACGAGGACACCTACATGTTCTGTTTGTGTTTAGCTGCTGTCACTGGGAGAAACCACGACGCATTTGGCTGAGTCACCAGTTAATGCGGTCAATCATTAACTCATTAATCTTGACTGTAACATTAGCCCACTAACATTAGCTACCTTAGCTAAGGGGTGTTAATGTAGCTGAAGTTACTTGTTTCACGATCAGTTTGACATCAGTTTAGAAGTTTACCATAACTGTTGGCGCAGCTGAGAACTGCACAGTTTCTTCCCCAGGTTGTCAAAAGTGACGTGGGAAATGTCCAAAATTGTATAGGCTTCTTCTTAGGGAAGCTTGCATTCAAAAGTGCGAGTAATCCATGGAAATGCCACCATAGCAATGGCAAATTAATTCCAGCACTTCGATTTTGTCTCTACTTTCGGATTTGTCTATACTTTGGTTTTTGGCCCAAAACCTGCAAAACTAATGAGTCCTCTCAGCTAGGTAAAAAGGTAAAACTAAAACATTAGCATGTTAGCATGCTGTCATTAGCAGTTAGCTCAAAACACTATTGTGACTGAGAACAGCCTCATAGAGCTGCTAGTGTGGCTGTAGGTGGTCATGCCAAGTTCACACTGGACACGAGGTAGTGCAGAAACGCATCAGTTTTTGATGGAGCACTGCCTGCTTCCTTTTGATGTCCATGTGCCCACACTGCACATACAACATTGCATTCACAACTTCCCACAGTTAACTAATAAAGTAGTGTCCATAGCATGTACGATAGTTTGCTAACACTCCCACAATCTATTATGTCGCATTGTGAAGACACAATAAAGACAGTTGCATGATGCTTCACCTGTTAGCAATGGAGCAAAATGATGATAACTGTGAAGTGTTTGAAAATCTCTCATCATAATATACTTACTGTTGTGGGCCTATTAAATATGGAGTTGTGAATGAGTGAATGAAAGAGTGATTCTGGACACAGCAGTTGTCTTGTTTTTATCCGGATGTGTGAAGAATAAGGGTAAAAAACACAGCTTTGTCTTTCATAGTGCTGTTTTCCTGGGAGACCGCAGCTCAGCAATCGTTAGTACTTTGCAGTAATGCTGATTGTGACCATCAAAACTGAGACAACAGGGACTCGTTAAGACCACTCAGCATTTTTCATCCAGATGTCAGCTCATAAGAGCGCAGTCAGAATCATTTCCACAAGAGGCTTCCATGTTAAGAGAACAAATAGTGACTGCAGGTTGTTTGAGAGTGTTTGTGCCTGGTGAAGTGTAATCGGAAAGACAGACATTTTTTTGCTACAGATTTTTGAAGTATGAATGAGTATGTGTGGGTGGGGGATATGAAAAGTGTAACCCCCCCCCCAATATTTGTGATGATCATTAATCTAATGCTTCCAAAAGCTGAAAGAAAGCTAATTTACTCTCCTTAATAGTCAGTGTTTAACCCATTCCAGAACACCCTGGATGGTCACTGATCCCCCTGTTTAATACTGTTTTACATCTACATGTCAACTACCAACAGTGAACACAGCATCTGTGAGCGTGGCTTGCAAAAGCTTGCCAATGTTTTTGGACATTTTGTATTCTCTGCGCACCCTGCACAGTTGACTAGGTCTGCTACACAGGTGAAAAAAAAGTCAATGAGTTTCACTTTGTCACTTGCCTTTTGACCAGCCAGGTTATCATTGTGCTACTAGTCAAACACATTTGCTCGTGAGTGTACATTGTCTGTGGTGGAAGGGCCTTATAACACTGTATCCTATGTGTGTTCTGTTTTTTACTAAATATCCATCTTGTCTTACTATATAATGACAAAAACTCTGTCTGTGTGTCTGTTCCATGTTTTTCTCCTCACTGACTTAGTCAGTCCATGTGAAATTTGGCACAGTGGTAGAGGGTCATGGGAGGATGCAAATGAAGCAATATTACATCAATTGGCCAAAGGGGGGCGCTATAGCAACCGATTGAAATTGCAAACTTTGAATGGGCATATCTCATGCCCCGTATGTGGTAGAGACATGAAACTTTGCACAGAGATGCCTCTCCTCATGAGGAACACACATTCCTTCCTAGGAAGTTTGACTGATCTGCATGAAACTGGGTGAACATAACCTAGGGACCAATATCTAAAGTTCCCTCTTGGCAAAAGTTGGAAGACTTACTAAAACTGGGCTTCTATAAGGCAATGAATATTGCAGAGGGCGTGGCTCATCACATAAAGGTGTATAACATCTCAAGGGTTTCACCGAT
Organism: Epinephelus fuscoguttatus; assembly: GCF_011397635.1. Classification (NCBI taxonomy): domain Eukaryota; kingdom Metazoa; phylum Chordata; class Actinopteri; order Perciformes; family Serranidae; genus Epinephelus; species Epinephelus fuscoguttatus. The sequence continues at coordinate 43,517,038 of NC_064752.1, forward strand.
CACCACGCAACTTTGTAGGCATATGACCACACATAATCTGAGGGGACCCCTCCATTATTGGCCCCATCAAACAAAATGGGGGCGCTAGAGAGCTAATTTCTTATCTAGGTCGAACCGCCATATCGATATTTACTAAACTTGGTAGATGTAGAACAGGACACCTCAAGGTGACTGGAGAAATTTAACTCTAATTGGCAACTGGGTGGCGCTATAACAACAGAAAAATGGCTAAAATGCGACCGATCGCTGTGGCTGCAATCGTACTATCAAATTCACAAAAACTCTGTCTGAATACATTGCTCTTCTTAATGGGTTCAGTTGACTATTTAATCTGCAACTTCCTATGACCTGTATCCCAAACACACACCATGTGAAACTGTATGTGGGCAACTGTGCACTCAGTGGGTATGGACTAGTATAAATAAATATACATACTCACCGGCCACTTCATTAGGTACATTTATACAAGCTAATGTGATCCAATACAACAACTTTGCCATAAATTCTGCCATTCCAAAAAAAAAGTTCAGTTTTGTCAAAAAGTATTAAAGATCCAATGTGTAAGATTTAGGGGGATATATATGACAGAAATGGTGCATAATAACAATGTAATAATAGTGATGACACTCAAAAAACATAGTTCAAATTATTGTGTTTTTGTTACCTTAGAATGAGCTGTATATGGAGTGGGTCCTCTTCCACAGAGTTCGCCATATTGTTTCTGTAGTAGCCCAGAATGGACAAACCAAACATCTTTGCTGCTGCTCTTCCTGCCTTAGGCTTATCATGTAGGTGCATGGAAGGGCAGGGAGGTTTGCTCTCTCTGCCTCAGGCTTTCCTCATTTGGACATGGAAGGACAGACAGGTGTGCTGTCTCTGCTTTATGACTTTCCACACAGGCATGTAGGCATATGGAAAGGCGGAGAGGTGTGCTCTCTTTGCCATATGCTTTCCACGTAGGCCCGTGGATGAGTCTTCCTGCGTAGGCCCGCTTTCTGCGTATGCCCGAGGAAAGGCAGAGAGGCCTCAGGTCAGAGCCATACTGCAAATTTAATAATACAAATGGAAATAAAGTTTTCAAGAAAAGACAAAGACAGGAGGGCTGCGGCATTCACAAAGGTAAAAGGTGTTAAAAACTGCAGGTGCTCTTTGGTCCTTGGCGAGGAAGCATAATGAGGAAAAAGAAGAAAATGCGATCCAAGGCACTCTGGCAATTAAAAAGCTTTATTAAAGAGGCTAGTTCATGGAGAACAGATAAAAAGTTACCTACATGTTTCGGCCTCAGTCGGCCTTCGTCAGGGCAAATAGGATAAGAACAAGTAACAGGACATGTATATATATACATAGGTGAAGATCATTACATGGATCAGCCACACCTGTGGCACTAATAAAGCTCTGGAAAAACCCCATAGAGTAGATCCTGAAGAAAGGATGAGAAACAAATTAGCAAAACCAGTAGATGGCAGTACAGAAGACAAAAAGGTAAATGAATACATAAGTACATAAGTAAACAAACGCCTGTAAGGAAGAGCATACAACTAGCTCAGTAAGTAAGGTTTGTTTTCCCAACCGGGAGGCCAGGGTTCAAATCCCAGTAAGAACACCATATACGCACATACTTACACATCACAGAAACGACACAGAATCCACTGAGTCATTCAAGCCTGGGGATGTCAAAGCTCTAAGTGTGGAAATCCACCGACTCTCCTTTTGGTTGAGGACTTTCTCTCTATCCCCTCTGCGGGCTGTTAAAGGGATGTGATCAATGCCAGAAGCTGTAAAAGACACAGATCTGCCATTATGCATCTCGTGGAAGTGTTTAACTATAGCATAATCAAGATCAAGATATCACACGAGAGGGAGTGATGTTGTACTGTGAGGCCTGCGGCCTCGTGCCTACGACCGAATCACAGCCGTGACGATATCACAGTACATCGGATGACCATATTTTGATTTCCAAAAAAGAGGACGCTCGGCCCGGCCATGAGATAGTCTATTTAAATGGTACTCGCAGCTTACTCAAAGATGCCTTATCATTTTAATATATTTAAAATTTATATGTATGGATAGAAAATTCAGTTATATCACAAAATAATATCTCTCAAAGACAGAAATTCAGATAGGCCCCAATAGGGGACACATACACACACTAGAGTGTGGCGATCCGAGCCCGACAGTACCCGACAGGTCGGGCCGGGTTTGGTCAAAAATGTAGCTATAAATTGTATTTGGGCTCGGGTCGGATTCGGTCAGCTTTCAGTGAAAATGTAGTGTAAAAATAAATAAAATCCTATTGTCTGTCCTGTTTATTGCTTGGGCACTGTTATTTACGTGACAACACCTGAACATAACACACACAGACACACATTGGCTGTTTGTTTCTACCTCTCTCCTCGCTGGAAGTCTCGGACCTCCAGCCACCCGCCTCCACCTTGATTAAACGCTGAAAATAAAAAAAAAAGAGGGAGACAGGTTTTTCCTATTTTATCTTATTTTGTTTTATGTCTCCCTCTCCTCTCGCTAGAAGCGTCGGACCTCCCGCCTCCCGCTCCCGTCTCAAACACGGGCTGAGCACCCACGGTGCACGCCCGGCCTGTTAAATAGCCTGTAACCACTGTGTGACACAAACTCAGTGCTTTGGTCATTAAATAATGTCGGGCACTGTTTGGGTTCGGACAGAAATATGCGGCCGTGCCGCACTCTAACACACACACACAAACACACACACACAAACACACGGAAAACCGGACATTATCATCAGTTTATAAAAACCCCCCAGACGCCCCAGACGGGACGTGAAAAGTGGACATGTCCGGGCAAAAGAGGACGTTTGGTCAGCCTAAAAGTACAACATCACGAGCTCGAGTGTGATATTGCTTTTATACAACAGTTCAACAGTTAAATAAGCAAGGCTGATTAAGAAATGTTGAAAAATGAGGACAAAATAGATAATTTAAGCATTTTATTTGTCTTCCGCCAACAAAAATAGTTCCCTTAGGACTCCGCTGTCACCGTTGCTATGTAACGCAGACATGGTGCACCAGGCAATTACTCTTTATACACATTTATCAGCACATTTCCATTAATTGTGCAGCCGGTGAAATAAGTCTCTGGTGACTGCATGGTGGACCGTGGCTTCACAGGCACAGCCGACTCTGCCTTCTGATCTGACAGTATGTTGCTTTTCTCCAAGTCATTGAGCTCCGCTGATGAGCTGTTGTATAAAGAATATATATAACGTGCGTGGTTTTACAATTAATAAAGTGGTTATTTGTGAAAATCTTCTTAGAAATAGGATGTGTAAAACCTCTAGATTTAACCACTACACCTGTATCGCATTGCTTACAGTGACCACATGGGAAGGTGCCATGGGGCACCTTAGGCAGCCTTCTAAGTGGTTCCTTCACAGCAGGAAGGTAGCTTCGGTTAAGTCTATCTCCCAAAGTAGGTGCTCTCTGGAACGTAAACACAGGGGGGTCTGGGAAAACAGAATGTAATAAAGAACGTAAAGAAATAAAGTTTTCTTTGACAAAAGTGTTCCTGACTGAATTGATGTAAAGTTATGGAGGTTAGGTTTAGGAAAAGAAACATTGTGAAACACTGGACTGCTTGGGTCTGCTTCCTTCTTTACTCATGTCAGCTCACTGGTTATGTGATCCCAGCCTTCCAAAATACATGGGTTACATACAAATTGCTGGCTCATTACATGGTGCATTACTTTTCATAGGAAAACACACTAACAGTGCATAGCATAAGAAATAGATGCCACTAAATCCCACACACCAAACCATTAAAGTTTATTATTGAGGTTGTTCTGCAGTGGTGTGTTGAACTGGAATGCATTATACTGAGAGGTGTTCCTATTATGTTGTCCACCCCATGGACATACATGAGAGTTGATGAATGTTAGAAATGCCTTTATATATATATATATATATATATATATATATATATATATATATACATATATATGTGTTGTATCTAGCTATCTGTCTGACCATTCCCTAAAATGTGCCAGACTGACAGTGTGTTGCAGCTTAATCAACTGCCGCAATCTAACTTGATGTGTGAACATCTGACAGTATTAATACAAAAATTGCTTCTCATGCTCATGTCCAGTCCTGTTTGACTATGTGGGCCACTGGGCCATTACGTTATCATGCATTTATAGATACACTATGACCCTTCCCTTAAATTTGATATACAACACTAGATTGGATTTTGAACATCAGCAATCAAATATACCGGCAGGACTCCAGTAATAAACTGAGAATGGGGCCCAGAACAGGGCCAGTGTGTCAGCCAGAGTCATTCCAGGCAAGCTGGAGTCTTTCCTGTAGCCCCCTCCACAGCTCTGCTTTCCATCTAACCTGGATCATATGCCTTTAATAGTGTGTAATCTCTTAAGGGCTGAGATTTATGTCCTCCCCCTCTAGAGTCGGGGCCAGGGATATTTGGGAAGAGTGAGCAAAGGCTCCTGTGGGAAGGAATGATCAACCTTCTGTAAATTTGTGTGAGAAACACTCCAAACAAAGCTCTTTTCATCCTGCATGACTGCTATACAAAAATACTGTATTTAGGAAAGTGATCAAATTTTTCATCATTCCTTTCCTATTTGTTGTACTACTCCAGACCTTCAGATTAAAAATATCACTGAGCAGGTAAAAAAAAAAAAAAAAGGTAACAGATGTAGACAGCTTGGCCAGGCCATGAGTCTACAGTTTATATAACCATAGCTGTATTGCACCAGTTTGTTCCCTGTAATTGTTGCTGTGATGACTCTGTGAAACTTGGTATTGTGTTAGATGATGGAATTTGTTTGGAGACAATACACATTTGTTGAACTTATGAAAGAGAAATACACCCCGCTGATGTATGACATCTCTCTTCTGTGGGTCGATATTGCTCATAATTTTGATCGACTGGCTAGTTTCTCAATAAGCTGCTGTGTCACTGCTGCCTCAGGGCGCACAGGACATATTAGCTCTGGGAAATCAAGAACAAATGTAAGGCAAGTGAAGAGTAAAAAATCCTTTAATAACTTATTTATTGATATGGGGCATATGGTATTAATTTGCCCTCAGAAACTGCACTTAAATTTCAGTTATAGTCAGATTAGTTTTTGAAAAATGTAACTTACATAAGAAGAAGACTAAAAGTCAAAGGCCTTGCTAGTTCTGTAAGGCTGTACTGTCAAGCTAGGCTCAGCTTTGGTAGAACAAATGAAGCACTTAAAAAACTAATCCAAGCCAGCCTGTTGAGCCAGGAGAATGTTACTTGTAATGTCCGTCGACAGCACATATTATTCACTGCAGGCCCATTTCTTGACCTGCAACATTAACTAGGATGTTCTTAGCATCAACCTGTCCTTACATTTTTTTCCCCTGTGAAATCCTAGACTTTCCTTATTATAGCTAATACATAAATCAAAGATTGTTTTTATCTTGTGAAAGCAACACAGTCCTGATGAGCTAAAAGGTTACTGGATTAATGGTATGGGCAAAGTACTTATAAGGCTGCAATGCCTTTGATGTCTCACCTAATGCAAACGTCATGATGAGGGACACACATGTATCACCTTGAGGTGATGAGTTTTTGGCTGAAATATAGGAGCCACACATGAAAGTAGCTACGTTAAAATTAATTTACCTTACCTCATTCTGCTGCTAAGGTCAAGCTTTTAAGTATCTGCATGTCCATCCATCCAGTTTCATGTGCTTATCCGGGGCTGAGTCGTAGGGGGTCTGCATGTGTTCTAAGGTAAGGTAAGAAACTGTGAAGATGATGTTATTTTTTACTGTTTTACACTGCCTTACACTAAGGGCTGGGTATCCGTACCTGATACTTTTCAGGTATTTACCAAAAATGCTCCAGTGCCAAGAATCAAAACATTTCCAGTCAAAAGATACCTGCATTTGATCCTTTTTACACCAGGGTCTGATCACGGACCGTCCTGACTCCTTGCTGGATCAGCAAACTGTCTGTTGCTGCCAACTCTGGAGCCATTTTCCTCGGTGAATGGTCAGTTCAACATCTGTTTGGTTAGCATGAGCTAACACAGAAGTAGTGGCTAACATCCATCACTGAGCCATTAAATAGTCCCAACAAACTGGCTATTGCTGCCATCTCAAGAGTCACTCTCCTAGACGAATGGTCTAGGAACGAATGGACGAAAGTTACCTAAACATAACCTCTATAACATTACGTTAATCATGTTACTTTAGGTAACATCATTCGTGGGGCACTAATTTGTAGGATATGATATAAATTGTTGTGTGTGCATTTTTGGAGGATATCATACGAACCGTTGTATGAGGATACGTTGTACCAAAATGTGGGCCAACCGGAAATACAGGCAGGGGAACAACATTTTCAAAATTGGGCCCCTCATCCAAACCCTATGGTGGGGGGGGTTTCCCCTTGCCAAAATTTAGTGTTACTTTGGAGCATTATTTGGTCCCCTTTCCGACAAGATAACATAACATGGGAGTATCAGATGGCACGTTAAGATGTGTTTTAATTATAAAATTATATTTATTTATTATGTAAATAAATGTATGTAAATATGCATATACCTTGTATGGCTGATGATTTAAGTAAACTGCTGCACTTGATCCCATTTAAGAGTCAACCACAGAGCTTTTCATGGGCCCCTATTGGCTTTGGGCCGGGGTCATCTGTATATAGGCCTGCCAAAACGGTAGCTACCATATATTTTTTTTAATGATACCCAGCCATACTCACAGTGAATCATCGTAAAGGTACGGTGCTGTCACTGGTACTTGATACAACAATTACAGAATAAATTCACGTTTGTCAACTGCACACTTAAAACTGAAATCTGAGTAGTAATCCACCATTTTTCCCAAATGTAACTGGGTATAATTACTGGTGATTATCTACAACCTCCAATAAAGTACACAGTAATGTGTCTTTCAGTGTATTTCTCGGTAATAATTCTTTGTGTTTAGGATTCATAAGTTTTCCACTGGACAGTTGTCACAAAGTTTCTATTGATCAGAAACACAAAGTTTTTTATTGAAATATTTTCTTTATCAAGCTGTGAGGGGTCAAAGTGTTCATCCCTTTGCCTGGGGCTCTTTCCTATGTTAAGGCTTAGTGGCTCTCTGCTGTCATTCAGCCAACAGAGACACAATATTGATTTTAATCAGAGCCAATGAGTCAACACAAAATCTCATATTTTTGTTTGCATCCCGTAATCCTTTTAGTGTGAAGAAATGGAAAATCAATATGTAGACGGTCCTTGCACTGGAATATCATGTGTAGTTTAATATTAACAAAAGATTTGAATTGAGATGTTATGATACAAAGGAATTGGCAGCCATGTAGGGGAGTGCTGGGGGGAATGTTTGACTCTCAATAGAGATTTTCATTTCATAATACATTATAATTATTCATCTTCTAACCGCTTCATCCTCTTGAGGGTCGCGGGGGGGCTGGAGCCTATCCCAGCTGACATTGGGCGAGAGGCAGGGTACACCCTGGACAGGTCACCAGACTATCGCAGGGCTGACACATAGAGACAAACAACCATTCACACTCACATTCACACCTATGGACAATTTAGAGTTATCAATTAACCTAGTCCCCAATCTGCATGTCTTTGGACTGTGGGAGGAAGCCGGAGTGCCCGGAGAGAACCCACGCTGACACAGGGAGAACATGCAAACTCTGCACAGAAGGGCTCCCACGCCCGGGATCGAACCGGCAACCCTCTTGCTGTGAGGCGACAGTGCTAACCACCACACCACCGTGCTGCCCACATTATAATTACCATCATTAATAATTAATTAATTAATAGTAATTAATAGTAAATGAATGGTTAATCAAACTTAAGTTAGTAGTTATTTTGCCCTTGACAAACAATGAATAGATGAAAAAAGTAATGCTATAAGTTATGGTATTTTAAGAGTTTAACATTATAACACTTATATCTTATATTAAGTATTTGTTAATGGTAAATAATTAGTGTATTAATCATCTATAAACTTATTTGGGTGCTATTAAAAAAATTGCTATGTGGTGATGGACCGGATAAATGAACTACATAGTAGTACATAGAGTTAGTATAATCATCAGTTGCAACTTTATAATAGCATCCAAGTAACATTTATAGAGAGCTTACAAACGAATTATTAACCATTACTAAACACTTAATATATAAAATATTATATAGTGTACAACAGTAAAAAAAATAAAATTCCATAAATTATAACATTGCTAGTAGTTATCAAACTATTCAACTATTAGCTAAAGTTTAGTTAACAGTTAATTTACCATTTATTAGTTATGATTATTATAAAGAGTTACCTTCATTTCTTTTATTGTGTCTTTTGTACGTCTTCAAAAAATTACAATTGTTTTTACTGAAATGGTGGAATATTTTTGTTTTTCGCAACAAGGAGCCAACCTTGTGGCATTTTTGTTCTGTAAACATTAATAATATTGTCATTTTGATGCTAGGAGATCTGTATAATGAGAATGCAGTCCTTGTTGTGAAGCGTAACAAGACACACACCACCTGTTTGTTCGCAGCATCTTGATGCTGTGGCTGCGTGTCTGTCCACAGATCTGACCCGCGTGACCTGCTGGAGCGCCCAGGCAGACAGTGCCACCCTCTGCCAAGGTGACCTGTCACCACAGGCTTTTACACAAGCCTGCCATGGGTCTTACGTTGCCCAGGGGAGCTGTAAAAGTGTTAACACCATGCTCACTCTGCACACTGGTATTAGAAAAAGGCCTGGTTACAGGAATAGCCACCTGTTCTCTTCTGGTCTGGGATGAGTGCCCCGAATGTCCCCAAGGACCCCTACTCTGACCACAGCCACCACAGTTACACACTGAGAGGAATGGCAAAGCACAACAAACACACCACTGTGGTCCACAATGTACCTCCATTTGTAGTTTGTCACTTGCAAAAAGTATTTCAGTGCAGTCAGACAGGCTTCCAACAGAAAACCATTTACATAAACCAAACAAAAGAGACCTCCTTTCTAAGTCAGCAGTGATAAAACCCATTATTTAAATTAAAAACTGAAGCATTTAAAGTTTACTTAAATTAACTTCTGCTGCAAAAGTTATCTGTGGCAGGAAAATACCTGAATGACTGGTGTCACCCTCCTCCTCCCCTCCACACTTACATAAACACACAAACGCGCTCATCATGTTTCATGTGGACAGCTGCGACAACATACAGATGTTGGCTGAACCTCCGGCCAGTGAAGCTCCAAGTTAATTGTTTCCATTTACTTTTCAAAATAAAGATGGCGAACTGTGTTTATTTTATGCATGATGGCTGATTGTAACGTTGCTAGCGTGTAATGTATATTTAGAAGACTGACTCGAGACTAAAGCAGGATTTCCTCAGCAGTCTTGTTATTTATTTTCTCAATCTCTTAAGTGTGTCATTACACTGTTTGTCAGATTCAATTATGGCTGTATCATTGGCTAATTGTTCCAGCTGTTTTTCCAGTTCAAAGCCATTCCCCAGTCTAATAAATAATTAATCTGTACTTAATTTTTCTGTCATCTCTGCTGTTTTCCATGTATGGAACTTTCTGGAAAGTATTACCAAGGAGGAAATGAAAACAAATGTTCTGAGCCACCACACCTTCTTTCCTGCTTTTTTAAAATTGTCAGCTTTTGACATTGTGCCTTTTTAAACTTGTAATCATGGGCAGGTGCTACACCCACTGGACTAGATCTAAACTATACCTGAAAGACTGGTGACAAATGATAGATATTTATCCTGTGTGTAGAAATCCTTTTAAGACAATCCAACCTTTTAATACTTACAATGTTCTGGCTTCAGAGCGGCACCTTTTCATTGTGTTCCTGTTCTGTGGTTTCAGTGTAAATCAAATGGATTTCAGGGCCTAGGTGTGAGGAAAGGGGTGCAGTCCATTTTAGATCCCATGGTCTGGGGCCAATGTCATCCTCACTGCAGCTGTTGGTGGAGGCCTTCCTTTATAGCCTATTACCTCACCATAACCGGGTTATGAAAATATCATCACTCTTTATGCATGTGCATAAGGACAGAGGGTGGCGCTTGACTCGGTGCTAAATCGAGAGTCGTGATGGATCCTCCTGGTCACCAGCAGCTCAGTGTGTCACTTCTAAGAGGTATAAAACTAACAAAGAAACAGCAGTGTACAGCAGTGAATTGTTGTGTACGCTATATGAAAGTCACAGAAGTCCAAAAAATGTGTTGTTTATGTCATTTTCAGTCAGGCATTACGAAAGAAAATGAAATAAGGCTAATTTGAAGGCTATTTGAAGTAATACTATATACATTTATATACATTTTTACTCTCAGACTGGTCATCCACAAAACGATTTGAGTCCGTTTCTTACCCGATTTTTGAGCCGCACGTCTAATTTTATAGTCAGACCACATTTCAGCTTTGTCGGGTGTGCAGTGTATGGGGGTGAGCAAGGACTGATCATAGTCCGATCAGCTGCTCCTAACCAGCTGTTGGATGTTCAAGTGAATTTCTGACATGTCAAAAATTTGGTCGGCGGCTATCTCCCACAGTTGAAGCAGAGCCATGAATTGATTTCCCAAGGTCAGTGCTTTCTTTTGTTATTCAAGCCAATATACAGCTAGTTTTCTGGTGCTGCTAACTTGTTGACTTGTGTATGTGTGTGTGTGTGTGTGTGTGTGTGTGAGATAGAAAGAGAGAGAGAGAATCAAAACTTGGAGTGACCTACTGTACTTTTGCAGAAATTGACTTTTAAGCTCTTTTTGGGACATCTCTGTCTCCATTCTCGTGAGCCATACCTCCTGTAGCATTAAACTTTTGCCCTTCAAACAAATCTTTATTGAAAATTTTCAATAGCCAGAACAGTCTGCATAGGCCATTTTATTGTTAATGTAACTTGTACAGTACAGTGTTAATTTTGTTTGACAAAAACTATGATGATGATTTGATGTCAACAACCTTTTTTCCATGACAAAAATGAGATGATGATGAGCTTAAAAAAAACACTTGATAATAAAAACTAAGATGAAATCTGTGCTTCATATTCGCTGATAAAACGAGACGTGATGAAAATGTTAGTGGTGGACTATCAGACATTGAAAGCCAAGGACAGCCTTGCTCATAATTATCTTCAAATACTGCATGAGCGACAGGCTGGCAAACTCCAGTAAATAGTCAGCACCAGGATGTTTCGCGAGTCCCTGAACGGCAGTGGAGCAAGCAGCAACTTCTTCTGCACTTCTTCTACTTCACATCTGTTGATCCAGGAATCCTCACAAATCTGGACTGTCTTGGGAAGGTTTACAGTCTGATGCTGTTTGACAGCAGGTAGGAGGCTCAGTTATCTGTGAGTGTAACTGTGCTGTAAGTAAACAGTCTAAACTCCGCAAAGTTTTCTTTGACAAAGCTAGTTTTATTACCAACTCTGTGAGAGGACACGCCTTTAAATCTCCAGACTAACATGTTGCAGATTACAAAAGAATTCAGGTTTTTATTATTTTTCTGCTTCTTCCTAAAATGTAAGTGGAAAATATATCTAAAATAGCTGTCAAAATTGGCAGTGTGAGCACCCAGGTCATGGCTTAATGATACAAGCACATAAATCATGAGGTTTAGCTTTACATCGCAGATGATTTATTCATAAAGTTGGAGTTGCATTTAAACAATAACATTTCTAAAACTGCCTCAAATTGTACAGTGTATTTCCAGCTTTATAGGCTAGTGCTATTTATCTATTTAGAGTGTTTGGTGTGAGTTGGTGTGAAGAAAAAAAAAAAAAAAAAAGCCAGCTGTATCACTGCGCTGAATGACGCACGCGTGCACTGCCAGCTCACCTAGCACCACTGAGCTAGCTAACATTACAGCTCAGCTGAGGAGGGCTTCTTTAATGTTTACATCTCACACTGTCATGAGCACAAGCCTCTCATGTATGAGTAGTTGCATGCCTCCTTATGCTGCAGTTGCAGCTCAATGCCAAAATCCTCCTCATAGCACTTTTAGAAACAGCTTGTTTGCTCATGCAGCAAGTGTAGCATGTGAGTCTCAAAGGGGGTCCCAGTTGCTCTCTGTTTACAGGTAATTATGTCAAAAATGGGAATTTTTTTCCCCGAAATTATATTCCAAGTTTTTCAACAGCTGTCGGGGGGAATTACTGCTCTTGAAAAGACAGCAAAGGAGAGAAAGTTACGCGCACAGGAGTCAGATTTAAAACAGAGATATGTATGACAGTTGTGATATGTGCCTCATGAAGAACTACCATCCATTAGTTATAGTGCAGTGTGAGAGTGCCTCACTGCGTTTCTCCAGACCTGTTCTCCTCTCCTCTCCCTGGAAGGATCCTTTGAAATCTTTTAAAATGCTGCAGGTCCTCACCTCCCTTACTAATAAATGTCAATAACATCGCCTCAGTTTGTCTCTGTGCAGCACAATACAACCTGGACCCAAAAATTAAACTTGGCCTCCACATTCTGTCCTGGAAGACTTTTAAAACAGACTTTTTTCTGAAGCGAATTTTTATTTTGCACCATGCAGGACCTCACAGTTCAGTGAAACTTAGAGTTAAGTGTCAAAGCTCTAATGCCCTGTCAGCAGCCTCCACATAAACAACATGAACAGGCACGTGGCCTCGCAGCACTGTCGAGCATAAATAAGACAGAGGTTATGATCTGGGGTCCAGACGCATGTCAGCCGTGGTAGTGAATGTGTGCTGGTGGAGAGGTGAGTAATAGATTGTCCAGAGATGGAGAGAAAGAGGGAGCACAGCATGCTGTGGCTGCATAAACTAAGAAATTGCGTGAGTATGTATGTTTCTGTGTGGCTACCAGTCAGTCAGCTTGGTCATGAGAGGTCAGTCTTTTCTCATGTCTCAGGAGCATAGAGGTTTGTCACTCTAGTATTCCCCTGTTAATGCTAGTATCTAACATTCAGTCCATGACACATTAAATTCACTTAAACAACAGTTGTGCAGTTTGAAAAAGCTCACAGGATGGATGTACCATATTCTGATTTAACTGGAAGACAATATTTACAATACTGGAAAAAAAAGTAAAATATGTCCGTAGCAGATAGTCAAGGCAGCACAACCTAAAACATGAAACTTAAACATTAATTCATATGGATTTTATCTCATTGGTCCAGTTTTCATCCCAATGAAATGCACATTTCAACAGAATTTCTGAAAAAAAAAAAAAAAAATGCATTTACTAGACCGCAGTTTGTGTCCCATGTGAAACCAAAAGTCAGTGCTGTTTTAATGTAAGGTTAAGTAATTTATGTATGGTCGTTGTCACTCAGGTGATGGATTCATGTCACATTACAAAGCAAACATACTTATTTTAACCCAAAACATGATCTCTTTTTTCAAACCTAACAAAGTAGTTTTGTTGCCTTAACCTAACTGCGACTCACAACATTAACCACATGTTACAATGTGTATCAGCTATGCGTCACGTAGAGATGCTAAAGGGTGCCCTGTGCGTCACCATCAGATGCTGAGGGGTGTGACAAAGTGTCAGTAGCCTATTTGATGACCTGGGAATAAGAATGGTTTGGAATTTCCCGTATTCATTCAGATTTTTTTTTTTTTTACAGATTGAAAATGTGGATAAAAACAGGTGGATAAAATGCACTTATTGACTTCTTTAGAAACAAAAGAGCTTCATGTTATCTGGAGACAGTATACATTTACTGGTGAAAGTTGATTGCAATTTAGAGTTTAGATCGGGCCCAAAAAATCCAGCCCGACCCCACCCAAGCCTGTGCATGCTCTGTCCGAGCCTGGCCCACCCTGTCCCTTGAACTGTAATTATGAACCCAAGCCCGTTTTAAACCCGACATTTTTTTTAAGGATACGAATGTGGACATTGAAGGCTGACTCTCATCTTTCTTTCCATGACAAGCCTTCGTCATGTGCCTCTTAAGTGTCGAGGTACCCGTCTTTTTGCTGTCATATACCAGCATCATGCTGCACTTGGTACACTCGACGAAGCTGACACACACGTTGTCACCGTCGACAACTCACATGTGCGCGGCCAGTGGCGGGACCCGGCCCACGGATCAGGTCGGGTCCGGGTCGGGTTCGGGCAGAGAATCTAAGCTCTATTGTAACTTTAGTCTTATTTTGGACATCACTTCAGTAAGTTGTGTTCACCACAGAAAAGAAAATGCCGTTATCTGAGGACATGGCGACATTGCTACAAGAAGTTCAACCACATTACTGTATCAGAATCACTTTATTTGGAGTTAACCAGCCCAGTCACCGCAAGAAAATGTCAATATTGTACGTTTCTGCAAACCACAAATAGGCCTATGTTACATTTGTGCGTTTCACATGCATCATATCAGCATCTCTGAAGTGACATGTTATATGAGCTGGCTCTGTCATCTGGAGGTGGAGACAGACCAACGACAGTACTGGCTGTGTTTTAGTGACCTGTTCTTTTTTTCCAGCAGCTTTTAAAGGGCCAGATACACCAAACTGACATCAAAAAACAATTGCGGGCGAAGGCCGACTGTCACCTTATGTTGCCTGTGTCTTGGCCAAAAAGTTGCACTTGAACACACCACAAAGAAGGCAGCCAACGGCCAGCTAGCACTTGGGTTCTGCCCCTGCATGAGAGGAAATAACTCTAGTCTGTTTTGTCATTCAAAAAGGCAAACTGGAAGACCGAGAGGATGAATTCAAGACACTAGCTAGCCAGTTAGCATATTAACAACACAGACCTATACTGAAAGAACAAAGCATATTTACAGTGCACTAGTGAAGAAGAACACAAAAGATCAGACAAAAGATTAGAATAGTAGTAATCTATTCTATTCTAATCTTGTCTAATCTGACAAGTTTTGTTTCAATCTCATGGCCTCTTGACTTAAGTTGTTTATTTACTTTCCTCACTTACATTTTTCAGAGTGATGTCACTCACTGATGGACTCCGCTGTCTGTGACGTCAACTCAGCTGAATCAGCCGATAAAAGCAGACAAGGGCCGACTAACGTCAATGGTGTAGGACACGCTGCAAAAACAAGGGTGGCAGATGCTCAACTGTGGCCCAGCATTGACCAACAGCCGACCATCGTCTTGGTGTGTTAGCGCCCTTAGGCACCAAATGTGTTTAGGGACCTAACTCCACAGCGTTGATGAAATGTAAAGAAATCTAAAGTTTGAACTACTACACAGTAACATACAAATGTAACATAGGTCTATCCATGGTTTGTAGAAACAAACAATGACAACATTTATTCTGGCGATTGAATTGCATTAACACGTCTTTATGTATCATCTGCATTTAACGTGACTGTAACACAGCCTCATATGTTTGAACTACAAGATTCAGATCTATCTGTACCCACTTTTAAGGCTGCTGAAATCTTTCACTGCATCTTTCCATGTAATATGAGCCAATAATTATAAGAGTTTCCAGCTATTTCAGCTGAGCTTGCTGCTGAAAGAAAGTGGGTGATCTGACCTCGGGGCACTAATTCTTCCCTCATGCTGTACTGACATGTGACTGCTTACTGTACATCCATCACCTGCCATGGGATCATTGTTAATACTTAAGAGTTACATTACGTGCTGGAGGTGCCTTGTTCTTTGTGACTGGCTTCATGTGGGGCCTTTGGTGCCAGTGGGCCTTCTTAACTACCATGTATAAGTACAAACTGTAGCATTCCTGCCACCTGTGGCCTTAAGCAGTGAAAATGACATAATACAACAAGGCATTATGATGCTGTCTTTCAAAAGACCACCCACTCAATCGACTCTATAAAAGAAGTTTTGAACTTTGAAGCAGTATCTGTGTCTCTGTAATCACATTGTGGTTCTCGCTTTGATTTCTATGTCCCCCAACAATGTGACATAGTAAGCACATTATGTCACTGACCTCATGGAAGCCAACCATGACAATGTACTGTAATGTCATCATGGTGGCATCTTAAACTGCATTATGTGAACACAAGTATAATAATGTCAAAATATTTTTAGAGTTCATGCCTAAATGACCTCTTTTGTGTAATATGTGATATGTGTGGGTGATGCTGAGCAGCTCATGTGCCTCTTGCTGCTCTTGTTGCCATTGTGAAAAACAGACTTTGAGTAAACTGGATCCAGCATCTCCCAGAGCCGTCCATCCAAAATGAGAACTTGTCCGATGCATTCACTCAAAATGTTTGTTTTCATCACGATAAGACAAAACAAAAGATACATATCTTTTACTCATGATCTCATCACAGTCCAAGCTGATTGAACCTCTCTGCTTTGTTCACTTCCCCCCTGGAGACATAAAGGTTACATATTTTAAATCTTGGTGTGCATCTTGATTGCAAAGAGGGGCAATCCTGTCTTTCATCTTTCTGAATGATATGAAGCAGACACAGACGTCTGTAAAATCAGCAGCGTCTCTCTAGTGGTATGACAGTTTCAAGATGTCTGATTGAGTGTGTTTGTTTGTTGTCTAAACCCTTATCTTTCTGTTTCCTCTTATCATTTGTGTCAAGTGTGTTTCATGACAATGTCTTGTCCTCTGGATCTGAGAACCTCACAACAGCTGCTTGAACGTGTCACCACTTTAGAGTAGATACAGATAAACGTCACAATAAGCAAATATAAGGACTGTGAAATGCGTAATGTCTGTGAGATGATCCCTGAATAGATGTGCGTACACACAGTGGCTCATTTGAGAGGATCTGGTTCAGGCATCCATGCTGTCAGAACATGGTTAAAGATACTAAGTGTCATAGAAATCTCAAATTATGGCACTTCTGACAAATAAAGTAGTAAAAAAAAATACAGTAAAACCAATAGAATATTAATTTACAAGATTGGCCCATGCAAGCTGCTCTGTGTGTGGTGCTTTGAGCTAAATGCTAACAACAGCATGCAAAAATGTAGTTTATACTTCTGCAGCGGTACGTCGATGTATTCTGTGGAGGCTGTTGCGGGCATCTCTCATTTGCACCAGCCATAGCACATAATCACTCTGTGATTGGGTATAGCGTGTTATTTTCAGCCCAGTCTCATAGCATGTGTATGAACCCTTAACAACCCATTATGTGGTCCTAGGCATTAAATGTGTTAAAACTACATGCTGACGTCATAAAACCAATGCTAATGCAAAGTCACACAAATTAAGTATAAAGAGTGACAAAGTCCGCGTAGGGTGGGCGGGTCAAACAAACATGGACTTTCAACCAGGAGACCGTTGTTCTTGTCTTGTGTGAAACCAGTTAAACGTAGTTAAGTGACTGTATGGACTTAATCTAACTATGAAAAGTATTTAAGTTTACATTACATATTTACTGTAACCTACGTACTTACTCTGACTGAAACCACAATCTTGTTTTTTGTTCGCTAAACCTAACTAAACAGTCACTGTTTATAGCAGACTTTGAATTGGAGTTGTTTTCGTGTTTATTCATTCATTCATTTTCCATAACTGCTTATCCTGTTAGGGGTTGCGTTGGGGCTGGAGCCTTTCCCAGCTGGCAGTGGGCGAGAGGCAGGGTACACCCTGGACAGGTTGCCAGACTATCACAGGGCTGACACACAGAGATAAACAACCATTCACACTCACATTCACACCTACGGACAATTTAGAGTCACCGATTAACCTGCATGTCTTTGGACTGTAGGAGGAAGCTGGAGTACTCGGAGAAAACCCACGCTGACACTGGGAGAACATGCAAACTCCACACAGAAGGGTTCCCCAACCCTGGGGTTTGAACTTTCTTCTCTGAACCAGGAACCCTTTTGCTGTGAGGCAGCAGTGCTAACCACTGTATCACTGTGCTCCCATATATCACATATAACATTAGGAGGTTATTAAGAGGTCATGTCCATTTCACATATTTCTGTGAAAGGCCCTCCGCTCCCGTTTGCTTGATAAAAGGGAGAAGCCAGGACAGCACTGTATAGAAGACACAGAAGCTTTCATTTTTGGGTACACTCTCCATCTCCTCTGCCCTCTCCTTCCAGGAATTATGATTTTTTTTTTAATTAATATATATAATCTCTAGATAAGGGATCATACAAGTGAGGATGTTCTAACTTGCTTCGCTAGCCTTTCTTCAAACTGGTCCATACATGTTGTTTTGGTAACGGATGTGAGGTAGCTATCTTGAAATCTCACCAATCCGAAATCCAATCCCAAGTCCCAAGTCAAACCTCTTTTTTCATTATTATTTTTGTTTTTTTGCCTTTATTAGGAAAGGTGGGAGAGGAGGGCATGGCATGCAGCAAAGTGCCACAGGGCTGATGGGAATGTTATCAATGTGGTTATTAATCAAAGTTTTAGGCAAATTGGAATTTGTCCTGAATATGACATGAAAGTGCAGTTAAATGATTACCAAAGTTGTTATTCATTCTGAGGGGAACATGAATGCCAGTATCACATTTCATTGCAATCAATCAAATAACGATGAGATATTTTCCTAAATAAACAAATGTCAGCCTCATGGTGGCACAAAAGGGAAAGTTGGGATCATCTAAGTCATACTGATTCTATCCATAAAGCTGTGCCACTAAAACTGTAATAAAACTACTCTCTCAAAGTCCTCTAGTCTCATTTTTAGAGTCAAGTAGATTATATGTAACTACCATCACTAACATTTAGTTTTACAGACTTCAGTTCATCATTTTCTATTTTATTTGATGTTGATGTGTAATGATGGTTATAAACTTGTGTCTAAAGGAGACACATTTCTCTCCATACACCATGAGCTGAGTTTGAGTAAGAAGTGACACACAAGGATAAAAAAATCTCCAAGCTGTACCTACTGGTGTATGAAATGTCATTTTGCTTGTCCCCTGTAACCTGTGATTACACACTCCAGAGTGAGGCACTGAACAGGACCTGTTTTCATAAAGACTTTTCCTACAGGGGCACTGCAGTTTTCCTTTATTAAGCTTTAAAGTTAGAGAGGAAGGAGGATTGTATTTCCCTCATACTGGGGGACCAGTGCCAGGCATGACTAACTCTGGGTCATTTAAAGACTTTGCTCAGTGTGTGCACACAGCATGCGTGCATGTAGGCATACACAAACTTGCACATGTGGTCCATTTGTGCATTGAGACGTAGTTGCATGTGTAAACACAATTATTTTCTTCACTCACACTTTGCAAAGCACTTTTGCTCTCTTTGAAAAGCTAATTAGGGTTGTTTTAAAAACCACAGTCACTGTAGGTTTAATATCCATGATGCATAACAAAAGTCATTTTGACCTTTTCAGACTGTCAAGTTGTTCCAGCCACACCCAGCACTTGAAAGAATGCCAGCATTTTCCTGCCCTTTTAAAACAAATCTGACATGCTCCAATTTATATGGCATTAAAGTTGATATAATAGGACAAAAAGAGCTCCTGCTATTAAGAAAGGATGGATTTAACTAGATCTAACCCTTGGATTCCATCTTTTAATAGATTTTTCCACCTCAAAGCTGCTTAAGGAATGTTTGGGGGAAAGGAATTTCAATTTACAGAAATTCAAACCAACACAAGAAATGGTACACTTCCTACACCTCCCAGCCCCCCGCTGGGTAGCTAATAGGCTAGGAGTGATTGACAGGATAGACTCATGCCTTCTGCCTCTCAGACATCTTCTTGTTAGGATGCATGGGTTTCTGCACATTTCAGTTTTAAATTAAGGAAAAGGGGAATGTAGCTGCAGTTTTTCTGAGATTCTGACATATAATCCTTTTATCTTTGGCTCAATGGCACCCTCAAAGGTGGGGCAGGGTGGGCTGTGGCCACCCCTAACAAAAATAATTTGAGGCTGACAGTGCTGTCTTTAAGAGTCTATGACATGCTCATATTTTAATGAGCAAAGGTGGGGCTGTCTTGTAAACTTAGATAACCTCAGGCATACTGTAACACTCTAAATTTAGGCTAAATATCGGCATGGCTATTTTTAAAGGGGTCGCTATCTGAATGAAACTGGGTTCTATAGGTACCAACAAATCTCCCCTAAACTTTAGAAGGCTTGCTCTCAGAAAAAAAAAAATTCCCTTACAGTTGAGTGTTAATTTCCTTAACAAAAACTATGACAAAGAGTGAAAAAATAGATTTTGATAATAAAAAGTATGACAAAATCTGTACTTCATTTTTGTTAACGAGCTGAGACTGGATGAAAATGTTTATGTTGGACTATCGAACATTCAAAGTAAGAGGAGAAGAGAGCAGAATAATAAATTATTCTCGGAAACGTATTAGAAAAAGGTCTTCAACTAAAAAGCTGAGAACAGTCGTGCTTATAAATATCATCTGATGCCATATAAATGGTCTGGAATTGGAGCGTCGACTGGCTGTTAACTCTAGTAAGCTGGCACCAGGATGTTTTGCTAGCCTGTGAGTTGTAAGCTGTAATACAGCAGTAAATAAGCATTATTATTGAAGAATTATCATAGTTATTTGTGGTGTCAGCGTTTTTTGAGATATTTTTTAGCTTTTTCAAATGATGATCGGTAAATGTGTGCTTGTAAATCATTTCTTAAACCTGTCAAAACTGCTGGAAAAAAGTATATTGTGTATTGTGTGTGTGTTATATATATAAGTGTGTACTGTAGAAATCATTTGCAGTTGTTGAAATTTTGATACATCCTGTCACATTTATTCTAATTTCTGATACTTGCATTAACCTCACTGGATTAATTTCAAAGAGAAAAAAATATTTTGACGAAAAATGAAGGCTAAAGGGTCTTGACTTTTAATTTTCAAACTAGACTAGAACTAAGGATAAAAATGACTAAAAAGTGACTAAAACTCATATGTATTTTTTTTGTAACGACTAAGACTAAATTTGAAATAGCTGCCAAAATTAACACTGTTACAGTCAATGTACTCCTTCAATTAAACTGTATATTTGCCTTTTGAAGTAAAAGAAAACCCTGCCTATATGAAGAGCAGTGAACCACCTAACATGTATAGATGCATAACAAATTAAAACATGACTGCTGTGGAACTCAAAATGTTTACCATACTGTTATTAGTCTATGCACATCATCTAATTAGTAACATTAATGGTAAAATAAGAGATCAAAGTCTCTGAGTATGCTTTTACTTAACTCTCCATATTGACATACTTTTCAACTAGCCTATATAGTTTAACAGTGTAATCAAATTCCTAAGATTCAGTTGGGGCGTTTGGTTTTGATGTGCTACCCCAAGATTTTCTGTGGCCCTGTCTGGCCACTCTTATGAAAAGTTTCTGGGGACACAAACCATACATACATACTGCAGCTTTAACAATACATCTGTAGGTTTTAGTGAATAACCATGAAAAAATCAAATCTACAAATGCTCAGAAGTGTTAACCACCAGCTGTCCTCATAGCCTTTACCACTGTCTGATTCTACAACTCTTCTATGTGGAACTTCAGTTGTTTGTCCCTCTTCTTTTTGTTCTAATGTTTCACTGCCTTCTGTTATCCTTCCTGCAGATGTCAGTCCCAGGAGGTTTAGGGGCTCCACACTCTGTTACCTGCTGACACTAATCTACACTGAAAGTCTCCAGCCGCTACAAGACCTAACAGCTAGCTGCAAAAAGCTTTTCAGGTCCCCCTGTACGTCCATTTCTTTCCAACTGAGTGGACATACACAGGACTGGTATATTCCTCTGTAATGTAGCTTACGTCGGTGAACTCTTGGAAGTTCTCACTACGTGCATGAGTGCATTGGCAAGTATGGATGTTTTTACTACAGTTTTCTGGATTTTAGAGCAGCAATAAGTCATTATAATGGTTCTAGTAAGACCTCTCAGTGAAGCACATGTGAATTCAAATTTGGATTTATATACATATTTACCAGTGAAGCAATAACATGTGAGGTTAGTAGTCTTTTTGTACATATGCAAAGTGTCACATGAAAAAATGCTGTATGCAGTAAAGCCAATAATATAAGTTGGATGCTTGTTCTTATGTTTTCCACTCTGGGGATCAATAAAGGCTTTTTTTTAAAAAATATTTTTATCTGATTACACTCAATATCAGCATCCCCACGTGACACAAACTCCTTTAAACTTCAGACAGTGTCAAAGAGCAAAAGCATGGTTTGTGTTCCCACTGTGGACAGCTGACAGAGACTCCTCCTTGTCCCCCAAATCCCTTAGTGTTAAACTTCCAAGAACTCTGCAAAAAAACTTCCACAAGTGTTGTGAAAGTTGTGTTGTGTAAATATGTCAGTGCACACAAGTGGTGCTCACAAGCATCGGGGAAGCGTCTATGCTGATCAAAGAGCAGCGAACACTGTTGTGAAACAGACGAGCTTGTACATAAAACTGATGTTACGTCATCGCTGTTTGGATGATTTTGACTCTTTGTTTACAAACAGTGTGTCACACAACTGGGGTCCATTAATCTGTATTTTATAAAAGTTGGCTTGAAAAAGTCATTTTTTTGTCGTCACTGAGATCAACATCAAGTCAACACAGGAACAGAAATGACGACAATCCAGACATCCTGGATTAATCAGCGTGGCCAAAAGTTCATTTTTTATTTGTTGCTATACATGTGGAAATGAGGCTGATGTGATGACAGCAACAAGATTGCTAGATCACAACTCATCATTGGCCATCATCGTCCAATTAAAAGCCCACATTCCTTGTTTCCCACTGGATTCAAGTTTTCCATAATGTTTTATTTGAACAACTACAGTAGTAATGGAAGAAGACATATTGCATCTGTTCTTGAGTCACTATTTAGCTCTGAATATTTGAATTGTCTTGAGTTGTTTATTTGAACTTATTGCCACTGTTTGGAGTGTTCAGAAAAGTAAGTGTTTGTTTATGGATACTTCTTTGTTAATTTGGTTTGATGGGCCTGTTATGGTTAAGGTGAATTTGGTGAATCTGGTTCATTTTAAATACACAAGATGAAGTGTTTTATTTTTGGCAGGCAATTCTATAATGTGTCCTTTAAGAAGAGAACTCACCAGTGGCACATTTGTTGTGTTGAAAGCTGGTGAAATGCATCAAGCAATTTGTCTGCTTGTTGCTCTAAATAGCATAACCACAAAGTAATCAAAACAGACTTAGTCTCACAGAAATAAATGAAATGACCACGACATCTCAACACTGAATTACGTGGTGGTGGCACATTATGTGTTAGAATTACATGTCAGCACCACTGAAACAATGTTAAGTTGTTAAGTTAATCAGGTCATTTGTCCTGGGGAACACACTGGTCAGTGGTTCAACACCACCTTGCACTGGGCGGAGGTTAATGTTACGACCCCATAGGTAGTAGTATGCTGATGATATACAGGTGTACCTGCCTGTTAGATCCACACACCCTGGAATGATGTGTTCACTAAATGACTGCCTTACTGATGTTAAAAACTGGATGTCAAAAAATTTCCTTCAGCTAAACACAGAGAAAACAGAGATTGTTGTCATCAGGCCCCAGCACTGTACACAACGAATTCTGCCTCTAGCTGGTGCAATCATGTTGTCATCACCTTAGAAATGTTTTCAAAATACAATCCATTTTAACTTTTAAAGACTAGATAATTTTAGACACCTTCATCACTTCACGCCTGGATTTCTGCAACAGCCTCTGTTCTTGCTTGAGTCAAAAATCTATTGATCAATTCCAGACTGTACAAAATTCAGCTGCCAGGCTTTTAACCAGAACTAGGCTGACCAAACGTCCTCTTTTGCCCGGACATGTCCATTTTTCACGTCCCGTCCGGGGGGTTTTTATAAACTGATGATAATGTCCGGTTTTCCGTGTGTTTGTGTGTATGTGTGTTAGAGTGCAGCACGGGCAGCATATTTCTGTCCAAACCCGAACCAAGCCCGACATTATTTAATGACCAAAGCACTGAGTTTGTGTCACACAGTGGTTACAGGCTATTTTATTTTCAGCGTTTAATCAAGGCGGAGGCTGGCGGCTGGCGGTCCGAGACTTCCAGCGAGGAGAGAGATAGAAACAAACAGCCAACGTGTGTCTGTGTGTGTTATGTTCAGGTGTTGTCACGTAAATAACAGTGCCCAAGCAATAAACAGGACAGACAATAGGATTTTATTTATTTTTACACTACATTTTCTCTGAAAGCTGACCGAATCCGACCCGAGCCCGAATACAATTTATAGCTACATTTCTGACCAAACCTGGCCGACTCATCGGGTACCATCGGGCTCGGATCGCCACACTCTAGTGTGTGTATGTGTCCCCTATTGGGGCCTATCCGAATTTCTGTCTTTGAGAGATATTATTTTGTAATATAACTGAATTTTCTATCCATACATATAAATTTTAAATATATTAAAATTATAAGGCATCTCTGAGTAAGCTGCGAGTATCATTTAAGTAGGCTATGTCGTGGCCGGCTGAGTGTCCTCTTTTTTGGAAATCAAAATATGGTCACCCTAACCAGAACCAATAGACATAATCACATCACTCCAGTTGTAGCTTCTTGACACTGCCACTATGTTTTAGACTTGATTTTAAGATTTACTGATTACTTTTAAAGCTCTTCATGCTCCTTCACTGAGGTGTATCTCTGACCACTACATGCTGTACACACCAGAATATACTTCGAGGTCCTCTGCTATTTCAATGGAAACCCCATTTTTTTCTAAACCTAACCAAGTAGTTTTAGTACCAAAACCCATCTGCTGCCACCACATTATTTAAGCACAATATGTGCCACTATTATGTAAGGTGGTGTTAAGAGGTCATGGCCATTCACATAATTCTGTGAGATCACATTAATCGAGACATGAAGTGACACTTTATAGTACTATTGAAGTACTGCCTCTTTGGTGATAAATAAATAGACTGTACTGACTCTTTAGGTAAGCAGAGCCTATTAAACCCAACCATTTGTATTTGTAATGATTTCTTGATACACCAAAATGATTTCTGCTGGTACTAACGCTTTGTTGAAAGTGAGGGAAGGTTAGCTTCTGCCCAGCAACTAAATGCTCCAGATGTCATACAAATGTAAAACATGACACGTAAAGGCTTCTGTAAGGCTTTACTGAGCTCGAGCAAGTTTTAAGCTTCTGCAAGTTGATTTGTATAGTGCATTGAAATGAAAGACAAAGCCATGGCTGCCTTGAAGGGCAAAAAACATGTTCAGCAGTTAACAACAATATTTTATGTTTGGAACATGACTGGTGGGGATATAAAGAATTTGTGATATATGGCTAAAACATGTAAGAACCCTGGTTTGATCTTTTAAGAGAAACCAAGTGGCTGTCAATGCACAATTTTTCTCTGTTTCCAATACAAATAGTAGTATCTAAAAAAAAGGAAAGTTTTTTTTGTGCTTTCCAGAGCAGGGTTTTTGGATTTGGGGAAATCATTTAAAGGGAAATTTCGGTTTATTTCAACCTGTCTCTATCGTCCTAAATTTGTTTCTAGTGACTAGTGACATAAAAATAATAGTGAGCATGTAGGTATTAGTGAGTGATATTGGTGAGTATCCAGCTGGGCTTTATCTAGAGCCCGCGAGATATATTTCGGCTGCGCTTTGGAAAGCAGAGCTAAATGGTAAACAAACATGGCAGCACACCGGTAAGGTAAGACAACACGTTTACATGTCGTTTTCTATATGTTCTCTGACATTTGTCCTAACGATATGAGGCGGTCTCTGTGGAAAAAAAGCTTGTTTAGTGGACTAACTTTGCACTTGAAGGTTGCCCATTCACTTACGTTTTAACAGGTCTGACACTACTATGCGCCCCGGCTGTATCTAGGCTAACGGCTAACATGCTAACTATTATTTTTATGTCACTAGTCACTTGAAACAAATTTAGGACTATAGAAGACAGATTGAAATAAATCGAAATTTCCCTTTAAAGGTTCTGTAAGCAACATATAGAGCATTCATATTGCAGCAAACAGCTCTGTGCTATGCTAAAAGATAGTGGAGTAATGGTGTCCTGAGCAGATAATGAAGTCACGCTACCTTGATGTGTTGTAATCTGAGCTTCCCTCTACTTTGTTATCGTAGATGGTCCAGCTGCATGTGTGTAACCCACTGGCTAGCTAATCGCTGCCGATCATCAATGCACTTATATAGCACTATGCTGATAATGCTTTCTAAAGCATAGTGCCCACCCTGTATTTTCCCCTAGGTTAACACCCTTTGTTCTGTCAGGACTGCTGCCGTTCTTAACACTGTTCTTACTGTTGGCACCATTAGCTACTAGCTCAGGGACCTCCATGTTGAGAGCCGTGCAGAGACGATCCCAGCTCAGCCTCTGAATCACAGATATGCTCTTAATGTCGTACACAGCTCCTTTCATTTACAGAGATGATAACTCAGTACAAAATGGTGACAACAAAGCTATGAATGTGTTTGGTGTTCAGAAATGTGTTGGCAGGCTGCAGCTGCAATTGGAGCCTAATTTGTCAAAGCAGAGCTCAATCAAGTCGGGTCAGAGGAAATGCCATGTACCCCCTGCTACTAACTAAATGCTCCACCTCTCTGTTCAGTCAAAATATGGTGAAGGAGCTCACATCAATAAGCAGTCCTGGTAATTAAAAATGATTGACATGCAGCAAGGTTAATCCAGCAATTCCAGCCTTGCATAAAATGTCCCCCTGAGCTGTTTTGGGCCCTGGCTCCAGTCCACTCAGGTCCTGAGCGCATGTGGCCTCCAGATGTGGCTCCTGGGATGGATGCGGTCAGGCGCGTGGATGACTCTGTGAAGAGAAGCACTCAGCACAGATACAGTGGTTAAAACACTGACACAGTCACATCCCTCATGTATGTCCCTTAAGGGAGTCTTGGAAAGACCCTGTAGATTTCTAAGAGAAAGACATGTGGACTGTAAGGGAAATGTCTGTACATTAACCCCAGACAGCTTCAAACTGAAGAACTACACCTTATACAAATCCAGAGATAGTGTGTTGCATAATCATACAGATGACAAACTCAACCTTGACTAGTACATTATTCAAGTAATGAGTGATTTGTACTAGCCTGTGCACATGGTCTTACAAATTGGATAAATATGCCCACAACGTTAAATTCTCTAGCTATAAGCTCATCAGTGGTGTGATGACATCAAAGGCTTTAGGCAAGTCTGTGGCCATGACTCTTCACTAAAAATGACTTCTTTAAATGTTAAGTACATGAATGATGAGCAAGTAATGACCCAGTGTAAAGAATGATCAATCTTTTTGATATGACAACAGGATTATGGTATGAGTCTGACTTGTGACACATCATTAACCTACGGCAGACATTATAGGGGTGGAAGTAATCAATTACAGTTAGTCTTTGTTACTGTAACAAAGTTTTTTTTTGTATACTTGTACTTTTTTGAGTATTTTCAAAAAAATCCTAATTTTACTTTTAAGTACTTTTTAATACAATTATAGTACTTTGGTAAAACACACAGTTTCATGACATCAAAAAAAATAATGACAAACTATAGCGGCAGTAGAGGAGAAGCTGCTGGTCTGGCTGTGGTGGCAGGAAGGCAGAGCTCAGGGTATGCTGCGCTCAGCTGACACTCTGGAAGATCTACATGTTTAATGTGTACATTCACTGGCTGGGTGTCAGGGGATGCAAGGGGTGTGGAACAGCCATCTCACCTGGGCCGGGGCTAACATTAATTGAATAGTACAAAAAATGCACAGCAAGGCAA
Organism: Epinephelus fuscoguttatus; assembly: GCF_011397635.1. Taxonomy (NCBI): domain Eukaryota; kingdom Metazoa; phylum Chordata; class Actinopteri; order Perciformes; family Serranidae; genus Epinephelus; species Epinephelus fuscoguttatus. The sequence continues at coordinate 43,544,628 of NC_064752.1, forward strand.
TCAAATCAAAGATCATGTCCTTATGGGGTATGGTTATGGTCAGAATTACTGTACCTCGGCATATCTATATATATCTACATATATATGTGGCAGAGAGACTGGGACTGGTTATATTAAGCTTCAAGAACAAATAAGGAGAGAGGTGAACTTTGCGATGCTCAAGTCTCATTGAATGCTGTTACCACAGGTGAGTAAAACAACACACTTACTGAACTCTCTCCAGATGGGAATGTCAGCAAAAACTGCGTTGTCTACTTACTTAGCACTGTGTGTGTGCACTATGTAGTGTGTAAAAAGTGAACAGCTCTTTTATTGCTTTAATATGTGTTTGAGGCTGCAGCCATTGTGGACTTTATATTGCTAAAACATCTCTGTGTTGTCTGCTGTTCTTCTGTTGGTACTATAAGAAGTGTCAGGTTATCAAATTTATGTGGCTTAATAATGCTTGTTGCAACTGTTAAAGTGTATACATCTCTTTTATTTTTTGTTGGTAGTTTTTATTGTCTGAGTTTTGTCTCTTTTATGGTTAAGCCTGTTAAGGCTACACTGATGAAATAGATTGTAGATTTAAAATTGCAGTTGTATGCAAAGGAAATGTAATTTATTGTTAGTTTGGACATAAGGGGTCATGTTGCTGATGTTGTTCCTCTGGTGCAAGTATTCACATTTCATGCAGTTTATTTTGTAGCCCAATAATGTTCTTTAATTTAATTTAACCGTGCTACAGTAGAGTACCATCTTTACACCCTCCATTGCCTCTTTCACTTTTAAAAAAGAAATGCAGTAATATATAAGGCAGAGTACATTTTAAATGTCCTTCTGTTTACTGTAATTTTGTACATTTTCACACAAGTACTTTTACTTCTGCGTTCTCATACTCTTTTCATCTTTGTTTGCCTGAATCACAGACTGTTTAAAAACTGCAGCAAGCTTTAATGAACACAGATTAACCAAAGTTTTAGATAAAGTTTTAAGTTAACTGAAGCTAATATGATGGCGTGTGTCATTATGAAACAACCCACGTAAATGTAGCCACAAAATAAAAGCTGAGACAACTTATATGTCCATGCCACTCTACATGCATGGTTTCCATTAAAATTAGATTTAAATTCAGAATTGCATTGCAGAGCTAAAGTCCCTCTGGATTCACTTAAAACATCTTTTAAATGATGCATACGACATCTTGTTATCTTGGGCTGGAAGATTCACTCCTTGTAATCATAGCCTCAACTGATTGGTGGCCACACCATATCTATTGTATTATGACATAGGACGGTTTCCAGTCGCCTCTCTGTCAGCTCTGCTAAATTTGAGCTAAATTTGTGCTAAATTTAGGGCTCTTATGTCTATTTTGCAAGTCTTGGTGGTGCTTTTTGTGGTTGGTGTTGATGGTGATGATGTGTGGTTGTGAGTCACTCATGGGGATGAGGAAATCAACTCAACATGGACAATTATAAAGTAGCAGTCAACAATGGAAGAAGATGCAAAAAAAAAGGACTAAATTACAGTGCATAAGTTAAAGGAGCTGATGGGCTCACATTTTGCTGGAGCTGTACCTTGTGAAACTCCATGTGACAAATAAATGATTGATTGATTGATTGATTGATTGATTGATTGATTGATTGATTGATTGAAATTTTCTATACAATTAGTCATGTTCAGATTCATAGGGAAACAAGTCAGGTGTTTTGTTCCAGTGCTTCTCTTGTCTATTCAGTACCAAGACCACACAGAAATAGAAGCCTGACCATAATTGGTGGGTGTATGTGTGAATGTGTGTGTGTTAGTACAGTATATGCTGGCACTGCCTGTAATCCTGTGGTCAAGGTTTAGTTATTTGGGAGGTTAGTGGGGTGAAGCCTCATCAGCATCCAAACTCGTCACAGTTTTACAGAGAAACGTCCACAGTGAGTTGATGATTCTAGAGCCAAAACCTCTGAATTGGAAAAGTATGGGCTGCCCTCAAGTTATTTACCTGTGGTCTGCCACAAGGAATGCTCTGCTACCATCAGGGTTTGTGGATTGAGGGACACAGGATATACTTATGGTTAAATTTTACCAGACACAGTGGTTAAAAAGAGAAATGGAATCGCAGAGAGGAGAGGAAAGAAGCTGTAAAGAAAAGAATTTAGGAAGAGAACAAAACAATCAAGCTTCTTTGAGAAGCTCCTTGAGTATGATGTCTTGCTGTGCACCCTTTTAAACATTCTTCACTGTTATATGCCTTTTGGACCGAGATGAAGGATGCTGAAGGCAAAGAAATCGTAGCTGTCATTCACCCCTGTGATGAGAGCATAAAAATCTAAGGCCTTTTCCTCTCACTCAGACTTTGGAGTTTGGACAACTGGACAGCACCCTCAAGTCAGAGTTTGCAGCTCTGTTTGATCATTTCATGCAGTTTTTGCTAACCCTGGAAAGACTCAGAGACGTCCTCGCCACGTGGGTGCATCCGTGTTTGAGAGAAAAGAGTGCACATATCTCTGATCTCGACAGCAGTCCCCAGAGAACAGGTTTTCATCTCTATTCCTGATAAATCTCGGAACAAAAACAAGAGATTCTTATATTCTTCAAAGGAGGCTGAGAAAAATCTATAACCCGTCTGGGTGGAGCCTTTCATCAATATCACATGAGGATCTCACAGTGTTCTCATGTGAAGCTGGCAACGGGGTTTTGTTTTTCTACTGCAGCTCTGACCGCAGAGGGCTGGGGTTTTGTGCGGAGCTGTGGGAATGTGGCAGTTGAAGATGTAGTGTGGACACTGAAAACAAAGTAAGTCTTGACAGGTTGAAGGTCCGGCACAATGAAGGGATTGTAGGGGTTTGCCCACAGTAGCAGTTATTTTAATTGGCTGAAGCTGGATATCAGCAGCAGTAGCAGTAAGTTCTCCTTCAAAGAAACAGATCAAAGGTTTTAACATCACCTGGATGGCTGGATGGATGGATGGATGGATGGAAAAATTAGTAGTAAGAGACACATACGTGCATGACGTACCCAAATCCTAATGGACCCTGGAAAATTTGATAATTTTGGAATTATAAATACCTGATCCATTTTTGCCAACCCAAGACCAGTTCCCAATCTATTTTTTGTACCTGACAACGCTGTTATTGCCGATAAGAGTGCAATTTCATTGCAAAAATATCTATCTTGGCTAATACAACATACTGTTTTTACATATGTCTTTGTCTATAATGTTTAATAGCCTTATGTTTTAGATGTCTATTTTTAGCTCATTTTATTCTATTGTCACTTAATTTTGTTGGTGAGTTGCTGTAATGCCTTAATTTTCCCAGCTAAGGGATCAGTTAAGTACCTGAGTATATTGTATCCTCCTCTGATTCCCCGCTACACATCTTTCCTAAGCTCCATGATGCTGCTGCTCGATGTTTTGTTCTTTTTCATTTACTTTCATTCTTGTAATCTGATCCTAGATCAGCCTAATCATCACACATGCTGCTCTTGTGATCAGCGCCAACCATCGATCTTTTCGGATCCTTCAGGTGTCCAACAAATAAGGATAAATAGATCCAGGACCCTTGGTAATAGAATAGGAAATGACCCGAACCTGACTGACCATAATAAAACTTAAGGTTAAGGTTGGGTCTCGGGTAGACTCATGACACACTATTAATTGAAAGTTTATGTTAACTCGGGTTGGTTTTTTTTATAATTGCTGTAAATCTACAGCAGGATTTCAGCATAACCTTTCTCTTTAAGTACAGTGCTTTACTGATAATACAGAATATAATCTGATGAATTAGGGAGGGAGCATGGAATGGAGCTGCTGCTCCTTTGTGTCGAAAGGGGTCAGTTTAGGTGGTTCGGGCATCTGATCAGGATACTTCCTGGGCATCTCCCGTTAGAGGTGTTCTGGGCACGTCCAACTGGTAGGAGGCCCTGGGGCAGACCCAGAACACGCTGGAGGGATTACATATCTCATCTGGCCTGGGAACGCCCCAGGATCCCTCTAGGAGGAACTGGAAAACGTTGCTGGGGAGAGGGACGTCTGGAATACTTTGCTCAGCCGGCTGCCCCCACAACCCGGCTTCGGATAAGCGGTTGAAAATAAACAGATGAATGGAATCTGTTAAATTACACTCCATTGGTTGTTTTTAACAGAATTTATTTTCTGCCAATCAAATGTCCAGTGCATCTTGAATAACAGTATTGTGCAGTATTATTTTAATTTTGGGAGGCACAGTTTCAGCTGAGCTGCGGTTGTTAAGTTGGATCTGTTCTTGTCTTCATGTGTTCCCATCTTACTAATTATCAACTGATTAGCAAGTTAGTTAATAAAATAAATTAATTTAATTAATTGAATTGAATAGATGCTTGTACTTAAGTTGATGTTTACACCAGATGTTGTCCTTTAAACATGCTGCAGATTTTTAAGCAATTTCTTAGTAAATGCGATTTTCTTTTTACATTCCATGATGTCTATATCCACACATAAACATGTGACTGGCTCATACATGCTTGCATGAACACACAAAAGTTAGTAATTTTGTAGGCCTAAATATCTTTCATATCAGTTTTACCACAACTTACACAGTCCCCGCTTCCTATGTCACAAGTCTGCCTCTGCTCTCTTCCATCAGCCCTCCAGAGGTCAACTATTATCTCTCTGTTCAGACTTGGCAGCAGTGTTCACCAAGTGCAGCCACACCTGTGTGTCTGTCAGTGTTGTGACCTCCGTGCAGCCCTTCAGGTATACACAAAGACATGCACTGTATGACCCAGCATCCACAGAACAAACAACTTTATTCACTCGCTCTCCACCTTTTTGTTCTCCTTCTGCTCCTTCGCCCACCTCACAGGAGACAGACACCGAAAGAAGGTCATTATCTGGCCGAGTGCTAAATGAGCCATTGCTGACAATGATGAAAATCACAACAAATCTCTCATTACAGGAAGCACCAGTCCAGTGGACAAGTTTGGGTCCCGCAGGCACGACATTCTGGTTGGTTGACCTGGAACTGATACTGTTCAGGGGACGGTGAGGATGGAAATCCTTGGGCCTTACAGGAACAAAGTGAGGGAGAGTAGCGTAAAGACCTCCCGTGTCAGATTTGTGCTGTGACGGTGACCATTTATATTCCTTAAGTCTTACTGCTTCAGAACACTTCCTGGTATAATCTTTATGCTCTGGTAGGCACATTGTCATCTTGCAGATTAAGCATGGAAAGAATAACAGCACCTGACCACATATTACATACTGTATCACTTTCTTGGTGCAGTCTATTGCTTCCTCATATGTTGTGTCCTGAGAGAGCAGAGAGGGGACAGAGTGCATCGGCCCAGTTATGGGCCAACAGAGCTCGGTATGTGCAGAATTTGTACAGAGGTTTGTGCGTCTGAGTTGTGGCGTGACCTCTCTCTGGGTCTCATCAGGCGTCTCCTGGGCTGAGTCGAGGAGGCTGGAGGGGACCGGCACTTCACCATGGAGGAAATGAAAGGGGCGAAGGTACCAAGTCCCCGCTGACCTCTATCCCTTTACATTGTCACTCAGAATGACCTCAGAGAACCTGCCTACAACTTGTATGTCTGTCAAAGAGGCCCCCCTCCGCATGTTTTAAATACTTAACAGTTGCTCATTTAAAAGGCATACAGCACACTGTGGGGCTTTCAGATGGACTGGATAGGAGGAACAAGTCTGCTGTCTATCAAAATGAACATTTCCTCTCTCAGTCTGACACATGACAAAGTAACACCTGTGTGATACTAAACAGATCCCACAGCCACACAAAGCAGCGAAGCTGTTTGGATTTACCAGTCGTACACAAACACACCTTCACTGGCACATGTGCACTAAGACCCCAGGAACGGAGATAGGCTGTGAAGCAGTTTTGGTGTAGCGGCCCAACGGGGTACAGAGTGCTGCAGGAATGAGACCTTACATGAGGAAGTGTGTTAGCATTGTAGCACTTCCAGTTCCCTCGTCTCAAAGTCAATGGGCTTTTGGTGAGATGCCTGAAATAAGGTCAGCTGGTAACACAAACCTAAGAGATTTTCAAGTTGAAACACATCATTAAATACACCAGTTATGAATTTTGAAGCATTTACATGTCCTAAAACAACTCACACACCAGAAAAAACATCTCCTCAAACCACAGATACATCACATTTGCACATTATAATGTAGCGGTTAGGTTGAAACTTTATGCTTCAATAACACTGTGGTTAATGTGCGCTTAGGTTTAGGCACAAAAACCACTTGGTTATGGTTAGGAAAAGATCATGTTTTGGCTTAAGATATTCAGTTTTGGGGGCAAAAGCCACGTAACAAAGAAGCTATGTCTCTGTTAAAAAAACACAAACCACCCATATTTAGTGGCTAAAAAAAAGCTAGATACACAGCAATGACTCACTAAAAAAGAAACTTTTTTTGTTGTTTGTTGGTTGCTTAGGTGTCATGCCAAACACCATCCCCTCCACCTCCTGATGAAAAAGTCAGCTCATATAGTACGGCACTTTATAAAAGCTGATATACAAAAAACATAATGTATTTGTGATTTGCAGAAATGAACAATGCCAACATTTTCTTCTGGTGACTGGGCTGCCTAAAAAAGATGGTTGCAGTCAACAGCTGCTGTGTTGAAGTTAATTTATACCCTAATCTCAGATTGTATTTACCATTCAAATATTCAAAAAAGCTGTTCATTTGTGATGATTATCTTGCTGAACAAAACATTTAAGTTTTACAAACCCTCGTAAAGCAAGCATAAGAGAAAGTTAAGAAAGCATATTTACTACTATAAACCTTAATAATCCATGTCCAAATAGTTCAGCTTTTTGTCAAGGTAACCAGGGCAACGCTGACCTCCCATTCAACCTACAGAAAAGCATCATCCCTGCAGCACTCTATTGCAACTTTTCTATTCATCATGTGATGTACAGTCCACAGGCCAGAACGTTTCTTTTTTTTTAATTCAAAAAACAGTCAGTTACAGTTTAGAGGCACAATGCTGAGCACAGACCCCAAAAAGCTATCATGGCATTGATGAAGCAGCAGTTATCATCATTTTGCATGAGTAACAGAGTGAGTCAGGTAAAGTAAATATAGTGTAAATGGTTCCTGTTCCCTGCTATAGGGTTAGGGTGGTGCACAGAGGGTATGAGTTGAACCAATGGTCTTGCTGTGTGTGTCCCTGAGTAAACATGGAGTCATTAGCCACTTCCTCCTATGTCTCCTCTGCATAGCCATGGCCACTTGACCCTCATAAAAGTGATGAACAGTGTGTCTAGAGATGCTTACTTGTGTTAACACTCGCTAGGTTAGACTTTCACCTTATGGAGTACTTTTACTGTTGGCTCACCTCAGATTGACAAAGACATACAATAACTTCTCAAGCTCACATGACCTGTCTCTCAGTGCCTCCTCAAATCAGAATTTAAAAGCTCTCCTGCTGTCTTAGACTCATGAATGGGTTTTAAGACGTCTCAGGGCACACTGGCCCATCGCTCAGTAAACATATGACATTGGTTAATGCACAGCCAGGATAGTTTCATGGGGTTCACTGTAATGCTACACCACAAGTTGGAGGGCATTAACTCTGCTTGTGTGACTTTAATGGAAACGAGGGAGAGTGGAGCCTCCACCTTCGAGCCCTCAGTTCTCCAGTGTGTTGGCTAACAAGACTGTTCAAACATTTTCCTTCCTTCCTCACAAAAAGCATACATTTCCCCTCAGTGTCCGTTAACAATGACTTTTATTGATTATAGCTGTCAGGCAGTTTTCTTTAAAGCCTGTCGTGTAGTATGGAGGGATGTGGTTAATGTATATAAATCTATATAAACACTGATAATTATATCAGCAACACTATATGACTACACTGTATGTTGTGTACTTAAAAGAGCTTAATTTACCCTTCATTAAGCTCTGATCCTGTTAGTTACTGTTGCTATGCCTGTCAAGCTTTCCATTCTCACACAGCACACATGCAGTTTACAAAGATAATGATGGTGGATATACCTCTACGTCTGTCTGTGGTAGATAAAAGCAAGCTTCTCATTTCCAGCCAGCAAACGTCAGTTTCATCAGCTGAAAAGAGAATTTTCACTGATAGATTTTATTAGCTTGAGCTAGCTAGACCAATGGTCAGTGCTGGTTTAAAATTGAGGTCCCTAGGTATTGGTAACCCACTCAAATAAATGAAGTGAATCGATCCATCCATCCATCCATCCATCCATCCATTTTCAATCGCTTGGTCTGGGCCATGGTGGCAGCAGGCTGAGCAAAGTACTTGAGACGTCCCACTCACTGGTAGTTCCCAGGCCAGATGAGATATATGATCCCTCCAGCGTGTTCTGGGTCTACCCTGGTGCCCCCTTCAGTAGCCCGCAAACCTCTGACAGGAGGCACCCAACTGCTCCTTGGATGCGAAGAAGCAGCATCTCTACTTCAAGCTCTCTGGTTGTCTGAGCTTCTCAGACAGCTTCTCACAACTGAGCCCAGCCACCCTGCTGAGGAAACTTATTTTGGCCGCTTGTATATGCGATCTCAATCTTTCAAATTCAAAAAACCTAAACATTCACATTCCACAAGCCCGCTACCTACGCTATGGCAATGAGTGGCAGCTTACACTACCCTATATTAGCTTAGCAAACAATATTATATTCACTTCCACACTACAATAAGCAACAAGCTATTCTGCAAGAGCCAGCTAACTTAAATTTCACTAGCTATTTCACATCCACTTGGCTACAAGATGATTTCTTTGCAAGCTATATTACCGAAATGAAGCTCAGTGTAAGTTCAATCAGGAAGACTTTCTTTGTGCTCATCCATTCACAATTCTCCCTATTTGACTATGGATTCATCACCTCTCAAAATCATACGATCTCTTCGGGGTCTATCGCCAAAGACTTTTTCATTCTTATTTGCATATGTTAATAAATATTCTTTTTACTATAAAAAACACGTTTCTCCTGATTGAAATGTCCATAGGCATAGCTCTGCTCATTTGAGAAGACTGTAGTTTGGCCTTTTCGCCCAACCTACTGGGTGACATCCATCTCTGTTGCTGATATCTACTTGTTGGTTGCTAGGTGAAATATACAATGCATTGTGGTATAGTTTAAATATTGTCATCAGCATAGATTTTCACTAGCTAGCACAGTACACTGTGGGAACTAACAAGTGCCTTCAGATGTTTTCCAAAAATTTGAACTACTACAACTTAACTATGGAAAAAATGGCTGAGCACGTAGGCGTAATAGCACCCTAAAACATGAATAGTGATTGTTTCCGAACACATCCTTGGTCTCCAGCTGACTCATATACAACAAGATGAATGACTCAAAGTCTGAAAAAGAGTCTTCAATACACACTTGTTGCATACATACATGAGATATGCAGAAAGACTGATGCCAAGGCTACATGTCTTAACAAGTCAGTGCTGGATAAAGACAGTTCGCCCTAACCCTAATGTCGTACAGTATTTTTATTGTACTTAAAAAATTAGTTGGAATTATTGCAGGGGGCGGCACGGTGGTGTGGTGGTTAGCACTCTCGCCTCACAGCAAGAGGGTTGCTGGTTCGATCCCGGGCGTAGGAGCCCTTCAGTGCGGAGTTTGCATGTTCTCCCCGTGTCAGCGTGGGTTCTCTCCGGGCACTCCGGCTTCCTCCCACAGTCCAAAGACATGCAGATTGGGGACTAGGCTAATTGATAACTCTAAATTGTCCATAGGTGTGAATGTGAGCGTGAATGGTTGTTTGTCTCTATGTGTCAGCCCTGCGATAGTCTGGCGACCTGTCCAGGGTGTACCCTGCCTCTCGCCCGATGTCAGCTGGGATAGGCTCCAGCCCCCCCGCGACCCTCAAGAGGATGAAGCGGTTAGAAGATGAATGAATGAATGAATGAATTATTGCAGCTTTATAATAAAGTTATTATACTTAGAGTATTTGTTCTAATATAAACCAACATCCTCACCAACTGATAATCTATGTAGTTTTTACAGCAAGGGCTAGTCATCCCAAAAAATAAAAACAACCCATCTCATTTCTAATCTTAGTTTTCAGTTCTGACTCTTCACTGATCTATTGATCTATTCAGCATCACTGAAGGATTGATGCGTTCACACCATATGCACAAGTTGCACTGAACAATGCAGTTATTTTTTAGGTGGCACTCGCCCAGAGGCTGCAGTACCTCAATAGCAGCACACAATGACCTGGTTTTCTGCCAAGAAACTCAACTGAACTCTGACCTCCACAATGTGTGTCCGAAGACATTTCAGCATTGACAGAAAGTCAAAGTTATAATGATGCGGAATTTCACATATGGAAGAAAATATAAGGCTGAAAAATGAATATTGCCAATTCTGTATTTCATTGTACAGTGTACCTTTACTTTGTTTTACCTCTAACTATGCAGGCTTGCAAATTTGGTGATAAAGTAATCCTGTAAAATAACCACTAACAATTAGGCCTTGTACACTGGAATCATCGTCATTCCCTCACTTGAATGTAACTTTGGTGAGCAGTAGGCCAGCATGGTGGCAGACAGCCTGCACCATCTACACCTTAATTGCCATCTATCACTTTAATGATGGAGTAACTTAACACTAAACAGCATACCAAATAAAGACAAAGTATCCCCACCCTTACCTGATCCAGTAAGCAAGCAGTGGTAGGAGGGCTCATTACGGCTCACACGGGGCACAGTGTCATACCACAACTCATAAAAAAACATCGTCACAGCAGCTGTGGGGCGACGCAGCTCACTTACACAGGCATTATTTATGCTGGGGATGTGTATGGGGGTGGTAAGAGCAGTTTGGTGCCCTGTCTGTCACGCTACTGGAGGGGTTCAACCTGGGCTCCGTTTTATAAGCCTTCGGTGCCAGGGGCCCCAGCTCATACCGGCGTGGGAAAGGAGGCTAACCATCAGGTTATGTGGAAGTTTTTTTATGGTGCATTGTCCAAAGTATGAGTGTAAGTTGGCGTCCCAGAGACCATGACCTTTGCAACCTCCATATACACACATAAAAATGGCAAAATCCAAATATTGCTCACAACTAAAGCCTCAAATCTTCCTACTCCTTGTTAATTGTACCATAAGCAAAGACGGTAATTTATGTGCTTGTTGGACCTCTTGATCGTAAGCTCTTGTTGCTCATCCCTCTCCCGTTTCGGATGTGTTCAATCAGAGTTTAAGTATGTGTGTGTTTGTGGTATGAGCAACACATCAGTGGGCTTTATGAATCCACATCTTAGAGCCTCATTTGATTTGCTCCAGGCCGCCACTGAATCATTCCTTTTTTGGTGAATGACTCAGCAGTGACCTAAACAGAGGCATGTCAACCCCATATCCGCATTATCACGGTGACTACTGAGGAGTCATTTTTTGTAGGAAGTAACACAGAGTGGGATAAAAATGTAAATATGTTTGCATGGATTAGAGCTGTATTAAAATCACAACTTCTCTCTCCACTGCTGGAGAAACAGGACTAATCATCAAGCAGTGCTATTATGATAAGAAACTTGCATTAGTTGTGTACAGTTGTGTGACAACTGTTACATCACCACTTCTACATATTCTTTTTAACCACCTTTCAAATGTCAGTGATGGTGTGAGGGCAATTAGACTTTTTCATAATCTTAACATTTTTTTTTTTTTTACCTATGTTTGTAAGACCATGGGACACATAAAGTCCTCTTTTGACATGCATAATTAGTGTTGCCACAATGTTATTAGTCAAATGCATATTTAGTTAGTGCACACAATATGTGTAGATGGTGCATGTGTGTTAATATGTGTGAGAGATGAATAAGGAAATTGGGTAATACTGTATTTTACGAGACCATTACTTCCAAATAATATCCCATAGAAGTTTATGTAATTTGTTCCTGGTTATCAAGAAAATAGATTCTAGACTCTTATTAACTAATTAGCTCTGCTGAGTTTTAGGCCTCATTGACACCGCAAGTGCTCGCGAATGTAGAGTCTGTAGGCAAACCCCGGAGATCTTGCCTCTGGAAGAAGAGCAGAAGTGCCCTGGTTTCCAGTTGTAGGCTGTTTGTAGTCCGCGTGATATTGACCAATCACGTTTGAGCCGGCTGCAGTTGTTGCCAGGTTAAACAATCCGTGCAGTGAACTAACGAGGCGGAACATAATTGGCGTCACTGCAAACTCTGAATCCATCGCAATGATTCAGCATATTTACTTATATATAAACGGAAGTCGGAAACGGAAATTCGCCTCCTCCGCCCAAATCAAACTGGAATGCCAAAAAATCGGGGGTCTGCCCCCAGAGGCTATATCGCTGTCTGCTGGAAGTCAGACGCTGAATACAGCCGATGGGTTCCGAGAATGCTGTTTACTTGCATTTTCATTTTGGCTAGCATGTTAACAGGTTAGAGCATTCACCCTGCATCCGTTCTACGCGCTGCTCGAGTGAGTCGTGCTGCTTTCGCGAGCAAGCTCGAAAATAGAAGAGATGCTGATTTTTTTCCCGCTAGCCGCGAGTAAATGGTTGCTGTATTTAACCAAAAATCAACATCTACGGTGGCCAAGAGAGGTCACAACACACGCAAACTAGTGTTTAGTAGTAATACAAAGCAGACGACGCATCTGCTCAGTTTTGGTGTGAATACACATGTGCTGCCGCTACACTTGTGGACTGCCGCGTGAACGCTTCGTGAATGAATTGCTTGCGGTGTAAATGAGGCCTTAGCCTGGTCTCATAAGCCCCTTTTCCACTGCACAAAAAGCCCGCTAACATCCGCTAACATCTGGGTTTTAAACGTAATGGGAAAAGTTACAATTGGCATTCACACCCTGGTCAAATGACTCTGCAGTAGTCAGGGGTATTTATCGGCTCCGGCTCTGAGGCTCCGGCTCGGCTCTGCGTTGCCTTTGCATTGGCATTATTTTCATGCTGCCAGCATGAAATTTTAACACATTTGTGCCCACCACCACGGAATGCGTTGTTTTGTTTTAATTTGTAATTTGTTTTAACAATAAAAGAAACACACACAATAGACATAAAGCACCCAGTGCCATTTACAGAAAAAGAAGGAAAGACAGGGGAGTATATCGAGAACAGTCCAAATCTGTCATGCGTTGGAGGTTGTGTGCATTTCTGTGGGACTGTGTTGTGAGTTTATAAGTAGTTGTTGATTTCCAGAGAAAAATCCTCACAAGAACTTTAAACCAAAGTAAATATCAATAAAAGTAATTTATATGTGGAAACTTTACTCTCCTTAATTGCACGTTTGTCTAGACAAACTGAATAAATCAGTGGGAAGTGAACCAACTGAACACTGTCTGTCTTCACCTATGTCTGTACATTACATAGGCCTAATTCTTACCAGAGAACTTTCATGGAAGTTATTAGAGGCTTGTGAACCTGTAATATAAAGTGTTACAGAGATTTGTAACATAATATTTATCAATGTTTATGTGGGGTGTTTTTGAGCTGCGTCCTTCCCACATCCGCCGCCCACCCCCAAAAGGGCAGTTGTCTAACAGATGAATCTCTCCTTCCTCTTGCCTTTCACACATTCTCAACACTGATTCAAAGACTGTCATGATTCATAAAAGGAATGAGGTTTGCTGTGTGAAAGTTCAATATTTAATTTTAAATTGCATGATTAGTTACAGTACTTCCAGAAATTCTTAATTAAGATTCATGCTTTGAATTTACAAGAAACTAAAGTGGGTAATTAGACCTGGGAATAATTTATGAGGATACATCCATTTACTTGATTTTTTTAAACATTCAGTTTGTATCTGACAAAAGGTTAAACTGCATATCTGTCAGCATTTTGTATCTTCAAACTCAGTGGGGTTGTATAATGTAATTTAAATCATTGGTGTGTAGATCAAAAAGTACAACCTCATCTTTTCCCATAAATGTACATACCATTTAAAAGTGCTACACTCTTTTTAGAGTGCGATTCAGATAAGGGGATAGGACATTTTATTGGTATGGCTACAAAGCACACAGAGTGGCTTCTATCCTAGCAGGTGTCTCATCTTTCAGAAGTCCCATATGTTCACTCCATCAAAGCTAAACACTTGGGCTTCCCTGTGCTCGTGGAAGTGCACTGAGAGAGTTAGGTTCCCAGGGTAGAGCATGGAAATGCCTTTAGCAGGGTGTGTTCATGCACCTGTCAGGGGTACACTGGAGCATTTGTGTGCTAAATGCACAGGTTCAAGACAGGTTGTAGACTGATGTTGGGACACATTTGTTTTAGGATTTAGATGTTTTTTGCATCTGCTTTAAGAGCTACTAATAAAAGGCAGAAATAGTCCATACTACATGTTCATAAAATCGATAAATACATTCAGAGATTAATTTGCACTGCTATATTGTCAGTTTTGGTGGGTATAAAAATTGAGTAATATTAATGTGTGGCATAGTCCAGCTTATTCTAAATCCGAAGTCGTCGCAAACCACCACTTTGTGATTTTTGCGTCAACACCAGACGCCAGAAGACACCTTTCTCAGCAATATGATATGCGGCCAGGTGGCATCAGTATGTAACGCAGCTGGATGTAACCTTTCAGTGTTATGATATGCTGCCAGTCGGCCAGGATGGCACCTGTTGCGGCAGGATGATACAAGGCCGGGCAGTGTCAGTATGTATCATGATCAGTCTTAACATTTCACTTTCTATGATACACCAACGGTCGGCTGAAAGGGCACCTGTCACAGTGGTATGATACACCACTGGACATTGTCAGATTGAAATGCTGTCAGTAACAACATAATACAAGGAGTTGGAAAGTCCATATAGGGTGGGCAGGAGGGGTGGTGGATGGATCCAACAAACCCCTGGTTTTCACATGGTAGCCCGGTGTTCGCTTCCCAAATGCCGAACCGAGATGTTTTTTTCTGAAATTAAACCAAGTGTCCTGGAACTTCAACAGCAGACACAGAGGGACACCTAGTTCGTAACATGCAGAAGTGAAAGGCCACTAGCAAAGTGGCAATATGTGTTGACTTGGGATGAGAACATGTTGCGTATTCTCTGTCATTTAGCTAAACTGTTTTATATTTTGAAAAAATTCACTTGGATTTCCTTTTTTTCATATTATATTATTGTATGAGGACTTTGTTGTGCTCGATGCTTTTTTATGAAGTTGCCACCCACATGCTAAATTTGCTAGGTTGTAGGAAAATGCTTTTGTTTCCCCAGATGTTTTACATGAGTCCCATCTGCTGATCTATATTACTCTAGGATAATCTTGCCAACTGCCACTTATCTGTTCCTTACCCTAAACAATCAAAGAGATCCCCTGAGCTTTTAATTCATCTGCGTTGCATCATGGCATACATCTGGGACCGCTTGTTTGTGGCATTTGAAGCCTCTCCGATGAGCGGATGGAACCTGAGACCATGTACGTTCCCATGAGTTCATGATGTGCTTCATCTCCCCTGCTCCACCATGCTGTTGAGCCCAAACCGCAGCAGATGTTATTGAGTGCACATTTGTAAATATTTACCCTGGTGAGGAGCCCATGAAGCTGAGGGAGGTGCTCAGTCGATGGTGATGCTGACGGAGCGGCAGATATTGGCCTCTGAATTAGCCCGTGTTTTCAATCTTGGAGGTCGTGTTGAAAAGGCACTGCAGCATTACAGCACATTCCAATTTCACAGAAAAGGCTTGGAGGAAGTTTAAACCTAAACTATAGGAGACGGTCATTAGGTTTGGTTGTAGAACTGGCAGTTATATGCTCTGAACTGAAGCCATAGCCGGAGGGGCTAAAGTGGAGTAATAAGCTTCAGATAAGTACTCTTATAGTGCCCCCTGCAATGATTTCACATTACAGTTCCTTGCTGAACTTTAGTGGTTGAGATATACTGATACACACTTTATCATATTAACCTTACAGCTGATCAGGCTGATTTGAACGGCTAATGTTGGTTTATGACTGTTCTTTTAAACGAATGGAAGGAAAACCTTTATTTAACCTCTCCCAAGAGAGCACGCAAGAGCCATGTGCTTTAAGAACAAGGAGAGGAAGGGGGGTAAGGATTTACTTTTAGTCTGATATGAAGTCTGACCTGCTGCCAAGTGATATATCCCAGGAGAGAGGGGTCAAAATGTGCCGCGCTGCTCACAGCCCCCCGTCTTTCTAATGAAGATAAAACAGGCACGCTGCACTGCATTTTGCCTGGATGCAAGCCATTACCACAGCTAATTGGTAATTACTAGATTAATCAGTAAAGGAGGTACCTTTAAAGGAGTCACTCAAAGGCAGGTCTTTCAATTTGTGGAAGTTTAGTATTAAATGCTTGCTGTGTCTGGACTCTGATTGTGTGCTGGTTGCAAACAGAAAAATGTTTTATGTCTGCACAAACAGAGCGAACAAAACATTCTATTTTATCACACGTAAAATATGTCTTGTAAGTAATTTTATACGCAAACATAGACTTACATGAATGTTGTTTGTGAGGGGAGCATTCGACATGCCTCAGGAATGTTCAGAGCATTTCTGAACTGCCTACATGGTGTCAGACATGATCTTGCATGTTGTGTCCATGTAGCTGGCAGAATTCCTTTGCTTGCTGACACGAAGCTCCAGAAGGGAATAAAAGCATCAATTATGCATTATTTGAATGATTATACAAGCATACGAGATTAGGAAGTGCACTGATCTTCCATGTTGCAATAACAGCCTGTCTATGTTGGTACAGCACGCCTCATTAGCACCATTCCCACAGCTGGATGTGGGCTAACAAGATAGTCGACATTCACTCTCTAATTAGCTCCTCTGGTACCCCGCATTCCCCTCTCAGAGCTCGGCACCGGGCTTCGCTATCAGGCCCTCGCTTTGCTTTGCCATGCAGGGGGTGAGAGATATTGATTGTGCTTCTTTAATGATAAATTCCCTTTGTGCTACGGAAGCCAGTTAGTGAGGTCTGTAGTACTTGGCAGACCTTTTCTCTGAGAAATGGTTTTGGCAAAAGAAAAATATCAGGGCATATCCTTGGAGTTCTGAATCAGGAGAATCGGAGGCGCCCTGTGTGTTGTCTGGAATTGGCTCTATAGGGAGGAGGGTCAATAGTTTGGCTGTGCACAGCAGGCAGGAAATTTTCTAGTAAATTATCTTAAGAGTATTGACTTTTAATGCCTGATGAGCAAGACTGAGATGCTCATACTTCCACATACACAGTTCCTGCAATGTGTTCTCATCCCAGGTCATCAAATATCGACACTCCCAAGTTGTCAAACAGAGATGCTTTTGGTGAGTATCATTTGTACTGGGATGGAATTTCTGAGTACCCAGTCGAAAAGTTTATCTGGAATACCCCCTTTAGTTGGATTCCCAACTCAGAAAGTTGGAGGAACCTCACTATCCTTGACCTCAAAATCCAATATGGCTTCTCCTTGCATCAACAGTTGTGAAAGCTGTAGTTATATGCTGTTAATTAGTATTTTCGAGTGACTTAAGTACATGTCGGACGAACATCAGTTGTGTAATGTTATGTTCAAAGAACATCAGCTTTAGGGTAAAACAGCACTGACTTGGTTTCACATGAGACACGAATAGTGTTTGTTTAACCCATCCACCTCCCCTCCTGCCCGCCTTAGATGGGCTTTTTGCTCTTTATGCTACATCCCGGCATCAGTTAGTTGGAGTGAGTTAGTTGGTTTTTGGTATCACACACTGACCTGGGAATGAATCTGGGCTGGTACCTACATCCTTGTTAGTGACAGGCAAGTGAGGCAACCATGCCCTACCAGTTAGTAAGTAATTGTTGGCAGGTCAGACTTGACAGGGGCAGCAATGGGCAAGAGAGGAATGATTGGTTGCAAAGAGAAACGGGAATGAAGGGGTTAAGGGGGCACATGGAGGGTCAGAAACTGGGTGCTGTGAACAACTCGGGGTGAGCAACCCTTTCAACCAGGGTGTCGGGTGTCCCCACACAACATGCCAGCGTTTATTTAGCACCAGGCAACAAGTTGTTGGGAAACACAATCTCCTTGCCCGCAGCTGGCCGCTCCTCCTTCAGAAAGGGCCGCCCTGATCTTCATGGCGTCTCCCTGCTCTCTTGTCTGTCTTTCCCTGCATGAAGTCTCCCTTTAGGTGACGTGGGACGCCTCATATAGCTTGCCACTCCGGCTTTTCTACCATGGTCAAGTCACCACCTCTCGTGTTACACGAGATAGTGGGTACCCTGTCAATGATGGCTCAAGGGCAGATGCAGAGCACTGCGTGAAGTTGTAAGTGGGGTCATCGGTTACTTTCCAAGTATGGCAGTTTGAAAATACTCCAAAGAAAGGGGAGCCTGTGGTGAACCTTCCTGTTCTATGTTCTATCTGGACCTGTTTCAGCATATGCAACCAGATCGTGTACATGTCACCACAGATTCAGAGTAACACTTTGGCTGACCAAAGGCACTGATCGTAGAAATGTGGTATAGTTTTCAAATGATCTGTGTCTTATTTTAGAGAGGTAGTTGACCTCTCAACTATATATTCAATATCAAAACTGTTCACGTAGCCAACATTGATGTAGGATGACATAATTGATTTTAAAAAAGCAAATCACCTCATGCTGTTAAAGCGACAAAGTTATACCTCTAAATACTGTTTTCCACCCCTCAACACGGATTATAGAGTGGAAACAGAGGCTGTGTTAGCCAGCCATCACACAGAACTTGGACAGGAATGACCTTTTGGCTCACTCATATCTCATTAGCATGCTAACATTGATTAGAAATTATCTGTGTAGTATTTGAAGGCTTAACTGTAGCATGGTGTTGTTTGGGGCGGCATGTCAGACTCACGCAGCGTCGTGCCTGGCCTGGTTGATTAATGATGGGAAAGGTCAGCCAAACAAGCTCCCTGGCTCTCCATTTCCAGACAACAACCAGAGGTGTAGGGTTCACTGTTTTCAATCAGCGCTGGATTTATCAGGACTGTGTTATCACGGCTGCGTGTTGCAAGTCTCAGGAACAATGACGTGGCTGTGAGGCATACCCCCTTAATGGACTTTTAAAATGAAATCTGATGACCAGAATGAAACATGGGTGACCTGATATATTATTGTAAGACTATCTGGTCTAGATAATTTGTGATGCATTACAAAGTGTTTAGAGTGAAAAACATGCTGTTGGTCAAATAATTACTTTAGAGATACAACTTACAATTTACAATTGCCAGGTGCAGTGAAAGGCACAGCCATTAAAGTAAGAAAGTGATAATTAATAATAATTATTATGAATAGATTTAATAACTATAGAGCTTTTTTGGCCATGTTAGGGATGTGTCTGAAAGAATGGCAGTGTCTGTTGGTTCACCTCTTTGGTTCATACTATAATATCTATCCCGTTTTCATTCCCAGTTCGTCGAATAATGGCGCTCCATTATGCCCCTCGGGGTAATTGAGGAGGCATCAGAGAGATGTTGTCGTTTTGACATGATCACATGATGTTGGGTAACTTGTCCCCAGAGAGCAGGTGAAGTTTAACAAGCTGGGGCGGCAGCTGGCAGGGACCCAGAAAAAAGGCCTTTCTGTTATTTAGTAGGCTTTGCTATGAAGTCACGTTGTTGGCCTTATGTAATATTTCAAAATAATAATAGTATTAGAAAAAATGGTAAGAGATTTAGATTTTTTCTTTTCTTCCCACATTTGTGGCACCCCCTATGGATCATGGTAACCTTAGTGTTCGCCTAGGCATCAAAAGTGCTTGTTCAGGATCATGTTTTGGGTTAAATTAAGTACATTTGTTGGGTACCGTAACGTGACATTAGTGACATCAGTGACATCAGTGACATCAGTGCACAATGACCAGATGTTAATTATGTAACGTTACATTAACACACTGGGGACTTTTGGCTTCACATGGGACATAAACAGCAGTCTCCTGGGATAAAGTCCAGTTTTATTTGACCCATCCTCCTTCTCTACCTCCTGCCCACCCTACATGGACTTGCAGACAAAGCTGCTAGCATGACTTTTGACTCTAAAAAGAATACTTCACCCACAAAATGACCATTTGTGTAACAACTACTTGACACATGTTACGCTGAGTTCACAAAGGAAACTTTGTTTTTCTCACTTGCCTCTGTGGTGAATGAAGAATCCAAAAAAGGCGAATATTCTTTATGAATTGACATAATGTGGGTCTACATTTAGTAGTTAGTATTAGTATAACAGAACACTTCACAACTGCTGTTCCTGCTATTCAGTAAAATATATTCATGTTAACGATGTTCATATGTAACAAACCACATTTTCTCAATTACTGTGCTTAACCCATTGGTGTCCACAAGTGAAACACCGGATGTCTTCTAGCACAAATTTGAAGACATTTTTAAAATCTGGCCAATCATTTGGCTGAAAAGTGAGTTTTTCTTATCATAATATTTTTTAGTCTTTGGGCACACTTTTTTTTTTTTTTTTTAGAAAAACGTAGAAAATGCCCTAAAATTGCAGGGATATTTTATTATATTCAGTATACACATGTGAGGAGCTCCTAGTTTCACACAACTATTAATCATACAGCAGGTACATTTATATGAGGAGCAATTCTCCATTAGTTTGGTGGATTTCAATGCATTTTGAGGAACATGTCTGTTTGCTTCTATTAAACCTCAGATCTTGCTTCTGAGATAAAGACTG
The DNA here is from genome assembly GCF_011397635.1 of Epinephelus fuscoguttatus. NCBI lineage: Eukaryota > Metazoa > Chordata > Actinopteri > Perciformes > Serranidae > Epinephelus > Epinephelus fuscoguttatus. The sequence continues at coordinate 43,565,213 of NC_064752.1, forward strand.
ACTCTCAAATACGTATAGGAAACTCTGTCTCTCTCTCTCTGTCTGTCTCTCTCTCTCTCTCTCTCTCTCTCTCACTCTCACTCTCACTCTCACACACACACACACAATATGGAGAAATTTGCATGAACCAACAGAAGTATTCGAGTACTGGAGTACGTGGAGTATCATTCTCCACGTACTCAAAATGATTTCAATAGATGTATGCGCACACACGCACACACAAACTTGCATAAACCAATAATGGCACTGAAAAATTATTAATAATATTAATACTCAAAATAACTTTAAGGCTTGTGCAATTCTACAAACATCGATGTATACATTAAAACACAAGTTTAATTTGCATTACAATGCTGATTGGGATAATTCAGTGGCAAGGGCCACTCATGATTAACACTGTGAAGAAGGCTTGGACTCATCTGGGGGCACACTGTAGTTAAAAATTGCCCCTCTACAATGCATGTGACTGGCTTTGGTCACACCAAATAACTTTTCATACAATAGAGATGGTTCAAGATTCTCAACTCATGTTTGCTGTTCTTCAGTCAAAATGAACTGCCGCTGTTGACACATTATTAGGTCAGGCTTGGTCCACATGTTGGCATCTTTTGGGGCACTGACTGAGTTCACCTTTTGAATATGGCACTTTTTATAAAGACAAAGGAGTAAAGTTTGGCAACATCCAGCTGCATACAACATACCTTCAGAATCAGAATAGTCACTGTCGATGTGTTGTCCTATTCATCCAGGAAAATTCTCTTTGATTCAGTGTTTCACAATTATCAGGTCAGCAACAGTATACAGCTGTTTCCCTGATAAATTATCAATCGTCCAAAAATCCTCATCATCTCTGTCCTCTGCACTGTGTCCGCTCTCACTGGCTACAGTTACATGATGGCTTCTCATTCGGAATGAAATGAATCTGAATGAAATCATTCGGAATTAAAGTCTGTCCAGGTAGTTTACATGGGAAATATTCATTCCGAATGAGGGTTTACATGGGAGATCAGTTCAATCGCCTTTACTCAGGTCTGCGTAAAGTTTGGGTCAGGGAAGGTTTCTGATTGGATAGGGGGCGGGCAGATGTTACGTGTTTATGTTTACCGGAAGAAAACACTAGTCCTCGCTCCGGATAACAAGATGCTTGACGACGCCGTTATTAGTGCCTTTTTTGGGCGTGTTTTGCTTATATTCTTGAAGCAGCAGTACAACAACAACCTTGTTCTGCTAATGCTTCGTCTGTTGAGGAGGAGAAGGGAGGTAGAAGGTCGGAGAAGGGAGATAGAAGACCGTGCTGTGGCAAATGGAAACCGGTGAGCGCAACGAGTCCGACTGCTCTATCTCAGCCCGTTGCTATGCAGCCCGTTGCTATGCGCACTATATATGTCATCGCACGAGAAGGGCAAGGAAACGAGCGTGCGCAGAAAGACCGGAATGAACTTAAAGAGGAATGAGTGTATACATGCACACAAAATTCTTTCATTCGGAATGACAAACGGAATAAACCACCCCCTTTAATCGGATTTAATTTTCAATCAGAATGACCGTTTACATGACCACTTTTAACCAGAATGGCCGTTCATTCCGATTAAAAGTGGAATTAAACTGTGCATGTAAACGTACTGACTGTCAGGTGGTTCCATGAAACATTCTGCCACATCCACATCCTCTGCTTGAACTTTTAATAACCAGCTGTACAGTGTGTTTTTTCTCATGAGTCATTTTCTCTCCATCTGTCCTCTGACCCGACTCTGACCCCGGCAGATCAGTGGGTTAGAAGTTCAAGAGCTACGTCAAAGGCCTAGTTTTGTAAATACAGTTTCTCAGTGCCCCTACTGGTTTATGCAAGTTTCTCTTTATTGTGTGTGTGTGTGTGTGTGTGTGTGTGTGTGTGATTTAAACAGAAAGAAATGTTCCTATATGTATTTCAGTCAGTCGTTTAAAAAAGGCAAGACCTGAAGTCTAATAGAAATAAACCGATGTGTTCCTCAACATGCATTAAACCCACTGAAACTAATGATTTCAGTCCCTACATTTTTTTTCTCGTTATTCTGGGGCATTTTCTACATTTTTCTAAAATACAGTAGTACCATGTGTCAAGATTGCTCAATTAGATAAAGTTCAACACATTTTTCATTGATGTAGGCTAGTGACTCAAAATGCGCTCTATCAAACAGTCGAGCGGGACGTTAACACGGTGTGATTTATGTACCAGATTTCCAGACATTATCCCCAATTTCCACATACTCCATCTGCGCTGTGCAGCGATGGCACATACCCTCGCCTACTGGATGCATTTCTGGAGTGCCGTGTAGCGGAGCCGCAAGCTCACGTGGTTACTGCGAAATCACGCGATAAAAAGCACCTTTCACTCCCAACACTCCTGCAATTTCACACCACGTCCTCTCCTTTTGGTTTGTATCCTTGTAGAAAGGATGTGTGGTGTCATACAAAATACTGTGGTTTTCCACTTCAAGTATGAGTTTCTCCTCGTATATCTTTCCTCAGACCCTCGCACTGACTGACAACTTGTGCGACAGGATGTGACGTGATTTTTAAAAAACTGAGTTTACATTTTGTAGTCCATGCATTGTATTGTATTTTGGAATTTACCGGATGCTGTGTGTGTTCCGTTTCCGGATTAATGTGATCTGTGCTACATGGCTTGACGTGCTATGGACGCACAGTTGCTGAAAAACAGACTTGGCGCAAATCTCTGATGAAGTGGAGAGCCATGGTGCTTCTTGGACGCTCCAGAGACGCTGCGCTGCGCTCCCTGTCGAAATGAAGCTATTCACTAGAATGAGAGCGTATCTGCTGCACAGACGGAGTATGTGGAAATTGGGAGTTAGAATAGTCAGAACAAATGTTGTGGCATACTAAATATAGTCTTTGAGCACAAATGGGTTAGTGGGGTCACCTCTCAATACACTAGTGTGCATCTCACGCACTTCTAGGGACTAGGTATCATTAGGATTTTGTCGATAGCATACTACTACTATTATTGATATTCCTTATCAGTTCAGTTCTTTATCAATTTCCTAATGGTTTCGTTTTTTAATGTTACTTAAAAAAACAGAACAAAATGTCAACTGAAAATACTAAATATAACAAAATGTCATTTGTAGAGCAGCAGCCATTATTTTTGCAACAGCAAAGTCACTACATAAACTCAATAATATTTCACTAGAAAAAAATCTAAACACTGAGTAACTTTAAGAGAGAATGAAAAACACAGACATCAGTCCACAGTCCACTGCTGCTGAGGTGATTCACTGCCTTCAGGTAACGTTAGCGCTGGTAGAGGCAGGTGTGCCTCAGCCAGCAGCTAAGTTTACAAGAACATACATGGCAAACTAAGCTAAACAGTTAGACTACGTACAGACATCTTTCATTTTATCTTGTGTGTGTGTGTTTGTGTGTGTGTGTGTGTGTGTGTGTGTGTAGTAGCTCAAGCCCAACACAGTGAGGGGGGGGAGAGGCTGCAGCATGATAATTCATTACATCAAAATGCTAAAAAACACAGATAAGAGATAGAGAGGGGAGTTGTCACTTGAAGTCAAAGACATCATATTTAAGGTTATGTCCTGCTTATTCAACAGTTGTTTTTTAAATTAAACACACTTGGGGAAGATTTGAATTACTGTTTTTACTCTTAGTTCTTATCATTTTGGCGCTGGTGTTTTTCCTTTGGTGCTACCTAAAACCTCTTTGGGGTGCACTAAAAATTCATTTATGGAGGAAGAACCCTGTATTTGACACTGCACTTCCTTGCGTCCTCAGCAATACACCCGCCAGTCATGAAGTCGATTGGATTAACGGCTGTCAAGAAAATCAGACAGACATAAATACAGACAGAGAGTTCTGCCATTTTAGTTAGATGTGCAACACAATAAAACAAAGCTTGATCAATATTATTTATACTCTGGTTCAATTGTTGTTAAACATTGTTTCTCATTTCCCGAGCCTACAGTGGTGGCGGCATAGCAATAAGTCTCTGCACAAATGCACATGTATTAACAGCAAATAAGAAACAGATATTTAACATCCTCCCAACTTCCAGGAACATTTCAGGAGTGCCATTTTAATGTTTTCTTTTGCCTACAAGCGACACCTCATCAGTAGTTTCTCATGAACCATACAGTTTCAATCACTACCCCCATATGAATTCTATTTTCACCTGATAATCTGTTAAGCGACAAGCCGTTTGCGGATTTCCAGTGGAGACCTGATACTGCGAAGGTCTGTGAAAAATCACGCGCAAACAGTTGTCTGATGAAAAGCAGATGTACAGAAACAAAACAGAAAGTAAGCTGTAAAGATGATGTACTATGTGGCAAAACCCTTGTGGTCATATGACCCATGTGGCTGACATACAGTCATAGCTTATGAGGGAGATAACTGAGAGGCTGCGAGGTTATGGGAGGCCTGAAACCTGTGCGTGAGCGGTTTGGTCAGACAGGCTCCATGTGCGAGTGATAAAATTGGAAAACCATCCAAACAAAAGACATAGGAGATGAAATCTCTATCTGCGACATTCTCACATAATGATAAGGCCGGGTCCCATGTGTGCCTGCAGTGTCTGACAGACTGGGGTCAACTTACGGCAGTCAGTCACAGCAGCAAGACAATAACCACTGTGAAAATACGGGATCATTTAAATACAGTATATCTTGGCTGATTTTCTGCATAATAAAGATTTGAATGTAACCATGTGGAAAATAACTACCTCTACTCTGGAATATCTTTTCTTTCTGAGGCTATGATGAAGAGAAATTATTAATGCTTGTGTGTGAAAGCAATGCGGGTCCATGCATTCCCCCTGCAGAAAACTATTGAGAGCTGCAGCAAATGGTGTGTAGCCACAGCCCACAAGCAATCATGGAGATCTAAGTCAAATACCCCTATTCCCCATCATGGCACAACAAAGGTTTTCCCAGCAGCCACTTGGTATTCCGTGCGGAGAACTTGCGTGAAGATGCCTCGACCCACAGCGGGGTGAAGCCTCCCCTCTTTTATATCAGGCATTGTTTTACATATGTCTGTCTTTTGTTTTGAAGTCCAGAGATTAAGACTCACCAGGGACAAAGCAGGTAATCCTCAAAGCAATACAGGCAATTAAGGCGATTAAAAGATAAGATCAATTTATGACGGATGGTTGTTTTATGCCAGTTATCATTGGGGATATAAGTGAGGGCTCTGGAGACTTGCAGGTAATTAACAGGGCTTGATGGGTGTAAACACCAAGCAATCACACGGGAGACGATGGAGTTGTGTTTTGTTCATTTATTCACACAAGCTGAGTTCACAGTGTTTTGACATGGTGCAGACCTAAGACGTACAGTAGATGGCTTATTTGCTTTGACAGGATGTTGAACAAACATTAGCATTTGGTGACAGTGGGCATGCTCAACTGCCAGGAGGGAGTGTTCTTGGTAAAGCCTGCTTTCAGTCTACTGTAGACTGTGTGATGAAGCAGTGGCAATGTAGGTGCCAGACATTAGATTCTCTGCTGGTGTAGCCAAGGAAGCCTGGCATGCTTTGTGTGGTGGTCTGTGCAGAAAGAAACATAGCACTACCAGTGTGCCACATACAAGCCCAGTACCCCTAAGAATTACAGCCATATTGGACAGATTCACACCTCACAATCTACTGTACTTGTAACAGCAGCATACACCCAATACAGGCTGTTCTCATTCACTGTTCATACCCTACAAAAAGTAATGCACTATAATTTGTATAACCTAAGCAATGTATCCTCATGGAACAGTTGCGTATGATACAACATTTTATATGATATCCTACCTATAAGCTCCTCATCAATGACATTACAGGGGTTTTGGAGGTGAAACATGTACCTTAGGAGGTACCTTAAATGACTCAAATTTGACACAGTTCAAAACACACGTCTTCTGGGAAAAGTCCATGGTTTTGTGACCCATCCACCACCTAAGACTTCTTGGGACCACTTCCTTGTTTTGTCCCATCAGCGCATTGGTCACGTGATCACAGCCTTTCAAAATATGTGGGTTATGCATGAAACTGGCTCATGATTACATGGGATGTGTACGAATTTTGGTGCATCACTTTTTGCAGGAAAATAAGAACAGTTTATGAGAACGGAACGAATGAGAAATTTATGAAGAAGGCAGTCAGGATAGGGGATGGGTCAAACCATCCATCCATTTTCTAACTGCTTATCCTCATGAGGGTCACGGGAGGGCTGGAGCCTATCCCAGCTGACGTTGGGCGAGAGGCGGGGTACAGCCTGGACAAGTCACCAGACTATTGCAGGACTTCCATGTAGAGACAGACAACCATTCACGCTCACATTCACACCTATGGACAATTTAGTGACCAATTAACCTAGTCCCCAATCTGCATGTCTTTGGACTGTGGGAGGAAGCCGGAGTACCCAGTGAAAACCCACGCTGACATGGGGAGAACATGCAAACTCCACACAGAAGGGCTCCTGCACCTGGGATTGAACCAGGAACCCTCTTAGTGTGAGGTGACAATGCTAACCACCACACCACCGTGCCGCCACGGTGTCCAATAAAGGCAAAAAGCCCCCAAAAATATATTTAAACAGAAAACGTAAAAATACATGGATTGAAAATGAACAAGATTTAATCGCCTTGCAGAAAACAACTCTATGCTGTGTAAAGATATCATGGAGTAATGGCTTCCTGAGCAGAGATTTAACTCTTAGTTACTTTACTTCTCTGTTCTCTGTTGTGGTAGATGGTCTGCCTGCGCATGCATGTTAGTGCATGTAATTCCCTAGAGAGTAACCCACTGGCTAGCTAATGGCCACCGCTCTGCATTGCGCTCACAAGGTGGTTACTGCTGATAATGGTGTCCTAACCCATGGTTGCAGAACCGTGTCTTCGTGGAAACGTATGTGGCATCCACCCTCAATTTAACACTGTTAGCTCTGTTGCAGTGGTTAGCACTGTTCTCTCTGTTAGCACTGTTGGCAGCTAGCTGCTGGCTCCACCACATCCATGATGAGAACTGAATGCAGACAATCTCTGCCCCATTGTCGTGCTCTGAAATTCACATACAGCTCCTTTTACCATATTGTAGTTGCAGATATGCAGATGGAAGCATGACTTAATAAATGAAGTTTGTCATGGAGGATAATCTAGGGTTTTTCAGAATCATTCAGTGTCGACATTCTTGTCTGGCAGTAGGGCTGCACATACATCCTGATGATCCTACCTCCTTCCTGAGCTGATAGCTTAGAGATGGATATGGTTAGGGTCCACCTAATCTCAATTTAAACTAAACTTTACACCCTGATTCTGTTCTGTTTCCAGTGCCTCCAGTAATGCAAGCCATAGGGTCTGCTGGCCTGTTTTAAAACTGTACAGAAAGCAGAAATCAATATTCTAGGTCATGGGCTTATTAGGAATCACTGCATCACAAGAGCACCAACTGGTTTTAATAAAGTTCAGGATGAGGCCAAATTCATTCAGTGTGAGCTGAAAAAGTTCAAGAACCTCTAACACTGGAGACTGGGTTCCCTCACTGTTTATGATTAACATTTCCAAAGAGAAGCTTGGGGAAACTGTCCAGGCAAGTTTATTCATTGTACACAACCTCTAGTGTTTTCGGATGGAAATATGCAGATTCCAAAGGAGACAATACAATACAGCTGTATATGTGCATTGCTTTAGCAGATGCATTGTGTTGCAATGTTGAGGTTGTGGATATTTGATTTTCAGCTGCTTTCACAATGACAGTTAACACATGATTAAAACAAATACTACAGTAAAGCATACTAAAACACTCCAGTAATCCAGGCTTCCACCCTTTCCCAGTTTTATTTAAAGAGCCAATTCACCCCCAAAACAAAAAGTCATACTATTCCTCTTACCTGTAGTGCTATTTCTCAGTCTCTTTTGGTGTGAATTGCTGAGTGACGGAGGTATCAGCCATAGAGATGTCTGCCTTCTCTCCAGTATAATGGAACTAGATGGCACTCGGCTTGTGGTGCTCAAGGCACCAAAAACACACATTTGAAAAACTTAAAAGTTACATAATTAATGGTAAGTTACAGAGGTTAGGTTTAGGAAAAACACAGTAAGGATATACATCAAAATTATTCAAGTTCACATGGTTCAGACCTCTGATGTTTTGTGACCCATCCACCAGCCGAACCTGCTTCCTAGCTGGACCACTTGGGACTGCTTCCTTCTTTACTCCTGTCAGCATATTGGTCATATGATTACAGCCCTCCAAAATAAGTGGGTCATGCACGAATTACTACTCATCATTTGGTGGGATATATACAAATTTTGGTGCATTACTGTTTTGTAGAAAAACATACAAACGATGCATGAGAACAGCCTGTATTGTGAGCAGTTTCATGGTGGAAATATTTTCCTCTTACAAAACTACACCCCCCAACTGTATCACCGTGCAGGAGGAAGTGTGGATCTACTCAAGGCTGAGAGGCTCGTACTTGAACAGCGCAAGATGTAAATATTAATGGCACCCTCCTTGGCTGAGCTGTAACGTTAATTAGGTGAGCTTGCAGTTTTGGTGTGCAGTGGTTGGTGTAGCTCAGTAGAAAGAAAATAGTTACAACAAGGTCTGTGGGTTATCTTGAGTTACTGGGTTATGATTTCTGGAAAGAGACAGTGCTGTTGAGTTTTTAAATGTATTTCTTTCTTTTTTTTTTAGTCACTTCAATCACCAGTTGAGTGCCATCTAGTTCCATTATATCGGAGAGAAAGCAGACATCTCTTTAGCCAATATCTCCAACACTCACCAACTTGCACCAAAACAATCTAGATTTCAAAAATAGCACTACACATGAGAGAAAAAAGTGTCTCCATTAAATACAGGAAAAGCTAGCCTTGTGTCTTGAACACATGATGAAATGACAAGGTCAGTGGGCCCCGCATGCTGAACTTTGGTTCGGCCTTGAAGAATTTGCTTTTCTTTTAATCCAGTTTCTAACTGCTTTATCTTATTTGTCAGAGGTAACTGATATTTCTGTAATAAAACATGCTGCATTGTTGAAAAATATCCAAGCCAGAAGCACAGGCAGCCCAAACTGCCATATACAGTATAAATGTGAGCCAGTGGGGGTAAGTGAACTTTGCATGCAGAGTATCATAAATACACTAGCGTGCCTTGGATTCAGTCTTGAGTTGTTTTGCCTTCAGAGCACGCCTGACTGATAAGAAGGGAGAGATGACAGGTGTGATAGCAAGTCCCGTACTCCCAATTTAGAGTTCAGCAACTGCAACTGAAAAACTGATCTGGGCAGACTGGGAGCATTTATTGACTTCTCAGATACAAGTAACAGTCTCTCAAGTGATGGGAGGAAGAACCGTACAGGTACTTTTTCATTTTAGACTTAAAAGAAAATGTGAACTTCAGTCAGTTCACTTCATGTGCTCATACTCGCTCGAAGAAGATGTTGGTATTGTACATTTCTGTAAAACACAGATAAGTTACATTGTGTTATATGCATGATAACAAAGTTTGTAAAGTGACATAATATATATGCTGACTTCATTATCGGGAGTTGGAGAGGATGGTGGAGGGTGTGTCACCAAAGCGAGATGGCTGCCAAGCTGCAGACCAGTATTTAAGATCAACAAGCAACAAAACCAGTTGTGTTTTAGTCATTGCTGTGTTTCCAACAGCTTTTCAGGCTCCAAATAAGTGTGTATTGTAGCAATCAGTCAGTGTGTATCCCATAGCTTTTCAGGCTCCAATTGTGGGTGTATTGTAGCAACCAGTCAGTGTGCATCCAGCATTTTTAGGCTGCAAATGCTGGTGTTTTGTAAAAATCCATTGGAGTATTTCTCATGGCTTTTTAGGCTCCAAACATGGGTGTTTTGCAGCATCACATCAGTGTTTTTCTAACGTTTTATTAGGCTCCAGATGTGGGTGTTTTGTAGCAACCCATTAGTGTGTTTCCACCAGCCTTTTTAGACTCTAAACGTTGGTGTTTTGTGGCAACCCAATGGTGAGTTTCCAGCTGCTTTTTAGGATCCAGACATGGGTGCTGTGTAGCATTCCATCAGTGTGTTTCTAACAGTTTATTAGGCTCCAGATGTAGGTGTTTCATAGCAACCCGCCGGTCTGTTTCCATTGGCTTTTAAGGATCCAAATGTGGATGTTTTGTAGGGACCTGCCTGTGTTAGTGGGGATAGTGTCATGACAAAGCACCCATGGAATCAGCACCTTTGATAACACCAGACATTTTGGGCAATAATATACTATCTACCTTTGTTTCCTGTTCTTTACACATGGGAGTTTGTTTAAAATCTGCATGATTGTCTGCCTGCACATATTCTTTTCCTGGTTAATTGTTTGCTCAGTATAATTATATCATAACAGAAAGAAAATGATTGACAGAACCACAGAAATAAAACTTTCCCTTTAAAGTATTGCTAGAGTTTGAGAAATGACTGGAGTCCATGGGGCATCACATAGACAAACTTAGACACCTCCGTCAGTTTGTTCTGGGAATATCATTAACTTTTCCATGATTGAAATATGCATTATTTAGTAGAACACCTTATATGTAAGCCTTTGCAAATATTTCCAAGGCGGTATAGGAGGCGATTTGTTTAGCTTGACAAAGATGGTGAATGATTTAGTTCCCTCTGAGAAAAAGTGAAAAGGTCTTTGTGTACGTGTGTGTTTTCTCCGTGTGTATGTATATGTTTGAGTGGATGAGAGTGCATTAACCAGACCCTTGGGTTTGACACGTCTCCTTTGGAGGCGGGAGAACAGGGACCAAGGCCTGTCACAGCGCATTTAGCTGCTACCAGCTTACATTAAAATCAGCCAAGCTCTGCTCCACATCGACTGAGTTTAACTCTGCAGACTGCAACCAAAGGTCAATGTCTAAAAGGCAGATATCCACTATGCTGTAATATGATGACCCAAAAAGAATGCAGCCACCTTTTCTGTAAATGTAAAACACAGAAAGCTGCTCTGGCTTGTCCTTCCAGTCACACAGCGTGGAATTCATGCCTATTCCCTGATGAAAGTAGGATGTGGAGGCTAACTCATCTAAATGCTAGGTCAGACCTTCACTATCAAGACTGTTTATCCACCCCTCCCCTCATCGTGACCTGGCACTTTCTCAGAGTTCACTTCTTTAAAAAGCTCCATTGAGCCTCTGCTGGCGTGAAGCGACTGGACCTCTGCTCCAGATCACACAATGTTGCCTCTCCTGAAAAGTTTCCATTTATAGGTTTTGGGGCCCCGTATGTTGTTATTCAGCCTCTTTTCCTAATCATGCTGTGCTGTTTTGCCAGCGGTAGTATTTCCCTACATCTGTTTCTGATTCTTTGGGAGGAGGCGGGAAAACAAATGCATCTCTATCAGTAAAGATTTAGAGGGAAAGGCTAACTGAGATATCGTAATTTTGGTATCAAATTACCCATTTAAAAGCCTTTAGTTCAAGAAAGAGTAATGGTTTACTTCAACTCATTTTCTCTCAGTTTTGATTTATGTTGGGTGTTTGTAAATTATTTAGCTTCACTTGCTTTTTGCAAGACTTTACGCTCTTCAGAACACAGTTATACCCTGTTATATCTCTCTCTGGCTGTAGAGCAGGGAGGATAATTTCTTTAAGGTCAAATTATTATTAATATTATTAGTATATTGGAATGATTTTTGTCCACTTGGGGGCAGCAGAACATCAGTCAATCAATCAATCAATCAATCAATCAATCAATTACTTGTCACATGGAATCATACAAGGTCAGCTACAGTGAAATGTGATCCCGTCAGCTCCTTTAAGTTGTGGTTTGTAATGTAACATCACTTAACAAAACATCACATCCATGACAGATGTTGAATGCATCACTAGCGTAATGCTACACATACTAGCATACTACACTAAGTTGTTATCAAAACAAGTTAGCGTTGGCTTCAAATGGGTGAAAGTCCCATGCTTATTTTACCCATCCACAACCTCTCCCACCCACCCTGCAGGAACCTCCTCCATCTTTATACAACGTTACAGACTTTGTCCAGGGTTCCACATCGACTGAGTTTAACTCCTACCTTCATGGAAAAAGGTGGGAAAATCGTGGAATTTCACAGTCCCATTTTCCAGGCCTGGTAACGTCATGGAAATCAGACAAAATATTGAAAGTTGGGAAAGTCATGGAATTATGTAGTGCGTACTGTAAGTGTTACAGGAATCTTCTTCGATAACCTTCACAGAGTGAAACATTTATTTTTAGTAGCTGTTGACGTAATGTAGCTCTAATATGCGTTGATGTGTGACATTTTGTTTACCATCACGTATGTTTCTTCATTTTCTTCCTGCCTTCCGTCCTTCCTTTCACGTGTGCCAGCTAGCTTCAATGATGTTTGAAGAGAGTTAAAATCTGATGTGTTTGACAAATGCTGGGTAAGTGAGGCAAGAAAGAAATGTTATAAAGGTCCTTGAAAACTCATGTAAAAGTTCAAAGTGAAATTTTGTCCATGAAAATGTGTGGGAACCAAACTTCCCCCTCCCGTAATAATTTCTACGGCCACTAGAGGGTACCACCTCAGAAGAAACATAACTGTGGGTTATAAGCTACTTGCAGTCAACTCATATGGCTAATCATTGGCTATTAAATTTTTTCAGTAAAAGCGGCCTGTCAGGGAAAGATAGTGATTTTGGTTAAATACCAACAAAAAAGCTAACAATAAAAAATGATTACTGTAGTCACTATAAGTGAATAGTGCATTGCCTATTCTGGCATAAAACAATCACAATATATTGTCAGTAAAGATTTTGCTTATACGTTCAGTATGAAACCTTTTTGCGACTTGCTGGGTACATTCTGTAGTTACATTTCCCCATTATGTTATTTAAAAAAAAAATTTTGCTTGGCATTATGTTTCCCGGGCGGCACGGTGGTGTGGTGGTTAGCACTCTCACCTCACAGCAAGAGGGTTGCCGGTTCGATCCCAAGCGTGGGAGCCCTTCTGTGCAGAGTTTGCATGTTCTCCCCGTGTCAGTGTGGGGGCACTCCGGGCACTCCGGCTTCCTCCCACAGTCCAAAGACATGCAGATTGGGGACTAGGTTAACTGATAACTCTAAATTGTCCATAGGTGTGAATGTGAGCGTGAATGGTTGTTTGTCTCTATGTGTCAGCCCTGCGATAGTCTGGTGACCTGTCCAGGGTGTACCCCGCCTCTCGCCCGATGTCAGCTGGGATAGGCTCCAGCCCCCCCGCGACCCTCAAGAGGATGAAGTGGTTAGAATGAAGATTATGTTTCCCTGAAAAACATATTTGCCGTTTCAAATTAGTTGCATATGAACCTAATTTCTACAAGACAGGGATGCTCATAGACTCACTAACTTTAAATCTGGAATGATGCATGAGGGAAACTGGGAATAAAAGGAGGTCTTTTCATTGCAGAGCCTGTTGTGCATCAGCCAAACTGATGGTGAAATGTTGTCACATACAGTACTGAAAACAAGGCACCTCCCTTCGCCACTGTTGTTTGATCTGACTCAGCTCATCCCCAGTCACTGACCTTTAACTATACACTTAGCTGTGAACAACAATGACCTTATATATATTTATTTATTCATTTATGTTTGGGTCAAGGTGACTGAATTCTTTGGTTAGAGTGTATACTGGTAAATATAAACTTGGATAGTATCAACCGTACCACCCTGTAGCCTTGTCATTGTGTGAATTCTCTGCTACACAATATCAGGTCTTGCTACTGCATCACACTGCTGACAGTGTTGCTCATAATTTTACTCAACAGTTGTTGCCCTTCCACCACATGCACATCTGTATTTGATGATGCTTTCAAGCTGAGTTCAAGGTAAGGTTACTACAAATTACAAGAAAGGTCACAACATTTTATTGCAGAATGACAACTGGTATTTTAACTGAAGACAGTGAATTACAGCCATGCCTCCCACAGAGGAGAGTGGCATTCCTATACTGAGATTATCTTTTACTGGCCATTCCATCTTTTACTCTTAGAGCAAACACTGATATCAGCTAACCACTGCTCTGCCCACATTATTTCTGCAGAAGGAGTATTGCAGCACACAGGGACTCCAGCCAGTCACCACAGCATCCTGTGTGACTTCCCTTGTGGAACAAGTGTTGCTTCTAATTGCACCCAGGAATATGGGTGAATGAGGGGATTCAATAGAGCAGTGTTAGATGGTGCCCTCTGCCAAGCAGGCAAGTTTGGATGACATCAGCTTGTTCATTTTAATTACCCTCTAATCCTCTCTGCTTTGAACAAGGCTCATGCTAAGCCCGGCGGTAATGGGCTGTCGTAAGCAAGAGTAGACGTGGTTTAGGCTTGTTCGGATAATCAACCAGCTGATGAAGAATGGAAAATCTGGGAGGAAGAAGCAGACAGTTTCTTTTTCTTTTCAACTCTCATGAGGCCTGCAGATTTTGTAAATCAGAGTTTGTTTTCTCAGTGAGTGAGGGTAGCCAAGGTGTTGAATCTACCCTAGTGTTTATGTCAGTATATTTAACGATGCATAACAAGGGAGATCCCACTGCTACCTTTATGAGCAGAGGAATCTGTTTTGAAACAACAGGAAGGACATTTTGAGCATCTGAAATCAGCCAGTTCTCACCTCCAGGTCATCAAATACTGACACTTTGTCATGCCCCTTGTGTGATATTGTTACTAAAGGCACTCTTTAGCGTCAAGTACCTCCAGTGTAAACCAATCCGCAGCGATACGTAACGCTGAGAGTAAGCTAACAGATGTAGTATAAAGAGCAAGACAGTCCGTGTAGGGTGGGACAAAGGGGTTCATGTCCTGTGTCAAGCCAAAACTCATTCTTGTTTTAATGTAACATTGCATTATATACGTAAATGATGTCACTCGTGATGTATTTACATCACATTACATTAACAAAGGTAACAAAGATACTTCACATCTCTCAAATTTTGTGAATGCACCTTGCACCATTGTGGTGCTGTCTTGCTGACAAAATCTGTTCACAGACAGACATATAAATACCTGGTAAAATACTCAAAAGCCTCTTTTACACTGCCAGATTTTTGGTGAATGTTGGGCTGTTTTGCAGGCAAGCTGCGAGCGTTTAGACACAGAGCCGGATTGGCGAGTTGATTCGAGGTGCTCAACTCTCTGCCTCGTAGGGGTAAACATATTGGCGGAACCTTTTTGGTTTAAAAAGAATGAGGCGCCCTCCTGCCATGGGAGGGGCTGTTGATGACTTGTGGGATGAGCTGTTGATGATGCCGCAAGTGTGACCCACTGGCGGTGGACTAACAGGAAACAGCTGATAGCAGGAATTAGCCAGCAGCGAGTAGCAAGAGGGAAACGCAAACCTGACAGACACTGTAAAGATGAGTAAATGGGGAGACAAGGAATCGCGCGCCCTCCTTGTCCTCGCAAATGAAGAGGCCACTGATCGTCAAATGACGGGGACGGTGAAGGACGGGCCAACTTATGAGAGAATCGCCGAAGGACTGACCAGCCGCGGCTTCCCTCAGAGTATGTCACTGTTTACGTCACGCTGAGCTACACGTTTTGTAACTTGCTCACGCCCCCCATTGCCCCGAAAAAGGCGCATTCTGTATACACAAAAGTAGGCAGGCGGCATTTTGCTGCACTTCCCGATTTTGTTTTTATACTGCCAATGCTAAACGAAGACTGATGGGGCTTTCCTGCAAATTTGCACAATTACTGACATAATGTGTAAGGACAGAGTTGAACCAAACCCAGATGCTGACATTCATTGTGATGAAAAAGAGACAAATGTTTGAAGTTAAAATCTTCTGCAGGGCTGTTGCGTAGAGCTTGTTAAGTGGTGAATTCTTTATTCAGATTATAGATAAATTATCTATTATTTTCAAAACAAGCACTTATTTACTTGTAGAGCCCTGCTCTGTTCTGTTGTGCAATAGGACAAATGTGCAAAGTTTAAAACCTTGCACTGCCAATGAGGTAATATATGTAAAACACATTTTAAGAATTGTACTCATTGTTACTTTGGTACAAAGCTATGTAGCTGTGCATACAGAAAATGAAAGTGGAAATAGCAGGAGGCAGGTCAAGCTAGTGCCTGCTGCTACACACTTTTTACAGTGTGGTACCGTTGATAGATAGGGGACTACCCATTGGTCCGACAGCCCATTGGTCCAGCATCCCATTGTTCCAACCATATTAAACCCATTGCTCCGAAGTCCCGTTGTTCCGAAATCATCATGATGCCCTGTGGTTAAGGTCTGGTTAGGTTTAGGCACAAAAACCACTTGGTTAGGGTCAGGAAAAGATCATGGTGTGGGTTAAAATGAAAAAGAAAGTGACAAACTCATAAGCCCTGAGCCTGCTTCGCCTCAAACCTTTCCCAGCTGACCCAGAGCAGGTCGCGGTGCACCATCAAGGTAGAAATATGCCCGCTGGGAGCCGTTCAGCACCGCGGACCGTCGGACTAATGGGATGTCGGACCAATGGGCTGTCGGACCAATGACATGGACCTGATAGATAATGGAGGCTTAGACTTTCATACAGCATTTAGTAAAGTAATGCCATGCAGCTTCTTTGACTGGTAGTAGAGGAGTTATAATTTTACTTTGCAAATCCATGGCATGCATTGTTATGTGGCTACTCTGTTTTGAAACGTTAAAGCTCTCTGTAGTTTAATAACCCTAAATACAATATACAATTGTTTCATCTCTATTTGTGGTACTAGTGTTCAGATCCCCAAAACGTTTATGTGTTGCATTTACAATGTGCAGTGAAGCATTCACTACATGTTCTGGCTGACCTCTGCACACTGTCTCTTTAACCTTTTAAAAGGGATGAAAAATGACAAACATTTTGTGTTGGCTGAGGAGCCAAAAAAGCACACAGAGTCCAGTGAAAAGTAGGAATTTGACCTCTCGGAGGTGTTCACCTCAGATGATATCGTAACAGCTGTATTCATCTTCAGAGTGAATGTGTGAGGGATGCTCTCTTTTGAAGTGTGAAGGGGAGAGCCAGTCAGTCTTTGCAGGTCAAAGTAATTACAGAGCGGCTTGAAGAGAGAGGTCAGAGAGGTCGGGGAGAAGTGCCTGTTATGGCCCGCTACAGCCTGACTGCGCTCCAGAGGTTACTGTTAATACTGTAAACACCTTTCTGTGTTGGTGAAAACCTGAATTTATCATGATAGTCTTACTTTGACATCCTGTAGACAGAAATATTTTTGATTTCCACATAAAGGGCTGTTTAGATTCAAGTAACTAGGACTATAATAAGGGTGTTAAAACAGTGTAACATTGTAACCTACAGAGAGAGCAGCTCTCACACATGTAAACCACAGTCTGTAAACATGTGATCTGCTTACCTTATGTAGCTGATTAAAATTAGAGTAGTTCCACACCACTGCAATCTGTCCAGAGTGTATCTGGAGAACTTTGTCTCTTGATTGACTTGGACAGAGCCCGAATACTTGCCAGTTTTAGAAAATGTTTTTTTTTCTCTGTTGCACTTAAGAAATCAGAAACAAAAAACACAAAAATATGAGACAGATGTTTTATTCTGTGGTTAAGTGGCTCAGCTTGCTGCTCCCCATATTGTCTGGAATCTCTCAATGGGGGCTCATGTCCTGGGCTACTATTGCCCAATTGTTACCACCATGGCTGCTATCAACTACCTGCTTTTCATGTTCTCATTCCCATGTCATCAAATACTGACACATTGTCACAACCTTCTGCATGTGATATTGACGCTAAGGGCACCCATCAGCATCTTTATGAGATGCACCAGACTTTCAACTAACTCCGAAACTCAAAAATTGATGCTGAGACTACAACTGACATATTATAATGAGCAAGAAAGCCTGCGTTTGGCAGGAGGAAGGAAGGAAGGTGGATGGGTCAGACAAAACCGGACGTTCACCCAGGAGACCACAGATTGTGTCTCGTGTAAAAAATAAAGGGTCAATGTTGTTTCAATGTAACATTACATACCTTTCATACCTACGTTCCGTGGGAGACAAAAAGTCACCATTGTCTCCACGCAACATTATGTAATTTACGTATGTCGTGCATTGATGTCACTCGTGACATTTTTACGTCACATTGCATGTCATGACAAACTTAACCCAAAACATGATCTTTTTTCTCAACCTAATCAAGAAGTTTTATTGCCTAAATTAATTACTTGATAATTAATGAATCACAGCGTGTTTACACTGTGTGTTAAGGAAGATACTCTAAAGGGTGCTCTTAAGGCCCGAACATACTTGGGTGTACTCTAAGGGGAGCGGACTCCGCGAGGAATGTCCGCAGTCATTCGGGCTTTCATAGTCGAGTGCACTTCCGTGTTGTAATTTCCTGTAAAAATGTACGTGAAAAATCCCCACGCTGTGAAAAATACATGCCAAGCAGTCACTGGTGCACGGAGTGGAGTCCACGCGGTCGTAAAATCTGAGCTTTGCGCGCACAGGGCTTGCAGACGTCCACTTTGAGTCCGCGCGGACCTCCACGGGGTCCGTTCCGTGTACGTTCCGCCCGAGTATGTTTGGGCCTTTAATGTTACTATCAGGTACTGAGGGGTGTGACAAAGTGTCAGTATTTGATGGCCTAGGAATGAGAACGGGTTGCAATTACTAGAAGTTTAAAGCCTCAGCTGAGCTCACGGAAATATGTGAAATGACCAAGACAACATTACACAGCATTTTGTGGTGGTGGCACATAATGTGTTAAAATTATGTACCGGCACCGTGGAAACAATGCCAGTGTAATGTTAATTATGAACAGTAACAGTTTCAAACATATGGTGAACTTTTTGAAATGCAGATTGGTAAGAGTCAGGGAAAAAAATCTTGGTTATGTTTAGGAAAAGATTGTGGTTTCGGTTAAAATAAGTAAGTACGTTGTTACGTGACATAGTTATGTCACTACGTCACATAACCTGGTGTACTTACAGTGCATGAAGTATAGAAGCAGGTAAAGTTAAAATAAGTCACCACTGACTTTGGGTTTCAAATGGGACATGAAGAGCGCCCACCCCAACCTCCTCCTTACGTAGAACTTCTTGCTCCTTAAACTAACTATTGCGTGCCATTGTCCAGGGAATTCCAAAGGATCCTAATTGACCTTCCACTGGCAATGTTCCTGTGGTGGCAGCATGTACCATACCACATTGTGTACCACCACCACATAATGCAGCGTTAAGGGAGGAGGAGACCGGGCTATAAAAACCGCAACATCTACAGAGAAGAGTTCATTCATTCATTTTCCGTAACCACTTATCATGTTAAGGGTCACAGGGGGACTTGAGCCTATTCCAAATGACACTGGGCGAGAGGTGGGGTATAGGTTGCCAGACAATTACAGGGTCAGTATGTCTTATGGCCCTTGATTTAGAAAGCAAATCAAAATGAAAACATGGAGATATTGTAATCAAAGTATCTCAGTATCCACGAGAGTTTTCTACACACTTAATCTACATATGAAAACATGTTTATGTGAATTAAAAAAACAGTTATTAGAGATTGCTTCTGTAAAGATATAAAGAAAAGATTAAAGCTGTATTTTATGTCTGTTTTCGTGTGGAGTTCCTTGTCAGTGGTCCATTTTACTGTCCTGCTGTGTGACAGAGCTGCTGCTGCTCCACAGCTGTCTCTTGGATTTAAGACACTAAGATGAAACACCGTAACATGTGTGCCAACCATGAGGTCAGTGTGTGGGAAAGCATGACAGTCTGTGTGTGAATGTGTGTGATAGGTCATAACCCTGGACTGCCCCAGATACCATGAATAGCCCTATGACAAGCAGCATTTTAGCACGTTCATAAATCATTGTTGAATCAATACAATACAGTCAGTTCAGGTTCATCACCATTGAATGTTTTCTGAAGCATGTATGTAGTACTATAGAGTTTCTGCCTCAGCCAGAGTGCAAATATAAAAACAACTTGTCAATGAGTGCCTTAATTCTTTTGCTGGAGAGCTCAGTTTTGGGCACCCAGATGACATGTGTCACCAATACAGCCGACGTATTATGTAGTCCTCATCTTTTTTTCTGCAGCTCTCATTACGTGAGGCTGAGACCCATAAAAGAAAGAGCAGGTCTGGGCCTGAGATGAAAGGGGATGTCAGTCACCATTCGCAACAAGGCTGCCCACCTGCTTCAAATACCACACAGCCAGATAGCTAATGAGATACCTGACTGGATTAGCAGAGGGATGCTGGAATACAGTATTTTATTAAGGGTCACTGGTGGCTGCTGATTGCAGTCCAGCTCTGGTATTGAGCGCTGGCAAGACATGGATGCAGGACAATGAGGTGATTATCTG
The DNA here is from genome assembly GCF_011397635.1 of Epinephelus fuscoguttatus. Lineage (NCBI taxonomy): Eukaryota > Metazoa > Chordata > Actinopteri > Perciformes > Serranidae > Epinephelus > Epinephelus fuscoguttatus. The sequence goes on from NC_064752.1 coordinate 43,585,497, forward strand.
TCACTGAATAACGCTGCCAAATACCAGCAATGCCATGTTGATTGAACTGCTATCAAATGCCAGGATCTGTGGCTCTGGGGAACAGGTGGTAAATGCTTATCAGAGCCTCAGAGGACCCTTCCAGGTCCCCACGAGTATGCAGAAACCTATCTTATATATGCGTTTACATGCACAGAGTAACCTTGCTATGTATCGTAATGCAGTTAAAAAACACCAGCCCAGTTGCCGGAAGAAAATGTTGGCATTGTGTGTTTCTACAAACCACAAATTCGCTACATTTGTATATTTACATATCATATAAACTGACTTTCAGAGGTCTAATGGCGTGAAACTTGGGCAACATGCCTGCTGAGCTGTAGACCAATGTTTGAGACAAACAAACAACAAAACTGGTTGTGTAATAGCAACTTTTGCCACTGAACCAGGGTGATTTTTAGGGACCCATTGCTGTTTTCCCAGTGGCTATAGTGCTGCAAAAAGTAGTTGATTTTAACTGACTCATCTGTGTGTTTAAAGATGGTACTGTGACACAAAACAGCAGGTATTTTAATGTTTTTTGTGGCTAACCACACATTAATCACAGGGTTGTTGAAATGCAAGGAAAGATAAAGTTTGAACTAATCTGCTGTGATAATGAAGAAATGTAACGCACAGTGCCAACATTTTTGCTGGCAATTGGGTTGGAAACACAGATCTTTGGGGTCATCTTAATTCTCAGGTAATGAGTGGCTGACCATGTTCAAAGATAATATCTTCTTAATTTCTTCTTTCAAACTTTTTTCCTCAGCACTAGGAAGTGAAATACATGTAGGAGAGACAGTGCAAGTTCTTTTTTTGGGAGGACATGAATGAAGCTACATCCCCTCCCCAATTTCTCTTTACTTATTATCTTTCCTTGCATTATGCAATTGGCCAGCAAGGGGCTCTTCTGGTTTCCTTGAAAATGTATTGATGTACAAGAAATAATTTGATTCGAAAAGTGGTATCTGTTATTACTGGTTTGTTTTTATTTCTAATCATTTACCCATTTATTTCTTTGTATTTTCTATATGTGTGTAAATGTATTTTCATTTTGTTTAAAACATTTTTTTATTAAAATTTATTTTAATCAATTATTTTTTCTATATTTCTTCTGGCCTAATATTTTTACCAATAGTGGTTTTGTCAAGGGTTAAAATATACTTTTTTGTCCTTATTTTTATTTATTATACCACGAATACCATCTCTGCCTCTATGAATAGTCAAACAACAAATGTTTTATTTCTATTTGATCACTTTATTTATTTATTTTCAAAAAAGGAAAACAGAAAACTTTGTAGTTATGATATGCTGTAAGATTTGCTCAAACTTTAAAATCTAAAAAAAGGGGATTTAAAAAGTGTTTTATAAAACTGTGGCTTTAAGTGGATTAAGTAAATTTAGGACAGGTTCTAGCACATAATGCCACTGACAGAGACTACTTTGATTAAAATGTTTTTTTTTTCTGGGTTCAAACATTGTTGGACACATTTGGGAAAATGTAAATACACAACTCAATAAAACATCTGACGTCAGCCTCGTCTTTTTTTAGACATTTTAATGTGGAAAACTTATTATATCTTGAAGTACCTTGCGTTGTTGCCACACTTCTATTAGTACCTCCCCTTTAAAACATACACATTTAGACATCCTGATCATGCATGTCTAGTCTACCCTTGGACATGTCTGCTCATGGTCAGGCTGAATGTTTGGCAGGTTGCAGAAATGACAGGGTGGTGAATAATAGCTGTTTATGAGGGGGAAAAATCAGCTCTTCAATACACAGACTGTAAATTATCATTATTATTATTAGGAGGACTGTTACGTGTTCATGTCAGGACAGACTCTGCATCTCTGTTGAACTGATTTCACATCAATGACACGTATCGTAGCCCAGGTCTACAGTGTGATTTACAAGCCTGGTCTGTTGCTGTGTATCAAATCAGGCATGTGCAAGAGAACATTTATAAATACCCATAAACCCATAAACCCTCTCTGATAGCCTCTTCTGTTTAGTGAGAGGCACCAGCTATTTATGGGAGCTGTTTCTTTTCGCTAGTAAAAGTTAGATTTCTCATTTAAAGATGTGTTTTTAACTGTGTACACTGGATTAACACATATGTTTCAATCTGTCATTAATAATTCCTATTTAATTTAGTACAGTCCTATGGTACCAGTGTTTGCAGCAGCTAACCCAAGTTAGCTGTAGAATTTTTCAATTGCTGCAGGCTTACATGTAGTGGTGAGTGAAGTAGCTGCTCAAAAATGAATACATTATTTAAAACAACAACAACAACAACAATAACAACAACAATAACAACACACTGACCCTTTTCACACACAAACATTAGTGTTCCAAAATAAAAAAAAAATAGTTTTTTTTCAAGGTTGATTTTTAGTTTTAGTTCAGGTCAGCAGCTTAGCTCTGAGACTAAAACGGTTTAAATTATTCAGATGTACTTTTTAAATTTGGCTTCTTAAAATCACAATAGAAAGGCAACAGGATTAGTGACCTGCTGATTTTGGCATTGCTTTTACAAACAAATAAAGAGCCAACCGTGTTCTTCACGATCACCGGTTGCTATGGGCACTTGACAATTAAAGCGAGGCTGAGCTGAGTGCTGCTAATACTGCTGAAAGCAGCATTAGCATGGCTCTGATCTAGCACATGAAAGCGAGACGCGCCAGACTTGCTTCACCCAACTGGAGACACTCACATGGTCTAGACACACAATGCTGGCAGAGAATCCAGTCCCTTTAACTATGGGGTGGTCACCATGGATACCACATACTCATCACCAATTTCTATTACTCTCCACATGGCACTGTGTGAAGGCCACACTACCTCAGAAATGCAACTCAAAGCATCAGAAATGAAAGCTTTGACTCTTCATGCGGGGTGAACTATCACAGGATGGAGGTCAGGATCAAACTGACTGTTATTAACTTCATCTTGTCATGCATGAGCCACGAGTATGGCTTTGAATATGATGAAAAATTGGAGGTATAACTGGATTACGAGGGATTTGAGTTTAACTTGATCTGACACATTGTTAACCCTGTGGCATCCCTTCAGTATCACAGTCCATGTGTTACTACAGTCCTGCATATACGCTCTCATTCATGAGGTCTCCCACATGAAACTGCACTACCCTATGCACACACTACAACCTCAAAATGCCTCAATAATTCACAGCCCAAAGTTTCTTTGCCTGTTTCTCCTCTCTGTTTTTATCAGATATTCCTTTTGCTTGGTTGCTCTCCTGGGAGCAACAGTGCAAGGCTGGAGAATTTCAATCTGGTTTATTCATTTTTCCCCTCTTCCATCTCCATGTCAGTCTGAATCAAACAGTGGCATTTCGTCAGCTCCAACTCACCTAACCTGCAATAGCTGAAGTTGTTTTTTCATCATCAGCTTGGCATAGTCCGATTGTCCACTTTCCAAATTTGTGAACATGGCCTTTGATTGGTCACACAGACTGTGGCATGTCTTATATGCTCATAATGATCATGCCAAGTCTATAGAGGCACCTGACTGCAAGTGGAATAAAATGTAGCCTGACATCATCAGGCCAAATCTCAAATGTAAATTAGTCTGGAACCTCTCAGTTACTTGGATGTATGAAGAGAACTGCATGGAGTGTTGGATGCCAGGCCCCATTTTTCCTATAAAAGTTGCTTGGTGGCCCATGAAGCCAAAAATGTTTGACCTCCCGGGTGTAAAATTACCCAGATCTTCCCCACTGGGGAAATAGAGCAAGTGCACAAGAATTTGCCAGCCAAGCAGCAAACTTCTGCCAGCTGACCTGGCTACTTCCAGTTTAACTTTCCACTAACATGGGGATAAAATTATTTAATCACTCAGCTCTTCTAGACTTTCAAAATGTTATCAGGGCTGAATGGATCAAATCCCTACAGTGAAACCATTATTTTGCATAGGTAGTGATACCCAAAAAATGTGTCGCTAATATACAGATGTCTTTTCACCCCAGTGTCTGGCAGATGCATTTGCAATTTGGGCTGGCGATGTCTGGCTACGCAGTAGCAGCTACAACAGAAAGTTCCATAACAACTGGAATTATCTTTATTGTTTTCAAACAACGCATTGTCACTGTCTGAAACACGACCCATATTAGAAAAACTGTTGTGATTGGCCTGTCACTTCTCAAGTTGCTGGAAATCTGTCCAAAGCAGAGAGGGACCAGATGCATCTGCCAGAGCAAATAAAACATGAGATCACAGATTTGTCTGGTTTCCAGGACTTTGGAGCTCAGTAGTTGACATGCATATGACCAATGCTGAGGCCTTGACTTCTAGTTCATCTCAGAATATTGTTCTCAATTGACTGCCCCAGGAATGAGTGAGCATATTTGCACTCATGGTCCCCTTGTCTTGAAATCAATGGGGGTTTTGAATGGGTTTTTTTGGTTAGACGCCTGAAATAAGATCTGTTGTTAACACAAGCTTAAGAAATTTACACCTTTCCTTCTATGACATAAAACATGTCGGTAAATAAACCACTCATGAACTTTGAAGCTTTGATATGTCTTAAAAAAGAACAGGGGCTTACAGTCTTGTTATGGTTGTGACGTTAGGCCATGCGACCATGGTGTAGTTTGTTTATAGCCTAAGATTAGCTTTTTACTTCTGGCGATTGCATTTAGACTTCAGTAATCATGAAAGTGGTATTAATTTGTGAAGATTATCTTGCTGAACAAAACTTGTATCATACTTGTTTCTTTGCCACAGAACTTATTTTCGGCACTAATCCAAAATCTGATGGAAAAATCCCATTGGCTTTTTGACGAGGGAGCCAGTGTGATGCTAATTTTCTTGTCAGCCTACAGAAAAATGTCCTCCCTGGTGCACTCTTTGGTTTTGAACAAAATCACATTAGCAATTCACCATACAGATAAACATACACCAACGACACTAAGAGCCTACAACTATGCTAGCAGCTCTGTGAGGCCAAACTTAAGCCTGGTAATGCCAATACAAGTACGCTCACATACTCACACTTTAGAGTGTTGGCATGCTAACATTTGCTAATTAGCTCTAAAAACAAAGTACAGCTGAGGCTGATGAGAATGTCAAGAAACCAAATTATTGGACAGTATGATTATTGACCTGATGATGGCTCTAGAGGTTAAATCTAGGAATCACCAAAATCAATAGGTTTTAACCTATGAGAGTGTCATAGGATAAATAAATTCATAACAATCAATCCAGTGGTTTTTGAGATATTTTAGTCTGGACCAAACATACTGCTAATGTGGCTAAAATTAAAAAAAAAAAAAAAAATCAGTGTCTTCAAATTGATATTTGATATCTAGCTGACTACGACTTTGGTATTTGGTTGTGTCAATTTGACTGATAACAAAGTGTCATGAAGTCACTCTGAAAGTCTGCAGGAAGTGAGGCTTCTTGCAGACTTGCAGATGAAATGTGGATTTAAACATCCCTCAGCACAGAGTCTTCATGGGCAGATACCCGCAAGGTCTGTAAGTCTGAAAGTGTGTGTGGAAAATACAGACATTTGGATTCAGCCTGTGTTTCATGGCCACGCATGTTATGTAATTAGGTCTTCAAACCAAATGTCATAATTGATGGCCAGTACAAAGAACATGCTATTCCTTTGCCAACTTTAACTTGACTTTGCATGCCTTCACTGTATTGTCCCATCAAATAATATTCACCTTGGCCGCAGCAATAAAACATACAAGAGGCATGGCACATATATGCAGATGCTAAAGCCAGCAAACAAGCCAAACAGCTGGAGGTGGGAGACCAGACAGGAACAACTGTGCAAATAAACTGTGCTGTTCCTGGAAAGACACTTTACCTGATCTGTGTTGCTGTTAATAATACACTGTTTACTTGTGACTGGCACATTTCCCTGTCAATGGACCACCAGTGTCCTGCAGCTGCTTGTGATGTAAATATCCACAGCAGGAAAGCCTTGGAGTGAGGTACAGGTAGTGGTCGAATGAGTGTGTGTATGCATGTTTGTGTGTGTGTGCAATGTGAGGGGGTCTGTGTGGGGTTGTGAGTGTGTGTGTTTGCATGAATGTGCATTAGAAAGAGGGAGAAAGAAACAAAGGCGAAGAGAGGAGCAGAACTGTCACATCAGGCCAGGTCAGAGTTCACTGAGCAGCATGCTCACTACAACCTCTGATGATGTTTGAAAGTGTTTGTTTGCTCAGCCTGAAAGATTATGGATGGGTTTGTTTGTTGTTTGACAGATGTCCTTCAAATAAGTGATCATTCATTCAACATGTAACTGTGGCATGTTTAAAATACTGTGGTATTCAGTTTGATTACCAGGTAATCTTATAATTTACCAAATCCACGATATTCCTATATCTAACATAATTTGCTGCCAATATTTAAAAAATTTATGTTGATATGATTTTAGCCGCACTAGCAGCAGGGTCCTATACAGTGGTGCAGTGGTAGGTGTACTGGGTAGGTTACTGAGGAAATGGGTATGCTCTCTTATATAATCCAATGGCTTTTTGACTGATAGTTGGTTATACTGTAAAAAGCCAGAAAAAGAGGTGGGTAGACCTTGTAAAGCTGAATATACCCTTCACTACACCGCTGGTTCTAGAGGATAATGTCAGCCACAACTTTGGTCCAGACTGAAATAACTTATTAGATGGGTTGGAGAATAAAAATAATTTCTGATGATCCCAAGAATCTTACTCTAGATCCACCATGAGGTGAACATTTTTAGTTTTGTGCGTACAGTGTCATCAATTATTGGATAGAGTGCAATGGAATTTGCAAAACTGTAAAACATCATAGAGTATTTAGTTGAATAAAGTCCAAAAATAAATACAAGCTCACGTTGTGTCATTCATGTTTACAGGTTTGATTTTCTGCATTTTTTAAAATTTAAAGAGTTGTTTGATCACAGAGCAGTGAAGAAAATGTGGCAGCAGGACACATCTGCAACAGTGGGTCACATAGTATAATAACTAATACTAATATAATTCATAACTCAGATGGCCTACTTTTAACAGGTCAGATAGTGATATTCAGGTGGATGATAAGAGTAAAAGTGTGGAGATAGAGAGGGAGGTAAGCAAGGGAGCAACCGTGTCTTTACATTTTGTCTCCTACTGTGAATTTTTGTAACGAACATAACAGTGAATTAGGGTTTGGTGTGGATAACGATTTTTTCTGATGATGGCCAAAAAATAAATAAAACAGACTCAGTCTGCCAAGGCCTTAAAGGGAAATTTTGGTTTATTTCAACCCGTCTCCTATCGTCCTAAATTTGCTTCAAGTGACTAGTGACATAAAAATAATAGTTAGCATGTTAGCCGTTAGCCTAGATACAGCCGGAGCGCATAGTAGCGTCAGACCTGTTAAAACGTAAGTGAACAGGCATACTTCAAGTTTAAAGTTAGTCCACTAACAAGCTTTTTTCCACAAAGACTGCCTCATATCGTTAGGATAAATGTCAGAGAACATATAGAAAACAACATGTAAACGTGTTGTCTTACCTTACCGGTGTGCTGCCATGTTTGTTTACCATTTAGCTCTGCTTTCCAAAGCGCAGCCGAAATATATCTCGCGAGCTCTAGATAAAGCCCAGCTGGATACTAACGTTACTCCAGGTGGAGGTGTCTCGTCCTCGGTCACATCCAAACCTTGAAAATAAGGCTGCAACCGGTCCCATTCCTTGCAACAGAGGCATTCCTCTTCTGTGGGCATTGGGGCACAGCATTCACAGGTACACCACCAATCTCCAGAGCTACGCAGCCTTGCAGCAGCCATTCCTCCTCTGTCATCCTCTACCTGTTGCGCCTCTCTCTCTCTCCTCCTCCGTTCTTCAATTTCACGAAGCTCTTCGTCAGTGTATTCTGGCTCAAATAAATAAGGGCAGCCATCAAACTCTAAAAATAAATGAATGAACTTTTCAGGCTACTGTCCGGTTCTGCCTTCCAGCTGTTGCTGCTTGTTCTCGCGAGATTTCGGGCACGGTATGAGATCGCTGCTTTGGAAAGCAGAGCTAAATGGTAAACAAACATGGCAGCACACCGGTAAGGTAAGACAACACGTTTACATGTCGTTTTCTATATGTTCTCTGACATATCTAACAATATGAGGCAGTCTTTGTGGAAAAAAAGCTTGTTTAGTGGACTAACTTTGCACTTGAAGGTAACCCGTTCACTTACGTTTTAACAGGTCTGACGCTACTATGTGCCCCGGCTGTATCTAGGCTAACGGCTAACATGCTAACTATTATTTTTATGTCACTAGTCACTTGAAACAAATTTAGGACGATAGGAGACAGGTTGAAATAAACCGAAATTTCCCTTTAACTTTGGTCCAAACTGTCTCCAATAGGAGCAACAACAGATCTTTGTGTCAAGATGATGAAGAGTGAAAAGTACATCTGGGGGTGCCATTTAGCTCACCTGCTAGAGTGGGCACCCTCATGTACAAAGGTCGATTCCAACCCTGGTCCTTTGCTGCATGTCATCTCATCTCTCCCCCTTTATTAGATAGGAAAGGTGTAGTGTAAAAGGGGGAGAGATGAGATGACATGCAACCCTGGTCCTTTGCTGTATGTCATCTCATCTCTCCCCCTTTCACACTACACCTTTCCTATCTAATAAAGGGGCCGAGCAAAGCATTCCAGACCACAATGCTTTCCAGCTCCTCATGGGGGACCCCAGGGCGTTCCCAGGCCAGACAAGCTATGTAATCCCTCCAGCTAGTCTGGGTCTGCCCTGAGGTCTCCTACCAGTAGGACATGCCTGGAACACCTCTAACGGGAGGCGCGCAAGAGGCATCCTGATCAGATGCCCAAACCACCTCAAATGACCCCTTTCGACATGAAGGAGCAGCGGCTCTACTCCGAGCTCCCTCTGGATGTCCGAGCTCCTTACCCTATCCGTGCTCTCTCTTCACCATGACTGTCCATTCTTTTTTTTTTTTTTTTTTGCTAACACTAGCATTACAAAGCACAGCAATGCCTCAGTCCAGAATCTCAGAGATGCTTGTATGGTTGTAGACTCTTAGTTTTGTATTAGTCTATGCATTCATAAGCTAATAAATGATCATACCCAGTTTATTGAAATATATGGACTATTATAGGTTTCAGTTGGCTATACCAAATACAGTAATTTAATTGGAGTTTTTTTCATGTTAAAACCAGTAAGATTTAGTTTGAACATGCTGACTGACACACTAATCACGCACTGATACCAACTGTGCAGTTATTTCTAAATAAAAATAAAAACACAAAGTGATGTAGTCTTGCCAAAATACATCCATCTCTTCCACCTATTTTGTTGAGAGACATTAATCTTCTCAACGTCTATCTCTCTTCTCTCATCGCTGAGCTGTGTGTCAGTATCCAGACCTCCATCAGAGAGGTGCTTGCTAATACTTGAGTGCACTGGCTGCGGGCTGCATGCTGGGATAGGGGGATTATCTGATCACCTGTTCCACGCTGCATTCCCTCACTCTCTCTCTGGGAGAGCTGTAGGTTTTAGTTACAGGTGGTGTTTTTCTCTTCAGCCCTCCCTCTGTTATATATTCCCTCATTACCTTTTCTCACCTGCTAAGTAGCGACAGTCCTACAATTACTCACCATTTAAGGGTCACTTTTGACACCATAAATTTGCATGCATCCCTGCAGGTATTTCTCACGAGAAAACTCCTGATGCCAAGGTAAGGAGTCCCTCCATGGCCAGAATTGTTACCTCAGAGCCCAACAAAAGATCCTTTCATCCTTTCTTATTCATGAGGGAAATTGTCTGTGTGCCCTGGAGTTGTTTGCAAACACGTTCCTGTAGTGGGTCATTTCCTACTTGAGTACTTCCAATAAAGACGAGCTATTGGTATTGACATTTAAGCCAGATGGCAAACTGTTACACTGGAGCAATAACAATAGCACTGTCCTCTATTTCTGAGTCAAATATCTCAAAGTGATGATGCAGTCCAAGCTGGGACAGATCTTTTAAACACGCACCCCAAGACATGCAAACAGTGATCCCCCCCTTCAATGACAACCAGGCCAACATGCTTAACCATTGGCTCCAGTCTGTGCTGTTGTGAGCTGCTCATCAATCATGTAACAATTTAAACACAGGATCAGGATGGTTTCTGCGCACAGCGGATTCATTTTTTCCTTTTTTGTTTTGCTTTTAATGGAGCCTATGCCTATGAAGAGAGCTTTGCTTGTCATCAGGATCGCCTGCAGAGAACTAACAGCAACAGATCCACCCTTGGAAATAAGGAGTGTTTTTGAGTGTGTTCCATCTGTGGCCTGTTTTAATGACCTGGCACTGGCCCGACTGGGTGACACGCTTACATTGTCCCTGAACTCCCCTCACACTATATACCATAATTAGACATAAACTCCTGAGGCAGTTGCACAAATATGTTTTCCTTATGCATAACCAAAGAGGCTGCTTTGAAGTAAAATATTTTCAAACTGCGGGTGAAAGGGTGTTTTCCGAATGTGAGTCATACTTAAAGTCTTTGTGTCTTTTGTGCATCGGGCTAATGTTTGATGCCAGGGAGCAGATCCGTGCTGGAACACCCTCTCGAGGTGACACTGCCAATAGGTCGTATAAGGAGAGCACAAAGGGTTTCAGGTAGGGACAGAAATCTAGCCAAGCCTAGAAACCAAAACAGTTTGCGGTTCAAAAGGTTCATGCAGAGTGCTGTTTGATGAAGTCTCCTGCTCTTGTTTTGAAAGAAATGAAAGCCAGTGTCATTTCAAACAGCATGTTACTGCCAGGATTGCTGTGTTATTGCTAAATTGAAAACTATTAAAGGACATGACAGATGGTGTTTAGGAGAGTACGGGGGGCCTTTTTAGCACAGGCCTACACGTATCCTCCTCATATATCATCCTAGCAGAGGATGATCCACTGTGGCACTCATCACCATCAATAATTAGAAGTGCATAATGACTTTGTCACCTGGAGCCCTGGGTAAAACATCTGTAGCATATGAGCATGGGAGGACATCTGATCTTGATGCCTTTTCCAGATGTCTGCTTAGTTGTCCACTCACATCTGAACTAACCTTCAGTGACTCATATTATTGTTGTAATGGAAAACAGTAATTTAACCAAATTAGAAACAAAAAGAAAAAACATTTTTTTCAACTGTAGTGGTGTCTGTCCATGTAGTTGGTTTTATTTGAAGAGGTATTAATATTTCTGTTTCCACAGCAATACAATAGAGGTGAAGTGTATTTTGTCTGTGGGGCAGACCTTGAAAAATGACATTAAAAAGATTTAACAACAGAATCAGTGTCCACAGAGCATACTGTCAACAGCTGAGGACTGTTTTTTGGGGGGTAGAAAGCAGAGGTTTGGACTCGAGTCACATGACTTGAACTCGCATCTGACTCCAGTCACAAGTTTGATGACTTCAGACTCGACTTGACAGCATTTTAAAAAAGACTTGCAACTTGACTTGGACTTTAAAGTGATAGTTCAGGTTCACTATTTTCTGGCCAGTATCACTCCGCCGTGCAGGCCCGCAAGACAGCACGGCAAAAGAAATCAATAAGACAGTTCATCAGCACGCCGTGCAGGTGCGCAGGATAGCAACGGCTAACGAGAACTTCATTGGCTGTTTCCAACAGAGAACCAGTAGGCTATTACTAGTGAGGAAAAGATGTACTAGCCCTATATATACCTACTACTACAGCACAAACACCGGCTCAGGCTCACGACACACCCTCGTCAGCTGCTGTAGGTAAACAGAGGAATACCAAAATGGTGCGAATAGCTGTGGGAATAAAAACATCGACGGCTCCCAATTCCATCGGTTTCCTGTTACAGATGTAACCCGTAGGCAACTTTGGCTTGTGTCAATTGGGATGAACATCGCTACCAAGCCAGCGAGGGTGAAGCAACTGCACGTATGCCAGGCTCACTTCAGCTGCCCACAGATCCCGACGGACAGAGAAAACGCAATTTCCGCACTGCTGTGCCCAAAGAGAGATATATTACCTAATACCAGTCTATATAACGATGTCTGTAACTGATTGTCTGTAAAACAAAATGTTTGATTGAACTAATAGCCTGTTGTGTTGTGGAGAGCACGGCCTCGTTTTACCATCAGCATTTAGTTTATTATATTAGGCTAACTGCTAAATCCATGACATGAGTAATCAATCACATAGAAATGTGAATTCATATGTGATTATGACCAGTCTCAGCAGCTGACGAGGGTGTGTCGTGAGCCTGAGCCGGTGTTTGCGCTGTAGTAGTAGGTATATATAGGGCTAGTACATCTTTTTCCTCACTAATAATAGCCTACTGGTTCTCTGTTGGAAACAGCCGATGAAGTTTTCGTTAGCTGTTGCTATCCTGCGCACCTGCACGGTGTGGTGATGAACTGTCTTATTGATTTCTTTTGCCGTGCTGTCTTGCGGGCCTGCACGGCGGAGTGATACTGGCCAGAAAATAGTCCCAATTGATAGCAAGGTCTGACGTAATGCGGGGATGTTTTAAAATTATTGTCTAACAAAACACATGCATAATTTTTTGTAGCTTAAAACCTTTTGGTTACGTGTCCCCCTTATATCTTCAGAACTACTTTTTCTCCGGTAAGCTACGGGCCATTTCTCAGAGCAGGAGGCTCGTTGAGAGTAGTGACACCATCACATCAGAGCTAAAGATGGTCAGCGTTTCACACAACTTCATGTCCAAAAACCTGAACTATCACTTTAAGAGCAATGACTTGTGACTTGACTTGGACTTGAGCCTTTTGACTTGAAAATACTTGATGCATTGTCCCCAAAGCCAAAAATTAAAATTTATGTTATTTAAAAAGTGTGCCAGAGTGATCTGGGAGAGGGAACTGGGGGTTGTGATAACTGAGGAGATGTGGGAGGACATCTGGGATAATGAAAGGAAAATAACAGTTTGTAACCAGACAAGAGCGATGCAACTTAAGATACTGCATAGAGCACATGTTGCTCCAAACCATCTCTCCAAATACAGAAAGGATGTCTGTCCATTTTGTCTTAAATGTAAGGCACGAACTGGTGATCTTGTTCACTGTTTCTGGTCTTGTGTAAAAATGCAAAAATATTGGAATGATGTGTTATTTGAAATACGAAAGGTTCTGAAGAAAGAACATGAACTCGACCCGGTCTCCCTTCTTCTGGGTCTTCCCAGTGGCCGTGTAACTGATATACATCAGAAAAAAACTGTATAATGTCATGACATTTTGTGCCAGGAAAAATATTCTTCAGCACTGGACTTCAGATAAAGCCCCCTCAGTCGTGGGATGGCATAGGACTATAATGGAATATATACCTCTGGACTTTCTGACCTGTCTCCTGCACTACAAAACTGATGCCTGAACGGAAAGAATGTGGAAACCGTTTCTTGATTATATCAATGTAAATATTTCTGCTATAATGACAAAGGCCTTTGTATAAAGAACTGTATTAATTTTCTTTATTTAGCTCCCATTATATTTCACCCTATACTGTATAATGTAGGCCTACACGTCACATTTACTTGGAACTGATCTTTCTGTTTGCGGTTTTGGTTTTTATGTTGTTACTCCCAGCTTGTTTTTAGTTTTGTTTGGTCCTGTCTTGTGTATGTTTGTTTATTGACGAAAATTTATAAACGCATATTAAAAAAAAGGAAAAAAAAGTGTGCCAGAGATCAAGTTAATTCCCTTTTTCTCCTGATTCATCCAACATTAACACTATTCATTCCCTGCAAGTCAAAACTTAATTCTTCAGATCCAGTTTGTTTTTAATCAATCCAACAGCATAAAATCAAGTTGCAGGAAAGAAACATAAAGAACTACGGTTACGTTACTGGACACTAGTTGAAAAAAAAAAAATTTATACCAAATACAAATTTCCTTAGTGTACAAAAACTAATCTGTGGCCAAGAAAAAAAAAATTGCATTATGCAAAATGTGCAGGTCAAAAATTACAGGCGGAGATGCAACAACTTCCAACTTTGTTAAACATTTAAAGCACAAGGAACTGTAAGTCAAGGCCAACAGTAATGTGGTTAATAAGCTAATTCTTGGCTAGCATTGGTGAAGACTGCATGATACCTTGTTTGGCAATTGTAACTCAAAGTTTAAGACAAAGGGCTCTAGTTTCCTGGCGCAGCGCAGGGTGACGCAGGATGGCGAACCCCGTGCAGAGCTAGTTTCGAGCAGCGCAACCCGAGGCGCGCTCAGTTTGGTAGTTTGGCAGACCGAGGTGCGCTGAGATGGGTGTGGCAGCGCAGCAGGGGGAGGTGTCGACAGATCCAGCTTGGCGCAGTGACAGTTTCGTGCCAAAAGGCTTCGTCGAAGGTGCGCTAAAAGCTCGCCAGCTGAAACCAGGTCTACTGTCAGCGCAGGGGGAGCGCAGCCGGTGTAAGTGGAAGTTTGGCTGACCGGCGGACAGTGCGCACACGTCACCAAAACCTCACAGGCAGGTTTCCAGAATGTCAGGCACATTAACAATGCAATAAATACCCAAAAAAACACTATTCAATGCAACTATCTGCAATCAGCACATAAATGTATCTCTGTATCGACTGTCCCATCACATCTGATGTCAGATCAAAGGGGATTGGCACCGTTTGGCACGCGTAATGGAAACCCAACCTGATTCGATTAACACAGCTGCAAACTAATAAGTTCACATCCCTCTCAGCCAACCACAAACAGCCACAGCATCAGATAGGGAGTATATATTCAGCATCTGTCATGAAACAGAGTGAGACTGTGAGAGAGAAAGAGAAAGCACGCGCGCACGAAAGAAACGCAACATTGATTTACAATTGTGGTGACCTCTTCCCAGGCTACCTTTGCATCATCAGCCCGAGGTCTGCTCGCAGTTCTGTATATTCGGACACTGCGAGCAGACCTTTTGTCCGTGACGCTGCTGCTCTCTTCTGCCATGGCGAATTGAGTAAACTCTCATTACGCCTTCGTGCGGCGCATTTAAGGGCGAGGAGAGGGGCTCATTTGATTGGTGTAATGTGTGTAAAACCCCCTCCACGCCTTCTCTCCTCCCTCTTTCTGACTTGCGCAGGTAGGAGGGACTGAGGTGGGATAGAGGAGTAGCTGCACCAGGCGCACGGTGTGCCAAACTTACAAAATCCACCTGGCCCTCGCCTCGCTCGGTCTGTGAAACTAGAGCCCTAAGGACTTAACTTGGGACAAGTAAGTCTTGACTTGACTCTGGACTTATCCATCTTGATTTTCCAGCTGGCCATCAACATTGTTAGATGCTGATATTTACTGGAATTTAGGTTGTGATGTCAGGTGACCACAATTCAATGTCAGGACAATGTCTAATGCTAAGATAATTTTCATGTATAGAACTGACGACAGATGACACTGATATTTAGTTGGTTTTAAGTTGTGTTGTGAAATATCCAAAATCCAATGTTTTACAAATGTCTCATGCGAATATCATCTTGATGTAGAATAATGATATTCAGTAATAAGGTATGAAGAACGAAACCCAATGTCTGCAAAATGTCATGATGTAAACATCCACACAACGTGAAATTCTAAAGTCTTTAGACATTTCAAATATCACCAATGCGATTTTCATTCCAACCAAAATTTAGTTTTACTGATGTAAGAGTCCAACATCTTCCTGACGTCATATTGACAGCTGGTGCCAGCTGTGATGGGACTTGAATGCAAAGACTTAATTGTGACTTGCGAAACAATGACTTGGTCCCACCTCTGGCAGAACATGGTTCTAATGAAAACTGCTCCCAGTCAGCACAGTGTAGTGTCCAGAACTTTTTTACTGGGTTGAACCCAATGGGTCACTGACTTATGCAGGGGTACCTGTGTGATTATATGATTATAATATTTCAGAGTCTTGCCTCTACCTGAAGCAACACACCCACACCAACACAGCCTGTTAGGTTTTTTTTTAACATGGTGCTATTTTTGGTCTGAATGCTTGACAATTTCTTGGCACCTGTCACTTATCTTTTGTTTTGTTTAGAATAGCAAGGAAAGGTTACTGAAGACATCCAGAAGCACAAAATGTTCAGCCCATCAGTCACTCCCATGACATCATTCAACCCTAGCAGGTTTAGTTCACACCCAAACACAATTAAGCATTAATGCATTAAAAAGGATTGATCATGTTTGTGTTAAGTCCACAAAAGTAGTATTGCAGTGATTAAGGATAAATCCAAACTTGAAACTGTTAAAGTATATGTATCGTTTAGTGATGTTGACAGTGTTAGTCAGTTCCCAAAGAAACTAATTCAATCCAGGCTTTGGCCTTTAGTGCTGCTGGCGCTGTGTAGTCTACAAACTGAGAAGCAGAGCGGCCCAGACATGCAGCGCCCACAGCCCCTCCAGCAGTTTTCACTGTACTTAAAACACAATGTTACTAAGTCTCCCATCACCCTCAGAACTCCCGTGCAGGCATGCTGTCCTGTACACTTTTGACAATGTGGGATTAATGTACTCAGACTGAAGGACATCCAATTGTACGGACACCATGCGGACACTACGGTCAGAGATGGTTGAGATCATTTCAAAGATAGCTATACAAATCCTTCCTCCTGCCAGTCTTCATTAGAGTCTTGCTGAGAGATTTATGGTTGATACTGAAGTGCTAGTATGTGTTTTTATTTCCTCAGGCTCACACCTACTTTATCTCAGTCACAGTAGCACAGCAACAGAGAGATAACATGAGTCAGCATACTTGGATTTGGCAGAGGACAGAACAATTGGTTTCAGGATGCCATGTCGTAACAGCTTATCCTCCTGTAACAAGAAGTGAGTTTCTATCACTACTGGGCGGTGTACATGCAAGTCACCCACTGATGTGTGTAAGACACACCCTTGAATATTAGAACTGTAACCATGGTACTGGTATCCTGTGAGCTGGTAAAGAGGAAAGAGGCCAACGTCAGCAGGGAAGGGGAAACAAGGAGGGTACTTCAGCATCTTTCCTTTATGGGTTCACTGAGTACGATTACTTGATTCATCAAAACTTGGCAAAGTCCTATAATTCATCCAGCAGAATCTTCTTCTATATGCCAATCCGACAAAGCAGAGGACTCTGGTGAGAAAACGGAAGGAGGTGTGTGCTCTATGGTGAATAAGAACCTGTGGGACAATGGGAATGTGAGGTACTATCCCACTCCTGCTCACCCTACACCACAAAGGGAATAAACACCCTGGACCACTGCTTCACGCCAGTCAGGGGCAGCTGCAGGGCTGTGCTGCCCATGTTTGGGAGGAGTGACCATGTAGCCATTTTGTTGAGGTCAAGAAATGTAAACAGTCTATGACGCATCCCTCCAATGACATGAGAGATGGAGCCAATCAGAGTGTAGAGCACGTTCCAGGACACCACCATCAACGTCACTGGTGACATTAATGAACTGACTGAGTCTATGGTGGCTTTAATTTGTAAAAAGAAAACAGTGGCAACTGTACCCAAAACTAACAGCCTGTCAACTGATCCATCTGAAATCATGGACAATTATAAAGCAGCAGCCTACAATGTAAGAAGAGGAAAAAAAATAAAAAATAATAAAAATAGAAAAAAATAAAAGATGAAATTGCAGTGTACAAACTGAAGGAGCTGACAGCATTATATTTCACTGGAGTTGTACCTGGTATGATATAATGTGACAAATAAATGACTGCTTGATTGATATTTGGTGAAGAGCGCATTATGACTTGTTTAGGACTTGAAACTAAATGTTTAGGACTTGGTACTTGACTTGGGACTTGGGTGCGAAGACTTGAGCCTTACCTGTGATTTGAAAAACATTGACTTGGTCCCACCTCTGAGAATCACACTGTATTGCTCAGAGATGCTTATAAATATCCAGCTTGCTGTCTACATTAAGGGTTGGGTCAGATTACTTATAAATTTCAGTTACTAAATACAAATTACATCGTAACTTTTGTTACCCACAGTTGCCAGCCAGTTGCCAGTTAGAGTTAAATTTCTGCCATCACCTTGAGGCGTCCTGTTCTACATATCGACTATCGACGAAGTTCAGTAAAAATCGATATGGCGGTTAGGCCTAGATAAGAAATTAGCTCTCTAGCGCCCCCATTTTGTTTGATCGGGTCAATAATGGAGGGGTCCCCTCAGATTATGTGTGGTCATATGCCTACAAAGTTGCGTGGTGATTGGTGAAACCCTTGAGATGTTATACACCTTTATGTGATGAGCCACGCCCTCCACAATATTCATTGCCTTATAGAAGCTCAGTTTTAGTAAGTTTTCCAACTTTTGCCAAGAGGGAACTTTAGATAGTGGTCCCTAGATTATGTTCACCGAGTTTCATGTAGATCGGTCAAACTTCCTAGGAAGAGATCGATTTTAAATGTTTTTCAAAAAATTCAAAATGGCGGAAAATCTTTAAACCAGAACTTATGGGTTCTTGAGGCAAATTTGTTCCTCATGAGGAGAGGCATCTCTGTGCAAAGTTTTATGTCTCTACGACATACGAGGCATGAGATATGCCCATTCAAAGTTTGCAATTTCAGTCGGTTGCTATAGCGCCCCCCTTTGACCGATTTATGTAATATTGCTTCATTTGCATCCTCCCATGATCCTCTACCACTGTGCCAAATTTCACATGGATTGACCAAGTCAGTGAGGAGAAAAACGTGGAACAGACACACAGACAGAGTTTTTGCCATTATATAGTAAGATATAGTAAGATTGATGCAGCAACAAAAATTGGATTTCTACAAATATTCTCTTTTCTTTTTAAACATTTGCACTGACAAAATCAGATAATAATAATAATAATAATAATAATAATAATAATAATGATACATTTTATTTGAAGTTGCCTTTCTTGTCACTCAAGGACACCGTACAGATACACAAATGACATTAAAAAGACATTAAAAAGAAACAACAATTTAAAAACAAAACTACAACAACAACAACAACAAAAAAAAAATAGAAAGTGACAGAGCAATTGGCATCAGACGGAATAGGCAGTTTTAAACAGATGTGTTTTGAGTTGTGATTTGAAATGCGGGAGTGAATCGACGTTTACCCTTACAAAACAGCACTGGCACAAACTACAGGTGTACTGTGTGTATTTCCTGACATGTTGGTACTGTTTCTTTTGTATAAGTTTTTGTTGCTGCTGTTTTGTAATCAAAGGCCACATGGGGGAATTTACTTTTATAACACAACAGGAGTACTGACTCAGAATGTTTATCTTCCATTTTTAATGTGAATAAAAAGGAATAAAAACTCCATTATTCATAAATCACCATAAAACCCCCCAAAAATACTCCATGTAAAAAAAAAAAAAAGTGCGAGTGCACAGCAATGAGCAGAGATTTGCCTGATCAGCCCTTTGTTTGAGGAATTCTGGTTTATTGTGCTTGATGTATAGAAGTAAAGAAGGGAGTAACTCTGCCCTTTTGATGATTATCTATCAGATTTATTTATTCATTCATTTTGCATAATGTTGGCTGCAGTAAAAAGATGTCCAAAAGTAAACTCAAAAATGTTTATAATAATAATAAAAGTGATTTTTTTTTTGAGTTACAGTTACATGACTTGGGCTCGTCTACTGGGCTCAAATCAAGTCAATTTAATTAGTTTGAGATTCTGGGGGGGATTGTGACTTCATGTTGGGTTGGGTGAGGGTGTGGGAGAGGAAGGGAGTATCCTGTCTCTGCAGAAACAATAGTTGTACAGGCCAGTATGGAGAGTTTGCAGGATTAGTTCCCATAGAGAGTTTAAGATAACCTTTCAGCTCAGGCAGTGGCAACTCCCAACACTTCAACCAGGCTGTACATGGTTGGCATGGAAACAGAGAAAACAAAAGTGGCACCACAGTTGTGGTTTTGCGGGTTGGGTTCATGCCACCGTTTTACCTTCACTTCCTTGAGGAAAGTGCTGATAGACATTAACCTGAAGCGCAGAAACTTAGATGATGTAAAGATGTTTCAATGTTATATTTAATTACACATTTAATTAATGTCAATGGTTTACTGAATGCTGAGTAATGTCAAAGAACAAAAAATTGGAGCTGGAATTAATGGGGAAAATGTCAAAATTCAGAGCTGAAATATGAGCAACATTCAGGTTTATGTCTTCCCTCTCCAGTCAGACACTGCAATTATGCATGCCTAATCAGGCGTTTTAACAGTAAACCGTTATTTGCTATGCAAAGACATACTGCAGAAATGGAATACTGAGTAGTGAATGAAGTCACACCCCCTTTATAGGTGTGTTGTAATCTGAGTTTCTCTGTTCTCTGTTTTGGTAGCTAGGCCGGCCATGCATGCCTGTTAATGCATGTTAGTCCCTCCTTTCATGTTCCACTGGCTAGCTAATTGCCACTGCTCTGCACTGTGTTTATTTGGCAGTTATCACTGAGCACTGAGTCACTGTTGTGGGACACCCACCCTCCGGTTCCTGCCTCGGGTTAACATTGTCAGCTCTGTCAGCATTGTTGCTGTTGTTAGCAATGTTAGTGGCCCAGACTCTGAATGTTGTAAAAAGCTCCTTTAACATTAAAGTGTTAAAAGATTTCAAAGGTTGTACTGTGCTAACCATGCTGACATTCGTTTGAGCTCACCTGTTTTTGCTAATAATGTGTACAATCAAATCACGACATAAGAACTAGCCAAGCAGCTTACACTGTATTTAACTGTAATGCAATGCAGGAGCTCAGTCAGATTAGCATAACCAGAATTTGGGTTCACTTGAAGGGGTCGTGACCTCAGAGTCCTATCGAAAGGCAGGAAGTGAAAGAGAGCCTAGAGGAAGTATTGCACTCTTACCCACTAGAAATTCCATGACATCCTCAGGAAGCATCCATGGAGCTGAGCAGTGCCAAGTCAACAGCACAATAGATAACAAGCCAACTGGAGAGCGTGCACAGATTGTTCTTCATTTCCCCGGTCTCCACCTCTGTGAGGCTGCTTTCACACTCCACTTTCTTTCCAAACTAGCTGGAAAGCCACTCTGCTTGTCAACCTATAGGTAGAGCACAGGGAAGCTGAACTTTGTAGAGGGGAGTTTGCGACGTGGACTCACTGCTTTTCTGTGAGTCAGACTGTCAACCTGAAGAGGACGCACAGTACATGGCTGCTGACAGGGGCAGAATGACTGGTGGTGGTTATTAGTGTGGTGGTTGTGTAATGGGTTTCTGGTTAATGTTTGAGAATTATAGTAGCAGCTACTACAGCAGCTGCGGGCACAAAGTGGGTATCAATGTGGCCAGATATATAATATGAACACAAGATGAAGGAGCTTCATCTCAGCAACACGGAGTAAAACAATCATGTTCTGAATCTGCCAATTAAACAACCTAAACAAGATTATTAGAAATAAATATGAAAGATCCATGTATAAATCGTAGCCTACAAAACTATTCATTTCAATTAGTCTAATAATTTTTGTCATTTATGTCTGTATTTGGAATATGAAGCTGGAACCAACAGACAGTTATCTTAGCATAACGACTTGAAACAGAGGGAGACAGCTAGCCTGGCTGTGTCCAGAGGGAACAAATCAGCCTACCAACAACTCTTAAGTTCAGTTTCCAGTTGGAAATTTGAACTGGAATGCCCCTGAAGTCACATTTCCAACTCGAAAAGTTGGAGGAACCTCACCAAACCCGGCCTCAAATTCCAAGATGGCTGCTCCATACATCGACAGCAGTAAAAGCTGTAGGAACATACTGTTTATTGGCACCTCTGTTTTATTTGTGTCACGTTAAAACAGTCATACACACAGTACTGTCCAACCTCTATCTTTGAACAAAGTTTGTGTGTGCAAAATACAGTGTAATGCATTGTTATCAATTGGTTAATAATAATGGCTAACCTGGCT
Source organism: Epinephelus fuscoguttatus (assembly GCF_011397635.1). NCBI lineage: Eukaryota > Metazoa > Chordata > Actinopteri > Perciformes > Serranidae > Epinephelus > Epinephelus fuscoguttatus. Next base: position 43,607,343 of record NC_064752.1, read on the forward strand.
AGAACTGGTAGGCTATTGCTAACAACATCTTGGTTTTCTGACTTGTACTGGAATATGGTCTACTAGGGTGGGACGTCATTCATTAGCTCTGACTTTGACCTCCCAGGTAAATGGGAAGCAGCATTAATTAGTGTGTCAGAGTTTCTGGCAGGGCCTTCAGACAGAGCCAGGCTAACGAACTCCCTGTTTCCAGTTCTTATGTTATTGTACAGATATGAGAGTGGTATCGACCTTCTCATCTAACTGTCATTATTAAAGTGAATAAATGTACAGTATATCCCAAAGTGCCAAACTATTTATTTTAACAAACAACATTTAGTAATTTGATAGCTGAACAATTGATTTATTTAAAGAGTTAACAAATAATTGAATGACTTGATCTTGAGCCACATTCAAAGTTGAAATTGTCGACATCAGATAGAACAGAGAAACTCTGTGGGCAGAAACAGTGCTGTTGGTGAAATACTCCTACAGTCTGACAAAGTATAGAGTCATGCAGCATCAGGTATTATTTAGCAGCTAATCGGTTTGGGAAAATAGCTCTTGTCACAGCCCTTCCCATTTTTCTGTGAATTTTATGGTTATATTGTCCTGGGATGGTAGCAGGACCTCCCAGATAACTAGTTTTACAGATTCTGATACATAATCATTGTACGTGTGAAAAATGATTTCTCCTACATGCAGATCTAAACACTTCAGTGGCTCAGTGATGTAATCCAGTTTTTACCTCTCCCAGGACTCCTAGCAGCACAACATAAACTCTGTCCCAGTTCAGTACCTCCCAGAAAGTTGGTGCGAAAAGGAAGTATGACGCATACTAAGTATGAATCATATATGACCCACCTAGAGGACTTGGTTGTGTTTCTTTTTTTATATATAATCAGACCCAGTCCTCTGCTGAATGAAATCACCATTCAAACTTGGGTAGATGGATTATTTGTTCAAATTTTGCCACTCAACTTTACAGTGACAGCCAAAAAAAAAGACCCCAGACAGACGGCCTCGGAAAACAGAGGTGTATTGAGAATCTCAAAGTGGGCTGGCTATTTCTCCCCAGGCCGATGTCTCGGTTTGTGATTTTATTCAATTACACAGTATTTACCTTTCACATAATGTCAACACTGATGCAGAGCAGCGGTGGGTAGAAATTAACTCACCTGTTCCTCAACACACACATTATATTGTGTCCAACATTACACAATTTAAACGACACAGAAATACATTTGCGCACAAACACACATACACACACACACACACACACACACACACACACACACACAGACTGTGGCATGAGTTTGTTTATCCAGCTCGGTCAAGACCAGCGTACGGTCCTTGTTCCCTTCCCCATTTGATGTGTGAAAAGTGGAAGGAAATCAAAGCCATTTCCTTCATTCTGGCCGCTGTGGCTTGTGGTTCCCTGGGGCAGGGGGGCGAGACTGGCAGTAAAGTATCGTTGAGCCTGAGTCTGGGAAGTGTATGGAGCACCACGTGTTGCCAAAAACAACACAGGAGAAACTGTTGCTCAAAGGCACCAACCGCAGGTAGAGGAAAAGAAAGGTGGTCCAAGCACTGAATTGTAATCTCAGAGTTGCATACTTTCATTCAGTGTGATCAGAGAGCCTGCAATCCCCCTCGTCCCTCCTCTCCTACCTAATTTGTTCATTTGCTTCTTTGACTGAGTCACTAACTCACTCACATTCTCCTCAGGAGATGAGAAAAGTTTGTTCCAAACACTCGAGTTGTCAAACAAGTTTTATATTGTTGAGAGTTTCCCTGCGATTTCTAGATATGATGCTTTTCTTTTCTCATTTAAATGCTAATAACTTTGAGGACATCATCACAGAAAGTGCTGGGAGCAAAGCTTTTCTCCTATCTGGTGGCAGCACAAGGTGAGCACCTGCCTGCTGAATTTGAAATATCCCTAAGTCTTGTTGATGGCGCAACAAGGCAGTTTTTAGCTTTGTTTGAAGGCTTTGTACATATGTGTGTTTGTGCATGAGAGTGAGTGTATTAGCCACAGACATAATACTTTCAAGAATAAGAATTATGATCAGATGCCTGGCAATGAGGTTGTTCCAGCCAATGTGAAACAAAGAACACATTGTGATGTAAATTCACGTCTTTTGAAAGAGGGCCAAAGTCTGTGCTTTAAACAGCACCTCAGGTTGTGATCAGAAAAGCATTATTTACACCTTGTTTCCTTCTTTCGACTTGACTCCACTCAACTGTTTTTAAGACTTTACTTGAATTTGTTTCATAGTGACAATACCCTGTCAGCACGTGAGATTCTTAGCTGATCATCATAGCGACACTGCATAAAAGTGCTGTAACTTCATCTTCAACGCATCTGCAACAAAACGTTGCAACCTTAGCACTTCGTCCATTGATCATGGTCTGGTTTGTGGCGTGCAATTTTTGTAGCTTAACTTACTTAACGAAACGTAGCTTAGTGCATCACTGATGATAGTCAATGACTGAAACATTTGCTGCTGTTTTCATTCACTGTTATTATTTTTTGCACTTTGAGCACTCTTTTTGTGCATGGATGTTCTAAATAAATCTACTTTTTTTGCATTGATCTCAGCCTGTGAACCGTTTTTGTGGCTCTCCAGCACAGTTGCATTGGTGTGCAGGTATCTCCTCTGCCGTCCTTTCTTGGTTGTCCATTGTACCGACGCACCCAAGATAAACTTCTTTGTTGCCCTAAGTAGGTGCAGTTTCACAGCAGCCCTAAGACTTTGCAGCTCAGCCATTTAAAAATGGCAGGCTTATGTAGGATGTACAGTGTCGCAAAAGTGACAATTCTAGTGACAGTTCTGGCCAATCAATGGTCTGCAGTGTTTTAACTCCACCACCTAGTATCAACTCAGCTTGCAATGGATCTCAACTAAGGTGGTACCACAAAAAGTACCAGGTACTATTCACAACTTTTGTCACGGTTACAAGCCAAGCCCACAAGAACAGCACCCGGCTTTGAAACCAATTTTACATAGTGGCCAAAACATGGAATTAAAACTTTCGGGTCTGTCACACCATTGCGCCCAAAAATACTTTTCCCCTCACACTTAGGTTGAGAAAGAGACATCTGTAAATCACTGGATACATTTTTTTGATAATTCCATCCCCATTCAAGGTAAGTGCAAAACTGGAAGTTAGCTTGTCAGTAGGCAGAAGTCCGTAGATCCAGGTATTTTCATACCACGGAGCTCAAAATGTTCTGACTTTATGAGCTACAAGAGCAGCTTTCATAGGACTGAATGAGGCCCAGCGTCCAACGCTGTGTCTAGTTCTCTTTATACATGCATGCTCGAAGCAAGTTGAGCCATGCCGTACCATGCAGTGGTGATGAGGCATTAGTAACGCAGCAAATTGCGACTGCCTTTTTTCTAGTTTCTAGTTGCTTTGCTCAGATTTTTCATCCAAAACATATGATTTATTCAATCCATTTATTCAATTAATTTCTGCATAATGAGTACTTTAACATCTTAAACCTTAGGTAGACCACACTTACCTGCTAATACTTTTACTGAAGTTTACTTGGAATAGAGTATTGTTACATAATTGTATTGCTACTTTTAAAAAAAGTAAAAGACCTGAATACTTCTTCCACCACTGCTTTTTTATTTTTGTTTTACATACAGCAGATGTGACATGTGAAGGCTTTGGAATTGTTGATGGAGTTAAGGTTAAAAACAAAATAACAAGTAATGTAACTACTTACTTTTCCTATGAGTAATGTATTGAGTAATTGATTGATTTTTAACTAACTTTCCCAACACTGGTTATTGAGCAACAGAGTAACAGCAATAGAAAAATCTCGTCACCACATTTTCGCCCCGCCTGCCAAGGATAGAAGGTGAAACCTTACATGGTTCAGCACAACACAAACACACAAGATGGTGTCTACAGAGCATGAAACAGAGTGTCACGTCTCTCCACACACACTGAAACTGAGATTGAGATAAGGATGATCTTTTGAACTGTGTAAGAATCACAAATGCTGATATAACACCTGGCATCCGTTGATGCCCTGCAGGCAGCGCCCCACAGAAAGCACTGTCACACCTCAGCTGGAATGCAGGCTCTTCTACAGAACATTAAAACAACTTCATACACCACTTAGATAGATGTCAACGGCAGCTTGGAATCATGCACTGCCAAGATTTTATCACAAATATTACAGTTAAAGCCTACTCAGGAGCAAGAAGTCCTTCTGAGTAATGTACATAACTCACCTTGGATTCCCATCGAGCAGAAAAGATCCGCTATAGGCAATCAGGGCCGACAGCTGATGCTTTTTTGTTTCTTTCAGAAAACCCGACTGGATGAGGAATGTGTAACGATGTTGCTTTGAAGAAGCTGAAGTCCCTGCTTCTCACAGAATCTGCCGTGTCCTCACTGAATAGATAAGTTGTCATGAGGAGGAAGAAGTCTACTTGGACTCATCAAACAGATCCTTTTCTATTTGACCTCTGCCAAGTCACTTTAAAAAAGAACCTTTATGTTGGACCAGACTGCAGAGTGAAAGCTACAGTACAGAGCCAACGCCATGGCTTCATATGGAAGAAAAGTTGAGCAGGACAGGTCCTTTTGACCCCATTGAGCCGAAACCTGAACACCTTACAAACTTTCTCTCCAACTCCCAGATGGGCTTCATGGTGAATCGAGTACATGCAATTTCAAGCTGCAGATTGAATGAGGGCCAGATAATGCAGGTGTGAAAGGACACTGAATGGAATATGATTAAAAATGGGAAAATGTTTAATTTTCTCAATGAGCTTTAGAAAACCTTCACAGGCGGTAACTCAGTGGCTTTGAAGCGTCCAATCAGTGTTTGAATAGAGGAGCAAATTAAGCATTTTAATCGACTTTTGAGTGTACCATCAAATGAATTACATTGCTCGCCCTATTTTTTCAAATCAATGGGTACATAACCAAGATAAGACTTTTAATTTCTGATAAGTTGGACCTGGCAATCATTACATTGTCTGTCCTATAAGTATCTAAAATGGGCAAGGGAGGTCAAATATTCAATGGAATAAAATGAATGTAACGCTGTAATAAACTTGTATAATGAAACTTTTACCCAGGGAATGGTAAAGTTAATATAAGTTATTTTATCTTTATAATAATACAGACTTTTTAAAGTATAACTCAGGTAAGTAGAAGTGAACTTGTGAGTATGTAAAGAGGGATTTATTTTAAAGCCACTCACTTGTTGATTGAGAGAAAAGAACACATGTAGGCATCCTTTAAGCCAAATCCTGTTGAACAGTTTCCTTCCACACCTCGTGTGTGGGTGGCAGATGGTAGCTCGCTGGTTGTCACAGCGATAGAAGATGGAAATACAGGCGACTGATTTCAAAGCAAGCAAGCAAACACCCCCTTTTGTGAAAGACACTGCCTACTATAGCAGCTGTAGAAGGAAGAGGAGACCTACCTATACATTCAGACAGGAGCTGATTTCTCTCATTACTTTAAATCAAAGGACAGGTTGCTCATGTCCTGATAATTCATATACATAATAATAACAATAGCAGTGGCATAAAAACTATGTTACTTCATGCTGCATACTAATAGCATAGTGATAACTATGTATTCCCCTTTGTGATACTCCTACTAAACATTTCTGTCCTCAGGTCTCAGCCATATGAGCTGTATTTCTTTAGCCGTCAACAGATCCAAAATGCTGGATTCATAATAAAGCTTCTCTTCTTCTTCCACTCAACAGTTTACTGGTATTGTTATGTGACATATGGATTGTGATAATATATTTATGCTCTTACAAGTTTGCATATCAGTGCTCATTGTTTTTGTAGCTTAACACTATTCAGCCATTAAAGGGATAGTGCACAACCCAAACCAGTTATCATAGTCCATTTTTAAATTTACTTTTAGGAGGGGAGTTATGTAAAGTATACCTCAGTTACTCTGTTTTAGCACAAATTAGATAAGCCCAAACTACGGTTTTAATAAGGCAAAAATGATTTCTGCCAAGTGTTTTGGAACACTTAAAATGATATGTGGCCAGAAAAACTCCAGATGAAGGTGTTTATAGCTCAATGTTTTGTGGCCCAAAAATAATTTAATGCAGTATTCAATGTTATATTCACAACTACTGCATCAGCTCAGTAAATCCCATATACACCTGCATCTGAACAAAGGATTTTAATATGTGCTCATATAGATAGTATTTAGGCAAATTGTAATTTGTTATTTGTATGTTTTAATTACCTCTCTCATAATGGTTATTAAATGATTTACTAATGCTTTATAGATCATAAAACAACTTTTTGGCTGCCAGGTTGTGAAAACTCACTTTTACTGGTTCATAAAGGTTTGAACAATTATTTCAAGATATGAACTGCAGCCTGTCATTAACTACAGACTTGATGATTAAAGCCTTTATTAATTAACAATAAGATTTATAACTTTAGGGTTGGAAGCTTATCATGTGACAAACCCATGACCATTATGATTACCAACATTTATAACTGCATTATTACCAATTAGAAAGGACCAAGTCATTGTTTTGCAGGTCACAAGTAAGTCTGCCCTCAAGTCCCAAGTTAAGATGGGCAAGTCCTCAGTCAAGTCCCAAGTCAAGGCAGGAAAGTCCACAGTAAAATCCCACGTTAAGACAGGCAAGTCTCAAGTCAAGTCCTAAGACGAGACAGGAAAGTCTTCAGTCACGTCCCAAGTCAAGACAGGCAAGTCCCAAGTCAAGCAAGGCAAGTCTTGAATCAAGTCTCAAGTCAGTACAGCCAAGTCCCAAGTCAAGACTTGGGACTTCATCTTGAGTCAGGTCCCAAGTCAAGGCAGGCAAATCCTGAGACAAGTCCCAAGTCACGACAGGAAAGACCAGACTCAAGCAAGGCAAGCCCCGAATCAAATCTCAAGTCACGACAGGCAAGTCCCAAGTCAAGTCTCAAGTCAAGACAGGCAAGTCCCAAGTCAAGACAGGAAAGTCCAGAGTCAAGTCCCTAGTCAAGCAAGTCAAATCCTATGTCTAGTCCTAAGTTAAGACAGGCACATTGGGTCAAGTTCCAAGTTAAGACAGGCAAGTCTCAAGTCAAGTCTCAAGTCAAGACAGGCAAGTCCTGACTCGAGTCCCAATTCCAGACTGAAAAGTCTCAAGTCAAGTCCCAAATCCTTAACGTTGAGTTTTGTGTCCTAAACAAGTCATAATGTATTCCCTACCAAATTTAATGCCATTTTAACATCAGAATAATAATATCTTGAATTTACAAAAATCCCGATTGCTTTTCAAACATTTTTGTTGTTGTTGTTGTTGTTACAAACAAGTTTGTTAATAATGACTGAACTTAATCAGAAAAAAAGTAGTGCTGATATTGCACTTTCATATAGCGCTGTGAACCAGCATCACAACAGAATTAAATGTGAATGACTGCATCCTGACTTCTTGTGTAACTCATCACATATTAATAAAAAATGTCTTCAACTTTATCTTTCCAAAATGGCTCGCACGGTATCAAGTATTTTCAAGTCAAAAGATTCCAAGTCATTGTGAAGTCACAGGTCATTGGTATTTAAGTCTAGGTCGAGGTGCAAGTCCTTTTTGTGAAGTGGAGTCTGAAGTCATCAAACTTGTGACTGGAGTCTGACTCAGTCCAAGTCATATGACAAAAGTCCTCACCTCTGATAATTACAAAGCAATGGATTGTTATTAACAACGTGGCAACCTGTCCTTATCAGTGTTTTATAACCGATATATAAAACAAATGAATTATTAACCATTAATTAAGTTACACCTTATAACCCTGTAAAGGGCGCCTTACCACTTTTTGCACGTGTCACAATAAAGTCAAAGTACTACTAATAAAGATTATTTAGTGTATAAAAAATAATGACAGTAATAAAACCTAAGTATATGGAAGAGCAGCGTCCATTCTTCCCCTCTCTTTCTTCTCTGACAGTAGACAGTGGTACGGCAGTAAATCACGTCTCCCCCCGGCCGGCCGGCTGATGGGCGGCTCGGCTCAGCGCTGCCCGCCCTGTGGGTGTGTTTAAGGCAAATGGGCCTCTGCATCCACCTGCTCGCGCCCTGCCTCCCTACAGTCAGGAGCGCCCAACTTTCCTGAGGAGCACACGCTGCGTGCCTGGACCTCTCTACACCACAGGGACTTTGTTTCCAACTGCTTTTTTTCCCACGAGATGTCGATTGTGGTCTTGCGCCGACAGTATCTCCTCGCCTCGCGGTCTCGCACAAGATTGAATTAGAGAAACATTTCTCTCCCTTTATTAAAAAAAAGGACTGTCATTTTCTTATTGTGCGCTGACAACTCCGGGGCCAATAACCACGCAGTGTGCACACAGGTACAGACTGCCCTCCTGAGCAGGGACCGTCCAGCAGCAGCAGCAGCAGCAGCAGCACGGGGATTTTCTATTGTTATTGATTTCAACTTGGAGACGAAAGTGACCGATCTGTTGGAATTGATTTGTTCAATGACTTGGAAGGTTGGATCTGAAGTTATATTCGGAGAGCTGCAACAATAAGGTGAGCCTTTTCGTGCTGTTGCTTTTTGCTTATTATTTTCTATTTAACCTGCTTTACTATTGATGGTAACAAATAAATTAAAAAGCTTACCTGTCCGCAGATGCGCGCTTTTTTTAATTTCTAAATGTGTTATTTGCTCCAATGACTGTTTTCTCCTATAAACATAAATAATCAGAAATAATGATTTAAAATCCCGATAGATCCCAACCTTAATTCTGACATGAATCATTATTACTATTTATTGAACTGCTCTTCAGTTTACCGTGCGCTCTAATACCACACCAGACTGTTTACAGTTCTGTCGTCCATGTGTAGCCAAGGCTGCCAGTCTGTTACACACAGATTTCAGTCTATATCATTCAGCAACACTGAACATTTTTTTGGCATACATTTTGTATTCTTCATTATTGAAGAAAATTGTGATTTTTTTTCTTTTAAATAAAGTTTGATATTGTTTTTATTGCCACATTTTTAGCATCCATATTGTTTATTACTGTTTATTGTCCACTGAATACAGCAGCAGGATTCAGGAGGAGGGGTGTGTTGCCACTGACCTGACTTGTGGTTAATAGCTTTTGTCTTTTACTGTCTTTATAAGTTGTAATGGTTGCAGTACATTTGTCCAACATGTGGCATTTAATAGCTTGTAGACACAGTGAAAAGAGAATCAGTGCATGGGATATTTTCTGTAGGTCTGAAGCACTTTGGATGATTGATGGTTTTAAAATGATTATATGTTTCCACAAACGGTCCATTTGTAAACGTATGTATTCATTTTACGACTGAAAATGACTGCAGGAGAGTAGATGTATTTATCTTTATGGTATATGAGTGGACTCTCAGTCTCCATAGTGTCATTTGTGAGCAGTGCCTTGTTTGATTTCAACTGCTTGTGTGAAGGACTTGGCCTGTGTCTCAGAATAAACAGCTGTATGGTTAACAAATTGTCAGTAAACAGCCGAGGTTTAAACAGCTGGGTTATACTCATAAATCCACTTTAGCCAACCGGTCTGAGGACTCTTTGGCTCTGCTCGCGTCTCCGAAGGTGTGTTTGATATGGAGCCCATTTCCAAATGTTCAGTTGGGGAAAAGCGCTTTGTGTCCAACCAGTGAGGTCAGGTTGCTGTTTTAGGAACAGAGCGTGGTGAAAAAAAGTTTCATCCAACCTCATGAAAAGGCAAGTGGCAACATGGTAGAGATGATTAAATGGACCAAGAGTGGATTTGATGGAGAATGGCCAAGGGCAAGAGGTAGCCTGTTCTACGAGTCTTTCTGGTGATTTGTGACAGATGTGTGGAACATTGTGTTTGCTCCCTGGTGTCTATCAGTCATTAACCGGAGACTTAATTGTAGATCACCACTGCATTGTTTGGAAGACTTGTTAAATTGTTGCAGTTAGTGTTTGAGCCTGTCATCATTTGTAACCCCTTCAGCAAGCCTTTTAGCAGGAAGTTAAAGGAAAACTTAAGTATTTTTCAACCTGCACCCTATTTTCTTGCGTTTTTGTGTCTGATTTTTGAAATTGGTCCAGTATTGTGTGGCCACTCCAGCCACAGCAGCTAAACAAGCTGCAATGTAATTCCTGCAGGCAATTGTGCACCGTCAATTTATGTCCATTAAAGAGCTTGTTTTTGCTACTGACAGGCTCAGCTTGTTGTAAGTGTCTGACAACATTATGGAAAGGATCCCTACCAGAGTTGCAGCAGTGTACCAGTTTTAAGGTGCTATGAAAATTGATGGTTATCATACAGTGTAAATTTGCTTATCTGTGGTACTGAAAAAAGTGCAACTGTATACGGAGACTCATCTTTATTATAGTTATGTTAAGGAGGGAGACTGCTTACACATGCTTCCATCAAAATAATTGTTTTGAAGTTTCAATTATAGTAATAAAATGTTTGTTCAATCAAACAAAAAACCTACTTTGATTGCTTTAGGGGTCATTGTAACTGATGATAATTATAATTCTGAAATACTGTTTACTGTGAAACTGCTATATTTTCTGATATGGTTAGTGTACTGTAAAAATCTCATACTGTTGAAACTCTAATCCCTACAGAGAAATGAAATGTTTTTCTTTATCTTTTACTAATCTGATACTGTTTACTGATCTGATACTGTTTGTTATTGTGACCAAGTTTTGATCTGTTGTGAGAGATAACTTTTTGCAGGACAAACAATGCTGGAAATGTGAGTTTTATCAGAGGTGGTGTATTGAGGTTATGTGTCTGTAGTGCACATCATGTGCCAGCAGAGGTCAGTCTCTACTGGTGGAACAGGTAGCTGCGTTGAAAAACATAGCGAGTGGTGGGGATAACAACACAGGACTGCAAACAGCAAGCCTGTAACATCAGAGAGAGGGTATGGGGAAAACAGCACATTTGTGAATCTACCTTGGTAATTTAAGGACTTACTTCAAACAAACCAGTGTTGGTGATTGTTTTAACAGTATACTACGTAACTAAATGACTAACGAGACTAACTAAGACGATATCGGTGAGATTTATTTTGTTACTGTGGAGTTTCAATGAAGTGTGTTTAATGATGAGTTAACAGGGCAATTAAGCTAGTCTTGGTTTGAGAAAGAAACTTGGTTTCAGAATGTGTACAGTTGTGTTTCTCTGTTTAATAAGAAAAATAGGTGGAGTAGGTTAGAACAATATCTTTCTTGACATTTTATGAGTTTATGTTGTTTATTCATTAGAAATGAAAAGCTACAAAAGCTCCTGGAAGATAACAAACTCGTTGATTAAGGTGTAGGTGGTAAATAGCGCAAAATACCATCATATAGCGTATACCCGGGTGAAATTTCAGGAAGGTATGAAAAAATTGATACCACCCAAGCTTAACAGAAAGTGTGTCTTACTCTTAAGTAACTAAAAAATTTCATTGTCATGGCTGAATATTTAGGTGATTTTGACGATGTAGATCAGTCAGTGAGATTTCAGAATGACACTTCTCCTTAAGTAAGACTTGGTTACACACTTACAAACAGGCTGAGTAGAGCAGTGTTAGGTAAGGAAAAACATTTAATTTCTTTGCAAGGTTTTTTTCTGAAATATTTCCTTACAACAACCTGAGCCTATCAGTGGCAAAAACAAGTATTATGTTGCAGCCTGTTCCGCAGTGGCTAGAATGGTCTCTCTCAGCACTGGACCAATTTCAAAAATTGTCTTGACACAAAGACATGGGAAAATAGGGTCCAGGTTCAAAATTCCCCTTTAAGTATTTTATTTTAGATTGCACCAATCACAACTTTGTTTTGCGTCTTTCTTCAGTAAGCGTGGGGACGTGGTATAACCTGGCATTAGGTGAAGCTGTAATTACAGACCAGCGTGCACGTGTGGTGTCATGACGTAGGAATGTGTTTTGGGTGCGTGGAGAGGAGCAGAAGAAAAGCTTCTCTCACTAGAGTCAGCAGGATCTTTCCATCAGTTTGTCACACAGACACACACACTCTGAAAAACAAACATAATTCTTCCCAAATGGAAGTGTGTACACATCTCTAAAAGCTCTGGCTCCTCTCCATCAGGACTAATCAGTTCTGTGAAGCTCCCAGAGATCTGGGTGTAATCCCCACACCTCAGTGCTGCATCGCCAAAACTCGCAGGGATCATGGGGCCCTTGGGAGCAATTGACTTGACATGTCACATAAATTAATAAAGCAGACTTATTGTGGCAAACCTTCTTTTGCAGCGTAGAGTTGAGAAAGCAGCTTCTCTTCTCACGTGTTTGTTTTTTGTCCCTGCAGAGATTTTTTTGGAAAACACTCTGTGTGTGCTGCAGGAGGTTGGTCCACCATGCAGCTGGACGGTCTGTGGACGGTCCACGCGCTCCTGGCACTGTCCGGCTTCGCTCTCGGGAACCTGGTGAGCAATGACCCAATGGCCGCACCCCGCGTCTTTATCTCCTTCAAAGGTAGGACCCTGAACTCATCCTCAACTCTTACTCCCACCTGCCTCTCAAATGCCCTGGTTTGCAACGACTCTTCTAATTCCATGTTGGTTTCTTTAAGTCTGTCCATGTGTTTGCTCATCGTATGACTGATGACTTGACAGTTGTGTAATCGGGGCGATTGTGGCTTTGATAAGTGCTGAGGGTTTTAGCAGAGGAAGAACTTACAGCATCACCAGACTCTCATGTTGCACCGCAAAGCACACCGCAAACAAATCATGCAGTTTGAATTTGCTGCCCCCTCCTCAGACCTCCAGGCGTTGTAATAACCACCAGATGCTTCCACCGGCTTGCTGTGTACAAACAATTAAAAATGCAAACAACGGCTGAGCAGATGCACGTACTGAAGATATTGTGTTTGTACTCATTTTGAAACAATATACATGATTATTGTTTTAGATAATCAAACTCAGCGTCTTTATCTTCAATCATTTTTATTGTGGAATCCCTAAAGTGGAGGCACAAAGAGAGATGGGATAATAAGGAGCATGTAATAACTCTACGGCCATTATGTGATTATTCCCTGGTGAGGCAGACTTTAGGGGGGGGTGTTTGTGCGTTCCAGCGGCCGTACAGATTAGGTGAGATGGGGTTGCCAGGTTGTGAGGGGTGCAGAGTGAGAGAGAGGGTATTATCAAGAGCAAATTGCCAGGATCAGCCGAGCAGAGCGACGTCCCTGAGGCCTGTCCTGCCCGGAGATCAAGCCTTTGATTAGCATCCAGAAAGAAGCCGAGGGAGCGAGCAGCGCCCCTGTTTGCTTTGCTTTCCATTTCCCAGCGCTCCCCCTTGTACAAGTTGACTTAATTAAGTGGACTGGCACAGTTCATTGTCGAAGGCGTTTTTCCTGCTTTAATCAAGTAGGATTTACCACATCAGTGCACGCACATCCATAGCTCAGCAGTTTTTTTCATTTTCCAAATATCATTTAAGTCACTTCTTTGCACAAACGCTGTGTTGTCCTTCAGAGAGCTGTGTAAATTGTGTTTTGCTCTATAGGATTTTCTGTGAGCAGACTCGTCGGCTGCTTTTGTATAGATGCATCTTTGGATGGCTGAACTCACCAGAAAATATATCTGAAAGCAGCGGACTATTCTTTGGCTGACAAGCAAAGTGGAAAAAGCTCGGCTCTCCTGCTTACCTGCGTGTGTTTGCCTCTCCAGTCAATACGAATTTCACAGTCTACTGCTGCTGCCTCTCTCGGAGGAATGCACCCCCCACTCTATTCAATATTATGACTCTCTCTTCCTTAATTGCTTTTTGAGAGGCCCATGTAGTCCTTACCTTGGCAAGCTGGCTGCACTTCCCCTGATGCATCATGATGTGTTAAGTTTTTTGTCGAGCTGTTTGCCTCTGAGCAGCAACTTTAATGGAACGCAGCATGATGACAAGTGTGGACGATATGCAGGTTTTTTTAATGTGAGACTGAGGGAAAGAATGTGTTAATTATCAGTCCCCCTGTTTATAATTATTGATCATTATGGCAGCGTGTCACACTGTGAAGAAAAACTTAAATTGCACCCATAAAGCTGAGTGTTTCTCTCAGCATGGAGCTAACCACATGTTTCAAACTGATTAACTCGGTAGCTAAGGAGTGAGGTTCAGAACCATAACCTCCATCTGGGAGGCCCTAACTTCCCCATTAAAGCAGGTAGAGTAAATCATGGCACCTAATTGCTTTGCTGTGGCTTCATGTAGTGTGCACAGCTTTTATGACACGGAGAACACCCTCTGTGGTATTGAGTCCTAAAGTATTCGGAAGATATAAGGTGAAAAATGCATCTACTGATACACATTTCAATGAGATTGTTTGTAGAGTCTTTGAGGGATAAACCTTGGAAGTAGACTTTGTTCAGGCTTATCATGTTTTCTGCGCTGGTAGTCTGAGTGAGCAAAAAGAAAGAAGTCTGCGTCAGTTCAGACAGCAAATGAATGTAATCAATGTCAGATGAGAACTGAGTGTTGCGTTAGAATGGGAAGAGGGAGCAAAGCAAATCCGCCGTGCATAATCAGTTGAGATTTTAAGGTTAGCTGAGACAAGACTGCTGTCGCCAGAAACCCCCAAGAGACGAATCATGTCAAATGGTCGACCTAGAACTGCTGAGAATCTGCTAGTTGGAGTTAAGGATATATAAAGATATATTGGAGGGTATAAGCAGGTATACCTACCTGTTAGCCAAAAGCCATTAGAATATATGAATATATCGTAGCATTTACCAGCTTCCTCCTAAATAACCTACTCATCTACCTTGAAGTACACTCACCTCATGAACCACCACTACACCACTGGTTAACACACATCCAAAGGGACTCCTGGCATGAAGTTTAAGAATACTTTGGGCTAGTTGGAAAGTGAGGGGTGATCTTAAGGTGTTTGGATGTATAGTCCAGTGTTTGGGGACACAGTCATAACTTTTTTCATAAATGTACTTCATTTATGGCTGGAACTAAGGATTTTTAGACTTTTTATGCCTTTTTTTTTAATAACTGGTTAGTTAGCTAGTCCAACAGCTCAAGGTGATATATTCAGACTGCATTTTTGCCTTTAACCATTAGGTCAAAATCTAAATATATTCAATTTACTGTAATGTATTACAAACAAAGCATAAAATTCTTGTTTGGCAAGTTTGCTTGAAAAATTACTAAGATGACTAATCCATTATCAAAAAACTTTTCTGACGCTGACTAAACGACTAATTGATTAATCGATTAGTCGTTGTAGTAGCATTTTTTTGCCAACCGGCAACATTTAATACAAAAATGTGATTTTTTTTGGGCGGAAATGATCACAATCTGACATATGAAATTTTACTCAGTTATGAGAGTTCTCTGGAGGTGTTGAAATATGTGTGCTTTATTGTTCTTTGCGTGCAGGAGTGGAGTGGTAGTATAGTAAAGTAAAGCCATCCCGGATTTAATTCTGTTCAAAATTAGTGCCGCCAAATCAGCCCATGTTTTCAAGCTGTCCATCACTGAGGTGAAATACTGAATTAACATGTGAAAGGACTGAGTGAGAGCATCGCCTCTCTGTGACACTCCTAAGTCATGCAAGTGCCTTTGTAGTGTAAGTCCATTAAGAGGTTGACTGATTTATACGTGCAGTTTTTTATAGATTCTTGCTTTTGTATCACACTGTGAGGTACAGAAAAGACAGCAGTTTGTGAATGGACAGAGCTCTCCTGAGGGAAGTTTTGCTATGCCATGTTTTGCAAAGAGTGTTACATTACTGCTGTTGGCCCACATTCCCCCAATGACATATTTGAGTTCATGCATTAAGAAGATCCCAATCTAAATCCATGCTTATGGCTGCGCTATTTCAGGCCTTATACCACACTTAACCTCTGCCTCTCTGGGCTGCCACAACTTCACTCACTCACAAAACATTATTTACTACAGTCCATAGAACTGGATCAGGGTGCTGTCCCTGCTTTATATGCAGTTGTTTACATGAAAGATGTAACTGGCAACTAAAAGCCTTTAGTGACATTTTAGAGATCTCTAAACAAGGCTTTTTTTCAGTGTGCTTAGATAAACAGACAGCAGGTAAACATTGGTTCAGAATAAACAGAGACACATGGTCAAGTATCCCTGCGATTGTAAATTTTTCCTTTGAAAAGCCACGCAGACGTAATCTACAGCTGAGGGCGGAGCCATGTCTTGCAACACAAAGACCATGTGAGAATTAACATCTCTCACATTTTCTCAGTTGGTGTTAATGAAATTTGAAACGGCTGCTTTGACAACTATAGCAATGGAATTATGGTCTGTCAGTACAAAGGACCTTTAATACCATAACATCATAAGGATTACAGCCCACACACTCCCCCTCCTCTTCCAACTGAAGGCCAAATCAACACGGACGACACCAGAATGTGGGTCAACTTTGCCACAACCGCTGCCGGGCCAGGTGGCAGTAAAAGGAAGCCGCTCTGGCTCGTCATTATTCCAGATATTTCTCATCTGCACGCCCTCCTGCGAAGGGCTAACACCAGGCTCCTATTTTTACTCCTCAGCAGAGTCTTTAGACTATATTGGGTGCGAGTGTGTGTGAGTGCATTTGTGTGAGTGGGTGGCAGCATAGAGGGTTAGAAACCTCCACTTGGGGTTAAACGCCAAGCATTCTGGTATGTGTCAGCCCTTGTTATGCAGGACCTACGACTTTTTGCCTTTTAATGCCCAGGAATAACAACAGATGAGGATTAAATCTGAAAGTGTGAGCTAAAAAGCAGCTTAAGAGTATATTCATACAGTGAGGTAGTTGTTTTGATAAGTCAACTGTTTGCTATCAGTTCATCTCTGGGCTTGCCCCATTACTGCCGCCCTGTCACTTCTACTAGTAAATGTTTAAACTGTTATTACTGCTGTTCACATACTTCATTCCAGTGGTCACTTTCTTCTCTGCGCTCCAGAGGTACACATTAGTGGTCAGAATTCTATGACCCTGTTATCAGTGCTGACCTGATTGGCTCTGACAGGATGCAGTTTTGAGTGTTTGCTCAATATTGAGTGTTTGAATGAAAACTACAATGTGGTGTCTTTGGCATATTTGCATCCAGATCCAGGCCCCCTGTTTGCTAAAGTAAATGCAACATGACTTGTATATTTGCTCAAGGTGATCGTCACTCATAGCTTCCTGTTTAGCCACCGTCCAATTTGCAGGATACCTCAAGCACGTTGGCAAGCCTTCACCCTAACTGTAATATTGCAGTATTGTTGAACCACATGCAGAAGCCACGAAACCACTGCCCCAGTAGTCTGGCACCACTGCTGATGTTCGGCTGTGATCTCTAATTACTGTTTGCGAGGCCTGAGTCCATATATCCCCACGGCAGTGTAGTAATGACTGACAAAGCATTGAAAACCACTATTACTCTGGCCATGTCCCAGACCTCAGCTTCTCTCAGCAGCAGCTAAGCCAGGTTATATTTAGTGTAAAACTCTCTTCTCCCTCAGCAGGCACACAGCAGTCATTTGTAGCACCGTGGTTAACCATTGAACACAGTCGGCAGGGTGGTGACGGCGGTTTAAGTGCAAACGCAGCTTGCTCCGGCACAACTTGCACTCTGCTGCGATCCAGCTGTCAAGAGTGTCACTTTATTGTTAGGTGGTTGGCTAGAAGCCATCCTTAACTGTGTGAAACATTTGAAATTTGATAAAGTTGTTGCAGAGAAGACAGTGCATGTTGAAGCAAAAGGAGGCTATGGCGTGAGGTCTTGTCTGAGCCCAGCGTTCCAGAAGCAGTGTTAATCCTTCACTGTGGTGCACATGACTTAAGACTTGCTATCCCTTCTTCCTAATGTGTGTAGAGGTGTGTGTGTTTGTATCTGGGAGAACCCAACAGCAGCCCCACAAACTTTATGGAATTTGTGTCACATTTAATCCATGCATCACTGTGGAACAATTTCACACGACCTTTACTTGTTTATTAGTTTCTTAGTCCAGAAAATCCAATTTCAGGGGATTTGTTTTCAAAGAATAAGATGCTGAAGTCATGTCAGGACTGAAGCCTTGAAATGCATTTATCTCCTTGACAAAGCTAACTGCTGAGCACATGGTTGTAGAACTCAAGCTGTCTATTCTTCATTGCATTTTAAGGAAAATCATGCAACAGTCATGATAAAATGAAATGTCATTGCTGACCAGCTGCTGGTCCTATCACGATAATTGTGGAGGTACGACATATGACCTTGATCATTTTGCTGACCTCCATATTAACGGTTGTGTTTATGTGTCTGTTTACATAAACAAGTTAACAACTGTTTAGCCGACATTACGCCAGAATATACACCTACTTGCGCCAGTCTGAAGAAAAACAACAACTCCCAAGATAACACTGGTAGCCTGCAGCTGCACTTTTGGAATGGAGGAAGCACAGTCCTGGTAGTTGTTAGCTTGCTAACCCCTGGCGACGAGCCAAAAATTGCATCGTTTGTAGTTTCACCCTCCACTAACTTCATCCTCCACTCCGTAAATCCACCAGCAAACCGTCCAGCTCCCAAGCCGACTGCAGCACACTGACCGGATTGTGGAGGTAATGGCGGTGCTCCAGGTGCTTTGCTAAGCATGTCCATTTGTCACAGGAGGCATCTCACAAATTTTGTATAAAGTCTCAAACTGAGTAACTTTGGGCTACTATTGTATATATTAAAATATGTTTATGACTTTAAAAAAAAAAATTGGGTTATGTAAATTTTCTTTTCATATTCCAATTCCAATGTCTGAATATTCTTCCTGTGTCTGTTATGGTATTATATTATCATTATATCAGCAGCATCAAATGGTTTCAAAATGACAATAGTATTCTTTAGCAAAATTATTTCTGGTACAATAAATTGTCAAACATAAGTAGTCATTGTGACAGGCCTACTGACTGCAGTCTTTGTCCAAGCTCAAGGCATGGATGATTATCTAGTCAGAGGTAATCGTTAAACACGTATATGTCCAATAGTCTCAGGTTGACAGGTATGGATTAGCTATCTGCGTGTGAGCCTGTGACATAAACTATGTCCCCTATTTTGTGGATGAATGATGGGACCATGATTGCATTTTATTTCCAGACCAATCGGTACATTGTTTGCATTGGAATGCAATGAAGATGAGAGTGACAGCGGTGCACTTTGGTGTGTGGTCACATTTAAAGCAAGACACCATTGGAATTCAATACATTTGTTTGGATGGTGTTTCAATGTGAGTTTCAGACAGTTCTGACACAAATTCTGCACGGATTGCTTTTGAAAGCAAACCTCCACTCTGCTTTTTGGTACAGAGAATAATCAACATACATTTTTTTGCAGTTCATATGAGCGTGCTTTATACACAACAATGATTAAAAGCAATGTTATGTGTGAAGTGCATGAATGTAATTGAATGTGGTACAAATTCGTCTCCATAAAGCTTTGCAATTTACCTAAACTGTAAAATCTGTCAGCCGTGTGCCTCATTATTATAGACGGCAGCACTGCTCCTATTCTCACCCCTCTCCTTGTCAGGTGTATGTGTGGGATAGACGTGTGATATTCCTCAAAAAAAGGATGAGTATGTTGGCACCTTTCAGCACATTGCCCCTGAATCCAGCAGTAATCTCGTGTCTGTCTCTGATGGTGCCAGCTTCCCTCTGCAAATGAAATCGCGGTCACAGTGTCATCTCATAGCTGTGTCAGCCAACCATTAACACTGTCTGCGCCTCCCACCCAGCACTGATGGAATATCTGTTTTATTCTCTCCTTCCCATGGTTGTTAAACACACACAACTCTTTCTTTATGATGGCCGATGAATCAAGTCATTGTGTTTGAGTGTTATAGAATATAGGCACTTGACACCTTGCTCTACTTGATTCTCATTCCATATGGCCACAAGGTTGTAAAGTGTATCACAGGCAGTTTGGGTGGTCCTAATGTCTGATAAAAGAGAAACTAGCATCTGTGCTTTTCTCCTAATTCTCCAACATCTGGCCAATAGCTGCTGGATGGATTGCATGTGTGCAGGTGCAGAAGTGTTTGCAGGTAACAAGGCTCTTCTGCATCTCCAGGGGATTGTTGTGGGCAGGGGAAACTGAAGGTGACAGAGTGGCGTCTAAATATAGTCTAACTCATCTTTGAATGCTCGGTTTCCTGCTGCAGTTCTGTCTGTCTTCCCTCTCCCACTCATTCCTCTTCCCCTGGCATGGGAAAGGCAGTAAATGCAGGGGCCTGGGGTGTTTGGGATTCCTGGCATGAAAGACCTGCTCTCTTTTAGCATCTGCAGAAAGAGGGATATGTTTTGTTGAGAGCGTGGTGTTCCCTCTTTGGTCAGGGTTTCACCTGTGGAACAACCTCCTGAGTCAGGTTACGGGCTCTGTCAGTGCCTCGCCTCCGATGAAACCAAGATCGTCTCTCGAAAAGACTGAGGACCCAGTGTTGTCTGTCCGTCTTGACTTTCACAGGCATGTTGTTGCATCTGTTACCCCCGCCCCCCCACCTTCTCCTCACCAGACTGGAAAATGCCAGCCAAATTGTCCAGATTCTGTGAATCACCTTCTCCGCACCGCTGCAACATCTCCTCCCATGTGTTTTTATTTCTAGACCTACAATTGCCCTTTTTTCCCTAACTTGACATTATGGCCAACATTACAGAAATACAGCAACAGTTACAAACAAAGTGGAGCTGGTGCAGTTATTATGTTTTTAATGTTATGACTTGAAATACCATCTGCATATATGCAGCAGTGTACGTTAAATTTGAGCCGTTCACATAGTTCCCAACTGTACATGCTCCGGTGCACCTGATTGGGTACAGTTACCGATTGTCATGGGTGCAGATCTGATGACAAGTTTGGGGGGGGACACAATCAGTTGTGATTTTTTTTAATTGCACGCGTGCAAATCATGCCCACAGAGCGCTTGAGATTGCCAGCATATTTCACGATTTCATAGAGGCTCATCACCATCACCAAGTCATTCAAAAAGCACTACAAAGAGAATCATATGCTTACCTTTACTGTTTATTTCTCTTAAACAGCCAGTAGTACATGGAACCAGCCATCACCCTCCTTTTCACTGCTTCGCTGTTAGTTAATGCTACTTCTAGTTTCAGGGTCTCAGGCATGTTATGTCCACTCACGTTCTCATCTCTCGCCTCTCACGGATTCCCATTTCTCCTCATCATCTTCCCTTTCTCCCAGTATATAGGAATACTGTATACATTTGTTCAATTTCAATCATTTAAGCTATTTAGAATTGGGGGGACAATTTGTGTTTTTCAGAATTTGGGGGGGACATGTCCCCCCCATCCCCCCCGGGATCTGCACCCATGCCGACTGTCACACATTGAATGTAGGATTCACGCAACTGACAGTTTTCATAAGCTCTGAGGCTACACGTCTGTTTTATAGACAGTCATCCTTCAGTAAAAAACAGATTTATAATTGATAATGTCTCAGTGTAAAAAAGATACTGACAGGACAGAGCAGCACAGTGCCACTGTGAAGTTAGTTTTAAGGTAGATATTCAACCGACACTCCAATGGCATCTTCTTACACAGTTTCACACAGTGTTGGCAGTAGGAGGACGATTAGCTCATCTTGTCCTGCATGGGTCTGATTTTCAAGACCCAAAACTGCACCGCGACATGCAATACTGCACCCACCTGGCCACCGGCACATATGATCAATTAGTTCCACAACAAGACCGGACCCATTGACTAAGGATCCACGGCCAAACCTGAAACTCAAAAATCCTGTAATAACCATGCAGTTTTTTAAATAATTCGGTTGGGCAGCACAACTAAGTGATAATTTTGAGCCACCGAATACATGTGGAAATAATATATTTTAAACCAAAGGTAACTCAGGTAATACAATTCAAGTGAATATTTTTTTGCTTATTCTTGTAATACTGAGCAGCACATATCCACAGTTAATGTGCCTGTTAGTAACACACCTGATTGAAGAGGCTCTCATATTATATGTGGCGCAGAGGACAGAGCCAACACATAAAGTCAGCAGTCAGAGCATTTAATGGTAAAACATTAAATTATTATTATTATTATTATTTACATTTATTTATCATCCAACACCTGTGATCTGACCTGCATGTTAGCTGTTTGACTCAAACAACCAAATCAAAAAAAAAAAACACCAAAGGAGTCCTAATGTGATTAAAAAAATAGTTTCCATACCACATTTGCTGAGAAGCTGCTCTCAAAATGCTCCTATGACAATATAAAAAGCTTTGGCCAAGGCAAAGGACAAATACACAAAAAACAAAGTGTAAAAAAAATTGATGCAGGTGTATGCACCAGAGTATGTACACAGAAAAAAGTATTTTGAACTTTGTATGTCCGTACAGAATATAGGCAAACATATTGAAGCTGTGATTGATTCCACATGAGGCTATAAGACAGTACTTGGTTATTTCCAACACATTCTCACTCTGACCTTGTCACATATCAACGTTTGGTCATGGACTTTCCACGTCAAGATACGACATGCAAGGTACCCTGGATGTGTTGGTCATTGATGTCCTGGGGCACCGTGTCAAGTTCTGCCTGTTACATGCACTGCCTGTTTTTAAAGTACACTTCAGTTTCACAGGAAATGTACAGTTTGCATACAGTCTCTTTCAAAATAAATGCACTACGTTGATACAACACTATCAATTGATGTTTTTTTCCTTCAACAACAAACGCATATGGTTAAGTTTAGCCAACACATGCATGTGCTCAAGTTGAGGAAAAAAGGACAGAGTTTGGCTTCATATGGGAAAGTCGTGGTTGTTGGACCCATCCATCAACCCTCCCGCCTACTCCATTTGGACTTTCAGCCCCTTAACTTACGATGATGTGTGGCTATGTTTCAACCTGATGCTGCCGGGTGCCGTTATAGAATATCAGCGATAGGCCGTATCATGCTGACGTGAAAGGATGGCTTTTTTTTTGTTGGTGTCTGACGCCGGAAGTCACTGCCCAAGCACCAGTATTTGACGACTTCAGAGTGAGACCGATTCGATATTTCCTGTAATCACAAAAACTGCCAGGGCAAAGTTTGACTGTCACTGTAGTAGCTGGAAAGCATGGCAGTCACCATGGGAGCCCTGTCAGGTGGGATTAAACTTAATGAAACTTTTCAGCCATGTAGAGAAAACTGTCACTCACCATCTTTTGTTATTATACTACCCCTTTGTTTAGGAAACTGGTAACAGATACTGATGTAGCATTCTCAGGCTTGACATATTGCTCCATCTGAGCCTGTGACTTGGTATCTGGCACACCTGCCAAGCTTCAAGGTTGGTCCTTTTTCTAGGTGGCATAATTAAGACTTCCTGTGGGATTTTGTGTCTTTTCCCACCTGTGAAAACAGGGCATTAGTGGAGACTGGATAAACAGGTTGAGGACTCAGACTGGCTTTGTCTCTGTATCGCCGCTGGGGCTGAACACTGTATATTCTTAGCACTAGTGTTTCTCTTGTGGCAGATTAAGGTGTCAGGTAGAATAATGGTCCAGGCGGATTAGACACGTTTGTGGATCCAGCTCAAACCTGCGCTCAAGTTTCATAAAAGGTTTACGCTCTAGAATGTGATCTACTGTGATATCTTCTCTAACGGTGTTGGAAAAAAACGCAGCAGAAAAGAAGGGAAGGAGCCAGTGGAGGGAAGAATACTATGAAGTCTTGTCTTGACCCCCATTGTCATTGAACTGCTCATAGACAACGTGTGTTACCTTAGATCAACAGACAAGCAAATGCACTTAATATTTGGTGTATGAAAATGTATGATATTCAAGTTTTAGTCATTTTCTGTCTGGGCTTCAGCCACTCTGTCAAAGTATTCCCTTCAGCCCCTGTCGACTCATTCAGACCAGACCAAAATGCCTGGCTGTCTGTAGCCTGCTCATATCATATTCAAAGCCCAGAGCTGGCATACCAGCTTTTGAAGGGATCTGCACCCCCGTACTTCCAGGCCTGTTGCTCCAGCCCTTCACAACACACCACCCCCACCCTGCTCTGCATTAAAGTACAAGCTTTGCTACAAAAAGCCAAGTCATCACTTGTTCGCTCTTGTTCCTTCCTTCCAGCTCCCAAATGGTTACAGCGCTCTGATCCGAACAGCAGAGTCACTCCCTTTCTGTGGTTGTAAGCTTTTAAATCATCTCCTCAAGAAGCACCTCATATCACCCTCATATATCTAAATCATATCTTTTGCTCACACTAGTTGCTCTGGAAAGACTTTCTTACTTTTAGATCTGATTTTATTCTTTTGTTATCATGCATCACATTTTTTACATGGACATCCTATGGTCATTTGTCAATCCCGGAATAAAACTGAAAACACACTGCTGCAGAAAACCATGCACATAACCTCACTGCATGGATTAAACACTTTTCAAGTTACTAATCAAAAATAGACAATGATGATAGGTTACTCCCCCATGACATTACATTGTCTTTTGACTGTTAGTAATACAGTTAAGGAAAAAAAACAACATTTTGTTGTCCTGCATTGTGTGGGGTCTTCTGTTGTACTTTTATTTAAGTGTCAGAGAAGAAGAGCTGCCATGGGTGGTGGGATGTACAACAGGTAGCCAGTGGGGAAAAAAGTTTATTTTTCCAGGGGCAGCAAGGCTGGAAATCAGACAGTGGCATTAAGTGATGTGGGGGTTGTACATAGAAAATAATGCAGGCAGATATTCTGATGCACCATTCAGAATGTGTTTTGGCCTTAAAATTATGATTGTACTGTTGCACATAATGTATGTCTCTCTGATAAGCATGTTAACAGATCATTAAAGACTGATGTTGATCTACAGTGGCTTGGACTGCACTTGGATGTTTGTGGCTGTGTCATTATTACATAGGCCTATCATATACGGAAGGTGTACTTCCTGGCCAATAGGAGTGGAGGTGGAGCTTTGCTTAAAGCCTGTATCCATGCATGTGTAGATCCCTGAAGATGTTAAGTATATAGGAGTTTTTCCCAAAGGTCAAGTGGGAGGGCATGACCCTGACTGAGGAGGTCAAGGCCACTGCCCCCCCTCTGATCTACAACCTCAACATAATTTCTCACCCTCTGTCAGTGGGGGATTAAGTTTCAGATGTGTCTCGCTGCCTCAGTGACTCGGACCTACTAATGTGACCTCTCTACTTTGAGGTCTACAGTAAGTACACCATGACTGAGACGGTGCACTGCAGTGTGACCTGAATGAGGCAGAAAAGCCATTGCATTTTGCAAGTGTCGGTAAATGTTGTGCGGGAAAATCTTTTTTTCTCTCATTTTTTTCCACCTGTGGCAGAAATATTGCACATATTCATGAATGGTGCATTAGTTCCTGCAAAAATGGAGTATTCACAATGTGTTTGTGTTGTGTGAGTGTGTAAATCAGATAAATATAGAATTTAATAGGTTGCTTTTATACATGAGGTAGGTGGATATGACAGTATATACAGTGTATACAACTTGCTTGAATTATGTTTGGCAGATATTTACATGCTTACATTGCATATTTAAACTGTAAAAATATATAATTTGCTGGTCAAGTGGATACTTTGTGTTACAGGGTTATGCCACAGAGATTGTTGCGAACACTATGAACTGGTGAAGGGTTCATCATAGTGATGGCCTGTGGAAAGAAGCTGTTCCCGTTTTTGGCGTACAGTGTTCCGTAGCACCTACCATAGGCGAGAGGTTGGAAAGATTTAGTCCAGGGCATGAAGGGTCTGCAGTGATGTTGCCTGTCCGTTTCCTGTCTCTTGAGGTGTATGAGTCCTGGATGAAGTGCAGGTTGGCCCCAGTGATTCTTGCTGTAGCCCCGACTGTGCCCTGTGGTCAGTTCCTGGCCTGTTTGGTGGCTGATCCAAACTTGTAATATGTACACTGTGGCACTCTGTAACATATAAATACATCATATCAGAGGTAGATGGAGGGCCTGAAAAGAAAGAAGCATGTTTGGATATGCTGCAGTGTTAGGGAACCAAAGTTAGTCACTGAATAAATAGCTAATGAGTTATTTACAGTTCACTGGCGCCAAATCTTTGTTTCATAAAAGTTACATAAACATGAGGTCATGCCAATGATAGTGAAGTCATTTGCTGATGTGTCGATCAAGTAACTTTTAAAACAGCTCAGCATGTTCAAAAGACAGCTATAAATGATTAGTATGCAAGAAAAGAAGCCATGCATCTGCAACATGTTCTGTGCGTGTCTGGTTGATCAGTAGTTCATCTGTGCAGTTTGCTGAACAGATGAAGTTTATGTTAAAACATCAAGACATGAGACTTATGACATCATTTGAAACTGAGATTGACTGAAGCCAGACCTGGTGTAGTTTGGGTTTACGTGACATATTAAGAAAATTTTAACCTACATGATAAAATACAGACTCAGTGCAGCATTTTACCTTTTCTAATCAGTATTTTAGACTGACATGTACTCAGTATTAAGCCATACTCTCATGGTTTTGTTAGAAAGTCAGAGGAGAAGTAGTTTTCTGTTACAGTTTAGGCCTCATTTCGACTAAGCAGTCTGGTTCAGTCCTGTTCGTTACACATTAGAAAAGTATTTTTGTGTCGACATGTTTAAAGGTAGTGGATGGTATCAATAGAACTGATCCTTTCCGTACCATTTTTCCATCACCACTCTGTTAAGGTACCTAGCACATTGATTTTTTACTTAAAGGTGTAGTCTGTTGATTGGTCAAGGAAGAATCTATACTCTTGCACAGCGAGGACTCAATACACAAACCGCAGACCTGCTATTTTTAAATATCCCATTGATTGCAACAGTGACTCAAAACACTTCAGCGTGTTCTGTTTTAGTCTGAAAATATTGGAGCGCAACCCCTTTCAGTGGCAATCAACGAGGTGCAGACGTTTCTCTGCATCGTCAGTGAAGAGGACATACGTTGAGAGCTGGACACAGCACTGACACAGCTATTACCATTGCATAACAACCCAGATCTACAGTTTAGGTGCATGTCCTTACTGGTTAAGTACTTGCTCTAAAGTAAATGGTAAATGGACCTGCATTTGTATAGCGCCCTTCTAGTCTACGAGTCACATTCACCCATTCAAACACTAGTGGCCGAGGCCACCACACAAGGTGTCACCTGCTACTCAGTCTTAACACACACACACTGATGGAACAGCCATCGGGAACAATTTGGGGTTCAGTATCTTGCTCAAGGATGCTTCGACATGCAGCCTGGAGGAGCCCGGCATTGAACCGCTGATCTTTTGATTGGTGGACGTCCCGCTCTACCCCTGAGCCACAGCCGCCCAATATAGGCACTAAAGGTGCTATACCAAAAGTGTTTGGTGGAAACACAGCTCTAAATCACAGAAACTATACTGATTATTGTTTCAGAGTTCACTGAGGCATGTTAAGTGTGATGAGGTGATGAGGTCATATACTATTTCACTTTTGTAAGGGGAAATGAGGCTGTTTGGAAGACACACTGAAGAGTTTAGGCCATAAGAGCACTCAGGCATATTACAATGCATGCACTTTGATGCCTTTGTAGTGGCGCGGTTTTGAAATGCTGATTTGAAGATTTCCCTATTGCTGCCTCCTGCCTGTTGGTGGAGTAGGTGTTAATTGCAATGTGTGGGGATGGACTCTCATTTACATCCATTGAGGCCGGGCCAGGGCCAGCGGTGACCCCCCGACAGGCTGTTTTTGTCAACGACCCATCCTTTCAGGCCCCCTCCTGTGGCGGTGCCTCCTCTTGATTGGTGAAGGAGTGAAAAAGAGGAACCCTGGCATGCAGTTCCCCTTGTTGTTGTTGTTGTTTGGCGTCGCCCACACACTCTTCCCCCTGTGAAGGTCCTATAGCTGCAGGGGTGTTTGTGTAGGTTTGCCTCTTATTCACAGAAGTTCATTCACATTCTGGGAGACCTGGGGGTGGGCGTCAAACTGGCATCAGGCTTTTTTTTTTGTCAATGAATGCAGCACACAGCGCCCCGCAGGCCTTTCTCCCTGCTGCCTATAGATTTCTCAGTCCAGGTCCAAGGAGCACCGCTGTGGAGCTGCAAAGGGAGGACAGCGGTGTAGAATGGAGGTGAAAAATGAGGTCCTCGGATGGAGGGAAAATGAAAGTCAAGAGGAGCAGAGGGGATTGTTTACATCCTCCACTCCAGCCTGGCACGTTGCCAAACCAGTAGTGGGCGATGTGTTGCAATATGAAAGCTCAAGGATTATGAGTATTAGGGGTAATGTTGGTGAAACTATTTGGTAATGCCCTAACGTTGCTCACTTTGTTCAGTCACTCACCCCCGTCTTTGATTCTCTGATCTTGCAGCTTGTCTGAGTGGGATGTGCATGCTCTTAAGCTCTGCGAGTCCTTTCGTCGTTTTGTAAATCTTCAGATGAGAGGGAGGTGGTGTTACTATGTGCACTAAGTCCCTGTTTGACTTATCAACTCAGTTGCTTGTTTTCCTGCTTAGCCCTTCAATGGAGGGTTAATGAATACTTTATTGCCACTTTACTGTGTGGATCTTAGTGAAG
Source organism: Epinephelus fuscoguttatus (assembly GCF_011397635.1). Classification (NCBI taxonomy): domain Eukaryota; kingdom Metazoa; phylum Chordata; class Actinopteri; order Perciformes; family Serranidae; genus Epinephelus; species Epinephelus fuscoguttatus. The sequence goes on from NC_064752.1 coordinate 43,635,784, forward strand.
GTATTTAATTCCCCCCTGGGGACGTCCTGTGGCGTTTCCCAGAGTTTCGGAGCAGCCTACTTTGCATTTCCTTTCTTAGAGAAGACAAACGGACCTAGAGTCCAAGATGAACCGCTCTGACAGAGGGAGGGTGAGACAGAGAAAGAGGGGAACAGAGAGAGGTGGAGAAGCAGGCAGAGTGCAGACTAGGATTTCACTCCTACTTCTTTCCCTCCGAGCTCTGAATCGGTCCAAAGTCTCTCTCATGGGCTGCAGTGTGGATCAGGTTATACCCCCACTTGTCCTATCCCACCTTCCCAGTTTTGACATGCTTATGTTTTATCTTCCAGGGTGGAAATAGAAGACAGACAGCAAGGGTGTTTGCTGAGGAATGGAGTTACAGAAAGTGTAAAAGAAGTTTGTTTCCAGGGTAGAAAGTTGAAAACACAGCAGGTCCTGTCAGTAACAGCACACTGTTGGAAATGTCCACTTTCTGTGTACGAGTTTAGCTCCACTTCTGTGTAATCAGGCAGCTTCCATACATTTGCCACCATTCTGGTTGTATTCCTGCTGCGTTCACTGCAAGAACAAACTTCCCAACTCCACCTGAGGTGGGTAATGACTAGGGATGTCAACAGTCAATTGGTTAACTGCTGAGAATACTTTTGACCAGTTATGCGTGTTGGTCTTTATGTTAATTTTGCTACTCTCCGGTTTACTGCACTGTGCGTCACCCAGGTCTGGTGAGAGCTAGGTAACGGCACTGCTCATTTGGCAAATACCACCAGTAATGCTGTCCCAACCCAACAGTGTTGTTGTAGAAACATTGTGCCAGACCCTCTGGTCTCCCTCCAGCTCGCCCCGGTGAGTAAGCGGCTAAATTTTGTGAGTAGGTATAGCTGTAGCTGGAGCAGCGATGCCACCCACCCACTAGCTACATGACTCACTCACTATAATCTCCATGTCAGTCCACGATCGGCTCCCTTTGCCCCTTGCAGACACACCAACAAAAATGCTAAGTTAGCAATTAGCTAGCCATGAAGCATTAGGTTAAAAGAGTGGCAGATAAGGTTAGAGGAAGGTTAATGTGAAGGGTTACATGTCATTACTTACAAAGTGAATCAGGTCCTCATGTATAATAAAGTATAAAGTGGGTTAATGCTACCTCATATTTATATAATACAGTGTTGCATTGTATAGGTTTAGATAACCATGATAGTGGTGGGTTTGTCCTCTACTAGTGGTGGGCGGGGTTTGTAGGGGCATGTCGTGTATGCTACAAATGGAATGTGTATATAGCGAACCCTCTTTAGCATATCTAATTATGTTAACACTGTTAGCTTTGTTAGCATCGTTAGCAGTGTCAGTAAGGGGCCCTACACATGCTGTGTCTTTAACTGCCTGGAAAACGTGAGATCAGGCACTGGGTGCTACTCTTGTGCCTTTACTGTGCCAGCTTGCTAGAGCACAGTGGCAGGTTTCATCTGAGGTTGCTAAGCAACCTTAACAAACACCCTATCATAGCCTATTTACTTAAAATCCTGGGTGCAGACTTGATTTTCTTCCAGGTGTTGTTTGTGTGTAGGCCTGTTGTCCATGGGAACGATGCAAAGCTCTGGCACCCCTGTACTAAAATGATCAACTTCTTCTACGTATTTATCACTGACTGGTAAGTATGGAAGAAAGGAAAAACGTCTGTCGTCTGTGATTGGTTGGTCCCAGTCACATGACATGCAGTGCACGCTGCTGCTGCTTCCAAAAGTTGAACTCTGTTTATCCGCGTGTGCCCTGAAAAATAGGTGCTTGGGAATGCGTGCCTGCCGCTCTGGTGTCAATCTGGTGTTGCTCTGGCGTTTGAGCGTGTCCGCTGCATGTCTATATTAAATTTGAGGGCACAAAAAATGCAGCATGTGTACGGCCCTTAAGGCTAACTATTCCAAAGAGGTTTTGTGGCTCAGGATGAAGTTGCTTACTCACCAGGGCTACCTGTTGGAAGACCAGAGGGTGACCACCATGTTTCCAAAGCAGTGGTAATTTCTGAATGAGTGGCACTACTAGCTAGCTCTCACCTGACTCAAATGGTGCACAGTGCAGAGCAGACAAGGCTAGTTAACTAGTGGAGACCGCACAGTGGGCAGTGGGCACTATGTTTTTATGTGTTAAGGTGCCTAGCCGGCTGTCTGTCAGTAGAGCCAACAGTTAGTAAAATAAAGGCAAGACATTTAGATCACAAAACATTGAAATGTCACCACCTTTAAGTGGATAACGCTTTGATATGTGGCGCTAAAGCTCACTGAGTCAATGGAGCATTGGATTAAAAGGCCTCTTGCATTTCATGTTATTTTACATGTCGGGTGATCGAAAGCAAATTTAACCGAAACTGACATCCCTTGTAAGGACTGATATCATCACCCAATTTTGCAGTGTTTCCCCTCTTCTGCTCATAACTCTGTCAGACAGAGCTCAGTAAAGCAGCTCAACTGTGACGAGTGTTTACTATTTAAAAGCCTGTAATTAAGCCAGTTAACCTCCCCTTTTTCCATCACAGTGCACGACCAGAGAGGGGTTCCAGGGGGTCCCAGCGCCCACCTCTGTCACATGTTGGACCCCGTGGTGAGCGATGGCTTTTTAATGGAGGCCTCTCTCTGCAGAAAAAAAAAAAGGCCTGTGCTAGTGAAACCAACCCGAGGGAATATTTAAAAGGCCGGCAAAAGAGCAGTAATGAATAAGCAGCTCTTCCTGTTTTCTTAAATGTGGAAGCAGCATTGAGTAAAGGTAATTGATCGGAACTAATTAGCGATGGAGAGATAAATGATGGTTAGGTGAGATGCGGCGCTTTTAATGACACGCTGTGGGGATGGAATGCACTGTGGAGTTAACTCTTCAGTGAGTGTTGTAGGCAGCGAGCCCACGGTAAAGCTCAGTCATGTGTTTGTGTTTGTGGGTTAATCTCCAAGGCACCTTAGGACTCTTTGGCTGCGCTGGAGCGTGTGGAAATATATCAAGTGAATTTTCCGACGTGGCTTTTGAGCTGTTTTTGAGTTACGATTAGTTTCCGAAAGAATGTTTTGCATTGGAAATAAAAATTACTGTAGTGGCTGTTTTGCTTGCAGGAACACGGCAGGTGCTTTCAGTTTGAATTCAGACACTTGTTGCATATGATAGTGTATGTTTATGCATGTTGTGGTCATCGGCTTTGACAGTAACAAAGCAACTTTGGTGGGAGTTGTCCATGGCTTCTCACCAGCAAGATGTTTCGTTTCAAGATGTGCACGAACAATACAAAAAAACCCCCCTACCATAACTCAGATGTAATTTTATGATGACTCCATTTATGATGACTCACGTGGTTGAAGGAAAAACAGGAGTGTCTTCTGGCTGTAGCTAAAGCAACAGAACAAGAAAGCTCTCTGAAATTAAATCAACAGAGGAGCATAAACCATGGGATTTTTCTAAATGATGTGCTGTTTGAGTTGCGTAACATGAGCTTGCTATTTTCACCTTGTCAAAACACGGCAGGAAGAAAAACCTCTTCCAAGATCCAAGTTGCGTCAAGTTCTAAAATAACTCGCAGACAGCAGAATTGCTGATAGATGCGCCGATGACTCTTCTCACAGCTGGGGCCGACCTCTGCCTCTTCATATTTCTTAGCTCAACACGTCCCCAGTTCTCTCTCTCTTAGCAACATGCTTCCGCTGCTTGGCGATGTTTGTCTCTGGAGATGTCAAGAAAATTCACTTTCATGCGTTAACCAGAGGGGAAGCTCTGAAAAGAGCTGTCATGACCTGATAGTTTACCTGTCAAACAGTTTCCTCTCCTTTTTAATCCTCTTTTATAACTTCTTGTGATGGATGCTTTCATGTGATATTAAATGTGTGTTGATAAGCCTGTGGACGTTATGGTTCTTTTGTCAGTGGTTTGTGTGTCTCATGTAAGGTCTGCTGTGAAAAATCTCAAAGCAAACCTATTTGATTAAATGCCGTTTTCACTGCAGATGAAAGATGCAACGTCATGCCAGTATACCATTAAGTCTTTATCCCCTCTAATGTTGCACACAGATGATTTAATCAGACATTTAGGACTGGCAGGAAATAAATGTTATGAAGAGAAGTGCTACTGTTAAATGCTCCATTTCAGCAGAACTTAAAACCACAGCCTTGGTTCAGACTTACTTCCCGTGCTTGTTAGAAAAAGGGAAAGGCCTTGAGGTTGATTGTGATAAATATCATCTGAAAAAAGGAGTCCTTGCCGACAATACATCATTGTTAACCTCACTGGGCTGTGGAGTGAGCAGATATTTATGACTTATCTCTCCTTCGCGTCAGGAAAACTACTTGGAAAAAGTGCTGCCATAAAAGCTGTGTATAATTTATCTTATAATATAGAGTAGAATGAATATATAATAATGTGCACACATAGAAATGTCTTTAAACTCATAGTCTGTAACATAATATTACAATGAGACTTCCCAGATCTTTTTTCCTGTGGTGCAGAGCAGCTCACCCACATTATGTTGCTGCCAAACCAAATGTGGTTTATACAAACATTGAAATGGATAATACTGCATGGCTATAAAGGATCACTCCAGTATTGCATGTCTTACTCACTTAACTACAAATTGCACGTACTTTACAGCTGACCATAGGAGGGCTGCAGTCAGCCAAAGAAAATCTTGGTCGACTGAAATTCCACTTACTCTTCAACCAATCAATTTGTGCTGTTGTTCTCAGCTAGCCATACGGGGACCCTCAGGGGACCTTGATGGAGTTCTAGGTGGTCCTAAACTGGGGATTAGTTTATTTTCACTATTAATTCACTGTTGAAATGAGCCTAGTGTAAGAGTCAAACGAGTAACTGTTCTGATCACAGGTTATACTTCCTCCACGGTTATCTCCTCAACTGTAATTGACAACTCTAAAATTTTGGTCTTCATCTGATATGAGACTATATATTGTATTCAATTTTAGATATTATGATGTCGTATAAGTGTTCTTTTCCTGATTTTAAAGGCTGCATTACAGTAAATTGATGTATTTCTCTGAACCTACCAGAGTGTTCTAGCTATTTTATTATCTGGCTTTGAGAATGGGGTTGGACAGGACCACAGTGACAGAGCGCATCTATGTCCCGCCCCCACTGGAGGGGAAAACAATTCACTGCTCTCCAGGTGCCTGCTTGACATTCACGTCTGATGGCAAACAACCAAAAAATGCCAAAAAGCTGCTTTGTGATGGGATTTACTAAAAATGTAAGGCCCGGTTTTGATTGTTGCTAGCTTAATGATGATCCTACCCTGTGATTCAATCAAATAGCTGAAAATGTCAAAGTATGTTGCTAGTCCATTCAGTGGGATCATACTGCAGGTAAGTAAGGTAAGGAGAAGAGGACACTGAAATAGATAGACAGTGTTGAGTTTGTTAAATATCATTTTTCCCATCTCGTAGGCATGAGGTGCTACGGGCATTTTGTTATTGTTTCAGCCCTTACTTGCATATTACGGCGCAGATAGTTTTCCCCCCGATGGGCGTTGTTTTCAGAGTATGACACATTGTGCTCTGTCTCTGTATTGACCTACTGACCAGGAGGTGTCAACCCTAGACCATAGTCCAAACTATGATGTAGTTCTTTTTAATTTTTTAATGTGTTTGTCATATTGTACCTGTCTAACATCCACCAACATCCGTACTGTGTGAAATAAACTGGTCTGTGATCATGTCAGCTTTGATTTTAGCCCAAATGACTTGAATGTAAACATAGATGAGAATTATGACTTAGCTTCTAGATTGCAAATTACAAGAAGCTGTCCAATGCTCAACTCAAAGTCTGTGTTGCCGACTAAAAGTTGGATGTTTTATAAAAATAGAACTAAGTGTTATCTTTACTGTAACTGTTCCAAGAAGTTTCAAGCCTGTGCAATAATATTTTCATACAGATATTAATGAAACCAGCTTGAAAGCAGACAAAGCCCATAAAAATCTAACAACCTGTTTAACCTGCCTGTTTTGGAAAAGAAAAAAAAGGAGGTCGGCAGTTATCTAACACATACGTGATTGGCTAAAATATGTAAGGGCACTGGGATGACCCTTTAATGGTGATCCACACCAATTAATCTCCCACTGTTCCCAATGGTGATACACCGCACTCAATCACACGTTATTCCCAAACATTTTCTTTGCAGTGAACTCTGTCTGGCTGAGATACAAGCAATACATATCTGACGAATGGTCGACATTCTCAAGATAAACTTGCCTGGGGAGGCAGATTACTCTCTCCTCACACAGAGGTTCCACAAGAGCTCTGTTTTGACTTGTCTTGCTTAATTGCTGCGTCAATTAAAATGTTTTTCTGAAACATCATGTGGGCAGGGCCGAGGCCGGGAGGATCGCAAGAGGCTCCGTTTTGTTCACAGCTGTGGATTGCCTGCAGTGTTGATGCAGAGAGAGAGTGAGAGACAGTAAGGTTGGGTTGCTGGGGAGCTAAAGTGGTGAGCAGCCAAACACAAGCATTAGGTGTCTTTTCCTGTCCAAATCAGATTACCATATTCTTCTGAGAAAGCAGTAACCGAGAGGCACCTTTATCAAGATGTAAATGTGGGGTGAGATAAAGCTTAGCAGGAGGTGCTGTTGATGGAAGGAGGGTAGATCTACTGTTAAGTAAGTAGTTTACTAAGTAAGATGGACTTTTTGGAAAATGTAAAAGATTTTAAGGAAATTAATAGTGAAATGAATGGATGAAGTCACTTACACTCAGTCACCTTTGCAATCCAACTTTAAGCCTTCTTATTGAAAATGATGGGAAATGATGTGAAAGTTATCACCATGACTTTCTTACTATGCATCAATGGGGCCAAGGATAACATGCCATATTAACTGCTTACACATTGGAGTCCAGTTTTGTTCTGTTTGGCAAAGTGTAAAAAAAAAAAAAATCTATTATTGTTTTCTTATGGGACAAGAATGATTTGACCCGTGCTGAGTTTCATTCCAAATTGACAGTTAATTGCGGAGTGCTGCAGGGCAATGAAATAGTGTGAGAACGAGGCACTGGATGATTCTTGTTTTTATTCATTCATTTTCTGTAACCGTTTGTCCTGTTAGGGGTCGCTGGAGCCTATCCCAACTTACACTGGGCAAGAGGTGGGTACACCCTAGACAGGTTGCCGGACTATCACAGGGTTGACACTCACCAGGGACAACCAATACAACCATACAATATTTGCCGATATTACAAAGTCTGCCAGGATACGATGTCAATTTGATGCGATTCAGGGGCCTGCGATTGATATGAAACAGTATTACATGCCCATTTAACACAATCTGTCAATCTGTCACAGAAGAAGCTGCCACCCATTCCTTTTTCACTTTTGGCCATAAAAGATAAAAGCTGCACATAAATAATAAGTAATTGTAACCGCTTAAGTGCAGTAAAATTTACTTTAAAGTAAATCCACAAACAAAAAGCCCTGAAGGTTGACTTATCTCATGTGCTATTTCATGCACATGGGATAAGTCCTTTCTGAAAGAAATCTTTTCATTTGAACCCAAACCATTATCTTTTTCCAAAAACAGGACTATCTGACTTAAAGCCCTGACGGCAAACTTCTCCAAACAACCATAAAACATGGATTAATAACATCATTTAACAAAAATTCAGCTCAGTAATAACTGTCAAAGTTCATTGACAAAACAATTGTTTTTTGGTAGTTACTCATTATTAGCTAAAGCATGTTTACATTGTATAAATTAGCCTAGTGGCTAGTGGACTTTCCTCTATTCATAGCTAAACAAACTATATGTAGAGACAGAGGAGCTCCCCCATTCTGGGATTCAAATCCTCCACCCCGGGTTTGAACCAGGCACCCTCTTGATGTGAGACAACAAAGCTAACCACTGCACAACCATGCCTCCTCCTTGTTATTATTTAGGAGATTGTTAAGAAAAAGTTCTTTGTTTTTATTATTTTGGTTGTTGATGCCTGTTTGCCTAGATGTTTTTAGAACCTTGGTATGTTGTCACATTTATTATAACCTTTGTGTGTATGTTGTTTGTATATAGAATATTGTCTTTTATGGCTGCTGCAAGGGTGAGAACCCCTTGAGAAACTTCCCAGTCTGTGGGACATGAAGTTAATCTTGATCTTGACATTGCCCCATCCTCCAGCTATAGACATTGTGTTTGCCAGTTAAATACGTACAAGCACACATTCCTGGCATATTCTACCATTAACCTCATGACAGCTAAGAAGGAGGATAATATGAACACCACTTATGCAGACAACTTATTATAAACCACTGTGCAGTGTTTTGGTGACTGATAAACCTTCAAACTCATGGATCTATCATTGACACTAAACTAGATTATATTTAACATTATCCACACCTGTAGCAACACACCTCCATGAACACAGGCCCTTGTTTTTTTGTGACATTAAGCTGTTTTTGGTCTGATCACCCACTAAGGTCTTAGTTCCAAAGAGGAGCCCTCAAGGTCCATCAAAGCAGAACATTGCCTCAAACTGGGATAAAGCAGAGATAAGTGCAATTATCTGTTACACTTTCCTCTGACTGAAAAAACTTTTGGGTCTGGGATTCCTCCTCCCCATGGTTTCTTGTCTTTACCATCTAGGAATTCACTCTGAACAAAAGCTGGATTTTAGCCACTTTGCAATCTATACTTCCGACCTCTCCTGTAGCTCATTACCTACTGCCAGAACTGCTCAAGAGGAGGGCTGAAGGGTCACATAGTAGGATATCCTGCCTGTCAGTCAAATGTCAGGGCTGTCAGGTGTGTCTCGCTGTTGCAGTTTTAAACCGAAGTGGGGGAAGACGGACTAGTCATTAAAATTTTGCAGGGAGGCCGAGTTTTGATTTTTGCCAAAGCTCAGTATATTTCCACAGCTGTCAAGCTGTCTTTATGTCTGCTGCCATGTGTGGATGTCACCTCAGGCACGACTGAGTCCAGAGAGACAGGTTTCCTCTGGGTTAATGAGGAAGAGGGATGAAGGTGGGGGGACAGAGATGAGGAGTTGTGGGGGAGATCTTCTATTCTATGTGGACCCATGCTGACCTGAGGCCATATCCAATTAATAATGTGACCAGTGGGTGGATGCAGAGTATTCTCAAAAAACACTTTAATTTCATAGGATTTAAAGTGTTTTTTAAGGAAATGCACACTGGGGCGATGCTACTCTTCCTCTCAGCGCAGTGAACCTGAAGGAATATGGTACTGAATACACATATCATAAAAAAATTAAACACACATTTTTTTAAAGAAAGTAACACCTGTTAATACATGTAATAAATGATATATGATGTTTGAGTACTTTCCTAGAAGTATCCCAAAATTACTCAGTTTGAGACTTAATACAAAATTTGGCTGACAAAAAATAAACCAAGTGGCGCATCTTGCGAAGCACCAGGAACAAGTGATAGAGGTCTAGGAGCTGCATAGTTTGCTGGTGGATTTACAGAGTGGCGGAAGTTGTTGGAGGGTAAAACTACAAATGAGGGACTTTGCGAGGGGTTGGCAAGCTAACGTCTATCAGGGCTGTGCCTCTTCTACTCCAAAAGTGCAGCTGCAGGCTACTGGTAAGCTACACTGTGTCATTTCTGAAGTGCTGACTTATTTTTCTTTGGATTTGCGCAAATCAGTTGGGTGGAGAGAAAACAATATTTGTGCACCCAAGTGTTAAAATGGTCAGGAAAACCTACAGTTTATTCTGTCATCATGTTGGCTTAAATGTTGCTGATATTCTCATGTAAACAAACATGCATGTAAACATAATGGGCAAGGTCAAGACCAGCAAAACGTAACCGTTGTTAAATAATGTACGTATGTTAGCCCCACTAGCTGTGCTGACACTGCTAATGGGGTTTGCAACTCAAAATTGAGCTGCCTAGGCCTACTCTCTGGGGCGATCTGGAGGGAGACTGGAGGGTGGGCACAATGTTTTCACACCAATGCTGTTGGGTTGGGATGAGCAGCCAAATGAGCAGCGCCATTAGTCAGCTCCCACCAGACCTGGTTGGTGCCAGTGAAGTAAAGTGGCATCATGTTGACTAAAATGTTGGTAACATTCCTATGTAAACATGCATGTAAACACAATGGTCAATATCGAGGTCAGCAAAATGATCGAGGTCAAGTCGACAACTTAATGACAGGCCTAGTCTACAGTGTGTGTAGTTACTGTTCTCTGACAAAAAAGACTTCTACCTGTAATCTCAGTAGCTCTGGTCACTGGGGAAACAGGCAGGGACATGTGTTGTAGCACAGTGAACTTGTTTGCTCCATTTAAACTTTCCATTTACTCTTCTCCTTTCGTCTGCCCTCTCCTCAACTCCCACTTGCTGCGTTCTGCTGTCATGCCAGCTTCAGAAGTTATAAATGACTGTGGATTTGGGAGCCTTTCATGGGTTTGTGTAGGAGAGTCCCTTTGTTAGCTTCAAATGTTTGGGGTCAAAGCAAGGCTATCATACACCCAGAAGAATTATGGATGTGTGAAGTGCGAGTTTGTTATTGAAATGATAAAAGGAAGTCCTAGAGGGATAGTATATCATACCACTCCACAAAACAAAAGAATGGTTGTTAGAGGGAGTGTGGATGTGTCAAATAAGGAGGGTGAGTGTTCAGAAAGATACATAAAGGTTTTTTTTTTCCACCTGGTTGTAGTGTAACACTGCTGGAAAGCAGCAGCGCTGACCTCTAAGTGCACTCAGTCTCTCGGAGAGATTGCAGCTTGTGACAGACCATGATGCCGTCCCATTAGCTGAGATAAGGCAGGCAGGGATTGAGAAGCTCAGATCAATGAGTCATTACGAGTAGTGCAGAGTTCTGGCCGCAAGCGCTGCCAGAGCGGGATGCTTATAGTCGTGGCTTAGCGGCAGCGCAGCCCAGCAATCTCTCAGCCGCTTCCCACCAACCTACAGTGAGGCCATCCTGGGAGAAAAAAACCAAGCAGGATTTTCTCCGGATTAACGGTTGATTCCATGTCAAATATGCTATCCAGGAATGATGAGACAGGGCATTTACCTTTCACCTGACACATTTCAGATTGCCAGAGCAGCCAGTAGGTTTCTTACCTTGACATGGTTTACTCTAATTCCAATCTATGGACTCTGCTCTCCTTTGGAATGCAGTACTCGTAAGGCTCGGCTCTTTTCTCAAGTGTTCTTTCGAGTGAAAAGATATTTTAGCTTCTACTGAAAACAAAACTGGCTGATGAAAGAAAGATACTTTCTCACTTTTAAAAGGTAAAAGTGAGGGCGAGCCCATCAAGAATATTGGTAATTATCTCTTATTGCACACTGTGACCCAGCTCAGGTCAGGCAAGAGGTTGGTCTATAAACTATAACGCATGTTTACAATGGACAGTTGCCCTTTGCTCACACCTTCCCTTGAACTCCTTTTGAGCTGCACTTCCAGATTACAGCAATTGAATTTAGGCCAAGACTACAGACATGAGACCCTTTATTTGTAATGAGAATCCTTTATAATGTTTACAGATTCTTTTATCAGGCTGTACCTCTGGCACAGTTTGTGGTGGTAAGAAGCTTTTCATCACAGCTACGTCAGTGTTGACCTTTTGAGTCTAAAAATTTGTTTAGTTCATTATAAATATGAAGTATAGGATGCGCCCTAAACAGCGACAGTGCCAAGTGAGCAACCAACATTATCCCTACATGCTGTTGTATCCCTGCATTGGCAGACGACAACAAGATAGATGCAGGAAACACTTAGACCAAGTGTGTCTTTATTTTAGAAATGTGTCGGTGCAGTTTGATGGGTTGTGCACTGAGACTAGGGCTGTGACAGTTTTCGTATTTGTACCGAACTAACATGATCTGGTAGACACAGCCACATGCAAATTACATTGTATTTTGACTGATGCACATAATGTGGAACCAAAGTTCACAAGCACAAGTTCTGCCTGGAAATTAGCCGTATGTTGTTAACAACATATGATGAAGTTTGCACAACAAAGACATTGGCATGAAAATCAGTCACACTACTGCGAGCACAAATGAAATGCGTGGACTGGAAGTCCTGCCTGCAGGTTCCTTGTCAGCTTCAACAGCAACGTGGAGAGAGATTTTAATCATAAGACAAAGGCACATACAATATTCTAGTGCATATCTGCATAGGGCTGGGCAATTTATTGATCCTATACAAATATTGACATCAAAAATGTCACTGTGTAAATATTTTGTGAAAGCACCGATAGTCAACACTACAGTCTTGTCGCAACATTGAAATTGAGATATTTGGTCTACAAAAATATTGTGGTATTTTATTTTCTCCATATTGTCCAGCCCAAGTTTGCCAGTGTCACCCAGATGTGCTGATCACCTGGATGATAATTGTTTGGGTGCTTTGACTGTTTAAATATAGCCCTGATTAAACTGTTTGAAACAGACCTATTGACAAGTTTTTATAAGTATTATCCCATGTATTATGGTAATGTAAGTTTCATATCATCAGAGTTGCTTTTCAGTGTTATAGCCTGTTGTGACCTGTTGCCTTTTGGGAAAGTGTTTGTTCAGTGTAATGTACAAGGAAATGTTCCTTATTTTTTATAATGAAAATAGTTGACCGAAGTTGCCAGTGGGCAAAATGTTACTTCAGTTCCCAGCAAGAGGATTTTGTCTGTTCTTGACACTTACACTACTGTCTGTTCACAAAAAAATGAAAAGAAACATGTCTTTATGCATTTGCATTTTTTCCCCACTGCACCAAACTCATAAAAACTCTGACTCCTAACCCAGCATATCAACCAAACCATGACTTTTGTGTACTCTTAACTCCTAAACTCCTAACTGAGACCCCTCCCTCATCCCATCCTCCTGCATAGGGTGCCCATTTAAAATCTTCCCTGAGGCTCAGTGTCTGTTAATAGCCACTCCACTGTGTTACTCTCTGACTACATTTTGGCTGATATTGATCAAACTTGAAAGGGGAGCCCTTAAGTGAATGTGTAAAAAGTCCTGCTAATCAATGATTGACAGTTGGTATTTCGTTCATCAAGGTCACTTTGCCAATTTCAGTGTGTAGAAGAGCTGCAGGGCAGTCAAGTGATGAGTGAGAGGGTTTGTTTTGTCTCTTCAGATTTTGCTGTACCAGAGGGAGGTCGAACTGAGAGAACGACTTTCAATCACAGTAGTACTTCAGCTTCAAGAGCAGGACAGAGCACGGCTGAAAGGAGAAACGGGGAAAATCGATCTTTGTGCCACTAGCATAACTGCACCAAGCTACACATAACACTGCTGGGATAATGCTGTTTCACTCAGCCATTACAGATACAGCTAATTCAACTGGGACACAACCGCTGTGCTGTTTTTTTAGCAATTCAGAATGAGTAAGTCACATTTTGGAGTGTATTATTTCTTAGCCATTTGATTCCTGTAATACATACAGAGTGCTGAAAAGAAGATGTATGGCCTGGTAGTTAGCGCGCAGCCAAGACAACCTGTGGAGTGACATTTCACCCCCAAAAAGTTATTGCACATTACTGTTTAACCTGGTTGCAAAGACACTAAATACATTTTGACAAGCACATTTCCTCATAATGTGTTGAAATAAAAGCTAGTGACTAAATAAGGTCCTGCAGAGAAAAGTAAGACCCATCGAGTTTAGCACTTTGGGGCTCCAGCCTTGCTGCAGGCAGGCAGCAGAGTTTTGTTGATAAAGGTCCCACCTCTTCAGATTGATTCTGTCTGGCTGCAGCCTAGTCAGGAAATGCGGCATTGTATGTTTCTGCAAACCACAGATACGTTACATTTGTTACATTTTATACTTACTATACCAACAGTTATAAAGTGACGTAGTATAAGCTGACTTTGTCACTGGGAAGTGGAGGATGGTGGATGGCATGTCACATAGGCCAGACGCCTGCCAAGGTGCAGACCACTGTTCACCAGCCAACACCAAACTGGTTGTGATTTAGCAAGTCACTGCTGTGTTTCCAGCGGATTTTCAGGCACTTAATGTGGGTGTTTTACAGTGACACGTCACTGTTTTTCTAGCAGGGATAGTGCCCAGAGAAGCAGCTTATTTTTTACAGAGACTTATTTTTTACTGCATTTCCTGCTGGGATTGTGCCCCCAAAGTCAGATATTTTAAACCAAAACATTATCTTTTCTTAACCATAACCAAGTGGTTTTTGTGCTAGTTCAAGGCCAACAAACAGCAAAACTGGTTGCAATTTAGTGAGTCATTGCTGTGTCTCCAGAGGCTTTCTGGGCACTAAACATGGATGCTTTGTAGTGACCCATCATTGTTTTTCCAGCAAGGGCTAGTGGCACAAAAAGCAGTTGTTTTTTCTGAGACATTGCTGCATTTGCAGCCAGGCATGTGCCCCCAAAACTGGTTATTTGATGTCAAAACAAGATCTTTTCCTAGCAAGTGGTTTTTGTGCCTAGACCTAACCACACATTAACCACAGTAGTGAAACCTAAAGTTTCAACATATTGGGGTGTTAGCTGGGAGTGTGAGAAAACAGGAAAAGCCTTCACTGATTTAGAAAGCATATTGCCCAAGTTTGGAAAGAAATGAGGAGTTTATGGTTCGGGGTTAAAGGGGCCATATTGAGGGGGTTTGAAGGAAGAGAGCGGGGATGCTTGGCTGTATGTCTCTCCTTTTCTCTCCAAGGGCCAAGATTTTGGCCAACATTGCCAAAGCAAACACCTCAATGTTCCACCTCAGAGGAACCAATATGATCCTTTCACATGCTTCTTGCTTTCTGTGCCTTCCATCTGGATTTACCTCATTTCTACTTGCTGGTTTTTGCATGTGTAGAGGAACTAGACACTTTCAATTTGTATCCATTATGGTATTGCTGCATCTCATGATTACATTGTGTCTCCAGATGCCTGCATGTCTAAACCATCACGAGTCACACTTGTTGTGTGCCAGGTGCTTAACTTACGTGTGTACATGTGCATGCTATGCGTATTATCTTTACGTGAGTGTGTGAGAAACAGAGGGATGAGGTCTCTCTCTCTGTCACCCACTCTGTCTGCTTCTCCCTATCCATCTCCTGCAGTTATCGGGCTGATTGTATCACCCTGTTAGCTGCAGGGAGATTACCAGTGACAAACTGGGATGGCTAAATCGGCTTGGTAAACTCACTGACCTGCAAACCACCACTACCCCCCGCCTCACTATCTCCTTAACACCACCTTACATGGGCATAGAGCATGGACTGCCAAAATAACAGTCTTAACACAGATAATGCTGAGAGGAATTATCGAGGTGAAGACAGAATTTCAATGACGAAGGCCCAAAACCCAGCCGATGTAATACACTCATTGTGCAAATTACTTTGTTGAATAGAGGAAATGAAATGGACTTTGGATGATCTAGGGTTAGAATTATGGACAACCTGCAGGTATGAATATGTAAATGTTCCAAAACTCTGGATTATCCTGTTAATGTCTTTACATTAGCCATAATAGAACTGCTAAAAAGACTCAGAAACATTAATTGGTCAATTGGGGACAACCTCTCCCAGCAGATTGATTCCTCACGTCTTAAGGGAACCTATTATCTCGTTCTGACTCCAAAAGAGGATAAGAGTGCCGAGCCTTAGAAGGCCCTTTAAAACGACCGTGGTTTACGAACAGCAGGCTTATAGCAGAGAGAGCATGATGGAATCAGTGACTTTTGCTCTTTACTGAGAGGTAGTGTCTCAACTGGTCTCCTGTAGTGGCTTCAGAAGTGTGCTGGTTCAGGAGGGGTCAGGAAAGGATTACAGAGCTAGTTTGGATATTGTTTTAGAGGTCTGACATGTTTATTGCTGTTCCAAACAGCCACATTGGAGAGTAGAGTCACAGGCTCTCCTTTAAGTAGTGCTGTGTTGTACCCTTTTCCCAACAAAATCAGTGGGAACAGCATATGAAGGTCTTTTAAATGTGGGAAAATCCACCAAGAAAGTAGATAGTCTCCTTTCCATTGCCAGTAGAAGAGTATTTTTTTTACTGGTGCATCACAGGGCTAGTAAGCAGCAGAAAGCAGACTGGGGGTCAGTGAAAATGTTATAGTAGTAGCTTATTTTTTTCATATCTGTTACTTACATAGTTTCGCTTTCAAACTCAGTGCCAGCTAATTTAGGAACAATGTTCTTGTGCTTCTTGAACAGAGATGGATAGAATTTGTAGCAGCGAGTCATTGCATCGTGCCACAACAGAGGCGAAAATTTTGCATCCACCCGTGACATGTTTCCATCACTGCCAGTCAGAGCCAATTGGAGCTGGAGCCCATAAATGCCCTTGACTACTGCAGAGTCTTGTGTCCCAGGATTTAGATTATGCTCAAATAACATATTTCACTTCCTGATGCTGACTGTGATGCCTGAACTGTTGACCAATTAGTAGTGATCCTACACCAGTGTGGATGTGAATTGGTTCCTATCATTGTTGTATGGCTCGGGTTATGCCCTTTGTAAAACATCTGTAAATACATACAGAGAATGAATGGCATAGAAATGTTAAAATTGTTAACGCCTATCAACACAATATTTAACAGAAATCAATCAGTCAAAGACAAAAGCCAGATTTTAGTGGATGTAGTGGGTTTTTTGTCCAGTGGGAAAGGGGCTTAACAGATGCAGACCATTTTGGGCCTCCTCTGGCTGACAGACCCAGTGAAGCTGAAAACACAAGGCTGTTTATAAAAGACTAATCTCCTTAATTTCAGATGAATGCCCTTTGAATAGATAAAGTAATTGATGAGGCAAAATATGATGACGCTGCTGACATGTGCATGGAAACATGGGATTTGTCTACTAATCCCACTTCCTGTCCCCAGGGCCTGGGAATCAGGGGCGCATCGGAACTCAACTGATCGCCTGCCTATGTTCAAACAAGCAATGAATGAGAGGGACGTCCCATTAGCCTCCCACTTCTGTCAGCATCACCACATGACTGATAATAGGCCAGAGAAACATGGCAAATAAACTGGTAAAGGCTTCATGGCCCAACCCAGAACTTCTCCTTCACTCTGCAACCTCCCAAGGAACAGGAAGATAAGTGCTGAGGTAGCACCACATGCACTTACACAGGACTGAAGGAGCAGCAGGAGCCTGGTGGGAGGAAGAAACCTGGAGCAGAGCCACAATGGCTGCTGTCACAATCTGTCCTGCCTTCCTGTCATTCTCAGGAAGGGGTTAGAACAACTGGCCTCCCACACTGTGACCCCACACTGCTTCAACAAATAAGGCATTCATAACCACAGGGCATGATAGTGGGTCACCGGTGTCACATACATTAGGTGGCTATATCCTGTGTCTCTTCAATTGTAAATCTCCCACTGGCCTGTCAGGACACACCTGAGAGACAGAAATGTCTTGTCGCATTGAGACAGTTTTCTTACTTGTGGATGGGCGGATTAAAGCCAAGAAAGCCTTTCACTTTAAATTCATTCTTGCTCCATTGTTACAAATAAAACCTTTTTTGGATGGAAACTACTTGAATTGCAGAGGACGCAGACTTTCCTCACCAGAACACAGCGTGGAAAACAGTCAACATGAAATTAATAACATGAAAGAAAACTGAAAACCTCAGCTGGAAGTCAGCCTGTGGCAGCTCAAACCTGCCTTTTTGATTCCTTTTGATACAATTTGTTGTTTGTAGCAGTTGGCATTAACATAAAATATTCTCTGTCAAAGCAGAAATATCACAAAGATCAACATTTAATCATATTTATGAGAGACAGTGTCATTCATTGTGAAAAGTGAATATTTTCCATGGAAACCCCCTGAGCAGATTCTCCCAAAAATGACAGATCTACTTTAGATTCAGCTATTGAAAAAATACTTTGTTGCTGACATTTGACAACAGCTTTTGGAAGTTTGGATACAACTGAACTTAGAGGATGGATGTGTGGTATTAAGAGCTGGAGATGCACCATTTTATTGGCTGAACATTGGTTTTGGCCCATATTTGCCTCTGCAATTGGCCTATCTGCAAATAAGATGAAATTCATTGATGGCAGTGGCTGATGTTTTTCTGTTGCGTCACATCACTTTTGCACAGGCTAAAAAGCAAGGCCTGAGACACCAACGGCGTCCCGTCGTTCTGCCATCCCATGCACAATAGAAAAAAGTGTTGACCAGAGAGCTTACTCAGGATGGGGACAAAGGACACAGGAAACTCACTATCGCCTATTTTGTCCTTAATTATGCTGTGTTGTCAAAAACCAACCTGTGTTGAAATCGGCAGAAGAGCTAGTTGACATTGGCTGTTAGCTGTTAGCAGCCAGTGGCTGGAACTAACAGCTAACAAGGTCACATTGAGTTACGTTATGATGCATTCAAGCTCTATTCAGTAACAAATTGAGCTCGGTATTGAGCAAAGGTAAATTACAATATTATCATGATGTGTTCAAATTTAATCTTGTAAAGTTTAGTTTTTGGCAAGATGTTTAAATCAATACAGAAATTTGTCATTTTCACAGCAATACAAAAAAGATATAAGAGAGTGAGAAAAACCAAACAAAAAAAACATAGGTATCAGTATCGACCCAATATTTATTAGCGCATCCCTACTGACAGCTGTGAAACAGTAAATCCATTCAGCTCTTATGGGCCACTGTCCTTAAATTTTTTTTCAGTTTGTTTCCTGAATCTATTCTAGTTCTGTTTTTGGTACAGCATAGCATAGACTTTAAGACCTCTCCATCTTCACTAGCTTTAACATTTTACAGAGAGAGATCCGTCTTTATTACAACGAGGCTGTTCTGGTCTGACTGTTTCTCACAGCTGCACACATCCTCTGGAACCAGACAGCAGGAACAGACATGGTAGAGGGTGTCTCTGCTTCTGAGTGTGTCCACTATGTGGGGATTACAGTCTGACATGAAGCTGAGACATGCCAGGTTAAGATAAGGGAGGCTAAAGGTAACAGAGCTCTCTCAGTCAGGGCTTTATGTTTCGTCTTTGTGGCTGCTAAGTTCTTCCACTAATTCTGCAGTGCTGTTCCTTTGTTCTTCTGATACAAACACTTGAATGCATGCTTGCCTGCTACCTCCTCTGGCTTCTGTACTAAATCAGCATTAAAATGGATTTACCATGCTAAATGGACTCAGGAAACCAGGAGGTATGCACGTACTGTAACTGTGGCTGGACAGATACCATATACCAGTGATTCATTGGTTCATAGGGTGTAGTAATTCACATGTGGATCTCCACTGAGCTGGAACTTAGGGCTGGGAAGTGTTAGAGTGATGGCAGAGAGGTTGCAACCTGGACCCCAGTGAGTCATGCTCGACATACACTTTCTCTCTCCTTTTTCTTCCCTTCACCCCTGTTGAACACAGGCTCATTGCCATTCTGGACAGGCCATCTAGTAATGCCACTTTACCCCCAGGCAATCCCTGTTTCCTGATTCCACTCAGGCTGAGAAGAGATAACCCTGACCCTGAGCTAATCCCAGATTAAACCAGAACATAAAGCACTGCCACTGCTGCCCAGCGACCTCTGGCCTCCTCACGTCTCCTGGCCCAGGCTGTGAAAGACCAGCGCTTGCAAAAGCAGGTTTTATCCATGTGCAGGTTAGAGCATTTTCACCATTTGAATTAGCGAAAGAGCTCAGATTGCTTTAGGTGGGGGCACCCACCAGTAACATTTCGGTAGAGTCTCATGTGCCTGAAAAAAGCAATTGATCAGGTTGTTCTCATGCATATACCCATGAAAAGTAATGCACCACAATAGGTATATATCCCATGCAATCATGAGCCAGTTATCTGTATATAAGTCACGTAATCAGTAAGGCTACAATCAATGCGCAGATTTGAGTAAAGAAGGTAGCAGTCCCCATAGAACACTGGACTTTGCAATACAGGACTTTCCCCCAGGAAACCGATGTTCGGAACCTTAGGAAAGCAAGTGAATGTTGAGTTACTTAAAGGTACGTTGTCGCCATATTGCTTTTCCTAAACCTAACCAACGTGACTTAACTTGCCTAAACCTAAAGATGACCAACCATGTTTCTTTTCCTAAATCTAACCTGCGTAACTTAAAGTTAAGTATGTAACTTTATATGGGATACGCAACATCATTTGTGGGTTACAAATTTGCAGGATGTCATATAAACCATTGTATGAGATGAATTGAATTGATTCACAACAACACTTGGCATACAGAGGTTGCAAAAGGATTGCAGGAATTGACATGTGGGATGGGAACAGTGCAAGATGTGTCACTGCTGAGCTGGAGACTGTTAATGAAACACATGTCAGTTAAAACAGAGCCATGTTTGTGCAGATGTGTGCGATTAGATCAAGACTCTCATGGGAGGATCTCCTTCCTTACTCTTTCTCCATATTTCACATCCTCCTCAGCTGGATCTCCACCTTCATACATTTTTGCTAGATGAAGGGAGAAAGGTGTTCATTTGTTTGGAGAGAAGTCCAACAGTGCACATTATTGGTTTTTATAAGATTTAAAAGAAGAGACAGCTATGGTGTGTGTGATTAAAGTTTTGGTCATAGATTCGTCATCACCTCTTGTTCAACTGATTTTGTACTAGAGCACATCTGTCTGCTGTTACAAGAGTTTACATGAAAATGGAGACAAACGTGTACCTCCAAACCAACCCCACCCCCTCACCCTCTCTGCCTGTCCATCAGCGTGCTGGGCTTGGCAGACAGAAGGAGAGAGGCTTAGGTGATGGGAGCCAGAGGCCCTGTGATAAGGCCATTTATTCGCATGAGAGCTCATCAGAGCTGACAGTGAATACAAATTGGTGCCATTAGCGAGGGGGGGGAGGGTTGGACAGAGGAGGGGCGGGGCACTACAGTGGCTCCTAATTATAGAGTGGGTAAGCCCCCCAGGTCAGCAGGGGAGTGGTGGGTACAGTGGTAACGAGGTGGTGACGGTGGTAAACAGTGAGGTGTTATGTCTCACAGAGCATCATGGTGCAACTTCTGGATAATGTGAGGTCAGGAGTGGTGGTTAATGATGTGTGATATGGCAGTGCTTTTAGTGCATGTCCATTATGACGGATCACATTTAGCATGTGTTGAGACAAGAGAGGGTCACACCTTTTCCCTGGTGAAAGTGCTCACAGCAACAGGACACAAACAACATGCCATGAATAGTCAAGTAGCTTCACTTTATTGTGGTTTAATAGCCGGTAAAGCCAAGCAGGGAGTCAAATCACTGATCATGTTTGATCATTATTTGGGATTCATTTTGTGCTGTCAAGGTACCTGGGCTTTGAAACACCCTGCCCAGACAACATGGGATCTGGGGCTGCATTGCATAATTTTAACTTTCCAAAAATTGAAATCATGACATACATGCCTACCACATGCAGCAATTGACCAGGTGTGCGGAAGTGAAAAAGCATGCATGATTTGAATGCATCTTTTAATCGCTCTTCTTTCAAATGTTTTACTTATTAATTTCATACTTTTTGTATGTACAAATGATGGATGCATAAAATAATGGACATAGTCACATTGGTTTGTAGACTCATGTTTAGCATTTGGCATCTTGGATTTTGGAGCCAGATGTGACCATATTTAGATGGGAGGGTGGAGCTAACCCTAACGCTAGCTGCTAGCTTGGTTTGCACAATGTATTTACAGCTATGATTAACTGTGCTAATGCTAATGCTAATTATTTTTGTTAGCCAAAAAAGGGAAAAAAATCCTTCAAACAAAATATATTCACCAAAAAATGGAATATGTGACTCCTAAAAGCCTTTCATACAACCAAATGCTGAACAAGACTATTAGGTGACCAAAATGTTACAGTTAACCTCCATGAACTGAAAACACACTGAAATAATGACAGCCTCAGCTTCACATATACTCTGTGAATATGGGGTTATGCTGGGCCTCCAAGAACACTGCTCAGCCTTGCTTCTAATTATTTTTCCAGCTACTGAAAGGCTACTTAAAAATCTGTGAAGTCTGTGAGCCAGCAGGACTAACATTACTGCGCATATTCAGTGGGCCGCGTCACATGGAGGTAAACCCGGAAGCTAGACATTTTTGTTGTTGCGGTAGGCGCCATCTACCACCATCCAGCATGTAGTTATTACACCTGTGGGTTACTTAGAAGTTGTGTGGCCAGTTTCGCCGTGGTAGTGACTTCTAAATGGATGGCACCCACCAGTCACTCAAAGTGGTCATGCCTTTATGCATTACTTCAAGCCTTTCAGCTTTTGAGCCTCCAAAATAGTTTATTGAGTAAATTTGAAAAAAGGTGACATTAGTAACATTTTAGTGGAAAATTCTGCTTTCAACTGAGACATATGATCAGGAGTAATAAAGATGATCACTGTGACTGTTGTAATACCCTTCGTGGTGTCATGTCTTGTTAATTTCACTGAGTCTGAAGTAATATGACAGCGAGCAAAGGTGCTTGTGTTGATGCTTTGTGTGTGTGTGGGGCAGGTGTTTGTACAGGCATGCTGTTATGTCTGTGTTTTCTCTCCTAGCAGCAAGCTGCAGAGCCTGCCTCTCCACCAAGATGCAGACATGCACACACGCACACATGCACACACACACACACACACACACACACACATAGGAGTCAGTGAAGCTTGGCCACGTCGCTGAGAGCACATCACAAAACATTACCATTCCTTTGTGTTCCAGGCTCTTTGACATTACCAGTGGGTCAGATCATATCTCCGGATCCCGTGCCCTTGCATATTTGTTATCTGCTGAATGATGCGTCCTATCTGATGTGACACAGTGGCCGAGCCTCTGACCGCTTTTATTATCCTCTGTCCCACAGAGTGACTAAGCTGAGGCGAGCAGCTGCTGCGTTCACATGCTGTTATCGTTCCTTTTCATTTAGCAGCACAGCTAACCTCATGCCCACTCTCCAGTAATCACACATGCATTCTTTAACAACTGTGTCACTTCTCTACTGGCTTTGAAGCGTGCAGCTTACACAAACCCAAATAACTCATGTAAATGTTTGACATGAGGACAAGTTGTGTTGAAAGGAGCTGTTGAGGGAGAGTGAAGGAAGGCACTGTGGGCCCAGAGAGCTGCTGATTGGAAGTGACTCTGCTAACAAGATAGCAGCACAGGTGCCAGTTCAGCGGCCACACACTCGTCCATATGTAGAAGAGGGCTCTTTAATCTCCATCTTCATGTTTGTGAGCTCAGTGATTGCCCCTATATCAGGCACTTCCTTATCCTGCAGATACAGGAAATCACTGTGAGAAAGTTTTGCTAGATTAAGATAAGAGAGAGAACGACAGCCGCTCTATGATACAGGCATCTGGATATAAGCCAATTCTCGTGTTGTGTAAATTCAGTAAAACCTCAACTTTTTTTAATAAACAGACTTAAAGAACTGATCTAAAATGCACTGTCATATTTTGTGAATAGATAACACATAGCTGCCGGTCTACCAGAAAATGCTTGCTTACAGTTTTGACAGTTTTGTTTTAACTCTTTGTATGAAGGTACAAATTCATTCATACCTAACAGTAAAATACCAGACAGGAACTACTTACTTTCTACCAAACTACACTCGCACAATGGTATCACCACTTAGAAAGAAGTGTGGATCTACTCATGGATGAAAGGCTCATGCTGCTATAGAGTGAAATTCAGACATTTATGGCATCCTCCTGGGCCGAGCTGTAACGTTAGCAAGCTCAGTGGTGCTAAGTAAGCTGGCAGTAGATGCACACTTCCTTCTGTGTGGCGATTCGGTTGTCAATATTTTTACACGGTATAGAAAATGGTAGTGAATATTGATATTTTTCAAGGTACTGTTTCAAAGCTAGAAAATCCAGTATTGTGACTACATGAAACTGCTCACAACTGTGGATTATCTTCAGTAACCAGGTCATGATTTCTGGAAAGAGACGTTTCTGTTGAGTTTTACAAATTTATTTTTTGGTGCTTTGAGCACCACACACAACGAGTGTCAACTAGTTCCATTATACTGGAGACAAGCCAGACATCTCTACATCTGACATCTCCGAAACTCGGCAACTCACTCCAAAACAATGCAGACTGATAAATAGCACTACAGGTAAACAGGAAAACGTGTATTTTTGATTTTGGAGCAAACTATCCATTTAAATTGCAGCTAACAATTGCTCAAATCAAATTTCCTTCACCCACAGGGAAGCCAAAAATATTCTCTGACTGAAAACGATTGGCATGTTTTCAATAAAGTTGAAAAGGAAACCTGCTGAAACAACATCAGAGGGCAATGTTACAGCGGGATGAACGCCCATGACCCAGTCTTCCATGATCGCATAACAGATAACAGCCACCTGTGCACTCATCTTCACTTTTTTTGGCAAACATAACAATCAGCCTAGACTTTGCCTGGGAGAACAAATGCACCATTATACAGGTAAAAAGGCAGGAGACATTTCTTGAATATTTCACTGACTAAGACTCAAATTAATGACAAACTCTTCCATAAAGTAATGCATGTCATGTCCAGCAAGTCTCTTAAACCTGTGGCAGTGTCACCTGTGGAGTCTCAACTCATTACTACTCCTTGTTAAAAACTCTCCCAACTGCCAACAAACCAACCTTGCAATTTTCCTCAAAAATGTGTCTCTAAAGCAATTTTGTTCAGAACTCCATCACTGCTGTTGAACTGAAGCGCGCCTTCTGAAGAGTAATAAGACTGTCTAAACTGGAGCTTTCCTCTTCTGCATTGACAGCATTCAAAATATTTGGCCAGGATTCCTGACAAGTGCTGCCTTTGATGTGTGAGAGCACGCCGCCTCTCCCACCCCCTCTTAAACACCCTAATTATCACTCCTGTCACTCCAGTGCGTGTGAACGAACACACTTCTTGCCGGCGGGTTGGAAAGTGCCTCAGGTAGCGCAGCTTGTTTATGATGCGCCGGGGGATAACTGGGTATTTCTGTCACTTTGTTCCACAATCTGAGAAGACTGAACAAAAACATATTCAACACAATAATTTTCACTGTAGTGTTATTTCAGGGGAACAGACCATAGCAAATGGGTTCCAGCTTTAGTGCTTCATTGTGGTCTTCTTGCTGTGATCTTTGGACAGAAGCTGCAGTTTCTAATTATCGACCACACGTTCCACAAGGGAAAACCACAGACCCGTGAATTGAGCAGGTGATTGCTCCACACCTCGCTCCACATTGCTCATCGCTCTCTTCCTGTTTAGTGTCAAAGCAGCAGACCGCAAACTTTTGTGTCTTCCCATCACCATCCCCCATCTGCTTTACCTTCAGTAGCTCTCTGCAGGGAGAAGTGCGGGCTTCAAGCAGCAACACGCTCTGCACTGTCATTGGCAGCGGCCCGCACTTTTAATTTACCCAATTTGAAACCAGAGAAATATGCAGTGGGGTGGAACACCCATATCAGTGTCATGTAGCGAGTGTGCGCTGCGCTGTCGAGTGCCAGGTTGTGTATTTCCTCCCTCTTTATTTTCTCTCTCTCTTATGTTTTGTTTCAACGCACAGTCCAGAGTTTTCCATGATCCAATCACTTACCCGATGCTTCTTGTGAATGTGCCAGGAAAGTTATGAGTGGGGTGGGCTGTGTACTGTTAAGTCATGCTGGATGCAGTAATCGTTCCTTAATGAGAGGAAGTTCTGATGTTACCGGCGGGGTAGGATGCATTAACGGCTGAATATGATCCATAAAATCCAGCCTCCTCTTTCCCTTGTGTGACAGCGTGGTGGGAAATCATGTCATATAAGACAGCATTAACCAGTGTGCCTTCTTATTTCTTTGAGATGTGATCTTGAGAGTGCAGCGCATGCCAGTGAACTTTTCCTGTCCAAACATATTTCCAAAGTAAACTGGGGCCGTTGGCTATTAATTTAAGATGGAGAGATATGCCGTAACATGCAGGCCTGCAGCCCTGGAGATCGCCGTCAGCAGCCAAGTATTCTCTCAGGAGGAGGAGGGCTGGCTCAGGCTGACAGTGAGCCATGTCTCTCCTCTGTGTTTCTATACCTCATTTAACCAGGCAAGCTGACAAAAATACGAGTCTTATTTATAATGGTCTGAGGAAGGGGCTGCAATAGGATGGTGGGACAGATCCAGTGCTTCCCATTACAACCACTGTATTGTACTATCAGCCTCTGACCAGCTCCACTGCTGCAGCTGAGGGTTTAGCAAGAAACACGCTCGCACAAGTCTTTAAACATTTACACAGGAAGACAGTGTTGCATCTACCAAAGCAGAATTTACAGTAAATGAAGAACTCATTGCAACCTGTTTTCAATCTCAGAAAATAATTCTAATGAATGCAATAAAAATATATTGGCCAATAAATGATATAAACCATCTGTGTACTTTTTGCTATTTGGCTCCTCTTTTTAGTGTTGGCCCAGCTTCAGTGCTACTAGATTGACTTCCCTGCTCAACAAGCAATCATTTGCTTTCCATGCAAAGACCATATTTGTCGTTGAGATTTTGCAGTTGTTCATACAGGCATAAAGATAACACAAGTTACTTCCGAACCTCAGACTGGCAAGCAGGCAGTGATGGTGTGTGTCAGACTTTAGGCATGGTGTGTGAAAAGACACATGGCCTTTTTAAAGGCCTTAGGTGCATAGAGGGTCTTATGAGTATTCCTCGGGCAGCTGTGGCTCAGGAGGTCACTTACTAGGGCTGGGCTTTGGTACTTAATACCATCTAGGTATCAACCAGAATAACCCAGTGCTAAGTATTATCTGAACTTCTCCAATCAAGTGATATCTGCATTCGATCCTTTTGGTACCCAGCTCTGGAAGAAAGTTACTATGCGTGTGGTTTTGCTCGCACCCAATCACCACGAGCGTTTTTAGATTTAATGCATGGTGTGATCGGCTCACTAGTAGCAGCTACAGCCCATACAGTCTGTGGTACGGCAGCATTTCATGCACTTGAATTCTTCCATCACTTGAAGGGTACTTGTGTTACTGGTATCTTAAAAACAATACCCAGCCATACTGGCCAGCAGTTGGAAGGTTTGTGGTTCAATTCCTGGCCCTTGCAGTCTGCATGTGCTTGGGCAAGATACTGAACCCCAAATTTCTCACAATAATTGTGCCATCAGTGTATGAGTGTGTGTGAATGCTCTGATGAGCAGGTGGCACCTTGTATGGTAGCCTCGACCACCAGTGTATGAATGTGCCTGTGAATAGGTGAATGCGTGATAGAATTTGAATGGTCGTTTAGACTAGAGTAGCGCCATATAAATGCGGTCCATTTACCATTTATATGTACATGTACATGCCAAAGGCCATGGAAAGGCCCTCAAGCTATTAGCATTGAAGTTGGTGCAGAGAATCAATGTTTCTAGACATAAACATTAGAGTTAGTTGCAAGCAGTAAATTTGACTTTGACAGTGAATGAGCTGGGATTGACTCCAGCCAACCATGATCCTACAAATGATGAGTGGATAAAGATAATGGAAGGATACATCCTATCATTAATGAACTCAATAACCATAACTTATAAAAAGAATTATGCTTGTCAGTTGTACAAATGCATTTGTTGCAGGAGAACTAAACCCCCACATTTGCTTTTGGCTAAATTCCCCTTGGCAATTTTTTTCAGAATTTTAATTGTCTTATTGATAAATGGCTCTGCAAATGAATCAGCAGATTTTATTTGTGTATTTTATTTCTACAGGGAAGGTCATGCTGGTGTCAAACAGTCAAGTAAAAAGTACAATATTTCCTTCTGAACTTTTTTAAGGTAGAGGAGTGTTATCATAAAGCAGGAAAAAAAGTAGGAATTCTCTAGTAAAGTACAAGAAACTTCAGTGTGCCCTTAGCTGTACTCAAGTGCATTACTTCAGTGAAAGTAAACTTTCCACAACTGATTGTTGTCAATAGCACACAAGAGGAGCCTTAGGAGGTCTCACAACACGTTTGATGTGAAGCTGTCTACATAAGTTGGATTTGATGCTGACATTTTACCAAAATGTGCTCAGGATTCATCTTACTCAGCTTCCTGTTCTCAAACACCGGCGCAAACCTTTCTGGCTGCCAGAGAAGAGTGTTGAGTTGTGGGAACCGGCAGTGGGCTGTGTCAGCCAGCAGCACCTTGAGATGCTGGGAGAGAGGAAAGGATTGTCTCTGTTCAGCAGACTGAAGAGAGCGGACCTGATCGCCTCTCACATGTAGACTTAGAGCCCACTTCTGCGTAATCATTTAACTTTCTGTATACTACTACATGTGGACTACTTGTGTTCATGAGAGACTGAAAATGAGGAAAATAATGAGAGTCTTAGAGGGTCTTATAAACTTACCTTTTCTGCATGTGTAAAAAAGGAGGTGAATGAGTAAAGGGAAGGACACTGAGTGCTGGGATCAGTTTCCCTCACCGGCTTACTTTCACCTCTAATAGAGCCATTGCCTTTCCACAGGGGGAAGCAGTGCGTTCCTGAAACAAAGCCACCCCTGTGTGTGTATGTGCAGACCCCCCAGAGTGAGCCTAAACCGTAAACGCAGTAATGGGCTACTTGAAGAGTTTATCTGGCTCTAATAGACACACTTGTACACTGCTCCTGGCCTCTAAATCTCCAGGATAAGTCTGTGTGTATGGAAAATGCTGTCATGCCCTAATGTGGCTGACAAAGAGCACCGTAGTTCAGCCTCTCTGAGCATTTTCTGTTCAAAATTGTAATCTTCTAGTGCAAGTATGTAGTTGTGTGCAAGTTGAATGTATCTGTGACTGGTTTAATAGATAAGGGATCTTTTTTGCTAATTTAACTTACCTGTTTTTGGTCATTTGAAATGTAGCCTTGGGCCAGCAACCTAATTCGCTATTATTGTAGCAAAGACATTTCTGCTATCTTCTGGAGATGACCACACTTTTAATCCTTTCTGTGTAGGCACAACAAGAGCCACCCCTCTGCGGAATTCTTGCTCTGGCACATAGCAGCACTGTCTCTCTGCATGTCTCAGTTGTTGCTGGGTGTTTGCCTGGCACCAGTCTCAGTCCAGAGACCTGCTGGTCTTGTTTTCACAGGCAGTCTGAGCCTCAGAGCAGTCGACTGCCATTATACGTCCTCGATCTACATTTTTGGAGCTGTTGTCTGAGGCAAGGGATGACTTTTGGATTGAGCTGAGAAGAAGGCTGACAGAATAGGGAATGAAGCCCAATAGCTAGAATGACTTATTTTTATGGTATCAGAAGGTCCAATGGATTTATACTGAGTTAGTGATACTGATACTAATATAGTGCTTCATTTGATACCTTGTTTTTTTTTAACTTCATCTGATACCCATCATGTGAATGGAAGCATTCAGTTGCATAAAATGCCACCAGAAGCCACAGGCGTGTAGTGAAGCCATACTTATGGTGGCATCTTGGCACACTGAACTCCCAGCTAGAGCTACGTACAACAGTAAGTTGATAAATCAATTAGTTGATCCAAAGCAAAAATCACTAGCTTT
Organism: Epinephelus fuscoguttatus; assembly: GCF_011397635.1. Classification (NCBI taxonomy): domain Eukaryota; kingdom Metazoa; phylum Chordata; class Actinopteri; order Perciformes; family Serranidae; genus Epinephelus; species Epinephelus fuscoguttatus. The sequence continues at coordinate 43,665,126 of NC_064752.1, forward strand.
TTTATATTTGTTTTAGTAGTAACATTTGCTGGTTCCATCTTTTGAAATATGAGAATTTGCTGCTTTTCTTTGGAATTTATGATAGTAAATGAAGAGGGGGGGCTGTGGGAACTTCAAGGCTGTGATTTCATTTTTAAAATTATTTTTGACATCTTCTGAACTAAACAATTAATCAATTAATAATGATAACAATCAGAAGATTAAGTGATGATGAAAATAATCATGAATTTCAGCCTTACTGCCACCTCCATCAGAAACACTGGATTTCACCACACCTCAGACTGTATAGGCTGTCACTTCTGCAGTAGTGGGTCACTTAAGCTGCATTAAATCACAGAAGGCATATGCTTTTTGGCTGTAAGCAAAACTATATAAATCTGTTTTTTTCCAGACCTGGGTACAAAAAGGATCAAATGCAGGTGCTGTTTGACTGGAGAAGTCTCAATACCACCTCGTACTGGGTTATTTGGTCGACACCTTAAAGGGTGCCAATACCGAGCCCTACCCTTACATAGCCTGCTGTAAAATTTAAGTTTCACAGCTGAAGAAGCAATCCCAAAACAAAAGCTCAGCGTCCTTGTTTTGCCAGTGACTTAGTCAACTCTATGCCATATGTGCGCTAAAAGTGTAGGCAGAAGAAGATATGTTCCACAGCACTTCCACTCTGGGAACAGTCCGCATCTGTTACGCTGGAATTCCACTGGATGTGTGTCCGTTGTGGAACGGCTGCGCTGGTTATCTGCTGCACGCTCCACCGTCCGTCAACACCCACTGGCTGCGTTTGCTGTGCGGTGCGGTGCAGCTCATGAATTCACGCATAATCGCGATATAACAAGATGTAGTTTCTATAAACAGAACCACAAAACCAGAGGAGTAGTAGGAAGACATCTCGGTGCACCTCCATGATTAACATCTCCTCGTCCATGGCGTCAACGGGGTGAAATGACGTCTGAAAACCTCTGACCTGTTGACTTCAGGCCTGCCTCCACCCATTTTGACGTTTTCAAGGTGTAGTGCAGGGAAATATGATCCGAACACTGTGTATTTTATTTTGAAAATTAACCAGATGTTTTATTTTGTTTCTGTGCACAACTTCCTGCCCCGCACGATCTGCTCTGTGCTGAATTGCTGCGTTGTGCTCCGGCATCCAGCAAAAATAGAAGTCCTGCGTATCCGTTGCGGAGGGCTCTGGAGCGCTGCAGCTGTGACGGAGCCGGAACGCAGCACAGCCGCAGCCGGTGGAACCACACACATTGAGTAGAATTGAAACGTATTGGCTCCGCTGCTGTTCCGGAGCATAGACGCAACCCACACGCATCTGGTGGAATTTGGGGGTTAGGCCTTCAGCGCAGCCAAAATATAAGATAAGTTGACTAGATCTAGCTCACAACAATGTTTATTGGTTTTGATGCTTGGACTAGGGCTGTAGGATTATGGCCAGAATGATAATCATGATTATTTGATTAATATAGCGGTGACAATTATTTCTTATGATTATTCGTTGTTTTTAAGGACAAAATATTTTTATCGCACTTTCACATTTAAATCAACACAGCACTGCTTTCGCTTCTATGTCCTACAGTCCTGCTTTTTTTTTGCATCAAAATAAGACTTAAAATAAGATTTGTCACCAGAATTAAGTGTGTCTCCTTTGGATACGTATCTGCTACTGTTTTTTTTTTTTTGTTGTCGTTGTTGGGTTTTTTTTACAAAAATGGGGATTAATGGAAATGTTATGGTAACGTTATTCTTTTTGGCCTTCATGCATTCATTGTACTGCGGATTGTCGGGTTTTTTCAAGTGACTCAACAAATTAGTTGTGCTGCTATGCGGCACAGACACAAGTCTCATGCACTCTTTTGCATGTGATTTCTTCTCTCCTATGTCCAAAATACATCTAAACAACAGATGATGAGGGAAGATATTGCTTTACCTGTCTGTGCTCACAACAATCAGGAAAGTCTCTCATAGGTTGCTGCTGCAGGGTGCACACGTACAGTGGCAGTATGACAGCTCTATAAAAGTGGAGGCTGGCTTTAAAGGAAGTGCTTCATTTTAATAGCAGAGGAGATTTCTATGAGCGAAGCATGCGTTTTAAACATCAATATTGCAATCAATCATGTTCATTTAATTGTGGGAAGCCAAAGTCATGATCACAATTAATATTCAAATACTGTGCAGCCCTAGCTCAGACACAAAGCTCGGAGAAAAACATATGACCCACAGCTTTTACTGTAGTCATATGTCATCTTACCCTTTTAGCAACAGCCTTCTTGTTTTGTTAACTTTGAGCACAAAATTAAGTTATTTGTCTATAAATTTAGTGAATAGTGTGACTAATTGATATTGTCAAGCAATGACCCAAAAAAATGTGCCATATCATAAAAATGCCAAAATGCATTTACTGGAGTTGTACCTTGTATTATTTCCATGTGACTAATAAATGGTTGTTTGATTTAAAAAGACACATTGGAGCGGGGCTTTAAACACTTAAAGATACTTCAGCTATGAGTCATCCCTTCATAATGAATGACCAAGAAAAGACTGCAGGGTTTGATTTCTGCAACAACACCATCATCTAATAGGCATAGCTCTGTATGATGTAGTCTACTTTACAATTAGACATGGAGAATAAGGTGTGAGGAAAGATATTTTATTACAGTGTTGAGGTTTTGCTGTGACGCAGAGTTCGGACATGCTGTAAAGTACGCTCAGGCCGTACTATCTGTGCGTTTTCGTCTGATTATGAGATTACATTATATGTGTGTTTCTGAATGTGCGGCTCCCTATAGGGTGTGTTGTTGCTATGCACTGTTCACATTCCCTCGTCAGCTGACAGATGGTCCCATCCAGCTACTCTCTGACAACAAACACACACTGAAGAGTTGCTGACAACCTGCTTCAGGAAGGGCTTTGCCTGGCCCTCGGAATGTGTGTGTGTGTGTGTGTGTGTGTGTGTGTGTGTGTGTGTGTGTGTGTTTGTGTGTGTGTGTACAATGCGCGCTTATCTGGTGTGTTTCACTCTATCCGCACACACACATAAACATAGCTAGAGTGTATGGGGACTCATCATTCAACTTAAGTCTCCAAGACAAATAATCACAGGGTCAGACCACATGTTGCATCTCCTCCGCCGTGGGCTCTGACAGCTGTCAATCACTCTGTAAACATTCCTTTGGTGGGCAAAGTTATTAAATCAAACTGTACAAATATAGCAAATCTAATTCTATTAATCTTTGCTTATTGATGTAACCCAGTGTTAAATTTAGATCTGGCAGGAAAGGCCGGTAATATCAGATTCCATAGGGAGTCTGTTTAAAAAAGGTCTCTAGATGGTGTTTATTTTAAGGCCCAATGGTGGACATGTTGATGGCTTTGCATGCGTCTGTGTCCAGACCTCTTCCGCAGAACCATCTAACAACCTCGCAGGAATGTCTGTCAGTAACTTCAAACATACCGAACATGACTGCACATACAGAGCTTGCAAAAAGTATGCGGTTATTCATCAACTAACTGAAACATTTTCAAATCTTAAATCATTTATACAAGTCTAGTGTGTTGCTTTTAATGGCTGACACCCTGCATTGACTACATTTCACACTTCCTTCATTTTATGATACGCTGGCACACCTCTGTTGTGATGTATCATTTTTTTAAACAGTCTAACAAAGCTAACTGTATCTGTCAGTTTATCCTTTGGTTTCCTATCACTGCATTTTTAGCTGCTAAATCAACATAAAAGAACTTAGGTTAACCTCAAAGTGCGATTCCCTGTTTCAGCTTTCTGTGGTCTGTTGGTTGTAGAATAAAGCTAAACAGTGAAACAGGACTTTCCTGCTGTTTAAGTGAAACCTCCATGTTTGTCCAACAATATGTGAGGGCCACCCTCTAATGCCGCTCCCCTATAGATTGTGGAGGAGTGTGTTTGTCTATGGTGTGGCATGGGGCCTTTGCTGTCTTAGCAGTGGCCTCTTTGCCCTGCCTGTACATGGTTGCTGAACCAAGACCAACATATCAAACAAACACTCCAACACAGAGCTATAGGAGGATTAGGTTACTCTGGACATGAGAGGACTAGTTGACTGCATTATGTTACCACAAGACGCACACTTCTCTGACCAGAGAGCTGTGTCCAACCAGGGATGGAGTAGTTTACAGCTGCATCCACACGAATATGTTTGCATTTTAAAACACACAACTATAGCTGTGTTTATGCTTTGCGTACACATTACTCTGGCGTTCTCACACCCCTAAAAGGAGGGCTCTGAAAACACATTTTAGTTTAGTTTAGTTTACTTTTGGAAACGATGACAAAGACACCCACGTTTCTTCCTGATTGGGTCTTATAAGTCACCACATGTCAAGTTGAAGCATTATAGCGAGGTCTACATACCTTTTTTGACTTTATCTGTCTCTAGGTATTCCTTTCCCATTGCCATGGCTTCCTCCAGCTATGGCTAATGCTCCCAGTATTGCTCTAAAGGCCCTGATACACCAAGCCAACAGTTGAACGTCGGTCAATGTTGGGCCGTTGCTAAACGCCCGTTGCCCTAGTTTATGTGGTGAGACCCACACAGTTGGCAGTAGTCAGCTTTTTTTTGGCCGACAAGGACTAGTGAACTACTGATTCAGCATGTCGATTGGTGTCGGAGCCAGCAGAGCCCATCCGTGATTAAAATCCCTCTGACTGTCAGTTTAGCTCAGTGCACAAGAGAAACGGAAATGAGGAAAGCAAACAAAGCATGTGAGATTGAAACAATAATGTAATACTTTGTAAAATTGTTTTTTTTAACCATTGAGCTCTTAAGCAGAAATTGGTTGCAATTGTGATATGGTTCACTAGTAAATATCCTTTTTCCTTTAACATCGGGCTGTGTTGAATCCATCCTGTTTCCTTTTGGACGACAGAATACAGACGACAGCAGCTTGCTGGTATGGAGAGTTATTTCCTCAAGGACATGTGCACATATGTATGTGCTTGTTGGCAGTTGGCTGTGGTCTTTGTGGTGTGCTCAAGTGCAACTTTTTGGACAAGATCAGGTGACGTAAGGCAACGCAACAGTCAGCCTTCCTCGCCACTTTGATGTTGGTTTAGCATGTCTGGGCCTTAATATGTTGACGTATGTGCTTTGCAATGACCACCGATCTGTTTTCCGTCACTTGAACTGCTTTATTCTCATGTGCTACTTTTAGTAACAGTTTCACTTTTTCAGCGGTCCAGGCAAAGACATCTCTGGCCCTTCTTTTCGCCATCTCTGTCGTATTTTCTGTATCTAAGCAACCAACTGCAGAAAACATAATAGTGTGGAAGTGGCCTAAAACCAAACTTATAATATCATCTTTCCCTGCTTGATATATGGTATGACTTTGTTGCAAATATCATATCCATCTGTCAGACTACTGTGACTGTTTTCTGACTGGAAGTCACAGACAGCCAGTGAATGATAAGAGACTTTCAAGATCCTCTGATCCACTCAGGCGGTATTAAGCCATCAACACAGTGTGACAGACACTCAGTAGCACTTGTCTCTAATGTGTGGGGTTAAGTTACAACAGTGTTGGTGGAAAACCATCAGATAACTCCACACGGGTATGCAGGAGTGGCATGAGGAATGTGTCAGTTGTGCATGCATGTGTGTGTGAAAATGTGCATGTGCACCACAGCTGTCATTAACAAGCATATTTCTGTCTCTATACAGAGCTGAGATCCACCGGTACTGCTCATCACTTCGCCTACCTCCTAAACACATCTGACTACCGGATCCTCCGTATGGATGAGGACCATGACCGCATGTACGTTGGCAGCAAGGACCACATCCTGTCTCTGGACCTCCATGACATCAACAAGGACCCACATATCGTAAGACTATTTAATTCCCATGCCCGCGAACTCAGGCTTCTTAAATGGGCTGTTAAACTGCAATGAGGCAAACACCTTTACCTCAGCGCTACAACAGCTCTCCCCAGGGCAAAACGTTCCCTTCTTTAGCCCCAGCAGCAGCCATTTTGGTTAGCTCACACTCTAGTTTTTGTTGAAGTGCACTTTTTCTGGTGCTGGGTCATTTAAACACTGTAATTGGGTTATGACAATCCCAACAGGACTAATATTAGCCTGGGTGGATATCCCTTTTGGAGTTTAAGCCCAAAAATCTCATAAATGCCAGTGATGTATAGCAGGGTTGGATTGTACCTATAAAATGTCTTCTGTTCCCCCGTCGCAGATCCACTGGCCAGTGTCCGAACGAAGACGGATGGAGTGCCTTGTGAGCGGGAAAGACGCCAATGTAAGTATGCCTGTTGACAGCACTCGTAAGCTCAGCAGGGTTGTTCGGCTGAGGTGATTTCCATCAACTTGATGGGCAAAAAAGAGAAAATAATGTCGTTTTTCAAATGCAAAGCCTGAAAAGCATACAGCTCTGTCCATTGTGCACATTGGTATTAATGTGAGGAACCTGTAAAAATCACCTGTGAGGCTCGGAGTTGGCCCAGTAAAAGCGCTGGTTCCCTTCTGTCTAGCCAGGGAGACAGGAATGGATTGGAGCAGAGTCAATCTCACCATCCTCACACACCACAGCACCCCTGGCAGATAATTTGATAGGCTATGTTGTCCAAATAGAGAAGCACGGTATTACTGGTAAATATTTGGTCATTTGCGCTTGAGCGTTCAGTAAATCCGCAGGAGGTGCACCAGTAAAATATGGCTGTGAATGGCTTTTCATTCAGATATTTATTACAGTTTAATTGACTCTGGTCTTTGTGTCCACAGGAGGAGTGTGCAAACTTCATCCGTCTGATCGAGCCATGGAACCGTACTCAGCTGTACGTCTGTGGGACAGGAGCTTACAATCCAGTCTGCACTTTTGTCAACCGCGGACGCAAACCTCAGGTTAGGATTAAAGACTTGGAAAATGTACAAGCCAAGAAGGTGATCTCTCGGTACATTAACTCAACAAGCATAAACAGCTTTCTCCACCTGCATCATGAATGGCATAGCTTGGCCTCTTCTCTTTTTTCTTTTACCCCAGTTCTCCGTCCACCTTACGCTAGGTTCCCTTTATGATTTCCCTCCATCATTAAGCCTGCTCGTGGTACCATGTCTCCGCGTCTGGCAAAGCAGCTAGCAAAGCTTTACCAGCACACAGCTGTCATCCCCAGTGAGCTGTTAAAGCTACTCTGTTTAGTCTCAGCCTTTAATGGGACCTCTTGAATTTCCTAAACCAAGCCAGGCATCGCTACCTCGCGTTTAACACCTCACTCTTCCTTAAATATCACACTTGTTCCCTAATGATGACCAGGGGACTTTTTTAAAAGGGGATAAATAAAAAGTAAATTTCCCATTGGACTCTCCCTGGAGACATACAGTACTGTGCAGAGAAGTTGAAACAGCAAGCGTGGCTTGCATGAGTCCCTTGTTGCATACAGTTTCTACATGACCCTTTACTAATGAAGGGCTTCCATCCATTCACTCACCTATCCATCCACCCCTTCATGCATCCAGTCCACCCGCCAGCCTCCACCATGTGAGACATTGGGTAATTGGAAGTGGGAGCTCCCATTATGGGGTGCCAGTGGAATGTTCCAGTTCTAGTCCATTAATGAGAGGGCTGTTTTTTTCTCCGTCACATTGAGCAGACAGGTCCGAGTCGTCCCCCCGTGACCGACTTTCTCAGCTGGGCTGGGGAGTTACCTATGATTGCAAAAACATGAAATGTTACACTTTACACAGATGCATGCACACACATACCCTGACACAGTTTTTAATTGTTCAAAAATAAAACGTCTACAGAGCTTTTAGACAGGTGCAAAACAAAAGTATTGCTTTTCCTTAGTAGCTTAGTGGTTAGAGCAGACGTCCTATGTACAAAGGCAGTGTCCTTGCTGCAGCAGTCATGGGTTTGATTCCAGCCTGTGGCCCTTTACTGCATGTCATCCCCTCTCTCTACCCCTTTCATGCTTGAGACTGTCCTTTCCAATAAAGAAAAAAATCCTCAAAACAATGTTAAAAAAACGAAATTGTGAATTAATCATTTAAAAAAATTTGATGGGTCCAAAATTAGTGTTTAGTTTACCTCTGTGTAAAATGTGTGACATTTGATTACCACTTCTAACAAGGCCTGTGAGCCAGTCTTGCTGTGTTGGTATCATTTATTATCTCAGTGTCGTAAGCAATCAAGATTCTTAGTAGTGGCCACTTTGTGTGGGAAAAAAAAGAAAAAATGGCTGAGTCTAACAATACGCGCTTAGAGTCAGCTGAAGGAGTCTTACTTTCTTCTTGACCAGTAAAAGCTATGGTTTAAAACCTGGTGGTGGGCAGTGCTGTGAATGGTCGGCTCAATGTTTGCCTGGTTAGCATGAGCTTAACGCAAAAGCAGCCGCTAAAATCCAAGCCATTCAAACTTTCACAACAAACCCACACCAACACTGAAAAGGCTCGTTTCTCTCATTATTTTTTTTAACTCTTAGGTCATGTTAGCTGTATGATGCTAATAGTTAGCTCTGTGATTGTGTGTGTGCGCGACAGGCAGACTCTCAACTGTCCCTGGTGCAGAGCTCACACTTCCGCAGCAGTAGTCTACTAGCGGAGGACTGTCTCCAGAGCTGCTCTCCTCCCAGTGAACAGTCAGTTCAACATCTGCCTGGTTAGCATGAGCTCACACAGCAGCAGCAGCTAACATCTGAAACTGAGCCACTGAACAGTCCTAACGAACTCATGTCGACACAGAAAAGGCTTGTCTTTGACGTTAAACCTGTTAATAACCCTTTAATAACATTAGCCATGTGATGCTAACAGTTAGCCCTGTTATTGTGCATGTACACAGTGAACAGACTCTCACCAACTGTGCCTGGCGCAGAGCTCACACTCCCACAGCAGTAGTCTTTTAGTGGGACTGCAAGGTCTTATGATGAATAGAGAGAGAGCGAGAGCATGGCAAGTCATGACAGTAACGTTACTATGGGCTGGTACCAAAACTCGGGAGTAAAAAGAAAAGGACTGTAGCCTGTTGATATAAAACAACAAAAATGATGAGACATAAACCAATAAGGGTGGAACTTTTTTGTCATGGCACAGTGTTACCCAAGGCTAGCTAATGGTAGCCATATCCTAAGATTAGGCCTATGTCACATGAATCTTGAAACATCCTTGTACAAAGTAACCTAAATCTAAAGCTATTATATAGCTACATGTTCCAAAATGAATTAGTCAATCTAATAAGGAAGATTCACCATCTGACATGACTGAATCAGTCTGTCCACTCGACCATGAAATATCTACAGGTTGTAGGCTGCAAGGAACTAGCAACCTCTTGTGCTTCGAGCAACAGCTGTGTGGTGATGTGAATGTAATGGAAGGGGGGAGGGAGAGTGTGACATCTAGTGCCTAATGTTTAAACAGCACCTTCAGGGAAGCGTTCATGTCACTTTGAATTAAAGATCCAGAAAGACCATTTGATTACACCAATGCAGTGTATATTCTTTAGTTCTCCAGTGCTTTAAGTCGGAGTCTTGTAGCTTTTGTAAATGGTAATAGCCAAATGTTTTGCTTTGGCAAAGCTTTGAGAGGAATGTATGTAGCATACTGTGAGAGCCTTTATTGACTCAACCACATGATTGGGAACCATCTGGTCAAATAAAGCAACACACATTCCTTGTGTAATGGTGCACGCACATACACACACACACACACACACACACACACACACACACACACACAGTATTTTCCTTATACACTTACATTATATTAATTTCAGTAGTATTGGTTTGGGGAGTTTTCTCACCGTGTCTTGAAGTCAGGACAGATTCAAGAGATGCAAGTGGAGCTCAGGAGGGTCCTTGATCCTTCCTCATCAGTGGCGTAACATCCAGACTGTGTTGCTGTTTCCTGTTTTAGACATCCCTGTATCTGCAGATGGCCCAGGCCAGAGGAAGGGCTAGCCGCGCAGCTGAACCCAGCGCGGTGCACGACACACTTGGACTAAAGGTGCGATGTGGGCTCCTGTCTGCACCGCAGCCCTGCAAACCACCTGGGCTCGTGGTCACCAGCAGCATGCTCCCTCTGTTTTGTGACTGAGCACATTTTGTCAACCCCATCTTTAACTTGGCCATCACTTGTTCATCTCCGTAACATTTGGCATGCATCTTTTATGATCCGTGCACAATCTTAAAGTTTTGTCTAATGTGGAACTGCATTTAATGTCACCTCATTTTGTTTCACCCGTGTTTCACTCACATTTTCTTTGTGTAAGCCTCATTGTCTGAGCACCCTTTCATCTCCGTCATTGTCCATTTGTGCTTTGCATTTGTGCTAAATGTCATATTTTGCATGGAAGCTGGGTTATCAAGGGGAAATAGCTTCTCAGGCTGCTAAAGAATTCTGTTGACTTTTGCTAGGCTTAAATTCAATCAAAGAGGCTTCCACCGCTGTTCAGTGCATGGCATATTCATATTGCATATATTTAGCAGCGCCTATGAACAACAGATAACCGAATCATTCATCTGGCTTATCTGAGGCGACGCAGGATGTCCCACCCATCAGCCCTTCACCGCACCGAGCCCTCCACCTTCTGTAGGAATGTGGTGCAGTCTCTCCCACAGAGGCGGCGGGACTAGTCAGCATCTGACCCACTCCCACAGCAGGCTCTGTTAGCCCAGAGCAAACACCAGCCATCTGTAGCCAACTAGCTGTGAAGCAAAGGAAATAAAAAAGCCACATACTTGAACATGTCTCCACTGTTTGAGCTCTCCAAGCACTTTAAAACACAGAGAGGGACTCTTGTAGGACATAAAGGCTCTAGGTGAAGTGGGACACTTTGAAAATGTTGCAAGTTTTTCTAGTCATTTTTTTATCTGCTGCAACTTTTGTGAAGGGTCATATTTTACAGCGGGGTTGTAAAAACATGTTCAGGGTAGTTTCCCTCTGGTACACATAAATGTTTGTGACCTTTTTTTTTTTCAACATCTGGCATGGCTGGGAGTGAGCTGCCAGCACCTCCTCATTTGCACAAGTGGTGATTTTAATCAAAGATGAGTAGGGAATTGCACAAGGGTGATCCAGTGAAGTGAGTTTGGCACAGTGCCGTATTCTCTGCCCTGCTTTAGCGCTGATGCACAATGACAGAGATGTCTCCATCTCTGCACCCGTTGGGAGTGAACAAATGGGGATTGGACATGCTCTGGTCCGTGAGGCGGGGCTGCAGGACATGTCATCACATGCCACCGATTCATTTCCCCCCACTCTCATACGCAAATTCCTGCCAATCACCTCTCAGTGTTTGCGTGCAGGGATGCCACGAGCGGTGAGCATCAGTCATCCAGCCTCCATCCCAGGTTTGTTTTCACTGTGCTGGATTACAGGTGTCAGCAGTAGGCCTGCACAGCCACAGGCACCGAGAAGCTGAGAGATATTTGGCATGCAGCTTATTATGTCGAGAGAAGCAGCCCACGACACATTGTTTTCCACAGTAAAGTGGCATAGAGGTGGATTAGAAATTCCTTGCTTTCCCCGCATGTATTTTTCTGTATGAACGCACGCTCATTATTCTAATACTTCATCCCCCATCAGGCCGTGTAGGTCCCACAGGAGTCAGTGGGAGCACATTCTCTGCCTCATTTTCCCTGCACAAGGGATTCACAGTGACAAGATGAAGAGCACTGAATTTATTGCTGTCTCTGTATGATTTTTCCATTCTAGGAAGAAATCTTCCATTTGGAGCCGGGTAAAGTGGAATCTGGGAAAGGAAAGTGCTCCTACGACCCGAAGCTCAACAGCGTGTCAGCTTTGATCAGTGAGTATCATCTGGGTTTGGTCACATGAGGGCGTAGGCGCGGGCACAGTCCGGCCCAGTGGTCTTTATAGCAACGGCAGTGTCATCCCATATGGATTCTTCATCTTTTGTCTCCTGTTTCTTTATATGGCCATCCCTCCGCTCACAATTTATGTTTATGGCAATGTTTTTTAACAGAAAATATTTATCGTCTGCCATTGAAGAGGAAGTCAAGAAGTCAGGCCGAGTGTCCTTTATATTCTGTGCCTCTTTCCCACAGTGAGCTGCTGGGTTTAATCAGCCTAATCATTGTATGCTCGAGAATATTTCCTTGTTAGGGTAGAGATGGGCTCAATAATATGTGTCTATTAATATGTGAACCTCTCACTGGGGAATTAGTGGTCTCTAATCAAAACACTAAGGACATGTTGGGAAAGCTATTTAGTGCTTTTATCACCATTTGAAAATGATCTTTATTCCCATATGAACCAGGGCTCACACAGTCTTACTTCCCACTGAGCCTGTCCAAGTCCAGTCACCAGAAGAAAATGTACATTTCTGCAAACCACAAATACGTCACATTTGCACATCTCATATGTCTCACACCAGTGTTTCTAAAGTATCGTATTATATGAACTGACTTTGTCATTGGGAGGTGGAGGGGATGGCAGATGGCGTGACACATAGGTGAGACCTTTGCAAAGCTGTAGACCACTGTTTCAGACCAACAATGAGTTTCCAGTTAATTTTTAAGTGTCAAATAAGGTTGTTTTGTTGCTGTTTTTCCAACAAGGATACTGCATTTTCTGCTGGGATAGTGCTACGAAAAGCCTATGTTTGTTTTTTACCGAGACATTGCTGCATTGCCTGCTGGAATAGTGCCCCTAAAACCTTTTTTTTTAAAAGCCAAAACATGACCATTCCTAACTATAACAAAAACAGATGGTTTTTGTGCCCTAACCTAACCATAAAATTCACCGCAGCATTTTTTTGCCAATTTTTTTTCTGCCGATTTGGTTGGTATTTGCATGTTTTAGTCAAACAATAGATATAATGAATAAATACTGTACATTAATTAAATAATTAATTAATAATTTACACTTGGAGAATAAGTGCCAAGGAGTATTGAAGCAACTCTGGAGACTTATGGTGGTCCAACACCTTACAAAGTCATTGGACCAAAATATTGAAAACAAATGACATCTACTGGTCATCTAATTTTCTTAAGTGAAGAAGTGCACCCCACTTTTGAATTTGCTTTCTATCTGTGCTGATGCAGCAAATTCATATGTACCAAGGCTTATCATCTTAGCTTATCATCTGTTGTAGCATTCATGAAGGCAGTGTCCTCTGTCCCTTTACCCAAGGTCATGCAGTCAGGTCGAGATCACACAGTTGCCACCAGTGAAAGGCGATCTTCTGTGGGGTGAGACAGCGGGTGTAAATCACTTGCACTACTTTCCCACATTAGCACAGTGCCAGCTGACCAGTATGGAACCAGTACTGTCATCCAAGATGGATTTATCTCCCACTTCCACCAGTTAGCATCATACAAGGGACACTGTAGTTAGTGTTGATAAGGATTAAGAACCCTGCACCACAACAACAGATTTACCATTGCCCACTGGCTGCTCCACTCTCCACCACATTAGACATCCCGTCATCCGCGGACATTTTAATGATATATCATCAATCTCCATATAGGGCTGATGAGGACCATGACATTGGATATAATGGTGGTAGGACAGTGTGTTTGTTTCCTCTGCTCTACCCCCTGCTGTCTGCTCACTCCATCTCCAAGAGCTCTGACAGTCACACCTGCTCTCCAGTGGGGCCCTTACAGCAGCTGGAGGACCAACACCTTTCCTTCCTGTGGCTTAACAAGGCTGTTGTATACATTTGTCAGTCTGCACACATGGATGTGCTCATACTTTATGTCTTTATGGAGTGTGTGTGAAGGCTGTTTTAGAAAGTTTGGGCAATGTTTTCGGTAATGCTTCATTTTATGTGTCCCTTAACTTCTCAGTGGTTTCCTCTGAAGTAACTCTGAGACTACATAGGCCTGCATATATATTTATTTTTTTATTATACTTTTTAGCTTTTAAGGAAAAAAATAAAATAAATTATTATAAATAAATATAAATTTGCTACTCTTCCAATATATAGATACATAGATGTATTCGAAGAGGTGCGAAGACTAGTGGTAAGTCTGCCCCTTGAGTGCTGCAGGAATGGAGACACAGAAATGAGTTAGCATTTTTGCACTTACAGTTCCTTGTTTCAAACTCAATGGGTGTTTTTAATGTGTTTTGGGGTAGATGCCAGAAATAAGGTCTGTGGATTAACACAAGGTCAAGAGATTTTTTTGTTCTACAACATTGTTACTTACTTACTTAAGACCCCAGCCTGAATTTTAGGCTTCAACATGTCTTAAAAAGGTGATTGCTAGCAAGTGGCTAAATGAGACGTCATCAAGCCAGCACAGCTTCTTAACAGTCTTGTTGTGGTTACAACGCTGTAATGTCATGTGTCCACTGAGTAGTTCATTTACAGCCTAACATTAGCTTTTACCCCTAGCGACTGCATTTAGGCTTCAAAAATCATAAACGGAGGTGTTCATTTGTGAATATTTTCTTGCTGAACAAAATGTGTAAATATCATAAACATTTGCTTTCAACTGCTTCTGCAACAGTCCAAAATCCAATGAAAAAATCCCATAGGCTTTTTGACGCTGCAGCAAGGGCAACACTCCATGTCACCTCACAGAAAAACTCTATTGTAAACTACATTATGTACAATGCTAGAATATAAAGCTTAACAGGCATAACAAATAGCCCAAGGGTGACAAGGCTTGGCTAATAATCAATGGAATGCTGTTTTTTTTCTTCTTCTGTAAATTAGACTATTAAAAGTACATCATCCTTTGCAGAAAGCTTTCTAACAAATTACAGTTACGTCATCAGTTCCTTTCTCATAACTTTTTAGAAACTATTGGGGGGTTGACCACTAGCATCTTGAGTGGCAGTATCATCCTTATCACTGTATGTCGAAATGAGATAATTATGTAGATGATAACTTTGTTGAGCTGAGCATCTGTATTGTGGAATAAAGAGTCCTCAGATGGTGGCTTCTAAATATAAATTTTGAAATAAAAGCCTTGGTGTGTTGTGCCAAGGGCGGTGCTGGAATGTCAGAGTCAAGGAATTTCACTAAACTGAGCTGTTTTCTCTCTTTCTCAGATGGTGAACTGTACGCTGGGGTCTATGTTGACTTTATGGGAACAGACTCTGCCATTTTCCGTACTTTGGGAACAAAGACTGCCATGCGAACAGATCAGTACAACTCCAGATGGTTAAACGGTAAATGTCCTATTTAGCCTATAAATGATACATCAGGCTTTCATCCAGCTTGTGAAGCCTTCCTGCATGGTTTTTCAATATACGACGAAAAAACAGGGTTCCAAATGTATGGCTGAAATGAAAAGATTTTGGTGTTAACGTGTTTAGAGTCCCTCAACAAGTGATAAACAGGAAACGCTGATAGTTTCGAAAAGATTTCAGCCAGATGCTTTCCCAAATTCATTCTCTGCCTAAACATCTCACCACCTCTTCTCCCCACAGACCCCACTTTCATCCATGTACACCTCATCCCCGACAGCGCAGAGAGAAATGACGACAAGCTGTATTTCTTCTTTCGGGAGAAATCCTCCGAGATGGGCCAGAGTCCTGTGACCCAGTCGCGTATAGGACGCATCTGCCTGGTGTGTACACAGCGAGAAGCATGTTTGTTTTTGGGTGTAAACATAATGAAAAGAAAACCTGCATCGATATGGAAAACAGGCTGGAGGCTCCTGAGGCAATCCAGTATTTGGCCAACGCTGACGTGCTGGAATCCACATGTCTTTAACCTTCCTGTCTACAATGCTTCCTTCTGTCTGGGAGGTCGCCCTCTGACTTCTGACCCTGTGATCTTCTGACCTCTTCTCCCTGGTAGTCCTAAAACACTTGAAGCTTTTAGTGTACATGGCAGCAAAGAAAAAAACCTTTCTTTTAGAGTCCGTCTCACTTAAAGTAGACTTCCTCCACAAAAGCGTTTGTGCCCTAGAAATACAAAGTGAGCCAAGCAACAAAACAAATAACAACAAAAGTCTCTGGAGAGCTCATGAGGCAACTTTTGGTGTTTATGCAGTGTGAGTGTGAGTGTACACATTCCCTTATGGTTTTGCGTGCATATATAAGTGTTACAGTGGGGTGTGTGAGCACGGGTGTAAGTGAGAAAATGTGCCATACGTGTGCTCGTCGCCTCAGCTGTTCACCTTTTGTAATTATTTGAGGAGGTCAGGTGCTGACCCGGCACACAGCAGCCTCCAGAGACCCGGTCCCGTCATTCTTACTTGCCACACATCTGGATACTCTTACTGCCACTCTCTGCACCCTGCATACCACCAAAAATACACTCTGCCACATACTGTAGTCACACTGGAAATTAGAAAAACACTTCAACTCCCAAAATGGGATTCATCAGAAGTGCATAAGGAATCAGAAGCTTACATCCACCCTTTAAAATGAAATATTAAAATATACATGCTTTCTCATCAGCTTTCGCTAAAGATACTGATTATGGAGGAATTTAAAGCACATACTGGTCTCAGCTCTTTCTTAGTGGGATAGATCCTGGCCTCGCTCCACCACAGATGGAAGAGTCTAAATAGGAGGAGACAGTGTTTACCATCTCACCACTCCCCACCCCTTCCTTTTAGCTTCCTGGCTTTGCAAACCAACATGTACTGTATAGTGTGTGTGGGTGGCTCCACCTGGGTTTGTTTTCATTAGGAAGACAGAGGAGGATGTGAGTTTGAGCGAGTGATGGGGAAACTGTTTCCTGTCTCCACCCTCTCCAATACAGAACGATGATGGAGGCCACTGCTGTCTGGTTAACAAGTGGAGCACCTTCCTGAAGGCCAGGCTCATCTGCTCAGTGCCCGGCGCCGACGGCATGGAGACGCACTTTGATGAGCTGCGTAAGTACAAAAATCTTCGCACCTGCACATGGAGATAACGCTGTGGTCTCTTTCAATATTTTCAATTGGCCTGGTGATCTGTAGAATAATTGGTGTGGTTGGGGGGTGTTGTAGATATTTCGTTGTCAATCACATATGCTGTCAGCCCTGTGATGCCTTTTCCTTTTGCTTCACTGCTCTTTTGCCGGATTACATCTAACACATCTAGCCTTAAACCTACTGACTATTGTTATTACTAGATAATCTGCAGATTATTTTCTCTATTAACTGAGTAATCATTTGGTCTTTAAAATGTTAAATTGCTAGTTTTATCTGACCAACACCCACAATATTTAGGAAGGCATCATATTTTTGCAAGTAAAACATTTAAATAGATTTAAATAGAAGGTTTCTACTTGAATATTTTTACATGCTTTAATTGTTGAAAAACACTTTAGTTTCCTCATACTATCTGTGCTCCAACATCTGTGTTCACCCTTTGTTTGAGAAGACGATGTTTAGCACATTTCTGTTTATTTCTCTCTGGTCTCTGCATCGTTACTGGCAGCCGGGTAATGACAGTAATGAACAATAGCGGCGTTTATTTACTGTGAAAAATGAGCAATACAAGCTTCTGAACACAACTGGACATGTTCCAGCAGGAATATGATCCAAAATTGGGGAGCCCAGCTGAAATTGGGTGAGACAGGTCCCTGGACAGGTCGCCAGACCATCACAGGGCTGACACATAGAGATAGACACCTACGGCCAATTTAGAGTTCCCCTGGGAGAACATGGCAGCTCCACACAGAGGCGCTCCCCCACCCCAGGGTTTGAGCCGGGAACTCTCTTCCTGTGAGGCAACAATTCTAACCACTACACCACCGAGCAGCCCACTTTGGTTACTTACTGAAAGACAAAATACTGAAAAGCAGCAAGTCTCTTTTAAATATTAAAACATTTTGTCAATCTGTGACATGTTATGGCAAAATTTGTTTTAACACTGAAATACTACTTTTTGTAGTATAACACTACTTAGTTTTCATTTTATTTCATTATTAGTCAAGTACTTTTGTCACAGCCTGTTTGAAAGAAATCTCTTCTTTGGCAGTTAATCATTTTGACAGTAGGTATTGAATGGCAAAGAAAAAAATACAAAAAATGACATGGATTTATTTCAGACATATTCATTTTCAGGTTCTTGTCATGTATGATAACATATAAAATATTAAGTAGAGAACAGTCTACTGCAGGGTCTGTTTCCACTGCAGCACCTGCCAGGAGTGTGCTTGTGCAAACACGCGCACACACACACACACACACACACACACACACACACACCAGCTCTCAGTCCTTGGCCCATATAGCAGTCCACTCCCATCACCTGGCCCGTACTGCATACTGTAATGAAAATGACACTCATAATCCCACCACTGTAGTTGTCTTTCAAGATGTCTTAAACAAAAGTGTCTGTTTTTTGTGTGTGTAAAGGGGGTGGCCCGATGGTGGACAGATCAGATCACCAAGCAGGAATGTCTGTGAGTGTGAGACTATTAGCCTCTCCAGGGGAAGCTCTTTCCCTTTCTGTCTCACTGGTTTAAAATAGAGCCAAATAGTGATAGGGGACTGATGTGTGAGACAACTGTTGCTCTTGAACTAATCTCAAGAATGAAAAAAGCCATGCCTGTTGAATCTGATGATCGTTTTTTGTCTCTTTATCTCCCTGACACTCATTTTATCTCAACCTGCCTGCAGTTCTAAAAGCACTGCTTTGTTTTTACAGGTGACATTTATTTTATCCCTCTTTGAACAACTAAAAGAGTGACACACACTTGAAAACTCTGTGGCCTTTTCGTGTGTGCAGCCACTTCACCAGAATGATGTGAGAGCTGTTCTGAGTGTGAATGGGCCCACTTTAGCCTTTACAAATGAGGGTTCTGTCTTTACTGGTCAGGTCAGTGTTGACATGGGCGTGCAGCGTAGAGTGGTTCTGTGACAGAGTTGGAGAGTCGTCAGTGTTTGGCGCTGGTGATGATTTTACGGACATTGCTTGAGTATGGCTGTAAATGTGTAGTGGAACAGGCTAGTGAATGACCAAGAACAGGCATGACAGGGTAGACATGCCCATAGAGAAGACTACATGTCAGTTTGCAGAGCAGCCATCCCTGCCAAGGACTCCTAGAGGGGACAGTAAATTGGATATGACTGAGTTTCATGTTAATGGCTTCACATGTCTCGCTGGAGACTTTGTGTTTACAGCGGGAAGAGGAAGATTTTAGGATTTCTCAAGGGCAAATTTGTCTTTAACTATTACACATTAAATGCACATTGGATTTAGGTCATTAAAGGACTAGTTGAACATTTCGAGAACCACACATAGCAGTCTTCCCATTCTTGAAGAGAGTAAGATAAGAAGGTACCACTTTCATGACTGTACACTCAATATAAAGTACAGCCAGGAGACAATTATCCTATCTTAGCGTAGCTTACCTTAGCTTAAAAGAAAGACTGGAGCCAGAGGAAACACCTGGCCAGTCCAAATTAACAAGATCAACCTACCAGCATGTTTAAAGCTCAATAATTGCCATGTTATACTGTATAGCCTATGTTTAAAAATTACAAGAGTTGCCAGGATTCCAGTGCCAAGAAATATTCCTGCATATGAGCTCTCGCACTTGTTGAACTTTAAGGTGTTGAAAAGCAGATATATTGCCTTTGGACAGGGCAAAGTTAGCTATTTTACCCTGTTTCCAGTATGTTAAGCTAAGCTAACTGGCTGTCGACTGTAGCTTCCTATTACCGAACAGATATGGTGTCAAAAAGGACTAAGTAGACATTGAAAAATAAATAAATAAAATACGCTCAGCACTGTCTTACTGAGAGTTAGATAACAAGATTTATAGCACTGTCATGACTTTACAGACAATATGAAGCTACAGCCTACTCGCTGTCTTGCTGAAAGTTAGAAGATTCTGAAGTCTCTTGTGACTTTGTGTTCAGTATGGCCAAATTCAACAAAATCATCCTGCAGCACCCAGCAGTATTATGGTATACTGTAGCTAGGCTAGCTACAGTATTTTACCCTATTTCTAGTACTTATGCTAAGGTAAGCTAACTGGCCGCTGGCTGTAGCTTCATAATTGCCATACAGATTTTAAGGGAAATATCAACCTTCTCATCAAACTCTTGCCAAGAAAGCCTATATGCATGTTTCCCCAAAATGTTTAAAGCCAGGATAAGTTAGGAAAACGCAGTTAGCCATGCTTGAGTAAACAGATTCTTAAACTTTTCCCCTTTCTTTAAGAGTTTTAATAAAACCACTCTACAGGCACTGAGAAGTTTGTTGAAATATCAAGACCAGCTGTGTTCTTAGTGTAGTGGTCTTGTGTAGAAAGACATTATGGCAAAGCACGCCTGAGACCTGGGGAGTTTTTACAGTTGGAATATGCAGCATTTATTGGCTCTACCTGACATCTTGGACCTAAATGACCCACAGTGATTGAAAACACAGTGCTAAAATGATTTTTACTCAATAACATACAGAAATAGGAAGGAGCTCCTGCATCTTAGATGTGGAGCACTTTAAAACAAGTCTATACTAGAGATAAAATGGCTGAGCAACAGCAAAAGAGGGACAGAAGGGGAGACACTTCGAGGAATGGACAGCAGACTTTAAAAAAGACAAAACAATCCAAGTAGAAAATGAAATATTTTTTTAAGAAATGGGATGTACAGCGGCTGAGATTTTATTGCCATACAGTTACAGAAAAAGAGGTTGTGGGATATGGATCCTTTCAGAGCTGTTATTAACACATGATATCCCCTGGAGCTAAATCATCATTGCCCTGTCAGGATAGCTTTTATTGCAAATCATATAGTGCCTATTTTTCCATGATTTCCTTAAGGCGTGATCTGTTTTGAGCGACTGAATGCCGTCCATGATAGCCCTATCTTGGCCTCAGAGGCGTCTTGTCTGTATACGCACAGTGATGCGTTCTTGCGTGCAAAATGCTCTTTTCTGCAGCGCAACAGCTGTATGTCATGACAAGGATCATCTGTTGTGTGACACCCATGGCAGCCCGTCGTGCTGCGTCCATGCTAACCCATGACCGTTCCACTACTCCGGCTGTGGCAGCTGTGGAAGATGGCACGGTGGTGTGTGTGAGTGTGTGTGTATGGGTGTAACTTTGGGGGATTCGGTACTGAGAAATAAGGACAATGTGCCTGCTATCTCTCAGCTTTATCCTTTTCTCCAGGAATGAGCTCACGGCTGTAGACAGTCCCCAGAGGAAGGCTTGACTGTACAGACTTACTGGACAGGACCAGAGCACAGCAGTTCAGATTCAAACACAATGCTTACACCATCCATGTATCATTCTGTCTGCATAGCAGCCTGACAGCTAATTTCTCATGCTAGTCTATACGGGACTGGCAGTGCATAAATCTGAATTAGTATACTTTTTCTTTTTGCATCGATCAGTTCACCTTCTGTTTCCACACTTTCCAACCACTAATAGTCATATTTTTAGCTTGATCCTTCCATCTCTCGCTTGTTGACTCTCTCACTAATCACATCTTTAGTCCACGGTCATTCCCCTGCGTAACTAGGTTGGATGCACATTCCCCGTTTTGTGCCGAAGGCCCTTGTCCTATTGTTGGCAGTGTACTTACCTCCTGGGACTTGTATTTAGGTCAGGTACAGAACGGCTGTGAGACTTATCACCTATCACATGTTTAGCTCATCTTTATTTGTTGCTATGGACCTTTCAGATCAGCAAAAAGATTATGTGTATCAGGAAGTGTCCAATGTCAGAGCTCTGTAGGACAGAGTTTGTGAACGTTTGTGATTTAGAGACCTCCAGAATTGGCTTATGAGTACATGATGCAGTTCTCTTTCGGGAAAGAAGAGATATTTCCTTTCCCTCGAAATAGACGACATGAACTATGGACACAGGAAGAGGAGAATCCCTGCTCATTGTTTTCAAATGTCCTGTCTCCTTGGAGCAGTCTCAGGTGGTTCAGCAGTCACGTAGAACCAGACTGTTTGATTTCTCAGCTCTGCTGTTAAATAGCACTTCTCTGTGTCTGACTCTTGGATTTGATTGCTTTGTTGAGGTTAGGTGATAAAGCCTCTCAAGATTCAGTTATGATGTATTATCTTGTCAATAAAACCTTCACCTTCTGTGTCCTTCCTGAGGCCATCATTCAGTTTTCTGTTGCACAAAGTCGATTGCTGTGATTTTACACCTACTGTTTCCGTCGGCAGGATATGAGAATGGCAGGAGGGCTGTTTGGATGGAGGAGACTCACTTTTTTGCCTTTTGTTATTTCTATCAGACTGATAGTCTGTTAGTCTGTTTCTAGCAAAGAACGTATAAAAGAAGGATGTAACCTTTGGGTCTCAAAAGTGAAGCACCGTAACCCTGCATTCTTTCTAATAGCCAGCAGGGGGCAACTCCATTGATTACAGAAAGAGGTCTGATTGTACTTTTCCTAGTTAATGTCCCAACCACTAAATTCAAGTCTTCTTAAATAAGCAGAATTTTCATTTTAAAAATTTTCATTCCATTTAAAGTGAAATAGACAATAAACCAGGGAATGCTTTTGTGCGTGGCTACTTTGTGATTGACTAATGGCTATCAAAGAAAGGTATCTTCATACAACAGTTCTTATAAGACTTAACAAATCAGTGAATTAGCACCTTTAACATAAAGTCACGCACATTAAGTAATGTCACTTTGCTTAGGTTTAGGAAAGTAAAGTTAAATAGTTTAGGTTTAGGAAAAGAAACATTGTTGAATGTTACATACTTGACATAAAGTAATGTATTGTACTGTACATTACGTAACAACATACCTTAAATTAATTAAAAGTTCATTTGGTTTTACACGGGACACAAACACCGGTCTGCTGGGGAAGGTGTTTGATATTCACCACTCCAACCTTTCTCCTTACGCAGACTTTTGCTCTTTATGCTACTAACTCCTACATGCCTGTCAGCCATAGACTGTGAAGACTGTATAGACTGTAAGCACATTCTGTGCAGAGTTTGCATTTTCTCTCTGTGTCATTGTGGGTTTTCTCCAGGTACCCCAGCTTCATCCCACAATCCAAAGACATGGAGGTTAGGTTAACTGGTGACTCTTAAATTGGCTGTAGGTGTTAATGTGAGCTCGAATGGTTTTCGGTCTCTGTGTCAACCCTGTGATAGTCTGGCAACCTGTTCAGGGTGTACCCCACCTCTTGCCCAAAATCAGCTGGGATAGGCTCTAGCCCCCGCTCGGCCACCAACAGAATAAACAGTCATGGGAAAAAAATGAATGAATGTACTTTAGTTTCTAACCAAATACCTGCAAAATGAATGAAATTCCCATGAGCTTCAGCTGTGGTTAGTGCTAATTAACAAATATTAGTGTGGTAACACGCAAAATTAAAATGTTTAACACAGTAAACATTGTACTTTTTAAACAGCATAGTAACATTGCCATTATGAGCATGTTTTATTTTTTTTTTAAACTATGATTTGATAATGTTATAGGCTATGTATTGTAGTGACCCTGCAGTAAATGTTCTGTTATAATGTCAGTGTTCTGTGAGTTAATGGCACGTTTGGGATTGAATGGGGTGCGGGGTACGAGTGTGACGGGGATGAGGAGGGCTGTGTGAGTGCGCGTGCTGGTGTGTGTATGAGCGAGCTGGAGGAGAGAGCAGGAGTGCACAGATGGAGTTACAGCTAAGTTGTTGTTTGTTGGTTGTT
This sequence comes from Epinephelus fuscoguttatus, assembly GCF_011397635.1. Lineage (NCBI taxonomy): Eukaryota > Metazoa > Chordata > Actinopteri > Perciformes > Serranidae > Epinephelus > Epinephelus fuscoguttatus. The sequence goes on from NC_064752.1 coordinate 43,688,644, forward strand.
TTGGCGTGGTTACGGCCAACAGTAACCTGTACTGTTGAGCAATAAACGGTGATTTAATTGCCGAATAACTGCGTCATCCTTTCCACACATCCTGGCGGACGCTACAGTATTATAAAAAATAAAATTAAACCACAGCGGCATGGTGGTGTGGTAGTTAGCACTCTCGCCTCACAGCAAGAGGGTTGCCGGTTCGATCCCGGGCGTGGGAGCCCTTCTGTGCAGAGTTTGCATGTTCTCCCCGTGTCAGCGTGGGTTCTCTCCGGGCACTCCGGCTTCCTCCCACAGTCCAAAGACATGCAGATTGGGGACTAGGTTCATTGAAAACTCTAAATTGTCCATAGGTGTGAATGTGAGCGTGAATGGTTGTTTGTCTCTATGTGTCAGCCCTGCGATAGTCTGGTGACCTGTCCAGGGTGTACCCTGCCTCTCGCCCGATGTCAGCTGGGATAGGCTCCAGCCCCCCCGCGACCCTCAAGAGGATGAAGCGGTTAGAAGATGAATGAATGAATGAAAATTAAACCACACTTTGTATGACATATAAAGTTACAACAAACTTAGTTACAATGTTGCAACATTGTGCGCGCACAGCCTTTCACCACCTGGATCCTAAAATAAACACCTGTTTTATTACATAATCATGCTTCCGTGTTGCGCCATTCATTAAGATCTTATATTTCTGTCATTCAAATAACAAGAATTGTGGTTTAATACTCTTAATTATAGCAGCCAACTTATTGAAAAATGTCAGGTTTAAATTGGGCTTGGGCCCATAATTACAGTTAATTGGACGGGCCGGGCCGGTCCCGGACATAACGTGCACAGGCTCAGGCCGGGCTGGGCTGGATTTTTTGGGCCCGATCTAAGCTCTACACTGTACTCAAGTATAGCCTAATAGAGTTAGATCTTGTCATGAACTATTGTGGCCAAGCTGAAGGCAATAAATAAACCACATTCACATTTAATAAGCAGCACAAAAATTCTCACATGAACCCTTGACCTTTTCTCCTTTGATTCAATTATGACTTCAAGGGACTCTCACAGAACATCAAGACACAACACAAGATCCCACTTTGCTCATTATCTAAATCCAATAGTGAGTTCCATGTGTTTTCAACAAAAATGAAGTTTCAGCTTCTTTGTAAGGGCATCACTCCTTTCAAGGGTTAGTAACCTAAATGTCCCTCTGGCTGAGAGAGGCTGGATTGACTAAGAAGCTGTGTAAATTTTAGTAAAGAAAAGTTTGTGCTGTGGAGCGTGATGTTTCCTTCAACCATTATGTTTGCACTGATGTGATTTATTTTTATTCTCTTACAGGAGACGTTTACATACAGCCAACACAAGACACAAAAAATCCTGTGATATATGGCGTCTTCTCCGTCTCTGGGTTAGTGCACGCTAACACCTGTAATAGGCTCTGTTTTAAGATAGATTTTCCAAGTTGTTGATATTTTCATTATTTTGCCAGATACATTTTCCTGACCCCTCTCTTTCTTTACTTTCTACTTAAAGCTCTGTCTTCAAAGGCTCAGCAGTGTGTGTCTACTCGATGGCTGACATCCGCATGGTCTTCAACGGACCCTTCGCCCACAAGGAGGGTCCCAATTACCAGTGGGTGGCCTACACTGGGAAGATCCCCTACCCTCGACCTGGCACGGTAAGTTTCAAATCCACACTGACCCCACACATGAATCCCACAGCAAGCTGGCATAACAGCTCCTCTCTGACTCAGACCTCAAATAGAAACCATGTGAACAAGATGCAGGCATCAGCATAACCAAACTCAGAATGCTACTGCAAGACAGGCTCCAAAATATGCTTCTTTTTATGTGATTATGTCAATTATATTTTATGGGTTTTGACCTGAGCTCAGAATGTTAATGCCTGTGTTTGTCTTTCAGTGCCCTGGAGGTACGTTCACCCCTAACATGAAGTCCACTAAGGACTATCCAGATGAAGTGATTAACTTCATGAGGAATCACCCTGCCATGTACAATGCTGTGTACCCGGTGCACAAGCGCCCCCTGGTGGTTCGGACCAATGTGGACTATGAGTTCACCACCATCACTGTGGACCAGGTGACAGCTGCAGACGGCAACTATGAGGTGCTCTTCTTAGGAACCGGTGAGTGTTTTGTAATGTGTTTGATTTAGTTTGATTGAAAGAGGGAAGGAGCCAAATCTCTGCTTTTTGTCTGCTTCTGAAATCATCATTACTTTTTAAGTGACTTAACATGTACATGATGTCAGTCTGAACCCATGAACCCCTTTAAACAGAGTCAGAATGGTGAATGACAGTGTCAGTGAGATGCTGAATAATGGAGAAAAAAAATCCCCCCATGGAAATAAATCCCATGTAAGTGGAGGGCTTGTCTCCCTGCAATCATTTATCATTAAGAGAAAAGCATTCTTGCCTTTTGTGCTTGAGTGGAAATTTAACCAATCAAAAGGTTTGTACCTCACTCTTTTCACATGAAGTAAACACCAGGAGATTTGTACCTGGAGGGCAGGGGTGGATCAACAGCAGGAGGCAGAGAAAATAAATAGTGGGTAGGAAGAAGAGAAGGAAGGGGGGTACAGTTAGGACATCCATCACCTTAATCTCGCCCACCAGTGTAAGACTGTCTGTCTGCATGCCTTGAACCTTTAATAAGGCCCCATGTATAACAGCAGCAGCCACCACACAGGACGCAGCCCTCACATATCGTATATGACGCCTCTTTACTGGCTTCTTTGTTCGACTAATGGGTTTGTGTGTGATGGCGGGCCACTGTGGAGGAATGTGTGTCTTTTCAGCTGCTGTCAGAGGCCGCCATTCAGCAATGCACTGGGGCTCAATGCAGAAGTCATAATAAATCTCAGGTATCCTGCTCACAGGAATGCCTAACTCTTAACAGAAATCAAACATGCCAGGGGAATGTCTTATATGGCATCTAGATGAATAGGTTAAGGCTACAGGGGAGCTAAGGATGACAGAGGAGGTTTGTCATGGTGGCAGCAGTGAGTACACTAAGTGAAACGGAGCTTCACGTCATTGAGGAGAGTTTAAGTGAAGAGAGCCACGAATCAGAGGTGAGGAGTACAGTGGAGCCTGTTGATATGAGGATTATCCCTGGTTGGAGGCTGCTGAGAGAATAAAATGGGAATCCCAAGGGACTGTTGACAGGCGGAGGGATGTAAGGTTGCAGGTATGACAGGTGTGTGTGTGTGTTGTGGTCCGCAGACAAGGGAACAGTTCAGAAGGTCATCGTTCTGCCCAGAGATGACCTGCAGACTGAGGAGCTGGTCCTTGAGGAGGTAGAGGTTTTCAAGGTGAGCTTTCATTTTCTCTTCTACTATATTCATCTAACTTTCTTTGTACTTTCATATTTGTTCTCCCACCCACACCTTGTCACGTTGTCATAAGTTTATTGTTCTTTGTTACTTGTTTTTTTTCTTCATTTTTTCCATCTGCTAGAGAGATAACAAACTGTATCTTCAATGTATTCTTTTCTCTATCAAGGTCCCTACTCCAATTACATCCATGAAGATCTCATCCAAAAGGGTAAGCAAGTCTGTGCAACTGATTTGTTTGATCTTTGCTCACATAAAGAGAAAAGAAACCATCTTACAAAGAAAGGGAATGAAATTAATGCAATTTCAAAGGTTATAAGCCACACATATACAGTTGTTCTTCACTGCTGCTTCCCTTCATAACTCATACGAAAGCTGTAAATCTAAGGAAGACATTGACGAGAGAAAAAAGGACACTAAAAGTTTAGAGTTGTCTTTCACTGTGAATAAAGTACTTGGCCTCTTCTAAATGCTATGACATCACTTCACAGAGAGTTTGTGTTACACACAGCCTGCCAGACTGACAAATTTTTAACAGCTGATCATAAAAAGATGATGGCAACCGGATAGACATGAGCTCAATATTCTCCCAGATCGTCCAGAGCCTGCTGCAGTTTTAGCACAGTGCAGGATTAGGTTTTACACTCATCGCATGACATCTGTCTGGGTTTGTAAGGCAAATAATGGCCAAGAAGATGTGCATCATATAAGCCACTGAAAACCTTTTAGGGTTCACAATAGGGGTGGGCATTATATTGATCATGCTCACTGTATTGCGGCTTATTCCCAGTGGGATGTATAAAGACACAATATAAAATATATACAGTCACAAAAAGAAAAATAAAGACTCACAAACATGAAGCATCACACACACTCCTCCTCCCATCCAGACCACTATTTCCAGGTTGAGGTGTGTTTTTCTATCTTCAGGACTCCAGACCACTACCATTTAGTCACATTTTGCAACCACGGAGCACCTGTAGGACTTGCAAACATTATTAATAAATGACCTGGAGAGCTGTTAGTCTGCTCACACTGAATAAATCCTCACCTTTAATGGTGCTGCTGTAATGGTGTAACTTTCCGCTAACAGCTAACAGCTAACCGCTAACCGCTAACGGTTGACCGGAAGCTTCAAATTTGCAGCAAAAGTATTAACACTTCCTGCCCAAGACGAACTGGGTTCTTCAGAATAAATGCACCAGTGGTTCTGCTTTGATTTATTTTATTATAACAATACTTTATTTAACTTCATTGTAGCAGTACTTTATTAAGTTTATTGTAATCTTTTTTTTCATTTAACTTGATTATAACAGTACTTAACTATACTGAAATTTATTAACTTAACATGTGCCTTTATTATTATGAGTAGTTTATTTAGTATTTTAGTAGTTTAGAAGAGATTTCAAAATATCGAGATAAATATCGTGTATTGCAATATAGCCTTAAAATATCGCAATATTTTTTTATAAACTATATTGCTCATCTCCAAATCACAATTTTGGATAGAAAATTCAGTTACCCAGGCTTGATTGCTCATTGCTGGTATCCCAAATGTTCAGGTCTGAATCTCATGTCTTGAATATTTGTGTCTGAATGTGATCAAGCCAACCAGATTTTTTATGTGGACTTACATTTTGAGATCAAAATTGAGCTTATTGAATTCAAGTTATTTGAAGCTTTTCAGTACTGGACACTTGAATTTGTTAACCCTAAAATTCATATGTAGAATTGAAATAAAGCTTTTCAACTTGAAATCGACTGTAGAAAGTTTTAATAATGTCCGTCATTGCCTTTGATTTGGCTCTGCTTGTTGCAGCTATCCTAAAAACCTCAGGATGTTTTCTCTTTCCCTTATTTTAAAATCAGTGTCCTCTAGCGTTATGTATAATACGATTTTCCATCCTCTTCTCTCTCAACAGCAACAGCTGTATGTGTCATCTGTGATAGGGCTGACCCAGTTGGCTCTTCACCGGTGCGACGTGTACGGTGAGGCCTGTGCTGACTGCTGTCTGGCCAGAGACCCTTACTGTGCCTGGGATGGCAAGTCCTGCTCCAGGTACTCTGCCTCGCAGAAGAGGTGAGCACCAAAAGCAGTGTTAGCATGCACTACACTAACTCCTAACTGACTCAGTTGGTGTGTTGGATAATGCTTTAGACTGCCTGAATGGCTGACTGGCTGTTTTAATGGCATTGTAATGTATTTTGATATTCTTCATAGTCTTTGGGTAAACTGTTGTTAACACTCTACTAATAAATCATATACTTGTGGTATTATTAGTGTAACCAGTAATTGATGTAAAGTCACATACTTGGGGTGATGGTTTGCGGTTAGATCCATTTGATTATGATATTTTAAAGGGTAGCTTTGATATTTTTCAATCTGGACCCTTTTTCCCCATGTTTTTGCATCTAAGAGACTAACAGGAACCGCTGTTTTGGAAATTGATCTGGTATTGCGTGAGAAGGCAGCAGCCATCAGAGGTGAAACAGGCTGCAATGTAAACACTCAGGGCAATATACATTGTCAATTTACATTCACTAAAAGTGCTTCTTTTGCCACTAATAGGCTCAGATTGTTATTCTAAGTGTCTGACAGCATTAGGGAAAGGACTCTACAGAGATAAATCTTTTAGTTAGTCCTTTTTATTTAATCAGTAATGGCCCCAAAATTGCCAACGTCAAACATGTCAGACCTCATTTAAATTAACGGTAGTTTTATCATTGTAAAAACACTTTTTTTAATGTTGACAGAAACAAAATAAAACTCACTAAAGCTGTTGGGGTTAGTCTATCTACTGTGCCAACAATTACCAAAACAAGTCTGGTTGAAATAAACCCTTAATTCAACTTTAATTAGATGTGAAAATATGCTGGTTCTGTACACGCTAATTAGCTGTTTTATAAAAGTGAGTCTGGTGGGTGTAGTTATGGCAAATTTGGGGCTGTTTCTGGTGAAACAAAAAGGATCTTACTCTTCAGTAGAAAGGTCTGTCTCTACAGGATTCCTTTCCTAATGTTGTTAAACATTTAGAATAGTAATGTGATCCTGTCAGCGGCAAAACAAGCACTAACAGTGGAAGGAAATTGACAGGGCACAAATGCTTGTGGTTACATTGCAGCCTCTGTCATCACTGCAGGCTGCAGCCATTTTGCTTAGCACTGGACCAGTTTCAAAAATGTTCATTTCCATTAGTCACTTTCACACACAAACATGTGAAAATAGGGTCCAAGTTGAAAAATACTTAAGTTACCCTTTAATGGCTTTATGTATTGTTGAATGGCTTTGAATGGCTTGCGGTTGCTTTATGATTTTTTTCTCTCCTTATTCGGCAATACTGGTCTGACCCCTTTAGACGTAGCCGGAGGCAGGACGTCAAGTACGGGAACCCCATTCGCCAGTGCCGAGGCTTCAACTCTAACGGTAAGACGCCTGTTCTTTACCTTCCTGAGTTTTATTTTCTGCTTCTATTTGGTTATTAAGGAACTCAGAAGGATGAAAACAATGACACATCTCATTATTGCTGCTCAAACAGTTCAAGGTTTCATAGCTATGGGCTGTATGACAGCATTGTGGCAGATTTATGGTAATCTGTGACAGCCATATTGCTAAAAGGACTTTGATTTGCCACAACTGAGATTTTGGTTGTAAGGAGTTTATGGTAATGAGTGTTTTGGTTGCCATGGAAATCCCCCTCTCTCTATGCCCTGCAGCCAATAAGAACACTCTGGAGATGGTGCAGTACGGGGTGGAGGGAAGCAGTACCTTCCTGGAGTGTCAGGCCCGCTCTCCCCATGCTGTTATCAAATGGCATCTGCAGAGAGATAACAGCGATCGCAGAAAAGAGGTGAGCCGCCACATCGTGTATTTCTCAAAGATGATGGTAATATAAGCATAATGGTACTTGTGGGTATTTTACTAACATTCATATTTATCCAATATAAAGCACAATACAAACTTCCTGACATATTGAATTGGCTAGAACTTTACTGACATGGGTTAGTTGTAGATGAGCATTTCCACAGATGAACATGAAAAATTTCTTTTGGACATATTCATATGGAGGTGGGCCCCTGTATTTCATTTCAGTTTGTTACTTTGTTGTCAAGGAGAGATGGAAATTTATATGCAGTATGACACATTTGAAAAATTACTCTGGCATAATTCTTTTTCCGATTATCTGTTAACACGATTAAATGATTCAGGCTCTGATTGAATGATGCCTGATTTCTCACACAGACCTCCGACTGTCCTCAGGCCCAAGGGAAAGACACATGAAGGGGAGCTGTGAAAAAGTCCTCTGCTATGATATATAACCCTGAGGCACTAGTTAAAGTTTTATTGTGGAGCTATGTAGTGTTGCTGTCTCTCTTTTATTGACTATTCTGTTGGATGGTCTCTATTCCCACAGGCAGAGCCGACTTTGCTGCTGCCTCGCACTTCTGACTCTGAACTAAAAATTAATAAATAAATGTGTTGTTATCACCTGATCAGATTCATGGGTGTGGAATCTGTTTAGGTGATGACACCTAAACAATAAGACTATTGGCTAAAAATATGGAGGTGTAGATCATTTAAATTAGATTCATTCAGCCAGGTTTATCCAAAATAACTTTGTTTTCACCTGATGTTGCACAGCTGTTATCTTTATCTCATGATTTGATAATAAAACCAGGCACTAGTCACCATGACAGTATTACCCCCTTTTCACCAAATTAGCTTGGATTCTTGAACCAGTTTTGTTCAGGATTCTTGGAACCATGGTGCTATTTAATGAACCAGCCTGCATTTCCACCAGTTTTGAGTTGAGCCATTGTAATCAAGCATGCGTCATTAATGAAGGGCATATGCGCAATGCACAATGGAAGTAAACAATAGGAAGCTAGAAGGCGGGTGGGATTGATTACCTGGGGGCTGATTACCTTTTTGTCCTGTTATTACAGATATTTGTTTGTATCCAAAAAACAAGCATGACACACCCACTGAGGTCAAGGAAAACCTGCTATTTTTGGTTTAAGCACAACTTTTCAGGTTCTGAACCAATTTACTTCTGGTCAAAATGCTCTATGCTTCTGGTTCAGGCACCTAGGGAGCCCAAGACAACTTCAATAGCTTTTTGATCTGCTAGCGCAGACATGTTCAGATCCTCCTCCCATTATTTACACAACCCCAAGAAAATCCTACACTATAACCCATTTCATTTGTGACTGGTATTTCCCCCCAAAGCCACTGCTCAGTTTTCACTATTGATTTCCACCCAGATTGTTAGCAGTAGGGATGTCAACAATTTATTGTTAACGGTTAACTGCTGAGAGTAATTTTGACCAGTTATGCATGAAAGTCTCTGAGTCAAATTTGCCACTCTTCGTTTTAGTAGTGATACTAGCACTATGCTGATTAACTGCCCATTGGTTGGGTTGAGCTAGCTAGCGGCACCGCTTCTTCAGTGATTACTGCTGGTAAGCATTGCTGTGGAAACATTGTGCCCACCCTCTGGTCTCCCCTACAGTCCAGTGAATAAGCAGCTTAATGTTGACCCACAAAACCCATTTAGCACGGTCAACTGTGTTACTGCTGTCAGCTCTTTTAACAGCATTAGCAGCACCAGAAGGGTTAGTGGTGCTAAAAATGCTTATTAAGGAGTTTTGTGGCTTAAAGTGAAGCTGCTTACTCACCGGTGCCACCTGGGGGGAGACAGGAGGATGCCCAGTATGTTTCCGCAGCAAAGCTGTCCCTGTGGGATGGTATTACCAGCTGTAACTGCCCAATGAGTGGTGCCGCTAGCTAGCTCCCATCCAACCTGGTTGGTGCGCAGTGCAGAGCGGCCAAGGCTAGCTAAACAGTAGAGACCAAATGTTTTCACATGATAACGCAGCTAGCCAGAAAATGAAATAAGGGCAAGAGATTAACTGATTTACTGTGGGTGCATCATTAAAATATTCAGTTATATATCACAGGTTTTTATGAGCTGTTTTTCTCTGCAGATGCGTTCTGATGGTCGGATTTTGAAGACAGAACAAGGTCTACTCCTGCGATCTCTGCAGCCCTCTGACTCCGGTATGTACCAATGTACGGCCACGGAGAAGAACTTCAAACACACGCTGGTCAAGTTGCAGTTGGTGGTGCTGTCAAGCCGCGCTGTCAACAACGTGCTGGTGGAGGGTGGCGGAGGGCTGACGCCGTCCTCTCTCCACTCCAGCAGCACCCAGTGGACCCCCAGCGCAGGCCAGTACAAAGACCTGCTGACCATCTTGAGCCAGCCAGAGATGAGCCTCATCAATCAGTACTGCCAGGACTACTGGCAGTTCGGAGACCCACTGCTGGGTGCCCTCAAGGCCAAAGACCTGAAGGAGCTCAAGGAGCAGAAGAAGCCCCGCAACCGCCGGCATCATGGGGAAGGGGATGAGAACGAGGAGCAGGAAGACATAGAGACATGAGGAGCCCAGCTTTGTGTCTGAAACACCCTCAACCACCCTTCCCCCCACCCTGTGAAAACTGGGAGAGACTCATTGAGAGTAGCAAACGTGAAAAAAAATCCACAAACCGAAAAAAGGCAAACTGAGAAAAAAAAGGCTTACAAACAAAACCCCACATACATCCTCTCAAACAGTAAGATATATGATACACAGTATTTATTGTAGGTTGTATATAGTATCATTCTGTGGATTTCTTTGTACTTATAGAAAAAACATGCTCTTTGTGTATAGGTACCTTTGGGGCAAATATTATTGTTATTATTGATGTTGTTAATTTTATTGTTGCTGTTACTGTCATTACAAAACTCATCTGTCAGCATCATATGACCTCGGCGACTGTTTGGAATGTGTTATCAGGCATGTAAGCTGTTAGCGAGCTGTGAGAAGTTTTGATGGGGAAATGAGTTGTCGATAAGGGGTGATGGGATCTCTGTTGTTTCTTGCTTGTTTTGACTCGATGCCAGGACTCTTTTCTTTGGACACTCCAGGAACGCCTGTGATGCAACCCCTTCATGGCTGCATGCGGACAGAGACTTAATATTGCAAAGGGACCATCGACACATGGTCCCAGTTATCATGGGGAAACGATCCTTTCTCCGTGGGAACCCAAGACGACTCCAAATATTCTCACTGGTGTAATTGGGCCTTTTGGTAGGAAACTGGTGCTTGCCCCCCTTCTGTTTCCTCCTTGGTTGGAGGATTGATTGTGAAATGATGCATCATCTTTGCTACTTTTCAGCCCAGATACGTATTAGAACTATTTCAATCTCAACTGTACTCTACTTTGAGTCACTCGCAGCTTCTTTTGGCAAGTTTCAGAAAGATTCATAGATAAAAGAAGCAAGCATCAGATCACTTTTTATTGAAGGTCTAGTGTGTAGGATACAGTGGCAGCCAACTGAAACTTCTACCATTTTCCAAAGGTGAACTATTAACTCCAAAATGAACAGACCAAGTGATTTAAAGTGCTAAAAACACTGAATAAAGCAGTTTCACATAAAAAAAAAAAAAAAAAAGTTTTTATATCTCTGCGGCTGATGTGAAAACGTACATGGCCCTATCTAGAGCCAGTGTTTGGTTTGTCCATTCTGGGCTACTTTAGAAACAATATGGCAGACTCCTTGGAAGAGGGTCTGCTTTGTACGTAGATATAAATGGCTCATTCTAAGGTAACAAAAAACCCCAACAAATCTTAGTTTTGAGTATACACAAATGAAAACATGGTTACGAATATAATATTCTATTTCTGCCAACATGTGCCCCTAAATCCTACACACTGAACCTATAAATCTATTAATGGTTCATCTTTTGAAATGAGACTGAGGTGCAATAAAGGGTCAAAGTTTGCACAAAGGGCATTATTCTTTTACTTTCAGGGGACATTGGCTGGGGCCAAATGCAACAAGCACACTCGGGCAAGTTATAGTTGACTTCTGTTTAAAAAAAAGAGGGAAAAAAAAACCCACCAAAAAAAAAAAAAACACAACAAAACAAATCCATCTCGAGCTGAAAGAGGTGTCCAGATCAGGCAGCACTCGAGACATAATTTCTTCTTTCTTCTTTTGACATTCATATGTGGTAAAAAAAAAATTGCCCATATACACAACAGAGCATTGTAACAATGTTGTGACACTAACCAAAATATTGGGAAGCTGGCTTTCATTGTGTGCATGAACCTGTATTTGTACTGTAATTCTGATAAGATACTGTGTGGTCATTTCTTTTCTGTTTTTCATCTCTAGGGGTGTACAGTATGGTCTCTGAGGGACATTCTCAGTAACAGGAAAATGGGGAAAACAAATGCTTTAAAGATTTCAATTATACCCTGTATAAAACATGATGCATCTTTTCATTGACATTAATATAGATTGTGTCAGAGCATCAAGTGAAACAATCTCACATATGCGTTTGGATAGCACAAAATTAGGGGAAATATCATACAATGGCATATTAATGATGTAAACAAAGGCAGTTTGAGTCAGAAAACATGAGTAATAGTTCTATTGATTAGAATGTTTACACTCTATTAAAAACACAAGTACATCAGTGAAAGTAATTTTCATGAATAAGAATATATGATCTTAAACATCCGGAACAATTCATTTTCCCCTCATGCTGACATTTCAAGGCTTTTAAAACACATTGTCTAGCTTGTATTCAGGCTGTCTTGAATGCCTCTGGGAAGATGCATCCATAATTCATACAGAGGTATCTGTATCCGCTCCTCAATTTGGGATGTCTGTCTGCATTCCCAGAATCAATCACAGCCTCTGATTGTCTCTTCCAAACGAGGCCAGGGGTTATACAGCAAAAAATTTAAAAAAATTAAAAAATGCAAAGAAAGGTTGTACAATTTGTTGGTATTTTTAAAAACGTGTCTGTAGTTTTTGAGTGTTTTTTTGTTTGTTTTGTATTTTTGCATCATCAGACCTTTATGGAAAAAAAAGAAAAAAAAACTACATGCACAAAGGTGATGTTATTGTAATGACTTGTGTAAATTACTCTATCTTCCCTTTCCATTGTTGTTGCTGACTAATAAATTAAAGCTCTATATTTTATAAGAATGGAATGCTCCCCCCCTTCATTGTGATTGGCTTGATACTGGATGTTTTCCATGTTCTGCCCAGAACCCTCTGGATCCTTGGAATAAAGTTGTACCTGTTAAAGAGATATGTATGCACATTTGTATAAGAAACACACATTGTATTGGTGTTTGTAATGAAGCTGTTGGAAGGTAAAACATCTTCAATGAGATTAGCTCTCTCTTTCTATCAGTGTCTTGTGGACCTAGTAGGTATTGATTATGCAAGCTCCTAATCCCCATCAGTTAATATGTTCAGATGAGGCTTGGTTAGTACTTAAAGGTTCATTTACTCAGATTAAGTATTCAATAGTGCTAGATGATCAGAATATACCTGTGGGAGATAGATAGGGTTGTAAATCAATAATAATTCCTCAACAAGTTTACTAGAGGCAGACTTTGAGGCTTTGAGAAATCACTCCAAACACACCATCTCCCACTTTTAACTGCCCAGTGATCAAGCACTACAACAAGCCATTAACAAAACAAAGTTTATTTTGAAATTTTAATTTATTTCTCTCCAGTACAGGGAATTTAAACTGAGTCAAATGCCACTCAATAGGCTGTTTTCATGGAGGACATTTTGACTTAAACCATGGTCTTGGTGAATTTTGAAAAATACATCAATGAATTCAAAATAAAAATAAGTGTAGAAAAAGTTTTTTCAGGTTAAATATAATTATGATTCACTCTGGCAGTTCATTTGAATAAATTAAATTACTAAATTACTTTCAGTTGCATGTTTTATATTTTCAGATTCAGATCTTATGTTTTACCTTTTTAAATCTTTTTTCACTTTCAGAACTTTTCTTTTCAGTTTCAGACTTTTGGCCCTGATCTAGCGTGGGGGCGTGGCATCAACTGAGAAGGGTGTGGAATCATGACAGACAGCTTAACAACAAGGCTAGGGACCGTCCCCTATCACGCTGCCTTCAGGGAACGTAGGAACTAAAATAATTCAACTCAACACTTTATGTAGGGTACACCACGTGATTGGCAGTGAAAAAACTGATGTCAGTGACAAACATCCATTTGCCCGGCATGCACGAATTTCCTGCATGGCTCAATCTGTTTTAATTTCCATTGTAAGGCTAAGGCTGTTAATATGTCACTTTATTAAGTTCTAATATTCTTCGTGGTACGTTTATCCGAATATCGCCTTTTTTGAAATTTACTCCGACGTTTTCGGTGATATGTGCTATTTAAGACAGCACTGAGGACCAATTGCAGAAGCGGAGCGATAAAGTATGCCAGATTGTGCACTTCAACAGCCACACTTTAAGTTCTGAAATTTCCGATTTCTACGTAGCACTATGAACGCAGCGCAGTGTCCGCTCGCAATGATGGCGTCCGGTTCAGCAGGCCCACCTGCTGGAGCCAGCACACAGGTGAGAAATGTTCAAAATGAGAGGTCGTTTTGTGACAACATACAATGTTTCTGACGTCTTTAAGTGGTGAATTGGCAAAGCTGGAAGTTAAGCATAGGGCTAACGTTAGCATGGAGTAGCTCAACGATATTTAGCAGACAGTAGTAGGTAGCCTACTGCGTGAAAAACACAGGTAATAAATAAACTGAATAAGGGTAGTGCTGTTTTGGCTGTGGGAATGCATGGGGTTCTGAAAAAAACTGCAGTAGCCTGTGGTGGAAAAGGTTGATCCACGCTACAATATGAATGTGGTCTGATGCTCAGCTAGTGTTTGTGAACTGTACTCCTTTCAGCAGTGGTCCCCAACCTTGGGTCAGGACCTCAAATGGGGTTGCCAGATACTTAAAGGAGCTATATGTAAGAAATCTAAAGCAAATAGTCGTAAAATCATCCTAATATGTCACAGAGACTAAGGAATAATGTTCATATAACATACTGATCTCACCGACAACAATAGTACAGCCAGAATATTCGCATCTAAAAAACATTTTTACAGTCTGCAAATCATGTTTATGTTTTGAATTTGTTTTGGCCTGTTGCGCCACCCACCACCGTCTACCAGTCACACAGTCAGTAGAGTCTCAGCATCAGTTACAGTTACGACTGAGCTACAGCAGCATGGCAAGCAACATTAGCAGTTTCTCCTCCTCAGCTGTATCCCGGCAGCAGCATTAGCAGTGTCCCGGTACATAGCATTAGCAGTTTCTCCTCCTCAGCTGTATCCCGGCAGCAGCATTAGCAGTGTCCCGGTACATAGCATTAGCAGTTTCTCCTCCTCAGCTGTATCCCGGCAGCAGCGTTAGCAGCAGAGAAGCCGGACTTGCTCGAACGGTCCGCTGGAAAACCGAAGATCAAGGACACGGCGACGCAGCCCTGCCACGGCAGCCGCCCGTGGGTAAACAAATCAGTCTCCAGCGTGCCACTGTCCAGCAACCTCGAATCTGTAGGGGAGGGGGGGCGGACACGACGCGCGGCAGTATTTTGAATTTGAGTGCAGTAACTGTTTTGGCCACATTCTTACATACAGCGCCTTTAAATAATTGATCAATTAAAATTAAATTCATCTTTATACTGTTAAAAACAACCTCAGCTACCCAATTAAATATGGTGGGTTAAGAGAAAGCATTATGATACATATTTAACCAGACATAGCCCATATTTGTAGCTACATAGCTTTTTTTCATTATTCTTGGTTTAATTTTACTCATTATTTATTCGGGAGCGTATCTATGTTCCCCGGATTCTGTGTTCCCCGGGTTCTAGTTCAAGTTGCATTAAGATGTTGTTTTAACATCTCTAAACTTACACAACGGAACATAATGGAGAGAAATTACAATCAGAAACTTACCCTGTGGGCGATCTATGGTGGGCAATCTGGGCAATGATATCCTTTACAGAAGGTTTTTTAATCCAGCCGTTAAATGCAGCGTTTCAGTCAGTGCAGATTTCTTGGAGCAGCCAAAGACCAACTGGTAAGAAAAGAATAATTATCATGGCCGAAATAAAGATAAATAAGCTGTTAAGTGCAGCGTTTTTTCGGGAACTCTGTTCAGTAAATCCACCATGATTATTTATTTGTTTTGTGATAAAAATAAATGCGTCTATGTTGTTGATCACAGATGTTGACATCAACTGTTCAGTTTCATGTTTCATACATGTTTCCCTGTACCCATAAGCAAATGGGGAAACGCAGTAACTGTACATAATTATTTATCTTTATTTCGGCGATGATCAATATTCTTTTGTTTACGAACACTGGTAGATAACTATCTTGCCACAGATGGTCTTTGGCTGCTCCTGACGCTACTGTCATAAAAACAAGAAAGGAAGAAATCTGAGTATCTAATTGGTCGAAGGACCGAACTGAACAGTTGATATCAACATCCGTGATCAACAACATAGACGCATTTATTTTTATCACAAAACTAATAAATAATGACTGAAACACTGCATTTAACGGCTGGATTAAAAAACCTTCTGTAAAGGATATAATTGCCCAGATTGCCCTCCATAGATCGCCCAAAGGGTAAGTTTCTGATTGTAATTTATCCCCATTATGTTCTGTTGTGTAATGCAACTGCTATGTTTCCTGCCTTTTCTGGATAAGCGGGGAACATAGAACCTTTTTTTAGTAAGAGGGAAACATAGAACCCGGGAAACATAGAACCTTTTTTGTGTAAGCGGGGAACATAGAACCTTTTTTGCAAGGTTAAATGGGGAACACAGAACCCGGGGAACATAGGGATGAGCCCATTTATTCAACATTAATTTGAAGCCTTGGTTGAAAAAACATACTCATTTGAGCAAAAAAGTGTCTGTGGTCGTCTGGGGTCACCAAAGTTTTTCAAAGTGGGGTCACAAGCCAAAGAAGGCTGGGAACCACTGGCTTAGAATGTCCAGCTCAAGCTTTTGCCGTCAATGTATATTATATTTGTTAAATTATGTTTTTGCCAGAATGTCAACGATAATCCGACAGTTGTTGCAGCTGCACAGAGACTGTGCTCACACAGAACCTCTCTCAGGGACAGCAAGAGCAAGGAAGAAAGCAGGAACAGGAATCCTCATCTGTAGATCAGGAGATGGCCAGGTTATAGATGTCATGGAATTTTATTTTTGTTTTTAAGTTACGTTAATTTGAAGGTAATTTAACCAGTTAGTTTTATGTACATTTATGATCATGTTTTGAACAAATATATGTTTTTGTTTTTTTATTTTATCATGCAGATCTTTTCCTGAGTTTTTCACAAGGAAATGTTACCTTGGAAAACGAAAGATACCGAGTCAAAGGACCTGTGACCCAGCATCTAAAAAAACCTGGAGGCCTTTTAGTTTCTATGCATACTAACATTAATTCAGAGACAACCCCAACCTCATCTGAGGAAATTGAACTTACCCAGGCAGGACTTGGAAAAAGACATCTCACCATGTCCTGGGATATGAGCCATGAAGAGGTATTACAGAGAACATATTAGTTAAAAATTGCACCTAAATGTCTATATTTGAAACAAACCACTTTATGATAGTGTTAGGCTTTTCTAGAAGCATGTAGACATCACCTCGTCCCTGTGTTGTTGCTCTCTTAGTTCTTCAGACTACTACAGAATGAGTATCCTAAGATGCAGGGACTGACAGGAGGATGGCTACTCTACAAGGGTACCGGTAGAGAAAACTTGAAATATAACATCAATTGTCATACGCTGCTATTCATGAAACCTACCCAAAGAAACAACTGAAATTATCCAAACAATGTCTCATTACAGGTGGGTAGGGTAAAAGGAGACTGATTATGATTCCTCCTGATTCTGATGGATACACTGGGACACTAATTCGCACAGTTACAGGGGCAGGAAAAAAAAACCTGTATATTGTGCCTTTGCAACATGAGTTTGATGTAATCCCGCTACCTCCAGATGCCATTGAATTCAAAAGTATGCCAAGAGCACAATGCCAAACATGCAAAGTGAATTTTCATTCGCAGATTTTGGCCTTTCATGTTCAGGATGTTTCATGTACATTTTATTTTTCACTACATGATGATCCTGTATTATACTGGACGGGTGGCAACCCTATCGAATCTTGCTAGCATAGAATTAGTTCTGGCTAATAGCTGTTCTCAATTGCTGGGCCAAAGGGTTCTATGAGCTGAGGGGACTTGAAATATTTCCTGTTACTTAGTCGTGTCTAAGGTTAGTCCTATTTACTGGAGTAGTGAATAATGGGTCTATTGCATAAGAACCTTATGGGGCGGTACAGATTGTTCCACATATTAGTCAAACCCTCAGGTGTTACCAGGAAAACTGAGTTTAGGCCTGTGAAACACTTTGGATTTTGATTGCATAAAGCATAAACATATAATATAAAAGTATTCCTACTTTTTATTTCTTTGGTAAATGACCATGGTATGAGCAAAATGTCTTTTGAGATGTCATTATCAGTTTTTAATGGACGGTTCACACCTCCAGGTCGGCCATTACAAACTGATAATGGATACCTTGTGGAGTATTATCCCTTAGATATCACAGTAGGAAATGCACAGGAGTAAATAATTTTTTGATGGTTGAATTCCATTTAGCTGCTTTAGAGGCTTACTATTACACTGTCATAGTTCAACTATTCATCTGTACTCGTCATTGTCAAAATGTTTGTTGCGAGCGGCCTGTATTGTAGAGTTCATCTCATCTGGAGACCCAAGATGAGTTAAACACACAGGTCTGCCAGAAAATAGAAAAAAAGAGTAGGGGGCCAAGGCATGAAGTTTGTTGCACAGGATAGTCTGAAGAGCTACAGTGCATTTTGGGCAGTTGAAACTGTCCAGTAAGCTCTTGTCTTAGAGATTCTTGCTAATCTCGTATACATCCTGTCATTTTGCACGCACATAAAATCCACATATGATGTAGTTGGAATGCACTACATACCCTGCATCAAGTATCTGCTCCTAGCACATACTGGACGCGTCGCACTGCAGTTTGTGAACAGACGACCACGACCTCTTAACACTGCATTCCGTGGTGGCAGCACGTAATGGGTTGAAATTACGTGCTGCCACCACGAAAACAATGCCAGTGTAAAGTCAATTAGGGTCCTCTCCCGTGGTGGACACAAGGATTCCCTGATTCAATCACGTCACGTCAACCTCGTTTTCCTCAATGATATCTTTAACATTCCTGTATACACACAAAAACGCGGAAGTGTCCTTGATAACTCAACAATATGTCAGGTTAATGTCAAGGCCATAAAATAAAATAAATGTATTTTGCCAGCTTTTGATAGCGTAGGGCTTTAAGAGCATTGTGCTGTGGGCGGATGGGGCGCGTTCCACTACTGTTTTGTAGCTACTGTCTGCCGTCTGTGGGCTTCATTCCGACTGTGGCAGCTGTCACACAAACCGCTGCTGAAAATTATACATTTTGATACAGGTAGGATACATATTGCAAAACTCTGTAAAAGTACACCAAAGCATATTTTCGTTTCCAAATATTTATTTGAAAACAAAACCATTTATACGGTCAATATAAAACATTTTGTTAGTAATAAAAAACAAATGTAATCTCAATGTGACCACGCCAGCCGGCGGGACTGTGGCTGAACCACTTCCAATGTTCATTCATTCATTCATTCATTCATTCAATCGCGTGTTCAATTTGTGTGTGTGTGTGTCAGAGAGGAGTATCAATAAAAAAAAAATGTTTCCAGTAATTATTTCGGTGTTTATTTCTTTTATTCTTCCGTTTTTTTTTTAATTAAAATGCGTAATATAGCCAACAATATTATAGACCAAATGTTAATCTAATTATTATTGTAGAATGTATTTAGCAAATCATCACTCTCAACTGGAGACAGCAGCAAAAAAAAAAAAAAAAGGCATTATAAAAAGCCGACAAATAGTGTTAATTAATTGACGTGAGACACTGAAGAGGTTGTCTCCTATAGTCTGTAATTTTTTTTTTTTATCATAACTTCTCGGAATTTACTCAAAAGTAGAACATGCTAAAAGTAAATACAATAATAGGCTAAATAGTAATAGTGTCTAAACAATAATAAATATTATCTAAGTGATCTATTAGGCTGCCATTCCATTCTGTAAATAGATTTTAAAATTTCAATATGATTTTAATATTATTTTTGCTTATTTCATTATTGTTATTGTTGGTTTTACTTTTTAGTAGTATTGTATCGTCTGAGGATGACTCATGTTAGTAACTATCTACAGTAAAAAAGGAAAAAACAAGCAAAGAAACAAACAAAACTCATTTTATACACTGGGCCTTCAAAGTGCTCTCTGAAACTACACCTGGCATGGCTTGTGTCCAAAAAATGAAAAAATCAAAACTTTGTCTTAGAGCTTAACCAAATACATCATTGGAAAGGTCTCAACCTGGAAAGTAACATATGTCAGTATGAAGATTCTACATGGCTCCTGCTTTCAGCCATTGACCTTTGAGCCTTGACCTCAGTGCATGTTTGAGGGCTTATAACTCAGCAACTGAAGGGGGTACAGACATGGGACCAACTGTTATAGAGAGCTCTTGACCTCAGCTATCATGTGAGTGTAGTCAACAACTGAGGGTGCTGTCAGATATGGATAAAATATGGATAAAATTTATTTTCACCCATTTAGAAATTAGATATTTAAAATCTGATTACAAAAGTGTGTTTACCATCCCAGTGTACTCTCAGTTCAGTGTTTACAACTTCCAAATCTAGGAAAAACACTTTTTTTTAAAAACTACAATTCCCTGGGACCACGCCATGCAGTTTGATACGTATCAGCAACATAGTTGTAGTTCTTCTGGTTTGCAAAGTAGGGCTCTAAATAGGGTTGTAAAAAGATATATCTACTGAATATATCTAATATCTAGTAAAGCCGAACTAGTTATTGCACTGCATTTAGATGAACTATGTTGAGAAAAAAGTAAAGATGTCGGCTGATTTTCGATATTTTAGCTAATACGCTAGAAACAGCGTTTTTGGGACAGTAGATTTGTTTGCGGCTTGTTGTAAAATAGGGTCGTAAAAAGATAGATCTACTGAATAAATCTAATATCTAGTAAAGCCGAAGTAGTTATTACACTGCATCTAGATGAACTATGCTAAGAAAAAAAGCAAGGATGTTGGCTAATCGTAGTTATTTTAGATAGTACTCTAAAAACTGCATTTTTGGGACAGTAGGTTTTTTGCGGCTTGTTGTAAAACAGGGTCGTAAAAAGATACATCTACTGATATATCAAATGTCTAGTAAAGCTGAACTAGTAATGACACTGCACCTAGATGAAATATGTTAAGAAAAAGTAGGCATGATGGTTCATTTCAGATATTTTAGCAAGTTCTCTAGAAACGGCGTTTTTGGGACTGAATATTTGAATAGGCTATAACAAATATCTAGTACAGCCAAACTATCACGTTATTATCATTATTATCATCATTGGTGGGAAATTATAACAGAGGAATATATTTGCTATTTTAATATCAAGAACACTTCCGCGTTTTGTGTGTATACAGGAATGTTAAAGATATCACTGAGGAAAACGAGGTTGACGTGACGTGATTGAATCAGGGAATCCGTGTGTCCACCACGGGAGAGGACCCTAATTGACTTTAGACAGTTAAAGGTTTGTTTTTTTAACTGTTTTTGCTACATTTCTACAGTCAGAAACTAATAAATGCTTTAGGACAGACCGTTTTTATGTATTTGGTATAGTCTGAAGTTATTCAACAGCAATATTAGGCTATCTTGGCTCAATTCAGCTAGACTTCTCATTACATACAACACAACAGTGTACAGGCTTTAAAGTACATCCACATTTATGCCTTACTGATACTTAGTAGTATTTTGTAGATATATGTAGTATATATTTAGTGTAAAGTGACCAAGTTCTTAAATGCACAGTAAGTACCATGAATTATTATTACCTTATTCTACATTCTTGCAAAGTGAAATACAAAAGAAAACAAGACATTAAAATAAATTTAATACAAGTTTATTGAATTCACTGATGTACAGTTATGACATGCATACAGACATATTTAATACCAACCTGTTTCTCTTCCTCCAGTCTCCAAATCCCTGGCAGTATTGCCAGCCAAGGCCATAACTACCATTGAGGACACCAAGGTCATGACCTCAGCATTTTTTTCCTACCTAAATTAATGAATAAAATTAAAATAAACCATTTCATTTGTGTGGTGAAAGTACGTGGGAGGACCGATTGAAAGTGACTGAGTGACTCTTCTCCATAATAGCAATTATTTAAAAAAGAAAATTCTGGTACTCCTGTTTAATCGACACTCTCACACACGCGCCGTGTTTAGTGGGGAGACTCGAGCACCTGTCAGGCTGCTACTCAGACTGTCTGAAGCAGGTGTGGACAGCAGTCAGCCATTGAGCCAGGTAACTGAATAAACTAAAATCATTTCAGTGTGGGGTGCTTGCTTCTTGTAATTCTTCTAGCAAGAGGCAGCGGCTGGCTGTACTTGCATGAAGTAATGCTGCAATGAATGAATGAATCAATGAAACGAAACGTTAGCAAACGTTAGCTAGGTAATGTATGGGGTGCCATTTGTAAAGTGTCTCACGCTGAAAATAACATCAACATTTTGCCACATTTAGTTTTCAACAATGTTTAAAAAAGTATTGTGATTTTTTTAACGTCACCTTTTACCACATTTACAGCAATATTTGTTAACTTAGAAATATATTAAATAGTTAAATCTAGATATTAAATGTGGCACCTAAATGTTAAATGTTAAATCTAAATATTAAATCTAAATCTAAATGTTAAATCTAAATATTAAATCTAAATCTAAATGCTAAATCTAAATCTAAATATTAAATCTAAATCTAAATCTAAATGTTAAATCTAAATGCTAAATATAAATATAAATATAAATGTTAAATCTAAATATTAAATCTAAATCTAAATGTTAAATCTAAATGTTTTGGGTGAAATATTTAGCTAATATGCAAATTCACACTGCCGGTCACCGGAAGTACCAAAATAAAAGCTTGAGATGGTCAGACTGTTTATAGAATCAAATAACGAATTAAAACCAACTCATCGGGGGAAATGGACACTTGAACATACATTAGCATGATAATAACTACCTAAAATAACAAGAAACGTGTTTGGAGAAATTTTATTTGATGTGTACTTTGAGCTGTTAGTGTCCCTTCTGAGGGAATCACCTTGTTGTTTACAAATACTTCCAGGTAGAAAACCAGCGGAGTTTAGCAACATATATATGCACATCTCACGTTTTTCACGTCACTGTATCACCGTTTAGACTAATCTGGTGTTTGTAAAGCCTATAAACACTATGACTGAACAAACATTACTATCACGGTCTGAAATTAATAACATGGTTATCGTAGATTAGCGAGGCTAACTGTTAGCTGTTAGCCCGTTAGCGTGTCTGTAATGACTCACTAACTCTAAGCGGTCCGTGAAGAAAATATTTTTCCAGCGGATGTCTTAGTTACAACATGATTGAGCTAACTGGAGTAGTTTAATGTCGTATCCGACAATGGGAGACATTTAACAGATGACGTCCTGATAGCTTTGCTGCTGCTGCGGCCACTGCTGCTTTCTAGACATCGTGATTTCCCAAAACTGAATAAATACCACACATCACAACACAAAACTGCTTTGCTAGCTCAATCATGTTGTAACTAAGACATCCACTGGAAAAAAATATTTTTTTCACGGACCGTTTAAGAGTTAATGAGTCATTACAGACACTGCTAACGGGGCTAAGAACTGACGGTTGTTAGTTTATCTTAGGTTGTTAATCCCTCCGAAGGGACACTAACAACTCAAAGTACACGTCAAATAAAATTTCTCCAAACACGTTTCTTGTTATTTTAGGTAGTTATTATCATGCTAATGTATGTTCAAGTGTTCATTTCCCCCGATAAGTTGGTTTTAATTAGTTATTTGATTCTATAAACAGTCTGACCATCTCGAGCTTTTATTTTGGTACTTCGGTGACCGGCAGTGTGAATTTGCATATTAGCTAAATATTTAGTTTCACCCAAAACATTTAGATTTAACATTTAGATTTAGATTTAGATTTAATATTTAGATTTAACATTTATATTTATATTTATATTTATATTTAGCATTTAGATTTAACATTTAGATTTAGATTTAGATTTAATATTTAGATTTAACATTTATATTTATATTTATATTTAGCATTTAGATTTAACATTTAACATTTAGGTGCCACATTTAATATTTAGATTTAACATTTAGATTTAGCATTTAGATTTAACATTTAACATTTAGGTGCCACATTTAATATTTAGATTTAACATTTAACATTTAGGTGCCACATTTAATATCTAGATTTAACTATTTAATATATTTCTAAGTTAACAAATATTGCTGTAAATGTGGTAAAAGGTGACGTTAAAAAAATCACAATACTTTTTTAAACATTGTTTGAAGCTAAATGTGGCAAAATGTTGATGTTATTTTCAGCGTGAGACACTTTACAAACGGCACCCCATAGGTAACGTTAGCTTGCTATTTTAACCCTATGGGCCCAAACGACACATAGTGGGTCCAAATTCACACCTGTTCTTCTCTATGGATTTTCTCCGCGACCGTTCCTCATAGCGAGAAGCCACACATATCACGTGAAACAGCGGAACTGTAGCTTTCCAACAAGACCACTTGTCAGTAGTCCAATGTTTTCACAGCGGAAAAAAAAAGAAAAAGTTACACTAAAATTATGTATAACAAAGCTTTCACACACACACACACACACACACACACACACACATTACTCTTGGATGGATTACTCGTGAATGCAGGCTCGCACAGAAATGCCACACATATCACATGAAAGCACAGGAGTAGAGCTTTGATGTGATACCACACACATCATTGTGCTGTCATCCCATCACGCTATAAATACAGATCAATTGTCTACAAAATAAAAACCTGACAAATTTCTTTACAATCCATTATACAGATCTTGTTATCAGTCACTTCATATAGTGAGGAATATCGTATCTTACCACATCTTAGGCTTGCGTGTGTTTCTCCCTGTCTATCCACATGTGTAGTCCGGCTTTCAAGATGCAAATATCTCCATATTGTCCAGTTGACACTCCATCAAACTTTGTATGACAAGACCAGCCACTTCACCTTTGCGCACCCAGACAACTGCAGCCTAAGTATGCATGCATGACAGGGCCGTAGTCACCATATACATTGAGGGGGGGGACGTGCCGCCCCCCACCCCCCATGCCCAAAATGCTCCCCCAGTATATAACTGAAACTGAAAAACGACAACAAAAAACCTTCAGGTCAGGTCAAAGAGCAGCACGGAGCACAGAGAAGTAAGTCAAGATCATGTCGACAAGAAAACATCAAGAATTTTTTTTTTTACTGCTTTACTGTTTGGTGAAAGGCAATTACGCTATAGTATGAAGTGGGAAGAGAAACATGATAAAATGGGATTAATCCAAAATGATGTGTGTAGTTCTTTATAGATGTAGCCTCTTAATTGGGCAGTCAAAGTGCACCAGATTAAAGCCTTTTGATATATAATTGACAAAAATTTCTGACGTCATTATGGGTAAAGGTTAGCATTTTTGTACCTTGGCATAGGTAAAAAAAAAACAAAAACAAAAAACAAGAATAAATACATAGAAGTTGCGTCTAGTTTAAATAATTAATGGTTTAATCCAGCCAACACAAGTGACCCAAATCAAATTCAGGTGCTTGCTGGATATGGCTAACATAAATGCTAAAATTACTGCTGGATCCTCCAGTGGAGACTTTTGCATGTTATTGAATAAAGTCTTCTAGTACTCTTTTCATCACTTGAAATTACTCATTGCCCCTGTAAGTGTCTGAAACATATCTGAGAAGTCAGTCTTTTACAATATTTGTCTGCCAGAAGTAGGTTTTTACAGCTTGCCATTGTTATTCTATGTTCATCTTTTGACCATTATTTCATGAATCTCAATGTACTCCACTATCAAGATCCCTGAGTCAGCAGTGTTGTTACCATCCCATAATGAATAACTAGGAATGTGAGTTTGGAAAATGTGAAGGCAGGTCTGGTTCATGGCACCCAAGGCGAATGGGCTGTTGTCAGGTCAGAATATTGTGCTTCAGTCAGTCCCATCAGGGTTTCTGCACCTCATAAAAGCCTTGATAGCAAAGTTGACCCCTAATCAACCCATGAGTGACTCACATTCTCCCACAACAATCTAGGTCAGGAGCAAAGTGGCAGAAGGGAGGGGAGGAAGAGAAGGAAAGAAGCCAAAAGGGAAGCTCACAGGAGGGGACACACAGAGTACAAGGATAACCTCATGTCAGCATGGTATCCAGTGTTAGAGGGTATAAAGCCTCTTACAGACTGTGAGAGTCTATAAGTTTAGTGAAAGCTACAACTGGGTCTAATAAACTTGGTTGCAACATCAAGTTTGATGCATGCAGACTGTACAAGTTAACGCCCACTGGATCGCAGGTTAAAACGCACGTCCATTGACGTCAGTACGCAAGTACAAAACAAAACTCCATCAGTGTATGTCATCCATCCATGCTGCTGTAAAGTGGTTAGAGAAAAATGAAAACAAACATGAGTTGTGCCCTCGCTATAGTGACATTTATGTGTGTCGAAAAAGTCTGAAGAAGAGGAGGAGGAGGAGGAGAATGTTTACGCAGTGGTGGCTGGGGAAAAGAGGTAAACTTGGCATGCCAATTTGGCAATGAGAGCTTTAAGTGTACAGTATTTATTAGCATCTACTAGCATTTAGCTTTGTCACACTGACCAGTGAATCTTTTCAGACTGCATTTCTGTTGGTTGGTTAGTAGACGTAGGTCATAACAGCAGTCACATGGTGAGATGGTCATCCCAAATGTCTGCCAATGTCACAAATTTATTGCAGGCTTTCTTTAATGGCAAGACTGTGACAACAACCATCCTTGAACCTCTCTCACTGTGCAATGTAGGACCACTGTTTTAGAGCCACGACTAAAGATATCAGCACGCTTCTTTCACATTGGTCATCTTCTGTCAGGGCGGGCTGACCATTCTGCCCATGTCCATTTGTTGTGTGTTATCCAAGGGGAGCTAAGTGGGCGGTTGGCTGACCTACTGCAGCCCACTCTCCATCAAGCAATAGGGAGGGTTTAGTAGCTGGAGCAAGTTCTAGCTCTTTCGTGAGGGTTTCTGTAATTTTTTCCTATGTATCCTTTTTTTTTTTTTTTTCTATAGGATATGTATATGATGTGGATTTTTATGGGGGAGACTGTAAATTTTTGCTTTAAGCTGTCATTTGTGATGGTTGCAGGTTTTGTTCTTGCACAAAACCAACCAATAACATTTAACTTAACATTTAACAATCAACACTTGAAATGATGAAGGCACTTGAAAATGACAAGGTAGTACAAAATGTAAACCATATTTTGGTGTTTCATTTTTACCTCTTTACTTGAGAATTCATTATTTTTCTTTCTAAAATACATCTGTCAAAACCAGAATTTTAAAATATGTCTGAGCTCAAAATCTTAAATTGGAATTTGGGTGGGCCAAACACCCCTCATAAAAGAACCAGCTTTTTCTAGATTTATCTAGATCCACTCTTTGCGCTCTCAATCAAGCTCTTGGGCCAGGTGATCCAGCAAGCCTCCCTTATCAAACCCATTTCTATCCAGGGCATCAACTGGCTCTTTACACCGGCAACACTTTTTTTTTGTTTGTTTTGTTTTGAAGATCTTTTACAAAATCTACCTCACACCTATTGTCATTGCTGGATTAATGTAGGGTCCTACCAGGGTTCAGAGTCAACTTGCCAAAATCTACCTTTTTGCCATTAAACATGGCTGCCAGAACCATGTCTTTGCCTGCGAATATTCCCACTGTCCAACACTTTAAATATTTGAGCAGTGAAATATTCCCCTCTCCGAATCATACTGTAAAACGCAATTACACAGAAACACTGAATGGTGCACTAAATGATCTAGACAGATGGACAAGTTTGCCTGTTCACTAAGAGCACGCATTGCAGTTATAAAAATTAATGTACTACCAAGATAAACATGATTCCTCTCTCCCCCCCTGCCAGTTATTGGAGTGATGACATTTGTCCCTTGTTTGGACATGTTCTTTTCTTTTCTTTGACCTTTCTTGTATTGTAAATGTGACTTCACAAACATGTGCAGTACATGGACAACATGTGGATCCTTGTTTGGGGATCTGAATATGCTCTGCATATAATGTGTATGTTACAAAAGTTGTTCCACAAAGACAACTTTATCTGCTCAATTTGGCCCCAATGACATGTAAAATTTGAAGATGAGAGCATGTCTGGAGACACCTTTTAACCCTGACATGGGTTTATTTCAGGACAAAACAGAAAGAAGTTAGATCTTTTGGAAAACCATCACAGGGCATTCCAGGCATCTGATGACATCGGGGCTTTAGAGAACTCTGTTGGCCCCTTTTCATTTCTCCCCATAGACGGAGCTCTGTTCCCTCTGCTTATCTGATCCTTACCAAGGAGCCACAGAGCAGACGAGGAGAGTCAGGGTGGGAGTTTTACAGTACTGAATAGAAGACATAAATGTTCAGGGTCAGCTTTCCTCCACAGCGGCTGTTAAAATTATATCTGCATCATTGCCACAGACTTCAAATCCAGCCACCTACGCATCTGAATCAGAAACTGGCTTCAAACCAAGAGGCCGATCCACATTCTGGAAATTTGAAACTAGCCACAACAAAGGTTGACCCAACTGAATCTGATCAGGCATTTCTTTGCACATCACACGACACGATGCCAAGCGATGGCATCACTAGCATCATTCAGTGAACTTTTCGGATGTGGAATCCAGCTTGGCCTTATCGTTGAGTCTGATCTGGTGCTCGGTGGCTCAGAAGGAGTCATGGCATTCTGTGGTTATCTGCTTGTCTCTCTCACAGTGAGAGCTGTCGGACACTTGCTGCATTGTTGGAGCTGAGGGACTCAGAAGTTGGATAGTGAGATGGCAGACGTCTGGCATGCCTTAAGACTGGTTCACACACAGCCCTCTGAAGATCTCCAGACTTGGCCACTGTTAAATACTTAACTCAGTCCATTGAAGCCATGATGGGCTGACATTAATGCCTCTACTTGGATTTTTTTTCACAAACTGGGTTACAGAGCTTAGCTTCTAATGCAGTAACTATATGCAGACGAGACTCTGGGGAAAGCATGAAATAGCCATTGTCAGCCCACGGTGCCTTCTGAAGTTAAGCAGAAAAAAGAGGGTGCAACACTGACCTCTGTTGCCTCTGTGCAACCACAACAGGAGTCATGCTGCATTACACATGATCAACCAGCAGGCGGCAAGACCCAACGTCTCCTGGACTGTTCATATGAACAGTCAGCCAAATCTCTCTTTGCAAGTGTGCAGAATAAACAGGCCCAGAGGTATGAAATGTGAGTTTGTGCTACTGCGTTATATTGCTTGCAACATGTTTGCTGAATATGTGGAAATAGTGTTGAAAGAAGTACTCAGATATTTTACTAAAGTTCAAGTACAAATACAACATTCTAATAATACTCCTTTATTAAATTATTAGCAAATTATTAGTTCTCTTGTGACTAATGTATTATATATGTTATAATTTGATTCATACTGATGTAATAATGTGTTAAGGCAGGAAAGAAATAGAGCACATCGTCCAGTAATTGAAAGATTGATGGTTTGATCCCTGGCTCCTCCAGTCTGCATGTCAAAGTATCCTTCGGCAAGACACTGAACCCCAAAACTGCAGTTGTGAATGTTTGACTACTGAGCAGGTGGCACCTTGTGTGGCAGCCTGAACATGAATGTGTGTGTGAATGGATGAATGTGGCATGAAGTGTAAACGTAGGACAGAGTAGTATAAATACAACGTAGTGCAATACAGTAAGTGTAATATATTTCAGTATTGTCATTTTTCTTAAATGGATTTACAGACATTTATTTTGGATGGACTTCAGAGATAACAATATCCTCAGGAAGCTTAAGTCACACTGAATCTAAAACAAGTATCATGTCTGTGTGTTCAGATTTAACCCTTTTTGTGATGAAGATGGAAATACAGCATTATTCATCATCAATTGGCTCTTTTATAGGTTTTCTTCAGTATCAAATTAAGTCCGATGACAGTTGTCTGAACATCCATGGGTACACTGCAAAGAGGAGTTGCTAATAGATCATTCAGTAGACTTTAAATGATAAAAGTACACAAGTATCGTCAGACTGATGTAGCTTAAGTAGGAGCACAGAAGTGTTGTAACTAACATCTCCTTTAAATGACGAGCATGTTTCTTCATAGATAAGGATGTGGCACCCTCTAGTGGTCAAAAGATATGCTGCATGATGATTAAGAGTTTATATGCTGTTCATAAGGACTCCCAGTGAGCTCTACGAAGGCGGACATGGGCCAAAGTGCTACAATGGCCCAAACATTTCCATTAGGTGAGAAATGCTGCATCCTCAGAAACTATGCAAATTCAAAAACACACAAAAATCCAAAAGCAATACAACAACAGAAACATCCTACAAATACATAAACATGCTGCAGAAAGACAAAACAAAAACATTCACATCAAACATGTGACAAATACAAAAACAATGCAGAGTGAAAACAAACAAATAATGAAAACATGCAATGCATGATAAGTCCCCTTTAAAAAAGTTAAAAGAGTAATGAATAAATAAAAGAGTAATTAATGTCTCATTCCTGTCTTTTCTTATTTTCATTGTCGCAGCAAGGTCTGGTGTAGAGTTCTTTCTTAAAATTAGGGAAATAAAAGGGAAACAAAACTTAAACTTAAAACATGTCTTTTTCAAAGACATGTTTTAAGTCTAAGAAGGAACAGAAAACAGTGAAGGTATGCTGACACACCAATGACCATGCAGACTCATATAAAGTCAAATGACAGATTATGTAGATGTGTTACATTTTATTGATTTCCATTTTCTTCTCTTTCTTTAGATTTTTGATGGAGTAATGAAAATGAAAGGCGACTCCCTGAAACCTGTGAGAGGGAAGTCACTTCCCCTTGAAATTCAACCTCTGTGGTCATCTGAACAACTGTTGGCTGCTGCTATAAAGAAACTAAAAGATTTTAACCAGGACATTGAAGATCTTCCCCATGTTTTGCTGTACCCCAATGCTTAGGAGGTGACAAACATCCCAGGAACAGACACTCCTTTTACAAGGAGGCAACTGGAAAGGCCTACCTGAGAATTACATTGTACATTTGCAATGCTGAAGACTTTGCAAACAGTTCTGTGTTTCACATATTTTCTACTTTGTTATAAGCTCCACTCTGTATTATATTATATATTTAAATATCACAGTTTTTTCATCTACATCTGATGTTCTGTTCAAGATAAATTCCACCCATGATTCAGTACACTTCCTGCTTTGACTTGTGTGTCACCAAATGGTCTGGTATGACTGATGGCAGAAGTCACACTATTGAAATATCAGAAAAAACATCCAAATAGTTCATTCCTTTCAAACTAAACAGGAATTCCCACGTTAGGCTTGTAGTTCCAATGCAGCCTTGATTCTCACCACTTTGTTGGTTTGTTGTGCTATAGCGCATAGTTCTACAATGAGAGGGGAAATAACAGTGAACACTGTAATGTACAGTTACCACTTGATTTTACCATTTCACCAAATTTACATAGTGAGTTTCAATTTAAACATTTTTGATTGATAGAAATTGAAGATTTAAGCATTTAAAACAATATTTAATCACAGGTAAAACTGAGGAAATTAATGAAGTTTATCGTAATACCCATATCAATAATGACAATTTTTGTTTTTCAAAGGTTACAGTGGACACTCTTTCAAGTGAAGATGACAGTGTGGTCCATGTTATTTTACCATCTGCAGAGAGTTCACTTTCTGACACTGTGGTCAGTTGGCTCCTATCACAACATTTCTCCCAAAGTCAAGTGAATTGATCAATTTCCATCCAATCTAATCTGTCATATGTGTGTTTTTACAGGTGTGAGATGGCCGAGATGAAGTGAGCACTCCAACAATGGAGAACATTTTGCATAGGTAAAATACAACATGGTCAACATGATATTTTGTTTCCCAAGCAGCACAATGTATCCACAGTACAGCAGTTAATATTTTTTTCTTTGGGGTATTTACAGACCTTTCAGACACACACAACCAGCATCTGATCAAGTAAGAAGATTCTCAGTCTGCAGTGTTGAATGTATGAACATGAAATCATGAAATGCCTGTAAACAGTTTCATTAATTCACCAAGCCAACCTACACATGATGTGTACTTTTTTAGTTGCTAAGCCAATGGCACTGTCACTAGATTAACTGCAGTAATTTCTTCGGTGAAACTAGGATGGAGGACAAACTGAAGAGGTCCAGGAACAGGTCACATCCACCAAGGGTCAACAACTTTTATAGGTAAGCTGTTTTGACAGTTGCATCCTTTACAGATTTGCTGGACAGATTTTTGTAACTGTTGATAAAAAAAGATGTGGTTGGGGAAACATCTTTTTTTTTGTGATACTATCAATGTGAATTAAGTACAGTGTGAGTCAAGACAATAACAAAATATTGAAAATTATGCCCTATGTGTCAGAAATTAAAGCTCTGTACTACTTCATTCAAATAAACACAAGAAGTTTTTGCTCTAGAGAAAGGATCAGCACTCAGTGAACAGAGTTGGGTATAACGCGTTACAAAGTAATGCATTAGAGTACTTTGATTACTTTTTGCAGTAACGAGTAACCTAACGCGTTAGTTTGCTGTTTGAGTAATCAAATACGTAAATACATTTTCAAACAAGACATCAGTTACTTCTGTTACTTTTAGAACGCTGGTCCTTCAGCTCCGAAACAGCAACGGCTGTCGTTTGGTTCTAATAACGGAGATAATGTTAAACCTGTCAGCCTGAAAGAAGCCACGGAGCTTGTGGCTCGCTATGTGGTCGGAGAAATGCTGCCGTTACGGTGGAGTCTCAATAGGTGGAGTAGGACTCACTGACTATTTATTTACATATTTCAGACTCAGGACTTGCATTATGCCTGGTACACACTACACGCTGGTACTCACCTAGTCTTGCTCACCAGACCTCTCTCAAGAAAAGAAAGGTCTGGCTGGGCCGACTCTCACTGTGAGATTGGAGAAAAAAACGCCCCGGCTGCTTGTACTTCTTTCAACCAATCACAATCGTTCTTGGCGGTGCCACAGCAACGGTGCGCTTGCAAAAATATTGCTGGGGGGAAACAGGTTTTGGTGTAACACGCCCACAAAAGTATCACCTACAGGATGCGAACCATGACAGAAAAATGGCTACATCCCCGCAAGATCAAACACTGCAAAAGTTAGTTAAGGACATGTTGAAAACAGTTGAAAACTGCTACACAACCGGAGGTGGTAGGGCGGGACTTCAGCGGGTGGCTCGTTCCGCCCAATGAGAGGCTGATCTCTGCAGCGAACTTCCGCCCACTCAGACTAGTACTCACCAATTATCCCCTGTCGTCTTTCACAGCGTGTGTGATGTCATCGGGTTATTCTTGTCCTATTTTTATTTTATTTTATTTGAGTCAGAACTGTGTGTATTCATGTGCCAGCTGACATGTTGTTGTAGTCACCGAAAAGCGTCAGCAGATGGCAGGAGCTACATTTGAAGCGCCATACATAAACTGTCAAGCTAATGTATCTTGACAGTTGCTAATGACAGTAACGTTAACTCAGCGGGTTGACAAAGTGCCTCTGCTGTTTCACACCATCATTTCCCCCTTTTACTCTGTGTGGTAACATCCCTAGAGGAAACATTAAAAACGCTGGAGTGTTGTTGTCATACAGTTGTCTACGGCAGCAGATCGTTCTGTGTTTCTACTGGTCAAAGTGACGGCTGTGATGGGAGAATTGGATCTCAGTGAAGGGCAAGAGACAAAAAAATGTAGGCTTAGCGCCCTGTGGTCCATTGCCCAATAGGAAATGTAGAATATTCAAAAGTACTTTAAAAGTGCTTGAGTTACTTTTCTCAGGGAGTAACGTTGGAAGTACTTTTAAAGTAATTGAGTTACTTTACTCAGGGAGTAACGCAGTAAAGTAACTGGTTACTTTTTTTAGAAAGTAACGCAGTAACATACTTTGATTACTTTTAAAGTAACCCTTACCCAACACTGTCAGTGAATAACCTCCTAAGCCCTATGATAAGCTATTATGGAAAGGCTTAACTATACAGACCAGTGAGCAGTGATAACTAACACATCTTTGGGGTCATCTGGTGGGAACCTCCTTTCACCAGTGTTTTCGTCTAGTTGGTCCCACAACACCTCCAGGAGGCTAGACAGTAGCTGTGTTCAAAACCGTCCACTCACTCACTCACTATTCCCTATTTTGTGTTTACTATATAGTGCACTACATGGGGAACAACTGAACGAGATTTCGGACACTAACTG
Source organism: Epinephelus fuscoguttatus (assembly GCF_011397635.1). Taxonomy (NCBI): domain Eukaryota; kingdom Metazoa; phylum Chordata; class Actinopteri; order Perciformes; family Serranidae; genus Epinephelus; species Epinephelus fuscoguttatus. The sequence continues at coordinate 43,722,406 of NC_064752.1, forward strand.
AAGTTTTCTGAACGTCGTTGTGTCAGTAGCTGTGCCGCATACTCCTGTGACGCAAGTGGACGCGCCGCGCATCATGTAAACAAACCAGGCGCTTTGAGGATGATCGAACTGTATGGTGGTTGTACTTTTTGTCAGTAAACTGTTGAAATGTCAATGGTGTGGACGTTTGGTTTTGTCAGCTACAGTTGTGTGTCTGCATTGTGAGCTGTAATAGCCCACGATAGTGCACGAGCTACAAGCTACCTGGCTCTTGCGAGCTAAGTGGCTAGTGTTAGCTTGTGAGCCAACGTTACCAGCTAGCATCCTATTCATTTCTTTTCTTTTCTTTTTGTGTATTAAAATAATGATTCCGGTGACTGTTTGGATGCTCAGGCAAAGACGGAGGCGAAGGCAAACGTATCTTAGGCGTTTAAGGTGCCTTTTGTTGATTCGCCGACGTCAACTGGTAATTAGCCTAAAAAAAAAATCTAAGCTAACATGCTAGCTGATATAAGCAAACTATTGGCACAATTAATTTTCTTAACAGTAGTTATCATGGTCAATATTTTAATGGTATTGTGACCACTGAATGAAATGGAAATGTCCTCGATTTTTATTTCATTCATCTAGTCACCTTAACTCAAAAGTATAACAGTACTATAATGTATATCTTACATTACCTTTGTATTTATAGTTGACACATCATGGATAGAAGTTATTCCCTGTTTTGCTGAGTACCCACTAGGCAATTACCCCCTGTGAAATACGATCCTGGCAATAATGTTTTCTTGAAACTTTGATTAAACTCTTACATATTAACTTATATTAGTTTCAATGATTGACTGGATAATTATTAAGTAACCAGTTATTATATTAATCGCCTACTTTGGGTTATCATTTTGATTCATCAGTTTGAATACTTCTGATTCTGATTCCAGCTTGTTACATGAGTGTTTTATGGTTTCTTATGCTCTCTGACAGGGAAATAAGTATCTTTGGGTTGTGAGTAAAACTAAACATTTGAGGATGTCCGCTTCTTTGTTTTGTTTTGCAACTTTTTAAAACAAATAATGGAAAATACCTGTTGTAGCCCTAATATGTAAGAAATATAAAGCAAACAGTCATAAAATCATCCTAATATGTCACAGAAACTAAGGAATAATGTTCATATAACATACTGATCTCACCAACAACAATAATAAAGCCAGAATATTCGCATTGTATGAATTCTACAAATATTTTATTAATTAAAAACAAGAAATATAAATTTGCCAAAGGCTTCATTAGGAGGCAGGAATCAGGAAAACAGTCTTCCCCGTCAAGGGAATCCTTCTGGAAGGAGCTGGAGATGACAGCAACTGCAAAACACAACACAATACATTATTGCGACAAGAACAGAAACAGAAAATCACATGTCTATCCTTAACACTTATGGCTTGCCTTGCACTAATTGGATATCAATAGTGGGGTTAGTATAAGAGAAACATTGATGTGGCAGGCAGTGTATCCTAAGACTTTGATCAGATTCAAATGAAATTTGCAAATTGTGAAATATATCTTGAGGATGAAAAATTATGCATAACCATGTGTATAAGTTGAACAGTGCGGCTGCAATTAAAGAAGACCTTAAATCCTCCCACACACTACACATCACTGGTTCTGGTCCTCACCCTGCCAAGCCTTTTGTTGTGTTGGAGCTGTCTCCAGTGGTTGTAAGGGGGAGAAGGGCTTCTCCTTTCAGAGCTGTGTCTGTGTGTTTTTAACAACAAAAAAAGAGAAATGGTTTTAAATGTCTTCCTGACTGAAATAACATCATACTCAACCAGTGCAAATTTAATAAGTTACCAAAATAATATTTAACATTAAAATGATGTTCATTTTTAGCTGGAACCCCAGACCTACTGCCGCCTTAATGCCACCATGCCAGTCCTTCGCCTTTACTTGGACGAGGAGGCAGACCCAAAGCCAGACTACCGTCTGACCAGAGCTTCTCTGGAGCACCTGATGGCAGTCACCAGTAGCCAGCAGGACCATGGATGGGGCCACTATCTTGAGATGCTAGTATTTGTGTTTTGGCTTGCCAGTGCCACCTCTTACCGTGTTGTGTCACGGAGCTTTGACATACCCCGTACAGCAGTCCATGATATGGTCCACAAAGTCTCCAAAAAGCTGCTCAAGATTAAAAATCAGGTAAATCGTTTCCCATTTGCCGCTGAGCTGGAGGACATAGGAAACGGATTTGCTCGTCTTGCAGGGTCCCCTGCATTCTCCAAGGTAGTGGGCAGTATCAGTGGTTACCACATTAGAGTAAAACCCATGTCTGTCGATTCTAAGTGTTACACCAATCGGAAACTGTTTCCATCAGTCCAATTACAGGCAGTCTGTGACCATCAGGGCAAGTACATGGCCATTTTCACCGGCTACCCAGGATCTGTCCATGACTCAAGGGTATTGAAAAACAGCCCAATATACACCAGGCAGCTGTATCCACCCCAAGGTTTTTATATCTTTGGGGATGGTGGGTACCCTTGTCTCTCTGCCCCCATCACCCTTATCACTCCCTACAAGGAGCCAGTCCTCCTGGCAACAGCCCGATGGTTCAATCATCACCACACCAAGGCAAGGTCCATCATCGAGTGCTCGTTTGGCAGCATGAAAACTCGCTGGCGAGCGATTTTCTTGAAGGCACTGCAGATAAAACCAACCTTCTCACCAGATGTCATCGCCTGTCGCACCATACTCCACAACATTTGCCTGTCAAACGGTGACATTATGGAGCCAGCAGAGGAGGTCCTCAGGCCTGATGATAATGTGGATGAGCCACATCACCACCTGGATCAGCAAAGTGGGGAGCACATCAGGGAACGCTTGGCAGCAGCTGTCTCTGCTCCTGATAGTCCAGTGGCAGCTCTGGAGGACCATGATAACTACTGAAAATGGAAAAGATATTCTCGCCACCAGACAATCAGAGATCTCCGCCTTCTGATAGTCTGGGGACACTCCTTTCTAAAGTGTGTTTAACACACCGGTGAAAACGGCCGGCAACAAAGCAACGCCTCTTGCATTTTTGAAAAGGACACGCCTTCTCAGAAATGTGCACTCCTCCTTTTCTCGTCCGCAAGGAAACAAACACACAGAGAGCATGAAAATAGATGCCGAGAGATTTAACTCCGTTTTATCAAACGTGTGCTCATCCGTGAAGAAAATATTTTTTCCAGCGGATGTCTTAGTTACAACATTATTGAGCTAACTGGAGTAGTTTCATGTCGTATCCGACAACGGGAGGCTTTTAATAGATGACGTCCTGATGTTGGCTTTGCTGCTAGTGTTAGCTGTCCCTGTCAGCTGCAGTCACTGATGCTTTCTAGACATCGTGATTTCCCAAAACTGAATAAATACCACACACAGCAACACAAAACTGCTTTGCTAGCTCAATCATGTTGTAACTAAGATATCTGCTGGAAAAGATATTTTTTTCACGGACCGTTTAATGAGTTATTACCTATTACAGACACTGCTAACGGCTAACAGGGCTAACAGCTAATGGTTAGCCCAGCTAAACGTGCACACAGAAATAGTAATGTTTCTTCAGTCATTGTGTTTATAGACTTTACAAACATCGGATTAGTCCAAACGGTGATACAGTGATGTGAAAAATGTGACATATAGGCTATATATATAGCTAAAAGCTCTGCTGGTTTTCTACCCGGAAGTATTTGTAAACGACAAGGCGATTCCCTCTATAGTCCGGCCAGACAGATGGGTCATGGCCTTGTAAAAGATTATGTTTGTTTCTTTTAGTTGGTGAGAATGTGTCGCCGCAAACGCGACAAACACCCACTAACTTTGACGGTGTTTTCTGCGAGCACGGCTGAGCCATTTTGTACCGCTACACGTGTTTCTAGTGGGACTATGTTTACAAGCACAAGAGTTCAGCGAGCCACCGAAGGACCACCCTGCAGATTTACTATTGGTTCTGCAACGTAGGGAGTTTTTTAAACTCTGAAATTGTATCCGCCCATCTAAACACAAAATCAGGGAGAAAGTCATCAGTCTTTAGTTAAGCAAAGCGTCTAAAGACTGACTTGTGAGTCTAGGAAAAGACAGTTTGTAAATAGTGTTATTTTAGGTGAGGTGAGGTTTCAGGAGTGGTTCGTTAGGGTATTTATTATTATTTATTATTCATTTACTACTTTATTTGTTTGTTTCTTGTAATTTCTTGTGAAATCAAATCAAATAATTAGATTATAAGCTTAATTTATTCATTTTTTATTTATTTGTTTGTTGTTATTGTGAAATGAAATCAAATAATTGTTATTGTTAAACATTGTTGTAGTTATTTATTTATGTTGCTACCATTGTTTGTTTCCATGACTGTCATAGTGGGCATATTGTTTGAATTGAAGTTGCAATTAAAGGTACTTAAAGTAATATAGCTTTATAACTATAGTTATCTATTATTGTTGTTGTTTTTATTATGATAATGATAGAGTAGGGCTGGGCAATATAGACCAAAAATCCAAAATCTAAGACGATATCTAGTCTCATATCACGATATCGATATAATAACAATGAATTGCCCAGACCTATGATAGAGCTTTGGTTACATTTTGAAATCCATAAGTCAAAACAGGGAGTTTGGCTGGCACCCCTTATAATCACCTTGACTTTATTTTTTTCTTGAAATATACACAGAAACCTCTTACCTACTCTAAAAAACATTTATTTAACTTTTCACATTTTATCTACAATTTTCTCAAGAAGAGACAGCAACCTCTCCTCCCTCTCTTCCTCCCTTCTGGCCCTCTCCTCTGCCCTCGCACTTTCTGCCTCCAGAAATTCAGGGACGGGGTCAGTCCTCTGCCTCTTGGCTGGCCCTGGCCCTGTCTCCCCCGTGCTGCTCTCTCCTCCTGCTGCAGGCTCAGGGGACGCTCTATGGGCATCAGGGGGAGACACTGCAGCAGCCCTGGAATTTTCCCCCCAGGCAACAAGGACAGGAGGCTGAATAGACGGCCTCCCCCCAAGTGCCTCATCCATAAGGGGGTACCATTTCCAGAACGCCACAGTGTCTTTCCCCAACTCTGTCCCCTGGCCAGTTGGGGGCTTCTTGAGTTCCTTAAAATTATGGAGGAACAGACTTGTCATATATTGATATAATAAGGCAAATTTATTGTCACTATTGACTAAATGTATTGTTTCTTACAAAGAGCTGAGACAAATATACCTTATAAGTTTTTTTTTTAAGGTTTTCCCACTTCTTGCCAGCCCTGGCTGGGGTTATGACCCCCTCTCGCCCCATTTCTTTAAGGACAACCCTAATACAAGCAGAGTATTATGGGGTGCCGTTTGTAAAGTGTCTCACACTGAAAATAACATCAACATTTTGCCACATTTAGCTTCAAACAATGTTTAAAAAAGTATTGTGATTTTTTTAACGTCACCTTTTACCACATTTACAGCAATATTTGTTAACTTAGAAATATATTAAATAGTTAAATCTAAATATTAAATGTGGCACCTAAATGTTAAATGTTAAATCTAAATATTAAATCTAAATGCTAAATCTAAATCTAAATATTAAATCTAAATCTAAATGCTAAATCTAAATATAAATATAAATGTTAAATCTAAATATTAAATCTAAATCTAAATCTAAATGTTAAATCTAAATGTTCTGGGTGAAACTAAATATTTAGCTAATATGCAAATTCACACTGCCGGTCACCGGAAGTACCAAAATAAAAGCTTGAGATGGTCAGACTGTTTATAGAATCAAATAATGAATTAAAACCAACTTATCAGGGGAAATGGACACTTGAACATACATTAGCGTGATAATAACTACCTAAAATAACAAGAAACGTGTTTGGAGAAATTTTATTTGATGTGTACTTTGAGCTGTTAGTGTCCCTTCGGAGGGAATCACCTTGTTGTTTACAAATACTTCCGGGTAGAAGACCAGCGGAGTTTAGCAACATATATATATGCACATCTCACGTTTTTCACGTCACTGTATCACCGTTTAGACTAATCTGGTGTTTGTAAAGCCTATAAACACTATGACTGAACAAACATTACTATCACGGTCTGAAATTAATAACATGGTTATCGTAGATTAGCGAGGCTAACTGTTAGCTGTTAGCCCCGTTAGCGGTGTCTGTAATGACTCACTAACTCTAAACCTATGCTCTAAACGGTCCGTGAAGAAAATATTTTTTCCAGCGGATGTCGGATGTTACAACATGATTGAGCTAACTGGAGTAGTTTCATGTCGTATCCGACAATGGGAGACATTTAACAGATGACGTCCTGATAGCTTTGCTGCTGCTGCAGCCACTGGTGCTTTCTAGACATCGTGATTTCCCAAAACTGAATAAATACCACACATCGCAACACAAAACTGCTTTGCTAGCTCAATCATGTTGTAACTAAGACATCCGCTGGAAAAAAATAGAGTTAATGAGTCATTACAGACACTGCAAACGGGGCTAAGAACTGACGGTTGTTAGCTTAGCTTAGGTTGTTAATCCCTCCGAAGGGACACTAACAACTCAAAGTACACGTCAAATAAAATTTCTCCAAACACGTTTCTTGTTATTTTAGGTAGTTATTATCACGCTAATGTATGTTCAAGTGTCCATTTCCCCCGATAAGTTGGTTTTAATTCATTATTTGATTCTATAAACAGTCTGACCATCTCAAGCTTTTATTTTGGTACTTCCGGTGACCGGCAGTGTGAATTTGCATATTAGCTAAATATTTAGCTTCACCCAAAACATTTAGATTTAACATTTAGATTTAGATTTAATATTTAGATTTAACATTTATATTTATATTTAGATTTAGCATTTAGATTTAGATTTAATATTTAGATTTAGATTTAGCATTTAGATTTAGATTTAATATTTAGATTTAACATTTAGATTTAGATTTAGCATTTAGATTTAGATTTAATATTTAGATTTAACATTTAACATTTAGGTGCCACATTTAATATTTAGATTTAACTATTTAATATATTTCTAAGTTAACAAATATTGCTGTAAATGTGGTAAAAGGTGACGTTAAAAAAATCACAATACTTTTTTAAACATTGTTTGAAGCTAAATGTGGCAAAATGTTGATGTTATTTTCAGCGTGAGACACTTTACAAACGGCACCCCATAGAGTATTACTTACATTTACATTACTTACTGCAGCTTACTAGTGAACTAGATTTGTAACTTATTGTTAGGATAATCTGTAGCTATTGTTTTTATATTTGTCTGCTGTTGCTTTTGCTTTATGTTTGCTTTTTAAATGCATTTTCTGCACTGTTTTAACTATTTATTGTCTTGCTTTTAGCTTTTGTTTTTAATGATCTCAAACTGTTCCTTCTAATGTTTTATTTTAATGTATTTCTCTTGTAAAGCACATTGAATTGCCTTGTGTATGAATGGTGCTATATAAATAAAATTGCCTTGCCTTGCCTTGCATTTGCATTCTTGAAAATAACTGTTAAATATACATTAATATTATGAAGCTTGATATTATATTACATTATTCAATAAGTCTAGCCTCATGACTGTTAGATTCTCCTATGAATTGTTAAGATTTACAGATTATGATGCACTGATTTACACAGGTAATTTGAGTTTAGGACTGACAATTACTTGACACAAGAATAAAATTAAGTGAGGAACAAAACAATGCTATCACTCAAAGATGTTTGCTTACTCCCATCCATGAAGTGCCGCATTTCACCGTCCTGAAAAGATGGCATTGTGCTTCACTCTCAGTTTTATGAGAGTTTCTACATCCTCATCAGTCCCTTGGAAAAAGTAAGAGAGGAGCAGTTATTTTATAACTAATCTGCAATTGGGAAAATAACACAATCAGATCAGATGTGAGTGAAGTGTCTCCTCATAACGTTGCGTTAGAAATCTAAACAAACTCATTACTCAGATGTGAACTTTTGTGAACACTTTTCTTTATCCCAAGGCATTTTCCTCACATCGCCAACCTTACAGTTGAGATAGTACATTTGTGTCTGAGTTTTTAATGGTAGCATTAGCTAAGAGATACAAATACAGGACACGGGATACTTCTCTGCTAAGAAATAGTAGCCAATTCCGTCGATTTATTGTTGAATTGTTGAAAGACATATAAAGCTACACTACTAACATGTTAAACACATAAAATGTTGATACTTCAACGTTTCTTACATTTATAAACGAACGCTGTGCCTTTTTCTGCCATCTTTGCAGTTGTTCTTCTTCTTCTCCTCTGGCAAAAGACGACCGCATTGCACTGTGGTATATGGGAGTAAAATGTAGTGTACATCGTTTGTTCACTCACATTTGCTGTGCATTGTGGGTATTTTATAGTCCACTATATAGTGAATGAAATTAACCGCGGAGAATTCGAACAACACTACAAAATGGCGAACACACTATATAGTGCGCTATATCCGTGATAGGGAGCTATTTCAAACACAGCTACTGATCTCTGGCGTCCCAGAGACACTCCTCTAATGCCAGGTCTCACTGCTCCCTGCACCAACCCAACAACCTCCTTTACCTTACTTACACATGGCTTTCTCAGCCCAAACAGCACTGCCACCTTCAACCAAACCCAGGCTCTGTACATGCGAGCTCCAGGTAGAAGCAGTGCTGATACTACCTTTCCTAGCACGTTCACCATACTCTATTTCACACACTACATAGCATAACTCCAATATAAGCTGAAGTTAAAGGAGATAAATAAACTCACAGGATGGAGGGGTCTAGCTGCAGACCTCCAGCATGAGGCTGCTTCTAGGGCAGGCTCCTCTCTCAGGCTGCCTCCAGCGTCAGGCCCGGAAATAACAAACTTTTTGTGCGCCTCCAAAAGGACTCCGGCATTTTCGTCAGTTGCTTACAAGTGAAGGACGTTTGCTATTTGACTGCCGCCGTGCCAGACTTTTGCCAGTTGACTACCACCGTGACAGTAAGTGACAATGACAATTTATATATCCCAAAAAACAAATGCACAGGTTGCATATGTTTGCCGTTTTACCAGCCGCTCTAAGCACGTAAATTACCGAATGTTACATATGTTACGCTAACGGTGGCTAGCGGTTGACTACGACGCTCAGGTTATTTGTTGTCTAAATGAACATAAAACGTTTTGCTACCGTTCACTCGGTTTATACTTTTACTAATTGTAATATATACTGTGAACATAACATTACTTTTTGCTGTGTTATATAGATGCATCACACAATTATTTAAACAAGTGCAGGGCATATAATGGAATGCTGCACAGCTTGTCAGTGGAAGTGTCTGCATGTTTCCCTGTTTTATACTCAGGTTATTCTAACAAAAAGCTCCTTTTGAAATGTCCTTTTGATACTTTCTACGTGCTGTTATTTTTACGTGAATAATAGAGTTCATAGCACTGATTGTACAGCAGTTTTGCTATAGGAAGACTACCTTTTTTCTCTCTCTGTCTTCTCCATAGGACAAAGTTGGGGCCAGGGTAATTTATGAATGTAAAAAGGCAGCAGAGTGGGTTGAAACAAACCAGCACTTGTTTTCAGACAAGGTGGAGTTGCCCAGTGTAATCACAGTGGGAGAAGAGGAACTGGCAGAGGCTGTGCAGCAGTATGACAGACTCAGGGTTGAAGATCAAAGTTCCATGGTTGATGACATGGAGAAAGACGCAATCCTGGAGCCATTTAAATTCACGTTCTACAAAATGGAAGACATGTGGATTGTTTGTGAGGAGACTGCTGACAAACAAGGGTACTTGGCATACACCGATTGTGACATTGAGGACTAATGATGTTCAATAAAAGGCAGAATAAACAGAATGAAAATTTCTCATTTTCTGTATTTTCATATTTTTTTTTAAATCATGTACCTAATGATTTATTTTCATTATACCATGAAGAACACAAGTAAGTTAGTGCATTTTAAGAAAATGAATACACTTTGAAGTCCTCTCCTCCACACATGCTGACATTTTTAAATTTAAGCATGGCTGAAAATCTGATTGGCGTCTATGTCTTCTAAAGATCTTAAGGTGTAAAGTATATCATATAAAAGACAATGGTGGAATCATTTAATGTAATAGTAGACAAAATAATGTATTTCACTTAAATAAATATTATACATGAGATGTTGAGGCTATGGAAAAAAAGCTTAGATTAATTATGCTGCTATGTCGATTGATGGTTTCATGTAACTTCTCTTTAAAGGAGCTGCAGGTTCACAGTGTAAGCAGATGCATGAGCTTCCTTTGTCATGGAATATATTTTCCACATTAAGTTCAGATCTTTGCAGTAAATTAACGTTAAACTATTATGAAAGGTGGTGTTGTTTTTTGACCGGAAGAGAGGCTCCAACTGTCCCGTCGACAAGTGTTATGTTTTTCTATGAACTTAGCTACAGCTATATGGGCGGAGTTTATAACCCATTTTGACAGTTGACGTTATGCAATAATGTTGCTGGCAGACTTACACCCATGTTAAATGCCACGTTATAAAGAATAGGCAAACAAAAACATCAACATGTATATCTAAGAAATTACATACACATGCATGTACATTTAAGAAACTAATGGTTTCGCGTTACAGTGTTGTTTAATTGATTATAATTCAGCGACAAAGCTGCTTCCACTAAAAGTGTCTACGTGATTTTGTTTTGAAGTTTCTTGCGTGCACTTCCTGTCCTGAGCGTCCTGACACTGGAGGCGGCCTGAGAGCAGCCTGCAGTGGAAGCGGCCTCACGCTGGAGGTCTGCAGCCAGACTCTTTTGTGACAGGACCAGCAAACACATTCACCTTGTAGCATGGTCTCAAACAAAAGGGATTCAAATAGGCCACTCCTACACTTAAATAACCTTCCTCTTCCTGGATTTTCTCCTGAGAGGACTGATTGGTGGATTTCTCCACCTGCTGGCCCTGAACTGACATTATTTCTACGCTTCCAGATCCATTGGCTACACCTGACTGCTTCATCTGACGTTTCCTTCACTGTCTTCCTCAACCTCTGTCCCCGCACTCCGAGTTCCCCCAGGAGCGAGACAGCTGATCTTGCTTTAAATCCCCTACACCCCACTTCCACTGGACAAATCCTAGTTTTCCATCCTCGCTGCTCAGCTTCTGCTCCTAAGTCTGCATAGCTAAGCTTTTTTCTTTCATAGGCTTCTTCCACTGAGTCTTCCCAAGGAACTGTCAGCTCAATGAAATAAACTATACGTTGACTCACTGACCACAACATTATGTCAGGCCTCTGCCTGGTACAAACTATTTCCTGGGGAACAACAAGCTTTCCCCCTAAATCTACTTGCATTTCCCAATCACAAGCACCTTCTAGGTGGCCACACCCTTGCCTTCTTACTAACTTATCCCTTCTGTTTTTCTCCCCCCTCACGGACAACCTTTCAGTTCTCTCCACAACAGATATTGGTATTTCATAAATTGACAATGGCCACATTAACCTAAGATATAGCCCAAATTGCAAACACCGCAACTTCAACTTTCCTGGAAGTTCTGATTTATCTATTCTATCCAATCCTTCTGCCACATCTTTCCTAAATTTCACCACCTGTTCCTCATCATTCAACTCCATAATGTACCACCTACCTAAGCTCTTTACTGACTTTTCCCTAATTGTTGGGATTTCCTCATCCTCATCCTCTTTGACAAACTTCGTATGACTTAACTTCCCTTTATGTATTGAGATGCTCCTAGACTTACTAGGCTTGATCTTCATGCTGGCCCATTTGAGGTTCTTATTTACCTTCTCTAGTAGCCTCTTTGTACATGGCATTGTTGTGGTCACCAGTGTCATGTCACTATTAGCTGTTTCCACAAAAAATTTAAGGATATCAGGTACACTTTTATAAACCCGGCAGGGGACTCCATTACGCCCTGGGGCCGAATAAGCCTTTGCATGCCTGACCACCTCCTGAACTTCCTTCCACCTAGGTGCCCTGACATCCATCTCATGCTCTATCCCTGATAATGGAGGGATATCGGGTGGGAAACCTATTATCCTATTCTTCTCTAAATCTGAATATGTATTTCTCAAATATTCTTCAACCTCTAGCCGTTCTGCTTTGAGCTGCCCTCCCTCTTCCTGGCTGAACAATCCTTTAACAAACTTAAAATGGTCCCTGAAAAAAACCTGTCATTACATATTCCTTCTTCCTCCTCTTTTTCCTGAGATGCTCTGCCCTTCTAAGAACTGCTAGTCTGCTTCTCAACTCCTCTTGAAACACATTAATTCCCTCCTTTTCTTCTTCTGTAGCCTTTTTCCACTGCTTTAACAGTCTCCTTTCCTTAACTAACTTCTCTATTTCTCTTTGCTACCTACTATTACTAATATATACTACTAATGCTACCGTTTTTTTTTTTTTTTTTTGGGTGTCCACCTTGTATAGCTCCCAGTCACAATTGTTACAGCATTTTTACACATTTCCAAATGACAGCCCCAACTTACACCATTGGTGAAGACAAGGAAAAACTCCCACAAACATTTTGGAATGTTTAATCAATATTTCTTGCAACTTTGTCAAATGTTTATGAGCAGTGTGCAGTAATATGCCAAACCTGCTAGTATTGTCTGTTTTAAACTTTTTTTTTTCAAAGAAACAGGAAGAAGACTGACATTTTTATCCATAGTCCTTGAAAAGGTTGTTCTTTGTCAACTGCTCTCCCATTTGAACCATAACATCCATGCCATTTTCCACATCTGCCACATTTGGTTTGCCAAATGGACAACGAGACTGTTTAACAGGTCTGATGGTATGTGTGTTCCATTTTCCCTTCATTCATCAAGGTCCCCCTGCAGCACGCCCATGAACACAAACTGCACTAGGCATGTGTGTTCATGACTGCCACTGAAGAGATGTCTCTCCCTCAGATCATTCATCAGGTCCATCCAGAATTGAGACCTGTACACAGACTCAAGTTAGAGCTGTAGATTGTTTTAGGTGATGCGTTTCCATGTAATAGCATTCAAAATTAACAATTCAGTGATCATCATTAAACAACAGTAAACCTGCAGTGCCACAAAAAGTATATCCTGAATAAACGAGGTCCATCTGTGCTCTCTCTGGGGGGGATAACACAAACTCCCTGCCGGAGAGACGAAGGAGGCGTCTCGGAGGACACCATTCCTCCCGCAAAACCTGAACAGCTGACAGACACCAGAAACACCATTAAACAAAACTTACATTTATCATGCAGATATTACAGTTGAAAACTGCAGAAAAACCCAGAGATCAGGGACAGAAACAATGCAAATTTCGTGCCACTTGCACTTCCACCACCACCACTCACACTCAACTGGAACTGGAAAGGAGAGGAGAGCAAAGGAGAGGAGAGGAAAGGAGGAATATTAAATATGAGAAACAAGGGGTGTACGAAAGGTGAGCACAAGCTAGCCAGGAGTCAAACCCAGAATTTTCTGATCCATAATCAGACGTGTTATCCATTGTGCCACTAGCTACATATACAAGGATCCTTGGGAGCCACTTGCTCATGAAAGCATTGCAGGCAAACAACTGTGGTCTTGTACTTTGTAGAACAGTGTAGAGATCACTGGTCAAGGTATGTTCTGTTGCAGGAATTTAAGTTTGAGCTGTTCAGATTCAAACTATGTAAAATAAAGCAGAGGATGAAGTTAAAGCAACAACAGATACAATCACAGCCACTTGGCTGACCAAATGCCTCATTGTTTCAATAGCATATTTGGAACTCTGAATATCAAATCTGCTGCTGCTTTATTGGTATGGCTTCCTACATCACGTCTCACAAATGACAGTTCCATGGATGGTTTTCTAGCACTGCCAATTCTGTTCTTCAGTGAAAAACTTTGTTTTTTAAAGAAATATGATTAACAAGTAACTCTAGAAAAAAAGCAGAGGCTTCATGGCAACCGTGATTGACTGAAATTATAGGGTTTGTGACCTTTGTTTTAAGGCAGTTTGTTTTATTATTTTTTATTATCATGTTCAAGCAAAACTCACAAAGCTCTCAGGAAAAAAACTGACTACTTTTTTTCTGTAAGTCTTATATATTGTCTACACCATAAAGCAGAAGTTAACCTTTACTTATCATCTTCTCTATAGAGACTACATTCTTGATGTTGGTGTATTACTATAATATTGGTGTCTAACCTATTCCAGTACATTATTAATCAGTTTTAGAGTGTTTTAACTAAACAGGACAACATATTATGACTACTTTATGTTTTTACATTTTATTTTCACTCTGTGTTCATGGTAGGTGTAAATGATGTAAAGAAATGACTATATGTCTGAGGGAAGTTGTAATTTTATGTGTGTAAAGCTTTAGATATCAAAGTTACTTACATTTAGAAGAACTAGATGCAGGACTTTGTGTCTGGAAATAAAGCTTGTATATTAATGATCCGTTCCCATGAATATTGTGTTCACGACACTGTGGAAGTAAAAAGTGGTTTATTTGTAGCATCCTTCTCCCTCTGCCTCTGGCTGAGGACAGCAGTACCAATATCAGTAGTATCTCTTATCTAGCAGCCAATGCAGGAGTAACAGAGAGGATACATGAAGAGAGGTGGAACATATGGCCATCCTTCCTTTATCATCCAGCACCGTTTCTCTCTCCCCTCCTCGTGGCTAAGAAATGACCAGAGGCAATGATTTTTGATATCTGGTAAACTGAGGCAAGAGTACGATGTTGCTTTGGATACTAGCCCTTGTTGCTGTTTCCACCCTGTCTGTCTATTACAGCACTGTTGTCCTCCATTATTTTGCTGGCACTGAGTGTACTGTCCAGTGCACTTTGGACAAATTATACCAATTTCAACTTGACGGGGACCTGGGCATACTGAAGCTGAAATGCATTAGCTGAAAAGAGACAGTTTAATGCAATATCTGTGTCTCTGGCAGTGGTGATGCAGTGAGCAAATCATATCAGCAGAGTAATGAACTACAAAAAACAATTACAGTGTGTTTCTGTTAAGAGGTAAACTGGAGATTAAAGAAGTGGACATAAAGTGAAGAGTAATCCCTTTGCAGGTGTCATGCTATTATTTATTGCTTCATATTATTTAATGCTGATAGCAACATCAGAGGGAGATAGCTGCAGATTGGTTTCATCAGATAGCATTCATCCCAGAGCCCCACTGCACTATACAAACACACTTGCTGAGGAATAACAGCCGCCGGTGTCACTGGGAAAATGGGAAGCGTTAGGTTATTAAGATGGTAAGTGCTGATATGAGAGAAGAAATCTGTCAGGACATGTCATTATGTGTCTGTGTTTGCTTAGCAGTCCTGCCTGATTTTGCACCTCAATGGACTTGAAGATTTCTACCCTCCCTCACTCACTGACTGGAGGATATGCAGCATCTGCTTGTCTACACTTCTTTACATGTAAAAATGAATACTTGTAGCCATAATATCTAAACAGTCTATTACACAGATGGATTGTAACTCCATTTATGGACATGTTTATATCCTATTAGGGGACATGCAAGCCATATTTTATTTTATGCCTGCCGCATACCTCCTTTTACATATTGTCACCTCTAGACCAATTTATTTCTATTACATACTATGACACTAATAATACAACATATTAATATTCATTCATTAGGCATTGTTGAAACCCAAGTTACAGAGTGCTTAACAACAAACTAAAATCTAAGCTTTATAAATGCATTTGGTTTTATGATGGAGCAGATAAAACCAAAAGCTTGGTGCACTGTCCAGATGGAGAGCAGGCAACTTAGAGCCAAATATTACCAACACTGCACAAAGGCTTGAGCTGTTTACAGCTGTTTCAAATGATTAACTTGGGACGACACAAGGGCCACTTTCAGTCCTGAAAATAGTTGAATGTAAAGGGGAGAGGTAAAAAGTCACTCATTGAGAAACGCGGCAGATATGGATCAAAAACCTTCGTCTTCAGTCAGGCGGAGCAGCATCAACTAATGTCAGATGTTAAAGCCTTGTGTAAAACATGCCTCAAGCTGTATGCAATTAATGTGCCTTGATAGCTTCTACAGATTTTTAGCTACGACCCAGATTTTTAACAGCATTAAACCAGACCTCTGGGAACGGCTGACCTAGTACAGGGATGGCAACCTTTACAATCCAAAAAGCCATTTTTAAACAAAATTTAAAAGCATAAAAAAAATCAGTCTGAAGTCACAAAACACATTTGAGCCTCATAATGAAGGTAAATTAGCCTATTTACATTTTCAATAGGTCCAAATTTTTCACCACAAGGTGGCTCCTCTGCAGGGCACTATTTATGATTATTTAGACATTTAAATGTGCAACGTTAGCAGTGAAAGCAAACAAATCTGTCCATGCACTATGTAATTCTCTATTTTCCTCCAAGACTTTTTCTTTCTTTTTGAACTCAAAGCTGACCTGGCTAGTTAGGGCAGCTGTGTCTCGGTAGGCAGAGCTATCATCCACTGGTTCAGTCCCGAGCACCTGCAGTTAACATGCCTTAGTGTCCTTGGGTTAGATAATGAACAAAAAAATTGCTCCTGATTGCTGCGTGAGAATGATGAGCAGGTGGCACTTTGTATGGTAGCCTTAAGGCCCATTTATTCTCAACGTTAAATACAGATCCGGATACGGGCAGAGCCTTTTGTCTGTGCTCCGCGTTCATTTCATCCGTATTTCTACACGTTTCCATAAAGCTTACGGATACGGGCCAAACGGAGCAGTACCACCGGGAACCGTGGGGGCAGTGTTGCTGTCACTACCCGATACGTAGCTCTAGTGAGACACGAAGAAGAAATAACAATGGCTCTCAGTTGCGGAACCCAGCTTTAAACTTACTGCCAAAGCTTTCTGGCTGACTCCTGTAGCAAGAAAGCGCAGGGTGACAGCTAGTCGCTCTGCCTCGCGCTGTGCGACTTGTCATGCTGGATGTGTTCACAAAACTGAGGCTGGCCATCTTCATCCACCACCACAGCAATGGTAGGGGCAATGGGCTCAAAAAACCCATGGAACACAGCCTCTCCGTCATGGAAAACGTTCCTCTTGTGGGCCTCCATGTCACAGGTTGCACAGAGGAACTCCATGTCCAGTGGTACACAGTCCAGGCACCTAATAACAGATTCTGCAGCACAGCATCTGTGGCACTTCTGGGTGACAATTCTCTCAGCCACTGCTTTTTGCATCAAAAAGCAGTGGCCTAGCAATTTTCATTCTCACCTTTGTGAGAAGCTGCCTTTGTGCCCAAGCAGAAACTGTTCTGTCTGTTGCCTCTGGAACCTGGACTGCAGTTAGAGTGTCCCTTAACTCTTGGAGACGTGTTTCTAAAAAATGAAACAGCTGTTAATCCACCAAAAAAAACACAAGGAATGTATGGTGGATAGTAAGTATATTGAAGCACTTCTGAGTTGGAAAATACATGCTCTAGTAATAGAAACATGCTATAACTCATGAACTGCATCAATATCAATATTAGCAAGTGATACTTCTACCAAATATACATTAACTTGTCATGAGACAGTCAATACTCACGATAACATTTGCAAGTATAGTTCTGTTTTACTGTAAGTCTGTAGTGAAATTGACCAAATCTACTGCTTAATTATGATTAACTGAATGAGTAAATAAATGGAGGAGTGGGAAAACTACAGTGAAAGTCAACTGTTGTAACAATCAATACACTCACCAAGACTTGTCAACTCTTGATCTTCTATCTGAAGATCTTCCGCATGCACAGGATCCCTTCTTCTGGCTCGTGAAGCTGCAGAGAGTGTTTCTTGCTTAACCTTTTAATCAATCTAATCAGGCTGTTAAAATATCTTCTGTTTTAGTGTGAAAAAGTTTAACAAACATTGCAACAACCTTTTGTGAAAGTGCTACCCTCAACTCACTTTATCATACTGGTACCCACCAAAATAATATTTAATTAATTATATTATTCTTAGACTATAGTAATCCTGGTATAGTAAAGAACAAACCTGATATGGTGCTTTGTGTTTCCCAACGTTTCTCATGTCCGCTTGTGACCACTGGTTTAGTGAGGGATCTCTTCCTGCTTTTCCTCTTTTTCCTTTGAGGAAAGGCAGGGTTTTCCATGCTCATGGCAGCCTATATGTTTGCAGAGTTGTAAGATACACAGCAATAATGTAACAGCAGCACTTATGATTAAACATTATTCAACAGTTCCATAAAAGGTTCTAATTGACCCTTTACATTACATCAATAAACAGCAAAAACAATCATTATGTTACAGACTTGGGTATTTGCTTATCATGAAAAGTCACACCCTGGCTTCATGGAGATGAGCATCACTAATTAATGCTGCCATGTGGATCCTGGCCTCACTGGGATCCTCAAAGATCCTCACGTCCGAATTGAGGGACATTGTGTACAAATACAAACAATACAGACACAATATAAACAATCAGAAAATGAAGAGAGAGAAAGAGAGATGTGAAAAGACAGTGTGAAAGAGAGTGGCTCTTAGAAGTGCCGTTGGTTTGGTGCGTGTGAGTGTCAGTGTGTGTGTGTGCTGTTGGTGTCAGAGTGTTTGCAATACAGCTGTAAAAGAGGAAACAGAAAAACATTATTAGAATAACCATTGAAATATATGAGCATTTCTTAATTGCTCTGACCAAAATATTGTAATTATTAATTAAATCTTTATGTAACCTAAGTACAACCACTACATACAATACCAATCAATTCTTACTGTACAAATATCAGAGGCCACACTCATCCATTGCTACCTTTTCTGAATGTCACAAATAACTAAACTAACAATACCATCTTATCTCATGATGAGTTCAGTGTCTTCTAGAAAGACAAGAACTTACAGAGGTATGGCACCATAGTGTCTGCTGGACACTCTATCTGTAGAGTCGTCTCTCTATTTAATGTTTTAGGTCTGACCGGCCTGACCGGCGAAGTGAGTGGTCAGTCCACTCCTCTGGAAAAATTCCGGGGCCACGTTTTATTCCAGTACATCCCTGATGGCGGTAATCTCCGTAATAACGACCCTTCTGACATGTGCCTTGCACTTTGAATGTCACTTGAACAACTGCGACAACTCTGTTAATGACTGTCTTTACAACACATAGGAAAACAACGTAGGCCTACATGCGTTAAATTGCTTTTGGTAGCTGGCAGTGCCACAATCCAACTGTGCCAGGGAGATGTCATTTAACTAGCTGGCTAACTGTAACACGAATCTGCTGTAATGGCGTGCCAGCTTAGCTTAGCATTAGCAAACTGCATTAGGCAAGTTGTTGGAAGTTAGCTGTTAACAACGTTAATGCAACACGTTAACACACTCAATCTAATCTCCAGGGATGGAACGCTATACAGACTGGGGTACAACGGAAGAAATAACAGCAATATTATTCTGTGTTTTGAACAAATGAACACCCATTGGGTTGAGATACTTACTGTAGTGGTGGCAGTGAGCGAAATGAATGAAACCGCAGTGCTGATAGGTAAGAAGCGTGCGTGACGTAGCGTTGCCGTGGTAACGACTGAAGGTTCTTCTGGTTCATTACGATTATTAATAATAATATTATTAATATAAAAGAAAATTCATTTGAAAAATATATATCAGCCTTGCAACGATGTGCATGCAACCGCAAATATTTATTTCATACAGTTGATGTTGGAGCCGTAGTATTCACACCATTCCAAAACATATCAAACAGAATTATATGCAAATTCACAGTCAACAAAAAGTCACATTACCCACGGGTGAACATTGTCCTAATATCATATTTAACAAATTTGTCATTCCAATGCGGAAGGAGTGGTCTTCACAGTCATTATCGTCATCCTCACGTTATTATTATTATTATTGAGGGGAAATTATAAAAGAGGAATTTATTTACCGTTTTAATAACGTAAGGTGGGCAATTTATCCTCTAATAACTTTCATCTAACTACCTCATTACATCAAAATGACAGTTAAATCACATGCAATTCAACGTTTTTAGAAAACAAACAATCATAACTAATGCACTATAATAAATTCAGTCGAAAGACGATAAAAATAGAGACGAAATAAAGTTTTCTAAACTAGAAGACAACATTAACCGCCGCCCACTGCGTGACGTTGTTGAACCAGGGAATTCGTGTGTCCACCACGAAACAGGATCCTAATTGACTTTACATTGGCATTGTTTCCGTGGTACCGGCACGTAATTTCAACACATTACGTGCTGCCACGTATGTAGGAATGTAGGAAAACAGCATGTAGAAATTTGGTTTCCTAACAGTACAATGTAATTGAATTGTAACCACATGGTCAACCTTTTTCGCCATTTAATAACTGTAATAAACTTTGCAAACCCATCTTTGGCTGTTTTTCCTAACCCCCCCCCCCCACCTTGATTAGAGTCTTCAATGAAGATTATATCCATGGGGTGGCAATGTTGTAAAGAGATATTGTGTGAGAGTTGAGAAGAAAAAAAAATAAGTTGATCAGTTTAAGGTTACTCTTTTTCTCTGGACTTGAAGTGAAAATGAAAGTTGAGGTATGAAAAAATATAATTGGATTTCATGTGCTAGACCCCCTAATAATTATGTTTTTGCTGAAATTGGCATCTAGACACTGCATGCAGTGCACTGGCACTGGGGTCCATGGGGTGGGGGAGTCTGTAGAGAGAGTGGTTGGAAGGCCACGTTAAAATGCAAATGCTGTTTTCTGCTATATATGCCATCAATATTGTCAGTACCGATCTATAACAAAATTATCTATTCATTTTACATAAACATATAAACTATTTTAAAATTACATTTAATGGATAATTTCTTAATCCTTGGTATTTTTGTCATATACAGACTTGTTTATGATGTCGAGTCTGTATTTGATCATGAGACGATACTATAAAACATAAGGTAGCTGTTTGGAGTTTATTGTTAGCTCAACAAACACTGCGCGAGATCATTATGTAATCACCAACTTTCTTGCTAGACTGAATTGTATGTGCTGTGCCTTACGATTGGCCTATCTATAAAGACATCTACTCTTTACATAAAGGGATGGATTGCTCTTAGTTAGCTCAGTAATCTTAATTTCACTCTCTTGCTTTCCATTTTAGTTTGGAATGCATGTTCATCTAGAAAGCCATATTATATGAAGCTGCAGTGATGACTTGGAATCCAAGTCAACCACAGGCTAGTTGTGAGTTGTGAGTTGTGTTTTACATTGTCGGACACACATTCCAATATTTTATCTAACTGCATGCTATTAAATAGTGCACACTACACATGTAATCTGTCAATTTATTTAATGGTATACATCTATATCATATTTTTCAGCACATTGTGTGTGAGTAAACATCATACATAAAGGTGTAATCACTACATATGAAGAATCCTATTACAAGTCTACTACTTCTATTCCTTTCAGTACTGCTTCAAATCAAGTATAATCAAACATACACATAGAGTTATCTAATATTTGTGCAATGACTAGTCTAAACAATGTTACTAGTTTTGCTTGTTTAGCTTTGTAGATGCTTCCCCAGCTCTCAGTCTTTTCAGCCTCATAAAGGACCAAGTCGGACAATGTTGGCCTTAAAATAAAGCTGGAGGCTGCACGGGAGAGGATTAAGTCTCTAGACAATGAGACTTCCTGAGAAAGCAGCTTTTCAGGGTAAGCATGGTAAAAATCATCAAGTACTTAAAGGAACTGTGTAGGATTAAGCAGGATCTAACTGTTTCAAGCCAGAATGCTACATAACCACAGTACCCGCCACCCCCTTTTTCAAATGTGCTTCTGAACCAGACAGCATGGAAATTTAATTTTAAGTGCTGGGCGTTAGTACTGTCAGATATAATGGCTTCTGTTTTCTTTAACAACTGTTGATGTGCAGTACAGATAGAGTTTTCAGATGGATGTAAATCATTTTGTTATTCACTTTTATCACCCTCGTTAGTGAGTTTTTCTACACTTAAGTAAATAACATTACTGTAAGTTGTGGTAATGTAATACCCTCATGTATACTCATATTGATATAACCCAGGGAACTTAGTGTTGAAAAACCTAAACTTTGAATTATGGTCTTTGCTAGCCTGAGTGTCAGACTGAAGCTCCCAGAACCTTCAGTCTGACATCGCCTCCATTGAAGGTGATTTACAAGGGGGAGGGAATTTGATTTTTCCCTAACCAATCAGTAGAGATCAACGACTCACCCAGAATCTGACGTCATTAGTATCCATGCCTCGGGGGTGCCGAAAACAAGCGAGCATTGCCCGTTTAAAATGTCTCCGTTGTCGCTCATGCCCAGCTGCATCGCCGTTAAATCCAGTTTAGCAGCTTCCTTAATTTAGTCCTCCGTTAACGCGAGCAGTGGCGAAATACCTCAAAAGCATTGTTAATGTGGTCTGTAGGATCTGTAGCGGTCGCCATTGTTGCTATCCTCACCAGTTACCCACCGGCGCACAGCTTGACATCAGCGTGGCGCTGATTGGCTAATTGCTAGACCCGCCCCCACCCCCGGCGTTCATTGGTCCTTCCATCGTTTGGACGAGATAAATCGCAAATTCATTGCAGTATGCCAGACCAGAGATGCAAGCCTACTCAGTTGAGTGGGCGGGTTCTATGGTCTGGAACCAGGCTAGGTCTTTGTAGCTATTACAGTTTTTGTCCCATCAGTATGGGAAGAGGTTTTTGCAGTAGCTGACACACTCAAAATGTCAAAATTTACATCAAAGAAACAACTTTTCATTCATTCATTCATCTTCTAATCGCTTCATCCTCTTGAGGGTCGGGTGGGGGGGGGGGGGCTGGAGCCTATCCCAGCTGACATCGGGCGAGAGGCAGGGTACACCCTGGACAGGTCGCCAGACTATCGCAGGGCTGACACATAGAGACAAACAACCATTCACGCTCACATTCACACCTACGGACAATTTAGAGTTATCAATTAACCTAGTCCCCAATCTGCATGTCTTTGGACTGTGGGAGGAAGCCGGAGTGCCCGGAAAGAACCCACGCTGACACGGGGAGAACATGCAAACTCCGCACAGAAGGGCTCCCACGCCCGGGATCGAAACGGCAACCCTCTTGCTGTGAGGCGACAGTGCTAACCACCACACCACCGTGCCGCCCCAAACAACTTTTCATTTCTCTTAAATCAGGGGTCCTCTATGTTTTTCAGACCAAGGATCCCTTAGCTGACAGAGAGACAGGCCATGGACCACACTACATATATGGTATAAAATTTAGCTGCTTATTTAATTGGGCCTACAATTATGTGTAGGGTTGCCTAAAGTGCCATGTATAAACATACCCTTTTATGGTGCATACAAAAGTGAGCTATTAAAATGATAATTATTGGCAGATTTATAAATGTATTCATCATGTTTGTGTTATGAGGTGGAAAAGTTACAAAAATGATCCATTATGGCTCACAAGAATGTCCGTACACTTGAATTAATAATACAGCTCAGTGGCCAATATGTTTCAATAGCACATAACTGTTAGCTAACTAGTTCATCTTGCTGCATAGTGATTTGACAAACAAGCAGATTAGCAGATAGAGACAAACCAATTCAGTGATGTCACCAGCTAGCTTTTTGTAAGATGGCTGTGCCACGCTGGTGAAATGGTGAAATCTCATGCAGTTTTCTAGCAAACCCAGGTAGATATCAAGTTTTGATTGCAATGTTATATCTTGCATAATGTAAATTCAAACAAACCACGGTCATATTTTTTCAGTGTTTCATCTCCTCTTTAAAAGAATAAAAGATTTGGGAGTTATGCCCTTTCTCTATCATTTTCATAGTGAGATAATGTGATCGATATCTTTTTTGTGTCTGTACGTCCAGTGGCCGGGTTTCAGTGGTTAGCATTGCGGCTTAGCTGAGTGAATACAATTGAAGTCTATAGGGGGTCAGTAGCCTACTCGGTAAAAGTGAACAAATAAACGTTACAGAAACCCTGAAGCTGGCATTTCTGCACGTGCATTTAAAATAAACATGTTTAAACATTAATTCAAAAAATGAGAGTCCTTTTTAGTCGTTTTAGAAGAAGTTTGATACACGGAACTATAGTGTGTTTCCATCCTGTGCTGTGATCTGCGGAGGGATACACCGGTGAGCAGGCACAGGCACAGACGTAGCCTGTAAACAAAACTCAGTTTATTTAGCCTAACGATATCTCAGGACTATAGTAGCTGCAATGGACGACTTTGAACGCGATTTTGAAGAGTTTCTTGTAGCAGGCACAGATCCAGAGCCATATCTGTTTGAGCCGGAGTATACAGATGAAGAACTCCAGGTGTTGGATGCTGAGCGGGCGAGAAGAGAGGCTGAATCCTCCGAGGCAGCAGAACAGCAAGGGGCCGAGGGGAGACGGAGGTCAGGGGAGGATTGGTGGTGTAGCTGCGGGGCTTGCCAACCTATGCCTAAGGAGGTGGAATCATTTTGCTGCACAGAATGGGATTCGGTGCTACCATCGTTGGGGAGATATATCATCAGGAGGAAAACTGCCGCAGAGAATGCATCACAAGGAGCGAAAACTTTGCAGCAATCACTAATCCTGGCATGATTGAAACTTTTTACATGTTCCTAAGATGAACTGGAAAAAATGCCCAGGCCTGCAGGAGCTGATGGACAGCTTTCAGTCGAGTGAGCAATATCGCTTTATGATCGTCCGTGTCGTCTCTTTGTTTGCTTTTACCGAGTGACCTAGTGTACCTGTCCCGGAGCCAGCTGCAGCTGTTGCTCACCGGTGTATCCCTCCGTGCAGGGTGTAAACATACTATAGTTCCGTGTATCAAACTTCTTCTAAAATGACTAAAAAGGACTCTCATTTTTCAAATTAATGTTTAAACATGTTTATTTTAAATGCACGTGCAGAAATGCCAGCTTCAAGTTTCTGTAACGTTTACGTCACGTTATCTCAATATGAAAATGATAGAGGAGGGCATAACTCATCATCGGAGTATTTCTTTAAGGTTATTGACTTGGTCATCACCCACCCCCCTTACCAATTTACAGACGCCATGAATTAATAATAGAGCCATGGATATGGAGGTTACCCCTGCAGAACATATTTTACATGCCAGTAGGGACATTCTCTGTTATTTTAACAAGTTGAAACCTCTCTGTCCTTTTGAGATGAAATCATTTCCCACATAAAATCAGCACCATGCAGCCTTGATTTTATCCACACAAAATTTCTTAGACAGGGTACTGAAACTGTTGCGCCCAGTATTTTATTGATTACTAACAGCTCCTTAGCATGAGAAATTTTTCCAATCTTCTTTTAAACATGTTGTGGTCCAAACCCTTTTAAAGACACCTAACCTTGATCCCTCTGTTCTTAACAATTTTAGGCCAATTTCTAAACTACCCTTTTAACATGTTTGACAAAAAGTGGTTTTGACACAGCTTTTAGCTTCTATGTGTCATAACAACATCTTTGGGAAGTTTCAGTCAGGTTTTAAAGCTTTACATGGTACAGAAAGTGCCGCCCCTCAAGGTGTCCAGTGATGTTCTAGTAGCAGCTGATGGGGGAGAGTGCAATTTTTCAATTGAAATTCTTAGAAGTGCAGTCTTTGACGCAGGAGATCATTTTAAAATCTTTGCTGGCATCAAGGAAATGGCACTAATATGGTTTTATTCTGAGCTTTTAGAAAGAACCTACTCAGTCACCATAATGTACTGTAATTTCTCCTCCTTTTCTACTTACATTACCCATGGTGGACCGCAAGGTTCAATTTTAGATCCAATTTTATTTGCTATCTACATGTTCTCACTTGGCAGAATCATCCAATATCATAATATATCTTTTCATTGCTACGCAGATGACACACAACTATACCTTTCTTTGACACCTGATGATTAACAAATCCCAGCTGCTGTTTTAGATCGTGTTGGTGATGTCAACTGATAGATGGCACAAAATTACCTTTAACTCAATAACTTCAAATCAGACATCATACTGTTCCCTCCCCCAAACCCTACCAGTCACACTGTGAATGCCTTCGGTCCTCTGCTAATCTGAAGTCCACTGCCAGAAATCTGGGAGTGACATTTGATTCAGATTTAAGCTTTTGGCCACATATCAAAAAAGCTGTCCAGTCCTGCTTCCTCTAAATAAGATACATTTCCAGAATAAAACCAATACTCTCGCACTCTGACCTGGAAAAAGTCATTCACAAGTTTATTTTCTCCAGACTTGACTAATGTGACTCCCCTCTCACTGGCATCAACCAAAAGTCACTCTCTTAATATGCATCTATAATAATGCATGCTTCATCGTAACGTTTTATTGTTAGTGCTAGGTAAAGTGCATTATTTTCATGTACTTAAAAGTATCTTTGCTGCATCATGTGATTAATGCAGACTATACACTGGAATACATTGAAAAGACTTTGCATTATGAATGCATTACAATTCACTATGAATGCCCTCACAATGCATACAGAGATTGTTACCATTCTGCTCAATAATTGCCTTTATTTAGGGCTAATTACCATCTGTACCTTTCCAATATTATTATTTATTGATGTGATCAATAATAATGAGTACTGTTTAATCTGACACTTCATCCTGAATCAGTTGCTACAGTTGCTAAGACGCCATCTATGCATGCTGGCATGGCACCCCTCATCTCTGATAAACATTATATGTATCCTAATAAGAGGAAACAAGCTTTTTGTTATTATCTTAAGGTAACAGAAATTGGCCACAACTTACTAACAAATTCCTGTCCAACAGTTATACATCTCTTCAGAATCCTCCTTGAGAGAGGTACCTCCTTTGAGCAGTTTATGAATGTCCTCTTGACCGTGGTTCTCCACTCTCACTGCACTTACTGTGGCAGCCTCTGTTTTTATTCAACCTTCAGCCTGTTTGAGCTTCCTGATAAGGTGCATGCACACTACACAAGAGGCACCTTGGGCTCTTTTTAAAGGTGTTTCGTTGAGGACGTTTGTTCAGCAGGTGCAATGTAAGTGTTGAAAGCGGCTTAAATATATCAATGTGTGACATTTCCTTAACCATCCCATATTCTGTGTCATATATGAAAAAAAAAATTATGGAAAAGTTTTGAAATTTTCTTCATGAAAATGTGTGGGAACCCTGTAAAAGAATGCTCAATGATGCACTGGAGCCAAAATCTACATTAGTAGTAACATTAGAGCACACAGCATCAGTGTCGTTCACCTATTGTTTGCTACATCCTACGAGCCTTCTAAGCTCTTCCAGTCTAATAAATACTCGAATACACAACTCTGTTAAATGCCACAATAATACAAATACAAGCAAAATAGCCGTCACTAATGTAACTCTCAGGGCCAAATTCACAAAAGGACTGCGTGGCTTTTGCGGCCGCTAAACCGGTAAAAATGGAGCAGATGCCGTCTAATTCACAAAGCACGCGCAGAGAGTGAAAACCACCATTCCACTAACTGCGCTGCCAAGCAGATTGTGTCTCGGTGCTCCAGTGTTATTTGCACGTATTTAAATGAGGTAATATGCATATATTTGGCGCAAAAATTGCCCCTTTCTATGCAAATGAGCCTCATTGATAAACAACGTCTAATTCACTAACACCAGCGCTAATAGCCACACGCAGTTTGAGTGAAGTAAATAATGTCTTTAGAAAGCTGGTGCAAACTGGGTGCTCCTCTGTGGAAGCCTCTCGCCCAGACTTTTCAGTGATCTTGGCAGCAGTGATCGTCTGTTAAATCAGTCTGTAAATAATATTTTGACATTATTATTATAATCATTATTACTTTAATGGCATCCGAAGATACTGATGCGTTCAACAGGTGACAGTCTGCGGTCGTTCTCAAAACGCACTTCTGTCACACCCTTCAAACGCAACTTTCAATAATTTATTTTACGAAACGGGGGAAACAAACGTGAAAAAAACAGTTCCATAATTCATATTAAATTCAAAAGATAACGAAAAAACAGCTGCAAGTGAGAGGGAATAGTGATAAAGTGGTCAAACTTGGTCAAATCCACAGCCTCAACCCATCCGACACTGTTAGACTGACTCACCAGCAGACATGAGGATATACAGTATTCAGTACTTTGCGAAACACTTACCATGCCATGCCATGTGGCTAATTGCAATCAGGGGCAAACTGCACTCAGCTGCCAAACTTTGTGGGCGTGTTTGCGCTGGTATATCATTAGCGCAATATCCTTTGTGAATAGGACATTAAGACGGAGCAAACTGCGGGTGCAAGTGAAGTGCAATTCAAGGTGCTATCAGCGTCCGCAGTTCATTCTTTGTGAATTAGGCCCACAGACTTTCTGGCTGCAGCAACCGACTGGCCTGCCGACACTTACTGCTCATTGCTGTGGGTGTGTGCTATGTGTTAACATTAGCTGCTGAATGAGAGGCTCTCATTCCCTGGTTCAGAGAGTATGTGCTGTGCCACTATAAGGTGTTTGTGCTTCTTTTTGGCTGCTAACAAGAGTCATCACAGTGCAGCATTTGTTCTTTGGTTCGGAGGATGTGTGCTGTGCTACTATAGAATGTGTGTGCTACTAGCTTAGCTTCAAAAGAGTGTTGTTTCGTGGCGGCTCAGTCTTCACATCAGCTCCTTCAGCGAACACACCCTCTGCATTTCAGAGCAGAGAATACTGCTCATGTTTTTTTTTTAATTATTCAAAGTTTGCTGGGTGGTTAATGTCACATTATTCTGTGGCTTTTCCATTATTTTCAGGCACAACAACATTACTTGAACATTTTCTAGACTGCCTGATAATCAATGTAAATGGCATTGATTCAGTATGTTTTAACTAAACCATATTACTCTGATGCCTTTACCCATTCAAGTATTTCAGCCTTTTGTCACATACTGGAATAGCCTACAGTATCACATGGGATGAAGACAACACCAAGACAAGTCATACTTTAAGGTTCAATATCATAGGGCAAAATTAAGTAAGTGAGTAATCCGCATCTTGTATGGGCAACCTCTCAATTTAGGTAGGCTTAAAGACGTGATGATGAGGTCTATGTTAACTAAGCCAGTTTTCTGCAAAAGTGTTACAGTAACTACATCTTGTTCCTCTTTTTTTCTTCTTTATGTAGAATATGTGAATGGGTGTATAGGAATGTAAGGTTTGTGGAAAATCAGTAGGTAGTAGATGCTCAAACATTGCAGGCTAAAACATGGCCATCATGGAAACAGGGTCAGGTACTCTAACTGTTCCATAATCTAAATGTGCAAGGACAGTCTTTTGAGTCATATATACAGCACTCACAAAACATAAACATCTTTGAAGCCATCTGAGTTCCCTACGTTTTCATGTCAGGTGTGTACAAGATTTCAAATGAACAAGATTTTCAGTCATGTAAACGAACATTTATGGAAAAATGAAACTGTAACATGCATGTTTAAAGGTTGGTGTTTAAAACTAACATCTACAATACATTTCATAGCCATAAAAACAGGAAACGAAGTCTCCAAACTTTAAATGATCTTAAAACAGAGGTTGTCTCTGTTGTTGCTGGGTTACAAGAATCAGATAGTTGTGTTGTTGTTGATGATGTTGCTTCTTGTGCTGCAGACGCAGATGTAGAATCTGAAACTGATTTAGATGCACATAGCTTTTCCAGTATTGAGCACAACATTGCCTCAGTTTTATGGAAGTTGGAACATTTTGTTTGTGCTGGCCACAGCTATTGATGAATTACTGCATGAGTTACATTATTTGTTAAGCTCCCCGTCTGTTCCAGTCACCTTTAACAGCCTATCTAACATTCTTAAAAAAACATAGTGTTCAAGTTGATGAGTTAATTGTCAAGGAGCTTGCTCAAATAGTGTGCAAGTCCAATCCTTTGTTCAAAGCCTTTGCAAAAGATGGCCCTCTTGCTTTAGTTTACAAAAGGAAACAGTATTACAAAGAATATTTTTGTGTGGTGAACCCAGTTGAGTACATCCTTGATCCTAAGACCAGTAGGACATTTACTATATTTCTATTTTGCATTCTCTGCAGCATCTGTTGAGTAACAGTGACATTTTAGAAAGTATAATCCATACCCACAAGACACAAGTAAATAGTTATGATGTAGTGCAGTACAAATCGATGTGAGATGGAATTTACTTTCGAGAAAACAGCGAAGTTTGTACAACCCCTTAGGCATATCCAGGAAAACTCATAAACATAGTGGTGTGTACTGGATTTTGAAAAATTTACCACCTGGATCTCATTCAGCTTTTTCTTCCATTTACTTGGCTGTATTATGCAAGACTACTGATGTGAAGGTGTATGGGTATAAACACATTTTAGAGCCTCTTTTACCAATTTTTTGTAGGTCTTGGAGAGTTTGTGCAAGGCACAGTCCAGTCGGTCATTGCAGATAATTTAAGAGCCCATGGATTAGGAGGCTTCAGTGAAAGCTTTTCTGGTGTCTACTCCTGCAGGTTCTGTACTGGTAGAGATCAGATATTTAGACTAAGGCTGTTCAGTCAGGTAATTTTAACCTTCGAACAAACGACATACATGACACACACATAATATTTGCAAAGTAGAAATCAACCATCTTTTTTTCATGTTACTCTGGGCCTCCCTCCTGTTCAGGACTTAATTTGAAGGTGTTATTCCAGTTGAGGTTACTGTCTGCATTGGTGTATTCATTTCCAAAAGTATCTTTCTCTTAACACTCTCAACGAATTAATCCTAATCTTTCCATACAAGTGGGGGGATAGAACTAATAAACCACATATTATACCATACACTTATGCCTCTACAAAGACAACTGGAGGTAATGCCCATGAAAACTGTTATTTATAAGGGTTCCTCCTTGGAGACTTGATACCTCTGGGGACTGTAGTTTTCAATACAGGCTGACTCTGACCTGCTTCATGCTTTTCCACAGCAGCTCCTGTGAAGCTGAGAGAATGGCATGTAACCAAACAGCTTTTACCAAGCTGGCTGACAACTATGGGAATCGAGAACCGGTTTCTGTTAAGAACCGGTTCCAAGTGGTTCAATTCCAGTGTTGGGTAAGGGTTACTTTAAAAGTAATCAAAGTACGTTACTGCGTTACTTTTTAAAAAAGTAACCAGTTACTTTATTGCGTTACTCCCTGAGTAAAGTAACTCAATTACTTTAGAAGTACTTCCAACGTTACTCTCTGAGAAAAGTAACTCAAGCACTTTTAAAGTACTTTTGAGTATTCTACATTTCCTATTGGGCAATGGACCACAGGGCGCTAAGCCTACGTTATTTTGTCTCCAAAATTAAAGTTATGGACCACTTGCCCTTCACTGAGATCCAATTCTCCCATCACAGCCATCACTTTGACCAGTAGAAACACAGAACGATCTGCTGCTGTAGACAACTGTATGACAACAACACCCCAGCGTTTTTAATATTTCCTGTAGGGATGTTACCACACAGAGTAAAAGGGGGAAATGATGTTGTGAAACAGCAGAGGCACTTTGTCAACCCGCTGAGTTAACCTTACTGTCATTAGCATCAAGCTAGCAAACAATGGTACATCCTCACGGTCGGACATAAAGTAATAACATTAACAAATAGCGGCGGGGCTTTTACTCACCACAACTGCAGAGGCTCCCAGCTTCATTTGAAACAAACTACATTATAGACGGTCCGTTATTTATTAATCCCTCTGTGTGTTTATATATTTACTTTTTATCCACTCCGTTGTCTTTGTAAAGTTAACATATCACACCGTCATTTCAAACTCAACACTTGTTTCAAATTAAAAGCCCCTTAAAACCTCGGCTGAGAGAATCCCTCCATTTTCTAAATAGGCTTTTATTCTGAAACATTTGTCAGAACTTCCTGTGGAGGATACAGTAGCTTGATAGTTTACATATGGCGCTTCAAATGTAGCTCCTGCCATCTGCTGACGCTTTTAGGTGACTGCAACAACATGTCGGCTGGCACATGAACAGACACAGTGATCCAAATAATAGTGAAAGTAATAAAAATAGGACAAGAATAACCCGATGACATCACACACGCTGTGAAAGACGACCAGGGATAATTGGTGAGCACCAGCGTGTAGTGTGTACCAGGCACAATGCCAGTCCTGAGTCTGAAATATGTCTGTCAGCGAGTGTTATTAGTACCAAACGACAGCCGTTGCTGTTTCGGAGCTGAAGGACGTTACTTTGTAACTCTGTTCAATTCATTGACATCATTAGCCTTTATGCTTAACGATTCCCTTATCGATTTTTTTCATTACGTCGGATCTTCGAACCGATTCTTTACGTTGACGTGCCGCACGTCACAGCATGTACGCTCGTCATTCAGCTCAACAAGGTAATCATGGCGGAGAGACAGAAGTGTTCGAAAGCGTGGCTTCATTTCACGATACAGTCTGCAGCATGGTAACTACATGCAAGGGTGGTAACACCACAAACATGTTGAAGGATTTGTTGCCGCACGGCATTAAATACCAAGAGTGCCATGTTTTTGACAATCTCCGCTGGATGAGTGCAGCTCCAGCAGCAACGTCTCTGCAGAGCAGAGCCAGTGAGGGTACGTACCATATGTTAGCATTAGCACAACGCTTTCAGCGACAGATTCTGTAACGTTAATGACGTAGACGAAAACAAATGCTGTACAAATATTCTCTCATTTAATCCATTTTAGAAGATAGCATCGGTGGACCGAGTACATGCTGCCAGCAGTGTCGCTGCCCCTCCTCCACGTCCTAGCCTTCCTCCCTCTCCCTCTCCATTTATCCAGCAAACGGCATTTACACTTGCAGCACAGGGCAAAATGTTGCAGGACAAGATTGATGAGTGTCACCAAGCACTTACTAAATTTATTGTGAAGGGTTTGCACCCTTTCTCCACAGTGGAGGAGCCAGCATTCTGCTAGGCTAAGGTTTATAATAAAACGTTATGAAAGCAGAAGTCTTGGGTTAACTACAAACAACAGGAGGTGATATCATTAATTATTATGGAATGCCAGCCATGCATGTCTGTTAATTAATATTGCAATATTGCACAAAAAAACAACATGACTCATAATGAGAATGTGATGATTCACAAGCACTTATCTGTCTTGTTTTGAAATTCAATAAAAAAAATTGTGTTGTTGACACTGAAAACCTGTAAGGTATACTTTTTCTACACAGAAAAGGAATCGATAAGGGAATCAATAAAGAATCGGATCGATAAGCAGAATCAATACTGGCATTGGTGTCAATAAAATCTTATCAATTCCCATCCCTACTGACAACATAAATTTACTGAAATAAAATAGTTTCCTTGTCGGCTCCATAGGAGTAAATCAACACTGTTTGTTTGTATCTATTGATACACTGACTTTATTTCCCTGTCCACTGTAACGATTGCATCTGCCTGTCGTGGAATAGACATACTGGGTTGTTTAATAATGTAATAATGGTTAATAAGTTCAAACCACATATACAGACCTGCCAACCTTGAAGAAGGGTTATGAGTACCACCTTACCAGACACTTGTGCGTGGTCATGAACATATGCGGACACGGCGGCACTTTTTTGTTTTTTTGGGGTTTTTTTTTTTACCGTAAAAGTCAATATGCACATGTGGCAAACAGAAGAAACGAGCGTACGTTTACATATTCATATCTATAGGCCTAAGCCCCACATACGTCCATAGACGCCCAATATTTGTTTTATGGCACAGATCAAGGTCAATTTCATCAATCTGATGGTAGTATTGATCATCTGCTTAAAAAATACAGTAATATGTCCTGTTATGACAAAAAGAAAGATTTCAAGTGGGATTCGGGGGGTTCTCCCCCGAGAAAATTTTGAAAGATCACATGGCGAAATCCTATTTTCATGCAATTTCATACAGAAATAGATAATAGATCATAAACAAGAGCATTACATTAGCATTCCTCATCATGTTCTTGTGTAGTACGACACCTATTAGAACTACTCTCTTCTTATTGCCTTGTTTTTTTCTTATAGAAATTCAGCAGACTCATCAAACAAAAAGTCTTTTTATCATAAGTGTGTTATAGTTATTCAGACAGGGCACATGGTTTCATAACACAGTTGAATGTAAATTTGTCCGCAATTTGCTTACCTTGGTACAATTCTCACCAGCAATGTATCGACGACAGGCGACTTTGACACTATTTACTTCAGTGTTTGCCCTACCATTTTATTAGGGGGGCACCTCGCCCTGCCCCCCCTTGAAGATCAAGTTAATTTTATTTAATTTTATTTTCTATATAGTGCCAGATCACAAAGAAGTCACTTAAGGTAACCTTTCCTATAGAACAGGTCTATACCTTGTCCTTTTATTAAACAAACTAAATAGCCTATTTATCTTATTTACAGACCGCGTGTCATTTCTGTCTCTACATGGTCGCACGTTTACAATCTCCCCTGCTCTCTGTATCACGCACGGCGGAGTTTGGCCCCGTTGGGCGCGCACACACACGTGCCCGCACACACACACACACACACACACACACACACATGAGTGAACACACTAGAGGGCGTAAAAAAAATAAATAAAAAAGGACTCGGTGGTGGAGTGAGATTTCTTAAACGAGCGTGAGAAGGTGCTACCGTCTACCGGACTAAACACACAGTAACTCCGGTCTGAGCTGACGGTGAGGAGCTAATAAGAGCTAACTGCTAACAGACAGAAGCTAACTGCTATGAGACTGTAGTTAACTGTTTACAGACAGAAGCTAACTGCTAAGATAGAAGCTAGCTCTAATAGATACAAGCTAAAGTTAACTGTTTACAAACAGAAGCTAACTGCTTACAGACAGAAGCTCTCAAAGCTCTCAATTTTTGCATTTCTTACGTCATTTTACCTGTCAGCGTTGTTTGAATTGATAGAGTCATCACTGAGGACTACCCAGAGGTGTGGGCGAACAGGGTTCATCTATCTTGACGGTGAGGGCGACAGTGTACTGTCTAACTGGATGGAACTGAATCAAGCGCATCTTTCTTAGTCAGCCGTGGATGGGAGGGCAGAGGGGCAATATGCAGCAATCTGATTGGCCGAAATCTTTTCGTTCCGCCTACGCACCTATATTCACCGGGTAATAACTTGAGTGACATCTTGCATAGACAAATACACTGAAACCGGCGAAATGCGCGATCGAGTGATATGCGTACTTTTAGAGCATCAAATCGTACTAGCATACTTTGATGTCAAAATGCGTGCCTGGTACGCAAAATGCATACAGGTTGGCAGGTCTGCATATACAGTGGGCTATTTGTGTGAGGTAAGAAGCTGTCTGTGCAGATTAGGCTTCACTTAATACGACAGAAAAAGACTCAGGGTCAGAGGACAGGGGTCTCCGATTACCACGGAGAGGACTGACAGGACTTGGCATAACTTTACATTTTGGAGAAAGTTTCAGTCATCTTTGTAGTATTTATATTTCGTTTTATTTTTGAGCCCACAGAAGATAACTTGCAGAAACCAAACATCAAGATGTTCTGACACGTATGCTGCTGGCCAATTCTCATCTCCAATTCTCCATTTTTTTCTTTTGCATTGACTGCATTAGCCCAGTGCAGCGATACATCAATGTTGCCTTCATTTTGGAGACAGCAAACAAGCAAGAGAGCATGCTGTAACATTTGTGTTTCTCAACCAATTTTAAAAAGTAATTTTTATAATCGTGGGTTTGTGATCTATGTATAGAAGAAAAAAAAAAGTTTTGTCTCCCGTTTATTAGAATTTCAATATTTATGCTATAACCACTGCTGGATGCTAGATAACGAAGTTTGTGTCATGCATAGATTTATATTAATACCATTGCCTGGCATGTGCCAAAAAAAGTTTTTAGCTTACAGGTTAACTTAAAACGGAATGAGGTCCACTGAGTATGAGAGGTAGTGTTTCTTTTGCTGGCCCTGGCCATGAGTTTCTGCTTGGCTCATAGACTTTAAATTGCTTTTCTCAGCTCCAGGAAAGTTTTACAAATATAAAACCTTAATGGATAAAAAAAATCATATTAGAGGATATATAACTGACCTTATTTTCAGTTTGAGATGTTCTATCAACAGTTTTACAGACCTCTCTTTTATAATCGTGGTCTATAGGGAAAATGCTTTTTGGGCCCTAGGGGATTTTTTCGGTGCAACATCGCAAGTGGCCATTGGGAAAAACTGGCTACCAGAGATGGGGGACTCGATGATAAAAGACTTGACTTGATTTTGACTTTTTGTTCATGACTTGAGACTTGACTTTGACTTGAGACAGATGACTTGAAAGGACTTGGCTTTAATTCAATATTAAAGGCACGCTAAGCACCGTTGGGCGTCACTTCTGTTTACGTTCAACAATGTGATAGCGATAGCTGCTAGTTACCCTGGATTTACACACCTGTTCAAAGGATTGTGCACCCAACATGAAAATTTACCCATTATCTACTCACCCTCAAGCCGATGGAGGATCAGGTGAAGTTTTAGAGTCCTCACAAGACTTCAAGGGGAGAGGGGGTAGCAACACAACTCCACCTAATGGAGGCTCATGGCGCCCCAGATTCAAACATCCAAAAACACATAATTGAGACCACAAAATATCTCCATACTGCTCGTCCATAGTGATCCAAGTGTCCTGAAGCCCCGACATAAAAAGTTGTTTGGAAAAACGTCATTCGAGCTCTGTTTTTAGCCTCATTCAGAGCTCTACGGTGCGAGCATTTTACTCGCATTTTCAACTAAAAATAGTTTCGTGTGAGCAGAAATCATTCAGGAGCATGCTGTGCGAGTACAGATTTCAACCAGCAGCAGAAACAAAAGGCGAATCCTGCCGGTTGTGGGTTGAACGGGGGTCACAGACAAGGAATACGGCGGAGCACTATGGCCACCGCAAGATAAAGGCTTACCGGCGACCAAGAAGCCCGGCTCCAGGTCCAGTAATTTCCTCTTCGTTGGTGTCATGACTGCCCAGAAGTACCTGAACAGCAGAGCCGTGGCAGCACACAGGTATGTGGCGTGTTAGAGGAGAAACGAGCCGTTCACATTTCTCTCTTTGTGGCAGGTAACAGTCCACAAACCTCACCGCACTTTAGGGACTGTTCTTAACTTATCAGAGGAGGAGGGTGGCTGGTTGATTTTTATTTATTTATTTTATTTTGATCCCCCCCCCCCGTAGACACAAATATTTTTCCTTTAGCTTTTTGAAGTGACTGGTGGAAAATGCATGACCCTTCACCATGAATTAGATTTTTAAAATTTAGCTGGGTTCATCTGATGAACTCAGCTAAGCGTGCCAGGTGACCCAACTACAAAAGCCAGTGGACTAAAGACATCCTTTGTGTCTAATAGTAGAGCAGTAGCCCCAATGTAGCCCTGTGTAGCTCCTAAATTATTTCAGTTAGGAGCACATGTGCTCCTAACTGAAAAAGGTTAGCGTAGAGCCCTGTTTGAACTCTGTTTTTAGCCCTGTAGCTCTAACTGCCTCTCTGGGCACCGCGTTCACGTGTGCATGCTTGCACGAGACAGTGAGACATGGGCACCGCATTTATGTGTGAGTGCTTGCTTTTGCTGGTCTCGCGCTGGCTGGTTGGTGCAGCCTGGACCCAAATGTTTTGTTGCCATTTGCGGAGCCTGGGCTGCCTACAGAGACCGGACTTTATTACAGCATATTCAGAGGACAGGTAGCTAGTGGATCGTGGGGAGATGTTTTCTGTATGTGACATATGACTTGACTTGTGACTTGCTTGACCTGAGCAATGACTCAACTTGACTTGCTTGACTTATAGCAGGGACTTGACTTGACTTGCTTGATTCTCACCACAACTAACTTGGGACTTGCTTGAGACTTGAAGGTAAAGACTTGAGACTTGCTTGTGACTTGCACATGTGTGACTTTCCCCCATGTCTGCTGGCTACAAGGCTGAGCAACATTGCTGGGGCCCTGGTGTCATGTAAGAAGTTTGTGACCCAGATGCCATGTTGGAAATGGTTTGATGGTTTACCTAGTGCCGCTTTCCAGCTGGACCAGCTTTCTCATTTTACAGCTAAACAGTTCTCTAAAATATGTTTCTGCAAATATGTGAGTTGAGAAATAGGCAGTGTTGTAACAGAATCTTGACTCATATCTGATCAGTGCTGCCTAATTTGACTGCAGTTCATTAGCAGTGAGTGACATGATTGACAGCTGCATTACAGACTGATTGGTTGTTTTCATTCTTGTGCAGTAATGCCCTTAGAAGCAACACAAGGCAATAGATAGGCAGAGGATTATTGCACAGTGGACAGTGTATCTCCTGGAATAGACCAATCAAGACTCAACTAAAAATGACTTTCTTTTCAATCAGTGTGGTGCAACCATCCAACAATCTGCCTGTCTACCTTTCACAGGTAGACAGGCAGAACACTCAATACACACAATCACAGCAGCAGCCTGTCAGTAAAAATAAACAAGGTTTACTTTGTGCACGTAGTCTGTACTTTCTGTGCATTTCTCGTAAAAAGGAAAGGCAGCCTTGAGCTTTCCTTTCCTATTGCAAGCATCACAGTATGTTTTCATTGACTGGTGATGCAAAATATATAACATGGTAAACCACAATCTTAGGTAGACAAGTTGCAGCTATTACAG
Source organism: Epinephelus fuscoguttatus (assembly GCF_011397635.1). Classification (NCBI taxonomy): domain Eukaryota; kingdom Metazoa; phylum Chordata; class Actinopteri; order Perciformes; family Serranidae; genus Epinephelus; species Epinephelus fuscoguttatus. The sequence goes on from NC_064752.1 coordinate 43,760,873, forward strand.
GCTTGCATGACCACAGTCATTCTGTATCATCATTGGATTGCAGAAGTAAGGGAATCTAAAGCCAATAATAATATGCATAAATAGAAAGTGAATTTGGTGCGTAATCATCTGCTGGGTAATTAAAGTGTCTTCCTGAGCACAAGTTTGCAATGTAAGAAAAAAACATGGAAAAAGAGAGCTTGGCTGTCCAAGCCTTACTACTGTTGGGGCAGATTCTTCTGTTTCAGTTCATGTGAGACCATATTTAATGCTTTCTGAAGTAAGATGATGACAGAGAGGTGTCAATAATGTTGCCACAGCGGCTCGGGTTCGACTCCAGCCTGTGGCCCTTTGCTGCATGTCACTCCCTCTCTCTTCCCCCTTCACGCTTGTCTGTCCTATACATTAAAGGCTAAAAAGCCCCAAAAAATATCTTAAAAAAAAAAAAAAAAGAGTGGTGTCAATAATGTGTCCATTGATTTATAATGCAGAATCTCCCTTTGGATGCAGCAGTGTGTTTAACAGCCCTGGGGAAAGTTATGCTGGAGTTAATGCTGCCATGCAGCTTTTCTGGATGGCAGCTTTTCTGTATCAATGCACGTTTTCTGAAAGCTTACAGACACAGATAAAACTAAGCTGTGCCACAGGAGATCATGGGGTCAGTTTCGCGTAGCTCAAACGAGATACAACCACAGGACACGAGACATGTCTTAAAAATAAATAAATTAATAGATACAAGAATTCCTTGTTCCCATGTTGCAATGAAATTAATGGCTTCACAGACCACCAGTGTCTACATTTATTAAAGTTGTATTATTACAACCTTCTGCATCATCACTGTGTTTATATCAGAAACTTCTGATTCTGCCTTCTAGTGTGATCTTGTGGATGTATCCATGCCATCATAAAGGCCAGCTGGAAGCTCTGTGAGCTCTGTGATTTCACATGTGAAATGAATGTGACGTTGTAGCCTCTGAGATTTTTAAATACTCATGTGTGAAATAAAGGTGATTCCCTGTTCTGGCAACAGTGATGATGAGCTCGGGTGATTATTTCTTCATTAGATACATGTAATTTAACTGGTTTTACCACCTTTAAGATGACACTGCCAACAAATTGAACCACTGTCTTGAACCACCGTTTTATTACATTTAGCCTACACAGCAGTTTTAGGAAAAGCTATTTAAAATAAATGTCTGTGCATCAGAGCGAAAGGGGAAACAATGGGTCTCATGCAGCAACATTCTCCTCAATTTCTCTTATATTTTCTCTTTTTCTGTCAAGAGAAGAAATAAGATAAGTCAACTCCAGATGCACCACGTGTTCTTAACCAGCCAGATCTGCTCTGACCACAGTGTGCTTAATGATGAATCCCACTTGATCATAAGTGACCTGTTAGCATAGGTAACACCCCTCAACATTAAATAAGGGCAGGTGTGGTAACATGCCCAAGAGAAGTGTTGGGAATAGAATGATTTTATGTGTTTTACTGTCAGTTGTGTTTCACTATATAAGTTTTAGATGTGTGAACAATGAGAATACTGAGATGATTTCAGCTGATCTGAATGTGTTTGCTTTGCAGAAATGGAGAAGTACAGGAGAGGAAGAGACATGAAGTTTGAGGAGCACATACCACAATGCTTAGATAATTAGTTTCATATATGGTAAAAAGAATAGAAGATCATAAGTGACCTGTTAGCATAGGTAACACCCCTCAACATTAAATAAGGGCAGGTGTGGTAACATGCCCAAGAGAAGGCAGTATGAAGAGGAGCGTCTGCAGTAGTGAAATCGACGTACTGTGAAATAAACATAAACAAAGTAAACATGATTTTCAGAGTGTCAGTTCTGGTGTTACAGGAAAATCATAAACCCAGCAAAACTTTTGTGAGGCTGTAAATGCTGTGTCAGCAGCAGAAGTGGAGGAAGTATTCAGATCCTTTACTCAAGTAAATAAATAAACAACCCTGCATTAAAAAGCACAATCAGGAAAATGTTCTTAAAGCAGCTGTGCGGAACTTTTTACCATTAATAAAACTGTCCCTAGTTCGTATCACCCCCCCTTGAAGAGCCGCATATTTATTTGAACCCAACAGCAACAAAAAAGCCTTTCTCTATATGGCTATTTAGCGTAGCCTCGGCGGGTCGGACACACAGCGGAAGTCAGCAAACCAGAATACGGCACCTGAGGCGGAAGTGATTCTGCTCGCCCGCAGCGATTAAACCACAGAAGAAGAAGGAGCCATGTTTACAGAGAGTGTTCTCCAAGTAAGCGGTTCGCAACGGGCATTGCTGAACACATAACAATTTTACCAGATGTATCTATAAGGACTTGGTTGTACTTTTGATGTCATGGTGGATAACGAAGGAGCACCATCTAAAAGAAAAAGAACAGAAGAAGGCTAAATGGGACAGTGATAGGGCTCGAGCCCAAACGCGTGTAAACCTCTGTCAGGCATTCACCAAGTGGAGAGAGCTGAGAGAATTAAAAGTTTTTAAAACTGATCCCAAGTTGGCCCTTTTCCTAATCGACAGATATGTAATTTTTGTTTTTATTTAGAGAATATACCGCAATTTGTTAGACATTGTTTCATTTCAATATATGACGACATGGAAGTTATAAGCAAGCTAAATGTAACGTTAGCTGATGTGAACCGCTTTGGTCTAGTACAACAAACGCCACAAAATTATCTGTGACTGTGACCATGAACACAAATATACAGCAGGCAGTTGTCCTCAGTTTATAAGAAATTCAGAGCTACACCAGAACATTTATGAACAGGTCTTACTTTACTACTAGCTTGTGTGTAACGTTAGCATGTTAGCGTGTTTCCACTAATTACTTGGACTGACCTAACATTAGTAGCGTTAGGTTTGCAAGCGAAGGCTGCAGGTAACAGTTTTGCTGTGTTAGAATTAGATTAGAACAGAAACATAACAGGAGAATTTACTGAGTCATTTAGCAGTTTCCACTAATTACTTGGACTGACCTGACGTTAGTAATGTTAATCCTCTCGCTCTCCAAAACAAATGCATGCGGTAATTGCCGGTTGCAGTCGAGATTTTATGACACCAGGCTATGGGTGTCATACCGCTTCGACCAAAGGGGTGCTATAATCAACAAAAACGAAAAGTTCCGCACGTCTGCTTTAAATTATGAAAAATACTATATTAAAGTAGAAAATATTAAATCAATTTAACAAATCAAAATCATTAAAAATGATTAAAATGAAATTACTTAATTACTTAATTGTTTCTTTCGCCCTGAAATTTCAAAATCCGGTCATTATAATAACTTTAAAACATAACAATCTAAATGTGACAATTCATGCATATTTTTATGTTCTTCAAATTTAAAACTTATGTTTCCTCGTGTTGGATAAACAATCTCTGGACCATGAAAATGAGATGTTCTGTTGCTCTCGCTGAGTGCTCTCTTAAAATTTCCTCTCACCTAAAAGAAGCGCCAAAATGAGAAAACATTGGTGAATCCTAGAAATCAGTGGGCGCTCACAAAATAATAACAAATTGTAGATATGAACAAAAGTAAGAGAAAATTGTTCATATACTGTATATTGACTTTTGCATGAGGCCAGATGGTTCAGCAAAATGTGACACCCCTTTGCCAATGATCGCATCATTTTGATAAGCAGTCATTGAAATTAATAACATAAAATTAGGTCTAGTTGCAAAGCTAATTTTAATTTCTGTTTGGACTCTGGACCTTATTTTGCTTTCATCATTTTTATTTGAGTTGGTCTTATCACCTTAGTTTTTGTTCGGTCTTATGACCTTTTATTTATGTTTGGTCCTTGTTGACCTTTTATTATGTTCTACATATCGGCCCAGGTCACTGGGACCTTGCACCTGTCATGGTAATTTCAGTTTGGTCAAACACATGACACATGATTCACATGTTTCTGCATGTTTTTGGACTGTGGGAGGAAGCCGGGAGGCTGACCAAACGTTCTCTTTTGCCCGGACATGTCCACTTTTCACGTCCTGTCCGGGACATTATTTAATGACCAAAGCACTGAGTTTGTGTCACACAGTGGTTACAGGCTATTTAACAGGCCGGGGGTGCGCCGTGGGTGCTCAGCTGCGGAGAGGGAGACCTCCGTGTTTGAGACGGGAGTGGGAGGCGGGAGGTCCGACGCTTCTAGCGAGAGGAGAGGGAGAAATAAAATAAGATAAAATAGGAAAAACCTGTCTCCCTCTTTTATTTTATTTTCAGCGTTTAATCAAGGCGGAGGTGGGCGGCTGGAGGTCCGAGACTTCCAGAGAGGGGAGAGATAGAAACAAACAGCCAATATCTGTCTGTGTGTGTTCTGTTCAGGTGTTGTCACGTAAATAACAGTGCCCAAGCAATAAACAGGACAGACAATAGGATTTTACACTACATTTTCACTGAAAGCTGACCGAATCCGACCCGAGCCCGAATACAATTTATAGCTACATTTTTGACCAACCCCGGCCGATCCGTCGGGTACCGTTGGGCTCAGATCGCCACACTCTAGTGTGTGTAGGCTATGCGTCCCCTATAGGGGCCTATCTGAATTTCTGTCTTTGAGAGATATTATTTTGTAATATAACTGAATTTTCTATCCATACATATAAATTTTAAATATATTAAAATTTTAAGGCATCTTTGAGTAAACTGCGAGTAATCATTTAAGTAGGCTATGTCGTGGCCGGCCGAGTGTCCTCTTTTTTGGAAATCAAAATACGGTCACCCTAGTAAATATAACAGTGTGCTAAAATTATTAAAGTGCAGATTTTTGACACTGGGGGCTGGTTTATACAAAATCTGAATGTGGTTATGTTTAGATCAAATGAATATGAATTACAGAATGGAAATACCATTGTTTTGTTTAAATATTGAAAAAAGTCTGCATGGCATCACACTTTTTCATCATTTAACCAAGAGGACTATCTTTTCCAAACTTCAACCAAGTGCTGTGAATGGCATTTACTGTACATAACCATAAAAATATTAATCATGTTGTGACAAACCAAAATTGTTGACATAATATAAAATAATCGGTGGCATATTTGCTGTTGCAAATATACATTTTGCACTTGGAAAATACAGTACGTGATATGTATAAAAACTCACTGACTGACTTATTTACATGCAATGTTGCTATTCAGGTATGACCTGTGTGATAAGCTGTCTCTGTATATTTGAAATCAAATATAATCTATGGTCACAATGTTAACCACACTGCAGTACACTGTATTTTCTAATGAGCTCATGACATGCCCTCAGTGATTATGTAGTCTTGATTTCTTTCCTGTGTTGTGATCTTTGTCCAGAAGGTGGCAGTGTTGCTCCATGTCACGCAGTCACACTGAGTCACGGCCCAACATGCTTGCCCCTCAGCGAGGGATGGCAGCTTCATAAGTTCATCAGGCTCAGATTAAAGACAACAGGCAAAGAATGCTGTGTGCTTGTTCATTCTTTGGGGTTCGTCATGGTCAGACATAGTTTATGTGCCACGCTAAAAAGTAAAAGCATATTGTTTGGGTGTTGTGTTGTTTTCCTCCATCACAGCTAGATGAGAGGCTCGGCTAAATGAGACTGCGGAGTATTGTGTGTGTACGTGTGTGTGTGTGTGTGTGTGTGTGTGTGTGTGTGTGTGTGTAAGATGTTTATGTTCCTCATTAAATCATTGTGTCTTTTATCTTATTGCTTTCCACCTGTTTATTCATTCCAAAAAATATCTAGAATTGTGGATTTTTTTCCATACACATTTGTTAGAGTTGAAAACAAAATGGGAATGTTTATCTGCTGTACATCTACTGATGTTTGAGCAACCAACATGCATATGGAAGTAATTCCTACAACATTTAGAAATAGAATAATTAATACAAACTGTACTCACCATCAAAAGCCTGACTTCTTGTTAAACATTTATTTATCCAGGAATTGAGATTTGAGATCAGGTAGAAGTAATGATTTACATTTATGCTTGTAACTTTAACAAAGTTGTTTTGTAAAATTGTCTTTTTCAAAAATCAGCAATTGTGCTTAAGTGTTTTGTTTTATCTCAAGTATTATATATTTTAAGTTGCATCCATTACGGAATAATGACAAAAAACAGACATGATTTTTAATTTGGATTTTTTTTTTGTAACGGACCTGCACAAAATAGTCAAAATTGGTTAAATGAAAAAAAGAAAAGAGAAAAGTTTTTAAAAATGCATTCCTATGTATTCACCTCTTTTGGCTATGATGCCCCTAAGTAAGACCTGGTGCTACCAATTACAATCTTGCATTACGATGTGCAATCTAAGTGTCACACAAAGGGAATAACAGTGATCATTTTATTACAATGCAGTGTTCTGCTGGGAAAGCTTTGGTCCTAGCACCACCCACCCAAACACCATTGCTTAAAGATACTCAGTAGCTCAGCTAATACCTGAAATGTCACTGGATATAAACCACCGCAGCAGCATATTGAGTGCCAGGTGGCCCGTGTGCGCCGTTATTGGATGGCGCATGGACACTCACCCTCTTGCAATTGGACTTTGAACTTACCCACAGTAGTGGTACCGTGAGGTACAATGCTAGCGTGGGTGGCAACCAATCACGCGGGACATGGTCTGAATTTGCATGACGTGTGAAAAGAGACAGAAATGCTGTGTAGTCCAGCACAGTGCCGGACGTCTGGTCACCCTACTTAGCCACTCGCAAGCACCAGCTAGCAGGGGGCCCCATTAGGGGGGATTCCAACGTGTTGTCGTTGTTGCAGTGTCTATAGGAGTTCCATCATATTGTCATTGATATGGACCAATGTCAGCCATCTCTGGGGGGCCCCTTCCAGCTTGGGGCCCTAGGCAATTGCCTAGTTTACCTGTCTGGTTGTGACGGCCCTGTGAAAGACGCTATCCCAGTGAGCCACTTCCATAGAATAAAAAGAGTCTATGATAGGCTACAAAAGAATCATTTGACAACCAAGTAAATATAATGAAATCACGTTTTAAACAAAGAGGTTATGAAGATGAATGTTTAGATGCAGCTCTACAAAAAGTGGTAACCCAAGCACAGAGTAATAGTGTAATAGTAATAGTCAAAAAACAAACCACTGGCAGTCTGCGTTCTCAATTTTACTGATAGAGCAAATGAAATGAAACATTCTATTAAGAAACACTGGTACATTCTATCGAGTGACCCTAAAATTGGTCACCTATTCAAAACACTACCTAGAAACACATTTCATTATCCAAAATAACAACCCAGTAGCAGTCCACTTTAAACAGCCTAATCATCCAATTACAGCCTTTAGCTATTGTGGTATAGAAAAAGTAGTCCTGCCTAGACGTGGGGGTGATCTAAAGGAGACACTTCTTAGACGAGAAGCCTTTTCTTTTCACAGAACTTCAGACTTTTGGGACTAACTTTGGTCTTAATGATGAATTGGACTTGAGTGTGAGTTTGTAGAAAAGGCTCCCATATCTAACTTATTGAATTGTTGTTTAATTACTTGTACTTATCTGATTGAAGCTTTTAATGTGATTTCTACAAAGAATTATTATTAATATTGTTGTCTGCATTTATCATATGTATTTTTCTCTTTTTCCCAATATTTTTCCTATAAGATGTTGGTGAAGATAATATTTATATTAGTATTTGATCTTTTTTTCTCTTTTTCTCTAGATTGCCACATATCTTCTATTGCGGTCCAGAATATATTGTTATTGATTGATTTAATGTGTTAATTGCACACACCTGTAATCAACCAATTGCATAGGTGTGCATATTTGACAAGAGGCTATGGCTGAGAACATTACAGTGATTATACTGCCAATTATCAGATTCCATCAGGGAGGCTGATCTTTATACTTTTCTCGGGACTTGTAGACATAGAGCAGGTGAGGATACCTGGGGGGGTGTTTTGAACCTGCCACTGGTCTCATTCTCCCCAGCTTCTTCGTGATCCCGTGGGCTGAAGTCCTTCTTGCTGTCCCTTAAATTTCTTGTAGTAATGGAAAAAAAATACAAAACACGTCAATTAAATGACCCAGTTTGACCCTGATAACCTCTCCTCTTCCTCCCAGGCTAAGGAAGTGGGAGCACATTCTGATCAAGACAAAGGAGGAGTTGCACACTGTGATGAGCTCCACTAATTCAACTCCCGCTGCCGCCGCCTCCTCCTCGTCCAGACAGCGAGAGACTTCATTCAACCTTTAAAATAATATAATAAAATAGTTTTGGAAGTTTTTCCTGACTTGATTATTGATTGCAGCAGTGTGTGGTGGTGTTCATGTTACTGTTAAAATTCATACTGGATATATTCCATTTTAAAACCAGCAAAGCAAATTTTAATACATTGTTTAATTTTACATTTAAACTGCACACATTTCAACAATTTACAGCACTGGAAATGTATTTTAAAAAACCTGCGGAGGATGTAAAGGTGAGTCAAGTTTGAATAATAGAAGCTTAATTTCCAGTGCAACATAGTTTTAGTAACTGCAAGAATTATGATGAAATTAAAAATAATAGCTGCTTGAGTGTGGTCGACAGATTGTAGCCTTGTAGCTCCAGCAGCTGGGAAAAGCCCGTTTTAACCACTACTGCCACCCTGTGGTTGAAATGTGTAACATTGCCTAATGATCACACCAGTTTGCAGAGATCAGATGTGGCGCAACTTGATATGTTTTACATTAGAAATTGTGCTAATGATTACTGGTGAACATGGAAATAACTGTAACGAGTAGCATTTCAAAAAAAATGTTTTAGCTAGAGATTGTTCAGATAATTATGACATAAAAAACAAAACAAAAAGCAAGACTAATAAATGGAAATTGTATGGCGAGTAATACATTTGGACTTCATACATTTTGAAAAATATTGTAAGCATTATTTGACACAGAGCTAGAGGCAAACCACTTTTAGAAGTGCTGCAAAGGGGGAAAACTTATGATGCTGACACACACAGTTAGCAAGCCCAAGTCTCTTACAGAGGTAGTGCTCTGGTTGGTTCACGGTTAAATGTACAATACGATGATTAAGGTTTTGTTTATTTATTTTCTATACCAATATATTCTGAGCACAGCGTTTCCAGCCACGGTGATTATACTTTCAGGCAGATCAGTAATTAATCCTTTGAATTTTAGTAATTTCCTCTAGCAATACAAAAGAGCAACACAGCAGCCAAGTCTTGTGGATCCATTGTTTTGGTCTCGCTGTGCTCTCCGCTGATTGGTTTTAGAAACATTGAACTTATTGGTTGGGCTCATTATCATCTGCCGTAAATAACAGCGTTCTTCGGACAGTTATTACGGTGTAAAAAGCGGCATCTACGGTGCCGCGCTACAATGCCGTAAAAAAACGGGCGAGTTTTACGGCACTTTGTCGCATTAAAAGCGTCGTTTTAAGGCTTCCAGCTTTAGACAAGTAAGACGCCGCTTTTTGCAATGCCGGACGTCTGGTCACCCTACTTAGCCACTCGCAAGCAGCAGCTAGTAGGGGGCCCCATTAGGGGGGATTCCAACGTGTTGTTGTTGTTGCAGTGTCTATAGGGGTTCCATCATATTGTCATTGATATGGACCAATGTCAGCCGTCTCTGGGGGCCCCCTTCCAACTTGGGGCCCTAGGCAATTGCCTAGTTTGCCTGTCCGGCCCTGCTTAGAGGTACCGCTAACTGTAACATAGCTTTCATCATGTTAACCTACACAGTTCACAGCGACACAGTTCAATACTATTACCTGACCGATTATCTCATCTGTCTTCTTCTTCCGTTTCGTTTATGTTATGTTATGCCACTATGCTGAATGAATGAATGAATGCTGCCTCCAACCAACCAGTCTGATTAGATGTGCTGGAACCTGTATCAATGGGTGACAGTTGTTTGGGGGGTTAAATTCCCCCTCTTTCATACACTGGGGGGAAGTGACCCGATCATATTGATATTGGATTGTCAAACATCGTCTTAAGTATTTTTGCTATCTATAGCCCAGACAGGAATCCTCGGTAAATAGCTCTCCTGTGTTTTTTTTCAGTAATAATGTAGGTTGTTTCATAGCCACAACAAAGAATTTTTTTCATTTGGGTCCGCATCCGAGAATGGATAATCCTGCTAAAGCTGGCATATTTTTATTTTTGGAGGAATTTTGTGTGTGTGTGTGTGTGTGTGTGTGTGTGTGTGTAATGTTAAGAGAAGTGAAGTGAAAATCTCACATTGGCACTGAAAGCATGGAAAATACACTAAACAAACATATAAACCCAACACTTTTGTTTTGCTTCCACGTCTCACAAGTTTAAATAAAAAAAATAACCTATGGGGAAAAAACCAAACATTTCTTTAGCTCTGGTGATGTGAAATCCCAATAAATGTTTTTCTTCAAGATCACATTGCACATTTTAGAGTGGCCTTTTATTGTAACCATTTCCAAGACACACCTGTGTAGTGCTGGTGCTGTTTATTCAGCATCTTGATATGCCACACCTGTCAGGTGGATGGATTATCTTTGAAAAGCAGCTCACTAACACAGACTTCAGCACATTTGTGACCAAACATCAAGAGAAATGAGTCTTTTTGCAGCATCAGAGCTTTTATTTTTACTTGTGAAAAAATGGGAGCGAAAACAAAGTGTTTTTATTTGTGTTCAGTGTATGTCCCTCAATTAGTTTAGCAATCTGTTGCATAGTCAAATACTCATAAATCTCTTCTTTCTATTGAATTTAAAACAAAAAACACATTGCATAATTTCATTAATTAAGTTTAATAAACAGAGATCAGTTGCAAGCCTAACCTTTTGAGGTTAAACAGTAAAGATATGTTATACTTTATTGTCCCCAGAGGGAAAGTTGCCTGGGCAATCGTGCTGCACCCAGCTGCACTCAACTTGAAACAATACATACTCAACATGACAGCACAGTGGAACACCACAGGCATAATAAATTACATACAATGAAAATAAAAACAGATGATAAATAAAATATTGCACATACCAGGAGAAATACTTTTTTTTTTTATTAGAAATGAGAAGGAAGTCATTAAAGCCATAAAACCATAATACATAACCCATAAAACAAAGTGTAACAGTGCCTATTTGCTTATCAAAGGGATCAACCTGCTTTCCTGTTGAGTAGTCTTATAGATGTTGGCATAGGTGGCAGGTAATGAAGGCTAGGGAAAGCTAAGCCTTCCCAAATTTTATGCTGGAAATCATAAATAATAATGTGCACATTATATTTTATGTGCATGAGGTTGTCGCTGCAGCTGTCCCCTGGTGATAATCAACGGCGGCAGGGTGATTATGGGTCAAATCCTGTGCCGGCCGCAACGGCGCAAAGCATTGTTGTGTAAACATCCGCCTGCCATTTTCATAAGCTTTGGCGCGTGATTTTGGAAAATGAGTCTAAGCAAAATGGATATACAGTCTTTTTTCAAAGCAAAAGATAAACAAAGTCAAATTCATTCAGTAGCAGTCTGCAGCACTGGCGACTGGGAGCGCTGGGTGTGGACATGCTAAGCCCTGATCACCTGGGAACTGCCCATTGGTCCGACCACATTAAACCCATTGTTCAGAAGTCCCGTTGTTCCGAAATCATCATGATGCCCTGTGTTTAAGGTCTGGTTAGGTTTAGGCACAAAAACCACTTGGTTAGGGTCAGGCAAAGATCACGGTGTGGGTTAAAATGAAAAAGAAAGTGACAAACACATAAGCTGTGAGCCTGCTTCGCCTCAAGCCTTTCCCAGCTGACCCAGAGCCGGTCGCAGCGCACCATCAAGGCAGATATACGCCCGCCGGTAGACGTTCACCACCGCGGACCGTCGGACTAATGGGATGTCGGACCAATGGGCTGTCGGACCAATGACATGGACACGATCACCTGCAGCCACCTGCAGGCCTGTGAGGAGTGATGAGCGGGGAGAGGGATGCAGCCATGCGGCCCATACCAGCCAGAGCTCTGGAGTCAAGCTGCTGTCGCTGGTAGTCCAATTTACACTGACTTGGGAGAGAAAGACAGTGGTCGGGAAACAGAAATGTTCGTTTTCCGCAGACAACTTTAAAAAGTTCACTTTTCTAGAAAACAGCAAAGAAGCAGACGCCGTGTTCTGTTTTCCCTGCAGACACTTTCCCTGCAGCAGTGGCTATATTAGGCTACTGCATTAAGGTAAGACAATGGTTAATTATTAATTTACCCTTTGCCTTAATTTGAACACTTAATTTGCATTATAGTACAGTAGGCCTATCTAATTAATTCTATGAGTGAGTGGGTGTCATTGTACTGTATTGTATTGTTGTATGAGCCTTGTAGGTGCGCGCGCAAGCAGGGGGGCAAAAAAAAGAAAAAAGTTGTGAACGGCAGGGAGATCGATTTTTCGTTTCATCCTGGTGCTGTGTGTAATAGTTAGTTAGATACTAGCCTTGCCTAACGTCAGGCTTACCCGCCGCCTATGGATGTTGGTAAGAAGGAAAGCTTAAAATGGTTGCTTTTACATTTACTGGCTCTGTAACATTTACCTGAAGGTAACAGTCTGTATTCAGAACACATATTGTGAGGCTGGTCCCTCAGAATTCTCTGTGCATGTGTAGAGAGAGACTTTTGTGATTGAACATTAGGAATGGGCCTATATGAAGCTAGGAGATAGGATGGGATTCCCCAGAGCCTAGATGCTGGTGGTGGTGGAGTAAAGCCTACAGGTGGATGATGAAACTCTGTTCAATCTCTCTGGACATCCTGGAAGTCATGGTGATGATACAGAGGTAGCAGGATGTAAGAATTTTGACAGCATGGGAAAATGGACTAAAGGCAAAGAATGACAGAGAAGATCCTCCTCATTAAATCTGTGTAGTCATGGGTGTGTACACACAGTATAGCTGCTGTATGCACACGTGGAGTGGAGTGTACACACTACATTTGAATTCCAGAGCTGCAGCAGGAGTCAGTTACACACTCCACACTGCACACAGAGAAGATTGGCTCAGTCATTGTAAGTGCACACTGTTCTCCACTACACTGACACAGGGGATACACATCAAGCTCCTATCCCGAGTGACTACATAGTCTGGTTTAATATGATACATCCGGCTGCAAACATTATCTTTTCATATTCCAGCATTTGGTCATCAGTTGGCTTCAGTTGGTTGTTTCGAGGGTTTCCACAGAATATAATCCTGTTATTAGTGGTTTGGATAAGCCACAAATCAGGACAGGAACAAAAAATCATTGGTGCCAGCCTGCCCTGCTCAGGTCATACACACCTCCAGAGTCAGGCAACAGGCAGGCAACATCACTGCAGACTCTGTCAATAACCTTACAACACCAAAACATTCACTGCTTTAATTACGGTTATAATTTTACAGTAAATTATTTTTTATTTTTGTCTTTGCGCCTTTTGTATAATTTCAAACTTAGAGAACACTTGACTTGTAAAAAGGTGTTTTATTTTTCGCCATTGGTGCTTTACATGTATACAATGGCATGCAAAAGTTTGCGCACCCCTGGCCAAAATTTCACTGTCTGTGAATAGTTAAGTCAGTAGAAAATGAACTGATCTCCAAAAGGTATGAAATTAAAGACGAAACATGCTTTTCGACATTTTAAGCAAGATTTGTGTATTATTTTTGTTTTGTACAATTTTAGAGTGAAAAAAAAGAAAGGAGCAACATGCAGAAGTTTGGGCACCCCAAGACATTTGAGCTCTCAGACAACTTTTAATAGGGTCTTAGACCTTAAAAAGCTTGTTAGAGCTCTGGTTTGTTCTCAATCATTGTTAAGAAAGGCCAGGTGATGCAAATTTCAAAGCTTTAAAAATATTCTGACTCCTGAAACAGTGTCCCAAAAATCAGCAGCCATGGGCTCCTCTAAACAGCTGCCTAGCACTCTGAAAACTAAAATAACTGATGCCCACAAAGCAGGAGAAGACTATTAGAAGACAGCAAAGTGTTCAGGTTGCTGTTTCCTCAGTTCGTAATGTAATTAAGAAGTGGAAGTTAACAGGAACTGTGGAGGTCAAGTTAAGGTCTGGAAGACCAAGAAAACTTTCAGAGAGGGCTGCTCATAGGATTGTTAGAAAGGCCAATCAAAACCCCTGTTTGACTGCAAAAGACCTGCAGGAAGATTTATCAGACTCTGGAGTGGTGGTGCACTGTTCTACTGTGCAGTGACACCTGTACAAATATGACCTTATGGCAGAGTCATCAGAAGAAAACCTTTCCTGTGTCCTCACCACAAAATTCAGCAACATCTAAACGAGCCTGATGCTTTTTGGAAACAAGTCCTGTGAACTGATGAAGTTAAAAGAGAACTTTTTGGAAGCAATGTGTTGCAACCAGTGGCACGGGGAACATTTCACAGGTAGAGGGAAGAATGGATTCAGTTAGATTCGTGTTAATTCTGGAAGCAAACATCACAGCATCTGTAAAAAAAGCTGAAGATGGAGAGAGGATAGATTCTACAACAGGACAATGATCCTAAACACACCTTGAAATCTACAATGGACTACCTCAAGAGGAGCAAGCTGAAGGTTTTGCCATGACCCTCACAGTCCCCTGACCTAAACATGATTGAAAATCTGTGGATTGACCTCAAAAGAGCAGTGCATGCAAGAAGGCCCAAGAATCTCACAGAGCTAGAAGCCTTTTGCGGGAAGAATGGGTGGAAAATCCCCAAACAAGAACTGAAAGACTCTTAGCTGGCTACAAAAAGCATTAAAGAGCTGTGATACTGACCATGCATTGTGCCCTTAAGGCCCTTTTTCTGTTTTTGGTATTATGAAATTGTAAAAGATTGACAACATCTTGAAGAAATTGTCATCTTTACCTAAATACCTTTTGGAGTTCAGTTCATCTTCTACTTATTTAACTACTCACAGTAAACAAATTTTTGACCAGGGGTGGCCAGACATTTGCATGCCACATCACAATTGGGCCTACAGTGTACTGAAAGTTGCTAAGCTGTAGGCCATACAGGTGAGTTGTTATGAATTTTCAAAAGTTTGAACTTTAAACAGTCGCTGTAGCACCACCGTCAGGACTATTAGCCCCCAGTTCCCATTGCATATGTTTAGCACGGGACTAGAGCTATGTGACAAGTTTGGTTTATTTCTATGCATGTGAACTTTGGATTTCCTTGGAAGGAGAAGGCGGTGGAGAAGGAGATTACTGGCAAATACAAGAGGTACCAGCAGCAGAGCTGCCCTGCCTCTAATAATATAAATGTACAGAGTAGTTCTATGGGCTACCTATTTGATTTTTCTGCAATTACTAAAATCTTAGTCCTGAAGCAAGGAGAACTGAAGTGTGTTATTTGTTCACCTGTTTGAACAAATCGTTGCTGTCCAATGAAAAACAGTATCTCCACTTTTGATGATTTTGACTTTCTACAGTGCATGGAGTGTCCATAATATTCCCTAGCAACCGTTAGTGTTGGGTATCCAAATGACCAATGCAAAGACGTTTTATTACATTATCTATTCAACATGTATCTCCATTGGGTGTCAGAAGTGTCCATCAAAGCGCGTAGAAAGTCAAAATCGTCAAAAGTGAAGATATGTGTTTTTCATCGGACAGCGACGGAATGCTACGTCCACACTAAACCAGCATTTTTCTACATCCAAAACTAGAGCTTTTACAACAGGGGTCCGTTTCACAAAGTAGGTTTAGTGAAAACTCAGAGTCTGTTAACCCTGAAATGAGGGAAACTCTGAGTTTTCCATTTCAAAAAGGGAGGTAACTCAAACCAGAGAAAGAGGGGTAACTCTAGCAGGTTTCAGAGAGAGAGGTAACTTAAGCTCTCGGTCAGTTACCGTAGTAACAGACTCTATGAACCTAACCTGGTCGGGACCAGGTTTTTCTCAATGAACCTTGAGTTTCTCTCTGTCTCCGCCCTCTTTCAGAGCCACACACTCCATTTGATTTCCTCATTCATTCGGTCAGCAGGCGAGTTTTGGCGTAGCCTAGTTCTGCCGTCTGTCTTTTAAAAAAATCATTAAAAAAAAATCTGAGTCAGTATATCAGAAGTCCATTAGGCACAGCAGGTGGCAACTTTTTTCACTAACATGGCATGTCCTTTTGATAACGATCCCGTGGATGAAGGTGCAGCATTACTGCGCAGAGAATTAAATATTCGTCGGGAGATGGTTATCAGACCACGCATAGATGTTTTAGCATTTCCACACAATTATATTTTTGAGCTGTACTGTTTCACGTCACAGTCCATCATCTACATACACAACCTAATCCGTCCTTACATTTGCAACATTACCAGTCGTAGTCATGCTCTCACACCCCAGCAGATATTGTGTGTTGCGCTGCGTTTCTTTGCAAATGGAAGTTTTTTGTACAATGTCGGAGATGCTGAGCACTTGAGTAAGGCAACTGTATGCAGGGCGGTCAGAAAAGTGTGCTTGTTTTACGGGCATCTGCCTTCTTTCTGTTGGC
Source organism: Epinephelus fuscoguttatus (assembly GCF_011397635.1). Lineage (NCBI taxonomy): Eukaryota > Metazoa > Chordata > Actinopteri > Perciformes > Serranidae > Epinephelus > Epinephelus fuscoguttatus. The sequence continues at coordinate 43,777,254 of NC_064752.1, forward strand.
TGAGTAGAAGTCTGTGTTAGTTTAAATAGGCTTAATTATTTAACAGAACATGATATAGATGAGAAGACATTTATGTGTGTGAAAACAGCATTATGTTGGGGATAAAACAACTGCACAGTCAAACAGCCACTTAATATTTACTTTACAATGTAAACATGATCAAAATGAGGTACCCCCATGAGATTATGCCGAGGTCTTACCTGTTTGAACAATGTTTTTATATTTCATTCTAAACTGCTGCCAAGTGCGCTTCTCCCCGCGGGATTGCACCTAAATGAAATAAATTAATAGGCTACCAATCAAGCAGTTTTCCCCTGTAATATTATTGTGATTGCAAAGGACTACATTTAAGCTTACGCATTCTCCCACGCCATCTCCCTCTCTTTTGCAGCTGCAGGGGTGTTGCACTTCTTTTTGAAAACGTGTGCAAACTCGCCGTATGAGCGCATTAAGATTTCTAATTCTAATGGGGTGAAAAACGCAGCCCTCCCCGTCCCCGTTGCCATAGTGACTTGTTGAATCGGGGCTTCATTGATGCTGGCTTGTTATAGTTGTAGCGCACACGCTTAACTCCAGGTGAAACTACTCCGAGTTGATTAAACTGATTCAAATCAGCTGTTCTGGAACCGGAAACTCAGAGTTTCCTATCTCAGAGTAGATCAACTCAGAGTTCAGGATTAGACTCAGAGTTTATTGAACCTGCTTTGTGAAACAGACCCCAGGTTTTCCAGATTGAATTTGTTTCCAAACAATGTTGTATGCCTGCTCAGACAGGGTCCAGTGATTGTGTAGTGGCTTTCTGTTACCTCTAACATATCAAGTGACTAACACAGTTAGAATAAAAAGGGTGTCCGTCCAGTTAAAGATCTTGTGTATCCTCTCCAGCCCCACTGTCAGAAAAAAAATGGCACTGTACATTTCTGAAAGCCAGAAAAATGTTACATTTGCATGTTTCATACATATTATATCAGTGTTTCTAAAGTGACGTTGTATATGGGCTGACTTTATCATCTGGAGGTGGACGGGATGGTAGATGACCTGTCACCTAGACAAGATGCCTGCCAAGCTGTAGACCACTGTTCAACATCAACAAACAACAAAACCGGCTGAGTTGTAAGCAAGTCATTGCTGTATTTCCAATGGCTTTTAAGGCACCAAATGTGACCTTTTTGGAGTGACCTGTCTGTATTTTTCCAGCTGCTTTTTAGGCTCCAAACGTGGGTGTTTTGTAGTGAGCCATCGCTGTTTTTACAGTGGGGATACTGCTACAGAAAGAGGTTGTTTTAAGACAGCTGCTTTTCCTGCTTGAATAGTGGCCTCACCGCCTGAAACCAGATATAATATCTTTTCCTAACCATAACCAAGATAAATACCTGACTGTTATCCACAGTGTTGTTGAAACATAGAGTTTCAGTGTATCCACTACATCATAATGAGCAAATGATTTGCTTAAACGTACAATGTCAACATTTTTTCTGCGACTGCAGTGATCCTTGCTTGGTCCTGCTCAGGGTTCTCTTGATCATTGCTCCTCAATTCTGAGAGCAGAATACAGGAATTGGAACAGCCTCCATGATGGCAGATCGAATCGAGGAGTGATCAAATAAAAGAATGAGGGTTAGAGCTCAATATCAGGCCTGATCCTACATGAAGCCACACAGTTTCTGTTCAAGCCTGACCTGAGCATGATCCATGGCAGGAGTTTTGGGCCTGAGCCCAATTAAAAACCCACATCTATACAGTTAATATATATATCTTATCTTTCATTTTTTATGTTAAAACTTTCATTATAAGCTGAGGATGACTTCTCTTTCTTCTCCTCTTTATTTAGTGTGTTATCTTGTGCACAATGGGTCCGACAGAGCTGGTTGCGCCCCTCAGTATGTTGAGCGCACATGGTGGTCCATGGCCATGCGACACGCAAATGATGATCACCACTCTTCGCTGCATTTCACGTCTCCCACTGCACTAGAGAGGCAAACACTGCCAATCAAGTTGCCTCTCTCTTTCTCTCATTTTCCTTCCATCTCTTGTGTGCGCCCTGTCTCTCTCTCCCAGTTCTACACCACATTGCTCACTTGTTCGGTCATTTTTCCTCTTACACAGTCCCCTACCCCCACTTTCTCTGTCTTGTCTGTCTGTCTGTCTGTCTGTCTGACTGCCAGTTTCATCAAAAAGGAAAAAGGTGAATTGCTGAGAACCTTAACTGATTAAAGCCCGGGAGAATAGTGAGAAATTAGAGCCCAGCCTGGCACGGGCTCGGGATGAGAATCAAAGCCCCAGTGGGGATGTGCTCTATGTCACCAAAACAAGTTTGCACAGAAATCTATGTGGCATGGATTGTGCAGGCCTGGCTCATCTCAAACAGGTCTAATGTTCGCAGCTGTGAGCAGTTCCTCTGTTCACTCTGTATATTGCATTACGGGGCGACTTTGCTGACTCAAAAATCAATCTTAATTCTGCAAACTGTCTTTTGAATTGCCTGTAATTAGCGACTCCTCCCACAGACCATCTCAGGTGCACGCCTGGTAAACTGGGAGCTCAAAGTTGCCCTAAGATGCTCGCTACTAACCTGCTCGACTGAGGTGGCACGGCTTAAGTTGTATTTACATGTAATTTGTTAAACATTGTGACTCAGTGTAACTGGTAAGCGTAAGTGCCTCACCCCCAAATGCATTTTTTTTCTAATGCAAAAAAGGCAATATGAATGTGAATTTGAAGGTGATAAAGTTTAGTGCTGAGGAGAGAGAACACACATTGAAAGCAAACTGACCTTCTTTCATAAGAACAGAAGGGGAACAAAGCCTTTGCTCTGACATGGTCACCCATTTCGATTCAGGAAGCAATCTCTTCCAGGAATGGATCCAATCTGTGACCGCTCCAGCAAAAAGGTCATCGAATTGAAATGAGGTTAAAAATGTGAAGTTCCCTTGAAATACTTTGAAGAATTGAGTGGTTGGTTTTGAGACTGCCACAATTTTTTTTTCTTCTCCTTACATGGCAGAGCTGAGTGGGGTCAATACATTTCAGCTGGAGAGCTGGACTCAATGAAACAGAAGAAACCCTCACTTTTGATTTCTGATGGCACTTGGTTCTTAGTTTTGGACTTTCAGAGGGCAATTTCCAGAATGTTAAGTTAGTCAGTATTATACATTATTCCACTGATCTCATGGTTTAAATGACAATGTACATCTGTGGTAGATGTTAAACATGTATTAAGCTCACATGTTCAGAGTTCTGTAATACATACCTGGATATATTGTTGCATGTCAGTAGGACAGTGCGTTTTTTTTCATTATGTGTTCTTTCTCGTTCGACCTACATTACCCAGACAACGTGCTGACATTTTGTGAATTGCATCCCTCATGGGAGCCTGAGAGGCAACAGAGACATGAATCTGCAGGGACAAGAACCAGAAATGACAAACATTACATCTGTCAAATAAGGGCGTTTATTTTATGCAGAAACACATTTTCAGATTGATTTCCTTCAGGAACCCTCTGAAAAGTGATGAATTACATTTTTACACCTGGGATATGTAATGATGATGCAGTGGGTGTATTAATGTGCTTCACAGGAGACAAGTGGTCACTGTGGATATTGGATGCTAGATGTAATGGCATGACTGATAATGTTCAGCTAGGGACAAGAAAATGTAATTAGATTTTTCCTTTTCTGAAAATTTAAGGTCTTGTGTTTATCTCTTAAGGGTTGAAACACACTGCATTTTTCTCAGAAATCTCTGAAATGCATATGTGTGAAAACAAAATGTTCTCATCCCAATGTGTTCAATTCCGGAAAGGCGTGTCAACTTACGCCTGTTAAAATGCAACACGAGCGTTTAGTAAGGCTTAGAAAAAACATCATGGTTTGGCTCATGATTTATACGGTAATCTAACAAAAGGCTCTTGGAAAGTCGGGGGTTTGTTGGACTCATCCACCACCCCTCCTGCACAACATATAGGAACTTTACAGCTCCTTATATTACTTGATATATATATATATATACACACACACACACACACACACACACACACACACACACATATATATGTATATATATAAACTGACGCTGTCCAGCAGGGTATTGTACCGACATGACAGGCGCTGTCTGGCCGTATTATTAATTGATGTTCAGGTGACCGGTAGGGTATCATATCACCATGAATGGTCCTGTCTGACCATGTTAAAACCAACACCGCCTGGTGGCGTATTGCACCACTGTTGAGAAGAGAAAGAAAGATATGTGCTTGCACGTCAGAGTCTCCAAAAGTCTTCAATAACACCGGAAGAAAGTTGCTTTTATGTTGGTTTTTTGAAAAGAGTCGCCAGAGGGGTCTGGATAAGTTGGCAACACTGATTAGCCAGGTCAGTCAGGTACTACCAAGATGGCAACAGCCTAGATACTCCCACTAATTCAAAATGGCTCTTGAAAAACCCATGGTTGACATTATGGAGATTATGTCAATTATTATACAATCTATAGTTTTGTCTGCTAATGTCATGGCTGCATCATTAACACCTATCAAGCTTGAATCATGCCTTCATACCTTTTTTCTCTGTCTTTTGAGAACAAATCTGGACAACCAACTTTATTTAACATGGACCTTAAGTCACCTTAATATGAAAAAGTTTAGAGATAACGTTTAAAGCCATGCCATCCAACCTAATGTCACTCTTTAACCCTGCCTGATAAAAATGAAATATAACACGGAAGCCCGATGACTGTGAAAGCTTTTAATATATTTCATTGGATTTTCCATTCTGATATTTTTAGCTTTACAGCACACATCACGAAGGGTTTCTGATCTTTCATGCACTTTGATATAATCTTAGAGAAAAATAAGTTATTTTGTGCAAAAAGGGCAAAGTTTGAGGGTATTCATTTCAGAAAAAAGTATCTAATTACTGTAAAGCCTATGATGAGATTTTCCTGTGAATAGTGTGAAATGAGCACTTTTATCAATGCTACAGATCACATTGTGTCTTAGGAATGCTGCTTTTCAAAAGGCTCAGGAATCTCCAATAGTGGAGTACAGCCATGAACAGACTGTATTCAGAATTTTGAAATGGGAAGGTGCAGGCTGAATCATTTTACACTTCAGTGCTTCTCACTCTCATATGCAGTCTAATGAAAATCTTACAGCTGGATAATATATTCATTTGTTCAGCTCCGGTCCTTGTTGAGAATATGCTTCTGTAGTTTACCTTATTTTAATTAATCTTACAAATGTGATGTTTGACTAAATATAATTTTGATGTGAAATCATAAAGCAGCTGTTTATGCATTTGTAATGAGTCTTAAATAACATCTTTATTACCTACATGGTTTCCATGAGCGGTGTGTGGGAAGTGATGAATTCAAATTAAACTCACAGAAAAGTTCACACACACACACACACACACACGGTTTCATGATAATTCATAGTTCTCTGAAAGTATATTGTACTTTTCACTAATGCTGTCTACTAAAGTCAAATTTTAAAACAATCACAACATTTTGAAATGTAAAGAGTGTCATAAAGGAAAGACCAATGGGTCACTGCACTTGCACTTCACTTTAAAGTAAGGGGTCAGATGGTCACTGCAAACATTGCACCTCATCCATTTAAGGCCATAAGCCTTTCTTAATCTGCATACTTGTCTGAACTTGTGCTCCTGTGGACTCTTGAGAGTACTGTCCCAAGTTCAGAATGCTTTGGGAGCTGAGTTGTGTGTGAACTTTGGGTGGAAAAGTATCACATCATGAGTTTCACATCAACTGTTCTTATTTCATCCAACTGTTGTGCCACAAAATTGTAGCTGTTTTTAGGCGATAAATTAACTGTTTCAGTTTTGACTTTGTGGTGAAATTACCATAATTATGGCTACTTCTGCTCCAACAGCTTTGGAAATGTCAGGACTAGGCTCTTTATGGGAGCTTGCCCATCAGCGTTTCAAAAGTCCACAGGAAAACAATATCTATGGTCTTGCATTAATGTGGTGACACTGTCTATTAATCCCTTATAATTAATTTACCAGTGGTCTCAGAGCTCAAATCTAACATTTGTTTCTGCCAGACTGGTTTGATTGAAGGTCAAGTTAACAGCCCTGCCTGTAGGCTTAGTTACTTCAGCAGCCATGGGCTCCTCTAAACAGCTGCCTAGCGCTCTGAAAACTAAAATAACTGATGCCCTCAAAGCAGAAGAAGACTATAAGAAAATAGCAAAGTGTTTTCAGCTGTTTACTCAGTTTGTCATGTCATTAAGAAATGGCCATTAACAGGAACAGTGGAGGTAAGTTGAGGTCTGGAAGAACCTCTTTCAGAAAGAGCTGCCCATAGGATTGTTAGAAATGCAAATCAAAACCTGTTTGACTGCAAAAGACCTGCAGGAAGATTTATCAGACTCTGGAGTGGTGGTGCACTGTTCTACTGTGCAGTGACACCTGTACAAATATGACTTTCATGGAAGAGTCATCAGAAGAAAACCTTTCCTGTGTCCTTTCCTGGAAAAATGAGCCTGATGCTTTTTGGAGTCACGTCCTGTGGACTGATGAAGTTAAAATAGAACTTTTTGGAAGCAATAAGCAAAGGTATGTTGGTACGCCTGTACAACTGTTACAAATGGAGGTGGCTTGATCATGCTTTGGGCTTGTGTTGCAGCCAGTGGCCCTGGGAACATTTCACAGGTAGAAGGAAGAATGGATTCAGTTAAATTCCAACAAATTCTGGAAGCAAAAATCACAGCATCTGCAAAAAACACCCTGAATATGCAGAGAAGATGGCTTCTGCAACAGGACAATGATTCTAAACACAACTCAAAATCCACAATTTACTACCTCAAGAGGTGCAAGCTGAAGGTTTTGCCATGACCCTCACAGGCCCCCGAACTAAACATCATTAAAAATCTGTGGATCGAGCAGTGCATGCACGAGGGCCCAAGAATCTCACAGAGCTTTTGCAGGAAGAATGGTTGAAAATCTTAAAACAAGAACTGAAAGACTCTTATCTGGCTACAAAGGTGTTTAGAAGCTGTGATACTTGCCAAAGGGGCACTACTAAGTACTGACAATGCAGGGTGCCCAAACCTTCGCTTCTTGCCCTTGTCATTTTTTGTTATTTTAAAACCGTAAAAGATTGAAATTAAAAAGTAATCTTGCTTAAAATATTCAAGAAATGTGTCACCTTTGCATTTTGGAGATTAGTTCATCTTCTACTTACTTAACCTCACCCAGTAAACAAAATTTTGACCAGGGGTGGCCAAGCATTTGCATGCCACTGTATGTAGATGATGCAGGATGTGACACAGTGTTTCAGGTGTCAAAGTCATGAACTTTGTACATCCAACCATCCACGTCACCTCCCTCTCTACAGCTTACAGGCAGCGTAAAGATGTAACATTTCCTGGATTGCTAAAACTAGTATCATACTAGTACAACTAGTACTAGTACAGTATGCAAATATATCTTGTGGAAGGTTAATATACACAAAGTTTTATGCCAGTATAATCAGCACTGTCCAATCAATCCACTAACATAACCATTGGTTTAAAATCAACTGTTCAGTTCAACAGGCAAGACAGTTGTTTTATCAGACTTACTTTTACAGCTGTGCGAAGATAGCAGGGCAGATGTAGTTATTTGCCTATGACATGGAGTTGTGAGGTTGTTAGAAATCAGCACTGATACAAGAAACATTTACTTCAACCACATGATGGGACAACCTTTGATCCTTTTTGCAATTGACCATTTAATTAAATGTATGGTTTGGGTCTGTCAGCAGGAAATGTTGACAATCAATAGGTGAGTAGATTCTAATGCCTCTGTAGTGGTTAAGGATTAGCAGGGTAAAAATAGCAATGCTGATGTGGAATTTTGCTCATGTATTTGATAGAAGAGCATACTATACATCAGGGATATTCAGCTTGCTTTGCTGAGAGGCCACTGTTGCAAAATGACAGGAGGCCGAGGCCAGGGCCAGTTAATAAACAAACATTAATAATACAACATGAGAACTGAGAGGACAGTTGCAGTAGCAGTGGCCCAGCACATATCAGGTGTACACAGGGGTTTTTCCTTGGATTTGAGGACAGTCTGGGCTAAGCTCGGACCTGCAGAGGGGTCCGTTGGATCCTCCACTGGCACTTTTTCAAATAATTTTGATGACTTTTTTTAAATTTACATTTAAGGAATGTCAAATGCAAGATGAAATTAACACCTTTAAAATATACGGCATCCTGATACAGTGGAATTGCAATAAATATGCCCACAAGCTTTAACTATAAAAGTTTTGCTGAGTGTTTCAGTAAAAGGCACTGACCTAAGTGTGTAACTTTAGAGGATTTGGTTTGAGATTATGCTGTATTTTTTCTGTTGGGATTTTTTCAAATCTTTTATTTCCCCATCACATAATTTTACAGTAATTTTTACAGTACATTCAGGCAGTGACTGAGAGATATACTTGTTTCTCTGTGACTTGACTTGTTGTAATTATGAAAACAAGCACCTTTCATGCAATAATAGCCTCAAGTGCTTTTCCTCCTATAATGGGAAAAATAGGGGATAAACAAACAAAAATATAAATGCATAATGAATAATATACACAGAGGTACATTTTCTAAATTAAAAGCCAAACTAAAGTATTAAAGGGTCTTTTTTTCTTCCTTTTTTTATTACAATATTGAACTAGCATACCATTCAGATCCAGGGCAGGGTCCTTCAGAGTTTGAGAATGTGAGATTGATACTTTTACCTGCCTGTCCATTGGTGCCTTATGTATGCTCCGATGAAGGTCAAATAGACCGAAAGCTCAACAGTAAGGTGAAACACTGCATAGATCTAAGTGTGGGGAAATCTTTTTCTACCAGAGTTTTGGAATGTAAAAATAGAAAGCAGTCTTCCCAGTATCCTTGTGGGATATGTTCAGAATGTCTAAAGGCCAGTCACACTGACACCAATTTAAGAAGTGTTTCTCGAGTATTTTTTAGGTGTCCTTCATACAGAACAGATACACTACAATTCGACTCAATGACACATTGCATCAACACCACATTACATTTGGACACATTTCACTGAGTCTAGTTTTTCTGCCTCTCTGTGCCACTAGTAGTCAGAAACTCTACATAGTTCATTTTCTTTCTGGTGATGACGGTTCAGCAATGTTCCAAATCCATACTACATACTAATTTTATAGAGCATGTAGACATACTAATCATCACAGTATACTGTTTTAGTAGTATGTATGGACCCTTTTAGGGCCGTTGTCACGATGATGCTGTTATTAGCTGGAGGCAAAACACGACTCTGCACCACAGGGCTGTAGGCTACACTGGAGTCTTAAAATGTTGTCTTGTGTTATTGGGTGCCAGAATAGAAGGAGACATGGCTCAAAATCTAAATTCTATCGCATACCAGCTGCAACTGCCCGTCAACAAAAACAAAAACAGCTATGGTTAAATGTGGTAAGACAAAAGGACTGGACAGAGGCAATCATCAAAAACACATGTGCAGCGCACACTTCATATCAGGGTAGGAAAAAAGCATTTACTGTTGTAAGGATGAATAATGTTATGAGTATTAAGGGTTATCATGTCCACCTAATTAGAAATTGAGGAGGTATTAAGAGAAGTATTGGTTTTCTCTGTGACGTTATTTTTTTTAGCGCAATAGCTAACGTTACCTTTATTAGCAAAACAAACTGGAGGAGATTTTTCAAGCGTCATCCTCCTTTGTAAGCTTGGCATAGTAATCAACCACAATGCCGGCCATCCCACCTTCAGCAGTTCTGTCAAATCATCCATCCACTGAGTGAGAGCATACGGGTTGGCCAGTCTAGTTCTGTTGGTAAGTGTTTCCTTTTTAAAGTAACACTCGCGGTCCTGGTGAGTGAGTGACCTCTGAAACTCTGAGTCTAAATCCTATCTCAGAGTTGACGGAGCCAGAGCTGGGAAACTATGTTTTTGGTTCCAGAATAGCTGATCAGAATGAGCTCAATCAACTCTGAGTACAGTATGTTCAGCCTGAGGGAAGCGTGTTCACGGTGAGCAACAAAAGCCATCATCAATAGAGTGCAGATTACATGATTTTCAATGGCAATAAGCAGAGTTAAAAGCAGAGCCACTTATTTTACCCCCACTGAGTTGGAGATTTTAATGACCGCAAATGTAGACTTCAAACATGTCTTCAAAAAAAATATATATATAGAATATGGCAGCTGCAGCTAAACAGCGTGAGGTGTGATGGGAAAAGATTGCAGAGCGTGTTAACTGGCAATGTGAAGTGATGTTATGTAATGTGATGAGTCAGTGCTTGTCTAATATACAGAAAATAAATCAACATTTTATATTTTAACAGTGTTCAAATATTTTAAAATAATTTGCTATATACTCAAGCTGTAATCTGATGGGGCCCAAACGCACTTGGCAGCAACACAAAATTATTATACAGACTGGTAAGAAAGTTTGCTTCACTCTTGCAATATTAGTTTTAGGTTAACTGAATTGCTAAATTGCTGTGAATACTTTAGGTTCAGGTAATCTCCTTTATTCTCAGATGGAGCTATGATGGGAATGTGAGCCAATTACACCACTTAATTTTTAAATATATGAAAAGTATTCATAAATAATTGCATAATGTATCCCCATAGATCAATTTCCTATTAACACTGATAAACTTGCAGTTCTGTGGAATTCCTCTTTGATGATCCTTTCTACCAGTCACTTTGCTTTTGGTTTATTGCTTGGGCATGTCTTGTTGGGTCCATGTCATTGGTTTGACAGCCCATTGGTTTGACATCCCAGTAGTCCGACTGACCGCGGTGCTGAACGGCTCGTGGCGGGCATATGGTGCACCGCGACCGGCTTGAGGCGGAGCAGGCTCACGGCTTATGTGTTTGTCACTTTCTTTTTCATTTTAACCCACACCATGATCTTTTCCTGACCCTAACCAAGTGGTTTTTGTGCCTAAACCTAACCAAACCTTAACCACAGGGCATCATGATGATTTCGGAACGGACTTCGGAACAATGGGTTTAATATGGTCGGAACAATGGGATGTCGAACCAATGGGCAGTTCCCGTCTTGTTTCTCTGCTGCATCCTCGACTTTGTCACACTATCACGCCTTACGCCATGAGAACTATATTCATGAATGAACACAAAGTACAAATATCTCAATGAATTATGAGGCATGTGACATGAAAATGAAAGTAAACACAAAATGAAGCTGAACGCTGACATGAAACAAAACGATATCTTACAAGTTCAATAAATACCTCGTTGGCCACTTCTCATGAAAAGTGGTTTTTAGTCCTTGAAAAGTCCTTCGCAAGTTTGCGTTGTATACACTTGACCACAAGGGATCTGCAAACTATGAACATTAGTTCCGGGCAAAACTATACAATATAAACAATAAACTAATGCATATGTTGTCACAACATTTTTTGGGCATTCACATCAACCTTTACCTGTTTCACATTAACTTTGTGAACTTTGTGAATTTATGTAACAGTGTTTACAGATGTGTTCAGTATCTCTGATGTTATTAAGAAAACTGTTGCTGTGGAAGAATCGAAGGACAATGCATAAAATTTCCTCTGATGATAATGGAAATCCACTATGTAATATTTGGTATATCTGGGTGGAGAATATTGTTAAGATAAATGATACAGTGTGAGGTGAAACAGTATTTTTTATATATGTGTATATATATATGTATGTATATATATATATATAGACACTCCTCTGGATAAGACATCCAAACAGGGTCGAATCACCTTCTCCTTCCTGCTACACGCTCAGCAGGCGATCAGCCTCAGGCTTGCGTGAAGCAAACTGCCAGCTAGCAGGTTGCCATAGTGACTGACTCAGGGTTTCACTGTACTGGCTTTGTGAAAAGGAAAACTCAGAGTTTCATAAATAGTTTAAGTAATTCAGTCTGATGCTCTACGCTAAAATGAGAGCCCTGTCGGTCAAAGATTAGGAGCGTTATATTTCTATATGAATTAACGAACAGTTAATGCCTGATACACACTACAGGATAACAGCCTGATTCTAGCCCGACGCAGCGACATACGGTGTCGGCATGAATTGTAAACGACAATGACTGTCGTACGCGACAATCCGTTGTTTCATCTTCGCCGCCGCATCTGGAATGCCTCACGACGTCCCAACAGAAAGTCTAGCATGTTTGATTTTCTTTTTGTCGTTCACGACTTCTCCTGTCACAGCCGTCACTTTGACCAATAGGAACACAGCGGTCTCTTGCTATGGGCAACAGTAAACATGGCGAAGCAGAAGAGGAGCGACATTGTAGGTGCTGTTGTGAAGTGGACTTGTGAAATGGAGGAAAAGTCTGTAGAATTGTGGCAACAACACTCCTGCCTCTTTGATGTTTCCTTGAGGGACTATCACAACAGGGTGAAAAAAGAAAAATGCCGGCGTGAAATAGGAGAGGCACTTCAGCAACCCGATGAGTACTACCGTTAGCATCAAGCTAGTGTTGATTCTTTATAATGTTGAAAGATTATGTAGACAGCCATAGAATACGATTAACAAATAGTGGCTGGGTCTTTAAGCACAACTGCAGAGGGTACCAGCTGTATTTGAAACAGACTACAGTAGACACAGGCCTTTATTTCTCATTCCCTCTATATTTGTCCATTTTTGTTTTTAATCTGCTCCCGTTTACTATTAAAGTTAATGTATTGCGCCATCATTTCAAACACAACACTTACTGTGTCTTTCAGATAAATTCCCCTGATCGTTCGGAAGACATAAAATCCCTTCATATTAATAAAAAGACTTGTGATAAAAATTTTCAGGTACTGGTTGTGGAGTAAAGTGCAGCTTTAATGCTAATCTTTAACATGAGGAAGATGGCCATCTTGTTACATAGTTTACAGGGGAGCGAGCAAAACAATGGGCTGAAAACATCCAAGTATGTAACTTGACCTTTTCACATCAAACTTCATCAAAACGAAACAAGGAAGAATTAAAGTTCCCTTAGGTATGTTTTGTGATGGAAAGCACACATTACTAACCTTGTAAAAACATGTTCACATGTGGCCTCTTTATAAATAAATACCTAAAACAACTTTACAATTGGGCGGCACGGTGGTGTGGTGGTTAGCACTCTCGCCTCACAGCAAGACGGTTGCTGGTTCGATCCTGGGTGCCCTTCTGTGCAGAGTTTGCATGTTCTCCCCGTGTCAGCGTGGGTTCTCTCCGGGCACTCCAGCTTCCTCCCACAGTCCAAAGACATGCAGATTGGGGACTAGGTTAATTGATAACTCTAAATTGTCCGTAGGTGTGAATGTGAGCATGAATGGTTGTCTGTCTCTATGTGTCAGCCCTGTGATAGTCTGGCGACCTGTCCAGGGTGTACCCTGCCTCTCGCCCGATGTCAGCTGGGATAGGCTCCAGCCCCCCCCGCGACCCTCAAGAGGATGAAGCGGTTAGAAGATGAACTTTACAATTGTGACCACACATTTGTAAGTGTCACATATACTGATTTTTCAGTGACGTATAGTGACACATCAGAGTCCCCAAATAAAGAAACGCAGCAGCAGTCAGCTTCATCACTGTCCCCTCTGCACTTATAAAGCTGCACAACCATAAGGGCATCAGCCACATTAAAGGTCATACCTTAGTGAGGCACAGAGGTAATATTTTTTCTTTGTTTATTGAATATAGTTTATGTTAATTTTTGTCTTTTTAAATTTGGATTTTAGAGCACACTGTATTGAACTTAATTGTATAACCTATTATTTTACTCTTATTCTCTCTTTCAAAGTTCACAATCATGTAGTGTAGCTTGGACTGTAGAAATATGACATACTTTCATTGCTGCTACTGCACAGTAACAATAATCAACAGAACATGGTTTCTGAAGCACCTGCATCCACTGGCCCATCAAGACCACCCAGAGGCCCCATCATGTGCACCCAGTAGCCCCTAGAAAGCACCCAAAGGCCTCTTAAGAGCACCCAGAGGCATCTTAAAGAGCAACCGGTAGCATCCACTGCATTTCATATACCTATGATACAGCCCCTGAAATTTTCACCATCATTGAACCCCAAGCATCACCTGTCTGTAATTTCTTTAGTGATTCAACCATTTCTTATTGTTGTACTTATTGTTTTTGAACTAATGAAGTACTCATTTTACCGTTTTTTTTTTTCCATTGTCAGGAAAATGTAGCAAGTCTGCAGTGGGTTCTTCTTTCATAATGGGAACCCGGATATTGGACAATGTGTAAACACATTTAGTTTTGCCTTTATTGTTTGTTTACTGTATGAATAATGAATATAAATTTTGAAATTACAGTATTACTAGCAGTTTCAAGGTATTTGGGGATACACCATGACCCATCAGATTATCTGATTTTTTTTTTTTTTCAAAGAAAACATGCAGCATATTAGGTAATAGTGGTGCGTAGTTGTATTTCCACACTTTAGACAAGGTCACTGAATCTGTCTGCCTGAAATCCTCAGGCAAAGAGCTCCACAGCTGCGGGGCCCAGACAGCAAAGGCCTGGTCAACTTTATTGAGCTTTGTTTGAGACTGAGTCTACACTGTGTAAATGTGTAGACCAAAGATTCCTCCTGCAATGACTTGCAACTTGCAACTGCGTGCACCTATTTGCAACTAAATGGCCTTGCAATGTCTTGCAACAGTACATTTCACACGGAGGCACGGAGCTGAGACAAGCTCTTGCGACATCACGTAAACCACTGTCTTTCCTACAGCAACGGGTATATTATGACATAATGTAAAGCTGAACAGCACAACAAACGTAATGTTATCTAAGCATGAAGAACACAGACATCAGTATCAGTCATTCATCCTGCTCTCCATCCTTCCTGTACTGAGGAAACTCACTGTCTGCAGGTTGGCTGCCTCAGGTGCATTTTAAGATAACGTGTTAGACTACAGACAGCTTTCATTTTAGCTTGTCTTTAACAGTTTGCTGTTAGCACCGCTAGCGCAATGGTAAACCATAATAGCGTTTAATGAGAGACTGTGGACAGAGCAGATTGAAATATGGCTTTCTACATGCTGAACACACATATTGACAAAGTATTGGTTTTTCACTGGCAGAGGTTTTATTGCATATACTCACAGTAACAAGCATAGTTGTCATTAACTACAGTAATCTTGAAGTTTTACTCCCTTCATCTGCACCACTGCCTCTACTTTTGTCTGACTTCACTCTGTGTGTGTGTGTGTGTGTGTGTGTGTGTGTGTGTGTGTGTGTGTGTGTGTGTGCGTGCGTGTGCGTGCGTATGTGTGTTTGAGTGTGTGTGTCTGTGTGTGTGTGTGTGTGTGTGTGCTGTGAGGAGGTCAGCCCTGACATGCAGAGAGCAGGAGAAAGGCTGCTTCACGATGATACATGAAACCATGTACCAAAAAAGTAATAAGAGACGATTATGGTGGAGCTCATTATTATTGCCGTCTTGGTCAGATTTGCCTTGGGCTGTTTAATACTAGTCTACAGTTCCAATCCCTGCCAGGGCCACATTTAGAGGTTGCTTCTGGGCCGCATGTGGCCCCCGGGCCACTAATTGAATAGACCTGCCCCACTGATACCTTTTATTTGTGTTGTATTGCATTGTCTTCGAAATGTCTGACTGTGACAGCTACTACTACTATTACTGCGGCCATGCGTATGGCCCACATGGGTACCCAGCTGTACAAAAAAAAAAGCACAAGCTTGCCCCTGATTGCTTACAAGGTTCAAGATGGTCTGTGATGCATTGCCGGTGATTGAACAGGTTGAATCCCTTGCAACTGCATGAGCCGACCTGAGCCGATATGCAACTGAGTCATTCAGACCACTGCAACTTTTCTCTGCAGTGTCCTAAATCCATTTTGCTGCTTCTGGAATCTTTGGTCTGAACTGGCCTTCAGGGGTCATTTCCATCAAAGAGTTTTTTTTCTGAGGCCAGCACAATTTTTAAATGTGCTACAAATGCCAGCAGGATGTCAAGGCATGTTTGACTTTTTCTTTTTTTCTGAGTGACGAGAAAAAATGAAAAAATGTTTATCTTTAGGTTAAATGCGGCTCTTGTCACTGTCACTTTTTATCAGGCCATCCAATCATAGCAGAGGAAGGGTGCGACAAATACCACAAAGACCATCAGTTACATCTTACATGTACACATACTGAACAACAACAACGAAGGAGAAATATAATAATATACTGTATAAAAATATTAATGTTTCCTCTCATGAACTCACACAGACCGTTGGGTCCAGGCTCTCTCCCTACGTGCTTCAGCCTTCCTTGATCCAGAGCAAGGGCCAGAGCAAGTGCTCTATCTTGGGCCAACATTTCGTCTTCCATGGATATTCCGTATCATAGCAACCAGACACACCCAAAGTGTCTCATCTCAGCTGAGAAAAGAAAATAGGCTGTGTCTCCAGAACGCTCTTAAGGGCTCCTAGCTGGACGTTTCCTGAGGAGCACTTGATGTTTTCAGCTGGGAAATAAACTCTTGGACACGGTGCTCTAGTAGGGCCTTGCTGGGTGATCACAAGCATATTACATTATACAAAGTCAGAAAACTATTAAGATCGTCAAACACATTTTTGGTGTTTGGTCTTTCACAGGATTTGTTTACAATAACAGAAATAATGAAATACACATTTTTGTATGAAATACTCTTGGGATGCTCTGCCATCAGTTTTGCTTTTCATAGCATTTTCCACATTTATTTTAGTTCTAATTCATTTTATGGTCACATACATTTTTTTTGTCACCACTAAACAATGACTTTATTATGTTTTCTTATATTATAACAGTATAAGATCAAAGAAACTGGCTCCGATCTGTAGACTCTCTAGATAATGTGGGATGGTGTGTAGAAATATAAAGTCAAGTCAAGTCAAATTTATTTGTATAGCACATTTCATATGACAAGCATAGCTCAATGTGCTTAAAATAAATACAACATACATATTAAAACGCATAACAACCACACACAAGTCTAAGTAAAAGCTTGTGAAAAAAGATTTGTTTTTAACCTGCATTTAAAAGTGGATATTGATGTAATAGACCTGAGGTCTTGGGGTAAGGAATTCCAAAGAACTGGAACATAGTGACTAAAGGCACCATGAGCTGATCTAGAATATATTCTTGGAATAGTGAAAAGGCCTCTACTTCCAGATCTCAGGAATCTATCTGGCTTGTATTCAGCCAGCATGTCATTGATATAAGGTGGAGCTACACCAGTCATAGCTTTAAAAACAATACGCAAAATCTTAAAATCAATTATTTACTTCACAAGAAGTCAGTGAAGAGAAATTAAAATGCTCATATTTTTTGGTCCTGGTTATCACTCTAGCTGCAGCATTCTGAACAAGCTAGAGCCTGTAAGGTGCCTGTTTTGTTATTCCTGCGAAAAGTCCATTACAGTAGTCCAGCCTGCTAGAAATGAAAGCATGCACCAACTTTTCAGCATCTGAGAGGGATATAAATGATCTGACTTTAGTTAGGTTTCTAAGATGACAGAATGCAGTCTTGGATATGGAGGAAATGTGCTTCTGAAAATTAAGATCAGTGTCAATAATAACACCTAGATTCTTAACATGCTCACGAGGTTTCACACAAAGAGGAGTCAGTAAGGAACTAATCTGCTGCCTTAAAGGTTTTGGACCAACAAGAAGAATTTCACTGGATAAGGTCATTTACAGGACTAAGATGCTTAGCAGAGACAGATATGTATAGCTGGGTGTCGTCGGCATAGGAATAATATGATATATTGTATTGACGGATTATGGAACCAAGTGGGAGCATGTATAAGTTACAAAGAAGAGGGCCAAGGATAGACCCTTAAGGCACTCCATATAAAACATGTCCGTATCAAGATCAACCAACGTATCCTCATACCAAAAACTGTATTTGACTGTTGATTTTTGCTTGGTGAGCATCTTCACAGGATTCCACCACAGAGCTTCCCACTGAGTCTACCAAAAGTGACGGTTTGTATGGTATCCTACGAAAATGTGGACACAACAGTTCATAAGCCACGCTATTAATTAGCAGCCAGTGAATGACATGACGTCCTTAATGTAAAGTTGCTGAGGTTAGGGTTAGGAAAAGACATACGGTGAGGACGTAACTTAAAATAACTCAAAGTTCCCTCAGAGTTCACGCGGTTCCAAACACCTGTCTCCTAGGGGAAAGTCCTTTGTTTTGTGACCCATCCAATCCCCCAACCTGCCTTTTAACTGGACCACTCAGAACTACTTCCTTCTTTACTGGTATCAGCCTGTTGGTCACGTGATTGCAGCTTTCCAAAATACATGGATTATGCACAGATTACTGGTTCATGATTGTGTGGGATATGTATGAATTTGGAGCATTCCTTTTTGAGGGAACATGTATGAACAGTGCATGAGAACAGCCTGGGATCAACACACCTAACATGGCATTTTAGACCACTGAAAATGGGTCAACACAGACCAGTGAAGTATTATTTGGCATTATCAGCCATTAGCATCACTTCACTACCATGAAATTAGAAAGCATCATCTGTTTCTGTCTTTGTTTTTAATGTGTACAAATAAACTCCTTGTAAAAGAAGCGTCCTAGTTGTAGAAAAAAAAAATAAAGGCAGTGAAAATGAGGATTTTGGTTCAGGTAAAATCACATCAATAATACTCCTGTAGGGATTTGCTAAAGGCAAGTTGGTTATTGATTATTAATTACCAATGGTAATTAGTTAAGAAATTAAATTATTAATGTGTATTAATAATTCCGGGGCACCACCCTGGATACAGGGATCAATGACCAACTGGTTTTTAGACAAAAAGGGGAAAATCCTTGTCTCAGTTTGCTAATATAAGTGAATATTAACAATCAAATAATTTAGAAGGCGTGAACCCGAGCACTGACCATCACAACCAGCTATTGATACCAAAACAATGCACAAATCACCACAAAGGACTGCTATAGTAAAGTCACAAATGTTTATTAAACAATTATGATTCAACAATCACAAGCTGTTCACTTAATAAACATACTACATTAAATTGACTAACTAGAAGCAACAAATCAAAGCATGCAAGTGGGTCTGTGTGTGCGTGTGTGTGTGTGTGTGTGTGTGAAGGGAGAGAGAAAGAGAGAAAGAAAATGGCGGGCGTGGCCTCCTGGGGGACACGTCACGTCACGCCAGGTACTGATAAGAGTAAGATGGGAAATTTGAGGGAAGAAGTACTGAGGCGGGATACTAGAGCAAGACAATGGGTCATAAAACAGCTGGCCACATGGCCGCACCTTTAAAGTATGCACAAGATGGCGTCCAGCGGGATCAAACACACTGTATGTTCTAACAGAATAGCTGTGCCAACACATGTGGGTGTGTAGAGTGTGGTAATGGCGAACTGCCCTTGAGGAGTTGCTCAGAAGACAATGTGTGATATTACCACAGATATAAGGTGTGATACAGATATAAATCAACGCGAGGTAAAAGCGGCCGTGGAGGAACACAATGGTCACTTTCCTATCCGTCGGGGGCCGGTAGACTAACTGGGTCAGCCTACCGTCCACTGGTCCTTGTTACAGATAGGAATGCGGCGTATTGTGAGCGCGTGGCCGGCACAACTAACAGCACAATCAATTTGCTCTGGCGAGCACAACAATAATCAGCAATCAATGATTAAATTATCAAAGAAAGGGACATGGCGGTCCTCAAAGTTCACAAAATCACAGTCAAAAGTCATTCTTAAGTCACACGCTAAATATAAAGTCTCTGCCCAGACTGAAGCTCTCTTACTTGAGTCACACGATGCGACGATGTGTGTCCCGTCTGTTGCTGTGGGATGAGTGCGCGGGGCAGCTATAGCGTCCTACAGCGGCATGAAAGATGCTGTCCTTGGTGTGGCAGAAGAGGGATCAGAAGAGTCAACTTGGTTAAAGAAATGGGCCCATGTCATTGGTTCGACATCCCATTAGTCCGACTGTCCGTGGTGCTGAACGGCTCGCGGCGGGCGTATGGTGCGCCGCGACCGGCTTGAGGCGGAGCAGGCTCACGGCTTATGTGTTTGTCACTTTCTTTTTCATTTTAACCCACACCATGATCTTTTCCTGACCCTAACCAAGTGGTTTTTGTGCCTAAACCTAACCAGACCTTAACCACAGGGCATCATGATGATTTTGGAACGGACTTCGGAACAATGAGTTTAATATGGTTGGGACAATGGGATGTCGAACCAATGGGCTGTCGGACCAATGGGCAGTTCCCGAAGAAACTGGCTCCGTCTTCCTCTGGCGAAAAGGGGGGTTTCTCCAAACTCGACAGATACTGAGGAACAGCGGGGTTGCGCGGCATTCCTCTGGTGCTCTGTGGAGTGTTAAAAACAAAAAGAAAAGTGTCTTTCCTCGTCCAGCGAGTCAAGAAGCAAAAGTGCAGCCTAGGTCGGTTAAATTCAAACGTTTGAGGTGCTCCCTAGCAGTAACTTGCGCACAGAAAGCTTTGGCTTCCTTCCAGCAACTTGTCACTCGGAGATTGTGCGTTTCCTTTGTTCTTAGACTGGCTGGTTTTGTCAAGGCCTCTCTATTGTTTAAAACATGTGGCTGAGGTCCCAACACTCCTCTCCAAAGACTCCACTGAATTCATTCATCTGCTCAGTGACATCATAACATCACAGACAAGACTGGGCATCAAATATCACAGAAGCCATGCTCTCACACAATTAGCTGACTCTTAATAAAGATAAACAAGGCAAACATTTTGCGTTTCAGCGAGCACACACTGCGTGAACTCAATGTGGTTTGACAGCTCCGCGGTGATGTTTCTGGCAGCGTTTATGGGCACTTGATTAGGGCAGTGAAGCCGTCATTAGGGACAGATATCTTTTTTATGTGCCACACCGGGATGAGAGGCTTGGTGCAGGCTCACATCTCTTTGGCTTGTAATCTTGTGTAGTAACGCCTCTGAGAGCTTGTGATTTTTTTCCTGTGTGTGTGAGTGTGTGTGTGTGTGAGTGCTGTATGGGTGTTATTTATGGAGGTTTTACCGAGGTATACAAAGACAAAAAGCATTGTAGATTAGTTGTGTTAAAGGGAGTGCAGAGAAGAAAAGTCTCTGCAGTTGTGTCTTAGAAGAGAGGAGCTTTATATAGAAGTTTTATAGCACACAAATGCAATATATCATGGTATTTTGTTTATGAAGCTAATGTTATCAAATTATAAATTGTAGGGATAAAAGTCATCGAACACCAAACAGATTGATTATGCAGTCAAAAAGTGGAAGAACGAGAGAACAAGGGCAAAGAGTGAACAGCGAGAGACAAAGAGTCTGTCTATCACACGTCTATATTAGTGGGAATTTAGAGATTTTCTTTACTATTAGTATTCTCCTGTAATGTGTTCTATCCCCACAGGTCACAAGTAGATTGTTGGAAATCGAACCATCTTGCTTCAAAGCCAATTATGTTCTCTATTTTCGCTCGGATGTGAAGGACATCTGCATAATGCAATGCAGGCTTTAGATCACAGGCCTTTTGCAGGGGCAGAGAACACTGTCATGGGAGTTCTGCTAATTGTAATTATCACTGAGGTCAGCGTGATTATTGCCTCATGTAAATCTGGACTGTAAGTTGGAGGGCAAAGTCTCTGTGAAATGATTCTTTTCCTTTCTTCATTTTCATCTGCAGTATATTCCATATCTGTTCTTGTTTTTTGCTGAAAATCACGGTTGCAGTGGTCCCAAAATCCATTAAAATATTGGATTTTTTCAAGTCTGTCTGAATACAACATTGATATATAAGAAGACAAAGTAGCAACAAATAGCGTGAAGGCAGTGTGACAATTAACCACCACAAAAAAAATGTTTGGATGTCATTTTGATAGCTGATGAAAGAGGAAATAACGAACCATGTTGTCTGGTGTCATGGTTAGTGTCTTTTGATCCTGCTGGTGATCACCTCTTCCTCTTTTTATCTACAGGATAGACTGACATTTTCAAATGTCCGTCTTAATAAAATACACATGACCATGTGTATATTAGTCATTGATGGCTGTAAATTTAATTTCCCCTCAGGGATCAATAAAGTATAAAAAATTAAAATTAAATAAAAAATTAAACATTCCTTTATCCATACTAGATGTGAAGCAACACCTTTGTAGAGTGACACCATATTAGCTATGGGGTGAAAATGAATGAATAAACAACTGAACAACTCTTATAGTGTCTGGTATGTACCGGGTCAGCCTGTCGAACATCCGGATGCTCATGAACTCAGACTTTTCCCAATCACTATCAAGCACAAACTGGAGAAGGACTCACAAAGCAGATTCACAGACTCTGAGAAAAGTTGGGTTCTTTAATCAGGCTTAGGTAAGTGCAGAGGTAATCAGTCACACCGGCAAAAATATCCAAATTGACAGGCAAAAACCGTCAAATATATAATAAGAAGAAACACTAGGAAAATGCTACAACTCTCACACGAAGGTAAAAATGGTCTGGCAACAAAGGAGGGGAAGACAAAGACTTAAATACTCTAACACAAGGGAGACAATGGGTGGGTTTCATTATGCTAATATGTCTCCTTGCTTCCCTCACTCACTTCCTCTCCTTGCATCTTAGTTCCACCTACAGGAGATGTGAGCGGAGAAGGTAAAGAAGAGATGTGAGGGCACAGGAACCAAAGCTGCCAATTGAAAAATGCCCTAATGCCTCAAACCAGGGCCAAGTTACTGCTGTGGGCCTCCCGTCCTCTGTCCCCTGTCCAGTGCTTGGACACTTGTTGTGATGGCAAACCAGGATGTATGTCACAGTGATTGTACAACACTACATCTGGGCTTACTGTCAGTGGGTCCAAGTCCTTCAGGTTTACATTCAAGCTTTTTCAATAGTGTATATATCATTATGTGAGTTCACAACAATCCTGTCCATACAATATCTCCCACCTTGTATTTTGTTTTTAATTTGTCCCTTTTCACCGCCCAGTGATGCCCATTTTCTCCAGGATGATCCTATGTACATAGCAGGACAGGAAAAGCAGATTAAACAGACGCTAAGGTAATTAGTAATTGGACAGTATACTGCCTTGACAATCTCATCAAATTAGCATCTCACCGATATACATTAGCTGCTGTGTCCCGACCCCCAGTGAAGAGGTGCTGGTGTTGTGTATGCCTCTTTTTGTTCCTTAGTCCCTGTCAGACAAAACACACCAGTAAAACATTTGTACTGTAATGCAATGACCGATGTGTGACATGTAACCTGTGCATAACTAGTTGGTCCTTCAGACTGATGATGAGCTGTTGTGGTCAATATGACATCCTATTGCGTGAGCTGTTATTTATTGATTTCATGTATTATGTCGAAGCAGGATTTATACAGTAGTTGTGCGTAGACCCTACGCTGCAGCCTACACACGCTGTTGTGAGCATTTATACTTATGCGTGGTGTGTCTGGGGGGAACATAGAACCTTTTTTGCAGGGTTAAGTGGGGAACATAGAACCCAGGAAACACAGAACCCTGGAAACATAGATACACTCCCAAAGCTTCGTTGTCACTGAGGGAAATGGTTTCAGCTTACAAAAAAAGAAAGGAGGTCTGTGTCACTGTGACATGTAGTTACATTTCTGGGGAGGTGCATGTCAGGCTACGGCGTGGGTTACAGTGCAGGCTCCATGTTAACACAGAGCCTGCAGCGTAGCTACGGCGTCGATTCAACGCAGAAGTATAAATTTCGGATTACTTCTCTAGAACCATCCCTTATTCTATTGACAGTCTCAGTTAGCCTGACATGACTTCATAAGGTCTCTGGCAAATTATCTGAAGCAATTCATTCTGGCATTAACATGGTTTGGTTTGCTGTAATAGACAACATTAATGGTAATAACAATTTAATAGTGGACACTGAAATTACTTACATTTGAATGCATATTGCTCCGCCAGCTGTGTCGCTGCGTTGCTTTCGCTTGTCTTCTGAAAGGACTGGCAAGTTAAGCACAAAGTACTGTGGGGATTTTATACCCACTGAGGATCCAGACGTGCATCCTCGGAATTTCTCTGAAAGAAGGACTGAGTCCTCGGTGAAATCCCTAAGGATCCTGGACATTGGAACAGTCCTTCGGCGGAGACTGATGATGCAGCATCCTACAAGGTTGGCCATTCGAGTATTCTTCCTTGACTTTGAGAAACACCCAGTGGTTACCAAAATAAAACAGGAATCACATGGATGACAGGCCGTGACACTCACTGTTATCGTATTGCTTATGCTGCCTGCTATGATGAGTGCACAAGAAGTGACTGAATCTAACTCAAGTCATTAATTGAGACTGAAAGTGGGACATCTGCCAATGTAGTGCAGCAGCAGCACTGAGTGAATGTGCAAGGATTAATCAAATTGGACTTGGGTCCAGACCTCTGCCAATCAAGGCCAAGGGTGTATTCACGGGCTTCTCAGATGGTTGTTCTTTTGACTTTGGTTTGGTTTGTTCATGAGCTTTAAGGTGTAATGTGGAAACTACATGGATTCTACAAAGAAAATGTTTTGTATTTTATCGCTTTGAGCAAAACAACACAATAACGAAGAGCAAAGGAAACAGATCAGGTGAGCCTATAATCAGGACCTCTTTTCAAATTATTCCAACACCACATGAATGCAGCACAACTGGTCACAAATGAAACTAACAACATCCTGCAGATTATCGTACTGCTTCGTTATGGAGAGACCTCTTGATGTAAGAATTTATTCATGTTTATTTTCAACAATTGAATAACCATGCCTATTGAGCAGTAGTCCCAGAGCATCAAACTTATTGCCCAGTTTAAAGCGAAATGCAATGAGCTGATATAGGACTGGCTGAGTGGAAACTGGTTCAGAGAAAATGTAAAAGGTTCAGTATTGCAAGAGAATGCAAAAGTAATATTGTGAGGTAAGGCCAAACATATTACGAGGGAATGCAAGCCAGTCGAACTTTTGCTATTGAGGGACTTTGTAATTTATTGACAAAGTCTTTCAATGCATAGCTTGTGCATTAGTATGTCAAATTCAAGTCTTATTTCTTTTAATTCTCTCATTGACTCAGTGTTGTCTCTGAGTTTGGGACTGCATCTGTCACAGCCACTGGAGGGAAGGGACGCACTGGACATATTGGGGACACTTGGTGTGTGCGCTTAGTTCCTTCTTAGCTGCAGCTCTACTGATGAACTGCAAGAATACTAAATTTCACGTTTGTTTGTTGCGTAAAAAAAAAATGTTAAACATGATTTGATTGTTTCCCTCCTTTCTGTTAAGACAGCTATATTTTATATCTGTTCTGTAAATAACATTTACCTCCTCCTGCTCCAACTCAGCTAATTTTACTATGTTATACCACAAATACGTGAGTTGAAATCTGATGTGAAATTTGATCATGGCCTCCGCTCACATCCACATTAATAAATGCCAAGCTTTGCATGGAAATGACCGTACGCTCAGTTTTCTGTTGTACGTTTGTTGGATGAGGGCCAGTTACACTAAGTGATCACCTCACATCCCATTTGCTATTCAACTCACTACTTCAGACTGCAGCTGACAGCGCACATGGCCTATCATTTGTTGGTTTAAATCCTGATATTGATTTGGAGACAGTGACATGGCTTGATGCTAGTCCAGCTATTGAACTTACTGACAAATTATATTTAATGTTTGTCAATCATATGCAATGTTATTACATGAATCTTCCTAACCTAACGTTAGCTTTCTGGCTAATAGCCAAGCTAAGGGTTCTATGAGCTGACAGGACTAGAACTATCTCTTGCCAAGTCATATCTAAGATTCATTCTTTTATTGGAGTACTGAAAGTTTCAACTGCATAAAACCCTGTGGCATGGTAATGATTGTTCCGGGTTTTTAGGCAACTCCCAGGTGATACCAGGAAAACTGTGTTATGGCTTGTGAAAAACTTCAACTCATTAAAATATAAGTACATATAACTATATATCTGTACATAGCAGTCAAATATTTAAATGCGTTGAATGTTAGTGTTGTTCAGCTTTGTTGTCCTTGTTTTTAAGCTGTATTCCTATCCTGTGTATGTACACAGAAAGCAATAGAGGACCGAAGTCAAATCATCCTCATCCTGGCAGCAGAATGGGTTTCCCCCATCTTTATCTGACTCAAAATATGGCATAATAATAAAATACTTCAATAAAATTTGAAGTTACCAATAACATTTATTGGAATGTTTGTCAGAAAAACTAGTGTTTAAAATGGGTGCTTGCCATTAAATCATAGTGCATACATAAATCAATTAAACATTAACAAAAAGATTGACAGTAAAATTAATCAGTTACTGAAAAAAGTCTCTCAGAGCACAGCTGGAATCATGACATATATAATTTCCTTCTTAGGCCTGCAAGTGAAGATCAACAATAGCATCTAACCTGCCTGAGAAGG
Organism: Epinephelus fuscoguttatus; assembly: GCF_011397635.1. Lineage (NCBI taxonomy): Eukaryota > Metazoa > Chordata > Actinopteri > Perciformes > Serranidae > Epinephelus > Epinephelus fuscoguttatus. The sequence goes on from NC_064752.1 coordinate 43,803,632, forward strand.
CTTTGGCCAGCATCCCAGCATCCTTCCGTGTACTCTCTGTTGGGAGGAGGCAGTGTGTGATGCTCAGCTGTTCAATCCTCAGCAGGGACCACAGAGCAACTCTGACACATTCAGAGAACACAGCACTAACAGCCCTAACAGCCTGCAGGGACTAACCTTCTGCTCACTACCAGGAGCTACCTGTAAAAAGGGCAGCAGCAGTCAGAGCACAGAGCTATGGCAGTGCATTAAGTTTACACATCACTGCTCCACAAATACAACTCAACAGTGACTAATAGTTACCAAGCTATTGTTTGGGAGATTGTAATGTTTCGATTATTCTTATTTGTTTAAGGCTCCATGCCTTTTGCACTGATGAAAGCCGAGTACCAAGGAGCACTGGACAGTGGTTTCACTGAGACCATTTCAGCAAGTGTTTTATACACAGCAGAGTATTTATAATTAACCGCATTCTAATTTGGAAAAATGTCTCTAAATATACCAAATGACAATCCATTTCATAGTTAAGTTTCCAAGTTAAAGATTTAAAAATGTGTTTGTGAAATTTACACACAACTAAATTAAACACTGTGAAAACATTACCCAGTGTCGTAGATGGCCACAGCTGGACTCTAAAAGCTAAGAGCTAGATTATTTTTATATCTGTTTTTGGTGGTTAGATATAAAAGGTCAAGGTCACTGTGACCATGTCTAGCTCATTCTTGAGGGAAGTTCTTCAAATTTGGCATAAACCTTCTCTTGAAACCAAGGATGACCCAATGGTGGTCAAGAGACAAAGATCACGGTCACCATGACCTTGCATCCATCACATTCTCATGAACGTTATATTTCAAGACCAGCTTTAAGGAATTTCATTAAATTGTCTGTCTTGTCTGTCTTGTGAATGCAATTTTTCAAGGACACCTTGAGGGAATTTCTACAATTTTGGCACAAATCTCCACTTAGACTCAAAGATAAACTGATACGTTTTTGGTGGTCATAGGGCAAAGGTCAAGGTCACCGTGACCTTGTCTGTCTCATTCTTGTGGACGCGATAATTCAAGAACACTTGAGGGAATTTTTTGAAAATGTTCACTTGGACTCAACAATGAACTGATTGGATTTTGTTGGTCAAAGGTCAAGGTCAATGTGGCTTTGTATCGGTCATTCCCATGAACCTTATAACTCAAGACCTCCTTAAGGGAATTTCTTTGGCACACACATCCACTTTGGCTGAAAAATACACTGATTAGAATTTTGTGGTCAAATGTCAAAGTCATTTACTCTGTGACATCATAATGTTCTGCATGAAATATAATCTGGCCATTATTCAACATCATATCTCAGGAACAGAAGGGGAGACAATTAGTCAGATACTTGATTGGTAAAACTGATCTTGTATTCCCACCTTAAAACTGTACTATTTGTATAGATATTCTTTGTTGTAGGGAGGAAAATGTGTGTGAAGCATCCATGTTTTCACAGACATGGATGTAAACTGTTAGAGAAACTTGACTACTGCGCGGAGGCATACAACCACAGGGTGGTAATTCTAGTTTCATGATATTTTGCTTTTTCATGCTTTCAGGCAATCAGGAGTGTCACTAACTGGCAGCGTGTTCCTGTTGTTATTGCTGTGTATGTTGCAGCTTTTGTTGTGATGGTGACCTCAGCCTGTGGTGATGACATAGATATTTTACAACATGTAATGTGGACTAGGTAGACAAACTGTGCGGATTGTTATTGCCTTGTCCACTGATCTTGTAAGGTCTTGTAGATACACACAGATTTTACTGGCAAGCTGCTTTACTCCAGGAGACAAAATGGCATCTTTAGATCGTAAGAAGCAAAAAACAAGGATTTACACACATGGCATTGCATGGTAGTCACAGGGCATATTACTACTTTAATCATTTTTCAACGTCCCCTGGGCTTTGTTCAGTAAGAAATATTCAATCAATCAATCGATCAATTTTATTCTAAAGCCCAATATCACGAATAACAATTCCAATTCAATTGAGTCCCTCAGAGGACTTGTTAAAGTCCCCCAGTTGGGGGACTTTAACAAGTTACAAGCACTCTACACCAAAGCATCAGAGAGAAAGAGGCCAAAGAACAACAACAACAAAAATCTTTTCGCCAAAATATATTTGTAATATTTCTCTTACCTTGTTGTTTTTGCCACGAAAAGCTCATTCTGCCGTTGAATCATGCTTCATTCCCATTGACCAACATGTTGTCTGTCACTGAAATGAATCCGGGCGAAAAATGACAGCCTTCAGGTTTTGGGGGGTAAGCATAACAATGACCACTCACAGCAGCCGACATCTCCCCCACAACACATTCTGCTAACTCTAATTGGCTTACAGTGCTGTCAGTCTCGTTTTGGTGGGTATAGTGTCATTGTATTGGCTTTAATGAATCAAACGAAGTGTCAATCACTCAAATCGGCCAAGCCGTCACGGAGATACGGGCCTCCAAAGCTCAGAATAGAAAATCTGTTTCACATGTAGTAGGTGTGTATTGGTCAGTTTGGAGTGGGAAATAGATGAAAAAAATGAAACGGACAGTTGTATGTGTATACCCTAAACATCAGTAGGGATTTACAGAAACAAAAAATGAAAGATATAGGATTGTACATGACAAAAATCACATGCAAACATGGTGCAATTTTGGAAAGCTCGCCTGAATTTTCTGTACTAAAACCTCTCTAATATTGTTCTTCTTCACTTTATCAGAATCAACCTTTGCAGAGTTAATGTTCACATATTGTACTATGATTTGATAGAGGTTTAGAGCTGCAGCTGCATCATTCCAAAGGCATACTCATCCTGAAAATGCTTCTTTTTTTTTTTAGGCAAACCTCAAAATGTTTCATTTGTGCTGTGTGCCATCTTCATTTACTCTTCACATATAACACATATACTGATATTTACACATCTTAACAAATCTCACAAGTGTTCCCTTTACCATGACACCAAAAGTATTCAAGTAGACCTTGTAGCTGCAGAGATATTTCATTTCATTATGGGTATGCAATTTTCGAGCAGAGGCCTATAAAATAGGCTTAGGGTTTTGAAGAGGGAAAAAAGGTAGAAACCTCAGTAAGAGCAACTGAGGAGGGCTCTCTCTTCCAGGACGGACAGACGTGCAATAGATGTCGTACCATGCATTGGTCTGGACTTGTGGTCACTAGGAAAAAATACACAATTTCTATACATAAAAGTGGTGTGCTCTACTTAAGTGAAGCCACAAATAACCAACACATGTAACACAAATATATAGACACTCCTAAAAGTCCATTCTCATTGAGGACGAATATTCTCGCGGGAAAATATAAAAGCTGTTTTCATGGTTTCTTATGGAAGTTTGCACACTGGTGAAAAAAGTTTCTGCCCAGACTTTGACCCCCTACACAGCTGGGCCAATGAAATTGTTTGTCTACAGTGACGTCGCGTAGACCCGGGAGAGTTCAAAATCCAGTCAGGCAGGACAGTATGGGAGAAAGGTTGATAAACCTTGTTTCACAACACCCCGTCCTTTTTTGATAAAAGACGGGATGATTTATGAACAATGAATTAAAGGACAACATCTGGCAGTCCATAGAGACAGAGCGCAACACATTATAATCTGAAAGCCACGCCCCCAAAGGGGAAACGAGGCCCGCTTTCCCCTCCGCTTCTTCGCTCGTTCCCTGTCATTCTGCCTCCGTAGCCGCGCCTTCAAGTTTCCACGACTGAATTGCTAGCTAGCTAGCTAAAATTATTAGCTGTAGCTTGCTAATAATTAGCTAATAATAAGATGGCAAAGGTTTATTTTAGCACGCTATGCCTACCAGAGAGGCAACGGTATATTGATAAGCTTAATATTGCCGGTCTACCTCTGTGTCCCTTCTCCTTACCTTGCTCGTCTTGGAAAAACATAAGCAGAAATCAGTCAGTTAACTAAATTGACCGCTACTCCTCCATCTCCACATTCTCCCCTTACTGCAGTCCAAGCATGATGTGGAGATTCTTTTTTAAGAAGATGAGCATTTCGATTTGCTCAGCTGTCAGCCTGCTCCTACTACCAGCACACGTTGTTGTTTTGAGACATGCCTCTACATGCTGGTAGATTGACAGAAGTGCTAGAGTGGACCGCTGGAATGGACTGCTTCAATCGCGGAGTGCTGGGCACAATCAGAGATATTGGATGAAGCGAGATACCCCACCGTAGGCTTATCCAGTGTTAAGAAAACGGTTACTTTTCCTGTCTCCTAAGTGAGCCTGTTCTCCCTCCCTATGTGCGGATGAAAAATGCAGCTTTAGTGTCAGAATGTTGGTAAGATGTGTGGCTTGTGGAAAATAAACCCAATATTTACTTTAGTGACTATATGGCGAAAGAATTGACCATAAATTGTGATCACGTTCATTTTCCTCATTGACGACAATACATTCAGAGCTGCCGCAAGTCTCCTACGGGGGCGTGGCACTGACGTCACTGAATCAGGAAGTGAGCTGAGTGGGGTATCTCGCTTCATCCGATATCTCTGGCACAATTATGACAGAAGTTGCATTCATACTGTCAGTGCTTTAGCTTAAGCTTAGCTGCACACATACGCATACCGTGTGTCAGGATCCCACAATTTCTTCCCTGTTGAAGCCTCATATTTTATTGCCTGTCAACTTTTGTCTTTGACAAGGTTACATTTTTCTGCTCAGCAGCTGATTAAAGCTAAGCTCTGGGTTTGACCAAGCAGCCCAGCACACAGCAACTTTTCGGCATTTGGACTTAGGGAAAACTCAACAGGCTGGAAACGGAGGGGGGAAAGTGTGAGGGGAAAGCGGGCCTCGTTTCCCCTTTGGGGACGTGGTTTTCAGATTATGACACGTTGTGCTCTGTCTCTATTTTCCAGCTTGGTGGCTGCGGTGAGAGTGGTAAGTGCTAAAGAAAGTTGATGTTGACGCTTGTTAAACGTTAGCTTGCTAGCTACCTAGCTAGTGCTAGCTAAGTTAACGCTAGCTGCTGCTGCTACTCTCATCCATGTTCACTCACACCTGTTCACACTGCGTGGACTTGGAACACAACAACGTGAAATTCCACACCACATCTGTACTGCGCCTGTGTGTATGGTTTAAACGTGGAGATGCACTGCACGAATATTCCGCAAATCCGTTCCGCATTTCCGCATCGCGGCAGTGAGAATGAACGTTAAGACTGATTAATAGCTGTTGAAGTTGTTGTAGCTCGATTCATTTACATCACACTTTGAAGTTAATTTAGTTTAAATTGAAAATCTCTTGCATAGATTCAACCATGACATTAGAAAGACATGGTAACAACAACAGATAATATCTTGTGCTTGGGAGCTGGTATGTCCCCGACCTTAGCTCACTGAGCTAGCTGGCCCTGTCCCTCAAGTAAGAGGAACTGTTTTTGGAATATATCTGCATGAGCAGCATTTGCATCTGTCCATAGTCCCACTACTGGCACTCCAGCTCCCTCAGCATGACTCAGGCTCAGTTTAATGCAATTAAAGATGTAGGCAGAGGAGAAACGACTGTTTCTCTGTGTTGTATCCTAACCTGGGGCAGTTGAGGGCACATCTGTACACTCTGAACTTCCTTTCTTTGTACACCCCGAGGCTGAAATCAACACCTAATCATCACCAGGTTGGAATGACTGAGCAGTAGGCTGCGGATAAATTTGTTATCCACTCCCCATAATTTAATTACAGGAGGCACACAGGAATCATTGCTGCTAATTAGATGCAATCAGACCTAAGGGCAAAATATGACCCTTGAATTTATAAATTAGAATGGTGAATGTTACTTCTGTCCCAGTGTGACTCCGTGCAGCAAATAAACTTACTGGATCATTTAAACAGACCTATTTTAAAGTCAAAAACTCAGTAAAGGTGCTGTATCAAATACAAATACTTTTCATGTCACCGAAGGCTTCCTTTTAATCCCTGTTTTTGTAATCATGTTTTTCCTCCTTCAGAGCTAGATGCTGTTTTTTCAACCTGGAGATGGAACGGTCTTTTTACCATCAATGAACTGTACACTGATAATGCAATCTGATCATTTGCCCAGCTTAAAGCAAAATTTACACTGCACTCACCCCATAACACTAAGGTACTATGTCAGAGGATATTGTTAGGTTACTTTGTAACCTTGGTTCTCTGAGTGAGGAGATTATCTCCACACCCAGTAGTAATATCATAACTATGGGATTTATCCCCATCTGGGGCAATTGACGTGGAAACATTAATAATCTTTAAGACACACCAACACATACCATGCGCAAGGCTTTAAAGGCCCCACTTTGCTCATGCACCCAGGTTCCACCCACTTCTGATTGAAGTCCCACCCGCTTATAATTTTAACCTCGCCCCCTGTTAGCTGGCTAAAATCCAACTAATCAAGGTGGCGTTTGCTTAGCAGTGTTTGATTTTATGGAAATGAAGTGAGGATTTTCTACCAGGAAGTTTATAAAGTAAAAAACATCATGATTTGACCCATAAACAGATGTCCATAGAAACCTATAAAGAGGAGTACATTTTTTTTTTTTTACTTTAGTTTCTTTCTGTCTTACATCTGTAAGGAGGGATGGGAGAAGGTTAATGTTCCATTTTTTTTAACTGCTACAATGTTTCTCTTTTCTTTCTGAAAAAGTTTTAAATAAAATATTTATTGGTATATGTTTATCCTGATGCAGCAAATCAATACTGCAGTCAGTGCTGTGTTTATGTGTGTAAGGATGTGATTTACAGTGCTGTTGCTGTGCATGTAGAGGCCAGTTAACTACATCTCTGGTGATTTCGGAAGTGATGCACTTTACTATTTAATCAGTGGGTAATTTTTGTAATTACACTAATGGCTTCAGCAGTGTAGGTTGCTGGATGATGCTGTGAATGAAGACTTGGCCAAACCTGCAACAGCAGACAGAGGCTCTAGTTAGAGGAGAAGTATACTTGCTGCAGACAACACGTGTGCGTACGCATCATGGCTGCCATGCGTATTTTGCCGTCATTTGGCACATAGGCCGCTCACTTTGATGCGAGGTAACGTGACGCATGCGCGAGTGCAATATTGACATGAACACTAGAGGCACTCGTGCAAAGTAGACCTCTAGAGACCGTGAACGTGAGGTCAGAGGTCATTACAATGGCGGTCAATAGTTTCGAAGACAGGCTGTCAGACCTTGTCCGCAATTACAGGCATGTGTGGTACCTCCTCGCCCATGCATAGCGACAAGCATGCATGTGCTAATAGCTGGCGACAGATGGGGGGGGTTTTGGGGATTGACGGTGTGACTGCCCAAAAAAACATGGAAGGCAATCCGGCATCGATGTGAGAGGGCATGGCGGAAAATGCTCGAGAAGCGCAGCGGAGATGGGGCTCTTTTGCCCGGCAATCGTGAAAAGGCTCAGCTTGATGAATTGTGAATTACCTCACCGCATAACCGAGACCAACTTTCCTCGGAGAACGGTAAGTGGTTTTTTTTTTAAATATAGCTTCTGATTGCACTAGTTTTTTCTGTATTCCGAATACCAGTAGTGGAATACAATTTCCGATGCATGCTAGTCTATATCCCATCTAGGAGGAATAGGCTTTGATAAAGTAGCCTTTTGGGTGACAATGGTAGCCTATACGCATCAGGTTGATTTTTAGGGGGAAGGTCTCGTCAGCAACAAAAACAGGGGGGCAGGTTACCTCACTCCCAGGTAGGACAGTTGGAGGTGGCAGAGACAGCTCGCCCTGAATGAGTTTTGATCCAAACTCTGACCTGGAAACCACCCCTGCATCACTATCACGGCCGTAAGCACCAATGTCCACGACAGTGAATTTGTAGCGGGCATCACAGACAGCCATAAGCACAAAACTGAAGTAGCCTTTGTAATTGTAGAAACTACTTCCACTGTTGGCTGGGGCATGAATCTGAACATGTTTCCCATTCACAGCTCCAATACAATTTGGGTGCCACAGGCTGAGCAATTCTGCCTGAATCTTCCTCCATTCGGATTTCCTCGGGTAGGCCACACAGTCATATTCTGTAGAGCGGTCCATATTGCCTGGCAGACCTCTTTGACAATCCCCCGACAGTCTTTGCTCCCAGTTTGCAGCTTGCAGACAGTGCTGTGAAGCTCATCCCTGTGGCCAGGAAGAGCAGGGTGACTGCAAGACATTCAGCCAATGATATGGGCTTGGTGTGCGTGTTGCAATGCTGTATGTGCGGTTCAGTAAGTGACAGGAGCTCGTCGAAAGCACCAACCGACATGCGGAAATATTCCCTGTGTTTTTCCTCATTGACGACAAGAGAAACAAACTCTCCATGTGAATGGTTTAGGGGCCGTACATACCATCTCCAATGGCGGCGGAGACGACGCCTTTTCCTCTGCCGAGATCTTAAAAGACATAAAATTATAATCTCCTCTTCATCGAGAGTATCCATGTTTGTGTATAGCCTACTACATCCAGAAATACAGTGTCACCGCCTTCTTCGCTTTTCGCGACCTCTGTGTCTGAGTGCTGTGGTCTGCTCCTAGCGGAGACCACAAGTGTCAGGCAATTTGGCTGCGCTGACGAATGACTGTGCTGCAGGAGGTATACACACAGGCGCAGCACACTATGTACACGTACGTTTGGCCACGCAGCCAGTATACTTGTGCCCTTAGAGGTTTGGCCACAGCTGTCTGCAAGAACCTGCAGGTGGAGGTGTCAGTGCTGCACGTAGCTTGCAGGGGCTCTAGGTGGAGGTCTGGCTAAGCTGTCTGACAGAATCTGCAGATGGAGGTGGTGGCTGCAGGTTCCTGACAGAGGCTGTAGATTGCCAGTGTGGAAAATAAGATGATGTAAACTGAATGTAAACACAAAGGTGGATTTAATTTATCAGCCCAGGTGTGCTATTTTTACACAGTTATGATTGTCTAACTTACCTGAAAGGTTATATTTATTAGTGCATCTCTGCTCTTTGGTCCCTGGTGCATCTCTGGTCCCTGGTCAGCTGAGGTCTTCACATATGTATAGGTCAGGATTCAGCAGTATAGATTGCTGGATGATGCTGTAGATGAAGTATTGTAGTATCTCCCAAAATCTGCTGCAGGTTGCTGGCAGAGGCTCTAGTTAGAGGTTTGGCAAAGCTGTCTGTCAGAATATGCAGGAAGAGGTGGTAAATGGTAAATGGTAAATGGACCTGCATTTGTATAGCGCCTTTCTAATCATCTAGTGACTACTCAAAGCGCTTTTTACACTATGAGTCACATTCACCCATTCACACACACATTCATACATACGCTACCATACAAGGTGCCACCTGCTACTCAGTCTTAACACACTCACACACTGATGGAACAGCCATCAGGAGCAATTTGGGGTTCAGTATCTTGCTCAAGGATACTTCGACATGCAGCCTGGAGGAGCCCGGGATCGAACCGCTGATCTTTCAATTGGTGGATGACCCGCTCTACCTCTGAGCCACAGCCGCCAGGTTGGCTGCAGGTTGCTGACAGAGATTGTTGTTGCAGGTCTGGCCACAGCTGTCTGCAAGAACCTGCATGTGGAGGCTGTGGCTGCAGGTTGCAGACAGTGGCTGTAGATGGAAAAGCAGAGTTGTCTGCCAGATTCTGCCAGTGTGGAAATACCTGTTAGAAGAATAAGATGATGTAAACTGAATGTAACATAAAGGTGGCTTTAATTTATCAGCCCAGGTGTGCTATTATTACACAATTATGATTGTCTATCTTACCTGAAAGGTTATATTTATGAGAGCATCTCTGCTCTTTGGTCCCTGGTGCATCTCTGGTCCCTGGTCAGCTGAGGTCTTCACATGTTTATAGTGTAGGATTCAGCGGTGTAGATTTCTAGATGATGCTGTAAATGAAGACTTGGCCAAACCTGCAAACACAGACACTGGTGAGCAAACTAGAGCGCTGCTCGGGCTGCATTTTCCTGACCGAACCCGACCCGAGTCCGAGACAATTATAACCGAGCCCGGCCGGAACCTGCACCACAGCACACACTCAATGGAGCGGAGCCTGTGTTGCATTCAGGCGTTGTCACGTAAATAACAAATTCCTGCAACATTTTTGATTTGTTATCATACAGTGGCTCTGAGCAGGAGAATTTGATCTGTTCTGTGCAATGCACCCTCAGCTCTGCCAAAAATAGACAAAGCGTGTATTTTTATTAGTATGTGGTTCGCTTCTGAAAATGTGCTGAGGTGCAATCAGCACGGACGGCTGCCTGGTGGAGATCTGCGCTCTACTGAGTACACATTTCTAGCTTTATTTAGTTTTTTGTACGTGTGTGTTTCCTGTCTGTTTCTCTCTGAGTTTGGGATGGATGGTTTCACAGCCTGGTTGTACCTCTGTTTGTGTGTGCTGTGGGCGTGGTTCCCTCCCCCTGGCACTCCTCAAGCTCTCCCACTTTATTATGGCTCATTCACCTCATCTGTCCAATCTATTTAAATATTCACTGACATATGGGATTAACTGTGTAAGTTTTTACAATAATAATAATAATAATAATAATGTTTCATAGTGTGTTACAATGCTCTGCTTTTTTCTTCTTTCATCATATAAGATATTAGAGATGGAGAAAGTACTATAATAATCTATAAAAACTGTAATCATAATCAGAATAACATAATTCCATGCACTGTTATATGATATTGTGGCCATATGTACGTTATATAACTCTTGGTACCTGTCACTAACAACTCTTTTTACCTGGACTTTTGTGCATGTTTGGAATTTCTATTTTTGTCCCCCAATGATCTGATTTGTCAGAGGTCAGGGTGTTGACAGGCTGTGAACCAATCCTTTGAAGTTATCCTGCTCTGGAGCAGGTTAGCTGTTCAGCAAAAGTTACCACAGTGATTATTCCAGTAAAAAGTGAACCAGCTCTGAAGTGCTAAAAACCTAGTCTGAGCAGGTTAGTGGCTGGGTGCAAACATTTATCAAAGTTACACAACGTTGCCAAGCAAAGGAATCACTGTTTCTGAAATTCCTCAGTTTGACCTCCCTGACCTCCACATTCTTATTTAGTTTACACTAAATGAACCTATGACTACTAAGGCATACTCATATTAAATATATAATATAGCTGATCATAATTCATAGGAGAGTAGGCTGTGTCAATACACACCCTCTGACTGGAGATAGAGCCTTATTTACAGCTGAGGATGAAAGAAAATCTTCCCTCTGCAGACTGTGTCTTCAGGCATCCTGAAATACATGCAGAAGTGAAACCATGCAGATAAATAGATGAGCAATGTTCCTCTTGGCTGCCTAACCACCCCTGTCGAGCCCCACCAATATACACCCAGCTGGCCAGAAAAACACACACAATGACACACTAACATACTGTACATAAACACACATACCATCACCAGCCCAGACTCCATGATGGCATGACCATCTGCCCCCAGCTACAAATGGGGCACGAGTTCTTTTTGACCGTGAGCGAGATGCTCAGGCTAATGGGACTCTGGCGTCTACATTCACCTTCAGTGCCAGTTTAACACCACACACACACACACACACACACACACACACACACACACACCATGTGATTTGTACTGTGGTGTGTACTCATATTATTGCACTATAAACTCTGAAACTCTGTCACAGCCAAACAATTCACTAAAATATGTACATGCCGTGATCCCTATTTAATAATACAAAGGTTGAGTAGTTTAGAAACCACCATTTCTCCCTCTCCAAATTCATCGAGCTGTTGTTGGCTGGTCTGCATAACTAAGATGTATTTTGAAATTGGCCACAATTTTTCTTTTAAACCTACAGTGCTCTCAAAAATCCCTTTTGTAAGTTTAAAATAGTCTCTCGAGCCAGCCTCTTTCTTCTGAAATCTTTAAATACTACAGAGACAGTTGGCTATGGAGTACTGAGAAGAAGTGCAAAGACACCCACTGGAATTACTTTGGTAATACGTGGATTTTTGTACAGATCCAAAAGAGTCAGCGAAACAACTTTCTGCACCTATATTTCTGCTCAAAAGCTGTTTTGATGATTTTGTTTGCAGCAGAACTTATGTGAGACGAATGCGATAAAAAATGGCATCTGGTATAGGAGATAAGGAGTACAGACAGTTTGGTGGAGAGATTTGGAATATGTGTAAGCCAAAACATCTGCCTTGAAAGACTAGGTTAAAAATGACTGAAATCAGTCATGTCAACTAAGAGCTTTCATCCATGAAAAGTGACCATAAGCAATTTACCCAGCAAGCACTCCGCTCAAACTCCAAAATGCAGGAGATAAGGGTCAGGATCTTTGGGTTCACTGAACTGCTCTGCTTCTATTGCTGAACTCTAATTTGGACCATTTGTCGAATCGATCTTAAAAATGCGCCTGCAGGTAAAGGATTGATACAAAATACAAACACTGTAAGATATCAACAAAACATCAACTCAGAATAACACACCAATCTAATCAATGTCAAAGACAAGATACACAGGGGATGGCAGGGCTGAATGGCAGGAGCATGCATACTGGTTGCTAGTTGCCACTCTGTTGTTATACCACATTAAGTGTTTGGATACATGTATTACTTACTAATATGACACGAGGATGCACTGCAACGTAATTTGTGGCATGACAGTGATGTGGTCAGGACCAAGGTGATCGGCCTGCAGCAGATAAATTATTTCAGTTGAATTGTTGCACCAATTATTGCACAGTATTATTCAATATCAGCCCGATTATAGCCCAACGCAGTGACGTACGGCATCGGCATGAATCGTGATAATCGTACACAATTGACCTATGGCTAAGCCACACCCCCCTCCACTCACTCAGACAAAAATATCATTCATAACATTCAGTGACCGGCGCTATGGCAGGTGTGACAGTACACGGCATTTCTCAGGAGAGAATTGATGATTTTTGGAGACATAACGATCAGATGTCATTGAGAAGTAACCAAAAGGGCCTAAACTACACACTGGAGGGATATATTAATCATTTTATTGTTGAGAAGGTCGATGAAAAGCTTAAATTACAAGCCAGAATTTACAGGTCCAAGTGTAAGCGTGATAAACCTCATCTCATTGCCGCCACCATCAAAGACAACAAGATAGAAGATCAGCATTGTTCCACTGAAGTTAAGGTTTTTGGCTCAGAATATGAGAAAAGGATAGCGGCGTTTTTACCATCTTTACCAAGAGTGTCTCTCCGTTAGTTTGGTGCTACAGTATTTACATTGAATCATTCAGCATAACGTTTGCCAACCTTTGTTATCTCTGCAATTACAGATAAATTAATGAAGCTAAGCTCCAGAAGTTAACGTTAGCTTAACTAGAGTCCTATGAACAACAGCTAACAATGATGTACGATCACCAAAGTACAAAACTAGAACAAAATAGGCTAATGAACTCCTAGCAAACAAGGTGACATGATGAACAATGCAGCTAGGAGCTAACGTTAGGCTAACTTCAGCTAACGTTAGCTAGAGATGTTAAAGATAACTTTATATTTCTTTCCAGCAAAGTGACAATATGTTGCCTCAAACACAATGTTGTCTTACCTTAAAACAGATGAGGACATCATTGTTAATCTTATTCACGTTGAGTTGATGTTGTGGTCTAATGTTACCACAGAACGTTATCGAAAGGAGACACTTTTCACGGTTGAGATGTGGTTTAAAGTGTAAAAAATACACCTCGTCATATATATATATATATATATATATATATATGTGTGTGTGTGTGTGTGTGTGTGTATATATATATATATATATACATATATATATATAAACACTAATATATGATAGAGAAGCAGATAGTGGCAGTAAAGTACTACTCAGCTATTTTAATAAGTTGAAAAATTAAGAATAATATATGATTAGGCTATATATAAATCTATACACATATATAAACAATATATGAATACATTATATATATATATATATAACATATAACACAATAGATGGAAGTTATATATCAGAGAAAATTAAAATATATAAATCAGAGTATCAATATAATTCATATATATATATATATATACATATACATACATACATAATTATGTCTCTCTCTCTCTCTCTCTCTATATATATATATATATATGTAGAGAGAGAGAGAGTATCAATATAATTCATATAGAGAGTATCAATATAATTCATATCAACAGCACCATAGCAACATCAGGCTCACTGTTTCCATCACCCATGTCTACAAAACCAGACACTGACTGGGTATGTGGATTATATTGTTTTCTGATGGCCATGGCATCCAACATGAGTGCAACACATCCATATTTTGCCTGGTCTTCCTGGCATCTTCTCTCCAGCATATCCAGCATCATCTTGTTCAGGCCAGGCTTGTCATCCACCAAACACAGCCACCTGTAAAAAAAAAAAAAAAAGAGAGAAGTAGCTATTTAACGTATTTGCATCAGTAATTTCTAAACATAGCCTAGCTAATGTTAGCTGGCTACGATTTTGCTGGTGGACATAAATACAGTACAGTAATATTCTATTCACAAAATACAACCAATAATAATGTTCAGTCTTACTTGTGAAAAGTAATCCCCCGAGCCTTGTTTTCAATAGTCTGCTGATTTGAACAGGAATACGCCGCACAGTGCTCAGGCATCTTGTATCTTCTGTTGCTTTGGTAGGATGACCGGTTCAAGATGGCGGCTGCATGTCTTGCACCCCAGCAGCCGCTGCGGTGTCTACTCTTTATTATGTCTCTGCGGTAATGTACCTTAAATGCAAATTGCTACCTGCCATTAAACAGAAAAAAATAAGTAGAAGAATAAGAAGAAGGAGAAGCAGGCTAGTTGTAGTAGTTAAAGAAGAATCAGACGAGACTGACACACAGTAACATAATGTTGAGCAACATTCAACAGGCTCATAAAGTTGGTTTTTTTTGTGATCACCTTTTTATTTTGTTTTTCTTTTTTAACAATATACCAACACTAAATTATATATGCGACATATCTCACATTCATATGCAGCCATACAACTCATTAACATTGTTGCTGGCAGTGTAAGAAAAAGAAACAATAAAGTCCTGGACTATTATTCCACCCTTATCCCACCTGTACCTCCTCCTCTGGCTTACTCCCCCCTCCCCCTTGCTGGCTAATGTAGTTAATTTAATTAATTAGTACAAGTAAACTGTTAACGTAACAATGAAATATTACTAGCATTTAATGACTAACACTGAAAAAGGAAATGAATAAATAAATAAAATAAAAATAATGATCATGATAATGAAAGATGATCCGATCGGTTCATACTGCTAGTAGTATCCTTCCAAATAGGTGTATACCATATATGGTATACACCCACAAGAAAATGCTGGGTTGAAAAATAACCCAACCTTAACCCAACTGCTGATCATCTATGGGAACATGTGCTGGGTTGGTTTGACCCAACAGATGGGTTTTGCCATTCAACCCATATGTTGGGTTGTTCCTTTTATCCAACCTAGAGAGTGAAATTAACTCTCTTGCTGGGTTGAATGTTATCTATATGTTGGGTTATTTACTGTTTTGTTAAATAATAAAGTGTAATAATAATAATAGTAACATTTCCCATAATTTACGAACACACAACACAACAATACAAACACACACTACACAAAAAGACCACTGTAACTGCATTTTGTAATTAAATATGTTTCATTTTATAAAAATTGTATGAATGTTTTAAGTAAAGATCACACCATTGTAACACAAGCACACAAAGAAGATGAATAAAAAGATAAATAAAACGAACATATATAAAAACTATCTGAACAAGTCTGAATTTGAAAACGTTTTTAAAAAAGTTAATAAACACAAAAAAATCGGATTACAAGTATTTTGAAAAAAATAATCAAAAAAGTGAACTAATTATAGTAATGCAATTGCAATTTCAAGCTTTAGCCAAAATCAAATAATTTTTCAGTTTGAAAACACCACTTTAAAATTCAAGCATTTTCATTAACAGTGTTATGCAAACATAGTAACTAATTAAAGCTAAATTGAATACTTTAACAAACAAAAGCATGACAAGCTCAAATGACAGAATGTAAACCACCTCTCCTCCCCTCCCCCTTCTTTCCTTGCCTCCCCACCCCTTTCCTTTCCTCCCCTCCCTTCCCCTCCCCTCTCCTTTCCTCCCCTCCCCTCTTCTTTCCTCCCCTCCCCTCTCCTCCCTTTCCTTCCCTCCCCTCTCCTCCCCTCTTCTTTCCTCCCCTCTTTCCTCCCCTCCCCTCTCCTTTCATCTCCACCCATCCCTTCTCCGTTCCTCCCCTCTCCTCCCCTTTCTTTTCCTCCCCTCCTCTCAACTCCCCTCCCCTCTTCTCTCCTTTGGGTTGGTTAGGGGATTGAAGATGTCTTTTCAAACAAGTTTTCTGCTGTCCTACGGACATACAGAAAGCACAGGCACACATAGGGCCTCAACACCCCTTCATTTTTATTTTTATTTTTAATTTTTAATACAGTCCATCAGCCAAGAGTTATGAAATACTCCGGCCCAGAATACCATCGATGGTAGACTGGGCCAAATCAAAAAAGGACCTTCAGCATTTTTGTGAGGTCTCATGTTGTCCATTTCTAGCCAAAACCCAAACTCACCAAGTACAGGCAGAGATGGCTGTCCTCAAAAATTTGACAGAGGGGGACTCGTGCCATTCAATACCATACACTGCATGCTGTATAAACTCCCAAGTTTGTTTGCAGTGTTTGGTATAGTTCAAGTCTAAAACATAAAAAGCCTTGAAGCATCACTGCCCCCAGCAAGATCTCCGACTCCAAGGCATTCCCAGAGATAATGGTGAAGACCTGGGATGTTTTGGTGTCATCTCCCAGGCACAGAACGTGTGGAAATGGCTGGCTGGTCTCATTGAGGTACTCAACCATATTGGTCCCAACCTGTTGATTAAACATCAGTCACTCAGTGATGCAATATAACGTTGAAATGACATTAAATTAATGGGACAATAAACATGCTGAGTGGGGACAGGAGAGGTGTGAAGCAGAGAGAAGTGAGAAGGAAGTCGGGCATCAGAGAGGCAGCAGGGAGCCACAATATTTTCACACCTAGCACAATGGATTTGGATTTATTTTCAACCAAACCAGAGCTAGTGATAGTTGAACAGTGGAGAGACTAACAAATAATTTCTGTGTCTGTTGAGTCTGAAGTGTGTTTTACAGACAAGCTTGTCTTAGTTTGGTAAAAGAGAGAAAGATAAATTCAGGAGGTGTACGGTTTATAACAGACAACCGATGTAAGAGTATTTCCTTTCTTGATATTTTTGTGAGTTTATTTTGTTCTTTATACTATAAAAGCTAAGAGGTTTTGAAAGTTGCAACGTCACTGCTGGTATACATCTCCCAGCAGAGACTACTAGAGGACTGGACACCTTTTGTGTATGGGAAGGGGAAGGTAAGGAAGAGGAAGGGAGGGCAACACTGTTCTACCCTATGTCATTGCTTTTTGTAAAGGCAGAGTGGGTGTTTCCATATGAACGCTCACGATGGACTTGACCTTAACTTTTCTCGTTTATGGGTTTTATTTTAGATTCATGTTTTGTTTTTGTCTTTATAGGTGTGCTATAAAACTTTTAACGGACACCCTGCAGCCAATCAGAATTGAGTATTCAAAATATATATATATATACAGTACAGGCCAAAAGTTTGGACAGACCTTCTCATTCAATGCGTTTTCTTTATTTTCATGACTATTTACATTGTAGATTCTCACTGAAGGCATCAAAACTATGAATGAACACATGTGGAGTTATGTACTTAACAAAAAAAGGTAAAATAACTGAAAACATGTTTTATATTCTAGTTTCTTCAAAATAGCCACCCTTTGCTCTGATTACTGCTTTGCACACTCTTGGCATTCTCTCCATGAGCTTCAAGAGGTAGTCACCTGAAATGGTTTCCACTTCACAGGAGTGCCTTATCAGGGTTAATTAGTGGAATTTCTTGCTTTATCAATGGGGTTGGGACCATCAGTTGTGTTGTGCAGAAGTCAGGTTAATACACAGCCGACAGCCCTATTGGACAACTGTTAAAATTCATATTATGGCAAGAACCAATCAGCTAACTAAAGAAAAACCAGTGGCCATCATTACTTTAAGAAATGAAGGTCAGTCAGTCCGGAAAATTGCAAAAACTTTAAATGTGTCCCCAAGTGGAGTCGCAAAAACCATCAAGCGCTACAACGAAACTGGCACACATGAGGACCGACCCAGGAAAGGAAGACCAAGAGTCACCTCTGCTTCTGAGGATAAGTTCATCCGAGTCACCAGCCTCAGAAATCGCAAGTTAACAGCAGCTCAGATCAGAGACCAGATGAATGCCACACAGAGTTCTAGCAGCAGACCCATCTCTAGAACAACTGTTAAGAGGAGACTGTGCGAATCAGGCCTTCATGGTCAAATAGCTGCTAGGAAACCACTGCTAAGGAGAGGCAACAAGCAGAAGAGATTTGTTTGGGCCAAGAAACACAAGGAATGGACATTAGACCAGTGGAAATCTGTGCTTTGGTCTGATGAGTCCAAATTTGAGATCGTTGGTTCCAACCGCCGTGTCTTTGTGAGACGCAGAAAAGGTGAACGGATGGATTCCACATGCCTGGTTCCCACTGTGAAGCATGGAGGAGGAGGTGTGATGGTGTGGGGGTGTTTTGCTGGTGACACTGTTGGGGATTTATTCAAAATTGAAGGCACACTGAACCAGCATGGCTACCACAGCATCCTGCAGCGACATGCCATCCCATCCGGTTTGCGTTTAGTTGGACGATCATTTATTTTTCAACAGGACAATGACCCCAAACACACCTCCAGGCTGTGTAAGGGCTATTTGACCAAGAAGGAGAGTGATGGAGTGCTGCGGCAGATGACCTGGCCTCCACAGTCACGGACCTGAACCCAATCGAGATGGTTTGGGGTGAGCTGGACCACAGAGTGAAGGCAAAGGGGCCAACAAGTGCTAAACACCTCTGGGAACTCCTTCAAGACTGTTGGAAAACCATTTCAGGTGACTACCTCTTGAAGCTCATGGAGAGAATGCCAAGAGTGTGCAAAGCAGTAATCAGAGCAAAGGGTGGCTATTTTGAAGAAACTAGAATATAAAACATGTTTTCAGTTATTTCACCTTTTTTGTTAAGTACATAACTCCACATGTGTTCATTCATAGTTTTGATGCCTTCAGTGAGAATCTACAATGTAAATAGTCATGAAAATAAAGAAAACGCATTGAATGAGAAGGTGTGTCCAAACTTTTGGCCTGTACTGTATATATATATATATATATATATATATATATATATATAAAGGGAACCCATTATGCTTTTCCTTATTTTCAGACACACACACACACACACACACACATATATATATATATATATATATATATATATATTTTCAGACACACACATATATATATATATATATATATATATATATGTGTGTGTGTGTGTCTGAAAATAAGGAAAAGCATAATGGGTTCCCTTTAATAGTTATTATGCATATCAAGCAGTACAAATGTACACCCTTACTGAAGTATCAAAACTAAAGTGAAACTTACAGGCTGAGTTTCAATAAAGGCCCTCTGTGACTCCTCAATCATCGGTCTGCACACTTTTCCTCCGTCTCTATAAATTGAAGGAGGAAGCAGGGTTGGCAGCAGCTTTAGGGCTCTCTCGCCGTTGGCAGCTAAAAAAAACTGAACATAAGACACAGTACAGTATGTTGTTTTTCGACCTTAATAATGTTTCTAAAATTATTTCAGTGGTAGAACAACTCTTATAAAATGGAAAGGTGAAATCAGACAATCTGATTGGTTCTTAACTGATATAATGAGCATATACCCACAGCTGCAAATCACAGCATA
Organism: Epinephelus fuscoguttatus; assembly: GCF_011397635.1. Taxonomy (NCBI): domain Eukaryota; kingdom Metazoa; phylum Chordata; class Actinopteri; order Perciformes; family Serranidae; genus Epinephelus; species Epinephelus fuscoguttatus. The sequence continues at coordinate 43,823,451 of NC_064752.1, forward strand.
TCACTCCGCGTCAGAGAAGCAACAATGTATCCATGACAACAACAACCAAAACACAACCACAAAGGGGAAACCTTGACTAATAGTTACATGGTGATGCTTTAAAATCAAAATGAGGAAATGTGTCAGTAAGTTTTATTCAGTGTTAGGTCATCATTTACCAGACATTTACCAGGCTACATTTCCTGAATGGATGATAAAGTGGTGTCTCATTGTGTAGACTATAACTTCCAATAAGTTTCAAATACATTTGTTCATCTTTATTCTGACTGGGACAAAACAAAGACCAGCAGCTGATAATATGAAAAAATATTGTTGAAGATTTATATAGATCAAAGACATAAAGACATGTAGCCTGGCTTCACCAGACATATTCACTAATGTGAATTGGTCTGGGACCTCACAGTTCATACAGGACTCTTGGGGTACACCTTCAACCAATCAGAGCAACGAAACCTGTGACGTCACGCTGAGTAGACTCGAGGTCCGTCCAGTGCGACACGGCCGGCTGGCGAAAGTCCAACCAAACTATGTACTAGGCAGTGCTGATCAAATGTGAAACAATATTGTGTTACTGCGTTGCCTATTTTACATGTAAAATGTTTTCAGAAACAACTATTTAGCTGTAAATGAGAACATATGTGACCCAGCCACTATGTTGAATACGGCAGAGCAAGGATCAAGCACCGCCCAACTCGCAGTACATCACCTACTACGTCACCCACCACGTTACCCAAAACCGTCTGTCTCTCTTTCTGTCTCATTGTGTCATACGGATTACTGTTAATTTATTATGCTGATCTGTTCTGTACAACATCTATTGCACGTCTGTCCATCCTGGAAGAGGGATCCCTCCTCAGTTGCTCTTCCTGAGGTTTCTACCGTTTTTTTTTCCCCCGTTAAAGGGTTTTTTTTGGGGGGGAGTTTTTCCTGATCCGCTGTGAGGGTCCTAAGGACAGAGGGATGTTGTATGCTGTAAAGCCCTGCGAGGCAAGACATGAAGACATGATTATAAACTTAAAAAAATCAGTCTAAATTCAAAAAACATTTTAACCATGTTCTGTTATTTTTAAATAGATTTTTTTATATATTTACTATGAGAAATAGCTTACCTGCTGTCATGTCACCCAGTGCTACATTCAGTTTTCCTTCATGCTTGACATAAGCAAGGATTCCGTCACTGATAGCAGCCCAGTTTTCAAAAGGTTTCCTGCTGCCTCTGGATGAAGCTGCTGGAAGTCTTGTGATATCTGATACATTTTGAAAACATGGAAAACAAGTGTAACTAGAACGGCAGTGTTTAAAGAATTTATGGGATCTTGCAGGAAGCACCTGTGAAAGAGTCAAGATGTCATCTTGGGAGGTCATATTGACATATGATGGACAGCAGTTCAACAGGTAAATGTCAGTGAGTTAATTAGACATCTATCACTTTAGACAGCTAGACAGGTTGTTACTTAGATGAGTCAATAAGTCAGGTCTGTTCGATCATTGAAGTAGAGAGCCCAGAGTTAGACAGTTCAGTGAGTTAGGGAAACCATTAATGGTGTCCAATCAGCATTTGCACTGTATGTTTTTACATACATTTATATTGTTCTGTGCTACGGACACTTCATAATTCACACACCTGTGAGCAGGGTTTGCCATTAGCACCCACCTGCCAAATACGGATAGATTTCAGCAGTGGCAGGTAACTGAGTTATAGCCAACACATTCACCTTTGATGTGACCCCTCACAAATGGGAAAATAAACTCTTTCAACTGTTGTAGTCTATGATTTAAGAAAAGTTTATACACAAGTTTTTACAGTATAAATTTAAGAAATCAAAATTTCAGATGCATACATAAAATTCCACTAGCAGCTAACTGATTTCAGATTTTTAGATTTGAAACAGTTACATTTGTAAATTATTTGTTGGTAGGTAAAAATTGCATGGAATTCCTCCAGGTCTATTTATAAAATATAATCAGAAATCTGAGGCCAATAAAGGCAAAATAACCAAAAACACAAAAATAAAAGAATTTCTTACCATGCCAGGATTGTCAACAAGCCTGGGGAACTCCTTCAGTATTTCTGGGATGCTTTTAGATCCATTACTGCGGATCCACTTGCCTCGGTATAACTGTTTCCTTCATGTAATCTTCAACTTCAGAGACTGGGTATTTGTTGACTTTCAACCAGTCAACCATCTCTTGAAGTTTTTCAGGTGCCAAACCACTTCACTTCAGCATGTCATTTACTGATGGCAGTAGATATATTAAAATCTTTCAAACCTTAAAATCTTATAAACAATGAATTATTTACAGTCTGAAAATACAGAAAAAGTTACAACAAAATATCTTAAATTGAAAGTTGAACATTTATTTAAAATTGGAAAAATAGGTCAGTTTGTGTGTGTGTGTGTGTGTGTGTGTGTGTGTGTGTGTCTGTCTGTCTGTCTGTCTGTCTTCCTCTGTCTGCTTGTTTCTGTCTCTGTTCTCTCTGTCCCTTTCCATTATCTGACTCCTCACCTGTCTCTCCTGCTGAAATACATTAACGTAATTAAGTTAAATTATACACCATCTTTGTCTTTGAGTTTGCATGCTTTGAGATTTGAATTATAACGTTATAGCCTAAATGCAGACAGTACATAAACATGGGCAAAGAAAAATGTGTTTGATAAAATAAGCTATGTATTTTGACTGTTGTTTGTCCTGTTGTGATATATATATATATTTGGGATGTTTGAAACGTGGGACGAATGAACCATTACGGTTTTCTCCGAGGATTTTAGCCTCCAGCTATCTTAGTTATCTTACTGATATATGTATTTTCATCACGGACTTACAGTCAGATGACATACATGTCACAAAAACGCCTCCCTTCTGTTTGCATGTTCTCACCTCCATCATCTCTCTTTCTTTTTCTTCCACCAGTAACCTCTCCATAATTGCAAAAATTTAGCCTCATCTGCTTAAATTTCTTCATCATTACGTTAGTCATCAGGAGTTGATCGTTGATGCCCAGAGAGAGCGGGCGCAGTTGTGTGACGTATGGAAAAAGCGACGTTGTTGTTTTGCTGTGACTGTGGTAACTGTCGTCTTTGTCCCATACGGGTGAAGATTGAATGAATGGAGATGTTGTACTGGCGCTCAAGAGTACGTTCTTGAGTTTTTGTATGCAAAAGAGTGTCTTGAAGCCCATACACCTCGGGCACTACACAATGTATTTACCGCACCCAAATAAAGTTATGTTTAGGCAATTATTTCACGACTTCTGTTATAGCCTATATGCTTTGGAAAAAATACTATAAAAAAAATATTATAAAATAAAAATAAAAATCTGTGTTTATCTGAAGCTGTTCGGTGTACACAGGACGTATGTACGCAGAGGCTGTGAGCCAAGCTGCTGCTAACCATAGCCCACCTAGTTTAACCTTTGTTTGCTCAGGTTATTTCTCCGATTAAAACACTGCATCAAGCTAAGTAATAACATGGTTGGCATGTACAAAGCCAAGTCCCCTTAACTTAACGTTAACCAAACGTTACACCAGAGATTCCTAGGATAGCTAGTTAATGTTAGCTAACCTTACCGCTAACTTAATGATAGAAAACCAGCTAATGTTGCCTAAAAATGTTAAGATATAAATGTGCAGTGGGTACTAAAGCCAGATGACCAATAAAGCTCGGAGACTAACGTTACAACACATTAAATTGCAAAATTCGAAACGGCTAACATTACAGCATTGTTAAAGATTAGCTAAAGTCAGCTAGCATCTAGGGAAAAATTCTAAACTTGCTCAACTTTATTAATAAATGTCACAGAATAAAAAAAATATTTCCCCTCCCTATGATCCAGGATTGTGAAATAATAATAAGCTCACTCTGTTACCACCAACTATGAGTCCAATTTTCAAGATCCGCCCCGACCTGACCCAAGGACTTACAAAACCGCACCCGAACCACGATCCTCAGAGAGTAAATAATGACCAAGATAGTTATCTGTAGATTACCGAACTAATGACTGATGTGTTTATCTAAAACCCGCGATCTGACCCGCATGTTATTTTTTCCACCCAGATCCGAACCCGGGAAAAAATTGTTTTTTAAAAACCACCCGCAAATCAGCTGTTTTTGTTTTGTTTTTTTTACCCGCGGGTACCCAACCCAGTGCAGGACTCTGCTGTGGGTAGAAAACTTGCACAGAAACTACTAACCATGGTTGAGATTTTTCTTTTTCTTTTTTTATTTCTACTTACAAAATGTTTTAAACTGTCTGTACAAAGAGTGTGACTTGTGACCAGGATTTCATCTATTTACTCTTTTATGTATTGACATTATTTTGATTCTAGTTGTTTTGAATCCACCTCAGATTTGTAAAATGTTCTGCTGTTTGGCAAATGTTTGTCATGTCCTTACAGTAAATAGTTTAAACCACATTAACTGTATTGTTCCTTCAACTTTCTCTCAGAAGCAAAAATCAGTGTTTAAACTTGACACAAATAATAATTTGACTTTTTGTGTGATAATTACTGGTAGACTGATATAAACATTTTTATCGTGATAACATTTTTAGCTTTTGTTGCCCAGCCCTAGTTAAGCAGTTGTGAGCGCAAAGGGAGGGTCAAGCTTGCGCTCATCACAGCTTAATGCTTGTGGTACCACATTTGTGCATGACTGGAAACGCCCTCTTTTGAAGATGGTTTTTAACTTGCAGATAGTGTTCTGCGTGCTCGTATTGACACATACACATACAAAGACTTTAGACCTAAGACTGATGCCATAATAACTTAGCCTTCTGTCAACATGCTTTGTGTTGTTTTTACTATCATTAGAAACTTGTAGGAGAAAACACAATAAGTCTAAACTGGGATTTTTACTTGTGCATCAGGTCTATGCAGAGCCTACGCATGTGGCCTATGCCTCTGTGAGCATTTATACTTTTGCAGTGGTGTGTCTGTGTCACTTTGCAGTTACACCTCCAAAACACTAATCAACGGTGAGTTTCTGTGAAGTGCTGTAAGGTTTAGTTGATTTTGAACACACCCAAAACACATATTAAACATGGCTTAATAGCAACAACTTTAAACACAAGTACACAAACTGGCTTCACTATAACTCCTGTTGGACACATTTTCCCCACAAATACAATATGGCTATGTGATTAGCACAAGGCTATGACATTTTGTATTATATGAATTAGCCTAGCTGCTACCTAAAATTTCCTCTACTCATATGACGCCAGGGACAGTAGCAACATTTAACAAACATTGCAAAATTTGGTTCTATTACAGCTCACAAGGTTCACTGCCAGAACAACTGTCCGATACTACATGCATTTCCAAACAAATATAACATGTTAACATTATTAGCACAAGCCTATGACATTTTACATTGTATAAATTAGCCTAGCGACTAGCAGAGATTTATGAAGCCAGGATAAATCATACACAAGACATAAAATGCTATTTTGTGGGGGCTTTCTTGTCTTCACAATTTCTTTTTTCTTATCTGTGAAATAAAAGTAAACAAAACCTTCTTTTTTCACAGAGGGAAATGAAAATAGACAGTAGGTCTGCATTGCTGCAACGTGTAGTTACATTTCTGGAGAGGTGTACATCAGGCTACAGCTTAGTCTGTACATCGACGCAGAGCCTATGCTATAGGTATGGCATTGATTCGATGCAGAAGTATAAATCCCGCTTAAGCTGACCAACCACAGTTATTGGGTTCCCTGCGTGGTATCTCTGTAGCACACATTAGCAATGGCGTAGCTGTTGCTCTGGACCACAGTGTTGGACAGACTGATATCAGTGCCATTAGGCGTCACCACTTGCAGGATAATAAAAGTCCGATCTGATCTAATCTTTCTGGTCCAACACTGGTATGATGAATATGCAGCTCAACTGATTATACACTTACCACAGAATGAGTCAGTGTTATTACTTAGAATGTTTAACGGACCAAACACTGTGTAAATTAAACTTTATGCTCGTGTTATATAATAATTGACTTATGACATCATATAATGGTTTGTCCTGGCATACTTACTGCTTTAAAATGAAGAGGATATCAGTTTTGAGGTGTGAAAAACAAACTCATGCAAATAAGAGCCTTTTTTGATAATGACTATTTTTATCACCATCAGTGTTTAGTCAGTACGGTTAAAGAGCTCCATCTGGAACCCCAAGCTGCTCACTCCCATCAGCTCTGAGTGTTATTAGCACCTTTTAGACAATTCCTGCCATGACGATAAAGGAAAGAGGAAGCCCTGCCCACCTGCTCCCATCTGCTTCATGCTGCCATCAGATGCTGTCAGTTAAAACTAGAAGCTGTATGGAGAGAGAAAAGTAGCACCTCAGTCACAGCTCAGAGCAGTGTGCTGCCAGAAGAAAAGCCTTGCTGTAGCCATGCTCCATGGAGCGCCTGAAGTCCTGAAAGATGGAGTTATTTACTTGGTGACATTAAACTTCCACACTTCCTCTATTCTTTTTTTTTTTTTTTTTTTTTTTTTTTGTTTAATTTTGCCCACAAGTAAGTTTGGTCTGGTGTTAATATCTACAAACAGCTCTTACCCCTAAAGCAAGGCCTGACTTCACTTAAAAGCTGGAGCATATTTGACAACTTGTTCACATTGTTTTTATGTTTGAGACATTTCTGTCTACTGGGCCATTACACGTTACTGTGGCTGGGCCGTGGTTAAGGCCCACCTTTAGCAAGGTTTGGGTTGCAGTGACCCCTTTACCTTTCAAAAGCCATCTAAAGGACCTGGTTTCTCCTGCTTTACCAGTGCAGCCTTGGCAGCCATGACCTTCATCCTCAGGGAAGACAGGGACAGTTAGTCACGTTTTTTGAGTGACAGTTCAGCCACGTTGGTCAGCAGGTCCTGATAGAAGACCGTGTACAAAACAAACTTGGGGAAGGTCAACTGTTGTACCACTGACCGTATTTTTTCCCTATCTTGGTCAGCCTCTTCCTTCTTTTCTTGGAGGTGGGTCACATTGCTGCAGTGCAAGGCAGGGTACAGCTCTGCTTCTATGGTCAGTTCAGTGGGCTCCCTGGACATAAGCTGGTTTGATTATGTACTTCTCCAGTGTCTCACTAATTGCCTTCAGCTCTCTTCATCTTTTAGGGGACCAGTGGTAGAGGGAGTAGAGGTGCAGGAGGAGGTTACCAGTCAGGGTGAAAGATGGCACTGGATGACATTCTGTTTACCCTCTGTTAGAGAAAAACGTGATGTAACAACTTCAGAGACTGAGAGACAGAGACCCCTATCCACTTGGTTACTTAATAAAATTATAAATTATAAAATAATTAATTTAATGACATTTAAACTATTTGGATAGTAGTCTACACTGGTTGGGGCCTAAACTGCAACTTTTTCTCTGGGGGTAAAGGGTACCCAGTACAATGTGGGCACATGCTTCAGTAAACTGGAGTCTTAGAATTCTTACAGTACCTTGCTTGTAAACAACTGCAGTCTGTAGATGATGATCAGTCAAATCCAAAAATAGTCAAAAAACACGCACCTCTCAAGGTCCATTTGGAATGGGTGCTGGATACATATATATAAAAGTCATGAATAAAGGAAAAAATGTACCGCACACCAAGTCTCAGCTCCCATTGAAGGCTTTTTAATTAAAAAGCCTTCAATGGGAGCTGAGACTTGGTGTGTAGTCAAATCCAATACACCAGCTCACTGGGCATGTACCGTACTTTTCTAGGGGTCACCAATAAATGTTCTAGGGCAAAACTGCCAGCAAGTCAGACCCACACAAGCACAACAACAACAACAACAACAACAAAAACAGATCATCATTTCTGCTCAAACATAGATCCTCACAATGCTGTACCAGAACCAAGTCAAGTTAGATTTATTTGACAAGCACATTTAAAAAACACTGATGTGTAAGAAAAGTAAAATTGAAAAAAGCATACAATATTTTGACAAAATCATAACACAGAAATAGCATTGCACAAACAACAAAAGTAAAATACAAAAACGTGTTAAGCAGTGTGGTCAGGTACGTCATCCTCATGATAATCAAAAGGCTATGGCAAAGAGATGGTTCTTAAGACAGTTTTTAAATGTATTAATGGAGAGGGAAGATCTAACTGTAAGTGGGAGACTATTCCACAGTTTAGGTCCAACAACTAAAAAAGCTCCATCACCTTTAGTTTTTAACTCTAAATGTTAAACGGGCAGGGAGGGTTTTAATTTTGCAAGTGACCTAAGATGGCAAAAGCAAGTGCTAATGACAGAGTTGAATTGTTTATCAAGTTTTAAACCATAATCAAAGAATACACCAAGATTTTCTGCATTTGATTTTAGATTTAATAACAGAGACCTAAGGGCTGGACCAAAGATTAGAATTTCAGTTTTATCCTGGTCAAGTTGAAGAAAACTTTTTGCCATTCAGAACTTTGCATCCTTGATGCCATTTAAGAGAACGCTGACACTGCATGGATCACAAGGATGGAGCGGGAGGTACAGTCGAGTGTCGTCAGCTTAAAAATGGAAAGACATATTACACTCTCACCCAAAGGAAGCATACGCAAGGAAAATAAAACTGGTAACAGACCAGTCGACTCTCTTTGTTGAGATTTTTGTATCCTGTTTTGCTGTGAAGATTTCTTACTCTGCTGTTCTTGTTTTCCTGCACAGCTGCCCTCAGTATTTTCCTGCCCAGCCCTCCTGTTGAGTTTTTTTGTTCCTGGAACTTTGCTTCTTCTTTTGGACCTTGACTCTTCGTCCCTGCCTGGAGATTTTTGAGTTTTTGTTTTGGTGCCGTAGCATTGTTCCGACGTCCCATTGTTCCAATATGTGATTATACCAGGCTATACTGTATTTGTGTACCATAGAAGATCAGCAATGCAACAAAAGTAGGCTACTGGTCGAGATACACCATAACCTCCTGTTATTAACTCTGGGTTCCGGGTTGTGTGGGGAGCTTTCCGCTGTGCTGAACAGCGGGCGTATTTCTGCGTTGATGGTGCACCGCGACCGGCTCTGGGTCACCTGGGTAAGGCTTGAGGCGAAGCAGGCTCACGGCTTTTAACCCACACCATGCTCTTTTCCTAACCCTGACCAAGTGGTTTTTGTGCCTAAACCTAACCAGACCTTAACCACAGGGCATCATGATGATTTCAGAACAAGGGGACTTTGGAAAAATGGGATTAATATGGTCGGACCAGTGGGCTGTCGGACCAATGGGCAGACCCCTTTGTTTTTTGTGAATAAATCATCAGTGCTTTAATCTGCATATTGGGGTCCAGACTTGTGTATATTCCTGACACTAGGTCTGTGCCTGACTAACACTAAAGGCATAGACCAACCAATAATCTAAATTTGTCAGCTATGTTCTTACTTTGAAAATAGCCTACAGTAGGAGTGTAATGGTTCACAAAATTCACGGTTGGATTTGGTTGGGTTTCATGATTCAGTACATTTTTGTTACAACAAAAAAATGTTTTTAATTTTTCTTTTTAATTCATTTATTTAGTTAAACTAACATCATAAAGTGTCATCTGTCTTAACTTTGCGCAATGATGGAGCTATACTTGTTTAGCAAGTTACCACCACTGACATTAGAGCACATAGTATCAGTGTTACTTCTTTTGCCCACTGTGTGATGAAATGGTGGTGGGCTCACTATGTCCCATAAGCTCTGAGCTCTAAATGCCACAATCATATAAACGCAAGCTAAACAGCCATCACTAATGTACCTTTCAGTCTTTCTTGCTGACTCTGCTACCTGGCCCGCCAGCAGTTACTGGTTCAGGGAGTGTGTGCTGTGCAACCATAGACTGCGTGTGCTACTGCCTTAGCTGCTAACAGGTCTGTCACTGCGCAGCGGCTCATACTTTGGCTCAGGGCAGTGTATGTTACTGTGCTACTGGGTTAGCTGCAAAGGAGAATCTGTAGCTGGGAGATGGCTTGTTCTTTGGCTTGTACCGTTGTTTCTTTATTCACCACTCTCTCTCGCCAGTGTGTCTCACTGGAGTAGAATGTTTATTTTGGGGATGGGAAGGGCAGACAGCATGTTGCCTGTTCTTCATGTGGGCTACGTTTTTGAGCACAGTGGCACTGAGAACATTATATTAAACACTGTATAAGTTGTATATTTCATTTTCTAAATATGATAGGATAGCTCAACATATCATTCAGTTGAAAAGGATAACAGGTTCAGTTTGTTATGCATACTGAACCGTAAGCCTTACACTGAATGGTTCAATACAAATACAGACCGAGACTATGGGCTCAAAAGCTTAAGCTAGAGTGACTCCTATCTTTTCCATCAAGTGGAAACAAAGTCTGATTTTTTGGTGGTCTGTGCCTTTAAGTTGTAGCTTGGCCAATGTTTCAGCCATTAAAGTAACTTTTAACTAAAACTGAAGGTAAGAAAGTAAAGTATATTAACTTAGTCTGAGTGCTAGCTACTTACATTGGCTGCAGTGGCTTGCATGACGCACATGAGCATAGACTTACATGAGGACGCGAACCACTGCAATGATGAGAGGGAGGCAGGCAGACGAGATGTTCAATTACCAACAAGGTTAAGAAATGGTATGGTCCACTTTAGGGGTGTCCAAAATCGTTTTACAAGATTCTTCCAGGCATAACTAGGCCAACTCAAAGCTCAGACAGTCTAATCCCCAGGACACCAATGTTCCAATGCTCCTTGGTTTACAGCTACTTGCCTTGATTCTTCCCTCTTTCTTCCACTGTGTTTTCCCTGCTTTCCCATTTTCTCATCTTCATGTCCTTATCATTGATTGTTTCCTTCTTCTCTTTTTTCTTTTCCCTTTTTCCTGCACCTTGGTTTCCCCCTTTCTCCTTTGGCATCTTGTTTCTCTTGCTTTACTCCTTCTCTCTGCAGTTTCTGTTGTTTTGTTTGTGGTTCTTCAGCCACCTCCCGGTCCCCTTGGTCTGCCTCACACTGACTGATTAGTATGGAGTTTTATAATAAATCAAGGTGGTGATACTACTAGGATAATATATTCATTATCTACCACAGCAATAGTCTTAGGTTACTAAAAGATAACTCTAGATCTAACAATTTCTTGGCATTCTAATTGTATGCCGTATGGTTTGCTGAATGATAAATATTCACCACTAACCTTTTAATGAAGGAGTCATTTTGCATTATTTCTCCACTCTGTCCTTTCTTGGCATTCTTTTTAAAAAGGAAAACAAATGTGAGAGTGAATTTGTTGAATTTTGTTAAATGTTTAAACTATATAGTGTCTATAATAGTGGAATTTGCCATAAGTCATAAACATTTTTTATTACAATTTATAGCTAAATTATTTTAAAATGACATTAACAAAGGTAACCGCCTACTGCTACACATGTTGCGGTCACATGGGCGGCTGTGGCTCTGAGGTAGAGTGGGTCGTCCACCAATCGAAAGATCAGCGGTTCGATCCCCAGCTCCTCCAGTCTGCATGTCGAAGTATGAGCAAGATACTGAACCCCAAATTGCTCCTGATGGCTGTTCCATCGGTGTGTGAGTGTGTTAAAACTGAGTAGCAGGTGGCACAGTGGCCTCGGCATGGTAGCCTTGGCAACCAGTGTATAAATCTGTGTGTGAATGGGTGAATGTGACTCACTGGGCGCCACCCGGCGCAGCGCAGGGTGGTGCAGGATGGCGAACCCCGCGCAGAGCTAGTTTCGAGCAGCGCAACCCGAGGCGCGCTAAGTTTGGTAGTTTGGCAGACCGAGGTGCGCTGAGATGGGTGTGGCGGCGCAGCAGGGGGAGGTGTCGACAGATGCAGCTTGGCGCAGTGACAGTTTCGTGCCAAAAGGCTTCGCCGAAGGTGCGCTAAAACCAGGTCTACTGTCAGCGAAGGCGGAGCATAGCCGGTGTACCTCACAGGCAGGTTTCCAGAATATCAGGCACATTAACAATGCAATAAATACCCAAAAACCACTATTCACTGCAACTATCTGCAATCAGCACATAAATGTATCTCTGTATCGACTGTCCCGTTTGTCAGATCAAACGGGACTGGCACCGTTTGGCACGTTTGGCACACAAATGGAAACCCAACCTGATTTGATTAACACAGCTGCAAACTAATGAGTTCACATCCCTCTCAGCCAACCACAAACAGCCACAGCATCAGATAGGGAGTATATATTCAGCATCTGTCATGAAACAGAGTGAGACTGTGAGAGAGAAAGAGAAAGCACGCGCGCACAAGAGAAACGCAACATTGATTTACAATTGTGGTGACCTCCTCCCAGGCTACCTTTGCATCATCTGCCCGTGGAGGTCTGCTCGCAGTTCTGTATATTCGGACACTGCGAGCTTGGACCTCCTGGACCAAAACATCAGTTTCCTCCTGGGAGAAGTTTGGCCGTCTGACGCTGCTGCTCTCTTCTGCCATGGTGAATTGAGTAAACTCTCATTACGCCTTCGCGCGGCGCATTTAAGGGCGAGGAGAGGGGCTCATTTGATTGGTGTGATGTGTGTAAAACCCCCTCCACGCCTTCTCTCCTCCCTCTTTCCGACTTGTGCAGGTAGGAGGGACGGAGGTGGGAAAGAGGAGTAGCTGCGCCAGCACGCACGGTGTGTCAAACTTGCAAAATATGCCTGGCCACACCCAGTTGGCGAAGCGCAGGTGCACTGCGCCTCCGCTTTGCCCGGTCTGCGAAACTAGAGGCCGTAATGTGAAAAGCGCTTTAAGTGGTCGGATGACGAGAAAGGCGCTATGCAAATGCAGGTCCATTTACCATTTACACTGGATTGGCCGCAACAGCTGTATCTGGCTTTACAGGTGTGAACACACCTTGCTGCCTCTCCTGTGAATGGCTGAATGGCTTATTATAGTAACGCAGGTGAATGACAATTAGCTGCCCACATATAAGCCAGAACAGTTTTCTCACATCCCTATTTGCATCCTTACTGTGGGCATGTGCATTTGTTTTTGGCCTTCCAGCTCAGCCCCACCCATCCCATAACTTTTACTGTGATGACTTCAAACACTTTAAATCTTTGCTTCACTTCAGAGCTCTGAAAAAGTTCTGCAACTACAACTTTCATGGCTTAAAAATTATAATCCATCCATCCATCCATCCTTTTTCATTCATTTATCCGGAGCTGGGTCGCAGGTGCAGCAGACTGAGCAAAGTACACCAGACGTCCCTCTTCCCAGCAATGTCTTCCAGCTCCCCCTGGAGGATTCAGAGGTGTTCCCAGGCTAAATGAAATATATAATCCCTCCAGTGTGTTCTGGGTCTGTCCCGTGGCCTACTACCAGTTGCATGCCCAAAATACCTCTAACGCCTGGGAGGCATCCTGATCAGATACCCAAAACACCTCAACTGGCCTCTTTTGATGCGAAGGAGCAATGGTTCAACTCCTAGCTCTCTGAGGATGTCTGAGCTCCTCACCCTTTCTCTAAGGCTGAGCCCAGCCACCCTAGTGAGTAAACCTCTTTTGACCACTTGTATCCAAAGCTCATGATCATAGGTGAGAGTTGGAATGTAGATGGACAGGTAAATCAAAAGCTTTGCCTTCTACCTCAGCTTCCTCTTCACCATGAAGGTCTGGTGCAGTGCCCGCATCACTGCAGACTCTGTGCCAAACCGCCTGTTCATCTCACGCTCCATTGTACCCTAACTGGTGAACAACACCCCAAGATACTTGAACTCTTTTGCTTTCAAATAGTTTTAACAGACCTTGCTTGTGTAATGTCTTTGCTGATTAGATTTAATGTTTTTGCCCACTACTGAAAGGTGGGACAACCATTCAAAATTTACTATGTGTCCATTAAGTTGAATCTTTAAAGTAAATTAAAATAAACTCCCATCTTTCACTTGTTAAAATAAAACTTCCTTGACAGTGGCAAGCAATACAAGGCATCTGGATTGACAAAATGATAGAGTCACCCAATAGACACCCCATAGTTGGAGTCACAGCAGTGCCTAGTAGCCTCCTACCCCTTTTTGACAGTCATGGGCTGGCTTGGCTTGGTTTGGCAGAGCACAGCAGTTATTTGCATTTCCATTACAGCAGGGCTACCTTCTGGAAGGTGTGTCTTCAACTGATGACAGCCTGTTGTGAGTGATGACTTTTAAAAGCAGATCCACAGCGTAAGTCTCCTGTTATTGCTGCTGCATGTGATTTTCCATCACACAGGTGAGTTGTTTGCAGAGGTGCAGTTTCTGCAGCTCTTCATCTCACATCTCAGTGTGACTGTTTCTGCTTTCACTTTCCTCCCTGCCATATAACCAGACTTGCCTTTATTGAAGAAAAGCTGCTAGCAAGTTCAGTAATAAGACATTTAATTTCCCATAGATTCTTCACAATAAAAGTATTTTGTTATGTATAAACTTTTATTGTGAAGCACCAAAATAAAGTAATGTTGAGTTTTTGAGCACCAACTTCACACTTCAACTTCTAATATGGCTGATGGCAAACATGAATCAGTAAAATAAAGCAGATATGTAAAGTGAAAACAGGATGCAGGAGAGAAACTAAACTCCAAATCACAGTTTCAGTTGGAAGCTACAAAAGTACTGAGAGCTGAACACACACTTTTAAAAACATCTTTCTCTGTGGTCTCTTGCAGGCAGTGGTGAGTTCAGTGTTGCAACACACGCTTGTTTAGGGGGGAGAAGGAAGGTCAACAAGGGTTGGCTGCGGTTGGCGAGATGTCACTGCTACCTGCTTGAGGGCGAGCAGCCCGCTGGCTTTTGGAACTACTCCCGAGAGGGTCGATCTCCAGCATGGCTTGGCATGGCACGGCACGTCTGAACTGACAATGGAAACAAAAATGGGTGCGGCAAGAGTGACAATGGAAAAATTGTATTGTGCTCAGTCCCTCCCTCCACCTCAGGAGGACAAAGTCAGCTCATATACTACATCACATTAGAAATGTTGATATGGTTTGAATCAAGGTGCAAATGTACCATATGTGGTTTGCAGAAACTTACAACATTTTCTTCTGGTGACTGAGCTGTATTAACACCAAACACTGTAACAATGCTTGTGTGGAATGGACTGGTCCACCTACAACAAATCTGAATAATTATAACATGTCTACAGAGAGGATGGCACAGATCAGGATTTGTAGTTATTTTGGCATTACTTTCTTCCACAGCACACAGCTTGTTGTGATTTGCAATCCATGACGTCCTCATTAAAAACAAACCTGGATAATCCTTTGTTCACCTGCAGCAAGTTAAGGTGTTCTTTCAATGAAGGGTTTTGTCTTTTTCATGGCACAAACAGCAACCACTGAAGCGGAATCTAACTCTTCCAACATGCAAGCAAATGTGACAAGTAGTTGTACATTATATGGCATTCAGGCGTGAATTAAAAAAAAATCCCCACTGTTACATCTACTGTCCACACTGACACCCACAAAGCGAGGAATAAAAAGAAGTCAGGGCATGAAACACCCCCCTACTCCACCCCCTGCAGTTGTCAGAATCAATATTGGCATGTATGACAAAGACGGAGGGTCTCTAAAGAAAACTGCTAGATTGAATATGGCGCTGGAAATGACAAGTGACAAGCGAGCCGCTGTCTAAGGCTGACAGATGAGCTAACGACCAGAGACCTCCGTGACAGATGCTCTCCAACACGTCAAGGAAAGAGCGGGCGCTGGGGACCGAGATGACAGCACCCACAACCACATTAATTCTCCTAAAAAACAAAGGACTGGCCTCGGAGAAAAGGAAACTCTCCATTCACCCCCTCCGGCTCTACATTTAGAGAACAAAGAGCCCTGCTACTTTCATCTAGATTGAACCACTCTTTTTTTTTTTTATATAACCTCCTCTATTTCTTTTTACTCTCATTTCATTTAATATTTTAGCAACACTTTGTAGGACCACAATGTCTACAGCACATTCTAAAGGCTCATAAATATAAAGTAATACACATATCTTGTGACCATATTTTAAAGAAATTGTTATGCTTATGTGTTATATTGTATACTTTTTCCTGCTCTTTTTTCAGCTCTTTTTTTTTTTTTTTAAAAAAAGACTCAAAGCACTGAAAAATATTACAGAACAGGACACAAATCAATTAACTCAAGCTCAAGCTGCAAGTTTGTTTGTAACGTGTGTGAACTGGGTGAGTCTTGACTTCAGTGTCCTGTGGATGGCTATATAACGTGCCTATATTGCACTGTTGGAGCATCTGGTCAATTACAGATCTTGTCAGAGAAGGTTACTGTATGTCACAAACACAAATTGGACAGAGATCCTTTGGGGAGCATGACAGTATTTAGTAGATTTCATGGCAATTTGCCCTCTACATTTTGATGTACTATATCTAATGTAAAGTGGCCTCAAGTACGTGCCAGAGGAAAAGGTCAATGGTCAGCAAAAACATTAGGACCCATCTTCTGGAAATTATATTTGTAGATACCTCATGGACCTTAGGCCACAGGGTAAATTTGAACTGAACAAAAGGTCAGGAATGATTTTCTGGGTGTCATGAATATCCCAACCTAATATTATGGCAGTCTGGGTTGGGGTTGTTGGAATATTTTGCTCTGAACCAAAGTGCTGGACAGATGGTTGTTGAGACCCACCTATTACTACTATGTCAAAAAGGTATAGCCAAATGATGACATTTTAAAAACGAATATAATACACATTAGATCCAGTACTGGGGAGTAACTAGTTACATATAACTAGGTTACATAAGTAAGTGACAGGATAAATGTACTCTGTTACAATTACTATGAAAAATATGTAATTAAATTCCAGTTATTAATGAAAATGTTGGTGATTACAAAAGGGTAACATCCAATATTGGGTAAAAAGTTCCTAATGGAACATTCATTCTGTTGCTTTGCATCTTTTCAAAATGCGGGAATGCCTTCTTCAGGCATAGCCCTTTTTTTTTTCGCTGTCGCTCGGTTCGCCCCTTTGATATCGCTTCGTCGCTCAGTTGCAATCGCTCGTCAATGTGGCAGAAATCAACAGACTTGTTTTTCGCTTTGATGACGTCATTGAAGCGATCAGGGAATTTCAGGGAGGCGGGGATGGGGGGGTTCTTGACTGTCATGACATATCAGCTTCATTAAAAGTATAGCTGCAAATTAAAAGCAGCAATAGATGTAAAAACACACAGACACAATGCATCTGTGATCAGTCCCCTAATTTAATTTTAACAATTTTTTTCAATCTTCTCCAATTTCTCGTTTTATTTTATGGAAGTGATCAATGTAAGTGCACTTGTCCTAGAGCCGCCAAGACGGTTTTGATAATGCAAATAACTCTGTTTAGATAAAACCTACAAGCTTCTCTTCCTATGACTTTTCCTAAAAATGTGTCTTGTATGTTTTCTGAAGCCTTTAAGTTACAAAAATGAAACACACTACACTTCTGAGCATTTATACCTCCAACTGCAGCAGATCGCTGCTGAAAGTTATACATTTTGATACATAGGCCCTACAGGTAGCTATACATATTGCAAAACTATGTAAAAGTACACCAAAGCATACATTTTCGTTTCCAAATATTTATTTGAAAACAAAACCATTCATACAGTCAATAAAAAAACATTTTGTTAATAATAAAAAACGAATGTAATCTCAACACTGACTGCGCCAGCCAGCGGAACTGCGGCTGAACCGCTTCCAATGTTCATTCGTTCATTCAGTCGCGTGTTCAGTGTGTGTGTGTGTGTGTGTGTGTGTGTGTGTGTTAGTATGTCAGAGAGGAGGAGTATCAATAAAAACAAGTTTCCACAAGTTATTTCGGTGTTTATTTCTTTTATTCTTAAGTATTTTTCATTAAAATGTGTAATATAGCCAACAATATTACAGACCAGGCATTATTATTAAGGCATTATTAAAAGCTGACAAATAGTGTTAATTAATTGACACGAGACACTGGAGAGGTTGTCAGTCCTATTCTATAGTCTGTAATATTTTTATTTTATTTTATCATAACTTCTCGGAAATTACTCAAATGCATTTTTGGTGTGCTTCTGAGCACACGGGCAGCATAAACAATGAAGTTACATATGTTGCGGCGCTTGGAGGGGCGCTGTAATCCTGGCGGTCCTTAAGCACCATGGACAGCGCCAATGCATCTATCACTGTAGCGCAGAGGCTCTGATGCCTGAGTCAGAGCATGTGAGCAGAGCTGGAGCTGCCCGGAGCGAGGAGCGGGAGGATTTTGTAATCATAATTTCTTCGTCTTTTGTGTAATAAAATATTTGGAAACAAAAATGTATGCTTTGGTGTACTTTTACAGAGTTTTGCAATATGTATAGCCTACCTATGTATCAAAATGTATAATTCTCAGCTTTTTATAATTATTCATTTTTATACCTCCGCGGTCGGAGCTATAAATGCTCAGAAGTCTAGTGTGTTTCATTTTTGTAACTTTAAGAGCCCTATTTAGATGGTCTAAAACACAAAGCGCCAGGCGTGCGGCGCATGGGCATGTCCCAGTCACTTGCTAGTTAGACAGCGCGTTTTCAGACTGTGCGCCATGGCAGACAGTCTAAAAGGGTTGGACTTACTCTGTGAATTAGTCATGGGTGTGTTTTGGGCGTATCATTCAATAAGCCAATCAGAGTGTCACCACTCATTCCCTTTAAAAGAGGTGCACGGTGGAGAGCTAGTTAGATGGCGGACCTACCAACTGGAAAGAGTAAGCGTTTTACAGCTGAGGAGACGATAAATGTATCTCTGTATCGACAGTCCCGTCACATCTGATGTCAGATCAAAGGGGATTGGCACCGTTTGGCACGTTTGGCACGCTTAATGGAAACCCAACCTGATTTGATTAACACAGCTGCAAACTAATGAGTTCACATCCCTCTCAGCCAACCACAAACAGCCACAGCATCAGATAGGGAGTATATATTCAGCATCTGTCATCTTAGAAAAGCCAAAAGAAAAGAAACAGAGTGAGACTGCGAGAGAGAAAGAGAGAGCGCGCGCACGAGAGAAACGCTGTTAGGCCTAAATTATTCAATTTATTTTATTTTAACACGGGAGGTTAGAGAGCCCAGCTCCCTCTCCAGCATCCTGAAACCCCCGCCTGAAGGTGCAGGAAGGGCTGGTCCCATGGCTGCACCCGGGCCCGTCTGGTCTGGCTGCGCGCTGGCTGTGGAGCTGGGGTCATCCTCCTCCTCCTCCTGACAGGATGATCTTCAGTTTTACGTTCTAAAAGCTTTTTTTTACATATACATTTGTACTTGTAAGGCCATAAGTTTACGTTTTTAGTTCACAGAAGCTGGTCATTGTTGTGTTTATGTCATAATAAAGTTTATCAAACGTTATCACATCTTTGATTTTGTGATTTACATGCCAAAATGATCACAGTTCATTTGGGAAAGACAAGTTCATTTTACAGGCTATGCATCATCAGCCCGTGGTGCTGCTCGCAGTTCCGTATATTCGGACACTGCGAGCTTGGACCTCCCGCATTTTGATGATCATCATTACTGCGATTAGATCATTCTGATTAACGACTGACCATTAAGACGTGTTTCTGATAAATATTTTAATGTGCACAATAATAACCTTTCACATTGTAATCATATTTTTATTTGTTATCTTTTGCATGTGTGGCTGCTCCGTGTGTGTCTGAGCAGAGTGCATGTGCGTTGTGCACCCACCTAGAGACGCATATTAACTTGTTTAACAGTGAAATACTGCGCTGTTGACTTTAGACCAGGTTTTTCTTGGTCACTGGCGCATTTGCTTTTTATGTCATCTACATAGCAACGCACCATGACTGCGCCTGACCACTCCTCATTTTTAGACCAACACACCCAGAGAAGCACAAGTTCATTTGCTAGTTAGACGGCAAGGGCGCAGGGCATGAAAATGACAACTGCGCCTGCATCTAAATAGCAATGACACTTGCGACATGGATTATGCGCCATCCGCCATCCACTTTAGCCCATCTATATAGGGTCCAAAGGCTTCAGAAAACATACAAGACACATTTTTAGGAAAAGGAAGAGAAGCTTGTAGGTTTTATCTAAACAGAGTTATTTGCATTATCAAAACGTGAAGATACGCTCAATCGCCTGTTTGCATTGACTTTGTATGTGAACTCGTCGCTAGCGAAAAAAAATAGGTCCGGTGTGAACACACCATTAAACAGAAAAGTAACTGTAATGGCTGGTACCTGGTCTCCCCCCAGGCTGTCCTTGTGAGTAAGCTGCTCAGATTTAAGCTTCAAACCCTGTTAAGTATTGATAACTACCGTTAGCTTTGTTAGCTTTGTTAGCAGTGTCAGCGTGGCTTGTGGTGCTAACATAGTAAACAGTGCTGACGGGGTTTGTGGTTCAAAATAAAGCCACATACTCACTATGGCTACCTGGGGGTATTGGAAGGTCATGACCAGGTACCGCAGCAATGTCATGCCATCACCAAAGTGTTAACCACTGTGTTACTAACAGTAATTGCAGAAAGAGTGACACACCCCTATGAACCGTGATTACAGCTAGCACAAGACACACCCACCATCCCAACAGTTATCTCAACCCTGCTACAACGCCACACTGCAGTGATTAAATATGAGGTCAAATATAGCAATAATTCACTATACATACATACATATGTGATTCACTCTGTAAGTATCGAGATCTAATCCCTACCTTAACCCCTACCTTAACCTTAACCACTGGTCTTTTAACCTCATACTTCATAGCATAACTTAGGACTTTTGTTGGGGCTTCAACTTCAGGGCCAAGGGGTTAAGGGTGCTGCTCATGGACTAGCATATAGGAATGGTGGGCAAGTCATGTGGCTAATGGGCAGGTCAGGTAGCTGCTCCAGCTGCAGCTATACCTACTGGAGACTGTAGCATGGGCAGTGGGCACTATGTTTTCTCATGTTAACAAGACCAGCTAGCTGTCTGTCTGAAAAGCTGACAGAAAATAACATAAAAGACAAGAAATTTAGATCACATAATAATAAAATGTCATCCACTCACTTTGAAATGAGGTGCTGAAGCTCACTGAGTCAATGGAGTGCCAGATCAAAAAGAAAGGCCTCTTGTATTTCACATATATTTTTTTCTTAAGTGTGAAGGTTACTCTGATAGGCCTAATGCAATAGGGGGCATACCCCCAAGAAGGATCAATAAAATTACTAAACATCAGCTGACTAACAATATATTGACCAAAATCAGTTTATGAATAAAGGAGGACATACAAAGACCAAGCTGTTGCAGAACAATACATTTTATATCTACATTGTATGTTGATTGTAATAGACAAGGTTCAGCAGTTTGGGTGTGTACAGACTTGAATACTATAGTACAAGTTGAGCTGACAAATGTAGTCTGGCAGTGGGATGCTGGGATTCTTCAGGTTATCTGTTTATGTATTAAACATCTTGATTTTAGAGATGACCTGCAATACCAAAATATTGACACTGTCTTTCTTTGCCAAGGCTGGAAAGAGCAGATCTCCCGCAAGAACTGTCTCAGTTTTTGATTATACCTTCCACATAAAAAGTGATCCTGCTCTCCAAAGAGTGTGTGGTGTGTGGCCACTTTTTTTTTTAATTTGAGGGCTGGTAAACCTCTGAAATGAAATGTCTGCACACAGAAGTGTGGAGTGGCAATCACATTCAACTTGCTAAATAGTCTTCAACCTCAGAAAAGCATGATTTCCATCCAATTCCCAATTGGCAGCACAGCAATTTCAACTCAAGGAGGACTATTTTATCTGGAGTGGACATGTTAGAGGAAAAACAACCACTGCTCTGCTGATAACTCTGCAGATGTTTGACTGAATATTCAATACTTTATGGAGAATAAAATGTTCTGTTTTATTTTTGTGTTTTTTTTTTCAAATACTGAATATATTTGAGACAAGTCAGAGAATAGCACCTTTACATTTATCTGAACTGATATGAACACAAAGTCAAACAGGGGCAGAAAATGTGTATAATAACTGTTTGTATACTGAATCTTTAGGTTTAATATTTGTTAAACTTTACTAGAGGCTCTAAACTGCATTTTTAAATGCACAATGTCATGTTAATGTAAAGTCTTTGGGAATGGACCAACTGGGGTGGAGCCATGGAATGAGACACTTACATGCATGTGCAGTGGGTCTGACAAACACGTAGGGAGAGAAAACGTTATGGTATATGGATAGGCAACATTCATTGGAACTAATCAGTGCAGTCCTCTGGGGCTGAAAAATGAAGCCAACATGGAAGGCCACTTGAAGCTGGCTCTAAGAGTGAGTCAAACTCCATAGACTCTCTTGTCAAAATGCCCAACTTTGCAGCAGTAATAATGTTTACATCCTGATACAAAAAAACAGTTTTGGTTCCAGTGTACCTTGTTCATGACAACTATACCAGGAGTGACATTTTTAGAAGTCGCCAGTTTACATTGTACTAAAGCTTAAAGTTACATAAATTAAAGGGGTGGGGCTGCTTTGAGTGACAGGTGGGTGTCATCCATTGACAGGTTGCTACCATGGCAACAGCACTGGTTAGGTAATGTAACCATGGCCAGATTCATAGAGTATAGGCACAGCTGTAATTGTAACTATTTCAGTGGTTTCAGTTAATGAAAGTGAAGTGTTACGTTTTGGTCACCTAAAGAAAGTCTTGTTCAGCATTTGGCTGAATTAAAAGACCCTCTATGGAGTAGGATGTTTAGTTTGTACAATAAGTATGTTTTGCTTGAATGGTTTTAGGGCTATTTTATATTTCTTTTTGCTAGAAAAATGACCATTAGCATTAGAAATATCACAGTGAACCATAACTGTAAATGCCCCGTGCTAAATGGGATAGCAACTAGTGTTAGGGTTATTGTCCAAATATGGTCACTCATAACACCAAAAATCCTAGATGGCAACAGCCAAAATGCCAAACTTGAGGCTTCAAAACAGGAGTCAACAAACCAATGGGTGATGTCAAGCTGCTACATCCATTAATTTGCACAGGATAGGATTCAGTCTAGCTTGCATGAAGTCATGCAAATTTGCATATAGTCATACAAGTCTAGCATAAAGTCATGTAAGTACATCATCAGTCCATCTAAGAGTCACCCGAGCGTTGTTCACAGTTAGGACAGAGCTCAATCCTGGCAACTCCATTACAAGGAACGACTTATGAGATGCTGCATGCACCCAACGGTTGTTGGTCAGAACTAGCTAAATTGCATGCTCCTTATCAAACCACAGTGTGTTTTGCTTACATTTTTAACCATGCTGGTTCTAGGGATGACGATGTCAGTCTGTCAGTCCACCACCCTCTCGACAAAAATTTAACAAATATTGGTTGGATTACCGTGAAATCCAGTGTGATTTTTTTGTACAGACAATCTTGTTGTTCAGCTTCCCTACATTTTTGTTTACTTTGTTGTCTTTTTGCCTAAGTTACTGGGGGACATATGGCCTATGACAGAGAGATGTTAATCAACACCAGAGAAGGTAGCACAGGGATTGGAAGTGTCGCAAACCTTGAGATAAGTGTTGCCAACTTAGCAACTATGTCGTTATATTTAGCAACTTTTCAGATCCCTCTAGCAACTCTTTTTCAAAAAATCGACTAGCGACAAATCTAGCAGCTTTTTCTGGTGTTATTGGAGAAATTTGGAGACTGACTTGAAAACATGTATAGTTCTTATTCTTCTCAACAAGAAGTGGGTGCTGCCGTGGGCCCCTCCCCATCCGAAAACACTCACAGGCAGCCCAGTGCTCCCTCCCAGCTGCAGCCAGAACAGGAGTTGTTAACCCCTCCATGGCCAGACTGCAAGTGATCCCGGCCTGGCTTACAGTCAGGACAGGATGTAAATGTAAAATTTTCTTTGTCTAAAATAAATCACTGAAAGAAAGTTCATTTGTAGTTTTAAACATACTCAGGGTGTTTTTTTACTCAGTTTATGTCTCTCCCACGACGTTATTCCTCCCTCCATTATAATTACATGTATATGCCCTATTATGTATATTCGGTGATGACATCATTGAGCATCTTCGGGTGACTTTTAGGACAGCCAATAGCTACTTTTCTTACTAAGGAGTTGGCAACAGTGCTTGAGATAGATAGATAGATAATCACTATCCACAGCAACCCTAGCCCAAGTGCCTGGAGAGAGCTGGGATAAGAGCTTGGCTGGCCCAGCTTGGCTATTCCACTACCCAGCCTGCTCCTGCCCAGCTGGCACCAGACGTCAATATGACGTTAGAAAGATGTTGGACTCTTATGTTGGGCAGATATTAAATTTTGGTTGGCCTGAAAATTGGGTTGATGGCATTTTAAATGTCTCATGGCGTTAGAATTCTGCATTGTATGGACGTTAAGATGTTATGATATTTTACAGACACTGGGTTTTGTTCCCCAAATGTTTTGACTAAATGTTGTTATTCTACATTAAGATGATGTTAGCATGAGACATTTGAAAGACAGTTGATTTTGCTTACTTAACAACACAATTTAAAACCAACAAATTATCAGCATCATCTATTGTCAGTATTCTAGGTCAAGATGACGTTGGCGTTAGATGTTGTTCTGATACTGAACTTTGGTTGATGATGAACCAGGACTCGAGCTGGCCCAGCTACAAGAGAGGGGAGACATCTGTCCATATCTGTGGGGAAGTCGTCTCCAGTGTGGCATCCTGGATCAAACTTTGGTACAGCATAACACAGCGTAGGACTCTATGTTGATGCTTGGCATTAACCTTTGACTAAAACAATGATGGACAATGTTTCCTTACTGTATTTATTGCTCAGAGAATATACCAGTGTTTTTGTTGTTCCTCCTGATGCAAATTACAAAAATGCCGTACAGGAATTCCATACTATTGTTTTTGTGTTTGTTTTTTTTTCTTCCTTGTGTAGCATAAAGGGACTGCAACTGCATCTCTTAGGCAACCTTGTGTTGTGCAATGACAATAAATTAACCTTGAGCCATAATTGGCTGGCAATTGGCAATTATTTTCTATAAATAACAGGATTTTACCACCACACATCCTGCCCTGAATCCTAGATTTAAACTTTCAGGCTAAAGACTTGAGGCCATTAGCTGCTTAACTCCTTCAGCCATGTGGTCCTAACCATCTTTGTGCCTGGATACATTATAAACAATTTAATCTTTAAAAAAATGTATATATTGTTCTTTAAATAGCAGCAGATTGACAGGAATCAATTAGTTCATAGATTGAGTTTCTAAAGCCCCTTCAATCTATCTGTGGAACATATTGAGTGTGCAGCGTTAAAATGGGGTTAAGGCGAGGCCACATCAAAGCAGAATAGAGTGATAATGACATCCTGCAGGGCACCTAAATATTTCAGAATGTAGGAAGAGACTGTAACGCTTTAGTAAACATTATGCGTGGTGTCTTTTACAAATTCATAAACTTCTGGCCAACTGAGTCAGGTCAGGTTGCACTTGAGGAAAACGGGGGACGTTTTTCCCTCTCAGTGCAAAGATGGAGGTCAGAGAAATGGCACATATAAAATTCACTTAGTATGCTGATTTGTCTGCATCCTTTCAGGCAAGGCCTTTAACAGCTTTCGTCTCCCTATAAAGGAATTCAATTCCTGGGCAGAGAGGCACTGGGGGCCGGCAATAATCACGCTGCTTCGGAAGCCCTTAAGCTCATGTTATGATGAAGGCAAACTGTCAAGTGCTAAATAGAAAAACATTATGGTCTCTCTTTTTCGGAAATGCACCTGTCATTCCATATTGGTTGCATGCATATCCCGGAACAGGCTGGAAACATTATCTGTCACTTTTACTCTCCCAGCACATATCTCTTAAAAGGTGGAGAAATAAAGCAGTGCATTGAATGGTGTACGGGTCAGAGCTCCTCACCAGCATGGAGCATGTTCTCTCTGCTTCTCAGCCTCTCTCCCCTCCAGCCACTGGGAAAAAAGGGCTTTGAGTACAATCCATGATTACAAGGATTAGATTGGCTGCTTAAACCTGAAGGGCAACTCTTATGCAGTTTCAAATCACACTAGATGGCCTTTCCAATGGCAAACTGCACAGAGCGAGACGCAAAGGGAAGGAGAAAGAGTGATAAAGAGAGGCAGGGAGAAAAATGTTTGGCATCAAACAGGAAGGATTTCACTGTGACGCAGCCAAGTCAACTGTGAATAATATTTTGAACTGCAGGATACACAGCATTTGGAGGACAGCCGAGAGCCCTGAAACAGTAGCCCTGCACCGCTAGTCCCTGATGAACTTTAAAAAAACAACAACCCTGCAATAGTCAATGGTGCTTTTCAGCCCATAATTAGGGCGAAGCACACTCTTCTAATTAAACAAATTTACCCAGCATTAATTTGAGAGGATCATCATGGCTCTACCGAGAATCTTCATCAAAAAGTCAGCTGAAATGCCTTCCACAGCATGCGTCCCAAATGGTGACAAACGATTCCATTGCTTTCCACTCATTAGATTTGGGTCTTTGCTGCTTCTACATGCAGCATTCTTTATAATTAAGCTTTAGGCAAGCCGTAAATATTCCACCGTGTGAAACAGAGCTGAGGCAGGGTCTTTGTCTGATATGCCTGTCCACTAACTTTGACTTAAATACACACATCAGCAAAAACAGCAATTAAGAGGGACAGAGCTGTCGCCGGGATCTTTCCAGATCTTTCCTGGAGTTGTAATGACTCTGCCCAAACAGTGATTTCTCGGTGTGGCAAACAGCGCATTCAAGCTCATTAGTGGAGCTCACCTGTCTCCATCACAATGCCAGAACAAATTATGTGTTGGAGGAAGCCAGGCACCGGTCTCCTGTGCCAGGGAAAACCAGCAGAGAGGAGAGCCAGCATGGCACACAAAGAGGTAGATTTAAAAAAAAAAAAGCTGACAACATGGTCTCACATCCAAAGAGAGGCCTTGAGAGGGCCTGTGGTCGGTGGAAAGATCAACTGAATTTTACATTAAAAACCACCGATATGAAAATGCAATTAAATCTCAGACTGAAAGAGAAATATGGAAATGGAAATCTTTGGGGGGTAGTAAGCCACAGCTTGACTTGTGTGAGATTGGCCAGTGAAGTAACTCATCCATTCCATTGTCACACCTGCTTTTTTGCAACACTGCAAGTCTCCTGACAATCACGCAGTCATGGAGTTATTGAGTTTTATAAAATGTATTTTTAGCCACAGTATCAGAGGGGCTCTACCACAAAAATCTGGGTAACAATAGTGTGGGTGTGTGAGGGAAGAAAGAGGAAAACGGGGAAGGAAGGTGAAAGGAAAGAAGGAAAAGAGAGCAAAAATAATAAAAAAAGAGAAGGCATCAATTCTGTAGCACTCATTTTTACTTGGAAACAGCTATATTGTACATATTTGTTAGGTTATAGTACTTTTTAAACATATCTCAGTCATATTTTATTATAGTTTTTCTTGATTCTGTATTTATGTTCTTGAGTGTTGCAGTACTTTGTTGTATTTTTATTTCTCTTAAAGTTGATTGTATATTTTAAAAGACCAATGCAAATTCCTTGTAAGTTAAAACCTACTTGGCAATAAATCCTTTTCTGATTCTAGCATAGTATTTTTTTTAAAGGAAAAAGTGCATAAAACTGCACGGTATGAGATCGCTGCTTGTTCTTGCGATATTTCGGCTGCGCTTTGGAAAGCAGAGCTAAATGGTAAACAAACATGGCAGCACACCGGTAAGGTAAGACAACACGTTTACATGTCGTTTTCTATATGTTCTCTGACATTTATCCTAACGATATGAGGCGGTCTTTGTGGAAAAAAAGCTTGTTAGTGGACTAACTTTGCACTTGAAGGTAACCCGTTCACTTACGTTTTAACAGGTCTGACGCTACTATGCGCCCCGGCTGTATCTAGGCTAACGGCTAACATGCTAACTATTATTTTTATGTCACTAGTCACTTGAAACAAATTTAGGACGATAGGAGACAGGTTGAAATAAACCGAAATTTCCCTTTAAATATAAATGTGAACAGGCAGGCTAAAAACACAGAAAAATGCACATACACACCTACCATATCATTAATATAGTATTCTTCTTCTTCTTCTTCTTCTTTTTCTTCTTCTTCTCCTTCTGGTGGCCATCAAAATGGTGGCCATCGATTAAGATATTTTTTCATATAAATTTGTGTAGTTGGTTGATTTGAAGATAGTTTTCT
Source organism: Epinephelus fuscoguttatus (assembly GCF_011397635.1). NCBI lineage: Eukaryota > Metazoa > Chordata > Actinopteri > Perciformes > Serranidae > Epinephelus > Epinephelus fuscoguttatus. The sequence continues at coordinate 43,851,511 of NC_064752.1, forward strand.
TCTTAAAATTGTTTTCTTCCCGCTGCTCCATTTTGATCATGGAATGTGTGTTACTTTTTTTTATTGTGACTTGCTGTGTATGGATATGGGCGGAACAAAGAAAAAATGAAACGAAATTAAAAAATCTTGAATCCTGGTGTCAATTCTCATGTTTTCAAGAATGCTGGAGTGAATTCTGACTTAAACTTTTTTCAACCTACAGGGTGGCAAAAGGATCAACCCTTGACCCTGAATGTTAGACTGGCCATGGACATAAGCTTTACTGGTAAATCAAGGGACACCGATTGGATCAAGTGTTGCCTATGTCAGCAGGATAAGAAGGAAGATCTACAGCCTCCCTAGACCAATCCTGCCAAAAGAGGAGATGATAAGTTTATAAACTTGGCAAAAAATATTCCTCTGTTTCACTCCATGCAATTCCAGTCAGGCTAGACTCTGCAAGACTTGACGAAGGTGGTGGAAGCATCCAAGTATGTTGAAGCAATCCATCCAAACACCTTTCTGCTGTCTTTGTTGGTGTGTCTGTATTTACCATACCAGAAAGACACAAATAATTGAAATGCTCTATGAGATATTGTATGGCAGACTCCCAGAAATCTCAGGATAAGTCATGGTAGTCAACCCAAGCAACCTTCTAGGAGGTACAGCAGAAGATTTAAGCCATTGGCACTGGATCCTGTTAAAATGGTAATACTACCAATGGTTTAGTGAATATACTGTAATTGTGTGATTGATTCAAATATGTAAAATTTATAATCAGTTGAAATGATGTGACTGTAATCAACCTGTAATGAATCTCTGCAGGTGCAGGTGCAAATAACTCCAGGGATGTGGAACCCCTGGCACACCTATACCTGGTGAGGGTGATGCCCCCATTGATGGCAGTGCCAGTTGGAGTGTAAATTGAAATCCCTCGCACATCCTGAATACACTTGACGTGTTACTGCAGAACATGCAAGAGGTGCTTCATTCTCAGCCTGTCCAGCAAATGAATTTGCTGGACAGGCTTTCATTGTCAGTCACAAGCTTCTTCAAAAACATCTCCAGCTGCATTAGTGAGCCATCACTCACAGACTGTGTGGCAGAGACCCCCATCCATGCTTTAATTATTTCCTGTTTGGATTATTGCAGTGGAGTTCTGTCTGAGGTACCCAGCAAAGCCCGATAGGCTCCTGTACTGAACTCAACTGCCAGAGTTCTCATCTACACCAAGCCCTGACAGCACATCAACCCCACCCTTATCCACCTTTACTGACTCTCAGTCAGGTCCTACAAGATCTCCTACAAGATCCTCCTTACCCACAAATCGTCCATGCCTTATACCCCGTCCCTGAATCTCCAGTCCTCAGACACAGGTCTGCTCACCACACCCTACACCAGCTGTTGGACTTTTAGGGACAGAGACTTCAGTGTCGCAGCTCCCACTCTTTACAACTCTCTTCCGACAGAGATACACAATGCTGCATTTGTGGACACTTTAAGAAAAACTTCTGAATAACATACCTCTTCACCAAGGCCTATGGACTAAGCGAATTCTGTTAAACATAGCTAACCTTGCTAGCATTATTGTCTGTTTTTGTGCTCTTATGTTATTTATTCTGCCATGTGTATAGCATGTCCTTAGGTCCCTTAAAAACGTCTTATAAAAAATGCAGCACCTCAGTGATGGAGCCAGATATGATTGATGGGAAATTTGTGATGCAACTGTCTCTGTAGATCTGAGATTAGTCTTGCTAATTGTTAAAGGGTATAAGGGATTAAGCTTTCTTCTTTTGTTCTTTTTGATCTGATGTTTGCCTTTGTTTCAATCAGGAATTAGATATTTATTCCCAGGGGGAAATGTATGTGTAAATTTAGAATCAAGCATTTAATTACAGAAAGTAAAGACATTGCAATTTTTGAGTTATGCTGTAATTATTTAAAGTAATCTCACTGTTTGTCTCTTTCCCTCCCTCCCTCAGAAACACACACTTACACAGGCAGCAGAGAGTACCTTGGGTGGCCCTTTGGTGATTTTCTTTTGCAGCTAGTGGGTGACATCCTGACCCAGATCTGTCCTGTGGTGTCTTATCATGCAAGGCTCTGTGTCTCGTCTTACAGGCTTTCTTTACAGAGAGTCTACTGGTAGCCTTAGATAAGCTCAGCACTCTTTGAGCTAGCTGTTTATTTCCATGACCTGATGTCTACTAACAGACCTAAAGAATGCATAACAGTGAGTGTATGCTCATTTAGCTTTTGACCTCATCCTGCAGAGTGAAAGAGAAGGAGGTATGTTCTCATCACAGGTATTAAGAGGCAAATTCAAGCAATTTAACGGTTCTGAGATTCTGCTCTACTTTAAATCTCTACACTATGTAAATATACCACTCTTTGATACTGTAGACATGCAGGGCCCTGTTTATATGGTGGCATAATGACTAGCGCAAGCAGCACTGCAACAGTTTGGTAATTTCCTGACCTTGAAATTCTCTTTTCCTGTATATGTGGTATTTTGGTGCCCAAGTGCACAGGTGGGAGGAGAGGTGCAAAAAAGTAGGAGGTTCAATCAAATGATGCAGTGAAAAGGGAGTCACTGGTGTTTTGGTGGAAAATAGACTTTGTGTTTAAAATAAATATCTGAGGACCATGTCTGTTTCTTGAGTAAAGTCATTCCGCTGGAAATTTGGTGATAAAGTCAACAAGAGCAAGCAAAATACTTGTAGCAAATGTTTAACACATCATCTTGATATTCATTAGTATCTTAGCTGGACAATCTCCGACCAGGGGATGTCTTTAAATAGCATCAAAAAATAACATTTCATGTGTTAAAGCAGGAACATTTGGATTGATCTATAATGAGTGATTCTTCCTTCTCCTCAGTTCATTAAATTTCTGCAGCCATTTGAAGGCAGCTGGACAGATGTATTGATAAATCTTTAGCCTTATATTTGATAACTGCACCCAGTACATTGTTTTATCACATGCAAATGACACCAGGCTGCTAATATAAAACATACACCACCCAGCACATCAGAGTGGTTGGATCATAATTGGGTATTTTCCCTGAGTTCAGATTACTGGGGCTTATAATTGGACTCAAAATAGCAGGTGTTCTTGGCCACACAGTCCATGTGCCCAACACTACCATTACCATTACCACTACCATTAAAGTAGCACCCATACAGTGATGATGTATTCTGACACTGTTGACTTGCAGACTGAACTTCTTTGATACTGTATACTATTGTCTGGACATGACTGTATGTCTACACTATCAAAGCCTATCAGTCATCATGTTATAAAAAAAATGAGTAGTGGCTTGAATTGAAGCCATCAGGCACCACATATTTTAACCAGTTATCTCTCACTCTTTGCTCACGCAAAAACAGATCTGCAATAATCCTACATAAGATAATACAATGTTAAAAAAAAAACTACTCCAGTAGCATTTTATGGTAAGCACACAAATAAACACAGCCTTCACTTTATTGTGTCACAGGAAAACATACATAATATTTACATGATCAGAGAGTTCATACTGAGGGCTAAACCAAGGTTAACCCAGCACTGATTTGGGATTTGACAAGGTTAACACATGTCGAAAGACTCGGCTTCACAAACCAGTGTGAGAGGTGGGTTGGGCCAGGGGTCGACTTCAATGTGAATGGTACACCACCAGTGTCGGCAATACCTTGGGTGGGACCAGTAATGTTATTGCTGAATTTGTTTGCAAAATCGTACCTAAAAAGTTGTTTAGTAACCTTATCTTTTTTTGTTGTTGTTCCCCTTTTTGCCTTTCTTTTTTGCCTTTACTGATGGGAAGAAATGAGAGAGAGGGCGAATGACATGCAGCAAAGGGCCACAAGTCAGAATTGAGCCTGGCCTGCTGCAAACAACTCAGCCTATGGGGCACACCCTCTACCAAATGAACTAGAGGTTGTCCCATTATTAACCTAATCTTTTCTATGATCTCAAGAATAAATGTACAGTAGATGTCATGCCTAAGTGTAACTTCAAACAGATATGATTTATTATTTATTTATTTTTTGTCTTCATCAATTTACGCAGATACACTTAGATTTTTGCTCCTTGTTACTGCTGGCATTGCTGCTATCTTGACAACACAGATTTTCAAATAAGTTTTACCTGACTGCTAATAAATTCTCTTCTTGTCCAACATTACGTTACACTCGAAATTATCAACAACTTAACAGTGTTAAAATATATCGACATTAAGATGGACTAAATTATGTCCAACAACCAAAATCTACTGAGAGGGGGCTTCTATATCTGATATCAGTGTAGTTCATTCATTAATTTTCCATAACCACTTATCCTGTAAGGGGTTGTGCTAACACACAGAGACAGACAACCATTCAGATTTTAGAGTCACCAGTTACCCTAACCTGTATGTCTTTAGACTGTGAGAGTACCTGCAGAAAACCCACACTGACATAGGGAGAACATGTAAACTCCACACAGAAGAGCTCCCCTACCCCGAGGATCGAACCCCCCACCCTGGGTTCAAACCAGGAACCCTTTTGCTGTGAGGTGATGTAGTATCTTGGGCCAATAGATGCCCAAACGGCTACAAGGCAGACTTTTCCATTTCCAGGTGTAAGACCAAAATACAAATTACAGGAAAACCTGCAGATTATTTTGTATACTTTCATACTTGACATGCATCAACTAAACAGATCTCATATTGTATGTGTGTATTATTAGCTAGCCAGTAAATTTCATCTTGTATTTTCATGGTAGATGATTTGGGGCACTTTTTTATGACAACCTGCTGTTGACTGGATGGTGCAAAATAAAAGTAACAACCTACATTATTTGTACAAAACTTACATAACTCAAACTCCATTGGGAATGCTCATGAACATGCATTTAGGGCACATGTATGCAAACATAACAAGGCTGCTGAATGAGAGAGGTGTCTGCCAGCACAGAAACAGGTCACAACTAAATGAAGGCACTGAAAAAGCAGCACACCTGAAGCAATCACAATATTATAGGCCAGATCAGTTATGTTATCTGTGTTTATTATTGTGATATACTACTATACTGTACAATGAGGAATCCAAGTAAGAAAACACCAGTTCTGAATATGACATGTAAATCTGCCACCGATTTCCAGCATCTGAGGAAACTGATATGCATCGCTCACGGGGGTGTCATCCAGGTTGTATCTAAATTGTTATGACCAGGGAACAACATGAGATGGCTGACTTGGTTTGAACTGACAAAAGAAGGGTTGACCGTGAGACAAATAACCCCATTCTGACCCTGGTCACTGGTGTGAAAGAAGTATTCATCTAATGTTGTGCAGTAGCTGAAACATACATATGTCTGTAAGACAGTTTGTCTCCTCAGTCAATGCATCTCAGGAGGCTAGATGTGTACAAGTGCTCCTACACCCACATACAAGACATGCAGCCAGTCATGCATGTATGCACACTTGCATTCTACCACCCTTGTCACCCAGGACATGGCAGGTTCTTTAACTGGTGAATGGAGATGTTTTGCTGTGTGTGTGCAGGCGTGCAATGATGAATGGTATCTGAGTAATGTCTTATTTGTTGATCAGATCAATCAGTCCTGCAGAGCAGGGGGTATAATAACTTTTCTATCTGCCAGAGACAAACCTGACAGGGAGAAATGTACCATGAAACCTAAAGCTCAGCCAGTGGTAAAAAGGACTGATCACACACTTCATACTCTGCTCTGCTTTGCCATATGTATTTGCTGGCCTCCTGCTTTTGCCTGTTCTTTGATGCTGCATTAGCAAGGCTATCATAAACAACACTGTCCACTGTCTGAAGCTCAGGATTTTTCTCTTTACTGGGAAATAATTGCAACATTTTCATATAATGACCATTTAGTTTTGACCAGTATGGCAGTCAGTTCCTGCCACTAACTAGCATGACACCTATTAATGTCTTTATTTTTATAGGTCATAGGTGGTGTTGTACTGAACTACACTACAATTCAATTTACAAACATGTGTTGGGTTAGAATATTACAACACCTGTCAATATAATTCATTCCAGTACAAACCACCTCTAGCTATGATCCATGCCAAAACATAAAACACCTCTATGACAGAATTAACAAAAACTGAAAATTGTAGGCATCGTAAAAGTAGACTTTATGGCAGAACTGTGGTCTCTGATTGCATTAGACTGTAAGGTATACAAACGAATAAATGAAGGAACAAATGAGTGAGTGAATGAACGAATGATAAATGATAAACAAATGAGCAAAGGAAGAAACCAATAAACAATAAAGCTAGATTGATAGATACTATTTTAAAACTTCATAATATAATACTAATAGAATAGATAATACTATTTCGCCCTACATTTAATTTTCCATGTTACTGTAATTTCTTAAGTTTCTTATTTAATGAATTCCATTTCCTCCTACATGAAAAAATCCTTGAGATTATTTACACTACACTGATATATTACTGTCTTCAACGCAGCATCATTCTATTGTAAAGTAGGACTTCATGAAACATGTACAGCTCGTATTCTAAAAAAGTGCTATGCAGTATAATTAAAATAAATAAAAATAGAATGCAATGATTTGCAAATCTTTTTTGACCGATATTCAATTAAATACATTCTAAAGACAATATATTTAATGTTCAAACAAATAAACTTTTTTATTTTTCTATTTTTTGTAAATATACATAATATACATAATATTCTGAATTTGATGTCTGCAACACAAGACACTAATTGTTAAATATTTTAAAGTGAAATTTCCATTCCCATTCTTGCGTGATTTATGACTTCCATTGACAGTCCATTACTGAATTTTGTGCTTCATAATCCACCACAGGCCCTGACTGTAGGCAGGCCAGTCTCATACCAGCACTCTTTTATATGAAGCCACACTGTTGTAAAAGGTGTTGTCTGGATGGCAGCATATGTTGCTCCAAACCTGTATGTGCCTTTCAGCATTTATGGTGCCTTCACAGATATGTTACCTAGTGATAGCCAAATGAAGCCTCATGAAGTATTGTCTTTATTCTCTGAGCCCACAAGATGGTGCTTTTGTTCAACAAAAGGATGAAAACACACTGAATCATTATTCTTTGAGCCCTTCTCTTTAAACCAAGAGTGCCATCTAGTGGGTTCAGAAAATAAAGAAAATTCTTCATGAGGCTTCATTTGGCCATCACGAGAGTTACCCATGATGCCATGGGCAATAACACCCCCCCCCCATACTATCACATGATCACTTGATGGCTTTGAACTTTGAGCTGGGAATAATATAGATGGTCCTTTTCCTCTTTAGCGTGGAGGACACAATGTCCATGATTTCCAAAAACAATTTCAATTTAGTGTCTGCCTCTGGTCAGCACAAGCCCAGAGAAAGTCAGTGGTGTCTCTGGATGTTGTTGATATATGGCTTTCACTTTGCATGGTAGAGTCTTAAACGGCATATGTAGATGCAGCGACAAACTGTGTTTACTGACAGTTGTTTTCCCAGTTATCCTTGAGTCCATGTAGTGATATGCCTTATACAATCACGTCAGTTTTTAATATAGTACCACCACCAAAGATCACAGGCATTTCATGTTGGTTTTCAGCCTTGCCCCTCACATGCAGAGATTTCTGCAGATTCTCGGGAATCTTTTTATGATATTATGGATTACAGAATGTGAAACCACAAAATTTCTTACCTATTAATGATACTGTCATTTGTTACCAATAAACCTGTTTACCTGAGAAATGTTCCAAACAGGTGTTTTTTGAGCATTCAACAAATTACCCAGTTTATGATTTTAAACATTAAAGTTTACGAGTTTAAACATTAAATATCATCGTATTGTATTCAATCAAAGGGATTCTGATTTCATTTGTTTCACGAGGCATTCCAATTTTTTTGGAATTGGAATTGGAATTAACTTGCCTATAACCTGTCACTATATTTTTAGTATTTATAGTATCATTGTTCCAGAGATATAATAACTACATTGACATTCTGACATTAGACATTCTGAGCTGTAGTCCTATCAAGAAATATCTGCATCCAATATCTGTATTAATATTTGACTTTTTTGAGAAGCATTAACATCACAAGATGTGAAACATTATGAAGGTAGAAGATACTTATAACAAGTTCAGTAGCATAAATGTGTCAGTCCTCATTCAGCCTCTTCAAAAAGAGGTTTTGTGGTGCTGTAACAGCTTCACACTCGTTCCTCCATTGCTTCTTAGAAATGACAGTCATTATTCACCCAACTACAAGTAGGCCACTTGTCAGGAAAATGTAAACACAGGACTGAAACAGGATTGAAAACTTGACAAAAAAATTGTAGCATTTGTCATTTCAAGTAGCTGTACTTGCCCTCTTCTGACAGGTGACCTCTTGCTGCTGTGCAAATGTTCCTCTTTTGAACAAAGACAGAAATGGTTAGTCAAACAGCATAAAACCACTGATGTTTGTGCTTAGGATGTATCATGATGTTGACTTCTGCCCTAAAAAGTTCTTGGAAAGATGTTTGCTCGGGCTGTTGGACATATAGATTACCGGATTTTGATACCGGAGGCCTTATTTATCAAGACATGCATAAAAAGACATATCTACATCTGTGTGCCAGAATTTGTTTTAGTTTTGTTCAATTTTAACACACTTAAAGCAGGTAATTATCCCATGACTAAGTTGTACAGCTGCAATATTTGGTGTTGGATCAAATACTTCAACAGGAAGCGTGTCTTTATCAGGTTTTGTCATGTCCTCTAACGGTATTCCATTCCTTGTGGCAATATTACATACCACACTGCAACAACTTTTAAATATAGAAATGGTTTAATAGGGCTCACGTGGAGATAAAAAAGAACAAAAAAAACCACAACAAAACCAAGCTAATTGTAAAGTGACCATGTAACAATGCAAAGAGTTAACAGCAATGAATATCAGCAGCAAGGATGAAGACGGATAAATCACTATCCAACAAATAAAACAGTCTTGTTGATTATACTTATAGCAAAGAAAAGGTTTTTTATAGGTAAGGACAAATATTGAACAATAGAACATTAGTGAGGCCTGCTCCCTGATGGGTATGAGCAGAAGTTTATATGCATTCTGAATGGAGACATCTTGTTTGGTGTAAATTACTTCTCCATCAAAAGTATCACAGTTACAGCTCACTGCCAGACTCTCAAATAAATCAGTGTTGTTTTTAATTAATGCATGCATTTTTTTCCCCTCTTCCTGGTGAATGAGATCACAGCAAATTAAAATCACAGGATCTGGTGTAAAGTTCCCTGGTCTATTTTACTCCTCTCTTGTTTTAATTAAACATTTACACAGTCCAGACCTCAGAGGTCATACTCTGCAGGGAATTAAACAGTCTCTAACACACACACACACACACACACACACACACACACACACACACACATAGTTTCCCCCCACAAAGGCGGTAATTTCACATTTTTAATTATGGCATAACTCGAGGGAAAAACAGGAAAAGCGTGTTGAATCCAAAATTGCTCATGGACTGAAATGATTGACTGATTATTGATATTGACCATCAGAATCCAAAACCATTGGTGATTTCACAGGCGTTTGACTGCAAAGAATATATAGAGGAGACAAATATGATACACATGCCAGAGACTGTTTGCACTGACTGACCAGGCAGAGCATCAGCTGGTCCCAGAGGATTTCTTAAAGGCCATCCACTCAGCAGGAAACGTGATTTCTAAGTGGTGTTCATGCTTTTGGGTAAATGTATCATCCATTCATTCCGGTATTCCAGTCCATATGAAAGACATTGCATTTCTTAAATAAATATATTCAGCTTTTATGGGTATTAAAAGTCATCAAAGAGCATTTTAGTAGCAGAGTGCTTACAGTGTATACCACATTTCCTCAACGTACCAGGTTTGAAATCCAGTGTTGGGACCTCTGTTGTTTACCCCCCCCCCCCCCCCCCCCCCACACACACACACACACACACACACACCACCTTTTTGAATCTTAATTAAAGGTGAAGATGACAAACAAAACCTTTTTTTCTTTATAAACAAAAGAGTAAAAGTTTGCATTGGTCAGTAATCAAAAAAATCCAAAAATCAGACAACAATCTGTGTATTTTGAAACCTATTACGACAAACTATATGAAAAGAGAATGATTCAGAAACTACACAAGGTCGATGACCACAGCATATAAATGCAGAGCATATATCCTGGAAATCTGTAATGTCCTAGATTGATTAGGTTCATTTTGTCCTCTTTTTTACCTGCTTGATATTTTCGACTGTGACTCCAGTCTTCCTCAGAAGTGTCATCTGATGTGTTGCTGACATGTCATTTATCAGGTGGCTGGCCCAACAGGGATGAAGGGGCGTAAACCCTCTCGAAACTGTCAAGCAGATAAAAGAAACATCTCCTACACTTTTTTGTCTGAAGATAAGAAAATATTGAACAATTTGTAATGTCCTGTGTAATATGTATGTATGTCTAATGAAAATCCCCAAAGGACGATGATGAGTTCCAAATTTTCTAAATGGGAAATGGTCCTACATTCCATAAAGCTAACTTCTTCGATTCCACTCAAACTGGTACGGCCCAAGTGAGGAGCAGGAGTGTAGTATATCCAGGTGCAACAGCATTGATGGAGGAAAGCTAGGACTGACGGAATGTTGCGCTCACCTCAGAGAAGAATGGGGGTTGGTAGCACTGAAATAGTGAGAGCATGGTGGTGGAGCTCAGGAGGGTGTTATGGACGTGTTCCATCAACATGAGCTGTCTAGATCAGGAGGAAGGGTTATGGGAGGAGAAACAGCGACGTGTCATCTCCGTCTCTAGGTTAATGCATTCGGAATGGCCATTATACAGTAAAGAGGGTGACGGTGGATCCCAGAAATTGGGGTCAAGTGTCTTACCCAAGGACACTTCAACAGGACTGCAGGGGCCAGAGATCCACCGACCTTCGAATTAGTCTACTTCCTTAGCCACAGCTTCCCCACCTGGCCAGATGTGAGTTGAGCTACTTGGCAGAGTGAATATACTCCATATTTTTGTGTACCATCCACATCAAAAATGGCTGCTCCACCTTCTATAGCCACTCCCTTTAGTCTTCCAGGGCTAGCTTGACAACTACTGGTTCCCAGTGTTGTAGTTCCTTTTGGCAGGTTCCAGGAAAAAGCACAAGGGGAAGCTGTTGGTCCTCAATGGATCTAAGGGAGAGGGCTGCCCCAGCTCCTTCAGTCCAAGGTGTACTCCTCCATTAAAAATCTTCTAATGTAATGTAGCGTCAGCTCACCAAAAGGCTCGGCTACACCACTGGACAACATAAATGAGGACTTCTGGGAGGTGATGGCTGCTCTGCCACTAAAGTTCTAGATTAATCTAAGGTAAAAATTGGAGAGCCCTAGGAAGTGTTGAAGTTTCTTGCGGGAGGAGGATATGGGCCATTTCATGTGTATGCTGCTGGCACTGATGATGAATCCCAGAAAAGAACTTAAATTTCTGCGCTTTAACAAAAAATTTGTTCTTTTAATAAAAACCAGGTGAATGAGAGTTTCTAAGTTCAAGTTGGGAAAAGATGATATTCCCTTGCAGAAGTTGAAATGCAGATGAGATGAGTGGAAGAGGGGACCTGATTTTGATCCTGATGTATTTGAAGCCTTGATAGTCAATAGTCAATGAGAGAGGTTGAACAACATTGAAGGCATCATTGATGTATTTCTCTGTAACCTTGATCTTGGGGCAGATGGGGAGAAGAGCCAGCCCTTGGGGGGAGTTGAACGAGGGAGAAGTTCAGTTAAATTTGTACAGTACAGGAAGTGAGAAGGCCTGGGCCTTGTTGAACACCTCCAAGTATTCTGAAGGGCACCTTAGAGAAGTTAGTAAACTCACGAGTGGAGAGAATGGCTTGAAGTAACAAACAGAATGGCAATGATGGCTTTACTGTAAAATGGCCCCTGTAGTCAAGTCAAGGATAACCCAAAATAACAGGCAGAATGGTAGCATTGATAAAAAACAAAGAGTTTCATGGTAATGAGCTGACATGTCCAGATAGATGGTAACTGCTTTGTTGGATAGTGAGCAGTACAGGTGACAATCGAATGGGCTGGTGTTTATGGGCTTAACTTAGGGCTCTGGCCAATCTCCACCTGGGTGGTGAGGGTACAATCCAGGAGGCTGGAGTCAGCACCAGAGTTGATGGATACTGACACAGTTTGTGATTGTTCTGAAAGGCAGAACCAAGCATGGAGCAAAACACAAAAGGGCATTTCTTGAGCAATGGTGCGGCTCACCTACACCCTCTGGATGACTGGCAAACCTCCCCTTTTACTGGGCAGGATTAAACAAAATGGCTGGTCTGGCTGCAGTGCATGCATCAGTTCTCCCGTAGGTGGCTCTATGTCCAATCCAGTCGAGCCCAGTCAGGCTGAGTTGTATGGGCTCTGGACCGCTGCTACAAATTAGGGGTGTCAGATTTGAAGGATTTTGGTAATTACTGACAGCGGAGTATCTAAAAACACAAGCTATTAGCTTGCATTATAACTGAAGGATCTAGTGTTTTTTGGGATTTTGAGTCATGTTTGGGTTAGAGTTAGGTCAGGATACCTGACCCTCTGCTACTTTGACTTGGACCAGTCTTTTTAAAAAACTCTCTTTTGTGCAGGTAACCCAATTTTATCCAAGGCCAGTACTGAATAGGACTAATCCTTTAAATGCTTGTTTTTAATGATAAGGACACAGTATCTAATCTAAGGCTACGAAGCTGCAAGTTTTAATTTTTCAGGTTTAATTACATTTTAACCGGTTTACTTGTATGTCACTAATATAATCCTTTAATTAAATGTCTAATCCATGTAACTCTGCCTCCTCTGATTTATATTTATATAAACCTATGTTGCAGTTATTAGTTAACATTAAGTGCCAGCAGTCAGTGTCAATACAAGAATTAGTTTGATGTTTGTGCACTATAAATTAGACTGCAGACATTCATAAGGCAGAGATTCTCATGAGAGTTGCCTATGAAAAGTGCAGCATCCAATGTTTTTTGAATTGTACCAATACCAATGACTAAAAGTCAGAAGTGTTCAATTTTTGACAATTCAGTCTGTGTCTTGCATTTCCCCAATTTTATGGTATATAATATTGCACCCAGCAATAATTGCTGAGTGGGTATCCTTTTGTAATTTACTTAATCATGACTTCATCTTGTCCCTGCCTTAAGCAGGTGGTTGTTGACACATCTGATACTTGTGGTAGCTAAAAAATATTAGCTATGAACATTTCTCAAATATGCACAACCTTTGCTCAAAATATGTTGATAAAAGACATGTATTTTCCTCAAAACATATTTTATTAATGCAAAGTAGTTGCAAAGTCATACGAGATAAGGTTGAGTCCACACAAGTATATTTAAGTTTATAGTTTCTTATTTGATCCCCTTACATTAGAGGAACATTACAAATCATTAAAGAGGCAAAAAGTCACATTATTCCACGTATTCTCTCTTTCTGTTGTTACGGCAGCTTTGCTTGGCCCCTAAAAGAAATAAAAAAAAAATAACACTAAAAAAAAAAATCTTGTCTCATATATTTCTATGAAGGAGAAGCGACAGCTCTGAAACAAAGTATCTGGAGATGACACCTAAATCTATCATGCTCCTTGGTGTGCCATTGCTCCAGTGAACAGGCTTCACCATCCTGCTGTGAAGAAAGATCTAACAGGCTGACAGAAAAACTGCTGCTAGTTCACAACAGTAAACACAAAGCAACACATCAGAGAAATCTACTGATCTGATGCTGTAAGTATGATTAAAGCAGGTAACAGAAAACAGAAAGTCAGTCATTTAATTAATCAGCCTTTGTTCATCAAATTAATTTAAGAAAACAGGAAAATAAAAATAACACGAATGTGAACTTTGTATCATTAGGAATTACATCTATTTTGGATGATTATGCGTCCTGCAATTTACATTCAGAGCAAATGTTCAGTGCCAATGCAGGACGTAGTGTGTTGTTTATGAAGTGAGACCGGGGATGAGGGTGGAGGTTGTACGATGGTGGTACAAAAACAGGCTTGAGCCAAATCATGATTTTGCCCTAACCATAACTAACTGGTTTATATTGCTAAACCTAACCACATGCAAACCACAGCCTTGTTGAAAAAGTTTTATCAAATTGGCTAGAGAATAACATGCAAAATTAACATGTCCATGGTTCGCAGAAATGTACAATACTGACAAAAAAAATTAAAATAAAACTTTTTTTGGGAGTTGGGGTGTTTAAAAACATTTGTAATGGATGTAACAAAAATGTTACCCTGCAGTGTGTTCAAGTGTAGATTTTAACACAAGAAATGAAGCCATGGGAGATGATGTGTCCATCACTCTTTATAGACTTCATAGTTCTTTTAAATTGCTTCTGTGTGCAATGAAGCCTGAAAGTTTGAAAACCAGTGACATACAGAAATCTCCAGTCATTTTATTGGACCTTTGATTTCAGCATTTTACAATTTGATTTTACTATGTCTTCCTTTCAATCACTGCGTTTGGACATACATTTGCAGTGTATTTGTTCTTAATTACTATTAATCTGTCTGTTTTATAGGAGGAAACTAAAGGCCAGCAGCTGGGAAAGAGTGTTGCCGTCTTTGCAGATTTCCTCCTCACTGTGGACTCAGAGTTGCATGGCTGTGATTCCCAGCTTGGTCGCTTCCCTGACCTGCTCCTCCATGAGAGCAAGTAGCAGAGAAACAACAATAGCCACTGGGTTTTCACTGAGTCCCATCTCTTTCCCGATCAACGGAGCCAGTTGGTAAATTAAACTTCTACCAAACCCCGTAGGCAGGATGGCAAACACAGCAATTTTTTCAATAAAAGCTTTCAGTGCAGCCGTTTGTTCTGCTCTTAAAGAAAATGTACATTCCAGTTCGTTCAACACATTTACCATAGCAGTTTTACAATCAGTAGCCATGTTGGTTGTCTACGAAATGCATTCACTCTGGTCCTTGTCCCTCCTATTCTGATGACGTGATTTCATATAACCTGCCCCAAAGTAATAAACGGTTGTGATTGACCAGGTAAGCTTTAACCGATGCCAGAAGTCGTGTCTATGATTCCGTGGCCAGACTGATCTGTGGAGCGAAATAGAATATGAGCTCGCGAGATCAGGATGGTTTCACCAGGCTAATGGTTTACATCATCACATAATGAATTAAAGGTATTATGGGCGCTATAAAGAGCAAGAGTAACATTCAATGTCTGTGTGCAATACTGGTTGTGATGTGCTATCTCATTCCTGCTTGCCCTGCCCCAAAAGAGAATAAACACTCTGCTCTGTAGCTGCCTCCGAATAGCAATGATCCAGAGTAGCTGCCCACATTTGGGAGGAGCTTATGGGAGGCCAGCTTGCGGCCAGCTTGCGGCCATCTTGTTGAAGTCATATGTAAACAAACTACAATGTGAGCTCCCAGTTACGCAAGAGATGCCAGTCAGAGTCTGGAGTACATTCTAGGACGCCACCAGATTTAGTTTGTAAAACAAGAGAGGCAATTGTACCCAAACCTACAGTTGGACCACCAGTAGTGTAATGGAGGGTGTATGTATGGAGGTATACCCACCTCTTCTTTTGGCTGTTTACAGTATAGACACCTATCAGCCAAGAAACCACTGAAATATTTAGGAGAGTATACCCACTTCCTCTCTGCTAACCCACCCATCTACCTAGTAGTGCACCCACCTCATTAAACCATTAAACCATTCCATAACCATAAACTATGAATTAGCAGAACCATCCAGGATGCCATTAACACAAACACTACAGCCAGTCTGGAAAGTTGAGGGAGCTGACAGGATCACATTTTACTAGATTTGACCTTGTATGATTTCATGTCTCAAATAAAGGACTGATGAAATTATGTGGTTGAACAGTAGTCCGACACCAAAATATCTGCCACATTTGCTTCTGATAAAGAACATTATTTGCATGACAACATATGTCTACATGGGGCATTTTCGGTATTTGAACACAAAAAAGCTGTAAGATAGTGTCTTTTGTCCCACTGTTACAGGCTAAGGTAAAGACGATTACTGCAGAGACTCTTTCCCTGAAAAATGAACATTTGCAGAGACTGGAAAGACTGTGAAATGAGCAATGAAAAAGCCCTTTTTCATCATCTTCCACCTCTGTGGATCTTAGAACTTCATTAATCAAGCTACAACATGTATTTTGTTCTCATTAAAGATTAACAGAAATTCCTCCCGATTTTCTGCACCAGTAGTACATTATTTCTGTACAGCTGGTGCTCCCTAAAGGTCATTGTTTAAGACTCTAGTGGGTGTGAAGGAGCTCTCAGTGTTGGAGCACACCTTAATGAACACGTTTCATGTACAGCAGTTCTTACAGCACACAGTAAAGTAACAACTCTCTCCACTCTGAGGGATACACATTGATTTCCTATGCATTCACTACATGCAGGTGTTACTCACAATTTAGAAAAGTCACTATGTGTGGAATAATACAGTGTGCAGTGGAGGATAACAGAAGACTACATGGGAAATTAAGGTGGTAATTCATATTGATTACAGTGAGGCTCAAGCTAAAGGAGTGTTTGTCGTGCGGGGAATGAGACGTGAGACACTTCATGCTGTAACTCCGACAACAATGTTCCCATAGCATCTAACATTCTCGTAATGGTCTGACGGTGTAGGGAGACATTTCAATTAGGCCAAACACAAACTGACCTCCATTTTCTGGAAATGCAGGAATCACAAAACCACCATATAGAGAAAGGACTATAGGTTTATGTCCAGCCACATGATTTTTTTTTCTTTTACTTGTGCAAATTGGAAATGCAGGGGGAAAAAAGCAATGTCATCTCCTAACCAACATGAATAGGGAGGGAATTTCAATCTGACCTCTAGACAGATGTCATTTCAAGTAGGCTGTAAAGCAGACTAAAAAATGTATAACAAAAACGATTGGTTGCACTATTAAAAGTGTAGGATCCAGTGTTTTTAAAGCTTTACATTTCTATTAAAGTTAATGGGACAGGCATGACAATAACCCATTATGTCTGCGTTGTTTCACCTTTGATTGAAAAATACTTCCATATGCTTACGCATTGGTTCCACCAAATAAAAACATGCATGGCATGATGTTAACATGGATTTGTTATATGTGTGTTTGGTCATTGTTATTGGTCTCCATGCAGATCATGGCTTTGTTCAGCAGCTGCATAGGCTTTAATAGACTAAAGCCCCTGTTTGGTCCATGATAGCTAACGCTACCTGCTGTCAGCAGGATTTTCAATAACTAACCAACCTTCAAACTGTCAATAATATATAGCAATATTCAGGAGAGCTAATATTAGCTAACTCTATATTTTTTCCTATTATTGTAAGGAGGTGGCACTAATTGACAAATTATTATAGATGTAGACCCTTATCACTTATCAATACTTGTAACTTTGCTTGTCAACAAACTAAGTTAGCATTAACACTGCTTTTCTAACATTAACTACCAATTTCTTAAAAAAAAGAAAAAAAAAGAAAAAGAAAAACGCTTAAGTTAGTGAGAAATAATCCTTGTGAAGGGGTAAAAGGAACAGAAAAAAAGCTGCCGTGTTGGTGAGTGATAGCAACTGTTAGACAGCCTCTCCAGCTTAAACATTGTTATGCTATTTTATAATATCGGCTAGCATTAAATGACTAAATGTAAATCACTGAAGCAAACTGCAAGGCATCGTAGCACATGGTCAAGTCCTAGTAAGGCAGATATTAACTTTTGAGTCCAGCCAGAACCAGAGCCACTGATACATTGATCTGGTTACAACATCAGGCTGGTCAGCAATAACAGGTCAGACCTACCTTAGAACTGTGCCGTTTGGTCATGTATCATGATTTAACACTAGCTTTCTTGGACCAAATGGGGGCTTGAGACAGAGCCATAATCTGTTTGAAAACTAATAACAAGGAAAACAAATTTGCATATTTTGATTTAAAAATATCAGGTAATATGTCCTTTTTTTTTCTTTTTTGTGTTCATAGAAGCAGATTCAGTCAAAGGCGAAACACAAATTTGATGGATTATAATGGGAGATGTCATGCCTGCCCCATTAACTTCAATAGAAGTGACGGTAAAATCTGGCACCAATGCAAAATCTGAGTGCTGTCTCTGATGTAATGACTCTTCCTTCTTTTATTGGTTTCTTGCAAAAAGTCAGGATGTCTCCACTCAGTTCCTTCCATTCTGACTTTTTTGAATATTCTTTTGTCAGTCTGTTTCTCATTAGTCTTCTAGCTTTATGGATGTGTGGAACAGGAACCCCTCCTAACTTGACTGAACAAATGCACCTTTCTCTGGGCTGTTATTGGTCTTGGCTTCTGATTTTTGATTGTGTGCTTCCCTTACAGGTGTTAGTGCTCACATGGCTCTGCTCCTTCTGAAAACTTGCCACAATTTACCCTCTTATTTTATTATGATCACTCCACTTTCTTGTGGGATTTGAAACAAAAAGGAGTTTAACAAAGTGCCTTTATCAACATTAAGCATAATTCTATCAGGCCCAGTCACCACTTTGCAACATGTAGCCAGTCAAGTAACCACCTCCAGGGATTTATTCTGAACCATATCAAAAAACTTTTAAAAGTCACATTGTTAATCGACTAATGGGAAGGTTATGGTAACATATTTTGGACCGAATATCTGATGTACAAAAGGTTGCGCTTTCCACCTTGTTTGCCACAGCGTGCAGGTAGAATAAAGCTGTCGACATTAAAATCCACTTCAAGGATGCGCTCTCTTTGGAGGAAGACATTATATCCACTCCAGTGTTCCAACTCTAGGGCACAAAACAATAAAGGCATGGAAAATAGATGTGAATGACGTTACACAGCCCCCGATAAATGTAATACTGACTGAATGATACATAAATGAGCGGGTGCTCCGAGTTACAGACTATTAAGGCACCGTGTGAAGACAGGAATGCTCGGGAGTGCATGGTGGGGCTTCACAGCTGGAAGGGACATTCAGCGCAGGATGGAGGCACTCCATCACAAATTCATATCATTTAAAATATGAGAGGAAAGGAAAAACATCCATTTTTTGAAGTGAATTACCCTGTCTTTTATGTGGTCTTTCTTTGCCTTGCGGGAACTCAGATGTATATCTTAACTGAAGTCAGAAGGGAAAAGACTACTCTCAATTAAATCCTGGCTGGGCCAGCAGGGATGTCAGCAGCCTCAGTCAGGTATAATTAATGTGGAGGTGGATGGACATGTGTGATTGGCAGGCAGAACACTGTGGGGAACTGGGAGAACATCTGAGTGTGTGAGCATGCTAACATTCGCAAATTATCATTTATCACATGGTACATCTGAAGCCTATGTGAATGGCATTAATATTACTCAGTTACAAATCAATGAATTGGACAAGATGGGATTTCTGATCTGATGTTGGTGCAAGAGGAAAAGTCAGAGATTCAACAAAGTTATTACAATTCCTCCTGAGGTTGTCATAAATGTTTGCAATGCATTTTATTGCAATCCACCCAGGAGGCTGTTCTCATGCACTGTTAGTACATTTTCCTATTAAAGTAATGCACCAAAATTCGTACATATGCTGTGTAATCATAAGCCAGTAATTTGTGCATAATCTATGTCTTTTTGGAAGGTTGAGATCGCATAACCAATGTGCTGACGGAAGTAAAGAAGGAAGCAGTCTAAAGTAGTTCCTCCTAAGAAGACTGGTAACCTTTGAGTCATTTTAAGGTATGTCATCACCACATTCCTTTTCCTAAATCTAACCAAAGTAACTTTACTTGTCTAAACCTAATCTCTGTAACCTTATGTTAATTATGTAGTTTTACATCAATTATGTAAGGTCATTTGTGGGGCATGAATTCCTAGGACTTCCTATGAACCTTTGTGTGTGCATTCAAACTGTTGTTTGAGGATACGTTACACCCAGTAGTTGTTGAGATGTTTTACATAAAGACTCATGGTGACACGTGAGGAAAACTCTTGGAATGACCAAATAGGCTTCGTCCTCTGGGAACCATGATGCTCTGCGCAAAAATCTGGTGCTAATCCATCAAGTGTATGTTGAGATATTTCACAGGATAAAACTTCAATCTGCTGGTGGCTCTACATTAATGGTTGTCATTAAAGTCATTAGGATTCATCCCCTGGATACTAAGGGCAGTATCTATGTAAAATTTCATGGCAATCCATTTATATACTTGTTGGGATATTTCAGTTTGGACTAAAGTGGTGGATTGAAGAACCAGCCAACATTGCCATCACCAGAGCCACAATGTTAGCATTACAAGAGAAGAATTAAATCAAATTTTATTGTATATATACATTGTATGTATTTATATTAAGTGTGCTTGCCCCAACCTTACAGACTTCCTGACAAATAGTAAGCAGCAGGTGAGGCTGGGGAAAATCTCATTCAGTACCTGAACAATCAGCACTGGCGGTGCAGTATTTGCAGTATTGGCAGAGGAGAAGATGCACCTGAGTCGGTTGGACTGATGGAGAGGTTCTGGCAGCCCCATGCCACCACCAGGGCTAGGCTGCCCCCTTGAGGAATTGGCTAGAGGAAGACAGGATGCCACCACTGGTGGAACCACCAGGACAGTGGTTGCTGGGGCTTGTCCCAATGGCACCTATGCCTCTAACCAGTGTTGAGAGGATGAGGCAGTAGCACTTAGCACCATTTGAGGCAGTTGTAGTGCAGGACTCTTGGGCTGGTCTGTGGGTTTGAAATGTCCACTAATTCAAAGGTCACAGGGGGATGCCCTTCCAGGACAAGGCATGGATGCAACACCCAGGGGCCTGTTTTATACTCCTAATGTTGATGTCACCCTCTTCCTTTCAAAATGCATCACTGACTACGTTTACATGCACACCATATTCTGATTAAAGTCAATATTCTGGTTAAGGTAATACTCCAAATAAGGTGTTTATATGCGCTGCAGACACTGGAATATTCCGTTAACATATTAATTGACATATTCCCGTGTTTTGGCGTATTCCAGAAAAGACCCCGGGCTACTGGCCTACCAGAAACGCTCTTATTTAATGCAACACTCAACCTGTGGGGGGCAGCAATACGTCTATAGGCGTCTGGTCTGCCGGAAATACAGAAGAAGAAGAAGAAGAAGTAGTTGTGTTTACAATGAACAGAAGCTGTAATGTTTGTTTCCGACATACCCCTGTTATCCTACTTGCGCTTTTGCACCGCAACTTAACTACACTCCTGCTGATCCATTTTGTCCTCAACAATGGAAGACGAGAGCAGGAAGAAAAGGCAAATGAGTGTGTGGACCTTTCCTTTCAGCTTATGCCGTTCACGCCAGCCAGAGCCCCCTGGAGTCTGTGGATGACGGTACGAAGCCAGTTCTACTGTTCTCCCTGCTTGCCATAACCATAACAACACCGTCAACCCAGGATTTCTTGCAAATCGAGCATGCGCAGACGTTACTGAATATTCTGGTACGGGGCATTTTCCGATTAAGGTGTATACATGTCACAATATTCTGGTTAAAACAGGCATATGCCAGGGGTGTTATTCGGAATATTCTCCAACCGGAATATGACCTTAATCGGGTTATGCATGTGTTTACATGACTCATGCGAAACCAGAATATTGAGGATATTCAGAATAATACAGGAATATGGTGTGCATGTAAACATAGTCATTGTCAGTAGGCTTTGTCTCTCCTGATCACATAGATAGCCTAATTGACATTCACCATTGCTGGATCATTTCACAAATCATGATACTCAAACAATGCTTCACATTTTGGTTGCAAGATATTTCTGTTGCATGGTCATAAAGGCAAGGATGCTGTGCTGTTGTGGGGGCAAGGATTGCGTCAACAGAAAATGGTCTGCCAATACAACAAGGCGAGTTGTGCATACAGTGTGAGAAGAATAACTTGGCTTCTTTTTTCTCACCTCCTCCCAAAGGTCCTTACTTGTAGCTCTCTATCAAATCTATCAAGTTGAAAGGACAGCATCCCACTAGATTGACACAAGTGACAGCAGAAGAAATAGAAAAAAGAATAACTGAGGAAAATCTATAGGAAAATTGTTAGGTTACCCTTATGATGACTTCTAATCATATTAAAGACTATTGTATCATGCTAAACAGTTTCATAAATGGAACTTAAACATAATTTAGATATCACAATTTTGCTATTTAAGGCTGACACCTTAGTTTTTGCTGCTCTCCTGCACACAGTTAGCTTTAGTATGTAAAGCACACTTCCTGAATGTGAATTCTATGCTGCGCTCATCCCAGAGAGGTGACACTGATCAATAGTCAGCTCAATAGCTGCCATTTGCAAAACAAGCTTGTTTCCTCTACAGCTTGTAATCAGGCAGAGCAATCATAATGCTATTCCAGCACATCATTTATTCCCATTAGCAAAAGCAATCATTAAAAAAAGACTTTATCGCAGCGTAAAGTGTACAGATCTGAGGTGAGCTGCACTGTGCCACCAGCTCAGAAAATGCAATTAAAGAACATATTCAGCTCGTGGAAAAAGGTGTAGATGATCATATTTCTCTATTACTCCCACGCCTGGAAGCAGTCACTTTAACAATGACTGATGCACCTCCACCATAGGCTTATGAACTAAATCAGATTGCATCCAGAGCGTGGTGTTTCCTCACTGAGTTAGATTCAAACTTTCAGAAATAATAATTAAAGTCATTCACTTTATAACTCTCATGACAGTTCTGAACTCTCCATGAGGAATAATGAAGTGAAGGAGTGAAATTGAAGACAGATACCAGAAAAAAATCCAAGTGGCCCACATTACTGGGTTTGACTGACCTCTACATCAGCTCTTAAAACAGTATTTTATAACTTCATCTATCATGAACAAAGATTGTGCATTTGTTACCATGGTTACTGGAGTGACAGTTTTAGCATGCGGGGGGTCAGTATTCCCTTGTGAATCATTCACTGGTTAGTATTCATAAGACTTTTTAAGACCCACAATGCAGTGCACACATTTGCATTACTGCAACTTGAAAAAAAGTCAACTGTCTTTCTCCTATCAATGTTTACTTTAACGAGTGCTTGTTTCTGAAGAATAAAATCAGCCACACTTAGACAACCAAAATGGTTGTTTGGTACAAAAAAAAAGGATTAGAAAGACTCCCTCAGCATTACAAAACAAAAAAGACAGCAAACAAATGTATCACCAAGCAATGCCCTTCTGTCCTCTACATATCTCAAGAGTTTTTGAGAAAATAACATAATGTATCATTGTCTCTGATTCCACGCTCACAAGAGGTCAAAACTCCAGCATCACTTGTAGCATAAAGAACAGATTTATTGCGACAGCAATGCATTTCGACTTGTAGCCTTCAGCAGGGACATCATACACATTACATACACAGACCATGTAAAGAAAAGAGAAAAAGCAGTGCTAAGACAATGCTTGCCTAGTTTTGGGATTTCTCTGTTTTACTGCTTCACATGAAGTTGCATGCTGCAGTGAGCAGGCTCTATTCATGTACTGTTCGTACATTTGCCTACAAAAAGTAACGCACCACATTTCCCATGTAATCATGAGCCAGTAATTTGTGCATAAGCAGCCCATTCTCATTCCAAACTCATCAAATACCACTGCTTTGTCTGTGACTTTGGCGTCAGACACAGATGCAAAAAGGCATCTTTCGTGGTGGTACAATATGTCTGATGGCGTCAGTTTGTAATGCTGCCAGCAATGTAAGGCTTTTTGTTTGTTTAAAAAGGTATAGGTTATTCAATTGTTAAATATCATCACGCTATTATTAAATGGGCACTGTTAAGGAATTTCTCCCATCTAGTGTTGAGATCATATATTGCATTCAAATGGATAGCGCACTCTAGCGCCTCACTGTTTCAAACGTGTATTCCAACAATGGTAGCTGCTGTGTACCAAAAAGCTATGATAACATTGATGAAACCATGTCATCCGATACTTCATGGAGTATTCATTCAGGCTCCTACACAGACAGACGTGACGTGAGTTGACAAACCCCCTCCTCACCATGCTGGCTGTGTTTACAATGTAGGACTGTTGGGGCGGGTGTAAATGGAAACAAACCAATCACGTCTTGTCTTTTGACAACTGACAAGTGGCTCAACCTCACACATCTCATCCCTCTCCTCGCAACACTGCGTCACTAACAGCTGTTAGCGACCAGTGCTGCTAACAGCACTAACAGCGCTAACAGCGGCTAACAGCTGTTAGTGGCACTGGTCGCTAACAGCTGTTAGCCGCTGTTAGCTGTGATTCTCCTTCAGCAGCTCTCTCCACCTGGGAAAGGCTACCCCGATGTTGACCTTTTTTTTTTTTTAAATTGCCGGTCATGTTGCCTTTTTGCCTTTTTTCAAATGCACCAACACTTGTGACTAGCTTGCTTGCTGCTGCTTTTCGTCACTCTACCTGCAGGCGGAAAAGGTGATTCCGTATTTCTCAAGTACAGTACAGGCCAAAAGTTTGGACACACCTTCTCATTCAATGCGTTTTCTTTATTTTCATGACTATTTACATTGTAGATTCTCACTGAAGGCATCAAAACTATGAATGAACACATGTGGAGTTATGTACTTAACAAAAAAAGGTGAAATAACTGAAAACATGTTTTATATTCTAGTTTCTTCAAAATAGCCACCCTTTGCTGTGATTACTGCTTTGCACACTCTTGGCATTCTCTCCATGAGCTTCAAGAGGTAGTCACCTGAAATGGTTTCCACTTCACAGGTGTGCCTTATCAGGGTTAATTAGTGGAATTTCTTGCTTTATCAATGGGGTTGGGACCATCAGTTGTGTTGTGCAGAAGTCAGGTTAATACACAGCCGACAGCCCTATTGGACAACTGTTAAAATTCATATTATGGCAAGAACCAATCAGCTAACTAAAGAAAAACGAGTGGCCATCATTACTTTAAGAAATGAAGGTCAGTCAGTCTGGAAAATTGCAAAAACTTTAAATGTGTCCCCAAGTGGAGTCGCAAAAACCATCAAGCGCTACAACGAAACTGGCACACATGAGGACCGACCCAGGAAAGGAAGACCAAGAGTCACCTCTGCTTCTGAGGATAAGTTCATCCGAGTCACCAGCCTCAGAAATCGCAAGTTAACAGCAGCTCAGATCAGAGACCAGATGAATGCCACACAGAGTTCTAGCAGCAGACCCATCTCTAGAGCAACTGTTAAGAGGAGACTGCGCGAATCAGGCCTTCATGGTCAAATAGCTGCTAGGAAACCACTGCTAAGGAGAGGCAACAAGCAGAAGAGATTTGTTTGGGCCAAGAAACACAAGGAATGGACATTAGACCAGTGGAAATCTGTGCTTTGGTCTGATGAGTCCAAATTTGAGATCTTTGGTTCCAACCGCCGTGTCTTTGTGAGACGCAGAAAAGGTGAACGGATGGATTCCACACGCCTGGTTCCCACTGTGAAGCATGGAGGAGGAGGTGTGATGGTGTGGGGGTGTTTTGCTGGTGACACTGTTGGGGATTTATTCAAAATTGAAGGCACACTAAACCAGCATGGCTACCACAGCATCCTGCAGCGACATGCCATCCCATCCGGTTTGCGTTTAGTTGGACGGTCATTTATTTTTCAACAGGACAATGACCCCAAACACACCTCCAGGCTGTGTAAGGGCTATTTGACCAAGAAGGAGAGTGATGGAGTGCTGCGGCAGATGACCTGGCCTCCACAGTCACCAGACCTGAACCCAATCGAGATGGTTTGGGGTGAGCTGGACCGCAGAGTGAAGGCAAAGGGGCCAACAAGTGCTAAACACCTCTGGGAACTCCTTCAAGACTGTTGGAAAACCATTTCAGGTGACTACCTCTTGAAGCTCATGGAGAGAATGCCAAGAGTGTGCAAAGCAGTAATCAGAGCAAAGGGTGGCTATTTTGAAGAAACTAGAATATAAAACATGTTTTCAGTTATTTCACCTTTTTTTGTTAAGTACATAACTCCACATGTGTTCATTCATAGTTTTGATGCCTTCAGTGAGAATCTACAATGTGAATAGTCATGAAAATAAAGAAAACGCATTGAATGAGAAGGTGTGTCCAAACTTTTGGCCTGTACTGTATGTCCCTGTACATACCTGTATTTTCAAGATGGCGCAGGAACATGATGAGCAACCGGTCGCAATGTAGTATATGTAAATGAGAATTTCGTAGTAATGGACATATTTAGATACACTGATGGAGGTAAATACACATGTGCTAGGACACATTTTTGACTAAAAAATTTGTTTGTCTCAAAGAACAACTGAAATTGTTACACAAAGTGCCTTTAATATAAGCAGGGGATTTTAATACAAAGTGGTAACCACTGTATGTGAATGCATGAATGGGTCAGACCTGTGCACCACTGGATCTGGAATGAACTGTAATGAGCTGGAGCTTTTGTGTTCTGATCAGCTGATATGAAACTTTAGCCTCACCCTTTTTTAATACCTAGTCGTTCTTCTGAGCTCATTTTGGTGAAAGTGATGCAAAAGTATTTTAATAAGTAACTTATTACTCTACACAGTGGTAACATTGTAAAGTAACTTATTACTTCAAATGAGGGTTACTAGTAATACGTAATGCATTACAATTTGAGAGTAACTTTCCCAGCACTGCACACAAATACATAGTAGAGCCAATATGTTGCTGTGTGGAAAAGCAGCTTAGCTATTGTATAATGCACTTCTATTTCACAGTTCAATAAATAGGGTATATGTTTATAGAAGCCTATCCATGGTTGATCTAATCTGCTTGTAACTGCTTTCACTGCAAAAACTCAAAATCTTACCAAGAATATTTGTCTTATTTCTAGTCAAAATGTCTCATTTCTAGTCAAAAAAAATCTCATTACACTTAAAATAAGACTCATCACCTAAAAAGTTACTTGTTTTTAGGCAATTTTCACTTGTTTCAAGTAAATTTTCACTTGAAATAAGTAGAAAAATCTGTCAGTGGAGCAATTTTTTTTTTCTTATTACAAGCAAAAAAAACTTGCTCCACTGACAGACTTGTTTCAAGTAAATTTTCACTTGTTTCAAGTAAATTTTCACTTGAAATAAGTAGAAAAATCTGTCAGTGGAGCAAGTTTTTTTTTCTTATTACAAGCAAAAAAAACTTGCTCCACTGACAGACTTGTTTCAAGTAAATTTTCACTTGTTTCAAGTAAATTTTCACTTGAAATAAGTAGAAAAATCTGTCAGTGGAGCAAGTTTTTTTTTCTTATTACAAGCAAAAAAAACTTGCTCCACTGACAGATTTTTCTACTTATTTCAAGTGAAAATTTACTTGAAACAAGTGAAAATTGCCTAAAAACAAGTAACTTTTTAGGTGATGAGTCTTATTTTAAGTGTAATGAGATTTTTTTGACTAGAAATGAGACATTTTGACTAGAAATAAGACAAATATTCTTGGTAAGATTTTGAGTTTTTGCAGTGTTGAATGTCAGTTCTACAGGTCAGACAGAGACAAAAGAGAGTCACACTGAGTAAGAGCAAGGACAAAGTCAGGCTGACCCAAGCTCTACAACTAAAGTAAGTTTGGCTTGTATTCACCCGAGGGGATGGTATGACTTGTATGAAAAAACACAGTCCATCAGGTGGTAATATTGTGACAAAGCCTAGTCAAAACTATAGGCTGCATGAGTCAGAGCTCAAACTGAGGCAACAAGAAGGGAGAGGAATATCAGAGCAGGTGATTAACACAGATGAAAAACATCTGTCAGATATAAAGTTAATTCAAATTTAGTCATATAGTCAGTCAATCAACACTACTATGCTTTTAATTCAGGGACAGCAGTGGGGAATTCCTTTTCTGCTGCAGTAGACATAAAGCACAGGGCCCTGGAGGGCTGTTTCCAGATCATCTACGAATGTGCTAAACAGAAATGGCCCCATCATACAAGCTGCCAGCCACTGTTAGGAATGTGCAAGCGGATGGGCTGCTCAAACACCTACATTTTATAGTACAAAGACAGTCTAGAAACTTGTATAACAATGAATGTACTGTACAACAAGATTTAATATCACATTGTAACAGTTTAGGTTGGATCTAACTACGTTGGTGCCATGATCACTGATGAGGTGTTAGAAACCAGACGGCTGGTATAACAGTTAGGGCTTGTGGTCAGGTTAGCTGACGATATTCTCTCATGGTCATTATTTCACTAAGGCTGCATGTTTTTTTTACCCAAAACACAAAGCGCGTCATTGAAAGGTCAAGTCTAAAGTGCTGTGTTTAAAAAGTGTGAGGGCAGGAGACTCAATAATGTTAATAAAGGCAATTCTGGAGGCTGCACCAGAGTTGCCCATGAACACATTAGCATTCTTTGCCAATGATAGTCCCTCTGCTATGATTGGTACACTTTTTAGAATAAATCATCAACATTTTCAGTTAATTAATAATCAAATGTATATGTATTACGCATTTATGGCTGCAAATCAGGTATTGGTAAGCACCTGAAGGTAGTGATGGCCAATTGAAGCCTCACGAAGCATTTTCTTTATTTTCTGAGCCCACTAGATGGCACTCTTGGTTTAAAGAGAGAGGCTTAAAGAATGGTGATTCAGTGTGTTTTCAACCTTTTGTTGAACAAAAAGCACCATCTAGTGGGCTCGGAGAATAAAGAAAATGCTTGATGCAGCTGTAGTGGCAAAACAACTATTTAATAAACAGTTTAAAGAAAAAGTCTTCACAGGTCGGCTCTCTTTCTTGAGTTTTAATAAGCATTCATAAACGGAGTCACACATACATACAACAGCATGAACTGTCAGTCAGTGAGTGAGTGCCCGGATGACCTCCGGCTATGCTATCGTTATAGTTTCCCCTAACACATGCAATCATTAGTCAAAACATGTGGCGCCTTCAGTAGCCCTGGAAGATATATGGCGCCTGTAGTAGCACAGGTTGGTTTGACATCCCTAGGACACAACATCTCTTGGGAACAACAAGGACGCCTTGTTGGGGGAACTGCCCATTGGTCCGACATCCCATTGTTCCGACCATATTAAACCCATTGTTCTGAAGTCCGTTCTAAAATTATCATGATGCCCTGTGGTTAATCTGGTTAGGTTTAGGCACAAAAACCACTTGGTTAGGGTTAGGAAAAGATCATAGTGTGGGTTAAAATGAAAAAGAAAGTGACAAACACATAAGCCGTGAGCCTGCTTCGTCTCAGGCCTTTTCCAGCTGACCCAGAGCCGGTCACAGCGCACCATCAAGGCAGAAATATGCCAGCTGGGAGCTGTTCAGCACCGCGGACCGTCGGACTAATGGATGTCGGACCAATGGGCCATCGGACCAATGACATGGACCCGTTGTTGCAGCCTCTCTGGCTTGTAACTCTTAACACAACACATATCATTAGGTGAGAAGTTCAGTCTCATCAAAACAAGTAACCTTAGGACATGGGTATACAACATGTGCAGAACACATTATAGGTTAAACATGGTTAAACACAGAATTTTCCATCACACGGCTTCATTTGGCCATCACTACCTGAAGGACCTAGACCCTGGCCTGATCACGGTGCACTGTGCTGCCCACCGCCTCAATCTGGCAATGGCAGAGAGGTGTGACCTACCTGAATAGGTATGAAAGAACCATAAGCTCGAGCAATAGGACTGCCTGTCTCAAAGAGATGGAACAGCTGTTGGAGATCCCACCACTGAAACTGCAGGTACTATTTACTCACCTATTATGCAAACCCATAAACCTTGTGGTTTTTAGACCAAACTGTGGTTTTTAGACCATATTGAATCATGACACGGGTTTCGGTCTGATTGCACCGGTCTGGATCTGATTTAGTTAGTATGGTTAATAGTAATGGTTGCGGTTAAGGTTGTGGTTATGGTAATCTCTAGCAGAAGGCAGCAGCCTATTTTGTTTCATAATTGAGGCATGTTAATAAATATCCTCTGGGGGGAAAAAAACAAGTCTTGTGTTTTTTTCAGACTGGCAATGAGACAAGTTGGGAAAGTAATAAACTGGTCACAGATGTGTTAAGGAGGATTAAACCTTCTGTCCTCGACAAGCCAGAAATGAGCCAACACCAGACTAGAGCTGGGTATCCTTCACATTTGAAACAATACTAATACTGATTCTAATACCTGTAATGCAGTACTGGTACCTAATGTTACATTTTTTTAGCATTTTACTTAGTATTCAGTATTTTCTGTCATAACATAATTTAATATTTTGTACAAGCTGCAGCGATGATGTAGTAGACTTAAACCCAGTTCTCCTCTGCTCTTTCCTAATCAGACACACAGTGTAACTTCTGTCTCTGTTTGTTCTGACATTAGACAAAGAAGTGGTTCCGTCTGTTAATACGATGTAGTAGTGAACAACATCACCTAGGTTAGTTTCTGTAGCTACAAATTAAAAATGTCGCCTTAAGACCTTACTTGCAGACTATTGGTAGATGTTACAATTTATTGATGTTCCCTAAATGTCTCATATGTGGTCTACTGCTACCGGTGGCAATAATATTGCTGTATATGTATAAATAATAGCCTGTTATAATAATGTTGCATGGAGCTACTATTTAAAAAAAAATAGAACTGGCATAAAAAACTTTGCTCTAGCAAAGAGCAATTTTCTTTTTTTTTGTTTGTATTTATGATTCTCTGTCAAAATCAGAGGGAGGCATGTACAAACATCTGTAGGTGTATATTGTGTGCAGTTCACGCACAGCTACGTAACCATGTGAGGCAAATGTGCCGAAAGAATACGTCCATTTCAACCAGAGAGACAGGACTGGATTAATCATTTACAGTACATGGTCATTAAGTGCTAATATTTTCTATTGAAGGGATTATGAGAGGTTTACGCGACCCCTCCAATCCATTTGAATTGGACCAGTCTCTTTCGATTTAGGTGGTTAATGGGGATATTTCTGTTCTGACTGGGCTATTCTGATTTTAAGTGGAGTATTAGTGTCCATGTAAATGCACCTACTGTTTAGTATAAGAAATGAATAAAGGTCTGGATGTTAAACTTGATTTTAACATTTCCTTTAAAAGTCTGTAACTATTCTTATTCTCTCTCTCTCTCTCTCTCTCACACACACACACACACACACACACAGCCTGTCTGTCTGTCTCATTTTCAGACTAATCTATTTTTGTCATGGCTGGCCGGTTGAGACTCAAGTTTTCTCATCAACTCTTACATGGCGCTTGGCTTCCAGACAGACAGTGGGAGGACGAGGTTGCTGGAAGCGTGTGTATATCTGTGTGTGTGTGTGTGTGTGTGTAAGTCAATGGCTTGCTGTTTTTGCCAGTGGCAGAAGAGACAAAGGATGTGAATTGCCGGTCAAATACAGATGTGAAGACACATATAAGAGGCTCAACTTTTTAAAAAAAAAAAAAAAAAAAAGGAGATATTTTTTAGTTTGTTTTATAGCTTGAAAAATTGTTGTAAATATACCATATTATAAGGGCTGGGTTATCCACACCAAATTTATTAATCTTGCCAAATTAAATCAAATGTTATTATTACTGACCGTGTTCAGTGTGTAAATTTATAGACGTTACACAACTTAAGATCACTTTGGTGGTTATCTCTGCCAGGCTGTGAAAGAATTATTTATATGTACACTCCTTCAGATGGTTACATTTTGATTGGCGTTTTCTGTAGGTCAGAATCAAGTGGCAACCTGTGGAGATGAAAAAAGAAGCCAATGGAAAGTGCCAAAAACTGCAGTTCCTCAAAGGGCTACTTGAGGCTGGCTCCAAGAGCGAGTTAATCCCCACAGACCGCTATGTTAAAATGCCCAACTTTACAGCAGAAATAAACATGTTAACAGCCTGGTACAAAAGAAGAACATGGTTTTTGTCCCTATAGTTACATTCTCTGTTGCCAACTGTACAGGGAGTGAATTTTTATATAATTCACATTTAGATTTTATGAAGCTCAAAGTTATGCATAATTAAGGGGGTGGATGCTGAATGACACAGTCTATGAGTCAGATCCACCCCTTGCTCCTCCACTGCTCCACCCTCTGATTCAAATGTGTCCAACTCAAGGCATTTAAAAGAAGAGTCCACAAGGGAGATGTCACGGTAGCTACGTATATTATTTTTGAACAATCTATGGTATGAATTACATAATTGGAAAAAAATATTCTAATTTTGGAATGGTAAATTTGTAGGAAAAGGGTGTAATGTTGCTGGATTTCAGTTGACCTATGGCTAAGCCACGCCCCCCTCCACTCACTTGGAGAAAATATCAACATTCAGTGACCAGGCGCTATGGCAGGTGCCACAGTACACGGCATTTCTCAGGAGGCAGTTGATGATTTTTGGGGACATAACGATCAGATGTCATTGAAAAGTAACCAAAAGGGCCTAAACTCTGGACTGGAGGCATATATTAATCATTTTATTGTTGAGCAGGTCAATGAAAAGCTTAAGCCAGAATTTACAGGTCACAGTGTATGCTTGTGAACCACATCTCGTTACCACTGAAGTGCCATTGAAGTTAAGGTTTTTGGCTCAGAATATGAGAAAAGGTTAATGGCCTTTTTACCATCTTTACCAAGAGTGTCTCTCCGTTAGTTTGGTGCTACAGTATTTACACTGAATCATTCAGCATAACGTTTGCCAGCCTTTGTTATCTCTGCGATTATAGATAAATTAATGAAGCTAAGCTCCAGAAGTTAACGTTAGCTTAACTAGAGCCCTTTGGACAACAGCTTACAATGACTGTGTTTACAAGGTCTTTAGTATCCCGGTTTTGATTGGGTTTTTTAAGTATCCTGTTTTTGTGTTTGTGCATGTAAACACCATATCCTGAATTCTGAAGTTTTCTCTCCACTCTGAAACTGTAAACTCCATGAGAACGATCCTATCCCACCAGTCACAGCTACGTATTTTCATCCACTGTTGCCTTGTACTGCGTGGTGGCAGTGACAGCCGAATACCTATCAAAGTTGGTAATCAAAATATAAAATGTTGTCGCTCTCTCCTCCCATTGCTGAAGATGAAGTGGATGAGCCATAGCTGTAATGCGACGTGAGTATTTACTAATGCTAAGCCCGCCAGAAGCCACAGAGGTCTCATTTTTGTCTTACTTCTGAATATAATGAATATATCACATTTCCTGCTCAATCTGTTGCAAACAAAAGACGTAAAAGACGTAACACGTACCTGCGCAGATAGGATGCAGTGATCAGAAAACGGGTTACTGGTATTTATCATGTATACAGGGATGTGAAGAACCGGGTTTCTCTGTGTTCCATGTAAACATCATATCCTGGATATGCTCAAAGCTGGGATAAGCCTCAAAACCGGGATACTAAAGACCTTGTAAACACAGTCAAAGATGTACGATCACCAAAGTACAAAACTAAAACAAAATAGGCTGATGAACTCCTAGCAAATAAGGTGACATGATGAACAATATCTCTAGGAGCTAACGTTAGGCTAACTTTAGCTAACGTTAGCTAGAGATGTTAAAGATAACTTTGTATTTCCTTCCAGCAAAGTGACAATATGTTGCCTCAAACACGATGTTGTCTTACCTTAAAACAGACATCGTTGTTAATCTTATTCACATTGAGTTGATGTTGTGGTCTACTACACAACATTATCCAAAGGAAACACTTTTCTCAGTTGGGATGTGGTTTAGGAAAGAGTAAAAAATACAACTCGTTGCCTAGCCTCTCAGGATACCTTGTGTCGGAGTTGCATGTACCCCATGCACATTGTTTCACCATTGTTAAACTTCAAATCTCCAAAAAAGCTCATAAAACTGAACAAAACTGATTTTCTTTAATGCATTTCAATGAACGTCCAGGCAGAGAATGTCCAAGTGTCTAGGAATGGCTGTATGCACTGTGACTGGTTCATCGCGTTTGAGGGCGGGACTTAGCCATAGGTCAATTGTTAGGTGATAAATGCAGGAAAAAGCCACAGCTGCACTGGGGTATAATATTATGTTTGCTGACTGGTGGCATCGATATGGCAGGCAGTTAGTGGAGTCATTCCCTTCACGTAAACACAAAGTGTGACACTGTCAGCATTGGGCGGGACCTCGGACCCTCGCTGTTGGCCTCCAGCTCACGTAGACAGTGTGAATTAGCCTATTCATAAGAGTCGGAATGTAGATAAAACAAGCAATGTCAATAGAACGCAAGGTTTTTGGCAATGAACCCATGACTTGGGAGTAGAACTTTGATGGCTTCTGAAAACCAAACTACTGATGAGGACATTAATCAATCAATCAAACAATCAATCAGTCAATCAAATCACAATTTGCCTCACAGGGCTTTACAGCATCCAACATCCCTTTGTCCTCAGGACCCAATGAGACAGAAGGGGAGACAGAGAGAGATGCAGGACAGACGATAATGACGGTAGCTTACAACAACATTAATGAAAGTAATAATATTATAGTTATAGTTCTGGCTACTGTGGTACAATATGTTTAAAGTATATATTAATATCTGTAGTATACATATGTGACAATAATCATATGTGTATAATAACAGTAGAAGTATGACTAATAATAACAGCAGCAGCAGGAGGCATCTGGCAGGACCACGGCAGCAGCACAACCACACACGTCACACTATCCAGGCACCGCTGCGATATGAGTTAATCTGAGAGACAGTGGAGCACAAAGGCTCCGGAGAAGAAGCCGAGTTAGTGACATTTAGAATGGCTGAGTTAGCAAGATGCAGTAATAGAATACGAGAGAGAGAGAGAGAGAGAGAGAGAGAGAGAGAGAGAGAGAGAGAGAGAGAGAGAGAAGGAGAGAAGGTGCCCGGTGTATTATAAGGGGGTCCTCCGGCAGACTAGGCCTAAGTCAGCCTAACTAGGGGCTGGTACAAGGCAAGCCTGAGCCAGCTCTAACTATAAGCTTTATCAAAGAGGAAGGTCTTAAGTCTAGTCTTAAATGTGGAGACGGTGTCTGCCTCCCGGACCGTAGGAGGCAGACACCGTCTATCAGGAGCCTGATAGCTGAAGGCTCTGGCTCCTGATCTACTTTTGGAGACTTTAGGGACCACGAGTAACCCGAGTATATATATATATATATATATATATATATATATATATATGTATATACATATATATATATATATATATATGTATATACATATACATATGTCCCCCACCCCTACCTCAACCTACCTTCTTATCTGGAATTTCAGTTGAGATTACATTTAACTCCATTTCAATTTCTGATACAGCAGGAAAGAGCCAAAGATTTCTGTATATTACCAAAGCTTTAACAGGTCAAAGTATATACAGCTTCTGGGGCTGAAGATGTGCCACTGCACAGGTCTTCACTATTTCATATATTAATTTTAAGCAAGGGAGGAATTCAAAACGTACAGGGTGCATCACACACGATCACGGACTGACTATTGAACTGCACTGAAGTAAAAAATTCAAAACTGAATAATAAGGCAACCGAATGCGTGTGTACCTGCTGCTGGATCATATCAGTCACATATCTATTCAACGTTTCCTTTCTTTATGCTGCTCAGATCTCATTTTCAGGTTGTAGCTACATGTTGTGAACATTAATTAACCTGGGGAGTGTATCTGCCTTCCAACCAAAACTGATTACGTATCTCAGTGGAATCTTGTGCATTCACTTTGCGGGCATAGTGTGGAATGCAAAGTTCACTTACCTTAACATGTAATTTATAGGTACATTTATATGCTGAGCAGTACGATATCTGAAATTGTGATTAAATAACGGGCTGGTTTTCTTATCCACAAGCTGAGAAGGACATATGTTAGATTTGGTGTTGTACCTTCCACGGCTGTTTGCTTTGGTCTTTATTTCATACATCTCAGCTTCAGTTAAAGAACATGGGTTGAGGTTTTATCAAATTTTAGACAACCAGTCAATCAACTGAGTATGACATAGAGCCCAAAACCACTTTAACAATACTGCACTGTTCCAAAAATGATCAAAGTGTACAGAGGTGTATCAGCCCAGACAAGACAGACAAGGAAATCATTTAGCTCTGCTGTTGTGGAGAGGGCTTTGAATGCTTTACGTTTGTTTAGAGTGGGACTTAAACATAGTGTTTTAGGTCTGTCTGCCGTATGGTTGGTTCTTCTGCGACCTGCTGTAACCCACTGTAATTGGTACAGAGGTGGGTGGTGGCAGCCCAGATTAAATACACAGGCACGGGGGCGGTGATAATGAACTGACATTTGATACTATTGAGACAAGAAGGTTGATATCAATCTCAAGTCCAGCTGTGTAAAGTTATTAAAACACAGATCTATCTTTTCATCTGACTCTCAGAGTTAAGTGTCTTTTTTTCTTTAAATTTTGAATTATTTAAAAAAAAAAGACACATTATTTATATGATATTAAAATATTAAGTCTTAAAAAATACTTTCCAGTCATCTTTCACTGAGCAGCAAAAATGGTATTTAAGTGCAACAGTCAATGTTAACCAACATGCATATTCAACTCTAATATGAATGTAATTTCAGGCTGTTAACACATTTCTTTGCAGTCCAAACCCGATTGCCATACACTCCAGAGGCATTAATTAAGAGTCCAAGCAGCAACACTTGCTGCCACAGCCCTATTGTTTTTGTTCTCATTCTTTCTTCTTATTTTTCTATGTGCAAAGTGTTTCTGCAGCAAAAGCGATGAGATGAGACAAAATACTCCCAAAAAATTGTCTGGTGGGTTGCAAATTCCACCCACTACTCAGGCACAAAAAATTACACTCATTGATTTCAAGGAGGTGCTGTAACAATCAAGTTTACATTTTTGCAATTATCTGCAAAACCGCTCTGGCTTTAAGTCAAGTTTTTTCACCATTTGAATCTCTTTATTCATCTGCATCTTTGCTCTGCTGCAAATTTGAGAAATAAAATCTCAATTATCCCAGCATCTCAAAACTTTGGCAGACATTGCTGATCTAAAGTAAATGAAATAAAGGAAATGTTGGTATGTCAGTCCTTTTTTTCAATTATACATTTTGAAACAGTTGTCTCAGTTCAAAATACTCAATTCTAACCAAACATGGTGCACATGTGCAGTTGCTTTGTCCGAGATTCACTAAGCACTCTTTGAATATTCTGCCACTAGAGGGCACCACAAATGTGAAAAGTTAGATCTCATATTCAGCTTCAGGGATTTGTACAACATTTGGTTTGCACCCTCTATACTAGGGTCATGACACAGTCGATGCATAAAATTTGGAAATGATTGCTAAAAGAGAGCCTGGCATATTACAATGAGTCTGAATTTTAAGACATTTCACATTCCAAACTTCAAAATCAATAAATCACCAGTATGTCCCACAGAGCTCATAATTTTTCAGCACATCCACTGAATTGTGACAAAAGTTTTCCTCAGTAAGGTCAAGCTGGTGGTGAAAATAAATGAATATGTCCAGGTGATTTAAAATTCTGTATTTTCCTCCATGACTTTTCCTTTTTTTGGATTTGGAAACCATAGCTGGACTAGCTAGGGAGACTAGCCACTGTTATTGAGGTTCGGCAAAATTCAAAGGAAAGCACCAGGCCGTAGATGTATGACACACATTTTAGTTGTTGAAATCTTAAAACATTTTGTAAATTTGTGTATAGGGTACACATATGTCCAACTGAAGAATTTAAAAATCACGTTTGATGTACCACTATGGTATATTAACATTCAAGTGTTAAAAAAAATTTCAATATAATTTTTTGTCAAAGCCATAGGGAGCACCTGGAGAGGGGCTAAAGAGCCCCATGTGGCTCCGAAGCCACAGGTCACCTGCCCCTGCATTAAGAGGGTGTGGAAAAAGCCTTCTTATATATAGCTATAGATATAGATAGATAGCTATAGATATAGATATAGATATAGATATAGATATAGCATGTGTATGTAGCCTTTATAATGACTGTGATATGAGCTTAAAAGTAAAGACAGTAAAAATACCCCAAAAAGGCCTAGGGCCCATAGGGTTAAAAAGTACCAAAATAAGGTACCGTTTGGTACCGGTACCGGTACCGAATTCCAGATACCGGTACCGGTACTGTATTGGTTCAATTATAAACAGTACCCAACCCTAATTACCTCCACTGTGTCTGTAGCTCTCTCTACTCGTGGGACAGCCGTTTTCTGCAAGGCGCAGTGTCTGGAGAGGAGTGTTAGCATCCATTTGTAGCACAACTAGCCACAACTTCAGCATCTAGCCCTAGTCCCTAGCCCTATTATTCACTACATTATACTAGGGTAACAGGGTCATCTCTCCTGTGCAGGCCACCAGGGAGTAGGCTGAACTTTGAAGCCAATTTGACATATTGGCCAAACCGTGGAACTACAACGTCCAAGTCTGTCACATGATGCCATTGGACTTAAAGGATAACTTTGGTATTTTTCAACCTGGGCCCTATTTCCCCATATGTATGTGTGCGTATGATTCATGGGTACAACTTGTTCTAAAATTGGTTCAGTATTGAGGGAGGCGGATGCAGCCAGCAGCTGCGAAACGAGCTAGTGCGTCCCGTATAAGTTTGCACATTAAAAGTGCTTTTCTTCACCACTGACCGGTTCAGATCGCCAGTGCTATCTCTGTAGATAGCATACTAAGCTTTTCCCTGACTCTTCACCTCCTCCCATCTCGCAAGAGTTTTGCTTGTTGCCGGAAGAAAACAGAGGAGCCATGCTGAGCGCCGTTCAGAGTGGCACTGCTGGAGTACAGTTGAGAGTTTTACTGCATCGATTGAAAACAATGGTTGGTGTTTGTGCTTATCCGGCACAGTACCGGTACCGGTATCTGGAATTCGGTACCGGTACCAAACGGTACCTTATTTTGGTACTTTTTAACCCTATGGGCCCTAGGCCTTTTTGGGGTATTTTTACTGTCTTTACTTTTAAGCTCATATCACAGTCATTATAAAGGCTACATACACATGCTATATCTTGGGGTTTTTTTTTTTCAGGACAAACTGGGCTAACAGGCGGCACGGTGGTGTGGTGGTTAGCACTCTCGCCTCACAGCAAGAGGGTTGCCGGTTCGATCCGGGTGTGGGAGCCCTTCTGTGTGGAGTTTGCATGTTCTCCCCGTGTCAGCGTGGGTTCTCTGCGGGCACTCCGGCTTCCTCCCACAGTCCAAAGACATGCAGACTGGGGACTAGGTTAATTGATAACTCTAAATTGTCCATAGGTGTGAATGTGAGCGTGAATGGTTGTCTGTCTCTATGTGTCAGCCCTGCGATAGTCTGGTGACCTGTCCAGGGTGTACCCTGCCTCTCGCCCAATGTCAGCTGGGATAGGCTCCAGCCCCCCCGTGACCCTCAAAAAGGATGAAGCGGTTAGAAGAAGAAGATGAATCTGGGCTAACCACATTTGCCATCATTTCATGTTCTTCTATGTGCCTGTATTTTATATTAATTTTTATATCAATGAAAAAAAACAAATCTGTGTTACTAAATTCTTACATTTTTACATGTATCTCAGCATAGCAAGTTGGAAAAAGACATATTCTACCATATATGAAGAGGGAAGACTAGGACTAGGGCTTAAATATGTTTTAATAATAAACAAAGAATATGACACATACAGAAAATCTATTTCAAATATATCTACAAAAATAAACATGCTTGCATGATCATACTGGTATAAATGCAGTATTAAGCTCCTATCTTTGCTTGATAGTGGTCAGTACTATGGATTTTCTTGACAGATCTCAGGACATTGTAGTGTTTTAAACCACAGATATTGACTTTATACACTTTGTGGTATGATAACTTGTATGTAGACCTCCCAGGCTTTGCTTATAGATGTTAGTTGGCCACTGTGCTAACCAGGATATTTGTACATAGCATATTCCAAAACCACAAAAAATATTTTTTCAATAATAATTAGTTTCAGTTTTAAGCCATTTACTTCCATTCACATTCATGTTATTTTGAAGGAACAGAGCTGCAGGTCTGTGACTCATATGTCTTTGGTGTATATTTTAATTATGTGTATGTAACACATCTTCCCTTTACACAGGTCTTTCTAGCCCACCAGTTCAAGGCTTGTCCACCGCTGAGATGCTTTGAAAACTCAGAGGGGGTAGATATGTACCCACCCACACAAACACATACAATCTAACCTGTACTCTGGATCTTTTCCCTGAGGGTAACTGCTGACTGAGGATGCTGCTTTACATTCATCTTCATAATGACTGTGTCATTGCCTCTTTACTGTCCTCTACCAACAAACCTCCCACTCTGCTTCAACAAAGCACTCCCCAACACTGACCTCTGTCAGGTTTTGATCTGCTCACCCCTCTCTCTTTCAATATCTCCATCCATAGCTCCATGTCTACCTGATGAAGGTCCATGACCAAAACGTTGTAATCTAATAAATTTAACCTTTGTTTTTGCAAGTACAGTGACAGTGTGCGGGTGTTCTCCTTTTTGATTCAATATCTCCATGTCTAAAACACACATGCATGCTCTGTTTCATCCTCTCTGC
The DNA here is from genome assembly GCF_011397635.1 of Epinephelus fuscoguttatus. Classification (NCBI taxonomy): domain Eukaryota; kingdom Metazoa; phylum Chordata; class Actinopteri; order Perciformes; family Serranidae; genus Epinephelus; species Epinephelus fuscoguttatus. The sequence continues at coordinate 43,891,961 of NC_064752.1, forward strand.
ATTGCCCTGCTGCATGTGCAAACCCTTGTTTTAATAGCATGCAATGAAAATTGTGTTTTTCCCCGAAGTACAGTACTCAGCTACAGGTGTTATAATGACAACAACAACTGCAATACATTAAATCTCTTTCCACCTAAAAACACATTTCACCTTTTCCAACTTCTGTTTCGAGAATGTTTTTAGAATCTACTCAGTATACATGCACTCTTGTTTTACTGTAAGATACTGACACTTGTTCCTTAAAATAGGAGAAAAGAAAGCCTAAATTTTGTTTTTTTATTAAATGTATTTCTGTTGAGAAAATGTAATAAAGGGCACTTCATTACTAATGACTGACATTTTTTTTCCTTGTAAATATTGCAGAGTGGGGTTTTGTATTACAGTACTTTGTATAACAACTTAACAAAGTATATTAATAATGACAAGCAGCACTTTTGTAGCAATATAGTTAGCTGGATTTGCACAGATCATTTTGCACATTGGTATATTTTCAATCAAATACTTCATATTTAACATCAGTATCTATTAAACCTTGATTGATTGTGTTGTCTACTGGCAGGTGCTGGAGTGGGTATTTGGCTCTGGCTAAACGAGAGAGGAGTTAAAATAGGCTCCGATAATACTTTGCTTGTGTGTTTTCTGTTGAGTTTCGTGTGGTAAGATCCATGAGCGTTATTGTGGTATAAAGTGGGTGCTAGTGTAATATATAGTTGACGCTGAGTTGTCTGCATTAGCATTTAACTGTTCTGATCATGTGATAGGATGGGACAGCGGGGGATTGGTAGTTGGTGTGCATGTATATTAATTATAATCATGTTTATGTCTTTATTGGGGGGCACATAGCAGTTAGTAGGTTATGGTAAATATGTTGTGTCAATTATATATCTATATCCTTGACGAAATATTTTTGGGAACACCTGATAATGGGAGCATCCAATATAGTTGACCAGGGACACAGCATACAATATAAAATGTTTCCATCAGTTTGTGTTGCTGGTTAGATCTCACTCCATGTACATCTACTATGTCTGTTCTGATGTAGCTATAGCTTAAATAACTACCATATTGATCGACATACCTTGCCGTTGTCTCGGCATCTCTGTCCTGCAACAATCAGCTGCTGACTAGTCTTTTCTAATAGAGCAGGTTAATATTTTTTTTTATTCATTCTGAGACTCATGAGACACACATTTCTTGTATATGACTACAGGCAGACAGGATTTCAAATTTACACATGTATATTGGATATAATTAAGAACTTTTAAAATGTGCTTACCTCTCTCTGATCAAAATTTAAAATAATGGAATATGTGTCAGCTGCAACCAAAACTGACTGAAACTTAATGATGCTACTGTGCTTTTGCTTTGTGTAAATATGGCGTAATAATATTTTTTTTATTGAGCTTTCACATAGAAGAAGTGTAAGCAGAAAATGTTTTGGTCTCAGTGTATCATAGGACGTCTCCCGGCAGACTAGGCCAATATCAGTCTTGCTAGGGGCTGGCCCAAGGCAAGCCTGAGCCAGCCCTCATAAAAATAATTAAAGGAATAGTGAACTAAACAAAATAGTTTTAACATTTGGGCCCTGATACACTAAGCTGGCGGTCAGCTATATTCGTCAATATTGAGCTGTCAGTGACCATCTGTTGCTCTAGAAAAACAACAACAAAACAAATCAATCTCGGCTGTTGTTTGGCCAATTCAGCATGTTGAATCAGTGTTGGAGAAGGCATAGCCCATTGGTGAATACAATCACTCTGATTGGTGATCAGCTCAGTGGACAAAAAGAGGAACAGGACAAAGGAAAGCAAAAAAACGACTTAAGTCAAGTAGGCATAAGATCGAAACAATTCTTGTTAAGATTACTTTTTTTTAACCATTTAGCTCTTTAGCAGAAATGGGTTCGTAATGTTCATGTTTTAGTTTGCTCACACACAGTAAATGTCATTTATTCTTTTAGCCTCAGGTTGTGTTGTTAATATGCCAAATGGCCAACTAGCATCTTGAATTCGTCCTGTAAGTCTTAAGGGTTTGAAGAAGGAATACATACTACAGCCGCCTGCTGGTATGTAGAGTTATTTCCTCTCAAGCAGGAGCAGAACAAATGTGTTTGTTGGCAGTTGGCTGTGGTCTTTGCAGTGGGTTCAGTGCAACTTTTTGGCTGAGACACAGTCAGCCTTCGATGCCACTAGTTCTTTGACATCAGTTTGGAGTGCTTTTAACATACAGTGCTTTTGAGATTGTTGTCATGACTTTCAGTCCCAGAACCGGCACATGGCCATTCCCTTTCAAAGGAACCAATCATTCCCCCACACACAATATAGCCTAAAACTCTAACCTAAACTTGAGTAAAATTAAATGCTACATTATTAATACCCAGGGTGAAATTAATGTTATGCATTTATCCCATCAAAATACACACTCTTACACATACACAAGGTGTCCTAATATGACAGATTATATGACATCTAACACATTTGTGCCCTATGAATGATGTTATGTACTTAATGTAAAGTTACTTTGGTTCGAGTTAGGCGTGTAAAGTTATTTTGGTTAGGTTTAGGAAAAGAAACATGGTTTTACATTTTTAGCTTTAGGCAAGTTATGTAGGGTGGGGTTAAGACAAAAAAACACGGTGATGACACACCCTAAAATAACTCAAAGTTTACTTGGTTTCACACGGGACACAAACACCAGTCCCCTGGGGGAAAGTCCTGTATTGTTTGACCCATCCACCACTCCTGCCTCATGAAGTGGACTTTAGGTTTTTATACTACTTCTTTACTCCTGTCAAAGTTGGTCATGTGATTGCAGCTTTCCGATTACACTGGATATACACAAATTACTGCCTCATGATTACACAGGTTATATACAAATTGTGGTGCATTATTCTTTTGTTAAATTATATGTACAAACAGTGGAACACCCTCCCAACTCCCGGCTGTCACTTGTTAGATTTTCTAGCCATGGATCAGAACCAGCAACCACTGGACTAATGGTCCGCTTCTCTAACCTCTGGGCTACCTACGCCCAAGATGCCCACTTATTACTCCTGCCAACCCTATCCAAATATAGTAAGCTAAACCTGGCCGTGACGTGATCCTGAGATGCTGGTGTTGAAGTAAAATACTAACAGACCCATCAACCAATCTGATCTTGTCAGCATTGTTGAATATGGACCCCACATTACTGGACTGCACTGACACATTGCCTCTCTCCTTGTCCCACTGCTGCACACTGCTACTCACATATGCAGACACATATGCTCTCTTCCTCACTTACATAAACACAGTGCGTCGCACAGAATGTTAACTCATCGGCCATCCGTCTTTATAAAAGGCTAAACAGCAGCTCCATCCTGTGAAGCTGATGGCTTCACTGAGCCATACAAAGCTGCATCAGCAGCGTGTGGGTCATAAGTTTGGGTCATGTGTTTTAAAATTAAACCAACTGGCTCAAAGTCAAGCCACAAGTCAAGTCTTTGAACAGTGAGGCATTGGCCTCAAGAATGTTGTCCTTAGTCCAAAGTACTTATATTTTACACTGATTCATTATTTTCCTCCCATTCCGTACCACAGTCACAATTTAAATGTCACTCTACACTACACTGTAACCTGCTTTAGCTGTCCCACATGTTTGGGCCCAGTCCCTGTCTGACACACACTGTGAGAGAAACAGTTTCTGTAGCTTATTATTTCTGACAGGTCACATTTTCTGTATTGATCATCTATCTAATGTATAAAAAAAACTAATGTAAATACATTTTTGCACACCATTAAGTCCTAATGACTAGTTTTTATGATTGAATTCCCAATTTGAGGAGGTGCTAGAAATCCTGCATGTCTACCAACTATGCAGACAGGGCGAGTTTAATAATATCACCCTGATTAGTACAGAACCTAACAAGTGGCCTACCAGGTGATCATTATTACATCAACAGTATTTAGGCTAATGTTTTAGTGTCTATGCTCTGACCTTGTCATCCCCCAAAAATCTGCACAGCAAGGGGTGTGGAGTGACGGTAATAACTTCCCTCCTCTCAAAACATAAACTCAGAGCCTACAGGTGGATGCTGCTGTGTCGGTGGTGGAAGTGTACGACCAGCAGCGGGAGTAGAAGTCAGTGACAGCTTAGCTTTCAGATGAGGAGGCATGGCAGCATAAGAACATTTAATGCTCTACATCATAAAGAAAAGATGCCAATGTACAAGGTACACCTAGCTAAAATGGACCTACTCTGCTATAATAGCTCTGTAATAAATGCTACAGACAGGAAGGTTCTAATATTCATTTTTACAGTCCCAATTCTAAAAAGGTTGGGATGCTGTGTATGACAAATACAAACAGAATGCAATCATTTGCAAATGCTTTTCTTCCTTTACTTAATTCAATGCAGTACAAAGACAAGATATTTAAAGTTCAAACTGCTAAACTTGTTTTTGTAAATATACACTCATTGTGAATTTGATGCCTGCAACACTTTACAGAAAAGTTGGGATTGGGGCAACAAAAGACTGGGGAATTTGCCAAACCACATTCTGCATGTTTTACAACAACATTGCATTCTGTTTTTGTTTACCTTTCACATAGTGTCCCTACTTTTTGGAATTGGGGATATAGTTGAAACATTTTTAAACAAGGTGTTAAATCAACTGTCCTGTAGGCCTGAGGCTGCAGTTTGTGGTGCTGCTGAACTGTATGGTTGACTAAATATAGGACTAAATATAGATTCAATTGGTTTTGTGTCATAGTTAGAGGGCATGGTGAGGGCAGAGTGGGCAGGGGGCGAAAACAGTCCTTTAGATATGAATAATTAAACTGACCATAATATCAGTACCAAACAATCAAGATTGTTTCTGTGAGATGTAGTTTGTTTTGACTGACTTTAAATCAAGTGTGTTTTATGATGTTAAAATTACTGTTTATTTAAATGGAGTGTGGTGGGTTTGATGATAGCGATTTTGGGGCTGTTTCTGGTCAAACAAAAAGGATCTGTCAGTGGCTAAAACAAGCACTTTTAGTGGACGTAAATTGACAGTGCAAATGTGCCCTGAGTGTTCACATTGCTGCCTGGCCACTGCTCTCACTCAATATTGGACCAGTTTAGAAATATGTTGCTCCAAAATATCACTTAGACACAAACACATGAGAAAATATGGTCCGGGTGAAAATAAATACCCTTTAACTCTGGATTTCCATGTTTATTTGATGTCCAGAAAGCCACACAGCAACTCTTCAGCATGGTAGTGAATGCTTTGTTTCCCCCTCGGTGTAAAAGCATGTGATGTTTTGTGGGCATTCCCATCAATACTAACTGTATCTATTAGAGACACTTCTCGTTATCACCTAACTCTGCACCACAAACTACAGCCTCCCAAATGATCAATAAAGTTGAATCACCACTCTCAAATTGTTTGGACCAAAACTGCACATCATTACCTTAATGAAGGTAGGATTTGTTGTAGGGCTGTTACAGTAGACTGCATTAGTATGCCATCTGGGTGTAGCAGCAGACTTGAGCTGCCTGCCTAAACTACTGTAGCTTGCAGGCTTCACTCCATTTTTAGTTTGATCTTGGACTAAGTCATGTTTTGGAGGGTATGAATCACTAATTAGTAATTTAATAGCCAGGGATCATGACATCAAAGGAATCATTTGTGCTATCTGTGTATGGTACCTTTGTTTTCGGCCCTTCTTGTGACATTTTGAAAGCTGGATGTGAAATGTTGCTGTGTGTATAGTCTCAGCTATGGTCATCCCTGCATTATGGATCACATCGAGACACAACACTGGTAGGAAACATATTTGGTTAGTGCTAAATCAGATGGTGTGATGAGACTTTTAATGTGTTTGTTTTGATGTGATTGATACTAACTCCTGCATTTCCTGTCAACAAGAAAATTAATGTTATCTGCCACAGCAGGCATTTTTTTCTCTGCACCTCTGACTCTTGCTGTGTTCATACTAATGCAGTCTTACTGATGCTGAGAGATTTTTTTTTTTCAAATATTCTAGCATCTCTACATCATACTGGTGTGGGGGAGTAGGGCTCGTAATGCCTGACCAACCTGCCACAGTAGTGACAAAGTGAACTAGCAGGTTTCATCGAGAAGATGAATACTGGTGCAAAACCTGTCAGAGTTCCCATCACTGTAGTTAAGTTATGGAAGCTGGAAACTGTAGCTTGAACCAAAAGGCTCCTGCTACAGTATCTCAACCAACTGCCATTTCGCACTCATAAGGGGTAGAAGGGAGTTTTGCTTAAAAACTATCTCTTCATGTAGACCAGGTGGGTCTGTGTACATTTTGATAGTTGTTTATTCATTAGAACTAAAATACAAAAAAATAGAAATATCATTTGTGTCTCTTTTTTCTTTTTCTGCCTAATGTATGAACACTGGGCACCATGCAGTAACACCCCAGAGCCCTAATTACTGGGCAGAAGGGGTGGGCGGATTGATGCTAAAACATCGATACTCTTGATACCACGTTTTCATTTTGAAGATCGATTTCAGTGTCAGTGGGATCAATACCAAAAAATGGATCCGTGTCCCTATTCTATGTCATACCTATTTGTATTTCATAAGTAAGACTGTCTGTGCAATCAATGTTCCATTGTTATAAACACATCTAGTACATGTACTCTTTGCTTCTACAGTGCTTTTGTGTTGTCTGCACTCAAACAACTTACTCCAGACCTAGCATCGTTTTCTTAGTTTCACTTTTACCTGAGGATGATGGTAAGCTCACCTCCCAGTCATCCAGTTTACTGCTGGGGACTGATGCGGACCCTCAACTGTAATATGGATAGAACCATGTGCGCATCTGCTTGACTGTAGCTGTCTGTGGACGTTCAATGTGGAAATAATTTCCCATCCTGACTAGTTTAATCAGACACATAATAGCAGTGATGGATTAATGAAAGAAGAAATACATCCAGACCTCTGACACAGAGACAGAGTTCACTGGCAGAGTCTGCTCAGCAAGGGTTAGACAAGAAACATCCAGGTATATAGTAGCTTTGTGAAATTAATATTTTAGTCAAAAATAGACATTCAGTATTAGTTAATGTTAAATTTTCAGACTGTTATTGGTCATTATTAGCTGCTACTTAAGTAGCAATTCTGGCCCTGTAATACTTGGTATCAGATAGAAACCAATTTTTGTGGTATCATCCACCCCTACTGCACAGCACTGCTGAGCACATATCTCGGAAGGTTTCCTACTTGCCTTCCTTGTCAGTGGTGTGGTCTTTAGTTTGGCATAGTCTACAGTCTGGCATGGCTGGTTCAGACACTGTGTCTGTTAGCATTTGGGTTACTAATGCTTATAAGGTATGCATTTGCACAGTTTATTCATATGCTGTAATTCATAGTGTGTCATTGGAGCTTTATCAGTCTCTGCTCCTTAGTGTTTTGCAGCTGGCAGCAGATCCTGGGTGATACTGTCTGTTTCAAACTCTTGTTAAACACAGCTTTGCTTCTGCTGAGGTAGGCTGGCTCATTCTCTTCTGTTAACTTCAGGTGGCATTTATTTGGCCTCGAGCTAAGTTTAACTCTTGGTCTCTGTTAATAGTGAGTAAGCCATGGTTTGGCATCTCTCCCCCTCCTACTGTCTGGAACACTGCACCTCTGCTCTGTGGCACAAATACACTAGGGCGGCATCCTAATAGCAGACCAGACTTAAGTCGACTAGAACGATTTAATTGGTAGCTTAGTTGCAGAAAACAACAACAAAAAATGTGAAACTCTTTTAAGGGCTTCACCTTATCAAAATAAATCAAAATCTATATGACTAGACCATGTGGGACTTTAATTTTGAAAGGACAGACACAGGAAGTGGCCACGCTCAGCAGTCAGACAGGAGTCACATTCATTCGCAGGGCTGTCAGCTGCGGTTATTACACAGGCTAGTTAATAACATGTCGGGCAGGAAATCCAAAGTGTGGGATCATTTTGAGAAGGTGAAGGATGAACCCAAGGTGATATGTAAACTCTGCAGGCAAACATTTGCCTATCATTTGCCAACATTAAACTAAGCTACATGCCCATTAGCCAATTAGCACAGTCATTACTGCTTTGCTGACATCTTAATTAATTGGCTGCTCGCTCAGTGTGTGACGTGCACTTGTAGATAAAATATAGGCCTATATTAATGAAGGTTCATTTGTAGGATTTTGCATTTATCTGTAATGTAGCACTGTGTTAACAATGTTACTGATACCATAGGAATTTTTAGCCCATTTTTGAGGGTGCTGAAGCACCCCTAAATTGAATCCCAGCACCCCTAAAATTTGAGAGATTTTTATTTATTTATTTTTTTCATTGTATGTCCTTTTTTAACAAGCTAGAAAAGTGTCAAAACCATACAGTACTTGGTTGAAATGTAATATTTTAACAACAAAAATAAAGTTAACAGCTAACAGTTAGCTAATCTACGATGTTATTATTGTTATTTACAAAACGTGCACACAGAAATAGTAACGTTTGTTCAGTCATTGTGTTTATAGACTTAACAAACATCAGATTAGTCTACACGGTGATATAGTGACGTGAAAAATGTGATATGTACCTAAACTCTGCTGGTTTTCTACCCAAAGTATTTGTAAACAACACGGCGATTCCCTGGGGGCACCGCTGGAAGTGAAGGGTGTGATCGATCGCCGAGGCCCCTGCACTTCCGTTAGTTGAAGAACTCTGGGCTGTGCCTCCAGAGGTAAAGCAAGAAATTTTATTTTATTTTATTTTTTTATTTTTTTTTACAGATGGATTTCCAGATTGCTGACTAGTTAACTGACTGGATGGCCATTAACATTATAACTCCTATTGTGACAAGAAGGAAAAAGGCAGAGACAAACATTGAAAAAGTCAATTACTGTTACTATGTTAATGTTACATGTTGTGCATTGCATTTCAAATAAAAGTCCAAAAAATAAGCCCAAGGTCCATTTTTGGTGTTTTTGGTACTCACTATAGGGGGCTGGTTTACTCCAGAAACATACATACTGTTTATGTGTGTGTTGAGGAGCTGCTGTATCAAAATGAGATGTCTTCCCCCAGAAATTAGGGTTACGATATGTTTCTTTTATGATTCCAATCCATTCCTCTTTTTCTGTGGCTCAGCATTTAAATAACCTTTATCAGATTTGATGGTTTAGTCACAGACTTTCCCAAAAAGTGTTTTTCTTTCACAAATGTGGGAATGAAATTGAGTTAAAATGTACAAAGCAGTGAAATTTATTTTGCCTGACCGGGCAGCTCTCTGGGTGCTCAGCACCCCTAAATCTCTGATCCTAGAATCGCCCCTGACTGATGCTATTCTTTCTCACACCTTGAACTCAAACGCTTGTGCTGCCCCGCCCAAAATATGTGCTATAATTAATAAATTAATTTTGTAAATATGCGAGTGTCTAGTCAACTGATGGCCTTAAATGACGACTATTGGTTGACTAGGAAAAGTCCTTGTCTGAGGCAGCCCTAGTTTACACAAGTTTACATTAGCCCACTTTTAACTCAAGTTTAACTTCCAGTTAGTAATTTTAGTGTTTCTGTGCACTTTGCAGGCACTTATGTGTCTGTCCCTCATAGAAGTTGCCTGATCTGTAGTCTCTCGGCCTACACTTCCAAGTGCCACTGCTGTTTTGTCTCTATTGGGCTTTTACCACTGTCACTTTTGGCTGTGCCGAGTATGGACCTTCTTCAGAGTAGGTACACAACCACGTCTCACCAACAGCAACCAACCCCTGACAAACCCCTTCTTTCCCCCAAACAAGCTGTGTGTTGCAACACTGAACTGACCTTTGTCTGCAGGAGACCAGAGAAGAGGGAAATGCATTTTTAAAAAGTCTCTGTGTGTTCAGCTGTCAGTAATTTGTAGCTTGTAACTGAATTTGAGCTTAGATCAGGCCCCAAAAATCCAGCCCGACCTATTATGAGGAGCCCGATCCGTCCGAGCCCGAGGATAGTGACGGGAAATTACGGCCTGACCTGGACCCGGGCTCAGGCAGAGAATAAAGGCTCTCAACTGAATCTCTGTGATTTGGATTTTTTATTTCTCTCCTCTGTCCTGCTTTTACTTTAGATATCTGCTTTATCTTACTGTTTCATGGTCGCTATCACCCGTATTAGAAGTTGTGTGAAGTTGCTGCTCGAAAATTCAATATTTTCTTGTTTTGCTGCCTCACAATAAAACCACTACACATTTCTTTTTTTTTTTTTTTTTTTTTTAAAGATTATTTTCTTGGGCTTTTTGCCTTTATTGACAGGAGAGAGAGTGAAATAGGGAGACAGAGAGAGAATGGGGACTGACATGCAGCAAAGGGCTGCGAGCCGGCTTTGAGCCCGCGGCCGCTGCAGCGAGGCAATGCCTCTGTACATGGGGCACCGGCACTATCCACTACACTACCGATGCCCCAAAACCACTACACATTTCAACATGTTCTGCCAGCCACATTTGTTGCGTTTCTTGCTGCAAGTTATATTCAGTGCTTCACAGTCCAAACAGCTGGTTTGTCTTTAATTGTTTCTTTTCTTTGTTTTATGGTAACAGAGCTGGTTTGGCAGAGAAATGGGTAACATTCCCTGCGTCCACTTAGGACAGTGTGAATGATGTTTCTCTGTAAGAGGATGAGCAGTGTGCACTTTGTTTCTTGCTTTTCTTTATTTTGCTGAGGTGGTGATATTGAGTATCTTTTTTTAAAAATGTATTTAAGGTTTGTTTATTTGTTTATTATTTATTTTATTTTTTTCCTCTCTTCTTGTGGTCTAGTGTTTGATATATTACTATTATTATTATTGATGGTAGTTTTTCCATGTTTTTACTGTTGGATTTTCCTCTCTTTTGTTTTCGTTCAGTCAAGAGTATTTGTGCATGTAAGTGTATGGTTGATGAGCAGTTTTATTCACATTGACCTTATTTTAACGAGCCTGTCATTTTAGGGAAAGGCAAAGGAAATAATTAAAAAATGAACCATAATGGTAGAATGAGCATGTGTTGATTGTGTGGCAATAAATAGTCATCATTCACCACAGTCAGACCTGCATATCTTGCTGTTCTGTCTCTGCTGTCAGATTCTTAGCAGCTCTGGCAAACATACATCAGAAGTGTCATGATGTAGGCTATTTGGTCTGAAGAATGATTTACAACTGTGCTATATACTTTGAGGAATTCACTGTACAAGATATTGTATGAGACTGAAACATGGAGAGCACAGCCACTCTTACAGTCTTTCAGTTCTAAGAAGATGTCTCACATCTTTCTGCTCTCTATACACTCCACTGTGTACAATAGACAACGTTCCCATAATGTCACACAAGTGAAAAGAATCTATAAAACTGGAACAATTTATTCAACGCAGCATAGGTCCTGTGACACTGAGAATATATATACAGCATAACATCATAAAACAGGAGAACGAGCTGGAAAAAGATATATAAAGTTCCCCACAGCCCCCTAATTCAAATGAAAAATATCCTCATGAACAAACTGAACCCAAAACCAAACACACTGTGTCCCTCAAAACACTGGCCACCACCCTCACCCCTGTTTTTCAAAGAGTCTTTCCAGTCAAGCTTTATCTCTGCATTTGGGGTGCTGTGGCGTGTTGGCTGTCCACTGGGCGTCACAAACTCAGCACCCGATAAGGCTGCAGTAGCATGGTGCCACCCAAGGGTTCTCCAACACATTTTGCATTTTCTGCATCTGCAAGAACAATTTTAGATAATTATTGTAATGGTAGTCCCAAGCTGTTTTCACCTGAGTTGTAGAACCTGTTAATGCTACAGTTAGTAATATTAAGGTTTTCCTATCTGCTCTGATAAGGGAATATTAACAGGAAATGTGAGATCCTTGTTTTTCAAAGATGCAGACATGTAATTTCAGCTATGTTTACTTACTATGATCATTTTAATATGTTATAATAATAATAATAATAATAATAATAATAATAACAATAACAATGATAACATCTGTCTAAGCCATCAGGTATTTTCCTTTTTTTTTAAATCTCAATTGGTCTAAACCACTTGTTCCACATTGTAGGATAGTCACTTACATATTGTGTATTTGCTGGTTGCAGCTTCCTCAAAGCCACATCACACTTACATCATGTAGATGTCATTGTTTTATGGCTGCAGTATTACATTGTATGGAAAATATCTGTGTGCTTAAAACACATTTCCCTGTAATTATGCAGTACCTATATATTATCTTCTGAAACCCTTGAATCTGCACTGTAAGCTAAAATCCATTTTTGTGGCTTTGAGCAGAGCTTGGCAGTGCAGTGTGTGCTTGTAATGATGAACCCATTAATGGGTCTGGCCAGTGTGAAAAGAGTCATGCAATGACTTCATTTTAAAACTGCCGAATTGAGTTTGTTTGTACAGAATTAATATGTGCGTTACTAACCTCTGCATATAAGGCACTGAAATGTTGACCTCACAGCGGACACCTGGTTGTTAGTCAGGGCCACTGTGCTGACCTTGTTGGCATGGGCATACTGGCTGAGATCCCACAGGGCGTGCATAATTGCTGGCAGCTTTTCCACTGCCAACACCAGCTCCTCAACCTTTCCAACTGTTCCATCATCTATGTCACTGGAGGAGGATTTACAAAAGGTGAGTTTGGACATTACAAAATGCAAGCAAGTCATAAATATGCAGCTGAACAGCGATACTGTATATTGACTACAGTGTTTCATACATCTGTGGTTGTCATGACCTATTTAACATAACTTTACATATTTCAGTAAGGACTTCACAAGCATCACATTTTAGTTCATCACACTCACCCCTTCTCCACATGACTCAATTATTGTTTATGACTATGACTTTAGAGGTATCTGTGGATTTGCTTGTGATGTCACGTAGTAAGGTTGTGTTCCCAGGTGAACACTGTTTGGTCTGAAAGAATACTTGACATATACTCTTAAAAAGTGTACTTAAATAGATGTAATTATGTTAAATGTACTTATTGTAAGTGTATTGTAAATTGTAGGTCAGCAAACTTTTAAAGTATACCAGACTGCAAGTAGTTCTAGTGCTAATTTTAGTGTACTAATGGAAAGTATACTTACGTATTATCAAGTCCTTTGTAATTCCCTATTAGGATGCATTTTTAACATGCACATTTGATAATACGACTAATTTACTGGTGGGCCATGTGAATTAATCATCTGGGCTGTGACTGAAATCACTCATTGTTCACAATACAGTCCACTATATGGTGACCTTGCCATTTTGGAGTGCTGTCTGAATGTACAGTGGGAATTATTATTCCCTATATAGCAGTGTTAATTTTGACAGCTATTGGAAAAAAAGGTTGCTGAATTTTTTTTTTTTTTTTACATAGTTTTAGCCAACAAAATTAACACTGCCATAGTGGACTCAAAGTATAATGCATCATTAAAAGCAATGTACAACCAGTGGTTACTAACCAAGCACTATATCCCATCATGCACTGTGCTAACCGAATGGACAGACTGTATGGGACAGACATAGATAATATGCATTCAACGTGAAGATTAAAAGAAAAGGAGTATTAAATAATCTACTACCAATTTCATGGCCTCCTGATCATAGTGACAGTGACACTGTGATCTATGAATGTTTTTCCCTCTTATTTTTTCTTCTTTTCTCATAATATTCAAGGCCTCGTTGTAAAAACAGCTCTATTATTAAGGTTCCACATTGCTGCAGATGGCTGCACTAGTTAGTTAGATACAAACTGTTACAGTGTAAGTATGTTCACTGAACATTGTTAAATGGCCTTATAAATAACTAGAAATCTCACCATTGTGTTGGATGTATTTAATTTACTATTGTCCTGCATTAGAATTAAACATATTTTGTCACTTTAACTGGTCTCTAAATTATATTTGTGGTGCTGAAAACATGGTAACAGCAGTTTGGGGTGGGGGGGGGGGGGGGGGGTTTATATTCCAGTATATTAAGCTATAAATGTACCAAATTTGGTGCTTTTATAGCAAAATGAACATTTTTTTAGCTATGCCGCCCAATTTATTAGTTTGTTAGCAGAATTATACAAAAACTGCCTGACCAATTTTCACAAAATTTAGTGATCCAACTCAGGGGGCGTGTCCATGGGCCGCCCACACGTGGTCGCCCATTCACTTCCATTCACTTTTTGGATGAGGATTACATGAAAACTGTCCAACCGATATGCACAAAACTTGGTGTAGGCATGTAGCATGGTCCAACTTAGAAGCCATTACATTTTGGAGTGGATCCAATTAACGGGACTGGCCTATGGGCAGGTTGGATTCAATTGCCTGCTCTGCCCCAATATCCAGATTTGTTCTAAATATATTTGTCAATCTGCCAAATTTGGTGATTTTATCACAAAAATGAACAACTTTATAGCTATGCTGCCCCACTATTATAAACAAAGGACAAAGAGCACTGAGGGAAAATAATTTCTGCCAGGGGCTTCGTTGTCACCTTGGTCAGTGGTTCTCACATTTTCATGTCATTGACCTGCAGATACACATACAGTGGGGCTATACACCTAAATAATATTTTGCCTCAGGGATCCATGGAAAAAGTTTTGTTGATTCAGTATTGTGTCTACATGGAGAAATAACAGGGGGAGACTGGCATCTAGGACTGCAGTAGTCAGCTGTTCTTATAGTTTTTCCATTTTGGGTTAACCCTATACTTTTTCTGTAAACTCCCTGGAGACCCCTTAAAGATTCCTGGGAGTCCTCAGACCCCATTTTGATGACCACTGACTAGATTGAGCATGAAGGTAACATGCTGTGAAAGTAGTACTCTCCAATAACAATATCTAAAATCCAGTGACTTAAAATGATCATTTAACAAATCCTCAAATTTGCCCAAAGAGACTAAAGTGCATTCAACTTGATAGTTCCTTAAAACTTATTCCAGACTCTAGGTGCACAATAATTAAAAGCAATTTTTCCAAGTTTGGATTTAACTAAGTAGATGTGTGACCAGCACTGTGTCTGCATTTGTTGATGATGACAGCTCCACTGATTTCCAACCACCCACAGATGAGATGGATTTTGGTTACTTAACACAATTTATAACTAAAAAAATATCAATGCCTTCTGTCATCAGTATTATGCGGAAAACTGACAGCATTTGAAATTATCCTAATTTTAGCTGGGTAGGGTCGGCCTATATGACAGATGAGGTAACTATGGTGTCCTGACTTTAAAACTTGCCTGAGAGTCAACTCAGATTTCTCAAATCTCCTTCACCTTTCACCATGAGTTAGTTTTGATGGTGTGCTGCGGTACGCCATATTTGAAACAAGGCCTGCAACAGATGCCAGTTGATAGTGTCATGCAGTTTTTACATTTTCACAATTACCTTCTATGCTCTGGTGCTTTACTTAAGTAATGGACCTGCACTTGTATAACGATTTTCAAGATTTTAATCAACTCTAAGCCCATTCACACACTGGTGGCCGGGACCGAGTAATTAAGGGTTTAGTATCTTGCCTAAGGACATGCAGACTGGAGGACCCAGGGACTGAACCGCGATCCTCCAATCAGTGGACAACCTGCTCTATCCCTTGAGCCGCATCCCTTAAGTAAGGTTTTAAAGGAAGTACAGCAGTGCCTTTCACCTCCAGGTTCGCCTGATCAGTTTTGGAGTACTGAGTCTGGTCCCCAGCTTCTTTTTCCTTCAGAGGGTAACTAATGGTGTCTGGAGAGGGAAGGTGGGCTGGTTCCCACTCAGCTTATATAAGCTTATATAAATAGAGCAACATGTTGCTTCAACACATTTACCCTCCTCACACTGTGCTTTGTGAGCTTTTCTACTCATAGTTCTACCCCTTACATCAACAGGTTAATGGATTGATGCCTCATTTAACAGTATCATACTTGGTTGCAAGATACATGTCTTGGATGCATTGGGATGCATCATCAGTGATGTTCCTGAGGTCATCGGGGGTTTCAGGTATTTCAACATCAGACCCCCTTACCCAGGTTACCCAGCCAGGGATGATAAAGTCCCGGCTTGCATCCTAGCAGCAACAAGCCACAGGCTTTTCCTCATTATTCAAAGCCATGTGGCTTTTTGTGGTTTCAGGGATGGAATGTATGGCACCCCACTTTGCTGCTGTGGTGATTCCAAGCCCAGCAAGAGTTTTGCAGACTGCCAGAAACCTTGAGCAACCCACTTGACTTACAGTGAGCTCACCAGCCTTGGCTTTTGCACTGTCCAACCACCACCTGGTATTTAGCAAGGTTCTTGACTTAAGCCTCCTCCCTGTGTTCTTCCCAGAGCACCATCAGTTCCCACATGAACATCTGTTTTGTGAAATCTGAGAAGATGATCAGTGATGATCAGATGAGTGTTGTTGTGTGATCAGGGAACTTTAGTTTTTTTTTAAGATTCACTCTCAGCTGCCAGACTGGGGATGCGGAAAGACACTGGCTTGTTTTTGATAGTTAATGGGGCTTCTCTCCTGCGGTGGTGTTTCTAGGACTGAATGGCTGTTGTGACTGCCGCTGCAACTGCCTTGGGGACCTGGTCATGATGCCAGTGGTAGAAGCTGTTGGCCAAGGCTTTGGGGCAGCTGCTGAGGAAGGGTCAACTGGACTCTCTCCTGCCACACAAAGGGCAGGAAGGTGTTTCACTCTTTCTTTGTGAGAAATAAATTGCCAGGCTTGCTTGAGTGTCATAAACGACTTGGACCAAGAATCTGATGTGGTGTAGAGCTGAAGGGTGTTGGTGGAGCCGAACAGAGCAGCACTGCTTAAGCTCCTTAGTACACCTTTAAGCGATAAATTTAGCCTGAGACTCTTCACCACCTCCATTAATAAAAGAGTCAAGGTCGGAGGAGTTATCAAAACTCATGTTTAAGTTTGACATTTGATTAAAAGAGTCTAGGTTGGTGGGGTTATCAAATTTAATGTTTGGGCCTGACATTTAATTTGTACGGGTACAGTCAGATATGCCTGAAATCTCTGACAGAGGTTCTTTTGCTTTTTTTGCTGCTGACCCTCTGGGCCATCCATTCTAGCACCAGCCTTTGCAAAAAACACTACAGGTTGTGCATTTGTTTATAGGGTAAGCCCTGGTTGGTAGTGGTGGCAACTCAAATCTCCTCTCTGCAGAATGAATATAATTGGTATCATAGTTGTGTTGAGTGACTACTTGTCTGCTTAATTAAATAATACAATTTTTGAAAAGATTGTTAATATTCTGTGATTTTTAATATATTAAAGGCTGTATTGTTTTAAAAACTGGGCACAGTGTGTGACCCTGACCTGGGGAACACACTGGTTATTGTAGTTGCTACTGGCTTGTAAACATTAATTGTTGTTACTGTAATTTGTGTTAATGTACTTGAAGCACACTTTGGCACAAGAATTTCCTTTGGGATAAATAAAGTTCTTTCATATTGAATTGAACTGAACTGAACTGACTTGAATTTAAAAACCAGCCCAAACACTGTCCAGCTGCCAAAGCCCATTTTACACCACAGAATGCAACCCAAAACTGCCCAGTTGGGTAAAAACCTGCTCAATCTGGCAACACTGTTGGTGACACTGCACTGTACAAGAGTGAAGTTAATGAATATTTTTATAGTATCTGTTTTTCAGTGTTGCACTTTGTAAATGGTTCCTGCACACTTGTCTCACAGCCAGCTGCACACAGAGACCAATATTATTTGTCCAACTCGAAAGGTGGCTTGTTTTGATGAAAATAAGTTTGTTACTCGTATAAGTTACTACGGTTGGTAAGAGATGCTGTTTGTGTTCTGATAATGTTTCGCTTATGAGTTATTGATCCAGGAAATTCAAATCAGTGAATATCTTTCCAACCTTACCTTACTCCAACACAGTTCTCTGCAGTACTGTTGTCTTTTTTTTCTGCCCTGTGTGCACACAAATCTTAATACTGCATCACTGCAGCATTTCTGTTAGATGCAAACTATATAATCGAAACAATGGGACATTTTTTCCCTGATGGCTTTGAGTTCATACTGATGCCTCTCCCGGGCCATTTGAGTCCCATCTGATCCCTCACACTGACAAGGCATATAACCATACAATTAATCACCAGGCTGCGGGGATTCTACCACATTAAGTTCACCCTCAGAGTCCATGAAAAACACATTAACTGTGAAAAATCATAAAATGAGGTGATAGTGCTCAAATGATCTCTCAAGCAAGGGTGACATTAAGACTTTTATTTTTCGTTGTATGCCTTCAATCATTACATTAGATTTTTTTTTGTCTCTACGAGATGAGAAAAAATGTCATTTGTAAAATTAATTTGAAAATGCTTTAAAATTTTAGTTTTAGTAATTAAAAAGGAGACCAGAGGCTGCGGTCTTATGACTTAACCTCAGATTCAGGAGGAATAATGTGTTTTTGTTTTGTTTTTTTCTTGGAAGAAACAGTGGACCGGCTTTAACCTAGAAACAAATAATTAAGCAGTCATGGGCTAATACACAAGTTGGTAACAGGGAATCTCTTCATTTGTTCTGTCAAAGATGGTGCTAGAGTAAGGGCAGAGGTGGGAGTAGGTCACACATGTGCAAGTCATAAGGAAGTCTCAAGTCACTGTGGTGAAAATCAAGCAAGTCGAGTCAAGTTCTCCCTATAAATCAGGCAAGTCGAGTCAAGTCATTGGTCAGGTCAAGCAAGTCACAAGTCATGTCAAACTCATAAAGATACTAAACATAAACTGCACCCAGTGGTGGAATGTAACTAAACACATTTACTCAGGTACTGTAAGTACAAATTTGATTCTTTCCTACCCATGCCACCGCCTACCTCTACTACAATATATTTATCTGACAGCTTTAGATCCTACTTAGTTTACAAATATTGTATGTAATGTATGTATTTTGCAACTTGAAACATATGAAAATGTAAAGATACAGCTTTAGTCAATTATTAAAATAAATTCCCCACTATTTTGATAATCACTTGACAGTTGTTTTTAAAACCCTATGGGCCCGAACGACGCATACTGCGTCCAAATTCACACCTATTCTTCTCTATGGATTTTCGCGACCGTTCGTCATAGCGAGAAGCCATGCATATCACGTGAAACAGCGTAACTGTAGCTTTCCGACAAAACCAAGCACTTGTCAGTAGTCCAATGTTTTCACAGCGAAAAAAAAACGATAAATTTACACTAAAATTATGTATAACAAAGCTTTCAAACAGCTTTGCACACACATTACTCGTGAATGCAGGGTCGCACAGAAATGCCACGCGTATCACACGAAAGCGCAGGACCAGAACTTCCCGATGATACCACACACATCATTGTGCTGTCATCCCATCACGCTATAAATCCAGATTAATTGTCTACAAAATAAAAACTTGACGAATTTCTTTACAATCCATTATACAGATCTTGTTATCAGTCACTTCATATAGTGAGGAATATCGTATCTTTCCACGTTCAGGTAGGAGCAGCACGGAGCGCAGAGAAGTAAGTCAAGATCATGTTGACAAGAAAACGTCCAGAATTTTTTTTTACTGTAAACAAAGTGACAAATAGTATCTTGGAGGACATCATTGCACTGGGTTGACTATTTTTCTATGGTCTTAGATGTAAATATTGCATGTTTCTTTCAGATAAAACACATTTTTGACTTGTGAATGAGTCAATGGAATTTCTTGCAATAATGAAAAAATACTGGCAATCATGTCCGCCTGGTACAAACCACATGTTTTGGACAACAGTGAAGTGACAGAAAGTCCCACCATCTTCATATATGGCACAATATGTCAACTTCCAACTTGCTATGGTGAGATACATGTCAAAATGTAAGAATTTAGTAACACAGATTGTTTTTTTCATTGATATAAAAATTAATATAAAATACAGGCACATAGAAGGACATGGAATGAGGGCAAGTCTGTTTAGCCCAGATTGTCCTGAAAAAAAAACAAGATATAGCATGTGTATGTAGCCTTTATAATGACTGTGATATGAGCTTAAAAGTAAAGGCAGTAAAAATACCTCAAAAAAGGCCTAGGGCCCATAGGGTATTTCATGGCTCCAGCTCCAGAAATGTGAGGATTTTTTTTTATTGCTGCTTTTGTTATTTATTATCCAATAGTTTTTATGTTGAGGTTTGAAGTGTCGGTTGGACAAAACAAACATTAGGAAGGTGTCACTTGGGTCACTCTAGGCAAGTGTGATGCTATCTAAATATCACGAGGTGGGTCCTCCGCTGCTGCGATATATGCGTCATCATATTTTAAAAACAAAACATAAGTTCTCAATATCTAGAGAAATACAAATATTGAATTAAGAAAGTCAAGTCCTTTCAAGTCACCTGTCTCAAGTCAAAGTCAAGTCTCAAGTCATGAATACCAAGTCACAGTCAAGTTGAATCTTTCATGAGTGATAGTCAAGGTTGTTTAACTTTGGCAGGCTGTTCTTACAAACTGTTGTTATGTTTTTGCCCCAATTCGTACCTATCCCATGTATTTTTAAGGATACAATCACGTGACCAGTGCGCTGTCAGGAGAAAACTAGGAGGCAGTCCTGAGTGTTTTTTAAAGGGTGAAGGTTGGGGTGGTGGATGAGTCACAAAAACCCAGACTTTCCCCTGGGATTTTTCCTTGGAGTTGCATGTTCAGAACCATTTGAACTTTGAATAATTTTGAAAGGGCAGTTTTTGACAGATTTTTGAAGGGGTCTGTATGAGGTACATTTCTATAGTTGCTGTACTACTGTAAGATGCAGTCTGTTCCCTGTTTTGCAAAAACAGACGGTCTGTTTCTGTGCACAACAACTCATCGGCACGGATACACGGATATCCACATTAGGCTGCACAAGCAATTGGCTTGTAGCTCAGGATCAACAATGCGGCAAAGAACATGAAACAAAGCTTATGTTAAACATCTCAGAGAGAGAAAAGACAGGGAATCTATAAACAGGGAAGTTAAAGAATCAGTGAGTTAAACAAACCACTGAGGCTTATAGTGGCTACTCATCAATCCAATTGCGATTTACACACAAGGACACTTAGTAAATGCTCACTGCATCTTCCTGTTTTTGCAAGAGCACATACGTTGGCATAGCTGTGGCGACAGACACTGGGTTTAAGGTCGGGAAGATGTCTGGGGGAAAGTAGTGAAGTGGCTGAGCTGTGGAGTGAGGTGAGTAGTCTGCAAGACTGTATCTATACCGTTCTTGCAGCACAAGCATAGACAACTGAGAGCGATGGCCTCTGACACAACACTGAATATGACTGCACTGTGCGTGTTCTTTTTGACTCAAGCTTCTACAGCCCTTAAATGGGGTGGGGGGGTAGAAGCAAGAAAGGACTTGGGGTAGAAGCAACTGGACCTTATTCCAATAGTTCATCAGATATTTCCTTGCCCAGTACCCCCTTCCCAGGGGGATTTAATGTTGTTTGAAAGCAGGAACTTTTTACAGTGAGGCAAAAGTTCCAAACTCAGCAATTTTAATAATCCCCACAAACCTGAACTGTATATCGAGTGACCCAGGGTGGTGTCTCAACCCCTAAGCTATAAACCCTGGACTGTAATGTGTCATTAAAAGTCAACAGATTCAAATAACCCAGTACAGTAAAAAGTAAAACTTGTCTATAGTTGTTGCCTGGATGATGGTTAAAGTTCTTATATTACATGGTGCCATTTTAGGGCTTTTCAGTCCGGGTGCCAAAAGCATCACTGTATTCAGACCTACGGGAAGAGTCATAAACATTTACAGGTCATTAACCCATCACAGAATGCTGTAGAATAACAGAAACATTGCAAGCCATTATCATACACCACCAGCCACAGCTCACAGCATGGAATATCTCTGCTGCAACGGGGGAAAGGCCAGGAAAATCTCCATTAATACCTACAGAGGCTTGAAATCAGTGGACAAAGGTTATGGAAAAGGGGTGGTGTCTTTTGCAGGCTTCATGCCAGTTATATTATACTGGCCTGAAAAATGACAGTGGCCCTGAGGGAGTTCCCCAAAGAATCCAAGCAGCAAGTAAGGGATTCTGCTGGGAACACTAAATCCCCAGAGGCATGGTAAACATAGAAGATCATTAGCATTCATGAGTCAGATAATAACTGCAAATGATTTCATAAGACAGCAAAGACTGAGGAATGAGGAGAAGACCAGGAGGTGGTCCGGGTGTTGCAGGGAGCTGCAGCAATAACAATTAATTCTTTAAATGCTGGAAATAACAACACATTAAACACAACACCACGGACAATGAGCCCTTCTTTAGTGAAAGATTTTAAAGACAAATGTCACAACTGCAAGTGACACCATAAAACACTTTAATGAAACCAAATTAATAGATTTACTGCATGCTGAAGTTTACTACAGTTGTTCTCATGCACTGTTTGTAGGTATCCCTAGGAAAAGTGATGCACCACAATTCATACAATACCTTCCTATTCTCATTCCCAAATCGTCACATACTGCTGCTTCGTCAATCATTTTCGGTGTAAGTTACCAACACAGAGGGGTACCTTTCGCAGCAGTAATATACACACTGGGCGGCAGCAGTTGTTGATATAGTGGACCACATCAGACTTGTCAAGTACCACCACTTTGTCAGTGGACATCTGCATGAGATACCCACGCACAAAGGAACCTTTATGGCATTATAACATGAACCGGCCAGCGCCGGTTTGTAGGGATGTCCCGATCCAGCTTTTTCACTTCCGATCTGATCCCGATATTACAGCCTTGAGTTTTGGCCGATACTGATACCAATCCGATCCAAGCGCGTATTATACATATTAACTTATTTTGTTGTCAGTCATGTTAGAAAAGGTTTGATCAAGCGATATTACTCTAACAAGAACAACTACTTAATCAGATTAGTTAGAATGATCCACAACAGTTGGTATGAGAAACTGACCTGTTTATTGTTAACAGGGTTAAATAAACAAACTTTAAACTTGAACATTAACATTAAATAAAAAATATAGCTGGTTTGCTTTGGCTGCTTTGGCCCCTTAATAAACAGAAAATAAATCAACACAAGAAATCTTTAAAATGTCTAACACTGAAATTAAAATAGCAGCAAGACTCCACACACTTGTGCTTTGGCCCCCTAATAAATAAAAAATAGATTAACACCACAAGACATTGTTGGCATTTAACAAACAATGTAGCCTTTCCTTTTCAGTTATTTTAGTAGTCAGTGCCAGCCTGGTGCTGCTGTTTCCTGCGTGTCTGCATGCTGGCCTGTTGGATTGATAGTTAGTGCTGGAGCAGATCACTGGAATGGACTGCTTGAATTGCGGAACGCTGGGCTAGACGGAAAACCTGGATTGGACCTGGATCGCATTTTTCCATGCAGTCCGATCCGATGCCGATGCACGTTTTTTGCTAATATCGGCGGTCGATATTTGGATCGGGACATCCCTACCGGTTTGTAATGTCACCAACAACTACACAGTATAAGGATCTACAAAGTAAAAGTTGGGTGAAGCAAACACCAGACTTTTACCCAGGAGCCCGCTGTTTATGTCCTGTGTAAAACCAAAAGTCAGTGAAGTAATTTTAATAACGAATTGGTGTGCTAGTATGTGTAGCATGCTACTGTAGTGATGTATGTCACGTGATGTATGTCACATGACAGTACATGTAGTTATCTTAAGTTAAGCCATGACATTTTTTTCCTAAAGCTAACCATGGACTTTCATTACCTAAACCCTCCTTACCTTAAGGAAATAAATGCAAAAACTAGGTGTTTTACGTACTTTGTGTGTTTATTTTGAAACTGGAAGTGCACTTTATAAAAGACACAATGCATGGTAACGAGTAAATTGACAACCCGTTCCAGAGCATCTAAAACTGACGTAGAAGGGTACCCAGTACGTCATATTTTGATGTTTATGTCCATTGACAAAGCGGAAGTTGGGATGAGAATGCGCTGATATGACTCACGTAAATCCTGAGCCGGTAATTCGTATAAAACCCACAAAACTGCGAAGGCTGCAACTATGGGAACAATGTGCTGGTGTGAGTATAGAAGGAAGTATTATAAATATCGAAAGTCTGCGCAGGGAGGTCGGTTGGGGTGGTGGATGTGTCATGACATTCCCCCAGGAGACCAGTTTTCAGAACTCTGTGAAACAAAGTGAACTTTGAATTACTTTAGGTTACATTGCTACCATATTTCTTTTCATAAACCCAACCAAAGTAACGTTACTTGCCTAAACCTTAAAACACCCAACCTAAACCTTACTAAAGTAACTTATTTGCCTAAACCTAACCTACTTATAATGCATACATTAAGTCTGTTACGGTAACCTATTTATCTTACATACATTAAGTACGTAACGTTATTCGTAGGGCACTTATTTGGTAGATATCATGCGAACTGTTGTGCTTTTTCATAAGATATAAGAAACACTGTATTATAATTCATTGCATTAAGTTAATTTAAGCAAACTATATGCAAGAGTAAATTGTTGCTTGTAAGCGCTGCTGAAATTAAAATCTTTTTTGATAATACTACAGTTGCAATTACTGCAAAATGTTAGATACTAAATTATACAAATCAGCATCAGCCTACCAGTCTACTTCTTTTAAATATCTTATTGTTAAAAAATCCTGTGAAAAGACTAAAACCATCAGTTTTAGTCTCTCAGTACCTTATGACCTCCGTCTGTGGTGCTCAGCCCCAAGCCCACTATTAAAAACATAAATCCTTAAAAATAGTTTAAAAAAAAGTTTAATTCTTATAAAGCCGCAGTGTTTGTAGTTTTCAGCAAATATCATTCAAACACTTATTGGAGACTTTTTTTCAGCAGCAGATTAACTCACATATGGTGCACTAGTGAGTATTTCCAGCAGCAGGACAGTGCACTTGGGATTAATTTAAAATAATCTACAGTGTATGTGTTCATGAAACAAATCACCCAGTGCAATGGTGTGACTCATTGATGTGATTTTATTATTTTTACAACAACAACAGTGCTCTATAGCACAGAGGAACAAGATAAATCAGCTGTAGTATCAGGAGGTGGAACTGTATCGTAAATGTACAGTATACAGTATGAATCATGTCTACAGCTCTATGTTATGGTCTTATTGCAGGTGTAAGATATTTCATAGGGACCAGACTGTGAACTGAGGATGAAGTCACATTAAGAGGAAGCTCCAACTGTGTAGCTTCATGAGAGAGATGGATTGTCTGTCTATATCAGAGTGTGTCATAAAAAAAAATGCAAAATACTCTCACATGCCACTTTATTAGGGACACCTGTTTAACTGCTTGTTAATGCAAATGGCTATTCAGCTAATCATGTGGCAGCAACTCAATGCATTAGGCATGTAGACATGATCAAGACAACCTGCTGAAGTTCAGAGCATCAGAATGGGGAAGAAAGGTGATTTACAGTAAATGACTTTGAGCAGGACATGGTTGTTGGTGCCAGACGGGCTGGTCTGAGTATTTCAGGAACTACTGATCTACTGGGATTATCACACACAACCATCTCTAGGGTTGTGAGATGGTTGTGAGGATGGTCTGAAAAGAGAAAATATCCAGTGAGTGGCAGTTCTCTGCGTGAAAATACTTTGTTGATCTCAGAGGTCAGAGGAGAATGGCCAGACTGGTTCAAGATGATAGAAAGGCAACTGTAACTCAGATAACTGCTCATTACAATCAAAATATGCAGAAGACCATTTCTGAATGAACAATATGTTGAACCTAGAGGCGGATGGGCTCCAGCAGCAGAAGACCACCCCGGGTGCCACTCCTGTCAGCTAAGAAAAGGAAACTCTGGCTACAATTCCCTCAGTCTCACCAAAATAATTGGAAAAACACTGCTATTTCTGTTGCAACATTCAGATGGTAGGGTCAGAATTTGGTGTAAACAACATGAAAGCATGGATTTATCCAGCCTTGAATCAATGGTTCAGGCTGCTGGTGGTGGTGTAATGGTGTGGGGGATATTTTCTTGGCACACTTTGGGCCCCTTAGTACCAACTGAGCATAATTTAAACACCACAGCCTACCTGAGTATTGTTGCTGACCGTGTCCATCCCTTTATGACCACAGTGTACCCATCTTCTGATGGCTATTTCTATGGTTATTTATTTTCACTGATTAATCAGAAATGGGTCACAGGTATAGATAGAACCCACCAATCAGTCAGGGTCTGAACCATGGTCCGCCATTAGGTGACACCCACTCTTATGTGACAACAGAGGTGGAATTAAGTCATACATGTGTAGTACGTTTGCAACACACCACAAAATCACCACGACACCACAGCTCTCTTTGGATCTCTTTTACTAAATGAGTCTGTAATGACACAACATGTG
The DNA here is from genome assembly GCF_011397635.1 of Epinephelus fuscoguttatus. NCBI lineage: Eukaryota > Metazoa > Chordata > Actinopteri > Perciformes > Serranidae > Epinephelus > Epinephelus fuscoguttatus. Next base: position 43,918,245 of record NC_064752.1, read on the forward strand.
ACAGGGACTGCATCAGTTCACATCCTTCTCTCCTCTCAGAATACTGTAAGGATGCATAAAATAACTAAGTAGAACAAATGACAAAAATAAATATGCCCTGTCTTACATGTCTAATTCATCACAGAGTAAGCACATTGACCTTGTGTGCATTCACACACACACACACACACACACACACACACACATACTCAACATTAGACAAGCAAAAATACACTTTACATTCATTTTATACAAATCCCAGAGAAAAACTACATTTCTCTTAATGCCTTGCGTTGCCAAGCGCAACTTGATGCGGGCAGCGGCACTTCAAAGGAACACAGTTGAAATCAATGCAACGCTAACTTCTGAGGTAACGTCAAAACACTTTACAGTACAGACTTGTACTTTGTGCATTACAACTGTCTTACATAGCTCTTCGAAATATTATTACAATGCTGTGTTTTAACCACTAGGACAACGTTTAGAAGCTAATTTGCTCAGTCAACATACCTGTCTCTCTCAGCTCCAAATGCAGCCTGAGAGAACTAATGCGCATGTACCACAGCGCGGCAGGGGGTGTTCACTGACCAAAATACTCAACATGTTCTCATGAAAATAAAGGTACATGAAATATTACTCCTTTGTTAATACTGGAAACAGTCTCACAACAAGCTTATTCACCTAACATAATCATTGAGTGTTAAATAAAATTATAAAAGTCTGATAAATCTGTATACCCCTCCTCTCACTGTCAGCAATTTGAACGTACCAACTCACTTATTGAACAGGGGCTTAAAGTTATCTGGAATATCAAAACACACTAGGCTCATTCGAGATGAACTGCGTCTCACCTGGAAAGTAGACGAGAGCAGGCAGCCACAGCAGGGGACGGTGACAAAAAGCTGTGGTGAAGTCGGACAGTTTCCCGACAGTTTCCAGCAGCCTTCAGTCCATACAGGAAGTTACAGACACACTTACATCCTGTCTGGAATGATGTCAATTCATTAAAAAAGTGGTCAGACCCATATATCAGTTTGTTTTCACCATCAGTCACACAACATGTTTTCTGTTCACAGAATAAACCTTCAGATCAGACAAATACAATCTTAATCTCTAAAATTCTACAAAAATGAGTAGTTTATCTAAAACGTCATATTGTTGTGTCCACATCTAAACCAATCAGCTGTTAGATCAGGTGAGAGCCAGGCAGTGCAGTTGGTGGAGAGCAACTGCAGCGCCTGGCTCTAAAAACTGCAGCCGCCTCGCTCTCGCGGCTTTATCGCTGTCCACTTTTGTATTACGTCAGAGCAAGTCGGGATGAAGTCGGACACAAAACTAGCCGGTGATCGAATCTGCGCAGGACTGGCTCATCTCGAACAAACCTAATATTACACGTGCAAGTCTAGGGTGACCATATTTTGATTTCCAAAAAAGAGGACACTCGTCCCGGCCACGAGATAGCCTACTTAAATGATACTCGCAGTTTACTCAAAGATGCCTTATAATTTTAATATATTTAAAGTTTATATGTATGGATAGAAAATTCAGATATATTACAAAATAATATCTCTCAAAGACAGAAATTTAGATAGGCTTCTCAGAGGTTACTCAACTTGCTTTTATTATGCCTAAAATAATAATCGTTTTACAAGTTTCAATTGTACAAAAATAAATATAAATGTAAAATAAATGTAAAATATCTGGAATGAAATAATGATAGAAATAATGTCTCTTCTGTATTAGAAAAATCAACTTGTAAAATAATAGCTATCTTTTCAAGTCTTACTGGAAAAATAATTAAATAAATAATATGAAATAATGTTCTAAATAATCCAACTTTGAGCTCCCTGGCACCTTTATTAGACACAGAATCATATGTGCCAGCTTTGCACACGGTGCACTCAGCCTCCCATATGTCCCGATCGGGTTGGGACGGTAAGTTGGTAAATTTTTTCTGCAGTTCATCTGTGAAGCTGCACTTGTGCTTCGGCATCTTGGAAGCTTAGAATAATGCTGCGCCGTGGGTGTCTGCTGCTTCCTCGTTGTGAGTGTTGGAGATCCGCCGATAAGGCAGCTTCTCGGGAATTACGCACACACACACACACACACACACACACACACACACACACACACAAGGAAAACCGGACATTATTACTAGCGCAAGATGGCAGCTGCCATGGACAGGACGTGAAAAGTGGACATGTCTGGGCGAAAGAGGACGTTTGGGCAGCCTATGCAAGTCTCAAGTCTTAACCTTAAAGTCTTAAGTCCCAAGTCACTGTAGTGAGAATCAAGCAAGTCAAGTCCTTACTGTAAGTCAAGCAAGACAAATCAAGTCACAAATCAAGTCATACTTACAAAGTCATAAAGATAAAATAACCTAAGCTGTGCCCAATGGTGGAATGTGCCTGAATACGCAGATACTGTGAATACAAATCTGAGTATTTTCTTCTCATTCCACTTTGTACTCTACTGCATTTTAGAAGACAATATTGTACTTTAAATCCACTACACTTTTCAGCAGCTTCAATTGCTAGTTACTTTATAGAAGGCACACAAATCATATGAAACTCATCCAAGTATAGCTGGAAGTATTAGTTGATTAATGAATTGACAGAAAATTAATAGGGTGCTGCTTCCACATGATGATGAGGAACCTTGGGGAGGCTTCCTTCTGGAAGACCGCCAGAGTCACAGCAAAAAACAAAAAAAATAAATGGTTGGTAGTTTTGGAAATTGTCTGCTGGATTGACGACTGGTCAGATTGTACTGTAATGCCTACTGAACACAGGTTTGATCCCAACAGCAGGACTTGAAGACCAGACAGATAAAGATACAAAGTGGAATCAGGAAATCAAGCAGGCAAACAAGTAAAGGCAAATATTACCAGGCTGGCAGCAGGTAAAAAGGCAGGAGTCCAAAAGCAAGGCAGTAGGTCACATAGGCAGGTAACAGGGCTAGAACACGATCTGACAGGGAACAAGTGAAAATGTTTTGGTATCTGCATGGCAGGTGAGGAAGGGGGAACAGGTGTAAAGGTGGGAGGGGATGTCAGGTAACCAGGATTGGCAAGAAAGTCTAAGGGCATCCATAGTAGTGTATGGTTGGAGGATGGCAGATCTGGTAAGTGAGAGGAAAATGCATGGCCTGAGGAAAGTGAGAAGGGACTGGAAACAAGTAACTGGAGAATGATAACACACCCCAGTGATGAAACTTCTGTGACCATGTACTGGGGCAGAATTATCATCAATTATCAGTGTAGGAGCCCAGTTGTGTCCTGTATTCCTGGCACAGTCCGGACACACTTGAAGATTGACAACAGTAATGGAGAAATTGCTGGTCATGCCTTGTCGTCATGGGAACAGTAACCAAGAATAAATGCTACATGTCTGTGATACACTCAGTTCATTAACAAGGACCTGAGATAGCACCCAGTGAGTGGGCTGACATGGTTACGCACGGCAAGCAGCAATGTGCCTGACCTTTCTCCCCTTCTCCAACTCACACGAGATGGGAAGACAACAAGCCATCCCATCCCAGATGGGCTGCTTTTGAAAAATAAACACCTCTCTGAGAAGCATAGTAAAGCATTCCCATGCCCCCAGTGGGATATGGCAGAGAAAACAAAGATGAGAGGCCAACAAAAAAATGAGCATTAGATGTTACCCTTCCTTTATTCACCTCACCTGAGTTTGGAAGACAGGAGCAACCCATCCCTTGATGGGATGTCTTCTGTCAACATATGACATGCATCTGCTTGTGTATCAGTGTAGCAATGTGTTGTGCTCAGGTTGTTCTTTAATGGTGAAATGAGGCATGTTGGGAGGAAGTGAGAGATAAAGGCTTGGGAAGACCGCAAGCATCCGGCAGTCTCACTCATTTACACCACAGCAGTCTTGAGAAAAGAGACAGTCCCATCCCAGCTAGGGTGCCTCTAATCAACATGTACCTATTGCGACTAAAAGACACCCTGTGCTTCGTGTTGTACAGTAAACCATACTTCTTTAAATAGACTCTGAATGTAGACCAAGCTAGCAAGGGAAGTGGTGTTGCTAGCTAGTGCTAAACCAGATAGCAAGTCACGATGTAGCAAGACCTTGGTAGCTAGTGACACTGCCTCAGCAATGGCGAGGTGCCACTTAACTTCCTTTTTGTACGGAACCGTAGACTGTATATAAAGATGGATGACACTACTCCACTTACCCCCACTGTACAATATTTAAGCCATATGTGATCCACACAAAATGTAGTCACATTTTTGAAAGTATATTTATCTTATTGTGATGGAAAACTGACTCTGTTTTGGGTTTAGTATTCTGGTTGTACATTTTGAATTTCTGGGACCACTCATGGCTCGTCATTCTGCTGAAAGCGACCTGTCTCACAACAACACCTCTGCCATATAATGTCTTAGTTTGGTTAGTTAGTTTGGTATATAAGTGCAGTGAATCTCATTATGTTTAATTGTTGTGATGTTAAGTTAACTCTGATGCGCTTTTAAACGGCTGTATATGAGTGAAGTCCATGATCTAGCCCACAGTAGTGTTGGTTGCTAACATGTAGCCTCGCAGCCTGCCGAGAGCGATCTGTCTCACAACACCTGCCATACCCTTTGTCCTGTTTAACACAACAATAATGTCTGGCGCTCGACCTGCCATCCAGGACCTGTAACAGAAAAATATCCCAATTATGGCAGCTGCCATCTTGCACTAGTGATATCATTTGAAGCTAGAGTCAGCGCAGTAGGGATTTCCCATCCATACATCTGTCCGACCAATTGCAAGCAGCACAATTAATAGCGAGTATATTAGCACAGACAGCTGTCAATCAGGACATCAAACCGCCCCTTTTTGCTTAACCTATCAGAAAAATGAACACCTGAACAAACATCAGGTTAAAAAGAACTTCCTAAAATGACGGCAATCATCTTAAAAAAAATTATTTGACATGTGCCTTGAGTTTTTACTTTTGCCCATGTTCCATCCACTAACCTGGAGGGGGCAGGTTTTTTTTTTTTAATCTCTACTGCAGCCAGCCACCAGGGAGCAATCGAGATGTTTTGGCTTCATATGGTCCATCTTTATATACAGTCTATGTACAGTACCATAGCTAGCCACCACTTTGTCTCTTTCCAGCACCGGGCAGTGTGGAGGGAATGAGCAGGCTGAAACAGGTGACAAAAAAATTCAACAGGACCCTGTTTGGTGATGCCGCCACCGACGCCGATGCTATAAAAGCATTTTTAAGGATCCATGCTACTGCTACTTCTACTAATAATAATATTTCTGTATGTGAAATAATGTCATACCAATGCAGTCTTTAATGTAATGTCCTTATTCTTTACTTATATGCAATCACAAGATTTAGCTCAGTATTCATGATTCAAATGAGTAAGTTAAGGTTCTGCCAGCATCACATCATCCCAGTGATCAGCTGACAATGCAAGAGGAGAAAATTATTGTGCTGACGTGACAGGCTTCAGCTCATCTTGTAGAACAGATTTTTATTTGAATAAAACATGAGTGGAAAGGAATACTTTACTTAAAGCAGAAAATGCTGTACATTGGAGAAGCAGCAGTAAAAGTACTAATTGCAGCAGATTAAAACATTGGTGGTTATCACTTGGACAGAGATCACATTCAAATGAGCTACAATATTTATTTGGAATAAATTTTGGATACAGAGAAAAGTTTTGACAGTCACATTAAAATCTGTAGAGAGACAGCTAATAGTGGATGGTGGCTGGAGTGGATTAGCATTAAAAACATTTACTCCTGAAAAAAACTATGAATATTTTCCATGGCCGTTTTTACCACCAGGGTATCCAGGGTCTATACCCAGTGGACCCTGCCTGTGCAAGTAGAAAATTCAGATTAGTCAGATATGTCCTGTTTCAAATTGGTACAGCCAAATATGACAGCCTGGTAGCACAGAACATGCACGCCACATGCATTTTCATTAGCAACGGCTAGAACCATCCATCTTATGGCATTACACTGATTTATACAGATCCGTTAACTCTTGAAAGGCAAGTCTCACTCAGCCTGTGATAGTGCTCTGAAGAAGGTCTATGACCAAATGCATCAGCAATTATAGCTTTAGAAATTATGAAGCTTACAGACATTGACTACTTTGATGGGAGGCCACCATTTAAATACTGTAAGTTGCATAATATCTTCCTTGGCTCTGGAGGAGCTTTTTTAGGCCTAAGTCTGAGACAGTGATGTCATAACGGCTATCTTGGCTTGTGCTTGGAGACTACAGATTTATATTGGCAACAACTTTAACAGTTCTTGATATCATGAAGTTTTAACAACCAAACATAATTAATTTATGAGTTGAGGTGGCCAAATGTGTGATTCTTTGTCTACCTCTAACACTAGAAATTTATGACAGAAAGCTTGAATGGATGCATGGAGTTTGAAATTAGTAGGAACAGTCAAATGAAAGATATCAAATTGCATGTGAAATGAATGCTGTGTCATTGTATTGTGATTAGGGTTGGGAATCTCTCTGTGATAGACGATTCGATACGTATCTAGATACACGGGTTACGATACCATTCAACACAACGATTCAATACAGTGTAGGAACTATACGATTCGATACGATTCTATGGTTAACATTTGTTGATGTAGACATTAATCATATATTATAAAATAAAGAAGCCAATTCTATAAAAGTGACATTCTTACAGTATTTTCAAATTTGTTAAAGACCACATCCCCAAGCATTGTTGCTGTATGGCACTGGCAAAAATAAAATAAAAAGACAAACAACAACAAGATCACATGTCAAATGTATTTATTTTTAGATATGGACCAAAAAAAGACTGAATGAACATCATTTTGTTGGATGGGATCAATATAAAAATGAGAAGAAGTTTCAAACTTTAAGTGAAGTGAACTTTAAGTAAAATTGAAGTGCTTTAAACCTACTTGTTGTGTTGTTTTTATGGTATTGTCTGTGTTTCTGTATGTATCTTATATGGACTTGAGTCTGGAATAAAGTTTATCATAACGCTGTACAATATAAACATAAAGCAGAATAAAATAATAACATGCAATGTAGGGGCAGAATCTGACATCTCCTGTTATTAGTTGATATCATGGACTGTGATGACTAGCAGCTTATCACTGACAGCATGTCAGACTATTTCTCTGTGTTTGCTACACTCTGTGTTTGTCATTTATAAACAGATAAATCACTTTTCTATAATACATCAATGATATTTCAATGGAATAAATTACTTATTGACTTATTCATACTTCAAAAACAGCATCAATAAGTGATTAACATAGGGGGGATCAAAATAAAATAAATAAATAAAATCAAAATCAACCAGCCACCCTCCTCCCCTGACAAGTAAAGAACAGTCCCTAAAGTGCGGTGAGGTTTGTGGAAATGTGAACTGCTCGTTTCTCCTCTGACACGTCACATACCTGAGTGCTGCCAGGGCTCGCCTGGTATTTCTGGGCAGTCATGACACCGACAAAGACTTCTTGGACCTGGAGCCGGGCTTCTCGGTCGTTATCATGTGCCGCTGTATTTGACAGGAATACGTATTTCTGTCTGTGTCTGTGACCCCTGTTCAACCCACAACCAGCAGGATTCGCCTTTAGTTTCTGCTACAGCTTGGCTGCTCCCTGGTTTATCCAGCCAGCATTAGCTTCTGTTCCTCATCTCCACCGGTCAAGCTGGCGCTGATGTTTACATCCATTATCGTTGTCAGTAATGCCTGCTACGGAGAATGCCGCCAGCTCTCGCGTTGTTTTAGAGATGCAAACTGTTAAAGCCAGTCAACCGATTGCTAGTCTCACGATACCCGAATCCATGACTCTACAATCGATTCATCTAAGGATTCATGGCTGATTCGTATCGATTGAGGAGGCTGCTACGTAACCGTATCTCTCATTTGTCAAACCGGATATCCGGTCGTATCGGTTAATCGTTCCCAACCCTAATTGTGATATAAACTAAGGACAAAAACCTCGAGTATCTCACCCTTTGCTGTATCTATTTTGACCATTGTCTTTTCAATCTGTATCTTTCTGTTCTTCAGCCTTTATGGAAATTCACTTATAAAACACCAGAGTTAACAAGTCTCATATTCAGTTTGTTCTGTTCTATCCAATCAGGTGTCATATTCAATTTCGTTTAAAATGTTTGTGAGTAACTGATTGTCATTTTGTCGGTGAAGTATTCCTTTAAATAAATCCACAGTGTGTTAACTTAGATTTATTAAAAATATATTGACATGAGAAATAAACAAATGATGCTTTTCTGTCCAGGGCTGCATTTTATTTTGCTTTGATGTTTAGAATTCCACGATTCCATTCATTATTTATTTATTTATTTTTTTTTACTTTTAGTGTTCCTTATTGACATGAACATTACTATTCACTATTGACATGATAAACAAATAAATAAATACATTTATTACAATGCAATACTGACATGTTAAACCTAAGAAATAAATGAATGAACACACATAAATAATTACATAAATAAATAAATGATGCTCTACCGTCCAGGGCATGCACTGTTTTTTCCCTGCTATACTGTGATAATGTCATTGTGCTACTGACTGAGACTGTATTGACTCGTGGATATGATGATGTGAAGATGATTTGCCATCCAGGGGATGTGCCATGATGATGAAACAATTTCTTTGGTTGCCACAGTTTTCCACATCCCTGCTAGATTTTTTTTAGTTGTTTTTTAGATTTATTTTATTGATAAGGACAATGTACATTAATCAACATTTCTGTAAATGTGCCAGTATTAGTCAGCTGTTGGCAAAACTTTTTGAAACCAAAAAAAGGTTGCTGCTGTTGCAGTAGTTTACAACCGGAAGATGAAGAGAGTGAGTGGTATTCCAAAGGCAAAGTCCTTATGTGTGGCAGCAACCACAGATAAAGAATTTTTGGGAGAGGATCGTGAATGAGGATTTTTAAAAAAAATTTTTATCAAAACTTTATTGGTGAACGAGGAATTCACTTGAACAGGGTGACGTACATTTGTGAAAAGTGTTTCCATGACACTTTTGCAATATACTTCTATATCAACACGTCTGAAAAGCTCATGAGAGTGTAAAAACTTTTTCTCGATATTTGAGAGTTTTTTCGAAATGTAGGTGTTTCCATTACCAGTTTTTTTATTTATTTATTTTATTTATTTATTATTTAGGTTTTGCGCATTTCTAGGGTTAATGAAAACGCACTTATTGTCAAGCCGGTGTCAGTAGCAATTATTAAAGTGGTTTTAAAAAGTCTTTATGAAAACTGTAGTCAGTGACTAGATCTATAGACTTAATGTTAGAATCAGTTTATATCACACACTATGTAATTTTTGTCTGCAGACTGTCAACTGACCCAGACTGGAACAGACCAAATCATATTCATTGTTGATGTAATGTGCGTCCCTGCCTTAAGAGAGACATTGTCCTTTATTTGATCACAGACTCTTTAAGAATTTTTTTTTTTCTGAATGTCTGCATGGTGAACGGAGAATCCACAAAATGAAGTTTTATAACTAAGTTAGGAACAAAGACCACGCCTCAATCTCATCCATTTCCGCACTAAAAGTATTTAAGCACACCTTATCTGTTTCCTTCCCCTTTGACTTTGTTTGTACATCCCTCCCCCCAAAAAAACCCTTTTCTTTGTTTTTCTTTTTGCTCTCCCTTTTCTCTCTGTCTCTCCACAGAAAACAGGAATCACCAGGGGGCTCTATCCATAGTAGAGCAGGTGACTCCCCTACTCTATCTCAACTTCCCTGGTTCTGTTACACCCTCCTCCCTTCAGCAGATACCAGACCGTCATCAGATTACACCCTTCACTTGTCTGCGACCCTTTCTTCCCTGTCGCTACATCCCCTCATTCCTCATCCTTCCATCCCAAGACCCTCATCCCGCAGCCCTCATCCCAAATGCCTCGACTCTCATCCATTCATCCCACATCCCTCAATCCTCTTTCCTACTTCCCTCGTCCCTCATCCCCATCATCCATTATATATAATAAACTAATTGCAATCTATAGCTCTATTGGCGTGGTCTTTGTTAATGAAAGGTGAACATTCTATGTGAGTTGAACTAATCAGGGTCTGTATTTAACAACAACAAAACTGTGTGTAGCCATCGTGATGTCACCCAGTGGTTTGTGCAATTCACCATGCATGTTGAAATAAGCTATAGAGGCCAAAACCATGTTTGTACCAGGCTGTAAACATGTTCATTTCTGCTGTAAAGTTGGGCATTTTTATATTATGGCTGTCTGTGGGGACTGACTCACTTCTGGAGTTGGCCTCAAGTGGCCATTCAAGAAACTGCTGTGTTTGGTTGCTGCTTAGTTCAAACATGTGCACTACCCAGGCACACTACTCCATTGATAGTTTTGCTGTTGTTAAACGTGGACCTTGATTACTTCAATTCATTAAGGATGTTTGCTTTTTTTTTTTTTTTTTTTTTTTGGATTCTCCGTTCATTGAGGAGGCATGTGGTGGTAACACACAGTGAGTAATTGATGAACAAATGTTCAAGCTGTGGTTGAGGTATTCCTTAAAAGAAATAGGAGCATATACATTTATCTCTCTCACAGATCAGTATGTTGGACTTTGTTCAGATGGGGGTTTCACATGTTGTAATGAAAGAAAAGCCTGCATTAAAAATAATTTTAAGTGTGCACAAGTGTACACAAACGGGGACTGGTACAAGGTTGGGGACCTTTGACATTAAACACACAGAGGCCCTCAGAGTAATTGGTCACTTTGTAGGTTTTCTTACCATATTTGCTGTGGTAAAAATAACCATGAACCTCTCCAGCTGACCCCTTGCCATGACATTTCCCTTGTGCACATGGAGCGCACTGCTGTGCGCTCCACTACCCTCTCAAGAAAATATTCACACCCAGGGACAGAAAAAGAATTCTCCCAGGAATAAGTCACCATTAGTATCTGTCAGCAGAGACGCTGTGTGTGACTTTGGAATACATTAACATCATGAGAGGGGAGCCTTACTCACCGCCTGTTACCAACCACACTCGCTCATCCATGGGAATCTGGTATTAGCACTGTGCTAACAGGCAGGGGACAGCTTCACAATGAGTGCACAGCTCTCAGAAGTATTTCCTCCTTTTTTCCCCCAAAGAAAAACATATCAGTAAAGATGACTCTAAAGGAGGTTATTGTCAGACGGTTGCAATATTTAATTGTGAGGTGGCACACCACCAAAATGATATATCATCAAAAACATTCTTTATTTAATGCAAGCAACTTTTTGTGCTTGTTTTCCTTAAATTCTGCATTAAAGTGTATATTTCATTCATAGAGTTTTGTATTTCTTTTAAAGGCAGATTTCTTGACCTAAACTATCAACTTTTCTTCAGAATTCTCCCCATTATGAGGCAATCTTTACTGTAATCTGAAAGTCAATAGAAGGCCAATATCGACAGCCCTCAAACAGCAGGGATTTGGAAAGAACCTCTCTGTGATGTTTTAGCCCACTTGAACTCAAACTGAAAGCCTTGCCCTGGCAGGGTTCTGAAACATGTTGCTGAAATAAGTGCATTGGTCCTGCCCCACCTATGAGCCTTAATGTGGAGTTTTGGATCTAGTCTATAGGCTCTGCTACAGAAGTCTGGACTGATTTTTTTTTTTTTTTTTAAATTTTATATACTTTATTAATCCCCCTGATGGGAAATTCAATTTTTTCACTCTTTTGTCATTAACACACAGGTTTCGGGCCTGTGTGTTAATGACAAAAGAGTGAAAAAAAAGACACACACAGTGGAGAGATGTCAGAATGAGGGGGCTGCCATGGTCAGGCGCCCCGAGTGGTTGGGGGGTTTGGTGCCATCGGCAGTGCCCAGGAGGTGAACTGGAACCTCTCCGGCCACCAGTCCATGCTCTGTATTTGGTCTATATTCTGGGGACTTGAACAGGCGACCCTCCAGTTCCCAACCCAGGTCCCTATGGACTGAGCTACTGCCGCTAGTTGGACCTGTCTGGAAGTGTTGAGACCTGGGCCATTTGGACCTGGAATAAGGGTTAAACTGTAGTAAAGTTGGAACTGGCAAAACAGTATTGAATTTTGGATCAACTGTAACTGGTTGAAAGCTTTGTTGTGCAGATGCAACCCCAATGGACTAATTGGACTAGGTTCAGCTGGTCTAGCACTCTTCACCTGGATTGATAGTCTAAGTTGGACCTGGACAGCCTTGCTGTGAAAGTTTAGCCTAGATGAACCCAGGCTAAAAGCCTTGCCAGTTGAACTTGAGCTATTGTCCATGCTGCAGATAAGAGAGGTCGGACCTGAGCTAACAGTTGAGCAAGTGACTGGTCCAACTGGACCTGGTTTGAGACTATTGCTGTCGAGATGGTTTATTTCAAGTTTTGACTGGTGAGCATAAAGGCCTAGATGCATACATTGGCATAATTTTCAGTCGTCATCTTTAATCCCATCTCTGCAATCCATGCATTACTTTTGTCTCTTGCTGCTTGCTCATGACACAGTCCAAAGTGGAGATGTGAGGGATGAAATGGCGCCCCCTGTCAGCAGCTGGCATTCACTTGGAAAGTAGTGCTGCAAAGTTCAAGGTCAGATCTCAAAAGCACAGTACACTAGGTGCTCTGAAGACCCAGCGCACTGTTTTCTGAAACTTCACTGAAATACTTGATTGGAAATACAGAAACCTCAGTTAGCTGAGCCATTATTTATGTAAACCAATCATTCAGGATGTAAACTTGTGTGCAGTGAGTCTTGATTTACTCTGTGAAGCAGCAAACATGACATACTATCTGCCAACCTGGATTTTTCTAACAGGAATTTCTTTTGCTCATCAGATTTTATATTTACCTTTTCACATACCTTATAAAGGAGCTCTAACACAGTTTTTAAAGTCACATGTATATTCATTACTATGTAATGAAAATTACAACAGGAAATATACTTATTCAAACTCACCAATATATTGACTACAAGCAGAAAATAATATTCCACTGAGTGAGACATCTAAAAGTGCTACATCTATGCCATGTCTAAATGTAACAGGTGGTGAGAGCAGATTGATATGCTCATGTAAAACTGATGAGATGTCTCTTTTGACCCAATACCCTAGCAAATGCTGCTGCTCACAACTGCTCATTACCTGAAACAGGTACAAACATTCTTCAGGCTTTTGTATCCTGTAATGCAAGGGTCTTCAGTGTTTCTCAGGCCAAGCAGCCCTCAGCTGAGAAACTGACAGAGCAGGAACCCCCTACTACATATGTAAAAATTGATTTGCAAAATGATAGGTTTTTCAGTTGTTCAGCTCAGGATATTGTCAACCTCAACAGCGAGCCTCTCCTCATCCATTCTTCATCACACATGAGACACAGCAACAGCCACAGAGTTCTCTTTATGCACCCAAGGTGAGGAGAGGAGTCGAGTGTCGAGCTGCCATAAGAGCAGAGAAAAAGAGCTTCTGTGGGAGCTGGTATGTACAACTGGAATGTGGGTGGGGGAAAATGCATTTAATTCTGGGGGCGGCGAGGCTGGAAATAGGACTTTGGCGAAAAGTGCTGTGGTATAGTGTTGTTAATTAAATGTTTTTGTTTGTTTGCTTTAATAAAAAGTCTGATTTATCTTTGCTTGGTATTATGTTGGATTAATGAGTATTTTCAGTCATATTTTAAGTTTTGAAATTTTGCAGGGTTTTGCTTCAGGGCCCTGGTGAGTTTTGATTTTCCTTTACAACAGGGCTTCTCAAAGTCTGGACCAAGGACTGTATTCAGACGGAATGACAAGTCAATCCACACCAAGCTGGTTATGAATACAATACATAACCAGCTTGGTGTGGATTGTATTCATAACCAGCTTATGAATACAATCCACACCAAGCTGGTTATGAATACAATGCATTATAAAGTGTAACATTGTAAATGAATTTTCTATTGGTCAATAAATTGTTTGTGAGGTTGACTTTACAGTGCAGCTGGATCATTCACAGCGATCCTGTCGAAAATAGTTTAAAACCTGTTAAACCCGAAAGTCCTCCAACTGGGGGACTTTGAGAGCGACTTTGCAAATGCAGTGTGAAACAATGCACTGATCACAAAGAATATAGTGATGTTGCACATCAAATTAAACAGCAGAGCCTGGGCTACAAGGCTGTAAAAACCCTTTTTACATGCCCCAAACACAGCTCAAACAACAACTAAATAAACAACAACAAATCGAACTCCATACAGCACCGATATCCCGAGCCACTCGGTATAATATGGGCTCTAACTCGACCACATGTTATTCAAAACACACACCATTCATCTCAAATGAAAGCTGAGACTCCATTGTTTCCACACATATGCGCCAAAGCACTCTACACCAAAGCATCAGAGAGATAGAGGCCAAAGAACAACAACAGAAATCTTTTCGCCGATATATAGTTGTAATATCTCTCTTACCTTGTTGTTTTTGCCGTGAAAAGTTCATTCTGCTGTTAAATCATGCTTCATTCCCATTGACTGACGTGTTGTCCATCATTCCAATGAATCCGGGCGGACGGCCGGAGGTTCCGGGGATAAGCATAACAATGACCACTCACAGCAGCCGACATCTCTCCCACAATGCATTCTGCTGACTCTGATTGGCTTACAGTGCTGTCAATCTCATTTTGGTGGGTATAGCGTCATTCTATTGGCTCTAACGAATCAAACGAGGTGTCAATCACTCAAATCGACCACGCCGTCACAGAGATACAGGCCTCCAAATCTCAGAATAGAAACTCAGTTTCAAATAGAGTAGGTGTGTATTGGTCAGTTTGGAGTGGGAAATAGATGAAAAAAATGAAACGGACAGTTGTATGTGCATATCCTAAATATCAGTGGGGATTTACAGAAACAAAAAATGAAAGATATAGGATTGTACATGACAAAAATCACATGCAAACATGGTGCAATTTTGGAAAGCTTGCTTGAATTTTCTGTACTAAAACCTCTCTAATATTGTTCTTCTTCACTTTATCAGAATCAACCTTTGCAGAGCTAATGTTCACATATTGTACTATGATGTGATAGAGGTTTAGAGCTGCAGCTGCATCATTCCAAAGGCATACTCATCCTGAAAATGCTTTTTTTTTTTTTTTAGGCGAACCTCAAAATGTTTCATTTGTGCTGTGTGCCATCTTCATTTACTCTTCACATATAACACATATACTGATATTTACACATCTTAACAAATCTCACAAGTGTTCCCTTTACCATGACAACAAAAGTATTCAAATAGACTTTGTGGTTGCAGAGATATATTCATTTCATTATGGGTATGCAATTTTCGAGCAGAGGCCTATAAAATAGGCATAGGTTTGAAAAGGTTTTAAATGCACCTTATATCCCTGTCATTAATATTGTTGTCATGGTGATGTTAACTGCTGGAGATTGTTGCGTGTTGCTGCTGAGTTCACCAGTTATGTTAAACTGGAGATCACAGATACAGAATGTGTCTCATTTTCTCTGGTACACAGTTTTTACAATTACTATTATCAATCAGTGTAGTTGTAAAAAATATGTCTGAGTCAGAATGACCTGGTAAACATGATGGAGTTATGTGCCATTCACAGTAACTGCTGTATTTTGAAGATGCTACTTTAGTGTTAGCATGTGCTAACATTTTCACAACTTTTGCTTTAGAGTACATCAACAGGACTGTCTCAGTGAGCAAAGCGAGGGCAGACGTTTGTTTTACTGGTCACCAAACACACCAAGCCATTTGACTGTCTTGAACCTAATAAGTTAAGTTAGTAAAGTTAAAAGACAACTTCGGTATTTTTCAACCTGGGCTCTATTTCCCCATGTGTTTTCAATTCAATTCAATTCAATTCAATTTTATTTATAAAGCCCAATATCACAAATCACAATTTGCCTCACAGGGCTTTACAGCATACGACATCCCTCTGTCCTTAGGACCCTCACAGCGGATAAGGAAAAACTCCCCCAAAAAAACCCCTTTAACGGGGAAAAAAAATGGTAGAAACCTCAGGAAGAGCAACTGAGGAGGGATCCCTCTTCCAGGACGGACAGACGTGCAATAGATGTCATACAGAACAGATCAGCATAACAAATTAACAGTAATCCACATGACTCAATGAGACAGAGTAAGAGAGAGAGAGAGAGAGAGAGAGAGAGAGATGCAGGTAATGACAGTAGCTTACAACAACATTATTGAAAGTAATAATATTATAGTTATAGTTCTGGCTACTGCGGTACAATATGTTGAAAGTATGTATTAATATCTGGCAGTATACAAGTGTGACAATAGTCATATGTGTATAATAACAGTAGAAGTATGACTAATGACTAATGATGGCAGCAGCAGCAGCAGCATCTGGCAGGACCATGGCAGCAGCACAACCACACACGTCACGCTGTCCAGGCACCGCTGCGATATGAGTTAATCTGAGAGACAGTGGAGCACAAAGGCTCCGGAGAAGAAGCCGAGTTAGTGACATCCAGAATGGCTGAGTTAGCAAGATGTGGTAATAGAATACGAGAGAGAGAGAGAGAGAGAGAGAGAGAGAAGGAGAGAAGGCGCCCGGTGTATTATAGGGTGTCCTCCGACAGACTAGGCCTAAGTCAGCCTAACTAGGGGCTGGTACAGGGCAAGCCTGAGCCAGCCCTAACTATAAGCTTTATCAAAGAGGAAAGTCTTAAGTCTAGTCTTAAATGTGAAGACGGTGTCTGCCTCCCGGACCGTAACAGGAAGATGATTCCACAGGAGAGGAGCCTGATAGCTAAAGGCTCTGGCTCCTGATCTACTTTTGGAGACTTTAGGGACCACGAGTAACCCTGCGTTCTCAGAGCGCAGTGTTCTGGTGGGATAATATGGCACTATGAGCTCTCTAAGATATGATTGAGCTTGACCATTTAGAGCTTTATAAGTTAACAGTAGGATTTTAAATTCAATTCTGGATTTTACAGGGAGCCAGTGCAGAGAAGCTAAAACAGGAGAAATATGATCTGCGTTTCTTAGTTCCTGTTAGTACACATGCTGCTGCATTCTGAATTAGCTGGAGAGTTTTTAAGGACTTACTAGAGCTACCTGATAATAGAGAGTTACAGTAATCCAGCCTTGAGGTAACAAAAGCGTGGACCAATTTTTCTGCATCTTTTCGGGTCAGGATAGGCCTAATTTTCGCAATATTACGCAGATGAAAAAAAAAAGTCCGTGAGGTTTGTTTTAAATGAGAATTAAAAGACAAATTTTGATCAAATATTACTCCGAGGTTTCTTACGGTAGTGCTAGAAGCCAGAGCAATGCCATCTAGAGAAACTATGTCATCAGATAAAGAATCTCTGAGTTGTTTGGGGCCAAGAACAATAACTTCAGTTTTGTCTGAATTTAACATCAGGAAATTGGTGCTCATCCAAGTTTTTATGTCTATAAGCCAGTTATGGAGTTTAGTTAATTGATTACTGTCTTCTGGCTTCATCGATAAATACAACTGAGTATCATCCGCATAACAATGGAAATTTATAGAGTGATTTCTAATGATGTTACCTAAAGGAAGCATATATAGAGTAAATAGGATTGGTCCGAGCACAGAACCTTGCGGAACTCCAAAACAAACTTTGGTACGTAAGGACGATTCATTATGAACGTGAACAAACTGAAAATGATCAGATAAATAAGATTTAAACCAGCTCAGTACAGAACCTTTTAGGCCAATTAAGTGATCCAGTCTCTGCAGTAGAATTTGATGGTCAATTGTGTCAAACGCCGCACTAAGATCTAATAAAACAAGTACAGAGACAAGTCCTTTGTCTGAAGCAATCAGAAGGTCATTTGTAATTTTAACTAGTGCTGTCTCAGTGCTATGATGCACTCTAAATCCTGACTGAAATTCCTCAAATAAATTATTATCCTGGAGAAAATCACACAGCTGGTCTGCGACTACTTTCTCAAGGATCTTTGACATAAAAGGAAGATTAGATATTGGTCTATAGTTGGCTAACACCTCTGGATCCAGGGTGGGCTTTTTTAGTAGAGGTTTAATTACAGCTACCTTAAAAGACTGTGGTACATAGCCTGTTAATAAGGATATATTGATCATATCTAATATATGAGTGTTAACTAAAGGAAAGACCTCCTTAAGTAGCCTAGTTGGGATGGGGTCTAAGAGACACGTTGATGATTTAGATGAAGAAATCAATGCGGTCAATTCTTGAAGAGAAATTGGGGACAAGCAATCTAAATATATATTAGGTTTTACAGTTGTGTTTGAGGTTAGATAGGTACTATCTGAGGACAGGAGGTCATGAATTTTGCCTCTAATAGTTAGAATTTTGTCATTAAAAAAGCTCATAAAATCATTACTGCTAAGGGCTAAAGGAATACAAGGCTCAATAGAGCTTTGACTCTCAGTCAGCCTGGCTACAGTGCTGAAAAGAAACCTGGGGTTGTTCTTATTGTCTTCTATTAATGCTGAGTAATAGTTTGCTCTGGCATTGCGGAGGCCCCTCTTATAAGTTTTGAGACTGTCTGTCCAGATTAAACGAGATTCTTCCAGTTTGGTTAATCACCGATTCCTTTAAAATTTTCGCGATATTTGTTTTAACTTACGGGTTTGAGAGTTATACCAAGGAGCGAACTTTCTTTGCTTTTTTTAACTTCTTTTTAAGAGGAGCTACAGAGTCAAGTGTTGTTCGCAGCGAGCCTACGGCGCTATCGACAAAATGATCAAAGTCGGTACAGGAAACCTCTGTTACTGAGGGACTTGGTATTGAATTTAATGACGGAGTAATCTTTTCCTTAAATTTTGACAGCACTATCTGATAAACATCTAGTATAGTAACTGTTGCTGAGTGGCGTGTAATCGAGTAAAAGAAATCAAAAGTAATCAGATAATGATCCGATAGCGAGGATTCTGTGGAAAGACTTTTAGATTATCAATTTCAATTCCATACGTCAGAACTAGATCGAGGGTATGGTTAAAACAGTGAGTGGGTTCATGTACACCCTGACTGAAGCCAATGGAGTCTAATAATGAGATAAACACGGTAGCCAGGGAGTCATTATCAACGTCAACATGAATGTTAAAATCGCCTACAATAATAACTTTATCTGATTTAAGAACTAAACTGGATAAAAACTCTGAGAATTCAGATACAAATTCAGAATACGGGCCAGGAGCACGGTACACTATAACAAATAAAAGTGGCTGCGAGGTTTTCCAGGTCGGATGTAAAAGACTAAGAACGAGGCTTTCAAATGAATTATAATCTAGTTTAGGTTTAGGACTGATTAACAGGCTAGAGTTAAAAATGGCTGCAACTCCCCCTCCTCGGCCGCTGCCTCGAGGAATGTGGGTATTATTATGACTGGGAGGAGTGGACTCATTTAGACTGACATATTCATCTTGACACAGCCAGGTTTCAGTGAGACTGGGTAAATCAATATGATTATCTGATATTAATTTGTTCACTAACACTGCTTTAGACGATAGAGACCTGATATTTAACGGTCCGCATTTAATTCTCCTGTTTTGTCTTTCTGTCACAGAAGAGGTTTTAATTTTTATGAGGTTGTTATGCACAACTCCTCTTTGTTTAATTTTAGATTTAAATAATTTAGGTGGTTTGTATAAAACTATGAAAACTATGGCTGGGTAACTGAACTAGAAGCTCAGAGAGGCGTATAGGACTGCGACTCTGAGTCCTGGTCTCAACTCTGGGTTGTCAGGGATTTAAATTACTAATAAAGTTTGCCAGGTTCCTAGAAATGAGAGCAGCTCCATCCAAAGTGGGATGAATGCCGTCTCTCCTAATAAGACCAGGTTTTCACCAGAAAGTCTGCGAATTATTAACATAACCCACATCGTTTGCTGGACACCACCTGGTCAGACAGCTATTAAATGATGAAATGCGGCTAAACATGTCATCACTGGTCAGATTTGGGAGGGGTAGAGAGAAATCTACGGAGTCCGACATCGTTTTTGCGTATTCACACACCGAGGCAATATTAATTTTAGTGACCTCCGATTGGCGTAACCGGGTGTCATTGCCGCTGACGTGAATAACAGTCTTACTGAATCTACGTTTAGCTTTAGCCAGCAGTTTTAAATTAGATTCAATGTCGCCCGCTCTGGCCCCAGGGATACATTTGACTATGGCCGCTGGTGTTGCTAACTTCACGTTTCTCAGAATAGAGCTGCCAATAACCAGAGTTTTATCCTCAGCGGGTGTGTCGCTAAGTGGGGAAAAGCGGTTGGAAACGTGAACAGGCTGGTGGTGAGCCGTGAGCTTCGGCTTGGAGCTGTGCTTCTGGCGAACCATAACCCAACCTCCCGGCTGAACGGGAGTTACTGGAGGACAGTTAGCAGAGGCTAAGGCTATGTTATGTGGCTACAGGGGGCTGCCTAACTACCGCAGCTACTGAATGGTTTTCCATGGTGCGGAGCCGCGCTTCTAATTCACTAAGCCTCGCCTCCAACGCAGCAAATAAGCTACACTTGTTACAATTACCACTGTCGCTAAAGGAGGCAGAGGCATAACTGAACATTTGGCACACCGAGCAAGAAAGAGCAGAGGGAGAAGCCATCGCTAACTTTAAAGCTAATGTAGCTACCAAGGCTAGTAACGTGCAAACAACAGCTAAGAGATTAGCGAGAAAGTCGTAGAAAGGAGGAGAGCTATAAGTGCTTAAACAGAACCAGTGTGGGTTAAGACTTGAAGCGGACGTTAAAGCAACGTTAAAGCAACTGAAGTGAGAAAACAGGCTACTAGAATTCACCAGAGCAGTACAGAGACGCTGTCACAGAAACACCGGAAATGACACAACTCGCTTACCACAATACGTCAGCACGTCAGGCACGTCAGGCACGTCAGAAGTGAATGAAAGAGCTATTGCATGTGTTTGTGTGCGTATCATTCATGGGTACCACTTGTTCTAAAATTGGTTCAGTATTGAGGCGCAAAATGAACTAAAACGGTAATGGGGGCAAATGCGTCCCGTATAAAAGTGCTTTGCCGGTTCAGATCGCCAGTGTTATCTCTGTAGATAGCATATGGTAGCGGCCCTGGGGCAGTGGTGAGTGTGAATGAGTGGAGTCAGCTGTCTGTCAGCGTTGGAGCAGAGAGGGGGAGGGCGACCCCGCTGGGTACTGTCAGTGAGTATATGTGTATGAAGTGTGTGTTTTTTCGCCACTGACCGGATCAGATTGCCAGTGCTATCTCTGTAAATAGCATGCTAACTTAGCCTTTCCCTTACCTCTGGGCTGTGTGATGTCACGAGCTTTGCTCCACTGTGTCTGCAGCTCTCTCAACTCGTGGGGCAGCCATTTTCTTGAGAAAGAGGTGTTTTCGGGATTGGATGTCTTCTCTTCTTTGGCTGGCAGTAGTCATCTTAGAAGAAGTGAGCACTGCAGACCCGATGGTCTGCAAGGCGCAGTGTCTGGAGAGGAGTGTTAGCATCTATTTGTAGCGCAACTAGCCACAACTTCAGCATCTCACCGTCCGACAAAGGCAGCCTGTGAAAGCTGTACGGGGAGTTGCGCGACATCCTGTTCTTGCGTTCGGGAAAAAGGCCCGTTTATTTGAGCACTCCAAAAACTCCGGTAACACTCCAGGGGGTAGCATGTAAAAGACTCCGTCCTCTGTCTTGTCTAGCGTAACACTCACTTCATACACACATACTCACTTACAGTACCCAGCGGGGCCGCCCTCCCCCTCTCTGCTCCAACACTGACTGACAGCTGACTCCACTCATTCACACTCACCACTGCCCCAGGGCCGCTACAGTATGCTATCTACAGAGATAACACTGGCGATTTGAACCGGTCAGTGGCGAAAAAAAGCACTTTTATATGAGACGCATTTGCCCCCATTACCGTTTTAGCTCGTTCCGCTGCTCAATACTAACCAATTTTAGAACGAGTTGTACCCATGAATCATACGCACACATACACATGGGGAAATAGAGCCCAGATTGAAAAATACCAAAGTTGTCATTTAAGTTAAGTTAAAAATAAGTTATAATAAGTTATAAGTGAGTTGAATGAATGTTATTTTGTTACCACCAATCGGAGTAATACGTTTTAGAACCCCTGTCACTTGAACATTTTTTGGTTCCTTTTATTATTCAAAACCTTCTCTTTCAAGGAGAGAATTTCATCCTTGCTACTTTTATGTTGAGCTCACCTGGCACATTATGTACACTGCTGGCATGGTGGTATACAAACGTTACATCAGCTTTTTTGTTTGTATATAATGACCTGACCGCAAGTCTTGTGAAGCACTGCCTTGGGAGCAGGCTCATATCTCTTCTCTTTTAACGTTTTGTTCAAATTTCATTTAGTGCATGGGCAAAAGCTAATGACACTTGTCATTGCTTATCACTCTGAAACATTTGATTTGTGTGTGTTCAAATGAAGGGGAAAGCACCTCAGGTATAGGGTTGCAAAGCAATTTAATTTAATTACAAAATAGAAAATCATCTTTAAACATGACAAAGTTCTCTGTGGGTAACAAGTGTCTGTATCTGTGCAGTGAGGTAACATCCTCATTATCATGAATAATAACGTGGTCAGTGTCTTGACAGAACAAAATAATACAACACCTTGGAATGGGGCGATAAAAATGAAGAACAGCCTGCAGGAATGACTGGCCATTAGTGAGGAGCCGTGGTCACTCAGAGTGGGAGATACGAGCATGATTTACAGCAGCTCTGCAGGTCGGTTAAAGCTGAAGCTCATGTTAAGTATAATTCCTGCTCTGGCTAAAAGAATAACTGCTGAGGTTTGCACATCATTTGCAGAGTGGGTTATGTAGATCAAGACTGGAAACACATCTTTGATTAAATACAGTTAAAGAAAGAGTAAAAGTTACAGGAAGTCGTTAACAGAGAGAGCAAGAAAATAAATGAGGACTAACATCTGTGTTAGTGCTGGGGTATCAACATTCATGTGTGGGCAGAAAGAGGAAGTGAAAGTGTAAATTGAAACACCAGCTCTTGTATAAGACGTGGCGAAAAGCAGAAAAGCAATTTCATTGTCTGGCCATCTGTAAATTAAAATAAGGAATTTACTTTGTACACAGTGACCCTTTAGTCGCTTTGGGAAAAGGTTGGACCAAACACAATCAGAAGAGACATGAAACTGGTCGGACTGCTGCCTGATACCGACAGACGAAAGATGACTTTCTCTGATTACTTTTATTCCCTTTAGGGGGGTTTTGCAGATAGACTGAGTGTTGAACAACTAAAATCGTTAGGATATTTCAGTATGATTTTTGGTTGTGGCATCATTCTGGAGTATTGCTTATGCCATTTAAAATCCGCTCTGTGTTGTCTAACCCTTGTTGTTTTGTGTGGATCCAGCCCCAAAACTAACATCAACTGGCATCAGTGTGTGATTGTGGGTTTCTCTGGGGGTTCAGGTGGTAACAGTGGCTCCTAAATCATGTGTCTGAATCAAGCTGCAGCCAGCCTAGTCAGCAGAAGATGTTGGTATTGTGGGTTTCTGCCAACCATGTATACATTACATTTGCACGTTTCATTTTTATCAACTTTTCTGAAGCGACATATGTTATGACTTTCCAGTGCATTCTTATCCCAACTCATTCTGGGACACTGTCAATTTACGCTTATTTAAGCCTTGTTTTTTTTTGTTTTTTTGTATGCAAGTTCCAAACAAACAAAAAAAATCAAATTCAGTACTGTATGGTTATTTTAATCAATTTAAATTGGATTTACAGAACAATTGCTATATTTACAATATGTACTATTACCATAATATGATATTACATACAGTGCACTGCGATAGAAGATTTTGTGTATACAGTAACATGTATGTACCATATTCACTGCAAAGCTTTGTGAAATGTGCACCAACTTTAACCAAAACAGTGATCCCTTCTTCTGTAGGTTTCTGTAAGTGGACACATTTTGCTGTTACATATTTTGTGTCTCATGAGTGATCCCTGTGAGCAAAACCCTCAGGTTCTCCAACATTCTGAACACTGTTTTTTTACTCTGACTGCTGTTTGACATTATAGTTTGCCAGATTTCTTTATGTTGTCATCTGCTCCAGACACACTACTGCAAGTATTTACATTACGTAGTCTACAGTGCTACATGACGCTACATGCTAACATCATGGAATCTTGGTTGCTGAATTCTACCGGATTTCGGATCATATTTCTCCTGGAACATGTTTGTTTGTTTAGAAGCTTTTATTGGGAATTTTTCACCAAACTGGTACATGGAGGACTCAGAAACACTGACCAGTCAGAGCAGACTGGGCTTTAAGAGACATACACTAAAATGGAGCGTCTGAGACAGGAGGTGAATTCAGTTCAATCAGGAGAGACTCATTCTGAGTAAAAGAATATTTATTTACATGTGCACAAGTATGCGAAATGTGAACAGTCTTTGGAGATTAGACCCCATTGTGATGGCATATTTCAAGAGGGCTGGTGAAGCTGTAGTAAAAAAGGAAACCCCCCTGTGGAGTCTAGACACTAGTGGTGGTGGGTGTGGTGATGACATTAAGATGGTGCTAAGGATCTGGATCTGGACCTGAGCAATGGATATGATGACTGGATATGGATGAGGTGGAGGAGGGCGTGAAGATTCCACCTGAACTGACAGCAGCAGAGAAGAGGATAAAAATTAAAGTTTGAAAGCAGCAACATGATTGGCTGATAGAGAACACCCATAATCAGCATATTGGAAGAAGCCTGCTGACTGAAACACAGAGAGAGATTTGGGAATGAATAATGTAAAGAATGTCTTCCTGATTAAACTAATGCAGAGCTTTAAGTGTTCCCGCACAGGTAGTGTGTGTGGTTTTTTTTTTTTGTTTTGTTTTGTTTTACCATGAAAGCATGTAAACATGTTCCTTTAGAAACCTTAAATACAAGTATGAACATGAAAATGACCATAGTAGGTGCTCTTTAAAGAAATATAATAGAATATAAATCTGGGTTGGGTATTTTTTCAGAAGCTTGTGTCTGGCAGAGTAGAAATAAAAGACTTTCATGTGAAGCAAGCTACTTTTTATGGCGTGGTGGTGGGTTATGTTAAGAGCACTTACTCGTGTGATCAAAAGGAGCTGACAACATCACCTTAAGAATTTTACCCAAGGACTCATATTACCTCAAATAACTCAGAAGGCACTCAGGTTCATAATACTAAGAGGCATAACTCTTAAAAAATGACAAATCATAAAAAACAATACTTGTAAAAGGGGCCAGTCAGAGTATGGAGGAGCAAGGGGAACTAATTAAAGCTGAGGCTTAGCAGTGGAAGGGTGGGCCAATAAGAGAGGACGGCAGCCCAAATAAGAGTCTCCCCATGTCACGCAAACACACACAACAATGATTGTATGAGCTAAGCAGTCACTTGCTTTAGCTTAACATCCAGGTTATGGTAAAATAGTCAAAATAAACAAAATAAACTGTAGTAATAAACAGTAGGCCTATTATTTGTATAAAAGAAATCATCTGGAATTTGTAAATTAGGCACAAAAAACAAAATAACATACTCCTTTTCAAAAAATACCAATGAATGAAATAATCAGACACTTAAGTGTAAATCATAAACTAAGTAACACAGTCACTCTGTTTCTAGCAGCCCAGGATAAAAAGGGGTTAACTATAACGATTATGTCAGCACACCTAAATTCATAGAAAGTCCAAGAATAGTGTGCAACAACTATTGTTAAAGCCAGATGTAAGCAGAACCAGCATTGACATTGTGGCATGACCAAGATTTAGTGTAGTTTCTACCGCTACAGTACTGGTTGTTAGGCTGCGACGTCAATAGCAGGACCCTGGAGTAGAGTTTGGGACTGAGCATAGTACACAGTTTATGTGACACTGAAAGTAAACATCCCATGTCGTGCCTGAATAGAAGTAAACCTTTCTATTTCTGCCACTCCACCACCTCTGCACACATTTCTTCTTACTCTTATTGCCATGGCTCAGCTCTGATGCTTGTGCAAAGAAACATGATCTAAGTCCTGTTTTTTTTTTTTTTTTTGTTACGATCTTTGACATCATCCATCATTATAAAGTTCATTATCAAGATGTTTTCCTAGACTGTCATTAGTCTTGGCTAACATGAGGTGATTGATGTGGCCCGCCGCTGATGAAACTACTGCTTGATCCCTGTCATTAATCTAGATTTCATGTGGTGTCATCCTTCGCCCTCTTTCTTCTGCAATAGTGCTATGAGGAGCTCCACCGCCAGCTCCACAAAGCCAAGTTAGGTAAGTGGCAGTCAAAAGAAATGAAGACAAATAACATTTTAATATGTAAAACAGCTTTGCCACAGGTCCTCTCTGTGTAAGTCAGCATGAATCATCCTCTCTGTACTCTATAACTGTGTTCCAAAAGGAAACTGAAAGCATTGAGTTGGTACCTTTTTAGGAGTAGCAGTAGAGTAGAGTTTAGTAATGTCACTATGTCTCAACTGAGATGGATGTTTTTGCATTTGATTTGGCTGGTAATGAACTGTGAAGGTGTCTGCAAAAAAAAAAATCTATTGTTTAAAGCAGGGTTCTTGATCTACAATGCAAATTCCAAAGTTGACCAATTTTAAGCATAGCTCTAAGGAGATATTAATCACAGTCAGCTCCCAGGAGCATTAATTCTTGTCTCATTTTCCACCCATAAAGCACGTCAGAAAAGGAAGAAACAGTCTATGGTTGGAGATTAAATCTGCCACCCACTGGTTTTATGCATCTTTGAGAGAATAAACATCCTTGCTCAGGATAACTAGCCTCACTTGCAGTTTGTCATTTCCTACCTACACAATGAAATACTAATTCTGCTGCAGCAGGCCATCCATCTCACCAGGAATTTCTCTCATGCTGAGAAAATGCAATTTCCTGCACACGGCACTCTCCTCTTTACCAGTCGTCGACACAATTACATGTTCGTTATAAGGGCAAGTCACCATTAAACCCTGAGCATTCATTTACAACACAATGCTTCCTTTTTAGATGAACAAACTGATTCTAAAACTATGGGATCTCTGTCTTCTGCAGTACCACTATTTCATAGGGGTGGCCAGATGGGGCACTGAAAGTGTGTGGCACACCAAGACCAAAAGACGTTAACCGAGTTTCATGAATTAGATTATGCTGTAGTATGTAAGTATACAGGCTAGTTGAAAACTGACAAGATGGAGATTTAAGTAAATGGACCCACCTCTCTAGTCATCTGACCTCTCAAAGTGATTTTCACATTACAAGTCATATTCACCCATTCACACACTGGTGGCCGAGGATACCATACAAGGTGCCTCCTGCTACTTTGTTTTTAACACACTCACACACATATGGAACAGCCATCTGGAGCAATTTGGGGTTTATTATCTTGCTCAAGGATACTTTGACATGCCACAGCCACCCACAAAGTTAAGGAATTGCATACTGATATGCTTTGGTTTCTTATTTTACAGTTAATGTTACTAATTATCTGATTTGCATAAGTAATATCAGTACAGTTTAAAGCAGCTGTATGGAACTTTTTTACCATTAATAAAACTGTCCCTAGTTCATATCAACCCCCTTTGAAGATCCGCATATTTATTTGAACCCAACAGCGACAAAAAAGCCTTTCTCTATATGGCTATTTAGCGTAGCCTCGCTTGGGTCGGACACACAGCAGAAGTCAGCAATCCAGAATACGGCACCCGAGGTGGAAGTGATTCTGCTCGCCCGCAGCGGCCCACAGCGATTAAATCACAGAAGAAGAAGGAGCTGTGTTTAAATACTCCAACGATTTGGGAGTTATGCCCTTTCTCTATCATTTTCATATTGAGACAACATGATCGGTAACTTCAGTACAACATGAGGTGCATGGAGTGCTGCTGGGTGTAGAAAAAGTGTGCTTCTGGTGCTCTTCGGTGTGGGGATCAAAAAAGTGATAAAGAAAATTCAAAAAACCGAGGCACTCAGGGAGTAGAAAAATAAAAAGCCTTTATTAAGTCATGGCTTTGTTCTGATTAAAAATGTCAACATGTTTCGGCTGTGTGGGCCTTCATCAAGACAAAATGAACAAACATTTTGTCTTGATGTCTTCAACTCCAGGTGTTGGATGCTGAGCGGGCGAGAAGAGAGGCTGAATCCTCCGAGGCAGCAGAACAGCAAGGGGCCGAGGGAAGACGGAGGTCAGGGAAGGATTGGTGGTGTAGCTGCGGGGCTTGCCAACCTATGCCTAAGGAGGTGGAATCATTTTGCTGCACAGAATGGGACTCGGTGCTACCATCGTTGGGGAGATATATCATCAGGAGGAAAACCGCTGCAGAGAGTGCATCACAAGGAGTGAAAACTTTGCAGCAATCACTAATCCCGGCGTGACTGAAACTTTTTACATGTTCCTAAGATGAACTGGAAAAAATGCCCAGGCCTGCAGGGCAGCTTTCAGTCGAGTGAGTAATATCGCTTTATGATCGTCCGTGTCGTCTCTTTGTTTGCTTTTACCGAGTGACCTAGCGTACCTGTCCCAGAGCCAGCTGCAGCTGTTGCTCACCAGTGTATCCCTCTGCACAAGATGTACTGACCCCCTACAACTGCCATGCTAACCGTTGAGACCCAGCCACTGGATGTACATACACAATAAAGATATCCATCATGTTATCTCAATATGAAAATGATAGAGAAAGGGCATAACTCCCAAATTGTTGGAGTATTCTTTTCACATAATAATGCAGACTCAGCAGATGACTTCCGAACGTACACGGCTGCTTCTCATTGTTTCCAGTAGCACAACAACGGTTACTACATTACCCAGAATAACTTGTGGATCACACTACTACGGTAGCCTTAGTAGCTCAAAATACACAACAGATTAGATTAGATCAGAACAGAAGCACGACAGGAGAATTTACTGAGTAATTTTGCTGTTTCCACTAATTACTTGGACTAACCTGATGTTAGTTAATCCTCTCTCTCTCCAAAACAAATGCATGCGGTAATTGCCGGTTGCAGTCGAGATTTTACGACACCAGGCTGTGGGTGTCATACTGCTTCGACCAAAAGGGTGCTTTAATCAACGAAAACGAAAAGTTCCGCACAGCTGCTTTAAATTCAGTCCTCTTTTAATGTGTTATGTATTTATACCTGTTTGGCAATTCACTGTTCTTTAAATAGGCTGGTTGTCCTTTCTCTAAATAAGACCATTAAAAAGCTTTAATTTAAATTCAGCGTAAGCAATAAAACATTCACAGGGAACAAGCTTACTGAAGTTTAGGGTTTAGGTTTAGAATTCATATCTTACGATATAATGTCTGTGTGTCTGTCTGTGTCTCTGTTCCACGTTTTTCTCCTCACTGACTCGGTCAATCCATGTGAAATTTGGCACAGTGGTAGAGGGTCATGGGAGGATGCGAATGAAGCAATATTACATCAATTGGTCAAAGGGGGGCGCCATAGCAACCGATTGAAATTGCAAATTTTGAATGGGCATATCTCATGGCCCGTATGTCGTAGAGACATGAAACTTTGCACAGAGATGCCTCTCCTCATGAGGGATAAATTTGCCTCAAGAACCCATAACTTCCGGTTATATAGATTTTCCGCCATTTTGAATTTTTTGAAAAACACTTAAAATTGATCTCTTCCTAGGAAGTTTGACCGATCTGCATGAAACTGGGTGAACATAACCTAGGGACCAATATCTAACGTTCCCTCTTGGAAAAAGCTGAAAACTTACTAAAACTGAGCTTCTATAAGGCAATGAATATTGCCGAGGGCGTGGCTCATCACATAAAGGTGTATAACATCTCAAGGGTTTTACCGATCACCACGCAACTTTGTAGGCATATGACCACACATAATCTGAGGGGACCCCTCCATTGTTGACCTGATCAAACAAAATGGGAGCGCTAGAGAGCTAATTTCTTATCTAGGGTGGTGCTATAACAACAGAAAAATGCTTAAAAATGGCTAAAATGCGACCAATCGCTGTGGCTCTCCCTGTGGCCGAATGTTTTGGGGTTTTTTTTTCTAATATTTGCTATGATTAAGTCATGGTACGGTATGCTGTACATAATCACGGAAACTGTCAGTGTGTCATTCTGTCAGTCAGTCAGTCATTCTATCAGTCCGCCCCACTTTTAAGTCAATAGAACATATAAACACTTTAACTATCTACCTTTCAACATGCTACCTCAACTACTAATGTACAATTTTTGCCCACTAACTATCCCACTATTGGCAATGGTACTACCGTACTTTCAATAAAGCAATCGTACTATCAAATTCACAAAAACTCTGTCTGAATACATTGCTCTTCTTAATGGGTTCAGTTGACTGTTTAATCTGCTATTTCCTATGACCTGTATCCCAAACACACACCATGTGAAACTGTACGTGGGCAACTGTGCACTCAGTGGGTATGGACTAGTTTATTTAATATCTTGAAGCGAAAGGTCAAGGGATCCCTTTGAAAATGGCTATGCCAGTTGTTCCCTCACCAAAATTTAGTTTAACTTTGGAGTGTAATTTAGCCCCCTTCCTGACAGGCTAACCAATGGATGACACAGACCAATCAGCCAAAACATTAAAACCACGGACAGATTAAGTGAATACCATTGATCATTTTGTTACAATAAAATGTTCTCCTGGGAAACCTGGCACCTGGCACTGGAACCCATGTGGATGCCAACTGACCCACCCACCCAACCACCGTTGTGGACCAAGTAACATGTTACTGGGGCTACCCAATGGCAGCGGCCCCCCAAGCAGGACAATGCACCATGCAGCACTGCGAAAACTTCTCAGGAATGGCTTGAGGAACATAACAAAGAGATCAAGGTGTTGACCTGGCCTACTACAGGCCCCAAACTGATCAAGCATCTGTGGGACATGCTAGTACCTCACCTCACAACCAACACATCTCAAAGCATTCAGAGCGTGTCAGAGCAAAGTCCGATCCAAGGAGGCTCTTCTGTGGATCAGGGGCACCTCTTGTCTACTGACACATCCCACAGATCCACAATCAGATTGGGATCTGCGGTATTTGGAGGCCTTTTCGATGTCTTGAGCTCTTTGTCACAATCCTCAGCCATTGTAGTTTTTGCAGTATTGCATGGTGCATTGTGCTGCTGTGGGGCCACTGCTATCAGGGAATGCAGTTGCCATGAGGGAGGGGTTACTTAGTCTGTAACAGTGTTTGAGTAGGTGGAGCATGTCAGGTGGCATCCACATTAATGCCATATACTTGCACAGTACGGTCAGTTTAAACACAACGGTGTACAAGACCTGTCCAATCTGGAACATCTGCTTTCATCTATCTATTGAAGTACATATTAAAGTAAAAAAGATTTGAAGTAAAACTTTCTTGGCATCTCATACAGGCCTAAATTACTTAAATGTTTCATAAAGACTGTTTAAAACTGGAAAATGTGCTTGGCCAGTCTTTGGTATCCATCATATGAGAGGGAGCACAAAAGCTTTTTTTTTTTTTTCGTCTCACCATGATGGCAGCACTGCGGGAGACCAGCGGTAAGTTAGAAAAAAATGACACCAAGAAAAAAAGAGTTTTCTCTGTTCTCCTAAAGGCTATGTCTAGATTTACTTGTGACTTTTGAAACTAACTTTGTGGGCAAATGGCTGTTTGTCTCTATGGCCTAACTGAGAACCCTTACCCCAATGGCAGCGATGGGTGTTACATGTTACTAATTGAACAATTATTATTATTATGAGTATTATGTTGTTACATAAGTTCTTCAATTATCTGCATAATAGGCACATTGAAAAAAATCAAACGTGCCAACAACCGCAAAGCTGTCTAGTGCACCCATGGAGAGGTTCTTTAGCCTGGGCAGTCTCTTCTGACTCAGAGGAAGAACAGACAGGTCATTTGACATATGATTTAATGATCTTCTAATGAGGTATAACCACTTGTAGAACATTCTTAGGATTGAAAGGTCCTTCAAATTGGAGTCTGATGAATGCTATGGGGCGGCTGTGGCTCAGCAGGTGGAGCAGGCTCATGACAGGTCCACTAATTGGAAGATCAGTGGTTCAATCCCTGGCTCCTCCAATCCACATGCTGAAGCATCCTTAAGATAGATACAGAAGCCCAGATTGCTCCTATTGGTGTGTGAATGTGTAAAAATTAAACTGAGTAGTAGGTGGCACCTTGTATAGTAGCCTCGGCCACTAGTGTATGAATGTGTGTGTGAAAGCGTGAATGTGCCTCGTAATGTAAAAAGTGGTTTGAGTGGTTGAAAGACTAGAAAGGCGCTATACCAATGCAGGTCCATTTTCCATTTATGGATGAAGCACCTAGGAAATCATGTTGACATCTGAAAGAATATAAATTGCAGTACAGTGACAATAGTCATAGTACTGTGACAATAATAGCGGAACATCCTCAACTGCTCAACCACATGTAGTTTCACAGAATTAAGCACCATCTTCCTACCACATGGACAGCCATCCAACATACATCCAGTAAAAAGAGCTTGCTAATATGCACAAGGACACTGACAACAGTCATCAAATATTGGTCTGCTGTCTCCTCTGGGGCCTCTACCTGTGCTTTGTCAGCCCACCCCAACAATCCTTCTCATGAGCATGACAGTTTGTACCAGGCCACCCATTCTCAATATGGCTGCCAGCTTCCACCTGCTCCAAAGCCATGCATCCTCCCTCCACCGAGATCCACACCAGAACCTCAGCCATGGTTACAATCACCACAGCTTCCCTTCTTCCTTTCTGTCACCCCAACTCCTGATCCTTCGGACAACGCTCAGGCCTGGGCCCTGAGGCACACAGAGTTTAAACTCTTACTAGCACAACCCAGCGTGTCCTGCTGCCTCCTTGGTCTCTATACCAGCCCCCCCTACCATTATTTAACAGATAGCATAGGCTCCTGGTGTAGAACCCCCAAACAGCAGCAACTGGTGTCAAACTTCCTAATGTGCAACCACAATAAACATAGTTGAAGTGGATTCCTGGGTGCCTAATTGTGTCTGACTACACAGTCTTAGTGTTCATCTTAGCTCCAGGTAACCCCAAAACCATAATGGTAACAGAACTGAGAATATTTTACACCATTGCTTTAGAGAGAAAAACATCATTCAGTGCGTGATCGACTCAAGTGAGTTTAAGTGTGTTTGGCCTGTTAAATGCAGCTGACAGAACATTTGAATTATTTTTTCCTGTTATGTCAGTCATACTAAGGCTAGCCTCTTACATTATGTTATTTAGGCCTATTGGAATTATTTTGAGGCAATTAATATTTGTACTATGCACTGTTCAGTGGCCCAACCTCTTTTACATGTTGAAATAGTTTTAGTTTGAGGCAGTTAGCCTGCTACAATGTGAGTAAGTCTAAAATCCAAAGTTGTCTTTTATTCCCACTTTGTTTATGTGTAGTAGCACCAGTTAAATGTTTTACACAAATCTGTGATCTATGGATTGAAATGAAGAGTATCTACATAAAATTATTACAAAGGTGATGAAGCAGAGGCATCTAAACATTCAGAAACACAACCACAGCTAATGGCAGTCCACTAACTGGTCCTAAGCAGGTGAAATCAGTTAACATACCTGCTCCTGTAGAGGACTGGGTGGCGATAATGGCTTCCAGTATTCTTTGTTGAGATGGGGTAACAAAAAAAAAAAACAAAAAAAAAACCGAGTCCCGAATGGTGGACTGAGGTGTTAATAACTTGCCAGAATTTACAGCTAAAGTTAAGAGAAGGGATTAAAAAGACACTCAGACGGTGCACTTCAATTATATTTTATCTGCTATTTCATAGAGGTGGCCAAACGGTAGCTTAGTAAGCACAACTTGAAGGATTATAGTCTTTTCTTACAGCATTTTGGAAAGGAGAATGATGTTCAAATAATGGTGACCTAGTTAAGAATAATATATCTAAGAGAATATTCAAATACACAGTGAGATATTAGCGGGACTCCAGGCCATTCTGGCTTTTTAAATGGACTATATCTAATGGACTTATCAAAATAATACAGAGAAATTTCTATCAAAAGTAATTTCCTTCACACAGTGCTGAACTGCACATTTACTAAGAGCATACACAGCTGGCATCCTGCTCTCTTTGACATCCCTGCTAAATGAAGGCAGTTGTGTAAAATGGAGGCCCAAATTAGGAGCCACTAACTGAATATCTAAAAAGGTTTGCTAATGGAAATAAAAAGGAAAGAAAGAGATAAATAAGTGATCTTAGTTGACTCATTACTGAACGGACTCAGAAGATAATCCACCAAGCCCCCCCACTTCCCCAACACTCTCAGTGGAGCAAGGTCAAACTGCATTTAACTGTTTGAATAAGGATCACACTATATATCAATTCATCTAGTCCAAGAGGAAGTGCAATATTATTTTGTCTCTGTGTGCTCTGCCGCTTCAGCTCAGAGGTTATTGTTCTATGGATGATAGCAAGCTCCACAGCAAATTTAATAGGATTTCTGCAGAGCAGCCACTACATGGGGACATTTCGGATTTGCTTGTTGTCACATGTTCAATAAAAACAAAAGAATAAATAAATAATTAAGGAAGAAAAAAGTGAGATATCAGAAATGAACAACCCAAGCGGACCTCCAAAGTTATTTGATTATGAGAGGAAAACAAAGATTATCCAGCATGAAGACAGCAGGTGTCACTTTTGTGTGCCCTTCACCTTGTTGTCGTGGAAACTGGAATTAGTCTGTTATCTGGAGGTGCAACTATTTCCTTTGGGTCAGAACAGAAATGAGAAGTGTCATGGTTGCACATCTGTTTGTGTCTGATTTTCTATGTAGATGAAAAGTATGGATCTGCACTTCTGGTGCAATGACTGCAAAAAGTACATATCTTTCATAGAAGATTGTAGGGGAAATACCTTTTAGAGAATGTTTGCACTCATAATAAAATTTTGGGGCACCATCCTCCTAATGAGGGAAGTGACTTATCAAATTAATAACTCCGTAAGCCGCTTATTAATTCGTCAGCACGCTTATCAATAATGAATCAATCTCAATATCTGGGTTATGAATTCTCCATACAGTGATCTCAGCTCCTGTCCAAAAGATCTATACACTGACAACGACTTGGCGATAAATGAAGATTTATTTAAGCTAAATATGTAACAACTGAATAAATGAATAGCAAATGATAATTATATGAAATAACACAAAATCAACAGTATCTATATAGATGGATTGAAATGAGAGGTAACACTCATGTGAGTTATTTAGTTTGGTGATAGCGAAAGAGTATGTGACTATAGATAAATTGGGAACGCAGGGATGCGCAAAATCATTGATCTAATGAACGACTTCGACTTCACTCTTCACCACACAGCGGCTTCCTCGAGTTATGCAAATTCTTTGCCTACTTTCTTAGCAGCGGGGATCAGGCGAATTTCCTCTTGGGGCCTCGGACTGTTGCTTTGCAGCTCCCAGATTTTCCAGCAGCATGAAACCGCCTGGCACACAGCAGTGGAGTGGTTGAGTCTGCAATGTCCTGCAGGTGGCCCCCCAACGTTGTTGTCCTTGCGCTGCAGAAAGTCTTTGGGTTTGGCACAAGAATCATTGTGATGAGTGGCTGGCAGCCGCTGGTTATGATGAATCAGGGGTGAAGAGGCCGGTCAACAGGAGCTTGCCTACTTTGTTATAATTACCTTCTTATAATAATGGTGAAAACCATATCATTGGCCGTTCGATATTGTTGTCAAAGTTATTATTGATGCGCACAAATGTTGAAAACACTGGGGATAAAAGAAAATGGGATAAGCAAAATTTAAAAGTTTAAAATAACTTTGATCATGAGCACAAAAGAGTTACGCAGGAACCGAGTATAAGAGCGTAAGTTTTCAAAACATAAGATACGGCAAAAGCAAGTAAATAAAATAAAATGAAAAAACAAAAGAGCGTACGCAAAACATAAAAACAAATACTAAAAAAAAGAGGATCAACAAGAGCAAGAATACAAGAGAACAAGAGCACCAGAACCGTCAAACTCGGTTCTTAACATCCAATTAACATTACAACAATTATTATACCACTTATATAAGCAGGGTACTCATATGAACTGCTTCAAATACACACACTCTAGACTAACCTATAGTTGCAATACATAATGAAAAAAAACAAGATGAATAAGCACATATTCATGCAAACAAGTTGATTAGCAAACCCCAAACTATATCTTAATTCTAAATATAATGTGGAATTCCTTATGGGAACTCTTTTTAACTCCGCCACAAGATGGCAGTATGGCTCCATGTTAAATGAGGGATTAAAAGAAATTGAATTTGCAATTTATTAATCTTTTGTTTTACAGGATTAAAGGAAAATATTCCAATAACAAACATGGATTATGCACATGTACAAGTTTAGAACATAGGAAAGCAAATAAAAAGGAAACAAATGTATAATTTCACTCCCAGAGACATACTAAGTCTCTGTTACAACTGACATACCTAATTTAGGACAAACAACATCTGTTCAGTCTCTTCTTCACCCCTTGTCAATGGGATGGAGTGATTCCCGGGGTGGTGCGAGGGTACATCATGGGACATCTTAGAGAGCGTTGTCTCAACATCCTGAGTGGACTGTTAATCAAGGCACGCTGCCCGGGGACCCTTTACAAGTTAATGACCTAAAGAGGCTTGAAGTACCTCAGGTGAACTCTTTACCCCCTTTTGGCACCCAGATGTTGATCGTTGATCGTCTATTTACTTGTAGTCCAGAATCTGGAAAGTTCAGGAAGGCTGTATGTTCCTACAAGATGAAGACACATAAAATTCTATAGGTTTTTTACATTGTCTGTGGGACACAAGGGCACAGGAACTGACACACCCTTAAGATATGACATGTTATATAGCACACATACTGTACATAGGTATAAGGATAGAAAATATGGAAGATTAAATTAACATCAGTGATTGAGATCAAGGAAGGCATATGTAGCCTGTTCTAATTCCGAAATCGTCAAATACTGCCACTTTGTCAGTGATTTTGGCATCTGACACAGAAGCCAAAAGCCACCTTGAGGCTAGAAGGCCTCACTTTGAAAAATGGCCGCACCGAACCTTTCGCTGAGCCTATCATAAGCCACTGGTCAGCCAGACAGTAGCTGCTGCTGCAGTATGGTACCTTGATGTGCGGTGTCAGTTCATAACACAGCTGGATGACACCTGTTGCGGTGATATGATATGACGCTGGACGGCATCACTTTGAAGAGCTGCCTGTAACAATGCAATATAAGGAGCTGGAAAATGCCCATAGGATGGGTGGAAGTTGTGGTGGATTGGTCTGACAAACCCTGGACTTTCCCCCAAGGGCCCGGTGTTCACTTACCACATGATTGTAGAACCAACCCATGATCTTTTTTTAGAACCTAACCACATACTTCTGTTGCTTAAACTTAACCTTGTGCTTTTGTTGGCATTGGCTGCAGTGTCTGGAACGTCAACGACAGACGCAGAAGGATACCTTGCACATAATTTTTAGGCATAAAAGCCCACTGGCAAAGTGGTGACGTGACAACTTGGGATAAGAACGTGTTGGCATATCAGGATTTTTGCAAGTATTAACTCCAGCGTGTAAATTATGCAATGACAATCAGAGGGTCAGCATTTCTCAAATGCATAAAGGGAACCGATGCAGTATAGTACAGGTGCACTCTTCAGTAAACTGAGACCTTACAATCCATACAGTATCTTGCTTGTTTTGATGTTAGAGGAAAATTGTGATTTGTGATATTGGGCTTTGTAAATAAAATTGAATTGAATTGAATGACCTGCATACTCACCAGGCATGTCACCCATCCAAGAGGAGTAGGCCAACATTCTACCAGCCATGACCAACAACCTGATCAACTCTATGTGAAGAAGATGTGTCGCACCACATGAGGCAAATGATAGTCAAACCAGATACTGACTGATTCTTTGGGGTATCTGTGACCAAGAATGCATTTCTGTCGCACCAGTCATGTGAAAGGCCTGTGTAAAACTCACATTGGTCCTGTCTTTGTTCTGCCAGGAATGGTTTGGGGGGGGGAGAGGGGAGTCACAGGCCTGCAGGGCAGAGTTATATAGCCTTGGGGGATCGGCCTAGTCAGGAGTGGCATGATGATACAGGAGAGGTGGATACTTGTGATTTAACAACAAAAGACAACTTATGGCAGTAGAACTATAAGTCCAAAATGCATGTAGAAGGCTTCAATTGAGAGATAACATGTTCTAGTTTCTGAAAATGTGCTTGTTTGGCATGTGGCTAAAACACAACCTAAACTACGTCAGTTCAATTATGGCTCAAGAGGTTTTTTATGAATCATATTTGAATTGCAATTACTAGGACATGCTTCATGCCAGACAATACAGACCCCCTTCTCTACCTTCTACATCTTCTCAACCACACCTGTTAAAAATTTCAGACTTCTAAGTCCTAACCTTATAGGAGCTGTGGTTTCTTGTTTGGAGTGTCCCTGGTGTCCCCGAATGTATTCACTATGTTACACTGAAAACATACTAGGGAACACACTGAAGCCTTTTGATGACTGTAAAAGTTTTCACCATACTAAACAGGGGATCAAAGTCCTTCCCACAAGCAGGTGCTTTAAAATTTGTGACACGTTGATTTAAATGGGGTTCCATGCATCTACCAATGCAATACACCGTTCAAAAGGGAATCCCATTAGCTACAGTTGAGAGTGACTGACTTTTTTTTTTACCATAACA
Source organism: Epinephelus fuscoguttatus (assembly GCF_011397635.1). Taxonomy (NCBI): domain Eukaryota; kingdom Metazoa; phylum Chordata; class Actinopteri; order Perciformes; family Serranidae; genus Epinephelus; species Epinephelus fuscoguttatus. Next base: position 43,956,904 of record NC_064752.1, read on the forward strand.
CATGCTATACTCCAGTGGCTGTCCTGTGTCCATTATACACAGAAAAGCTTCAAGACATTTCTACTTTGTAGACAGCAAGTTTACCAAAACAAGCTTGTCCAACAACATTGTGCATGAAGAAGAGAAACTGTTGTTTTGTTGGTGTAACAGTGGTCTTAGTTTAATGAGCTAAGTTTGCATACAGTGAGCAATGGACTTCACCACAAAATTCACAACTTGGATTAATTTTTATGAAAATACTCTCCGATTCCTTTAAACGGTGGACCCTAACAGACTAAAGTTATATGTTTCATCATGAAATTGAGAATTTATATGCAAGTATACGATGTACATCTCCGTCCTTTTCTGGCTGTTTACAGTATACCCACCTATCAGCCAAAAAGCCATTAGAATACCTGTGAGAGTCAGGCCAGCTGTTAGGAGATATTAGCCTGCCGTTGCCAGACCCAATTCACAAAACGCGAATGGGTCTGGACACGGAGTGTACATTTCCTCTATTCCTGAGGGGCGGTATCAACAGCCGTCACTCAAAGTGCCTCTTCACGCAATTGGAAAGACGGAAAACCAATCAGAGTAAACGAAACGTGTGACGTAGGCTAGCACAACGCCACTGTAAATGGACCAGCAAGCTGCAGCGGAGATGAGCTGTGATGATGTCTGGGAAAGAGTGTTGCCATCTTTGCAGATTTCCTCCTCACTGTGGACTCAGAGTTGCATGGCTGTGATTCCCAGCTTGGTCGCTTCCCTGACCTGCTCCTTCATGAGAGCAACTAGCGGAGAAACAACAATAGCCACTGGGTTTTCACTGAGTCCCATCTTTTTCCCGATCAACGGAGCCAGTTGGTAAATTAAACTTTTACCAAACCCTGTAGGCAGGACGGCAAACACAGCAATTTTTTCAATAAAAGCTTTCAGTGCAGCCGTTTGTTCTGCTCTTAAAGAAAATGTACATTCCAGTTCGTTCAACACATTTACCATAGCAGTTTTACAATCAGTAGCCATGTTGGTTGTTTACGAAATGCATTCACTCCGGTCCTTGTCCCTCCTATTCTGATGACGTGATTTCAAATAACCTGCCCCAAAGTAATAAATGGTATTGATTGGCCCGGTAAGCTTTAACTGATTCCAGAATGCGCTTTAATGATTGCATGGCCAGGCTGATCTGCAGCGCGAAATAGAATATGAGCTCGCGAGATCAGGATGGTTTCACCAGGCTAAGGAAATATAGGCTGGGGGACAGCATTTTCAAAAGTGGGCCCCTTATCCACATCCATCAACTTACTTTGCATATCACAATGCAAAATTTTATACTTTATGCAATATAATCCAAGTAATCATATTTCCCCACGTATTTTGTACTTTAGACCTTATTTTCTTATTTTGAAAAGCAGAGGTAGTCACGTGTGTCCTGCGTTGAAAAAATGTCCCTCCAGTGAATGATTAGAGAAAAGTAAAATCAACATGGATTTAAGAAATTACTGCAAGGTATTTAATCATAAGATAAAATGATGAGTGAGCATATCATTTTTTCTTCTTGTATTCATTCAATCTTGAGGGCTACTTTAATCAAATATTGCACAAATTGTGTGCAGAACTGAAACAGTATTAAGAGTATATGTCTGTCAATGGCTATTCCAGTCATACCAAATTTATGTAATTCCAAGACTGATCAGGGACCCCAGGATGCAGAATTATTTAAATACACTACTATGAAAAATGGCAATGTTCATTTTCCCTCGCCAAGATTTAGCATAACGTTTTAGCATTATTTGGTCCCCTTTTCGACATGATAGCATAACACGGTTGGCACCAATGGATGCCTTAGATCCTCCAGTTTAATATGATAACTGTGTCTTCTTCTTTCGGCTGTTCCCTTTAGGGGTCGCCACAGTGAATCATCTGCCTCCATCCAACCCTATTCTCTGTATCCTCTTCTATAACACCAACTGACTTCATGTCCTTTTTCACTACATCCATAAATCTCCTCTTTGGTCTTCCTCTAGGCCTCTTGCCTGGCAGTTCCAAACCAGCATCCTTCTACCAACTCACTATCCTTCTGAACATGTCCAAACCATCTCAGCCTGGCCTTTCTGAATTTATCTCCAAAACATCTATCATGAGCTGTCCCTCTGATGTATTCACTCCTGATCCTATCCATCCTCGTCACTCCCAAAGAGAACCTCAACATCTTCAACTCTGCTACCTCCAACTCTGCCTCCTGTCTCTTCCTCAGTGTCACTGTCTCTAAACCAAACAACATTGCTGGTCTCACCACCATCTTGTACACCTTTCCTTTTAATTTTGCTAGTACTCTTCTATCACACATCACACCTGACACTTTTCTCCACCCATTCCAACCTGCTTGCAGGTGTTTCTTCACCTCTTTTCCACACTCTCCATTGCTCTGGGCTGTTGAACCTAAGTACTAAGATCCTCCACCTTCTTTATTTCTACTCCCTGTAACCACACCGTTTCACTTGGGTCCTTCTCATTAACACACATGTATTCTGTCTTGCTACAACTAACCTTCATTCCTCTCCTTTCCAGGGCATACCTCCACCTTTGTAGATTTTCCTCCACCTGCTCCCTTCTCTCACTACAGATCACAATGTCATCTGCAAACATCATAGTCCATGGAGATTCCTGTCTAACCTCATCTGTCAACCTGTCCATCACTATAGCAAACAAGAAGAGGTTCAGAGCTGATCCTTGATGCAGTCCCACTTCCACCTAAAACTCCTGTCACACCTACAGCACACCTCACCACTCTCCTACAGCTCCACATGTCCTGCACCACTCTAACATACTTCTCTACCACTCCAGACTTCCTCATACAATACTGCAAATATTGCATGTGTAGTACTTTTTCTTGGCATGAAACCATACTGCTGCTTAGAGATGCTCACTTCTGCTCTCAGTCTTGCTTTCACTACTCTTTCCCATAGCTTCATTGTATGGCTCATCAACTTTATCCCTCTGTAGTTGCCACAACTCTGCACATCTCCCTTGTTCTTAAAAATCGGCACCCAATTTCAATTCCAGTTATCTGACAAAGAATTTTAAAAATATTTACAGTTAAGGAATTTCACAAAGGTCAACCTTAAAGAACACTTGAGTTTACCTAAGATGTCCACTGAAGTTCTTTTTCGTAACAGTCAACCAATTATTAGAACCATCTCTTGAAGTTATGAAGTCTATGAAGCCCTGTTATCCTCTCAATCAACCTCTAAATCAGATAAATCAAGACTTAGGTGGGAAAGAGACTTAGGTTTAGAAAATCGATGCAGAACTGTGAAGGGATCTATGTAGTAATGGTATTAAATAAACAATAAATTCAAGATATAGGTTAACCCAGTCCAACTTTTAACACCAGACCTATCTTACCCCCTCTAAGCTACATGGGTTTAATTCTAAATTCTCACTCCTTTGTTTTAGATGTGGCTTAGTGGAAGGCACTTTTCTTCACTCCACCTGGGAGAGTAGTAAACTACAACGTTTCCGGCTAGGGATTTATGAAGCTATAATAATATATCCAAGCTATAATTTGAAATGCAGTCATTCCATCAAACTTACTGAAACTTTGTTGGCCATTACAAATAAATGTGTTGCAACAAAATGGAAGTCAGATCTCCCATTGTTCCCACCACATTAGGGCTCTAAAAAAAAATTATTGTGGTCGAATCTAACTTATCTCTCTACTTTTTTTTTAACCTTTTCATTTATTTTTCTCTCTTCTCTTTTCTAATTTGGGATCAGTGTGCAAAAAAGTATTATTTACTTAGCCAGTCTTTTTTTTTCTTCCTCTTGGTTTGTGTGTGGGACGGGCTTGTTAGACAACCACCTACATGAACTTTCAGCATTTAACTGATGAACTGCTATTTTTGTGCCCTGTTTCCAATAAATACGGCTAAAATGATGTTTTAGATTTCGTTATTGTTATAACTTACTTCTATCAAGTTGGTAATGTTTTTTCTTCTTGTTTGTCTGTTCGTTTGTTTGCTATAGTTTGGGTTTCTTATTGTTAAAGTGTGTTTATATGTTTGTGTAATAAGTGAAAAGGTAAAACAAAATATTAAAAAAAAAAAAAAAAATCAGCAATGGCACACCATTCCTCAGGCATCCTCTCACTCTCTAAGACTTTGTTGAAAAATCTAGTCAAAAACTCTAACTAAACTGCTACCTCTCCTAGACACTTCCATACCTCCACAGGTATTTCATCAGGACCAACTGCCTTTCCACCCTTAATCGTCTTCAGTGCCCTCCTCACTTCATCCTTACTAATCTTACCTTCTTCCTGCTCCACAATGGTCACCTCTTCTACTCTTTGTTCTCTCTCATTTTCCTGATTCATCAACTCTTCAAAGTACTCTTTCCATCATCCCATCACACTTGTGGCACCTGTAAATACATTCCCATCTCTATCCTTAATCACCCTAACCTGCTGCTCGTCCTTCCCATCTCTGTCTCTCTGCCTTGCCAACCTGTATAAATCAGTCTCTCCCTCCTTACTGTCCAATCTATCATACAAGTCATCATACGCCCTTTGTTTGGCCTTTGCCACCTCTACCTTCACCTTCCGCTGAATCTCAATGGACTCCCGTCTACTCTTCAGTCCTCTGTGTGTCCCACTTCTTCTTAGCTAACCTCTTTCCCTGTATACACTCTTGCACTTCCTCATTCCACCACCAGGTCTCCTTATCTCCTTTCCTTCCAGATGACACACTGAGTACTCTCCTACCTGTCTCTCTGATAACATTAGCTGTAGTCATTTGGGAGCACCTCCTGTCCACCCAGAGCCTGTCTCAACTCCTCCCTGAAAACCACACAGCCCTCTTCCTTTTTCAGCTTCCACCACTTCGTCCTCTGCCCTATCTTTGTCCTCTTAATCTTCCTCACCACCAGAGTCATCCTTCACACCACCATCCTATGCTGTCTGGCTACACTCTCACCTACCATGACTTTGCAGTCACTGATCTCCTTCAGATTACATCGTCCACAGAAGATGTAGTCCACCTGTGTGCTCCTACCTCCACTCTTATATGTGACCCTATGTTCCTGCCTCTTCTGGAAAAAAGTATTCACTACAGCCATTTCCATCCTTTTTGCAAAGTCTACCACCATCTGTCCTTCTGTGTTCCTATCCTGGATACCAAACCTGCCCATCACTTCCTGATCACCTCTGTTCCCTGCCCCGACATATTAATTGAAGTCTGCACCAATCACCACTCTCACCTCTAGAGATATTCTGCATCACTTCATCTAACTCACTCAAGAATTTCTCCTTCTCTTCTAACTCACATTCTACGTGTGGGGCATAAACAATAACAGCATTGAACATCACACCTTCAATTTCTAGCTTCAGACTCATCACCCTTTCTGACACCCTTTTCACCTCTAGAACATTCCTAACAAACTCCTCCTTCAGGATAACTCCTACTCCATTTCTCTTCCCATCTCTTCCACCATGATAGAACTTGAACCATGCTCCTAAGTTTCTAGCCTTGCTACCTTTCCACCTGGTCTCACACAGTATATCCACCTTCCTTCTCTGCATCATTACAGCCAGCTCTCCAGCTTTCCCTGTCATAGTCCCAACCTGTGTCTTCAATGTAGTTAGTTTGCCTCACTTCTCACCATCAGCTCTGCCTGTCATACATGCTGGTTCGTCACATTTTCTTTTCAGTCACTTGTGCGTTGCTTCTCTTCTCTTGTCATTTTCTTGTTCTCTGTATCCTGACTTTTCTTTTAGGAGCTCCTGAGTTTTAGTGAGGCATTCTGACTTTGCTAGTCAGGCTGCAGTAGCACTCACTTGTTAACAGTAGCGGCATTTGCACATCGCACACCTGACCCATGTCAGATGGACCATTTCACAATACCTGCGTGCGGGGTGGGAGTATAAGATGGCACATTGAAATCTGTTTTAAATATAAAAATACATGTATTCATCATGTAACATGTATTGTCAGTGAGTAAACTGCTGTACTCGAGCTCATTTAAGGGTCAACCACTGACCTTTTCATGGGTGCCCCAATGGCCTTGGGCTGGGGTCATCTGTACCGTTTCACCCTCCCTGATGGTGGGACTGGAGACAGTATACCCACTTTCTCCTTGATAACCTACCCATCTACCTAGTAGTACACCCACATCATCAACTACCACTACACTGTTGCCCGATAGCAAAATCCATGGCAGAAAACCAAGGCCATGTGACTGCTGTGGCCTCTCCCTGGTCTGTTCCCATACCAGTAGCTGGGGATCTGAGCTCCAACAAGAAAGTGTGAAGTGGAGCTGGAAGACTTTTAAGATTTATGTAAAATAATTACATGACAAAGTTCCATTTAATTTTTTGAACATAAACCTACATAATAAACTTTACATGATGCATATGCATCAATGTAATAAAGCCTATTCATGTGAAATGCATATTCACCAGGTTTATGTATTCAGTATTTATATAATTTATTGAATTTAAATGCATATTAATCAGATTATGTATTCAGAATACATTAAATATATTTGTTTGAATTACATAATAATTAGGTTACCTATTCAAGATGAATAATGTGTATTTGTTTGAAATACATAATAATTAAGCTTAAATTCAATCAAATTCATTAGATTTATGTATTTTTATGATTAAGATCCAATGAATTTTTTCTATTAGGTTACCTATTCAAGATGATTAATGTGTATTTGTTTGAAATACATAATAATTAAGCTTAAATTAAATCAAAATGGATTAAATGTATATATTTTTATGATTAATATTCAATGAGTTTTTTCTATTTTCCATCATTACACAGCATCTCAATGGTGCATACAATCAGACAACCTTGTTGATTCAACAAATTTATTGACATTATAGAACTCTTCTCTTCACCCAGACACAGGCACAGACAGTACTCAGCAGGTAGTGTAGCTCTTCATCTGCTGCTGTAGATGGAATCAAATATCTGCTGCAACAATCGCAATAATGGGGTAATATTGAAAGGACCTGCTCTTTTTTTTTTTTATCAAGAACAAACTCTACTGGCTCAATAACATTTAACACTTTTTTAAAGTATTCTTTTCTCTTATAAGCTGAAGCAAGTGCACCACCTTCCCCCAGTGCATTCACAAAAGGATTAGACTTTAATTAATTAACAATGACACAATCAACCTCAATGTTTTTGTTTTTGAAAAAATCTGAAAGACTGCTACAAGTTATCGGCACAGACAGTACTCAGCAGGTAGTGTAGCCCTTCAAACCTCATCTACTGCTGTAGACAAAACATGAAAATATTTTCTAACTTTAACAGAACAGAGGCAGGTTAGGAAGGTTAAACAAAGTTTTAATTCATCACCTGGCAGGAAAGGGTTTTCCTTGAAGTATACACCATCTCTTATGGAGCGATACTGCTGGTTTTCAAGCTGGTCAGTGTTACTGTCCTGTGTTCTGTGGCTATCAATAACTCTATTCAACAATTCAGTAGAAACAAGTATCTGCTGCAACGATCGCAGTAATAAGATATATTGAAAGGATCTGTTCTTTTTTTTATCAAGAATAAACTCTACTGGCTCAACAACATTTAACACTCTTTTAAAGTATTCTTTTTGACATGAGAACATAGAAAGCTAGAAACAGCAGGTGCTCAGTCAACTGTGTGTTCGATATGTGTGAATCTTCCAGGTCGTGAACAAGAACACTATGGTTATCGGCATGTATGGCCGGTCTCTTCCTCAGCTTCCTCCTTCCATCCCCGCCCCACCCCAAAAAAAGAGTCAAATGAGCAATTTGAGTTTCAGTGCTCTTACTTTGGTGGAAAGTTTGGTCGATTCCAGGTCCATCAGGATCTTTTGGTATGCTTCAAATGTATTCTTCAAGCTTTTAGGATAGCTTAGATTAAGTGCATAAATCAACCCATAAATCATCACGCATGCATGGTTGACACTCTGGAGGTTGTGAAGAACTTGGACGCCTTCCAGGACCACACCAACATCTGCAAAGCGTCCACCAGGACCATCAGGACCATCACCTTCAGCTCGAACAGTGTAGATTGCCATGGTCGTCCCTGCGACGTCAGCCTCGGCCTCACTGCATTCAATGTCCTGAAAGATGGAGGGAACAGAGAACAATGAGCTTTGTCACCCTAACCTTGACCTTTGACCACCAAAATCTAAGCAGCTCATCACTGAGGCCAAGTGCATGTTAATTTGACTAAATCTCCTTAAGGCACTGGAAACATAGTGTTCATGAGAGTGAAATGGACACAAGTTCAAGGTCACAATGACCTCAAGATCTTTGACCCCCTAAAAGCCTGAAAACCAAAACAAAAAGTCAAAAAGTTACATTATGTATAAATTGAGTTAGTACATTCAATAATCATCAACAATTTAAATATGATAAAAAGTAGTGTTTGAGCACAACGTTGTTCTAGAAGTGAATTCCACTTTAAAGATCTGACAGTTATAGCTCCGCTGTGTTAGTAGAACCAGACCAACTGTTAAATGAGCGAGGAGGATTTACGGAGCCCTGCGAGACACATTTTGACACAGTATGCAAGCGTGACTCGCCAGACCCTGGATTTGTTATCAGACTACTTTCTGAGGGAGCTGAAATCAAGCAGATTGCATTAAGTGTGAGAGCGAATTAGCCCACATCATGACAGTATTTTATCATGTTGTTGATCACAATGAGGGTCACATTAAAGAATCTCGATGCCATTCTTTATCGTGTTTGTGGGTACTCCGTGCCATTTCGTTACGTTGTCAAACATGGTAAAAAAACGGCATGTCCTGTCTGATTGCTTAAAAGTAAAACTCTTAATCCTTTAATTTTGTGAATTTTTAATGGTGCACATGAAACATAAGATAGTAACTTACATGTTCATAGGTTAGTCCTCCTCTGAGGGTAAGGTTCCGTGCTTCTTGAAGACTCAAGGATGTCCGGGGAGAAAGAAGAGACTGCACTTTATCCAATGAAGCCTTTGACCTGCCACATTTAAAATGGAGTCAACAGAACATCCCAACTTAAATGTAAAAAAAGAAAAAATACTACACCAGGAACCCATTTTATTCAGAGATCCGTGAAGTAAATGAAAACCTTCTCAGAAGTAGCTAATATTGTTGACACAAGGTAGGGGAAAAAGGGCAGTAGGAAAGAGGCAAACCTCTTCTGTCCACCCCCCGCTCCCTTACTCCTACCCTCCACCATCTCTCCTCACCTCCTCTCTCCTAATCTCCTCACATAGTGTAAGGTTTACTCCTCCCTCCTATCCAACCCTCTCCAAACCTCTCTCGTGCTGTTCTCCCTCTCTCCTTACCGCCTTCTGTTTCCTGTTAGGAAATAGAAGGAACTAACCTTTCCCTATCCTGACCTTCTGTCCCCTAACCCCTCAACCCTTGGAAATGTCCCCTTCTACTAAACAGAATCAGTCCCAACAGCCAAAACAAAGTATGCTTACAACGACACTGTTTTATGACTTACCTCTTGACATCCGGCTTTGGCTTTACTGACTGCCTCAGATCCTCAGCTGCCTTTTGACAGAAAAACAATAATTATACCATTATTTCTCTCCATGGATATCAGCCCTAAATACGCTACAAGGTATGGTAAAGGAGGAAGACAGGAATGGCATTATCTTTGTAAACTACATTGTAGAAAAAATTGAGAATTAACACATTTAGCCCAACTTTTACACCTTTTTAAAAGGTGAGGAGAGAGAGAGAGAGAGAGAGAGCAGTTGATCAGTCTTGTGTTGGTTAGATATCCAGTCAACATGTCCACTCACTTCCAATAACTTCAAGGAAGAGAAGAAAGCTTCCTTCTGTCTGATGTTCTCAATGTGTTGGAGTTCAAAAGCAGACAGTCCACAACATGCATCCTAGTGAACCCCCCCCCCCCCCCCAAACCACACACACACACACACACACACACACACACACACACAGGAGAATCAAGCTGATCATAACCAAGAATCAAAACCGACCTGACATAATATGAAAAGCCTTTCTTACTAAATAACATGTCTAAAACAGGTGTCAATTTTATGATAACTGCTGCTTTATGAGAACTATCAAGTGTCTGTGTTCTTGTTTGGGGCAGAATTGTTGTCATATTGGAGGCGCTTAGGTGCCAGGACCCGACCCTTAACCTCAGGCTCCTCCGGACCATGTGGATTTACTTCCTACAAGTGACAGCACTACCACCATTGCCTTGAAGGAATTTCTTACTCAAAACAAACAACCCATTGGACTCAATGACAAACTATTGGTGGTCAAAGTTCAAGGTCAATGTGACCTCATGTCCATCCCATTCTCATGAACGCCACATGTTATCAGGCATACCTTTTGAAAACTAATAACATCTGGCACAAAGGACAGAAGGATGACATACTTACCACGTATTTTTTAACCAGTGTGTCCAGGTCTTCATTGAGGTAGATGCTCAGACAGCTCAGCACACAATCACACCTCACGTTGATGTCTTCATTCTGAAACAAACATTACATGATTCCATGCTGGTCAGTGTCAGAAGCACACTAACACGCATGTGCTGAGGCCAGCCAAGCCACTGCCATTTCCCTCCTTGACCATCCTGAACTCACCTGGTTTCACCCCACTCAGTTAAAGCTCACACAGGTCTGAGCCCGTTCACTACACAGTATTTTTGAAAGTGGCTATCCTTTTCCAGACCGTTAACAAAGGAACTTTCCCATATGGCTGAGTCAAACAAACCATATGTGTATTAGGTTAGACCAAAAAATACTTACATTATCCATCTCTGCCATCACGTCTCTGATCTTTTTTCCTGCAGCTCCACCTTTGGTATGGAAAACCCTGATCAGGTTGTCAGTCAGGCGGTCCAGTTCTCCAAGGAATTTGGAGGTCAGAGGTACAGTTGTCAGCCGCATAAACTCCAAGTTGATCTGTAAAAGACAACACAGACAGGATACAGACTTAAACAAGGGCGGCTGTAGTTCAGTTGGTAGAGGGGTCATTCATAGACTGAATGTCAGTGGTTCGATTCCGGGCTCTGAGTGTCCACATGTCAAAGTGTCCTTGAGCAAGGCTAGCACGCTGCACGGCAGCTGGCTGCCACCATTGAACTGTGAATGTGTGAATTGGGTGAATGAGAGAAAGCCATTGTAAAGCGCTTAGGGTTGGGTGCAGAAAAGCGCTATTTAAGTGCAGACCATTTACCAGATATGTGACAATGTGTGACACTGAATACATGAGTTACTACACTTCAGATTCACACTTACCTCACTGACGTCAAAGAGTGGTGGCCATTTGTTTAGGAACTCTGGAATATTTGGCTCCTGGAGAATCTCCTGTCTCCTAAGCGAGAAGGTACGGTGCATCTTCTCCTTGGTCACGGCCTCATCCCTTTTCTTCTTTTTTTACCTGAAATGGAATGAAACGTCATTGTCATTATACAGTACAAATACATTTATAATGAAATTCGGTAAGAAACTCTCCGCAAGGGTACACAATACAATAGAGAAACAAATAAAAGAAAGGGAAATACTAAGCTAGATGCTAGACAATATGATTAGGAAGTAAAAAAAAGTATATAAACTGAGTGTAATAGATAAAGAAAAATTAACTGTGTAAAGTAACCAGAAAACAGCTAAAGTGTCCAGTGTTGTCCAAAATGAACTGTTGGGCTGCTTGAGCTGAGCTGGACAGGAAGTATAGTGCAAAAAACATGACGCGTGAAAAGCTGTGATCATGTACATACTGGCCATGCTGTGAACATACTGCAATCATGGATAGGTAAGACAGAATTAAGTATTGCACATTATACCTCTGTCAGTAGAGCGACCCTTTCCACCTCCAAACTGTGTCTTGTTTCATCACTAGGGATGTTTGGACAGAAATTAACATCTCCGTTCCTGGGCTACTTGATGTTGGCTGCTGGAGTCTGCTGGCCTCTTTGCTTGTTTTTCAGCGAGTTGATGGCAACCTCGGGGTGTCCAGCTCGGCTGAGGAGAAGAAGAATTATATTTTTTCAGCACATTTCACTGACCAGGATCACAAATTGCTTCACAATTTAAACACAATGGGCTCTATTTTGGTTTTGTCCCAAGCGCCATGTCTTCAATACATTTATGCTGGCGCAAGTGGTACAAGACCTTAAATGCAAGTCCTTGAATCTGTCGGACTGGCATTTAATATCTTGCACCACCTTGCACCAGCACAAATATATGTTAAAGCATAAGCCTTTGCGCTTAGGACAGGAACAAAAAAGAACCCATTAAATAAAACCCAAACCTCAGCTTGGTGCGGAAGTTCATCATTTTTATTTTCAGGTAATGCTTCCAGCCACAGTACCCGGTTTGTGTTGCTTTTTCCAGTAAACATGGATGTGACTGTGTCAGAGCCTTTGCCACTTCTTCTAACTGCTCATCCCTCGGGTAAGCTGTGTACTTTATTATTTCCTCAGCAAGGCCTTCAAGAATATCTGAGCGCACTTTTGGCGTAGGAGACAGGAAATTTCCGTGTGCCTTGAACTTGAACATTTCCTGTGTGGAGCATAATCTCGGCACAGGATGAGAAGCGGGGCACGACAAAGGGTTTAGGCCAAGAGCAGGACCGGGTCTCTGGCGATGACAAGATGATGGTATCATTGCTGGCGTAGGAGTCTGAATCACTTGGTTCTTGTGATGAAGAGCCGGCATTGGAAGGAGTACCTGGGATTGTGGAGCAGGTATCTTCTGTGACTGGAGTGGACCTGTTTGTCTCACAAAGTATGTACACCACTTTCAAAGTACCTTTATCTTCAAGTTCTGATGTTGACAAGAAATTCATGAACTGATCATCCATGTCTTTGTCGTTGTACTGAAGTCTGAACTGCTCAGTCACTTGAAAGAAAGTCTTGAGCCAAGTCCTCCACAGTTCTTGGTATTCCGGATTCAATGGTGAGTTTTCTTGCATCGTCTTCACCTCCAAAGAGGACTCTGAAGGTTACTCGTCCTGCCATCCTGCTTAGCTAATCTAAGGTGGAGACACAAACACAGAGTAGACAGGTATTAGTCTTGTTATTCAAATACTCAATCACTCAGGCAGAATACATGGTCAGGACACAGTCATTGCCTAGATCTGATGAGGCTAGGACAGTGAGGAGGAGGGTAAGAGAGGTTAGTAGAGCAAGAGCTCAGAGAGCAAGGAGGAGGGTAAAAGAGGAGGTTAGTAGTGAGGAGGGTAGAGGAGACTAGGAGAGTGAGGAGTTCAGTAAAGAGCGGAGGCAGGAGAGGTTAGTAGAGAGCGGGCATGAGTACAGAGAGGTACCCACAAAGGTTATGTGGTAGACAAAAAATAAGTTTATTACTGAAGAATTTTACATGGCACTGTCACTTATAAAATCAAACCTCTGATGATGATGTGTCTCTTCAGGGTCACCATACGTCTGGATCCGACAGTGGATAGTGGATAGCAATCTGTCAGCTCCTCAAGCCTTCTGTGTGTTCGATATATGTGACTCAAAAGGTTCTTCCAGGTTCTGAACGTACAAGGACATATACACATGGATATCGGCATGTGCGACCATGGTGGAAATGTCTCAACCTAAAATGTTTTATCAACTCATACCTGGAAGATGGTGAACTTTCACACAATTTGCATGGCCACATTCACACAGCAACTGTGAATGAATACAAAGAACAATAAATCAGTCATGTTATTACTAACACACAACAAGCTCCCCCTTTAGCCACTGTTGGCTACAGAAACATCAGTTTTCAAAGTGCATGTATAATCTACAACACTACTGAAAAACCCACACATCCAACCGTTTGCAAGATCAGAAATTTTAGGCCATTTGAATTTTCTGTTATCAATGTATTTATTCTACTGAATTTTTAGCTTTGATATCTTATGCAATTTTAAAATTACATGAACTGTCAGTCAATATGAACCAAATTTTAATTGTGCTACATTTTTGTGTGTGCATCTTATGACAAGGCAGCCATCTAGCTAACATTAGCTAGCTAGCTAGCCAGCTATTTAACATAAGCTACCCACCACTACACGTCAGGATGAACAAGGCAGCTAGCCAATGTTACACTGCCTATGGCATGGCAAACAATACTGTGTGGAACTTTGTCTGGTGTCCGTGTTGAAAGGCAGCTAGGTAGCAAGTTAGCTGGTTGCATTTAGCTTGTACATTCTGACTGTGAAGACCACTAAACAAGTTTTTAAGTTTTTTTTTTTTCGCTGACACAGACAGAGTCGTGGGCAGCTGCTTCACCATGTTTAAGGTGAAGCCCCACTGTACGCGACAATACTGCGGGAAGCCTGAGACGGTGCCACTCTGGTCTGTTCGGGGGTGATGACGTTTAATGTCCCCGACAGGGTTTGTAGTCATATTGAGCAACTTGTTAGCAACCGCCTTTTTTGTGACACGTAAAAGCTTCCAAATTCACAAGCAGAGTATTTACTGACGTATTTTATGTCATAGAACAAAACCTGAAACCCGCAAGGTTTATTCTCACTGCTGCGATACAGAAATGCGGGACAGATTTGCGGAATATTCGCGCAGCGCCTTTCCGCGTTTAAACCATACACACAGCCGCGGTACGGATGCGGTGCGAAATTTCGCGTTGTTGTGTTCCAAGTCCGCGCTGCGTGAATGGGTGTGGATGAACATGGACGAGAGTAGCAGCAGCAGCAGCGGCAGCGAGCTAGCAAGCTAACGTTTAACAAGCGTCAACATCAACTTTCTTTAGCACTTACCACTTTCGCCGCAGCCACCAAGCTCGACAATGGACTGCCAGACGTTGTCCTTTAATTCACTGTTCATAAAATCATCCCGTCTTTTATCAAAAAGGACGGGGTGCTGTGAAATTATCAACCTTTCTCCCATACTGTCCTGCCTGACTGGATTTTGGACTCTCCCGGTCTGCGTGACTATAAACAAACAATTTCATTGGCCCAGCTGTGTAGTTCCGCCGGTGAATTCCGCGGGGGGGTCAAAGTCTGGGCGGAAACTTTTTTCACCGCACGAAAGTTCCGCCCCAGAGTGCAAACTTCCGTAAGACCCCGCGAGAACAATCCACACGGATATTCGCCCTCAGTGAGAATGGACCTTAAGCTTTTGTTAACCACAGACCTTATTTGAGGTATTTTACCAAAATCCCATTCAAAAAACGTATTGACTTTTAGACGAGGGAACCAGAAGTGCTAAAGGCGCTAACGGTTCAGCGAATTGCTAGCTAACGTTAGCTTGCGAGCACCAGTACACACGACGTAGTAAAGATAAAACTGCTTACAATCATCACAAATCATCACAAACTATTTACAACAGGTGGATGTAAATAGACAAAGGATGACTCGAATTACCTTATTTTCCGCACTATAAGGCGCATCGGATTATAAGGCGCACCTTCAATGAATGGCCTATTTTAAAACTGTTTTCATATATAGGGCGCACCGCATTATAAGGCGCATAGAATAGAAACTACTGTAGTGGCTGGGGTTGCGTTATGCATCCACTGGATGGAGCTGCGCTAAAGGGAATGTCAACAAAACAGTCAGATAAGTCAGTCAGTCAAACTTTATTAATAGAATACAAATCAACGTTCTGACAACTCCGTCGTAAGCGTGTCTCTTGAAAGGTGCCATTTTGGGGTCTTTATACACACACAAGTGGTGTGGGACTGGAATTCCCCTTTACCGTTTTTACCACTGTTACTTCGGCGACGCCCCCTGACTACGGTAGCCATAATTAACCAATATTGATCCATATATAAGGCGCATCGGATTATAAGGCGCACTGTCGGTTTTTGAGAAAATTAAAGGCTTTTAGGTGCGCCTTATAGTGCGGAAAATATGGTACTCACCTTACACTGAGTTAAACCTGAGTCACCACGGGCCGTAGAATGATCAGCAAGATGGCGTCCAGTGGAAAATAAGGATGTCATTTCCCGATTTTACTTCCCCTAAGTTGTATGTAAACCTGATGTAAACCAATCACGTACATTTTAAATAAAAGAATCTTGTTTGTTTCTTAGCTTTGATTATTTAAACCATGTTAATATGTATTAAGTAATTACATTTAATATATTTCAGAATTGAAATAATTATACAGATTATAATTAATTTCAATACATAAATTTAAAAAATATGAGTATTTAAATAAAATTAAATAGATTTATATGCTTAAAATTAAACTCTACCATGATTCATTTCTGTGAGTGAGGGCTCACTGATTAAGCATACATTACACTTTTTTTTTTTTAAATGTCACATAGTGTTGAGCACTCTACCTGCACTTTACATTTCTTTTCAAGTTGTTCCATTTCTCTGTGACTTGCATAGGGCTGACCAGACCCTGCAAGCCCATCCTTTTATGTATTTCCCTAAGCAAGACAAATATTTTCCTGTCCACATCCATCAAATAATTACTGCAATGACATGTTTATGGTAGCCATTTAGATGTGAATTGTTATACAGTAGGGAGCTCAGAATATATCATTTGGATAAATGATTACCCTAAATACCCAAAGGGACAGGCCCTCATATTTAATCATGGATCACTGATTCAAACAACAATAGATACATTTCAGAGAAAAAGGTTGCAAAGAGGAATTATGTGAAAACAGTTACAGATGAAATGCACGGAGCGAAACATTACAGATCTTACTCCCAGGCTTTTTTTTTTGGTGCTGTTCCTCCTGCCTGTAAATAGATCATCATTTGCAGCTGAATTAAAAAGGATCAACTTATCTTCCGTCCCTATCAATTGCATTGCATTATGGTGGTGGAATGTAAAGCCCTGGAACACTGTCAATACGGATAGCCTTTGTCTGCATTAGTATACCCTTAGAAAATAATTTGTCAAAAGTAAAATCTCACAGAACAGTAAGCACTTTCATTTGTGAAGTGGCGCTTATCCAGCCATAGCATTTTTAATTCAAGCCAGGTATGGTGGTGGGGGTGGAGCTTTTATATGGAGCTAGAACAGTCTCAAAATGAATAAATAAATGCACACCGAAATTAATAAATGCACAAAAGAGGATTTACAAATGTATTTGGGACATTACATATATGTATGTATGTATATATATATATATATATATATATACATATATATATCATATATATATGTATATATATATATATATATATATATATATATATATATATATGTTGACAGTTGACTCATAAATGAGCAACATTTCCTCATAGAATAGTTTGTATAGTACCCTACGAAAATGCAGACACAACAGCTCAGATACATTATGAATTAGCACCACATTGACATTGTGTCCTTAACATAAAGTTACATAATTAACATAAGGTACAGTTAGGCTAGTACTAAGCAAGTTACTGTGGTTACTAGTTTACACGGTTCTCAGTACGTCTCCAGGGTAAAGTCTTGGGAGAACGTCTGCAGGTTTTGACTCATCTACCACCCCAACCTGCCTAGATACAAGACCACTCAGGACTGCTTTCTTGTTTGCTCCTGTCAGCACACCAGTCTGATTGTAGCCTTTTTAAAGTACGTGGGATATGTACAAATTTGGATGTATTACTTTTTGTAGGAAAACGTACAAAAAGTTTATGAAAACAGCCTGAAATGGGTCTAAGCGGGTTAAACACACATCACAATATTGATTGAAATATTGGACATTGAATGTGCTCTGCTCCCACGTACAGGGTAAAAGCATATGGGGGCAACTGTAATACCACACATAATACTTTTATTACTGAGGACCACAATAGTTAAAACAATTTAATATTCATTGAACAAAATTAATTCCAGTTTAATCAAAACTGTAAAATTAATCATAGAATTATATATAAATAAATAAATAAAATGAAAATAAAAAATAAATAAAAACAATGACAAATAAGTCATAGAAACAGTGTTGCACGAAAATATGTATATCCGCCTTATCAACATTAAAAAGTCAGTGCAGCTGACAACTAAATGAAGTGTCACAAACCATTTGTCCTCAACTGTAAAAATCAAAATATTAGCCAATGCTCCCACCCTGCTAAATGCTAAATTTATGAAAGAATGCAGAATAAAAATATAACTAACTGTTATAAAACAAACAACAACAATAAACAAAATGGGAATCCAACCAGATGGGAGTTAGACCTTTTGGAAGAACTCTCATTCTACTCTCTTACTCTTATCATTTTCTGAAGTGAGGTTGGCTGGGCACACCTCAGTTGTTTGTGTTATACAAATAGTATGTGCTCCAATCTGTGCATTTATTATAGACCCAGGAAAGGCAAGCTCCAGCTGCTTCTATGTTTAGCTTAGTTCTTGGTTTATGAAAAAATGGCTATGAAATTAACTTACTGTTACATAATTATGAATTCAATGTTGTATGAATGTTTATGTTGTATTTATTAAACCCATTTTTCACAATTGATTGAAGACAAACACAGAACCGCATGCACCATTGCACACACATACACAGAAAAATAATAAATAGTTTATAATATGCTTTGTGTGGCCCTTGGCTCTGTGTAGACATATTCTTATGTATCTCTTTATAAGAGAATCCATAACACAGTTCTGAAGTCTCCTTTTGGTACTCTAAGTAAAACCCTATTAGGGTTGTAGCCTGCAGTTGGAGCTGCTGTTCCTTTTTTTTATGAAGTGATACCAAGTTACATGACCAACTTTGCCACTGCCTTTACTGAGTTGCCCATGAACACAGCATTGGAGGCAAATTTCAGTATTGACAGTGGCAGCCCCCTTTCTGTTTTCCTTGGTCTAAACCCAAGTGTATGGAGCCTGTTATGTAAAATGTGTAAAACAAATCATTAACCAAAAATAATGGTTGAAAATTGTTAATTTTCATCCATTATGGCAGTGCTTAAAACCAAGAGAACTTCTGAATCACAGACTGTAAAGAATTTTAAAAGCATGAGCAGGAACTGAACTACAGTTCATAGAGAGCTGCAGGAATAAAACTGCACAGACTGGGTGGTGATGGGGAGGTGGAGGGTGTGCACAACTGCAGCCTAAATGTACTAAAGGCAGAAAGAGAATCATATTTTCAAGACAGCAGCAAGATAACAGGCTAACAATGAAGGTGTGCTACTGAGCAATTGGTTAACTGTGATCGGCTGATAGAACGGCTGACATCGCAGCTGACAGTCCAAAGCAATGACAGTAAGAAAATGTGAGTTAGCATGCATGTAAAGAGTAAATGGCAGATGATGAGAAATAAATTGCAAGCCAAAGCATGCAAAAGTACAAAATTTGGGCATAAAGTTTTTTGTTTTTTTTAACCTGTTCGATTAAAGTCAGGGGATGACCAAAGTTATTACAAATCATTTTGAGGGGAGTGTGAATGTCGGCACTAAATTTCTTGGCAATCCATCCAACATTTGTTGAATAATTTCACTAAAAAACACAATGTCACCCCCCTCAACATTTATTCCCCCTTAGGTTATCTATTTTGCCATTAGCCTCCTGTGCTAATGTACTTGTTTAATGATTTGGGTTTCATAAGTGTTTTGGATCCCTTGAATCACCTACAGCTATTCACAGCCCTGGCTCCAGAAACCCTCACTGAGACATTAATGACGGGACCATTATCATCACCCAACTCCCTTTCACAGCATTTATTTTAATTTTTTATATACTGTTTTCACAGCAAAACTGTTTGTTGATTTGGAGCTCCCTTAAAGTGTGAAACCTTTACTAGTATACATTTGCTGTAAATGGTCAGTCAATTCCTTGACTCAAGTCTCTCTGAAATACTATTACTTTTAGTCCAAACAGCTTTTTTCATTCATCACTGCAAACATTTAAAGGAGCTATATGTAAGAAATCTAAAGCATATAGACATAAAATCCTCCTAATATGTCACAGAGACTAAGGAATAATGTTAATATAACGTACTGATCTCACCGACAACAATAGTACGGCCGGAATATTCGCATTTTAAAAAAATATTTACGGTCTGCAAATCATGTTTATGTTTTGAATTTGTGTTTTGACCTGTTGCGCCACCCACCGCCATCTACCAGTCACACACTCAGTAGAGTCTCAGCATCAGTTACAGTTACGACTGAGCTACAATGGGTGACAGTGCGACTAAACCCAAACGACCTCGTTATGATTCCCAAAAACGCCAAGTCAAAACTCGAGGCAAAGCGAGGGACTATATAGGAGATGCTTTTGAATGGTGGAGACGGTTGAAAACGAAGAATTTGAAATCGGATGTTGAAGTGGCTACTCTTCTCCTCGACAGGTAAGCTTTAGCCAAAGTTGGCTAGGGTAGCATCATAGCTAGACAGGGATGGACATTTCAAATACTTTCAACTGTTATTCATTTTCGATCATACATTGTAGCCCATGTGCAGTTGGGTCGCCGGCCCGACTGATTTTTTTGAGAAACAAACATTAGCAGCACGGCAAGCAGCATTAGCAGTGTCCCGGTACATAGCATTAGCAGCTGGCTCCTCCTCAGCTGTATCCCGGCAGCAGCATTAGCAGCAGAGAAGCCAGACTTGCTCAAACGGTCCGCTGGAAAACCGAAGATCAAGGACTCGGCCACACAGCCCTGCCACAGCAGCTGTCCGTGGGCAAACAAATCAGTCTCCAGCATGCCGCTGGAGATGCTATGCCGGGCCTTTGCTATCAGGGCCCCGTCGCTCTGGAACGACCTGCCGGAAGAGATCAGGCGAGCCACATCTCTGTCCTCTTTTAAATCGCTTTTAAAAACACACTTTCTTAAATGTGCTTTTACTTAATTGCTGTTGTCATCTAATAATGTACTCTAATAATGTCTAATGTTTTCTATTTTCTAGTGTTTTATTGTTTTTTATGTTCTTATAATGTTTTTATATTATTGTCATTTTATTGGATTCTGCCTCTTTATTCTGCTGTTGTAAAGCACCTTGTAACTTTGTTTGGAAAGGTGCTAAAAATAAAGCTTATTATTATTATTATTATTATTATTATTATTATTATTAATAGACTTTTTTTTTATTGTAAAACAAAAACAAAGAATCATTACAATGACACTAAAATCCAATTGTATGTACAGTATATTGTGACAATAAACAATAAATAACAATTAACAAATAACAATTGTCACAATAAATAACAGAAATATGAACAATAATGCAAACATGCAGGAAAACAATAGGGTCAAGTTGGATCAAATAGTGGGCACAAAGCCTGTGTACTGGCCCTGAGGATCAGGGTATTTGTCCCTAATTCTCCATACGCAGCAGCTAGGGATTACATGATGGTTAGCCTGACCCAATTGACCCATGCTGCCAAAATATAAACTGCCGATAGGCAGCATATCAGTACTCCCTGTTGTCGTTCCCTGGCTCTCTAGCATCACCAACCACCAACATGTCATTCCTGTACCGTCTGTGAAGGCGCAAATAGCCATCCTCCAGACAGTACAGGGTGAAGTGCGGCAGTTGGCTCTGCATCTGTGGCCACCTCACTGCAGCTGCCACAGGTGCACCAAGGAAGAGCAGCCGCTGGTGGAGGAGTAGGGGTGTCCCTGAAGATCTCTAGGGCATCAAAAACCAACCCTTGGCGTCGGTGGCTTAGTGGTAGAGCAGGCGCCCCATGTACAAGGCTGTTGCCGCAGCGGCCCGGGTTCGAGTCCAGCCTGTGGCCCTTTGCTGCATGTCACTCCCTCTCTCTCTCCCCCTTTCATGCTTGTCTCTCCTATCAAATAAAGGCTAAAAATGCCCAAAAAATATCTACAAAAAAAAAAAAAAAAACCCTGGCTCCCGAGAAAAAACCTGGGTGGCTAGCGGTCTTAGCTCCACTTCCCTCATCTGCTGAATGAATTTCTAGGTAAACACATCACAAAAGAAACAATGTTATACATCAACTTACTAAAAAAAAACTGACATCCATATAACACTGCCTCCGACCCATATCATTCAGATGGTCTACACTAAAGGTCTTACTTATAGCCATTATGTCAGTAATGCAGTAATGTATTCATTTAGCACAGTTTTGGCATACTCTATGAAAACCTCTTGTGGAAACACAAACCTCTGTTCGAACCCTTCTGTCATTTTGAATTCCCTGGATTCTTTCCTCATCCTCTGCATCTCTGCCTCCTCTCCTCCCTCTGCTTCCTCAGCCACCTCCTCTGTCACTGGGACCGGCACTTTCTCCTCCTCTTCCACCTCTATGTCCTCTGCCCCCTGGACCAGGAGCTGCCCACTCTCCTCCTCTCCTCTTCCACCTCTCGCACTTCTCTTCCTCTGTCTGCGCCAGTCACCTGGCTCATCATCAGCCTCACTTGGTAGTGAATAGCTAGGGTCTGTATCTGGCTGAAACAAGTCAAAATAAACATGAAATGATAATGTTATCTAGCGTTAGAAACTTGCCTAGAAACTTAGTTTACTTACAACTTACAGTGTAGGACTCGTCGCTTGCCATGGTCACTCCTCGCTCGTTGCTTGTCGGATCCACCAACCTATCTGGCAACCTCGAATCTGTACGGGAGGGGGGGCGGACATGACTCGCGGCAGTATTTTGAATTTGAGTGCAGTAACCGTTTTGGCCACATTCTTACATACAGCGCCTTTAAAGCTGTAATGTTAAAAAAAAAAAAAAAAAAAAAAAAGAAGATAAAATCTGATTCCAAATTATGACCTAACTAAACATGTCATAAATTAAAGATATGCTGTAAATAATGTGGCGATGTGCAGAAAAGACACCCCTACTGTTTTTTACTGAATAAAAAACTGATATATTATTTTAATTCACAGGCCGACTGCCACTCTGAAAGATCAGTGGAAATGTTAAAGTAGATGTAGAAAGAGTGCTGAGCGCACCCGCTTCACTCGAGTAAAAAAAAAACAAACATAAAAATAGCCCTGTCTGTCTGAATATATAAGAAGAATATATAAGAAAACCTTAAAATATTAAAAAAAAATTTAAAAAAAAGTCTACCTGACACAGCCAGCATATACCAGCTGTGCAGTTACATAATCGACACTTCAATAACATGCACCCAGAACAAAATCACCCTCTCCTTAGTTCCCCACCATCTCATTTTAGAATGAAAGAATTCAAAGAGAACAGGAAACTTCATACAAAGACAGAGACAGAGAGGAGGAGGAGGAGGAGGAAGAGGAGGATTTTACGTTTAATTAAAAAAATTATTCAATAAATGTGTATATATATATATATATATATATATATGTATATATTCTTTTCTATTATTAGGGTCCAGGCAGCTAAGCTACCAGGACACTATTGTAATCCTAGGTATTCTTCTTCTTCTTCTTCTTCTTCTCCTTCTTCTTCTCACTAAACTCACCAAACTTTGCACAAAGGTCCAGTCTCATGCCAGATATCCTCAGCTGTAAACTCAAGCCAATAGTCCTGATGGTGGCGCTACAGTAAGCGTCTAAAGTTCAAAACTTTGAAAATTCATAACAAATCAACCATACGTGCTACAACTTCACAACTTTCATCAAACTGTAGCCCCAATACACTTAAAACTATGAAAAATTATGAAGTTCATCACTCTGTTGTTTTCAAAATCTGTAAAACTTCTTAAACCTATCTCCTCCCACAATTTTTGCTCAATTGACACCAAACTTGCTACAGAGCATCTTTAGACTGTCCTACACAAACTACATTTCTCAGATTTTTGATTTATCAAAAATTGAGCCTACAGTGCAACAAAATGTTTGACTGTAAACGGTACTGTAAACATATAGATGCAAATTCTTGCTAAATAAATCTTCAATGTTCATGGAAAAAAATGACAAAATTCTAGAGTCATGGTAGATGATGTGTGGAAAATTTCAGCATTTTATCTCAAAAACTGAATTTTTGACAGTATTTTGATTTTTGCTCTAATGTGAACAATTGGAGTCAATGTAAAAATGGCAATTTTAAACATCAGTTTTTCACTTATGGAGCCAATAAATCATTGTTACAAACAAATTACCAACATCTCTATGTGGTCTAGATGAAATATATGTATTTTCAGATTATTGTCTTAGTAACTGACTTTTTTACAGTGGTTTCAAATCTGCCTTTCCATGCACGGATGGCTGCTTTCCTACACAACAGTGAATGGCTTACTCAATTTGTGAAGCCACTATTGAGCTGCTACTTGCCAAATAGCTCAGAGTGGTAGATGACCATCTTAGGTTCCAGAGGTTGCAGGTCCGAGCCTCAACTGATGCAGAATCCACATTGTAATGTAATCATCTTCTTGTGCTCCAGCTTATTGCTTAAAATTGCCTGAGCGTAACTGATCACTTTGCAGCATCTTCAAGTCTTTTTTCTGCTAGAAAATCTGCCTTCTCATGCTGGAAAATAAACCAAACTTTGCACAAAGGTCCAGTGTCAATACTTCAGTGTGAAACCATCTGAAGCTTCTCACTTTGCCCATAGCTCAACTAGTTAAACATCAGTTTTTCACTTATGGAGCAAATCAATCATTGTTACGAAAAAATTACCAACATCTCCATGCTGTCTAGATGCAATATGTGTATTTTCAGATTTTTGTTTCGATAACTGAATTTTTTACAGTGGTTTGAAATCTGCTTTTCCATGCATGGACAGCTGCTAAACCTGCATGTCTGGCTTAGTCAATTTGTGAAGCTACACATGAATTGTCATTGACTAATTAGCTCAGTGAGATAGAAATTGATTCTTAGTCTCAGAGGTTGTGAGTTCAAGCCTCAGCTGATGCAAAAGGCAGCTTGTGTTGCTAAATTCCTGAATGTCTTCCAATTCTTCTGCTTGTTGTTCAGAATTGCCTAAAAATGCCCGGACCTGACCCATCACTGCACAGCAGCTATAACTGTATTTAACTGTCAAGGCCTTGAGGTGGACCATATTAAGAAGAATTAATAATAATTTCATTCTAAATAAAATGACCTGGCTAAAGTCAGTTTACTTCATGTGGTGGTCAAAGGTCATCCTTGACGTGCCCTCCATTATGGTAACATTTAATTCTGACAGCTGTCGTCATACTTACTCATAAATAGTAGTAGTAACTTAACAGAGTATTTACAAACTGTTCCATGTTGGATTGTTACATTTGTACTTCAAAGTGTAAGTGTTAAAAGCCATGTTATCCTGGCAAAAAAATAAAAATTATAACGAGTTCTGGGCGTCAAGGCGAAACCCTGACCTCTTCCTCTAGTTGCTGCAAGGCCTACATACAGCAAAATTACCCCGTGGAGGAGGAAACAATATTGTGCTCTCTTGGAAATACATAGCAGATCCAGTCAATAGGTCTGTTGAGTGTTATGTTTGCTGTGTTGAAATTCTGGTGTTTTCTTATTCTGATGGCCTTGAAAGATTAAAACCACCTGTTTTTCTGTTTACTCTTGATGGGTGGTTTTGATTTTAACTTAAGAGTAATACCACTTTTGGGTAAAATTCCAAATTAACTACCAATCCAACCATCTGTCACTATAGTATTTCAGAAAACTCACTTTCACACTTGCTTATTTCACCAATTATGTAATTAATTGCAATTTACATTTATTTCAATCAAGAGAGACCAGCTGAATGAATTAAAGATGATTGTTGGTGACTGGAGGTGTACAGATTAACAAATGATGTGATTAATATGAATTGACAGTCTTTGGCGCTTGGACTTCTGAGGGAGATATGCAATAAGTGGCATCTTAGCAGCAGCAAGATAAATCCCTGATGGAGTCTAGACACTGGTGGTTGTGGTGGCTGATGACTCTGAGCCTGAGGGCTGATGAATCACACAGGTGGAGGTGGTGGGTGCACGCAACTGCTGCGGAAAGAGAATCGTATTTAAAACAAGAAGGAGTAAGATGATTTGCTAACAGAGAAGGTGCACGGTTGATCTATTGGCTAACTGTGATCAGCTGACAGAACAGCTGATGTATCAATTGACAGCCCCTTATAATGACAGAAAGAAATCTGAGTGAGCATGTTTGCAAGAAGTGAATGGAATATGTGTTATGAGAAATATTTCAAAGACCTGAATTTAGTCTTTCTGACTGACTGAGCTTCATTAAGTTTAAGCACACTTCAGTTTGGGTAGTTTACAAATCCAGCTTGATAACATCTTTTTTGTCAAACCTTTCATTGTGCTTGTTTTTTCTGCTAGCAACAGAAGTAGCACATTCATGTGTGAGGACTTACATCTGCAATGCATGGTATTAAAAAGTAAGAAATAATCAATACATAAAAATAAATAAATAATAAAATAAATAATTTAAATTAAGTAACTTTTGATCACTGCATGACTTGGGGATACAAATTAAATGAAACCTTTAGTTTATTACAAGTTGTTCCAGAGCTTGGGCCATCACTAAATCGTGGCATCACTAAAAAGATGACTGGCAGGTCAAGAAATATGAGCAGTCAGATGATCAGACAGGTTGGAAACAAATCAACAGTTTACCCAGATTGTCTAAACCCCTTTATTTTAGGATTTCATTCAAATGTCACTAATAATTGCACAAGCAAAAAGTGTACAGAGACATCATTATCTGCATCTGTTCAACCAACAACATGATATATCTCTTTCTGTATTAAGATAGAAGACAGGAAGTGGGTGTGGTTTACGTCTTAAGTCTTAAGTGGCAATAAAATTGTTGTGCCTTCAAAGCATCAAATTGATTTAAATGTAGCTGCAAGTGGCAATTCTGGGGTTCAAGCCAGCATGGACCTTCAAAACTTGAAAGCTGGTAGGATCAAGACTTTACACAACTTACAACACCTGCATTAAAGATAAACAACTGATTTTTTGAACTCATGAGCTTAGAGACCCATTTACAAGCAAATCTCTACCAGGCCATGCTCTTCTTTGGAAACACCATCGCCTCCTATTGGTCAATTGCAGATCCATTTTGGGGAGATGCAATAATGGCTTAGTAAAAAAAAAAAAAAAAAGAAAAAAAAAAAAAAGTCCAGTACGTTTGGTGATGTTTGAACACACTCATTGATTTATGGCCAAATCTTGCAACTTCCTGGAGTCAATAAAGTTCAGTAATGTCAATAAAGTTCAAGAAATACATACATGAATAAAAAGGCTTTTATTTAAAAAAAGGATGTTTTGCAAAAGACAACTTTTAGTTATTTTAGGGAATCTTTCTTTCACTTTTTTAGAGGACTAATGCCACATTTATTTCCCAGCTTTTTTCTCTTTTCATCTGTTGAAATATTCATGACATACTTGGCAGGGTGTTAGTGGTGTGAAGTCAAAATTCCATGAAACCTATGGCTGGTACATACAACATGTTACATCTTAAATGGATAAATATTTGACTAAAATACAAAGTACAACTTTTTTTTCCCAATAATTAAACTAGGGTTTTTAAACAGAGGAAATTAACATGTGCAACTAAAAACTATACTTTTTAAGCTTCATTTTGATGTATAATTTGCAGGGCTTCGGCAGATTTCCAGCTGCCACACAAGGCTTTTGTCTCACTAGTCTGAGACACGAGAGTGATATCAGGAAATGGCCTGCTCTAAGACCGCTATGTATTGTGCGCTGACTCGGTGGGGCGACTACAGATTATAGGGATACTAAATGAAATGACTAGTTTGTGAAATCAGAGTTTTATGTTGCAAAATAATGAGCATTTTCATCCCGTGGCCATCCACAATGAGATGAATGGATCTGAAGAAACAGACATGTCAATTTTAGCTCTTTCTTTGCTATGAATAAAAATGCCTGAAGTCAAGCAGTGTTCAAACTAGAGAAATATACCCTCTATGATTGTCTACTTTAACAAATGGACATTAAGAGATTCAGATTCACTTTATTTGTCATTTCCCTGAGTTCACAGAGATCACATCTTTAAAGGCACTTTGCTATTCGCTTAACATCTATCTTGTCATGAGTAAAGTTTTCACTGTGTGCAAGTAGATGTCCATGCACCTAGACTCTTGAGGGTTGTAGAGGGCCTCTGTGTTCCCGCAGCAGCTTCATTTGATCATCTGTGAGTGGGCTGTCTAGCTGTGGCCCCTTAAATTCAGCATGTGGATCAGAAACAAAGGTCAGGTCCTCCCAGTGAATACGTAGAATTCCTCCAGCATCTCCTGGATAACTTCATTTCGTAAAGGTTGTAGAGAAACATTTATACTACTTGTTATGCACACAGAATAATAAATTATTGTTTAAAAGTATTGTAATACCACTGGGATAAAAAATTGGGTGCGCCATCTGTCCCACTTCCCAAAGGTGATTTTGGTGTGAGGTTTTGCTCAGTTCTAATTAGGTTATTGTCCTATTCTTGTCAAAATATATCAAGTGTTAATTTTCAGGTGAGGCAAGAACACATAATGGCAGCAAAACAGGTGCACATTGCTGCTGAGATGCAAGAGGTCAGTGCTCCTCGAGTGAATGCAAAACATGGTGGAAAACATTGGTGACCTCCATCCAGGCAACATGCCAGAGCCTCTCTATCCTGTGTTAAAACACACACAAAAAAAAGAAAAAAATATGTAATTGTTTTAGCAACTGAAATGTTCCACATGTACATAATACAGTATGCTGTAATAGTTCTATGAAACAATTTTTTTCAGTTGAGCACCGGCTCCAGCTTGATATACCAAGACGGTGACTTTACTAACCTTTGGTTGTGCACACTTTTGCTGGCAAAAAAGCTCCCACTGGGCCACACACAGTCAACATCAGACGTGCCACACTAACATTCTCTCCTTCACAATCAGCTCCCAACCTAAAACAGCGGTGGAACTGAAATCACTATTTGCAAAATACTGTGTGTCGGCCTTTGAAAGTACTATCCAGCATTTACACATTACTACATTATGTCTCAAACATTGTTCGTTACAGTAAAAATTTTACCTTTGTGGACACCCCAATTCTTACAGAAAAAGTGTGGTGTCAGCACAATAACTGTTTACAGCCCAGGATACATTATCTATGGACATAAGCAGCTTTTGAGTTTAATAGTAAAAAATGAATAGTTCCAGCACATCCAACATAAATTTGATGTGATGAAAACAAGTTGTTAACATGGTTAATGCTATGAGATGGTTGCAATTTGGTTGAGATTAAAAGTAAAACACTTTGTTAAGTTCAGGAAAAGATTGCAGTTTTGGTTAAAAGAACCGCACATAGGACCACATAAGTGGTGTAAACTCATCTACTTTGTGTAGTAACGGAAAGTTCAGAAAGTCAGGTCACTATATTGACTTTTGGTTACACAAAGGACACAAACTGCAGTCTCCTGGTTGAAAGTCCATGGTTGACCCACCCACCATCCCTCCTGCATGCCCTACACAGACTTTCTCATTTTTTTTACTTCGTATATCCACCACAACAAAAGAGCCTCATTGACTTTGCATTGGCATTGTTTTCATGTTGCCAGCCCATAATTTTTACACATTTTGTGCCCACAACACGTGATGTGTTGTTAAGCATCTGTGTCCATTTTATACATTTCTATGAATCCAGTGGCTGGCAGTTTACACATGGACACACATGCAGCAAAAGGGCACTAAACAAGTAAACAATTACCAAATTAAATAAATATGTTTACATGAACCAACATATTAATTTGAAAATTTAAGTTTCTTGTTAACCTCATATAGCCATCAATGTCATTAAGGTGTACCAAGTTAACTTATAAGTCCTTGCATAAATAACTCCAATTCATTCTTCTGTATGGTCCTGGAAAATGTGGAATGCAGAGGAAGTTTAAAAAGAAACCAAAGAAAGCCACTAAATTTATTGACCTCTTCCATTGTTTAAAACTTAATTTTTGGTTTCTTTATTATTTTTGTCTTGGTGGATTTTATTTCAATGAAAATTCACAGTTACCCCAGGTTTTGTTCACTTTTACCTGGAGCTGCCTTATTAAGGAAACACTGTTTGAGGCACTTTATTTTGTGGTAAATTGCTGATAAAACATTAAAAAAAAACATGTTCATTTGCTGAGATCTGACATTGTCAGAACAACCATCAATCCCACCACACTGTTGAACTGTAGGAAAACAGACAGAGGGAAGCTGTTTGTTATTATCATTAGGTCTAATTAATAACTATTGATGAATTAAACAAATTATAGCAAGCTGGTATAAGGTTGTACTGCACTTTACCAAATAGGGCTCTGTGCCAATTTGAATATTGTGTGGATGTTAAGCATGCAATGATCTTTGCAATGTTCATTGTATTAGTTTAGCATATTAAACTTATAATATTTGAAAACCACTAGGCACAAAGTACAGCTTAAGCTCATAAGAATGTCATTAAAACTTTAATCTAATATTGATGATAGTGGGTCCTGTGGGCTACATGAATGTCTGCCTAGAATTCATCCAGTAGATGAAATATTTCAACCTTGACCAAAGTGGTAGACATTTTTTCAGCATACACTGTCATGAAGTGCATCTTCAAATCAAATGGACAACAAAATAGATTTACAAAAACTGAAATTTTCTTGTTCTCAAAGATGATCTTGGATCCATCCAAGGTGCAGCTGTGGGAAGCTCCTCCATTTGCTTTGTAGTGCGCATGCAGCGACATGTGTGCAGCCTGTTGCAGTCACTCTTGCTTGTTTTCTTCAACAAGCAAAGCACACACTGAAATCAGGCTTTATTAGTGAGCGTGAGTTCTATTTCGTAATTTTCCCTGGGTGAACTAATTTAATGTTTAATGGGATTGGAGCACAGCTGCAGTGTCAGCAAAGGATTTTAAGTGGGATAAATCCAACAGAGTCTCAAAAAAATACGTGAAACCCCCTAGCATTCTATTTTGTGGTGATGGCCATGAAATGTGTTAAAATTACATGCTGGCAACATGAAAACAATGCCAATGCAAGGCCTATTAGTAACAGTGACAGTTTCAAACATGTCGTTAACGTTTGAAACATTTACAGTTTGGTTAGATTTAGGGAAGGAAAAACATTTGATTAGGTTTAGAGAACAAATCAGTACAAAGGTAAGTTTAGATTAAGATCATGTTTCCAGTTAAAATAATCATGCACAGGACGTGAGTGACATAAACATCTATACTTTGCGTAGGAACATGAAGTACCAATGTAAAGTACTTTGCGTAGAGTGTAATGTAATATAACTATGTTAACTTCAGCAGTCGTTGGGTTGAAAGTCCATGTTTGTTGAGCCATCTGTCAGCCAAGGAGTCCTGGGCGTCAGTCTTGGGCGTACGTCCATTGTTTTGTGACCCATCCACCATCTCAACCTGCCTCCTTTCAAGGGACTGCGTCCTTGTTTACTGCCATCAGCAACATTGGCCACGTGTTAGCAACCTTTCAAAATAGGTGGGACATGCACTACTTTGGGTGCATTGCTTTATGTAGGAAAACTGTAATCTGAAAAATTAACTGTAAAGCTGTTGTACAAAAGTAGTGAAGTATAAAGTATAGATACTCAAGTAAAGTACAGATACCTTGAATTTGAAATTGAGTGCAGTACTTGAGTAAATGTGTACAGTTACTTTCCACCACTGCTGGAGGGTTACTTTAACAGTTTTTCCTGACAGAAAGCTCAGCTGTTAGAACAGCTTCCTCTTGATTTAAAAGTTCTGGATTCTATCTGACATGAGTGTTGATCAGTAAAGGTACCACTGCTGCTAATGAGGTTTCTGCATTTCATCATTTCCCTTTTTTCTCATGTTGATCATAGTTCATATCTGTTATCCGCTTTGGTTTGATGTTTTGTGTAGAATTGTAACTGTCAGTTTAAACTTATTGGCACTTTCAAAGGCCAGTCTCTGTCTGTGAAATTATATGTATGATGTGATGAAATACATGATAGGTTAGACATTCTTATTGAGCATCACTGACATCAGCGACTGTAATGTTAGTAAATGGGAAAAAAATGAGGCCAAAAAAAAAAAAAAAAAAACAGGCTGTAATTGTCAAGTAGACAAGCCCTGACCCTTCTCCACTGGTCTACCTGCAATAATAGCACCCCGGTAAAGATACACAGCAAATAAACAAAAGGGCAGAACAGGGATCTGTGTAAAAGCAGACCATCACACCTTGTCCTGACCAGTTCAGTAGGTCTTTGTCCTTTTCCCTTTCATTTGCCAGGTGGGATCTGTGTGCTCCCCCAGCCCATCAGACAACCTTTGTCAGCAGGCACGGTGGCTGCCTCTGCCTTGATGGAGTGAGCTAATGCTGCTCTGTAGTGCTCTCACACCCTCTGTGTTCCTGCTAAAAAGACCTGGGCAATTGCTTAGTGATAGCAAGACAAGGCAAAAGCTGGAGAGTACACACTGAGGGTAAAGAGAAGGAGAGACGCAGATCCAAAGGAGAAGAAGATGTGAATTTTCTGGCTGATGCAACACTCAACAAACACACCAGCCAATGACTGAGGTCTTTATGAGTCATCAGCAGTCAGATTTTTGTGTTTCCTATTACCCTTACTGATTTCTTTTAAGGAGAGACACTACTGGCAAACTGTTAACTAACAGATATCACAGTGAAACTTCCCCGGTTGTCCATTTACATTGAGTTGAGTTATTTGAAATTGTATCTAAACATATGCAAATAATAATAATAATAATAATAATATTTGCTAATTTGCATACATTTCGGAATCTGAACAAAATTCTTGTTTCATGTTAATATTATGTGCTATATAATGCTACGATATAGTACCTAAAATTACCATGACATGGATGACTGAGAATCTTCACCAACTTGTTTCATGTTGTTGACATATTAAGACCCAAGGGGTATTACAAAGAGGAATTTGGATATCTCTTTTTATGACCTCATAAATGTGAAAATACTGTCAACAGCCATTAAAAAAAAGAAAAGAAAATCAACTTTGGCCATGTTTTTAGGAATAAAATGTTTTATAAATCAGGTTATGAATGGTAAATGAACATTTCTCTTAAAAGTTGAAGTTAAAAAAACATACTTTTTGCACCAAGAAATAAGGCATTACAGGTGAATAGGGTAAAAAAAAAACAAAACAAAACAAAACAAAAAACTAATACAAATCTCCCTGAAAGTTCCCCTGTTGATGACTTTAAGACATTTTAAGTATTACAAGTTTTGATGAAATTGTATGTAAATGTGCCAATGATGCATTTACTCAACAGAAATCCTGGAATGGTCTGAAGAAAGAAAGACATTATGGAAGAAAAACAGCCCAAAATTGACCAGGGCATGGAAAAACTAAAAATTATCTATATATTTATATATATAACTTAAAATAACTTTGATTGTGAGCAAGTACGAGTTACGCAGGAACTGTAACTGACTAAAACATAAGATACAGCAAAAGCAAGTGGACAAAAATGAAAAAGGCGAAAAAACAAAAGAGATGAAGAGATGAAGAGCACAGAAAATGAAGTAGAAGAAATTAAGAGATGAAAAAAGAAGAGCAAGAGAGGAAAACAAAAAGGAAGAGAGTTAGATGCGCTGAGCCCACTTGTTCTTATCCAGCCGGGGGGGGGGGGGGTTTGTTAAAGGGAAATTTCGGTTTATTTCAACCTGTCTCCTATCATCCTAAATTTGTTTCAAGTGACTAGTGATGTAAAAATAATAGTTAGCATGTTAGCCGTTAGCCTAGATGCAGCCGGGGCGCATAGTAGTGTCAGTAGTGGAACATCAGCAAAAGCACATGGTTGGCTTTAGGAATTCTGGCTCTACGTTCATACGGGCAGCAAACACTGGGCTCCCGGGTGGAAGTCCAGGTTTTGCTGGACCCATCCACCACCCCTTCCACCTGGCCTAGAGGGACTTTCCAGCTCCTTACATTCCACCATCAGCATTTCAACCTCATGCTGTCCAGCAGCGTATCAAACTGCCATGACAGGTGCCGTCCAGCTGACTGGCAGGATGTCGTAACACTGCAAAAGGTTACATCCAGCCTGTTACAAACTGATTACACCCTGTGGCATATCATACCACCATGAAAGGCGGCTTTTGGCATCAGGTGCCTGATGCTGAATCACTGACAAAGCGGCTGTATTTGACAATTTCGGAATGAGAACGAACTGGGAAGATCACTCCCTCATGATAACAACAGCTTCCAATGCTGTTATGCTGTTTGTGAAAATAAATTAAACAAAATGTGACACTTAAAATCATGATTTTTTCATAAAAATATTACTGTGAAATAGAAGATGCGCTAAAATAACATCACATTAAAAGTATTGAAAAAAATGCCACTAGTTTCTATTCAAATTTCAAATATATATATATATATATATATATATATATTTATATATTTCCTGGCAGTTTTGTATCAACAGCTCAGGGTTCAATCTGTTTTTTGTTCCTGCATCAGCCCTGCAGAGACAATGCCTGCAGCCTTTGGGCTCATCTGATTCCAAATGATTTCTCAAGATATTTTCCCACTAAATTCTCCTTCTCCATCCTCCCTGAGAGAAATGTACCCTCTCATATCCCCCCTATCTCCATCCCAACACACTGCTATCACCTTGCGTGCTGCTGACAAACCTGGGTGTGTGTGCTTGTGTGTGTTAGTTGACAGTGATGGATGGGACCTGGCCACCACCTCCACCCTCCTTGCCACTCAGTTGCTGAGTGAGCCCTATGCTTTATTCATGAGATTTGGGGGCAGAAAAAAAAAAGATTCCAAAAGGTTTAAGAATATATTAAGGGAACTCTTTCGGATGTCAACCGACTTGTCAGGTGGTGTTAAGCAAAAAGAGTCTTGAGGTGTCTACTTGGAAGTCTGTGGCAGATGGAAAAAAGGAGCAGAACCCCCACCCAAACACCACCAGGCCAGCTTCCACACAACCCCACCCCCACACCCTCTTCTTTCACAGGACAAGATTACATGTTTAACCAGACCTTGAACAAAGAGGTTTTTATTATGTGTCTTATATTGTTAATAGTGTCAACCTGAAGTAAAGCTCTTCTATACTGTATTTTTCATCTATTCAAAATAACAAGCTTGTCTGATTTTTGGTGTGTACTTTGTGATTTCCAGCAGGTAGTTAGAAATCAGACTAGATTATCCAGATTAAAGCATGACCAACTGGCAATTTAAAATATACAAGTAAGATATAATTATCTTTTTACTAAGGCAGTACACTCAACGCTCATTTGTTCAAATGCTGAAAATAACCTATGTTTACATTTTCCTGGAAAGCAACCTTTTGCTGTTGTGAATAATGACTAGAGACAGTCATTATTCACAACAAATGGAATTATTGTGATGTTGTTATAGATCCACAAAACCTCTTAGGTTAGGGGGATGGATGTGGATACATGGACATTGTTCTGGAAGACACTGATAGACAGTTTGTTTTTAAGGGGGGAGAAGGCACTGTAGCACACTTGCAGATATAGAAAATGTACAAAGGTGGAAGCCAAGTGATGGCATAAAGGCTGTTATACAGGCATTAAATGGGGTCTGGTAGTGCAAGTGTATGCAATATTTTTTCCGCTTTACTTTGCCATCAGACAGCCTTTTCTAAAGCCACCAGACTCTGTCGACAGAAACAGACATTTTACCTCACAGCACATAGGAGTTGGTACTTTATCCGCTGCCTCTATCATTTAATTACTATGTGTTATTGTGTGACTTTCCAAACCAAACTAACTTGCTGTCCACAGCAGTATAGGTTTCACTCACACCTCAGTGTGCTTCCTTTTGTCTATTTTTTACTTTTTGGATTTTATGCAGTTTCATGTGTGCAAATAAAAAATAAAATAAATAAATAAAACAAATTTGTTAGCAATGACATTGTGCAGAAACTATGCCAGGTCATGTGGGAAACATTTTGGGAAAATAGCATTTTGATGCTAAAATATACAGACTCCAACTAAAGTTGAATTTTTAAAATTTGAATACATGAGTAACATTACTCAGAAGCTACAGAATGATTTAAATCCCTAAAAGCAAACAAATATACAAACAAACATAAACATGGAGCCACCCTTTAAAAAAATAATCAAAATATTTGCTGATTATTTTTTTTGTCATTTAAATTATTGATGCATCAGTGTGTAAGGATCATGTAAATGAGGAAGACATTAAAGGCAGGGGTAGATTTAACTACTTTATAAACTGCTTTGTAGCTTAATTGATTATAATTAGAGATGCGTGATATCTAGATTTTTGCCCAAATACAATATTCTGATATTTTCCAGCTCTTTTTGGCTAAGTGCCGATACAGATACATGCACAGATTTTCCAAGAATTTCCGAGAAATAACATATTGTTATGCCTACTCTTATTGAGAACAATGCAGACATAAAATGCAGTGCTTTTTCAAATGTGCACATTCAAAAAAGAAAACTACTTTAACTTGTTATGTGTAAAACTACATTTATTTCTATCTAACATTCTCAAACAAAATTGTGAAATTCTTCCTCCTTGAACAGGCTTGGATGTTATTCTCCCTGACACATCCTGACAATAGACAGTCGCATAAATTTGGCCTGTCATATTGGCAGAAATGTTCATTTCAGGCTGATACCGATATTTCATTTGAAGGCCTTTACCTGGCAATACAGATGATGTGCCAATATTATTGTTTTAAAAATCTGAACTAAACAATATTAAAGATAATTTTTTTGGGGGGGGGGGCATTTTTAAGCCTTTAACTGATAGGACAGATGAGCGTGAAGGGGGGAGAGGGAGAGGGAGTGACATGCAGCAAAGTGCCACAGGCTGGAGTTGAACCCGGGCCACTGTGGCAACAGCCTTGTACATGGGGCGCCTGTTCTACCACTAAGGCACCGACGCCCCACTAAACAATATTTAGTACAATATTTCCCTGTCAAATGTAGTGGAGGCCCTTCAGGGGTGAGGATATGGAATAGCACAGAATGAAATCACTCAAATAAAGTAGAAGTGCCTTAAAATTGTACTTAACTAGAAGCAAATGTACTCAGTTACTTTCCACCCCTGCATATTAATATGCCTATATATGAGAAGACAGAAAAGTTCAAGTGCAAGTACTGTCCATCCATTATTTGTAAGCACTGGCCATTCACAGGGTCGTGGGGGACTGGCGCTCACCCCAGCTGACAATGGGTGAGAGGATGGTTACACCCTGGACAGTATGCATGGCAAATTCCAGGGTTGACACATAGAGAAAGAAACAATTCACACGGAAGTCAGAGCACCTGGAGAAAACCCACACTGAAAGAACAATCAAACTCTACACGGAAGGGCCCCAGACGGCCTGTGGGTCAGAACCCAGAACCTTTTGCTGTGCTGTACAGCCAAAATACTGCATCCATCAAATGTAATAAACTATAGGAAACAGAACAAATTGTTTATTTAGGCAAATGGCTCAAATGTGTTTAGAGTATGAATCCAATAAGGCAATCTGCAGAGCATTGTCACCACCTCTAGGAGAGAATGACATAGAGAGGAGGAGGAGAAGAGTCCAACATAAACCAGACCACAGGTCAACATTTAGACAACATGTGTGCTGCTGCAGTTCATGCACTTTACCAGTACATGGATGTGTAAAATATTTGGTGTCTTAGAACATAGTGAACAGTGGCCACAGCAAAAAAAAAGCCTGTAATTGATCAGACAGCCATGAGACAGTGTTCAGTGGTACCAGTCTGTCTCTCATATTGCCAGAATGTTTCAGTGTGATCAAGGGAGGCACTGAGCTGATATTTATTAGAGACTGGTCACTTTTGAGGACATTCCAATATTTAAAGACAATGTTTTTGACCCTGCCAACCAAGTTTCTATATGTAGGGCCCTCTTATAGGCCAAAGATATGTCTGCTGTGGGGTAACCCCTGCTCTTTCATTTCAACAGCTTGGAACAGCTGGAACTGTACTGCAACATAACAGTGCTGCAGTTTCCGCAGAGTCTCAAGAATTAGCCATTCGGATAATTGCAAATGAGTCGTGAGTGATCACTCAACTTTTAGAAGCGTGTTTCTGCTTGAAGGTTTGCGAGAGATTGCAGTCTCAATAGTATTGTTATTAAGTCTGTTACATAAACAGTTCATGTTGTTCCATAACAAAAGTAAGACCCAGCTTTCCTCGATTACTTCACACTATGAGCACAATATCATCAATGTATATTTTCCACAAAGATGAGTTTTGGAGTGGATTCTGAATAAATTTCTCGTCCCATAAACCAGGACAAGCAGAGGATGAGGTAAAAGCATGGCCCATAGCTGTGCCACAAGATTGCAAGTAATAGGAATCTGAATACATGAGAAGGTTCATGGTGAGAATCATTTCTGACAGGGTTAGTAAGAATTCATTAGGAGGCAAAATCCCATCTGGACATTTGTTGAAGTAATGAAAACCAATTCACTAACATGGTAATTTAAAACTGTCCTCCCAAGAAGGGTGAAATTACCAGCCGTTTCAGGAAATTATTATAGATCCACAAAGTCTGCAGAGGAAGGAGGTCAGGGTGGATGGATGCAAATCATAGAATTTGCCATTGGAGACCCCTGTTTGTTTGGGAACTGCCCATTGGTCCGACAGCCCATTGGTCTGACAGCCCATTGTTCTGACCATATTAAACTCATTGTTCCGAAGTCCCATTGTTCCGAAATCATCACGATGCCCTGTGGTTAAGGTCTGGTTAGGTTTAGGCACAAAAACCACTTGGTTAGGGTTTGGAAAAGATCATAGTGTGGGTCAAGCCTTTCCCAGCTGACCCAGAGCAGGTCGCAGCGCCCCATCAAGGCAGAAATACGCCCGCTGGGAGCCGCTCAGCACCGCCGACCATTGGACTAATGGGATGTTGGACCAATGGGCTGTCAGACCAATGACATGGACTCGCTTGTTTCCTGTTACCAACCAACAGTTGGGCTTAGTATCGTTTAAAAAATTAGAATACCAGTACCAATACCAGTGCCCTTAAGCGATACTGATACCAACAGATTTAATAGCTCTTTTATTTTGAACTTCTTCAAATACCTGCCATGTGAACAGAAGCATTAAATTGCATAAAAATGCCACCACCATTCCACCCCATCCAAATGATTTTCACACAAATACATTTTGAAGGTCTTCAAATTATTAAACTATTTGATAAATAACTGTACAAACAACTCAACAAAGCCAAATAGACCATGCTCAACTTCACCACACCACAAACTGTATGGGTTGTAGCTGCTGTGGTAGTGGACCAGTGGAATTAAATCGAAGAAGGCTTGGGGTGATTGGCTGCAAGCAAAACCAGGCAATTTTAAAATATAAAGTACTGATACCCAGCCTTAACTGACAGTCAACATTTTCTTTAACATTTCAAAGCTAAGCCTATTTTATAGGCCTCTGCTCGAAAATTGCATACCCATAATGAAATGAAATATCTCTGCAACCACAAGGTCTATTTGAATACTTTTGGTGTCATGGTAAAGGGAACACTTGTGAGATTTGTTAAGATGTGTAAATATCAGTATATGTGTTATATGTGAAGAGTAAATGAAGAAGGTCACACAGCACAAATGAAAAAGCTGAGGTTCGCCTAAAAAAAAAGAAGCATTTTCAGGATGAGTATGCCTTTGGAATGATGCAGCAGAGCTCTAAACCTCTATCACATCATAGTACAATATGTGAACATTAACTCTGCAAAGGTTGATTCTGATAAAGTGAAGCAGAACAATATTAGAGAGGTTTTAGTACAGAAAATTCAGGCGAGCTCTCCAAAAATGTTTGCATGTGATTTTTGTCATGTACAATCCTATATCTTTCATTTTTTGTTTCTGTAATTCCCTAATGATGTTTAGGATATACACATACAACTGTCCGTTTCATTTTTTTCATCTATTTCCCACTCCAAACTGACCAATACACACCTACTACATGTGAAACTGAGTTTATATTCTGAGCTTTGGAGGCCTGTATCTCTGTGACGGCTTGGTTGATTTGAGTAATTGACACCTGGTTTGATTCGTTAGAGCCAATAGAATGACGCCATACCCACCAAAACGAGACTGACAGCACTGTAAGCCAATCAGAGTTAGCAGAACACGTTGTGGGGCGATGTCAGCTGCTGTGAGGGGTCATTGTTATGCGGCCGTTTTTTTTTCCGCCCGGATTCATTTGAATGAGGGACAACATCACAGTAAACGGGAATGAAGTGTGATTTAACGGCAGAACGAGCCTTTCACGGCAAAAACAACAAGGTAAGAGAGAT
This sequence comes from Epinephelus fuscoguttatus, assembly GCF_011397635.1. Classification (NCBI taxonomy): domain Eukaryota; kingdom Metazoa; phylum Chordata; class Actinopteri; order Perciformes; family Serranidae; genus Epinephelus; species Epinephelus fuscoguttatus. The sequence continues at coordinate 43,996,913 of NC_064752.1, forward strand.
ATTGCAACTATATTTTTTGGTGAAAAGATTTTTGTTGTTGTTCTTTGGCCTCTATCTCTCTGATGCTTTGGTGTAGAGTGCTGTGGCGCATATGTGTGGAAACAGCAGAGTCTCAGCTTTCATTTGAGATGAATGGCGTGTGTGTCTACATAGGGTGTGGTTGAGTTTGAGCCCAAAATATACCGAATGGGTCAGGATATCGGTGCTGTATGGAGTTGGATTTGTTGTTATTTATTTAGTTGTTTGAGCTGTGTTTGGGGCATGTTAAAAGGGTTTTTACAGGCTTGTAGCTCAGGTCCTGCTGTTTAACTTGAGATTTAGAAAAAATAAAATTGGCCTAAAATAAAAACACTTATAACTTACATAATTTAGTGACATACATCATGTCACATACAGACACAGACAGTGGTCCCCCACTGAGTGAAAGTCCAGAGTTTGTTTGACCCATCCACCAACCCTTCTGTCCACTCTATGAGGAATTTCTTGCTACACTATTGTTGCTTGCAGCGTCAAAAACTGCCGCTACCCATTGTGTCTAATAGCTCTGCTATGGGTGCGTCTGTGCATCTGTGTGTGTGTGTGTGTGTGTGTGTGTGTGTGACGCCGAGGTCCACTGACCAAGCATTGGTATTTGATGTGTTGGGAGTGAGGTTGGGTTGTTTTAGAAAGCACTAATAAATAATGTCATTCTGTCTGATGCTAATTTGTGTCGATCTAGAAAGCAGTTACACAGAATTAATTTTGGAGCACTTGTTGGTTATCTTTTGAAAAAGTAACCATTGGTTATTCAGGTTTTATCACAGCACAAAGCCTGGGGGCTGAGAAATGACAGTATCAAGGTCAATATCACTGTTACCTTGATTTTTAGTGGGGCTATGGTTCAGAATATCTTACTAAGTTGTATAACACATGGTATAGAATAAAATTCTCCTCGGGAATATCATTATAACGAATATGGTCTCTACAGTGGGCCGAAGGTTTTTTTTTTCCTAAAACAGGAAGCAGATAATGTGTCAGCAGTCTATGAACTTATAGCTCCCTAGAAGTCCTGAAGTGCTCTGAAGAAGTGTATCTGGCACAGAGTAGTGTACACTCTGTATTGATCTAGATGCCATTCTGAATATGCTCATTGACCAGCAAGGAGCAGCTGTGACTGCCCACCATTTTGTGTTCGCATACCAACAACTGCCAGTTTTGTTAAGGAGACTGCAGCATATGAATCACACCTGAGCAGAGCAAAATGAGGAAGCAGTGAGAACACATGTTAAAAAAAGAAAACAGACAAGGATGAAAAATTACACTTCCTCCCTACTGCCTTCTGCTGCCGCAATTTCATGTTTGCTTTATGAAAAGATTTCCTATCCCACTTTCCAACAGCTTAGCAAATAACCGTTCAAACACCAGAGAATGTGCTAGTAATAGACAAAAAAGGATCTTAGCTGTGTCATTGAATGTACAACATGCCAGAACAAACACACAGAGAGACATTTCAGATGAAAAGTAGCTTTTACATATTGCCAGAGGCACCTTGCTCCATGCTGCGCTGCTCTGTCAACACTCCAGTCTGGAAGTCAGGCTGCAGAAATTTACTGGCTAGAAAAGAGATAAAAAAACAAAGCAAGACAAGCAGGTGCATCTGAAAATCAGACGCAGGATGTAACAACAATCTGCCTGAGTTTGCTTTTCCAATTCTACCTCTCTCTCCCCCTCCCTTCAGCCATACTGTCAAATCCCTAGACAGAGCCACCATGACATCACTAATTGGTTTATTGACCTCCAGTTTGAAGCCTTGAGTTTAGGATTTTGGCCATTGCCATCTTGGATTTTTGGAGCATCAAGTGAGCATATTTGGAGGAGAGGGTGCTTAATGCTAGCTTCTAGCTTGGTTAGCTTGGTGTATTTCCAGCCATATTACACTTACAAATAATGCTAATAATTATTTTTGCTATCAGAAACATGCCTAAAACCATTACAACAAAATTTATTTACGGGAAAACTGAAAATTCGACTCCTTAGATGGTAGAGGAAGACTTTTAGGCAACCAACATGTTACAATTAACTTTCATGAGCTGAAAAATCACTAAATTAGCAACACCTACTGTATAGTTTGTGAATCTACAGTTACACCACAATTATGTCACCCAACCAACGTTGTTGTCATGGTACCAAATTGTCAGTGGACAGCACAGACTTGTCAGCGGCCACACCCTTACACAGGCAAAGCTTTGAGTCTTAATAACAGTTTAAAAAGTGAGTTATATTATTAAACTCCACCCCCACCCCACCCTGTATAGTTCATGAACATAACAATTAGCTAGCCTATAATAGATTAAAACTGTTTCATGTACCATAGAGTGACTGACTTTTGGAGCTAGTCTCAATTTGCCATTCGAGAAACTGCAGTTTTCAGAACCTCTGCATTGGCTTCATTTTTTAGCCCTGGAGGGCTAAAAATGCTGCTTGCATCAGTCCTCTCATCCCCTGCCAAATTATGAACGTTGCTTTTTGCCTTGCCTTTCAGCCATCTGAACCTGAACCTTTACCCTTAACCCTGGACCCTGTACCTGTCTGCCTGCCTGCTTTCCAGTAAGCATATGTGCTTTAGTGTTATTAATAAATCCTTGGACTGTTCCTGTATGCCTGATTGTCTGCATCTGGGTTCTTTTCCTTGTTGCCTTGCACTCACACGCGTGACAGAATTACCTGGCCAAATATGGATCCATCAGATGAAGCATTTTTTTGTGGCTGAATGTAACCCATTTGTGCCCAGAGGCCACATTTAGAATAGTCAGGAAAATTTCCACAACTTTTGATCTGATTGGTCTAAGGTCTTGAATTCTGTCACAGGCATACTTTGGGCAAGAATATATCAATAAACACGTTTGAAAATTTGGGATCACATGAAAAATCACACTTCTGTCAATGGTCAAAACCAGGATTTAAAAATAAAAAAAGAGGACGAACACCAACACTCTGTTTATTAAATGTCTTACACATTAAATATTTTTCTTACTATGCATGTGTGCATATCTCATGGATACTTGATTGTACTCCTTGTAGCTTCTGATATACAGCAATTTCTTATAATACCATATTTAGTCTTTAGGCACATGGGGCGGTCTTTTTCTCATAAAATACAATGGTATATATTGAAAAAGTCCCATGTGCCCAAAGACTAACTATAGTATGATTAAAAAAAAACAAAAAACAAAAAAAAAACAAACCCTTAATTCTCAAATGGTTTGTCCAGTTTTATAAAAATTTCTTCAGATTTTGGCTTAGGCAAGCCACAATAACACATTGTGTGGTGAAGTTGCTATTTGGATTGGCAGAGACTTTAACTATTAATCCAGACTCCTCTGCATCCCTGCTGACTTGCAGTGAACCTGATCTGGGCCTGCAACTGTAGCTCCCAGCCTGCTTCCCAGTCCACTAGCCTCCTGTCCTAATCTGGTCTCCACTGTCCTGTCACTGGCCACCATACCCCTCCATCACCAGCCTCCTTCCTCTGGTATCCAGCGGTTCAGCTGTGTAGCACCCTGCCCTGATCTGAAGCTGGATATTCTGCTGCCAGCTGCCTTTCCTGACCTACAGCCTCCTGCTCGCCCTCCAGAGCAACTCTGCCTCCAGGCTACCATCCAGAGCGGCTCCATCCATCTGCCCTGACCCCAGACCGCCTGCCTGATCTTTCCTGTCCTGCCGATCTTCATTGTCTGGGCTACCTATCACTTTGGTTCCCTGTGAATCCACCTCGCACTCACCTGCCTGACAGGAGGGATAAATAAACATGTCGCCGGTGTCGGCACAGATGTGACTGTGTCGTTGCTGTGGTCTCACCCTCCTGCTGTGGTAATGTGTTGTGTCAGATACCTGTCACTAGTGAATCAAACTCAACAGTGACGAGCGCTCACCCAGTGAGAGCTGCCAGCTTGGAGATGCCTGCGTTTTAGGATATGTTAAAAAAAATTGTCAGGCAACACTTTGGAATGCAGCTTCATATAAAAGTGAGATTTAACATTACTGTGACATGCATGTCATTTGAAGGAAAAGGCACTGTTTAGTAGGAATTCTGGACAAAATATTTGCCAGAAATGAGTTCAAGCAACGGCACCAAAGTACTACGTAGGTGTGTGTTAGTGAGCACCTTAGCAACCAGCACCGTCATGTTAAGCATTATTGACATCATTAAGAACCAGGCTAAAGTACACAAAGGTAAAAAAAAAAAAAAAAAGTTAGCCTGGCTGGCAAGCACATTTTTACACATCTCACATATAAAGAAAAAGCGACAAAATATTTCTCCTTGTCTCCAACATAAATTTACTTGTGTCATTGATTTTCTAAAGGTATTATCATTATGCAAAACAGAATAAGGCAGGCTGCTGCACTTGATGAAATATTATTTTAGAAAAAAACCTGGAACAAGTTGATTTATATTTAAAACTGGGTGTAGTGACAGGTTATTCACCTTATTTAACCCTCCGGTCCCCCTTATAAAAAATCACACCTGTCCCCTTCGGCACGTTTATCGTCCTTGAAAAACAACCATAAAAATATTAGATATTAATATTTTTTCTACTTTTTTTTTGCTTAAATCTTTTAACCAACTCCTACTCGGATTATACATACCAAATATTCATTGTGTGTGTGTGTGTGTGTGTGTGTGTGTGTGTATGAGAGAGAGAGAGATAGAGAGAAAGATGGAGAAAACAGTAATGTAACCTTGCAGCAACCTGCAGCTCATAATTTGCAATTTTTGGCTACAAATTACACACATGCACGCACACACACACACACACACACACACACACACACACACATACACAGAAACACAATATTTTTTAGTATCTATACAGCCACAGCCCCCACACATCCATATCAACACTAACCTAGCATTTATTTTAATTTCTTTTTGCAACAATGGCTCGCAAACCTCAATAATGAAAAAAACAGGAGAAAAATACAGGCAATTTTACTGCTTATTATTTAGTGTATGTTTGCTCTACTGGGGAAGGAGGAAAACATGTATGATTCAGCTGGATTTTAGTAAAACCTTCCATTTTGATCCCCTAACTCTGGAATTCATGACTAATATCATCAAATTCATGTTTCTAAGTTGCCATGAGGATGTGATGAACAAATACAGAATTTATGGTTTTACATTTAGCTATATTTTAACATAGGGATTTGACATTGTGTATTTTGAGTCCATGTACATACACACACACAAACTAATATTGCAATATTTTTATACAGACCACACTGTCACATCCTTATGAGCACAGCAAGACCATTTTTGATCTACTCTGCATTTGCCCTCCCTGTTAAGGGCCTATAGTGCTTCAAGTGGCCAAACCACAAATTGCATTGAAAAGACATCAGGGCCCCAAAAATGGAAATTGGCCCCATCTGTTTTTTTTTTTTATTATGCGTTATTAGTAACGCATTATAGTAACACTGTTAGTTTTAGCAGTAACTAATACTCTAACGCGTTAGTTTTTAAATTTAGTAACTCAGTTACCGTTATAAAACTACAGTATTCCTTCACAAACTGAAGTTCCCTTTCACTAAAACATTTTAGCCCTAAACAATAAAAAATAGTCAAGTCAGATAGAGGTATATGAACAATTCTTACCAGAGCATCTTAATGAAACACGTCTCTCACCATCTCTGAAGTCACTGTTGACCTGCTGGCCTCACCACAGTGCTGTAACGTTACATTAAGCGGTGGCGCTTCTGTAGATTTTTAGTCCCAGTAAGGTTACATCCAGTGACATGATATCCATTGTTATCCTGAGGAAGCTTTTGTTGTGGACAGATAATGTCTGCAGTGGGCGACAGACTCGACACCATCATGTAGCTCTTCAAATGTTCTCTTTAGCTCATTTTCCATATTTGTATCCAAGTTCCATAGTTGTAAAACGTTTAGCTGCCTGACAGCGAGTGACTCTCCTATAGAAGACAGGTGCATGTTTCCTATACCGTTTTATCAAGTTGTAGTCTAACAGTCCCTTAGTTAAACTCCATCCGCTGTCACTTAGGAGATATAGCAAGCCAATACAGTTAGGACATGTTTTGAGCCGCAGGGCTAAGTTTCCCAAAACATGATCCTTCTTAGCAACGTTGTCTTCTTTGTGGCTTAGAAAAACTACACTGCAAAAAGAAAAGCACCTAGTGCCCTCTAGTGTCCCAACTACAGCCAGGACGTACTCAGAGTATAGATTACACTAGGTCAAGGTCATGCCGTGATGGCGAGCCAAGACGAGAGTCCTAAGTTGAGTCGAGTTTACTAACTGAGTTACTTTTTGATGAAGTAACTACTAACGGTAAATAGTTACTATTTTTCAGTAACTAGCACAACACTGAAAGTCACAGAGATTAAATTTAAGCAAGTACTGTAAAGTTACTGTGGTTAGGTTTAGGAAAAGAAACATGGTGAGGATATACCTAAAAAATGACTCAAAGATCACAAGGTTCTGAACATACATCTCCAAGGGAATGTCCATGATTTTGTGACCCATCCACCACTCCAAGCCTTCCAATTCAAGGATTTTTTTTAAGATATTTTTTTGGGCATTTTTAAGCCTTTAATTGATAGGACAGATGAGCGTGAGGGGGGGAGGGAGAGACATGCAGCAAAGGGCCACAGGCTGGAGTTGAGCGGCAACAGCCTTGTACATGGGGCGCCTGCTCTACCACTAAGCCACTGACGCCCCAAAAACAATAGCAAACAATTCAAGGATAAATGGTAGGGTTGAGCCACGTATTCAGATGAAAGGAGTGCTCAGAATATGAGTGTTATCTGAGAAAATGTGTCAAAATCTGTACTTGTAATGAAGAAAAATCCTCATTTTGGCCGTTGTGTTCAATCTCTTAATCTTGCTATCAGAAATAATCTGAAGCTCAATGCTGAGATATTTCTGTAAATAGTTTTCAAAAAAAAAAAAAATACATATAGTGTTGGGATTCACTAGACCACAGATGTTCTGTCATTAGTTAAGATCTACACTGAATATGTGAGGGCTTTTCCCCTGGTTCTGTCTGTCTGTCTGAAATGCATGTTCTTTGTTCATCAAACACAGACAGCCATTTTGGTATGCATCTCCACAGGATGCCTCATTGTCACACCTATGTGAGAGTTTGGCCCATGGACACAGTTTTCAAACTTGACGAGGCACTACTGTCACAGTGACATGTGACTTTGTGATGTCACCAAACCAACTTAGGGAGATGCTTCTACTCTCCATGCCCATCTTTCTCCTGAGCCTCTGACGAGCTCTCTTGCACCGAACCTCTGAAGAGGTAGGGCGTAGGCAGGAGGACCTGCTACGCCTCTTCCCCTGTTCTCTCACCTCTGTAAGCTCACAGCAGGAGCTGCAGCTTTGCTCTGAATGTGGCCTGCTCCCAGCAGACACAGAACCTAAAGATTGCGTCTGGAACCACAGCTCTTTCCAGCCCTCCACTGCCGGCTAAAGGAAACATCATGCTACAGCATCTCACTCTTCCCTCCATCCATTCGAGGATTGGTAACGTAACAACTGGGCATAGCAGTATTACAGTTGAACAGGCTTAGCAAGACTGTTTAATTTTGTCAATTGTGATTTAATCCTGTTTATTGAGTTATTGTTGTGATTGTTGCAGTTAGGTTATTTGTTAGTTGGCTTCGCCAATTTCTCTCTCTCTCCCACACTCACACTCACACACACACACACACACACACACACACGCACACATGCTTACTTAGTTAGAATTTGTGTCGCTTTGCTTTCTTGTGAACAAATACTTGTGGAATCATACCTGCTGTCTGTATAATACTGCCCGAATGAATGAATACTCAACCTCTGCTATATCAAGAGCTCTGAAATCGCTCAAACCTGACTATTTATATGGTAATTGTGGTTATAGTTGTTATTTAATCATTAATTCCAAATTAATAGTTTAGTGAACTTTAATTCAGTTCAGTTCAATTTTATTTATAAAGCCCAATATTACAAATCACAATTTGCCTCAGAGGGCCATCATTTTTCCCTTTTTGGGAATGATGCCCCACGAGGTGATTTAATGTAAATTTAGTCACATTATTTAACATAATTAATTATTATTATAAATAATTATTTATGTTTTCTGATAGAGATTTTAATACTTTAATTGGAGGCCTGTTACAAGGTCAGGTCCCAACAATAGCAACTTCTGCTAACCCTGTCTATGTTAACTACCTATCTAACATCTTTTTCAGGCTTGAAATAACAACTTCTGGTTGTCGTTTAAAGTCCCAGCTGGTTCAGATTTAAACTCCACCCACTCAGAGTACAGATATTACTACAGAATATATAATTGGTTGAACAGATACAGATGGAAATAGATATAATGGTGTACTCACTCATCCCTGATAGATGGATGAATTAGTTTTGTGAGAGGCTGCTACACCTGTTCTTGCTACACCAATGAATTTATAATTTCATCAATAAATCCACTTTTTTTTGGTGCAAAATACTTTCAGAATGTTTGGCAACCATGTAAATCACATCTTTTTTTTTAAACATTATTTTTCTGGGCTTTTTGCTTTTAATGTACAGGACAGTGAAATGGGGAGACAGAGTGGGTGGACAACATGCAGCAAAGGGTTACAAACCAGAGTCAAACTCACAACCGCTTCAGCGAGGCATCACCTCTATACATGGGGCGCCCACACTATCCACTAAGCTACCAACACCCCTGTAAATCACATCTTGACAGGATCATATGACATTATGTCAGCCCAACAACGTAACAGATAATAAAACACCTTGATGAAGAAATGTCATCATGGACAGCACACTGAGAACACAGATTCTCCTCTCAAGACAATACCATACTTTTTAAGTGTAACTGGGGGTTGACAGTTGCATTTGCACATCATTTAGTTTATGCTGAAGAGGCTGTTTGAATTCAGTTCCAACCCTCCACAGCCCTGTATATACCAGACTGTGTTGACTGACTGAAGTTATATCACAGCTGACTCTTACTACAAACAACTTGACTTAAACTCAAACCCCATTTGGACTTGGCTCTGACTTGGTCTCAAAACTGCTTAGACTTGAGCTTGTCTCACACTCTGATTTTGACTAGATTTGAATTTGCCCTGAAACACTTAATCTGCTTCAAGGTCAGTAGATTGTAATACAGGATCAATTCCACAGTTGTAGACTGTGTGTGATGTGCTGAGACAAAACATTTTATTTGTTTCATGTAGATATACCATATTGTTTCATTATTTCAGATCATTTCCATTACTGCTCAGTGGAAGGAGCTGCCTGGAAAGAAGGGCCCCTCATTGGGTTTACAGGCCCTGCTGTTCTCTGCAGCCAGGGACCCTGCTGTTGTAGCACCTTAACCAAACCGAGACACATTAGGCGGCTTCCCTTCATTAATTAGGTGACTAATAACAAGATTAAAGAGACTCCGGTAGGGAAAATACAGCACACATGTTTACTAATTACTGTGTTAATGACCTTCTTCTTCCACTGCTGCTGTCTTAATGGGAAGGTGTTTGTTTCTGGATGAGCAGGATTTCACAGAGCTACCCTGCAGAGCTACACAGCATTTTAACCTGCTGTTTTCCACAGCAGTGGAAATTTTTACATTGTATAAACAGCACGATATAGCATATAGCTATTTTCTCACATTAGAGGCCCATTTTCTTTTGTGCTTGACACATATCATTTCATGTGCATGAACTATCAACATTTTGGCAATACTCTAGCATTTAGAGACAGATCTGCAAAGTTTGCCAAGCTGAGCACAAAGACTTTAAGGAAGGCAAAATTGCTTGATCAATCTGAAAATAATGGCTGCTAATGTTTTCAGTGTAATACTGATCTTCAAGCTGGCAAATCATGCAGCTTCAGTGATTTTGGAAGTCCTAAAATTATTATTTTTCTTCAAAACAAACTGCGAATGTGTTGAGATTATTCCAAATGTGTCCAATACAAATCAACGTTTGAACTCTTTTAGTTGGATGAAACAGGACAGAGTAGCTCATTTTGCTGCAGCAGAATCAAGAAAAAAAATCAAGACTGTAGATTTTTGAAACTTCTTAAAACAAGTTGATTTTCAATGGGAAATTAGGTTTTGAAGCTCAGTGAAACTGGGGTTTTCACAAGTGACATATTAAAGTAGGGATGGTCAAAATCACTCTGCTTTCCATGACCAAAATAACGGCAAAAATTCCCACAAAAATTTGCAAGTGTAGTCTTTTTATCACAAAGAGTCATTTTTATTCAAGTGAGGTTTTGTGCACTCTGTTTACTGAATGAAAAGCACAAATGACAGAAATGTGTGCAGCCATTTTTTTTCCCTTTTATGAAAGGGTTTAAAACAAGTGAAGAAATCTACAGATAGGTAAAGATGATTCCTCTTCTCAATACAAATACACTGTTATAAGTGTCACTTTCCTGAAATGAAACAAAATAAGACAGATTGCTGCACCACAATCAAGAAAAATGACTTCTGGTTCGAAAGAACAGATTTGTAGGATCAATTCCATATTGAAATAAAAAATTGCAGTAGTGGTTCACATACTGATGATGGCGTCTGTAGCTCAGACTGGCACAGCTTCAAATCAAAACAGCCAGGAGAGCTTGAGGCCTGAGGAAAGCTGAAGACGTGCAAGCACACAGAAAATGGAAAACATCAGCGGCACAGCTGACTTCACTGATGATGGGAGGCAGAAATTCATCCTGTGTCTATGAGGCTTTAAACTGAGCATCAGGGAGGGTTTGCGAGCTTCAGGCAGCCCCATATCCTTTTTATGATTTCATGAACATGTAACTCATTACACATCGCAACACATTGTGATCTGCACCCTTGTCCCCAATACCCTCTCAGATCCCTGGAAAGAAGGCAATTTGTTTGAAGACAGAACAGGAAGAGAGGGTGTAGACAGAGTCCAGACTGACAAAGTTTCATGCCCCCCCCCTCTTTTTTTTTTTTTACCAAGCAAAAATTTTAGCAGGTTAGCTGTTTTCAGTCCAAATTGATTTTCAGTATTTTTTTTTTAATCAAGCATCGATTTCCTAATGGTAGTCCAGTAGTCTTCTCTATTTGTTTGTTGTTATTGATGCATTTTGAGAGGATAGTTGAAACAAGTTGACCAAAATGTTGATTTCCCCCTTAAATTTCTTAAACTGTATAGTGCAGTACTGTACATAAAATTAAACAAAAATTGATACACCTTTGTTTTTGCGCCCATTTTTCACAGGTTCAAGAAAAACCCCTAGGCTTTTCTGAATACACAAAATACTTCTCTCAAACTGTGGTCGCAAAATTGTCAAGATCCATGTAAGTGAGCACTTATCCTTTTCCAAGACTCCATCCTCCTGACAGGTGTGGCATATCAAGATGGTGAATAAACAGCATGGTCACTTAGGCTGCTCTCACCCATTGTTTATAGTTTTCCTACAAAAAGTAATGCACCAAGATTTGTACATGTCCTACGTAGTCATGAGCTTGTAAGTCATGTATTATCCATGTATTTCGGAAGGCTTCGATCATGTGACAAATAGGGATGTCCCAATCCAGCTTTGTCACTTCCGATCCAATACCAATATTACAGCCTTGAGTTTTGGCCGATACCGATACCAATCCAATCCAAGCGCGTATTATACATATTCACTTATTTTGTTGTCAGTCATGTTAGAAAAGGTTTGATCAAGCGATATCACTGGAATGGACTGCTTGAATCACAGAGCGCATGGCTGGCCGGAAAACCTGGATCGGACTCTATGAAAAACTGAATCGGAGTTCTTGGATTGGCATTTTTCCATGCAGTCCGATCCAATGCCGATGCACGTTTTTTTGCTAATATTGGCGGCCAATACCGATCCGAATATTGGATCAGGACATCCCTAGTGACAAAAGCACTGATGGGATAGAAGAATAAACAAGGAAGCGGTCCTGCGCAGTCCAGTAAGCAGGCAGGTTGGGGTGGTGGATGGGTCACAAACCACAGCCAGTGTTTAGTACCGTGTGAACTTTGAGTCATTTTGAGGTCATGGTCACTGAGTTTTACCTAATCACAGTAACTTTACTTGCCTAAACCTAACCTCTGGAACTTTACATTACTAGCTCATCATTATGAAATATTTACTCTGCACTTACCTATTTCTATTTCTATGAGTATTCGCAATTTACAGCACTTTAATGTTATCATGTGCATGTTAAATATCTTGCCTTGTTTTCTAAATGTTCTTCACTGACCTTCATTCACTGTGTGCTGCTGTATGTAGAGAATGACAATCAATTGAATTTAATTAAGTACCTAACTTTACACTAGGTATGTAATATCATTCATGGGGTTGGAATTTATAGAATATCATATGAACCGTTGTATGAGGATATGTTGCATTATTACACAGGAGTGCCATGAGATGCTCACAATAAAAGGCCAATCTAAAATTTGCAGTTTTATTTCAAAAAAAGACATTTATTAGGATTTCACATGACTAACACTACAAAATGCATTTTTTGGTTATAAAGCAGTATCAATAAAATGCCCCTGTGTTTGTTGTCCGTTGCTTATGCAAGCTCATACCATAACCCCACCACCACCATGGGGTACTGGTCAACCCAGTCTCACTCCAAAGTCGTCAAATAAAGGTGCTTGGACAGTGACTTCCGGAATCAGACACAGATGATAAAAGCTGTTGGGCCCCATCAGGGAAACATGGCCGGACAACAGTGTAAGTTAAGAATGTAAAGTTTGAGTAGGGTCTGTGGGAACGGTGGTGGATGGGACCAACAACCACTGACTTTCACCCGTGAGGTTGTTGTTTACTTCCCCTATTATTGTAAAGGCAAAGCCTTTTCTTTTATCCTAAACTCAATCATGTGCATGTGTTGGCCAAAAGGCACCACATGCATTTGTTTTTAAAGGGAAAAAAAATGTAAATTCACAGTGTTGTACTGATGAAGTGCATTTATTTTGAAAGAGACTGTACGCAAACTGTACATTTACTGTGAAAATGGAAGTGTATTTTGAAAACAGACAATGCGTGTAAGAGGCTGAAGTTGACCTGGCATCCCAGAACGTCAACAACCAATGCACCCAGGGTACCTTACATGTCATACCTCGATATGGAAAGTCCATGACCAAACGCTGATATGTGATGAGGTCTGAGGAAAAAAACACTTCTCCAAAGTGCCACACAGCAACAAAGGTGAGCAGTCTCCCATTCGGGTTAGTTATGATAATGCTGTCAGGTCAAGACGCTGGTGAGGAAGACGAGCACACACTTGAACTTACTGTACTTGTTTCTGTTCTGACAGACTGAGCAGGAGTTCTTCTTATTGCATCAGCTGTGTGGGTGGCTACATCTTGCATGTGAAGAAGCTGGATGTGGAGTTTGGGAGTCTGGTTGGATGTAGTGCCAAATTCATGAAAACATCTTTGGAGAACTTATTGTAATGAAGTGAACATTTAGTTAGTGGGCAACAACTCTGGTGAACATTCCTGCAGTCAGAATGCCAATGGTACGCTCCCTCAAAACTTGCCACATCTGTAGCATCATGTTGTGAGATCAAACTACACATTGTAGAGTGGCCTTTTATTGTGACTATCAACGGACACCTGTGTAGTAATGATGCTGCTTAATCAGCATCTTGATATCTCACAGCTGATTATCTTGGAAAAGGAGAAGTGCTGGCTAATGCAGATCTTGATTTGAATTTGAGAGAAATAATTCTTTTGAGTGTGCAAATAAGGTCTTCGATCTTGAACTTAAACTGGATCTTGAACTGAAAAATGGAAGCATATACAAAGAGGTTGAGTTCAGATGTACTGTACCATACTGTATGTGTTTGCCTGTTTGTTTTAAGTCTTTGTGCTGCTTACAGTGGGAAATAGTCATTTTCTAGATTTGAACTAAAATGAAATAAAATCAAAGTCAAATTCATGTGTTTTAAATCACAACTTGGGTTGTGCAATTACAGATTGGTCATGGTAACATTTATTGACCATTGTCATTGCTGAGATCTGCAGTGGCATTGCTAGAGTCGATCAGACAGGTTGTAAATTGGCCCCTAATGATTGTAATTTATTGGGAAGCAGGTCCTGACTACATGTTGATATTTGGTCATTTATATGCTGTTGAAACAAAAGTTCAATGTAACCTAGATATCTTCAACCTTTTAATTTTTAACCACACACTGTTTAAAACCATGTATGTACATGTCTATAGACATCTTTTGACCTGCAAACCATGTTTACAGCAAACCGTTTGGTATCACCATGTGTGACAGAGGAAGCACATGTCTATCCACAGCCCTCCCCAGGCCAGTAGTAGAGTTGGTAGTGCAGAGCAGAGGGAATTGGACGATCCAGATTGGGAGAAAATTGGAAAAGTAGAAGAAATTAGTACTGTATATATGCAACTGGGACATAAATATGCACACACACACACACACACACACACACACACACACACACACAGAGCAAAAGCAGCAAGCAGCAAAAAGATGCAATAACCTCGCTGTTGACTCCCCTTCAGTTGGCCATCAATACTGTTTTATTGTTCAGAGAGGAAATGAGCCAAACACAAGTGAATGAAGGAAAGCCCCAGAGAATAATTTACAGAGCTGCGAGGAGCGCTCACTCTGTTTGTGACAGTTATTCTTTCAAAGACAGACATCACAAAGTATTATTTTTGGGTTTCATCATTGCCAAATCTGTTCCTGTAGTAGCAGCTGGAAGCTGTTCAGACTGGAGAGGAAGGGCGATAAGAGCTCTTTCCCCTCTTCTTTTTTGTTGTTTTGTTTAGCTGTGTGGTTCGTCCAAACCTCTACTAACTCAATTTCTCCATTTTAAGCCTGATTTCCTCACAATTCTTGTTTCACTGTTGAAGTTTAATGTTTAGTTGGTTGTGAAACACCTGCACTGGCTGGGCAAGCTGTTTTCAGCTCCAGTTTGAAGGTAAACAGCAGAAATGATGAGGTCAAGGCTTTAAGTGCCTAAAAAATGTATGTTTAAAAATTACTTCATGCTGCATATGTGGACATCAATAAAAACTCCTGCCAGTGAAACAATCACAATTTCAAACACTTGTGCTTTTCCCTACAAACATCCAGTTGGTTTCCATTGTTTGTGTTGATGACTGATTTAAAGGAACATATAAGCTTTGGGGAAATTGGCACCAGCACAGACTACAAGACTCCCAAAACTTCATAGTTTTTTTTTACTGCTTACACACTTTTAGACGCATCTACCGGAGTTAGGACCAGGATGGACACTGATAACTTTACGCAAACTATCAAGAGAATGGGATTTCCCACAGGGCTGAGCTATCAGAGCAACTAGTCTATTCTTCAATTCACAAGGAGTCACCATGTACCAAAAATAATTAAATAGGCCTACAGTAAGATCTATGCTGGCACACCCAAAAAAACGAACCCCTGTGTGGAGAAGACTGGAGTGATGTACGATATCACAGGTTACAGCTGTGAGGTAACTGGTGAAACAGTGTGTGATCTGATGACAACTGAGTTATGTCCATGCCAGATGTGCAAACTCTATTCACAGTTGTTTTGCAAACATCTTAAAAGTGAACCTTGAGTGAGGATCATTTATTGAACCGAATCTTTAAAAAACTGCCATAGCATCCAGGACAGGGTCTCAGTTCTAACTGTTGTGTAAGCACAAAATGAGGCCTTAATGAAGTACACGCCACTCCCCACGCAAAAGTTGTGATCCATGAAGCCCAATTCCGACTAATGATTCGTGATGAGATGAAACCATTTAAGAACGTTGCAGAGAAAAGTTGCAGCGGTGTGAACTGGCCAGTCCGAGCTTGACTCAAACTAGCTGATAGTGTCACCTGCAACTTAGCTGGTCAAATCACTGGCGGCTGGTTATGGAACAGAAAGCATGTGACCTGTTTCTACAGCCAGTCAGCTTGTAGTGAAGTCCACTGGTCAAGTCAAAATGACTGCAGACGGTGTGTTTGCTTGCTGCGGCAGGTGCTCCGTCCTTGCTGAGCCCTCTGTAACCATCCTTACAGCTGTTGCAAATACAGCTGTAGCCAGTATCTCATTATCACTACCCTCATTCATATTTTGAGAGGCCACAAATTATATTCAGCCACAAAATAAGCCCGAAAAGCTTGAAAGCAGAACAGAAGTACAGAGAGTTGTTGCATAGAGATAATAAACTGTCTCATGTAGTTGCATTGGTGTGAACCAGCAGGTTTTTAGAACACTGCAGAACGGCGCATTGCAAGTAGCTGCCTGTTTCAACTCGTCTCATCGTAAATCTTTGGTTGGAACTTAGCCTGAAAACAAACTTGAACGAAACCTGTAGCAAAACTCTGACACATGCCTACAAACATTTTAGAGACAGAGGGTACTGGCAACGCAGATGGTGAATTTAATGAATTGAAGCCAAAATCATCCTCACCACCTGCACATATGGATTTTTTAATTAGCAGTCTGGAAATAAAGCCAGCGCCAGCTCTCACAAAATGATTTAACTTCATGAGTCACTATGAGTCCTAAAGATAATGCAGGCCAAGGTCACCATAACAAACTTGCATAAATAAATAGTGTTCACCTTTCAGTCTTCAACTTTGAAATGATGTTTCAGGATCGGGCATAAAAGTTATTGTCAAAGTCATTCTGCCAAGGTGTGAAGCTATCAGTCTAAATGCTGTAAACACTCGGCTGCTGCTGTGATTCACTGGTAAAGAACCCTTGATCAGCAGGCTCATTTCTATGCATCAGCGTTCATGAGGTGCTTTGCATTGGCCAGTTATGGTTGACTGTGAGAGTGTAGAGGGCAGGCTATGAGGCTGATCCATGTGTGAACAAGTCCAAGTTGATTTGAGATTTGTACTCTGGCAGGTGAATACGCAGTTTTATTATTCAGAATATTTTTTAGTGAATGCCTTTTTAGGCTTTTATCCACACATACATTTTTAGTATGGATCCTACTGTTTTATAAATGAGACCCCAGGTCGCAATGACATCAAGTCTTAAAACCACTCAAAATAGATGGCCTGTTATGGCAGGCATATGCGTACATTGTGGTCCAACCTGAGGCTTTTTGCAGTGGCAGACATATGTAATGTAGATCTGCCAATGCGCATTCAATCCGTGCTGGACCCATTCAGATTTGTAGACTGAGCTTCATGAAAACACTTCTGTTCTCATTCTCTCTCTGTCTCTCCCAAGGACCACAGTATATTTAAACATTATTTAATTCATAGTCTGCCAAACCTCCAAAATTAGATCAAGCTCTAGTTGCCAAATGTATTTAATAATTGAGCTGTAGCCAAATCACACATCTTATTGTACAAATTGCCCACAAGTGACAGTCTACAGCGGCAATAATAGAAGTAGCCTTACGCACTGTATAACTGACTGGCCTGAAGTCTCTCCAGGGGTCTGTGTGATTGGATGATACTTCTGTTACTTGATTTTGCCACCAAAACAAAGTAGAGTTTTGACAATCTCTGCAATACTCCCTCACGCTGTGCTCATGTTGCTCATAATCACTTCCAATCCAGCATCTATGAGTCTTCTTCCAGCTCCACTCTTACACAGAAACCCAGGCCACCCCCAACATCCCAGAACCTTTATTAGACAACCTTTATTACGTCAGCTTTGCTGTTTTATACAGAACCAAACAACGACAGCATAATGCCGCCCCAGTGTGTGATTTTAGACAGCATGCCAGTGCTCTGGAAGCAAAATGGGCATGAGGCGAGTAACACAGAACACAACAGTGTCGGCCTTTGGTGTAACATATAACATAACAGCACTTTCTAAGCAATAACAAGGGCATTGACATGGCAGTAACAATCATTTCCCATCCCTGTATGATGGTGGCTGATCTCATCTGCTCAGGGGTTAAGACTTCATTGTCTCCCCAGGTTTTTTGGCTGCTTGTCTTCTTCTTTGAGTTAGGTGCTAACTGCTGTCAGCTGTTTTGTCAGTCTCCAAGCAGTGGGTCGCATACATCACACCTATCCCATCCTGCCAGGATGTCTTTTTTACAGATATCAAGATGTGACAGGAAGCAAATGTGATTTGCCCCTTTCCATATATGAATGAATAAGAAGGTGTGTGAGAGCATGTGAATGATTACTGAGTAACAGGCAGCACCATGTATGGTAGGCTTTGTGTGTGAATGGGTGAATGTGACATGCAAAGTAAAAGCACTTTGAGTGGTCGATAGACTAGAAAGGCACTATACAAGTGCAGTCCTGAAATCAAGCCAAATGTCTATTTTTGACAGTTTTCAGCTTACAGTTTGGTGTGTTTCTGACCTTGTGATTCACTTTGTCTGTGGTATTTTGGTCCTCAGCACAGAGCGCTGGGTGTAGCAGTGTCATGCTTTACTGTGATTGCACAGCTGTTTCAAAGTGATGAGATGAATTATGTGATTGGCTGACAGTATAGTTATTAATCACCACACCCTCCAATCTACATCCACCTTCACCCAGCCCTTTTGCACTTGTGCTGCATCACCACGAACCAAAATAGAAGGTGAGCTTGGAGGTGCCCACACAGTCTGTGCGGCCAAGACTGTGACCTTGTGGTACTTGTTGCACTTGAGTGATTAAAATGAGGCCTGAAACATTTCCATGTTTGGAGACTCTTGTGTTGCAGTGCAAATTTAAAATGATAAAATATACTTCCAGGACAAGCGGACCCACCCATTCTACCACTCTGTGTTTCATATCGTTTTATTAACTTGAGGTAACCACTGGATAAAGTTTGCAGTGTCAACATCAAATAAGTTTTAGTTTGTCTCTCCACAAATCTCCTCCCTCGTGATGTGAAGAGCGAAGCAAATATTTTCATAAAACACTTCAAACTGTGATATTTGATCTGATTTTTTCCCCCATGGTTTTAGGCAAACCTTGTTGGTAGACAAAGAGGAGAATGTGTAGGTGGATGAAACATCAACACCTTTTGTTGTCTGACGCTCTCAAAATGACTTATTGATTTTGGAAAAAAATACGAATATCCAGTCCACCAGCGCTTCCACTCCTGAGGACACAACTCTGTGTTTAAAAACTCATCAAAAGCACTACTACTGAAAGACGTTCGATGCATTGAGCCAGATATATTTGCTTTTGTCAGTGCTTTGTCTTATGTGTGATCGGTGTTTGGAAGAGGAGCTAATGAACCTGGACACTCACTGTCACAACAGTATTTGCAGCTCCTTCTCATTTCCAGGTCATCCACTATCATACAACACTTTGTCATGGCCCTCAGTGTGTAATACTGATGCCAAAAGATGCCTTTGGTGTCGGTAGGGCACGCCTCTGTGAGACATATCGAGCTTTCGGCTAACTCCAATGTAAACTCATGTACGGCAATATTTGACCCTGAGAGCAACAACAAACAATCCTTCACACGGGAACATATTCATGTCCTGAGAGAAACCAAAAGTCAGTGCTGTTTTAATGATACAAAATGGAACTTACATCCATGCATTACATACATCTGTCACTTGTGTTACATATTTGTGCACATTAAGTACTCATATTTATTTTTTTCAACTTAACCAAGTAGTTGTGTTGTCTAAAACTAACTGCAACTTTAGCCCAACTTTAGCCATGTGTTATGAGTTTCATCTGGAGAAAGCTATGCATCACATAGAGATGCAAAAAGGTGCCTTCAGAGCAGGTATGACATGCTGAGGGGTGTGAGAAAGTGTTAGTATTTGACCTCAAAACCAATGATAAGGATGTGAGCAACCACACTAATGAATGCAAACATTCTGGAAACGGTGGTGCCATTGCTCGCGTCAGACACTGATGTAGTGATGGGAGGTCTGGCTCTTTTCAAAGATTCGGCTCTTTTGGCTCAGGTCCCTGAGAAGAGCCCACTCTTGCGGTTCCCAAACGGCTCTTCATTTAATATCATTCAAAGCCTTCAATTTTATCCTAATTTAACAATTATGAACGGTTTATGTGTTGCTAAGCAATTTTTCATTCAGTGTTTTCATAAAAGCCTTGTTTTTATACTTTTTTTTTTTCATAACAAAAAAAATAAATCCACAGTGCCCTCTCTCTCTCTCCTCCAGTTGCACAAACAGGTGGGCGGTTCTTAGATATCTGTGCAGGTTTATGTTGACCCTGTTCTGATGGATATTTTCATTTTATAAATTTTGCACTCAGCTTTGCAGTCTCCAATATCATTAAGGCACTTTCATTTAAATCCAGCTCCCCTGTCTCTCTGTCACTCTGTGAGTACCTGGCCTGTACCACTACACTCGCTGTCTTTGGAGCGTCTGCCCCCTTCCTTCTTTCACATAATGGTATGATTCTAGACTGTCCTCGCATGTGATTGGCCACATGGTGTGCCCATCAACATAAAGTCCCACCTCTGCCTGCATGGATTCTCAGCAGAGGTGAGCAGGAGCCGCTGAAGATTCGGCTCTCTCCGACGGGAGTCGGCTCTTCTCGTCCTTTTAGAGCCGGCTCGTTTGGAAGCGATACATCACTACACTGATGACCTGTAGCTATTTATAACTGTCTCTTCATCGCTGTTAATAATTATAACAGAACACCACTGATTCAGAGGGTGAGCCCAATTGCATCCCAGGGGCCGTATTCACAAACGTTCTGAGAATACTCTCAGAGAGCTCCTAACTAAGCCTAAAAGCTTTTAGTAAGGAGTCCTAGCTTAGGAGTGACTTAGGAAAGTTCTCAGAGCAACTCTGAGCAAAGAAGGAACAGAGACATTTACCATAGTGAGGAGGTGTGTTTGACCCTGTTGTGAGGTGAGATGCGTTCTTTCACATGTGACTGGTTGTCACAGACACACCCTTTTGTGAGCCTGCAAGGTGTTGACACTCAGTGGAAATGAAATGAACTGCTGACAGTGAAAGTGTTATCATTGTTACTGTGATCACTCTGCTGATGGGAGGTTGAGGAAGACCTAGGTCTTCACTGCTGCACTGTTGCATACTTCCAGTTTTTCAAATATCTTAGTGTTGTAATCATTTTATTTCTGGCGTTATAGCATTAACATGTTGGGTGGAAAACGTGGGCGTACCCCTAATGAGATCGACCACACATATTATCCCAGCACAATCTAATCTGTGGCATTTCATTTACTCACTGTCATCCAGCGTTTGGACAATGTTTCTCCGACCTCTTTGTTTTTTGGTATTTTCTCCTCTGCTTAAGAAACTCTTAAGCCTCTTAAAAGTCCTCCTCCCTGCTCCTAACAGTTTTTCACCTCAGGAGCTCTTTTAAGGTTTGAGATGCTCTGTGAATAACTTTCATCTTTACACGGACCTAGTCTTAACTTTAAGAGTAAATTCTAAGAAAATGTCTAAGAATTTTCTGAGACTTCTCTAAGAATTTTGTCACTAGGAGCAACTCTGTGCTAGGAAGCTGTGTGAATACAGCCCCAGATGTCCTTACTCTTGATAGCTTCTTTATAAATGCTGTTTAATAAAACAGGGGTATTTTTTTTTCTTTTACTAACCCCAGCGATGGGTTTCCTGGTAGTGTCATTTGCCATCTTGAACATGACCTACAAATTCAGACGGATTTTGATTGTCTGTCACTTGAGTTTCAAGTCAAGTCAGATTTATTTATAGAGCACATTTAAGAAGTACAAACATTGACCAAAGTGCTTCACAAAGAAATACAAAAAACCCCCCACAAGAATGATAAAATAAAAACAGTCATAAATAGGACAATGTAAGTAAAATAAGAGCATACATTTTTTTTGACAAAATCATAACAAAAATAGCATTGCACAAATTACAAAATTAAGCTAGCCGTTAAGCAGTGTGGTCAGATATGTCATCCCTATAATTAAAAGGCTATAGAAAAGAGATGGGTCTTATGACGGGTTGTAAATATATCAATGGAGGGGGAAGATCTTACTGTAAGTGGGAGAGTATTCCACACTTTATATATATATACTCATTACTAGTGGTGGGCGGATCGATCTAAAGTATCGATAGTATTGAAACAAACGTGGGTATTGGTATTGATCGCTACTTGCGTGATGAGACTGATTCTTAAGTTTCAGTTTCTCTTCTCTACGTTCAGTACACAGCTCCCGTTACACCATAGTGGTTGTGTAAACACTGCTCCTCTAACTTTGCACATGCTCACTTTGCCCCTCCCTCCCCTCTCCTGCTGTGCTGTGAGTTGTTGTCGGCGTGCAGTTACATGCAGTGGAGTAGTCTAGTTTTTTCTAGTGGGTATGCTGTCTGTACTCGTACTCACCCGTCCCAGAGCAATGGGTTTCAGAACAACAATCATCTTGGACCCCTTCATCACCAATACACAAGTCTATCCATACAACAGGGGACACTCAACACACACACACACACTATTTGAGCCAAACTGGGGACGTTAATGTGTTTGGACCCTCTTGCCATCAATATATATATATATATATATATATATATATATACAGTACAGGCCAAAAGTTTGGACACACCTTCTCATTCAATGCGTTTTCTTTATTTTCATGACTATTTACATTGTAGATTCTCACTGAAGGCATCAAAACTATGAATGAACACATGTGGAGTTATGTACTTAACAAAAAAAGGTGAAATAACTGAAAACATGTTTTATATTCTAGTTTCTTCAAAATAGCCACCCTTTGCTCTGATTACTGCTTTGCACACTCTTGGCATTCTCTCCATGAGCTTCAAGAGGTAGTCACCTGAAATGGTTTTCCAACAGTCTTGAAGGAGTTTCCAGAGGTGTTTAGCACTTGTTGGCCCCTTTGCCTTCACTCTGCAGTCCAGCTCACCCCAAACCATCTCGACTGGGTTCAGGTCCGGTGACTGTGGAGGCCAGGTCATCTGCCGCAGCACTCCA
Organism: Epinephelus fuscoguttatus; assembly: GCF_011397635.1. NCBI lineage: Eukaryota > Metazoa > Chordata > Actinopteri > Perciformes > Serranidae > Epinephelus > Epinephelus fuscoguttatus. Next base: position 44,019,748 of record NC_064752.1, read on the forward strand.
TCACTCTCCTTCTTGGTCAAATAGCCCTTACACAGCCTGGAGGTGTGTTTGGGGTCATTGTCCTGTTGAAAAATAAATGATCGTCCAACTAAACGCAAACCGGATGGGATGGCATGTCGCTGCAGGATGGTGTGGTAGCCATGCTGGTTCAGTGTGCCTTCAATTTTGAATAAATCCCCAACAGTGTCACCAGCAAAACACCCCCACACCATCACACCTCCTCCTCCATGCTTCACAGTGGGAACCAGGCATGTGGAATCCATCCGTTCACCTTTTCTCGCCTCTCAAAGACACGGCGGTTGGAACCAAAGATCTCAAATTTGGACTCATCAGACCAAAGCACAGATTTCCACTGGTCTAATGTCCATTCCTTGTGTTTCTTGGCCCAAACAAATTAACTCTTCTGCTTGTTCAGTGGTTTCCTAGCAGCTATTTGACCATGAAGGCCTGATTGGCGCAGTCTCTTAACAGTTGTTCTAGAGATGGGTCTGCTGCTAGAACTCTGTGTGGCATTCATCTGGTCTCTGATCTGAGCTGCTGTTAACTTGCGATTTCTGAGGCTGGTGACTCGGATGAACTTATCCTCAGAAGCAGAGGTGACTCTTGGTCTTCCTTTCCTGGGTCGGTCCTCATGTGTGCCAGTTTCGTTGTAGCGCTTGAAGGTTTTTGCGACTCCACTTGGGGACACATTTAAAGTTTTTGCAATTTTCCGGACTGACTGACCTTCATTTCTTAAAGTAATGATGGCCACTCGTTTTTCTTTAGTTAGCTGATTGGTTCTTGCCATAATATGAATTTTAACAGTTGTCCAATAGGGCTGTCGGCTGCGTATTAACCTGACTTCTGCACAACACAACTGATGGTCCCAACCCCATTGATAAAGCAAGAAATTCCACTAATTAACCCTGATAAGGCACACCTGTGAAGTGGAAACCATTTCAGGTGACTACCTCTTGAAGCTCATGGAGAGAATGCCAAGAGTGTGCAAAGCAGTAATCAGAGCAAAGGGTGGCTATTTTGAAGAAACTAGAATATAAAACATGTTTTCAGTTATTTCACCTTTTTTTGTTAAGTACATAACTCCACATGTGTTCATTCATAGTTTTGATGCCTTCAGTGAGAATCTACAATGTAAATAGTCATGAAAATAAAGAAAATGCATTGAATGAGAAGGTGTGTCCAAACTTTTGGCCTGTACTGTATATATAATAACATGTCAACACAGACTATCACTATCTGGGCAAGAGAAACACACTTGACTACAATGTGCACTCCTACATCCACTGATCAGGTGGTGACCTCAGCATATACCAAGGGACAAAACAAAATGATCAAATATGATCAATAGTTAACAATTCACATTAGCATGCTACTTGAATATTGTAGAGTTCATGAATTCAGAAGCAGGCCAAAAGATGAGCTGCTAGAAGAGTTGAAATCTGCACTAGTGTAAGTACACTGATAAGTTTTCCAAGTGGATTATTTCTGTAGTTAACTTGGGATGCCTCCTGTATCTCTGCTATGAATATGAATAAGAGGCTGGAGACTGGATGTCACTGATAAAGACTTTTGTTGAGGCCTGAGTTGAGTCGTTGCTAAATTATAAATTGGTGTGGTCTACCTCCCAATGATTTAGGTGTAGGTAAGGATTAGGACTAGCTTTGTATGTGGGGCAAGATGCCATTTTTGAGAATATATGTGTGAGTTTGTGTTTTGAAGGACTATATCCTCATACAGTTGAGCAAAATCAATTGAACTCTGGTTGTCTTTGTTGTTGCAACATGACGTACCTTATTTACATTGGAAGACAATGATTCCACATGTTGGACAGGAACCAGCGACCAATGGCTGCCGTTTAAGTCATCATCCACTGATGGTGTGGCCACAGAAGTAGAAATCTGCAGTTCAGCAAAGGCATAGAATTAACATACACTCTTACCACAAACCAGCATGGATATACAAATGATTAAAGCCCCATTGATCAGTTTTGTAAGATAGTGTTGGATGTTTAGTGAGTAAAGGTATTGTAAGATGAATGCACACTTTAAGGTCCAAACATCAGAAGAAGAATGATGCATTATAATGTGAACACTGTTTGTGTACCAAACATTAATGATGGCTGATGTGTTCCTCTAAAATTAACTCTGCTGAGACACCTATACATAAGCCTATCCATACAACTAGAGACTCAAAACACACACACACACACACACACACACACTTTAAGCCAGACTGGGGATGTAAATGTGTTTGGACCTTGTTGCCGTCAATATATATAAGCCTATAATAACACCTCAGCACAGACAGCAGCCTCTTTTACGCTGCCAGATTGTCTGCGAATGTTGGGCCGATTTGCCGGCCAGCTGCAAGCGTTTAGACACACAGAGGCGGAAAGGCAAGTTGATCCGAGCTGCCCAATTTTCCGCCTCGTAGGGTAGTCATATAGGCGGAACCCTTTGAGTTTAAACAGACCGAGGCGGCCTTCCACAACGGGAGGGGCTGTTGATGACTTGTGGGAGGAGCTGTTGATGACGCCACACATGCGACCCACTGGCGGTGGATAAACAGGAAACAGCTGATAGCAGGAATTAGCCAGCAGCTAGTAGCAAGAGGGAAACACAAACCTGACAGACACTGTAAAGATGAGCAACTGGAGAGACAAAGAATTGCGCGCCCTCCTTTCCCTTGCAAACGAAGAGGCCATTAACCATCAGATGACGGGAATGGTGAATGGGCTGATTTACGAGAGAATCGCCGCTTCCATCCCACGTCACTGTTTACGTCACACGCTGAGCCACACGTTTTGTAACTTGCTCACACCCCCCCTATTGCCCCAAAAAAGGCACATTCTGTATAAACAAAAGTAGGTAGGCGACATTTTGCTGCACTTCCCGATTTTGTTTTTATACTGCCAATGCCTGCAAATTTGCACAATTCCTATCTAAAAAGGGCTTATCACTACCTGGGCAAGAGACACTGGATTACACCCACTGATCAGGTGGTGACCTCAGCATAAAACAAGGGACAAAACAAATTGATCAATTATTATCAATAGTAAACAAATCAATTTGCAGACATCTGTCGCATTTCTTTCTCTATTTTACATTAGAAAAAGATGTGGTCTGAGTTATCATACCTGTTTGCACCAAGGCCAGTCTGAATCACCATAATTGTAGGTAACTTCTTCTCCTGGCACAATGTCTCTAATTGCAAAGAGACAGAGGTGCGGCATGCCATCCACTTGAGTTGGCTGCATTTTGCAGTTTTGGGTTTTTGTGCTCATCATTCACCAGTCCTCCAAGTGACTGGTCCTCCAGAGATGCATCAAGACTATTTGGGGAAAAAATGGTATTAATACACAACAAAAAAGATTCCCTATTTTATCTGACTGTAGTGTTGAATAGTTTCATTTTAACTAACACCACATAAGGATTGGAAAGAGTGAAAAAAAGGGGAAGTCACACCAAACAATCGAGAACATTAACAGAGACTGGTTGCAGTAGCATGTATACAAGTCAGTACTGACTCACTGCAGTTTGTTAGGAGCTCAATTGTAAGAGAGCTATAATAGATAGTGTCTGTGTTTGAAATGACACACTAGTATACTGCCTACTACATACTCAGTGTGTATGTACTGCATATTGCCTAAACAATGAACATGTAAATATGAAAATACCAACAGACTGTTCACACTGAAATATATTCAAGCAAGATGGTCATATGACTGCATCACATGACTGATGGCTGGTCTGACACAAACCCTCACCATGCTCATGAAGTGTCAGGTACAAACCTTGTTAACTGTAAAACTAGGAGTGAAAGCTATCTAGTCTTTGGTTAAACACAGACCACTTTATGAACATAGTAATTACTGAGGCACTCTAACCCTTATTAAAGCTGTACAATAAAAATACTAAACATCAACTAGACAATGCAGCATCATAAATCACAGAATCGAGTTATTGTGCCACAGTGACAGTGACTTTCACAGATTTTTGATACAGTAGAAACAGAAGAGGAATGTCGGAAAGAGAAGGATGTGGAGAAACACCTCTAATTTCCAAATAAAGATTCAAAATAAATATCTTTGAACATGAATGTAAGTCATTTGACTGTGAAGAAATTACAACAAAACACAGATCCTTGAGCATGTTGAATCGGCGGCGGGGCTAGTCGGTTAAAGAGATCACCCTGATTGTGAGGTGGAGCCTGCGGAGGAAACACTGGGACCGTCTGAATGTAATAGTCCGTGAAGGTGCTGTGGCGCTTGGCTGCACAGATAGGTAACACATAGGCTGTCAGGATGTTGTTTTTTTTTTTGTTTGTTTGTTTTTTTTTTAAATTTAAATCCTTTATTAATAGACTTTGCATTACATTAAGTGCAATTATAACAACGTATTACAGAACACTGGATGTGTATTTCTAACAACGTATTGTTGATTAACATGTTGCTACTCTGCAACATCCTTCAAAAAGACATTAATAACATGTAAAATGACATAACCAAAAGGAACTTAAAATGGACCAAAAAGAACAGAAAATAACTAATATGCTAAGAACATAAGAAGTAAAAGAAAACAACATAAGGTACCAACATAAGGTGTACGAGGGAAAACTATACCATATGCCAAACAGCCCGATCAGTTTTGTTACATGTCACACATTTAGATCATTCAATACATAGGATTTTACCAATTATTTGAGAGGTCTTAAAAGCTTTCTTGTTTTTAGTTATTCTGGAGACGGAGGCAAAGAGATATTGTAATTCGATACGAAATAAATTAGGTCAGGATGTACCACTCTGTCACTCTGCTCTCTCTCACGCAGGCGCAGAACGTACGTGCCACTTGGCCGTCAGATGTAGTCCGTGTAGTGTGTTCAAATGCAACTCACACAGGGTGACATTAGGCGACATAGATCAACAGTTGGCTTTCGTCACCGCTAGTTCTTTGATGTTGGTTTGGTGTGTCTGCTCCACACCTTAACTTCACCATGTCTATCCACAGTAAGGCTGCAGTAGTAAACGGGCCTGCCACGACTTTTGGATCTAACCAACTTCCCTCGAAATATGAATATATAAACAAAAAATAAAGACATCTCTCTGGCTTAGACTGTATATAACAATCATAGGTAACAATCCTGACAAGAAATTCTATACGTTTTTAAAAGATGATGACCCTTGAACTTTGCTGCTCTAGTGTCGCGCGATTTGATTGGCTGGTTCACACGCAGACAGAACGTGAGATTTGACCTTTGACGTTAGTGAGTTAGCACCAGGGACTGCTTTACTTTTGTTATTCTAAAACCACGAGTGAGAGTGGACGGTGGCGGTGGCGGCGATTCACACGCACCTTCCAGCGCTAGCGTGGAGGATAGAGTGATGATGCCAAACGTGGAGAATGAGAATGAAGACGAGGAAGAGGCGCTAACGGGGGCGCATCAGTGGCAGCTGCGGAGGATTTGTTTTCAACAACAACGGACTCGGAGACCGGTGGTAACCCTAATATACACGAAAATGAGAACGGAGCGGAGAGTGATGGGAGGGAGAGCTTCCACACTAGTGATTTGACGTTCGCGAACGAGCCGAGTCTTTGAACCGGCTCTTTGAAGTGAACGAGTGAAGCGGCTCTTTAGAGTGAATGAGCCAGTTCCTAATTCACGTTGTGTTGATGACCCCCCTCGGTTCTATCCTGGGTCCACGTTACAATATCGAGATCATGTGATGCGATAAATCAGCAATGCGATTTGTCGTTGAACCCACTAACACCCGCCCTCCACACACACACACACACACACACACAGCAATACCCCCCCCAAAAAAAAAAAAAAAAAACAAATCTGCATCTTTGAACCAGCTCTTCAAAGTGAACGAGAGCCAAAGAACCAGCTCTCACAAGTGAACGAGAAATCCCATCACTATTCCACACATGCCGTAGCTGTGGTCACGGGTGGCACGCTGTAGGGGCCATACAATGCAGATGTAATGCGGAAAATGCATCCATGTGAAAAACCCACGGCCGATAGTTGAGCTTCATGGGCCTGAACCCAACTATGTTACCGTTATGGAGGAGGAGTTATCAGCAAACTTCTATCCGTGCTGTTTTGTTTTGATTAACTTTTCTGAAACCTTGGAGTTATTCTGCAAATAAAGGCCCACACGTTAAGGATTTTGATATTAATTTGGAGAAGAAAACCTTTCAAGTCCTTTTCAAGACATGATATCATCAAAAAGTAAGTTATGAAAAATATGAGGCCGCCGTGCCACCTAACATTAATATTATTATGACTGATTCTGTCACTGTTTTATGAAGGTTTATTTAGGAGAACGTCATTATGTAGAGGTGCTGTTCTGTGAATTATGGAGGTGAACATTATGCACTGTAATTCTGTGTGATATCTGTTTTTATATAAATCTTAACACATACTTAACAATTGGGCGCTGTGCCAGTCTAACAGTATTATTTATGAACAGTAAACCTGTTGCTCATGTTGGGGAAAAATAATCCAAGTCTAGTTTCAGGGTTGCTGTATGGTTTGAGTTTTATTCAAAGTCTGCTGGCAAACTGGTGAACTGAATGACATAGAGTGGGACTGTGTCTGTGGCTCTGTGTCTGTGAGCTGACCCTGAGCTAATGAAACGCAAGCACCTGTATAGACCATTTTCACGGCAGACAGACATGTTGTCACGTTAGAGTAGGTGCAGCACAGGTGTGAGCAATAACACTAATGACAGCTGCGTTCCATTTAGGAGATACCCTGGTATTGTCCATGTTGGCTGACTGTAGCTTACTGGGACACTGAATGGAACTCAGCCATCCTTAATGTTCTCAGTTTCGCCTGTGCTTTTCCTACTAAGATGAGTCAAAATGTCTGCTGTGAAAAAGGCCCATAGAGTAAGGCAGGAACTGATTAACAAAAGGACTAAACAACAGAAAAACAAGTCATCTGACCACTGAGACAAAATGAAATTAAGAAGAAGAAAAGATAGGATGATGCATTTACTTTCAAATGTGCAGGGGGCTACAGGTGACAAGAATCAGGGGTTAGATTAGGGGGGCAGGAAAGGGAAGGGAAGTGACACCTTGATTGGGGACCTCAGGACAAAACTGATCAGGGCAAGATGCAAGTGTTTGCCAACATGTGTTGGAAGTCACTTTTTTCTTCATCACTCTTTTGTGGTGGTGAGTTTTAAAAAGTCATGACTGCTGTTCATGGTCTTGAAGTATGCGTCGTATTTCTGGTTGTTACCATGTTAATGTTTAAAGGAGAAGTTGTTTTTGTGGTTTTGAGGAGCTACAGCTGTAATGATTTTGCATCCCAGCCTATTGTAACTATATTCTGATGAAGGGAACACAGATTGTGATGGATGATGAAATGAGGTGAAGATTTACTTTTGGAGAGCACAATGTAGGCTGGACTAGTAGCTCTCTTGTCTTTCTTTTTGGCCTATGAAGAGGGTACATCGTACATTCTGGACTACAAACATGATGTTATTAGCAACACCTATGTTTGCCTTGCTTTGAAGCTATAGAGTGTGTATTTGCTAAGACATCGACAAAATTATGTAAACTCACAAACTAATGTTGGCTCAGAAGTAGTAGGTTCAGAGCACTCATTAACTTATCCGCATCAAATACAAGCTTGCTGTAGTTAGAATATCATGGCGATAAATGCCAGATGTGATCAGACTACTGTGCAAGCTGTCTCTCTAGTTAGCACATGGGTTTTGACTAATGTTAGCAAGTTTAGTTAGGAGAAAATATTCAGTGAGCTTGGCCATAAATGTTCAGTCTAACAACTTACTTTGATCTTACAGTTACTAAACCAATGTTCCAAACACATGATTGAAGAATTTAATCTATCAAGCAAATTAAGAAATGTAATTATTAGGAAGCTAGTAAAGCTGATTTTTTTTTCTCTGTTGTACATCCTACATACTGAAGGGGTATTATGTATTTTTAGACTAACCTTAGCCAATTTGTATTTGGCTCGTGAATAGAATATGTTTCCCATTATAAAAGGGCCATAAAATAAAATGTATAACAGCAATTGTTCCCCTTCACATAGTTTTCTCCCCTCTTTTTTTGTTGTAAAGAAGCTTAAAGCCAAAAAGAAAAATAATCTCAATTGTAAAACACCTTGGCACTCATACAAATACTCAACCCCAATTTTTTCAATAGCTTTACTATAAAATATACACAAAAATTAATTCATTCAGTTGTAACAACAGACGGAAATGATAAAATGCTGTACTTTGAATATCAAAAACTACTGTTTCATTGCTGGGGATGCTAACCCCAGCTAACATTACATGCTGACTTTGTTGTTTGTGGTGAACCTCCTAATGAATAAAGTAGGGCTGACCCAAAAAATTCAAAGCTTCGAAGCTTCGTTCAATGGCACGGGATTTGATTGTGAATTTTTTTTTTCGAATATTTTGCCTTTTTTTCTCCCGTTTTTTGGGGGACCTTGAACACCACACCATCTCCGACAAGGAAATAAAAAGCCCAACATGCAATGAATGGAGACCTATTATCCTGCTTGAACACAGACAACTAAATTCTTTCAACAATGTGACTGAAAATAATGATAAAATAGATATTTTTGATACAAAATAATATGCTGATGGTGACATTTTCCACTGGTCCACTGCGCTCTGAGTATGGTGTCAGTGACACATGCTGCTCTGAGTCACCCATCTGTCTGCTTGCGCTGCAGTGTGCACCGAGGGGTTTAATTTTTAGTGTTAAATCAAAAGTTAAACACTACTTATCAGCAACCAGAAGTGTTTTTTCATTTGCAAATATTTTTATCTTAATTCTAGGGTTGCAAGAATCTTTTCGCCATAATTTCTAAATTGTTAACTTTTTTTGGACTTTTTTTTTGCTCAGCACCTTTCTATCAGTGATGCCTGAGCTAAGCAGCTACTGCCGCTGGCTCACTAGCTAAGCAGCTACAACAAAGTTAGCATGTAATGTTAGCTGGGGTTAGCATCCCTAGCTAACATTACATGCTAACTTTGTTTTTTGTGGTGAACTTCCTAATGAATAAAGGTTGTCCACTAGCAAACATTTTGGGGTCATCCCTATGTTTCCCTTTTTTGTGCTAAAAGTTGGTTAGCTACTAACTATGACAGAATTTCATTTGCTTGTTCTGGTGTTGTCTACGGCCCACAGTGGCCTGATTGTTCTTGAATAAAGCATCGAGAAACGAGTAGATGGTAGTGGTCTATGTACCGTATAGTATGTATTTAAAGGGGCAATAAGTGAAATCGTTTCACCGCTAGGTTTGCTATTGTGCACTGCCTGTAGAGCAAAACAAAGTGTATCATGAGCCACACCTCCCTCTACCTCTGCTCTCCAACACCGCCCCCCATTTGCCTTGTCCGTGCAGTCAAGCACCGCAGCATCTCCATGGACTATTACATCCAGACGGTCCCGGTGTTTCTTCCGCAGGCTCCACTTCACTCAGCTTCACTCAGCTGCCCGATATACCCGCTGCTTCTTCCCACATTAACCTGAATAACAAACCAGGGCTCGGTGCTCCGGTTGGATTCAAACGGAGAGCCGCTAGCTGGGAAGCTAGCGGAGGCTAACTGGCTGTGCTGGCAGCTGAGTGAAATGGAGCATGAGGAGGAAGCACCGGTTAGCCCCTGCTTTCACTGCAGGCAGATTCACTCGCCACAGGCGCGAGGAAATAAAACTTAAACAGCCAACTTAGTTCGGCTTAGTTTAGAAGTTAGCGATGTCTTTCACTCACTCTCAAGCTGTGTCCCAATTCAGGGTCTGCATCCTTCGAAGGGCGAATTTGAAGGCCCCTTACGTCACAATGCTGCGCTAAGGCTGTCCCAATTCATTCAAATTCGAAGGCTCCTCCAAATGCAGCCGACGAATGCGCCCTCCTTTTCCCTGTATTCGGAGGATGCACCGCGACTATCCTTCGTGGCCTCCCATATCCCAATATCCTTTGCGCGCCTTTGTTCAACCCGGATTTTTTTACAATGGCGGCAAGCTTGAGCAGCAGCAGCGGCACCGGCACCGGCACGGAATATACTTTTAAATGTAAGTAACGGATTTTTACTTAACGCCAGAAGTTCAAGGGGCATTAAAACCTGTAAATGGCTGTTAAAATACCTGACGTTAGTAACGCTAACACGTAGCCACCGGAATGTAGAGCCAGCTCCGCGATGTAATGTTAGCTTGGCTAACGTTAACCTGTTGATACGAGGAACTTAGCCTTTAAAAGTAACGGTAAAGCCTAAAAACCCTTCACTTTGAAATGTTACAAGCTCGAATGGTGATTTATATCTTATTGTAACTGTGGAGATGTTGTTGGCTGTATATACCTCACATCAGGTTAATTTGTTGTCGTTGTAAGTTGTACATGTGCAGTTAGCTCCTCTTAATTACAAGAGATAGGAGCTGTTGGGGCGCATCTCTCCTGCGCCCAAAGCTGAGTGCAGCTGAACAAATAACGTTAACGGTGGGTTGTGATCCCTGCTGTATTTCTAGGCTGTAAAACTGTGAACGTTTGGATTGAATGCATAGCTAACTTGAGGAGCATTATTATTGTTATTATCGTTATTATATCAAACAATCAAATCTTCCTGTTGACATAACTGAAAATATGCTTTACATGTCATTTTGTTGTAGGGAGCAAGGAGCAAACGGAAGAGTTCATTAAACTCCGTGGTCAAAACGACCATCTGTTTACGGGGGCCAAAAACACTGCCACACTTGGATGGAGGTAACTGTTAAGGCATAAATAAATAGCCCATTTGTACTCTATACATACTTGTATGTAACAGTTACTTAATTTAAAATGAACCCAAATCCTGTACAAAGAAAAAATATAATCTTTAGATCACATTAAGTGAATGTTGTTTTGGGTCGGGAATTTTATGTCTGTCCTGATGTCACCTTTTGTGAATCTTTACATATCTGTGATAATGTGATTTTTGTGTTTGCCTTTTGTCATGCTTCTTTCTTGTTTAGAACAATCCTGCAAAAAATGGGCCTGGAGGGAAAGGTGGAGCCCCAGCAGGCCAAAAAAAAGTGGGACAACTTAAAAAAAAAAATACAAAGTATGTGCAGGTTTGGATAATGATATGGAAACTACATTTGTTTTATCTAAGTTAATAAATACTTTGATAAAGAAACGTAGAAAAAACCTCCAAGGCACCCTCCCAAAGTTGTTAAAATGCCTTTATTCTCGTGGCATGGTCATATAAACCTTAAAACCACAGTCCTTCGATGCATTTCAGCATCAAGCCTTCATCGGGAAGTCAAACAAATTAATTTTCTTCGTTCTCTTTTCTTCGTTTCTTTATCACTACATGGATTGCATTGCAAAGAGCACCTCAAACATATTTCTTTTTGAGTCCATGAAACACTCCTTTTTCAAGACTTCTTAAATAAATACTTTAAAGAAAACTGCTGCTGTTGTGATTCATTTACTCTCCCTTAGGAATGCAAAGATCCAGGGACAGGACAGGGGGTCAGCGGGAAGCCCACTGCTGCCACCTGGCCCTGGTTTGTCCTCATGGATGAGGTTATAGGACAGAGGCCTTCGATGGCACCTCCTGTCCTAATTGCCTCCATCCCTGAAGACACACCAGGGCCAAGTGCTGCAGTGGGTGAGCAGCAGCAGCAGGGGGAGGAGGAGGAGGAGGAGGGGGAGGATGAGGAAAGGCAGCCAGGGCCAACAACAACAGGCAAAAGAAGGAGAAGAAGGGGAAGAGATGATGAAATTATAGACCTGATCAGGGAAGACATGAGGTTGCAGAGGGAGGCAGAGGAGAGGAGAGAAAGAGAGAGCAGAGAGAGGATGGAGAGACTTTTCAGCTTATTGGAGAGGATGGTTGACAGACAGTGATTTTTTTTTGGATGTGTTTTTTTCTCTGTTCGATTAAGTTCTGTGTTTCTTATTTAAAGTGTTAATTAAAGATATTGTATATAGTTCTAAAGTAAAATCTTGTAACCTTGTTCCATTTTCTGTTCTAAATATTGTATATAATTAAATTAAAATCATATAACCTTGTTACATTATCTGTTCCATTTCTTATTTACAACAAAAGTAAACTTTTGAACTCCTTTTCAGTGACAACACAAGTAATTTATTTTTTCTGTGATTAACAAATATTTACAAAGATATAATATGAACATTTATAACTATAACTATTGGGTATTCTTAACATGTACAACTATTTACAAAAGATCAGATATTACTATTTATAGAGAACATATATACAGTTTAATTATTGGCTGAGCAGGAGTCCCTGGTGGTGCTGCTGGACTGGATGGGATGCCACAATAAAGACCCTGGAGTCTTCTGGCTGTGAGTGGGACATCATGTCAGGGGTGGGGGAAGCATGTCTCCACTGCCCACCACATCGTCCATCAATGGGATTTGCAGGGCTGACGCAATCGACGGCTGCCATGTCACTAAAAATGTTTAAAAGAGAGGCAAGAATAAAACACACAAAATACTACTGCACAACTTTTTAAACCCACCACAAACTACTTCAACAAACAAAACTTTACAAAACTTTACTTGCCCTCTAAAGGTAATCATGGTCGAGGACACCCTCCTCCAGGGCAGACACCTCTGCAGACAGCTGGTTCCGCCACGGAGCACCACTGACTGCCTCCAACCCGTTCTCCCCCTCATCCTCCGGCATGTCGTCCTGCACTTCATCCTCTGGGGCCATGATGTCACCAGCACCCAGGCAGATGTTGTGCAGGACGGCACATGCTGTTATGACCTGGAGAAAAGAAGAAAAAAAAAAGATTAATTTAATGTAAATGTAATTTAATTTTAATTAATGTACTGGTATTCACCATTTAACAATAATTCTGTTGTGTCATGACATACCTGAGGCACAAAGGTGTGGTGCACCTCCAGCGCTTGAAGGAAGATGGCCCTAAACTTCGTCTTCATCATCCCAAAGGCACGCTCTATGATGGTGCATGCCCTGGAATAATGGCTGTTGAAGCGCTGGGCTCCCACACCTTGTACCGGCCGCTTGTAGGGAGTGATGAGGGGGAGTGGATGTTGGAGGCACGGGTACCCACCGTCTGCCAAGATGAAGTACCCTGGAGGAGGGTAGATGGCACGCCTGTACAGTGGGCTGTGCCGGAGTACCCTGGAGTCGTGCACCGACCCCGGCCAGCCCACGTACGTGTCGATGAAGCGGCCCTGATGGTCACAAACTGCTTGCAGAATTATAGATGCAAATAGTTTGCGATTCCTATAGCATTGACCATCAGGACCGCTTGGTGGCTTGATCCTGACATGGCAGCCGTCGATTGCTCCAGCAGCTTTTAGAAAAGCTTTGTGTCTTGCCAGCCCTGCAAACCCCTGAGTTACTGCCGCCAGGTCATCAGCGGTCTTGGGGAGGTAGATGACCCTGTGGCGAATGGCCACCACCTCCTCAGTAACTCGATGAACGATGCGGTGAACAGTGGAACGAGGCATCCCAAACGCCCTTGAGACCAACCTGTATGATGTCCCACTCGCCAGCCAGAAGAGAAAGACCAAGGACTCTATTGTGGCACCCCATCCGTGTCGTCTTTTCTGGTGGAGAAGGTCCAGCAGCACCGCCAGGGACTCTCTGCTCAGCCTGAAATCTCGCCTGGTGTCATGATCATCAAAAAATATTTGGAGAACTGGAACATTCATATTGATGCGGCAGTACATCGGTCTCGTCTGGATGGGGAAAGGAGGGTAAGAACAGGAGAACATAAATGATTAAAGCAACAATAGCTATTTAATTTTAGTTAATAAGACAATGCTAGTTAATGTTATACCTTAGATCAATAATGCTTTATTTGTCCATCTAGCCACTTTGGCTTCTCAATATGGTTTTGATGTTTAATGACACATTTTAATATTGAATTAAGTCAGGGTTATTTACAGGGTTCATACACATTTTACGATTCAATTCAAGCACTTTATAAGCCCTTTTAAGCATTTAAACTAAAATTCAAGCACTTTTCAGACCTTGATAACAGCATTAAAATTTCAACATTTTCAAAGATTTTAAGCACCTGTACGAATCTGTATCAAGTGTAATGGTTAAATGACATGAACCACATATATATATATATAACGTTATGTAGCGTTTGTCACTTAACGGTATCGTTTATTAACAGGTATATTAATTACCTCGAACTACGCTAGCTATGTATAAACATTAATGTGGGTTAAAATAACAGGTTTAACGTTACCTCCCCATGGCTCTCTCCCAGCCAGAGATAAACGAGCCGCTGGTGTCGCTGTCGCCGGAGCCGCCTCTCCTCTTCCTCCAACAAAAAATATATTAAAAAAAACAAAATCAATACCACTGGCTCCATCGTCTGTTATGTTTTTGTGTCGTCTGTCCGTTATGTTTCCGTGTCGTCTGTTAAGTTGTCTGTCCGTTATGTTTCTGTGTCGTCTCTTAAGTTGTCTGTTATATGTTTTTTGTCTTTCCCAGGCTTGGGCGGCAGGAGTGATGACGTCGTGACGCAACCCGGAAATGCTCCGTAGGCTAGACTGTCCCATTTAACAACGTGACCCGTCCTTCGGAGGTGCCTCCGAAGGATCATCCTTCGGAGGCTGCGTGGGCCGGGTCCTCTGAAGGATGCAGACCCTGAATTGGGACACAGCTTCAGTCTCTGCTGTGTTTAGCTATTTCCCTGCTTTCCTGTTAGCGCTAACACTCAAACTCCAACTGAGCCAGAAGCTCAACTCTTCTCCGGTCTCACGGAGAAGAGTTGGAACATTAGCATGGCAGGCAACTAGTGCTAACGTCCCCACGCTTCTCAGTGAACCGGAGCCGAGAAGCGTGGGGACGTTAGCGTTAGCACTAGTCAGCTGCCATGCTGATGTTCCGGGAGCCTGCTTCTCGGCTCACAGAGCTCGCCGGAGCCGAAAAGCGTGAGACACGGCTCACGGAGAAGAGAGGAATGTTAGCGTTAGCTCCCAGAGTTAGCACTAGAGCTACTACGGCTACTGGAGTAGCTTGCAGCTATGGAGCACTTCTACCAGCTCTTCTAGTCACTGAGCCTCGCCTCCATTTCAGCAAATATATTAAATTTATTACAGGTACCGAAGTAGGCAGGGAAATAGCTAAACACAGCCCCCAGGCTGCCCGCCAGGCTACATTTTACAATGCTAATTGCACATGTTAGCTGGGCTGCCGGGCTACTCACCTAACACAACCGTAACGCCTGACCCATTGCTGGGACCGAGCCGCTAATAACTCAAACTCCGGACATTAACCCATGCTACGACTGTAACATTAAATTTAATTGAATCGACATAGTGACATGTGACTAATGTTACCCTAACACTAATTAAAACAGACATTTGACTTTATGTTGTACCTGTCCATACCATACCAACAATGGGCTGGAGATCAACACAGAGAGAGGGTGTGTGAGGTCATGCTATACTCCAGATGAAATTACACCTCTAGTTCTTCACATAGCAATTTTTTAATTCCTTCAATCTAGAAATTATGAATTTTGCTTATTGCTCCTTTAAATATACCAACAATCCCCTGCTATGCTAATTTCACTTACCGGTTGGCATTATGGTAGAGTCAGGCTCCTTCTCCAGGGTATTTAGGACAGCCTCAGCTTCATCCGCATCTGACTGTTTTTGTGTTTTTTCTCCAACCTCATCTGCTGCAGCTGCAGCGTCACCCGAAGTGGCTGTGGGTTCAGTGGCACGCTTCGGAAAACACTGAAAAAATGTTGTCTGGCGTTGTTTTCACTTCATCTCTTGGTAATTCACTTGCTGATTTTCACCTTTGTGCCGAGAATGCCCGTGAAAGATGACTTTAGGGTGAAACTGGGTTGATTTTTGCAGACACGCGAGTAATTGTTAATTTGTCATATTTGTCACAATATTTTCTACTGGGAACAGGATGGAAACTAATCTCAAAAGGAGTCTAGTCTTGCAAATAGTGACCCTGCAAGATTCCCAGTCTTTTTAACATCTTGTAGTGGGTGACTAAACACACACATTGTATTTAGATGTGAGAGGGTGTCAGACTTTAGTCTTTTAATGTATTTTTAAAGTCTTTTAATGCATGGTAGGCATTAATTGCCAGATCTATATCATAGTCAGGAGCCCCAGCTGAATCAGACATCCTGCTGGACAGTAGTAACAGTTACATTATGTACTGTATAGCTGACTGGGTTAAACACTGGTAGAGCCCAGCACCTACCAAAAGATGTGTGACTTCCTGCTGTGACTACAGACACAATCTCATTCCAGTTATATAAGGAAAAAAAAAAAATCTGATTTATAAAACCGTGCGCACGCACACTTACATGCAATGTTTTCTTTATAAATCACAGACCTCCTGGAGTTGTGCGCACCCAGATCCGCCTCAAATCCCGCCCTCTACACGCCCTAGTTCAACCATAAATGGTCATGCAAATCACCTCATGAATGCGATCTGCATATAAATAAGCCGGTATGCGAGTGTTTTCTCGTTGTGTGAGTCATGGCGACGGGTGAGAAACGAACCAAAAAACGGAATTTCTCTGAGACTGAGCTCGAGACCCTTTAACGGGAGGTGGAGGACTGAAGAAAGATTTTATTTGGTGGCCACAGCAGCGGGATCACTAATAAAAGAAAGCGGAAAAAAGTGGCAACACATCAACGCTGCTGATGCTGTCAGCTGTGTCTGTGGGACTGCACGGACAGTGACAGAACAAAAAAAAAAGTGGTCTGATCTAAAAGTAAACCAAATATTTCTACTCCTTTACCAACATGTAGTTAATGTGTTGCTTTTAAATTTGAGGATGTTTGACATTGATGTGCGACATAAAGAATCACATTTAATAAAGGTGGAGGCAAAAAGGAGTATGTGCCAGTGCCATCTTGCGCAATTACGCACGAGGGTCACCGCAGTATTTATATGTTTATGGCAATTAGTCTGATCAGACACCCGGCCTGAATTACAGCATGAACCAGTCGTATCCCTGTCCCAAAATACAACATGTAATTTGAAATACAATTCAAAGATGAAAGTGTAATAGGCGAACATGTTTCTTCATGCAGGTTTCCACAGAGTGGACAATGAGACGTTAGAGGCAGTATGGATTAAATATGTGTTTAGAAAGAATTTCAATTCAGGATTTGAGTTGGATTTTACAATGTTTTTATGAAACAATTATCACTCACTCCAAGCGCAAAATAAGGCTGCTGGATTTAATTTCAATGATAACATGGATCTAAGGTGGATATAGCGTGACATTAAATTTGTGTGAGATATCAATAAAAATCTGACTCCACTTCTCCACCTTGCCGTCTGCATCGCCACTTCCCAGTGTCTTCCAAAATGTGCGCACGCATGACTCAGAGTTTGCTTACAGGTGCGCACATTCTCCCGCCAAGTTTATTTTTATAAATCACAACCTTTGTGTGGTAAGTGGCGTACGCCACTTTCAAGCTCCATTTTGTGCGTAAGCAAGCTTTATAAATGAGGCCCCAGATGTCTAACAGTAACGGCCCTAGAAGCTCATTCTCTTTCAGTACCCCCCACAGAACTCCCTGGGGGACACAATCGTAAGCCTTCTCCAAGTCCATTAAGCACACATAGACTGGATGGGCACACTCCCATGACCCCCCGCAATAACCCTGTGAGGATTAAAAGCTTGTCCATGACCAGGAGGGAATATGCATTGCTCCTCCTGGATCTAAGGTTCGACAAATTGGTCGGGACCTCCTTTCCAGCACCCTAAAAAAAACTTTCCCAGGGAGGTTAAGCAGTGTGGCAGCCCGATAATTGGTGCATACCCTTTTTAAGAAAATTTAATAATAAATAAGCAATCTAATAAGAAAAGAAACCAAAACCAAAGAACATCTTTTTTTCTCTTATTTTGTTTTGTGCTGTTTCTCCACAGTGCCCACATGGTGTCTGAACTGCAGGGTGCACTTACCTTGCAGGAGCATGCCAATTACATGAAAGTTGGTAAAGCATGGATATACTTCAGCTGCTCACAGACAATGTGTTTGAATGAATTGATTTTACCCTGAATTTTAAATGCTGGCATGAGCAGGCTTTAGAGCTGTATAGACTGGAGAAGTGTTCCAGCTGAAAGACTGTTTGAAACATACTGAGCATATGGGTAGATAATGGGGAAGAGGATTATGCTGCTTAAGTGTTTTGAGAAGTTTCTATGATCATCTATCTAAAATCTGTCACCATTGAAAACCAAAATAACTGATAAAAATCCAAGCAGACCACAGCCGTGGTTCTCTTTCCATGAGGTAACTACACAGACACCTTTCAGGCCAACAGGGAACGAGACATGACAAGAAAAAAAAAAAAATCTTGGTATCACTTCAAAGTCCCGAATGGACAAAGCTAATGGGATATAAGGAGGGAAGGAGGTCCAGCCACTGAAAAGCTCTGACACCAAGAGATATTTTCTTGGATGGCTAGACACACAGCTCTGGTGGAGGAGTAGCTCAGCTTTCTGCATATCAGTGAGGAAAGGAGAAAGAAATGCATGCTAGCTGAAATTTAAATGTAATTCTGAAAGTAACAAACATAACATGTTTTTTATGTGATCAGTGATCTTTCTTAAGCAGATGTGGGGTGTAGAAATATTTGTCATCCATAGACCCACCAGTAGATGGAGCAAACAAGTTATGCAGAGGAGATAATTAAAATATACAGCATAATTCACACAGATACTGCAGGCCACTGACTGGGAGAGGAGCTTGGAGGTGTGTGTGTGTGTGTGTGTGTGTGTGTGTGTGTGTGTGTGTGTGTGTAACCCATTCAGCACGTTGTTGCCAAATAAGCGGCTGGATCTACTCTCTGGGTTCTAAGAGGAAAATGGCATGTTATGTAGTAAAGTACTGTGGCACACTTAATCCCCCCTTATATGATTCACACTGACAGATTTTTTCTAACATACTGAATCATTGTTTACTTTCTCTTTGTCTGTGTTGTTGTATTGCAGTTATTTCGACAATAAACTGACGTATTTTCAATTTACAGTGATACACTTTTTTTATTCTCTTGTATATCTTTATCTTTTGGCCTGAGAACAAACTGCCATAAATGAAAGATGACCTATGAAATTTGTCCAAGTAGAGCAAGTAAATTAATATACCTTGCATACAAGTGAATAATATAGAGTTGACCACATGCCTAGTTTGGCTAATTGAATTCATCAATACACCAGTTTAGGGTTGCAGGTGGTTCAGTGGTTAGCACTGTTGCCTCAAGGCAAGAGGATTCTGGGTTCAAATCGTTGGTTGGCTTAGGCACTTCTGCATGTCATTTGTTTGCATGTTCTCCTGATGTTGCGTGAGTTTTCTGCAGGTTCACTGGCCTCCTCCCACAGTCCAAAGACATGTACCGTTAGCTAAATTGCCTTAAGTGTGAATATAAATGTAAATGGTTGTGTCAGCCCCCTACGACCCTGTAAAGAAAAGGATAGGCAGTTACCAGTGCATTATCTTCCAACCTCGTCACATATTGACATTTGTTCATAGACTCACAACATCCAAATATGATGTGCAACGTACTCTGGGTGTGTTGGTTGTTGACCATCTAGGATACCATGTCAACTTCAGCCTGATACATGCATTGTCTGTTTTCAAAATACACTTCCTTTTTTTTAACACAGGAAATGTACAGTTTGCAAACAGTCTCTTTCAAAATAAGAGCATTATGTTGGTACAACGCCATGAATTGACATTTTTTTCCTTCAACAACAAACACACGTGGTTACATTTAGCCAACACACATACATGGTTAGGTTTAGGCAACAAAAGCAGGGGTTTGGCTTTACAATTACACCGGAAGCGAACTCTGGCCTGAGTGACAGTAAGTGGTTGTTGGAACCATTCACCACCCCTCCCACCCACCATTTCTCCCCCTTAACTTACGTTCTTGGCCCGCTGCATTTTCCCCTGATACCGCGGGGTGCCGTTACACAATACGGCGATGGCTTTTTTTGTTAGTGTCTGACACTAGAAGTCGCAAACCAAGTACTGGGATTGGATGTCTTCAGAGTGAGTTTGGGTTGCTGTTACAAATAATGGGTGGATGAAATACACCAATTGAACTTAATTACTTTTTAAACCCAAGATACAACAGAATTAATCACTTACTACTATTAATATGAGACCCAGGAGAACCAGAACAAATAATATCCAGGAGAGCCAAACAGTCTCCAATTCAATTCAGTTTCATACAAAAGAACACAGTATGAAATTGTCTCCTTTACTTTTTGTGTTTGGCTCTGTCTGTATGATTTCACAAATGACAGAAAACTCTCAACCCTGGCTTCCAAGTTATGGTAATGGTAAGGGCAATGGATCCATTGAGAAATGGATACGATGGATTGATGATAATGATGGTGAAGATCTGATGAAGGATGTGAAGATGTAGGTATTGTGAAGATGAAGAGCAGGAGGCAGTGGAATGATGATGTCTAGAGCAGGAAATTGCTGTTTCCTTAAGTACTATATGTAACAAAAAAGTTTGTAGCTTCCAAGTTTACCTCCAGGATATGCAGGCCCACTGAGCATGCACAGTAGCTTTTTTAACTTACCTCTCCCTCGAGTTCCAGCTCAGCCCATGGACCCATGGATTTAAAGCTGCCCTGTGGAGTTTTTACATATAAACCAATGTCCGTTACATTACAGCCACTGCCAAACGAGTTATTAAGATGATCATTGAACGCATCTCCACCACACAACAGTCTCTGGTTTGCTTAGAAGCGCTTTTGCTTCTCAGGAGCGACATTCCCGCGCTGTCGCTGTCGCCTCTCAGGAGCGACATTCCCGCGCTGTCGCACAGGAAATGACGCATTTGATGTAGAGTTCAAAGAGCGCATGCGCAGGTGGAAATGTCGGAGACAACGAGGCTAGCAGAGGAGCTACTGAAAGATGTCTGAAAACCCAAAGAAATGGCCCAGGAAAGGTTCTGAAGCCTCTGGAGCTGGTCCCGCTGGTCCTCCCCAACCTCTGCGACGTTCAAAAGAAGAAAAAAAGGCAAAACGAGAGAGTGACAAACGCAGAAATCAAACCAGAGTAATGACAGGTGTAGCTTTTCCACGTTGGAGAGCACTAAAAACACAGCTGGATTTGAGGGGAGACACGGACCTCACCTTGGTTCCCCTGGACAGGTTGGTAATTATTAATCAATCAATCAATCAATCAATTTTATTTAAAAAGCCCAATATCACAAATCACAATTTGCCTCACAGGGCTTTACAGCATACGACATCCCTCTGTCCTTAAGACCCTCACAGCGGATAAGGAAAAACTCCCCAAAAAAAACCCTTTAACGGGGAAAAAAAACGGTAGAAACCTCAGGAAGAGCAACTGAGGAGGGATCCCTCTTCCAGGACGGACAGACGTGCAATAGATGTTGTACAGAACAGATCAGCATAATAAATTAACAGTAATCCATATGACACAGAGAGAGAGAGAGAGAGAGAGAGAGAGAGAGAGAGAGAGAGAGATGCAGGTAATGACAGTAGCTTACAACAACATTAATGAAAGTAATAATATTATAGTTATAGTTCTGGTTACTGCGGTACAATATGTTGAAAGTATGTATTAATACCTGGCGATATACATGTGTGATAATAATCATATGTGTATAATAACAGAAGAAGTATGACTAATGACTAATGATGGCAGCAGCAGCAGGAGGCATCTGGCGGGACCACGGCAGCAGCACAACCACACACGTCACGCTGTCCAGGCACCGCTGCGATACGAGTTAATCTGAGAGACAGTGGAGCACAAAGGCTCCGGAGAAGAAGCCGAGTTAGTGACGTCCAGAATGGCTGGGTTAGCTAGATGCAGTAATAGGATACGAGAGAGAGAGAGAGAGAGAGAGAGAGAAGGAGAGAAGGGGCCCGGTGTATTATAGAGGGGTCCTCTGGCAGACTAGGCCTAAGTCAGCCTAACTAAGGGCTGGTACAGGACAAGCCTGAGCCAGCCCTAACTATAAGCTTTATCAAAGAGGAAAGTCTTAAGTCTAGTCTTAAATGTGGAGACGGTGCCTGCCTCCCGGACCGTAACAGGAAGATGATTCCACAGGAGAGGAGCCTGATAGCTGAAGGCTCTGGCTCCTGATCTACTTTTGGAGACTTTAGGGACCACGAGTAATCCTGCGTTCTCAGAGCGCAGTGTTCTGGTGGGATAATATGGCACTATGAGCTCTCTAAGATATGACGGAGCTTGACCATTTAGAGCTTTATAAGTTAACAGTAGGATTTTAAATTCAATTCTGGATTTTACAGGGAGCCAGTGCAGAGAAGCTAAAACAGGAGAGATATGATCGCGTTTATTAGTTCCTGTTAGTACACGTGCTGCTGCATTCTGAATTAGCTGGAGAGTTTTTAAGGACTTACTAGAGCTACCTGATAATAGAGAGTTACAGTAATCCAGCCTTGAGGTAACAAAAGCGTGGACCAATTTTTCTGCATCTTGTCGGGTCAGGATAGGCCTAATTTTCGCAATATTACGCAGATGAAAAAATGCAGTCCGTGAGGTTTGCTTTAAATGAGAATTAAAAGACAAATCTTGATCAAATATTACTCCGAGGTTTCTTACGGTAGTGCTAGAAGCCAGAGCAATGCCATCTAGAGAAACTATGTCATCAGATAAAGAGTCTCTGAGTTGTTTGGGGCCAAGAACAATAACTTCAGTTTTGTCTGAATTTAACATCAGGAAATTGGTGCTCATCCAAGTTTTTATGTCTTTAAGGCAATTATGGAGTTTAGTTAATTGATTGCTTTCTTCTGGCTTCATTGATAAATACAACTGAGTACCATCCGATAACAATGGAAATTTATAGAGTGATTTCTAATGATGTTACCTAAAGGAAGCATATATAGAGTAAACAGGATTGGTCCGAGCACAGAACCTTGCGAACTCCAAAACAAACTTTGAATGCGTAAGGATGGTTCATTATGACGTCAACAAATTGAAAACGATCAGATAAATAAGATTTAAACCAGCTTAGTGCTGAACCTTTTAAGCCAATTAAGTGATCCAGTCTCTGCAGTAGAATTTGATGGTCAATTGTGTCAAGCGCGCACTAAGATCTAATAAAACAAGTACAGACGAGTCCTTTGTCTGAAGCAATCAGAAGGTCATTTGTAATTTTAACTAGAGCTGTCTCAGTGCTATGATGCACTCTAAATCCTGACTGAAATTCCTCAAATAAATTATTATCCTGGAGAAAATCACACAGCTGGTCTCGACTACTTTCTCAAGGATCTTTGACATAAGGGAAGATTAGATATTGGTCTATAATTGGCTAACACCTCTGGATCCAGGGTGGGCTTTTTTAGTAGAGGTTTAATTACAGCTATCTTAAAAGACTGTGGTACATAGCTTGTTAATAAGGATATATTGATCATATCTAATATATGAGTGTTAACTAAAGGAAAGACCTCCTTAAGTAGCCTAGTTGGGATGGGGTCTAAGAGACACGTTGATGATTTGGATGAAGAAATCACTGCAGTCAATTCTTGAAGAGAAATTGGGAGAAGCAATCTAAATATATATTAGATTTTACAGCTGTGTTTGAGGTTAGATAGGTACTATCTGAGGGCAGGAGGTCATGAATTTTGCCTCTAATAGTTAGAATTTTGTCATTAAAAAAGCTCATAAAATCATTACTGCTAAGGGCTAAAGGAATAC
Organism: Epinephelus fuscoguttatus; assembly: GCF_011397635.1. Lineage (NCBI taxonomy): Eukaryota > Metazoa > Chordata > Actinopteri > Perciformes > Serranidae > Epinephelus > Epinephelus fuscoguttatus. The sequence goes on from NC_064752.1 coordinate 44,043,433, forward strand.
AAGGCTCAATAGAGCTTTGACTCTCAGTCAGCCTGGCTACAGTGCTGAAAAGAAACCTGGGGTTGTTCTTATTGTCTTCTATTAGAGCTGAGTAATAGTTTGCTCTGGCATTGCGGAGGCCCCTCTTATAAGTTTTGAGACTGTCTGTCCAGATTAAACGAGATTCTTCCAGTTTGGTTAATCGCCAATTCCTTTCAAATTTTCGCGATATTTGTTTTAACTTACGGGTTTGACAGTTATACCAAGGAGCGAACTTTCTTTGCTTTTTTAACTTCTTTTTAAGAGGAGCTACAGAGTCGAGCGTTGTTCGTAGCGAGCTTACGGTGCTATCAACAAAATGATCAATTCGGGAGAGGTTAAAGTCAGCACGGGAAACCTCTGTTACTGAAGGTATTGGTATTGAATTTAACGACGAAGTAATCTTTTCCTTAAGTTTTGCGACAGCACTATCTGATAAATATCTAGTATAGTAACTGTTGCTGAGTGGCGTGTAATCGAGTAAAAAGAAATCAAAAGTAATCAGATAATGATCGATGGCGAGGGATTCTGTGGAAAGACTTTTAGGTTATCAATTTCAATTCCATACGTCAGAACTAGATCGAGGGTATGGTTAAAACAGTGAGTGGGTTCATGTACACCCTGACTGAAGCCAATGGAGTCTAATAATGAGATAAACGCGGTAGCCAGGGAGTCATTATCAAGGTCGACATGAATGTTAAAATCGCCTACAATAATAACTTTATCTGATTTAAGAACTAAACTGGATAAAAACTCTGAGAATTCAGATACAAATTCAGAATACGGGCCAGGAGCACGGTACACTATAACAAATAAAAGTGGCTGCGAGGTTTTCCAGGTCGGATGTAAAAGACTAAGAACGAGGCTTTCAAATGAATTATAATCTAGTTTAGGTTTAGGACTGATTAACAGGCTAGAGTTAAAAATGGCTGCAACTCCCCCTCCTCGGCCGCTGCCTCGAGGAATGTGGGTATTATTATGACTGGGAGGAGTGGACTCATTTAGACTGACATATTCATCTGGACACAGCCAGGTTTCAGTGAGACTGAGTAAATCAATATGATTATCTGATATTAATTCGTTTACTAACACTGCTTTAGACGATAGAGACCTGATATTCAACAGTCCGCATTTAATTCTCCTGTTTTGTCTTTCTGTCACAGAAGAGGTTTTAATTTTTATGAGGTTGTTATGCACAACTCCTCTTTGTTTAATTTTAGATTTAGATAATTTAGTGTCGGGGACAGACACTTTGTATAAAACTATTAAAACTATGGCTGGGTAACTGAACTAGAAGCTCAGAGAGGCGTTTAGGACTGCGTCTCCGAGTCCTGGTCTCAACTCTGGGTTGTCAGGGATTTAAATTACTAATAAAGTTTGCCAGGTTCCTAGAAATGAGAGCAGCTCCATCCAAAGTGGGATGAATGCCGTCTCTCCTAATAAGACCAGGTTTTCCCCAGAAAGTTTGCCAATTATTAACAAAACCCACATGGTTTGCTGGACACCACCTGGACAGCCAGCGGTTAAATGATGACATGCGGCTAAACATGTCATCACTGGTCAGATTTGGGAGGGGTCCAGAGAAAACTATGGAGTCCGACATCATTTTTGCGTATTCACACACCGAAGCAATATTAATTTTAGTGACCTCCGATTGGCGTAACGGGTGTCATTGCGCGGCGTGAATAACAATCTTACTGAATCTACGTTTAGCTTTAGCCAGCAGTTTTAAATTTGATTCAATGTCGCCTGCTCTGGCCCCAGGGATACATTTGACTATGGCCGCTGGTGTTGCTAACTTCACGTTTCTCAGAATAGAGCTGCCAATAACCAGAGTTTTATCCTCAGCGGGTGTGTCGCTGAGTGGGGAAAAGCGGTTGGAAACGTGAACAGGCTGGTGGTGAGCCGTGGGCTTCGGCTTGGAGCTGTGCTTCTGGCGGACCGTGACCCAACCTCCCGGCTGAACGGGAGTTACCGGAGGACAGTTAGCAGAGGCTAAGGCTATGCTATGTGGCTCCGCACCAGCTACAGGGGGCTGGCTAACTACCGCAGCTACTGAATGGTTTTCCATGGTGCGGAGCCGCGCTTCTAATTCACTAAGCCTCGCCTCCAACGCAGCAAATAAACTACATTTGTTACAATTACCACTGTCGCTAAAGGAGGCAGAGGCATAACTGAACATTTGACACACCGGGCAAGAAAGAGCAGGAGAGGGAGAAGCCATGGCTAAGCTAATGTAGCTAACAAGGCTAAGAGCGTTCAAACAACAGCTAAGAGATTAGCGAGAAAGTCGTAGAAAGGAGGAGAGCTATAGGTGCTTAAACAGAACCAGTGTGGGTTATGACTTGAAGTAGACGTAAAAGCAGCGTTAAAGCAACTGAGGTGAGAAAGCAGCCAAGTGGAATTCACCAGAGCAGTACAGAGACGCTGTCACAGAAACACCGGAAATGACACAACTCGCTTACCGCAATACGTCAGCACGTCAGCACCATGGTGGCGGTGTTAGTATTGTAACTTTACTCTATAATGTTTGATAATGTTTTTACGAGCCCGGTTGGTTTCAGGCAAGCCGACGGGTGCATAAGCATGTTCGACCACAAAAACTCGGGTTGACCCGGTTGAGGGCTCCATACTTAGCCTGGCTCCACCAGACTATTTCACAAAATTGTGCTCAAGCACATAATAATGTCCTTCAGTCATTTACAGAACAACTGAGCTAAGTTAGATTGTGCCCTAAAATATCTATATTTTCATAAACATCCCTGACCATTAGCCTCCTAGCACGCTATCGTAATGTTAGCTTTTCTTTTCTTTTTTTGGCTTCGGGGGCTGCATTATACAGCCCATTACCGTACCTGTGCGGTAAACGCAGTTGGAAGAAAAGTGAGTAAATAAAATGTAACTTCTCCTCTATTTATTGGATATTATTCCCTGTGTCTTGTAGCATATCGTTTGATTTTTGTGTGTTTGTTTCAGGCATGGTTTCACTGATGTAGCTAACATATCGGTAACGTTATGCAACTTTAGAAATCTTACACACCAATTTTATGTTGCAAGACTGTTTGGCCTACTTACTCTAGCGACAAATTTTGCCAACTTATTTTTATATTAATGATGGTAATATCGTAACTTCCAAAGCTGAATGAGTACAATTTTGACAAATGACAAAAATGAATATGAATAATCATTCCCCTCTCTCTTTCTCTGTCAAGCTCGAATATCATCATAATTCTTCCATTCATCCTTTATTTGCTCTGCATTCATCCTGGATACCATATTGAGACATTTCATCTACATGTTACAGCTATGACAAGTACACCAATCGTCCACTATTGTCTACTCCCATGAAGGCCGGAGGCAGCCTCCAGCCACCCCACTTCCCATCGTCTGCTAGCAATGGTGCTAAATCTGAAAGATAGTGCATGTGTGTTTGTCTATTATTATTATTAGTAGTAGTAGTATCTAGGTCATACGTGTCTGTGTTCGTCTTGGCAATAGTATAAATATAAATGACATTGTAGCTGGGTATCTCCATTTCTACACATGTGTGTGTGTGTGTGTGAGAGAGAGAGAGAGAGAGAGAGAGAGAGAGAGAGATCAAACATGCTTACAATACAAGCAAAGTAGAAAATACACTCATGTCTTACTATGCTCATTAGTAGATCTACAAATCTGTCTGTCCTTACAGGGATGAAAACTTTGAGATTCCAGGAGTTTCTGCCCTTGAAGACATAGAACAAGGGGACCAAGTACATTTGTTGCAGGAAAGGTAACAACAGCTATGACAACAGTAGGATTTATTTTAGGGCCTTTTGATCATACCATATTTGATTCAGTGATATACACTTGACTGTTACTTTTTCTATGACAGCCTGGCCAGTACACAACCTGACAAGCTGGGAGAGCATTGTTATTGTGCCATGGAGCCCCTTGATGTGGATGAAGTAAACGATCTCAGGAATAGTATGTAAGTGGTAAAAGGCAGTTATCCCTGAAAGCAAATGTTTACTCTTTATATTAGTCTTTTTGAATAGGAATGGTGACACATGTTATTTTTCGGTTATGTTCAACCATTTTTTTGTTTTTCTGTAGTATTGAGTGAACACACAATGATTGCGGATGAAGAACTGTCAAACCCAGAAAACATAGACAGCAGTGATGAAGACTATGTTCCCCATGTTTGCATACGGTATGTTTTGTGTTGTTTGTTTTTTGTTTTGTTTTGTTTTTTTTAGCTTTTTGAGCTAACTGGCTTTTTTTAACCTGCTTGTTATAAGGATGAGGGGTAGGGGAATAAATAATTATTTAATGTTTTTAGTAGCTTTGTTTACATATAAGCAGAGATGGGACCAAGTCACACATGTGCAAGTCTCAAGTAAGTCTCAAGTCTTAACCTTCAAGTCTCCAGTAAGTCCCAAGTCATTTTTTCTTGGTCAAGTCAAGTCAAGTCACAGGTTTTGTCAAGTCAAGTCAAGTCAAGTCCTGTAATAGGTCAAGTCAAGTCCAAGTCAGGTCACCTTATTATTGTAATTTTACCTGCAGAATCTGATCTTAATAAAGTGAAAAGACAAGACAAAGTAACTGTCAGTAAACATTGACTTCATCGCTGCAATGTTTACTTTGCAGGGACGACCCCTGTGTGTGCGCGCACACACACACACACACACACACACTAACCAAGGCAGCAGCCAAAATCACCCATTTAGCTCATTTAACCCTGTGTTGCTCGTTCATAAAATGTACAGCCGGTCTTGTGATGAACCGGTTGGAATGTTCGCTCAGGTTTTCTGGGGTTAATGTTAGCAAATAAATTAAAAAACAAGTTCCACCAAACCGACCCACCCGCCCACCCCACCCCTGTATCGTATAAGCTAATGTTAGCTAACTACCGACTAACCAGATAATATTAGCTAATTGACAAGCACTTACTGGGCAGAATGGCTCTTCAAATGACAAACAAAGTTTGAAGTTGTTGCCTGGCTGTCCGAGATGTTTATGCCACATGTCTTGCACTGTGCTGTTTGTCTTTTGCCGTAATAATGGTAATTCCGAAAGCCGAAGACAATGACTCTCGGTACCTCTCCCGCTGACATGGTGATGCCTATCTGATATAAGAGGGCCTGTTTCTCCAATAAACACGTAAGGTACGTAGAGAGGGCATGACTGATTGACAGGGTAGTGATCCAATCATGACAACGCCATTCTCAGCCTGCGCTTCTACAGGGGAATCGACATTATTTTGTAAATTAATTTATTAATTTTATATTCTAACCGAAAACATGATGTGAATAACACTCAAGTCATTCAAGTCATCATATCTCAAGTCAAGTCAAGTCCCGAGTCTTTAACTTCCAAGTCCGAGTCAAGTCTCAAGTATTTTATTTTTGTCAAGTCAAGTCACAAGTCATCAAAACAGCGACTCGAGTCGACTCGAGTCCAAGTCACAATGACTCGAGTCCCCATCTCTGCATATAAGGTTGGTGTTCAGCTACATTGGAGATGATAACCTAGTTACTTTTTGTCCTTTTGCATTAATTTTTCATGAACTATTTTAAAAATGTGTAATTGACCAATATAATTTGTGTATGACTGTTCTAATTCCTCAACATAGAACCGGTGGGACTCTTAATCTACCTGCACCAATCGAATCACTCCCAACCATAGCCATCAATGAAATGGTGCATGATCTCAGAGAGATCTAAACTTATTTTTGACATAAAAATGTCAAAAATAAGTTTAGAAAAAGGTGGCCAGTATAATAACCAGAAATGACAATAATAATAATAATAATAATAATAATAATAATAATAATAATACAATAATCCAAATAAACTATTTACAGTAAAACAAATAACCAAAAATGACAATAATAATCCAATAATCCAAATAAACTACAGTCTGTTGGAAAGAAATCCTGTGTACTGGCCACTGGGATCAGGGAAAGTGTCTCTAATGCACCAAACACAACAGCTCGGGATCACCTTTCGCTCCCCTGACCTCAGTCAGCCATGCTGCCACAAAACAAATTGCCTGTAGGCTGCATGGCGGTAGCCTGGATTGTCCTCACCTGGGTCTTCTGGGTCCTGCAGTCCAGTGTATTCATGTCTCAGCCGTCTTGCCAGTCGCAGGAGGCTAGTCTCCAGGCAGAAGTGCTCAGAATGAGCTGTTCTACTGAGGCAGTTTTCTGGGCGCTGCCCACAGCACTTTTCTCCTCCTGCCTGGTCATCTCTCAGCAGTGCTGGCACGTGCACCACCTGAGTTGATCATTGGCCCTTGGAGCAACAGGATCTGGAGGGTTCCTGGACATCAGTATGTCGTACAGGACACCAGGGTGGCGGGTGGCCACTTGCTCTATCAGCTCGTCACTGACTGCAGCTGACATCTCTGCCAATGCAGCCTGCAAAGACACAGACATCAAAGTTTTGTTTTTTTTCAGTACAGAAATGAATGCCTTGCTTTTTTATAATTTGTGTTCATGTAAATGTTACTTGTATATTATACTGACTCTTTAATCCATATGGTTGTACTTTTAGCCAAAATGTGTGCACTTTTTCATGTATTTCAATTAATTTAAAGTGTGTTACCAACCCTCAGTTCGTTAAGTTTGCGTTGACGCTGATTGGCAAGTCTTTCCTGGTCGTCCTGTGCCAACCGGCCTGCAGCTCTGCCTCTTCACCCAGTCCCTCCACGCCCCCTGCTACGTCCAGTGCCACGTCCAGCGCCCGGTCCAGCGCCCGGTCCAGCCTCCTGTGTAGCACATCCCCTGCCTTGTCCACCACGTGCCCTTGATGGTTCATCTTCTGGGCTTGATGGAAAGTCTGGCATCTCAAAACTGGGATACTCGAAAAAATGTGGTCTTAGAGTAGTAGAGTATAATGGCAGATGGCGCAAATGGGCAAAACTCCACAGGGCAGCTTTAACATTCTGATGACATCTTAGATTTTTAAATTGCTTTTTTCGGCTCAAGCCTTATTAGGAGTTTAAGGTGTCCTCTTAACATTTTTACAGACGTCACTTATACAATGGTGGTCTATGGGAAAAATGCTTTTTTTTTTACTGTAATATCGTAAGTAGCCACTGGGAAAAAATGGAGCAAGGCTCAGCGCCGTTCTGGGGGCCTGGTTCCCTTGCCAAGTTACACCAATAAGGGCCATCAATGGATTATAATAACTCTGGGTGTAGTTATTCTAATAAACTTATGACCGTCTGGTGACTTTGTCTTTAATGGCTACCAAGAATATCTGGCTTCACTTGGTGGGGGAGGGAAGGTGGTTGCATCTACCCAAGCGTAATTCATTCACTTAAAGGAGCAATAAGCTCATCATTTCTAGATTGAAGGAATTAAAAAATTACTATGTGAAGAACTAGAGGTGTAATTTCATCTGGAGTATAGCATGACCTCACACACCCTCTCTCTGTGTTGATGTCCAGCCCATTGTTTACAAGCCGGTCCGGCTGCGCGTTCATGTATGTTCAAGTGTCAGGAGCTTGAGTTATTAGCGGCTCGGTCCCAGCAATGGGTCAGGCGTTACGGTTGTGTTAGGTGAGTAGCCCGGCAGCCCAGCTAACATTTGCAATTAACATTGTAAAATGTAGCCCGGCAGGGAGCCTGGCGGCTGTGTTTAGCTATTCCCCTGCCTACTTCAATGATAATGGTCCCTGTACTAAAAGCAATATATTTGCTGAAATGGAGGCGAGGCTCAGTGACTAGAAGAGCTGGTAGAAGCACTCCATAGCTGCAAGCTACTCCAAGTGCCAACTCTGGGAGCTAACGCTAACATTCCTCTCATCTCCAGGAGCCGGGCTCACGGAGAAGAGTTAGAACGTTAGCATGGCAGCCGACTAGTGCTAACGCTAATGACCCCATGCTTAAGCAGGCTCCCGGAACGTTAGCATGGCAGCCGACTAGTGCTAACGCTAATGTCCCCACGCTTCTCAGCTCTGACTCACTGAGCCTGGCGGAGAAGCGTGGGGACATTGGAGAGCAGAGGTAGAGGGAGGAGTGGCTCATGACACACTTTGTTTTGCTCTACAGGCAGTGCACAACAGCGAACCTAGCAGTGAAACGATTTCGCTTATTGCCCCTTTAAGAAAAAAAAAAAAAAAGCCCCTTTTTCTGAATAAATCAATAATCAAATTATCATTATCAAATCTGCTCTGCTTTTTCTTAATTAACAAAAATATTATCTTGTTAATTATCTTTTTCGGAATTTATGAAATAATGGTCTCCTTAATTCAGAAAAACGGCAAAAATCCCCCCCCCCCCCCAAAAAAAACTTTTCTCAGAATTCTGAGATAATAAAAAAATAGCTTTTTTTTTAGGGTTAAGTGAGTGCAACACAGTTTTCTATGCATCACATGATTGACTGGCGCTTAAAAAGGGGGTTACTGTTAAACAAATGACTGATGAATTATTGTTTCTGTCAATTATTTTTTCTGTAATGACATTTTTATAAGGGCTGCTGTCAAGCATTAGCTCTCTTACAATGCTCGTATGATGATAATCCTCTCATAATCTAACAATGTTGTGGACAAATGGAATTATTCCCCTGGTTCACTCTGTTTGCAGTTTGGCACCTGCAACTCTTCAAACAGCTCTTTTCTGTGTAAAAATGATATGTCCACAAAATTTGTTCAGAAATGTCCAAATTTAGATTAAGGCCTTGGTCAAAACTGAATTAACATAGCCTACGTCACTTGTGGCTTGTGGCTACTTTACAATAAAAACAAAATGCAAATGCTCATTTTCTTACTTTTAGTTATGCTTTAGAAATACACTTATTCGACCCTTATGAAGGTCAGTATTAGAGAAAATACTTAAATGATGGGAAGAGATTGTGTTTTTGTGTCTAATGCTTCATGTCACTGATGAGTTTTGCAATTTTTAAGAGAGAGTATGATCTTTCCCCAAACTTAATCTGTGAGTGCCTACACAAAACCATTAAAAGGTTAATCATCCTTTAGTTGAACTGATATTGTATTACTGAAGTGGATACTGCAGGAAAATACATAAACTATACATTGTTAGGGAACACTCTGTAGATATCCTCATTAAAGACATTTTGCAACTTGCCAAACCCAACATTTTCTCATTATGTTAATACAAAATGAAACCCAGATGGCATTATTTTTTTTCTTTCAAAGCATATTTGCTGTCGCATATTATAATACATTGGGAGAGACGGGGTTGGACATTTTCTGTTTGCCCAATTTAGTTTATGTTAGGCAACTTAGAGGCAAAATGCTTTGTGTCCAATGCTAAAGACAGATGCTTTGAATCCTCATGCACCACCCTAATTATCACTGTACAAAGTTAGTCCCACCACTTCCATCTTAGGCACAGGATGTAACATCTCAATGTTGGCTTGATTGCTGAAAAAAAGGTTTACTGTACAATACATCTTGTGATGGACCTGGATAAATCATCAGGGATGTTACCTATGGGCATAGAGTATTTCATGTCTTTCAACAATCAGACACCCTTGCCCCGGCAACTCAGTCGGGTTGATCAAGCCATTAGGATCTCCTATTCCCCAGCCACCTTGAGGCCATTTCAGCTGCCTCAGTGACAGACATGATAGCTATTAGTCTGCTGGTCCCTGTGATGTTTAGTGAGTTGTAGACCCTGCAGAGGGACTGGCCTGCAAACCTTCAACATCCCACCTCAATGGGCTGTAGTGTGAAGCAGAAATTATTGATTTACTTTCCCTTCTGCAGTACCAGCAATCCCAATTTCAGTGGCCTAAAGCTCATGCAGGCTCAGGTTATAAGCTACTCCAGAATCCATATGCACTCCATATGAAGTTGTCACAGTGTGGTAATCCATAAAGGTGCAGACCTTACCAACATGTGCATGGCTAGTAGTAGTCTAGTATGAGGTTTTTAAACCAGCGCCCACGTCTGTGTGCTCCAGACACACCAGTACCTTTTGAATAACTCCTGCCTGGATGAATGTGTTCTTGTACAAATTATTTAGAGGGTTATTGGTCAGGGACCTGGCAACACTGCTTATGAAGATATTTCCTTCCACACTGAGCAGCAAGATTGTTCTGAACTGGTCCATGTTCTTTGACTCCTTCTCCTTCAGAATGTATCCTCCTTCTGCACACCTCCAGTGCTTAATGACCTTGCCCTACCTACAGTAAGGATAACCTTGATCCACTGGAGCCTGTGGAGTAGTGTTGAGCAGTTCATATGCCTCATTGTCACTGCATGGTTCCGCATGACTTGACACTTGACTTTTTTCATTTTATAGAATAGTACCCCCTCAGTGAAGGTTAAATTCTCAGCTGACTGCTAAAACAACAATGCATGGAGTTGCTGTGACATCATCCTCCTTGCAACACTTGCTACATTCTTATATCAACAACCAAACAGAGGAACATCTGCACTTCCTCGTACAGTGCAGTGAATGTTGTGCACAGTGAAGTTTCGCAGGCTGCTATTTTTAAAAATCCTGATCAATAAAATAAAAATAAAATAATACTGCGGTCATTGTTCAAAACACCTTTTTTTAAAAATGGCCCATTGGCGCAGAACGTCCTCTATTGGGGAAGTGTGATTTTGCTGATAATTCTAGTGATGACTCTTTCTGACAAATAAGTGGTTGTAATGTTTTAACACCACCTTTTATTATCAGCTCAGCTCGCTTGGATACCAACTCGGTACCGAAAACGTTTTACATACTATCCAACACCTTTGCTAATGGAAAATCAAAAAAACAATGGATCAAGTTGAATAGAGCCGTGTTGTACCATGCAATACTTTGTAGGGTACGTCACTTGGTCAAGGAGCTGAGCTTGATCTGCCTTATTGCCAACCTCCTGGATTTCCTTCCAGTTATGCTCCTTCTCTATGAAGGCTGGAATTTGGGCAGCTAGATTGAACAAGGCCTTGCAGTGGCCCAGGTGTTGTTCCCTGGATGTATTGCTCTCCAAGAGATAATGATCAATTTTAGCTGTAGCTCAGATAAGATGGCCGCTTTCGCCCTAGCAACCGTTATGTAAACCCAAATTGGTTAGCTAGAAAGGTAGTCCACATGCTTGCCATCTTCTTCCTTTGCCTCAGATACCACTTGGCCCATATCAAGGTCATAAGCTTTTTGCAGAGGATGCTGTGCAGTTCTTAGCCGCAGCCTCAAACTCTTTAGCTCCTGCCTGAGCTGGTGCATCTTTTTTGTTTGATGTGATGTTCTTTGTGAAAGGGTTCTTTGCTGATTTTTCCTTTCCCAGCCCACATTTTTCAGCTGCTAGGCAAACAGTGATGATTATAATCTTGAGGTCCCTATCCTTTCACAAGCTTTTAACTAGATGTGTGTGTGTGTGTGTGTGTGTGTGTGTGTGTGTGTGTGTGTGTGTGTGTGGTTTTACCAGCTATACGATTACCATTGTTTTGTGTTTTTGTTGTTATCAGGTTTGGTTTTTACATGCTCTTGTACTGTGTAATATGTTTGTTTTTATACTGTATGTATGTTGTGTTTGTTTTAAGCACTTAGAGCTATGCTTGTCATATGAAACGTGCTATACAAATAAATTTGACTTGACTTGACTATCAGCATCACCCTTGGCAGATGCTTCCAAGATGGAGTCTTTACCAAACTAGAGCCACTCTTACTTGCTGACTTGGTGCCACTTTAGCAGACGGTGTGCTGATGTTCTGCTTGGGACTGAGGCTTGCATCACTTGGAGGTTCTAGGCACTATGACTTCAGGCCTGGCTACTTTTTTGTCTCACCAGGAGTGTCTCCTGATTACTGTGACACTTGCGCTATCTCCATTCATTTTGTCTTTGCCTGGTGGATTTTTAATGCATTCTGAACTTCTTGTTGTATTTCCATTGCTGTACATCATTGTCCTTGGGTCCATTTGGCCCATTCAGCTGAGATGGTCATCTTCCCTCTTGGAGGTAAATTCTCCATAGGTTGATGTATAGCTTTCTGTAGGGTTTTCAACCCTAACTGCCCTGGTTGCTGTTACCAATCTGTCCTTTGTAGTAAATCACACTGATCCTGGTAGTAGTGTTGTCACGGTACCAAATTGGGACCCACGGTACGATACCAGTGAAAGTATCATGGTTCTGAGTAGTATCACGATACCACAGCAAAAATGAGGCGGATGTGCCTTTTGTCATTTATAAAAAAATAAATCACTTTTCTATAATACATCAATGATATTTCAGTGGAATAAATTACTTATTGACTTATTCATACTTCAAAAACAGCATCAATAAGTGATTAACATAGGGGGGATCAAAATAAATAAATAAAATAAAAATCAACCAGCCACCATCCTGCCCTGATAAGTTAAGGATAGTCCCTCCATAAGTAAATAACAGTCCCTTGATAAGTAAAGAACAGTCCCTAAGGTGCAGTGAGGTTTGTAGACCATTACCTGCCACAGAGAGAAATGTGAACAGCTCGTTTCTCCTCTGACACGTCACATACCTGTGTGCCGCCACGGCTCGGTTGTCCAGGTACTACTGGGCAGTCATGACCCCAGCGAAAGAGGAAATCATTGGACCTGGAGCTGGGCTTCTCCGTCGCCAGTAAGCTGTTATCTTGCACTGCGGAGCACTATTGGTGGAGCCTCCGCCGTATTTGACTGTCTGTGACCCCTGTTCAACCCACAACCGGCAGGATTCGCCTTTCGTTTCTGCTGCTGGTTGAAATCTGTACTCGCACAGTGTGCTCCTGCATGATTTCTATTTCTAACTATTTTTAGTCGCAAATGCGAGTAAATTGCTCGCACCATAAAGCTCTGTGGAAAACAAATTACTGCCTACAAGTAAAAATAAATTAATAATAACTTTCACTGCTTAAAGATACTCAATAGCTCAGCTAATACCTGAAATGTCACTGGAAAACAAACCACTGCAGCAGCATATTGAGTGCCAGGTGGCCAGTGTGCGCCGTTATTGGACGGCGCATGGATACTAACCCTCTTGCGATTGGACTTTGAACTTATCCCACAGTAGTGGTACCATGAGGTACTGTAGTACTACGGTACTCCAACATTATGGTATCATATGTACCATGGAGTTTTAGTACTGCGGTCTACTGTTGATACCAGTATACTGTGCAATACTACCTGGTAGTCACTGGTTGAGCCAGTTGGGTAGATTTAAACTGTTTCTACAAACAACATTCTCAGGTATGGGAGTTTAGGAGTGTGTCCTCCACTTGGTATTGCTCACTTACCATCACACTTTGAATGAAGATGAAGCAGTTATCACTAGTGATCAAACAGGTACTGTGTAAAGTAAAGTAAAGACTATCTCTTTACACTTTCCCTGCAATGCCCCTGCATTATTTTTAAATTATGATTTTTAATAAACACACTTAAAGCTCCAGTAGGCAACATTGTTTTGGTATGACTGAGTAAAAATGTTATAATATCCTCTAAGCATAATGTAAATCAAGTGGTCTGAGACAAACAATGGGTTTCTGCACCTCACCATGGCTCTGTGTTCAGCCTCTAAAGAATCAGTATTGTGCCAATGTGCATCAACCAATCAAAGGTCAGCTCAGACCACTGCATTCCTATTGGCTGTTCTACTGCATATGTGCATTCCCGTGCCGCCGGCAGAAAGGGAGAGCAAGCGGCAATGGCGAACAGTGCACCAGGTAAAATAGCTATTCCAGCATTGGCTACAACTGCCTACAGAGCTAAACCCAAAGAAGGAAGACAGAACTCAGTTCCCCAGAGCCCCGGAGGGAGGGGGAGGGTGAGGTGGGACCGGGCCCGGCCGGAGGGCGCGAGGGTCGTCTGTGGGAATGGAGCCGAGGGCTCTCCGCGGAGAGCGAGAGCCGAGCCTCGGGAGTATGTGTGGGTCTGCGAGGGAGGAATGTTGAGGGCTGCTGCGTGGAGAGGGAGAGCCGAGCCTCGGGGTAGATATGCGGGACTGGGAGGGAGGAATGGGGCGGGCTGCTGCGCGGTGAGGAAGAGCGAGGCTTGGGAGTATGTGCGGGGCCGCAAGGGAGGGATGGGGAGGGCTGCTGCGCAGTGAGGGAGAGCCGAGGCTCCCAGAGAGGGAGAAATAGAACCAAGTAGGATAAAATACTTGCATGCTCGTCTGGTAGGAGGGGCTCAGGGCGGAGACAAACGAAACCTAACTCAGATGAGACTCAAAAATCAACCTTTTTCAGGCTTTCAACCTACTGCAGCTTTAATCTTTTTTTTTTTAACTTTTTTTTTATCTTGTTACATTCTGTATATGTAAAAGTTGCCCCACTCACATTTTGCATTATCTATAGAAATGTTCATAAATTCAAATTACACATATGCATGTATATGAATAAAGTTATAATGACTTGAATATTTTTGGGTAACCCCATCAACTTCAGGTCACCACATTACAGCATTTTAAAAAATGGGTCTCTAGAAAAAAGTTTCAAAAACCTACTGCTATAATCTATAATTAAGCAACACACAATGCACCAATTCTGTCAGCAAATGTAAAGACTGAGCCCAAATGAGAAGCAGTGAAAATAGCAACACAGACTGCAGTGTGTGTGTGTGTGTGTGTGTGTGTGTGTACCCTGAGAGAGATGTGAAAAACAACAGCAGGGCCTGATTCATTTGCTTTAATAAGAACAATTTCAAAGTACATCAAATTGTTACTGTCACGCAGGATAACTATAAACCATATATTTCAGATATTTATTTGAAGATTTGGACATTTATAGAAATGTACAAATCAATTTAATAATGAAATACAGGATGTGTTTGTGTGTATGTGTGTGGCCCATCAAACAGCGCATCAGAGCTGTCATTCACTAGCTGCCTCCTCACTGTGACACATCCCTCTAATCATCTCCCTCCATGAAGCAGGTAGGAATTATTTTTAAATGAATCTGCCAAATTACAAGCAAAAGCCCAGGAGAACCCTGATGGGTGATGCCGGCACAGCCTCTACACAATTACCAAAGTTAACAAGCCAGGAAATTCTGAATCTGTGCCTGGAAACAACATTTAAGACATGCTATTAAATCCAACATCAAACACTGTCAAAGCTAAAGAGTTTACGCTCGCTATTAAGATAATAACCTATGAGGAATCATGTGATCCGTCCATCCTGTCTTCACTGGCAGTAACAGACATCTGAACACTCTGATTCCCATGTATTTGAAAATGTGTTGCTGTATGTCTGCAAATTACTGTCATGGTGTGAAAACTGTGAATGTCCAAAAAGTCAGCTGCTCAGAAATAAAACAGCTTTATTTCAAGCAAGATAGCATTGGCTTTTTCTTTCTTTCTTTCTTTCTTTCTTTCTTTCTTTCTTTTTCTTTCTTTCTTTTTTCTTTCTTTTTAAGTGGGCCCTGAAGGGTTTTATTTAAGTTTTTTTGACAAGATCCTGTACAAACAATGTATTTACATATGAGTACCTTTTACAAATTCTGAAATAGTGGTATGGGCTTGTATAGCACTCAACTGCAGAAAGCACTAGGCCATATCTACCTTACTCGTAGCCCCCATGATATCTTGTGTGAATTACTTCAGTAACTTCCGGCCCTGAACCAGCATTTTCCAATGGTAACGGTACCTAACGGTAAGCTAATCCTTATTTCTGGAGCGATTAGGAAATAAAACATATGAAACACACCAACTGTCATACCTCAGACAGGATAACATGCATGATATTGCCTCTGATCTCTGACAGCCATCTCAAAGCATCAGTTGTTCTCCTCTTTAACCAAGCTCTGTGTACAGCGAATAAACTTGATGTTTCCCAGCTAATGCTTTGCTTGTCTGTCTTAATGACACAGTTCAAACATTTTTTTTAACTGCTGATATAATAAAACAGAATTCTACTGAATGAAACATGATGTCGAATTTAGCAGCAGACCTCAGTAACATTAATATCAGTAATATAAAATAGTAGTAAAATAAATAGCTTTAGGTTATGAAAAAGGAACAGTATATCAGTAACACATTCTCAGCCTAGATGACTAAACATATAATTGAAGGTATGCAGCTCAGTTTATTTTCAAATGGCCAATTTTCTAATGTAAGTTGAGAATTCTTTCAGACAGTAAATACAGCAATATCTACTAATGTTTAATGAAGAGCTCTTGAAGCTCTTGAAATTCTTATGTCATTCCAAACGTGAAAACACAGTGGATAATTAGAGTACAAAATACAGGAAAATCCTGTTATGTATTGATTTATGTATTGATTTGTAATTGACAACAGAGTGAAAAATTGAATTTCCCCTTGGGGATTAATAAAGTATATAAAATTTAAAAAAAAATAAATAAATAATAGGGAACAGTTCAGTATTAATGTTATTCAGCACAGGTGGCAACCTATTCTTCTCTATAGGCAGGCGACAGAAAATGTATCACTGCTTACAAGAACAGTCCCTTACTGCATCAGGTGCATGTTCAACACTTGCTGAAGCAACAAATTGAGCTTGGTCTTGTTGGTAACGTTTAAGACATGGACAGCACAACAGGTACCAGAGCTCCGCAAAGACAGTTTAGAAAATGCTAATTTACTATTGGTTAAATATCTGTTTAAAATAATGCAGTATTTGCTAAATTGAAGTTGAATTACTTTCAAAAAGAACCACCATTTGTGGTTAGCCACCAAGATTAGCCACTGAGACTAACTGTAGTTAGGTTTATGGAACTAACTTCTTCCACTATCTAACTGGAAGTTTTACCCATTATCATTTCTATATGAAACAGCGTGACATTAGAAAAGTTTTTATTTCATTCGTCCTGTTATTTTCTTATCTACAATATTTTAATAAGACATCTCCCTTTATTCTAATGTGCTTCTGTTTTAATTACCTGTGATGGCGCTCAAGATTTTGCCCTTGTTTATCTCTTGATAAATTCATCATGATATCCATTCCCATAGCATTATTATACAACATTGCACATTTTTTACAACCACTCTGCTGCTATAAGTGTTCTCAGTCACTTATTATTTCTATTTGCTCTGTCAACTTTGTCAGGGTTAAGATAGTGAAAAGCCTCTGTGATTTCTCCTACATTTGTCATTTTAATTTCCTGGTACTGCTCTTTACTTTTAATGCAAACTCAAGCCTTCATCTGTTTCATAAAGAACTCATCATCATCAACAACTCATCATGGTCTGGCTTAAAACAAGTATAGTTGTTACATCACACTACACATTATTAATGTGTCATGTGTAGTGTGATGTACTGTCACATCATGTGACACATATCACTATGTCACACAAACTAGCACACCACATCGGAACATGAACAGCAGGCTCCAGGGTGACAGTCCAGAGTTTCTTTGACCCATTCTCCACCTCTCCCACCCACCCTTTGCAGTCTTTCTCGCTGTTTTTACAATCATAGTTGCCCGAAGCTTTTGCCCGTGTTTTTTTTTTTTCTTTTGATGGAGCTAGACTAGCAGTTAGGTTAAAAAAAATCCTGCACCTATTTATGCACTTGATGCACAGAAATGAGATAGCATCTTGTTTGTTTCAAGTATGACATATAAGAGGATGAACAGAAATAGCTGTTTCTGAACGGTTCAGAGGTTGCAGCCGTAAATTAAATGATAATGCAAAGGATCCATAACAATATTTTAAATAAACCTGGTAGTGTGGGGGGTGCTTGTCACTTCCTGTAATTAAAAGGTTATGAAATCTCAGAATCTCAAGTAATGTTTTGTCAGAAGCCATGCAGAGGATGTCAGATCCCACACATGAACTGTGATTTATACATGCAAGTTTTGATTCACACACTGCAGGGCTACTAGTTGTAGCAGCAACAGCTAAAAAGGTTTCTGTTAGAGGATATTGTGAATGACATACCTAAACCAGTAACAGCCGATTGTTTCTACATGTCAGTCCAGTTGGGGTTTTTTCCTCGCCATTTTTTTTCTTTTTTTGTCTAATCAACACTGCTACTATCAGTTTCAATACAACAAATACTGACCCTTCACTGGGCTCACACCGTATGGCTGCTACCTACTAAACACCATTACAGCTGATTATTCCCACACTGCATGCTTGAGTATGAATAATGACTGGTTGTTAAAATTGGACAATGTGTGGAGATTTTAGTTAATTAACTTAATTCTGCTTAAGCTTTAGTCATCAATCACACAGCAATTGGATGGAATTCAATACAATCCAAGAACACTAAAAGTTTAATGGTTCTCTGTCTACAAAAGTCAATCCTAATTTCACAATCTACAATATCCACAAAGCAGAGCTGCTGTAGTGGAAGACTGTTCTGCGCAAATTTGTCCATTGCTAGCAAGATACATTGGACAAGACCAGACAGATGTGGCAAAAATAACAATTTGCCCCACTGCAGGAATGGAGCTGAATCACAAAAGACCAAAAAGTCTTAAGTAACATAGAGCTATGTTGAACTGTCACTTGAGAAAATAAAATGACCTAACTCCATAACCATTAGGCTAATCACAACCAAACTTGCAGGATAGTCCATATAAGTACCTGAAACATACCCTGAAAGTAGTTTTAGTTTCATTTAAATTGATCACTAGGGGGGCATCAAAAACAGGCATGGCACAACACAAATTAAACTATAAGTCAGACATTATTATCCAGTCATTGCAAAACTTGTAGGATTCGTTTATAACAATGAACCACATGTGTAAAATTATTTTGAAATCACTCAGTAGGGGGAGCCACCAAACAAAATATTGGTAAATTGGCCTTGTCTAAAATTTGGCCCTAAATCAATGACAGTTAGCACAGAATTTACATGGATGCATGTGTATATCCTTGGCAGGCATGAAGTATCCACAATTCTTTGTGCACAATTTGCCAGAATTAAAGGCAGGGCCTCTTCAATAATGCACACTTGGGCCCTTGCTAGCCTGTTCCAGTGTGTGTTTACCCAATGTTAGGAAGGAGTCTTGCCTTGGGACCCATCCTACCAAGAAAGAATCCTTGACCTTTAGAAGCACTGAGTTTGTCCAAACATCATCATGGATATTTTTTGAGATAACTATTGAAGCATGTCCCCAAAATGTTTCTGCGACTGACCGATATGGGGTGACGTTGCTAAACCAAAGAAGAGCATGGCCTGGAAGAGAGTTGTAGGTAAACTGTCCAAGGTCTTGATCCTTTACGATTTTTAACGTCTTATGATCCTTGCACATTTGTTGGTTGGAGAAATTTATTGTTGGGTTGGCTCCTTTCATTGGATTTTTATTAACAATATATTGTACATGAACAGGCTTATCCTGACAATAAGACAGTACCGTAAGAGCAGCTGAAAATCAAAATCAGCTGCGGAGCTAAAAATGTAATGTTTGGCCTGAGGGTACAGGAGGAAAGACTCATTCACCCTCTAGAGACCTGAATATACAAATGAATCAGAGGGCAACCTGGCAACTACATGTTGAGAAATCTTACTTTGGTCCTCTAGAAAGTGTTGGACAAATGAGCAAACACTGGCATCCTTATTGCTGCTAGTGCAACAGACAGCCCCGTCAACTGAAATACAAGTAAACACTTAACTTAATTGCCGTGTTCAAACAGAGCAAAAAAGTAGAGCCATAACATCCACTAATCCCAAAGCTGTGGAACTCCAAATCTGAACACAGAGAAAAGGAAGGATTTAGAGTCTGAACTGCAGCACACACATACACACACAGTGAGTTGCTGCTTTATGTTTACTAGGTAAACACCTGTAGTGTTACATTTGGTGCCTGTTGGTGGCTAATTAACACAAACTGCAGAAATACACTGTCAGTCAAATTCACATAAACAAGGGAAGATGTAAATTTCGGTCTGAACACGAATTTATGAGCATCATATTTAAACTGAACTTAACAAACTGTGACTAGACTTCATTCCAATTCCCTTTGTTTTGTGAGTAAATGTTATCATATGTTCGTGAGAAGCCTCTCTGTCAGCTCCCATTTTAAGTTGCCGTTGATGCTGTCTGCTGTTAACACAAACTCTACTCCCCTATGTTTACCTCTTGGACAGTTAGTGTGCATTTTTCACCACAAAACTATTGTACAACTACAGTCATGCTGTTTTGCAATTACTGGTAAAGTACTAAAAGTGAAATTTAAGACTTCCTACACAGATGTTTAAAATTACATTTTATGTGAATGATCTGAGAAGGTGTTCATAACTCACACACTCACACACTGAACAAAGAATTTGTCAAAAATAAAAATGATTGGAATTATTTGAATTAAAACATTATTTTGTTAAAAAGAAAGAGCGAGCAGCTGAGGGCTGAGTATAACATGACTTTATTATTGTACTATGCAATTATGTAAAGACGGCATACTTCATTAAATTATTCATTATTCATTCTTTAACACACATGAAGGCCCAAAACACACACACATGGACAAACAGGACCTATACACATGGATCAATGTATGGAGAGATGTACATGTTGTTGTTGCTCTTTGTTGTTCTTTTTTTATTGATAATCTTCTTTAGCGTTCTTTTTTTTTTTTCTTGGCTGATTTGCCTTCGTCCTCTTTGTTGTTGTTGTTGTTGTTGTTGTTGTTGTTGTTGTCCTTCTTGGTTATTGGTGTTGTTCTCTTTTGTGCTGTTGTTCTCTCCCTGTGTTGTTATTTTCTTCCTTTGGTGTTATTCTTCTTCACAAAGGAGGATTGGGGCCATGTTTAAGGAAAAAAAAGAAGATTTTGATAATAAAGTCGTAAATCTACGAGAATAAAGTTGAAATATTACGAGATTAAACTCATAATTTGAGGAGAAAAAGTCACAGATTAAGACCAGAAAGTTGGGTAATGTGGTATAAACAGCGACAAAGTGTGTGCAAACAGTGTTGGGGTGACAGTAATATAATTTTTAGCAGCACCAAAGTATTATAATACGTTACCAACAAGATTTTAGGTGAAATTAATTACATCTGCAATGTAATGTAAAAGGTTACCACCCGAAAACTGTTAATTTTCCACACTGATCCACACCGCTCCACTTCCGCCAGTGCGCCACCAGAAAAAAATCCCCTGAAGGTTGTTGTGTATTATACAGACCACATTGTAGGAGGGTGTTGCTGGTAATCACACATCTATGTGATGCCGCACTGTGTGTTGTCATGTTCAATGTGTTCAGTTCATATACCCACAATGCATCCCGTTCTGCTTTGCATCCTAAGGCTGCCCAAAAGCAGCTGGAATGAGGAGCTGGCCTCCAGTGTGTTTTTTCCTTGTCCCTGTTATCAGCACATCTGGGTTATGCCAATGCATATGTGTTAGTATGTTGGATGTGTTTCCACTCACATCCCCTGCAACGGTGGCGCAACGCCAGCACACAGTCCCGTTGTTATGCATAACTTTCTGTCTTCAGCTGCTGGAGCTGACCGGCACACCAGGAACCAGGTCTAAACCAGGTTTCTGACTTTCCAGTCTTAATCTGTGACTTTTTTCTCCTAAAATTATGAGTTTACTGAACCTCCCAGGCACAGGGGCCCAAAATGTCAGTGCCCTCCGAGCCACCTGCACATGTCACTCAAACATTCTGACCTCAAGGACACAAAAAGACACAAAGACAAAAATGTACTTTTAAGAGACCCAGACTTACCTTTAAAGAGACACAAAATGACAACGAAGACATGGAAAGAAACTACAAAGAGAATTGAAATGACCACAGAAAACACAAATATACCTCAAAGAAACAAAAATGACTACAATGCAAGGAAACTACAAAGAGAAACAAGATGACAACAGAGAGACACTATCATACCTCAAAGACACACTAAATGACCTCAAAGACAAACAAAACAACTGCAGAGAGATGCAAAGCAACAACAAAGGGACACAAAATGACCAATAACAGACACAAATACACCTCAAAGAGACACAAAAACACGACAAAATGCCACGAAAATACCACAGAGACACAAAATCACTACAAAGTGCCACGAAAATACCACAAAAGAGACACAGAATTACTACAAAGAGACACAAAACCAAAGAATAAGATGCATAGCAACTACAAAGAGATGTAGAACAAATGTAAAAGAGACAAAACCATCAGAAAGTCTATAAATCTAGCTCATAAGTAAGAAAGGTGGTGGGGACCTTAGCATTTCTGTGCCCAGGGGCCCATCTTCATATAATCTGCTCATGATGGCAACACAGACCAGGAGAATCAGGGGTAATATAGCTGCCTGCTATCTAAAACTGTCAAAACATTTTCACTTCTTTCTTATCATTCATTCTTAGAATTAAGAAGGATACATGATTTAAACTGATCACCTTAGCATTAACCCATTGCATTTTTAAGTTAACAAGGACATGTGGTGACGGAACACAAAGCTGATTCAAATCACACACACACTGAACAGGAGTTTAACAGTGTCTATAGAAACCATCATAGCAATGATAAAAAATGTATTCTGACAATTTTCTGGCAAGACCTTAAATAATCTTTGAAATAACATACAAACGCATCACATTGATTAACTGAACAAAATGCACATTTTTCATTAGAAATGTTAAAATGCATATTAAAATATTACATAGTCCACTGTTAATACAATAAATGTCCTCTATTTTCTTTTGTTTCTATAGAAATACACTTGGCATTTGATGTGAACGCCGGCCAATAGAATGAATAGGCCATCAAAATATAGGGCATCTCACAATTTCAGAGCTGTTATTGTTAAACTAATACGTTTTGCGCTGTGGTGTTACACATTTTGATGTGAGACTGGGTTGTCCAATGACATCAGAGATTGTGTTGTGCTCCATCACCTCAGTTGTCTTCACTGTATGTTCTGCCTCAGGTCATCTTTGACTCAGAAGCCAGCCCTCATCCTATTCAGCCTACAGTGTGAACTCTGTCTTGACTCTGCCTGCCCCATCTAATTATCAAAGTATGAATGGCGAGTAAACAAATCAACATGCACGGGAAAAAAAACACATACTCCCTCACTGTGCATTCCTCATGCCTGTCCTGATAATGATAATGAATGTGGCAGTTAAAACATTAACACAGCAGAGGGAATGCTTTCATTCACGATTTTCTGTGTAAGATAACTGACCCCCTCTCCTGTGTAAAGGTCACTGAGAATCAATGAATGTATGAAATATTAATCAGGGATCCCCAATTCTTTAGAAGAGGATGAAATGACCTTTATGCAACATCAAATTGATTATCGCACAGTGTTTGGAAGTGCCTCTTGTACGAGACTTTAATCCCGAAGGCCTAGACTGGATGTGTGCTCGCATGTATTGTGTAAAACAATAATGGTTAAGAGGGAGATTACACTAGTAGGGGTGGATGTTGGATGGGGGAGGGGGTTGTGAATTGTCTCTTCAGCTCCTTTGTCAAGGATAAATGAACACCCCGATCAAATATTGTTCATACATGTGACATGCTCATTGCAGGCCCGTCCATAAGTGCAGCAATTTGAGAGGAAGAATGAGGCAGGAGGGAAATAGAAACACTTCATTTGGATAAAACTAACAATGTAAACTCAGTGTTGTCGCTCAGATGAGGAGGAAACTATTTTTTATTTGAGTGCTGCAACATATCTCCAGAACAATCACTTTGTTAAAATGTTTTCTCTCAACCTGCCAGTGGGCTCAGATTATTTCAGCCTGTTTGCAGTACAAGTGAACGTTCTTAAAGTGTCTGCAGGGAGAGACTTGGGTGTATAAAAGAGGAGTGAGAGTGGATTTTTCCTGTCAGTGCGTAGCAGATTTAAAATGCAGTCAACGAAGGGCACAGAGGGGAAGTCTGCCACAGTGATTGACACATGTGACCTAAGTGAAATTGATAAAGTCCTGGATCCAGCGCCGCTTTGCCTTAAATCCTTGACCTTTCTGTCGTTTGTACTGTATATGCTTTGAAATGGGTTTGTGCCGCTTCCAAAGGAACGGGGAAATACGTGTTTATGGATGGATGTTATGTAGCTCAGGCAGAGCTACAGCAATGTGCAGAGGGAGTACACACAACAGGAGGCTGGGTGTGAGGTATATCTTTTGCTGTTTAATAAAAATACAATCTCAGTAATTAATTCTGCTTTCCTCGACCTGTGATACTTACTGTGAATTTTTCTTTAAATGTCTCTCTTTCAGAAACATCTTAGATGTTTTTATGCCGATCAGTGTTTGCTTTCATGGTGTGAAGGTACTGCAAAGATGCTCAGCACTTTTGCAGGTGTTTCACAAACAGGACAACATCAGAAAAAATGGTCCGACAGAAATATTACAAAAAATACTTATGAAACAGGGGAAATAAAGAAAAAAATAAGCAAACAAAAAACTGTGTATCTAAAACATAGGCCTAGAATTTGTGTCTCCACAGTTATATTCTGTGCAAATGGAAACCTCTGGGGCTGAAAAATGAAGCCAATGCAGATGTGCCAAAAACTGCAGTACCTTGAATGACCACTTGAGGTTGGCTCAGAGAGTGAGTCGTTCTCTATAGACCCTCATGTTCAAATGCCCAACTTGACAGCAGAAATAAATGTGTGTACAGCCTGGTTCAAAAAACAATTTTGTTCTCAATAACAAATTTCAACATTCATGACAACTGTAGGCTCAAAGGCTCATATTTACACATAAGGGCGGAGCCGTTTATGTGACAGGCTTTCTGCGAGACGTCACATCTGTCTTTGAGTTAGATCCATGCCTTGCTCTTCTATGGCTCCACCCTCTCGTCTAAATATAGACATTTGCTTCTGCGTGTTATTAACATTCACACCAAATCACAATCTTTCCCTAGCCTTAACCAAAGTGCTTTTGTTGCCTAAATGTAAGACAGAAGTCTGGATGCAAACCTGGGATTCTGATATCACAACCCTGCACTTCATATGTCTGCCACCCAACCCGACACCTTCTTGCAAATACACCACAGCACATAAATGTAGAGTTTCATTAACTCAAACACAGTCTCTACATTGTCACCTCAATGTAATTATGAAAACAATTTATCAATATACATATTATTTAGGAAACAGGGTTGCCCTGGGAACTACAAACATTCACACTACATTTCTAGTGGCAATTAATTTTCAAAAAGCAAAGCACAGCCCAAAGGGAAATGGTCCAAACTGTAGCTTCAGAGTAAAGGTTAGATGACCATCTAAATCATTAGTTATAGTTCTCCAGGCAACATGAACATTTAAACCAAATGTCATGGACATATATTGTTCAAAACCAAACTGTGGGGTTGATAAACAGACCAGCAACCTGATCTATTCAGCCTCTCTGCTAACAGGGCAGCCAACTATCACAATTATGCAAGCAGCTTATTATGACCCATACTGCTCATTGTTAGGTAATGCCCTCTAGTGGTTGTGTTAATAACTGCAGGAGCAGAGGAGGAAGTGAAGTGACAGTATAAAAAGTAACAAAGTCCACGTAATGTTGTATAGTGACAAGTAAAGTTCCTATCAGTGTTAAATTTTTCGGGGTTTTTTATGTTTTTTGTTTTTTAGCTCTAAACTAATCCAGTTAGGCTAATCCATGTATCAGTAAATACCATCAAGGTGTTAGTTTGTATGAAACATTCATTTAAATTTTTCTTTTTTACAACTACAAATAAGTTCTACAGACCTACAAACTGTCATTTCTCCAGCAGTTGTTTGACAGGTTTAAGATGTGATTTACGAGCACACACTTGCTGATCATCATTTGAAATGTTCAAAATCTCTCTATTAATGTTTTTAAAAAAAACTTTGACATCACAAATAACTACTCTGAGACAACTAGGATTTGTATCCAGGTTCATTGTAAACTCATGTGGATTTCACAGTTAAGAAGCAGAAAAATAACTTTATTAAATCATGAATTCTTTCTTAATCTGCAACATGACAGTCTGGAGGTTTAAACTCATGTCCCCTCACAGAGTTGGTGATTAAAACTAAACTTTCAGCTCAGTCGGGGAAAACTCAGCTGAGTTCAGACTGTTTACTTACAGCACAGTTACACTGACAGATAACCGAGCCTCCTACCTGCCTGTCAAACAGCATCAGACCATAAATCTTCTTGAGTCTGCACTAAGTGGAGTCCTGCTGCTCAGTGCGGGGGCTGCTGCCGTTCAGGGGCTAGCAAAACTTCCTGGCGCCAACTGTTTACTGGAGTTTACCAGCCTGTTGCTCATGCAGCATTTGAAGTTAATTATAAGCACGGCCGGCTTTCAGTGTCTAATAGTCCATTTTCGTCACGTCTCGTTTCGTCAATGGAAATTGAATGTAGATTTCATCCTAATTTTTATTATAAAGATCTATTTTAGCTTGTCAATGTCTCCTTTTTGTCAAGGTACAAAAGGTTGTTGACAAAAAATCATTGTCATAGTTTTCATCAACAAAATTAATGCTGGTTCCTATAGTGTGGGGAGAAGTTGAGGTGGATGGGTCAAACAAGCACTGGACTTTCACACGGGAGACCAGTGTTTGTGCCCCAGAGTCAGTGTTTACTTCTTTTAATAGCAACTTGGCATGGTGTACTAGCATGTGTAGCATACTGTGCTAGTCATATATGTCATGAATGTGATGTCCGTCTGTGACTGCCTAAACCTAACCAGGAAGTTTTGTAATGTAACTGCAACTGTTACATAACATTAAAGACGTGTTTAAAACTGTGAGCGCTAGGGTGGTAATATATGTCATTTTGGGGATGGCCATACAAGTAGTTGTAAAAGTCAATGGAAATTGACCTATTCTGTCATTTAGGTATGAGATTGTTATGTATAGGCAAACATTACATTAGGGCTGTGCGATTGCCTCTAAATTTCATATTGTGGATTGTCATTGCTCTAGATTGCCAATACACGATTAAATTGCCAAGGGGGGGGGGGGGTGGTGGTTACGTCCTTGGCACATGGGGGGTTACAGTCTTGGCACATGTCTTACGTAGATCACTACCAGTCAGCATGGCAGCCAACGCTGACACCGCTGTGGCTTTGGTGGCAAAGAAAAACGCCACATCTCCAATTTGGGAGTTTTTTGGGTTTATCCCAGATGCCAGAGGTTAGCCGAAGGACACAACAAAGCCTATCTAATGGTGTTATTTTAATATTTTGCATCACATACAAAAGTGAGCATCTCCGGCTTGTCAGTGCAGCTGTGTTGGTAGCGCTGCGCTGACAAACCGGAGATGTGTTGCTCCTCCTTACTTCAAGTCGCTGTCATTAACTTTTAACCTGCACAGGCGGCAGTGCCGCAACATTGTAGGAATTTATGAAAGCCCTTGTGAACATTTCAATAGTTACACATTAAAATAATATTTATTTGCAATTACTCTATTGAACGACCCCGAAGCATGAGCAAACGGGCTGTGTCACTTCGGATCAAAGAGATGGAGAGAGGAGAGGAGATGGATTGTAGGTCTGTTTGTAAACGGGGCTTCTCTGACAGTCATGTATTTCCCCAAAAAACATCTCTTAATGCACGGTAGAGCGCCTTTTTTTTTTTTTTTTTTTTTTCAAAATCGCCTTGATATCCAGCAAATCGCTTGGCAACCCTCCAGTCGCCAAGATACGATTTGATCGCTGATCGTCCCAGGCCTACATTACATTCATTGTCTTTTAAAAGTTTGTTTTAGTTGGAAAAGCTTTAGAAACAGCATTAAAACTACAGGACACTGAGGTTTTTATTAAATTATGTGAGGACTAAGAGTCTAACGGCCAGGCTCCACTGGCTGCAAACGTAAGCGTCACGTCAGCGTAGCGTCGCGGCGTAGTCATTTGAGCTCCACTGACGGCGTACGGAAGCGACACGTAGAGAAGCCAGCGGGGTTGTTTACCATTTGCTGAGCTGAGAGGCTGCATGTAGGCTGCATGAAATGGGTAAGTTAAAGCATTTTCCACCTAAGTTATTACATATATTTACAATACAATATACAATAAACAGTTTCAACTGTATTAAAATACATAGTTTAAACGGTAGGATTACTGATAAACATGGGTAAATGCATGAAAAAAATCATCACATATCACCTCTGATAATGGTTTAATTTTCATTTAAAAACACATTGTGCTCGTTTAGCACACTATTTCATGTAGTTTTTAATCTGCTGGAGGGTCGCGTAGGAGAGCGTAGCGCGACAAAAATAGAAGAGCCGCGTAAAATAGAGATTTGTCGCGCTGCTCCTGTTGCCAGTGGAGCCGCTGTAATTGATTAACAGGGGGGCGAACTGCTACGGGACTCGCGCTGCAGACATGTCGCGCCGCTGATGTGCCCGGTGGAGCCTGGCCGCAAGGCTATGTTAGTTACTCTGTGTTGCTGCGGCTACTTACTGTGCCTACTTGTTTTGAGGTAAATGCAGATGTTAGAACAAATTTAAGTTTGACTAGATGACAAGCCAAGGCACCACCAAAGGTTTCACAGTCCATCCTGTAGAACAGAAATCTTTGTACAACAGTCCATTGCAAGTCTTCCAGTATTTGCCAGTATTTAGCCTGAAGAAAAATGGTGAACCAACCTGCATTGCCAGCACATGGCACAAGTGTGGCAACAACCTTTCAGTGTTCATCCATACATATGTGGATTCTGACCAATAAATACAATATGTATTGTCATACAATCAAGCCTAAAAAAACTAGGCTGAAAAGGCAAACACATGGGGGAGTTTAAACTGCACCAAACTGGTTAGATGTGAACACAGCCTTTAAGATGTTTTATCTATTCCATTTTGTGCTACGCGCCCAGGTGCGCTGGATATCTGTAAATCCCTTTCCCAAACATTCATTTCCAGCCAATCACCCATGGAGCTGCAGACAGGGGAAATAAAAGAGATAATGTGATGCATGGTGTTGTCTGGGGCTAACTGAGGAAATAGCTGCGAGTCCCTGAAAACATGTTTGCGATCAGCGTCCGTCCTCACTAACAGAGGGGGAGGGCTGCTGAAGGGAAGAGTAAAAAGGGAGGGAGGGTATACAGCCTTAATACCATTAGCTTTCTATCTGAATGAAAATCAAGTTACTCTCTTCATTGCAGCCAAGTCTTGAGGGAAACATGGATGTTAGCATTTTTAGTTGGGCATTGACCCCCCACGCCCACCTCATCGCTTTCTCTTTATACTCCGGCCCCAGTTCCTCACAGACAACTGGGGCTCTGGATGGCTGATGAATCATAGCTGACAAAATGAATGCTTCAAACAGGCCTGGTTTGGTAGCAGCCCTAATCAAAAGCTGTTTTATACACACACAATTCCAGGCAGTAGTAGTATTAGTTAGAGTTTTTTCTCCCTCTGCTGGGTAATTTCAGTATGGGTCAGGGATCATTAAGGGGAAACTGACAGAGGCTTAGCTCAGAGAAAAAAAAAGGAGATGAGAGGAGCAGCGATGCAGGAACAGAGAAAGACACAACTGATGGGTCTTGCTGTATGTGAGGGCTATAGCTAGGACAAAACTAGCTGTTCAGAGTAATGTTCAGAGTATTAAATGGCAATTACAGCCTGTTTGGGCCCAGACCTACCTCTTTGAAAGACCATGTTTTCTCATTGACAACACGTCGACATGTCTGGCAACAGTTTGTCTTTGGTGTTTAGGTGACATGCTTCCCTCAGACAGAATGCTATTGGAACTAAAACCAAAAAACAAGCCTAAACCCAGGTGTGTGTGTTTTTTTTGTTTTTTTTTTAATCAGTAAGGCTCCAAACCGGGCGAATTGAAACAGAGGTGTCTAATGGTCCTTTCTCACTCAATAGTTTCATGAAGTTAACTCAGGACTCAGGAGCATGCACATTTTTAGACACGCTTCAAGATAGAACCATAATAGCATGTAGAAGTTTCTCCACTTGATCAACTTTTTTTTTTCAAAATGTATTACACAGAGGTTTTAATTTTATTTTATTTTATTTATTTATTTTAAATTTTACATACTTTATTAGTCCCATCGGGGAAATTCAATGTTTTCACTCCGTTGTCATATACATATACACACAGGCCCAAAATACACACATGCACAAACAGGACCTATACATGCATTAAATGGAGAAATGTCAGAATGAGGCGTGTGGACAGGCACCCCAAATGGTTGGGGAGTTCGGTGCCTTGATCAAGGGCACCTCGGCAGTGCCCAGGAGGTGAACTGGCACCTCTCCAGCTCCCAACCCAAGTCCCCTAGAACTGAGGTACTGCCGTAGCTGTAGTATAACATCCACAAATACTCATTCATACCCACTGCCATAAACATCTTAAATAAACAATGAACAATGGACAAAAATAACCCTGATGCACTATGTCACTTTACACATATCCGCACCTTTTATCTTGTCTATTTTTACAGTTTTAATTTTATACTTGTTTTTAAGATCTATACACACTGTGTGTGCTTTCAGAATCTGTGTTGTGCAATTGTTTCTAATCAGTGTATTGTCTTGTCTTGTATGTGGAGCCACGTCGAAGAAGATTTTCTGTTACGAGAGACAATAAAGTTTTCTGAATCTGAATCTGAATAGTATATATACTATATCTTTATCTAGGGCTGGAAATACCAAGTATGCATGGTAGGGCATGTCAATTTGAGCTGTGCATACAGGTACATATATGTATCTCTATCAACATATCCCTCAGAATGGTTCGTATGACATCCTACAAAGATGCACACACAACAGTTCATATAAAGTATGAATGATGTTATGTAATTAATGTAAAGTTGCAGAGGTTAGGTTTAGACAAGTAAAGTTACTGTGGTTAAGTTTAGGGAAAAGAAACATGGTGAGGACGTACTTTGAAATGACTCAAAGTTCACTCAAAGTTAACACAGTTCCGAACACGTCTCCTGGGGAAAACTCTGGAGGGAAGCCATCCACCACCTCAACCTGCCTCCTCACAAGACCAATCGAAACCGCGCCTGCCTTAACTCCCATAAGTGCATTGGTCACGTGATTGCAGCCTTCCAAAATACACTGGTTATACACAAACTACTGGCTCATGATAATGTGGGATATGTATGAAGCTGGGCGCATTACATTTCATAGGGAAGTGTGCAAACAACAGTCTGATCTATATCTATATCTAGGGCTGGAAATACAAAGTATGCATGGTAGGGCATGTCAGTTTGAGGTGTGCATGTAATATGCAGCTCTACATGCACCCGTGTACATAACTTTGTACAGCTACCAACTCATGCACTGACTGTCAGTAGACTTGTTTTTAACACTTTTCACATGCTTGCACCCTACAGTCTGTGCACACTGTATGTCCATTATTGCAGGCAGGGAAAGACAAATTTACAACTGATTACATTGCAGAGTGAAAAGGCAACACACTGACAGCGCACTGGCAGACAAGTCAGAGAAACACAGCACAACAGCAGCACCATGTTGCTGCAATCAAGCCAGCCATGGATGCCGCACCGTGGCAAAGTAAGAACTTTCTTTATCCATTCTGGACCCATCGGCTTCCTCACATTCATCTGATGTTGGTAGTAAGAGGGCAGTTAGCTCACCTCTCAGCCCTCAGTTTAAGTGCTGGGGGAGGGGCTGATTTAGGGATTATCAGTCTTTTACTTTTAAATGACTGTTTTTTTTCAATACCCTCATACTGATTTGCCAATATTATTTAAACAGTTCATTAAAAAACATATACAACATTAGAACTGGGATTTTTTTATTTATTTCTTTTGCAGATTACCATCATATTTACATTTGTATATTTGTTTCATGAATATAAATGGAAAGCTTAGCATAGCTATTCACTATTCGCTACTTACCGTGTCAGCCTCAACAGCCTCCCCGTGCAGTTTCTCAAACACAATGTTCCCTCTCTTTATAAAATACTGAAATTGTCCTCTCCCAGGCTTGCTACCATTTCTTCTGCCTTTTTCCATGAAGGGCCTGCTCAAGGAAGCAGTATGTGACATGGCTAATTAAACCACTTAGTGAGAACGGCTTCAACCACAGGTGCTTTCCTTGCGTACATTTGTCTACTTGACTGTTTGTTATTGTTTGAGTAGACTACGCAAGGCAGTCTAAGCAACACCAAGTTTCACTCAGTACGTTTACATGCATGCAATAGTCCAGCTGGGAACTGCCCATTGGTTCAACAGCCCATTGGTTCGACATCCCATTGTTCCGAAGTCCCGTTGTTCCGAAATCATCATGATGCCCTGTGGTTTAGGTCTGGTTAGGTTTAGGCACAAAAACCACTTGGTTAGGGTCAGGAAAAGATCATGGTGTGGGTTAAAATGAAAAAGAAAGTGACAAACACATAAGCCGTGAGCCTGCTCCACCTCAAGCCGGTCGCGGCGCACCATACGCCCGCTGCAAGCCATTCAGCACCGCGGACAGTTGGACTAATGGGATGTCGAACCAATGGGCTGTCGAACCAATGACATGGACCCAGTCCAGCTAAGCTCATAGCTCGGCTTATCAGTCAAGTCAGACTTCTCGTCTTGTCTGAGTGTATATGCAGAATATAAAACCTAAATTATGACGAAGTACATTTGACTCGGCCTCAATAGGCCGATAGGCCAAATATTGAACTAATTCCGGTTCTTGTTCAGAAACTGCTTCTCAGTTGCCATGGTGTTTGTTTGTTAGTTTTGTGGGAGTTACTGCACTGCTGCTACGTCATCTCCTTCTTCTTTCGGGTAAAACCCAGTGAAAGAAAAAGTGGTGCATGCGCAGAACACCGAGTCAGAATCCAGTCGTACTAAGTGGATACATGCAGCAATAGTTCGATTTTCAATCTAATTATCCTGGTGTGCTCAAGCAACGGATAGTCCAATTTCAGTCGGACTAAGCTGTTTACATGCATTTAAAAGTCCGGTTTCAGTCGGACTAAGCCAATAATTCAGTTTTCTCAAGCTGCATGTAAATGTACTGACTGCTGCATCACATTGGCTCATTTTTGGCAGTTTGTGATAAGCTTTGAGGAGACTAAATTTTTCAGTGGCTTTCTTTTTCTCATCATGATTTCAATACGCAGGCAGCACCAGCCATAGGTAGCCAGCTGGAGGCAGCCGGGTTATTGCGAAGCAAAAGATCATGGCAAAAATAAAAGTGGAAAAAAAAGAGAATCACCATAGTTTTAAAATGGTCTTCCCATATGTTGTCATCTATGAAAAGGCACAAAATTAACACTAAGTGGACTATTTGATTACTAACAGGGATCATATCTTGAAATATTTTAATCCCTATATGTATGCAAGAGCTCTGTCTCAGAAGAAAAACTAAGCCCCAGCGACACACTTTATTTTTTCAGAAAGGCAGATGAAAGGAATGCTGAATGAGAGATTGCACTGAGTTACAGAAGCTAGTGGAACAGAGAGTTGCCTGGAAATAACGTTAGAACTTTGTCTCTATATAATTTTATTTAATCTTGTTTGGAGTGCAATTTATTAAGGCCACCTACAGTAATTTAGCAAGTATGCCTCATGATCTTTTATGTTTCTTGCTGATGTCACATGTTTACCTTTCCTGGTGTCATTTGGATTCTCTCAGCACCATGATCATCTTTGCCTTAATCTGCTCCACATCTTTTCACATGTCATGATGTTTTCCATCAAGGTTAGGTAGAAGCTGTTCAGAAAGGAAAAACAACATCATTTAGTTTATTATCTTGACTACTGGCTGATTACTGAATACCCATTTCAAATAGTGTGTGCTACCTGAGTCTGTTTCTATTCAGTCTCTGCAAACATCTCCAATCTGATTGCTGGGCCAAACACTCCAGCTCCACGGGCATGATGGGCTCAGAAACTTTGTTCAAGCAGGATGGGAGAACTTTAGGTTACTTGCGTAACCCCGGTTCTCTGAGTAGCATGAGTGAGTGTCTCACATTGGGAACGCCCTCGGCGTGACCTCGTCAGAAGCTCCTTTTACATTACGCCAGCCAGGATTGGCTGGAACTAAGCACGTCAGTGTCAGGATGGGTGGAGACCCTCCCCCTATAAAGGGGCCTGACACTGCGCTGCACGTCATTCAAAAAACCATCACCTCTTCCTCGCTACGAATGAGCAAGGAGGGTGGTCTGGTGAGACACTCACTCATGCTACTCAGAGAACCGGGGTTACGCAAGTAACCTAAAGTTCTCTTTCATAGCATTCGTTTCGTGTCTCACATTGGGAAAATACTGACTCCCGGATTGCTGGGCAGATGTTGTCAGAGTGTCAAGACTAACCGCCCTGAAATAAGCCACACTAGGGCTTGGCCAAACCAAGCACTGAATGGGCCAGAGAAGAGGCTGTAACATCAAGCTTGTAGAACCTGATGAAGGTGTGTGGAGAGGCCCAGCTTGCTGCGGCACAAATTTCCTGAATGGGGACCCCTCTGAAAAGGGCCCAGGACGTGGAGAGACCCCTGGTAGAATGAGCACGCAGACCCTCTGGTGCTTGCGCCCCTTTGGCGCTATAAGCTAAAGCAATAGCCCCCACAATCCAGTGAGAAAGCCGCTGCTTAGAGACTGGCTTCCCCACCTGATTCTTTGCCCAAGACACAAAAAGCTGGTCACTTTTTCTACAGCCTTCAGTTCTGTCCATGTAGATGCGCAAGGCCCGCACTGGGCACAGCATGTGTAGCCGCCGATGCTCATCTGAGGAGAAAGGCGGGGGATAGAAGGATACAAGGTCAATAGGGGAACATGACCCCAACACCTTAGGCATAAACGCTGGGTTAGGCTGTAAGGTCACCCTTGTATTTCCTGCAGAGAACTTTGTACATTCTTCATGTACTGAAAGAGCGTGAATCTCACCCACGCGTTTAGCTGAGGCCAGAGACAGTAATAACACTGTCTTTAAAGCCACCATTTTCAAGTCCACCTGATCTAGTGGTTCAAAAGGTGGGGCTGAAAGGGCATCCAGCACCATGGGGAGGTCCCAGGACGGTGCTAATGGTTTAGAAACAGGAAGCTTGCGACGTGCACCCTTCATAAAGCGGCAGACCAGGGGATGCTGTCCCACAGTTTTCCCCCCAAAGCCGATATGGCAGGCCGAAATGGCTGCCAAATACACCTTAATAGTGGAAAAGGCCATCCTTTTGTCCACCATGTCCTGTAGGAAAGCCAAGATCACCACTACAGAACACTGAAAGGGAATTTCTTGTGTGTTTGAGCACCATTTCTCAAAGATCGACCATTTGCTCTCATAAAGGGACCTCGTTGAGGGAGCCCTAGCACTCTGAATAGTCTCAATCACGCCTGGGGGAAGGCCTCCAGACTGTAGATTGAGCCATTCACGGGCCAAGCCCACAGGGCCAGCCTCTCTGGGTGGGGATGAAATATTTCCCCGTGCCCCTGCGACAGCAGATCCCTGCGTATTGGCAAGGGAGCTGTTCTATCTCCGCTAACCAGTGCTTTGTTGGCCAGTAGGGAGCTATGAGAATCATCGACAGACCTTCCTCCCTCACCCTGGCTAGGGTGGGGGAAATCAATGCTATCGGGGGGAATGCATACAAGAGAATCCGAGGCCACTGATGAGCCAGCGCGTCCACCCCCAGTGGTGCACTCTGATCGCACAGTGAGAAAAACAGAGGACACTGGGTGTTCTCCTGTGTTGCAAAGAGGCCCACGGCTGGCCGGCCATAACGCTCCCAAACCAGACTCACTACGTCTGGGTGAAGTCTCCATTCTGCGTAAAGAGGGTTTCCCCTGGACAGCAGATCTGCTCCATGGTTCAATGTCCCCGGCACATGGGTGGCTTTCAGGGACAGAAAATGTCTGCTGCACCAGACTATCAGTCTGTGTGCCAGTGTGTGTAACTGAAGGGATCTCAGGCCCCCCTGCCTGTTGATATATGCCACCACCGTGGTGTTGTCCGTCCGGACTAACACATGATGTCCCCTCAGAAGAGGGAAGAAGTGTTTCAGTGACAGGTGAACAGCCAGCAGTTCTAAGTAATTTATGTGGGATGAGCACATGTGAGGATCCCAGGTCCCGTTTATTGCTCTCCCTTCGAACACGCCTCCCCAGCCTGATAGAGAGGCGTCTGTTGTGACCACTTTTCTGCGCTGAACAACCCCCATAGGCACTCCCTGGGTCAAGAAGCCTGCGCTCTTCCAAGGGGCCAGTGCTGCTGTACAGTTCACCGAGACTCTCACCCTGTGAGAGCCATGATGGTGTGGGTCTAACCTGTGTGAGGCCACCCAGCGCTGCACTCCTTTCATGTGCAAGCATCCCATGGGAACCGCCACCAGGGATGATGCCATCAGCCCTAACAACCTTTGGCAAAGCCTGAGAGACACAAACTTCCCCCTGTGAAAAAGGGCTAAACAGTCTCTGAGTGCCTGCACTCTTTCTCCAGTCAGCCTGACTCTGGCCTGAGCTGAGTCTATAAACAGGCCTATAAAGGAGATGTTCTGAGAAGGCAGAAGAACACTCTTTTCCAGATTTATTTTGAAACCCAGATCCACCAGGTGTTCTGTGAGTAACCTTGTGTGATCTGCTGCCTCCTGGCGGGAAGATGCCGCAATAAGCCAGTCGTTGATGTACGTGGCTACTCGGATCCCCCGCCTCCTGAGCGGTCCCACAGCTACCTCTGTGCATTTCACAAATACTCTCAGGCTTAGTGAGAGACCAAAGGGGAGAACTAGATACTCGTAGCATGTCCCCTGAAAGGAAAATCTGAGATATTTCCTGTGAGGTGGGTATATTGGGATGTGAAAATATGCATCCTTGAGATCGATTGAAGTGAACCAATCGCCCGGACGCAGAAAACGCAGCAGGGACACGTGCGTTAACATCCTGAACTTGTATTTCCTGAGGTGCTTGTTTAGATCTCTGAGATCTAAAATCGCACGCATGCCGCGCCCCCCCCTTCTTGGCGACCAGGAAATATCTTGAATAAAACCCGCTCCGAGTGTGTTCGGGAGGAATTATACTTATTGCTCTTTTCTCTAGCAGGGAGGAAATCTCCTCTCTTAGGAAGAGAGCGGCTTCGCCTAGGGCTTGAGACTGGGTTATTCCCCTGAATTGTGGAGGTGTTACGGCAAACTGCAGCCTGTATCCCCTGTTTAATGTTCTCAAAACCCACTCTGAGTCTGTGCATTTTGACCAGCTCTCTGCTCTCAGTGTCAGCGGGCTGACAGGCTCGTCTGTCACAACCGGAGTAAGCGCTCCCTCTCGTGGCACTGGGGCGCAGTACCGCTCTGTTGGTACTGCGCATGCGCCCGCCGTGCCGTTCACCGCACGGTCGTTTATTGAGAGAGAGATCACTCCCTCCGTAAAATGTGTGACCAAACTGTTTTTCAACAATGGATTTATTTTGTTTTTCATTGTTTTTAACTGCACCCTCGGCACTCGGCCTGGATGCGACAGTTGGGACAATTTTAATGTTTTGCAACAATGAGAAGTGCTTGTGAGACATGTTTGGGACCCGCTGGGGGTTTCCACCTGCTGCACACTGTCTCTGCTTCTCTTCACAGGGCGCTGGGCCGGGTCGATCATCCCGTTGTCCATGCGCTGAACAGAACTGGGCTCTGTGGCGATGCTCGTGAACGGAGCTGCTGGGGCGAGCGCAGCCGGGGGGAACAGGGCTGTCTCGCTGGCCGCATCTGGAACTATCAGGCCTGCCGTTTCCTCCTCCTTACCCCGTGGGTAAAGGTGGGGGGTGGCCGGTCGGGCAGAGTCCCCTCTTGGGATGAAGATTTCTTCTGCCACGGACCCTTTGGAGCCTGTGCTCTTGGCGGAGCCTGAGGAGCTGCCTGGGATTTAGGCAGCTTGGGAATTTTGAAGGTGGGAGGAGGCCGTGCCACAGCCTGGGCAAAGGTTTGACGGTGAGCCGGGAGGGTGGCGGTGGGTGCCCTTCTCCGCAGACACAGCTTCAGGGCTTTGTCTTCCCTTTTTCTCTCCTCGCACCTCTTTTGCATGGACGTGACCGCTGCGCCAAAGAGGCCCTTGGGTGATATGGGGGTGTCGAGGAGATCTTCCTTCTCCTTGGCTGACAGTGTGGTGAAAATAAGCCAGCGGGCTCTCTCCTGTAGCACCATCAACCCCATGGCTCTGCCCTGTGACTGGATGGCCACCTTGTGGAGGTGAAGGCAGTGGTCAGTGATCACACACATTTCCTCCCACAACATGGGGTCAGGTGAAGCCGTCATCTCCTCCTCCAGCTCGGCTTGATACGCCATAAGAAGGGAGGTGGCGTTCAGGGCTCGCGCCGACAGTGCAGCTGCCTTGTACGCCTTGTCTGTCAGGCTGGACTGGAAACGATCCGCTCTGGATGGGAGTGCGGGCCCCAGTGATGACAGGGATGCTTTCGGGTGGAGGTGAGCCGCCACCACGGGCTCCACTGGAGGGATGTTGCGGAGACCGTGGCTCTCCATCCCCTCACAGTCAAGCATGGAACTGCCCGCCACAGGATGCTTCTCTCTGTATGGCTTGTCGCGCCAGGAGACAGCAAGTTCTTCCAGCAACTCTGGGAAGATAGGCAGGAGTTGTTTCCCTGTTCTCTTCACTTTTGGCAACTTTTTCCCGTCGTAGCGGGACCGCGTCACCTCAGCTTGGACTTCGGGCCACTGGATGTTGAGCTTGGTAGGCGCCGCTTGCACACGTCCTGCAAGTCCAAATCCACAGCGGGGGAAGACGAGCCGTCTCCCGCCACAGCTGTCATTGAGGGTTGGAGTTTTGCAACCCGGCCCGACAGTCCCAGTGAAGAATCATCGTCGTCATCCTCGTCGGTCATGAGGAGTTCCGACCCACCATCCGAGTCATCCTCCGCCCTCTCCACCAGAAAATTGAGCGGGCCGGCCGTGAGGCCGGGTCCGTCTAATTCCTGGGAAAACGGGCCGGTGAGGCTGAGCTGGCTGCCCCAGCTAGGACCAGCTTCGGGCTCTGGAGCCGTTGCCACAGCCATATCCATTAGCTCCGAAGCCTCAGATGTGGAAGTCAAGACCGGGTCGCTGCCGGACAGATTCGTCTGACGAGCCAGGCGGCGACAGAGCACTTTGAGGGAGAAGCGTTCACAGTGTGTGCATTCTTCCGTGGACTCAAAGGCGGCTTGGGCATGTTTCAGGCCGAGACACATCACACACATCGGGTGAGTATCTCCGCTCGAAATCTTATTCCCGCAAGGGTAGGCTCACACCTGCGTTTTCTCCTCTGCTTTAGTGGAAGCATTAGCGTTAGCCATAGTCACTAGCAGGGTTTGTCAGCTGCGAAGCCAGCGAGATTTGTTAGCTGTGAAGCTATGCTGTATGATATGCAACTGCTAGCCTGGTGTGGTTAGGAGAAGCGGGCACCGGATGAAATACAGCGGGAGTGTTGCGACTCCATTGTGCGTTAGCCGGGTGAGGCTAGCGCTAGTGTGATTAAGTATTGCTACTTGTGTGGTATTGCTACTGCAGGGTTGAGTGTTGCCACTCGGTTATGCTAGCTGTCGAAGTATTGCTACTTTCCACAGATAGCGATAGCTCTCGGATAACTGCCTCGTGAACAAAGCGCCCGGCGACCGAGTTTTCGCTCGTGTCTGCGGACAGTTAAGCTAGGTCACGGAGAAACAGTCAGCTCGAGAGAGGTTGGAACTTCTGCTCGTAGCGAGAAGAGGTTTTTGAATGACGTGCAGCGCGGTGTCAGGCCCCTTTATAGGGGGAGGGTCTCCACCCATCCTGACACTGACGTGCTTAGTTCCAGCCAATCCTGGCTGGCGTAATGTAAAAGGAGCTTCTGACGAGGTCACGCCGAGGGCGTTCTCAATGTGAGACACGAAACGAATGCTATGAAAGAGAACATGGTTGTTATACTGCAACTGAAGAAAAAGTAATTTACCGAAGTGTTTGCTTTATTTCATTAGAAATGGGTGGTGGCTTGATTCATATTGCTTTTCTTACTTTTCAGTGTATGTACACAGACACTCAGTCCTTGTAATACCTTGAAATGATATTTAGGAGCCATAACTTCAAAAGAGTGATGCATCTTCTGTCAGTTTCAAAAGCTGCATTCTACTTATACCATATCATTCATTTGAGCTGAACATCTTTATAGTTTTGAACAGGACCTCCGGTATTTGACTCAAGTAGCTTGGGGAAAAAAAAAGGTGTGCCAAAGTCAGTAGGCTACACCTGTTATTTCAGTGTCCCAGGGGCATTAATCAACATTGCATCTTCTGTTGCTATGTAAATAAGTATTGAATTGGATC
This sequence comes from Epinephelus fuscoguttatus, assembly GCF_011397635.1. NCBI lineage: Eukaryota > Metazoa > Chordata > Actinopteri > Perciformes > Serranidae > Epinephelus > Epinephelus fuscoguttatus. The sequence goes on from NC_064752.1 coordinate 44,083,428, forward strand.
CAACATTGGCAGATATGCAACATTTAAGCATTCAAATTAGGACTGGTACTAAAAAAAAATCCTGAATATATAAATATGTTTATCACTGTCATCATCATCATCATCATCATCAATGTGACCATCACCAATGTGCTAGAACACTTAATTTGGCAAAAATAAAACAAAACAAACAAACACACACACATACACACACACACACAAGCAAACAAACAAAATAACGAACCAAAAAAAAAAAAAAAAAAAATCTGTATGTGAATGAAGAGTCTTAGGGTTTGAGGGGTATAAAACCCACATTGCAAGTGATGGTTTGCCTCCTGCCTTAAAAACCAATCTGCCTCTGTTTCAATCAGTAATGTGTGTTCTTCCTCTGCACCCATCTCCTGTGGAGTACCACAAGGCTCCATATTAGGTCATTTTTTATTTTCCTTATATATGCTTCCTTATGCGTCTATTTTGAGAAAATATAATATCTCCACTATTATGCTGACGACACCCTGCTGTACCTCCCACCCAAACCTTGTGAACCATGCAGTGTTAACTCCATTTGAAATTGCACTGAGGACGTACAATTGTGGATGGCAAAAAACTTCCTCCAACTGAATCAGAATAAAACAGAGCACATAATCTTTGGCCCAGCAGTTAGATCTCTGGTTTAATATTTAATAAATCACTAGCTTCGACCTTCTTTGATCACTTGCAAAATTAAAACCATACTGCCCCTAAAGATTCCGAGACTTTTGCCCACATATTTATTTCCTCTTGCCTGGATTACTGCCAAGGAATCAGTCAGTTACCAGTGAAGAAAAGAATTGATATTAAAATTCTTCTTCTTATTATTATTTTTTAAAGCACTCAATGGACTGGCACCGGGGTATGTTTCTGAAAAGCTAATGTGCTATTCCACCTCCTGACCCCTAAGATCTGGTGACCCGTCACTGTTTTCCGTTCCACGCACCCAGTTAAAAACCAAGGGTGATTGAGATTTTGACATTGTTGGCCCTAAAGTATGGAATAGACTAGGGCTGTGCAATTGCCTCTAAATTTCATATTGTGGATTGTCATTACTCTAGATTACCAATACACAATTAACTCGCCAAAGGGGGGGAGTTATGTCCTTGGCACGTGGGGGGTTACAGCCTTGGCACGTGTCTTACGTTGATCACTACCATGTTATTTTAATATTTTGCATCACATGCAAAAGTGACCGACACCACAGAGCTGACAAGCCGGAGACGTGTTGCTCCTCCTCACTTCAAGTCACTGTCATTAACTTTTAACCTGCAAAGGTGGCAGTGCCGCAACATTGTAGGAATTTATGAAAACCCTTGTGAACATTTCAATAGTTACACATTAAAACAATATTTATTTGCAATTACTCTATTGAACGATCCCTAAGCATGAGCAAATGGGCTGTGTCACTTCGGATCAAAGAGATGCGCCCTGTCACTGTCAGCGCTTCTCTGACAGTCATGTATTTCCCAAAAAAACATTTCTTAATGCACGGTAGAACGCCGTTTTGTTTGTTTGTTTTTTTTTCAAAATCGCCTTGATATCCAGCAAATCGCCTGGCAACCCTCCAATCACCAACATATGATTTGATCGCTCATCATCCCAGGCCTAGAATAGACTCCTACTAACAATTAGATCTTCGCCCTCCATTGTTAGTTTTAAAATCTGTCCAAAGACCCCTCTCTTCTCTTTAGCCTATAGATGTCATTATGACAACATGCCTGTCCACATTGTTTTTTCCCCTGCCTTTTAGTGCGCATGCATCCGCGCATGCAGCCTGTTGCAGTTGCTCCTGCTTGTTTTCTCAATTTTCTTACTTTTTTTGCTTTATTAAGTTTGGTATTTGTGCTTGCTTTTTTGTGATTGTCATTTTGAAACTGCGCCCTCTCAAAACATGCTGACTGAGAGAGTTGTGCTTGTTTTCCTCACTCTGGAATTACTTATTTCATTCGGACCGGGCACCATTACACAACAACTTCATGGCCGCATTGTTTACTGCAGAGATCAGCTGATCGCACTGAGGGCAGCCGGTTTGGCGGCCGGAACATCGGAGATACCAGCTGAACTGTGGAGGAAAACACACAGAGGATGCAGGGGAGGAAGTAAACAGCAGCGGAAAAAAGCAGGGTTGAGACAACGGAGGCTTATGGAGAAGAGAAGATATAAGCTGTGTCTACCCTCTCTCATCATGGGCAACGTGAGGTCACTGGCAAATAAAATGGACGAGCTGACAGCGGTCGCCAGGAGTCAGAAGGAGTACCGGGAATGTAGTCTGATGTGCTTCACTGAGACATTCCCGACAACAACGTCTCCATCAGCGGTTTTCAGACTGTTTGGGCCGACAGGGACTGCACCGAGAGCGGTAAGCGCAAAGGAGGGGGGCTTGCCGTTCTAGTAAATAACCGCTGGTGCAGTCCTGACCATATTTCTATTACGTAACTGTTGCCCGGACATTGAACTGTTTGCTGTTGGACTCAGGCCGTATTATTTGCCCAGGGAGTTTTCGCATGCCATTATTGTAACTGTTTACATCCCCCCCTCTGCCAACCTGACGTCGGCATGTGACGTCATTCACTCCACCATAGCCCGCCTGCAGAATAAACACCCGAGTGCCTTCATAGCTATCTCGGGTGACTTCAATCATGTCACCATGGCAACAGCATTGCCCACATTTACACAGTATGTGAGCTGCCCTACCAGAGAGGAGAGGACACTGGACTTGCTGTATGCAAACGCCAAAGATGCATACAGCTGCTCCCCCCTCTGGGTAGATCAGACCACAACCTGGTGCACCTCAACCACTGCTATGTACCACTAGTCAAGAGCCAGCCTGCGACCACGAGGACAGTGAGGAGATGGTCGGAGGAGACTTATGAAACACTGCAGGGCTGTTTTGGTGCGACAGACTGGCAGGCACTCTATGATCCACATGGGGAGGACATCGACGGGCTCACAGAATGCATCACGGACTACATCAGCTTCTGTGTGGACTCCACTGTCCCAGCCAGGATGGTCCATTGTTACCCAAATAACAAACCGTGGGTAACAAAGGACATCAAAGTCATCCTCAACTCAAAGAAGAGGGCGTTCAGAACTGGTAACAGGGAGGAGGTGAGAACAATACAGGGGGAGCTGAAGATGAAGATCAGGGAGGCTAAGGAGAGGTACAGGAGGAAGCTGGAGAGGAAACTCCAGCAGAACAACATGAGAGAGGTCTGGAGTGGAATGAGGACCATCACTGGCTTCAGGACCAACATCCACAGAGGAGTTGAAGGCAGCGTGGACAGGGCCAATGAACTGAATCTGTTTTTTAACAGATTTGACACTACTGGCCCTGCCCATCCCCCCCCCCGACTCTTCTGCTGTCTGTCTTGGTCAACCATCTCCCACTCCGCCCTCTCACACCTCAACACCCTCCTGCTTGACCCCCCTCCTCCTCCTCCTCACACCTCCTCCCCCTGTGGCCAGACTGACTGCACTCTCCATCATGAGGACTACACCCCTCCCCCATGTGTTGTCACCTCCACAGTGTGCTTCACTGCTGACCATGTGAGAAGACAGCTGATGAGACTCCACTCAAATAAGGCTGCAGGCCCTGATGGTGTCAGCCCCAGGGTGCTCAAAGCCTGTGCCCCCCAGCTATGTGGAGTACTTCAGCATGTCTTCAACATGAGCCTGAGTCTCCAGAGGGTCCCCTTGCTGTGGAAGACATCCTGCCTCGTTCCTGTGCCAAAGACGTCGCGTCCCAGTGGCTCCAAGGACTACAGACCCGTGGCATTGACCTCCCACATCATGAAGACCCTGGAGAGGCTCATCTTGGAGCAGTTACGGCCCATGGTCAGGCCACTTTTGGGCCCCCTCCAGTTCGCCTATCAGCCCCGACTTGGAGTTGAGGACGCCATCATCTACCTGCTCAACCGTGTCTACGCCCATTTGGATAAGCCGGCAAGCACTGTGAGAGTCATGTTTTTTGACTTCTCTAGTGTGTTCAACACCATACGTCCAGCTTTACTGGGTGACAAGCTGACAGCAATGCAGGTGGATGCCCCCCTGGTGTCCTGGATTGTATGTGCGCTTGCAACGCTGTGTGTCAGACAGAATGGGCAGCAATACCGGGGCCCCGCGGGGGACTGTCCTCTCTCCCTTCGTCTTCACCCTCTACACCACGGACTTCAGCTATTGCACTGAGACCTGCCATCTTCAGAAGTTTTCTGATGACTCTGCTATAGTTGGATGTATCAGCAAGGGTGATGAGGATGAGTACAGGGCTGTTGTGGATAACTTTGTCACATGGTGTGAGCAGAACCATCTGCAGCTCAACGTGGCAAAGACAAAGGAACTGGCTGTGGATCTGAGGAGGACCAAGACACTGGTGATCCCTGTTTCCATCCAGGGGGTCAGTGTGGACATTGTAGAGGAATATAAGTACCTGGGGGTACACATTGACAATAAACTGGACTGGGCTAAGAACACTAACGCTCTCTACAGGAAGGGCCAGAGCTGTCTCTATTTTCTGAGGCGACTGAGGTCCTTCAACATCTGCCGAACTATGCTCAGAATTTTCTATTTTCTGTGGTGGCCAGTGCTATCCTCTATGCTGTTGTATGCTGGGGCAGCAGGCTGAGGGTGGTGGACACCAACAGACTCAACAAACTCATCCGCAAGGCCAGTGACGTTGTGGGAACGGAGTGTGACTCTCTGATGGTGGTGTCCGAGAGGGGGATGCTGTCTAAGCTACGAACTATCTTGGACAATGTCTCACACCCACTCCACCATGTGCTGGTCAGGCACAAGAGTACTTTCAGTGGGAGACTCATACCACCTAAATGTACCACTGAGCGCCACAGGAAATCATTCCTGCCTGTGGCCATCAAACTGTACAACTCCTCCCTCTGAGTGGCCCTGAGACTTTTTCACACACACTGCAATAATCTAATTTAACTTGTGCAATAACCCCATTCACCCAGACTGTATATATTCTTTTTGTGTAAATGATCTTGTTCAGTTTACAATATATATGTGTGTATATATATATTTATTTACGTTTATGTTTGTTAATAATTCCTGTTTATTTAACTATATATTTGTAAATACTATTGTTTAAATTTCTTATATTTTCTCGTATCTTTCCTTTCTTGCAAGGAGCACCTGTAACATAAATATTTTCCCCTCAGGGATCAATAAAGTATTTCTGATTCTGATTCTGATTTTATTTTGTTGTGTGTGCAATGCTTACTTTATCAAGATATTGAATGCTTTTATTATTTTACCTATATTATCTTATTTATTAGCATTTTTATTTGATCTGGCCTCTGTTATATCTCATCTCTTTGCGAAGCACTTTGGCCAGCGTTCAATGTTTTCATATGTGCTCTATGAATAATCTGACTTAACATTGATGGCATCGTCATTCTGTAATAATATATTAAAAGTGCAAATGAAGGAAAAAAGGGACACAATTGATTTGCTGCTCCTATTGTTTCCCTTTTTTTAATTTTCATTTTCAATAATGTGTTTCATTTGTGGAGCAACTGCCTCCACCATGCTTTAGGTGATGGAAACAGAAAGTGTAACGTTGACATGGAGAGAGTGAGTTAGGTCCGGACTTTAACTTGAGCCCCGATGTATTAAGCCTGCATCTGTTGAACATTTGGGAAATTTGTGCCCTAAAAGTCATGCTGCATTAGCTACTAGCACTTCTTGTTTGTATTGTAATCAAAAATTTAAAGAAAAAAATCACAGGATTATTATGGATACTGAAGTAAACATCTAAACAGGAAAATAATCAGCCAATATCTGAAATTACAATGAGCTTCTTTTGTTTATTATTGTGGATTAAGGTAGTTTGTCTATTCAACTGCTATGTATACAATAGATGTATTCAGATTTATGATTTAAAGAAGAAGGCTTGCAAGTTTTCACACAAAAAGCATCTATCAGGTAATATATCTCCCAGTAATAAATCATGATCAGCATGGGCGTCTGATTATGTTTTAAATTGGAGGAACTTGGAAAGATACATAATTGGCAGGGAGTCTGGAGGTGCTCTTTGGATGACCTCTTTGGAGTAATTGTAATTTAAAACTAATTTCCTGCATTTCTACACCACCTGCAATAGTGTTATGAAAACCAAGAATACATCAATTACAGTATATTGCAGGATTGGGACGGGAAATGGTTATTAGAAGAATGGCTATATCATATTAGAGATTATATTTGTAAAAACAGTATGTAGTCTTAAATGGAAGTAGGTTGCAGTCTACTCTGCAATTTTCATGGTCAAACAAGAACAAATAGATTTACAACACATCACAGTACGATTTGGATAATTAAATCTAGCTGAACAGTGTCAAACCAGAAGGTTGTTGTTCTCAGTAATCACAAGGCCATCTTCAAAGCCTAACAATGGCAACAAAGTACATTTTGGATGCATGAAATGGCCTAACAACAATTTTCCAATTCCAATACCACCTGTTTATTTTACACAAAGGTTGTAGTGGTAGCTAATCTCAATAGCACCAATGGCTGGTGTAGCTGTTATGTTATACAGTGATGAATAACTTGAAGAACTTCTAAATTAGAATGTTTTCTTACATTATCTCAAATCAAGAATTATTTTTAATGCACAACTCAGAGGGTGACTTTGCTCCTCAAGACTTAAAAGTGTGATTTTAGTCAAGGACTAGACCCAACTGTAAAACCACCCTGCTTCTCTCAGTCATCCTGTATGAGAAAATAGAGAATAATCATAATAATCAGAGTTGGACTTTACCATTAGGCCCCCAACTAAAAGGGCCCTAACAGTTATAGATCTATTATGATGTTTAGATATGTAAAATGCTAAATTATGTTAGTGTTCTAACTCACTGTACCCCGAAATAACATACAAAAGCCCTAAAAGCACTTCTATTCACCTGACAGATAAATGTTACTGGTTACATTGCAGATTTAGATTTTTACTCACAAAGTTTAACCTCTAAAATATGATGCATTATTAATCATGACACATGCATTAAATAAGAATTAAAAGCTCTGCCTTGAACAAACTTTAAGTACATTTAAATACATTGTGCTGATAAAACCTCTCCTGAATGCAGGACTTTGACTTAAACTTTTGCTCTATGCTATTACAACAAAGTAGGGGTAAAAACAAAGCAATGGTGCATTTTCCTGGGGTCCCAGGCCCCCAAATTACTAAATCCTGCATTGATAATAATGGAAGCACAGTGTAGAGCAGCTAGATGAAAGGAAAGACACGGAGCGATGCGTCTTCATAAAGAATTCCACCCAAAGTGTGACTAAAACTGAAACTAAAACATAGTCTGTAGAAGTTTAAATAAGTCACTTTCCACTGCTGTACATTTAACTGTTTCTTAAATTAGACACTTTGGTGCTGTTAAGAAAAACTCTGCTCTGGGGGGACTGCTTACATGAGATTTGCTTGTGTTTACAACAAATCCGAGATAAAGGCTATTGTCCACCTGAACTTCCTCCACAGACCTCTGGAGTGGATGCCATCGACGGAACTGTTCTAGTTCGGTATTGCCAATTCCCAGTCTGAGCAGCAAAGGCTTTCCTCATCCGTTGGCATTGCTTTGCATTTCAAACAACTACACCGCTAGGTTTCCAGTGCTTGACTCCGGTATTCTGCGGCTGGCTGAGGGTCAGGCTCGTGAGTTGCGGCAGCTGCTTCATCCAGTAGCCTGAGTTCCACGTCTGTATACTCGGGCTCGAACAAATACAGCTCAGCAAAGAAATGCTGTTCCTCCTCAATTTCAAAGTCTTCAGACATATTGGACTGTCCTTTGCTAAAAGACCGTAGTGCAAATGACCTTTTACTGTGGTTACTGTTGTTTCTCCCTGTGGTGCACGTGTCACGTGATGCAAACAGGGATGCACAGGCCTCACGGTCTTGCGCAAGCGCGCACATGGGAACGCGGTGCCCAGAGAGGCAGTTAGAGCTACAAGCTACAATGAGGCTAAAAACAGAGTTCAAATGATGTTTTTCCAAACAACTTTTTATGTCTGGGCTTCAGGACACTTCACTACGGATGACCAGTATGGAGATACTTTGTGGTTTCAATTATGTGTTTTTGGACGTTTGAATCTGGGGCACCATAAGCCTCCATTAGGTGGAGTTTTACTCACTTTCAAACTCTGTTAGTAGGCCCTAAGTGAATGCTGAACAAGCCAACATTGAACAATGCCATAATCAGTTTCTGGTGTTTCCATGCAATCGAAACCTATTTAATATTAGCTAGCTACCAGTTGATGATAGCTAACTTACAGTACTGTTAAATGCAACTTAGTTAGGCTTGTTTCAATCCCAAATTGCAAGTGACCTAACGTTATCTTAGTCATAAAACAACCAGAACATGACGCTTGCTAGAGCTTAGATTGTCTGCCCGAGCCCGGGTCGGGCCGGGACCCCCCACCCCTCTGACAGGCCCAGGCCGGGCCGATCAGATATGAGAGAAAGAGAGAGAGAGAGAGAGAGAGAGAGAGAGTCAGATATGAGAAAGAGAGAAATGGCTACAGGTTGGGGGTTGCAATTGACACATACAGAAAGGGGGGGGGGGGGGGGGGGGTAGAGATAAGTGCGAGGGACAGCAGCTTTCCATGCCTCCAAAAAATATGCCCTGTGCATTCAGTGACCTGTTGAAGTGAAAAAACAAGTACTGACGGGAACAGATGAGTGGAGTCGATGTTTAACCGGCACGGAGAACGCAAGAGAAATGCGCTGCCTGTGTGGACAGTCAACCACCTGCGAGTACACTCGCAGGACTTCCTCGGCACTAACGCGCTCGGTGTGTCCTTAACGTTAATTATAACAGCCAACTTATTGAAAAATGTTGGGTTTAAATCAGGCTTGGGCCCATAATTACAGTTAATTGGATGGGCCGGGCCAGTCCTGGACATAACGTGCACGGGCTCGGGCCAGGTCGGGCTGAATTTTTTGGGCCTGATCTAAGCTCTAATGCTTGCGGCTTTGAACAAACAGAACATCTTATTTTTACACTATCCTTCCTACTCTGAGGTTGTGAGGCTTTTCATTCTTCAGCATAGACATGAAACAATTAGCCCTGATGCTGACTCTGCCTGCAGGATCTTTGTTTGAAACTGTTGGGAATGGAGAGATAACGTTAATATTAATTTGTGTTATGAATGCAGTTCAAATAAACACAAGAAGTTTGTGCTCTAGAGAAAAGATCAACACTCAGTGAAAAACCTAAGCCCTATGATATGCTAATATGGCAAGGCTTAACTATACAAACCAATGAGCAGTGATAACTAGCATGTCTTTGGGGTCATCGGGTGGGAACCTCCTTTCACCAGTGTTTCGTCTAGTTGGTCCCACGACACCTCCAGGAGGCTAGACAGTGATCTCTAGCGTCCCAGAGACACTCCCCTAATGCCAGGTCTCACTGCTCCCCTCCCCGCACCAACCCAATAACCTCCTTTACCTTACTTACACATGGCTTTCTCAGCCCAAACAGCACTGCCACCTTCAACCAAACCCAGGCTCCATACATGCAAGCTCTAGGTAGAAGCAGGGCTGATACTACCTTTCCTAGCACATTCACCATACTCTATTTCACACGCTACATAGCATAACTACAATATAAGCTAAAGTTAAAGGAGCTAAATAAACTTACAGGATCAGCAAGCACACTCACCTTACCGCATGGCCTCAAACAAAATGGATTCAAATAGGCCACTCCCACACTTAAATACTTCCTCTTCCTGGATTTCCTCCTGAGAGGAAGTGGATCTCTCCACCTGATCTCAAGGAGTTATGTGCCCTATTTAGTAGTTCCCCCTGCTGGCCCCCAGCTGACATTATTTCTTCTCTTATAGATAAACTGGCTACATTTAATTGCTTCATCTGACATTTCCCTCACTGTCTTCCTCAAACTCTGTCCCCACACTCCGAGTTCCCCCAGGAGCGAGACAGCTGATCTTGCTATGAATCCTCTACACCCCACTTCCACTGGATAAATCCTAGTCTTCCATCCTCGCTGCTCAGCTTCTGCTCCTAAGTCTGCATATCTAAGCTTTTTTCTTTCATAGGCTTCTTCCACTGAGTCTTCCCAAGGAACTGTCAGCTCAATGAAATAAACTATCCGTTGACTCACTGACCACAACACTAAGTCAGGCCTCTGCCTGGTACAAACTATTTCCTGGGGAACAACAAGCTTTCCCCCTAAATCTACTTGCATTTCCCAATCACAAGCACCTTCTAGGCGGCCACACCCTTGCCTCCTCACTAACTTATCTCTTCTGTGTTTCTCTCCCTCACGGACAAACTGAATTACTAAACTCCTATCCTTAACACCTTCTGAATTCACCTGTCTTCGTTTCCCTTCGATGCCTGCAGCTAAACATTTCAACACCTGATTATGTCGCCATGTATATCGGCCTTGTGACAAGCTAACTTTACAGCCTGACAAAATATGCTTTAAGGTTATGGTACGTGAACACAGTGGGCATGATGGGTCCCCATTTACCCACAGTTTTAGGTTCTGGGAGGTTGGTAACACATTGTATGTAGCCCCTACCAGGAATCTAATACGACTCTCCTCCATATTCCACAGGTCCCTCCAACTAAGCTTCCTCTTCTCTACACTTTCCCAATTCAACCACTGTCCCTGCTTAGCCTGGGCCACTACCTTTGCACCCCTTAATATCTCCTCCTGTCTACATATCTGTTCCACAACCAGCTTTCTTTTATCTTTGAGACCTGCTTTATTCCATACCGGTTTGCCTGAGCCAAGCCCCGGGCCTCTCCGGCCAAACTGAACATTACCTACAATCTCTGCATGTCTAAGAGGTGCCTCTGCCTCCTGAACTGCCGATCTTGGGTTCCACTTCCTCCCCTTGGTTGGATTTGGAACCACACTTCTAACTACCATGTCCTTACTCCCAGATAACAAGAGCTCTGTCCTGACCTTGGTAGATTTAAATTCCTCTGTTAAACTAGATACTGGCAGCTGAAGTATCCCTTTTCCATACAATGCAACACTACTTAGGCACCTAGGAGCACCCAACCACTTCCTAATATAGGAGCTAACGTAAACCATACATCGTCACAACATAATTTACAAATAGCCTGTTAAGTTGTCAAATTTAACGAAGATTACGTTGTTACCTAGGCTAGCATTTGTCAGTTCAGCCAGCTAGCTAGCCTAGCCCTAGCACATTAGCAACTTACCTTCATAGTTGTCGATAAAACTGGAACAAAAAAACTTCCATCCCTTCTTCAGTTTGCTCTTCGGAGCCGAGCTAAAAGTGTGTGCAGCGTCATGCACATCACTCACTGTGAAATCAGGCAAGTCCTGGAGACAACGGGTATAAAACTTTGCCATCTTCGACCATCAAGGTCGAGAAAAGCCTTTTATGTACGTCCTGGCCGCCGTAGTATCAACTCCAGTTGCTTCAAATTTTTAATAAGATGATTTTGATAAGAAACTCACCCATGAAATCCAAGTTGTTGTTGCCTTGTTGTTTTTCCTCTTCTTCCCTTAGGAGCAGTTGGCAACTGTTGGCAACTAGTGTAGGTACAGCCACCGAGCGGGCTGGGGTGGGAAATACACTTAAGTGTCGGCAGTGCCGCGCCGCTGCCAATGTCTGTTGGGGGCCGGCACTTGACGGCAGCAGCACCACGCCAGCGGCAGGGTGTGTTGCACTTAAGCCTCCATTAGGTGGAGTTTTCTTGCTACCTCCTCTCCCCTTGGATCTCCGCAAGTGAGTCCTCCGGTTGTGAGGACTCTAAAACTTCACCTGATCCTCCATTGGCATGAGGGTGAGTAGATAATGGGTGAATTTTCATGTTTGGGTGCACTATCCCTTTAAAGCCACCACCACATAAAGGCTGTAATGCCACGTATCTTCAAGATGAGGGAACTGGGGGTGCAAAATTCTAGCTCATTTCAGGGATTTATGGCTCATTCTTGGACAACTCCATATGCTGCCTAAATACAATCACCTGAACAACTGGTTGATTTTTTTTCTTTAAGTGGGGTAGCGAAACCATAACTTTGCTCCCCCTAACTGAGTAATGGGGATGCATTTATTCTGCTCTGTCGCATAAGATGATCAGTACAAAATAGTAGCATCACTGACAATCTGCAGAGCACAAACTTTAATTTGCAAAATTTACAAAACTGCTGTTACTCCATTTTGACAATCATCCAGATTTCTGTCCTTTTGTTTGTCTGTGACACAGTGTGTACATAACAGAAAGAAAGACTTGATACAAAAAAACAAGAAAACAAATTTGATTGACAGGTCTGATGCCATTAAGGTGTAATGCATGGTACTGGTGTCATAGTAACCTGTGATTCATGGACTTCAGGAATTGATAACATAATTTTTGAAAATGGACTCCCACCGTTTCAAATCAGCAAATCTCCTTCAGTCAGTTCACCTTCATTTTTCTTTCTGGACAGCCTCTTGGCAGCTCCTCCAGCTGTTACCGATCCTCTGGCCAGAGTGGAATCTTTGCTCTCATGCCAAAGTCCACATTGCCTCTAAATGGAATGGATGGTACAGCACTGATGGCTATGATAGATACTTGTTTGGCTTCATTAATCAAATATATGTTCAGCAGAAGTAAACATATAAACCCTCCTTGACCTTGGAGTCAATTTTCATTTGGATGTCACAGTGCACAGCTTGTAACCTGCTGATGTATTCTGCAGTGTATGTTCTCACATATTGAATCCTGTACAGTTCTTTCGAGCCTAGTCTGGTGAAATGAATTGAAAAGGGCAAAATGTCTTTAAATCAAAGAGAACATGCAGCATGCACAGAGATAGGGGGAGATAAATACATTTTTTCATCCACAGAGGATTATGTGGAGGAGACATGGCTGGAAACAGGAAGTGGTATAACACTGAAGAAGACTGGTAGGTCAGAGGGGCAAAGTGTAATTGATAAGATAACCTTTAAAGCCCCTCTCCAGCCAGTGCTACTTCCTGTTTAATGGTTAATGGTCTTTCTCAAACAGATAATGGGGGTGTGGTCAGTAGTCAGACATAATCCATTACCATTACAACCAGACTGTAGCCACAGTAGCTTGGATGACAGCAATCTACTGTTTATCAGACCATAAATAAGTATTAGGACAACACACTGACCCTCTCTCACTCTTCTTTCCTCATTTAAGTGGCATAGCACCATTTAGCTGCAGCTGCAACAAGGAGCTGCACTACCGCATGTTGGCCACAGTGCGCAACTGGAAGGATAGACATTTTGCTGAGCTCTGCCATTTAAAATGCAGTAATGGGATGTTTCGGAGGTGCACCATCCACCAGCACTGGCCCCTCTCGCCTCAGCTCCCAGCATAAACACATCTATTTATTAATTTTTTGATTTGTCAAATGGAACTTTTCTCCTATTGCTGCATGGAGATATTCATGTCTGGGCTGAAAGTTGTGTGCTTCCCAGCATCTGGACCTGGTAAAGGCCGGTGCTGGTGGACGATGCAAACCTTCAAATATCCTGAAACTGCATTTGAAATTGTGGTCCTCAGTAACACATCTTTCTTTCCTGCAGTTCACTGTTGCCAGGAAATGAGCGAGTGAGAGAGATAGTCAGTGCGTTGGACTTTTTCTGCAGGTAGAATTTCACGTAATCCACTGCACTGATTGCTGTTCACCACACATATAAATGTGATTATGAAAGTAAACAACAAACTAATCTATGTGGGGAAACTGAAACAATAACATGAAGACCCTCAGTTAAGTAATGGAATTAGTTAGGCTAACTACCTAATGCAGCAGCTGACTACATTAGCTATCTAACTGGAGAGATGAATTGACAGACAGATAAATAGACACACCTACACAGAGGGATATAACTAAGGCTATAATACTACAATCATGGTAAAGTACAAGACACACAATAACGTTCATGACATTTATGACACGCAGCAGTGAGCAGTAACTGCTGGCTGGCAGAGTAGCTTTTTCGGTCAGGAAGGCTGAAATGTACATTAGTGATGACTGTTTTGCTTGTGTTCATATGATTGTGGCATTCAACAAAGATTTTTATTCACCTATTCATTAGATAGAAAGAGCTCAGGGAGCTGGTGGAATGCAACAAACTCACCGCCCACACACAGTGGGTAAAGAAACGACGCTGATAATATGTGCTGCAATGTCAGTAGTAACGTAGTTTTCATTTATTAGGGGAAGAGTGTGTCCTCACGCATGCTTTTAGGCCACCCAGCCAGACAGTGACTCCTGCTTTGCACAAAAACAAAAAAAGCCCAAATCCTGTTATTTTTTATACATTTAAAATGTAAAAAATTTTTAGGCCTTTTTTACGGCATTTCTATTTTTTTGCTATATCAAAACGCTACAAAGTGACACCACTGTATCGTATTGAACCAAACTGTGAATTTTGCGAACAGTTACACCCCTAGAAGAAATCCACCATTACAAAATTGTGTGTGTGTGTGTGTGTGTGTGTGTGTGTGGAACATAACTGGGTTCTGAATGGGTTAATATAATTTGAATGAATTGATTTGATGACCAAAATGTGCTGTTTTAAATGCTGTTTTGACCAAACCTTAAGAAGAATAAAAAAAGCACTACTGCTTTTCAGTCACACCCTCTCGCTTGTTACTTACAGTACGCATTAATGTACCTTAATTTCTTATGTTTGGTGGTAGCACTTTTGTGGTCTTATGTGCACCAGGAAAATATTGTTCAAGTAAAATGCCTGTGTATATTTTCATTCATCCAGGTCATAGTTATCTCAAGGCAATTGAATCGAACGCAACTGGACTTAGTTTTGTCTTAGAAGACGTTTCACCTCTTACCCAAGAGGCATCATCAGTTCATGCTTGTCTGAGTAGGCTGGAACTAGTCTGACAAACTTTTGTGGAAACAACCCAGGTATTTAACCTCTGAGGAGGTCTTCACAAGGCCAATTATGTCACTGGTTCATTAGTGCTCCAATGGTGTGTCAACGACGGTCGTTGAAACTCCTGCTGCAACGGTGGTCATTGGAGTCGTTAGAGTCACATGAGGCCATTTGTGAAGTAAAAGTTCAAGTAAAAGTTTAGCCAGACTTCTGCGAACCTTAGCTCCAGCATTTGTTTCTGCAATTCATGACCTTTTTGGCCTTACAACCTCAGACAGCCAAAGGAACTGCATGTGTCTCTGTTGCTGTGTGAAAGAATAAGACTGTGCCACATAAACATGTCACTGAGTTTTGGGATACATTCTTCTACTCGCGCTACCCACTAAACATGGACAATAAGCCGACAAAGGGCTGGAGGTATAGACAAAATACTTTGTGTTTATGAAAAGAAACCTGCTTAAGCAGGATTTTTACTTCTGCATCAAATCAACACTGTACCTACAGTAAGTAGGCTCTAGGTTGACGCAGACCTCCTGGCTATTTTTGATCCATTTGCAAATCTTGACATGGATATAGCAATAAAACTCTTTACTCTCAAAGACAAATTAGAGAGTTTGCCTTGTACAGTATACAGTGTTGGCCTCACAATATACCACACAAAGAATCCAGGGCAGCATCCAGATTAACTGTATGGTTTGCGTGATAGGAATGTTGAATGTTTGTGGGATAGCCTTCACAAGACCAGCTGCTCTGCGTGTATTTTAAAGCTTTACATCACAATGTGCCATCAAGTACATCTGAGACACTTGTGTTTATTTTTAAAAAAAAATCATGAGCCTACGTTAGTATGTAAACATGAGACAGAAATCTACACCTGATTGCTATGTATCATTGGTAATTAATTAATTCAATTGTTATGATAATATATTAGTGGTCTAAAGCTCTTTAAATGAAATACAGTGGTCATGAGAGAGTAAACCTTCTTTGGCCTTTCAGCAACATGGAACAAAAGTTTGTACGACAGCAAAGGTATTTGGGTTCACTCAGGACTACACTGGTGAAACTCTCACATTTCCCTCTCTAGTGCACAAGCACATGGTGGCAGGGGAGAAGGTAATGAAAAACATGCAGCGAGGCCCGTGTGGGCAGAGTTCAGAAGAGCAGATGTTGATGGTATCGCCAGGTTTCCGTCCATCTGTCATGCATGCGTGGTCTCTATTTAAAGGTGAATGAATGAGGGGGCTTCCAAGTCCTGCTTTTCATCCCTTGTGTCACTTGCAGCCATCCTTATGACTCAAATCACAGCTCCTTTCACTGGCCTGTCTGCTGGGGCTGTGAGCACAGGCTGGATTGAGTTGAACAGCTTGGAAATATGCAACCTTCTGCACTGAACCCTGAGCCACAGAGGCGCTGGAGTGATAAATGATCCAGGTTCAAATCATATTCCTCCCCTTTTCCTCCGTCGCCTCGGCCATATAACAGTCTGCAGCTGGAATTACCTCTCCTTGAATGCACACATTCAGCAGGAGGCTCCCAGGGTGAGTTCCTGATAATGACATTTCACTGTAAATATGTATGCTTTGGCTCCTAACCTTGGGCAAACCTGCTAGAGACACTCGGGTCTCTCTCTTTCTGCTCTCCTCAGAGGCTTGAGATCAGCAGATGATACTATGTACAGATGAGTGGCTGATCCTCAGCAGGAATGGGCAAAGCTCCTCTTCCTCCTTGTGTAGGAATTGCTTCAAAACGAGGTCTGAATTCTGGAGGAGCTTCTGTATGATTTTACTTCTATTGCAAAAAGTAGGATTAAACTGAAACATTTAGACCAATTCTCTAGGATTTAGGTGATTTTTAGAGCTATTCTGTCAGGAGTTCTTAGCAGGTGGTAAATGATGGACAACTGCATCTTCTACTAATCATGGTCATAAAGAATTTTACATTGAATGTAAAAGGGAGCATAAAGATAATGACTGGAATAACATTTTAAATTAAACCACTAATAAAAACATATCTCACTATTATTTATGACACTATTAAAGTTTCAGTGGGTAACTTTTAAGTTAATAATTGTTATGTTTGCTTAAAATGTCACAATATCCTGACAGTAATACATGAGATGTGGCTCCTCCTAGTGCTCCCTGCACTTGCAAGAATCTAATGCTGAGTCTCTAATGCTGGGGTCAGACAACACAATATCAGCCTTATTTTAGCCCAACCTGGCCTAACGTGTCAGCTCAGATCTTGCACGACAATGAGTATTGTGCCTGATAAGCAATCGCTTTATCCCATGTAGTGTGGAAGACAACCAACGCCCTGTCTGGGACACCTCATGACATCCTGA
The DNA here is from genome assembly GCF_011397635.1 of Epinephelus fuscoguttatus. NCBI lineage: Eukaryota > Metazoa > Chordata > Actinopteri > Perciformes > Serranidae > Epinephelus > Epinephelus fuscoguttatus. The sequence goes on from NC_064752.1 coordinate 44,100,649, forward strand.
CAGCAAGACTAGCGTGTTTGATTTCTTTTTGTCTTCTATGACTCTTTCCATCACAGCTGTCACTTTGACCAAAAGGAACATGCAATCTGCTGCTGTGGACAACAAAATGGCAACGACACCCCAGCCTTTTCTGTGTTTCCTCAAAGGACTATCAGGACAGAGTGAGACACATACAAACATACAATGCTCACATCATAAAAGACAACCAATGATGATTGGTCATGGACGATTGTGTAGTCTGTAGTCTGTCGTCTTAGACACAGCAAGCTTTTATGACTCCATAATTGCCTAATCTGAAACACTGATTGTTGAAACGGACAAAAATATTGTGTAGTCTGAACCCAGCATCATGCAGTGTCAGTCACTGCTTGTGCATATGCTTTGCAACCCCCCTCTCCCACACATGCTCTCACTTAGTAAAGCTCAGTATCTTCAGCTGGTGACTTCAGAGCACGCTTTGCAAATACATTGGCTGCTTAACAACCACAAGCAATGAAAAAAATCTGCCTAATCTTCCCTTGCAAACAACAGCAAACACCAACCTGGTCTCACTTTGAAGTTGTCAAATACCTTGACAACTTGCTTGGTCAGTGACGTCCAGCATCAGACACTGAGGAAAAAAGCTGTTCTTTTACTTTGGCATGATATGCGTCAACGTTCTTCTGTGACAGCACCCGGTGGTGTCAGGCGAAACGTGACTGGACAACAATGTAAGTTAAGGTGCGGAAAGTCAGAGTAGGGCAAGTAGGAGGGGTGGTCGATGGATCCAGCAACCACCAACTTTCACCTGGGAGGCCAATGTTTACTTCCCATATGATTGTAAAACCAATAGTGGGGCGGCTTAGCTCAAAATATCACAACATCATTTTGTGATGAAAGCACAAAATTTGGAACATGTGTTGGTGGACATATTTCAAACAAATCTGGATATTGGGGCATCGCAAAAACGCACCCTAGTTGCTGTAGCAACCATTTATTTGATAAAATTAATCAAAATATTTCAATGATTCATTACAATATTTTAAAAATGTAAATATGTATTAAATTTAGAAAAATACTGTTAGACACACTCACAGTTCACATTAAATTAAGAAGAAGTGCAAATTCACAATAGCTGCGACCTCATATATGCATGCATCCACACAACATGCATACACACGACCTCAAGAAAAGAAAAATTTTCATTTTGAAATGCTTAGTATAGCGCCACCTATGAATGAATCCTGGTCATTCTTTCTGGCATAGTTACTCATGGTCTCTACTTGCAGTATGCAAATTTCGAACATTTTTGGTGAAGTACTTTTTGAATTATTCAAGAAAAGCTTTGTGGACCAACCAACCGACAAACCAACCAACCAACCAACAGATCGACCTATATAGAGCTGCTGGTCGCAGCTAAAAAATACAGTTAGACACACTCATAGTGTCTCAAACACTTTCTACCCCACCACCACTACAAGCCAGCTAGCCAACTGCCAGCCAACTGCCAGCCAGCGGCAGTTGCTTCCTGCAACAAGCAGTGCAGTGGACTCTCCATCAAGGTAAACATTTTATTTCAACTGTAATAACTATGTAATAAAATATGTTATTTTTAGGATGTACACATTTTTTTTAATTTAATGCTGGTAATTTCACCATTCAGAAGACCAACCGTGTCTTCTCAGCAATTGCTGTTGACCAGGCACATGAGCAGAATAATGCTTGGGTCAAGAGTGCTGGAGGGGCGATAGGTCTTACAGAGAACGCTAGTGCCCTTCGGCGGTGGATGGTAGCTGGCCCTGACTTTGAAAATGCTCACCAGCTCATGAGAAGAGGACATGAAGTTCTCCACCATGACCAGATAGCAAGTGCGCGGAAAGCATTTAGGAAAGATGTGTCCTCGCTTGTCAGTGTAATCGAAGAAATGGGCAACCCATTTGAAGAGGAGAGTACTGACCTGATTGTTCTTCACAGCAAAGAGATTGCTGATCCATTGGCAGTGGAGACTCTTAAGAAGGCACAGAAGATTGGACAACAACAGTTTGAAGCATTCACAAAGGAATGTCTTGTGGAAAGAACAAAGCCCATTTATGATACAATCCACCGCAACTGGTTAAAACTGTTTGTTGGCTCAGCCAAAAAAACGGCAACAAAGCAGAAGCAACAGCTGGCATTGATGAAAAGTGATGTCGAACTGTTTTCACGACTCTACATCAGCTGTCAAACAAGAGATGGAAACCTGGAAGACTTCTTTCAGCATGAGAACCAAGCATGGCCACTAGCACTCTCTGATGGAGGAAGATTACAATTTGGGACTAAGAGCGACCTTCTGACATGCCTTAAGGACCTGTCTCCAGCTCAGAGTAAAGCCCCTGATGCTACCTGTGTAGTTCTTGATGGAGCTGCCATCATTCAGATGATAAAACCAGGAGATGCCAAAACATTTAATGAATATGCACAACAGGTATTCATCCCATATATTCATTTGCAGCTGTGCAGTGTGTCACATGTGGACATCATTTGGGATACTTACAAAACTGATTCCCTTAAAGGCACAGCAAGAGCCAAGCGTGGAAAGGGTATTAGGAGATAGGTGGTTGGGAAGGCTGCCATACCAGGAAACTGGCAGAACTTTCTGCATGTTCACAGCAACAAGACAGAACTATTCAATTTCCTGTCCAAGGTTCTCCTGCAGGCCTTCTGTAAGGAAGAAAAGGAAGTAGTTGTTACTGATGGACAGGGGGTGCTCAGCACACAGCCTCTGCATGATCTCCACACCTTGGCTCCATGCAGCCATGAGGAAGCTGATAGTCGCATGCTACTGCATGTGTCACATGCTGCAAAGCATGGCCACCACCATATATTGATCCGCACTGCTGACACTGATGTTGTGGTCTTAGCTGTGTTTGCCATTAGTCAGCTACTAGCTGGATGTGAACTGTGGCTAGCATTTGGAACTGGCAAGAACTTTTGCTACCTGGCAGCCCACCAAATGGCTGCATGCCTTGGATCAAAGATGTTATATGCCCTTCCAATGTCCCATGCTTTGACAGGCTATGACACTGTATCCAGCTTTGCCAGACATGGGAAGAAGGCAGCATGGTGTACATGGAAGTCATTGCCAGAACTGACAGATGCGTTACTGATGCTGGTAAGTGGACCAAAGGAGATTCCAGATGATGCAATGAACATTATTGAGAGGTTTGTCATATTGCTCTTTGACAGAACCAGCACCTGCACCAAGGTGCACGATGCAAGAAGGAAGCTCTTTCCACGGAAAACCTCAATGCAGCAAATACCACCTACCCGAGCTGCTCTTGTGGAACATGTCAAGAGCGCAGTCTACCAGGGTGATCACATCTGGGGGAAGACACTGCTACCAGACCCTGTGCTTCCATCACCAACTGACTGGGGGTGGGTGAAGACAGAAGGAAGGTTTGAACCCCACTGTACGACACTGCCACAGGCATCAAAATCCTGTCGTGAACTGACCTCTTGTGGTTGCAATAGTAGTTGCAGAAAGCTCTTCCGTGCACAGGCCTCTGCTTCTGTGAGGGACAATCTGAGAGTTGACCATATCTCTCATAACTCAAAGTACAAGGTAGGTGTTCTATTTATTCTGTACACTCACAGTACTGAAAATAATGAGTCTAACAATATCATCTGGCAAGTGATTAAAATATTTTCATTTTTTTTGCTTTTTAAGGAGCAACACAGGAAGACAAGCCAAAGAGGAGGCCGTAAACTGTGAATGAGAAGCTAATGAAACGTTTTAAAAAGGTCATGTTCTGTTCTATTACATTTTAATAAACCTTTTTTCACTTTAATATGCCTCTAAATTATATTTGTGGCACTAAAAACATGAAACAGCAGCTATAGGATAGACAAAGCATTCCATGCCAGTAACCATTGGCAGCCACAGTCCTCAGAATTAAAATTTGCAATGCCCCAATATCCAGATTCATTCAACATATATTCAGCAATGAGTGTACCAAATTTGGCGCTTTCATCACAAAATGAATGATAGTTTAGCTATGCCGCCCCACTACAAACCCTGTTTTTTTTTCTCCAAAATCCAACCACATGCTTTGGATGCCTAAACCCAACCACATGCTTTTGTTAATTAATTAAATATTAATTTGCGGCGTTGTACCAATGTAGTATGTTTATTTTGAAGGGGACTGTATGCATTCTGTACATTTCCTGTGAAAATGGAGGTGTATTAGGAAAACAGAAAATGAAATGTATAACAAGCTGAAGTTGACAAGCTGTCTCAGAGCATCAACAACCAATGCACCCAGGGTACCCTACATGTCATATTTTGACGTGAAAAGTCCATGACCAAACGTCGTGTGACGAGGTCAAAATGAGAATGTATTGCAAACATGGCAAAGACAAGTAAACAGAAGAAGGCCGATGACAACGACCAACTTTTGTCATCCTCTTGAGATACTGAGCTTGACTGAGTGAGAGCTAGGGTGGCCATTTCCACAACACCAAAAAGGAGGACACTTTGCGGCATTGAGTAAGGAAAGAAAAATCGCAACATACAACTCTAGTGTACTCCCCACGACAATACAATTTTGTACATGATAACGATGGTATCATGATACAGTGATTCTGAAATACTCTGTTCATCACAAGACAATTTATCTATGATATATCATGATGTATGTGTAACAGAAGAGGAAAAAATATTCCTGAGAAGGCGAAAAGTATTTGTTCACAGTATTTGTATTTATTCAATACATCTGTCTTGCAAAGTGCAGTGCCACAAAGCAGAACATTTACAGTATGGCCTTAAATGTGCAAATTAAATTTACATAAAAATAAATAAATAAATGCAAAAAATATACATTCCAGTGGGAACAGGGGGCGGCTTGTTTACATTTTCAACCAATGAGAAATCGGAGAATTGAGTGACACCGCTTTTAACCAATCATTTTTAACCAATTTTTTTTTTTTAACCTAAAGTCTTACACCATTGGACGATATGCAGCGTTGCGTTCAGGTGCAACTCCAAAAAGGAGGACAAATAAGCGTCCGGCTTGAGGCTGTGCCGGACGCCGGACAAGGCATTTAAATTCCGGACTGTCCGGCCTAAATCCGGACGTATGGCCACCCTAGTGAGAGCATGTGCAGGGGGAGGGGTTTGCATTTGACACTCCGCAGCTCTGATTCATTGTTTTTGTCCAGGCTCGGTGGATTCTTGCAGATGCCATCAGGAGCACTAGAAGAGGCCACAAGATCCAGATGTTTTAACAGATTATCCATCTAATGTACTACTTTCAGGATATAACAACAGTTATAGCAAATATGACAAGTAATTTTTGAAAAGTTACTGACTGAAACTTTAAACATGCATAAACTTGTAATAATAGTTCCACATCAATTCCTATTGGTAAAACTCAGTCAGTTACACAAGTATTGTAATTGATTTCGATATGCAGTACTTACCTTTATTTGAACTTACCTCATTTACGCTACTTTGTACTTAAACTATGGTTACAAGATAAAGATTGTACCTTTCACTCCAAATTTATCTGACAGCTCAAGACAAAAGTCAGTCAATCAATAAATCAATCAATCATTCATTTATTTGTCACATGGAATTATAAAAGGTACAACTCCAGTGAAATGTGATCCCATCAGCTCCTTAAACTTGTGAACTGTAATGTAGTCCTTTTTTGCATCCTCTTCCATTGTTAGCTGCTGCTTTATAATTGCCCGTGTTTAAGGATGATTGTGGTAATCCATGGTTTCTGGTTGTGGAATGATTTTACTATCCACACATCCCAACCTCAACAAAGGGGTCGCATGGTTGCTGCTCCGGAATACAGGCAGTGCCTCTCTGAGGCCGCCTTTAAATGGCGTATATAGCAGTGATCCACAGCAGGAATGGGACAGCACCTCCCATTCCCACCGTCACACCAGTCCTTATTCACCGTAAAGCACACGCCTCTTCTCCATCTCTCACCAGAGTACTTCGCTCTGTCAGATTGGCATATAGAAAAAGAGCCCCCTGGTTTCATGGAGCTGTCCATGATTAAGCCAAATTTCAGCGAATCAAAGGATATTTCACTTCCCCGATATCCTGTTGGAAACTAATGCAGCTTGGAGATCATCCAGTTTATTTTCCAACACCTGTACAATGGCTAGCAGCTAGTGAGTGTCTTCTCCATTTTCCGTTGATGTTTACTGATGTTAACATTTGAAAACCTCGGCCTAGCTTATGAAGGACTGAAACTGCCAAAATCAAAAATAAATAAATAAATGGCTCAATAAATAAATAAGTGAAATCATAAAGAAAGAAATGTAGAAATAAAATGCCCAATTATCAAATAAATGTGCAGGTTAATTTGAAAATAAATAAATGCTAGTCCATACCCATTGCGTGCACAGTTTCACGTACAGTTTCACATGGTGTATGTTTGGGATACAGGTCATAGGAAATTGCAGATTAAATAGTCAACTGAACACATTAAGAAGAGCAATGTATTCAGACAGAGTTTTTGAAAAACGTGGGACAGACAGACTGACTGACTGACAGAATGACTGACAGTTTCTGTGATTATGTACAGCATACCATACCATGACTTAGTCATACCAAGAATTAGAAAAAAACCCCAAACATTCGGCCACAGGGGGAGCCACAACGATCAGTTGCATTTTAGCCATTTTTAAGCATTTTTCTGTTGTTATAGCACCACCCAGTTGCCAATTAGAGTTAAATTTCTCCAGTCACCTTGAAGTGTTCTCCATATCTACCAAGTTTAGTGCTCGTACTTGTACTCGTTGTCCTCCGCTTATCCGGGACTGGGTCGCGGGGGCAGCAGCCTCAGCAAAGAAGCCTAGACAGTCCTCTCCCCAGCCACTTCCGTCAGCTCTTCTGCGGGAACCCTGAGGCGTTCCCAGGCCAGCCAGGTGATGTATTCCCTCCAGCGTGTCCTGGGGTGGCCCCGAGGTCTCCTCCCGGTTGGACATGCCCGAAACACCTCCCAAGGGAGGCGTCCGGAAGGCGTCCTAACCAAATGCCTGAACCACCTCAACTGGCTCCTCTCGATGTGGAGGAGCAGCGGCTCTACTCCAAGTCCCTCCCGGATGTCCAAGCTCCTCACCCTATCCCTAAAGGCCCGAACATACTCGGGCGTACCATAAGTGGAACATACTCCGCAAGGAACGTCCACAGTCATTCAGGCTTTCATAGTTGAGCGCACTTCCGCGTTGTAGTTTCCTGTAAAAATGTCCATGAAAAATCCCAGTGATGTGAAAAATACATGCCGAGCAGTCACTGGTGCGCGGAGCGGAGTCCGTGTGGTTGTAAAATCTGAGCTTTGCATGCACAGGGCTTGTGGACGTCCGCTTTGAGTCCGCACGGACCTCTGCGGAGTCCATTCCGCGGACATTCCGCCCGAGTATGTTTGGGCCTTAAGGCTGAGCCCAGCCACCCTGTGGAGGAAATTCATTTTGGCCCCTTGTACTCGCGATCTCGTTCTTTCGGTCACTACCCAGAGCTCGTGACCATAGGTGAGGATTGGAATGTAGACTGGCCGGTAAATCGAGAGCTTCGCTTTTTAGCTGAGCTCCCTTTTCACCACAACGGACCGGTTAAGCACCTGCATCACTGCTGACGCCGCCCCAATCCACCTGTCAATCTCCCGCTCCATCCTACCCCCACTCATGAACAAGATCCTGAGATACTTAAACTCCTCTACCTAAGGAAGGACCTCCCCCCAACCCGGAGTGGGCAATCCACCCTTTTCCGGCTGAGGACCATGGCCTCAGACTTAGAGGTGCTGATTCTCATCCCAGCCGCTTCACACTCGGATGCAAACCGTCCCAGCAGGAGCTGGAGGTCACTGTTTGATGCAGCTAGGAGAACCATGTCATCTGCAAAAAGCAGGGACGAGATCCTCCCGTCACCGAACCTGACACCCTCCATCACTCGGCTGCACCTAGAAATTCTGTCCATGAAAGTTATGAACAGAACCAGTGACAAAGGGCAGCCCTCACTGGGAGACAGGTCCGACTTACTGCCAGCCACGCGAACCAGACTCATGCTCCTTCGGTACAGGGACTGGATGGCCCTTAGCAAGGGGCCACCAACCCCATACTCCTGGAGCACCCCCCACAGGATGCCCCTGGGGACATGGTCATAAGCCTTCTCCAAATCCACAAAACACATGTGGAATGGTTGGGCGAACTCCCATGCCCGCTCCAGCACCCTGGCGAGGGTAAAAAGGTGGTCCACGGTTCCGCGTCTGGGATGAAAATCACATTGCTCCTCCTCAATCTGAGGTTCAACTATCGACCGGACCCTCTTCTCCAGCACCCTGGAGTAGACCTTACCGGGTAGGCTGAGGAGTGTGATCCCCCTGTGGATGGAACACATCCTCTGGTCCCCTTTCTTGAAAATGGGGACCACCACCCCGGTCTGCCAGTCCAGAGGCACTGCCCCAGATGTCCACACAATGTTGCAGAGGCCTGTCAGCCAGGGCAGCCCTACAACATCCAGAGCCTTGAGATATCCAGGGTGAATCTCATCCACCCCCGGGGCTCTGCCACCTCGGAGTTGCTTCACTACCTCAGCAACTTCTGCCCCAGAAATTGGATGACCCGCCCCCGAGACCCCCGGCTCAGTTTCCTCATTGGAATATGTGTTGGTGGGATTGAGAAGCTCCTCAAAATATTTCTTCCACCGCCCGATAATGTCCCCAGTTGACGTCAGCAGCTCCCCACCCCCACTGTAAACAGTGTGAGCAAGTTGCCGCCTTCCCCCCCGAGGCACTGGATGGTTTGCCAGAACCTCATTGAAGCCAGTCGATAGTCTTTCTTCATGGCCTCTCCGAAGTCCTCCCACGCCCGAGTTTTTGCCTCCGTGACTGCCACTGCTGCGCTCCGCTTGGCCCGCCGGTACCCGTCAGCTGCTTTCGGAGACCCACAGACCAACCACGCCCTGTAGGCCTCCTTCTTTAGCCTGATGGCTCCCCTCACCTCTGGTGTCCACCAGTGGGTTTGGGGATTACCGCCATGACTGGCCCCAGTGGCCTTGTCGCCACAGCTCGCAACTGCCGCCTCGACAATGGCAGAGCGGAACAAGACCCATTCGGACTCAATGTCCCCCTCCGCCCTTGGGACGCGGTCGAAGCTCTCCCGGAGGTGGGAGTTGAAGATCATCTGGACAGGTTCTTCTGCCAGGCGTTCCCAGCAGACCCTCACTGTTCGTTTGGGCCTGCCAAGTCTGCGTGGTATCCTCCCCTACCATCTGATCCAACTCACCACCAGGTGGTGATCAGTTGACAGCTCTGCTCCTCTCTTCACCCGAGTGTCCAGAACATATGGCGGCAGGTCAAATGATACGATTGACTTTGTAGTCAATCACTGACCTGTGACCTAGGCTGTCCTGGTGCCACGTGCACCGTTGGACATTCTTATGTTTGTTAGTTATGGCCAAACTGCGACCCGCACAGAAGTCCAATAACTGAACACCACTCGGGTTCAGATCGGGCAGGCCATTCCTTCCAATCACGCCCCTCCAGGTCCTGCTGTCATTGCCCATGTGAGCATTGAAGTCCCCCAGCAGAACAATGTATCCCCGCTCGGGGCACTGTCCAACACCCGTCCCAGGGACTCCAAAAGGGCAGGTACTCTGAACTGTTGTTTGGCACATAAGCGCAGACAACAGTCAGGACCCATTCCCTGACCCAAAGGCACAGGGAAGCAACCCTTTTGTCTACCGGGGTGAACTCTAACGTACAGGCAGAGAGTCTGGGGGGCTATCAGAAAGCCCACCCCAGCCCTCCGCCTCTCACCCGGAGCAACTCCAGCAAAGGAGAGAGTCTAACCCCTCTCAAGGACTTGGGTTCCAGAGCCGGAACTATGTGTCGAGGTGAGGCCGACTATATCTAGCCGGTAGCACTCAACCTCTTCCACAAGCTCCGGCTCCTTCCCCGCCAGAGTGGTGACATTCCATGTCCCAAGAGCCAACTTCTGTAGCCAAGGATCGGATCGCCAAGGCCCCCGCCTTGGTCTGCTGCCCAATCCACAAAGCACCGATCCCTTCTGGATCCCTCTGCAGGTGGTGGGGCTGCAGGGGGATGAGCCCATGAAGCCGGTTCGCCCCAGGCCTGGCTCCAGGGTGGGACCCTGGTACCCCTCCGGGATGGGTACACGTGTCCTTGCTTTTGTCCATCATGAAGGGTCTTTTGAGCCGTTCTTCGTCTGACCCTTCGCCTAGAACCAATCTGCCATGGGAAACCCTACCAGGGGCAAAATGCCCCCGACAGCATAGCTCCTAGGGTCATTAGGACACTCAAACTCCTCCACCGCGATAAGGTGGCGGTTCTCGGAGGAGACCAAATTTATATCAATTTTTTTTTTTAAATTTATTATTATTATTATTTTTTTTACCAAGTTTAGTAAAAATCGATATGGCGGTTAGGCCTAGATAAGAAATTAGCTCTCTAGCGCCCCCATTTTGTTTGATCGGGTCAATAATGGAGAGGTCCACTCAGATTATGTGTGGTCATATGCCTACAAAGTTGCGTGGTGATCAGTGAAACCCTTGAGATGTTATACACCTTTATGTGATGAGCCACGCCCTCCACAATATTCATTGCCTTATAGAAGCTCAGTTTTAGTAAGTTTTCCAACTTTTGCCAAGAGGGAACTTTAGATATTGGTCCCTAGTTTATGTTCACCCAGTTTCATGCAGATCGGTCAAACTTCCTAGGAAGAGATCGATTTTAAGTGTTTTTCAAAAAATTCAAAATGGCAGAAAATCTATATAACCGGAAGTTATGGGTGCTTGAGGCAGATTTGTTCCTCATGAGGAGAGACATCTCTGTGCAAAGTTTCATGTCTCTATGACATACAGGGCATAAGATATGTCCATTCAAAGTTTGCAATTTCAATTGGTTGCTTTAGTGCCCCCCTTTGGCCAATTTATGTAATATTGTTTCATTTGCATCCTCCCATGATCCTCTACCACTGTGCCAAATTTCACATGGATTGACCATGTCAGTGAGGAGAAAAACATGGAACAGACACACAGACACACCCACAGACAGCGTTTTTGTCATTATGTAGTAAGATAAACACTTTAACTATCTGCTTTTTAACATGCTACCTCAGCTACTAATGTACAGTTTTAGCCCACTAACTATCCCACTATTGGCAATGGTATAACTGTACTTTTAATAAAGCAATCGTACTATCAAATTGACAAAAACTCTGAATGCATTGCTCTTCGTAATAGGTTCAGTTGACTATTTAATCTGCAGTTTCCTATGACCTGTATCCCAAACACACACTATGTGAAACTGTACATGGGCAACTGTGCACTCAATGGGTATGGACTAGTTGTATGTATTTTGTGGTTCCCAAAAGTACAGCCTTACCTTATAAGTTTGTGGTTTCCATCGATATGCCATAGACTGTTTGGAGCTGGCAGAGAATATCTTCTGTGCCTCATAGTCTGCAGTTGTAGTGTGTGCACTTGAACCCCCTATGGATCTACACAATGCACTGATTCTTGCACACGTCGTCCTCCATGCAAAACAGATGAAAGAGTGGCCATTTAAATGGTTGCTTCACACAAATGTTTTGAGAATCCTAGTAGTCAAGTAAGCCTGCACTAAATATTATTAGGCTAAGGTCAGATTCTCAGTGGCCATTCATTTATATGGGTGAGCAATTTATACTAATTTGAAGAGTTACCCAAGTGTTATATTTGGGCAAAAACAGTTGAAGTTGAAACTCATAGTGTAGATTACAAATGATGATATCCACTTATTTTGAACCCGTATGCCTCGAGCCTTGAGATGTCCGAGCATCATCTTGAAGACTGTATTTGGATGATAACTGAGGATCTCACCGACCATTGCATCCAATTCGTCATTGCCAATGCTGTTGTTCAAGTCACACATCCTTAAAAATAAGATTACATGGTGAACAGGCTGGAAGCTTGCTTTTGTAGTTTAGAGTTGTAACAACCAACGCAGCTAAACCAAGAGAATGCAGATTTTTATTGTAAAGTTAAACTGTAAGCGAGTGTCAACGTTTGGAGCTTTAGTTTGCCCCAGATGCAAACTCACCTGACACCATGCTCCGCCATTCGACGGTAGACCGTTCTTTCGCCAACACCAAGCAGATGAGCTATGTCGCGGACAGTCAAATCTCCTAATAAATAATTCTCCATGGCTTCCATGGGTACTTTGTGGGATGGGCATCCAACTGCTTTGAAAGTTTCTGAAAACTATGGGGTCAATCTTCGCATCTGTAGTTTCAGATAACTCTATCAAATTTTCCAAATGTGTCTGCACTCGAAACTGCATGAAGTCCGGACAAACATTTTCAGGGGAACTGCCCATTACTTCGACAGCCCATTGGTTGGACATCCCATTGTTCCGACCATATTAAACTCATTGTTCCGAAGTCCATTCCGAAATCATCATGATGCCCTGTGGTTAAGGTCTGGTTAGGTTTAGGCACAAGAAACACTTGGTTAGGGTCAGGAAAAGATCAAGGTGTGGGTTAAAATGAAAAAGAAAGTGACAAACACATAAGCCGTGAGCCTGCTTCATCTCAAGCCGGTCACGGCGCACCATACGCCCGCCACGAGCCGTTCAGCACCACAGACAGTCGGACTAATGGGATGTCGAACCAATGGGCTGTCGAACCAATGACATGGACCCCATTTTCAGCCATGTCACCCAAAATTCTTAGATCTCTCACAACTGTTCGCCAGTGTATATCCATTGCTAGTTGCATATAGCCTCTCCTTGTGATTTCCAGAAGGCTGCATTCGGGAGCGAGACAAGTACAGTTGATCTGGGAAATCTCATATAGATTACCAATGGCTGTTAAGTGACACCAAGAAGACACCCCCCCCCCCCCAATTATCATATGGGAAAGAAATACAGGAATAAATAAATACAGAAATAAATAAAAAGGGAAATAAATAAATAAGGAAATCAATGAAAACAGAAATAAATGTAAACATAAAAGAATAAATGAGGAAATAAATAAATGTGAAAATAAATGAATACGGAAAATAAGTAATTTGTCCAATAAATAAATAAATAAATTGTATTTATTTATTTTTATATTTCTGTGCATATTTATTTATTTTCAAATTAACCTGCACATTTATTTGATGATTGGGCATTTTATTTCTACATTTCTTTCTTTATGATCTCATTTATTTATTTATTGAGCCATTTATTTATTTATTTTTGATTTTGGCAGTTTCAGTCCTTCATACTAGCTAGCTAGCAGAAGGAGAATTTACAGAGTGAGGAGTTGGTTTCCTCATTCCAACAAGTAATGCGCAGCCACACACCACCACCATCCAACGTCAACCACAAAAAGCACCACCAACACCTGCAAGGTAGACATAAGGGCATACATTTGGCAGAGAAAAACTGACAGAGAGGTGACTGGATGTTACCACGCCTATGTCGTTATTAATATTTTGCATATAAATGAGAGGATCATATAAAGGACGATGCATTGTTATACATTCAAGTACCATACTGACAAGAGTAGCTCCAGTCTAACCTGAAGTATTCATGCATCTTAAATATTAATACAATAATATAACAGTACCTTGTTATGAGACACCTGAAGGTGATCTCACAGGAAGGTCAGTGATCACCGAAATCATATGGCCCATCCTCTGGGGACCATGAATATTCACGACAAATCTCATGATAAATTTTGGTTTTGCTGATGGAAGGACCAAGACATTTCTATCTCTAACCAGTTAGTTAAATCTTCTCATCGTGGAGAAATTCCAGCACAGGCAAAAGGGGCCTGACTCTGATAGATAAGGAGCTCCCCTTTACCTCTGCTCATCACTTTGGGTTGTCTCAGCACTTCCTGGGAGATTGGGGATTTAACGTGTCAGATTGGGATTGAGTTCACCAAGCTGTATTAAAAGAAGTGTTTCAAGTTCACATGGCTTTAATTATGGAAAAGAAAAGCCCTGCGTGTTTAAAGTGTCAACTTAATTCTGCAAAGCATAAAGAAAAGAAGTCGATGAGAAATTGTCCTTGCCTCACCTCTGGCATGGATACAATGGTAAGTCATCAAGTTCAAATCTACTTGCGTATTTCTCACAATAGCCTGATTATATTGTATGAATCTGAATCAGAACTGGTTCATTTAAGCTCAGATAAAAGGTAAGTAGAAAATATAAGAATATTCACACATGGGCTACCTTATGGTGCTGCTGAGCTCTGCTTTTGGAGGAGCTTTTCAAAGATTTCAAATCAAAATAAATAGCTGTTTAATATGCAAATTAGGCAATAGACAGAGAAAATATAGTGCAATTTTTAGACTGTCTGAGAGGGCTGCATTTATTTTAGCTGCTTCATTTCTAATTTTGTCTTGTTTTTTGTGTCTGTTGCTTGTAATTAAGCCAGGAAAAAAGAAAAACTTTAGTGTCTGAGAGAATATAGAACCTAGTACTAATCTGGTTTTAATTAAGTAGATACCAGACATACTGTCAGTTAATACATTTGACAGTGACTGACATGTCATTATTAACAGCTGACATTGTCTTTCATTTTTATTGCCAATACATTTCATGAAAAAAATTAACTACGTGCCAGTTTGTTTTACAATACAAAATAATATTTTGTGGCATTCAGAACCAAGCAATTTTTTTTCGAACTGAAAAAGGACTGCTTTGAAAACAGGTTAAACATATATAGTGTCATTTTATGAAAAAAAAGAGGCTCAGTAATTTCCTAAAACATCTGAGCACTGCAGTTTTTAAACAAATGCTACTCAAACTGCAGGAAACAGGGCATGTTTTGAAGACTCCTTTGAGAGGCAGATTAATCCACACTTGATGCTCTAGTAAGTATTTCCAGCAGCAGGGCAGTACGGAGTCCAGGAGATGTCATGGAGGGAAATAAAACACTTTTTGTGCTCTCAGTTTAAAGGAATACTTCATCCTCCAAGCGACCATTTGTATATCATTTTTATTAATTTTTAATCAGCCAGTGCGACATTAAATTTATGAAGACAACGTTGATCTTGTTGCATGCCTCTGGTGAACAAAGAATCCAAGCATGGAGAAAATTCTTGATGAATAAAGGGGTCCATGTCTAACAACAGCAAAACTATAGGAAAACATCTGTTTACAAATTCTAACACAACATGTGCAGTATAATCCAAGTCTTTAAACTCAGTGCTAGCCTGGTCCTAGCTGGGTTAATTTAGTATGTTACCAAACACTTACCCTAACCCTAACCTCAGTGCTTAGCCTTTGGCTTCCCAGCTCAACTGCCCAATTGACGGGCGAGGCGGGAGGAGTCATCAAGAAAAACTTCACAATCCCTAACCCTAACCCCCCTCTTTGTTTTCGGGCACGTTTGGTCTGACTGGTCTAGGTGGGTGGTCAGAAGATGCAGAGGACAGTGAGCGTCTCAAGGTCTGCTGCACTTTATCCAACTCCCATGTTTGCTTTTCTGATGTTGAATGTATTTCTATCATAAGCCATGCTTCAGTAAAGAGGAAAAGCCAAAAAATTAAAACAAACATGTTGGGAAGTTCATGGGAGATACCAGCTGCCACATCTGGATGCACCAGCTTCAGCATGGTAGCACTCAGAAAGTCTGAGAAGTAAATGTTCAGTGTAGCTTTTTGTCCACCAAGATAAAGAATTGCACCTTTGAGTTATTTAAACATAGATAATTTACATATACACCTTTATAGGCCTAGATTACCACAAAGTGTCCAATAGTAACTATAAAATGCACTGGAAAGAATAGTGTAGGCTACTCAGTGAGGAAAAAAGAATTACAGTGTAAAGAGGATACTTATGTAGAAGAAAAAGTTTCCTTTTTAATTTTATTTATTTAAACCATATTAATCAGGTAAGTCCCGTTGAGATCAACTATCTCTTTTACAAGGGAGACCTGGCCGATTAATCAATGGGAGACAGATGTACATTTACAGATATATGTCTTATATTATATTTAAAGAATGCTGCACTGACAAAATGACCATTTGTATTCGTATTAATTTCTCAATGTATGTTACCTTGAATTTGTGAGGACAACTTTGTTGTTCTTGCATGTCTCCATGGTGAATAAAAGAACCCAAAAGGCAAACATTCTTAAGAGTCATAGAGGACCACGTCTGATAACAGCAAAACTCTATGAAAACATTTGTTCACAAACTCTCACACAACTCATGCAGTATAATCCAAGTCCCATTTTTCCAGTTAAGTTTAGTAAAGTTAAGATGAGATCAGTTGAGATAAGATAAAGTTTATTGTTCCAAGGGAAATATGTCATGGGCAAAAAAAAGACAACAAAAAACTGTTTGGCATTGGCAGAGAAGATTTGGCAAATTTTTCATGCGCACAACCCACATACTCAGCTCTGCTGCTCATCCCACAAAAGCATGTTCCTTACAAATGTTGCACCATTTAAAAGGGAAATAAACAGGCTTTCCAGCAGTAAAAGATTTATTGCCAAGAAGCACTGTTACAACAAAGAAATAATCTACCAAACAGAAATTTCCTTACTTTTTGTGCTTAGTTGTTTGGTCAGTAATGCAACAGATGTTCGGAGGAAGGGAAACTTAAAACAGTTACTTTTGCATCTACTGGTTCTGCAAAGTCAAGTTCATATTCATTATAACAGAGGTGTATTAGATCATTTAGAATTCTGTGTGCATGTCTTAGTTTTGTCAAAGATGTTTTGGGAGGGGTGGATATTCTTTTATGCCAATCACTTTGTATGATCAGTACTTCCCAAACAGATGCATTTTTGCTAAAAAACTTTACAATATGAAACACTTCAACCGAGAAGCAGAGTTCATGCATCCATGTGAATTCTGCTTGACCAGGGTTCAAACGCTTGGCATGCCCAGGTACAATACTCAGCTGTGCATGAGACACTTTGTCCTGATATGTTTTAAAACATAATGTTTTAGTGAAAATGCATGTGTATGGGAAGTACTGAGCATGCAACTGGATAAATGAGACTTATAGTGCTTTTCAAAGTCAAGGTTGCTTCCTTGGTAGGGCAGGTCCTTCCACATCAGGTCCTACAGGGGCTAGGAGAGACTTCCATCTAGCATATGAACACACATTGGAACAGGCTAGTGAGTACCCAGGTGGGTGTCACTGAGGAGGTTCCACCTTCAATTCTGGCAAATCATGTACAAACAATTGTGGGCACTTCATGTCCACTGAGGATACACACATCCCTGATAATTCTCTGAAGAAAGGATTCAATTGTCAGTAGAATTCAAAGGATCCTTGACATTAAAACAATCCTTTGGAGGGATTGGATGATGTAGCCTCTTTGAAATTCAACCATTTAAGGATCCTCCTTTGGCTTTGAGAAGCACGATAAGATTATACTGCATAAGCTGTGTAAGTGTATATAAAGGGCAGTATTTCTCCACAAATTCAAGGTAAGAGGTGATGAGTAATTGATAAACAAATGGTAATTTTGCTGATGAAGTATTCCTTTAAACCAATATAATGCTGGTGAATACATAACCCTAGGACTCTGGTATGAAAGCACTCTGCGCTTTGAATAGTTTTTGCTAAAAAAAAAAATAAAATAAAAAGGCAGGAAGTATCAAAAAATGGGGTTTGATGAAGGAAAATCTTCACGATCATGACCTCAAGTTTAAGTTCCTCAAGTTTAAGTTCAGTACAATTATTTTCCAGACCTTTGCCTTCCAACAAAAAGTCTGACATGTGCATCATTTTGATTAAAAAGAGCTACAAATATATCCTCTCATGTAGTTGCTCAAAGGTATGAGAAGAAAATGGAGAGGAAATAAAAGATGTTGCTTCCCTTTATTCAAAGGACCTTACATCTGACATTGTTAAGGGATTTTATACAGATTTTTTGTCACTTTTGTATTCTCTTCAATGCTCGCCTGCTCTCTGAGGACAACACTTTAAGAGCCATCGTAACAACATACAGACTCATGGGTGCAACAGCAACAAGCGACAGTTCCATCTGGAACACTCATGGCCAAGGCCAGCTCCGTGAAGGCATTCATAATCGCTTTATTTCCTCCAAAGTAACACAAGCACAAGGCCCCCTTCGGAGCATCCCTAATCTTGACTAACATTATGTCTTTTTAATTAATTTAAGCAGCTTTTAAGATAGATGTGGGATTTAGCTGCCCCCTCCTGTACAGCTTAAAAAAGGTTTTTCTTTAAGAAAGAGAGAGAGAGTTCCATTTCTGACATGTTATCTGCACGTTTTTAATAGATGTAGAGACTTATATTTACATTTGCCTCATTGCATTTGGATAGTGCAGATCAGCCAAACCATGGCATTATCTATAGCATGACAGAATGACTCTGTGTTGCACATACAAAGCATACCAAGCCTTTATTTGTCATAAAGATATGTCTGAATGTGGCTTTTAACGTGCAGAGATGCAAAAGATGTCCCAGGATGTCTCTGACTTCACACATCATTATTTTTATCTTAATTCAGCATTCAGTGAACCCTCTTGTACAGTTTTTTTTAATCTAATGAGCAGATTGTGTTCAGAATTATTGAACTGATTGAACTGATTTTTTTGTTCCACAGTGGATGAACCCTCTCCAGTTAGAACACTCTGACAAGAGTTTTTGTGACTTATCACTAAGTACAAAATGAATATACGAACACAAGACATCGGATAATCTGCTACGACAATGGTCAGTATATTTACTGAACATATCCCTGCTATCCAGAGGGTGAACCTTTTCTGATTTCAATGATCTTATGACCGTCACTCTCAGAAATTTTCTTTACATTTTATCCACTGTTTTTTCCACTGTTTGACGTCTCTCTCCCCAGCTACAGTTCCCAGCTCCTTCGATGGGACTGCAAGGCATTCCCAGGCCAGACGAGATATTTAATCCCTCCAGCATGTTCTGGGTCTACCCTGGGGACTCCTACCAGTGGGACGTGACCAGTACACCTCTGGTGCCCCAGGGGGCATCCTAATCAGCTGCCCAGACCAATTGACCCATTTTGACTTGAAGGAGCGGCAGCTCTACTACAAGCTCTCTGCGGATGTCCAAGCGCCTGACCCTTTCTCTAAGGCTTAGCTCAGCTAACACACGGAGAAAACTCATTTCGGCCGCTTGGATCTACAATCTCATTCTTTCAGTCACGAGCCAGAGCTCATGACCATAGGTGATGATTCTGACGTAGATGGACCAATAAAATGAAAGCTTTGCCTTCTAGCTCAGCTCCTTCACCACAAAGGTCCAGTCATCACCCACATCACTTGCAGATGCCTCACCAAACCGCCGATCCATCTTGTAAACAAGAACCCAAGATACTTGAACTTGAACTTGAACTTGAGACAGTAACTCTCTCTTGACCCAGAGGGGGTAATCCACCATTTTCTGACATAGAACCATGGCCTCAAAGTTGGAGGTGCTGACTCTCATCCCAACCACTAAACACAAATCGCCCCAGTGCCTGCTTGAGGTCACGGTGTGATGAAGCCAACAGAACAACATCATTTCCAAAGAGAAGAGATACAATTCTGTCAGTTCAACAAAATTTGTGCTATATTTACGCCCTTAAGTCTATTTTGCCAGTGTTGGGGGTGCTTTTTGTTGTTGGTGTGGGATGGTGCTGGCATGTGGCTGCAAATCAATTTTCACGATGAGGAAATCAACTCACCAGTCTGGAAATTCTCCTGTAAAGTTTACTAACTGGATAGGTCTGGGTTTTTAAATGTAAACATCAGTAAACATTAAAAAAAAAAAAAAAAAAAAAAAGATTCAGAAGATGAGCACAGCCATCTGCATATGCATTGCATAAAAAACTGGATGCCCCTCTGCCGCATCAGTTACCAACGGGACATCAGGATCTGTAATATACTTTGTTTCACCAAAACGTTGCAAACTCAGTATAAGAAACCGGACAGCATTCAACCAAGTAACTCTTTTTCTATATGCTGATCTGACAGAGCAGAGGACTGTGGCAAACCAAGGGGAGGAGGTGTGTAATAAAGACTTGCCTGACTTTGGGATTGTAAGGTGCTGTCCTGTTCCTGCTTGCCCTGCACCACAGGAAAATGAACACTCTGGATAACTGCTATACACCATTCAGAGGCAGCTGTGCTGCCTGCATTTTGGAGGAGCAATCATGTGGCCATTTTGTTGAGTTAAGGATATGTAAACAAACTATGACACATGTCCCCAGTGACATAAGACATGGAACCAATCAGAGTTTGGAGCATGTTTCAGGACACCACAGTTGACATCACTCATTACATCAATGAATTCACTGAGCCTGTGGTGCATTTAATTTGTAAAACAACAGAAGCAACTGTACCCAAAACTGCAGTTACATTATTCAACAACCAGAAACCACAAATTCTCAGAACCTCCCAGGATGTCATAACAAACACACTGCAGCCAGTCTGGAAACACTGACAACTATAAAGCAGCAGCCTACAGTGTAAGAAGGGCAAAAAAGGACTTAATTGCAATGCACAAGCTAAAAGAGCTTGATCGCATTTGACTGGAGTTGTACCTTGTATGATTTCATGTGACAAATAAATAATGACTGATTGATTGGCTCTAACAGGCGTATGATTAGCTGCAAGATTATTAATCCAACAACTGTTAAGTGAATGAGAAATGATCCACAGTTATCTATATAAAACAACCTGGACAAGTGGTTTAATTGCACTTTCAGCCAAGACGACAGTTCATTTCTACTCTTGCGTACATTAGAATTCCAACTAATAATGTACATTATTAAATCTCCTGGTCCGATATGAAAATGCAAATTGTGTGAAGAGAAACTGTTCAACTGGATTGCACCTCCCTGTGCTGGCAACCATTACTGCTCAGGACCAACATTTGATGGATTTCCTCCCACAAGACTCTGAATTATTGCCCTTTAAAATCCCTCATCCTTAGTAATATTGTTTAAAATTCATGGTGCCTTTTACAGCTTGATTACCACGGAGAGCCACGGGCAGTCACACATTGTTCTTCAGCAGCAGACTTGTTAGTTCATGACCAGAAAAAGTGAAATCCCACTACAGCATTGATAAAACAATGAAAGTATGGATGCTATGTGCCTATCGATCACAACATTACTGTTAGGAATCAATCAGTCATTGCTGTCATGGGTGTTCAGTTCAACATCGTGATGAAATTACAATGTACTCAATTTAAAAAGGGATTAATGGAGCACTTTGGAAAACCTTTTGATTTCCGTGAAACTCAAAACCAGATAAGAACATGGATACCCGCTTCATCCCTGTGCATCCAGTACAGAGAAAGGTGCAGGGTGTGCAAAACTGAAGGAAGGAAGAACCTGCTAGCCTGCATCACTAGAGGAAAAATATACCTTCCAACACCTCCAAATCTGACTTATACCCACACCGTTCCTTGTTCGGTAGTAAGAGAAGACAGTTTGTCCAGACAGACAAATTGTCTCAGTTCATGCTGCTCTGGTGTTCTTGAGAATATGTGTAATGTCAGAACTGTCGAGGCGACTTGGCCCAGTTCAAAGTCTACATTTAGCAAAGTAGTCCAAATGCCCAGAAGTGATACCACTCCTCTCAGTGGGTGCACTGGGAGCTGTGTATGAACATGGAAAGGCAACAATATTGGTATTAATCACAGACAGTGTCTGTGTATATGTTGGAAACTTAACAATCTATCAAGATCAAAGCTTCCCAGTTTTGCTTCGGGCATAAAGATCTACATGAATAGAATCAGCAAATATAAACAACACCAATTTTCTACCAGTCTTGTTGATTTCGTTAGAAAACTCTTTTTTTGCCATTGAACAAATCTAGTGGCACTTCTGACATTAGCCATCCTGGATACGACATTCTCTTTACAACACATTGATATACAGCTGACAGGTCAGCTGGCTTTTAAGAACAGTGATGGAAGTCAGTGTTGCCTGAACAAATGGATATTTCTGTAGTTCTGAAGCACCATTGACTTCTCTTATCTGGTGTAAATTAGGAGTAAGATTGTGCAGAACAGGATTTAGATCAGTAGGAGTTGGCTCAGTTCTGTTGTGTAGATTTAGGACATTAAGAGAGCTGGAGAACTAAAATTAAGGTAATGGTTCAAGGTTGCACAATGAAATGCAGTTCTGTGCTACACAAGAAAAATAAATGACAATACTAGAATTAGTGCCTTGCAGTTGTCTGCCTCTACCAACCAGTCAAGTTGCATTTTACATCCTAGTCTATCCAGACCCAAACATAACCATGAAAGTTGACAATGCTTCAAATATGGATGTTGCTTCAAAGAAGCTACAAATCCTAAATGTGCTTCACACACATCTTCATCCCAGCTGTACAGAGGTTCTATACATCACCACAGTTTCAAGATTGACTGACTGAAACCCTTTTGCTCTTTGGGGAGCATAGGTCATTCATGAACGTCCTTCAGCTGGTTCGGTGTTAGGCGATCTCCTCTGCTTCCTTCCAGGATGTTCTTGTTTCCTTGAATTCTACCTCGACAGACCTTTTCCAGCTGTTTCTTGGTCTTCCTGGCTTTCTTTTCCCTTGTGGGTTCCAGGTTTAGGCCTGTCTGGTTGTGTTGGAGGATGTTTTTTTCAAGGTGTGCCCGATCCAGCCCCATTTAGTTTCAAGATTAGTATCACCAATTCAGTGTCTGACCAACTCCACTTCTGTTCCTGAGTCACAGCATTAAATGATGTCCAGAAAACATTATGATGTCACAGTGAGGCTGACCTTTGACCTTTTGAATATAAAATGTCATCACTTCATCATTCAATCCTATTAGACATTTATGTGAAATTTTGAAATAATAAGCTTATGAATATGAATTTTGAGGTATGGCAAAAAACATGTTTTGTTAAGTCACAGTGACCTTTGACCTTTGACCACCAAATTCTAATCAGATCATACTTGAGTCCAAGTGGCCTTTTGTGCCAAATTAACATTTAAGGTGCTCCAGACATATCACATTCATTCTTTCTTGCCAAACTGCGGAAATACTCTTGTGTGCTATATTCCATCCACAAGAATGGGACGAATGGAACGATGGACATATAGATGAACAACCTTAAAACATAATGCATCCAACTACAACTTTTGCTTGTGCAGAGGCATTAATGGTAGTGCATACCTGAATTGTATTTTTCTAATTTGCATCAGGAGGAATATAAACAGAAGTAACAAAACACTGGTGAATTCTGTGGGCAGATTGGCATTCCAACATAAAAAAGTCAACACAAGGGAAACCCTGTACCATCAACGCAGGCTAAAAAGCAGGGATGGCGACTGATGATGTCCCATTGTCTTGTGGATAAATAATAATAAAAAATGTGTTTGGGATGAACAGAGATCTTCCCCGAGATGCTCACTATCGACGTGCTCAGGAATGCAACTACAGTACATTCCTTGTTGTTGATGTTGTCTTATTTTTTCCTTTCTTCCTTCTTTTCTCTCTGTTTGTTTGCTGTGTTTTTTTCCGTGTCTCTTTCCCTTTTCTGCTTCTTTTCCTTTTTCTTTTTTATTGATTGATCTATTTTAGTGATTTTGTATTGGAGGGGAGGATTTTATATAAGCCCTTTGGGCTTCTTTTCCTCTCCTGCACAGTTATTTGCCCTTGTATTAATAAATACAATCCTTGTTTTATCATTATGCATATGAATAAAAATAAATAAAAATAAAAAATAAAATAGTACAGTAGCATTGTTTTCTTGACAATGCTACATTGTGAACAACAAATCTGCATGGAAATCGTAGGAGATCCTGTTAACGTTAGTTGTTAGCTGTGGGTAGCCAGTGGCCAGAACCAACTGCTGAAGAAGGATACATTGAGTTATATTATGATGCGTTCAAGCTCTCTTCAGTAAAATTGAGTACTGGAGGAAGGTAAATTTTAACGTCCTCATGTGGTGTTCTAATGTAAGTAATGGAGAAACTTGAATACATACAATTATTTGAGGGATAAATTTATTGATGTTTAAAATTTAAAGTAGATACTACAGAGAGAATTGTGATGTATTATATATGGTGAAAAGACTTTTTTTTTTTTTAAAAAAGTTTTTCAGATGAAAAAAGATCATTTTAAAGGTTGTTTCATAAGTGTGTATGATGGAATTTGTTCTTGTTCAAAGGTAGTGTAATGAAGGGCTGAATACCTTTAGAACAGCTATCTTTTTATACTTACGATTTCCTTGTTTGGCTGGCATAAAAGGGGGATTAAACAAAAACAATTTAAACTACAAACAAAACAAAACAAAACAAAAAACCTTGGGTATTGTTATTGTCCCAGAACTTCACAATGGGTGCATACCTAGAAAAAAGTCAACTTGATTTATTTTTCTTTTTTTTTTTCTTCATCTCCCTGGTATTTCTTGACCCCTGGTGACTGTCATACACAGCAGTGTAAATGAGATTTTTTTCTCATAATTTCACAGATCTCAGAACAGCTGCTTCTCTTGGTCAACCACGTGTTTTGTTCATCAATGTGCTGTGTTGTGCTGTAGTGTACATTCAGACAATACATTATGTAAAACATGATAGGAAACCAGCAGCTGAAGTGGCTCTGCCACATCCCAATAGAACACTCTGGGTTTTTTTACATCCCATTTCAGACAGAGGGCAGGGGAATCATCTGCAGAACAAATATACCATAATCAAGTAGTTTTATATTATCCCTGTCACACAGACTATTTAGAGTTTTTTTAGTTAACAGATCTCACATGCAGGGCTGCAAGAAACTGTCTAATTATTATTGATTCATCCATTAATAATTTATTGATTGCTCTGTAGCCTCACCTTCAGGTTATTTTAACTGGCATGTCTGTTGTTATGTGTTAAATAACTTAAATGATAAATAAAAAAAAATGTTTCAAAGAATGGTGGCCAGTAATCACAAGCTGTGTCTTTGCATTTTATTTTGAAAAAGAAATACATCAAAGCCATGAAGCAGTGCAGATACAGTTTCACATTAATGTCAAGTAATCCTCCTGTCACTGTTGACCTTGGCATGAAGTGTTGATCAGCATCCTAGACAGAAAAGCAAACACAATTTAAGTTCATACATTTAAAGGGGATAGATATAGGATTCATACTTCCCGGCCAGTAGGTGTCGCACTCACACTTGCCGCTCTTGCTCCACTCTTCAATTCTACAGGTTGCCACGTAACCACATCAAAATATTGACATATTTTGGGCCCGTAAAAAAATTTCTAAAACAATTATTTCTCTACTGTAATTATTTTTTTCAGGAAAATATAGACGTTAATTCTACACCTTTCTAGACGTTCTGTGGATGTATTATTTTTGAAAATATATTCGTTTTGATGAAACAGCTATACATATGACCTTTAAGGTTATTTTTAAGTTATTGTAAGTTGGGATGTGACAACATGTAGATATAAAAATAACAAAATCCTCCATTAAAATAGACTTTTCACTTCACGTGAAGTACAAAATGTGCATGCATGCGTAAAACTGCCATAACATCCCCTTCAAAGCTGAATCTTTCAATCAGCAATTGAACACAGAAATGTCACATTTCGTCAGTTGTAAAGCATAGTGCACATAATGTACGGCGTAGTTTTGTGGACTGCCATTCAATAAAATTTGGGTCGAGAGAACGAAGAAATTGCGGTCGCTATTGACGGTACAATAACTTGACTATTTTAAATTGGTGGGTTTGCGAAAGGATGTAGTGATGGTTTGTTCTGACCAGGCAGTAGGTTGCTGTGTCTTACTACACTATTTTTTAGTATCGGCTATGCTCACTTGGATCCTCAACCAAGGATGTACCAAAGTAAGTACCAGGTATAGGTATTAATCACCCCTTTGGATAATGGAAAACCAAACAAAAAAGAGCAAGTTGAGTTGAGCCATGTCGTACCATACAGTGGGAATGTAGTATAATGATGTATTACTACCGAACGTGAAGCAAATTTTCACCTTGCATTTACTTTACATACCATTCAGCCACTGGAGTGTTTTGTGGAATATTTTGCAAATGACAAATATTTGTCCTTAACAGCTGTGCTAACAGTTGTGCTAACTAACTGGGAAAGGCAGCTAAAGGCTGACTTAGTTTGAAGAAAAGTACAATGGATAGCTGGAATCAAGTGATTTGAACATGGAGGCTCTGGTCTGAACCAGCATGAACCAAGACAGCTCCATTCTTTAATCGTATCCATATTGTTTACCTGCATTTTGTGCATTTTGCTTGGATACATCTCAACAAAAAAGCATACCCAAGTCACAAATACACATTTTAGAATTTAAAATGTAGTTCTATGTCTTTGCTTACTAATCTCTGATAATCCTCTCTTTTGTTCTGTCTCTTTACAGTACTGACATTGCCCAGCAGAGCTCTATGAGGTGCACAGAGACGGCGAAAATAAGTTTGTCCTCCATTTCTTAATCTTGGTAAAGTCAGGAGAATCTTTACTACACAGAGTCACATGAATTTCTAGCGAGAGTTAAAAAAAATCAACTCAGGCGAATATGTGAATAACGCAAATTTTACATGTTTGTATCATTCATGTCGGGTCATTTGCATCATTTGTTCCATCTAGCGTTTATTCACAACTTTGCATTGACTTTTAATGTAATTTCTACTCTGCATTTGGTGTGAAGGCACACCATAAGAGTCTGGCAAAGAGACAGGCAAAGACAAAGCGGTGCTTTCAGCGAAATGCTAACGCCAGCTTGCTAACATGCTCACAGTGCTGTTATTATGCTGTTATTTCAAAACTACAACTGTCAGTCTCATGGTGGCACCAGAGGGAAACTCAGAGGATCACTGGAGACATCAGGGGACAACATCAGGGAACTAATGATGTCTACTAAAAATGCATTCACTCTATTGAGTAAATGCTGAGATATTTCAAAGAATAGGTAAAAACAGCCAGGGGTGAAGAAGATTCATCTCCAGCAATATGAATGCCTGTACTAAATTTAATGGCAATCCATCTGGTAGTTGGTGAGATATTTCAGTCTAGACCAAAGTGGCTGACCGACTGAGAGGCTGACATTGTTATCCCTAGAGCCAGAGCATAATGCATAATACATTGTGATTCTGTGACATTATTCAGTACATTTTTGGACAGTTTTTAGATACAGAGGGGGGTTGTTTCTTTTTTTCCTGGCTAATCCCCAGTATGTCAGTGAATCCAAAATCACTGTAATCCTAAACTAACCTTTATTTGTGGCCAGGTGACTGCCTGTTATATTTAGTGTTTTTCAGTATTATTTCAGGTTATTGTTTCTCCCCTTTTGAATTTACCATTCAGGGCTTCTCAAGCTGTTTCCTCAAATCAGAAGCTTCTGCTGCCATCTCCTCTTCCGATCTCCACTTGGAGGGATTGTCTTCATCCTCTCGATCATGCTTTTGCAACTGCAAAAAAACAACAGTGTACCGGTGCAATGTCAGAACAAAGTCACTCCTGTTTGTTTACCATTTGATATCATGAGCCTGGCCCTGAAAAAATTGTGTGAAATGTCTCCCAAGCTAAAATGGAACACTAAAAAACACAATATCACACAACAACCTCTACCCTGTCACTTCCATTGGGTGTACTGCAAACCAAGCTCTAAGTGTCTCTTCTCTGCCTCTGTGCAAGATTAG
Source organism: Epinephelus fuscoguttatus (assembly GCF_011397635.1). NCBI lineage: Eukaryota > Metazoa > Chordata > Actinopteri > Perciformes > Serranidae > Epinephelus > Epinephelus fuscoguttatus. Next base: position 44,128,238 of record NC_064752.1, read on the forward strand.
TTCAACTAAATATGCAAATGAATTTTGTGATTGGTCAGAGAAATTAGGGCATTGATGAAATGATGTCTTAAAGGGATAGTGCACCCAAAAATGAAAATTCAGCCATTATCTACTCACCCATATGCCGACGGAGGCCCTGGTGAAGTTTTAGAGTCCTCACATCCCTTGCGGAGATCGACGGGCGGAGCGGATAGCACACCTAATGGCAGACAGCGCCCCAGACTAACGTCCAAGAACACAAAATTGAATACACAAAGTATCTCCATACTGCTTATCCATAGTGACCCAAGTGTGCTGCAGCCGCGACATAAAAAGTTGTTTTGAAAAACGTCATATGAACTCTGTTTTTAGCCTCACTGTAGCCTGTAGCTCTGACTGCTTCTCTGTGCTCCGCGCTCACGTGTGCGCGCTTGAGCAAGACCAGCGAAAGCATGAGCTTTGCTCACCCGTGTTTACATCACGTGACATGTGCACCACAGGGGGAGACAACAGTAACCACAGAGCTAAAAGATAATTTGCACTACGGTCTTTTAGCAAAGGACAGCCCAACATGTGTGAAGACTTTGAAATTGAGGAGGAACAGCATTTCTTTGTTGAGCTGTATTTGTTTGAGCCCGAGTATACGGACGGAACTCAGGCTACTGGATGAAGCAGCCGCCGCAGCTCATGAGCCTGACCCTCAGCCAGCCGCAGAATACCGGAGTCGAGCACTGGAAACCTGGTGGTGTAGTTGTTTCAAATGCAAAGCAATGCCAACGGATGAGGAAAGTCTTTGCTGCTCAGACTGGGAATTGGCGATGCCTGCACTTGAGAATCTGGACATCAGTAGTGACGAGACTGCTGCTCTTCAGAGACCGTGCATCACCGATCACACTGAGCGCGCACACGTGAGTGCGGAGCACAGAGAAGCAGTCAGAGCTACAGGCTACAGTGAGGCTAAAAACAGAGTTCATATGACGTTTTTCCAAACAACTTCTTATGTTGGGGCTGCAGCACACTTTGATCACTATGGATGAGCAGTATGGAGATACTTTGTGTATTCAATTTTGTGTTCTTGGACATTAGTCTGAGGCGCCGTCTGCCATTAGGTGTGCTAGCTGCTGCCCCCGCCGATCTCCGCAAGGGATGTGAGGACTCTAAAACTTCACCAGGGCCTCCGTCGGCATATGGGTGAGTAGATAATGGCTGAATTTTCATTTTTGAATGCATAATCCCTTTAAACGCCTAGAGGCAGATTGTAGACTCAAAGACAAAAAGAACTATTCTGGAAAAAAAAGGCCTCATCTTAATGTGAGGATCTTAAAACCCACAAATAAATGCATTTTGCTATACTTGTTACAACAAGAACCTCTGCCATGAAACCAGCTCTACTGATGAATGATTGAGCAAACAGAGACCACTTGTCTTCATGACTCCACCTGAGTTTGTAGACCCAGAGTTATCAGACATAACTACTGTCCTCTATTGTGATATTTTCTTTACTGAAGCCGAAGATAATATGAGGATTCAGCAGTCTGGGTTAGTCAGTGGTTAGTGGTTATCTGCCAGCATCACATTACATACAATGTAGTCACATTTTTTAAAATTTAATCTATATATTTATTTTTTGTGTCTGTATCTTTCTGATGAAAAATCAACGTGATTTGGGGACTGGTATTCTGTTGACTGTTGTCCATGCCACTAGGGGACAGTAGTGGAGTGTTTGTGGCTCAGGGAATGTCTTTACATAGTTTCTTACCAATCTGCAAACACTTCTTTCTCAGCATTTCTCATTTTAAACAGGTTAGTTTGGTGTGTTGTTCCATTATAATATTAGGTAAGTGTTTTGAAATTGAAGCATAACTTTTATATGCTTATGAAAGTGGCTCTTGTGTGTAAACTCAGTAGTTTAGCCCACAGCAGATTAGTTAAAGGGCTAGCATATACATGGTATTGAACTAGCACAGTGCATATTGTTCATGCAGGAAACTCCCACTCCTACTTAAGACATTTAAAGGTTCTGTATGACATTCAGAGCTTAAATACAGCAGGAAACCACTGTTTGCTATGTGAAGAAATGGTGGAGTAATGGCGTCCTGAGCAGAGAATGAAGTCACGCTACCTCTGTGTATGTTGGAATCCAAGCCTCTCTGTGGCTTGTTGTGGTAAGCCGGTCCAGCTTCATGTCTGTGCATGTGTGTATCCCACTGGCTGGCTCATTGCCGCCAATTTGCACTGTGCTCACATGGCAGTTACCGCTGATATTGCAATGATGTTTTTGCGGAAGCATAGCGCCCCACCTATCCCCACATAGTGACTCTGCTTAACAACATTAGTTAAGTCACCACAGTTGCAGTTGTTTACTACTGTAAATTAATTAGCACTGTTAGCTGCTAGCCCCCAGCTCAGCCACTTCTATTGAGAACTGTGCTCAGACAACTCTTACGCTCTGAATATCACAAAGAGCCCCTTAAAGAAACTGTGAGACACTCCTGTAAGATGGTATTTTAATGTGTAATGTTAGAATTTCTAAGCCTGAGAAAACAAAGAAACAGAAAAATGATTCACCATTGTAGTGTTTTTTAAATCCCCAGAGACTTTGTTTTGCCTCCAGGGCCGAAGCTGATGTTCACTTTGGTGCTAACTTCCCTCACTTTACCCAGCAGCTGGTAAACAAGACACAGAAACTCAAATGAGGCTTCGGAAACAGCAGTCTTTTTAAAAAAAAATTTTATGGACAAACTGAAACTTACACTGTTCATTTATTACCACTTGACAACTTTACTGCAAATCTCTTCTCCGCTCAATCACCAACACCTGTCTGCTCTGAGCGCAGCCACCGTTACACCGTTGACAACACACTCACTATGTACACACTATGTATTGAGACGATCCTTCACGCAGCTACACCACCCTTTCATCAAGTGCATCAAACTGTGTCAACACCCTAAAAATACTGGATTGAAACGCCACGTTTAAAACGGAATTCCAGGAAAATGTACATTAAAAAAAACAGTGGCACAAAACATTACAATATCTTAGAGTCCCCTCCTAAATTAAGCTTTCTTGGGAGCTGAATCCCCATGCTCCCCCCATATTTTGAACCCTAGTAATCTGTTTTGATTGAACTGTGTTTTATATGCTGTGTCTAACATTACAAGTTAAGCTCACAGAAAAAGGTCAATAATAGGCTATACTTTCCAAGTAAAACTCTTATGCTAAAAATGGTAACAAGAAGTGATAAATCCTTTTAAGCATCCTGTTACCGAAATTCGCTATCCAACACCTATCTAAAGCGTACCCAAAGTAAACAGAAGGCTATTCTGGTTCCATTTTAAGTATGTGTGCATGCAGGTCTCATTTGCAAGGCAACATTAGTTTTTCCTCAACAGTCATAATCACTGTGAGTGCTTCCATCTTTGAATTTTAAATTTTTAACACACTGAAACTTTTTTTTTTTCACCTTTGCCTGGATATTTTCTTGATAAAAGATGCTGCAGATGACTAGTAGTGGAATGTATTAACTGGAAAACACAATGGGGCCATGTCATAAAGCCTCACATTGTCCAAATTCACAGAATAATATCACAGAAAATAAACATATTCCACATGTTTTCTAAGGTTTTGTCCAGGTACTTTTTAAAAAGAGAGGATAAAACAATGTACTGATTGTGTGATTATGAGTGACAAACAAATCAACACAGACAAAATTGTCTGTTTAGGAGCTTACTGAACTTATCGAAATTGATAAGAAAGACTGTTTTATCCCTTAAGACATTATAGAAGCCATTTGTTTATAATTTCTGTACATTTATAACAGTCTGTGGTGCCTTAAAGGTGCTCAAGTCAAGAGTGTCTCTGACTACAAGACCAATGAGCCACTGGGCCAACTGCTGTCTCTTTAAATGGCTTTAAACCCAGGAGGGGTCAAGTGAGGTGTCAATGAAAAAGTTGTTAGGTGTTTATCTGTAGGACGGATAATATGTGGAGAAATATTAATGTTTCAAATGATGCAACGGCAGTTCCTGGATATCTGAGGATGTAATACTGTGTTTGGACTACATATTTTACTGCATTTAGACAGGCCTTTGGATTTCCACCATACACATAAACAGCTACTGCTAATAAATTGCAGTGTGTTGAATGTTAATATTCCTAACAGAAATATGAATAGATTGAAGAAAGTTATTTTTATGTGTAGTTATTTTTACCTTATTTGATTGGGGACATAAAAGGTTGCAGTGACTCATTTGTCCTGGAATATTTTCAGGGCATTAAAAAATGTTCTTCATTTTGAAATCTTATATGAGGTTCATTTATTTAATCATATATATCCAACTGAATTTTCTATACCAATTCTCAAAAAAGGTAAAAAAAAAAAAAGGTAAAAAAAAAAACAAACAACAACAACACATAAACACATAAAGCACATATAAGCATATGAAATAATTCTAATTCAAATCTTATATTTATTGATTTGTAAATTGTCTTCAATTAAGTTGTAAATTCTACTGTTGTCTTATTTTATCCCCAATTTTCTTAGTTTTCTCTCTTTTTAGTCTCTCTACCAACTGCTTAAAATATTAAATTAAATTAAATACTTACTTTTTCTTTTTATATTGTTATATTGAATGGATTTCATTAACTTTCAATTTTGTTTTTGTTGTACTTTTAACCCTGATGTGCCCCCAAACAGTGCCCCAATAAATTATATACATATTTTGTGACCCATTAAGCAGAGAAACAGCATGGGGCCCAGTTTTAACTGCCAGGGCAACACATGGGGAGATGTCATATGCAGTTATTGTTTAGACAGTACTGAGCTGCAGGCCGATCCCAGAGGTTTGAAATGAGATGTCTTGTATGGCAGAGTAAAAACATAAAACAAACAGCACAACAACCTCAGTGAAGGACTTCAACTTTATGTCCTTGAGATATATGTCTGCTTTGCGTGTTCTTTTTACACAACAAAAATCTCTTTTTGTCTGTCACTGCTTACAAATTCTTTTGTGAAGTTAGAAATACAGTGAGATTGTGAAATTCTTTCTTAATTTCTTTCATATAAAACATCTCATACAGGCTTCTGGCCTGAGTAGTTTGCTGTCTTTTATTCTTAACATGTCTGCAAGCTTAAGCACCAGGGGGTCATTACATCAATACTGTTACTCCTGTCAGCACTGTCCTCTTTTGTTGGCTGCATCTCTGCCCTGTGGCACCACTCTCAACAGATGTGACCCTGGGTAGAGAGCTTGTCAGGAAAGGCCTTTAACCAAGCTGAAGAAAAGCCTGTCATGTGACCAGGGAACATGTCTCAGAGGATGGGAAGTAACTAACACTTACTCAAGTGCTCTTCATAAATTAAATCTGAAAGACTGATACCACAATTCATATCTGACAGATTTAAATATGTTGTTTCTTAGTGCATTCTGTTCAGCCCAGATAGCAGAAGAAAATGTTGCCATTGTATGTTTCAGCAAACAATGGACATATTACATTTGTACAATTCAAACATATAGTATCAAGAGTGACATAATATTTGAGGTGACTTTGTTGTTATGAAGTGGACTAGATGGCGGATGGCATGACAGCTAGGCAAGATGCCTGCCAGTTTGAGACAAACAACAAAACCGGTTGTTTTTTAACTGAGTCATTGCCATGTTTCCAGCGGCTTTTTAGCCACCAAACATGGTTGTTCTTTAGTGACCTGTTGCTGTTTTCCACTGGGGATAGTCTCCCAAAAGCAGTTATTTTTTTACCGGAGACATCACTTTGTTTCCAGCTGGGATAGTGCAACGAAAAGTGGTTGTATTTTACCATGTGGTGTTGCAGCCTGGTCTCACTCTCAACTCTCAACTCAGGTACTGTTAGCATTAATATGAGAGGGCACTGGGCGGAGGCAGTTTCTGATGCTGTGGGCAACTGCTGTAGCATAAAAAGCAAGAAAGTCTGCATGGGTAGGAGGGGAGCAGGTTGGGTCAAACAAACACTGGACTCCAGAAACCAAAAGTCAATCCAGAGTTATTTGAAGGCGAATTTCCGTTTCCAACTTCCATTTATATATAAGTAAATATGCTGAACCATTGCGATGGATTCAGAGTTTGCAGTGACGCCAATTATGTTCCGCCTCGCTTGTTCACCGCACGGACTGTTTAACCTGGCAACAACTGCAGCCGGCTCAAACGTGATTGGTCAAACAAAAGCCTACAACCGGAAACCAGGGCTCTTCCGCTCTTCTTCCGGAGGCAAGATCTTCGGGGGTTTGCCTACAGACTCTACATTCACTGAATGTAGAGTCTGTATATAGACACTAGCATGTAACAAGCAGAAGTGGACATTTCCTATAAAAACAGTATTTTGAAAAGACACAGTGCATGGAACAAGTGTAAATTGACATGCCGTCCCTGAAAGTCCAAAACTAAAGCAGGAGGGTACCTAGAGTGTCATATTTTGACGTGTAGTCCCACTAACCAAGCACCTGTATTTAATGAGTTGGGATGAGAATGTGTTAATGTCATTAGAAGCAATGTGAGACAACTCAGTAGGCAGAGGAAATTTTTTTTTTTCACAGACTGTCTGTCTCATGTAGTGCTGTGTGGATATGGAGGCAGATTCAACAAATATGACAAAAGCATTTTTTTTTTAATAAAAGTTACCAACTGTAGCTTTAAATATTACTACGGTTGAATGAAGAAAAAAAAGATCACACATTGCATTATCATTTTGGGATGGGAAATGCTAGCTTAATGTTAATGGAAGTCATGTTTTTCTATCCACATTGGTATGACTGTGAAAACAGAGAGATGGTAATACAAAGGAGAAAGTGGGTTTTGTGTCTTGTGGTGCCCCAGTGGCATCTCTACTAGCAGCTGAGCTGATGTCCAAACATTTGCCTGGGTGTGTGTATGTGTGTGCTGTGTGCCTCCCTGTTGAGCCGTGTTAAACCTCTTTAGTACAGCTCCTCTTCTCAGTTGCGGAGCTGCCAGTGTGGACACAGAAACCCTACTTGCTCTGACAGTGATGAACATGTCCATGAATACTAATGTTCTGCGTGTCTTCATCTACTGCTGGCTAAAGCAAACACAAGGGAAATCGGGAGCTGTAATGACACCAATGCGTAACTTAGTTCTTATTATACTGAAGACTATTGAAGCTTTCGTTCATTTCTCAATACATTTGATATCAAATTTACTATGACAATTGCAAACCAATTGAAAGATAGATAGATAGATAGATAGATAGATAGATAGATAGATAGATAGATAGATAGGGGGCAAATTTGCATGTCACAGCAGCAGTAAAAGAACACCCACACAATACAAAGAATAGTGTAAAAACAAATGTCAAATACAACTACTCACATAAAGGCAAAAAAGATGTGGCCTTTTAAGCATGTGAATGGACATAACAGTGTATACTGCAGTAAGGTTTGCAAAATGAATAAGTTAAAAAGTGAAGACATGTATCGCACAGTGTCAGAAGTTACACAGAATGTAAGTCCAGTTTGTCAGTCCATTATGTGGATGAATTTAGTCATTTACTGTTTAGTTTATTTACTGCTGTTCAATTTTTTTTAATATATCATTTTCTAAATCAATATTTGGTTTAATTTTATTTAAATTAATGCAACTGAATTCAATGAAGTCTAAAAAGTCTATCTTTGTTGTTTATTCAATGGCTGCTGAAATCATTTAAAACTAAATTCTTGTCATCTAGCATTCTGGTTGTACTATTATAATTAATTTTTGGTTGATCGGTTCATGACATGAAGAGCTGAATATCAATATTCAAATCACATTATTGCTTTTGGAAAATTTAATCATGACATAGAATCCAATTTACCCATTGCAGCACCATCTTGTGTTTTAATAAAAACAACTGAACCAGCCAATGTTTCTTCCAACAAACTAACTTTATTTGATTATTTTGATTTGATACTATATGTTGCAAAGATTTAACATTTCTTCGTTTGGCTGGTTTGATTTGTTTTGATTTAACAATGAGATGGTGCTAAATAGGGTATTTGAAAATGTTCATAAAACTAATTTTCAAACCATTATTCCTGTTATGCCACTAACAATGGTGTAACATTTGGCTGTGACGCTGCCAGATGGCGTCAGTTTGTAACACAGCCAGACGTAACCTTTAGCAGTGTTATGATATGCTGCCAGTTGGCAGAATGGCACCTGTCACAGCAGTGTGATATGTGGATGGGTGGCATTGGTTCAAAACGTGGCTGGACAGCACCTATCACGGCAGTATGTCACAACCAACACATTCCCAGTCCGATCTCATCACATACTGACATTTGGTCACGGACTTTCCACGTCCAGATACAACATGCAAGGTATCCTGGGTGCGTTAGTTGTTGACATTCTGGGATGCAGTGTCAAGTTATGCCTGTTACATGCATTGTCTCTTTCAAAATAAACATCCTAAAACGCACTTGGTTGGGTTTAGGAAAAAAATAACAGGGGTTGGCTTGATAATCTTAGGGGATGCGAACAAGGCTCTCCTGGGGAAAAGTCACTGCATGTTGGACAAAGTCTTCAAAAAGAGCAATAATAACAATGAATTACAACTGTTATCAATGGAAATTTTAAATCTAAAATTACATGTTCATAACTGCTTTAGGGTGGGGCTACAACTCTACACCAGAGGTTCATATCTGCTTGAACACATTGGGCTATCATGTGAACACATTCTACCATCAAGACTGTTGTAGATTTTACATGATCAACCTTTTTATTTACTTTACAACCTTATATTGCACATGCAATGCACAGGTTGGCAGTGATGCATTTCATTGCTCCTCCTTGACATTAAACCACACACCACAACAAAAGGAAGCTGTGCAGAGGGAGAGGGGTTAATATACTCAAGGTGATCCTGGAGGTCATCAGGCAATCAGCAGGAGACCGAATGAGCTTTTTGGAGGGAGAGCAAAGGCTGACACATTTGCCACACTTGATTGACTGAAGTATCTGTAGAATTAATATCTGTAGCTGTTAATAATCCATATTAGGTAGATATGATTGTTTCTGACTGACAGACTCATTCTCTCCTTTGACACAAGGCTATAGTTCTGCCAACTTTCAGAAAACGTCTCACAGGTCAACCTAATCAGCAGAATAAATATTGGCATTATACCTCTGGAAACCACAGATATATTACATTTGCACGTTATTATGTAGCAGATATGTTAGAATTTTTCATTTCAACAGCACTGTGGTTAACCTGTGGTTAGGTTTTTTGGGAGGCACAATCCCTGCTGGAAATGTCACAGTAAAAAAACAACCGCTTTTCATGGAGCTATCCCCAGGTGAAAAAACAGCAATGGGTAAAAAAAAAGCACCTACATTTGGTGCCAAACACTGCCAGGTTGCTTAAACATAACTGTTTTTGTTTTTTGTTGGTCTCAAACAGTGGTCTGTGGTGGTCTGCAGCTGTGCAAGTGTCTCACCCAGCTGCCACACCATCCCCTCCACCTCCAGATGATAAAGTCAGCTCATATAGTATGTCATTTTAGAAAAGTGGATATGATATGAATAAAACGTGCAAATATAACATATTCATAGTTTGCGGAAACATATAATGCCAACATGTTGCTCTGGCAACTGGGCTGCACAGATGGTGATGTGACAACCTCAGTACAGGTACAGTGAAGAAGTGACCTACAGAGCCTGATGGAGCAGAAAGTATTTCTGCATCAACATATTATCGACCTATCTTGTGTAATTTAAATTTTCATGCAATTGGGATTCATGTCAATAAATTTGAGTGGACAGGAGAGCAGCTGTTCTCAATGTGACTACCGTTTCTTGACACTTTTGTAACTAATGCCTATATTCCTTTTTTTTATTTCAACTAGTCCATACCCATTGAGTGCACAGTTGCCCACGTGCAGTTTCACATGGTGTGTGTTTGGGATACAGGTCATAGGAAACTGCAGATTAAATAGTCAGCTGAACCCATTAAGAAGAGCAATGTATTCAGACAGAGTTTTTGTGAATTTGATAGTACGATTGCTTTATTGAAAGTACAGTAGTACCATTGCCAATAGTGGGATAGTTAGTGGGCTAAAACTGTACATTAGTAGTTGAGGTAGCATGTTGAAAGGCAGATAGTTAAAGTGTTTATATGTTGTATTGACTTAAAAGTGGGGCGCACTGGTAGTTCACATGGGAAATATAGATTGACCGCGTCAGTAAGTAGAAAAACATGGGACAGACAGAATGACTGACTGACAAAATGACACACTGAAAAAACCCAACATTGGGCCACAGGGGGAGCCACAGCGATCGGTCGCATTTTAGCCATTTTTAAGCATTTTTCTGTTGTTATAGCACCACCCAGTTGCCAATTAGAGTTAAATTTCTCCAGTCACCTTGAGGTGTTCTGTTCTACATATCTACCAAGTTTAGTAAAAATCGATATGGCGGTTAGGCCTAGATAAGAAATTAGCTCTCTAGCGCCCCCCATTTTGTTTGATTGGGTCAATAATGGAGGGGTCCCCTCAGATTATGTGTGGTCATATGCCTACAAAGTTGCGTGGTGATCGGTGAAACCCTTGAGATGTTATACACCTTTATGTGATGAGCCACGCCCTCCGCAATATTCATTGCCTTATAGAAGCTCAGTTTTAGTAAGTTTTCCAACTTTTGCCAAGAGGGAACTTTAGATATTGGTCCCTAGATTATGTTCACCCAGTTTCATGCAGATCGGTCAAACTTCCTAGGAAGAGATCGATTTTAAGTGTTTTTCAAAAAATTCAAAATGGCGGAAAATCTATATAACCGGAAGTTATGGGTTCTTGAGGCACATTTGTTCCTCATGAGGAGAGGCATCTCTGTGCAAAGTTTCATGTCTCTACGACATACGGGGCATGAGATATCCCCATTCAAAGTTTGCGATTTCAATCGGTTGCTATAGCGCCCCCCTTTGGCCAATTTATGTAATATTGTTTCATTTGCATCCTCCCATGATCCTCTACCACTGTGCCAAACTTCACATGGATTGACCATGTCAGTGAGGAGAAAAACATGGAACAGACACACAGACACACCCACAGACAGCGTTTTCGTCATTATGTAGTAAGATAAACACTTTAACTATCTGCTTTTTAACATGCTACCTCAGTACAGTTTTAGCCCACTAACTATCCCACTATTGGCAATGGTATAACTGTACTTTCAATAAAGCAATCGTACTATCAAATTGACAAAAACTCTGCAGATTAAATAGTCAACTGAACCTATTACGAAGAGCAATGCATTCAGTTTCCTAAAGAAGTCATTATTTTTGCCATGTTGTCTATGTTTATGTTGGTAACTAACCTGACCAAACACTGATAATAACCACTGTAGCATATACTACTCAACCTAGTGTAACTGCAGTTGAATTCTCTCAGCACTGCAGTTGTCTTATGGATGCAAATGTCTTATGTCCTTATGAATTCCCTTCACATCTTTCCATAACCGTATTACATTTTCATTCGAGGTCAAGAAAAAGTGTTTAGGAAAAGACAGGATGTCACTTTTTGACTATTCGGCCACAGCCCACAGTCTGCGACAGAAAACTTTCAACTGCTATGGCTTGAGTGTGTGCTCAACACACTCCTCAGTTCTGCCACTACCCCATCACCTTTCCAGTGCTCCCACAGATACCAACCACCACTCTTCCCCAAACAAGAGAGGGAGGTCATTGTCCCCTCATTTCAGGCCTTCATTCGCTGCTGTCCCATACACCTGTGAGGGCCCTGGGCTACACTCCTCACACCTCTGACTACCAGAAGGCACCATACACCAGTTTTCTGCCAAGTCCTAGGGCAGAAAACATGGCTAGCCAATTTGCGAGCTCTTTCCCCAAATCCAAGGGGATCAACCAAGCCACTGTCAGCCTCCAACTGCCTTTATCCACACTGATCGATCCCACAATCCATGTCAGCCAGCTCTCATTCCCAGGTTGTCAAATGCCAATGCTTTGTCACCCCCTCGTGTGATAGCAACACAAAAAGTTACCTATTGGTGTCTTTATGAGACAAACTAGGCTTTCAACTAACTCCAGTGTAAACCTATCTGCAGCAATATTTGACACTTGGGATAACTGCTGTAGTATAAAGAGTGAAAAGGTCTAAGTAGGGCAGGATAGAGGGGAGGTGTATGGGTCAAACAAACTCGGGCTTTCATCCAGGAAACTGCTGTTTGTGTCACATGTGAGACCAAAAAATCCATACTCTTTTTATGTGATGTTAAATAAAGCAATGCTAGCAAAGCAAAGCAAAGCTATATTTAACATAATTTTATGTAACTCATGTCCATCTGTCACATACTTACATCACTTATGTGACGCAGCTTAGAACTTCAATCAGTAGCCCGGGCTATTATTTGCACTTCAGGCTTGTATTTGGGACAGGCGTCTATATGGGACAGGCCTTTAAGTCCGTTTATGCAAAACTGTTGCTCAGCAAAGATGGGAAAAACAATGTTTATTTTAACCAGTATGAATATTACTTGTATAAAAATCAGGCTTCGAATAACATATCAGTTACATTACATCATTCCTTTAATCTAGCTCTGGCAGACAGTACATCAGAGAGCATTATGACACTCTTTTTACACCACTCGAGGATAACGGCACCTGACATACCAACACAACACCACTTTATCCTGTTGAAACAATATTCACAACTTGTATTAATTTTCATGAAAAACCCTTTTCATTCTCTTCATCAGTGGACCCTTACGTACTAAAGAAATGTAAATTTCTTACCGGGTAAGCGAGGAATGGACACATATTCTGACTTTATGAGAGCTTCAGAGGAAGGGAGTCACTTTTTTTCAGTCATGCTAGTTAATCTGAATGAATTACAGTCTTCTGCGGTGCTTATAGTTTCATTGAAATTAACTGAACGATTGAATTGTGGAGAATCTAACTGAGCTAACAATGTGTAGCATTTCTATATTGACAGAATTTAAGCATTTATATCTGTATGCGTGATCTAAACAACTATCTAACGTCAGGTCAAGTGGGTAGCCAACAGCCTGGTTTTATACATCCAAAGAATATGCATCACTTAATGTACGCATTTTAACTCAAAACATTATGTTTTTTCTAAACCTATCCAAGTAGATTTGTTCCCCAAATCTGACCATGTCTGTTTGACAATACTAAGCGTGTGCTAGAATATGTTTCACCCTGGAGACAGTTCTTCATCACATACAGAAAGATGCCATCGGTGTCGATATCACACACCAACTGGTGTGAGAAAGCATTGATATTTGATGACCTGGGATGAGAACGTGTTGTCCGTGTTTCCTGGATCAAGTCTGTAAAGGAGAACCAGGAACCACCATGTTCCTGTCATTGTTACTTTGGTTGGGAAATATGGAGCTGGGTTAAAAATTTTACTCAAGTTCTTCAAATCAAACCCCTAGATGTCATTTCTGTACTTCACCTGATAAAAAGTGAGCTAAGCCTAACAATCCAGCAAGTAATGTTTCTCCTCTATCCTAGACTCACAAGTCAGTCTTTAGACGCTTTGCTTAACTAAAGACTGATGTCTTTCTCCCTGATTTTGTGTTTAGATGGGCGGATACAATTTCAGGGTTTAAAAAAACTCCCTATGTTGCAGAACCAATAGTAAATCTGCAGGGCGGTCCTTTGGTGGCTCGCTGAACTCTTGTGCTTGTAAACATAGTCCGACTGCGTTAAAAGAGTTAAATTTCTCGGCATCCATTTTCAAGCTCTCTGTGTGTTTGTTTCCTTGTGGAAGAGAAAAGGGGGAGCAAACATTTCTGGGAGGGCGTGTCCTTTTCAAAAATGCAAGAGGCGGTGCTTTGTTGCCGGCTGTTTTCTCCGGTGTGTTCAACACACTTTAGAAAGGAGTGTCCCCAGACTATCAGAAGGCGGAGATCTCTGATCGTCTGGTGGTGAGACTGCCTCTATCCTAATAATATTGTGTTCCGGCATGCAATGAGTATTGTATCTTCACAGGGCTGCTACACTTTCCTGTTGTCTTATTTTTATATTAGCGCAGGGTTTGAAGCTCTCCACACAAATTCGGCAAATCTGTAGCGCTTTATGCTGAAGCCACTGAAGCCAGCAGCAGCATCATTAAAAGCAACCAGAGTTTTTACGTGCTGGTCAGTGTGGATGCTACTTTTTCTTCTGTAGATGTTGGCAGTAGCTGAAGTCCCATCTGTCCACCACTTTATGAGTCTCTTTTGCCTTGTTATTTCAGTGCCCCTGTCCAAGTTACTGTCCACTTTACAGTTTTGTTCCAGCACCTATTTGTCTCACACTTCTGTCCTGCCAGGAAAGGTTCTGATGAGCTTGGTTGTTTTCTCCACCTCAGAACACACAGTTCACAGGCACAACACCAGACTCAAATTTCTCCACAAATAAAAAGAATTCAGGCAATTCGGCAAGCTACATAAACTGAGTGATTAAACTGTGATCAATATTACCTGTCCTAAAGTGCAGGCAGTTGCTCACCAAGGAAGTGTGTCTCTGTGTACTTAAAGCCAAAGATGTGCACTGAGTTCAGGATAACTAATGCCTCACCCAGAACTGTTAAGACTAAGATGGCAGCTGGGAGTGAGCAATCTTTTAATCTTGGGTGGTAATTAACAATGACAATCACGCTCCAGACATATTTCCATGAATCTAATTAGCAAGAAACTTGATAAAGTGTCTCTGGATTTCTGTTTTGAAGTGGGGTGATAACATGTGGCATTCTTGGCTCACCTCAGCTCAGTCTGGAGGGTATTCTACATGGTATGTTTTTGACAGATTCTCCTTTTGTTGGTTTTTCATCCTACAAGTGATGTCCACATGGGCTACTGTATGGAGTTCTTTTGCCCTTGATAATTTTATCACATTTGGTCGTTTAAGCAAGTTCTCATCATGGTTTTGCTGAGTTTTAGTATGTTTACTACAACTTACGTGTAAGTAACTTTCCTGCTGACTGTTTCCAAAAGCACTCCATGGTGTTAGGCTTTTTAATTTTATACTCATCTAGGGCATAAACTGGTCAGAATAACTGTACACTTTTAGAAATCAAATTCAATTTATAACTATTTAAGACCTCAATTAAGAAAATTTTATTCACTTCCCAAGTATCAAATGCATGTTAGGGAAGGGCAATATGCTCGACACAATATTTATATAGATTTTTTAAATAGTGGCTGTGAAATCACATATGAATTTAACAAAATGCTAACAAAATATTTAATGCAATAAACTCTGTTCCAATTCATTACATGAAACAAGTATCTTTCACACGTCTTATAAAAAACCTGTAACTCTGTAACTATATAGGCATTCCCCTGTTTTCTCTCTTTATACAGCATACATATGAATTCATGTATGTTTTTATCATATATAGAATATCTGCATTGTGACTAACATTGAAAGTAAAGCTGTGGACAATGCAGTTTTTATCCATGCCTGCGTTGAGACGTGATTGAGGCTAGTGAAGTGCAGTGTGGGAGAACAGAGCACAGGGGCCATACTTTTAATGATGTAAACATCAAGGTTCTTTGTTCCACACAACAATACTTAAAAAGAATAACTGCATTTCATACTTCATCATCTGCAGCCCAGCGGGGAGGCTATTTTTTACCGCCATGCAATTACGTGCAAAAGGTTTTATCAAGCTTTGTGTTCATGTTGATGATGTCTTTGTTAACACTGAAGAGACAGACACTGAAATCTAGTGAGTGCTCCTCATTGGATGTTGGACAGCTGTAGCATTAACAAAGCTGAGGTTTTCAGACACAGTCTTTTTTCAGTTGTATTCCTGTGAATTTACAGACAATTACCACTCATTATATGGAAGGTGTGATCACAAGCACGACAGCTGCATCACAGGACAAGGCATAACCTAAAGTGCAACCTGCAAGACTCAGCTCATTCTACTCATTCAGCTTAATAACACAAGTACCATTCACCCATTCATACACTGGTTGCTGAGGTTACCATACAAGGTGCCGTGCACTCACACATCGATGGCACAGCCATTGGGAGCAATCTGAGGTTCAGTATCTTGGCCACTCTATGTACTGAGTCATCAACCCAATTCAAGAAAAAATATGTTGGATACAATGAAACTTTACGTTTTAACAATACTGTGGTAACGTGTGGTTAGGTTGAGGCAAAAACATTTCATTGTTACAGTGCAGAAAAGATCACATTTCAACATTAAATACCCGCTTTTGGGTACACAATGCTATCTGGAAATGTTGCAACATCCAACACATTCTCACTCTGACCTTGTCACACACAATGTTCGGTCATACTTTCAACGTCAGCATATGATGTGCAAGGTACCCTGGGTATGTTGGTTGTTGATGTTGATGGTTATTGTTTTCAAAATACACTTCCATTTTCACAAGAAATGTACAGTTTGCATACAGTCTCTTTCAAAATAAACTTACTATGTAGGTACAACACCACAAATTGAGGTTACTGTCCTACCACAACAAATGCATATGGTTATGTTTTAGCAACACATGCACCTGGTTGGGTTAGGCAACAAAAGCATGCAGTTAGATGTAGGAAAAAAGTACAGAGTTTGGCTTTACAACCATACAGGAAGCAAACAGCGGTCCCCTGGGTGAAAGTTTGTGGTTGTTGGACCCATCTATCACTCCTCCCAGCCACCCTACTTGCACTTCTGCCTCCTTAACTTTTATTGCTATACCAATGCGTTTCCCAAGTGGGCTGCATATTATGCCGATGTGAAAAGATGGCTTTTTTTCTGTCTGACACTGGAAGTCACTGACCAAGTGCCATTTTTTGACAAGTTTGAAGTGAGACTGGATTGGGATGTCTCAGTAAAACATAATTACTGCTTAGTGGTTGTATGCCTCCATGAACCAGTCAAGTTAAGTTACAGTTTACATCTATGTCTGTGAAAAACAAATGCAAAAAATGCAGTGATGTCTTAGTAAAATCAATTGCTTTCTTTGGCAATATTCCCAGTGGAAAAACAACAATGTGTTTACTAAAAAAAAAACAAAACAACACATTTGGTGGCCAAAAAACTGTTGTAAAAACACTGATGGGTCACTAAAACACAGCTGGTTATGTTGTTTGTTAGTCCAGAACAGTGGTCAGCCTCTCTCACCCTGGTGACACATCATCTACCATCTCTTCTACCTTCTGACGACAAAGTCAGCTTATATATTATGTCACTTATCAAAGCTGATATGATAACGTATGGAAATGTACAAATGTAACATATTTGTTCATTTTAATTCTATTCACAGCATTTATTTCATTATGTAGAGTTTATGTGATATAAGGATGCCTTTAAATCAACACCTCATCACTAACAGAAAACAGAACATAATTACTATTAGCGTAAATGAACAAATATCTATGGAGTATTCAGCTTTATATAAGGATGTATTTTTGCTGTCACAGATAGCATGTGTAATGAATCAAACAAATGACTAACAATATACACCATTTACTTTGATTAATGTGCCAGCCCTCTTTGCTTCCATGCAGACATCATTTTATAATAATACAATTTGGATTGGAAAAACAGGCAGACTTTTGGATGTTATTTTAATTAACAAAGAATCTTTACTAAACAAAAACATAATGTTCAACACTATAAATCTACAAAATCTGAACACTTCCATCTCTGCTTGCATATGCTTTTTTCCCTTTATTTGCATTGTAGTGTATCACAGCTATGATTTACTGGGCATTCATTGTATAATTTAACATGCCTCAAAACGTAATCAAAAATTCTGACAAAGTTTGTGATCAAGATTATATATATCTTGCACAGTGTGACATGGAAGTAACCTGGAAGACCACCTTTATCACACAGCATGTAGGGCTCTTAAAGCAAGGTTAACTGGGGCAGTGAAGAAAGGGGAACGTATTTTGTCTCTTCGGGTCCATGTCATTGGTCCGACAGCCCATTGGTCCGACATCCCATTAGTCTGACGGTCCGCGGTGCTGAATGGCTCCCGGCGGGCGTATTTCTACCTTGATGGTGCGCCGCGACCGGCTCTGGGTCAGCTGGGAAAGGCTTGAGACTTCGGAACAATGGGTTTAATATGGTCGGAACAATGGGCTGCCGGACCAAAGGGTAGTTCCCGTCTCTTCAATGCAATGCTGCTAGTTAAAAAAGCTATGTAACACAAATCAAGGCTGTGCACCTGAAAACACACTGTTATAGAGTGCTGCAGGAATGAGTCCTACGACCTGGAAATTTGGTAGAATTTTAGCACTTGCAGTTTCCATGTCTTAAAGTTTATGGGTTTTTTGAATGGGTTTTTGGTCAAATGCCTGGAAGTAAGTCTGTGGTTAACACAAGCTTAAGAGACTTTAACATTTTTTCTACGGCACAAAATACGTCAGTAAATACTCACAAATTTTGCGATTTTTACATGCCTTAAAAAAGCCAATTGCTAACAAATGGCTAAATAAGACTACAGATCATCATCACACTGAACATGGCTTTACAGCCTTGTTTTGGTGCCATGTTGAAATCATGTCACTTCAATATATGGGGAAAATTCCATTGGCTTTTTGTTGAGGGAATCCGGGCAACGCAATGACTTCTGGGTTGGCTTACAAAGAAAAAACAAAAAAACAAAGAAAACCAAAAATCATCCCTACAGCCCTCTATATGTGTGCTTTTATCAAGACAGCTTCACTCACTTTATGATTTTTTTTTGTATTATTTTATTGTCATATGAGTTTGATATTAACCATCAAAGAAAAAGTCCTATCTATATCTATCTGTCTAGTCCTATCCTATTAAGGACAGCTGTATTCTTCATCAGAGAGAACTTTGATGCTGAACGTTTAATGCAGGATGTTTTGTCTGACTTTTTCTCATTGATGTTACCTGTGATGGATGCCAAGTTTATCTGGTTTAGTTTCAACTTTTCTGTCAAAAAAAATCAATTTCTGTTGAGCAACACTCATCAAATGTGTCGAGCACTGTACCATAAATTAGGAATCTTGCTAAAGGCTCTATGGGATTACACTTACATAAAGTGGTGCTTTGAGCTAAATGCGAATGCCAGCATGCTTACATGCTCACAATGACAACGCTAACACATGGATGCAAACAGGTTTTGTCTTAGAACACCAACTCGAGAAAAAAAAAAATCTAACATTTGCAAAACATACAAAGGGCAGCTGTGGCTGATGGGAAATTATTGGACAAATTGAAATTCAGACAAGATGATGACACTAGACCAAAAGTTAAGGGATCAACACAGCTGTTACAATATAGCTTGAGGGAAACATGAATATCTGTCCCCAATTTTATAGCATTCCATCAAACAAGATTTTGAGACATTGGATAAAAACTACTCCTGATGGTGCAAGAGGAAAAGTCAGGGGATCGCCAAAGTCTTTCGGATAGATTCTCTGGGGACCATCATTATTGTATCTATGCCACTTTTAAATGCAATCCATCTTATAGTTGAGATATTTCAGTCTGGTGGATAACCCGATATTGCTATCCCTGCACAGCAACGCAACAAAAATATTTGTGGGAGCGAAGAACAGTGTGCAGTACTATGCCTAACTTAGCATGATGTCACAGTGACACAGTGTATAACAACAATCACTTCCGAGTAGAAAACTCTATTTCTATATTTTCTCTATTTTTGTTGTCATTTACAGCCATAACTCTAACGTTTAAAGATATATAGTTAAACACAGTGGTCCAACCTGCTGGATGTAGCTGCTGTGCTTATTTTGTGTACTTTATTGCATTGCTGTCATCTTTGATAAACCAAATCTACTGTCACAGACACTAATCAGTGTACTGCTGCGGACAGGGCTGCAGCAAAATATATTTCAGTCAGGACCACTTTAGTCAAAGAAAACTTTATTTCCATTTGCAGTATTACATTTGGTGGTATGGCTCTGTTCTGGGGCCCCTCTGCCTTTCCTCAGCCTACGCAGAAAACCTAAGGCAGAGAGGACACGCCTCTCTGCCCTTCCACATGCAAAGAAGGGAAGCCTAAGGCAGAGAGAGCAAACCTCCCTGCCCTTTCATGTGCATACATGGAAAGTCTAAGGCAGGGACAGCAGCAGCAAAGAACCCCATGAACAGAACAGAGCAGCATCAATGACAAAGAGAAATTATATTGATATGTCAGACACAACATGAAAAGGGGGAACTGGCATGAAGACAGGTTGCAAAGCCACTTGCAGAGGAAGCAGCAACAGTAGGCAGGCCAAAGCAATTTAAATAGGGCACCCTGGATGAGATTCACCAATTGACACTGTGTCCTGTCTGAACGAACACTATGCTCAATTTAAGCCACCTAAAAAAAAATAAAATAAAAAAATAAAAAAATAAAAATTCAACATCAGCGTAAGCATATGCTTTATTTGAATACTGGCTCCACTTTACCATACGCACTATCATGGCCGTGGTAGACCATCAACTTAGTTTTCTGTGAAGTAAGTTTTTGAGTGTGGTGTGGTACACTTAAACAAATACTGATTTTTTAAAGCCTTTTTAGGTGCCTAAAAGCTAACTAAATAAGGCAGCATCTGCTCAGCACCATTTGATTTTATGAACATGACGTGAGTTATTGTATATAAACATTGTTATATGATCTATAACCAAACATAGATAAGAAGTTCTAAAAGTGCTATGAAATCATAGCAATGGAATCATTAACAGCTCATATGTCAGCAGATCCATCTCCATGGCAACTGAGCAATCACCCGCTGATGAAGACTGTGATACAGTTTAAAGCTCAAGTAAAAGCTACTTTAACTGTTTAGATATTGTTGGATTTTATTGTATGTGATTGCAGTTACTGTTTGCATTTCACTGCTGTAATTGCAAGTGGCATTTTGAAAAGGCCACCCTCTGGTATTCTATTTCTATTTTCTAAGTGCCTTCTAATGCAAGCAGGATTTTACTAGGGCTGGCTGAAACTGTACATGCACACTGAACTACAAAACACAGTAGAAAGCCTTAAGAGCACTGGATTCTAGACACATATGGTGCGACTGAGTGCACAGCTCTTGCAGAATACATTCCTTAAAGTGGAGGAGGAAATATCAGGCAGGAGAGAAAGAAATTGCACTTGATTAACCTCTGGCAACCCCATTTTCTCCTGTGGTGACTGGGTGTTGGACGGCACACAGGCCGCAACCCTATACGTCAGACAGGACACGCTTTCATTAAACAGTAACCCCACAGGGTGACCAAGAGGTCGTCCTGACCTCGGCACCATCCACATCCACTGAGGAGATAACAAGCCATCCATAGATACTGTAGCCAACAGTCAATGTACTCATAGACACAAATGGTGAGAGCCTGTAGGAGAAAAGGCCTGCATGCAGGGATCCTGAATGAGACCAGACTGGGTTAAGACCCCAGCCTGTCCATCAAACTACACGTGAGTAATTTGATTGTCCTAATCTGCTATATTCCACTGTTTTAGTCACAGGTATATCACTATGGTGCTGTGGCCTTTTGTGGCAAGAACACATTATAGCTGTTGGTGAAAACCTTGCATTTTGTTTTGGCTGTGTGACAATACACTCTGATCCACACACATTGATGAAAAAAGGGAAATTAAAGTAAAGCAAATCATTGTATAAAGTATGAAACTCTTATTTTGCCCTCTCCTATCATAACAGGACAGCAATGCTGGCTGCAGTTCATTTTTATATGTAGACATTCAACCTAGCTGCCAGACAAAATGTTGGCACTATACATTTTTGCAAACCACAGATATGGTATCATGTAGCAGATTCATTGAAACTTTACATTGTAAAGAGGAAGTTCCGGTTTTTACAACCTGGACCTTATTTCTGGCATTAAATATGGTTCTTTACTCACCCAGATAAGTTTGATGTCATTTGGAGTCCTTCAGAAGATATTTAGATCCACGAGAGCCGCATACATCCATATAATGGGAATGATCGGGGCACCGACAATGAGGCTCTAAATAACACATTATCTGCCGCGAAACTCGTTCATTTCACCAATATGTTTTTATGAATCGCTAGAGTTGCTTGTCATCATCATCTGGGTCATACAACTGACCTACTAACCTCTGCAAAAAAAAAAAACCCAGAGGCAATTCTTAAAGGCAATCCTCTGTACCACCGAAACGTTCACCTTTCTGTTTCTCACTTTTTGTCACTGAGCACTATGTAATAATAAATTCAGGCTTTGCATAAGAAGTGCCTCTGTTTTTTGTACAGTGTGCGGGCCGTTCTACACAAGCGATGAGAAGAAACTAAAGAAATGTGAATTCTCATAGTTATTTACTTATCAAGCAAACAAATTCATGGAAAATAAACAATTTATGCATGTGTGTAGGCTATTTACTCAATCGGTCCTGCAGGCTTTGGCTGGGTCTTCCAGTTTACTTTCGGGACACGAAAATAACAGCCCAGTTGATCATAGAAGTGAAATCCTCTGTAGTTGTGAGACAATAATTTCTGGAGACATCCAGACGTGTATCTCCTGGCCTCAAATCCCACTCGGAGAAACAAAGGCATTCCTCCTCTGTTGGCATAGTGGAACATTGTCCACAAGAACACCACCAGTTAGCATCTATTCTCGGACGTGCAGTGGTTTGTTGTTCTCTGGCCAGCTGTTCCTCTCTCTGCCTCCGCATCCTCCTTTCAAAGAGCTGCTCATCCGTATACTCTGGCTCAAAACAGTAAGGACGTCCATCATATTCAAAGTCGTCGTCCACAGCCTTAAAATCTGACAAATATTCAGCCATGTTTCAAAAAACTAACAGTAGCAAATTCCAGTTGTAAACAGAGCCATGCTGTGGGTGTGCAGCGGCGCACGGACCTGGATGACATCATCCAGTTCAGAGGTTAGTAGGTCAGTTGTATGACCCGGATGATGATGACAAGCAACTCTAGCGATTCATAAAAACATATTGGTGAAATGAACGAGTTTCGCGGCAGATAATGTGTTATTTAGAGCCTCATTGTCGGTGCCCCGATCATTCCCACTATATGGATGTACGCGGCTCTCGTGGATCTAAATATCTTCCGAAGGACTCCAAATGACATCAAACTTATCTGGGTGAGTAAAGAACCATATTTAATGCCAGAAATAAGGTCCAGGTTGTAAAAAATGGAACTTCCCCTTTAACAGTGCTGTGGTTAATGTGTGGTTAGGTTAAGGCACAAAAACTGCTACTACTGGTTATGGTTATGAAAAAGTTTTGGCTTACAATACGCAGTTCTGGTGGCACAATACCTGCTCAAAAGACAGAAGTCATCGAATACTGGTGCTTGGGCAGAAAAAAGCTATCCTTTCACGTTGGCATGATACATGGCTGGTAGGGAACATTGTGTAACAGCGCCCGGTGGCATGACGGTGAAATGTGGCTGGACAACAACATAAGTTGGGGGGCCCACCCGCTGTGCTGATGGGCCACTGTGCCGACAGTCTGTTGTGCCGACGGCCCACACACGCACAGTCGCACACAATATCAGCGTGATGATCGGTTCTCACTCCCTGCATGTGAATGCTCTCTCCCTCGCGCGTGTTTGATAGCGAGCCCATGTGACCAATCCCTGTTGGCTTTCACTCCATCTATAACTCGCTCTGCCGAACTCTCTCTCTGATTTTCTTTCTCTCTTTCTCTCTCTGCCCTCTCTTTAACAAACGTTTTCTCTTTATGTCCACTCATATCTAAATAAAAATACTCCCTCCCTGCGCTGTCCGCGGGCTGAATCAGTGGACGGGGGTTGTCAATTGTTAGTGCGAGACTGACACAAAATGAACAATTCAATTTTAAAATAATACTGAGATTAATTTGTCTCAAAGTACACTGTTGTTTTTGACAAGAGAGCGCACACAGAGACACTAAATTTTACACTTTTTTTTTTTTGCTTCATTTCACCATTTTCGTCCAAATTTTATGACAAAATTTATGTACAAAATTTTGATGTTTTTTTCCTGGAAATTTTATGACTTTTTTCTAGAAATGTTATCACTTTTTTACTAAAAGTTTCTCTTAACATTTTTTCAATTCAGCGTCTCACACACAATTCGAACTCAAACTGGCACTCGGGTCTGTGATTTGTTTAAAAAACATTGTTAAGTGGCACGGGACATCCAAAAGGTTGCTGACCCCTGGTATGGCTGAAGCACCATGGACAGCGCCAATGCATCTATCGCCGTCGCTCAGAGGCTCTGATGCCTGAGTCAGAGCATGTGAGCAGAGTTGGAGCTGGAGCTGCCTGGAGCAAGGAGCGGGAGGATTTTGTATTGTAGGTATGTACTTCTCTCTTGAGGTTCGCGGGGGGGCTGGAGCCTATCCCAGCTGACATCGGGCGAGAGGCAGGGTACACCCTGGACAGGTCGCCTGTTACGAAAATGTTTAATGAGATATATGTCTCAAAAAGTGATCCTTCTTTTAAGCTAATCAAGTAAAGTAACTGTCCTGGTCTGGTCCTAATGCCAAAGTAAGCTAACACTATGTCACACAACTTAAAGAAAAAAGGTTAACAATTATATAATACTACTTATAAAATTATGGTGTTTTGTCGAACAGCTATGTCGGTGTATGTGTTATTCCAAATTGTCAACTATCTGTTTCATGGCACCAAAGTGACATAACGCAGTATAACGTTAGTAGTTAACTTGTGGCCTGAATTGTAACTACAAATTGTGTGGAACTGCGTTTTTCTGACACACTTATTTTGTGTGTAGTTCCCCAAAAAACACAGATAGAAGACGGGTATGGATAGCAGCAGTGAGGAGAAAGGACTTTGTCCCGAGTGACTCCTCAGTCATCTGTAGCTGTCACTTCAGACAGGACTGGACAGACTGTCCGTTTTAAGGGACGGAGTGACTCCTTCTGTATTCAATTTTCCCGAGCATCCTTGCTAGGACTCCTAAAAATAATACTACTGTACACTGTATATATTTTTTGTAAATATGACCTAATAATGTAAACAGTTCTGTGTCCAGGCTCCCATGAGCACTGTGGTGTTATACATATGAAATTAAAGCAAAATTTTGTGTAAAAATGCAGTTCTAAGTCATTTATTTTCACTTGTACAAAACCAACATTTGTTAATCAGAATCTACACTGCAGCTCGGCACAACCCTGCGGGTACACTATTTTTTGCACATTGTGTGAAATGTGAATAAACATTTATAGTCAAAATTAATAATTAAATGACATCATGGTGGGCATTGTACATCTAGTAAGAAAAAAGAATATTTATTACGTGGGGAAAGTTTAGTTTAAATGTGTTGTAGAACTATTAGTCTACTGTTACTTTATCTACATAAGATCAAACATTTTGGTATGAAAAGCTGCATTTTTTATTTAACCAAGTATCCTGTATCATAACTATATGTCTGACAATTGTAACAAACCAAACCGCATGAAAATCAGTTGAGAATTCAGCGAGTAATGATGATTTTAATCATAAATAGTCTCCTGCCTCAATAGACATACATACATTAGGCAGCGCGGCTCCACCTGGGCAAGATGGCGGCCACGTTGACGTATCGCTCCAATGAGGAGCACCGTTGAATGCGGCATCTACGTATATATATCTATGGCGGGCCGTCAGCATATGCGGAACCGTGTATTGGTTGCGTCTGTGTTCCGGAACTACAGCGGAGCCGATACGTTTCAATTCTACTCAATGTGTGTGGTTCCACCGGCTGTGGCTGTGCTGCGTTCCGGCTCCGTCACAGCTACGGCACTCCAGAGCCCTCCGCAACAGATACGCAGGACTTCTATTTTTGCCGGATGCCGGAGCACAACGCAGCAATTCAGCACAGAGCAGATCGTGCGGGGCAGGAAGTTGTGCACAGAAACAAAATAAAACATCCGGTTAATTTTCAAAATAAAATACAGTGTTCACGGCAGATCATATTTCCCTGCACTACACCTTCAAAATGTCAAAATGGGTGGAGGCAGGCCTGACGTCAACAGGTCAGAGGTTTTTAGACGTCATTTCACCCTGTTGATGCCATGGACGAGGAGATGTTAATCATGGAGGTGCACCGAGATGTCTTCCTACTACTCCTCTGGTTTTGTGGTTCTGTTTATAGAAACTACATCTTGTTATATCGCGATTATGCATGAATTCATGAGCTGCACCGCTCCGCACAGCAAATGCAGCCGGTGGGTGTTGACGGATGGCAGATCGTGCAGCAGATAACCAGCGCAGCCGTTCCGCAACAGGCACACATCCAGTGGAATTCCGGCGTGAGAGTCTCAGTAGGGCAGGCTGGAGGTGTGGTGGATGGGTCCAACAACCACTGACTGTCGACCGGTAGGCCAGTGTTCGCTTTCTCTATGATTGTAAAGCCAAACCCTGTCATTTCTTTCTCAACCCAACCACGAGCTTTTGTTGCCTAAAAGTAACCACATGCATTTGTTGTTGAGGGAAAAAAATGTCAGTTCCCAGTGTTGAGCAGACAAATCATGTTTATTTTGAAAGACACAGTATGCAAATTGTACATTTCCTGTGAAAAACAGTATTTTGTAGACAGACAAAGCATATAAGAGGCTGAAGTTGACACGGCGTCCCAGGACATCAACAACCAACGCACTCAGGGTACCTTGCAAGTCATGTGTCAACGTGGATAGTCCATGACCAAATGTCAATATGTGACGAGGTTAGAGTGAGAATGTGTTGGTAAAAAACAACTGCTTTTCTTGGTGCTACCGCCACTTGATAAACAGTGCTGTTTGCTTAAAAACAACTGTTTTGTCATCCCATGCCATCCTCCATCTCCTCCACCTCCTAATGACAAAAAGTCAGCTCACATACTTTGTCAGTTCAAACACAGAGATATGATACAATATGAATGTGCCAACATATTCATGGTTTGCAGAAATAGACAATGCCAACATTTCCTTCTGCCATCCGGGCTGATACATTTAATTATCCTCACTATTTAAAACAGGCAATAGTACCTGTCCTCTCTAATTATCAATTGAAACACTCTATACTGCTCTTTTTTTCTGTTTCTGCCATCTCTAAGTCAATAGCCAAGAAAGTCTTTATGTGTAAAGCTCCCTCTGATAGAATGATCTTCCTGTAAATACTGAATTAAAATCGTCTTTTCACTCCTTCAAAAATGCCCTGTCTTCTTATTATAGGATCAGTTGCACATGTCCATAATAACACCTCTATAATTGTTGGTCAGCTTTATGACGTAATGCTATCGCTGACATTAATACTTGTCTATAATCTATGAATGAATGACCCATTTTCATGCCCTGTTTGGAATGTGATCTCATGATTTTTGTTGTTGTTGTCAAATTTGGAATATTTTAACTGTGTCAGTGTTATTCTTGTTTTTTTATGTTTTGTCTGATAATACTTATAATGTCTGTCATTGAGAACTCCCTTCAAAAGGAGATGGTACAGCTCAAGTATTACTCCTACTAAAGACCCAACATAACGTAATGCTGCAGCTTGCCTTCCTTGATCTTGTCCACAGCTTGATTGACATATGAAAATGGCATGTCCAGTTTTTCCCTCAAAATTGTGTTATTTGTGCTGAAAAAAATGTATGATTGATATAATCCATGTTTTTCAGACATGGGCTGCTTTTTGGAGATGATGCATATTTCATAAATTCAGCAAGGAAATGTCTCATAGAGCATTTTTCCTTTCACTTAAATCACAGCACAAGCTGTGTTTAAAGTTATTATTCATTAGGCTGGTTCCATGAGCACATTGTCAGTTTCAAACTGAGTACATATTTTCATACTGAGTTCAGTTTATTGGTGTGAATTCAGCCAATCATTCATTTCAGTTATTTGAACCTTGAGTAAAAGTATAGTGGTTCTAGTACACAAATTAAGCATCAAAATGTAATGTGATTTTCACTCTTCTGCCAACAATGGTTGATGTTTGACCTTGTAAATTGATGTTGTATGTCACATTAGGGATTTAAACTCGGCAGCGGTCCTTGCATCGGTACATATTCTACTTTAACTCACATTTGAAGCAAACCACCGCAGTCATGGTGAAAGAAAGCAAACACAAGTTTTCAAACTATTTTCCCTTGGCTCAGTTAATAAATACCATTAGATAAAATCTCTGAGTTCTTTGATTAAATCAAGTCTGTTTCTTGATTCCACTTTTTGATTAATAGAACTAGAAAACCACTAATTCACAGCTGACATCCTGCCCTGAAAGTGAAAACAAGCACAGCCAACACATCTGAACATGACTTTTAACTACCATCACTTTCATTATGTAAAACACATCTCAGCTCTCGTTCACCCTCAACACTAATTTGGACAAGTTGACATTCCACTGATGTGCAAGGTGAAGTTCTGTTTACAGGAAAGCTTTATTTTATTAAATGACATATTTAAGTTCAGTGCTATTTTACATAATGTTGTCAGTGCTGAACTAGCACATTAAACTACAAGTGTTCAGACAGAGTAACCCATGCTATAGAGCTGCACTTGGTGCTGAGCAAATACAGCTGTGAGTTTTAAAGTCTGCAGCATAAATCTGGTGCAGATGTGTATCTGTCCACGTTTTCTTTGACATCAATAAACATATTAAAAGGAGTAAAACCTGACCGCAAAACGTGTATACTTCTAAAACCCCAAATTAATATGACCAGCACTCTCAAAATATTCTACAGATGTCGGTCCCCAGAGGTAGAACAGAACTAGGCAAAAATCTTTAAATATCACTTGGTTGCTGTGATTGTTCCTAAATTTTTACTAAAATCGTTTTAGAAAATTGTACTTTTTTTGGCCTTGATCTTGTATTGCATGTTACCTGGATGTTTGTTTGTATCAACCTGATCCCACAGAAATGATCAGGACCTCTAAATGTGTTCACCATGACAAATGATCCTAATTGACTTTCCATTGGCACTGTTTCCATCTTGCCAGCATGTCATTTTAACACATTACATGTCACCAACACATAGTCTGGTGTTAAGAGGGAGTGGTCATTTCACATATTTTTGTGAGACCAGACTGGTTTTTATTGTTTGTTTTATTCTTGTAACAATATTAATGCTGTTGTCTTGGCCAGCTCATTCAAAACATATTTGAATAACAATACCAAATGTTTAAAACACTGCTAGTGCCCCCCTAGAGGTTTTCGTTTTGAGCTACTTGCAGGCACATGGCCTCTCAAGTGTTTTTTGGAGTACTTTGAAACTAGCAAATATTTGCCCTTAACAGCTCTGCTGAAGGTTGTGCCAACTAACTGGGGAAGGCAAATGATGCTAATGTTAGTGTTAACTTGATTTGTAGGAGAGTACTGCCAATAGCTAGTATTTATTGATGTGATCATGTTAAACATGAATGCTCTGTGCTCTGAACCAGTGTGAGTCAAGACGACACTATTTTTTTTCAATACTGTCCATGGCAGCATATTACTGCTTCACTACTTCCATTGCTCACCTTCCACAAAACTTAAATCACTCAGAGCATTTTGCTAAGAAGCAACTCAACAAAACAGCTTACACAAGTCACAAATACATATTCTCAGAATTTACCATGTACTCCAGTGGCTTTGCTCACTTTTCTCCAAGCCCTCTCCTTTTTGCTTGGTCTCATACAATGCTGATGTTGAGTTGGAGAACTCTGGGTACCAACAGACGATGACCATATGTTGTTCCTCCATTTGTGATTCTCAGTAACACAAAAGAATCTCAATCACATGTCAATGCAGATAGGCTTTCGCAACAAGGCATCGTGAATTTCTCATGCAAGTTGAAAAATTTCAACTCATGCAAACATGTGAATAACGCAAGTTTGCATTGACTTTGTGTGCAGTTGCACCGCGCTAAAAATGTGTTTTTCGTTCGGTATGAACACACTATTAGAACCTTACCAGTTGTAGGGCTACACAACAGCTTGTTAATAATCATAACTAAAAAGGATTTATCTCCTTGGGAATGCGAATGGCATTCAGCTAATTAGAACATATGCATTATAATGTGTGCAAGTGGTAATTCTGGCAGTTGGGTGGTGCCTAGGGAAGGTCAGGGGTCCTTTAATATCAATATTGCTCATCCATTGGGAAACATCAATATCAATAGCCAATACCCAGAATCATCTCGTTTGAGTGACTGCACCTACTGGGATCTTCACCCTGAGGAGGTGTTGAATTGGTGACTGGAGAAAATCTATCACTACTGTTCAAAAATATTACAGGCTCACAGGCTCTACATCAGTGTAAAGCAGGGAGTGAGGTATAAATAGCCCAAGAAAGTACAAAGAGTGAGAGAAACTCACTTGTGTACACTTTTCATAAATATGTATATATATGTATATATGTATATAATATACATATAATATACATATATATGTATGTCTAAATATTTATTTCTCATGCATTATATACATGTGCATGAACTGTAACAGGTATGTACATTTTTGTCGCACTGTGTTGTAGTATGTGAGAAGATGGTTTTGAAGATTTTGGACTTTGTAGACCTTTTTCTTTGGATTTTGCTGTTGACATTCTCAAAGTATGGCATCCAGTTATGCCATATGTCTCTCCTAGAATCCATCTTCCTCTAACTTTGTCTGTTATCATCTGATCACTTTCTACTTAATGCAGAATCTATATTAAGCAGCACACTGTTCTCCTGCCTGCATTGATGTGATGAACGCTTCTCAGAATAATCTGTGGCAGCAACTCTCATTACTTTGACGTTGCAGTGAGCTTTGTAACTTTGTAGATACATTTTCTGAAGGTGAAAAATGCTGCCAATTAATGATTAAATTGTCGTCTCCCCTAACATAAACCGACTGACTGTCTAAATGAGTTACAGAGGGACACAACACACATGCAGAGTGAGAACATTTTAAAAGTTGACAGGTGTTTTCATGGCTCTCAAAGACAGCCAATAAAAATAACTTCTTACATTAACATCCTTTAAAGTAGCAGTAAATTGACCAGAGGAACATAATGTAAAGGCTAAACCTAGATTTTTAGATTAAATAAAGAGAACTGAACAAAGTTATGGTCTTTATAGCATGAAATTACTTTAAAATTTTGAAATTTCTAAGCATTAGTTTTTTGGCATTTAACCTTGATTTGGCAGTGAATCATGGAAAGAGAGAGATAGAAAATGCAACAAAGGTCTCCTGGCTGGAAGTTTAAAGCATGGTTTATACATAAGCCTTGAACTGACTCCAGGTAACCTTCGCTGTAGCCTAATTGCACCTCCCCAGAAATGCAACATGTTGCAGCGAAGCAGACTTCCTGTTCATTTTTGTAAACTGGAAACCATTTCCCTCAGTGGAAACTAGGGCTGACCCCAATGCTTTGAAAGCTTCAATTGTTACCATGGTAATCGAGAGTCAACTCAGTAAACTGGTTGAGGAGACTGAATGTAGTGTAGAATGTGAGTGTCAGACACAACCCAGCCAACATTTGTATGTGAGGCCCCTGTGAGTAGTAAATGGGCTGAAAAATGGGCACTATATGGGACTGTCCATGGGTTCCATACTAGCCCTGTGACATTTGTCCACATGGGTGGGTTTACCCAAGTGGGCCCCAGATAAGAGGCCCGTTATGGACCCATACCCACTTTGCACCCAGGTAGCCCCAGAATGACCCATGTGGGGCTATCTTGGGCAAACCCGCCCATGTAGGCAAGTGGCATGGGGTGAATATGGAACACATGGACAATCCAATACAGGGCCCATTTTAGCCCATTTACTACCCACATGGGTCTCACATAAAAATGCTGGCTGGGAAATGAAGCCAATGTCCTCACTGACCCATCTTCAAGCTGTTAAATCAGCTTTCTGATAAGGAAAGGTGAGATGAAATGTGGACCGCTGACCACTAGATGTATTGAGAGACCTGGATACAGCATTGGCAGCAGGCTCCTGTTCATTCCTATGACAGTTGCTCAGTGGCACAGGAAGTAAAAAATAAAGCTCTATTTCCGTGGTATGAAATTACCCAGATGATCAGCACTGCTTCCACATCATTTGACCCATAGAGCAGGTTTACTAGAGACTTACAGCCGCTGACCACATCCATGCACACCCGAGTGCGCCTGAGTGGCCAACTTCTGCAGGCAAAGCAGCTGGTTTCTGCTTTAGCGCTCAGCTACCTTGAATAGTGATAAAAATAACTTAATCTTGTTGCTCTTTTAGACTTTCTAAATGTCACTGGAAAAATGGATTAAACCTTGATATTGGAACAATCATTTTGAGGGGGTTCTGACACTTAAAAAACTGATATCCACTGATTTACAGACGTCTCTTACACAATGTAAGTCTATGGGCAAAGAGTCTTTCTGGGCCAGACCCTGGAAATGGCAGGACCACTGTTTGGCCTCAAACTTTCTGGGGCCTGGTGGACCATAATTTCCTGGTGGCAATTGTAGTGAAGCCCCTGCCGTACATTTAGTGATGTCGCCAGACTTGTTGTTTTATTATCTTGGATGATAAGCCTATATGAATACAATTGATCGCTACCCCTGCGCTGTCGAAGCTTTGAGTATTCAGGGCAGGGGCGATTGCTCTGAGACAAGAAGGGAGACTGAACTTCCCTTAAAATTTCATAGAAGAAATGGTCAAATATGCACTATTGAATTTACATAAAAATAAGAATCTACATTGCATTAAACGTGGATGGGATGCGTTTAACATCATGACTATGATGTTCAAATGTCAGCTGTTCATCACCAGTTTTCAAACACGACCTCCCTGTCATAAAATCTCGGCAGCACGGTGGACACGGAGCCTCCAAGCATTCCTATGAGACAACGCTGAGCAGGTCTTTTTTCATGCAGCAAAGCGAGAGGGTCATTGGAGAAACTACCAGGGAGGCTCAGCTTCTCTGGGACCTAATAGAGCGGTGGGTGGGAGAGGACGCTTGGTGAATGCATGATGATTGGAGGAATTGTCTAAAAGGCTGAAACCCTTTGTGATTGACAGTGCTTTTGAAATACACACCGGCATCGTGGCATTTCAAGCTCAGTCCCTATATAGCTCATTTTCACCATTTAAGACTCAGCTCAGGTGTTTAAACCCATCTGAAAATCTTTGAGGTGTGTTTTGCTGTGGTTCTATGGCATGAGTGTGGTAGAAAAACAGCTTCAATTAAATGTTCCTTTTATAAGTTACTGCCTCGCTACAATATGACAAATTTTATGATGTAAACTTAAAGTGAGCTTCCCCTGTTTGAAAGACCAGTAGCTGCCACTGATTAACGGGTAGTTATCACTTACGCTTCAAAATTCGGGACAGCCCACGTGAAAATGAAGCTCTTACTTTTATTTCACAAATAAAGAAATTGTGAAGACAACAGTGTTTTGTCTGTTATATAAGTAGAGAAAAATTCTCCTGGCTGCTATGCAACAGAAAATGTCACAGGCTTATGCTAATGACATTAACATGCTGCATTTGCAGGGAAAATGATCTGTCTAGAATAAGCAGTGTTTTGTCTGTGAGGCAAGGCAAGGCAAGTTTATTTGTATAGCACAATTCAACACAAGGTGAATTGTGCTATCAAGATGTGAGTTCTAATGGAGCAAAACTTGTACTTTTGTTGAATACTGTCACTGTTAAGCCTAGTTTTGTGTGTGTTTTTTTAGGTGTGTTGATTAAATAAATCAGCCCCTCTATCAATCCCTCTTTTTGTTTCATGGACTGTTTCCCTACAGCAAAGTTGCAACAGGACATTTTGACATGAAAACATCACTAGGAAATACCCACTTGATCTGGCTAACTCTGACTATAAATTGCCTTAAATTGGCATCAGACGAACTTTACAATGTATTTTTGCATTTAACATTTTGCACAGACTGTGGATTTTAATGGATATAATGCCAATCTTAAAACATGGCAATACAAGATTTGGAATCTGTTACTGTATTTTCTTACTAAATTAACCTCAAAGTTTGAAATACTCTAGACCAGGGGTGTCCAAACATTTTTGGATGGGGGCCAGATAAAACAACGTGAAAATAACTGGGGGCCAACTGATTCTTGCATCAATGGGTTTACAAATAAAAGTGAGACAAATGCAACCATTTTTATCTTTTAATGAACTATTACTACGTGATGCCTGTCTACAAACTGTATGATAGTCCTATCATTGTGAGGAGAAGGGTAAGTGATCTTGCTCGATTAACCATTATTGTGTTAAAGCTACAATTACCTATCTGGAAATTTTACGCTTTTCTTTGTTTAGGTTAAAATGCTATTAATAAGGTGATGGTACACTAAAATGTAAGTGAATTCCACCAGAGATAAAAACTCATAATTATATACCATTCTCATATGGTTCTAAGAAAACTCCGACCAATCATTGGATTCGAACCGAAGTGGAGTTGCAGGAGGAGGGGGATAGGACTTTGGAGGGAGGCGGGAGTTGTGGATGTTCAAATTTTTTCTAAGTGCTGTGTGAAATGCAAGAAAGAAAAGAGTTGCTTTAAGTGCCACATATGGTATATTTTGAAAGTTAAGCTGAGGGCCGATTAAAATTGGTCTGCGGGCCACAATTGGCCCCAAGGCCAGACTTTGAACATGCCTGTTCTAGACTATACTTTTGTTTTATGGACTTAACAGTATTTTTTTATTATTATCAATCAATTTGTATGGGCCTTTGTAGATTTTTTCCTGTATCATACATGAAAGCAGTCTGTGGTGGACTCTTATGAGTGGATAGTGACAGGCAGAAAAGGTTGACAATAGGTGCAGGTAAGGCTGTGGAAACCTGCTTTTATGAAAATAATAGCTAACTTGTATTTAGCTTGGTTTTTGCCCTATATTTCTATTTCTGTGTACTAAGAGCAACAAAACACATGGAGTCTCTTTTTTATGTGTACACATGGCCAGAAAAGCTGATTCTGATTCTGATAAGGTGCATCCCAAAATTCATATCCTGACCCACAGATAATTATTGAGCATGACATCTTTAGTTATGTTTTTATTTTAATCCTTCCACCCTCTGCGAGGGAGGCAGAGCAGGGATGCCAATGGAGGGGACAGATACACCACAGCAGTTACTGCTGTGTAATTGACACAGCAGTATGTGTTCTCAGCTGTATTTAAGAAAGCTGACAGTGTTCCTGGGATGTTCTTAACTCCTCACCCACCTAGTTCAACCAGAACAGAGTCCTCTCTGATTGAAACACCAGCTGTCAATGCTGAATAGTAAACCGATTTCAAGGTGAGGTTGTGTCCACACTAACTGAAAGACATTTGAAAAATAAAACTGTTTCCTCTCCATTTTAGCCTTCTATCTACTGTGTGGCAGTGTCTTCCTCTATCAAAAAACCAGAATGAATGAATTAGAAAATGTCAGTCTCACTGTGTCATTCTGACTTTTGGAAGACTAAGGAACATCAGGAGGCCAACTTTCTGCCACCTCCAATTCGCTCATTTTGTCAGTTTAGCTCATGAGTCAGTCCAGGTGTTGTCACAGACATGCACCATCTTTCTGTGCCTGTTGTCTGACACCTGCGCAATAGTATTGCAGTAATTTGCTGATGGGTCTCCATCCAGCAGTCGAGAACTTACTGTTAGCCTTTGTTAACAGGTAGAAGAAATGATCCTTTGTCAAAATCAATCTTGTGCTGATACATTTGTCTGATAACGCAAACAGTAATATGTCAATGGCAACAGCTGGATTTTATGATCAGAGTCAGAGGAGGAATAACTGATCATCAGCCTACGTTTGTCATAATCAAGCGGCAACCTCCAGGGCTGAAAAATGGAGCCGATGTGGAAGTGAGCCAATCCTTACAGACCCCCAGGTTAAAATGCTCAACTTTACGACACAAATTAACATGTTTAACGGGATGTGAATTTTTGAATAACTTACCTGTTCAAGTATTATTGAGTAGGGTTGGGTATCGTTTGAATTTTAGTGATTCTGATTCCAATTCTGGTTCCTAACAATTCTCGATTCTGATTCTTTGAGGGGTGGGGTCAAAAAATGTCAAATGCTTATTTCACACAATTTTTTTATTTTTTTTTTTTTTTAATACACCTTTCCACAAATTGACTCACATTCAGTCAGTCATTCACATTCGGCAGGGAACTAGCAGGTATAAAAAAACCAGAATAGAAACAGTTCAAGAAAATAAGCATATCTCAAGCCTTCTCAGGCAGTATATGTGAACGTCCAGCAGATTGTGTTTCCCGCATTAAAGAAAACTTATTCACCCGGTGTAAAGGAGGCCTGCATGGAACAAGCAGGTATAAAAACTCCCCACATTAACAGTTTTTGTTCAGAAAAATAAGCATATCTGCCTTCTCAGGCAGTATACGTGAACGTTCAGCACAGATTATGTTTCCCGCAGTGGAGAAAACTCATTCACTTGGTGTAGAGGAGGCCTGTACACATAAAAATAAAAAGGCCATGTCTGACAAACAAGGATACGTCGTTCGCACCACCACCAAGCAGCTGGGTCATCAGATGTAACGATGGGTGGCATATCCTTGTACATCTGCAACTCCTTCTCAACTCTGTCCTGGATGGATGCGGAGGTCTGCAGTGATGTCATCTTTACAGCATCTTCGTCAGCAAAAAGCTCCTCCAGTGGAGTCATCCTCACAGTTTTGCAGGGAGGTGGCTGCAAAACAAATAACGAACAAATTTATCACAAAAAAGTTCAAGCATCCATATATAATAATTAAGATTCAGAATCTATCAAATATAATTTCTGCTATCATATGCTAACATGCTCCTCTTCCTCACTCTCCACTCCTTCCTTGTCGCCCTGGCTCCTCTCACCATCTCCTCCACAATCATGCACTGTTAACTACAGACAACATTTGGCATTTAGATAAAACATTGTAATGACTGAGGAGAGACAGTGTTTGTGCATGAATGACATTTCACCTGTTCAGTGTCGGTCAACTTTCCAGCTGTTAAGGTGAAGGGAGTTTCACGTTGTGGGACCAGCTTGTTAGCTTGAGCAGTAACGTTAGGCCGTAAACTCTGCGACTGCGAGCTTTCATCTACAAAAACACATTTGACGCGGTTGCTTATTAAATTTAGAAACTAAACAAATGTTATTTAAATCTTGAATAAAAATTCACTGAACTTACCCGACTGCGAGGGCTCCGACGAGGAGGTGCTGGCTGTTGGCTGAGCCGAGCTGACGGAGGAGGACGAGGCTTGTGAGGAAGAGGGAGGCCGGCGCAACATGTCAAACACGGTACATTCGTTGATTTGTGTACCGTGCTGCTGGCGAAGATGTTTTGCCATATTCGTGGTGCATCCTCCATTGCACGAAATACGTTTGTCACAAGTGTTGCACTGTGCCGAACAGTCATCCATTTTGACAAAATGAAGCCACACTTTAGAGCGCCTGCTACGCTCCATGATGGCGAACAACTTAGGTTATACAGGTTCGTATCTTGTTTTCAACAAAGAAAATATCCGTGTGCAGTCCAAAAAGAACGGCGGGCCGCAAGAAGCTGGGGGTAGACGCAGCTGCGCATGCGTTTTTAACAGAAACGAGTGTGTGCCGCGAGGGACAATTTTTAGGAATCGAAAAGCAGAACCGAAATTAAAATTTCTTAATGATTCAGGTGGAACCGAAAATTCGGAACCGGTTCGCGGGACCCAACCCTATTATTGAGGCTAAAAGTTATGCATAATTAAAGGCGTGGCCACTTTGAGTGACAGATGGGTACTGTCTGTTGACAAATCGCTACTAAGGCGACAATGTTGGTTAGATAACGTAAGCCTTAGAGGCTGACATTTTTTCAGGAATCCTGTGGGTGGTGGGATGCTTGTGGGATTCATGCAGTATGGGAGTCAATTTTACCATTCATTATGTGACTGGGATGGGACAGGAAATAAAAGTAAACCGGAGTGGGTGGCACAGAAGTCATAGTAACAATACTGAGCTAGCAATGTGAAGGCGGCAGCTGTTAGTTGGTTTCCACAGAGCATAGGAAAGTATGTGTGAGCACATTATTTATATTAAGCATGTGAGGTAAAATTGATCATTTGTAAAGACAGTATTATTGGGACTGCAATGTTAATTTCCATTAGCACATTAACAGTAATTCCCATTATGTGTTAGCATCAAGCTAACTGACAATGTGCCAGTTATCTGCCACGACTGTAGCAGTCAGCTTAAAAATAAGGTTTATTATCAAGTAGTTTTTCACTCACAAGGAATTTGCCTTGGTGTTTGGTGTATAAAATAAATATACAGTAAACATATTAATAAGAACTAAAATTAAGGCCAAAGTACTGCAACAGATGAGAACATACAGAATAAAAAAAAATACAATATAAATGAGAAAAAGATACTATAAAAAACTGTAACAAATACGTACAACAGGATGGGACAGGAGTTATTCCTCTGGAACTGGGACATGACATGATTTTATTTTTTTTTTTTTTAAACTGTCCTGGGATTGGGATAGGACAGGATAGGAGATTCTTTTTGTGGGAGTGGGACAGGAGCCCCACCCTCTAGTAACCATCGAGTAACCCCAGATTCACAGAATTATAGGCTAGCTGTTGCTTTCTCTATTTCTCTATGTGTTGTCACTTCATAAAAGTAAACAGTAACATTTTGGTTGGCTAAAAAAGTCTTGTTCAGTGTTTGGTTATACTAAAAGACCCTCTAGGGCAGTGGTTCCCAAATTGTCTATCCAAATAAAAAAATGAATAAACTTTTAATATAATCCTTACCTTTATTTGTTTTTGACACAAATGAATTTAATTTTGACATAACACATTAAAATTATTACACCCCTTAAAATCGAGAGGGCTTCGCCATCCTGCCAACAAAGGATGAAAGAGAGAGAAGGACACAGACAGGATGAGATAGATAGCACAAGATCGAAGTAGAGAGTATAATGTTGTTATTGTCATTTCCGGTCCCTTTTTTTTTTAATGACATTCTGAACTGTTAAACTTAAGACCATTACAACATGCTTTGGTAATACTGAACTTGATTATGGTCATAGAAAAAAAGAAAATTTTACTTAAAGAAAAAGAGAGATGGTTTAAAACAAGGAGTGACAGAGAGAGCACCACAAACAGAGTGTGGATGTTATTAGTTACTGCGCAGGTTAAGATTTAAAATTCAACATGAAATACAGTATACTCATGAAATCACTGCTACCAGATTGAAATTTTGTATCTCTCATACACACTTTCACACATACACACAGTAACAGCCGGCCCTTAGCAACACCCTTTTTTTCTCCCCGGCTGAGTCACCCTAGACTGTTTCGCTAAGGAAACTAAATACGAGGGCACAGAGGGTTATGTTGTTCTGAAATCTACGTTAGCCTATTGCACTTTACATTTGCATAACAACATCAAATGTTTTAGAGACAGTGCTTATACATACTGAAGCACTACTTAAGGCTGCGTGGGTGTGCAGGTTGTCCCCTCTCTCTCTCTCTCTCTCTCTCCCTCTCTCTCTCTCTCTCACTCTCACACACTCACACTCTCTCTCTGAGCAGCTCGCCCGTTCCGGCCTTTATGAAGATAACACCTATTGTGAATTATATAAACTCTCCAAACTATGCCTATTGTCTCCAGCCAAACAAGAGTCTTTGTAATCACAGTAACTTCAAGTTTCACTTTACTTTTTCAACTTAACACAATCTTTCAAGGTAACTTCTTTTTCTGCTGAATTCCTGTCTTTGACAAAGACATGTATAAAATGTCAAAATACAGGCTCTGTAAATATTGAATTTGCATGGACAATAACAATACAAAGTTTCATTAGAAAAGGAACCTTCCATGGTATTAAAGTAAAAGTGCCAAAAAATGTTGCAAGGTCTCCAATTTTGTGACAACACAAAGACTCACCACAGCATTGTTATGACAAGGAAACATTATGGAGAACTTGAAATATTGCTTTAACCATCTGTCTGGTTTTTCTAGTCAGCAGCAAAGGTTAAAATAAGTTCTATTCAAAACAGGGCAAAGTAAGCTTACAAGTATTTTGGTAAAAGGATATTGCAATTATATGGTTTGTCTCTTAAAATGACTAGGTTACTGAACCCAAGAACTCCTGTTTTATATCCATGCTTTATCTGTGTTTTTAATTTGCACCTTGAGCTGAGAAAAAATGCAATTATGTTCTGCTGTGTATCCCCATGTGTATGGTCTTGCATGATGAATAAAGTTATCACGTATCAACCTCATACCTTTCAAGACTTGCTTTGCCATAGTGGCTTTTCATTTATTTTATTATGAGACATAAATTGTAACTTTTCCACACAATAATGTCTAATTACAGCCAGACCAATGTTATATATTTTGTTGAATTATGTACTTGACTTATCCCAAATGTTTCCAACAATGTTTAAACCCAGACAGATCTGTAATTCTAATCAAGGACGTGGTCCATGTCCTTAGGCTGCCATTGCATGAGTCAAGGTTGCGGTTGTCTGCTAAAGAAGCTGTCATTTTATGTTTATATTTTAACCAGATGAGGGATTTTAGTAAGGGTGAAATAATATGCGTATTTGTATTAAGTTTGGTATGAGGCTTCCAGTTTGGTAAATATTACAAACAGAATGATACATCAAACTTATCCTTCTTCACTTGGAAAATAAAATATACTGGCCAGTTGCTCTCACAGCGGTGATCATGAAATGCTTTGAGAGACTTATACTGCCCTACATTAAACACACTACACACAGCCCTCACACACCTGGAAAACCCCAACAGTTATGTCCGGATGCTGCTCATTGACTGCAGCTCGGCATTCAACTCCCTCAATCCAAATAAACTGATTGGCAAACTGCAAACACTCGGTCTGGGAGGCCTTCTCTGTCACTGCATTAAAGACTTTCTAACCAAAAGACCCCAGCACATCAGGATCGGCCACCGCATCCTCCACCATCATTCTCAAAACCGGCATCCCCCAAGGCTACATCCTCAGTCCAGCCCTCTACTCGTTTTTTTTTTACCCACAACTGCACTCCCTCTCACAACACCAACGGCCTTATCAAATTCCAATGACACAACCATCGTGGGACTCATATCAAACAATAATGAAAGAACTTACAGGGAAGAAGTCCAGACCCTGTGTGCCTGAAGCAGGGACAATGACCTCATCCTCAATACAAAAAAAATATAAAAGAAATGATAATAGACTTTAGGAAAAACAAAAAACTCATCACATTGGACTGCACATTAACGGGGAAGAGTTGGAGAGGGTTGCAAGCTTTAAGTTCCTGGTGGTTCACATAGCTGAGGACCTGATCTGGAGTCTGAGCAACTCCCACATCATCAAAAGAGCCCAGCAAAGGATGTTCTTTCTAAGGACCCTGAAACGTATCAGGCTTCCTCATGAACTTCTGATCTGCTTTTACCACTGCACAATAAGTAGCATAATAACTTTCTGCGGTACTGTGTGGTACTTTTTTCCCCATGTACGAATCAGGCCTTCATGGTCACAGTGTGCAAAGCAGTAATCAGAGCAAAGGGTGGCTATTTTGAAGAAACTAGAATATAAAACATGTTTTCAGTTATTTCACCTTTTTTTTGTTAAGTACATAACTCCACATGTGTTCATTCATAGTTTTGATGCCTTCAGTGAGAATCTACAATGTAAATAGTCATGAAAATAAAGAAAACGCATTGAATGAGAAGGTGTGTCCAAACTTTTGGCCTGTACTGTATATATATATATATATATATATATATACACACACATATATGTACGTGTACAGTATATATAAGAATATATTTGTGTTTCTTGTGCCTTGATTTATGTTGTGTTATGTTGTGTTGCGTTTAAAATACATGAATTTGCAGATGATTATTTTTGATTGATTGATTACGTTCATGTTCTTATTTTACAAATAAATCAGACGTTACTCAACAGTTACTCAGTACTTGAGTAGTTTTTCCACCAAATATTCTTTTACTCTCACTCAAGTAATTATTTGGATGACTACTTTTTACTTTTATTTGAGTAATATAGTTCTAAGTATCAGTACTCTTACTTGAGTACAATATTTGGCTACTCTAACCACCTCTGCTCACAAGACAGTTTACAGTCTCAGAGTTTATTTGAACATTTCAAAAATAACAAAACCAGCCTGAAGAACGATGTGAAAAACTAACTCTAACCTGAAAAGGCTGGAGGCGGTCACTGTAGCGGCAGGTGTGGTGGTGGTAGCAGAAGTTGTGTTGCTGGTCAC
This sequence comes from Epinephelus fuscoguttatus, assembly GCF_011397635.1. Taxonomy (NCBI): domain Eukaryota; kingdom Metazoa; phylum Chordata; class Actinopteri; order Perciformes; family Serranidae; genus Epinephelus; species Epinephelus fuscoguttatus. Next base: position 44,170,336 of record NC_064752.1, read on the forward strand.
AGCAAAGAAATTCAGCACAGTTAACTGCTGCCTGCCTTTAATCGCCGACTTGTGGCTATCTGACAGCATGTGTGATTTCACCGCATTGACGTCCATTGTGCAAAGTTTGAAGATCTTTTTGCACACGCTGCAAAACGCCAGTCGTGGTTTATCGTCAACAGGCTTTAACCAGGTTCTGAATAGTTCCTCATCCAACCACTTCTGCTGAAACTTGCATTTTCCCATTTTTCTTACATTTGCTAATATTCCCTCCGCTCTTTCGCCACAGCATGAGCACCCTCACAGCACGCTGCATTCCAAGCATCTGGTGTTGTGACTTCGTGCACCGGCCGTAAACAATAGCCAATTAAAGGATTCTGCTGTCAATCATCACATTATACTTCCGATCAAAATTATTAAATGTTTATATCATCAAAATAAATCATGAATAACAATGGGTTTTTTTTTCCATCAAGTGTATTTATTTTTTTAATGCCTCTGGACATCAAATTTAATGCTTTTTAATGCCATTTAAGGTCTTAATTTTCGCAAAATCTATTTAATGACTTTTAATGCTTTTTAATGACCTGCGGAAAGCCTGGTATACTATCAGATATTAATATACACTTTCATCATATTGTACCACAATAGCCGTAATTATTATTATAATATTCTTACTTTAATTAATGTTGTTGTAAGCTATTAACATTACAGTCTGTCCTGCATCTCTCTCTGTCTCTGTCTCTCTTTCTGTCTCATTGTGTCATATGGATTACTTTTGATTTCTTTTGTTCTGTACGACATCTATTGCACGTCTGTCCGTCCTGGAAGAGGGATCCCTCCTCAGTTGCTCTTCCTGAGGTTTCTACCATTTTTTGCCCCCCGTTAAAGGTTTGTTTTGTCCTTATCCGCTGCGAGGGTCCTAAGGACAGAGCGATGTCGTATGCTGTAAAGCCCTCTGAGGCAAATTGTGATTTGTGATATTGGGCTTTATAAATAAAATTGATTGATTGATTGATTGATTGACTGATTACATAGTAGGAATTGAGACTAAAGTTAAAGCTTTTTTATTGATGCTGTTTTATTAATGCAGTAATTTTATTGTAATCTAGAACAGACTCAGGAGCTGTTGGTAACATTTATTATGTAAATTGCTTAGTTGCAAAACTGACAGGACTTTCAACCGCTCTATCTGCCTTTGGCTGCAGGTTCTGCGTACTCACATCTTGTCACTCTGCTTCATCCAGACAACAATATTATTTTCTTAGCCGGAGTGAGTCATCTCCTGCGTTGACATGATTCACTGTGACTGATGCAACTATTTACAAAGACAGCCGACAAGGATTATGGCTGTCTGAGATGATAATTAATCACCACAACATTCAATCTATATATTGCACCTTACCCAGCCCTGTATGCGCATTGAGCAACTTCACCTTTATAGCAGGTGCACCACACAGTCTGTATGCAGAAGACTGAGTGATGGACACTGGTTATTAAGAAAGTGTTACAAACGGGTCCATGTCATTGGTTCGACAGCCCATTGGTTCGACATCCCATTAGTCCGACTGTCCGCGGTGCTGAACAGCTCATGGCGGGCATATGGTGCGCCGCGACCGGCTTGAGGCGGAGCAGGCTCAGGGCTTATGTGTTTGTCACTTTCTTTTTCATTTTAACCCACACCATGATCTTTTCCTGACCCTAACCAAGTGGTTTTTGTGCCTAAACCTAACCAGACATTAACCACAGGGCATCATGATGATTTCGGAACGGACTTCGGAACAATGAGTTTAATATGGTCGGAACAATGGGATGTCAAACCAATGGGCTGTCGAACCAATGGGCAGTTCCCCATACAAACACAGCCCAAGTGTTTCTGAAGCAGATATATTATAGTTTGTCAGATATAAAGGTAAAACACAAAAAAATGTAAGATTGTTCACAAATTGTTGTTGAGGGGTAAATATGGGGCAAACCACATGCTGCATTTTTTACTATACCATCAGCTGGAGCTAATACCCAACAAGTCCTATACCTAAACAACAAAATGGTAATTTGTCATTAGCTTCCAAAATCAACTGTTTTCTGGTCTGCCACTAATATGATGAAGGTTTCAGGTTTTATGGAAGATTGACTCATAGTTAAAATAAAGCAGCAGTCATTAAATTAAGTGTTAAAGAATTGAAAAAATAAGGCTATCAGTAAAGTAAAACAAAAAGCATACACAAAATAGTAAATTATATATTCCAAGCAGTGGGGAAAAAATAACTGAGAAAAACTACATATTATTTGGGGAACTGGGTCACCTCAAATATCCTCAGGCCATCACCTGCACATCGGAGTTGGTTCAAGTCAGAAATCCAAAGACTTACATTAACATTTTGAATTGTTCATATTGTTATGTAACTATCAGATATGTCCTGCATTGCATCAATGTCTTCATTATTTTATTCAACAGTAGATTTATTACCTCCGCCAAGGAGGTTATGTTTTCGCTGGCATTGGTCTGTTTGTCTGCAAAATAACTGTAAAAGTTCTGAACAGATTTTGATAAAATTTTCAGGAAAGGTTGATAATGGGACAAGGAACAGATGATACAATTTTGGTGGTGATCGGTTGAAGCGAAGTGGATAAAATAATAAAATGGCGGGAAATGCGAGCTGCTTGGCGGACGTCTGCGCTCTCCGAGTGCTCTAGTGTTCTGTATGATTTCTAAGTCTTCAAGTTTGACTTGATGATACTTGATACCTACTTTGTTTATAGCCCCTTTCCCACTGGACAGAAAACCCACTAACACCTACTGGATTTTGTATTTCATGGTAAGGGTTACAATCAGCATTCTTTCCTCAGCAGGGGCATCATAAAGGAGAAAACTGAGAATGGTTACTCATTCTCACTACCAGCTCGTGACATTTTGCCACTTGTTCAGTGGACTTTCACATCTACATATGATGCATTAGATATCCTGGATGCGTCTGTGGTTGATGTTTTGGAATGCCATGTCAATGTATAACTGTTACATACATTGTGTCTTTTGAAAATACACCTCAGTTTTTACAGATGTACAGTTTCTGCTCGTTAGAAACATTTATTTCCTTTTGCAACAAAAGCATGTGGTTAGAGTTAGAAAAAAAATATCATGGTTTGGCTAAACATTCACACGAGAAGCAAACACTGGCTCATCCACCTCCCCTCCTGCCTGCCCTATAGCGACTTTCCAGCTCCTTAATTTATATTGTTTTCTGGCAGCATTTCAAACTGACACCGTCCAGTGGCATTGTAAACTGACACTGCCTGGCAGCGAGTCATACAGCTGCACAAGGATGGCTTTTATTGTTGGTGTCTGACATGGAAATCACTGACCAAGCGGTGGTATTTGACGACTTTAAAATGAGAATAGGTTGGATTGTCCTGGGCCCCAATGGGAGGGCCCTCTGAAAGCCTGGCATAATAGTTCAACTTTGTATAAAACAATAGTGGGAGCTCTCTTAGGCCCCTGTCACCCCTTTAAAGGGACTTAATAGTTTTGAATCCTGCACTAGGATTTGTCTCTAAACGCAGCTAGAGCTGAATGAGTGACTACTTATGCAGCTGGAGCAGCAATGTACAATGTCATGTCTTTCCCTAAAAAAGGGAAATAGGGGTTCCAAAAAAAAAGAAGGGGAAAAGAAGGGATGAAAGCAAACTGAGCTGCATGAGAGAGACATGTATCAAGAGAGGAAGACTGCTTATGCATAGGGCCCAGAATTTGGTGCTGCACCCCTGCTCCCAGGACAAATGACTGCAGTAATCACGTAAATGTATCCTGGACCAATTAATTTTTGCCACTTTTGCGGTGCGATGCAATGAGACGCAATCACACATTCCATCCATCCGCCCCTCCATCCAAGCGGCGTGAGAACATTGTTCGAAATTAGTCAGCACCGAGTTTAAAAGAGACTGAAAAAGTAACACATATATATAAAAAAGTAACCAGCCTTACATTCTCACTGGCCTCCATGCTTCTCCCCACTGACCCTGTTTCCTGCTGCATTTGTGAAGTTGAATGTGACACACCAGTAAAAAATCAGAAAGGCATACTTGTTTCCACTCTGGTCTACTGGCAATGGGAAAAGAGTCCATTGCCTATTTTAAGCAGATTTCCCCACATTTAAAAAAAAAACCCTGCATGGAAAAAAGTATATGTCACCAGTGTGTTCACCACATTTCCCCTGACATATTTTCTCAAAGATTAAGAAGGCGGCACTTTTTTATTGTTATTTAGGCTCCTTTGTCGTGAGGGGCCAAACACCTCCTGTTATTCATTCATCTGAAACTATCAACTAAACACCTCTGCCCTGGCCAATCACTGATGAGAATTACCACAAATCGACCTCTAATAGACCACAAAAGCCAAGTTTGCCACACATTAAGGCGGCTATAAAGAAAGCCCAAAGAGTTGCTATTAAGATTGACATATGAGCTCGACGTTCATTTCTACAATGACATGCTTGAATAACTGTCATGATGGCAACATGGCATAAACACCAGATGTCTGAACAGATGAGCTTTTTTCCCCAAGAAAGACAAGTGTGTGCAATTGTGGGTGTATTTCAGAGTCAGAGTTGCTGTTGCCTGATTGTGTAGCTTCTTTATCTCTAATGATCTCCACCAGGAGAGCAAAGCCACTTCTAAATGACTGACGTCTGAGCAGGAGGGATTTGATCAGAGCACCACGGCAGCATCTGATGTGCCAAAAATGCTGCTATCAATAAGCAGCACAAAAACCCCGACTGCTTCTCCCCCTGAGGAATTGAAAAATATGCAAATGTCTCCTGACAGATACTGTGTCAGAACAAAATGCAGTTGTGTGATGTTTGGCTGTGTTGATGTAAAATAAACTCACCTAAGACCATCTTATGCCAATTTGACCTTGGTCTGTCAGATCTGAATATCTCCATGTAAACAAGTAACAGCTGCCGCTGTGGGTCTGAAGTCAATGAGAAGCTGAACACAAATATCTCTAGAGACGTTCCAAATTCCGCACCTCGTACATTATATTTGGTGCTATAGCTGGGTAAACCAGAGGAAGTACACTTTAAATTGGGAGAGAGACAAAAACCTTCATCTTATCTTACTATATAATAGTGCTGCACAATTAATCTAATCGCAATTGCAATCGCGATGTCAGGCTGTGCGATTACATAACCGCATAAAAGGCTGCGATTTGCAATTTAATGTAAATAAATGTTAACGTGTGTGCCTGTGAACGTGACGAGGGGGGGCATTCCCCCTCCTGGGAGCCAAAATGCCCTCCTGGGAGCCAAAACGTGCACTAAAGTGCCCTCTTGGCAGCCAAAGTGCCCTCCTGGGAGCCAAAACGCATGCTAAAGTGCCCTCCTGGAAGCCAAAACGCACGCTAAAGTGCCCTCTTGGCAGCCAAAGTGCCCTCCTGGGAGCCAGAACGCACACTAAAGTGCCCTCTTGGGAGCCAAAACGCGCACCAAAGTCCCCTCCTGGGAGCCAAAACGCACGCTAAAGTGCCCTCTTGGGAGCCAAAACGCACACTAAAGTGCCCTCTTGGCTGGATAAAACATGATAAATTGTCCTCTTGGGTGGTAAAAACACGTGCTAAAGTGCCCTCCTGGCAGAGTCCTGCACTGGGTCGGGTACCCGCAAAAACAGCTGATTTGTGGGTGTTTTTTTAAAAAACATTTTTCCCGGTTTCGGATCTGGGTGGAAAAAATAACATGCGGGTCGGATCGCGGGTTTTAGATAAACACAGCAGTCATTAGTTCGGTAAACTACAGATGACTATCTTGGTCATTATTTACTCTCTGAGGATCGCCTCTGCTATTTCGCAACGGCCATTGGTTCAGCTGTTTACACGCGTTTCACCATCTAATAACACAATTTGTGATTGGACAGAATCAACATCCGCTTCCAAAACAGTAAATAATTATTTAGGTATTTGAGAAATAAGTGGATAAAACGTACAACTATCACTTTATAATGTTTCTGAAGTGAGTCCCTAATGGATTACTTCTCTCCTCGATGGATTCTAAAAACACGTGATGGCTCGTAACTGTTGAACATCGCTCTGGACAGAAAGTAAGTCTATTATTACACATGTAAAGTTCCTTTACATAGATTAAAAGTTTAAAAGCATTAAATGTAACAAACGAGTGCTTTTACACTCGTATGGGAGAAGAACACAGAGGGTTGATGATGGAGCTGAAGTCAGGTTTTTATTGTGAGAGCTGCTTCATTCAGGTTGTTGTTTACTTACTGGCTTACTAGACAAGAAGACAGTCTTCCAGTTTCCCATTTTGATTGGTGAACACAGACTACCGCCATCTGCTGGTGTGGAGAGTTATTTACTCTCATGCAGGCACAGAACATTACATGCTGGTTGGTTGTTCACAGTGTGTTCTTGTGCAACTGTTTGGCCGGGGGCACAGGCGACCAGAGGGGATGCAACAGTTGACTTTGTTGCTACCAGTTCTTTGGAGTCAGTTTTCAGTTTTCACAGCTAAGAACTTTTTAATGAAGTTGTTTTACAAAAGTCATTAAAATGTGTTTTTAAATGTAAAATATTTTACTTTGTTGTTAAATTGGCATTACATTTTTTTCAGTGACTTGGTCCCACCTCTTTTACTATATTACCAAACCAACACAGGCTTTATATGGTTACAATAGGCAAAGTTAATTTAGATTGACTGTTCACTATGCCCAGAACTATAGTGACCTTACAGGGGGGATGTATTTTCTTCGCAGTCTAAACAAGGTACTGTTCAGACACCAAATTATTACATTGGCATTTGCAGGATGTAACCTGTACATTTATTTCAGTAACCAGGTTATTTTCACTGCGTAGATATCATGTAAATTACAGAGCACTACTGTTTATTATAGGCAAAAGTTTCAGGGTGATTGCAGGGGATACATCTCCCTCAGTATATAAAACATGTGCATTTGTCCCCCCTAAATGGTAACACAAAGGTAGACTGTCAATGCCTAAAGTGGCAGTCCTCAAAAGCAGTGGTTGCAATCTGCCATAAAACAGAAAGAAGAGGCAGATAGCGACAGATAGTGCAGAGAGAGCAGGCTGCTGCTGCTGACGCCTGCAGGAGTCCGGGGGAGGACTGGAGTAAACACAGAAAAAGCTACTCTAATGTAGTCACAAATTAGTGAGAGAATAAAATAAATCAAAGGCAGAATTCTAGTCTGTCAGCTATGATGGAGTATGAGGGCCACTGTTCGAAAAAAAAGACTAAGAGATTTTGAGAATAAAGTCCTAGCACAGTAGGCTGCTTTGGGTCACATGTAGATGTTTTAGCATTTTCTGTCAGGCTACTGTAACCTTCAGTTATTTTCACATGCAGAATTCGTATGTGTCTTTCCAGTGACCAGTAGCGCTGTGTCACTGTGTCTGTGCCACCTTCATTTATAAACACCTGTGCTCTGCTAAGGACTGTCTCCAGACTTCAGGATGCTTCGAACTGAAAAGCTGAGGGAAGCGAGTGTGAGCAGCACTTTATTGGAGGTGGTGAATTTAACATTTGTGTGGACAACAAGATACACAATGGTGACATTTATGGATTTGATCATACAGTAAGTGTTGGTAAGTGTTCCCAAACAGTGTTCTGTCTCTGTCGGTCTGAATAGAATAATGTACAGTAGATTGTAGGATTAATTCTCACCACATTTTTTTTTCATTTTTCCCTCAAGATATTATAACCTTTTGTGCACACATGCACATTTAAAGATGTTACTTCACCAAACAAAAGTCACAAAAGAGGAGGGAATAAATCATGTCTACATGTTGACTCAGTGGAGATAAAATAAATATTTGACAGCAATACAGAATGCCTGAGAGCATAACTGCATTTATTGCATTATATTTTGAACTGTCCCCTGCTGCCTACATTTTCTTTTTCTTTTATATAAATAAAGACATTTCTACCATAAATTGGTGCACAATCATTCACCAGAATGCAAGATATAATTGTTTGATGCTCAAAATTTCTTGGGGGGAGTACATACCCTCTACTTCATATGTGTTTCCCCAAAAACCTTAGCCCGTGCTGTTCATTACAGTTTTGTTGGGATGTAATGGTACCACAGATGTACAGGCTATTGGGTCATACCCCAGTTCAGGAGACATGGTTTGGTGTCAGTTTGATCCAGTAACAGGTAAAAGTAGCACGCACATCCCAAAAAACTTAATGCTGGGTGCTGGACCAAAAGGTAAGTATGGAATAAAAGATAAAGTCCGCACGCCAGAAGCTGCTCCTTGAACAATTTATTCATGTGTTACGTTTCGGGCCCCTGCCCTTCATCAGACATGAAGTGAATGTGAATACACCTCCATATATACACACACAACCCCTTAGGGTCACCTGACACAATCAGGTGATAAACCACAGGTGTGAGAACAATAATAATAATTATCAAACAGAAGAGAAAAATATATATTTCTGATTGATAAGAAACAATCTTTAAATGCAGTACAATGCAACAATGCTAGAATACCACTTTACAAAGATTCTATAAGAAAATCTTTAAGAAAATCTTTAAGAATTTGCGCAGGTATAAGGCCTGCAGTGCAAATATAAATATAAACAAATCCCACACACTTTAAATATCACATAAAGAGAAACATCAGGTGAAGACCATCATAAATTTATGCGATATCAAAAGGGAAAAAAAAAGTTCTGTAGAGGTGTCTCTAATAAATATCAAACACAGCGATATGGCAAGTGCAGACAATATGAGAAACATAGTGTCAGTAGTGTCATGGTGTCAGTTTGATCCAGTGGAATAAAAAATAAATAAATGCTTAAGAGATAATAGAGCAAGTTTCAAAAAATATTTTGCCCACTGGCAACTTTGGTAAACTATTTTCATTATTTAAAAAAAGGAACATTTTGAACACTTGTGTATTACACTGTACGAAGAGTCAACAAAAACTTTTCCAAAAGGCAACAGGTCACAACAGTAAAATTGAAAACAGGAAATACACAGAATAATAAAAATAAAAGTTGTGATCGGGAGGAGTATTTCACTTTACCCCACCTCTGCTATATTTAAAAAGCACCAAAACATTATTCATCCTGATCATGGGCAACTCTGGGTGGCATTAGCATTGTAGCTAACCAGTCGCGGTAATATAAACTTGGACTGATGGTCTAATGTCATTTTTTTTCATCATTTATGTCACTGATCAACGTAAGAGCTAAACAGAGGCAAAACAATACATTAAGCTTTGCCTTGATAGCAGCAGAAAGTTAGCAAATAAAAAACTCAACACTGTTCAACAATTAAACACAAATAAATGCACTTAGTACTTTGTTGCCCTCTCAACTGGAGTTAACTTCTATTAAACTCTCCCCGTTTGTTGTTATTACTTGTTTATCTTCCATGTCGTTTATCTTCTTCTTAAAGTCACTGCATGGTTTAGTCTATTTCAGTTTGTTACCTGTGTGTCTACTGTCTTCTCAAAATAAAAGCACTTCCGTTGTCTCTAAAAATAACAAAAGCAACTTAAATACATGACAAATGCAAATTTAACACATCAACAACTGAACATTGGGGGTCAAAGCATGTTGGATGTGTTTTGACTGAAGTCAATTTGCCATAGTGGCCAACCCACATAATTAAGACTTCTGGGTCCACCATGTGATGCCAGTGGACCCAAAAAGACCTTCTCCCATAGACTTACATTGTAAAATAGACGTCTACAAAAAACAAACCCAAAAAAAAATTTTTTTTGAGGTACATTTACGTCCCAGCATGAACGCTTAAGTAGACTTTATTCCAATCATTATGTCACAAAAGTTGTAAAATTAACTAAAAGCCAAAACACAGTTATTACTAACTGTCATGTGTGTCATGTGAGTGAGCCTAAGACCAAGCAGTTGAGAAGTGGAGTTAAAGGACACACTAATGTGCTCACTCTGTGGGACCACGGATGCCCAAGATCCAGGTCATTTTATACCTGGAATTCAAACTTTTTTTGTCCTCATGTGCCACTGAGATGTCGAACAGGGCCCCGCCTTGCACACTCAAGTTCTCTTTATACATCCCTGCTTTCTACTCACATACCCAAACCCCAAGGAACAGTGCCAGGCTTTGAAGCCAATTTTACATACTGGCCAAAGGTGGAATCACAAGAGCATCACAACCCCTGCAAAATATCTTGTGTCACTATCGGGATTTGATCCATTTGGTCCATTAACATTTTGAAAGTCTAGGAGAGCCACATGATTAAATTATTTTATTCCTATTCAAGTTAGCAGATGGTCAAAACTGAAGTTAGCCACTTGGCTGCACTTGGCTGCGCTCGGCTGTGCTCGGCTGCTCTAAGTAGCTAGTGTGCCTGCTCTTTGGGCCCCACAATGCAGAAGATCCAGGAAATGTCATACTGTCGAAATTGAACTTTTTGGCTTAATGTGCCACTGAGCAACTTTCACAGGAATGAACAGGACCCTGCCATGCTGTATCCAGGTCTCGTCATACGTCCATACACATGCCCAACAATGGTGGAGCAACGCTGGCACACTGTTGTCTTCAACGTAACTCTCTCCTATTGCTGTTGTAGCTGACTGGGAAACAACAGGCGGATCTGTCAGCTCCAGCGTTTTACTCCGCAGTGTTACTGACTCATACATCAATCCGCTGGTTGTGCTAACCTCAGTCTATGTTGCTAACAGTGTACAGCAAAAAGTAAACTTTGGTACCACATAATGTGCATCAGTCCATACCATGTATTCCATGTGTCACCAAAATTGATGACAATACAAACAATTGCCATCCAATTAAAATCCAGCTGAGACAAAAGGCCTTCCTGTAATCAGAGACAATAATTAACTTAGGGTAAAAACACTACATTGAAATCTCTGATGCTAGTACATTGGCTGACAAATAAATGACTCTTTCAAAGACTCATATCTTAAAGAGAAGAAACATCAGACCAGGTTGACTGCAAGGGCATAATAAATTAATCATACCACAGATATTTTATTGCTCATCTTGTACTGTAATTTTAATAGAAATAACTAAATTAAACTTTCGAAAGGTCCGCCCTAAAGAACCACTCTAAAATTACAGCGTGTACCTGATACTGTAATTGATTTGAAGTAGCTGCTTCGGTACATTTGTTGTTCATTGTAAAATTGATGGAATTAAGCCACAAATCCAAATCCTCCAAGCCTTTTTTCAGATGCTAATTGCAAGTAATTACAGTCTGCCGATTCAACCCCTGAGTAGGTAATGGGGGTCTCTGTGTGAGTGGTAATACAATGTCCCACTTATTAAATGCTGCACCATTTTCCTCCCTTGACATTCACCTTCTTCACTGAGGGGGTGTAATAAGCAGGCCTATTTTTCACAGATGTCTCCCTTTATTCATGTTGACCGCAAAATTGCTGCTATAAAGTCACTGAAGAGGCTATTTTCAGGATTCAAAATTGACTTGGATTTATTTGTTAAATGAAATTATATTTAATTATGTAGCAGAGTGTAATCAAACTACTGAGAATTTTTTTTACCATAATTGTTTTCTTTATCGACAGTGTAGTATTATGAGCCATTAAGACAAAATTAGTAGATTTTTTTTATTCCTGTGTTTCACTCTTTCAGTTCTTCATTTGTAACACTGAAATATTTCAAAATGTGGTCATTTCATACTTTTCAGTCTCTAGTTAGTTTATTTCTTCCTCTGGAGAGCCAAAGGTCTGTCTTCTCTACACCAACTACAGAGTAGTACATAGTGAAAAGTACTTGCCACAGTTTCAATGCATTTAATACGGATAACTGTGGTCTTTATGTTTTCTGATGATGGTAATATTGCATTGTTTGTCATTGCTTTTTAAAACTGTTACAAATGGCCGTATGATTCATGATGTTAATGATTTTTATGACAAGTGTCTGATCAGCCACTGCCACAGTAGAAATTCAAGAGTTGTTGAGGACAGACCTTTAACAGGTTTTGTGCCTTGAGGCCAGGATATGCTTGAAAGTACAAAGTCCATGTCAAAAGGCATAAATGTTAATACCTGTCCAGAATACCTCAACAGAAAAGCTTGCCAATATAGAGAGGAGTGAGACACTGTCAGTTGTTCAATTGTGTCCAGACAGTTGAGGTTACACTCAAATCCTGCTTGCTCTCAAACCTCTGCACATCAGATCAGTTGCTACATGAGATGGGCACTCTTGTCCAAAGTTTTTTCTTCAGAATGAAACAAAAGTTGCCAGTCTTTAGTCTTTGGAAAGGTGCTGGGGGAGGGGGTTTCATATGCTGTTGATAATCAGACTACAAAGAAACATCATGATGACAAAAGACTGAAGTCAGAATTTAAAACATTTTTGTGATGAGTTCTCAAGATACTATGGAAAGTCCAGTTGCCAAAGAGAGATCAATGTTTGGGTTAAGGTTACACAATGGTTGTAAGGAATAGTAGTCTGTTATGTCATGGTCACTTGGTATGAACATGAGTTACAGTGATTTGAACACAAGTGAACAGCCGAGACACATCGCCATTCATACCTCTGTCTAGCATGTCAACTGCATGTTAGCTGTTGTTTCGGTACAGCTGAAGATATTGCTATCAGCAGAATCTGACATGTCTCCTTATATAGGACAAAATGATGGACTGTCATGCAAGATGTCTTCCATCTTGTCGTAAATTGGGCAAGTTAGCGTTAGTGTGTTAGCGCACTGTCACCAAAACAACCACCATGTCCTACATTGATGACTTAGTCCTTGTCAGGCCACATTAGGACACATTAGCATTTACACTACAAATGATATGTGGTAAAATTTGTCCCAGATCACCTTGGCTAATGGTTTGTGTGATCGGTTCACAGTGTGTTTTGGTAGTCATTTAAACTTGTATTTAGTAGTAGCAGTCCACTTATGATCACATCACCCAAGGTACACTTTAATACCACGTGTAAACAGGCTGTTGACCCATCTTTCCATCCTGACCTCCTCCCTAAGATGTTTTGTGGCTCTATTACATCATGCCATTTCAACTCTGTTCCTGAAATACAAAATCCATATTTCACATGACCAGGAGAGGTCCTTGTGAGGTAAACGTAGTTTTAGTGCATTCGGAAGAAAAAATAAAACATGAACGCTGTGAACAATACTGGATTTTTTTTTTTTTGCTGATATCTAACAACTTACTTGGTTGGTAACGGATACTGATAAATCAATTTTTTTTTTTTTTAAAGATATTTTTATGGGCATTTTTTGCCTTTAATTGATAGGATAGTGAAGTGTGAAGGGGGGAGGGAGAGAGGGAGAGACATGCAGGAAAGGGCCACAGGCTGGAGTTGAACCCAGGCCGCTGCGGCAACAGCCTTGTACATGGGGCCCCTGCTCTACCACTAAGCCACCGATGCCCCAATAAATCTACTTTTCACCCATGTAACATCAAGTCTCTTCTGTAGTGGATCTGACATCATTTTATGCGTGCAAACTCTTATCCTCATGGCCCACCAGCAGATGGAGACATTTTTTTTTTTACAATTTTTTACCTGGGGCTCTGGGGGTTTCTCCCCCAGGAAAATTTTGAATAATTCCCTTTTAAACACGTGACTTTGACGTATTTTGACAAAGAATTTTGTCCAAGAATGAGCACTTGTCTTCTGTTGGGCTGCGCAAATTGTTGGTTAAAAACCCGAAAGTCCCCCAGTTGGGGGACTTTGAGAACGACTTTGCAAACACAGAGTGAAACTAAGTAATCACGAGGAATATAGTGATGCTGCACATCAAATTAAACAGCAATCCTGGGCTACAAAGTTGTATAAACCCTTTTTACATGCCCCAAACACAGCTCAAACAACAACTAAATAAACAACAACTCAAACACCGTACAGCACCTATATCCCGACCCACTTGGTATATTTTGGGCTCTAACTTGACCACACGTTATACAAAACACATGCCGTTCATCTCAAATGAAAGCTGAGACTCCGCTGTTTCCACACATATCCGCCAAAGCACGCTAAACCAAACCATCAGAGAGCTAGAGACCAAAGAACAACAACAACAGAAATCTTTTCGCCAAAATATATTTGTAATATTTCTCTTACCTTGTTGTTTTTGCTGTGAAAAGCTCATTCTGCCGGTAAACATTCCTGGTAGACGGACATGTTGTGTTCAGATGAATCCGGGCAAACATGATGGGCTTTAGGTTCCGGGGGAAAAACTCGCACCTCCCCCACAACAGCGTTCTGCTGACTCTGATTGGCTTATCGTGCTGTCAATCTCGTTTTAGTGGGTATAGCATCATTTTATTGGCTCTAACGAATCAAACGAGGTGTCAATCACTCAAATCAACCAATCCGTTGCAGAGATAGAGCCTCCAATCCACAGAAGAGAAAATCTGCTTCACATTTAGATGGTGTGTGTGGTCAGTTCGGAGTGGGAACTACATGACAAAAACGAAACGGACAGTTGTATGTGTACAAGACTAAAACGCGGCCACTCTGTGCTGGCCACCAGTATGCACAATAAATACACTTGCAATACAGAGTAGCCTGCTGCCTTGTGCGCATCAGATTCAAGCGAACGTTAGAAGAAGGGGTGGGGCCCCTACTAAGGGGGTTTCAGAGCTGCGGAGCTGCAGAGGTGCCGTTGCACTGGGAGGTTTAAGATGGTTGTCATTGCAAATGTGACTAATATGAATGGCTGTCAGAAACCATTTTCGAGTTTAGGGCCCCAAGCAATTGCCTGGTTTGCCTGTCCTGCCTGGGCACCCCGAACGTATTTTAACGAAAATACATTCGGGGCTAGAGTCAAAACATCTGGGGCTAAAGCCTGGAAAAAATGCTTGGTGACGCCACTGAATGTATGTAATATTCATTCGGTGTGCAAAATAAGAAAAAACATGTTGGCCGTTCCTAATAGTTCATTTCAAAGCCGATATTGGCCAATGGCCAATGACGTGCCAATATTATCAGGCATTTTTTGTGAGGAGTTTTTACCAACACCACCACCAGGCCAAAACGCCTCCCGTCAATGAAAATTGTCAAAAATCTTAGTAGATGGCCAAAATGTTGCCAGTTTAGCACCACCTGGGTCTGGTGGGAGCTAGTTAGCTACTTATGCAATGATTACCACTAGTAACTGCATTTTGACCAAATAGTGTTGGTTTGGAAACACTGCGTCTCAAGCAGGTTGCCCTGGTGAATAAGCAACTCAAATTCAAGCCACAAATTCCATTTTAGCATTGTTAACTATGCTATTACTGTTGGTTCTGTTAGCACAGTTAGCACTGTCAGCACGACTAGTGGTGCTAGCATAGTTAAGGATGGTAAAAGGGTTTTGCGGCTCAAAATGGAGTCACTTACTCACCCGGGGCTACCTGGAGGGGAGACCAGACGGTGGCCACCATGTTTCTGCAGCAATGCTGTCCTTCCATGAGGCTCCATTATCAGTGGTAATCATGACTGAGTAGCACTGCTAGCTAGCTCCCAAATGACCGTGGTGCATCCCAGTGGGGAGCTGCAAAGGTCTGCTAGCCAGCGGAGACTAAGAGGGTGGGCATTATGTTTCTGCATGCTGATGTGGTTAGTTGGCTGCAAAGCCAACAGAAAATAATATAAAAGGAAAAACATTAATATCACAAAACATTAAAATTTCCCCACCCTTGGTTCACACTACACAACATTTCTGTCCATTCTGACAGTCACTACTTCACATTAGGCAATTGTGGAGTCATAAAATCGTGCCGTGACTTGGCTGACAGACATGACACACTACATGATGGCCCACACCATGGACTGCGGAACGCAACAAGGAGGGGCCATAATTTCAAGTCACGCGGAGGGGGTGGGGGGGCATATGCATTGAAACAGACAATATTACTGATGTTGCGGAGCACTTTTTTTATTCCAACGCCACACAGTCACATCTACAGTACATGCATGAACATGAACACATGCTTGCTCAGATTAACCCCTCTGATCCCACTCTAACATTCACACACAACAGGCCAAGCCTATTTATACATAAAGGCACAGATGAGGCCACAGTGGAAGCTGGAGTAATTTGATCATTTTGTTTTTTCTGTTTACTTGAAGAAAATCAGATATCGACTTCTGTCTCCATTTTCCCAGATGCAGCCAGCGCAGGTGCCCGCCGTTAGCTCGCGACGCTCATGCATGACGTATTGATAAACAATGCACTTGATAGGCACACTAATTATGGCAAGCCGTTTTAACATCTAATTGCTAGACTGGATATTCATTACTGATATTGCAACATAATTTTGCCTAGTCAAAACTCTTATTCAAGATATCTGTAATTAGATTTTGCCCAGTCAAAACTCTAATTACAGATATCTGTAATTCAGTTTTGACTAGTAAGATTCAAACTATTTTTGCCATTCATGTGTATGGGGTTTGTCATTATAGATATCTCCAATGTAGTTGCAGATATCTGCAACTGTTATTGTGGATATCTGCAACTGAATTGTGGATATCTGTAATTCCAGTTTGAGATATCTACAATTTAATTTTGACTAGTCATAATTCGAGTTCAAGATATCTTTAATTATCATCAATTGAAGATATCTACAGATATCTTGAATTCGAATTATGACTAGTCAAAATGAAGTTATAGATATCCGCAACTGAATTATGGCTAGTCAAAATGACGTTGTAGATATCTACAACTGAATTATGACTAGTCAAAATGACGTTATATATATCTCAAACTGGAATTATAGATAGTCATAATGTAATTGTAGATATCTATAATGACAAACCCCATACACATGAATGGCAAAAATAGTTCTTACTAGTCAAAACTGAATTACAGATATCTGTAACTGTAGTTTTGACTAGTCTGAATGACATATAGATATCTGTAATTCAGTTTTGACTAGTCAGAATGACATCATAGATATCTGTAATTCAGTTTTGACTAGTCAGAATGACGTTACAGATATCTTAAATTAAAATTCATACTAGTCACAATGACGTTACTACTAGTCAAAATGACGTTATAGATATCTATAATGGTAATTCCAGATAGTCAGACTTAGTGTTTAAATGTTAAAACGGCTTGCCATACACTAATATCAAATCAATATGCAGCAGTCAGTGGGAGTTTTTTTTTATCAGCAGCAGTTGGTGAGAGTGAGTGAAGGTGTGTGGTGACTTGGCTCGTAAAAACACAGATAGGCTACAACTTAGGCTTTTATTCATGTAAAATAGTTTGTCAGAGTAGAGCCCTGCGCGGGACTGTTTTCTTCATCACGCTCCTGCCCGCTCCGCTGAATTTCTGACCATTACCGCCCGCAACGTGTGTGTTTCACTCCCGCCTGCTCCCACAATGTGTATTACACTCCCGCCCGCTCCTGCAAAACTCTGAGAATTTATGCCCGCACAATAATAGAGATGCATTGATTTTGTGTCTTCTCCCGTCCCGCAGGAGAAAGCACGTCATTTTATAGGCTATTAATAAAGAGATTCATGGGGTTGTTTGTTTCGTTTCCCTGGTCTGCATGTCTTTTGACGCACTGGTCAGGAATAGCACTCCTATTTCGTTGTTTTCATTTAGTTTTTAATGAAATAAAGGCTGTTTCATATTCTATTCTCCTCCTCTGTATTTATTTAGGCTATTTTTCTACCTTTATATAATCACGCAGTGATTGAGGTTAAGGCAAGCCTGGCGCCAGGATGAAGTTACTGAGGGAGCGGTTAAAAATTACGAGGGGGCAAATCTTTATTATGCAACATAGGTTCACACAGTGAGTTATAAAGAGCGCGCAGACGTGCGTAATAGTCGCTCATAATGAGAGCTCGTCGCCAGTGAAACACAATAAACTGCACGTCTTCTTTCATGTTTGTCTCATGACAGTTGGAGCTGACAGACAGACAGACAGACAGACAGACAGGTGGAGCAAGCGGCAAATTGGTATGAAAGCTGGTTCAGGGCATATTCCTCCATTTATGAATAAATATGGAGTGGAAACGCTCATGCATGTGCACCAAGTTCTTGTGTTGACATCCCGTCACTAGGCTACATCTTCTTCTTCTTCTTATTTTTCTTCTTCTACTGTTTAATGGTGGTTGGCAAACAGCGAATTGGCCCATTACCGCCACCAACTGGTGGAGTGTGGATCAAAATGACTACTACTATTTGCGTTGGGTCCCACCGGGTCCCAATGCAGCCCTCTATGTCAGAGTACAAAAGTTGCCCGGGCCATGGCTCCCCTGGCCCCCCGGTTCCGCGGTCTATGGCCCACACCAATTATCCCTAGTCGTCTTTCATGACGTGTGTGATGTCATCGGGTTATTCTTGTCCTATTTTTATTACTTTAACTATTATTTCAGTCACTGGGTCTGTTCATGTGCCAGCCGACATGTTATTGTAGTAATATAAAAAAAATGCCAGCAGATGGCAGGAGCTACATTTGAAGTACCATACGCAAACATACAAGTGACTGAATCCTCCACAAGAAGTTCCTTCAAATGTTTCACATTAAAAGCCTATTTAGAAAATGAAGGGATTCTCTCAACGGAAATTAAAACAGGCTTTTAATTTGAAACAGTGCAGGAAGTGTTGAGTTTGAAATGACGGTGCGATAAGTTAACTTTACAAAGACAACGGAGCGGATAAAAAGTAAATATATAAACACACAGAGGGATTGATAAATAACGGACCATCTATAATGTAGTCTGTTTCAAATTCAGCCAGGAGCCTCTGCAGTTGTGGTGAGTAAAAGCCTCTATTTTCTTACTTTATGTCCATCTCCATTTTGAAGAAATAACAGTGTGTGCTAGCTTGATGCTAATGGCAGTACTCAGCGGGTTGCTAAAGTGCTTCTGCTGTTTCACGCCGGCATTTTCCCCTTTTACTCTGTGTCGTAACATCCCTAGAAGAAATATCAAAAAGGCCAGGGTGTTGTCCTACAGATGTCTACGGCAGCAGCTATCTCTGTGTTCCTATTGTTCAATGTGACAGCTGTGACGGGAGCAGTCGTGAACAACAAAAAGAAAATCAAACATGCTAGACTTTCTGGTGGGACATCGTGAGGCATCTCAGATGTGGGGTTGGTTGTCATTAACTGATGACACACTACACAAGATGAAACGATGGATTATCGTGTACGACACTCTTTGTCATTCACGATCCATGCCAACACAGCGCTGCGTCAGGCTAGAATCTGGCTGATATCATGTATTGTGTATCAGGCATTAGATGGATAGCGCTTTCAAATGCAGTGCTTAAGCTTACTGAGTCAATGGAGCCTGGGTCTTACAGAAAAGCCTTCTTGTATTTTATGCCATTTGTGTTTTTATTTTACTCAAAAATTAACCAGTTAGATACCAGTTAATGGGTGTCTAGCTTTTGAAAGCAAAAACTGACATACCTGCAGACAATTTTTGCCAATATATGGTGATTTTTGTGACCTTCTGTGCCCTCTCTCTGACAGATTTTGATAGAAAAAAAGAAATTATAATGAGAAAATTGGATTGGACTGGATTTTAGTGGAAAATTTGGCCGGAGGCCTTTACATAAACGTCAGTCCACAGGCTGTTATAGGCAACCGAGAAAGTTGTGGAATTGATGTCACTTCAACCACAGCAAGATCTCACTTTGGACTTTTAGTGCATATAGCACTTTACACTGCAACCTCATTTATTTTTTTTTTCTCATTTTATAATTATTCTCAATCAGAAAGTAGGTAGCACAGACTCAAAGTTGTTACATCTACAGTAAACGTCATATCTGTTGCTACATTCTCACTCAACTGAATTTTAAAGTCTCTGTAGATGATGATAAATGGCTGCCCTCTGAATGCAGCTGGCCTGTATTTGCATATTATAGTACTAATGTGCCACTGAGGCTGCTCCGGAGAGCCGAGGCTGCAGTGGTGGCAGCGGCACCTCTCAACGGACACACAAAGGGCCATCTCAAATACGAGCTGTCACAACATCAATGGGTGCATTTAGAGGAAGTTGTTTAGTTAATAAGCAACATTGATTTTGTCGTGTGAATTTGCACACCGCTACAGAGGTAGTCTCTCTGCCTGCATCTCTTCCTCTTTTCTCAGTGTCTCACCCACACATATTTTATTTCAGTGTTCATAACAGAGCATTCACAACAGTCTCTACCACTTCATAACAATCTAAGATGCTGACACTGATTCACTGTCTACATGAGCTGATGAATGGCTTTTTTTCTGGTTTGTTTCTGGTTCTGTAAATAAAAGCCAAAAGAGAAAAATAAGACACAACTAGTTTAAGGTGTCCTTTTTCTAAATAATTTCAAAGGCAGGCAGACAAAATTAACACAATGTTAACCTGCTAATAACTATTTCCCACACTGCAGTGACTGAAATACATCCTTTTCTTCTACTTGTTTCTACTCCATCTTTAACAGATGGACAACCAGAATATCTTTCTAGACTGGTTTGCCTTGATAATTTAATGCATTGTGCCGTCATTTCAAACTCAACACTTCCTGTATCTGTTTCGAATTAAAAGCCCCTTATAACTTCAGTTGAGAGAATCCCTTCATTTTCTAAATAGGCTTTTAATGTGAAACATTGTAGGAACTTCTTGTGGAGGATTCAGTCACTTGTATGTTTGCGTACGGTACTTCAAATGTAGCTCCTGCCATCTGCTGACACTGTTTTACATTACTACAATAACATTTCGGCTGGCACATGAACAGACACAGTGACTGAAATTATAGTAAACATAATAAAAATAGGACAAGAATAACCTGATGACGTCACACACGTCGAGTAGTCACAATCTGCACATGTGCACAGTGAAAAAGTCTGAAAAAAAAGAACCCACTTGGCTTTCTTGTCAGATTACCAACCTTTGCATGCAGCCCAGTCACCAGAAGAAAATGTTGGCATTTTATGTTTGTGCAAACCATAAATATGTTACATTTGTACGTGTTATAAGTGTTATTTCCAGTGGCTTTTCAGTCATCAAACCACTATTTAGCTACTCTTTACTGTTTTTCACTGTGGACAGTGAAAGGAAAAGATTTGTTTTTTACTAAGAGATAAATGGTTTGCATGTACAATGGCAACACTTTTTTTCTGGACATTAGGATGTTTGATGCAAACAAAAAAACACAAAGTCTTCCTTTTTTTGATGCCGATAAAAAGATAAAAGAAAAAAATGTACCTGTTTTTATGAATAATAACTGAACGGACATAACAGAAGCATTTTACATGCTGTGTATTATCCCTGCACACCCTCAAATCTTGATTTACAAATTAGATTACAGCCCTAATTTATTTATGTTCCCTTGCTAGTTTTGTCATTAAAGCGCATCAAAAACCACAGAACCCAAGCTCTGAATTATCTACTCACTGCTTTAGAGATTAGCCTGCACAAAATGCCTCAATAATACATAACGATTGGTTTCAAGAGAACACCCTTCACATCCGATAACTCTTCCACCTCCACTCTACCACATGCAGAACCTTCATTTACACCACCTCTTCCATTATTACCAGTCGCAACCTTGACAAATCTGCTGTCCTTCCCCAAGCCACAGCTCGAGCCCTGCTACAAGCACAAGCTATGAGCCTTTGGTGGATTTCGAAGGACATCTACTCCTTTGTTGTCATTTTATGTTTATAATTACTCTCTTTTAAAGGCTTATCAATTCTGTCATCTTGTGATAACAACGCCAAGCTCTGATACTGAGCTCATTAACATGTAAATGCATGGGAGACTATTGGTAATAGGACTTGGTATGCTATGGAGCTGTCATCTGTTCAATACTATGACAGGACAGGACAGGCAGTGTGAGGGGATTCATCCCTTGTCCTCACTGCTCATCAGGTCTTATTTCACAACACCTGTCATTCAAGAGTCCACATGAACATGTACCAGGGCCCTATGGTTTTTCTACCTCTTTTGAAAGTGCTAAGTGTGCATAGAAGGCCACTGAGGCTGTTGACTTTTTGTTTGATTTCTACTGTTTTTTTTTTCTCATAATCATGAAATAATTATCATGTCATTTTGACATCAGGAGGTTTGTCTTTTGTAATACCACTAATCTCTCTGAAGGCAGTGAGGAGTCTTGAGGCGAGGAGAAACTGGTGGTTACAGTAGTCCATAAAGGCCCAGGAACACCAAACTGACACCCAAGAAATAGTGGCAAAGAAAGACGTGTGTTGTTGCCTCACATCACAGGTGCCCCGTCTAAAGGTTGCCCACGAACACGCCGCAAAGACTACAGCCGATGGCTAACCAGCACATACATTCTGTGCCTGCATGAGAGGAAATAACTCACCACACCAGCAGACGGCGGTAGTCTGTATTCAGCATACAAAAAAGGAAACAGGGAAAACCGTCATGATGCTAGTTAGCCAATTAGCACATTAACAACACAATCCAGTGTTGAAAGAACAAAACATACCTTTGCAAAGAGCAAAGAGCAAAGGTATGTTTAGAGAAAAAAGGATGCAGAATTTCATGAAAAGAACACTTGTCCAACTGTTACAAACGGAGGTGGATCGATCATGCTTTGGGCTTGTGTTGCAGCCAGTGGCCCTGGGAACATTTCACAGGTAGAGGGAAAAATGGATTCAGTTAAATTCCAACAAATTCTGGAAGCAAACATCAAACCATCCATAAAAAGCCACAGATGAGGAGAGAAAGGCTTTTACAACAGGACAATGGTCCTAAACACACCTCAAAATCTACAATGGACTACCTCAAGAGCCGCAAGCTGAAGGTTTTGCCATGGCCCTCACAGTCCCCTGACCTAAACATTATTAAAATTCTGTGGATAGACCTGAAAACAGCAGTGCATGCAAGATGGCCCAAGAATCTCACAGAGCTAGAGGCCTTTTGCAGGAAGAATGATTGAAAATCCCCCAGACAAGAACTGAAAGACTCTTAGCTGGTTACAAAAAAGCGTTTAGAAGCTGTGATACTTGCCAAAGGGCGTGCCACTAAGTAGTGACCATGCAGAATGTCCAAACCTTTGCTTCAGGCCCTTTTTTGTTATTTTGAAAGTGTACAAGATTTAAAAAAAAAAATAAAAAAATAAAAAAAAGTTTCATTTAGAAGAAATGTGCCAACAATTGAAAATCAGGTCATTTTTACTTGCTTAGCTAGACACAATAAATAAAATTTTGACCATGGGTGCCCAAACTTTTGCCTGCCACTGTATGTGGCTGCTATTGCCTATGCCCTCTGTACTGCCTAATGCATTGGTGAAGTTGGAACTAAGGAGGTTTTTTTTAAAAACCAATATATATATATATATATATATATATATATATATATATATATATACAGTACAGGCCAAAAGTTTGGACACACCTTCTCATTCAATGCGTTTTCTTTATTTTCATGACTATTTACATTGTAGATTCTCACTGAAGGCATCAAAACTATGAATGAACACATGTGGAGTTATGTACTTAACAAAAAAAGGTAAAATAACTGAAAACATGTTTTATATTCTAGTTTCTTCGAAATAGCCACCCTTTGCTCTGATTACTGCTTTGCACACTCTTGGCATTCTCTCCATGAGCTTCAAGAGGTAGTCACCTGAAATGGTTTCCAACAGTCTTGAAGGAGTTCCCAGAGGTGTTTAGCACTTGTTGGCCCCTTTGCCTTCACTCTGCGGTCCAGCTCACCCCAAACCATCTCGATTGGGTTCAGGTCCGGTGACTGTGGAGGCCAGGTCATCTGCCGCAGCACTCCATCACTCTCCTTCTTGGTCAAATAGCCCTTACACAGCCTGGAGGTGTGTTTGGGGTCATTGTCCTGTTGAAAAATAAATGATCGTCCAACTAAACGCAAATGGGATGGCATGTCGCTGCAGGATGCTGTGGTAGCCATGCTGGTTCAGTGTGCCTTCAATTTTGAATAAATCCCCAACAGTGTCACCAGCAAAACACCCCCACACCATCACACCTCCTCCTCCATGCTTCACAGTGGGAACCAGGCATGTGGAATCCATCCGTTCACCTTTTCTGCGTCTCACAAAGACACGGTGGTTGGAACCAAAGATCTCAAATTTGGACTCATCAGACCAAAGCA
Source organism: Epinephelus fuscoguttatus (assembly GCF_011397635.1). NCBI lineage: Eukaryota > Metazoa > Chordata > Actinopteri > Perciformes > Serranidae > Epinephelus > Epinephelus fuscoguttatus. The sequence goes on from NC_064752.1 coordinate 44,194,348, forward strand.
CAGATTTCCACTGGTCTAATGTCCATTCCTTGTGTTTCTTGGCCCAAACAAATCTCTTCTGCTTGTTGCCTCTCCTTAGCAGTGGTTTCCTAGCAGCTATTTGACCATGAAGGCCTGATTCGCACAGTCTCCTCTTAACAGTTGTTCTAGAGATGGGTCTGCTGCTAGAACTCTGTGTGGCATTCATCTGCTCTCTGATCTGAGCTGCTGTTAACTTGCGATTTCTGAGGCTGGTGACTTGGATGAACTTATCCTCAGAAGCAGAGGTGACTCTTGGTCTTCCTTTCCTGGGTCGGTCCTCATGTGTGCCAGTTTCGTTGTAGCGCTTGATGGTTTTTGCGACTCCACTTGGGGACACATTTAAAGTTTTTGCAATTTTCCGGACTGACTGACCTTCATTTCTTAAAGTAATGATGGCCACTCGTTTTTCTTTAGTTAGCTGATTGGTTCTTGCCATAATATGAATTTTAACAGTTGTCCAATAGGGCTGTCGGCTGTGTATTAACCTGACTTCTGCACAACACAACTGATGGTCCCAACCCCATTGATAAAGCAAGAAATTCCACTAATTAACCCTGATAAGGCACACCTGTGAAGTGGAAACCATTTCAGGTGACTACCTCTTGAAGCTCATGGAGAGAATGCCAAGAGTGTGCAAAGCAGTAATCAGAGCAAAGGGTGGCTATTTTGAAGAAACTAGAATATAAAACATGTTTTCAGTTATTTCACCTTTTTTTGTTAAGTACATAACTCCACATGTGTTCATTCATAGTTTTGATGCCTTCAGTGAGAATCTACAATGTAAATAGTCATGAAAATAAAGAAAACGCATTGAATGAGAAGGTGTGTCCAAACTTTTGGCCTGTACTGTATATATATACACTCAGTAACAGTGCAAAGGCCAGCACGTGCTTCAGTTTGAGAATTTGACTTTTGCCTTTATTTTCTTTGACAAATGAGGAAATTCAATGAGTATGAGTGCACAGAAACTTTCAGTGGCAGTTATAATTATGCTCTCTGTTTTTCTGAGGCACAACAGGGCAGATTAGTATTTAGAATTAATCACAACATTTATATGAGTGCAGCAACATGCAGATGGTGGGATGGCGGGCTTTAGAGACATGCCAGCAAGCTCTTCAGCTATGGTTCAACACAGCAGACACCAATATTTAACTCGGCCTTGGTTTCAGCTGTTTCAGATCATGATGATTGGAGACAGTTGCCTTGCTGTGATAGCTGAATGTGGCCTCCTTCATACACTAAATCTGACCCCGCAGTGGCTCACCACCAAAATGCCAGCAGTGACGGCAGCTAATTGGCGGTACCTTGTGCCCGGGCAAATGTGCTCAGTGCTGAGGCTTGGGGTGGGTGCCAGGGTGGCGGGCTGCTGGTTGGCCCACACAGGCAAGATGCTGACTGACTGGTGGTGTGCTGGCACTGGAGTGTTGACAGTGCAGGTGTTGGTCAGACTGAATTACACATTGGGTATGTAGCTGGAACATGTTTCCGTTGCTGGCTGAGTTTTCTGTGTGCTCATTATAACAGAGCCCAAGCTTCCACCTCTGGATGAGTTAAAGTATTGTTTGCTGCCACAGAACCAGTTTATGCCTCTCACATCATTTCTTTCATATTTGAGATTTTTGCATTGATAATTATTTTTGTGTCGCATTCTGTGTGATGGCTCTTACAACAATTTATAAAAGTCAGACGTTTTAAAATTTTAATATTTCTAACCCTGGTTTATAAGATATGGTAAATTCTCAAAAAATCTAGCTGTGAGAGTAAGCAGCAACCTTTCTGGTGGTCATTTTTGTTCAAGGCCAAGGATGAACTTATAAAAGTATTGACAGTGGAGGCTATATGTCTGTAGTGTCATGATACAGGACTCTTATTGAATTATTGTCTCTCTGTGACTGCAATGTAATCATCACCCACACAAAAGTCCAAAATGTATGAAGAAAAGATGATGTCATCCAAATTGGGGCTGCTGTTGATACTCACATTCTATGGAATCTGCGACCCAATTACGCACTGAATTCTAAATTAAAAAGGCCGGCACAGTGGTACAGTGGTTAGCATTGTCCCACCCCTGCCACTTTTTTGTGATAAAGAAGCCCTGTTTGGTGTTTTGTAATGCTCCCTGGCACCTTATTTACATTTAGAGTACAAAAAAATTACCCAGTGTGAATTTGTTTATTTTCAAAGTGAATTAGAAACTGGTCAGTGGGCCACGTGGCACCCTGTCACGGGTCAAATATGGTTGTGAGGAAAGTGTTACTTGGGGTTGGGCTGATGGACGATGCAATCATAAATTAAACCCTTCTAAGCAGCCAAGTTTGTTGCTTTTTTTTTTTTTTTTTTTATTATACATTCTTAAATTCACTGGTAATGTTATGTAAATATGACAGGTTCTGGAGGACTGGTCAGAAATTAGCAATGACATCAATGCCCATTAGGATGTTTCACTAATGTCATTGTAACAAATCTTTATGCGTCCGCAAAAACACAAAACTCTAGAAACATAAAAAGTGTTATATATACACATTATTCTTGTCAATTCTGCATCAATGTAATTAATAAAGATAAATTGTATTTGCGAAAAAACATTTTGGATCTTGTCACCTCAACTTGCCACCAGCCTCCATTGGTTAGCTGCGCTATTTTATAGTGGGAGGAGACTGTGGGATTGAGAGGCAAACCATTTCAAAAATTAAGATTTCTCACTAAAATAAGAGCTGGTTGGTGGTCAGATACACGCTGAATTTAACAGCAACACCTGTTTACTTCACTTCCACCAGTTTGTCCTTTCAACAAGAGAACTGAAAATTGTTTACATTCTTGTGCCTCCCTGGAGTCTCCTCCATGTTTATCGTCTACCCCTAAATTGAGCATTGTTATTTAAACTGAACTTAAGAGAGAAAGCGTGCTGTTTCACTATGGAAACTTTACTTTTTACTTTGAGCTCAGCTCTCAAATTTGACCATGCGTCGCAAAATAACCCTTTTAATGACAATAGTTGGCTATTATTACGGTGAATAAATGGCATTTACAGCAGAGGTCCTTTTCTGTGCAAGATTTTTTTTTTTAAATATCACACAATAGCCTGTTTCTGTCTCTTGCTCTTTCCACACTACTGCCTCCTGGAGAGAAACAGAACCTGCAACTCCCTTCCACTGTGCTGGTAATCATCGTTAATTATCCATATTATCTGTTTTACAAGAAAACCCAAAGCAGTCCTCTCAAACCTCAAAAGCCCGTTGTTGAGCAGCTGCTATTTCCACATGACTGCACCATGCCTCTGTCCAGAATATATCTGTGTTCCTATTTTTTTCGTGAATCAAGACTATTGATGAAGATTTTGTCCTGCTGAGTGGAAACTTCCTCTTTGTCAGGCTAGTATGCTAATGAGTGTGACTGCTGGACCCGTGTCCAAATTACAGAGCTGGATAAATGCTATGCTCTGCTAGTGTGTCAGAAGTCAGGCCATTAGAAGAGTCTGTCTCATGTCAGGCAGGTGTGTGGACTGCTAATCTGCATCGAGGCATCTTTATTTAAGGAATGGCAGGGTTGTGTTAGAAACATAAGCTTTGTCCTAATTCATACTGTACTAACTACAAACTACTACAAAAATGAGGGTGAAAAGATGAAATTAACTTTTTGGCTCACCGGCCAAGGGGATTGGAAATGTCCACTGGCCAAGCATATTTTTCACCGGCCACTATATTAAATTGCCTTTTTGTGTCACATATACATTTGTTTCAGTACATTTAATTGAGATAACAAAGTATTATGTTGAATACAGACTTAAAGAAGAATCCAGAGCAAAATGTAAGGCAAAATTAAAGATCAAACATAAAAGTAAATATGAAGGTTTGTGCTTCCTAAGCTCTGCATGCCACCATTGTTTCCCCACATGCTGGCTAGCTGCACTTAGGGAAATAAGACGAACAGGAGTGAGAGGGCAACAACACGGAGGACAGCAACAGCAGACAGTGGACCAAGAAAAAGTCCAGGTTAGGGGTGTGCCATTTCATATATATATATATATATATATATATATATATGTATTTATCATTTACAATAATACTATTATAAAATATGTATCATAATACCCGCAATATTGCAACGTATTGACGTCATACTGTTACCCACAAGCATGGCTAAAAGTGAAATTATTACCAACTCTGTGGTGGTTCCAAAATGAGGAGCACTTTCAGTAGTGTGGACTAAACTGTGGTGGCATTATGCCTGGGTGTCCTGAATATTTTATGAACAGGCCTGGACTTCTCAAGAGTTTTTTAGTGACAGCGCTCAGAGGGAACTCATTCAGCGGCTCCTCTGGCAGCAGCACAGTGTCTCTCCCTCTCCTCTCTCGCTGTGCACTCACAGGAGTCGACATTGTCAAGTTATTTTGTCATAAACCTTTGGTAATGTAAACCTAAACGACAGAGTAAGGAGCTATGCCTGCCGAGTGAGTACCCTTTGGGAACTGTGTAAGACACTGGCATGGAGGCATGAGCTGGGCGAAAGCTGAGGTGTACGCATCAGTTCCTGGTAACCAAGGGGTTGGAAGAACATACTCTATTTTTGATCTTCAGAAAGAATGGCAGTGGAGGCCGGGGATGCAGTGATAGATATAGAGATTCCCATGAGGGCAGCAACATGCGGGTGGACAGCTGATGGATGACCATAATCTCTCCTCCTTTTAATTGGACTGTCAGATTTCCTCCTTTTTCCCACCTAATTGTGCTGGACATTAAGTCCTTTAAACCAAGTCTTGAATTGACTCATTTGTTATGGTATATGGAGATTTTGTGCTGGACTTTTTCTGTTTAGACGACTTTTTTTTTACTAGCTTTTTTTTTCATTAATTTTTATGGTGCGATTTTACAGTATAAATAAATTTAGAATTTAACTATTTCCTGTCTACTACCTTGGAAACCCATGCTGTACTTCCCCCATTTCAAAAGAACCTGAACACAAACTAGAGACCCAGACTCCCTAACCTTGTGTTGGCTATTTTTAACTTATTTATTCATAAGATTCTTACTGGTAAAATTCCTAGATCCTACCCCCCTCTTTACATTTCCCCTACATACCCTCTTTTTCTCAAAACTTTGAACTATAATAACTCTAATATTACATCCAATGACGGACTCAAATGCTTTGCACTATCTGTCCTTCAACCCCTACCACTGGCTGTGGCCTCCATTGAGTTGCCATGTGTGGGTGTTTGTTGTGCAGCATAGCAGATTTCCACTGAATTCTCCTAATTGAACCACAGGAGCATTGCTGGTAAAAAAGTACAGTGAGGAAACTGATCAGCTGGGGACATTCACACTGTCCTCCACCGTCCCTGGCCGTCCCCTCACTGTCCTACTGTTTACTATTCTACTTCCACTCCCAGCAGGGACCGCAGATGGAAGCCATTTTCAGCGCCTTTCCTCCCAGCTCCCCTTGCCACACAACCAAAGTCATTTGCACTACAGAGACATTTTAGAAAATGGGGGAAAAGACATGTTTAAAATATCCCCCTGCTTGAGCACGGCTCCATCCAGATTCCCCAAAGAAATTAAGAGAGCCTAACTGGCAGCTTCTATCATGTCCTCGTCCATGCTCCTACGCAACTGTGACAGTCCCCACCGGACACTGACATACATGGGTGCTTTTTAAGTTCACAGTGCTTCCAATAAAGGGGTGGAACAGCGAGCATTCTCATGAGGAACGCAGTGGTGGGGGAGGGAGGGGCATGGAGAAATCTAGCACCATCTTATGGGAGAATCTGAATCTGATTTTCTTCCTGCCTTTACACTGAAAAACTCCAATCTCTAAATCAGGGTCTAAGTCTTTAAGTCTTTTTTTATATGAGCTAAACAATCTGCCAGTGAGATGAGAATGTGACCACCTGTTTCTACTACAAATCTACTTGTTGTCAAGATTAACTTAATGAGATGTCTTCTCAACAAAACCGCCTACAGAGGTGGTAAGGGACGCACTGTGACCACATTGGATACAAGTGGAGGCTGTGGCTTAGGAGGTAGAGCAGTCAAACTCATCCGGATGTCAGTGGTCCATAGTGTCCTTAGACAAAATACTAAATGCCAAGTTGCTCAAATGTGTATGTGAGTGTGAATGTTTATCTGTAGAACAGGTGGCACCTTTCATGGTAGCCATTGCCACCAGTGTGTGAATGGTGTCTGTGTTATAAAGCACTTTGAGTGGCTGCTAAGACTAGAGAAATGCTCTATAATGTAGTCCATTTACCATTTAAGCATAAATACCATTGTGTTTTCAGTCTGCATATGTTACGGTCTCCGAACCTTAGTACATTTATTTTCTGTGTCAATCATTTATGTGTGTGTCTAATTGTCTGCTTTTCTGGAGGGAACCCCCGGCGGACCACGCCTCCAGCCCACTCTCCTCTGCTGCTGTCCAGTGTTCCCCCGCTTGCAGGTTGGCCGGCTCCCTCGCTGTCGTCATCGGTTCCGGCCAGTCACCGCATCGCCAGACTCTCGTCCGAACCTTTAAAAGCTGCACGGAGTTAAGAGCAATGGCGGCTGTGATTTTATCTGAGCAGTCCGCTTCGCTCCGTTTGTGTTTTCAATTGCTGTAATCTGTTAGTTGTTGTGAGTATCTGGGGAATCTGAGGGCTTTAGGGTTTAGCTTCGTAGCCTAGCCACATATCCTTTTACACACACGTAGACTGTTTGCTGTATAGATCACTAGATTTATGGGTGTCGGTTCAAGTGTTGTTTGTTTGTCAGGTAAGTCATAGAGCAGACAGGCAGAGATGTTTTGGTTTTGTTTAGCTGGGTGGCCTTCCACCACAGTTAGTTAGCTGGGGTGTTTCTTTTTGGTGACAGGCCAGAGTTTTGTTTTAATTGTTTTATGGTTTGCCGTCACCCGCAGCCCTTCCCTGTGTTTGGTATATTATAAATGTAATTCTCCGCTGAGGCTCCTTCCGGGTTGTGTTGCAGAGCCTGTGAGCGTGTTTTCTTTTTGTGTGCCGCTTTTTACAAAAGCGTAGCTTGTATTGTTAATTTATACTGTGTATGAATAAACGGCAGTTTGCCTTATTCAATTTACTTTCATTGTCTGGTTTTATGTTGCTTCCCTTACCCCTAGACTCCTACTGGGTTGTAACAGCATACAACAACTGTGGGTGGAAATATGAAATTGCGTGACTGTTCCAAACCAATGAGGTGGCAGCAGCTCTTCCTCACCTGAAGCTGATGCTGCAGGGTGCATGGTGGTCTCTATCTGATCTAATGCTAAAACTACTGCAGTGTCTGCCTCATCTGCATAGTATTTTTCCTGTCTATCACTGTTTTTACAATCAGGCAGGTCTGTTTCATCCTCGTCAACCTCACTATGCCTTCTAAATCTGACTGACTCTGACATATATAACAAAGAAAACTATGGACCAGCAAAGATTAAAAAAAAAATAAAATAAAAAATAAAAATACTTGTTTTGTGTTTATGCCAATATTGTCTACTGCAGACAATATCAAGATTCTGTTTTTTTTCTCTCAAATAATAATTCCTTTAAAAAAAAAAAAAAAAATCTTAATAATGTGGGGGCAGGGTCTGTTTTGACTGCAGTGGCTACAAGGGGTAACTTTATAGGCCACAGTGCAAAAACACCAAGTGTCTGCTTTCATTTTGGTCCAATTAAAGTACAGAAGCAAAACTCAACTCAACTTATATTGCAACTGAACCATTTATGAAGCAATGGCTAAGCAAATTGTGGCTACTACCATTGAGTTGTTTGAGCGATCAAATCTCAATCAGATTTTAATGTAGACACTGGAGACATATGTTAATATCAGGTGTAAATGTAATCTGGTGGAATCATATCTATATACAATCTGGATACAAGACACATTTAATGCTAGGTGTAAAGGGGGTTCTAAATGTTGGCCTCATAACTGAGTAAGAATCCAAGCTACGTGTAAGTACAAGACCTAGTGACATTTCTGTAAAATCTCCCAACACTGGTCAAGTCTGACTTTACTGTCATCAGATAAAGACTACAGCAGCACAAAGTACAGACATTAAATGCATATCTTGTTACACCTTCTAAGAGTGCTGTGATAAATGTATCACTTATTAACATATCCTCAACTGCTCCATCTCGCACTCCAGGTTCCAAATTTTGTGTCACCATTGTGACTGTGACAGTCACGTCAATGCTGAATAAAGCCATTACAGAACAATGGGTATGACGTAGATGACGTCGTACCCAATGGGTACCTACGTCTCAGCACAAAAACATTTACTTGAGCTGAAAGATGAAGACAGAAAAGTGACATGAATCTATAAAAGGCTTAAATTGGAAGGTGAGGAAAATATCATGGTCATAGGTACAAGAAAACCTCAATATCAGTGCCAAAGTCATGGACACCCAACTGTCCACCCAGACCTAATTGGTTTGTAACAGCGTTGTCACTATACACTTCTATTTTTGCCTCTGAGAGTGATTAGTCATCATACACGTGTCTAAAAGAAGTTGCTTGTCAGCACAGCATAAACATAAGTCATTTTGTATTCAAACAAATAACTAATGCTGTTATGTTTGGCCATTTATACTTTAATTCAGAGAGAAACGGAATGACATGCAACAATGTCAATCATGAGCATTATGGTTCATGATTCACATGGTTCATGTGGTTCACTATGTCATGTTGTCTTTTGTCGAAATAATGACTTTCTTGAAACAAAAGACTACATTAGGAAGAGGTACATTTATTGTGAGAACTTTTTGCTGTATTGTAATGGTATTTTGACCATTTTTTATGCAGCTGGTTGCAGGCATTGCCAGTCTCCATTTCATGGTCAAAGATTCTCTAATTATTCTGCCATTGTTGGCTCTATACTAAATGGTGAGGACAACACCTGTGAAGATGAGGTTGACATATTTGTCAGCTGGTGTGATCCTAATTAAAACTAAGTAGCTAATTATTGACTTTCAAAAAGAGAGAGAATCAGAATCACCAAACTGTATCTTTTTTATCTAGATGTTAAAATATTCTCTCCACTGGAAGATCATTTGGTGCTTGTTTTTAAGAAAAGGGGCAAACAAATAACATGTTTGCAGTGTAACTTTTAAAAACAAAAACTCATTACAGCAGCACTGACTGTATTTCTTAGCTTTGTATCAAGTGTGAGTCATTTCCCTAATGGCCAGCAGGGGAGAGGAGGGGCTGGACTCCTGAGCGACTGAGCTGAAGTAAATCTGAAGTAAATGAGAAATGATTTCTGCTGAAGGTTAGCTGGCATCATCCACAGGCTCTCTCTTTGTAGCTGCCTGCCTCTCTTGATAATCCAGCTTCCACTAATCCAAACATAACAAAGACACAAGTCTCCCCTTTTTTTCACTCAACAACACTGACTGATGTTTATCATAGATTCTCTGAGCTTACTAGCAGTTCAGCTGTGTCTGTGTGTACATTATTATATACTGATGGCAAGCCAAGTAAGAAAAAACAACCTGTGGCACAATTGTACACTATCCATTGTTGTGTGTATGAGGTCTATGGTGCGTTCACACTGGAGACATTGATTTTTCTAATGTCAAAAGTCAACATTTTTAAGTCTTACTGATGGAAATGAAGGAGTTGACAAAGCTGGAAAAAGTACAAACAAAGGAAAAAAATGTATTAAATAATAATATAACAAAAAATCAGCACAACCACTCTGAGCAAAATAATCAAAAGAGTAAACTTAAAAATCTGACTGGTTATTTTGTATGTTTTTAATGGTAACAGTAAAATTACCAATAGTGTTCCAAAGTCACAGTTTGATATCCTTTAACACACATCATATGGTTTTCTGATTTTAAGATTTGCTTAAGATTTATACTTGTGCATCAGCTCTACGCAAAGCCTACACCGTAGCCTATGTACGTAGCCTACGCCATTGTGAGCATTTGTACTTTGTGTGGTAGTGTGTCTCTGTCATTCTGCAGTTACACCTCCAAAACACTCGCCAGTGTTGGGGTTTCTGTGAAGTGCTGTGAAGTGCAGTTGATTCACACCCAAAACACAGTAAACATGGCTTAATAGCTACATCACAATCAAACACTTTATTATAACTTGCAGAATTCACAGACAAAGCATTTGTCTTTTGCTGGACTCATTTGCCCCACAAATACAACATGCTATTAGCTCAAGCCTACGGCACTTTAAGTCATATAAATTAGCCTAACGGCTAGTGAAGAGTTCATCTACTCATATGAAGCCAGGAACAACAGTAACATTTAACAAGGGTAATGTTACAAAATTCAGCTCCATTGCAGCTCACAAGGTTCACCAACAAAACAGCTGTCTTACACTAAACATGTTTTCCAAACAAGTACAACATGCTAACGTTAATAGCACAAGCCTTTGGCATTTTACATGGTATAAATTAGCCTAGCGACTAGCAGAAATTTCCTCTACTCATATAAAGCAAAGATAAATCACACACAAGACTTAAAATACTATCTTATGGAGGCTTTGTCTTCACAACTTATTGTTTCTTATCTGTAAAATAAAAGTAAATAAAAGCTTTATTTCCATTGAGGTAAATGGTTTTCAGCCTACAAAAGTAGACAGGTCTGCGTCACCGTGACGTGTAGTTACTTTTCTGGGGAGGTGCAAATCAGGCTGCAGCATGGATTACTGCATAGCCTCTGCATCATAGGCACGTCGTTGATTCGATGTAGAAGTATAAATCCCGTTTAACAGTCTGCAGGCATGCTGGCAGCTGTGTATGGCTACACAGCATTGCTTTGAGCTGAATGCTAAAATCAGCATGGCAACATAATAGCAATGACGGTAATGATTTGCAGGTATAATGTTTACAATGATCAAATTTCTTTGTTTAGCAAGTTAGCATGCTAAAACTTGGTAATTATTTAACATGAATGATTTTGGTGATAAAATTTAGAGGTTTGTCTGACCGTCCAGCTTGTCTAAACATAACCCCCTGTATCGCTCAGCCCTAAAGTATATTACTAAATCTAACTTTAGGACCTATCATTGTACCTTGAACAGCATAGTAGGGTGGTTGATCCTCACTTTGCATAGGTGACAACCCTGGTACATTTTGGTCAATAAGATCATCTCAGGTAAAAACCCATTTTACCTGAGACACAAGTTTTTATATTTGAAAAGCAGTCATAATCTCAGCTCACACAAATGGCTTCAATTCAAAGTGCCTTTTATCAGAACAGTGGCTGAGAAAACAATTCTGTTCTACCACAATCCCTGATCCTGGAATGACCTGCAGGCCGAGGTCAAACTCAAGCCCTCTATGTCTTGAAATAATTTTAAACTTAGCATAAGAGAAGTGGTCCCTGTCTAAACATTGCTCCCTGCTTAATTCACTCTACTATGTAATGCAGCCTATTTTGCTCGAAAAATTTGACCTGGTGATGGCACTAGCGGAAAACTCAGGGGGTTATCAGAGTGATTACAATTCATCCTGAGGGGAACATGATGAATTGGGAAGTACATTTTATAGCTTTTTTTTTCAACTGTACATGAATAGAAATGCAAAAAAAAGTTATCTTACAAGGGATTTACTCATTGGAGTTTTTGCTTGATGAACAGCACTTAATGCAGGCTCGCTGTTTCCCCATGCCTCCAGTCACAGAAAGACAGCCAATGCTGGACTACTCCCTTCAGGACTAAACATCATGGTACATCTGGTCCTTCTGGTTCAAACACATTGCATATCTTGCATCACATTCCTATCATTATATGAATATACACAGTTGGTGACCTCCACTATGCATGCAGTGTGTGGGTGTTTATGGTGCAACATAGCCCATTTCCATCTAATTCTCCTAATTGAACCACAGGAGCATTGTTGATACAGAGAACAGAGGGACGCTGGGGAGATTCACACTAGCTTTCATTATGATCTCAGACTCTTTATGAAACCCAGAACATCTGAAATCTCTACCCGGCATTTCAAAACTCAGAGGAAGTGAAGTGGCAGACAAACGGAGCTGAAGAGCGGACGGTCGATGGCGGTGACAAGCTGACATCTGAGAGGTGACGGCATGTCAGTGAATCTATTTACACACCCATAAGAAGTATGACAGTGGAGCAATTCAGCTGACACAACGAGGCAGCCATGGGAGCGACTGTGATGTGATCCATGGAAAACGCTAACAAAATGCTGCCATCTTCTATTTCAACAAAACACTCAACACAGGCCACCTTCATCGCTCAGGTCCTGGCATCGAGCCAGTGACTCAGGGCTCACTTTGAATAACCTGGGATTCTTTCATTCATTTTGCATTGTGGCAGATCTGTTCATGTTTTATCAGTGGTAGATACGTACAGTACAGGCCAAAAGTTTGGACACACCTTCTCATTCAATGCGTTTTCTTTATTTTCATGACTATTTACATTGTTGATTCTCACTGAAGGCATCAAAACTATGAATGAACACATGTGGAGTTATGTACTTAACAAAAAAAGGTGAAATAACTGAAAACATGTTTTATATTCTAGTTTCTTCAAAATAGCCATCCTTTGCTCTGATTACTGCTTTGCACACTCTTGGCATTCTCTCCATGAGCTTCAAGAGGTAGTCACCTGAAATGGTTTTCCAACAGTCTTGAAGGAGTTCCCAGAGGTGTTTAGCACTTGTTGGCCCCTTTGCCTTCACTCTGCGGTCCAGCTCACCCCAAACCATCTCCATTGGGTTCAGGTCCGGTGACTGTGGAGGCCAGGTCATTTGCCGCAGCACTCCATCACTCTCCTTCTTGGTCAAATAGCCCTTACACAGCCTGGAGGTGTGTTTGAGGTCATTGTCCTGTTGAAAAATAAATGATCGTCCAACTGCATGTCGCTGCAGGATGCTGTGGTAGCCATGCTGGTTCAGTGTGCCTTCAATTTTGAATAAATCCCCAACAGTGTCACCAGCAAAACACCCCACACCATCACACCTCCTCCTCCATGCTTCACAGTGGGAACCAGGCATGTGGAATCCATCCGTTCACCTTTTCTGCGTCTCTTGGAACCAAAGATCTCAAATTTGGACTCATCAGACCAAAGCACAGATTTCCACTGGTCTAATGTCCATTCCTTGTGTTTCTTGGCCCAAACAAATCTCTTCTGCTTGTTGCCTCTCCTTAGCAGTGGTTTCCTAGCAGCTATTTGACCATGAAGGCCTGATTCGCGCAGTCTCCTCTTAACAGTTGTTCTAGAGATGGGTCTGCTGCTACAACTCTGTGTGGCATTCATCTGGTCTCTGATCTGAGCTGCTGTTAACTTGCGATTTCTGAGGCTGGTGACTCGGATGAACTTATCCTCAGAAGCAGAGGTGACTCTTGGTCTTCCTTTCCTGGGGTGGTCCTCATGTGTGCCAGTTTCCTTGTAGCGCTTGATGGTTTTTGACTCCACTTGGGGACACATTTAAAGTTTTGCAATTTTCCGGACTGACTGACCTTCATTTCTTAAAGTAATGATGGCCACTCGTTTTCTTTAGTTAGCTGATTGGTTCTTGCCATAATATGAATTTTAACAGTTGTCCAATAGGGCTGTCGGCTGTGTATTAACCTGACTTCTGCACAACACAACTGATGGTCCCAACCCCATTGATAAAGCAAGAAATTCCACTAATTAACCCTGATAAGGCACACCTGTGAAGTGGAAACCATTTCAGGTGACTACCTCTTGAAGCTCATGGAGAGAATGCCAAGAGTGTGCAAAGCAGTAATCAGAGCAAAGGGTGGCTATTTTGAAGAAACTAGAATATAAAACATGTTTTCAGTTATTTCACCTTTTTTTGTTAAGTACATAACTCCACATGTGTTCATTCATAGTTTTGATGCCTTCAGTGAGAATCTACAATGTAAATAGTCATGAAAATAAAGAAAACGCATTGAATGAGAAGGTGTGTCCAAACTTTTGGCCTGTACTGTATACAAGTAGTATATACTGCTATCTCTAGAAAACAAAAGAAATTATGCAGATCATGTGATTCAAATATGACATAAACACAGGGTTTGGCTCGTGGCCACAAAGTTACCCTTTGGCCACCAAATATCACCAGAAGGTGTTTAGTTTCATTTTAGGTCTCTCTTGAGAATGACACTATGGCCCAATCCCATTTCTACCCCTTGAATCTTCCACTTGGTATTGAGTGCCCTTGTTTGCGAGATAACCCTTGATGAGGGAAGTGAGAAATATTAGGATATTTGTGGTGTCTTGCCATATATGAACAAGACACCACTACATGCAAATCGGCGTGGCCGACGTGCAGACATACGTCACGCATAGTAGCAACACAAGATGCTGGTAGTCATTCAGATTTGAAAATGCTGGCTCCAGTGCTTGTGTTGTGGCATGTGCTATGTTTATTCCACTCCGTCTGATGAATCAATGGAAAAGAAATCCTGAAAACAGGAGGCGCCTACAACATCTTCTAGTTCCGATCGATTTTGTTCAGGTAAGTCGATTTGTTTAAATATTTCGATGCTGATGAGTTTATGCTAATCCAACCATCTATTGTTTGTATAGCCTACATTCCTATCGTACAGTAACAAATTGTTTTCCAAAACTTGCCGACGTTGCTGTCTTCGCAAGGTGTTTAATCTTCCACTTCGTTGTAAGTGTGGGTTGGGGCTCCCTTGGAATCTAGGGTGGGTTTTAAGTGTTGGAAACCACTTCCACTACCTCAATTCTGTTTTGGTACACCACTAGCCTAAACGTGACTGCGCACAACCAAGTCCAGGTGGGAATTTCTAGGGGAAGTGTGGGTATTGGGACAGGCCCCTAATGTCTCAATGAGATTAAAAATCCCTATACTGCAAGCCATAGTACACAGTACTCCTTGCAGGCTAGCCAGGGCTTGAGATTACCGACATCCTGTTGTCTGGATGGCATTAGAAACTGTGTCAATCATTCCCTGGGATGCCTCCAGGATGAAAGGGATTTTTGTATGTATGTATAACTATCACTTTGCAAACAACAAACTGAATCAAGCAAGTAAAACGGAGCACGTCGTCATGCAGTTATCACTGAAAGGAGAGCTAGTTAGCTGTTAGCAGCCAGTTGGCAGTGGAGTTCTGCGATGTGTTGAGTGACTAGAGTGTAGAGTTAATAGCTAACAGTTTCTAACTTGTTCTCATCCTAACTCATTACATATTGCTGCTGGTCAGTGTTGTTCATGTCTACATATTACCTGCTAGGTGTCCTTCTGCATTTGTGATTGATGTTCCAGGACACTGTGTCAATTTATGCCTGTTACATGCATTGCGTCTTCTCAAAAAACCCCAACGTTTTCACAGGAAATGACCAGTTTCTGCTCACGAGATGCATCCAGTCTTTTTCAAAATAAACTTAAACTACGGTAAAACACCTGGTATTTATATTTATTTCCTGGTGCAAAACAAGTACGTGGTTAGGTTTAGACCAAAAAAAAAAAAAAAAAAAGCATCCTGGTTTGGCTCTACATTCACACAGGAAGCAAACAACAGGCTTCTGGGTGAAAGTCAGGGGTTTGTTGGCCACATCCACCACCCCTCCCTCCTGGCCCATATAGACTTTCCAGCTCCTTCTATAAAAGTGTAACCGGCAGTCTTTTAAACTGAGGTCATCCAGCATCATATCATACCACCATGAGAGGTGCCACCCAGCCTACTGACAGTGTGTCATAACACTGCAAAAGATTCTGTCTGACTGTATTATAAACTTATGCTGCCAAACGGTGTATCTTACTGCCACAAAAGGTGGCTTTTGATGGTGGTATTTTACGACTTCACAATGAAAATGGGCTGGAGTTCCTGCTGAGAGGAACATGAAGCGTTAAACAAAACAGTGAAACTGCAGTTTAATGTGACAGCACAATGAGTTTACAGTAAATAACAGTAACATTACTGAAGTACTTCAGCTGAGCACAGAAACGATAGACTGAATATATGAATATCCCACGTTAATAAAGATATTTAAATGATAGATAATAGATTTAGTCTATTTAATGGGGGACTATGGCTGTTTTTAAAATCCATACATGTTATTCCTGTGGTCTAAAACAGTCCCAAAATATTGCCAAACCACCAGCAGTTCTGGCCCAAATCCAAAAAAATGGATTGCTAAAACTCAAATTTGTGATGTCAAACGGTAGAAAGTCTGGAGCAGCTCCATAGACAATGAATAGGAAAAGATGTCCTTGATGACACTGAGAGCACTCAGGGGAATGTTCTGTGTATATGGGTACATTTTCTGTTTCAGAACTGAGAACACTACAATAGAATGAAGCTCATTTGGGTATAAAAATAAACCAAACACTCTGTGGGTCCACAACATCAGTCTCTCATTCATTGTCTATAGAGCAGCTCCATACTTTTGGACTAGTGAATACCATTTATCCCTGAATATATGATTTACACAAATCTCTTTCTTTGACTAGTCAAGGTGGTGATAACTAATGTGTCAGCCATGGAGCGAAAGACATAACTTTGCTTCTGACCTATTTCCCAATGTTGATATGCACCAGTATAGATGTGTGTCCTGTCGAGTCATCCAGAATCAGCTCACAATGATGTTCTACCCGATGCAACACTGTCTGTCACAGAGTTTTGAGACTTATCAGCCAGCAGTGTGTGTTGCTGTTAAAAGACAGAGGAAGAGTTTAACCTGATTGTAGGACTCAGTCAAAGACAGCAATCGTCAATACTATACCAAATAGAGGATTTTTTAAGTGTATTATCTAACTTACTGCCATACATTTGAATGAATTCAACTTTACTTTTATTTATGGCATTTGACAAATGTTAGCATGTTAGTGACACTTGTGAATTCCTTAACTCCTAATTACACAACAGACATGAATTAAAACCTAGAACTACATTTAGGCATCAGCTAATTTTCTCGGGCATATGTCTACATTGTCAAGTGAGAGAAGTGCCTCTTTATCACGGCAGACTGATTCAAAGAGACAAACAATAAATCCTGTGATGAAGAGGAGGTTATTTGGAATATGACGCCAATCACAGCTCAGGTTTCATACATACATTTGCATGCTAAATGAGGCGTAAATCAACACTTTCCTTGACATCTTCTGAACTAACTCACACTTAGCTAACAACGAAAATTGAGTTCAAGCTGTAACTGCTCGAGTATACGGCAGCACGTCAGATGGTCCCTTCTTCACTGGGCAATTTACCACAGGTCCTGGGTGAGGACAACTAAATTAGCATATTGAGAGGGGTGAGGTAAAGTGTTTGAGAAGAGAGAAGATGACAAAGAGTGAGTTTGAGAGTCACAAACTGCTGTGAAATGTGGACAAGATGCAGAAATAGTACAACGGCGTGATAGTCTTCCATATGCTGCCCTAAATAAGCTCAATACATCCTACAGTCTGTGGAATAATTAACAGTTTCATCATTGGCAAACGCTGTCGACGGGAGATTACAGGGAATGCATTTAAAAGCCAAGCTTCTCTGCAAGGCAGCTAGCTGTGATGCTAAATCGCGAGGCGTGTCTTTCTGTGCGAGAACAGATGGGAATCCCTGGGAGCAGTGAAACAAGCAGGGCTGCCCAAACACGCTGTGAGAAGGAGTTGGGAGAGAGAGCATGCACCTATGAGATGATAAGCACCGTTTACAGTGCTCCATTCACAAGAAGAACTAAATGTGTCAGATGTAACTGTGCTCCATACAGCTCCAATATCAGAAAGCATTAACAGAAAAGTAAAAACCTTTCGCTACTCCCATTAGTGATATTGCCTTTCAACTTGTTAAACATTGGGCCTCATGAAAGCCATATATGAACCAATTTCCTCTTATTTTTGTTCATATCCTGATTTATTCTCATTTTGTGAGGACCCACTGATTTCCAGGATTCACCAATGTCTTCTTAAGTTTGCTCTTAGGTATGAGTAAATTGTAGGAATTGTTGAGAGCATTCTTAAGAACATAAGACAAGAACATCTCATTTTTCACAGTCCACAAATTGTTTGTCCAATGCAAGCGAACACAAGTGAAAACTACATGAATACCATACAGTCATATTTAAATTTTGATTTGATATTGCCCAAATCTGGACTAAACCTGAGACTAAGGGCCTTTTCACACCTAGGTCGTTTGGTCCAGACTTTTGGACTTTCCAGTTTGGTCCGCAGGTGTGAAAACTACTCCCGGACCGCAGTCCGGACCAAATGGCCAAAATTTGGTCTGGCCAAAAGAGCTGGTCTCAGCCCGGACCAAACGGAACCATTCTGTTCTGAACCACCCCCACTCCGAACCACCCCCCACTCCAAAACTGATTTTCAAGTCCATATCGAGTTTCCTGCATCAAACACTGCCACCCGCTCTCTGGCTGCACTCGCACAATTCTGAAATTCATTGTACTACAAAAGCTTGAAATGAACGTTCAACTCATTGTTTTTTACTGAAAATATGTCACTGTCTTCATGTATTATGTATAATTTCGCTAGCAGCAAACACATTTAAAAGGAGACGCTTGTCACGTCTTTTTACGCACGCTGTCCATGGTGCTGAAATCCCCACTCCCGGCCACACTCGCCGGGGGGGATACGTGTTGCCCCCCCCTCTGGTCAGACAGACTACTGATAATCTGGCTTCTGGTCGGAGTAAATATACTAAATGCATTTATAAAACGGAAAGGTGAAATCAGTCAATCTGATTGTTTCTTAACTGTGATATAATGAGCATATACCCATGGCTACAATCTTAAAGCCTAATCACAGCATATCACCAGCTAGAAGCAACGATGTAGGCCTATCCATGACAACAATAAGCCAAGTGGAGCTGTAGGCCTAGTTGCAGGGGGAGGCTAGTCGGAGCAGATCTGTGATTGAGTGTGCGGCTGATTGGAGGCACCTGTTGACGAACTGCGGGCGTTGTCCCCAATATTCAGAACAGCGGGGCCTTTAGAAAAAATGGGAAATCCCGCCATTACGAAAAATGGAGGTCTATTTTCAGAAAGGCATGGTTTAGGAAAGGCGGGGTGTAACCGTTTGTAAACACTGAGGGGATTTCTACCCGCCTACTTGACAACATGCTGACCTCAGACCCCCGCCCATTTATAAACCAATCAATGTCAAATATAAGGTGACACAACCCACGTAGATGAATGTAACTGTGTCATGTAAAGTTCTTTAATCTGCTCACAGAACTGCAATGTGAATGCAAAACCAAGGGACTAAATGTATACAGTGTACAAGTCTGAAAATGTGGTGTATGTTCAGCAGTGTTGTGGAGGATACTGAAAATCTGTGGCCATTTACATACAGTTACTTCTCTAAAGTGACTGAATTACTTTACCAATTAATGTATATAAAAGTAATTAGTTACTAGGGAAAGTAGCTTTGTGGTACTTTTAAATATCTGCTTTTTGTTTTGTTATTATTGCACACATATCTATGTTATTTTAGTGTTGCTGTGGCTGTGTTGGCAAATTTTATCTATAGTTGTATCCACTATTACGGTGATAAAAACTAAGGAGTGGAACTATTGCAGCTTGTACATCCCTTCAAATCAAGCAATACAATCAGTTGTTAGTCCTCTTTTGGCAGAGTAAAATGAAATAACTGTTTCTCTGACATTTGTCAGTACTTGTTTATCACAATAGTCCTAATTAAATAAAAGTGATACAAGTTATTTACAAAAACATGAATAGACTGAGGTTTATCCTTTAACCCTAACAGTAATTTGTATCCTGCACATAGACTGTTACTCACCACTATAGGCCTAATTTGTCCTTGATTTCCAGGAGGAAAAATAATGTCCATATTTACAGCCTGCTCAAATTGCCTAAACTGTTGGCCATTGTGTGCAGTGACAGTCTAATGCTGACTGATTGATTCACACCATTTATTGTGTTAAGGTTGGCTAAGTCACCCTTGTACAGTATATGCGCGTGCAGGTCAGTGGTGCTGGGCCCGGCAACGTTCAAAGTAACATTGAGTTATTAATAACTTTCAGAACATTGCGTACAATCGTTCAAAAGTTACAAAAGTTCTTCTCTTCCCCTCTGTCTGTCTCTCTCAAACACACAAACAAAACAGAGGGAGCACCACTCACCTGAACTACACCTCACCATAGGTGACAGTAGATCATAACCTGGGAAATCAATCATAAATTTGTCACACGTAATTATACAAGGTACAACTCCCGTGAAATGTAAGTCAGCTCTTTTAGCTTGTGCACTGTAACTTAATTCTTTTTTTTTTTTTTGCATTTTCTTACATTGTTTGCTTCACCAGATGGTTGTGGTAATCTATGGTTTCTGTTTGTGGAATGACTCGACCTCAATAACATGGCTGTATGATCGCTTTTCCTAAACATGGACAGTGCCCCACTGCAGTCACCTCTTAATGGCATATCAATCAATCAATCAATCAATCAATCAATCAATTTTATTTATAAAGCCCAATATCACAAATCACAATTTGCCTCACAGGGCTTTACAGCATACGACATCACTCTGTCCTTTGGACCCTCACAGCGGATAAGGAAAAACTCCCCCAAAAAATATATAATAAAAATATAGCTGTGATTCACAATAGGAATGGGACGTGAATTTGTGCAACCTACGATGGTGAAGGAATGGCCTGCCTTACTCTGCCTCTGACTGGCTTACCGTGGCATTCTCACCCTAACCTTAACCAATCCCACTCATTTTGCTTTATCCTAACCAATCCATCCAATGAAGGCAACAAGCACTACCCAATCACAGGGAGAGTGGGGCGGGTCATTCCTTCACCATCCTGGAATTTGCATATTTGCAAATGGGACAGTACCTCACATTGCCACTGATACACCATCCCTTAGTAACCATAAAGCACACGCCTTCTCTTCTTCTCTGACCAGAATCATCTTTTCTGTCAGTTTGGCATAGAGAAAAAGACTAACTTAGTTATATGGCACTGTCCTGGATTCAGTCAAGTGTTGGCAAATGAAAGGATACTACACTTCCTGATATCCAGTTGGAAACTAATGTGGTACGGAGGTCAACCAGTTTTTTTCCAACAACTGCACAATGGTTAGCAGGATGCTAGTTCAGCTGGTGCTGTATCCGAAATCACTCCCTACTCACTATATAGAGAGTCTGCCATTTTGTAGTGGTGTCCGAATATATATTGGACTCAAAGTATCCCAAAATGCACAGTGAAAAGTGGTGTTCAACCAGTGGTCACTCACCAAGCAATATATCCCATCAAATAAATAATATTAAAAAAATATGTATCATGTCTTCCACCAAAGGAACAAATAAACTATATGGGACATCTGAACGATTAGATGTCAGGTCAAGTTATTAGCCAGCTTACCACCAAGATTTGTAAAATAGACATAGCAACCTAAATTAGCACAAACTTGGCAGAGCTGATAGAGAAGTGACTGGAAATGTCCTCACCTACATCATTAAACATTTAAATTAAAATTTCAATGATTTTAATTGCTTTTTTTCAGTAATTAGTTGTAGTTACTGTCAAATTGAGCACAACACCTGCCTACAGTGATACCATAAACCATGGGCATTAATGTACTTACCATCCACTGCTCTGGTTTCAAGCATTTCAACTGAACTGGAACAGCTGTTCAGTGCTATGATTTAACAAATACACTTACATTCTTTTCTTTCTGTTATCTTGTTGTGATCTTGAGAATATTCATATAACACTAGTTAACAGGAATGTTTATCATATTTTCTTTTGCTGACTTCTTCGGAAATGTACTCCTCATATGCTAAACACTTGGGTGGAAACCTACAGAGAAGATATTTCTTCAGAGACAAAAAGACAGTGTGATTTTCACTGCTGGACTAATCAAAAGACATGGCAATGTTGCTGTTTCACATTAACAGCAGTAAAAACTACTGTGCTTCCTGTCCAACCTAGAGTTTGGTCAGTGGTAAATGACGGCTCTACCCAGCAGTGATTGCCCACCATCTGTACGATAAGATGTCAGGTCAAGTTATTAGCCAGGTTACAACAGAAGAAGTCATACCTCCCTTTCTCAGGGAGTAGGTGGTGGGAAATGACAAATTGGGCTATTTTTGATATAAATGTTATAAAAATAAAAGTGAAAGTGTAAAAAAAGACAAAAGCAGCCTGTCACTACCAACCATACAGCACAATCTGGAGACCTAACCCTTGTTCTGCTCCCATAATAAGCTGCACATTGGATGATAAATCAAAGCCCAATAACGATGAAAAGATACTCCCCTGAATATGATCACTCAGTTGGAGGAGAACAGCCATCAATAAAGATCTAATGAAGAATACAATCAGACAGTATCATGGACTTTGAGACCTTGGAAGTGGAGACAGAGAGACAAAGAATTGAGACACAGCATTTCATTGCTGGAATTGTGTCAGTGGTGCATTAAGATGTGGTTGCAGAAAATGGAATGGATGGAGACGGGGATAGGAGGAATCGATCGGGAAGGTACAGAGTGAAATGAAACATCATCATCAGGAAACTAAATAAGTGAGAGTCATTTTCCCTTGGGTCCCATGGGACTCTTTGTTGAAGAGGGCAACATTATATGGAAGTATACTGACGACAAAAAGATTTGAGAGAGCACAAAACAAATTTGAGTGCATCTCTGTCCTCCTTCACATACAAATCTAATTATGCTCTTACAAATCCGTTCCTGTTCGCCCTAAAAGGTTGACTTACAGACTGAGTTGTGAGTGCAACAGGTGATTTGAGCAGCAAGAGAAACTATGTAACTACATATTTTCATTTTTATTTTCATAGACCAGCAGGGTGTGTGGGACTCAAACAATTAAGAGATGACGCCAATGTCAACACAAGGGTAGACTTCATTAAAGACAGGTTAATTTCTACAAAAATATGTCAAATACTTGAGTTTTACTTTGAGTTTTTTCATGGCCAAATCTACCAAATCGTCATAGACTGTATAAAATAATGAACGTAACCACCATGACAATACCCTTTTTTTTTGTGGAGCCCTGTTCTGAGTTTGGCATTTTGGCTGTGGCTGTCTTGGATCTTTGGAGCCACAAGTGACCATATTTGGATGAAGGGGTGGGGCTTACCCTAAGGTTAGGGTAAGGTCCATTTACAGCTATAGTTAACTGTTATAATACTAATAGTAATGCTAATTTCCGCTAGCAAAAAACAGGCTTAAAACCATGAAAACAAATGCACCTAATGCAAAAACCGAACATGCGACTCCTTAGACAGTCTTTTAGTACAACTTCACGCTGAACAAGACTTTTGTTATGTGACCAGAATGTTAAAAAAATAACTAAAATAGTAACTGCTACAATTATACTGATACTCTTTGAATCTTAGTTTACAGCATTAAGGTAGCTGACCAATGTTGGCACCACGGTAGCAACTTGTCAATGGATGGCACCCACCTGTTACTCCAAGGGGCCAGGTGCTTATTTATGCATGATCCTTGACAACATCTGACACATACATTGTATAAACTGTACTGTACTGTGCCCTGTACAGTTGTCATGAATGGGGAAAACAACTATAGAGACCAAAACTGTTTTTTGTGCCAGGCTGTTAACATTTTTGTTTCTGCTGTAAAGTTGGGCATTTCAGCATGGATATGTATGAGGACTGATTTGCTCTTGGAGCCAGCATCAAGTGGCCATCTGAGGAACTACAGTTTTTGGCACTTCTGAGTTGTCTTAATTTTTCAGCCTCAGAGTTTGCTGCTTGTTTAGAGTTAACACAATTTTCATATACCCTTTCAAAGGTTCCCTATGAAGTCTTGTCTGTACATGAAACAAGTTATTTTAAGTGTGTATGTATCCTAATGGTTCCTTTCTGGTATTTTTTTTTAATAAAAAAATAGAATTAGACAGATGCAAGGTTAGTTACATTGAAAAAAACCCTAAAGCTGTTCCTGAGATATAGCATTCACAAGAATGGGACAGACAAGGTTACAGTGACCTTGACCTTGCACCTATGACCACCAAAATCTTATCGGTTCATCGAGTGCAAGTGGATGTTTGTGCCAAATTCGAAGAAATTCCCTCAAGGCATTCCTTAGATAGCGCATTCATTAGAATCGGACAGATGGACGGATAAATGAATGGAAAGCCCAAAAAGATAATGCTTCTGGCCATGGCTATTGCTAATGCAGTGGTGTAATAACCACCATGAGATATCAAACATGAACAACCAGAGAGTCAGATAGGTTTTAAACAAGCCAACAGGTTAGTCAACATGATTTGGAAGAGAAAACAAAGGCCAACAGACCAAAACCTCTCGCTGTAACCATCCATTATAGTTTACAGTCCCACTTCCTCTACTTGCTACATTCATCCTAGTTGTATACACACACACAGTTTTCCTGTGCAATGGCAGATTATTACAGAATATGTATTCACATTAAGTTTTACCTCCAAAGAAACTAGTTTGAATAATGGGGATTCATTTTTGTTTACAACCTGTTTGATAGCTGAAAATGTGGCGACAATGCGACAAAGAAGAAGCAAGAAACATGAGAAGTCAGACTAACAACAATTACTTAAATTAAAGCAATGAAATCATACTGCAAGTAATAGTAGGTCACTGGAATAAATCAGAATTGTACTTAGTACTTAAACATTTTGAAATCTTCAGTGTTGACATGGGCTTATTTTCTGTTTGTTGGCCCATTGCTACCTTTTATAACACATTGCCTTGCTCATGGTGTGCTTGTGTGCAACTGTAAAATATCTACAGGGTGTCTTTGTAGTGCAGCAAACCAAATATTGATCAGAATGAAACGGTATGAAAATAAGTATCAAAATAAAAAGATTAGGTGGAAAATAAGCAGAATGATCCTTTTTGTTGGGCCTCAGTGTATGCTAAAGTATCAGGAAATACACACAATAAGATAGACGACACAAGTCGACCTCAGTATCAGCATTCCTATTATCAAGAGGTCCAAACTGAATGTTTTCAGCAATTACTCTGTCCTAGATACTATATTGTTTATCTGATTGCCAGGCAGATTCAT
The DNA here is from genome assembly GCF_011397635.1 of Epinephelus fuscoguttatus. Lineage (NCBI taxonomy): Eukaryota > Metazoa > Chordata > Actinopteri > Perciformes > Serranidae > Epinephelus > Epinephelus fuscoguttatus. The sequence goes on from NC_064752.1 coordinate 44,219,307, forward strand.
TACCTTCTCCACAATGTAGACAGGGAAGCATAAAATACAGGTCACTGCTGTGATTAAATTCTGAAGCCTATATGGGTCAATTCTGATCCACAGCACTGCTGCTGCAACAGTCGCAGATATCAAGCAAGGGAAATAAAATAAATCATTAGGTCCATTTTAGAAAAGATATTAGAAGCAGGTCTGGTGTGTTCCTCTCATCATCATTATTTTTACATCTGAGACTTTTGCAGTGATAATTATATGGCAGCATTAAAATAAGCTGTGTTTCATCACAAATAAATAAAATAAAAGCTTTGTGAAACCCGGCAGGTTGTGTTTTTAAGACCAGAATCCTTGACAAAAATCAAGATGGTGGCCGGAAATGCAAGCTGCATACTGACCCATTTGCTTTTTTAGGGGTTGGGTGGTTGGAAATCAGGGAATTAGGATGCACCTTGTTCGGTTGTTGAGGATTATAGGAGTAGCATATGAATTGTGGTCTGCTTTAAAGAATATGAAGTCAAATCTAATCAGCTCTCATCAGCTCCAGTCAAATTACACTTCCCTGATCCCCTTGGGGAGATTTTACCTCTGCGTTTAACACACCCTAATGAGTAGCAGCAACATTAATATCAGCTGTGATCTTCATATGGAACATGCATATTTTCACTTACAATTATAATGCATCTTTTGCTCCCATTTTTCATGAGCTGAAAAAACACTTTCTATGCACACAAAAGGCTTATTTCTCTCAAATGTTGTGCACAATTTTTTTTTTGAATCCTTGTTAGTAAGCACTTTGCCAACATAATCCATAATCCATCCACCTGACAGCTGTGGCATATCAAGATGCTGATAAAACAGTGTGATTGCTACACAGGTGTGCCTTTGGCCAGTGACAATAAAAGGCTTAGAGTAGTGAAATGAATATTTAGTTTATGGGCAAAGGCACTGGTGAGCAGTCGTGCAGTCAGCACATCAATTGCAGGCTCTGTCAAAACTTCACGACATCTGTGGAAATGTGTTGTGTGATTAAACTGCACATTCGAGAGTGGCCTTTTATTGTGCCAAGCCTAAAATGTAGTGTAACAGAAGTAAACTTGCCTTAACCATGACCACATATCTTTTAACAATTTAAGATAAAGACTGGAAAGGAATGGCTCAACGACAGAGTTGAGCCATTTCAGTATTGATGTAAGTTTTTGGGTCTGTTAAACGGCTCAGTGTTGTATGTAAGCACCACTGTGTTAGCTTGTGCTAACCAAGCAAACTCAGAGGAAGAGAGCAGCTCTGCAGACAGCAGCCTGATGGGATGTTTCGAAAGAAGTGGTAAATCAACTGAAAACTGAGCCATATCAGGCATGAGATGGAACCTGAGCTTTTATGAGGTGTGTTCACAAATTGTTTTAATCATTGCTGATCTCTACGACAGTTAAGTGGACGAGCAAAGCAGGTATGCCTCATTACATGATCCAAATCTTCATCATTCTTACCATTGTCAGCATGTAGGTTGTTAGTTCGGAGGTTGTTATTGTTTCTTATGGCACAGGGGATTTTGAAAAAGGTAACACACAGAAGGGAGGGAGAATGCCATCTAAACAGCCAGCCAATGGGAGGCTTTGAGCCACAGTCTACATCCAGTGAGCCAGACCACAAACACTGAATTGAGTGACCATCTTAAAAACATTTATCTGTTTAGGTTGTACATTTGCAACCCATTTTAATCCCAGGGTCAAATACGGCATCCTGGTCAGTGGGCCTTGGCCTCTGTTACCAACGCACAAAGCACCTCACAGCATCTGTATGAGATGCACCAAGCATTCATCTAACTCCAGTGTAATTTCATCTGCAATAACATAGTGAGTAGGAGTGACAAACTCCAAGTAGGGTGGAAAAACAGGACTTTCACCCAGGAGACCGGCGTTTGTGTCCCGTGTGAAACCCAATTTTTTTTTCAGCTATGTAGCATAGTTACTGATGCACATCACGTGACATAGTCGTCAAGTGACATGTTACTGTTAATCAAGTTGTATTGTTGCCTAATACTTGAGTAACTTTGGTGGTGAAAGCTATGTTTCCTGTGAAAACAGAAGTTTATTTTGAAAGACACTTTAGCATGTAACAAGCAGAAACTGACGCAGAAAACTGACACATCCAAAACTGACGCTAGAGGTATACCTAGAGTGTGACAGTTTGAAGCTTCGGGCCACTGACCAAGCTGCTGTATTTGGGAGAAGCTGTGGATATTTGTATGTGGCAACTGCAGTGCCGTGCTTTAGGGCAACAGCAGGAGTGTTCTTATCAAAATGGATTGCAAATAAAAAAAACAAGTCACACTTAGAACACTTAACAGTGTAAAACATCATTATATCAGTCATGAGCTGACATGGTTTTTAGCTATCACAAGGATGGCACAAATGTAATTGAGTTTCCAGTGCTCCCAGAGGATGCTGAGTGCTCAGAGGAGGGAGAGGCATGGACTCTCCAGACCTCTCCTAGTTTATTAATTCTCCGGTTTGAAATAACATACTGTCCATAACAAGCGCATCCTGAGTCCATAGCGTCCATGTAGCTGATAAGTGAAGAGGACTGATAGGGCTGTCGCTACACAAAGCTGTGTGGTTATTAGAGGGCACATCATGTCCATCGACACTCCTCACAGCTTTGAGATGAGATGAGCTGAAATGTCACACTGATAAAGGCAGTAACAAGCTTAAAAGGAGGCAATGAGCTTGAGTGGCATCTTCATTTAAAAAGACTGACATTTTGATTAAAAGTTTAATTTAAATATTTCTAGAAGGAACAGACACTTGATCAGCGTTTCATTGGTTAGATGGATTCAGTTGCACTGGTGAGGAAGAAAGCTAGGCGTAGCACCGGCAGCTGCTTTCTGGAAATAACAGTAACCTAGTATTTAAATTGTAGACTTGAAACCCTTAATGAACCTGTATCGCCAATATAAGATGTGGTGTGGATAATTATACTTGGATGCATCGTGATATTCACATTTATTTTAAATAAAACTATAAATAAAGACAGCATACCCTAAAAGAAGGCATGAGTCTGAACATATTTAGCATATTAGCTTGTAAATATTTAAATGTAAAGTATACTTTGCTCTGTATAATATCTATTATCAACTGGGAAATTCATGTCTTGATCTTAGACCATAAATAAAGATGGACGATGCATCTCCCCTTACTCCCACTGTACAAGAATAAAGCCAAAATATCCAGGGTATGGTCACTGCCATCTTGCACTGGTGACTCATTTGGACCTAAAGTCTGCGCAATAGCTATCTCTGTGGTCCTACCTGTACACTCGTCTGACCAATCGCAAGCAGCGCCATTGATAGCGAGCACACTGATTGGCACACAAAGCTGCCAATCATCACAAAACCCACAATATTGCCAAACTCCCTTTTTGTAGCATCAAATAACTAATCTAAACCAAACTTGTTAGAGAAATGAATACTTAAACATACAGCAGAGTAACTAAAAGAGATATTTTGAAATCATTTTGAAATTATCATTATTTTTCTAATTTCACTGAATGGGATGGCCATGGTGTTACATTTTACCATGTTATTCAGGGTAGTTCACTAAATAGCCTGTCCAACATCTGATGAACAAAAAGCACCAACCAAAAAAAGGAGAATATTGTGGTATACAATGTGCCAGCAGTGAGTAGTTCACAGAGTTCATTTTTCTTAAACTTGCAGTCTTTTTGCTACAAAATTTCTTTGTGTGTTGCTGAGCTGTAGTGGAGGGGTAGTGACACAAAGATAGGATTTGATACTGAAAACCTTGTATTGATTTGGCTAACTGAGACTGGTGACTTTCTTATTAACTTTGGCTGAACTCTGAAATGCAGTTTTGCAGAGCAAGGACTGTGGACTTTGTCCACCATCTCAACACACTGGCACTAGGAAGGTATCAGTTCACAGCCAGTGTGGACTGAACCTTTCATTTTAAAAAGTGAGATAAATGACATTTGATGAATGCAACTATTTATGTGACACACAGATTGCTATTGAAGCCATACAAGCTTGATTTCTGTGGTATGAAATTACCCAGATCACCTGTACCCATGCCCCATTGTGCAAGCACAGTAGAGATTTACAGCTAACTTCTGCTAGCCAAGCAGGTGACTTCCAGTTTAATTCTCCGCTAACTTGGATGGGAATGAAATCATTTAAATGTGTGGCTCTTTTAGACTTTTCAAATGTTGTCAGATTGAATGGATCAAATCCAAACAGTGAAATGAGTCATTTCACAGGGGTTGTGACACTCAAAAGGTTACAAACACCTCTCTCTCAATGTAAGTCTATAGGAAAAAAGTATTTTGGGTCCCATGGCATCACATGACAGACCAGGTCGTTGTAATTTAAATCTTGGCCATGCCATGTAAAATTGGCTTCAAAGCCTGTTGCTGTTCCTGGGGGCTTGTTCTAAATATCTCTAGAAAGCAAATGAGCCTTTGGTCAAAAAACCCTCTTTCCACAGTAGAACAATGACACAGATCAAAGATGTTAGACCAGTGGGGACTGGCCTCTTTCTCCCTGCAGCTGATTAAAAGGTCGAAACACTTAGTTTGAAAATCCATTGACCTTTCTGAGGTGTAACGCCTTCAGCCCAGAGGGGACTTAAAGATGGTATAAAGAAATGGAATCACTCAGGTAAACATGTCTTAAATACACGACTTATACAGCACCTCTGCTATACTCAACAACTGAAGGACACTGTGGGTCATTCCATTACCTCAACACATTCAGCACCATAGTCCTGGCACAGTGTGTGTGCTGTGATTCACTCTAACAGTGCAACAATGCCTGACAGGAAGAGCTGTTTTTGACTCCTTTGCTTTTGAAAACTCTCTGGAGTCCAAGGTCATATTTGTCATTTTGCTCACAGCTGAATTTGGGCTTTGGTAACCAACTAAAAAACAGTTTTTTTACCCCCAAGGCGAGGGCATCTCTTTTGTTTGTTCTCAGCAGAAAATGACTTTAAGTCTGGCTTTTCATTTTCTTTTGTGGACAGCTCTGCTGGTGATTAGTTTACTGACTTAACTGGTGGCTTATAAAAGGTGGTAGCCATTGAGCATTTTTGTTTAAATGTGTTACAAGCAATAATTCATCCATACAAATATGACAAGGGACTGTCTCTCACCCAAAACCGTGTACACGGTAGGATCGATTTTTTTTCTGTATTTTTTCTTCTTATTCTTTTTCGTCCTGGTAACAGTGCGCCTGTCGGCACAATGGTATTCTTGACGTTCACCTCTCTAATCATGTTTTGACGTTTATCCTAAGTGACCTTTTGGATGAGTCATTTCATTGCACATTTCAGGGCACACAGCATTTCAAATTGTTGGGGCATGGTGAGGAATGGATGAACGAGCAAATCACATAGAATCTTTCTTCTGCTCCCTCTCTCTGGCTCTGACACACATACCCACATAGTGCTTTGGCATTTTCTGTATCTACAACACGAACCGCTAGTGAGTATCATCTTTGTAATAGTTTCACCATAGTATTCAATTGGTTTGAGGCTATTTTGTGAATGACAAATGATACGTATGAGATCCTGCGGAGCCAAGAGGAATAATTGACTGTGAGAGTGTGCAGTATTTTTAGAAAACTACACAGTACTCAAATAGTGTTGTCTTAAGTGGTCTAAATTAATATTCATATAAAGCTTCTGGTTTCCCACTGAAGAAGAACAAAACAATGCATTTGTATTTTGATCACTCACACATGATGGAGGAGAACTCACACTGATCAGTACAATTGAGAAAAAAAGAAACACTCTTAGGATTCACACTCTGCATTATTTTTCAAAAAGCACTTACTAATTTCACACAATGTAGATGATGATGGTTTTATTCAGTTTCCATTTATGGTGGGAAGCAAATATTGCTGTTTTGCAGCACTCTTTAAGTTACTTGTCAGCCCCACATGCCAATAGACATTAGGGGCAGTGAGTAAATAACTGGGGTGCAATTTTACTATAATTTTCTGTTTATGAATATTGACAGCCAACTCAAGTCAACTTCCCCTCTGTGTCTTATAGCACACACAGGGAGCTCTTTGGAGTCTCTAGGTGACCCACAGCTGAAACACATTGTAACACACGTTTAAGGTTGTGAAATGGTTCTACTTAGGTTTAGGCAACAAAAATCCTTGGTTAGGTCTAGACAAAGATAATGTTTTGGGTTAAAAGAAATGCTTGACAACATAACATGACATAAATGATTATAATTATATAATTATTCAAAATCAGCTGCCATATTATCTAAGCCTGTTCAAGATGAACCCTTTCCATTTTGAACACATAATGAAATGTGCTGATCACAACTTGCCTAATACTGAAGATGCAAACTCAGTCTGTACCTGCTTTTTTTTTTAAACCCAACCAGGTTGAACCTGTCACTACTGCCATACCAGCTTACACCAGAACCGAGGGCTTATTTCATCCATTATTGACTGTAAGATGTACTTGCCTGAACCGGAAGCCAAAGTTTCAAAAAATTAGGTGGACACATGTAGAAGTAATTGATGTGAGCAAAAACCTCAGGTTTCCTGCCATTCACACTTCGTTTCCAACATTTTATATACTCGTGCTATAGTATGACATCATAGTGTGCCTGATTTCTTAAAGGGATAGTGCACCCAAAAATGAAAATTCAGCCATTATCTACTCACCCATATGCAGAGGGAGGCTCAGGTGATTTCCCTAAGTGTTGCGAGGACTCTAAAATTTCACCTGAGCCTCCCTCGGCATATGGGTGAGTGTGGGTGAATTTCATTTTTGGGTGCACTATCCCTTTAATATGGTCATCTGTTCGAGGTACGCTACTGCAAGTGTTTACACTACCTAGCCTATACTGCTAGATGTAGCTACATGCTAACATCAGGGAGACATGTAATCTTGGTTACTGATGTTGTTAATTTCTTCTTGATGTGTGGTTGTATTAAGAAGCTTTTATTGGTGATTTTCATGATAAGAATCATTCTCCAGCTGCAAGTGCACTGCCTATGTACATGTAGCTACATGCTAATGTCAGGGAAATATGTAACCATGGCTGCTGATGTTAATTACTCCACAGTTTTGCATCATATTCCTTCTGGAACATGTCTAATTGTGTTCAGAAGCTTTTATTTGTGATTGCAATTACATTGCTAACTTACATGTAGCTACATGGGAACATATGGGAAACACGTAAACTTATTTGTGGATGTTGTTAATTTCTCCCTCATTTCAGATCATATTCCTCTGGGAACATGTCTGGTTGTGTTTAAAGGCTATTTTTTAAAGATTTTTTTTTTTTTTTTAACGGAGGACAGTAACACACCAATACAGTCATTCCCTGGCTGCAATGATGGTGCAGAGACGCCGAGATATGGAAGACCCAGAAACTCTGACTAGTCAGAGCAGACTGAGCTTTTCTGGGAGGGGGCTTCAAGAGACAGGTGTTCCAGTACAGATAGTATAAGGAAAATAAAGTGTTTTTAGACCCTTAAAGAACATAAACATATGTACCATGAACACAGTTATGAACCTAAAGAGGAACATGATAGGTTGCTATTTAACACTTTTGATGACCCCATTACCTTTCCTCCCTTACCACTCTCAGGACAAAACAAATATTGTAAGCCTCAATACAGGCTTTGAGTGTTCCCAGGCCATTATTGGCTTTAGACTTTCAGTCTAATTTCCCCCCGACTTTTAATAGTGTGTAAATTGTGATATACTGCAGCTTGAGAATGGACTGCTGCAGCCATGAATGTTGGATGTAGGATTTCAAGTAGGCTCATGGTGGTGTGAAAAATGAAAAGCTAGGTGTAATCAGTAAGAACACAAAGAGACTGAAATAGAGCACTTATCCTTGCCTATACTGCTTACGGTTTAAAAGGACTAAAATTAATAAAACAAAGGCGAAAAGGAAAAAAAAAAATCCTGGAACAAAGGGAAGGTACAAACAAGGCTCACAAGTATGATGCGCTGTGACAGCTCTTTTTGGGTAAGGTGATGCTTTAAAGAAAATTGAATGTGCCATCTGGTACATCAGAGGGAGACTCAGATACCAATAGAGAAACAGAGGAAGAGACAGGGGATGGAGCAAACACAGAGACAGATAGCTACAACAGTGTTTAGCTGCTGATTCTATTCTCTATCACGGAGCTGCTGTCAGCCCACTGGATCGACCGTGCAGCGCTGGCCTCCCGCGCTGCTCCACCTCATCTAAATGAAATGACAATACAACTGCACTCCCGAGTCCCATCCCTTCTCTTTACAGCGATAAACAGCCCGTTGAGTGTGGCTTCACTGTCATGCACTATCTGCATCTGATAAAGCACTGGACCTGGCAGTGGGGGCGGAAGTAATAAATTGCTTTTTACCTGTCTTACTGTGAGGAACAGTTTTCCGAACTCCACTCTGTTATTGCACTTTTATTCAAGTATATTGTGACACAAGTATTTTACTTTATTGTACTGTAATTCATATCCACTGTTGTTATCTGCACTTATTATGGGCAACTTCAAGAAAGTTGCTTGAAAATACCCACAGATTCAGTTTACATTTCAAAACTGCATTTACTTAACAGTGGGGCTACATTAGCAACGACTGGCTATATTAGAGTAGAAGTGGCCCTGTTCTTGAAGTACAGAAAAAAAGTAGGCCTTAATATGAAACAGGTTTGTATCAGAGGATGATATATTCCTGTTTTAATTTGTTATTTATTGCTGCTTTCTGTTCATGCAAGCTCAACATTTCTTAATATTCACTTGTCTTGATGGACTTGATTTGACGTATTCCGGCTGGCTGCAGAATCTGTCATAAACCCAGCCCACTCCTTGTTAGTGGATTGCTAATTGCTAATTTTTCTGATAAGTTTCAATTAGTTACTGATGCTATAGAAAAGGGGTGTGGCATCATGATTGACAGCTATATGTGTCAGTTGGTATGCTCACGATCAATGGCACTGCTTTCGATTGGTTAGGTGGTTACTAAGGCGGCACCCACGCCAATGTCTTATTACTTTCTCCTCATAAAAGTGGTGACACCTGATCCTCCCTCTCCTCCACCCAAAACTGCCATTTCAACTGCAGCTGGCTAGTAAGCCTAACTTGCTACATCCACCATGTTTTTATGCTAACGTTACACTGGTTACAGAAAATGCAGAATACAGTGATAAAAACTGACATCATCACTGAATCCGACCAATTAGAGTTGGGTCTGTTTCTGGGTTTGCCAGTCAGTTCCAATGTTTGAGTTTATACCAGGCCCCCAGGAAGTGTGCCTGGCTTTGAAGCCAATGTTTATAGTGGCCAAACAGTGGTCCTGCAATTTCTGGGGTCTGTCATGTGATGCCTTGCTGCCCAAAAGAGTTTTTCCCATAGACATACATGGTGACAGGAATGTTTGTAAATCAGTAAATACATTTTTTTTAAGAGACTGATAGGGGGCTAAGTGGCCACACTTTGTTTGTTTACCTACATTCTCAGAACCCATCGGCTGTATTCAGCGTCTGACTTCCGGCAGACGGCGATACAGCCCCGGGGGGGCAGACCCCCGATTTTTTGGCATTCCAGTTTGATTTGGGCGGAGGAGGCGAATTTCCATTTCCGACTTCCGTTTATATATAAGTAAATATGCAGAACCATTGCGATGGATTCAGAGTTTGCAGTGACGCCAATTATGTTCCGCCTCGTTAGTTCACCGCACGGACCGTTTAACCTGGTAACAACTGCAGCTGGCTCAAACGTGATTGGTCAATATCACACGGACTACAAACAGCCTACAACCAGAAACCAGGGCACTTCTGCTCTTCTTCCGGAGGCAAGGTCTCCAGGGTTTGCCTACAGACTCTACATTCACTGAATGTAGAGTCTATATATAGAGACTAGTTTAGGGTGACGAGAGGAGAATTGGCAGAGTTAGTCTCAAAAGAACACTAAAACTGCACAAATATGACAACATTTTGAATGTGAAGCTGACAAAATATAGTAGGTCTCCTAACTGGCTGCAAGTGCGATTTTAAGCTAAACTCTTTTCGGGGGTCGTGTTTCTATGTCTACTGGTTGCTCGATGTGAAAGGGGTACAATGGATGAGGGATGGCTGATGCATGAAGTTGGACTGAGGAGTTATCAATACAATATTCTTAATCCTTCATATATCTCAACAAAAGCCAACATAAGGTGGTATAAGGGAGCTGAAACATTATGGTAAGGTAATTGAAATGAGGAATTAACTACACCTATTTCACTACAAAAATTTAAATAAGGTGGCTGCTGGCTGGAGGGGAGATCACCAGACACCTAAAAGTTTTTGGTTAGCAAAATGACCTTTGCTAATAACAAGCTAGGCTACTTGCTGTTGGCTACATTGTATGTCACTTCCAGTAAATATCACAACATCAAATATGTTTTTTTCTGTTTTTAAAAATGTAATGTTACAAATATAGGAGGATAGCAAGTAGGCTACTCACCCATCCTTTAAGTCTCCAATCTGATGTCGCAGCTGACAGCTACGTGGTTTGTTAACATGAGGCAACAGCGGTGCATATTTAATGATTTCAGTGTGGATAGTCAATAGTCAGACGATATTTTTCCATTAGTGTCTTTCTGTTCCACTCAGGACCTGGTAAAATTCAGTATACTGGTCTGGTCCAGTGTTTGACTTGACAAACTGGTTTAAGAATTTTCACACTGGCCCAACCCCACAACCAATGATTTAACTTGCCTCGCATGCTGTGGTCCAGCCAACAATTACAGAGCAAAGAGTTTTGGAAATAATTCAAAATGACTGGCAACACTTCTTCAACAGTAATCACTCATGCCTTTACTTGGATTTTAGCCCTCTGAGATGGAATGACAAGTTTTTGTTGTTATTGTCTTTCATTATTATTATTCTTGTGGTCTTCTGTCTTTATTTGACAGCCAGTAACATGGGGTTAGAGAGGGTCATGGCATGCAACAAAGGGCCAGCAGCCGGGAATCAAATCATGGCCAATCTAGTTATGTGGTATGTGCCTTGACCATTAGGCCACTGGGGCGACCAGACAGAAAGGTACATTTGTCAGTGCAGAAAAGCAGACAGACAACAGATGACACCAGATTATCACATTAAGAGGTGATTAACAACAACACAGGGATATGCAAAACGTTCCACTTTGATAAGACAAAGTGTTTCCCAGGTTCAGTGTAACATACCAAAGCACACCTAATTAGTTCCCTATTAAAACATTCATTTGTGTTAATTTACTAAATGAATTATTACTCTGTTACTCTGAAATGGCATTCAATTTGGTGGATGGCAAACAAGTACCTAATTCTGAAATTTTTGAATTGTGACTTACAAAAATGTGTCCCATCAAGGCCATACAGAGGCATATAATTTAAATAATTTTCCTACTAATCAAACAATTCGGTAAGCTCTCCTTTGTTGTATGCATCCTTTAATTTGTCACTCATCTGTATATTAAGATGATATGGTGAACCCTTCTTTTGTGGGCTTTTAAGTAAAAAAATAAAAAGAAGAAAGGGACAGTGCTGCCATTTGCAACATCATCATGTAATGTTTGCCCTAATTGCGCCTTTAAACTGGCTTTGTTTCCTCTCTTTTCACAGTGTAGAGAGAAAAGGTCTTCACCTGCTCTATTGCCTCTTAAATAGTCTTTATGAACAAATAAATGTGTTAAATCTATAAAGCACTTAACAGTGGTAAGGTATGAGGAAAACAAACACTGGGTGATTATTCACTGCAAAGAAAACACCTCAAAGAAAAATGTTCTCATTTGCTGGGTGTGACATGGAAAATATAAATGGTGGCGATGCCGCTGCTCTCACAATAACCCTTATGATCACATGCAAATTAAAAACAAACCTATTTATATTTTGCTGCTGGGACTCTGCTGTGGAGCTGCACGTTTCATTTCTCCCCTCAGGCACACTGAGGAAGTATAGTGAAGTTCTTTTTATTAAACGTGGTTATTGGAATATTCATATCAAACTCACCAGTCATTGATATTCATTTGCTACAGACTCTCTTGTTACAAATTCAAAATGTCACAGTGAAATTTAAAACAGCCTGAAAGGCATGTTCATTATTTTCTTATTGAAGTGTTGTGGTTCATTGGTTTGGAGATTCTGGCTCCTGGGGGCTGTAGAGCCCACTGATATTTGTTCAAACTCATCTCTCAGATGTTTAATTAAAGTTATTAGGAGCCACAGGTGAATCAGTTCATTAGCAGTGAATTGTGTTTTCAAATTCCTGCAGTAACACACAGGAGTCTCACTCTCGGAGAACAATGCCAGTTGTGCGGCACTAGAAGATAAATGGAACCACCATCCTGCTGCTGCTGTTATTTATTTATATATTTATGTATTGCCTAACAGGTGAACTAGGTGATTACCTAGAGTGCCATCAGCCAGGAAAAGAAGCAAAGATGCCCCATCAACTTATAAATGGCCATCAAAGAGGTTACCAACGTGCCCATTTCATTTACAGGAATGGAGTGTGGTGCTTAATGTTCAAGCAGGTCATTCTCAGTTCAACACGCATTAAAACTTTTAATGTAGGTAACTTTTATAGATATTTATCAGAGCTCTTGGGTATGCAGATCTTATAAAACACCCAGGGTGGAATGGAAACACAGACAGGGAACAGCAAACACATCTCCCTGTAATGTGCAATGGGTTTACTTGTTTTACATTTGTGATAAAACCAAGCTGCAACCTGTGGAGCTGAAAAATGATGCTAACGCAGTAGTGCCAAAAACTGCAGTTCCTCTAATGACCATTTGAGGCTGGCTCCAAGAGTGAGTCAGTTTTCATAGACCCCCATGTTAAAATGCCCAGCTTTATAGCAGAAATAAACATGATTACAGCCTGGTACAAAGAATGATTTTGGTCTCACCGTGTTAAATGTTTTTAAGGTTTAACGTTATGGATAATTAGGGGCATGGTTGCAGTCTATATTTCAAATCCAACCCCCTCTCTTCCACAGCTCCAGCTGCTCGTCCAAATATGGTCATTTCTGGCTCCAAAAATCCGAGATGGCAACGACCAAAATGCCAAACCTGAGTCCACAAACCAATGGGCGATGTCACAGTGGCTACGTCTGTTATTTCTATACAGTCTATGGGTACAACCACTGAAATGTTAATGTGTGAAATGCTAAAACATTGTAGTTTAAGTGCAAGTAGAGAACTGTCATGAAGTAAGCAAACTCACTAATATTAGTCGCATCTATGTAAATGTTGCTAACATTAGCTAGCATTAGCCATCCTAATTTACTGATCAAACCAGACATAATGAGCATGTGTTTGGCTTTCCTCAAAAAATGTCATTTATTACTCTTCACTTTTTCCACTTTTGAAAAGTAATACTTTATTTATTCCTCCCTGCCAATAGTCATTTGTTACACTACTCTTTGTATTATATTTCTGTTACACCACACAAAATTGGTAATTGCATTCTTCTCCTCAAAATTCAGACTTTGCATGTGTGCTTGTTGGGGTAATCACTTGTAATCACAGCTAAGGCTAGAAAGCTTGCAAATAATTTCGGGGGGTTTCTGTTGCCTATTTTCCCAAGGATGTCTGGAAGTGGGAAAGTTAATCATGGAAAAAGGCAACATTTCAACGACCACATATCCAGCTACAAGCCTCATGAGTCTGTCATCACTTGTAGTTCAGTTTTGATTGTTTAGCCTTCATAAGGCTACATTCTCTGCAGCCGAGGAGGGCTCCTCTTTGGTGGGGTGTACTAAGTAAGTAATGGGAATATTTCCAGTTGTTGAATGTTAGTATTTCCATCTTCCAAGCTAGCATGCTGCTTTGTGCAAGCATGACAATTAGGAAAATGAATCTGGGAATGTGATTGATTGTTGGATTTGAAATCATTGAGGGGTTGATAACAAAAGTAAGGCTGGAACAAGTTTTTTGTTTTGGGGGGTAACTGTAGTATTAAAACTGAGTTTTTTATTAGTAATTTATTACTCTTTACTGGAAAAGTAATACTATTACTGTAATGCATTGCTACACAAATGTAAAGGATAGTTAAAAATAAAGTCTTGTCTTTCCAAAACATCTTCAGTGACAAAACGCCATGGATGTTAAAGACAAAGGTTATTCTGGTCATCTATTCTATTTTACACATGACATAGCAATGACTGAAATAGCAGTCCAGCCAAGGGTGGTTTGATCAGATGCAAGCTGTAATTTGCATGCATCTGCAGGCATTAAGTAGTTAGGATGGCCAAAAAAATCAACCTCTGACCTCATTGTAGACGCTGTCATTCCGCTCAAAGTCCCCTGCCTTCCTGGGCAGCACATGGACGTGGACATGCTGTAAGCAAACAAACAAGAAAAGGCAATGGTTTAGATTTGGCGCTCTGTCTAGAGAAACAGGTACCTTTTCACCTGGGAGTTCTCTGACAGACTGATGTGACAGAGACAGTTCCCATAGAGAGTCTTCATTACTTCACACTACATTGGAGAAGCCAGAGTGGAGCGTTACTGCCGTGCCACAAATCACAGGAGGGTGACCGTGCATTTCATAAAGCGTGCTACCTGCACACCGCAGAGACTCCTTATTTTTATGCTTTTAAGGATTTAATTGACTTTTTCCGCCGCCCCCCTTCTGGTGTCAACCTCCCTGCTGTCACAAACTTGGCCGTCTGTGTGGTTAACTTTGATTTCCTTCTTTGCATGGATGATATGGTAATGTCCCTAAGAAACTGCTTTATCTGACAAAACACACGCTAAGCAAAAAACAAACAGTAAACACTCACTACAGCAGAAACAACAACCTGTTTTCCCTGATAGGCATTCCACAGTCGTCCAATACTTATCAGTACATAAAGTAAAGCCTTAACATGTGGTTATACAGAGTAACTAATCTGGCTTTACACTTTCAAAAAAACATTAACAGGGTGATTTACAAGGTAAGACAAGACAATGTGTAAAAACTAAAAACTTGAGAGTCTCTGCCATGGCTGCAAGTCTTGTATGTGCAGTAGATCCTAACACAGGAAAATCTTACAGGTTTATGGCCAAGTGACAAAAGCAAGGGTCATTCCTATGTTCCTAGTTCTGAATATGAGCCCTCCCAGGGTCCTGTTACCCAGTTCTATAAAGCACATGATGGGAACCTGAGTAGGTTAGGTTAGGTTAGGTTAGGTTAGGTTAGGCAAGGGGACTAAAATTATGACTCTGAGTGTGATCGAATTGTATTGGTATATGTTTTTTGCTCAATATAGTTGCCCTTTCTGTTAGGAGAACAGTTCCAAAATTAACTGAAGCCCAAGAAATGAGAAAAAATAAAGAATCAGTCACTAATTCAGGAATGAAAAAAGGCTAATTAAGGGTTAAAAAAGAGGTTTAGGGCCTTTTTTTTTTTTTTTTTTTTGGAAAGATGGTCCTGGGAACATATTTTAACAATCACAATTGGGCCTTCTGTACCTGCTGTCGAGTATAGGAGCAGCTGGACCAAATCACTACAGGGTTTGGGACCAGTTGGATCTGAGCTAAGACTCAGAGTTAAAGACCAGCAGGATGTAGGACACAGAAAGTGTTTCAGTGCAGAGTTCTGAATCATTTGGACCTGGTCTAAGAGCTTTGCTGTGGAATTTGGACCAGTAGAACACAAGTTAGTACTGACTGGCTGAGACAGGTAGATGACATCCTACAAGACTAAGAGTCTGTAGGCTGAAGGACGGGCCTATTCTTACAATGTTTCTTAGCTGGAAAGAGTCAAGTTAAGATGTAGAATTCATCTTTGAGCTGTCAGGATGAACCCACACAGGAACTGAGGAGCTTTGTATTTTAATGACAGTGTTAAAAATACTGCTTTTCCGTGCTGGGAACAATGACTATAGAATCAACAATAACTAATAGAAAAAAAGGCCCTTGGAGCAACAGCTGAGTGGGCATGATGGTGTATGTGAATATACAGCTAACAACAAGTGCACATAATGGTTATGACATGAATAAAATAATGAGCAGCCACTGTTCAATGCTCACTGACAACCTCAATATCACTCCCTTCAATCATCACAAAGTGCAGCCTTCAACACTTGTAGATTCCTGGAAAAGTTTCTCTGCAGCACACCAAGCCTCACAAAGCCTTTATGGCAGCTGTATCACTAATACATATGCTTTAGGATACATCAGGACAATGTTGGCATTGTATATAAGATTCTTACTAATCAATGCTCTACAATAGCTGAAACTTGTAGTACCACTGCCAACATTTCTCCATGTACTCAAGACATGACATGACATTTGTGCTCTTTGTCCTCCATAACCAGATAAACATTTATTTATCTATTAGCCAAGGTCAGATGACTTTGTTGGATCTCAACATTTTTTTTTTTTTTTTGTAATTAATGTCATCACTCTTTTGACTTTGGGGAAAATTATGGGTAATTTCAACACAGTATGTAAATTATTCATCTCAATCACAACAAAAACCTTCTTTGAAATACTGTCACGTCAGCAGTGACTTGTAAACTGATGTGTTTAGATGTGTTTCGATGATGCATATTGGATACTAACATTGTGTTCACACCAGGTGCGAATAAAACAATTTCATGTAAAGTCAGTGTACATACATGATTAGATACGAATTACCACCAGGCAGCGTGATGAACGTGATGCAAAATATGCAAATTAAGCCATGCTAATAAAGCAAATAGTGCTATTTTGCATCATACACTTATTCTTGAGTTGAAAAATCTGAACTTGACCGACCAGTTCGAGCCACGCAAACCAATCAGCATTGAGATCCTATGACGAAGAGGAGCTCAGGTGGGAGCTCATTAATTGATTCAGCTATTTCATGCATGTATGACGTGAGTTATTTCTGCATATGAAGTGAGTCAACACAAAATATTCTAGCGTTCAAATTCACGCGAGTAATGTGACGCAAAAATTCACACAACATAAGGAAAGCTGCATTTCTAAACTGTGTTTAGAAATGCAGCATTCATAGTAGACATAAAACCGTTATATGAGGAATGTAACTGTTTCTGTTATCTGTGTCCTACTTTATTGACTGAAGGTTATGCTCTTATGTGACAATGTGTTTACTGTTGTAATTTTGGCCGACTGTCTCTCACAGAAAGAATTAGGTGGGGGTGTATGTCCACTCTGAATGGAGTAGAATTGCTGTGCTTTGTTACATTATCACCGATTTACAGACATACCCAGGGCATGGTCACAGTGTGACATGTCTGCTGCAGCATGCCCACAACAAAACTCATCCATTAAAATCAACTGTGGCTGCTGTGCTGATCACAGAAGCTGCGTGCACCTGTGCGGGCATCATGCTGCTCATTTTCACTTTGGTTGTTGGTTGTTTTTTTCACTCATCTCCACACCCTCCAACATGTAACAACTACATAGAACATAGGGGAGAGCGGGGTCACTTGAGACAGTACTTTTGAAACAACTTAGAAACCCACTGTACCTATTCCATTCACCTCGCTCACACTCAAGCACACCCTTTTCATTTTTAACCTTTAAGTGGACACTTTGCATTTTATTAACAGTTTTGAAATTGACAGGCTGTAAGGACTTTTGGCACTCTTTTGCTATTTTTCTTCTACCATACTCTTTTTAGTTATGTCAAATACAAAAACATGGTGTTGGAAAGCTGATTTTCTGGCATATCAGTTGATGATAGTGTTAGCTGTCTGAAGTTTTGTTGGTAGCTAACACAGGATTCCAAAGTCTGTCTAGGACAGTATTGTTTTTACCTTGCTACAAATCAACAAAAAGTAGACAAAAATAAGACAAAGGCATTTCCGATCTGAATAACTTACTAACTTGGTTTGAGCTTTATCCCATGATCATCATTATTCTTTGACTCACGTTTAGCCTGTGATTTAGACTGCTAAGATGAATTTATTGATCATGAGCATATTTTGAATGTAAGGAGTTCAACTATATTTCATTCATTCATTCAAACCTTTATTCAAGACTCGGGAAATCAACTGAGGGAGACCCTAAGCCAACAAATAACAATCATGCATATCAACTAAAACAAAAATGAACAACAATAAAATATATATATATATATATATATATATATAAATAAATAAAAACAATAGCAACTAGTCCATACCCATTGAGTGCACAGTTGCCCACATACAGTTACACATGGTGTGTGTTTGGGATACAGGTCATAGGAAATTGCAGATTAAACAGTCAACTGAACCCATTAAGAAGAGCAATGTATTCAGACAGAGTTTTTGTGAATTTGATAGTACGATTGCTTTATTGAAAGCACAGTAGTACCACTGCCAATAGTGGGATAGTTAGTGGGCTAAAACTGTACATTAGTAGTTAAGGTAGCACGTTGAAAGGCAGATAGTTAAAGTGTTTATATGTTCTATTGACTTAAAAGTGGGGCGCACTGGTAGAATGACTGACTGACAGACAGAATGACACACTGACAGTTTCCGTGATTATGTACAGCATACCATACCATGACTTAGTCATAACAAATATTAGAAAAAAACAACATTGGGCCACAGGGGGAGCCACAGTGATCGGTCGCATTTTAGCCATTTTTAAGCATTTTTCTGTTGTTATAGCGCCACCCAGTTGCCAATTAGAGTTAAATTTCTCCACCTTCCTGTTCTACATATCTACCACGTTTAGTAAAAGTCGATATGGCAGTTCGGCCTAGATAAGAAATTAGCTCTCTAGCGGCCTCATTTTGTTTGATCAGGTCAATAATGGAGGGGTCCCCTCAGATTATGTGTGGTCATATGCCTACAAAGTTGCGTGGTGATCGGTGAAACCCTTGAGATGTTATACACCTTTATGTGATGAGCCACGCCCTCCGCAATATTCATTGCCTTATAGAAGCTCAGTTTTAGTAAATTTTCCAACTTTTGCCAAGAGGGAACTTTAGATATTGGTCCCTAGATTATGTTCACCGAGTTTCATGCAGATCGGTCAAACTTCCTAGGAAGAGATCGATTTTAAGTGTTTTTCAAAAAATTCAAAATGGCGGAAAATCTATATAACCGGAAGTTATGGGTTCTTGAGGCAAATTTGTTCCTCATTAGGAGAGGCAGCTCTGTGCAAAGTTTCATGTCTCTACAGCATAAGAGAATGACATTCTTCCTAATTCAGTTCTGACTAAGGGAGTGTGAAGCTACAACCTAATCTGTGAACGAGTACCGTGATTATGTGAGGACGGACTTAAGCATGATGAAATGTAGGGTGGAAGCACCTGTATCAAAGCTTGATAAATGAACAAATACCAATGTTGTTCCCGCCTCACAGCCAAATATGGCCAACCAACCTTTCAGTAAAGGTTGCAGTGATGTGTGCTGTAAGGGTTTTTCTTTTTCAAAATGAAACAAAGTCAATAGCCTATAAACCTTAAGGCTAACCACACTGAGCTTATGCTTGCTGCTAAAATGAAGCTCAGAAAACAGCCAAATTCCATTACTGTAATTTGGACAAATATAATAATTTTATGTTTCCTTTTTCTGAAATGTGTGAACATGTGACTTTTTTTTTTTTGCCCAGACCATCCTTGGGAGGCAAATTATTAGAAAAATGCCTGTACATTTAACACAATTGTGCCTTTCAAGTTTGGGCTATCTTCTAAAAACTTCAGGGATAACATTATTTTCATTACTGTTTAAGTAGTCTGTGAGTAGTTCATTATTTATTTTGTGTCAATACAAAAGTGTCCCAGCTGACCCCGCTCTCCCCTACAATCTGTAAAGAAATGATTGAAATACATATCTCATTCCACCAGAGGCAATGTAACGCAGCACAGCAACCATATGGGTGTTTTTACGTTTTGCATTTGAATAAATCAATCAAATCAATGCATCCATTATCCTATAGATAAAGAGAAACTACATCCTTTTTCAAAATTCATACACGTTGTTTCTATGATCTATGACAGTCAAAAAATATCAGTAAACATTAACAACTGGCTTCTAACTCAATAAGCTAGAGTGATAAAACTCATTTTTGTGATGTCATCAGGTATAAAGCCTGGAGCTGCTACATAGACAATGAATTGGGAAAGATAGCACCCAGTGGAAGGTTCTGAGTATGTGGGTACATTTTCTGTTTCATAACTAAGAACACTACAATAGAATAAAGTTAAATTGGTTAAAAAAGAAAGCAAACATTCTGTGGGGCCACAAAATCGGGCCCCCATTCATTGTCTATGGAGCAGCTCCAGACTTAGTTTCAGACTTTCCTCACTTTGAGACCTCACTTTGAGAGAGAGGAGTTCATGTTCACAAATGTTGATTAAACTCTCCTGGGCCACTTAAATTACATAGTGGAATTACTAAATTAGGTGGTGCTCCCCTTTAAAACGTTCCAGTTAATTAATTCAGTGCCAGTTAATATAGCCTACACTCGCAAACCCTGCATAAAAAGCTGCATTATCAAACACAATATACACACAGTGAAGCTGGCAGCAGCCTCACGCTACAATGGCTGTGGAGCAGGTAAAAAAAAACAAAAACAAAACAACGCCCCAGCTATGTGAAGTGTTGTGACCGTGCCCTATGTATTTTGGAGGTAAGAGCTAAAAAGATTAAGGCGCGTATTTGTCCTTGAGATCTTTGTTCTCAAGGATAACTCAAGGATAACTTCCATAAATTGAAATTATTTTTAGCTTGCTTTTACTTTATGTGTTTACTTTAAAATAACTACAAACTTACTCACTGTAGATCTCTGCTCCCTTCTTTTAGCCATCCAAGGAGACCAGATGGTTGTCGATTTATTCTTTTGTGGTTATGTTTCAGGCATTTTTCATTGTTTCCTTGTTCAAGGGTTTTAATTTAACCTTCAAGTGGAACAGAGCCTTTTGAGGGGTGACAGCGTTGTTGGTCACTCTGTGCCTTGATCCAGTATATTTCCATTTTCTGTCTGTTAGCTACAGATGGTTCACTGCTGTGCTGTGTTGTGTGATAAATCCCCCTATGTAATCTGTGGCCTTGTCCTGAGGTGTGTGTATGTGTGTCTGTTTGTGTGTATGTATCATCAAGGGCATAATAACCTAATTGTGGGGCTGTTATTCATTTTTCATTACTACACTGTGATAAACTGTGGAGGCAGGCTGAATGAATGTTTATAAATGCTACAAACAAGATAGCATGTTTGGAGGCGTCTGCTTTTTTAGTATGCATTTTCTATTTAATGAGGTCATTTACATAATGTCTGCATTATTAAATTTGCCTACCTTGAGGAAAACTTCTGAAGCAGAAAAAAAATAACACATCGTGGCGGGAGAGCTATTTATCACGGAGGCTTTCTAAATGAGTGCTGAGTGAATGAGGCAGTGGCCTCTGGACAATGTGTGTGTGTGTGTGTGTATGTGTTGATAATCTGTGTGATCTTCTGCATACCAGGAACTGGGAGGGTGGTATGGGTGTTATGGGAAATTATAGTGGCCTGACACAGCAGTGTTTGTGTGTTTGTGGCAGGTTCCACACAGTTAAATGCCCACATACACAGCGAGAGGCACATCGCATGGGTTCCCCCCTCCTGAAAGGATTATTACGCAATTTAACCACAAGTTGTAGTTTTTATCATAGTGTTTGGGGGAGGCCCGTGCATTGCAGCATAAGGGTTGTGTCTATTAATATTATATACTTTTCTCAGCATTAACAAACACCATGCACGAACCAAAACCAACAACAAATGTATCAACTAACAAGTACTGTATATTGTGTGTGTAAAAGCCTGATATATGCCCTTACTCTGTTCCATAGAGCAGGCTTTCTCAACTATCTGTAACTTGAGGACTACTCTGATTGTTAAAAAATTCTAAGGACCAACTTCCCGAATAAATGAGAAGAAAACATTACATGATAAAAAAAGAGAAAAAATAAACTGGACTATAACTATGTGTTATGCCACTGTCACTAAAATTCACCAAATTCATTCTGAATCAACATTTCATGTATTCAGGTTCATATTTCCCCATCGCGTGCTTTGGAGCTTTTACTGGCCAGCTCATTATCATTCTGAAGTCGTCAAGTACCATCACTTGGTTAGTGATATTACCAACGCAAAAAGGCATTCTTTGGCAGTGGTATGATACACCGCCAGGTGGTGTCAGTGTGATGCTCTAAAAATGTATCCAGGGATCTAAAGACGTCTACAAAGACGTCTCTTGTAAGTAAATGGGAAAAAGTCATTTTGGCCCAATGGCATCATGTGAAGGACCCCAGAAATTGCAGTACCACTGTTTTGCCACTATGAAAATCTACTCAAATCTCAGCATTCGTCCTGGAAGCCTGGAATTCACTCCATATTGCAGATACAGGGGTTAAAGTTCTGCAGCACAGCACCGGATTTCCGGCGTGACGAAGTTTCTGTCGGGCAAGGGCAGAAGTGCTCTGCAGTGCGAGCATTTCACTCGCATTTGCCCCTAAAAATATATATATATATGTGTGAACCGGGAAAATGATTTAGGTGCACAGTGTGCGAGTAAACACCACCTACTGTTTACCATAATCGGCATCAGACGTTTTTTCATCGATAACCGATCAAATAAATGTACTTTAAAACTCCCTCCTTTGGCTCTGATACAGCCGTCTCCCTCCCTGCCTGCAGTCCCCACTGCACTGGGCTTTGTAACAATGTCCCGCCTACAGCCCCCTCTGATTGGTTACACGGCACAAGTGATAGCCAATCAACACTGACACCTGTGCATGCTTTCACATCATGTCACATTGAGACACAGAGCTCAGACGGAGCAGGAGAGGCTCCGGTAAGCCAGCAGTAATTCTGAAGGTAAGGTAACAGAAACCAGACAGAAACAAAAGTTGCAATAAAAGTCCTCTATGCTGAAGTTTTAAAGTCACCACCACAACATTATATGATCCATTTCAATGATGACATGCTTGCCCAGAGGCAAAATTTTGACCTAACTGCCTGTTTAATTCACATCAAGCGCAATACAATTTTGCAAACAGCCTAAATGATTTAGCTTCTAATAATAAATAGCACCAAGGCAAAAAAGAGATGTAAGACCTGTAAGTCAAAAAGTCTGGTAACCACTGAAAGTTTATTTTTTTTAATAAATCCATTTTGCTATAAAAGTTTAATCTGAAAAGTAACTACTAAAGCTATAATCTTTTTTGTTCGTTTTGATAATAAACATGTTCCTTTGCAACACATACATTTCTATTTCTTCATTTTGTGACCGCAACACCAAGCCCCCTGCTCCGGAAAAGATTTCAGATTTCAGGCACACAAATCTTCCGTGTTCCACATTTCAGGCACAAAATTTTTTCTTGCTTTAACCCCTGAAGATATAAACAGCTCATTCTAAGGTAACAAAAACAAAACTTATTTTCAGATGATTCTAAACTAATAAAAAAGAAACACAGTTATGAATATTATATTCCATCTCTGCCAATATATCTCCCTAAACCCTCCCTAAAATTAAAAGCAAAAATTATGTGCTTAAATAATAATAATATACCTTACTAAAATTGATTATCTCAAATTCAGGTATAACTCTTCAGAGATGACTCAAAAAATGGAAGTGCTTGATATGATTTACCAAATACTGAAGCATTCACTTGGAAAAAAAAAAAAAATTGTCCTGTTTTTCGAAATCAACAAGATTATTATCTCCACATTCAAAGACAAGTTTTCATGGAAAATAAAATCTACTTTTTTTCTGAATTAGGGGGATATTAACAATCTAATTCAGAAAAACAGGGCTTTATTTTTCCTTGCATAAATTTATTACACTTCTGTACAAAAGGTCAAACCTGGTTTTATTTATCGTAGAGGAGAAAAGTGCATATACTATTTGTGGAATAATGTGGATTGTGTCCAATGTGTATTGCATTACTATGCTTCTATTAGATCAGTGTATTTCTTATCTACATAAATTTGTAATCCATTTAAATCTAATTTGCAATCTATACCAATTAATGATTTCAAAGCTTTTATAAACTCAACTTAAGTGAGTGAAACACCAAGAACAACAAAATTCATCAACAGCAGTGTGACAACCTGCAGATATTATTATTATTAAGGAGGGAAAAAAACGTGCCCTTTCAATCTCAAAATGGAAGGTGGGGGAGGAAGCATGTATTTTCTTCACCACATCTGTGCCCTAAAGCAAGGCATTAAAACCCCCGAGTGGGTTTTTCCAAGACACTAACAGTGCAGAGTGTGTGTAGTGTATATCTGCGAGGCACACCTGTGGTTAGACAGAGCTCTGCCTCCCCCCCTGCCAGCTCTCTCCACCAGAACAGCTGCTGTAAATAACAACATGTTCTGGGCTGATAAAAAGAAGCATTTGGCTTCATTTCCAGATAAATAGATGCTCATTTTGAGTGATAGTCTCAAAGGGTTTCACTTCAAAATGCTATAAATCCATTTAGGAACAATTGTACCACCAAATATTTATCACCCAATATTAGAAAACATAAATCATTCTGTCCTTGATAATAAAACAAAAGGTAATATTTCAGAACAAAAAACTTTTAGAATGAATCACTGCTTTAGTCTTTAACAAAAAACACATTTCATAATTCCTAAAAATTCTCTTTTAAATCACCTTTGATGTTTGGAAACGTAACCATGAAGTGAACAAAAGCATCAAAAAGTGTACCTTCAAGTTCAGACAGAAGCCTTTAGTCACTCTGCATTTTATCATTTTATGTAAGCTTTGAATGTTTAACTTTTATATTTAACACCCTAAACACATGGAGTCTGATAAATGTCCCCTCAGAAACAAGGGGCTGTCATTGTTATGAAGGTGTTGTTTAAAGTACTGGTGGAATGCTGAAAAAGGCCGTTTTTTAGTGACCCATTGCTGTGTTTCCAGCCAGAATTGTGCCACTGAGACTGGGTATTTCAAGCCAAAATGTGATCTTTTCCAAACCATTACCAAGAAGTTTTTGTGCCTAATCTTAACTCAAGGGTTGGCAACCTTTACCATCAAAAGAGCCACGTTTGACCAAAAAAAAAAAATAATAAAGCCACAAAACATATTTGAGACTTATAATGAAGGTAAGATAGTACGTTTCTAAGTTATGCTGTCAACATTACCAACAGAGCTTAATATGCATTCATTATGTTTTACCACAAGGTGGCTGCTTTGCAGTGGGCTATTTATGAATATTTTGTACTTTAATTTTGTAATGTTGGTGGTGAAGGGAAATTGATATGTCCACACAGTATTAAATCTTGTATTTTCCTCCATACAGTAGCTAGAATAACATGGGAGACCCAAGACTACCCACTGGTTTGGCAAAATTTAGAGGAAAAGGCACAAGGCCGTAAACATCTGACACACATTTTGGTTGACTGATTAGGTGAGCGCAGGATTTCGATGACTTCGGAGTGAGACCGGGCTGACCAACGACATGCTTTGTCATTTAGTTTGGAGGATTACAATCAAAAAGGTTCATCCTCTGGGGAGCATGACTGGGCTCTGAAATTGTCATCGCAATCTGCCGTGAAATTTGTTAGCCTTCATAGACCCAAGTTTTTGTCACTGGGTGCCTGCAGTGTTTACAGTGAGAAAAAAAGAGCACACTTCCAAAAAGACACACACAAACAAAAAAAAAAGAAAAATTCATTTCAGTGTCACTCTCCTCTCTGTGCTGGAGCAGCATTACTTTGCATCTTTCCTCAGACGCTGTGTGTCCTTGACACTGAGTCACAGTGTCTTTCCTGTCTTATTGGTGTTGCCTGATTACACACCCTGCAGATGTTGAGGTCATTGTTCACTGTTAGTTCCTTTGCAGCGTCCTTCAGTCGGGATCTGGGTGAGCACCTCCCCGGGCTGCATGTCCCGTGGATAATTAGTCAATCATCCACTGCTTGAAGATTATGTGCACTCAAACAGAACGTCCTTCATGCAAAGCTGCATGTTCATCTCCCATCAGCTGCACTGATAGATAGAGGTGTCTTAGGAAGTCTGCATATTTGAATAATGTGAGCACAAGATACCTGCTACCTAAAGCTGTGGTGCACGGACAGTTTCGGGTCTCCAAATAATCAAACCAGATGTCTCTTAATTAATCTGTAACTGCAGAAACAAACAAGGAAAATAGTTGCCATACCAATATGAGGGACTTAGGTGGAATCTGGTCTGACAGGAAGACTAATATACTTTGTCATAAACAGATGTGGTCCCCATTAGTGGAGAAGAAGGTCTGCTAGATCAAAGTAGAGAGCCCTAATTAGCCACAAGAAGAGAAAGATTCTCCCCACAATGCCCCGCTTTGATAGGCCCACATCACCTGGAAGTTCAGTAAATTTCTCCAGTAAATCACCCAAGAATCTCCTCCATCTTGTTTTGACAAGTTCAAGTTTCATTGGCCTTTTTGTGATTTTCCTTTTCATTCCATTGGGAAATGAATCGGGATTAATCAGCTGCCAAATAGATTCTTCTCCAGCACAGGAGGAGGATGACTTCAGGCTGGTTTCATAACTTAGGTACAATACACATAAGGTAGTGGATTTATGTTGGATATTAAATGCTCCTCATAGTTACTGAACTGTGGTGAGCCTAGATGGTAACATATTTTATTAAAGCTGAGGAAAATGTGAAAATATTGCATTTACTGTTACTGAATGAATAATTAAACACACAAGCTTTACAATGAAGCTCTTACTGTGAGCTACTGTCCAACACAATCACTGACTCAAACCAAAGAATCAAGGAATTCTTGAAGAAATTGAATGGTTGCTAAGATGTTTCCTGACTTTTCATTCCTAAATAGGCAGATAAAATGTTGTATGCGTAGTTTTGCCAATAAGTCCTTCATCTTCATATCACCTCGCAGTTGTATGTCTCTGCCAACCACTCAAGTTGCAGTTTACATCCATGTCTGTCCAGACTTGTGTGTAGTCATGATGGTCGACAATGCTTCAAATAAGAATATTGCAAAGAAGCTAAAAACGTTAAAATGTGGCCCAAATTTTTTTTTTTTGCAGAACATTATGATGTTACAGTGAAGTTGACCTTTGACTTTTGTCCCTTTGGATATAAAATGTCATCGCTTCATCATTTTAAACTTTCAGTGTGTCATTTTTTTTTGCCCTAGTTGCTGGCTATTTTTCAAACATATCAGATTCAAACTCTATTAAAACATAATTTTAGCTAGTTGGCAAACATTGAGAGAGAGGGAGGGAACATGGGGAGAGAATCAAGAATGTGTATGATGGTAACCAAAATCACACATCAACACATATTAGAGCTACTTTACACTGACAGCTACAGAAAAAAAAATGCTGTAATGTTATTAAGCCTCCTAGACTGTGAGATTTTAGCAACCTTATAAGTTTAGTGCAAGCTACAGTATGTAGCATGGATCTAATAAACTTGGGTAAAACAAGTTAAATGTATGCAGTGGGGCTGTAGTCAACCAAAGAAATCTTCAACTAATCGATTAGTCGTGGGGAAAAAATGTTATTTATTTATAAACGTTATTTTTACTTCTGTGTCTGTGTCACTCTGCAGTTACACCTCCAATGCACTAGTAAGCGGTGGAGGACTGTGTTAAGTGCTGTAAAGTTTAGTTCAAATCAAACTTTATTTATAAATTTGATTCAAAACACACATTAAACATGGCTTAATAGAGACAATTTTAAACACAAGTACGCAAATTGGCTTCACTATAAATCACAGAACTGACAGACAAACACTTGGCTTTATCTGGACACGTGGCATTTTAGCCTTTAATTGACAGCACAGTTTAGTGTGAAAAGGGGAGAGACACAGAGGGAGTGACATGCAACAAGGTGCCACAGGCCGGAGTCGAACCCAGACCACTGCCGGAAAAGCCTTACATATGAGATGCTTGCTCTAACCACTGAGCGACCAATAATGTCCTAACATTGATTTTGTCGGCTAAAGTTGACATGCGGCCTTGCCAAACTGTTATTGCCTGATATACCCCGAGATGAGCTCTCATTGTTTTCCCTTTGTGCAACGAGTAATTTCATTCAGTAGGCTACAAAATCAAATGATGACATGACTTACTGTACCCATGTGATAAGGCACTCCTGTCTTGTTTGTGCACCCTCTTCTTGCTGCGGTCAGATCACTTGTATCTTACCCGGATACAGCAATGCTATTTTCTGATTGGCTGACAGGTAGCTGTATGTTATTTTTTGATTGGCTGGTGCGTAGCTGTGTCTTATTTTGATTGGCTGGACTGTGGCAAGCTCTTCTTGAGCTCTCTCGTAGCCACAGTAACTGGGTTTCCATCCAAATGTAATTTTAAGCGAATTTTGTGAAAATGTGCAAAAGAAAATGCGAATTTATGCACGTTTCCATTCATTATTGTTTTGGGAGTATTGGGAGTCAACAGGTCGAGCAGAAGGTGACGCTTCTCATGAAAAATAAAAATGCAAAAGAAAACCCGTAGAAGAAGAGGGCGCCATGAGATGTTGTCATTGAGAGCATCTCGTGTCCGCAACTGATGTAAACAATTACCGGCACATCCATGACTACGACGAGATGGAGAGATTCCTTGGAAACTTCTTGGCGATTGCGAGAGCTTTCATCACACTCATATCAGCACTGTCAGCGCAGCCTACATAATGCTGTGATGTCTGTGTTGGTACACCAGGCAGCGCACATGATGCAGCTGTATTCAGCACATCCAGTCTATTCAGGTAAGCTGTGAAATAGCCTACACTCACCTGACACTGGAGTAATTACTTCTCTCTAAGTTCACACAGGTGTGTGTGTGTGTCAAGTAGAAGTAGGATTCGGTAGCCTACGTCATTGTTTATTCGCAAAAATCTGTTTCCGTTGCCAAAAGTCGCATTTTCCTAATATCGATACCCTGACTTTCCCACCCCCTCCAAGCGTAAAAACTTTTTTGCGATATTTCGGCCTTTTTCAAATTTCTGGTGTTTCCATTCAAGTTTTATTTTCACAATTGTTGAAAATGCGAATAAAAATAGATGGATGGAAACCCGACTAGTGTCTTGCAACACGTTGCGATGTAACTTGGTGGACATTTTATGCATGAGAAATACCAGGTGTGGCGGGTGAGAGTGTGAAAAGGTTAAAATGCTTGTGTCACACTCTCAAAGCGTGAGACTTGAGAGTTTTGAAAGCAAATACAACATGCTAACATTATTAGCGCCAGCCTATGGCATTTTACATTGTATACGTTAACCTAGTGACGAGCAGAGATTTCCTCTGCTCATATGAAGCCTAGATAAATCTCGAAGTATAAATCCTTGAAGGACAGGGAGGGAAATGGTTTCAGCTTACAGAGGGTGAGGCGAGTTCAACTTTCTGTCAACAACAGGGGTGTTTTGAAAACACCCTCATTTTCACAGGTAACTTAGCCTGTCCCCCCGCCGCAGGAAATAATGGATTAATCCTGGAAAGCTATTGATGTAGCACTTTTCTCCTTATGAAAGTAACAAGGCGATTATTCAACCAATGAGAATTTGGTCAGATGAGAGCATAGCAACCAAATAATCGACAAGTCGACCAGGAGACTACAGCCCTAGTATGCAGACTGTACGATGACAGCACCTGCTGAATTGCAGGCTATGATGTACTATCCCCTCCCCCATACACACACACACACACAAACACACACACAAGAGGATTATTTGCATTGCAACAATTTGAAATATACAAACCCTGCAGGTATCAGCAGTAAATGTTAATTGTATATGTTGTGCACACAAATTCATAACTTACTTAATTTGGTCCCTCAAATTGATCATTTGTGTGCATGAATTAACATTTTATAAACAAGCTGTTCTCACATTAAATATACTGAAGGAGTGATACACCAAGTTATATCCTTGCCATCAGAGTAACACTGTCAGCTCATGTAGACTGTCTATGGCCCGATAAACTGTTGATTTTGCTCTATATTCCACAGCAGTATGTGTGGACTACAAAAGCAGCCAAAGCAGGACAGCAAAGTGTGAAAAAGCAATATTGAGAAAATGTCCAATTTAGCATCAAATCAGTCTCACAAAAAGCTTCAAGTACTTCTGGTTGGTTGTGTTATGTCAGCCCTCGAGCACACTCATCAGGCACAAACACTACATTTAACTCAGGATTTCCTGAGGGCATGAGGGCAGTACAATCAGGAAGCTCCAAATCACCTACACACCTCAATATCATGGTAACAACCCTACAAACACAAACCACATAATCCAATTTTTATTACTACAGTATATATTCCTCAAGAAACACGCACTAAAACATCTCCATTCACCTCTCTGTTTCCCCTCTATCACTCTGGATTGTAATGGAGCTCAATTTAATTATATGCTCAGTGTGAGGAAGCTGAAGACAGAGAAGGACTTTGAACTACTGCCCAGAAACAAGTCTGCTGTGGCTTACTGACCTAACCTTCATCTTGCAGAAGAAGAAGAAGAAGAAGAAGAAGAAGAAAACGTGCACAGATCTTCTGTGTGTACGCTGAACCTGGCTTGTTGGAAGCCAATCCACCCTCTGAGTCCAACAACCAGTACGCTAATATTTTTACTTTTTTTTTTTTTTTTTTAACAGTCACATATGGCAACTATGATAATGTATAAGACAAGGCAGGGGATGTTATGTTAAATTAATAATGGTTAGGACCTGGGTAACACTCAGCAACTTCACTGTTAAAACAAATCTATAGAATCTACTGTCAGTATGATTAATTAACCAGGTAATTCCAGGAAGGGCAGCCATACTTGAAAACTTGTAGTACACAGGAGACAGTTTTTCATCCATTCATACTCTATAACCGCTTATCCGAGTACAGGGTCGCAAGGGGGCCAGAGCCGATCCCAGCTGACATTGGGTGAGAGCTGGGGTACACCCTGGTGGACAGGTCGCCAGATGGTCACAGTGCTGACACATAGAGACAGACAACCATTCACACTCAAATTTACACGTACAGGCAATTTAAAGTCATGCATTAACCTAACCTGCATGTTTTTGAAATGTGGGAGGAAGCTGGAGAAAACCCATGGAGATGGTGGGTTTGAACCTAGAATTCTCTTGCTATGAGGCAACAGTGTTAACCACTGCACTGCTCAGAGACAACAGTAATCATGTCAATGTTTTTAATCGAGCACATTTTCAAAACATAAACAAATGAGGTACAAAAGGACCCTCTTCACTCTAAATATTCAACTAAAACAAAAATTTCCATGAACACTTTAAGTGTAAATTTGTCTTTCCTTTTTTTCATTTTGTTTCACGTTGCAGTGCAGGGATTACAATATCGGATTACACTAGCTTTACAAATTTTCAGCACATTCATCCCAAGTCGTCACATATCACCACTTAGTCAGTCTCTGACAGTTTCTCGTCTACATATTACATGCTAGGTATCCTCCTGCTTCAGCTGTTGATGTTCCGGGACACCATTCCCAAAGACGGGACGTCAACAAAAGCATAGTTAGGTTCAGGAAAAAACATAATGGTTTGGCTCCACACTCATGTGGGAAGCCAACACCGTGCTCCCAGGTGAAAGTCCGGGTTGTGTTCTGGGGTTTGTTGGGCTCATCCTTTACCCCTCCCACCTGCCCTATAGGGACTCTCCAGCTCTTTATATTGCATTGTTACTGGCAGGGTTTCAACCTGACGCCATCCAGTGGCGTATTACACTGTGCGGACAGGTGCTGTCAGGCTCACTGGTGGCGTATTACTGCAAAAGCCTCTGTCCGTCCACGTTACAATGTGACGACACCCAGCAGCATATTGTACCACTGAGAAAGGTAGCTTTTGCTGTCAGGTGTCTGATGCTGAACTCACTGACAAAGCAGCAGTATATGAAGACTTCGGAATGAGAGCTGCCTGGTATATTTTTATGTCACAAATGTTACTGTTCACAAATAGGTAGAGTAGTCATACCTTACCTATTATTAGTTATTTGACTTGCTAACTAATATACTTAAGTAAAATTAAAATGATATGCATGGGTTTTATTTAACTCCCTCCAAAATCTTTTTTTTACAGTGTAGTTCGGGGAAAGTACTTGGTTAATCAGTAATGCTAGTGGCTCTGTTAGGCTGTACTTAGGCCGACAATAATGTGCTCACATTGACAATGCTTAAATGCAAAAGTTTAACAGGTATGTCTACCATGATTGACATTGTCAGTTTGTCTGTTGCCGTGCATATGAATAAAAATTGACTGAAAGACGGAGCTAGAGGAAGAGTCAGGGGATCTCCCATTACTCTCTAGGGGGACATGGATGCTTGTATAAAAATTCATGGCAATCCATTTGACAGTTGTCAAGACATTTCAGTGGTGGACCCACCAACCAACATTGCCACATGACTAGAATATTGTACACACCCATCCACCACCCTGAATCTTCCACACTGCTACTCTCTGCCTTAGTGCACAAAGGGCACACTACATCCTGCATTGGCAGCTACCATTGGCACCACACATAGAAAACATGCACTGCAGAACTGTCCAATATGAACAGAATTACTAGAAAGACTGAACTGAGATAAAACATCTATCTGACATTGTAATGTGGACAGATAAAATTTAGCGTTTCAAAAACTCTCTGCAGAGCTGTCAACCTTGTTTAAAGTTTAGAAAACAACAGTTTATGCTGTGGTTACAGCACAGGTTGCCAATTACAGCCATTAGCACATGTTTTGGTTTTAGTTTCTGTAGAAGCTGGCAACAACAATGCAATGACAGACTCCAGAAAGCTGCTTGCAGTCACTTCACTGGGCTGTTGTCTGAGAAAAACAAAGTTGCAGCACGTAATTCCTACTTAACCTGAAAACCAACATATTCACATGTATGTACCAGTCAGTTAAGATGTCTGAGTGTTAATCAGTGAGCTTCAGGGGTTGGTAGGCATGTATTTTCTCTCCTGATTGCCACGCTAGCTGCAATGGACGTCGGAACTATTTTCTGAGGGGGGGGGGGGGATTTTTGTTGGGAGGGGCGGGGGAAGCATGCACACTTATCAGTGATTAAGGATTTGATTTGAAGTCATTTTATAATAACATGCAGTTATAAGAGAACTAGAATGGATGAACACGGCATCTTTATTGTTAAGAAAATGAAACTTTGAGAACTAAATCAAGCCATTTAAGGAACATAACATTATTTGTAACCTTGAATGAAAAAAGAAAAGTCTGTGCTCCTGACTCAGGGCTTTCATGGATGCATTTCCAAAAGTGGACCTTCTTTCAGTTGACCTACTGATGAAGATTTTAAGCAGGGTCGAGACATCGCTTTCATCCATAAGGTCACTGTGAGCGTTCATAATGACCAAATGTGCTAGTCTCTCCTGCGTCATGGTGTTGCGCAGCCAGGCTTTTAGCCTGCGCAAGGCTGAGAAAGAGCGCTCGGATGCCGCCACAGATATGGGCAGGGCCAGACAGAGCTTAATGAACTTCTCCACCTCCGACAGCATGGATTGGGTTTGGGGCTGCAAGGTTTGCAGGATGGACACAACATCCTGGATGCCAAGGCTACTGTATGTAGTCAGGCAGGTTGCATATCACATCAAAAGCATAGATCTATGCATTAATGATATGAAAGAGATCAATGTAAGTCAGACAAATTCAGTTTAAATTCAGATTCTTTATTTTTTTAAAGCGTAATGCAGTGGGTAAGGAGGCTGGGGTGCAGGGGTGCGGATGGGAGGGGGTATGGCTGCACCCCTACTTCCGACGTCTACGGCTAGCTGTGTCCTTTCCTGATTCCAGCTTTGAATCTAACACCAAAACATAAGAGTGACATTGATCTTCCCATTTAACTCACAAAAAGAATGCAAATAAGTATATTTCCTAAAATCTTGAACTATTTCTTTGGGAATTTGAAAAAGGGGCCACATAACTGAACCATTTTCTGATTGATTGGTTGGTTGGTTGGTTGGTTCTTGTTTGTTATCTGTAAGTCCTAACCAGTGTTGTGCTTGTTGCTCAAAAATGCAATTTATTACTACTGAGCTCATTACTCTACTAAAAAGTAATGAGCTTTTTTCAGATGAGCTATTGTTGCACAGTGCATGCTGGATAGTTTTGTGTCCAACTTGATTCAGACTTGTTTTGATGTATGGGCAATATTAACCTCATAAGATTAAAGTGGGTGCAAGTTTTCACCTGATCTAACAGCTGAATGGGTAAGATGTTGACTCAACAATATGATGTCATATACAGATAAATATAACAATATATAAACATTCATTTTTGTTGTATTGGGGAGATTTTGGTTTTATTTTTCTGCTTTGAAGGAATCCGCAATGCAACATCTGTACAGATGTGAAGCCCCGACCACATCTGTACAGTTTCCACTGTTTATTTATGTAGTTTAAGGATGACAGGTTTGCTTAGCTGATGTATATACAGCACTTTACAGCCCAACTTTCTCTACAGCTAATTTCCATATCCATGTCAACTGTATGGGGAGTGAATTTTTGTATAACTCACCCGTTTACATTTTCTAAAAGTTATGCATATTTAAGGGTGGGTCCACTTGACTGACAGGCTGTCTACGAGGCATCGCCACAGTTTCTATGTCCATTATTTTATACAGTCTATGCACAACACTGGACTTAACTAGGTCAAACTTTCACACATGCAGCTGATGACACTGATGGACTGACAATAGATGCACCGGTTCCATGAATACAGTAGTTTCAACAGCCACTAAAGCAGTCATGCTAATCCACTGTCAGATGCAGAATACATGTAGACTTAACCAAATCAAAATCCATCATATCCTTCGGGTGTCTCACTAACTCTGCCTCTTATTCAGCCTTTCATATTTACTGCTAAGAAAATGCATTCCGGTGGGTTTATTCAGTTTAGTCTATTTTGTGCATATTACATCTAATCATCTTTATCTATAAACACTCATATATAACAGCCAGGCTTGCTTAGTAAACAAGCAGGATCTATACATAGCCCTCCACATGATAAATCACTATAATCACCCTGCATTTTCCATAAGACAAAAATAAAATCCAATTCCATCATTCAAAACACAGAGATTTGTCTTGTGTCTGTGCGACTCCAGGCAGTGAGTTCATAAGAGTGCATTTGCCTCTCTCTTATAGCCTGCCTCACTCTTATTCAATCAAAGGACCATTTTTATTGCTGGCGCACAGGCACCTGATTGCAATAACCCAGTTGATAGATGGGGGTGGGCCACTACTGTAGCAGGTGCACTATATGCGCTAAGATAATCTGTTTTTATAAAAAGACCAGACAGGTCTACACATCAAGAGTTCCTTTGTGTTAAAATTACTTGATAAAATATGTAGATTATTTCAGCGAGTTAAGGATCAGTGGGAAACAACGGCTCCTCTATTACCTGCCTTGATTCACTGCTCCCCTGATGTGCTTTCCTGCAGTAAAGCCCCTCAACAAAAGGGTCCTGTCAGAATATTTCAGAGCTGCTGATATTCTGATAATGCTAAAATATAACCTACTTGCTGGTGTGAATCTAACTGAACTCAAGCAAAAATGCATTACTCTCTGACCTTGTTTGTATTGCCAGATGAAAGCCATTTCATCTCAAACAACCTGTAGATGAAAAATGGGGGTTGTTGTGGAAATGGAAAAATAAAGATCTTTTAAAAGACATTGTTCTCTTAGGGCACCCAATGGAGATTGCTTTTTTAGGGAGCGGGCGGTAGGTGGCTTTAAAAAATTCTGCCAGACAGAAGGACTTTTGCCTTTGGTAGTAACTGAAGGATGAGTTAGTGCACCTTGGAACTGATTCAGCAAGCGGTTACATAGTGGAAGCAGTTTTTGGGAAAATTCACATACCTATTCTCTTTATATTTGTGGATGGACTTACACTGGTCTGGGTCCAGAATTTTGATACATTATGGATCAGTAATTTAAAAACAAACAAAGCTAATGCAATGTGTCCTCCAACCACCTCTTAACTCAAAAGTATTTATCGGCCAAACATCGGTATCGTGTATTTGCCTTGTTGACTGCCACCGGCCTATCAGCAAATAAGATGACATTTACCGATGGCAGCAGCCATTATTTTTCTGTTGTGTCACATCAACTTTGCAAAGGCTTAAAAGCAGGGCTTGAGACTGATAGCATCCTGTTGTCCGGGGGACGAAAGAGAAGGACGCAGTGAACTCACTGTCGACATGTCAGGGGACGCACCCTGTTTTTTTTTGTTTCATTTTTTATCAATAAGAGAGTGCTGCATGGTTGATGTTCATTTGTAGGCCAACACTGAAGTAAACTCTGCCCTGGTTCTCTTAACAGAAACCCCAGGGTTTCCCACACATTCAATTATTTGTGGCGACCTGCCACAATTAAAACGTCTGCCACCATGTTTTCATTTGCTGTTTTGGAGCTGGGCTGTTCAACAGGAGCACTGTTGGAATATATATTCTGTTTGGTTATAAAGTGTACCACACTGTGCACAGATGGAGCAGCAGAACGTCATCTGCAGTGAAAGTGAAACTTAACCGTTCATGGCGCTGGGTCTAAAAGTTTGCCTCTGCAGCAGCTGCTCCTCTTATCCGTAAATCAGCTCTGATCAGCTCTGATTGGATCAACTGATCAATTATCCATTCCCAGGATACACCATTATTAATCAATTAATTTTAAAAAAGGAAAGTAACAAACTCATGAAGTGCATGAAGCATCCGCCTGCACTGCGTTCAATGAAAAAAATGTTAAAGGGAAGTGAAATTTCAGTTGTAGTGAGTGTCTATAGTAACATTGACGCTCCGAAACAGGCCCACGGCTTATGTGTTTGTCACTTTCTTTTTCATTTTAACCCACACCATGATCTTTTCCTGACCCTAACCAAGTGGTTTTTGTGCCTAAACCTAACCAGACCTTAACCACAGGGCATCATGATGATTTCAGAACAAGGAGACTTCTGAACAATGGATTTAATATGGTCGGACCAGTGGGCAGTTCACGATACAAAATGCTTTGAGTGCTAAAGGAGTGCTAAAATGGAGAAGTGCTAAAATGCTATCTTATTTTCTGGTTTTTAGTAGTCAGTTCTATCTGCAGGAGGAGAGCTTGTTAACGTTAGCTATAAGCAGCCTGTGGGCAGGCCTATCAGCCAACAGGTTAATGTTAACATTAATAGATTCAGGACACTGTATCCCCTTGGATTTTATTTCCAGCAGTGGTGCTGAGGTGCTCAATACAATTTTTGGAAAGTGTTCATGATATTGGTTAATTTATTTTATAATGCTGTTGTTAAAGTGGCATTACATTTGGTGAAGAATGCATAATAATGACTTGTTTAGGGCTCAAGACTCAAAGTTTAGGATTTGGACTCAACTTGGGATTTGCCTGTCTTGACTTGAGACTTACTTGTGACTTGAAAAACAATGACTTGATCCCACCTCTGATCCCAGTACCTCCCAGGTCTTTGTTGCCTGGATGTAATTCAACATACCAATGGGATTGAGGGCACAAACTTTTGGAAAGTCTCTCCCTAAAGGCATTCATGGTTGTTTACATTGAAATTGAAAGAAGCGGTTGTTTAAGGAATGGAAAAGAGTTTTAGCGAGAGAAGTTGAAACCTTGCTCACTGTCACCTCTCTGCATGCCAATCGCAGG
This sequence comes from Epinephelus fuscoguttatus, assembly GCF_011397635.1. Lineage (NCBI taxonomy): Eukaryota > Metazoa > Chordata > Actinopteri > Perciformes > Serranidae > Epinephelus > Epinephelus fuscoguttatus. Next base: position 44,256,841 of record NC_064752.1, read on the forward strand.
ATAAAGTGGGCTTGACTGTTAGTTGTGTGTGATTGTTGGTTTCTTGAGGGACATGTGCCCCCTCAGAATTTTGAGATTAAGTAGCTGTAGAAAAGAGTTATCGTATTTTAAATCATATTTTTGCATTACGTGTTCTCATGATGCTTTTGGTTTTGGTTTCCCTCAGTGTTAAACAGCACTGATAAACAGAGATTTCCCTCACTGAACAGGGGATACTCAAAGAGCTTCTACAACCTCCAAACAAAACTAGCACAGACATAATTTACCCATGTCAAACAACCAAAACTGTTTCAGCTTTGGCAGGAAAAAAATGTGCTCATGTCAGAACCCTTTGCAAATAGTAAGAAACTGATAGAAAATGTTTTCTGCTCTGTTTTAATCTTTTATGATTCTCTCATATTTATATGTATGGCTTAAAAATTGTGCTTTGGTGTTTTGTTTTTGCTGCTGAATTTTAAAGCACTTTGTGGTGCATTCTGTGCATAAAAGGTGCTATATAAACAAAGTTTATTTATTCATTGATTAATTCATTCACTATTGTAAGGCTTTTCACACTGTAGCCCATGTACACAGACATGGCACTTCAGGGCCACTACAATATCCCTTTTTATGCCGCCTTTGTATTTCAACACAGGGCCAAATGACAGCAGCATGATTCCACTCCTGAGTGTGATTATAAACTGCATGCTGGTATCATAGAATCAAAGAGGGTGTGATGGGCATGACATGCAACAAAGCAGCATCCGTTTCTGGTGTGACATAAAACGTACACATCAGCAGCAAAACATGGCAACAACAGCCGTTCACCGTCTCTGCTATATGGTGGCTGATCTTGTCCTCTGCTCGGAGGATAAGAAGCTCCCAAACCTCTTTTTTTCCCCCAGTTTGCGGACATTTACGGCCAATGTTCTTCTTCTTTGAGTTAGTCATTAACTGCTAACAGCCACCTCTTAAATCTCCCACAGTGGGTTACATGCATAACACATCGTCAAAACACCACACTTGTCCTACCCATGGTCCCATCCTGCCAACTGTCCCACTTATACAGAGATCATTTCAGCGCCGTTTCTACCTCCCTTGGTGGAGTAAAGGCAAGACCACTCTGTCCCCCCATTGGCAAAACAATGCAATATTCCTGCCTTGAACAGGCAGTGTCAAAGCGCCTTATATTAACTGTAAGTCACTGTGTCAATATGTCTTTAAAATGAATGCAATGTAGTGTTACCTGAAATCAGAAAAGTAGAAGGGTGCAGTGTAGTTGGGTACAGTATGAAGGGGTGAGTAGAGCTTTAAGTTGCAGTGACTGGTAATGATTCTGTCCCTTCACTTTAACCTATATGGACCCTAGTGGGTCCCCAGTTAGTCACTTGAATCATTCCATACAGCCTCCAACCAAACCAAAAAATGATTTAAACCTTTTAGAAAAGATCTCTAAATTATTCAGCCATGCCAAGAGTTTAGCACCACAAATGTGATGATTATTTAATAGTGTATAACTGTTGCAGAGGCCTCATGACATATTTAAAGGCAGTGAATTATTAAGCGCTCACCTTCACGGTTTGTCCGGCTTCAGGGCCGTCCTGGTGGGAACAGAAAGAGGTAATTAGAAAGAGTTGGGAATTCAGAAATATTTACATTAATAATTCAGAGAGAGATTTTAATTCCAGATAAGCTACAGCACCTCACCTTTTCCCCCAATTAAAAAAAATGACTTTCCCCCTGATTTGTTTTACTGCCTCCTGTCCTGACATTTATTTCTTCATGACCATTTTTATTTAATTTCCTAGTAGAAAGACAAGAAAAATGTATTTTTAAACACATAGAAAAATACAGTGATTATAATACACACGATCAGATACATAGATTACACTATTTGAAACTATGGATATGTACTGTGGCTGATTCAGTTTATATTGAAAGACATATATTAAAAAAAATTGTATGGATATATTTGGACATTTATCCATCCATTATCTTTAGCACCTTATCCTTTACAATGTCATGTGGTGCTAGAGTTGAACATAGCTGACACTGGGCAAGAGGCAGACTATCACAGGGCTGACACATAAACCCTTTATTTACCAAAATCAACACGTATAACCGGGTTTCTTAAATGCAGGAAAACTCGCTAAAAATGGGATAGGCTCCTTTCCCATTGCTCTGTACCTGGCTCTGCAGTGTATGAGTATGCATTTCATTTGAATGAATGAATACACTGTAAAATGGTTAATAAGCAGTAGAAAGCAGCATGGAGGTCTGTAAAAAATGTTATATTGTGTTCACACCAAACAATGTGAATTTTCACAAGTTTGAACGCTAGAATATTTAGTGTTGATTCACTTCATATGTGTGAAATCGCTGAATCGATGAATAAACTTGCGCCAATATGTCCTTGGTGTCATACGTCCCCAGAGGATCTCAGTGCTGACTGCTATTGTGGCGTGAATCAGCTGCTGAAGCTCAGATCTTTTAACTCTTGCGAATAAGCATGTGAAAAAATATTGCGCTACCTACATGCTGCTTGAGTTGTGTATTTGGCATCATTCACGGCACGTCCATCGCACCACCTGGTCGGGCGGTACCTGGCACGGCACAATAGTCTCGTTCGAGATGAACTGCGCCTCGCCTGAAAAGTAGACGAGAGCAGGCGGTCGCAGCAGGGGCGGTGACAAAAAGCTGCGGTGAAGTCGGACAGTTTCCCAACAGTTTCTAGCAGCCTTCAGTCCATACAGGAAGTCACAGACACACTTACATCCTGTCTGGAATGATGTCAATTCATTAAAAAAGTGATCAGACCCATATATCAGTTTGTTTTCACCATCAGTCACGCAACATGTTTTCTGTTCACAGAATAAACCTTCAGATCAGACAAATACAATCTTAATCTCTAAAATTCTACAAAAATGAGTAGTTTATCTAAAACGTCATATTGTTGAGTCGGCATCTGAACCAATCAGCTGTTAGATCAGGTGAGAGCCAGGCGGTGCAGTTGGTGGAGAGCAACTGCAGCGCCTGGCTCTAAAAACTGCGGCCGCCTCGCTCTCACGGTTTTATCGCCGTCCACTTTTGTAATATGTCAGAGCAAGTCGGGATGAAGTCGGACACAAAACTAACCAGCATGCATTGTGCGCCGATCGCCGGTGATTGAATCTGCACAGGCCTGTCTCATCTCGAACGAACCTAATGATACGCCACTGGATGGCAACATTTCTGCTGACCCTCGCATGTTCTAAATGGGGAATTCTAACTTCTGCTCTCCAACATTATTAAGCATGTGTGTAGGTTTAGAAAACAACATCATGGATATTCATAAGTGAAGCAAAGAGTGGGCTCCTGAGTTAAAGTCCGGGGTCTCCTCCTGCCCTGTAGGGACTACCCAACTCTTATATTACATTGTTATCAGTGGCGTTTCAAACTGATGCTGTCTGGCAGCATTATAAACTGACGTCACCTGGCTGTATATCATACCACCATGTAAGGCACCGTGTTGTGTCGGTGTCTGAAGCCGAAATCACTGACAAAGTGGCGGTACCTGCCGAGTTGGGAATAAGAATAGTAAACATATTGTATATTATGTTTAGCTTTATAGATTATTCATTCTTTTTTCATGTCAGATGCGATGTTGTGTAGGTTTTGCAGTTTTGATGACAGCAGGTGTAGTTTTCATTTGAAAACATTAACTGAGCTGATCATGATCACGGTTAAGTTCATTCAATCAACATGTTGGTCAAATCTGTTAAGAACACCAATCTAGCAGCCACTGATTAACATTAATTTCTCTGCATGTTGGATTTTAGTGCTGAGGCCGAACTCACTGAGTTAGAAGCTCAGCATCAGAATCTGATGCTGGCGTGTAGCAGGAGGTCAGTGTGGTTGCAGTCTGCCTCCTCCAGATACACATAAAGCAGCCATCTCTGAAGAGCTCTTGCCCAAATAGAACAGGCGATGTTTTTTGACACATCCATGACCCCTTTCATGTTCAGCATTTTCACACTTTTTGCTTGTTAGTGTTGTTATGCGGTGATAGTTAAGGAATTTGGGAAATTCATCCTCCTACTTGTATTAGGCCAGGGGTCGGCAACCTTTACTATCAAAAGGGCCATATTGGGCCAGGAAAAAAAAAAGAAACTCTCAGCACTTCATTAAAGCTGCTCTGATCATCACTGGTTCATGTGTTCTTGACACTTTTTTTTTTCTCTTTCTTTGAGACTGGCTGCTCCGGAGCACAACTATTTCTTCATCTGCTGACGATGAAACATTTTAACACGTGTCTTCTTCTCAGACTGTCAGATTAGGTGTGATCAATTTCATTGAGATTATACTTTGTTATTCGTTAGAAGAAGGTGATGACTGGAATTTGCATGGTTCTAATACATATCACACATCAGTGTGGTGAGTGGAAAAAAAAAAATCTAATGAGCTCCATTGTTATTTTTCAGCACTGATCTAGGGAAAAATGGAGCGTTTGTGTCATCATCTAAAATTCTTTTTTTCCCACCACCAATCCTCCAGTGAGGTTGATTTGTGTGATATTATTATTTGTCACAGGAGTGGCGTACTGCAGAGAACAGTTGCCCCCTCCTGCAGAGAGTTCCCCTTTAATGTGTTGGCTGTAACCTGGGAGCTGTCACAACTAATCTCCTGTCATCACTTCTCATCACCTCCCCAGTCAAAGAAAATGATATCCAGGTACAGATTACTCTTTGCTGCTCTGCTTTTTTCCCCCCTCTCTCTTCTTACCTGTGAAACAATTTTCTCTGACAGGGACGCAGTGCGAGCTAGGTGCTATTTTTATATTAGCATATATATCACCAGTTATGCAGAATAGGCCATTCAGTCTGAGACGAGAGCCTGTCCAGGTGTCAGAGTCAGCTCTGTATTTAGCTTCCATCAGATGACAGCAGAGCCCATCTATACTGAAAACACCAACAGGCCTTGTTCTTCTCATCTGGTGTTTTATTGAGTTGTGAAAATCTTATTTTCATCAAACAAGTGAGAAATAAAATCAGCCAGCATGATGGCACTACTTTAACATGTTTAAAAAAAGAAACATCACCGTTGCAAACACAAAGCAGGAATTTTATACTAAACCAAAACTTCACTTATGATTTTGATGATCTGTCTCTGATGATTTTAGCATTAATGAGTAAAATTCAGATGTGTCTATTATTTTGTCCACCCCATTTATATAAATGATGGTAGGCTAAATAATGGAAACATCTCTCAGCTATCAACAACACCACAAGCTAATGTTGTCAAGGTAATGAACCACTAGCCCGTTCTTATTCTCAGGGCTTTAAGTACAGACGCTTTGTCACACTCCTCTGTATCTGATATTAATACCAAAGGCATCCACTGGCACCTTTATGAGATGCACAGGGCATTCAACCAACACCAATGTGAAGTAATCTGTGGCAATACTTGATGCTGAGAGCAACTGGCGTTGCCTGAAGAGTGATGAAGTCTGTGTAGGGCAGGAGGAGAGGCAGATAGATCAAACAAAACTGGACTTATATCAAGGAGACCACAGTTCATGTCCCATGTGAAACCTAGATTCAGTATTGTTTTAACGTAATGTTAACCTATTCACCTACAGTCATCACACACTAATGTCACTCACATGACATACGTACCTCAGGTTATGTTACGTAACAACTGTACTTATTTTAAGCAAAAACATGACCTTTTTTCTGACCCTAACCAAGTAGTTTTGTTGCCTATACTGAACCACGACTGTTTCACAACAGTGTCACAATGTGTTTCAGCTGTGTGTCACATAGATATGCCAAATAATGCCCTGCCCATCACTACAAGACACTGAGGGGCATTATAAAGTATTCAGTATTTGATGTTTAGTAATGAGAATGCGTTAGGATTTTAAAAATTTTAATGGTGTTGGTAACGACGTCCCGTAATTTCAACAGCAGATGCAGGAGGTTACCTAGCGTGTATGTAAACATTAATGGCCACTGACAATATGCTCAAAGATACAGTGTAATCCCTGCACGGCAACGTTGATATTTTTGCAAAAGTTTAAAAAAAAAATATATATATATATATATATATATATAATTTAATAGCATTTCTGAGACGAAGCTTCCTCTATCATTTTATAACTTGTTACAATAAACTAAAGTTCTTGCTACAGTATCTTTAAACAGTCCCTAAGTCTGTGTTTTACCTGGATGGCGATGGTGAGCGAGGTGGCATTGAAGTGCTTTTCCACCAGGTTGGCAACTCTCTGAGTGGTGCTGAATAAATCTGCCACTTCATCTGGCTGAAGATCCCGAAACCGCTCCACTGGTCTCATAGGACACACCAACACATCTGAGCAAGTTCTGTTAAAGAATTCAGTGCTGACATATTCCAGATCCTGATACAGAAAAGTCTGAGTTTGCTCACCTCTAAAAAAAAGAAAAAAGATCTCAAACCTTTTACATTATAGTGAGTCTCAGTGCTTCATGCAACACTCGGCTTTGCCATGCACAAACCATGTGCACCTCTGCAGCAGGTGCACATGACAGGTAGCCAGTGATATGTGTATTCGTCCACTATGTGCTGTGCAGTTACTGAAAATTAGTATGGCAACAAATGGAAATCGGTGGTGTGTTTTGGACATACGCAGACATCTACACAATAAGTTCCGAATTTAAATGGTTTAATTTGTGGAAAACTGTTGCTAGGCAACAGACAAAATGGACGGTGGCTTTGTCTCTTTTCAAAGACAGTGAATGATTTGATCTTTATGTATTTTAACATCAAGCTGAGGAACATGAAAGAAGTGGATGACAGAGAAGATCAACATCACTGGTTTCCATCACTGAAGATATTTTGGTGCAGGTCACACCTGGTGAGCACAAAGCCGTCACATTTCAACTCATGATGTAATGAATACCACAACACTGGCTGGATCATATGCATGTATAGGTCCTGTTTGTGCATGTGTGTGTATTTTGGGCCTGTGTGTATATGTATATGACAACAGAGTGAAAAGATTGAATTACCCCCTTGGGGATGAATAAAATATATGAAATTAAAAATTAAATTTAAAAAAAACAAACAAAAACAAATGTACATACGAACACAGTAAACATCGGTTCATTTGAAATCACCATAATACACAACCGCCCTCTGTTTCCCATCTAGATTCATAGACTCAGTCTCATCCCTTTCACAATTTATCTTTCACAATATTTCTTATTGTCACTGAGGAAGAGCAGTGAAACACCCTATTGTGTAGCTTTATCCTGAAGGAGGACAAGTTTCCTTGCGTGAAACTTTTCAAAAAACAGTCACCACTACCAGCTTGAGTAGAACAGATCAGAACAAGTGCTCTGCTTCCAGCTCTTAAAATCTAAGGATCATTATCATTCTCCATTATTGATATTCTTTTGTGTTGAAATCATAGTTTCAGAATACAGAAGAGTCTATTCTGAAATAGCCCGCAATAGTTTGAGTGTGAAATCAGCTGTGGTATTGTCTAAACTTGACAAGTTCAGTCGTCCCACAGCATGAGGAGACGTAATGGAGCTGGCTGATTTCTATGGTAACTGTGTAATTATATGGATGGGGGATGTGGATACTGCATCATATGTACAGTACATTGGCTCTAAGGTTTCTTTTGTCAGGAAAAAGGGAAACTAGAATGGATAGATTGTTGTTATTATTAATCACTGCTCATTATACGCTTCAATCAGATGCTTTTTATAAGATGACAGCTGTAACTCACTCTCAAACTCACTCATTCACATTTAGCGGACTGGACGTAGGAGCTGTCAGACCAGTTTTACATTGCAAACATTGCAATATATAGAAAGGAATACAAACAACAGCAGGAGTTTAGACCTGCGCATGGTTGTATGATAATATGGCCACATGAAGGCAAAAAGATCTTCAATCAACGCCATAACTACAGCATAGGCTCTATGTTAATCTCAACGCCATAGCCTACACCTCCCCAGAAGCTGATCTAAGTGTTGGGGCAAAGGAGACATCTTGTTTACTCTTTGTATGCCTTTTTTTTTTTTTTTTTTTTTTTAACAGGAAAGAATAAATTGCAAAGACAATAAACCCCCCACAGAACAGCATTTGAAGTCTCTGTGATTTGTCATGACTTCATGTGAGAAAAGTCTGCTACCAACTAGGCTAATTTATGCAATGGTAAGTGTTAAAGGCTTATGCAAATAACTTAGCATGTTCCATAATGTGTCCAGTGTCATTTCTGTGCAAACCTTGTGAGTAATAAAGGAACTGAATTTGGCAATGTTACTTTTGTTAAGTGTTGCTGTTGTTCTCAGCTTCATACAGTATGAGTGCAGGAAAAGTCTGCTAGCTGCTAAGCTAATTCATGCAATTTAAAATGTCATAGGCTTATGCTAATAACATAGGCATGTTGGAATTGCAGGAAAAACATGTCTAAAAAATAAACAACTCTTTTGGCTATATAAATTCATAGGCACAGTACATGGGTAAAAATGAACTACACATGGGTAGGCAGCAGGTGATAATAAAAATAAAAATTTGGGGCAGTGGGACATAGGTGTCTTAGCGGATAGAGCAGGCACCCCATGCACAAGCCTGCTGCTGCAGCGGCCCGGGTTCAACTCCAGCCTGTGGCCCTTTGCTGCATGACATTACCCCTCTCTCTCTCTCCCCCTTTCCAGGCAGGTAATTATCTGGCTACTTATGCTCGAGGGTCATTCTGTGTCAACTCAACCAGAGTTTGGCAGTTAAAACTTTAGATTTTGATAGTATATAACTTTAAAGAACTAAAGTCGGTCCCCTGGTGCTGTACTGTGTTCTGTTTGTGGTTATGTGGTTCTTTAGCCGCTAAGGAGAGGTGCAATTGAATGCGAGAGGATGATAAATCACTCAATAGACCTCTGAACAATTTGTCCCCCTCACTTCTGAAATGATGGCTACACCCTTGCTGTAGCCTGTGTGTGTTTAATCACAGGTGCGGGTCAGGTAGCAGGTTGCGGCTTTGACTTAGACATAATAATGGGTAACCGGTTGAGTCTGTTACTGAGCTTTATGGATATGGGCAGGCACAGGTTTTTAAAAATGGACCTGTGCAGGATTCTGGTTGCTGCCATTAAGACATATATTGTTTGTGTTTAGGTGTGTTAGCTGAATCAGTCAAACTTCACAAAAACTCAACACAGTGGCACAAACACCCCACCAGCTACCGTTTTGGTGGTGTTATCGCAGAGCAATGCAGACACACCACTACACAAGTATAAATGCCTTCAATGATGTAGGCCAGTTGTGTAGGCTCTGTGTAGAGCCCTCATACAACTTGCCAGTAACAACTCTTTACTGTTAATATTGTTTATAGGTGGTATACAATTTGTGTGTCTGTGTTTGCGCATTGGCTCACAAACAAAGTGTGAGATGACGCTTGAAGAAAAATGATCCATTTCATTTAAGTCATAAAGGTCATGGAACATATTGCAAAGAGAGCTCTCATCCCACGTCAGAGCGATTGCACACAGAAAAGTAATCAAGCTCAGTGACAGAAGTAAGACACAGTTTGATGAGTGGTATGGCAACTGCAGCAGAGAGCAAATATCCAAAAGGCTTCAGGAGCATGTTGCTTTCCGTCATGGGTCATTTAATCAATAACAGTGGCTTAAGGGAACGATGTGAGAAGTATTTATCTGGAAAGACTGATACAAAAAAAAGAGCAATAAAAGAACGTTGGTGCAACATTGACCAAATTGGAGATGTGTACAAGTACTAAGTTTCATATCCTTTTAAGTTCAAGACATTATTGAACATGAGGATGTTTATGATCATGACAAACTAACATTAATATAGTTAAATAGAAATCGTATCCACCACTGCAAAAATCTTCATGTGAAGTCAGTTTTTTGGCGGTTTTGAGTAGAAATATAATTTCAACCAGTTTCCAGTGACTCAGACTTTTGCTCAAAATGCTCTGGAGTCAAGTGTCATTTATTTATTTTTATTCTAGTGTGCTTGTCTGACATTTTAAATATTTAACCAATCCTTAAAGCAAAAGTTTGGCCTTTTATGGAAATGCCCTTTTTAGTTTTCGGGCAGAGAGTTAGATACAAAGATTAATATCATCATCATGACTGTTTGTTAAATTTAAGGCTACAGCCAGCAGCCAGCTTTGCACACACATGCACACACACACGCACGCACACACACACGCACGCACACACACACACACACACACAAAAAAAAACAAAAAAAAAAACAGTTGGCCTAGTGTTGTCCAAAGGACAAGGCGGAGACATTTGGAGGCAGAGCGAGGGAAAGATGGATAATGAATCCTTACAGAGAAAAATATAAATAAAAAAAGGAAAATACACATATTTGGTCATTATGACTCCTTCATGGGCAGGTAATCATCATCTTTTTGTCTCTATTCTGTTTACCATGCCGCTAGTAAATCTGAATAAATTATACTTTGCTGCTCATGGTCTTTGTAAAATGAACTGAATGATTGACTTGTGGATAATCTGACTGATCTGAAAATGTGAAGCATTGCAACATTCATACATTTATATTTGTATGTGTGATGCTAAGATACTTTGACTACTGTAAACTGGTTGCTGGCAGGCAGGTGCCACTCACAGTAAAGACATCATTTTCTGTAGTAATTTTAATTACCAGGTTTGTCCGGTCTATAAAATAGACCAGAACCTTGTCTGTGTATTAGTGCCCAAGATACTACAGACCCAATTTGGGGAGCCTGATAGCTGAAGGCTCTGGCTCCTGATCTATATATATATATATATATATATATATATATATATATATTTAAATGATAGGGGTCCATTCCTATTTCAGAACAAATTCTGGTTCAGGTCCATCATTTTGGACCTTTAGAAACCTCCATCCAACTCCACCTCAATATGCTCAATTGTTGTTTCATGATAAAGATGCTCATTTATAGAAATGTCTTTAAACTGTTTCATGAACTGCAGAATTGTTGCATTTGTTTTTAGAGAACAAGACATTCAGGAGTCAATATATATATATATATATATATATATATGATATTTTTACTACAGCAGCTATTTACCAAATTTGACTTTTAAAGTAAAATCAACCAATCACCTGTCATGATTTATACAAAGATATCATGAGCTGAGAGTATTCAGGTTATTTCTGTCCAGACAGTCTATAAACTTATATTCATCCAAAGGGCTCCTAAAATGGACAAACATCCTTGTTTTTTTTAAAAGAAAAGTGTTTAGGAGTTTAGGAATAGGAGTGCCCTCTTATTATGTGACAAACAAAAAAAACACTAAAAAAGATAGAAAACTATGTCATTAGTGCTAGAATATTTCAAAATTAGAAAACGAAGATTCTCTGAATCAATCAAATCTCAAATGCTTTGATTTCCCTCACAAATCCGAGGAATGGGAGATGGTGTTAAAATGCCGACTTAGTGAAGAGAAAATATCAAGGCAGCAGGCAATAAAAAAAGTGAAAGAGACATTGGAGTTCATTCCCCTCTCATGAAACAGCATCCTGTTGCGAGAAGATGATTACATCTTAGCATTTCATGCCACAGTGGCCTCGTCTGGGAGCCATTCATCTCAAGAGCCACAAACAGAGGCACAAATGATCGTTTTTGTTTTTTTTCTCCCATTCCGTGTGTGTGTGTATGTGTGTGTGTGTGTGTGTGTGCGCAAGCTGCACTCGAATGAAACCAGATGTCATGTGACCTGATATCTTTCTTTCCTCTGTCCTACCACGGTGATGGAGCTTGCCCACATGAAAGATGAGGCAGGCTGAGGCTGGAGAGCGCAAGGAAGCAGCCAGAGCTTGTTTACTTTGTGTTGCTGGATGAATAATGTCTCAACAAATGCATTAACCTCAACAAGTTATCCACTACTGTATGGTCTGTTTGATCTGTATCTGGAGAGTGCGGGCCTAGTCTCCTCTATTACAGTTACCAAAACATAAAAGCATATAGGTAGATACAGTACATGGATAATACCATTGACGGTTAAGCATAAATTGTTACTTCAGATGAGACTGAGTGAATGTGAGATCTGTGAGAGATGAATGGATGCAGTGGTGATATACTTGGGAAGATCAACAGCCCATAATTGTATTAAGTGTTGTGGGATGCCATCGTGCGAGGACGAAGCAGCAGCTTAGATTACGAGGTAGTGTCTGGAGTAATGAATAGGAGAAGTGCTATACAAAAAGAGTACGTGCTGGAGCCAGAATCGAGTAGCCACTTGGTCGGGCTCAGTGACAAAGAGAGGATCTGATGATGTTATGCTCTGGGATGTCTGGAACTGCAAGCAGTTTGCGAGTCTTGAAAGGATCTAGCAGTGATTGGACTTTGAAGTAAAAGAAGGGTGTATGTTGGCCGGAGTGATTGGATTGAGTATGTTTTAAGTTGAATACCATGGTGTCCTCTGAGAAGTGAGACAAGTCTGAAATGCAGGCATGATGGTGTCGGACAAAGTGTTGAGTTGGTGAATTTGGAGGAACTGGAAAAAACAAGCAAGAACATGGTTTCTAATTTGGGGCTACATGAGGAATGCTATATCCAGTGCAAATAGTGTGGATTCAGACTAAGAGTAACTGTGCATTCCAATACCCATACTACCATACTATACAGAGTGCCAGAAAAGGATTTGGTATGTCCCATAACACAGTATGTCAAATGCAGTATGAAAAAAATACCAGATTGTTCTAGTACATTCATTCCAATTTTGCAGTATGCAAGCTAGCATGCTTTTCTGGCTATTCTGACGCACATTCCTGTGCAGCGGATGACACGTCACATCAACTGAGCCGCAAACAGATAACAGCTTGACAGCTCACCAACGGCTGTTAGAAGTAGCAGTGATAGATGACAGCACATTCAAGTAACTGATGACCATTTGAATAGAAATAATAGGAATATTGACTGTTTAAGTGAACAAAATAATCATCATATTACAAAAAACAATAGGACATAACTATAAAAATAATGACAGAGAAATGCAGATTATAATTTCACTGTCACAAATATAATATATTAGAATCTACTTTATATGCATTTCTAACTTTAAACACGACACATGGCAAAGTGACATCATCAGAGCTCTTGATCTCTGTCTCTCTTGATCTCTGTCTCCACTTGGTAAGTGGCGTTTTGTTTTTTTTTTTCCTTTTTTTTTATCCCTAAGGTATCAGATATAAAAGCAAGAGGGTCAAAGTTCAGGGCGTAATGTTATGAGAAAGTAGTATGTCCCGATTGTGTGCATACTGACTGCAACAATACGTACTTTTCAAGGGCAGCTGCTGTACCTACTGAAAGTAAAAATAAAAAGCATGCGATTCAGAACGCACTCTAAGTCTTTGGTAAGAGGATAGGGGCAAGGATTTGAGCTGCTCTTGAAAAGAAGTCCTCTGAAAAGGGAAGGTGTCTGTGGATGGCTGGAGGCCAGCCCTCGAGGGTTTCCAATATGGAGTTTACATAAGAAGTTAATGCTGTGAAGGTAAACTTACATGGTATGAGTGTTAATGCTCGACATGAAATTGGTATAGGTAATGAAACAGGTTGTGCCGAGAAAATCGATCGACGGGAGGGTCATACTGTACTCGTCATGAAAGTGGTAGAAACTCTTCCAAACTAACAAGTAAGACTAGAGACTCAAGGGTGGCAGGCTATTGGTGATGGAGTCCTGGGAGTCAACAACCAGGGGTATGAGGGCAGGATTTACAAGTTGAAAGTCAGTAACGTATAAAGAGGAAACAGTGTTGGGTGAATGTCTGCAAGAGGGGCCAACTTCTAGCATTTAATTGGAAGTTCCAAGGACAATTACGCTGCTAATCATCTTCCATTACAGTAACCTCTCCAAAAAACAGAGGAAGGAGCAGCACCTGTGTGCAGATGGATGTCATGCGAGTGGGGCAGCTGCTTGTCATAGAAGAAGGTGATCCCGTTCCAGTTGGCAAGAAGGTTGAGCCAAAAACAGAGTTCACATGGCTTGAACTGTCTTAAGTTTTGTTCTCTCTTGTAAACTTTCTTTTGTTACAGTCTCACTTACGTAGGTAAATTTAGATGTTGGGGGATAGAAAGTAGAGGGGTCACCCATGAACCAAAACATACATTATTAAGCGTGTGAGCCTGCAAAGACTGCATCTTGTGAACGGATACCCCAAATGGTGTACTAAAGAGATCAAATGGACTATGAAGGAATCTGGACTATAGTTACAGAAACATCTGGCTCTATTATGAATCTGCCTTTAGGGAGAAGGTCTGGGTAGGTGGTTGGATGCTCTTAACCTTAACCTTTTGTTTACTGAAGCTTAACCAAACAGAGGTGGCAGATCAGTGAAAGCTCATGAAATATTTTTGAAAGTGTCATATAAATCGTTGTGGAGGAAACTGACAAACACACTATTTTATTGTTTACGTAGGACATGCCCATCCAGCACTCTGAACTAAGAACTATCCAACATGAGGGTAATTCAAAAGACACTGGGCTGCAGGACCCCAGAAAAGATTTTGACGTCCCTGGCTGCAGCCCCAAACCCAATCAGGAAGTACACAATACACAAGCCTGGCATTCTATTCATCATCTCAGCCTAATAAACACAGTAACTTTTCACAAGGTGCCAACCCCTCACTCCTTTCATTGTATGCCAGTACACACAGCACCTTTCAATGTGTATCTACACACACACACACACACACACACACACACACAAACACACACCGCCTTTTTTCAGGGGATCCCAAATGGTCTGGGTCTTTAGCGTGCCAGGGGTGGTTGATTTTATCCCCACAACTATTGTGTGGGTGAGAGAGGGGAGAGCTTTCCATATGTCTCTGCCCGGGCCAATCTCATCTTCAGCTCTGAGCAGCCTCTCCCCTCTGTCTCCGGCCGGCTGCTCCAGTCGGGGGGTTTGAAGGATGAGATTGAAGAGCCCGAGCATTTCCATATAGTGAGAAAACCATCTGCTCATATCCCATTATTATCTGTCACAACAGTTATTTGACTGCTTTCGTCTGATTCACTCCCGGGGTCGTGGTGCATGTAATAAGAACAAGGCATCGCAGATTGGTTTTACATTGCAAATGCAATCATTTCTTTGAGGGAAAACATCTGTCCCTGGACCCCCCCCCCCCCCCCCCCCCACCCATACCCATACACCCCAACCCCATTCCCAATGCCACGCTGTCATTTCTACACTACTACAATGACTTTACTGCAGCCTGAATATCCCCTCTCAGCGACCTTCCTCCTCCTCACCATCCCATCTGTATCACACCAATTTCACACTACATACTAATTCTAATATAGTTTGATTCTGTGGGCTGTTCACACTGGAAAATAACCAAATGAAATAGACCTCATGATGGCCACAGGCAGGATAAAATTGCTCCAGGTGGGAGTGTGGTGTTGATGGACACTACTTCATCCCAGTGTTAATGGTGTAAAATGAGGGCGAACATGGGACGGGTTAGTTAACAAGTCTAGAAAAAGAAAAAGCTCAGTTTAATTGGATTATGTACATTGACTGTCTTATGTTATACTGTCAAACATACTGTTAAAATTCAGCTATGCATACATTGTTGGTTTATTTCTCCTAAAAACATTTACTGTTTTTTTTTTGTTTTTTTTTTTGTTTAAATTTATTTATTTTTGATGTGGTTGTTTTGTTCCTGAACACTTACTTTGTCCTCCTGACCCATTGTCAGCAGTGAGCTTTTTTTTTCTCCCATCATTGGCATTTATTAGACATATAATTTGGGGATTTAAAACATACTATGGATTTGGGTTAATGGAACAAACTGAAAACCAGACACTAACATTCCCTCAACAGTCATTGACATCTCCCCCTTTTTCATTATGTTTTGTGAAAACTGAGTAGCCAGGTTAGCATGGAGGCAGATGAATAAAAACTGTTTTTGTTACCCCTTTTTTCACGAGTGCTGGAGACGTTAAAATGGCAGCGAGTGTAATATCAGCTAATGTAACAATTACAGATTTAAATCAAAATACGACTCCACCAAATGGCAGGGGGACAAAGGTCACAGTGCTGGCCACGACTGTAAAGGAATTGGGTTATATCAATTGGCATTATTAAACATCAATGGCAGGCAGGGTAAGAGGGCACAGTGTTTCAGAAATCAGCCCTTTGCAATGAAATTATGAATAAAATGAATAATAAATCCGCACTGTAACTGTGAGCTGTAGCATGGCTAGGCATACTGTAAACAATGAGTATCAATTTGCCTCAGATTTTACTTTCATGGATTTTTTATTGCAACGGTAAGCTCAACATTATGCAAATAAAACAAAAGAGTAGACAGGTGTAGGCAGTGTTGGGCAAGCTACTTGGAAAGTGTAGTGAGTTAAGCTACTAGTTACTCTAATATTAAATGAAGCTTCACTACATCAAAGCAATCACCCTCAGAAATGTAGCAAGCTAAGCTACAGCAAAATGAAAGTAACTAGTGCAACTACATCCAAGCTTTTTACTAAATTGAACCAACTTTGTGCCAAGTCAGTGTTATCTTACTGATCAATACAACTGTAAGTCAAACAGATAGGCAGGTAAAATAGTTCAATTGTTTATTGAACAGTGAGCTGCACTAACTCCCAACACGACTCAAACCACAACAGCAAGAATGAAGACCTGCTTCCAACAGTCACAACATGGTCAAAAATGTACATGTGTGTATGTATGTGTATGTACACTGCAACAACTCATAAATCTTACCAAGAATATTTATTTCTAGTCAAAACAAATCTCATTACAATTGAAATAAGACTCATCACCTAAAAAGTAACTTGTTTTTAGACAATTTTCACTTGAAATAAGTAGAAAAAAAACAAAACTTGCTCTATGGGCAGATTTTCATACTTATTTCAAGTGAAAATTTGCTTGAAACAAGTATTTTTTAACTGTAAAGAGATTTGTTTTGACTAGAAATGAGGCTAGGAAACACATTTTAGTAAACACATTTTATAGTGAGCAGCATACACATGTCCCCTACAAATCCCAACACATTGACCCTTTTGCCTCTGTCTGTAGGAACGAATAAAAATCCCATTCATGATGGGGTCAGATGGATTATGCGCATAATTAACCACAAAACAAGCAAATACTTCATCTTAATGACATATAACACTCATTATGCTTAAGCTGAATCCTCTAAGCAAATGACCATGTTGAACTGAAATTAGTTTATCACGTTAAATGTCCAAAAGTGACTCTGTGTGGTAACGGTGACAGTTTTATTTCAGTCCATAACAGAAATCCCCGTGTTGTTTGAGCTTCAGAAATGATTTTGGAAATGTAGCTTGTGTGGACGCTACCGCGCTAAGTGATCAATAAAAGAGCTTAACTACTGAGAAGTTACTTGATTCAGAAAACAGTGACACTACCACCAAGCTACTGAGAAATGTAGTTAAACTACAAACGTCCGCTACTGTAGTGATGCTACTGTCTAACACTGGGTGTAGGTAGAGGTGTCAGAAAACCAGGTGAGCTGGCTGATTGCTCAGTGGCATGAGAATCAGCTTTATTGACCAAGGGCACACATACTCTCTGTGTACTCACACAGAAATAGTCATAACAGCCAAGAACACGAATCACAAAGCTGAACAAAGAAAGGTTAACAAAAAAAAAAAAAAAAGGAAAGGGCTACAGCATTAACACAAGGAAGGTTTATAAATATATATAGAAAATATGGAGGCCCAGGGAGGCAAGTGAGAAAAAAAGATATTGTGGCGAGGAAAAAAAAAATCTGATTTACTAAATTGTTTTCTCCCCTGTGTTTAGGGCTTAAGATCAGGCGATAAAGGTTTTGCAGGGTTAATCTTACTAGGTAGCCCCCAAAAAAGTTTTCATCCATAAAACAAGTGGGAAAAATCATTTGTATGTGGGGCCCATGTGGGTACTGAATGGACTGAGAAATGTACCCTATACGTGATTGTCCATGAGTTCTAGTGATGGGAAGTCCAGCTCTTTTCAAAGATTCGGCTCTTTTGGCTCGGCTCCCTTAGAAGAGCCGGCTCTTACAGCTCCCAAATGGCTCTTCATGTAGTATCACTCGGAGCCTTCTATTTTAGCCTAATTTAGCAATTATGGACGGTTTGTGTGTTGGTAAGCAATTTTTTATTCAGTGTTTTCATAAAAGCCTTGTTTTAATGCATTCTTTCATTACAAAAAAAAATAAAAATCCACAGTGCTCTCTCTCTCTCTCCTCCAGTTGCACAGACAGGTGGATGATTCTTAGATATCTGCGCAGGTTTGTTGTTGACCCTGTTCTGATGGATATTTTCATTTTACAAATTTTGCACTCAGCTTTGCAGTCTCCGGTATCACTGAGGCACTTGCATTTAAATCTCAATATCAGATTTTTTCTTAGTGTTTGTTATTGTTATTCTAATTCTGGATGAAGAGAATGAAGTACACCAACACCCTATGCTCTAAACAGGACAGAAAATATTCAAGTTTTCTTTCAGGTGTTTTCTTTACTAACTTTTTTTTAAACCTGTTTTCACTGATTATAAAAATAAACTTTTGCAACTAAAACTTTTTTCACCTCACAAAACTTTTTCTCCAGATGAAAAAAAAGTAATGAATTTTGGCAGAACTTGATTTTCACCTGTTCTTACGTCATAAACAAAGGAGAAAAAAAACATTTTAAAACCATCTTAGAAAATGGATAACCAGATTTTCTTTCTCTCACTTGCCTCTCAGGGCTTTGGAAATAAACATGGACACAAACAAACAACAGAAACAGAATAAAAAGTCTATAGAGATGAAATGTTTCTCCAAGTTGTAATAAGGCTGATCAGTTTTTAAGTAAAACTGAAAGCTTGAAACTGCAACAGTGCCAGATGATATTTACATGTCTGAGTGACATCTGGTGGTAAATGTTTTGTATCCTGGAGTGTCAGTGGGACAAAACTGAAGTAACTTTCTGAAGCCTTTCTTTGCTTTGAGAAGAGGCTCACTGCTACAACAAATAAGAGTGAAGAGAATGACAAAACCACAAACTCACACACACACATTCTCTCGCTCTGTCTCTCTCACACACACTCCCAGTATAACAGGCTGTGATGAAGGCAGCAGGCCCTCAAATAAATCAAAATGCCCTTTCCCTTGGCAGCTCCAAATCCTGGACGGCCAAAACAAAGAGATCCATCACTGCTGCTGCAACAATTGGCTCTTTCTGCCTGATTACAGCTGGCCTAAAATGGCCCCCATCACCCCATCATGCCCTGGAAAATGACACACAGCTACTGACATGGGCATTCATCTACACACAAATATCAAAGGGCTTCAGTAAAGTCCGGGCTATATTTCAGATCTGTGTGCATTATGTGCACAAAAGCAGAAAGATAATTGTACATTTTCTGCTTCAGTATCATAAAATTACAACTTTAAGTACACCTTTTCTGAAAATCATTTCATTTTTCTTTCTTTAACTCTCATGTATTAAATCACAGTATGTCACAGTAGTAGGTAATGCTAACTTTTTTTTTCCACTCAGAGTTTACGGCCTATTTTTTATCCTCACTTTTCAGAATATTTAAGCCTTTATTTTGAGACTTTAAGTCAAACTTAGACACTAAGACAGATTTATTTGTGCATAATGGACTAATACAGTAGGTAGCCAGTGCCACCACCGCTATTCTGCCTATACATCAATGTTAGAGGGGGAAAAAAGACATAGACACCAAAAACCATCTAATTAAGAGCTGTGGTGTGTGACATGGGAGAAGTTCTGTGCGTATTTTTGACTGTCTGTGTTGTTGGTTGGTGTTAAAGATGGAAAAACAAAGTAGTTTGAGTAAAACTTGGACTTGAAACTTGAATGAGATAAAGGAATGAGAATCTTCTAGATGATGGGTTTTGCATTTCTCTCTGTTTGCTCTCAGTATTCTTCCTCAGGGCTTAAGGTGGTTAAAGGAAGTTCATCAATGCACTGTGTAAAATCACTGCATTGTTTTCAGTGTTTGCAAAGCATATATTATATATCCTAAAGTATATGTTTTTATGAGAACTATGGATCATTATAGCATAATTAGTGTCTTCTTTTTCTCATATCGTTATCCTCCTAATTGCAGTTTCAGCTGTCATTTTTTTTCAATATGGCAACAGAAGTGTGGCAGAACACTGATCTTTTGAACTCTGTACAGCCTAAGCTAAAAGTATATGTAAGTCCCTTAATCATAATACTTAATAAAAGTATTGAAATTGTGACTTTAAAAAAAAAACAAAAAAAAACGAAAATGACATTTTCATTATTTTACTCCATAAGTTATTTGAACTATGTGCATTATTTAGTTTTGGAGATATGCTCATTTTTATGAGCAGGGTAAAAAGGTGTTGTGATGGATTTATCATGCATTCCTTAGAACTGCCATGTGTTTTTTTGCCACACATAATGTAGCACAATGACATCATTACGAGCATGCAAGGTGTTGACACGGAAGACAGAAGTCTAGCTTTCTGCTGCAAAAAGAATGAATGCTCTAGCTGTTATGGTTTTGAATTTAGGTTGACATATACAAGATTATGCAAACAGCGACCTAATACAGTCATTACGGTGAAATTCTGGTGTAATTATGGCAAAGAACTACGTTTGCACTGCATATAAGGTAACATAAGGTAATGACATGATGACAGGGAAGATGGAAGCCGTCGCTTTCTGCTACAAAAAGAATGAATGCTCTAGCTGTTATGGTTTTTATTTCGCATATACATACACAGGATTATTGAAACAGCAATCTCCCGCGGCTGCTACGGGGAAAATACTGTTGTAATAACAATAAAGTCACTTAAGATCATAACGTGATGATGGGCAAGACAGAAGCTGAAAGAATAAATGTTCTGTCTATCATGGTTCTTATGTAAGATAGATTTAAAAATAATTGTGCAAATTGTCGTCCGCAGGAGATCTGTTTTTTAAGGGTTAACCACCAAAGATCACAGATGTCACCTAAACAAACCGACTTTGACAAACAGTGACTGACTTCCAGATCTGTGCTATTAGTGAGTTTGTAGTGTTATCTGTAGTCATTTACAGAATGTCAAATATCATGACAAAGACTCAGAGTTTTGTTTCTTGAAATCATAAATCCTCCCTGCTCAAAGACAAGGTCGGGAGTCCACTATGAGGTCTGGGTTATAATTAACAAAGCAGAAAATTACGTCCTAACTCAGAATTGCAGTTCCTCTAATGGCCACTTGAGGCCGGCTCTAAGAGCAAGTCAATCCTCATTGACCCCCATGTTAAAATGCTCAAATTTACAGCAGGAATTAACTTGTTTACTGCCTCTACATAGTTAATTCCCTTGTTCATGACAACTGTACAGAGGGCTGAATTTTTATTTAACGTGTCCATTTCAATGCTCTTAAGGTTTAAAGTTATGCATACTTAATGGTGGAGCCTCTTTGAGTGACAGGTGGATGTTGTCCGCTGACAAGTTGGTACCACACTGACAATGTTAGTGCTATAGCCATGCCATAAGCATAGATTCACAGAGTAAAAAGTGTAGCTGTGGCTGTCGCTATTTCAGTTTTCAGTTCATGAAAATTAATTGTGACATTTTGGCTGCCTAAAAAAGACCGTCCAAGGAGTTGGATGTTCAGTTTTTCCAGTGAGTACATTTTGTTTTTAACAGATGCAAGCCTCTTTTTCCATTAATGAAAATTAGAAATAGCATCATCACAGTTAACCATAGCTAACCACGTTGGGGTTATCTCCACCCTCTTTTCCAAATATGGTCACATTTGGCTCCAAATTAGCAACGGCAAAATGCCAAAGTCGAAGCTCCAAAGCGGAGTTAACAAACCAGTGGCTGAAGTCACAGCGGCCATGTTCACAGTCTACAGTGCTAACAGAAGTGTTGCTGCATCATTGTTGTGTGTTGTTGGCTTGCTAGTTAGCAAAGTTCAGAGCTTGAAGATATAATTGCAAACATGAATTTTGCTTCTCTTTTGTTGTAACTAGAGATTTTTTCATCATGTCCTTTACCCAGTGATAGTCAACATGTCCGATAGCTTGCAGCCATAGATGCTGTCAGTGTTTTGGTTTAATGAGTGACTGTGTTAATTGATGATTTTCTACCAAATGCATCAGTGGTTGCTCGCATGAATTTCTGTACTGTAAATGGTTGGCATAGATAATTAATTTAAAGAACACTGAAGGCTTTTACGTGGATAGCTACATGTTCCGTTTGTGTTTTCAACAGCTGCCATCACTACACACAACCAACACATTTAGCTCACCAGTCACCAGTTAAAACGGTCACTCGTTAAATCAAAACACCTGTTGCTCAAAAACGGTTGTGAGCCTGCTGTAATTGTCTAGAGCTTCCAGCACTCGTTGTTGGACCAAAGGCACAATGACATTTTGATACTGGCAATAGTTGTGCGAACTTGTCCAAATGGCTGGGGCAAAACTCCACCTTAGTTGCCAACATCACACACATATATTTTATGACGTTTGCTGTAAAAGGATCTCTATATAAAACCTTGTTTGACAGGTGTTCGCTGAAAACTTTTTTCTTCTGCAGACCCTACAGAGTTACAGAAGAAATTGTTAAAGGCTAAATTGTGCTCCTCATCACGAGTAACTGTTCTTTTAAACCGGTGGAGTGATGCTTTCAAGTTAATCAGAAACACATCAAGTCTTCTCAGACAAAATGTTCCCTGTCTTCAGAGGAAAAAAACAAAGAAGAGAGAAAAATATATTTCACCTCTCCAGTGGTGAGGCTTCCTGCAGGCCATGGGCTCTTTAATGTCCCCTCTTCAGCTGGCTTTTGTTCCCAGGCTTGTTACTGCTGTGTCCTGTCCCTCCCTGCTACACTGGATCCCAACAGGTCCTCAGCCAACGCATCCTCTCTCTCACACACACACACACACTCAGACAGCTGCAGGAGTAAATGGGCTAGCATATTAACTTGCAGTGGGGGCTCGCAATGTGAAGTTTCTATATGTGGAGTGGTGGAGAGATGGAATAGCTTCATATATTAGTGACACCCTGAGGGTTTTTTTTTTCTCTTTTCTCTTCCAGTTGGCAGGATAAACATAGAAGCAGAGTAAAGATGTCTAGAGCTGTGGAACAGCAGATGAGTGACTTCTTCAGGATTTCTATTTCAATTCATCATCCCCTGAAATAATAGCGCTGTAATGCAAAATCCAAAATAAGAGCAAGTGAGAGGGACAATTTAGTTTATTATGCTTTTCAGTGAAAATCCAAATTTAGGCTTGTTGTCTTCTCTTTCTATTAGATTAAGTTTTTTTTTTACTCGAAGTGGAGACTGGAGGAGTCTTTTTCTTTCTTTTTTTTTTTGCTGCTATTATTTTCTTCTCTTTTTACATGCTGGGTTCCACCCACAATGTTACATTATATTTGATGTATTTTAAGTAAATTCAAATAACGGTAACCCAAACTTCAAGGCCTCTGAATTACTGCCCACGCCTCTGATTTGTTCAATCAATCATCCAATCACATCTTTGTGGGCGGGATAAAGAATGTGGATGCCATCTTCCTACATAGCCAGCGACATATGTCATTGTGACAGACAGTCCCCACAAAAGACAAACATTGATGAGACTGATGCTGCTGTACAAGTTGTTGTAAGTTGACTTACAGAAATAACAATTTGTTAATCAGCATATTTCTTTTTTGTGGTGAAAAATATTAACTGCTCCTAGTAACACTCCAGCTTCTGCACTGACTAAACATTACATAGCCATGAGAGATACATGAATTGCTTCTGATTTGCAATTAAAAAAGAAAAAAGTGAGTAGTAACACGAGTAGTTAAAGTGACACAAAATATCAATTCATTTGCTTTGACCAACAATATTTAAAAATGTAGATTGGCTGAAATAAATGTATTAAATGTATCAAGTTCTGGTTTCTGCAGGATGGGGGCCACATCCTCCCCAACATGAAAAATCTGGTCATGTTTTTGATAGTTGCAATAGAGCAGCTTGGTCAAAGTTGAAACATATGTTCCCCTCGATATACTAAATAGGTTGTTTGCAGTCACCTGACTATTATGACGTGCAAAATCCAGATAGAGGTCAAGAAGCGATAAATCCACACACTGAGGAAAATGAACCTGCAGGCAGCAAGTGTCGACAGATTCAATTTCAAACTCGTGTTGGATGTGTTCAAAACAAAATGAAGAAAAGAATGACTTACCCGTTGTGGACACTATTGTCATTAACTCGACTTCCAGACCTCCTCATGTTGCATACATTACATGGTGAGCCAATGAAAGCATACAGCTATTGGGGGTGCGGTTGGGTCAGTGACTAAAATGACTGCTGTTTTGTTTTTGGCTGGGTGAGTAAAAGTGGTTGAGCGTAACTGTCTTTTATATTGCAACTCTGAACATCAATGATCTGCTGTCAGGCTAACATTAATAGTTAACATTTGCTGGAAACACAGCAGTGTCTCAGTAAGAAAAAAAAAAATCCCGGCAGAAAACTCAGTGATATCTTGGTAAAGAAAAAAAACAACACTTTTGATGGCCCTATCCCGGCCAAAAATCCAACAATGTCTTGGTAAAACATTCCCTCTTTTGGTTGCTCTATTGTGGCTGAAACCACAGTGATGTCTTGGTAAAAAAAACAACCACTTTTGATAGCACTATCCCAGCACAACACAACTGAATACAATGTCTCAGTAAAAAACAACCAGTTTTGATGCCATTATCCTGGTAGGAGATGTAGCAGTGTCTTGGTAAAAAAAAAAAAAAAAAAAAAAAAAAATTGCCTTTTGTGGCACTATCCCTGCAGGAAACACAACAACAGGTCACTAAAAAACACCCATGTTTAGTTGCCAAAAAGATGCTAGAAAAAGAAAAAAAAAAAAAAAAAAGCAAGCAGCAATGAGTCATTAAAACACATGCTGTATGTTGTTTGTTTTTTTTTACAGTGGCCTGCAGCTTGGCAGATGTCTCGCCTGGGTGTCACGCAATTCCCTTCACCTCCCCATGACAAAGTCAGCAGTCAGTCACTGTAAAAACATCGATATGATACGTATGAAATTTAAATTGCCAACATTTTCTTCGGCTGCTGGGCTGCTTCTATGTATGTATAGACCCGTTGAAGCTGGTATACAGTACATACTGCTGTACAGGGTTACTGATTTCTTTGTTTGTTTACCCACCCAACAACCCACTTCGTCACTGTTGCTAAGATGCTGACCATATAATAGCAATGTCCCTGGCTCCAGTCCAGTGGGGGTCCTTTATTACATGCCAGTCTGTCTCTCTTTATATCCTGTCATATCTCTACTGCATGCACTCTACTGAAGACAAAAAATGGTCAACATATATATATTTGAAATGTATACATATTTTTCTTCTCCCTTATTCTATGAATCACAACACATGAAAATGGTCCTGATTGTATTGAGCTGCTGCATGTTAGATTTTATTCAAAATGTTGGGCAAAAGAAGACGATCCCCTGCAAAGCACGGACTGTTGTTCATGCGTTAAGCCAGCATGGGCTGCGTAGAGCAGAGGCAGTAAAGGCTCCAGTGAAGAGGAAGGTGTGATGCCTGCCAATGAGAAGAAGTTAGGCTCGGGCAAACTCAGCAGGCAGCCGGCAGTCAGCGCTGACAGGCAGCACTGAGAGAATAGGAGAAGAATAAGTGCTCCCCATCATGTTCCTTTCAGAAGAACAAAGCCTCGCACTCATCGGGAGTCTGCCTCAAACTCAAAAACGTCTACTCACTTGAACACTCAAAGCCTAAAACATACATCATTTCTGGCATCACAAAAACAACAGGGGTGGGAAAGGAGTGAGGAGGAAGAAAATAGAATCTGAATTTCATTTCAGTATGCTCTATTGAGATTTGACAGGCATTGTGCCCATGTGGAAGACTCTGTTTTCTAAATCACAGAGTCATTGTCTGAGAAGATACGATTTCTTTGCCTGCAGTTGAATAGTCTTCAGAGCTGATTGGCAGTGATTATCCAAAAACAGCCACTCTATGAGAATATGAGGGGCATGACGGCCGCGAGGACTTCTATCGACAAGACATGACACCTTTATATGGCGACGGTTCACTTCAGTTCAATTCAGGAAAGGACCTAACCACATCCAGAGCAGATAACAAACATCATGAGGAAAATAGCTGACCACCACCAGCAGCAATTGGTAGCTCATCCCAACTCAGGAGACAAAATGAATCTAAAATCAAATTGCATCTATACAATCATTCAGCCTTAACTGACACTTCCGCACCCGCAATATGGCCTGTGGGAGGAGGCAAAGCTGTTTAGCTCCCAAGTGCCTACAGCCATATATGTGATCTATGATATGAGGAGAACCTTTACCTGAACACAAGGGCAAGCAAGCGTGGTGTTATGCACTCCCATTATAAATACACAGCCCCTCTGTTGGAGGGTGTATTATTCAGGGGCTTGGGTGCGTTCATGATTTATAATTGAAATATCACCCGGCCTGAAATGCAGACAAAAGCGGAGGATAAATAATCATATTAGGAGGAGATGCAGTGCTTGAAATTATGCACACGCTACTCCGTATTCGCCCCATAAAACTGACATGAAGACCTGTAATTTTTGATGAATATACAGTGTGTGCAAAAGTAGAGTCGGCACAGAGCGCAGGTCTGGGAGCAGCGATGGCAGCTGGTTATGGAGTACAATGTGAGATTGTTATCTGCATTTAAATGGAATAAGTCATATTTAAAATATTCCATAGGAGATCTCATATTAATATTACATTGACAGGATGCAGTGCAGGGTCCTATCTGCCTTTCCTTTTGTCACAGTTTGCATCTGAGACATTAAATCATGCTTTTGCACTGCTGTGGTAGGACCTGCCACGGTGCAGTCAGGGTCTGAACCAAAACCTATGGCAAATGCACATTCAATAACCTTTTGAACTGTAATTTAATGATGCCTATACCGAAACAGCCCAGTCTACAGAGGAAAATCTTGCCATTGTAGGTTTCTGCAAACTCTGAAATGTTACATTTGTACATGTCATATGTATTTATTTTATTTATTTATATATTTATTTGTTTATTTAACAGGGACAGTGCACAGCTTTCAGCCGTACCAGAGTTAGCTACTTGCTAATTTTCATCTGTAGTCCCTGAGCAGGAACAGAAAACATATAGTGTTAAGACAGGAATCTCAGCGTTTTTTTAAGTAGTATATAAGCTGACATTGTAAAAAAAGAAAGAATTATATATCTTGATAATTAAAGCAGATCAGGCAACAAAACCCACATTAATAAGGTTAGTGACACCCATCCAGACACTGAGAATTTCAGACTGGGACTTGGTGTGTTAGTTCAGCCTGTTCTCATCCTGAACTTGTGAAATACCATCGCTTGGTAAGTGACTTTGTTGTCGGACATGGGATGAGAATGCGTTGGTTAATTGGTAATTGCCAAAAGAGAATCATTTATTGCTGAAGGGTAATGTGGTTAGCTGTTGGTTAGTTGTTAGCTATGTTTTGTTGCTACAGTAAGCTGAAGTTTAAGGGTCAGAATTTCCCACTTTCCTGTGATGGTAAACTGATATATCCATGTAATAATGTCTTCTTTTTTTTTTTGTATTTTTCCAGGTTTTAAAATATCTCTCTAAGATTTCTGTCAACACCCAAATCTAAAGGTTGGGAGAGGAATTTAATTTAAGGTGGTCAGAGCACTCACATTTTTGATGATCAACACATCTCACTGTCACAATCTTCATTGGAACTACACTCTGCTTAAACTATACCTATATATTTTCCAACGAAGATGTAGCAGGTGCATGCAGCAGAGCGTACCACTTTGTACATGACAGTACTTGATCCATAACAAATGGCCAAACTTTAAACTGGCCAAGGTGGGCTAAGCCTGAAGTGTCCAATTTCTCACGCTACCAAAGCAGTGTTGAAAAATAGAATTCCCCCGTTTTCTGTCAATAGCTACCACAGCCCTCATTCAATACCCAGTGTCTTGGGCAAAGCCTGCCTCCACAATAATTACTTAACTGTCAGCTAGGATTAGACGGTCTTAAGCCACCCTGAGCCAATCCACAACCCAGAGAAAAAAGCTGGGGAGATACACTGTGACATCTCAGCACTGGGCCTACATTGTCTAGATGGAGAGAGCAGAGAAAAGAAGACAAAACCCACAAGGAATCATCTGGGATAACAAATACAACTCTCTTCTCCAAATCCCCATCTCAACAAGATCACGTTAGGGCTTTGTGCAAACCAAAGATGGGTGTAAGGGCTTTAATAATGCACTTCTCTATAGGTTGAAGATTAACATAAAACCAGAGAAACTCTACTATAACTGAGTTTTTTTTCTTGGTCTGTCCAAACCATTGCAAGAAAAGAGCCTTGCATTCCTTCCTTTCCTATCCATAAATAAGAAGCTACAGTGCAGGTGTAGTTAAAAAAATGTACAAGAATTATCAACCTCATGCAACTTAAGGTGACTCATTATAGGCATTCAAATTCTGCCCTATTTAAATACATATTGGGTTGTATGCAACAAAAACTAATTTTGTAATTAGTGTCATTGTTACTCACGGCAATAACAATGTTGTGTTGCATATTTCCCATTATCATTATTTCTATTACTCACTTATAACTCAATAACCATTAATGCTATACAGTATATGGGTGTAACTGAAACTAGTTTCACATTTTCATAAAATCTTAATACATGATGAAATATTCCTCAAAAACAGACCAATTTGATACAACTCTTCTCTTACTGTTTTATTGCTACCTAGAGATCAAAATGATGGATATGTCCAGTTGTAGGTATTTCTTTGTATGTGGCTGCTATGACTGCTCATTTTGATATCTGTTATTCTTCTTCAGCTTTTGAAATTTCAAAACAACTGCAATGCATTTATATCTCTTTCATCAGATCAAAGGTCAAATCCCATTCATATTTCAAAGTGCTCAGTATGACACATTTATCAACTGCACTTGATAAAGTAAGTAAGCTAATCATGATGAGATGTGCAATTGGTTAAATTCAGGAGCTGAAAAATGAAGCCAACACAGAAATGCCAAAAACTGCAGTTCCTTAATGGCCACATGAGGTTGGCTCCAAAGAGAGTCAGTTCCAATAGACACGTATGTTAAAATGCCCAACTGGTACATAGAGTGGTTTTGGTCTCGGGGGGTGAATTTGTATATAGCTCACCCATTTAAATGTTATTAAGGGCTTGGATGCTTTGAGTGACAGGTGGGTGCTGTCTTTTGACAAGTCACTACCACAGCGACAATGTCGGTTAGGTAACGTAACCATGGTGTAGCCTCACTTTCACAAAGTATAGGTGTAGCCACAGCCAATGTTATGTCTGTGTGCTTTCAGTTCATGAAAGCTAATTGTAGTCTTTTGGTTACCAGGTCAGGTAATCGTTTTTTTGTCGTTAAGTACATTTTGTTGTCATGGTTTAAGACCCCCTTTTTTTTTTCCCCTTGCTAGCAAAAATTAGCATCAGCATTATCACAGCTAACCAAAGCTGTAAATGTGGCTATGTCCGTTATTTTTCACAATCTATGAGTATTATGTGATACATAATGTATTAAAGTCTATAAAAGCCCAGTTTGTTCCATTGTATTCATAACTTGGCATCCATAATAAAATTGGTATTCACATTTTAAAATATCTACTACTTCGCACTGAGAAACTGCTGGTACACTTGTGATGACATGTAGGCTATAGTTTAGGAGTTAGGCCTACTATGAGTTTTAGTGCAATAAAGTCTATAGAGGACCATACATTCCTAATGTGCTTATGATTCAGGCTTTCTTCTGCTGATGTCCCGTTAATGTCTAACCTTGACAATACTCACTTATACCTCTGCAAAGTTTGTCACTTGAGAGGTGCTTTCACATGCCTTTACTAAGGGGGCGATGTCTCAATACTTCCCTAAAATCTGACAATGAAATGTACACCGGGTAAGCTAGATAAGGTACATCATTACTAACAAATAAACAATCTCTGTCCAATAAAGGAAGCACACTTTTGACGAGGAAACCGACTTCAACACAACACAATACGTCTAGCACAGAGCAAACTTGAAGTGAAAAATTTGACAGCAAACATGGCAGAGTGTGCAGGTTTTGGATGTAAACTGGACCCCGGAGCTTCCTTCCACTATCTAACAAAAACCCTATCATAGCAGAATGTTACTGTATGTTTCACAACCATTAACGCTGTGTCAGCCACTGGCAGTTACAAGCTAACAAGCAACACATAAAAGATGCTAACCACATTTACCATTCTGATACGTCTGCTAATTGGCAATTTTAGTGATCAACAAAATTATCATCCGAGTCTGGGTCTGACTGATGCTCAGCATGAATGGCTGAATCTTTCCAATGTTTCCTCCAACGCTAACGCTAGTGCTCTTTAATTGATCAAGCCAGACCTATGTCCACATTTTGTTTAAACACTGCGCAAGCACTGGAGAAAGTGAAACCTACTGCCAGCAGCTGTGGGGGGCAGGTCAGGGGCCAGATCCAGAATCTCCAAAAGAGGGCAAAAGAGTAGATGACTTCCAACCCTTTTTTAGAGGGTTTTTTTTTCTTTTCTTTTTTTTTTATGTAGGAAACCATGTTAAACAAAAGGTTAAAAAAAAACACGCGTCTAGAGGGTTACTTTAAAATACCCACCACTGCACTCTGCTGTGCTCTGGGTAAGCTTATTATAGTGACATGTACAGTTTCTAAGTTATTCCTTTTACACATGAGGTGCAAGCTTGAAATTATCTAGACATTACATGGTGGAGCTGCCTGTAAGAATGCAAATGTCTGGAAGCAGTTGAATCAGACAGTAAATGGACTTTATTCTAACAGCTCCTAGCTCCCAGCTCCCAGCCCGTGTGTGAATAGAGCGGGTCATTGTCCGAAGAATTCACAAAGAGTGAGTGGGTGTGTGGATGATATTTGTATCACGGCACTTGTGCAAAACTGGAAGAAAACAAACATCTGCGGGTGAAAAAGAAGGGTCATTTACACAGAGACAGCAATGAAAACGTCCAACTGGAGAGACCACGACAATTGGGAACTTCTGTCAGTAAAGGCCTTCCCTGAAATTGTCAATGTCACGGAACAGCAAGAGCCTCTATTGTTTATGCACGAATTAAGACTAGCTATGTGACTGTCGTGTAGTCATCGTAGTGACTACACTGCATACCGTGCCTCATTTGAGGTGTCATCTCAAACCAAATTAGGTATTTTCAGTAGGTGAGAATGGTGCTGACACAGCTAGCCTCCTGCTGGGTGCTACATGTGTGAAAATCTGAAGAATGTCCACACCTGAGTTAATATGAGAAAACAGCTACAGACTGTGGGGTGTTACAGCCTAATGCAGAAAATTTTGACCTTGAGGTACTACATCTTCTGCCAAGATCCCCATGTAGATTCAACTCTTTGTGAGAAAACATGAATTGGCCATTTCTATCACTTGCTAGAAAATCAAGGCAACTGCAGCGAGTACAGTTCATACATTGCTTTTACTGTGAAAACAATTAAATAAATAAACTGAGTACACGTGGTTATATTAAAGTCATCAGTCACTGTAAACCTACTACAATCTCATGTCAGAGCTAAAATACTTCTCCATTTTCCTTTCAGATTTTTCTTTAGCGGTATATTGATGCTGTCAGATCAATTTAATCTCAAGGGCTCTAACATACCAACATTGGATCTAAAAGAGAAAATGCCTTAGATAGAAATTGGCAGCTTTGTCTCAGGCAATCAATTCTATCAATGTTGAACAGGCCCCTGAATCTGATATGATTAAACAAAAGAGTCAAGGATGAGGATGGGGAGAAGGAAAGGGGCAGAAATCAATATTTGTGGTAAATGCTTCCAAGAAGGGCGCTGAGCTGTTAGATAAGGACATCACACCACTCGACTCCTGCCTCTTTGTCTGTCTTTTGCTCCTCTGTCTGTGCAGCCTTTATGTGGGACTGTCAGCTAGAAGAACAGCTGCTTTTCCGGATCACAGGGTTAAAGCAGTCAGAGAGCCTGGGACCTCAGAGACAGAGACTTGTCAAAGCAATAAGCCTTGTCAAAGAACAGCAAAACCCCACAGTGCTCCTCACGCAGACGTATCTACGCTACAAGCTCCAGCCCCGGTGTCCATCAAAGACCGAGAAACATTCTCCCCAGCTGGGAGGAGACACTAGGTAACAGGTCTGTGAGAGGACAAGCAGGTAGGCGCAAGAGACACAAAGTACAGGATTAAAGGTTTCATTCATCCAAAACTCCAACCTGCAAAATACTGACAGGAAAGAATGGCTAGGTGAAACTGAGGTCAGAAGCAGAACTTGAACTAAAAACCGAGCGCACTGACAAAAAAAAAACAGTTAGACGTGTCTAGCCAGAGTACAAAGATTAAAAAGGAAATAAATAAATAAACACATTTTCAACCATTTTTCTTGTGCTGCTTCCAGATGCCTTTCACAAGTATTTAAACCTTTGAAACTTGAGCAAATCGGTGCGATTTATTTCCAAAAGATAGGGAAAAAGGCAGTGAGTAACTTCGGAAGAAATGTCCCCCAGAGTGCCGAAAAAAACAAAAAAAACAGATTTGGAAAATTAGTTAAAAATTGTTATTATTATTACATTTTAAAATTATGTTGCAGAATTATCATAATTCTTAAGCACTCTTTCCAGGTTATGTCCTTTCTTTCTTTCTTTCTTTCTTTCTTTCTTTCTTTCTTTCTTTCTTTTCTTTCTTTTTCAAAACTCTTGCTATGAATGTTCTCTTTTTACTAACTTCTAGCAATTTTTTGGGTCATTTCTTCTTTCATTGCTCACTACCTTCTTCCCATGTTTTTATAAGAAATCAAGACAATTTGCTCAGGTTTCAAAGGGTTAATGTCTGTATTAGAGGTATGTATTTAATGAATAAACTGGATTCGATATAGTCCTCTGATCGATCAGTAAGTGACTCTTTAGTATTAACATGCTATTGCATAAGTCCAAGGGCATACTGTAGGTTTTGTTTCTACACTGAGGGGGGCACATAGTAAGTGGGGGGTGTGGAGGTCCTGTCTCATAAATTATGAGCATCAAACACTTCATTTCCTGCATTGTGGTGATTATCAATTCATCAGTTTATGGTGGAAATGTCTTTATGTATGTAAAGGAAAAGGCCCTAATACTCCATTGTAGATGACTGACTGGAATCCTGTCTTTTATTCTATCTTATTCCCTCTCTTATTCGTGTCCCCCCGTAAAATTTAAGTCCAGGTCCACACGACTTGTACAGTATGGACTTTCTGGGAGTGAACCTTATTTTTCTTGTATCAAAGTTGCATTAATTTCCTTCTGCACTATGGCAGGACAGGCTATTCTCATGCACTGTTTGTAAGTTTTCCCTTCAAAAAATAACACACCAAGATTTGTACATATTGCATGTAATCATGAACCAGTCATTCATGTACATTCCACATATTCTGGACGGTTGCAATTACATGACCAACGCACTGAAGGAAACGATCCCGAGTGGTTTCATTAGGCAGGTTGGAGTGGGTCACAAAACACAGGACTTTCCTCCGGGACTCTCCCTAGGAGACCAGTGGATTTTCAATGAACTTTAAGTTATTTTAAGGTACATCCTCGTCATGTTTCTTTTCCTATACCTAACCTCAGTAACTCTACTTGCCTAAACCTAACCTTAACTTTACGTTATACAAAACTTTATGTTAAGGACTAAACTTCATCCATGGGCCACTTAGTCGTAGGATATCATATGTACTGTTGTGTGTGCATTTTTGTAAGATGGCATATGAACCGTTGTATGAGGACACGTTAGGAAGGAATATATTTCTGGTGGGGTGATGGCCTTAAAGGCCTATTTACATGGGACTAGTATTACATGGGGACCTTTTGTGAATGCTAATAATTGCTGAGGTCATTTGTGATCTTAATCCTGTGTTAATCTGCCATGTTCGTAATCTGTCAAGTGAAAATTCCACCACCAACTACCTACCATATTTCACCAAATATGCAGGTTGTGTGGTGACATTAGGCCCATGCGAATAAGGGTCTCGGGACATATTTAGTTGTGTTGTTTTCCTGAGCCTCTTTTCTGCCTTGTTAGCAGTCAAAAAATTATGGAGGCTGTGTTAGTAATTAAAAATAAAAGTTTTAACAGCATTTTGGGTGCAGGGGGCTCATCCTGCTGCACAGCATGAAGACCCATTCACAGAAAGAGCAAACATAAATCAACTAGAACAGTGAAATCGCAGAAGAAAAAGAGAGGGATGACATGTGACAGTGTGTTGTTGACAGAAAAAGTCGGTTAACATTGTACATTGTTCAAAACTAGTGGTGCTGCGTAGTGCTTCTGTATTGCGTAGCATGGAGTTATCATATCAGGGTGATAATGTAAGTAAATTTGAGTGTGAATGTGTCACACAAAATACAGATGTGAGGGAGTAATTTCTAAGAGGTCCCCTGATATTACCAGTCCTGTTTTGTTTTTTTTGTTTTTTTCAAGGCGATATGCCATTCTCTTCATTCATTCATTCCTTATCCATAATTGCTTATCCTTTTAGGGGTCGTGGGTGGGCTGGGTCCTACCCCAGTTGACAATGCGCGAGATGCAAGGTACACCCTGGACAGGTCGCCAGACTATCACAGGGCTGACACATAGAGACAACCATTCACACTCTCATTCACACCTATGGACAATCTAGAGTCACCACAGCCTAACCTGCATGTCTTTGGAGTGAGGGAGGAAGATGCAGTACCCGAAAACAAACAAACAAACACGCTGACAAGGGGATAGCATGCACACTCCAATGCCAAGAAGGACTCCTCCAGCCCCAGGTTCAAACCAGGAACCCTCACTCTGTGCTAACCATTGCATCACCATGACCACTGTCTTCATGTTATGATCTATTAGCCCAATAAGCACCATTTGTTTGGGAATGTGGACAATACTGTACAAATTTTTTGAGCAAAAACAAACAAACAAAAAAAAAAACATGTTCTGTCATCATTAGTGACATTGCCGTTTTGTCAGTGGCTGTTTATGCCTACGTATTACGCACTAGGTATCCTGCTGCGTCTGCTGTTGATATACAAGGAAGCCAGGATATCATCAAGATCACGTAGTTAGGTTTAGAAAACAAACAATATAGTTTGGCTCTACATACATCAGGAAGCAAACACTGGCCTCATGGGTGAAAGTCCGTGCATTTGTTCATTAGACCCGTCTACCAACCTCTCCCACCCACGCTGTCCAGTGGCATATCAGACAGCTGCGACTGGTACCGTCCAGTTTATCGGCAGCGTATCATACAACTGCGAAAAGTGGCTTTAGGTGTTGGTGTCTCACACCAAAGTCACTGACAAAGCAGTGGTATGTGATG
The DNA here is from genome assembly GCF_011397635.1 of Epinephelus fuscoguttatus. Taxonomy (NCBI): domain Eukaryota; kingdom Metazoa; phylum Chordata; class Actinopteri; order Perciformes; family Serranidae; genus Epinephelus; species Epinephelus fuscoguttatus. Next base: position 44,292,200 of record NC_064752.1, read on the forward strand.
ACTTTGAAATGAGAACAGGCTGAAATAACCATTTTAATTCAGCAGGTTCAGCAGTCTCTCACATTAAAATATTTACTATTGCCTGAATTTTGTCCAACATTATTAATAAAATAAAAGGGGAATATCAGTTTCAATCATTAATGAGCTTTTGCCAAAAAAAAAAAAGAAAAAAAAAAATCACAAATCTACTGCGACTCTACAGGTTTGTGACAGCAGAAGAAGAGGAATGAAAATTGTGATTTCAGCTGTAATAAAAACATTGTATAGGTGAAGATGGAGAGCAGGTGGCAGACAGAAACCAGATTTATCCAGCTGAAGCTCAGCAGAGTAACCAGACATGATCATGTGCACTGTGGTGCACAGCTTTGATTTTTCCCAACTGAAAGAAGATATTTGTTTGGTTAGTTCCGCATGGATGGATTTCTTTCCAAAAATTACCTAAAAACATTTGTGTAGATGCATGTTTTCAGGCGACATTGTGTTTACATAGTCCAACTCATTTTTGGCAGGTCTTTGTGCTTCTCTCAGTGTTCTGCAGTGGACACACAAATGATTGATATTTCTTTTGTGGCAGGTGGCAAACAAGTGTATTTACCTTTCAATGCCAAACATCCTTTAACAAAGCCATTTGGTAATGGATGTGAGTGACAGCAGAGCAGTGTTGGTGAGATCAGGCTCTATGATGTGATTCCAGAGGCCCTGTTTGACATGCCCCCCTAGGGCAGCCTGAAGGCATTTCAGCAACCGTTTGTTCCTGAGAAACAACACCAGCTTTGAGGCTTTATTACTGTCCTCCCCTCTGATCTGTAGCATTACTAAAAAATAGTCACCTTGGCTTGTGTGTTTCCTTTTTGATAACACACCTGAAGCCATCATTTGTTCTGGGGATGGCAGTTGTGAAGGATGACAAAATGGCTCCTGGTGTTTTGTTTTTGCCCCCATCTGGTGTCTGGTCCACAATGAGCGATTGAAGAGAGCGGGAACGTGGAGGAAAAGTGCTGAGGTGACAATCTATAAATTTCCTTCAGTATGAAATATGAGTCACTTTGGTCAGCTCTCAAAAGCTGCCAAGGAGATCCATTCACATTACTGTTTGAGACATTTACCGTAGCTGTGAGGTGATCCACTCTTGGCAACAATGTGTCACAGGGCGAGGGAAGATGGACAGCGTGGAATTAGCTGAAAAATGGCTTTATTTTTCAAAAGTAATTTAAAAGTAATTCCATTTTGCCACTAAAGCAATAAATAATCTTTTTATTTGTCTTGTGGAGTCTATCTCATTTTAAGCAGGTTTGGGATTTGTTTAGTTTAACATAAAGGCTGAGACTGGGGAAAATGCTGCTGCAGCTTAATTGAAACAAATAATGAGTGTGGTTTAAAAGTTCTTATTTATGAAAAATACATATTTGCTGAAACTGTCACTATATCCTGACAGCAGCAGATGAGAACAATAAGTGAAAAAATCAGGTTCCTCTGGCTCCTCATCAGCGGAGCCTGAACAAAAACAACCACTCAGAGTCAGGAGGAGTCTCTAACACAGTGTCAGTCAATGCTTGTGCACACGCTGTGTAGCCAACAATAGCGTACATGGCAAGGACAAGTGAACAAAAGAAGACGGAAGAGCTTAAAAGAAAGCTTTATATCAGGTTCAAGACAAACAAGAGCAAACATCAGTGAGGTTTTGCGAGGTGGAGAGAGCTATAGGAGCTGAAAGGTCTTTTTCTGTTTACTTGTCTTTGCCATATACTCTGCTGTTGAAGAAGGAGGACTGGGCATTTTTTTCTTTGCAAGTAATTGTTTCTCTGCCATTGTGTTTGCAAAGGTCCTCCTGGTGTTGCTTGCTGAAGATACTGAGCTTGACTGAGACAGAGCGTGCAAGGGGGGAGGGGGTATGTGCAGCATGTGCACGAGCAGTGATTGAAACTGTGTTTAAGACTCTTACCATCTCTGATTGGTTGTTTTTGTTCAGGCGTGGTGGATTCTTCAAAGGCCATTATGAGAACTAGGAGGAGCCAGAGGAGCCAGATTTTTTTTTCACAGTTTTTCTGTCTCACGCCCCTTTCCCACTGCACAAAAAAAACAAAAAAAAAAAACAGCTAACGCCTGCTAACATCTGGCTTTTCAGTGCAATGATAAGGTTTTAATTGGCATTCACCCTTAGGTCAAATGACCCTGCAGTAGTCGTGGGTTTTATTTCCTCTAGCTCCGATCCGCATTGATGGAAACACAACACCCAGGTGAATACGCTAATTTGAGCACGCCATAACTGTGAGATGCAATGACGTGCTGTCCCATAAACCAAAATGCTTTGAGCTCTGTCCAAACTCTGTGGTCAATAAGACTGACCCTTGGATTGAATACCTTTGTCAACACGTTAGACCATTAACCTTTCACCTAATACTGTACAGCGCATACATACAAATACTGTAATAGCATGAGCCATTTATATGAATTAATCCATGGTTTGTTTGGTAACTTTTTAATATTTACTGCAGACTATGTGGCATCTTCTAATTTACGGACAGTTGTGTGAAATCTAATAAAATAAGACGTAATGATTGCTGTGTATAATAGTGTTGAATAGTAAATACTGGCTTCATAACAAACCATTTAATGTACTGTGTACAGTATGTAGGGCACTTCTTATCAGTCCTAGTGGATTTAATGTGGGTTTAATAATTTGTGTGAACAGATATCTATGGATCTGTAGTGTTGGCTGTAGAGTACCCTGTACATAGAAGTCAAATGTTAGAATGTTTTGCTTGTATTTATGCTGGGATTATTAATGGAGTTTGTAGGTCTTTGTTTTTGTGTGTTCTGTTACCAGCTGGTGCCTGAGCAGATGTGTTTTCCTTCATCAGTGTCATTATTATGTCTTTTTGGGTGAGTGAATATTCAGTGTAATAAGTGTTCACTACCAAAATGGCCTTTTTTTTTTTAACTATATTGACATGAACACATCTTTATGTTTTCTAGTTAAGAACTAATCCTGATTTCCTAGAAATTATTTTGACTTATTTTCTTGCATCTTTTATAAGCAGTGATTGGTCTGATATCACAAACTACAGTTTTGATACCTGTTTGCAACATATGTTGTGTTGCAAACCCTGTACAGAGTGGTGTACGATTTAGAATTAATACCAAAATGATCTGATATTATCCTGTCATCTTGTGGATATCATTTTTTAATTTGGACACAACACATGAAAGAAATACAAACCCAAATGGAGACCTGGCGTGGCCTGTACTGTAAGTACTGTGGCTTTCACTGTTGATGATTCATGACGAAGCATGTGACAAGCATCAACCATTGTGGGAGAGCTGAGTGTTAATTAACCGTGATTACTGTTTTCATTACAAGATGCCCAAAGCTCTGTGTGCCTGGCCATTTGCCAACAAGCCAACTCCTTTGTTGGGTTGTCTTGTAAAGACTGGAAAATTGGATTGCTAATGGCTTCGCTAAGTACTGTACTCCCACCTCCACAAAACCCCAGTGAATATACTGTTTGTAGATGTGAGATTCCAAATGCTGATACAGCTGTAATCTACATCACCATCAGTACACACAGCAAAGTTGATTGCTACTGTACCTAAACGTTAGCTCGCTGACCTTTCTGACAAGTAGTACTTAAAGGTGCACTCCACTTATTTTACAAATAAATACCAGTTACTGGACATGATTAGTACTCAGACTGTGAAAACAACTGAGAGAGCAGCCTGAGAAAATTTGCCTTGGTGCTATCATCAGGGAAAACTATGTTTCACAAGTAAAATGACTTGTTTCATTTACAGCTGACCTGTGGCGCAATACAGTGCACAGCACATTAGGATTTTGCGTAAGAATAAGGAAGTTCTATTGTTGAGATGAGAAAATATAGCGCTTTTGGAGAGGGCTATCTGATGGCAAGGTAAAGCGGTGAAAATATTGTAAAGATAGTGTCCACATATAATGATGTTCTTTTTTAGGTAGGCTAAAGGTTAATCACCATAGCCTGCCTACTTCTTTATAACCTCGGCTGCCACAGCAGAGAGGTAGGGGGCCCCAGCCAACCCAGCTGGTGAGTAACCAAACTGGGCTGAGCTTTGGCCTAACCTTGCAGGGGTTTAAAGACAAGCAATAGACACCCTGCACATGACATGTCTTGGGTCATCAAAGAACACAGAAACAAGTTGGCGTATCAAGCCCAAAGGGGAGTCAGGTGCAACACAGCTGAAATACACCCAGCTCTTTTCACTAGTCCTGTGCAGTTCCATTGGGCTTAGACCTTGAAAAGGAGCCTGGCATGTCCAAAAGATAGAACAATATGAAAGGGCAGGGTGTAGACCATGAGGCTGAAGAGAAAAAGGGTGTCTAACGGTGGGAATCCGCTTCCTTACGGTGGGGTCATTATGTATTCGGGTAGACACATCCTCATTGGCCGGCTACGTTTATGCTTTTCTCAATGTGTGAATGCGTGCTCATGATTAGCGGAGTATTACCCAAAGAGTCGAGTCGAGGGTGGACCCTGTGTGAGATAGAGCTTGCAGGATATGTCCATATAAGTAGCTGAAACATACCCTGAAAGTTTCACTCATATCCACCACTAGGGGGCACTATAAATTCAAAAAAACAAGTCAGGCATAAAACAAATCAAACCCATGTCCAATCATTACCAAACTCACAGAATGTATTTCATCATAAAGTTGAACCACATGTAAAAAATGTTTTGAAATCACTCAATAGGGGGCACCATCAGTTTCAAACACATGCATGGGCCTGGTAAATATTTGGCCTTAAATCAACAACAGTTTGTCCAAACATCACCAAACTTGGTGGATATTTTTAATCAATCTGTTGAAACATGTCACCAAAATGTTTTTATGCTTGACCTACAGGGGGTGATAGCCTTGCCAAAGAAGCTCTTTACCCAGCACAGATTTGGTAACAAAGGAATGAGTGTCCAATCATCATAAATTTTCTAAAATTTGTATTTTTAATTCAGGTGTTGAAAAGGTCAAAATTAAATGGTCCAAGCTGATGTGAACCCCTGAATTGCTACTTGAGGCTATATTTCAAATGAAAGATATACTGGTAGGTACACAAAGAAGTAACACATTTGCCAGAAACAAAGAACAGTATAATAAATGTAAGGCTTCTCCAGAGTTTCCCCATTAACTGAAGCACTTTTCTTCAATGGGTGGGGAAGTTTTTGTTTCACCATACGGTTATCCTTATCAGCAAGGGAATGCAACACTGATCAAAACATTCAGCAAACCTGAGTAGGGTTCTTGGTAGTGGCTCCTCGTGTAATAGAGCTTGTTGTATCCCCTTACTGATAAACAATAAGAGTAGAAAAGGACCAGGAATTGCAATGGCCCCTGGATCCTTGTCAAGCATCACATGAGAGGTGGGACACCAATCCCCAGGAGCCCAGGGCCTCCAAGAAAAACAGACTGAATTTCAGCCAGATAATGATTTCACAAGAGCAAGACTGTATCTGCTTCAAAGACTCTCCCAGCAGCTAAATTCTACCAGATTTGTGGCAAACAAAAACAGCTCACACACAGCTGAGCATTGTTGTAAAAGAGAGTATAAACTTGGCTGCAGTTGAAGAAGATTTTAAACATGCTGGGAATTGATACTTGAAGTTCTTAAATAGTGGATGAAGCCTGTAATTACCTCGATTGAAGCCTTAATTTGAGACAGGGTATTATTGGAGTCTTTATGTAGAATCTTATCTTCCAATTTTATGTCTGTATTTGATTGCATTTCCGTAAAAGCCCCCCTGATTTCTTCTCTGATCCCTTTGCCATTTTAACTTGCTGTTACTGTTGTTTAATGTTAATGCAAAGTCAACACTTCACGCAGCTGCTCCACATTAAAGTGGTTCCAGCAGTGTAAGGGGCATAGTCCCTTCTCTTTCTTAAGGAGCCTTTATTATGAAGCATCGGCAGGACATCTCAAGTTTACCATGTAGAAAACAGGAGCTGCACCTCATTTCCATACTACACCCATGCTATATACAATGTATTAGCAGGTAGAGGTGCATCTTCAAGCTGCAAAATGTGAAAACAGTAGTGGATAGTTCTGGCACCCCATGTACAGAGGCGATGCCTCGCTGCAGCGGTCGCAGGTAGTGTTGCTTTCGTCAGTGAAAAGTATGACTAAATATCGTCGTCAACAAACCTTTATCACGTGACGAAAATGAGATGAGACGCAACGTAAATGGTAGTCATGTTACGATAACTATAATTAAATATATAATGCAATATTGTTGACGAATAATAACGAGACTAAATGTGGTTTACAAAATAAAACCTCTGCTAAAATGTCTCTTCATTTTCATTGACCAAAACGAGACGAGACGAAATAACGTTATAATGTTTAGATGCGTTATCATTATTATTATTTTGCAGTATTTCTGTTTCCTAGGCTGTGCGTCGCACTGCGCAGATGGATTACAGCTGTGACGATATACAGTACAACATCACTCGCTCTGTGATATTGCTTTTATACAACAGTTCAACAACAGCTTATACAGCAATGCTGAGTAAGGAAATGTTAACAAAATTATTTAAGTATGTTATGTAGCTCCGCAAAAAAAAGAACAGGTCCCCCAGTCTGTTGCCAGGCAACGTGGCACACACACCAGGAACTCACAAGCTACTTTGTATTTACATTGATCTGCAACTGTGTAACTTCGTCCAGTTCGGCTGATGAAACGTTGGCAAACCTGGATGTTGGCACAGCCAGATTCAGCTTCCACTCTCCCTCATCCTCATCAGTACCTCACCAGATGATCATTGATAATTCCTGACCGTTATCGCTTAATTTTTGCGAGGTCCGCTGATGTTACCCAAACACACCTGGAGGTCTGCACAGAAGAGTCCTGGCTTTCCTTTTCCTCGTCCTCTCCTGACGACCACTCACAATTTAATTCAAATGTAATTTTGGGGAAAATATCCATCTTCTTGGTGTAACGCTATAGTGTCAGTTTGCGTCAATGTAGCAAGTGTGACAGTTGGTTAATTAACGGCTGTATTTATATTTATTACACGGCTCTATTAAATGCTGTATTCTGATTGGTTAGTTGCAGCATTCAGAGGTCTGATATTACTGTGTAATAACCGTTGCTAGGGACGCTGCCCTGACAAGGAGATTTGGCCGTTGCCGGCAGGGCAGGGTGCGTGTCGGGGTTCTATTCCCCTGTCGGGAGTTATTTTCCCAGTATTCACCAGCTTATTATACATTATCCCTTACTTATAACACCTGTGAGCGGGGTGATTTTACTGTTACATGTCCCAGTGATGTTATACTCTAACTGCTGTATAAATAAATATATAGCTAATTTAGAAAAGAAAATTTTGGTTTGGTTATACTATACTCGGTACTTATACTATATTGACTGGGTATAATAGAATTGCATTACTAAAAAGAGACTAAAATACAATTTTCATTGACTAAAACTAGACTAAAATGTCATCAGTTTTCGTCGACTAAAACGAGATGAAAATAGTCATGGATTATTCTGACTAAAATAAGACTAAAATGCTTAGACTTTTAGTTGACTGAAACTTGACTAGACAAAAAAGAGTATGAACGTGACTAAAACTAATAAAAACTAAAATGACAGTTTGACACAAAGACTAGACTAAAACTAAAATTAAAACAGGCCGCCAAAAACAACACTAGTCGCAGGTTCGACTCCGGCTTGCAACCCTTTGCTGCATGTCAACCCCCACTCTTTTTGAGTTATATTAAAATTCAACCTTGTACAGTTGTCATGATGAGAAACAGCTGAACAGATCAAAGTTGCTTGTTGTACCAGACTGTAAACATTTTTATTTCTGCTGTTAAGTTGGTAATTTGAGCAAGAGGTCTATGGGGATTGACTCACTTCTGGTGCCAGCCTCAAGTGGTCTTTCAAAGAACTGCAATTTTTGCGTTGGCTTCATTTTTCAGCCCCAGAGAGAGGATAACTGGTAGCAGTGACTGTGGACTGTGATATGGAGTCATGGTATTGAACTTCACTACCATCTACAAGATTTTTCAATGCATGGTATTTATTTCGCCAAAGCCAAATGCCCCATCACACAATGTTAACTTAAGTGAACACCTGAATCACAGGGAATCTGAAATTAAAGGGAACTTCCTCCATCTAACCAGTGCCTTCCCTCCCTCCTCCCCCCGGCAAAACTCAGATGACACAAAAGATGCAAAATGCATCACCCGGTGAATTTTTGCTGGCTCTCCTGGGCTGTTGCTTGAACCACGGCGTGTACTGCCATGTCTTATATTGTCTGCCACCCATACCACCAGTATAGAAGCAGAGCAAGAGACAGACCAGTCCCCTTCCAGGACTGATGATCGAATATGAATTATCTTACTGCAGTGCTTATTTCTCACCTAAAATGTTTCCAGAAGTCTATTTTTGTGCCCTGATTGGCCGTAATGGCGAGAGTTTGTGAAAAGGAAGTGGGCGCCATGCTGTTTCCTGCACAGCGAAAACAGAAACTGAAAAACTGAGATCAATTGGTAAAACGAAGCAGCCCTGATCAAATATAAACCAAAATTCTGTTACTGAGTTGCCAATTTCTTGCTTCAGATGTTCAGATGGTTTAGTTCCCATTACATCGCCCAACCCCAGGACATTTATTGGTCTAGTATGGCACAGTGCATTCTTGTTGTTGTAGGTTTTCTACCTCTGGAGCAAAAGTAAATGTTGCAGTCCTTTTTTTTCTGTTTTCTCTTGTAATGTAGCACCAATTTCAAAAGTTTTTGTGTTTCTCTACTGCAAAGGCAGGCTAGTTTTATGAAAACAACATTTTCCCAGCAGTGAAATACTTCTTTAAGATCAGCTCCAAAATTTAATGGGTTCCTCTTTGGGCAATGCTACACCCTTTAACTTAGTTTCATGAACAAGGAGACTGTATTTTTACATAATCCGGCTGACAAACGAAAACGTAACCTCCCTGGCAGAGGTACGTACAAGCACCATCGATTCACCTGACTTTTACTCTCACAAGCCGAAGCACACAATGCTTCCTCATTTTATGGCAGCGTGGGGTGACAGTTTACAATTTGGAGGGTTTGAATCTTTACAGATGTGACCTAAAAATAGTTTGCCATGCCAGGTACAGTTTTCAAGACAGAAACAGTGGAACCCCACAAAGACACTGCTACAGCAACCAAGTCTTTAAAGGGTTTAATGTGTACTGTAAGCTTCCACACACACATTTATGGGGAAGTCCACACTCACAAACAGACCTCACATCACATCACAGTGGGCTGTAACATAGCCGCCTCAGGCTGGATGTGTCTCAAGTGTTTGGCCTTCCCACTCAGCAGGCCTACAAGATGGGTTTTCGGGCCGTGCCACTTCCCGGAGAGAGTCACCAGGCTCAGCTGCTCCCTCCTTAGTGACATACATGCACCCCCTCCCTGCCAGCAATCACTTCGCCTTCCACTCCTCAGCACCAGACCCACACATGGCAACAAGTCTAGGACAGCCGTGTCTGCTGTCCATGCCATGTGATCATGGGCACCAATAGCCACCACAACCATTGTCAGCACAGTGCTCATTCAGCAGCGCCTGCTGTTCACCCCTCTTTCGTGGCATTCATTAGATGGCTTCATGCTGGGTTAGGGGAGACTGAAACCCAGCTGTGTTGTGTACATTAAGGTTAGCACAGGCTTTTCCTCATAGGAATAATGAATGTCACACATTTGGAAATTATACATTAAAGCATTTCAGCCCATTTCTATAACATTTTGGTAGTGTGCCAATATGTGTAAGGTTAATCTGAGCTATAATTTTTAATGCCAACAAGGTAACTGACATTTTGCTTCGCCCATCCATATACTTCATTCCCTATCCCTAAGTATTTTCTTTAAATTACATCATACACCATATTTACTCACTACTGACAGCCTTCTTCCAAAATTTTCATTGATCATGATTGATCTGGAGCAGTGACTCTCAATATTATGTCAAGAACCTCTAAAAAAATACACACTAGATAACAGACCTCAATCTGACCATTAAATTTAGCTTCAGAGACTTCCATTTGAAAAGATTTTGAGCAGTTGAGGAGATAACAGTTGAAGAAGTGAAACCTATAATCACAATAGTCACTCTTATGACTCTTAGTCACACTGGGCTCACTTCTATGTGTATTAATTAGTGAAAATAAACTATTAATAATTTTTCTGGGGACCCCATAGAACTCCCTCAAGGATCCCTTGGAGTCTCCTGACCACTGGTTGAGAACCACTGATCTAGAGTTATCAGAATAAACAAAAAAGATTTCTCTGGCATTAGCAAGTCAGTTACTAAAATTTAAAAAACAGTGAGTGGATGCAAACAGGTTTCAAGAAAAAATGCAGATGCATACATCATGAAAGTCAAATACAACAACAGTGAGAGAACTCCAGACATGCAAGCTACCTTCAACATTTGTACGTTCCAACCCAACAGCAATCTGCTGCTGGCCTCCATTCTTGACAAGGAGCTGTGTCAGGATTAAGTTTTATTTAAACAGCAAAGTCATGCAATCCACATGTATTTACAGACCACAGATGTGAGTGCCAACTGTGCCTCAATTTCCCACCTCTTCCAGGTCACAGCAGAATGATTAAAACCCCGCCTGCTACCCCGCCCACCTCTCACTCACTCATTGCTTGTCATAGAAAATGAATTGACGGTGGCTGTCTCTGCTGATTCAGTCTCATTGTAACCTAACAGCACGGGACTCGTGCTGTAGTGTGTAAAGGTAGCTGCCTACTTTTGCTTTTTATTAATACCTGAAGGGGCACAGAGCACCACCTAGAGAAACTCAAACTCCAGTGTAGTGTATTTTAAAACCACTTGTTGCAATGGCTGCTTAGCAAAACAGACGGAGACATAAAAAAGGGACTTGTGGATTCCATTTCAGATTCATGTTCTGAGAAGGCGCAGGGAGCCTAAAACCACAGAAGCACTATGTATGCCTGAGCAGCAGCCCACTTCACTCTATATCCTGCTGATGCTTCTAATGATTTTTTGTGAAGGCTCTTCTGTCGATGCCCTGAGGCTGGCAGCAATATTAATTCTTCATCAGAATACTTGTTATGCTGCAAGTTTTCCTGGCTTTGAGTTTCAAAAGCTTAAATATACATTTCCAGGTCTTCGGTTCAGAGGGAAGTGACAAGGAAAGGAGGATGAAAGGAGGTAGGAAAAGAGAAGGGAAGAGAAGCAGGTGAAAAATAAAGAAAAGTAGGGGATAAAGGGGGGAAATGAGCAGTGATGAGAAGAGGGAATCGCATATAGCAGAAAAACAAAATATTTAAATTCTCTTGTGTGTTTGTATGCGGCAACATATGCCAACATCTGTTTGCTTCTGGATAAATTATGTCATTCACAAGAATAACTGACAAAATTAAGTCTACAGAAGCAGAGCAGACAGAAGAGACTGCTGTGAAGGGGCCTTTGACAAGCCTATGAACCAAACAAACTCCAATTTCCATGTTTGCTGATGAACTTGGTAATTACATCAAATTACTTCTGCGGGAGTTTTCAATCTGATAATTGGTATCCTTTCACCAGCCTTTGTTCTGCTTTGTAATAAGCTTCCTCTAGGACGAAATTAGTGCAATTATTTGTGCTCTGTAATCCTGAAGCACACAAAGAGAAAAGCGTCAGAGCTGTGGTGGTTTAATGGCAGAACTGGGGAGGTCCCCTTGATTGTGGATACAGTATATTTACACTATAAAACACAGTGGATAGAGAAGATGAAGAGGTATAACAGACACATATCAGAATTTGAATATGATTGCATTACAATTAGAGATGTCCAAATCTGATCTCAAAGATCGGGATTGGGACCGATCAAAGCATTTTTTAACTGATCAAGAACAACTATATTGAGCTATATAGAAGATCCGATCCTTTATTTTATGTCAGCTGGCATATTATTTTCTCATGAAGCTTTCATACACAGCAACACAATTAGTGCATCTGTCATCAAATCCCCAACTCTCTGCTGCTCCTCTCCATTCTGCTGAGCTCTTGCTTGCAAGCAGGGGCTGCGCCCCACCCGCAGCGAAACACTACACGCCATAAACAAGCACAAAGCAAAATGAAACTGTTAATTTCTGTTATTTACCACAATTATGAGTACTCATTCATTTCAGCTCAGTGTGATAAACTGCTTGTGCGCCATCTACATAGCGCATGGTGTTTCACCCCCATGCTCAGTGGAGAGTCGGGAGAGGCAGATAGTGTAGGGCAAATGACAACCACACTTACTGTACACACCCAACAAAAGCAACAAGTCCAGATGATAAAAATCAAGAGTCAGCAAAACACAGCTGATTCCATGGGGTGACTTTGTCATCTATTACTCCTTTACAACAGTCATGGGCTGGCTTGGCTTGGTTTGGTCTGGGCTGTCAGCATTTCCATTACAACAGGGTTACCCACTTGAAGTTGTGTATTTAACTGATGACAGCTTGTCTTACGTGATGACTTTAAAAAGCAGTGGGCTTTTACCGCCACCTGCTTGATGGTGGGTGGCCCAGCTTGTAGACCTACACCAGAGAAGGTCAATCTCCAGGGCAGCTTGGCGTGGCATACACATCTAAACTGATAATGGAAATGTGAATTGGCGCAGCATGGCTTGACTTGGCGGGACCAAAAGTGACAGTGGAAAAGACCCATATACAGTATCACACACTGAGGATTGTGGCAAAGCATCAGCATTTGAAGACCCACAGATGAGAAAGAGCTGGTGCTTCCTTTTTGCACCATGTGTTACAAATCAGTAGTGAGGTCCCCCTCGTTGAGGCCAGGATCCAACCTGAGAGTGTGTTTGCCACAGCAGACTGGTGTAGCGCAATGTGCCAGGTTGCACTGTGACAGTGTAAAGGCAATGGATCACAGATGTATCAGATGTTATCTTTACTTCCAATTCAGCCTGAAATTGGACTAAAATATATTTTGCAAGGGGAGCACATTATCTGGAAGACAAAAAAAAACTGTGAGGCTGTTGATATCTAAAAATATTTAGCAGCAAAAAGCTCCTACAGAAGACAATATGCAGCAGGTATTAACAATGTACATTATCATCTAGACGGTATTGAGAAACATCACTATTAATTAAGAAAAAAAGCAAATAACAACAACAACAACAACAACAACAACAAGACTGGAAACACATTGCTGATATTGTGAAGTTGCATTTGTAGGTAAGTTTGTTCTTTGACTTACTGGTAACTGAAAGTGTGAGAGAATAAGACCACTGATAGTGGAATAGGATCAGGGTGAGGGGCAAGATGGGGGTAATTTTTTAGAAGTTGAATCAAGTATGACAAAATAGAAAAAGAAGATCAGTCTCAGAGAAAGTGATGGGAGAAAGCAGAGAGCTTTTGAACTCTCCTATGCACCATCATTTTCTACTTTTATCTCTGCACAACCCTTGTAACATAGTTTCACCTCATACTGTTATCTGAACCTGCAGTCTCTCTGGCCTTTGCCACTTCCAGCGTAGTCTCCTCACTATCTCCACTTCACTCCTTCCTCTCTATTTTCTCCCTGTTCACTTTCAAGTTCCAACCGGCCTTCTCACCTTCTCCCCCTGTCCCATTTCATCTCAACCTGCCAGCAGACACCTCTGCCTGCCCCCTTGGCTTTCTGAAAACCTTGTGAATCGTGTAAACACGCCTTTGAGCAGTGAGAGTGCCACACATCTGGCTTCATGGGCAATTTCTCACTTCCAATCCCTACTCTCCTTTTCTCCATGTCCACAGTGCCAAAAGAGGAACTTAAGAGAGCTGTAATATGTTAGTGTTAGTGTAGAATAACTTCATTTTAGTTCTTAATAACAAAACATAATCTTCAGTCATTTAGCATCTAGAGCAGATTGTTAAACTAATTTCAATTGATTTTGATTAGTCTTAATTAGATAGTGACAAGAAACAAGTCTGAAAAGTAGAATGTGCAAGTCTCAAGTAAGTCTCAAGTCTTAACCTTCAAGTCTCAAGTAAGTCCCAAGTCATTTTTTCTTGGGCAAGTCAAGTCAAGTCAAGTCACAGGTTATGTCAAGTCAAGTCCTGTTTACTTTGCAGGGACGACCCCCATGCGTGTGCGCGCACACACACACACAGACACACACACACACACACACACACACACACAAACACTAACCAAGGCAGCGGCCAAAATCACCCATTTAGCTCATTTAACCCTGTGTTGCTCGTTCATAAAACATACAGCCGGTCTTGTGATGAACCAGTTGGAATGTTCACTCATGTTTTCTGGGGTTAATGTTAGCAAATAAATTAAAAAACAAGTTCCACCAAACTCGTATCATGTAAGCTAATGTTAGCTGACTACCGACTAACCAGATAATATTAGCTAATTGACAAGCACTTACTGGGCAGAATGGCTCTTCAAATGACGAACAAAGTTTGAAGTTGTCACCTGGCTGTCCGAGATGTTTATGCCGCATGTCTTGCACTGTGCTGTTCGTCTTTTGCCGTAATAATGGTAATTCCGAAAGCTGAAGATGATGACTCTGGGTACCCCTCCCGCTGACATGGTGATGCCTATCTGATATAAGAGGGCCTGTTTCTCCAATAAACATGTAAGGTACGTAGAGAGGGCATGACTGATTGACAGGGTAGTGATCCGCCATTCTCAGCCTGCGCTTCTACAGGGTAATCGACATTATTTTGTAAATTAATTTATTAATTTTATATTCTAACCGAAAACATGATGTGAATAACACTCAAGTCATTCAAGTCATCGTGTCTCAACTCAAGTCAAGTCCCGAGTCTTTAATTCCAAGTCCGAGTCAAGTCTCAAGTCTTTTACTTTTTGTCAAGCCAAGTCACAAGTCATCAAAACAGTGACTCGAGTCGACTCGAATCCAAGTCACAATGACTCGAGTCCCCATCTCTGCAGAATATATTATGGAGATGGTGAAAAGTAAGACCAGATATTTCTTTGCTTGGACAGACTAACAGGTGGAATGTTACTGAATGTTATAATGAGTCAGTCAATGCTGACACAGCAAGTAATTACAAAGCAGATACAGTAACATATCAGAGAGGTAACCTCACTGGGGGCATTTTCCTTTGCTAGAGGAAGTAATAGCAATAGGAAAGGTGTAACATTATCCGCAAAAGAAGGATGAAATCACAAAAGGTATGTAGCCAGAATGTTTTGCATTGATACATTGTGACTGTTAAGACCCAATAGGGAAGCGAAGATAGGTGTCTACATTATCATCTGCATTATCGACTGCTTCGAGACCACTGTGTGGGAGGTACTAAGTGATTCCCATGGGGAGGACATTGACAGTATGACATCATGCATTACAGATTATATTAACTTCTGTGTGAAAAGCACCGTACCCACTAGGACTGTACGCTGCTTCTCCAACACCAAATCCTGGATTACTCCAGATATAAAAGCTCTCCTGAAGAAGCTCTCTGGAAATAAGGAGGAGCTGAAGGCTGTGCAGAAGGAGCTACGGAGAAACATCAGGCGGGGAAAGGAAGGATATAAAAAGAAGATGGAGGAACAGCTGCAGCAGAGTGACGTCAGCAGAGTCTGGAGAGGTCTGAAAACCATCTCAGGACAAAAAACAACCAGACTCCCAGGCCAGAGGCAACCAGCAGTGGGTGAATGATTTGAATCTGTTCTTCAATAGATTTGATCAGTCTGCTGGGGACAGTACCACAGCTGTTGAAGACATCCTACGTGGTACCTGTGCCCAAGACTCTGCACCCCAAGGCCTTCAGCAGCTTCAGAGTGGTGGCATTAACATCACACCTCATGAAGACTCTGGAGCGCCTGGTCCTGTCTCGTCTCCGCCCAGCAGTAGGCCCTTCAATGGACCTGCTGCAGTTTGCCTACCAGCCTGGCATTGGGGTGGACGATGCCGTCATCTTCCTCCTGCATAGAGCTCTTTCCCACCTGGAGAAGCCCGGAAGCCCTGTGAGAATCATGTTCTTTGATTTCTCCAGTGCTTTCAACACCATACAGCCTGCGCTTCTGAGCGACAAACTGGAGCACATAGCGGTGGCTAATCACCTCACATCCTGGATCCTGGACTACCTCACGGACCAGCCGCAGTATGTCAGGACCCAGAATTGTGTATCGGACTTGGTTGTCTGCAGTACAGGGGCCCCGCAGGGGACGGTGCTGGCACCGTTCCTCTTCACCCTCTACACTGCAGACTTTTCACACGACACCCCCACCTGTCATCTGCAGAAGTTCTCTGATGACTCTCTGACAAGCGTCGGCCTCATCACAGATGGGGACAGCAGGGAGTACAGAGAACTGAACCAGGACTTTGTGGACTGGTGCCTGAGGAACCATCTTCAGATCAATGCGGGTAAAACCAAAGAGCTGGTGGAGGATTTCCGTAGGCACAGACTCCTCCCCCCAACACCGGTGAACATCCAGGGAAAGGACATTGAGATGGTGACATCTTACAAGTACCTGGGTGTTCCTCTTAACAATAAACTGGACTGGACTAACAGCATAACAGCACTGTACAGGAAAGGCCAAAGCAGACTCTACCTGCTGAGGCGGCTCAGCAGGGGGCTGAGCCGCCTCAGTGCAGGGGGCGCTCCTGAAGACCTTCTTTGACACTGTGGTGGCATCAGCCATCTTTTACGGAGTGGTCTGCTGGGGCAGCAGCGTCTCGGCTGCAGATAGGAAGAGAGTGGACAAGCTGATCAAGATGGCCAGCTCTGTCCTGGGATGCTTTCTGGACTCTGTGCAGGTGGTGGGAGAAAGGAGGATGACAGCCAAGCTGTCATCTCTGAGGACTAACGACTCCCATCCTCTGCAGGAGGAGATAAAAGCTCTGGAGAGCTCCTTCAGCGATCAGTCTATCGCAGGTCCTTCCTGCCTGTTGCTGTTAGGCTACATAACCAGCACTGCTCACAGTAAACTGCACCATGGACACTTCAGGGACACTATGGACACTTTACTTTATGGACACCACTATAAGCATTGCTGCCCCCCATGTTGTTATTTGCACATTTGATATTCACTTTGCACTAAATATGTTCACTTTAATCCATTGCTCACTTTTTTTATCCACTGCTCATAATTATTATTATTATTATTATTATTATTATTATTATTATTATTATTATTTATTGCTGTTTCTTGTATCTTTTGTACTTTTTTCTGCATGCCTAGTTTTTTAAGTTTTTAAATACTGAAATCTTTAATTTGACTTTTTACCCTTGACTGCTGTGACACTGGAATTTCTCAATTGTGGGATCAATAAAGGTGTATCTTATCTTATCTTATCTTATCATAACTTATCTTAAAACGTCTCTGTGTCTGCCAGTCCAGACTGAAACACAACCCCTAAGTTTTCAAATTAAAATGGGGTCAACAGCATTTTCTAGGGTTTTTGTTTTTGGGATTCCAAAACACCATAGCTCTGTAATGTGGGCGGTAGCACTCCAGCACCTTACTAAACAACTTCAATATAACTACCCTTTTGTGAACAATGTCAAGTGACGAGGTAGGCACATGAGGTAAGCAAAAGAATGTACATCTTGGCTATCATTTTATTGGTTGGAATATTGAGTTCTGCAGTGTAGAGTTATTTCAGCAAAATGTGTAACATATTAAGCTAAAGCAATATTTCTTTGATCTGCTGAGTGACCTAAATCCATGTAACATAATTATTATCTTGCTGTCTATCTGGCTAATGCTAGCTATCTAAAACATTAAGTAAAATATGATTTGCTTGCTAAAGTGTCATGGTTTCATTCTGTCAGCTAAAGGCATAAAAATACACAACGACATCTTGCTTTTTGTGTAGGAGGTCACTCTCTTAGCGTCTTTATGAATGTGGAGAGGAGCAAATAGTATCAAAGGGAGGGATTCACATGCTCAGCTCACATCGCAGCTACGTCAGCTGATCTCAAGCAGCCCGATCAACTGAAGGATCAGCCGATTGATGGAAGGGAGTCAGCTAATGCTATGCAACTAATCTGCTTTGGCCTGCCTACTGTTGCTGCTTCCTCTAAAAGCCACTTTGCAACCCGCCTCCACACCAGCTCCTCCTTTATCATGTTGTATCTGACTTATCAGTGTCATTTCTGTTTGTCATTGATGCTGCTCTGTTCTGTTCCTGGGTGGGTCTTTGCTGCTGCTCTCCAGGCAGGGAGGTTTGCTCTACGTGTCTCACGCCGGATTTCCACTGGATGCGTTTCCATTGCCGTGAACACTATGTATTTTATTTTGAAAATTAACCGGATGTTTTATTGTGTTTCTGTGCACGACTTCCTGCCCCGCATGATCTGCTCTGTGCTGAATTGCTGCGTTGTGCTCCGGCGTCCGGCAAAAATAGAAGTCCTGCGTATCTGTTGCGAAGGGCTCCGGAGCGCGGGAGCTGAGACGGAGCTGGTGGAAACACACACATTGACTAGAATGGAATCCTATCGGCTCCGCTGCTGTGCCGGAGCGCAGACGCAACCAATACGCATCTGGTGGAAATTGGCCTTCAGGCTTTCCACGTATGCGTGTGGAAGAGCAGAAAGGTGTACTCTCTCTGCCTTAAGACTTTCCATGTAGGCGTGCATGGAAGGGCAGAGAGGTGTGCTCTCTCCACTTTAGGCTTTCTACATTGACCCGAAGAAAGGCAGAGGGGCCCCACAACAGAGCCATACTGCCAAATATAATACTGTAAATGGAATTTAAGATTTCTTCCTGACTGAAGTGCTTTCCTTCAATTAAAGGAGAGACCAGTGTGGCAATATACCTCCCTCTGTTTTTACAGTGGTTCACCTAATTTACTACTCTCAGCCTGTCACTACTTAAACCCTATTTTTATATTAATATGTTTTTTATTATTATTGCTATTGTTATTATCAATGGTAGTAGCAGCAGAACAGTAGAATAGTAAAAAAAAGCAAAACCTTGAAAATCAAGTTAAAAATGCATAAAGTTAATTAAGGTTTTATAGGTAGAGGGTTTTATGGCAGCCAACATTGGATCTGAAATTTTAAAGCTCCGATTCTAACTGATTAGAGATGGTTTTTCAAAAAATTTAATTTTAATATCATAAGTGAAGCCATGTCTGTCCAAGTGCTGGAAAGTTTTGCCTACTGATCATGCAAAATAAAGAACAGGCAAAATCTGTCAATGGAGTGATTATTTTTCCTTTATTCCTCCCAGTATTGTGTTCCGTCAATTGCTCTTTTTTATGATACATTTCCATTAAATCCAAAGTCAGTTGGTACAGACTGAAATAATCTCAGTATGTTGTGTTAAGAAAACATTTTTTCAGCAGTTAGTAACAGACCATAGGACTTGTTAAATATATATATATATATATATATATATATATATATATATTTTTTTTTTTTTTTTAATGAAGTGTGTGTGATCTGATGTGTACATCTCCTCCCTCACAGGCCGCTGTGTACAGCTCCGAGGCCTGCAGTAAAGGGGTGGTGGTGTAATCATCATTAAGCATGGAAGCTGCAGATGCGACTAAACGAGCTTGCCTTCCAAGCCATTAACTGCAGTTCAGCTCAAGCATCTTCACCACAGAGCTTTCTCTACGTGGCAGCCGCCTCTCTACGCTTTAGGCTACACTCACCACAAACTCCATCCACATAAGCTCTTTAGAGACTCCATTAGAGCAAAGAAAGACACCATTTGTGAAGACACGATGTATATTGGAGAGTTAATCAAGCTGCTTAATTTGCCCGGGGCCCATTACTCACTGTGGCTTATTGTGTGGTCAAGAAGACAAACAGAGCGCGTCGCAAATAGACACAATGCACCTTTAATCTTCCCAGGGCAGGCAAAAACCAACAAACTACCTGCCAATCACATAAATTGCAACATGGTTTTTCATTAAAAGTTCAAGAAGTCTTCAGTGTTGGCAAACAGCCTCAGAGCCTCTGTCTGCTAAACTGTAAACACAGAACTTCGCCTACGTTGCGCTAAAACCATTTGACTTTTAAATTTAATCTAGCAGGCAACCAGTTTAAAACCGCAAACACAATTATGGTTTTAAATGTATCCACCGGTGGGTTGTCCCTCATAAATAATCACGTCCATGAGTTAAAGTGATTAGCGGTGTGGAGGAGACATGTGACGGCACCACGCAGAGCTCGTCCCCCGGGTGGGAGATAAAGGGGGGGAAAGATGGTTGTCATGATCTCATTTGCTGTTTTCCAGCAGGAGTTTGGATGGAGAAGTAGAAGAACCAAACATCCCAAGTGTCCTCCCATTTTCTCCCAAATTCTGCGGCTGTCACAAAGCCTTAAATGCAAACCTCCCTGGACTGTCACTGCTCGCTATTATTCATCTACCTCTCCCTCAGGTAATGCTGGGTAGTGGAAACAAAATAGAGAGAAATGCAGGGATGAAGTCTGTGTAGAAGTTTTTCCCAGTGATTTGTTTGCTAATACTGTTACTTTCACAGCTGAGGTACATTTCTGGGTGGTGTAATTTAGGTCTGAGAATGAAGCCAAACACAGCTGTAAGGTGCCCTAACTGTCTACTTAATAAAATAACTTTATCTCTTTTTTTGTCAAATAGCCCATTATATCCCTGCACATTTCCCCCTCTCTCCTTTTCTGATAACCTCTCTGAATTCAGTAGTTCCTGTAAAAAGGAAAAGAATGCAGACAGGAGCTGGAAGCATTCAAACTAGCTTTATTACAGCTGAACATACTGGTGGTACCACATTTTGTGCTGATACTGAAGCCATACATACATATATATATATATATATATATATATAATAAACCTATTCCTCCCACTCATTCTGTGTTCCCCCTCCAGACTTTTATTTTGTCGGTGCTGAGAAAGCCTCTGAAAACGCATATCAATGTTGCCAAGTGGAAAACTTGTACCTCCAGAATATTACCTTTTTTGGAAATATGAAAAGTAAGTTTCAGCAGTATGACAGTGGGTTTTTGACAGTATCCTGAGGGCCTGTTTTTAAAGGTTTGTGAGCCTTAGGGGAATTGTAACCCATGGAGGAGCATGATTTTCTTTGAACTGATGAAAGCAGGGCTGTTTAAGAGCAGTTTTATGGGAATATCATGCAGAATAATTTAAATGACAGATGGCACAAGTATTTCTGTTTGAATGATGGGTCACAGAGATTATCATTTGTTGAGAGGGACCTATCTATCATCTTAATTACATGCACCCACACAAGTTCTGTGTAATGAGTTCTTCTAACTGAAAACATTAATGATAGTTTTTGATGACATTTTGGCTCAGTACTTTCTATGTAAATGGAAACACAGTTAATGCCAAAACACACAGTATGGCATCGCCCAGATGTGCCGATCACTGGCACCCTTCTATATCATAGCCTAATGACATGAGAGGACCCAGCAGCAACCTCCAAGGCTGAGAAATGAAGCCAGTGCAGAGGTACCAAAACCTGTACTTCATCAAATGGCCACTCAAGGCTGGCTCCAAAACAGAGTACATCTGCATAGACTCCCATGTTACAATGCTCAACTTTACAGCAGAAATAAACATGTTTACAGCCTGATACAAAAAAACAATTTGGTCCCCATTGCTAATTTCAACTATCATGAGAACTGTATGGAGGGGTGATTTTTTTTTTAACACACCTGTTTACATTTTATCAAGACTTAAAGTTACTTATATTTAAGGGAAGGGTCACTTGATTGAAAGGCTGTCTGTAAGGCGTTGCTACCTGATGCTGCAGTCTGAGTCAGATCCACCCCTTGCTCATCCACAGCTCATATCTCTCGCCAAATACGGTCACTTCTGGGTCCAAAAAACCAAGATGTCGACGGCCAAAATGTTGAACTCAAGGCTTCAAAATGGCAGTCCACAATCCAATTGGTAAAGTCACAGTTATTTTATTATTATTTATTTATTCATTTATTATTTATATCATTATTTATACAGTCTATGGAAAAGACACAAAGGCCTATAGGGGATTTTTTTTTTACACTGGCGGAAGTGTAATGCTGTGGATCAGTGTAGATGGTTGAAAAATAGACAGTTTATAACAGTTTGTTTCGGTTGGTAATGTGTTACGTGACATTGTAAATATAATAATATTACCCACAATCCTGTTGGTGACATATTATATTATTTCATCACCCTAAAACCCTCGGCGCGCACTGCAGCACAAGTAGACAGATGGGTGATTCAGAGCAGCATGTGTCACTGACACCAGACTCAAAGCGCAGCGGACCGGTGGAAAATGTCACCATCAGCATATTATTTTACATCAATAAAAACTGTTTTATCATTATTTTGAGTCACATTGTTGAAAGAATTTAGCTGTCTGTGTTCAAGCAGGATAATAGGTCTCCATTCATTGCACGTCAGGCTTTCTATTTCCTTGTCGGAGATG
This sequence comes from Epinephelus fuscoguttatus, assembly GCF_011397635.1. Taxonomy (NCBI): domain Eukaryota; kingdom Metazoa; phylum Chordata; class Actinopteri; order Perciformes; family Serranidae; genus Epinephelus; species Epinephelus fuscoguttatus. Next base: position 44,314,562 of record NC_064752.1, read on the forward strand.
GTGTTGCGTTCAAGGTCCCCCCAAAAAACAGGAGAAAAAAAAGGCTGAATATTCGATTTTTTTTTTTTCACAATTGAATCCCATGTCATCGAACGAAGCTTCGAAGCTTCGAATTTTTTGGGTCAGCCCTAGCTAAAATATATTACTGTAACGCATTTCTTTTGTAACATGTTAGCCCCAACACTGTCTGGCACTAAGTGTTTATCTTCCGTATGTGTGCACTTTCATAAACCTTTATGTTTAGCAAGAATAGGCCTTTTAGCTTCAGTTTGACTGAGTCCAACATGACAGTATGAGAGTTCAGCATTGATGTATGCAGTTTTGGCTTTTGGCTCTATCCAAACTTCAACAAAATAAACCAATTCTGACAAATACAGTAAATACATAGAAGAAATCACTTCAACATGACATTTGTAAATTGACCTTTCAAAGACTTTAGAAGGACAAGACATGACAGAAAAAGGGCATGCCAATACTTGCAAATTAAGAAGTTTTGTAGCTTTATATTCTGTGGAAGTCATGATGTGTACGGAGATTTATTCTGTAGTATTTATTCACTCCTCATTCAGACTGAACTTGTCGGCCGAGTGTTGGTGGATCACATGCTGGAAATTGCACGAACGTCCACTCCTGACAGGATATTAACCTGCTGACACAAAGGCCTGTTCAGCTGACACAGAGCTCCACCTCAATGACTACTCCCTGCTGTAATTGAGATCTCTGCCTCTCTCTTTACCTCTGTGGCTCTCATTTTTTAAGGGTGTGATAGACCACAACTTCATCGAGGTGCTGAAATGGGACACATTCCAGCATCCATCCAGAAAAGCCAAATTACATTCTGCAATCTCAGTTTTTGTGAGATTCAAGTGTTGAAATAACCGTTTACAACCAACTGAGCCTGGCAGGTACATGTCTGCCCCATCACTGAACACCACTGTGAAGATGATGACATGACTCACCACCTTTCTTTCATACCTTGTCAGAGCAGGGGTCAGATGCACAAATGACATGCATGTGCTTCTTAACACATGAACCAGTGTGCTAAAATAATTTTCCATGAGAATGTGGGGGAAGGGGGAAGAGAGAGAGAGAGAGAGAGAGAAAAAGAGAGAGAGAGAGAGAGAGAGAGAGAGAGAGAGAGAGAGAGAGAGAGAGAGAGAGAGAGAGAGAGAGAGAGAAACTTACATTCTTCTGACCATGCATACACATCAGCTTCAGCTTTACTTTATGTTCAGTGCTAATTAGCAAATGTTAGCATGCCAGCATGCTGACCTGAGATGGTGAACATTGTGAATATTATCTGCTTAGCATCAGCATGTTTGCATTATCATTGTGAGCATGTCAGCATGCTGACGCTGGTATTTAGCTCAGCCTCACAGAGCAGCTTTAACATGGCTGTATATTCTTAGTGTTGTTTGCAGTCTACACACCTAGCAATTTCAATCATGCCAGTTAAATGAGCACTATAAATATAGCTAAGTGTATAATCTTCTGTGTGCACAGTTTAATTATTGTTTTTATCTTCTTATTTTGCTGTTGCCCCTCATCTCACCCCCCTCATCCTCATTTTATCCTTTATAGTGCAGCGATTTGTCAGAAATGATTACATTGCTGATCTTACTGTATAATGACGAAAACTCTGTCTGTGTGTCTGTTCCACGTTTTTCTCCTCACTGACTTGGTCAATCCAGGTGAAGTTTGGCACAGTGGTAGAGGGTCATGGGAGGATGCAAATGAAGCAATATTGCATGAATTGGCCAAAGGGGGGCGCTATAGCAACCGATTGAAATAGCAGACTTTGAATGGGCATATCTCATGCCCCGTATGTCGTAGAGACATGAAACTTTGCACAGAGATGCCTCTCCTCATGAGGAACAAATTTGCCTCAAGAACCCATAACTTCCAGTTCTATAGATTTTCTGCCATTTTGAATTTTTTGAAAAACACTTAAAATCAATGTCTTCCTAGGAAGTTTGACCGATCTGCATGAAACTGGGTGAACATAATCTAGGGACCAATATCTAAAGTTCCCTCTTGGAAAAAGTTGGAAAACTTACTAAAACTGAGCTTCTATAAGGCAATGAATATTGCAGAGGGCGTGGCTCATCACATAAAGGTGTATAACATCTCAAGGGTTTCACCCATCACCACGCAACTTTGTAGGCATATGACCACACATAATCTGAGGGGACCCCTCCATTATTGACCTGATCAAACAAAATGGGGGCGCTAGAGAGCTAATTTCTTATCTAGGCCTAACCGCCAAATTGATTTTTACTAAACTTTTACTAAATTGATTTTAACTATAATTGACAACTGGGTGGCGCTATTTTTTTTCCCTAATTTTTGGTATGACTAAGTCATGGTATGGTATGCTGTATATAATCACGGAAACTGTCAGTGTGTCATTCTGTCAGTCAGTCATTCTGTCTGTCCCATGTTTTTCTACTCACTGACGTGGTCAATCTATGTGAAACTTCACATAGGCACTGAGGATTGGCATAGGTAGAAGGTGACAAAGCTACCAGTGGGTATGGACTAGTATCTTATGACAAAGATTAAAATGCGGGATCACAGCTACATGTTTAACTAATGAAATATTTATATTATATTTGCTATTAACAGTGTTGGGGGTAAGGCCTTACAGTAATATATTCTCTTTTAGCAGTAACAAAGTAATATAACATGTTACCAACAGGATTTTGGGTAATATTATTACATTTACATTGTCACATAACGCGTTACCAACCCAAATTGGTAACTGTTACTGTTTATTGTTTTCATTTTTCATTCATCCACACTGACTGATACAAAATGACATTAGATCTCCTGAGATCATTTTGGTGAAAGTAATGCAAAAGTAGTGTAATAAGTAACTTACTACTCTACACAGAGAATAATATTGTAAAGTAACTTATTACTTTCAAATGAAGGTAACTAGTAATATGCAAAATGTTACATTTTAAAAGTAACATGCCCAACACTGGTTAAAAATAGCACAACCATCACAAATGATTGTGACAAGGGATGAGTGCTTTGGCTTTGTTGGAGGATCTTGCCAGGAAAATACACAGAGGAGCTATTAATATTTGCTCTGGCATCCCATCACCAGAATTTATGTTGACAATGTACGTTTCTGCAAACCATCAATATGTTACATTTGTACATCATTATGTAGCAGATATATTGATACTTTATGTTTCGACAATGCTATGGTAAACGTGTGGTTAGGTTTAGGCACAAAAACACATAGTTATGGCTGGATCATGTTTTGGCTTACAACACCCAGTTTTGGTGGCACAGTCACAGCTAGAAATGCACCAATGTCTCTACAAAAAACAGCCGCTTTTGGTGGCAGTAAAAATGCACACAAGTTCACAATAAGAGAGATTTATAAAACATTATGCATATGCAGGACTTTCTCCACATTTGTGTGTTTTTTATGCATCAGGCTCTTGGTTTAAGAAGCATCAAAATGAAAGGATAGAACTGACGTTCCTTTTTAAAGCAGTGATCCTTATCCACATCAAACACAGAAACAATGAAGTCATGGAGACCTAAAACATGTGTGTTCGATTAATGCACTCCACGTTCATACACTTCAATACAAGTATACGAGTTTAGGAGATGATGAATTTGCTACGCTTATACTAGCTAGAACTTCATGTACAAGTTCAGTTTCACCAGCTGGAAAAGTGCCAAAGACAGACATGGTCAGTTTGCAATCATGGTAACATGGCTGTACTTCACTTATACATTTGTTACTTAACAGGTTGGAAAGGCTCAGGGTAGGGCTGGGTGTTATGGGGAAAATCAAAGATCACAATATTTTTGACCAAATGCTACAATATCGATTTTGCAATTATACTGTAGGGTTGACTATTGGTGCTTTTACAAAATATATTCACAATGAAATTTTTCATAATTAATCATCAGTAATGTGGATATAATGACTAAGTGGGTATAGGCAAATGATAAATTAGCTCGAACAGTCCTGTAAGCTTAGAAATTACATCACTTGAATGTAATGCCGCCTTTAAAACCTGGAAAAGACAACACTGATAATATAATGATATTAAAAATCTAAGATGATATCTAGTCTCATATCACGATATTGACGTAATATTGATGTATCGCCCAGCCTTGGTTCAGATTGCAACCCAATCGCCAGAATTTATGCAGCAGATAAGATGAAATTTTACATTTCTCTATATTTCAACAATGCTGTGGTGAAAGCCTGGTTAGGGTTAGGCACATAAACCGCTCAGTTATGGTTAGAAAAAGATTATATTTTAGCTTACCAGCTGTTCGTGGCACAATACTTGCTTTAAACGCAGCAATGTGTTGCTAAAAACAACCACTTTATCTGTAAAACCCAACCACTTTCCAGGGCACTATCCTGGCAGGTAACACAGCGATGAGTCACGAATAAACGACTTGTTTTGTTGTTTGTTGGTCTCAAAGAGTGGTCTCCAGTAGTTTGCAGCTTGTCTCCCCTAGGTGTCACACCATCCACCATCCCCTCCACTTCTTGATGACAAAATCGGCTCATATATTACATCACTTTAGAAACTCTGACATGATGCGTATCAAAAGTACAAATGTACTGTATCAGTGATTTGCAGAAATGTACAATTTCCAAATTATTTCCTAGTGACTCGGCTGCAGGGCGATGATTGAATTTAGGAGTGGACTGTAAATCATCTTGGTACAGCCTAATGGAATACGATGTCTGTCTCAGACAGAATGCTGTAATTGTGGCTGAATTTGAGAGGCTAATACGGAAGGGATCAATACTTAAATCCTTAGTATGCACACACAAAAACCTGTGCTTTCGACAATATACATACAGTAACTATAGTCAACTCTAAACTAACCAACACAAACAAGCTCTATCCACATCAGTACAAGCAACTATTTTATATGCAATACTTGGTATTTGCATATTGAGAAAAGGCAGCAGAACCAGTGTAATTTGTAATTATCCTGAATATCAGTTAAACTGTCAAGTGTCTCTGTCTCCTCTTTAATTCTGTGTTACTTTATCTGGATTTAGTCATCTTAATGAGTGTCCCTGTATTGTATGTAATCTGTAAACCACTAGCATCTTTCTTTGCACAACAACAACTATTATTATTAAGGAATGACTTTAAAAGACCTTGGAAATTACAGGCCCTGTCACTAATATTTTTCTAATGCCACAACTCGAGAAAGACTGTTTTTTATTCCACACTGACTGGAACTTCACTCGTCAAAATCACTGAAAGTCTTGGTAAGCAACTGTCTCCCTATATATATCTATCTATCTATCTATATATATATATATAGAGAGAGAGAGAGAGAGATAGATAGATAGATAGATAGATAGATAGATAGATAGATAGATTTAATGTGCCATAATGATGCAATTTGGGGATTTTAACAGGATTTTTGGGGCAAATTTTGTCATTTTCCTATGCTAATTCAATGGTGTGCCTCCAAGAACAAATAGCAGCTGTTAGCAGGCAGAGTAACAGCACAGAAAGAGACAGCATATTTTCACAAGTAACTTGACAAATTAAAGGTTTATTTCGACTAAACCAGAGTTGGCGATTGTTTGAACAGTGGAAAGACTAACCAAGATGGTTTTGGTGAGTTTTATTTTGTTTCTGTCAAGTTTGAATGAAGTGTGTTTTAGCATGAGTTAACAGGGAAATTAAGCTAACGTTAGTCTTGGTTTGCTGGGAGAGAGAAACTCGACTTCAGAAGATGTGCTGTTGTATTTTGCTGTTTAAAAAGGAAATTAGGGATATAAATATTTCCTTTCTTGACACTAAATTTATTTTGTGTACTTGTTAGACAAAGAAAGCTGAGAGAGCTTGTACTCTACGCTTTCAGCTGAAATGTTGGCCCCTATTAGTTTTGAGCATGTAGCCAGGCATTACACGACGCCTGACGTAAAATTACTGATATCGGAGACAAAATGGACTTTGTAAGTGTTGCTGGGTGGCTACATTGTAATCTAACAATGCATCATATTTTATATGTTCATCATCTAATTATGTACAGTAACTAAAAACCATAGGTGTGATGTAAATGCAAGACTAAAAAGTAGAAATGTTTCCTTCTGGAAAGTACCTCAGGATTGTACTAAAAGGGACAGTTCACCCCCAAATCAAAAACTGTAACTGTAATCACAAACTGAAAATTTTCTGTGAAAACAGAAGTGTAATTTGAAAAGACACAATACATAACAAGCATAAATGTACACACTGTTCCAGAGTGTTCAAAACTGACACAGGATACCCTCCAATCCTGTTTCAGTTCTTTGACAAAGCGACAGTATTTGATGAGTTGGGATGAAAAAGCCTTGCAAAGCACCATAAGGCCAGTTCCATAAAAAACAAACAAAATTAACAAAGAAACAAAAAATAAATAAATAAAATAAAACTCAAGAAAAATGTCTCTTTCCACTAATCATGACCCTGATTATGACAGCTTGTTGTGTCCAGTTACATGTAAGAACTATGTTCTTCTTACGAAACTACACCCACCACCTGTATCACCATGCAGGAGGAACTGTACATCTACTGCTAGCTCACCTAGCACCACTGAGCTAGCTAATGTTACAGCTCAGCCGAGGAGGATGCCATTAACGTGTACATCTTGTTCTCTTATGAGCACAAGCCTCTTATCCATGAGTAGATGCATGCTTCCTTCAGCACATTGGTACAGTTGGTGGATGTAGTTTGGTAGAAAGCAAATAGTTCCTGCATGAAACTGTTCACAACAAGGTCTGCAAATTATCTAGAGTAATCAGATTTTTGATGATTTCTGGAAGGAGAAATGACTGTTTAGTTTTTCAATTTATATATTTATTCATTTATTTGGTGCTTTGAGCACCACAAGCTGAGTGCCATTTACCTCATTACATTGGAAAGGCAGACATCACAAAACTATCTATATTGATAACTTGCACTTCAGGTAAGAGGAGATATGTTTAATTTTGATTTGGGGCTGAGGTTTCCCTTTTAAATATGGTGCATGTGTACATGTACTTATTACCACTGGTTTCCACCCAAACATTGTGAAAATTCTTGGTGACTTTTAAAAAGCAAAAGAAAATGCAAATGAAGGTGTGCCACATGTTACCACTTCTTTGTGCAGTTTTTGATTTTGTCTTTATTAGCGGTGTAATAATCCTGAAGGAATATTTCAGCATAAATAAACCAGATATGCATCTATTTCAGCAGCAAACTGCTTTCACATACACTGTGTTTGACTTGTTTTACATACTGCAGTGTTCTGCTGTCTGTGTTATTTCTGCTGCAACCAATCAATAGATGTGCTCCCCAAATGACAGTACTGATGTTTGCAGGGACAACAGGCACCAGCTTTGTGAGTAACAGCTCAGATAGACTCATTGTAAACGTACCCGCAACTCACGTTTCTTTTATTTTCCTTCACACATTCTGCTTTTCTTTCTTTGCTAATTTTACTCAGGCTGAACATTTACAGCTCAAGCAGACGCGCCTTCACTCGTGGCACCTAGTGTAGATCTGTTTCAGTTCCTGAGACAGGACTGTCAGAAGGCAGTGTAAGGAAGTATAATGAAAGTCTGTTAGATAAGTCAGCTGCAGGTGTCTGACTGTGCAGGTCTCCTCAGAGGGTGCAGGAGGAAAAAAAAACATCTCCTCATGAATGCACACAGCAATCACTGTGATTTGGCTCACAGGCAGCAGAACCGCTCATCTCAATACATTTCAATTTGATTTAAATATATTTAAATACCTCAATCCTACCCTGTGGCTGATTTGCATGACTGGGACAGAGGAGACATATCTTTAAAGGACTAAAGGGGGAGGATGGGGACTCCAGGTGACTCTGCTGTGGGCTTGACGGACAGCTTAGTGTCATGTTATAATGACAATTATTCAGGGAAATTAGAATAGATCTACATAAAGATTGATCCAGTCAGTAATTACTACCTGAGGATATAAGAAAAGTGCTGGAGTGCATACTCCTGTTATGTATCAGGTAAGAAGTGTGCTTGTATAACAATTTTCAGCTTAGCTGTTATCAGGATGAACTATTGAAAGGATTCACACCTGGAACAGGGACAGGAACTTTCAAGAGTCACCAATGCCAGGGATTAAAACACTTCAAAGGGACAAAGGGGCCTAGAGGTAGAATTATACCAGGGCAGAAATTAAAAAATACAGTGGGGGAACAAGCAACCACGCACCACAGTGAAACAGTCATTAGCAAATGTAATCATAAATAAACTTAACAAATCCCTATTATTATTACTACTGCTGGTTGTAGTAATAGGATGTACTGCAGTTCTGCATGTGGTTTGTCCAGTTGGTGTTGCTGTACTGTATGAGAACATGGCTGATAGATGTATTTAACTAACTTTAATGTCTTTATTACTCTACATTTGTCAGATAGCCCATGGGCAGTCTGATACCCCTTTTCCACCAAATAAGCTCAGGTTCTTGAACCAGTCTCATTCAGGACTCTTGTAACCTTGATGCTATGCAGCGACCCAGCCCACATTTCCACCAGTTTTGAGGAGAACCATTGTATTCGAGGGTGAGTGGTCAACGGAGGGCCTTGCACTTTGCACAGCTGTAGTAAACAGTAGTAGCAAGATGGCTGATCGCATTGACTGTCTGTGAGCTTTTGTTCTGTAAATAACAAGCATAGAACAATTACTCATGAGACCATTGTATGTTTTTTTTCAAGGATTTCTCACTTCTGCTCCATTGTTGCCTTCTCCATCTTCTCTTTCCAACCTGTACAAAGTGGCATGCCCACAAATTACAAAAAAAATAGTATTTTTTTCCCATTTGGAACCAATTTGTTTATTATTTTTATAATTATATATATATATATATATATATATATATATATATATAATTATTAATATTATTTCTTTTCTTTTTTTTTCTTTTCTTTTTGTTTTGTTTTTGGGTCAAAATGCTACAAACAGTTCAAAATTAGGTACAGGAACCAGAGCAGAACCCATTTCATGTTGGTGGTAAAGGGGTATGTGTAAAGTGTCTATCATTCATGATGCACTGTAATTTATGTAGACAGTAGTACCCTACATTTATTGTTTGTTGTTTGTATAGCAACATACTTGCTTATGAAAAAATAATATAGTATAGTAAGAAATAAGTTTCAAATTATAGGGCACCTAGATGCTTCATTAACTCCTTTGTGCAAAGTCAGATACTGGTCAGGACATCAATCATATTTTGTTTATAATTATGCATTATGCATTTGGAATATTCATCTCAATTTGGGTTTTTACTGCAAAACTGCCTTCATATTAAAAACTTAAAAAAAAAATGCTACAGTGAAATGACTACATTTTTTATGTCAGCATAAAGATGGACATTCTAAACAGGAATGTACTGGAATTTTCAGCAAACAAAAAAAAAAACTTTTACGATTGAACTGATTGATCTCGGCTTTGGGAAAATGAGGTCACCTTATGGAGATGAGTGTTTTCAATGTGACTGGAATGTCTCGACACTGACTGATGTTGCTTATCAGAGCAAAGTGTTTTTCCCTAAGTCTTTAGAGAGCTTTTAGGATTAATGTCTGTAAAGATTGTGACTTTAGGCAACCATACTTTAGTCAATAGATAAAGACATGCAAGTTAGGGTTGGGAAATTAATAGAGACACAGAAAGAGGGAGAGAGGGAGAGAGAGAGAGAGAGAGAGAGAGATACCCAGGAGTCTCATGTTGACCTCTCACCCAAGTAGCATTGACCAAATTAGCCTCCTCTGCCTCATTGTGTTTCACATCAGCTCCTCTCTGCCTCTCCAGCTAATCAAAGTGACCTTAACGGCCTCAACCTAGGAAGCCTTTGAATTGCATTCATTTCTCTAAAGCCATAAAAGGCCAAGAGACTGCTTCACAAGAGCATATGAAAAGCTGGCGCGAATGATCTGCCTTTCCATTGTTTTTGCAGCGGCCGGGATGATGTACCTTAGATGGTGTGTAATATGAGAGGACTGAAATGACTGAGGCGGTGGAATGAAGAAGACACATTTTTCAAAAAAATAATTGTTGCTGTTGTCTTTCACTGAAAGGTATGGGGCTCTATTGTCAACTTGAGAAGTCCATTACCTACACATCTTTCAAATAGTTAGATGTCAAGTTATATTTAAGCTTGATTTTTCATTGCCGTAAAAAACACACACAAAAAAACTCAAAACAAAACAAAAAATTAAATCAATCAGATCTGTTTTGTAGTTACTTAAACATTTTTGAGTTATTATACGCTACTCACACCAGATCCTCCAACCCATACGACCACATTACGGGTCACTGAACAAGCCTACCGTCTTCCTCTTGTGTCGGTGAGTTGGTGGGGGCTTTTGCATATCTGTGTCCAGGGGTCTATTGTGTCATAATCAACCCATGGACCACATCAGTTGTTCCCAACCTCTAATACAATTCAAAGGAGCTTTCCTAAATTAGTGCCCCCATTGTTGTCGTATCTAAATGAAAGAATAGATCGTATATGACCATTAACGGTTGGAGCTGCACTAAAACGGCTGTGGCTCAGGAGGTAGAGCGGGTCATCCACTAATCAGAAGATCGGCGGTCTGATACCTGATCCTCCTGTCCACAAGTGGAAGTATCCTTGGGCAAGATACTGAACCCCAAATTGCTCATGATGGTTGTGCCATAAGTGTGTGAGAGCTTTTAAACTGAGTAGCAGGTGACACCTTGTATGGTAACATCGGCAACTGGTGTGAGAATGGGTGAACGTGACTCTGTAGTGTAAAAGCTCTTTGAGTTTTCGGAAGACTAGAAAGGTGCTTTACAAGTGCAAGACCATTAACCAAAACTACTTGGTTAGGTTTACAAAAACGACCATAATTTGGGTTAAAATAATTGTCTGTTACTAACATAAACTGACATATGTCACAGGACAAAGGACTCATTTTCACTAGAGGTCACTGCCTAACAATTACTTAAATATGGGTTCTAACAAGCAGTTTGCACAAACAACCTATGGGGTCATATTTTGGAGGAGGAGTCTCACTACTTATGTGGTGCTCAAGATTTTTTTTCAGCAGGGATGTTAGTACAAATCCTCCGAAAAAACGTATACCATAAATCATTTTAGCACAAAGTGAAATCTATATAGGTGACCTTGGATGTCACTTTCAAACTTTGGGTTAGGGTTAGCCTGACCTTGGATTTTGTGATGAATGTCTTTAGATTTCTTTGGAGTAAAACTGTGGCACAAATGACTGCAACTGTTTCCAACCTTGTGGAATAGTCTTGTCTCACTCAAAGACTAAATTATGGGGAGAATATTCTGGATTGTGGTGCTATAGCAACATAACTTATGTATCTTTTAAGCTCTTAATGTACAAATGACTTGTTCTATTGAACTCTCTAAGAATGAAATCTGAACAAATGAGGAAACTCCAAATTCCCCCCTTATTCACACAAAACTTTTCTGTGACTGCTGGTGGCACGCTTGATGAGTCAGTTGACAATCAGACTAATGAATGTTGACACCCATCGCTCGGCTCACGCTGTATTCAGATCTTTTTGCAGCCGCCTGTGTGATGCTGCCGGGCTAATGAATAAATGTGGTAGCGCAGTAGCTGGGAGAGATCATGCATAATGTGCACGATGGCTGTGTGGATAAGAATGAGGGGAGTCCAGACCACATGGGACTCCCAAAGAAACGCAGCTCCACCATACAGTGGATATTAGCCAAAGTCCATAAGCGTTTCTTTTTCCTCAGCTCCCCATCGAAAACCATCAGCCTGCCCCTCCATCACAATTAGCTCATCAGCTTGCCCCCACCATCTCATTCATTTACAATGCACCAGCGCTTTCACACATCATTTATAAGAATAAAATGCCCAGGCATTCTTGTTTGGTGTCATTCACTTTAATGTGTTTTGACACCTAAATCAAACATTGCTGCTCTGACTGGACCACATGCAGCAAATACTGATTACTCACAGCTCTCTTTGATTTTGCACACACTGTGCACATGAAGACATAATGCCATGGTTGTCAAAAAGCAGGTAGTGTTTTTTTTGTCTACTGTTGAGAGTTGCTTCAGTTAAACGTGTTTCCATATACATTTGTTCAAATATCACACACTGTGAGCACGTGCTGGAGTTGCTTGTTTCTGGGACTTTGTGTTTGGTTTATCCTCTACTGTCTCTGTCCTGACATTTGTAGTACTGCAAGTGAACCTTACAGCCTCAAGCTGTCTCACCCAAATTCAGACCTCTCCTTGTCTGCCTCACCTATCTGAGATCAGTGCCTGTCAGTGAGAAAACACTGGACTGAAACAGATTTTCAAAAGTGCAATAGTTAACTGGCAGACTGACCTGTAAATGTATGACAGTGTTCTGATCCATTCAAGATATAAAATAAATGCTTCTCCACAGTTTTACAATCACATCTGGATTTTACAACTACGTATCTTTCCTCTATGATAAGGATGTGGTGAAAGGAGAACACATGGAGGTGTGTGCCACCGCATAAAAAGTACCTTTCATGAATCAACTGCTTTAGAGACAGGGATGTCACCAGAACTGTATGAGGTTCTCTGTGAAGGGAGAGAGTGTTTGAAGATCAAATAAAGCCTGACAATATTCTCTATGAACAATGAACTGTAGATTCTCAGTTGAGGGAATACATTATACATGCCAACTCATTGAACTATATGTTGGTACAACCCGGTCTCACTCTGAAGTCATCGAAAACTTGTGCTTGGTCAGTGACTGACGAAAAAAGCTGTCCTTTCACACTGACATGATATGCGACTAGTCGCCAGTATTGTTTGCGGCATCAGGGGAAATGTGGCGGGACAGCAACAAAAGTTAAAGCATTGAAAGTCTAAGTAAGGTGAGTGGGAGGGGTGACGTGGTGAATGGGTCCAACAGCCACTAACTTTCACCCAGGAGGCCAGTATTCGCTTTCTGTGTGATTGTAAAATTGAGCCCTGTTCTTTCTTCCTAAACCCAACCACGTGCTTTTGTTGCCCAAACCTAACCAAGTGCATGTGTAGTCAAAACGTAACCATGTGCGTTTGTTGTTGAAGGAAAAAAATGCCAATTTACAGTGTTGTATCGATGTAGTATGTTTATCTGAAAGGAGACTGTATGCAAAGTGTACATTTCCTATGAAAACAGAAGTGTATTTTTAAAACAGACAATGCATGTCACAGGCAGAAATTGACACACTGTCTCAGAACATCAACAACCAACACAACCAGGGTACCTTGGACGGTTCTGCTAAGGGAATCAAGAACTTCTACTCTTTCTTCTGGGTGTCCCTTTAGTACTACAGATTCCTTTACAGTGGTTCATTTTACATGCTGCTACATCTTTGTCACGTCTGTTATAACAGAACATACCACCACCTTCAAATGATCCTAAAAGCAACTGGGAAGAAGTTTTCTCATCATGATATGGTGTATAAACAAATTCTTATTTGTCTTTATCAAACATACATAAGGGCTCCCCGAAAAAGGCACGTATATACATACACAGAGACTCCAGATCCATGAATAATCAAACACCTCCTTCTATTTGATCAAGGCAATCCTTAGCGGTATATCATCTGATAGAGGGATGGGACTAGGGTATTCACAGTGGCCCCTTAATCAGAGGGAATCAGTCAGAATCGGCTTCTCTATCTCCCTCGTCTTAGACAAGCTCCCACTTTGATAGATCAAACATAAACAGGCCTTGATCAATGGATAACTAATCATTGAAACCCCCGCCGCGTCAAGCCCGGCCTGCTGCGACAGATGTTCCAAGTGTAAAATGCTCATGATCATTCAAGCCCAGTGATTTAGTGAAGGTTGGAGCGATTACTCTGAAACCAAACTCATCATCAGAGCCATAACATCAATCTCAGCAGGGCTGCACACTTACTTACAAGGGTTAATGAGAAAGAGACCAGTCATGGTTCAAACCTGCTTGGTCAGTATACAGAGTAAAACTGCAAACAGAGATGCTGTGTAAGGTAAATAAGACTTCTCCGGATGTAAATAACAAATGATTAAACAAGTTTATTGTGAATAGTCCCGTGAAGGAGTCCACAGCAGGCTTAAGGTCAGAGAAGAAAGTTTGTGATGAGCTACTCAGTTTGATTTATGTATGAATAAAGTTGGGGAAATCTAGCAGCGCTAACTCAAAGGAAACTGGACTGGCTTTTTGGTCTTGAAGACTTTTCTCAAGTTATCTAAGAGATCTTATCAGTTCACTGACTGGTGTCAACTTAGACAGTGTGTGGCTCCTTCACATCTCATTCACTGTTTACATGGATTTGAAGAAGTATTTCATTGCTGGAAAGAAAGTCTTTTCACAAAACTGGGCTGTCTGCAGAAGAGAAGCACACATACTTTTTACTTTTGTCTCTGTTTTGAGAAAATGGAGACCAAAGAGCTGTTCAAGAGCTTTTCCTAAAGGGGTAGAAAACCTACAACTACCAGAATGCACTGCACTGACAATACACTCTCCCACTGCTGGGTGACATAATGCGAGCAACCCAAACAAAACAATATGGCAGCTGGCTGGTAACAAACAATCTCCAATATCAGTCAAATGGTAAGCCAAAATTTTTGGTGACAGTTGAGACAAGAAATAGGTTACGCGGTGACAGAATCTTGGTTGGTATTTGATCAGCACTGCTTAGTTTTACATTTGATCTTAGTGGTTTTTAGCCATCGTTTTTACAAAACAGGAAACAGTATGGGCCCACTTCCTATTTAAAAACTCTTAGATTAAAACTAAACACAACTCAAAAATGCATTTCTGAAGACATTTTAGGTAAGAAATAGTCAACACAGTAGCAGAATCTTGGTTCATGCTTACACACACTATTGACTTGTAGTACATCAGCAGCGAGCATGAGTATCTGACAAGATAAGCTTGTTTAGGATACGTACTACCACCTAGAACTGAGACAATTTTACTCAAACCTACTGTCATTAACAGAGCCACTACAGGACGGACCTCTTTACTTTTCAGAAAACACTAAAAAAATACTTCATGCAGTTAACTGTACGTACAAATAGATATGAAATCATGTAACTTATGAAATGTTGCTTTTATGTTTGATGTGTCTTACATATGGTAAGTGATGTGATTTTTTTATTCTTATTTATTTTTTGTATATAATGTGATGTTTCAATGTGTGTAATGTAAATAATTATAAATTAAATTGTATGATTTATTGGTCGGACCACAGGAAGATGGACGTTAGCAAATAGGAATCCTGATAAACTAATCTAAAGGGATCATACTACCCATATTGTTATGATACAAATCAGGTAAAACATGAAGAAAAGTATGCCTTTAGCCTGTTCAGAAACCAATTACAAACAAACATACACAGGCACAGGCACAGGCACACTCACACGCACGCACGCACGCACGCACACACACACACACACACACACACACACACACACACACACACACACACTGTGAAACGCAAACTGTTTCTTTTGAAAATCAAGTTAGAACAATATTTCCCCATTCAAACTGTATTGCACTATTCATTTTTTGGTGACACTTACATCCATTGCCCATTCCAATGGACGAATATTTTTGGAAAAATCCTGAGAAAGAGCTCTAAAACTTTCATATGATTTTTTGACATGTGTAAGTAATGTAACGTGTCATTTTTACTTTCATCACAGTTTAAGCACAAATTATGTACTCAAACAATATGATTAACAGACAGACTTTAGCTCACAGTCAGACATGCTTGTTAAAAAGGGTGTGTGGCTCTACTGCAGTTCACTTTACAGGGCTCAACAATAACGACTGCCTAATTGCCCGGGGCAAGTAAAACTCACGGTCGGGCATGTAAACTAACAACTCACTTGCCCAATCGGGCAAGTTGCTAAAAAACAGTAAAAGTTAACAACTAATTGATAAAATAAATGTATTTTAAAACGTGCTCTTCTGCTCTGATGCAGCGGTCTCTCTGCCTGAATTCACAGGCACAGCTGTGTAACAATGTCCTGCCCACAGCCCCCATTGATATTATTTTGCACGACGGACGCTTCATATAATAACATAACAATAAACTATTTATGGTATTATGCCATCGTGTCATTTCTGTCTCTACGTGGTCACACGTTAACAATTCTCCTCTGCTCTCTGTATCGTGCACGGCGGAGTTCCGCCACACACACACAGGTGAGCACGCTAGAGCGGCTCAGGCCGCATTTTCCTGACCAAACCTGACCCCGAGCCTGGTGCAGTTTGTCAGCTGACAAAGTTATTGAAATGGACACTGTGTAAATAACCACCAACAGACTGCTGTTACGCACAGACAAACAAGCTGTTTGCACAGCAGCGCAGTACGGCACTTGTGCTGAGCTTGTGTTGCATTCAGGCATTGTCACCTAAATAACAACTTCCAACACTTAAATAGGTCATAGCACAAAACAGCAGCATGTCATGTGACTTTTTACTTTTATTATGTTCAATAAAATTGTATGTTCCTAAATCTTGAGACACCTCATATGTAAGCTAGACAGACATTTCACCTGCTCATTACTGTGCACACATGTACTGTATGTATTTAGCCCTAAAGAGCCCTTCTGGTGCCAGTAGATACATAGAAACATCCCAGCAGGCTGTGCTTTGGAAGCATACAAAACAGTTTCACGCATGTGAAAATTATTTTTCATGCGTGTGCTTCACCTCCGCTGCTACAACTCCATCCTAGGGGAAACACTGCTGTGTGCGTTTTGTGCAACAGGTGGATGTGGTAGTCTACTGGTAGAGTAGCGAGAGAGTAGCGCTGAAGTAGAGTAGAGCAGGGCAGAGAGATGGAAGCAAAATATATTAAACCCAGTGTTAATACAGCAGAACTGGAGAGAGGGGTGAAAAATAAATAGAGGTGGGCATGGCTCAAATAGGGTGCAAAATTATAGACGGAGAACGATTGACAAATTTTTCACTTTAAGCCCTGACACTGTCATTTTTGTGTAGGAATTAAGCTACAATACATGACATATGTTGTTTTAATTAATAAATACAGTGTGAATAAAGATTATATAACATAAAAATAACTGCAGTCTTTGTTATTTGATAGCCGCTTATATTAAACAATTTTTATAGGGCAAGTAAAAACTGACTTTGGGCAAGTAGATCTCTGACCAACTTGCCCGACCAGGCAAGTGAAAAAAAAAAAAAACCTTAGCGTTGAACCCTGCTTTAGATGATGTGGAACACTGTGATTGGTTTACAGAAATCCATTTAATAAATCTATGCATTTGGGTGGACTCAGATAACAGTAGTCATAGATGTAGACATCCTAGAAAAGTTATGTCAATTGGAATAGATCTGAAGGGGTTAAGTAATTGGGCTATTTCAACTGTATTTTTTAAAAAATGAATGCACTGGGATTAAATATTAAGACAGTGTCCACAGAACAGTTATATCTGGGGATAACAAAACAAAACAAAAAAAAACATCTGAAAATTGAGCTTTTCAACAACAGTCTTCATAATAGATGACTCTGAAAATGCTGCCTTCATGTTTCTGTGTGGAAAGGAACAATGGAGCTTTTATAAAACAATGATGTGCGGGTGTCGGGGAATGGTCAAGTGCTGTAAGGCTTTCTCAAGCCTGCGATCCCCACTGTGATCACTCATTTCAAATGTCATGCCATTCACACAGTACAGCTATTGTTAATCTTTGGTGTTTTTGTTTATCTCGTAATTTGATGACATCTCATTACAGAAGTGCAGAAATTACTGTTCTGTTTGGCAAAAAATTAACATTATGAGCCGCGATCACATCAGTATTTTGTAATTGTTCTGTTGTCTCACAACAGAAACAGAGAAAAATGTGTAAATGAGAACAACTAAATCCAGACTTTGGCTGTAATATAACACAGAGTAGGTTGTCACGGAGATCAAGAGCGGATGGGATGGAGGTTTGACCAGCTGATGCTGTGTGTGTCTCAACAAATCACACATTGATGTTGGACTTCCAGCATTGGTACTGGATGTTGACACTGCACATTAATTTTGCACCACAGATTCATTCTGCTGCTTGTAATCGATCGGTAAACTAGATTATTAGACCATTGGAGTACAGTACTGCCCTACAAAGGAAAAAGGCAGTAACTTTATTTTTGTCAAAAATTAGTTATAATAATGTTTCAGCCATTAAAGACATCCTTTGTCATGTGGACAAATAACTTCTTTAAAATGTGCTGTATTTTGGAGAAAATACAGGGTCGTAATTACAGTAACTGCAAGAAGCCCTATAGAAACCAAGGTAAACAACAGTAACTTCAGTTACTGTATTCTTTCATTGTTTTGCTGTGCTGAATTGACCTATGGCTAAGCCACGCCCCCAAACAAAATACAAAACAAAATATCAACATTCAGTGACCAGGCGCTATGGCAGGTGCCACAGTACACGGCATTTCTCAGGAGGCAGTTGATGGTTTTTGGAGACGTAACGATCAGATGTCATTGAGAAGTAACCAGAAGGGCCTAAACTACGCACTGGAGGGATATATTAATCATTTTATTGTTGAGAAGGTCGATGAAAAGCTTAAATTACAAGCCAGAATTTACAGGTCCCAGTGTAAGCGTGATAAACCGCATCTCGTTGCCGCCACCATCAAAGACAACAAGATAGAGGATCAGCATTGTTCCACTGAAGTTAAAGCTTTTGGCTCAGAATATGAGAAAAAGATAACGGCCTTTTTACCATCTTTACCAAGAGTGTCTCTCCGTTAGTTTGGTGCTACAGTATTTACATTGAATCATTCAGCATAACGTTTGCCAACCTTTGTTATCTCTGCAATTACAGATAAATTAATGAAGCTAAGCTCCAGAAGTTAACGTTAGCTTAACTAGAGTCCTATGAACAACAGCTAACAATGATGTACGATCACCAAAGTACAAAACTAGAACAAAATAGGCTAATGAACTCCCAGCAAACAAGGTGACATGATGAACAATGCAGCTAGGAGCTAACATCAGGCTAACTTATTATATTATTTTTGTTTCACATTTAAAATACAGGCTGTTCAGGAAGAAGCTATTTTTCTTGTTTATTCAGTCATTTTCAGGGACTTATACTGCAAGGATGAAATACTGTATTTCATCCAAGTTTTCAAGGATGCCTGGGAATTGTTGTTTAGCTATGTACATACTATGTTTGGGGCATAATGGTCCTCATTCAACCCTTATTCACTTGTGAGTAGCACGGCTGACACTCATGTAGATAATAAGATTCTAATAAAAGTATAAGTGCCACACAGGACACTTGGGGAGCCTTGATCAGTATGTACTGTCATAATATTTTTACGTCTATACCCTATGGTTATAAAAGCAGGCAGCAGACTAGATGACTACATGAAATTTCTATACATGTCTGCATAGTGCACAGTCCACTGCAGAACAGAGACGGTGAGTGCTGTAAGGCCCTGGAAGAGTTGGGCAGGTAGACACATTTGCACAGATTTCCCTCATTCCTATGTATGAACGCGGAAAAAGTGCAGGAACAGCAAAATTACTCTGCATGTCTTTACATTTCCATATCTCCAGAATGTCCCCTAAACTGATGACCGAGACGAGCAACTGCAATAAGATCTTCAAGACTCATTTTTTATTTGCCCCAGTCTATTTTGAGAATAGAGCCGGAGAGAGGACTGTCATTCAGCAAGTCCTTGATATTAAGAAGAAAAAATGAGAGCGAGGAGAGGAGGCTGAAGAGGAGAGAAAGAAAAACACAACAAGCACATTCAAAGTCATGCTGAAGCCCTAATTGAGTTATGCAGATAGTGTATGTTGATTGCGAGGCATTTTGAGATGCTTTCCTGATGTCTCCTGGGGATTGGAACGGGGGGATATAAACAGCATTAATGGAAGGAGATGAAAAATGCTCACACTGCCTCAGCTCTCTGGCAGGCATTTGTTTACCCAATTTGAATAGGAAGAAATCTATCATAAAAGCCAGAGTCGTTAACAGTCAGGATGACTCGATTGTGGATCCTTTGTAGTGCGTTTCCAAGATCTAAACATGCAGACTGTGCAGCTATGGCTGACTTCACTACGTGGCTAAATGATTGAACTTTGCAAGCCAGTGAGATTCATACAACACACGACAACACAAATGTAGAATTGCTTGTCTGTTGGGATGCCAAGTAAAAGGACCAGTCCACCATTTTGGGAAATCCTCTTGTTTGCTGTCTTACAAGATGTAAGCATTGATAGTTTCATCTGTGTGTCCACTACAGAGATAAGTCAGATATGGTGAAACCTGCTGTGGAGCTCTTTATGGATCCATTTTTGAAAACCTGCACCCCCCCCCCCCCCAATACCAGTAAAGCTCAGTACCAGAACCTACCCCTTACCTGTCACCAGGGGCGGACTGGGACTAAAAAACAGCCCTGGACTTTGACTCGGCCCAGCCCACAACAACCGGTGCACATACGGTATGTGCTTCCTTCTTCTTCAATTTGACTGGCAGCCGGCCGGCTCATAGATATCTATGGGCTGGCTGGCATCCGATTTAAAGGCTGCCACCTAGCGGACTGGACGTGGAACAGTAGATTATCAGGGAGAAAAAGCTAAAAAAAAAAAAAAAACATTAAAAAAAAAAAAAAAAACGGTGATGACTGCGTGGCGGCCGCCGGCCGTCCTGAAGTACCGGCCGTTCTGTGATTCTCCAGAAACTCCAGATGGCCAGTCCGCCCCTGCCTGTCACTATGTCTAAGTCAAAGCTGCACCCACCCTAAGCAACTAAGATTACATTTCTCTGACATTAGCATGTAGGCTACCTACATGCAGGAGTGTACTTGCATCTGGGGAAGGACTGCAACAGAGTATAGCAGCACTTTCTGCTGTGAAAAACCACCATTAAAAGCTTCTGAACCAAAATCTTTCAAACTGGATCTGTTCCAACAGGAATATGACCTGAAATCAGGGAGAAATTACCAGCACTGGCAACCAAGATTACATGTTTCCCTCTTGTTTGCATGTAGGCTACCTACACGTAGCAGTGTACATGAAGCCAAGGTCTGTAATGGAGTATAGCAGAACTTTCTACTGCAAAAAAATTACCAATAAAAGCTTCTCAACTGTATATGCTTAGGAAAAATAAGACCTGAAATTGGTAAGACATTAACAACATTGGCAAACAAGATAATACGTTTCTCTGACATTAGCATGTAGCTACATGTAGCAGTGTACTTGCAGCTGGTGGATGTAACAGAGTATAGTGGTACTTTCTACAGTGACAAATCACCAATTAAGGCTTCTTAACCAAAGTCTTGACAATCGAAAATGTCCCAGCAGGAATATGATCCTAAGTCTGAGAGAAAATAACAACACCGGGACCTAAGATCACATGATTTTCTGATGTTAGCATGTAGCTACATGTAGCAGTGTATGCAATGTAAACACTTGCAGTTGCATGCATGGAGCAAATTACCCATACAGAAATCTGTCACAATCTGAGGACATCAGCTATAGTACTAAACAATGTACATAGAACAGTCTGAAGCCTGAGTTTTTTTGCTGACTTTTACATACATTTACCTCATTATTTGACACTTTGGCCAGTTTAATATAAACATCCAACATTGTAACATTATATAGGCTATGAGAGCTAAGAGAAAAAAAGAAAAAAAAAACAAAACTAAACCATAGGAAATTGTAAATAAGCACACACAGAAGACAACGCTTCAGCAGCAGATGCCTCCCAGCTGCTCAGGGATTCATTCCTTGGTGTAACTCTGCAATATCTGTACAAGACTAGAACACCATCACTGCATTCCAATGCCGTTATCAAGGGAGGCTGATTGCAGAGGAAAACATATGGTCCTATCTACAACACAGCAAAAAAAATCACAACTAAAAAACACTGCTGATAGGCACCTTCAGAAGTTTACTGTACACTCAGATCTCTGTGGATATGGGTACTGTATATGCAAAGCTTTTTATTGGCTCTGCCGCCACCACATCTACAGTTTAGAGTTTTTATATGGTGGCCATGTGCACAAGGTGACAATGTTACCCTCAGAATCAAAGCTGAAAGATCTGTGTAGGTGTTGTGTGTGTATGTGTGTGATTGAGGGAAAGACAGAAAAAAGAAGCTGTTCCATATCCTATTTTTACCAATAGAGAATTGATTTTGACAGTTAATTGAAGGGTGTGCTTATCTTGAAGCAGCTTTGTCTCCTGTATTTTTCCCACTGCAGTCATCATCTGCATACGGTATTAACTCCCCTACCTGAGCATAAAACGGAGCTCAGCAAGAGATAAGCTGGCTGTTTTACTGCCACCTCACCAGAGAGAGAGAGAGAGAAAACTTTTCTCCAGCAGAGGAGGTAAAATTAGCATTTAAATAGCAACACATATTCTATCATCCAACTTGATTTGATGCAACAGCAGTTGACACACAGTAAAAAACAAAAAAACAATCAAGACAAGGAGAAGGGGGGAGAGGAGGAGAGGAAAGAATATCTTAAGCAGCAAAAAATACACTGATTTCTTTTCCTGATGTCTGAGACAGGAGTTTATTTATCACATGAAGGTGTAGCTGTGCGAGCAGGAGCAGGTAGTTATACACCTTCAGCTCCCGCTAATAAAGTTAAAGCTACAATGCACAGCTTTGAATGTTGGCAGATGGCAGCCAGAGGTAACTGCTGGACCTCTGAGGGCTTCATTACCCAAAAGTCGTGTCATGGCAATAAAGTGCGCTTCACTCTGACCTACATGTCCTTTCAGCGGCTGGTGGCAGAGCATATTTGAACTCTTTCAGGAAGTTAAGTCTAAAAAGTTTCCCTAGGCAATGTGCAAGTCCAAGTGCAAGTTTTTAAGCTCTGTGAATACTGTTGAGACCAAAAGTGACATGACCCTACTTGCATTGTGTTGGAACACTCTCCTTTGAATTTACACCATTTCCATTTAAGTCATCCGTTTTAAATGACTTAATAGGTTTGCCACCTCTTTGGTTAAAGCTTGGTTAAATTTAGGCAACTAAAAATACTCTCACCATTCGGTTAAGGTAAGGAGATAATCAAGGCCATGGTTAAAAGAAACCGACATTGACTGTTGGTAGGAGAGGGGATAATAGCATATTCTTTGCGCACTCAACCATCGACCCAAGCTCCTTCCTTCCAAGGTTTTGTGGTACTAAAAGAAAAATAAAACAGACCAGTCTTCAGAAGAATATGTTATTGTACATTCCTGCAAACCACAGATGTTGCATTTGAACGTTTCATATCCATCATATCAGCACTTTCTCATTCTTTCTCACTCCAATTACCAGCAAATTGTCACGTCCCCTCTGAGTCTCATAGCGATGTGAAGGCCACAAAGCTGATACACATTGTTAAACATGTTTAATGTTGTAAAGCAGTCACAGTTAGGTTTAGGCAACAAAACCACTTGGTTGGGTCATGTTTTGAGTTAAAGTAAGTATGTAACTTGATATAAATATGTCAGTGTATACTGAACGTATGTTAATTGCCTAATGTTATGTTAAAACAGCACTGACTTGTTTCACACTGGACACAAAGCCCTGGCTGGTTTTGTTTGACCCATCCACAACCCCTCCTACCTATCATCTATGCAGATTTTTTTGTACTTTGGACTTTGTCAGTTGCTCTCAGCATCAGCTACTGCCTCAGATGGGTTTACACTGGATTTAGTTGATGGCCCATTGCATTTCATAAAGCCGTTGATTCTCCCTTCGGCATCAATATAACATGCCAAGGGGCATGACAAAGCACCGTATTTGATGCCCTGGAAATGAGAACAGGCTAATCATATAAACATTTCTGAGGTGATGTAGTATATGAGCTGACTTTTTCATAAGGATGTGGAGGGGATGGTGGATTGTGTGTCACGACGGTGATACACCTGTCAAGCTGCAGGCCACTGTTAGAGAACAATTAACAAAACTGGTTGTATTTTAGCATCCTGTCACTGTTCTTCCAGCAGCTTTTTTAGGCGGCAAACAAATGGACCCATTTCTTTTTTCATCAGGGATAGTGTCACAAAAAGCGGTTGTTTTTTACAAAGACATTGCTGCTTTTCTGGCAAGGATTGTGCCACCAAAACCAGGTATTTTAAGCTAAACATAATCTCCGTTTTTTGTACCTAAACCTAACCACACGTTAACCACAGCGTCGTTGAAACATGAAGTTGTATTATGTCCACTACATAATAATGTACAGATGTAACATATCTGTTATTTGTAGAAACCTACAGTGGCAACATTTTTCTCTGGCAACTGGGTGGAATGACAAATTTGTCATTGTGTTTGGGGGAAAAAAAGACCAATGCTGTTTTTTCTGCTGAGGGTGGTCTTTACTTTTTTTTTTTTCCCCCAGAAAAAAAAGTAAAGCAGTTTTGTCTAAAAAGAAAGAAAGGAAGAAAGAGGAATTCAGACATGATGTTCACTGGGAATAATTCTCTATTTAAGAAAATCCCAATTCACTTCAAGTTGGTTGTTGAAAGAGCAGAGACAGTTTGTTGAGTGACTGCTTAATTGATCCACACAATTCAAAGGAAAGTTGTGATAATCAGTTATCAGTAATGTAATTTATGACTTTATGATGAGTCTTTTATCTGGCATCCACCACCTTTAATGTGACCATCTGCAGCATATCTCAGTTTTAAATCATTTCAAATTAAATCTCATTTGGTTTAATTTTCACCTTTAGTGCATTTCCTTTTTCTCCAGTGGTTGCAGCCCTTATTTTCATGTTGTAATGAAATAAATTGGAAGCCAATGGCTGCCTATGAAATGACACAAATGAAATGAAAAACAAAACAAAAAAAACCCTACACTACAGCGTGGCTTTGACATGTTTGAGTGGAACAGAATAAGTAGGAGTAAGCATGAAAATGAATTTCTTGATGTTGCTTAAATCAAGTCAACCGGATGATCAGTAGTCATGTTTTGCTTTTCGGTCATGAGCGAAAGTAAATGACATAAGAACAACTGCATCAACTGTTTGAGGCTGTAAATCTCAAAACTGTGAGTCTCTGCTGTAGTGGGACTCTGTGGAGGAAGGGTACGTCAATGTGTTAAGTTGTTAGCTGTAAGGATTGTTGCCACTTGGTCCAAAGAGCATCAGAAGAAGATCAGAGAAGTGTTGCCGACAAGTACAACAGGGCATATTATCATAGCACAGGAAGCCAAGTCTGAAAAGAAAAGGAGTTGCCGGACTGGCTTTAAGACCTACACTTAAGTATGTCGGACTGAAACTGCCAGTTTTGTCCTTAGATAGTCCACATGAATTTCCTCTCACAGTGTTCCCCTCACACATCTATGTTTTCCTTTTTTTTTTTTTTTCTTTGCAATGAATACACTTAATCATGACTTTGGCACCAGAGCAGAATTATTCATGGGCTATTGAAATGAGAGCGCTGAGCCATTAATCAGATAGTAGTAACTGCCACGGATGAGGCCAGTGCCTATTAAAATGTATGTCCTTTTAATTTGGCCGTGTGGCGCTGGCAAAGTGCAGCATACATGCCTCAACCTCCCTTTAATAGTCTGTCATTTACATTCACAGGAACAGGCCAAGCCAAGGGCACGTGCAGCAGTGATCGTGATCAAGGTCAGTGATGCAGCTATTGTCTTATGTTTACTGAACATGAGCCACAGTTTGCTTACATGGGACAACAATTGATTCTTTTAAAGGGGTCATCAATACTGCATGCTGTGATGCACTTCATCTGTGTTGGTCGCTGATTAGACAAATTGACAAGAATTCATGTGCATTAACTTCTAAAGTTAATCAATTATTTCTACAAATAAAAAGCCATTCTGGTGCTGCAACATAGTCATATAATATAACTTCACGGTATTACAACACATTATATATATATATATATATATATATATATATATATATATATATATATATATAAAAAATATATATATTTATATATCTCATTCATTTGATGTGTGAATACAGGCAAGTCCATTGATTTGTGTGCATTAAAAGCAAAGTTACTTACTGGTGTACTGTAGTATTGTATAGGACTGGAAAAAAAACAAAACAAACAAAAACAAACAAACAAGCAATGTCGCATAGGACAGCATTAACAGCCTTAGCTAGTTTGCAACACCAGTCCCCAAGGGGCCTTTGTAAAAATACACACATCTGACATGAAATCGGATACAAACCAATACATACAATATTATTCAAGACTACATGATTGATTTAGATTGAGTGCAAAATGATAACCCTAGCCGTGATTCATTTGGGGTAGGTGAGCAATTTCACATGTTGATTTCCCCAAACAGATGATAGAGTGCATAAAGAGCTTCCAGCATTGAACAGTAAACAGACTCTAATAAGTCTAAATGTATGCATATTTGTTTTGCAACCCTGCTCACCATATTAGATGTCATAAAATCTAACATCATTCTGATATATTTTAGTCCTGAAAGCTGTTCAATACACTAACCTTTATATTCAACTTATTACAAGGAACAACCTCTTGACAAGATATGCTGAAACTGACAAGCTAATGTGTGAACTACAATTACTGCATAGTGGATGTATGCCTCTGGGAACCTGTCAGGTTGCAGCTAGAGTTTACATCCATGTCTGCTCAGACGCCTACTGTATGTAGCCATGACCGTTGACAATGCTTCAAATAAGCTATGGATGTTGCTGCAAAGAAACTACTTATTGTAAAACATTAACACTTCACACACATCTTCAGCCCAAGCATAGAAGATCAATACAATCAGCACAGTTTCAAGGTGGGCACCCAAAATTAGTGTCACTGATTCAGTATCTGATCAAATGTCTCTCCTTCTGTTCCTGAGATGTGGCATTGAGTAATGGCCAGAAAAGTGTTTTTGCAGAATATTATGATGTCACAGTTACACTGACCTTTGACCTTTCGGATATAAAATGTAAAATGTGGCAGCAGTAGCTCAGCCCATACAGACTGGGGTTGGGAACCGGAGCGTCGCCTGTTCGAGTCCCCGTCCGGACCAAATATGGAGCGTGGACTGGTGGCTGGAGAGGTGCCAGTTCACCTCCTGGGCACTGCCGAGGTGCCCCTGAGGAAGGCACCGAACCCCCCAACTGCTCGGGGCGCCTCACCAAGGGCAGCCCCCTCACTCTGACATCTCTCCACTTAGTGCATGAATAGGTCCTGTTTGTGCATGTGTGTGTCTTTTGGACCTGTGTGTTAATGACAAAAAGAGTGAAAAAAACTGAACTTCCCCTCAGGGGGATTAATAAAGTATATTTTAAAAAATAATTAAATTAATTAAAATAAAATTAAAATTAATTTAAAATTAAATTAACCACTTCATCATTTCATTCTATTACACATTTGTGTGAAACTTTGTCATAATGAATATATGAATTCTTGAGTTATGCCAAAAACATGTTTTGTGAGGTTACAATGACCTTTGACCACCAAATGCTAATGAGTTCATTGTTGAGTCCAGTGGACGTTTGTGCTAAATTTGAAGAAACTGCATCAAGGTGTTCTTGAGACATTGCTTTACAAGAATGAGACAGATGAGGTCAGACTGACCTTGACCTTTGACAACCAAATTATATTCACTTCATTGTTGGGTCCAACAAACGTTTTTGCCAAATTAGAAGACTCCCTCAAGGTGTTCTTGAGCCACTGCATTACAAGAATGACATGGGCGAGGTCACAGTGACCTCAATCTGGAAATTGATCGGATAAAAAACAAAACAAAACAAAACAAAAAAACAAAAACAAAAACTTTTTTTTCCTTCCTTTACCTCTGTTAACGTTAGCCGTTAGCGGTGTCTGTAATAACCACAGACTGTATAAAAATAAGGTAATAACTCAATAAATGGTCCGTGAATAAAATATTTTTTCCAGCAGATATTTTAGTTACAACATGATTGAGCTAGCAAAGCAGTTTTGTGTTGCTATGTGTGGTATTTATTCAGTTATGGGAAATCACGATGTCTAGAAAGCATCAGTGGCTGCAGCTGACAGGGACAGTTAGCAAAGGTAACATCGGGACATCATCTGTTAAAAGCCTCCCATTGTCGGATACGACATGAAACTACTCCAGCTGTTTCTGTAGGCACACATTTCCTGGGGACACCTGCACGTCTCGGCCACGCCCCCTCCATTGTGATTGGCTAAAGCGCAGCATCGTTCAAACTCAAAGCCCCGCCCTCCCCCCCTCTCAAGTCGTCTTTCACACAGGGCTGCCAACAGACAGCTCAAGACAATCTGTCTTGAGAGATTATAGTGACCTTGACTTTTGACCTGTGGCCACTAAAATCTAATTATTTAATCTTTGCATCCAACCAGACATTTATGACAAATTTGAAGAAATCCCCTCAAGGCGTTCTTGAGATATCTCAGAAAATGGGATTGATGAACGGATGGACAACCCGAAAAACATAGTGCCTCTGCCACAGCTATTGCTGGCACAGAGGCATAAAAACTGTGTTGTGTTTACATTTAAAATCAAGAGATAAAATAAAAAGGAAACTGAGGGAAATGGGAGAAAACAGAATTGCCACATTCTCGGATTACATGGCCAGTAAAGAAATGTGATGGAAGACGGCATGTATGTAAAGTGGAAAAAAAAATGCTGGACAAAATTGTAGTCACAAAATATAACCTCACAAAATCAAACAGAACTGAATCAAATGATAGAATTGTGAAAAAAAGAGGCTCCAATAAACAAACAGACTGACAATCGATCAACAGTGCAGGTTAAGGGAAAGCTGCTGAACAATACGTCCTTAGGAAATTTGAACTGGCCAGCATTCACAGGCAGCTGAAACCCTGCAGGCACCTAGTCATACAGGTGGATCAACACAGCACACAAAACTACAAACACACAGCACAGCAATGTCAAAGTGCATCCAATATTGGAGTCGCATGTGAGATTTTAGCTTGAACACATTGCCATGCTTAACAGTTCTGTGATTCTCATTGTTTTTGCTGAGCAGAGTGCTCACAAGCCTGAATATTATGCCTCTGGTAACAGGCATATCATGATCCACTCACACACAAATGCTATAGGAAATATGTCTTCATGAAACATGCACAGCAGACTCACCTAGAGATGACAGTCATGACAAAATATAAGAAGTCAAAGGCAAAGAGGACTATAATCCTGTTGGCAACCTTGACAGGCTGCAGTGTTCATGAGAAAACAACAATAAAATAATTAACAACTTAATCAGGACTATGGCTAAAAATGTCATGGTCATGAAACATAACACACTGTATGGCAGATGGTAATTATAGTCTTCATTATGATTCTCTTATGATGGCCCTGAGAGGTCACTGAGAAAACAAAGGCAACAAGATAAAACACAGCTTAGCGCACAACCAACCTGACACACGACCAATTTGACGAGATGCACTGTAAATAGAAAGAATAAACAAACAAACAAACAAACAAAAAACCTCAACCAAATAGTGAAACGCACTGAAAGTAGCAACACATGACAATGGAAACTGTTTCCAGGAGACACTTGATGATAAGGCTGAGGCTGGGTAAATAGCAGACATATCTGCAACAAAATCTGATTTATGTGATCACAATGTTAAAATAAACCAAAAAGTCTAACTACATTATAGCTAATTTTCCATCACCATTGACAGACCTTCAAGCCCCAAATCCTGGCAACAACAAGCACACCCCAGCCTTGTGCATCACTTCTTAGTGTCTCTTGGAAACAGTTTCCGTTGTCATGTGAGCCGCTTGCAGTGTGTTTCTGAATTTGGTTGTGTTTTGTTTATTTGCGGCATTTCTTCTCTGAATGCTGCACATGTTGTCAAACTGATGGAGGTGTTTTTCTTAATTTGTCTATTTGCATGTTGTTTCTTAATTCGCAGTAGCTTGACTTCGCAAAGTCATCTTATTATCTGTTATATGATGAAAGCATTGACTAGACTACTTTAAAACAGTTTAGAAGCGATCAGGGTCAAGCTACTTCTCTTTGTTGTGCTTATGGTTGGTAATTTTGTGTAGACACAGCGTGACATTACTGAACTGTACAACAAACATACTAAACATATTCTCAATCCCATGCTTCACTTGAATGGTAAACACAGTGGTAGTGTGTGCAGCAACAGAAGCCAGATGTGTCAATGCTGAGTGCACTGTGGATTTTTTTTTAATTTTCCAGAGGGCTTGAATGCCCAGACCAGGCTGACAGGCAGAGAGTGGAGGGGTCACTATTCTGTTAGAGTGTTGATGATTATGTCAAGTGAAAAGCATCTGCCTGTTTAACGTGATGCCTTCTGACATGGAAACAAAGGGGAGGCTCTGTGTTTTCCCCTCGGATACCACTGGCTACTGCTCTGCTTCACATCCTGTCTGTGTGTATGTTCACACTTGGCTGGTATGTGTGTATGTACCTGTGTGTATGTGGGCTCTTGTGACAGTCATCTAACTTGAGTGTTGGGCCCCCAGAATGTGACCGCTGTGGCGTCATTTAGGTCTGTTCTCACATATTTAATACAGCAGGTTAGTGCAGGATTAAGATCTAAAGAGATCTATGAGATATTGTTGTATTCAATGGTGCCATATTTAATCTTCTGATATCTGTACAACACAATATTGAAGATATTAACCATTACAATGTCACAGAGAAAGAGGAAAAAGGACAAATGTCCTCATAAAGACATGGGATGCAAATGCATACCAATTTAGAGTTCATGAACATGTGTGTGTGTGAACCAGTCTGTTAGTGCCTGGGTGTGTTGTTACCATAAGTGAAATTTGTTCACCCATGTCTGTGCACACAAAGAAGTGCCATTTGTTTTCCACCAGGCATTGCAAACACTCCATCACCACAGAGAGACATCTCTCAGTGGACCCAGCCCACATGCTCTGCAATGCAGGCAATCTGTTTAGCAAGACAAGGCATGACGGTGTTTGTGTGCGTGCAAATGTGCATGCATGCCTTCTGTGTTTTTACACCTATATGTCTGAAAAGGGAAGTATATGTGAATCTCCACAACAGATGGGAGCATTCTGATGTAAGAGATCAAAATAAGATGCTTACTCCTCCAACCAAAACTCCAGATATTAAAAATAAATAAATAAATAAATAAATAAATGCTGGGGACTTTTTCCAGTACAAGTACCAATATAACACCTGACTTTTAGATCCAAACCAAGAATACCCATTATAATACATTACTTTTCTACTGTTTCTTTCATCTTACAAAATATGCCAAACTTTTCAAATACATCAGTGTTCAACAAAACTGCAGTACAATAACTTTGTATGTATACTGTAAAGCTGTACAGAAATAAAATGATGAAATAACTCTGAAAATACCTAAACAGAGAATAAGTTTAAGCTCCAGTGTGGAGGATTTAGGGGTATCTACTGGCATAAAGGGAATATACTGTAAAACTTAATTAGAAGCCCGGTCTGGTTGCCAAGCAGTTCTTTTTTTTAATAGAAGTTCTTCAATTGTATAAAACCATGTTGTTGGCTATCTCAAATTATATGTCCAGTCCTTGCTTACCCTGTAAGTTGTTCATATTCCTTAAGTTCTTGACGGTGCTCAGATCAAAGAATCAAAAGGGTTTGTCATGAAAATTAATCCAAGTTGGGAATATTGTTTTGGTGTTGTGTTGGCATGCTGAGTGCTGTAATCCTTGAGTGTTGTAACTCACTCTTTCTCCAATGCGCTGTCTGTTGGAACAAGATTAAAAATTTTTTTTAAACAATTAGATTATATTCCCCATCTCTGCTGAGCAACAGTTTTGTGTGAAAGGAATTAAAGGCCCTTTCCCTTGTAGATGCTTGTCCCAAATATAGGCCTGTTGATGTCAGCAATTTAAGCAAATAATAGCCCAGGCTATTATTGAAGTTTTAAATAACTATGTTTTTATAAGTGTATAATCACCTGACACAAAGAATCTTTTGTTTTGTTACCTTTTTTCCTACATATGGTGCAGGTCCTCTTTAACGGAGCAGGCCATCTTGTTTCTACAGTAGTCCAGATCGGACAAACCAAATACTGTCTCCAGATAGGGCCCTTTGTGTTGCCGCATCAGCCAACGTATGTCAGAATTTCCTTGGAAATTTCCCCCGTAATGGCTGCAGGAAATTGTTGTTTGTTTAATCCTGTACATGTCATTTCAAAATAAAAGCCATAATAGCAACAAAATTCATTCTTTTTACAACAGGAAGTTGAGACTTCTGTCTTCCCTGTCATCACATTGTACATTTGTAATGACATCACTGCGTTATGTTACTTGTGGTGCAAAAATATGCGGTGGTGCCAGAGGAATGAACAATGAATCCATCACAACACCTTTCTATTCTGCTGATAAAAATGAAAAAAATTAGCATATCTCAAAAACTAGATAATTTACATAGTAACTATTGTGAAATATTTTGGTAATGTTTCTACATTTAAAAATCTTTTTAATCAATATGTTTTGTGTTTTATTATAATGGTTTATTCATTTACAAAACCTTTAGATTATGTGAAGTTGTTTAGATTAGGTTGTATAGGCATAGGCTGTATAGATTTTAGGGGTGTGAAGCATTTGAAGATACTCCAAGAATGACATCACAATAATCAAAAAATACCAATGTGGGCCCTGGGGGACCATTTCTATTGCAGAGTTTAAAGGGTAACTAAAAATGGTTGGAATTTGTTAATTTGCATTAAAACACACACAGTAAGGGATGAACATGGAACATTTGCCAGATTTGCGTCATACCATTAAGTGCAGTAGTTTATGATAAGAAAATAGAGTCAATGTTAAAAACTGAGCAATCATCACAGCATGAAAATGATTTGCTGATACATCTCTTGGTGGCCTTAAAAACATATTTGGCCTTGGTGGCTCAGACAGTGATCTGAGGACCAAACCACATTTCAGTGCAGTTTCTCATAACTTGTATTCCCAACTAAAACCTATTGAGAGTTGCCTTTTACGGAATGTGTTTATTAAATGTACTTATCTTTAAAACCAAACATTTAAACAGAACTCTGCTGAATCACCATTGTCACTGACAGAATTAGCAGCTTTGAGCAGTGGAGCTCTTCATGTTGACTGAGAGCATTGCCTTTAGCTTAGCTGTAATATACAGTATCTTACATTCTTATTAAAAACAACTCACATGTTGCAAATGTGACAGAAGCAATCATGATGACATCACTCACTGCAAATCAGTGGCTGCTGAGCTATTAACCTTGCAAACAGAACTTAAACCATACTGAACTAGCAACAGAATGCATTTACTACTGAAATGAAGACAGCAGGGTTTGGTGACACGTCAATTTTTTCCAACCGGCCCAAGAACCAGCAATACCCAATTCTAGCATCAATAGGATCGATACCACAAAGGGGATTTGTTTCTTTCTTCTACATTGTACCCATTTGTATTTCAAGGGTAAAACTGTCCACATAAACAATGTTCCATTGTTGTGAACACATCTGGTGCATGTACTCTTTGCTTCGCACCGCGGCGTGCACTCTGACTAGTTTAATCCGACACATAATTGCAGTGATGGCTTAACAAAAGAGGAAAAAACCACAAGAAAGACAACTTGAAGCTGCAGCAGAAAAGAAGAGAGGAGGAGGAAAATCCCTCAGCATCCAAACCCCCCACACAGTGACAAGAGTCTACTGGCAGAGTCTCTTAAGAGAGGCTCAGGCATGGAATATATGGTGTATAGTACTGAAATTAATATTTAAGTCAAATCTGAGCTTCAGCATTGGTTAATGTTACATTTTCAAACTGTAATTGGACATTTTTCCCCATGAAAGAGTTTTCTTGGGGGAGTTTTTCCTTATCTGCTGTGAGGGTCCAAGGACAGAGGGAGGTTGAATGCTGTAAAGCCCTCTGAGGAAAACTGTGATTTGTGATATTGGCCTTTTTAAATAAAATTGAAAACTGAAATTGAAATCACAAGCTGTTACTTTAGCAGATTGATAATCACCCCCTTAAATCATCACACATAAGCCCGGTCTCACTTCAAAGTCGTCGAAATCCAATGCTTGGGCAGTGACTTGTGGCATCAGAAACCAACAAAAAAAGATGTCCTTTAACATCGGCATAATAGACTGCCAGTTGCCGTTATAGTTTGTAGGCGCCCAGCAGTGTCAGGGACACACACGGCGGGACAAGGATGAAAGTTAAGACGGCAAGGGCCCAACTGGAGCGGATGGGTCCAGCTAAGACTGACTTTTACCCAAGAGAGGGGTGTTCACTACCCATAAGAGTATAAAGCCAAACCCTGTTCTTTTTTCCTAAAACTAACCCCCATGTTTTTCTTGCCTAAACCCAACCATGTGTGTTTGTTGTTGAAGTAAAAAAAACCATCAATTTGCACGTAGTGAGTTTATTTTGAAAGAGATATATATAAAAATATGTATATCATATTGCATCGTATCGTATCGTATCGTATCGTATCGTATCGTATTGTATCGTATCAAGATAGATTCTGGCCCTGTATCCCTTGATATAGAATCAGAACCAAATTTAGTGGTGTCACCCATACCTGTCTTAAACTGTGTACCTGGTTTGAAGTATGCTTGAGTTGTACACATTTTCACTGCTCCTTCATACTTTATAAATATTTTTTGTGCAAACAGATTGTTTATACATCTGGCCCATGTATGTATTACACAGTGCAAATAAAATTGCGAAAATTAATTGCAAGTAAGCATATGAAGTAAAGGAACCCCACAACAAATCCATTTGCTGACACTAAGTGAACTGAGAAACAGATAAATCATGCAGCCAAAATATGTTTAAGTCAGATGTACTTTAAACCAAAATACTACTACAAGAAACCTAATGGTAAATTCATTTGCGCTTATCGCTAGATTGTCACTTAAAGTGGTTACCATATCTAAACCAAACAATTGATGGATACTTGGGTAAAACACTATATATATATATATATATATATATATATATATATATATATTTTTTTTTTTTTAGGTGTGCTCAAAAATAAACTTGTATCAGTGTAAATGTTTATTCATATTTACTCTGACTATTAATTCTCCAAACCAAAATGAAGCCCGGGTGTATAGCACTTTCACAGTACACAATAAAAGCTCCCTCTATTCACTGAGTTCTGAAATTGCTAAAACTGACATGAAAGTTAAGAGCATATTGAAAAGACAGCATAAGCAATCAGTAAACTCTTCCCGCTACAACAACAATAACAACAGGAAGGCTAGACAGACAAAACCGACACCTCAAAGTAAACACTAACACACACATACCTACCACATGGTCCCACTAGCAAAGAAACACACTAGTCAGCCATTGTCAGTCCCAACCCTTAACATTCCCTTCAAACCCTGAAAGGTAAAAAATCACAAGTGTTCTTTTCAAATGCAAGGTTTCTGCTTAGACGACCCAGTGCATACAGTATGCAAAGGCATTATCGTGGTCTCCTCTCAAGTGTGAAATAGTTTACTTTAAAATGAATTGCAGTTAATTAATGACGATAACATAATGAGCCTAAAGTGGAATTCAAGTTTGTCCTTCAAATCTCCTGAGTAGACTCAAGCTGCCTTGATGAGCAACAAAAAATGTTTAACTATGTGTAAAAAACAACCAGAGAAACTTTTTCAAAGGCAGAGAAGACTGAAATAGATTTATCTAGAAATAAAGAGTTTTGCATTAGCTGCTTAGGGGGACTGAAGTGCTCTTATGCACTTTAATATGTATTGTTTTAATTAGAGAATACATCTAAGTTAGGTAGATTTTGTTATTCAGTACACATTTATGACCTTTATGACCACAAGTGCCTTTCATCCACAATCTAAAATAACACAGCAAACTGAGAACCAACTGTCAAATGACTGAGACCACAGTTGATTCCTGCAACACAGGGCCACATCTTTATTAGGTTGATTGCACTTTAAGCCCTTCAGCTCTGACATATTGGCTTCTCCGTGTCAGACCCTCTCAGAGTCGTTACCATCACTCTGTACGGACCAAACTCCTCTCCAATTCTTGTGATCACCCTAAAAGTAATTTACCTAATGGATGAGTGTCATTATGTAATGACAACAGCCATATTATGAACGTAACAAAGCAGGAACTGTAGTTCATTAGAGGGAAGATAATTGTTTTTGGGGGCATGAGATAAAGGGCTGAGGAGAGAGAATGGGTCCAATATTATTATTTATTTATTCCTGTTTAACAAATGTGCTAATAATCTGGGATTTGTAATGTGGGGAGCTGACTACCTCTAAGTGACCTAAAACATGAGGAAGGAACTTTCAACACATCAGTAGAACCCAAGATCAACACTATACTATGAAACTATCAGGTCAGTATCATCCGGAATAAACTCTGTATTGGACGATTCTGTCGGTGATGATTCTTTCATGATCTGTCCTGTCAAACCTGCCATTAACATTGGTCTTTCCTTGAAATGCAACCAGGATCTTTCCCAAGGGTTTAAGTGCACAACCCTAACCATAACTTAACCTTTTATTTTTTTTAATAACCATGATGGTTTCCATTCTTAATCATGCTCAATAACTGTGTGGCTAAGGTTAGAATGACTATTGTCAAAACCAATGTTGACTGTCGATTGGAAATGGGTAATGAATAGTGGTCTCCTGGGCAAAATGGATGTTTTGTGGACCAATCCATCCACCCTGACCTCTTCAATACACTGACTTAGTCCTTCCATAACATCCTCACTTGACTTCCTCCTCTGCTCCTGACAGTTTTCCTAATATGGCAGCAGGACATTGTCACTTGAAGTTAAACATATGTCTTTGTGGAGCAATGGCTGAAATGACTCTTTACTTTCTAATAAAGATAATGCACCAAGTCTTCTGAGCATTGTGGAAAATCAACATGTATGTTTATCTTTCACTAGGGTATGCAAAGGAACTTGGACATTTTTGGAGCTGTCTGCTGACAGGTTAGATAAATAGATAATTGTCATTGCATATTAAAACACAAGCAAATTTTGGAGTAAAAGTGATGTATTATACAGTTTATGACTGAATGCCTCCCTTTGAAGCCTCAAAGCAGTCCTGGCCTTTACAATAGGCCTGCATAAACCCAGCAGCAGGCGCATACCTACATAGGTTTCTAAAGTTCCTCCAGATGTGGAAGGAGTGAACATGATCACCCTTATCGATCATTAGACCTCAAGTTGAGTTAGAGTGTAGTAAAAGCCAGCACCTCCTGACAAAAGACATCCTGTCTGTCAGAGTGCAAGAAATAATAGAAACTTCATATTCTCTCCAGGAGCTGTCCACACTATGACCTATTAAACAGCAGAGTGATGAGCTACAGTATCAGTCTGCATACCTTTTCCTTTTAGGATGATTTCCATTACAGGATAGTGATACTTGAGGCTTCCCACACTTTTTTAACAATATATTCTCAAAACTTTTCCATAACTTCCATGACTTAGGTAGTTTAAAATGGGTAGGTGTATATAGCAAGACAGCCATACATTATTAAACATGCATTTCCCAGGCACCCTTGGATAAGAAAACTGCTAGTATTTGTTAACTTTACTCACTTGTTATACATTCCTACCGCCAACTGGCTGCATATGCCAAAAGACCACATCAGCACATACTGGTTCTTCGCAAAATGTTAAGGCCACTCCTTTCTGGGGATAGAAAACCAAAAAAACTGTAGATATCAGTACAATTTGACGTGTACTTGGGAGTATAGTTTTAAGCGATACCTCAATAAATTGAGGTTGATCGCTGTCAGGCCCCGTCAGTCTTCCCCATCCAAGTGGATCGGTGAACTGAAAGGGGGCGTGGCCTTGGCAATAACGCAATGACACAATGCCAGTCTGGTCTATGTGTATCATGTGATATTAGTGACATTTCAACAGTCAAACTAGATCTTATATCAGTAAAACAAGAAACATATTTTATGTGATGTTAGATATGTTTTGGGATTTTTATGAACATAGTTTAAACAACAGGCAAAACAATGTGTATTCAAAACTTTTCTGTTAATTCCAAACCATTTCCAGGCCTGGAAAACAGTTTTTCTAATTTCAGAAGTCTTCCGGGAG
This sequence comes from Epinephelus fuscoguttatus, assembly GCF_011397635.1. Taxonomy (NCBI): domain Eukaryota; kingdom Metazoa; phylum Chordata; class Actinopteri; order Perciformes; family Serranidae; genus Epinephelus; species Epinephelus fuscoguttatus. Next base: position 44,352,598 of record NC_064752.1, read on the forward strand.
TTTCATGACCATGGGAACCCTGATATTTTAACACTGTTTTCAGTGTGATTTCAGTGATTCCCACAGGTCTGTAATATCAACCCGGTCTCACTCCCAACTGGTAAAATACCCATGTTTGGTCAGTGGCTCTAGGCATCAGCTTGAGATACTGACACTCAGGAGCACCCTTGTGGGGGTATGAGAGACTGGGCAGGGGCATTTTTTTATGTTTCAAGCAACTGCCACAGTATAAAGAGTGCAAAAATCCACACTGTGTGAGTGGGAGGGGAGGTGAGGGAATCTAAACTCCAGGATAATAGCTGGGAGAGAGGCAGGAAAATCAAAAGGGTTGGCAAGCATGGGAGGCATGATTATTCATTTGAATCAGATCTTTAATATTGTATTTAATGTATCCGTTATATAATTTATAATGGATTATCAGTGTTGTTTCTTGCCAGATTTGATCACTGCTTGCTTTTCCTACCTGAATCTGAAGCAACTGCGGAAAGGGACACTGTGGGAAGCGTCATTTTAACAGAAGGGAAACACTATTCGACAGGGGAACAGACTTCGACGTAACACTGATGTTTCTGGGTGCTTCCACCTTGGCTGCAGTACCAGAATGAACAGGTACAGGAAGGGTAGAGTGATGGGAGACTGTCCACTAGTTAATCAATCCTGGATAGCGTTGTTCTTTTGGATGGATAAAAAAATATATATAACTATAAGATGCTAAACATGGTTGCCAAATATATTTTGGCAGTTATTAATATACCTGGACATCTCACCTGCGTTAAGTCTACGTGTTGGACACACTGGATTTAAATGAGCCTTATATTCACATTATTAAACACTTCTACAAAATGTTTCAAATATCAATGTATTGTATTTAATGTAATGTAATAAGTAGAGGTGTTCTCATACCAATACCAGTATGTCCAGTATTGGAAATGCCTCTAATTTTGTCTACGGTTCTGGATCGGGAATTGGTGCATATTAGGGTTGGGAATCTCTCTGTGATAGACGATTCAATACGTATCTAGATACACGGGTTAAGATACGATTCAAAAACAATATATTTTTAATACAGAACGATTCGATACGATTCGATACAGTGTAGGAACGATATGATTTGATACAGTGTAGGAACGTTACAATTCGATACGATTTGATACGATTCAATCAACCAATTCGATCAATTTTATTTATAAAGCCCAATATCACAAATCACAATTTGCCTCACAGGGCTTTACAGCATACGACATCCCTCTGTCCTTATGACCCTCACAGTGGATAAGGAAAAAACCCCCCCAAAAAACCCCTTTAACGGGGAAAAAAACCAGTAGAAACCTCAGAAAGAGCAACTGAGGAGGGATCCCTCTTCCAGGACGGACAGACGTGCAATAGATGTCGTACAGAACAGATCAGCATAACAAATTAACAGTAATCCATATGACACAATGAGACAGAAAGAGAGAGAGAGAGACAGAGAGAGATGCAGGTAATGACAGTAGCTTACAACAACATTAATGAAAGTAATAATATTATAATTAATAATAATATATTATTATCTGATAGTATTAGAGTTCTATGGTTAACATTTGTTGATGTAGACATTAATCATATATTATAAAATAAAGAAGCCAATTCTATAAAAGTGACATTCTTACAGTATTTTCAAATTTGTTAAAGACCACATCCCCAAGCATTGTTGCTATATGGCACTGGCAAAAATAAAATAAAAAGTCAAACAACAACAAAATCACACATTGTCTGTGTTTTTGTATGTATCTTATATGGACTTGAGTCTGGAATAAAGTTTATCATAACGCTGTACAATATAAACATAAAGCAGAATAAAATAATAACATGCAATGTAGGGGCAGAATCTGACATCTCCTGTTATTAGTTGATATCATGGACTGTGATGACTAGCAGCTTATCACTGACAGCATGTCGGACTATTTCTCTGTGTTTGCTACACTCTGTGTTTGTCATTTATAAAAAGATAAATCACTTTTCTATAATACATCAATGATATTTCAAAGGAATAAATTACTTATTGACTTATTCATACTTCAAAAACAGCATCAATAAGTGATTAACATAGGGGGGATCAAAATAAAATATATAAATAATCAACCAGCCACCCTTCTCCCCTGACAAGTAAAGAACAGTCCCTAAAGTGCGGTGAGGTTTGTGGAAATGTGAACGGCTCGTTTCTCCTCTGACATGTCACATACCTGAGTGCTGCCAGGGCTCGCCTGGTATTTCTGGGCAGTCATGACACCGACAAAGACTTCTTGGACCTGGAGCCGGGCTTCTCGGTCGTTATCATGTGCCGCTGTATTTGACAGGAATACGTATTTCTGTCTGTGTCTGTGACCCCTGTTCAACCCACAACCAGCAGGATTCGCCTTTCGTTTCTGCTGCGGCTTGGCTGCTCCCTGGTTTATCCAGCCAGCATTAGCTTCTGTTCCTCATCTCCACCGGTCGAGCTGGCGCTGATGTTTACATCCATTATCGTTCTCAGTAATGCCTGCTACGGAGAATGCCGCCGGCTCTCGCGTTGTTTTAGAGATGCAAACTGTTAAAGTCAGTCAACGGATTGCTCGTCTCACGATACCCGAATCCATGACTCTACAATCGATTCATCTAAGGATTCATGGCTGATTCGTATCGATTGAGGAGGCTGCTACCGACGTAGCCGTATCTCTCGCTTGTCAAACCGGATATTCGGTCGTATCGGTTAATCGTTCCCAACCCTAGTGCGTATGCAAGTCTATGCACATTAAGGATACTGCACAAGGGCTCACTAATGCTTATGGATAGAGATGAAATGTGGCAGTACCACCAGAGATCGTGAAGGCAGTGTAGTGTAGTTCAAGCGAGATACAACTGCAGGAGACAATGAGGAAATTCAAGTAATGGTAAACAGAATAAAGTGGTAATAAATACTAATATATAGTGATATATAGTAAAAATAGTGAAAAGAATTCTCCGTTCATTGCCGCCTCATTTGTTGTTGTGTGAAACTTTTGACTCTGCCCTCTAGTGCAATCCATTGGATGTGTCTATACCATCATAAAGGATGCATGGAAGCATGAGGGCAGTGACACAGTGGCACAAGGAAACAATGCATGTAACAGGCGAACATGAACATGGCATCCCAGAAAGGCAACAACAGATGCAACCAGGATACTTAGCGTGTAATATGTAGATGTGAAAGTCCACTGACCAAGAGGCAATATGTGGGAGTGAGAGTGTGTTGTTTACACTGGATAAAAGAACATTTTCTGGCATTTATTCTATGTATGTATTTATTCAAGTGTTACCTGGGTTTAACCTGAGCAATGCCATACAACAATGATAGCAATTACTTCACTTCTGGGATTTTTTATTTTATTTTATGCAATTGTATGGGATTGGTACTCTGTATAAGCCAATACGCAGGTTCAGGTATTGGAATGGGGAGAGAAAAATGGTATGGAACATCTCAATCAATATGGCAACCAAATAATTGGTTGTGTTGTGTTGGCCAAATGTGTCCCATTTGACTCTTTTCACTGACCCCTGATATAAACTACAGTACATGTGGTCTGTGGTAAATGGCCTAAAAGTGGATACAAACCTTGAAAGAAGGACTTAGGGGGAAACACAGCAGCTCTAACAACATGACAGAGTTCATCCAGACAGCAGCTATAGCAGCATGACGAGTTCATATGAAGCCTTCTAGCCACTTCTATGCTCAACTTAGATCATCTGCTGTCTTCTCTTCTCCACCTGCCAAGTGGATGACAGCTCTCAGCGGACCCACTTTAACAAGGAGGGCCTCAGGGCCCGAAGGGAAAAATAAGGGATTCCAGCAGATTGCAAGTGGACCCCATGGGAAACAGCAGCAGTCTGCTTTCTTATCCCTACAGTATCCAGCCGCCTCAGTCTGTAACTCTATCTGGACCATGACATTCCAACAAAGTTACAAGTCAAGATAAGTCTTAAGTCCAATGGGAGAGGAGGGTTGGGGGCACTATGATTAAGTTTGTGCTTCTTTATCACCTTGGGAAAGGTTGAGTAAGAGAAAAAAGAAAGCACACATACACACTCACAAAGTGAAGTAAGAAAAATCCCTTCTTTTCCCAGGAGTAATCAATTAATTGTAGGAAAGTTGCCAGCAATTACTGATCAAAGGAGGAGCTGAATTGCAGTCCTTAAGCTTTGAAGAAGTTTAATAAGTCACCTACATGCCTAACAGTCTAGCCTGCTTATCGTTTTAATTTAAGCCTTAATGAGACACTAAGATTATCACCTCCCTCACTCAGCTCCCTGGAGAGAAAGTAAATATGGAGGACAGAGATGGAGGAAAAAATCTCAGTGTAGAATGGCCACATTAAGTTACTCAACTGCAGTCTGTTTCCCCACTGCCATTTCTTCATGTTGAGTTGTTTTAGAGATAATTCCTGTTTCACTGCTACATAGATCAGTGGAGTCATAGCCAGTAATGTTCTCATTAGATTTTCAGTTTAATCACCACCTACATTAGGCCTTCAGTTACTTTTTTTTTCCTTTCTCTCAGCTCTAGTTAGGTCTGATTTCTCACCACGAGCACAAGGCACATATGATGCATATGATGCATAATCATATGATAATTCTTTGGAGGTCAGTTGAAAAGAGAGAGATGGAAAAAAAAGTCTGTCACCTCTCCAGCTGACCCCATCACTTTCCCACCAGAGCTGAACTCTACTTAACCCTCAGGTGATGCCACGTTTCCCCATGCACATCTCAGCCACGCTCCGGCTAATTATGGATGTCACAAAGTGACGCCCGCACGTGGGTACAGCCATTATGCTGGAAAGCAAGCTGCTGATGCTGCAGAAGCACGTCGCAGCGGTGTTGAGATAGGACATGTGTTTCCCAACCGGGCTCTGTGCTGTAGGCGTCACAGTCGAGTGATGCCACAGCAGAAGACGCATATCCCACCAATCAATTCTGACAGGCAACTAGCACTGCAGATGTGCTTGTAAAAGAAATTGTATTAGGACAAACGGCACATAGCAGCACATGAAAAATAACAGCAATGTGTGTATGTGACAAGGAAGGTGACGAGTTAACCTCATGCCATAGCCTATCAGTTTCAGGAGACGGCAGGAGATGACTAAAGCCCTGTGATACTGGTACAACCTGTTGACCATGTGAATTGAAATGTTGTATGGTTTTCTGTTTTATCAGCCTACCATGGGCACAGTCTGTACAGTAATGATTCCAATAAAAATGTCATATTTTCCCTAACACAGAAGCCATACCTGGCAAGGAAGCATTTTTGTCTTCCATTTCATCTCCACTTACCACCAATGTACAGAAATTAAGCCAAAATAGTCACCATACAGCCACTGCCATCTTGTGCTGCTGTCTGCACAGTAGTGATCTCCGCTATGTTGAGTTCCCACCCAAACCCCCACCTGACCCAATCCCGAGCAGCACCACTGATCACAAGCACACAATTTGGCACACACAGCTGTCAATCATGACATCAGATCCCCTTTTTTAGCCTCAAATAACTGATTAAAACCAAACTACCAGAAAAAAAACACCTGGACATACAGCAGAATGATAAGAGCTACCTAAAATGACAGAAACCATCTTTGGGAAAAATGTATTTGACGTGTACTTTGAGTTTTTAGTTCGGCACATGCCCCATCCACTAACATGGAGGGCCACCAGATTTTGGAACGTGGCTGCAGGGATTTGCTCCCATCAGCCACCAGAGCATTAGTGAGGTCCAACACTGGCATTTGGTGATAAAGTCCAATTACTACAAGCAACATTTTTTAACTGCATTTGTATCTACAGAATCATGTGTGTTTACAAAAAGTTCCAGGTGGAAAACCCCAAAGTCATGAACATAAATTGAAACGGTGCTGAGTAAATGCTGCCTCAATTGCTTTGTTTTTAACCATCTAAAAAAATCAACATCAGTTTAAGTGTACGCTATATTGAGAATACTTTTATTGTTCTACCTGGTGGTGAAGCAGCCCCTTTTGTCGGGAAACTGAAGCCATTATCTTAAAGCAGCTAGACTTCATTGACAGAAACAGTCATTTTAGAACACAGGGGTTGCTGGTGTACTGCTCCCTCAATCAATTAGTGTTCAACATAAAGCAATGAAAGTATTTCAAATACAGCGTACACTTAGATTGATATTGATAGCTAAAATACATTTTGCTGCAGCGCCATCCACAACAGTACATTACTTAAGTGTCTGTGCCTGTAGATTTGGTTTATGAAAGACGCTAGCACAGCAAAACATTAGGCTACATTGAATGAGCACAGCAGACACGTCACATAGGTCAGAGCACCATGTTTAACTAAATCTAACAGTTACAACATTACAACAGAAATAAACAAGTTTGCCAGTTTCATATATCTCTGTTACTCAAAACAATTGCTAGCTGTCTACCTGGAGGTGTTCACAATACTGCGATTTTTAACCATACAAGTGGTTTCAATTGTCTTGTTAGGGTCTGGGATTGTGTGTGGTTCTGCTCTGCTGCCCTTCGGTTGGTCCAGAAAACCCACAGCTATCTAACGCTATCAATGTTATTAGCAGGTGGTTATCAGTAGTACTCCCTGAAAACTGATTATGACAAAATAATTATCACCATCTCTTACTTTTGAAGCCTAGCTGCTGACGATGGCCTTCTTACAAGTAAGCTAAGTCATCCACAGTTCTCTGGCATTTCTTATAAGCATAAACCATTGGAGTATAAAGTATAAAGTATAAACCAGCTAAATCAGGAAATGCTAAATCATCTATGTGTTTTCTCAACATATTCTCACTACGACCTCGTCATGTATCAGTGTTTGGTCAGTTGTGACCGATATGCTATTGGCCTTTTTGTTTTTATTTAACAAATGCACGTGATTACGTTTTGCAAACACAAACGTGGTTGGGTTTAGGCAAAAAAGATTGTGGTTGGGTTCAAGAAAAAAGAACAAGTTTGGTTTTGCAATCTTATGGGAAGTGAACACAGGCATACCTAGTTGGTGGTTGTTGGACCCATCCACCAACCCTCCCGTCTGTCTTACTTAGACTTCCGCTGCCTTAACTTACATTGTTGTCGTGTCGCATTTCCCGCTGATGCTACCAGGCGCTGTTAAACATTGACAGCAACTGGCCGTGTATCATGCCGATGTGAAAGAATGGCTTTTTTCGTCTGTGTCTGACACTGGAAGTCACTGACAAGCAACTTTCGAGTGAGACTGGGTTGGTTTTCTAGCCGTTTTGGTAAAGATTTGTGACTACACTACAAAGCCTAATCAGTGGAAAAACTGCCAAATCTTTTCTTGTTCCTCTTTTGTTCAGCAAACAAAAAAAAGGGTTGATGCCAGCCAGTGTGGCAGACAGGCTCAGCTGGTAAAGAGACACTATCTAGTCACACTGAAGCTGTGATTTTAGATACAAATCACATTTCTCTGCACTGCACATTGTAGCTCTTTGTCATATTTTGGAATGACTATAATTTTAGGTCGCAGTTATTGTTGACTGGTGTCGCTATCTCACATTTATTTGAATTTTTATTGACAGACAAAATTAATTCCATACAGAAGTAGCTGAACATGATGATCTAGTACATGTGTAAGCTTTCCTCCCTGCAGTCTTGAGTAGTGTGTCAGTGTCCATACTGCATATCAGCAGTACGGATAGAGTGAGGGTTCAAACATAGCTTGTGAACTCGAAGCTTGGCATTCTCCCAGTTTGAGCACCTTGTGATATGCACATACAGTTTTGCCTAAAGCTCTGGGAACAGTCAGGAGGCTGAGAGAGTTGATGTCCTCCTCTGCTCAGATAATGCTGCACCACCTTGAAGCTTTAGGTCCATTCCCAACTCCAGTGTTGCTCCGCCCCTGGCGTTGAGTTGCCTACTATGATGACAGTTGCACATTTTCTTCTCACACACTATGCAAATGACACATTCATACTAGATTACAATCACAGATGAGCTCTGCAATCATTTCAGTGACATGAGGTTCACGCACTAGTCCAGGGTGAACATGGTTAAACATTTAGAATCTCAAAGCTCTCTGCACGAAGCAATTAAAGGTTACAATGAAAAAGCATGGCAAGTTCTATGAGGTGTTAACTGTATGCAGACATATGTCTAGGCCATCAGTAGCATTGCACAAAAACTTCAGAACAGACCTTTCCCCTTAATCTAATCCTAAACTTGATTTTTGAACATTAGCAGCAACAGAGTGACAGTGCAATCCATCTGGTGGTCTCTAACACTGAGCATGCTCATTATCCTACATGCTGCAGAGTTCACATCTTCCTTATGGTTCACAGCCACACGTCACCAGACCACTTTGCAGCACAGATGCATCCGCAGCTTTTCACTACCAGTTTTTTTTTTCATCATCAACAAACTAGTTGACACAGGCATGGGTGCAGAGTGTTGCAGCCCAAGTCTGTGACTTTTGTTGAATCTCGTGTAATGTAACATTGTGGCTAAGTTACTTGTGGTGCTGACTTCACCATGAAAAATTAATCATTTAAAACAGCTGGTCACATTTTTTTGGGACATCAGAATTCATCAAGGTCTCCTCTGTCCTACTATTATAAAATATCTTCTCACATTGAAGGAGAATTTGGACCAATTCAGAAGGTGTGCCTTCATTACTCAACTCAAACATGACAACATTAACATGATTGCTGCTCACTCATCCAGTTATTTACTTTTATTACAAATAGTGGAGACACACAGTAAGAAACTGAAAACTAGGCCAGCAACTACACATTACATTTTTATCATTATTCAGCCACTCATCTGATTGAACAATAATTTAGTCAATAAAATGACAATAATCAACTGCTTTGAATACTTAAAATATCACATTTGCACTGATATAAACACAACAAAAATCTGCAAATCCTCCCATTTGAGAAAGTAGATCCAGAGAATGTGTGGTATTTTTGCAAAAAAATGCAGTTCAACAATCTTATTTTTAACAATAGTACGCATTAACTGCTGCGACTGATAATTATTTTTGTAGAAAATATCTGGGGAGAGCTGAAGACTGTGTGTATCCTTCTACAATTAACCTGCAACATGAGCTAATGCTCACATAATCACATTTCCAGCACTTTATACAAGTACAGAAGAAAAGCAACGTGACAGCTCAGGGCCCGAGTTTTGTGAAAGCCTGGACCTTAGTGCTTACTATACATTAACAGTAAACAGATGCTCTCGGCATCTCTGCACCGTCACTGCAAATGAGGGAATGACTGTAACTGAGTATGCAGACCTTTCTATTGTGAATATTCACCAGTAAGAGATTCTTCACAATTGGACATGTTCCAGAAGGAATATGATCCAAAATCAGGGGGAAATTAATAATATTGGCTACCAAGATTATATGTGTGTGTGTGTGTGTGTGTGTATATGTATATTATGTATATATATATATATATATGTATAAATATATATATATATATATATATATATATATTTTTATACATATATATATATATATATATATTTATATAAATTTTTTTTTTTTTTTTTTTTTTTTTTTTTTTTGCAGTTAGCATGTAGCTTCATGTAGCAGTGTACATGCAGCCAGGGAATAACTGTAAGAATATAGCATCACTTTCTACTGTGAAGAAACAATTCTAAAACAATACTGGCAACCAAGATGGCATTTCCCTGATGTTAGCATGTAGCTACTTGTAGCAGTGTACTTACAGCTGGAAAGAGTATGTGGTGTAGGTGTAAACGGCACTTTCTACTATGAGAAACCACTCATTAAAGATTCTAAACCCCAAATCTTTACAACCAGACATGCTCCAGCAGGAATGTAATCCATAATTGGAGAGTAATCAACAATATCCGCAACCAAGAAAGCAAATGTCCCAGACATTAGCATGTAGCTACATTTAGCAGTGTATGTAGCAGTGTATGTAATGTGAACACTTGCTGTATAATGTCTGGACCAGATAACCAATGTAAAGAAATCCCTTGCGAAAAAAACGCTAGAAACCGAGTATACAGAACAGTCTGAGGTTTTTGCACACAGGGATTACTTTTACACACGTCAACTTTGGCCACATTTAATATGAACACCTGACATTGTAACATTAAGAAAAAGTATAATAGGTCCTGTTTAAAGAAATAAGAATTGTGAGTGACTGAGGTAATCACCAATCCCTCTAGATTCTTAAACAAAACAGTTAACACATTGCACTCTGAGTCTATACAGTATTAATAAAAGTAACATTAGCACTTGGAAATACTCCCTAATTTTCCATGCCTCCCACTGTGCGTGGTGACTGCACTGTGAAAACACAGCCTATAAAGTTACTTTTGGTTATCTGCATTAGTCAAATATACCCTGGCTTATTATTTTCTGGCGAGCAGTCTCCAGGGAAGTGTGGAAAACAGTGGCCCAGGCTGGTGTGAGGTAATTGACAAATGCGTATCTCTGTAGGAGGGACTCTCCAAGTGTTGAGGAATAGTTACCCATGTGTTTCTTTTCCTGGTGGCGCAGGTTACTGCCTGTGTGCCTGAAACCTCATTAAGCATCCGCTGTCATCCTCCATCTGTTAAACACTCAGCCAGCAGAGCCGAGGAGAGAGGGGAAGCAAGCTGTCTGCTAACTTCCTCTCCTCTCCTTCACTCTCTATCTTTCTCTCTATCGCTCTTGTAATTTTATAAATCTATGTTGTCCTCTTTTTGTTTTCCCTGCAACTCCCACTTTTTTTTTCTTTATTGCCTCTGTACCTTCCACCTTTTTTTTTTTACTTTCTACTTCACTGCTCTGTTGTTTTGCCTCTAAAATGGCTCTTTTGAGGGCAGCAGGACTGAGCGCTGACAGTTTCTTTGCCACCATAAAGACAAGAAATAATGCGAATAGAGATTCACATTATGATTATGGCTTGTTTATGACTGTGCTCAGAGCATTTCCAGTGCTTGCCCCTAAGGTACACAACAAAAAGCAAGCGATTCTTCCCCACAATAGGCGTTTTAGAATTCAATTTCCTTTATCGAGGATAGCTCGCCGTTATTGTTTTGCATTGTGCTGAACATTTTCGCTGTTTCATTTCTCTCCCTTGTGGCCATCTCTGTGTCTGCCTGTGACTGGTCACCAGAAGCAGTAAAGATTTTTCTTTGAAGAGAGTGAAATTAGGTAAGATTCGCATCTTAAAGTAAACTTTTTATGTATTAATGTTTCAGTAGAAAATGACACTGTGGACAAAGAAAATCTGTCACATTTCTTTTCTTCATCTCTCTCTGTTTTTCTAACTTATTATCCGTTCTCTGCTCTGACCTGCCTCATTCTCCTTTAAGCCAGCTAGGTGACTCACAGCAGAGAGGATGGAGAGACAGACAGACAGAAAGAGAGAGAGGGAAAAAAGGAGAGACACAGATAGAGTTAGAGATAGTGCAGTATTCTTCCTCTCGCTTGTCTGAATGGAGTGTAAATAGACAGGGTCAGCGGCTTGGGTCAGAGTTTCCGATGAGAGTTGAACTCCGGAGGCTACCGCCTCAGGGACTCCAAGCTCCGTCAACCTCGGGCCCCTCCTGGGCTCCGCCAGCTGCCCCCCATGCCCCTCCAAACTTTTTAATGAGGCAGTTAGCCGTGCAGCGGTGGCCTTTCAGTGACGTTCGCTGACCGGGCGCTCTGATGAGAGAGAATATTGATAAAGCTGTCGGGAGGAAAAGCTCTACCCGACTGCAGCTGTGTGTATGTGTGTGTGAGTGAGCGTGTGTGTGTGTGTGTGTGTGTGTGTGTGTGTGTGGACAGTCTTAATAATTCCCTCCCTGAAAGCAGTTGCCACCCAAACTCAAATAAACAGCACTTACAGTGCCAATAAAAGTACGTTTTCAGCAGAATATGAGATCAGTATAGCGAGGTCACCAACCCTCAACTGGACCAGAAGGAAAAAGTACATTCTTAAGCACACCAACTCACATAATCATATACATTCTGTTGATCACTGTCATGGGCGAAAAGACAGGTCTTTTTTTTTTTTGTGTGTGGACCCACAATTTGACAGAGCAGAAAAGGGACATTTATAGCATTTGCTATTTTCTAATGACTTACTTTAATAAAACAAGTCTAGCATATCCCATAATCACTTGATCACTCTGTGTATTTTTGTTGCAACTGTGGATGCAAATTCCAATTAAAAGATATCAATATAATATATAACAAAAGCTCAGATAAAAATAAATTAGGTCCACCTCACTAAAACCAATGCAGACAACGTAATAACCTGTAATATAATAAATAGCCAAAAAACAATTCACCACATTCTTTAAAATGTCCTATGTGATTATTAGATGCTATCCTCCAAAATATGACCACATAGGTTGTTGGTATAAGCAGCTTATTATGACCCATATTTACGTTTACTGTTAGGCGGCAACCTCTAGTGGCTGCAGTCATTATGAAGGGAGCAAAGAAAGGAGGTAAGGTGACTTAGTAAGTCTGCGTAGGGAGGGGGATGGGTGTTTTCCTGGGTCTAGATCTTTGATTCCGCCTATTCCACTGAGTTCAAATTGACCATTTTGTCTGGCATCGTGACATGAAACTGCAGTTTCTTGGTTAAATTAAAAAAAAAGTCAGTGAGCGCTGTGGGGGAACTCAATTAGACAACCAGCACCGTAGGCAAGACTTACACCATTGTCATGCTGTTGTCAGGATTTGTCAAGTGGTGTGCCAGAACCAGTGAGAAGTAATTACGACAATGGTAAGCAGTGTAAACAAGACAGACGCTGCTATCAAGGCTGTTTTCTCAGTGTCACCCAACATTGTAGTTTGTTTTGACTTTGCTCTGCTCCACCCTTAAAAAAACAGCGCACCAGGTATGTTGGCATGACTATACATCAGTGTGGAGTTTGTGTGATATCCTACGAATTAGCGCTCCATGAATGACATTAGGTACAGTTACATAATTAACCTAATGTTATGGATTTAGGCAAGTAGAGGTTAGGTTTAGAAAAACAAACATGGCTAGGATGTACCTTAAAATGACTAAGAGTTTGGGGCGTCGGTGGCTTAGTGGATAGTGCTGGTGCCCCATGTATAGAGGTGATGCCTTGCTGCAGCAGTCGCAAGTTTGAGTCCGGCTTGTAACCTTTTGCTGCATGTCTTCACCCCACTCTCTCTGTCTCCCCAGTTCACACTGTCCTGTACATTAAAGGCAAAAAGCCCCCCAAAAAAATCTTAAGGGAAAAAAAAAAAGAAAAGAAAAAAAAAAGGACTTCGAGTTCACTCAAAGTTCACACAGTTCCGAACAGTCAGTGTTTTGTGACCCATCCACCACCCCAACCACCTCCTTTCAAGATCGCTCGGGACAAAAGTCAACATTGAGTTATTTTAAGCCACATATGTGAGTTAAGTTATGTAATGAACTTCCATACAGACCTACTTTACTTGCATAACTAAAGTTACCTAACAAGCATATGTTTTAATTTTTTTATTTTATTTATTTTTTTTTTTTTGTTAAACCCAGACCATAATCTTTTCTTAAATCTAACCAAGTACTTTTGGGGCCTAAACCTAACCATACTGACCAACCAATGCGTCTTGATGTGTCATGTCAGTAACAAAAATACCTGTGTTAAACCAAACCATTATCACCTTTCCTAAACCTAACCAATAACTCTTGGTGTAACTGCAACTGAATCACAAGCCATATACTATTTACTATGTCATTTTGGTATGACCCTGGTATAAGTGCTATTTTTAGGAAACACTCCTGACTGTTATGTAACAGGGTAGGAACAAGCGCCTTATGTGGTCAAGTAGGTTGGAGCTGCAGTATTTATACATAGGACAATCATAATGTTATGCAGTCAATAAATCTCTGTCTGACAGGATGACCAGGGATGAGACATAAACTGACACGATTCCTCTTTGCTTATTTTGATTCAGGTACACTTGATGAGCCATCTGAGACACCTCTAAAATTCTGGGCCTGTGTGTAAATAGCATTGTTGGCTACAGACACCTAGGTGCTTCTTTCTGCCATGATGCTATATACACCCAGGTGCAAATAGAATTGTTGACTTTGGACACCTGGGAACAAATAGCAGCGGCTTAAATAAACAAATAAAAGGCTACATCATCATTATCAGACGATAGCCAATAGTCAATAGGTGTCAAGATTGGACTCCACATGCAATATTTGCCTGCAAGCAACTAAAGCCTGCTTTAACATAATTGGTCCGTACGACCTGGACTATAAACTGACCATAAATAAAAGCCAGAATTCTTCTGATAACCAAAATCTTGTCCCGTTGCCTAAAGATTCTGCATTTACATGCAGATAGAGATTGGTTGGAACATAACGCTGCTGTTCTCTCCCACATATCAGTCATTTTATTGGACTACAGTGCATCAGACATTAATGCAGGAGACCTGAATTTGTATCCTGTCACAGACCTGTAAATGACCTTCTCTTTTTTTAATCAACCCTAACCCTAGCCATAGACTGTAATACAGAAAAGGGAATTGAACATAATATAAAGTTTTGCAGAAACAACCGTTCTTGTCTCGTGAAAGGGTTGTTAAGCCTTGATGAACATGAGTGTTCTACTGTGGTCTCTGACAATGTCTGCTATGTTAGTGTAGTGGCCTTGCTCAGATCATGTTAAGTGACTTGCAGGAAACCTTTCTTATGAAATCATTTACAACACCTTTAGGTTATGATGACCAAGGCACCAGCATTTTGCAGCTAGAAATATGAAATATGCACATTTGACAATGGTATGCTGGAAGAGGTTAGAATATGTTAATTCTGACTGAAAATCAAAACCATTTGTTAAAACAAAACAGTTTCCATCCATAGGAGGTAGAGTTGGATTTGATGAGGCAGAAGGACTAAATTAGAGGTTTGGGGGTGTAAAAGGTGAAGAAAAACATTGGGGAAAGTCTGAAACTGTAACACTGAGGACGTTGTGAGTAAAAAGCATTAAATTTTAAATGATCAAGAAGTAACCTATTCCCTGTTTTTAGTGATGGGCCCATAATTTTTCATGAACAGCCTTCCATACCCTCAGAGAGCTGACACTGTTGAGACTGAGCTTACTAAGGCTCACCACTGTTGTTAGTGCCAAGTCAATGTGACATCTCCCTCTTGTTGGCTGTCACATGTTATTCTAACAGCCATGCTTATATATTAGTAGTGTTGATCAGTGCTGCACTGTTGTGGAGGGAAGGAGTCATTAATAATTCAGGACTGAGCCGTCCGACGGCCCAGTGGGAACTATCAGATGCGGGAGCAGATGACGACGCCCGCCAGGTATTAAAGATGGTATCTAGACCATAAGCACCTACCATGCTAGCTAAGGCTCCTGTGTATGTGGCACACATACACACACAAAAACAGTTCCATGTGGAGCAGGATTACAGATGAAGCAGGTGAGAGGTAGGAGAGATCACAGAGAGGAGGTGGATTTTATCTGCTGTATTAAGAACACTGATAGGAGATAGATAGAGGCTTTTGTGCTCGGTGGGTGAGGACATGAGGATCAGATTTGACGCCAGGCTCACGTCTTCAAAAGCCTAATGGAAATGAGAAGGCTGGCTTTGACTTGACTCACTGCGCTGCATGTTATGCTGTCAAGGTGTGTTGAGATGCTGTTCAGATACTTTACACAGCAAGCAGAGAATGATTAAAGAATCATTTTTCAAATGGCAACTCCACTGCATTAATGTGTGGAGAACATGAGGTAGAAAGTCCCTTTTTTCTAAAATAAGGAAAAAACGTTACAGTGACTTTTGGACCAGTTTTTGCAAGGCAGTTTGCCAAGGCTACCTCACAACAGAGTAACTGGAACTATATGTCATAAGAAGAGAGGGTCTGTGGAAGATGAATTAAAACAACAGGTAGCCATTTCTGTTCCAGAAATAAAAAGGGCTGGAGGGTAATACCTGTGAATAACATGTATTGGCTATATTGAGATACACAATGTATGTCTTAACATTTTAAAATCTTTTCTAAATTACTTTAGACTACTAAAATACTCAACTACAAAATAAACTTAAGTGTAGTTGCAACTAAACTGTTACAATACAGTTAAATAAAGTAGTGTTATGATAATGTTAAATAAAATAGTGTTAGGATAATATTAAATAAAGTAGTGTTATCATACAGTTAAATGAAGTAGTGTTATCATTAAGTCAAATAAAGTAATGTTATTATAAAATAAAACCAAATGAAGAAGTGTTAAAATAAATTCAAATCGAGTACTGTTAAAATAAATACAAATACAAATTAAGTACTGTTATAATAAATTTAAAAAGTGCTTATATAATAAAATTAGATAAAGTATTGTTATAATGAAGCTAAAGAAAGTACTGTTATAACAATGTCAATTTAAGTAGTGTTACAATTAAGTAAAGGAAGTACTGTAATAATAAAACCGAATAAAGCACTGTTATGAGAAAGTTAAAGTATTGTTATAGTGAGATACATAAAGTGAAACCACTGGTGCTTTTATTCTGAAGCACCCAGGCTATCTAGGGTCAGCAGTGTTGATGTTGTTGCCATGAACTTTTGCCATCAACAGTTAGCTGTTAGCAGGAAATTAAACCATTACAGCGGTACCGTTAAATGTCAGAATATATTCATTGTTAGCAGTAAATAAACTAACAGCTCCCCACATATATTAACACACTGTAACACTGGTGCTCCATGGTAGCAAAACGTGACAAAATGATCACAGTCAGTGATTCAAAAATACACGCCTTGCTTTACACACTATCACTCAGAGGAGAATGGTCTGGATGTGCGATGGAATGCGGGACATATCATGTTTGTTTTGGTGGCTAGAATAATTAAATGGCAATTTATACTCAGTCAGTGATCAGGATAGTCATTTTATACATGCCATGTGGAACAAGCCGTGATATATACAGTGTGAATGATATGTCACACACTGCTACCACATTCACAATCACACTGACATTTGTAATAATCTAAGTAAAAAAAAAAAAAAAAAAAAAAAAAGCATCCTTATAATATTACATCACTCAACAGTAGGGATGTCCCAATCCGATATTCGGATCCGTATCGGCCGCCAATATTAGCAAAAAACGTGCATCAGCATCGGATTGGACTGCATGGAAAAATCAGATCCAAGAACTCCGATCCAGGTTTTCCGGCCAGCCCAGTGTGCCGCGATTCAAGCAGTCCATTCCAGTGATCCGCTCCAGCACTTACTATCAATCCACCAGGCCAGCATGCAGACACGCAGGAAACAGCAGCACCAGGCTGGCACTGACTACTAAAATAACTGAAAAGGAAAGGCTACATTGTTTGTTAAATGCCAACAATGTCTTGTGGCGTTAATCTATTTGTTATTTATTAGGGGGCCAAAGCACAAGTGTGTGGAGTCTTGCTGCTATTTTAATTTCAATGTTAGACATTTTAAAGATTTCTTGTGTTGATTTATTTTCTGTTTATTAAGGGGCCAAAGCAGCCAAAGCAAACCAGCTATATTTTTTAGTTAATGTTAATGTTCAAGTTTGTTTATTTAACCCTGTTAACAATAAACAGGTCAGTTTACCAACTGTTGTGGATCATTCTAACTAAGCTGATTAAGTAGATGTTCTTGTTAGAGTAATATTGTTTGATTTTTTCTAACATGACTGACTTGACACAACTACGCGCTTGGATTGGATCAGTATCGGCCAAAACTCAAGGCTGTAATATCGGTATCGGATCGGAAGTGAAAAAATAAAAATTTAAAAAAGAAGTCCATTTCAGCTGCAAGTGTGAAACATCCTGCAGTGGCTCTAAACTTTCGCAATGGACCAGTGGCGTAGTGGTAGCTGATGAGGTAGGTGTACTACTAGGTAGAAGCGTAGGTTATGGAGGAGGAAGTGGGGATACTGTCCTATATATTCCAATGGCTTTTTGGCTGATAGGTGGGTATAGTGTACATGGACAGAAAAAGAGGTGGATATAACCCACATACCTGCGTATACCCTCATTTTCACCACTGCATTGGGCCAATGGTATTGGCCTACAGGGAGGCTGCATATTCTCTACTTGTACAATGTAGTGTGACGTTTACGAACTGCACATCTGTTTACTTCCTGTCAGCTCTATAGTAATGTTATCTTCCCCATCTGGTATTTGTGATAACAGTGTTTTTTATTCCTAAGTTAGTTTCTCCACTTTTCACAGTTAGCTTCCAATACTATTGATAGTGTTCAGCATTTGTTTTTGTATGTAGTGGTGTGTGTTTTTGATCATTTTGATGATCACTGCAGTGTGTTAGATAACTGTTGGCAACTTAAGCTCATCACTCAGTGTAACCCCAACATTACCCTTATTTTCAGAGCTTAGCCAATGTCAGGGTATTGCTATTTTTCACATGCGCTGCTTTAAAGAACTGCCAAAAATTAAAATGATTAACATAGAGCAACTTGCAAACAATAATTCTCCTTGGAGTTGACTGCTCTTTTGATTGTGCTTTTCTTCATTCTTGTAGCCAGGTAGGCTAGCTGATTGGCTAATCTCACTATTTAAAGACTGAGGTATCAAAAATGAACAGTAACAGTATATACAAAACTAACGAGAAGTTAAACTAACTTGGGGATGAAAAAGCAACATTTTCACTAAGGTCAGAGGCAATGGTAACCTACTGTTGAGTGACGCTCCACCTAGGAGAAAGAGTGCCAAGTAGACCTCCGACAAATTCAATAAAATATTCCCTAATTCACAATTTTTGTTTGTTCTCTAAATGCAAGTATGGTAAGTGCATAAAAAAACATCAAAATAGAGATTGATTATTAAAAAAATGGACAACACAGGATTCCCTGGAAACCCTGACAGAGGCCTAGGCTAATTATTTACATAATAACTGATTATTTATGTCTGTTATCCCCTGGCCTCCTATCATTTTGCAAACATGCCCCCCAGGCAAAGCACATTGACTGTCCCTGGTTTACAGGAATAAACAGATGTGCACTTTGTAAAATGGATATATAACCCACTACGCTACAAACGCAGTGCTGCTTAATCAAGCATGTTTACAGCTGTTAGGTATGCCACAAAGTAGTCTTAGTTTTCCTCACAGTGCCACTTCAGAGTGCATTATCAACATAGCCATACACATAAGGAGCCAAGAAGACAGACTGCACATTGATCATGTTTCAACTTTGTTGTCAATTAAAGCCATGGTTTTAAGATTACAGACTTTATCAACATGCCTGATTGGTTTGTCTGAGTTACCTCACATAAAGACAAAGAAAGACAAAAATAGTAAAACCACTGTACTCATAAAGCACATAATACATAAAACAAAATAAAATTTGATAGGTACTATCCATACCAATAAAAGCATGAAACAAATGGGTAAAATAAGATCCAACACATCAGAACACCATAGATAAAACACTAACACCTGGATGGAAATTAGCAACAACCTCAAACGACCCACTCAATGAAGTGCATTAAAAACATCTGCCCCACTAGCTAAAGTACTCCAAGTGCATTAAAAAACCAGCCCTACTGCACAATTATGTAACCTGCTGTGCTCTGTTTGTAATGTTAAGGAGGAGGCCAGCTTCAGGAGATGTGCTGTTTTGGATGCTGAATGTTCTGGTCTTAATATGTCTTAGTCTTTTGTGAGAAGGAAGGAAATTAAAATGGTTGTTACCTGGATGAGAGGGGTAGTCTAGCCTTATAGATTTCCACTAGGGGTGTTGAATCACATCCAGTAATTCTGGATGTAGTTCACACCACTTTGTCCAGCTGCCTCCTGTCCTCAGCTGACATGTTGCATAATCACACAGTCAGTGCATAGGTAAGGATGCTCTCCACTGCCGCTCTATCACACTGCACCGAACATTGCTGGATAGGATAGAATGGCCACTTTTATAACTCAACTGTTTACATTTTATTAAGGCTAAAAGTTATGTTTTATTAAGGGCGGGCCGCTCTGAGTGACAGGCCCTCTGCTTATAGTGCCCTTGGCTTCTCAGTCAGAACCCACCCCCACCCCCCCTCCTCCACAACTACAGATTCTCGCACAAATATGGTCAGTTCTGGCTCCAAAAAGCAAGATGGCTATGGCCATAATGCTGAACTCTGGGCTTCAAAATGGGAGTCCACAAACAAAGAGGTGACATCGCTGTAGCTACGTCCATTTCTTTTCCAGTCTATGAGCAAGATTTGCCACGTCTGCCACCAATACAAAATTCGAATGCTGTCACTGACATGATGACCCTTCCTTCTTTTTTAGGTTCCTTGCGTTCCAATGGCAAAGAGAAAGGGTCACATTTAGAATGTTTATGTTGTGAAGTTCGAAGTGGCCTATAAAAAATTGAAGATGTTGGAAACCCGGTAACTGGCAAATTCTCCAAGACTCTCCAACAGTCTGGCTAAAAGAATATTCGGGCCCTAAATAGCCTTAATAACTTTCAGCTGAAGGAGAGGAGCCCCTTTTCTAACTGCACAGCACAACACTGCACAGATGAGAGCGAACTTGTTGTGGCAGGGGTGGGAAAAATAGTCACATCCTTTACCAAATAAAAGTAATAATATTGACACTTGAGTACTATCCACCTACTCTACATTCTACTACCAAATTTAAAATCTATACAATACGTGACATATTTTACAAACACAGCAAATGTTTTCTTTCTAAAATAGCCTGCAGAGTAACTAGCAACTACGGCCTACATTTTACAGGTTACAGCGTCGAAGTACTAAACTTAAAGTCTCAGTATCTCAGAATTGTATATCGGTTCTTGAAAAAATACACTTTTTACCCTCACACCTCAGCTCTACCCATACAATCTTTTAGAAAATCCTACATCTCAGAATGCCGTATGGAGACTGTTCGCAATCCGGTATTCACAGAAACGATATTAAAATATAAGAATGGAAGTGTGATATTATTCATCGAGACACATAATGCATGCATTGCAGCACCGAGAGCTGACGTGTCAAAAAATTCAATACAATTTCAGGGGTAACAAGGATTACTCGAGAATGGATGTTCCTGCAGGAGACCAATCTGAGCAGCGAGGCCCAGTGCCGTGTTCTTACACATCTCCCCATTCCAAAAGTCATTTTCACTTTCAGTGCAGGATGCATAATGTATGACAGGGTTAATCAACTTGAGACAAGGAGGGGAGGGAGCCATTTGGCTCGAACAGCCTGCCCTCTATAGGCGCCTCCCCTCCTTTCATCACAATTCATAGAGGCTTTCTCTCCATCTACTGTCATCTTTGCTCACCCTCTCCTCTCCTTGCTCTCTTTATTTGACTCCAACATTCAACCCCGCCACCTCTTTGCTTCACAAACTATCTTCACTCCCCAAACCTAGGAGCTAGTTCACAAGGGAACCCCCCAGCAGCCATCAATCTTGATGTTCTTCTACAGCCACAAATTATTTGTATTGTCTCAGTCAATTACTCTCCCATTCATCTTTCTGCAGAGCTGTGACATTCCTGTGTGTGTGTGTGTGTGTGTGTGTGTGTGTGTACAAATACATTCTTGCATAAAGCACATATATGTGAGTGGTTGTGTGGGCTGCCTTGTCCTTTGTAGTTGTCCTCATTACCTCTGATCAATATCGCCTAGTGCCAGCTCCACTAATACACCCCTTACCTACCTACACACACACACACACACACACACACACACACAGAGGCACTGCACACACTCATTTTTAAATAAACGATTGCAGTGTTGAGATTTACTCGGTGCTGGAGCTCGAGTGGGAAAGGCAGTAGAAAAAGAAATCAGCTTTATTGTTTATGACTACACATCATCTTCCTCAGACTGCTACAGGGGAGCAGAAACAGAGAGATACAGGTGACGGCACGCACACACACACACACACACACACACACACACACACACACAAAGGACTTAGAAAAAGAAAAATAGCCAGGCTGGGAACTAGAATTGATCTGACGTGGGGCCCCGGGGCCACGTTATGACGAGGTTTGCAGTAGCTGGTAGAAGTTTGATGGGGAAAAGGGGGGATGTTCATCACAGCAGAAGTAGAGCCATCATCTTCTTGGAAAGAGGAGTGTTACATTACTGCCTACCTCCACTGTCAGTAAATAAAGCTGTTCCCTCACTAATGATCCCAGGAATACTTGTACTCCATGGACTAAACTTTAATATTCTGCCACGCACACAAAGTGAATATCTGATGGTGGAGTAGAAACAGGCAAATCCACAGCTTGCAGAGATCTTTAAAAATCAGGGCGGCTGTAGGTGAGAGGATCCCTTTTAGATGCTGCAGATATTAGAATCTAATCATTCCAACAGCATAATGATAAAACATTTGGAATGCAGATGGAAGAAGGATGTCTTCTCATATATATACAGATAAAGCTGTGACACATAAGACTAAACGCCCAAAACCAAGCCCTCCAGAGGATTCAACGTTTATTACATCTTATAATATAAAAGGGTTTAACAGAAAAAACATCCAATACTGGGAGCCCTACTGGCCATAGGGCTACAATCCTAAAGTGTGTCCTGAGAATGACACGAGGAAAGGCCACGGGTTCATTAAAGGAACGCTTATAAAGAGAAGAGTCATGACGAGTACAAGTCAGCCTGTGAAAGTAGCCGCATAATGTCATCAGAGTCATCTAAGATGGAGTTTGGAATCAATCCATGATCACAGACAGGCTGCGTTAAAACCTGAGGAGTTTAAAGATGAAGGTGTTTACAACAAAAAAAGTATTGAGTTTTACTAAGGGATGTATAGGGTCCAACATCTCTGGGGCTTAACCCATACTGGGTATTAAAATTCAAGATATCCTGGCCTCTGCTGATTTGATTTTTATTTTTCTCTTCTATGTACCCTGTCCTGAGGATGGTGCTGGAAAAAAACGATCAAAAAGGGTTCATAATGGGACAATTTCACCATGGAGAATAATTCTGATCAGTAAAATTAAATGGCAAGTAGATTTTGTAATTTATTTATTTTTCAATTTAACTTGAAATTTTAATCCAATAGCAGGGTTACGGTTCTAGAATGTTAGGGTTTCAGTTTAACCTAAAAAATAGTTAGCACCTTAAAGGACTGAAAACCAGTGCCAGCTTGGTCTTTCTTTTTCACTTACTTTTTGTCATCAGTCTTCTTCTGTTTACTTGTCTTTACTATGTAGTTGTTGGCAAAGGAGGGCTAGGAAGTTTTTCATTGCTGGTGGTTGTTTCCTCGCCATTGTGTTTGCAAAGCTCCTCCCAAAGCCACATGCTGAAGATATTGAGCTTGACTGAATGAGAGCATGCACGGGGGAGGGTGGCTGCGCAGCGTGTGCATAAGCAGTGACTGACACTGTTAAGAGACTCCTCCTGGCTGGGATTGGTTGTTTTCACTCAGGTGTGGTGGATTCTTGCAAATGACATTAGGAGCACTGAGAGGAGCCAGAGGAACCTGATATTTTCACAGATTATCTGTCTCAGGTACCACTGTCAGGATATCGTGACATTTTCAGAAAATATGACAAAAAAGTTATTTTCACAAAAAAAAACCTACTGTAGCTTTAATACACTGACTATACATGTGTTTTTCTTATATATTGTTGTTTAGTGAATGCTTTTTTAAATAACATTACATATAAAAATATTTATTTACACTATATTCCATGCTTTGCTGATGCAAGCAGGCCCAGCAAAAAAATAAAAAATAAATCAAAAATATAAAGCCTGCCTCTGGTTTGTGAGGCAGTGAAATTTAAAGGGGCACTGCACCAATTTTACACAGAGATCAATTTACTCATCAAGCTGAGTACTCCTCTGCCTGTGAAAACAGTTGTGTCATGTCTTTAGTGGCTGTGGGGGAGCTTTATCAAGATTGAAAAATTTCCTTACAGAAAAAGGATATTTAACTTTAAGTCATGATATTTTGGCCTCTGCTGATTCAATTTTGCCCAGTATTTTTTCTAATTTGACTCTTGTGAGACCTATTAGTTTATGGAGATACTACAAATTATGAGGGTACCCCTTTAAATGAAAAAAAAAGAAGCTACTCAGCAACTAGTTGCCGCTGTGTCTTTGAAGAGTACACCTTTTCAGTTCATCTCCTACAGGAAGTAGTTACAATTAGTTACAATTTCTAGCAAATAAAAAAAGGATGAACAGTCATTGTTGATAATACCATATATTAAATGTTATTCTGTTATTTATTTGATGAAAACAAAATGTATGATTTTTCACAATTTCTGAGACATTTTCAAAGTACTGTAATGGTAAATATCTAGGATAACTAAGTGGAAGTAATACTAGCACTGGTAATACTAATACCATGGTAACAAACTGATATATGTGGGTATACTAACATATTAATAGTATTTTAACAGTGTATGGCTTGTAAATCAGATTTTTCTTTTTTTTTCTCTCTCTCTCCAAAGAAAAAAATCTGTTGCTTTCTTCTTAGTTTGGACATTAAAGGGATAAAACAGCATCTCAGGAAGAACTTAATGTAACTGGACTGTTCATGTATCCTTTGCCTGTATTGACAGAGGTACACAAATACATTACTGCACAGCTTGTTAGACATACATTGTGGTTCAGCTATTATATGTTTGCACTGAACCACCCTGATGAAGGCCATGTAGCTGAAACCATTTGGGAAATAAACATTGTAGTTGAGAAGAGTTGTGCGATCTGTTTATCTATTAAATATCTGAAGTGAACCATGTTGGATTGAGGAGGACACACAGTCTCCTAGATACCAATTAGCAGCTGTGAGCAGGTCAGGACAGAGACAGGGAAGAGGAAAACAGTGGAGAGAACACCTGTGCGCTGTCAACACAAGACAGGGGTACACTGAACATACATGTTCACACACAGACACACTAAAGACACACTTGTGTGATACTCTACACTACACTACACACAAACTGTGAATGCTGTGCTTTACACCCCGGCTGGTGTTTGTAGCATTTACCAATATTCAATATAAAAGAACCATTAATCACCACCGTATTAATCATACCTGCGCTTTTCATGCTATTACAAGTCAGCTTGTCTGCTATGAAAAAGCTCTACTCATTCGTTATAACTCCAATTAAAAAAATTGGTGTGTCGACTACCAATTCTAATTAAGCAGTTTATATGATATGTTAACACTGGGGCTTTATACAATCTGTCTGACAGTGGTTGATTACGTATTGAGATCCTTGAATAAAAGTGTAAATTCAAGGTGAAATATATTCTATGACAAGAGAAAGTAATGCATTGATTATGTTAGTATGCACATATATAAAAGCAGAATGTGTCCTCACACAAGGGTTTGTATGATATAACAAATGAGCACCCAACAAATTAATGCACCTACCAGTTAGCTCGGATTCAGGAAAATAATCATGGTGGGGCCCTATCAAGCTACATACTTAAGATAACGTTAGGTTTAGGAATGTAAAGTTTTGTCAGTTAGGTTTAAAGAAAAGAAATATGGTTGGGCATCGTCACATTACATACTTAACGTAAGCTATGTACTTACAAAAAGCTACATGGGTTAGATTTAGGAATGTGAAGTTACATTTCAGAGGGCGGCACGGTGATGTGGTGGTTAGCACTGTCGCCTCACAGCAAGAGGGTTGCCGGTTCGATCCCGGGCGTGGGAGCCCTTCTGTGCGGCGTTTGCATGTTCTCCCCGTGTCAGCGTGGGTTCTCTCCGGGCACTCCGGCTTTCTCCCACAGTCCAAAGACATGCAGATTGGGGACTAGGTTAATTGATAACTCTAAATTGTCCGTAGGAGTGAATGTGAGCGTGAATGGTTGTTTGTCTCTATGTGTCAGCCCTGCGATAGTCTGGCGACCTGTCCAGGGTGTACCCTGCCTCTCGCCCGATGTCAGCTGGGATAGGCTCCAGCCCCCCCGCGACCCTCAAGAGGATGAAGCGGTTAGAAGATGAATGAATGAATGAATGAAGTTACATTTCAGGAAATGAAACATGGTTGGACATCATCAAGTTATCATGTTATCATGATTATCATGTTATGTACTTAACATAAGTTAACTACTTCATGTAATGTAACGTAGGTTAGGTTTAGGAAAAGAAACATGGTTGGACATTGTCACGTTACGTACTTAACGTAAGGTTCATACTTTACATAAAGTTACATAGGTTAGGTTTAAGGATGTAAAGTTACGTAAGTTAAGTTAAAACCTCTTGCACTCCACCCCCATTTTATAGCAAAAACGCCTAAAATGATATACCCAAATTAAAATGACTGTAGCGTCTGAACCGCTCTGACTACATGCATGCATGAGGTCAGAAACACTCTAGGTGATACAGAGACAGAGTAATGGGCCTCTGAAGTCAGTAAAAAAAAATTGAAGATTTTGCCTAAAAAAGAATAAAAAATGTTTTTCAGGATGAATAACTGTCTGTGGCTTCATCTGAGCAGGTAAATGACACGATGGGGCTGTAGACACACTATCAATGAACATTTGTTTCAAATTTGAGGAAGATTGCTCAAAGTATGACCATTCTACAGTGTTTTATCCATGAAAAGATCCACGCGGAGCTCCAATTGACAAGATGGTCACTTGGTTTCAAAACAGTATTATCAGTAATCAGTTTAGGCTGCTCTTGTGCGAAATCCATAAGAAATAAAAGAAAAAAAATGTTATAGATACCATTTAACAGAGGACGGAGGGAGCGAGGACGTTGACGTCTTGGCGGAGTTAGAGAGGTTAAGAAAAATAAACATTGTTGGTTGTTGTCACGTTACATACTTAACATTAAGTTATGTACTTACAACAACGTGCCTTTACTCAAGGTTCATTTGGTTTCACACATTACAAAAACATCCGTTACTTGAGGGAAAGTTCTGTGTTTGATTCATCCTCCACCTCAAACTGCCTCCTTACAAGTACTTTAACTGTTTATACCACTTCCTTCTTTACTCATTTGCATTTGTCACATGATCACAGCCTAAACAATTACGTGAGTTATACCCAAATTAGTAGCTCATGATCACAGGGGTCAGGCTATATATGAATTCTGGTCCATTACTTTTCATAGGTATAGGCTATAGGCTATAGAGACCAGCCGCGTTAGTATTATGATCATAATACAAAAGTATCTAAGGTAAAAGTTCTCATTTTAAGTAGGATATTAAGTTATCCATAAATACTATAATATCACTATATAAATTATATTATTGTTTTGTTATTGCTGTTGAATAAAGATGTAAAAAATGTTAGCGGCATGTTTTCATTAGATGTAGTGGAGCTATTTTTAACTACAGTAGGCTATATACTGTTGGGTAGGTTGAACTACACAAATGCCTAATATTTTATGAACTGATAATGTTTTATTTTTTCTTTATTTTCAATTTAAAATATTAATGTGCAGAGAAGCTAGTAAGTATGCTTGTCATATATAATGGAGTACAGCATTTGCCCCTGAAACATACTGGGAGATAAAAAGTATACGGTATAGAAGGTACCATCCAATCCAAACAAGTACCTCAAGATTGCAAGTAAAGTACATGTGTAAGTGTTCTAGCATTGATCTCAACAATAAGGCTAATAAGTAAAATGTTATCAAAGCCAAGACTGTTGGCAAAAATTCTGAAAATCAAACCGAGGTTGAAAACAAAAAACAAATTCATCCTCGGGCAGGTTTGTTTAGCATGTGCACATGTTCTTGCATCTGTTAGTATAATACATGAAAATACAATCAAACTACATACAAAGATAAAAAGCACATACATGTCTTTTTGTCACTGGAATAAATGCATTAGAAGAGACATCCTGCAGCAATGAAAATCAAGTCATGAGTTTCTATTCCTGCCTTACAAACAGTGGTATTTATCCTGATGGTTGGTTTGCAACAAATGGCTAATATGACCTGTAACGTGCCTGCGCATCTAAGTAGTCAGTAACCCACCCCCACAGTCATTATGACAAACTCACAGTCTGATAAGTTGTGATCCAGCGTCCACCAGCTCAATGCTGGTAAGCAAACACTTACTGAGCTGCTCTAATTCTCCTTAAATATTCTCTGTGGTGGCTCCCACAATATCCGTCTGGAAATAAACTGTTTCAGAAAAAAAACGAAGGGAAAAAAAAAACAATAAAGGCTACAGGCTGACTTGCTGCACTGTGTTTGAAATGTCCTGGGGGGAAGTGACGCTCGCTTAAGATTTCAGACACATGCGAGATTGAGAAGTATTTTAAGGAGAGTTGTCAGTCTGACTCCTTCCGTATTCAGTTCATGACTGGAAGGAGAGGATCGCCAGAGTTCACAGCAGAGACAGAGAAGTGCTGTTACTCAACTTCCAGTTCAAGAGCCTGATATGAAGAGGCAGGATAAAACCCTTTTCAAATATTCAGATATAAAGCTGGAAAAAAAAAAAAAATCATAACCGGAGGTCCATTCACAAGTTTTTTTCTAGAGGTTTAAACTGCATCACAGAGTCCTCGTCAGCAGATGTACGTTGCTAAGTTCTGTGTTTGCCCTTCAGTTCGCTGAACAAAATGTAGACACTGATGAAGAAAGTAAGACAAAAAAAAACAAAACCACTAAGTGGACCTTAAGTGAAGATTCATTTGTCGACTTTTTGCAAGGTCATGAATTAACTCAAACACTTAACAGATACAAGTCTCTCAGCCTAAATTAAAGCCCTTAACAAACACATAGATGTTAATTGGATCTGAGTAAAGTCAAAAACACCAAAAGCTCAGCATGTAAGAAGGAGGTTTAAGTGGTAACAGAGCTGCAGAGGCAAAAGCAGCCTATTCTCACTCCCAACTTGTCAAATACCAACACTTGGTCTGTGGCCCTCAGCATCTGATATCGACCCACCACGGCACCCTTTAGCATCTGTATTAAACGCAACTGGCAGCACCATTAATAAATGTTCCAAGCAATCGACTGAGTACAAATAGCAAGAAAGTCCACGTAGGGAGGAGGTTGGGGTAGACAGATGGGTCAAACAAACACAGGACTTTCACCCAGCAGACAGCTGTTTGTGTCTCGTGTAAAACCAAAAGTCAATGTTGATTTATTTTAGTAAACTTTTTTTACTAATGTAGTCAACGTCACAAGACATGTCACATATGTTACATGATATATGTCATGTTACATTATCATGATAACAAATGCACTTATTTTAAGCCAAATCACGATCTTTTTTTCTAAACCGAACAAAGTAAACCTAAAAACTAAGCAAACCTATGTTGGAAGTTTATTTTGTAAAAAGTATGTATGTAACAAGTAGAAACTGTACATTTCCTGTTAACATGGCAGTGTCTTTTAAAGACACAATGCATATAATGAGTGAAAACTGCCACGCAATCCCTGAGCCTTCACAACTGACACTACAAGGGAACCTAGAACCTCACTGTTTTACACATAGAGGCACTGACCAAGCTGCTTTACTGGATGAGTTGGGAGTCAGAATGTGTTGGCAACAGGTGTTAGCGTGAAGGTATAAGCAGAATACCCTGTTAAAACCGAAAGTCCCCCAATTGGGAGACGCTGAGAGCGACTTTGCAAACACAGTGTCAAACAATGCACTGATCATGAAGAATATAGTGATGTTGCACATCAAATTAAACAGCAGAACCTGGGCTACAAGGTTGTAAAACCCTTTTTACATGCCAAAACAACAACTAAATAAACAACAACAAATCAAACTCCATACAGCAACGATATCCCGACCCACTCGGTATATTTCAGGCTCTAACTCGAAAAATGAAATGAAAGCAGAGACTCTGCTGTTTCCACACATATGTGCCAAAGCACTCTACACCAAAGTATCAGTATCACTATAGTTGTAATATTTCTCTTACCTTTGTTGTTTTTGCCATGAAAAGCTCATTCTGCCGTTAAATCACACTACATTCCTGTTGACCGACATGTTGTCCGTCATTCAGATGAATCCGGTAGAACATGACGGACTTCAGGTTCTGGGGGTAAGCATAACAATGACCACTCACAGCAGCCAACATCTCCCCCACAATGGCGTTCCACTGACTCTGATTGGCTTACAGTGCTGTCAATCTCATTTTGGTGTGTATAGCGTCATTCTATTGGCTCTAACAAATCAAACGAAGTGTCAGTCAGTCAAATCGACCAATCGGTTGCAGAGATAGAGTCTCCAAAGCACAGAAGAGAAAATCTGTTTCACATGTAGTAGGTGTGTATTGGTCAGTTTGGAGTGGGAAATAGATGAAAAAAATGAAACGGACAGTTGTATGTGTATACCCTAAACATCATTAGGGAATTGCAGAAACAAAAAATGAAAGATATAGGATTGTACATGACAAAAATCACATGCAAACATTTTTGGAGAGCTCGCCTGAATTTTCTGTACTAAAACCTCTCTAATATTGTTCTTCTTCACTTTATCAGAATCAACCTTTGCAGAGTTAATATTCACATATTGTACTATGATGTGATAGAGGTTTAGAGCTGCAGCTGCATCATTCCAAAGGGATACTCATCCTGAAAATGCTTCTTTTTTTTAGGCGAACCTCAAAATGTTTCATTTGTGCTGTGTGCCATCTTCATTTACTCTTCACATATAACACATATACTGATATTTACACATCTTAACAAATCTCACAAGTGTTCCCTTTACTATGACACCAAAAGTATTCAAGTAGACCTTGTAGCTGCAGAGATATTTCATTTCATTATGGGTATGCAATTTTCGAGCAGAGGCCTATAAAATAGGCTTAGGGTTTAATCAAAACAGGTCAAATGTCAGGTTATTTAGGTGTTGTACACCTGCATGAATATGAAAAGACATTACTTGTTGTCCGGTATTCAAACAACTGATGGTTGAGATTTTACCTAACTTCAAGTTTTGAAAACAACCAGTATGTCTGGATTGACCTTTTTCTTGATGTTATAGATTTCAAACATGCTAGTGTTAGTCCATCAACCCATCACCAATATTGTCAGTTACAATTTTGTGGCTGGATAATGTGCACTTTACAAATCAATATGCTCTTGAAATGTTTAGAATATAAATAAAATATTAATTAAATATTAGAGGGGCGGCACGGTGGTGTGGTGGTTAGCACTCTCGCCTCACAGCAAGAGGGTTGCCAGTTCGATCCCGGGTGTGGGAGCCCCTCTGTGCGGAGTTTGCATGTTCTCCCCGTGTCAGCGTGGGTTCTCTCCCACAGTCCAAAGACATGCAGATTGGGGACTAGGTTAATTGATAACTCTAAATTGTCCATAGGTGTGAATGTGAGCGTGAATGGTTGTTTGTCTCTATGTGTCAGCCCTGCGATAGTCTGGCGACCTATCCAGGGTGTACCCTGCGTCTCGCCCAATGTCAGCTGGGATAGGCTCCAGCCCCGCGCGACCCTCAAGAGGATGAAGCGGTTAGAAGATGAATAAAATATTAGAGAATCATCAAGAAATTACGGACCCTTATGATAAAGTCATTCAATATATTAAAATCTTTAAGTTGATTAAAATAAATCCTTAAAAAATTCCTCAAAAGTGAAACAATACAGCATGCTTTGGTAAACACTGGGCAGGAAAGTATGCAGTACATGGTTTATAATTCATGGGTAAAAAAACACAGTAATATTAATGTGTTTCTTGCTTTTACTTTTATACCTTCAGTTTCAGTGGTGAGTTTGACTTCCCCGGGGTGCACTGTACAGCTCACCTGTGTTTAACATCTTTCTCTTGTTTAATTTCAGTGTAATTAGAGTAAAAATGGAGGTGTGACCTGTAGTGTTACACAGAGCTACATGCTGTCCTGACATTGTCTGGCCAGAGTAAATAGCCAGTCCCATGATGATGATGATATATCTGATGACCTGTGGCGCTGCTGACAGGAAGCAGGCTTTTTAGCATGAAAGTCATTACAGTGCTCTGACCTCCTTTCTAATGACAGTGACACTGTACCCTAACACCGCTGTGTTGTCCAACTCATCTACATGCATCCGGGGCGAGTGGGTGACATGGGGTCAGGGAGAACATGGGGAGCTGCCAACACGCCGATGCTCTACCAGCTGCTGACCCAGGTTAATGGCTGCGCAGCCTAAACCCAACCAGCAGAACAGACAGTAGCAGATGGGTGGAGCTCACCTGACACCAGCTCTGCAGTGGTATCAGAACATTTTGAGCATCAACATCTGGCTCTGTTATGGAGGGATAATTAGGAAATAAGCTGTGCACAAATAAGAACTGCTGGTCTAAACATAGATGCCTATAAACAATGCCTGTGGTGTGGGAGATCACAGTTAACATGTTCAACATTTTAAAGATCCATGCGCTTGAGTTGTTAAGTGTGTAGGATAAGTCACATTGTTTAACAATGTTAATTTTCAATAACTGAATGCACATTAAAAAATACTCCTGGTTCAATCATCAGTATGAAATGTACACAGGAGGAATAGGGCCATATTGAAAAAATAATAAAGTATACATACATAGCATTGGTCTGGTCTTCCAAACACAACAATCCCTGTCTTATTATCATTAAGAGAGAGAAATGTTTAAAGTTTAAATTCATCCATCTTGATATCATATAAACAGTTTAGCAAGACTGTATAGAATCCTTACTCTTTACTATTTGTTTTTAACAGTAAATAGATCTGGATATTATCGGAAAAGCAATGAAATGGAATGTTATGGCCATTAAAAATGGACCCCAAGGGCAGCATATAGAGTGAGAAGAGGACAAGGCCCCAAAATGGAGCCTTGAGGAACCTTACAAGTAAGTGAAGCCACTACTAAGGAGTGTTTGTCAAGACAAAATGAGAAGCTTCTATCAGTCAGGTATGAGTGGAACCGTTTGAGGGCTGTACCTTTATTACCCACACAATGTTCCAGACATGGTAAAAGAATCCTGTGATCCGCAGTATCAAAGGCAGTGGTCAGGTCTAAAAACACGAAAACAGCGGAGTTGCCTGAGTCGATAGCTAAAAAGAGCAACTTGAGTAAGTTCCATCAAGGCCTTCTTGAGATATTGCGTTCACCAGAATGTGATGGACACTATTGTGCCAAATTTGAAGAAGTTCCTTCAAGTGGTTCTCAAGAATGGATGGACGGAAGTACGCATATATGGACATATGGACGGACAGACAACTTTAAATCATCATGCCTCTGGTCATAGCTATCCCCAGCTGACAAATTTGACTTGATTACATTCCCTAATGTGTCTATGTGAGTGCACAGCTGCTGAGCAGCAGCACAGTTAGGAGGAGTAAAAGAAATCCTTCACTGTCTTTGATTTCACTGGGTTGATATTGATTGTAATAGAAGAGACCTGTCTTGGTTAAAATAGATCATGATTTTGTGTTATTTTAGAACTGCCTATCAATGTTTGCCACAAGCCTGACCTCATGTCAAATTTAAAAAGCTTTTAGTTTTGTGCTTACATTTTAAAATTCAATCAATGTGTGCTTTTATGCAAACTCCAGGCTCCATACCTTGAGGTTACAGTCAAAAGTAAACTGTTAAATTATGCATGAAAAGAATGGTATATATATTTCAAACTACCATCACTGCCAATATCACTTTTCTATACTGATCTGTATTGTTTTTTGAAGGAGGACCCAGTCTAGATGACACTGCTTTTCATCCAAAACCATATTTCTCTCTGCTTTGCATATGAATGCAATTTGTGGGAGGCACAGTTGTGTACGCATAATATTTGGTACAAATCACAGTGTACAGCATGTGGGATACCTCCACAGTGTCAGCATTATTTGACAAACAGATGTAGAGAGGCCACAGCTACACAGGGAGGTCACTCCACTGAAACATTTTTACTATGTGACCTTTGGAGAAAAAAAATACATGCATGTATTCAGAGGAAAACTGTGCAGTGGCCATTATTCTTTTGCTACTGTTATTATGGAAAAAAAGTAATTACACTGGCTGTTTCAGTGCACTGCTTATTAATGACAAACCTTTCAGTCATTTAACACTGCAGCCTTCCACTGTCACCAGCAAGGACTCCGTCTTTCATTTATTTCACTTAATTTTGCAACAGGCCCTGCTTGTTTTAACAAAGCGTAATGGGAAAACACAACAAATCATCAAGCCAAAGTCAAATTGCAGATTCATGAGGTCCATTACTCATGACAGATGTAGAAATGTATTTCCTGTTGTTTTCTGTCCACTGATGGAGGGGCTCAGGAATACACTGGCAGAGCACGTTATGGCAGGACATTGATGATGCAGTCAACATAATGAAAGAAAAGCCTTGCTTATGATGGATTTTATGTATGTGATACTCAGAGATGTCGGCATCTATGAAGACTGAGGTGGGATGCAGAGAGGAATACAAACACCACGTGTGTCTGTTAAGAACTGTAATCACAGCAGTTACTGCATAGCAAAAAAGACAAAAATAGACTAAAGGACTAGTATGTAGGATCTAGGGGGCTATATTGGCAGAAATGTGTATAGTGTTTGTGTATAACCACCTGAAACTAAAAATCTTTGTGTTATTGTTACCTTAGAATTAAATGTTTATATCTATATAGAGTGGGTCCTCTTCCATGGAGTCTGCCATGTTGTTTCTACAGTAGCCCAGAGTGGACAAACTAAACACTGGCCTAGATAGGGCAAACTGTTGCGGTCCAGCCGAAATATTCACATAAGTTTAAATAAAGAACAGTACATCTTGATCTGGTTTTCTTCACAGTACACTTTGCGGCAAAAGGGACCTGCTTTTCTCTGGAGCTGTACCCACAGATCAGCTCTGGTTTTCTCCATTCAACACAAACCTCCCTTTTTTTCCTGTGCTGTACTAAAAGAAGAATTTCGTCATTGTGCTCGTGCCCGTTCTGACATTTTAACACATAATATTCGCTTCAATTTCAATGTCCCATTCCACTTTCTTGTCTTAATAGTGGCAGCACCGATTCTGACATTGTAACAGTAACTGAAAATAACAGGTAGCATCAGTAGCATTTGAAAAAATTTAAGGCTTGTGTCACACAGACACGACTCTTCCTCAAACAAACTCTTTCTTCCGTCTTAAACTACCATTTCACCTGCAGCTGCTAAGTGATTGCTAATTCCACCATCATATAATGTCACACTGGTTACTGACTAATGGGTGACATGGGAGTGGATTTTTTCCTGTCCCATCCTGTTCTCATATTTTGTTTATTCATACCAAGACTACATATTAAGCCTATATATGAAAACTAACCAATTAACTTTACAGAATAGTTTGATGCTGAAAAAACTAGATAGATAGATAGATAGATAGATAGATAGATAGATAGATAGATAGTTACATTATCTTTTTTATATTTTTATCATAATTTTTTGATTCTTTATATATGTTCTTAACTGTTGCAGTTTTTTGTCTTTAAGTTTAATTTCCTCTTAATATGTTTATTGCATGCATCAAACACGAAGGCAATTTTTTTTGTGAATAAGTTAAGTCCTACTTGGTAACAAAGTTTATTTTGAGTCTAACTGCTACAATCATGTGGCAAATAACTAGCTGTTGGTCCATTAGCTCGATGCTAACACATAGTAAGAATTTGCCATGAATGTGCTAGTGGAAATTAGCTTTGTGATAATATTATCTCAACAAACAATCCATTGTACAGCACATGCATAACATGAAAAAAAGATGTGCTCATCATGGACGTATTAAGAGACCTGGATACAGCATTGGCAGCGGGGCCCCGTTCATTCCTATTACAGTTGCTCTGCTGCACATGAAGCAAAAATCACTCTGTTTCTGTGGTATGAAATAACCCAGATGATCGGTGCAGCTTCCGCATCACTGGGCCCATAGGGCAGGCGCACTACAGACTTACAGCTGCTGAGAACGATTGACTGCGACTGAGTTGCCAATTTACGGTTAAGCACTCCGTTAACATGCATGAGGATTAAATATTTTAATTCTGCGGCTCTTTTAGACTTGCCAAATGTTATCCAACTGAATGATTAAACCTTGATAGTGGAACAAGTTATTTTGCAAGGGTTGTGACACATTTATTTCCCAGTGTTATCTATGGGAAAACGTCTTTTGGGCAGTTTTTTGCAGAACCGCTGTTTGGCCACTACAAAAATTGGTTTCAAAGCCTGGCACACTTCCTGAGGGCCTGATGCTCATACTGACATGCATGTATTCCCTATGTTCTGTGGAAACAACCGATAATAATAGCTGCTGACTATTATGAGTCCCCTCCCACTGGCTGCTGCTGACTTTTTGTTTTTCTATCCCATCCCACTCATGTGATGAATGGTTAAACTGACACCCATCCCATAGGAACCACGTGACTCACAGGATTCCCAAAAAAAGTGTCAGCCTCTATTACAGGCAATGAGCAAAACAGTAATACAGGACTGTCAGCGAATCAGTGCCTACGCATTTCAAAAGAGCAATGGCCAGTGGTGAAACACGGACACTTAGCCATCAGTCACTCCAACCAGTGGTGTAACTTCAGCACTCTCTTACTCAATCACTTATGGACAGACTTTCATATTTAAAGGGTTAGACTTGCTTCTGCAGTATAGGCAAAAAAAAAAACAATTAACTTTCAGTTAGACTAGTGAAGGACTACAAAACTAACTCCAAACCCAACTATTACATGAGTTGTTTAAAAAAAAACTGGTATTAAATGAGCACATTGGTGAGGAGGAAGCCCATCACCACAACACTTCTGCATTAGCTGTGCTTAAACTGGTTTGTGAGCAGGCAACAGCACCAGCGAAGAGCCTCTCACATCGCCTGTGGAAAGAGACAGCAGCAGCTTCCATTTATAATTATATCACATTTACTTGTCTGTCTTTTGACAAATGAGAGATTATTGTTGATGAGAGATTGTTTGAGGTTTTTTTTCTGCTGTCATATCTTGGCTCGATAGAGTAAATATAAATGTCTCAAAGCTTTGAATAAAAGCTTGAAGTCATTTTCCTTCTTTGTCTTGTCAAACCCTACCAACCTACCAGCTCCAGCTTTGAAAAGTCTTTCTTTCCTGTCTCTCCTCTGCCCCATTATCTGCTAAATAATAGTTGAGTGAACAAATGTTGCTCTTTAATTTGGTATCATAAATCCCAGGGTTTATGATCAGCTTATCACAGGGATACACGCAGTAACAGCTCACCACTCGCAGAATTTATTTTGCCCAACAGAGGCATTACGCCATTTCAATGCCAAAACTATCTACCGGCAGACTGGAAGGGGGGGTTGGTGGGGGTTCTGTTTGCCATCCAAACAAACAAGATAACCCACATGTGTTGGTGGCTCACGTAGCCCTATCACCGGCACAGGTTGATGAGTGTACGCACACGTGCGCAGACGCAAAGACATACACACAAATACACACACACACGAAGGGACGTAGCTGTGTACAGAGCCAAATGCACCGGGACTTTGTTCTCCTAACAACAAAGTTTGGAGATGCAGCTCAAGTCACGCTGGCTGATACGCGAAAAGTGCTCATGAATGGAGCTTCAAAGGCAAATAATTCAAATGGTGTTTTGTTTCTCAGCATCTCCCAGATGCTCATGTTTTTCTGGGTGGGTATCAAAGACTCCTCTTTATTCTGCCACTTGAAAGGAAGCGACAAAATCGAGAAGAAAGACAAATAGGAAAAAAAAATCAATAAAAAAGTTACTTCATTATGGAGTTCCTGTCTGGAAAAGTTGCACCGTTCTAACACTTTGAAAGAAGGGCCCGATTAATTGACAACTGCCAGTTTACACGCAAAAAAATGATTTATTGAAAGTGGTTGTAAGAGAGATATTGTACTTTACTGATAAACCAGCATGACTTTGAAATCCACACTTGCCATTTTCAAATCCTGTGAAAAGGCGAGTGCCAAAACTGCCATTGCTCTGCTCTCATAATGAAGAAGGATTAGCTTGTATTACACAGCACTGAGACTGAGGAATTAGCATCCAGTTTATATTCTGAAAAAATACATGGCCCCCTGATAGGAGTCATTTTCATATTTTTTTTTTTTTTTTTTTTTTTCGTGAAGAGAGACACAAAAACACTATTTGGAGTGAGGTATGAAAGGCATTATGTGGAGGAATGGGAAAAATCGTACCTTTCACTCAAACAAAGTAAACAGCAGTGTTTGTTAGAGACACTGTGTGTCAGGGTTACAGACAACATGGAGCTGGCTTTATATGAACACTGAGTCCAAACCCAAGCTCTGCCTCCTTACATTACATTTCAGCATGTGTCATTTGGCCGACTACAGCTATGGAAGACCCCAGGAGACTTTATTAAAATGATAATTTAAAAATGAGAATTAAATTGTAATTCCACAGAAGCATTATAATGTTCTGCATTGTATGTTATTTGAGTAAAAATTAAAATAAAAGAACCCAATTTTCATTACCTCTTACTCGCATAGGTGTTTTATGACCGTATTAAAATGAATTTGGAAAAAAGCTATTTGACATTTAATTTTCAATGTTTTGTACAGTGGACAATATTGAAATGTTGATTCAAATTTTAAAACTAAAATGCAATACAAATAATGTAACCTGATTTTCCATTTATGAATGTTTTAGTCAAAATTAAAATTAAAATGCAATGTTGTAAGCATTAGATTTTTTTTTTTTTTTTTAAATGGCATTTGGCATTTTATTTACAAAGACCTGACATGCTGTACAGAGGACAATGGGCCTCATTCACCAATATCTTCTTAAGAATCTTCTTAGATTATTTTTTAAGTTGTTCTTAAGAAAACTCTACATCAGATTCATCAATGTGTTCTTAAACGGCAGAATTGTTCGCAACTGTGTTCTTAAATTGATGAATCCCATCTCCTTGTGAACTAAAAGCGTGTGCCAGGTGAGCCTAATTAACATAGGATTAGCATAGGTAACTGCCCATCAATGCCCATAAAAGGGCATGATGAGACTTCTAGGGCCATGAGCAGACACAGATGTCATACAGAGGAAACAGCAACAACAAAATGCCCAAAACATAAAGTAAATCAAGCAGCAGGTAAAGAGAAAAAAAAACTTTGGTAGTTCAGAGGTGGAGGTACTGCTGCAGGAAATCAGCTGCAGGAAAAAAAAATATTTAGTAGTCTTAGTGCAGTAACACTAACAAAAAGGAAGCATGGGAGGCTGTCACAACAGAGGGGGTGAAAAAGAAATGGTTTGATCTCACATCAAACCAAAAAAAAAAAAAAAAAAACATTGCAAAATTCTGACGGGAGATGCAACGACCTGGAGGGGGAACAGCAGACACCTAAAACCTGTCTGAGTTGGACCAGCGCATCGGGGCCACCATCGGGGAGACGGCACTCTCAGGTAGGCTATGGGAAAAATCTAAATCACTATAATGTTTTTTTTTAAATTCAATTAATAGTTTAATTTCCCCACCCTACTTTTAGGAGCGCCATCGACTGAGTGTCTGGATACAGACCTGGGCCCTGAGGCAACGCTTTCATCCTCTCCCTGTGTGGCTGCGACTCCAGAGGAATCGGAAGGTCATTTTATTTTTTTATTTTTTTTATTTTTTTCTGAAATAATACCTTTATTGAACACGTGTCCTAAAGGCAGGAGTTTACCATAGTGTGTGTAAGATCAAAATATGTCTTAGTATTGGACTGAGGGTCGCAACAATATGGCGTGATTTATTATTTATTTACAGATGGAAGTCCCGCAGAGCCAACCTGCAACAGAACCAGAACCCTCCTGCAGCAGTACCTCCACGCCTACTCTGTCCCGTGCCTCTCCAGGCCTGATCTCGGAAGTGGTGTTGGACAATCAAGAAAGGATAGCTGACACGCTCGATAAGATTGCCTCAACACTTGCAACCATATCCAGTTCACTTAAAGAAATTAATGAGAATTTAAAAAAATAAAGATGTGCACTGAAACCGGTCTGTCCTCATTTTTGAAGTGATACAGACTGTTGGATTCAAATTGTAAATTACCAAAAAATAAAATAAACAAAAATGTGATATGACAGAAATATCACTGTAATATCTTATTTAAATGAACTGCACAAAAGAAGACAACACAACCAATGTGCCAACATGTCGGCACTGAAATGACCATATTTAGACAAGAGGGTGGAGCTGTGGAGGAGCAAGGGTGGATTGGACTGGCAGGCAGCCTGTCACTCAAAGCAGCCCTCCCTTAATTATGTGTAACTTTAAAACTTAAAAAAAATGTAAATGGTGTGTTATTTAAAAATTCACCCCCTATGAAGTTGTCATTTATTGAGGAAATTAGCTATAAAGACTAAAATCATTTTTGTATCAGGCTGTTAACATGTTTACTTTGGCTGTGACGTTGAGCATTTTAACATGGGGGATTGACTGGCTTCTGGAACCAGCCTTAAGTGGCCATTCAAAGAACTGCAGTTGTTGGCACTTGGGTGTTGGCTTCATTTTTCAGCCCTGGAGGTTGCCGCTTAGTCAAGACACCATGAAGGACCTTTCAGGACGACAGTCATTCCTGACTTCAAGAGGTTACATTTATGATGACTCTGACTGAACTGCTGCTTCAGTTTGAACCAAACACCAGTGGGCAAAGCTGTGTTTTTTTTGTTTTGTTTTATTTTGCTATAATGAATATTATGTTTGCCAGTGAAACATCTTTATCATCGTTTCTCCCTTCTTAAATGCTCTCCTGTGAAGTGACCTGAGTAGTTCTGAAGCTGTAGCTATGCTGGCTTTTAATCAAAATTTACTAAGAGAATTAATCAACTTCATACTTCAGATGTTAGTCTGAAAAGTATATATTTAATCCTTGCATAGTCATCGTGTTTCTTTGTGAATCCAGCCCTAATGAGTCCGACTGTGCATCAGAGGTATGAAAGTGAAGAAGATCTTTATGAGCAGAAAAAGAGCTCCAACTGGAGTACAGGTGGCAAGTCGTTAAACTTCAGCAGGGACATTAAAAGAAAGTTTGGAGCCCTCTGGTGATCCAAGTTATGACCCTCGACTTCAACCATAAAACCCCTAATTACACGCTGATGCAGTCATTTTAATTAATACCACACACCCAGTCTGCCGAGCAAGAGCAGTACAAGTATTTTAAAGCTTGAACTTCACCAAAATGGGGGCAGTAGTGCTCTAAAGGTTAGAGAAGCACTCTCGACTTCCATCCTTTTTTATTTTTTTTTTTATGGAGCAATGTAACCCAAAGACTCTCCATGCAGAGACACACTCACATCTACTGATTTCTTGGGAAACACAAAATATTAGGAGTGAGCGTGACTTCTCTTCTTGACCTCTGTTTGTACAGTACTTGCTGACCTTTACTGCAGAGGTTGTTCACTTGTCCACATACATATGTGGCCAGGGGATGCAGGGTGAATAAATGATTTCCTCTCCAACTTGAGGGATGCACAAACTGTTAAACCAGCAGACTCTCTCCCACAACAGTTTTACTTTCTTTTTATTACCTGATTGTGTGCGTGTTATTGGTGAGAAATGTAATTTCAGTACTGAGCAAAACGATGGGGGATTTACTAAAGACTGCAGCTACATAAAGCCATACAAACATCATAAAAAACATGTAATGAGTCAAGCATCAAAGACCAAGAGCAGGTGATCAGAGGGGTAGAAATGCCCAAAAGCCATCTACCAAAAAAAATAAAAAAAAATCCATTAAAAATGACTACTGTGTGAATAAAGTTTTCCACTATGTATCATCCATCCCTTCCAAAATAAAGACGTTTTAAAATGCCTAATCCAAAACTAAATAGCCCTTTACTATTTTAAGTGAATTAAAGCTAGTGATAATCTCTAGGTGGCATGGGGAGCCATCTAAGGTGCCACATAGACAGGGGGATGGGGAGTCTATGTGGAGAGCATCAGTGTAAGAGAAAATGAAAAGCCAAAAGCCATTCCAGGCGCAGTACAAAAAAAAAAGGACAAACAAAGAAGAAATTTGCACTTACAGTATTCTGTAATTGTTTGTAACTTATTATTATTTGTGGGTTCCTACGGCTCGGATTACAGTGCACAGTATTATATGTATTTCCTTTTTGTTAATTAAATAGGAAAAAATGATAAAAGGACAATTACATAGCTTTTAGTCTGTAATAACCAAATGAATTGTTTTCAACTGTTGAATTGTTTTTACCATTGTGATGTGAATGTTCCTTTGTATTCCACATTAAAATCAAATCACATTTCATGCGAAGTTGTCAGCACTTAATTGTTTTAATGAGGAGGTGCAGGGGAGCTTTTTCTTTCTTGAGATGCTTCATGCCAAAATGAATGGATTCTAAGATGGGATGCATAGTAATATTGGCACATCATCGGAATGGGCCAACATGCTGATAATTTCGGTGCGTTGTTGGTAGTGGCACTTATCAGCTTTAGAATTAACTACCAGAATAAGACAACATGTTTTTTTTCCCTTTTTTTTGCACAATGAATGAATACATGCATTGAAAATATTGTATTTCATGTCTCCATTTGCTGGTGGCCCATCACAATAAGAGTATGCATGCATAATATGATGTTAATTCCACTACAGAAGAGACTTGCTGATCACTAAAATTAGGTAGGGAGAGAAGTTAATATATCGATATTAGTTTTCAGTAAAATGAGTTATTACACACTGACATATCAGACATCGGCAAAAAAAAAAAATCCAATATTGTGTAACCCTAGTTTTTATAAAGGCATTATAATCTCTCCTACCAATATGACAGTAATTTGCTCAAATGCTTGATACAACCCTAGTTTCCATTCTCAGCTGAGCTCTTGTGATCATCGACTGTTCTCTCTAT
The DNA here is from genome assembly GCF_011397635.1 of Epinephelus fuscoguttatus. Classification (NCBI taxonomy): domain Eukaryota; kingdom Metazoa; phylum Chordata; class Actinopteri; order Perciformes; family Serranidae; genus Epinephelus; species Epinephelus fuscoguttatus. Next base: position 44,395,251 of record NC_064752.1, read on the forward strand.
GAATTAAAAGCACCAAGGTCAGGGTTAGGAGTTGGGTGTACAGTGTCTGACTTTGACAAAGCAGGCAGCCATTTGCACCCTGACCTTTACCAACAGTCAACAATGGTTTATTTTCACCATGACAACAATCTTTTACAAACTTAAACCAAGTAGTTTGATTTGCTTGAAATTAACCAAACTTTAACCATCATAGAGGTAGCTGTATAAGGACATATTGACGTGTAACCCTCAGACAAGAAGTTTTTTTTTTTTTGTTCTACCTACCTTTCCCTCAAACCTTGACACCTATTACTCATCTTAATGAGGCTGGGTCTTTATTAATACAGTGCCATCAATACACAGTGGCTCTTCACAGTGCCTTGCAAATTACATCAATAGAGTACAAGGCAATAGAGAAAAGAAAAGAAAAAAACTTTCAATGAGGGTGGTGACAAAATTCAAATATAGGCAATGATAAATCAGTCAGTCCCAAATTTAGATTTTAATTTAGATGACTTGTTTGGCATTTATAATGATTTCCAAAAATGAATGAATTAATAAATTTAAAGGAATATGATTGTTTTACACTGTTTTTATGGTGTGAATTTTATGTCCCTAATAAGCCGCAAGTTTTGTCCCTGCTGCAGTTTTCACTGCCACTTTTAGCAAATGTGAAGTGAAGAGGAAAGCTCAGAATATGTCTCCAAAAGCAGGGACTGAGTGGTAGTGTAAGAGCTGTTGCCTGTATGGCAAAGCAGACAAAATATGTTAAACTACAGTGTCTGTCTGTTTGGCCTTCACTTATCTCGAGAGTCGCTGATCTGATCAACTTCACACTTAGTTGGTGTATGGCAGGGGACCCAAGGAAATGCAGTGCCAAATTTGGTACAGTTTGCACAGGCGACATGTTCAATATTAATAAACTTTGCATAAACGAATGACCAGCATTCTGTGCAGAAGTGGGAGCGGGGCTTCAGGGCTCTGCAGATTGAGTGGAGCTTGTCTTTAGCAACATATGCAACGACTCTCCGGGACTCACTACAGAACTTACAGCAATAGATGACAAAAGAGAACCTGAATGAGTGGTTCTTGAGAAGTTCCCCTACTGTTGTGCTCCAGTGTTGCTATTGTTAGGACTTCAGTTCAATAGCAGCGAGTAACAAACTGCATATAACTTCCACATAATGAGCTCCGAACTCTGTTGTATGTCCAACAATGCTCCAAACCTAAAAATTCAACTCTTCAATTCCCTATCGACCCAATTTTGTCCTTTTCCGGAGGGACATGGGATCTTTAGGAGGAGATAGCAGGTCAACAGTAGGCCTAAATGCAATATAGAAATGGTATACATCAACTGAAAGCTGGGAAGCTGAGGATTAATTTGAGATGCAGCTCAGCACTTTGTCAAGTTTTTTGTGTGATACAAAAGCAGAAAATATTCCCCTCTACATAAATAAAAATTAAGTTACACATGTTCTTAAAGCGTAGGAGGGTAAATACCCTGGAAGAAGTGTAAACTTTGAATTATTTATCTTCACCGGTTTATTCATTGATACAAGAAGTGCTACAAAGATGGCACAAGGCACTTCAGTCTCCCACACAAGTATCAGGAACGCAGAGGAATCCTGTTGTTTGACAGTCAGTCTTGGAATTGCATGGGTGACTCTGTTTATTGGCTTACAAATCCATATGTAGCACATGTACTGTAAAGGTTTATACTCAGCCAGTCCCACCCACACAGATGGAGGAACACATGTTGTTTCATAATTTGTAGGTAAACATGTTACAATAAAAGGTAGGGACAAGTTAGTAACACTGCACTGACCCCTCATTCACAACCACTAAAATCATTCAAAGGTATTATCTGGGAAATCCAACACATGCATTGCCCCCAAAGCTTTTGGTTTTGAGAAAATTTCAATTTATTGAATAACCAACAGGCCAACATCAGTTCAGAGGACCGTAACCTACGTGTCATATTAATACTACATTCAATATTACTGCATGTCAATTAGAGTTTAAAAAAAATAATGAAAACATGAGATCTTACTCCCAGTTGTTAGCTAAATAGATTTTACCAATGATTTGCAAGTTTACTGCTGACTGAGTAACTGACACAGCTGGGGATAACACCAAGAGATGCATGTTGCAACTACATTAAGCATCTATTACTAGAGCTGACATTGGCAAGTAAGCCTAATCATCTTCACAGAGTAAACCACAAACTAAGTCAGGTGACCCAAGTGAGCAATTAAAGTTAGCAAGCCTTACATTTAATTATTATTAACTAAAGTCAGTGAATATACAGAGGGGAGTATGCTCAGTCAAGATCATCAGTGTCTACACTGCATCAATAACAAAGCATTACTCTATGATCAAGTGTGGTTAACATGAGCTACATCACAGGTTGCTTTTAATTGCATTTAAAGAAAGGAAAAATACTCTGCTATAATTGAAATTTTGTTTGATGTGGTTTTCCTGAGCTGCACCCTCCGGGGCTGAAAAAAATGAAGCCACAAAAGAAAAGCCAAAAACTGCAGTTCCTCAAATGGCCACTTGAGGCTGGCTCCAAAAGCGAGTCAATCCCCATAGAACCTCATGGTAAAATGCCCAACTTTACAACAGAAATAAACTTGTTTCCAGCCTGGTACAAAAATTCCCTCATTAATGCCAACTAGTTACATTTTTATTTAACTCACTTGTTTAAATGTAATCATGGCCTACAGTTATGCGGAATTAATGCTGTGGTTGCTCTGAGTGACAGGTGGGTGCCATCAATTGACAAGTCACTACCATGTTGACTATGATGCTAGATAACGTAGATACGGTTTACCCCCAAATTCACGGGATATAGATGGAGCTATAGGCTAGCTGTCACTATTTCCATGTGTTTTCACTAAATAAAAGTTAATTGCAACATACTGTTTGCCTGGAAATTGCCTTGCTCAGCATTTGGTTGTACTAACAGACCCTCTAAGGAGACGGATATTCAGTTGTTGTTTTTTACCAGGAAGTGGACAACATTTTTTAATGGCTGTTTTTTGCAGGTAAGTAGTATGTGCATTGGTATTATTACAGTTAACCACAGCTGTAAATGCACCATGCTAACCGAGCTAGCAGCTAGCATTAGGGTTATGTCCACCCTCTTGTCCAAATATGGTCACTTCTGTCACCAGTGGGAGATGTTGCGGTGGCTATGTCCATAATTTGAGACAATCTATGGGTTTTCTATCATAAAAAGTAAAAAAAAAAAAATCTAAAAAGCTCGTAGAACTTCTGGATATGGCCTCTGCCCTGTCCTCCACCTCTGCTTGCAGAGCAAATCAAGATGGCTGCCGTTAGCTAACTGCCTGACACAGTGTTAATGATTGAGAAACATATAATAATATCTGCTACAACGGGTCTCTTGGAAGGAAGCTCCAGGGTCTGATTTACATTCAAAACCTACACACTCTACCATGTTTACTGTCAAAATGTTTACTGTGCTAATACTAACTCTGCTATTTGTCCTAAAAAGTTCGCTCTGTGCTGGAGTTTCAGGTATTTGAGCGATGCATTTTGAGCGGAGGGGATCCTTAATTACTATCAAGTTGCTAAGTGGGAGGACCCTCTGATTACAGATGTATTTTAAGTCCTGTTTCAGAGTTTTCTGCAGTCCTCAACATCGAGTTTCATTTCATATTCACATACATTCATGTTATATCCTTTAAAAATAAATAAATAAATAAATGTGGTAATATCTACTTATATGTTTTGTCCATCAGTTTTGAATCGTGCATAGCTTTTGATACTACTAATACTACTATTGTAACTACTTTACCATATTCTTGTTTACATTATGTTAATATTCAGTTTATGCATTTGCAACTACTGTCTAATTTATTTTACTTTGTGTTTTCTCTTTAAGTTATATTTTATGCCTTATTTTAACTTACCCTACTCTATGTTTAGATTCCTGTCTTGCTTTTACTGTTCTGTTTTCTACATATTTCATTAGCACAGTTGGAGGGAACCTGAGACTCATGATTTTCATTGCCAGCAACTGCTTCTCTATAACTGATGTGCATATGATAAATAAAGAACTTGAACTATGATACCCATGAGCCTCAGCTACTGTTGCTATGCAGGCCGCTCTGATACGGAAATCAAAGCTGTGGTAAATTTAGAACGCTTCATGACTGCACTTTGTCTTGTTTGCCCTAACCAATCAGTAGCAGGTGACGTATTGACGAATCTGTGCTGTCCATGTGATATTCAGTCAACAGAGAGGCTAAGAACAACCTGTACTGCTGCGTCTTATAATAACTCTTATAAGCTTATTCTTATGCTTGTCATCATTCTCATGACCATTTTCTATCTGTTTTCTGTCTGAATTCTTTTTTTTTTTTTTTTTTTTTTTTTTTACCCAACCAACAGCAGTCTAGACCTGAGACCACTTGAATTGCTAAACAAATGACATGGAGTGTAGACTATGACTCAGAGGCCTGAAACCTGACAATATTATGTTTATGAGAAACCTGAATATGTTAGCTGAAGTATTCTGAAAGCAACCGGGATGCATATGGGGAATGTAAATAACTCAGTTTCTCTGTGCTTATGTAAACACCACATCCCAAAATTTGATAATAACCAGGATAAGCCACATAAACAGGTTATTCTTGTCCATGTAATCACACTCATTGTCTACAAAGACAGAAAGTGTGACTTTTACATCCAGAACCCTGGATTCCCAAAATAACTCATCACACTTTGAAACTCTGTTGAAGCTTCACATCGACATTGAAACATTAGCAACTCTTGATGATATATTGGGATTATTTGGCGCTTACTACTTATACCGTTGAATACCTATAGGAGCAGTGCCGCATGTAACATGTTAACTCTTTTATTATGACATGAGAATACAATATAATGACATTCCAGTACTCAGTGATCTGATCCTACAGATTGTGGTGATTATGTTTTATGTTCTCAGCCTAAACTGTTCTCTTCTGATGTAAAATTGAAAAAAAAAAAAGATTATTATCATTTTATGGCTCATAATAGCATTGTTGTTGTGAGTGCTGCTGCCCATTACTGGAAATGTACCATGCCTTTGAGGGATGAGTGAGACCAAAGGGACACTGTGTGAAGAATACGGCCTACTGCCAAGCCTCAACTTTCCACTTCAATTTCAGGTAAGCAGATGTAACATAAGGGATATAATGATGTCCATCTCAGACAGTGAAGTGTTGTTATTGGCTGCTGAGCAGATGACCCTGAAGTGTACACATAGAGGGCAGCCAAGACTCTCTTTCTTTTCACAAGATAACATAAGCAACACAAAGCCACAACACTGGCCTCCAGAGGCTGCAGCGTTCATTATGTCCCACTACCACGCTATCCCTGAGCAGGACACAGAACCAAAACTGCTCCAATGAGCAGCTCAGCACAATGCATCACAACTTCAAACCTCAGAGAGAATCACTGTATGTTTGCGCTCTGCCCAGTGATACAGTTGGCAGGTGTAATTCAATAGAAAGAAAATAGTACCTACATGAAACTGCTCATGACAAGGTCTGGATTATCTTGAGTACCTGGGTCATGATTTCTGGAAAGAGACATTATTGTTGAGGTTGTTTTTCAATGCATTTTGTCAGTCCTTTGAGGACAACAAGCCGAGTGCCATCTAGTTTTATTATATCAGAGAAAAGGCAGGCATCTCTACGGCAATATCTCTCAGCAACTCACAGCAAAATAATACAAACTGATAAATAGCACTACAGGTAAGAGGAAAAGTATGTATTTTTGATTTTGGGGTAAACTGTCCCTTTATCCAAGAAAAAGACACTCAGTCAGCACACAGTCTGCACTTGGGCATATCACAAGGAATTTACACTGAACATGGTGATCATTCGCCCCAGTGGAGGCTCTGTCCAGCTGGACTAATCTTACAGTCAGCATCTGACAGCTCTGTAGTTTATGCATTCCGGCAAATGTCGTCCCGGAACAGCAAAAATAAAGACTTCTCTTTGCTGCAATGAGTCAACACAATCGACAGAGAGGACTGGCTCGCTGGTGTGACTAACTACTTGCCCAGCGGGCAGAGGAGTAAGAGAGACTGGGTGAGAGGGCTGGAGCTGGGGAGACAGATTACAAGCTCTCTGTGCACTGACACTATCAAAAGGACTCAATAACCCCGGGTCTTTCTGCTCGGCCGAATCTCCCTGCTGGTGACAGTTGACAAAGATGCTGCACAGACAGCTCACTCACTGTCTAGTTGATGATAGGAAGCCACAGAGCATGGCTGTCTGCCTTCGACAACACTGGACAGGGAGTTAAACAAGTACACCTGCAAGCAGGGCTTGTCCTGACACTACTTATAGAATAAATAATCACATTATTAGTTAAATACTGTATATTGCTATAAATAATTATTGGCTACTATTTAAAAGGTAAATTTGTTACCTTGACAAAAACAAGTCCGCAGCAAACCGTTGTTACTGCACTCTGCATGTGTTGTTACACTGTTGCCACAAATAGCGACACTGCACAATGAGGTTATCCTTCTTCTCCAACAAAACTGCTTATCTGATTCACAGACATCATGCAATGGCAGAGGTGACATAAAGTACCAACAAGTAACAATATGTTAGATACCACTTTGTCAAATTTCTTATGGAGGAAAAAGAATTGCTACCTGTGTTACGCTCACAGACGGGTGGACAGGTTTTTTGTTTTTTTTTCCTATCCAGGAAGTGATACATCCTTACTGTATACTGCATCAAGATCATAAAGACAACATGGATGGTTGGGTATACAAAAGTTAGGGGTTCTGACGTTGGAGAGTGCAGCTAATGTTATACATCCTGTATGTCATTAGTTTTGGCAACTAAACATTTGGTTAGGGTGGTGGTTTTGGTAAATATTGAAAAGTCACTTCCCATTAAATGGCTGTGATCATTTGTTGTCAGGAGTGTAGATTTGTGATAGTATGGCCCAACTCTACCTCCTGTATTTATTTTCATTTTTATTGTTAAGTGGTGACCTCTAATGGCTGTTGTAATTATTACAGGACTAGGACCATGAGTGGATAGATGGGCCTAAACAAGACAGGACTTTGACCCAGGAAACCACTGTTTGTGTCCTGTGTGAGACCAACAGACAACAATGACACAACTCAACTTACACACCTAAGTTAACTTATGTAATGTACTTCATTTATGTCACATGCATAAAATATTTAAGTTATAAAACAAACATATAATTTTTTAACCCAAACTATGAGCTTTTCCTAAAGCTAACCAAGTAGTTTTGGTGCCTCAAACTGATGTTGGATATGCATCGTTTGGCCTACTGGTACCTCTAAGAGTGTGTAGGATTTAGCGCAGCACCCTAGGAAGTCCACAAGGCTTTGAAGCAAATTTTTTTGTACTGGTCAGTGTAACGACACCGTCATATGATGCCCTGAGGCCCAAAAAAGACTTAGGGCCAAAAAGAAAATAGACTTACATCATTTTATCCCCATTCAAGTTAGCGGAGTGCTAAACTGGAAGAAGCCAGCTCGGTCGACAGAATTCTCTATTGCTTGCAGTACTGATCACCCAGGTAATTCTAAAAGCAGCAGTTCAACCATTTTGACTTCATGCACCACTGTGTAATTTTAATGACAATGAACAGAACTCCTGTGCCAAGCATGAACTATCGGTTAGGATTCCTTCAGTGTTCGTAGTGCAGGAAGAACACAACATACCAGGAGCTGAACTATTCACAAAGGTTTCCAACTCTCCAATTAAAACAGATCAGGTGATTAAAACCAGTAACAACACAAAAAAAGCAGTTTCACATTATCAGTGTTTCTTCGCTATACGGATTGTTGCAGAGGATCTGCTAACTACGGTAGCCAATGAAAAAACAGGAATGGCTCTACCTGGCGGTGCAACATGGAGGACTCGGTGGCTGAGGACTTGCTTCCAATGTAGATATAAATGGTCATTCTAAGGTAAGGAAAACACAATGATTCTAATTGGTGATTATAGCCCACAGCAAACATATGTATTATATTATATTCTATGCCTATGACCTTTAACTTGTATTTTCTAAATCTTATTTAATCTAATCAGGACACACAATCAGCCTTCTAAGCCTTTGACAACAGGTTCGTTGACATTCTTTCTTTATTTAGTTTCATATGATTATGTTTTGCAATTTTGTGGGCTACATTTACATTTATGGATGTCAAGTTTTAATTCTTGCATTTAAAATGTCTGCCGCTTCACATACTGTGAAATGATTCAGTAAAAACCAACAGAAATGTGTTTCTTTCAAATATCAACAAAATGGATATATGGACTGGTTAATATTAAAATGAATGTGTTGACATATTATTGCACATATTTCCAGCACTTCACAGACAGTGATGCAGCAGCTCAAACCAACACTACTACTACACTATGTTACAGTTTATATGAACACCAAAAGCTTGCTTTTATATAAACTGCGTGTCTACTTATGAGCATGTGTGAGTGAATGTCAAAGCCAGTTAGCTGTGAGACAGCTGCACAGCAGCTCCAGTTGTTGCCATTGGTCGCTAAGAGTTAAGCCCAGAGCTCCGCTGGAAGACGATTTCTGCGAAGCAGAAGCCAGTTCACATAGAGAAAAGAAGGTTAAAAGCAGCAGGGGCTCCACCCAAGATACTCTGCTGACAGGCTGCAGATAGTGGGGCAGGAAGCAGTAAACACATACGCACACACACACACACACAAAAAATACCAAAAGAGAGACTGATTTTCTTCCACACATGTAGAATAAAATACTCAGAAGTGTTACTACAACCAACCAAAAAAATATTAAAATCAGGAAACACTGATATGACGATACCTTTTTTGTGAAAGAAAATTTCAAGAACTCTGTGGGGAAGTCTTAGCCTGGGAAGAGATAAATCTGTGCGTTCATGTTTTATTTGCTCTGTCAGATTCGTTTGGCCTCCCTCCCATTCAGACAGATTTCCTGCCGACCTTGCCCAGGTCTGGCGAATCACAAGTGTTTATCCAATTTGGAGCATTTGAGATTTGACACTTATGCAGTCAGAATATGTAATGACACCATTTTAGGCTCTTGCACCCTCATTCCAGTGACACTACTGCAAGTATAAACCTGCTTAGTGAAGAGATGTGACTGACCAACATGACTGCAACATGAAACTTTCTGTTGAGGTACTATTTTCAATTCTGATGGAAAAAATACCAATGCTTGTTCACAGACATGTTGGTGCTACTCCAGTGACACTCAAGCCGTCTGAGGCAAATTGTGATTTCTGAAATTGGGCTATATTAATAAAATTTAATTAAATCGAAACTTACAGCCCACAGGCCAAATGTAGCCTGTGATAGGGTGCCAGGTGGCCTACCCACCACATTCTAATTTACAATGAAAGTAAATTGATTGCAAAAAAAGGTGCGCAAGACTGCACACACACACACACACACACACACACACACACACACACACACACACACACACACACACAAAAGCAGCAAAATAGAATTGGTTTATCAAAAGAGTCGCAGGGACGATCTCCCAGAATGTCAAACAGAGTTCCTGGCTAGGTCCCTGGATGTCCTCAGAGCTTAGCAACTGGTCCCTGGCCTCTTCTAATTTGGCAAAGTTGGCCTCCATGGTAAACAAGTTGAGTGTCCCTGTGCTGCACTACCTATCTGTTTATTTTTCATCATTTGTCCGTCATTAAGCACCACATCATATGTATTGTGGCTTTGATTAAACACAGTCTCACAGAAATACATAACACAATCTCTTACCAACCCATTACGTGGTGGTGGGCATGAAATGTGTTAGTTAAGTTGTCTGATATGAATAATCACAGTTTTGTTGTGACATTTACACAGTTTGGTTAGGGTTAGAGAACAAAACAATGCTTGGTTAAGTTTAGGAAAAGACTGTGGTTTTGGTTACAGCTACATACAGGCCGTAAGTGACGTAAACCTAAGTACTCTGCATAGTTATGGAAGCACAAATGTTTCTGGACCACCATCATTTAATGTGTTGTTAAGACTTTGTGACCACTTCACATATTTTTATGAGACCTGGCTGTCTGATTGGTTGTAGGTCTATCCAATAATCTTCAAAGGCTTTTTGATCTAAGGTCATCGATAACGCCCCATAGAAATCAAAAATAAACTGAGAGATTCCAGACTAACTCCCACTGGCCTTGTGATACCAGTTTAGGGAAGTCTGGCAGACAGCCTCCCTGAGGCTAAGGCTGCTGTCTTCCCACAGGAAAACCTGGAAAATGTGCAAACAACAACCACCACTTTTGGCTTCAACCTGCATGCAGGCTGACCTGTTGAAATTCCCACACTACTCTATTAATTTGGTCTTGTAGTGTTGCTTCTGTTGTGATTTACTTAAACTTTTTAATGGGTTGTTGTTGTTGTTGTTGTTGTGCTGGAACATGTTTTATGGTTTTATGTTGTCTCGCAAGTCAAAGACAAATTTCTGCCTTTTGCATGCATAAGGTAGACAATAAAGTATTATTCTATTCTATTCTATTCTATTCTATTCTATTAAGCACCCCAATACAGTACACCAGTGGTGGTTTATGAAGCCATTCACTTATACAGTGGAGCTACAGTTGAATGACAAATTAAAGAAAAAGTGAAATAAATAAATGGAGAAACTTTCCGAAATTTAGATGCCCTCCATTCAGAACACTAGCTGTCACTGAATGTTTTGATGATGTGATTCATATGCTATGGCCTTGACAGTCACCTGATCTTAACATAACTGAACACCTACCGGGGCTTTTAGAGCAGCACTTCAGACATCACACTCATCTCACTATGGCGTGTGATGTCACACTCTACTCTACAGACCAGTGACAGGTTACTTGACCTGACCAAACAGGTGCAACTAAAAGGAAAGTTTAAAAATTAAAAAAATGTGGGTGGACTATGGGTGTGGATGGGTTTTAGGGTTTAGCTTTTGTTTTTTCTGAAAAAAAAAACGAGTACACGGTTGACCATTTCCAACATCAAATTCAGATACAATATTTTTGTTAAAAAAAAAAAAAAAAAAAGATCAGGTACTGTACAGATGTAGCCTGTAGCCTGTCCACAATATGCAGATTGAAGCCCAATGTGGTGGTTTTTGATACATTACATTTGTATGTTATTATAGCAGATATGTTGAAACTTTATGTTTCCTGGTGAATCGCCATCGGACCAATCAGATCAGTCTATCTGACAGAGGCGGGCTCTGGGCGGGCGTAACATGATGAAGACAGTGTTGCGCCATAGGAGTTGAAACGTAAACAGCCAAGATGGCAGCTGCTGAATGAACGCGTCCATTCAATTTAGCTTTGGAAGAAACGCTAAGCCAACTACACTTATCTTTTTCCTTGAGAAAGGAACAGAAGACTGCCCTAGAAGCCTTCGTTTCCAGGAAGGACGTTTTTGCCGGTTTGCTGACGGGATACAGCAAAAGCATAATATATCAGTTAGCCCCACTGGTCGGCAAACCAATGGGGCTCACTGCAATGAATACATCACCTTGTTTTTTGCTCTGATTGGCTATCGTGCTATCCAATTGCATTTTTTTTTTTTTTTTTCTCATACCGACCCAACCCTAGTGCAGCGGCATTTAATATGCCTCAGTTAGTGTCGCCCCTTGGGTAGGAAGGGTGTATCGGTGAGGGCCAGACTCAAAATCTTTCTAGATTTGAGTCTGGATTTCCAGGCTAGTGGTTATGTGGTTAGATTTAGGAACAGAAACTACCATGTTTTGGCTTAAAATACCCAGTTTTAGTGGCACAATCCCAGCTACAAATGCAGTGATGCCTCATTGCAAAAAAAAAATAAAGACAAATAAAAAACCCTTTCATGGCATTATCCCCAGTGGAAAAACAGTGAGTAATCGCTAAAAAAAATAAAAATAATCTCAAATATTGGACTGCAGCCTGCAAGCATCTCACCACACACCATCCACCATCCCTCCGTCTCCTAAAGCAACACATTCTCACTCCGACCTCAGTACGTATGGACGTTTGGTCATGGACTTTCTACACTGGGATATGATGTGGAAGATACTCTGGGACGCCATGTCAACTTCAGCCTGTGACATGCATTGTCTGTTTTCAAAATGCACTTTCATTTTCATAGGAAATGTACAGTTTGCATACAGTCTCTTTCAAAATGAAGACGACGTTGGTACAACACCATGAATTGATGTTTTTTGTCCTTCAACAATAAATGCATGTGGTTCCATTTTGCCAACAAATGCATGTGGTTGGGTTTAGGAAAAAAGAACAGGGTTTGGCTTTACAATCATACGGGAAGTGAACACTGGCCCCCCAAGGTGAAGGTTGGTGATTGTTGGACCCATCCACCACATCTCCCACCCACCCTACTTGGTCTTACCCTGCCTTAACTTTCATTGTTGTCCCGCAACGTGTCTTCCTGATGCCGCCGTCCATACTGACATGAATGGACAGCTTTTGTTGTCTGTGTCTGATTGGAATTCACTGACCAAGCGCTGGTTTTCGACAACTTCTGAGTGAGACCAGATTGCCCAAAGACAAAGTCAGCTCATATACTATGTCACATGTGAAATGTTGATATGAAAAGTATGAAATGTAAAAACAGAACATATCAGTGGTTTGTACAATGCCAACATTTTCTTCAGGCCACTGGGCTGTTAGGTAACACAAAGGGTCATAATGACCTGCACTTGTGCCCAACATCGTGTGGCTATCTGTACTGATGATTAGACAGACCTTAAAGATATGTTGTATTCCCTATATTCCATGTGGGAAAGTGGCTCTATCCTGCACTGTTTGAGCTATTCAGGTATCTTATATGGTGTGTATTATACAAGACAGTAGAGGGATATAAGCAGAGACAATGTAAGGTCTCCAAAAGTGTTTTGTGGAGACTGACGCAAGCCTAGACAACCTGGCCTCAACAAGTTTTATGCTTTTCATGCTCAAAGTGAAGTTTGCCAAGAAGTACTGTACAAGTTTTCTCCATCAAAAAGAAAACTTTAGCAGACCAAACCTTGAAACAAACTGGATCACGATGGTAAACTCTTTAAAAAATGACCCTCCTCGCTTGTTATGCTATCCATGAATTGCCTTCAAATGGCAGTGCTGTTCCGTCTCTAACCTCCCATGGACCTGACCTGAACAGACAAAACCGTAGCCCCTTCAACAGCACACTGGGGAGGCTGGTAGTTGAGCACATTTAACAACCTCTAAATGTGGAAGAATTGCTCCTTCAGACCTGTTTATAGCCCAGTCCAGCTCATTAAAAAGCCTAATTATCTGCAGTATTGTGTTTGGGGGCTCACACATTCGCTGCTGCGGATTTGGAGTCTATGTTGAGCGCTCCCAGTCAGCGGGTTCATTATGATGACTAGAATAACCAACATCTAATTTGGGACTCCATTACAATGGCTGGTAGTGTTGGGACCCATCAGGAAGCTTATTTATTCAAGGTGGCGGCGGCAGCGGCGGCGGCAGACTAATAGAATGTGCAGTAAGTATGGACCTCATGAATATAGTCATTTCTCTCATTCTTCATTTTTAATCACATCATTATAATTGTCTGTTTAATGAAAACCTGCATCCAGTGGGACCCCTTGTATTTCCAATATTTGAAGCCAAGTTTTGAATTCCACATCTGAGTACACCCTATACTGTTCCTCCACCTCTAAATATATACTGCACGGCTATGTGACAGAAATGCACTGCCTCTGAAGTCAAACAATAAACACATTTGTTTAGGGTAAATAACACCTTGATGAATCTTGTTTTGTTGTGAATAAAGGTGATGTTCATTTAGCACGGTAATAATGACAGCAAAGTGAACATCACAGTGCCAGTACCTGAACACAACACAGCCACATCACTTTCAATTAAAATACACAGCAGCAATCAGATGTTTAATACATGCTTCACAAATGAATGGGCCATGTAATTTAATGCAGTACTCCTATTGATTTTACATCTCTGTGATGGCACTTTGATCAAAGACGTGGCATGAATAAGTTGTCAGTTAGCGAGGATAGAGAAACATAATCACACGTAAAGAGAGAAGAGGAAAAATGAGTCACTATATGAATCTTGAGTGATGTCCCGATATTGCAGAGAAACCAAACCCACCACAAGTCAAACAATTCATATTCTACACAATCAGTCAAAGACCAAAGCAACCCTTTGCTTGAGTAACTTTACAAAAGTAATGCAAATATTCTCATATTGCTGTACTTACACATGTCTAATCCACTGGGTGACTTTAAGGGATAGTTTAGATTCTTTGAAGCCAGGTTGCACAGGGTACTTATCTATAGTCATTACCTACAGTACATGTCTGTTGGCACCACCTGTTTAGAGAAGCAGGTAGGAATACTGGCACTGAAGCTAAGTAATTTAGTGCTGGGGACGGGGGCAGCAGCGAAATGTATTTTAACCACTAAAAAAAAAAAAAAAAATCCCACCTAAAAAAAAGCAATATCAGTTTAAGTGTACGTTATATTTAGATTTTTTTCACTGCTTTAATTTGTAGTCAGCCCCATCCAACAGGCAAGTGAAGCTGTTACATCCATCTATGCTCTCTTAAAGCCACCAGACGCCTTTGAGAAAAAAATAAATTTTACGTCGCAGAACGCAGGAGGCCTTCCACACGATGGAGCCCTCTAAATACCCATGAACACAGTCAGTGTATATTAACGTGATGTTCAGATGTTTCAATGTTTTTGCCAAATGTCATGAGTTTGCGAGGATAGCAAGGGTGTCAGAAGTGTCTTCAAATGCTTAAAGTAATTGGGGGTTCCCTATGGAGCCGATGTGTCAAGCCTTTGCTCACTTGCCAATTCAGTCTCAGTCTTGGGCAATGACTTCGGGAACGACGAAAAATGTGTCCTTTTACATTGGCATGATTGTGGCTGGTTGAAGTGTATTTTGAAAACAGAAATTGTCCGTGTCTGAAATTGACACGGTATCCCAGAAAGTCAACAACCAATGCACTCTGGATAGCTTGCACATCAAATGTTGATATGAAAAGTCCATGACCAAATGTCAATATGTGATAAGGTCATAGTGAGAATGTGTCGCACATGTACCACTAAATCAAAATTATATGTATGTATTATATATCATAGGTGCAACATTTCCTGAGTTTCTGTGCATCCTAAAGTCCTAAAACGTGTTTGAATGCAAATGAAACTGACAGCACTAAATATTTTTTAAAAATATTTTATACACTCTTGAAGATGAGCACATTAGGGGGCACTGCAGAGCCAGCTAAACACCCATAAACCCAGTCACTGTACACCGTTGAACTGTTAAGTGAGTTTTCAAGTATACCAAGGGTCTCAAAAATGCATTCAAAGGCTAAAAGTAATTGGGTAGTGCTTTAAAGCCAACCTGCCATGACCTAGCCCAGTTGCACCACCGGCACTAGCTCAGTCCATAAGGACTTGGCTTGGGAACAGGAAGGTCGCTGGTTCAAGTCCCTGACCAGACCAAAATATGGAGCGTGGACTGGTAACTGGAGAGGTGCTAGTTCACCTCCTGGGCACCGCCCAAACTGTCCTGTTTGTGCCCGTGTGTGAGTATTTCGGGTCTGTGTGTTGGATATGTAGGACAACAGAGTGAAAACATTGAATTTCCTCCTTGGGGATTAATAAAGTCAGAATTATTACTAATTTAAACATGGGTACGGCATTTTGAGAATTTTTGGGCATCCTAAAGTCCAGTCGAGTTCAGAAATTGAAATGGAATACATGAAATTCAAGATGGCTGACATCCTATAAGAAAAAAAGAAGAAAAAAAAAAGATGGTGAGAGCAAAGATCCACTCAAATTCTGTGAACGTCAAAGGAAGTTATCCCAACCCTGGCATGCATTTGGAGGTGCCGTAGAGCCGTCCGGCCACACCCAAGCCCAATTACTACTTTCCCAGTTCTGATGTGTGTGCTGATTTTTGTGAAACTTCAAACATGCTAAACCCCTCAACAATGCAATTGTGCAGCATGTGCAACAAAAACAATAGGTTACTCACTCTTTCAGTGCCAGGGACCACTGTCAATCCTTTTCATTGGTGTCCTGGAATCTGTCCGTGCTTAGACCCCCCAAAAATACTATGATGATTCCTTGCATTACAAAATGTCTTTGCGCTGCCTTTGGTGTGCGGGCCTCAAAAAGTAAACAGCAATTTTCTATTTCATTGCACCACGTTCCATGCTCTGGCCCCAATTTTCACTTTAACTTATCTCAGACATATCAGTATCAGCTTATGAGTCAGGGAATATGTAACAACAAATTACAAAACATAAAGGCCACAAATTTCTTAAATTAAAAACAGTGCTACCAATACATATTTTGTACAGAAGAAGGCACAGACAAGTTTATTTTTTACACTGTAAAATGTCCCGCTCACTACATATCTTTAAAGAATCATCAGACATATTTGTTCATGCTATATGTTTATTCTATGTTGTGTTATGGGATCTGTTTAACTCTCAAAACTTAAACCACTGGACTCTCATACCCAAAAGCACCCTCAAATCTTTAAATTTACAGGATGTGAAGGTTTTAATATGGTTGACCTATACAACTATGTGATCTTAAAAAGAGGAATGAGGTAACACACTGCTTTTGGCCCCAAATTGTCTTGTGCTGGCCCCGTATCTCACATCACGTGTATCAGCAGCCCAGCGTTTCACTCAAGGGCATCACGTGACACACAACCCCAAGTGCGAAGCGCAGGCAGATAGATGATCTCTCCTGTAAATGTCACATTTTCCATATGAGCAAGTCAGAAAATGTTTACTGTCTCTGCTGCACAAAGCAGAGGACATGAAAGGAGGGAGGCGGGTGGGAGGGGACGGGTGGACTCATCCCTCCTCTGCAACTGGGAATAAATACTTCCAGCAGCGTGACTGCTTTTCATGACAATAGAGATGGCTCATTTTTTGTCTGCTGGCGAGGTATCCCCCAACACAATTTCTCAATTATGCTGAAAATGTGAAAAATAAGAAATAAATAATGTAGTGGTGTAAACAGGCAGCGCTGGCCAAGCACATAATGGATGGAGCAGTGAACACAGACTTCCTGTGGAGCCAAGTTAGAGAAACAGGAGTGAGCTGCTGGCCAGAAGAAACCAACTGTAAAACAACACACTTCCTCAGCCATGAATGAACTTTTCACATTAAATTATTAAAGTGTGAAAATCTAAATTTAAGACCTATAAATCACCACACAGGAGGTGGAGGGGATTACAATAAATATACTGACATTCTCAGTACAGACTATACATCTAGGCCAAGAGACTTCAGCACTTTGGCACAGCAGTGCTTGGAGCTAAATGCTAACATCCACATGCTTACAATGGCAATGTTAACATGCTACTTTTGAGCAGATATGATTTATACCAATATCTATAGCTAGATTAAGAATTAAGAATAGTCAATAAACAGAACATGAAACAAAAGTAATCTGTTAAGTGTTTACATCAATTTTCAAGCAAAAATACAACAGTCTGGTGTTTCAAGCTTCTGAAACATGAAGATTTGTGGAAATTTTATTGTTGCCAATACAAATAAATTGAATTACTTTTGATTTTGGACTGTTGGTCTGGCTTAAAGGCAATTTGACTGTATTCTGGGAAGCTGTTATGGGCATTTTTTCCACTATTTGCAGTGTTTCCCCCTATTTGCTTCAAACAATGGCACTATGCTGCTGCTGCTGAAATATGGCCGCCGGAGGAGATTGCTCCATCTTATCTCTTTAGCAACTGTTATATCAGTTGTGCTACGGACACTTCCTATTCACATCAATTTACACACCTGAGAGTAAAGCACATATCAGGTAAGTCAATCAATCAATCAATCAATTTTATTTATAAAGCCCAATATCACAAATCACAATTTGCCTCACAGGGCTTTACAGCATACGACATCCCTCTGTCCTTATGACCCTCGCAGCGGATAAGGAAAAACTCCCCAAAAAAACCCCTTTAACGGGGAAAAAAACGGTAGAAACCTCAGGAAGAGCAACTGAGGAGGGATCCCTCTTCCAGGACGGACAGACGTGCAATAGATGTCGTACAGAAGAGATCAGCATAATAAATTAAATTATTATAATATAATTATAATTAAATTATTGTAAGTGTCAGCACAATGTTTATAACAAGCACCCTGTAGATGCCAACAATGAAGCAAGCATTGCTTATCACAGAATCAGGACTGTTATTCTCCAAAAGGACAGTCCTGCAACTTTCCGTGAGTGCAAACGGCAATCATTGGATAGGAATACCCAAGGAATCACATATTTGTGAAATAGAAAAGATCTGGAAGATCCATCTTGATACAAAGATTGTAGGTTTTCCACATGCACAAGTTGCTTTCTTCTTCCTGGAGGCAGACCTTATGATGCCAAGGGCAATGAGCAAAAGCTGTCCATTTCAAAGACAACTGTGAGATTCACTTAACAAAATGACATGAAAGTAATTTTATACTTAAAAATGCCATGACATTAAAGTCAATAATTGTTTCATGGAAAATAATTTCATAGTGTTAAATTAATTGTATTTTCCTTACTCATACGACATCTCAATTAGAAGCTAGACGGACATTTCACCACATCATCAGATATTCACGCTTTGTAATAGCCCCTGGCATGTGATATTAATGCCAAAGGCACCCTATAGCATGTTAATGAGACTCACCTGGCTTTCAAGTAAGTCTTATGTAAACCTGTGGTAATATTTGTCTGCATAGAGTAGGAAGGAGGGGAGGAGATGGGTCAAACAAACAGACTTCGACCCATGAGACTACAGTTTGTGCCCCCTATGAAACCAAAAGTCAACATTGTTTTAACGTAAAGTAAATCATTTATGTATGATACGTCACTCATGCCATATACCTCACATTACATTATTGTTACATAACAAGCATACTTATTTTGACCCAAAGCATGAGACTTTTCCAAAACCTAACCGAGTACTTTTTTTGCCTAAACCTAACAGTGACCGTTTCACAACATGAACCACGTTTCCATGTGTTTCAGCTATGTATCACATACAGACACTAATGCCAGGTCCAGACTACACTACATTTTTGTCTGTTCCGACAGTCACTATGTCAGATTAGATGCTGTTCATCGTCCCAGCTGAACTGTTATTGTAGTAATGTAAAAAGCAAGATCCAGATGGCATGAGTTACATTATAAGCACTGCATGAAAACTACGCAAGTCACTGAATCCTATTACAATCACAGCTGGAGACACTTTTGTCATTTAAAATCTTTGCATCAAAAATTGATTTTTCAAATTTGAGGATATAAAGTAAACAAAAATCTGCAAATGTTTCACAATAAATATTTAAAGTTGTTTGGAAAAACGTCATTTGAACTCTGTTTTTAGTTCAAATAGAAAAAACAGAGTTCAAATGACGTTTTTCCAAACAACTCTTCATGTCGGGGCTTCAGGACACTTGGATCACTACGGACGAGCAGTATGGAGATATTTTGTGGTTTCAATTATGTGTTTTTGGACATCTGAATCTGGGGCGCCGTGAGCCTCCATTAGGTGGAGTTGTGTTGCTACCCCCTCTCCCCTTGGATCTCCGCAAGCGATGTGAGGACTCTAAAACTTCACCTGAGCCTCCTTCGGCATATGGGTGAGTAGATAATGGCTGAATTTTCATTTTTGGGTGCACTATCCCTTTAATAAACATATAATCATATCTAATAATTTATAAACAAAACATAATTGATTAATCAAGGGAAGAAACAGATTGATCAATAATGAATGATGGGAATGTGGTACTTTTTCTAGGTATTTATTCCTGAAAAAGAGTATTAGACACATTGAAATTTTGACCTGATGATGGCGCTACAGAAAAAGTCAAGCAATCACCAAAGTTATTGCAGTACATCTTTTGGATAACATGAATGTCTGAACCAAATTTGATGGCAATCTATCCAACATGTGGTTCATCACATGGCCTGTTTGTCACCTCTGGGCCTTCATACTCCACAGAACAAAGAAAAACAACAAAAATCCTTAATTTCCTGCACAATTTTGTCATTGTCAGGGTGTTTTTTTTATAGACCAGTGCTTCAGATAGCAAAGAGGTATGAATGTGTAAATTATCTGCTCAGTGTAGCGTCAGATCTACAGAGCTCATATACAGCTAAAAGGAAATTGAAGGTGGCAGTGCTGACACACCACTTCGTAACATCATAGCAAGTATGAATCCTCAGATATCATAAGCAGACTGGTGACTGGTTTTGCCTCAGGACAGATAACCAGCTGCTGCGGTGTGCTTCACAGTTCCATGTTGCTGCCTGTGCGCTTGATTTTATGTGGAATTTCTGTTGAGATTTTTTTTTTCAAAACATATTAAAACAAATCTTTAGATCTTAATAACCAATGCCCTTTAACATGACAACAGATTGTAAACTTGCTTCCTTTCTCTTGTGGCTCCAACTCAGATCCTAAAGATTAATCTGGAATATATTTAGGCTGTCTAGGCCTGGGGATGAAACTTGAAAAAAATTATTTTGTATACAGACTGAACTGAGTCTGTCACATTAGGTATCAAATAAGGCATGTTTGGTCAGATTTTAAGTCATTTGCTCATTCCCTGATTAGACATTTCCCAATTCAAATAGTTATGTTTTTTGGCTATTAATGCAGGGTTTGCTTAATGTTCTTTAATGGATGTCATAAGACATTATCCAGTCAAAATTCTGGCTTCTGTTTTTCAATAAATAATAGATCAGCATGGTATAGCATCATCTATATTTTATATTACATACATATTATTCCATATGATTATTAATAATATTTATACAAATACATTTCAAATGATAGAGACCTACAGTAGGTGCTAAGACGACAGGTTATTAATGCTGAGTGAAATCATATTTTCATTTGCAGTTCTGCTATATTATAACGCACTTGTCCTGCTGCTTTCATAAAACAGAAATTGAAGAACATTTCACACTCAGTAATTATTCCTTATGCACACAGTAATGAGATTTGTAAAGGTAGGGGTGTTAGAAAGAAAATGATTTAAATGAGTTATAGCAGGTGTAGCAGATATGATCCCTTGTTTCTGAGATTATATTGGACCCAGTGTTTCTCTTGAGACCGTCCACTCCAGGAAAATAACAGCTAATTTTAGACATTTTTGGAACAAACAATGCTTTGTTTATGTTCATTGCATTTTGGGGCAGCATGCACAGGGTGGTGAATGGGCAGACTATTTGATTTTGATCCTGGAGACAGTAGTATTAGTATTAGTACTACAGTAGTAGTAGCCGTATTAGTTTCCTTTGTTCAGACAATCCTGTGAAATTTTGTCACAAGTTGTGCAGACATTTTGGCCAAAAACTGTCTCACAGTGGTCACAGTGACCTTCAGCCACCAAATTCCAGTCAACTAATTGCTGAGTCAAAATGTTTTTATCTTTGTTTTCTATGAACAAATATAAACAAACACTAAGGAGCTGAAATCAACTTAGCTATTTTTATTCAACACCTCTTTTATTGCACAGGCAATTAAGATATATCCCCACAGCTATGGTCTTGACATAAAATCAAGTCTTTATCTGAGACTGAGACAAGGCCAAGTAAAAATGTGGTTGTTTCTGAGATGAGACCTAAACCTTCAAAAAGTGGTCTTGCAACCAAGACCAATCTTGAGTACTAGCACATGCCCAGAAAAAGTACATTATCTTTACTGTACACATTTCATCCAAGATTTCAGCTCAACCACAAACCTTAGTCTACACAGGAACAAGATACGTAGAGTGAGAAGCAAGTTAGCAGAGCAGCTCAGCTTCAGTCCATTGTCTGCATTTACACAAACATGTTCAGGCACAGTACAGGTACCCTTTTTCCACCAATATGGAACTTGTTCTGTTCCGGTTCTGCATTTCCACCAAAAATAAATAAATAAAAGGTATAGAACCTGAGAAGTTGGTTCAAAACTAAAACCTTATAATAACAGTTTTTTTCTTAATCTGAAGTGTGAACCATGACGACATCTGTGGGCGTGCCATATTCTACAGGTTGGAACCACAGGATGGAGAAGGCAACAATAGAGGACGTTGAGTGAGAAATCGTCAAAAAAAAGAGCAGTGGTCTCATTGATAGTTGGTCCATTCTTACTTTTAGAAAAAAACAAATATCTGTAAAAGGTTTGCAGGTAATCAGTGCAATCTGCCATCTTGCAACTACTGTAAACTTCAGTGGTGCGTTGTGCAATGACGTCCATTAATGACACATCCTTGATTATAGTGGTTCTGATCAAAAGTGGTGCACACATGGACTGGTTCACTAGATACAGCGGCATGCAAAGGTTTGAGCACCTTATAGCAATATTCTGACTCCTGAAACCTCAGCAGCCATGGGCTTCTCTCTGAAAACTAAAATAACTGATGCCCACAAAGCAGCGGAAGTTTAAAGAAGACAGCAAAGTGTTCAGGTTGCTGTTTCCTTGATTCATAATGTAATTAAGGAATGGCAGTTAACAGGAACTGTGGAGGTCAAGTTAAGGTCTGGAAGACCAAGAAAACTTTCAGAGAGGGCTGCTCATAGGATTGTTAGAAAGGCCAATCAAAAC
Organism: Epinephelus fuscoguttatus; assembly: GCF_011397635.1. Classification (NCBI taxonomy): domain Eukaryota; kingdom Metazoa; phylum Chordata; class Actinopteri; order Perciformes; family Serranidae; genus Epinephelus; species Epinephelus fuscoguttatus. Next base: position 44,417,857 of record NC_064752.1, read on the forward strand.
CCCTGTTTGACTGCAAAAGACCTGCAGGAAGATTTATCAGACTCTGGAGTGGTGGTGCACTGTTCTACTGTGCAGTGACACCTGTACAAATATGACCTCATGGCAGAGTCATCAGAAGAAAACCTTTCCTGTGTCCTCACCACAAAATTCAGCAACATCTAAACGAGCCTGATGCTTTTTGGAAACAAGTCCTGTGAACTGATGAAGTTAAAAGAGAACTTTTTGGAAGCAATGACCAAAGGTATGTTTGGAGAAAAAAGGTGCAGAATTTCATAAAAAGAACACCTGTCAAACTGTCTATCACAAAGGTGGATCGATCATGCTTTGGCCTTGTGTTGCAACCAGTGGCACAGGAAACATTTCACAGGTAGAGGGAAGAATGGATTCAGTTAGATTCGTGTTAATTCTGGAAGCAAACATCACAGCATCTGTAAAAAAAAGCTGAAGATGGAGAGAGGATAGATTCTACAACAGGACAATGGTCCTAAACACACCTTGAAATCTACAATGGACTACCTCAAGAGGAGCAAGCTGAAGGTTTTGCCATGACCCTCACAGTCCCCTGACCTAAACATGATTGAAAATCTGTGGATAGACCTCAAAAGAGCAGTGCATGCAAGAAGGCCCAAGAATCTCACAGAGCCAGAAGCCTTTTGCGGGAAGAATGATTGAAAATCCCCCAAACAAGAACTGAAAGACCCTTAGCTGGCTACAAAAAGTGTTAAGAAGCTGTGATACTTGCAAAAAGGGGCACTACTGGGTACTGATCATGCAGGGTGCCCAAAGTTTTGCTTCAGGCCGTTTCATTTTTTGTTATTTTGAAACTGTAAAAGATTGAAATTAAATAGTAATTTTGCTTAAAGTACTGAATAAATGTGTCATTCTTTACTCTCATGCCTTTTTGAGATCAGTTCTTCTCCTTACTTAAGTTCTAACAGTAAATAAAATTTTGACATGGGGTGGCAAAATGCTACACAGCCTGTGTAGACCGCTGTGTTGACAAAAATTAGAGCTCTTCCATCACACATGGAAAAGATGGACGACTGAATAATGCTCCCTGTGTACACACACTGTAACTCAGTCCCAACTCTGTCTCAGTTACAGATCTCTTGTTTATCCATGGGCACAGTCTGTGACAAAAGCATAATCAACTCAACATAAAGCAAACCCACAGAAAGAATACCAGGGGTCAGTTAAGCATTATGACGAATGTGACTGGAATTCACACGGGTCACTTAAGCCGTTGCTGTGCTAGATGGGATCCATTATCTTCACATGCTATGCTGCCACATTAACTTGACATATCCTCCAAGCTTCTTTACTACACATCCAGCTGATGATGGCCTATGGGAGTCGTGCTGTCTTACCACAATCTTTCAGCCGATCCGTAAAGGGGCCATTGCCTCCCTGCTTCCATCTTCCTGTTCTCCAGCAGTCGTGTGTCAAAACATTAGTCTAATTCAGCTGTAACTGCCTCTGGCTCCACCCGAGCTTAAAAGAATAAAATAATCAGCGCTGTCTCATGTGGTATTCAGCCCCTGATATTAATCAAAACCAGCGAGGGTGGTGGTTGGGGTCAGAGTGTATATCTTTTGGAGAATTAGAATTTACAAGTAGCAGAGACACAGTTAGTGCTCGTAAATTCATTATTGCCGTTTCCACACATGAGGCTCCGGTGTGGGCACTGTGAATCATCTGCCAAACAGCAATGTCATCTGTCTAAGGGAGCAGGAGAGGAGTGTGATGGGCAGGGAGGAGGAGAAAACACAGTGCTCAGTCACATCATGGAGAACCAAAATGAAAACATAGAGAAATGCACGCACGCACGCACGCACGCACGCACGCACGCACGCACGCACGCACGCACAGAAGAGGAAATGAGATGGTAACAAGCCCAAACACACTCACAAAACACACAACCTGCAAACAAGCACACACTTGAGTGACACAAAATACTGGAATAATTCTTTCCTCGCAGGACAAAAACTCATTTTGCTTGAATAATTAGTGTAGGCAGGCTTGATAAGCCAGCTAGATGTAATATTAAGTAATTAAGAGTAATGATGCTTTTTGACATGAATGTGGTTTGCATGTAATTTGCTACCAGCAATCCGTCACTGCCACAGGCTGTAGTGTAGTGCTTTGAAAGGACTTCAGAAAATGGAGGTGCTTCACAGAGGTAAACACTTCGGAAACAGAAGTGATACAATTGAATCAATACTGTTGGTTCAAAAGATGCTGTGAAAGGGTTGGAAATTGCATTTCAAAGTAATTTTCTGGTCCGTCTCTGCCCCACTTAGCTAGCCTGATAATCAGACTGAATTGCCATTTTGTTACACTTCATAATTCAGTCTGGCATTGTACTCAGGTAGTTGATTTCTGTTTTCAGTCAACAATGAAGTTGCAGGATCAGTTGCAAGGAGCAGTTTGTCAGGTCTGTCAACACCTGCAACAGGAAATGTATCCTGATGTAATCAGTAGACTGTCATGAACATTTCTGATCACAGTCATCCTCCCAAATGGATAGACCCATTCCAGTTTCAATGCTTCATGAGCTCTCCTTTTATGCGACCCTCAGGTCTAAACTTTGAATTTTAATTAAAACTTTTTGTACACGAGGCATCAAACTGCTTAATCTGCTCTGGGTTGCTGAGGGGTGTGCAGCTTCACTTCCTTTACCACCATCATTAGTGATAATTTTGTTAATGCAAACTATGACTATAAAATCTTCGTGAACAATATTTTTACCATGACAGAGATGAGACGTTGACAAGCTAATAATAGGACATTCAAAATGAGAAAAGCAGAACAGAATGATAAATTATTTTATGAAACATATTAGAAAAATGTTTTAGCCTAGAAAGCCAAAACTGGCCGTGTTTATATTGTCTGAAACCGTATGAGCGGTATGAGCTCACAATGGTAAGAAGTCAGTAAATGTCTGTAAAAAGTCTGCGCCAGGATGTTTTGCTGGCCTGCCAAACACCGAAGCAGCATTAGCCGTCAGCGCAAATTGTGAGCTGTAATTTAGCAGTAAATAAGCAGTCGTGTGGCTGTGGCTGGTGGAACTGTTGAATAGATTTGTGGAGTTCTTGGTTGCAGTGGTGGTTGTTAGCAGCTAGCTCTGTATGTTAACAGACTGAACTTAGTGCAGTTTTCTCTGACAGAGCTGAAAGTCCAGTTTTAATCCCTGACTGTGTGAGAGGACATGAATTTAAAGTTCAAGACTAATGTTGAAGATTAAAGCCCAAATCACACAGGGGAACAGCGAGCGAAGAGCTTCATTTTCATTAAAAACAATTACTAAAAGCCACCTCCAGCTGCTAAAATGCTTTCTGTGTAACTGGGGCCTTGAAAAGAATTCAGTTTGGAATAAAGTTGGTTTTTTGCTTCTTAGCAGTGAGGTCAATAAGTCAGAGTTTACAGAGAACCTGGACAAAAATAGTTGCAACCAAATGAAGCATTATTGCCAAAATTTGATGAACAATTGTCACTTGCCTAAATATATGCTTGCTATAAGCCATGTGCAATACATGATGGTATATACTGCTTGGTGAGTGACCATCCGTTGTACACTACTTTTCATGGTGCATTGTGGGATATAGGGTATAATAATTCGCAACATACATTCAGACACTACAAAAAAATGGCAAACTCACTATATAGTGGACCATGTAGTGAGTGATTTCAGACACAGCCACAGTGTACTGCATGTTGTCACACTGCTCAGTGTGAACACATTCAAGTATCCAAAATAGCACATATAAGTACAGAGGTATCAGATGGGAGACACAGCAAAAGACTTAATCTAAGATAGCTGCAAAATTAAAAATGACCACCAACAGGTCAGAATATCCAACATGCATACATGACAATCAATATTAGGGTTGTTTTGTCTTTTGCAAAAATATTTTTTTCTTGAATAATATTCTAAATGGCTATCATTACAAAATCATAACTGATATTTACAGTAACTCCCCAGGACAAGAACGCAGCAGCCTCATAATCAAATGGGCTCATTGTTATAAAATGTACTGCTCTGGACACATTCATGCTCCCCACCAGATCGAATTGGATTTCGATGACCCCGTGATGTTTCCCCTGGCTTCCTCCTCAGGACAAACTTTTTTAGCCCCGCTGGTAACAGCTTAATCCTCTTTTTGTTGTTTTGTCTCTGAAAATGAATATGGCAGCTTCTATGAGCCGACTGCATGCCTTTTATTTTAGTTTTTTTGTTTTTGGAACACATTTAACTTTAATGTGAGCTGGAGGAGACTGCATGCACTGCACAGGGTGGGCTGTATTAAGACAAATGCCCCTTGTGACCAAGACTCCATCAGTTCAAGCTGTCCGGCTGTATGTGCTTTCTCTCCGTGGCACAGAGGAGGCTGACGAGTTCAGCAGCACATCTGGAGCAGGCCGATGGGAGATGAGCTTTTAATTATAAAACACAGTCTCAACTGAAGAAAAGGAGGCCACTCCTCAATCGCCCAGAGAAAATGTCTGGGTGTGTGCTGCTTCATTTGCATTGTCCTCACATACAGCCTGTCTACACACAAACACATGAGCTAAAACATATGCCTACAGACATGCACAACAGAACTTTGCAACACACTGAAGCACTTTTTTTCATATCTCATAGTGCAGCAAATCTGGAGACATCTTTATTCCTTATGTCATAATTTTGTAATTGTGACTTTTACTACAAGTGTGATGACATTACACAAGCAGAATTTTGTCTTCACAATGGTCTCTTTCTGCAGTGTTACAGTAGACCTGGTCTGACAGAAATGCATAAAATGACCATGGCCTCTTAATACCACATTACATGATGGTGGCATGTATTGTGTTGAAAGAACCAGCACCACAGTTACCACCACCACAGGACGTTCATCCAAGAGGCCTCAGTTTGTGTCCCATGTGAAACTTAAAGCCAGCAATGACTTTTTTACCTTGACATACTACTATAACATACTTTATGATGTACTAACAAACGTAGTGATTTTAATGCAAACACTATAATTTTCTAATACAAACCACATAATTTTGGTGCCTAAAGCCAACCCTGCTGCCACAACATAAATTCAACACAATATGTGCCACCACAAAATGTAGTGTTCAGAGTTTATGGTAATTTTTACATTTTTCTGTGACATCTGTCCTGTCAAGAAAATGACCGCATCAGTTGATTCAATGACCTCCTTAAAATGACAAAAGTTTGTGTTCAAGTGACAAGCCCTCCAGTGGCCGTAGTAATTATGACAGGAACAAAGGAGAAAGTGAGATGATGTTATTATGGAGCCAAAAAGTCAACATTAAAAAAAAAGTCCTATAAACACTTTTCTTTGACCTTGATGGAAAACTTTATGAGGATGTAGCCACTGTAATGTCACCCAATGGTTGTTAGACTCCTGTTTTAAAGCCTAAAGTCTGGCATTTTGTCCATTGCCATCTTGGATTTTTGGATCCAGAAGTGACCATATTTGGATTTGAGTGAAGATAAACCTAATGCTAGCTACTAGTTTGGTTAGCATGGTGCATATACAGCTATGGTTAATGGTGATAATACTAATACTAATGATAATTTCCTCTTGTGGAAAAAAGGCTTTAAGCCATTACAAACAAACAAACACACACACAAAAAACAAACAAACATGAATATCCAAATCTTTAGAAAAACTTTTAGTAAAACCAAATGCCGAACAAGACCTTTTTTGGGTCACAATTTACTTTGGTGAAGTGAAAACACACTAAAATAGCAACAGCTATGGCTACATCTGGGGTTACACCATGTTTACATAACTATCATAACTGACATTGTCCCCAGCGACTTGTCAACGAATGACACCCACCTGTCACTCAAAGTGCTCATGCCCTTAATTATGTATAACTTAAAGTATTAATTACACTTAAAGGGACAAGTTATATGAAAATTTACCTTGTACAGTTGTTATCAAAGGGACAACCAAAACAGTTTTGTTTTGTTTGTTTTTTCCTTCTTTTTCTACCAGGCTTAAATGTGTATTTCTGCTGTAAAGCTGGACAATTTAACATAGAGTTCTATGGGGGGAGCCAGCCTCAAGTGGCCATTAGAGGAATTCCAGCTTTTGGCACTTCCACGCTGGCTTCATTTTTCAGGTCCAGAGGTTGATGCTTGCTAAAAGCACATTTTAGATACTTCATCCTGTGCATTTTCACCATGCTGTTTCATGCAGGCTGTATAAACATGGACATGCCGGTGAAAATACTACTATTACTACTTATGACTTTCCAGTTATTAATGACAGGTGTATTGACAACTGGGGGCACCAAACATATCTTAAGCAGCTGCTCTGTCATAAATACTAAAGAAAAAGAGCAATTGGTGAATCTGTTTGCAGTGCAGCAATAAAACTAGGGGTGGGGGAAATTTCCGAATCTTAGATGCATCGCGATTCAGACGTGGATGAATCTGAATCGATTCGCAAAAGTCCAAATTTCGATTATTTAAATCTGTTAATTAGAGTAATACAGAAGGTTCTAAATAATGCGGAATTAAGAAGCGCGGTACGTGTCATCTCCAGGGCACTTTGGGATGCGCACCTGGAGCAGACACGCCGACACGCGCACAGAGGAAAACAAACATGGCTGACCACCACCCACCTCGCTGTGAGATACGAACAGCTCCTTCTACAACGGCGGAAGCGAACTGGACAAGCGCCACGTTATATGTAAGCTGTGTCGTGCTAAAATAAAATACTTTGGCAACACAACAAACATGAGAAGCCATGTAACTCGATACCACCTGACGGAGGAGTCAGGGAGACGGCAGGCTGTTGTTGCTGCGGCAACTAGTGGTGCTACCGACCAGAGAACAATCGAGGAAGCAATTAGAAAGCTGCCACCCTCATCTGAAAAGGCGAGGCGAATTACGAAGGCCATCGCGGCATTTATTGCCAAGGATTTGCGTCCTTATTCTGTCGTGGAAAATCAGGGATTTCGAGGACTGCTGCATACACTGGAGCCCAGATACACTATCCCATCCCGACGCTATTTCACCGACACTCTACAACCAAACCAAAACATTAGTCATGGCCTCACTGTTGAAGGCAGGTAGGATCGCAGTTACATGTGATGCGTAGACGTCTGTCGCCACCGAATCATTTGTTACTCTAACTATGCATTTTATCTTGTGATTTAAGATACCTGTTGTTACCTTTGGTTCCATACAACGAAGTTGTAACTTTCCAGTTTGCACACATTTCCATTTATATGTTTAACAAAAAAATATAATGGAAATGAATTCAACTGTTTCTTATTACAAATGCACTGTTTTTAAAAATTGCAAGTGTTGAATGCTTATTCAGTGAGACAAAAAGAAATGTGTGTTGTGAAAAAGTGCATCAATATACATAAATTAAAGATGCATCAATAATCGTTTTATAATCGAATCGTAGCCCCTGAACCGTAATCGTTATCGAATCGTGAGATTCCCACCCCTAAATAAAACAAACCAAACAAACAAAAAACATAAACATACCATGTCACAGACAGTTAAGGATGTTGTCACACAGGACATTGTACTCAACTGACAGTGAATAATATAAAAATGTACTTGACCAAAAGTAAAAAGTAGGTTAACTCAAATGTATTTAGAGTAAATACATTTTTAAATGGGGTGTGAGGTTAAAGAAACTATTCACATGTCAACATATACACTACAGTGTAGTGTAGAACCGGGGGTGATCTGCAGCACAGAGTGCTTATGTCCAACTGATTACATATTTTTTCTATAAACGAACATTTGCAGCATGTGCGCACAGCATCATTAAGGTTTATAAATTGAAAAGGCTGCCATATATCTTATAATGGAATTAAGAACAGAATAAAACATTACTACAGCAGATAACACGGATATGTAAAATCAATAACTCCACAGCAGCTGCAGTCTATAACCGCAGAGTCCTCACAGTTTTTTCACACATAGTGTATATGTATATACACATACACTTCACTTTTTTATTAAGATATGTTTTTTTGCTGTGCCACACAGTGGATGTTGACGGTCTCTCTTGACTTACAGCCATCACTGAGGACAACCGCTCAAAACACACTTAAGATTTACTAACAGATTTAATACACCCCCTATGCCTTTTGCGCCTTACTTTGCACCCTGATTATGTGCCATATAACTAGCAAAAAATGAGCAGGACACACCCTAAATGCACTTGCGTCATGCACTTTAGACCATGCACTGTAGATTCTAAAAAGGGACCTTTATGTTCTTGGCTTGTACAGTACACTACAGTTATCAGTGCAGGTCTCTGTGCCCCTGCTAGCTCAACTGTCAATCAAGTATGCACACTGGTCCGCCCAACTCCAGGCTTAGAGCCAAAAGAGCATTTCCGATTCATCTCCAAAGACCATTTCCCCTCCTTTCAATAATTCAAAATATTTGCACTAATTAAAAACACACTACGACATGATGTTTGACGGCAGGAAGGTATGAATTGCTGTGATCTTATTTGGACTTTGAGGATGATAACTTTTACTTTACATGAATATACAGTACACACACACACAGATAAAATAAAAGACCCTGTAAATCTGCGACATTGCACATCCGCTATAATTCATATCGTATGATAATTTATTTAAAGAACACTTTCATAGCTTGGCATACATGAAGCCTGTTTTGGTTGTAGGCCAGCTCAGCAGAGGCAGACAAAAAGAAAAATCAAGAATAGACCACAAGGCAATGCAAAGATTGTAGTTTTCATGTTGATGTGACACTGATCATTATGTTCATCTTATGGTATCAGGTGACAGTTTGAGGGGGAAAAAAAGTGTCTTCTGGCTCTTAATTGGAAAAACACTGGAAGTGCTTCAGAGTAAACTCGGCATAAAACACATCCTTAAATGTTAAGTTGTGTATGATAATGAGGGTGCTGTCAAACATGGGTGTGGAGATTTGATGGCCAGATTCATCAGATGTTTGTTATGAAATGCACAGCTTATTCTTGACAGTTAAAAGAAATGTACGTTAAAGAAAAAATAAATAAATAAAGGCGTATAAGAATTCAAAGGTGCTGCTTATTTTAAGCAACGCCAGAGTTCCTCAAAAAGTCCAAATCTTCCAGGCACAGATGAATTGTTGTTTTTGTAAAAAAGATGGAGTGGAGCTCCGATGAGATCTGTGAGTTATTGATTACAAAGAACAAAGAACAAAGTAGTGTCTATAATGCATCGCGTATGAAAAATGTGCAAGTGAAGAAGTCAAACATCAAAGGCAAACATTGTGTGAGATACACAAGCAGAAATAATTCACCAAGGCAAGTGATCTATCGGATGGGAATTAAATCTTCAAAGCAAATACGTGTGGCAGGAAGAAATAAAGGCTACATTAACTTTTAATTGCTGTTGTGATGAAGCTGCCCAACTGATACCTTTTCTGGTAAAAATAAATAAAAGACATTTTGACTACTTTCCTGGGTGTATGTTTGGTTTCAGAAGTTGGGTTTCGTGGGTTCTTCAAACAGATGAACACTCTAAATGGATTTTCATGTTGGAATACATATATACCCAAAAAATTTGGTGTATGTGCGTATATGCAAGATTGATCTACCCCTCCCTCCATGCCTAGTGGCCTGCTCCCGCTCCTGGCCTTTGTGGTGCCTGCTGTCCAGACTTGTAGAAATGGGCTGTGACAGCTCCATGGGGGCTCGGCTGAAATCTCCGCCTCACTCCCGACCGGCCAACAAACAAAGCCCCTGGGCCAGATATGAATGTAAACACACCAGAGAAGAAGGGGGGGGAAAAGGTCAAGGCTCAGCACTTCCTGCAGCTTGGAGAAGCCGATGACCTGATTTTGTTTATATGGTTGCTGGCATGCGAACATCAGTGATCCATGCACAGCTGTGTGTGCACGGGAGATGGAATTGTGGGGGGTTTGGCTGAGGGTATAAGGACATGTTGTGCGTGTGTGTGTTTGGAGGGGGGAAGTTTTGTCCTTCAAAGAGCACAGACACAGAACAAATTGTGAATAAAATAAAACATTAATACCATCCATCCATTATCTATAATCGCTTATCCTGCTGACATTGGGCCAGAGGTGAGGAACACCCTTGGTGGGTCATCCAGCAATCACAGAGCTGACAAAAATATAATGACACATTGTTGGATAAACACACAGAACAAGAAACGCAAGACAAAAAGCTGATTTTTCCTCTACTCATAGGAAGCAAGTGACAACAGCAACATTTAACCAAAGGTAATGTTACAAAATTCAGCTCCATTACAACTCACAAGGTTCACCAACAAAACAACTGTCTGATACTAAACATGCTTTCCAAACAAATACAACATGCTAACATTATTAGCACAATCCTAAGGCATTTTATTTGTATAAATTAGCCTAGCAACTAGCGGAGACTTCCTCTGCTCCTATGACACCAGGATATACCACACACAAAACTTAAAATGTTATTTTGTAGGGGCTTTATTGTCTTCACAATTTATTTGTTTCTTATCTGTGAAATAAAAGTAAATAAAAGCTTTGTTTCCAGTGAGGGAAATGGTTTGCACCTTACAAAAATAGACAGGTCTGCATCACTGTGACATGTAGTTACATTTCTGGGGAGGTGCACAGCATAGGTTAAGGCGTAGGCTCTGTGTCAACACAGACTATGCTATAGGTATGATGTCAATGTGATGCAGAAGTATAAATACTGCTTTAGCCTTGGCCACTCTGCATTTTGCACCACCTGGGTTGAGTGGGAGCAAGCTGGCAACACTGCTCATTTGGAATTTGCCAGTGGTAATGACATCCTGGTGGTGGGGTGGTGGGACAGCGTTGCTGTGTAAACATGGTAACCTCCCTTCTGTCTCCCCTTGGTAGTTCCAGTGAACAAGCTGCTTTATTTTGAGCCACAAAACCCCTTTAACATTGTTAACTATAATAGCACCACTTGCTGTGTTGACACTGCTAATGGTGCTAACAGTGATAACATGGTTAACAATGCTGAAATGTTTTTGCAGCTCACTCACCGGGCAACCTTGGGGAGACCTGAGGATGGGCACAATGCCCAAACAGTAAGACTCTTGGTTAGGGACAGCGTTACTAGTGGTAATAATCAAATGAGTGGCACTGCTAACCAAACCTGGTTGGTGTGCAGTGCATTAACTGAAGAGTAGCAACATTAACCTATAGACCGACATACATAACCAGTTAAAATATTCTCAAAGGTTATCCTACTAATGGTTAACTGTGGATATTCCTAATATACACCAATAGTTATCCTGTAGTGATGGGAAGCTTTTGAGCTTTCTTTCTGTTTGTGCAAAAATTCAGCTTCAGGACTTTAAATGCAGCAAACACAGTGATATCTGTTGGCTTGGAAAACTTTCAACAAGCCTTCAAATCTAGAGCCAAAGCAGTTCAACTTGTCTTTGTTTGTAATGGTTGAGTCTGTGCGTGCAGTGAAAGTTCAACAAGGTGTTTTTATTAATTCTTTAATATTTTTGTTCAGAGGTGCTGCATTAAATGTAGACATCACTGTGCAATGTTACAGTGAAATAATATATAAATAAGCATTCATATAAAATCTTTTTACTGACACATAACCTTACTATAAAAAGTAATAAAGAAGAAAGGCTTTCTAGCAGATTAATATAAAGACAGAATGTTGAGTAATATATCATTGAGGTTTAAATGTGAAAAGGTTAGTTTTGGTAAAATAGAAAAATTACTATGAGAAAGTAAGAAAAACCTTCGGGTGTTGATAACCTTGAGATAAGCTACTGAAACTCTTAGCTGAATTGATTGCTCTGCCTATTTCTTACATGATTAATTTAAGTTTAGAAAAATATGTTTGTCCTTCAGAGTGGAAAATAGCCAAGATTGTTCTAGTAGTCAAGAATGGTAAAGACCCTTTCTCAGGTATAAACAGCCCACTGCCTGCTTTAAGGAAACTTTTGGAGAGAATAATATACGAGCAAACCCAAAAGTATTAATTTTAAATAAATATTGATATAAATATGGTATATAGTGGCCTAATAACTGGATGAAAGAAACTGATGAGGAAAAAAGTTGTTGGTGTTTCAGCTTCTGCTGACACCACATTTACTGCATCATAAATGTTTTGCTATCATTGTTTTTTTTGTTATCCTGTTACACCAGTACTAGTCTCTATATACAGACTCTACATTCAGTGAACATATAGATAGCCACATATAAAAAAGAGCCTCATGGTTGAATGGCACTGTCCGAGATTAATCCAAGTTTCGTTGAATCAAAGAACCATACAGTTCCAGATACAGTATGCCATTGGAAACTGATGGAGCACAGAGGACATCCAGTTTATTTTCCAACCCATGTACAATGGCTAGCAGGACGCTAGTTCAGCTGCCAATTCCTCTCCTTCATGTTTACTGATGTTTACATTTGATAACCATGATCTGGCTAGCTAGCAGCTAGCTAGCAGAAGTACTAGGAGTAGAGTTTACAAACTGGTGAGTTGGTTTCCTCACACTGATGACTCACAGCCCGACACCACCATCATCCAATCCAACCACAAAAAGCACCACCAACAGCTGACTATGACTGGAAACATCTGCGCCCACGTCACTTCCTTATATAGTGTTTAGTGGGTGTCACCTATGCCAATAGGTTACTGTGGTCAAGTGGGATTCATCATTCAGCACACCAGAGTAAGAACAGATTTGGATGGTTTAGAATGTTTGGTTCATCTGGGGTTGACTTCTCTCAGTTTTTGTCTTAACAGAAAATTAAAAGAAATTGAAGAGAATGGTGCTGCATGAGGCCCAATGTATTGAAACAGTGAAAACAAGCTTTGGTACATTAACCAATCACTGCTTTTTTGTATCAAACAAAAAAGGGCTTGCAGTACACACATAAAAACCACCAGAAACCTAAAAAAAAAAAAAAAAAAAAGCCAGAGGAAACCTGGTGTGTTATGTCCCTTCTGTATATACAGAAATGACAGTGTATGGGTTGACATAAACATTTAATATGCAGGAATTCACATTGTAGACACCACTGAAGGAGGTGAATATTCCCCTCCTGTTTACTTCCACACGATACGGCCAATAGGGTGAATAAAACATTTGCCTCTGGTGGCAAAGCAAGTTTGCATCTCTGCATCGCATGGAGTTTTACTTTGGTAACCTTTGACCAGTGAAGTCACAACCTCAACCCATAGCAAACAAGTATGTGTGGAGGAGACATTCAGTGTGTTTCTCATTAATCCTTTTTCCAAATCTAGCATTTTCCAATTAAGACATATGGGATATGCTGATATAAGGCTACAAGGCTTCTTGCCTGTTTACAGTTGGCTCTGCACGTTGTCATGGATGCGTTTTACACACACCAACTCGCCAATGGTATGCAAGGCTGATGTAAAGATACGTGCCCACAAGAAAAGCCCAAATTGCTGATCAAAAGGAGAAACTCATCTACTTTTTGAGTAGATGTGTACATTTTGAATCAAGTTTTTGGATTTATGCAAATATCCCAATGCCAATCTTTTCATGAAGAAGAAAAAAAAAGTTGATACCAGTCAGACATTTTGAAAAAAATCCTATTTTGATGCAAAGAATAGAATGACAGGCAGCTTCAGCTGTTCCACTTTTCTATATTTTGATGTGATAAATGACACATCAGAGCATGTTGATCAGAGTATGCACGGCTGTATGTAAATGGGAGTATTAGTGGAATATTCATTTTTAACAAGCATAAAAACAGCTTAGTAGGAATACTGTTATTTCTGGCAAAATGCAGACTATGTTGTGCATGTACATGTAGCCATTAATTGTTGCTGTGTTTAACCAGCTCATGTTGTATATTAGCCATGAAAGATACAAACTGCCCCACATGAGAGATCCTGCCTGGCTGGCAGAAGACGAACATAAGAAAATAGTAAATGTACCAATGACAACACATATCACAGTATTTATTGGCAAGCTAGCTTTCCATGTCGTCACACCTGACACTGACCACCTTCAGCATAAATATCGCACTGGCAGGCAATGATCACTGGCCCACATTCACTTGTGTGGCTTTGCAATAATGGCGTGTTCACACCACCATGACAGGACATAATACGACCGAAGTGTAAATCAGTGACATCAGAAAAATGTAATATTTCCAAGTAGAAATGTTAAATGTGTTTCTCGTTAGGGTTATGAATTACGAAGAAACCCCAAGAACTTTAAGTGGGGTGTTTTTTTAAGTCCTTGTAAGATAAAATAAAGCCAAGCCATAGCAATTATCTTAAAGGAGATTCAACTTTTCAGAAATATGTAGCAAATAAAACAGTACTATGTGTAATGGACAGTAAAAAATGTATAACTTCTGAGGTAGCATGTAATGAACAGGTCAAAGTAAAGGGATTTGTTGTCATTTTAATTTGTTTGTCTAAGAGCAGTAGGTTAGTTTGATCTTATTGAGACAATTAGAGCGATGTCTGTAAAGGACAGAAGCAACAGAAGAAAATAACTTCTTCACAGCCCATGACATTTGCTGTGTTGCCATTACAGTGTTACCGTAGACACTTAAGGGGCTATTTTGGGAAAAATGTGCTACTGCTCCGGTAATCCCTGCCTGAGCACTGCTAATGTGTGTCGTGAGATCGCTGGATAACAAGGGACAGCATTGTGTCTTAGCTAATTCCAAGCCCTTTCCCACCCTCCACTCACAACCTCAGCATAGTGATAGAAAATGCCACTAATTATACATTTTAATAGGATTACTAGATGTGTGTAATCAGCTCTTGGTCTAATGAATCCTTTGAGAAAGAAGACACCTAATCAAATAATGTGTTTATGTTGTTGGGGACATTTGCATGGCAGTGTCAGACTGGTGTTCTCTCACTGGAGCCCAGTGCGCTTCATCTCAGAGGGTATTAGGCATGTTGGCATGTTGTAGGGTGATACAGCTTGTAAAGACATCGCCCCAAGTGGAACCTTAAGCAGTATAAAGTAGAAACACTTCTCCACCACACAATCTGGAATACATTCCCCTTTTCATACAGTGGCACTTCAATAGCAAGACAGAGAGGAGTTCATTCAGCAATCACTTGCCATCTGTCTATTCCATATTGACAGGAGAGATAAGTGGCAGGCCTGACACATGTTTACATCCTGTGAGCCACCATTACACGGTGAAGCATGTTTTCTGGTTCTAGTCATTTATTAAGGGTGCTGTCTCCTGAGCCCTCTTTATTCCCTCTGATTAAATGTGTGTTAATTGATAGAGCAACCCTAATTAAACTCACTCTAGACTGCATTAACTGTGGATATCACACTGCTAAAACCAATGGAATGGATGCAGAGCTCTGCATTCAAGCTGCACAGAATCCATTGTTTTGATTTTTGGCTGCTGAGTGTTAATTGCAGGTCTACAAATAACTGAAGTGTTATACTACAAAAGAGATTTTTTTAGCTGTTTGCTCTGATCAGCTGAGGCACATTTTCAGTGTTGTTAGGAATCTCGCCAAACAGATCGAATGCTTACAGAAGCCCTGAAAGGCAAGATGAAAAAAATAATCATAATAATCCAGGGCCATGGTGGCCAAAACATCTGTCGGCTGACATACATCTTGTATGTATCTCCTACTTATGAGATAATATCTCTGCTAGATAGGAGATGATAAACTTTTTTGCCAACATGGCCTAGATTTTTTTTCTTTAACTTGCCTTTTTGTACTTCTGCGCCTAATGCTGTGCTGAATTGCATTTTTTTACCAAGGCAAACAGGTTACATGTTTTTCAGTGAAAGACGAAACATCTTAAATCGAAACCTACAATGCTGTAAAGTAGCATTTCACTGCCCTCTCTGTTTAAATGTTTGAAAGAGGGTTGCACCTCTAAAGGGTGAGGGTGGAGGTCACCCTGGAGTATATTTCTTCATCACTGCAGAAAGGTAAAAATGATACCACTGTAGGTCAGATACAACACGTAAAAAAAAAAAAAAGAATAGTGCTATAATAGATATAAAACTCAGTGTGCATTTCCTGAAAGTTAAAGGAGAAGTCTGATATTTTACGCTTTGAACCCCATTTCTGGGTTGTTTATGATGAAATACAGTGGCAAGACTAAAATTGGGACAATTGCTCCTTTTCGGAGAATTTGGCTTTACCCTGCCTGGCTAAACACTGCTGCCTATGGCCATGTGTGAATCTGTCTTAAAACTACCTTAAACGTTTGTTTTCAAAGCTATGAAACTCACTGAGGGGTCAGTGGTGTTCGTTGATGTTTTGACATAGAAATCATAGCAAACTGTGGTTTCTGTGATGATTTATTTGACATTTTGTCTAATCCATTGGTTTTCTATAGGAAGCCTCATTGCCCGTTGGTAGTAATCCACCACCGGAAACGGAAAGGGGGTTGTTTACGACAAAGTGTAGTCATTGTAGTCTTTTAGTTCAGCGAAAGTGCCGGCTCGACAGTGCTGTGTGCACTCCTGGAGGAAGAACGAGAACGAACGAAAAAGTTTTGTAATAGGTTTAAACAACTGCACAATGGATTACTCGCTTGTAAACAACCTTCTCAATACGATGCCTTTGAACACAACGCCAACCTTCTTCTTCTGCTTCTTTTCTGTGTCCCATTACATTGCAATGGTTTCCTGCCATTTGGCGACACCCACATAAAGGAGCATTATCGCCATCAAGTGGCCTGGAGTGTATAACGCTTCAGGGTCAAACGAACGATCAAGCGGAAGTTTACACACGGGTGTGAGGCAGCTGAAAAAATAGTTCCACAATCGAGATGAATAGCGAAAACACGGCTGGAAACCACACTACAATTTCTATGTCAGAACATCAAGGAACACCACTGACCACTCGGTGAGTTTCATGGCTTTGAAAACGAACATTTGGGGTGGTTTTAGAACAGGTTCACACATGGCCATAAGCAGCAGTGTTAAGCCAGGCAGGGGAAAGCCAAATTCTCCAAAAATGAGCAATCGTCACTATTTTAGTCTTAGCCACTATTTCATCATAACAACCCAGAAATGGGGCTCAAAGTGCAAAATACCGGACTTCTCCTTTAATTGTAACATTTAAGTAACCTAATAGAGTCTTGTTCAGCGTCTGGTTGTTCTGAAAGACCCTCTGAGGAGTCAGATGTTCAGTTTTTCTGGGAAGTACATTTTGTTTAAATGGTCTTTAGCCTGTTTTTTTTTACTAGCCGAAATGAGCATTAGCATTACCATTATCACAGTTATAAATAAACCATCTTAACCAAGCTAGCAGCTACTGCTAGGGTTATCACCACTCACTTGTCCAAATACGGTCACTTTTGGCTCCAAAAATCCAAGATGGCAATGGCCAAAACTGGAGTCCACAAGCCAATGGGTGACATCATGGTGACTACATCTATTGGTTTTTACAGTCAATGGGTTTGACCTGTCTTACAACAACAGCAAGAAGTTTGTTAATCGGGGTGGTCCAGGATCTGCAAATCTGCTTATCATATGAGGATATTTAGTGTAAAGTTGACAATTGAACAAATTGTTGTTGCACTACAATAAAGGTCAGGGAGGTCACCAAGAACATAAGGTTTCATCCTCTAGGTATAAATATTCACAACAAACAAAACAGACATTGTTTTTTTAGTATCTCCAGAAACCATGGAACATCTTATAGAAATAACTTATCTCACATCCGTCATAGATCAGGTATTCTGTTAGATAAGTCTCCCATTATAATTACAATTTCTCAGTGATGTTCTGACCCTAAGGTTAAAAAACAACAACCAACAACTTTCACCCAGGAAGTCAGTGTTTGCTTCCCATATGACTGTGGAGCCAAACCCTGTTCTTTGTTTCCTAAACACAACCACATGCTTTTGGTGCCTAAAACTAACCATGTGTGTGCGTGTTGGCTAAACGTAACCATGTGCGTTTGAAAGAGACTGTATGCCATCTGTACATTTCCTGTGTGTATTTTGAAGACGGACAATGCATGTATCAGGCTAAAGTTGACAAAAACACATCCCAAAACATCAATAACCAAAGCACCCAGGATACCTTGAACATCATATGTCGATGTGGAAAGTACATGAGCACCCGCTGATATGTGACAAGGTCGGAATGAGAATGTGTTGGAAAGCCTTCCTACGGGAAAGCTAATGCTGAACTGGTGGCTGCTTCATTATCCACCTGCTATCAGTCCTTCTATGCCTCTTGTACATCAGCTCATTAACATACACATTTGCATACTGTAAATAAACAGCACTGCATCAATTCAAGTTGTCTGTTGATGAAATGTGTTTCATTTATTCATTTATTTGTTATGTCTTTCATCTCAAAGACGCACAAAACCACTCAAGCATCCATAATTCTGAGGGAATCTTATTAAACAGCATTCTATGATAGTATTACAGACAGCAAGATGCAGGGACAGATATAAAATATGTTAAATGTGAGTTCAAGTCAGACACGCATATAAATTAGATCCCAACACATAAAAGTCTGCCATTAATCTCACCTATTGGGTTTATGGATGCAATTTTACTCCGAAGATTTAATTGAATTCTGAGACTTTTGTTTTTCAGCACATATTCAGTGTGTAACAGTTTAGGGGTTAGGCTTGACAGTGTTGGAATCTTTGTAGTTTGAGTTACCTTAACCAATGAGTGGAGGCCATTCCAAGTTAATTGTTATACACACCATAGCTGGTAAACACACACACAAAGAGGATGTCAGAAGCTGCTCAAGGGGACTTTGTCTTACATTGTGTCTTATACTGCTACCCATGCAATGTAGTAACCTGATTACTACATGCAAGACATCCGGAATCAGATTTTTTCCAACCCTTGCCATTATTTTGGAAGTATATGTTTTCTTTTGTTATTTCAACTGTCCTTTCTCCACAGAAAATGTATTTCCACAGCCTGTACACTTTGAGAAGCAGTTTTAATGTTGGAAGCTATTTTAGATTGTTTTAGTCTTAGTCTTGAGACAAAAATGTTTATTAGTTTAAGTCACATTTTAGTAATTTTTACTATATCCTTTATAGTTTTAGTCTGGTTTTAGTTGACGACAGCTCAGAATGTTTTACTGGACATTTTAGTCAACTCTCTGTCATTATTTTTAGTCAAGATTTTTGTTAGGCTAATACAGGTATTGGAATCAAGGTTACATGCTGTATAAAAATTTTATGTATACAACATTTTTTCTACATCTACAAATACAGTAAGTTCTACACACTTACAAACTGTCATTTCTCCAGCAGAGTTTTTGACAGGTTTAAAGGATGGTTTAGGACACATACTGACTGATCATCATTTCGAAAGCTCAAAATCTCTCTATTAATGGTCTCAAAAAGTTTGACACCACAAATAACTAATTTGGGACAAGGGGGTACAGACTTGTACTCAGGTTCATTGTGAAATTTGACTTATTGATCTCACTGTTAAGAAGCAGAAAAATAACTTGATTTCAACCTGAATTCTTACTTAATCTGTAACATCTTACTCTGAAGATTTAAACTCACGTCTACTCAGGGTCTGTGGTTAAAACTGGACTTTCAGCTGTCAGAAGAAACTCTGCTGAGTTCAGACTGTTTACTTACAACACAGTTCCACTTACAGATAACCGAGCCTCCTACCTGCCTGTCAAACAGCAATAAAACCATAAATCCTCTCAAGACAGTCTGGATCTGAGTGGAATCCTGCAGGGATCAACAAGACCAGCAGTCAGTGGCTGCTCGCTCTGCTGCGGTACAGCAGCTAACAAATGGAGCTAGCTGCTAACAGCCACTGCTGCAACTAATAAACTCCACAAATCCATTCAACAGCTCCACCATCCATAGTCAGTCTACACCTGCTTATTTACTGCAGAATTACAGCACAAAACTTCAACAGCTGATGCCGCTCCAGTTAAAGTGTTAAAACATCCTGGTGCAGACTATTTACTGGAGTTCATATCTGGTACCACTTATGCAGCATTAGAAAGTAATTGCAAGCATTGTGGTTATTGGCTGTTCTCTCCTCACATTTTGAATATCTGATAGTCCACCACTGACACTTTCATCCTGTCTTGTCAACAAAAAATTAATATCGATTTTGTCCGAGTTTTATTATCAAGATCTATGTGTAGCTCATCAAAGTCTCGTCTTCATCATCAAAAATGTCTTTGATAAACACTTTTAGCTTTTGTTAACAAAATTAACACTGATAAGAACAATTATGGAATCAATCATAAAAACAAAGCCATGCGAAACACAACACAGTCACAAAAATATGTGTCCATTGAGTGTTGTTGCTACTGTGTGATGATGGCACTGTAGCATAGGGCCAAGAGATCAGTCAAATTTTATTTTGCATAACAATTTTGGCTTTATTTTGGATTATGAAAACAAGATAATCAAGATAAGATGATTGTGCCACACTCAGTTTCACAATGACCCTCTTGTTTTGTCTTTTGTTATAAATCCAGCGTACCCCTTTCCTTTACAGTGGTGTACTGACTGTTATTAACTTGGCATGAATATTACATACATTGAAAAGCATTCTATTTCATGTCTCTATCTGCTGGTGGGCCATCACATAAAATTATGTTAATGCCACTGCAGAAGAGACTCGATAAGCACTAAAATTAGATGGGGAAAAAGGTGAATATACCGAATATATATAATATATTGAATATATATAAATATATATATATATACATATATACACAAAGAAGAAGTTGTTATATATCAGCATATGGTATATCAGCAAAAAAAAAACAATATCATGCATCCCCACTGCTAGCATTTCATAGATGACGGCATCACCTGAATGTGTCGATTCACAGAGTGAGACAAAAACAGAGGAGTCCTTATCCCAACAACGCTCAGGCAGCCTTATATAGCAGATTTGTGCCAGAGTAAGAACTAATGCCATAAAGTGTTAATCGTCACGGATCTGACCAGGCTTACATATATTGTCCATGGAAGAGAATGTGAATTAAAGCATATGGTCAAATTGCTTGAGCTCCACCACAGTGTGCCTTTACGTGTGCATTTCTAACAGCCTATTGTGCCTGCCCTGTAGAAGCAGCGCAAGGATTATCAACAGCTCGGAGTCTTATGATGAAGAATTTTGCCTTGTCATTTAGTTTTTCTCTAATCCACAGTATGCCAGTATTTGAGTGCCTTTACTGTAACAGTAAGAGTTATGGCCAATGAGTCACCCACATTTGACGTACATTTTAAGTTCAAGATAATTTGCTGTTAAAACAATAAATGCATGTTATCAAAGTCAATGAGTGAGAGACGTGTCAGTGTTGACCAAAAGGTCATGATAAGGATTAGTACCATGATCGAGCAGCCCTATAGTTGCAGTTACAGATTCATGTGTATAGTTGGATGGGAGTAGAGTGAGCCATGAGTTCAGGGGGTTGTGTGCTATGTTGAGTGCCCTACCTGTGATGGCAGTGTCAATGAGGAGCAGGAGGTTGGAGGTCTTAGTGACAGAACACGTAGCAGTGTTCTTTTTTTGTTTTTGAATGTGTGTGGGTTTGATTGGGTTTATCAATCAATCAATCAATCAATCAATCAATCAATCAATCAATCTTATTCATAGAGCACTTTTCATACAATAAAGTGGAGCACAAAGTGCTTTACATGTTAAAAGCAGAGCCCCCCCATCCCCCACAGACCCCCTCACCTTCCTTACCCCCCATCCTGATGTGATAATAAAAAAAGAAGAAAAATAGAAAGAAAAAATAAATAAATAAGAAGAAAATATATAAATAAATAATGGTGATTGGGTTTATCCCCTTCCACACAACACCATGCTGTGTACCACAGCTTTGTAGCAACATGCTAGCATGAATGTACAAAAGGAAGAATGTATCCTGTGATGTCTGTGATCTGATTTTCTGTGTCTTTGTCTCATTTATCTTCAAGTCACAATCCCCACACACACACACACACACACACACACACACACACACACACAGTAAGAATATGAATATAGCAGAGGACTTTTATTTCAACATTTACACCATAACTTGGTGCAGAAAAGGCACAAATTTGTTGAAACAAAACCATCACCCCTGGTTAATTCAGAACTTTGCCACAGCTCATGTCTGTTTGCAGACTGGTTCAGATGGAAACTTTTGCTCTAGGCATGGGCTTAATTTATGGTAGGGATGGTGGGGATATGTCCCAGACACTAATTTGGTATTGTTTAATTGTCATTTTGCATATGCATTTAAATCATATATGATTTCAAATGGCTGTACAAAAGGTTAACTCTCCCTCATGTTTCCACTGACTGAGAAACACCTACTAGTATTTGTTGGCTTTGCTCCCACAGCATGTTCCTGACAGTCCACAGGCTACTGTAGCCTACAGTCCTTTTAAAAGTTAAGAAGTTGGGCCTGCAGTGTGGCATCTTTCCTCTGACCTGCTCTGTGTCGCTGCGTGTGCTTCCCACTGAAAAGCTGAGGGAAGTGGCTGTGAATTGCACTTCATTGGTGGTGGTGAAGTTCACATTTATACTGATGCAGTAGTGAGATTAATGCCTGATCAGAAGTGTTTTTAGTTAGTTTCAGTTTTCCACCTCCAATGAAGAGCAGTGCACAGCCGCTTCCCTAAACTGTGTCATCTAGAGACCAGAGTCCCAAATGGGGTTCTGAAGGGGAAACTACCATATCAGCACAGCAATAACATAAGGCACAGCACACCACTGACAAGGTAGATTTTTTCTTGAAAAATCATGACTTCATTCCCATTAAATTATGACTTTACTCCCCTAAAACTACAACCTTTTTTTCCTCAAAATGTTATGACATTATTCTCATTGAGTTACGACTTTAATTTCATAATACAACCTTTTTTTCTAAAAAATATTATGACTTATTCTAATTAAGTTATAACTTTACTTTTATAATACTAAAATACTTTTTCCTCATAATATTATGACTTTATTCTTGAAATCCCAGGAAACACATATAGGTGAAATGTGTTTCTGCTCATGTTCAAAACATGTCAGCTAATGAGGTCCAGGCGATTATAAATAAATTAAAAAACTCGTGGCTGCTTGGTCAGTGGACTTTCACATCTACATATTATGCACTAGGTATCCTGGATGCATCTATTATTGAAATTCTGGGATTCTGTGTCAATTTACGCTTGTTACAAAAATTGTGTCTTTTCAAGCTATACTTCTGTTTTCACAGGAAGTGTACAGTTTCTGCTGCGAAGATAAATCGTCTTTTTCAAAATAAACTTTCGTATGTAAAACAACTCATATTCATTTTGTTGTGCAACAAAAGCACATTGTTATAGTCTGGAAATCCAGACTCAAATCTAGAAAGATTTTGAGTCTGGCCCTCACCGATACACCCTTCCTACCCAAGGGGCGGCACTAACTGAGGCATATTAAATGCCCCTGCACGCAATTGGATAGCACGATGGCCAATCAGAGCAAAAAACAAGGTGACGTATTCATTGCACTAAGCCCCATTTGTTTGCCGACCAGTGGGGCTAACTGATATATTATGCTTTTGCCATATCCCGTTGGCAAAAACGTCCTTCCTGGGAATGAAGGCTTCTAGGGCAGTCTTCTGTTTCTCTCTCAAAGAAAAAGATAAGTGTAGTTGGCTTAGCATTTCTTCCAAAGCTAAACTGAATGGACGCGTTCATTCAGCAGCTACCATCTTGGCTGTTTACTTTTCGACTCCTATGGCGCAGCACTGTTTTCATCATGTTACGCCCACCCAGAGCCCGCCTCTGTCAGATAGACTGATCTGATTGGTCCGATGGCGATTCACCGGGCTCTGCTCGTTGGGGCCAGATCCCTGTGCAGAGCGAATTTGCTGGGGGCGGGGCATCTGGATTTCCAGGTTAACATTGTTTGGTATAGGCAACAACAATACTTGGTCATGTTTAGGAAAAAAACATTTTGGTTCTAGCTCTACTGCAACCTGGTCCCACACCGAAGTCGTCGAATACCGGCGCCTGGCACTGACAAAAAAAGCCATCCTTTGACAGTCACTGTTATTGTGTAACGTCGCCTGACAGCGTCAGGGGAAAACACGGCGGGACAACAACGTAAGTTTATCAGAATCAGAATCAGAAATACTTTATTGATCCCCGAGGGGAAATTATTTATGTTTCAGGTAGGGCAGATGGAAGGGGTGGTAAATGGGTCCCACAACCACCAACTATCAACCAGGAGGCCGGTGTTTGCTTTCTGTATGATTTTAGAGCCAAACCCTTATTTTTCACGAAACTCAACCACGTGCTTTTGTTACCTAAACCCTACACGAGTGTGTTGGCTAAATATAACCAAGTGCACTTGTTGTTCAAGGAAATAAATGTCAATTTGCAGTGTTGAAACGATGCAGTGCGTTTATTTTTGACTGTATGCAAACTGCTCATTTCCTGTGAAAACAGACATGTATTTTGAAGACAGAAGGTCAACAACCAACACACAGAGTACCTTGCAAGTCATATGTTGACGTGGAAAGTCCAAGATCAAATGTCAATACGTGACAAGGTCGGAGTGAGAATGTGTTGCCTGTTGGAACTTTCCAGAGCCTTAAAATATGTTCTTGTCCCATGGCATTTCAAACCGACGCCATCTGGTGGTGTTATTAACCACAAAAGGATACCCAATTTTTGTCTGATATGGAAACCGATGCCCAAGCAGTGGTATTAGATGATTTTGGAATGAGAATGGGTTGGAAATGTAGTGTGTGATGCTCAATATATCAGGGTATATGCAGGAATCCTGAGGTTAATTTCAGTACCTTTTTAAGACTTTTTTAAGACCTTCCAAAAAAACCTTAAGACCTCATCGCCACTTCAAGCTGTCGTTAGTAGCAACACATCTTTAATTTATTAAACAGTTGTAGTTTGCAATTAAATTTATGGAGCACAAACATACAACAGAACTAAGATAAGATGAGAAGGAATAAAGCTTGAAAGAATAAATTAAACCAGAGGCAAGTTTATTAAAATACACCTTAGATCATAACAAGTAACACAGCTCTACAGCTCAACATCAGCTATTCAAGGCCAACTTGCTGAAAACAACAACCTTATGGCTAGCCCCTTGCATGTGGGATTTAGGGCTGACCCAAAAAATTCGAAGCTTCGAAGCTTCATTTGATGGCACAGGATTCGATTGTGAAATTTTTTTTTTTTGGAAAATTCTGCCTTTTTTTCTCCCGTTTTATTAGGGGACCTTGAACGCAACACTAATCATGCCGTCCGTTTACGGTTGTTTTTTTCCCCTTTAGCCATATGTAAACTCAAAGAACGAGAAGCAATATATATATGTGTGTGTGTGTGTATATATATACACACACACACACACACACACACATATATACATAAAATATAAAAATATATATATAAAATATATATAAATATAATAATAATATATATATATATATATATATATATATATATATATATATTATTATATATATAAATAAATATTAGTAAAACTATGATGTAATATTCATAGAAAAAAATCTGCTCAAACCTCATCTATCATCTCTTGTTTTGCACACACTTCCTGCTATTATTCCATTCAATATTTGAGTTAATTGAACAGTTTATCAGTTGTTCTATACTGTTATTTTCATGCACTGAATACAAATGAAATATCCATAAAATATGTTCCATAGTTGGGCCGTCAGTTTACTTTTCACAAAAAGGTTGGGAACCACTGCTTGAGGAGACACAACACAGTCAAAATATTCTGCGGCTTTCTCAAAATATTTCAGGTTTCTACCATCAAGAGTGATAATCACAGTGTTTAAGAGAAATTTGATTAAATAATGCAAACATATGGCTTCAGAACGGAGGTGTATAGCAGAGCAGAGGAAGAAGTCTCCCCGGTCCAAAGTTAATCTCAGCTTGGAGGAGCTGTGCGAGGCGAGAGCAGCACTTGAGAAGTTGAGCACAAAGCCAAGAACTGATTATCATTCCGGAAAGAGAATAAGCATATTATTCAAACAAATCAGCAATGGAAATCATGCTAATTAATTCAAGATTTCTTTTTTTTTCTTTTTTGCTCAGGCTAGGTAAAAAAAACAATGATTAATAGACAAAGTTTTTTTTTTTTCCTGCCAAGAGTCCACAAGGATTCATGACCTCCTCTTCCTTCTGTGTGACACCCGTGCCTGTTCGAAGGTAAACTGAACAGCTGTGTTGTGTCGGAGTTTGAAAACATGACGTTCAACCAAACAAACAGAAAGCAAACACTCAAGCACAGGGACAGGCCCGAGTATCCTTCAAGATCCATTCTTATTGTCTATCAATGTCATGTGTGTTTGTGCATATTGTGTGTGTATGGTAAACAGCTGTTTATATATAACCTTTATATCAAGGTCATGTTCACTTCAGCAAAGACAGCATCTGTTGCCAGGCAACAACAGGAGGCTTTAGGAAGTGCTCCATTGAGCAGCGAATGTTCAAATCAAGTCAGAGAGAAACAATGAGACAGATATTGACGGTGATCGACGGAGACTGATTGTACCGCAGATCACTGGCAGGGACGCTGCGTTACACAACGCTGCTTTATTTACCAACACTGCTGATGGGGAATGGACGGCAAGACACAGCAGAGGTAATCTGAATGCTCTGATGTTAATTAAGCCATGATGCTGGGGTACTGAAACCTGCATTAACCCTCTGAACCCTCAGCTGCCTCTGCTCAGTTTCCACTCCCCTTAACTACAGGCTTGTTGTCTCTATGAGTCTTGGCTAGGTACGCCATAAATAGTTACTGTGAATTTTTAAACTGTGGTCAGGGCGTTTATGTAGCTTTACTGCAGAGAGAAACAGCAATTCATCTGAAACAAGCTTACAGACTTTATTTCCCAGTTTCCCTCTTTTTTTTAACTACAGTATTTTCCTATATTTACACTCACCGACCACTTTATTAGGTACACCTGTTCAATTGCTCATTAATGCAAATAGCTAAGCAGCCAATCACATGGCAATAACTCAATGCATTAGGCATGTAGACATGATCAAGATGACCTGCTGAAGTTCAAACTGAGCATCAGAATGGGGAAGAAAGGTGATTTAAGTGACCATGGCATGGATGATGGTGCCAGATGGGTTGGTCTGATTATTTCAGAAACTGCTGATCTACTGAGATTTTCATGCACAACCATCTCAAGGGTTTACAGAGAATGGTCTGAAAAAGATAAAATATCCAGTGAGCGGCAGTTCTCTGGGTGAAAATGCCTTGTTGATGCCAGAGGTCAGAGGAGAATGGCCAGACTGTTTCAAGATGATAGAAAGGCAACAGTAACTCAAATAACCGCTCGTTACAACCAAGGTATGCAGAAGACCATCTCTGAATCAACAACGTTCTTGGCACACTTTGGCTCCCTTAGTACCAACTGAGCATAATTTAAACACCACAGCCTACCTGAGTATTGTTGCTGATTGTGTCCATCCCTTTATGACCACAGTGTACCCATCTTCTGATGGCTACCTCCAGCAGGATAACACACCATGTCACAAAGCTCAGATCATTTCAAACTGGTTCCTTGAACGTGACAATGAGTTCACTGTACTCCAACAGCCTCCACAGTCACCAGAGCTCAATCTAATAGAGCACCTTTGGGATGTGGTGGAACTCTGCAGCAACTGTGTGATGCTATCATGTCAATATGGACCAGAATCTCTGAGGAATGTTTCTAGCACCTTGTGGAATCTGTGCCACAAAGAAATAAGGCAGTTCTGAAGGCAAAAGAAGTCCAACCCGATACTAGCAATGATTTCTAAAACACATATTGTAGTCATTCACTAATTATTCCCAGGCACATTCACTTTTTTACATGTTTTTTTAAGCTACTGTCAGTAAAACACAATAACATCACTCAAAACCTGACAGAGGAGAAGTCAATAAATGCAATATTTCTTCAAAGAAGTAAAATATAGCAACACAACAAAGACACACACTCAAAAGATTATTTTCATGGAACTGTTTGCTAACACATAAACCATAGCTATTTGGTAAGTTTGTCAGTCTCTGTATTAAATAAATAAATGAATAAAATCACTTGTTGAAGTTTTAAAGTGTGAGGGCAACCAATCTCACTCTGCCAGTGTGTACTTCTTTTACACACTGATCAGCTTTGATCGGCTACCATGCTACATCACTGCTGGGTGAGCCCACAAGTACAACAGACCAAGCCTGGCCACACTGAGCTGTAGCACTGGGTGACAGAGGTTCAAGAGACTTACACCTTTTAACACATAAACTCAGTTATGCACAGTGTTGGGCAGTAATGCGTTACAAGTAATACTATTACTTTGTCCAGTAATGAGTAGTGTAACTAATTACTAATGAAGTTTCAGGAATAATATTACAGTTCCCCTAAACCAAACAACTTGTTACAACATTACTTTTCTGATCACATCACTACTAACTTGAAATACAACAATCACATCAGCTGACTCATTTTCATAATCATCGCACCGTGCATGCATGCCGCATAGCAGCAAGCTAGTTGGAAAAGCTAACTATAGCGGTTGAAAATATTCCCATCACTTTGATTCTGTCAGGAGGAAAGATGACAAGAACATTGTTGCTGCAGGTAGTTGGACTACAACTTTTTGAACTGCAAAAAACACGTCCTCAAACCTCCAGTCTGAAACACCTACATGACCAACAGCACAACGTGAAGCTCCAGGAAATACACCCCACCAAAGATGAGCCCTCCGTGACCATGGAGGTCCGCTGTATTCCTACACTGGCTAAACAACCAAAACTGTATTTTAATCGTGGCCAGCTGCAGGCTACAAAGGAGTGACGAAGCTTGTGGCTGGATATGTAGTGGATGAAATGTTGCTCCATTATCCACCAGTGATTACCCAACATTCATACAAAGGCACACATCAGAATGTTGGGGAGATGCATATTTACTCATTCTACTGGGTGTAACAGAAAAGTAATATAATGAGTAGTGTCACAAATTACTGTTCGCAGGGAGTAATATGCAAAGTCATTTTGTTACTTTTGAAAAGAGTAATGAGTAATACATTACATTTTTAGAGTTATGAGCCCAACACAGTTTATGCATTTCTAAAAGTTTACACTCCCGCAACAAGGAAAGTTGTGTGGGAGGAAAATAATGTCGTCCACTCGAAGAGAAGAAACAAACACAATACAAAATTCTACAAGCTCGAGAATGGCCTAAAGTTGTCATATTCTCCTGAGACTGACCAAAATGTGACGAGCAATTCAGAATCACCCGCTCCTTTATCAAACACAGCCTCCATGTGCACTGTATAGTGACCAGTGATGAGGTGACCAGCTCTTTTATATAACCTGTCGGGATGACCAAGTAAACCATTATCTGTGTCTGTGTCTGTATCTATTCAACCAACTGAATTATTTGTATCTGTACTCGGAATGGGCGGAGTTTATACCAGAAGTGGATGAGGTTTAAATCAAATCAAAATACCAACACAGCTGTCACAAACTTATCTTTCAGTCCAAATTGACGATTACAGCTGTGGGTGTGTGCTTTGTACTACTGGGTTAGCTGCTGAATGAGATTCTGTCAGAAAGACTTTCTGAGTCAGGAGTTAACCTGACTCTTGTGCCCAGCTGTGCATGCACCACACAGAAGCAGGATTTTGTGTTAACTTTTGCTTGCAAATGGACTGAACTCGTTCCTCTTTTAGACTCTTTAAAAAAGAGCCAGTCATTCACAAACCTAGTATCGCTAAGAGGTAAAAGTTTCTCTCAGACTTCTGTCACATACACACACCAGCCACTGATACACATGTCAGTCTCTCCTCCTATATTTTTGTTGTCCCACATCAGAGCTCCTGAAAAATACATCAGCTTAAATAAACACATTTTAGTGCCACATATCTGTCATTTGCACAGCATGAAACCTTGCTGTGACCCCAGAGAAAAGAAACACTATCAGATTTATAAGGCTTTTAAAAACACTGCAAATCCATCCAGAGGAACACTGTTTTTTCCAAACTCAATCAGGCTGAGTCAGAAATCAATACAGTACACTTTCTGATACAGTGATGTTTTGTGATCCTGACTGAATATCAGCTAAAAGTCTAAGAGGCCCTGAATATGAGTAACTCTGGTTCAAAATTATGTCATTACAAGATTAGATCCAGCCATGACAAGGGGTTGCATGGGCATCATGGAGAGTTTCAGTAATCTGGATAAAATGTTCACATGAATATGTGTTGTTAGTGTTGTGGTGTGAATTGTGCCAGTTTCTCATGATGCTTAAAAAAAAAATCGATATGGAAACTTATAAATTCTTCCATTTTTCTCTTTATCTATCTATCCATCCACCTAAGTTTCTAACCAAACTAATGCATAAGTGCAACAAAGTGACCACTCATCCTCAGACTCAAAGGGTCTGTCAGCTGTTAAAATGCCTACACACACTTCATCCCACAATCAGCAGACAGAGCTCAGCAGACCCACCTCTCACCTGTAAGTAATGAAAGGATACGTCCGGGCACCACAGGCTTCCTGTTGACCAGAGCGAAGGACAGCTCCGTCTGCAGGAACACGGACGAGGCCTTGATGAAATGCTGTCCAAAGCGAAGGGTCAACATGTCCCACTGACTCACAGGCCTGGAAGAGACAGCAGGTGGTCAATAACATCAGACTGAACAAGGATTCTGCTCATCACACAAATCCGCATACAGTACAGCTGGAGGTCTTCACTCAGTGACCTTACTGACATTTTTTCACTTGATTAGAATCTGATTTGGCTTTAGGTCATTCCAGAACATTATCACAAGAATCAAAAGAAACCAGATATAGTCACAATAATGTATATCACATGAATCTAACTATTTGAAAAGAACAATAAACTGCAAGTATTATAGTTACTTACACAAGCACAAGAAAAAGAAAAAAAACATTTCTACACAAAAGAAGCTTTGTTATAATCCCTGATAATCATGATCCAGTTTACAGCCATGTCTGTCCAGATATGAAGCCATTAGTTGACAATGCTTCATATATGGATGTCGTTTGTAAGAAGCTACCAATTATAAAACATGGATGCTTCACACACATCTTCCCCCTGATAGAACAGAAGGTCTATACAATCAGCACAGTTTCAAGGTCAACCCGGTCTCACTCCAAAGTCACTGAAATCCGGCGCTCGGGCAGTGATTTCCGACATCAGAGACCGACGAAAAAAGCTGTCCTTTCACGTCGGCATATGTGGCCAGTCACCATTATAGTTTAACAGCACCCAACGGTGTCAGGGGGAAACGTGGCAGGACAAGACTAAAAGTCAAGGCGGCTAAAGTCCAAGTAGGGTGATAAGATTGTAAAGTCATACCCTGTTCTTTTTTCCTAAACCCAACCACATGCTTTTGTTGTTGAAGAAAAAAAAAACATAAATTTGCAGTGTTGTACCAACATAGTGTTTTTATTTTAAATGAGACTATATGCAAACTGTACATTTCCTCTGAAAACGGAAATGTATTTTGAAAAAGATACATGCATTACTGGGCAAACTTATATGAAATTTGGTCATAGTTAATGTATGAATTCTTGAGTTATGGCCCAAAACATGTTTTCAGTCACAGTGAACTTTTACCACTAAAGTCAGGTTGAAAATCAGTTAATCGTTGAGTCATTTGGGCCAAAACTAGAGGAAATTCCCTAAAGCCCTCTTGAGATATTGGGTTCATGAGAACAACATGAGTGCAAGGTCACAGTGACCTTGACCACCAAGTTCAAATGAGTTCATCCTCGAGTCCAAGTTCATGTTTGTGCCAAATCTACAGAAATTCTCTACAGGCATTATGAGACATTTTGTCCACAATAATGGGACAGACGTACAGACTGATGTGTGGGCAACCCGAAAACATAATGCCTCTGTTTACAGATATCACCGGTGCAGAGACATAAAAAATATGTATGCCTACAGTGTAACTGTTTAGAGGAATATTTCACCCACAAATTGCCTTTTTGATAGTCATATAGTCATGCCATGTCACCTTGAATTCGAAAAGAAATCGTTTTCCTCACATGCCTCCATGGAACACTGCCAACATATTGATTTATTGATTGATTGGGGACCAGGTTTTACTACAGGAAACTATATCAAAACAGCCATTTACAAACTCTCACAAAAACTGTAAAGTGTAATCCAAGTCTCATGTAGACTAGGCTTGACTAGACCAAGGCTAAAATCTTACTATTTAAAACTGAACGTGAAACTTATCTATGCTCTCTTCAAAGCCAAACTCTATTACTAAAGTTTTATAACGAATATGCATGTGTTTGGGAAGTACTGAGCATATGACTGGATAAATGAGACTTGGATTATACTGCACAACATGTGTGAGAGTTTGTAAATGGATTTTTTTAATACAGTTTTGCTGTAGTCCCTTGTCAATCATTAAATTAATATGGTCGCTGTTTTCCATGGAGGCGTCCGAGGAAAACTGTTTTCTTCATGAATTCAAGGTAACATGGCATCATCGATAGATTAACAAATAGTATTTTTTCAAGTGAATCATTCTTTGAAAGCCAAAGAACTAGGCAGGAATGTGAATGGATACTAGAGGATGTGTGAAAGTTTACAGTATTAAATATAAAAACAATTTGCCATGTACAGAAATACTACTCCAAAAGTTGCTAAGCAGATTTGAAGACATTAATGTAATGTGTGATGTCTATGTATAACTTCATATAGCTTTGAGGACATGGCACTGCTGAATCTAACATACCACCTTTACAGATCCAAAACATGCATTCAGACCGAGACATGTTCACTATCAAGCTTAGCATGTTAGCATGCTAACATTTGCCAACTAGTAGTAAACACAGCACGGCTTCTTTTGAATTACTCCAAACTTTTACCTCTTCAGACATCTCGAAATCCTTCATTTTAATCAAGCTGAGAAAAAAATACCATTCTTTAATTTGACTGATTTATTTGAAATGTTTATAAGAGTTTGGTACATCACTTTGAAAAAAAGGTGGTGCATCTTTGGCCATCACCAGAAATTCCTGAAGATCTTGGGGGACAGTCTGTAGTAGTAGTGATCTGTTACATTTGCGTAACCCCAAATTTATGTTCAATAACTTAACAGGTTAAACCCCCTTCCACTGCACAAAAAAACTCCACAAATACCTTCTAACATCTGGCTTTTGTAATTAATTTGAAAGGTTAAATCAGCATTCACTCCTGGGTCAAATGACTCTGCAGTAGTCAGGGGTATTTATCAGCTTCAGCTCCAATGGGATCCTACTGGCGATGATAGAAATAAGACACCCTGGTGGACACGCTACTATTAGCAGTGACAGGCTTTCAGAAAATTACTGTTTGTCCCTGCCCAAGCAGCACTCAAAAATCGTTTCAATCGTTAGTCTCCACCAAGTTCTAAAGAGTGACTGAATAAGTAAGAGATACAAAAAGAAAGTAACCACCAACATTTTCACTGGCCTCTATGGCCTCTATGCTGCTTTTCGCTGTTTACTCATCTGTTTTCCAGATAGTCCGTGACATTGAACATGACACACCACTAAGAAAAAAAACATACTGGCATACTGCAGCTCTGGTCCACTGACAATGGGAAAGGAGTCTATAGCCTATTATTAGTGGGTTTACAGAGTTTCAAAAAATTTGGGTGGAGAACAAAAAGGGTAAAAGAGCCAAAGTCACTAGTGTTAACACTGTTAAAGGCAAGAGAAGTTTTCTGTTCACGCTTCAGTCTGTTTAATATTCTGCTTCGTATATTAACTCAAGCAGCAGTTAAAAATGGAAGCATGTGTGGCTAATGGGGGCTTATTTAAAAGGTAAAAGGCTCAGCTTGAGAGCTGCTGTAGGGCACAGCAATACACAGTTAAAAACCTCTCACTACCTCCCAACTCCTTTTCAAAATTCTATTATCAATTTCTCAAACAGCCTTCGTGGTTTGACATCCTCACAAATTCTGGCTCTTTGTTTTACCAAAATATGGCCTTGGTATTGAAAATGATCAACCTGGCTTACTAAAGCAACGATCAAAGAAATGCAATAACAAGTAGGCGGAAGATATTGAATCAAGTGGATAAATAAAGCTCATGGTTTTCCTTTCATTCAGGTAGTAATCACAGCAAAAAAAAAAAAAAAAAAGACATTATTGTGTGCAACAGTTTTTCTCTTGGTGACACTGCACTGTGGCAGAGAGATGAATCCATCTTATCAGACCATGTCCAAGATAGAAAGATGGTGTCACATCTGACAAACTCCTCCATCAACTGTTACACGGTTGACATCCTGCTGAAAGAAACGATTATTGCCACCGCATAACATACAGACGAGCTGAACTCTCCACAAACACATTCTGTTTCATGAAAATGAGAATCCTGATACTAAAACCCGGCTAATAATAACAAAGGAAATCACTTGGAAACAGGATGGATTACAAAGTACAAAGAACAGACACTATATCCTGATGGGTTTTCATGCGTACTGACATTACTAATATAATATGCAGGAAGAGGGGAGATGCCCTTAATATACAAACTAAACTTTTAGCTTTTTCTTTTCAAAATTCTAACACAGGTCATTTCTCATTCTCCTGCTAGAGCTAACTTAGTGTAGTCAGGGTCACTGTTGGAATTAATTCCTTTGCACACCCAGTCTGTATTTTTGTCCAAAGTGGCCATACATTAAAAAAAAATTATGACCTCACGTCAGCCACCTTTGCACAGTGATTTCAAACCTTTTATCTGTCATTAAAGTTTTGGAACAGGTTTCGATTTTCTGCATTTTTTCACATCCAACAAAAGCCTTTAGAGACTTGTCTGACCGAGAAGCAGAGAAGAACTATTTCTGGTCTATTGTTACATGTATGTCATAATTCTGATTCACACTATATTACATTACTCAATGACACTTTAGTTAAAAACGATCATAAAAAAGAATACAGTAAAATACACACAACAGCATTCATACATTAAAAGATGTTTTAAAGAGATGAGTTTTGATGAGTGATTTGAACTGGGAAAGGTTGGTGCAGTCTCGAATGTGTTTGGGGACAGAATACAAGAGGGAGGGGACGGTTATGGAGAGGGCTCTGTCACCCCAGGTCCAGTGCTTGGTCCTGAGTGCTGTCAAGAGGTTGGCATCCGATGAGCGGAGACTGCGGGAAGGAGTGTGGCAGTGGAGCAGTTCAGTAAGGTAGGGGGGCTGGTTATGGAGGGCTCTATGAGTGATGAGAAGGACTTTGAATTGGATGTGTTGTGGGACAGGGAGCCAGTGGAGGTTCTGGAGGACAGGAGTGACATGATCCCAGGAGCGGGAATGGGTAAGCAGGCAAGCAGCAGAGTCCTGGATGTATTGGAGTGTATTTAGGACTTTGGATGATGTACCATAAAGAGTGCTGAACACTGACATCTTGGAGGTTTGCTAAATCACAAAGGATTCTAGTGGAGGCCACCGATGTGCTCCACTATAGCAGTGTAGCATGAAGTGCCTTGTCAAGGTATCTTGTCTGTCTTATAGAGCGGTATCTCACAATGTTAAATATTTTCCACTTTACTTCTACTTTACAACTTTTCACCTGTTTGATGCTTAAAATGCAAAAGCATACTATCACTACATTTTAATTCATACAGAGAACAATGAGTGTGTTTTTTTCTTTTAATCACTCTCCACTAAAAACAAAAATGCCAATGCACAGTGGATGAACTGGCAATGATTTGCATTACTTTGGATCTAGGTTGCAATTATAAAGATACCCGCAGTCTCTATTGTTGGTCTTGTGGAGAACATGGTAAGGTAACATTTCCTTTAACTTATTTTCGGAACCCCTCCAATATTTCTCAAATAAGGCTTTCTGGGAAGCTCATGACTCTTTCAGTGTAGCCAAAGTCTCCGTAGATGTAAGCTGAACCACACCAAATCAGGTGTTGCTGCAAACACAGCAGTTTTCCGATTCATTTGAATGTGGGTAGTGTGTCTAGGCTGTGGCAAAAGTTTAAACAGAATCCACATTTGGAGAAACACAACTAGATGTCACGCTACAATGCCCAATGAAGCAGTATATTGATTTTAAGAAACAGACATTTACTGGGAACAAGCCCTCTCAAGTTCGGGGGAGACTCAGAGTACCCATACAAACCATTTTCATTCAGAGATCTTGAGGTGAGAGTTCAAAGGACTACTCTGAAAATGTCCATTCCATTTGTTCAACATGTAAGGATGAACGTGTAAAATTGGACACAACTTGTTTTAGTTTATTGCTCGGAGGTAACTATTCACAGTTAAACCAGGCATCTTTGAGAGACACAGAGCTAGGTAACTAAAAATTACCATTTTGCAGTTGTATGCGTCTGTGAACCAGTCAGGTAGCAGTTACAGTTTACATCCATGTCTCTGAGAACATGGATGCTTCATACACATCATCTCCCCAGCAGTACATAAGATCTATACATTCAACATTTTCAAGTTGGATACCAAAGATTTGAGTCACCAATTCAGTATCTGAACGACTGTTTGAAGAAATTCCCTCAAGTTGTTCTTGAAGTATCGCTTTCACATGAATGAGACAAATGCTCTAATAACAACACATTTTGGGTCAGAGGGGATTTTAATAAGGATTTATTCTTCCTGATTGTTGGGTATTTTTTAGTATTCGTCCAACACCATCAGACAGATGTGGCTCTTCATCTGATTGAAATAGTAAATTAAATAAAAATTATGTGAGTTTTTTATCCCTTACAGTTTATGAATCTCAGCACTGAATGCACAATGTGTTTCAATAAAGATTTAAATTCCATGGAGCACAACAAATTACTTGGGAGTCCTGAAACAAACACAAAATTCCCCAAGTGCATGCTGATCTGAGGAGGGTCGGGGGGGATTCGAGGGTGGGGCACAATCATTTGGCACATTACCACGACCAATATAATTACACCTAATGAGTGTGAGAGGATATCCCTCTTTCTGAAACGTGCGCGTGACTTACTGTAATGGGGTTAAATGACGCCTAAGCGATTACACGGCTCCCTCTTGGTGGGCTGTGTGGTCTGACTGAGGCAGAGCTGGAGAGACAGAGGAGGAGGAGAAGGAGGAAGGCTGGAGCCTGGAGATAATCACAGCTCCATGCTCTCTCCTTCCTTCCTCCCATCTCTCTCTCTCACCATTTTCCTACCTGAACTGCTCAGCCACCACAGAGAGAGATGGAGAGAGGGAGAGAGCCATGGGTGAATTTGGATTTGGTCCCAGAAGACTCATCCACACACTCTCTCACCAGCTGTCTCTCCTGCATTAGCATTCCAAATGCACTCTGACAATTCCACAATTAAGAACTAGAATGCTGCAATTAGTTCACTACGTGGAGAGATGACCCAATTAGTGTTTACTTTACACAGATTTTATCACCTTCAATTTGTAAATGTCAACAGCCTTTTCAGCTACAAAAGCAAAACGGAGTTCTTTCTTTTTATTGAGAACGCTCACAGCACAGGCCATAACTCCTGCTGAGGACACAGAGGTCGTGTCATTGTGTTTGTTTCCTGGGGATTTAAATGTTTTAGTGATCTGAACTGCTGTTAACAGTTCACAGTTTGTTGTAAAATCAAATGTGGAAAGAGCCTGCCAGGGTAATTATAAGTCAGTAAATAAACTTTTATTATCAAATTTAGACCTAGAGTATGTGACATTCTGTAGTGCATAGCCACAGTTGTTTGTGTGGTTGATTAATTACTGATGACACTCACCAAGAGGCCCCATAATGGAGTCCACAAGTTCTGCTTTCAACCCAAGTGACAACCTCCAGGTCTGAAGAAGGCGTGCCAAAAAAACTGCTGTTCTTCAAATAGCCATTTGAGGCTGGCTCTAAAAAAAACGCATCAATCTCAGCAGAAATAAATACCTTTCCAGCCTGGTACAAAAAAAAAAAAAAAAAATGTTTTTTTTTGTGTCTGTAGCAATTTTTTCATACGTGACAAATGAACTTCAGATAAATCTTTGTATAACTCACCTGTTTAAATGTCATTATTTTGGCTCAGAGTAACACATATTTAAGGGCCGTCTGTGAACATTGTCCTCTGGCTCTAAGTGGATGTGGTAATATGGTTTGAATCAGCGTTGACAGGAATTGTTTTTTCAGGGATAGTTGGTTCTACTGTGCCACAGTCTACAAGAGCTAAAGGACTGCAAAAAAATTAAGAAATAATAAAACTGGTGCACAGAGGCATTATGGCAGAAAGCGTTTTTGCAAGTCGAGTGGTGTGTTCTTTTCTCTCATTTTTTCAGAGTCATCAGCACTGGTTTGTCAGTACGACAGTGAAGGATGGACATCTAAAACTGGACAATAACTTGTTTTTAGTTTATTGCTTGGAGGTAACTGAATAATTTATTATCTAGAGTTGAACCAGGCATCTTTGTGAGACAGCTAGGTAAGTTAAAAAAAATAATAAGTTTGTGTGTGCATTTCTCTGTGTTTGTGGGAGTGACAGAGATCTATTCACAGTGTATATACTGTTAATTTTATTCATAATGTGGTTTTATAAGTATTCAGTCGAATCTGTTTACTTTGGGCTGTTGCAGACAGAAGCACCTTGCAGACAAATCTCTTTCCTGATATATGGAGAGACTGGACAGGACACACTGAGGTGACAGTCCCCATATAATTTATACTACAATGAGATCACATGAGAAAAGACAAAGATTTTATTTTATTCAAAACAAAAAACCAAAACAAAGAAAAGAAGGAAGACATGAAGGTAAAATAGTTCATTTTTGGGACTGTAAACTTACTTCCAAACTGAAATTTTGAACTAGTTCATTTTAATCTGTGCAAACTGAACCCTGAACTAGCTTTTGTGAAGTGTAAATGTGAACGACACTGGTGCTGACCACTAGCATTAGCATTTCTACAGCCAACATTGGCCGATCTACTGCATTGTTTTCAGGATGTAATTTGCATTTAGCCAGTGCTGGTGCTACTGATTAAGGAAATGTTTTGTATTTTTGATGTGTTTAAAAAAGCAATTAATTATATCTAAGGATAAATAAATAAATAAATAAATACATTAAAATTTCAACTATCTTTCAAAGTAATTATGAAACAGCTATATTAATTATTTCTGTCATTTTCACTTAGTTGAGCACCAGGGTTATGAAGCTTTTTTTTTTTTTTTTTTTTTTAATTTCATTTTGTTTCATTTCATTTTATTTTATTTTAGTGGAATTAGAGACAGGTTACTAAAGCTAAACTTATCTAAGAGCAATAAATATGTTGATTATATAAAGCGATATAATATGTTGTATTAAAACTGGCCTAACATTCTAATTAGGGAGTCATTTGCTCACATATCTTACACAAACTCCAGTGTACTGCACAGGAGATGCAAGAAACTGGCAGTTCAAGTCTGTAAATGGTAGGAGTTGCATTGGACTGAGGGGAAAACAAGAGAAAGAGAGAGAGGGGCTGCAAGGTGATTTGGTTGGCAATATTTGCCTTGGCTTCCCAAGCAGTGGGAGATATGTGCAGAACATGCAGTGGAGAGCAGTGATCATCAACTGTAGACACACCTTGCATATTCAGAAACAAACTGAGGGGCACAACCCGCACTGCCGAACCTGTCGTGTGCAAGATGACAGCAGTGCCACGACAGATATGTCAGCCCTTAGCTTGTAATAAATATTAAATGTTTTGGGGTTTTTTTTTGTTTGTTTGTTTTTTTCATGGAAATTTAGGTTTTTATTCGGGCTCAGGCCAAAACTACTGCTGTTGTTTGTGCTTGGGTTAGCCTTGGGATCCAACTATACTGATTAATGCAGGAGTCAGGCCTGATTTTTTGAGCCCAGTAAAAGCTCTAC
Source organism: Epinephelus fuscoguttatus (assembly GCF_011397635.1). Taxonomy (NCBI): domain Eukaryota; kingdom Metazoa; phylum Chordata; class Actinopteri; order Perciformes; family Serranidae; genus Epinephelus; species Epinephelus fuscoguttatus. Next base: position 44,457,656 of record NC_064752.1, read on the forward strand.
AGCTTACCCTCATGATGACCAAAGTTAGCCATCCTAAAACATTAAACTAGATGGTCATCCAGGACATCGAGAGTTCCCACCAGATCCCCTTCTTACCTGGACAATTCAGTGCACATGCTTGCCTCTGAACATCTGACATTTTCACTGACATCAAACAAGACCTGGCAACAGCTCTCCACACCAAAGATGACATTTGCAATGTACTATTTTTTTTTCCACAGCTATCAGTGGTGGTCCACTGGGGGTAGATTTTTTGCCTCTTCACCATGTGGGGTCAGCTGTTTCACCAGCCCTCAAGCAGGTAGAGATGGTTCCATCAAGCACCTATGCCATCAAAACTCTAGGAACTTTCCACTCAGCAAGCTCTAAAACAGCTACACTTCTTTTAACAGTATTTCTAACTGTGGTCCTTCCTAACCATAAGTAGCTGTTCAATACAGTGGCTTTGGTTCTTTGACTTGACCCCTACCAAGCCTGGAGTTCAACTCAATCACCAACCCACACTTTTTAACACAGTGGATCAGTAAATGGTCATTGATTATCACACTGGAGCTTTGGTCAGATCGGAGCCAGGTGCTCAGAACCATTGACTCCCAGTGTCATGGTGTGAAAGAAAGTGTGAAAATAAAGATGCAGTACTTTCATCTCAAAAAGGAAAACTGTGGGGTATACTTTTCCTATAATTCTTACATCACCTGTGTGTTTGGTAGAGGGAGGAAGAGCTGTGATCTAATCAAATAAATGCAGTCACACAGACCTCCATCAAGACAGGCCATTCAGTCTGTCACTGTGTCCTAAAAAGTTTATTTTACCTGTGTCTGGGAAAAACAACCATGTTTCAAGATTATTTAAGTGGTATTACTGTATAGCCTTTGTCCATTCCAAGAACTTAACAAAATGTATAACATGTATTAACTGTCATAGATCAATCCCCAGTGTTATTATCCACCTGCTATAGGTATTTGCATGGTTAGCACTAGCAATTATAGTATGAACAGTATCACCAATGCTGCTACATGCAGAACTGCTTTCAGGTACCACAGCCACAGTTTGACCAAATCCCGTGAGAGTGTGTGCAGCCCTGCTGCTTTGACTTGGCGCACTGTTAGCCTAAGGGCAACCTCAGTTACATGTGTGGCTGGTGTAAATGGCAGCCACCCACAGCCCTAATTTCAAATTGCTTTTCACAGCACAGATTCATTCAACACACAAGTGTAACTTTACCTCCTCCGGTCATAAATAGAATTGAGAATAGCGCACACACACACGCACACACGCACACACACACACACACACACACCACTCATATTTTTATAATACTAACAGTGGACTATCAATCTACACCAACCATGTGTGGCCCTCAGTTACTTGTCATTTAAAAAAAAATTAGACAAGAAAATGTACTTTTTCTTTTCCCATAATATTACTGCAATGCCCTTTTTACACTCACTCACTCACACACACACACACACACACCAATGCGTATTCCCTCTTTACCCAAAACATCAGTAAATTGATAAAGACAAAAACAGGATGCTGATATTGTACATCTGATTTTTCTCAATGGCAGGGTCTTTTCACACTTAAGTGAATAATTTGTGCAGTTAAATCACATGTCACTTAAAAAATTCAAGCCCATTTATCTCATCAATGCATCCATATTCATCCGCTTATCCAGGGCTGGGGCGTGGGGGCAGCAGGCCAAGCTAAGCACTCCGGATGTCCCTCTCCCCAGCAACATTTTCCAACTACTCCTGGGGGAGCCCAAGGCATTCCCAGGCCAGATGAGATATATCATCCCTCCAGCATGTTCTGGGTCTGCCCTGGGGCCTCCCACCAGTGGGACGTCCCTGAAACACCTCCAGAGGAGGCGCCCAGGAGGCATCCTGATCATATGCCCAAACCACCTCAACTAACCCCTTTCGACGCGAAGCAGCAGTGGCTCTACTCCGAGCTCCCTCCGGATGTCCAAGCTCCTTACTCTATCTAGCCAGCCACCCCACGGAGCAAAAACTTATTTTGGTCGCTTGTATCCGCAATCTTGTTATTTTGGTCAAAAGCCAGAGCTCATGACCATAGGCAAGGATTGGGACGTAGATGGACCAATAAATCAAAAGCTTTGCCTTCCTGCTCAGCTCCCTTTTCAGCACGATGGTCCAGTGCAGCACCCACATTACTGCCAAAGCCACACCAAACTGCCAATCCAGCTCATGCTCCATTCTACCCTCACTTGTGAACAAGACTCTGAGATACTTGAACTTGCTCATCCCAACAGCTTCACGCTCAGCGGCAAACTGCCCCAGTCCATGCTGGAGTTCACAGTGTGATGAAGCCAACAGAACCATCTCTGGTAAAAGTAGAGATGCAATTCTGAGGTCCCCAAACCAGACCCCTTTCTCCCTCCTGCTGCACCTTGAGATCCTGTCCAAGAATATCACAGGATCGGTGAAAAAGCACAACCCTGGCAGAGGCCAATACCCACCAAGAACGCATTTGACTTAACACAGAGTATGTGGACACAGCTCTCACTTTGGTGAGGGACAAGGACCGGATGGCTCGTAGCAGCAAGCCCAGTATCCCATAGTCCTTTAGTAACCCCCACAAGACCCCCCGCGGGACACAGTCGTAAGCCTTATCCAAGTCCACAAAGCACATGTAGACTGGATCGGCAAACTCCCATTACCCCTCCAGCAGCCTTGCAAGGGTAAAGCGCCTGTCCACTGTTCCACGGCCAGGATGAAATCCATTTATCTCTATGAGCATATATACATATAATCGCAAAGCTTGTTTTTTTTTTTCGGGCTTTTTTTTTTTTTTTTTTTTGCATAGCTGTCCCTATTTTTGCAGATGACAATAAAAACAAGTCTGCCATTAAAATGACTTCTGCTTACACATGGATAATCAATGAGGATACAGACGTAGAAATGTGTAACCTTCCCAGATCAACCCTCTTGGTCACTTTTGGTTGCCAAAACTAATATGGCAACGGCCAAAATGCCAAACTCCAGGCTTCAAAATGGTATTCCACAAACAAATGAGTCAATGTCACATCTACAGTATGTCCATTATTGTAATACAGTCTATGTACACTATGAAACATAAATGGCAAGTGTATATCTCTGTTTACATATACTACTTCGGTGGTATAACTGTCATTAAAGCCTTGACTCCTTACTAAACCTCAACTTAGCTTGGATGCTGATCCAACACAAATGCTAGCCGAAAGTAAGGGCCAGAATCTCTAACAAAATGTAGGGCAAACATGTACTGCTTGTGAGATCTAATGGAGTAATGGAATACAAGTCTTCAGGACTAGATCACCTGAAAGGATTACTTTATTTGTCTTATTTGCTCTGATACCATGTGCTAACTGAATGTGACAAGAGCAAGCATCAGTTTGATTGCACTGTTTTGTATCTAAACATTCCTCATTTTCTGTGAGCGATGCAGTGTTGCCATTTTGACCCCTTGCCTCTATTTATTCCTGTCCCTCACTTTAGCTGGCTGGATGGAGACAGGGAGCTGAAAGTTTCTGCTAAATGACCATCACTAATAACAACCTACTTGCTGTTGGCTATATTTAATGTCATCTCCAATAAATATCATAATTTACAACGTGTTCTTTATGTTTCATAAATACAAACGTAGGACGATAGCAAGTATTGCCGATCTTTTAAGTGGTTTTGTCTCCAGTCAAGCCCACAGCTTATAGGCAGCCTGCACAGTTTGTGTAAATGATGTAATAGAAGTGCAAGTTTAATGCATTTAGCGTGGACAGAGGGTGACATTCACTCACTGTTAGGACATGGTGTAAAATTCAGATGATGCACAAATTTTCCCATAAATAGTGTGTTCAGTGTATCTCAGTTTAGCGTGTTAGCATGCTAACATTTAGTACTAAAAAAATAGTATTAAACACAAAGTACTGCACTCTAGGTATATGTTAGATATTGCAGGTTTCAGGTTGGGGGACCAATAAGAGACACAACACTAAGTTGTTAATAACTTTCATAAACACTGCATTCAATAGTCCACCTTCCACCCTCTTTTCCCCTCTCTCTGTTTCTCTCTATCACACACGCACAAGCAGCTTAAATGTCAATGCTGCTTCAGTCAGTCCAGGGTTTCAGTTATGCTGTAATTACCAGTTTTTGACTCGGTAAATCTGTTTAAGTACAACAAATTTTATGTAGGCCTAACGTTGTGTCCTACCAGCAAGTGAGCGTTGTTCTGAAGCCGTTAAATATGCATATTATATTCCCCTTAAAAGACAGGTGAGTGCTTTCTATCTTCCTACATTTGTAATGTTTCAAGGCAGGAGCCAATAAGGAAGCAGACAGTCTTTTTGTCCTGTTCATAAGACAACAATAAATTGTAATCAAATAAGAGTGTGTTAAACTGCAGCCTCAGCCTGTTTACAAAAACAGACCACACAAGTGAAATCGATGTAAAATCAATTAACAAAAAGTAAATGAACCCCACATCATTTCACCTGTCGGGCCATGTCAGGTGGTCGAGTGCCTGCTTAGGCAATAAGAGCTTGGCCATTGAAACAAGATTTAATCCCATCTGCGCTCCTTCATAACAAATTTGATTTAGCTGAGCAGGAGGACAGGCCTCCTATCAGCAATTTCTTCTTTTCTCTGGTAAGGAGATAACTGATGAAGCAGTCTGGTAGCACTGTAGTCTGGGTAAAAAGAGAAACTTGCAGAGCTAGAGAGGAACATAACACTGCTTTTTAATTAAAGGACTACATCTACGACAACACCTTCACTGTGCTACTCAGCCATGTGTATCATACACAACAGAAATGGGACTCTCATCGTGAAAGGGAAATCTTATTTAGATTCAATTTTCTGATGGGAGGTGGCTGAACAGTATATCTGTCAGGCACACTTATCAAGTCTTTAGGCCAGAATGAGTATTACACGCAGAGAAAGGGATAGGCAGATAGCTGGAGACTAATAAAAGGAGTAAAGGGTAATGTGACCAAATATGTGCACAGCATGGTTTGCTAGAAGCAGAGTTTGAGTTTCTTTCCAATCCACGCATTCAACTCGACCTCCATTCTCTGTTAGGTCCATATTAACTGATTACTATGGAGACCCTATTCACTCTAAATACTATTAATGTTTCTGTAATGATAGTATACCAAAATTCAGCAGCTTAAAAGAAGTATATACGTATGCACATACTGTCTTATGCAGGAACACAGACAGGGTAAATACATCATTGCATTAACAATGTCATGTAACCAGTACTCACTGCACCTAATAATAAATAACTGTATATGATGTCACAAAACAAAAAAACAATGAAAGGTCATGTTGTAATACCTTTTCTATCTTGTCAGAAAAATGTATATGTAATACAACAGTCTGGCCAAGCTGAAAAGTGAAGCCAGGTCTGTGCAACACAGACACCATTGTTGCCAGAAATGCTTGACATTAAATAGTCAAGTCAGAGTCTTGAATGTCCCCAGTCATCATGAAAGTAGACCTTTGGGATATGATGGCAGTCTGTTAAAATCACACACACATAACTTTCTGCAGACAGAGGCTGTTGCTGGGGGTATTCCACCAATGGCCTTGGTACTCTGCCTTGACACATAGATATCTAAAATGTTTTAAAAAATAAAGCTGCTATGATGGTCGACATACCTAAGGCTACCTCTACATCAGTATTTATGTCTCTTGAACAATGTACACAAGTGATGGCAGTGTTGGCAGCTGGAATTGGACCAGTTTATTTGGCCCAGTTCTGGGGAGTCAGCCATCCTGAGTCTCAGCATAGTCCGGCAACCAGACGTGATCACGACAGACACTTAAAACTGCTGCACTCTGAGCTGCAAGAACTGGCTGCTCTCTCTCTCTCTCTGAATTTGGCCCTCAGTGTATTGAAATGAACAGTGTGTTTTATTGCTTATGAATTAAATTTACATTTGTGTGAGTGTATTATTTCATCTTTCAAAAAAGTATGACTTAAAATCATAACTCTCAAGGACAAAATGTATTACTCCTTTGTTACAGTTCATTTAACTTTGTACATTAAAGTTGCTGCTTTGCTTATTTTTGACTGTTGTACATTAGGGTTTATTAAAATAATTTGGTGTTATCAGAAGATAATAGCAAAAACCTATTAAAAAAATAAAATTATAACCAAAGAAAAGATGACAAGATGTTCCAAAGACAGATACAGACAAGAATGTGATGACCCACTCTCACTGACCAATGAAAATGCATATGCTTCAAAATTGGTTTTACATTTTGGACAATGGGGAAAGTAAGACTTCTGAGCTCAGACTCTCTGTAGAGCTCTGTAGAGCAACTACATCACTTCCATGTCCTCTCTGATTAAGGAAGGTGCTTGAAGCTCAGAAACAAGGCCCCACGAAATGAAAGAGACAACTTCCACTACTTTGCAGCCAATTTGGACGCAGACTGGAAAGGCTGATTGAAAATGTCTTCACACATATCATACATACATGCTTGGATCAACTTAAAACTGAACATGAGCATAGCTTACTAAGCATCAATAGTGCATACTGGTTTTAAACAAAGTCTGGTTTCTGAGGATGGACAAAAGTCAAAGGGCTTGTGTCTGAATAAAGACACACTGACACAGCAATCATGCTTCTTGTGGGTTTGTTGGTTTGTTTGTTGTGTGTGTGTGTGTGTGTGTGTGGAGGGGGGGGGGGGGGGGTTGGGAAGAAGTGGAAAGTTTGAAGTGAATCTTTGAATCTCTGAACTAGCCTTTAAACATAATCAGATACAATCTGTAGGGGTAACAAAGCCAAGCTAACAAGACACTTTTGATGTTAGAGTTGAAGAATTCTTGACCGCATGTGATGCGGTGATGTGTGATGTGATGTGTTTTAGAGAATTTCAATTACTATCATGATAACAGAGGCTGACACATGAATATATATTGGAATGGTCTAAATTATTTGACTGTTGTAAAGCTACCGTAAGAAAACGGATCATCTGCACTTTGCAAGTCAAGTTTTGTTGACTTCCTCTGTCACTGGCAGAGGAATTTGGGATGATTCATCTGAGACCATCACTGAAAATTAATTTTAGTGAAATTATTTGAGGTGGCACTAAATTGGTTTCTTATTAAGTAAAGAAAGTGATGTGAATGATAACGTTAGACAGTAGGACAGTAACTTAAGATACTACCTACTGTATACTTAAGAGATTATTGATACATTTTCATAAGTGCAGGGAAGAAGGCTGTTTTCCCCTAATCACTGTACATCCCTTTAAAGTTCCTCCAAAGTTTTCAGAAGACAATGATCATCAAAAACTGGCATAAAAACAGTATATATATTCATACTATTTTCCACTTTCACTGAGTTAAATTTTATTAGCCAACATCAGCCCTGATCATAACCACCAAATATTTATCCATTTTCAGAATTTTAACCCTTTAAATGCCAGTTTGTTGACATGTCACTTTTTTAAAGCGGAAAATGAACTGAAGTTTTCTGTTTACTAATATTTATTAATACTACTTAAATAAATTAATACTATTATCTATTATTACTATTAATTATTATTACTATTTAAATTTTTTTCAGTGTTGGAGGTATCAGTGCTTAGCCAAAACATTGATTTTGATGCATTTGTATTAAAAAAAAGTCCCACTCGTTACCTTAGAGAACAAAAATCCCCCCTAATAAAATTGCCATAATGTTATATATTGTTTTCCAATTTGACTGAGTAATTTTTTTTTAACCAATGTCAGTCCTGATCATAACTACCAAATAATCTTTTTGAACTGAATTGCTGAATTTTAATCATTTAAATGCCATTGTTTTACATGACACCACTATGCTGTATGCTCAATTTAAGATCTCACCTTTTATTACTCCTATTACCCTTTGAAGTTTTTAATTTTCTAATTATTACTACTCTCAAGGTTTTTACCTTCCAATAGCCTTGTACCTTATTTTGCTCTCAAAATAGTGGAAAAAATACAACTTCACTTTCAGAGTGAATGAAAGAACACACGCACAAACCTATCCTGCAGTACTAAATAATACAGCAGCAATGCCCCTAGTGGAAACCAGATAAATTGCATGTATGTGCCCCATAGTACAAACATGAGGAAATGGCTTAATCGATATATAATCTCTCTCTCTCTCTCTCTCTCTCTCTATATATATATGTGTAAATATATCATGACAACCACTTCATGACAACCACACAACCACTGCAAGCCTCTTAAAGCTTTAAAGTTTTACTACAATTCCATATCAACCATGTCCACCACTTGTCCCCTTCATTGGCTATTTAATTACTGCATAAGGCTCAAAATCAAAGGCAACTTGCCTTGTGTAGCCACCTACTTTTAATATGAAATTATTATATTGATTCTTTTAGAAATACTCAGTGTCAGATACTGGCTGCATAAAGAAGACTGGTAGATTTAACAAGAAAAATATTTCAACCATATGTCATTTAAATTGTCAGCATTCAGAAACCAGAATGATCTCCCTGGATTTTCTTGGCCTTGATGGACTTAAGACTTGACTTGAATTGTCAAGTCTAAAAACAGCCCTAATGTAGAGGTAAGTACAACTGGTGACAACCATGGACCTGCTCTGGTCTTGGACAGCCAAGTTTGAAATTTATTTAACCAATCTATACTACTAGAATGAGACAGACCCCGAATAGGAGAAACCCACTGTGAAGATGACACTAACGCTGTTTCTTGATAGGGGCAGACATGTAAGAGTGAAACTAAACTCCAAATCCCAGAGATTCAGTCAGAAGATACACAAGTATTGAGAGCAGAGCACAGAGCCTTTGGTGGTGGCCTCTGGTCACCATTACAAAAACACGTACTGAGCCAACCAGTAAAGTGCAAGACACATCTGTTATTGAGGGAGTTTCAGGTTGGCCATGGTCAGCCTAATCTCTATAAATGGAAATCAGCATAGGAATGCAGAATCTGTGGACAACGGGACCACATTTTGGTATTGGCGTTCTGGTTTCCATTTGTTTCAGTTCTATTGACTGATCATCTTTGAGCAGGCTTTGGTTACATGCAGGTAAACAGTTCATATGGAGAGCAGAAGAGGTAGAATGCATCAGTGAAATGCTTACATAAAATGACAACAATTTAGTTTTTCATTTGCCTTTTCTAAACTAATCTGCATATATGCAAAATGCAGATATCTGTTCATAGAGATAAGTGCACACTCAACTCCAACTCCATTCTTGCATTTCAAGTTGCTCATCAGACAGTAAACGATGACTGGCTCACGATAGAGGAAGTCTTGGCCCAGGTCTTGGATATCCACTGGAAGCCCTAAAATATTGGCCGTTGTCCTCTGAGTCTAAGAGCCTTTTCACACCTAAAAGTCCAAACAAAGGTCCAAAACTGAGGTTCACATTTTTGTTACATTAATATACGTTTGACCCACTTTGTTTTGGTTTGACATTTCAATTAAGTAAGCACACTAAAGACAATGATTGGTTTGTAGTTGGGCTCTCCCATCCTTTCATATCCCCTTTGTCTCGTGCTCTTGGAAAATTATTGATAAGTGTCAGAGTTTTTGTGAGTTTTTCAACTGTTTCTATACACAGTAATGATGTCTCCCTCCCTCCCCATATGCAACCGCAGTTCATTTTGTTATGTTGCGTTGTTCAGGGACATACTGAAACCTTAACTGTTCATTTCTGTCACTTGACAACTTTTACTGCTAATTTCTACTCAGCTCTGATTGTTAACAGCTCTCTGCTCTGAGCGCAGCCACCGTCACTCTGGCACAAAACCACACACACACACACACACACACACACACAGCACTGAGAACTTACTCTCATGATGTGACGATAGCCTGCCAAAACTAACTGTAATTGGTCCTCAAGTCCAAACCATCCCAAAAATGTTTTCACACCAGAAATGAGTTGAACCATGGTTTAGTTTAATTCGAACCGAAACCACCGCTTTTCATTGGACCATGGTTTGGCTGTTCATTCCAGGGAGGTTTTACACCTGCAATTGTGGTTTGGATAAAATTAGAATGTCCGAAATTACAGACCAAACAATGTAGGCATGAAAGGGCCTTCTTCAAACCAATAGCAGATGGGTTCTGAGATTGTGGTCAGCCTTACTACCAAGTGGGTCCAGCAGGGTGCAACTCAAACTGGTTATCCACTGTTGTTATGCTGCAGGTGAAACATGTAATTAAAGCTTAGCACAACCCGGCATTATTATTGTATGTTATAGCAAGCCCTTGGAAAAACAACCTAATGCACCCTGACCACAACACCACCAAGGCTATGAGGTATACTTGAAATGAACAAGTTTAGTGTCATCTGACCACGTTTGAAAGTTCACACTTTCACATTGTGCCTCCTTAAAGGTACTCGTGGTGTTGAACTCAGTTGTACACACAATGACTACAAAATAGACCTTGAGAGAGGAGTTCAAACCCTGCTCACTTTCATGTCTGACCAATGGCTGTGTAAAGTGACTACTGGATTGTCTGTTTTGAAAAATTACATTGATGGATGTGACTAACATGCTTTTAAGTAGTTAACAGCATGAAATCTTTGCTATTTCAGAAAAAACAAAAACAAAAAAAAAACATCACCATCCACACTTTAAGGTCTCTTGTAAAACACATCTAATTCCCTCATTACTGCTCCATTAGTCCAAAACACCATTGCAATGATGGCATTACACCGGTGATCAAAATGCTAAATCATTTTAAGATCAAAATAGGTTTCAGTAATGGAAGGCATTAAGATGCAGTCCTGTGAAAATAGAGAAAATGAATTTCTGTGGCTTTCCATAATGTAGCACAACAACCTGTGCAACTAATAATGGCACTGCAATTATTCCTCCATTAACTTGCCTTTGTGAGTTAATGGGATTTAAGTTGCTTTTTTTCCCTTTTTAGTTATTGACCAAAAGCTCTCTTAATCAATTCAAGGAGGAGTTTATGTCTCATCTTGCATTTTGGTTCATATTCTTGAAGGTAAAAAAACAAAGCCACAGCTGCTGCAGCCCGACATGAACGAGACGTTAAACTTAGAGGTTTTGATGTTTTATACATCTGCTGTCCTTGTCTGCCGTCCTTCTGACATGAATTTTAGAATCACACATGCACACACAGTGCACATAAAAGCACATAACAAAATTGAATTATTCAGCACACATCAAACAGCCTGGTGTTCTGGGTGGATAGACAATCACAGGAGTACAGGCATGCTGACATTGATCCGTCTGATATAACCTATGTATTACACTCTACATCAAACAGAATAAAATTGAGTGTTGAATCACAGGGTAAGTTCAGTGTTGAAGGGAACTATGAAGTCTCCTCACACTAATGTCCACTGTGTAACAGCCAGCTGTAAACAAGTACTCACATCCTGCATTAAACCCATTATTTCCAGGGGAGCTTGCAAATCTTATCAGGGGAACCCTCCCTCCCCAAGTCAGGGATGTTTGAGAGATCCCATTTGGTTGTGTACATGAATCATTATAACAATGCGCCTTGTCAGCACACCATCTCCGGGAAATAGGCATTAGCAGTGCAAATGAGATCAGAGTGGACAAAAAGCATCAGAGACAGAAAGGGCGAACTGATGAGCGGGGAGATTAAGAAACCCTGACCAGAGGCTGCTTACACAAAGGTGGACTTGATTTGCCTCCTGAAACTCCACATCTATGCCAGAGTTCATCAACTGCACAAACTGTCCACTGCTTGACAAGGACTATATCTCAGAGGTGGGACTAGGTCATTTGTTTGCAAGTCCCAAGTAAGGCTCAAGTCTTGGCACTCAAGTCCCAAGTCATGACAAGCAAGTCCCAAGTCCTTGAGTTCAACTTCCATGTCTTAAACACGTCGAAACACTCTATTCACCAAATGTAATGCCATTTTAAAATCAGAGCATTAATATAATAAACTTACAAAAATCATGAAAGCTTTTTTAAATTTGTATTTATTTGTTAAAACCAACCTGGTCTCACTCCGAAGTCATAAGACGCCAGCATGATATGAGGCCAGTCGCTGTTATTGTTTAATGGTGTGTAACGGCAGTGGCAAGAAAAGAAAAGTTAAGGCGGTGGAAGTCCGAGTAGGGCGGGTGAGGTGGTGGGTGGTGAATGGGTCCAACAACCACTGACTTTCACCGGAGGCCGTTGTTTGCCTCCCTGTAAGATTGTAAAGCCAAACTCTGCTCTTTTTTCCTTAACACAACTGAACCTAACCATGTGCGTGTGTGGGCAAAATGTAACCACGTACCATTGTTGTCATAGTGCATTTATTTTGAAAGAGACTTCATGCAAACTTTACATGTCCTGTGAGAACGGAAGGGTATTTTAAAAACCAGACAGTGCATGTAACAGACTGAAGTTGACCCCTCCCAGAATCTGAACAACCAACTGGCATAATTTTTTCCCCCAACTGCTGCTCAGTACCGTGGTTCTTCATGGTTCTCTGCTGTAACTTGACTGGATGCTGTTGGATTGGTTCAAACAAAGTGGATCTGGCAAATTAAGTGTCGACTTGCTGTGAATGAATAATGTTCATGTTAGTTGATTCAGGAAATGAAGTGAAATGAATTAGTTTGTAGTACACTTTTTAAATAACAAACTTGTTAAGTCAAAGTGAAGTAGCAAGTCTTTGATTTTTGTAAATTTAAAGTCTAAAGTAATCAAATTTGTTATTCGAGTCCAAGTCCTGTGACTCCAGTGAGTCCATGTCTCTGCAACTTTGTCATGTTGTCTGAATAAATTTGGTTTTAAGCAGGGTGGGAGGAGTACCAGAATATTATATTCAAGCAAAAGTACTGTTGCTTTTAAGAAATTTGACTCAAGGAGAAGTAGAAGTACACATGCAACAATTTTCTTAAGTAAAAGTGAAAAATAGGTCCGTTAAAATGCACTTCAAGTAAATATTAAATTCAACTTCTCTTCTTGTTCATTCTCAAAGTATAACATTCCACTCAGCCTCTCCTGCTACAACCACTCCACTGAGCCTCTATGTCCCACTATAACCAGTCCACTAAACCTCTCTGTCCCACTGCTCACCCCTGAGTTTCCAACATGTTGAGCTGAATGCAGATACATCAGTGATTATTGTCAAAAACGGTAGAAAGTCCTCAAACATCTCACTGAAATTTAAAGTTTCTCAGTGACTGTAGAAGTCCCTGCTGGGATATCCACCGTGAGAATTTTTCATGTTAGCCTGAGTCAGGCTAGTCTGCACCTGGGTCACACAACATCGCAGGTGTGCTCGATTAAAGTCACTGAGCATGCCCGCCAATTGGAGTGTTAAGTGGCTGATTTATTAAACCAGATGCAATCTTTTTTATTCAACTATTCTGATGCACAGTAATGCTAGCCATGACTCATAATGATGTATATTTAATTTGATTACACTGTTGTGCATTTGTACTGTTGATGAGTACATCCCCTGTCCACAGCAGGACATTATTTAGCTTCTGCAGCTGAACTCCTGCCTGTTTCTACAAACTAGGGGCCTGCCGACTGCCATCTACAGTTGGTAACACACTGACTACAGATAAGTATAAAAGCCCCACTTCAAAAAATCTGTGCTGTCCCTTAAATGTTGGTTGCTCTGTTTCCAACAAACCTTTTATGAAAATTGTTGTGTGGATTGTTATGAAACTTGGTGACGTCATGTATATTGGCATCTGTCAAATGCTCAGTGTGAAAGTAGAGAAAAATTACACAATCTACAATGTGTCTTGGCAAAGTCTCCATCAAAGCAAAGGTCAGACTGACATATAATCAACCCAGCAGACCTGCTGTGGACTGGGTTCTCTAGGTTCTGTCTGAAGCCTGACTAGGTGTCAGATGTAAGGCATGCTGTATTCAATTTTCAATTTTATTTATAAAGCCCAATATCACAAATCACAATTTGCCTCACAGGGCTTTACAGCATACGACATCCCTCTGTCCTTATGACCCTTACAGCAGATAAGGAAAAACTCCCCAAAAAAACCCCTTTAACGGGGGAAAAAAACGGTAGAAACCTCAGGAAGAGCAACTGAGGAGGGATCCCTCTTCCAGGACGGACAGACGTGCAATAGATGTCGTACAGAACAGATCAATATAACAAATTAACAGTAATCCACATGACACAATGAGACAGAGAAAGAGAGAGAGAGAGAGAGAGAGAGATGCAGGTAATGACAGTAGCTTACAACAACATTATTGAAAGTAATAATATTATAGTTATAGTTCTGGCTACTGTGGTACAATATGTTGAAAGTATGTATTAATATCTGGCAGTATACAAGTGTGACAATAGTCATATGTGTATAATAACAGTAGAAGTATGACTAATGACTAATGATGGCAGCAGCAGCAGGAGGCATCTGGCAGGACCACAGCAGCAGCACAACCACACACGTCACGCTGTCCAGGCACCGCTGCGATATGAGTTAATCTGAGAGACAGTGGAGCACAAAGGCTCCGGAGAAGAAGCCGAGTTAGTGACATCCAGAATGGCCGAGTTAGCAAGATGAAGTAATAGAATACGAGAGAGAGAGAGAGAGAGAGAGAGAGAGAGAAGGAGAGAAGGTGCCCGGTGTATTATAGAGGGGTCCTCCGGCAGACTAGGCCTAAGTCAGCCTAACTAGGGGCTGGTACAGGGCAAGCCTGAGCCAGCCCTAACTATAAGCTTTATCAAAGAGGAAAGTCTTAAGTCTAGTCTTAAATGTGAAGACGGTGTCTGCCTCCCGGACCGTAACAGGAAGATGATTCCACAGGAGAGGAGCCTGATAGCTGAAGGCTCTGGCTCCTGATCTACTATTGGAGACTTTAGGGACCACGAGTAACCCTGCGTTCTCAGAGCGCAGAGTTCTGGTGGGATAATAAGGCACTATGAGCTCTCTAAGATATGACGGAGCTTGACCATTTAGAGCTTTATAAGTTAACAGTAGGATTTTAAATTCAATTCTGGATTTTACAGGGAGCCAGTGCAGAGAAGCTAAAACAGGAGAAATATGATCTCGTTTCTTAGTTCCTGTTAGTACACGTGCTGCTGCATTCTGAATTAGCTAGAGAGTTTTTAAGGACTTACTAGAGCTACCTGATAATAGAGAGTTACAGTAATCCAGCCTTGAGGTAACAAAAGCGTGGACCAATTTTTCTGCATCTTTTCGGGTCAGGATAGGCCTAATTTTCGCAATATTACGCAGATGAAAAAATGCAGTCCGTGAGGTTTGTTTTAAATGAGAATTAAAAGACAAATCTTGATCAAATATCACTCCGAGGTTTCTTACGGTAGTGCTAGAGGCCAGAGCAATGCCATCTAGAGAAACTATGTCATCAGATAAAGAGTCTCTGAGTTGTTTGGGGCCAAGAACAATAACTTCAGTTTTGTCTGAATTTAACATCAGGAAATTGGTGCTCATCCAGGTTTTTATGTCTTTAAGGCAATTATGGAGTTTAGTTAATTGATTACTTTCTTCTGGCTTCATCGATAAATACAACTGAGTATCATCCGCATAACAATGGAAATTTATAGAGTGATTTTTAATGATGTTACCTAGAGGAAGCATATATAGAGTAAATAGGATTGGTCCGAGCACAGAACCTTGCGGAACTCCAAAACAAACTTTGGTACGTAAGGACGATTCATTATGAACGTGAACAAACTGAAAACAATCAGATAAATAAGACTTAAACCAGCTCAGTGCAGAACCTTTTAGGCCAATTAAGTGATCCAGTCTCTGCAGTAGAATTTGATGGTCAATTGTGTCAAACACCGCACTAAGATCTAATAAAACAAGTACAGAGACGAGTCCTTTGTCTGAAGCAATCAGAAGGTCATTTGTAATTTTAACTAGTGCTGTCTCAGTGCTATGATGCACTCTAAATCCTGACTGAAATTCCTCAAATAAATTATCATGGAGAAAATCACACAGCTGATCTGCGACTACTTTCTCAAGGATCTTTGACATAAAGGGAAGATTAGATATTGGTCTATAGTTGGCTAACACCTCTGGATCCAGGGTGGGCTTTTTTAGTAGAGGTTTAATTACAGCTACCTTAAAAGACTGTGGTACATAGCCTGTTAATAAGGATATACTGATCATATCTAATATATGAGTGTTAACTAAAGGAAAGACCTCCTTAAGTAGCCTAGTTGGGATTGGGTCTAAGAGACACGTTGATGATTTAGATGAAGAAATCAATGCGGTCAATTCTTGAAGAGAAATTGGGGAGAAGCAATCTAAATATATATTATGTTTTACAGCTGTGTTTGAGGTTAGATAGGTACTATCTGAGGACAGGAGGTCATGAATTTTGCCTCTAATAGTTAGAATTTTGTCATTAAAAAAGCTCATAAAATCATTACTGCTAAGGGCTAAAGGAATACAAGGCTCAATAGAGCTCTGACTCTCAGTCAGCCTGGCTACAGTGCTGAAAAGAAACCTGGGGTTGTTCTTATTGTCTTCTATTAATGGTGAGTAATAGTTTGCTCTGGCATTGCGGAGGCCCCTTTTATAAGTTTTGAGACTGTCTGTCCAGATTAGACGAGATTCTTCCAGTTTGGTTAATCGCCAATTCCTTTCAAATTTTCGCGATATGTGTTTTAACTTACGGGTTTGAGAGTTATACCAAGGAGCGAACTTTCTTTGCTTTTTTAACTTCTTTTTAAGAGGAGCTACAGAGTCAAGTGTTGTTAGCGAGCCTACAGCGCTATCGACAAAATGATCAAAGTCGGTACAGGAAACCTCTGTTACTGAGGGACTTGGTATTGAATTTAATGACGGAGTAATCTTTTCCTTAAATTTTGCGACAGCACTATCTGATAAACATCTAGTATAGTAACTGTTGCTGAGTGGCGTGTAATCGAGTAAAGAGAAATCAAAAGTAATCAGATAATGATCCGATAGCGAGGGATTCTGTGGAAAGACTTTTAGATTATCAATTTCAATTCCATATGTCAGAACTAGATCGAGGGTATGGTTAAAACAGTGAGTGGGTTCATGTACACCCTGACTGAAGCCAATGGAGTCTAATAATGAGATAAACGCGGTAGCCAGGGAGTCATTATCAACGTCGACATGAATGTTAAAATCGCCTACAATAATAACTTTATCTGATTTAAGAACTAAACTGGATAAAAACTCTGAGAATTCAGATACAAATTCAGAATACGGGCCAGGAGCACGGTACACTATAACAAATAAAAGTGGCTGTGAGGTTTTCCAGGTCGGATGTAAAAGACTAAGAACGAGGCTTTCAAATGAATTATAATCTAGTTTAGATTTAGGGCTGATTAACAGACTAGAGTTAAAAATGGCTGCAACTCCCCCTCCTCGGCCACTGCCTCGAGGAATGTGGGTATTATTATGACTGGGAGGAGTGGACTCATTTAGATTAACATATTCATCTGGACACAGCCAGGTTCCAGTGAGACTGAGTAAATCAATATGATTATCTGATATTAATTCGTTTACTAACACTGCTTTAGACGATAGAGACCTGATATTTAACAGTCCGCATTTAATTCTCCTGTTTTGTCTTTCTGTCACAGAAGAGGTTTTAATTTTTTTTTTTTTTTTTTTTTGTCTGTTCACTGGTTGTTCTGGTCTCTAAAGTAAAGCCAGTTTAAGCTTTGTACCTAGACTCAATTTAAACCTCCCCCACCATCTGACAATACTTCTGCCATAAATTTGGTGTTTGTGTTGCTTTTGAAAGGAACTTGTGATGGTGTAGGTATGTTCAATACTGGAAGGCGAGAAAACAATAAAATAAACATCTCACTTGCTGTTTTTGTCCATTGTTGTGTTACCATTAATGGTTAACCTAACTAATGTGTTTTTCAAAACCATCAATTTATATCACCACACACTGGCTCAGAAACCAGAAAATGTCTTTTGGTACCATAGCAGTGAGTTGATTACATGGCCGCTATCAGTGAACATTGTGAAAATAAAGCCACCCCTCATGGATCTGTGTGATGCTTGTGAATTTAAGTTTTGATTAAATAAAAATGGAATCTTGAAAAATATCTGGCAAACCAGAATCTTTAACCGAACTCTCGGCTACTGATTAGCAGGGTAATGAAGCTAGTAGGGTTTTGACAACAAAGAAAAATGCACAGAGTAGCGAAAAAAAGATACCTCTGGTTTTGTATTGATTTGGTCCTTTTAAAAAATGTCCACCTTGAAATTGCAATGCTAAAGTGGCTGAGTACTCTTTTAATAGATTTGTGTACTTGGAAGCTTTAGCTTAAATGGATTTTTTTTTTTTTTTTTTCACTACATACATCTTAAGTACGGTTGGAGGTCAAAGTTAAACTAGAGCATTGCTCTACAATATCTGCTAGATAATTTCAACAAAGAGTTTTGGTAAGTAACAATAATCCACTTTATCCACCTTATTTTCAAACACGGAAGTAAATAGTGATCAACTTCCGTTTTTTTGGGCGTGACTTCCGGTCAGCCACTTTCCCTCATGCTTTCCCTTACCGGAGCTAACGGTGCAAGCTAATTTTTTTCAATTTTCAGTTGTTTATGTTAGTCAGTCAGTTAGTTAGTTAGTTAGTTAGTCTGTGTATTTTGTATAACGTTAGATAACTGTGCCCACGTTTCCGTTATAACGGAAATTTATTCCCTCTAAACGCGAATAAATCGCACGTCAATCATAAACTATGAACCAAAAAAGCACAATCTATCCCGAGTGAGACAAACTGCTTGATCCCCGTCTCCAGTGGACCAGCAGAGAACCTGCAGAACCGAATCAGCGAAAAAACACACCGGGTTAAGCCTCTCTACCTGAGCAGCTGAAGCTGCGGCTCGCACCCTCGACACACAGACGGTGCTTCTGCATGCGAGCCAAACGTGTGCGCAACTGTGAGAAATAAATATGTGAGGTGTACGCTGCTTTTCTATCTTTTTTCCCTTTTCTTTCTTTCTTTCTTTCTTTCTTTCTGTCGGCGACATACACTCCTAACACAGGACGGGTTGTTTTAATTGACTGAGTTGATCATTAAGCCATAGTGATACGCAGATCGGCTCTGACAGCACCTGAATCAGCATGTACGCATTAACCATCCAGCTGTTACAACATGATTGAGCTAGCAAAGCAGTTTTGTGTTGCTATGTGTGGTATTTATTCAGTTTTGGGAAATCACGATGTCTAGAAAGCATCAGTGGCTGCAGCTGACAGGGACAGCTAACGTTAACACTAGCAGCAAAGCTAACATCAGAATCATCATCCGTTAAAAGCCTCCCGTTGTTGGATACAACATGAAACTACTCCAGTTAGCTCAATCATGTTGTAACTAAGACATCCGCTCGCTGGAGAAAATATTTTTTTCACAGGCCACTTTGTGAGTTTAGTGAGTTTTTACAAACACGGCTAACGGCTAACAGCTAACGGTTAGCCCAGCTAATCTACGATAACCATGTTATTAATTACACACAGAGAAAATACTAAAGTTTGTTCAGTCATTGTGTTCATAAGTTAGACTTTACAAACATCAGATTAGTCTAAACGGTGATATAGTGACGTGAAAAATGTGATATATACATATACAGAGCTAAACTCAGCAAGGTAAACAACAAGGCGATTCCCATTTCCACAGTGGTACGAGTGCTGGACCTGAAGTATCACACAAAAAAACGGAAGCTGGCTGCGTTCTGTTTTGCTTCCGTGTTTCCTTGAAAAATAAGGTGGATAAAAACAAAAAGAGTGTTGGCCATTGCTCCTGTGGTGCTATCTATAAACACTGTATTGCTAAGATCTGGGAAGGAGGACATGTCACTACAGCAAAGGTGAAAAGACAACAAACAGCTAAATGTTCTACTGTAAATTGTAATTGCAGTGCATTCAGGGGTTACAGTGTGACTACAGAGCCTTTACACATAGATGCTGTAGCTGACGTGGACCTCCTAAAAAATGCAACTAAATGTTGAGATAGTAAGGACTGCGACTGATCAGCTTAGGCTGCTTGTGTCTTCTATAAGTTTCTGATATTGGTTGAGACAACATGACACAAGTTAAAAAAAAAAAACAGCTCAGTTATCTTCCTTTCAGCAAACCTCCTCAACATGATCACTGCTCTCTATCACAGTATTTTATCACAGTCTCAGCTTCTGGCCAGTTTTGCAGCATTTAATGTTTTGGTGGTTATACCAATGGATGAATCAGAGGCTAAACTAAAATGCCGTAGGTATCTCTGGTGGGATTACCATCAACTGCTTGCGCTGACCATGAACCTTCCTTAACTGTCTTTTCACGTGCAAGAAAAATATGCACTTATTTCATTTGTACTGTTACAATAGATAGTCATTCTGTCATGTCAGACCAAATTATAATCTCCCAATGTTAACCAAAAGGAAGGGCTTTTTAAGGAACCCATACATAGTACTGTTTATAGAATCAACCACTTAAACAAAGTAAAAATCATTTGTTAATCCTCTACATCAAGTACTATTCAGTATTTCTGACAGATGTCAAGTGCCAATATTAATATTTAATAATATTGTTTTATATTTTCTTGGCATGGATCAAGTCTTATTGTTCATTCAGTAAGAGCATGGACACATGACTGTTTTGCTTTACTTGGTTGAGGTGAAACAGTGCAAAATCCTATTTCACAGCACAGCAGAGAGAATATTTTTTGTCGGACAGAAGGATCTTTGTGGATTATAAACACGTCTTCAAATGTGGTAAAAGCATGGAGGCTTTGTTCTACATTCTTTAAAGTTTTAGACATGAATTTTTTTTTAGAGTAAAACAGTTGCTCATTTCTGTGACTAGAATGTAATCGGCAATGGAAAAGTCCCAAATGTTAAACTGATGATTAAATGGGAGCCACAGACTGACAAATGCAACGTGATGGTTTTTATATTTTAGAGTGTGACTGCCAAAACATCCAGTCTGTACTACCAGTGTAAATCAAATAAAGAGGGTTTAAGATAGGATTCTGCCTTCTGTTCTATTGAACACAAGGGAGAAGGCATAAAAGTATCCACCTGTATCTGTACACATGCTGATTGAAGGGTGGAAGCTGTGAAGGCTGGGGATTTAATGGGGATTCTGCTCCCACAGTTTATATGATTCAATTGGTAAGAACAACTGAACTATTCTTAAAACCCCATAGAGGTTCAGGTACAAACTGCTGCTATTGATTTCTTGTCAGAACATGATATGCATACCATGGGCCACATGAATCTTAAGGAAAATCTCCTTAAGAACAATTCACAATACAGTGCAGATAATGCCTAGCCATTGTAGATGAGCGCTAAAGATAGATTTTCATTTTAATTAAGACAGCTGGGTTCACAGAAATACGTGAAATTACCTTGACCTCTTAACACCACATTAGATGGTGGTGGCACAAGTTAAAATTTAGCATCACGCAAACAACGGCAATGGAAAGTCAAGTAGTATTCTTTGTTGTGGTGGACACTAAGGCTGCTCGATTATAGAAAAAATAATAATCACGATTATTTTGGTCAAAATTGAAATCATGATTATGCAAACGAATATGCGGCGCACGTGATGACTTATGTTGTTTACACGACGGCATGTCATTTCTGTCTCTACATGCTTATTTAAAATTCTCCTCTGCTCTCTGTATCGCGCACAGCGGAGTTCGGCCCCGATGTACACACACACACATACAAACACACACACACACACACAGACCAACCTCTCTCGCTCTGCCTTTTTAAATCTTCTGTGATCACTTGCCCCTGCGTTACTCATAGTTCACCTACTTGACTGGCTCGTGGAGTGAAAAGAGGCAGCGAGACAACGAGAGTAAACTGACAAGAAGCGCATAATCGTTTTATTTTTATTTTGTTTTCATAATCGCTGAAAGCCCAAATCGTAATCTAGATTAAAATTCGATTAATCGAGCAGCCCTAGTGGACACACAAATTTCCTGTTTCAGTAACGTTACACAATGGGCAGTGGTTAACGTGACAACCCAATAGGTAGTATAAAGTGCAATTAAGTCAGAGTATCAGAGTGATAGTGGATGGGTCAAACAAACACAGGACTTTCACCCAGGAAATCAGTGTTTGTGTCCCATCTAAAACCCAACATATCCTCATAGAACAGTTTGTATAATATTTAATGAATTAGCACCCCATATTTGACATTATCATATTACATACTTAATGTAAAGTTACTTACTTCATGTAAAGTTAGGTAGGTGAGGTTTTGGAAAGTTAAGTTTAGGTTTAGGTAAGTTTAGGAAAAGAAACATGGTTGTGCGCTGGCATGTTATGTACTCAAGATAAAGTTATGTAGGTTAGGTTTATAAAAGTAACATTACATAGATTAGGTATACAAAAAAGAACTCGGTGAAGACGTGTCTTTAAATTACTCAAAGTTCACTTGGTTTCACATCGGACATGAACACCGATCTCCTGGGGTCAAGTCCTGGCTTTGTTTGACCCAGCCACCACCAGCTAATTGCCTCCTCATGTGGAATTTCACTCTCCATACTACTTCATTCCTTACTACTCTCAGCTTCTTCATCACTTTTTTTTCCCAATCATATGTTTATTGAACTTTTTTTTTTTTTTTTTAGCAAAGCACAGACACAATAAAACGACACAATACAGACATCCGAGCGAGACAGAATAAGACAAACAACCCGTGACAAAACAAAACAGGATAAAATAAATAACCGAAAAGAAAAAAAAAAAAGACCAGGCCAGATACACTTAACCCTTCATATATCATAGTTATACACCAGGTATACACACGTAAGTTATACTTCAACGTCCTTTTCCCAGGCCAGTTCTATCAGTCCTGACTTAATCCTTTGAGATTTTGTGGTTCTTCTTCATCACTTGATGGTAGCTATCACAATTATGTGGGTTGTATATGACTTCTTGTGCAATACTTTTCATAGAGCATACAACATGCATTGTTTGAGAACACATACACTTGTTACACTTACAACATCAGTAAAACACCTCATTTTTATGTTCATTTCCTTGTGCAACAAAAGCACATGGTTAGAGTTCGGGAAAAACAAAAAACATGGTTTGCTTTAAAACTTACATGGGAAGCAAACAGCAGGCTCTCGAGTAAAAGTTCAAGGTTTGTTGGACGCACTGTAGTCCTTTAATTAATCAAAAAACAAACCAAATCAAATAAAAACTTTCAAAGAGAATGTTCATATTTAACATCTGTACAATGTTTGCCATCAACATGGTAAGCTGGAAACACACTGGCACCACAGTGTCATGGCACATGATAACCCACATCAAGTGCCACCCCTGGCACTATTAGGAAGCATTGCACTGCAGCGCATCAATAGAAAACCTAGAAGACTACACACAGTTATTAGGCTACTACTTTACTAAAAGATCTTTACTTCTTTTACCTGTGCATTAGCTTAAAATCATGTGTGGACACCCACTAATTAAACTTAATTACTCACCACAAGAGCTAATTTCAAGAGCTGTGGCCCACCAGGCAATATCTTTTTTGTCACTGTCTTTAAAATGACCGGATTGTGGGTCATGAAGCTATGGATATTTGTTGACCTTGGCAACGGGGTCCAAAACTAACTTTTTCACTTACCAGCCAGACTGGCTCAGAAATACCTAATTTTCTATTTTAGAAAACAGTATTTTAGAACAGTGGTAATAGTCCGGAAACATAAATATTTTTCCATACTTTATTTTTCATTTTCAATATTTTTTAATACCTGGAAATTGATCAAATTTATTTCCATACTTTTCCATACTTTCCATACTTGCACAGGAACCCTGATCATAGTAACTTATGAACAGACTGCACTCAACTGTCACCCAAAGCAGCCACACAATTATGCATTATTTTAAGCCTTAATAAAAACTGACCTCTGTTCAGTTGTCGGGAAAGGGGGAATAAGTTATAGAGACCAAAATCTTTTTTTTTAGTCATTCATTGAACTGCAGTTTTTTGTCACAAAATCATTTGCCCTGTGAGGCAAATTGTGATATTGGGCTTTATAAATAAAATTGATTGATTGATTGATTAATCAATGTCATGTGGTCTAATACAACTTCAAAATTTGGGGGATTCAAGGACTATTGAAAATGTAGACGAAAATGAGGATCCAGCTGGGGCAGCTGAGAGACTGATGCTATGATCCTGTTGATCATGCTTGTATGACTGGAGACAAGTATTTGCAGGTATCTCAGATTTTATACAGTGTGTAAAACAGCTGATACACAACTCCACATTGTCTAACTACACCATTGTACAACTGTGATAATGTACTACAAAATACAAAGGAGTGAAGAATTTACTCAGTTCTCTTGTGGTATTGAAAAAAACAGTAAATGGTCTTCAGTGAGACTGCTAGGTGGGGGGGGATCATTCTGAAGTCAAAATCATGGAGTGTATCCTTAAGGTAATGTCCATGAAAAAGGGATGAAAAGGTGTAGACAGGCAGACAGACAGAAAGACAGACATATAGATATTGGCACTTTTCCTCTGTGTTACACAACAATGAAATGAAGGAGAATGTATGGCTTAAGTGAAGAAATACACATTTTGCAAAAAAGGCATGTAATACTCCTTAGGTGCTTTATAATGGAAGCTGATGTAACTTGAATGCAAGCCAAAAAAGAGGGCATGAAAAGCAGGGAAAGTGCACAGCTCACAGTTTTCTAACAGGCATGGGCTCCCAGGGCTCCCTGGTGGACTGAAGACTGGTGCTCAGGAGAATGAGGGGGTTAGTGATGGACATGTGGGAAGACTATGGATCCAGCTGTGCTCTCTGTAAGCTAAAGCCTCACTTCAAAGTCCATCTCCCCATCCAGCAGCCTTGGACAGCCCTTGTTGAAATGCACAGATCTTAGTGAAAAAACCAAGGGAATCCACTACAGATCAATCTGGCTAAGCCGTGCCATGGACGAATACCGATGATGTTCATTAAGACGGCAAACGCTCTCCAAGGTCACTTGAATCTCATCTAGGAAAGTGAGCAGTGAACCTTTAGATAGTATCTGAGAAATGTGAAAAATGAACAAAAGGCCTTTAATGCATTCCCACAGTGATCCTGGGAGAAAGTGAATGTTCAAAGCCCCACCGAACCTCCACACCAGCCTTCAGAGAGTGATCAGACTACATGCCATCTGGACACCAAGGTCCCATTATGGAACTGACAATTAGAGAAGAAAGGGAATGAAATGAGCCTTAGCTGCTTCGTGGGATACAAGACAAACAATACTCCACCGGCTTGGGACAACAGCTTGTAACATGTCACTGTTTGTTTCTGACATTCACCTTAAATGGTTTTTAGATTCTTTTTTTTTTTTTTTATAGCTGCTGGGATAGCAATATAAAGCTGACAATCACTAACAGCCTCCATAAATAGTTTATAGCACAACATCAGCATAAATTAGGCTTGTTATCACCCCCTGTGCCACGTTGTTCGCTTATATTTACTATCCTTTAGTCCTGACATGAATAATAGGGCCTGTTCAATTCCTACCAAACTACAGTCATATATTTATGGCACAAATCAAAGCCCCAAAGTATTGGGAGACCAAAAGAGGGACCCTGTTGAATATGGTTTGCTGTTTTATCTCATTAAATCTGCATCAACAAGCCTTGTGAATATCAATATCCATGTCAGGATTCAAGGGCACAGTAGCCTGTATAAGGAGATGCAAAAAAAAGGTCTGTCAGGCCTAACTGAGGAATGTCGAGTTGTTTTATTAAAGGTGACAGGTAATTCAATCCTTGCTGAGTGGTGCTTTTTGTGGAATTAAAAAAAGTGATGAAGGGATACAAAGATGATGTGTTTTTATATCACAACACCAAATAAAACTCAATAACAATGAAAGGAAAATCATTTAGTTTTCTATACCTGCTGTGCTTGTTGAGACAATGAAGTATGTTTGATGTACTGATGTAGTAAGATCTACCCTGTGTCCCAACTCTTCACTGATCGGGGTCCGACATTAAGGTTTTTTCCTACTTGCCATTCCGGGCAAGTACTTCTCAAATCTACTTGCCCCATCTAAATTCTTACTTGCCCTGCCTAAGAGGTTCTTTTTCTGGCTGTGTGGTGCATATTTTCGCTCATGACTTATATCTTACGTCAGCAGAGATGCTCAGCCAATGGAGGCAGCAGCACATAAAAAAGCAGCACACTGCAACTGGCCCCTCCGAGGACAGAAACAGGAGAGGAAATACATGGTTACAGGCCTGGAGTTAAGATATTTTTAGGGCAAGGCCACTTTGGCCTTTGATAAATACAAATTTATTGGGGCATCATGGCCAAAATGTGGGGCACCAAGGCCAAAACCAATGGCGCAATAACAATATGTGCTAACTACATTGAATGAAGACAAAACAATATGTGTGTTGAAAAACAGTACTGAGTTTATTAAAACTGGGTGTGCATGACTGGGGATATATCTCGTTTCTTGTTGTTTTGATTCATGTCCCTTATTTTTTAAGTCTTTGAAATCTCTTTATTCTTTTGTTATCTCCTAGTTATTAGGAAATTATTATTAGAAGAAGATTCTTTATTGTCCTTTCTCAGCACATTACATACATTGAAACGAAATTTGACCTCTGCATTTGACCCATCCTACTGTATACACTGGGAGCAGTGGGCAGCCGCAGTTTAGCGTCCAGGGACCAACTCCAGTTCTTTTGCCGATGCCAGTGGTCAGGGTCACTGACAGGAGTATTCACCTAACATAGCCTACATATCTTTAATTATATAATTATTTATATGTCTCTATGTATGTTTTTACATACAGTACGGGCCAAAAGTTTGGACACACCTTCTCATTCAGTGCGTTTTCTTTATTTTCATGACTATTTACATTGTAGATTCTCACTGAAGGCATCAAAACTATGAATGAACACATGTGGAGTTATGTACTTAACAAAAAAAGGTGAAATAACTGAAAACATGTTTTATATTCTAGTTTCTTCAAAATAGCCACCCTTTGCTCTGATTACTGCTTTGCACACTCTTGGCATTCTCTCCATGAGCTTCAAGAGGTAGTCACCTGAAATGGTTTCCACTTCACAGGTGTGCCTTATCAGGGTTAATTAGTGGAATTTCTTGCTTTATCAATGGGGTTGGGACCATCAGTTGTGTTGTGCAGAAGTCAGGTTAATACACAGCCGACAGCCCTATTGGACAACTGTTAAAATTCATATTATGGCAAGAACCAATCAGCTAACTAAAGAAAAACGAGTGGCCATCATTACTTTAAGAAATGAAGGTCAGTCAGTCTGGAAAATTGCAAAAACTTTAAATGTGTCCCCAAGTGGAGTCGCAAAAACCATCAAGCGCTACAACGAAACTGGCACACATGAGGACCGACCCAGGAAAGGAAGACCAAGAGTCACTTCTGCTTCTGAGGATAAGTTCATCCGAGTCACCAGCCTCAGAAATCGCAAGTTAACAGCAGCTCAGATCAGAAACCAGATGAATGCCACACAGAGTTCTAGCAGCAGACCCATCTCTAGAACAACTGTTAAGAGGAGACTGCGCGAATCAGGCCTTCATGGTCAAATAGCTGCTAGGAAACCACTGCTAAGGAGAGGCAACAAGCAGAAGAGATTTGTTTGGGCCAAGAAACACAAGGAATGGACATTAGACCAGTAGAAATCTGTGCTTTGGTCTGATGAGTCCAAATTTGAGATCTTTGGTTCCAACTGCCGTGTCTTTGTGAGACGCAGAAAAGGTGAACGGATGGATTCCACATGCCTGGTTCCCACTGTGAAGCATGGAGGAGGAGGTGTGATGGTGTGGGGGTGTTTTGCTGGTGACACTGTTGGGGATTTATTCAAAATTGAAGGCACACTGAACCAGCATGGCTACCACAGCATCCTGCAGCGACATGCCATCCCATCCGGTTTGCGTTTAGTTGGACCATCATTTATTTTTCAACAGGACAATGACCCCAAACACACCTCCAGGCTGTGTAAGGGCTATTTGACCAAGAAGGAGAGTGATGGAGTGCTGCGGCAGATGACCTGGCCTCCACAGTCACCGGACCTGAACCCAATCGAGATGGTTTGGGGTGAGCTGGACCACAGAGTGAAGGCAAAGGGGCCAACAAGTGCTAAACACCTCTGGGAACTCCTTCAAGACTGTTGGAAAACCATTTCAGGTGACTACCTCTTGAAGCTCATGGAGAGAATGCCAAGAGTGTGCAAAGCAGTAATCAGAGCAAAGGGTGGCTATTTTGAAGAAACTAGAATATAAAACATGTTTTCAGTTATTTCACCTTTTTTTCTTAAGTACATAACTCCACATGTGTTCATTCATAGTTTTGATGCCTTCAGTGAGAATCTACAATGTAAATAGTCATGAAAATAAAGAAAACGCATTGAATGAGAAGGTGTGTCCAAACTTTTGGCCTGTACTGTACATCCCCAATATTTTATTTGCCTTTAAAAAAATCCTCTTCCTTCATTTAATTTGACAATGTTTATTGTATTGTATTATATGTATTAATTCTCTACAGGATCTTGTATGTTCTTTAATGTGTGTTCAATTTATTAAAAGAAAAAAACAAAAAAAATGTGCTGGCTATTTTTACTTGCCCTGGGCATTCGGGCAACCGTTAATGTCTGACCACAATGAATTGTCTAATTTAAATATCTATGATGCAACACATTTGCTTTAAATCCAGTAATACCAAAAGGTAGGTATTTATTAACAGGATGCTAGAATAAGGGGTTTTATCAAAAGGACAATGACAATAATAATTAAAATACAATGTCACAGTATCAAATTTATATAAACAAATGTATTGGCTCAAAGCCTAAACTCCCATTCAGTTCAACAAATGAATAAATGTGTAGCTTCCAATAAAACCTCGTAGTCAACTCCAATGTATAAAACCAACTGTATTATGTCCCAGTTAAATTAAATGAAAATGTGGGCCCACACTCTCTCTCTCACACACACACACACACCCTCACACACAACACTGGGGCCTTAAAACTGTGGTTGCCACTTCAGATACAAGCATCAAACAAAAACATGTGCACAATTTGGGGGGTGAGTACTCACGTATCCCAGAGAAACGTAGAGTGGCGAAAAGAGGCAGAGATGGGGGGGCAACGCTCAGCGTGAGTGCAGGAGAATGTGAGGGACACAGGGCGCGAAGAACCACCACAGTCCAAGGCACAGCAGCGGGACAGGAAATCAGTCTCTAGTCGTCCACCGGAGAGTTTTCCTGATCTCTCAAACTTGACCTCAACCGTCCGACTCCTGAATCAACAGGACAGTCTGAGCTACAATGTCCCAACACCATTTCAATTTGAACTAGAAAGAACCTGTCACTCAACTTATGTTACCGTTAGCAACACACAGTTAGCTAACGTCACTGTGGTACCTGGGCTAACCGCTAGCCGCAATTAGCTACAATATTTGTATGACACTAAAACAGACAGTTAAAGTTTATAAAACATCACAAGGAACATGAAGTTACCTCTGATAGATCCACTAAGTACATACATCCAACGGAATAACTGGCCGTTGATCCCGGTGTCCTTGTACATACAACTCACAGTACAAAGAGCAGCTTCCCTCAAGCATTCTGATGTTTTACCAAAGAGCATGGATACCAAGAGGCAAAGCTCCGTTGAATTTTTGCCAAGAGCCACTAGGGGTGCTAACGCCATTTTGGACTGTTGGGCTTGGACTGTTGCACCCAGACAACATGCAAGATGTCAAGGAGAGAGGAGAAAAAAAATAAAACAGCGTAGTGCAATTAACCGCAACAAGTATCGGAACACTCCGCACCTGGCCTTCCACCGTTTCCCGAAGGATCCCGACAGAGTTGTAGGTTTTAAAGTGTTTTAATATCAATTTAATATGCCAGTTTTCATGGGAAGATAGATGTATACATCTATATGTATATATGTATATATACAGTACAGGCCAAAAGTTTGGACACACCTTCTCATTCAATGCGTTTTCTTTATTTTCATGACTATTTACATTGTAGATTCTCACTGAAGGCATCAAAACTATGAATGAACACATGTGGAGTTATGTACTTAAGAAAAAAAGGTGAAATAACTGAAAACATGTTTCATATTCTAGTTTCTTCAAAATAGCCACCCTTTGCTCTGATTACCGCTTTGCACACTCTTGGCATTCTCTCCATGAGCTTCAAGAGGTAGTCACCTGAAATGGTTTTCCAACAGTCTTGAAGGAGTTCCCAGAGGTGTTTAGCACTTGTTGGCCCCTTTGCCTTCACTCTGCGGTCTAGCTCACCCCAAACCATCTCCATTGGGTTCAGGTCCGGTGACTGTGGAGGCCAGGTCATCTGCCGCAGCACTCCATCACTCTCCTTCTTGGTCAAATAGCCCTTACACAGCCTGGAGGTGTGTTTGGGGTCATTGTCCTGTTGAAAAATAAATGATGGTCCAACTAAACGCAAACCGGATGGGATGGCATGTCGCTGCAGGATGCTGTGGTAGCCATGCTGGTTCAGTGTGCCTTCAATTTTGAATAAATCCCCAACAGTGTCACCAGCAAAACACCCCCACACCATCACACCTCCTCCTCCATGCTTCACAGTGGGAACCAGGCATGTGGAATCCATCCGTTCACCTTTTCTGCGTCTCACAAAGACACGGTGGTTGGAACCAAAGATCTCAAATTTGGACTCATCAGACCAAAGCACAGATTTCCACTGGTCTTATGTCCATTCCTTGTGTTTCTTGGCCCAAACAAATCTCTTCTGCTTGTTGCCTCTCCTTAGCAGTGGTTTCCTAGCAGCTATTTGACCATGAAGGCCTGATTCACGCAGTCTCCTCTTAACAGTTGTTCTAGAGATGGGTCTGCTGCTAGAACTCTGTGTGGCATTCATCTGGTCTCTAATCTGAGCTGCTGTTAACTTGCGATTTCTGAGGCTGGTGACTCAGATGAACTTATCCTCAGAAGCAGAGGTGACTCTTGGTCTTCCTTTCCTGGGTCGGTCCTCATGTGTGCCAGTTTCGTTGTAGCGCTTGATGGTTTTTGCGACTCCACTTGGGGACACATTTAAAGTTTTTGCAATTTTCCGGACTGACTGACCTTCATTTCTTAAAGTAATGATGGCCACTCCTTTTTCTTTAGTTAGCTGATTGGTTCTTGCCATAATATGAATTTTAACAGTTGTCCAATAGGGCTGTCGGCTGTGTATTAACCTGACTTCTGCACAACACAACTGATGGTCCCAACCCCATTGATAAAGCAAGAAATTCCACTAATTAACCCTGATAAGGCACACCTGTGAAGTGGAAACCATTTCAGGTGACTACCTCTTGAAGCTCATGGAGAGAATGCCAAGAGTGTGCAAAGCAGTAATCAGAGCAAAGGGTGGCTATTTTGAAGAAACTAGAATATAAAACATGTTTTCAGTTATTTCACCTTTTTTTCTTAAGTACATAACTCCACATGTGTTCATTCATAGTTTTGATGCCTTCAGTGAGAATCTACAATGTAAATAGTCATGAAAATAAAGAAAACGCATTGAATGAGAAGGTGTGTCCAAACTTTTGGCCTGTACTGTATATATATATATATATATATATATACACACACATATATATATATATATATATATATACACATATACATATATATATATATATATATGTATATATATATATATACATATAGATAGATAGATTACTGCTTTATCAGAATCAGAATCAGAAATACTTTATTGATCCCCGAGGGGAAATTATTTATGTTACAGGTGCTCCTTGCAAGAGAGGAAAGATACAAGTTAAATTAAATTATTGCAGTGTGTGTGAAAAAGTCTCAGGGCCACTCAGAGGGAGGAGTTGTACAGTTTGATGGCCACAGGCAGGAATGATTTCCTGTGGCGCTCAGTGGTACATCTTGGTGGTATGAGTCTCCCACTGAAAGTACTCTTGTGCCTGACCAGCACATGGTGGAGTGGGTGTGAGACATTGTCCAAGATAGTTCGTAGCCTAGACAGCATCCCCCTCTCTGACACCACCATCAGAGAGTCACACTCGGTTCCCACAACGTCACTGGCCTTGCAGATCAGTTTGTTGAGTCTGTTGGCGTCCACCACCCTCAGCCTGCTGCCCCAGCACACAACAGCATAGAGGATAGCACTGGCCACCACAGACTCATAGAAAATTCTGAGCATAGTTCGGCAGATGTTGAAGGACCTCAGTCGCCTCAGAAAATAGAGACAGCTCTGGCCCTTCCTGTAGAGAGCGTTAGTGTTCTTAGCCCAGTCCAGTTTATTGTCAATGTGTACCCCCAGGTACTTATAGTCCCCTACAATGTCCACAATGGTCCTCCTCAGATCCACAGCCAGTTCCTTTGTCTTTGCCACGTTGAGCTGCAGATGGTTCTGCTCACACCATGTGACAAAGTTATCCACAACAGCCCTGTACTCATCCTCATCACCCTTGCTGATACATCCAACTATAGCAGAGTCATCAGAAAACTTCTGAAGATGGCAGGTCTCAGTGCAATAGCTGAAGTCCGTGGTGTAGAGGGTGAAGACGAAGGGAGAGAGGACAGTCCCCCGCGGGGCCCCGGTATTGCTGACCACTCTGTCTGACACACAGCGTTGCAAGCGCACATACTGTGGTCTGCCAGTCAAGTAGTCTACAATCCAGGACACCAGGGGGGCATCCACCTGCATTGCCGCCAGCTTGTCACCCAGTACAGCTGGACATATGGTGTTGAACGCACTAGAAAAGTCAAAAAACATGACCCTCACAGTGCTCGCCGGCTTATCCAAATGGGTGTAGACACGGTTGAGCAGGTAGATGATGGCGTCCTCAACTCCAAGTCGGGGCTGATAGGCAAACTGGAGGGGGTCCAAAAGTGGCTTGACCATGGGCTGGAGCTGCTCCAAGACGAGTCTCTCCAGGGTCTTCATGATGTGGGAGGTCAATGCCACGGGTCTGTAGTCCTTGGAGCCACTGGGACGCGACGTCTTTGGCACAGGAACGAGGCAGGATGTCTTCCACAGCAAGGGGACCCTCTGGAGACTCAGGCTCATGTTGAAGACATGCTGAAGTACTCCACATAGGGGCACAGGCTTTGAGCACCCTGGGGCTGACACCATCAGGGCCTGCAGCCTTATTTGAGTGGAGTCTCATCAGCTGTCTTCTCACATGGTCAGCAGTGAAGCACACTGTGGAGGTGACGACACATGGGGGAAGGGTGTAGTCCTCATGATGGAGAGAGCAGTCAGTCTGACCACGGGGGGGGAGGTGTGAGGGGGGGGTCAAGCAGGAAGGTGTTGAGGTGTGAGAGGGAGGAGTGGGGGAGGAGGGCGGAGTGGGAGATGGTTGACCAAGACAGACAGCAGAAGAGTCAGGGGGGGGATGGGCAGGTCCAGCAGTGTCAAATCTGTTAAAAAACAGATTCAGTTCATTGGCCCTGTCCACGCTGCCTTCAACTCCTCTGTGGTTGTTGGTCCTGAAGCCAGCGATGGTCCTCATTCCACTCCAGACCTCTCTCATGTTGTTCTGCTGGAGTTTCCTCTCCAGCTTCCTCCTGTACCTCTCCTTAGCCTCCCTGATCTTCATCTTCAGCTCCCCCTGTATTGTTCTCACCTCCTCCCTGTTACCAATTCTGAAGGCCCTCTTCTTTGAGTTGAGGATGGCTTTGATGTCCTTTGTTACCCACGGTTTGTTATTTGGGTAACAATGGACAGTCCTGGCTGGGACAGTGGAGTCCACACAGAAGCTGATGTAGTCCGTGATGCATTCTGTGAGCCCGTCGATGTCCTCCCCATGTGGCTCATAGAGTGCCTGCCAGTCTGTCGCACCAAAACAGCCCTGCAGTGTTTCATAAGTCTCCTCCGACCATCTCCTCACTGTCCTCATGGTCGCAGGCTGGCTCTTGACTAGTGGTACATAGCAAGTGTTGAGGTGCACCAGGTTGTGGTCTGATCTACCCAGAGGGGGGAGCAGCTGTATGCATCTTTGGCGTTTGCATACAGCAAGTCCAGTGTCCTCTCCTCTCTGGTAGGGCAGCTCACATACTGTGTAAATGTGGGCAACGTTGTTGCCATGGTGACATGGTTGAAGTCACCCGAGATAGCTATGAAGGCATTTGGGTGTTTAGTCTGCAGGCGGGCTATGGTGGAGTGAATGACGTCACATGCCGACGTCGGGTTGGCAGAGGGGGGGATGTAAACAGTTACAATAATTGCATGTGAAAACTCCCTGGGCAAATAATACGGCCTGAGTCCAACAGCAAACAGTTCAATGTCCGGGCAACAGATACGTTCCTTAATGGAAATATGGTCAGGACTGCACCAGCGGTTATTTACTAGAACAGCAAGCCCCCCTCCTTTGCGCTTACTGCTCTCGGTGCAGTCCCGGTCGGCCCGAACAGTCTGGAAGCCGCTGTTGGAGACGTCCATCTTATTTGCCAGTGACCTCATGTTGCCCATGATGAGAGAGGGGAGACACGGCTTATATCTTCTCTTCTCCATAAGCCTCCGTTGTCTCAACCCTGCTTTTTTCTGCCGCTGTTTATTTCCTCCCCTGCATCCTCTGTGTGTTTTCCTCCACAGTTCAGCTGGTATCTCCGATGTTCCGGCCGCCAAGCCGGCTGGCCTCAGCGCGATCAGCTGATCTCTGGAGTAAACAATGCGGCCATGAAGTTGTTGCGCAATGGTGCCGGGTCCGAATAAAATAAGTAATTCCAGAGTGAGGAAAACGAGTACAACTCTCTCAATCAGCATGTTTTGAGAGGGCGCAGTTTCAAAATGACAATCCCAAAAAGCCAGCACAAATACCAAACTTAATAAAGCAAAAAAGTAAGAAAACCGAAAAAACAAGCAGGAGCGACTGCAACAGGCTGCATACGCGGGCGCATGCGCACTGAGGACTTTAGCATTAAAATATATTAAAATAGCTTATATATTATTATTATAATTATTATTATTATTATTATTACTGTCCCCTTACTGTACAAACTGTAAATAAATCTTTATTCCCGACTATGTGACGTCGCCATTAATGTGTTTCTAGTTAAAATATTGGGGGTTTTTTTTTATTATTTATTTATTTTTTTGGTAGATTGGCTTATGATGGCTTATTTGAAGGAGTAATTAAGTTAATCTTCTCATAAGTGGATGTAATATGTAGAGATGCCATCTCGGCCGTTTTTCCTCGTTTTGTTTTTTTAAAGTCTATATTTTGCATTACGAAAACGTGAAAAAGCAGCTGTGACCAAGCTATCACAAGGTGAGTAGCATTGGAAGCATAATTAATAGCGATATACTTCAGTTTGTCTGTGTGTTTTTGTATGCAAGCGGGTCTGCTGACGGTCCAAAATGGCGGCGGTAGGACGAAACCATGGGGGAATTTGTTGCTATGGGGCGTTCTATTGAGCTTCGCCTCTTGGTATCCATGCTCTTTGGTTTTACCTCACGCGACCTAACTCTTCGGTCTTAGTCCCGCCCCTCTACCTCAGAATAGATTTAGGTTGGCTAAATATTACAGACGTACCCAATAACAATCCAAGAAAAGAATGAATGACATTATGCATCAAACAAGATAGGCTGTAAGTCTAGCAACAAGTGTACCATGCAAACGTCAAGTAAACCATGCCCATATATGAACTCACGTTAGATAGAGCTTTTAACTTGTACATATTAACACATATTTATTCATTGTAAAACACCATGAAATGAACTGTAGTTTATTTATTGAATGTAATGTGATGTAATCTTATTTATTTAACTTATTTATCTATCAGCTATTTATGAACTGATTATCAATAACTTACAATATCTACTGGTCCACGTGTGTGAGCAGTGAGTCTGCTACATTCAACAAGCTCTCTTAGCCCTTTTAGTCCAATACATACATGAAATTATATCTTTGTTAAATGCCACAGTCACATAGGCCAAAACACATGCATTAGCTGCTTGTAGATCCTGAATAAGAAGTTGGTATAGCACAGTGGCTCGTTTTTCACCTCTTGGGTCAACAGAGTCTCACTTGGTGATATGGTTCTTTTTTTTTTTTTTTAATTCAAAACCCAATTTTATATACTTGTGTTTTGTAATTATCAGATTTGTTGGAGTGTTTGAAAAACATTTTGACTTCTTTTTTTGTGTGCATTTGAAATTAGAATTACAGAGTTGCAGTTTGGCTAATGGCCTTTTGTGCATACCCTATATCCTGTTAGTGCAAAATAGTACATAATATATTTTGTCTTTACAAACATATTGTAGTCACTCCACTGTCAACATTAGTAGATAGTGTGTAGTTCAGAGCAAAGTTTTATTTAGTTTCCTGTTTGTTTGTTTTGTTTTTTTTATTATCATTGACACTTCAGTAATGTAAAGACATATATTTCAGTATGCGGCAGTAGCCGGTTCAAGTCCCCGTCCGGACCAAATATGGAGCGTGGACTGGTGGCTGGAGAGGTGCCAGTTCACCTTGTGGACACTGACAAGGTGCCCTTGAGCAAGGCACCGACCCCCCCAATCGCTCGGGGCGCCTGTCCACGGCAGCCCCCTCACTCTGACATCTCACCACTTTGTGCATGTATAGGTCCTGTTTGTGCATGTGTGTTAATGACAACGGAGTGAAAACATTTAATTTCCCCTCAGGGGGATTCATAAAGTATATAAAATAAAATAAAAATAAATAAATAAACGTGTCCTCTTAGATGCAGTGTCAGTTCTAGATCATTACAAATTGGGTGTCAGGTTTTATATTTAAGGTGCACCAAATATATTAAGCTCAACCATTGGTTTGGTTCTCCAAAGACTAATGATATACACACTGCAGAACAAACCCAAGAATACTCATCTGTAAGACATAAGACACTTTATTGTCATTGATGTATAACAAAATTATGTTGGGTGTGTAGGTGTGAACGTATACTGTATTTATCACTGCCCGTGAGTAATTACAATTGCTACTCTCTGAGGTGAAACTATACCAAAATATTTGCCACAGCTAGGGGGGCAGGGGGGCACTAGCCTCCTCTCACCCCTCCCCCTGAGAACTGCCACTGCTTGGGTGCATATTCATATGCCTTTTCAGCTGTATGTGATTTTTTTGTGTGTGTGTTCTGCCACTAAAAGTTTGACAACCCACTGTCTTGTCTTTATGTAGTTTGAGAAAAAATAAAACAAACATTTGGTATGGCTAAAGCTGCTAAATAATTTTTGAGAGAACAATGAAACCAAACAGGTCAAGGCCGAGTACAGACTGCCTTCAGATGGTGTGGGCCAACACTTGCTGTCCAATGTTTATTTAATGGTCCAGCCAGTCTCTTGCCTCTCAAGTCTTTCCACAGACAGCGTTTGTACTATTACACCGCTCTGCATAGAACGAGCTACAAACCCTGTCTGTACCAGGCAAAATGGATAACACGCCTCCCTTTTCAGTGCACTGTGTACAAAGTGATGCGGTTTAAAATGATTAAAAAAACCTGCAGTGTTGGCCATCCATCTTTAGCGGTTCATCTCTTCCCTCCCCCCGCCTTTCGGCATGGTCTTGAATGTTGGAGCCGTCTCCTCCCCGGGCCCTTAGACAATAGCCCTGCGAGCATCCCACTGGATAACTGCCATGGCACGCCGAATGCCAGACAGAAATAATCTCCTCCTGGTGATAACCAAGCAATCTAACAGCCCTGGGGAGCCAGAAACACTATTCAGAAAGCAATGGAACAAAACCAGGGCTGGCATGTAATGGGGTGGTGACACAGGGACCCAGGGGTTAGACAAATACATCCCCGTCACCAACAGTGAGTCTGCTGACTGAAGATCAACAGACACCACTGAAAGTCTGCAAGGCATGTTGGGTTACTAACTGTCCTGCCCAACAAATATATATAATGTGTGATTATTTTATTTCAGTCACTGAATGTGGAAATCCATTAACTTACTTGCTAAATGTGTTTCTTTAAAGTAGGGCCTTGAGTAGCTTTGCATGTCCTATCTTTTTGTAAACTGACATTAAAGGTGGCTATTTTTCTTTTTAAATATGTGGTAGTGAAGTGTGATTTTCATACTGTCCACACTCCTCTGCGTTCAGTTTATTTTAGAAAATGAAAACCAACTTTTATGGGTAGGCCTACACTGCTCTCTGCCAAAGTGTTTTTAATAGTACCACTGAGATGTGCTAAAATATCTGAAATTTCCAGTACTACTCACGGGGACTTTAAAGTTGTGCTGACAATTAAGGCTGAAACACATCAGAAACTTGGAAGTGAAAGTGTCAGACTTTATTGACTTTTGTTTGTATTTTAAAAAATAACGTCCTGCGTGCTTGCTGTTTTGACTGATTCAGCTGTTTTCATGGGCTGGCAGGGGGAATGATATAAACTTACCATTTTAGGGTGTTCAGAGCATTATAAAGCATAACTGCTGACTGGTTGATTGTACCTTATCTGAACAGAGCTGGACTTTGGACAAAAATACATATACACTGTATTTTCACACGTTCTCCAGGGGTTAGTCCATCTTATTAGATGTATTTACCACTAAAGCAGTGGTTATACCATCATGAGAATGAGGTATTTAAATCGTTTGTCAGACAACACTGTTGTGAGCATGTTTGAGGATTTTTTTTCAACCACTCATTATGCAGATAATTGAAGAGCTGATAGATCACATGATTCCTTTCAATGCAACCAACTGGCAAATCTCATTTAGGGCGCCCTATTTAAACTGCTCTGGCCTGCCTACTGTTGCTGCTTCCTCTGCAAGCCGCTCTGCACCCCGCATCCACCCCAGCTCCTCCTTTTAATGTTGTGTCTGACTTATTAATGTAATTTATGTTTGTCATTGATGCTGCTCTGTTCTGTTCTTGGGGGGGTCTTTACTACTGCTCTCCCTGCCTTAGGCTTTCCATGTAGGCGCATGGAAGGGCAGGGAGGTTTGCTCTATCTGCTCTCTACTCGTTTGCGCGTAGAAGGGTGGAGAGGAGTGCTCTCTTCACCTTAATCTCTCCACGTAGACGCGTGGAAGAAGCTTACTGCATAGACCTAAGAAAAACAGAGAGGCCCTAGAACAGAGCCATACCGCCAAATATAATACTGTAAATGGAAATAAAGTTTTCTTTGATGTAAGTGGTCCTGACTGAACTGATGATAATAGCACCTTTCCAGTTCTTCTGGTTTCATTGCTGTCACAGCATGTGTTCTGAAACGCATATTTTTTCTTTTTACTTTTAGTAGGTACTCCGGATGCCCTTAAAATTAAGTGCTGCTGCATACAGTGTTTACTCAGTCCGGAAATACTACTTTCTCATTTATCCATCATTTTGGAGATGGAACAAAATGCCACTCACAGAGCTTGCCAGAGTCGGAGGTCAGCCCACAGAGCTCTGCTGTTGTTAATTTGCAATGTGTGCTGTTTTAACTTCTAAGTTATAAGGCTGTTTAAGGCTGTCATCTGTTTTCAGCTCAGCCGATGTGATGTATCTTGCGCTGCGCAGAGGACTGTGGGTAAGAATAGCCAGAATAGCAGTCAGCTTGCATACCACAAAATGCGACTGGATGTGGTAGGACATCCACAAATCTTTAGCATATTGCATTTGACATACTATGGGTATTGGAGCGCATGGACAGTGTCTGTTTCGTTAAAACCTTGAGGTAGGAGTGTGTTGGAGCCAATTAAGGCATTTTCTTAAAGATCTGGATCGGCAATTTTTAGCTATAGAGCCTGATCCGATTCTTTGTTTTATGGAAGCTGTCACACAGTTATTTTTACTGGTGAAGCTTTCAGGGACAGTGACTCATCCACTGTCCAACTCTTCATCTCTCCTCAGTATACTCCACGCACAGCTAAACACCACACACAATGAATGACAGAAAAACATTGTATGAGACTGTTATTTACCTAAGAAATAAGCACTTGTGTCAGTGTCCCCTTCTTCACTGCATTTTGATGGCAGTAAGTTTTATTAACCTTTATTTTGTGGATATTTTAGGAACCCAAAAGCAGCTTAATTACTTTTAGACTATTATTTAGACATCTAGCAGACACATAGAAATATATGCATGTGTAGTGGCTGCAAGACGGTCGCTCACAGGCTGAAGAGCACCAATCGCACCATAATCAGCCTTGGCACATTCATTTTCTTTAACAAAGCACAAGAGGGCTCAGTCAGCACGCATACAGGCTCTCTCACACTCGCACTGCACCGTTTTTGAATTACATATAAAAACAAATATATAAAACAAATTATTATCATTATCACCGACTGAAAACAGCTGCCTGCTGCTGGAAACAAGGAGAAATGAGAAAACCAAAACAATAAATTCCTTAAATTTTTTTAAGGGAGCATATGTGTGACCCCCTTCACATTTGATCCAATATTGATATAAAGCATATTGATTAGTGCAGCTTTGACTCGTTATAGAGAGAAAGAAAAGAGAGGAAGATGCTGAAGATTTTTAACTTGTAAAGAAGTCTGCAATTCCAACTGATCTGAAAGCACTAAAATCCCCCAAACTTAAGATACAAGGTTTTATTACAACAGTGGCCTTATGTGACAGTGAGCAGTTCCCTGCATATACTTGGCAGCACTAAATACCGACACATAGGACTTGTAACTCACTTCAAATGGACATTATAGATATGGAATATTGAGCCAGTGTAACTTTTGCTGAACAGCAGTTGCTGTGGAGACAGATGGAAATTACAGAATAATGGCACACTGAATTCTTCTTCATTTCCCAAGACTGTCTTGAGTCATTTGCTTTAAATATATCATCATTATGTAACCTAACTGAATGTGAGTGTAATGGAATCATTCCTGGTGAGATGTACTGTAATTATGTTCGTGACAAAACCTTCAAAATTTTGTGACATGCTGGAAGATATTCAAAGAGTAGCACGAGCAGAGAAGAGTCATACAGTCAGTAAAATGACGCTATGAAGTATTGTAGGGATGATGACTTTTGGAGGCCAGCCAGAAAGTTAGCATTGCCCAGTTCCCTCGACAAAAAGCCAATTGTGTTTTTCCATTAGATTTGAATTACTGCAAAAAATAAGCTCTGCTGCAAACAAAAGTTTTTGTTCAGCAAGGTAATCTTCACAAGTAAACACCACTTCTATGTTTTTTAAAGCATAAATGCAACCAGCAGAAGTAAAAAGCTAATGCTCTAAACCAGGCCTATTCAACTGGTCGCCAACTGGCCAATTCTGGCCTACTGATGAAGCCAAAGCAGCCTGTCAATCAGTTCTGTTTATACATGCATAAGATTTAAAACGTGAGGAGGGAAAATTGCAAAACTTTGTCACAACAAATACTTCAAAACCAGCAGGCGACTTCTGTGCATTTGGCCTAACTCTGAACCGTACAACCTGGCAGCAGGTTTGAAAGGCACGTATTCTGATAAAAATCAACGAAATGACACCAATTATCATGGCCAGAAACTATAAAAACAAAAAAAATATATAGTGATATTTAATTAAAATCTCTTTATTCCACATATATAAAAATTTTGCCTGACATAAATGTTTGTACTTACCCTTTGAAATCTCCAATAGAAATGGTCAGTCAAGAAATGACAGCACAATAAGCAAAGAGACTTGGTCTTTTTGCTTATTGTGCTTATTGTGATGTCATTTCTTGACCTTTCAAATGCATCATATCCCTAAAATCTGTGGAAACAAAGCTAAAAGGTTATGTGAGTCAATAAACCATAATAGTTGATAAATAAAAGTATTGACATTGACATTGATTTTACAAAATAAAAACATGACACATACTCAAAAGATTTTCAAATGTAGAAACATAAACAGAATAGTTCCTAACCCTCCATAAGTTATTTAAACTATTTACATGATTTAGTTTTTGAGATATGCTAATTTTTATTAACAAAGTGCAAAGGCGGATTCATCATTCATTTCTCTGGTGCCACCATGCATTTTTGCACCAAATATAACTTCATTACAAGCATGCAAGATGATGACACAGAAGACAGTTGTTTTGTTTTTTTCTCCAAAATACATGAACAGTACAACACTGGTAAAACACCTTGTGCTTATATTTTTTTCTTGTGCAACAGCATGGGCTTAGGTTTAGAAAAAAAACATTATGGGTTGCCTCTGCATTCATATGGGAAGCAAACTGCTGCTTCCTGGGTGAAAGTTCCGGGTTTGTTGGACACATCCACCTACCCTTCTACGGTTGTGTTTCAAAACTGACGGTGTCCTGTGACACATCTTTCACAACGGTATGATACGCCGCCAGGTGGCATTATAAGGGTGGTGTATCATATTGCTGTGAAAGGTGCCTTTTTGCATTGGTGCCTGATGCCGACATCACTGGCAAAGTGACGGTATTTGAAGAGCTCGTAATGAGAATGGCCTGTTGTAGCCCAGCTATAAATGAACTACACCATGGTGGCATGACTTCAGCGTTACCACCACTTAACTTGCTGTTTGGCATGGTGACATTTAATGGCCCCGACAAACTTTGTAGTCTAATTTAGCCGCTTGTTGGTAACTGTGTTTCGTAAGACACATAAGATCTTCAAATATTATGAGTGGGGTACTTAAGGATGTATATTATATTGTAAAACAAAATGTAAAAGTCTCTCAAGCTTGTTTTTACCACAGACCATATCTGAGGCATCTAACCAAAAACCCATCCAAAAACACAAGGACTTAAGGACGAAGGGACTGGA
This sequence comes from Epinephelus fuscoguttatus, assembly GCF_011397635.1. Lineage (NCBI taxonomy): Eukaryota > Metazoa > Chordata > Actinopteri > Perciformes > Serranidae > Epinephelus > Epinephelus fuscoguttatus. The sequence continues at coordinate 44,500,272 of NC_064752.1, forward strand.
AGTGCAGAAATGCTACCTCATTTCTGGATTTTAGGCCTAATTCCTTACATTAGCCACCATGAGCCAGTCACAGCAGACCAAGTTGGGCTGTAGCAGCAAAATCATTGAGGGTATTGAATTTAACAAGGGTGTGTTTATTGGTTATGAATTGAACTTTTTCATTTCCCAGAGAAAGACTGTGCTATTTCCTTGAAAAATTGCACAGTATCACTTTAAGTAAGGGATTAGTGTATTTGTTTCCACCGCTGAACAGCACACATGAAGCATAACAGAGTCTGCTTCCTCTCTGCTCCTGCAGTAATAAACAAGCAGAGCTCGGCAGTCAATGTTACCTCAAGATGGAAATATGATGCAGGCTGACAGACATCACTGTTTCTTTGCGGCATCCAGACAGAGAATAGCAAATGAATTCAACATCAGCTGTCTGCGACTTGTTTGGCAGCATTTATGGGCGGTTCAGCAATTCACCCGCGCCACAGTACAAACAAATCACTACAGCACCAACAATTTAGAGAGGAGTCAGTCACTTTTACCCACTTCATCTGCATCTCTGCTGGTAAAAAAAAACCCCTCTTTGACTGTCAATTCATCTTCCTTTCTGTGATTTTTTGCCCCTCTGCCACTATGGCTTCAAATAAATTACTGGTGTTATCCATTTGGTTAATGGATTATGCCTTTTTCCAGGAATAGTTTGTAGTACTAAAACCTGGAAGTATCCAAGCCATGTGTCCTTTATATTCCTAATGCTATTATCCCAAAGGGGTTTCATTAAATCAGAAAATGAGGTCTGTAGTTCACACAGAGGTTATTTCCTGCATTTGTCATTGACTAAAAGCAAAATTTGCACAAAGAATGTGCCATAGGAACACTTTTGGGATGAAACTTCAGAGCCTTTTGCGTAGGTACAGAAACTAAGGAGCACCCTTTAGCCCATTTTTTTATACGAGTTCATGGTAAGCATGGCCCCCAGTACTGAGCATCAACAACAGTGAAAGTCAAAACTCAGATTTGCTGAAATTAATCACTGTTCATGGCATCAACTGTCTGTCATTAGGAAAAAGAAACACAATGAATGTGCTGTATAACAGGATGTGAATCATCTTCCGTTACATAAAATTCAAGAGAAGATGCAGTGTCCTGGCTGTGTTTACAAGATGCATGGACCATTATGCACAGGTGACAGGTATGTTACAGTCATTTTAAAGGTCTTTTCAGAAGCTAAGATTGTCAAAAAAATGTAGGAGCTTACAAACACTTTTTTTTTGTTTTTTTTTTTAACATATATGTATCAGAAATTTCTCCCGCAGTGGTGGCTGCAGTCTCTGTCATCTGGTTTAAAACAGGTAGAATGACATCAATTATTTACTATTACTAATTACTACTCTGACATATGTAAGAAAAATGAAGTGGGCACTTTTTAATATCCGAACCCTTTCTCATTCCTGGTCATCCAATACCGATGCTTTGTCATGCCCCTTGGTATCTCATAGCAATGCGCAGGGTACCCTTTAGGTTGTGGTTAAATTTAGGCAACAAAATTACTTGGTCAGGTTTATAAAAAGATTATGTTTTGACTTACTATTAGAATGTTTGTTACATGCCGTGATGTGACGTGACATGACGTGAAAATACATCACGATACATCAGTGCGTGACAGCCGTATGTCAAAGTGTAACATAATATTAAATCAAAACTGACTTTTGATTTCATACTGGACAAGAACTGTAGTCTCCTGGGCGAAAGTCCAGTTTTGTTTGACCTGTCCACCACCTCTCCCTCCTGCCCTACATGGAATTTCTCGCTCTTAAGACTATGTCAGCTGTTCTCAGCTTCAAGTCTTGCCATGGAGAGGTTTCCATTGAAGTTAGCTGAAAGTCTAACGCCATTGGTTGACTTTGGTGTCAATATCACAAGCTGAGGGGCATGAAATAGTATCATTATTTGAAAACCTGGAAATGACAACCAGCTGGGTCACCCTAGGTGGGTGGCAAAGAGGGGTAGTGGATGGGTCAAACAAACACAGGACTTTCATCGAGGACCACTGTTTCCCTAGCCCTAACCCTAACTGTCCCACGTGAAACCAAAAGTAAATATTGATTCATTTTTAAGGTAATAAATGTAATGTATATGCTGCAATGGATGCCATGATTACATATGCCATGTGATATATGTAGTATGACGTATGCCAAGTGATGTATGTCATCTGTCACTTGTTAATATACTCACTTACTTAGAACGTTTTGTAACAAATGTAGTTACTTTAATCCAAACCATGATCTATTTCTGAACCTAACCAAGCAGTTTTGCTGCCTTAACCTTGAGTAGTTTTGGTCATGATAACTACATTTCCTGTTGACATGGAAGTCCATTTTGAAAAGGCAATATGCATGTAATGAGCAGAACTGACATAGAAACGAACACATCCAAAGCTGACACTAGTAAGGTACCTAGAGTTTCATAGTTTAGAGCATAGGGGCGCTGAGCAATGTGCCATATTTGAAACGCTGAGGAAAAGTGAGAATGTCTTGTAATGACAGAGAAGTTCAAGTAGATAGAAGTAGATTTACCTGTCCCCCAAACTAAGTCCATTGAGCAACCCTGCAGATCACATGGTAGCATTATGTCACCCTTTTATATCTTGCCACCAAAAATAGGTGGACAAAGTAGGTATGTAACACTCTGGAGTATTTTGTTTTTCAATATGGACGGTAAACTTTGATAAAGTAATCTGAAAAACTAGCATCAACAGAAGGCATTTGATGTGTAAATGGTGTATTAAAATCCATCCACATCAGTCTGGATATGAAGCTAATGGACTGCTTTTTTTGCAGTGTTCCTCTTGGGCATTTTCCATATGGTTTGAGTCCTTGTCACAAAATGGCCTTTAGCTCACATCAGGCTGGATGGTTGCTTGCACTCACTCAATCTGCTTTGAAATTTTCTCACATTACTCACCTTTTAACAGTGTATTTTATACTTACTTTTAAAAACACTTCATTCATTGAGGATAGGTTGTCCTTCAAGGTGGAAGATGTAAAAACAAACTAGAATAAGAATCTACAGCAATGTTTGCTCTGTTAGTTTATGGCCATGTCACCATGCTAACATGCTTACAATGAAGATGCTAACTTGTGGATGTTTACCCAATATAATAATTACCATGTTTACCAGGGGTATAACAGTTCTCAAAAGTTTTTTTTATTAAATGTTATTTTTATCATTTATTAAGTCAAACTAACATCATAAAGTATGATATTCTTTGACTTTTGAACAATGATGGCGCTATACACTAGTGATCTATCCTCTGGGGTGTCTTTTTAGCAGCACATAAAACAAAAAAAGCTCCTTATAAAAAATAAAATGTACTATTGTAGTTATAAACAAATACAAAGAAGAGAAACAATTCTGATTGTGAAATGCCCAAGAAATTTAGCTGTTTTTTTGCTAATGTCTTAAAACTAACATCATAATTTGGATTTTCGTTTTTTTTTTTTTTTTTTATGGTCTGGCTGAAATAGGCTCCTGAAAAAATACTATAACAGGGCTTGAATACATGAGGTATATTTGAGAATAGCTGCCTTAATGCAGCAGGGATAATGTTGGTTTGAAGTGTGTGGGTGTTGCTCCTTATTTTCATCTAGTTCCACCAGTTGAAATACTGGTATGATGATGGCGTAAATGAGTTAACATGTTTGAAGTATTCCCACAGATGTAACTAACTGTTGTGTAGCAGATGTAACCATCCACTTTATAAAATTGGTGAGATGCGACTTGGCATTGTTTTCTTATCCACTACTCTCTGCCCATCACCCACATAATTCAAAACCAAGCTAAAGTGGCCCTCAACACCAGACTTGTAGGTTATTAGTGGATCTTCTATTTCTGGTCTGGTAATGGCGTTGCTAACCATCTTACCATGAGCCAGCTCAGCGTAGCGGCACTGAGACATTATGTTTCATACAATTGTAGCTGTATATTTTGTTTTTAATAGGATGGTTCAACACATCATTCAGTGTGTAATGCGTCCCAAACTAAAAGCCTCGTACTGAACGGTTCAATAAAAATATGTGCATTGTTACACTCCTAATGTTTACAACCTTAGTGTTAGCATGAAGTTACATGGGCTAATTAGCACTGAGCACAAAGTACAGCTAAGGTTGACAGAAATGCTAGTAGTTTTAAAACATGACAGGATGATGCTCCTAGATCATCAGGTCAGGAGATCACAAAAGATATTACAGTTCATCCTGAGGGGAGCAAGAATGTGTATACCAGATCGAATATATGTGTAGATAATTCATGCTAAACCAAACACATTAATCCCTTTATTAGATTACATGAATGATGCATCCTCTGGGGACTATGTATGCTAGCACAAACTTTTCTGCCAATCCATGCCATAGATATGGAGATATCTAACGAGATGAGTAAAAATGTTGACCTGCTGGTAGATCTAGATGAAAAATTGGGAGATCAACAAAGTAATTTGGTTTCATCATCAGAGCATGAATATTAGTACATCCCTAGAGATTTTACAAAATATACACTGAGTATCAATGAAGGCAATACAGCAATTTGTAAACTATATAAAGTGTGCACCAAATTCCAATGTAAATTATACAAAAGAAAACTTTTTTTTCTAAATGTAACACTTATTGGACCAGTGGCATATCATTATCCATATTTTGTCCAGCTTCTGAAAGTGCCAGGATTTCCGTCACACGTTTCCTCATAAAACAAGGTGTCCAACAACAACCAACTCAGAAATCCAGTATTTGTGGTGTACATGCTTTAGTGTTTATCTTTCTTTTTCAGTGAACACACAGCATCCTACAAACTCATGTGCAATACACAACAGATATTCTAAACATCATGTATAACTTGTACTCACTCACTGCCAAACTAGAATAACCTCTTCATCTGCTTCTCTTGCTGACAATATTTATAAATCGGAGTAACTGTCCAATTTTTCTTTTGGACTTTACCAGCCAGAGCTCAATGGGAGGGAATGAAAAGAATTTCACAGAGTAGAATTCACAGAAGAAATGAGATTTGCCCCGGGATACTGAGAGTCACAGAGGGAAAAAAGTAGTCCCGCTGATGTAGAATTAGTATGCCAATCACTTAAATCTTCATTCAACTCTAGAAAGCCTAACAACATCAAAATATGGAGTTGGCGAGCGGATGTTAATTAGAGCAACATAGAAAAGAGCAAGCAGAAGGGACATAAAAACAATCGGAGCACTCGTTTCATTTTGTTGAAAGCAGCAGAACTTTATTCTGACAGTGTTTAATATGAATTCAGGTATTATGGTGCCATTGGCATATTCATGTACCCCAAATTATGAAACTGCTGGAAAAAACAGAGACCATACTGAGTACAGACTTCAATCAATCCACCCTCTGGGGAGCATGACTTCATACATACAATATTGTTCCAAAAATGAACATCATGTTTTTTTGAAGAAGACTTGAAACTAACAATTGAGGACATAAACTCATTAGGAAAATGTTTACTGGGGTATTAAATATGGTGAGAAGTAGGGTCATTTTCTCGTTGACGTTTATGCAATCTGACGTCTTTTTGCAAACAGTGGAGTTGCTCCCCTGCTGGCCAACAGAAAGAATGCAGGTTTGACGCACGTCCACACTGGCTTCACTTTCCAGACCTAGAGATAACCCATTGGTCCCTAGGCTATATATTTGGTTTGTAGTTTCTATACTAATGAACCAGCTCACTTTTGAGTTCAACAGCATTTTGGCTAATGACAGGATCAGATTTAAATACATTTTGTGTAGTACTTTTAATGACCCCCTGACATTTCTTTTACAGTCGTTTCTCAGAAGATACATTTATTTAGGCCTACAACTAATCTGAAACAACAAATAGCCTACACTTTTGAGGGAAATGTAATGCCCAGAAAATTATGTTTCCTATTAGCTTGTTGCTAGTTAACATACCTGCCAAGTCACAAAAATGTTGACACTGACTCTCAGCAAAATGTTCACTGACAATGTTTAGTTTTCACCACAATAGGCAATCTTTTTTTTATGACCTTTTTTTTATTAACATTTAACACAAAAATTACAATCTTTCCCTAACCTTAACCATTGAATTTAGCGGGCTACAGACATTTAGTGTTTCATTACCTCACAGCACTTTGTCTCTGAACATAATCCAGCATACTGCAATTTAGTAATAGTAGTCCATACCCACTGAGTACAGCATACCATACCATGACTTAGTCATACCAAAAATTAGAAAAAAACAACAACATTCGGCCACAGGGGGAGCCACAGCGATCTGTCGCATTTTAGCCATTTTTAAGCATTTATCTGTTGTTATAGCACCACCCAGTTGCCAATTAGAGTTAAATTTCTCCAGTCACCTTGAGGCGTCCTGTTCTACATATCTACCAAGTTTACTAAAAATCAATAAGGCAGTTAGGCCTAGATAAGAAATTAGCACTCTAGCGCCCCCATTTTGTTTGATGGGGTTAATAATGGAGGGGTCCCCTCAGATTATGTGTGGTCATATGCCTACAAAGTTGTGTGGTGATCGGTGAAACCCTTGAGATGTTATACACCTTTATGTGATGAGCCACGCCCTCCACAATATTCATTGCCTTATAGAAGCTCAGTTTTAGTAAGTTTTCCAACTTTTGCCAAGAGGGAACTTTAGATATTGGTCCCTAGATTATGTTCACCCAGTTTCATGCAGATCGGTCAAACTTCCTAGGAAGAGATCGATTTTAAGTGTTTTTCAAAAAATTCAAAATGGCGGAAAATCTATATAACTGGAAGTTATGGGTGCTTGATGCAAATTTGTTCCTCATGAGGAGAGGCATCTCTGTGCAAAGTTTCATGTCTCTACGACATACGGGGCATGAGACATGCCCATTCAAAGTTTGCAATTTCAGTCGGTTGCTATAGCGCTACCCTTTGGCCAATTGATGTAATATTGCTTCATTCGCATCCTCCCATGACCCTCTACCACTGTGCCAAATTTCACATGGATTGACCAAGTCAGTGAGGAGAAAAACATGGAACAGACACACAGACAGACACAAACAGAGTTTTCGTCATTATATAGTAATATACTAATGCAAATTCTAGGAGACAAGTTTTCCTTCTAGGGCCACTAATGAACCGGAAACTTTCACTTGTCTGTGAATAGAAATTTAACTGGAACATTGGCTTGAAATTTAGTAAAAAACACGTGTAATCTTCAAATGACAAATCCTATGTATTTTGGACACTCAGTAGCTTTCTTCTAACACCACCCTGGAGAACAAACAAGAATTTTGCGTACAAGACATCTCATAATGTAAGAGATGTCTTTACATGGCAGTAATGTGTAGATGTTTAGCTGAGTGGCCAGAAGAAAATGTTTCTAACATTTCTAAGGTGATGTAGTATATGAGCTGACTTTGTTATCAGAAGTTGGAGGGGATGATGTATGGCGTGACACCTAGGCGAGACAACTGCAAAGCTGCAGACCACTGCTTGAGACCAACAAACAACATAGTTGATTGTTATATAGAGAGTCTACATTTCCAGCAGCTTTTTAGCCCCCAAACATGGGTGTTTTTTAGCTACTCATTGCTGTGTTTCCCCTGGGGATAATGCTATGAAAAGTACTTGTTTTTCACCCAGCTATCACTGTGTTTCTAGCCAGGTTTGTGTCATCAAAAGCAGGTATTTTAGGCCAAACATGATCTCTTCCTCACCATAACCAAGTGGTTTTTGTGCTTTAACCTTACCAAACATTAATCACAGCTTAAGAAATGTACAATTCCAATATATCTGCTACATAATAACGTACAAATGTAACACAAAAATGTACCAACATTTATTTTGGCAATTGAGTTGTTACTCAGAGGATAAACCCACCAATGTACAACCTTTTCTGTTCTCTCAGGGCAAACCATCAAGTGTTATCCCTCTCACCTGTAAGGCTCTAAGAATGCAAAACTGATGCTGTATATTGTGTGTTAATGCCAGGTCTGTAATTTTGCAGTGTAATAAAGGCTGTAGCCTCCAGGGGACATTAATGGGGCATTACACTTTTAGTTTTGTTTAATTAGAGGCCAAAAATGCCAGTGAAAGTATTTAATCCAACACCATTTCATTTGTGATAATAAATAGAGTTAATCCATTTGCAGCCTGCATGCAAACACAGTCTTTGGGTCTGCATCAGAGGACAGGAATATTATCAAATCATTTAATCATCATGATTAAATTCTTGTCATTATTTTTTTGTGTCGTTAATTAACTGCATATGTATAAGCTAATCCGTAGGTGGCAATACCTCTGAAACATTGTTTCAGAGCCACATGTTGGCACCATGCAAACAGTAAACAATCACTCCAGTTGGATTTTTGGCAAGGATTGTGTTGTTTTAGTGTTAATTATGTGTGACAGCATACAAACACATAATAATGTTATTCAAATTACTATGCATTGTTTGCACATCTGCAGCAAACAACACCAAGGGCAGATAGGGAGGTGAGAACTCACCATGCCTCCTCTTCCCACATCTAGAAATATACACACAACTGACTTCCATAACACAGTATCATTTCCTCGTTGTGTAACGTGATACCCCGAGATTAAAGCTACGCAGATGAAAAAAATGAAAGAAAGAAAAAAAAAAACAGTGCCAATATATGGATGTTAAATTCCTATTCAATTGGATGCGGTGCATGAAGTGTAAGAGAAATGAAGATTTATAGAGTAAGGCAATTACTCTAAGCCTGGTGCAGCAGCCCTTATTTAGCTGAATGGTAAGCTCGCCTTGCTTCGAGGAGCACTAATTACTGAAGCTTATAGGAGGCTTACACTAATCTTGATTGAATTTCTGAGTGTGATGTGAGATCTCGCCATCAAACTTTTTCCCACTGACAAAAGAGCAACTTTTAAAGCCAATGTTTTCAAACAGGTTTAACCTACCGAGTGTGCAAACAAATCTAACTGCAGAATTTACATAAACTCACCTGCTATGTTTCAAGAAAAAAACAAACAAACAAAAGTCAAGAGCATAATATCACAACAGTTAGCAGACTGAGTATGTGTGCAGTCCTGAATACTGACAGTGTAAGTACTGTGCTCAGAGTGCTTCTAAATATGTGACGGAGATGGTTTGGAGCAAAAATGTAACTCAAACAATGTGGATACCATGCACATGAGAAAATCAAAGCAAAATGCTGAAAATATTACTGTAGCAGAAAATACTAATACAAGCTTTGACTGCTTTTTAGCTGCACATGTTTATCTAGTGATTTAGTGTACTTTACAGGGCCTTGACTCCACAGCTCAATTTATATCCACATTTGGTTGAAGGAAGTTTGAACTATGTTTTTTTTCCCCTTTACTATTTTGTTCAGGGGTGGTTGATAGGGAATAAATCTTTAACCATGGTGCATGTAATTCAAATGAAATCCCCAGATGAGAATATGGCAATAGAACATTCCTGCTCATTAATTTGCAACACTGCCCAAAATGGCTCTGCACAAATACAAATATCAAAGACACCCCCAAAAACTGAAAGAAAAAAAAATGTATAAGCACCTTACAACTTCTAGGGATGAAAAATAAAGCCAAAGCAGGTGTTGCAAAAAAACTGCAGTTCCAAGACTGGCCACTTGAGGCTGGCTCCATAAGTAAGTCAATACCCATAGATCCCCATGCTAAAATGCCCGTATTACTTATTACAGCCGAAATAAACAGGTTTACCATGAATATATAAAGAGAACTGGATATCGCGTTGGAGGTGGAGATCTGTTCATTAAAGTTGCTCAGCAGCACATGGAGCCAAAAAGCTCAGTTTCTGTGGTATAAAAATATCCGAATCTTCTGCATCATATAGAGCAAGCACACTAGTGCTTCCACCAGCCAATCTTGCTACTTCCAGTTTAGCGCCCAGCTAACTTGGATGAGGATAAAATAATTTTATCATGCTGTTCTTTTACACTTTCAAAATGTTATCACACCAAATGCATCAAATCCTGGTAGTGTAATAAGTCATTTGCAGGGGTTGTGATGCTTTAAAAAAAAAAAAAAAGAAAAAAAAGCATCCCTTAGTCTCCCTAAAGTCTCTTTCACAATGTAAGTCTGTGGGAAAAAGTAGGTGTAATACCACGTTTGGCCACTATGTAAAATTGGCCTAGTGCTGTTCCTTGCCTGGTGCAATCATAGGGGGGGGGATACATTATTATAAAAAAAAATGTTTTTAAAGACTCATTATAAAGTTATAAAGTTACACATTATAAAGGGCGTGGCCACATTGAGTGACAGGCTGTCTACCCTCCCCTCGCTCCTCCACAGCCCAACCCTCTTGTCCAAATATGGTCATCTGAGGCCAATAAATAAATAAATAAATAAATAAAATAAAATAAAATAAACAATATGGAGACAGCCAAAATGCCAAACTCTAGGCTTCAAAATGGCAGTCCACAAACCAATGGATGATGTCACAGTAGACTCACAAGTCAGTCTTTAGACGCTTTGCTTAACTAAAGACTGATGTCTTTCTCCCTGATTTTGTGTTTAGATGGGCAGATACAATTTCAGAGTTTAAAAAAACTCCCTACGTAGCAGAACCAACAGTAAATCTGCAGGGCGGTCCTTCGGTGGCTCACTGAACTCTTGTGCTTAAAAACATAGTCCCACTAGAAACACGTGTAGCGGTACAAAATGGCTCAAGCCGCTGTAAGTCCTTCATTTCCACAATCTTGTGGACTGAGCACACGTTTGATAAAACAGAGTTAAATCTCTCGGCATCCATTTTCAAGCTCTCTGTGTGTTTGTTTCCTTGCGGACGAGAAAAGGGGGAGCGCATATTTCCGGGAGGGCGTGCCCTTTTCAAAAATGCAAGAAGCATTGCTTTGTTGCCGGCCGTTTTTGCCGGTGTGTTAAACACACTTTAGAAAGTGGACACTGGAGTGTCCCCAGACTATCAGAAGGCGGAGATCTCTGATTGTCTGGTGGCAAGACTAAGGTCACAGTGGCCCATTCAATTATTTCATACAGTCTATGATGATGACCCATATTTACCTTTAGCATAGGCAGCGACCTCTAGTGGCCATAGTAAATATGGCAGGAACAAGAAGGTATGAGGTGACAGTATAAAAAGCGACCATCACTGTGTAGGGAGATGGTCAGGGTGGTGAATGGGTCAAACAAACACAAGCCTTTCACCCAGGAGACTGCTGTTTGTGTCCCTTGTGAAACCAAAAGTCAACATTGAGTTATTTTAAGGTACCCACATGTGTTGAGCAGTGTTAATTTTGACAAGAATTTTTAATTTCATTTTAGTCTTAGTCACTCACCAAAGATTGGATTTAGTTAAAGTCACATTTTAGTCTTTTAGTTTTGTTTTGTTTCAGTTAAAATTTAGTCAGTGGAAATCAGTTTTAGTTTTAGTCTCATTTTAGTCTTTTGATATAATTTGACAGTTTTGTTATACTAGCTAGATTGTCATGGTAGTAAAAACTCCATTGTAAGCATACCTTTAACTGTGTGTTAAGTCATTTCAACTAAGAATGTACCATATTAATCTTGTATAATAAAAATGAATGTCTAAGGCTTGTTAGAAAAAGTGCAATACATAATCATGTCCTTCACAGTTTCTTGTTTATTTTCTGTATATTTGTACAACAAATGACTTACAACCTACAAGAATAAAGCTCCAATCCTCTTAAGACATCAAAAGAAGATCATAACAGCTTAACTGTTATGCCCATTTTAATTTTGTATTTTCTTACAAGGGCATCAAAACACATTTAATCTTATGCCAATTTTAATTCAGTGTTTGTTAAAACTAGGACCGCCAGGATTACAGCGCCCCATATGACCGCAACGGTCATATGTAACTTGCTCAGAAGCACACAAAAAATGCATTTTTGAGTAATTTCTGAGAAGTTATGATAAAATAAAAAAAAATATTACAGACTATAGAATAGGACTGACAACCTCTCCAGTGTCTCATGTCAATTAAACACTATTTGTCGGCTTTTAATAATGCCTTTTTTTTTTTTTTTTTTTTTTTTTTTGCTGCAGCGTTGCTGCTGCGCCGTGTCTCCAGTTGAAAGTTGTGATTTGCTCAATATACTCTACAATAATAAATTAGATTAACTTTTGGTCTATAGTATTGTAGGTTAAATTACACTCCTACTCCTCCTCTCTGACATACTAACACACACACACACACACACACACTGAACACGCGATTGAATGAATGAATGAACATTGGGTGGGTGCGGTTCAGCCGCAGTCCCGCCGGCTGGCGCAGTCAGTGTTGAGATTCGTTTTTTTTTTATTATTAACAAAATGTTTTTTTATTGACCGTATGAATGGTTTTGTTTTCAAAAAAATATTTGGAAATGAAAATGTATGCTTTGGTGTACTTTTACAGAGTTTTACAGGTGTTGTTCCTGGCTTCCCGCTGTGGAGCCAAGGCTTCTGTGTAGCAAAACTGGATGTGCACCGCCACCGCGCAGAGGGCGGGGGGAGGTCATCCAATCAGAAAGATAGACTGAGAGTTTGAATTTGAGTTAAGATAATTAATTGGTTAAAAAGGAAAACAATTAAGGCATTGAGGATGGTTGTAATCCAGATTGTCCGGCCGGCCAGCATCAACCCTTTCGTCACGTTTTTACTCGTCAGTTCATAATGAACAGAGATTTCGTTTTAGTTTTTGTTGTCAGTTCTTAATAAATTTACGTTCTCGCCACAAATTAGTCACAGCATAAAGGGTCGTCAATGAAAAGTTTTCGTTTAAGTTTTAGTTGACAAAATTAACATTGGTGTTGAGTCATGTTATGACCAGTCGTAGCATCATGTTAAATATGTGACGCTATGTTAAGTACCTAATGTGATGAGGCCTAACCATGATTATTTTTCCTAAATCTAACCTAACAGGGAGAGGTGCTGATTTAGCTATATCTCCAGTAAGTCTGTTACAAGGTGGGAACACACAACTTACTTGGTCTTATGGGTTGGATGACATTTTGGGATATTAAATGTAAGGCTCATGCTATTTTATGTTTCTTTTTAAAACTGTAGACAAACCCCATACAAAAAGAGAGAGAAAAAAAACAATGTTTCAGTGTCAGTCGATGCCTTTGGCCTCCCTACCCTGTTGTGTATTGTAGTTTTTGGTAAATGATACTTAAACAGGGGATATAGTGCATTTGTTGGGGACGTATTTCAGCATTAATTAAGCACATTTGCATCTTTAGTAAATATTTACAGCAGCAGGATGCTGTATATGTGGGATTAAGCCAGAATAAACTAGTGTGTATGTGTGTTCATGGTAATGAAGGAACATGTCACCCAGTGCAACAGTGTGACTCACTGATGTGTTTTTAATGGACAACAGTGGAGCTCTATGGCACAGAGAAATATCAGGCGTTAGATACGCTGACAATATTTATCTATACTGGCAAATTAGCCATCCCTAATTGTGTTTGATTTTGTGTATTTAATTTATATATATATATATATATGTATATATATATATATATATATGTGTGTGTGTGTGTGTGTGTGTGTGTGTGTGTATGTATATAACATCGCCAAAGCTCACTCTAAGATGGAAGATGCACTTGGCTCATGTAATATCATGTTTAATAAAAAACTAACAGTACAGAAAAAGTTCAGAAATACTAGTCTGGATGATGAATTATTCAATAACTGGAATTTCAATGTGTAAATCTGATATGTTTCAGCGAAATAGGAAATACAGGTCTTGTGTAAATAGGATCGGCATCATGCAAGGAACTTGTCAGTCATTGTGAATACTTTTGCTGCTTAATGGAACCTGCACAAAATGTAGTGGTCAGTGTGGAAGTGACTCTTCCTGATTTATCAACCACATACAAATTCAAGTGGCATTTGTTTCCTGGGGGGTGGAAATTTCAGGACCTGCCAAAATGAAAAATACATTTAAACAGCAGCCAGTTAGCTGTGTGTAGTCAGGTCTCCCACATTTGACCTTAATGTGGACTGACAGCCTAAAGATACAGTCAGCATTTCCAGACAGTGAGTGTGGAATCAAAACCAAAACTGAGAACTTTTTTATGGGAGGTGACAGGGCTAAACACTGAGCATCTGTACTGCGAGCTTCAGAGTGATTTATGTGTTTTGTTTTTTTAAACCACACATGAAATGTGTTTCACATGCAGCACAGGTGAACTGCACACACTCAGTTCCAACCCACAGCCATGCCTGTATCTGTCTACATGTTTGCTGTGTAGTGGACCCTCCATCCATCCAGAGTGTCTCTCTGCTTTCCACCCTTATGCATGCTGGGACTGTGGGAAATGAGAGGACTTTGTATTTTCTAAGTAGCTGAGGCGGAACACTCTCTCGCCCCCAGTAAAAGATCACAACAAACACTTGGAGAGCTGTGTGATCTCAGGGTTTGGAGAGAAACAAATCTCATGGACAACATACAGGAGCTGCAGACCTCACACAGTCTGCTGTGTTCTGACCTGCACTCAGTCCAAAACTCCCAATGAAACCCAATTCAGTTGAACTGATTCAATTAGTAGCTTTCATGGGCAAAACAAAACTGTACATCATTCTTTTTATTTGTTCTTAAAAAAATGCATGTTAAGTGTGAGAAAAGGACACACGAACAAACCCTATGAATACCCTTGAACCATCACTAAAGTTTTTTTTCCTTCAGAATTCAAGGTGACATGCACCTGATTTTATATCTATCATTTCATTGAGCTGTCCCCCCCAACTAAAGTCTAATCTGAAGGAGACGGAGCATTTGCAGCTCTAGCCCTGAAGCTTTGGAATAAACCACCTTAGTGTGTCAGAAATCTGGACGAATTTTTTAGGTTTAGCTTTTTTATTGGTTTCATTACATCTATGCTCTCTTCATGGCACTTTATACTACTGATTTTACATTTATTTGTATAAAGGTGGCCATTCAAGGGACTGTTAGCTTCAATTTTCAGCCCCAGAGGTTGGTGCTTCCTTGAAAGTCATGGAGGGAGGTCTGACTATTACCAGGGTAGAGAATGTTACAGTTGTATAACCCAGAAAACATAAAATAAAGCTTTTGCAAACTGTAGTTAACAAAGATAATGCTTTTGTTTGTTGTTAGTTTAAGTTAAAACATTTTAGCAAATGCAGGGACATCTAGGTTCTCAAGTCAGTCCAATTGTATGAAGGTGATAAAATTAGTGAATTAAGATGTGACATATAACTAAGTGTCATCAGCATAATAATTGTGGAGAATATGTTTTTATCTGAAAATTCCTTATTCTGGTGCCATTTTGTGACACTGTGGCAGACAGCTACTATGCTCTCACATGCAGTGGCGTTGGAGGGATATCATAAAAATCCAACAAATTGTTAACTTATATACAGTAAATTCTATAAGTAATTTTTTTAAACTAGGAGTGTGAGGACAGATGGTCAACCTAAGAGCCTTGAGGCAGTAGCATAGCCCTCTGACTGAAGTAGTTCATGCATGTTCAAAGACTGCAGAATGGGAGTTGACCATTGCTTGATGTAAAACTTGCTGCATTGTTTTAAATGCTAATGCGTTGCCAAATTGCATGTCTGGGTTATTGTAATACCTATTTTGGGGCATTCCTATGCTATGTAATACTCCTTAATGTAACCAAATGACTATTAAAACTGACTTATTGCAGATAAACCTCTGCAGCAGAGGCAGCAGTTTCTGTGACTGAATGTCTGCAAGAGGCGGGTGTAAAAATTGCAGGCATTCATTCATATTTACTGATATGAGACATTCAGCATGGTAAGAAAGGAGAGGCTGTCTCTAAATTACACGCTTTTTTTTTTGGTTTGTCACAGATCAATGTTGCTTTGTCCCAATTCAGGGACTGGGCAATCCAGTCTGTATTATTGGACCATATATCTTATAACAGCCAACAGGGCTCAGCAAGGACATAGCTAAGAAATGCAGCCTTCTATGGCCCAAATAATATGCTTTATAATTCTCTGTATCCCATTATCTGCTCTGCACAGGAGGGTTAAAGTCATCCTTGTTGAATAAGAAAATATCATGGAACTATGTCATATACTAGGTGTGTGCTCTGCTGGTATTATGCTGTATTTATTGCTGGTTAATACAATAATTCACATACATTATGGAGATCAGGCATAAACTCTGTTGCTCTTGTTAGCAGCCTAGATGTGTTGTTCATCACAGCAGGTAGACATGATGTGAATGTATTAAGCCTCATTCTCAGGCTGTCACGCCTCCTCGGTGACTGATACAGATGCATAAGGCACCCTTTAGTGTCTGCATGAGATGCACAGCTGTCTCCTAGATGAAACGTGGTTAACATTGTGAAACAGTGTGAAATGACTGCGGTTTGATTTAGGCAGCAAAACGACTTGATTAGGTTAATAAACAAGTAGTACTATGTTTGTTACCAAGTTACCTAATGTGACATAAATATGTGACCTAAGTTTGTGATGTATGTAACCTCCGTAATATTACATCAAAATAAGTACATATTGTTTTTTGGTTTCACACAGGGTACAATCAGCGCCCTCCTGGGTAAAAGTTCAGTGTTTATTTGACCCTCCATCCACCTCAACCAATTCCCCACATGAACCTTCTCAATCTTTATGTCATGACAGTTGCTCTTAGCATCTAATATCGCAAGGAGGAGCTGCTCAGATAGACACTTAAAGCAACACTTTGTTTTTTTAGGTTAAAATGCTATTAATAAGCTGATGGCATACTAAAATGTAAGTGAATTCCTCCAGAGGTAAAAACTCCTAACTGTACCATTCTCATATGACTCTAAGAAAACTCCGGCCAATCATTGCATTCGGACCGAATTCAATGATTGGCTGAGCGTCCTGTCTGTTTTCCCCACGTGGAGGCCTCTGACTGACGAACCACTCGCTCTCGCACTCGTGTCAGTTGCATTTGAACACACTACAAAGACTACATCCGACGGCCAGCTATCACGTACATTCTGCACCTGCGTGAGAGGAAATAACTCAAAAAGGGAAACCTGAAGTCTGAGGAATGAATGAGATAAACAAAATAGCGGTTGCCTAGCACATGTCGCTACGGAACGGACTATTACATCCAGACGGTCCCAATGTTTCCTCTGCAGGCTCCACTTCACTCAGCTGCCCGACAAACCCGCTGCTTCTTCCCACTTTAACCTGAATAACAAACCAGGGCTCGGTGCTCCGGTTGGATCCAAATGGAGAGCCGGGGCTAGCTGGGAGGCTAGCGGAGGCTAACTGGCTGTGCTTCCCTCCGGTCATGCTGTGGCTAACGCTCCAGCTAGCCGCTCCCAGCTAGCCCCAATTTGTTATTCAGGTTAAAGTGGGAAGAAGCAGTGGGTCTGTCGGGCAGCTGAGTGAAGTGGAGCCTGAGGAGGAAGCACCAGTTAGTCCCGGTTTCACTACAGGCAGATTTACTCGCTACAGGGGCGAGGAATGCTCAATCGGCTGAAAAGCCGCCGACAGGGGTCCGACTAGTGCCAACGGTGTGGGACACACCGCAAAAACTAGGGCGACAGATGCTCACCGACAGCCTGACATTGGCCAACGGCTGACCGGCCTGGTGTATCAGGACCTTTAGACATTAGTTCAAGGTCCACACAGTTTGATATACTCAGCCTCAGCTTGTGTTCTGACATGTCGTTGAGCTAGTTTGCTGTCTCTGTCGGTTGGTCACTCACTCTACAAAAAGAAACGGAAATAAAAGGAAATAAACGCAAGTTTTTTATAATGGAAATAAAAGCTATGTGCCGGAAATTCACTGTACTTCAAAGAAAAAGTACTCCTTCCTGCATTTAAACAAGAGCACAGCTTATGAGAACTCTCTGTAGGCTTCCATAACATGCTGTATTCCAGTTATGAGCCTTTTAAATTCAATTTTGGAGTACTTGGTCAGGCCAGTACCCTTATTCAACTGCTATTTTCTCCACTGATATTTTTCTTTGCAGACAAAACAGTGTACAACTGCAGTCCTAAAATGTGTTATCTGGTTTACATTATGTTTGCAATTCATGTTAATTTAAGACACATATTCATTTTTGTTCAATGTACTAAACACTCATATTTACACCTAGTGTTACTTACCCAACTGTCTTCTAAAAATTCTTTTCATTAACCCTAACTCAGTTGCAGATAAATGTAATGCTACCTGCATTATGATTTTTTTCAACACAATAAGAGCCATTTGCAACCAACTGTGATAATAACTGCATTGCCAACTTTTCACTGCTAGTGCAAAATGTTCAAAATGAATTTATCTGCAAAATGATTATTGTCCACTCGCAGTGCTTCATTTGCTTTCTGACAATATCCACCCCAGGAAACTAAAGAATGATTTACATTTTTATGCTTGTTATTACTCTTTCTATCACAATAAGCCAAGGTTAGGTAAAGAAGAGATAATGCCCAAATGACACTATCCACATAACCATAAAGGTCTATAAATGTTGTCATGTCATGCCACTGATGGTCTGCACAGACAGCTGTGGGCAGCACTGACTGCATGTGCGTAAACAAAATAGCATCCTCGATGGTTGAAAAATGAAGCCAATGTGAAAGTGCCAAAAAACTGCAGTTCCTCTAATGACCACTTGAGGCTGGCTCCAGAGGAGAGTCAAGGCCTTTGCACATTGAGTCTATGTTGTGTCAATTACGTTGGCACACTGAATCTGAAACTTTGTGTGCAAAGAATGGTTTTGGTCTCTATAGCTAATTTTCTTCTTTATGACAACTGCACAGGGGGCAACTTTTGATTTTTTTTTATTGAGAGTTAAAGTTACACATAATCAAGGATGTAGCCGCTTTCAGTAACAGCTTGCCTGCAGAGAGTGTCCTCCAGTTCCCAGTCAGATTCACCCCTCACTCCTCAACAGCTCCACCCTCCAAATATGGTCACTTGTGGCTCCAAAAAAACAAGATGGCAATGGCAAGCAAATTCATAGCTTCAAAACAAGAGTCCAAAAACCAATGGGAATGTCTTGGTGGCTATGTGTATTATTTTATACAGTTTATGGCGTGAATTTTACTGTGTATGTAGAGGCTCAATATAATATAATGTTGTATATGTGTACTGTTTTTAAGTCACATTTCCTTCAAATGTGGAAAAGCAGAGGAGGCGTATATCAATATCAGAACCTACCGGCTATCCTCTGAGGACAATACAGCCTCGGAAATGACTGATATTGCAATGCAGCAGGTACCTGGGCCAAGACCATTTAAATTCTGTACACTGTGCATTGTTTACAGTTCAGTTAGCAACTTGAGACAGGCCCAGACAACATCTCGGCTAACCTCTATAAGCAGATATCTGCATACCAATGCAGATGAATTAGAATAAGGTGATATCATTATCAGACAATAGCCGATACATACTATGATTGCATTTCAGTCAATTCGTTCCACCTCTTTGGCTCTCCACATGGAATGTTAACCTGCATGTAACCAAAGCTCGTTCAAAACTACTCGGACTACAAACAGAAACCACAATGCTACCAACATCAAAATCTTGTCTAGTTGCCAACAGATTCTGCATACATGTGCAGATATCTGCTTACAGATTTGTACTTTAATAACATTTTTGCAGAGAACACATTTTGTTGTTCAGAATCTCAGTCTACCCCACGTGATTTCTTTCTTTTCCCTCAGGCAAGAGGCACAAATCAAACTGAAAACATCAAGCTTCTGTAATAAAGATTTGGCCATTCCAGACAGGGCTAGGAGAACAGGACAGCAATTAAACAGAGACAACCAGAGAAACCAGACTCTGTAATGTCAATTCTGAAAACTGTCTCGACAGCCGTCATCTAATCAGTGTTTTGCCTTAATAATTATTCAAATTAACTTAACCGCTGCTGCGTCATTTACATCTTCAGTCTTGTTAACTAACCCTCTAAACTGAAGAGATGTGGCAATGCAAAATTTTGCAGCCCTGATGTTAATTTGTAGTAGGCTTAGCAGCTCTGCCCTGGAGTCACTGGGCTTGATAGAGTGGCTAAAAGTGGATGAGTAGTGTGTGTTAACAAAGAGGACAAACCACAGAGAAATACAAAAGGAGGCAAAGCACACACACTCAGTATCTGCTCATATCTGCATACAAAAATTGCCAATTAATTTAGATTTCTTTCCCTTAAATGCTTCTTTCTGTTTCTTCTATTTTCTCCAACCACCACAGCCACTCAAAGTAAACTTATTAAACTGCAGTGCATCAAATGAATAAGTGAAAGGCTTTAATTTTATATGCCTAGGGGGCTTCATAAATGCATGTCACTGATGCAATGAAATTAACATTGTTTATGTGTGTGTATTGTGCTTCTACTCTGTGTGTGTGAGTGTCATGTCTGGGAGCTCGGTTCTCAGGAGCTTTGACGGGGTAAAATGAAATCCAGAGTACACCCACAGGGCAACACGACTGAACAAATACAATAATTCAATTTACTCTTCAATTACATTCGCATTCAGGCTTTCCCCTCCTTTAATTAAACTGTTGTACATGTCGGTGCCGTGCAGACGCAAATATAATCAAATAAAATCCATCACAAGGCCCAATATTCCACCTCATAAACCAAATGAGGGATTTGATATTGAGCGTTGTGCTTTTATTTTATTTATTTTTTTTGTTTAAAGCAAATCAGTAAATTGCTAGTGTGAAATGACGTTCAAAGCAATACGCAGTTAACAAACTGAAACTAATTAACACATTTCAAAAGAGTTCACAGGATGAGAATGAACACGCATACTCGGCTTTGATATTGATATCAGTCATACATATTTCAGCTGGAGACATCAAATGCATTGATTATTCAGAATTCCTAAATGTTGCTGGAGTGAGGAAGTCATTGCAGGTCGCTGCATGGCATCAATAGGTACAACACAAAACAACCCGAGGCTGCCGATTGCTTATTCATGGATCTGTCATCAAACATGTTAGGGACCTGAATAAATGTGCTCTCCCTGTACGCGGGGAGAATTACACACACAAGTGAACACGCAGACTCAATTTTTGCACTCTTCAGGCTAGATATTGAACACTTTCCTGGCCACACAGGGAGGTCAAGGCAGCGATTGATGAGGACACTCAAGGACACAGAACATGTACGGACAAGCTGTCAAAGACATATACATATATGTATACAGATGGGTGGCAAATGAAAGCAAAACCTGACATAAAACGTCTTAAACCATCTTTCACACCAAAATAAGTGTGTGTACACAAATATTTTAAATGTGGGAAAACCTTTTAAAAATTAGCAATAGAATGCTTTCCCATTGCCAGCAGAGCAGAACGTATACATGGCTCTCCAGCAGTATGCCTATTGTTCTGCCCAATGTTACGATGGCCCAAAATTACAAAGCCCTGTTAGCCGAAAATTGCCCATTGGACAGAAAGCCCATCCCTCCGACAGCTCGTTATCCCAAAACAAAGACCCACTGCTCCGAAGTCCTGTTTCTTCACAAAATACACACTCTACAGCACAGATGCTGGAGAACAGAGACAGCTTTGAGGGAGGATACTATCACAGGTTGGCTCTGCGACCGAGGAGGACTACAACAGTACAAATCAGTACTGCATACCTAAATGACAAAGTAGGTTGTTTGCCAGTGCCAAAATGACATATGACCGTTACCGTACCTGCAGCATGCACTAGTTAACACTGAAACATCACAGTTTTAAACACAAGGTTAACGCTGTGAAACATGACGGTTTCAAACACGAGGTTAACGTTTAGATTTAGGCAATAAAACTACTTGTTTAGGTTTAGAAGAGGATCATAATTTAAATTAAAATCAGCATGTTTGTTTAGTAAGTAACTATGTAACGTAACATGATATGTAATCGCGTCACATACCTAATGTGAGAACATAGGTTAAAACAACTCAGCACTCACTTTTGGTTTTACACAGGACACAAACAGCAGTTTCCTGGTTGAAAGTTCTGATTGTTTGACCCTTCCATCCAACCCAGCCTCCTCCCTAGACAGATTTTACACTCACTCACTTTTTAAATGTCTTCTTTGATCCTGTCATAACTACTACTGCCAGTAGGAGTCCCTACCTACCAATAAACATAAATATGGATGCAATATGCTGCTTGCTCAGACAAGCTACGCTGGCATTTTCTGGGGAGACTGTGAGTGTCTCGAATCGCATACTCCCGTTAGTACACTTCAGTGTAAGACACTATGTACAATATGTACTTTTTGCATGGTGCACTAATTTTGCCAAGGTAGTGTTGACTCAAACCGTACACTGCCATTTTGCACTCACAGGACATAACACCAGCTTTATTTCTATCCACTTCTTCTTCGTCGTCTTTTTTTTTTCAAACAACGAATTGCAAATGGACGCTGGAGCATTATCACCAACATTTGACCACTATTCCCACCCACACATAAACCAAAATTATGCCATCATGTCACTGCTGATTAAATTGTGCTGCTGTAGCTAGGAGCAAGTTAGCTAGCTAGCTAATGTTAGCACTCACATTATTGTTCAGGGTACCAAATTATTACAGACATTACCGGCGGCTTTTATTTGACAACAGTATTGCCATTTTTTGCAAAAAAAAAAAAAAGTATAACTTACGTCTGTATAATGTGGCGGTGTTCACTGTAGCCAGCTCACGCTCGTTATGTCCCTAGTTTGTGATTTAGCCTCCATGATGTCACAACGAAGGCAGTTGTGACACTTTTGGACTGTTTGAGTGTGCCAGTAGCACACTGAATTTTCTTATACTATGCAGTGTAAACGAACATAGCACGCTTGTGCACTGAAAAAATATTAAGCATTCAGTACAGGAGTGTGATTTGAGACACACTGTGTGTCTGGAGCAAAATCCCCCACATATTAAATATTCTTGACCTTTTTGTGATGCACCATGGATTAGGTCTTAACATGACTTTCAAAGAGAATGTGCAAACAAAATGAATGCTGTTGTTCATCATGCTGTAAATGTGTCTTTCAGTGTGTGTTTAGTTCTGGTAAGAGGATGACTGTGAACATTCAGCAAAAGGATGATGGTTTCTGATTGATCACAATGGCAATTCAGTCCTAGTTTACAATATGGACAGAAAATCCCGGCATCGGGTTTCAGCTTTTCAGAGAGAGGAGAGGCATTTGATGAAAAAAAAGTGGAACATAAGGCAGTGAGTGGGATGGGACTTCAATACCGTATGTATATATGTAGATATATAAAAGTTTTATTTCCTATTAGAACAATGAAGTTCATTGTTAAAGGTTTTGCCACTTATCATTTTATGATTAAATGCGGAGAATTAGCAAAAAAGGTAGACATTTTTGTTTCCCTTTTTTGCTCCTTAAACACATGCAACATGACATTCACAAAGACATGTGTGGACTGCCTGTATCAACCCTCCCGTACAGAACATGTTTACCAGACAGATGGTCCTGAAGAGAAGAAGGGCAGCACGAGCTGGTTGTTGCACCTACCAAAACAAATGCATCATTTCTATGCAAATTGGCCATATACCTCAATCTATCACCAGCAAAGGGCTTGACACCTGTTGTGAATATGCATGAGTTTGTGGCAATTAAAAGCAGGAGAGCTGTGGGAGGAGGAGACAATGATAGCACAGGCAGGAAGAGCTACGGGCCATTCAACGCTACGGAGATGTAATTCCTCTCCTCCACACCACTTCACACAGCTACTTTATTGGTTTTGTAATTGAAATCTTTTTTTTTTCCCCTCAGTCCTTCCAATCCAACTCCCACTCTGCCGCTTTATTCCACTTGTGCTGTGGGTGTGTGCTGGATCTCTGTGTACACATTAATCTCTTCCACTCCACCCCTACTTTTCAACCAAACACCTACGATGACATACCCAAAATAAAATGTTTGTCACTGCTTAAACACAATGACTATATGCAAAAGCAGCGTTTTCCCATAACAGTAAACTTTGCAAGATTTGTCACTCGAGTGTCAGAAAAACTTTTAAGCACTGCTGAAACAAAAAAGTAAGGAACTGAATTTAATAAGTATATAAACTGTCAGTCTGCCCAAAAACAGGGACAGAACTCCTTTTACACAGAAACAAATATAACATTAAAGAATAATTCAGGTATATTACAATCTGGGTCTTCATTTCGTTGTCTTGTTCATCATTTCTATTACATATGACAGTTGTACTCACATTGTACCCACCAATGTGCCACGTTATGCTCGCAGCAGATCACGTCTATTGTAGTCAACTGAAGCTACACTGGCACTGGAAGCTGAGCTTGCCCACGCAGGCACAGAGCTGCTCAATGTTATTTTTATGCAGCTGTTTTGTTCTTTTTTTTCTATACCGACAGTTCAATGGCCTTCAAACAGGTAAACACTACACACTGCTGTGCAAAACATGAGTATAATCTGTTAAAAAAATGATTAAAAATTATCCACTTACTGTACCTGAGGCAATGCAAAGGAGTGTTTTTACATTGCACATTAAATAAATAAATCAAAACAATCCAGTTAGATAGGTATTAACAGTTTATATAGCCTACACCTCCAAACCCTGCATAACCAACTGCATTATCACTTAACAAAACTCAATATGCTCACAGTGAAGCTGGCAGCACCCACGTGCTACAATGATGCAGTCCATGCCCCATGTATTTTGGCCATCAGGCATCCATGGGTCCTAACCATGTCATGCTGTCATGTCAGGAAAAGGCTAAATAATCTTCTGAAGTTAGGCTAAATTTTGATGAGGGAAAAAGTGGCACTGGCATTTTTCAAAATTAGAAAAGTTCTGCATGGGGTCCTGAAAAAAAGTTTTGAATTTGGAAGGGGCCCAATTTGGAAAATGTTGTCCCCTTGTCCATAATTCATAATGGCTGGCCTGGATGAATATACTACTAAGTTACAAAAAACACTTCCATATAGACAATGTCAGTTTGTCAGTCAATTCACCACTTAAGTTCACATTAAAATATTTCATCAACTATTGGATGGATTACTATTAAATCTTTTGCAAACATTCATGTTCCCCAGTGGATGTATCACACAGACTTTGGTGATCCCCCAACTATTGACTCTTGTGTCACCATGAAGTTTGCATCTGTGGTTATGAGTAGTGACTCACTTTAGCCCTGTTTACAGAGGTCTAGTATTTCCTGGGGAATTCAGGTGACTTGTAATAATTGTGTGAATACACCATCTCTGTCATTTGTCAAGTAAGATTCTACTGCAAATTACCTACTATACAGTATTTTCCCAGCACACTAAGGTCATGTAATAATAGTCCTGTGTGAATCGCCAAATCAGTTATTTGTTGTTGTTTAGGACAATTTTTTCCATGCTTCTTCTCTCCTGGTTAAGCATTATAGAGGCTGTATTGGCAGTTAAAAACAAAACATATTGACATCAATTTATGTGCAGGAGACTCCTCTTGCTACACAGCATACAGACCCAATCACAGAAAGAGAAAGCTCATATCCATCAGAAGTTCTGTTTAACCTAAATTCTAAAAAAGAAAAGAAAAGAAAAGACAAAAATGGAGGGTAACACTGTACATCAACACAAGTAGTGCTGTGTGGTGTTTTGTGTTGTGTAGAGGGGGGTTACAAATGACTATGTGTATCATATCTGGGGGATAATGACAGTACAAGTAAAACACAGATTTCGCTTATCCCACGCAAATACCACACATGAAGAACAGACGTGGGGGGAGTACATTCTAAATCACATGAAGTCCCCTGGTAATACTATTCCTGTGCAAATAGGGCTTTAGAGGAATCTCCATTATATTGGGTACACACATTAATTTCCCCTTAAGGAAGAATTGTAATGCCTTCAGTGATGCTCGGACTTGGCACAGCTGGGCTGTAGTGTGGCTGGAGACTCTTAGTTCTGTTTTAACTCTCAAACATTGATATCAGGAGTGGGTAGGGTAGTTGCAATATTGCTTCTCGCATTACAAAATACGAATACAGTGCATACAGCTAGACACTATTTCTGAGATGTACTGTATTTCCAAATCCATCAGCATAACATGTTTGTGGGTTTTATGTGTTGAATGGAGCTGAAGACAGAGGGGAGGGATGACACAGGACGAAGGGCAAATCACAGTTCAAAAGATTCAAGCTCGCAGGAAAGAGAAAGCTTCCTCTCCTGAGCAGCTGTTGCGTGTGTGTAATTTGCATGTGTGTGTACAAGTGCGCATGTTCCTCATCATCAGCCATGGTGTGATAAGAGTGTACATCTCAGTTAACTTAGCCTCTAATCTAATGATATTCATTGATACACTGGAGTGTGGCCTCAGCCTGCAGAGCAGAAAGTAATTAGTTACACTTTTAAACCCGAGCTAATCCTCGCTGACGATATGCTGCTTGTTTCTCCCCAAATTTCTGGGCAGCTCAAGCCTCTGCATGTGCATGTGTGTGTGTGTGTGTGTGTGTGTGTGTGTGTGTGTGTGTGTGTGTGACTGAAGGACAGAGAAGGCAAAGGAAGACCTGGCATTAATGGATTTAAATGGTGATTTAAATGGCCTTTTTGTACTCAAAACAGCTTAAAATAGGTTCTTTTATAAAAAAAAAAAAAAAAAAAGTAATGTCACAGAGATATTACCAGACACCTTTCTGTTTCTTACGGATTTATATTTATAGATGCAGCACCCACATGTTGATGCCCAGCTTTCAAATGTGGGTATTTTTCTGAAAACCTGTAAAAGCCACACACAAATCATACCTCTAACAAACATAAGATCTTTTATAAAACTGACAGTTCTTCCATTGGTTTATTAAATAATCAGTGGAAAAGCCAACATATGGCCAACAAATAAAAAATAAATAAATAAATAAACAGTGTTATCTGTGACATTTGTTTTTGTGCAAGCAGATGTCATAACTAATTACAGACCAACATTAATAGACTGTAGAACTAACACATTTGCTAGATATTCTACTTTCATCCTCCAGAGAGGTAAAGCGTCAAATGTCAGCAACCTGTGCTTTCACTGTCAATAAACCTAGTAGTTCTCAAGCAGGGGTTCAGGGACCCCTTGGGTTCTTGAGGGAGTTCCCAGAAAAATAGGGAACAGTATATTTTTGCTCAATTTCACTGTAGCAGTGAGCCCAATGTGACTAAGAGCCATAAGCATGACTATTCTGATCATCGGTTTCACTTCCTCTGCAGTTATCTCCTTAACTGTAGTTGACAACTATAGAATTCTGGTCTTAATCCTGTCTAAGAACCAAAATCTGATCAGATGGAGGTCCATGAAGCGGAATGTTATCACATGGGGTCTGTGACCTAATATGTACTAATTTACGGCTGGAAAAAAGGAAAAAGCTGCACACTGGATGTAGCTCCCAAGTGAGTTTTAATAAAAATTAAAAAACGAGGATTTACCACATAACAAGGTAACATATCAAGCCTTGACGGCTCTTCATGTTCCTCTGATAAAGAGCCGTGGAGGCTTGCTTTTGTCATTATGAGAAAAAAAATCTTAATTTCTCTGGAGCCCAAATAGCTATCACTATCACAGCAGCTGCTGTTCTCGCTGGCGTCTACAGGACAGATCATTTTTAAAAAGTACAAATTAAAACAAATATGCAGCAAAGCCTCTACAAGAGTCCAAATAAAATAAAACATATTATCACAAAATGACATGTTAGCATTTAGATCCATTTTCAGGGCAAACTCAGACAAACATGATGTTTATCTCTGCACTGAGGTTTTCAACAGAGCACGCAAATTTGGCATAAATATTCTTCCCTTGAAATGCTCAGGTATTGTGTGCTGCGCCTTCAGTAATGTCTCTTTAGGCCTTTGCAGCACAAGCAAACATCTCAAGGATACAGCCAGATGAAATGAATGATATATGAGGCTGGCAAAGCTTTTGTCCAAGAACTTCTCTGACTTCTTTCCAAATAGACTTGTTTACAAAACTCTCAGAGTAACTGCTGGCAGTGCTGGGGATGTTGCTGTATAGCAAACAATCACTAATCATTAGTCATGCCAAGAGAGAGTGCTGTGTGCTGTCTGTATGCTGAGAGAGAAACAGACACAGTGTGTGTGTGTGTGTGTGTGTGTGTGTGTGTGTGTGTGTATGTGTGTGTAAGAAGGCCAAAAGAGGCAAAAGATATGAAGTCCATTCTGAGCTCATATCCTCCCCCTACTGGTGTAGTCTTGTATGACTCAGAAACAAAAGCAGTGGCCCTGTCCTATAGAGCATCTCAGAGACTAATCTGCTATTCAGCCAAAGAGGTAAACTAATATATTGTGATCCCATAACTTTTTGTATTTAGAGTTAAACAACCTGAAAGCAGCTCTTAACTTTATTGAGAGAAATAAGGCACAAAAGTGGTTACTATGTTGATTAAACGGGGTGATGCGAGCAGAATACTGAATTTTCAGGTGGATTAGAACCTGATCATTTATCTCAGACCAACAACAGATGACCATTCTTTAAACAAAACAAATGAGAAAAAAACAAAAAACAAACAAACAAAAAAACCAAACAGGATTCCTTTTTTTCATGTTTGTTCCCTGGATCAGCAGGTCCCGGCTATAGACTGTACAAAATAATAGACGTTGCCACTTTTCCTCACCCACTGGTCTGTTGACTCCCATTTTGATGTCTCAAATTTGGCATTTTGGCCATCACCATCTTGGATATTTGGAGCAAGAAGTGACTATTTTTGGGTGTGAGTGTGGAGCTAACCCTAATGCTAGCTGCTAGCTTGGTTAGCATGGTACATTGGCAGCTACTGTTAACTATCAGTGCGTTTACATGCATAATTAAGTCGACTAGTGACTAAAGTATCACTTAAAGTCACTATTCCGTGTTTTCCTCCCATCCATGTATTTCAAAATATTTAACTCTTTCAGCTGACACAGCATGAGCTGTTGTCCATTCAAAAATACACAGTTCTGGATATATTTTTCCCCATGTTGTTACTGGCTTCATCTTCTGTTACGCAGTTAATGCTATTCTGCATGCGGGTCAAAGTCCAGAGTGGAAACTGGAGCATATGCAGAGCATGCCATTTGATTGGACTACTGTCCTTGTCCCAGTATACAAGCACAGAAGCTGCTGTGATGGGTGGTGATATGCCCCCTTTCAGCTTGTTAGTATTGAACCTTTTTCTGGTTGACATATTATGTCACAGACAAAACATTCCAGTGTCATCCAGCTTGAAGAGGTCGCTATTCCATGTTTCCCGCCCATACATGGAGGCTATGTTAAAATATTTAAAAGTGCACGGCTCTGGATGTTGATTTCACCATGCTGTTACTGGCTTCTTCTCCTGTTTCACATATAATGCTACTCAACTTCTGGGTCGAAGCCTAGGGTGAAAGTGGAGCATGCGCAGAGCACCTAGGCCAGCTTGGGTCTGACTGACTGTTTCCATGCAGGAGTAATTTCACTACCAGCTGCATTATCTGGGTGTGTTAGGCCTCATTTACACCGCAAGCGATGCTTTTGCGTAGCGCTTTAAACAGCCCATGCGTTACCTCAGGCATGTCCAAAGTCTGGCCCGAGGGCAAATCACGGCCTGCTGGCAAATTTTAATAGGCAATCATCTTGTCTTTCAATGTATACTAGCTCATACCCATTGGTAGCTTTGTCACCTTCTACCTATGCCAATCCTCAATGCCTATGTGCAGTTTCACATAGGCAGTGAGTAGAAAAGCCACGTCAGTGAGTCGAAAAACGTGGGACAGACAGAATGACACACTGACAGTTTCCGTGATTATGTACAGCATACCATACCATGACTTAGTCATACCAAAAATTAGGAAAAAAAACACGACATTCAGCCACAGGGGGAGCCACAGCGATTGGTCGCATTTTAGCCATTTTTAAGCTTTTTTCTGTTGTTATAGTGCCATCCAGTTGCAGGGGCAGGCTGGCCATAGGGAGGTTCGGGAGTATTCCCAAACGGCCAGTCTGTTCCAGGCCGAACCGGCCGGTGGTTGGAACATTTTTTTTACCCCATAAAACGCAGCCACGGTTGACCGCAGCAGCCTGCCCTCGCAGCCGCAGGTGGCAGTGGCACAGAGTGGAACGTCAGACTGGGTCAATCTAATATTTTGCATATTAAGGGGGGATACGAGTGGTTAGCAAGCACTGCCTACATGGCCCTATCATCCCAGACGGGTTGGGCCGGCCCGACAAACCCGACTGGACCCACGGGTTCGGGCCGAAAAAATATGCAAATGACTCGGGCCGGGTCAGGCCATGGCTTCCTGTTTTCGGGCAGACAATTAGGCTAATGCTGGTGTGTCGGCTGCGTCGGGTCTGGGCTTAAAGACCTGCAGGCCGGGTCGGGTCGGGTTGTAATTTTCAGGCCCACTGACAACTATAGTTTGTGTTTTTGGATGTGTTCAGGGCACACAGGACATTAAAGGTAGCCTATCAGCAATGTTACACCATACGTGCATAAATCATTAATCTGCTTTATCAATTAAAAATAAAATCCATACTGGCTGACCAGAAAAATGCACAAATTTCTTTATTGCAACAGAAAACATAGCCTATTTCAGAAGAGAGTCTGTGTTCAAAGTTAAAAAGATAATATTTGAATATATAGGCTATACATCCTGTTTTCCTGTTCTGTTTCTACATTAATATATGGACCGTTTCATTGCTATTCTGTTGCTAGGGCAACAACTTTGGTCACTGTTTACTTCCTGTCAGCTTCTGCATTAACATACATTGAAACAGGAAATACAAAGGGACCCATTTAGAATGTTTATGTTGTTTGAAACGGTCTATAGCCATTTTTACCAGCTCAAGGAAAATACATTAAAGTGAGTAATTCATTTACAGTGTGTGTGTGTGTGTGTGTGTGTGTGTGCGCACACGTGTGTGAGTGTGTGTGTGTGTGTGTGTGAGTGTGTGTGGGGGGCGCTTTTGTTATGTTGATTTTTATATTGTATTAGTGTTCTAACACTGTGAATTTTTTGCTATAACGTTTATCATTGTTGCTGTTATTGTTATTATTAGCTGACAAGGCCAGTGTCAGTCGTGGAGTAGATGCAGAGGGACAGGATAATGCCAGTCATAGTGAGGAGGAGGAAGAGACAGATAAGGATGGACAGGAGAAGGAGGAGGAGGAGGTGGAGGAGAAGAAGGAGGAAGAGGAGGAGAAGGAGGAGGAAGAGGAGGAGGAGGAGGAGAAGGAGGAAAGTGGAGCAGGAACCACCAAAAAAACAGTGCCAGGTACAGGTGCAGTGTGCAGGACTGGGTTGGCAATAGGTCTTTGCATAGAATTATATTATATTCAATACACTCTACTGACGGACTAATCTGGGTGTGTTGTGTTTAATAACATTAGATTGTTTTTATACTGCAAATAAAGTATCCGTGTTCAAATTACAGTTCCACTTGCGTCCGTGGTGTGATCGGAAAAAAGGCCTCTCCAAATCAAGCTCCCGGGCTGAATTTCAACCCCAGCCCGCCCCTGCCCAGTTGCCAATTAGAGTTAAATTTCTCCAGTCACCTTGAGGCATCCTGTTCTACATATCTACCAAGTTTAGTAAAAATCAATATTGCAGTTAGGCCTAGATAAGAAATTAGCTCTCTAGCGCCCCCATTTTGTTTGATGGGGTCAATAATGGAGGGGTCCCCTCAGATTATGTGTGGTCATATGCCTACAAAGTTGCGTGGTGATTGGTGAAACCCTTGAGATGTTATACACCTTTATGTGATGAGCCACGCCCTCCACAATACATATACACAGGCATGCCTAAAGTTGGCAATATCAATCGGTTGCTATGGCGCCCCCCTTTGGCCAATTGATGTAATATTGCTTCATTCGCATCCTCCCATGGCCCTCTACCACTGTGCCAGATTTCACATGGATTGACCAAGTCAGTGAGGAGGAAAAACATGGAACAGACACACAGACACACCCACACACAGAGTTTTCGTCATTATATAGTAAGATGTGCCCCTCGCCCTCATGTTGGTTAATCAAGCAAGATTACTTTGCTTTTTTGCTGTACCTCTCGTGATAGCAGGACTATCATAGTTTAAAGACATGCACCAAGTAACAACTACACAGGTAAAATTAGTGTGCCTTTTATAAACAGACGGTAAACAAGCAAAGAAAGAAAGAAAGGAGTGTAAAGTTGACAGCGATGGCTGCCACTTTCAGGTGCAGTGAAAAGCTGGATACCTTTTCAGTGGAAAATGAAACAGTTGCTTTTGCCAAGTGTGTATGTGATCTGCCAGGTATCTTCACATTATTTAATCTGGCCCCCATTCAAAACAGGTTTGACACTCCTGCATTACATTATGCCCTGTGACCAGAAAGACTTCATCAAATAGATTTACAATGTGAAAGAGACTGTCTATAAATGATTGGATACTTTCTTTCGAGTGTCACTACCCTTCTAAAATGATTCATTTTAGTATCAGAATTTTAATATTCAATCCTGTGACATATGGGAAGTCTAGAAGAGCTGCACGACTGAATCATTTTTTTCCCATTCAAGTTAGCGGAACACTAAACTGTAAGTCATGCCTGCTGTAAGGGCCACACAGTGTGGAAGCAGTGCAGATCATCTGGGCAGATTTATAAGCTACAGTTTAACTTTTTTTGGCTTCAGGCACCATTGAGCAACTTTCAAAAAATGAACAAGGCCCTGCCTCCCACACTGTATCCAGTTCTCTTTATACATCCATAGCTTAAAATCATCAAACAAAATGTAATTAACCGAGAAAAATGAACAACACGGTCCCCAAAGGGTCCTTTAGTACAACCAAATACTGGACATGACTTTTTTTAGATGAAAATATTACAACTAACTTTCATGAACTGAAAACTTTCCATGGCGATGTTACATTACCAGTGTTGTTAGTATATATTTAAGTGGTATAAAAATTCACTTGTCATCAATGACAACAAAATAGCTTTAGTTTCTTTTGTTTTGTCTTGGGCTGTTTATTTCTGCTGTAAAGTTGGGCATTTTAACATGGGGGTCTATAGGGACTGACTCGTGGTGTGTCTCAAATCACATACTTCCATTAGTATACTTCTATGTAGTATACTGTGCGCACTATTGGCATAGTGCGCAAATTTCGACAGGGTAGTGTTGTCTCAAACCAAACACGGCCACTGCGCACTCACCGGAAAAAATGACCGCAAATTAGCTAGTTAGCAAACTAGCATTAGCATTCACGTTATTGTTCGCGGCACCAAATCATTACCAACTACTAAATTAACCCTAGTCCTCGGCCCCTATTTCCAGTTTGTCCCTCCCTTTCCACTACATAGCCAAGATGCCGACGATAGTTTCCGTAGTTCCACACTCAACTTTTTGACCGTTTTGAGTGTACCATCCAGGGACTCACAGTGCACTGCATTTTTCCATACTTCTCAGTGTGAACGCACTTATGCACTCAAAATAGTAAGTGTAAGTACGAAAGTACACGATTTGAGACACAGCATCACTCTTGGAGCCAGCCTCAAGTGGCCATTTAAGGAACTGCTTACAGCTTATGCCCTTTAGCAGCCTTAGAGATTTTGCCTTTGGCCATTTAACTCATTCTGTAACAGTGAAAATGTCTGTTCATCTAGCAGCTTTGGTGCTATTGTTCAGCATGGTTTTTGTAATTTTAACAATTGCAAATTCCACTTCTACTGTGCGATGTGGTGGCTGTCCAGAAAATAGAGTCCCATGTCTATAGTAAGGTTTAAATGCAACAAGACCATTGTAAATTTTTGATGCATTTTATAGCTAATATTGAAAAAACAACATGTATCAATTCATTTTCAATATTTTGAGATAGGGGGGAGAGGATGTCAAAAGACATATTACTAGATGCTGGGGAGGTGCTTGCTTTTTTAAAACCACCCCCTTTTTAGATAGAGTGCACTAAATTCAGTGAAATGCCCAAATCATGAGTCAGTTCATTCACTATAGTGCCCTCCATTATCCACCCTATGGAAAAAAAAACAAATCAGTAGTGTTCATAGCATGTACACTACTTTTGCTGCCAGCTTCCCAAAGGCAAAGCTCCACAAAAGTCACCTTCGCCACCTGCAAAATATCCAGAATTTCCTCATGTGCCACCATCCCCTATAAAAAACTCAGCTGGGCTTGGTTTGTAGTTGTCATAGAAACAACACCCACGCCACTATGACAAAGTTAAGTCACTCAGCACCTGGTCAACCGCTACTTTTTCCACGGAAGTATAAATTAGCCTAATAATGCAAGCTTCACCAAAGGGCACATCACGGGGTCACAGCAGCACCTTTGCAGAATACAAAAATAGAAATGGGACACCCTGAGCTCTCGCAGACCCCCATATGAATGTGCATGTTAGGGCCACAAGACTGCAAGGGTGGAAACTGGGACGGGGACCTGTCAGTCTCAACTGAAATACTGAGTTTCCTTCTTGCTCTCTGTTTGATTCTTTCTCTTTACATCCTCTATTTGTTGCTGTTCCACTGTGCAGTCTGTATCTGTAACAGGAAGCACCTATCATCGTCAACCCTACATCAGCCACAATGCCATCCATTTCACCTCCTCCTCTGGACTTTTTTTTCTGCCATCACACATTGGACTGAATGACACATTTGGAAGGGACTCTCAAATGTACATTAGAATTGAGAGAGGAAGAAAATGACCCAGTAGGTGAGTTTTTATGCATTACAGGTCATTATATGAGCGGCCTGAGAGCCACTCAGCCACCATTAACCAAGATGAGGGACCAACGGGACCACTTCCTGCCAGGAAGTAATGGGAGAAATGTGGAGTGCATGTTTAGGGCTGATGGTTTCAGATGTTCCATGTCTGGAAATTACTCCAAGGCCACACTCTGGACTGTAGCACTGAATCCATTTATAATGCACTGCCCAGAAGTAATTTATAGCAAAATGTGCTTCTCTGCTACATTAAGTGGAACTTGACTTACATAATGTGCTATATTGTACCATCAGGGTCAATGCATATGCAACACACTCAGCATCAACTCTGAAACACAAAGTCGGCTTCCGGAAAAACACTGTCAAAATATCTAAATATTTGAATGAATCCTAAATGAAATGATGATTGCAGATGCTAATGAGACAAAGAAATCAAACATAGCAGCCAGAGTATTATTCAGCACATGGGCTTGTCATACACATCTATTAGAATTAATAGACCCTGCTGGTTTTTATTTTTCAGGATGAGAATAATTCAAGTATGAGAGCTCCTACCCATCAACCTCTCCATGACTCACAGACATAGATGGTTCTTTTTTTTCAAAGTTTGTTTCAAAGAAACACATAATGCTTTTATCTCAAAGATTTAACACGCAGAAGAAGAGAGTATTGTGTATTTACATAGCAGTATGAGGCATACCCTCATTAAGGCCACATCCACACCAATACAGTTTTGTTTTAAAACTGCATTTTAAAATGAAAACAATCTCCTTACAGACAAAGTGTTTTAGCACTTTTTCATAAATAAACTCCACACATACTAACACACCTGAAAACACACAGTATGTACCATTCAATGAGGTGGAACTGTATGTATGTATGGCAGTCAAGTCGGAAAACAGCAGTGGTGAATGAGGCACACAATTTGGCTCCATTACAACTCACAACATTCACCGACAAACCAACTGTCGTACACTAAACACGTTTTCCAAACAAATACAACATGCTAGCTTTATTAGCGCCAGCCTATGGCATTTTACATTGTATAAATTAGCCTAGCAACAAGCGGAGATTTCCTCTGCTCATATGAAGCCAGGATAAATCCCTAAGTATAAATCCCTGAAGGATAAATCGCACGCAAGACTTAAAATGTTATTTTAGTGGAGGCTTTACTGTCTTCACAATTTAATGTTTCTTATATGTGAAATACAAGTAAATACAAGCTTTGTTTCTACTGAGGGAAATGTTGTCACTATACAGAAACTGACAGGAGGTCTGCGTCACCGCGACACATACTTACAATTCTGGGGAGGTGCATGTCAGGCTACGGCATAGGTAACGGCGTTGGCTCTATATGTCGACGTCTGACAGTGTCAATTCAATGCAGAAGTATAAATTACCTGTTATACTTAAAGGGAAATTTCGGTTTATTTCAACCTGTCTCCTATGGTCCTAAATTTGTTTCAAGTGACTAGTGACATAAAAATAATAGTTAGCATGTTAGCCGTTAGCCTAGATACAGCCGGAGCGCATAGTAGCGTCAGACCTGTTAAAACGTAAGTGAACGGGTTACCTTCAAGTGCAAAGTTAGTCCACTAAACAAGCTTTTTTCTCCACAAAGACTGCCTCATATCGTTAGGATAAATGACAGAGAACATATAGAAAACGACATGTAAACGTGTTGTCTTACCTTACCGGTGTGCTGCCATGTTTGTTTACCATTTAGCTCTGCTTTCCGAAGCACGGCCGAAATATCGCGAGAACAAGCAGCCAATTCATACCGTGCCCGAAATCTCGCGAGAACAAGCAGCAACAGCTGAAAGGCAGAACCGGACAGTAGCCTGAAAAGTTCATTCACTTATTTTATGAAAGATTTATAGAATAATGGCTGACTTTTTTGCCAGACTTCGACTTTGTGGAGAAGGAATTTGATTTTGCAGAGTTTGATGAATGCCCTTATTTATTTCAGCCAGAATACACTGACGAAGAGCTTCGTGAAATTGAAGAATGGAGGAGAGAGAGAGAGAGAGGCGCAACAGGTAGAGGATGAGAGAGGAGGAATGGCTGCTGCAAGGCTGCGTAGCTCTGGCGATTGGTGGTGTACCTGTGAATGCTGTGCCCCAATGCCCACAGAAGAGGAATGCCTCTGTTGCAAGGAATGGGACCGGTTGCAGCCTTATTTTCAAGGTTTGGATGTGACCGAGGACGAGACACCTCCACCTGGAGTAGTATCCAGCTGGGCTTTATCTAGAGCTCGCGAGATTTCAGGCACGGTATGAGATCACTGCTTGTTCTCGTGATATTTCGGCTGCACTTTGGAAGTGTGCCCTTTCACTTACGTTTTAACAGGTCTGACGCTACTATGCGCCCCGGCTGTATCTAGGCTAACGGCTAACATGCTAACTATTATTTTTATGTCACTAGTCACTTGAAACAAATTTAGGACCATAGGAGACAGGTTGAAATAAACCGAAATTTCCCTTTAAGGAATCCCTACACCATTGCAAAAAAAAAACTTAAGGAAGAGATGACTTTATCTTAACTGCAACATGATCAAGTTTATGGTGATAAATGAAAAAAAAAAAAAAAAACTAACACACCCCAAGAAGAGTGCTCTGCAACCAGAAGAACCCAATTGATACGCTTTTGATTTTACACTTTATATTTGACTGAATTACTTTTCTGTTTTCTAATATTTGGGGATCAAATGTACTTTGTAGTTTGTGCTTTGTATGATAGTTTTCCCCTAGAAGTGTTATCTTTTCCTCCTCTGACCAATATGGTTTTCTTGCCTTCTTTCTTCTGCCATTTTTCACTAACTATAAACCAACTTTGTGAGAAGATAACAGGCATCACAAGCCTGAGTCCAAGCAAACAAATGATCTCCATGGAAGTGAGTTCACGTTTTTCCTTAACTAAAAAAAAAAAAAAAAAACTTTGAAGGGATTCTGTGCAACTATGTAATTCCCTCAGCTAAGGAGAAATTAAGCCTTAAGTGTCATACATAAGGCTTAAGGAGAAAACCTAAGGTATTTTTTGCAACTGGTCCCTCATTTTTAGTGTGCTCAGTGTTGGGTGGGTTACTTTAAAATGTATTCCACTGCAGATTACTGAATACATGCCCTAAATGTCTTTTGTAACATATTTCATGAGATTACTCAAACTAAGTAAGACGCTCTAAATACTTCAGATTACTTTTGGAATACTTCAAAATGGTCTTGCTGAGCTTATTTGTATGGGTCTTATTTTCATGCCAAAAAAAAACCATGACAACTTACTGGCTGTGCATCTCTTCTGCCATTGTCATGTGTAAGACGCACTTAAAAAAAAAAAAAAAAAAAAAAAATCTGTTAATTGGAAATGTTTGCCTCCAACCTGGTCTCATTCCAAAGTCATAGAATACTGGCAGTTGGTCACTGACTTCCGTGTCAACCACAGAAGAAAGAAGCTGTCCTTTCATGTCTGCATTATATGCAGCTTGGCTCAGTGTGTAATGGCAGGTTAAGGTGGCAAAAAGTCCAAGTAGGGCAGACAGGACATTCTACATTTGTACTTTTTTAAACATAAAACACATATTTTATATTGTGATATTTACTGGAAATGACATACAATATAGCCAACAGCAGGTAAAAGTTGTTAGTAGTGATGGTCATTTACTATAAACTTACAGCTCCCTGGAGATCTCTCTCCAGCCAGCTGCAGTCTCTTTAGGTTCCTGTAGTTAAATGAGGAGGTGTTGTGTAGTTAACTCCCTATTTCAACTGCATTAATCATTGCGGAGCTTCCAAAGCTAGCAACAGGAATATACAAACAGGGTGTCCGCCAGAAGTTCAGCTCAAAACAATGCTGCGCTGCTCACAGCCAGTTGGAACATTCCAATAGCAAATAATTCAATCAAACTGACACTGGCTTGTGTTTCATTCAGTTAGGATATGTTATTAGAGCAAATAAAACAAAAATAAATAAAGTAATCCCTTCAAGTAACAACAATTTAAACTGTAACAGAATACAGTTACTCATATTTTGCATTTAAAATACGTAACTTAGTTACTTTTATTCCGCGCTGATGAAAGGCAGCCTCAATCACTTCGTTTTTAGCCACTCCAGTGACAAAACCGGTCATTTAACTTAACAGGACACTGATTTGCTGGTCTACCACAGTTTCTATTGGTTACTGTGGGGATCAGCAACCTTGGGCATGGGTTCCACCATTGGTAGGCTGTAGCTTAAGTAATGGCACATTGGCAAGTATGCAAGAGAGCTCTTTGAAATTTATAAGTGGAGGGTTTCCCACACTTGTAATCAACTGCCAGTTATCTATCTGGAAGTAACTGTTGTTCAGGCAACGTCACGCTGGTTTGTTCCATTTCTTGTTGAGATGTTTTGCGGTGTATGTGACTGACATAAGCTAGCAGGAAGCAGACACGGAACCAAGCTGTTGCCTCGCAATGTAATTCCAATTAAACCATCTATAAAGATGGAAAGGTGAGGGTGATTACAGGTACATTCAGGGAGATGGTATGAGCATTTTTTTTCTCACATTAAAAAATGTCAATATGTTCTAGTAGAAACCCATGATGTAAGTATGAACCTGAATATGAACATGACATAGGACTGTAAACATGGGTCCCATTTCTTTGCCGTATAGTAAGACACTACTGAGTTTTAAGTGATTACATAATGCATATCGAAAAACTTCTTGCTCATTAAAACACGTGTTTTTTAGTCGGCAGAAAATGAGCACCACCAGCCAAGATAAATCCTTTCTAAGTGTTGTAAGAGTCTACACAATGACGAACAACAAATTGGTTTTACATTTTAGGAGTAGAAAACATCACCAACATTATCTTAGTTGTTCTCTGCAGATTGCCTCCCCCCCTGGGACAGTTTTATAGCAACCTTGGTGGGTCAGTATTCACAAGCAATTATATAATCTGCCTCCCTCGATATAAAAAAAGGAAATACACAGTACACAACATAAAGCTGCAAGACAGGCAGTGATGGTGGTGCTGCATCTGGTTTGACAGATTGCAGCGCTGTCAGCTCAACAATATCTAACAGCCCTTGTAGAGAGAGATGGAGAGGAAAAGATTAATAAGACACTCTGGTCAATTTCACATCCATGTGCATGATATTATGCCGACATCAGTTCTTATATAGATCAAAAGAAGGACATTGGCCACTATCATATCTCCATTATGTAATGTGACATGTTGATGTACTGCATTCCCCCTTCAGTGCTATGGACAGTCTGTCATTGCTTCAGAATAAAGTGGAATTAGGGTTGGGCAATAATTCAGTTACTGCAAATCCTCAAATACAATCCACATTGTAATATAAAAAAGATCTAATGCTATAAGGGCTCATTGTGAGTTCAGCATTGTTAACATTTCTGCGGCAGTAATGCCAACAGTACAATGGTGGCATTTTAATTCTAATAGTGCAAGCACAATGTAAAGCTCATAGTGGTACACAGACTCTCTGTGTGTGTGTGTGTGTGTGTGTGTTTAGGAGAATCTGCTGCTCTTGGTGCAGCAGAGCAAAGTGAAAAGGGCTATGTGAAGTTGGATATAGATCACAGGGTGTGGTGATTAATAAATAGAAACCCAGCCAGTTATATCACTGGTCTCATTTCTCTAAAACAGCCGAGCCAATCACAGTCTTGCATGACTACAATAGCTTCACAACAGAAGAATTGGCCTCTCCAGGATTTCATAGTTTGGTGAAGCAATTTATATCATTGCAATAATCCGACATTATTTCATAATTCTACTGTATTTTATGTTGTAAATGGTCGCATTTAGTGTAACATGCTACACAGCAACATTTGCTCTGTAATGCTGTAGACAGTGCAATAGATCATCAAGGAATGCTACATGCCGATTTTGACCTGTCTGATGTGTGTAGAGGTGTGTGTGTGTGTGTGTGTGTGTGTGTGTGTGTGTGTGTGTGTGTGTGTGTGTGTGTGTGTGTGTGTGTGTGTGTGGATATTCTGTAGCAGCCGGGTTTCGTTTGCACATGAATTAATGAAGGTCAACGCAGTGGACGGCCGTGCGCAATGGCGCTGCACTCTGGCGCCGCACTTCTCAACTCAGAGGCTACAGATTTATTAGCATATGTGTCCTGCTGCCTTTAGATGGCTGTCAGAATTTAAGGAACTGAAGGAGAAGCTTTTTGTACAGTATAAAACAGCTGTGTACTACAGATACTTTAAGAATCACTCTTATTCATTTATAGGTTAATGCAGTCATGTAGTCTATAGATGGGTCCGTGTCATTGGTCCGACAGCCCATTAGTCCAACGTCCCGTTGTTCCGATATGTGATTGTCATAGAGAGGAGAGAATGAATCACCATAACCTCCTGTTATTAACTCTGGGGTCCGGGTTGTGTGGGGAGCTTTCCGCGGTGCTGAACGTCTCCCGGCGGGCGTATTTCTGCCTTGATGGTGCGCCGCGACCGGCTCTGGGTCAGCTGGGAAAGGCTTGAGGCGAAGCAGGCTCACGGCTTATGTGTTTGTCACTTTCTTTTTCATTTTAACCCACACCATGATCTTATCCCAGGGCCGTGCCTGACCAATTTGGCACCCTAGGCAAGATATTTGCTGGCGCCTCCCCGACTCACGGTTCGGTTCAAACCTCGGTTTTCAAAAACTACTGAAGAAACATTTCAAAAACGTCCTGGATTTTTTTTAATTATTAAACAAATGTTGCATTGCAATAAACATGAACATTACTTAAGTTATATTAACTTACAGTTCACAATAAATAAATAAAAACTTGTTAATCTCTTAACAGTCTACATAGGGGATCGGAGAATGTGATCTTATTTCTCCACTGGCAGTTTGTGTGTGGGAGGGAGATGCACTTGAGGCTGCATCACTTGGTGCTGAGGTGGATGAGGTGGCTGCAGTTACATTAGTGGGCCCAGGATTTGCAGAGGTGGGGAACAAATACTTCAGAAGTGCATCTAAAAAGAGGGGCGCGGTTAGGGACCGTGGTGAAATTGATGCTGCCTGCCAGAGAGGCAGAAGGATGCCAGGCAGGCAGAAATTTAAATCAGAAATATTATTTCATTATTATTTAAAGACGCATGGCTATATGTACTGTTGTTGTTTTGTAGTGTATTCTTGTCTAATTTTTCGAATAGAATGGGGAAGAAAAAAAACAAACAAACAAACAAAAAAAACCCCACCTCACGCCCTCTGGCATGCTGGCGCCTATAGCATTTGCTTAACCTGCCCTATGGGCGACACGGCCCTGTCTTTTCCTAACCCTAACCAAGTGGTTTTTGTGCCTAAACCTAACCAGACCTTAACCGCAGTAACAACATCCCGCCACCTAAATGTCAAATGCAAAGTGACCGGCACCACTAGCTCCCACTCGACCAGGTGGAGAGCAGTGCAGAGCAAAAAAGCTAACGTGGGCATTGGACAATACGTTTCAGCAGCTCAACAGGACTAGCCAGCTGTCTGTCAGCAAATCCAAGAAATATTCAAAATAAAAGGCAGGACACTAACATCACAAAACATATTAAGTTCAGGAACTCTGGATAGGCTTTAAAATGCAACACTAAAGCTCAGAGTCAATAAAGTGACGAACAAATGAAAGGCCTCTTGTATTTCATATCATTTTGCATGTATTTTTCTTAAAAATGAACTGGTTAGTTGCCGGTTCATGGGTGTCAGGCTACTGAAAGCAAAACTCGCCAAACTTTAGGATCCAGGCTTATCTAAATGGTGTATTGATAGTATTATTCCCTTGTTGCTGCACATTTTCTTCAAGTATTTGGTTTGCTTTTGTTGACAAAATCAAACCAAATACAACTTGCTTTGTGCTGCCTCATTGAATGAACCTCACATCTGTTTATGCTTCTTCTCTCATCCCTGCATTGTGCGCTCTGCACTGTGCGCTCTGCACTGTGCGCTCTGCACCGAGCACCAAAATACTATACAAATGGACAAAACAATTTCAAGGTCAGGAAAATACCATACAGACAGCACACTTCTTGTGCTGATTGTTACACTACCACAAAAATAGGTTCCATAGTCACCACTCTATTCTGTTTTCACTCACTGATAAACTCAAATTGCTTGCAGTTTTTTTTCTTGCTCAGTGGTAAGATACTGTCATTAAAATTCTATACGCCTTTCAGAAGACATTAGAAGCCTACCAGAAACCAGAGGCTGATCTTTGAGCCACTAGAAGGCTTTTAAAGTGAAACATCTCTGCAGAAGGGCTGAGTCTCATCGACAGTATTTTTACCCTAAACAGAAGAAGAGCAACATCTAAGCAAGTGGAATGAATTGTGAGGAAAAGACATGGTTGTGAAGATGGAGAAGATGACACAACAGTACTGAATGAACTATTGTGGTTCATATTTTACATTCATGGTAAAATACATAAATACATAACATAAACATAAATACATACATACAACTGGATTCCTGTATCTTCAGCAGTGCTTTGTAATTTCAGTTCTCAGCATTCACCCGTTTTAAGCAGGAAACACAGTTATCTAGTTCCACTTAATCCATCTTCTTTGCTGATTATTAGTTGTTCATTTATTTTCATTTGGTGTTAAGTGACTGTCAGTGAAACCCAGCACCTCTTACAGATATTTCACATGAGCATATTTGCATTAAAGAGGAGGACTATGGCCTTTTAGTCACTGGAAGGCATTTAATGTAAAACATCTGTACAGGAAGTGTTGAGTTTCACTGACATAAGCTTAACAGTGATAATAAAACAGCTATGTAGTGGTGAATAGTATTAATGTGTGACTTGAAATGCCATTTCTATTAAATAGAGAAAGTCATGCAACACTTTGGTGGCTGTGTAATAATATTAATGTTATATAATGATATTGTGAAAATAGTGTATAATCCTGCTTTTATCAAAAGGTAGACAAGTTTCCATTAAAGTCCGGGTAAAACAAACAAACAAAATAAAAAACACTGAAAACTGTATTATTAAGCATCGAGCCAAATTTAAATGAGTCACCAAGTATATAAAATTATGTTTCAAAATCATGACGATGCTCCATCTAGCAGCATAATCTGACTTGTACAGCCATACATCTATGGGCCACCAGAGTCAAAATCAAATTCAAAGCCAGAGGACAAAAATCAACCTAGTTCTTTTCAGTCTGCAACAGAATGGTAATTTTCATTCAGTTTTTTCAAACAACAACAAAACTCAATGGCTCAACTTATTATATAGTGTGGGGGCGGGGCTTATGCTAAGGGTTGCACCATTGCGTCACTGAGCGGACTTTTAGCCCAGCCCAAAAAATCCTGAACACAGAAATGGTGAAAAACAGTTAAATGTTCAAACTCCGCAATTCAGTACTATATAGTTCCCTGTCTTTTTATATGTTTTTAACAAGTTTTTTTAACATGTGTAATGTGTTTAGATGTAAACCTGAGATTTTACTTTAACCTTACATAAAATACAGCGGCAACTGAAAATTCAAACACATTAAACCACAGTTACTGACCCAGGGTTGTTCATGTGTACTTGTGAATATCCATATCTGTGAAAAAATGGATGCTTCACACACAACTGCCCCCAAGCAGCATAGAAGATCTATACAATCAGCACAGTTTCAAGGTGGACACCCAAGATTAGTGTCACCAATTCAGTCTCTGACCAAATGTCTCCTTTTATGATCCTGAGTTACGACATTCAGTAATGACCAGAAAAGTGTTGATGGAGAACATTATGATGTCACAGTGGAGGTGAACTTGTGGATGTAAAATGTCATCACGTCATTATATCCTTTTAGACATTTGTGTAAAACTGTCATAATTTGCATATCAATTCTTGAGGTATGGCCAAAAACAATGTTTTGAGGTCACAGTGACCTTGACCTTTGACCTTCGACCACCAAATTCTACTCGGATCATTTTTGAGTCCAAGTATCGGTTTGTGCCAAATTGGATTAATTTCCTTCAAGGCCTTCTTGAGATACTGAATTCAGAAGGATGAGATGGACACAAGATCACTAGTCTCGCCACCAGACAATCAGAGATCTCCGCCTTCTGATAGTCAGGGGACACTCCTTTCTAAAGTGTATTTAACACACAGACGAAAACGGCCGGCAACAAAGCAACGCCTCTTGCATTTTTGAAAAGGACACGCCCTCCCGCAAATGTTCACTCCCCCTTTTCTCTTC
Organism: Epinephelus fuscoguttatus; assembly: GCF_011397635.1. Lineage (NCBI taxonomy): Eukaryota > Metazoa > Chordata > Actinopteri > Perciformes > Serranidae > Epinephelus > Epinephelus fuscoguttatus. Next base: position 44,545,065 of record NC_064752.1, read on the forward strand.
CGCAAGGAAAAAAAACACACAGAGAGCTTGAAAATGGATGCCGAGAGATTTAACTCCGTTTTATCAAACGTGTGCTCAGTCCACAAGATTGTGGAAATGAAGGACTTACAGCGACTTTGTTTAAAACTTTTAACGCAGTCGGACTATGTTTACGAGCACAAGAGTTCAGCGAGCCACCGAAGGACTGCCCTGTGGATTTACTATTGGTTCTGCAACGTAGGGAGTTTTTTTAAACTCTGAAATTGTATCCGCCCATCTAAACACAAAATCAGGGAGAAAGTCATCAGTCTTTAGTTAAAGGGCCAGTGTGTAAAATGGGTTGAAAACAGTGACATCAGTGGTCAGATTCTAGATTGCAGGGCTCACTCGCTCACCCCTCCCGTCGGGTAAATGACAGTGGCCTCGTAGGGACAAAAGCCTTGCACATGAGTTTTTCAGGAGTAGGTCTATCTAGCGACGAGGTGAATGTTTATTAAGAAATCTAAACCATGTTACGATATTGTAATGAATCCCCCACGAGCAGGAGACCAGAGGAGCGTTCGGGAAAAAGGCCCGTTTATTTGAGCACTCCAGAAACTCCGGTAACACTCCACTCCGTCCCAAACTCTGTGTGTATGAAGTGTGTGTTACGCTAGAAGAGTCATACTCACTTACAGTACCTAGCGGGTACCCCCTCCCCTCTCTGCTCCACCAATCTCCAGCCCGCACACTGACTGACAGCGTAGCCTGTAAACAGAGCTCAGCTGTTTATTTAGCCTAGCAATATCTCCGGACTATAGTAGCTGCAATGGACGACTTTGAACGCGATTTTGAAGAGTTTCTTGTAGCAGACACAGACCCAGAGCCATACCTGTTCGAGCCGGAGCTTACAGATGAGGAACTCCATGTGTTTGATGCTTAGCGGGCGAGAAGAGAGGCTGAATGCACAGAATGGGATTCGGTGCTACCATCATTGGGGAGATATATCACCAGGAGGAAAAGTGCTGCAGAAAGTGCATCACAAGGAGTGAAGTTATGTCTTCTTTTCCTCGCAGATGACGGTTCGGGTTCATTCTCTCCTGTTGCGTGGTAAGTGTGGTCCATTCGCAAACTTTATAACTAAAAAAACTTTTCACTACTCTCTATCAACGAACTACTAACACTCTCTGCTGTTTCCTCCTCCTTCTTCCTTCCTTCCGCTGTCTTCGTTGGTTCATTTATACACGCGAAACGCATTCTCTGGCTGGCTGGATTGTCCACTCGGTCTGCTGTACATACATGGCAGCGCAAGATGGCGATCTCTCTAAAGCAAGGCCCTTGCTATATATATATATATATATATATATATATATATATGTATATATATAAATATATATATATATATAAAAGCATAGTTATAAGGCTACGAAAACCAAACGAATTTTATTTTATAGTGATCATACACTTGTATAAACATATTAATGGGTAGAATATTCAGATTCAGATTCTGATTGACAATAAACCATGCCAAATATTACACACTGGCCCTTTAAGTAAAGCATCTAAAGACTGACTTGTAAGTCTATAAGATCACAGTGACCTTGATCTTTGACCACCAAGAGCTAATCAGTTTATTATTTAGTCTAAGTGGATGTTGGTGCCAAATTTGAAAAAAAAAAATAAAAAAAATAAAAATACAAATAAATAAATAAATCTTTCAAGGTGTTCTTGAGATATGGTGTTCACTAGTATGAGACATGCCAGGTCACATTGATTTTTGACCACTGACCACCAAAATTGAATCAATTCATCGATGAGTCCAAGAGGAAGTTTGGCCACATTCACATGAATGGGACAAAATATAATGCCTCGGGCCAAGGCTGTCGCCTGTGCGGAGGCAGGCATGAAAACAGGTAGGCCTCTCGGTAAGATATGATCAATTAAACTTTATTACAATACTCTGATGTCTTGTTTGATGACTGCAAAGCCATATTAATGAATAGGTGTTCCAGATCGTTCAGGACACGTGGGGATCTAGCGTATGTGTTTGATGAGTGATTAAAAAACAAGAAGGAAAGTGAAGGATGTAAAGAAAGAAAAGCAAGTTTCTCCATGTGTGTAATGTGTCCTCTTAAAGCAGATGTTAGTGATGGAGGACCTGCAGGCAAGTTGTTAACTAGTCCAGAGCCTTGAGCACTGTGCCTCCATTTGTGTCTTTTGTCACCTTGCCAGCACAGAGCCCTAATGTCGAGCAGTTTGAGTAGTGCAGTGTAGATTCCACATGACACCCTATCAAAACCTACAGTCCCACAGCACATGACGTTGATCATGTATATATAAACCTAATTAATTATCACCTTATTGGATTGTGATCTCAGATTCCCTGGCTCCCCCGCTGCTCTCAGCTGTCTTCATTTGCTCATAGCAGAATACAGTAATGTTAGCAAACAAAGCATGTGATGTGTTAAGTACAGGGACGGTTTTTGCTATGGGCAATGTGGGCAACCGCCCAGGGCGCAATCTATGTGAGGGCGCACAAGCGCCCTCCAAAAAACAAACAAACAAAAAAAAAGAAACAAAACTCGCCAGTTTTCTAGACTACGGCTCATTTACACGTCAAGTTAGTGGAGTGGGTGCTGGGGCGCCAAGGGATGGTTCGCCCAGGGCGTAAAACTAGCCAGGACCACCTCTGGTTATGTAACTTGTATTTTGAAAAGAGAGCTCCTTTAAAGACATAGGACTGACAAATTAAAACTAAGAGACACTATTTTTGGATTGGATTGGAGGAACACACCCTGCTTGGATTTGGAACATACAATATCCAACCTACCCCTACACTCCTCCAATACCAAAGTAAATTACTCTCTTCTCTCTGGTGCACAGTTGGCAATCATCACAGGACTAACTATCCACCAAACTCAGTTGCTTCGCTTTCCAACTCCGTCGTGGGTGCCAGAGAAGAACTGTTGCTTCTAGCCAGTGTACCAGTGTCCATCAGATGCTTGAGCCAAGTGTCTAACAATTGACATGAAATTAATATTCAACATTGCATTAAATTTGTTTTTCACTTTGTCTGTTTGTACATGAAGCCAATTTTCTTTTCACCTCTCCACTAAAGTCAGTGAAGCAGGAGAAAGAGTGCTACATTTTTCCTCTGCTAATACACACTCTTTAAGAAAAAAAAGAATACAAAATTAAGATAGGATAACATGCTCCATACAGTCATTGAAAAAGTACAAGTAGAGCTATGTGCCCCATGTACTTCAGGCTGCGTCCTGAACCATGGCCAGGGTTTAACTCCGAGGCCCTTTGCTGGGTGTTGTCACTCTCTTTCTCCCTCCCCTTCCCTGTCAATCTTTAGTTGCAATGAAAGTGCCACCCCTGAATCCCACTCCACCAAAAAATTGCAAAATCTTTTTTAAAGTTGCAAGCATGGGCCCTCGCACCTTTATGCACATGAGAGGCACTGGGAGGATGACGTGGTTGTTTACTTTTGTAAAAGTCAGACACTGCATACAGGAGTGAGAAGGTGCATCCTTCATAGAGTGTGGGCACAGCAATGACATTTTATACCACTTCCTGTGTCGCCGGAGAACACACTAATTTTATGTCATGTTGCTGTATATCAATTGTAGACCACACCATGTAAATTACATGTACATAAAAAGATAACTGTTAGACAATGTTTACTTCCTGCTGCCAGTAGGTGGTGCAATGACTACGACACCAAATCAGCATAATGATGCCTTCAGACCTGGAGTCTCATAGAATGGGAAATTTGGGGCATATTGGAAAAGGTACACGGAAGTTACAACAACTTAATGTGTCTTGGCAAATACAGCTTCGCCATAGCAACATTGTTTGATAGAAACTCAAAATCTTCACAAGTAAGCATCATCAAGGCCTTGCAACAATGTTTACCAAATTTGAGGAGGATCTGATCTGCCCTCTGGGAGAACTATGTCAAAGAATAAAAAAAAAAACTAATTTCCTGTTGCCAGCAGGTGCCGCTATGGCTATAACTCATGGGGCTGGAACTCTTACCATGCATAAGAAATTCTGGGCAGATTGGAGAATGAATGCTGAGGTTAGGTCTTGAGGCTTTTCTGAGCAAATCTGAGGTGGACCTTGTCAACCTGCTAGGAGAGGGAAATGAAAGCATAAAACATGTCACCTCCTCATGCCAGTAGAGGGCACTATAACTAAAACTAATTATTGGCATACAGATGTGTTCAGGGAGGGATTATCATCAAACGTGTCGTTTTGGGCAGGTTGGACCATGTACAATGGAGTCACAAACCACTTCCTGTTTCATGGCAAAACATGGAAATTTGACGCCTGGCTATGGTCACACAGTTTGACAAACCTCAAGCTTTGAGTAACTTTTCATGTCAAAGGTCTTTAGATGGTAAAGACAAAAGTTGAAGTCAAACAGACTAAATCTCTGGGAGAGTTCTTAAAAGTATGACCCCTTTAAATGACTTAAAATACAAAAAAAATGAACAGTGAATTCAAAATGGCTGACTTCCTGTTGGGTTTAGGGTATGGCTCCAAGAGGCTTTTTTGTACGTCTTGGAACATTATATGTGTCTACCAATTTTCGTAAATGTAGGTTAAATGTACTGCAGAGGGTTGCTTCACTGAAAGTTTGTGGGGGGCACTACTGAGCCATGTTTTCAAATCTTACTGCATGACCCACAAAATATAAAATTTTCCACCACTTCTGACAGTACAATATTTTGTGAGCTTTTGAGTATCTTAGGCCCCTCAAAAAAAACCAATTCATTTCTCAGAAAAAGAAGATGAAGAAGAAGAATCATTTCAATTTGAAAAGGGTCCTCTTGACTGCCTGCGGTTGCAGCTTAGGCCCTAAACATGAGCACAGGCATAAAAACACTGCAAACATGAGCTTACTATAGAGGACACATTCACATATAATATGCACATTTTATTTCTATTAATAAGATGAATTGTGTGACCAGTCTGCTTCATCATTTTGCTGTTTTTCTACTCACTGTAGGTAAGGTGTAAATGTGAGACAGGCAAGAGACACCTGTCTGCAGCATGGAAGAGAGAAGCTGAAAAATAATCTTCATTCTGCCTCTGAGCGATGAGGGGGTTATCCTTCTTCAAGATGCCACTTGGATTTGCATACGTTAGTTGTCGATTATTTCTACACCAGACTTCTTGCTGCCACTCTGACACAAGTATGAGATTTGATTACTTGGCCTTTAAACCATGGGTGTCGACAGTGAAAGGGACAAATCTCTTTTTATCCTTGTCTCATTTCACACTTACATTAAACACATGGGCTGCATGGCTGAATTGTGGGAAATGCAGTTTTTGAAATTAGGAGAATGGTTTAAAGGCCTCACAAATGACAAAAGCTATTAGAATCAGGAATGGACAGTGTGTTGTAGAGTTTTTGTATAAGCACAAGATACGTTTTGCATGCTTAATGCTGCATACAGTAGAGTCTCAGTCCTGATATAAAAGCGGGTGTTAAGCAGGACTGCTTCCCTGTGTTGTCCTATAGTGCTTATAGACATATCTTGCCTCAGTCAATGTTGTGCTGCTCATGCTGTAACCTGCCAATAAATCCACAATGCACTGCAAGTACAGCAGGGCATTTCTCAGTTGGTAGGGACAAATTATTATTATTTTTTTTTGTTTTACAAAAAATAAGAAGAATAATCAACACATAAATCTCTGTATAGAGGAGAGGACTGCTGCTGTGCACTGACTGTAAGCCTATCCAGTACTGTGTGAATGTATAAATGTGTGCTTGTGTTTATGACTGCACAGTAAAGTGGGTGATAAATGTCTTCACACTTCAGCAAAATGAAAACTTGGGAAACTGGCAAAACTCTGCAAGCCAAAGTATTACAGCCCAACAGACTCCAAACGGTGAATACGCATCATCAAAACCTGGCCATACTGTTACATTTGTAACTAACCATTTAAAGTTGGGGTAGGCAGTTTCATTTTGGTGTAACTGAGCAAAAATGAAAAAAAAAACAAACAAAAAACATAATAAACTCTGAGCATATTGTAATTCAGTTCCCACTGGCTCAATATAAGCTTGTGTCAATGATGGAGCATCTTACAGAGAAAGTTGCTATTCCAGCATCAGCAACAACTCCCTGCACTGCAAAAAAAGGAAAATGTATTTATCAAAATGATCAAAGTCTGACAATAAACAAAAAAAAAAAAAAAAAAATGTCAGTATCAGCCAGTGCTGTACGGCAGTTAGGACAGGCCCCAGTGCATGCTATAGTGCCGGGCCCTAGTGCCTGATTTTGCATCTTAACTAGCAACTGAGTATTGTATTATCTTGTCACATGATTAAATTGAGACTTGGCATTGGACAACATAAACAAACACATCACCCAATCATCATTGCAATTTTTTTTTATGACAAAAATACCAAATAAAATAAGAAACGATCCATTAATACTATTTCACAAAAAATAAAGAAAGAAACCACGACAAAAATAGGTTTGCCTTTTCGAGGGCATGTATAGCAGATGGCACCATTTCTATCTTAATGTGAGTTCTTTTTTTAACACATGCATATATTTGAGGTGGCAATCTGAATTACTTGCAAGGGCCCGTTCTTCACCTAATACATCATTGGACAGCCCACTTTCACTACAGCCCCCACCCCCACCCCTTGGGCCCCTGTGCGACCACACTGCCTGCACTGTCTTTATTTACGCCCCTGGTATATGCAAAGAGTTTCAGGAAGGCATTCTTCAAGTGAAACCAAGGTTCAAACCACCAATATTGTGAGTACCAGACCACCTGCTCTACATCCTGAGCCACAACATTGTAACATTACACCTGTGAAACTGTGTAAGCCTATAAATGGTGCTGCAAATACGCCAATTCAGTCCCAAATATTAACCCCTGCTCTACGGTACATGACCCAGAATATCTGAGGAAGGTAATTGGCCATTTAGTTAATCTCAGCTAGGATTAGTCTTGATTTGGAATTTATTCAGGAAAAGCCCTTTAAATTATCTATTTACCGAACACTGCAAATGATCCTGCATCTGTATATCTGTAAACAAGAATCATGTCAGCTGAATCACACTGTATGGAACCTTAAAAATGATGATGCAAACATGATGCAGTTTAGACCTTCAGGGGCAGCTGTGTGGGAAAAGTCTGTTTACCGAGTCACAGCAGGATGTTCCCTGAGTCACCTTACTGGTCAGACACACACACACACACACACACACACACACACACACACACACAAATAAAAGAAATAACATGAAAAAAACTACTGATCTGAGGGGAAGACCTGCTGTTACTCATCCCCAAAACATTCCACCTCCTTCACATCTTTTCCGTATGATCGCCTCACCTGGTTTAATTGCAGGATCAGTTTGAATGTCAAGGGAATAAAGAATAGGTGGATATGTAGAAAGTCTGATGGAGAGGTCTGTCAGAGAGGGCCAGGTGCCAGACAGGTAGACTGAAAATATTTCCAAATGCCTGCAGTCGGATGTCAAGAGGAAAGCAACCATTATTCTTCACAGAATTTCTAAGCCCCACAGTCTGCCAACTTATTATATTACTTTAAATGTCAGTGTGCTCACCTTTTATGTGGGCAAAACTAATGGCTGTGGCCATACAGTATGACCAAACACAGGCTCATAATCCCTGAGTGGGACAGATCCCCATCAAAGCTCAGAGAAAGTGAATGTCCGCATCAATATTTCAGTTCAGCCCGGTCACCAGAATGAAATGTTGGCATTGTACATTTCATATCATGTAGTTCAGATTATATGTATATATGCTGAGTTTCTGATCAAGAGGATGAGGGGATGATAGACGGTGTAAGAAACCAACAAAAACAAGTGATTTTTAATAAGAGTTTGGGACATTTGAAGCTGTGCTTGTGGCAATGTTAATGTAACATTAACCACAGTGTTGTCATAACATAAAACTGAAAACTGAAACACAATAAATGTAAAGTTTCAACTCATCTAGTTATCCTACCTAACAGTGATTACAACAGCTGTATTGGCACCATGTAGCTGATGATGGCCAAATGAAGCCTCATGAAGCATTTTCTTTATTTTCTGAGCCTACTAGATGGCACTCTTGGTTTAAAGAGAGAGGCTCAAAGAATGGTGATTCAGTGTGTTTTCAATCTGTTGTTGAACAGAAAGCACCATCTAGTGGGCTCAGAGAATAAAGACAATGCTTCATGAGGCTTCATTTGGCCATCACTACATGTAGCTCCATGTTCTCTATCAACCTAATCACAAGAAAAAATGATGGCACCATTTGTGCACATTTGCATCTATTTGCATGTTATTATGTAGAAGAAATGTTGAAACTTTACATTTCAACAATACTGCAGTTAACGTGATTATGTTTAGGCAACACATTCACTCGGTCATTATTACAACAACCACTCTGTGTTCACTTCCTGTTAGATTGTAAAGCCAAACCCTGTTCTTTTCTCCTAAACCCAACCATGTGTGTGTGTGTAGGCAAAACATAACCACGTGCATTTGTGGTTTCCTGAATGCATACAGGCTTAAGCTGACACTGTATCCCAGATCAACAACAACCAATACTTCCTGGGTACCTTGCATATCATATCTTGATGTGGAAAGTCCATGACCAAATGTCAATCTGTGACAAGGTTGGAGTGAGAATGTGTTGATAGGGTGGGTGGGAAGGGAGGTGGATAGGTCCAACAAATCCAGGACTATCACCCAGGAGTCTGTTCACGTCCTCTGTGAATATTGAGCCAAACCATGATGTTTCTTTCTAAACCTGACAACATGCTTTTGTTGCACAAGGAAGTAAATGTAAATACAATGCATGTAACAGGCATAAATAAACACAGCATCTCAGAACATCAACAACAGACGAAGGAGGAAACCTAGCACATCATATGCAGACGTAAAAGTCCATAGACCAAACAGCAAAATTTGACGAGCTGGGATAAGAACATGTTGTGAATGCTTGTGATCGCACTGGTGCAGTCAGTACTACATCTGACATGTAGCTACCAATTATTTTCCCTAACCCTGCATAAACTGTTCACGTATCTCCTTGTATGCAGCACACTGGCTGTGTCAAAAAGAGCACATCACAAGTCCAACAGATGCAAGGCCGATGACCAGTAAACCAGACTGAAATGTATAAATGCAGTAGATGGGATACAAGACTGAGAGCACACAAAATGAATACTCCACTGACCTGATATTAGTTTTAATTCTGTTAAAAAAAAGTCTGTATTCAGAAATTGTATTAATTACCTATTTCATTGAGGTCAGTTCAGACAATCACAAGTTAATTGTGTACTTATTTTTTAACACTGGGGTGTCTATTTTGTGTTATACATCCTCTAATCATCTACAATAAGTTGTCCTACCTACAGTAAAATAGAATATTGTAAATGTAGATGCCAGTGCACTGCCAAATTCCTCCAATCACAAATAAAATTGTGTGTCTGTGGTGGTACTTATATTGTAGGTCAACAGTCAACATTACAATATGACCATGTGCAAGTTAAAATGGGCTCTGCTGTTCTCTATATATTGTGTCCAAAGAAAGTTTCACCCATTCACAAGCAGAATGGTTCTTCATGCAGGAAATTATCCTGACATGGAATTACCTTGGTTGTCAGAACTAAACGGAGTGGAGTTGTACAGTATCATCAGATTTCATATGTTAGGTTTAAACGTTAGACTTAACTTCACTGCGGGCAACTGAGGTTTCTGTGTAAAGAGGCGTTTCTTTACACTTAACTTTGTTCAGCAACACTTACGAGAGCATGAGACTTTAATGCTTGCCCCGAAAACTCAGAAGCTGTGAGCTGTGGGAAGTGTGGCTGAATGACAGATAACACTGAATATTCATATCACACCAAGGAAAAAATAAGTGACACTGCAAGATCTGTTCTGGTTCAACCCAGAGCTGTGACCTCACTGTTAGGGCAAGCCATGAGATTAGAGTTTAGAGGAAACACACAGCTGTCTCCAGAACATCACACACACCTATAGTTCACCACCAACTTGATAAACTAACCATTGCTTCACAGTCAGCATTTACATCAGGTTAAATAAGTGTCATGACCATAAGGTTGAACCAACATCTCTCTAAAACAGTTTCAACAAAAGTTCAGAGCTTAGTGACATCCCCAGTGATGAGGTCACTACTGTGTCCTTTTAAATAAAACTACCAGAGCACTATCACAGTTACATAACTTCCATTATAATGCATCTCAGAGCATTCTATTTCTACTTACAATAACATTAAAAGCATCCACTGGCAATGTACAGTATCTATGACAATGACTAAGACGCACACACAAGATGCTTACTCTGACGTATGATCTAGCACAGACATATTTCAAACTATAGTAGGTATGCAATGTGAGAGAGACTAAATAGACTAAAACATGTTTTTTAAAATACCTTCAACTTTGTGTCATTTAGATAATAATATATGTCCATGTTATTTATCCTACTATGTTATTCCCTAAAGAAATTGAGCCATTAACAGTATTTCACCCACATAGAGAGGCTTCTCTCAAACGACTAGGACATCTGTACAGTAGAAAGATGCAAATATTTGTAAAATTGGTGCTATGCAACCAGGGAAATAGGAGAAAACGGACTATGGCATTTGCTTTTGCTCAAGAAGTAAGAAAACCTACAATGACCAGAATGCACTGAACCACACTGAACCAAGAAACACTCCCACTGGCGGATGATGTGATGCAAATTTATCTGATTGACACAATGGCAGCCAGTTGGCAACAATCAATCTTGATTTTGTTATATGTCCAGCTACAACATGTTTCTAAAAACAACTGAAGTGAGAAAAAGGCAACTCAGTGACAGAATCTTGGTTTATATTTGATCAGCGCTGCCTAGTTTTACAGTCAATCTCAGTTTTTCACGGCCTCCACTTTCACTGTGTAGGAAACAGTATGGCTCCCACTTCCTCGCTATTTCAGCTAATCAGGGCACTAAAATGGATTTCTTAAAACACTCTAGGCAAGAAATAAGGAGTGCAGTAACAGAATCTTGATTTACGTTTGATCAGCTCAACGTAGTTTTACCGTTTGATGGGATGTTAGTATGAGTTTGAGAGAGAGACTGGGGGGTTCTGTCTCTTGATCTGCCTCTACACCCTGTGTCCACCATGGCACCATGGGTGGCGGGCAATCCAAAAATGCGGAAGTACTGTAGTTCAAGCAACAGCTCAGGAGAGCCAGCGAAACTCTGCCGTAGCATAAGGTAGTTACAGGTGGCCCCTGTGCATGCTATCATGACGAGTCCCAAGGCCAGGAGGTTACTTGGTTTGTTGCTACACTACCTACCGTATAATCTCATTGTCACGTAATGAAATACAGACTTGTCATTGGATAACACCAACACACATATCACCTAAAACTCATCATCGCGTATATATTTTAAACACACATTTTGTTATGGATTGCTACTGGCGATTTTACACAAAAAAAAAGAAAAAGAAAGAAAAGAAAACCATGATGGAGATGGGTTTGCCTTTTCAAACGCATATAAAGCACACGGTACCATTTTGAATTAAACATGAGTCTTTTTCTGAACACAGGCATATTTCTAAGGTGGCAATCGAAATTACTCACAAGGCCTGTTTTCTTCAGAACATATAGTTGGTGGGCCCCCTCACCCTATGGGCTCCAGCACAACTGCCCTGCCTGCACTGTCTATATTTACGCCCCTGGTTTTGTGTCATTTGGTTATTTGGCGCAATTTCGCTAAAGGGAAGAGGGGCGATATCTGGGCACTGATGAGATGTAGGGAAGTTTACCACAGTTCATTCACATACTACCCACATCGTTTTGGAGTAAGTAAACCAAAATAGTTTTTTACCTACATTTTAAGATTATTTTGAAAACAGACTGCATGCATTTAACAAACATAAACTGTACATTTCCTGACTTTGTTAATAAAAATCACTTCAGTGCAGGTAAATTTGAGTGAATAACCAAAGCTGTTTTTTTTATTATTTTGGTTTAGGTTCTAAACACACCTGTACTCCTGTAGAGAGTGACTCATTCTCAAAGGGTAGAGGAAGCATGTCTTTCCCATACATTTACAGCCCACATCCCAACATTATCTCTGGGTATGACAGGCTTGTATAATTCACGGCAAATTCATACTGAGCCTGTTGAAATGTAAAATATGCATGGGATTAAGGACATAAATGACCTCTGCATTTTATACAAATCACACAGGAAGCCCAGGTAATGCCAGTTCTCTGCACAGGCTGTTTTATGTGCAAATTTAGGAGGATTGTGTAGCTGCTCAGCAAGGAGATCTATTACATTTCAGTCATATCTGGAGATAATCTTTTAGATCTGAATTGGATCTGTGAGAGAAAGACAGACGCTGTTTATCCCATGCAAATGCACAGCAGGAAGCAGATGTTGGTGTAAATTCTTAAATCATCCGAGGTCCCCAGGTAACACTAGTCCGGCGTGAGTAACTGATTATAGTTAGAGATGTTTTAGCATGGATTTTGAATAAACACATAAAAATAAACGTGCCATAACCTAACCGTGGCAGGCTGTTGTTGTGAGGCTACTAGCCCTTCATGTGTATTATTGTATGTGTGTGTGCGCCTTGTGTGTCCCCAGAGGGCCAATCACAGGCACCAGCTCCATTTAAGTCAGGAGGGGCGGGGGGGTCCATGCGGATAATGAGCAGATGGCATGGGAACACACGCATGCCCCCTGCCATCCATCTGGACAATTCTGCAGGTGAAGTGTAAAGTGTTCACTCGCAAAAAAAAGTATCTGACATCAAAGTGGTAAACAGCATGGCCGAACATGAAAGAAAAACACAGCAGTGTGACTTAAGGCCTGGTCAAAAGAGGCTGCATTTGTCTGTTGATCAGCCAAAGCAGCAGAGAGTGTTTGGGATAGAGGACAGAGGGAGGCAAAACACACCGTGAAGGACAGTTAGATGGAAAGGTCTATTGTATGGATGCTTTTTACAAAGATACATGGCCTTGTTAAGAAAACGGTGAACATGCTGTAGAGTTATAACAATATGGTTTGCTAGTAGATGATAAATAGAAAACAGATGTGCAAGTTCTAGAATTTCTTATACGAGTTGGTCTTACAGACCTAGATTCCATGGGAGTGTGCTCACACAATAAATTAAAGTCTAAAATCTGTTGAACTGTCACTTTCTAAACATTTCATTTGGACACAAAATTATAAATAGCATCAGAGGAAAGATTCTACAAAATTTATTTTTAGTTCGAGTGTGCTGACATTATAGGGCAGCAGATAAAACCTCTGTAAATCCACTGTTTAGGTGCTGCACACTGAATTTGAAATAAAAACATGACTGTGAGGTTAAAGCTACAGTTGATAACTATGATAAAAGTAACTTTTTGTCACGTTTGCAGAAATTGTCATTACATCCACACAGTTTGACGTGTGACAATCTGTGAAGAAACATTCATACAGCACGTACAGTGAGCGAGCAGCAGTGGCGGCACACTATGAGGACGTAAACAGAGGGCTTGGCAGCACCTGGCGCAGCAGGTGAACATGGCGTCTGCGGTCATTTTAACATGACCAGCGAACTTCATTACAAGCTGATTGGCTGTTGAAACTGGGGATGTCCTTTTACATTCTGAAACCAGCCACTGGCGATTTGACCAGCGGAGTTGCAGGTGACACCATCAGCCAGCTTGAGTAGAGCTCAAACCGGCCAGTTCACACCGCTGACACTTTTCTCTGCACCCTTACAAAATGGTTTGATGTCGTAGTGAATCATTGGTCTGAACTCAGCTTTACAGCTAAACAGTACACTAAAATTTGTTTCCGAGAACGTTTAAGGCAAGAAACAGCCAATGCAGAATTTTGATATATATCTGATCAGCACTGCCCAGTTTGACAGTTCACCTGCAATTCATGAGCAGTGATTGACACGATTGAGTGCTGGATGACAGTTATTTATAAAAGCAACATGGAGGTTAACATTGCCCTGATTTCATCATCGAAGAGGCAACAGGATTTTTTCCATTGGATTTTGTATTATTGCAGAAAATTAGTTCTGTGGCAAACAACAGTTTATGATAGTTACATGTTTTGTGTGTGTGAATCGCATGACATATGTTACCGGTTAACGGTTATCGATGGGTTTAAAGTCAGAGTTGAGCGGTTTCAGTGCAAATTTGTTGGGACTGTTTAATGGCTTGGTGTTATATGTTAGCTGCTGCTCTGTTAGCTCATGCTAACCAAGAAAGACAGAGATAGAGGAGAGTGGCTCACTGAGACAATCGTTCAGCACTGCATTGAAAAGCAGCAATAGCTGATCATTACACCTCTTGTTTAATGCAAATATCTTATTCTTTTCTTCTTAAAGTATAATTCTTAAATAATGCATGCTTGTATTCCTTTGTGACAAAATGTGCAAATACAGCTTGCTATAAATGTTAATGATACACCCTTTCGAGTTCAATCAATCAATCATTTAGGCCTATTAGGCACAACTCCAGTGTAATGTGATCCCATCAGTTACTTTTACTTGAACACTGTAATTTAGTCGTTTTATTGTGTCTTCTTACATTGTGTGCTGCAACTTTATAACTGTCAGTGTTTCCAGATGGTTCTGGTAGGCTAATTCATGGTTTCTGGTTGTGCCATGATTTCACTGTCCACACGTCCCAACCTCAACAGCCATATGGTTTCTCCTCCTGAACATGGGTAGCAACTCACTCTGCAGCTGGCTCTCCACAGTGTAAAACATCAAACCACAGCGGGACATCACCTCAAATTCCCACCGTCACACAAGTCCTTATTCACCACAAAGCCCTTGCTTCCTCTCCTACTCTCACCAGAGTCCTCTGCTCTGTCAGATGGGCATATAGAAAAAGAGCTTCCTGATTGAATGGTGCTTACCAGGATTTAGCTGGATTTAGCTACCAGCTAGCTTGCAGCTGGTAGCTAGCCAGCTGCAAGCTCAACCGCTTGCAGCTAGCTAGCTAAAAGTCAGCAGAAGGAGAGTTTGCACACTGGTGAGTTGATTTCCTCATCCCGATGAGTCAGTTTCAGCAACATGCCTTCACTGTCCAAGCCAAGCACCAAAAGCACTACCAGCACTTACAAAATAGAGGCAAGAGCCTAAATTTAGCACAAACATAGCGGAGCAGACAGAGTGACGACTAGAAGTGTCTGCATCTACAACATACATTGTCAGGCTGCTAATGTAACTTAAGGAAGAGTAGGCAAAGCTAATCTGCAATCTAATTAACAACAGAGCTGTATTACATTTATAAATCTATTAACCATTTCTTTTTTCTCCAAAATATGCCACAAAAGTCAATGTTTTTTTTTTTTCAATGTACAACAGGCAAATTCCATAAGTCCATAAGTTCCATAAGTCCATGGGTGAAACTGAGGTTTTCCATAGTAAAGTGAAGCTAACCCATGGGGCTCCATCTGTTTTAAATATTTTATTGTGTGCAAACATGTTCACTTAGGCACCAGTGCATAGATGGTTTAAAACACTTCATCAAAAGGGACATTTAGAATATTACACATTCATGTGGGAACAACATGCAGTAAGGTACGGTGCATCACGATGATGTTTTGTGTAGAGCCGAACTGACACAAGAAATGTTAACTACAGAATGCACATAAATTTATTACAAGCTCTCTGCAGGAAACAGAGATGCAGATAATGCTGGAGAAATTATCAAAGGACTTTTTTTTATCTTTCAGAGATTGCATGAAGGATTAATGACTGTCGTTGGGAGGCACTGAACAGCCCAATTCTCATGTCAGAAGCCTTTTAGTGTCAATTCTGATAGATCTGATCGGTTCCTGAATCCCACAGGGACACCAGAGAGCACTGCTGAATAATGTCTTTGCATGTTCTCCCCGTGCCTCCAGAGTTTTCCCCGAAGCACCCTGAGTCCAATTAATTAAATGGTGACTCGAAATCGGCGGTTAGCTGACTGTGAGCATGACTGGTTGTCCATCTCTCTATGCCGGCCATGTGATTGACAGACAACCTGTCCAGGGTGTGCCTCACCTCTCGCCCAATGTCAACTGGGATCGCTGTGACCATCAAATCAACAAAGGATAAACTAGTATCACTAATGGGTAGATGTAACCAACCAAGATCTCAAAGTCATGCCACCATTAAATATGCATGCAACATGCATAGCATATGAAATCACATGTTGAAATTCACCTAGGATCTACTGTCTGATCTGATCCAATGCAGAAAGCAAATATTACACCTCTCTACAACCACTGCCATATCCCATATCCCTAATTAGCTTTACACCACCCACTCTGCCATCATACAGCATCACTCACTGCATGACTGCATCCCATGTATCCTTATGACACACCAATAGTTGTGTGCTTCTTGCTGTTCCTTTGTTGCTTATGGCTTGTTGAAGAGGGCTCATGAATAACAAAGAAAAGAGACATATCTACATTTCAGATTCTAGGATATTTTTAAATTAAAAGACAATATAAAACTTCGCTTTCATATCGTCATTTTAGATTTGAAGTCCACAATCTAGTACATTGTGTCCTAACAGCACCATATTTCTTAAACTGTAATACAATGACATTGCTATTTTAATCATACAACACAAAATAAATACAATAGGCGCCTGCTTTCTGACTGAATAGCGCTGGACACCTCCCTACTATGCTCTGCTGCCTGCATCACCCGAACTATCATGCATGTTGCCATCAAGCTAATACTCTAGTGTTTCAGCTAACTAAATTCACTTGTTGAAGTTTTTTGACAAAGTTATTTACCACCAGTAACTTCCTTGTAACTCAGAAATTGTACACAGGTATTAAACACATTACAATACAACAACTGTTCTTACCTGTAAGGGGAGATAAAAGAAATGAAGTGGACACTACATTGCTGGCTTCAAGTCCAAAGTGAATTGAACAAGCTCCACCTCCCCAGGGCAAAAACCCGGGAAAGGGAAAACCTGGAAGTGCTGTGCAATCAAAACATCTCTATACCAAAGCAATGGACTACATATATCAACTAATGATTCAAATAAGAGGAATAAAGGAACATTACAAATTGTTATTTGACAAATGTTTTCTACATATTAAATGAATCAAATTAGCGTGCATTTTCAAAATGTTATTAATTGTTGGTTTTGTTTTTACATTAGAATAAAATAATTATTTTGATGTCTTTACAAAGCTGGACACTATGATAATGTTGGAATAAATTTTAACAGTCTCACAGCTGTCCCTGACTGTATCACCCCTGACACAAGCTACCGTGCTGGTTAAAAACAACAAAGTTAATATCCAACAAATATATCAGATGTTCAACAACAGAATAGTTTTCTTAAACAAGAGTAATTTTAGAAATTACTTTTGTACCTCAAAAATAAGTAAGTACAAGATATAAGTTTGTCCTTTGACAGACAGAGAGGGATCATCACGTACCATGAATGATAATAATGAGTTTCGTGGTCCTGCCTCATTTCTGATTGGTGCAATTTGAGATGTTACAATTGTCCCTGGTCTCCCTAATGGGCAAAAAAGTCTACACACAACCCAGTATGATCTTAGCAGGTGCTGGAGTGTGAAAGCTCAAAACTAAAAAATGAGAAACATACATGGCTGCACCCTGCTTCCAGCACTCCCATATTTACTTAATTAAATCTGGTAACCCTAGGGACCCTATTTTAATGACAGCCGATGGTGAAGGCTTTGTGCCACCAGAGATGTTTTTCGGTAGCCATAACAAGTTTTTTCCCCTCACCTGCAGCCATTTGCTATTTCATTGAACAACCATCTGCACCAAAGCAGGAAGCCAAGCACATTAGAGGGTGTGTCAGTAACAATCAAGCAGAACAGTTTCGGTGTGAAGAATGGTCGCTATTTAAAGTGGCACGACCCAGCTGCTGACCAGGTCAATGGTGGTAGATGCCAGGAGTAATTTACTGTATGTTCTCTAATCTGTTGACTTTTTGTTGACATGTGTTTACCCATTTCACTTGAAGGGTTAATGAAATAACTTTCATTTAGGACTAAATGTTTGGGTGCCCAGCATCTCTGTGGAATTATAAATCTAGTAATAAGTTGAATGAATGAATACAAGAATCTGTCAGTTTTATTATATGACCAAGGTACAAAAATGTAGGTGAAAATTTTGATGGCTCTGTGTTTGTCCATTTAACACTTTTCTTATTCAGTTTAAAACTAATGGTGCCCAGAGAACATATTTTAATAAACTTTACAAACCCTATAATCATCTGTCTGCTGCCACCATCAGGTCAAACTGTCCCCTTTTCCAACACTTTAGTCCATGATTCAACAGCTGTGTTATTTCCATTCACCACAGCAATGCATGTTGTCTATGTTTGCTATTAATATCAGATTAAGGGTTACTCATGACTGTTCAAGCTAATGATATCTGACTAAAGACCACTAAATGATTCAGAGCTACACTGTAGCAGCTTGACTTAACATTAGCGTCACAGACTGACAAGACAAGCTGCCTCGTAGCTCTGAATCCTGAGGGTCCTGATTAAGATTAAAATATTAACATGCTTATAAGTTTAACTGGGATAGTCTGGTTCATTATCTACAAGCTATCTGCCATTCACACTTAACTGTTACTTAATATCACCTGGCTACCTGCTGACGCCTCTGTGAACATACATGTAAAACCTGTTCAGTCCACTCTCTCCAGTTCCGATAGCTGAAATGACCAATACAAGAGTCGACTCCGATATCATCTCTAATGGTGCACACCAGGCCCGGGTCGTGAGACTGCTGAAAACTTCTGTGCCCTCTGCATCAGTGAGAAGAGGTTCAGCTTCAAGAGCTCCATCTTTTATTTATTTTATTTAACCCATTTTTAACCAGGTTAGTCCCAGTGAGATCAGTGATCTCTTTTTCAAGGGAAACCTGGCCAAGACGACAGCATAAAAATTACAACACAACAATGAACAGCAAGGACATAAAAAACACAAACATAAAAGATACTCACTAAGATATAAATGATTTAAATACCTACAGGCATCAACAAGTACCAACCGATTCATTCACCATTGTACTTATGAGACCTTTAAAACCAGACAGAGGGACCAAAACCCTCAGTTTCAATACATCTCGCAGGCCATTCCAAGTGAGGGGAGCAGAGACCTTAAAAGATTTCATTCCCAATTCAGTCCGTGCACGCGGGACAGACAATAAAACCAAATCTTGCGATCTCAGACTATAACTACAGTCAGATCTCGGAGCAATCAAAGTGCAAATGTACTTTGCATTGCCCCCAGGTTCATGTGTCAGGGCAGCGATGTCATCGACCACAATACAACTGGGGTAACATTCATCTACAGAAACAAGTTTACTGATGAGAACTTCATCCTCAAGTACACCAGTCCTGGCTTCCTGTCCATGGCCAACACTGGCTCAAACAGCAACAGAACCCAGTTCTTCATTTGCACAGCCGAAACACAATGGCTTGATGGGAAGCACATGGTGCTGGAGCGTGCAGGCTGTCGGCTCCCAGGGAGGCAAAACCTCAGCCAAGATTGCCATTGTCAAGTGTGGGCCGCTCTGTGCTCCAGCACTTAACCCTTTCAGCTCGCCCTGTTGCCACACCCATGTAGGCTGTAGTATTCAAGATACTGAACCCCAAATTGCTCCCGGTGTGTGATTGTGTATGAATGTTAAACTGAGCAGCAGGTGGCACC
Organism: Epinephelus fuscoguttatus; assembly: GCF_011397635.1. Lineage (NCBI taxonomy): Eukaryota > Metazoa > Chordata > Actinopteri > Perciformes > Serranidae > Epinephelus > Epinephelus fuscoguttatus. The sequence continues at coordinate 44,564,766 of NC_064752.1, forward strand.
ATTTATAAGAGCCTTGGCCACCAGTGTGTAAATGGGTGAATGCAGCTCTATAGTGTAAAAGTGCTTTGAGAGGTCAGTAGACTACAAAGGTGCCATACAAGTGCAGGTCCATTTACCATTTACAATAAAAAAAGTTGCACCACACAACACATTACACTATTCATGTAAAAAAAATATTGCCATTTTGTGTTTCTGCAAACCACATATATGCTACATTTGCAATTTTGTAGCAGTTACTTTGAAACTTAACATTTCAACAATGCTGCGGTTGGATTTAGGATTGTTTACGGTTCGTAAAAGATCATGTTGTTGATCATTCTGTACCGTTATCATTTTTGGTCACCCTTCTGTTGGCGTACCTGGCACACAGATCTGGTACAGAAAGGTGGAGCTGTGAACACTGTCCATTGATTGGTCATCAGCAGACGGCCACTACGTTCAGGGTTGAGTTGTGGCTGGTTTTGAGGCAGAAGCCACTGATCATATTGTGGAGAGTTTTATTAGTAGACTGTAACTATAAAATGAAAGGATGTTTTGCTGCCTCTTGCAGCAGCTGGAGTCAGAGAAAAAGTAACTTAATTCACTGAGCCGACTGTCGGCGACTTTTAAAGTGGAAGGTTAATTTGTAATGTTACTTAATGCATGAGATCATGACGTGAATCAATTAACACACCTTTAACATTCCAAATGACAACTTTGACTATTACTTAAGTTTTTATATGACATACACTTTTAGTAATGCGTGGATCTTCAAACGTTTATATATATATTAATTCGGCCTGGTTATGTGAACTGCATATATCCTAATCCTCACTCTGAGAGAAAAAAGAGGGTCATGTAGCAGCAGGCTATGGCAACACTAAACCCCTGAGCTTGCCTAAGAGGGACTTGGTGCATAAACCCACTATTTTTATATATCCCATGGAGAGAGACTCTCACTGCAGCCTTTTTTATTGTGTTCAGTAAATGCTGGCATGCAGCGTCGTTGTGTGGACAATAAACGAGGTGCAGACTTCCCTCTGTGTCCCCTTCACAGTGGTCTGTAGCTTGGCAGGCATCTCACCAGGGCACACATCATCCACCGTCCCCTCGACCTCCAGATAACCAAGTGAGCTCATGCTGATACGATGCGAATAAAGTTCGCAAATATAACATTTGCAACAATGTGCAATGCCAACGTTTTCTTCTGGCTACCAGGTTGTGTCTTTGAGTAAAAAAAAAAAAATCACAACATTTAAAAATAGCTCAACCTTTGTGAACATATGTGGTCTTAATGGGATTTATCCATCCATACATCCATTACTCATTATATAGCCTATGTTTTTTTTACAGCACAAATGCTTCGAGCCACAGAAAGCCACTTCATGTATGTTGCTGTTCCTGTGTCATTTGTTCACTCACTTAATATAAATGATTCAAACAGCTGACATATTTTTCTGCACATTAACAATCTGATTTCAGAGCAGTAATGCCATCTGCACTGTGGTTGATTCTCACCACTCCTGTCACCCATAGCCGCTCATATAAAACACAAAGGCATTCCACTCTGATGGATTCAATTGCTATGTCCATGGCATAGCCATCTGGCACCAATTATTTAGCAATATGCATTACATGAATGAACTCTAAACACTTGCAATATATGATCAGTTAAAATAACTACATGGCCTAATCCCACCTGCCAACAGTCTCCTGCATCCAACTCATTAGGATAAAATAATAAACATCAGCACCACACCACATCAATGATTTATTTAATGTATTCAATTTGAAACAAAATAAATAAAATAATTAAAAAACTTGGGCTTAAAGGAGAGCACTGAGTTTTTCACTGATATTTTCAGCAATCACTTTGGAATGTGGTTTGAGATTTTCCACGGGGGATTTGGTTTGACAATTTTCTCAATACCTCCTCCTCTTAAAGCTTCCTACCACATATTCCACTGATTTAACTTCAGTGATGCACAGGTATGTCCTTGACAATAATACAAGGATGGAGGATGCTCTCAGTAAAAAATCCAATCAGAGGACTTCTGTTGAATTTATGCAAGTATGGTGACCATATAACCTACAAGTTAAGCCAGCATCCATCAATTCTGTGCTCAGAAGTTACATTTGAGGCAAATGTGGTGTCACCCAGAATATGTTGTATTTATGCATTTTATCTTTAATGTAACTAACACTATGTTCTGCTGTACTTATTTGTCACATAGTCATTACTTTCATATTTACCCATGGAATTAAAGTGTGATGAGGATCAATGCATTTAATCTCAGATTAAAGTTCTTCTTAAATTGCCCAATAGCTTTTCTGATCAAGCAGCAAACTCCGGGGCTGAAAAATGAAGCCAGCGTGGTAGAGCCAAAAACTGCTATTCCTCCAATGACCACTTGGGGCTGGCTCCATGAGTGAGTCAATCCCCATAGACCCTCATATTAAAATGTCCAACTTTATAGCAGAAATAAACATGAAAAAAAGAATACTCCTTCATGACAACTGTATGAGAGGTAAAGTTTTATATAACTAACACATTTTAATGCAGTTTAGTTACGAATAATTAAGGGCATAGCCAGTTTGAGTGACAGGTGGGTGCTATCTGTTAACAAGTCGGCTAGGCAACATAACCAAGGCATAAACCCAAATTCACAGAGTATATGCCCATTTCAGTATTCAGTTCATGAATGTTAATTGTAACATTTTAGTCAACTAAAAAGTCTTGTTCAGCTTTTGTTTGCACTAATACACCCTGTGAGGGCTCACTGATTCTCAGCGTTAGATAGACGGATATGGAAGGGGCCTTCTGTCAGAACTCTGTGTTCTTTTCCTCTGTATTTGTGCACATTTTCTGAAAGCTTCTGGATACCAGTGAAATAGAGCAGTACCACCGCAGATCATGGAGACAGTTTAGCTTAGTTCAAGTGAGATATGACCATAGGAGGCATCGAAGAAATTTAAGTAATGGCGGAACAGAACAAATTGGCAATATAAACCTGTTTTTTGCTGGATAAAGTTAGCATTATTACAGCAGTAAATGCATTGTTCTAACCAAGCTAGTTTGCTATCTTTAGGGTTAACGCAACCCTCTTGATCAAATATAGTCACTTCTGGTTCCAAATATTCAAGGTGGTGAAGGCTAAAATGCCAAACTCAAGACTTCAAAATGGGAGTCCCCAAAATAAAGCCTGCCTTTGTCTATTATTGTATACAGTCTTTGTTTCTGATGGGTGCTTCTGACCATTTTTTTTGTCATGAATTGCTTTTCCCCATTTGTATGATTCATTACCTCAAAATGAAACAGTGTTGAGGGAAGAAGCTTACACCCATCCTTCACCCAGACCTTCACAGTTTCACTAAAAACTACTTCCTGCATGGGTGCTGAATGTATACTGGCCACCATTATGTCTATTTCAAAAGACACCCACTCATGCAGACTAAGTGCTTAGAACCTAATTCATAGATGATTAAGTAACAATTGTATTACAACCAATGCATTTGGGGAAAAAAATGTCATAGTTCACAGTATATACTGATTCATTCAGAACAAAAAGTAATTGAGAAATATTTTCTAAAGCAGCACATTTTCTGTGATAAGCAGTTCAACAAAGAGACCATTCTATCCATCTATTCCTGCTCATCCTGTGCAGGATGGAGTGTCAGAGCCTACCCCAGCTGACATGGTGAGAGGCTGATTACACCGTGGACAGGATGCAAGTCTATCACAGGACCACCAAAGACAGATTACATTCACTCTCAAATTCACTGCTACCGGCAACTTTCCAAAGAATTTCCAAGTGACCCGACCTCCATGTCTTGGGAGAACACTAAAGCACCCAGAGGAAACTCATTTGGAGAACATGCAGACTCAACACAGAAAGACGGCTGGTGGATTTGAACCAAGGACCCTCTTGCTGTGAGGCGGCATTGCCAAAAACAGAGCCACTGTGCTGTAATGAATGGTTGTGTTTAATTATCAGAGCATAATGACTATCAGCAAGCACGCTGATAGTCATTATGCTCTTTATCCCACAGGGACACATGCACTCTAAATTTCTGGAATCAGCTGAATGACAGAATAATTCAAGGGCTAGAGGAAAGTATCTATTAGAAACCAATAAAGCAATTTAATTTGAGATCTTTAGAAGAAAACAGGGGGCATACAATTTTAGTTGACCAGCAGCAGCCTGCATCGAAATTCTGACATTGTCAAAAATTTAGCATCAAATTCTTGCACTGACATCCATTCACCAATGAATCATTTTACAGCATGAAATGGCATAGAATACACTGGTTGATATGGTGCTGTAACACGTCTCTGTTTCATAAATTGTCTTTCCTAATTACACCATAGTGCTATGGTTCACCAGGCATTAATCACACAAACTGACCAGTCCAAAAACTGACACTGTACAAGTTGACACAGAGTAAAGGCCTTTACACACTGGAGGCATTTTTTTCCTGTGCAATTAATTAACACACCAATACATATTTTGGACTGTTGTTTTTTGTCAGTACTCTCACACAGAATGTGAACATTACACAGCAAAAAAGGGACAGAGGCAATGAGGTACATTTTTCTGAGCTTCTGAAATCTGACTAAAAGCATCAGCTAATCTTGTTGTGCCTTAGGATTATAAAACAATATTAGCACAGAAGATCCGTAGTCCAAACCAAGACAGCAACCTCTATTACCTGTTTTAGTCTTGACAAAGACAGTGCATACTTCCATTGTTACCTTTCACAATAAAAGCCCTAGACATAAACACTACATAGCTGTTTACCAGAGGGAACTCAAATTGACTCTGAGCATTTTGCCCAAAGTAAACTTAACAAAATAGCTTACAGTAAGCTATACAACAACTTACCTCAGACAGACTGCCAGATGCTGCTCTGGGTCAATTACATCCCAATCATTCTTGTCAATGTGGATTGTTGCTGGCAAATTTATTTGAATCAAAACCTTTATTGATCAAGTGTTGCAAGTGTTGAAAATTTGTATCACTGCTACACTGTAGTATGGGTAGTTTTGATTTTCAAACCTTTTATTTGTCATGTCCCCTGTGTGAAAAGGCCTTAAAATCAAGATTTTATTACACATCCCACAAAAAGTACAACATATCCTCATACAACAGTTCATATATGCTACAAATGAGCACCGCACAAAAGACATGACCTACTTAATGTAAAGTTACTACTACTTCAGGTTAACTTATGGTGGTGAGGTTTTGGTAAGTTGAGTTACTGTGGTTAGGAAAAGAAACACGGTGACGACATACCTTAAAATAAAACAAAGTTTAGTGAAAATTTACATGGTTTCATACACCGGTCTTCTGGAGAGAGTCCCAGGGTAAGTCCTGTGATTTGTGGACCATCCATCTCCCCAATCTGCCTCCTTTGCTTGTTGCCGATCGCATTGGTCACGTGATTCCACCCTTCCCAAATAAATGGTTTATACACAAATTACCGTCTAATGATTACAAGAGATATGTATGAATTTTGGTGCATTACTTTTTTCAGGCAAACGTACAAACAGTGCATGATAACAGCTCGCAGAGTGACATTGAATGAAAACCTGTAAGACTGCTGTTATTGCACAGTATAAATTGGCCTTAACAGTACTTTTACAATGATATCCTAAGTTTAAAATGTTGTAGTTTTCACAAGGGAGAACTCACCATGACATCACCCATTGGTTTGTGGATGAGTTTGAAGCCTCGAGTTTGGCATTTTAGCCATCGCCATCTTGGTTTTTGAAACCAGAAGTGACCATATTTGGAAGAAAGAGTGGAGCTGTGAAGACTGAGGGGTGGATCTGTCTGAGAACCCGAGGACACCACCATGGTGGCAACTTGTTAATCACAAAGTAGCCTTGCGCTAATGCATACCCTGCTTTATCACATATTTTACACAAGTAGGCCCATAATTTACAAAATGTACATCATGCAGTATTGAAAAAGACTTTAAACTATTGATTGAAAGCATAAACTCATTAGGAGAATGTTTACTGAGATAATAAATCAATCTTCTTATTGACTTCTATACAATCATACCATTTTTTGCATTCGGTGGAGTTGCCCCCTGCTGGCCATTTGAAAGAATGCAGCTTTAAGGCACTCCTGCATTTGCTTCACTTTTGCACTAGTATTATTATATTATTATTATATTTCATACAGTCCATGGGTTTTCGTTAATGGTGGTTTAGATTTAGTGGTTTCCTTTACATATAAAGTGCTCTTGTATTTTGTGGTTTTCTTAATAAATCTGTGCGAGACATCTATCTAGTGTGTGTTCATGTGTGACTATATTATCACTGTATAGTTAACTTGTATATTTGCCTGTCATGGTTTCTCATTCCAGGGTATCCCATAGCAGAGTCCTGCACTGGGTCGGGTACCCGCGGATACCTGACAGGTACCCGCAAAAACAAAACAGCTGATTTGCAGGTGTTTTTAAAAAAAAAAAAAAAAAATTTCCCGGTTTCGGATCTGGGTGGAAAAAATAACATGCGGGTCGGATCGCCGGTTTTAGATAAACACATCAGTCATTAGTTCGGTAAACTACAGATAACTATCTTGGTCATTATTTACTCTCTGAGGATCGCCTCCGCTATTTCGCAACGGCCATTGGTTCAGCTGTTTACACTCGTTTCACCATCTAATAACACAATTTGTGATTGTGGATCGATCGATGGATTCTAAAAACACGTGACGGCTCGTAACTGCTGAACGTCGCTCTGGACAGAAAGTAAGTCGATTATTACACATGTAAAGTTCCTTTACATAGATTAAAAGTTTAAAAGCATTAAACGTAACAAACGAGTGCTTTTACACTCGTATGGGAGAAGAACACAGAGGGTTGATGATGGAGCTGAAGTCAGGTTTTTAATGTGAGAGCTGCTTCATTCAGGTCGTTGTTTGCTCACTGGCACCTTAACTGTGGCGATATGCTGTTCAATACTCAGCCAATATGACCCAAAATGATTATTTTAAATCCGGGTTACGGGTCGGGCTGCAGGTCGTGTTTCAACGGGTTGGACCAGGTTGTGGTACTAATTGGCCTGATGCGCGGGTTTGCGGTTCGGGTGCGGGTTTGTACATCGCCGGGTCGGGGCAGATCTTGAAAACTGGACCCGTGCAGGACTCTGACCCACAGTGTTTTATAGTAGAGGTGCCTTGCCTCATCTGACAGATCACCTCTCCCAAGTCAGAGGAATTTATTCCATTTTTATCAAATATAATCTGTTTATTAAGCTTCCACCACATGACACGACTAAGGCCTCATGTTTAATGAGTGAGGCGATAGTTTAACTGTCATCTAGACACCACACTGACAGTGAGATGAGATGTGTCAGGATCTGTCTGATTCATCTTGTGACTGATTGATCAAATCACACTTTTTGTTCGTTTCATAGTAATTCATCAGCGCATAGTGTCACAGTGTTGGGGGAAAAACAAAACCTTTTCAGTTTTTAAAAGTTGAGATAAGCCCAGGCAGTCCTATTTTACATATTTAACTCAACAGAGTCTGCACTGAGATGAAGTTAGTTAAAGCAGCTGGACTTTGATCATGAGTGGCTGTGCCTAGACAGCGAGAAGGGGATGGGAGGAGCACTCACCAACACTGCCAACCAGTTTCATAGAGGGAAACCCTGCAATCTCCACTTCCACAAACAAAACTTGAGAATAATTCCGCCATATGTAGAATTGACTGTTGTCCCTTTTTATGACCCAATAAAATAGAGATGCTTATGTGACTTTCTCCTAAACTTCCAAAGCTGTGATTGGTTGTATGGAATATAAACACAAAGGGTGATATAGAAACAGAGTTAGGACACAATTATGGAAATAAGTCTATGCTAGCTGCAATGCTAATTTGAAGCCAAAATAAGACTAGTATAAATGTAATATAAAACTACAAAAACCTGCAACACCTACAGTCAGGATTCTTCATTTTATGTGTTTATGTAATTTCTTAATGAGTTCTCTATACAACAACAGGATGGTGTAGGCTGGACCTTCCTCTGAGGCTGCTCTGCTGGCAGCCTTTTTTCTCTCCAAACAAACTTAAAAATGCTTCTACTTGGATGAACAGATGGTGATGGATCCACCAGCCCAGAAAGTTCAATGGGTGACCATCAAAACAGATGGAAATCTGACAGAGATGGATGCATCATCATCCCAGACAGCTCTCATTAGAAGGTAATTGAGAGTAACATACAGAGGCAGACACCGTAGAGCAGCGAGGCTACCACCCTCATACTGGTTGTAGAATGTAGCTAAAAATGGTGGAGAGGTAGGGTTTTCAGTCAACCAGTCAACAGATCTCAACCCAAATTAATACCTATGGCAGGATTTAGCAACCACTGAGCCCATCATTCTTGTGTCCTAAATAGTACAATATCAACTCGTGGCAACATTGATTCATTCATCCATTTTCTGTAACTGCTTATCCTGTTGGGGGTCGTGGGGGGGCTGGAGCCCATCCCAGCTGACATTGGCCAAGAGGCGGGGTACACCCTGGATAGGTCACCAGACTCTTGCAGACAGACAACCATTCATGCTCACATTCACACCTATGAGTCACCAGTTAACCTAAGCTGCATGTCTTTGGTTTGTGGGAGGAAGCTGGAGTACCCGGCGAAACCTCATGCTGACATGGGGAGAACATGCAAGCTCTGCACAGAGGGGCTCCCGCCAACCTGTGGTTCAAACCAGCAACCCTCTTGCTGTGTGTGACACCCCTCCTACTGTCTTTGAGAATGTTCGAGCCAGCCTTATCAGGTAGCAGACATGGGAGGGTCGTTACCATGATTCGGCTCACCTGGGCTTCCAGGCTATAAAAGCTGCCTCCTCTCTTCACTTGGTCTCTCCCTTCCTTCAGCTGACATCCACCGGGCATCATTGCTTTTGGTTTGCACCTTCAACACCTCCACAGCACACCTGACACACACCAATGAATGGCTTTCATAACTGTCTTTACTGATCTACACACTCCATTGGTTATTTAAGTTCATTTTAGTTTAATAAATTCTGCTTGTTTTAAGTAAATATTTTGGGTAGACCCCCTACTTGTCACATTCAGTGAGCCAGTTTGTGAGAATGCTAAACACTGCACCACCGTGCCACCACTTGTGGCAACATTTTTATGGGACTGACAGAGGGAAAGTGATGAAACAATGAACTAATATAGTGGTGAACCAGGGGATAGAGAGAGAGAGGCTGCAAGGCGATTTGATGGCAGTGTTTCCTTTAGTCTCTTCCCAGCAGTGGTAGAAATGAGCATAACATGCAGTGACGAGCGGTGACCTTTATTTACATATCCATGAGAAGCTGCGTGCACTAGATGCAAGGAGGGGTGCAGCCTGCTATACCGCACCTGTTGTGCACGAGACAACAGAAAATAAGGAAGAGAAAAAGGAGATGTGGTGCTAGAAAACACATCAGCCCTAAGTTTGTGATAAATGTTTTAATATTAAAAATAGAATTAATAATATATTTCTTATACAATAGAAATTTGAGGTTTTAATGAGGCTTGGGTCCAAAACTGGTGGCATGGGTCGGGCTTGGGTCGGTCCTGGGACAGAAACTGTGAGGGTTCATGTAGGGGCCTGATTTTTTTGGGCCCGATCAGAGTTGTAATTGGGAAGTGTAGTTCCCACCCTCCAGTTCACCCCCAAATTACCATTATAAGCTATTCAACACATTTTCCCTTGTAAGCAGTGTTGATGCTGCTAGCACATTAGCTGCTCATGTAACCATTACCGGTATCTGTTCAAATGTAAATGATAAATCTAGTGTGTGCCCTGTAATATCATTGACGCAGATTCTTTTGTAAGTCGGATCTTTAGGCGGGGTCAGCAGTGGTGCTTTCTGTCTATTACATCCAATAAAGTGGGGTTTTTTTTGCTGCATTTCAAACTAGTTTTCTATTCATGCAAGTTTATGATTTTTGTAGAAAATGATTGGCCAGGTCAAAATCTTTGAGTCCTTACAAAAATCATCACTCATAAGTGTTACAGGCCTTCTGAGCTTGTAGGAATAGGTTACATTCTATATTCCAATCCCTCTTTACTAAAGAGGCTGAACCTTGTGATATCTTAACTTACAAACAACAGTGTACACACACTACAGCAGAGACAACCATTCTCTCTTGAATCTTCAACCTAGAACAATAAATAAATAAATATATTTTATAAAGTAGAATTAAGGCCTAGCTGTTTTACGCCTCCATGCAACAGTCAAGCTGCACTTACAGTTTACATACATGCCTGTGGAAAACAGATGCTTCACACACATCATCCTCCCAGCAGCACAGAAGATCTACACAATCGGCACAGTGTCAAGGTGAGCAACAAAGATTAGAGTCAGTAATTCAATATCTGACCAAATGTGTCCACTTCTATTCCTGAGATGTAACGTCATGGCCAGAAAAGTGTTTTTGCAAAACATTATGATGTCATGGTGAAGTTGACCTTTGACCTTTTGGATAGAAAACATCATCATTTTATCATTTTATCCTAGTAGACATTCATGTGAAAGTCTGTTTTTATTAGTGTAAACCCATTTTTTGTGAGGTCACAATGACCTTGACCTTTAACCTTCAACCACAAAATTGTTATCAGTTCATTCAGTCCAAGTGGACTTTTGTGCCAAATTTGAGAACATTCCCACAAGACCTTCTTGAGATATAACATTCTGAGACAGAAATAAGGTCACAATGACCTCGGCCTTTGACCACCAAATTCTAATTGGTCTGTAGCAGAGTCCAAGTGGATGTCTGCACTAAAGTTAACGCGATTCTCTCAAGAAATTCCTGAGGTATAGCGTTCATTGAGAACAAGACAAAAACAAGGTCCCAGTGACCTTGACCTTTGACTACCAAAATCTGATTAATTCATCCTTGACTCAAAGTGGACATTTGTGCCAAATTGGAAGAAATTCCCTCAAGGTGTTCTTGAGATACTGCATTCATGAGGGTGAGACAGACAAGATCACAGTGACCTTGACGTGACGACCTCACAGGGTTTTTGAGAAACTGTGTTCACCAGAATGGAATGAACAACCTGAGAACATAATACCTCCAGCCTCAGCTATCACTGGTGCAGAAGCATACAAACAAAGCTACTTGTGTGTCAGAGTGCAGCTGGTGTGCATTTGATGGGTTTTCTCCAGTCATGATATGGAACACTTGAATTTCAGTTGTTGCTGAGGAAAGCTTTGCTCCCAGAATTGAGTGCAGCTGCCATGAAAGCTTTACCCAACTCCAAGTGAAGGAGAGCAATTTTTATTTTAGCTTGGAAATGGGGATTTCAATAAGTACACTTTAACACCTTTAAGATGTATCACCATTTTACATAATGACTCTGAGCATTTCGACCTTTTTTTTCTTTTTTCTTTTCTTTTTTTCTTTAATCTACCTGGAGCCTTTAAGCAGTGAAAAATTCTGTTTGTAATGACAAGCAGCAGGTAAAAGCCTTGTCTTTACAGATCCATTTGACATAATGGCACTCTGAATGGAGAAATTACCTGCCATGCGGTTGTCAAGGTTTCTGGACTGAGTGGTAGGATAACAATTCCCCAGCGGAAGATGGAAAACTTTTCCACTTCATTAAAACTCTGAATTAACAATTGAAACATGTAATATAACCATTACTAAACAATGGCCTTATGACTGTCTATAGAATGCTCTTTCAACTTCAGCAGAGTGCTTGCTGACACAAAAGCTTTCATTGGAGTACCATGTGAATACCTTTGTGGGAAATATATTATCCAAATCAGCTTTTGTTAAACCAGATATTAAAGTGTCTAACACATTTAACCAGAGAGGAAAAACTAACTTGTGAAATATGATATACTGTCGTGATTGTGCTGCTGTAGTCCACACCGTAAATTCTTAATCAAATAGGTGTTAACTGGGTCACTGGTCATGTCATCAGCTTGTAGAAAACAGTTTTTTTTTTTAACTTTAATTTAATCATCTCAATTTCCTGGAACTTCTGAACAGTACTGAATTTTCACATCCAAAAAGGGGACCCAGCTTTTCCCTGAATACACAGTTTCAAGGTGGGCACCCATGATTAGTGTCACCAATTCAGTATCTGACCAAATGTCTCCCTTTCTACTACTGACTTATGATGTTGAGTAATGGCCAGAAAAGTGTTTTTGCAGAACATTATGATGTCACAACTAAGTTGACCTTTAACCTTTGAGATGTAAAATGTCATCACTTCATCATTATATAATATTAGACTTTTGTGTGACATTTTGTAATACTAACATGTATTCTTGAGTTATTGCCAAAAACATCTGATGTCACAGTGACCTTGACCTTTGATCTCAACCACCTGATTCCAGTCAGTTCATTCTTGGTCTAATTGGATATTTGTACCAAAGTGAGTAAGCTCCCTCAAGACCTTCTTGAGATACTGCATTCATGAGAATGAACAAGTGTCATTCTCATAAACACCACAATGACCTTGACCTTTGACCACCAAATTCTAATCAGTTCATTGTTAAGTCCAAGTGGATATCTGTGTCAAATCTGAAGAAATTCCCTCAAGGTGTTCTTAAGATTTATTTTTCACGAGAATGAGATGGATGCAAGGTCAGACAAGTGGAGTGAAATCATACCGAAATATCAACTTAATCTTATAATCAGGTAAAGTACCTGTAAAGTAAACAGTAGCTGAGTAAATGTAAGTACACATTACAGCCACATGTTGCTTGTCAAATCATTGTGGAATTTCTGACAGACAGCCCAAAGTTTCCTGGAAAGAACTGACTAATTTGGAACTAATTAAAGAAAAAACTGAAATTTCCTGGAAAAGAAAGACGCCACCTAAATCAGAGAAAATACCTGTTCATATTTGGAAAGTCATTTTTTCATATAAGTTGAATTGTTTGTATGACTGTAATCAAGTTTCACATTTTTGCATGTCCAACTGATATGTTGTATCCTGACCAAAAGACTACATATTCTAGCAACAATTAATACTAATACAATGGAAGTGTACCGATTTAACACTGATTTGGGTATAATTAGTACGCAGTTACATTGGGGGGGTTTATTTCAGGAAAATTTAGCATATGAGCTGACTATTACAAAATTAAATATCCTTTGAAATGTTGGTATGTCACATAAAATGTACAAATGAAACATATTTGTGGTTGCATAAATGTACAATGCCAACATTTTCTTCTCATAATTGGGCTGAGAATCATGCATTACCTAGATTATTTTCACTTTAAATAAATAACTTTAACTCAAACAGATACAGTCATAGCAAAACTTCCAAGGATATTACTAAATGCAAAATTTCAGGTAATTCTTTAGAAACAACTCATTTTGCAGTACATCAGTACATTTTGCACTCAGATAAAAGAGCAATAAATATTGGCTTTAACACATGCTGAGATTGTTAAATGAGCTCTGTTGTGTAAATAGATTTGATTGGTGGTGTTAGGACCATTGCAGTGTGTCCAAGAGCAAAAAATACATTTAAGTAGGAAGAGTGATGATACAGATGATAACAATGATGATGATGATGATGATGATGATGATGATGATAATGATGACATGGGATGGCGGTGGCAGTGATGCCTGTGGTAAAAATGCTAATGCTAGTTGGTTTCCTCTGAAGTACATTAACACATTAAAACGCTTATCATCTTACAACTCATCAAATGAACAGTAATTACACCTGTTCAGCTTCTTGCATTAAACATGTTGCTGGCACTCCAAATGTACCAATGCAATTAAGTGCTGACAAAATAGTGGGTTATACTGGGCTGCTTTTGAAGGGCCTCGTTCTGCCTCTCGGCTAAACAGCAACGTGAATGAAATGAATAATAAAGAGAAAGCGGCACTCAGATCCTAAGGGTTAGCGGCCCCAATGTAACTGAAACCCCCCCCGAAAAACTAACAACCAGATGTGTGGCGTTACCAGCCAACACAAACAGAACGTAGAGAGAAGTTAGATAGCAGCACAGAGACGCAGAGGAGGGCAGCTTTAATCAAACAGCTGCTGACTGGATACTGCTGTGCTCTGGGAGGAGAGGGGAGGAGGGGGGGAGAGAGGGAGGGAGAAGTCCACCAGGACTGCATAAGAAAACTGCACTCCTAAGAAGATGATTGGAATTCAACAAGAGCTGTAGTGTTACCCCCAAGATTAGGATCAGCATGTGACAGGACCACAGTGCAGAGAAAGGGAAGAGTGTTTTTATTTTTTATTTATTTTTTTTTTTTTTAATGTCTCAACTCAAAAGACTCCTACAGGGCTTGTACTTTTTCAAATAAATCATTATAAGCCATCTTCAGTGACCTAGAGACTACTACAATTTTGAAGAAGTATCACTTAAAAGAGGATAGGTTTCAATTAGACCGTGGTGGGAGGGAGCTCAAGAGGGGTGCTACTAGAACAACTGGGCTCCGTCACTTAAACTGATACCCCTTTTCCACCAACGTGGAACAGGTTTTGATCTGGTTTGCACACCTAATTTCAAACTGTTTGGAGCATTTTGAACCAAAATAAATTCATTCAGAACCCGACAAGTTTGTTTCCAGCTGGAACTAAAGGGTAGCAGGTTTTCCTCAACCTGAAGTATGAACTGTAACACACTCTTCCAATTTATTTGATGAGGGCAGTGTATCTAGGCTGTGGTGGTGGCACCTCAGAATGGAACCAAAAAAAAAAATCCCAAAACAAACAAACAAACAAAAAAACAACACATGGGGCAGTGGCAAAAACAAAAAAGATACAAATTCAATTTTTGGAGAGATGCAATCCGGTGTCACGCTGCGGTGGCCAATCACTAAACCAGGGGTCAGACCGTTAAGAAGCCGCAGTCCACAGAAACAAGTTACGTCGCTTTCTAACATTAAACATTACAGTGAGTAAAAGAAATAACAAAGTGGGCACATGTATTAACAGCTCATGTGTAATATCCTACAAAGGTGAGCACTCGATTTGCTTGTGTGTATGCATGTGTCTTTTGTAGTGAAGATACTACAGTAATGATTATCTTAAGGAATTCTACAGGGCTTTTAAGCCAACATAAACAAACTTAACAAAGACAAACCCTTAGTTGCCGAAAAAAAAATGCAGCATTTAAGTTACACTCCCACTCTGCACCCACTCACAACAATGCAAAATTTGGTGCAAATGCAGCCCTTTTCTTTTCTTTTCTTTTCTATTGCTTTTGTTAAAGCTGGAGACAAGCCACAATGGCGCACAAACCCATAGGGGGACTTCTGGCAACAGCCCTGGACTGGCTCCTGAAGGTCGACAGTCCAGCCCAAATTTCCAGACACCATAGCTGTGATCATGCTAAGGCCCAACACGGTTCTCATGTCAGAATCATCAAGGCAGGTGGTCCTGCTGCAATTGACTGTGCCCTGGGAAGACTGGATCGGAGAGGTGTTTGAGAGGAAGAAGGCTAGGTATGAGGAGTTCGCAGTGGAATGCCAAAACAAGGGATGGAAGACCTGATGCTACCCCACTGAAGTTGGCTGCCGAGGATTTGCTGGCCAGTCGCTCTACAAGCCCCTCAAGTTGCTGGTAGGTCAGAGGACTGCACAGCAAGAGAGCCATCAGGAACATCGCTGATGCTGCTGAGAGGGCTGTGGATCAAAAGGGGTGATCTATAGACCACACAAGCTAGCTAGACACAGGCCAGGATCTGATCAACCCTGGCTGGGTCGCCTGGGCGAGGGTGTGTGATGTTGATAGACCCAAAACACCCAATGACACTAGGTTACATCACTAATGATGTGTCTGGGTTGCACCTTAAGGTGTGTGTAAACTTATTGTACGGATTGGAAAGAGAGGATGGAGAAGGCAATAATGGAGAAGTCAAGTGAGAAATCATCAAAAAAAAAAAAAAAAACCTCGAACCCATCTTAATCTGCAACAACAGCTGCAACAGAGGCCCCTTTCCCACCTCCTATCCCCCTACTTCCTGCCCCTTACTCATACCATGCTCATCTTTTAACTCAGCCTTCACTGCAATTTCAACTACACACCTGTAAAATTTTGTGACTCTGTATTCCATAGTTCCATAGACAAAATCTATCCACAGACAGAAAAATAGACATATAAACACCTGGTAAAATACTCAAAACAGTTTCTTTGGTAGTTCACGCTACAGTTGGTGTCACCAGAATCACATTTGCTAATGAAGACACACACATAAACGCAAGGTGAAAACAAAACCAACTGACACAACATTGTCAAGGCTGGTAAAGAGGGCCCTATGCTCTCATTAATAGTTGTTGTAGCATAAATGAGACTTAACATAAGAGAGGCTCAGACATAGAGTTGCACATTTGAGGGTCTTATAATGTCAAGAGAAAACTACAGATTTGTTATATCACACCAATGTATATCATCTGACAAACAAGCAGTATCAGTTCACAAATATGTGACACTCCTACAAGCTTTCCCATACACTCATTCAAGGTGCTTCCTGTCACTTAAGTTGCTGTTTCCTGTTACTTAGATGACCATTTTTTTGGGCATTTGATCCTCCTCACATACACAGATTTGGTCAGTCATATCAGGTCATCACTACATAGTTTGTCATTTCTTGTTTTGTTTTGTTTTTTGTTGTTGTTTTTTAAATAAAAACAAAAATCTATTATAACAGTACAAACAAAAGCTCTCAGGTTATCTTTGCGATTCACCATCTTGCCACAGTTTACTTCTGTTGTGCACTGTGCAACACCTTCTCTTGGTGATGCATCCTTGATTACAATGGTTCGGCTTAAAACGGGTGGAAACTCAGGCTAGGTAGCACCAAGGTTCCAAACATTCTGAGCAAAACTGGTTCATGAACTAGAGCTTATTTGGTGGGAGAGAGGTGTGAGGTGCCCACGAGCAAGATCCCTAATCTCCAACTGCTGGTGAGTGGCTGGCAGATCACACTGGGTTTTACTGTGGCAGCTTTCAGGTGTAGATGTGAGCAAATGGTTGAATGTGAATGATGAATGAATGAGAGCACTGCTCTCAGTAAAACCTACTTAAGACAATCCACTTTGAGCTTGGACAAATGATAACAGCTGTATATGACTACCTCTTTTTACTACTAGACTTTATTGTCTTCAAGATTTGACAAAAGAACAAAAATAACAATTATGTTAAACACATTCTCTCTCAACAGCTTGGTCTCTCTCGGCAACCTACGCTTTGAACTACTAAGTTCTAGGTACATCTCTAGCGCCGGTTTTGGATGCACAGGTATGGCGTGTGAATTTCAGCTTGTTACATGCATAGTGTCTTATCAAAATAAACACCAAAAATACTTGATTAGGCGGAGGCAAAAACATCATGGTTTGGGTTAAAGTAACATAGGTAAGTTAACAAGTATGTCATGTGACATGACTATGAGACCTATGTCCCCATGAAGAATTCACACGGGAAGCAAACAGCGGTCTCCTACATCGAAGTCCTGTTTGTTCGACTCAAACGTTCTTACTTTTTCTATGACACCATTGCTGCAGATGGGTTTACAATGTGGTCAGTGAGAAGCCCAGAATGTCTTATACTGATGCTAAAGGATGCCTTGAGCATCAAATCAAACCGCGACAGCCACTGATCAAGCTGCCATACTAGACAGCCTAGTAATGAGAATGGGTTGTTATTGTATGATTATTATAATATGGACCAGTGCCATATGCTGCTGCATCATTTAAGGCCTGAATTTTTTTGCCATGCCATGCCTAATGGCTGCATTGACTGTATGTATTCTGCACAATGTAAGTGTGTTACATATACTCTGCTGATGTGGTTAGCTTTGATGAGTGCATTACCACCTCTGACAGCCAATAAACTTTTTCCCTGGTATTTGAAGATCCTATGGACAGGACATACAGTGTGAGGGTAAAATAGATTGTAATGACCCCCCACTGGATACATTACTATGCAAATCAAGCCACCCCTAGCCAACTATGGCCACAGCAGAAATATATCTGATATGGTAAATATAAAAGAAACAGCCCTAGATAAAGCTGCAACATGCTGTTAAATGTAACTGTTAAGCTTTACTGAAGTGTCAGTTTACCCTGCCTGATAGATCTACTTACATACAGAAACACCGTACTACCGTATAAGCCTTGAATGACAAGCTATGTGAATGTAGTGCTCTGTGCAGTGCTTTTTGTGTTACAATACATAGTATTAAGAGCAGATAATTATTGATTTACATTTACTTCCATCAAAATGCCTTGATCACATAAAAAAGAACTGGCCGACTACAGTGCTTATTCATCAAGTGTTCCCTCTTTATTCGCTTCTTCATAAAAGTCTCTTCTCTACATTCTGGATGTAGGATGTCCACATAATAGAGCATCTCCTCCAAGGGCTGCAGGCTACTAATAGTGTGTACAACTCCATTTTTCACAGAGGCCTGTGGAATAATAGAGGACCTTCCCTGCTCTGTTCATGACATAGAACATGAAAAGTCTGCAGAGACGACTTCAGAAATCTTTACATTTATTATAACATGCCTTACACAAGAGGAAACAGCAGAGTTAAAAAAAAAAGTAGTATTTCCCGATATGGGTTTTTCAATGACAAATGCTGATGCTAGTGTTTAGAGGGCAGGGTGGCTGATGGCTGATTTCTAATGCATATACCATGTTTTTTATTATTATTCTTTTTATTTTTTTTATTATTATTACTGTTTTTTTGCACCTGATAAAATGAAACTATTTCATAACAGTAACATATGAGACACAAAATTGCTAAACTGAAATAACACTTATTTAACACTGTTACTGTCTGCATTGTCTGTTGGCTTAAGTAGTTCTGCACATTGTCTACATTGTACTTAATTTAAGTATACAAAAAAAGTATTGATAATTAACATCACAAAGGTAATCTAACTAAACTGTTAAGTTCACTAAATTTTTTTTCACTGAATTTCAGCATTTACATATAGACTAGATAAGATGGGGCGCCGGTGGCTTAGTGGCAGAGCAGGCGCCCCATGTACAAGGCTGTTGCTGCAGCGGCCCGGGTTCGAGTCCAGCCTGTGGCCCCTTGCTGCATGTCGTCCCCTCTCTCTTTCTCCCCCCTTCACACTTAACTGTCCTGTCCATTAAAGGCAAAAAATGCCCCAAAAAATATCTTTAAAAAAAAAAAAAAGACTAGATAAGATGACTATTTCTGACTGCGACAATTTAGGACATGAGAGGGAGGAAAAGGGACAGGTTTAAGCAACTCAGCAACTGTCTATCACTCAAAGCTTATGTTCACTGTTTTGCACTTCTAAGGTTATTGCTTTGGTAAAAAATCTTGTTTAGTTGTAGGCTATAACTTGGAGCATAGTTTTGAAAATGCAAAGGAAAAACATTGTTTCAAATCATTGCTTTGCCGTGTGGATGGCCACTGCAGCTAAAAGGCTCCACAGTTACACTTGCTTACCATAGACTGGTGCATGTAATACAGAACCAAAAGTCACAAGCATGACTTCTGTCTGGAAACTTTCAGCTGTACGGTGTTAGCAACTTTTGCTGAGGTTAAAACAACAGATTAGCAGATTAGCACACAAGTCAGTCTAACACCCTCTGATTCTGACCTCGTCACATGGAATCAATTTAATTATACAGATGGTAAACATTGTATATGTTACCAAGAGGGGCCCATTAACTATATTGAGCTTTGAAAGCTAGGAATTTAAGTCTTATCATTTGCTCTAAGGTAACATTACATTCCAGCATTAGCATGATTCCCATTGTTTCACAGAACCCACTGATGTTTGCCCAAAGAATGGGAGTGCTAACTTCGTTCCGCAGGAGCCACAATTACAAGGCTGCCAGCAGAAGCACTTGCAGATATGTTTTTTGTCGACAGCTTCATGAGTGCAGGCGTTGGCTGGTGCCAATTACATCAAACTGCCAATAATTGCTCAATTAATCAACAACTGATCAGTTGTCAACCACTATAAACTTTTTGAAAATTAAGTATTGTAAACTATGTCTGAAGGCTGATGGACTTCATTTGTGAAGTAAGATTTACAAATCTGACATACCATTTCCTTAAAGAACAAGTCTCTGAGATGCCAGCCTCCAACCTAACACAATGGAGGTGAATGGAATTTTTAAAAGAAAATGGCATATTGAAAATTCAACAAAAAAATGTCTTTTCAGAACCAGCGTCCCTGTAACTCTGGACAGATCCACAAAATATCTATTTCTTCAGTAAAAGTAGTTCCAATGAAAACTTTCCACAGAAAACTCACAGACAGACATCTCAAAACCTGTGCAAATAAAACCACAGCAAAACTATGGGCCCTGTCAGAGACTAGAGGTGAGATTACTGGCGAGAGAGGCCAGAGAAGCTGTGATGAAGGTACACTATCAGAAGATGAAGTATTTACAGAGATGCAGGAGAGAACTCTGCTACATGTTGTTACGAAGATTCAGAGCTTTGTAAAACAGCACTGACACAAGGTGCACACCGAGCCAAATGAGTCATTCATACAAACTGCAAAGTGCACAGAGACTGCTGTAACCGCGGATACCTTTCACTGCCATAGGTGTGTTTATGTATTTGCCAGCATATGGGACGGAATCATTTTAAATTATACGCCATTACAGCAAACTGGCATGAACAGTACAGAGCACAAATAGCCTTCCTAACATGACTATTAGAGATGATCATTTACATCTCCCTCCAATTTCACTCACTAAATTGTTTAGTGGCACATAATTAAGGTCCTGCAGCTAACGTCGCACCCTGTAGTAGCTGCCATACTGGTTGGAAGAAAACATTTTATTCTCTGGCCTGCTAGCACGTACAGGAAATGTGTTATACTGACTGCTTACATTCATAAGATTGCTGCAAAAAATATACTTTGCAAGATACATTTTGCTGATATATACAACTACACAAACACAGCCAGTGATATTTTTTCATTATCTACTTTAATTGGTATCAGCCATATAAAAGCCAATCCATTCTGATCCTTTGTTTATTGTAATCCAATGTGTGCCAAATGCACTCTGGTGAGACTTGCTCTGAGAGTGTGTGAACCAAAGAGCGGTACAAATAACAAGGGGACGCAATTCTTACAAGAGTGTCTTCATTGGGAATCAAATTAGAGCAAAGAAATTTATTTTATGATCTGGACTTGTAGATTTAATTATTTCAAATCAGTGCTTCAGACAGCAGACAACTTCAAAGTGCTCATTCTGTGAAAAACAGTGTTTTCTGTGTTTGTTTGTTTTTTTAGGATTATACTTGAGAAAGTACAGTTACTCCAGTTTAGTTGCTTTCCCCAATTCATATAGGTCCTATATGCCTGAAACTAACCCTGCAGCAGTAAGACATATGACTGGTCACAACATGTCAGCCTGAGGACATCCCCTTATTACATAATATACTTCTGCAAATGTGTGTCTGTCTCACTCAGCAGTTATACCTCTAAAACACTCGTTGTGTTTTTTTTTAAAGTGCTGTTAACACACAAAACACACCTTAAACATGGCTCAATTTCAAACACAAGTACACAAACGGACTTCATTATAACCAACGATTCATAGACAAAACACTTGTATTTTTCTGGACACATTTTCACACTAAAACAACATGCTAATGTTATTAGCACAAGCCAATGGTATTTTAGATTGGAGAAATTAGCCTAGTAGCTAACAGAGTTTTCTTCTACTCAAATAAAACCAGGAATGAGAGCAATAGCCTATTTAACAAAGATAATGTTACAAAATTAAGCTCACAAGGTTCACTGAAATATTAATTGTCTTATACTAGACACGTTTTCCACAGAAATACAACATACTAACATTATTAGCATAAGCCTATGACCTTTTATATTGTATAAATTAGCCTAGTGGCTAGCTGAGTTTTTCTCTATCTCTCACATAAAGTCAGAACAAATCACAGACAGGATTTAAATGCAGGTTTGCAGTCAGTTTCCACCCATTTAGCAAGCACTGTGGTTAATTTCTTCAATTTAGTTTCATCCACAAGTCAGTGGTGATTTGCACACTTAGAAATAGTGGGGTTGAGCATAACAGGGGGATTGAGACATGCAGCAAAGGGCCGCAGGTCGGAATCGAATCCACAGCCATTGTAGCAAGGACATAGCCTTTGGATATGAGGTGCTAACAGGTTAGCTACTGAGCACCCCAATCTGGGAGTTTTTAAAGTAAAAAGAGGCATTTAAAAGTGCAGTGGTGTCTTATTTTCCATCACTGCAGTGGCTTTGCTACAAGCAAGGATGCATCAAGGAGACAAAATAGCAGGAGGAGCGAGAGGTGGATCTGACTCATAGACTGTAGCGACATATCGCAGACAGCCTATCGGGTCCATGTCATTGGTTCGACAGCCCATTGGTTCGACATGCCATTAGTCCGACTGTCCACAGTGCTGAACAGCTCGCGGCGGGTGTATGGTGCGCCGCGACCGGCTTGAGGCGGAGCAGGCTCACGGCTTATGTGTTTGTCACTTTCTTTTTCATTTTAACCCACACCATGATCTTTTCCTGACCCTAACCAAGTGGTTTTTGTGCCTAAACCTAACCAGACCTTAACCACAGGGCATCATGATGATTTCGGAATGGACTTCGGAACAATGAGTTTAATATGGTTGGAACAATGGGATGTCGAACCAATGGGCTGTCGAACCAATGGGCAGTTCCCGAGCCTATCACTCAAATGGCCCTGCCCTTGAATATGCATAACTTTGGATCTAAACAGGTAATTTATATTAAATTCACCCCCTGCACAGTTATGATGACTGTTAAAATTAGCTATTGAGACCAAAATTCATTTTTGTACCAGGCTGTATTTTGCTTTAAAGTCAGGCATTGTAGCATGAGGGTCTCCAAGGATTACTCTGTTTTGAAGCCAGTCTCAAGTGGCTGTTCAATGAACTGCAGTTTTTGGCACTTCCACATGAGCCTCATTTTTCAGCCTTGGGGGTTGCCACTTGTGCTAAACTCGCAATGTTTCCTCTAGATTGCTGTGTAACATCTATCATTGGCTTTGTAGCAAAATGTAATTTTTAGTGCAACTGATGACCACACAAACCATACTGAAAAAACATTCCAAATGGCATCGTTTTTTTGGTTTTGATGTGGTTGTTGTTGGGTTTTTTTTTGCTACCATGGTCTTGCTAAAACTTGGTTTAGCAAGCTATAACCTAAACTACAGGCTGAAACCACGTGGAAGGGTTAGAAGATAGTAGTGCTATTTTGACCGGCTTTTAGACTTTCAACAGTTTGGTCCATTATTCACCCTGCTGTTAATTAGTTGTTGACTTTTTTGTTTGTTTGTTTGTTTGTTTTTAACTGACAACTATAAATTGGATGGGCCCAAAAGTAGACCAGTGAGCATGTGGCCAGGCATTACTCCTTGCACCTTTAAAAACCCTGACCCTATTTTATAGGCCTTTGCTCAAAAATTGCGTACCCATAATGAAATGAATATATCTCTGCAACCACAAGGTCTATTTGAATACTTTTGGTGTCATAGTAAAGGGAACACTTGTGAGATTTGTTAAGATGTGTAAATATCAGTATATGTGTTATATGTGAAGAGTAAATGAAGATGGCACACAGCACAAATGAAACATTTTGAGGTTTGCCTAAAAAAAAAAAAAGCATTTTCAGGATGAGTATCCCTTTGGAATGATGCAGCTGCAGCTCTAAATCTCTATCACATCATAGTACAATATGTGAACATTAACTCTGCAAAGGTTGATTCTAATAAAGTGAAGCAGAACAATATTAGAGAGGTTTTAGTACAGAAAATTCAGGCGAGCTCTCCAAAATTGCACCATGTTTGCATGTGATTTTTGTCATGTACAATCCTATATCTTTTTTTGTTTCTGTAATTCCCTCATGATGTTTAGGGTATACACATACAACTGTCAGTTTCAAATGTAGTAGGTGTGTATTGGTCAGTTTGGAGTGGGAGAGGAAAAAAACGAAACAGAGTTTATATTCTGAGCTTTGGAGGTCCGTATCTCCGTGACGGCTTGGCCGATTGATTGACACCGTGTTTGATTCGTTAGAGCCAATAGAATGATGCTATACCTACCAAAGAGACTGACAGCACTGTAAACCAATCAGAGTCAGCAGAACGCGTTGTGGGGAGATCCCGGCTGCTGTGAGTGGTCATTGTTTTTGTTCCCCCGGAACCTTTTTTTCCACCTGGATTCATTTGAATGACAGACAACTAACGGTAGTACGCGAATGGAGCATGAATCAACAGCAGAATGCGCATTTTATGGTGAAATTAATGAGGTAAGAGCCATATTACAAATATATTTTGGCAAATAGATTTCTGTTGTTGTTGTTCTTTGGGCTGTAGCTCTGTAATGGTTAAAGGGAGAGTGATTTGGATACATGTGGAAAGAGTGGAGTCTCAGCTTTCATTTGAGATGAACGGCATGTGTTTTGAATAACGTGTGGTCGAGTTAGAGCCCGAAATTTACAGAGTGGGTCGGGATATCGGTGCTGTTTGGAGTTGTTGGAGTTAGTTGTTGTTGTTGTTTATTTAGTTGATGTTAAAACTGAGTTTGGGGCATGTAAAAAGTTTTTTTTACAGCCTTGTAGCTGAGATTCTGCTGTTAATTTTGATGGGCATCATCACTATATTCTTCTGATCAGTGTATTGATACACACCAGGCCTTTATTTGCTGCTCTAGAGGTCCCCCAATTGGGGGACTTTAGGGTTCAACAGGTTTCAAGATATCTGATACAACAGATTAACACTTATGTTGCATTCACACCAAACACGATGCAAATTTTCGTTGACTGCTAGAATATTTTGTATTGATTTGCTTCATATGTGCAAATAACTCACGTCATATGCATGTGAAATCGCTGAATCAATGAAGGATCTTGCGGCAGTACGTCCGCAGCATCATACGTCCCCGGAAGATCTCATTGCTGATTGTCAATTGCAGCACGTATTGACACTTAAGTTCAAGTTTTTCAACTGTAAGCGTATGACGCGAAATCATGCTACTTGCTTCATTCGCGTAACTTAATTCGAGAATTTTGTGTAATTTGCATCATGTCCATTGCGGCACCCGGCAGGAATTCGCACCTACTCACATCTTTACATTGACTTTACATGTAATTCACTTGCACAAATTGTTTTGTTCACACCTGTTGTGAACACAATATTACACTCCACTCTATACAACACTGTAGCACACTATGCAAGCATATAACCATATAATACATTTTGAAAGGGGCATTCTGCATTTTGATATTGATGTACTTTTATTATATAGTTTTTATACTGGCAATATTCCTTTTTCATATTGCCAACAAATCTAGTGAAAAAGACTAAAACCAACCATGAATGGTACGCATATGGCACTCTTTTTAAATCCAAAATTGAAGAAACTGGCAGGATAATTTTTTTCCCTGGGATTGTACCTCATGATTTCATGTGACAAATTGATCGACTGAATGTATTAAAGCCTGATGTATTCTCCTCTGTGCCATTGAGCTCCATTGTTATCCAAAATCTATTAAAAACGCATCAGTGAGCCACACTGTTGCACTGGGTGACGTGTTCCTTTATTACCATGAACACACCCACTGCAGTTTATTTTAACTCAGTCCCACATACAGCATCCCGCTGATAGAAATATGAAATAGAGCCTCCAATGTTGTTAATCTGCTGCTGAACAAAGTCCCCAACAAATGCACTATTTCATCCTGTCCATCCTGAGCAAATTTTCGTTATATATTTGTGAAGCTTTTTAAAAGATTTATGTCTTCAGTGAAAAATAGCAAGCTTGTGGCTTTTTGCCTTTATATGAGAGTCAGTGTGGAGAGAGACAGAGAGAGGGAAAAACAGGGAGAGAGGGAGGCACAACACGCAACAAAGGTCCCTCAGCTGGGAGTCGAACCATGGATGCTGTGGCCACATGGCACACACTCCAACCACCACGCAACCAGGACACCCCCTTCACCCTCAATTCAGCTTGCTGCTCTCAACTCCAGTGCCGAATGAAAGTCAGCTAAAATACACATTAATCAGATGACTGACTCTGCTGCTGTCACACACTAGTGTGCTATGATTTTATCACTGAAGTACGACAAGGACACACACTTTTTTATTTCTTTGAATGTGAAACAAGAATTATGTCCCATGAGCCACTGATTTCTTTCCCCACAACATACCAGAA
Source organism: Epinephelus fuscoguttatus (assembly GCF_011397635.1). NCBI lineage: Eukaryota > Metazoa > Chordata > Actinopteri > Perciformes > Serranidae > Epinephelus > Epinephelus fuscoguttatus. The sequence continues at coordinate 44,590,930 of NC_064752.1, forward strand.
GCTGATACACAAAAATCCTTGTACCAATTGGCCCACTCCCCTAACCATTAAAGTTAAGCTGGGATGCTTTTGGGGCTCCAGACCCAAATCTCTTTCTCAAAAGCCTAAAATGTATGCTATTCCATAAAGAAATCTAATATCATTTAGATTTTCTTTTATTATTTAACAGCGAGAGAGATAGGAGAGGCTGGGGGAGGAGGGGATGACATGTAGCAAAGAGCCCAGGCTGGACTTGAACCCAGGCTGCTGTGGCAAAAACCCAGCCTCAATGGCATGCCGTCCACCCAATGAGCTACCAGGGTATTCCAAGCCTAATATTAAATTCAAATGATTGAAGACCACATTTTCAGAATAACAATTACATCCCTTTTCCACCAAAATTAGAGCATGTATGCAGGGGTTTTTTTTAACATGCGAAAACCCACTTAAAATAGGCAACAGAGTCCTTTCCCCTTGCCAGTAGACCAGAGCAGTAGAAAGCAGCAAGTCAGCTAGTGAAAATGTTACAGTGGTTACTTCTTTTTATATTTCTTATATTTATTCAGACTCTCTTTCAGACTTGCAGACAAATTTGGAATGATGTTTCAGCACTGCTTAGGCGGAGACGGAGGGCATTTTATGGTGGTGTGTCATTGCATCTGGCCATTCAAGAGGCTAAAATTAGCACATTCAACTGGGTGTTGTACTTCCATCAATGTCGATTGGAGCTGGAGCCTTTCCCATCACATGAAAAAGCTAGATGTTAGCGGGGGGTTTATTATGCGATGAAAAAGGGACTTTAGATACAAATAAGGAAGTAGGCTCTACAGGATGATTTTATATTTTTTTCCCAAATGATAAACAGATTTTCAGACATTCTGTTATCTGAAATGGCTAGAAAAAATAATGCATTTAGTTGCCCTAAATATGAAAAAAACAAAACAAACAAACAAACAAAAAAAACGTCCCAGGTTAGCATGTCTCCGGACCCCACCAGGTTTGGGCTAAGCCCTGAATATTTGCAACGCCTGGCTCTGCCCCTGCAGGCAGGGTTTTCTGCATGAACACTGCTATTTTACTTTCCTCCCTTCAGCAGTCACTCATATTTTACTGACAGAAAATTGGTTTTACAAAATTTAATGTGGGCCAGAGTGAAATATACATTTTCCCCCATTTATAGACTAAATATGAAAAACCTGTAATACAACACCTACTACATCTCTAAAATGATAATGAAGTGAAATCAACACCTTTGTAAACAGTTTAAACAGAAGCTTAAACTTCATGAGGGTAGCACTGCAGGGCTATTCTATGAGACTGTTCAGTTGGAGCTGCTTGTACTTAATAAACTGGAAACTGTGTGTACACAACATTAAAGGACTCACGGTGGGATTGGGGTAAAAAAATAAATAAAAAATAAACCCCAAGTGTGACAGCAATATTTCAAAACGGAGAAAAAAAAAATCACTCACCATTCCCTCACAAGTTCCATTAGTAAATAGAAACATCATTTCAAAACTGCAATGCAAAAAAAACGTGAACTGCATCTTATACTTATAATGTTGGCATTAGGGACATTAAACCATTCCCAGTGACAGATCATCACAGTATCCTTTGTGTTAGGATACTTCACAGTGCTGCCAGAAGCTTGTGAGTTTACTGAATACCCCTCCTGTACTGCCCTACTAATGCTTTATGTATGCACAATACTTCACCATGAACAGGGCTGTCGCAACCGGACATGCAAACTAGGCAATTGCCTAGGGCCCCGAGCTGGAAGGGGGCCCCCAGAGATGGCTGACATTGGTCCATATCAATGACAATATGATGGAACCCCTATAGACACTGCAACAACAACAACATGTTGGAATCCCCCCTAATGGGGCCCCCTACTAGCTGCTGCTTGCGAGTGGCAGTGGAAGTAGGGTGACCAGACGCCCCGCATTGTGCGAGACTGCACAGCATTTCTGTCTCTTTTTACACGTTGCGCAAATTGAGACCATGTCCCACATTATTGGTTGCCACCCATGCTAGCATTGTTGGAGTACCGTAGTACTACGGTACCTCATGGTACCACTACCGTGGGATAAGTTCAAAGTCCAATCACAAGAGGATGAGTGTCCATGCGCCGTCCAATAACGGCGCACACTGGCCACCTGGCACTCAATATGCTGCTACGGCGGTTTGTATCCAGTGACATTTCAAGTATTAGCTGAGCTATTGAGTATCTTTAAGCAATGAAAGTTACTATTTATTTCTTTTTACTTGTAGGTTAGATTTGTTTATATGCTACAGTGATTTGTTTTCCACAGAGCTCTATGGTGCGAGCATTTTACTCGCATTTGCGACTAAAAATAGTTTTGCGTGAGCAAAAGAAATCATTCAGGAGCACTTACAGATTTCAACCAGCAGCAGAAACGAAAGGCAAATCCTGCCAGTTGTGGGTTGAACGGGTGTCACAGCTCCAAGTCCAATAATTTCCTCTTTGTTGATTTCACGACTGCCCAGAAATACCTGGACAACTGAGCCGTGGCGGCACACAGGTATGTGATGTGTCAGAGGAGAAACGAGCCGTTCACATTTCTCTCTTTGTGGCAGGTAACGGTCCACAAACCTCACCGCACTTTAGGGACTGTTCTTTACTTGTCAGGGGAGGAGGGTGGCTGGTTGATTTTTATTTCATTTATTTATTTTATTTTGATCCCCACTATGTTAATCACTTATTGATACTGTTTTTGAAGTATGAATACGTCAATTAGTGTGGGGGGGGGGCTCCAAGGTGTCTCTTGCCTGGGGGCCCCAGAGTGTCTTGAAACAGCCCTGACCATGAACACAGTAACGCTGTCAGCTACATTATTAGACCAGCAGTGTGTGCAGCAGTTTGCACTGAAGGAAAGGATGTGAGAACAACATGTAATGTTTATTCTATCTTTAATCGACTTTCTTACATCCCATAAAAGAAAAGAAAGGAAGGCAAATCAATGGCTCAGACTTTTTTTTTGTTCTTTATGCAGTAAATACACTTACCTTCAACCTTGCTGGCTTCCCACAGCCTTGCAGATGGATAATTATGGAATGGATGGAGGAACGGCTGGGAAGAAGTGGTGCTCAGGCTGGGTGGGGGGCAGAGGGAATAGAAAATAACAAGACAAGTTTAATTACTGTAGGGTACAGAGGACTAATAAGACTTCTCTGTCACATTGTGATCAAACATATGGGGGTCGTGAGCCAGGATGTTACGCTGACTGATTAAGGATGAGGCCTGCGTGGCAGCAGCGCTCTGGCAGGAAGCTACTTCACTATTGACAGAGAGAGCAGAGACACCCCCAGGCAGATCCCAACAGGTATGTCACACCTGTAGCTCTGCTAATGAGTTATATCGCCCAAATACACGTGTCAGAATGTTAACCCTCTTTATATTACAATAAAACTTCATGAGTCAAGGTGTAGAGTGTAGAGGAACAGCCTCTCTGGACTTCCCTTGAACCAGTATTACCAATGAACAAGACCCACCAGATCACTGGGGGGTCAAATGTTTAGGACTCACCCCTGCATTACCCTGACTGGACAAAAACTTCTTTCAGCCATCCTTAAGACAAAAGGAGGTAAAAAAGTCACATGGGATCCCTCAAGTTTCAGATGCCATCTTAAAGTATCCAGCCTTGGGGCAAAACACAGTGATGAACGACCCACTAGTTGTCGTGAAACAATGCTTCTTTTCTTAACCACAACCTGACCATTTGCATTGCCCCGGGGAAATCACGCCCTCCACTCTCTTACCAAATGTTTCTGTGTGACCAAATTGAAATGTCTGTTGAAGTGAAACTATATATTTTATCCATATTATGTGTTTGGAGTTGTAGAAATATAATTGGGGTTCATTAATCAACTTGTACATGAATATGGAGTTATTAATTTTATTAGTTGCTTCCATCATTAGGAGTGTGGTGCCCCAAACTGGTGCAAACATTCTCAAAAAGGTATTTCCCCTACAAGAGAATTGGTACTCTTTGTAAAAAAGAATGACTTATGAAGATGGTGGGTCAGGAAAATAGATTTGACTCAATGGAGCACAAGTAAAATCCAATACTATATCACACATAACTTAATAGAAGCTGCTTTTGCAATGCCTGTTCACAGTGGGAATGTTGCACAGTTATTCCACCTTGCCACTCTTTATAAAAAGGTACAATTGCAGAAGGGGTGACTTGTTCTGACTTACTGACTCGTATTTTGTGAGTTGTATTTTTTATAAATGCGCACTGCCAAGACTTCTTATACTGTTTTGTATTTCTGCTTTCACATAGCCTATATGTTGTCATATGTATGTCTTTGTGGCATGTGTTATGGTGAAACCAAAGGAAAATTTCCAATTTGTACAATAAAGTTTTCGTATTCGTATTCATATGAGAGTTTTCTTGCCTTTAAGCTGGCAATGGAGAAAGTAATAGTGCTGAATCAACATCTGTGTAAAAGGTACAGTCAGCAGGACGGGACCATGGGTGGGACGGGTATGACATTTTGATGCCATGTTATGTGTGCGACCAACCGTGGGGAGATTTAAAAAGTAGCTGATTGGCAGCTAACTCAAAGAAGAAGAACAGCTGCTGCAAATGTCATAACCTGGGGAGACAATGAGGTCCTCATCCTACGAGCAGAAAACGAGACCAGCCACCACATATCAGGGACAGTAAACTATTGTTATTGCCATTTTATGCTGTTTATGGTTTATAAGGCGCTGCTGATGCGTGTTACATGTCACACTAGATGTCGACATTGCTGTGTTACATGTCATGTCCAGCACGCCTCCTCTGCTTCTGGAAAGCCAGTATGCTATCTAAAATCTTCAAATGGGGCGGTATTATGCAGCCACTGTTTGATTCTGTAAAAAAGCAAAGGCGGTGTAATAGAGGGACTTAATAGCAACCGTCTCGCGCAACCTCTGTGTAAAAAGGGCTTATGTTTTTAAAGTAGGTACTGTATGTTCAAACCGCACAACAAAAAAAGTTATTGTGGACAGTTGTGTGACAGCGTCAGAGACAGACCAGAAAGCAAATAAACACAACGTGAAAATGTAATCTTACAAACGTACATGTGTTTTGTAGAGTTTTAGAATACAAAATAGGCAGTAGTGTTCCAAAGGTAAAGGGAAATTTCAGTTTATTTGAACCTGTCTCCTATCGTCCTAAATTTGTTTCAAGTGACTAGTGACATAAAAATAATAGTTAGCATGTTGTTTAGTGGACTAACTTTGCACTTGAAGTATGCCCGTTCACTTACGTTTTAACAGGTCTGACGCTACTATGCGCCCCAGCTGTATCTAGGCTAACATGCTAACTATTATTTTTATGTCACTAGTCACTTGAAACAAATTTAGGACGATAGGAGACAGGTTCAAATAAACTGAAATTTCCCTTTAAGGTTTTCACATCTGTTAGCAAGGTACCTGTATCATTTCCTGTTTGACCATAGCAATACATACAAACAGTTCTTGTATACAAAGTAACAATACATTGTACAATTAGCAGTTCCACTTAGTGTGTATACCAGGTCATTATCGTTGAAGCGTATCACACCAGGCAGGAGTGCAATGCTGAAGAGCCACAAAGTCATATGTATGATTTGGTTTAACTAAATAAAAGGCCACTTGGGATACTCTTTTTTTTGCCCATGCTCATTTTTAGTCACACAAGCAGTGTGACTCAAGGGATGGCAATGTCAGTTTGTCAGTAAAATTCACCCGCTTGTCTTTTGGTCAGACTGAAATGTGTCACCAACTATTGGATGGACTGCCATGAAATGCTGCACAGACTCTCATAGTCCCTAGATGACAAAACCTAATTACTTTAGTGATCCTCTGACCTTTTCTCTGTTGCCATTATTGAATATCCGTTATGTTGCCTAACCCATGTTAGCATGCCAATGGTGGCATTTAGCTTAAACCACCACTATGTCTGAACACAGCCTCATATAGTATCGCTGTAGACTCTTGGCATCGTTTGCTATGGCAGGTCGTGCTCACTTTACAGTAGGATTGGGTGATTGTGGAAATATATTGTCTATTGGTGACTGGCTGAGCACATTGCCGGGGGGTCATTTTGTTGCGCTAATTTAACGGTCTACCTTTGAAGAACCAGTGACAGCCAAGGCTCAGTTGCCTGCAAAGCAGCGACTATCAACCGCAGAGGTGCAGCTTGGAAAAACAATGCACAGAGCCAGAATAGTTTTTACATCTAAAGTCTATGAAACGGGTTTATTTCAACGAAAGATGATGACTGTTGAAAAAAATGGAAAGACAGTTTTTTTTTTGTTTTTTTGTTGTTGTTTTTTTCCCAGTTTGAGTAAAGTGTGTTCTGTGATGAGTTGACGAGGCAATTAAGCTTGTCTCAGGTCAAGATAACTCTCAGAATGTGTATGGCTGTATTTTTCTGTTTAATGAGGAAAATATGTGTAAGACTATTTCCTTTCTTTACATTTTGTGAGTTTATCTGTTTATTTATTAGACTTAAAAAACTTTCAGAGCTTGTTGAACACAGCAAACTCGCCACAGATACATCTGTGCCAATACACTGGTATTCACTGGTTGTGGGCTCACGGTGGCTAGTTGGAAAATGTTCACATATGGCCAAACCTTACTTTACGATAACAGCAAGTTAACTAATGGATTAACACTGTAGATCCCCTGTTTCAAGATACATTAGATAGCTAAAATAGGGGTTTCAACTGGATAGTCATCAAGGTCACATTTGTTTAACGTTATTTGTTTATGACAACAAGTCCTCCAAAAATGACCGTGTTTGTTTTCAATGTAACGTGACATGACATATCTCACGACATACTATTTTACATTGTTTAAGTAACTCACCATTGACTTGGTTTTACACAGAACAAGAACACTGATCTACTAGATGAAAGTCCTGTGTTTATTTGTTTGGCCCATCCACCCAAGCCAACTGTGTCACTCTTTATATTTCATTGCATGACTTCCTCCTTTGCTTTTGCCATAATTACTACAGCCACAAGAGGTCGCTGCCTAACAGTAAGTGTAATTGCTGCCTGTAAAAAATGACATCTATCGTTGTATTTTGGGAGGATAATCTTATTCATTACATTTTATACAGATTTTGGATGGCTTTAATTCCAATACTAGAAAAAAAAAGAATATTTTATGCCATCAAGATTTTGTTTTAGTTTCGGGTTTCAGCATATTCCTGCCACACCTTTTTCTACAGTCACTCTTGGGTGTTATGTCCATAAAAAAAAACAAAAAAAAAAAACAACATAAATAAATTAACTGCAGTGCTGGAGATTCACATGCCCAAATACCTTTATGAATACACCAAGGTACTGCAGATGAAATATTTACCCCCACCTACCTTAATGTTTCTTTAATTCACATTACATCATGATGTGTTTTTATTGTGTCATGGGTCTGCGTGTGAGGTAAAAGCTTCCTCAGCTCACCCTGGAATATGACAATGACTGTTCCTCATATTGTGAACCAAGGTACACACAGCTACATAAAAATAGCTGTGTGTACCTTGGTTCACCGGGAAGACAAAGCATAATGTTCAAACATTTACCTTAACATACAAAAGGTTAGATGAAAAGAGCTCAGCAAGTCAACTCGCTGATCTGCAAAACTGACAGCAAACTTACATAATGGTGCCATCTTTCTGCGGCACGGCAAACTCCCATTGACTCTGTTTACATGTTTGATTTGCTCATGCTGATTTAAGTACACCCTTCACACTTAGCTACCACTCAAGTGTCTTTATCTCACCTTCAGCTGGTCCAAAACACTGTAGCAAAGCTTCTAAAACACGTATATAACAGATTACTTTAAATTCTTATTGTTTGTATGTAAAGCACTGCGTGGTCCCTGCCTGCATATATTTGTGAACTCCTGTCCTCACACTGCTCGTTTAGAAACCTGAGCACCTCCCACGCTTCTGTCCATCTAACTGTGAAAATGTCCTCTGGTTATACTCCCAGGGTTTCATTCCTTGGTGATCTGACAGCGCCTATGGTTACTGGTGGTAACAGCAGGTACATTTTAATAACACAGTTTCCAGAGCTCAGTTGGAAATCAGGGTACAATCTAGCAGTTAAGGAGCTGTTGATCATAAGGTCATGGCATATAATCAAAACCTCTAGACCAGATGCTGAGAAGACAGTGTGGTGGGATTTTTCTCTGAATTGCTGTTTCTAATATGTAAGCTTTGATCATACTTAAGTATGGATGATGACAAGGACAGCTGTGAACTTGCACATGGGCAGTGGAGCAGAGCTTCTACAAACTGCAATCAGGGCTTTGCACATGAAGACACGTTCCACAAATGCACACTCAACCCAGTCTCACCCCGAAGTCATCAAATACCAACGCTTGGTCGGGGACTTCTGCCGTTAGATACTGACAAAAAAAGCCATCCTCTCATGTAGGCATGATACGCAGCCATGACGGTGCCTGGCGCCATCATGGGGGAAATGTGGTGGGACAACAACGTAATTTAAGGGGGTGGAAGTCTGAGTAGGGTGGGCAGGAGGGGTGGTGGATGGGTCCAACAACCACCAGCTTTCACCCAGGAGGCCCGTGTTTTCTTTGATTGTAAAATCCAAACCATGTTCTTTTTTCTTAAACCCCAACCACATGCGTGTGTTGACTAAAGATAAAGATAAGCGTTTGTTTTTGAAGGAAAACATTGATTTGGGATGTTGTACTGAGGTAGTGCATTTATTTTGAAAGAGACTGCTACACAGGATCTGGCTCAGAGTGGCATATTTTGCCTTTTTTTTTTTTTTTTTTTTTTGACATTGACAGGTGGTGAATATACACCCATCAGCCAAAACATTAAAACCACTGACAGGTGAAGTGAATAACTTTGATTATTTTATTTCCAATACATTGTTCTACTGGGAAACTTTTGGTTATGGCATTCATGTGGACACCACCTGACATGTTCCACCCACTTAAACACCATTGCAGACCAAGTTCCCCCCCTCATGGCAAAAGTACTCGCCGATGGCAGTGGCCCCCCAGCAGAAAAAAACAGTGGCTGTTTAGAAACAGCCTGTGGAGCGTGACAAAAAGCTCAAGGTGTCGACCTGGCTTCTAAATTTCCCAGGTCCCAATCTGCTCAAGGATTCTTGTGATGTGCCGGTACCCCAGATGTAACCCTAATCCAAGTTGGGGCCTCCCTGGATCGGACTTGGCTCTGACCTGTCGAGACATGGACACAGGATCTCTGGGAGTGTCCTGCGATGTCTGCCACCAGCGCAATGGCGGCAGTGAAGTGTGTTTGGTTGACCCCTCCATCCACCTCTTCCTCCCCCCGCTCTGACTTCCTCGCTCTTTACACTACATCATTGCCATGGATGGATTTACATTAGAGTTATTTGAAAGCTGGGTACAGACACTAAAAGATGCCTTGTGTGTTGGTGTCAGGTGCTGATGGCTGTTGACCAGCCTGCCTGCTGTATTTGACGCAAATGGGATTCGACTGGCTGTTAACAGATTCACCAGTTATTCTTCATCTGTTGCAATTCTGACAGAGAAGCTGCTCAAAGTGTGCTTGCGACCCTCTGGTCAATATTTATGTCATGTAAAAGAAGTCTGGGACATACATTATTAAAATTGTACTTGCTGTAACCACTAGTAACCACAGTGTTACCAAGTCAACCATCTTTTATAATTCATTAGATCAGATTAAACATTTAAGAGGGAAATCAAAAGTTGAAGAAGTTAAAGCACTCTATAAATAAAGTTGACTTGACATCTTATTGTATATGAGACCAAAGCCCTTGAGCACCTATTTAGCCTCCTTTCCCTGGCTCTCTGTCGTGCTGTTAGAGCGCTGGATTGGATTGGGACAGGAAAAGCCCATTTATCACGACATCAGCAGCCCAGCAGGCAGGGAGGCGAGCTGGCAGTGTCACTGATGGACTGGCAAAGGCTTCGTATTACCACAGCCTCCGGTCTCCCCATAGTCTCACTGACGAGCCCCTTGCCTGCCATCAGCCTCTGCATTCCCTTTCCATTTCTCTCCTTTTCCAGGAAGAGACTCCCAGGGGTGACAGGGAGGCGTTGGGTGGCTGATAGCGAGAGTAATTAAAAGGCCTGATTAGAGTGACGGAAGGAGGACACCCAGGGAGACAACAAGAATCTCCCTAAAGTCAGAGAGGGGGAAGAAGTAGAAGGCGAGAGGTAGAAAATACAACGAAGATATCGTGTCAGATCAGTCTTTAAGTTAACAGGAGAAGATTTTTTTGTCCTCAGTCACTTCAATTGGGCCAGAATCTCAGGGGAGGCACCGTCTCACAAGTACCAGAAACACTGTACGGAAGCAAGTAGATGTACTCTACAGAGAGCTTTTCGAGGTAAAACCAAGAACAAGACTGTTAGGCCTACTTCTCCCCGTCAAATAGAAATAACTGATGCGTCTATATTTTCATATGATTCCATTATTCATATTCAGACTTTGAATAGTCAAAGTCATATGATGCAGCATGATGGCAAGTGCCAACTTATTCACTGTCAATTAATTCAGAGGATTTACTGAGACTTCTGTCCAAACTATACAATTGGATAAAGAGTTACACAGCATGCACCTGACAGAATGACATACGGTGAGAGACAGCCAAAATTATTTGAAAGGAATGTCAGAAAAATGACCAAAACAGGGGATTAAAGAAAGAGATAACAGACGGAATTTATGGAATAGCTGCACAGATGAACTGACAGTGTAAAAATGTTTATGTTTAATGAAATGAGAGAACTCTGTACAATTAATAACCTGCAGCATGGGGCTCTGCCAATGCTATAATTGGTTGAGAAGGACAAACTTTAGGGCTTATAAAAAAAAAAAAAAAAAGGTTCTTTTACTTGACTGAGACTGAAGTCAAATAAATTCCTTGCATGTGTAAACATACTTGGCCAATAAAGATGATTCTCATGGTCCAAGGTGCGTGCCCTGTAATTGCAACTTCACTGGCTCAGTTGAGTGATCTAACGTCACGCTAACTCCTCTTGATGGATGTTAGCTATACACTGGTGACTACATGCAATGTAAGGTGTCCATAAATAATGTAACAGCCCCCCAGCCACACTTGTCTAAAAAGGAAAAGTTGACCAAGGTTCTGCCAGATTCCAAGATTACTCAACTGTTATGGAGCACAGAGCAAAAAGTGGCGGAGCTTAGGAAGGGCTAATCCCGCATGGTCACTTAAGAATGAATTTCAAAGTTTAATTTTAAAGTCACATCAGAAAAAAGCCCTGAAAGTGCAGTCATAAAAAAAGTTAAAAAAAAAAAACCAAAAAAACCTACAATGCCATGACTGCTGAACTCTCCCTGTTGATGAAGACCGTGTGATACATTTAGACACCCCACAACAAGAGAGTAAGTAGACCTTTAGTGGAGACTGTTTTCACAAAGTTTCTTGATGTTTCATGGAAACACCAGTGATTTCCTTATATGCATTTCACAGCAGCGTAACACTGCTAAATGATTAGCACTGCTGATATATAAAAATCTCCTCACATGCAATAAACTTGCTATCTTATAGCAGCTAGAATCAGGGTTGAGAGAGAATTATAAATTGCACACCCTCAGACCAGGGGTAGGCAACCTGCGGCTCCGGAGCCACACATCACTTTTTAGCCCTTCGCCAGTGGCTGCCTGTGGCTTTGACAAATAATTATATGATAATGAATAATGGTTATTTTTTTAATTTTAATTTATCATTGTTATGGGCCTGAAAATATTCATACATTTTCCAGTTATATAAATTTGTAGCCAATACACATACACAAAAAAAGAATAAAATAAAAAAAGTCTCAACATTTCATGAACTAAAATGTGTGTCATACCTCTACAGCCTGGAACCTTTTCCTCTAAATCTTGAACCTTTACTGTGGTGGTTCCTGAGTCTCTGTAGCTTGGCTAACTATGGATTTAAATTCCAAAAAAAAAGGAAAAGGCTCAGTTGAATGTAAAAGCATCTGGATGGATTTGTCTGCTTTCACCACCAATGCTGTAAAGTAAAAGCACCAAATGATCATAAATAGCTCAATGCAGAATAGCCATCTTGTGGTGATACATACAATAATGCTCATTTGGACCTATTAATAATTAGGGATGAGTGAGTTCACCATTATCTGTATCTGTGTCTGTATCTTTTCAACCAACTAAATTATCTGTATCTGTACTCGAAATGGCGGGGTTTATGTCTGTTGTGGATGGAGTTAAACCTAAAGTGGGTTGGGCCTAATCGGAAGTTGTTATTTTAAGTCTGAAATTTATATGGATTGATCAGATATTGCAATATTTATTACTTATGAGAAAAGTATTTACAGAACAGCCTCAGAATTGAGCTTCAGATCATTTTGTTATCACAACTGTAACAGATTAAATTTAACCATCCATTTAACCATCCTTCATCACGAGTACAGGTAATGACACATTTTACTTGTATGATAATCATACTCGTAACAAGTACATTATCTGTACCAGATACTCATTTTATCCGAGTAATCGGCTCAACCCTATTAATAATGTTGATAGGCAAATGCCTTAGCAGGCTGTGTTATCTTCATCACCCTCAAATATGTTTTTTTTTTTTGTTTGTTTGTTTGTCTGTTTGCTTTTTGGGCTCATTTGATAGTAAAAGTTACAGAAACCTGCCCTAAACATTGCCACCATTCAGCAATCTGTGTTTTGTTTAAAAGTGCCATTGGTGGAAAGAAGGGTCCATTGCTGGTCTTGCTACCTAACTATTACAACAAAGTTCAGCAAGGACCAAGAGAGACGAGACAGAACATGACGCATATTGGGGGTGGTCCTCGGGTAGAAACATTAGAAAGAAGTATCAGCTCAAGTTCACAGTTTAGATGGTGTGGGTTTTTACTAGACTATGCTTTCTGATACAATTTCATTAGCTACACTAAATTTGTTTGTAAAATGGCTATAATTAACTAATCTGGAGCAAATTATTGGTTTCCACCAATGTCATATAATAATAATTCTCAATATTGTCAAAATGTTTTACATGCTCATCAAACATCTCACATAAATTCAAATATATTTCATCTTGTGTATTTATTTTGGAATGAATACTTGAATGTCACATTTGGCCGATGTTGACAGACCGACATCGCGCATACTTTTTCCAAATGTGAACTCTGTAAATCTCTAAAGACTTAGCTTTTTAGAAAAGTTATATATTTTTGAATTTTCAAAGGCTGATGATGGTCACGATGTAGCTGAAGTAGTCGGTAAGAAACAAAAAAATAATAAGAAGAAGAGGATGCACATATTTTGTCTCCTGTATGTGAAATGTAAAAATGCTATGCAGGAGTTATTTGATTTCATTCTTGTGGAATTAGGGCTGGGCTGTATGACCTAAAATTTATATCACGGTATAAATCGAATCCCTTCACGGTAACGGTATATATCGCGGTATAAATTTAAGTGTAAAAGTTATAATAGAAGTGTTGAATGGGTTTTGTAGTCCCTTAGCAAAGCTAAATTGATTAAAAAAAAACAACAAAAGCAAAGATATAATGTATTTTTTAGAGCATTTATTGTGCAGAATGCAGATCTCAAAACTCAAAATTAAAACCCAGTACTCTATGGTGCAAAATGTCCCCTGGGATCTATATCAAAAGGTAATTTCCTTCTTTTAGCAAAATCCTAAATGACTGAGTTGTGTTTTTTCCACCTGGACCTTTATGCTCTGCCATTTCTCCTCTAATCATCACACTGTAACCTGTGACAGGCTGCTATAATACCACAACTATCACACATTCACATATGGAGTTTTTTGTGGAGCCCCTAGCGTCACATAGGTTTACATTACCAAAGGTTTATGACAAACTCTCTTGCTGAAAACCAACTCCTGTGTGCGCACAGTGAGAGAGGAGAGGGAGAGACGCTGTGCTGCTGCCAGAGGAGACACTGAATGAGTTCCCTCTGAGCGGTAAGTCACTAAAAGAGTCTGAGAAGTCTGGGGCTGTTCATAAGACATTAACTCACTCACTCACTCACAAGTTCTCCAGCAACACGTGTTGCATGTGCTACGCTAAATCACGGACGTGAACCAGCTCCTCTTGCTCCACTGTCTCTGTGCTCGCAGCCATTTTCACACTGAGGCAGGTGCGATGACATCATCAACGATAGGACGGTAGAGCTCAAATCTCTACCGTGGGCCAAATTTATATCATTTCTACTGTCTACCGCATATACCGTGCAGCCCTATGTGGAATGAGTAGAGAAGAAGTGGAGAGAAGGAGGCGAGGCAGGAAGTCTGGGAGCATTTTATTAAATGTAATTTGACATCTACAACTGTGTGCAAATATGTGTTGAAAGCCCTTCTCGTATCAGCAGATGCACTAAATATCTTCTGGCGGCACAAAATAAATCTCAAACACTTTAGCTGGAAAAATCATAGGGGAAACACCAAAACACTATATCCCAAATACGATCACGAGGATAAGATACAGGAACACACACACAGATTACTGTTTTTTTCAAGTCTGTACGTCTCGGTCACTTTAACTTCAGGTTTTGGGTGTTTTAGTTTTATGAAAATGTCAGCTTACCATTAACACTTAGACATCAAACCATCTTCAAATTGATTTGATCCTCTATTAAAATCTGCAAAAAAAATCAGCAAACGTCTGCTCCTATTTCAGCAGTCCTGAATCGAGTTTGAGGACAGCATACCCAGACGGGGTCAAAGCTGAAATAACCTCAATTAAATGAAGTCCATTGCACACAACCCCCAATTCCTCCTCAACACAGCAGCACTCAAATAACATCTTTAACTTGTATCACTTTGCTTCACTCTCAATCAACAGGACGCTCTATACAGGCTTCACATTTAAAGTAAAGATATGACAGTGGGCGGCTGGCATCTAAATATAATAACTACAGTGGTAGTAATTTACGGTTTATTCAGTATTTACTTATGGGACTATCATGATAAATCAGAATGAAGGCATCCTGATTTTTTTTTTCCCCTTTGGCGTAAAGAAAAATTAAATTAGCATAGCTGCCAGTTTCTGTGCAACAGAATTATGTCACAGCAACATGAAGTGCTCTTCAAGAGTTCGCTTGGCACAAAGGCATCACAATGACTAGCTGGAACATACAAACAGTACACATGCCTTTGGATTCAAGTCAAGTACAGTCTTCTAGCCTGCAACAGTTCAACAAGTTTTCTAAGAAGGCAAGTAAAGAAAGTGAAATCACATCAGGAATAAAATATCTGCACCTATGCTGCAAGCTATGCTGGAAGTATTTAACATTTTATTAGTAAAATGATGTTTGCAAATGAAACTGTACTTGGCAGAAAAGTGACAACACTGGCTGTAAGGAGCTGTTTAAGGACCTTTTTATTCTAACAAGCGACATCTTGCGGTAACTAGAGTTGCTACGAAATATCTCAGGGAGAAGGTTGGGTAAAAGTGTCAGACTTTGACACCAGTGTGATTTCTATCTCCAAACAACACTGAACATTGAGTTCTTCAAAGCATAAACATGATCGCTCCCTAACTTTATCCGATTAGCCAAAACCAACCCAATTGCCAGATAAGACGTTGGCATTGTAGGTTTCTGCAAACCACATTTGCATAATAATTGTATGTCATTATGGAGCAGATGTGCTCAACCTTGCATTTCAACAGTGCTGTAATTAAGGTGGTTAGATTTAGGCCCCAAAACCACCTGGTTATGGTTAGGAAAAGATCATATTTAGAAAAAGGGGTAAAGGGGGTTAGGGTTAAAACACCCTGTTTCTGAGGCACAATCCCAGCAGGAAAAGCTGCAATGTCTTCGTGAAAGAATGACCACTTTTCAGTGTCTAAAAGCTGCAGGGAAACATAGCAAAGCCTCATTAAGAAACAACGGGTTTTGCTGTTTGTTGGTCTTGAACAGTGTTGTCTGCAGCTTGGCAGCCTTGGTGTCATGCCATTAGGGCTGGTTATTGTTTAAAAAAAAACTGATACCAGTATCAATATTTTGGTGCTCTTCGTTTCCGTTAAATGAACTGAATACATGAATTGTTGAGAATCTGAGCTAACAATGTGGATCATATCCATATTGACAAAAGCTTGAACACTTGTAAATGTATGTGCAGTCTAAGCAGCTATGTAATGTTAGCTCAAGTGGGTAGACAACGACTTGGTGGACTTTCAGGGGTTTAATATCCAAAGAATTTCAGTAAAAAATGATAGACTTTGTGGCATCAATGGCAACCAGACCTGTCATCTAATTGAGACCTGCATTATTTTATCAAAACATGTAGCTAAACCTGGTTCATAAAAGGGACTTTAATTGGGGTTCACCTTTTGATTGAAGCTTTATGGTAGCTATAATTGCAAACATTTTGGTGGTGTCCCGGCACGCTGAACTGCAAACTCAAATAAACCACGACTGACTTCACCAGACCCCTGACACAAAAAGGATTGAATGCAAGTATTGTTGACTTTTTGATACTACTTGGTACTAGGTTAAGATCAGAAATCAATTTCATAAATTATTTTTGTGACAAAATGTCATTTTGGAAGGCTTTAATGCATTGACATGCTGATGCCGTCAACCTTCATTACCTCAGTAAATAATGTATTTGTGTTTTTGTTCAATGATTTTCTTACTACTGTACAAACCAACAATGACAAGGTAAATTGCTTTACTTTGCTCTACATGAACGTACTGTTTGTTCACCTTTGCTGCAGTTTGAAACTAAGACTTAAATTCATTAGGTAAACAGAAACTTATCAGGAATGCCCACACAGTGAATGTCTGCTGGTTCAAGGAGCTGTGGGATGGCAGGATCTTCTGTCTCTTCTTGAGTAATGGTCCCATGTCTCCTTGGCCAAAAGAGAGAGGGCACACTAACATTTAAAGAACTCAAAATTCTCTTATCATGGGTGACAGTGAGACTCTATGGGGTCACTTCAGGAAGTTAGGAATCTTCCAGTTGCTTGAATGTTTCTGAATGTTTTGACATGCGTGACAGATGCAGGACAATTCATTAGTGAAGCTCCTGGACCTGCTCCAGCAGAATTCCACCCAAAGCAGCATGGTTCTGGACACAGAGTGACCTTGATCACTGCTCCTATCTTATGAGTGATGGACTGTCAGAGCGGAAAATTTCCATGGCTGAGGGCAAGCATACTGCTCCTCCTGTAACAGCGACTGATGGGCCTTTTCCATAGGCCCTCCTTGCTTTCAAAAATGTCAAACAGCTATGCCTGCATCTCTAGTGTCTGTTAACACAAATACATAGAAGCAAGCAGCAGCATAGGGAACTTTCTGGAGATGAGTTAGTACATCATCAAAGTCAGTTTGCAAGCACTAGCTGTACAGTGCTGCACAGTCCCTCTGATTACGAATTCTCTTTCAATTTGGACATTTGAGAATGGAAAAAGGAAAAACTTGTACTGCAACCGCATTATCACTACAAGCATGCATACTTTTTCTGAGAGTTTAAGGTTCAGTTTGCAATTGTGGAGGAAGAGAGTTGACTGTCAAGCATTATTCTGAGGTTGTCAAATAAGTGTCAGAATTTGATGACCTAGGAATGAGAGTCAACAATCAAGTATCTTTCTCCACAATTACATACCAAAACTTTAAAGATATGCTGTGCAGGAATTGTCAGTTACAGTTTCTAAATGGCATCACCAACAAAAGTGTAAATATACCCTAGATTAGTGTTATGCAGTGCTATATATGCGTTGTTTTTTTCCCAGGGCTATGTCTGCAATTTTTATAGCTACCTTATGGATGCATGACACTTTCAGTCTGGCGCCTGGTCGCTACCTTTTTCTTAAGTCCGTCCTCACCTGCACACTGTGCCACACACGTCTAGTGGGTTATAAGTGATTATTGAGAGGGATTTCTTTTATGTTATAATTTATTGCAGGAGTACAGTTAACATTCATTTATATTGTATATTGTTGTTCATGCTTATAGCATTCCTACAGTATTTATATATGTTTATAGTGAGGGGAAAATGCTGATAAAATAAATGTAGAAAAATAAATTGATAAGAAAATAATAGTAAATAACAAGAGGGAAAAAATAAGGTAGGCTAGTATGATGGTGCATATAAACACAAACATACAGTATACAGTACAGGCCAAAAGTTTGGACACACCTTCTCATTCAATGCGTTTTCTTTATTTTCATGACTATTTACATTGTAGATTCTCACTGAAGGCATCAAAACTATGAATGAACACATGTGGAGTTATGTACTTAACAAAAAAAGGTGAAATAACTGAAAACATGTTTTATATTCTAGTTTCTTCAAAATAGCCACCCTTTGCTCTGATTACTGCTTTGCACACTCTTGGCATTCTCTCCATGAGCTTCAAGAGGTAGTCACCTGAAATGGTTTTCCAACAGTCTTGAAGGAGTTCCCAGAGGTGTTCAGCACTTGTTGGCCCCTTTGCCTTCACTCTGCGGTCCAGCTCACCCCAAACCATCTCGATTGGGTTCAGGTCCGGTGACTGTGGAGGCCAGGTCATCTGCCGCAGCACTCCATCACTCTCCTTCTTGGTCAAATAGCCCTTACACAGCCTGGAGGTGTGTTTGGGGTCATTGTCCTGTTGAAAAATAAATGATGGTCCAACTAAACGCAAACCAGATGGGATGGCATGTCGCTGCAGGATGCTGTGGTAGCCATGCTGGTTCAGTGTGCCTTCAATTTTGAATAAATCCCCAACAGTGTCACCAGCAAAACACCCCCACACCATCACACCTCCTCCTCCATGCTTCACAGTGGGAACCAGGCATGTGGAATCCATCCGTTCACCTTTTCTGCGTCTCACAAAGACACGGCAGTTGGAACCAAAGATCTCAAATTTGGACTCATCAGACCAAAGCACAGATTTCCACTGGTCTAATGTCCATTCCTTGTGTTTCTTGGCCCAAACAAATCTCTTCTGCTTGTTGCCTCTCCTTAGCAGTGGTTTCCTAGCAGCTATTTGACCATGAAGGCATGGGTGCAGATCTGATGACAAGTTTGGGGGGGACACAATCAGTTGTGATTTTTTTTTAATTGCACACGTGCAAATCATGCCCACAGAGCGCTTGAGATTGCCAGCATATTTCACGATTTCATAGAGGCTCATCACCATCACCAAGTCATTCAAAAAGCACTACAAAGAGAATCATATCCTTACCTTTACTGTTTATTTCTCTTAAACAGCCAGTAGTACATGGAACCAGCCATCACCCTCCTTTTCAGTGCTTCGCTGTTAGTTAATGCTACTTCTAGTTTCAGGGTCTCAGGCATGTTATGTCCACTCACGTTCTCATCTCTTGCCTCTCACGGATTCCAATTTCTCCTCATCATCTTCCCTTTCTCCCAGTATATAGGACTACTGCATACATTTGTTCAATTTCAATCATTTAAGCTATTTAGAATTGGGGGGACAGTTTGTGTTTTTCAGAATTTGGGGGGGGACATGTCCCCCCCGTTCCCCCCAGGATCTGCACCCATGCATGAAGGCCTGATTCGCACAGTCCCCTCTTAACAGTTGTTCTAGAGATGGGTCTGCTGCTAGAACTCTGTGTGGCATTCATCTGGTCTCTGATCTGAGCTGCTGTTAACTTGCGATTTCTGAGGCTGGTGACTCGGATGAACTTATCCTCAGAAGCAGAGGTGACTCTTGGTCTTCCTTTCCTGGGTCGGTCCTCATGTGTGCCAGTTTCGTTGTAGCGCTTGATGGTTTTTGCGACTCCACTTGGGGACACATTTAAAGTTTTTGCAATTTTCCAGACTGACTGACCTTCATTTCTTAAAGTAATGATGGCCACTCGTTTTTCTTTAGTTAGCTGATTGGTTCTTGCCATAATATGAATTTTAACAGTTGTCCAATAGGGCTGTCGGCTGTGTATTAACCTGACTTCTGCACAACACAACTGATGGTCCCAACCCCATTGATAAAGCAAGAAATTCCACTAATTAACCCTGATAAGGCACACCTGTGAAGTGGAAACCATTTCAGGTGACTACCTCTTGAAGCTCATGGAGAGAATGCCAAGAGTGTGCAAAGCAGTAATCAGACAAAGGGTGGCTATTTTGAAGAAACTAGAATATAAAACATGTTTTCAGTTATTTCACCTTTTTTTGTTAAGTACATAACTCCACATGTGTTCATTCATAGTTTTGATGCCTTCAGTGAGAATCTACAATGTAAATAGTCATGAAAATAAAGAAAACGCATTGAATGAGAAGGTGTGTCCAAACTTTTGGCCTGTACTGTATATAAACACACATGCATACATACAAGTCTAAACCTGCATATCTGTACATAACTACACAAATGAATCATATGTATTCCATTTATTCTACCATTTCAAATACTCTTGCTCTTGGTTGTATTTTTTTTTTTGTTTTTTCCCCTTTAATTCTGTATAGTATATCTTTAAAAATGACTGAAAATCAGTGGATTTAATAGCAACTGACATTTAACTTGCCCCATTGCCCAAGGCAAGTAAAATGCCACATTGGGCCTGTAATCTAGTAATTTACTTTAAAATTTCAATTCAACAGCTAGTCCCTTTTACTTGCCCGGTGTGGCTAAACATTTTTACAAATTAATGCTTGTCTCGATTAGACACTTGGTGTGGTTGTCAAGCACCTCTTTTTTTCATTTTTAAAAGAAGTTCTTCAGATGTATAAAACGATGTTGGTGGCTATCTCAAATTATATTTCCATTTCACAATTACCTTGTAAGTTATTCATGTTCCTTTAGTCCATAAGGATCCTCAGATCAAAAGTATCAATAGGCTTTTTCATAAAAATGAATCCAAGTGGCGAGCATTGTTAATTAACAGGATAAAGTGGTGTGGCGTTGGTATGCCAGGTGCCATAACTCTCTCTCTAATGCACTGTCTGTCAGAGCCAGATCAAATGAATAATTCATAATTGATATATTATCTGAAGCCTAATTTTGAAATAAGTAATTGTCATACTGGTTTAATTTTTTTTCCTGATCTTTTCTAAGCAACAGTTTTGTGTAAAAGGAATTAAAGGTCTGTCCCATATCGACACCTGTCCCAAATATATGTCTGTTGACTTCAGCGATTTTAACAAATAATTAATTGAAGTTTTACGGTACTTTCCCAATTGGACAAGTATTAAAAAGGAATTAAACAAACTTTTTTTCTCTCTTTCTTTCCTGTAACCTATTTTGGAAGTAACTAAATAATGTGTCATTTCTCTTTCTTCTCATCTCTGTTTAGGGTTGCACATGCTGTTTACTGATCAGGCGCTCCAACAATATGTTGTTGGGTAAAGACAAAGTTTACTACTTTAGCAAAGAACTGAAGAGCATTTCAGTTATCTTTGAAACAGAAGTTTAATTGGATGGTGTTAGAGAGTTGTGGGTGAAACGGCAACTATTTATGGTGCAGTTTGCTTGTTATCACAGTTTGTACAGGGGCAAGTAAATTTCTGATCCACTTACCAATCATTAACACTGAGCCCTGATACATGTACATAGGCTGAGAAATTCAATTCAATTTTATTTATTAAGCCCAATATCACAAATCACAATTTGCCTCAGAGGGCGCAGAGGAGGGATCCCTCTTCCAGGATGGACAGACGTGCAAGAGATGTCGACAGAAATGATGGAGACAATACATGTTTCCACATTAGATAAAGATGTGTATTGTGAAATAAAGATCAGGTGATATTATTTTTATATATATGGAAAAAACAGAAAATTCTCATCTTTCCTCAGCCTTTTACAGCACAAATGGACAGCATAATGATAGCACTAGTGTCCTTGCAATCATAGGAGTGACACATTCAGAACCCCAGATCTAATCCCCAATGATCATATTAATCCAATTAAAGTATTTAATAGCACTTTTCTTTTTTATATACGACAAAGTAAAATTAATGAGTACATTCTAATAAATGTAGTTTGACAGGCTCTGTTGCATTTATGGCCTCTGGTCATGGAATCTTGACATTACATGAAGAAATCTGGCATTTACTTTGGCTAATATTTGCTGTCTTTGTTCAGTGTATCATGCACAGATACACCAGCTGGGAGTGATAACGCAAATAAATTATAATGCATAGCTCAAATCCTCTGCAATGCAGTCACCCATAAAAATAAAAGAAGATTTGTGTTTGTTTTTTGTTTTTCAAAGACGAATGTCAAACTGGATTTTGTCTGTCTCAGGAAATTAAGGGAGACCAATACAGTCAGATTTGTCCCTAATTTGCTCCTTGAATTAGGTCTGTGCAATCAAATGTAGTTCACCATTTATTCAACATTGGCCTACATTTTCCCCTCTGATATGCTTAAAGGAACAGTCCAACATCTAGAGAAATACTCTTACCCTGAGTAAGATGAGATAAACACAGCTAGTTACAGTTATAACTAGCGTTCTTATTTACTACCACTACTACAACTACTACTACTGCTACTGTAGTAGTGCTGTATTTAACATGTAGAAATTCAACATGTAAAAACAAAAGTCTTTTTTCTTAGAAAACCGTTGTTGAATAATATCCTAGTTAACAAGACAATATTGATAATAGCCATTAAAGGGACCTATTGTTCTAATTTTCAGATTTATACTTGTATTTTGGGTTTCTACTATAACATGTTTACATATTTAAATGCTAAAAAAAACACTTTGTATTTCTCTTAATGTCTGCTTAAATATACCTGTTTTTACCCAATGTATTAGTACCTGCCTCTTTAATCCCCCCTCCCAAAACAGCCCAGTTTGTTCGGATTCTTCAGCATTTCCAGGTCTTTCACAATTGTGCTCTCCCTGTCCCTGCACCTTCGTTGTAGCAACGGAAAATAACTGTATCGTAGTATAGCGGCAATTCCTGCTGTGAAAATCACCAAAAAAAAAACCAATAGTGAACAACTACCTAAAGTCGGTGGATGGGTCCAACAGCCACCGACTTTCAGTTGTTGTTTACTTCCCATAAGATTGTAAAGCCAAACCCTGTTCTTCTTTTTCATAAACCCAATCACAAACGTGTGTTGGCTAAAAATAAACACGTTGCTGGACGTTTATTGTTGAAGGAAAAAATTTGTGTGAATTTGTGGTGTTATACTGATATAGTGCAATTATTTTGAAAGAGCAAACTGTACATTTCTTGTGTAAACGGAAGTGTATTTTGAAAACAGGCTGAAGTTGACTAGGTGTCCAAGGACGTCAACAACCAACACATTCAGGGTACCTTGCAAGTGGAAAGTCCACGACTAAACGTCGATATGTAGCGAGGTCGAAGTGAGAATGGGTTGCTGTAACTACGCAAGCTACTTTGAAACAGCAGCTAGTAAAGCTACAAGCTATTCAGGAAAATTAGCTAAACACAGTGAAGCTATTTCACATCATGAACATTTTCATCACTAGTTGGCCCCACCTGCTGTGTCAGTGAGGGCAAAGTAACAAACAAACTCCCAGTGAGAAATTAGCTACATGAGCAAGGTGAAGATGAAGTGAAATTAAATGGCCATTCAGTTTGATTGCATGGCTAATACAAGCATAGCCTACTTCCCAAGCTTTTGAGTGGTCTTATAAAGCTTTTATGTGTAGAATTAGAAGGTGTCTGGCTTGACATCTCTTGAGTATCAAAAAAAGCAATGCACATTGCATTTACACCCCCCCCACCCTTGTACAGATAATCAGGACGTAGTGATTATACTGCATAGTAAAATGAGGAGGATGTGTCTGCTTAGTTTTACTGTGAAACAGAGAAGGTGGCTCAGACAGAGATATCTTGACTTCAGTCATACCTGCTTTAAGAGCTTGGCCAGCTCTGTTTAAGCCTGAGGCGAGGCAGCTGACAAAAACAAGCAGCAGTTGATTACTGTACTGACACTCTGCTTTCTGGCTCCTCTCTCTAATCTCCCTCTCTCCACATTTTATACATTTCTTTCAAACGCATTTGCACATTTAATACAGTAACTGCAGCATGACAGCAACTATGAAGATTTTCCCTTTTTTTCATCTCTATCCACTTTATTTATCCATCTTTATGTGGCTCCCAACTTTCTTTACACAGCAGTCCCTGTCACTGTTAACTCCCTCTGTTCGCCTGAGGAGGTTGTAGACAACCACGTGTCTTCTTCTCTGACACACGGAGTCACACATGAACCTCTATATCCCTCTCCACAAGTGACCTCCTTCCCAATCTGCTGAGGTCACATCAACAAAGACATAATTCCCTCATCAACTCCATAGCCACTTGCATTCAGTGGAGCATTTACCAAGCTGGAAACAGCTGCAGAGATATGAGCCTGGGTGACCCCAGGGTCCCCACACTTCATCAACTTACAGAAAGCTCTTTTAAATTAAGTGAGATGTCCACAAAGCAAATGTTACACTTTAATTAGTTGATGTCAACAATGACACCAGCCCAAAGATGTTCAATCATTATTGCCCATTACCAGCAGCTGTCCACTTTCCTGGACACAAGTGTGATGCCATCATGAATATACACTACTGTAGTAAGTTTCCCCTTATGTTTTGTTGTGTAAAATAGCTGATTCTATTCAGCACTTTCAATTTCCATCCTATCTTCAGCCATACCAGTAACATGTTAACAGGACTGCAGTGTCGGTCAGGCCGCCCACCACTTTGGTCCAAACTGAACACCTAGATGGTTTAAGATAACATTTTTATTTGACATTCATAGTCCAAAGAGGATGAATCCTCCCGACTTTGATGATCTCTTTGATTTTTCCTCTCGTGCCATCAGTAGGTCAACATTTTCACTTAGTAAAGTAACTACTATTAACATCTACTCGATGGATTGACACCAAATTTTGTAAGAGATTTATGATCCCCAGATACTGAATCCAACAGACTTTGGTGATCCCCTGACTTGTCCCTTTATATCACCATGATGTTCCTGAAATGTCTTGACATCTAGATGGATTGATATGTGATAATGTTCCCCATAGGATGAATTGTGGTTATCCTCTAGCTTTTCTCGACACTACCATTAGGTCAGAATCTTTATTCGTTCTAAAGTTTGGTTTCAAACCTCTACCGTTGGATTTAATAACATTCCCATCAGCCTCAGTTGAAGTCTGTGTTTAGTGCTAATTAGCACAATGTTAGCACACCAACCTACAAAAGTTGAAAGCACCACTGTGCCTAAGTGCAATGCCAACAAGCTTCAGGCTGGTCAGAGTCAAGAGGAAGCTTGCCATTTTATGTCTATGTATGTGTAAATAGGTCTTGTTTGTCTCTTTGCCCTGACAAGCCCTTTAAAATCTTGATACATTTCATCAAAACAAAATAAGAAATAAGGTAAGAAATTAAGGATACAGAAATTAGGACGCTGAAAAACAATTCACTAATTTGCTTTAGCTGTCAACTCTGTGATTTAAGAGTAAATCTGACTTTCATTCAGCACACAGGAGCTTCACTTTTTACTGATCGCTTTTTGTATCAGAGTTGTATTTGTTGCACTAATTTACCAATCTCAGAGCCCATCGGCTTTCATCTGACAACGACAAAGCCTCTGGGGTGAGGGCCAATATTTCGGCCAGATCCAGTGGTGTTGGCATATGAATGAAGAAAACTTTAAAAACTAATATAAGGCTAAACTGTCATCTGACAAGAGGTGAAGGGTTCCAAGACTGCATTTCTGCCAGTATGTTTCACCTGTATACACGGACTGAACCAGAAACCAGAAGACTTCCGATACCAGAATCTTGTCCCGTCACCTGCACATTCTGCATACATATGCAGAATCTGTTTATAGAGATAACTTATTTACTGTTAATGCAGCCTGAACATTTCCTGCATGTGCAGCTTCACATTTAACTCTGTGGAGCAGGGGCAGACTGAAACAATAATTCAAGATGGGAATTTGACTCCATCCCTGCCCAGCAAACCACTTAATTTTGTAAGCTAACCCTCTTTGTTGATGTTACAGATCAAAGTATTCTTCCATTTTCCTTGTTAGATCACAGCAAATGTTCATCCACCTGTATATACATACATATATATATATATATATATAAATACATGCCACTGTTACTTTTGAAATGTAATAGGTTATGGAAATGTAATGAGTAATGTAACTACTGTCATTATTTCATCAAAGTAATGTAGCTTATTACAATTGATGACTTTTAGATTACTTCTAAAACATATGTATTAAACTCGACAACAAAGCCCAAAACTATGTTATTATTAAGGTAAGGGAAGGAGTTCAGTCGTGTTAAAGGTACCCTTACTGCACACTTGTTTATGGTTTAGGAAGGATCGTGGTTATGATTAGCACAAACACTCATTAAAGACACATCAAAACTTCAGCTCTGTGACAGGATGCAAACCCTGATCTCCTGCATGAAATCATGTGCCACATGCCCATCCACCAACCAGACCACCACAGCCACCTGGCCAGATTATACTAGAAAAGAAGTAGCAAGTGTGGTGACCAAAAGTGTCTTATCCAAACTGCTAAACGTAAGGCGACTGACAAACAACCAACACTTGTAACTTTTTGTTGTATTTGCTGAAACTGTCACAACAGTCACACAGTAGCATATGAGACAGATAGTCTAAGACAAAAAAAAAAACAACACATTTCCCTTCTCCACCTCATAGTGCTTCTGATGGCATTTGCTAGAATCTCCTGCAGCTGAAGAAAAATAACAAATCAAAGAAAGAGTCTCTAATGCAGTTATAAGTCATGTCAGTCACTTGTTCTGGACAGGGTCACAAATTTTCTCATCTTACCTCTAAACAGTACACTAAAACATTTTTCTAATAAACATCTTAGGCAAGAAATAGGCAATGCAGTAACAACATTTTGATTCACATTTGATCATAGCTGCATAGTTTAATAATTTGACTGCATTTGTTGAACTGTGATTGACATGATTGACGTTAGACTCCTCAGCTCTGATAGGTTGTTTCCATTCATGTGTGGTTTGTTCTTGCAGATGCGAGAAAAAAAAAATTCTATCACAAAGTATTTGTCTCATGTACTATTGTGTGGATGTAATGACATTTTCAGCAAATATGACAAAAAGTTATTTCTGTAAAGGTTACCGACTGTATCTTTAAATATGGGGATAACACATTTTCAGACAGTCTGTCTTGGAAGACATGAATAGTCTACCACTCGATAGTACATGTGAAAAGTGAGAGAAATAGTCGCGTAATAAATTTTTTAAAAAAAAGAGAAAGAGAAGTTCAAACGCTGGCTCCTTTCTCACCTCCGTATAGCTGGTTTATCACAGGGTGAAGTGGGTGTGAATGTCAGATCATTGGTTTTGTTTTTGCTAGATGTAGCCCCCCCCCTAATTCAACACTGGAGATCTGTGGAGGGAAAGGGTCTCCACAGCTCTTCAGCCATCTGACTAGCACTTGTGATAAAGCATACTGACAGCTTTACTTTCAGCTTCACTACATAAGGAACACACAACTTCCTGTTTGGGGACTGAAAGTCGGCATTGGACATGACTCACAGAGGTACAGACACAGTCCAATCTGGAATTAATTCTGAAGAATATTATGTACCACATTTTTTTTTCCAGGCATAAAGGACAAATTAACCTTCTGCATTGGCACAAACTTGACATTGGCCTTTAATGTGTACTGCAGAATGTCGTCTAATATGAACAGTACAGAGTACAGAGACTGGGCTGTCCTGCCAGCTGCAAAAAATACATCTGGTATGCTTGCAATGCTTCACAGTAAATTTTACCCTCCCTTCCCGTCTCCTTCACATCATATTTTGGGTTATCTTCCTGTACGATTGTATTTTTCTTGTCCATACAAATACAGATGGAGTGAAACAATCAAGTCTGACCAGAGGCTAACGAGTTAATGTGTCTGAGAATGAGGGCCTTGGTTTCCAGATGGATTAATGGCACAAGCTACTGAGTGGGGATAAATGACGATCCTCTGCTGGGATCTGCAGACAGGCAACCGTGGTGTCTTTTTTCTTCCCCATTCAGCAAGCACTGACATTGACGTACACTAAGCTCCCGCCAAGAGACGTGAGCCGCTGCTGCAGCAACACTAACAGGATAGACTGAGCTGAAGGGCATCAAAAATAAGCACTTCACTGTACATTCAAAAAGATCTTACTTATGGCACTATACCGTTTTTATTGCATTTGAATGATCCAAAAGGTCGTCAATGACTCTGACTTATCCCCATCAATTTTTATATGCTACTGCTTGAGCCCAAGCAAATATAACACGATACCTGACCTGAAGCATTGTCTTGAGGTTCAGTTTTACTTAATGTTAATATAGATAGAGCGCACATTAAAGTGCAACTTGCAGGTTAAATTCTTTTAAAAATATATACATAACCTTGTCTGAAAATTACCATATGAGAAGTTAATTCAGAATTTATTATGGTTTACACGACATAAGGACACAAATTCAGAGGAAAAAGTGGCTCTTTTTAGCTCCTCTTCTAAAAACGCTTTTTTTTTTCAACATCGCCTGATACTATGTCATGAGAGGGACTCTGCGTCCTTGACCCTGCCTCTGTCCAATGCGCAGTAGTAGGTGGTAGTGAGTCTGAGTGATAGTAAACTTGTGAGTTAGTATTTTTTTGGTTGTTAACAGTGCATTTCACCATTTGTGATTATCCCGAATTATTGTGTTTGTGCAGGTTGCACAAACTCGAGTCTGTCAAGACATCGAGTCCGCCGTTTTCCGGACAGAAAAAGGAGTGGAGGTAGTTTTCGTGCCTGGGTGCGTTTTGTGCAGGTGAAGAGGCGCTTTTTCACAGCTTCATCTGTGACCAAAAACGCGGTCGTGTGTGTGCAGCGCTCATTTTGAACAGGAGGATTATGTTCCTGGCAGAGCCCGCCCGCCCTCGCACATACCCCCGAGGCTTGGGAGACCTGAGTCCAAGCCCCGCGGCCCCGCACGGAGACCCAAGCCTCGGGGGTATGTGCGGGGCCGCGAGCTGGGGGTATATGCGAGGGCGGGTGGGTTTCGCGGAGAGGAAGGCCTCCGTGTTTGAGACGGGAGCGGGTGGCGTGAGGGTTGATGGGCAGTGTGAGGCATGTTATGTCTGGTATGGGGGTCAGATTCTCCACCAGAGCCCAGAAGGCATCCACCTCCCTGCAGCACATACTCTCTACAGTTGAGGACACAGGCTGGCAGTTCCCACACAAGCACCTATCATACAAAAAATTATCAGGAAATCTTCGTATCTCTCTCGCTCTCGCTCTCGCTCTCGCTCTCGCTCTCTCTCTCTCTCTCTCCCCTGCGGACGTCAATACACCGTAATGCGGAGTTATAACACGCATAGCAAGATACAGTCTGATACAAGCTGATATTTGCGCATAGTTTCTAATACTGGCAGAACTATTGGTAGCTTTGTTATAACCTAATACGTGATGGCAAACTTAATGTTGTGATGTGAACACAGCGTTAGACATCGTTGGCTGTCGTTAGCTGACGCTGGTTGCTCACCGAGACACCTGCCCAGTTCTCCACTGGTTCTCCTCACACCACAGCTCTGTTTCTGTGCTGTGGCCATTATTTCTCCTAAACCTGATCTGTTCCTGGTCTCTTGGACGCCTAGCAGGCTCATAATTATAAGCCTGTGGGCCGTCGTATGCATATGAATGTACATTTTCAACATGTTTTGTGAGGTCACAGTGACCTTTGATCTTCAACCACCAAATTCTTTCAGTACTTTCTTGAGTCCAAATAGATGTTTGCGCCAAATTTGAGGAAAACTTGCTCAAAGCATTCTTGAAAATTGCATTCACAAGAATGGGATGAACACATGGATGTATGGAGGGACAACCCAAAACACAATGCCTCCAGCTGTGGCTATCACCGGCACAGAGACAAATACCCATTTCTTTTTCTATCCAGTTACCAGATACCCACCTATCAGCTAAAAAGCCATTGTAATACAAAGTAGAGTATGCCCACTTCCTCATCGGTAACCTACCTGTCTACCTAGTAGTACACCCACCTCATCAATTACCACTACACCACTGCCTACCAGAACACACTGAGCCACACCAGACCAATAAGCGCTCCTGCTGGTAGGTGATCAAAGCAAGCTTGTGGGTGTGTTCCAGGTCGCATACTTTTTCTTTTTACTTTCAGTAGGTACTGCAGCTGCCCTTAAAAAGTACATATTTTTGCATGCAGTATGCACACAATTGGAACATACTATTCTCTCCTGACATTTCACCCTGAACTTTGAACCTCTTGCTTTTATATCCATTAACTTGGAGATAAAAAAAAATGCCACTCACCAAGTTCTCCACATTCGGGGATCAACCTGGGGAGCTCTACTGTTGTTACTTTGCAATGTGTGTAGTTTACCTTTAAAGTTATAACTGCACAGATTGTAGATCCTAACATATTATGTTTGTGAAGGTGAAATTACATCTGCATTCTGCCATTATTATTTTTACAGTCGTTTTATTTTTGTTTGTAAACTAGTCCATACCCATTGAGTACATCATACCATAACATGACTTAGTCATACCAAAAATTAGAAAAAACAACAACAACATTGGGCCACAGGGGGAGCCATAGCGATCAGTCGCATCTTAGCCATTTTTAAGCATTTTTCTGTTGTTATAGCTCCACCCAGTTGCCAATTAGAGTCAAATTTCTCCAGTCATCTTGAGGCATCCTGTTCTACATATCTACCAAGTTTAGTAAAAATCAATATGGCGGTTAGGCCTAGATAAGAAATTAGCACTCTAGCGCCCCCATTTTGTGTGATCGGGTCAATGATGGAGGGGTCCCCTCAGATTATGTGTGGTCATATGCCTACAAAGTTGCGTGGTGATCGGTGGAACCCTTGAGATGTTATAAACCTTTATGTGATGAGCCACGCCCTCCACAATATTCATTGCCTTATAGAAGCTCAGTTTTAGTAAGTTTTCCAACTTTTGCCAAGAGGGAACTTTAGATATTGGTCCCTAGATTATGTTCACGGAGTTTCATGCAGATCGGTCAAACTTCCTAGGAAGAGATCGATTTTAAGCGTTTTTCAAAAAATTCAAAATGGCGGAAAATCAGTATATAACTGGAAGTTATGGGTTCTTGAGGCACATTTGTTCCTCATGAGGAGAGGCATCTCTGTGCAAAGTTTCATGTCTCTACGATATACGGGGCATGAGATATGCATATTCAAAGTTTGCAATTTCAATCGGTTGCTATAGCGACCCCCTTTGGCCAACTGATGTAATATTGCTTCATTCGCATCCTCCCATGACCCTCTACCACTGTGCCAAATTTCACATGGATTGACCAAGTCAGTGAGGAGAAAAACATGGAACAGACACACACACAGGACACAGACAGTTTTCGTCATTATATAGTAAGATATAGAAAGATATTTCATCAATATTCCTATTATTGCTATTTGACTAGTCATCAGTTACTTGAATGCACTGTCATCCATCATTGCTACTTCTGACAGCTGTCAATCATCTGTCAATCTTTCATCTGTTTGCTGACGGAGGATTGCAGGTCAGAATAGCCGGAAAAACACGCTGACTTGCAAACTGTAAAATCAGACCAGATGTTGTAGGAGATCCTGATATTGCTGGCGTGCTGCATTTGACATACTATATATTGGGACAAACTAAATCTTATTCTGGCATACTATACTGTGTAGTATGGTAGTATGGAACGCACAGTGGCTGTTTTGACAAAGTGAACAATATAGCAGCTGGCTGGTAAAAACAATGTCATCTTACAGTTAAACAGCAGGGTAAAATATGTCTCTGAAAATATTTTAGGGGAAAAATAGGCAACACAGTAACAGAATCTTGGTTTGTATTTGATCAGCGCTGCTCAGTTTCGCAATTTGATCTGAGTTTGAGCGTGAGAGAGGGAGAGAGAAGGTGGGCTCTCTCCCTCAATCCTCCTTTATACTATTTGTGTCCATGGCAGCAGGCATAGGAAAGTGTGGAAGTAGTGAGAGATAAGCAGGGAGATCTAGGTTGTAGTATGATGGAGAGAAGTTTACCATAGTTCATTTACCCACAAAGTTTTGATACCAATCTGGCTGAAATTCAGCAAAATATTCCTTTAAAGGGGGGTATGCAGTATTCAGGGGTATGTTTCCATGGGCCCAGGTTGGTCTGGTTTTAATCATGCTGAGCCTCTCCAAGCCATGACCACATGCATCTTGTTTGGCTCAACATGTGTGAGTGCACTGGTGACTGGAAAGACAGCTAAAAGTCTTTCTGTATTCCACTGAATCTCCTTAGTTTGAGATTTAACTGTAACTGTTACTGTTGGCTATATGCTGTGTTGGAGTTGTGTTTTATTCCAGCCCACCGAACATTTCCCGCTGCTTCACCTTAAAGGCTTTCCATTGGCAAACCAGCAGTAGGCCTTTACTGTGAAGCAGCCAAAGGAAATGTAATGTATTTATCACAGAGTGAGTGGAACTTTGTTAGCTGTGCTACTTCAGATGTTAGATGTTGAGCATTGAAGAGGCTGTATTTTCTGCACACCAGCACACCTCTGACATTTCAGTTCGGTAAAAAGCATCACCTTGCTGTGATTTATAGTGACAAAACACACTTTGCCAGCATGGCTTGAGTGGTTGCAGTTGTTCATGGCTCAGCTTGGGTCCAATTGTAAAGTTGCCACAGGACACAAGGTTCCAGCTCTGTTAGATTACAGACCCCCTGCAGGCAATGGATTTATGCTGAGAACTGGTCACCCCCACTGCATTGGATTTATACAGCCTAGTCACCAGAAGAAAATGTTGGCAATGTACATTTCTGCAAACCACAAATATGTACAATAAAGCTGGTTGTGATTTAGCGAGTCATTGCTGTGTTTCAGGGAACTTTTTAGGCACCAAACGTGGATGTTTTTTAGCGACCTATCACTATTTTTCAAGTGACTTGTCAGGCACATTGCTGCTTTTCCAGTCGGGACAATGGCCTAAAAAGCAGTTGTTTTTTCATTGAGACAAAGCTGCTTTTTCAGCTGGGATTGTGTCCCTAAATGGGTTATTTTAAACCAAAACATGATCTTTCCTAAACATAACCAAATGACTTTTGTGCCTTCATATTAACAAGGTAAAGCAATTCTTAAACAGAGTGTCTTGATTGGGAATAAAATGACAGCATTTGCACTTTTTCAGGAGCTCCAGTTATGTTGCTTTCTCTGATTCGTACAAGTCTTGAATGAATGTCGTGGTCTCCATGACAGTGAGGCACATGATTGGTCACAACATGCCAACACGGGGACGTCCCTTAGACCCAAGTCTTCCACAATGTTGACTGGTCTGTGGTCAGTTGCCACCCATTTAGCGAGCGCTTTAGTTAACATCTTCGACTTTGAGTTTGAGTTTAATGGACAGGTCTGTAGTGATTTACACACTTCAGAATAGTACTTTGCTGGTTTTGGCAATGTGGTTGCCCGCTGACATCAGACTGATTAGCTGCATCTGTATGCTCAGTCCGCAGGTGGTAGCTCAAACTCTAAGTAATTTGGTAATTTTTCAATTCAGTTTGACACAAGTTCCATATTATTTTTGACTTGTAAAATGAGATGTCTGGGAGGGCTGCAGTCATAATCTGAGGGGACCCCTCCATTATTGACCCGATCAAACAAAATGGGGGCGCTAGAGAGCTAATTTCTTATCTAGGCCTAACCGCCATATCGATTTTTACTAAACTTGGTAGATATGTAGAACAGGACGCCTCAAGGTGACTGGAGAAATTTAACTCTAATTGGCAACTGGGTGGCACTATAACAACAGAAAAATGGCTAAAATGCGTCAGATCGCTGTGGCTGCAATCGTACTATCAAATTCACAAAAACTGTCTGAATACATTGCTCTTCTTAATGGGTTCAGTTGACTATTTAATCTGCAATTTCCTATGACCTGTATCCCAAACACACACCATGTGAAACTGTACGTGGGCAACTGTGCACTCAGTGGGTATGGACTAGTAAACAGTAGGGTTGGGTCGGTATGAGAAAAAAAAAAAAAAAGGGTCCGGTTTTTGTAAAAAAACGCATCAAGTCGGTAATACCAGATTTTCACCACTTGGGGGCGCAGTTAACTCATTTAAAATAAAAAACTACCATAGGACAACAGAGTGACAGTAACACATTGTTTCTTTTATTCCTTACAAATAAATTTTGCAGCTTACTTAATCAGTGCAAAAAAAAGTTGTCTCCTTCGTTTGGCTCAAAGCCAAAGTGTTGCCATAGTGGCGCATTCTTTGATTTCTTCAAGACTAAACTGTCCACCATTATCGACTCCCCAGGCTACAGTAGAAGCCTCAGCGCATGCACACTCGCACTCACACCCCCTAGTTCAGCCCCCGCCCCACCCCCACCCCCCTCTCTCTCCTGCTCGCTGTGCACTTGGCGAAGAGGCAGACACAGGTGCTCACAGACTCGGGCGTACTATAAGCGGAGTCGAGCGCACTTCCGCTTTGTAGTTTCCTGTAAAAATGTCCGTAAAAAATCCCCGTGATGTGAAAAATACATGCCCAGCAGTCTTGTGTGACACTGGTGCGCTGAGCAGAGTCCGCGCAGTCATGCTTTGAGTGCACAGAGCTTGCGGACATCCGCTTTTACCGGGCAGACCTCCGCGGAGTCCGCTCCGCCTACGTTCCGCCCGAGTATGCGGTCCGGTAAGTCTCAAAAAAAAAAAAAAACCCCGGTCCAAGACGGAGTACCGAACCAAAATGGTATTACCGAGAACCGACCCAACCCTAGTAAACAGTAATTTTATTGTGTATAGAGTCAGCACATGTTCACATCTAACTAATTCAAAGTTGATTTCAACCAAACTAGAGTTGGTGATTATTGGAAAAATGGAAAGACGACCCAAGATGGCTTTTGTGAGTTTTATTTTGTTTTTGTGGACTTTGAATGAAGTGTGTTTTATGGCGATAAAATGATTGTTTATTTAAAAAGGGTCTGGTGGGTTCAGCGATGACGATATCAAGGCTGTTTCTCATGAAACAAAAAGGATCTTGCTCTTTAACAAAAAGGTCTCTATCGCAATCCTTTTCATAAGGTTGTCAGACACTTATAATAACAATGGCAAAAACAAGTACTTTCATTGGACGTCAATGATTATGCACAATTGCCCCAAGTGGTTATATTGCAGCCTGTTTCGCTGCTGCCAGCTGCAGCGATCTCACTCAATACCAGACCAATTTCAAAAACTGTTGTTGCCATTAGTCACTTGGACACAAAGAATATACAATAGGGTCCAGGTTGAAAAATACCAAAGGTACCCTTTAAACATACACTTCTGTTACTCCAAGTCTAGCAGTTTATCACTGTATGTTCAAGATGTGTTTAACCTAGCCTATCACAAAGACTTCACAAAAGGTTCTGTGGAAAAAGTGTATATACTGACTGAAATGTGAATATTTAGTGAATATATTTAGTTTTCTTATTAAAGTCAATAAGACATATGCAGTACATATATGGGTAGGTAAGCATGCCACCGACCTAACGCCTGCTGTATAGTGAAAGCAGCACAGAAGTAGCTTGTCTGATACACACTCACTGTAGTTATATGCACAAGTCTCAACAAAATAGGCTTAAGGTCTAAAAGGATGCCTTGGGTTTTCTTTAAACCAGATACTGGAGTGTTTAGATATTTCACTGTCATACACAGCTTTTATTAATGATTGAGTTTTCTTTTCATCAACTTAACAACATAATTGATAATTACTGATTATTACTATTAAGGATCGGTAAGTGGTACCAGCCCGGGACATCTGTATGTCACCTGATTATGAACTTTTGTCCTCCTTCTTTCCCTGAGCCGCCAAGCTCAGTGCAGCAAATTACTCACTTCTCATTCAGAATGAATGGAGGCAGAATTAGTCACTTAGTGGATTGGCAGGGCTTCAGTCTAAAGCACTGTGAGCTCGCAAATACTGATGAATGAGCCATTTGCTTGCACACTGCTCACAAGGGTTTGTTTGCACCACAGTTGATTTGCATTAATTTATTACCGAGGATGAATACTCCAACTTAAAGGGCCGTGCTGGTTGGTTTGTATGTTTTACTGACAAACTGTGCAGATGTCACATTAATGTCAACCATTTTCAAGAGTGATTTCTAAAGTTTTTTGACTACGTCATGTTTTTGCTGAGTAATAATGCAGAAATAACTGTTTTTAAAGTTGCCATTGATTAATTGAAAAATGCTCTATCTGTCAAACAGCTGGTTTCAGCATATTGGGTTCAAAAATAAATGTGTAGACTTGCTTTAAAGTCATTGGAAGATGGTTTTCATTTGTCCAGAAATGCTCATAAAATAATGCCTCCCATGAAGCAAGAAAATTGTTTAAGCTGTCAACCTGTCATTATTTGGCTAAAATATTCAGAACCACCACAAACATATACTGTATCACATTTACTTTGCGGTTCAGATCCAGTCTGCTCGCTGTGTAATCTTTACCTGTACAGGATGACTTGTCAGTGCTGCGGTGGACTGCTTGTGTTCGTGGCCGAGAAAGAAAGAACCGGCTGCTCTGCTCTCTTTGCCTATGGGAGGAAAAAGCAGGATGGATGTGATTTTTGATGTAAATGTGAGACCCACAAAGGGGGAGAGGTGGAGCATTGATATTCAGCCTGAGGTCCGGCAGAGCCCCGTTCTCCACACCTTGACGTTGACCTTATGACCTCGCAGTGAAAATCATTTGGCAGCTCCTCTGCCCTCTAGCAGTATGCACACACGTAGAAACACACACACACACACACACACACACACACACACACACACACACACACACCAATGGTTGAACTACAACTGAATCTGTATCCCCAAAGTAGCCACTCTCCAACTTTCTGCTGCTGTGATTTCCACACAGTATCAAGGACTGTAGAAACAGCTAGAGGAAGCCTCACAGCATGAAGTTTCATTTATTGTTATGACATTTATCAAAGAGCCAAACACACCTACAATACCAGAAATGTAGAAAAACGTACAAGTGACAAGACAGCTGTACTATCTGCTCCAAATTAGACCAATTCCTTCAGCTATTTTAGTTTAACCTCATAGTTGTCATAACTACCATCATCTTTATTTATAAAGGACATATTATTTTAAATTGTATATACTTTATTAATCCCCCTGAGAGGAAATTCAATTTTTTCACTCTTTTTGTCATTAACACACAGGTCCAAAAGACACACACATGCACAAACAGGACCTATACATGCACTAAGTGGAGAGATGTCAGAGCGGTTGGAGGGTTTGATGCCTTGCTCAAGGGCACAGACAAACCTTTGTGTTAAAGGAGGTGAACTGGCACCTCTCCACCCACCAGTCCATGCTCCATATTTGGTCCGGATGGGGACTCGAACATGCGACCCTCCAGTTCCCAACCCCAGTCTCTATGGACTGAGCTACTGCCACCTACAGTCTGCAATATAATCTACACAACACATCCCTGTCCCTACCCCCACCAAAACAATGTCATTTGAGTTTAAATCCCAACAAACATGACCATGTAACATCTAATGGTAATCAATGATTTGTATCTCATACACAAACAGGTGTCAGTTTATTAGGCATGACTGAAGCAGGTCACTAGTGAGCATGGATAACCAATCAATTCATCTGTAGTCTCATAGCCCAACAAAGAACATACATTTGCATATATGAGTCATTTTCTGCCAAATGAGTATTAACATAAGCTGCTGCAACTCTGTGAGTCCAAACCAATGACTACAGTTGGTTGGGGTGACAGCTCCCTAAAAGTGAAGCCTAAATATCTCTGATACCCCCTGGTGGCTTGCTGCAGAATATGCCATAAACCCCACCCCCTCCATTTAAGTGGATGGGATATGGACCAAACTAAAAAAATCAAAGTACAATCAAATATCAGAGACGGTTTCTGTCATTTAAAGCCTGGTATACACTGTGCAATTCTGGGCTGTCCCAGACAAAAGATGACCACTGTGAAAGAAACTTGGCGATATCTTTTGTCGTGGCTCTAACATGGTGGTCATGTGTCACACAGTGAGAGAGGTGCAAGGACAGCTGTTATCATGGTCTTGTTATCAAAGATAAAATTCTGACAGTGTTAGATATTTGGGAAGATCCTCTCACAGTGTGACTGCTGTTACAACGTATGTCTACTAACCGACCAGTAAAAATGCAGCGTAAGATGACGCACTGATCAGCGCAACGCTGGTGCTAAACCCAAACAAACAGACAGACAGCAGCTTGTCATAGAGACAAACTGAGCCAGAAAAACTGTGTGGGATTCCGGCAAAGAAGAAAACCTTGTGGAGTTGTGGCAGCAGAAGCCTTGCCTATATGATAGGTAGATCTTATCGCGCTGATGTATGACCAAGTGTTGGTTTTTCTGCTAATTTTGGTTTTAATTAGTTTTTTGATGCTAGCAAAAGGGGGTGTGACATCATAATTGACAGTAGTATGTGTCAGTCAGTGTGCTCGTGTGGCAATCAATGTCTACCTTTGGTTGGGTTTGATGCGTGTATTGGCAGGAACCATGGATGTATAAAGAGAACTGGATACCTCATTGTAGGCAGGGCCTGTTCATTCCTATGAAAGTTGCTCAGTGGTGCATGAAGCCAAAAATGTTCAACTTCTGGGGTATACAATTACTTGGATCTTCTGTATGGACCTTTTTCACAGCAGACATTTTGACTTGTGTCAGTACAAAAAGCACAGGTGAAATTGATAACATTAAGGATGGCTGAGTTCCATTCAGTGTCCCAGTAAGCTAATAACATTTAGCCAACATGGACAATACCAGGGTCTCCCCTAAGTGGAACGCAGCTGTCATTAGTGTCATTGAACACACCTGTGTTGCTCCTACTCAGACGTGTCAAAATGTCTGCCGTGAAAAAGGTCTATTGTTGGGCTTCAGGTTTGCAGCAGCCCAGCAGCTAACTTCTGAATTAGCCTTCTGCAAACTGGAATGAGGATAAAATGATTTCACCAAGGGGCTCTTCTAGATTATCAGATCGAATGGATCCAATCCCAAAAGTAAATGGAATCATTTTGTGGGGGGCTGTGACGCTTGAAAAAAAAAAAAAAAGGTATCCACTGATTTACAGATGTCTTTTATGGTCCAAACTGACTAAAGGCCAAATTACAGATGCCCTAAAAAAAACCCTAAAACAGTTTTAGAAATCAGTTTTATTCTTAAAATAAAAAATATATTTAAAAATGAAGTCACCATTGACAATATGTAGGCCTGTGTTTCCACAGCACCTGAAAAATGCAATCAGCCTGCCAGTGAACAATGCTGAAATACACTGGCCCACAGTTGAACCCAACTGCTGATCTCTGACAGTGTAGTTTTTATTTGAATTAGAAATAAATTGACTTACCAATTGCCATGCTTGTAAAATAAGCCTGAAGGAAATTTACATTTGATTATTTGAGTGTTGTCGACATAAAACATTTGAAATAAAATGTATAACTGCTGCTGAAATGATTTTTAGAATGGCTGAAAGAACAAATTGTTTTCTCTACATTTGACCTATAATTTCAACTTTGAAGCGATGTTTCAATTATAATAAAATCTGAAATCTCCTCAGTGATATGTGAACATTTCATCAAGTATCTCAGTAATCCTTTCCAATGCTGTCACATAACTACGTCAGACAGATTCAAAGTGTAAATGTGATGAATTAGCTGTATATTTAAAGTGTAATGTGTGTTAATGTGCGGTCTGGGTCTGGAGACAGCTCCCACACACATACAGCATGTTTCTCTAAACGTCAAACAGGATACCTTATGTGTGTCAGCGACAGGATGACACACAACAATGCACTAACACAATATATCTGCATGTCTGCATGTCAGACGAGCTGGGAAAATACAGTGCTTTGAGAGAATGGACGTAGCTCTATTGAATTATACATGAAGCAGAAGGAACCAAATCAACTGTGCGAGGCATTGTTGTGGCATGAATAAAAGGTGTATAATTGATACAGGCTCTCTTACATCGTGCATCCCTGCTCGCAAATCTCCATGCGGACTTATGACGCAAAGCAGGTCATAGGATCTGAGGGATACAATGTCACTGATCTAATGATGCACTCTGTTAATGCTTTATGTAAATACCCACCGCTAGCTCCACCAGGCTTACATGTATCAATGCAAATTACCATGGGTACAAATGACAGAAAAAGATGGAATTCTCTTTTCTCCTCAAAGTTGTGCTTAATATCAGCAGCAACAACAACCTGAGAAGATATAATAATACTGTATCAACCCTGAGAAATACATATCAGTATCACGTAGGAAAAAAACGTAGGAAAAAATGCAAGCACTCTCAAAATAAATCCCCTCAAAAGGTGCACAGCCAAAAACAGCGACAAAGGGGAAAATGCCAGCACTCACAAATGTCCTTTTGGTATACCAAAAGGACATTTGTGAGTGCTGGCATTTTCCCCTTTAAATACATATCAGTAACATGCAATCATAGGAATGTTAACACACTGTTAACGCTGATAACATGCACACTAATTTTCCAGTATTATTCCAAATATGATATAGGCTTTTTAATTTAATTTTTATACACTTTATTAATCCCCAAGGGGAAATTCAATTTTTTCCGTTGTCAAGGTCCGAAACACACACATGCACAAACAGGACCTATATATGCACTAAGGTGGAGAGATGTCAGGTTGAGCAGGCTGCCCATGACGGGCGCCCCGAGTGGTTGGAGGGGTTCGGTGCCTTGCTCAAGTTGCTCCATATTTGGTACGGATGGGGACTTGAGCAGGCGACCCTCTGGTTCCCAACCCAAGTCCCTATGGACTGAGCTACTGCCGCCCCTATGTAAACAGTGTATTCTGTCAGGATATTCCAAATTAGGCCTTTTTCTGAATGTAGCATTTAAGATTAAGACATGTGGGATATGGGGCGGCACGGTGGTGTGGTGGTTAGCACTCTCGCCTCACAGCAAGAGGGTTGCCGGTTGGATCCCGGGCGTGGGAGCCCTCCTGTGCGGAGTTTGCATGTTCTCCCCGTGTCAGCGTGGGTTCTCTCCGGGCACTCCGGCTTCCTCCCACAGTCCAAAGACATGCAGATTGGGGACTAGATTTATTGGTGACTCTAAATTGTCCGTAGGTGTGAATGTGAGCGTGAATGGTTGTTTGTCTCTATGTGTCAGCCCTGCGATAGTCTGGCGACCTGTCCAGGGTGTACCCTGCCTCTCGCCCGATGTCAGCTGGGATAGGCTCCAGCCCCCCCGCGACCCTCAAGAGGATGAAGCGGTTAGAAGATGAATGAACATGTGGGATATGCTCATATTATTCCAGTTTTAGGAGGATTCTTTGGAAATGTATACAAGGCAAGGAAAGTGTATTTATATAGCAAATTTGAGCAACAAGATGGACAATATAAAAAGGTATACAATAAGGCTGCACAACAATAAAAACAATAATTCCACACATTGTGGATTTACTGGAGTGATTTTGTAGGGGAGTGTATCTGCATTGAAAATAAAAGTAATAAAAGCTGAACAATTACTTTTTACTCTGAAGACTTTTTGGAGGGGGAGGAGGGGGAAATTAGGTCGTTACACTGGTTGACCCACCATGACACACTGTATTCATATACTCCTATCAATCCAAGCTGAAGTCAACAATGTAGCGTGTCACGATATTAATAATGCATTTTGCTTACCCCAAAAGACGGGCTGATTTATGTTTCTCCCCTCCTGTTCCTCACTCATTTTCAGGTTGTGGTGGACTGCAAACAGGGCATGCTTTGGTTGTTTATCTGACAGACTTCTCATTTAGATTAATGATACTGTTAATGTACCTTCCCAGCCTTGTGGCTCCAAACTGTAATTGATAGAACTCTGGTTTCTCTCGGCTAACTCAATTAGGTTCAGCCTGACTTGTAGCTGGTAACCGGCTTCTACAGTGGGTTATACTGGGAATACCGATGCATCAAGCAGATGCTTTATTTCTTCTGTGCAGCGAACACAAAACACAGCACTTTTTGAAGTCATTATACAGGAACCCGAGCTTATCTAGACACTTTCTGCTGACTAATGTGGTCTCAGAAAAGCATGTGCTTCACTTTGTCTGCGGAAACTGTCAGCCCAGTGATGGTACTATTTTACAGACCCCAAGAACAGCGCAGGAGTTTGAAGTTAAATTGACATAGTGGCCAAACATGGAATTACAACAACCTGGTCTGTCATGTGATGCCAAGACAACTTCACTATGGACTTAAATTGTGGAAGACATGTCTGTAAATCAGATTTTCAAATCTCAAATCTCAATTTTGAGCATCACAACCCCTGCAAAATGACTCATATCACTATTGGGATTTGATCCATATGGTCTGAAAAAAATTCTGAAGTCAAGAAGAACCGCATAATCTAATATTTTATCCCCATTCAAATTAGCAGAGGGCTAAACTGGAAGTTAGTCATTTATCTGCCGTAAAGCTTTAGTGCACTTGTTCTATGGGCCCCAACAATACAGACGATCTGGGTAATTTTGTACCACACAAATAGAGCTGTTTTGGCTTCATGCGCCACTGAGCAACACTCATAGGAATTAGTGGGGGCCCCACTTCCAACCCTGTATCTAGTTCTCTTTATACATCCATCCATTCTACACACACAGATGCAGGAGAGTTTCACTTCTCCTAACAAACTCCACCTGACTACGTCACATACACATGTACGTAACCTGTCTTAAACGGGAAGACTTGGTCAGGAACATAAGTCATGTAAAAATTAAAAATTGTGCAAGTTTTTCTTTTGTATCAAGCAGCGAAAAAAGTTGCAGCATAACATATTGGCCATGAAATGAATCGCTTGTTAAGATAACATATTGCGATTGAGGAGCCAATTTCCTTTAGCATGTTAAAGGTAATTCCCATTATGCGTTAGCTTCAAACTAACAGACTAATCGCTAGTTATTTGCTTCATGGCTGCAGCGGGACCGTACCTATGTTCCCCAGGTCCTGTGTTCCCCGGGTCCTATGTTCCCCCATAGTATAGGGACCGGGGAACATAGGACCCTTTTTCCGGAAAAGGGTCCTATGTTCCCTGGGTTCGATGTTTCCCCCAAACGCGAAAGAAAAATGCACTTACCTCATATTGTCTGTGCCTTTGGGCACTGAATCATGCAATTACATGAGGTAAGTGTATTTTTCTTTCACATTTCAGGGGGGAACATCGGACTCAGCGAACATAGGGCCCTTTTTCTGAAAAAGGGTCCTATCCCCGGTTGCAGAACATAGGGGGGAACATAGGACCCGGGGAATAAAGGGATGACCCCGCTGCAGCAGTTAAGACTCAAAATATAGTTTATTACCAGGTAGGTTTCACTTACAAATGCTATTTTGATGCAAAGAGACAAAATTGCACAGAGAGCTCCAGCCGTTCAGCTTTTCCCTGTGTTGACAGTCATTTTATGTTAATGGGAGAATGCACAGCTGTATGTTAACAGAATTATTAGTGGAATAGTCATTTCTTTTGCCATGTAAACAGCTTAGTGGATAATATTGTCTTTTTCGGAATAAGGGCTAAAAACTGAATATTTTGGGCATGTTAGCATAGTCAATAACACATGTTTTGCAGCTCTGAGCAGGTGTTTGTGTCAAGTTCACTGACAGCTCAGAGGAGGAGCTTTTTGCCTCATGGACAGATGGCTGCCATTAGAGGGGGGAGAAGTCATGTGAGCTTCCTTAACAGCACCATTGAGAACGGGCTGATGATTCTGAAAATTAATAAAATCCAGCTGGTCACTCCAGCCCCCTGACAGTTCGCTGCACCCCAGCCTCTGAACATACTGCCAAATCCAGTCTAGGTGAAAAATAAATGATTTAACTGTATCAAGACAATTAGGACAGATAGAGACACAAATAGACCATACAGTATCTCCTTATATAACACACAGGGAATCCATCGTTATGCATGCATTGAATATCATTACATTTACTGCTTCACTAATATATCCTCTGTCCTCTTTACAACATCTATCATTTGCTTCTAGTGGCGTCCTTGTTGCTTATTATAGTTATCTGTATGTATTCATTCACT
The DNA here is from genome assembly GCF_011397635.1 of Epinephelus fuscoguttatus. NCBI lineage: Eukaryota > Metazoa > Chordata > Actinopteri > Perciformes > Serranidae > Epinephelus > Epinephelus fuscoguttatus. The sequence continues at coordinate 44,634,930 of NC_064752.1, forward strand.
CCTTTATATATGGATTGGAGGAGAGGGGCTTTTGTATCATCGCCTGTATCAGCTACCAACAGCTGCACACAGCACCCTCCAGTCTCATCCTCACAGTGGATCTGTGGAGTTCGCACACCCTCCAACTCAATGTAGCTTACTAGTGGCTAGCTAGCCAGCTGACAAGAAAAAAATATAGAGATAAAACAATTTGAGAGTTAGAAGAAGTGACTTCTCCTCTTTATGGGGGAGGCTAACACCTCCAGCATGGACGCATGGATATGTCACACACATCTTCCCCCGGCAGCAAAGGTGATCTCTACAGTAAGCATAGTTTTAAGGTGGACGTCTATGATTAGTGTCACCAATTCAGTATCTGACCAAATGTCTGTCACTCTGTTCCTGAATTATGATGCTGAGTAATGGCTGGAAATGTTTTTGCAGAACACTGTGATGTCACAGTGAGGGTTGACCATGACCTCTTGGATATATGATGTCATCACATCAGCATTTTATCCTATTAGACATCTGTGTGAAATTTTGTCACAATTAGCATTTCAATTCTTGAGTTATGGCAAAAAACATGTTTTGTGAGGCCACAGTGACCTTGACCTTTGTAAAGCCATTCTTGAGATATCAGGTTCACAAAAATGAAATGGACACAAGATCACAGTGACCTTGACCTTTGACCACAAAAATTCTAATCAGTTCATCGCTGACCCCAAGTGGATGTTTGCACCAAATTTGAAAAGAATTTCCTCAAGGCCTTACTGAGATATCACATTTACGAGAATCAGATGGATGCATGGTCGCAGTGACCTTGACCTTAGACCACCAAAATGTAATCAGTTTGCCCTTGAGTCCAAGGCCACATTTGTTCCAAATTCGAGAAAAAAAAATCTCTTTTGTTGTTCTTGAGATATTACATTTGAGAAAATGGGACGGACAGACAGATAGACAGACTGACAACTTGAAAACATAATGGCTAGGGTTAGGGTTAGGACTCTAGTGATTTTTCTACCTGGGCCATTTGGGAGCAGTAGCTCTCTTATCATCTAACTCTTAACACTATACTCATCTTACTTGTACATTGAAGGCATAGAAGACTTAAGCTAAAACACACCAGCACCACCGTGGAGGACTTGTTGCGCTGCAATGCGTCAACAGACATAATGTTTCTGATGAAAAGTTCTTTCATGTTTAGCCTACTTTTTTTTCGTGCTGCACGATTAATCATCGCAATCGCAATCGCGATGTAAGGCTGTGCGATTACATAACCGCACAAAATGCTGCGATTTGATGTAAATAAATGTTAACGTGTGTGCCTGTGAACGTGACTACCTCTCCTATAATGTGTGGAGTTTGTTGACATTACGCCCACAAGCTATCCTGGGTGTGTGCAGCACGTATGGTCGGGTGACCACCCGGTGTGCAGCAGTGATCAACATATACGCTGAAGAAGAGCATTAGCACAACCAAGAACAGGCTGAGTTGGTGGCAAAAAAACGCAACATCTATTACATGGCGATACTTTGGATTCAGGTACGGCGACGTTGAACAGAAAGACGTGCTGTGTAAAAGTTTAAAAGTTAAAGTCGCCACGTCCCGCGGCAACACAACCAATCTATATCATCACTTGAGACAGCACAGGGAAAAGTACCATACCATACCATACCAACTTTATTTATAAAGCACTTTAAAAACCCAGTGGACCAAAGTGCTGTACACAATTAAACATAAAGTGTACAATAGGCATAAGACATAAATATACATAAAACAAAGCAAAATAAAAACAATAAAAACATAAAGTGCAATAAAATAACACAATATAAAACTAATGAAACATTTTAAGGCACAGCACATAAGTAAAATTAGTCAATAAAATGAGTAATAGCAAATTAAAAGACATCAATTTATGTGGGATCAAAGGCCATAGAGAACAGGTGGGTTTTAAGGTGCTTTTTAAAAACATGCAGTGATGGAACTTGTCTGATTTCGAGAGGCAAGTCATTCCATATTTTTATATATATTTTTTTGCATTTAAGTAGGAAGAATGCATGCGAGAGAAAGCCGAGCCGTGTAACGTTAAAGACAAAGAGACAACTGAAAGCAGCCAGAGCCTCATAAAACAACATCCAAGCACAGTTAAGCAAACATTTGTCAGTGTCACAGGGAAATCATGGACTCCATAACAAATGAAAAATTGAGCAATTTTGCTCAGTTTCGGCCTGCTTGACATGCTGCTGTGTTGTGCTATGGAATTTGTCATTTACGCGACAACGCCTGAACGCCACACAGGCTCGCTCTGCTGTGTGTACAGTGCTGTGCTGCGCTGCTGTGTGAGCAGCGTGTTTGACTGTGTTCAGTCTGTTGATGGTCATTTACACACTGTCCATAACAATAACTATGTCAGGTCAGGTCAGTGCTCCGCTAATATAATGCAGGGGAAACACTGAGTCAAGCAAGAAGACTACTGATACCATGTATTTATTATATTGTAATCGCAATCGCGATATTGTCCAGCATAATCGCAATCGCACATTTTTATCAAATCATGCAGCACTACTGTTTTTTTATAATAAAGCTGTTCATACTGTAAACTATCTATGGCAATAGATTAAACAACCCAGCAGTCATGAACTAGTCTTTCCTCATCCATTCTTCACACACACTCGAAGGATAGCAAAGGAAATTATAAAAGAGTTTTTGGCTCCTCGGGGAAAGCGACAGCTAGAGGTGAGAAGGGGAAAGAAGAAGAAGTGGAGCTGCTACGGGAGCAGAAAAGAACTGCTACAGAAGCCAGGATGGACAAACAGGGAGCAGTTTAAGGAAAAAAAAAAAATCCAGGCGCAGTGAGGCTGGAAATAGGACAGGGACGAGAAGTGCCAGTGCATTAGAAATAATAAGGGTGTATATTTTAACACACTCTTCCTTGCCAGTGTGCTGTCACCTATAGAATACAGCAAAGTAGTTATGGGCAAATATTAGTGTACGGATCTTTTTGAACAAATCTGTTCAGTGTCCAGTATGTATTGGGTCAGCCTGTAGAATGTCCGAGTCCTCATGAATGTCCGTCCTTTCCCACTCGCTGTAGGGTACTTCTCATGCTGGCTGCTACGGTGAGTGAACGAGAAGTGATTGAATTGGATTCAAGTCAAGACCTCCTTCAGCCTAGGCCAGTGGTGCATTCACATGCTCCTTAGATGGTCATTTTTTCTAACTTTGGTGTGTTGATAAGCTTTTAGTTGTAATGTGGAAACAACATCAATACTATACAGAAGATATGTTGTATTTTATTACTCAGAGTTTAAACAACCCCAAAACGGACCAAATGAGCCATGAACTTTGATTGGGTGCTAATTTTCCAAATTATCCCAACACCTTATGAATTCAGCATGAAGCTGCAGAAGTAACTGGGACGTCTGCTACCCCCTCAAAGAACAACAGATTATGGTCAGTTACATTTCTGTAACATTATATTGAGCTTAGATGGTCTACCTACATACATGTAGGATGCTGAATCAGTGCTTTAAAATGAATATTTTATCTTTTAATGAAAAGTTATACATTTGGCTGGTAATGGGTTAAAAAGAACTTTTTGGGGGGGTAGACAGCACTAGCTGTCCAATGTGCATGTACTAAAATGAAGTGTCACAAAGAAACTGACACCATATTTTGCAAAAAGTATAGAGACGTGAATGGTTTGATACGTGTACACATATGAACTCAAAGGAAGTGATACTGTGAAATGAATCAGTCTGCCCATCACCCAGCAAATAAGGGAATTCCCCAAAATATCAGCATGTTCCTGTGAACTCACCTACCATAGGCCTCAACACAAGAAAACAGGCAAAAGTGATTTCACGACAAGTAAAGGCTCCTCTGTTATATGCTGGCCACCACTGACATGAAAACAGCTGCTCATTGTAAAATCCACAACATGGAGGTGTAAAGGCACTCTGCAGGCACTCATGGGCTTCCATCTCTCTTTTAAATAAATGTTTTAGAACTGTGTAAAACAAAGTATTTAGCTGGCAAAAAGGAGAAAACCCGAAACAGACTTCTCCATACCACCAAAAACAATGCATGATCCAACTTCAAATGAAACGGCCATACTATCCATCAAGTGAAGCATAGAGTCCTTGCACGCTGCCAGTAAGGCAGGCAGTGTAAATCACCACAACGGTCGAATCATATTGCCTCCAACTTAGAAATGATCACATTCAGTTGCTCACACATTTCATGTTTATGGTCCTAAAAGTGACGGTACAGCTTATTTTCATCCTGCTGGAACATGCATTATTCCAGCTCCTACGTTTCATAAAAGGGAATTCTCACAGTGCAGAGTATGTAAAATATTAGCTCTCTTTGTAAATACATAATTTCATTATAACAGTGATTTTGATTTCAAAGGTTGGGGGGCACAGGCACAAATCCTCAAAGGAGCTTTGGTTTTTCAGATAGCCCCGCCCGAGACAGAACAAAACACGACCATGTTTTTTCATAATTTGATACGACAGTTGTAACAAAAATACTTTCAAACAACAAAAGTGATGAAACTGATCAATATATTCACCCCACAGGCAATAAAGTGCAGAATAAAATCACCCTGAAGAAGGTGATGGCACTTATGAAAATACTGATACAGTATATCAATACAATCTTAACTCTTTTCAACCCAACTGAGGCCAACATTTTAACATGTGTCTTCCTCAACAATGTTTAAGCTACACACTCTAGCCTCTACTGTAATAGATACTCTTACCACTTTAAAAGATTTAAAAGAAGTCCTAGGGTCTGCAATTTCTCCTGTTTATTTATTTAATATATATAACCTTAGTTTTCAGACTGTAAAAGTGCAGTGATCCAATACTGCCTTCTAAAAAATGTGCAGGGGATAGGTCTCCCGTGTCCCCCCCTTAAGTTACGCCCTTGATTCTGTTAAAGAATTAGGTTGAGGGTCTTCAATCCAGTGCAGAGTATTAAAATAAAATCAACCCCGAATGCAAGACTTATTAACTCCACTTCTGGTTCCACTTTTACAAAGTTATGTATAACCATGATGCTTATCATCAGTGTAGACCTAAATGATCACAGAGTTTCCAGAGATAATAAATGCATCAGGTTGGGGAGGTGTGTCTTAAGCTAAATGACAAGGCATCTACAATATTTCCATGTAATAGAACTGGGCAGCCATGACATATAGTCTGAACGCTCTGTTTTGTGTCATATCAAGTGCCATAAATCTATTTAATCATATAGCTCAAAGACAGAACAAGTAGAACAATACTAAAATATAGGCTAGTCTATAAAGTATCTTCCCTGAGACATGTACACAGTCAGAGAAAATGTACGGCAAATGCAGGCTCAGAACGGGCTAAATTTCAATCATTTCCTCCATTGCAGAAGTGTCAAGAAATCCATCTCTATTTCAGTTTGTAATTCAAAATGTAGCCAGTTATTAAACATCACTCTCACACGATGATCATTCAAAGCTGTTTATATTCACACCTGAATGTAAAGTGGAACCAGAATCCAGCTTATTGCCGTTGCCCCACACACATGACAATACCACATGCAACACTGATACATGGCTGTCAGACTGAGGGAGCCAGCACCGGACTCTGTAAATACATAGCTGAGTTTGGGAGTTGCTCAGCAGCGGTTAGAGAGTAGAGACACTCCTCTCGTGTCTCACCAAACACATCTGTAGAAGCGTTCGCTGTTTTGCTTACAGTAAATACACCATCATCACGAATGAACATCCGTGGTCAAATCTCTGTCAATCACTAGAAATGCGGCACATAACGTGACCCAAGCTACAGTTAGACAGATGAAACATCGGCGTTAAGATGTGGCTCAGTGTTCAAATCCAGCCGAATGAAACGAACTACTGTCATCCGTTGTCGTTTTACAATGTCCTCTGTGAGAAGCAGTGAGGACGCAGCTGTAAGCCTTTAACGAACAGCAGGAGCAGAGCTGCTTCTTAAGAGTGGATATATCTCAAGCTTTACTAGACGCAAGGAGTCTCTGGGTGTTCACACATTCGTCGCCAGTGAAAGTTGCTCACCATGCCGCACCACATACAGTTACGCTACACAGCTCGGCTAATTTAAAGGGACTGACATGTTTGCGGATGTGTCGGCTTACTGCACATTCTCACGTGCAGCACAGATAAACCATTGCGTATGCTTGTTAGCTCTGCTACTCAACTCTTACAGTCAAATGAGAAACAAAGCGACTGAGGCTTTTCTTATATGACTACATTAAACACTGACACGAGGTGGTATTTCTAACAGCACGTTCAAACAACAAATACATGCTTTACACACTCACCTTCTGTGACGGGAGACTTGTGCACTTGCATTATGGGAAGTGTAGTTTTGTGTACACGCGGTAGACAGGAAAACACCGTTGTGTCACTTTTATAGAAACTACAAATACCATCGTTGGCGGAAGGCAAACTTTATGTTGCGTTTACGGTGAATAGGAATTATTTTGACAGTTTCGAAGTGGAATATATATTTTTTCCAAACGAATTAAATCATGAACAGAATGAAAATAAATATGATAAAGAAAGAAATAAAGAAAGAAAACATTCTATTTACTCAAAACATGGACAAATTATGTCGAAATTCGCAAAAAACAACAACAAAAAACGTGCATACACAAAATACTGGTTGAGCTACAACAATTACAGCTTCAAAACAACAATTTTAAAATCTCCCAAAGAAATCATTACAGAGAAGCATAGTATTTAAAACCATTTTTCAAGTTCAGTTGGAACATATGGTAGGCTTGAGACCACAGATGAGGTTTAAATGCCCCGCAGCCTGATATTATATCTGCTGAATATAGATCTGATCAGAGAGCAGAGATAGCTTTCAGTTTTTTGCAGCAGAACCTTATAAATACTCAACAGTGCAACTCTATTCTGTCGACTAAAGAGAACCACCCCACGTTTTCAGACACAATGGAGAGTGAGGACTTGTGACCTGTGACAAAGCGCAGTGCACTGTGATACACAGAGTAAAGAGTCTTTAATGGGGAGAGAGAGGTATGCATGCATACAGTACTACCAAAATCAAGCTCAGACAGAATGGTAGATTAAACAATGGTCTGACCTAAGGGCATACTGACCTAGTAATGTTTTGCACTGGACTCCTGGTAGTTGGAATGAATAGATGAAATATGTGTAAAGGCCTGCCATCATTCAAAAGCATATTGTATAGAATACATACTTGCAGGGATGTAGATTTTGTGGGAGGGAGGGTACAGGGGACACCCCCCCTCAGTACATGTGCATTTGTCCTCTCGAATAAAAACGTGAAATACCAGAGGACTTTTGTTTTGACAGCTTTAAAGACATTTGCACCATAAATTGATGCCGGAAAGGTACACGTTGATGCATAAGAACTCACCAGAATGCAGGAAATTAAGTGTTTGATGCTAAAAATGTTCTGTGTTTCCATGTGTTTCTTATGCCTTCCGCCCCCCCAGAATATTTACATCACCAGTGATCACACTCTGTGGATATTCATGGTCCCAGGAGGATGATCAGTAATGATTTTGGTGAACTTTTGACCATTCATCTAGCACCGCCATTAGGTAAAAAATTAAAACTTGACCATCACTGTTGGTCAGGACAACTGCTATATGAAGTAGAGGATATACACTTTCCTCACATGTATACTTTCCCATGATGCTGCACCACCCCTCCCAACACCATGGAATGAGCAAAACAACCAACAGCTGACTGCTATGAATGGGTACTGACTAACTCAGCAATTCATTACAATGAGCCAGACAGGCAGTGATTTGTGGATGTTGAAATAGTGACATCACATAAAATGTGCTCACCAGATTTCTATGGAATTTGAATCAATCGTCCCCAGAGGATGAATCTCAATATTATGTTTCTCCTAGCGCCATCCTTAGGAGAAATTTTAAAGTTGTCCACAAGAAACAGCAAATTTAAAGATTTCCCTGTGACTTCCCTAAAGAAAGACCCCTTGATGTTAACTGGGAGCTAAAGCACAAGCAGCAACCTCTGACGCTAAATAATTAAGCCAACGCAGAAGTACCTAAAACTGTAGTTCCTTGAATGGCCACTTGAGGCTGGCTTCAAGAGTGAGTCAATCCCCATAGACACCCATGTTAAAATGCTCAACTTTACAGCAGAAGTAAACATGCTTACAGTCTAGTAAGAAATACGGTTTTGGTCTCTATAGGTAATTTCCCATTCATGACAATTAGACGGAGGGTGACATTTTTTTGACTCACTCTTGAGTTGCTATTAAGGCTTAAAGTTATGCATAATTAAGGGCATGGCTGCTTTAAGAGACAGGTGGATGCCATCAGTTGACATGTCACTACCACAATGACAGTGTTGGTGAGGTAAGATAATGGTGTAACCCCAAATTCACAGAGTATAGATTTAGCCATAGCTGTCGCTATTTCACTGTGTTGTAAGTTCATGAAAGTTAATTGTAACATTTGTGTCACCGAAAATTGTCTTGTTCAGCATTTGGATGTACTAAAAGACCCTCTAAGGAGTCAGATATTCAGTGTTTCCAGTATGCTTTGTTACCCAGGCACTCCTGCACAAAAAGTACAAGAGTCCAGACCAGCCTTCACATTAAAGTGGACAAGATTAGCCTGCCTGTTCACCTACAGGTGCAAGTTTCTAATCAGAGTAGACTTGTGTGAAGGTGATTCATCCAGCTATTAACTGGCTTCTTCCTAAAGCCTTCCCCACTGCCTTCTCACTCACACCCTCAGTGGCCTGAACAAAAAGATACTAGATGAGAACACTTAAGTAAATGACAGCTCCCTACTAAATAGTAAATGCTGTTTTAGTTGCTGGAAATTATAAAGGCTGCATGTATACTTTTGCTGCTATGGAAATGTACATTTTAAAGTCTAGACCAACCCATATAAGCCTTCGTGTGTGGACCTGACTTGGCCGCACACAATCTGTAATTTTACATCACTGAAGAGAGGCTATGTGTTTATTTAAAACCCTTAAACAAATTATAATGAGCACAAAACACTCTGACTTTAACTACAGGTGAGTTACTTTATTGTAATTATGCAGAAGCTTACAGCAGTAAAGGAGTATTGTCAGTCAGATGTAATACATGCAATCAAAACAAAATTGATCTCTTTTACCCACAACCTCCTTGGATTCTGAAGAACAATGCTGGGAATAAAAATACAAAAAGCCCAGAAGTCTCTAAAATTGGCAGCAACAACTCACAGTAGCCCTATCTCTCTAAAATCTTGAGTTCTTATACCTTTTTCTCCATCCCTACATGGACATCCTTTATCAAATCTCCTCCTTTACTGTCCCTTCATGAATATGTTACATTAGATCATAGGTAAGCATGAGGCTAATACGATGCATACAGTAGCTGCAGATGGCGTGATCACCTCTGTTACCACAAACAAGTGCTACGTGACAAAAACATTGTGTCCTTTCTCCAAAATTCAGTACTTTAGGTCATACTTGTAAGCAACCTTGGCAATGAACTAATGTTTTTCTAAGATTTTGCTCATCTGTTTATCAAACAATCTGTTCTAATTCAGGTACTTCCTAATTTACATGCCCACCTGTGCTTGTCTGGCAGTCTCAATACTTTCCACCAATTCTTTCATTTCCCTATTCAGTCATTAAACTAATACAAATCATATGGTCGTGATAAATTTGCTCTTAGTAAAATTAACATTATCATTATATTTTTTTCTTGAACATTGCTTTAATAAAATCATCAGTAGTTCCACTTCTTAATCAAACTTTACTTGATTTAACTTGTTTATTTTGCTGTCATAACACAATCATTGTTTAAATCACACACGTCTACTCATAGAAACTGATTCAATGACTACAGAATGACTTACAATATGAATCACACATCTTACTCATATACTGATTCTTATTTTACCACACTCATTTCTTTAGCATTTTAATTTTTTATTTTATTTATTTATTTTTTTATCTAACCACCATCTCCTCTTCCTGCTGTTCTCCTGTGGCACTTCCTCTTCTCTGCTGGGCCCTCGCTCTGCCTGCGGTGGTGGCAGGTTGAATATTGGGGACATGCAGGTCATGTAATCAATGACCTGTTCTGGTTCTTTCTGTTCCTTCAGTGATAGAATGGGCTTGTTGTGTTTCTTTGTTTCTGTGAGGTTCTTCTGCTGCTTCTGATTTTTGCTCATTTTGTGTTTGTGATTCAACAGTAAGGCCTTTTCCTCTTGTTGAGGCTGCAACACCTCCAAAAATGCCTTCTGCATTTACCATCGAGGTCTGGTTTTTGAGACACTTCGACAAGTTTTTGAGCCTGTTTTTCGCAAGCAAAAAGCACTACCAGTAGTATTATCACAGTTCACCATAGCTGTAAATGTGCCATGCTAACCAAACTAGCAGCCAGCGTTAGGGTTATCTCCCTCTCGTCCAAATCAAGTGGTGCACGATTGAGTCCTAAAACCCGGAAACGATTTAGCATTCTTCCTTGTCTAGAAGTCAGTGGGTTTTTTGAATGGGCTTTTGGTAAGATATTTGAATGTCTGTGGTATACACAAGCTTGAGAGACATTCACATTTTGTTCTACAACACAAAATATGTCAGAAAATACCCCCTTTGTGAATTCTGAAGCCTTTAGGTGTCTAATAAAAGGTGATTGCTAACAAATGGCTAAATGAGACTACAGAATGTCATCACAGCAAACACAGCTCAGCCTTGTTGTGGAGGTGATTTTAAGTCACTTGGCTGTAGTGTAGTTCATTTTTTGCCTAATGTTAGCTATAGGAATGGGAAAATCCCATTGGCTTTTTGACGGGGGAACCAGAACAACGCTATTTTCTGTTGGCCCTCAAAAAAACATCATCCTTGCAACACTATATGGTCACTTACAACTCCAAAAATCCAAGATGGCAACGGCCAAAATGCTTGACTAAAGACCTCATAATGGGAGTCCACAAACCACAGACAACCTCAAGGTGGCTACATCCATTATTTTATGCAGTCTATGCTATGGCATTATCACCACCATTCTCGGAACCCATCGGCTGTATTCAGTGTCTGACTTCCGGCAGATGGTGATGCAGCCTCTGGGGGCAGACCCCCGACTTTTTGGCTTTTTCTTTTGATTTGGACGGAGGAGGCGAATTTCCGTTTCCAACTTCCGTTTATATATAAGTAAATATGCTGAACCATTGCGATGGATTCAGAGTTTGCAGTGACGGCAATTATGTTCCGCCTTGCTTGTTCACCGCACGGACTGTTTAACCTGGCAACAACTGCAGCCGGCTCAAACGTGATTGGTCAATATCACGTGGACTACAAAGAGCCTACAACCGGAAACCAGAGCTCTTTCGCTCTTCTTCCGGAGGCAAGATCTCCAGGGTTTGCCTACAGACTCTACATTCACTGAATGTAGAGTCTGTATAAAGAGACTATATCACCACTAAAATTCCTCTGTTACAAAACTTTCTTCATCATAGCTTGTAATGAACTCTGTTGCCTTCATGCAGCCAGATGGGCGTAATACTTGTCCACATTTTGTTTTAGACATATTAACTGGTTTCATCTACAGCTGCATCAGCATAAATTCCCCCTTCTGTGACTCAGCACAGTAATTATGTTCCCTATTTAGCCTTTTAACAAACAGTTCAGATGTGTTATTATTAAGTATACCCTCCATTCATTGTGTCTTGACACAATGAAGATCCCTTCTCTTATGGTGCTACTCCATAATTTGAGTCAGCCAGTCAGAATTGGACTTTTAAAATGTCCCGATTGCAAATGGTCCAACATTCAGCCTTTGTGTACAGTTTGTTGCAATGCAGAGCAGGCCATCATGGTGTCATACTGCAATAGAAGACATACCATGTCAGTGGAAAAAATATCTAACTCCATGCAGAGTTGCACATGACAGTCATCACGGGACACATTAACAGCCCTATTAATTTAAAAAGAGTTAGGCAGAAAAGGGGTATTGTGGATCTGCCTAAATGGGTGAAAGATAGCACTATACATGAGCAGCTGCAAAGTTTATGAAGCTTTTTATATCAGTTGTAAATTAATTGCCGTGAAAGTGAAAAAGAGCCTTTCATTGTCAGACAACCCCCAATAAGAGACTTCTGTCATATAAAAGTAACAATTTGTCAGCCTCAGCATGAGAGCTTGATAGCAGTATTGATGATTTGTCATCCAGATGTGAGAGAGGAGAAGTAGGACAGGAATGATCCAGCATCTGCGCTACGACAGACAGACACATTGTTAAAAATCTCTCCCCGCTGAAAGAATCACGATCCTCCCAGTCAAATATCTGTCTCACAGCACTCTCTCTGAAGGAGGATCATTATTCTGATCTAACAAAAGATCTTAACACCTCTGAAGCTTTAAGGGGGCCGTATTTTCAATTTTTCCACAAGTTTAAAGTATTACTTCGAGACCCTGCTGGCAGTGAAGCGTATCTGTGGTGATGCTGGTCTGTCACTTGGCCAAGAACAGGATCTCTTGACAACTACTGGCCAGACTGCCATGAAATTTGGTATGGATATTTACAGTCCCTAGAATATTCCTATTGATTCTGGTGACACTATTTTTCTTGAGCCACTGGCACCACATTAACTAATTGCCTAAGAATTTCTCCTTTTTTTGTATCCAAACATGTAAAAAAAAAAAGAAAAAAAAAAGGTTTTTGCAGTTTTTGCCATTTTTACAATATCCATCTCTGAGATTTATTTCTCTTTCCCAGTACCACAAAGGTAAATGGTATTTCACAGGGGGTGCTCACAGCATTAAAAACCCAGAAACAGCATCTCTGTTACTCTAGATGATCCCCAGATCTCATCTTGAACTGTTTGCATTGGAACTTTCTACCAAAGAATGAGTCTTTATGAAAACGGTTGACAGTGTGTAATTATGTCATAGCTTCCAGCACACAGTTGGAGAACAGCCCAGTTGCCAGAATAAATTGTTGACATTGTATGCTTTTTGCAAACCACAAATACATTACATTTGCATGTTCTAAATATATCATATCAACATTTCTTGTATGATGTAGTATATGAGCTGACTCTGTCATTGGGAGGTGAAGGGGATGGTTAGGCGAGAAGCCTGCCAAGCTGCAGACCACTGCTCGAGACCAACAAACAACAAAACTGGTTGCGTTTTAGTGAGTCATTGCTGTGTTTCCAGTGGCTTTTGAGGCTCCAAACACTGGCGTTTTGAGCAACCCGTCGCTGTTTTTCCAGTGGGAATAGTGCCACAAAAAGTGTTTTTTTTTTTTTTTTGTTTTACTGATAGATCACTGCTTTTCACTGTGCCCCAAAAACAGACATTTTAAGCCAAAACATGATCTTTTCCTAACCATAACCATGTGTTTCTTTGTGCCTAAATGTTAACCACAACATTGTCAAAAGGTAAAGTTCCAACCTATCCTCTGCATAATAACTTAAAAATGTAACATATTCATGGTTTGCAGAATCATACAATGCCAACATTTTTCTGCCGACTGAGTTGTAGAGAACCAGTGCTGGTCCTGTTTACTGTTGCTTCTGTGATATGGAACCAACTGGGCCAACAGAAATCAAGAGCGTTCACCTGAAACACAGTTCTGAGCCTACTGGTGAACTCTGAGACAGCGCAGATAATGCTGACAAAGGAGTGGGAGCTGTCGCTCAGCAAGTGCCTCTAGCAATGTAGGTTAATCATCAATCCAGGCCATTCTGCCTTCTTGAAGGTACCCTTTCACTCTCGGACTGAGACTTCTTCCTCTCCTCATGAGCAGAAAGCTTTTTCAAAAGAGATACACTATTCCCCTGTGGAACTTGAATGTCTCAAGACAAGACAGGTAGAATTAAAGGCAGTTTAAGGAGAGCTCAATAATAGGCAGCTCAATGAGACTTAAATCTAAAGCCATGCCAGCAGCTCTGTGAGGATGTACTGTGGCACAGCAGTGCTTCAAGCTAGTGCTGAAGTCAGCATGCAACGTGCCAAAGATGAGCATATATAATGTTTATGTTTGTCATGTTGGTTTCAGTCATTAACCAAAGGCTGGAGTATTGGATAAAGTGAAATTTGACCTGCTGATAGTAGTCAAAGGCTTACTGAAGCTAAAAGAATTCTTCCTGAGGGGGGCTTAAGTGTGTACTAAATTTTATGGCAATCTATCTGATAGTCTTTGAGATATTTCACTCAAAACCACAAATGTGAATGACCTGGTGGCACTGGGAGGGAGTCAGGGAATCACCATATTCAGCAGGATTCATCCTCTGGGGATCATGAGTGCCTGTACTAAACTCCATGGCAATCAATAACCTCTGATTTCAATGCCGACCAATGTAGTTGACCGACCAACATTGCCATGCCTATACCAGCCCCATGGCTAAAAGCACAACAAGGTAGGAGTCAGTCATTCAGTCAGTTAAGAAGCAGGTTAAAGGAATACTTTAATATAGTTTTGCTGTTGCTGTAATTGACACACAAATGATGATTCTGTTAAACATCTTTTTTACAAACTTTCACACAACTCGTGCAGAACAATCCAAGTCTCATTTGTCCAGTGGTACACTCAGTACTGTCTAAAAAGTTGTTTGGGTTTTTTTTGCTAAAATTTATGAACTATTTAAAACATTTCTGCCTAGACAGTGTTACACACGGGTGAGTAGTGTGTCTGGGCACAAGCAAAGTCCAAATGCACATGCTCACCAAGGTGCACTTGTATTGTGCTGCATGTATTTGGGAAGTACTCAGCATAAAACTGGATTAATGAGACTTGGATTATTCTACATGAGTTGTGCGAGAGTTTGTCAACAGATCTTTGGATATAGTTTTCCTGTTGTCAAACATCGCCTCTTTTACTCTAATTCATCTCCGTTCTTGGATTTTTTGTTCATCACTGAGGCATGTGAGAAAAACAAAGTGAAAATAACATGGGGACAACTGATAGACAAATTGTAAGGGTGAAGTGAAGTGGAAACAGACAGCAAAAAGTGAATGGAAAGACAAACAGAAAAAAAGCTAAATTTAGATGATCTGACCGCAGTAGCCTCGGTCCAGCATGGTCCAATCACCCAAATCATAAATAGAATTGCAATGTGTCTCTTTACAGAAAATGCTACAGCAATTGGGCAACATAAGCAATCTTATAAATGAATGGAGGAAACTGGTGGTGAAAATCAAACAGTGAAATACAATGAGAGCATTTAATGGAAAATTCAGCCTTAAGACAGAGAGTCTCAGGCTGAGCAGGGGGAAGAGCGAGAGACTGCAGGTATGATTGTGATAAGTTGAGACATCTGTCCTCCGGTTCTATAATATGTTTTTATCTACAAAATTTTGGATGCAGTTGAGTCATACATTTGCTCTTGTAGGTCATCTTCATGTTAGATTGTTTTTCTTTTATGTCTTTTTTGCTTTGATTTGTAATGACTACCTCCTGGTCGTGGATGGTGCTCTCATGAACACATGCACACGAATGACCCATGCTCATCATTGGCTGCGTTCAGCCCCGACAAAGCAATGTTTATTATTTATTCAAACAGAAACCATGGTGCATTGAACATGCTGTTGTGATATGCAGGCACACTGCCTTTGACAGGCCCTTTAGGATTTCACAATGTTGCAATCACAACAATTTAATGCAAATTCAGTCAGTACCAGTGAATTCTGCTCGACCTTGCATTTCTTTTCCAATCACTGCAACTTGACTCAAATTTTATTTTTTACAATAGGTAAAATCATCTCATTTCAGAGTCACTCAGCATCCCCCCTTCTCTGTTTATCATAAGACTGCTGCTATGGGACCGCAGCTCAGTGACAGGGTTAACTATTAGCATCACAAGGCTAACATTGCCCTATGGTTATTTACAGGTTTAATGACAAAGTCGAGCTGTTTTTCTCTCTGTGTGAGATCTAGGTGTCGGAGGTTAACCCCCGGGCAAAATATAACAAGTAGGTACAACACGTTCTCAACACTCTCGTGCTTGTCAAATATTGCTGTTTTGTCAGAAGACTTTCACGCCGGAATTCCACTGGATGCGCGTCCGTTGTGGAACGGCTGCGCTGGTTATCCGCTGCGTGCTCCGCTGTCCGTCAACACCCACCGGCTGCGTTTGCTGTACGGAGCAGTGCAGCTCGCGAATTCATGCATAATTACGATATAACAAGATGTAGTTTCTATAAACAGAACCACAAAACCAGAGGAGTAGTAGGAAGACATCTCGGTGCACTGCCATGATTAGTATCTCCTCGCCCATGGTGTCAACGGGGTGAAATGATGTCTGAAAACCTCTGACCTGTTGACTTCAGGCCTGCCTCCACCCATTATGACATTTTCAAGGTGTAGTGCAGGGAAATATGATCTGCCGTGAGCACTGTGTATTTTATTTTGAAAATTAACCGGATGTTTTATTTTGTTTCTGTGCATGACTTCCTGCCCCTGTGCTCTGTGCTGAATTGTTGCGTTGTGCTCCGGCATCCGGCAAAAATAGAAGTCCTGCGTATCTGTTGCGGAGGGCTCCGGAACATTCCATCATATCATAAAGACAGACATACTGAATACATATCATAAAGGTCACCAATTAACATACAAAATCCATCAAGACATACTAACAGACATGATATACATACTTGCACATGTACTCATACACATACCAGGAGGAGTGGGACAGAACAAACCAGCTTGACATCATCTGTGACCAGGAAGGAGTGGCCACAGTGCTCAGTGCATTACCTGTTTAAAAACTTAATGGCTTGTGGAACAAATGAAAAGTGGGATCTATTTTTAGTGAATAGAGGGGGGCAATATCGCAGCCCAGATGGCGACAATTTAAATGAGGAGGCAAGGGGATGCCTCTGGCCATGTGTGCCTTTTGCATAGTTCTCTCTCTGTAGATGCATTCCATACTTGGATAAGTAATCCCTGACAGTTTACTGGCTGTTGACAGTTTTCCTGACAGTCTTTTCTGTGCCTCAGTAGCATTGCCAAACCAGCAGATGAAGAGGGATAAAACACTTTCAATTAAAAGAACAGTAAAACATTTGAAGCTTTTGTTGTGGGCATTAAAAGATAGGCGTTTCCTTGGAAAGTACATTCTTTCTTGTGTCTTGGTGCTTATAGGGTCAGTCCACAGGGCCCATTTAAGCTTACTGTATCGTCGAGCACAACGCCAAGGTACTTGTAATCTGTAACAGACTGCATTGGCTCCCTATTATTTAAAGTAGGGTTAAGACATTTAGTATCTGAAAGTAAATGTATATTTTCTTTGTTTTAGAGGTGTTTAGGAGAAGGTTGGACTTCTTACACTAAGGTAAGGTAACTAACTAATTTACCCCCACACAAGTAAATCTCTCTACGTATACCTGTAGATGGGAGCCAGGGGTTGAGAGGTTGCACAAAACACCTTGAGTTTAGGATTTTCCTTACCTTGTTAAATTTTCCTCAACATAAAAAGGTTGCACACCCTGAAGGTTTCTTTAAAATGTTCACTTATGGTTTCTCCTTGTCTTGGTCTTATACTTAATCCATTTAATCCCAAATTTTTCCCAGACATAAAACTATCCAAATTATCTGTCACTGACAACCCTTTGAAATAATCAATCTTTTTTTTTTTTTTTTTAAATTGTCATGGAAAAGTAGGTGAAAAAGTGTGTTTTATGGTCTGCCACAGCTGTCACAGGTGGGATAATGTGTTGTATCTACCATTTATTGACCACATTCACATAATCTCCTATGCAGTCATCAAAATTCTGATATATCCCAGCTCAGTAATTAATACATTTAAAACTTTGTCACTGGCAGTCCCCAGCATTGCCACTAGAATGCTCTATCACATTCTAGAGTGACTACTTTACATATCAAAAATGTATACAGTACATACATATATCACTGCTTTGTCAGTGGCTTTTTACATTCACATATGATGTGCTGGGTATCCTTCTGCATCTGCTGTTGACAATCCAGGACGCACTACCAATACGGAGATATCAATAAAAGCACATGATTGGGTTTAGGCAACAGCGGCATGTGGTTAGGTTTAGAAAAAAGCATCATGGTTTGGCATTTGGGAAGTGACCACTGGGCTGCCAGGTGAAAGTCCAGGGTTTGTTGGACCCATCCACCACCCCTCCTGCCCACCCTATACAGACTTTCCTGCTCCTTATATTACGTTGTTACCTACAGAATTTCAACCTGACCCCATCCAGCAGCGTATCATACCACCCCGATAGGTGGTGTCTGGCCAAGCAGCAGTGTATCATAACAACACCAAAGGTTATGTCCAGCTACATTACATACTGCTGTGAAAGGTGGCTTTTGGTGTCAAGTGTCTGATGCCGAAATCATTGGCAAAGCAGTGGTAGTCAATGACTTTGGAATGAGAATGGGCTGGAGGGGAGGTCATAATCACTGATAAAGTTGTTCCTGTCATGATCTGTTTGCATAAGTTCAGCATATGTATTCAAAAACCTTGCTGACAAATGGCCTGTCTCCCCCACATAGTCTATATCTGACCCACTGCTATCACAAACACTGACGACAGCACCTTTTTTTTATTTTCAGGGACAACTGTAAGCTTGTATGCCTTGTCTGGGCCGTCACCTAGATCCCACATATCCAAAACTTCACTCAAAGTGAACCTAAGAAAAAGAAGAGTAAAAGGTTAGAACTATGTTCATTTAGATGCTATGTGTCATCCCACCTGTTACTACTGTTGCTGTCAACATGTTCACTAATTCTTGGACCCCACTGCACAATGTTGAAAAATTGCAAAAACACATATCAATACTAGACACCTTAAAGATAATGCGTACCAAAACTGTCTCTTCTATCTTTATGATAACATACTTTACTAAACTTGTGTGTGGGAGCTTTAGTGCAGCCATCCTTGTGTCCTGGTGCAACCAGGAAGTAAACAGCCCTGGTCATGTGACAATTTACACTAAACATGTGACACTGTACATATTTCATTGAGACCCTTTATTATTTCAATATTTGCTGGAAATGCATTGATACATCCCTCAGTAACATTTTTGAGCCTAATAACTGAAAACTAGGAATCCAAAGACTGTTGCACAAAGGACCTTAGCAACCAAAGCAAAGTAAAATGAAAAATAAAAAAGGACTCTGACTCTATTTTAACTACAACATGATTGAGTTTATGGTAATAAATGAAAAGAAAAAAACTGACACACCCTGAGAAGAGTGTTCTAAAACCAGGAGATGTCAATGGATGTGCTTTTGATTTTAATTCGACTGAATTCATTTTCATTGCAATTTCATCCTGTTATTGTTTTCTGGTATTTAGGGATCAAATTTACTTCGTAGGATGTGCTTTCTATGATTGTATTCCTCCAGAAGTACAATCTCTTCCTCCTCTGACCAATATGGTTTCCTTGTCTTCTTCGCTTCTGCCATTTTTTTCATTATCTAACCATAAGTCAACTTTGTGAGGTGATGAGAGGCATCACAAGCGTGAATCCAAACAAAACAAACAAGCTCCGTGGAAATGTTTACCAATGTGACATCTCTTTCAACACAGTAAATGAGTTAACATTTTTCCTTTAACTTAGAAAAACCTTTTAGGGATTCTGTACAACTGTGTCCCTCAGCTAAGAACAAATTAAGCCTTAAGTTTCATACATGAGGAGAAAACTTAAGGTGTTTTGTGCAACTGGTCCCAGATAACTGTACAGTCAACTCACACTGGTAGTTGCAATCATGAATTGTTCAGCATTTGTCATGAGTTGCAAATGGTAATCATGCAAATCTTTAACTTTAATAGCTTCCACCCCACATGATCTGAAAATTGTATTGGCACTAACAGTGAGAGTTAAGTTGTATGTTGTGTTGGGTTAATTAGGGAAAAAAAAAAAAAAGAAGCTTTTGCACATGTGTCCTTTAACTATGCGGTGTGACACACCAGTCCTTTGGTGATGTATGGGGTGTGCTGCACAAAGCACAGCCAGCGGCTGAAGGCTATTCCCTGTGCTGCAATTAAAAATGGAGGAGAAATTAATGAGTAGTAGTTTCTGAGTGAAACGCTACAATGACAAATCATCATCATCATATTATGACCAAAGTGAAAACCTTTTGTGGGTGAAACATCAGCCTTGAAATCCTACTACCAGTTTTGTAATAACAAGAAAAAGAGTCTGCAGCAGGGATACTCAGCTTGCTTTGCCAGGGGACCACATTTGTGAGATGACAAGAGACCAGGGGCCAGTTGATAAACGAATATTAATGATATTTATCAGTATAAATCACCTGTTTTTAACTTTTCAGTGTTTGCTCTCCTCACTCATCTTAGCCAAGAGGTAAATCCAGTAGCAGTGTCCTGCACAGGTCAGGTGTACACAGGGGCATTTCTTGGATTTGAGGACATTCAGGGCTTAGCCCGGATCTCAATCGGGGGTACAGGGGATCCCCTCCTGGCACTTTTTTTGATACATTTGATACATTTTTTGGAACATTTCACAGGTAGAGGGAAGAATGGATTCAGTTAAAGTCCAGCAAATTCTGGAGACAAACATCACACCATCTATCGAAAAGCTGAAGATGAAGAGAGGATGGTTCTACAACAGGACAGTGATCCTAAACAGGCCTCGAAATCCACAATGGACTACCTTAAGAGGTACAAGCTGAAGGTTTTGCCATGGCCCTCACAGTCCCCTGACCTAAACATCATTAAAAATAAACATTATTAAAAATCTGTGGATAGACCTCAAAAGAGCAGTACATGCATAACGGCCCAAGCATCTCACAGAGCTAAAAGCCATTTGCAATGAAGTATAGGTGAAAATCCCCCAAACAAGAACTGAAAGACCTTTTTCCTCATTTGTTATTTTGAACTGTAAAAGATTACAATTTAAAAAAGTAATCTTCCTTAAAATGTTGAAGAAATATTTCATCTTTAACTTTTTGCCTTTTGGATATCAGTTCATCCTCTACTTAACTAACTCCTTACAGTAAACAAAATTTTGACCAGGGGTGCCCAAACTTTTGCATGCCACTGTATATACAATGCCATTAATAAGTTACCACTATTGATGATAAATATAGTGGGGAAGTTGTTAGTATTCATTGTATAGGCACCATGTTGTGACAGTTTACCAGAAATCTGAAAACTCTGACCTGTAGGTGGCGCTGGAGGAGAAATTATTTATCAATCACAGTTTATCCTGAGAGAGACCTAAGTGTGTATAAAAACTGGCAATCCATGTCATTTTTGAGATATTTCTCAAAAGGTCAGGGGGTTGCCACAGTCATTAAAACTGATCATACTGATCACTGTGGATAGACAGTATGTGCTGAATTATGTAATACAGCCAATAGTTGTTGAGATACTTTGCACTGGAGAAAAAGTTATATCAAAACTGAGGCTCTGGCAGTTACACCTAACGTATGACAGTTACAGGTAACTAGCTGGTGTTCCTAATTGTATCCAGTTATCATATGGTGGCTAAAGAGGCCCCACTTAGATCAGAGTTTTTGGGGCAGAAGCTGTGCACCTTCCATAAAATGCCTTTATGCAAAATGTGCCAATTTTTGCCAGTGTGCATTTTTTCCTGATGGGTAAAAATAAAGATAGAACTATGTATAGAGGAGATGTTGAATATATAAAAAGGAACAATTACCATACAAGGCAAGTCAGAAGAACATCAGAAACAGTGTCATTGTCTTTGCCTATCACAAACTGTCTTTTTTTCTAAAGCTACTTGATCTAAACACAAAGACTTTTTTCTAAATACAGCTTTGAGAAAGCATCAGTAGCGCAGAGTCTCCTTTGTTGTTGCAAACAAGAAACATTCTGGACTGTAAACCCACAAAGAAACGTCAGATTATCCATTTCTAAATTTACCCCCACCTCCAAGTCTTGCACAAAAAGCTGTGCAACAGCAGCCAAATTTTGATTTTCACAGAAGTGAAGTGAAAAAGAAATGCTTCACTGATATTCTTTATCCAGTGTTTCTGTTGTTACGTAAGGGTTGAGTCATTCTTCATGTTTCTACCATGAGGATGTTATGCTGGTTTGTTGCAGGTAATATGAATGCTCCCTAATCTGCTTTTCAACAAAACAGCTGATCAGCAACAGGCAGCTGCCACAATAAATTAACCTCGGCATGTCATAACAGGTGTTTTACATTACCAGTCAAAAGTAATTTGTTATGATGTCACTTAAGTATGTGGCAGATCAGATATGTTTCTCAAATCAGATCTTTAAGACAGACTGCCCGCACTGTTATTTCCAGTGATCAGATCAGATCAGATCAAATTTGTGTGTCCAGACATCACCAACCTATCTGTGGTAACGGCATAGTCATCAGTAACTACAAAAGTATGCTAGTGATGCAGCTTTTCAACACAAAAGAAATGGAGGTCCATCATTTCA
The DNA here is from genome assembly GCF_011397635.1 of Epinephelus fuscoguttatus. Lineage (NCBI taxonomy): Eukaryota > Metazoa > Chordata > Actinopteri > Perciformes > Serranidae > Epinephelus > Epinephelus fuscoguttatus. The sequence goes on from NC_064752.1 coordinate 44,657,307, forward strand.
CCTTGCAAAGTACCAGCAGACAATTTTTTCAGCAGCTGTCCTGGAACTTCATATTGTCGTCTGCTAGTAGCAGCATGGATTCTGCTCAGCACTTCCATCACTCTGGATTTAGTGTTGTCATTTTGTGTCACGTAGCAAATGATGCAGAAGACACTTTGAAACCCTATTTAAGTGTCCAGATGTCTGGACTGAGATGCATCTGTAGAAATCCAATTGGAGTTGTGGTTCAAACCATCTCCAAAGATTTGGATCCAATTTGCAAATATCATAATTGATGTGTCTTTGTTGTTGTTTTTTTTTTTAGCTCGCTCTCATAGAAATACATAAAAAGGACATTAACTTTTAGCGTGTTGTGTGGTGGTGGGTTCAAAATGTATTAAAATGTTGTACAGGCAACACGAAAACAATACCGATGCAAATCTAATGAGGATCTTTTGTGGTGGTGAAATCATGAATTAAAGAGCGAGAAAGTCCTTGTAGGGCCAGTGGGAGGGGTGATCAATGGGTCAAACAAACATAGGCTTTTAACCAGGAGACCACTGTTTGTGTCCCTTGTTAAACCTAAAGTCAACATAGTTATGTGACTGCAGAATTTATGTAACTATGTGTACAAAGTACGTAAGTTGACATCACTCACTTGCGGTATGTGGTTTATTTGAATGAAAACCACAATCTTTTCCTAAACTTAACGAAGTGTTTTTTTTTTTCTTTTCCTAAACCTAACCAAACTGCAACTGTTTCACATAAATCTGCAAAGGTTTATAATAGACTTTACATTGGCATTGTTTTTGTGTTGCCAGCATGTAATGTTAACATATTGTCCACCTCCACGTAATATGTTGTTAAGAGGGTGTGTCACATGTTTCTGTGAGACTGTGTTGGATCTTTTTACTGTACTCTCCAAAATCAATCTGGATACAATCTGGATATGCCAAGAAATAGAAGAAATGAAAAACAGTCTAAATAGTATGTGGTTAGAAATACAACATGCTGCAAAGTTTTAGTCCATAAAGACCAATACAACTACACTATAATTTTGTATTCATCACCTTAGTGCTTAAATATCTGCTCTCATGCACAGCACATGCATAGAAAGCAGTTGTATCCACATGCAAAACAACAACAACAAAAACCTCTCAGGAGCTCTGGATGCATTCTCCCCCTTACTGTGTTGTCAATAGAACATGAAACTCTCCTTATTAGTTGTATCAGTCTCACTGGAGCACTGATGTTACATCCACTGGTTCAGTGAGGCAAACCAACAAATTGAACAAATGAAGCTCAGTGTAAGTTCAATCAGGAAGACTTTCTTTGTGCTCATACATTCACAATTCTCCCCATCTCACTCCCACTGCTTCCTCTAATCAACAGCTTATGAGTGTTCACTCTTCTAGTCATCCAATCAAACTTTGCCATGATCTCTATCAACCAATCAGGATGCTTCTGCAAATGTTTAAATCTGCTCTCTCTTCTGCTGCTGTCAGCCATCATTTTAGGCAGAACTGTCGCGCCCTCCTCCACTCCGTTCACCTCCAGCCATTGTATCCAGATTCCAGGGCTCAACAAAGGCTCATTCCTCTACTCATCCAGATCATCAGCACTTCTCCATCCTCTTCTCATTGCATCTTCAATACCTCTACCACCACCAGTGTCCTGAGGTTCCCTATTCGACTATGGGTTCATCACCCTCCTTAAAGCATACCATCCCTATGGGGTCTAATTGCCAAAGACTTAACACATTTTTCATTCTTATGTGCACATTAATAAATATTCTTTTTTACTATAGAAAACTCTCTTGCGAAACATCTTCAAGAAATGCGGGCAAGTCCAATTGCCTATGATATACCACTTAAGATTACCATGACCTGGATAAGTGAGAATCTTCACCAACAACCAGTTTTGTTGTTTGTCAGTTCTGAAAAAGGCTCTTGGATAAGAGGCGAAAACATCTTCAAGAAACTCAAGCAAGTCCAGTTGCCCACAATATAGCACTTAAGAAAAACAAAACTAGTTGTTTTTAACCCTTTATGACCTACCATAGAACAAGTCCGCGAGAGCATATCTTTAAATATGTACATGCTGTAGTGCCACTTTTTGGAGTATTTTAAGCAACCCATCGCTGTATTTCCAGCAGCTTTAGCCACCAAATGTTGCTGTTTTTTCCAATGGGGGCCACAAAAACTATTGTTTTTTTTTTTACTGAGACATCACTGCGTTTCCTGGCGGTTCGTGCCAGTAAAAACAGCTGTTTTTTACGTAGATATCACTGCATTTCCTAATCGGTCAGTACCATGAAAAACAGTTGTTTTTTTAGCTAGACGTCGCTCTGTTTCCTGCAAACCTAGTGCCATGAAAGCGGTTGTTCGTTACCAAAACATCGACAGCTTCTCAAGCCACAAAAACTAAAGAAATGTTTTTTTAAGCGAAAACATGACCCGGTCTTCACAATAAACAAGTGTTTTTTGTCTAATCACATGTTAACCACAGTGTTGTTGAAACGTGAAGTTTCAACATATGTACTACATAATAACATACAAATGTAATGTATCCATGATTTGCGGAAACATACAGTAGCAATGCAAATTGGTTCTATGATGCTGCTGTAATGTAATGAAATTGCAGATTCTTTACCCCTATGAAGTAAGCAAGTTTAGTCACATGCTTTGACACTAGTAAAAGTAACTTTGTTAAAGTTTGATGTTAGACATTATTGATATCCCATAGTTTCTGTCAGTTATAGTCCAGACTGCACACATTTCACTGTTGTTTTGGTTTATGTTTTAAATGATCTGTCACATTTGCACCCTCAGAACTGTAATACATACATTTTGTAACTGGATCTTTAAAAGGTAAAATAGAAAATAGAAATAAAATAAATTGAAAATCCAACTGTTGACTCCAACATCTACTTTCAGCTCACTCAATGACAGACTGGACATTGTGATTGGCAGCTGATAACAGCCACAGCCAGTAGTCTTCCGGGGCCTTGGGATTTGGCCCTGTTGTAATGCTCTGTTCTGCTGTCTTTGTTGATGAGCCATGGTCTCAGACTGTATAGAGCTCCTCTGCCAGGCTGCTGACAGAGATTACATGCCCAAACTGACACCATGATAGTCCACTTTAGCTCCTCTGCAACAGTTGTTTTAGATTTGATGTGGGAGTTTACCGATTACTTCCCAAGAACCAGAGCAGCATTTTAACATGATTTGTAATTCAGGATGACATGGATTTTTGTACACGTATGAACCCTAGAGAGTGTAATTCTAATAACTCTAATAACTCCGCCAAGGAGGTTGCGTTTTTGGTTTGGTTTGGTTTGTTTGTTTGTTTGTCTGCTTGTCAGCATGATACAGAAAAACCACTAGCTGATTTTCCATGAAACATGGGGTAAGGGTATAGCATGGGCCAAGAAGAACCCATTACATTTTGGAGCAGATCCAAGTCACGATACAAAAATTATTTTTCACCTTTGTTAACATTGTGAGATAGTGAATTTGGCCTTGGCAGAGGTCTGTACTCTCCAGAGTACCCTTCTAATTACTGTTGAATTTGTCAGACTTTTCTCATAGTTGGCTCCAAGACTGCATCATCTCCTCCACTGTTGAAGATCCTTGGAGTTGTTTGGCCATTATTGTACATGTACAACCTTGGGCAGTAAATAAAAACAATCTAACAGAACAATGTGAGCTGCATTCGGGTTGCTTCAATACGAAATGTCAACAGTTCTGCAGTTGGTAAACCAACCCTGGTGGTCTTGATGATCAGAATGTCCAGTGGCAACGCTGTCTTTGTCTTCTAGTCGGCTTTGTGTCGTATTCACTGTCTTGTCATTTCTACATACAGCTTTGTGAAAGACATTGTGCAGACCACTCACAATACACACATTTGGATTCAGTATGAATCAGTGGATCTGCAGCTGGAGCTGTGCAGAGATATTTTTATAGATGAGTGGTTTTATGGTTGCACCACGCCATCATACTGAAATTCTAGAAGCTTTGTGCATCACTTTATGTCATTTTCCTCAAAATCCAGACATAAATATTTGATATGTTTGGAAACTTTAGGATTGAATTAAAAATATCATTCACTAACGCTTAGTCATTGTTTAAAGACTGTTACATAAGTGCAACTTGTTATGTAAATGTATCTTTAACTAGCCTGGCATCACCAGAGCAATTTGCATTTTGTTAGTCTGGAACCTTTCAGTTCATTTGCAATTTCCAAGGTGTGTTCTCAATGGCTGTAGATCAAAACACCTTTGAACTACAGTGTGGCTACCCAGCCCAAGCCAGACAGGACCCAAGGGGTCAAACCGGGCTCAGACAAATATTTACAAATGATGTTTTTGGGTCGGGTTCATCCTAAAAATGATGCACAGGTCTACTGTCTGTGTTAGGCTATTTTTTGTTTAGTACAGGGGGTTGGTGTTTATTTGAAAGCACATGACCACAACAGGCTTTTTCAGGCAGTAAATATTCATGTAAGTTATTAATGTTAGCAAACCAAGGATGGAAGATCTCAAAAATGTACAAAATTTACCATCACCCAAACTTACCTGAAGCTTGGTGCTCTTGTTTGGGACATTCTGGCCTTTCCAGCTAGCAGCAGCAGTGAACAGAACTTAAAGCATCACTGTAAGAACCGTCAAACTGAGGAGGGGAGCTCTGAGGCCATCCACAGTGGATGCTGTCACCTTCCCCCATGATAACTCATGATGGCTGGATATGGGGTGCCATTTGTAAAGTGGCTCACGCTGAAAATACCATCAACATTTTGCCACATTTAGCTTCAAACAATGTTTAAAAAAGTGTTGTGAATTTTTTAACGTCACCTTTTACCACATTTACAGCAATATTTGTTAACTTAGAAATATATTAAATAGTTAAATCTAAATATTAAATGTGGCACCTAAATGTTAAATGTTAAATCTAAATATTAAATCTAGAATGAAGAATGGATGAGAGACTCGTTGTTGAGGTTGAGAAATATCCCAAGCTAAATGACTCACAATCACGTCATTATGAAAGACAATCACCCAAAAAATACTTCATGGTGAGTCATAGTTCTGGAGATCAGCTCTTCTGGTAAGAAGTCAACTTTAATTAGTGGGTGTCCACACATGATTTTAAGCTAATGCAGAGGTGGAAGAGTTAACAATACTACATCTGTTGATGAGCTGCAGTGCGACGCATCCGGTGTGCGCTGAGGGCACTTGACATGCATCAACTGACGCACCACAGCAGCACCCTTTGCCTTTTTAGATTTAGAGGGAATTTGATTTGATTTTATTTATTTTCAAAAAATGGGACAATATGTATTGATAAATAATTACATGAGATTATAGCCAGGTGGCTAATTTCCATCTCCAGTCCCATGGCAGGTTGATGTTAAACACAGAGAATAACACAATAAGAAAATAATCTAAGTATACAGAGTAAGACAAGCAAAACAACATACACAGAAACATAGTTGACCAAGAGTTGGGAGACTGTAGGAATTTTTAGATATCAATTTAGAAAGTGCCTGAGTGCTAGTTAAAGCGACAAGTGCTAAAGTGTCGAGTGCAAAAGTGTCTGCCTGTTTAAGTACTTGTTATATTGCACATTGCTCAAAATTGCACCAAATAGTAAAGTGCTAGACTGAATTGCACAATGCCCATAGCACACGAATGCAAAATTAGAATACATAGGTCTATACGCACTACTGCATAAAATTGACAACAGTGTCCCAACAATTTGCCTCATAGACAAATAAACAATACAAACAATTCAAAACATAGTTAATGATCACAGTTCTTATTTTCCAATAGCCATGCTTTGAGATGTTTGGTAAAGGAGGTGAGAGTTGGAAGTTCACGTAATGTACTTGGTATTGTGTTCCAGGTCTGGGACGCACGGTAAAACTCAGTGCTTCAGTGACATTACTTTAACTCAGTTGGGCTTGGACAGAAACATGAGACCTGAGCCATACTCTTTTCTGGATGCAATTGGATGGACCCACAGGCAATCAGGGCAACAAAATTTGACGTGGCATTGAGCAACGGAAAAATGTAAAGAGACTACAGTCTGTGATGGTATATCATCAAAATGTCTGTCCATGAGGGTTGCCATTTTTGCAGTCAGAATTCAAAATTACTTCAGCAGAGAGTTCCACATCAGCTGCAGCCATCTTGGTTGTTTAATGTACTTTGCGTAAAGCACAGGGTCCCCGTAAGTTGTTTGTCATCGTATGAAACCCGCCCAATATTAGAAAAACACATTTATAAACAAAAGTGTAGAATATTAGAAAAAAACCTCTACAGGACATAGACTGAAAGGCAAGGCAAGGCAATTTTATTTATATAGCACCATTCATACACAAGGCAATTCAATGTGCTTTACAAGAGAAATACATTAAAATAAAACATTAAAGGAGAAATAGATCATTAAAAACAAAAGCTAAAATGCATTTAAAAAGCAAACATAAAGCAAAAGCAACAGCAGACAAATATAAAAACAATAGCTACAGATTATCCTAACAATAAGTTACATATCTAGTTCACTGGTAAGCTGCAGTAAATAGTAATGTTTTAAGCCCTGATTTAAATGAGCTGACAGTTTCAGCCGAACTCAGATATTTTGGAAGTTTGTTCCACAGGCGGGGAGCATAGAAACTAAAGGCTGCTTCACCTTGTTTGGTTTTGATCCTGGGAACACTGAGTAAACCTGTTCCAGCTGATCTGAGGGGTCTGGATGCTTCATAATGTACAAGTATATCAGAGATGTATTTAGGCCCGAGCCCATTTATTGCTTTATAGACAAGTAACAAGATTTTAAAATCTATCCTTTGACACACAGGAAGCCAGTGCAGTGAATTAAGCACTGGTGTAATGTGCTCCATCTTGGAGCACAGATCAAAGATCTGCACACTGCACTGATAGCTCCCATCTATTTCAATTGAATACAGCAACATTTCAGTCTAACAGAGATCTCCATCAGGCATTGTCAAATCTCCATCACTAAGCACAACAAGCAATAAACAGACACATTCATCACTCAGGTGGTTGTGATCTGCATGATAGAGAGTCAGTCCACTCTTAAACTGGATGAATCAAGGCAGAGCTTGACAACACTGTCTGATAGTCCCACACAGGGGAAAAAGCATACCTCCATAGAAAAGGCGAAACAGATTAAAACATCAAGATAAATTATTAAACAGGCCAAACCCAACACATCAAAACATCAAGCGAAAGTATAGCATGAGTCACATAAATCATCCAGAAGGAACAATTACCAAAGAAACTACTATTTGGAAAAATACAACCCAGAAAAATAGAAAACAGTAATATACTTGCCCAAAAGAATTTATGCACCAAAGGCTAGTACAGCCTGGCAGTATTTACTATAGATGGAGGAGAATGAAAAAGGAAGAGGTTACATCAACAGACATTAACACGATCAAGCAGAGTAGGGTCTGTTAGTCATACTTTGATGTTTTTTATTCCAACTCTAACCACTTACAAAATAAAGAAAAAGCTTTAAGGTCAAATTTTGAATTCAAACTCTTAGTTATACAATGTTAGAAGTAAAGATATAGCATGCTTCTCTTTTCAGAAAGATGATACTGATGTTCTCTCCTCTTCTGGGGTTTTCATTCCTTGTGTATCTTATTGTGGATATATTGTGTTTGAATGAATTTAAATGCACAGCCACAGGGTTCTTTTGGTCATTAGTGCGTATGCTACATTCATGCTCTGTAATACAGGTCTTAAGACACCATGTTGTTTTTTCTGCTATATGTAGGCCAAGCCACAGGGACATTTGATCACGTGGACAAATGGGTTTTTTTTGTATTACAAGTAATGATACCCTTCATGTTGAGGGTTATTTTGCCAGAATGTGGATGTGTGAATGAGTGACATTTGTCAGTAAAGCTGCATTTTGCACAGAGTTGCCATGTGGAATGTAGGATAGCAAGTGAGCAGGTGATTCTGAAGGTTGTCGCTGATGATGAGATCACAAACAAAGCTTCATCTAAGCTACAGATGCAGCGTGATTATTATTACACTGTTTTAAATGCACAAATTTAGATACTGACAGATTGTATTTCACTGAAATAGTATTTATATGAATATTGTGAAAGGGATGCATGATGTATCCAATACAGGACACCAATACCTGATATGCCGATATGTAACAACTCATTTGGCCGATAACCGATATTGATATCAATATATTCATTCTTTTTCCCCCTCCTAATTTTAGCACTCTCTTCTGTAGTGGAATTAACACCATATTAAGCATGCATACTCTTATCATGATGGCCCACCAGCTGATGGAGACATGAAATACAATGCTTTTCAGTGTATGTAATATTCATTCATTGTGCAAAATAAGAAAAAGCATGTTCGCCGATTCTGATATTTTTTTTCAAAGCCAATATCATCTGTACCAATAAGGTGCTGATATCATCATGCATCCCTAATATGTGACAAATAATAAATAATAAATTGAATGAATTTTGAGGTACTTGACCTCAATTTGAGTATTTCTATTCTATGATATGTTACACTTCTATTCCATCTCAGAGGGAACTATTGTACTTTTTAATCAACTGCATTTATTTTACAGCTATGGTTACTTTGATTTTACAAACAATACATATGATTGTGGCTTATTAAATATGTCACATAGTGATAGATCAAAGGCCCAACAGACTCTTACAGTTATGTTGCTGATTAGACTCGTGCATTTAGAAGAATGTTAAAGGAGTAAATTGTCCCGCAACTAAAATAACAGGAGAATCTCTGAAGTCCCCCCAGAATGTATGTTTTTTTCATCTTTTAACTTATCTTGTTTGAATAAGATGAAAAAAAAAATCATCTATTGGGATCACTGGAGGCTCTGTAATTTAACATTTTTGCACACTGGTTACTTCTGCTTATGGTACTTTAAGTTTGTCTGCTTGTACTTTTACACAAGTAGAACTTTGAATGTAGAACATTTACTCGTAAAAAATATTTTATAGTTTGGTGTTGTTGCTTTTACTTAAATAAAAGATTTGAATACCACATTGCTGCCTTTTAAAAAGAAGAAAGAAGAAAAATTAGTTTAGGAAATTGTCACCAAATTAATATATTTTCTCTGTCAAAGAGCAAATCCCAGCTATGATAGGCTACCTGTAGTTTTCCTTTTCTTCATTCTTGTGTATTTTGGGTAATGTATAGCCTTGTGACAAATCAAGTTCTTGTTCAATGGATTCTCCACTCCCAAACTAACACAATAAAGTACTGTGAATTTTCTTTTTTAAAATCCTCAGTTGAATCTGGATAAAAATACACATTTGTAGCCCACTCGTCTGCTTCGCGTCATTTGACGTGCAAGAGCACACGCTGGATGTGTCACACAGTCATTAGATCAAGGTATGGTAGCTGGGATGTGCTGATCTGCAGAGCAAATGTGAAAATTGCAGCTTTAGGTGCATGTTGACAACGTGGTGTAACCCAGTGTGTGTCAATCCACAATGACACGCCACCAATGCCATCAGTGTGGGCTTGCATAGATTAAACATATAACAACATATGTGGGTATTTTGATGCATTTCATTCACCAACAAACATGGCTGTCATTTGCACTGGTGACACTGGGGACACTGGGGATGCTGAGGACATGCCAACCCATCCTTTAATATGGCTGATTTTGTCCCCATCAGTTTTTGAAAGCATAACTAGCTTAAAAAATATTATAAAACAGGACATTATGACCATAGAGATTTAAATGTGTTATTTTAACAGATATTCCTGGTCAGAAGCTTAATAACAAAAAGCCTGAGTGCAGCAGTGCTGATGATAAATCTGCTTGCTGTGTGAGAGACGCTGTAGCCCTATTTACACAGATAGTGCGCTTTAGAGCCGTTACTAAGTTCCTTCTTCATACCGCCTTTTCATTTTTACAGAGACCCAAACAATAGTGGCGTCATGCTGCTTCAGTGTGTGATTCTAGACAGCAAGCCAGCGTCGTGGAATCAAAAGAGGCATGACTGGCATGACATGTAACGCAACAGTGTTGGCCTCTAGTGTGATATTTATCATACACATTGGCAGTGCTTCATAAACAATAACAATGGCATAACAGGACAATGACAATCATTTACCATCCCTGTTATATAGCGGCTGATCTCGTCCTCTGCTCAGAGGGTAAGGAGCACTAGGACCTCATTGTTATCCCAATTTGCAGACATTTTTGGCTGTTGTTCTTCTTTAAGTTAGCTGGTAATTATTATCAGCAACTTTTTAAATTTCCCAACAGTGGGTTGCATGAATAACATGTCATTGTAACATCACACCTGTGCCACCCACAGAAACCCACCCTTTTGGTGCTGTTACTACCTCTGATGGCGCCTTAAAGGTGAGACAACTATGGTGTTAAGAACGCTGATGTTGTAATGTATGCTGACATTGCCACTTTGTTCTATGTATCACCAATGATGGCAGGGCTGAGTGAGAATCTACCACTTGAGTTGAATACCCATACCAATTGGCTGAAAATGAACACATTAGTATTGAACAATGTACAGTAACAGTAAAAAGAAGTATATAAACTAGTATAGTGTTTTTTGTCATGGGTACGTGACGTGTCAAGTGAGCACTGAACTTCTGTGGCACCAAGTCCACACACAAACTATAATGAGAGCCTTTCTTTATAGAGGGGTCTCAACTTGGAATGTGCTCCCTACCAGCATGAGAGATTAATAATAGATATTCCTTCAAGAAGTCACTAAAATTGAAACTGATGAATCACATGTAAATTTTATTATGACAGTTCTGGAACATTTTTGTTAATTTTTGTTCTTTTTTAATTTGGTACAGTGAGTTTGTGACAATTTTCTTTTTTACTCATGTTTTGTCTTAAGTTTGGACTGATACTGAATGTTATCGTCTCACTGATACTGTGTGATTTTAAATTGATGTATTTTTAATGTTGTTTTGTGAGTGGACCCCAGGAAGACTGGCAAACACTTTGTGAAAGCTAATGTGGATCCGAATAAAGAGCAAGGAAGTTACCTGCCTGCCCGAAACCTGTGATGCTTGAGCCCGGTCACACTCTGAAGTCATCGAAATCCAGCACTTTGGCAGTTACTTGTGGCATCAGAAACCGACCTTTAACGTCAGCATGATATGCGGGAAACGCTGTGGGACAAGGACAAAAGTTAAGGCGGCGAAAGTCCAAGTGGGGCAGGCAGGAGGGGTGGTGGATGAGTCCAGCAAACACTGGCTTTCATCTGAGAGAGAGGTGTTTGTGTCACATAATATTCTAAAGCCAAACCATGTTTTTTTTTTTTCTAACCATGTTTTTGTTGCCTTAACCTAACCATGTGTGTTTGTTGTTAAAGGAGGAAAAAAACGTCACCAGTGTTGTACCGACGTAGTATGTTGATGTAAAGTTAAATTTCCTGTGAAAACGGAAGTGTATCTTGAAAGTAGAGAACTTGACACGGTGTCCCAGAATGTCAACAACCAACGTACCCAGGGTACCTTGCACGTGAGATGTGGACATGGAAAGTCCATGACCAAAACGTCAATATGTGACGAGGTCTGAGCGAGAATGTTTTGGATGTTTCAAACAAGCCTGCCCAAACTGCCCAATCTACGGGTCCCGGCTGTGGCTTGACCACATGCATCACTGCAATGTAAAAGCATGAGGGTGAGAGGGGTGGCCTGGGCCAGATTCTGATTAGGGCCACAGAAAGGTTTATTCCGACCCTGCAAACAAACTACAATTTTGCTTTCTTTTACAGTGATGCAGACTCACAGCATTATTTAGGTTAAGCTGAGACTATGTCACCTTGCATTGCACTGACTGATGCATTTGGTTGATTCAATATGCTTCATAACCGATCACTCAACACAGCCCTTTCACACTGGGCTCCTTCTAGGACAGAATCCTCAGGAATGGTGAGACGGAGGAGCTTTGTCTAACGTGGATCTATTTTAGAGTCTTTAATATGAACAAAAAGCTGGAGGACCCCCTGGAGAGCACATATCTATTATTACCCATTATTATGGGACATGTGCATGCTATTATCCTGAGCGACTGTGCGTTCTATAGCCGGCGCTAGGATCCAGAGGAATGACCTCTCTCTCTCTCCATCCCTTCTCTCTCTCTTTCTCCCTCTCCCTCTCACTCTCTCTCTCTCTCTCTCTCTCCCCTCAAGACTGTTTTAAAGTCTCTGCCAGACTTGGGCTCACACGCTATTTCCTGGATGGACGGAGGAATGGAAAGCTTCCAGCGCCTCTCCACCACCAACACCAACACCAACACCGACTCTCCCCTCTCTGTGTGCCCGACGAGCGCTGCCTCCACCGCCGCAGCCGCAGGAGCGACGACGCGCTGTGTGGACCGCCGCTGCTAGTCTCCCATAACCCGCTTTCCCCCCTCTCCTGCTGCACATACACGCTCCTCCACAACCATCAGTACCCGAGTGTTATGCTGATATCCGGGGATATCGGGGGGATTTTGGGACGGAAAGACTCTTTACTGGACCTCTAAAAATTTCTCCGCCCTCCACCGTGCCCAGTCTCCGTCTGCGCTGCGTCTCCGGTGCTGCTTTTTACGCAGCGAAGGCGTCGCTGATTTGCCCGCAAAAGGGGGAAACTCAACAGTTGTTGCTGCTTATTGTTTGCATGTCGACGTGCATATCACTACCATGTGGAGGCTACTGCAATCGTGTTGTTGCTGCTGGTGGATTTTCTCTCTCATTTTGCCTGCCTTCGTGCTCCTGTGGGCCGAGTGTCATCCTGGTAAGTTTCATACCCCTACAAGTCAAACACTGGGATTTTTTTTGTTTTGTGCTCGTGTCTATGAAGGAATGTGGTTATCGCTGTGGCACTGTCAGAGCGCAATGCATCTCTAATAGGCTGATAGAAGTCAGGTCCCCTCACGGAGTATCCTGTAACGGGTCACTGGCTGGGAATATTTCGTGCCTTTTGGCTTGACGCGCTTCCCCGGCACCGGCACGTCGACTACAAACTGTCGGAGACGCAAAAAAGGCAGTTAGTGGAAGGATTAGTATGCATCTGAGAGACCTGTTTGAACCTCCTCATACCCATTAAAAGCACAACTCCATCACAGGAGCGTATTTGCCCCTGCTTCCTTCCCTCTGGTAGAACTCGCTCTTAAGCTCTCCAAATCCACCGTTTTTTAAAATTTCTTTTTAACCCTTTAAATAGCAATCAAACTGGGGGAAAAGACACAATAGGTTGGGATGCTATTAGAGGAGCAGCAGGCATGGAAGGCTGGTAGTTGGGTCAGGAATATGGGTAGATAAAACGAGGAAGATGTGATGCCTTGTCAGCCGGCGGCGCGTACGCCAAAGCCGTTATCTCACCGCCTCGAGCAAGACAGCAGGGCTGTGAAGCCGCTTCACACACTCAAGCACACAGCCCCCAAAAATTGCAGTTGAGGCTCAAATCTGTGCTGAGGGGAAAGCAGACCTCGTGTCTGTGTTTGGGATTGTCATGTAGACCCCTCAGAGGGGTTCAACAAACAAGAAGATGGGACTCTAGATACCATATGGCCGTGGAACACTGACTACTTTGAAGAAAACACTGTCCTAAATGCTTCCTCTCTCTAATTGGGCTAATCTCCAGCTGTTATATAACAGAATTGAACGATTTCCCACATTCACTTTGCAGAGGGAACCCTATGCTTCACTTAGAGTTAAATCAAACACTCCTGGGCCCTGGACCCCAGTTTGTGAGGTCTGGCTTTAAACCCTCAGGAGCCGATACCTGAGGAAGAACAACACCTTTTCTGTTGCTCTCACTCTCAGACAGTAAAGAGGAGAAATCTCTTGTATCAAATTGGGAAATAAATCCAACAAATCACATTTGACCTTGACCAGAGTGTCCATATACGCTTCATTTCTCCAGCTGTGTGAAGATCCAAGAAACGTCTAAGACAATTTCACACACGCTGGCCAACCCTACAAAAGCTCTGAGTGAAATTCTGGAGGTGTGATGTTCTCATGTTCACCGTTACCCACCCACCCAGCCTTTAAATAGAGCCATATGCATATAGATGTGGTCGTATTTTATAAAGGAATTCCCTCTGTGGGCATCTTTGTCGTTAGATATGAATCAGTACTATTAGAATTAGATTCAATCGAGGTTGGGGCGATAATGGGAAAAAAATGGTTAACGTCCCAATATTTCTAACCAAATACTGGGACATTGTGACAAATGGTGCTTTCAGAGGATAAGCAAAAGGGAATCTGTAATGTGGAGAGATGGAGAGGTTTTCTCTGTTTGTTTGACTCAGCCACAGCACACAGATAAGCTCAGAAATGTGATTCAGCTTCTAAAACGACTAAATGGCAAATTTCAAATAGAACCTTTTACACTGCAATAACCGAAAATCCTCAACACTGTCCAAGTGCAAAGTCACGACCCTAGTTTGATAGCATACAGATATATTACTCAGCTCTGCTCTCAAATCGGTGCGTAACAGCGGCGTGAGCAAAACAGGCTTTTACTAGTTCTGTCTTTTAAAGAAATCTGAGAAGTGCATTAATGAATCCATTGGACCCTTGATCACATCTTGGACTCGTATTGGCCCCCATTAGCATCCCCAAGTGTGAGGGGCCATTCTGATGTTAAAATTCACCGAGCTCGTGTTGGAGCTGTCAGCTAGAGCTGTCTGTAGATATGACACGTTATCACACAGCCGGCTAGTCGGGCTGTATTAGCCTACTTTTCAGCTTGCCTAGATTAGCTCTTATATGTCTTATGAGTCTTAGGAGATGTCTTGGAACACACACACACATACACACACACACTCACAGAATGAGAGAAAGGCAGAGCAAAAGATGCCCTGTTGACCACTGAGCACAGACGCTGCTTTAACAAATCCATCCCAGTATTTAAACACCGTTAGGATTGATATACTGACTTCAATTTTTGAAATGTGGCTCTTGTTAGACATTTAGGGGTTTCGTGCCATGCCCCCCTCATTCCCTCTATTTATCATCTTGCATTCCATCTGATCACAAACCTGGAGAGAAATAAAGTCAAGTGAGCCGAGGAGTCGAAGAGAGAGCAGCTCCGAGAGATGGATCGTGCTGATGGATGGATGGATGGATGGATGGGTGGAGGCACAGACAGAAGGATGGAAAGAATGGTTTGAGGATTCATTTATCCGTGGTGGCCTATGAAAACAAGATTGTTTGTGCTGCTGAAAATGAAGCCAGCTGTTTTTCACGGACCAGATATTCAAGATGAGTAAAACCAAATGGATTAACACTTTTTTTTTCTTTGAATAAAGATGCAGTCGTTTTTTAAATTAAAAACAGGCTCATTAGCAGGTAAAACAGTCTTTTTCCAGTGTGTTCATTGATAGGAAACAAACAGATGCTTTTATCAAAAAAAAAAACAACAACAATGTTGTAGGGATTAAAAATAAAGAATTAAAAAACGCCTGCTATGAGAGAAAATGGGAGAGCTGGGGCTTATTGCATAGCAAAATGGCACATGTTAAAATCAGCTGCATATCACTCTGTCTTTTAATAGATGAGAAATGAAGAGAAAAATCTCAAAACGTCTTTTTTGTTAGGAGAAAATCTATTTCAACAAAATACAAGCTATGGAAATACATAGGAAAAGGACAGATGGACAGATATTCAGCTGCCAGTTTGTGATGCTTTTGCGACGTGACAAATTTCTGGGCAAATGGGCACCGGCACCGAAGGGCAAATCCACGGCTCAGGACGTGGAACATTGATAATCTCTCCCTCGCTGTCTCTCTCTACTTGACCTCCTCTTTGCCTCCTCTCCCTCCCCCCTCGGCTCGACCACGTGTTGTCATGATACCGGCTTCGAGCGAGCCCAAGGTGGCTGGTTCATGTTCACGGGGCTGGCAGATGATGTAGGAACAGAGATGAGTGTGCTTCTCTCCTGCTGGGTATCATCATCCGCAGGCTCTCAGCGCTGCTCTCCTTACCTCCAGCCCCGCTCTTCTTTTCTATTAATAAGGCTCTTATCCAGGAGATTGGTTTGGAAAAAGCACAGGGAAAGGCAAGATCGGCTTTCCAGAAAAAAAACCAAAACACGTCACCCATGGGCCACATGCAAATGTGGATCACTTTGGTGGCTGATGATGTATAATCAGCTATAAAAAGAAAAAAAAAGGCGGCATAGAAGAATTTCAGCATTTCTGGTTTACTGGACCTGCTTTATTGTCATGTGAAGACTCTCTGAAAAGATTCCCTCTTTGTATAGAGATTCTCAGTTGTGTAGATGGGCTCTCTGTATATGTGTTGAATCATTTTGTAGCCTTACTGAGTGCTGAAATAAAACAAAAACCTGTTTCCAATACAAAATCAGCTTGGAAATGAGTGTCAGTGTTGTGACAGGGAAAAAAAACACATCACCACATTTAAATTAAGAAAAATGAAATGGAAAATAAGTTTTATAATAAGATTACATAACATTACATTCAGGAATACAGGATAATGGAGATAATTGAAATGGCGGCGCATGATTTTTTCAGTCCTGCTTCTCTTTAATAAAAAGAGCTAGGTGGTTATGATCACATTCAGAACCGTTTCTGATCATAATGAGGCTCTTGTTCAGTAGTGTTGAAGTACAGTACGTCTCTCTTTTTCCTCATGTATGCTGTTTCCTGCTCTTGTGAGGAAAGTCTGCATGTAGTCTTTTAAATGGCTTCATTGTCTGGTTTGTTAATTCGACCAACTGGACTGAAACGTGCTAAAGATTCCCACTCGCTTTAAGATTTGCATACCATACACGTTAAAAAAGAGCTCTCAGAATTGCAAATTGAAGTCGTCTGAGAACGACGCCAGTGATTTATCTCATTCCATGTATACGTGGTTTTGTGTTTCCCTGCTGATCCGTAAAGCGTACAGCGCATCTTCGAAGCAGCTCTCTGTGATTTCCTCAGCAGGGAGGCTATGACGCCTGCAATTATGGCCTCGGCTCCAGCCTGTGGTGTTGGGATAGCGCTGGTGAGCGCTTCATCCTCTGAGCCTTCGAAGAGTAGAGTGCACTGTTTACTCCGGAGTCCACCTTCGTAATGTCATACCTTGCTGCGGAGCAACACCCGCAATGATTCAGCCAAGTGCCGTCAGAAATACAGGAAGATTGTGCAGCACTGTTGTGTCACGCACGAGTGACCCGACTGCTGCCAACACGCCCCCAGTCGCCCACATAATGGCCGGTTTGCAGCCACGCAAACATCTGTTTTTTTTTTTTTGTTTTGTTTTTTTGGAGATGGAAAGCACTGAACATCACTGCGGGGCGTCCGCTAGCTGACACAGAGCATCACTTTTCCTTTCCTGTCTGCGGCGTGCGGTGTCAGCGTCGAGGCATCACGCCCCTGTCACCGCGCTGCACTTCAGCCCTGGGTTAACCAAACACACAAGGGAGAGGGAGAAAGAAAGAAAAGGAAGGAGACAGAAGAGACAGGGAAAGAAAGAGATGTCTGGCCTTCCATCTGTCTCTCTGTGCTGCGAAAAATGAATGGGCCCTGTCGCTCCTGGCTAGGAGGAAAAACAGAACAGTCATTGTAATCTCACAACAAGCGCCTGAGCTAGCACATCTTTTCACCCCCACAAACACACAACCCTCCTTCCATCTATCTCTGTCTCTTTCCTCGCCTATTTTTTTTTTTTTTTATCAAATTCACTCTCCTTTTCCTCTCTGTTGGAGAGTGTATGCGCATACACGCGCACCTTTTCTGCTCCTCTTAAATCCAGGAACAAACGAGACAAGCCGGTTTGTTAACCATTCTAAGCAGGCCCCCGTGTCACAAACCTTTTCTCTGAGCCTTTTTGTCGCAGCGATATAGGGAGAAGGTTGACATTTAGGGAAGGGATTGGATATGCTTCGTGGCCCTCGGTTGCCAACATTATCATCATCATCATCTCAGTGCTCACTGAGCTATTATCTGGCCTCCGCTGTGGCCAGAAAAACGCTCTCACGTTGGCTCACGGGTCACTTTATCAGTCAGTGAGGGGCCTGTCAATGCCACCCCGGCTTTCCTTAATAGATTGATTAAAAGATACCATGTCATGTTTGTCCATGTGTGTGTATATGTAAGATGCAGCGGGGGTGGGAGGGGTGGCAGTTATCCATGTGGGATGCTGCTTTGGTAGCTGCCGCCTTGTCATTAGGAGGAAGCTGCCTGAGAGAGCAAGACGAGAGAGATAGAGGGATCGGGAAGCAGATAAATGGAGAGAAAAAAGAAAACATCCCTTCTATTGTGCTATTGATTTTTCGCGGGAAATGATGCTGTTTTGTTGCACAAAGGGGGAAACTAAAGATAAATAGGTCTGATAATGATAACAATAGTAATGATGATATTAAGTGCAGAGGCGCTAATGATATCTCAAGAATGCGATGAGTGGAGCCGAGCATGGAGCATCGCCTTATTTTGTTTTTCGATCAGCGTTTCTGCTCAGCTGAGCGTGCCTGTTAGGTTTTTAATCTGTTTCTCGTCAGATTTTTTTTTTTATATATATATATAAATTCATATGCTCATGGCCCCACGGTGCAGCTTGAAAAAGGAGAATGGTGGGAAAGATGGAGATGTCTGGCCTTCTCCTCAAGCCGGTCCCGGTTTCTCTCAGACTTAATGGGCTGCTGAAAATAAGGCACACTCTTCAACCACCACCAGGCTTTCACTTTTTTTTTTTCTCTTATCTCTCCGTCTCCATTGTTCCACTTCATTGTTTTAATCAAGTCCACTGCCGGATTATTTGGAGAAGAGGAGGGGATGTTCCCCTATCATTTTCTGGAAGGTGCCTCCCGAATTTTAGCTCAGTCAGGCCTGTGAGAGCTGCTTTCCAACAGCATCACCCTCTCGCCCTCCCCCCACGTCTCTCCAGTTTTCTCACTTTCTTCATTCTGCTTTGCTAAGTCTTGTTTGCTTCCGGCAGGGTTTCTCGTTGGTTGCCATATGTTCTACTTCCCTCTGCCATTATCACCATCATGCTTTTCGTTCATACGTCTCACTAATGTTCTTAGAAAAAGCCTAGATTGAGCATCAAACAGACTTTGAAGTAGTCTCTTTCCACTATAGCTCCAGTTGCATTGTCTTTAAAGAAAAATCCAGCAGCAGAACACACATACTGCTCTGCTTGTGTGACAGATTTGTACCCATCATTGAGTTTGATGTTTCTCTCAGCTAGGCAACAGGGGCTGGGTATCAAACCCCAATACTTTTTTGGCACCCACCGAAATGTAATCATACCACTGAGTACTGAAAAATGTGTAGTATGGAACACTGGCATTACATCTAGGTACGTTTGTTTTACTCAACTGATCAGAAAGGTGCTAATTCAAATCTTTTTTTTTTTTTGTTTTAATAGGGTAAAAGTCTTTAATTGTTTGTATTTAAACTACAGTTGAGAAACCTGAATTTATTTGTTAGAGTTTTTGGTCACTTGGGGATAAAGTAAGTCCACAGCAATCTGATTAATCAACCAACTTTCATTCCCACGGCATCAAATACAGCAGTCTGGTCAGCAGCCCTCGGCCTCTGTTACCACCTCACCAGCCACCTCGCAGCATGTATGAGAGACATCAATGCTAACGTAAACCCGTCCATGGCAATAACATAGTAGAAAGAGTTTGTGGGTCAAACACATGCATGACTTTTACCCAGGAGGCCAGTGTTTGTGTCAGCATTCTTAGTAACATCCTTGTTAAGTTATTGTAATAAACATACAGTAATTATTTAAACCCAAGCCACTAAGTAGTTTTGTCTAAACATGTAGAAGTTTTGGTGGCAAAACCTACAATTCCTGTGAAGATGGAAGTTTATTTTGAAAGACACTGTGGTATGTGGCGAGGGGGAAATTGACATGGAAACTGACATGTCCAAAACTGATGCTGGGGGGTATCTAACATGTCACAATTGGAGCCACTGACAAAGCTGCGGTATTTGACAAGCTGGGAGTGAGAACATCTTGAAATATTTCGACATACGACATGTGACTAACTTACAAAGTTAATGACTAACTAATGTTTCTTGCCACCAGAAGAATGTTAGTCGTTCTCCTTTTAGCTCTGGTTTGGTCTCCATCAACTTATGACAGAAGCATCTGTCTCTTTAGCTACTAAATGCTCCACTGTGTTCATTATCTACAGTAGTGGCAAACTGTCTGCTGTTTGATGTTTACTGTACCAGGGCTTTCTCGCAGCTGAGGGTTGAGAGTGAGGTTTTTGGGCTGGAAAAGA
The DNA here is from genome assembly GCF_011397635.1 of Epinephelus fuscoguttatus. Lineage (NCBI taxonomy): Eukaryota > Metazoa > Chordata > Actinopteri > Perciformes > Serranidae > Epinephelus > Epinephelus fuscoguttatus. The sequence continues at coordinate 44,677,540 of NC_064752.1, forward strand.
CTGGCTACAAGAGACTTTAAACTGTAGATGCAAGGGACACCACAGAGTTGGGTGATAACTGTTATAGTTAAAGTCCCACTGATTGTGAAATTTGTTCTCCGCATTTGACCCATCCCCTGAGCAGCAGCGGTGCCGCACTCGGGAATCATGTGGTGATCTAACCCCCCAATTCCAACCACTGATGCTGAGTGCCAAGCAGGGAGGCAATGGGTCCCATATTTATAGTCTTTGGTATGACCCGGCCAGGGATCGAACCCACGACCTCCCAGTCTCAGGGCGGACACTCTACCACTAGGCCACTGAGCTGGTTATAACTGTGGCTTTAGACCAATTTGCACGTGGACAAGTACCATCTGGCGACCTTTAGTAATCAGTAATAAATGTGGAGGTTGTCTTTGATCTTAATTTGCTGTGTCCCTAATTTGTAAAGTAAAAATTCCACTGCAAATTACCTACCATATTTCACTAAACACATAGGTCATGTGGTATTAGTCAAGTCATGTTTATTTATAGAGCACATTTAAAAAGAACAAATGATGACAAAATGCTTCACAAAGACATTAAAACATAAGAATGACCAAGTAAAAACAATCATAAATTTCAGAATATAAATAAATAAAAACATAAAATATCTTGAGGAAATCATAATACGAAAAATAGCATTGCACACAAAAATAGAAGCAAATAAAAATCAGAGTGTGGTCATGCTCAGGCATGTCATCATGTTGATAATTAAAAGGCTAAAGAAACGAGATGGGTCTTAAGATGGCTTTTGAAGGTATAAGTGGAGGGAGGAGATCTCATTGTTAGCAGCAAACTATTCCACAATTTAGGGCCAACAACCAAAAAAGCTCTATTACATTTGGTTTTTAACTAGGTGCATGGAATGGAGAGTAGTAATTGGTCATGAGATCTGAGGGTTTGGGAAGTGAAATAGGGTCTAAGCAGTTTAGAGATGTGGCCTGGTGCCAGTCCGTGCAGTGCTTAAAAAACAAATCTTAAAATCAATTCTGTACTTCACTGGCAACCAGTGAAGAGAGACCAGTACAGGGGAGATATGGTCTCTCTTCCTGTTACCTGTGAGGAGTCTTGCTGCTGCAGGTTGAGCAAGCTGCAGGTGAGAGAGACTGGTTACTACATAAAGAGAATCACAGTAATCGAGGCAAGAGGAAATAAAAGTGTGGACTAAAGTCTTCAGATATTTAACGGGCAGAAATGGTTTTAATTTTGCAAGGGATCTACGATGGTAGACAACTGAGTTGATTTGGTTATCAAATTTTAAAACAGAATCAAAGAGGACAGTTTTTTTTTGCATGGGACTTTACATTCAATGACAGAGGCCCAAGGTTATTGATTGTGGTGGGACATTTAACTGCTGGTCTTAAGATTGAGACCTCAGTTTTATTCTGGTTAAGCTGGTAGGAAGCTTTTAGCTATCCCCAATTTTTCATCTTCATTGCACTTTAAAAGGGAGTTGACTTGCATGAATCACAAGGTTTCAATATGAGATACAGCAGCGTGTCATCAGCATAACAACTGAAGGCAATATTATACTAAAGGTAAGTATATATGAGGAAAGTAAAACAGGACCTAATATGGAACCCCGTGGCATTATCAGTTGTGACAGAGGCTGTTAGTCCTGTGCAAACTGGCATTTCTTTCACTTGGGTTTGTATTTAGTTTTTTTTTTGTTTCTTTCCTGCCTTTTTCCCGGTCTATTACGGAGGCTGAGTTGGCAATTTAAGGTGAAAGATTTGACAGCATTTTGGGTGCAGGATGCTCATCTCACAACACAGCATGGAGGCCCATTTGGAGAAAGAGCAAGCTCAAATCCATCCAGGAGAGCAAAATCTTGAGAGATGATGAGATAGATGACATGTGACAAATGTGAGGCAGGACTGGTTCTGCTTGTTTAACCCATATTTCTTTTTTCAAAAATAGAGGGGTTAAAAGTGTGTCAAAAATGTGTCTATTTCTCATAGTGAGGTAACACAAACAGGATAAGTTTGGTACTGGTAGCAAAACTCAAGTACCATATTGACACTGGTATTAAAAATATCAAGTAGTATCTAGCCCTACAGGCAACAACAACAGAGTAAAAGATTAGTTGAATGTACTTCTGGCAAAAAAGCCTGTTCTTTTGTCTGCATCCCTCATGGTAAACCAATAAATGCTGCAAGACACCCTGGCAGGCTGTGGTTGCGTGCAGGCAGAAACACAACACAGAGAGGGGAAAAACAAAGAGAAAAGAGAAAGACATAGAGACAGCACGAGATGCTGATGAGAGTGGAGAGGTGTACGCAGCCAAGCCCTTTTTTCCATTTTGCTAAGCGGGATGCCAGCGGAGCTTCTGTGTCACTGTGCAGGGCTGTTGTGTGTTAAAAGGAGCTTAGACTGACAGGCTGTCGGCCGGCATGGAGGCTGACGAGCCTAACCAACGGCGACACCAAACAAACACCGGGAGGTGAGAGAAGAAGGAGATGAGATGGGAAAACAAATGGACACGGCAAAATCCAAAGAGAGAGTTCACACTCCACCTACCCTCTAGATTGAAACCTGTGACACCACCAGTCGTTTTGGAAGCTGTAAGATGCAATTTGATGGGATATTCCTGACAGAGAGGCGGCTGACGGTTGCCAGGTGGTGGTTCTTTTGGCCACGGGCCCTCCTCCCTCCCCCCTCTGCGCCACCTTGGCACATGTCAGGACTTTCAGACACTTTGTGTTCTTTTGTCAGGCTCGATAGGTGGCCATTCACTCTGCAGCTGTGACAGCTCTCCGATACAGCGGTGAAAGGTGTAGATGGGTGTTCCTGCCATTTCCCAGAACGCTTTCTCATTTTGAATGTTGAAATGCACTTCACTCGACTTCCATCAGTCATCCCTGCTGACAGTGGAATGGAAGCAGCTGCTTTCTCCCTGAGAAAGGTGAAAGAAATGTCACCATCTTACTATGATATTTGGTGTGTCAGTTAGACAACAGGCCTTGGGTTTTACTTAACAGTTTTGCAAGCACTTCACTCACTTCCTGTTCTTTTTCTTTGTGGCCTCTCTCTTCTTTCTTCCATTTTGTTTTTTGCTGTTTATTATTTCCATTTTTACCTTACACTATTCATTATGCATTCTTCCCACACTGCTCTTGTCTTTTTGTTCTGCTCTTACTCTTTTTAAAACACCTTATATTCTATTTCATTTTGTCATCCTTTTTTCTCTTTTTCATCCATCCTCTTTGTTCTCTCCATCCTTTTTCTCCCCTTCTTCTTTCCCTTTCTTCCCACATCTTCATTTGTTCATGCTTTCTTTGTAGTACTTCAACTCTTTCTACTCTTCCAACAATTTCTTTTCTTCCCATTTCTCCTTTCCTTCCCTTTCCTTTCCTTTCCTTTTTCCTTTCCTTTCCTTTCTTCTTCTGTTCTTCGTTTGTTCATCATCTCTCTTTCTCTGCTTTTTTCTCCTCATGTCTTTCTTTTCTCCCCCTGTCCTTTCTTTCTTTCTTTCTTTCTTTCTTTCATATTCATAAAACAGTATTTGCTTCTTGTAGCCGGTCTCCTGGGTTTTTCTCCTCTCTGGTCACATTAACATGTTTCTGTAACCATGGATTATTATTCTGAACACAGCCCAAACTAATGGCCATAAAGTAAAATCCCATTTTTCACCAGAATGGAAAAATGTATGTACATGCCTGCGCACACGCGTGTGCACACACGCATACACACACACACACACACACACACACACACACACACACATGCACAAGTATTTCACAGTTGTTAAGTGCTCACAAAGTAGCATTTGCAGTAAAAGTCATTAATGAATTAAGCAATGAAAATTAGGATTCAGGATGAATCTCAAAGTCGGCATCAAGATGCAAAGTGTTGAAGACACATAAGGACACCTTTTAAAATCTCCTCCTTGGCTGTTAATGAGGAAATAAATATCATATTATCATTTTATGAAGATTAACAGCCACCATTGGCTTAGACTCAAAGACTGGGAGGAAACCAAACTCTGGCTATTTACAGCCAGCATCTTATTTTTGTAGTTTTGGCCATCCTTCCCATCAGTGATAATCGTCTTTTACTCGGGTTAATTGCTGAGATCTGGCTGCTGGAGCAGAGTGCAGTAAAACAGCAATACAAGCAACCAGATGTTTGAACCACTTTCAAACAAATACAAGACAAAACAAATATTAAACCTCAAGACAAGGTCAAGAAAATGACATCAGGTCTCAGATTGCGCTCGGAGACTACACATTTTTAACACAAAACCGGTGTTACAAAATGGAGGTGTTAAGTTTGAAAGATGTTAATGTTTACCACGCAGTGAGATCTAATAAATTAATGCTAATGAGTTGCATTATTGAAGGATAAAGGATCCAGTGATTTTGGAGCTTGATCCATAGAGGGTACTAAAAGCTTCTACACATCTTTTCATCAAGTGCTACCAAGAATGACACTCTTTTGGTTCAGATCGAAATTTATTGACATCAGATAGATTGCCATTAAATTTGATTCAGACATTAATTTGAGTTGTTATCACCTTGGTAATTATTTTTTCATCTAGTTCCACCATCAGCTATGTCTTTGGAATATGTGTGGTTTATTACCTAATACCTGCAAAACTGCAGTATATCAGGGTATTTAGAAATCCCAATGGTATGATTGTCATTGTTGTAAAGAAAATAGATGCTTCTCTTTCTAGTAAACTCAAACAGATATGCTGTATTAGGGATGTATTGTATGCAGTTCACAAAAAGCGCCGCTAGAAGCCACTGTCTACTGACTAACGACAGAAAGAGACAGCAGGGAAAACAGCATCAAACGAATACTGTCATATCTGTCATATGAAATTTTAGGAAATTATGAAGGTATGAAAAAAATAAATGCCACCTAAGACCACTGTGGGCCTTTACTTTTTGTTGTTTTGAATATACTTTCTTTTAAACATTAAAAACAACAACAACAACAACAACAACAAAAAAATAACAAAAAAACATAAATACAACATAAATGGGCATTTCATCTACCAAACGGAGTAAAAAGAAGCAAACTGCTTCTCTGGTCCTGCACCTATTTTATTCTAACGCATCAATACACAATCGATCTCATAAACCAACTCTCTGCCCCAGTGTCCATCTCCACAGCTAAACCTCTCTGTTTATGCTCTTATACATATATAATTTTTTATACAGCTTATTAAACTGATATTTTTACTTTATACTCTTATACTCTATACATACTCTGTTTGATTCCTTTATTCAGTCCACTCTACCAAATCAATCACTTTAATGCTAATGAATAAGTTTTAGTACATCAACACAAGAAATAATAATGGTGGCCATGATAAACATTTCCTGCTAGACATTACCATGTTAATATTCTGATTGTAAGTATGTTAGCACTGTGATGGAATCGCTTACCTCAAAGCACCACGCTAGCGAAGATATAGTCTCGCCACCAGACAATCAGAGATCTCCGCCTTCTGATAGTCTGGGGACACTCCTTTCTAAAGTGTGTTTAACACACTGGCGAAAACAGCCGGCAACAAAGCAACGCCTCTTGCATTTTTGAAAAGGACACGCCCTCCCGGAAATGCGCGCTCCCCCTTTTCTTGTCCACAAGGAAACAAACACACAGAGAGCTTGAAAATGGATGCCGAGAGATTTAACTGCGTTTTAACAAACCTGTGCTCAGTCCACAAGATTGTGGAAATGAAGGACTTACAGCGACTTTGTTTAAAACTTTTAACACAGTCGGACTATGTTTACGAGCACAAGAGTTCAGCGAGCCACCGAAGGACCGCCCTGCGGATTTACTATTGGTTCTGCAACATAGGGAGTTTTTTTAAACTCTGAAATTGTATCCGCCCATCTAAACACAAAATCAGGGAGAAAGTCATTAGTCTTTAGTTAAGCAAAGCGTCTAAAGACTGACTTGTGAGTCTAACGAAGATATAGACTCTTATTATTGGTTTTACTTAATGTGCCTCTCAGAGAGGTCCCTCAATTTTAAAATGGATGAATGTTTGAAAGAAGATGCAGCAATCTCATTATCTAAGTAAGACAATGATGAACTCGCAAACAATACAACAACCGCACAGCTTGATGCAGACAAGGCCTAACGGCATGACTTGAGCTGGTAGCTTAAAGTTAGCAATCTTTAGACAGATGTTGCTGTTCACTGACATAACAACTACATTAAACTGATTATATGACTATACTGTAGGCTTGTTTTAAGTACATAAAGTAAAGTAAAGGTAAAGTTCCACTGATTGTCACACACCTGAGTGTGTGAAATTTGTTCTCTGCATTTGACCCATCTCCTGAGGGAGCGGTGAGCAGCAGCAGTGCCGCACTCGGGAAGCATGTGGTGATACCCCACAATTCCAACCCCTGATGCTGAGTGCCAAGCAGGAAGGCAACGGGTCCCATTTTTATAGTCTTTGGTATGACCCGGCTGGGGATCGAACCCACGACCTCCCAGTCTCAGGGTGGACACTCTACCACTAGGCCACTGAGCTAAATACTAAATGTATGTTGAGTTCTAACTATGGATTGCTAGCATCTATCTGATGTTTACAGCCAACAGCTGGGGCAATAGGCTTACATTTAATATTTGTCTTGGTTTGACTTCTGTTTAAATTGTTTAGATAACCTGGGTAAACTTGAAATTATGTTAAATGTTCCCATAACCAAAACCTAGTGGGTTTTTTTTGTTTGATTTTTCCCCTAAGGGTATGTAGTGAGTGAGGTCCGTGTGTAGAAAAGTAGAAAAAGCAGAATGTGTTTTTGCTTACATAGCTCTGCTGTGGCCCTCGGTGTGCTTACTCTGGATTATCACCAAGCATTAATTCATAAGGCTTGTTTTACCACTCAATCAGACCAGTGTTGGGAATGTTCATCCATCAACCCCTTCCCCTCCTTTCAACATAGACCCCCGCCCCTTCTCTTGCCTGCAAGCTCTCCTGCCTCCCACTCCTTAAATTAATTTTTTGCACCCCTCTCCTCCTCCTCCTCCTCCACCACCAATATCACATAAGCAGCTCCAAAATAAAAGTCGATGCCTGCACTCCAATCTCATGGCTGCCCATGATTTGTACCTTGATCAAATATTTACAAAGGGAGCACAAACCTTCTTCTCAGCTCAGTTTTCTTGTGTTGTGCATGGCTCCATCGAGCTACTCAACTGTGATCTGTTTAAAGTCAATGCGGGAGCATCAGCCTAGTGACATGGAAGTTGATCAGTAGTAAATGTGTTTTTGCTAGTGGGAAAGTTGGGTGGAAAAGAGGCACAATTGCAATTTCATGTGTCCTACATAAAACTAAATTTCCAATGTCTGCATCCCTTCTTAGGAAGTCATTATGTTACGACCATTGGTCACAACATATTTTCAAAGAAATTAGTGAAATGATCACGGCTGGGTTGAAGCAAAGAGATAGTGTTTTTGGTTTAAAAAAAACAGTTAACACTGATTTTTAGTTTCACACAGGAAACAAACAGCAACCTCCCATGTAATAGTGCAGTGCTTGTGCGACCCACCCACCATCAGCAATGTATTAAGTATTTAAGTATTTGAAAAGTCACAATAACTTCGATTTTTGCCTCAACTCTACATGGTAATGACCACAAATATGCACGCTATGCATATAAAGCATATATACATTGCATCAATACAGTTCACTTTTGGGGAAAGCCTGTTTACAAACAGACAAACAAACAAACAAAAAAATACGACGAACAATAAATTTACACACAAAAAATGAATGTAAATTCAAATCATGTGCATGAAACGACAAATAAAATACAAAAAATATGGTTTTTAAAGTTAAAAGACACAAAATTTAGAGGCAGTATGTCAAAAAATGCAGGTGCATTTATCAATCTGTACACAGAGTAAAGTGATCATGCCTTTGACCTGGGCTGTTTACAAGTCTTAAGCTTCTTATTGGATAACACTGAAAAGTAACTGCACCCAGGAAAATAATCTTGTTTGCTTTATCAACTAGTGGTGATCGCATGCTCTTTCCACTCCACCTGTGTAGTGATGTTGCGCTGTACCACAGTTGAGTGCTTTTGAACTTTTTCCTAATGTTGTATATAGAGAAAAAGGCAGATTTATTGGACAGACGAATTAATCTTCACTTTTTCCTTGCCTATGCCAAATGCATTCTGGATTTCTGTCTTTGTTAGAAATGTCCAGCCATTATCCATCTTTTTATCAGCCTCTGTCTAAGGCAAACAAAAAAATCCCCAGGCATGTTAGTTACTAATTTAAATGCCATCATGATATCAACCCAGGAGTGACTGAATATTTACTCGTCCTTGTGTACAGTGGACTCATGACTTTTAATGGTGTATTACATGATTGGTGTGTAGAGTTGATAAAGTGCGTATTATACTCAGTACCGAGGGGAAGCATGGTATTTTTGCAGCCTAACAGTGAGGACTGAGTGGGCCATTGCTGGTTTCAAGCCTGGATATCCACTCCATTCCTCCAGTGTAGGCAGCGGGAATAAAGGCAGTGAATAAAAAAAAAAGAGAGAAAGGGAGAAAATCACTACATGCCAAGAAGTGTTGTGTCACACTGAGCGCAGAACAGTGCAGAGAACTCCTCATTAAATTCTTGCAGTGGCGTTGGTTTTTCCACTTTAATGCTTGGGAGATGCTGGTTTCCTCCTTGGAGAGAGACAGGGACTTGGGGGCCACCAAGACAAGAGCATAGCCCAATTTGTCTTAGTTCCAGGGGGAGGTGGTTTAAACAGCAATGCCCTCTCCTCTTTCTTAATCTCTAGTGACCTCTCCCTATCTCTGTCTTACATCTCTGTTGTGCTTTAAGCTTCTTTGCTCTTTGGTGCTCTGTCCTGATCAAGCTGTCTTATTTGACTTTGTGAATTGTGTTTCTTTCAATCTTGAAGCCAATTCTCCCACTGATCCAGTTGTAAGGGTGGTGGAGGTTTTTGCCACAGTACAACTCATTTTACATTCCTCTTTAGGTCCTTGTCTTGCCATAGATTAGCATGAAAACATTTCACTGTTGAGTCACTGGTGGAAGCAGAAAAGACTACGTGTTATGTGAGAATATCAAGTTATTACATTTTATCCAGCTGGAAATATCAATATCTGTACCAAGTTCCATTGCAATCAATCCAATAGCTGCATGGGCGGATTATGAGAGAATGGGCCCCTGGGCACAGATATGCAAAAGGTCCCACCACCTGTCCTACAGGGGCAAGACACACAAACTTTGTAGTTATGTCTCTTTCTTTGTTGTTGTTTTGCATGTTTTTATAGACTAAATCTTGTTGTGGTAATTTTTATATGGTCATTTTTTTGTCTTCCTGAGGATATTTGGTGTCTCTCTGAGGTGATTTTGTGACTTTGTGCTTGTTTTGTGTCTCTTTGTAGTCATGTTGTAGGGTGTGGTTGTTTTGCTTCTTTTAGTCATCTTTTTGTGTCTCTTTGTGGTCATTTTGAGTCTCCTCCTGGTCAGTATGTGTTCATTTGAGTGACTTTTACAGGCTAGGACCATGGACCCATGGACCTGGTAGGCCTGTTCAGTAATCCATCCATGAATAGTTGTCCATGAATAGTTTCACTCTGACATAAAAATATCAACCTTATGGTAGCACTAAATAGAAAGTTGAGGGACGATCAAAGTTTTTAAAGGACACATTATTTTGGATCAATGTCTGTACAAATTGTGTGCTAATCTTTCTTCATGGAACCTAAATACAATTATATATATCAATTTTCATGGTGATCCATCTGGCAGTTGTTCAGATATTTCAGTTAGACTGGACCAACCAATAAACTAACACACCTATCTTCATGTCCGTCCCGAGAGACACACTACTAGCCCCATTGAAAAATTGGCTGTTCAACAACAAACTGAACATGCAACAATTCCTCTGACATAAAAAAAAAACATTCAGAGCAAACAGTTCTGGGGACTTCTGGAACTGCCAACTGGGAACTACATACATTTCAGATCTTTTTTTTCTGCAATGGTATAGCAGTTACTTTTGCTTTGCCAAGTCAAATATGCATTGGCATTTTCCTGTAGCATAAATGCTCAGTATCACCTGGACCCCACTGTTGTCCATGTTTCCTTCCGTTAATTCTGTTATGAGCTGTTATTTGAGTTTTTTGTTGTCTAACTTTTTTTTATTTTTATTTTATTTTTTTGTGTAATTGCAGTTGCCATGGCTGCTTTGGCTGTTTTGACCAATCAATGTGCATTTATGTCTGGACCAATCGCCATACACTTACATCACTCATGGTTCTTGCACTGGGAGAGTACCTACTCTGACTTAGGTGCTAAAAAAGTCACTCAAAATGGCATGCTATAAACTACAATTATTCCTAGTTCTTGCAGTGCGGACACAACAGAAAGGGGTGGTTCTCAGAACTAGGTTATTAGAACTATGAAAAAGTTCCTCTGGTCTGAAAAACGTCTCATTAAATGGTCAATCTTCTTGCAGAGGGAAGTAGCAGAGTTGAAATTGGGACAAAGGAAAAAGCTCTGCCTGCAGAGCGAACCGGCTGCTGAGGTGAAGTCAGGCATGAATCCTGTCAGTTACATGGACATGCCATGGTTGGGCTAATGAACAGGTTTGAAGTTCTAATAGCAACTTTGACTTTTCCTATAATGCAGTCACACTCCAGTTATCAAGGACTTCTCACTCCCTGTAATCACTTCCACCTGTCCTTCCACCGGATACATATGGACAAACACAGTAGACCCTGACAGCTAATCCAGCAATTTGTGGATTAAAAATCAATCATAGAGTTTGGGTTATGATGATTGACCAAAAATATTGCTTGGAGCAATTTAAGCATATTATGTGGTTTACTGTATCAAAGCAACTTGACAAATTGTCAGTGACTGCTGCCACTGAACAATCAGCTAAGAGGATTTATTATACCGTTAGATCAAATTAACTGGTTTGTGCGAGACAATTAAACCTTCAATCTGACTGTGATTTGATTCTTGCAGATAAATCATCTTATGCAACAGTCCAGTTATGTCTGAGCTGTGATAGACCAGTCCAGAATTGTGAAAACAAACATATTAATAATGAATCACTGAATGGAGGTTTCAACAGGGCAAGACACAGCACAAACACTGTGAAGGGGCTGTGTCGTAGACTCCATCAACAGTCCCAAATATAGAGATGGTGATATAGTTGTTAAACTTGTGACCTTATACAGTTGTATCCAGGACACCATTCACACAAGTGAATTCTGCATGATGTGTTTCACAGCTGGTTGGACAGCAAGTCCATGGGTTACAAAACCTCCTTGTGACACTTCTCCATTAGAGATTTAATGCCCACATTGGTGTAGAGTGAGCACCTCATCATCCCATCTACCACATTATTGTCAAGTTTTTTTTTGTTAAACTTTAGAAGGCTTGTAAATATTTTGTTAATTACAACCAGTGTACTCCTTCAAATTAAAGCTATATTATTTATTTCTTTATTTATTTTAATGAAAAAGACAACAAGCCTATTTAAAGAGCAATTACCTACCTGACACTTGATACATATCACATTAAAACAGGATTGTTGTGGAACTCCAAATGTTAACTGCACCTGTATTAGTTTATGGACACCAGATAATTAGTAACATTAGCTGCCAAATAAGAAACTAAAATATATCAGTATGTGATTCATTAAGTCTCCATATTGACACCAACTAACTTATAAACTTCAACAGCGTAATCAAATTCCTGTAATTTAATTATGGCTTTTGGTTTTGGTGTAGATGGAGAGTAATTATACACACATCTCTTAAGTGCAAGGCTATCAGAAAACAGTGCCAGTGAAGTAAGGGTAATGCCTCCAAACTCTTACAAAAACATTTTGATATGTCAAAGATCCAAGTAAGATCGAAATGTAGTCTCTTATTAAACTTTTGTGGCATGTGTGCAGGCTTTTGGTGTGCCAGCCAGGTGGTCCCATTCGGCCACCCCTATTAAAAATTAATGGGGGCAACACTGGTGCTACTGTGTGTGCCCCACCACTGGGTGGAAGCAAAATCAGAGATATGAAAATTATATACATACTGGCCTTTAAGCAACAGCAGTTTGCCATTAGAGTAATTCATTTGGTCACTTGTACTTGTCACTTCCAGTTTCCTTAGTATGAGAAACTTTGAACTTTGTAACTTTGTGAATTAAACCTTCTAGGTTAATTGACGGTTTGTCAGAATACATTTTAAGAGATCAATTTGGAATTTAGAAATAAACAACAGACAATAAAGTAACCAATAACTGCAGATGTAGACATACTTGTGTCATTTGTCAGGAGAACATGTTAGGTGAATGATGAATGAAGAGTCGTCACCATTAGTCTCAGCAGGACTGAGGCTTGTCCTGCCCTCTGTGAGTGCATGGCTGCTAAATTTAAGATTTCCTGAGCAGGCCACTCGGTGTTTGGCTCCCCGCGCCAGATGTTCAACAGATGGGGTTCACTAATATCACCCTTGGGTGCACAGGATTCCACTCGAGCTCTCTCAGCCTCTGTCACTCTTTTTACTGTCGTTTCTCTGAGTGTAGCTTTCTATCGTGCGTTACCCTTTTGTGGTCTGTTTAAAAAAAGAAAAAATCCTTTTTAACTTCCCCTCTCCATCTTCGCCTCTCCTTTATTTTGAGACGTTTGCTGAAACTGGAGTAAGGACAGAGAGGGAGAGAGGCTTTCAGTGAGGGACTGGGTGAAGCCTTCCCCCATTCCTCACTGCTAGACAAGCACCCGTGTTCCACCTGAAACGCCTTTGGATTTACGCTGCGAACTGCAGCCATCTTTCTTCGGTTAATCACCTCGGGGCTGGGCGCTCCGGCTCGCCACGTCCCCAGGCCGATGGATGACCCGCAGGGGAAATCGAATGGAAACCAGCCAAGCCTGACGCTTCTGAAGTACTTTCTAGGTACCAGAGAGAGAGAGAGAGAAAGAGAGAGAGCGAATAGGACAGCAAAGTAATTCAGTGTGTGTAACAGAGGCCAGAAAATAGTGTTTACTGCTAATAAATAATTCTTATTTCTTCTAGATATTTCTTTAATCTGGAGTCTGTTGGTCAACATTATTGAATCATTTGAAATTGGCTCCTGAACACACAGTATGTTGTCTCTCAGTTCTGTTTTCATTCAGAGCTCCAATTAACATCTGGTTTCATTATAAGCAATTCATTGTTTAATCTATGAATTTCTAAAAACAAAAACAAATACCAAAGTCACCAGAGGCCGAAGGGATGTCTGCAATCACCTTACTGAGTTTGACTGACAGTTCAAAGAACTACAGGGATTCATTACTTAAAAGAAAAACCCCAAAAACCTGATTCTGATGGCCGTATTGCCTCAGTGTGGGGCCCTGAGGCATGAAACAAAATTGGTGGCCATACATTGACCTTCTTCCTCTTCCTGGGCATCGTGTCCCATCCCCTCCAACCACTGGTTAAGTGCAAACCGCTGATGACACATGACAACATTTTATTTCCTGTGGAGACTCGGTAGATAGACAGCACTACATGCCAAAGGTTTGCTGTTTTTTTTTAAAAAAAAAGAATATCCACTAGGGTTGTCATGAGAACCAATACTTCTGTACCAAGTCGATACCAACACACAATAAATATGTCAGTACCTGCTTTTTTTCGGTACCGTAAGTACCAGATACAATTTTGCCCTCAGCCGGCCGTGTCGATTGCTGTCGGAACTGATGGGGCAATATACGCTGTTCCCTATTGTCTTTGCTAGAAACAATGGCTTTTACAAGTGCTGCTGGAGCCACAACACCTCGGCTTGTTGAAAAGTCAGGTAGTAGGAGTAGTGTGTGGAGAGGGTCTCATTTACACTGCAAGCAATGTGTTTACGTAGCGCTCACGAACGGTTGTTGTTTACTTGCGTTTTCATTTCGCCGAGCATGTTAACAGTCGCGCCGCTTTCGCGAGCACGCTCGAAAATAGGAGAGATGCTGAAAACATGAGTTAGTGTGTGTTGTGACCTCTCGACCACCGTAGACATCTCCCCCTTGACCAAGTGAGACCTAACTGGCACATTTTTCATGTACTTACCCATTTGTAGTGCTTAATATTACCGCCACCATCTGTTCGGGTGTGGTTTGTATTTTGACGGGACAGCAGCGGCCACTGTGCGACGTGTCTGTTCGGTTTTGGTGTGAATACATGTGTGCTGCTGCATTGCTTGCGGTGTAAATGAGGCCTTAGAGTTAAAGTTTGAAACAGTTTTGATAAAGTAGTGAATTTAGAAATACATGAGTTCTGTTTTTTTTATTTTTATCGTGGTATTGAATGAGTATCGAGAATCGTGGACATTCACTGGGATTGGTATCGACTACTGAAATTATGGTACCGTGACAAGCCTAATATCCACTAATAAGAACAGTGTTATCTGAAAATAAAAGTGAGGTTCTAAATGGAAAACTCCACCAAATGTACACATTACAGCCTATTTACAGGTGGATCACTACTCTGCATATGTGAAAATAAGTTGTAAAGCTTCATTGTGTCCACAAGGAGCTGTACCAAATCTGATAAATATCCTCAAGTCATGTCACTTGAGTCAGTGTTGGTTGCAGCTAAAAATTACTGATTTGAAATAGCAAAAAAAAAAAAAAAAACAAGTTAAGGTCAAGACATCAGAGTCAACACATTCTCAATCTTCAAATACAGATGCTCGGTCAGTGGCATCAAAACTATGATGCTCCAGGTAGCCCTCTAGCATCATTTATGGACACTCAGGGACAGGGTGTCAGTTTCCACTTATATGCATTGTATCTTTTAAAAGTAGACTTCTGTGTTCACAAGACACACTGCACTACTTTGTTAAAATAACTCACAGTTGACATTTAGTTTCACATGAGACACAAACACTCATCTCCTGGGTAAAAGTCCTGTGCTTGTTTCACCCATCTGCCCTACGAATACTTTTTTACTGGCTTTGCTACAGCAGTTGGTCAGACCATCAGATAATGATGTGGCCCACTGGGTCACATACTAAAGAGTGTGTAAGTAACTGACGCTGAGGGCCACTGACCAAGCGTTGTTATTTTCCAGTAAGGCATGAGGACCGATTGGTGGAGTTAGAAAAAGTAAGGTACTAGACCTCTGTAGCTCGCTGCTCATCTCTGCTAGATGCCAGCGGCTTGTGGCTACATTAGCAGCCACCAGCATAAAATACCTAAATCATTGTTCGAGTTGAATTATGGGTAATGTAGGCACATTCTTTTTTTTTCACCGTCCATTCTGAATGTGACAGTTTTATAGGAGTGCATGGCTGAATCGTTGGAGTATTCTTTTAATTTAGGTGTTGACTCTCCACAGTTGATATTGTATTTTTGCGGTGCATAATCACAAAGTTGGAAAAAAAAACTTGCTTGGGATTAATTTATACAAACCAACTGACAGATACTGAATCAAGGGCATTCAGGAGAAAGGGGGCACCTGGAGGTCACCTGCAGTTGCCTTAGTAAACCAGGCTTTGTTCCGCCCTTTGGTTTGACAATAATTCAAGAAAAAACAGATGCCCTGAAAATCAATTTTGCAACAATGTATAATTATATGGTGATAACACCACTGACACGGACAGCAAAACCAGCGTGTAACCTGGATTAATGTGTTGATGTTGCTGCATGTTCAGGGCCCGTAATGATGTCAGCCGAATCATTCCAGGCCCTCGCTCCACCGCCAAGTACTAATGAACAGTGTCTTGGACGAGGAGTTATCTGCTGGAGCCATTTGGGTTCGCCTCCACAACAGGGCATTACCATTAGTGGGTTTTTTTGTTTGTTTGTTTTTTTTTTTTTGAGTTTTTTGGATACTTATTCATTATTCGATGAGAGGCAGAAAGAGAGAGTGTTCCTAACAGCCTGTTAGCATTTGGATTTGCTGTAATCTTGAAAGAGAAGTGGATATGAATATGCACTGATGACTGTACAGGTAAACAGTTAAAAAAACAAAGGTGTTAGGTTAAGTACATGTAATTATGTGTTATTGGTGATCAGGAAACCAGTGCCATTTTACTTTCCACAACATTAGACAACCAGATGAGTGTTTGTCTGTGCTAGCTGAAGTTCACACCTTGTTTAAATGAAATAGAAGTATATTTAATATACCCTGACATCACTTTTGGTGTGCTGCAACACAGTGTACAACTTAGACACAGGAGACTGTGATTCATGTCTTTTGCTAACCAGTTAACCAGTTAACATTGGTTCCTTTGAACCACCATGACCTTTTCATAATCTTGAAGCTGGCTACAGTTTTACCCTCTAAGTATTTACGGTATACCTTCAAGTAACACATTTAACTATGAGAAAACCCTGATAATGAGGGTGCAGCTCAGTGCTGGTTTGAATCCTCCTCCCCTGCTTATGTGCTGTGTGTTTCAGTAGTTCACTGGCCCTTTCCTGAACTGTGTCTTATTAGCAAAAGATAATGTGTTATGAAAATAATGTTTGAACAAGCTGCAACCAGAACCTTAATTTTTATGTTCTTGCCTCCATTCTCTGACGGTTTAGGTGTGGTCGAAGTTGGTAAATCAGCACAGCTACAAACTGACATCATAATCATGTGTTGTTTTGAAATTGCAGCTCATTGACTCATCAGTGTCAGAATGCTCATTTAATTAGTAACCTAATCAGAGCCTGTAATCCAATTGGTTTACTAACTAAGGGGTGTCTGTGAAACACAAATGGATGGATGGATGAATGGATGGATGGACAACCCTGTGTGAATGACCAAAAAATCTGCAATGACAGCATAATCAGTACGTTACATACATCCTAAATTATTACTGGCACGTGCCATCATTTTAGGATAGCAGAAGCACCTGTGAGACTCAGGCCCTGTTTAGACGACAATGGTTTCTCTAAAAACGGAAAAGTCTGTCGCTGTAGTATGCACGCTGGGCCAATGGGTGGCAGTGTAAATTTGCAAAGCAACACCACGGCATGATGCCATGCGCCTGCACTGAAGCGCCTTCCTCTACAACACGGTGATTACAAACCAAAACAAAGAAGACACAATGGTGAAAGCATGCACAGATAACTTTGTCTGGATGGATGACCAGGTGGAGTTGCTACAGTAACAGATCTACACTTCACTTTAAATCAACAGGGTGAGCAGCACAAACAGAGCTCTGCATTGTTGTTGTGACGGTCAGCTTGCCTAGTGACTGGAACCGTAATGCACATGTGCGAAAAGTCTTCGTTTTCAGAGGAACTGCATATTGCAAGTTTACATGACAACGGAGACGCTGCCGTTTCCAAAACGTTGCACTCTGGATCCCGTTTTCAAATCATTGCGTTTTCGGGCACCCAAAACGCTGCTGTCGTGTAAACGATCGACCAAAACACAACTAAAGTTTACGCGCCATTAGTGACTGGGAGGACAACATACAAAAACACTGTTGACATGTGCTTTTGTATTGTTATGTCAACTGGCTGGTCTCACACAGCAGCTCTGAAAACGTCGGTGCAAATTTTGAAATAAGTGTTACTTGGATAAACTGATCACATATTAGGAATATACTGTAAAGGGCTACTTTATTTATAACAGCTTTATTTAAGCTTAAAAACAGCTTTTTGGCAAGTGAAGGATGATGAAGCTGGCAACGTTGAACAAAGTAATCACACTTGTGCTCTGAAAAGGAAGTAAGAGCACAAAATCACACAAAGCAAAGGCTGCCTTGTTCAGGCACAGAATAAGGTGAATACTAATTAATTAAATTTGATGCAAGAAAAGATGGTGCTCTGGCATGAGATGAACACAATATTACCAGGGCTGTCCCCTAATAATCAACCTAACATTAGTCAACCAGAAAGGTTATTAGTCTGCAAGATATCACTGGTTGCTTAGTTGCAGGAAAAGCAAACAAACAACAAAGCAAACCAAAAAAACCCAGCAAACATGAAACTGGTTCTAGAGCTGCACCTACTCAAAGTCAAATTAAA
This sequence comes from Epinephelus fuscoguttatus, assembly GCF_011397635.1. NCBI lineage: Eukaryota > Metazoa > Chordata > Actinopteri > Perciformes > Serranidae > Epinephelus > Epinephelus fuscoguttatus. Next base: position 44,695,503 of record NC_064752.1, read on the forward strand.
TCAAAACCTATATGACTGGACTGTATGAGAATTTAATTTGAAAGGACAGACACAGGAAGAGGCCACGCTCAGCAGTCAGACAGATGTCATGTTACAAACCAATCACAGCTGACAGGTATCTTCCCCATCTTCCGTAAATATCAGTCTGTGATATGGAAGAGTTGATCATTTTAATGCAGAGCTACTCAGAGAACTTTTACATCTGTCCCACCGACGGTAGGCCTACACACTTATAAACAGGGCCTGGATGAAGATCAGCTCTGCATTTAGGACTGCAGGTAAATAGGCTATATGGTGTTCGTTAAGCACCATAGCAATCTCAGACGCAACCTGCCACCGCGGTCTACATGCCCATTAGCCACTTAGCATAATCATTATTGCTTCGGCAACAGCGTAACTAACAGACGGCTTGCTCAGTGTGTGACGTGCACCTGTAGGTAAAATATAGGCCTACATTAATGAAGGTTCATTAGTATGGTTTTGTATTTCTTTGTTATGTAGCACAGTGTTAACAATGTTACTGATGCCATTCTTTCTCAGATCTTGAACTCAAACAATTATGTTGCCCCATCAAAAATATAGAATTTATTAATTGGGTCAATATCGTTAACATGTGGGCAACTAGTTGACTAATGGCCTTAAATGATGACTACTGGTCAACTGGGAAAATTCTTAGTTGAAGGCACCCCTAAATACTACAGTGTCTGGATTTGCAAACTTCATACATTAATATACTAGTAGTTTACACGGGAAGTTGCAGAAAATTTCTCTATTACACTTTGACCCAACACAAGCTTCAGTTGAGTATAGTCCTCCAACTTCAACCTGTCTAGATGCACCACACTAGGGCCCAGACAGTGAGGGTTGTGCAAGTGAGTGTATTCTCTTTAGATATCAAGGATGTTGCCCTTAAGTACTAGTACACAGTTTATACTTATGTTTTGCTTTTTCTCTCATGTGACTGAACTGCCTCCTCAATGAGCCAGTGGATCTGGTAGAATGTTGAAACACTGTAGTGTAGCTAAATGTGTAATCACTCCTGGGCGGATTTTGTTAAAGGTCCTCCATGTTCACTGATTCTGTATCTCTCACACAAGGACATATAACCTTCTTTGTTGGGGATGTGGTGCGGACAGCTAGTCACTGTATAGAGTGAACTGATTTGAAAGGGAAATTCAATTTCCTTGATAAGAATTGAGTTTGATGGAATGGGTAGGGGTGTAAAGATTGGAAAACCTGTTGTTTTATCAGATGTATTGAAAAACCAATACATCAGTCAGGAATAAAGCGGCATTGGTTTGATTCAGATTGTGTGAGAGTAATCAAAAATAACATCAAAAGCTAATTCTCATTGGAGACTGGCTGATCCCTCACTCAGTGTATCACTAAGTGATTATTGTTGCACTACTTGTAAACACACCCTTATCCTGTACATTAAACACACACTCATTTTCATATCTGTACCCAAACTCTAAAAAAACGACACTTATTTTTAGTATATTCTGAAAAAAAAATTTCCTTTCATCTCCCACTACCATCACTTGCTTTTTAGTTTTGCCCTTCTCCTCACCCTCTTTGTAGTTCTGCGTCTTGTAGCGCTGTGTAATTTGCTCTGCCCTCATGCCTGCGGCCCTGTTCTGGGCCCTGGCCAGTGAAAAAAGCCTCTCAGGCGGTGTCACTCCAAAGACCACTGCTGTGACATGATGTTGACAGGCGCTGGGCGAGCCAACCAAAAGCAAAATCTAATTACCATTAAACCAGGGAGCCACGCTTTAGCCAGCAACATCATTCCCAGGCCTATTAGCCCAAAATAGCACACGCGCTCACACACATTAAAAACACACATTTTGCCATGCTCGCAGGCTCCTCACAGTCACACATTTATCTGTCCTTGCCACAGGCCCCCTTTTCACACTCCTCCTCACTTTGTTTCAACTTTCAGGAGGTGACAATGGAAATCTTTGGTGCAGGGAGTGCATGTTGTCTCATCGAGATGGGGTTTTCTTACATCCCTTTTGGTAACGCTGCCTGAGTCACACATTGAATCCGATATCGCTGTTGCAAGTGATACACAGTTTGTCCATTATGATGTGTGTCAGGCTTTGATCCCACCTTGTTTTGAGCTGTACGGTAGGTGGGTGAGGACGATGCATTACATGTTCTACTCGGAAGAGACCGCGGAATAAAGGCAGGGATGCGCACACAGGCGTTTTGGGTTGCAGGCTAAGTGTTTTAAGCTGCACTGCAGATGGCTGGTAACGCAATATCATCATGTTTCCTCTTGCCACTCGTGCTGGCAGCTGGGTGATAAAACAAGACTTTGAACTTTGCAGCATGGAGACCAGACCACAGTGTTATCATCCAGGGAAGACAACGCACAGCTTCACTCTACAGGGAAATTACCAGTGCAGAAATATGTCTGGGAGTGTTTCACGGTTATCATAAATTGCTATAACCTACTTCCTTTTTAAAATTCTGGTGTAGTATCTAATTTATCCTTATCCATTCAATAATGACCCATAGGCTGGTTGAAATTTTAAGTATGTAGCCTGAATTAACAGCGTTATATTTTATCAAAAACATCAGCAGTCAGGGAAGAAAAAGGTATTTGCATCACTTTTGGGTAATCATTTACAGTTATTTTATTATTCAATTAATTTGCTATTTAGTTTTATTGTAAGAAAAAATGCAAGAAATGTCCATCACCATTTCTCAGAGCCAGAGTTGACTTATTTATATTGCTTATTTTGTCCAACCAACAGTTCAAAACCTAAAAATATTCATTTCACAGTCAATAAGAAAGAAAACCAGCAAATACTCACATTTTAGAAGCTGGAACCAGAGAAAATGATGAGCTTGATGCTAGGGTTAGCTCGCTAATATGCTACATTTAGAAAATCAGTATGCTACAAGCCCCCGGGAACAGCGATGGGCCTTAAAACCAAGTTGACATAGTGGCCAAACCATGGAATTACAACTTTTAGGTCTGTCACCTGATGCCAAAAGACTTTTTCCCATAGACTTACATTGTGAGATAGACATCTGTAAATTAGTAGACAGAAATTTTTGAGTGTCACAACCCCCGTGAAACGACTAGTTTCACTATCGGGATTTGATCCGTTTGGTACGATAATGTTTCAAGGGGCTAGAAGAGCCGCGCGATTAAATCATTTCATTTGCATTCAAGTTAGTGGAAAGCTTAAATGGAAGTTAGCTGCTCGGAGGGCGAAAGTCTGAATTGAGCTTACTCTGTGGGCCCAATGATGCGGAAGCTGAACAGAACATCTGAGTAATTTCACACGTGGAAGTGGAACTCTTTTGGCTTCATGCGCCACTGAGCAGTAACACAGGGATGAACTGGGCCCCTTCTCACGCCATATCCAGCTCTCTTTGTACATGTATGGTATGCTATGTAAGCATTATGCTACAACTAGAGCTTAGTTTTTAAGGTATATGTTTAGACTAATGTGTTGGACAACAGGAAATTACGATCTGTTGTTTGACTGGACTAGATTTATGTGATCACCAGTCAGTCAAGAGTCATTTTCTGGGGGAGAAAATGTTGCTAAATTTAATTTAGATATTGGGGATGTGTGATGTTGATGAAAATCTCGTTTTATTTCATATCTAATTATATCTTTTAATATCAATGTATATAACTGGTACTGTAGTATGTTACCTGGAATTTCTATTGAAAAACTAGAAGTGTATTGTCTTTTTAGTTTAGCTAATCCAATTAATTACCCGATCACAGTGATGTCCTGTCAATCTGATTTTGATGTAAAGCAGTCCATTGCTTGCAATGGCTAAGGATACTTAAACCTTGATGTGAAGGGTCCAAAAAAGAAAAGAAAAAAAAAGACAGTTGAACAAGTGTCACCAACTAGACCTACAACTACTGTTAGCGGATGACATATCATCCCAGAAGTAACAGCAATGAGTGATATTTTTGCCATTTTAAAACCATTTCATATATGATAATGATGCAAGTAGACTAGACCCTTTCAAAGAACAACATACTTTTTAATTCTTAGGAATATTCAGACCTTGGAATTGCAGTATGAGAAAATGCATTATGAAAATATCCTAAATAATAAAAACATTAATAAAAAACGTGTCAGCATCGCTTTTTATTTCTGTTCATTTAGGTTAGGTGCAGTGAAAAAACACCTAAGTGCCGCACCCAAGTCTTTGAAGCAAAATCCTTGCTATTCGTTCTTGCATTTTGTTGACCAAGTTTTTTGTGACTTTCCTGTGTAAACATACGTGCCTGTAAACACAAGGGTAATATTGTACAATATAAAAACATAACCTCAATAATTTTTGTTGACCTCGGTAAATTGATAATGTAATTACAATAACAGACCTGCTTCCGACATATCTAAATGTTGGACAGACAGACTGACAGACATTGCCAGGAAACTGCACAGACTATTGAGACCATTGACTGTACAAAATGCAAATTAAACTCAGTATGATATAATTTGACAGCATGCTTGACAAATGTAAATGTGTCACCCTTTTTTTTGTCATCACACCCTCACTAAATGATGTGATGTGGTAAATGGCATACATCAATAGAAAATGTGTCAAGCAGCATCACTGTATATAACATGAAAAACAAAGGCTACAGGAACAGAGAAAACAAAAGGAAGCGCAATCACAGACATGGTGATGAACATTTAGGATATAACACAAGTGTATTGACACTGTCGAGTGAAAACATTGCATCTCTAGTTTGGGTGATTTTCATGCTTTCAAATCAGCTAAAGGATTACGTGCTCTTTCATTAGCTTCCAACCCGTTTATGCTTATAAAATCCTTAAAAAATCATTCGGATATTGTCAGAAATGCACTTCATCCAGCTGAAACAAGACTGTTTTTCATATTTCCTGAAAAGGATGAGCTGAATTATACAAGAGCATAAGCAACATAAACATGAAAACTCATGAATATGTACAATAACAACATGCTGTATCTCTTTAGCTCTCGCCTTCACCGTACTAGATTCAAACATAAATGTGAAAATTTTTACTGAAAGCAGCTTTATTCAGAGGCAGCACCACAGTACACCACATGGAGACGAGTCAAAGAGGGAATGGGTGGGTGGGTGGGTGGGGGGTCATCATCCGTCATCTTCTTGGTCACCATGGCTACCAAAAGTTATTATCCTCCGTTTAAGCCCCCCTCCATCCACTCCTCTGTCAGCAGAGACAATCATTGTTCCTAGGTGCAGTGATAATTGTTGGAATAATAACAGTGAAATAAATGGCTTCTATGTTCTCTCTGAGACCGATTTCTGAACTGCAGAGAGATGGTGTCAAGATTGATCCTGTCAGCGCTTCATCCTGTTCCACTCATCATCTCAGAGGCATAAGTACATTCTCACATTGTGATTATTGTAGGGTTGATGATTAATTTTGAAATATGCATTATATGGCAACATATCCCCATACAGCAGTTCATATGTTATCTTTGCAAAAATGCACAATGGTTTGTATGATATCTTGTGAATCAGTGCCTCACACATTAGTGCTCCTACCAGTTAGATCTAGGAAAAGATTCAAGGTTGGGCCTCATAATGATCTTGGTTTCACATGGGATACAAACCCTGTTGCCTGGGTAAAAGTCCTGTGTTTGTTTGACCCATCCACCACCCTGATCTCCTACCTACCAAGAACTTTGTTGCTCTATATACTATGTCACCTGACTTCTGCCTTTGCTCCTATTATAATTACTAAGATCACGTGAGGTGGCCACCGAACAATAAACCAACAACTACTATTTAACTTTGTGAAACAGTCGCAGTTTGGTTAGGTTTAGGCACCAAGACTACTTAGTTAAGTTTAGGAAGAGTTTAGGAAGATCATGTTTTTGGTTAGAAGAAGTATGTTTGCCACATAACTTCCCATTGATATGTAAGTTAACTTGCCATCGTAAGTTAATGTTGACTTTGGTTTTCACCCGGTATTGAAACAGCAGTCTCCTGGGTGAAAATCCTATGTTTGTTTGACCCATCCACCACCCTGACCTCTTGCTCATGTACTTTGTCGCTCTTTGTACTACATCACCTGACTTCCACTTTTGCTCCTGTCATAATAACTAGGGGCCACTAGGGGTGACCGACTATCAATATACTCTACTCTACTGTTGATAATTGATTATTTCTTATGTAGGGTCTTTAAAACTGCTTGTTTTGTCCAAAAAACAAAATATCCCTGTCAGCGCATTGATCACATGATCCTACTGGCTGATGATAACGTGGGTCATTATATGAATGATTCCCCCACAATTATGTGGGTTTTTTTATTCTAGTGCATTACTTTTGGTTGGTATAGGCAGAAACAGTGAATGAGATCAACTTGTGTGTTGGTTGTAACCAAACTCTAATTTATATTTGGAGATGAGCAGAGTATGTACATTAAACAGATGTTAATAGCATCCAAATAAATTACATACATACTGCTAGAATCTGCGGAACTCTCTCTTTTTGCATCACAGTTCAAATTCATCCTGAACAATGTTTAAATTTACCATAAATGCTCAAAACAATGAGTGGCTTTATGATCATATTGCTACTATATCGCTGTATGAGCTGTTACAGGCTGCTTCGAGAAATATTTTTCTATAAGTAGACCTTTTGACAGCCCTGCCCTACATCGGAGGCAAGTACATTCCTCTGTCCTGTACCTTTTTTTTCCTTTTCTTTTTTTAGGTTCAGTCATGTTTTTCATGACATTTGGATTTCCTCTTTATGCATCTTATTTAGAGGATTACTTCCTGGATTTTGCCCCCATGTTGTGTACACAAACTGCAGGAGAGATTCCAAGGCTCAGATTTTAGGCATTGATAGGCACATTGCCTTTTTGCTGTTGCTAGGATGATGTGCTTTTTTATATATTATATATATATATATTTCCCTAATCCTGAGCTACCCCAGTGTAAGCCATCTGGAGCCGTCGACATGCTTATCAACTGAAACACACAAATGTCATCTTTAAGCTGTTTGTGTGGGTCCTGATTGTGTCTTAATCTTTATTTTCTATAAGTCTCTGTTGAAACGTTCATCAGCTCTGATGATTTACAAAGTGCGACACATAGGGCCAGCTCTTTATTACTGAGGGTTCATTTGAAATAGTGTTTTTGGTATTGTGTATGCTTCAGAGTGCATGCAGTACTTTGTGCACACATATGTGTCCGTGAAATCATCTATTTGATCGTAGGCTAGCTGGATTTGAGCTCCTATCGCAGACAGGAGTATGGCCATTGCAACAAATCAAAGGCATGGCGTTCTCCACGCTCCTGAGTCCGGACTCCCTGCTTAGCCAGGGAGTGAGCCTGAACGCCTTATCAGGTTGACCCAACCTCGGCCTGCTGCAGCTGCCCGACTGGGCTGTCTGGCGCTACTGAGCCTTTAGAGGCGCTTTGAAAGGACCCTCTCTGATGTGGGACTGCAGCTAGTCTGAGCTGTTGATGATGGAGCCGACTGGTGACTGCTGATACTCGCTTTGCCTTGCATTAAAAGACCTTCTCTTAAGTGAGGTGAGAGTTAGTGTCATATAAAGAATTCGCCATGAAAACCTCCAACTCTTAATGCAAGAATCCACTCTTGAGTTGACTCAGAGTTTTCTCACCTACAGTATTGCACTCCTATTAGCAATTAAAAAGCAAAAACTCTGTCAGATATTGCACATGTAAAAGGCATTTTGTCTACATGTCTTTGTAAAGATGGAAATCACTTCAACCCTGCTGCGTATCACCTGCAGTAAGTTAGAAATCAAACATTAATGGGGCCACCATTCACTCGATGATATTTTCTTAGGTATTTATTTTTAAAACCCTAAATTGTCTTCATAAAATGTCTCAGCATGTTATTTTAAAATATCAAGCCATTTTCTCATGAAATGAATGAAAATGAACAGTTTTCATTATAATCATGACTCACATTTTCAGGCAAATGATGGTTTTGATGTGCTTTTCAGTCATACAGTTCCATATCTTGTTCAAGATTTAAAATTGTTTTGTCATGATTACAACACTGTCTCATCATAATAAATCATAGTCACAATGGTAACACTGTGAATGGAAAACTGTTTGACTGGACTTGGACTTTTCCCCTCTCTCTGCTTGGTTCTTACTTAATTAGCAGAGCAACACAAAAGCATGTAGGTGACATTAGCTGGTATCTTAGTTTCATCAGGTTAGTCACCATCACTTCATATCAGATTATGTCTGCTGTACTAAATACATAGTCTGGTCTGTCTTGTTGAGTAACAACGAGAGGACAAAATTAAACTTCACATCATAATTTAAACCTACTATTAAAATTGTACCTATTTTAAAAAGTTATGGGTCAGGACTTCCAGTATTTGGAAGCAGCTTAGAAGAAAGGTTAACAGGTTACACTTCCTATTTCACTGAGTCAGATTCTTGTTATTGACATTTTTATACAATATCTACTACTGCTCATCTTATTTTCAGTTTGTATATAGGCTGATACTAAACACTGTAAAAAGAAACTGTTTGTTTTAACCATAAAAAGTTAGAGTCCTGGGTGCCTTAATATTTAGACAAGTTGAATCATTACAGATTTACCTCAACTTGTCTACTCAAATTCAGTCAACTTCAAATTGTAGGACAGTTTGTTTCAACCTCTCCTCTCAAATTCACACACAATCCCCACACCCTAGTTAGCAAGTAGCTTTAGCTAATCATTTGCCAGACTTAAGCACAGCCTACAGTTTTCCCTCCCAAGTTTTGTTGCCAACTTAATTGCACTGCTCACCCAAGTGTGTATTGAAGTGTCACTGGGTTTATGCAAAATTAGCTGTCAGCTAATTGTGATCACTTAGCTGAGGACACATTTCTGGCTTTTTATATCATTAAGTCTCAATGATTTAGTTTGCCCTTGATAAAAGCATGAATTAGATGTTACATGAGAAAGAGTAAAAGGCCAGATCTTTCACCATCCTTCGGTCACATAGGCACTGATTCTCTTCCTCGTCCAAGGATGGGAAAAGGGAAAAAAAAAAACAAAGGATGACATTCAGCAGTAAGTGACGGGACGGAGGGGAAGCGAGCACAAAGAGGCTAAAGATAATGGATGTGAATTGGATTAAATGGGCTGGGTGGAGAACATTAGCAGTTAGGTCAGAGCTGCTATTGTAGTGTGAGTCACTCCCTCCACTTCTAATCTCTCTAATTAGGCCTCATCGGTGTTAGCCAGCGCCTCCCCTCCTCTCCTCCGCCCTCCCATCACATCCATCCCAGATCCAAGGAGGATGAAGGGAAAATGGACGGCTCGAAGGTGGACAAAAGTTATGTGGTCATTCATTAGGGCTGAGTATGGAACCTCAATACTTCCTGAGTAAAGGCTTCACAATAAATCCAATTTATTGAGTTACCAGCATTATGGATTAGGGTTGGGCGATATGTTAAAATTTTCCAACCGGCCACTACCAACCTGTTTTTCCTGAAAAATATAACAGTGTACATTCTGAATTCAAGTTTCTTTCTTTTGCCAAACTAAGACTCACTTGATTGCCTTGTTAACTCCTCATAAAACACCCTTTATTCAAACTTGACAAAACAAAATAAAACTCATCAAAAAAAATTTAGTCTTTATAATCTTCCAACAATCACCACCTTTTGGTCAAAATAAAACTTTCATTCAAAGAGTTAGGTGTGAAAATATGCTGGCTCTACACACACTGACAGACCATTAAATCAGCAGAATAAAATGACAAAAATTGGCCAATAAATCCCTCCCAGCCCCCAACAAAACAGCCGACGATGTACTCAGCCAATAGCTGATATATTCATCCAATCACCCAACCCTATTATAAATCCCTCAAGGGCATTAACCCCATGAACCTGATTAACACATTTTTATTTGTCTAAAATTGAACATTTCTTCTGACCCTGACCCTGTCCTTCAATCATTCATACACAAATATGTGTGGTTGTGGTTAAAACTTATAGGCACACAGGTAAAAAAAGACAACAACACCACCACTGACATCTAACCACAACTTTAACCAGCCTATCAGCCGACTGTCAAGACAAGCAGGCCATAATCTTTAACTGATTAGACTGTAATTAATTGGAACAAACACAGTCATTAGGGGGGAGGAAGTGACACTAATGCTTTACAAAACATGTTATCATTCTATTCATTACTCTATTTTCAACTTGATCTTGATTTATATTTTACATCCTACCGTCCAGCTGTATTCAGAACATCAGTTCAGCTGTGTCTGTTGCACCATAAAACTACTCAGACTTGTTACAGATTCTTGTTCTGCTTTGAATCATTCTTAATTTATTTTTTCCTTTTCCTTTTGTGTTGCTACATTTTGTTAAGAAATAGCTGACGACCAATACATGACAGAGACTGCTGCAATAAGTACAATACCAGCCTTTGTTGGTTGCATCTTTTCAAGTTTACCTTTGCTCTCTTTCATTTTGTTTTATGGACAAAATGCTTTCAAAGACCTGACATTAAAAATGAATCAATTATTAACAATAAAGAATGACCTTGCAGCAAAAAGCAGATCGTCCTCACCCTGAAAAGGTTGTATAAGTTGTCTGTACATGCAGCTTATGATGCATATTGATGTTTATTGTTACAAAGTCAACATTGACTCACGGATATAAGGTTATTTACATAATGTACCTACACACATCATATGACTCATCTTAAGTTATGCCAGCAGACTTAATTATTTTAACCCAAGCCATGCCCTTTTCCTAAACATAACCAAGTACTGTAGTGTTGGTACCTAAACCTAACCAAACTGCAACTGTTTTACAACGGTGAGTAGTAGTCACTGGATGCAATTCAAGTTCTGACAGTACATGCAGTTCTTATTGGTACTTTCCAAAGGTCATACAGTTTGTCTTTTTGGGAGTCTTTGGCAAATGCCCTTTTTTGTCGTTCAGGGTTGAGGATGTGTTGGAAGAACAAGAGTTGCAAGTATAGCCAGCCCTCGTTTCTATACAGTAAATTACGAGGTCATTTACAGCTACAATTGAGCAATAAATAACACAACTGAATACTGAGTGAGAGACTTCTAATAGCTTAAATGTGTCATGTTAGATTCTGAGTCAACATATTAATACTGTATGTATGGGATGAGTTTGGAAATTCTGACTCCAAACTTAGAGAGCAGAGCCATTTGTAATGTATGTATACATCTTGTATATGGTAGAGCAGTCTGGGGGGAATCAACAGATGAGGTGAAGACAGGCAAGTGAAAGCATCAAGGTGTTTGTAGTTGGCTCTGTGTATAAAGGCTGAGAATGTGTTCAGGTTGACAAGCCTGGTGATGTCACTGCTGTCAGCCATGCTTGTGTATGTGTGTGTGTTTGTGTGCATGCGTGAGGAATGCTAATGCAGGCGCTTGTGATCCCATGTGAACCAAGCAGGCAGTATTTATTATGCAACTGGCAAGCAGCAAGTCTGAGCTGTGCTTACAGAGCAGGAAAGACAGACAGAGAGGCAGAAAGATGGATGGATGGATAAAGAGGGAGGAAGACACTTTGTTGCTTTGCGTGTGCAGTTACGATCACACAGTCTGCAACTATTTGCATTAGCAAAATATGTTTTCAGGGAAATATTATGCTGTCTGGATTTTGTTTTTTCCAATAAACACAACCTTTATGTTATGTGTGTCTTCAAAATGTTTATTGCCAACATTTTTCAATCAGGTATTCCTTTAGTATATAAACAGCACATGTGGTAGCTAAACCGTGATTTATGGTGTAGATAAGGGGAAGATCACGGTCAGATAAAATGCAAATGTTAACCTGCAATGCAACAAGATACAAAACAGTTTCCTGATATATAGACAAGTGACATATTAAAGGAAATAACCTAAATATATTTGTACAGAAACATAATGAATACATATGCTTTAATACAGGGCATAGGGCTTTACTGAATGTTGTGAATTATGGAATCTCAACCCAACTGAACACCTATCTGAGATCCACCACCACTATCAAAACACCAAATGATACATTTTGGGTGTTCATGCCTGTAGCATCCCAGGTAATAATTCAACTGAGGACTCATAGAGCTTTACCCATGAGCTCCATGAGCTCCATGAACAAACTGTGATCACACCATCAGAGCTAAGAAGAAAAGCAAATTCAGAACATTCCGACCATAAACAGCACTGTAGCCTTATAATCTTCCAATGATAAAATGCAGTTGCATTATAAACCTAGGAAAATGAATAGCTAGCTTACATTCACAGGACGCAGGTACAAGATGTCTCTTTGGTCCAAAGGCACATTTTAGGCTTGTTTACATCTGGTATTAACATGCATGACCACTAGAGCGCATTGTGATCCAATCACTGAGACCACTTGCCGAGGTGGTCTGCGATGCATTTGAATATAAATAAAACAAATTTGTGTTTTCGAGGATACCCTATTCTGCCTTACTCTGCCTCTGATAAGATTACTCTGACATTGGGTACGGTTACATGATGGCTTCTCATTCGGAATGAAATAAGTCTGAATGAAATCTTTTGGAATTAAAGTTTTTCCAGGTAGTTTACATGGGTAATGAGGGTTCACACTGTAGATCAGTTTAATCGCCTTTTTCGGGTCTGTGCAAGGTTTGGGGCAGGGAAGGTTTCTGATTGGATAGGGGGCAGGGCGGATGTCACGTGTTTACGTTTACCAAAAGAAAACATTGTAGTCCTCGTTCCGGATAACAAGATGCTTGACAACGCCATTCTTAGTGCCTTTTTCGGGCTTGTTTTGCTTATATTCTTGAAGCAGCAGTACAACAACCTTGTTCTGCTAATGCTTCATCTGTTGAGGAGGAGAAGGGAGGTAGAAGGTCGAAGAAGGGAGATAGAAGACCGTGCTTTGGTGAATGGAAACCTGTGAGTGCAACAAGTCCGACTGCTCTATCTCAGCCCGTTGCTATGCGTGCTATATACGTCATCGTGCCAGAAGGGCAAGGAAACGAGCATGCACAGAAAGACCGGAATGAACTTAAAGAGGAATGAGTGTATACATGCACACAACATTCTTTCATTCGGAATTAGAAACGGAATATTCCAGCCCCTTACATCCGAATGAATTTTCAGTCGCATTGGCCATTTTCATTCCGAATTAGGTGTTTACAAGATCACTTTTAATAGGAATGAACTTTCATTCCGAATGAAAAGGGAATTAAACTGTCCATGTAAACCCACTCATTCTTGCCCAAACCCTAACCAATCTTATACCCCTTGCCTAAACTTAAGCAACCCAACCGAGGAAAACAATGAGTACTAGGCAATCAGAGGGAGAGTAGGGTGGGTTATGCCTTTGCTGAGACGTAAATTTCTCGTCCCCGACAAGGACTACGTTATCAATACAGAATATGGTGGTCGCTTTGGTAACCGTGTGCTCCTGCTCTATGTCATGATGAGTTAGAGTTGCTTGACTGCCTAATGTTTTGCCTTATCGAAGGAGATGTGTTGAACTGTGCCGACAGCGATATTTCCAGCTCTACCTACACAACCGCTAATGTCACTAGTGAGCTAGCGAGTAGCTAGTGAGAGTGTGGACATATTAACTCTTCAAGGGGCCATTTGACCCTCTGTAGTTAGTGACGTAATCACTAATGAAATCCAAACACAAGTGGTCAACTGGAGGCGCATGGTAGACTCAGATCACTGAGACACATGTTAATACCAAGTGTTAACAGGCTATTTTACTGTGCTGACACTCTTGACATTCCACTATGTGTTTTTTTGGGGTTTTTCTATTTCTCCTTCTGGAATTACTCCAGCTCCAGCCTTTATAATCAATAAATAATATAACAATAAATATTAAGGCAGCCACAATAAAACTCTTATTAAATGATTAAACATAGCTGGACCATACTAAAGGTCATATACAATGCCTGCAATAGAGTTCCACACCCTTACAGAATCTATTGCTGCATTCATGACAATGTGGGATGGATTATAGAGATGGGAAAGATTCCAATGTCTACAGCTTACGAGCATTTTACTGTGCATTAACAATATAGCACTATATCCATTAAATGTGGGTGTAATTACCTTGAATGGCAGGCTTTCATTAAATGTGTGATCCATCTGTGTATGTAAAGAATGGTTGAGGCGGAGGAGATGAGCGCCAAAAAAGCAAAGTGGTTTCACCTGTGTTGTGGCCAAGTCAATCAGAACATTTCGTAGTCCATTATCACTCTTATCCTATGCTTTTAAATTGGCCTTCATGTCTTAAAATGCTTAAATAGTTTAAACAATGGTTTGGTAACTTTAACCAGCCAGTTAACTTGAACTGAACTGAGGCATATAGTGTTGTTGCTATGTCTAATGTTTAGGAACCTAAAGTACCCGAAACATCTATTTAGAACTGGGATTAAGCTATGTTTGAGGTGTCCTGACAGACCAGCCAATCAGAAAAGAGCACATAAATGCTAATATTGAATGTTCATATTGATTTATTGTCATGCACAGTTCGCATATCTTAATATAAATGATTAAGTCAATCACAGCTTTTTTCTAGGGATGCACCAATTTAGCGGCTGGAGACCGGTATCAACTTATGTACACCTTGTTGACGGCCATCGGCCTATCAGCAGTCAAGATGACATTCAGCGATGTGAATGTCATCTTGACTGCTGATGTTTTTCTGTTGTGACACATCCATTTTGGGCAGTCTAAAAAGCAGGGCTTGAGACTGTCAATATGCCACAGAGATACCTTCGGGGCAGTAGGATGCTATTAACTATCGACGCATCAGGGAATGCTCCTTATTTCTTCCCTAATAATGCTACACAGCTTACAACAAATCTGTGTTTAAATCAACAGGAGTTGCGCTAGTTAACGTTAGCTGTTAGCTTTTAGCTGTTAGCTGTTAGCAGCCGGTGGCCGGAGCTAACTGCAGACAGAGGTTGTATTGACTTACATTATGATGCATTCAAGTTCTATTCAGTAAAATCGAGAATTGGCTGAAGATAAACTGTAATGTTATTATGATGTGTTCAAATCTAATCTAATACACCTTTGAAGAGGATATTTGCTGATGCTTTCAATATGAAATAGATATTAGAAGGGAAATTATGATATACAGTATCATATACTATATATACTCAGACAGCTTTTGAAATGGTTATTGTTATTTTATTTTTTTCACAAAAGACGCTTTATATGTTAAAGGTTCTATTATTATTATCATTATTATTATTATATAATGAAAATAGATAACAACAAAAACAAAATACAAAATAAACAACAAAAACACATTGGTATCAGCCCAGAATTTTGCAGTTGTACATCCATAGTTTTTTCTTGTAAGACATTTAAAATTGATATCAAAATAAGGCTCAGTAATTAATGTCATATTAAATTTGTCCTAACCCCCCACCCTTATCAATAGATACAAAATAACTGACCTCGAGTTCAAGGGCACTAACAGACCCATATGGATCTTAAGTCACAATTTAGATATATGAATGTTGAGACACTGTGATTATAATTTTAAAAACTACTGGAAGAACACAAGTAGAAATGTTGATTTAGAGACATTAATGATTGATGAGTGAAATATAAATGATGATAGTGTCAGCCAGAACAGGAACTAACTGAGCCAATGTGGCAGTCTGCAGATCTGCGGCAGGCGCTGACCTGTTGGAACTGTATATGCCGAGATGATTTTATTTTTGCCAATAACAGATAATGTCGGAGCAGAGTGAGGGACAGAGTAAGAGCTTGTAGAAGGGGTGAAATGGGATTTGGGGCTAGTGCCAGCTGATGATAACCCAGTCCAAATGGATTGGTAATGGCTATTCATGGGGGTGGCAAGCAGCTCGGCTGCTTTGACACTAATATGAATGCAGATTGAAATGTGGCCGCGGGACTTTGGCTTGAGGTAATAGCATGAAGGAGTGCGTGCATATGTGTGTGCGTGCGTGCGTGTGTTAGTAAATGTGTGTTTTTGAAAGTACAGGCACATGTTGAGCTTCAGCTAATGTGGGGTTGCAAAGGCTGAGACTGCCACAGATGTTTATTTTGCAGTTTCTGAGCAACAGTATTTTTTTTTTAGATATTTCTTGATGCAACCAGTGTTAATGCCTTTTATATGACATAAATTTAATTGAACAGAATTGAAAAATGAAATGAATAAAGGAAGAACCGTCCATCAGCAAAGCATGGCCCGATGATGTCGCACATTATATCAAAATACAGTAAATATTGTAAAAAGTTATCAATAACATTTTCAGATTTAATTATAGTAATTTATTAATCATTCACCTCATGGGCATTTTGATAAAGTTAACTGCTTTCATTGTTTACAACTTTAATCACAAATCACTTCGACCATTTTCATCTTCTTTCCGTCAACTGACAATTCAACTGTTTATTCAGTGTTGGTTTTTTTTAAATAAAAATTAATCCTCAGGTGTAGCCCAAGTGCATGGTTGATATGTATAATCTGTATGTGCTTGTGTATGTGTTGGTTCTTGGTTTATGAATATTCATATTTTTGTATGCAGACACCATATGCCTTTTCCAGCAGAGTTCCTACAGGCAAACTAAATTTCCAGTCTATTAACCTGCAATGTGCAAACACACACCACCTTAGCATTCATCTGCTTGTTAAAACCGTGAATGTATTTTCCATGGTTGGCATACACTACAGAACATGATGAGAAAGGGCATCAGACACCTTGAAGTGGCCTGAGGAAAACGGAGATGCAATGCTTCCTCATATGTTGGCGCTTGACAAAATCTGGTTCACGCTCCCCTCCCTCCCTGCAGTAGCATAAGAGTGGCTCACTAGCTTCCAGAACATATTGATCCCAAAATAACATCAAAGAGGCCGGCTGACTGACTTAAGATTTGCTGGGAGGGGAAGGCGAGGGCTGAAGGAGTAGGAAGAGGCGGAGGAAACCAGATCCCAGCTAGAGGGAGGATTGTACCTGGACAGCAGCAATGAGCCAACGATTGCACTTTTGTCGGCCAGTGTGTTGGATTCGACTGTATTTATTGATTTTGGATGTTTTAGTGCTGACTTTGAAATGTGGCCTTGCGTGTCTCTTTTTTATCATGCTTACTTTTTTGATACTGTGCGCAGAGGTGGCCTAAAGCTTTTAGAATCGTGGGATTGCATCAGAAAAGTCAAATGGTTTGATCCTTGAACCAGCTGAAATGATTTAGGCATGGATATAAAAGAATAGCTCTTTCCCCTCCTTTATTTTTTACTGTTTAGGTACCTTAAACTAAGGCACCATGGCTATTCAGTGACCTGATGAATCAGACTGTGGTTGTACCAGACATCTTCTAGTTTAATTATGGAGAACGTCAGAGCAGGTCAGTGGAGTTCAAGCTAAGCAACTCTTCCCTGAATAAAGAACTGAAGATCACAATGATGTTGAATATTCAGATTAAGTTAAACATCCACCAATCTCAGAACCCATGGGCCATCGATCTGATGACGATAAGCCTCTGAGGGGTGTAGCCAACAGATGTCCAGGCCAAGACTTCTCTTCTGCGTGCTGCCCATTTTGTCTAATCTGTAGATATCAGCAAATGAATGCAACATTTAAAAAGCTTATAAAACACTACTTTTTCATCAGATGATAGCTGCTGGGTCCCGAGGTTGCATTTCCGCTGATGCGCTCCACCTCTTCACATTGGCTGTTTACCTGCTGCTCAAAAGTTATAGGTCAATACTACAAGGAATACAAATGGACTACACTGGGAGTCAGAATACTTTCAATACCAAAATCTTGTCCCAGTGCCAACAGATTCTGCATACATATATGTTAATAGCGATTAAAGAACTACTTGGTGACCAAAACTGTACCGTTTA
Source organism: Epinephelus fuscoguttatus (assembly GCF_011397635.1). Lineage (NCBI taxonomy): Eukaryota > Metazoa > Chordata > Actinopteri > Perciformes > Serranidae > Epinephelus > Epinephelus fuscoguttatus. The sequence continues at coordinate 44,713,350 of NC_064752.1, forward strand.
GATTACAGAAAAGGTTTTCCTCAGGAATGTACAGGTACATTAAGTAATAGTTGGAAAAAAAATAATGTAGTTCACCGTGCTGCTTGAAACATACTTTTAAGGCAGCTTTTAAGATGGGCTGTTTTCTTGCATGCTACATAGTGCATGAGTTGATGTTGTGAATCAATCAGAACACTTTAATGTTAATGTGACAATTTTGACCATTCCATTTATGTTTAACACTTTCCCTGCCAGCCACCACCAGCATTTTTTATCATATTCATTAATCTTTCAAGACCCACAGAATAATTTGTTCTTTGTCTGTCATGGAGTTCCCATTTCGTCCCAGCAAACTCATTTTCTTCTTCATCCAAATTGGATTCAGAATGTTGACCGAAAACAGGAATTGTCAGAGTCTGAGTCGATCAACATCTCCATGGCTTGCGCAACCATAAACCTTTCTGTCAGTGCCAGCACTTTCGTGCAGTTTACAAGCTGCTACATCGTTTTTCGGTGTACTGCTTTGTTTGTTTTTGGACAAGGCAGTGCTGTTCTATCTCACGAGATGTGTAACAGTGCCCCCTATCTTATAACAGTGAAAACAGGGATGGCAGGAATATCTCGTCAATGGTGGGGAAGCGTTCTGTCATAAATGATGAAAACTCTTGTCAGTGGCGAGGACAGTGTTAACGAACATTTCTCACTTAAAGAAAAGAAGTAGCCGAGCATCGTTCCACTGCACTCCGGCAGCACTACACCTATGGTTTCAATCTTAGAAAATAAATCCTATGAATTATGATCCTGAAGTCAATATGATGATATACATCCTTTAATAAGTAACTGTAATTTGTTATGTAATTTGAAAGGAAAGAAAAAAAAAAAGTAACTGTAATTTGTAACTGCATCAATATTTCCCCTCAATTCCGTTGCTGGGTTTGTGTGACAAATTCCATATATTTATTATACAATTCCTTCAATGTGTGTTGCAACTTTGGATCCACCAACACATCCACGCAGGACTTAAGTCTTAATATGAGGATTCAAAATGAGTTTGGATTATAAAGTCATAACAATAAAAACCAAAAATGATTATTGTAAATACAGGTGTGAGACGCAATGCGCTGGTTTCCACTGCACGAACAAACTGGATTACACAAGCTGCAAACCTCAGAGTCAATCAATGTCTCAAGTTCTGTTTTTTGTCAGAGACATCCCAACTGGCAACCAAATTGCAATTGGTTTAAATTTCCTCATCAATACTAGATGGGCATAAAAAATGTGTGCTGTTTACCACATGGGGGATCTGGTAAAAATTAAGGTCATGCGATGTTAAACGGTCATGTAAATGTTAAAGATGGAATGTAAAGATTACAGATATTCAAAGTATTTGTGTTCATGTACATGAGACAGTGAATTTTGGACACAGTATTAGACTGCAACACACACACACACACGCACGCACGCACACACGCACACTAACACAGACACATTAGTCCACATTAGAGGAGCTGTAAGAAATGGCACCGAGCATCATCAGGGAGTGGTGTAATGTGGAGATTGAGTTACAGCCACTGCTGTGTGAAGTGAACTTAAATGTGGAATATGCCTTTAGTCAGACAGCACTTAGGGGGTGTATTGATCCTTCGGTGAAAAGCAAGTGGGAGAGGATGGGTGCCAGAGCCTGAAGAGGATGGGAGGGAAGAGAAACAAGAGAAGAAGAGTGGGTCACCCATTGGAGACAAAACAAAAAGCTACTCTGTGAGAAGGCTCAACAGCAATATTTACCGGATTTGTCTTATTACTCTGTTGTTTTTCCTCTTCAGCTCAGTCTTGCTAAAATAGTGCTGCTACTGAGCACAGTGTGATGGAGTCATGAAAATGGCAATTCAAATAGTAAATTCTGGTGTCATCGGAGTAAAACAATGCTTTTGCCCCAATAGAGATGATGCAGATGATCGGTACGAGTAGTCCATCTGTCCAAAGGTTCAGATTCATATGAAATGAAGAACAGATATTGTCCCCAGAGGGTCATTGATTATGTGGACTCCCCGACCCTCGTGTTACAGTCACATTGAAAGGTTAAAGGTTTTTGTTGAAGAATGTCAAAATCAAGTGGGTGGATTGCCAAAACAGCTATCCCCGGAGGAAGAACTCTTAGGTGTATGCTTATAGGTGGATGTTTTTTATTTATTTGTCCATCATACAGTTTGCAAGACAATTGCAGACATTGGCAGATGAAAAAAAAATCTGTGGTTTATCAGGGCATGTAGTGCATCATTTGAGTTTAAATCTTACAAATGTAGACCACAGAGATTTGTTAATGAAAAATTATTGCAATTATTTCACATTTCACAACTCTGAATTGTCCAGTTTATATTTTGGCCACTTTTAAAAGCCACAGTTATTCAGAAAAAGGTATGTTTCCTCATTTTTAGGCCTCAGTACCAAAGGCATTATGTCTTTTAGTTGTCCATCCCTCCCATATCTTGAAGACAATATCTCAAAAACGGCTCCAGGGAATTTCTCCAAATTTGGCACAAACATCCACTTAGACTCAACAATGAACTGATTAGATTTTGGTGGTAAAATGTCAAGGTCACTGTGACGTGGTCTGTTTCATCCTTGTGAACGCATTATCTTACAAACACCTTAAGGGAATTTCTTTAAAATTGGTACAAAAGTTCACTTGAACTCATCAGTGAGCTGATTAAACTTTGGTGGTCAAAGGTCAAGGTCACTGTGACCTGGTCTGTCTCATTTTTATAAACACAATATTTCAAGAATGCCTTGAGGGAAATTTTCCTCAAATTTGGCACAAACATCAACTTGGAATCAAGGATAAACTTATTAGATTTTGGTACTCAAAGGTCACCATGACCTCAAAAATGTATGCTTTTGGCTATAACTCAAGAACTCAAACACCAATTATGACAAAATTTCACACAAATGTTTAATAGGATAAAATGATGAAATGATGACATTTTATAACCCAATGGTCAAAGGTCAGCTTCACTGTGACATCATAATGTTCTGCAGCTTGGCCATTACTCAACGTCATATCTCAGGAACATTTGTGAGATATTGAATAGGTAACATTAATCTTGTGTGTCCACCTTCCAACCGTGAGAGAGGTGTACATGAAGCCATATTTGAAGAATTGTCTACTGTTATGGCTACATATGAGTCTGGACAGACATGGATGTAAATTGTTACTGCAACTTGATTGGTTTGCAGAGACATACAACTGTGTAGCTCTAATTTAGTTTTTTTTTTTTTTTTATTCCCATAGATAAATTGGTCAAAATATAAGTTCAGGCAGCGTTGAAAAAGTCACAAGGTTTAAAAAGTGACTCTTGAAAGCCTAAAAAGAAAAATAAATCTGCATCTCTTTTCTCTTGTGGATGGAGCAACTGATGCTGCTCATTTTGTCTTTACAGCACTTACCTTCATTTTATTTTATTTACCTCTGCCTTGCTGTGCCCCTGTCCAGTCCTTATCTTGTCAGGTTGCTTTTATTCATCACAGCTGTCACCTCACCACCGCCACCACCTCTACCCCATCCATGAAATACACTCTGCCAAAAAACGATCCAGAATCAATAACTGAGACTGAATGAGAGTTGTGTTCATGCCATAACTCCTTTTAATAGCTTGTGGTGGGCTTTCGACGTTAGCGGCACCCCGTTTTCTTCCACGCCTTCCTCCTGGTCCCAAAAAAGATAAATCATTGACACAGTCACTTAATGCGTACACTTTGGAATCCCCCACTGTCTCACTCACTGGCACTGGACATAGAGCCGTAAATAAAGGTCTTACCACTCTTTGAAAAATGGCCTGAAATGCTATGCAGGCGTTCTGCATGTGACAGGCTGCTTTAGCAGAAGGGCAATGGCAAGTGCTAATCAGAGACATAGATGCAGGCCTTTCCTTGCACATTTATGAGTAATTGGTCCGAGAGGCGAGGTGTGTGTCATTAGGGAGAAAGTGTATGGACAATTGTTTTAGCTGGCTAATGGTGCGGCTGCTCCAACATTAGTCGTCCTCTCACCTCATATCCCCCACGCCCGGGTCAGCCAGCCAGCCTACTAGTCAATCAGTGCTCTGGTCAGAGGCTGCTACTGCAGTAATGGCTGCAGGACCCTCCCCCATGGCTAATGCCAAAACTAATAGGCCAATTAGTGAATAGAGATTGTTGTGATGGCTGCATGAGATAGATGATGAGAGACCTCAGCAACAAAATGAGCTGTGTGTGTGTGTGTGTGTGTGTGTGTGTGTGTGTGTTAAATTTTGACTGATTGGAGCTTTTGAAGCCTATACTGGTGTTTCAGCACTGTGGCAACAAAAACCCAGTGTCTTCAGTCTGGAAAAAAATATATAAGGCGTGCTCTATCAAAATCAGTTTGACATTGCAACAGCTCATTTCTAGATAATGATGGATTCATGTCAACTTCTCAATTTTTGGTCCCGATGGGGTTTTGTGTGATTTTAAATTAACAGAGTTTTGGCTTTCAGAATATGAAACTCAAACAATGAATACAATTTTTGAAGCTTGTAAAGGCATGATGACAAGCCAGCAGCAAACAACTGTTGGTTGCACTTCAGTTCCACTCGGTGCCACTCTCCCTTGTAACAAGGCAGGGTCCTGGACAGTGGATTTTCATCTGATTTTTAAATAAAGAATAGTAAAATCTGTTAAAACCCATCGGGGCCCCTTTCAACCTGTTTGTGCAAATTCAAATTCTATAAATTCAAAATATAACATAAAAACTTTCAACACACACACACACACACACACACACATATATATATGTATATATATGTGTGTGTCTGTGTGTGTGTATATATATATATATATATATGTATATATGTGTGTGTGTGTGTGTGTGTGTGTGTGTGTGTGTGTGTGCATGTGTGCGTGCGTGTACGTATTAAAGCATAGACAATACCCACAACAAATGTAACTTGCTGATATGAACTTTTTTTTCCTTGTCATGTTATCAAAACGTTGCAGTTGTGTTGGCTTCTATTGCTTCGTAGGGTGTTTTCCAGTGTTCCTATGGACCAGTATACAATATACCCATCAGAGCATCAGTGTGGAGAGTGAGTCAGGAAGGAGCAGTGTGAGGACGACAGGGACAGACAAGTAAAAACAACAAGGGCTTTTTACTGCTCCCTCATATCCTCTGTTCCCCAATAAAACAAAGGAAAGAAATCATAGTGTACAGTGTGTTGTGGAAGTGTGTGTGTTGTTGAAGTGATCCCTGTGAAGGCCGCTTTCTCTTCTTGGTGAAACCTTTTTCAGAAGCTCCAAATTGATTGGAGGATACAGGCTGGTCTGAAAATGAGAGATTATAAGACAACAAAAAAGGTTCAAAGACCAATGTAGATTTCTAGTCAAGCTGCTAACACCAGCTAAGATTGTTTGAAATGCCTTGGACAACTTGTCCTAGTTTTTACTTTGCAACAAAATTCAAGTCAGGTTTCTAGCATCTTGGTTTACAGATTGTAAGAGATGAATGCCAGTGGCAGAGCAAGGATAAGGTAGATTTAAAATCAGCAGGTATGTTCTGTAAAACTGAGTGTTAACCTAACAGTAAAGGCAGCCTAAGAGCTCACAGAAAACTGTGTCTAACTTCTTAAATTCAAAAGACATCACACTTTAATTTGTGATGCATTTCTGCCTGCTGTGTCTGCATGTATGGTAGGTCATTGAATCTGTCTGGAAAATGTGTTGTGACATTATATCTTGATAAGAAGAGACTGTCCTCACAAGAACAAGGACTAAATGATTTACCTGATCAGGACCTGCAGTGGTCATGACAATCATAACTGTTGCCTGATGGGAAATAGGCAGAAGTAGTGTGAACTTCATTGCGAAAAAGGTCAGGCTGGACAAATAAGTCAACAATGTGTCAGACAGTGGAGACCATTAGTTGACTGATGCTTTGATAGTTTTTCGTTTTCTACCGACAGTCAGCATTGGCTCCTTTAACTATGACTGCGATTATAGTGGCTATTTTAGCATGTTTTAAGTTTGCTGGCCATTTATACCCCTTTTCCACCAATATAGAACTGGTTCTGTTCTGGTTCTTGCACCTAATTTTCAACTGTTCAGAGCATTTTGACCAAAAATAAATAGGTTCAGAACCTGAAAAGTTGGTTCTCATCTGGAACCAAAACATAGTGGGTATACCTTGACCTGAAGTGCGAACTGTGACAATATCAGTGGGTGTGTCATATTCTGCAGGTTGGAAAGGGAGGATGGAAAAGGCAATGGTAGAGAAGTCAAGTGAGAAAAAAGAGCCTGCAGTGGTCTCATTTAATTCATGCAGTTCATGCTTGTTTTCTGGGTAAAAAACAATATCTCTAGTAACAGAACAAAATTCACAGGTAATCATTGTAATTTGCAATCTGCTATATGTACTTCTCTTGTGCATTGTGCAGCACCCTCTGTTGAAGACATATCCTTGATTATAATGGTTCCCTGCAAAACTGGTGGAAATGCAGGCTAGTTCACTTGCACCAAGATTCCAAGAATCCTGAACAGAACTTGTTCAAGAACCAGAAATCATTTGGTTCAGTTTGAATAACTTGGTGGAAAGAATGGAAACCCTGTAAAGGTTTTTAAATGTTTGAGAAGAGAGCAGTAAAAAAAAAAATAAGCTGTGTGAGACATTTAGAGCATATCTATAATTCAGAGTCTGACAGTCTTCACATGGCTCTCAACATGGAGGTGGCTGAGCTGGCTATCAGCTAACAGTGCTAACTCAATGAAAAGCACTGTCAGTGGCAACAGTACCGACAGAGCTAACAGTGTTGGCGGTTCAGCGCTTCTGCGAACACGCCATCCAGCAAACATGGATTGGGCCACCGTTATCAGCAGTAACTGCCATATGAGCACAGTGCAGAACATCAGCGATTAGCATATACACACACGGACCCACATGCACTTTCATGCAGCCAGACCAGCTTCCACAACAAAGAACATTTAAGCTCAGATTACAACACACAGAGGGAGCATGACTTCATTCCCTGATCAGGACTCCATTACTCCACTATATCTTTGCACAGCAAATAATAATGTGCTGCTCTAAATCTTGCATACAGAACCTTTAATCTATATATGAGTTCATCAGTAGGAATATCCTGCTGTTAAAGTTCATTTGTATTTTACTGTAAGAAACCTTGATAACACAGTATTAGTTAGGTATGTTATGTCATTTTACAAAACATAGAAATAAGAACTGAGTCTTACTAATAGTCCACAAACCTAATACACTGTGTTCTCTGCACTAAACTACTGTAGAAGGCACAGTGTTTCCGTTCTATCTGATATTAACCCCATTATCTTGTCATAACAGCGAAAATCAATAGGTTGTTTAGACTTCCATTTAGCCGTTGCACATCTAAAGCTGCCGAGTAATGTTTGGATTCTCCCTTTTTTCTGTCTCAGGAAGAGGAATGCACTGAGCACTGAGCTTTGAGCCTTCACAGCCATGCTTTTGTGGCAGTGGAGATCTGTGGTTGTAGAGACACTTTGAAGAAGTGTCCAAGATATACTAAAAGAAGAATATCTTGCTTGCATGATTGGGATAGTTTACCTCTATTTGGTTCATTTATCTTTGCTCCATTCAAAACTAAGTTCCATATATCTGCAAAACAAATTACATTTTATTTTTTTTTTGTGGATTATATATTTGATGAGAAGGCTAGCATTGACATTTATTTATTATGACAAAGCTTTTAGCAGATTAATCATAACAACCCTTTTAGAGTCCGACTACATTCTAAGCAGTTGCCTTTGTCAGTGGCGTTTTTGCTGTGGTAATGAGGGAGGGGTACACGCTGCTCTTTCACTGCCCCTACAAATTTATTCTGCCAGTCCCATGATCACACCAGTGTACTTTCAGTCACAGTTAAACCAACAGGACACCACTGCCCCAAATTACACCCAACAAAATAATACTTCCCTTGGCACTCTGATATATAACTTAATACTTTACAATGTAAAAACTAAACTAAAATGTTCCCTTTGACTATTTTATGGATGGGAGTCTAACTGAGGTAATAACATTTTCAGTATATTGATGTCACTCTGCATCGCTTCCAGTACGCGTCTACAGTATGTCCAGTGGTTCCTTCTGCCTCAGGCTACCCAGACAGATCAGTTTCCTCAGGGCTGAAGTTAAATAAAACTATTTATCTCCTACTATTGCATTTCCATTTTCGGATATACTGTAACTGTATTCTACTGCATTGGATTCACTTTTACTTGCTCACATGCAAACTGTAACTGCTTTTAGTTTCCTGTAAATATACACGGTCTAAACCCCAGTTGGAGGTTGGATTTTGATGCAATACCTTTGTGTAATGTAACACTACAAGCAAAGTAATTGTGCTTATTTTAAGGATTATTTTAAGCCATTATTGCATGTATATGTAGTTAAGAAGAGTGGCAGGAAACATTGGGACAGAAAGAAAAAGGCACCATGCCATATTGTGATTTAATTTTATACGGAACTGCATAATAACTGTAAACAAAAAAATGACATTGGGAACATTTCATTTGTGTCTAACTGCTTAAAACTACTGCTATGCAATTGTTATTTGGCCAAAGTATTCTTGTCCACATAATTTTTTTTTTTTTTTTTACTTTGCGTGTCATGATAAAGGTATTAATCCCAAAAACGTTGTCATATAATAATAACCTTATTGTCAACGTGAGCAGAGAAACACACATGGCTGTAAGACAAACATTGCTCTTGGCTCTATTTCGGAGGACTCAGTTCTAAAAAAGAAACAGCTTTGGAAGTGTTAAAGCAGTTTGATAACAACCTTCAGAGAATAAGAGCAGAGGCGCTGCATCACACACCAAAGGCCGCATGCACCATCAAAGTAAGTAAGTAGGATTTGATTCAGCTTAGGTGACAATGATTGAACAATCACACATTTGTTCTGCAGTAATTAACCAGAGCAGCACATAGCATCCCATTCTTGTGAACACAATATCTCTGGAATGCCAGGAGAGAATTTCTTCAAATTTGGCACAAACATCTACTTGGACTATAGAATGAATTAGAATGTGATGGTCAATGGTCACTGTGACCTCCCAAAAAATATTTCCATAACTCAAGAGTTCATACATTAATTATGATCAAATCTGGCACAAAATGTGTAATAGGATAAAATGACAAAATTATGACATTTTATATCTAAGAAGTCAAAGGTCAACACTTTTCTGGGCATCATTTTATATAATGACTCTGGACGGATGCGATGTAAACTGCATCTCTACTGGTTGGCAGAGGCATTCAACTACAAAGTGGTATGTCTAGTTTTTGATATTGCAAAAATACTTTACAATACCACGACATTGTGGCATATCGCTCACCTCTTGAGAGCAGTTATTACATTGAGTTAAAGGTTTGCTGTGGATGTAGGTTACTGAGCCTATCCTCAGCCTGCTTCAAGTTGTTGTCACTAATCAGCATCAGAGACTTGTAGACAAAATGCAACCTGCCCAATTTGACAAACGCTGGGTGGTGGAACACAGGGGTGGCTTCTGGTGCTCCAGTCCTGAATGCTCTCTCAAAAGCCCTGAATCTTTTAGGTTTTTAAAATACCCTCAGCTATGGATCAATCCCCCACAGTTTCTCTTAATGTATCGACAAATCAATGGAGCAATTTGTCGTGTTTCAGTTTCAGAATGATGAAGACAGTTGGAGAACAATTACATACAACATAGGATGTAGGTTCCACAGGATGACTATTTTTAACTTGCCAACCATTATGTTTTTTCACATATGATGTATTGATCTACAGGTATTCAATTATCTCAAATGCCTTGAAAAATAATGCAGGTAGCTGCTGTATGTCCACGGACCCCCCCCCCCCCCCCCCCCGGTTTTCACCAGTCTCAAATCTTGCAATATTTGGCGCTACTCCTGCCTCACAACCTGCAACAACTAATCAAATGACTGAGTTTGATTAAGCCTGTGCAATGGAAACAGCTGTAGTGAGGGGCATTTTTATTTTGGTTTGTCAGTCCTCCGTCAGTCCATCCATCAGTCCAGTATTCGTGAATGTGATAGGTCAAGAACACCATGAGGGATTTTCTTCTAATTTGGTACAAACGTCCACTTGTATCCAACAGTAAGGTGGTTGGGTTTTGGTGGTCAAAGGTCAAAAATCAAGGTCACTTTGAACTTGCGTCCATCTCATTCTCAAGAATGCAATATATTGTGGAAAGGCCTTGTGGGAATTTTTGACACAAACATACACTTGGACTTAGGGATGAACTGATTATACTTTGGTACAAACTGTAACACTGGAACAAGATTCATGTTTTCAATATTCAGATTAATATTACAAGTCTTTTTTCCATCACAGTATTGCTGCTTTAACTACTGCTATATGTAAATGGGGGATCTGATTACTGACCAGCTGCATGTAAAGTGGGGCTCTAGAGAAGTCTAAAGCAGCACATGTACTACATGCATTATGTGATTTCATGCCTTAACCTGGTTTCTCACAGGAATCTGTTCTTTGGTGTCCATGTAAAACTCAATTACTGCACCTAAAGGTGCATGAAGTATACATATATTCTGTATAGGACTAAAGGTGTTTTATAATATACTGTATTCTAATGTATGCTCAGCTAGCAGCAGGAATTTCAGGCACCATTTTAATTAGAGTCCCACGGGCTCCTGCTGCCGACTCCCTCCTACCTCCTGCTGCCTGGTGCCACAGCGGAGCAGAAAAGGGAAATATCCCCAAGGAAATGCTGCTCTCGTCTCATATGAGCAGAACTGCGGCAGCCATCGACTCAAACCTCCTCCCTCATGGGAATGCACCGGTGTGCCCTCAGCCAAGGGTACTTAACCCTCAACGGCTTAAACACACGGAAATAGATAACGGTGGAATTATCGTTGGATTCTTTGGAGAATAGGTGTGTGGCGTGTGCTGACGAGATATGACAAAGTTCCTGGAAAGGCTGGAAAAAATGACTTTAAACACTTTGCCTCTCCAGCTTTATCTTCATTCTGTGTATATGTCACTTGCCCTGTTTGACCTGGATGTGAACTTTGCAAGTTCTGTTCTGACACTTTGGCACCCATTCCCTTTCTGTTCATGTCTTGTCTTGACTGAAACTCTGCGATCAGCTTGTTATGTGTTTTGTGTGTGTGTGTGTGTGTGTGTGTGTGTGTGTGTGTGTGTGTGTGTGTGGATTAGCAGCACATCTGTTTTCGGTATTAGCAGCTTCATTTGTAGGCTGATGAGGACCGGATCCAGATCCCAGGGACTTTCCCTGCTGGCAGTGGACCGGCCATCCGTCATGATTCAGCAAGATTCACTTCACATCCTCAGCTAAACTCGCTGGACCTCATTTGTCAAGAGCTGCAAACATTGGATATGCAAAGGTCTGACAGGTCCTGGACCAGAATTTAAAGTGTTGTTTATATAGTCCCCTGTCTGCGATGCTAAGTGCTAATTGCTGTGGTGTTTTTGCTCCGCACCTCCCCGAGATCATTTGTCAATCAAAAAGTCAGACCAGTACTGACTTTTTGCAATGGAAATTCTTGTGATGAAGTTTAGTTTCTGTATGGGACTGGTTCTTCTCTCAGTCATGTAGGCTGCTGCTGCTTGTATTAAGTGTTTCGAGAAGATCCATCCGTCTGTTATCTATTCCTGCTTATCCTGACAAGACATCTGTGTTTTAAACTGCTGCTTACATGCCCATCACAAATGGTTGCAGCAGATGAAATGATCTCATATCTCATCTTGAATGGGCTTTGGGGTCACAGTGAGTTGGATCCTTTCACAGACACAGAGAGTGCACTCTGGACAGGAAGCAAGTCTTTGACAGGGATGACATGTTAAAAGCAGATAACACATTCACACCTATGGGTAATTCAGTGTAAAGCCCAGCTAACATGCCTGTCTTTAGAAATAATATTGCATGCATGATTGTGTGGAAATTCAAAATCATATTGACATTTGTGATTATGCAAAATACTAAAAATCCAGTTCTACAATATCAGCTTGCTCAAGGCTGAGCAAGAGCCATGGCCCTCGTGGCCCTCGTGAAATTCCTGCCCTGCCTGTGTCAATGGGCCTCATCCAGCAACATTCTCTTACATGCCTCTAATATTTTTCCTTGATTTTCTGTTGAGTGAAAAATAAGAGATGTCAGCTTCAGATGCACCAAATGTTCTTAACCATCCAAATCTGTTCTTACCCAGGTGTGTCGAATGATGAGTCTCACTTGATCATAAGTTACCTATTAGCAAAGTAACACCCTCTTAACACTATATCAGGCAGGTGTTTAGCTGTGTGCAAAGACCCTGGTCTATGCCCAAGAACTGGAGAGATGCAACCAAACAAAGGCTGTAAGAAGAAGAAGAACGTCTGCATTGAATGCTGAATAAACTGAAACAAAGTAATGGTGATTTTCCAGAGTATTAGTTCTGGTATTACAGGGAAATCAAAAACTCAGCAATGACAAAACACTTGTGTTGCTGTAAATGCTACTTCAGCAGAAGAGATGGAGGAAGTATTCAGATCCCTGAATATGAGTGCACTATAAAAACACTCTTTTACTTGTCATCAAAAAATTGTAGTGAAGTAAAAAGTACATTATTTTCCTCTGAAGTATAACGGCATAGAAGTATAAAGTGGCATGAGATTAATATACTCAAGTAAAGTGCCTCAGATTGTGTAAAAATTGTGTTCCTCAAATTTAAAACGTATGTTCCCTTGTGTTACACAGTTTCCTTATCCTGGTAAAAGTGTTCTTGACCACACCATTTTCTCTTACCTAAGAGAGGAGCACAAATAAGAAAACATTGGTGAATCCCACATATCAGTGGGTACTAATGAAATGAGAAAAAATCGTGGAAACAAGTCAAAATAGGTGCTGAAAAGAATGACGTATTGCTTCTCTTTGATCATAGGTGTTGCTTAGTTGGTGGGGCATTCAGCTGTGTTGGTATTCTCACTCAGTTTGGGTCTTTTTGGGTTGTCCACATTTTGGATCCAGTCTTATTCTAAGTCTGTTCTGCCTGGGTTTGACCCTGGGTTCCCATGACAAACAGGTTTTTCATTGGTTTAGTTTCAGATTGAGTCCAGAATTTTGGACCCTGTGAAGACCTTTAGTCTGCCACACCTTAACCTCATTACATTCATTAGTAATGCATCGAGAAGAACATAATAGTGTCCCTCTCAGGGGGAGCAGGTCATTGAGGAGTGGTGAACTGAGTCATCCCCAAATCACATTTTTTCTTCACAATGACTCCTCTGTGGACAGTGGTCCAGCAGGACTGATGACCATCTCCATGGTGACTGCTCCTTCAGTCAAACATCTTATTGTACCAACTAACTCAGATGAAAAACTGTCTGTACCTTTTATTTTTAATTATTGATTCATTATTATTATAATTATTGTTTTTACAGTTACACATCTGAATGTATAAAGGTACAAACCTGATGCTTGTTTCTTTTTTCTTTTCTTTTTTTTTTGCCAGCTAATTATCTGCTCTTCAGGTTCCCTCTGATTTTAAAAGGACTCAAGTGATTTCCAATTTATTCCTTTTGGTGAGGTTAGCATATTTGCAGTCCAGACTCTCACTTAAGGAACAGGATCTCTCATTTCCTTTCCGCCTTGCTGTCAGCAAATACAGTACATGGGTGAAAAAAAAGCTAAATAGCATTTAAGAAAAAAAAGATCAGAGATCTTTACGGAAAAGCCACACACACACACACACACACACACACACACAGAAGCTGTTCTTAGATGATGCAGATGCTTTTAAAGCTAATGCATTTACACACATGCACTGCTGGTTTTGTAAATGATCATTTGCACACATACACACTTAAGCAAACAGTAGGTGTTTTTTATTGCGTTCCGTGTTTGGGGGGATAGGGTGGGTGGTGGTGTTGGTGATGGTGGTGTTGGATTTGGGGCTAAGGATTCTTGGAGGCATCCGCAGCATACAAGTCTCACGCTTCCAATGACAGAGGCCAAGGACAGCATGGAGAAGTAGCACCAATGTGTCGACAATGCAGTTTCTACTCAAAGATGCCACCAAAGCTCTTGGGGTGAATGTGTGAAGTGACTAATTGCAGTTCTCTGCATATATAAGGGGCCTAAATATATCAGAATATTTATGTCAGTTCAGTGGCAGCCAGCCTGTACAGATGGCAAAGTGCTCAGATCTGCTGCCTTTTTAAAATGTGACAAAAGTCAATGTGAAGTAGGGAGTCGATTCCGTGAAGAAATGCACGACTACATTTATTGTTTTATTTCATTTATCTGGTAAAAAAAAAATTGCAAACTTTTGTAAGTGCAATCTACATTTAGGTGTGGTGTACCCTAAACATGAGAGTTAATTTTCATTTAGCTTTGTCTTTCTTTCAGCTTGACGTCATGCTTTTGTAAGCTGAACTGTTGGTTGTGTGGATGCAGGGGTTGCATTTCCCACCGGTAGCATTCTCAGTTGGTAGTAGTTGGCAGTTACTTGAAATGTTTTTTCACAAGGATTAATGAAATAAGTCAGAGGTATTATTAGCCAGCTTTGTAGGTAGATGAAGTCACCATTCTCAATCTGCCCTTACACAAAGCTCTGATTCACTGCCAGAGCCCTACTGGGCCTGACCCAACTCAGTGGGTTTGGGCTGGGCTGTAATTTTTCATATTGCCACCAGACCTGAATTGGGTCGGGTTCCTCGCCATTTTAGGATTTTTTTTTGTTTGTTTTTTGTTTTTTTTTCTAATTTTTTTTTAAATGAAACAGACAGCTCCTCTGCATACATGGCAGGAGTTTGAATGCACTAAATAAAAAGGGGAAAGGAGAGAAAGAGGGGGGGACTGCCACTGAGAGAGGGAAAGTGACGGAACAATGGAGTAATATAGTGGAGAACTGGGGGAGAGAGATATAGATTCTACCTCCCCAGCAGTGGGAGAGACATGTGTAACATGCAGCGAAGAGCTGTGATCATCTTGGACTTGGACAGAAACTGTGCAAGTTTATGTACGGTTGGTCTAATTCTTTGGGCCCAATTAGAGCTCTACCCATATAGCTCTGTTTATCCAACCCGGAAATAAGCCGTCAGTGAACCCAGCACCAGACCTGTTTAAATTACTAAACAAGAAGAGACTTTGTTCAGGACGTCTGGAACCAGGTTAGTTTTAGAGACTTTTGGTCAAATAAAATGAGACGTTTGAAGATAATGAGAAGCTTATATTTGGGTAGCTTTTCATGGATCCTAACCATTTTATTTTTTTTCAGACAAAGAGTGCTAATATTATTGCTTTAAAATTTGTGTTCTTGTGTGCAAGATGGCAACTCCGTATTTCTTGCATTCCCTCAAAGCAGTTCTTGTGTGTATCTTCAGAAATAAATGCCACATGTCTGCAAGATGTAATTAAGTGCATTAACCTGGGGCATCAGGATGTGGAGTAAGGTCAGAAGTAATTTGGGACTGTCTGATCCATTGCCTCGGATGCATCCCATCAAAAGGTGTAGGAAAGTGGTTAGTGGCTACCAACCACTTAGTCCTCATCCTTGAAGTCATTCTTCTTGTAAAACTGCAACATAATGTCTCAAAACTCATTAAAGCATAAAGTCTGGGTCTTCAACGGGGGTTATGGTGGGTCCTCAGAGTTACACCAAATTATTGTAAGATTTATTTTTTTTAAAAAGTTAAAATATGTCTGGAAGTACACATTAACATGAATCTAACATATTTTGCCTTTGCAACAACATATGTTTCCCTCACTTACCTGAAAGGCAAATACAGGTCAAGACTGCAGCCTGAGTCTGAAATGGCCTCCTGCCCAATAACCTCCATTGGCCCGGTGTAATATGCAAATCATTTTAATACCATATATATGCAGGAGGACAATCCATGAAGGTCAAACTGCCAAACTTGAGGCTTCAAAACAGAAATCCATAAACCGATGGGTGACAACACAGTGGCAAAGTCTCTTATTTTATATGGAAAATACCCATTGCAAGTGCATTTGGTGAGAACCAAGGTTGTTGTTGGTGTTTACCCCTTTCAGCCACTAATAATAATAATAAGACAATTATAGCTGCACTCCAGAACAAACTTTGACAAGCAACCAGGGTGAGATTTATTTCTTTTTT
Source organism: Epinephelus fuscoguttatus (assembly GCF_011397635.1). Taxonomy (NCBI): domain Eukaryota; kingdom Metazoa; phylum Chordata; class Actinopteri; order Perciformes; family Serranidae; genus Epinephelus; species Epinephelus fuscoguttatus. The sequence goes on from NC_064752.1 coordinate 44,729,479, forward strand.
ACCAGGGATAAAGTTGACAGTGGGTATGGTTACATGATGGCTTCTCATTCAGAATGAAATAAATCTGAATGAAATCATTTGGAATTTAAGTTTTTCCAGGTAGTTTACATGGGAAATATTCATTCCGAATGAGGGTTTACACGAGAATGAACTTAAAGAGGAATGAGCGTTTACATGCACACAAAATTCTTTCATTCGGAATGACAAACGGAATAAACCACCCCCCTTATTCTTTCAATCGGAATGACCATTTACATGATCACTTTTAATCGGAATTCCACTTTCATTCCGAATGAAAGTGGAATTCAACTGTCCATGTAAACGTACTGACTGAGTGGGTTTACATGGACAGTTTAATTCCCTTTTCATTCGGAATGAAAGTTCATTCCTATTAAAAGTGATCTTGTAAACACCTAATTCGGAATGAAAATGGCCAATGCGGTTGAAAATTCAATCCGATGTAAGGGGCTGCAATATCCCGTTTCTAATTCCGAATGAAATAATTTCTCACACTTGTATACACTCATTCCTCTTTAAGTTCATTCCAGTCTTTCTGCGCATGCTCGTTTCCTTGCCTTTCTGGCACGATGACGTATTTAGCGCATTTACCACAGCATGGTCTTCTGTCTCCCTTCTTCGACCTTCTACCTCCCTTCTCCTCCTCAACAGATGAAACATTAGCAGAACAAGGTTGTTGTCGTACTGCTGCTTCAAGAATATAAGCAAAACAAGCCTGAAAAAGGCACTAAGAATGGCGTCGTCAAGCATCTTGTTATCCGGAAGAAGACTACAGTGTTTTCTTCCAGTAAACGTAAACACATAACATCCGCCCTGCCCCCTATCCAATCAGAAACCTTCCCTGCCCCAAACCTTGCGCAGACCCGAATAAAGGTGATTAAAAGGCAATTAAACTGATCTCCCGTGTAAACCCTCATTCGGAATGAATATTTCCCATGTAAACTACCTGGAAAACTTTAATTCCAAATGATTTCATTCAGATTTATTTCATTCTGAATGAGAAGCCATCATGTAACCGCACCCACTGATCTTTTCTCAAGTGGATAATAGGATCTGAGAGTTTATCTTGAAATAGTCTCTTATTGTAGATCTGTAATTTTACCAATATATCACACTGGTTGTCTTTAGGAAGCCAACTAACTCAAGTGACTGTCACTGTTTTCACTGTAGTCCATAAAAGTGTGTGTATATGATTAAATTAGTATTTGCATGTTTGAGTGTTAGTTTGACATTGGATTTATATCCCATGGTTCAAATCAGAGCCAAGACAGAATTAACATGACACACCTTCTCCTCCTCCACTGGGGCTGGATGATGGATTGAAGTGCAAGATTCAAACTAGCTCTGCGAACCACTCTTGTTCCATGAGATTTCATTGCAGTAAACATCGTTGTCACCATTTTTTTTTTTTTTTTTCCCCTCGTCAGGCGTGTTGAATCAGTGATGGGTGCTCATGCTCCGCAGAATTTCATTTCAAGCAAATGCCACAGAGGCTTATTTCACTGATTGCTTTTACCTCCTCTCTGGTTGGAAGGTTATCAGTGAAATCAGCTGGTGTGACACATGGCTGTGTCTCACACATTGTCGCCCATTTCTGATCTGCATTTCAGCCTTTTGCAACACTGAATTCTTTTCCTCAGTGTGAAAACGGATAGAAAAGGTTATCAATTATTGTGTTCTTTAAATTCAAATGATATTTAAACATGCATAGCAATCCAACTAGGAATGCGCCAATTGCACATTTTCTCCCTGATATGGGTTTTGATTCTGGTACAGAACTTAGGTGCATCACTAAATCCAAAGTTGTGATGCCCCCTTTTTTTATGATATCTTGCAAAGCCAGTTGGCACCTGGAAGCGTAAAAACTACAGCTCTCCCCTCCTCTTTCTTTGGCTCTTTACTCCCCATTTCTTGCCACCTGTCCTCCTCTGTTTATTTCTGTCCTCCTTCCATCCCTCCCTCTGTCCTCTGTCCTCCTAACCTTTCTTGCTCTATCCTCTTCTGTTCTCTTCTGTCAGACACAATCGTTAAACTCTCTGAGCTCATTTCACAACATCAGAAAAAAAGTGCAGTTTTACTTGACTCAGAAGGAAATGTGCAAAATGTGTGTGTGTATGTGTGTGTTTGTGTGTGCTGCTGTAACACTTTCAAATTTATCCAGAGTTATTATAAAACAAGTAAACAACCATCACATCCTATCAAATACTGTTTATTCATAATTTATAATAAAAGTTTGACATTTATATTGCATGTCAATTCATTGCTTAACTTATGACTGATAAATTGAACATCTGTCTGCTTATCGGGCCATAAAAATGGGGACACCCCTGTTCATATACTTTTTGATACACTGCTTTTCATGACCACAACCCCATCCAACAAGTTTGTCATGAACTGTAACTGTAAGCCAACTGTGAGCTGGGCCTTATCACCCAGTATCAGTGTTGGACCTCACTAATACCTCTGTGGCTGAATGGGAGCAAATCCTTGCAGCCAGGCTCCAAAATCTGGTGGAAAGCCTGAAGTCAGAAGAGTGGAGGCTGTTACTGCTGCAGATACTGAGATACTGGTGACACTGTTTACCTCATGCAATCCAAATTATATCCTTATTATCTTAAACAGGCATAAGCCTGGAGGGGATCATGTGTTTTATGTCTGTGCATGTGAGTGTCTGTATCTCTCTGCCTGCAGCTTACCTTGCAAACTATTGGTCCAATCAGCGTATTTTATCAGCATTTTATTGACTGTTTTATTCAGACATTAAGTGCTGACTCTTCACTCCTCTTAACTGGTTCTAAGTTTCCCAGAAATCGCCTTGGCTAAATACAACATGCCTTATCATCTGTTCCTGGCCATATATTTGCAAAGCTAATAATAGGAGTGGGAATTATATTGAATATAATTGAGGTATCATGGCTTGTTCTATGTGAGATGTATAAAATGACTATATAGTGAACATGCAGCATAAATGGTCCCATTTGTGTCAGCCAACAGCATATGACTCGCTTCGGCGTTTCAGTTCTCTCGCTCTCTCCTGTGGCTCTCTCCCTTTCACAGACACACACATAGAAAGACTCCCAAACAGGATACGTCACACACTCGTCCTCCCATCCAGATCACTTTCTCCTGAGCAACGGTGTGTGAACAGGCAAAGCATGTCTGTCATATGCAGAGCTCCAGACTGCTACTATTTAGTTACATTTTGTGACCATGGAGCACCACTGTGACTTTCAAATATTATTAATATATGAGCTGGAGAGCTGTTAGTTTGTTTCCAGCTTACAGTAATTAAATCACCACATTTAACTGCACTGTGGTAACAGTTTAACTTAATGATATTAATAATAGTGTGAGCAGATTAAGCATATTTCTTTGTACCTGCAGGGCTCCAGACTGCCATTGTTGAGTCACATTTTCTGACCATGGAGCACCATTGTAACATACACTTACTGTCTTACTATCCTAACTTACTACATGAACTTGAGAGCTGTTAGTCTAGTTTCAGCTCACAATGAATAAATCCTCACATTAGAGGTGCAGCAGCAACAGTATAACTTTGTGCTGATTGCTAACATCTGACTGTTGACCTTAAGCTTTAAGTTTACAGCAAAAACATCAATACTTCCAGCTGAAGCTGAGCCAAGTGCTTCAAAATAAAAGCACCAATGGTTCCGCTTTGATTCTTGAAATTTTAACAATACTAAATTAACTTTACTGTAACAGTACTTTATTTAACCTAATTATAACTGTGTTGTATTTAAATTTATTATAACAGTACTTTAAAAAAAAACTAATTATGACAGCAGCTCCTTTATTTAACATTATTGTAACTGAAGTTCATTTAATAATTTTGTATTTTAGCAGTCTACAGTAGTTTAGAAGAGATTTCAAAATATCAAGATATATCGTACATCACAATAAAGCCTAAAAATATGTTAATATTATTTTTCCACCGTATCGCCTACCCCTAGTTAATAATGTAAAAAGCTTAGTTATCAGTGACATGGAACAAAGATTTGTAGTTGTGTTTAAGTGATTAAAAATACACCCATCCTCATAATTATATTGTATCTATATTTTACATACAGTGCATGTTACCAGGAGAACTTGATCTACTCTGTGCAATGTGCAGCAGCTCCATAAAAAATAGTGCAAAAAAGTGTGTACCTCTGGGACACGTCTGAAAAGTGGTGTGGCATGTCTGCTGGAATTATCGAAAGTGGCCGCAACTTGTTTAGGCAGCCACATAGCAGCCGGAATGTGGCTGCCTGGTGGAGAATTGTACTTAACTGAGTGCACTTTTCGAGTTTTTATTAGGTCAGTGTAATTAATTTCTTCTATTGCTGGCTTGAAGTTGAAGGTCCATGAATGCTTTTTTCAGCAGTTCATTGGTTTGGGATTGAGTCATATCTGTCAGGAGATCATTGCTGAGTTATCAGGCTGGAGTCTCCATTTATCAAATTAGCTCAGTTGACCCCTGTTTTATTTTACTGACCTCCCAGTTTCTTAATTATTTCCTATCTACTTCCTGGATGTAATTTGGTAATTATTAAAGAAACAGTATGACATTTCTTGTAAGAAAAAGGTCCCAAGCAAAACTCAAGCAAATATTCAGTCATTATTTATTTTTTGGGAACTACTCCATATGTTGATACTTGCCTGAAGCCAGTATTTATGTTTTTGCATGTCCTGTTGACTTGTGCACTGACTAAAATATTCATGGTTACAATGGAATTCATTGTAATTGAATTGGAAATGTACCAACTGAACACTTCATTTTCCCAATTATTAGTACCAAATTACATAGGTCTTTCCAGGAAACGTCTGGACAGTTATTAGGAAATTAAAGTACAGACCTGTAAAACGAAGTGAAACTCATATCCCACCAAGTTAGTAATGAATTATACTACAAAGAAGACACACAATGAAGATGAGCCTCAGATGCAGGAGGCTGCAGGGCAGTTGCCTGCTTTTTGCAGTTGTTAATCAAGCCTCACAGCAGACTGCCCTTAGCCCATTGCTGTTTTACATTATTGGCTGCTATCGCTCAAATTTAAAAAAAATCAGAGCTTCACTTACTTACAGTATGGGTGTCATGGCTGTACGACTGCACAGTGAAATCAATAGGGACAGACTGGCTTCGCTCACACATACTACACACTCCCCACTCCACTCCAATCAGAGTCGACTTGTTCTCCTTCATTACTCTCAGCCAGGCAGCTGCTTCTCTTCCTCTCTTTTCCATCGTCTCATTTGTCCCACACTGTCTGTCTTCCTCACTCCCAGCTCTTTCTTATGTTTCATATGCATAATCACTGCGAGCTGGTTCAATCTAGTGAAATTGAGTTTTGGTGCTGCTGGTGCTGCTGGTGGTGGAAGGGTTTGCTGGAAGCTGTAATCAATACTGGGGAGCCATGGGGCCATTATGGAAATCAAGTGGCATTAAAAGGTGCAGTGCTGGGTAAATGTGGCTGATTGCTCAGCAAAAACCCTTAAGTCTTGTGACTGTTTTTTTTTTTAAACAATGATCGCCAATTTCCTATGTAAGGATTTACGCATGTTTAAAAACTGGATGAGATTTCATGAAATTGTTGTATTTTCTTTCTTATTTGACAATACAAACAAGTACTGAAAACAATAAGTAGATCAACACAAAATAATCAATAACTGTTTAATAAATCCAGTAATTGCTAAAGTAATTTACAAAAGAGAAATTACAAACAGCTCATTTGAGCTTTGAAGACCTCCAGTGTTTCTCCATTTTATACTGTTGTAAATTGAAAAACTTTGGGTTTTGGACAAAACAAGTAATCAGAAGACATCTGACCGTAAGCGAGTTAACCAACTGGGCGAAAGTATGCATCTGCATCAGGGTCCCAGACCCCAAGGTGCCCCCGTACCAGTGGTGTAGTGGAGGGTATACTCAGGTATACGGGGTTTACCCACTTCTTTTTCTATCCAGTGACAGTATACCCACCTATCAGCTAAAAAGCCATTGTAATATATAGGAGAGTGTGCCTACTTCCTCATGGATAACCTACCTATCTACCTAGCAGTACACCCACCTCATCAACTACCTCTACACCACTGCCCCAAACCATAGGCTTACTCTGTCTCACATAATGTTTTGTCATTTTTAGTTCCTTTGTATCTCTTTTTTGACTTTTTATGTCTGTTTTTGGTCATTTCAAATCTTTTTCTGGTCAGTAATTTGAATGACATTTTGTAGGTGAAGGCCAGAGTGGCCCCTGACCTTCTGGGTCCCTGGGTACAAACTGCTGCTATACTCTGTTACAGTCATTCCCTGGCTGCAATGAGGGTGGAGAGATGCAGAGAGCACAAATGAGGACACACAGACTAATAATCATAAAAATCATAATAATAATAATCATGTGTTTTTCAACATTAAACTGTTTCAATTTGTTCGAGAAGAAAGTCAAAAATATGAGTGTGAAGCTGAGGTTGAGCATAATAGATCCACTTTAAGTATTATAAACTGAGTATATTTTGTACAGTTTCACCACATTTTTGCTCTGCTGACCAGCTGAACTCAGAGCATGCAGGCCCTCCAGGACTGGAGTGCTTGTTTGGATTTTCACCGCTGACAATGAACAAACACTGCTCCATTCATGTACACACAGAGAGCTCTAATCCCTACACACACTGTACAAACTCTGACCGTAATGCACAGCACAAGGTAAATAACAAAAGGAAAGGAGATGATAGAAAATAGCCTGGAGCTGCTGGAAAATCTGCATTCGGCTGTCAGGAGTGAACAAACTGAGTATCTCATGCTCATATTTGAAGTTTATGATGCTAGTATACTGGTATCAGAAACTAGTATCAATCCATAGAGATGATGTATACATTGTAGCAGCAGCCTTGTAGCACTTAAAGGAGGTGATGATCATTAGGCCATGGAGTATGTGCTGTGATGCTGTGCAAGAGTTATGTCAGCCATAAAAGTGTGACAAGTAGTTCATCCACACCCCTGGGGTTTCATGGAGCTGTATATATATATATATATATATATAGCTGCACAAACATCAGCAAAACTATGATAACACACACACAGAAAGCAGACTCTCCTCTTTTTGAGAAAAACAAATCACGGGTCGTTCACATCTCGCCTTGTGTCACTGGTCAGGCTGTACAGCATGCATCAGCAACACTCAGCTGCTGGAACTAAACTGCAGTAAAATGTAGACAATTGTCCCTTTCCCTGCTTTTAAATGATGGACTGACTGTTTCAAACACAGCTCTGTGTGTGTGTGTGTGTGTGTGTGTGTGTGTGTGTAGCACTGCCTTTTTCCTTGTCAGATTCACTTTGAGTTTTCTGAACAATGGGGCCATTCTGATCAGATGTATTCTCTGTAGCCTTCAATGTCCCCAAAACCACTGCACACTAATTGTTAAACTGGTTGTACCTCTGCTTTCTAATGCAACCACACATCATGAGAAAAAGAGAAAAATCCACAGATACAACATATAACAAAATTAGAGCATACAGCGATACAGAAAGCAACCAGAAAATCCAAGTAATGGAATTTCATATTGGAGGCAATAAAAAAGGAGGAAATCTTGCACAAACATGGGTAAAGCCATCATAAGCTGCACTACCTAAAAACTTAAAGTACATCAGAAATCGCCTTCCACAGGATGTGGACAGCCTTACATGTGCACCACCATTTTAGTCTTTCTGGCATTTTCTCTAAAATAATGATATTAACTACTGCTATAAAAAGGGCTTTGTGAATAAAATGACAATCTAAAATTAACAATAAACAATACCAAAAACAAGACTGTCTAAGAGATATACAGTAAATCATCCCTGCCTCCCTCCCTGTGTTTGCTTTTACCTTAAGGCTCAGTTTAGAGCTACAACATGCAGAGTGCCCATGGCGAGGTGTTGCTCCCCCGTGTGCTTCTTTTCTAGCTGTTTGTAAGCCACATATCTGCCAGCTATACAGAGCATACAAAAGACTACAATTTTCACCCCAAGCTGACACTATAGTGCTCTATTATACTGTTGAAGTATCCAGGCTGGTTGAAAACTGTGTCAATATGGGGGTTAAGGAATTGCACAATGATATACTCTGGCTTTTCCAGTTAATATTACTTATTATATGATGTGCATAGACTAATATACGTAGGTAACACAACAATCCTGTTTTGATGTGTACTGTATCTGTACCTGTTAGGCCAAACTGGTCTCATTCCAAAGTCATTGAAATCTGGCACATAGTCCGACAAGCTTTGCCAACATGTATGGTACCAATGGATGCCTTAGATTGTCTAGTTTTACTACCCTCATGCTTGCACAAAAAGTGAGTGTGCCACAGCCTCCTAAGGACGGCAATGTTGGCTTCCAATTATTTTTCACCAAAGGGGAAAGTAAGGGCGGGCAGTGATTTGAAATCGGTAACCACAGTGGGTTTTATTTTATGATAATTTTGACTATAAGTTACCTCAGACTGTGCAGCCAATAAACACTATAGAAAACCATGGCAGCGTTTGTGATGTGATTTGTGGTTTTGTGGTTTCATTCCTGGGGTTTTGTCTGACTGCTCACTGTTATCTTACTGAAAACAGAAAATCCAAATTTGGTCAAATGTAAGAAATCTGGAAGCCGATTAGGAACATACTTTAGGAACATACTTCTCTCTGTATGGCATCATTTGAAGTTTTGTGTAGAATTTGGAGGCCAAAAACTTAACGCCCACCACCGTCGACACTTAAGCCAGTTTTCATGAATCAGTTGCCCTTCTGTCCTAAAACTCTAACTAACTAAGTTGTCCAGGCTGTCAGTGGAAGAGAAGCAGCTGGTGACTCCATGTGTTTTTGAGCACGCACATGGCGGTCTTCACCTAGTCTCCCCAGGCCAGCAGAGGGAGTTGGCAGAGACAAGGACTGCCGGAGTCATTGGAAATTAACAAATACAACAAATTTGGAGGAAATGAGAGAATCTCATCTTGTTTATTTTCTTTTCCCTTTTCCCTTTTCCCGTTGAATGCTGCTGTGACTTCTGTCCAGATTGACTCACCCAGTGGTTCACCAACTTTTTTTTCTTGTGCCTCCCTTAGTAAGACAACAAAGTGATAGAGAAATTACACTTCCCACTCTTTGTAAACCAATACATTTTTTATGAACCTCACCCTGCCACATTTATCTTGTAGTTTGTAGTTGAAAGCCTTTACAATAGAAGACCTTCCATTTGCTATATAGTTCCTGACGTTAGTAGATGTGGTCTTTGTTTCAGGTGTGGATCACGTTCACTTTAAAACCCTGGGTAACTTTGCAGACAGTCAATACTTGGACACAGATGGGTAACCCAGTGACTCAAAGTCTGTGGCCATCTGGGAGGAGGCCTGTGAAAAGTTTCAGATTCATGTATTGAAATTATCATGATATAAAACATATACATTGAAACTGTTAAATCTAAAATAGTTCATAGATCATTATTTTGAATACGTAATCTGATTCAGTGTTCTAGTAAGCCTTTGCATGCACGAGAGTAAAACACTTCTCCTGGTGTGTGTGTGTGTGTGTGTGTGTGTGTGTATTGGCATTACATATTTCTGCAAACCATTGATATGTAACATTTGTATGTTTCATATGTGTCATATCAGTGTTTCTATAATGATGCAGTATCTGAGCTGACTTTGTCATCAAGAGGTGGAGGGAATGGTGGATGATGTGACATCTCAGCGAGACACCTGCAAAACCTGCAGATGACTATTTGAGTACAACAGACAACAACACCAGTTATTTTTTAGCAAGTCATTGTTTTGTTTCCAGCTGCTTTTTAGGAACCAAACGTGGGTATTTATAGCAATCTGTCGCTGTGTTTCCTCTGGGGATAGTGCCACAAGATGGGGGTTGTTTTTACCAAGACACTGCTGATTTTCCAGGAGGGATTGTGCCACCAAAAGTGAGATTTTTTAAGCCAAAACGTGAGCTTTCCCTCACCATCACAAGTGTTTTTTTCTGAACCTAACCAAATGTTAACCCCACGTTGTTGAAACATAAAAATCTGCTACATAATAATGCATAAATTGAATGTATCTGTGGTTTGTAGAAATGTACTATACAATGCCAACATTTATTCTGGCGAGTCGGCTGAAAATCCACCTCAAAATAGCCTTTTTGTCGTGGTTTGTCTTTGACATTTTGTTTAGATACAGTATTACTTGCAGCCAATTGAAGTGATTGAATTGCATTCTTTTATGGGTTTTCTTTTTTTGTTTTTTAAATAGCACGAATACATTTAATACATGACTAAATATCTTTCTATTACATTTATTTTGTGGTTTTCTTTCACATAAAACTGTGGAAAAGTTAAAAAGAAAAAAGAAATACAGGCTACATCAGATTATTCCAAGGGGAAATATATCAAGGGGTCCCTGCTAAAATCTATCTTATAGGGGATCAACAATTAAGAACCTCTGGGCTAACCTAAGGCCCAGTTCTAGCACCAAAGAAACTAAAGTATAACATTGTAGAGAAACGTTACAGCACTATGTACTGGCTGTCTCAGGTCGGCTGATGTTGTCACCTGCAACTCAGCTGGTCAAACTGCCGGTGGCTGGTTTTAGAACGTAAAGCTTGTCACAGCTTGTATTGAAGTCTGCTAGTCAAGTCCCATCCCTGCTACATTCTCACTGGCTAACTAATAGTTTCCGCTTACTTATATTACTGTGGCAGATATATTATGAATACAGTCCATCTGATGCACGTTTTGTTTATGTTTTTTGCTGTTTCATCACCACTACAAATGCAACTTTAGTAAGTATTTCACTATCACTATCCTCATTTATATTTTAAGAACCAACCACAAAATAAGCCTGAAAAGCTGGAAATGAGAATGGATGTACAGAGTTGATACAGAGATGATACACCATCTCATCTAATTACATTGCTGTGAAGCGGCAGGTTGTTAGAACGTTGCAGAACGGCGCATTCTAAGTAGTTGCCTGTTTCAACTCATCTCATCCCCAATCTTCTGGTCTGAACTGGGCTTAAGATGCTTAGTAGCCGTGCATCATAACTTTCTTGTTGGTTAATTGTTTCCACATTTTAGTTCTATTCCACATTTTATTCCTGGTCATGATTGCCCCCACTGCCATGGCTCATTCTTGTGCTTGCGTTAAGACATTTGACAGCTTCTGTTTTTTAGAATTGTTCCTCAGAATAAGGTATTAAAATACTTTACTTTTTGTGTCACTACAGAAACTTGGGTATCAGAATTTGTACTGAAAAATATAAGATGACTCCAAGCCCTTGTCAGACTCTCTCTCTAGATTCAAGACCAAACTGAATTGGTAGACAATTTTTTTTTATTCAAATAAAAAGTAGATGTCACTATGACCACATGGCATCTGGTTGCATCAGTCACTGTCATTTTCATCCCAAATTGCCACTAAGGGAGGCTCTGAAGTAGAGAAACAATACAACGCTTGTACTCTGACCTCTGTGTACACATTATTTGGGTGTAGTGGTGGGCTGATGTTTCTCTGTGTCACACACTCCAACTAACAGCCTGCACAATGTATCGTCCCCTTTGATGCAAGCTCCCAGTTGTTTTTATTATGGAGGAAAAAGAGTCCCATAATTGGGATAGATATAAGATTATATTGTGTTTCAGAAGAGGCCTTTGATATCACTGATAGCAACTTGGCTTTTTCGTCTTTGATTAGACATGAAAGCGCCATCGGCACAATGTGGCAGAGCAGTGAGCATGGGCTCGCTCTGCTGTTTTTAATGACCATTTGCATTTTCCATTTGCATAATATGTGGCAGTAAATAGAAGCCTTTGCTTTAGATCAAAAAATATATTCATGCATTTATGTATATCTATCACTGAATAGACAGAAATGGCCTACGATTATTACTTTCTGAGCTGACATGAAAGCTAAATTAAAGTTTGATTACAAAGCCTTACAAAGCTTGTGGAATCTTTGCGAGGGTTTGTACCTTATCAAGGTTTAGCTTTGATTGAGCGGGAGCTGGGCGGTCACATAGAAAGTAAATTGTGCTGCTTGCGTTTGGCTTTGACTCATATGGCCTTTCTGAATGTTTCAGAGCTTGTAAACCCACACAGGCTTTTGAAAATAAGTGAATCTGAAGCTGAGGAACAATTCCTGAAGGTGAGCAGCAGACAAATCGCTTTCAGACTGTTGCAGGAAGATGATGGTTTTGTTTCTGCTGTCCCTCCCTTCTGTCTCTCCCACTGCCTTCTTTCCCTGACTCAGACAGACTGAGTTTATCAGTGAGCATAAAGGGAACACATAAATAACACTTCAAATCACGCCCTCCTACCTGCAGCTACAAATGACTGTTGAACATGAGAGGATCTGGAGAAGCTACAGCCAGGATTACTGGGCTTTGTTTACGACTTTGAGGAAATGCATGTGTGTGTGTGTGTATGTGTGTGTGTGTGTGTGTGTTTGTGTGTGTGTTGTGAGGGCAGGATGGGTGAGCATCTTCTTATTTAGTACATTTGATTAACCTCAGCCGACCTGTTTAATACCAGGGTCTATGATGGATACGTAGAGTGAGTTTTTAACTGAGGGAAAAACTCTAACTGCTGCTGTGTTGGAGACACTGTTCTCTGGTTCATCTCATGTTTGTTGAAATATCAGCTCCTGAGGATAGGATGAGCCTATAGGGAGTTATGATCTCTGTATGATTTCTAGAAGTCTGTCCCACAGGGACATGAGATTTTTGTATGACATACAGGTTTACAAGTCTCCATGCATATTTGATAAGTGTTTTGCCACCTACCTCCTGCTACTCCACTCATACTGACAAGGGATGTACCCGAATCTGTTACTTCTGGAAAGCAAAAATGATGCAATGGAAACAGATATTTATTCTACGAAAAGTTGCTCATTTTTATTCAGGAGGGAAAAAAGCCATGATTGACATGTTTGTGCATCAGCCATTATATTCCTTCAAATCGATTCATATCATTCTGGATGGCCACAAGTTAAAATGCCCATTCTGTTTGCAACATAGGACTTTGGTTGCACTACCTTACTTGTTTCATTTACTACACATTATCGAAAAGTGTTCAGTATATTCTGTTGTCGCCCCCTCGGAGTTAACGCACAGCAGGCAGCAGGCTGAGAGCTGGAAGCGTCATTTCCAGGAGTAGTGAGACAAAAGCCTAGTGTGGCAGCTGGATTTCTGTCCAACACTAACAAATTATACATTAAAATGAAGTCTTGAACCTGCAGTTTTTAACTGTATGTGTTAATATCTTACATTAAGAGTTTTGCCTTATATTTCAGTGAACATCCATCAGTTTAAAGGTACTGTATGCATGCTGTATGTATGGGCGGATTATGACACAATGGGCCCCTGGACAAAGATAATACAAAAGGCCCCACCACCTCTCCAACATAAGAGCAAGACACACAAACTTTGTGGTGGTTTTGCGTCTCTTTGTAGTCATTAGGTATCATTTGTGTCTCTTCGGGGTAAGTTTGTGTCGTACTTTAAAATTGTTTGGGTCTCTTTGTAGTTGATTTGTGTCTCTTTCAGGTGCGTTTTTCAATTGTGGTTATTTTGTGTCTGTTTGCAGTCATTCTGTGTCTCTTCTTGGTTGTTTTGCCCCTTTTGTATAGTTATTTTGTATCTCTGTGTACATCATTTGCATTTTTTTGTGGTCAGTTTGAGTCTCGTCCTGGTCCTACCTTGGAGGTGTTAATTTGAGTAACATTAAGCAAGTGAAGGCCAGGGGGGCCCTTACACTTTGGACCCCTAGGCCTGTGCCTGGCAGGCCAGTTCAGCAATACATCCATGGCTTTATGTATCAACTATAGGTTTGAGGAATGTTGACTCACTGTCCACTGACACCCTACTAACTAATTCATGGTTATTTAAAGAGATGGAAATTAAAAAAAGAAAAAGAAAAAAACTGGGAAAGAAATCTATCTATCTATCTATCTGTCCGTCTGTCCGTCCATCTATCTAATATATATATAGATATTTCACACATTTAGTTATTTATGTATAAATTTGTTCTTTTCTTTTTTCTTTTTTTATTGACTTAAATAGCTATACAGATTCTATATTTAATTCTTTGTCATTATTACACCAAGTTCATCCTTTAAAGGCACAACAGCAATTGCACTGCCATTGAATATTAAGTTAGAAAATAGAACATTTGTCTAATTTAATGCGACTTCTGGTGTAAACCAAGCCCACTTCCTGTCTTCTATCCGACTACAGATACAGATACGGAAAATATTTTTTGGTTAAACAGATACAGATAATGTTGTATTTGTACACCTCTAATACTGACTAAGGCGATTGGCTTTGTAGAAATTAATATTTTTTGTCCTGGGTTGTTTTCTCTGCATCTACTTGATAATCTCCCGGAGGCGTCTCTCTTGAACATCGACAGGGGGAACTTTTAAAAGCTGTTATTGTTTTTTAACTTGGTCTAACAGTAGCCCGTGCGGCCTTTGTTTTTGTCGACATAATTACTCCTCCTTGGCTCCACCTGAACTGCAGCTCACCTTAACACTAAATGGAGTAATTAGCCTGTGGAGACCACCTCCACCTCCACCAGGCTACAAATAGATCCTAACCCACAGAGAACGTCTGGCATCACACACTGCTGTGAACCACAGGTAGACAGGCCTAATGAATGGAGCCTGTATGTGTGTGTGTGTGTGTGAAGAAGAAAGAGGGAGAGAAATGAGAAGTAGAGCGGTGGATGGAACCTTACTACTCTGAGGACTGAGTTGTGTCTACGTCAGCGAGTAGAGAAAACTACCTGATACTGAAGGTTACATTACATTACGTTACTTAGCTGATGCTTTTATCTAAGTTGAATTCTTGCTCTGTTAAGTTGCTTTCAGAGTGACTTTCTTTTTTTTGTTTGAGTGTCTATTTGCACCTAGCTGAGACAAGTCACTCTGCAGCCATACAGCTATTTACACCCATCCCTACCATGGTTATAATGGATCCCACTGCATGCCGTGATTGTGACTCGTTAGGGCTAGGCAATACACTAATATCATATCTTCGATTTTGGACTTTTCGACAGTCTGAACTTACCAGACTGTTGTAGCTGCTCTATTATTTGCCATTACCCACGTAGTCATCATATCTACTTTTGATTATTTATCAAAAATCTTATTTCATTTCCTGAAAGCACCAAAAGTCAACCCTACAATATTATTGCAATATTGATATCGAGGTATTTAGTCAAAAACACAGTGATATTTGATTGTCACCATATTGCCCAGCCCTGATGGACGTGCCGCAAGGTCAGAGGCAGTTAGGGTTAGGGAAAAGATTATGGTAAGGGCTTCTAAAAGCCAATCTCAGATATTCTCTGAGAGAAGTGGCAAATTTACGAGGAAAAAGCACAAATGTATCGCAGAAAGTCAGGTGACATAGTATAAAAAGTGATGTGGTCCATGGAAGGAGTAAGATGTTGTGGATAAAGGGGTTAAGCTCAGGACTATTGCACAGGAGACTGGAGTTTGGGTCAATGTTGGCTTATGCTGTTATTCTTAGACTTTTTTTAGTCTAGACAGTTTTTAGGATGTATAAAGCTTCTGAATGCAAACTGTGTACATAAACATCTGCTAAACAGCTGAAAAGACGTGTAAGTTAACATCGTATTTTGACGTTGTTAGGAAAAGCAGGAATATACACCTAGGGAGCAAAAGTATTGTTGGCTAGTGACACCTGGGTCCTTGCCTCTGCCGCTTATACACACTAAGAAATCAAAGTACAAGAATGGACCTAAAAAGGTACATATGCTTTGTCGCCCCAGCAGTACCCTAGCAGAGTACAAGTATGTACCTTTGAACAAGGTACATACTTGTACCTTCTTGTCTGTACCTCTAAAGGAATATTTCTGTACCCCTAGCGATAAAAATGTACCTTCATGTCCTGGTACAAAAATGTACCTATTGGAAAGGTACAGAACTTGTACCTGATGAGGTACAGCTGGAGCGACATGCCATTTTGTACCTTTAAGAGACAAAAACATACCCTTAAATTCAGAGACACAAACATTTGCAATTATTCACCAAAATTTATTAAAAGTATTAATTAGTTTACATCCATTAACAAAATCACTTTTACATGTAAACTAAGCCAAACAAAAAAACAGTGCTTTTCATTGCGTAACATGTTAAAGTTGAGTACAAAATTGAGTAAAACCACACTTACAAAATACAAATTCATAACTCATGCAGGGTAAGATTCAATTTCTTAACTGTTATGACACTTAAACTGGAGACATCAGGCTTTTCTGAGCCATTCATGAAACAGTTTTAAATGCAAAACACTTCAAATCTGAGTATAAAGTACAGAACAAAATTCAAATTTATAACTCATACAAGATATTAATTCTGCATAAAACACAACATTAACAAAATGAAAACATGCGGTATGCGTTTCAATTCCTTCAGAGCTTAACACAAAACTGAAAGCATCAGGCCCAATGAGCTGTTCATTAATCAGCTTTTAATGCAAAACACTCAAGCAGTTAAACACATCCAGCTATCCTGAAACTTTCTGCAGACTTGTTTTCATATTTACTTTTGTCCCTGTTTACACTTACCATTAACAGCCATACCTGATGATCAGAGTGTCAATCTGTATTTTGCACTTTAAGTTTAAATCACTTATCTGGCTACAATCTGGACAGGAGACTTGTGTTAATGGCAGGTGTAAAAAGGGGCAAAAATTCTGTCTCGTAATACTTGCACCACACGAAGCATTCCATTCATCTGCCCTTGCCAAAACCTTGCAAGCATTTATACAAAATGTCTCAATCCAACATACAAATTATCGTCAACTGTGTATGTGTCAAGTGATGTGTGGTCCAACTCATCTCCAGGTTTGAGCAAAATCCAATCACTGTCTACTTTTACACGATATGCATGAAAATGTGAGTCAAAGAACAATGGAAGCAACATTTTACTGCAAAGCACCCACATGGTATCAATGTTAATAATGTATTTGATCTGCCCAAACACAGGAATTTTTTCAACATGTAAAAGGTCCAATGTCAACACATCTCTAACAGCATACTTGATATTGTCTACAGTCATTTCAGAGACACGCTGAATTATTTTTCCCTCTAATTCTACATCTCTGAAGTTGACACTTGCTTTTAGAGCAGTCTGAAGGTCAATGGGTAGAGACAATAATGGTGTGCTGACACTTCTACCAGGCACCTTTTCAAAATCACCCAAGATATTCATAGGGGAAAATTCCCAACATTGTTTGAGCTGGTGACGATTACTAAGGGTCACTGTTATGTTTATAAAATTTCGACAGTTATTAGTCAGATTCTTAAAATACTGATGCTTTCCTTCGAATCTCATACACCAAAGAGAACCAAGAGGACCATACAATGACATAAGTCTTGGATAATGTATAAGATAATGACATTTAGGTGTTAAAACGGTTCCAAATACCTCTGTCATCTCAGAGAGGAATGCAGTTACAAGTAATCCTAGACATGCCAATTCATCTTTCCTCACTTTAGCTGCCATGACAATATCTGCAATATCTCTACATAATAATAACACGTGCCAGTATCTGCTGCCAGGAGGAATACGGTGCCCCATTATAAAAGGCAACAATCTAAAAAGACACCATTTTTGAGTAGCTGTTCCTGCAATCCCTGAAGTTTGGAGAAGTCGTTCAGACAACAGCACAGGCTTATTGGCCTTGTCATTCTGACCTATGCAGAATTTTTGAAGCTCTTCATTTAGCTCAGTTATAGTTATATGCTTTTGTCTGTGTGTTGCAAATAACATGCTTCATTGTCAGTGGAACAACTCCTCCAACATATCGTGCATGATGTCTGGAGGCAAAGACTTGGTCACATCAAAATAACCTAAAGCATCAAATGAATTAGGGCCATGTACACCATACAAAGCAGCATTTTCCTTGTTATGCTGGACACACTGGAGATGATATTCGTGGACTTCAGTGGTTCTCAGAACAAAATTATCTTCCAGGAATTTGTGTTTAACTTCTAAATGAGTTGCCATACAGTAACGACAAATTCGACCCGAGTTAAAACACTGGCGGAAGCCACCGATCATATGAGCTGACAGATTGTCAGCTGAAAAAGTTGCTAAAGCAGCATAAACTTTGTGCTCTGTTCCACAGACACTTATAATTAAGCCTTCAGTAGAAAGCCATTTCAAGTCATCTATCATTGGTTTCAATATGACGTCCATACCAAATTGTTTCACATGTGAATAACGAACCAGCAGAGCTAAGTGAATGTGCTTAAGTTGAGATCGATACTTTCCACTCAAATTTCCAATAGTGTAGTAAAATGCACACAACTTATATTTAGTTCTCTTGGAGCCTAAAGGGTTAACTATTTCAAATTCATCTTCATATAAATGAAGCCTTAAAGCATCTGGATGCTCTCTGAAAAACAAATGTTCCTTAAAATAAATACCATCTCTGTAATCCGTCAGAAGCTCTTCATCTTTGACCTCGTTATTTTCAGATATTATTTGATCCCAGACATCTTCATGAGAACAGTATTTCTTTAGAACTTCAGAGATGGGAACATAGGAATAGGTTCCTATTTTTTGCCCTGAAGAGCCTCTCAGTGTGTAGTGTAGAGGTTCTGTATAGTCCATCTTGGTCTTACAGTGTTCTTTAATCATGTGTGGAGAACGAACCACCTCATAAGCTTTATCAAAGAAATCAGATGAGTGCAAAACTTGCTGAAGTTCAGGGCACTTTGAAATATCAAAACCACTTTTTTCAAGATGGTGAGAAATAAATGAATCATAGTTTTCTTTGAAGAAACCAAAGAGAAATTTCACATCATCAGTAATGTCTTGTTGGACTGACAAATGTAGAAGGTTTTTCTCTCTGCATTTAAGAATGAATCCAAACAGATTATCTCTGAAATCTTCTAATAGTTTATCTAAATTTGGCTCAACTGTTTGGGGATCAGAAGCACTTGGATCAGTCTCAGAATTTTGCTGATCCAGGTTCAAGCTATGTTGCTGTACTGTGGACTCAATGGGACAATCATTTCTATTATCAGAAGGCCTAAACACAAAGCATCTGTGCTTCCTGTACACGTTTTCTAAAAGAATGGAAACGGGAAAAGTTGACAGGCAATCACCTACCCCACAGGTGATACTAAAATTTGGTTCATGTGCATGAACAAGTCCAACATGTTGGAGCAGCTTCCCTAGAGTAAATGTCCTTCGAGTGCACTTTGGGCACTGGTGCAGTTGAGGCATGATCTAACACAGAAGGTTAATCAGTCGGAGTACAGTTACTGGCAGGGGCTTGTCTCCCTCTTCCACAATACTGACAATGCGCCTCTGAAGGAAGGTCAGTGTGTTTTTCAGGTGCAGTGGGTAGGTAATGTTGAAAGCAAAATACATACTGAAGGCTGTTATGAAGGCTTCATCAAGGCCTGTGCACTGGCACACATCTACTCCATCTACTTTCACCACACTAAGCCCTCTTCCTGTGATCGCCATTTTCCAGTCATTGTCCATCAGTTGTATGGTTGGATAGGGTGTAGCAGGGTCCCCCTAGGTAAGAAAAACATGTACAATATATCAACAATTATGTTAAATAATCTGACATGGGTTTAATCGGTACATAACCCATTTAAGTCTATGCCAGACTTTTCACATAATATATAATGTATTTCTATTCACATATTAAATAATTCTACAACTGAATCAACAAAATTTCAAATGCAATTAATCTTTCAGTTTAGCCATATTTTTTTCTGTATAAATGCAGCAAATTTACGTTGAAAATTTCCTGTAAACAGAGAGGTGGGCTTAAGGGCTTTACACTAACCTTATATTTTTCATACTACAAACAAACACAATATTAATACAGATGAAGACTGTGTTAGTTTTAAAAGTTAATGTTTAAATCAAGCATATCTACATGAGGCAGTTAATTCCTGTATTCAAGCAATCTTTTCCTGAGCATGTATTTGCATGAGGTCTACCAGTACAGTAGGACAATCCAGATGCCTACCTCTCCCATTGTGATGTAGTGTTCAGTCTTTTCTCTGAAGATGGATGGCAAGAGGATAAGCCCGGCCCTTAAGTCGATTTCTGCAATGCAGAAAAATATCCTACATTCACGATCACACATTTTCAAGTGTGCAATGTGGTAATTACAGCAGATCTACTGTCAGGTTCATTAACAAGGTGACTGTCACTACCTGGTAGATCCTCAGCTAATGCATCCCGTCTTGCATCAGTGTACTGTTTTGCGAGGGGAGATTTTCCTCGGCAAGTTTCAGCACATTTGGCAAAACTCGAGCAAAGCCCTCTTTGAAGCGATGACAGAAGCTACTTGTTGAAGGATGGATTCGATCAACCTCACAAAAACTGTAGAATATACATGAAGACATTATTATTAACATTAAGTACATCATTTAAAGTAATTGTAAGTCATACAATTGCTGTTAAGCCTCAATACTATGGCTTTTACAGACTGTAACTGACTGTAACAGACTTTTAATTTATTTATTTTCAGTGACTGCAAATGTTACAATATTCTAAATTATTACACATATTGATAATGGTCCCCTGTAACATGCAAGTTTTTTCACTGTACATACTCCAGCAGGCGTCCTTAAGTATGGGTATTTGTTGAGTACATCCCCCACAGACATCCCTTCCATGATTTCGCGACGCCGCCAGGAAAATGTTCGCGCCATGCGGTCTTTGACAGTTGAGATGTCTGGATGCGTCTTCCGATACTCACTTTGTAGCACGCTCACATGGGCCTCAACAGATGCGGAATCCTCCCAACACAAATGTCCTTTGGAAAAAGGACAGAGACAGATAATGCTCAGATAGCGACAGATAATGACAGAGATATATCCTAAAAGTCTGCACACTCATTCTACATTAAGGAGCTTTGGATAAAAAATATCCACTGAACTGCATGAAATATTTGAGACATACAGTAGTGTCCAGTCAGAGGAAGGATGGGAGTAGAGTATATACAAAAAATATTTAAATGTCTATAATATCAGCCTCATATTGTCTTGCACTAAGTGTTAAAGTAAAAGTGATTAAAAATGTGAGTATAAGTTATGCATATGGCAATGGACTTACAAATGTTACATTAGCTGGCTTTCGCACAAACTCATTGATGCACTGGTGGCTTTGGACTGTCTTGTGTGGCCAAACTTCTCTTTCAGCTTTCTGACTTCACTGTCGCTGAGAAGTGGTGCACGCTCTGCTTTAAATTTCCGCTTTAGGGACATGTGCCAGGTGTGCTAGTAAAATAAAACACATTTGATTATTTGCCATAATTCAGCAGGTAAGGATTAAGTAACAATACCTTATGCAAATATATACATACAGATAAGTCAATGATTTAAAACAAAACAAGAATGCAACTTACATAGCCATTCCCCTCCATATCTCTCAGGAAAGGGTATTTCATAATCAGTGCTTTGGCAACTTGAATATATTCTGCGTTGGTTGGATACCTAGTTCAAAGGTAGCCATAAACTTTAAAACAACCTCTTAGTTTTGTCTAAAGATAATTTCACAATCTATGAGGATCACAAGTAGTTAAGTTGTAGTAGCAGAGGTTACAGTTATACTTACAGGGTGTATTCTGCCATCATTTCATACAGCACTCTGATTATTTTGTTGCGTAGTTTTGGTACTTTGTGACATGGTTCCTTGGCATCAAGCCTCATCTGGACATCTCTGGGAAAGGTTGGAAGGACAATCACAATGGGTAGTCTCTTGCGAGCTGGTCCACCACTGCAATGCAACAAGATTACAGTGTTTCCCAATTATGGACCATTGACCAGCAGACAGCCACAATATGTGCAAGTCTGTGACAAACTATAAGCTGAACCAAATTCAAGAAGACTGAGAAAACACCATATAATAGAAATTCTTCACCCAGAAAGCTCTTGCTCAGACCTGTTCTCGCTGCTCACATGGAAACTTAGAGTTTGGCATTATTGACAAAATCAAACCTCTTTCTTAAATACCAAAAACTTCTAGCATTGACAAAGCTCTTCAAGCTCATTTTCCTGTTCACATTTGTATGGACAACTCCAGAAAAAATATGATAGGTGGGTCTTATTAGCTCCCATTTTTCTACAATAGATACAAGCCTTCTTTCAGGCTTTGATTTGGATTTATTTGGGTTAAACAATAGAACATACATGATAAAACATGTGGATTTGAACCCAGAGGATAGCATAATGAAGTACTAAAGCAGTTCCATTGTGGTCCTTGCTGGAAAACAGATAAAACATTCAGCTGTTTTTTTTTGTTTTTTTAAGAAAGCCTAGGAATGAGGTTTAAAAAACATGCGGCAAAGATGTGACATTATTTTGGGATGACTACTCTATTAGTGGTTTTATAAAAGTATTTTCACACAAGAAAATGTTTTTAAAGAATCACTAGTAATGTGGATATAATGAATAAACAGGTAAAGCCATTCAATATTCATTTCACTCAAGATACAACTGTCTAATAAGTTGATGAAATTTAAACATTTTACTGTAAAGCTGCCTTTAAGACCAGGAAAAGCCAGGATTAAGCTTAAAAAAAAATAAAATAATCCCACAATTTCTAGTTTCATTTCACAATGTCTCACTATATACCGTTATCAAAAAACAGAACCACACACCATGCAAATGAGCAGACAACAACCATCATTAAAAAAATATTGATTAATTTTTACGTTAGGCATATTAACCCCTTGAACACTTATTTTCCCTAAAATCCCCCCTTTGGTAGCTTCAAAGTTAGAGAAACACAAAATGTGTTTCCATATTGTAAGACAGTGGCACATCTATATTGTGTTGAAGAAATTAACCACAACTGCCTTTTAAAAGTTTCATGTACTTACTTTGGATCAGCTGAAGGCTGAGGCTGGAGCTCTGCTGTAGACTGAACTGGTACTGGCTCCAATGTAATGATGGTCTCACCCTCCTTGTATTGGTGCACAAACTGTTGAAATTTTATTTGCTTTTTGAAGGAACCATCAAACAGGTATCCAACCATGGCTTCAGTGAGTCCACAATCCACCGCTTTCTCCATCCACGTCATTTTCTGAGACAGACATAGACACGCGCAGACACACACACACACACACACACACACACGCAAAATTACAACACAGTTATGGGCCAATAAGTGTTGAAAACATGTATAAACTTAGGTGCAACAAAATGTATGGGAGAGATTAGGAGAGCCATCGGCAAATGGCATTTTAACGTTAGCTTAACTGTATGAATGCTTGCTAGCTAAAACCATGAGCTAACGTTAACGTTAGCGCACGTATCTGCCGTGTTGCATCCGAAATCCCAAGCGAAGCTTAAACACACCAAGCTCGTTTCAACTCGTGGACATTTCAAGGCAATTTGGCATTAACGTTACATAAAAAACTACAAGCTACACGGCCAAAATGTAATTTAAAACTTACATGACAGAAGCACAGGCCGTCGGATCGGAGCGCACGGTAAAGTCACTGTCGGAGGACGAGAGCAGAACGTTACTATGTCACGAGCACATGCCACAGCAAACTGCGGGGAGGCAAACGGGTTGCCACACCCAAGTCTGCAGGGCCTCCATAAGGGAGTGACAATGAATAACTTACAGGAAAAACAAGTCCCTACCTTATTTATACAGTCTATGGTCCCTACAGAGCTCAACGAAACCGTGTAAATACTTGTAATAACGTTACTTATAAAAAATAAAAAATATATTAAAATAGGGAGTAATAGTGATGGCAAGTGGAAGCATTTCAATCTGCTATACTGACAGTTTATTAACTAAATGAACAAAATTGCTCAAAAAGTATCCTGTCACAAAGTTAAACAGTTTACATTCTGAAATAGCTAATAAGAATGGAACTTAGCTGATCTGGAAACAAACCTATAATGTGGTTAATCTAGTAGTTAGGTTTGTTAAGTTAGCTAACGTTAACGTTAGCTAAGCATAAGTAGCATGAACAGAAATGAAAGGTCCAGTTAACTTACTTACCCCTGAATTTCCTTGCTTCTTCTTCATTAATTTGTATTCCAGCTTCAATTATTCTTTTGATTAAATCATCAGTGGAGCTTTTTCATGCCCGGGAAGGGATGCAGTGGAGCAGGGGTGGGGGCGGGGCGGTTGGTGAACCCAGATCACTGACCCCTGGTGGTCTTTCAAAGTAATGACATGAGGGTGATAGCCTCTTGGAATACACAACCATCATGGTACACTTTTACAGTCAATGATCCTACAACATTATATTCTAAAACTATTAAATTATCATTTGCATATCCACAATGCAATGTAAAGATTAGCTGAACTCACTAAAATACACACCCAGCTATTAATAATATATTAATGAAGCTCATAAAATTATCCCCAAGCCACACAGACCAAGAATTTGATGGAGTAGTAGTCTGTTTTATTTCAGTAAACCCAACCTCTGTTTAAATCAAGATTTTGTGATTGATTTGCTGCATAATTGTCTGTACCTTACAAGTACAATTATGTACCCTTTGCTGTCAGCAATGATTTTGTACCTTTAAAATTAAACAAAGGTCCACAATTATCAACTTAGGGACCTTTTCTGTACCTTACAGGGTACTTTTCTGACAAATGTACCTTTAGGTACAGAACTGATACCCCTATTTCTCTGTGTGTACTATAATATATGTGAACATACGTGTGTGTGTGTATATATATATATATATATATATATATATATATATATATATATATATATATCTATATATATAAAAAAATATATATATATATCTATATATATATATATATATACACACATATACGTACAGGGTTTCTCTGGGTACTCCAGCTTCGTCCCACAGTCCAAAGACATGCAGGTTAGGATAACTAATGACTCTAAATTGCCCGCAGGTGTGAATGTGAGCGTGAGTGGTTGTCTGTCTCTATGTGTCAGCCCTGCGATAGTATGGCTACCTGTCCAGGATGTACCCTGCCTCTCGCCCAATGTCAGCTGGGATTGGCCCCAGCCCCCTTGCAACTCTTCACAGCATAATCAGTTACAGATAATGAACAACCAGCATACACTGTTCAGACATTGTGGCCAGCTAGCAGTGTACCTGTGTATGTGACAGTTCACACTTCGATCTAAACTTCTGCAGGTTACTATCCCCCCACTACAATTTGTTTCATGCGTGTCCTGATTGTAACTTTTTCCTGATTGGATAAGATTTTTTTTAAAATGTAACGATTTTATTTAATGGGGTTTAAATGTAAATACTATTTTATCAGTTGTGTGGTATGGTTTCATTTGGTTAAATGTCATTACTGAACCTCAAATATCATATTGACACCGCTGCTTAAAAGTGTTATATAACACTCCAGCCCGGTCTCATAAAAAAATGTGTGAAATGGACACTAAGTCTTAAAAACATGTTACGTGGTGGTGGGCACAAAATGTGTTAAAATTCCATGCAGGCAACACAAAAACAGTGCCAATGCAAAGTCTATGAGGATATTTTGTTGTGATGGACACATGAAGTTAAGTATAAAGAACGAGAAAATTAGTGTAGAGTGGGCAAACATGAACTTTCAACCAGGAGACTGCTGTTTGTGTCCCATGTGAAACCAAAAGTCAACTTAGCTACATGATTTTACACAGGTACGTTACGTCATTACGCAAAGTACATTATGTAGTTACTTTACAAAGCTATAAAGCCATGCAAAGCACGTAACTTTATGTCACTTATGTCCCATGCATGTTTATTTTAACAAAAAAACACAACCTTTCCCAAACTTAACCAAATTTTTAGTTTGTTTTATTTTGTAAACCTAAAGCCAAATATTTCAACACATCACGTGCCCATAATGCCCGTGCCCTTAATGTGTTGTTAGGAGGTGATTTTCTGTACTGTAAGACTGTTAAATGGGAATGGGAAGCAGTCACTACATGTAAGAGGGTGATGGATGTCTTGTGTTTTATTACAGCTGTTCAAGTTATCCTCTCTCTCTCTCTTTCTCTCTCTCTCTCACACACACACACACACACACACACACACACACACACACACACACACACACACAAATGCTTTCACCTATGCCACTGACCCTTAGAGCTCAGCTCTAATTGGACAGTTTTGTGGCCCCGCTGACCTGTTTCCCTTTTAGCCATCTTACTTCAATCATACATCTCTCCAGGGGCCCTCTTTTATCTTCTTGACATTTGACCTCGTACCACAACAATATAGAAAAATTATAATCATGGCAAAACCAATGATGATGATGATAAAACAATAACAATGACGTAATGCAAAGGCAATAAGTACTGCTGCTATGTACCTAATCTTTTTCTAACAGCAGCTAATAAAACTTTGCAGATGAGTTTTGACCCTAATGGTTTTCCATACTAATGCTGCTTTGGTCTGCTTGAAGCAGCTAAAATCTAGTTGAAGATATGGAGGAGCCTTCTGACTCCTTATCCAGCCAATCAAACTCCCTCCTCTTCTTCTCTCTGTTTGTTTGGTCTCTTGCGTGTTGCACGAGCCGGCCGTCAGACTGCCTTGAGAGATTTGCTTTCCGTTGTGGCTGACCCCGGATCAGCTCTGTGCGAGCTTAAGGTTGGAGGTCAGAGGTTAGGAGGAGAGGGATTTGCTTTGACTTCCCCTTTGGCTGCGTGTTTGTTGGCTTGTTGTTTGTCTCCTCCACTTGCTCTGAAGCTCAAGGCTTTCTGCGCCCTTGAAGTTCAACTTTTTTTCCCTCTCTGACTCATTGCTGTTTTGCATAGCAAGATTAAAGAATGTGTGTGTATGTGCATGTTTGTTTATATTCATATTTATATGTTGCGTTGCTGGGTTGCAGTAATAGAAGCTCCGGCATCGTGGATTTGCTATGAGTGTGTGTTTTCATCTTGTTAACCAGTCATGCGGTTTACACCTCTGTCAACATACAGTACAAGCACACACACACATGCACGCACGCATGCACACAGGCACACACACAGGCACACTCCTCCATAAACACCACAACACACAGAACAAAATCTGGTCACATCAGCTGATTCACAGAAACAAAGGCTGCTCAATTAGTGTGAGATGTGTGTTAGTCCGTGTGTTTGTGTGTGTGTGTGTGTGTGTGTGTGTGTGTGTGTGTATGTGAGTGTGAGTGAGCGCATTCAAGCACGGGCACAAGAGTGTGAGACAGCAGCCTGATGCGTTCATCAATCATGCTGTAACCAGTCTTTGTTTATTTGCATTTAGCAGACTCAAATGGAAGGCGGGTTTTATGTACTTGGCAGTTTCACCGCAACCTCTCTCTCTCACTCTCTCTGCATCTCCCTCCTCTTCTGTCCATCTCTTTTCACTTTTGTCTCTTTTGCACTGGAAAACAATCGATCCTCTATTCCGTTCATCCGTCTGCCCCATTCTTGAGAACACGATATCTCAAGAACCCCTAGAAAGAATCTCCTCAAATTTGGCATGGACATCCACTCAGACTCAGTGATGAACTGATTATATATTGGAGGTCAAAGGTCACTGTGACCTCATTAAACATGTTTTTGGCCCAGGCTCAAGAATTCATATGCTAATTATTGCAAAAATTTCCCACAATTGGCTAAACCAATCATGCCTTCAACTCAACACAACTAAAACTGTCAGCATGTTTTTCTCTAAAAATCCATCTACCACCTCAGAACCAGTCATAATGCTGTCAGGGAAAAAAATGTTGTCTCTGAATATTAATATCTGGGCATCCTGATCGATTCTTGTCTGTCTTTCAAATCCCATGTTAAAAAAGTCTGTCATCGAGCCAAATTTAACTTATCCAACTTCCGTTTTATCAGAAACTCAATGAACACCAACGCAGCCAAATTGTACATGAACACAATGATACTATCACATCTCACATACTGTTTGACAAGTTACGCACAGGACAATAAAACAACACTAAAACCTCTTGAAGCACTGTACAAACAAACGCTCAAAGTTTTGGATCGCAGATGAAATAACTACCACTACTGCCTTATCTTAACAAAGTACAAACTTTTGAGCTGGGACAATTTAATCAAGTACACAAACCTTTGTCTTGTTTTTAAGATCATACATAACACTGCTCCCCTTCCACTTCAAACTTTCATCACACAGAGGTCAAGCAATAACCGGGCAACGAGAGGTGCAACCCGAGGAGACTGTGTCATACCTATTAGAAAAAGTGCCTTTAGCAACTCAGCATTTTCAGTTAAGGCGTTGCAGGACTGGAATACAGTACCAGTACACATCAGAGAACTCAGTTCATACCAGTTGTTCACAAAACAGTTGAAATCATGGCTCATCAACAATCAAACCTGTACACATTAATACTCAACTGCTGCCTCTGTCCGCTCTTTAACAACTGCCTGCCTGCCATATTCTTTTGCTTATGTCTGTCTTGCTGTTGTTTGTCACAGTCTATGTTTGTTTCTTGTGAATTAGGCTGCTTTGTAATTGTTATTTGTAGAGTCTTGGCTTGCTCTGCTTTTATGTTTGAGTTGCTATGTTTACCTGTTACTATATTTTTATCTTATATCTTAAACTGTATGCAATGATATTGTTTTAAACTTCTAACTTTTTTATTACTTAGGCTGCTCTGCAGCAACATCCACAGGATTGGGCATCGATGGAATACTAATGTAACTAAGATATGTATTTAATACATAATAAATGAGTAACTGTAGTCTGTTACAGTCACAGTTTCAATTGGTGGCGTTTTCAATACTGTTACTGTCATTAAAATCGATTACTCGGAGGGATTACTTTGTTTGTTTTGTTTTATTATCTAACACTGTGTCCTAATAACCAAATGCGACACAAGGAAAAATCAGTACACATTCAGCCTGATAGCATTGTTTTCTTTTGAAATGTTCCAAAGTGTCATTGTGGAGCATTGCTGTTTTGAGCTCAACTTTTGTTGAAAGCCGTGTCACTATTCCTGTCACTCACTTTGAAAGCTCCGCAGTGGACAAAGAATGGCTGATTCATGAAGCTGAAATGAGGAGTTATCTACACAACACCTCCTCATCTAACAACAGAAGCCTAAATAAGGTGGCAGCTGGCCGGAGGGAGATCTCCAGGTAGCTTTAAGTTTCTGGTAAATGACCATCGCTAATAACAAGCTACCTGCTGCTGGCTATATTGTCTTTTCCAGTAAATATCACAATATAAAATGTGTTTTCTGTTTTGAAAGTACAAATAGACAGAAAGTACTCACCCATCTTTTAAGTGGTAATGTCTTTATTCAGCTGACAGGTATGTCGTTTGCACAAGAAAAATTGCATATTAAAGGGATTCAGTGTGGACAAAGAGTGGCGCTGCTACAACACTGTGTAGAATTCATATGAGGCGCACTTTCTATTAACAGATTTTAAAATGAGAGCAGAAAGACAATTTTGAAGTATTCCAAAAGTAATCCCAGGTATTTACAGTATATTACAGAGTTTGAGTAATCCAATGGAATACATTACAAATGACCTTTTAGGGCAGGTATTCAGTAATCTATAGTGGAGTACATTAAAAAAGGAACCTTACCAACACTCAGCATCCATATCTGAAGGATTGCCTACTGTCATGGCTATGTATGAGTCTGGAGAGACATGGATTTAAACTGCAACTTGACTGGTTGGTGGGGGCATACAACCGCAAGGTAGTATTTGAAGTTTTAAAAATAATTAGCATGAGACGACCTTGCCAACAGATCCTTATACCTAAATGACAGAATTAGTCGTTTGCCAGTGGCTCCCAAAATGACGTAAATGACAGTGTAGGGGTCCCAGCAACAAGTGCACATACTAACAGTTGCAGTTTTAAACGCAGCATTACAACATTATGAAATGGTTGCAGTAAGGCACAGAAACTACTTGGTTAGATTTTAAAAAAAAAAGATCATGGTTTAGGTTAAAATGAGTGTCTAGTGTCTTTGTCAGTGAAGTTACAAAATTCAACTTACGTACCTCAACAAAGTCAATGCTGACTTTTGGTTTCACATGCAGGGACATCAGACTCCCTACACGGACTTTGTCACTTTTCCACGTCACCTGACTTCCACCTTTGCCTCAGTCATGATTATTACAGCCACTAGAGGCGGGCGCCTAACAGTCAATATAAATATTGGTTGTAATAAGTTGCTTGCACTGATGGCATATTCTGCTCTTTGGTCTTTATTTTGCTGTTTAGTCTTACTTATCTGTTGTATAATATCACTGCACGTCCACTTGCTTTTATGAATTCATTCACACATTTTTATTAATTTCCACCTGTAATCTCTGTTTGGATATTTAATTTCGATCAGTAAAAACACACTAATGCAGGTGTAAATGCCGCAGCTCACACTTCAAACAGAATGTAAATGGATCACACAGACTACATCCAGAGGCAGTCTGGCACACATTGTCATCTGATCTCAAACATGTGTAAATGGCATCTGTACAATGTGGCCACCTTCTGAGGCAAAACAATCTACCCAACGTGTTGAAAGGTCACCTGACCCCGCCTCTTTCTGCTATCTGAGGCTGCCAGTTGAAACACTACAGACAAGCCCTCCCTCGACAAAGGAGAAGCGAGTGAAGCCCATGAAGCAGAATCATTTGGAGACAATGAGACTGCATCACAAATGCAAGCAAATCTTTGATAACAAGAACGCTTATCATTATTCCCCTGCTCCTCCTGTTCACATGTCAAAGTGTCCTTGGGCAACACACTGCTCCTGATGGTCGCTGGTCGTGTGTGTGTGTGTGTGTGTGTGTGTGTGTGTGTGTGTGTGTGTGTGTGTGTGTGTGAGAGAGAAGAATGATAAATTATAAAGGGCTTTGGATGCAAGCACTATTTAAAAATATGCAGCCATTTATCAATTCCAGGTGTAAATGTACAGGCTCATTATCACATGTCAGAGGACAATGAGACAGACAATGTATACAGATAGTACATGTCACACTGATACTGAAATGGGATCCCAACCACAAAGAAAATGGTTAATACAGCATGTGCCAGCATGTTCTACATATCCAAAACTTACCTCCTTACGTTATTTTATTTTCTATGTTTTTATCTATTATGAAAGCTTATACTTTCATTACTCAATTTGGCTTTACATTAGATCCATGTTGTCTTTCAGTTATTGGTGTTTATATATATGAATATATACTTTATAGCTATTTATTAAGCAGGTTTTTTTTTTTAAATCTCGGGTCTTCTTCTTCTTCTTCTTCTTCTTCTCATTGCTGTTATTATGTTTCAGCTGTTTTTGATTTTTGACTTAATTAAGTAGGTATTTATTTATTTATTTATTTGTTAATCTGGGCTCCAAATATATTTGTGCTGATAATTACTGGTTCTTTTTGTAGATGTATGCTAATTCAATAATTAACTACTTCACCAATTACACCAAATGATATGTTGTCAGCTGAGAGCTTGGGATGATTTAAAGAATGTAAATGTGTGTATTTTAGAGGGCATCTCTCTGTGTTATTGAACACACTTGAGCTGTTTTGAATATATCTGTCCCTGTGCTGCTGACTTTGTATGGGGCCACTATTGACCTCTGTCTCTCCTGACCGATGCTAATGGCTATTTACATTTGCTTCGGCAGCACTCTGACAAAACTGAGTTTGAGTACACGCTTGTGCGGAAGAAAAATTACCCTCAGTTTACGCTGTCATAACGCAGAGATAAGCCCTAATAATCCTGGAGTCCATTGGGGAAAATAAAACCAGCTCACTGCTAATGCCTCTCACTGGAATCATATTTATATCTCAAATCCATCCTTTTGTTCCTTGTCTTTTCTTTTAGTGTCCCAGGGATGAGTGGATGAGGTTAAGTGTATAATTTACTCCCCCAGTCATTCATCCTGCGCTTATTGATTCCATCTCAAATTTAACTTTCAGATTGGCACCGACTCCATTAGAAAGTAATAACCGACCAGGTCAATAAGTGGGAGCTGTACCAGTAATGTGTAGATTGAATGTAGGTTTATTGGAATGCACCATTAAGCGCTGGCAGGATTGTGGGATGAGGGGTGGAGGGTTGAGGAGGGGTTGGACATCTATCATCCTGTCCCGTGTTCAGCCAACGATGATGGGAACAGAATAGGGGACAAAGCACTCCTCCAGTAAATTCATCATCTCCTCATTTTTATCTCTCCTTTAACAGCAAGTCTCAATGGGGAGAGGGGTCGGGGTTTGTGTGCACGTATATGTGCATGAGTATGTGTGTGTGTGTATAGGGTACCTATAGTGAAATATGGCCCTCCTGTCAGTCTGACCCAATCAGGAATGAGACGTCATTCTCCTTTCTCCACACTCCACGCACCGCAGACACAAAGATTGAGATATGGCAGCTGATAGGTGTTTGGGCGTGAGCCATTTATATATGTATATAGCAGAGGGGGGAGAAAATGCAAGGAGCCAAATGAAGATGGAAAATAGAGGTGAGCCCAATGGTATTCAAATGAAGCCAAGGTGAGCCCTTCACAGTCTGTGGCCATATTGAACTTTATGCAAATAGTTGGAGTCTTTTGTTCAGTAATTGTTGTTTGTGTCATGGTAAATTGTAGACCTGAGAAAAGCAGCCTGCGATGTAATTCCTGCCCACACATAAAAAAAAGACTAAATGCAGACTTGAATAAGCACAGATACTTTGGGTAGTTTCTGAAATTTGGTAAAATGGGCCTAGTTTGTTCAAGGTAGGAAAAGGCCATAGGGTCATTTAATCTGAAAGACTTTCTCCTTTGGAGAGCATGAATGTGCTACAGAAATTCTTTTGCAAACCAACATTTACATTTAGATTTAAAGGTTCATCCTGTGTACAAGTAGAACTTTTGGTGTGATTGGTGCACTTGAGAAATCTTAACTCAAGGTCCACTTACTAGCTTTTTTTTTGGACATTCAAAACCAAACTCCATCCATTGATTACATTAGCTAGTTAAGTGGACTTTTTTACATTTTGTAATGTTTGCCAGGACAAGCCATATGAACCTTTTCTGATCTCATCAGGAGCTGCTGTTGTCTGATCTGCTGCCACTACAGTTAAGGTTTAGTTGCCTTTAAGCAACCAAGACCCTGTTTATACCTGGTATGACCATGTGTCTTAAAATCACAGCTGGACAGCGCTAAATGCAAGTGTAAACAACCACCAAAACGCATTGTCAGGGTTCCCGTACATTTTCATGGATAACTTTTCCACGACTTTTCAAGTGACAATTTTATTTTTCTTGCCAAACTTGCCTGGCTTATTTAAAACATATCAGATTCAAATTGTATTTAAGCATAATTTAGTTAGCTGAAATTAGCTGATATTATTTTAGCATAAGAGAAACATACCTTATGGGAAACACAACATATTAGAGCTACGTTAAATCAACAGCTACAAAAAAGAAAATCTGACTTTTTGTTTAATGATGTGAAAGGGTATCCATGGAAGATTGCTGTAGCAATGTCTTTAGACACAACAAAATTCCATGAATTTGCCAAACTTTCAATGATTTTTTACTAATTCCATGACTTTTCCAGGCCTGGAATATGTAATTGTGAAATTCCATGACTTTTCCAGGTTTTCCATGACTGCGGGAACTCTGATTGTGATTTGATCACTCAAACCACTTGCTGAGGTGGTCTGGGATGCATATGACCGCATATCTTTTGTAGTATTGATGCTAATGTGTCTTGATGTGTCTCTGACAAGGACTACATCAGCACCAAAGCAACCACCATGGTGACAGCTAGAGTGCTAACGCTCTAGCCTGCTCATTTTAAGATGTGTTGGACAAAATGTTGCTTGTTGCTCCATCATTTTGTCTTATGGAAGGAGACTTGTTGGATGCTGCTGAAAGCAATATCCTGAGCTGTACCATTACAACTGCTCTTTTTAATAAGTGAGCAACTAGCTAGCATGCTAGCAAGCAGCTAACAAGACTGTGGACAAAGAAACTGTGCGCAGGCCCTGTGACCTTCTAGTATAAGCGACATAGGTAGTAACAAATCTTAACAAGTTGTCAGTTGGAGATACACACAGGAATGAACAGTGTTGTGTCTTGGCTGACCACGTGTTCAGATCACTGAAACACATGCTAATACCAGGTTCAAAGAGGCTCCAAAACTACTTGATCAAGGTTAGGAAAATTGGAGTCATGTTTTAAAGTCAGCAGGAAAGTGGTTGGAAACTACTACACTTGGTACTTCCAAATATCTGTCTTGATCTACTCCCTAAAGATACATACATATTAGCTTTCTGTCCAGCAAAATTGCCCCACACTCAGCCCTACAAAAAGGATCCAGTAACACTGTTCCGTTGTGGATAATAAATACTGAGCACAGCAATCTTGAACTCTTAGCAGCTTTTAAGAGAGATGATAAGGTTAGTTTATATTGTACCAGTTTCGGTGATGGAATATGTTAGAGTCATGATTTATTAATTTTCCAAACACAGAGCATCAGTGTATCTATTGAGCCACAGAGAAGAAATGCACAGTCAAATCTGAACAAAGGTAAACTCTGACCTGCCAGTTGTCTGGAAGTTGCACTGACACAGAAAACGTGTTTGAATTTTGGGCCCTAGGCCTTTTTTGGGGGTATTTTTACTGCCTTTACTTTTAAGCTCATATCACAGTCATTATAAAGGCTACATACACATGCTATATCTTGTTTTTTGCAGGACAATCTGCGCTAACCAGATTTGCCCTCATTCCATGTCCTTCTATGTGCCTGTATTTTATATTAATTTTTATATCAATGAAAAAAACAAATCCATGTTACTAAATTCTTACATTTTTACATGTATCTCACCATAGCAAGTTGGAAGTTGACATATCCTGCCATATATGAAGAGGGGAGACTCTCTGGAATCTGGTAATATAAGAACCATGATGGTGGGACATTCTGTCACTTCACAGCTGTCCAAAACGTGTGGTTTGTGTCCCCCTCAATGTATATGGTGACTACGGCCCTGTCATGCATGCATAATTAGGCTGCAGTTGTCTGGGTGTGCAAAGGTGAAGTGGCTGGTCTTGTCATACAAAGTTTGATGGAGTGTCAACTGGACAATATGGAGATATTTGCATCTTGAAAGCCGGACTACAAATGTGGATAGACAGGGAGAAACACACGCAAGCCTAAGACGTGGTAACGTACGATATTCCTCACTATATGAAGTGACTGATAACAAGATCTGTATCATGGACTGTAAAGAAATTCGTCAGGTTTTTATTTTGTAGACAATTGATCTGTATTTATAGTGTGATGGGATGACAGCACAATGATGTGTGTGGTATCACATCAAAGCTCTACTCCTGTGCTTTCATGTGATACGTGTGGCATTTCTGTGCGAGCCTGCATTCGCAAGTAATCCATCCAAGAGTAATGTGTGTGCAAAGCTGTATGAAAGCTCTGTTATACATAATTTTAGTGTAACTTTATCATTTTTTTTCGCTGTGAAAACATTGGACCACACTTGTCGGTAGCTGTTTCACGTGATATACGTGGCTTCTCGTTATGATGCACGGTCGTGGAGAAAATCCATGGAGAAGAACAGGTGTGCATGTGGTTTGCAGGGAAGGAGCTAATAAGAAGTGTAATGCGAAAGTAACTTCATTGGGTTTTGTGGTTTCAAAAAAAGCATTTACCTTTGCTTTTGAGAGAGGAAAGACAGAATTCAA
This sequence comes from Epinephelus fuscoguttatus, assembly GCF_011397635.1. Classification (NCBI taxonomy): domain Eukaryota; kingdom Metazoa; phylum Chordata; class Actinopteri; order Perciformes; family Serranidae; genus Epinephelus; species Epinephelus fuscoguttatus. Next base: position 44,765,166 of record NC_064752.1, read on the forward strand.
ATGACTGCTTGCCGCTTGTAAGAAAGACATTACATATGGTTAGCCAAGTAGCTACTGTTCATTCCTGATATTGGAAAACAGCAGTTGAAAATTATCAAGATTCACTTACTTGTTCTTGAGCTTCCCACTGTGTCACACAGTCTTCATGGCCAGTTGTCATAGAATTGTATGAATGTTCAAACTTCTACTATTGAGCATTTTCTCGTTCATGTTGAGTTGTTGAAAAAACCTTAAAAGGTGAACCCCTGCTGTTGATTTTATGGTAAGGATAATTGGTTTCACTGAAACATACCATAGTAAGAATTCTTCATCTGTGTCAAAGTACAGGATGGAAAGAGAGGTTTATCTGGGGTGCAGCAGTTTGAAGCAGAACCATATGTCTATATGTTACCATTAATGTAAAAATATTTAATTTGGCCACTGTTGCCAGCAAACTTTCTCTGGGACCAAAGAGGTGACATTAAAGAGCTAACTTTGAGTTCCTTAGACTCTAACATGTAGAGGGGTGAGAGCCCTCTCTGTCCATGGCAGGACCAAGTGCTGCAGGGCAAATCACTTCAAGTCTTCCTTAATGTGATACGCTGACTTTAATGTGCCAAAACTCACTTGATTATGAATTTCAATACTTTTTTGACAAACAAATAAAAAGGGGGGGTTCTCTTTATTAATTAGACATGCTTTTTGAGACTATGGCTCTTTTTATTGCTGACAAGCTCCAGCCCTTGTTTTTCTTTTGAGGGTTTTCAATGTGATTAAGGGATTTTGCCTCCTTTCCCCCTCAGGCATGTTAACATGTCATTTGGAATATTATGTCATCACGGGGCTGTCTGTGTAGTCACAGTCGTGTGAACACAATACAAGATCAGCCTTTGATAGAAACGGTGTATTTACACCCCAGGTTCCTCCTGCGTATGAGACTATCTGATTTGATTTTGAGCAAATTGCTGCATGAATTTGCATAAAGATTAACACAATACTATGCAAAAGTTATATATATATATATATATATATATATATATATATATATCTTCAACCAGGAATCATTTCTTAATAATTGGAGTAATTAGCCTTGTCAGTGACCTTAATAATAAAACTACATGCACTGTGTGCGTCTGTGTCATCATTGCGAAATGTGACACCAATTGTAGCCTGAACTACTAAAAAGGCTGTACAAACATGAGGCGGTCATTCTTGTTCAACAATGCAGAAAGTATGACCTGTTAAACAAACTTAATTTCTCAAAGATTGTTCAGCCTTAAGTTACAAAGTACAAATGTTGTTGATCAGTTAGTTGGGATATAAACAGAAAAGAGAAAGAGCTTTGAGGCTTTATGACTTTGAGGAGATATAAAAGTTACAGTTTTGCAACAGTGCCATCCTAACTCAGTTTTCAAGAACACTTTTGTTAGTAAATTAAACAAATTGGATGTTTGATGGTTTATTTCCTCTCACAGATGGACGCATAAAACTGTCGACACATTTTACCTCAGAGAAACTAAAATATGGTTGCAATAGCTGGATTTGTTTTGAGAAATACCAAAGTAAGCTCAATTGTCAACTTATTCCCAATCTTGGCTTTAGTGTTTTGCGGTGCTGTTGTTGTGGGGACAGTGGAATTTAAGCCCCCATCAGTTCTTCCTTCACACAGAGATATGGTGTGTGTGTGTGTGTGTGTGTGTGTGTGTGTGTGTGTGTGTGATATTTGCCTCTAATCAGTCTCTTCACTGCTCTGGCATTGAGTGTGAGATGTGAGGTGTTTAATTCCATCAGACAGGATTACATGCACACACACACAGCAGAGGAGCGGCTCACTCGGTGGGCTGACTGATAGGTGGGATTTCATCACGGACAAAACATCAAACTGGAAACACCAAACTCCAGTTGCTCACATCGTGACAGGCAAGGCAGCTTTGATCTGGGCTCCTTTTTTAAACGACAGTTTTTATCCATTACCTGAATTCAGTGTAGCCACTCTTTGTCATTCTGCGGAGCTAGCTGTCTAGACTTTACCCAATGATGCCTTTGAGGCAGAATTGTTTCAGCAGCGCTTCAGCCCCTATTCAGTAAAATCCAACCACAGTCCTACATTTGCTCACTTGTACCCACGATAAGTGTGCTTTACATGCCAGCCTCACTGTGTTTGAATTCTGACCTGTCTTTTGTTTAATTTGATGTAAGAAATTAAATATTTTATAAACCGTATAACCGATTTGTTGATCTGAAAATGTGCCCTTAGGCATCTGAGGCAAGTAGGAGTCTCATTGGACAATTTGTGAAGTTCATTACAATTCAATTATACTTATATTTCTCCTAGTTAGTGTTGAACATGTTGCTTCAGAGCAAGGAAATTCAAATGACATGCAGTTGGTAGTTCACCTTTGCTAGATGTCCATGCTCCTCAGAGGATGGCAACTCGCCACTTTGCATATTTTAACACTTGAAGTTGTGAAATGTACCTTTACAACATAACTACGTTGCCTAGATATGAGAGATGCAACGTCATCAGACAGTGCCGATGTTGTGGAGTAAATTGGTTGGACTTTCACTGAGCTCCTGTTTTGTTTTGCCTCTCAACTTAATTGTGACATTTGGTTACCTGTAGCCTCTATTGTGTTCATGTGTTCTAAGATAGTAGCCATACAACTGCATTTGATAAGGCTGGTGTGTTTATGTTAGTAGTAAACAACTACCATTGTGGAAATTCCAGTAGGCTACTTTTTGACTGTTGTTTGTATGTTGTTTCTAAGTCTCCAAGCTTCTTTAACATAGAAACACAGACCCACACTGTTTCAAGATTCCTCTTGTCCACAAAATGTTAAGTTTGCACACACTGTTTCTTACAGTCTAACAGACAGACTGCCATGGAATCTGCTGTGCATGTTCATGTTTCCAAGAGGATGAGCCGTCTTGATTTTAAAGCATGGGTAGGCAATTTAATTTTGGCATTCTTGGGCACCTCTTCTTGACTGTTTTTTTTAGGCTTTAGAGAAATAGCTCGTGATGGCAGACTTTGGCCAATCACAGGTCATTTTTAGAAATCAGCTGTCAATCACTGCTCATTAACTGCGGTTGAACTGTCAAACTAGGCAGCCCTGATCAGGTATGAATTAAGATTATGTTACTGCATTGCCTATTTCTTGTCTTGAATGTTTTCAGAAACATATTTTAGTATGTTTAGCTGGAAAATGAGAAAGTTGGTGACCCAAGCACTAATTTGAAAACAGTTTGCACCACCCGCTGGCTGGAGAAAACTTATGCTACCTTCAGAGAAAAAAGAATATAAAAGAGTGTCTAACAATAAACACCATAAAACATGTGGCAAAGCATTTCAGAGATGAAGAGAAACTGCTGCTAACAGTTTGGCCTTCTGATAACCAGAACTAAAGGCTTTGTGGTTGCTGCTTGGAGCTTATGTTTATGTAGCTAACTTTAGCAAGAGCCTGCTGCTGCCATTACTTAGGCTGGACCCAGTGCTTCAGCTAGCAACAACCTGGGGCTGGGGGCTTTGCGCTGGCTGAATTCAAGCCACTACAGCCATCAACCCAAGATCCGTCTCCCATGCTGCTGCCCGCTCTCCCCCCGGGGAAGCAGACCACACCGGCAGGAAGCAGGGTGGCAGGATGGTGGGGCTGCTAGCTGGCTATTTCTTGTGTGGCAGATTCAGGATAGCACAGCGCTGTTTTCCATGATCAAAACAATCACACTAAGATGGTAGCATTATGTAGCATTACTGTTGTAGCTTTATAATGTCACTGCATGCATTACCTCGGTGATGGTAGGCCTTTGTGGCTGCTCTGGTGGTCTTCTGTTTAATGGCAGTGGGCAAGTAGTATTTAAGATGCATTAGCACCCCTCTCTTCTGGTGTCTATTGGAAATGATGTAGTGATGATTATCGTTACTGTTTTATTACCCAGCCCTACATATGCCTGTAGTCATATTTTTTGTCTTTTCCAAATTTATGTAAACCCGGCATTAAGTATCTATGATACACCATAATGATACTTCTGAGGAAGAGACACTAATTGCATATTGAGCCCATGATTCACAAACTGTGCCACAGGATTGCCGGTGCCGACTTACACACACACGTGGTTCCACCTTCCAGGCCCCTTCCTTGCCACCACCTCCACCCCTCATCTCCCTCCATAATTAGATTGGGCTGCTCCCAAGAGAAATACATTTGCCAGGTAGCTTTTCTTTTTTTTTTTCTTCTTTTTTTTTTTTTTTATCTGTCGTTCCAAGGAGTTGCTCCAGTGGCTCTAGTGATTTATTAGCTGGATTCACCTCACCACTCCCACACCTTATCACAAATTGCTGGGAGCAGGTTAACACTAAATGTCTAATTGACAGAATATTTATGCATTTCCACCAGTCAGTCTAGCTGTGAGGGGCCGCTGACTTGTCCAAGAGCCGTGTCGTGGCGCGACACATAGCTGCGGGAAAAAAAGACATTTTTTTTTATGTTACAGGGCTTAACTTCAGGTGCAAGGATGTTTGGAATATTTTTCTACAAAATCTTCAGATGTTTTCAAGGGCGTCTCAGAAATATATTTCAGATTTATCCGAGATTCTGAATCTGTAACTCAAATTACTTTTTCAAATTAAGGCTGGACGGTCCAGAAAATCACTGGGGTTATTACTGGTATATTAATGATAATAAGCTTGGGCCAGGAGAGCACCCCAAATCATTACAGAGCCTGTTTAAATCTGGTATTAATATTTATTTCCTCCAAGATTTCGACTGAGTAAGTGCTTCCTATGTGTGGTGTGGCAATTTACAGCCTGTAATTGGTGATTAATGATCTCTTCGTAATTACTGTGGATAAGTGCCTGCACTTGTGTGTATTAGGGCATCTGTGCCTAAGACCAACCAACATCAAGGCCCTCTTAATGTTTTTAGGACAAGCCATTGCATCTGTTTTCATGCAGGGATGGAATTTGCTGAGCGTGCACATCTTTTTTAGTGTGACTTTTTTTTCGTTTAAAGACATGAGAGCCTTCAGGTTTCTGTTTGCAGCTTTGAGTTCAAATACTCACCTAGTGTAAGAAGGCCCGCAATGCATTTTTCTCTGAAATTAATATGAAGCTCAAATATTTAAAATCTGGTTGTCTTCAACCTTTTGAACACACATTTTTCCTTTACATATCCCTTAAAGTAAAATCAGTTATCTGCACCATACGATGCTTTATAATTATGCTTCTTACAGATTTAACAGAAGTATTTGATACTATAGGCTTGGTAAGCGAGGAATTTTTTAAATTAGATTAGTTGCAATTAAGTTGACTCTGTGTGGCAACATATGAATCTTTGCTACTGACCAACGGCAAGTTGAGCTAATATATGCTACACTATGTTGCATCAACCAATAGTCAACCCTGTCTCGAAAAAAAATAGCATTTATGTAGGCTTACTTGTAAGGTGCACCAACAAATATGTTTTCACAGAAACATAATGTCACCTGCACTGCATTTATAATCAACATTTTCAAAAAATGTTTTGTTTTAATGAAGATAATCTGCAAAGTTGCAACAACTTCATATTGAAAAAATCTGTAAAATGTTCACTGTCATGTTATTTTTGTTTTCCTGCAATATCTGTTCATGGTAACTAAACAATTCTATTTTTTTTAATGTTTTTTAGACAACAGAAACCATTTGGTTAAGACTGAAAAAGCCAACAGTGACAAGAGCAACCCAATCGTCAGGATAAATGTTGGCAAAATATGGTTCTGCAAACCACAAATATGTTACATTTGTAGGTAATTATGTGTCAGATATGTTAAAACATAATGTTTCTTTACATTTAAACAGTGCTGGATTTAGGCACCAAAACAACTTGGTTAGATTTATAAAAAGATTATATTTTCAATTACAACCACCCAGATCACCTCCCTATGCTAACTTTCTCACTCTTTATACAACCTAGGGGTTTGTAACATTAAACACTGCCCACTGCATGATGTTGTTCAATCAGGGAATTTGTGTATCCTCCATGACAAATTATACAAATTTTCCATTGGCACTGTTTCGTGGTGCCGACACCTAATTTCAAGACAAAGCATGACATCACCACATAATACAGTTTTAAGAGGTTGTGGTCATTTCACAAATTTTTGAGACCAGCTTGGACTAAAGCAATAAAGAGAGGAAATTTGAAGAGGTAAACCTGTAAGGTGTGAAGTTAGTGTGCGAGGTGTCTGCTACTTTGCACAGGCCCTGGCTGGATTCATGCGTAAAAGTTAATTTGTGTTTTTGTATCTCAGAGATATGCACTGGAGACATGTAGCATTCACACTCTAGTGGTAAAGCGTGTCTCAGCTCACCTCCAAAAAGCGGTTTGGTTGATTTGCTCTTTCATGCGTCTCGCTTGCATTTACACCTCGAATTAATGCATTTTTATTTCCCACTGCCTGACTGATCTGAACCTGATTACCCAGGATGCATGTTATTGCCGGGTGTAAAGAGGGTTAAAAGCACAGTTGTGAACAGATGAAGACACGCAAACATACATACCCACAGCAACCAGCCAGCCAGCCTGTCAGCCATCTTTGCCAGCATGATATTTGCTTTAAAAGCCTTGTCGCCAACAGATGGTTTTCCAGCCAGGGAACAGTGGCTTTGTCATTAGCCAGTAGTGGGTGACGGGGTCCATATCCAGAGTTGGATCCACCTTCTACAGTGGGGGTTGGGGATGGGGCTTTGGGGGGATGGGGGGCTCCCGGAGGGGGCGTTAATCGAATTTCTCGCTGTCCAGCACTCAAGCGCATCCCCACTGTGAGAGATTATGCCCCACAAACTCTCATTGCCTGCCAAAAACTCTGTTTATCGGCTCACCGAGGCAATTTCAAATGCACCTTTAAAAGCCCCGGCAGTGGTGGCAGCAGCGGAGGCAGCATATCGTGCTGCTTCTTATCCATCGAGGTGTCTTAATCTGGTCAGGAGGTGTGCACCCTAGGTCTCTGTTTTTTCTGCCTCCTTCCCCCATAGTCAAATATGTCGAGTGAGAGACGGAAGGGAGCAAGAGATGTGAGAAACAAAGATGGGGGAAGCAAGGATACTTGAAACCAGGTGAAGTCACAGAGCTTCAGTGTCAATGAGGCATCACACCTGCTGAGCTGCCAAATCCAGTAGGAAGGCAATTAGAGAGGCAAAGACAGTGCTGTGGTTTGATTGATACATGGGTTTGCCAATTTTTTGGGTTGATAGTGATAGTCTCTAACCAATATGATTCACCATTATCCACATCTTACCAAGATATGGATATTGATTAGTCATATTGGTTACTCAGTGTCACCCACCTCTGACAGGATGGATGTTTTGTCATGTCTGTCCAGGTACCCCTGCCAAACCAGAGAGCTCACTGTAAAGCCTGGCTTAAATGGTTAATTCTGGTTCATTACTTTTGTGGTTTCGTCCATTATTTCATTGCTTACAATAACTTTGTACTCATCAGAATATTTTCTGATTTTTTAGAAACATGGTAGCATCTCTACAATGAAATTTGATGGTACAGTAACTCTAGGCTGACCAAACGTCCTCTTTTGCCCGGACATGTCCACTTTTCACGTCCCGTCCGGGGCGTCCGGGGCGTCCGGGAGGTTTTTATAAACTGATGATAATGTCAGGTTTTCCGTGTGTTTGTGTGTGTGTGTGTGTGTGTGTGTGTGTTAGAGTGCGGCACGGCCGCATATTTCTGTCTGAACCCGAACCGAGCCCGACATTATTTAATGACCAAAGCACTGAGTTTGTGTCACACAGTGGTTACAGGCTATTTAACAGGCCGGGCGTGCACCGTGGGTGCTCAGCCTGTGTTTGAGACGGGAGTGGGAGGCGGGAGGTCCAACGCTTCTAGTGAGAGGAGAGGGAGACATAAAACAAAATAAGATAAAATAGGAAAAACCTGTCTCCCTCTTTTATTTTATTTTCAGCGTTTAATCAAGGCGGAGGCGGGTGGCTGGAGGTCCAAGACTTCCAGAGAGGGGAGAGATAGAAACAAACAGCCAATGTGTGTCTGTGTGTGTTGTGTTCAGGTGTTGTCACGTAAATAACAGTGCCCAAGCAATAAACAGGACAGACAATAGGATTTTATTTATTCTTACACTACATTTTCACTGAAAGCTGACCGAATCCGACCCGAGCCCGAATACAATTTATAGCTACATTTCTGACCAAACCCGGCCCAACCCGTCGGGTACCATCGGGCTCGGATCGCCACACTCTAGTGTGTGTATGTGTCCCCTATAGGGGCCTATCTGAATTTCTGTCTTTGAGAGATATTATTTTGTAATATAACTGAATTTTCTATCCATACATATAAATTTTAAATATATTAAAATGATAAGGCACCTTTGAGTAAACTGCGAGTATCATTTAAGTAGGCTATGTCGTGGCCGGCCGAGTGTCCTCTTTTTTGGAAATCAAAATATGGTCACACTAAGTAACACAAGCAGTCAGACAGTCAGCAACAGCTTAGATGCATAATCTCAGCCACTTGTGGCTAAAAAACTAAATTTTATAGTTTGCCTTTGTTTTTTTCTTCCAGATTTGTTTGACCTATGAAGATTAGATAAGATAGAACATAATTCATCCCAAAGTCTCTCAAGTTTTCTTGGCATTTCATGTTTTTCTTGTATATTTTCAAATTTTAACACGCATCAACACCTATATTACAGATTCATCATAATTTTCCAGTTTCTCACAGGGACAGATGTTGGAAGGGGTTAAAGAACAATGGTAAAATCAATGAAATTCAATCTAATTAAAAAAAAATCTGATTCAGTAAATGTAAGAGCACCTAAAATAGAGGTCACTTGTCATTATGAACATGGTTTAATGTGTGCATTGTAATTATACCAAAATGTCACTATTAATTTACCTTTGAACTAAGATTTGAATAATTGACTCACAACATCAGCCAATCCAGCTGCCAGAAGGTATTAGTATTGCACATTTCTGCACACCATGAATATGTTACATTTGTACATTTCAAAGGTATCATATCAATGTCTCTAAGTCACATAGTGTACGAGCTGCCAAACTGCAGGCCACTATTTTAGACCAACAAACAAAACTGGTTGGATTTTGGAAAAATTTACAATGCCAACATTTTTTGTAACGATTCAGTTGGTTTCAACATGGGTTTTTGAACCCCTGTTGGTCACTTTTAGTGAATGTGTCGATTATTTCTTTATTTTGAATACTTGGTGAGGTATCATTTTTATGTAATTCATTTACATGGAACATTGAGAGTTGTGTAATTGCAGGGGTCATGGGAAATTGGGGTCTAAAAAAAGACACCCAGGCAAGATGCCTGCCAAGCTGCAGACCACTGTTTGAGACCAACAAACAAAAAAACTGTTTCTGTTTTAATGAGTCATCGCTGTGATTCCAGCAGCTTTCAAGCCATCAGATGTAGATGTTTTGTGTCAACCAATTGCTGTTTTTGCAGCAGAGGTACTGACAAGTGTCGTCACGATACCAAAATCTTTGTTTCGGTACCAATACCAATATGAATTTCGATACTTTTCAATACTCTTCGGTACTTTTCCTAAGGAAAAGTCCTTTTGGATACAAACCTTTAGAACAATAAATAGTAAGGGTGTAACGGTACCAAAAAAATCATGGTTCGGTAAGTACCTCGGTACGGACGTCACGGTTTGGTAACTCAATGTCCCACCAAGTTTGTGTTGTTTTGTGTTGTCTCCCTTTGCGAGGCAGACTTTCTCTTGTCTTTTTTCACGTGCGCCAGCTGCGAATGTTGATACAGGTGTTGTCATACACACCACTTGCGCAATCTGTGCTCCAATAGGAACAAGAAAGGCGTTTGTGTGCATAAATGAGTAAAATAAATTAACTAAATTAATGAATTGAATCAATTTCAAAGTACCGGTATTTTCCAAATGCAGTATAGTACCGTTTGGAATACTCTAGTACCGCGGTACTATTTTAGTACCGGTATACCGTGCAACACTAGCACTGACACAAAAAGCAGTTTTTTTTTCACCAAGACATTGCTCCGTTTCCAGCTGGCATTGTGCCACTTAAACTGGGTATTTTTCCCCAACTATAACAAAGTGTTTTTTTGTATCTAAACCTAACCACAGGTTATCCATAGCATTGTTGAAACATATGGAAAAATAAAGTTATAATGCATCCACATCATAATAACGTACAACTGTAACGTGTCTGCATGGTTTGCAACTATGTATAATGCCACCATGTTTTTGGAGATTGGATTGGTTTCAACCTTGGTTTGTAGAACCCACATTGGTCACTTAAAGTGAGTGGGTTGATTATAAATTTTAAATACTTTATATTTTAAAAAGGTTTGAGATAATATCATTTCAATGTAGTTCATTTCAATGGCACACTGGCAGTTCTGTACTTGGGGGCATGAGCGTTTTGGGGTCTAAAACAAAGAGGTCAAAGGCCAAAAACAAAAAAAGGTTGAGAAATACTAAACTTTAACAGCTTAAATAGAAACTAAAAATGCCTTCAGCCTTTAAATACTCATTGTTGAACTGTGCTGGACTGTTTTGCACTTTCTGAGACAGAAAACAATTGTATTCTCTCTTCTGAGCAGTGGAAAAGCATCAAGGGAAGGGCAGGAGATGGGGAAATCCAGGTGTATATGTGCAGGGTTAAAGGAAAACACTGTGCAGAGCCTAATATTGAGACTAGAAGCAATGATTCACTAATGCCGGGCTGTTAATGAAGGGGTTTGTGTGCCTCTGGGCTCAAAGGCATATTGGTAGCGGAGGCGTATTGAATCAGTGCTGACCCGCAAGGTTAACTCTTTGGCAAGGGAGAGGAGAGCGGTGTGCCCAGAGGCTATCGATTCACAATCACTCATCTGCTTGGCCTTCCTTATCTTCCACTCCGACAGCAGCTCAAGTATGCATTTGATTTTTTTTTCCCTCTCTCCTTTTCCATCACTTTCTCTTTTTTACTCTCCTGTTTTCAGCTCTAGGCACAGTTTTGTGTAGCATTGCCTTTTTTTCTTTTTCTTTTAGGCAGTGAATAACCGGGTCAATTTGGACGTTCAGATAAAGGCAGTTCTGTTCATCACATTTTTTATTATATTGCCTACCTATAATGCTAACATGGTGCCGGTCTTTCTCTTTGTCCATCCTGACAATTCCCTTTGTTCAACTGGGAAAAAGTAAGCCGCTTAATTTCATATTCACTCCTACCCTTCAATTGAATGAGCGATAATTGCCGGGCGGAAGGTGTCTTGGCTTGATGCAATAGGTGTTAATCCGTTCACCATCCCAGATGACGCAAGGACAAAGTAACGTGTGTGGGGTTTGATCTACAGCTCTTTGTTCAATACTTCAATGCCCACAACACACACACACACACAAGTAAAGTGCTGGCGTCTTTGCCCTTTTCCTTTCTTTTAATGCTCAGTTGCCAGCTCTCTCTTGGTAAACCTCTCTTATTGTTTGACTTGATCTAGTTTCCCTTATGCGCACAGATCAGGTTTGGCTTCAGTACATGTTTTTATGGTTATATAATAAGCTCATGCACCTCCTCAAATGTTTTTCTGTGACTTGTTTACTATCGGCCTGTTATACCATTCGTTATATTTCACATTTTGCCCTGGAGCTACAATGAGCAAGATGTTGACCCCCTCTAAAAGTCATTTAGTTACCAAGAATGGACATAGAGTAATGAGTAGGGATGAGAGGGCACAGCATCATCTGTATCTGTTCAGCCAACTAAATTATCTGTACCTGTATTCATACTCATCATGATTATGGATATTGGCACATCTTTAAAGGATGATACCCTTACTTGTAAAAAGTACATTATCCGTACCAGATGCTTGGTTCATCTGAGTATTTGGCTTAACCCTAGTGCCTGAGACAAGCATTCGATTGATCGAATCAATGATTGATAGAAAATTGACTGAACCAAACTTTTTGACACAGTCTTAACGTAATCAGTCGAGAGCGTCTCAGTCTTCCTCAGTTCCTCTAAGTTTGGATCCTGTGACAAGCAAAAGCTGAACGTTTTCCTGCTGGATGGAAGAAAGAGACCTAACCTGCATCACTACAGTTGTTGTCTCAAATGTTTGCCTGAGTTAGACACTCCGATTCATAAAAAAATAAAATAAAATAAAATAAATAAATTTGGGAGGCTGAGCTTACAGTGCCATCTGTGACACCATATCTCCATATCTTCAACCATATTGGATAGAAAGCATCCATTCACCTAGCTCTGCATTCAGTTATTCAGTCTGACGTGAGAGATGGTTTAAGGAAGAACAGGAATCAGGTTGCATCAGTGTGCCTATGTGTTATCAAAAACAAAAATTCCCTAAAATGACAGACTTACCTCCAGCAGACTGGGAAATATGTTGCAGGCTTTACAAATCACTCTTTTGGTCCACTGGATTGGGCTGTTGGAATCATTCACTCTTAACACTGATATCACACCACGAATAATACTTTCGTCAAGCTGCCATGACTATGGATTAGTATGGACATAAAATGATATCAGATTCAGAGGGATAGATTGATCTCCAGGGAAGGGAAAGAGGTTAGGGGTTAAGGTTGGTGAGGGAAAATCAAATCCCCCCTCCTTGACAGAAAGGGGTTACAATGGAGGCAATATCAGACTGAAGATGGAAACAGAGTTCAACAGCAAACAGTAGATATACACAATTAGTGACTAGCTCATGAATACAGTGGAGCAGCTAAAGAGACAGATAATTTCCTCAGCAGTTGGTAGAGACCCAAAACAGAGCTAAAAGAGAATAAAATTTTACTTGTTAGCCAGATAGTGACTGATATAATGAATGGATACGGTTACATGATGGCTTCTCATTCGGAATGAAATAAATCTGAATGAAAGCATTCTGAATTAAAGTTTTTCCAGGTAGTTTACATGGGAAATATTCATTCCGAATGAGGGTTTACACGGGAGATCAGTTTAATCGCCTTTTAATCGCCTTTATTCGGGTCTGCGCAAGGTTTGGGGCAGGGAAGGTTTCTGATTGGATAGGGGGCGGGGCGGATGTTACATGTTTACATTTACCGGAAGAAAACACTGTAGTCCTCGTTCCGGATAACAAGATGCTTGACGGGTGGATGAGTGATGCTTAGTGCCTTTTTCGGGCTTGTTTTGCTTATATTCTTGAAGCAGCAGTACGACAACAACCTTGTTCTGCTAATGTTTCGTATGTTGAGGAGGAGAAGGGAGGTAGAAGGTCGAGGAAGGGAGATAGAAAACTGTGCTGTGGCGAATGGAAACCGGTTAGTGCAACGAGTTGTGCGCACGCTATATACGTCATCGCGCCAGAAGGGAAAGGAAACGAGCATGCGCAGAAAGACAGGAATGAACTTAAAGAGGAATGAGCGTTTACAAGTGTGAGAAATTCTTTCATTCGGAATTAGAAAAGGAATATTCCAGCCCCTTACATCGGATTGAATTTTCAATCGCACTGGCCATTTTCATTCCGAATTAGGTGTTTACAAGATCACTTATAATAGGAATTAAACTGTCCATGTAAACGCACTCAATGATATGTTTTAAATGAATGATATAATGTTTCTCAGTAACTGGTGAATGTGTAATTAACTGTTTGCTAACAAGTTAGCCATATCAAAGTAAAATGTGGTATGTGTATGTGTATGTGTATGTGTATGTGGTATGTATTGTGTTCAACTTATCTCCACTGCCCCTAAATAACCAAAGAAATGTGTTATCGTACTGTAAGTTTACCAACTTAATGTGTTTACTTGGACCTATCAACAGATGTATAAAGCTGAAACATCCTGTCAAGCCTTAAAGAGGTATTTCACTTCCAAGACAGATGGTCTTTCATAAAATTAGGCTGTCTATGCAAATTGTTTTGATATTAGTATTAAATGACTAGAGACACATGCAGGGGAAAAGGGCTGTGGCATTCCTTTTGCTAAAGGGGTGGAAAACCTACACCTACCAGAATACACCGCACCGCACTGGACCAATAAATACTATCGCGTGTGTGTGATGTAATACCAGTTGTCCCTCTGTGATTGGCCAGCCGCAATATTGTTTTCAAAGGTTCTTATTATAGCCTGAAGTTAAACAGTGAGCTAAAATATGTTTCTGAAAACATTTGTGGTGAGAAATGGGCAACTCAGACACAGAATATTGGTTTATATGTAGTATGGTGCACGCTTCCTGTTCACAACCCCTTGCTACTACAGCTAAACAGTGCACTAAAATATGTTTCTAAGAAGATTTTAGGTAAGACAATAAGCCATAGAGTAACAGAATCTGCCTAGTTCAGAATTTGAAGTTTGAGAGAAAGAGGGCCATCTCTCTCTCTCTCCCTCTCTCAATCCACTTTGATATTCTTTGTGTCTATAGTTGCAGTGGGCATACAAAAATGAGGAAGTACAATCTGTGGTTCGAGCAACAGCCCAAGAGCCAGCGAAAATCTGCTGACTTGTGCGAAAAGCATTGTCTGGTGGATATTTCCTGGCAAATGAGGAAGAAAATCTGGGCGCTTGCACGCCAAAACAAAGTTGACCACAGTTCATTTATACACACTACCCACATTGTTTTGACACAAAGCTAAATAAAAAAGCTGTAAAATAGCCCTTTAAGATGCATAATTTCAGGAAAAGTGCCTAAAAAGATGGAAGATCAAGTAAGTAGTTATGAATTGTTTATTTAGCCATGTGGTCAGTTTTTGTTACTGATCAATCCTTCAGGCTTTTTTTAAAATCTTTTTTAAATCAAGAAAAACATTTAAGGAATTAATTTATTGGTTCCATCTTTTTTTAAAAAAAAAAAAAAAAAAGTTTCAAGCGAGAATTAGCTGCATTTCTGAGTCTCATATCATCACAGCAAAACTGCACTCCATTCCTTCATGAAGTGAATAATTTCAGATCCATTCACTTATTTTTCAAGTGTTTCCAGGGCCAAGGCTGCTGCTTTTTTACTTCGCAAAAGCATCTTAGCTGAGGCATGTAGAATATTAGTCTGTTAAATGATTTTCCATGTTATGTCTTGTTATGTCTTATTATTATATATTTATTATACATCTTTTATTTAGTCTATTATATCTCAGTGCCAAGCACCTGTATTATTAACCAATTCGAGACTTTATTACATCGATGAATAGCTGCTCTTGTAGCTGTTTCCTGACTGTTGTGCTTTTTAATAAATAGTTTTTATCAGGTCTGTTCTACTCACTTTGCCATCATCACTCCACTTTGAGCTTTTCTTAGTTGGGGGAAAATCAAGACCGCAAGACCCCCAATACTTCTATGCAATACAATCAGCTGCAGCGCTACAACCGAGCCAAAACAAACCAAAACAGCCTCGTAGATCAAGCGGGTATCAAGCAGAGACATTACAAACACAAGTATTGGCTGCTCCAAGCAGATTGCCCTTTCAAAGGCATACTGATTAGATTTGAAAACCCGACAGCTAGACTTTTAACTCCCAATTAAGCCACATTTGTACTGAGTGCAAGGCTTAACTGAGTTGTTTGACTTAACAGTGTCTACTGAATGACTGCACAATAATGTTTGCCTAATTAAAGCAGCCACTTAACCACAGGAGCTCTGACAAAACACAACCGCGACTCCTAATAGGGCACATTCATTGGTCTGAAAAGCCAGAGCTTTGTATAACATCCGCCATATTGTCACTTTCTTGAATGCAGCCCAGTGTGCATTAGCTCATGCAGCTTTTATGTTTCTAAATAGTTCCATTGAGATATTGAGAGACACCTGTCGAAAGCTGCAGAGTTCAGAAGACACCAGACAATGGACACATGGTGCTGGGGCTGTCTCTCACCGTTGTTGTGCCCATAGCCAGACACCCACTGCCCCCAACCCCCATAACATAATGCACATTTGGCATTATGCTTCAGTTTAAATGCCAAACACTCAGGGCCATAGCTACCATTGAGGACACTGAGGTCATGTCTGTTTCTTTTGGAAATTTTGGGGGGGTTACCAACCTTAGGGGAGTAACGTTTGACATAAGCTTGCTGGTTTTGCTCTCAGTTGTACTTTTTGGCCAACAAAAAGTAATTAATAAATGAAAACAAAGCACACAGTTTTTCTAGCAGTGTAATTAAGCCTTTGAAACAACATTTAATTTAGTCCTTCATGCTGGGAAACAAAAAGTCCAAAAAAAGTGAATATACAAAATATGAAACATCCAAATCAAATCAAAAGCCTTTTTAAATTAATTGTGGGGACTTGACATCAATACTCCTAAAATATTTGCTACAGCTGCGTGCTTATTGCATGCATGTTTTTAATCATAAATTAACAAAAAGTTTAACTTAACGCCATATCAGCTTTTTTGGAATGATATATTTTGTACATTCTCTTTATTATACTATCAGTAGATCCTGTTTGCAGTATAAATATCAAGTAATGTGTCTGATATGATGCTCCCATCTACTTAACACCCCTAGAATACCTAGGCAGAGGCAGGGTACACCCTAGACAGGTCGCCAGACTATCACAGGGCTGACATATAGAAACAGACAACATTTCACACTCACATTCACACCTAGAGTCACCAATTAACCTAATTTGCATGTCTTTACATTTTGGGAGGAAACTGGAGTACCCTGAGAAAACCCACGCTGACACGGGGAGAACATGCAAACTCCACACAGAAGGGTTTCCCCCACCCTGGGTTCTGTTCATGTACCTTATGAAACCAAAGGTTGACGTTGAGCCTTTTATTTTTATTTTTTTGTTACACAGTTAATGTCATGTGACATTACTGTAATGTGACACACGTCACATACGAGTTACATACTTGTTAAGTTTCTTACATAAATAAAGTTACTTAATAAATGTACTTGACTAACCTAAACCATGATCTTCATTCTTAACCTAAACAAGCAGTTTTGTTGCCTAAACCTAAAGTACTTGCTGAAACCAACATTTCCTCCGAATGCAGAAGTTTATTTTGAAAGAACACCGCATCCCAGCATCCTTGAACATCCAAAAGTGACACAAGAGGGGTACTTAAAGCATCACACTTCACCGCGTAGGGCCATCAACCAAGCTGGCATTATTATTTCTTATATGAACTCCTGACAATGTCCAGAGAATCAGGTCTGGATATCATCTGGAGTGCCTCTTTCACACATATAACACATTCTCACCTATTGGAAATCCTCTTTTTGCTTTATGAGAGGGGTGGCATCTGGGTAGAGCGTGAGATGAATTACACTGTGATCACAGTAAGCCTTGGACCTTATCGACAAATGTTCCCAAATCTCGTCATCTCTCCAGTTAGACAATTTTTTTGCTGTCTTTGTGGAACTGACCCTTCTTCCTTCCCCTTGGATATTAGTTTTTTTGTGGTTTTGCGAAGCCTCGTAATAGAACAATGACCTGCTCTATTTACACATGGGCTCAATTAAACATTACATGGATTTTGTATGAGGGAGCTGGCAGGATAAAGCCTGTTACAGTAAATGTCCAATCCAATTGATTCAGACAGTTGCGTTCTTACATACAGCTCCTCTAATTTCAGGTTTGCAGTGCGTGTGTGAAAGGGGCTTATGACTATCCTTAACATAATTTATAACACAAAAACAAAATAGCACTTGTTTAAAAAATACATTTTGATCATATGTTGTGGCTGGTGGTGCTCTGTGGGATCATCTACTTTGTCTACTCCTAAAAAGCGTCCTGAGTGCATACAGCGTCCACAAGGTGCATCAAAAAAGAGGGCAAAGCAGCGCTACAGGCCACGTGAGCATGAGGGTGCAGCCCTCACAACATGTCAGTGCACCAAATGCATTGACATTTTGCACGGGCTGTAGCCGGACAATAAAAAGCCTGCAGGATGAGCATGTGTCTGTGAATATTGAAATGTCACATGAGAAGACGGTGAGTTATTAAGAGAAAAGGGCCATTTCAGAGAGAGCATGACGGAGCAGCAGATGCCTTTTGTCTCCTCTCCGATTCTGCAAAGCGACATCTGTTATGGATTGTTTCATACGCAGTGACCTTCAAGCCTACTTAGAAAAGAGAAGGAAAGAGATAAAGAAGAGTACGTCTCATTTCTCTTTCCTCGCCTCCCATCCTTGGTAAATGCGCAAGATGGGCTCAGAGATTTTTTTCTCTTCCCTTTTTTGTGGGAAGGTGATGCCAACAAATCACCCCTGCCATCCTACACCAATCAGCTGGAACATTACTAAAGATCACCCACTGTTCCCTGCTCTGAATACTCATATGGAGGACTGGTGCCTTCTGGGTAAAGTTCAGCAGGCCTGCGCTCTACTCCATCAGGCTGTCATTTAAGTCACAGCTGAAGCTAGGAGCCTTTTCAGTGGCACTCAGTGGAGCATCGTGTATAGAGAGCAGAGATGGGTGAAAAACATTTCAGTGAGTGCACACTACATCATTTACTGCCTGTATCACCGCTTCAAGAGGGCAGTGTGGGCAAGTCCAACCCTGCTCTTTTGCTTTTAGATTTACTGAGACTCAAATCTGACATAGATATTTCTATGATTAATGACTGAATCATTGTATTGATTGACTTGTTTGTTTAGTATAGATGCTAGAACATTAGGTTCTCAAACCCCATGCAGACTGTTTCAGAATGCCATTTTTTTTAAAGGTTTAAGACCTTTTTGATCAATCTGAACACACTCCATGCCAGTCTGGTTTCAGCTCCAAAAGAATGATATGAAACACAAAGCAACCATAAGGATACAGTAATAATTCAGAATGAGTGTGCTGAGAACTGTAACAGTAAAGAGATCAAATCAAGTGGAGGAGTGAGATTTTGAAAGAGCTCAGTACAGCTTCATGCATTGTCTTGCTGGTTTTTCCTCAGGCTGTGGCACACTCTGGCAGATTTTGCTGCTTCCATAGCAATGTCTGTTTTTTCACTAAGTAAATATTGAATTTTCTTTTGGTCTTGGCGTGTGTCAAATCCTTGGTGTTTGAGTTTTATTTTGGTAGAGAGCTGGGTTCCTGTTTGTTGTAATGGAGGATATTATACCCACCCTCTGCTATCCTGAACCAACTGGTTTTCGTGCCCATTTTTAGCTGTACTTTAAAGTGAAACTGTAATTTTTAATTGCACATTCCTCTTCTTACTTATAAAAAGTTTAATTCATAAGCAATAACATTGACCATTGTTCAGCTGACCTTTCCCAAGTCCTGCCGCTTTTTGCTCTGTGCCGTCTCTGATATGATATGTGCTTAGCTTGTCCATGTTGAAAGGAAAACCAAATTTTGAAGTTAGTTATAACATGTGGCTGCAAACTGTCACAGTCTTCATGGATACATCGTGTAGGTTGTGTTCGTTAATCCAATTTGATGATTTAGACAAAAGTGAGAGCCCTGTTGTGCAAGTCAGGGATAATGTATAGTAGGGAGTTATTTTTCAGCTGTCACTGGCTCACTATACATTATCCCGCTTAGAACATGGCTTACTAAAACATTCAGTGATGTGTAACAAAATAATGATTAAAGCTTGTTTTATTGATTCAAAATTGTTTTGCTGGTTTGCTTTTGACGGCCCTGCGATTTTCTCTTCCTTTTTTTTTTTTTTTTTTTGCTAGGGTCATGTCATTTTTTAGCCAAACATCAAGCGTTTTGTCCACTCCAAATATGTTAAAAGTGATGTCCTGAAAATGCTGCATT
Source organism: Epinephelus fuscoguttatus (assembly GCF_011397635.1). Lineage (NCBI taxonomy): Eukaryota > Metazoa > Chordata > Actinopteri > Perciformes > Serranidae > Epinephelus > Epinephelus fuscoguttatus. The sequence continues at coordinate 44,784,804 of NC_064752.1, forward strand.
TTGCCACTCCAATCCTATTTGGCCTGTGTGGACTAACGTTAACTGATTTTGATGCTCCTCAGTCTAAGGCCGCTGCTATGGCGTCCCTAGCAATGGAGCAGCAGAGCAGCGGTGATATCTCAAGAAATAAACACAGCAGAATTTTGTTGATTGACCAATCAGAATCAAGTATTTAAGAGTGCCATGTTCTAAATAAACATATTGTTCTATTTCTACATGAATTAACTAACAATAAGTTAATCACACATTCAGTCCACTTGGCACTCTGCTGCTCCGTCTCCCCAGACAGAGTGCCGAGAGAAGGCTCTGCTACTCAAAAAGTGTGTTCTTAATTACCAAACAGTGCATTCTGACGGTGCTCTGAAATTACGCACGGTCCTGTTTGTGCCACAGTGCGCGCTGCACTTGGAGTTAGTATTTCCAAATGCACGCATAGTCAATCTCAAGTAAGCTAATGTTAGCAAAACGCTAGCTAGCTAGCCAACTAACATATAACTACATCAAGAGGAGTTAGCCTAATGTCAGATAACCAACGTCAGCCATGTTCCCACAGCTCTATGTTCCCACATTTCCTTTTTCATAAATTTGTATCAGATTTTATCCCCCTTTCTCCCAATTTGGTAGCCAATTACACCCAACCTATTATCCAGTAGCAATGGACTACAGATGGAATGTAGCTTTTAGCTAAATCTGGTGCATCTATCTCTTTGTTTATTACAAACATTTAATGTAAGTGCACATTGTCCTTTTAAAAAAACAAACTAAACTAAGTAGCACAGAGGCATTACACTGACTAGCTTCCGGTCAGATCAGTCGAATGAAGTGCAGCAACTGGACGCAAACCATAGTTTGCAGTGCATCAATACCTCTGGGAGGCCGGGTTGGCATAGAGAGGGGGTTCTCCTGGGATGCCTGGAGTCACTTTCAAGCCCTCTGGAGGCGTCATAGGCTCATGGAGGAAATGTTAAGGAAGGAGGATGCCTATTTGAAACACAGGGCTGTGGGAACATAGGGCCTAATTTTCAGTGAAAAAAAAATTCTTAGAAATGTGGGAACATAGGGCTGTGGGAACATAGGGCTGACCCCAGTTCAGCACCATGGTCTGTATTCAATAGCCTGACAAAGTACTTTACTGATCCCTAGAAGGGGAAAAGGGGAAATATGTCTGGTCATAGAGGGGCAATGTTGAATGACGATCTTGTCAAAGGCCGCAAAGCACAATGCTGTCAGTGTCCTTTGCAGCCATAGTAGCTGCTGTATGGCAAAAGTTATACAGGCTCACTAACTGTACTGCAGCTCCCACATCAGTTTACTGATGAAATAAAAAAAAATGTTTTAAATGTTTGTAGTAATGTTTGTTTCTGCATTTTATTCCCCCCAAAGTGTGACTGTTAATGGTAATTAATAGTATATGAACTTAATTAACATGATTCTTTAATTCATTACATTTGTCTACACAGTGATATGATGACAAGACGTGAGTGTGAGAATATAGTAGTTTATAATTAAGGCTCTACATGAAAAGGCTTTTACAGAGCAGGGCCTGCAGGTACTTTTATGTAGAAATACATATAGTGGTAGAAAAAAACAAACAAGAGAACTATAACATGCAGGCAGCAGATGGTTACACCCACTTGGACCTGGTGTGGGACTGATATGACCTTCGCCGCACTAGAAAAACAATCACTTACTGCCATCACAGTGGCGTATGTTGAAAAAAAAAAACAAAAAAAACAAAACAAAACAGAGTGGGTGGGTGGAGGTGGAGGTGGGTGGGGACAGGGGACAGGGGACAGCCTCCACTGGGACAGGACAATAGAGGACTGCATTAACAGCTTCTGTCTCATGTCCCAGCAGAGGTGTCAGCTTCGTGGCATTGTGTTTAGCCCCCTGGCAGCGTGACCTTGTCTCACTGAACAGTGGCTATTAATTAGCCAAGCATATGTGTGTGTGTGTGTGTGTGTGTGTGTGTGTGTGTGTGTGTGTGTGTGTGTGTGCTGGGGGTGAAATGGTGGGTGATGGGTAATAGGTGGGTGGCTGGAGGGGAGGAGGGTGTGAGTGGCATCCGTTCGCAGAGAGCCTGCCTGCCTGGCTGTCTATATACGATCAATGAGCTGGAGGAAGGTGCATTGGAGGCGAGGTGTCTGCAAGGGCATTTTCCGTGACATTAAAGAGCTCTTTGAGCTATATGTTGTGGCCATGCTTCCTCTGTCTCCCCTATCCTCCTTGCATGGCGTTGCCTCCCAGTGTTTCTGCTTCATAGATGATGATGTGCCTTGTTGGGCTTCATAGCTCCTGTGTGTGCGTGTGTGTGTGTGTGTGTGTGTGTGTGTGTGTGTGTGTGTTACTGTCTTTCTCTGCCCTTGGCCGAGGCTCCAGAAAACATGAAGTCATGCTGGGCGGACTCCATGAGCGAGTGATTTCTCTCTGCTTTGCTCTGATCGAGGTCCAGCCAGCCACAAAAGCCTGCCATCCCTTTCCGCTGCCCCCCAACCCCTCGTCCCTCCCCTCCTCCTCCTTGTTCCCCTCACCACAGCCTCCACTTTCACTCCCTCCCCAACCACCCTCGCTCAAAACTCTCTTTTCTTTCTTCCTTTTATCTTCCTTTCCCCTGGTCCATAGTCTTAACCCTTTCTGCATCACCTTGACCTTTTGTCTGTCTCTCCTTTCTTCAGCCGCTGTTGTCATTTTTTGGCTTGTAAGCAGCAGGGCCTAATGATAGTCATTATGATCTCACTTCAAATTTGTTCTGATTTTGTTTTGATTTTGATCAAAAACTCATCAGTGAAATCATTTGATTTAAATTAAATTAAAATTGGATGTCTAACATCCGTAGATTAGGATTCCTCATGTGTTTCGTGACCCTCTGACCTTTCCTCTAGTGTCATAATTATCAAACATAATTTGACTGTAAGAAATATCCCGTTATTACAAGGGGATTGCAATGAATTAAACACATTCAGGCCCCCCAAAGGATGACCCTTTTTGATTTGAATGACCCACTTGGCTTTCCTCTTTTGCCACCCTTAGAAAAACTCTTTCTCCAGAAAAGGTTTTTTCCCCCCTCTGCTCACACTCTTTATGGAACCGTGCATATATCAGGAAGAATTTATCTTTTCAGTTCTATTTTAAATTTTGATTGTTTCAGCAATCCCTGTGAGCAAAAACCTCAGGCTTCAGACTGCTCTGAATACTCTGTGTAGAACATACTTTTTTTTACTCACCCCCCAATTTCCACATACTCTGTCTGCGCCACGGTGCTCTGCTTCGTCAGAGATACGCGCCAGGTCTATTTTTCAGTGACTGCACGTCCATAGCAAGTCAAGCCACATAGCTCAGATCGCACCAAAATACAACACAATGCAAGGACTACGGATTGTAAACTCTCAATTTTTTAAAAATCATGTCACATCCTGTCGCACAAGTTGTCAGTCAGTGTGAGGGTCCGTGGAAAGATGAACGAGGAGAAACTCATACTTGAAGTGGAAAACCATAGTATTTTGTATGATACCACACATCCTTTCTACAAGGATACAAACCGAAAGGAGAAGACGTGGTGTGAAATTACAGGAGTTTTGGGAGTGAATGCTGTTTTTTGTTGCATAATTTCACAGTTCCCACATGCACATGAGCTAGCGGCTCTGCTGCGCGGCGCGGTGCTCCAGAAACACATCCAGTAAGCGAGGCTATGTGCCGTCGGTCGCTCCAGATTGCATGGCGCAGACGGAGTATGTGGAAATTGGGGGTTAGGCTACAAGTTGCATTGGCTCGTGACAGATTTCTTTATATGGTCATCTGCCCCAGGCACACTGCTACAAGTGATTACATTACATACACTGCTACATGTACCTACATGCTAATGACAGAAAAACTTGTAGTCTTGATTGCTGATGTTGTTCATTCTTCCTGATTTCAGATCATATTCCTGCTGGAACATGTCCCGTTGTGAAGATTTTGGTTTAAAAACTTTGATTGGATTTTTTTATGATAGAAAGTGCCTTTATACACCATTACAGTCATTACCTTCCTGGCTGCACTGATGGCGCAGAGATGCCAAGATATGGAAGATCAGGAAAGGCTGACTAATCAGAGCAGAATGGGCTTTTTTAGGGGGGCACAAGAGACAGGCGCTAAACAGAGACCTCTCAGACAGAGGGTGAATACAAGTGTTTGAGCACAGACAGTATGAGGACGAGAAAGTGATTTTTGGCTAATAAAACATGTAAACATGTTCAAATAGGAACCCCAAATACAAGCATGAACCTGAAAATGGACACCACATGTCCCCTTTAAGCTTTAGATTGTTGTGGCCACCACTGTTAGGGAGGAGCAGTGGAATTATTCTACTTGTATACTTTTTGAGTACAATTATATTTGTACTTAACATTTTCATGTTCTTCTAATTTATACTCATCATTCCACAGCAATGCTTCTACAGCTATAGTTTCTAGTTACTTTGTCCATTGCACACAGGACATAGATTACAGTCAGTAGCATTGTTAAAATCAGTTTCAACTCACCCAACTGCAACATGAACATGATGCTTATATATTTATGCATCAGTGATAATCATAATTCAATAATATAATGTTTGTAAGGGCCATTTGCTTTCCTGTTGAGTAGTTAATCTATCTATTCTTGTAATACTTTCATACTGTAATTTAAGTAACATTTAGTTTTAAGGACTTTTACTTGTACTAAATGATTTCACTTTGTTTCATAGCTGCTTTTACTTTAATCATCTGAATACCTCGCCCACTGGGGTGGAGCATTAGAAAGTTAGCAGCAGGCTAGCAGCTGTTTTTTTGTACTGAGATATAACATATTCTGAATTAATTTATTCATATCAAATCATAATTTAGAAAGCCTAATGCACTGTAAAATAATCAGTGACAGCAAGAGTATTTAATCTAAATGTACCATTTGAATTTAATCCAGCTTTGTTGTGATTTTGGTCAGCATTACCAGGATGAATATACATTTATTTAACCAGGAAAGGTTATAATAATATATTAAATATACTTTTTCTTTTACCTGTCAAACATCATGATGGTGACATCTATTAAAGATGTGTTAAAATTTTAACAGTGTTTAATGCTATCTTAATTTGACACTATAAATTAAGACATTTGAATGCCTAGCTTACAGAGTTACTAATTTTTGTACAACTTTTTTATTGCTTGTTTCAGACTCAGTGCGCTGATCGCTTAATAATAATTAAATATGATCACTCACTCACTTTCAATGAAAATGTATTTTAATTACACAATATGGTCACACAGTGTAAATGTTTTACAAATGTTTTGGTCCAACAAATGACTAGAAATAAATTGTTATCCAAAACATTGCAGTTTTGAGGGAGCTGCTAGTAGAGCTTTAGACTTAAAATTTTGTTTTCACCCCAGACCCTATCTCTTATGGCAACTCGCGCCCCATCATCCTCACGCCCTCACACATGGAAACACACCCCCTCCTCTCAGTTTCCACTGCCAGGGTATCTAGTTAGCCACCAGCAGGCTGCAGGATGACCATTACCCCCCACCCGCCTCCCTGCCAGCCTGCTGTAGCACGACAGCTGGTACGATAAAGCAGCACACCTCGTCCAGAGAGCAGCTCCACACCGGAGGTGGAGTTAAGGCTAGCAACAGTGTGTGTGTGTGTGTGTGTGTGTGTGTGTGTGTGTGTGTGTGTGTTTGGTGGATGTCCTTCAGCACTAAGAGCATTGGAGGGAGATGTAAAGAATGCTAATGAAGTGAATCACCAGAGTAAGGACTGACTTGGCCAGCCCTGGCATACATACACTGTATTAGTGTGTGTGTGTGTGTGTGTGTGTATGTGCGCGCCTGCGTGTGTGTGTGTGTGTGTGTGTGTGTGTGTGTGTGTGTGTGTGTGTGCGCGCGCGCAAGTGCTTTCCCATGCATTTGAACACCCTGATGTTCGCTCTCTCAAGTCAAGTGAAGAGAGAGCAAGTGAGAAGTGGGCGAGCCAAGGTTAAGCACAGGAACACAATGATGGGCTGTGCATTTTAATTAAGGCTTGAGCAAACACTCTGCAATTCCCCTAAATGGCCCCCTGTGATGGATGACAGGAACCAGTGTTGTCTATTTTTCTTCTCAAGAGGAACTTTTGTGCGAGCGGCAGTGTGTTTGGACACAAAAGGCCAGACCAGCCAAAGTCCCTCGCTCCTTTAAGCTTTATTGACTCCTGGCACTACATGTAGAGGGAGAGTGTTAGAGAGAAAATGAGTTACCTTGGTACACATCTCCAATGCATCTGCTATGCACTTCCAGTGTGTGTGTGTGTGTGTGTGTGTGTGTGTGTGTGCATGTACATGTGGATGCGTGTTTGTACTGTGTCAGCAACAGGAATCTGTCCGCCAAGACTCACCACTGTAGACCCACACAGGCAAGATTTCACTTTTCAACAGTACAGTTTTAAACTCTGCTGGACCCGCCGTCGCTCCGTCTTTACAAACTTTTCAAACGGATAGAACTTTTTCAGAATTCTTGTGGAGGTCCCAAACTTTCCAAAGATTCTAAATCTGTCTGTCTGAATTTAGGAGAAATGTGTTGAAAAAATATGCAAGTGCAATAAAAATTCAAATTGATGGAATGGTACAAACACCCCTCCCTCCTAAAAAGAAGGTCTTGTTTGCAGTGTCCAGAAGACAATGTTGGCATTGTATGTTTCTGCAAAACACAAATGTGTTACATTTTAATTTTTCATATTTATCATATCTATCAGATGGCTGCCAAGCTGCAGTTGACTGTTTGAGAGCAACAACAACAAAACTGGTTGTTTTTTAATGAGTCATTGTTGTGTTTCCTGCAGCTTTCCTTTCAAATGTGGGTATATTTTGAGTTAACCATCGCTATCTTTCCAGCGGGGATTCTGCCCCCAAAATCAGGTATTTCAAGCCGGAACATGGGCTTTTCCCCAACCATAACTAAGGGGTTCTTGTGCCTAAACCGAACCACATGCTTACCACAGTGTCGTTAAAATTCAAAGTCTGGAGCAGTAGAGCGCACTCTGGGCACTCTGTCTGGGGAGATGGAGCAGTAGAGCGCAGAGCAGAGTGAATGTGTGATTAACTTAACCGTTTGTTAATTCATGAAGAAATATAACACTTCGTTTCTTCAACCAACAGAGCTATCATTTTTAGTGTTGAGCATCAGACTGAATTTATATATGCACCATGTCAGGTCACTTACTCTCCAGGACCGCTAGTGTTACTTGAATAAGTAAACACTAACCATCAGGACCAGATTGGCCGATCCGTATGCTCTCACTCAGTGGATGGATAATGTCACAGGATTGCTGAAGGTGGGACAACACTTGAATGGTTTTCTCTGTTTTGTTTTGCTATAGAAGCTAACGTTAACTAACGCGCTAAAAAGTTAGCATTATGGAGAAATCCAATATTCCTGCTAATACCTTCTCAATATCTGATTAGGTGGACATGATAACCCATCATACACATAATGATAGTCATCCTTACAACAGTAAATACTTTTTCCTTAACCTGATATAAAGTGTGTGCTACAAATGCAAGCATTTTTGATGATTGACTCTGACCAGTCCTTTTGTCTTAACGCAAGCACATTTACTCACCCAGTCAATATAAGACAGCACTCATTTCAGTCATTGACCCAACTGCGCACAGACTAGTTATAGTGCACTAGACTCCTTGATGCTTTCATTGCCTTGCTGTGTGACATTAGCAGTGGTTGAATTGAGGGGGGGGGTGCCTTCCCCTTTGTTAGAAAATTGACCAAAAAACATCCCCCTTGTTAATCTAGAATCTGTGTCTGCAGGCACGGACGTAATTTGAGGGGGGGGACACAGGGAACATGTTCCCCGCACTTCCCGTATCTGTGCCCTCTGTTCACCACACTTTTTACAGCCATTACAACCGTTCAATTCATTTTTAACATGTGGTAACATGTTTTTCCAAGCCGTCTTTAAACGCACCATGAGTAGGCGGCGCCAGGTGGCAGACACACGCTGTCATGTTGTGATTAGAATCAATCGCACACAGACGAGAGGTGTGCTGCTGGGCAGTGCTGCTGTGGGTTAACTATGTTCAGCAAACCAGTCAGCAAGAAGCAAAAAACCTTGCACAGTTTCTTCCAAACCGTGTAAGTTGAGTAATGCTGTTGCATGTAGATAATGTTCGCTAAATGATGACTAATTAATAGATGCCAATATATCAAGTCAAGTTAAGCTAGTTAACAAGAATACTAATGTTAATGTTATTGTTACCTATGTTAAATCACTTGCTAGCTAGTTTCATGCTAGGAAAAAACCCACTCCTCCTTAATAAGTACTTGTGCTCACTATTGCTTTGCACATATTTTTTTAATCTTTATTGCCACAATATAAAGAAATATCCGAATGACCTCTCTAAATGACTTTATAATGACTTGGCTTGTTTCATTTATAACAGTGCATCATATTTTATAAACAGGTCAAATGTTAAGTTGTAATCTTCAAGTAGCTGTAAAGTGTGATGAAATAAAAAGTACAATATGTTCCTCAGAAATGCACTGGAGTTGTATCAAGAAGCATTTTTGTTGTAAAAAAAAAAATCATTGATTTCTTTTTTTCTGTGAGCAGATAGCTTGAGGGAAAATGTCACCTCTTTTTTCCCCTTTTGCCTTTATAAGGGCATTTTCCTTTAATGTGGGTACAATGAGAACACTCCACAGCACTATAAACCGCTGGGCGACAGCTGAGTCTGACCACTGCCTCTGTGACTTCACAGGGGACTTGTAGTGGGAGCAATAACCCCACAACCTGTGCACTGCACTGGGATGCTGCACAGCTCAACGAGCCTCTGTGGTGGTGTTAGAGGAAGAGCATTTTAATATGTCTGATAAAGGGAAATAAAATGTGGCCACTGTGCATGGCTGTCTGTGTGGATGCTTGGGCTGGGAATGGAACCTCAATATATTTTTACTGTGGACTGAATAGTGTCCATAACAGTAGGTATTAAAAAGTGTCAGGTACTGAAAGTTGACACTTGGTGCTTGGTAACAAATCTTGTTAACTTGTTTATTAATCAGAGATTTTATCTGATTTAAATTAAAATGTTTTTTCAGGTTGTGCTGATGCAGACCCTGATTTTCTGATTGTGCCCACTGTGTCTGTGGCGCTGAACACTGTATATTGCATTAGGCTGTGTCATTGTAAACATTTCAGAGATACTCAGGCCTGTGTGTACATTATCATGCCTGATTTTAAAACACTCGAAATGCTGCAAACCTGGGGCCAGATGCATAAAAAAATAAATGCTGTGTGGATTTGTGACCAAAACTGTGAGCACAAAGACAGATATGTGCATATGCATTCCTTTTGCCAGATTGATAAAGCTGTGTGTACGCCTGATTCTGTTTTATAAATCTCAATCATTGTGGCACTGCGCGGACGGGCACAAGCCTCATTCCCACACTCACTGTTCACCATATATGGGTGTAGAAATTCGCTTAAACATATGTTCGTATATAAATATCTGTGTCATTTCACCATTCACCTGACATGTCAATGAAAAATACGGTAAAAAAGTTCTGTTTCAACGACTGAGTTGCATCGGCAAGGTTCACCAACGATGCCAGAGCAGCTGTCATTATCAACACATTCTCAACCTGACCTCATCATATTTGGACAAGTCTGGACATGGACTTTCCACGTCCACACATGACGTGCAAGGTACCCTGGGTGCGTTGGTTGTTGACGTTTTGGATTGCCGTGTCAACTCCTGTTACATGCTTTGGCTGTTTTCAAAATACACCTCCATTTTCACAGGAAATATACAGTTTGCACTACGTCAGGACAACACCATAAATTGACTTTTACTTATTTCGACAGCTGGTTGAGTTAGGCAACAAAAGCACGTGGTTGGTTTTCATAAAAAAGAACATGGTTTGACTTTGCAATCTTACAGGAAGCGAATGCCGGCCTCGGGTGTGAAAGTTAGTGGTTGTTGGACCTATCCACCACCCCTCTCACTCTCCTTACTTGGACTTCCACTGCCTTAACTTTTGTTATTGTCCTGCTACATTTCCACCTGACACCACCGGATGCCGTTAAACAGTAATGTTGATTGGCCGCATATCATGCCGATGTGAAAGGACAGCTTTTTCCATCGGCGTTTGACACCGAAAGTCACTGACCAAGCAGTGGTTTTCAAGGACTTTGGAGTGAGACTGGGATATCATTACGCACAGCTGTAGATATTTGTAGCATCCTTAACACTATTTGCTTACAATTCTGCAAACCATCATCACTGTAAAATCTCAATCATCATTATTAGTAAATGTCACAAGGGTGATCAGTGATTAATTTGTAGCAGTTATGTGGAAACTGACTTTACAAAGTGCTCCACAGGACAAAATTAAACAATCACTGACAGGAAGGTGAATAAAAATAAGATCAGCTTTATTAATGTGTCTTTGATAGACATTTTACAGACTGCAAAAACAATAAAACAATCAGTGAAGTTGGCAAACCACCAAAAGAACAATGTTTTCAGTCTCAATCTGTTTTTTACATCTAGAACCTCCCGTCTACAATGCACCCTCGTTTTGAGGCCTTGGCTCAGATTCCAGAGTTGCTCCTTAAGGAATCTGATCCGTAATACTTAATATCTTCCTTGTCATATCACCTACAGCTAGTTTAGCTAAAACCATGCGTATGCCTGGTCTGCAGAATGCGTGAGGTGCGCACATTCATACTGCACATTAGTCTTTTATAAATACCAGTTTATGCGTGGAAAAAGGCGTATGCATGGGTTTTGTGTGTACACATTGTTTATGCATTGGGCCCCTGGATTGTCCTCTGTATGGTATTTTACCGTGAGGATGGCACATATATTTCCATATATATGGCTTGAACGTTTTATATCTTCCTCTCTCTGTGTGTGCTGTGTGGTGATGCAGATGAGCTCTGACAGAGAGGGGGGTTTAGTCTGAGAGCGTGGAGGGGCAGAGGCAGTAAAGGGAGAAGAGGAATGGATGGGAAGAAAAAGGAAGTTTGGTACTGTTGCACTACTTTATGCAGAAAACCAATACAGTGGTTGTTACTATTTTATGAGGAAAAGTTTGAATCTAAACCTGCAGTACCACCTAGCAGAAAAACAGTACTACTAAACATAGTGCATAAGAACGTGTGTGTGTGTGTGTGTGTGTGTGTGTGAGGGATGACACGTGAATATAGGTCATAACAAAATATTTTCTATGAGAAAAACATGCTGTATGTAAGGCAGCAGGTGTTGAAACATAAAATTTGGTTCCACTTTAAGATTCTGTATGCAACCACTGTTTGAGGATGCCATTACTCCACTATAAACATAGCAGAGAATGAAGTTATGCTCCTTCTTTGTGTAATGTAATCCAAACTTTTCTGTTCGTTGTTGTGGTAGAGATTCCAGGTTATTGGCGCCACTCTCCATTAGCCTCATATGGCAGTTACCACTAATATCGGGACAGCATTCCAGCTGTCAGCTTCTGTGTTGGCACCTCTGCCCTTTCTTCAAACTGGTACCATGCCAACAGACATTTACTGTATGTAATACACTGACTATGGATAAGTACCTCCTACTACCCCACTTAAAAATATCCAAACTATCCCTTTAACAGCGTCTTTTAGCACATTTGCTGTTGTTAGCGCTGTTTTTGGAATCTGCACCAATAGCTGCTATCTACTGGCTCAGCCTCCTTTATATTGAGAAGTGTGTGCAGACAGTCTTGCCCCAGATTCTGAATGGTACATGCGCTCTTAATGTTGCATACAGCTCCTTTAACAATTCCATCATCATTCCTAATCTGTGCCCAATGTACGTTGAACTCCCAGTAACAATAGCAAAGGTGTTGCAGTTTCCTGCCACAATGCCACAAACTAAAACCTAACCATGGGTCATAACCACAAATAGTTGGCATAAACAATCACATCATAAGGTCCACTCAGCTGTTCTGCAGCTTTCCATTGTATTACAAAGTGGACTGAAATATTGTCTTTGTTCTTGTGTAGCATTGTGGATGGGATTGTCAATATTTGGACGCTAAGTAGGATTCTTGTCTACTCTGAGGCGCTGTCTTAGATAAATTTCTGCTTCGGTTAGACAAAGTGACATTCAAGATGTTTCGTTGTTCCTTATAGGAAAGCTTGTTTTGTCATCGTCTTTAGTTGTGTAGTCCTTTCGATCCATGTCTCCTCTTAAAGTGATTCTATCTATCTATCTGTGGAATAATGATAAAAGCTTGTCCTCATCGTGAGCAGGCTTTCTTCATTTGACAATATAGACCTTGTAGTTAACACGTTCAAACCTTCCTGTCATAACAGCAGCTCTGCCTTCCTCTAGTTCTCTGCTTTTGAGAACTCAAAAGTTAGTGAGACTGACACAGCAATGTGACAAAGCCTGAAAATCAAACTTCCAACACTCTCCTCAGTGCTTATTCTCTTTGTTTTACCAGAGCTGCTTCTTTCTCTGTGAGGCAGAGCATCAGCTAAATGTCTATAATATTAATATTTATACATACATACAGTGAGTGCAGAACATTTTATTTTTCTGTGGTGAAAATGTTCCCCTTGACACTATTACAGCTTCCCTCCCTCCCTCCCTCTGTTTCTTCCTATTCTCCTATTCTCCCCCCCTCAGCCCAATAGTAGGCTACTGTTCATCTCCTCTCATTCTCTGCCGCTGAGTGGTTGCCATGCAGCGGGCTGTCCATCAGTGACCCGGTAACTGTTGCTAGGAGAGGAATGTAATTTCATCGTTTGTGCTTAATTCTTCTCCTACTTATGCACTCTCCTTACTCTATATTCTTCTTCCTTTAGCTTCTCTGTCACCCTCCTCCTCTAGCTTTCTTTAAGCCCATCTCTTTGCTTTGATCCCCATCTTATCCTCTTCCTCCTCCTCCTCCTCCCATTCTCATCTGTCATTCCTCTCCTTCCTCATCTCCTTCAATGTCCTTCACCTCTGTTTCCAATCCGCCTGCTGTCTCTTTGCGCTGTCACTGACTTATACATTTGTTATTCTTGTGGTAGAAGCCCATTGGAGACCTCCCTACCTGGGATGGGATTCAGTTTGGGCCTGTCTGCTTCCCTTAATGATGCATCAGCAGTGGATAAGTAAAGCCTTTTAAATGGACTGTTCATGGGTTTAAATTTATTCATCCAATTCAAAGCAACTTGTTTCAAAGGGTCGACAAAGAAATCTTATCAATCTCTAGTCATAGAAGTAGTTTTGACTATCTCGCTCATGGGATATCAGTATAATGCATCTTCAAAGAATGATTCGTATGATATCCTACGAAATTTGCGCCACACAAATTACATTACATCCTTAATGTACAGTCACGTGATTAATGTTAAGTTATTGAGCTTAGGTTTAGAAAAAGAAACATGGTGAGGAAGTAACTTAAAATAACTCATTTCCATCTATCTCAAGGGGAAAGTCCCAGTGGAAAGTTTGCATTTCTGTGACCCATCCACCAACCCAACGTCCCCCTTGCGAGACCACTTAAAACTGCTTCCTTGTTTACTCCCATCAACACGTGATCACAGCACTTTCCAAATACATGGGATATGTATGAATTTGGGTGCATGCCTTTTCGTAGGAAAACAAACAGTACAGAGTTTGTGAAAACAGTCTGGTCTGTAATATTTATACCAAGTGGACTGTACTGATATGTCATCATGTATGTGTAATATGATTATTTAAATCTGAGTAAGTACATTTTCTTGTGTATAATCATCTGAAATAAGAACCCTATGTTTGTTACCATAGCATGAGCCATTTGTATCCAAAAAGGGAGTGGGTCCTTGTCTACAGAGATTGCCATTTTCTTTGCCATGTTTCTACAGTAGCAGAGAATGGACAAACCAAACACTGGATCCAGCAAGGACCATTTGTGTTTTCGTGTTTTGGCATCAGCCAAGAGAGTTAGAGGCCTGTCTGTGATAGCAGCATTGTAAAAACACTGATTTTTTTTGAGGTGAAACCACTTTAATTCAGCTTCCGCTTAAAATCTCCTGAACGTCTGGACTTAAAGTTATCGGAGCCAAAGATAAGCACACAATAACATGTGGTGGGCAAGCTGCCTTTCTGCCACAAACTACCAAACTGTGTTGGATAAACACTGATTTGTAATGTGAAACTGTTTAATTCAGTGTTTCTACCAGTTTAAATCACCTGGTCTGTTTGTGGTCGAGAGGAAAAGACCTCTGTGGATAATTCGACTCCTGGTAAAAACCTCCTGACTACTGAACACTGAAGGAATTCTAAGTGAGAGAAGTTTCTGCTGGTTCCAAGTGCTAGACAACACTAAATTCCACTAAATCTTAACTGTACCTTTAAGGATTTTTTTTAGAGATGATAAATGTCTATTCACGCAAAGCATTTATTTTCTCTCTTATTGTAGTCTGAAAAGATTAGGGTTGTCCACTAAAAGTCTATGACCCTGAGCAGACTCTCATTTTGTCAGTCGAAGCACTTTGCACTTTTTTTTAGCTTCGTAATTGCACACAGAGTAATGCAGGAGCAACAGCACAGCAGGTTGTACACTTGAGCCCCACCATGACCTAACCAAAAAACTAACTGTGATGGCAGGAGATAGGGGTTGTAGAAACTGAGGGCAGTGCAAGGCCAGACAGCATGAGGGAGCGCAACTAGTGCTCTGACACTCTGAGCTCTGTTCTGAGTATCAGTGAAGTTGGCTAAACTACTTCTGAACTCTCCTGCCCTCAACCCAGTGTGTCTAAGGTAGATAGATAGATAGATAGATAGATAGATAGATAGATAGATAGATAGATAGATAGAAAGGTAAGGTAATTACATTTTTTAGCCACTGAGCTCATAAGCAGGGACAGTTCATAATTGTGTTTGCTAATGCACAGTAAAAACTGGAATTCTCTTTTTGGGTGACGTTACACACTACCACCACTTGCTGGTATGGAAAGTTATTTCTTCTCACCCAGACGCAGCCAGTTGGCTGTTGGCTGCAGACTCTGTGGTGTGTTCAATTGCAACTTTTTGGCCGAGACATAGGTGATGTCAGGTGATGCAATATCGGCCTCCATTACCACAAGTTGTTTGAAGTCAGTTTGGTGTGTCTGGGCCTGAAGGAACATCTGGACAGCTGCATGCAGTAACCAGAGCTAAGCTAGCTCATAATGGTCATTAAATACCCTCAAACTGTTGGCCAACTGTTTGTTATAGCTACAGTGTCTAGGTGGGAACATGGTTTGGGAGTTTGGATGGGAAGCAAATCAGGTTAGCATGTAAATGTCCAACTGGTTTGGTCCACATGTGAAGGCAGAAATGGATTCTCACCTGGTCAGAATTAAGTATATATAAATAAATTGCTTGACTTTTACAAACATGACATAAAATAAAACTCACATTCACAAAACTTTATAGCACACTAAAAAAAATTCTATGGACGAGAGGGTTTTTTTTGCAGTGTGGAGACAGTGGCAGTGCTGATACTGCTGCAGAGCAATTTGGGAAAGCCATGGCCGTCATGACATGATTGAAGGACAACGCACTCAGAGGCTTTAGAGAGGTCAGGTGGGGGGGGGGGTTTACTGAAGGCGGGAGCAAAAGACAAATTGATGAAAAGCCACTGAGTGAAAGACAAGAAAGAGATAGAGGGAAGGGGAAGAAGAAGATGTGTTTGGCGAGGATGAAGGGGGTTAGGGCGGGGTCTGTGCATAATTACATTTCCTGTTCTGAGCAGTATTGGGAATCAATAATGTAATTCATAGAAAAGCCATAGAGCTGCCTCTCATTGGCATTCACAGACATGAGGCACGCTTACATCCCAAAGAATTAGAACAAGACGGTGAGGGAGGGGGATGTGGAGGGGGGGCAGAGGTGTCTGTCATTGAAATAAAGACTCACTCTTTGTTCATCCTGAGGTTTTCAATCTCCTCCACAATGCCTGGCAAAATGCTGGAGACTTTGACTTTCCATTACAACATGATTGATGCCTTCACGTTTGCCTGGTGTCCATGCACGATGAGACTTGCTCTGTCCCTGCTGATACTCAGACACCACACAATCATATACACACACACACTGTCCTGTAATCACAGCTAGCCACTGGGGTCAAACGTGAAATGGCAGTTCCCTCCTCCAGATGCTGCCACTGTGTATTTATGGTGGGCTGAGGTGAGTTTCCCCACTTAACCCAACAGCACATATCCCAGCACATGTGACAATGAAAATGCAGAACTCAAACATAAACACACGCCACTCATTTAAGAGAATTTGATTCTAATCTTGAATATTAAGCCGGGTTTATAGATTAACTCAGTGGTTGATGCAGTGTTCAGTGTTGTGGCGTTTACTGTGGTGGCACAGTCCAACCAAACATACTTTTCTTTTAGAAAAGCATGTTTGGTTTTCCCAGGGGAAGGTCTTGTGTTTTGCGACCCATCCACCACCCCAACCAGCCTCCTTACAAATCGCTTCATTGTTTGTTCCCATTGCTCCCATTGGTCACGTGATTGCAGCCCTCCATAATATGTAGGTTATGCACAAATCATTGGCTCATGCAAGATGACCTTTGAAATCCTAAAATTTTAAAATGCCTGACAAAGATCTCAGTTGGATCGAAATGTTGCACAATAAAAACTACTGGGAGCTTTTAATAGTGTGTGGATCTTCTGTCTGGTTATTGCTTTAGGTTTAGAAAAAACACCATAGTTTGGCTCAACATTCACACAGTAGGAAAACACTGGGTTCCTGGGTGAAAAGTCTGGCGTTTGCTGGATCCATCCACCACCCCTCTAGCCCGCCCCATAGGGCTTTGCAGCTCTTTAAGTTACGTTGTTTTCCTGTCAGGTGGTGTATCATACCACTGCAAAAGGATGGCTTTTCTCGTTGGTGTCTGACACGGAAATCCCTGACCAGGCATTGTTTTTTAAGACTTCTGAATGAGTGTGTTATTTTTGTGGACTAGAAATGAAGAATTCAAACAGTATGGTTTTGGACACAATATGAGGATTTCATGGAGATTGTATTGTTTGTTTTGTTTTGTTTTTCCGAAGTCTGCCACTGCTGTTGGAACAGATTAAAACAGCAAAGCTCTGTGAGCCTGATTTTGGTGATTTGCAGCTGAAAGCTGTTAAGGTGATTCTAAAAATTGGGTTAGATGTGGTTGAAATGTTTACATTGTGTATATCTAGCTTACATATATGACTTGTGCATGGTATTCCTCACTCAAAGTAAAATGTCAAAAAGAAGAAGAAAAATCATTGTTTGACTTGTACTGTATTCTCACTGAGGCTTAAGACGTGCTATAAATTTAAAATTTAAAAGTGGCCTTCAGCAGGTCTAGAAGAAACCCCAGTCATTTCCTTTTAGCATGATTTTTGTCCTGTGAAAGATCTTTAAAAGGCTAAATCACAGAGCACAGTGGAGCCATTAGGAGAGAAACTGTCAGAAATCCTGTCCTCCACTTTAAAGAAGCCGAGTGTTCCATCTCTGCCTTTTCTTTAGCAGGGATCAAGGAGGTCTCTCAGCCCGAGAGGAGGCGATTTAAAGTTTCACACATGAAACCAGTGGAGAGATTCTTGATTTCTCTCCATTTGAACATTACTACTCCCAAATGCAACACAGGAGAAATTAAATTCTAAGAAAACGGCTGCTGTGTTGTAATGTGTCTGAGTGTGAGAGGGGATTTTATGTTTTGAATGCTTTGAGCCTTAAGGCATCTACTAGTGTCTGACTGGTCTGTGCACCAACTAAGGTTACTTTGTTTGAGGGCAACCTGTAAACCTAATGAAGGCTGATTGTTTGCCATGAGCAGCTTTTCTACTATTTGTATCTCCTCAGGACAGAAAATGGCCTGTGCGGAGTTTGCATGCCTCGTGTCAGCGTGGGTTTTCCAGCTTCCATCCACAGTCCAAAGACATGCAGGGTGGGGATAGGTTAAGTGGTGATTCTAAATTGGCCATAGGTGTGAATGTGAATGTCAATGGATGTCTTAATCCTACACTTAATCGTAACTCCAGCATTATATTAATACTGATGCTGTGATCTATGTTTTTTTTAAAAGGTGGTATATGCTTTTTTTTTTTTTTTTTTTTTGAGGACATTCTTAGACCATGGCCAGATTAGTTTGTTGGGGCCGACTGACCATCCGTTTCTTCTCTTCACCCTCTGTGAATTGTGTATGTACTCTTTGGTACCCAGCTCACACAGCACCCTCATTGTATGCTCAGAGACCCAGAGAAGAACTGGTACTCCTGTACTGGAATAAAACAAACTGGCTGCAGGTTTTCTTGTAGGCTAGTCAAGGTGTAAAAAATAACTAAAATGCTGGCTCTCCCTTTGTGGATTTACTGTTGTTCTGAAGTGGTGCAGAATCCCTTACAAATTTGCAGTTACAAAAACTATCTGACATACAGTAAACCTGTGACTTTTGGGGCCTCTCGATGTCTGGGGTCTTGGGGCCCTGTTGATAATCCAGGCTTACTTCAAACTAGGGATGCACAATAATATTAGCACGCCATCGATATTAGTCAATATCGGAACTGGCCAACATGCTGATAATATTGGTTCATTATCGCTATCGGGCTGATATCTGTTTTTAAAATGAACTATTAGAATCAGCCAACATGCTTTTTCTTATTTTGCACAATTCATGAATATTACATACACTGAAAAGCATTGTGTTTCATGTCTCCATCTGCTGGTGGGCCATCACAATAAGAGTTTGCATGCATAATATGACGTTACTTCCACTGCAAAAGAAAACTAATTATCACTAAAATTAGCCAGGAGAAAAAAGTGGCTATATTGTTATTGGTATCTGTTATAGGCCAAATACGTTTGGGAATTTGCATGCATTCATTTTCATTAGAGAATGTACAGTATATGAGAAAAGCCTGATTATACTCATTCATTCATTCATCTTCTAACCGCTTCATCCTCTTGAGGGTTGCGGGGGGGCTGGAGCCTACCCCAGCTGACATCGGGCGAGAGGCAGGGTACACCCTGGACAGGTCGCCAGACTATCACAGGGCTGACACATAGAGACAAACAACCATTCACGCTCACATTCACACCTATGGACAATTTAGAGTTATCAATTAACCTAGTCCCCAATCTGCATGTCTTTGGACTGTGGGAGGAAGCCGGAGTGCCCGGAGAGAACCCACGCTGACACGGGGAGAACATGCAAACTCCGCACAGAAGGGCTCCCACGCCCCACGCAACCCTCTTGCTGTGAGGCAAGAGTGCTAACCACCACACCACCGTGCCGCCCCCCTGATTATACTATGTCATTAAAAATGTCAAAAAATAGTATGTCATAAAATGTCATAAAAAGTAATAGTATAGTATTTTTAAAAAAAGTACCATAAAAAGTCACAGTATTGTATGTCAAAAAGTCACAAAAAAAGTAGTGTGGTTGGTCAAAGTTTAATATGTCCGAAATATCATCAAACGTTTAAGTATGTAATTAAAAAGTCATAGTTTGTGCACTTTTCTTGTGCCACCCTCAATCATATGCTGCCTCCCTAAAAAGGCAATCAGTCATCAAAGGTTTGAGAACACCTAATCTTATCTTTTGTTTCAAAATTTCCCTAAGGGAGAATTCCCCACAGACCACCCTGGAGGGTTGGGTCGCAGATAGTGTATGGGTTAAAAATGGTCCCTCTATGGCCCCTGTGTGAAATAGGTGATTATGGCCATGACAAGAAATATTGAACCAAAGAAATTTGAGTTGGTCATTTATCTTACTAATATTTAGTCCCTACGTAAGAAAAGCCAGAGCCTGTATTGTCTGTCTCATCTGTATTCTCTAATATTTGAAAGTATTTTTCTGAATCTGCTAAATCCTTTAGTTCTCACTTGTGATGCTGTAGACAAGGCACTGAGGACTTAGGTTGTCCTTAAATGTATGTGAGGTAGCTCAGTCTGTTTTCTAGACAGTGAAGTTCCACAGCGTAGTTATTCTTTGTTGTTGACCTTTGTTCCTACTGTGAATGTTATTATGAGGCAGCTTGCGTGGTAAGGCAGCTAAGGACACAGTTGGCTGTCATCCTGCCCAGCAGGTGTCCAGGCAGGGCTGCAGAGTGCCGCTGCAGCTCTGCTACAGTTTATGCTAACCTGCCTGTCCCTGTCTCCTCCTCCCCCGCAGCGCTGACAGGAAGCCAAGCCGAGTCCCAAGCCCCTATCCAAGGCCTTCGCAGAGCCACGGCCGATGGGACACGACTCCGGAGAGCCGCCACCGAGGAGACCTACTGGGCCTACTCAGGTGTGTGTGTGTGTGTGTGCTTGTGTGCTTGTGTGCTTGTCTCTCTGTGAGAACCAGCCTGAGTCTTTCCGGTGTGGAATTTGTGGCAAGCCTCCAGTTGTTCAAGCATGCTGTGGAAAATTTGCAAAGCCTTACACTTTTCAGTACTGGTAACAAGCTTGAAAATAACAAGAAAAGTTTAAGGAGAAATTATTTTGCCATTTTCATATTTGTCTTTTGCCAAGAAAATTGTAAGAAATACTGACACTGTGTTTAGACTCAGATAAGATGCTTCAAGTGTTTTAAATAGGAAGCTTTGGGAGGGTCCGAACTTTCCAGAAATGTGTTTGCTACAGACGCCAATCTTGATGAAGTGGGTGACTTTGTCATTCTTGTTATGTCCAACACATGGGATGTCTCAGGTGTGTAGGTTGAAATCCTCACTGCACTAAAAATCTCTAGCAGCCCACATACCAAAAAGGAAAATTCCAGAAGAGATCATTAACATGGTAAAAGCTGCACAAACAGAATACATTTAGTCATAAGACTGTCATCAGTTTTGTTAACAAAAACGCAGCGCCAGTAAATACGTCACTTATGTTAATCAAAGGAAGTGGGTCATTATGGGCCCACAAACCATCATGCAATGGGTAAAGGGAGCAGTAGAATGTCACAGCTGCCTCAGTTATGTGGTTTGTATTTATTACAAGAGAAAATAATAATCAAATGCTAAGTTTTGTCATTGAGATTAGAGGCATGGACAATTTTAAGTCCAAAGAAACCCTACATTTATTGTGAAATAGGCATCTGTCCTTATCTCGCACTCTTCAAGAGTGATGAATCTGTTTAGCTGCAGCAGGAGACATAGTAGAGACGTGGTGACTGGCTTCTTGAAATTGTCTGGCTACAGGACATTTCCTGGATGTTTTTATCCACTTATTGCATTTCACAGGAGCAGGAAATCAAAATCAAATGTTTTTATTTTTTTATTGTATTTTTATATTAAGTGTCACCCCAGACCAAGATGTCCCAGACATTTGAGGAAAAATGTCCTGGAAAATATGATAACCCTGTCAATATCACTGCCAATATTCAACCAGCTGTGTATCATGCAGTGTGTGCAAATGAACAGTGTTTGGCTTTCCCCTGAGCTCCCTGCACATCCACAGGTGGCGGTCCAGGCAGTGGAGGCGGCACAGGGGGAAGCCAAACACCGTTAAATGCAGTGTTATGTCAATCACAATGCAATGATGCATAGCCATCTGAAAATCTGTCAATGTCTTCTGTCTCGGTCACCAGGTGATGTGATGGTTCACTCTCAAGCTATGACCTGGAGCCTTTAGCTTTTAATTTGTTTTTTGCTGCTGAGTGAGTACGCAAATTGTAAAACCTTCTGTCTGCTTCTCACTGAAATTACTCTTTTTATTATATTATTATATTTTCCAAAAATGTGCCAGTATTTCTTAAATGAGTGCAATTAGTTACAGCGTAGGCTCCATGCTACCTCCAACAACTTGACACATTGTCAGGGCCAGGGCTTAGCAAAGGGTCAATTAGGTATCTATTTTAAACACGCCTATATTTAAGGCGTTCACTGTCAATGCAAACTTGGCACTTCCTCCATATTTATGTGTTGTCTTCATAAATGCAGGATAATGCACATTTCCACAGTAGTAATTTCATGAGTACACCAACAGAGACATGTCATAGCCTACAAATACTGTTCCTACTAATTAAGGGCCTTTGCTTCTACTTAGCAGTTTCTATGATCTCTGTTCAGCTACCGTCAGTTAAACTCAATACATTCTGCATCACATTAAAAACCTTTCTACAGCTCAAAGTGCATAATCACCTGCCATTGGAGGCTTTTAATGTGAAGCATCTGTAGGAAGTGTATTGATAGCAGCTTATTTTAACAATGAATGAAAGAATAGAAAAGTAGTTGGCAGAAATAAGGGACCAGCCTTTTACTCTTTGTGCCTGGCATGCCCCTGCTATTATAAAAGACCCAACATTATTGAATTCTGGCTTTTATTGTAAAATGTACAGTACAGTGTCTTGTGTAACATCTACCCCCCACTGGTCTCAGGCCAGTAGGGGCAAGCCAAAAAAAAAAATGTTAAGAAATGAGAGTAACTCTGTTTTCCATCATTTTAGTGATTTATTATACAGAGTGAAGTTCATTTTAGACTTGTTTGCTTTCCTATAATATGTAATGTTGATAAACAAAACCATACAAAACATAGCCCAGTCACTGTTTTCCATGTTTCCATTCTCAGGATCAGGCCGCTTCAATAGTATTTAGGCCGACTACCCATTAGCTCACAGAGAGAACTACCAGGGACCTCTATTACATACATTGTGTAAAACTGAGTAGCATGGCTAGGTGTGTTAGCCTCATCTGCACTTTCCCCAGTAGTTTCTGAGGTGGACCGTATTGCAGAGTCTGTTGATTGAAAAGTTGTGGCTCACAAGAATGTCTATGCACTTGGAATAATAATACAGCTAATAAGCTAATATGTTATGTAAATGTGAGCTAACTAGTTCACCTCATCGTCATGGATAAGTGCTGCACAGTGTAAAAGGTTAGCAGGCTGAGGGTACATCCCAAAATGTATGCATTTTGTCGTCTCTATATTTCAGTGAATCACGATGCATTTCATCGGGCATGTGTCTTGAAAATGATGACTTTGCTGACGTTGCAGACTCTGAACACAGACTTCACTCAACTTGCCTGACATAAACCTTTACTGGCCTTGGGCCACTGGACCATTGGCTATGACGGGCCCTGCAGCAGGTTTAAAGCCTCCTGGTTTAGGCTCAGGATTAGATGTTAGAGTTTTCAGTAAGCTTCACAAGTACAAAATGACAAAGCTGTGTGATTTAGAGCGTGCTGTATGTGGGGGTGTGTGTGTTTTAGAGTTAAGACAGTTATGTGCCACTGTCACTGTAATATGTTTGCCTTCCCCTCTCTCTCTTTTTCTTCCTCTCTCAGCCTCTCTCCTCATTGCTCCTCTGGCCCGGAGGCGTCTCCGGGCCCTCTTTTTTTATTTTACCAGTGCTTCAGAAGAGAAAAAAGCCACTTCCGCTGTCCCTTTAGAGGCTTTAGTTTTTCAGAGGGGCAGCATTAATCTTTCACCATGCAAGCGACACAAGCCTCAGGCCACAAATGATCTTTTAGTTTATTTATTTCAATATTTCCGCTCGCTCGTCTAACCCTAATTGGTCGCCCGTCGTGCCTGCGAGAGCGCAGGAGCTTGTGGGTAAAAACAGAGCCGGTGACAGTTTCACTTAGTGTTCCTGCTGCTGATGCTAAGATCTACCGATGCTCTCCTGCTGTCCCCCCCACACATGTTTGATCACAGCTCTTACATAAGATGCTGATGTAATGGTGGGTAGGATCCAGGCAAGAGAGGAAAACAATAGAGAAACAGCAGGCTGACATACTGGTTGGTGTATGTTTTATTTTTAAGTCATTGAAGGAGCCACGGAGATTAGAAGTTAAGTTTCTCACCTTGGTCTTGTTGGCCAGTATTTCTTAAGGATAGCACAGGACCGTAGTCATCAATGTCATTGTGGAGACTGTGGACAAAAGCAGAGATGTAGGCAAGGTTTTACAGAATCCTCAGTTCAACCTAAACTTAATGCATTTTTTAGGAGGAATACAAGTTTTCATCAGTGCTAAAGACTTCTTAGTATATGATTGTTACATAAAAAGTCCTTTACACTGCCACACTTCACACTCTTTCCCATTATAGATGATTTTGAGTTATACCTTCTCTGACACACACACACACACGCACACACACTGTCTCCCTCTTGTTCTCTCCCCTCCGATGACTTCTCCAAAGTTTCCTAAACTTCCGTCTGTCCTAATTAGCTTGTTCTAATCGCGTCCTCCAGAGGTCTGACAAACTTGAATCAGGACCTCAGCGGGCCGTGGCTGTTCTGCCCTCTGCCTGATCAGAGTGGCAGATTAAAACCCAGCACAATGCTGACAAATCAAGAGTTATCTAGGGACGGCCCTATACCTCCAGAATGAGAGACAGAGACAAAGAGACAGAAGGAGACAAAGATTCACACAGTCAACCTCTGCCAGTGCTTCATTATCATGTGGGATCACAGTTAATCTGAAATGTATGTGTGCCTCGGTTACCAAAAGGCAACTTTGACAGTTTTAGTTTTTCATGTAATTAATATCTGACTTGAAGAAAATAAGAATTAAACATACAAAACTTGTGAAATAGCATCATATGACATCAATGAAGTTATGTTAAAAAGGAAAATTGTGCTTGCATTTTTTTGTTTTGGCAAATATAACCATTTCATTCAAAGTGAACTGTACTGGATGCTACTACAAACTTAGCTGACATCTCAAGGCATCATGTAATGGCACAGTCCCCGTGTCTGAAGCATTTCAGGGAGAAACATTCAACTGAACTGAGCTTTGCTGAAAATATAGGACTTTAATGCGCAATGCTTTGCACTGCACAGCCGAAAAATTTGGACAGTGAAGCTGTTGGAGTTGGAAGCTGAACTGCATTACCTAAAGAACTGAAAAGGCTGAAAAAAGAAATGCTTTGTACTTTTCAAATCATAAAATGTAGAGAAAAGGTGAAAACAGACATCTACAACTGTCTGCATGATTTCTGTAGCTGAAAGTATGCTGAAGTAGGAGTCGACTGAGAAAATGTAAGGGTGATGTGTATTACTTTGTGAACCATTTAAAGCTTAAAAGAAGTCTGTACATAAAAGTATGGAGATTAGCAGAATTTCAAAATGGATAGGACTGAGCATTTTAAGAGTTTTTTCAATTCACTGCAACTATTGAAAATTTTAAAAAAGAGACTGCTCTCAAGACCAATACTGATTTGGTGTTATATATGTAACTGATTGTATTTAAAATGTTTATCTTGTATAGTTCATTGTGAGCATAAAATGCCAGAAACACAAGGCTTGGCCTGTTGAGCAAATCTGAAGAGTTAGTATTCTAGAGATGATTGTAAAAACTGCTAATTCATATACAGCTTTCTCATACAGAAATTGTAAAACTAATGAATATTTATTGGCGCACTATTTTACTAATTATTGGTATGAAGTCATGGTGCTATCCAGTGACATTGTAATCAAATGAATCACAGTTATTATTATGTGAATATAACTTTAATTATATTAACTGAAAGACTGAACTGAAAGAAGATTATGAGGCTGATTCTCAAAGTTTAACTGCACACATTAACCTCATAGGGACTCCTTTGGCCAAGATTTTTCTTAATGTATGCAATATAAATGATATAAAATATGAAACAACCCTAACCATGATATATGTTCCCCATTTCACATAATTACAAGTGCTTTGCTGTATAGTTTTAAGATGAGCCGTCTTTTGCGATAGGGTGGTTGACACTCAGAGGTCAAATTGATTGACTTTACCTCCCTGTCAGCAGGACAATTGAAATATCAGAGTGCCTGTTTTGGAAGACTTTTATTTATTTATTTATTTCAATATACATATGTTGGTTAAACCTACCCACTGCCTGCTGTTCTATATCACACACACACACACACACACACACACACACACACACACTTGACTGGAAATTAATTTTCAGACCTGCACAGTGTCAAGGCTCGCTACTGATGGCAGAGGCGAATCTAATTTGCGTGCTCTTGTCAAGCCCTTTTACCATTCGAGACCAGCCAACATCATGAAGAGCTCAGGCCTATATGCTGCGGCACTGAAGTGGGTAAATGAAGATGGAAATAGATGATATGTTGTAAAGTCATTTTACTCATGAGGGAAAGCAATTTTATTAGCCTGACAGTAAGTGGTGTTGTCCTTTCTTTTTTTCCCTCTCATGTGAAAATTGAAATGCCTTCATAATAGAGCATTAAAATTGGAGAATAAACATGAAAGTATAGTCTGTTCGGCACTACCATGTTGAAAAGCACATCAGTGAGACTAAGTAACAAAGTTTAAACTATGATTTAATTTACGTTCAGATCTTAGATTGTGTCTTAATTCAAATAATGAATTCAGAAAAAAATATTATAGGATTTACTCGTATTTTTTTCTTGTCAAAAAAGACCTTTAAAAGTCTGAATACCAATGAATGTATATGCAAGTATTGTGTTTGTATCACAGCCTGGTTCCTATGCCAGAGAGCTCCACTGTTGCCTAAAAACTGAAAAAAAAGAAAAAAGAAATACATCAGTGAGTCACTGTGTTGCACTGAATGCATGTTCCTTCATAATCATGAACACACACACACACACACACACACACACACACACACACACACACACACACTAGTTTATTTTGACTCAATCCCACTGACACTGTCTCACTGCCCTAAATACTCACAAGAATGCATATGTTTATTAATCTGCAGTTTTCTCCAGCGGAATAATCCACATTTACTTCTATTTACTCCTGTTTGAGTGACATTTGCTGACCAGCTATTTATGAAAATACAATACAACTATATATTTGTGGGCTGTTTTTAAAGAGTTATATCCTAGGAAGCAATGGGCTTGGGGCTAAGAGCCACAGACAGGGGAGGGAAATCATAAGGACTAATACATTGTTGGTTTTGGTGCTGGGAAGAAAAACACAAAATAACATCAGCCTTATCCTTTCAGCTTAGTGGAAGGTAAAGTACTTGGAAAGACAGCCATTATGATCTTAAGTGCTAAATCATAGGCAACTGGACTTGCTTGAGTTCCTTGAAGACAGTTCACCTTTCATCCAAGAGGCTTCTTCATTTCTGACGGACTGGTGTGCAGTTGCAGGCTTTAAACTGTGTCCGGGATGATCTCTCAAATTGCCGTACTAGCCAAAGGGCAGTCTTTCCAAATTGTTTAGCAACTTGTTGGTGAAGATTCTCAGTCATCCAGGTCATGGTGAGCCTGCAACTCTGTAGATGCAGTAAGTGTGATTGAAGCTTAGGCAGGCAAGCTCGTCACCAGCTGGAACAAAGTTCTATCAAACTCAAGCATAAGAACAGAACTACAATCAGTGATTATTGGGCAAATGCAGCTCCAATGTTAACTACCGCTAAAACTATTTTTACGTTTCTATTTTACCCACACATAACACATAATAACAACATTATTTCCCCAAATGGTGGACAGTTCCTTTACCATCCATCCCGTATAGACAACAAAGCACTGTACTGTTCTTGCCACTGTTTTTTTTTAAAACATTCACCGACAAAAAGTAAAAGGTGCAGATGCTCGTAGTATAAAGTGGGAATGAGATGGTGCAACAAATGCTTTGCTTTGCTGAAGTATGCTAAATGTGAACGAAATAAGGATTAAGACAGCAGGAGCATTTTTAGGAAATGGGTCACGATTCAGCCTTCCACCGATGATGTAAATTGCTGTTTTATCTAAGAGATTTGGCAGCGATTCAAAAAAAAAAAAAAAAAAAAACATATTCTAAATTGTTATGCGTTTTGTCTTCACCTTTTCACTTTTGAATTTTCCCACTGATTGTTATCTGTTCCTGTTTGAAACTTCAGTTAAAGTGTGAAGTGTGTTTGTTAGAGGGGGTTCTTACTGTCAACACATTCAACCTTGCACAGAAAAAGATGTTCTGCAGCTACACCTGCAGCTAAATAATTCACTGGATTTGGTTTATTGTGATGCTTTATGTGTTTCATCGAGATTCCAGTTTAAGGAGGAAAATATATTTCAGTGTTACAACTGGATGACTCAGCTCATTCTGCTGACGTGCCACTAAATCCCTATCAGCTCAGGGGCTCTGCTCTGTAGCTAAGCATGACCTCTGACCTCTGACTCCACCATGGAGGAATCTGCACAGCATCTCAGGAAATACAATCTCCTCAAAACCTCCTTCACCAGGATTGGTGGGGAAGTCAGAGGGCATCGTGTGGCAGGTCTTAAAGGTTTCTCAGAAATGCATGGGCCTGCATGAGGGAAGTGATGACTTGCTGGAGGCAGGGACAGAGGGGGAAACTGAGCAGTATAAAAACAACTGAGGCGGCCATTTTTGTACATTTAACTAATACACCATTAAAACCAACACAGACAAATCTATATCTATGGTCTATAGATCTATATCTAGCCTTTTTGGATGGGTGAAAACTTGTCATCTGTCCCTCCTCCTCATCTGGGGTGAACAGAGTTGGACTCCACCTGGCTTTGATAATAAAAGTAATTTAACAGATAGTGAGTGAGACAGAGAGCGACGCAAAATGTGTCTTTGTGAGTGATCAAGCTTTCTGAGAAGACGAAGTAAAACTGAAATGTAACTTAACTTGATAATTATAAAGTGTTGTGTATTTCTATGATTTAGAAGAAGAGTAAGGAACTACACTGTAGAGTGAAGTCTCCGTCAGTTACTTGTGACAGTGATTTTGCCAATGGGTTCAATGTGGGTTAACTCTGTCTTCAATAAACCTTAAGTATAAATGGGGTATAGGTAAAGAAAACTTCTCAAATGCACACTCATTTAACATCCATACAAGAACTGTCCTGGTAATTAGATTTGGTAAATGCATGTTTAAAATATTATTGAACATGATCCAAAGTCTGACAAAGTATTGGGTGTCAGATCTGTAGCAGTCTTGGTCCAATGAGCACAATCTGGTTGTAACATGGAAATTATTATTCAGGTTCCATACTCAGACACTAAGTTAGATAAACATTCACTATATGGCCAGTGTCCAAGGGCTACACCCCTTAGTTCCAATTCAGGAAAAAAAAGCATTTATGCAGTTTTAGACAACATGTTTGGGAGGGCTCTTTCCTGTATCAGCCATAGACTGGATATAATGGATGTAGCCACTGTGGCATATTACCATATTGTTTCTTTTGCAGTCAGAACTGACCATATAGAGGGGTGGATCTGACTTAAAGACTGTAGTGACACCTTGCAGATAGCTTGTCATTTAAAGCAGCCATTCCCTTAATTATGTGATACTTTAGCCTAAGTAGATTTAAATGCATACCTTATATACATTTTTTTTTAACCGGGCTTTAAACATGTGTATTTCTGCTGTAAAGTTGGTCATTTTAACATGGGGGTCTATGAGGACTGACTTGCCCTTGGAGCCAGCATTTTTTGGCACTTCTGTGTTGGCTTTATTTTTCATTCCTGGAGGTTGTTGCTTCGTCTCAACATGACAACGTCCCCATGATGAAATAAAGATTCTTACAGGTCCGTAAAGAAATGATTTTTGCCAGTTAGGTGTGGAAGACCTTTACTGGCCTGTACCTAGCCCTGACTTTCTTAGCATTCTGACTTAAAACTAATTTATACTCCCTTTATGTACAAAAATAGATACACCTGTTTCAAACATTGTAAATGTCACTGCCCTCATGCTTTCATGTGTCCTTTATGATGGAATATGTATAGCCAATAGATGGCACTGGAGGGCAGGGTCAAAAGATTCTCACAACAACAAATGAGGTGACAGTGGAGGAGGTTGTAATATTGTACCTTTATCAGAGGCAGCGGTGTAGAAGGTGGTGGTCTGTGTGGCTATTAAATACATTGAGACATGTGAATGGAGAATTCTTTTCACTATATTACTGACTTGTTCCATTCTGCCGTTACTTAAAATTCTGATCTGTCTCCTACTGTCATATCTCACCTGAACTAGGCTATGCTGCCCCCATGATCTCTGGTGGTACTGCTCCCTTTTGTCTGTATCTGTAAGCTTTCAGAAAATGTGCACTAATATGGATAAATGCAATGCAAATAAATGCAAAGTATGGACAGAAGGCTATATCTATCTCCATATCTAACATTTAACATAAATGAGCTCTTACACTTCTCTCATACATTACAAATAGCTAGCGCCATGGGTTTGGGGGCATGTCTGGGGTCAGCCGTTGACTTAATAAAATACATTTGTTTGAATATATCTTATTACTAAAGAGGGTATCTGGAGCTGTCTGCATGCTTTGAAATTTAAAAATATAACTTTTCATGTTCAGACTGACATGATAAAATCATGGCTATACCAGACAGGCAAAAACACCATGGACCAATATGTCAAGTGCGAGCCAGGCCTTGCCACCCATTATCAGATTAAGACCTCACTAATGCTTCGGTGGCTGAATGCGAGCAAATCCCTCCAACCAGGTTCTCACATCTGGTGGAACTGCTAGAACTAGAAGAGATGCCCATGGTTTTGGGCTATGACACATGGGTGTAATGTTTGGGTACCCACACACTTTTGGTTGTGAAGTTTAAAGACTATGACAGTTATATCCATTGCCTTTGTTACTATAGTCAATTAACCAAACTAATACAGTGAATAAAGCTGAAATGCAGGGACAACATTTATGCTCCAAACTGATGATGAACTTCAACACATTCAGAGGACACAGAGGACGAGGAAAGCTGCTCTCAAATCAACCTTGTCACTTCCATACTGCCTCTGTCATCACATAAATGCCCATAGCTTTTTATGTGTGTGCACACAGTCCTGTGTTTGTGTGTGTGTGTTGATTAAATGAATGGCAACAGCCAATTGAGCTGTCCGTGCAAGGTGTGAGGGGTGATGCATTATACGAGTACTCTCTGTGATTGCGTCAGTGGCTGCGTGTCTAATGCAGGATCAAACTGACTCACTCTCTGGGAAAATGCATCGATTTGGTGCCCTCGCAGACATCATAATATTTCCAAACCTCTCAAGTAGTCCTTGAGTAGCCTTGACTTCAATTGAGGACTCAGAGGATAGTATCCATCAAGTGTATCAGGTAAGATGGCTCTGCAGTCATGAAGCACCTAAAAATAGGTCTGTCATTCAGCTTGAGGCACTAGTCGTTTGGGTCAGTTCATTTCAACAGCACTGCAACAACCCTCCATTTGAACAACAAGTCATTGTCAGCAGTAGTTTACAGTTCCCTGCAAAGAGACACAACGCTTTTTGGCACACTTTGACACCCAACTGACTAAATTTTGTAACCATCTGGATCTGAGTCACTTGTCAGATCTATGTAGAATCATTACTACTCATTATATTGTCATCACATATGGTATGTAATGTGCAATCAGTAGAGAGATTCAGCTGTGGTATTTTACATGGTGTGTTAGCAATAATGGTGTTTTTACCTTTCTACTTTAGTCAAGAATTTGTCATGTGAATGTCAGTATTATAAAATTGTGTGTTTAAAGCTGCTAGGGAAGCTTTAAATTAAGTCTGTAGAAACACATATTTCAAAACCAATTTACTTTTATATATGTGCCGCATTAGTGGAGCCACTAGTTTCTGAGGCATTTCCCCCCACTGTAAATTTGATTTTTCTGTAATGATAAACTCAGTTTGAAGAACACAGAACAGTTCATCTCTGGTTGAACTGGATGATGAAGTTGTGTAAACAGAGAACTTTGTTGTTCAGTATGACATCTGCTCAATCATAGCTACTTAAAATGCAGTTGTCGAGTTGTTTTCAAATAACCTTCACTTTTAAAATGTCCAGCTGCAGCAGTGACATCAAGTTCAAGCTTCATCCTCAACTTATTTTCAATATAAAGCAAAATGATTAAAAATTGTCAACAAAGTTCCATCTCTAACTATACAACATCATTAGGTGTACCACACTATAATTTGATTGGAATATTTTTATTGCAATGATCTCTGTGCTGAAAAATTAATACGAAGAAAAATCAAATTAAAAGGCTGTATTTCTTGCTCTTACTTCAGCTGAGACATAAACTATATGACCCAATGTCCCATTGTGCTGTCAATTTCCATCCAAGAGTTGGAAATGATCCCATATGAGTCAACAACATTGTCTATGGAATAGGGGTGACTGCATGAATACCTCAGCACTCTGATCCACAAAGGTGAGCATTAGTGAGTTGAACTTAATGTGAGAAGCAACAGAGAGCCAGTGGAGAGTAATGAAAGGTGAAGTGACATGAGCTGATGAGCTGTCTTTCGCTGGTTGACGACCAGATGCGCTGCTGCATTTTGGACCATTTGCAGAGGTTTTGCTGTGCATGCTGGCAGCCATGCCAGAGGGCTGTTACAGACAACAGATGACCAGTGCCTGTACAAGGAGTGGAGCGGTGTACTCAGTAAGATAAGACTTGATCTTTTGAATGTTACAATGTGACATGACAGAGTGACAGATGCAACACGTGCAGTGAAAGTTCACGATACTCTCTCTCCAACAAAGTCTGCTTTGTTGGAGAGAGAGAGAAGAGGAGCTGAGCTGGATATTAATGTGCTGAACAGAAGGACGGGCTGGGATCAGCAGGAGTTCAATCTCAGAGAACTTAGAAGTTAGACACTGAGTTGCGGGTGGTGTTCAAGGCTGTAGTTATATTGGGGAAAACATTCCCCCAATCCTCAAATATGCTCAAAATGTCCACCTAATTGTACTGATGAAAATATAGATAAAAATAAATTACTATGCTATGACAGGCAACCAGTAATCCAAAAGGTAGGCATCCATAATAATCATTAGAAATTAAAGTATTATGGTGTAGTTAAGTTCTGCATGCGGTTTGTCTAGGTGGTGTTGCCGTACCCCTGCAAAAGGCGTTGCTCAACTGCTGTGTGTAGGTACAATCAATGTAAAACACTATATTTCCATTTCATTACTTCCAAATGTATTAAAAAGTGATAAACTAAAATCCAATATAAATGTAACATAGGCTATATCACTGATTGTGAAAAGTGTTAACATGTCAATATGAAATATCATTGAAAAATTTGCAGTGTAGTATGTTATAAAAATGTAAGAGTATAGCATGTCATAAAAAATGTCATCAAAGAAGTTATAGTTTTTGCATTTTTCCTGTGCAGCCCTCTTTGGCTCCCTAAAATGGCACCCAGTCATAAAAACTTTAAGAACCCCTGATCTACAATTTGTTACATAGCTGTTTATGGCCCTGTGTTCCTTCAGTAAGAGGCCGTTTACACGTTGCCGGCTATTTTCATAAACGGACATTTCACCGTCTCCGTTTTCAAAAAGATCTTCGTTTACACTTACCCGTGTATATATACACAAGAGCACGCCACACCTGTAGGTGGCAGTGTAACGAGAAGCTCAAGCCTTCCATGTATCCATTGTCACCATAGCAACATAGGTCGCACTTTTGACACAGGCGCAAGTTACGGCGCATACTGTGACGTCAACTGCCTATAACTCCGTTTATCTCCGTTTATCTCAGTTTACATGCAAACGTGCAACCGGAGTTTTCCAAAATCTCCACTCTGGCCGGAGTTTTTAGAAAGACTCGTTTTCAGAGGAGAAATCTCCGTTTGCGTGTAAACGAAGGGCACAAACGAAGGAAGATGTCTCCGTTTATCAAAATCACCGTTTACGTGTAAACTGCCTCTAATTCTGAGATATCACTGAACCAGGATGAGATTGTCGCTGAGACTGTCAGGTCATGTAGTGGGAGGGAAAGATAGAGCTGGGTATCATCAGCAAAGCATGAGATGTGAGCATGTGAACCATTTGAGTGGATAAACAGACCAAGAAAGGTGGTGTACAGATACTTTTCATGATTAAATGTGACTACCACACTGTAATGTCGTGGAGATGCACCTTAAGCACATCTCAGTCCTCCACAATAAGTCCTAGAAGCGTTTAAAAACATGGAAATTTCAACATGTAGAAGTACATGACAGCAGATCATACACTAGATTTAGCCA
Source organism: Epinephelus fuscoguttatus (assembly GCF_011397635.1). Taxonomy (NCBI): domain Eukaryota; kingdom Metazoa; phylum Chordata; class Actinopteri; order Perciformes; family Serranidae; genus Epinephelus; species Epinephelus fuscoguttatus. Next base: position 44,818,696 of record NC_064752.1, read on the forward strand.
CTAATGGAACCTGAGATACATTTGGTATTGAAATAGAAATGGATGCAGCACAGAGGAGTGAGAGGGTTGATATTTTTGTTTGTGTCAGTCAAGTTTGAATGGTCAAACAAGACTATGTATTGATAATAGTAATATTTAAGGCACGTAGGGCCTTTTCACAACCCAGATGTCCCAACTTCGTTCAACGAGGTCAACTCTTTATAAAGTCATCTCCTCCTCTTTCCATGTGCTACCATGGCTCATTTTGTTATGTTGTATTTTCCATGAACAAATTGAAACCTAAACTGTACACATCTACTACCACTTGACAACTATACTGTGAACTTCTCCTTTGTTCCGATCATCAGCTTCTCTCATCACTTGACAATAGCCTGCCAAAACTTCCTGTAATTGGCCCATAAGTCCAAAGCATCCAAACCGTATTTTCACATCAGAAACAAACTGAAACATGGTTCAACTGTTTGGTCCGGGGAACGTTTCAAACCTGTATTTTAGTACAGGTCAAACTGAAAGGTCCAAAGGTCCTGACCAAATGATGCAGGTGTGAAAGGTCCTTTACTCTCAAAGGCTTTTCCTTGATCTGCTCTGACTTTGAGTATACCTCATTTGTATGTTGCTTTGTACAAATTGTACCCCAAATGATCAAATGTAAATGTAAAGGCGATTCTGGCCCCTGTATCTAAACCAGACATTTGTGGTATTGCTCAACCCTACTATGATAGAGATTGATGAGAAAGTTACTGCTGGATGCTTTGTATAGCCCATCCCACTTTACTACCATATAGTTGCTTGAATAAGCAGACACTTGTATCTATTAACTGTAATTGTTTAGTGTCTCCCTCCTAATCATTAGGACACACAGTCCACAAACTAGAAACTGTAAAATGTTTCCAGTTTCCAGGGGCCTACATGGCACAGGTTTGAGTTATCATGGATACTGAAACTCTTAATACATAACTACAAGGAAAGTAAAACAGAATGAATAAAGTAATAAACAGAGGAGAATTCATTGCCCAGAGCTGCAACCATTCAAGGACAGTAGTGACTGTACCAGCTCATAAAATCACAGCAATCTCTTTTACTCAGAGGCACAGAGGGGAAATGCTGCTTTAGCTATTGGAGACTGGGGAATCAATACATAAAAAGAAGATGGATAAAATATTGTAAAAAGCTGTAATTTTAGTGGTGCCTCATGGAAGGTCATTAGCTGACACAATAAAAGCTTTTAGGGCTTTCTTGTGAGATGAATACTCAGAATTTATTGAAAGTTAAGCTCCTCTGCCATCTCACTTCTTCTTACACGCTTAAAAACTCCCTGCTTTTCAGTATAGCGCGGGGATTTTTTAAGCGTGGAGGGACATCAGTTTTGACAGTAATGTCCCATAATGTACTCTTCAGTGTGCTGGCCCACTTCGCGCCTCCAGGCATCTCCAGGACATCGTCTGCAAAAGCTGAGCTGGCTGACTTTTCAACCTGTGTGAAGTATTTTGACTTGCATTGTTTTCCTTGATGGGAGACATAATTCTGCGGTGATGGGAACACCAGCGAGACGGATGGAAATGAAGTGCAGAAATGTGTTTCAGCTTGGAGGGAGGAAGGGTTGGGGGGTGTTTGAAATTATAAATATGACAAAGATCCGTAAAATGGAGCTTCTATGAGCGGAGATAAAAACAAGGCGGCATATTAACATGCGTGGAATGAGAAAAATAAATGACACAGAGACCCCCCAGTGGGTGTGAGAGAAGGGAACAGTTGACTTGAGTGGATGCTGTGATCAGTCAAGTGACTAAGAGAATGAAGAAAACATTTAACTGTTTGACTTTTGAAGACATCATCATCCAGAAATTGTGTGTGGTGATAGGGTGATAAAAACAGTCATCATAAACTCTCTCCAGCAACAAGTTAGTTCAGAGCAATTTTGTTTTATTGAATAGTTTGCTCTTGGATAATTTTACATGATTGTATATTGGGGATGAAATATAACTCCATCTCCTTGAGAACAGACTGCGGTAACAATATTACGAAACTGAAAATTTGAACATCCATAGTTTTCAAGTGACAAGTGGGCAAACACCATCTGCTGTGGTATGATCTAAAGGATCTTGAGGGGAGATTGTTTCCCAGATTCTGTAAACTGGTTATAATATTTCATCCAGAATTATCATAATCATTTTAAAGTCAGATTCTCTGCTACAGAAAGTTACAAAAATTGTTGGACGCCGATCTCCACAAATCTGTTCTCGGAAAGGGCGTATAAGACAAGCACATTATATAATCATACTGAGGCCTTTTGTAGAGCACCATGCTTCATGGTCATTAAGTCATTAAATCATCACACAATGATGACAGATCTTTCATAGAGTCAAGAAAAATGTATCCCCAAGCTGCAGCAGTGTTGTCCTGAAGTATTAAAAATGTTGCATTGAAGTTCTATAGCAGCCTTTGACAGAGAAGCAGACTGCATAACGAGGCTCAAATTAAGAAAGGCTTGAAAAGAAAGCTTACATTGGCACCAGTGTCCTGGGTTCTCAGTGTCAGCAATGACATTATGTAAATTCAACAATCAGAAATGAGCAATTTGTTACAAATTATAAATACTTGCTCATCAAATGTATCCAAAAAAAAAATACTGGTACGAGAAAATGTATTTCATAGGAAAACACAAAAATATATTCTATACTAACTGATATTACATTTTAGGCATTTGGCCTCAAAATGTGTCTGACCTCAAAGGGGAATTAACACATTTTCAAAATGATTACATTTTTGCTATGGTCTAAGAGAATCCTATAGTAAGCACATTAGTAAACATGAACAACTCTCTCTTAAATCCAAAAGTGGTGCTAAAACTCAAACTTGGGATGTCCTAGGGTAAAAAGTCTGAAACTGTGCAATGGACATTGAATCGGGAAAGATGTTATCAGTGACACTGCCACACAGGGAAATGTTCTGAGTGTATTGGTACACTTTTTGTTTGAGAACTGAGAAGACGACAACACAGTACAACTCATTTGGATGCAGAAAATAAAAAAAAGATAAACAAACATTCTGTGGGTCCACTCACTGCACTTGCTGTATTTCCTCATCACCTGTGACACAGATGGAAGTCCTCACCATGTTTATCATCCACAGAACAGGTTGCCATGCCGACATTTTCAAAACAAAATAGAACAGGCTGGAGTGAGTCTTTTTTTCGATGGGATATTTAAGATTATACAACAGTTAGTTCTGACCGAGTAATTTGATTGGACGAGAGGCATTCCCTGAGTGCTGATATAGAGTATAACATCACTGGGACATGTAACAGTAAAATCACCCCGCTCACAGGTGTTATAAATATAAATACAACCGTTAATTAACCAACTGTCACACTCACTACATTGACGCAAACTGACACTACCGTTACACCAAGAAGATGGATATTTTCCTCAAAATTACATTTGAATTAAATTATGAGTGGTCGTCAGGAGAGGACGAGGAAAAGGAAAGCCAGGACTCTCCTGTGCAGACCTCCAGGTGTGTTTGAATCCGGCCGTGCCAACATCCAGGTTTGCCAGCGTTTCATCAGCCGAACTGGACGAAGTTACACAGTTGCAGATCAATGTAAATACAAAGTAGCTTGTGAGTGCCTGGGGTGTGTGCTGCGTTGCCTGGCAACAGACTGGGGAATTGGGTTTTTTTCGCGAAGCTACATAACATACTTAAATAATTTATTTAATCACCTTTTGTTAACATTTCCTTACTCAGCATTGCTGTTTAAGCTGTTGTTGAACTGTTGTATAAAGGCAATATCACACTCGAGTGTGATATTGCTTAAATAGCGGGTTTGTGCATTTTGTCCTTCACAGGCAAGCGCAGGGGTTTAATGTTGCTGGAGCCCACAGGAACAATGCTCTGTGACGCTCTTTTTTCTCCTCTAAGACAGGATTAGAATATATGCAGTTCACATTAACCAGCTGAAATGTATATATATTTTTAAATCCTTGATGATCCACTCATTACAAAAAGTGTATGTCATCCAAGAGAGACAATAAAAACTAATGGAATGGTCAATATTCTCATTCTGACATTTAAACTGAGGTGATGAATTCAAGTCATCAACTCACGCTTTGAGTAACATTACAAGTAAACATCCCACCTTAAATGTTGTCGGCAGTCAGTACAGTGAATTAAATTATTCTTTTCTAGGTATACAGCTGCTGTGAGAGGCGCCAAAACATCCTTCCATTTTATAGTTCTAATTTACAAATATATGTAAGACTTGCCACGGTATGAACAGTGGTTACATAAGCTTCAAAACCAGACACAACTCAGCACTGAACAAGAATGAACATCCTCTATTGACCAGTGAACAGACTTCAGTGTTTCTAGCTCTATCTTTTAGTACCAGATCAGCATGCTAGGTACCCAACAGAGGGGTGACCAAAAATGAGGACAGTTAGGAATGGTTCCATTGGTACCATCCACAACTTTTCACAGTGGAAATGGAAAAAATGCGTACCAAACTGAAATGAAGCAAACCGGACTGCTTGGTGAAAATGGGAGTTATGGAGCAGATCAAGACTTTGTATTTGATGATGTGACAGTTTTTAGACTTACTTCTCTGGTTTCTGGCTTTCAGGGAGAGTAGCTCATGTTCCTAAATATTGATTGAACTTTCCTAGACCGTGGAAATAACCAGTTGGAATTCTTAATGTAGGTGGCGTTCCCCATTAGCCTTGGTTTCTGTCACTCAAATGTTTTATTTCCAGTACATAGTTTGGCTTGACATGGCTCATTTTTGGTACCAGGTGCTTTCCCACTGTGGCTAGTGGCTCCTCAGTGGAGGGGGATTCTCAGCTGATTATCACATTTAAGATATTGTTTATGACACTCGCTGAATCCTTTCATCAGCAGTACTTTTATCAATTGTACTATGTACAGTATAGTGTACACAATGTTGAGTAAAGTTTTGCGAGCTGTCACATTTTGTTTTTCTTTGTTTTATTAATCTGGGGGGAGTAGTTACTAAAAAAAAGTGTGGTTGCCATTGACAAGCTTGTGTATGTAACTGTGATGGATTTGTGGTGCAGGATGTCCTGTCTCACGCAAGTGACAATTCTTGTGACAGTTCTCTCTCTGACCAATCAGCGGCTGCAATATTTTAAGTCTACCTTCTAGTATCAGTTCAGCTCACCTGGAACCTTGACTGATGTATTAGAGAGAAAAAAACATACCAGGTATCATCCACAACTTTTGCTAATAGAAAACCAAAACAGAACAAAACACTAAAAGAAAGAGGACATGAATTTTGTTTAAAAAGAATACTGGGATTTGATCAGTATAAACATTTTGTCTAATATGTTTAAGAAAAACAGAATCAAGACAGTATTACATTTACCAAAAAAAGCAATATGTAAATGCAGAATATATTTGCATATGAATGTAATTTGGAGATATATTCAGAGGTGATGAGGTTTAATCCCTGTTGGTGACTCCAGTTTTGTCTGGTCTCTCTTATTTTATGTGAATCCCTCAGTAGCTGCTGTTCACCAGACATGTTGAGATTTCACTTAATTTTCACTTTCTCTGTGGAAATAATGTCTTGCTACAGTCATAATACCTGTTCCAAGTTTATTTAGCAAATTACAGTCAATTTACATTGTCAGCCTCCATGTAGACCTTCAAACCTCCTGTTCTGTGATTTAGACCTATAACACAGATGCATTCATACATTAACCCATAACCCATAAACCCTGTTATCCCTGTTGCTGCGAGTATACGTCCTCTTTATTCCATCTTAATTGTTTTCTCTCTTGGTCCCACCCAACGTTTCTTATTCGTTTCCTCCATGTGTGCTAATAAATTCAGTGACAGTGGGACTCAGTGAAACATTAGGTGAGAACATGGGGAAGGAAGCATGACAGGGGGTGAACACCAATGAGACAAAGTGAGAATAAGAATGAAAGGGGTGAAAACATGTCGACAATAAGTGAGGATCTTTTAATTGATTGTGATGTGCTTAACTGTCACTGACTTTTGACTGTGACCTTAATTCTGTCACAGAAATAGCTTGGCTCCGTTGTCAAAGCTACAATCAAAAGTTTTTTCAGAAACATGCTGAAATTGCAACTTGAAAATGCATCATTTTGCTGGTATTTCAGACTCTTTTAATTCTTCTTTCACTAATTACAATAGAAAAATGCAGCTCATCTGAAACTTCTGACTATCTATTAAGCTTGTAGTCCAATGCTTACACCTCCCCACTGACAACCTATATCTTTTGGAATTGATTTTCTTCTTGAATTGAAGTTTGTTTTTGCCTGGGTCCAAACCTTTGAATCTGCCAACTTCACAGAGTTGATGGATTTGTCTTGCATTGGTTTCTTGATTGACAGTCCACCTGTCCAACCAGCAACACAGGCAGGATTAACACCATCATCAAGCTGTTGTCAAGCATTGCCATTAGGTGTGCTGGAACCCAAGAGAAATAACAACAATGGCAACCAGTATAGGCAAGAAAGACACTGCTATTGAGGCTGTTATTTTTCAACACATCTTCTCAATGTTTCCTGATGTTGTAGTTATTTTTACTTCACTCCTTGACATTCTTGAAACTGCAGCAAAACCAGTATGTTGGCATGGCTATGCCTCAGTGTGGGCTTAAAATGGCATTAGATTCAGGCAGATACATTGGTCTCTAGTAATTGGTTATTGAAAATCAAATCTCCTCCTCCACAGGAACCAGAGTGGAAGCAATGTCAGACTGCAGATGGAAATTAAGTATACCAGTTGACAATTCTGATATCAGACAAAATTAAGAGCCTTACAGTATGTGAAAGGTATATTTTACATTCCTCTAAGACCACCACTTCTTTAAAATTTTCCCACAAAGAAACTAGCAATCAGAATTTGCTGTTGTAGTGTTGCTGCAGTGTAAAAGGACAGCCTCCATGCAACTGATGCTGACTTTACATATCTGCTATATATTGCTTATTTTTCTTTTTTTAACGAATGAGTTGGTCATTTGAGGCTGGAAGTTAAACCAAATTGAGTAGCTGTTTAGGGTCCTGCAGTCATTGGGTACCCACAAATAAGCAATCCTCTGCTTTGCGTTAACAGGATGTATCACGTTATGGCAATGCAAAACATCATGGGGAGGAGGTCAGAGTAAATATTTTAATCAAATTTTGATCTTTCCCTAACCTGATTGTGACTGCTTCACAATGTTAACCACATGTTTAAAACTGCGATGGTAAACAGTCACATATAAATGATTTTGTCATTCACTGGTAGGAGCGTTAATTTGGGAAACACTCCTATGGGCAGGAAAAAATGACTTATGTGGTTGTATGGGTCTGAGAACTACTTGTGTTTGAGTCATATATCAATAATTTATTGAAGTATCTCATGTTTAATGCTTCTTTAATACCAGTCAACATTTACATCTTCATAGTCTAGTCATATGCCTGTGGAATAATACAAAATGTGATGTGATAAACAAAGAATGTGGCAGAGACATTCACTGTTCATTTCATTTAGCTGAAACAGGTCAAGTCACCTTAGAAACTGACATCACTCAACTGAAATGCAGCTGTCACAGTAGGACGGCAGCTGGTTTTTATTTTTTCTCACTTTGGTTTTGTTTGTTCTATGATTATGTGTTGATACCTGAAATTATTTGTGACACGTCTTGTTAAACGTTTGACTCAAAGTCTCCACAAGGTATTTCCAAATCTGACATGTTGTTCTTTCACATCTGTTAGAAATATGACTGCAGTGGTTGTGTGGGAGCAGTGCAGAGACACACAAAATAAAGTCTGTTATCTTTTCATAGAATAATAAAGGACACATAAAGAAAAACATCGCATGTGATGTGCACAATAAACCAGAAGGTCTGAAATTTTTCCATTAAATCAAGATTAATAAAAATCACTTAGTTTTAGAAACTGATAATACCAGGTTAGTATTTTTCATTATTCATCGATTAAGGGTTAATTCTTCGAGGCATGGAAGTATTTCATTCTGCCTTTTGTGTGTGGATTACAGGGTTATTAACAGGTTGCTTGTTATTAATGCTTGTTATAACTTCTGTAAAATTTCTTGTACCACTTGTTTGGAGTCTGCATATAAAAAAAAAAAAAACATTCAGTGGGCCGGTTTAAGGGCTGGGTGACCACTATCCCTTGATCCCACAAAACAAATGGGACACCTTCAGGCCCCAGTCACACAGAAAGTGTTTTGAAGGTTACAAAATGTGAGGCTCACCACATTGCCTTTAAAAAGGAAAGTAAAAGTGAAAACACACTTGCTCCACCTTTTTATTGTTGCCAGGCAACCACCCCATCACCTCCTTACCGTAACCTTCCCGTGTAATCAGTCTACTGTTTATTTTATTTTATTTATTTGAAAGTAGTTAGTAGCTAGTTACTAAAATGGACGGGCAGATGGTACTTGCTGTAGCTCTGGTTGAGGGTGAGAGGCTGTCAGCAAATAGTTTGTTGGGCTCAGGGAAAAAGAGATCTGTGTGAGTACATGAGACCTTCATGAGAGGATGGGGCAAGGGTGGGGCAAGGGCAGTATCACCAATTGGTCCAGGTTCGCCTCCATGACCCAGGAACAGTTTGACAATCTGCTGTCTATCGTAGGGCCTAGCATAACTGAATGAATACTAACTACAGGAAGTCCATTGGTCCTGCCGAGCAACTGAGCACCACCAGTTTCTCCTCCATTGTTTACCAACTGTAAACTTTTGTCGTGACCATGATAGAAGGCCCGCCTTCAAATCATTTGGTCGGACAATGGGGATAGAAGTGGAGATAATGTTATTGCTTTGAGGTGAAGGGTTTTTTTTGTTGTTTTTTTTTTAATTCAAGGAGTTCAGAGCACTCCAGCAAAATCGTCAGGCACATAGAGTGCAGTAACACAAGGCAGGTAGCAACACAAAAACAGCAAGCAAAAAGCTCCATTCTCATTAAAAACAATTACAAAAAGCCACCTCAAGCTGCTAAAACACTTTCTGTGTGATCGGGGCCTTACCCCATGCCGCAGCACTCAAAACAGAGTGGTAGGGTCAAGGTACCCTGTTAGTATATCAATAAATGTACTTAAGGTCACTGTTACTTCTTGTTAGAAGTATAGTGCTTAACTGTTCCATGTAATCAATATATTCTTCTCCATTAATACCTCTTTTCAGTCACTTTACTAGGAATTTACATTAATTAAGGGGGACATAAAGTAAATGACTTTGTCCAATCCAAAGACATGCAGGTTAATTAGTGACTCTAAATTGCCCTTAGGTGTGAGTGTGAATGGTTGTCTGTCTCTTTGTGTCAGCCCTATGAGAGACTGGAAACCTGTCCAGTGTATATCTCACCTCTCACCCCATGACACCTGGGATAGGCTCCAGCACATGCGCAACCGTGCACCAGGATAAGAGGTTATGGAAAATGAATGAATGAATGAATGAATGATTGATGTAAATGAAACATGTTTGGTGGAAATGGTTAGATACATATCTGTGCTGTACTTTCTTTTTTTCCCACCATCTTCCAGCACTTGACTGTGTGTGTGTGTGTGTGTGTGTGTGTACGTAGTTTAATAAGTATGCTGTGACGGCCTCCCTCCCAGTCTGCAGCTGTAATGGAATGACCCAGCACTGCTGACAGCACACTCCACTAAAATGGGGCCCTGTGCACATCTGCCACTGTAGCCGCTGCCACATAATTGTTCAATTTACTGTACAGCCAATATCCCGGTGCTGTAATTGAATATGACTTTGTCCTGTTTGAGTAATCTCTTCGTTTCATGCCGCGACCCCTTATTGGAGAGAGAGACGCGGAGAGATAGAGAGAGACAGACAGAGGGAAATAGAGGGAGAGGTGAGAGTGAGAGGTGAGTAAAAAGGCGTCTTGTGTAGATAAAGCATGTAGGTCACATTGAGCTGCCGGGCTTCTGGCAATGAGATCTTTGCTGTTGACATCATCAGTCAGCTACACACCATCAGAGGGAGGGAGAAAGAGAGAGGTGGTTTTCATTTAAAAAATAGTTTTATCACATCAAAGGAGACACAGATACAAAGAACACAAGCTGCTCAAAATCACTCAAAAGATACACGATTTCAGTCAAGGCTGACGAGTGGCGTAGCCAGGGGGAGCCAGGGGGGCATCGGGGGCATGGCTACTGTGATACAATTGCTGTACCGCCACTGGTGGAAATAACTGAGACCAACTCAATTACTGTCTTTAAGAAGCTGTGGTGCACTCATTTGTTAAGCTAGCATACAGACAGAGGTATCCTGTGAAAATAGACAATGTGAGGCATCCATTAGTACCAATCACTTGATACTATCTTGTTGGTAAACTTGTTGTGGCTAAATAATGCTTGGAAATAAGGCACTTTTTTGCGATGGGAAAAACTGCCACAACGTTTCAAAGGGGTTCCTTGAACTCACACCTCAAGATATCTGAATGAAAATTAAGAGGGCTTGCTTCTAGTAAATGTTTTGTTCCTGACAAGCAATGTGCTCCTACACATTAAAGCTCTACATCTGACTTTTTAAGGAAAGGATAACAAGATTCACTGTATCACGTCATGTTTTAATAAAGATGGCTAAAGCAGTACTCGCATGGAATGTAAATAGGTTGAATGGCCCATTACTGAAAAATGCTGCTTTAAATAGTATCAGAATGAGCATCTAACAGTCTTAAAGATTTTAGCTTTAAAAGAAAATAGGAAAAAGGAAGAACAAACAAAAGGCCCAAAAACAATTTAAAGGGATAGTGCACCCCAAAATGAAAATTCAGCCATTATCTACTCACCCACATGCCGATGGAGGCTCAGGTGAAGTTTTAGAGTCCTCACAACACTTGCGGAGATCCAAGGGGAGAGGGGGTAGCAACACAACTTCACCTAATGGAGGCTCACGGTGCCCCAGATTAAAACGTCCAAAAACACATAATTGAAACCACAAAATATCTCCATACTGCTCGTCCATAGTGATCCAAGTGTCCTGGTTTCAATTATGTGTTTTTGTGTGCACTATCCCTTTAATAAAAACGCAAACAAAGCAACACACATCCATTCTACTCTGTTTATGATGTTATAATTTATTGTCCTTTTACTGTGATCAAATATGACTCTGTCGGATGCCTTGAATCTTCACTGAAGAGAGGAAGATTAAAGATGGAAAGACAGGATTCAGAATTTTTCAATTAGCACTGAAGTGAAATACACATGAAAATCTGCACATAAAATAGAAATAATGAATCATGTAAACTTTAAATTTGCATTGACTGATTTTTTTGTCTCCACTTGGCAAAGCACAACAAGCTATAAGCGCAATACTAATATATCATAACTTATCATATAAAATTGACAGGATACATTTATATAATTTATTATTTAAAATATTATAAATTAATAAAGTATTATTTTCTCCTCTTTGTTTTCTTTCCCCCATTTTTTAATATGTATTTCTCTCCTCTTCTTGTCATCATGTCCAGCTCTTACCTCATTTCTCATCTTTACAAGAAGCCACTGACCTTTGGTGGTGACTAAGACAGACAGACAGACAGATTGAGAGACAGACATGGAGGGCGGAGGGAACTGGATTTGTCCTTTTTTGATTGCTTCCCTTTGTCCTGCATTCATTCTCTTGCCAGTGTGATGAATTTCATGAATATCACTGTAATGTCCTTGGTTTATATTGGATGAATTATTTAACTATTGTCTATTATTATTATTTTTTGTCACATCCTTTGTCATCTGAGATGAAAAGAAATCACGCCCTTTGTGGTAATGCCACATCAATCGCTGGCCTCAGCATCACAGAATCCCCACAAGTTGTATTTACCAGGTGTCTGGGTTGAGGTCGAGGTCAGTGGAAAATGTCTCACCCGTTGGACCAATGAAAAAGCCATTGCAGGCATGTGTGTTGGGTGTTTGTTGTACTTCCTCCTCACTCTTTCTGGCCAAACAAAAGGTCAGCCCTGGCTGGAGTTAGGAGTCCATGTGAACACAAAATGCGATTTGGTGGTAATGTTGGCTGCTAATTTGTTCCCCACAGCTAAAGGTGCTCGCATTTTAGCGTCAATAAATCACTAACACATTAATTTTCACACATTAGTATAATTAGTGGGAACAAATGAGGCCACTGATGTGGAGACTGGCAACTTCTGCCAGCTCTCTTTACTGCTGCATCTTATACTGGCTGCGAGTCAGTGTGGAAAAGAATCAGGAGGAGTGTTAGTGTCCATCCAATACAGAATCATCAAGGTAACAATCACTGATGGATTGTACCTACAGAGCAAATGTTGGTGCTTTTACATAAAGTATAGTGCCGTTGTGATCACTCAGCAGAGACAGGTACTGCGTAAAAGCAGGAGGATTATTTTCTGAGAGTGAGTTTCTTTTTTGTGATTTGCATGCAAATACACATGTTGCTGCAGGTAACTTACAATTTTCGAAAGTTAAAACTTTGTCTTAAATGCAGTAGAAGCTCTAGACGCCACATGAATGCAGTGGAGTCTCGTAAATGTTATTTCAGGGTGTACTCTGCTGATTTTACAGATTAAAGCCAGTTTACATGTGATCATGAACACATGACATTGTGGCTGAAGAGGAGGTTTGTCAAGTCTGAAAAACCTTAAGTAAAAACACTTGAGTGATCTGAGTGAATACTGGTGACTACAATTACTTTATACACAAACAAGTTGCTCTGTGCAATTTATAAGCTACAAATATATGAAAAGAGTTGAAATTAACTGTGATTATGTATTAGTAAAGGTATCTTACCACTCCTCCTCTGTTTTCATTCAGTTCGCCAAGTGTACATCAAAGGTCATTGAACATGCATTTAGAAGCTGCTCAAGCATTTTTTCGTAATCACCAAATAAAGGGTTTTTTTTTACTTTCATAGTAACAATGACAACAACAACAATACAAAACAATTGCTTTTATCCTGAATATGTGCAGATGACATGTTCAGTATGACTTGTCACTCATATAGGGATACTCAAAAGAAATGTTTGTGTATGAAAAACGATGGGCCACACATGCAGTAGGCAATATACAAACACATTTGCTTTGTTTTTGGTTCACATCTGTGATTTGTCCTGATACTATTAGCACCCATTTACTTTCCAGTATTTTCTTATTTTTGCTCTTCTCTTTAGTAAGAGAATTTTTTACAAGTACAGTAGCCAAGAGCAGTCTTACCATGATAAGAGAAAAAATCTGTGAAAGCTTGTTTTCACAATCCACAAACTGTCGCCCAACATAAAGAAAAATAATTTTCATATTTGATGAACATAAAAAACACATGAATATCACATAAATCAATACTTCATTCATTAATTTCCCATAACTGCTTATCCTATTGAGTGTTGCGGGGGTGCTGCCAGTGTTAGCCTATCCCAGCTGACATTAGGCAAGAGGCGGGGTACACCCTGGACAGTGCAAGTTGAGCTAGTGCTGTAAATTGTTGCACTTTTATCTTGAGAAATCCTACATGCACACTGAAGTTACACATTGGAGAAACAGATGTACAGGGCATTGCACAAGTCAGTGTAGTATTTAAATGATGTTTGAGCTTTTATTGAAAAATACATAGAAGATAAAGGCATGTAAAATCTGGTGAAAATTGGACCAAACCAGCTGTTGCAGAAAAGTTCAATCACCCTGACTGATTTGGCATAGATCCCATTTTGGTTCAGTCACGATACTTGAACCTCCTAACTGCCCATTAACCCTCCATGCAGTCACCAATTGGTATCCTGTTTCATTGTCTGAACTCTTACAGAACCTTAATACTGGTGGTGGAGGAGCAAATCACCACATGGGCTGCAGAGAGAGTGAAGTAGTCTTTAACCCGACTGTTGCTCCGCTCCGTCGGCACTGGATTATGTTGTTTGGGGCTTTTTTTCCTCCTTTCCATCTCTGCTGACCTCCATCACTGACCCCTTATACGTTCCTGTGACTGGGGAGGAGGGTGCAATCAAGCCAGTCGGATGCTCAACTAGCAACCCCCCCCCACCCCCCACACCCCCGTCCCTCCCAACAGTAGCTCCCTGCTGCAGGCAGAGGTGGATGGATTAGCTGAAAAGGCCAGCGTTTCTGACACTGATTATGGTTTACTTAGAGCAAGTGGGACCATTCTTCATCACTATTCCCCGATAATATCCCGCCACCGCACACAGTGATACACTCGGGGGACTGTCTGTGTGTGTGCGTGTTGTACTTTATCTAATGCCTCCCCCCGCAGCGCTGCGTGTGTGCATGTCGACCCGAGAAGATCCAGTGCTGCTGTGTATTGGGAATGAGAGTCGCTCTCTACCGTTTGTGAATTAATTTTCTATGAGCTGAGAGTCGGATTTGAACTTAATAGGGACTTAGATGTACACTCCTCCTCCCCGTCTCTTTTTATTCCAACATCCGCACTGCCGCACATCACTCACAAACTGGTGTATGTGTGACTGTGTACGCTCATTCCTCGCTCTTTGACTAATAGTAAGCCAGGCTACGCCCTAGGCCCCCTGTCTTATCCATCCAAGTGTGTGTCTGTGTATAGGAATATGTGTGTGTGTTTGTGGGTATGTGTGAGAGATAGCGGGCTGGGGCAGGACGCTCTGTCTCATTTATCTGCTGTTGACGTTGAGTGTGATTTCCTCTGCTGAGGGGAAGCGATGCCCCTGCTTATTAATTATGCCTGAAATATTAAAAAGACTCCATCAAACATGAATTATTAATTCATTTGGCCCAGATCATCTCGGCTAAAGATTTCCAAGACTTGTCATACATCATCTGACGAGGCCGTGACAACATTGCAGTAGTGAGAAGCAGGGTGTTATATCCCTGTAAACACAAGGTGTGTGCGCATTTGACAGGGAGTGAGAAATTGCGTCTGTGTGTGTGTAATACAGACTGCTTTAGGCTGTCTTTTGAATCACTCGTAGCTGTATTTTGATTTGCTAATTTTTCTTTTTGACCTTGATAATATGTATAAAATACTGTCACCTAGGAAGCACTTTTGAGCTGTATGATGGTGCAGTGGTTAGCACTGTTGCCTTGCAGCAAGAACATTGGGTCTGAATCCACCAGTCGGTTGGAGTTTGCATGTTCCCTCCATGCCTGTGTGGATTTTCTCCGGGAGCTCCAGTTTTCTCTCACAGTCAGAAAATATACAGTTTAGTTTAGTTCGATGTAGAATTATAAATCCTGTTGAACTCCAATGCAAACCCATCCATGGCAATATTTATTGCTGAGAGGAAAACAAAACAAGTATAAAGAGCTAGAAATTCTGCACAGGGCAGGAGAGGGAGGCGATAGATGGATCAAACAAAACTGGACTTTCACTCAGGAGACTGTTGTGTCCTGTGTGAATCCAACATTCACTGTTGTTTGAACATAGCGTTATGTAATTTACATACGGTTGTTGCGCACTTACTTGTTCATGCCATGTCACATTACATAACAAACATACTTTTTTAAACATGATCTTTAATTCTAATCCTAACCAAATAGTTTAGTTGCCTAAATCTAACCACGACTGTTTCACAACAGTAACCATGTGTCACAATGTGTTCCAGCTGTGCCTCACAGACACCAAAGGGTACCCTGTGCATCACTGTGAAACGCCGAGGGGCATTACAAAGTATCAGAAACTGTATGCAATAGAGCCATGCAGAATCAGTGTCTGGTCAAACTCCTCCTCCCTTCTCTTGTGCTGCTTTCATCCAAACTGATTCAAACAGCCAGTATCTCCGAAGACCAATTAGCAATATCCAAGTCCCCCAGTTACAGGAGACGGAGGACATACATATTTTTTTTCAGACACAGTCTATATTAATGTAAGTATTAGGTTTTGAATATTCATTGTTACATCATGTTGGAAGCTCAGTATCACTTCTTCAAGTTAGCTAGCCATAGAAAATGACATTGTTGAATTGCTGTTTGTTTTTTGTTGTTCATTTTCTGAAAAATGATTTTTCAGAAATCATTTATTGTGTCTGTGACTCAGAAGGAACAGCTGCCCTAACAGTTTATGCACAAGCGGCAGGGACTTCTTGTAGAATAAAACAATGCATGTAGAATGATCAATTTTTGTTGCATTTTGCTGGACAAAATATTTTGGCAACACTTTATTTGGATAATATGTCTAGTGTATAGAGTAACAACAGCAACAACAAAAAAAAGCATGGTTGTGTTTTGTTCTACCTTGTGTTGGGGTATCTAAAAAACAAAAGCCCTTCTGAGGATATGTTCCTGTACTCAGTCTGTGATTTAGGAAGATTTGTGTCTGGTATTTAGAATTTTCTCATAGGTGCAAATTAAATTCACAAGTAGTCCAGTTCTGTCATGCCAGTTATGTACGGACAGCCTGCCTTTCTTCACAGGGACAAAAGCAAACAATAATTAATGCCTTCATTAGAATGAATTATTATTTTAAATGTGATACTGAATTTAACCAAAAGAAAATGGATAGATAAAACAAGCTTAATGCAAAATTGATATTCTGTTGACCTTATCATCATCATCATCATCATCATGGCTTGCCAGATTTTTTATGATTTTATTGGCATATTTTGGCACAGAATTATACAGCTCTGTAGCTGTATTCGCTCACACCAGCAGCTCCAGCGTTTACAGCCGTAAGCAGAATTTGATTTGCTTTATGATAATCAGTTAATGGAGATCATAGTTCACTCTGTTTTTTATATTGCAGCATCACTGGCTGCAGGTACAAAATGAGCGCCTCATCTCCAAATTTGACATGCTCAATGCTGTAGATTTTCTTTTCAGATATGGATTGGGGTTTTTTTTTTGTTTTTTTTTTTATGATTGATGCACTTAAGCTCCTGCAAAACTTGAATTTCACCTTTGTCTGAAACTTCATTATTTCCTTTGTTTAACATTATAAATTCATAATCTTTGATGGATTTAGTGATCTTTTAGGTGTATCATGCAGACGAGAGAGAGTGGTGTCAAAGTGTCATAGTTTTGATTTTGTATGATCATGGACACCCAAAATCCATTAATGTATAAATACGGTACAGCATATTGCTCTTTAACACACATCTGTTCAGTGATGACACTGCCTCTCCCTCTGGAAGAAGGCAATATGTAAATTAATGATTGTATAATGCACCTTCAATAATGTCACAACTTAAAGAAATACAGACTGTACAAGGGTAATCTAATTGGTGCTGAAGTTATACTACAAGTATCACAAGTGTAGTAATGATTGAATAACATGTGTGTTTGTGTACATATATAAAAATGAAGCATACACCCTAATGTGTTTGCAAGCAACCATGCGGAATGTGCTCCGTGCTTATTACTTGGGAGATGTGACAGATATCACAAGAGGTCCTGCCAGAGTGAAACTACATTTCCCTCACAGGGGGATGAATGGTCTTGTTGCAGAGCCACTTAGTCACTATTGTTCATGCTCTACAAGGCCTTGATGACACAGGACAGGTTGTACTATATAGATGGGAATGGAAAATGTTCCTGTCCCCACAGACCAGAGGTAAACCTGCTCACATAGACAGGAATAGAAATTCAGTGGGGTTTTTTTTTATTGTTGTTATTATTTTTTTTTATCACAAAACACAGTTTATCCATTTAACAGTTATTGTTGTAGATATATTCTGTAAGATGAGAACAAATGCATGGCTTACTTTTCATCAGAAGCAGATTTTTGTGGATAGCTTGTGGAGAAATTCGAGGTTTCCAGCAGCAAGTGCCGCTGAAAGTATCGCTCTGAAAGTCTGGAAGTTAACTGTATCTCAAAATATTTATATACACATTTAAAGCAAATACTTGCAACCCACAAGTGCACCAAAAGCAGCTGTTAAAATTGGATTGAATTGACTGTTGAGGACCTGTTTTATTGACAGTTTATACCGTCAAAGACCACTGACTCCTCACTTCTAGGGGCCAATTGTTTTTCAAAAATTAGTTCTGCTAAAAACAATAAGCCTTGTCGTTTGTTGTGGGTCACATTTTAGCCTAGTTGCAGTTTAAAACTGAAATCCACAGAGATATTTTATTTCATTTTGAACAGGAGCATCTGCACATTAATACCACACCTGATATATTATGATCTACAAAACTAAGGCACATAACGACCCGTTTTTATTATCTTAACTGCCAGTTAAGACTTTCAGATTTTGTTGATTTAGTCATTTTTCCTTGATATTTATGAGTCTACCCTAAGTAACTGGTAGAGATCTGCACTCTACTTAGTGCACTTCTCCTTGAAAAAATGCAACTGTGCCACTGACAGAGTAGGGAAGTCAAAAAGTTTTGAGATACAGGCAGTTGTTTATGATCCCTGATGTACTTGGTAAGGACTGAAAAAAAATTACAATTAATAGGTAAAATAAATGAAAGCTGACTGTTAATTGGCGACCAGATGGATTTTTGATCCGACCATTCCTCCCAATCTTCTCTCCAAGTGGTTTTTGAATAGCAAAATGTCATGCTATTTAAGATGTAACAGCTGACAGTGACTTACACTGTCAATGGTCTTTTCTGGCCATAAGAACACAAGAGAGAAAAAACTATGGGGTGGTATTGTGCATCTGTTATTTTAGTTGTTTGTAATTAATGTAGTTTTCTTAAAGGCCTGTTGACATTCATATTCACACATCAAGTTTTATTTCTAGATGAAAAATACACATTTTGTACTTGTTAACTGATCTTTACTGAAACTGTAAGTCTGTTTTACTACTTTTCACAAATAGAACTGGTGTAAATAAAGTTTTAAAAGCATCAGGAAAAATAAAATATTGATAACTTGTTAGTCCCTGTTAAATACATGTGAGTTCATAAAGGAGTTGTTTCAGGTTCCAGAGTTCCTGCAATTAATACTGAACTCAATAACGTGCTTCACTTTGATTGCAGAAATCTGTGTTTCAGTCAGAATAGGTGTTATTTTGTCATTCTGAGCCAGAAACCCGGCAGATACAAAGAGTTGGAGTTTGAGGCCTGTGTGAAGCTTCTGATCCCTGCATGGTTTTACTGATCCAACCAAACTGTCCAGGGTTTTAGCAACAACGTGAAAATCATACTCCCTGTCATGCCCCCTTAAGGCAAAAAAGTGCTGTGTGTAGTACTTTGAAATAACACATCACTCTCACAGGCTAGGAAAGGAAAATTCCACCATGACCACTGGAGGATCCTGGTAGGATCTGAAAGGAATATATCCAGTCAAAAACAGTACATCAGCCTGCTTTGGTTTAGAAATATCTTTCAGAGTCTGCTGGGAAGGCCTGGGAAACATAGATATATGATCTAGGATACAATAAAAATGTATTCCCCACAAGGGGATCAATAACTGCATTTTTTATTCTTTTGTTACGTTTGAGAGCAGGAGTCACTTAAGTTAAGTGTGACAAGGAATGGATAGTGTAAGTCATGACAGCTTTGTCAAAAAGAGTTGTGTTGTCACCCTCTTGATAGCAGGAGGAGAAAGATGTCAGTCAGATATTGGTCTGCCCGTCCAACAGTCTGGAGCAGAGCAATGCATCTGGGCCAGTACTTGTCACACTGTCATGGAATTTGCTGTGGATACTCAAGGTCCCCAGAGGACCCATCCTAATGATTCTGTTCACCTCCTACCTTTTCCCTATAGCGGCAACAACATGTCTTCTTCACCATGACATTGCTCTGTCATTGTATCTCAAAAAATCTTCAAAAGATCTTCACTGAATTGAAGATTTGATTGGAACCATGCTCTCCAGATGATGGGTCTTTTCCACTTCGGGCATTCTTGAGCTTGTCTCTAGTGCAACCCCAAGGCCAAAGTGCAAATTTAAACACAATGTCTGATCATATAACAAACAGATGGCCATGAAATTTGCTGAGCAAATAAATATTCCCAAGGAGGTGACCCATTCAAATTTTCCATTGAAAACTCTGGTCCAGAGCAATCTGTGATAACTGCTGGTCAGATCATCATGGATTTTGCTGGGGATATTGATGGTCCCTGAAGGATGATGCCTACTGATTTTAGTGTCCCTCTTACCTTTCCTTTTGTTCCCACGTCATTCCTTTTGTGACCAATATTTAATCTGAATACTAATATTTTGCTGAACTTATGACTTTCTTCTGATGCCATCATCAGACCACAATTCCCACCTTTACACACACAATCCAGTCTCCTTGAAATTATGATAGTATACTGCAATTTTCTTTTACCAATTACAATTTTGATGACTTGATAGTGGTAGGTAGTGTTATCTTGTGAAACTACAGAACCTATGGCATCTGTTGGTATCAACCACATCATCATAGCTTGTTGGAAAGAGGCTAAAAAAGCTAAAAATGTTAACGATACCGGTATTACTCTATGTACATCGGATAAATAGTCACTTTAACTGTAAAATACAAAACCAAATCTGCAATTCCATTACACTTCATATTGACATAGTTTTGACTAACCTACATACAAGAGCATAATTAGGTTACCAATATTTAGTTATGGCTTTTGGTTTTGGTGTGCCACTCCCAGAGTTTGCATAACTCTATCTGGGAACCCCTGTGAAATATTTCAGAGGGCACCACTAATTTTATTGAAGAAGCAGATAGATATAGATAGAGCAGGTAGAAAACCAACTGAAATACATTGTCAGTGATTCGTTAAATCAGTTTCAACTTTGCCCTCATTTACTTCAATGTGAAACCCATATAATTAGAGCTGTCTGTAAAGTTAACCTAAAAGACCTGCCTTAACCCCTCTTAACGGTTGGGTTCATACCCATCTTAATTCCCTTTCAAGTATAAGTGCTAGTGTCTTCTTTTGTGTTCAGCTGAAAGTCATATTCTCCAATGGTCTTTGCAAGGTTTGTATTGTTGAAATTTCCCAGTGCTTTTCCCAGATATTTGGTGCAGACTGGTAATGCAGTCCTGCACTACACCCTATGGTGAGCACAGCTCATACTGCTGATAACTTGTAGATGGACGAAGAATAGCAAGATTGTCAAAGCAGTTTCTGCATTGTGTTGTGGAACGAACTTTGCAATTTCTTTAGAGGCTTTAGATTTTACGTGTCTATTTCTTTAGATTTTAGAGCAGACGTAGCTTGTGAAATGTGAATGGATACTGTGATGTCAAGAACAGGGACTTTTTTTGCCTTTGTTATCATAGTCTATGGAGAATTTGAGGCTTCAGACTCTGACTGGAGCTTAGAGTGAGCCCTCTCTCTCCCCCATCAGAGCCAAACTGGCCTGCTCTCCTGGATATCATTTATCCTCTGTGTCTGACATGACAGCCATGATGACGAGACAAGTGCCCCATCACTCACCGTTTAGGACATGGAGGGTGCATGAGTGTACGCGTGTATGTGTGTATCTGTAGGGGCAACCTGAATCAGGCTAAGGTCAATGAGTGTTTGAAGCCGTCCACTCCATCTCTTGCCCATTCTTTTCTTCCAATTCCTTCTGTCCACATCCTAATCCCTCTGCTGTGTGTGTGTGTGTGTGTGTGTGTGTGTGTGTGTGTGTGTGTGTTTGTGTGTGTGTGTGTGTGTGTGTGTGTGTGTGTGTGTGTGTGTGACTGTGTTACCATGGTACCATCAAACCAACCCATTTCCCCTCTCTTCTCATTGCCACAGACACAAACACACACACACACACACACACACACACACACACTGCAATCACCTTTTAATTCCCTTTGATGTATTACTCTGGCAGGAACCAATTTTAGCACCCAGAATTGGGCCTTAAATCACCAAATCACCTCCTTTCACCCATTCAGCCATCTATCAACCTGCTCCAGCTGAAATAAATAAAAAAACAAACAAACAAAAAAAAAAACCAAAACACATCGATATATCAGCAATGTAAATAAATTAGTATACGCTGCAATGGCTAGTATAAATATTGTATCGACAGGGATTGAAGGATTTGTTTTAGCATTGATGGATGACAGCTCTGTTGCTGCCAAAATATAAAGCTTTTTGCTGCCAGCAGATTTTGAAGTGCATCTGTGTGTGTGTGTGTGTGTGTGTGTATGTGTGTGTGTGTGTGTGTGTGTGTGTGTGTGTGTGTGTGTGTGTGTGTGTGTGTGTGTGTGTGTGTGTGTGTGTGTGTGATAATGCATGCATGCCTATGTACATCTTTTAAGAGGCTTATTTCTCCTTTCGTGTGTGCGACTGGGTTTAGATTTTCCCAAAGGACTTTAGTACAACAGGGTTGTCACACGTCCTTGAAAATCAGGAAAACCTGGAATATTTAATGCAGCTTTACAGACCTCCCCGAGTAGTCCTAGAAAAGGTTTTAAAATGTGCAACAACATTGCAATAATGTTGATCACATATGAGCTGTTTCAAAATGCAGTATTTGTTTTACATCCTGACGGCAGCTCGCAGCAGCTGAAATTCAAGTTACATTTTGTTGGCCAAATTTATGTTAGCATGAAATATTACTTTGAAAATCACTGAAAAACTTTGAGGCAAGACTCAACATACTTACTGACTAAAGAGTATTGTCTCTTCACAGAGTAAAATGCGTAAATGTAAAATGTAAGTCTTCCTTTGAAATCTACATGTTTTTACTTGGATGTTATTTTTGTGGCTTTTGCCATCAGTGCTATCAGTCATAATGGCACTGTAATCATCATAGTAATTGCTGAAATCTGTGTCACAACACTGCTAAAAATGGGTCCAATGGGGCAACAAACATGAGCAGGCAGTCAGTCACACAGACCAACTGCAACTGAAGCTGCAATAAAGTCAAGTTGTCCTTGAAATCTACACAAATGTTTCAGCTCTTTGTTGTTGTTGTTGTTGTTGTTTATACTATTAAAATAGATTTCATGCTGTCTAAACCCAAATGTCCATACTGTCTTGCACCTGCAAACTCATGGACTCTTCGGACATGTAACCATGACTGTCTTCTATAAATTTCACATATATGCTCAGTGATGTTATAATGGTAAATGGACCTGCATTTGTATAGAGCCTTTCTAGTCATCCGACCACGCAAGGCGCTTTTTACACTACCAGTCACATTCACCCATTCACATACACACATTCATACACTCGTGGCCGAGGCTACCATACAAGGTGCCACCTGCTACTCATTTTTTACACACTCGCACACCGATGGAAGCATCATAGGGAGCAATTTGGGGTTCATTGACTTGCTCAAGGATACTTCAAGGGGGTTGCCTAAACCCCCATTATGTGCTTTTGTTGACGTTTTGTCGACGTTGGGAGCAGCCTCCTAGAGCGTCATCAGCAGACGCAGGAGGATTCCTAGCTAATATGTAGAGTCAAATGGCCACTGACAAAGCATCAGCATGTGATGACTTGTGATGAGCACGTGTTGGTTCTGCACAAGATCCGATGTTTGTAGTCTAAAGCATCACACGAGCAATTAAATGCCTTTGCTGTAACAAGACCAATGTGCCCTCTGCATGGATTTAATTTCACGATCAAGGCTACAAACTTGGTCTGAGTAAAGGAACTCCAGTGGCCACTGATGGATGCTGTATTCACTCATCATGTCAATGTGGACCCGATGATGCTTTGCTGTCCAGGGGACACGCTGTGATGAAAAATATTTTCATCTATATATCCTGTTTTGTTCATTAGCATCTGTCCCAAAATGTTGAACCATTAAATTCATACAGTAGCTTATTAAATTTTTATGGATTGAATGTCATTCAATCCATCATTTTAGGCTCCAAAAAATAGTTATAATTGTATATATATATATTATACATTACTGTTTTTTTTCAGTTGCTTGGCCCTCTAGTATTTTAACCTTAACTTTATATATATACATATATATATATATATATATATATATAAAGTTAGTGGGCCAAGCAACTGAAAAAAAAAACACCCTTTAAAAACTAAACAAGTTTTAGTGTTTGACGGCTCAGACTTTTTTTTCACAGAGATTTAAAGCTTTTTAAACTTCACACACCAGTTTAACACCACAAGTTGTCAAAAAAACCCCACACATTTTATTGGGGACCCAATCAGTTTCTATGGGACCCACTCAAATGACCACCTGTGGGTCCCAGGGACTCACTACATTGAAAACCTATCAGCATCACTGTGTACCACTAATGTATTTTGGTGGTTATGTTTCGAGGCAAAATATAAGTGCTGCCTGATTTATGTTCACAAACAACATAGCATTTGTGTGTGTGTGTGTTTGCAGGGGGCAGGGCAATATTTCTAACAGAATTCATGTTCAACATTTCAGGAGAATAACTTCTTTACTTGTTATGTTTTACCAAATTCTTTTAGGGCCCAGCCTGAAAGTCCAGAAAGCAGACAGATTAAGTCTTTTAATGTTTTCCACCATAACTCATTTTACAGCATGCTGTTGTGTTATCAAAATGTATAAATACATTAGTTTTCATCCTCTCTATTTTTACAACCCTCACAATCGGAAAGATGAAAGCACTCGAATGCACCTTATGCCACATACAGTAAGCCTATCAGTCGACAAGTGATCCCTAAACCCTAACACGGCCTCCCTTCCCCTCACACACCTACTCATGGGTGCTTCTGTTCCTAATTACAGTGTGCTTGTTTCTCTTTGGATGTGTCCTCCTTCAGTGACCACCACAGTTGGATGAAAACTGGCTACTGGATTCTGAAGTCTTTTGTTGTTGAGATTTATATGTTTTATATCTCCAACTTTTTGTCAGATGTAGAGCACTGAAGGATAATGTCAAAAGTGCACACCCATATTTTAGCATTCTGTAGTGATAGTAAAAGGTCATGCTTTTTAATTTTTCACAAATCAAGCCCAATGATTTATTCCTCTAATGATGTAGATTATTTCTGGTCATTTTTTAGATCATATCTTAAGTTTTCTGAAGTATTGCAATCAGGACCCTGGAACTGGAAATTCTCTGCCAAACAGTCAGACATCTCGATGTTTGAGTTAAACCAGAATCCAAACCACCAATGGCAATGGGATGTTGTCTTTACTCAAAATGGAAAAGTTTCCACCTCACAGAGATATTATATCCACACCCAAAGTCATTGCACAGTAGGTCCACACTGAAACTATGATGCAAAACACAAAAATCTTTATGTACGTGAATTTCCCAAAGGAAAAATGCTCACCAAATCCCAAACCATTTCCTTTTCTTTTCCAGCATCTAGTCAGCATGAAGTCTCTGAGCTCCAACAGTTATGATGATATTTTGCTTTTCATGCTTCTTAAAAAAGTAAAGAATGTTCAGAGTTTACGCAATTGAAAGGCCACAAGAGGATGGTGAGATTCAGTGACTGGCTGTGTTTTAGAAGGATCAAATCTATTTGTTTGCTGGGAAACTAAATCTTTATTGTATATGACCAGACTGTTTCCTGTCCCTGTCATTCACCTTTATTGAGATGTAGATGCAGTAGATTAAGATATGACATACTGTTGTCTCACTTTAATCTTGTAATGTCATTAAATAGACATGATTTTATTTGCCAGGGACCCATTTATGTCAGTGAGCAGCAGTGGAGACCCACTGTTTGACAGCCGCACACCGTGAGGATAGAAACAGAGGGCTCAGCAGGGACAGAGCACCTTTAGCAGGAAGCAAATATACCGTCTGTGGTCATTTTGACTTGACCAGCAGACTTCACTACAAGCCGTTTGGCTGTTGAAACAGGTGACGTGCTTTATGTTCCAAAACCAGCCATGGGCCATTTGACCAGTGGAGTTGCAGATGACACCATCAGCGTGAGGCGAGCTCAGACTGGCCAGTCCACACCACTGTAACTTTTCTCTTTCACTTTCTGTAACCTTTCCTGAAACGGTTTCATCACACTGTGAATCATTGGTCTGAACTGGGCTTCATGTGCACCATATATGACCATGTCTATGCTGTTTTACTCTTTCACTGTTTCAAGATTCCTCTATGACAGACCAACAAGTGACTGTATCAGTGGGAACCTGGGCAAATGTTGTGGGAATGCAGGCAGTTCTCTGGACACTGTCAAGGTCCCCCTTGAACTCTGTCACGACTGTCCCATTACAGTATACACACAGACATGGCATGAACAGTTTCACAGTTTCAAGATGCCTGAACACCATTTTACTTAATTTGACCCACACAAGTGAAAAATCTATTTTAGCCACCTTAAGAGGTAAGGGTCAAATTTGACCTGAAAGAGTCTCACTGTACAAAAATTAGTAGCACCTGTACAAAACTATAAAATATTTTTTATATTTGCATTTTTGCACACTCACTTTGGGAAAAGTAATCAGATATTAGGCTAAAAGAACGACATTTAGGCTGTTTTTACTGCAGTCAAATGACAAAATGGGGTCACTATGTTGAGGTTAAACCTAAAACCTTTGTTATTCACATAGACTTTGAAATAGCAGTAGTGTCCTTAATTTCTTTTTAGTCTAAAGGTGGTTGGATTATATGGTTTTATTTTTTTCCCCAATGTTCAGGATGGTATCTGTAAAAATATATACATCTAAAGAAACTGGCAGATACCATGTCTGTTAACCCTTTATTACTCAATAAAAGTCAAAGCTGAGTTGAAAGTATGCAGATCTTATTTGGAGGTGCAGTCTAAGAGGGTGATGATTCACTCTCAGGTTAAATCCAGTAGAGTTTCTCTCAGCTGGAGTTTGCATGCGAATGATACAGACTGCAAAAACTAAGATCGAGCTGCTTTGATGCTAGAAAGCAAATTAAGCCTTCTGCTCCCCCAAATCTAGAGACCCAGTTCCTCTGGAGGCTGAGAGCATCGATCAGACTCGGCACTCCGTCCTCCACGCTCTCTACACTCGTTCTGCTCTCATGAATCTGTCCCTGCACGCTGTCAAATATCAACTTGCAGATTATTTTTTAGTTTGAATTTGTTTTGTGCTCCCTCAGTGGCTTTGTTGTTAATGAACTTCAGCAGACTTTGCTCCTAGAAACACAGCATGCATATGTGAGTGTGCGCATGACTGCGCCTTCTTTTGCTACATCATGTCAGGAATCAAAGGAGTCGGAGCTAATTGAGGGTCTAATGAGCGTATCTAAAGGGTTATTGATGTGCCCTTAGTCATGGCTCATAGTGTGTTTGTGGGTATGTGTGTGTTCATGTGTGTGGACTGGGTGATCCTCTTTGATTAAAAGAAAGCAGCTCAAGCTTTGAAAGGCCTTAGCTCTGACATGTAGCAGAGCCTTTGGTCCAAGAATTCCATCCACAATTATCCTTCAAACACATTAGCATGAGGCAGCAGTACAAAGTAACCAAGCAAATTTACTCAGTGCTCTACATATAGGATAAGGCTGCTGATGAACATGGCCACTTGTTTATTTTGACTCAGTCCCATTTGCACCATCCTGCTACTGAGCACCAACTGTACAATAATCTGCAGCTGAAAATAGTTCCAAACCAACGCACTGTTTACTTGTGTCCGAGGAACATTTGCTGAAGTGGCCAATGTGTTACTGGTACTGTAATGCTTGCTGTAAAAGCAATTATTATACTGTAGGTTTGGTGTGCCAAACATAGATGTAAGGGGTGTGTACGTATCAGGGGTGTATATGCATCTTGTTGATTACAAATGACAAATGAACAGATACTTACATGTCTTCTGTTTGTAATTGAATACTAAGAGTGGTTGATTATATTTAACCAGTACTCTCTATTTTGGATCTGTTAATATGCTTAAACACTTTGCAGTGCTGGATCTGTATCCGAAAAAAAAAAGAGTTGACATTGTACGTTTCTGCAAACCATGAATATGTTATATTGCACATTATTATGTAGCAGATATGTTGAGAATTTACATTTCAACAACACTGTGTTGTGTTGTGTTGTAAACATGTGGTTAGGTTGAGGCACAAAAACACTTGGTTATGGGTAGGAGAAGATCTTGTTTTGGCTTAAAATACCTGTTTTTGGGGTCACAATCCCTGCTTGAGGCTGGCTCTGGAAGCCAGTCAATCCCCATAGACCCCCATGTTAAAATGTTCAACTTTACAGCAGAAATAAACATGTTTAAAGCCTGGTACAAAAGCCAGTTTTAATCTCTATAGCTAGTTTTCCCAACAACTGTTCAGAAGATTAATTTTTATGAAACTCACCTGTTTACATTTTATTAAGGCTTAAAGTAACACATATTTAAGGGTGGGGCCGTTTGAGTGACAGTCTGTCGGCGGGGCATTGCTACAGTCTGAGTCAGATCCACCCTTCGCTCCTTTCAGGCTCCACCCTCTTGTCCAAATATGGTCACTTCTGGCTCCAAAAAACCAAAATGGCAACTGCCATAATGCTGAACTGGAGGCTTTAAAACGGAGTCTGCACGCCAATGGGTGATGTCATGGTAGCTACCTCCATTACTTTTACAGTCTTTGAAAAACACCTTTGCTTGGTGTCTAAAGAAAAGCTGGAAAACAGTAGTGACTTGCTACAACATCAACCACTAAAATGATGTCAAACAGAGGTCTACAGCTTGGCAGGCATCTGGTCTGGGGGTCACACCATCAGTCCACCTCTCAAAGACAAAGGCAGTTCACGTACTATATCACTTTAGAAACATTAATGCAGTACATATGAAATGTGCATATGGTAGTTTGCAGAGGTGTATAAAGGCAGCATTTAATTCTGAGCTGAGTGACTGAACTGTTAAGAAATTTTACTGAGCTTTTTTTTGTCATGCACGTCACGTCAGCAGAAGATATTTTAATATGTGCTACTCTTCGATACATATTTGGCAGCTGTTGTTATATGACTGCAGTAATGAGTCCAGTCTTGAGACTATCTTGACACTTGTCACGGCTTCACCATCAAGTGTTGTCAGGTCTGCATTAAATATAACATGTTCTGCCATTTACATGTACAGCTCATGCCTTTCCATTGTGTCTTTTTTATCTTATATCATGTAGTATGATGGTGAATTTAAATACATTATGCCAAACTGTTCAAACACTGATCAAATACCTACTTGGTTGGTATTCATCTTCTATCTGAAATATACAGGTTTTAGTGTGTCTTTAAATACAGTTACACACACACACACACACACACACACACACACACACACACAAAGACTGACAGAATTGAGGAGAGACTGAAACCCACTGTCCTCCGTTTTAAAGGACAGTAGGTAACTTATGTCCTTGACTGACAGAATGATACGGCTTTAACAGACTGCTCCTTGTACATTTTGGATTTACGGGGTGCTGAACATCAGATAATGATTTTTACCTCTCGAAAATGGATGTATTGCATTCTGGAAATGTACCAACTGCTTGCGTTTGCTTTCCCTCTCTTCCCCCCTGCGTGTTGTCTATTGATTAATTAATAGTGAGTGATCCTTCATCTTTAAGGGCTGTAATTACACTCGGGAGCAACACAAGGACAGGGGGGTCGCTGTCATACACATGCACTTCTTCAAACACACCTCAGGGAGTGGATGTGTGTTAGTATGTGTGTGTGTGTGTGTGTGTGTGTATGTGTGTGTGTGTGTGTGTGTGTGTGTCTTTTCCTACTCGGCCTATCGACAGAGCCCATTTACTCCTGCAGATGACCCAACCATAGTCACCATATGCTGTAATAGGAGAGTGAATGGGATCCTGGATCATCCCCTGAGCTACACAAGCTCCTCTGCATGCAGAGCAAATTAACTTCATCCCTACATAGCTAATCCGCCATGGAATTAGGATTTTAGCCCTCTCATCTCCACTGAATCCTGTTCAGTGGAGATGCCAAAGGGGCATTCCTGCAGGGCTCCTGTTGGCTAGCACCACATAACACTGCATGCATGTTTAGTCATCTAAATTGCTCTCAGGTCTCTGCCCGCTGGGGGCGAGGCCTAAAGACTGTGATGTCTTTTAGACTGTTGGTAAATTAACATCAAGATATCTCAACATGTACAAGCCTGCATGTTGATTTGGGTCCATGTCATTGGTTCGACAGCCCATTGGTTCAACATCCCATTAGTCCGACTGTCCGTGGTGCTGAACGGCTCGCGGCGGGCGTATGGTGCGCCGCGACCGGCTTGAGGTGGAGCAGGCTCACGGCTTATGTGTTTGTCACTTTCTTTTTCATTTTAACCCACACCATGATCTTTTCCTGACCCTAACCAAGTGGTTTTTGTGCCTAAACCTAACCAGACCTTAATCACAGGGCATCATGATGATTTCGGAACGGACTTCGGAACAATGAGTTTAATATGGTCGGAACGATGGGATGTTGAACCAATGGGCTGTTGAACCAATGGGTAGTTCCCTGTTGATTTTAAGAATTGTTTGGCATATTGATTGAAATACTGAATTCATTTACAATCACTTCATATTTATACTCACTATACAACATACACGAATGCTAATTTTATTTCTTTACTGGAAAAATTATGTGCAATTTTAATCAGTACAAGAAGAATCACCACAATTACCACGTAAAAACCTTTATTAGTTCATTAGTCAGTAGTTAAATGCAGCCTACAATCAAATACCTGGGGAAGATAAAGAAGCACAAATTGCATTCCATTCCATTCGAGACAAGCACATCTTGATGGTATGCACTGCCCTCTTGTGGCCTAAAAGCTGCTTAATGCCAGTACTTTAAAACCCCAAAACAAAAAGTTGGATGGGTGTGTAAAGAGAACACTGGAGACAGGACCCTGATCATTTCTATGAATTTTGTTCAGTGGCACATGCAACCAAAAAAGTGTGATTCCAGCGGTATGAAATTACCCAAATCTTTCACATAGTGGGGCCCATAGAGCAAGCACACTAGAGATGTTACTTCCGCTGTCCGAGTGCGGCACTGTCTCTGGGGGCTTGATCCAGACTTATGCTCAGGCCATACTGCCTGCATGAGCAGCACATGTACGTCACAGAACCTCTTGCTTTTCATTTTATTGCCCTTGTTGACTGATTAGAGAAGCCACACAGCCTACATGAGTAGCTCGGCTGAGTACACCTCATCTAGAGATTCGGAGTCTTGTCTGTTTATTCTGCATGATGTGCATGGTTCATAGCAAAAGTAGACAGTGAAAATGATCTGTTGATAGTCATATTGACATCATACGAGAAATATTTCACCCTTAAATACAGTTTCAATGTCTGTATCTGTAGAATATCTCACTATGGTGAAAAAATATAAATATTTATTTCTAACTCAACACTTGTTGTTTCGGTTATATATTGAAAGCCCTCTTGAACTACTGTGGACAGAACAGATAGGTAGACTTTATCATCCACCTCAGTGGAAATTTGTCTTTGGTGTCTCCCAAGTCCTGCAACAGTACATAGTATACACATTACACAATAGATCATTAAAGGCATTCAAATATACAATCTACAAGATACAGCAGTGCAAATATAAAGGTAGAAGCACTGGTTACACTGATAATAGAGGAGAGCAAATCTGATAACATACCGAGTATTTTTTGTTGCAGTCATTCTGTGTTCAATGCCTGCATTGCATAGGGATTAAAGGACTTCCTGTATGTGTTCCAGCTGGCCCTTGGGACCCTACAGCGATGGTATCTCTTCATCTGTTAACACAAGTCTTTTATTGTAAAGTATTGATGGCCTTTAGCAAAGGCAAACTCAATGTAGAAAGATGGGTCTAACAGGCAGTAATGCTGCAGCAGCATCCCTATCTGTGTGAACACAACATGCGTGCATGAAAGCAGGTCAGCAAGGTCACTGTCACCCACAAGTAGAGGTAGGCATTGTGGCAAAGCAACATACGTTTGTAAGTCTGTTGCAGTAATTCAAGTCTCCAGAGGATGATACCTGATTATTTTGGTGACTCTTTGACCTTTTGTCCATCGTGGCCCCTCAGGACAAACGCCAACTTTGCATGCAACACATCAAATTGTCTAATGAACAGATCACTTTATATGAAATATGCTTTGCACATTTAGCCTTTCAGCAAATGAGCCCTTTAAATTTCATTTTACCCATGACCTTTGCTCTAATGCCACCCTTGGGGCAAATGTAATGTTTTAGGCTCCACTACTATAGATATCTAGAATATCAATTTTGGCACTGTGTCATTGTGCTCAGTACTTTTGTGTTGTGAGATGAAGAAAATTAACATTCATTGCGTCCTCTAGAGACTGATAGTGAGTCTTTGGACTTTAAAGTAGCTGCATTTACAGCTCAGTCACTAGATGAAAATGTTGGCATTCTGCAAAGCACAAAATGTTACATTTTTACGTTTCATATGTATCATATCAGCATTTCTAAAGTGACATAGTTCTGAGTAAATGTGTGAGTGGACTTTGCCATCAGAAGTTGAGGGCATGCTGGATGGTGTGTTACAGAGGCGATATGCCTGCCAAGCTCCAGACCACTACAAACCACAGTTTGAGACCAACAAACAGCAAAACCCCTTGCTTGCAAGTCATTGCTGTTTCTGGTCACTGTTTTTCAAGCTGCTTTTGACCAGTAGCCAGTCGCTTTTCTTCTTCTTTTTTTATACGAAGACATTGCTGCTTTTCCAGTGGTTTGCAAAAAAGTGTAATGCTAACATTTTACTGGTAATTTGATTGCCGTTTAACTTTGGCTGAAAAAGGCCATCAGTGGTAATAACAGGACAATAGTAAATGCATAACTATAATTTAACCTCAGTGTTTTGTCTGTTAACATTAGCTAACATTTGCTAACATTAGTTTTGTGTCATACCAGATCAATTAAGAGCATACTTGCAAAAGTAAGTGTAGTCAGCCTGTCCTCACTCCCATCTCGTCAAATGACGTCACCTTGTCAATGACTTTGGTGTCAGCCACCGAAGCAAAAAAGCAACTTTTGTGGTGGCATGAAGTGCTGCTGGGTGACATCAATCTGTAACACTGCTGGGAGGTGTCAGTTTGTAACACCACTGGATGGTGTCAGTTTGAAACTGCTGGTAACAATGTAATATAAAGAGCTGGAAAGTCCCTATGAGGCAGGCAGAAGGGGAGGTGGATGGGTCCAACAAACCCTGGAATTCCACCTGGGAGCCCACTGTTCAACTACCATGTGAATGTTGAGCCAAACTATGGTGCTTTTTTCTTAACATAACCACATGCTCTTGTTACCTAAATCTAACCATGTGCTTTTGATGTAATATTTTTAGCACTGGCAATAGCAGATGCAGGAGGATACCTAGGTAATAGGGAGAATAAAATGGCTACTGACAAAGAGGTATGTGATGACTTGGGATGAGAACGCGTTGGATCTGTGCCAGATCCTTTGTTCATAGTCTAAATTATCACAGGAACAATAAAATGCCCTTGCTTCAATAAGACCAATCCACCCTCCGCATGGATTTAATTTCAACGATCAAGGCTAAAAATTACTATTTTAAAAGGAACTCAAGCAGCCACTGATAGATGCTTTATTCAGGCATGTCGATGTTGAACCAATGATGCTTTGCTGTCTAACCACCTGCTTCTGTGGAAATAAAAGTAGACATTAGGTGTATTTTGAAAAAGACATGCATCTAACAAGCAAAAACTGTGCATTTACTGTGATGACAGAAATGTGTTTTGAAAATACACATTGCATGTAACACGGCATGCCATCCTTTCATGTCAACAACATACACAGGAGGATACATAGTGTGCTGTAATTAGATATGAAATTCCACTGACAAAGCGACAATATTCGACTAATTGGAGTGAGAACGCATTTGTGTGCTGAGTTAAACAAGGGTGTGCTTTATTGCGAATTACTTAAACTTTAATTTGGACAACTGCGTCATTTTCTCCTTGAAAAGTTACATGCTCTCACTTCAAACCTAGACTTTTCATTTTTTCCTAGCATACACGTGGCCTCAGCCCACTTTAAATCAGAGCAGAGAAACCAATATGCCCAGTTCATGCTGTGGTGTACTCTTTGCCGCACTCCACTCCAGTGCATTTGATTTCATTGCATCAGCAGATGAAGTGGATTGGTTTTGCTCAGGGCTCATGGTTTCTTATGATCAAAGTCGATCTAAAGCTCTTTGCAGTCTGTCTGTCTTCAACTGATCCTGCTTTCCACAATGCGATCAGTTAAATTGAAACATCATAAAAACATCACACATGGCACTGCTGCTCGCCGAGCAGATACACTGCTGAGCCATTTTCATTTGGTAAGGATTAGGCTTGGTGTTGATGAGAGTCAGATGTGTTTCTTTTCCAATACAGAGCACCTTAGCAAGTGATTCTAGCAGTGGTGAGACCAAAGTGAAAGGATTTTGCTTTTGATTTTTCTGAGTAATATAGAAACTAGTACATGCAATCACACCCTGAGAAATATCCAATGCTATTCTGCACAGACTAAGAAGGAATATTTTTTTTTCCAGTTTGTACCAAACAGTGTAGAGTTAATGTTAAGGTAAAGAATGGAAAGGAAGCAGTTTGACAAAGTAAATGACTTCAAAAGGTGAACTGAAAGAGAAAAGATTGCAGAGCGAGTAACTTTTATCCTCAATATCTGATGCAAATAAAAGACATATGAGTAAATAATATTCTAGTGAAGACTACAAAATGTGTTTTCCTGCTCTGATTGTGATCCTGTTAGGGAAACGTAGAAACATGTTTTATGTTGTTGTGAAGCTGCCTGCCAAGCCAGCTGGTGCTGTGGAGGTGGCCATGTGCTGATGGTGATGTGATCTAATGTTGATGTTTGAATTGTATCACACCTTGATTTCAAACGTTTCATGAATGATCCCCCTGAAAAAAGCAGATAGTTGTTTTTATGCAAGTCAATCAAAAACGGTTGTGTTCCTGTTGTTTCAAATATTTCAGTGGAGTGAGTGATACACTTTTTATTTTCAATTCTGCTGACAAAAGAATTGTCTTTTTACATATTTCCATTGCTTATTGTCTTGTCACATGTTTCATTGCTCTAATTGTTTGTAGGTCTATCCAGTTGTGTCCACAGGCATTTTGGTATATGCCTGTTGATAATGCTCTGGAAATCGAAAAAAAAAAAAAAAAACGAACTGAGAGATTCACTTATTTGCATTTCCAATGTGGTGTGGCAATGTCAGGTTGGGAAAAGGCTTTTAAAACAGTGTAATTTGCAGCAAAATCAATTCAGTTCAATGAAATCACCACAACACATAGATTCACTTGTAGGGTCAAGATAAATCTGTGCAAATCTGTGTCAAGCTCAGCTAAGGTGAATTTATAATTAACTGCCTCTACAAACAGAAAAAGCGCCTTGGTAGCGCTAACCATTAGCCTCTTTTACACTGCCAGATTTTCTGCGAATGTTGGGCCGTTTTGCCAGAAAGCTGCGAGCGTTTAGACACACAGAGCCGGATTGGTGAGTTGAGCCGAGGTGCCCAATTTTCCGCCCCGTAGGGTAGTCATATTGGCCAAACCCTTTTAGTTTAAAAAGACTGAGGCAGCCTTCTGCAATGGGAGGGGCTGTTGATGACTTGTGGGAGGAGCCGACTCCACACGTGCGAGCCAGTGGCGGTGGATAAACAGGAAACAGCTGATAGCAGGAATTAGCGAGCAGCTAGTAGCAAGAGGGAAATGCAAACCTGACAGACACTGTAAAGATGAGTAACTGGGGAGACAAGGAATCGCGCGCTCTCCTTGCCCTTGCAAACGAAGAGGCCATTAACCATCAGATGATTGGGATGGTGAAGAGCGGGCCGAAGAATCGCCGAAGGACTGACCAGCCGCGGCTTCCCTGCCAATGCTGAAAGAAGACTGATTGGGCTTTCCTGCAAATTTGCACAATTCCCATCTAAAAAGGGCTATTAAGTGCCCCAGGAATTATGTTTTTTTGTAGGCTGACCGACCCTGATTCCCTTGTCAGAAAGCCAAAGAAATTTTCCCATTGGATTTTGCATTATTGAGGAAAGCTCTGTGGCAAACAAAAGTTAATGATACTAATACATTTTGTTCAGCAAGATTATCTTCACAAATGGACTCCACTTTTATGATTTTTGAAGCATAAATGCAAGGGCAGGAGGTAAAAAGCTTATGGCTATAAATAAACTACTCGATGACCACAGGATTTCAACGCTGCCACATCAATGACAACACACAACGGTTGGGGCATTACTTAGCCTACTTATTTTATGCTGTAGAACAAAATGTAAAAATAGCTTAAGCTTGTGTTAGCCATAGGCATCTAACCAAAAACCCATTACAAAAAGAAACGCTAACTTCAAGAGGAGGGAACCGGAAGTGCAGGAATGTTAACTCATTGGGTTTTAGGACTATTTGCTGCAGCTCTGTACTGAGGGAACGAAATACAGAACGCTATTGTAGCTTATTAGCGATGTTGTAGCCTGCCATGGTATTTTATTGTTCTGGTAAATAGATGACCCAGCACAAGAGACCTGGTTTGTAGACAGTTATGAGACATGAGTCAATGATAAAAGAAGTCTCTTGATTTAACTGTGTCAACCTATTGTCCCACTTGCAAACAAATTGGCTAGCTCGCTAACTTGACTGTTAGCAAGTCATTCAGGCAAGAGAGTTATTGCAACTCACCAATGTCTGTTGGCTAAAATGTTAGCCATTAGCTCACAATTTAGAGTAGTTTCACAGTAGTTTGAGTTGCCCTGCCAGGAGTTCAAAGTCTGCAATTCAAACCAAGGGGGTGGAGTTTTAAAGACAGTGGCAAGGAGGGTCTAATGAAGATGCATTTGGTTGCATTATGGGAAATGTAGTTTGACCCAGTCTAGGGACTAAAGGTTAAGATATCTCAGCTCCTGCTGCTTTGATTTAGATATTATTATGTTAATCCACCTCTGTGCCATTTCAAAGGGTAAATGATGACCCTCAAATTCTGCCAAAACCCACTCACTCTGTTGTGTTAAAATAAAAAATAAAAAAAGCAGAAGAATGAGAAAACAAGGACTACAGAGGGATGGCCTCATAGGTACTTAGTGCGTGAGGCAGAGGGTCAGGGGACACGGGGGAGACTGATTGACCACCACTCAGTATAGCACGGTAGTCACAGCTAACCAGCCATGAGCTTCTGGTAGACTCCCCATTTCTCCACAGGAAAGACAGGGAGTCGGGCAGAGCTTTGACAGTTAGTTGAAGCACATTTATGGCCCTTTGAGAGGGTCACTGTGTGTGTACCTGTGTTGTAGCGAAGCTAGCAGCCCTACTACAAGGGCTTTCCTGTGTGTGTGTGTGTGTGTGTGTGTGTGTGTGTGTGTGTGTGTAGGAGTAGAAAGAAATTATGTAGTTGGTCCTGCAAAATGTAACTTTGAAACAGAGGAAAGGTCACAGTTCTTTTTATTTCCTTGTAACAGCTTTTCTAAATACTGGACAGCCAGTTTCATTCACACCTCTTTGGACACAATGGTCTATGTATATTTTTGCTTCTGGAAGTTGGTCGTGAGCACCTATTTACCGACGACATCTTGCAGGTTGTGAGCTTTGATTGGTCGGACTAACAAGTTGTCACGCTACTAAGCCAAATCACGGCAAGAATTTGCTGAGAGGCCCAAACTGGGGTTATTGTTAGGTAGTACTCAGCTTTTTATACTTTGCACCAGAGCTGCTACAGTCAAGGAGGTCAACTTACATAATGGACCTCAGAGTCTTGCTCTTTTTCGTCACGGTCAGGGAGGAGTGAGAGAATTTAAATTGAACGTTTAAATCCAAGCACATACATAAAAGCTTGCAGTTTTTACACACAATATGTGTTTTAAAAAAGCATTGAGTTCCTCTTCAAAGAAAGTGTTTGCTTCCATTTTAAACTCCATTTGGATGTTGGTAATTGTGGCTGACTTTAGCTTCCCTGGAGTGCTTGCTTGATGCTGTAAGAAAACATTTTTGGATTTCACTCATATTTAAATCACCACCACTGACCGTAAAAACTGCTCTATTAAATTTGGTTAAGTCAGGTAAATCCAAAGTTGCAATAACACGCTCTTTTCTGTAGCTGCCGCCTGCTGCTGCTGTAAATGAAGCTTGATTAAAGCTGCAGACACCTGAAACCATCACTCATCACCCCAAGCCTGCATACATTACAAATTAAGTGGCAGATTAGCTTGAGAGACTCCACCAGATCAACACAGACACAAACACGTGTGGCAGAGAAACCAAAACACACAGTAAATCTCTTACAGAGGCTCAGGGCAGATTATTGTGGTTGCTAAAATTCACACCGGCCGGCTTTATTAGTTCACAGCCTGTTTAATATGCCCGACACAGCTTCCACGTGACGGCATGGAGTGTATACCCTGAGACAAGCGGCTTAGCGCTGACATGGACAAACAACGCCTGAAGACACACAGCAGAGGTAGAGTAGGTTAGAGGTGGGCTGGAAGTAAGAGACAGAGAGAGGCACTGTGTGTTTACATAGTGAATGAACCTAGTGGATCATGACGAGAGGAAGGGAGAGTTAAAGTGACAGATGGAGAGCATGGGGAAAAGGGAGTGATGCCTTTAAAGAGCAGGAGATGGAGAGATGAAAAGGACGGTGAAAGGAGAGGAACAAAGACAGGGAGAGAGAGAGAGAGGACATATTGGTTGGAAAAGGACTGCACTGCAAAAAAACTGTCTCAGTTTATTACAGAAGTCTTAGGACCTTTTCACACCTGAAAGTTGGACCTAAGGTCCGAACTACGGTTTGCATTTTGTTACATTGTGTACATTTGATTCAATAAGTTCTGGTTTCACATTGCAATTATGTGAGCGCACTAAAGACATACACATGACATATCTCTGTCCTGTCGTCATCATCTGTGTGAACAGCATCTTCTTATCTTGACACTGATTGGTTTGTAGACGGGCTCTCACCCCTCATCCCATCTTTTATTTCAAAGCGACTCTATATACAGTTGCCCCCTTCTCTCCCCATGTGCCACTATAGCTCATTTTGGTATTTTGGATTGTTGTTGTCATGAACAAACTGAAATGTACACTGTACATTTACTACCACTGTGCGTACAGGAGCATATTTTCAGTGAGGGGTGTTGCCATAAATGTGCGTGCATGACTTCAGTGAGATGGCAGCCAGCTGCAAGATATTTTGCCAACCACAACCAATCGGTTTCTTTTGCCTAAACATAACTGTGTGTTAACCACTGTATTGTTGAAACATAGGGAAACATTAAGCTTCAACATATCTTCTAAATAATACACTACAAATGTTACCAATCTGTCATTTGCAAAACCATTCAATTTAAACATTTATTTTGGCGAGCTACAGGAAAACTGCTTAGACATCAGCTACTTACATTAGAGGTTCCATTAGTCCAAAAAGTGTGCACGCCCTTGCCTCAGATTCAATTTGTCTCTGGACGGCATGTGCCAAAATTTTTAATACTTTCTTTTGAATGGTGTTAGACATCCAGTTGTCTCTTTGCTGAAGCCACTCAAGTCCCCTGAGCAAATTATAATGTTGCATCTGCCACTCCATCATTAGCTGCCATCAAGCTGCCATCCTGGTGGCTAAGCGCCCGCACGGTCGCTCATGTCCAAAATATAGTATGGATCTCAAAAGCAGACCCAGAAGCTAACCCTGACCCTTGCACTTTGAACGTATGCGATGATGTTGTCACGTCAGATTTAAGGAATTGATCAAATTTGAACATTTTAAACATCTTTTTTCATATTTTTTTCCCAACAGGCAGCTCATCATATGCTTTTAAATCTTTAAAACAAATGTTAGGAAAACCTGTTACGGTAAAATAGCCACCTATTTACAGATGGTGTTATTCCACCCCGTTCAGCTAGAGGTGCTGGTCTGATCGAGACCACTTCTTTTTGTCAAATCAAAGTTTGGTTGTTTGTTCTAGACCATGGTCCCGGGGAGGTTCCACACCTGTAATTTTGGTTTCAATCAAACTTAAAAGTCTAAAACTCTGGACCGAATGAAGTAGGTGTATTTTTTCAGTTTTAGTCATCTTATGGCAATAATGATAATGTACTAAGTTAATAGATGAGCTCTGGAAACACAGTAACATAACCAAAAAAAAAAGGAGCAAGTAGCAGTAGTGGGATGATCACATGGGTCGGAAACAAACACCCATATTAATTCAACTTAGCTAAAAGAGAAAACGGGGCGGCACGGTGGTGTGGTGGTTAGCACTCTCGCCTCACAGCAAGAGGGTTGCCGGTTCGATCCCGGGCGTGGGAGCCCTTCTGTGCAGAGCTTGCATGTTCTCCCCGTGTCAGCGTGGGTTCTCTCCGGGCACTCCGGCTTCCTCCCACAGTCCAAAGACATGCAGATTGGGGACTAGGTTAATTGGTGACTCTAAAGTCTCTATGTGTCAGCCCTGCGATAGTCTGGCGACGTGTCCAGGGTGTACCCTGCCTCTCGCCCGATGTCAGCTGGGATAGGCTCCAGCCCCCCCCGCGACCCTCAAGAGGATGAAGCGGTTAGAAGATGAATGAATAAAAGAGAAAACAAGGGCAAGCAGTAAAACCATTGAAAAAGATCTGCCAGTGCAGTAGAATGTTTCAACCTTTTTCTAGGAAAATAAAATTTCTAGTAATTCGAATCAGTGTCTTCAACCACAACATCTAAGTCAGGTGGCTGGACAAAAAAAAAAACATAGAAAGCTGCATCTGTCATGTATTGTGGGAGGTGTTATAATCTTTGCAGACAAGTGAAATGAAGAGAAAGGACTCTTTAATTCCAGAAAGGTCA
The DNA here is from genome assembly GCF_011397635.1 of Epinephelus fuscoguttatus. NCBI lineage: Eukaryota > Metazoa > Chordata > Actinopteri > Perciformes > Serranidae > Epinephelus > Epinephelus fuscoguttatus. The sequence continues at coordinate 44,859,223 of NC_064752.1, forward strand.
AAATGATCTCTACTGTCAGATTTCTGAAACTGTTATTTAAGAAGAGATTTGTAGGACTTCATAATGAAATGATGCAAGATGGAGATTTCTTTTTTTGTTTTGTGTTATTTTGTTTTGCATTGCTGATTGCCTCAGATAGATTGGTTGAGAGGGAGGAAGGGTGAGAGAGAGAGAGAAAATGTGTGCGTGCATGTCTTGGTCTGTGTATGTCTGTGTAAGCGTGAAAGAGAGATAGAGCACACGCATGCATGGATATCTAGACATTTTATCTGTGTGTGCGTGTGTGTGTGTGTGTGTGTGTGTGTGTGTGTCAGCTGGTGGGCTATCAGCTGCAGCTGTGTTATCAGCCTTATCTCCATGCTGGCCTGTGATGGATACCACTGCTTGAAGCTCCTTTGCTGTTGCACGTGTTTAGCAATGTGTAATTGAAAATGAGGGACGTGTGGTTAAAGGGGGGGTGGGGTGGGGGGGTAAAGTTCTGGTTTATTATTGGGTTATTGGTCAGTGGAATACTGAGGCGATTGATCACCATGCAGGCAAAAATGATCCGTCCAGGCAATGGAAACATTCATTGATTGTTCCAGAACAGTGGTAAAGAAACAGAAAAACGTAAGAAGAGAGCATTAGAGAAAGATGCAATCTCTCCCTCGTTCTCTGAAGATATGCGTCGAGCGGCTTCCTGTGAAGATCCAACAGAATTGCCAAGGATGTACAGCAATTGATTCAGTTTGGTTCCTCAGCTCAGCTCTAAGTGTGAGGCACCCTCTTCCTTTGATATAAAGAAAGAACGCTTAAATCTGAGCTCTTGTGTAACCCTGGACTGAGCAGGTCTGGAGCACAGTGCACCATGACTGTGTGCTTCCTGTCTAATAGTAACAGGGTGTTGTGGTGGTGAAGAACTAGCCAAAGGACATTAAAAACATCCAAGCCTCATTTGACCTTAAATGTGTGGCCAGTATGACCACTTAAATTTCTGACCCATTGTTCAGTTCAGGGCTTGTGATACAGTGCCAGTTCAACACTTGGCTTATACTACCACAACCAAAATGATACTTTTATTGATTTAGTCCTTTGTTGATACTTTCCTATAGTTTTCTTTTCCATGTCCCAAATATAAGCAAAACTTTTACAAAGCATCAAACTGCATTTTCTCAGTTATAGACATATGACAAATTTAAGGAAAAACATGAACAGATAAGTCCAGACACATAATGCATTCCAGATACTTTCATACAGCTCGCAAGAGCTCACTGAATCCTTTTATGAGAAAGAAATGTGAATGGTATGCTGTCATGGTCACCAGATCTCACTCTCCCTCAACACAATTATCAAAATACCACAAGTGGTAATACCTTCAAGAAGAATGTTGAACATTAACACACATAAAGAATCCATGACAAAGAGCACTGAGGCTGTTCTGGAGACTCAGAGTGGGCTAACACCTTACTAACATGCTACTACATGTATTATCATAGTACAGCTTGTATGATAAAGTTCATGTGATATTCTACGATTTAGTGCCCGACCAATGATGCTTTGTGTTAAACATATAGTTACGTAATAAACCTAAGGTTACTGAGGTTTCAAACTGAAAAGAAATGTGGTAAGGGCGTTCTTAAAAATGACTCAAAGTTCACTCAAAGTTCACATGGTTCCAAACATGTGGCTCCTGGGGAAAGTCTGGGTTTTTGTTACCCATCCACCACCCCAACCTGCCGTCTTACAGGACCGTTGGGACTGCTTCTGTGTTCTGTGCGCATTAATCATGTGATTGATCGAAATACCTGGGAAACGTGTGAATTTGGGTGCAGTTTGTAGGAAAACATGAACGGCTTGAACGGCTTGTGAAAACAACCTGTCGGAGGTCACTGGAACTTCATTTGTGGTGGTCAAGGCATTAAAAGACATTTACTCCACCTTGGCATTGCCAGACCAATAACCTCTCAGTTTGTTTTTGATATCCACGGGGTGTTATCAACAGGTGCAGCAAAGCAATAGTAGTGCTAAGCGACACATGCAAGTTGGAGTGCTGTTTGGTCCGTTTTCAAGCATTTAAAAAAAAAAAAAAAAAAAAAAAGGCCCGGTCACAGACTCTCTGAAATTATAGCTAAACAGTAAAATAAACTCAGTATCTGTAAACATTTGAAATGACAGAATCACGATTCAGTCTAGTTTGACAGTTTGATGTGAGTTTTGTGAGCCTGGTGCATTGTGCTGTAGAAGCACCATAATGTGTGACGTGTGACTTTTCAAATTTGGATGCGCCTTTGTCAATTATAGTGTAAAACCTAGATAAATGGTGGTGATTGGCCTGACCAGGGCAATGCCAGCTAGAAATCTGATTAAATAGAAGTGGGGCCAGATGTATCTGCCAGAGCAAATGACACATAGGTTTGGAGTAAATGTAGCCTGGGAACCAGTTGAATCTGTAAACCTGAGTCTGAACAGTTTCCACTGGAACTAACAGCAAAAAAAAAAAAAAAAAAAAAAAAAAGAGTATATACATCAAGTATATATCAATGCTTTGAAACAAACCAAATTCTATCCAACTTGCAACAGCGAAATTCTCAAAACCTTAAGGCATCAAATTGAAACTGTCTCTATGTCTCCTAATACCACTAGGGGTACGTGTTTTGTCGTGAATGAACTGTCCCCTTAATGTTGTGTTCAAATAGCCAAATTAAAGTAGAGCATCTCATTAGAAAGTAACAATTTCCAATATTGCAGCTCAGTCAAAATGTGCTGTGGTAATGTGTCCAGGCCTAGTTCAGAACTACTCTTTCCACTTAAATACAAACACAACTCAAATTAGAATAATTAATAATAATTAAGTCAAGTAGCATCAGTGAAATTCAGTATTGTTCAGTCCAGTATGCCCCTACCCTTCTAGCCCTCTATCTGCTTGCCATGGAGCACTGGCAAAGCCCTGATGAGGCTTGGCCCGTAAGTGTCTATTCTCCTCGTCTCATTGGTCAGAGCCTCATTAATTCCCTCCTCCCACCCCCCCACCCCCAGTTATCTGCCGCAAAGTGAATTACACGAGTGCCTATTGATTTCTGTCCTTATGCCAGGCATGTTTAGAGAGTAAACCTATTGCTTTTCTCCCCAAGCGTTTCCATTGTGAAGCTCAGCCTGAGCAGAGGGGGGGCTAATTGGCCTCAGTCAAGATCACCTTGGCTGTCTGGGCTCAGCGGCTTCATGTCTGCAGGAAGAAAGGAAAGGCAGAGATAGAGAGAAAGAAATGAAAGAAAAAATGATGCGGGAAGGGATGGAGAGAATGAAAATATGCTCTCATTGTCAAACTGAAGCTTAAGTGTGTCCATTAAAGTGTAATGCCAGGGCCGTGGCCTCAGGAATATGCCATGCGTCTCATCTGCATCTGCTGAATATTTGCAGTGACTGCTAACACATTCAAATAGCAGGGGAAAGCAGGGGCAGGGGACAGTAATTACTGCTCTGTATCAGGTACGTGTGTGTATGTGTGTGTGTGCTGAATGAGTTTCATGCTTCATTACTGAGGGGCGTTAAGGTAATAAGGCCCCTGACTGTCCATTGAGGGAACGCATCTCTTCTTCTGGCAGTGAAATTAGCCCCACGTTGTTCTAGGGTTGCTCCTTTTCCCGTTGACTTCCACTGGTACGGAAGATTAAAACCTACCCAAGATGGCAATTAAGTGGAGACAGGTGACCCTTCATAATCCCATAACAGCCCCTGTTTAATCAAATTTTAACCAACACTTGATCCTTTGTTCACTTCTGAACTTAGAGAGCACCAGTGCTAAGGTTGGACCACCTCCATGCGGCAAGGAAACTTTAATTACCGTTAGAAAAAGAACCTCTGCACTGGTTTATTATGCTATTGTTACAGTCTTTCAGTGAATACACGTGAAGCCAAAAACCTGTCATATGTTTTCAATTACTTACTATCCAAGTGCTGAATGTGTGGGTATACAACTTGAAATCACCTAAGCAATAAAAAAGGACTATCTCCATGAGGGCTTTCAAGTGGTGTGTCCTCCATCCTCTGAGGTACTTATCCTCAAGGGTCATAGAAGTATTGGATGGAATCATTTTAATTCTGTCGTAACACTCAGTTGGCCTTCATACAACGAGCCATCTCTGGATGACTTTACTATCACTGGGGGAGGCTGAATGATTGTAATTATTACCTGAGCACCACCATGAATTTTATCCCATCTGGAACAGCAATGTCACTGGAATTCCCTAACCACCACCAGCCCCAATTACCTAATGGGCTTTAGAGAAATGTACGGTCCCCTGGTCATTTAATATGCCTGCACAGTGCCATCTCAGTAATATGCGACAGGGCATGGTAATTGCTGTCAGTTAAAGCTGAATTCACTTAATTGACCATTTTGTTCCTTAAACTCTGGATTGATTTTAGGAGTAGTGAGTTTACATCAAACTTAGGAAACAAGTGTTCCAACCTCAAAACCATTGTATTTTGAAATTGCTTTCCCACTATTTTCCTCTTAGTGATTTATTACAACCAAACATCTGTGTTTTAAAGCTTATGTCTTGTGCAGCATCCTTGAATAACTAATGAAAAATTAATGACGGGCAGTGTTTACATTTAAATTGAAGCAGTACTGATTGGGGCCAGGTAACGTTTGAAAAACTATGATACCAGTACCAATTCCAGTACCCTTAAAGTGAAACTAATTCCAACAGACTACTTCACTTGATACCTTTTTCCCCCTTCTTTATTCTATACCCATCATATAAATGGAAGCATTAAGTTGGATAAGATGCTACCAGACAACATATTCTCACTCCCAACTCGTCACACATCACTACTTGCTTAGTGGACTTTTGACATCTACATAGGCAGCACTAGGCATTGGCCTTCAAACAAAGGCACTTTTTGTCCGTATATCATGGAAACAACAGAAACAGATGTGTCCACGGGTATAAAGCAGAGTTTAGATCCAAAAGCTGATTGTTATTGCTGATTCTCTTGGTGATGTGTTTGATTTGTTAGTTGTTTTTGTGTACATAATACATTTTAAATGTTCACAGAGGAAAGCTGCACCAGAACACAGTCATGAACTCATGCAAGTCAAAAAAAAATATTGGGTTTTACAGAAATTGGCATTTTAAAAAGTGACAGTACTAATGTATGTTAGCTAACTGCTCTTCACTCTGTCTAACTGACTCTAACTTAATAGTTGCTTGTTGGCCATTACTGCGTAGCTACTACTTTACTACTGTTGCACACATTTTTTGCCTGCTGGGATCTGTGTAACATGGATTGATTTGAAGTCTTTCATTTTGATTGTATTGCAGATTGACTAGAGAAGCAATAAAGTGAAGGACATTACATTTGTAGTAGGAACCGATTATGATTATTGGAAATAGGATCCAGGTTGACAATGATTGGAGCTCTTCTTTAAGCCAGTGGAGGAAGACCCTGTTTGAGTATCTCTATATGGCCCAGTGTAGTTTATATAGGTAATAGAAGCAATGCAACCTACAAAAGAATTCCATAAGCCTCATCCATGGAGGGCTCACCATCAGATTGTCAGGCTCCATCACATTTGGAATATGGGATGAGCTCTGCATTATGGATGAGTCTATACTACTACGCAAAAAGGTGAGCTTGGCTCTGTGGACTCTGTGGAGATCGACATTTGAAAAACAGCAATCAATTTGTAGAATTTTATTTCCAGTCTGTTTTTGTCCAGAAATAACATTTCTTTCAAAGAAAGGACAATATTGGTTGCTGTTTCTTAAAAATGTTATGTGGTTTGCATATTATATTTAACACCAGTGCACTCTTCCATTGTCACGGATAATATAATGATCAAAGTAAGGGCAATATTGGCAGTCATGAAGTTGAGATTGATTTTTTTTTTGTTGTTGTTGTTAATGTCAGTCATGTAACAATCACGTTTCCAGAGCAGCTATGAAAACAAATTACATATTCATGCATTCTACCATTGTTGCATTTATAAATTATTCAGTCAGTTCTCAGTATGTGACGAGGGCAAAATAGCTTTTATCCAGTGGTTAATTATGCTCTTAATTAGTTGAGGAAAGGACAAGTAAATTAATGAATTTTTATCAAGTGCTACATATCTGGAGGGAAAGCGTTTCCTGGTGTCATCTCATTAAGCGTGACCACTGATACTCACTGATCTGTCGGCGTCCATCATCAGAGTCTAAATTCTCATTCCTCTGACAGGCCCTTCTTCTGAATAAATGCAAAGGTTAATGCTGCCTGGGCTTTCAGATACTGACCGTCATGCTTTCCATCGACCTCACTGTGCCCGGCAAATGCAGCCTTCCATTATCCTTCCTCTCATTTGCTAATGAGGTAATTAATAAGGCTGGAGTTAGCCAAGTATTGCAGAATGGGGGCACAGTAGCTGGGGTCAATGCAACACGTCAGTCATGGGAGCCAAAATAGAAAGGAAATGATTTTGTTTGTTTAGGTGATTTTTTTTGGTTTTGGAAGGGGTAATATGAAATGGTTTGCCGAGATGATGTTTTCTCGCACATTTTCATTACATTTTCAACATCCATGTCTTGATGATAGATGGTAATTATTACCTCTGTCACTCATTTCCTTCATGTGGCCCGCAGTCTTCCTCTAATATTGATTTGTGAGAGGAATCTGCTGCTGAAAATAAATGAGGAGATTGCAACAGGTAATGCCAGGGTGCAGAGTCAAGGGCTTTTTAATAGTCATCTGATATGAAGGACCCTTGAAGAGCGTTAGCGACCTGGTGAGTGACATGCTCTCAAAAACAAGAGGATGACTTGGGAGGAGACTGCAGAAGAGAGGAGAAAAAAGAGAGAGCATAGAATAATTTAACTCAATAGTGGAGTAGTATTACAGCTTGTTACATAAACTAGGAAATCTGAGGTAATTATTATAACAAGGCCAATCATATTATCCAAAATAAATTGTGTTTTCACAAGTACAAAGACCACACACAAAGACCAAGCGTCCAAGGAGGCTTTCACATCAGGGGACTGGGATCAGCTCTGAGTAGACTTGACCACAAAGTCCAGTTAATTTTATTAGTGTGGACACTGTGGACTGTACTAGGACATGCATCAACAAACCATGCCAATGTCTTGAGTTGGTCTCCAGTACTGCTCATGTATTCTCATGATTTGGATCAGGTGTGAAAACTGACTTAACCAAAACACGGAAATGGACTTCTATTTAATGTGAGACGCAGTGGTCTAGTAGAGTTGCAAAGGCATGTCTCAACTGAACGGCCATGGCTAATAAAGGAGGAAGGCAGGGTCATTCTTGACATTGTCTCCAAAATATAAACAGGCATAAATGTGAAGGCTGGCTCCATTGTACAGGCTTGGGATCTTGTGATTGCAGCTCCTTTATACACTGTAACAACAACTTAAACAAATGATGATGACACATATGTAACAGTATTATTAATGTGAAAGTTGAGCAGCCGGAAGTGGAAAGGGGGGGACAGTCGTGCTTAGGCATGGCACAAATCAATCGCACCTTACATGAAAACACAATTAAGCATTGCATGTGGTATCTAAAGGCTTCCATGTTTGTGCACCACAAAGCACTAAAGTATTGTCTTGGTTGTTTCTGTTGGGCTTAGAGAGACAAGCTTATCTGTAATTGTCTTTTGACTAGTATACATGCCATTGCAGGTGGGACATGGGCAATTGTATCAGCATTAACGGGGAAGCAGCAAAGCGACAAAGTACCTCAATCATCTGCTTCATCTTGACCAATCAGCTCAGCCTCCTCAAGGTGACGTGTTGGGAGGTCTTGAGCCTCTTATTTGGTTGAGGATGCCTCGTGTCAGTACCCCAAAGAACAGTTATGCAGATGTCATGGTCAGTCCACTTAAGTTTCAACCTTGATGGTTTGGGCTTCAATCCTTTTGAGTTGGCTCTGTCAACTTTAAATTACATTGAATTATGCAGATCAGTTTCATTTTACTTTGTCATGAAAATGTTATCCTTGACCTCACGCTAGCACCAGACAGAGGGTCAGGGGGTCAGCAAAATTGTTAGGAATCACAAGGACAATGCATTAGAGGTTGGGATCTAATCTGAGCCATGAAAAACCTACTCGACACACATAAATTAAAAAAGGAACTCAATCTGATCTTATTCCAAGACCCTCAGCATTTCCTGCAAATCGTCCAACAGCATGTGGCCAAATCAGGTGCCTTTCAGCTCAAGGACAGAAACCTTCCAAGGGAGAATAAAGGACTGGAACACACTGATCAATTTACAGCCTTTTATAGTGCAAACAGACTAACGTCTCAACACCACTGCGTCTTCATCAGAGACAAAGAAAGCAAAGACAAACAGTCACACGCAAAAATAGTTGACCTACAACAGGCGAGCAGTTCTCATTGGACAATTAGATAAACAGGATTTTAAACCTTTTCAATGGTGAATCCACAAGTGGGTGTTGTCAATTTCAATGACACACCCCACGCACCAAAGTTGCATCAGGAACAAAAGAAGACAGATATCTCTCAACGTTAGTGTTGTGTTGTTAGCGAACGAATCGTTCAAAAGAACGAATCTGTTGAGTGAACGTACTTACTCGTCGTCGTCCTGAACTGAATCACTTCCAGAACTGATACATTCATTTCTCAGTTCAGTTGAGCTCAGCAGCGAGCATGCAAGCCGGGAGTGGAACTATGCAGGGAGGGACTGCTTACCGCATGACAAATCACTCAGTGAACGATGTAACCTTGAATCCTGAGTGATTCAAATCAATCTCAGCGAAACACTATGATAGGGACTGTTTTCTCCAAGTTTCCAAACTTAAGACGTTAGGCTGGCTGGTAATGAGACTCACCAGTGCAGGGCAGACGCAGCAGCAGCAACGGAAAGAGACTGAGTCGGACTACGCAGTACACAGTCAGGGCAGTCAGGTGAACGAATCTTTTGAACAAATCTTTTTAATGAACTGATTCTAGTGATTCGGTAACATCTAAAGAACTGCTTTGCCCATCACTACTTAACGTTACAACATAAAGACTTTTTTAATACTATCATATCTTTACCCAAAACTGCAATACCCACACAAAACATGGACTATGCTGTTGCCCAGCATTATGCACAGGCTAGCCCTGCAGCATCATTTAAGTTCTGTTGAACAGAAAGAAATCACCCTCTCCTAGAGGTGGTGACATTCTAAATTCACTGCTCCACAGAGGGGCATATTGGATTCATACTCTTAACACACTTGAGCTCTTTGGCTTAAATGAAGACCTGGATTTGTCACGTTTTCTTACATTTTGTTACATGTGATGGATGCAGAAATTGTACTTAAAAAAAAGAAAAAAATATTCTATACATTTTTAATTTTGTAATGTTTATATTTGTAACTTTAAAAGATATCTGTATTCTTTTGTTCCTGAGGTGATATTAAAATGACAGAGGTGCAGATGTTTCTTGTTGCCTCTCTGTCAGTGCTTGACGCTACTTTTAGTGGTTTGCTTTGGACCAAGCAAACATGGAGAACTATGGGCACCAGCTGAACTAGCATCCTGCTAGCCATTATACAGGTGTTGGAAAATAAACGTAACAAACTCCATACTGCATCAGTTATCAGGAGCTGTAATAATCTTTGATTGAGATTTCATCAGTTCTTTTTTCAATATGCTGACCTGACAGAGGAGCAAGAGAAAGAGAGAATGTGTATGCTTTATGTGAATAAGGGCTGGTGTGTCAGTGGGAATGTGAGGTGCTGCCCTGTTCCTGCTGTTGATAACTGCTATACTCCATTCAGAGGGGGCTGCAGAATGGAGTTGCTGCCCGTGTTCGGAGGAAATGACTATACAACCACAACTAGAAATCATGGATTATCAGAACAATCCAGGAAACATGGATGATTATGAGGCAGCAGCCAACAATGTAAGAAGACGCAAAAAAAGACAGAGCACATGTTAAAGGAGCTGATGGGATCACATTTTACTGGCGTTTTACTTTGTATAATTACATGGGACAAATAAATGATGGTTGGTCGATCGAACCTGTTCAACCAATTATTCAATGAGAACTGCTCACCTGTTGAATGTGTGTGCCTGTTTGTCTTTGCTCTCTTTGACTCCGAAGAAGACACAGTGGTGCGACCAACATTGGCAGTACCATGATGAGGCACCAGTTTGTCTGAATATAATTTGGATTCAGCCAGACTTGAGTCCTTGGTCAAGTCAGTAACAAGGGACTACATGGACCTGTGAAGACCTATGCTTTTGAATGTCATATCAGTCTGACCAGTAGTCTGAGAATATCTTTCGGGACCAAAGTGTTGGACAAACACTGTGACTGACAGGTAACTGACGGACACTGCTATCCTTAGATCTCGCCACTAGTGGGTTGAAATGCACAGTAAGTCTTAAGATGTAGCAGAGATTAGGATCACATGACACAAGACAAATGTGGAAGCAGTAAATTTGGAAACACATTCTTAGGCAGAGCTTGACAGATTGTTACAGCACCACAAAATTAGACCTACAATGATGTAATCCTCAAATGACTTCCATCACTTTCACACAACTTACGATGTACTCTAAGAATTGAGGCCACACAGAATTATTTGAGTCCAGACAAACTCTTTTCTACGAATAGAAAGGTGAGTGAACTGAGTTTAGGCAGGTTTACCCTCCACTACATCCCTGAATGTAAAGCAGGAAATGAGTGACTGGAAGAAAATAATAAGGAGCTGCAGGGGGAGCAGGGTGGAGAGGGTGTTGGCTGGCTGGCTGGCAGGAAAGAGGCAGAGGTGTAGAGGAAAAGGAGTGTTATTTTGGCTCCTGTTGCAAAGACCTCTGGGAAAATAGGGCCTGCCTGACAGTGCTGCAAGAGCCATAAATCACCACAAGAGCACTCCTCCTCCTCGCCGTGACCTAGAAGTGACCCTAGAGTCGCACACATTTTCAAACACTGAGCACACACACACACTGAGAGATACTCAGGTGAAAGCACACACACATACACAGCAGGAGGAGGTTGTGTGGGAGCCTGGGTGTCACTTCCGTAGCCTTGGCCATACAGAAGCAGCCATAATACTGCCCTGCTACTCACACAATCCAAGACAGAAATTCACGTATTCAAATTTTCAAAAAAATCACGTATATTTGCACTTATTCATATTTAGCAGAGTAAGATGCACTGGAGACAATGGATGTATTTCTGGCGGTGTTTTTCAGGGGTATTGGCTCAGATATCACAGAGCAGGTCTATGTTTTCTCATGTTTGAAAAAGTCCTTATTGCAGCTCTTTGATCATGGACATATTTTGGAAAACCATAAATTTGGTGCAACAAAATGCAGATCAGCTCTCTATATGAAATGTCACATGCATGGAGGCTACAAGGGATGTTATTGTTTCAGCTGAATTACAGCTCTAAAACTAAATTAGCATAGATAGAAAATAATAGCATTTGAATGTCACAGAATATGACAATGTCAATCTTTTTGTCATTGGGTGAAAATGACTGAAATATAGAATCAACTGTTCTTGAACTAGGAAATCAGGATTCCTCATGTCTGGCTTACTGAAGTCAGACTTCAAGTTTAGGTTTAGGATTCGAATACTTTATTACGACAGAGTATAGGGGCCACATTGAGAAAATTTTGATTTTGAGAATAAAGTCATAATATTACGGGAATAAAGTTGTAATTTTGAGGAAAAACTTTACAAAAAAAATAATAACTAGAATAAATCAGAATTCAATGAAAATAGAGTCATTCGATTTTAAGAAAAAAAGTAATTAAATGTGAATACACTTGTAAATTTACAATTTTTCACATAATATTCCATTTGCTCATAAATTACAGCATTTTTCATGTAATATTATGACTTCTTTTACTGAAACAGTATATCATCAGAAGATCAGAGTGCAGCAGCTATTTTGGTATGGGGCTTTGGCAATACATTTGCATGTAATGGGAGTTATTTGTTCAGATTGTGTTGAGAGACATTGCGTCAGAACATTTGAAATGATCAGTCCTTGGATCTTTATGGATGTAGTAATGTGATTGGACTAAATATTTTACTGGATTTGGATCGTCTGGACCTTTGCCAATGTATCAGAGCCATTTTATTGATCGTGATTTACAATGGCATTGATTGTCCCTGCTGGGGTGGTTGTGTATTGAAATGGTCTGTATCAACTGAATCACAAGAATCTTAGCTGTCTAATTATGTGTCGTATGAGTAACCACTTCAACACAGCAGCTGTTTACATTGCCCATGGGTGGGCTGTCAAATTGTTAAGTAGATTAAAAAAACAAAACAAAAAACAAACAAAAACAAAACATAACTCTGACAAATAAGTATGATAGGAACAATTTCTATAGAAAAAAAAATAATGATAAGCATTATACTAAGGACGTGCAATTTTGACAAAACCAATGAGATGTACTTTGATAGGCCTGCCTGTAAGTTGATGTTCAAACTATACTGAAATACTTTAAAAAATCTAATATATGGTATGCTTTGGTAAATGGGTAAGTATAGGGATGACTTGTGAATTGGCAAAAACATAAATAAAACATGTTACTTAGTTGTTGCATTTGTTTTCTTACCTGGGCCTTATTTTCATAGCTTTGGTCCTCATCCTTAACAATATTTATTGCAAAGATGTGGGAATTTGGCAGCATCCCCAAAAAGAAGTCTCACTGGGAAAGACATACAAGGGTTAGTAGAGACATTTCAGTATTTGTTTGTGCAACCTGGCTGTATTTCCTGCCCTGTGGCACTTGTTGTAGCCAATCTGACGACCACTGTTTGAGACCAACAAACAACACATCAGTTGTTTTTAGTCATTGCTGCGTTTCCAGGGAGTTTTTAACCACCAAACGTGGATGTTTTGTAGTGTCCCATTGCTGTGTTTCCAATTTGGATTGTGCTACAAAAAGCGATCTTTGTTTACAGAGACGTTGCAGAGTTTACGGTTTGGATTGTGCCACCAAAGCCAGGTATTTTAGGCCTAAACATGATCTTTTCCTAATTATAACCAAGTGTTTTTTGTGCCTAAACCAAACCACATGTTAACCACACTGTTGAAACTTTACGCTACATTATAACGTACAAATGTAATATATCAGTGGTTTGTAGAAACAGACAATGCCAACATTTATTCTGATGCCTGGGTTGTTGAAATGGTGAGCAAACAGGACTCAAGCTTGTAAAAATTAAGCCTAAAACCAGGGTAGGGTTCGCCTTACTTTTCTTTTTGAAGCAGAGTTAAGAATAATTCAGCAAAACAATGGCGATTCTTGTTTTTAGTGCGACTCTATTTTCTCCCATTGGCTGTCGAGTGTAGGTCTGGAGGTCTAGTTTGTGGTATTGCACTCTGTGTGTGTGTGTGTGTGTGTGTGTGTGTGTGTGTGTGTGTGTGTGTGTGTGTGTGTGTGTGCATGTGTGTAAGGAATGGTTCAAGTGTGGAAGGGAGGCCAGTGAAGCCTCAGGCAAGCCTTAGAGAGCTTGTTACAGGAGGAGGGGGAGCAGAGGGGAGGGAGGAAAGAGGAGAGGTGAGGTGGTCGGGGGAAGGAGTTCTGAGAAGAAGAGGAGGAGAGGGTGAAGGAAGGTGCGAGAGCTGTATTAAGAGGCAAAACAAGACTGTAATTTAACAGGACAGCCAGAGAGATGAAATGGAGAGTCACGGCACTGGTTGCTCTTTAAAACTCCTCATAAAATAAATAATTCAGATTTAAACACCAACTTAATAGTCATATTTTGTTTCTTCCAGCATGTAATGGCAGGTGTCTGTGTGCATGGCAGGTCTATTTGTACAAAATGCATCCTGTCTGCTTTTCTAATCACACTGTAATTGCACTTAATGTTCCAATGCATGAGTGTACCTTCTCTTAAACTGCCCGTTAATACTTTCTCCACTTTCATTGACTGTATTCATTTGCAAAGAGGCTGCTTTTGCCAGCTTTTTGTTTCTTTATTTTAGCTGTTAAGTAGGTCTTACATTTACTTCCAGGTGCCAATAAAAAGGTCTTAAATAGTCTTAGAGGTGTCTGAATAAGTAGAAAGGTTGTGGAAAAAAGCAAGTGATGTAGAATGGAGATACAAACTGATGGAGAAATGAAAAGAAATAGTAAATGAAGGGCAGAGGGATAGAGGTGGAGTGCCATAAAAGAAAAGAATAGGAAGTCAACAGAGACAGAGGAGGGAAGAAGTGAAGAGACATAGAGAAAGGTCAGGTGAGGAGAAGAGGGCGAGAAGTCCATTTCGGCTTCCAGCTCTTGGGTCAGCAAATAGCCTGACAAATTAATTAAGATAATGATCCATATCAAAAAAAAGTCTGGCAAAGTCAGCTGTGACCCCTGTGTGTGTCTGTGTGTGTGAGCCCAGCCTTCTTTCCATTTGCAGGACTTTTATGAGGTGGGCAGAGGAATGCATTGATTTCATAAAGGGCATAAAGGGGTCCAGTAGCCGTTTGAACAGCCGAGTGTGAGATCAATGCGGGGGGAGATGAAAACTGTGACATTTACTCTGGTTTGTGCCCCTGGGCAGGAAGGACCTCTGCGGAAAGTCACACTGTCAGCTTTCTCTCCCTGTGAGCGCACACTGCTTTCTTCACGTGGGTGAAATGGGCCACTTTTCATTACTGAAACAGCTCTGTTACACACACACAGACAGAGGTGGGAGAACATAAATCTGCATTCTCTCACACTCCAGAATCGGCCCTTTTTAAAATGGAATTCAAGCAAACAGTTTTTTGCGCAGGTGTTTTTGTGCACTAAATTTTATAAACAGTACCTGCAGGGCTGAAGGTTCAAAGCAAAATTTGCAGCATATTTTAATTAAACATGAGGACTAACCAGAAATCACACAGAAATCGCCACACCTATCCCAGCGCTTGGGCTGTAACGGCTCGTGTATTCATGCCAAACCATCACAATATAGGAGTCATAGTCTGGTACATGCAGTGGTGCACAGAATTCATGGCATTTGTAGGTATCACAGTGTGGACCAAAAGTGTGTGTTCCGCCCAGAAACCTTCAGTGTATTCCGTTGGAAACATTTGCTGAGTTAGCAATGAATATTGAAACTGTTCAAGTGTGGTCCTCCTTTGTAATATTGGCATAGTAATCAGCCACAACGCTTCCTGTAACATCATCCATCCACTGAGTGGGAGCATACAGGTCGGCCAGTCTGGTCCTGCTGGTCAGTGTTTACTTATTCAAGTAACAATCTTGGTCCCAGAGAGGGAGTGACCTGACATGGTGTGTTCACAAATTCAGTCTGACAGTCTACACTAAAATGAGAGCCTATTGGTTGAAGACACAGAGTGTTATATTTCTATATAAATTAATGAACAGTTAAGTTAATCTTTAATCTGAATTTATGAACAGTCCAGTTTGCGCCAGAGTATGCTCCAGTACTCGGAATGAGTATTTCTAAATGCACCACTTGCATCATCTTCCTCCATCGTCTAAAACAAGCTAAAAGAACTTGCTAGCTAGCTTTAGCTACTGTCTGTGGAGAATTGTTTGCCTCCAGCTAAGCCCCGCCCACCAAAAAAACTCCTGTTGTTTACTAACAGTAAAAGGGTCTATACATGTGTGAATGCACACATGTAGGCCATAGAAGGGGAGAACAAGACAAAATAAACAAAACAAACAAACAAAAAAAGTTTCCACCACAAGTAAGCTGCCCCAGTATACAGAAAAAATAATTAAAAGAATATGTATTTTTGTTTTAAAAAATATATAAAATAGAATTGATAGTTTTTATCAGTTCATCTCCTACTTCAACATTTACAATTATATATATACACACACACACACATACATATATATATATATATATATATATGTACAGGGTATTGTCAGAGCTTCTGTCGTTGCTCTGTGGATTGAACCTCATTGAATTTAAGTGGCACACTGCTGACAAAACATTTAAGTCTGCAAATATTCTGGTGACACACTTGTTCTAAAAGGAAACAGGACAGTTACCAAGCTTTCAATTGACACCAAATCATCTCCGTAGCAGAGCTACATTTGAAGATTAAAATTGCAGGGGGAAAAAAACATTGCATGCATGAAAGATAAAGCTGCATAATAATTCTGAAAAGTCCATTTTAAAATACGAGGAAACATAACAGTGACAATTTTATTTTCCAAAGTCATCATCATCATCACACACGTTTTAAGAATAGTACTTACATGCAAAGTTCTACATCATAAATCTAAATTCATCCAACATTAAGATCTCTTATTAAAATGATTGAGTGTTGTCTGATTGATAATGTGCAGTATTGTATTTTTGTGTTCATTGTGGTCCTTTGAAAGAAGGTTTTGAATGTGTTCACTGATCATCACCCCCGGCATGAACAAAATTACCCCTAATTCACTCGTATCACTATTAGAAGGTTGATAACTGTAATGATGGAGCCAGATTATTGTTGCTGTGCAACAGTTTGCATTGTAAATGGGGAAAGAGGCGGTATAATATTTAGGAAAAACAAAACTGCAATCATGTAAACTAGATTAGCAAGATCCCATTTCAGATACATTCAGTTTATTGCAGACAAAATGAGCCAAAACAAACCTGGGGTTGCTGTAACATTTAAACTATATGATTATATAGTTTTTATTTTGATTACGGTCTGACTCATCTCTGTTTGACTGACCTGCTAAAACCATCGAATCTAATTATGCTTTTTCAATGCCTTGCCTATACTATTAAAAACAGTCAGGTGTCATAGGCTGCAGACATCATAGAGGCATCTTTCGTTTTTGTTAAAGGAGTCAATTGTCTCACTATGGTCTTGTTTGATTATAGTTATTACGTATCCCAATTAACTGACAATGAGATACTAAAGATAAAAACACCTTTTAAAATCCACAGGTGTTTCTTTTCATTGGAAGCCTTTATTGGCTCTTCTAACTAGTATGGCAATCTCTCACGTACTGAAGGTAGACACTAAATGCTTGGTCAGTGAATGAGTGTAGTTTTCATTATTGTGTCATGCAAAACAACGGTAAAGCTGCATGGGCTTGGAAGACACCATAAATGAATACAAGCCAGATAGTGGCATGTATGTTCACAATGTCCAAAATTTACAAGTCAGAAAACTTTTGAACATGTTAAAATCAAACCACTATTCCAGTTTGTTTATCTGCACAGGGTCTTTCAGGGTTCTGTTGAGCCACACTTAAAAGATTAGGTACAATATAAGAGAAAATGGAGCTGACTTTTCACTTCACCCAAATCAAAAAGCCTACACAGTCTCATTTCCTCCTCAGTATTTTAGAATTTGCCAACCTCACTTTTGTTTAATATACTTATACTGTATGTCCATTATTTTGGTTCTGACAAAGTTATTTTAACACCATTTTTCTTCAGACTTGAATAAAAGCTAACTTTTAATCAATTTGTTTTGTTTTATTGACATGTGTTTCTGTTGTTTTTTTAAAACTTGTGTAAGTTTTTGTGTAAAGATAGCAGTCAAAATAACGCATTTCTGTGGTGAAATATAGGGGTGTAATGAATCAATCTTCATCAATATAATCGATTCAATGATCAACAATCAAATATTATCGATGCAAATTAAAAACATCAATGCATATTGTCATCTTTAAGATATGCCTTTATTTTGAAATTCCCATGGCACATTTGTGTCACTATTTCCATCCAAGCACACGTCCTCTCTGAACATTTAAGCAATTCTAGCGGCTTAGTGCCAGGCATGGTAAGAATCCAAGAAAAAGATAATGAAGATATTTACTGATATTGTCACATATTGATAGCAGGCCCCGACCTCTGTGATATCAGAAAATAATATATTGTTGTTCAAAACACTTATATAATACCATATCTTGATGAAACGCGTGAGTTACACCCTTAATGAAATATGTTTTCATACAATTTTTTCTGTTAAATTATAAGTATGGCGCCAAAAAATGATGTTTGACAGTGCAGTAGATTGAGCTCCAGTTGCGTGTGAATGCATGTGTGAGTGTTTAGAGGATAGTGGCCACAGCGATCCAGTGTGAATCCACTGAAGGCAAGCCGCCTCTGCCTGTGGACTTAATTGGTGTTTGTGTCTGGCAGCTAACAAACCTGTTTTCTACTGCTCCCTGGGCAGCCCTCTGCACTGCTGATGTAACACACACACACACACACACACAAACACGCATATGAACTGTGCAGTATCCAGTACTGTATATTGTGTAACCCTCAACAACAGCACAGATGGAAACAAACATTGACACGAAAGATCGCACTCTCTTTGTTCTGCAGACTTCCATGCACTCATATAATTACACATACATACAAACACACATACAATCACTTCCTCTTTTTTTCTGCTTCTTGCGCTGAGGTTGACATGACCACACACACACACACACACACACACACACACACACACTGCTGAATAATTGAGCAGATGCCGAGGGAGACTTACTCGGCCGTTAAATGGTCCGGGGCTCTGAATAAACACTGTGATTGCACTGGGATGGGGGTGGGGGTGAGGGGCAGACTAAGGGAAATGACATCACATATCAGGATGTGACCTTTGCGTCTTGAAACTAGGGTCATCAAAGCAGAGCTTGGTCAGTCCTTTCTCAGACCTTCCATACAACCAAGGTTTATTCCTCATTCCATGTTTGGAAGTTTGATCAGTTCAAAATAAAATAAATAAACCCCTAATTGATCCAGTGTCTGTCTTGCTCAAGGGCACAGTGGTGCTGAGAAAGGTATACAAAACTGATAACTCAAAAGAAAGAAAACTTTTTGTGAGGGTTATTCTTCAAGATCATCAGCCCAGGTCAAAATCTAGATGTATCCCAGTAGACCACTATACTCACTGCACATACTCCACTAGATCAGTTTGTAGGTGCTTAGCAGAACCACTCTCGCCGAAGCCCCTTAAATATTCAGCTTGAAGCCTGACTCAACACTAACGTCTCTTGTCAGGAACAAGTTTTGCTGGATGAGAATCTACTGTGAAAAACTATGATATCAGCTACAACAACCATTTCCTGTGTCTGCTTTGTCTGGTTTTGGCACGTTTTATATCCCAAACTGTGAAAATCACAATTTCCTGTGTGACTTTCTTGGAACATGCTATTCTCAGAAAGATGTATTAATCTGCAAGAACTGTTCTGTGTCCCTACCCACATAAAGCTCTGAGGATGTACTGAGATAGCCAAATGGATTCATTGAGAGCTTTCATGCACTTAGAATGCAATCCCCAACAATGTCACATCTTAGGTCCCTTATTTTACAAATGGACCCCACTGGGATGGTGCCTTAGGTAGGGCACTAATTGCAGTAATTGCCAGAGTTGCTCTGATGGCACCCAGACCAACCATTCCTTGGTAATGGGGTCCAAAATAGGAACTCACAGCTGTCTCCTGGTCTGCTTATTCTTCAAGGCACATCTGCTCTAAAAATAAAAGAATTAAAAGTGTAATTCTTTGATGTTACTTTTTCTTCTTCTTCTTCTTCTTCTTCTTCTTCTTCTTCTTCTTCTTTCATCTGCTTGTACTTGTTTTCTCTTGTAGGAATGTCTCTTTCAATCAGTAATTTCCTCGACATTTTCCAGAAGTACCTTTGAAAAGTAGGGCATGAACTAACTGGTGGTGTACAGCTGTGCAGTGGCACCCCTAGCAATTTTTCATTGGGGTGACCGGATGGGGCCACTGAAAATCTTGGGGTGGTACGCCAAAACCAAAAGCCATAACTGAATTTCAGGGATTCTAATGTGCTCTTAAAGTATATAGTGTGGTTGAAAACTGTCGATATGAGACTTAACGGATCACATGCTGATATACTTTTGTTTCTTATTTTACAGTTAATTACAGTTAACAGTTACAGTTAATTATCTGATGTGCATAGATTGATACCTATATCTCTCTGTGTGGTAGGTGATTTGTTGTTTTTCAAATTGTTCTTTTCTTTAACAAGACAAATATATAGCTTTAATGTGTATTAGTACATTGATTATAAGGAATAAAACATTTACTGGGAACAAGCCTTCTCTAGTTTAGGGGAGACTCATTGGTACCCATAGATCCCATTTCATTCAGATATTTTGAGGTGAGAGTTCAAGGGACCCCTTTGAAAACGATCACGGACTCTTGTTGTCTAAACCTAAGGAAAAAAAAACCCCAATAGAAACAGTTTTACCTACATTGTAAATATATTTAAAAGAGTGTAAACAATGAGTTCAATGAATAGAAACTTTCACCAGATGCAAATGCCCTTTATCTGAAGCCCAGGATGACAGGCAGCTCACACAGACAATATCTGGTACACTAAAGCTCCACTGGAAATAAACTCACTTGCACAGATGCTGCCGAAGATGTGTAAAGAGGCGGGGACAACAGCTATCTACACCAATCACAGCCTCAGGACGACTGCCATACAGAAGCTGTCAGATGCGGGTCTTGAAGCGAGGGAGATCATGACAGTGAGTGGGCTCAGGTATGATGTTGTTTTAACATAGCCTATGTGTAAAGTTAGTCTTCTAATTAGGAGTCGAGCCCTAAATAAACCTTTTGTCTTGCCGGTCTGAGAGCTTGTTCAAAAGCTACTGGAAGCCATCCATGGAGAGCAGAAAACGATGGAGCAACATAGTGTCAGATCAGAAGGCAGAGTCGGCTGTGTCTGCGGCCTCGTGCCTATGACCAAATCACAGCCGTGACGATATACGAGTATAACATCACGAGCTTGAGTGTGATATTGCTTAATTGTGTTGTTTATTTGTCACACTCCTGGTGTGTAAAGGCCTTCAGGGTGATGGAGATGGTGAATATGGAATGTGATGGTAAGGGCCCTCGGCAACGTGGGCTCTGGGCCCATAGTCATGGTAATTTGTCTAAACATCTAATCTGAACAGTCTTTGAAACAGACTTAATGGTAAAATTAACAGCAGAGTTCAAACAATAAACCATTTCACTGGAATTTCATTGCTAGGCAACAGCTTGGGTCCATCTTTACTTCCTTCTAGCTAATGTCATTCACATACACTGCACTTACCTTACTGAGCTAAGGTCACTAGATTTGAACAAAAAATGGAAAACACAAATCCAGTTAGTTTAAGCCTGATGGTGTGTGATTTGTGTTGCTTCCTCCACACCTCTCTGTAGTCATTGTTACTGATTTGGATTCAGTCTCCTTCCTTTGGGGTCAAGCTGCAGTCAGCAGGCAGAAAGACAGTCTGTGGTCACTGAAGCGAGCCGCTGTATGTTCTCTATCTTTCTCTAAGACCCAGCTGGCATCAAGGTGTGGGAGGCGATTTGGCTTTATGATGGTTCTGGTGTCAGAGTGTCCCTGAGCAGCGGGGGTTAAAAGGCAAGGGGCCAGACACCAAGGGCCCAGGAAGGTAAAGAGAGATGCCAGCTGAGGGCTGCTAGGCCTGTCAGAGTATGGTGACCTGTCGGCCATGTTTTGACTGGAGATCACACTTTTACTCACAGCACCACAACTTCAAGGCAAACAGAAAATGATTGGAGGAACTGTTCTTTTTCATCCATAGCCATCAGTGCTTTGAACTGAATATTCACAAATTCAACAAGGTGACTTTTTGATAGCATTATAAATGCTTGAAATCAGTTCTGTTTGCTGATAGTTCCTCCTGCGGCTTGCTGGTGTAGTTCAATAATAAAAAAAAAAGGTCCTTCATAAAACTGCTCACATCAAGGTCTGTGGATCATCTTGAGTGATGGGGTCATGATTTTGGGAAAGAGACATTACTGTTGAGTTTTTCAAATGTATTCTTGAGCGCTTTGAGCACCAGAAGTGGTGTCCCATCTAGTTCTATTACATTGGAGAGAAATACACCGCCCTACAAAGGTAAAGTGCAGTATGCGAACACTGAAATGGAAAAAAACGCCTTTACAACAGCCAGCCAATAATGTTGTGGGTAGATTTGTGGTAATACATTCATGAAATGCCTTCTTAGGAAGGATTTTTTTATAGATAAAAACCATGATCATTGATGTGACCTTTGACCACCAAAATGCAGATACTGTACTTTGCCTTTGGATGACCTGACACAACTAAAACACTATTGCAAAGGCAGAGTGAAGTATCTACAAATTAAATGTGTTCATTCAACATTTTTGTTGAGTTTCTTACTACATTTTGATTGTTTTTAATAGTTTTATTAGTTTTTATTATTGCTCAGTAGAAACCCTCAAGACTAAGAATGCTCTTTTGTCGCAATGCTCCTTTCATCACAATGTGTTTTGCTCTTTAAAAAACTGAATTTGAATTAAAGGTCATCCTCATTGTCATCATTTTCCCAAGCATCATTACTGTTTTTATACAATGAATAAATGTTGCTATGTGGACTTACGTTAGAATTTTCACCAGAATGCAGGAAATTGAGTGTTTAACACTCAAAATTCCAATTTTTGTTGAGACATGACAGAGCTCAAATGGTGACACTTACTGTCTAAACAGGAAAACCTAAGTAACAACACAAACTGTGGCTGTGGCAGCACTTGAGCTTTTTTTTTTTTTTTTTTGTCAGAAAAGTGTGAATGCACCTTTACATTTATCAGTGTGATTTGTTGTTGTGCGCATGGGCGTAGCGGACACGGCTTAAGTGTGGGACATGTCTCCCACACTTCCCGTATGTGTGCCCTCTGTCCCCCGCACATTTTACAGCTGTTATAACCGTTCAATTCATTTTTAACATGTGGTAACATGTTTTTTTCCGAGCTGTCTTTAAACGCACCATGAGTAGGTGTCAGGCGGCATACACATGCTGTCATGTTGTGATCTGAATCAGTTGGACAAACAAGAGGTGTGCCGCTGGGCAGTGCCACTGTGTTAACTATGTTCAGCAAACCAGTCAGCAAGAAGCAAAAAACCTTGCACAGTTTCTTCCAAACAAACCATGTAAGTTGAGTAATGCTGTTGCATGTAGATAACGTTCGCTAAATGATGACTAATTAATAGATGCCAATATATCAAGTTAAGCTAGTTAACAAGAATACTAAAGTTATTGTTACCTTTGTTAAATCACTTGCTAGCTAGTTTCATGCTAGGAATAAACCCACTCCTCCTTAATTTCTGAGCAGAACTTGTGCTCACTATTGCTTTGCACATATTTTTTAATCTCTATTGCCACAATATAAAAAAGGGTCAGGGAGGAGACAGTGGACCAGAGGCCAGCAAGGATGATCATGCAGGGTCTTCACAGGTGAGGAGAGATTATAACTGGCTGAGAGAAAATATCTATAGCATAAAAGTGACTCTGAGGTTAATTTCCACAGCTATGTCACCACTACTATTCCTTATTCTATTTATAAATTTTGCTTTGCATCTGTATTATTGCAATAGATAGAAGAGGGACAAGGAGAAACCAGGCAGGTATTTGGCATCTAATTGTCTGGCTACTTGCCCTGTAGATGCTCGAGGGTCATTCTGTGTCAACTCAACTAGAGTTTGGCAGCTAAAACTTTAGATTTTGATAGTATATAATTTTAAAGAACTAAAGTCGGTCCCCTGGTGCTGTACTGTGTTCTGTTTGTGGTTATGTGGTTCTTTAGCCGCTAAGGAGAGGTGCAATTGAATGCGAGAGGATGATAAATCACTCAATAGACCTCTGAACAATTTGTCCCCTTCACTTCTGAAATGATGGCTACACCCCTGGTTGTGCGTGCCTGTGTGTTTGCATTGCTTCAGCTGGATGAAACTGTCATATCTGTGAAAAGTTTTCAACAAACGGATAACAAAAACAGCTGCTTTTTTCACTCCATAATTACAGTTTTTGTAGTTTGTTCAGTGAGGTTTTGAAAGAGTTTCATCAGCCTGAAGGTGTTTGTGTGCTGTGGTTATGGGGTTTTGGTAAATGACAACAATTTGTGGGTGCAGGGATGCTGATGGGCCTCGTTCTTTCTTCGTATTCATGTTTTGTTTCCACAGAAATCTACTGACTCACACTTTAGTATATTCTAATGCTCTCTTTGTTTTGTTCTGTCTCCCTCTGTTCTCTTGTTTTCCATGCACCCTGATCCTGTTGGACATCTTCTCACATCCAGGTAAGAACCTCTGTGTTATTTATTACATTTACACTGTCCTCCTCACTACCTCTCTCCTACAGGAGAATAACTAAGGCAACTCAGAGGGCATTGAGTTTTGTGTTGTAGTGCATGTAGCCTTTCTCTGTATGTGAGCAAACACGAGGGTGGGATATCCACCCTAATAACTAATGTCATCTAGTGCTGACTACCTTTCAGTGTATATGAAAAAAGTGGTGAATTAAATCCTAGTATAGATCAAAGAACTGTTGTTTGAGTTCTGTTGTTAGTATACATAGGCTCAGCCCTATACAGTGATGAAATGAAAACAGTTCCAGATATAGCCATGGTGAGAGGAGGCAAGCTGCGGAAAGCCTTCTTGTGTTTTGGAGAATTTTTTAAAAAGCGTGTGAAGACTGTTTCCTCTGGAGCTTTCTAAAAAGTAATGTTTCTGTTTCTGTTTAGTGTGGCAGGAAGGTTTGGAAAGGTTGGATATCCTTACTGGAGCAATATGATCTTACCAGTGTGTAATGCACAGACCAGAGGAGGGGAACAACCTGAGTAAAGTTGCAAAGTGGAAAGACATTTAGAGATGTGGAAGTAAAAGTTATGTTCATTTTTTTCATACTCATGGTAAGATGACTGACAGCTGGCATCCTTCCAAGGCTTGGATTGACTGACACTGTGTTAGAAAATATCTGGGTCTTTGATAAATGTTGAAAGTACAAATCTGTGACCATGAACACTTACAAAGAGAGGTTGAGTCCCAAGGTGTACTTCAGTAAGAAACATCCAATCACCTTGCTTAAAATTCTGTTGTCTGCACAGCTTTCAGTAAGGGGAAACTGGAGTATAAATCCCCAGATTCATTTAGCAGTTAAGATTGGTTTACTTTTCTGATTTTGGTCCATTTGGGGGTGCAGTGTTTAATTTGCATTGCAACAATTAGGCTGACTGGTTACCGTTATCAAAGGTGACTGAGGCTCAAGGGTGCAGTACTTAAATAATTGAAAAAAATAATTTTATTTCTGATAATTTTCTGATTACCACCTTAAAAGGAAAAAAAAGAAACTGAAACAAAAATTTACAGCAACTTAATACCAATGCACAGTCATTGAAAGTGGAGTTCAACATGCAGGCATCTCAAACATAGTTCTTCATGATCACTCTAAATCAATGCAGGTGTCCATGGTAACAGGTATGCATCACACACTAAATTGCACACTCATGATTGCCTGATATCAGACAGAGTTGTCAACTCTTCACACTCCATTTCCATCTTCGGTCTGACAATGTTTCTACTCTAACTGACTTCTGTGGAAGACGGGGATTTGATTTTCCCTTACCAATCACTACAGACTCAGAACCCAGAACTTTAGTTTTGGACACTTCCATGTTAGCCAAATTTTTCAGCTGCTGTTTTTTTTTATATCATAAAGATGATATTTAATATCCAGAAGATCAAAGGTTAACTTCACTGTGACAACATTGTAATCTAAAATTGTAATCTAAAAAAAAAAAAAAAAAAATAAAAAAAAAATCAGCGATTATCCATATTATCCAACGTCATATCTTAGAAGCAGAAGGGGAGACATTTGGTCAGATATTGAATTGACACTAATGTTGGGTGCCCACCTGGGAACTGTGCTGATTGTATAGACCCTCTGTGCTGCCAGGGGGAAGATATGTGTGAAGGATTTATGTTTTCACAGACATAGAGGTAAACTCTACCTGCGATTTGACTGGATTTATCAAGGCATACACCCGCAAGGCAGTAATTCTAGTTTTTGTATGTGGCCATCGTATATACAGGTGGTAACAGCCTCTGGGGTACTTCATTGTGCATTCATGAAGAATAATGAACTAGTGGAGAAAATGCAGTTCAGCCTTGCTTTGTGTTATTATCGCAGTCAATTATGATTAAGCTTTTGTCATATCTGAGGGTATCTGTTTTTCAGTATCATAGCAGCTTTATTAACTAATTCAGTTGTTTTGATTAGGACACTAAGGTGTTAAGAGGATTCTTGAGTTCATCAAAGATCTTGGAGCTGCTGACTTGAGTTTCCCTTGATTGATAATTAGTTAGTGAATAAATCCACCTGACTGACTGATTTTAAATAGACGAGAAGGTGCTTCTGGAGTGTGTATGGCACTGTATTTTTTTTATCTTATTTTATTTATTTTATTCAGTTATAGTGTATTTTACATGGCTGCCATTTTCCTAGGTGTACCTCAGTGTTTCAGATGAAACTGATTATGTTGTTCCAACCTGCCAGACAGCACAATGGTTTCCACTCTTTTCACTACAGCCTAAAAATCAAGACCTGAAAAGACCTGAAACTTGTTTAATTCCAGTAATCCATCACAATGAACATTGAGTCCACTTTTATTTTTGTTAAGGTTGGCGCTGCATGGTAATACAGTGCTGACTTTTCAGATCAATCAACCCTTTCTGCTGCATTACCATGCCACAATAATTTAACATTGACAAAAATAAAAGCAGACACGATGTCAGCTGTGATTGATTACCTCAGTGAAACGAGTTTCAAGGCCTTTAAAGCTGATTTTCATACTACCATGAAATAAATGGAAAGCAGTGACTTTGTGATATTAAAGCTGAATAGCTTAAATAACTAAACCACTATGTATAAAATCATAGAAGGCTTGGGGCAGGGTTTAAAACAGTGTACTAAAACGTAAAAAAAAAAAAAAAGTTAAATCAAAGAAATTGGAAATAAAATGATAGACAGCTAAAATGACTGTTTAAGCAGTAAGGGGTGAAGGGGTGAATCATGGCAGAGTTAAAGCAAGGAAGTCTCAAACCTAAATGTGTACTATCAGGAAAAAAAAACAAACAAACATTTTAGCATTTTTATGTTAACTCTTGTTCACCATGACCTTTGCTGCAAGAGAGATTATGTGTTGTACAAACAGTGGGTGGAATAAGCTGCATACTCAGCCTACATCTTTTCATTTTGTAAATACAGGATCTTTTGTGAGTTGGTGTTGTCGTGTTTCCTACTGTACTATTTTGTCCCCAGTGCAAGTGTGCAGGGAACTGGAATATGATTTGATATCTTAAGACGACAGAATGGAATGATGTTTTAGACAAATGTCTGCATGCAATGTTGTCCCAAAAGTTTTCAAAAAGCCCTTTTTTCGTCTCAACATGACAATGCCTCTATGAACAAAGCAAAGTCCACAAAGAAATAGTTTTCCCAGTGTGGTGTAGAGGCACTTGTACAGACTCCTGACCTTAACCCCATCTAACACCTTTTTTTTTAAAAGGTATTTTTTGGGCATTTTGCCTTAATGGATAGGACAGCCAAGTGTGAAGGGAGGAGAGAGAGAAGGGATGACATGCAGCAAAGGGCCACAGGCTGGATTCGAACCTGGGCCGCTGCAGCAACAGCCTTGTACATGGGGCGCCTGCTCTACCACTAAGCCACCGACGCCCCAACCCCATCTAACACCTTTGGGATGAACTAGAAAACTGACTGGCAGGCCTATGATCGCCCAACATGAGTAGCTGTAATGCTCTTGTGGCGGAGTCTGAGCAATTCCTATTCCAGAATGAGCCTGTGCAAAAGAGAAGAGGCTGTTACAGTTGCAAATGTTTTTTGTAAGTGGATGTTTAGCAGTCAAATATGGTTGGAATATGTAAGTGTCCACATGCTATCTGTCAGGTAGTTTACAGTATGCTGAAATGTCTAGAATCTCAGCTGTTGCATCAATCCACATCAACAGTCAGTCACGGGTTTCCTCCTTTAAAACCTCTTTGCCCTGTTTGAAAGCTGGTGTAAACCCAGAGTCATGAGGAGCTCTCTGCTGAAGCAGCCCAAAGCAGGACTAACGTTTTCATGTGAGTATGGTAGGTCGGGGGCCATTAGTGGTGGCAAGGAGAGCAATGTCAGCAGCAAAAGGTGAGGAAACGACATTTCCTGAATCCAGGGTACACTTGGCGAGTCAAGGGAAGTAAGGCGAGTGAGAGAGCCAGGCGGGAGGAGAGGGATGGAGCTGGAGCTGCAGCAGGGGTGACAGCGTTCGCGTGAGGCGTGATTAATGGCCATTCTGATTGGCTGTGACAGGGCCAGGTGACGCTGGTAGGGTAGGGCGGTGGGGGTTAGGACGCGCTCTCTGAGGACACCTTTTAAACAGCTGGCCGACGGCATCATGGGAGCTACTCGTGTGTGTGTCAGTGTAAGTGAGTAATTGTGCTGAGTTGCATGGAGTGCTGTTATGTCTTTTTTTCTGTCTTGTGACATTATTTGGTGTTTTCTGCCGTCACTGGCCTCCTTTCCAGCCTCTGCCACTGACACACTCTATACTTCTGTCTCAACTGCAAGAGCCTTTCCTGGTGATGCAATGCCCAAATTATATATGTCGGGAGAGGTGTCACCTAATAACTAATGGCTGAGTCAGTAATGATCTTTTCTAATGATATCTGTCTGCAATTCTGCTGAATTCAACCTTGAGATCAAATTGCATGGTTTTTTTTTTTGTTTGTTTGTTTTCCGCTGCAGCATACAAATCTGTTATGTAAATAAAACGTCCTGTTATACTTGATGAAAAATAGCCAATGGGATAAATTAACAATTCTCAAGGCAAAATTTTTATTTTATTTTATTTTTTTGCTCCTATGTACAAGTTGTTTTGGCCAAAACTGCTCATCAAAACATCAGCAAAAATAAATAAATTTTAAAAACATTTATAGTAAAATAAGAAAAACCCAAGTTTATCTCCTGAGTACATAGCAGATACATTTACATTATGGCCAAAATTGCCTGCAAACAAACAAACACACACCTCACCTCTCAGGGCTTCCATATATAACCAATAAAATCATTCGATTTTTATCAGTATTTCTGTAAAGCAACTTGTGTCTACAGTATATTCCATTGGCTGGCGGTGAGCCAGAGAATGGTTGCAAATACATTACAGAATGCACTACGGATTTTAAACAACCCACGTTAGCTTTTTTAATTCATGTCTCCTTCTTACCTACAAGCATAGACATGTCTTCTGTTGCACCTTAGGTCACTGATTGAGCTATGAGGCACACATCCACAGGAGATAGAGTACACTCAAATGTCTGTTTCCATGCCAGGCAGGTAACTAGCTTCTCAACTGTAGCTCATTGAACAGCTTAGAAACGTACCTTCACATATCAAAATCAGTCAGTGTAGATGCTAAGTGCTGTTGTCTGATACCACTGCGAACAAAATGCTGCCTGCCTCGGTGGCCCCAGCAGCACACTGGTCTGCCCACTCAGAGGCCTGTAGGCTACAGGTGGAGGTTCTTCAAAGACCTTTTTGTTCCTATTATTGTTAATGAATTAAATAAATAAATACGTATTGAAAATCATTTTTGGCAAGATGTTTGACAGCAGAAAAGGGTGTTTTTAGTTTGGCTACAACTAAGCATCTCTATGCCAAAAACATCAATATTTCCCTCTTCACCTTTGTCCAGCTGATAAATAAAACCTAAACTGTTTCTCATCAGTCTCTGCCAGATGTAAAATGACTGTCCAATTGATTTTTCATCTCTTTCAAACTCCCATTTCTTATTTCCTAAAATCACAGTTTCTTTTTCACATTCTCTCATTTCAGCCTAACCTTCCTTCCTTCTATTTTTGTCTTATCTTTTTTCTATCACTCTTTGTTCATTTCCCATTTTCCCTGATTTTCCTTTCCAGACTTTCCTCCGACTTCCTCCCTCTGTCTCTGTTAACTCTGCCTCCTTCCCCTCTTTCATTTATTGTCTTTTCCCCAGTCTTCCTTTTTCTCTTGCGTTCTTTGCTACACTGAGACATGTAGATATTTCTCTCGCAGAGGCCTCCCATGCATGGCTTCCCTCCATTCAAATGCAAATGACGCAGGCCAATTATGGCTCAGCATGCGGTTATGTCTGTGTTTGCAAGAGCACATTCAAAGGCACATTGTGTCGGGGGAGATTTGAGTTAGCCAGCGTAGCATTCCCTCTGGAACTGCCAGCGGCAGATAAATTAGGACCTCAGGCTCACAAAAGCAAAATAAATCATAATATTCAAGTGCTGCTGACCCATATTTGTTAATGTGGGTGCTCATTGCCACCTATATTACTGCCATTGTGAGAGCGCGGGTATCAGGAACTGGGACTGCTTCATGGCTGATCGCACCAACAGAAGACATTCCCGCTTTCATTCACATGGATGACAGTGGAATCAGTGTTGCGGCTTTGTTAGAGCTTCACACATATAAGCAATTACACCAACTTGGTGTATTCATTCAACCCTTATTTAGAGTACAGTACGTGTCTGCAAATAGACATTTTCTGCTGCATTCTAATACTGACTCAAGAAAAAGTATGGCTTATATGGATTCATCTGTGGTGAATAACAGGGGAGTTAGAATAACCTAATCAATACTTTCTAAATCTTGTGACTCATCTCTCTTCTCCCCCTCCCTGGTGTTAGAACAAGTCATCTAACTTCTATCTATTTGTGTATTAGCATTTTCTGTGTCAGTGTCTTGGGTAAGGTGAGGGAAATGTTGTGGTTAAAAAAAACCATTGGTTAATGTTGGCAGGAGAGGGGATGAGAACAGGGGTCTGAATCCACCCTGACTCCCCTGCCATGAGGTTTTGCGATGGTATAACTTTGCACCACCACTTCTGCCTTCAACTTGGAGAGTATTTATTTGCATGAATGCAAGTTTACAATCAGGTTGTTCTAGCTGTTTGACCTAATTTTTTCTGGTTGAATGACCTTCACCTCTCAGACACTCCCATCTTCACTGATAGAGTGAAAAGCTCAATAAGATAGATTACATCTAGGAAGATGAGATGTATAAAAAAGAATAATCTTTTTATTTGTTTGTTTCTTAGTTTTTTATTTATTTTTTTTATGAAAGAGTAATTTCACTAATATTTATTATATTATGGTTGCAGTTGCAGAGTTTTGGTTTTATTTTCCCAGATTTCCAGGTATCCCTATTTTTTTGCCTCCACACAGATGCAAAGGGAGTGAATGGAGTTTTTGACTTATGTCTGCTTTACACCAAACCACTTTTCAAGCAGTTTCACTTTTGATAGTTGATCAATGTCAGAATAAAATCCTGAGAGTTATACCTCAGTTGCTGGCACTCCCATGATCTTGATTGTTTAGTGAAAGGTGGTCCTAAAACTCAGTCTGATCTGTGTTAGGTCTGTTTAATTATTGTCTTAATGTTCCGACAAAGTCAAACATGTTAATTCTTATCATAAGCTTTTAGTCTTGGCTCACGCAAACACTGAAGTTCAATGAAGTGAACACGGATAGCAACAAATAGCTGCACTGTCTCCAGTAACAAACAAGCTGGAGTAAACCACGTGGACAGTAAACATGGAGGGGACTCCGGGGAGGTGCAAGAACTCAAACAAGTCTTGGTTCTCTTGCACTGTGAAGAAGAAGAAGAAACTGGGAGTGAACAGAAGTCTTTGTTTCATTCTGTTTGTATCTGATCCACCAACCAGCTCTATTTTAGTGAAAAATTTTAATTTCTAAAATGGTTCGATGCTCCTTCACATGGTGTCCTCCCACTAAAATTGCACAGCTAACCAACGTAGGCTGGTAGCGAATTGAGTTGAATTGATTCAAAATGTAAATAATTTGCACTGAAAGACAGTTTATCCTTAAAGATTATATTGATGCCAAATTGACAAGAATACTGTTGCCGCAGGATGCCTTTTATCTTGTGTTTCTAGAGTATGTTTCTAGAGTATATAGACCATGTCATATCTCTTAAAGGGTTTTGTGCATAATATTTTCCACCAGGAGCAGATTGGGAAATAATCTTAAAAGGAATCTAGTTGTAGTCTTCCAAATACATATCCTGCTTCTGCATCTATTCAAAGTCCTCTAGTGCATGGTAGGCATTAGTAGTTTGCACTGTCGACTCACAGCAACAAGGTCCCAGGTTATAACCTACCGGACGCTGGGCCCCCTCTCTGAGGAGTTCACATGTTCTCCCTGTGTCTCTATTGCATTTCCTCCAGGTATCCTGGGTACCTCCAGGAATGTTTGTCTCTCTAAGAAAGTGGTTATAGATGACAGATGGATGGACTGATGACCATTTGGATATAACTGAAGTGTTAATTGTACAAAGAGGTGGCTGGAAACAAATGCTAAATGTAAAAATGTTCTCAAAAGTCAACTGTAAAATATCATTCTAACAGTACAAAGTCAGGTCAAACTTTTTTGTTCCTTTCTTTTTTTATTGGGGAGGTTGGATGTTGGGCATACCCGGTAAGGAAAGACAAAAGTGCTATGTCACCATCGGCCCTCTGAGTTCCAGGAAAGTGATTTATGGGTAGTTAAGGCTTCCCCTCTCTCCTGCCACATGATGGATGGCTGGGATGTCACACCATGTCCGGGCCTTTTCCCTCTTACCGCCAGGAGCCATGTGGCTGCCCGCTATTTTTCACCATCCACTTACTCTGACCCGACCCAGGAACCTGCATCACCATATGTGAGCCACTTTAGGGGCCTGCCTGAAACCATTAACCCTCATGCTCGCTCCATGTTAACTTTGCCCTGACTGACCAAGCATTACATTAGCTGAGTTAATAGCCAATGAATCCCAGACACCTGGAGGTACTTTCCACAGGTACTTTCAATACCTTTAAATCTCACTTTCATCTTACCTGCTCCTTTGGTAAAGTCATGCAAATGCATGTGGTTTACTTTAGCTATCATAATGTAACTGAGAATGCTCTTCAATTATTATTCACACTAAAACCAAAACCTTAGCCTCACTGATTTAAAACATCTAATACTTGCTTGTCCCTGGCTGCCTTTCAGTCCTGTCTTGTGACAACAATTTGTCACCCATAGAAAATTTATTTGTGGCGGGTTGCTCCATCTTGCTCACCACATTCTGTGTTTTCTACTTAGGCCAAAAAAGAGCAATTTGATTGCTTGTTGGGGGCTGCACTCAGTATGCCAGGAAGCTCTGCAGCCAGACACGGTAATGTAGTTCTAAAAAAGACACTAGAACTGAACATAAATAAACGCTTAGACAATAGATCAACAATAGCAAGACAATAAATTTCAGTCCAAAAT
The DNA here is from genome assembly GCF_011397635.1 of Epinephelus fuscoguttatus. NCBI lineage: Eukaryota > Metazoa > Chordata > Actinopteri > Perciformes > Serranidae > Epinephelus > Epinephelus fuscoguttatus. The sequence goes on from NC_064752.1 coordinate 44,892,288, forward strand.
CAGGTGCTATTGCCGCTGGGCTGCTACTTACTGAATATATTTGCATCTAGTGTTGTGGATGATTTATAATACTGGTTAAGATCTTATTTGGAATGTGCTTTATATGTGTCTCTGTACCCCAGTATTGAGGGTGCTACCATGGAAACAGGCCACAAAACAAACAAACACAATAAGGTGTATACATGACTCAGTGTCTGAGTAATATCAGAGGATTCCAGCTAATTTATCATGGTTATTTTTTTACAAACAGTGTGGGTGGCTTTCTAGGGTGTCAGGAGAACGACATGTTTACATGCACCAAATCCGGAGCAGATTACTTGAACCAACCAAATATTTACAAAACACTTGCGTTCATTAGGCATTAAATACAACTAGAGCAACAAATATTAGTTACAGTGAACTTATTTGGCTCTGAGATGTTTATAATTCATAAACACACCCAGGAAACTTTCCAAAAACATTTGAGACCACTTTCTAGTGGTTTCTGGTGCTATATTTAAAACGGCCTGTGTTCCCGGATATATCTGACTTAACTAAGTCAAACCAATTGTCAAAATAAATGTTGACATAGCACATTTGTGCAAACGACTGATATGTTGTACGTTATTCTGTAGCGGATATGTTGAAACCTTACATTTCAACAATGCCTTGGAGAATGTGTGGTTAGGTTTAGGCACAGAAACCACTAAAATAAAAATATACCCAATTTGTGTGGCACAATCCTGAATGGAAAGAGTAAAAAACAATTGCTTTTCATGAATGGCACTGTTTCCAGTGGAGAAACTGTGACAGTTCCCTGAAGAACACCCAGATTTGGTGCCTAAAAAGCCACTGAAAACTCAGCGTTGACTTGCTAAAATGGAAACTCTTTTGATGTGTTTTGGTCCTGATCAGTGGTCTGCAGCTTGGCAGGCATCTCACATAGGTGTCACCCAACCCACCATTCCCTCCACCTCCAGATGACAGAGGTCAGCTGACACACTGCATCACTTTTGAAATGTTGACATGATACATAGGAAGCATGAGATGATATCTAGAAACATACAATGCCAACATTTTATTCTGGTGACTGGGCTGAATGAATTCAGGACTTTTAGCACCTCTATCTTCTGCAGTGATGAGAGCTTCATCCAAAATCCCCAAACCTCTACCATGCATTTCTGAGAAATATCCAGCCCTTTACAACTTTAACTGGGGAATTTACTCAGCTCCATTTTAGTATCAGTATCTTGATACTAGTTGTTGAGGCACAGGCATTCCCCATTTTCACTGACTCTTACTCAGTTATGGATGATTTAGTGGCAAACATGGTGTAATCATGCTCCTGAAACATCCTGGCCTCTGCCTCATTCCACTAAAAGCATTCATCAGTACATATGAATCATCAAAAGTTGTTGTCTCCCTCTCCCTCAGTCTTCTCACAGTGTGAAGTTGTGTTCACAGAACATGCTGAAGTCTTCTTTAAGTAGAAACTTGTAAACACTAAGATGGATGTTTAGGCTTACTTTTGATGCATGGTCACTTTAATTCACTATAGGATACAATACAGTTGCTGCAGGCAATTTGCTTTTTAACCGGGCAAATATCCTTGAAAAATATCAACATAGGGAATTTGTCACTTCTAATCTAGTTTTGATTATGATATTGTTTTCAATTAGCCTCTATTGGCTCTCATGAAGTGAAGTGTCATCCATTCAGAAAGGTCTACTCTGACTTTTATCTTAGCATTTATCTTAGCATATGAATGGCCACTGTGGAGAAATGTAAGAAAAAAAACTCCCATTACTCCAAAAAGAGAGCTTTGAAAGAAGATGGTAACCTTTAATAGGTCAAGAGCACTATATAAAGTGTGCTCTCTTATTTTACCAATGCATCTGTTCATGTGATTACAGTGAAACTGACTTCTTCATTATAGTAATACAATTTTATTTTGATAGCCAGGGCCAGCAGCATTATGTTTTCAGGTTGTCCATTCCTACATATGTATGTATCTTTGTATTTACATATGTCTGTCCGTCCCGTTCTTGTGAACCCGACATCTCAAGAATGCCACGAGGGAATTTCTTCAAGTTTGGTGCAAATGTCCACTTGGAATCGAGAATGAATTCAATTTTGGTGGTCAAAGGTCAAAGTCAATGTGACCTGGTCCGTCTCAGATATTGCATGAACGCAATACCTGGGGGATTTTTTTTTTCCAAATTTGGCACAAACACTGCTTGGATGCAACAATGATTTGATAAGATGTTGGAAGTCAAAGGTCAAGGTCACTGTTACCTTGCATCTGTCTCATTCTCATGAATGCAATGTCTGAAGACCTTCAGGTAATTCCTTAAATTTAGCACAAATGTCCATTTGGACTCAAGAATGGACTGATTAGAATTATGTGGGAGAAGGTCAAAGGTCACTATGACCTCACAAAACATGTTTTTGGTTGTAACTCAAGAAAACACTATTTCACACAATATCTCACACAAATGTCTCGTAGGATTAAATAATTAAGTTATGTCATTTTATATCCAAAATTTCACAGGTCAACTTATCTGTGACATCATAATATTTTGTAAAAAAATCTTTTCTGGCCATTATTTAACATCATAACTCAGGAACAGAAGGGGAGACATTTGGACAGACACTAAATTGGTAACACTAATACCGAGTGTCCTGTAGCAGCATCCATATTTGAGGACTGTGAATCCTCATGGCTACATTTGAGACAGAAACTATACCTGCAACTCACAGAGGCATACAAACGTGCAGTGATAATTCTAGTTCACAACTGAAGCTCACACCATTTGCTATGTAACTTGTTGCACTGATCTTTGTGTTGTTGTGCACATTCCTTACATATAGTAGCCTATGCAAATTTCTCACACTTAATGTTGCTGTCAGCAGCATCATGAATAGACCTGTTTAAGAGGAACCTCTTTCTGGGAATTGCTGTGCCCTGAATGATAACTCTTTGGAAGGGTAAAATAAAAATATTTCATAGAAAAACTCAAGACCCTTGATTCTTTCTTTGCCTTTTCTCTTCTTTTACCAAACTGTCACCTCAGCTGGTACCCTGCATGTGGAGGCTTGACAGCCCACACTTTGTGCTGGACTGTTGAGATGATGAAAGGTTTAGGTGTTAGCCAGCAGCTGCGGACTTGCTTGAGGACGTCCCAGGGCGGCGACTGTATTGTGGATGCCTTTATTCATGATTCATCTCCTTTCTTACTGCCAGGCATTCTGTCTTCCTGTCTTGTTTCCTTTCCTTTACCTTTGTAACTATGTTTCACTATGTGTGGTGCTCACCGCGGGGGTCATCGAGGAAGCCGCTCTGCATTCACTCCCTTTTCCTTTCACCCCATTAAAGCATCATTGTGATCCCCGTCGATACCGGGCGGAAAGAGATGTCTTCGGCATTACAGTAAACTGCTGGCTGTTGCAATATTCATGGACTTGAGCTTGGAGTGTAGCAGGAAAGCTATTGCTGTAAATAGTAACTGGAGACCAAGGGGAGTCAGGCTTGACTGGATTTCCATTTCACAAGTCCACTGTTTCCCTTTTCTCCCCTCTTTTTTCCCTCCCTCGTCCTTTGTTCGTTCTGAACACTACTGGCACGTCACTGGCACCTTCTTTCCTCTGCCTGTCTGCCAGGAGCAGCAATCAGCTGATATTAGCTCACTTTCACACTTTGAAGATAAGTCGAGTTTCACACCCTGCCTGTTTTAGGAGACGACATTGTCATGAACAGCAGCTTGTGTGATTAGACAATTAAAATGTGATCTGATCAGGCTAGAATCTAACATGCGGTGTTATAACAGTCTTTTTCTCTCTCTTTCTGTCTGACTCTTTTTTCTTCCCTGACTGGCCACATACTTTAGAGTTTATAGAGTTTATGATGGCCAAGAACAAAAGAGATGTGGTAAAAGCTTAAAAGTGGCTTGGTTGTGCAGGGTGGAGAAGGAGAAGTGGCTCTTTGTGACATGACTTCAACCCTCTGCACAGCACCTTACATTACATGCAATTACATGACACATGTAGCTGAAACACACTGCAAACCACAAGTAAAAGCGTTCAACCCTCACTGAATTTCACCTGAATTTCACCTTTTTTGTGTTACAGTGATTGGTTAGCAGCACCAGGGCAATGCAACAAAAGATGTTGATTGAACATTTATACTTAGACCATATTTCAGTGGGATTTGCAAGATTGAGATTGTTCATCCTCTACAGTGTGCAGTTAATAGCCCATCATCATTATGGAGCCTAACCCCGTGGATACCAACCGTGATTTCAACATTGAATTCTAGTTTAAAAACTATATATTCTGAGAGAGAGCAGTGGGTCTGTCTTTTGATCTGCTTCTATACTCTTTGTGTCTACAATGGCAGCTTGGGTGACGAGCAAATGCAGGAGCACAGCCTGAGAGCCAGCAAAACTGTGCCGGATGATGCATTTTGCGTTACTTGCATCATCTGGCACAGTTTTGCCGGGACGTGGAGGGATATCTAGGCAGTGGTTAGATGAAGGGAACTTTTCCACAATTCATTTATACATACTACTAACTTCTTTTTTTTTTTTAATAAAAAGGCAAAATATCCCTTTAACAACACATCATGTGGTGTTGGGCACAAAATGTGATACAATTACGTGCTGGCAACATTAAAACAATTCCAATGCAAAGTCTATTACAAATAGTCACAGTTTTGTTGTTAAATGGTCACAGTTTGGTTAGGTTCAAGGAAAGAATAAAACTCAGTTAGGTTTAGTTTTTTTGGGGTAATAATAACTACATACAGGATATAAGTGGCAAAGGCTGATGTACTTTTCGTAGTTACATAAAAACACGTAACTATGTTGATTTTTGGCTTCATGTGGGACATGAACAGTGATCTCCTGGTTAAAAGTCCATATATAGACTCCCTTATTGTTTATACTTAATTTATGTGTCCACCTAACAAAGGGATCCTCATTGACTTTGCATTGGCATTGTTCATTTTTAAGCACGTAAATGTTAAGAGTTTGTGTCAGTTTCCAAATACTGCATATATACATGTATCACAGATGCACAAAGCATCAGATGATAGCAAATCCTGACACTTTTTTTTATATAATCTGAATTGGATGCAGTTTTATGTGTGTGCAAATAAAGAATGAAAATAATATAATATAATATAATACAGCATCACACACAGAGTTATTAACTTCAGACTTCATGGGTGGAGCTAGAATATGCGCCTTTGTTTATAAAACGTGATCATTCTTTAATGTTCTGGTTGTACTCTGGTGCTTAAGTTTTATATTTTAGCCGAAGCAACTATTAAGTAGTTTAAAGTTGTTTAAATGAAGTTCAGTCATGCTTTCTTCAAGGTCAGTTCAATATTAAACATCTTTATCTGGTGTTAATTACATGGGCCCTTGCCTTCATTCATATACTCTATTAGAATAAGTGAATGAGTAATATAGCAGTTTCAGAGTGATTATTTTAAATTAACTGCTATTAAGTGAATATTGCAGATTATTATGATAGAACAAAGGAGGCTGTTCATTTGAAAGCACAAAAGTTTTGAGTTAAAATGTACAAGCAGACACTGAACTTTTTCATTATGATTAAATGCAGAGGATTACATATAGTGTATAGTGGCAAGATATTTTATGACACAGTAATGTTACGATATGACTTTTGTAAACGCCATTGATGACAATACTGATGCCGTGTCAGGGTCTTAAAAGGTTGCTTCATTTCATAGGGAAGGATTTCAGTGACTACCACTTGTAGCTGTTCCGCAGGGAAAAAGTACTCAAAAACAAGGAATGAAGGGGAAAATAAAAAATGTAACTGAGCCCAGTGTTGTCTTTATTGTCATAAGTCACTTAGTTCACTTACACTGTGAACTGTCAGAGAATGTATGATCTGTGATTTGCATCCGAATTAGCAAATTGTTACCTTTGAAAACACATTTTTGTATATTATGCCAGAAAAAGAATCTGCCCCAGTCATAAGACAGTCAATCATTTCAACTGCATGGTACAGCTCAACTTGACCCAACCCACTTTTAGTATCAGATGCATTTGTCCATTTTGTTTACCATTGCAGATGGTACACCATCAGTGTATGCAGGATTCTCAGCAGATCGCCATAGAGATGCTGCGTGAAACTACATCTGACATTATTTTCAGTGTGACACTGACTGAATCCTTTAATCAGACACCAAACAGAGGAAAGTCAGCATAGTGTACAGTGTAGCTTGAGGGCTGCCGTACATTAAAATCTGGGTAAAATTGCAATGGCACTATAGATGGTAGCTTGGGTATTAAAACTGACCAATCAATGGTCTGCAGTGTTTTAACTACTTTCTAGTATTGGCTCAGCTCGCTTGGAACCATGACCAAGGTGGTACCAAACAAAGAACAAAGTACCATGTACTATCCATAACTTTCAGAAATGGAAATGTCTAGTTGAGTAGAGCCATGGTGTACCATGCAGTGAAAATGCAGCATAAGAGGCTCGCACATGGCCATCATGAAGACATCATTTTATATTATACCACACTTTTTTCACGGGGGACATCTACAAACTTTGACCTTCAAGATGTTACCCTCCAATCATCACATATACATGCATGCTTGCACACATACGTGCTGCCCTCAGGCAAAGGAGTCCCCAAGCTCCCAGGTTTCTGTGCCTTGCCTTGAGGTTGTATACCTGAGCGATGAAGCTGCAAATCATGGGCACTGAGGATACCTGCAAAATCACTGCAGCTGTTCACATGTATTGCTTTGATATTACAGTTCCTTTGATGAAACACCCTCAGGGCTTGGATTGCATTTAGCCTTCAAGAGGGCTGAAAAATCTCCAGCTCTACTTTTAAGCAGAGACACTGGCCTGAAACAGTGTGATCTCTGTCTCCAGGGCAAACACAGGAACATGAAGCTGCCAAGTGCTACAGCAACATAAAAATCTATTAGGTACAGACACTTTACAGGCTGTAAATAAACTTTCTGATGAGGATCCCGCTGAAGTACAGCTTTGGCAAGACATTCAATTTGGCAAAACTGACCACCACACAGCATTTTATTCCCTCCAGTAAGTAGTGTTGAAAAGGTCAGAACCTGACAATGATCGACCAAATACACTTAAAAGGAATTAGAAACTCCATAGCCATTTCAAGACATCCTCTTTAGCAAACAGTCTGAATGACTGATATTTTACTTGAGGTAAAAGGTGTTATCTTTGCAGCTTGAAAGGTTGCTTCCTTTGTGTGTCCGCAACACTTTTTGTGCCTTTGATTTCAGCAGCGGGTCAATTATGCGTATTAACTCTGGTGGTTTTTGCCAAGCCATTAGGTGCCAGCGTTTGTCTTTTACAAGGCACACCATATGGATTTTATTGATCGTGAGTGGTCTTAACAGAACACTTTAAGACCCACATAAACATTTACTGTAACAATGTAGCCATTTGGACTCGGGAGCATTCATAATGCAGTGCTGTAAATCTAAATTAGTCTAAGTGTGTCTGTAGATATTTCTGCCAATGCAGCTTATCTTGATGTTATTTGTTTTGGAGGCGTTTCAGAAGCTATGATTAGTCTTGATATGTTGTAACTTACTTCTAATGTCTCACAACTTGTTTCCCACCACAAGCAGAGGCTGAACTCCATTACACATTGCATTAAAATGTATTTCGACCGATCATATTGCAGTTGCATAGTGCTTGTACAGGTGTAAATGATCACAATAGAGACCCGCTGAGGACGAATTGGGATCTAATTGGCCAAATTACCTCCAGAGGTGGACAGGGATGCATTGTGACAATATTTAACACAAGTGAAAATGCAATTGTGTTTTCACAACAACTTCCTGGGTGGATATATGTTAGCTGTTGGAGGTACACTGTGCTCTCCCTCACCTGATGAATTATGACAAAAAATGTATTTATAATTACAATGCTAATAACTATTAGCCTTGTTTTATATAGTGGTGTAGGTTTCACTGTAGTGTATTACAGTTGTGATTTAGTAAGATATTATGATAACATACTTTCTCCTAGGCCTACTTAAAGGTCCAGTGCGTAGGATTTAGGATTGTACACTGGCAGAAATGGAATATAACATAATGTTTAAATTGTATTTAGTGTATAATTACCTGAAAATAAGAATTGTGTTTTCGTTTGCTTAGAATGAGCAGTTTATAACTACAAAGGAAGCAGGCCCTTATCCATGGAGATCGCCATGTTACACATGCCATGCTTCTACAGTAGCCCAGAATGATGAAACCAAACACTGTTTCCAGTAGGGCTGTAGTCTCCTGGTCAACTAGTTGATTATTTGGTTGCTATGCTCTCATCCTACCAAATTTTCATTAGTCGAATAATCGCCGTGTTACTTTCATAAGGAGGAAAGTGCTACATCACAGCTTTCCAGGATTAAGCCATTATTTCCTGCGGCGGGGGGACAGGCTAAGTTACCTGTGAAAATGGGAGTGTTTTCAAAACACCCCCATTGTTGACAGAAAGTTGAACTCGCCAGGAACTGCCCATTGGTTCGACATCCCATTGTTCCGACCATATTAAACTCATTGTTCCGAAGTCCGTTCCGAAATCATCATGATGCCCTGTGGTTAAGGTCTGGTTAGGTTTAGGCACAAAAACCACTTGGTTAGGGTCAGGAAAAGATCATGGTGTGGGTTAAAATGAAAAAGAAAGTGACAAACACATAAGCCGTGAGCCTGCTCCGCCTCAAGCCGGTCGCAGTGCACCATACGCCCGCCGTGAGCCGTTCAGCACCGCGGACAGTCGGACTAATGGGCTGTCGGACTAATGGGATGTCGAACCAATGACATGGACCCGAACTTGCCCACCCTCACGCTCAGCGTCGTGGTGACTCAGACCTCCTGTCAGTTTCTGTAAGCTGAAACCATTTCCCTCAGTGGAAATGAAGCTTGTATTTACTTGTATTTCACAGATAAGAAACAATAAATTGTGAAGACAGTAGAATAGCATTTTAAGTCTTGGGTGTGATTTATCCTTCAGGGATTTATACTTCGGGTGAATGTTGTGAGCTGTAATGGAGCCAAACTGTGTGCCGTTACCTTTGTTACATGTTGCTGTTGTCCCTGGTTTCATATGAGAAGAGGAAAAGATCGCTAGACGCTAGGCTAATTTACACAATGTAAAACGCCATAGGCTTTTGCTTATAACGTTAGCATGTTGTATTAGTGGGGGAAATGTGTCCAGATAAAGACAAGTGTTGTCTGTGAATGTTGTGAGTTATAGTGAAGCTGATTTGTGTACTTGTGTTTTAAATTGTCCCTATTAAGCCATGTTTAATGTTTGTTTTGAATCAACAAAACTTTACAGCACTTAACACAGTCCTCCACCGCCGACTAGTGTTTTGGAGGTGTAACTGCAGAGTGACACAGACACACCACCGCAGAAGTAAAATTAACATGCAGATTTTTTTTTCCCCCCATGACTAATTGATTAGTTGAAGATTAAGTACGACTTTAGTCGACCAAGATTTTCTTTGGTTGGCCATTGCATTTTCACGGTGGCCACTATAGTTTGCAGCCCCTCCGCAATGAGCAACGTTGGAAAAACACTGATTTTTTTTATGTGAAACTGCTGCATTCAGTGTTTATACTGGTTTTAATCACTGGGTCCATTTGTTTTGGGGAGGAGGAGACCGCTGCGGAAAGTCCAGAAACAAGGTGAGCACGCATTAAGGCATCAGAGAAGGAAGATGAGCACACACAGCAGGCGCTGGGCGAGCGGCCTGTTTGCAAAGTGCCAAACAGTGGTGGAGAAATGCTGATTTGTAATGTGAAACTGCATTATTCAGTGTTTTTAGTAGTGTTAATCACCTGGTCTGCTTTTTTGGTTTGTTTTTTTTTTTTTTTTTGGAGAGGAAGAGACCTCTGTGGACAATTCAACTCCTGACAAAAAACATCCTGAACAATGAACACTGAAGAATTTTTAAGTTTCAGCTGTTAGCAATCTGCAGTCTTAACTGTTAGACACCACTAAATCTCCCTAAATCTTACACAATGCTCTTTTAAAGTCAGCTTAAAATCACATGTATACATGCACTTGTAACTATGACTGAGAGAAATTATAGAAAAAAATAGTTTAATGAGTTTAAAGCAGTAATGGTTAAGATTTTAAGGTACAAGAGGAAACAGGAAATTTTGACTTCTTCTGCAACCCTGTCTTGTAGAAATAATTTCTAAAACACAAGTAGTCATAGGCTACACCAACATAATTTATTTGAAATGATGTGTATAGACAACTAATTTCCAACAGCAAACATCTTTTGGTTTAGTGATTCAGTATCTCAGTGCTTTTATCTCTTGATTAATTTCTGTGGTTACTTTTACTGTGGTTGACATCAGGAAAAATTGAGTTATTGGTTGAGTATTGAGAAAGTCAACAGTGACACAACATAGAATGTGTTGACTTTTTCAATATTCAATCAAAACCACTATTTTATTTTTTCCTGAGACAAATTAGATTAACCAAAGTCTCTGATGTCAACATCCTGCATTTTGTCGAACAAAACAAAACATCTCAAGATAATCTGTGCCACAGTCCTGCTTCCTGTATTAAGCAAAATCATTTATAAATCAAAAATGTAATTTCTAAGAGACACTGTGTGAAGATGGGAAAGACCTCCATAGCTTGTAACAATGGAGGACTGAGACACCCTTCCAGCTGGCTCAGACTAACAAGCCATTGACTCTCATCCTTCAAATGAGGCTGCAAGGTCAAAGGCTTTGTTCCTGCAGGGAGTCTCAGCCTGTGGCTGTGAGGTGCTCTGGACCGTATCCTATTCTACTGTTTCTCTCTTTACCACATGGGTCTCATCAAGAGCTCTCTGTTAAAGCCTGGAGAGGCAATACCTTTTTTTATGGAAGTGTGTGTGTGTGTGTGTGTGTGTGTGTGTGTGTGTGTGTGTGTGTGTGTGTGTTTGTGTGTCAAGCAGTGATGGAGAGATACCGGAGCAACAAGCACGCAGTTGGTTTGGATTGCTTGTCTTTTCTGTTGTTGGACAGAGGCCATTATGATGAAGATAATAAATCCATAGCTGCTAATCTATAGCCTTCACTTTTGCACCACTGGCATTTTGCAGCCACTGCTTAAATCATCTGGATTTTGATTTTATCTGTGATGATTTCTTTTGTCCAGTAAGCAGCTTAGTTTATACATTGGCTGCATATTTTTGAAAAAGGGCATCATTTATTTAACTAGATTTATTCTGCAGCCCAGTTGCCAGAACAAAAGTGTTGGCATTGTACATTTCTGCAAACCACAAATATGTTATATTTGTACAGTTTGCATGTATTATAAAGTGATGTAGGATTCTAACTGACTTTGTCATCAGGAGGTATTTTTATGCAAATCATTGCTGCGTTTCCAGTGACTTTGTAGCCACCTGGATGTATTTTAGTGAACTGTTGCTGTGTTTTCACCAGTGATAGTGCCATAGAAAGCATTTGTTTTTTACAAAGCCATTACTGCATTTCTAGCCGGGATAGTGCCACTAAGACTGTGTATTTTAAACCACATGATCTTTTCCTAACCATAACTGTTTTTTGTGCCTAAGCCAAACCACATGTTAACCACAGCGTTGTTGAAACATAAAGAATCTTAAAGTTTCAACGTATCAACATAGAAACAGAATAATTTAATATATTTGTGGTTTGTAGAAACGTACAACATTTATCCTGGTGGTGGGCTGTATTCTGAGCTTGGTTACAAAAACACGAGAGCAAAAACAAGGCTGGCCTTTGACATGTATGCTGCTGTTTGCTAACAAGTTAGTCACAACTAAAAATCAATTAGCTATGTGGGTCTGTAATGTTGTTTTGCAGTGCTTTGGCCTTCTAATGGCCAAATGATAAAGAATACTGCTTTAACTTCAGCTCTGAACATGTTTGTCTCAGGCTGTTTTTATGTTCTCACATGAAAACTAAGGCACCCAAATTTTTACATATCCTATGGAATCATAAGCCAGTAATTGGTGCATAACGCACATATTTTGGAGGGCTGCGATCACATGACCAATGTGTTGACAAGAGCAGACAAGTACTTCTCAAAGGTATGTAACAAGAGTGGTTGGGGTGGTGGATGGGTCACAAAAACTAACTTTCGGCCAGGCCTTATTAATGGAGAGTTACGGAGCTTAGGTTTAGGAAAAGAAACATGGTGAGGACGTATCTTAAAATAAATTCGCTTAGAGTTCACATGGATCCCGACACTCAGCTCCAGGGGAAAGTCCTGGCCGAAAGTCAGTTTTTCATGACCCATCCAAAACCCCAACCTGCCTGCTTACAAGTGCTCAGAACTGCTTCCTTAATTACTGCCATCAGCGCACAGACAGAGAGAGAGAGACAGAGACAGAGAGAGAGAGAGAGAGAGAGACAGAGAGAGAATAAATACAGTGAATGGGGACTGAAGGACATCTCTTCTCACACTACCAGGGCTACTTTCAAAGCAGCATCACCAGCTTTCAAGGAGCACTCCATCAGTTTTACACATTAGGATTAGTTTACTCGTCATGAGGAGTACAAGTTAGCCTGTGAAGCAGTCCTCCTTGGCTCTGCTTCCGAAAGTCTTAGAAAATCAGTGTAGAATCCATGACCGATGCTAGGGACAAAAAGATAGGAAATATGTCATTACTGACCATCCTCTGTCCCTTACAAGTCTCTCAGCTTCATGGGAATACAATATTAGTGTAGTGCTGAGAATTACCATGATTATATTTTGGGAGAAAATTGGGAAAAAATCTGATTAGGTTGTAATTCCACAATATATATGTATGTATGTGTGTGTATATATATGTTAATATATATATAGATATAGATATGTATAGATATAGATATATATATATACATATAGTGGAATTAGAACCTTTTGTTTATGCAGCATTGATACATGAGAGCTCAGAAAGTTTGTAGCATGTGTTGTTACTTCAAGTTTGACTATAATGCAAAATAAACTCACTAAAAGGTCACAGTGACGTAGCACAGTTGGTACTCCTCGTGTAACCAAACTCATTCTTTGTGTTTTATCAACACTGAGGAGGCTTTCAGAGGCAGTTACTTCAGCTGAATGTATCACAACTATTGTATTTGCCTTATCTACTGTAAAATCATTTCAGGCTGAGAACAATCAATTTTTGTCTCTTCTATCTCGAATGCTCCAGAGATAGTACCATTGTATTTTTCTCCAGTATTGTGTTATGTTTAAAAAAAAAAAGTGATGGTAATCCAAAAGTGTCAATTAAGAAACGAAGCTGCTCTATGAGAAGCCTCTCCATCTGAGAATTCAGCTTCGACTTAAATAGAGAACTTTTTGAAACAGAAATCACACCTTGAAAACACAGCCTGAAGACTAAAATCGTTGTCTCAGTGGGAAGCGACTGTATTGTGGTGGCACTTGAATGTAAGTTAATGTAGAAACAGATAAAATAAAGCAGTGTAAAATTGCTCATTGGTCTCCCCTGAGAGGCAAATTAGTCTGCTTGACCTGAAAAAATGGAACTAACAGGCTACATTGTGTAAACTACAGAGATATTGATGTGTCAGGGCTTTACAGTGCATACAGAAAAACTGCTTTCAACAGAGGAACTTTCTCTTTGTCTGCTGCACAATAACACTAATTGCTTCTTGGATAGAATAAATCTGCCAACTTGAAATACAAGCAACACACTTGAAAAAAAGTTTTGTCTTTGTGCTATAACATAAAGATACATGGCTTTGAACCAGTGAGGTAGAGATGACAGAAATTGGCAAACAGAAAGAAAATGCAAAAACAAAACAACAACAAAAAAACCCCCGTAACATCTATTTCACAAGACAGCGTGGGTTCATATTTGTCATTTCCCTAAGTACATACTAACTCTGTAGCCTTGAGGACTAAGGAGGTGAAACTGGGTCCTTTAACAGAATATGATGGATTTCCTTGGCGAACTTTGCCTCTAGCATCTCATTCCACGCATAGAGGAAAGGAATCCTGACACTGAGTTTTTACCCTTGAAAATGGGATTCCAGAAATGCTCGCATCCAGTCACTGGTGGTAAACTTTCTCGCTCTGGAGCAGTGACCTTCTGCTTATTATTGTAGACTAACGAGGAAGACTCGCTCGCGGCTCCTCCCTTTAAAACAGGAAAAGGTCGTGTGTGCCTCGGCAGACACTGACTGAGAACAACAAAACTATTTCCTCTTTTATGGGATGCAGCCATGTGCTTGTTTGTCCTCCCCCAGCCCCTGGGCTTTATGTGCAGGACGACAAATCACAGTGGCTCTCCACACCTTCCTCCTGAAGTGTGTGTTAATGTATCTTTCATAAACCCTTCAGTCTGTTTGTATATGCGCTTATGTGCTTGAGTAAACTGAAGGAGAAAGATGCTGCTCAAGTGTGTGAAAGTTTAATTGACCAATGTGCTGCCAGTTGGGTACGGCCATAAATGCCATGTCCTATAAAATTCACACAAGTCGTAAACTAAGTCAACTCATTATCACTATTATCAGTGAGAGTTTTTGTTGTTGTTTGTTTTGTTTTAATTATTGCTGTGACCTGCTGTAACCCCACCACACTAAGAGCACTTGCTGGAATTTTATGCATGCCACATCTGGGCTGTAATCCAAACTGCGCTATATGGAATTTTTACAACATTAAAAATACAGTTGCACCTCGCTAATCTGAAGCCTGCAGGCATGCAGGTTGCTTGGAATAGTGAAATGCTTGGATTACTGTAATGCATTCAAATAGTTGGCCCGAGCTTAAGGTGGGGGGCACACTTCAGGCTGCACTCACTGCATTTCTTAAACTGCTTAAAAAGCTTCCACAGGTGGCAGCCAATTTCTTCCCAGATCAGCATGCTAGTGAAGCCCTATGAGAACAGGTATAATATTTTCACTCTGGCCTGCTGGATTTTCAACACTGGGACTAACTCTGGAGAAAATATTATTTAGTTTTGATGCCCTACATGGTCATGCTGCTGAACTTTGATGGTCTAAACTGGTCTTTTGACTTCTAAACACATCATTTAATGGTCAAACGGTCATGATCTGAAACACGTATTTGACAGCCTACAGCATGGAAAACAAGACTATTGATGGGTCCAAGCTATTGACTTTATATATCAAGGAAGCCACCATGACTTTGTCTACTGGTTTGTGAACTGCCACTTTGGAGCCATTGGGCATTTTGGCCCTCACTATTTTGGTTTTAGAGACAAACCCATTTTTTTGTACCAGGCTGTGAACATGATTATTAATGTTTTAAACCTAGGCAGTTTAACATGGAGGTCTATGGGGATTGACTCACTTCTGGAGCCAGCCTCAAGTGGCTGTTAGAGGAACTGCAGTTTTTGGCCCTTGGCTCCATTTTTCAGCCCCAGAGGCCGAAGCTTGTTACTAGCAGACTGTTCTGACTTAAGTATACTCAAGCAATAAATCCTCTCTGCATCACTAATTAAAATGATTCCAATCATAGCTATTTGGTTTTGAAAATTCAAACTTGACATTTTGGCCATCAGCATTGTAGATTTTTGCAGCCAGAAGTGACCATATTTGGCTGAGACGGTGGGGATAACCCTAATGCTCACTGCTAGCTCGGCTAGCATGGTGCATTTACAGCTGGAGTTACTGTGATAATGCTAATACTAACTTTTTGCTAGCAAAAAACAGGCATAAAACCATTTAAATAAAATGTACTTACCAGCAACACTAAATATCCAACCGCTGAGAGGGCCTTTATAATACAACTACACGCTGAACAAAATGTTAAAATTTACTTTCAGCTTAAAACACACTGAACAGCTACAACTAAGTATCCCCGACTTCAGTTGTCATGAATGGGGAAATTTGCTTTTTTTTTTTTTTTTTAAATATGTATTTCTGCTGTAAAGTTGGGCAGTTTAACATAGCAATCTATAGGGACTGACTCGCTCTTTAAGCAAGCCTCAAATGACCATTTAAGAAACTGCAATTTTAGGGACTTCCATGCTGGCTTCATTTTTTAGCCCTGGAGGTTAGTCCAAACAGGTTTAAGGTGGTCTTTTTAGGGTCTAAATTGTTTTTTATTGATACTGCTGGTGTCTCTCTGGTTAAGATGAATTGGATTTATTCTTATCAATATTAAATATATTACAGACATACCATAAATCTATTATTGTTGTAAATGTATCTGTCATTAGGTTTCCTTAATTTTATTTAGCCGAGGTTTTGGGCAATTTTGTCCTTGTTTTCTAAGAGACCCTTAACTGCATTAGACATTGTTGCTGTTGATCTGTGCAAATAAACATGACTTGACTTGACAGATAGTACTAATTTTCCCTTTCTCCACCTTCTCCCAGAGCGATACTGCAGCTAGTGCTACCAACACAAACACATCTCTCTCCATCTCTCTTTCTCTTTCTCTGCTCGATTAGGAGTTGATGGGTTTATAAACTCGCAAACTGCAGAGCATGCAGTGATCATTGTATGTGATGTGTGTGTTTGTTTGTATGTGTCTGTCTCTGTGAGAACCAGTGCCCCATGTTCAGGCTTGAGGGAAGACAGCTTCGCATATCTCTTTGAGTGCTTATTTGGGTTCAGGCCTTGAATTTAAAGTTAGGGTCAGAATGGGTTAGTTCACAGTTAGGGCAAGAGTTGAAATTACTATATAATGTTTTCTAACATTTTCTGGCTTAATATCACACTTTTTGTCAGATTTTCCAGAAACTCAGCAGCAAAGAGTTTTAAATTTGTTAAATGAATTTTGAGCCTATTCTGTTGGTAAATGGTCAATAAGTACATATTTGTTTTAAATATATAGTCAGGATTTTTTGTATTCAAGAAGTATACAATTTTTAGTGTAAAAGATTTTTACATAAAGAAGCTCTGAGTCAATTGTTAGCATTTGAGTGTTGCAAATTGTAATGTTTTAAGGCAGCCCAGTGGTGCAGTGGTTAGCACTGTTGCCTCACAGCAAAAGTGTTCCGGGTTTGAACCCTTCTGAGTGGAGTTTGCATGTTCTCCCCATGTCAGCATAAGTTTCCTCTACATTCTCCTGCTTCCTTCCACAGTCAAAAGATTTAGGACTTCAAATTGACCTGAAACTGCCTGTAGGTGTGAATGTGAGTGTGAATGGTTGTCTGTCTGTATGTATCAGCCTTGTTCAAAGTCTGACGGCCTGTCCAGACATGTGATCTGTAACCCGCCTCTCATTCAGTGTCAGTGGGTATATGCTCCAGCCACCCTACTAGTTTGTTTCAGGATAAGCGGTTATAGATAATAAGTAAATGGATGAGTATTGTAATGTTCTATTTCTAAGAGCAAGCAAGGAGCTCCAAATGGAGTTTATAAATGTTGACTGATTTCTAACACATTTATTTATCTTTGTCAAAAAAACAAAACAATTACAGAGATGTCAATGTTTCAGTCTCAGACATTAGTTTCTTTTTAAACAAAGATTCCACAATACTGCCTTACAGAGAGTCTACCATTATGCTGGCTTTGCTTTTTTTACACTGAACCAAACAGCAGCAGCACAACATTCCCGCCTTGAACAGGCTGTGTACGAGGGGCTACTGTTGACATATCTGCTCAAGTCAGGGTAAGCACCTTGCAGTTGAGAAACTAACAACTTAGAATAAATACATTTAGTCAGTTAGACTCCTCATAAAGACAGAAATACATAAGTGTGTGTGTGTGTGTGTGTGTGTGTGTGTGTGTGTGTGTGTGTGTGTGTTCTATAGATCCATACCAGCATCTCTCCATTGACTCTATTACCGCTAGCAGGTCAGCATATTGATGGAGTGAGGGATCCGATTACACCCAGACTCTACACCCATTTCTGATGCCATCTTCATGTTTGGACATGCAGTGTGGATCACATTATATCACACATTCACCACGGTGTAGATAACCCTCTGTGAATTACAAAAAAAAAAAAAGAACAATAATATTGAAAATCTGAATTTTGAAAATCATACAGTAGCTGTTGGAAAAAGCAATACATTTGATATTCTGTCAAGACCCTGTGAGGTGTTTGTGTGTTTACTGTGACAGCTTGCAGTGCATGCTGAGCTGTGTGTATTGCACTGAATTATTCACCACAAGTCACTGTTGCTTAATGCAGTCCTGCTGCCTTGCAGGATTTGCCAGATAAAAAAAAAGAAAAAACTTTTAAGCTATCAATAAATGACAAATACATCGCACACAAGAGAGCAGGTATAGAGCCCTTAGACCAATCAAGTCATGCGTTAGGACACGTTGGAGCCATATTGGTAAGGCAAACCTCACAAATAAATACTGATAAGTGCAGTGCATACATAAACAAGTCCAACAGGCTATCTGATTCTTTTTTTTATTGTACTAAGTTTAAGATGGGCTGTGTGTGTGAGAGAGTTATTGTAGTATCAGTGTTACTGGCAGTAAGAGCAGTATTTGTAACGCCAGGGCCACACCGGACACGGAAGCGCTGCGAATAGCCTCGAAGCGCCGAGAAGCAAAGCCAGTTTCCTTTCGTCATCCATGTTAACCGATTGTGTCATCCACAGCTCTGCAGCTGGCACTGCAGCATCTGGTCTATTTTCTGGGTGAGCCGCAAGCGAATGTTTCAAGCCGGGCAGGAAGTCAAACAAAGGAACAACAACAGCATCCGGTCAATTTTCAGAATAAAACAAATTTCAAAATAAAACACCCCGTTTGACAAATGCGATGTATATATGTGTGTGTGTTTATATACATATTTGTCAGTGGTATCTAAACAGAGTGCGCGAGAGAAAACACACACTCACACCCACTAACACACACGAGAGAGAGAGAGAGAGAGACAGAGACAGAGACAGAGAGACAGAGAGGGCCGGGGCACACACACACACACACACACACACACACACAAACAGAGAGAGAGATGCCCATGATGGAAAAACAGCCCCAAATGTGACGGAGACAACAGCTGGGAGCAGAAGCGCTTGTCAACCGGCGTGGAGAAATGCGCGTCTGATGTGAACGGGCATGCGCGAGAATTTCGGCGCACTGTGCTTCGCAGCACTTCGTTGGCAGTGTGGCCTTGGCGTTAGTAGGTCTACCTGTAGTGGTGAGAATAGTGGTTAGCAGAAGAAGTGTTGAATCAGCAATAATAAACCAACAGGCAGCCCAGAATAACGTATTAATAATTAATTGCGTTATGACATATGGGACAGCATAGTGTGAATTTCAGTGCCTGTCAAGCCTTGAAAGCTGCTGATGGTAATGTGGAGTGGGAGGCGGGCTGTTTTGGCATACTGGAAGACGATGATATGAAGATGAGCATTGATGGTCTACATAAACAGCATGTAATATTTGACAGGGAGGACATAACTGTTTTATGTAGGTTTGGGGAAAGAAAAAGATGGAACAAATTGGTTAAGTAAATTTTGAATAAATATGATTTTTGAGATAAAGGGGATTAGGCCAAAAAAGTGTGTGTAAGCAAGGGTGTGGAATGTATTAACTGGTTTAGGAATAACTGCAGGAAGATGTAAATCTGATATCACCAGAGTATGGTATAACGCGTTACAAAGTAACGTTAAACCTATCAGTCGAAAGAAGCCATGAAGCTTGTGGCTAGCTACGTGGTCGGAGAAATGCTGCCATTGTCTAAAAAAAGGTGGAGGAGGACTCGCTGACAGACAGGTCAGACTGAGGAGGACTTTCATTATGCCTGGTACACACTACACGCCTTTTCTGCCCATTCTGAAAGTCACTATGTCACATTACACGATTGTGGAGTCATAAAATCGTGTCGTGACTTGGCCGACAGACATGACACACTACACGATGGTACTCACCAATTATCCCCGGTCGTCTTTCACGATGTGTGTGATGTCATCTGATTATTCTTGTCCTATTTTAATTACTTGTATTATTATTTGAGTCACTGTGTCTGTTCACGGGTTGACAAAGTGCCTCTGCTGTTTCACACCATCATTTCCCCCTTTTACTCTGTGTGGTAACATCCCTAGAGGAAATATTAAAAATGCTGGGGTGTTGTTGTCATACAGTTGTCTACGGCAGCAGATCGTTGTGTGTTTCTACTGGTCAAAGTGACGGCTGTGATGGGAGAATTGGATCTCAGTGAAGGGCAAGTGGTCCATAACTTTAATTTTGGGGACAGAAAATGTAGGCTTAGCGCCCTGTGGTCCATTGCCCAATAGGAAATGTAGAATACTCAAAAGTACTTTAAAAGTACTTGAGTTACTTTTCTCAGGGAGTAATGCAGTAAAGTAACTGGTTACTTTAAAAAAAAAAAAAAGTAACGCATTAAAGTACTTTGATTACTTTTAAAGTAACCCTTACCAAACTCTGGATATCACACAGTAGCAGCAGTACTTATAGTACTAGTGATTGTAACTGACGACTAGAGGAGAATAGGCTGGAGCAGGGCATGGTGATTTAGCCTAAAATGACAGCAGTACACATCACATAAGTATTCCCAAAGATGGTTTCTATCATTTTTGTTAGATTCATCCTGTTGATGTAAGCTCAAGTGTTTGTTCCCGTGAAACGGTTGGTTATATTTAGTTATTTGATGCTAAAGAAAGGGGGTTTGATGTCATAACTGACAGCTTTCTGTGCCAGTTAGTGTGCTCATGATCAATAGCGCTGCTCATTATTGGTTGGATAGGTGTACGGGTGGGAACTTGATACCTACGGAGATGACTATTGGGCTAGCATAAGATGGCAGCAGCCATATCGGAGATATTTCAGCTACACTGTGGATAAAGGTGTTAACAGATGATCCATGGCTGAAGTCCTGCATTATTTTTCCCATTACATAGCATGGCAGGTAAAAAAAGGTTACCTTTTGGAGGTGAGTGTTTGCAAAGATGCAGTAAGAGCCTGTTTTCTGTAGCTCATCATCAAACATCTCACTATTTTCGCTTTTACTCTTCCTCCCTGCGGTATCAGTAGACTTGTTTTATTGAAAAGCTGCTAACAAAGTTCTGCGAATTTGGTGATAAACACTTTTAATGTCCTCTAAATTCTTCACGATAAAAGTCCATTATTTTGTTATGTAAGAACTTTCATTTTGAAGCAGCATAATAAGGAAATTTTAGGTTTTCATCAGCAGTAACTTGACATGACTCCTGAAAAGCTGAAAGCGAACATTTATTAGTGAAATAAAGCAGATATCTAAAGTACAAACAGGGATGCAGAAACACCCCCCCCCCAAAAAAAACTAAACTTGACTCAACATAAAAAGGGTACCCGTCGGTCAAGTGGCCTGGCCCTTATATATGCTTAGCGTTAGGCCTTAATAAAATTAGAATGGGTGAGTTCTCTAAAAAAAATCACCCCCTGTACAGTTGTCAAGAACAGGGAAATTAGCTATAGAGACCAAAACTGTTTTGTGCACCAGGCTGTAAACATGTTTATTTCTGCTGTAAAGTTGGGCATTTTAATGTGGGGGTCTGTGGGGATTGACTCACTTCTGGAGCTAGCCCCAAATGGCCATTCAAGCAACTACAGTTTTTGTCACCTCTGCATTGGCTGGCGCTTGAGTGCGTTAGAGAGAGGTAACTGTGGATGAACGATAGTCTTTCATGCATGTGATCCTATGAACAATATATTCAGATAGACAGACATTTATTTGTCCTTTCAGAAATTCGTACCATGCATCAATCATCAGATAAATCAAAAGATAATACCTTTAATAATAAACTATGATACTACCAAAAACAACAACAGCACCAAGAGCAAACATTAACAACAGAACACCTCACCATTCATCATATGAGAATGTATCACTGTTTGAAAAAAATGAACCAGGATGTCCATCCTTTTTCCAGCCGATCTCTCCACAGCAGGTTGTGCTGCTGCAGTCCCCCACCCTGTCATCCTGGCTAGATAAGCTGACTGGCTGGATGAGGATTGCCTTGATATCCTTCCCAGTCCCAAAAAGTAGCAGTTTGTGTATCACAGATGACGGGTTGTCACAGCTGAGTGTGAGAGATAGTGCTGCTTGACAACATTGCTTCCAGAGCATAAATTGGGTTGGTATCGCTGTCCTGTGACGCTCTGATGCTGTGTGATGTGGTTTTTCAGGGGCAACCGTACGACTGCATTTGTAATCATCTGATGCGCGACAACTTCTTTTCATGATCTTGTTTTTTTACCAAATGGGGGCTTTCAAATCACCGGCCGCTTGAAATATTTGACTTGTTAGAGTATGATGTCATGTGTGCCGTGTTTTTGTCAGAGAAAAATGGCTTATTCTTCGAGACTTGAACGGTATTCTGCTTTTATCCATTCTCTTGATATTAAACTAGGATGCTACTTCAGCTGAATGCTTTTCATGTCTTCAGCTTCAACAGTCATGTCAAGTTTCACTGCCAGCAGAGTTTGCATAACTCATTTTTTTACTCTCTCCTACATGATTCAACCCAAACCCCAAACATTTGGGCATCTATTTGATCAGAGCAGAGATAGTCAGCAGAAACAACGGCTATGGCGTGCGCTTTTGAAGCCTTTTGTAGCAGCGATGGGTGAAAAATGTAAGATCTCCCTGAAGTTGGACAATCAAAGGGGCTGATGAGCCGCAGGGCCTGACAGGGAAGTGAATTCATGGGGACAGGGGGCTCTGGGCCACGGCAGATAGACAGGAGGCCTGAATCTCTGATCACACAACCCTGTCTCTTTAGGCACTTTGACTAGGAGTAAAGCACTTTGTCGACGGATTTCACATCACAGAAAGTGGCAGGGAAACAGAGCCACTGAAGAATTGATTTAAATGCTGTGAAATGCGAGGTGGGCCACGCGAGTGATGGTTGATTTATGAGATGTTGCTGTGAGGACAGGAGGATGAATTAAGGGACGTTGCTTCATGTGCTACTGTGGATGTCTGACTGTGCTGAGAAGAGGATGTTTGGTCAAAATTGTGTGTGTGAGGCTCTTAAAACTATATTGTGTAAGCACGTTAAATTGGAAGTCCCTCTTTCTACTTATCAGTCCCGGGCACTGCTTATGTAACCAGGGTGCCCTAAAGTACAGAACAAGGGGGTCCGAGTCATTCGAAAGCACCATTTACTGGAGTTCATAAACAGAGAGAAAGCCACTGAGACTGAATATAGAGAGCCAGAGTCTCGCTTCATGTGAAAAAGAGGAAACTTCCCCCTTGTTTTTTTCCTTGTTCCCTTGTGCACCTCCATCACTCAGTCTGCCACTGTCTCTTCTCGCACTGATCCCTCTCCACTTTGTGTGACACTTTCTTGAAAAACCTCTGAGGCCTTTTCCATTTTCTTGTTACATGAACGCTCTTTAAGTGCAGTTGTTCAACACTGTTGTTGAATAGATGCATTCATCATGTGCAGAGTCCTGCCTTTGCAGTGTCTTTTCAGCTGACAAAATGTCCCACCTCTTCATATCCAACTAAAAGACTGCTGGCCTAAATATAGCAGGAATAGTTCAGTTGCTACTTTTTGGTAACTCTTTAGAGTTTGGGTCCCTTTAGAGCAACATACACTGGCTGCCATCTGAAGCCTGTAGCAAACATTGAATGCACCTTAAGCTGTCTTCTCACCAAGCGGCAACCTCCAGGGCTCAAAAATGAAGCCAACGCGTAAATGCCCAAAACTGCAGTTCCTCTAATGGCCACTTGAGGCTGGCTCCAAGAGCCAGTCAATCCCCATAGACCCCCATCTTAAAATGCCCAACTTAACAGTAGTTATAATAATGTTTACAGCCTGGTACAAAGTTGTTTTTTACAGTTTTGGTCTCTATAGCTAAATTTACCTGTTTGAGTTTTATTAAGGCTTGAAGTTATACAAAATTAGCATAACTTTTAGCCTGTGTTACTCATATGCAGTGACAAACCCAGACCCAAATTTGAAAGGATTATAATTTGAATTGCTGAGATCTGGAAACTTGGCCAATAACACCGTTTCACCATTTCAGGTACACTCCCTTTGAGTTTTACCTCCAAATGAAGTGGTTAAGATAATCTGGATAAGATACTGGTGTGCTTACAAGCTGTCTGATCCTCTGCTTGTGTTTCTTGCCCTGTTAGATGTTGTTGTGGTAATGTAACCACGTTTCCAGATCAAAGCAATTGTTGAGATGTTATCGCAACTGATAGAAATGATTGCGAAAACTGTGAAAATGAGACCCAAGTTGCTATAAATAAGAATTTCCCATCAGTAAATGTTCTAGTACATATCTGATCCGGCTGAAATCCAACCTCGGCTGGTCATTTCCAGATCTTGTGGTAAAAACTTAGCTCACCAGATGCAGTCAGGCTGTACAAGGCAAATATTTTCTATGATCATTCTCCTGTCTTTTAGTGTTGCTCCACACTACGTGATATACACCCACTGAGACCTTGCTGTGCTTCATATCCTTTTTTTGTGCTTAAGTGAATAAGTGCATCTGGGGACACAGTTTAAGTGTTGCTGTGTTTGTGAGTTCCATGGGCAGGGAGCAGGTAGTGATAATTGAGATGATAGGCCGACTCTTTCCTCCACACGGATTGAAAACGAAGCCTGATGAGTGTGTGTGCACACGCAGTAGTGTTATTATTAGGATGCGGCGGGGTTCATCTGCCAGATGCCTTTCCAGTCTCTCCATTTGAGTCAGTAATTGTGGTGGAATTGAAAAATGAATCATAACAAAACAGCCATGCTGCAGCCTTTGCAAGGCAGAAATTGCATTCTTTCATCTTGCTGTATCAATGTGAATTGAATTTATTTGTTCAACCCCTATTGAGTCCCTTTCTCTCTTGCTCACTCTCTCGCTCAGTCACTCACTTGTACCACCCGCCTCATGCACAGTCATGTTTCTGCTAGATTTGTGAGGACTTTCAACTGACTACAGTGACTTACAGTAGTCTGTACTACCAGTGGTGGGTAGAGTACTGAAAATCTATACTCAAGTTAAAGTAATCCCATAAAAAATAACTCAAGTAAAAGTGAGAATAACAATTTTAGAAATCTACTAAAATCTAAGTAGAGGTAAAAAAACAGCCCCTGGTTAAAGGAACAGTCTGAAGAATTTAGTGACATCTAGTAGTGAGGATTGCAAATTGCAACCTACAGACTGTGAGATTTAAGCAGTCTTTAAGTTTAGTTCAGCGAGATGTCAGCTAGTGTGACATGAATCTGATAAACTTGGGTACGACATCAAGTTTGCTGTATGCAGACTGTACGATGACAGCGCCTACTGAATTGCTGGTTACGATGCAATAGCTTTCCAGACTGAGTAGGCAAGGATACTGCACAGGTTATTATTTAATTTAATTTAATTTCTCCAAGTGTGATGCACAACATAGAGGATCACATTATTAAATAACTTTATGTCTGTGTGTGTTTGCCAGCTGCTAGGTTGCTCACTTGGCAGCTGCAACTCCGCCACAGTTTCCCTCCATGCTTCATCCTTCTTAATGCAGTCATGGTAAGAGCTGGAGGACACATCATACAGGCAGAGATTCTGCTGCCAAACTCCAGAGGGTTTTTCTCTTTGCTGGAATCCCACACATTTCTTCCAGCGCGTCTTGCCTCCATGGCTAGTCTCACCACCAGACAATCAGAGATCTCCGCCTTCTGATAGTCTGGGGACACTCCTTTCTAAAGTGTATTTAACACACCGGTGAAAACGGCCGGCAACAAAGCAACGCCTCTTTTTGAAAAGGACACGCCTTATCGGAAATGTGTGCTCCCCCTTTTCTCGTCCGCAAGGAAACAAACACACAGAGAGCTTGAAAATGGATACCGAGAGATTTAACTCCGTTTTATCAAAGGTGTGCTCATCCGTGAAGAAAATATTTTTTCCAGCGGATGTCTTAGTTACAACATGATTGAGCTAACTGGAGTAGTTTCATGTCGTATCCGACAATGGGAGGCTTTTAACTGATGACATCCTGATGTTAGCTTTGCTGCTAGTGTTAGCTGTCCCTGTCAGCTGCAGCCACTGATGCTTTCTAGACATCGTGTTTTCCCAAAACTGAATAAATACCACACATAGCAACACAAAACTGCTTTGCTAGCTCAATCATGTTGTAACTAAGATATCCGCTGGATAAGATATTTTTTTCACGGACCGTTTAATGAGTTATTACCTGTTACAGACACCGCTAACGGCTAAGAAATAGTAATGATTGTTCAATCATTGTGTTTATAAACTTTACAAACATCGGATTAGTCTAAATGGTGATACAGTGATGAGCTTTGCTGGTTTTCTACCTGGAAGTATTTGTAAACAACAAGGCAATTCCCTCTATCGTCCGGCCGGACGGATGAAACATGGCCTTGTAAAAGATTACGTTTGTTTCTTTTAGTTGGCGAGAATTTGTCGCCGCAAACGCGACAAACATCCACTAACTTTGACGGCGTTTTCTGCGAGCACGGCTGAGCCATTTTGTACCGCTACACGTGTTTCTAGTGGGACTATGTTTACGAGCACAAGAGTTCAGCGAGCCACCGAAGGACCGCCCTGCGGATTTACTATTGGTTCTGCAACGTAGAAATTGAAATTGTATCCGCCCATCTAAACACAAAATCAGGGAGAAAGTCATCAGTCTTTAGTTAAGCAAAGCATCTAAAGACTGACTTGTGAGTCTACTCCATGGCAAGCTGCTATCTGTTTGGGTTTATCGCTAGTATGTCATTTCACACATTTCAATGGCCATCCTTGAACCTCTTTCACTGTGTGACATAGGACCACCGTCTTAGAGCCACAACCAAAGATATGGCCACATTTCTTTCAAACTGGTCATCTCTCATTTGGGACAGCCCAAAATCACATAGTGTATACCTGGGATAAGCCTAGCAGAAACTCCTGGTAAGGATTCCTTCAACATTCATTTTTCAGGAGGTTTATCACCTCCTTTACCTTTTTTTTCCCTTCTCTGACACTGTTGGGCTCATCACAGACGGGCTGCTAGCCCAGCACCTGTTAATATGTGCTCACATTTTTTTCTGAAAACTTAAGATCCAGACATTCAGGAGGATTTTTACAAAGAGCCGACTTAGCCACAGAGATCTTTTCCTCTTCAGAACAAATGGATCATCTGATTAAAACCAACACTGAATATATCAGTTTCATGTTAAAAATCTATGTTTTTTTTAATGCTGTTCAGCTCGTCATGGAGGGGCTAATAACTATAGTGGAAAAGCAAATATTCCTATAGAGCCAGTGTTTGATTTGTCCATTCTGAGCTACTGTAGAAACATAGCCACATTGGCAGACTTTGGATTCCGCCAATACAATAATTTCTATTAGCATGACAATTGTGTTTTTTGTTTTGTTTTGTTTAGTTTATATTCCAATGGCAGAAAGCCACTGGATCCCCACTTCCTCCTCAGTAACATACCCATCTACTTAGTAGTAAACCCACCTCATCAGCTACCACTACTCCACCGGTGGCCAGATGTAGCCTCACATTCTCTTCCCACCTACACTCAATCATAGCATTTACAGCAAACTAGTTGTTATGACTGTATAAATGGCAAATGTAGCGAAGTAAAAGTAGATTACTGGCTCAAAAGCATCCTTGAGTAAAGAGCAGAAGAACAGTTTAACAAGAGAACATGAACATTACTCGTACTTTAAAAGAAAAACAAAAACAACATACTTTTTCACTCATGTGCGTTACTTGTAATGCATCTCCACCCACCCTTGTACACTACTAACCTTAAACAGTCTCTCCAGAAAATCAGGAATTTGTGATAATTAATGCAAATTCAACGAAAGTCCGCAATATTTGCGGGGGCTTGCAATTTTTCAAACGTCCCGTGATTTTTCCGCGTTTTTCCACATTTTCTGGCCAACAGGAAGTTGTTGGGCACGCAACGTCATTTGAAACGTCATCAGACGCGTCATCAAATGCGCAAATGGCATTGCACAGAGAAATGTTCTGTATTGACATAAGAACTATGTAAAAAAAAAAAAAACATTTGCAGATATTATTGTAATATTTCAGTATGATCATTATAGCAACTGATTGCATGACTTATGCTTTTTGGAGGTAGTAATTTTTAAACAATCCAAATTCAAGTGTGTCTCTTTCACCAAACTA
Organism: Epinephelus fuscoguttatus; assembly: GCF_011397635.1. Classification (NCBI taxonomy): domain Eukaryota; kingdom Metazoa; phylum Chordata; class Actinopteri; order Perciformes; family Serranidae; genus Epinephelus; species Epinephelus fuscoguttatus. The sequence goes on from NC_064752.1 coordinate 44,920,311, forward strand.
ATACCATTTCAGTTGCCTTGTTGAGTAAAACACACTTTAAACTTGACAGAAACAAAATAAAACTCACTGAAACCATCTTGATCCTTCCACTGTTCCAACAATCACTAACTTTGGTTTGGGTACAATTACCCTTTAAAACACAAACTTAGTTGTAAAAAATATTCTAGATACATGTGCACATATGTTTTTTTCTACTGTCTCTTGCTGCCTGCTAACAGCAGCTGTTGCTTGTTGTTTGGAGGCAGTCACTATCGACTCTCGGGGTACAATGGGTATTAAGAGACAGGACAGGCCGGGCTAGCTGGTTAGCATGCTAATTTCAGTAGGTAGCGTATGTCTGCAACACAATACATAAACATCTTTGACACAACCTCAAATCTGTTAATAATGTTAGTTCATTTTTTCAATTTTTTGAACTGAATATTTTACACATTGTACTTTGAAGGAACAATCCAACCCATAGAGAAGTGCATGTAATTGTTAGTCACCAAACCCTCAGTCAAACGAGATCAATTCCAGTGTCCACTACAGAAAGGCTCCCTCCTTTCACTCTGTCGCTCTAAATTTCTTGGAAGTTTCGCCCCCCTTTTGTCTTCCCAGAACCCTCTGGTACATGAAAGAAAAATTAACACAACCTTCCCCCCTCCTCCTCCTCCTCCTCCTCCCTCTTGCCTTCGCTTTCCTTGTTCTTCTTCTGGGAGCAAAAGAGAGAAAAAGAGACACGAAGAGAGAGACAGAGAGGTGGGGGAGAAAGGGGGTGGGGTTTGGTGTAAAGATTAGGGGGAGAGAGAACAAGGGACATGAGGAGCCAGAGAGAGAGAGAGACGGGGAGAAATGAGAGATGTGGTGAAAAGAAGAAAAGGATGGCAAAGAAGGCAGGAGAAATAGCCAGGGGCTTTCTCTCTTTCTTTCTTTCTCTCTGTCTCTCCCTCTCTCTACCCCCACATGCCGAGCAGAAGCAGTGCCGGATGCTAATTACTTATTAGATTGCAGATATGTGCGGCGGGGTAGCAGGGCTAATTAGGTTAGCACCCTGCTAAAATGAAATGTCTTAATGCTGAGGCTGCTTACGGTATCTCCAACCCTCCAGCCCGCCCCCACCCTACTCTCCCTCCCGTGAGTCCGGTCAGGCTTGATCCAAACTAAGCCAACCTGAGTGATGGGCAGTAGCTGAAGGACAGAGCAGGGCCAACTGGAAAATGCGGCTGACGTCCCGGACAGACAGGGGGAGGGATGAGCCGGCCTCAGACGGCCCTAATTATCCCACTGACCTTTCCAGCAGACTTAGAGCGGAAGGAGGAGAGAAGGAGGAATGTGATCAGCTCTCCATGTGACTCAGATAGCATGCAGGGGCTCACTGATGAAGTGTCAAATACCAAACAACTTCAGTGAGACTGTCCTCACAAGAAAATCTGCAGCATTAGTTGTTTGTTCAAATGCCTCAAATGACCCATGTTTACACATACCTGACAAAGACCTCCGCCAGCTCATGTCTGTCAGCAGTAAAGAAAGGAGTTAAAGGGAGGGAAAAAAAGAAAACCTGATGGGGAGGAAGTTGGGGTTGGAGGCTGGGTCAACAAAGCACATGACTCTTGATGTCTTATGATGTTTCTCCTACCAACTGTCAATGTTAGCAGAGCAGCAGCAGCAGCTTCACTGCTCCGTCTGTGTCCACACAGGATGTGTTCAGGCACAGTATTAAGGGTAGATCACCTGTTGCAGTGCTCAGAGCCCAATACACAAACAATGTAGTTCCATGAATAAAATGGAAGAAAATAGACTTGATGCACTTGGTGTCAGGAGGAAATGCAGCAGGACAACAACAAAAGTTAAGGTAGTTAAGTCAGAGTAGGGCGGGCAGTAGTATTGGTGGAGGGGTCCGAAAACCACCGACTGTCACCTGAGAGGCTGATGTTCACTTCCTGTAAGACTGTAAAGCCAGACCGTGTTCTTTTTTCTTAAACTCAACCACGTGCTTTTGTTGCCTAAACCCAACCACATGCGTGTGTCAGCAAAATGTGCCTTTGTTGTTGCTAAAAAAAAAAACAGAATTTGTGGTGTTGTCCCAATGTAATGCATTTATTTTGAAAGAGAATATATGCAAACTGTACATTTCCTGTGAAAATGGAGATGTATTTTGAAAACAGACGATGCATGTAACAGGCAGAAGTTGACACGGCGTCCCAGAACTTCAACAACCAACGCACGCCCAGGGGTACCTTGCACATCATATGTTGAGGTGGAAATCCATGACCAAATGTCAATACGTGACGAGGTTGGAGTGAGAATGTGTTGCATTGTTAGGTTTAGGCAACAAAACTACTTCGTTAGGTTTGGATAAAAGATCATATTTTGAGTTCATGTAAGTCACTTTTTCCACATAAGATGCCGTAAATATGCATGTGCTTGATATTATGTGCAACAATTGTATGTTAATTACGTAACATGTTAAAACAACAGTGTGTTTGGGTTTCACACAGGACACAAAATGCAGTCTTCCTGGTGAAGGGCATGTCATGGTCCAGTCATGTTTGACCCATCCACCTTACCTCCCTCCAACTGCATGCAGACTTTCTCCCTCATTATGCTATGTCAGTATCTCTCGGTGTCAAGTATTGTCGTTGATGGGTTCACACTGGAGTTAGCTGAAAGCCTGGTGCATCTCATAAAGATGCTAAAGGGTGCCTTTTGGTATTTATCTATGTCACATGCCCAACCTAGAAACAGGTGAGAATGGACTAGGATATATGAGCAAGTGGGTAAAGGCAAATAATAAAACAGCTAGTACATTACTTTACTGTAATGCAGTCTTTAAAACCAGATAAAAGTCCAAACTGATTATATAACAACATCAAAAATCTAAGAGGAAATATCATATTGCCCAGCCTGAGCAACACCAAGTATTTTTTAGCGCAACTAATGGGTTAGCTTTAGCAATGGCAATGTCAACAAGTCATTCTGTTGGCCCAGGCCGTAATATTTCAACAAATATGGAAAGATATTTGGCGCAGAAAAAAATTGGAACTGAAATAGATCTGGTGATCCTCTGCCTTTTCATCGTTTTGTCCTGTAGTTCAGTTAATAATGACGAACCTGCAAAACTAATCAGCTTCATCTGTACTTGTTTGGTTAATTCAATTATTAGTGGCCAACATGCTAAAGTAAGATTGCGACCATGACAAAAATGATACCTGCTATGCCTGCTAAACATCATCAAGTTACCATAGTCATTGTTATTTTGTTGATGTTAGCATTTAGCTCAAAGAACCATTGGACTGTACTACAGTATAATTTGGTGTAGACATTGCAACCATTATCATTAACCAGGCATATTTTGTGTTAACCATAGAGAAGGCAGATCAGAAAACACTATTCATTGGTAATTATTTTTAGAACCACATGAATTATTTTTTAAACATTTGTCATTTCTGATGGTTTTTCAAGGTGCTGGCAAGCAATGTCAGCCTGCTGACTGGGGCCTCAGTACAGAAAACAATTATATGGGCTGTTGTTAAAGATAATGACAAATGACTTCTTTTGTGGTTCAGTTTGAAGGACTTGTTGGCTTCGATTCAACTCATTCAAATTTGCTTCATTTAAAAAAGAAATATTGGAGGTTTTGTACTTCCTTTATCAGAGACCACAAATTTACCACTTTCAAAAAGCCTCTCACTCACACCTAAACACCCATTCTGGGATACACAGTGTCGGCCCGCTTTGAGCGGCAGTGGTAATTACCTGGGCTTCATCAATCAAATTACGCGTTACTGCCCAACACTGATTATAACTATTTAATAAGAAAGTAGTATTTGGGTATAGCAAAAAAATTAAAATAAACCTCAGGTGGCAGCCTCTGCTCGGAAAATTAAAGGGTCCTGAAACTGCAGCCTCTGGTACTGCAGCTTTACCTTACTCAATTTTGCGGCTCCGTGTGAACGGAGATCATTTCAATAACATTGTCATATAAACGCGGAAGTTTTCTAAAACGCAAAGGACAGACTTTTCCATTTTTAGAGAAAATGTCATCTGAACAGGGCCTAAATTGGCCGTAGGTGTGAATGTGAGCATGAAGGGTTGTCTGTCTCTATCAGCCCTGTGATAGTCTGGCAACCTGTCCAGGGTGTACCCCTCCTCTCACTCAGTGTCAGCTGGGATTGGCTCCAGCCCCCCTCAACCTTAAATAGGGTAAACAGTAATGAAAAATGAATAAATTAATGAATTTATCCTAACTATAAACTATCAGAAGACTTGATTACATTGTACCATTTTTATTCCTATGTCTTTTGCTTTGGTTGGACAATCACAGTAGTTCTGCCCATGATCCTGCTGGGATTCATGATTTTAGAGGACAAATGTTGTTTCATACAACATCTTCTTTTTGTAGTTTTATCCATCAACTCAGTCTCTGATAATGACATTAGACTCATCAAGTTAACTCCTGAGAACAGTGACATCACCAGAAACTCGGATGGGATAAGAAAGAAAAGCAGTCAGACGATCAGACAGGTTGGACATAAAAAGTTAGACAAACTTCTTTGGAGAAAACAAAGATTGATGGTAGAATTATTACCCAAACTGTTTGTTGTAAACATCCATCACAGTTTACAGACCAGCTGTTGACTTGTTTACAACCCAATTGTCTGACGGCTCGGGTTTGTTGCCCTGTTGGACTGTCTTGAAGCGTTGCTGCTGCGCTGCCAGATCACATCAATTACTTTGGTGAATGCAATGTTATAATTGATACAATAACGAACAAATGGCCAGTGCTGTATATTTAAGACCCAAAACAAGGATTTGTCCTCTGAGGGGTTGGCAGCAGCCTACATGCTAAACATGGCATGTTGCATATATTTTGATTAAATGTAATTTGATATGAATTTCTGAGACTATAGCTCTAATACTACATCATAATAATTATTATTATTAAATACTGATATTCAGGATGTCTGTGTAGACAGTAGACTCATCAGTGGTAAAGCACAATATAATGAAACTGATCTTACCTTGTGAAAAGCAATCAAATTTATGTAAATTATTTAATTTGCCAAAAAAATGTTACTTAATACAAACATTACTTATTATTATAATCAGATTTATGTTTATCCAATGTCATAATAATATGTACTATTTTCAGTAAAGGTGAAGGAAGGTAAAACACCATAAGCATGTGAACTAAAAGCTTTCTGAAACAAAAAATATTCTATCTAAAAGGAAATGAAATACAATTCAGAAGACTAACAGACTACCTGTAAAAGAAAAGTAAATGGGAACATGGAAAACAAAGAGACAAATGTAATTACAACAGAGGGTGAAAAATTGAAAACAGTGTGAATGTCAAGCAAAGGGAACATGAAACGTGGAAAATAAAATAGGACTGAAAAGGTCAAATAAGTTCTCTGGGCAAGAACCTGGAGACATAAGTTGCTTTAGCATGGATAATATTTCTTTATCCCAATTTAGATAATTCTGATGAGAGATTCCCATTAACTGTTTGCATGGACGCTAAATAAAGGGATCTGATAAGATGTGCGTTTACATGCCCCAAAGCATTGACTCAGAATTTAATGTGGACTTGCGCAATGTGGTTTCACCCACTGACAACCCGGTCTCACTCTGAATACTGTTGCTTGGGCATGCACCACTGGTTCATGTTTCAAAAAAGGCTGTTTGTGTTTGGCTCAAGAATATTTAAGCAGGGGAAGAATTAAATATGAGGGGTGGTCTCTGTAACACAACCAACTCAGTAATCTGTCTGTACTCTTGTTTCTTTTAACCCCTTTATACCTTGCATTAGAATGTGTCTTGTATCCGATTGTATTTGGATATGAAATTTACCTGATTGCATTTAAACCTGGTATTATTACTCCGGTGTCCACATTGAGATCTGATCACAGCACATCATCTTTATTATCATTTCATTCCTGTTGTCCTTCCTGTTACTGTTGGTGGTGCCCATGCTGGGTCCATGTCATTGGTTTGACAGCCCATTGGTTCGACATCCCATTAGTCCGACTGTCCGCGGTGCTGAACGGCTTGCGGCGGGCGTATGGTGCGCCGCGACCGGCTTGAGGCGGAGCAGGTTCACGGCTTATGTGTTTGTCACTTTCTTTTTCATTTTAACCCACACCATGATCTTTTCCTGACCCTAACCAAGTGGTTTTTGTGCCTAAACCTAACCAGACCTTAACCACAGGGCATCATGATGATTTTGGAACGGACTTTGGAACAATGAGTTTAATATGGTCGGAACAATGGGATGTCGAACCAATGGGCAGTTCCCTCCATGCTCATGTTAACATCTTCATAAGGGCAAATCGTGAGTTGATCACCCCACACTGCATCCAGTTCATTAAAAGGGACAAGTTATCCTGTCTCTGACATTTTTTTTGTTGTTGTCCATGGCATTTCTGTATGCTACTTTCATGTTTCATATTTGTTGCCACTGCAACCAGGGCCGTTTGTAGTTGTTCACCTATAAAGTGAAAGAACTTACTTTTGGTCCCCCGTTGGCCTTCAGGAGACCTAAACAAAGCCACTTCCTGATTTCCTGTTGATCATGTGACTTTTGTAATGTCCTAAATTTTAGAGGGGCTCCTTGACTCCATCTATGAATGTCCAATCCAATCCACTTTTATTTATATAGCACATTTTAAAAACACAGGGTTACCAAAGTGCCGCACAACAAATTTAAAAGAACACATTAAATAAATAAAACAAGTATTTAAAACACTGAAAATACCTAAAAACAGACAAATAACCAACCAGTGATTTAATTGCAATACAAAACAGAGAGACTATATATATATATATATATATATATGTATATATATATATATATATATATATATATTTATATATATATATATATATATATATATATATATATATATATTAGCTTTCTTGCTGCTTTCTTGCTAGTAGCTTAGCTCGCTAACTGGCTAATGGCCGCTGCCTTGCTGGTAGGAAGCAGAATTTTGCGATCGCTTTTTTCCGCCCAAGTAATTGTAGTATGAAAGCACATTATAGTCATAATGTGTCCCTGACCACCTGAGATGGTTTGACCGTTCAGATCATGATCCATCCTCCATGCATTGTGGGTACATGCACACCTGTACTTTCATATGGTCAAGCACTATTCTATTGCAATCCTACACCCAAAAAGCATTTCAGTGCAAGGTGTAAAGAGGGTCCTAGCATCTCCATCTGATGCCAAAGTATCGGAGTGATGTGTGTATGACATTTCTTTGATTGCCAACCTTTACTCTAATTACACGCAGCATGTGTGAAAATGGCCTCACTAAAGAGGAGCTGCAGTGGAAGAAAGACTGAGGAGAAGTCACAGTGGCTTAGTGCAGATTGTTTAAAACTTGTAAAAACAAAACGAGCAGGAGGCAGCTGTTTTCAGTGAAAGTGCTCTAAGAAACTATGATTATAGCTCGTGAACATAGTGAAGCATTTAGCAGCTGATGAGCCATTTATCCTTTCTCACGAGTTGGTGGAAAATAATACATTAATATTTGTCAGGTGATGCTCTGTGGTTGCTGGAGTAAATGGGGAACTGTTTGCAAATGCATTTCCTACAACACCTATGTGAAGTGATAATATGTCAATGTTGTATTCAAGGTTGTTCTACTGTCCTCAGGTGACCAGAAAAAAAGGTTAAAGCTGCATTAAGAAGTTGGACCAGCATCAGGAGCACTGACACAGCTAAGTGTCAGTGCTATTACAAGGCAAACAGAATTTCAGCAGGCATATCAGCAAAGCATTTTAAAAAGTCATCTGTAAATGTAATCCATCTGAATTAGACCTTGATGCTCTCAGATATGAAACACGTGAAGTGAAAAAGGCAGTGATTCCTGCGTTGAATCAGCTGAATGCTCACTCATGCAAAACTGAAGCATCAATATTGCCCTCATTTCCTATCGATAGACACCCTCAACGGACTGTGGCCATGATTTGATTAAGCTAACCCGCTATTTAATTACACTCACTTAAAATTTTAATACTATCACCTCTAATTTAATAAAGTTCACTTATTATTTGGATGCAGTGCCCTCTTTCTGTTTCTCCTCATGGTATGAATGTCTTCTTATAAGCATGTTCCTCTCCACCTCCCTGAGCCTCCAGCTCATTTTTCTCTTCTTTTCTCAAACCAGTTTCCTCCAATTAGCAAGAGAAAGGAGACACTCCATTAAATGAGTCCATATTTGATCTTATAGCCCTCACCCGCCCACCACCTCCCACCTCCCACCTTAGAGCACCCCTTTTGTTGTTGTTGCATAAGATAACAAACTGTCAGTTGTGTAATGGCGCTTTGTAAGGGTGGGAGGAGGTTACATTAATGTATGCACTGTAGATGCTTCAGTGTTTTTTTTTCTGTTCTTTCTTTTTTGTTGATCATAATCTCTTTTAATTACACAATATGATGAAAGCTCTATGTGTGTGTGTGTGTGTGTGTGTGTGTGTGTGTGTACAGTAGAGAATTTTCTTTTTAATAACGTGCAGTTGTTGCAGCAGTCATCTTATTTTCAGTGCAAGGGCTTTATTCAAGGCACTGGTAAAGCCTGGGACAGACGCATGGTGGGTGGGTGGCAGCAGGGAGAAGGGGCTAAGGGTCCCTTCGATAGAGCCCCGAGGTCCCTGGAGATGAGAGGCGGGGAACCCTGTGCCCGCTAATTAATGGAGACCCTGGTTAAAGGAAAGCTCTCCTCCGTCAAGCACGATGGAGTTACAGCTCGTCAGATCTGTGTGTGTGTGTGTGTGTGTGTGTGTGTTCTGTATACTGTGTGAGTGTGTGTGTGTGTGTGTTCTGTATATTGTGTGTGTGTGTGTGTGTGTGTGTGTGTGTGTGTTCTGTATACTGTGTGTGTGTGTGTGTGTGTGTGTGTGTGTGTGTGTGTGTGTGTGTGTGTGTGTGTGTGTGTGTGTGTGTGTGTGTGAGATTTCAGTGGCAGTAGTGCTTCAGAGAATAAATTACAGCTTCTCCTTGAGGGTCTGAAAGGGACTGCATGAATTTCACAGCTGAACAATCATCAGTTCCCCCTCGACACACATGCACACATTATACACTTACACACACACACCAAAAGCCCACCATGATTATTGATGCATCAGGAGTGGTAAAAAAAACAACAACATGTAAACACCCATTAAACAAACAGTTTTTTTTTTCTCTCGCTCAAACACCCACACACTTCAGCCGAGCACCTTATGCAACATTGTAACTCCAGTGTGGGTGGGGTAATAAATTGTTGTGTATAAATGTGTAGGTTATGTGTGTTTGTGTCAAGGAGAAAGAGGAAGATGAGACTATTATTAAGTACAGAAATCTCTCACGTACTCTCACAGTTAGGCCTATGCATGCACATGTAAGTACCTCTGTAAAAAGTTACAAGCCCAGCGTTGTCAAAAGTTAGATGCAAGAGGAGACTGCTAGCTTAGCTCTGTCAAAAGTGTCAAATATCTCATCAACTGTAGCACTGTCTTGAAATGTAAATGTGTTATTGTTTTTGATTACTTTTGCTAAATTCTTCATGCAAAAGAAGTAAAAATAATGAATACTAGTCCATACCCATTGAGTGCACAGTTGCCCACATACAGTTTCACATAGATTGACCACGTCAGTGAGTAGAAAAACGTGGGACAGACAGAATTGACTGACTGACACACTGACAGTTTCTGTGATTATGTACAGCATCATACCATACCATGACTTAGTCATACCAAAAATTTGAAGCCAAAAAAAAAAAACATTCGGCCACAGGGGGAGCCACAGTGATCGGTCGCATTTTAGCCATTTCTAAGCATTTTTCTGTTGTTATAGCGCCACCAAGTTGCCAATTAGAGTTAAATTTCTCCAGTCACCTTGAGTCGTCCTGTTCTACATATCTACCATGTTTAGTAAACATCAATATGGCAGTTCGGCCTAGATAAGAAATTAGCTCTCTAGCGCCCCCATTTTGTGTGATCGGGTCAACAATGGAAGGGTCCCCTCAGATTATGTGTGGTCATATGCCTACAAAGTTGCGTGGTGATGGGTGAAACCCTTGAGATGTTATACACCTTTATGTGACGAGCCACGCCCTCCACAATATTCATTGCCTTATAGAAGCTCAGTTTTAGTAAGTTTTCCAACTTTTGCCAAGAGGGAACTTTAGATATTGGTCCCTAGATTATGTTCACCCAGTTTCATGCAGATCGGTCAAACTTCCTAGGAAGAGATCCATTTTAAGTGTTTTTTAAAAAATTCAAAATGGCGGAAAATCTATATAACTGGAAGTTATGGGTTCTTGAGGGAAATTAGTTCCTTGTGAGGAGAGGCATCTCTGTGCAAAGTTTCATGTCTCTACGACATACGGGGCATGAGATATGCATATTCAAAGTTTGCAATTTCAATCAGTTGCTATAACGCCCCCCTTTGGCCAATTGATGTAACATTGCTTCATTTGCATCCTCCCATGATCCTCTACCACTGTGCCAAATTTCACATGGATTGACCAAGTCAGTGATTGGTGTCTGACCACACCAAACATTCTCATCAGTAATGGCATCTTAAGCGATTGTTAAATTACTACTTTTTTTTTCCTTTACCCAGTCAACATTCACAGCATGGTTTACATGATTTAGCATCACATATCCTGCCCTTAAAGCATCAGCTGCAAGATGGTGTAGTGTGCAGCACACATAGGCAACATCTGCCCTCTTAGAAATGACTGCTGTCTGCATTAAAGCTTCCCATACATTTTCATGCCACAGACAGCCATTTCATTTGACTGCTAAGATTCCTCTCTGGGGGTCTATATAGGAAGATTTTAACTGTACTCATTTAATTATAGTGCTGTCTATACTTTACAGGGCACATCACAAATCAAATTTATTTTATAAGGATAAAAGATGGAGATGATCAGTAAGAAGAGGGCTGTTTCACTTTATCAGATCAAGGATTTTTTCTCTTTAAATAAAGTGGAGACAACAGGCCCTCCATATCTGGAAGAATGACTTAAAAAGCTTTTTTTTAAAAAAAAAAAAAAAAAAGCTCCAGTATTTATGACCTAATGGTATCTTATATGAAAGTGCATGAATCCTTCACATCAGCCAAAGTCTTTTAATCATTTTAAATAAACCCAAAGTTAATGTACATTGACATTGCACAACATTTTTAACCACGCTTATATACAACCATTTTGAGGTGTCCAATGAGACGAATACTCACAAGCATAAACATGGAAATCTTTCCCATGTCTTTCATCCATCCTATATGGCATGAATTCAATAAATCCGAGAGCAAAATGATGAATCATTTAGCAGTTTATTATCAGTTCACCTTAATTTTTATTTTGCGAACAGTGTTCTGTTCACTATTGCAATGATCAAGCTACACCCATGATCCATGTCAGATTCTAGCAATCTTCTGACTTGAGAGCAGACTGAAGCTTATGGTTATCTAAGTATTGGAGCCATCTGCCTTATCTAAATGAGAAGGAAAAAAAGATGAACTAAGATAAAATAATAGAAAAAAAACACAGAAAAAGAAAACCTTTAGGTTTTTTTTTTTTTTTTTTACATCTACAGGTACTAAAGACATTATAAATCCATTTGTCAGCTCATTATTGGTGGTATCTGTATGTGTGTATGTATATATATATATATATATATATATATATATATATATATAGTTTTTTTTTTTGTTTTGTTTTGTTTTTGTTTTTTTTAGATTTTTTTTTAATTTCATTTTCATTTTTTAATTTTATATACTTTATTAATCCCCAAGGGGAAATTCAATTTTTCACTCTGTTGTCAATTACACACAAGTCCGAACACACACATGCACAAACTGGACCTATACGTGCACTAAATGGAGAGATGTGTGGAGCTGCCCATAACAGGCGCTCCGAGCGGTTGGGGGGTTATGTATATATATATATATATATATACACACACACACACACACACACACATATGCAGCTGTGAATTCAGCTGTAAATGAAGGGACATTTCAGAAAGGGAATTGCAAAGTGGTCAAAAAACAGCAGCTCGAGGACCATTTTAGCGGTGGCTTGATCCTTCAGCTGTGGTGGTTGTTGATTAGTTTAGAATGGCAAGTGTGAAGGCTTTCATGAAGGTTTCTGTCAGTATCAGATTAGGAAAAATGTTCTGTGATTAGCCCGTCAGTGTACTGTACTTCCATCATGGCTGTAGTGAAGTTGTTATTACTGTTTGTGAAATGAAATAATTTGTCAGCAGAGCTGAGAGAATCAACTTCTGTACAGATAATTAACAATAAAAATAAACACATTTGGACATTACTATGAGAAACGTGGATAATTTTGTGACCCAGAAGTCCCCCAAAATATTCATGCATATTCCCCAAAACAGTAATTAATTAACTCATTCTTTATTGTAATGATGCCCCTTATTGCTTCCACTGTTAGTGAATCATAAATGCAGAGAACACTGTATGTGTCCTGAGGACTGATGCCTTTCAACAGACGTAAAGCTTCAGTGTTCAGCTGTAGGTGTGGCTTTAGTATGACAGTACACAGAGACATGATTTGTTTCTTTCTGTCCTCTATGAACACACAAAGGAACACATAAACACACATTAAGGTACAGGGGCATGCTCAAAGACGCACACAGACAAAAACACACACAACTATTTTAACACACACTTTGTTCTTCCTCAGACACCCTGCTGTCTGTGCTGTGTATCCCTGAGGCGGCCCTCCATGCCCTCAGGTCCTGATGCTGCCCTACTTTCCGCGCTGACACACACACACACACACACACACACACACAAACATTGTCAGCCCTGTCCCCAAAGCGCAGGCCTTCAATTGGCAGGTGCACACAGCGTGAAATAACAGGAGGGGGCAAAAGACAGCAACACCATTGCACTGTATGTACGCGTGTGAATGTCTGTGTTAGTTTACGTGCTGTGTGTGTACATGGATAGAGGTGAAGGGACAGGAAGGAGATGGGGAGGGATGAGGCGGTCCAGCAGAAAGGCCCGGTGTGATTAATACAGTGTTTACACCCAGGGTGCCGGCATCCCACGTCCCGTTAATCTGTCCCACTGACGATTTGCTGAGCTTAATGTGAAATGAGGCGTGGAGCCGAGTCGTTTATCATCTGGGCTGATGAGAGAGAGGCCAGGCCGACAGTAGCAGGAGCCAGTAGATGCCATTCAGGACCTACAGCCAATGACCGGTCATCCACAGGAACTAAATATTCCAAAACATTTAAACCTATAAAAAGCATTAAAGAGCATTAAATACAGTGGCTGGATGCTTCATTTTTCCATTTAATGTCAATAATTAGCACGTCCTTTTGAAATCAAGTCACAGTGTTGGCAGCATGCTTATGGTCTGTGTATATTTAGTAAAACTGCATACAGGCTTACAAAGCAGGACAGGTTGGAGGACCATTCCAGTGTTTTTGCATTTTGTTATGCCTCCATGCTGGCAACAGCCATGGCAGTAGGCATTATGTTTTGGGGTTGTCGGTTCGTCCATCCATCTGTCCATTCATCCATCAATCCGTCTATTCGTCTGTTGATATTACTCGATGTCTTAGGAACACCTTGACAGAATTTCTTCAAATTTGCCACAAAGGTCGACTTGGACTCAAAGATGGAATGTTCAGATTTTGGTGGTCAAAGGCCAAAGGTCAAGATCACCATGGCCTGGGCTGTCCTGTTCTCACAAACGTAATATCTCAAAAGCATCTTGAGGGAATTTCTTCAAATTTGACACAGGCATTCGCTTGGACTCAAGGATGAACTGATAAGATTTTGGTGGTCAAAGGTCAAGGTCACTATGATCCTGCATTCATCTTATTCTCGTAAATGCGATATCTCGAGATGGCCTTGAGGCGCTTTCCTCAAATTTGGCACAAATGTCCTCTTGTACACAAAAATGAACTGATTAGAATTTGATGGTCAAAGATCACTGTGACCTCCAAAAACATGTTTTTGGCCATAACTCAAGAATTCCTACACTAATTTTGACACACACATATCTAATAGGATAGGACAATGATATCATTTCATATCAAAAGGGTGAAAGGTCAGCTTCATTGTGACATCACGATTTTCTGTCTGTCCACTTTTCTGGCCATTACTCAACATCATAACTCAGGAACAGAGGGGAAGACATTTGGTCAGATACTGAATTGGTGACACTAATCTTGGGTGTCCACATTGGAACTGTGCTGGTTTTTAGCTCATCTGTGCTGCTGGGTTGAAGATGTGTATGAAGCATCCACATTTTAGAATATGAAGCTTCTTTGCAGTAACATCCATATTTGAAGCATTGTCAAATCTCATGGCTACATATGAGTCTGAACAGACATGGATAATATACATACATACATAAATATGTGTGTGTGTGTGTGTGTGTGTGTGTGTGTTCTCATTCCCTGGTCATCAAATACCGACACTTTGTCATGCCCCTTGCACATTTTAGCATCTCTCTGTGATGCACTTTGACTTTCTTGCTCTTTAAACTAGGTCAGTTACTCTCAGCGTCAGTTACTGCTGCTGATGAGTTCACAATGGAGTTAGTTGAAAGCCTGGTACATCTCATGAAGATGCTAAAAGCTACCTTTGGTGTCCATAACAAACACTGCGGGGCGAGACAAAGTCCCAGAAATGTCCCCCTTTGTTATAACTGCAAGTTTTTGCATTCAGAGTGTTAAATATGTCAGTCAAAGGGAAAGAGAGAGCTGAGTCTGAGTTGTGATGTGAGATGTGACTTTGAGGGATCAGAGAATGTGGAAGGCGCGTCAACAAAGCTGTGGTGTTGGAGAGACAAAAGTTGCAAATGGTATTTTTAGACCAGAGTTTGAGTTATACTGCATGCAGTCTGGCCTGTCGCTTCACTCTGCTGAGACTCAGCTCATTCCAGCAGAGCCGGGGTGGAAGCAAGCTAAATGGATTAGAGTGAGGATGCGGCTACACTGATTTGGTACACAATACACTCTACCCTGTCTGTTCTACACCCTGCAGACTTGGAACCTGATTTGCAAAGGAGCTAACTTAAGTGTAAGCATGTTTGTGTCTCTGTGTGTTTTGGAGGTACGTGTGTGCAGACATAAAAGAAAATTCCCTAAAACACCTCACTGCTGTTAAAACCATCTTTCAGCAATGTACCTCGCATTACCGGTTCCATTGTGAGGTCTGCTGGTGTATTCTGTGTTTTTCTTCACTATATACGTCACATCATGTTGGCGTACGCTATGTACTGTACATCTGCAATGGAGTTTGTAGAGCAGAAAAGTGTTCATTGATCGTAATCACACTGCATCCGCATCAAACAATTTTCAAACAACTATTTGATCCCAATTTGATCTTTGATCTTGTGCGCACTGGAACTCTTATATATCATGCATAAGAGAAAACATTTCGCAGATTAATTTATTGGCATAGTCAAACATTTCAAGGCTTATGCTTTTTAGCCATGCAATTGCAGGAGATGAGGATGTAGTACAAAATAACATGATATCTCATAATAATGTCTTTAAATTGAATGCTGAGATGATGAATGAAGCTGGACCTACTTGCATATTGTATAAAACACAGAAAATAATCGGTCAATTGTGAAAGGCAAAAAAAAAAAATTATTCTTGAACATCTGATAATTGAAGGTTTTGTGCCCACAAACTGCTTTCTTGTGCACCAGAGGGTTCTTGGCATTAGAAGGTTCTTTGGTTTGTGCGAAATTCTTTCCAGTGCACTTTTAATCGAAGTTTTCTCATCAACCAACCAGATTTCATTCTCTGGTTGTCTCATAGTGATGCACCTGTTCGCATCTCTATGTGATGCACAGCTAAAACCACCACATTTTCACTCCAACCATGTCACATATCAACATTTGATCATGGACTTTCCAGGTCGAGATACGACATGCAAGGTTCCCTGGGTGCGTTGGTTGTTGACGGACGTTCTGGGATGTCCCGTCAAGCCCTGCCTGTTACATGCATTGTCTGTTTTCAAAATGCATTTCCATTTTTACAGGAAACGTACAGTTTGCATGCAGTCTTTTTTCAAAGTAAATGCACTACGTTGGTGCAACACACGTGGATGTTGTTTTTCCATCAACAACAAACACACGTGGTTGGGTTTTGGAAAACAGAACAGGGTTTGGCTTTACAATATTATGGGAAGTGAACACTGGCCTCCAGGGTGAAAGTCGGTGGTTGCTGGACCGATCCACCACCCCTCCCGCCCGTCCTACTCTTCTACCTTACTTCACTCGCCTTAATTTTTATTGTTGTGTGCCCCCTAGTGCAACGGCTGTGTATCATACTGACATCAAAGACTAGCTTATTTTGTTGGTGTCTGACTCTGGAGGTCAATGACCAAGCGTCAGATTTTGGTGACTTCGGAGTGACACTGGGTTGCTGAAACACACTGTAACATGTGGGGTAATGTAGGACTGAAAGGGTCGCGGTCAGGTTTAGGTTACAAAACTACTTGGTTAAGTTTAGAGAAAAAGATCATGGTCGGGGTTAAAATAAGTTGCGTGACATCAGTAAGCAAGCTTACATTTACACAACGGTGACTTTTGGTTCAACACAGGACAAAAGTCAGCTTTTGTGTGACCCATCAGCCTCCCCTCCCTGCATATTTTCTCACTCTTAATGCTACATCAGTTGCTCTCATAATCAAGTATTGCTGCAGATGGTTTATACCGGAGTTAGTTGAAAGCCTGGTGCATCTCATTAATGTGTCAAAGGGAGCCTTTGGCATCCATATCACATGCTGAAGGGTATGATAAAACATTGGTATTTAAGGACCTGGGAATAAGAACAGGCTGTATGAGCATAAAATATTTTCTCACACCATTTTTTATGTGCATGGTATGATTTTTTTGTAGAGCACATAAAAACTTGTTCACCCTGTAAAGCAAACGTGGTGCCCAACAAAAACTTCTTAGGGACAATCTGCTCTTATTGGGTAGAACACACTTTCCAGTGTACTCCAGATGGTTTTAAAGGTGCTTCAGTTAGTTTGCAGTGTTTTTGGAGATCAAATCAGACTTTGTGGAGGAAAAAAAACGGGTTTTTTTCCTTGCTAATTTTAGTTTCTGCGCAGTTTTTGTTATTTGCAGCTTATTATTCTTCTGGCTAGGACGGTTAAAATCAACATTTGTTAAAGGTAACAACTCTCTCCCACAAACTTCCACTTTGTGGTGCCACTGTGATGAACAACCTGGATCCCAATGAATAATGAATGGGAGATGTCTTTGTGGACTCATCTGCTGCAATTTTTACACCCAAATGAGCTTCATTTAATTGTGACTCATATTCAGCCTGAGCTGTGAAATGTACTCATATTCACAGACAGTTCACCTTGGTGTTCTCAAAGATGCTGTATTTACTGTCACTTCTTTTCAGGTTCACTCTGAGTGGAAATGCACACCGTATGGTTGGGTGTTCGCAGGTTTGAGGGCAGAATAGATTTCTCATACACATTTATTTGTTCCCTTAAAAAAAGTCCTCCAGCTTCAGAGGGAAACAGATTTGTGTGCTGAAATTCAGCCATAACAGTGTTTTAACATAATAATGTATAATGATGTTGTGCATAATCTTCTGTGTGAATGCACAAAAATGTGCTACCTGACTGCATATTGCTCGGCTTGTGTTGATACTTTTTGAATATATATTTGCTTGACTCCTTCTGGTTCATAGCACCTTTTAAAACCACAGTTACACAGTCCATAACAGGTGCACAGACCCAACTCAATCACCAGAAAAAATGTCGGCATTATAAAGATCTGCAAACCATGGATATGCTACATTTGGACATTATTTTGTAGTGGA
Organism: Epinephelus fuscoguttatus; assembly: GCF_011397635.1. Classification (NCBI taxonomy): domain Eukaryota; kingdom Metazoa; phylum Chordata; class Actinopteri; order Perciformes; family Serranidae; genus Epinephelus; species Epinephelus fuscoguttatus. Next base: position 44,938,131 of record NC_064752.1, read on the forward strand.
CATGTTAAAACTTTACATTCAGAAATGCTGTGGTCAATGTGTGGTTAGGTTTGGGCGCAAAAGCCACTAGGTTCTAAGAAATGAGAAAAAAAAATCATGTTTGGCTTAAAATCACCAGTATTGGTGAAACAATCCCCTCTGGAAATGCTGTGATGTCTTGGTAAAAAAACAACTGCTTTTTTAACACACTATCCCAGCTGGAAACAAATTGATAGGTTTCTACAAAACACCCACATTTGGTGGCTAAATCACCACATGGTTGGTAGTTTGTTGGTTTCGCCAGGTGACCCGCCATCCACCATCCGCTCCACCCTCTGATGACAAAAGCTATTTCTCATATAATGTCTGGACAAAAGGACCCAAATATTGTCTAGAGTTTATCTTTCACACGTTTGGTTTAGGGGAGGGTTAGCACATGGGTTGAGCATACAGGAGGCAGGACATGTCATGGATTACAGTACATTGTGGTCACATAGTCTGTTTGGTACTTTGGTCACAAACAACGGAGTCTCTTGTTGTTTCTTTAATGTGATGATTTCGGCTTCCACCCTTACTGACAGAAGTAATTGATACTTCTTCATCCTTGGAGGTTTGTTTTCTTCCCATTTGATGCAAGCCTAATGATAGAAACATCACCAATATGCCCACTCGCTCACTGTGAATTTTGTGGGCAGTTACCTGCAAATATCACACATGGGCTCAATCTGACATGACATGGACACTATACAAAGGAGCTGGCAGGATAAAGTCTGTGAAATGTACAATCCAACTAATTTGGACTTTTGTATTCTCACATACAGCCCCTTTGGGTCTAGATGATTTAATTTTCAGTGCATGTATGAAAGGTTTCATATATGACATCACCTCAGAACGTTGATATGACACTTATGAAACACACAAATGTAATGATTTCTAGAAACACACAATGCCAACATTTTCTCGTGGCACTTGTGATGACAGACTTTTATCTCTCCAGACACAGAACAATCGAATGAAGCATGTCAAAGTTTCTGGTAAAACACGAATCAACCTCTATTTAAAATTGGTGCTTTATTGCATCTGTAGCCTTTCAAGTAACTGTAATCATGGCAATTAAAGGCACTTAGTCAATTTCAAAAATGTGGGTTTTTTTTGGTATTACCAGCTTCCATTTACCTGAGTGAAGTAATCTATCTGGCTGAAATGATTTATCTATGATTTAACAATGGACTCATGAAAGTCAAACACCAAAAGAATTTCTCAAAAGCTGTTTTCTTCTAAAACAGACATTTAACAACTTTGCTGTAAGAATGAAAATGTCATGTATAACTTAAAATGACAAATGGGGTAAATTGAAACGAGAACTTCAAAGAGCAGATCATGATTCAGCTAAATTAACGGTTTGCTTTTACACTGCACTTTTGAAGGTTTGAATTTATGGTCCTGTTGCTTCTAATAAATCTGCTTAACTCTAGTTTACAGCCAAAAATAACAACAACAAAAAAACACCAATAGTCAAATTAGAAAAAAAGGAAACCAGTGCATAAACAAGTGAAATGTTGATTGAACCATTCCGAAACACTTTGTTAACTGTTAGATACAAATGTAAAAAAAAAAAAAACTGGAGTATTCAGTACAGAAATATAGTGAATGCACTCTGTATGTTCTGTGTAATGTGTGTGTATGTGTGTGTGTTTGTGCACAGATCCATGGGTGGTTGTATTATCCTCTGTCAGTCACAGCCTTCTGCTGATGTGTCAAAATGTCGGTCGCCTCCTCCATCAATATTATTTGCCGCTCTGCGTGCAGCCTGAGCCGGGCCAGCTGAGGGAGAGCAGAGAGCAATAACTGTGAATGAGGGAAGCAATAACTCCGTTGGCTCCCTCATCAAATCAGAGCCGACTGATGCGGAATAATCAGCAATTGAAATCAGAGGGAGGAAAAAAGCTGAACTGACAAAATGGGAAATGTCATCATGAGAAGAGCAATAATAAAGGAATCAATGAGGTGCAGTTGCCGTTGCACTTCTTGGAGGCAATAAGACAATCGGGGCAGAGCTGTGCCTTCACACTGTTTTCAGAGTCATGAGGGAAGGCAGAGGAGGAGAGAAATGACACTGTTAGAATTTAGAAATCATTGCTGAGCAGCTGTCTGGTGTGTGGCCAGTGTGAAACCATGAAGTTACACACAGCTGGAGTGAATAACCCTGAGGAATGCTTCAATGTACTGTAAAGAATTTAAATGATACTTAAAACTTTTGTTTAAAAGAATAACCTATAATTTTCCATACGCTGTAACCAGATTGGTGCTTTGCAGTTGCTTTTGAATATATTCTGTAGCCAGTTCATGAAAGTATTACAAGGTTCATTTATTTGTCATTTTATGACACAGTGGGGTTGCACAATGCAGGCTGCTCTCATGCACTGTTCATATGTATACCTATGAAAAGTATGGCAACACAATTTGTATAGTACCCACATAATCTTGAGCCAGTAATTTGTATATAATCCACATAATTGGGAAATCTGTGGTCAGATGATCAATGCCCTGACAGGCATAAAGAAGACTGTAGTATAAAGACTTTCCCCCAGAAGACTAGTATTCCGAACCGTGTGAAACCAAGTGAGTTATTTTAAGGTACACTGTCATTATGTTTCTTTTCCTGAACCCAACTAAAGTAACTCTACTTGCCTATAGCTAACCTACATAACTTAACTTTCCTAACCCTGACCAAAGCAACTTTACTTTCCTAAACTTAACCTCTACTTAACTTTACTTGCCTAAACCTAACCAATGTACTGTACCGTTACTTGCCTAAACCCTAACCTGTGTAACTGTATTTGCCTAGCCCTGACCTACGTAACTTTACTTGCTTAAACCTAACCAAAGTAACTTTACATTAGGTATGTAACATCATTTGTGAGATGTTTATTTGTTAGAGGTCATACCAATCATTGAATGAGGATATGTTGCACAGTGAAATGTGTGTTGTAGCCCCTTCATCTTACATACATGTAGAAAATACAAATATTTAAATTAGAATATAACAAAATGAAATAAAATTAAATTATACAATATTAAACATACAAATCTTTGTAAACACACAGTATAGCATCCCAGATGCCAAAAGAAAATGTTCACATTGTAGGTTTAAGCAAACCATGAATATCATAGATTTGTACATTTCGTATGCATCATATCACTGTTCCGTCAGTGATGTAGTATATGAGCTAACTTTGTCATCAGGAGGTGGAGGGGATGGTGGATGGTGTGACACCTAGGCGAGAGCAAAGGTTCATCACTACATGTGGGATGGGGGTGCTATCTTTTGATCTTTGATCTTTTTTACACACTCTGTTATCTCTCTTACCAAAGTGTGTGTGCTCAGTTCAAAGCAAGATAGTTTGCAATGTCTGTGTGTGTAAGTGGAGGTAGTGCACTGGGGTCTGTAATCCAGCCATGAGCTGCAAGTGATATGGATCTATAGTGATTATCATGATTAGATTGTCTGAATACTGTTGCGTCACCACCACAGCAGGCACTGGTAACACAGCATGAGATGGTGCCCTCCTCCAAAAATAATTAAGATGGCGTGTCGTCAACCACACATTCTCTTTATTACTATTTAAGTGTGACAGTAACGTCAACAAACCAGTTAATTTATATTTATTATCCTTGGATTTATTTATTTATTTGATAATGGTCTTTTGAATGGAGGAACTTGGACTGGGTTTTTGAAAATGCCAGATGTGTGATTGTCAACCTTCCACAGACACAGTTGAGCACTTCAGCGTGTAGCAACCCTCTGTCGCCTGTGAGTCTCTTTGTCATGAAGGTGAATACACCTGATATTTTATACTGGGATAGTTGTCTGACAACAGAGACACAACAAAATGTCAAAGACAACACCTGTGATACACAGTCACAGTCAGTCAGAGGAGACAGAACACAGCTTCATCCTGCTGAGACCAAGTGCAGTAACCAGTTATATCTGTCAAAGCACGTTGCACTATTCGTGTGAACACCCTCTGTACCAGCTGGTGGAGGTAAAGAAGAAATGAACTGTTTTTCTTTTGACTTGGCATTTCACTTTGCCGGCTCAGGAGGAAGAGTGGGTTAATTGCAGTGTTGATTCCTCCTGTACACATGTTCAGGTGTCCTTGAGCAATATGTTAGTTTCCTCATGCCATAGCTCAGTGTTTTTGCATTTGCATAGGTGAATGAGAAGCACATTGTGAAGCATAAAATGCTATGACATAATCACTTCATTTTAAACTTTAAGAAAACCTTCTGTTAACATTTGATTTAAGTATGAGCATTACAGGAGAAGCTTTTCAGAAAGGTTATCTGTGGCAAATATCCACACAGTTCCTATGATAATGATTAAGGATTAGTATTTGCAGCGCACTTTTCAAAAAAACAGGCTACAGAAGGCTCCACAAGTCAAGAGATGAAAAACCACCAATAATGAGCAGATGGAAAAGTTGTAAGACATTAAATTAACCAAAATAAAACAGGGAAGCCAAAGTCTGGTGAGGTAACATCAAATGGAAAAGCGAACTCAGATAAAAACAAATGATATTCTAAGAAGAGATTTAAAAGATGATACTGGCCATCTTTTAATCTCACACATCTATTTGGTTTGATACAATGGTGTTTATCAGGATGATGGTAAAATGGTCAGATATTTATCAGAAATGCATTTGCAGGCTGAATCTAAAAGTCTGGGAGAATAAGTTAGAGGAGGCAGACAAAATCCCTACAGCTAATCTTATCAGTCAGTCTTTGTGCCAGCTGTCTGCAGAAGTTTATTTATAGCATGGTTTTGGACGCTTTAGGATCTAAGTCCTTGTGTTCTGTTGGCACCGAGTTTACTTCTCAATGTTTATGGTCTCACAAACATTACTTGTTGTGATGGGTATTTTAAGTAACTTCCATATTTGAGTACTTACATTAAGTAAACATATGTCCCGATCCGATATTCGGATCCGAATCGGCCGCCGATATTAGCAAAAAATGTCCATGGGCATTGGATCGGACTGTGTGGAACAATGCTGATCCCAGAACTCCGATCCAGTTTTTCACGATCCAGTTTTTGCTTCCGTGATTCAAGCAGTCCATTCCAGTGATCTGCTCCAGCACTTACTATCAATCCACCAGGCCAGCATGCAGACACACAAGGAGGGAAGGGTAGGAGGAGTAGCGGTGAATTTAGTTAACTATTTGTTTTCTGCTCTGGTTTTTTGAGAGTGATATTTTTCTTTGGTTTACACTCTTACTGTTTAAGTAAAGAGCACTGATGGCATTGTTTTGGACACAATTAGTGAAACTGGAGGCATGGATGGACTACTGCTTGTTTATTGCTTGTTTAAACAGTTGTACAATATTGTGTGTGGTTTTTTGTCCCCTCTGTTGGTCCCAGGAAACAGCAGCACCAGGCTGGCACTGACACTACAAAAATAACTGAAAAGGAAAAGCTGCATTGTTTGTTAAATGCCAACAATGTCTTTTGGTGTTAATCTATTTGTTATTTATTAGGGGGCCAAAGCACAAGTGTGTGGAGTCTTGCTGCTATTTTAATTTCAATGTTAGACATTTTAAAGATTTCTTGTGTTGATTTATTTTCTGTTTATTAAGGGGCCAAAGCAGCCAAAGCAAACCAGATATATTTTTTATTTAATGTTAATGTTCAAGTTTAAAGTTTGTTTATTTAACCCTGTTAACAATAAACAGGTCAGTTTCTCATACCAACTGTTGTGGATCATTCTAACTAACCTGATTAAGTAGTTGTTCTTGTTAGAGTAATATCGCTTGATCAAACCTTTTCTAACATGACTGACAACAAAATAAGTGAATATGTATAATATGCGCTTGGATCGGATCCGTTTGGCCAAAACTCAAGGCTGTAATATCGCTATCGGATCGGAAGTGAAAAAGCTGCATCGGGACATCCCTAAAACATACAGTAGTCGAGTACTTGCCAAAAATAAAGGAAAATGCAAATTGGCTAAACACTGAACGCAAGTGTCATTTGAAATTCATTTATTTAACAGCCAGGCTTCAAACAGCCTATTAAACCATACATTCAAAGTTAACACAAGACAAATCATTAAACTTTCTATAATTACCATTTTACAGGTAAGACACAGCGCTGAGGGACATCTTCAGAGCCTGAGCTGCTTAATGGTCCCAACAAACTTATACTGACACTGAAATGGCTCAATTCTCTTATTAAACCCATTAATAAATGTTTGCCTTGTGATGCTAACACACTGTGTGTGTGCAGGCGGGCTCTCACCAACTGTCCCTGGTGTGGCGCTCACACTCCCGCAGCAGTAGTTGCATGATAAACAGAGAGAGTGCGACAGCACTGCAAAGAGAGCAAGAGATTTACTCATTTTAAACTAAAATGGAAAACCATATGTTGAATGAATGCTAATGTCCAAACTGAGTACTTGAGTTGTTGCTTGCCTAACTTATATGTGACTTATTTTAGACAACCACCATGAAACTTTAGCCCTTTGCAAACAGGAATTGTTTAAATTTACAGGAAAGCCCAATCAGTTTTTTAGTCTGGTTTTTTTTTTTTTTTTTGGTGATACTAATATGTTTTTTGTATATTTGTACATGTCTCTTAGTCTGAAGCACTGTCATCACTGTGTTATCACTGTCATGTCACTGTCATGTCAATGAATTCAAATGTCTTATATCTTTGTCCTAAGTGTTGTCTGTGTGAAAGCAGCTGACTCATCTAACCTAATTGCAAACCAAATCTACCCTCGGGTACTAATAAAGTTACCTTACCTTACCTCTGTCTTCTTTCAGCATTGGCAGTATAAAAACAAAATTGAGGAGTGCGGCAAAATGTCGCCTGCCTACTTTTGTGTATACAGAATGCGCCTTTTTTGGGGCGTTGGCCCCAAAGTTGGCCTGTTCTTCACTATCCCCGTCATGTGACAGTTAATGGCCTCTTTGTTTGCAAGGACAAGGAGGGCGCGCAATTCCTTGTCTCCTCAGTTGCTCATCTTTACAGTGTCTGTCAGGTTTGCGTTTCCCTCATGCTGCTCGCTAATTCCTGCTATCAGCTGTTTCCTGTTTATCCACCGCCAGTGGGTCGCATGTGCAGCGTCATCAACAGCTCCTCCCACAAGTCATCAACAGCCCCTCACATTGCGGAAGGCCGCCTCAGTGTTTTTAAACTAAAAGGGTTCGGCCAATATGACTACCCTACAAGGCGGAAAATTGGGCACCTCGGATCAACTCGCCAATCCGGCTCTGTGTGTCTAAACTGTGCAGCTTGCCAGCAAAATGGCCCAACATTCGCCGAAAATCTGGCAGTGTAAAAGGGGCTTGTGAGACAGCAATGCAGATATATTCATGGCTTTTAAGGGTATAAAGGTAGTGCTAACACAAAAACATTTGTACTTTACAAGGTTTTGATGATGACAATGATACTTTATTGTCGGATAAAGGCTGTCCTTTTTTTTTGTATCACAGTAATTCTATTTGCAGCGTCAACAAAGACAAAACTTTAAGGCGATATACAAAAATATGCACATTTAACATAACACCAAACATAAATTCAAGACCCTTTAACATACATGTGATCTGGGATTAAGTTTAATGTTTGATTTTAGGACTGGCTGGTGCACAAAAGAGTACATCAGTCTCAGGTCATGGCAGGGTAGGTGGCAATGTTGTTGGCCAGTCTTTATATTATTATAGGGTGATTCATTGAGTCTCAAGGGGTTGACCTACGATCTTTGAGCAGACTTTCATTTGGTGGAGCAGTTTTGACTGAAAGTGGTGGGCAAGCATTTGCATAATGTAGTATTACAATACTGTAGAACAGTCATAATCACAGTAGTAAGAAACAAAAGAATAATTGTCTACTCGCCAAAGGACCTAAGGCGGCAGAGAAAATAAATTCTTTGTTTTGTCCTTTTGCAGAAGGATTCCATGTGGTCTCTTCAGCATAACAGATGGTCTGTCATTACACCCAAGTATTTGTATGAAAATACCTGCTTGATTTTACCATTATGGATAACAATGGGAACTTTGTGATAGTCAGATGGTGAACTGAATACAACGACTTCCATTTCCTTTGTGTTAATCTCAAGAGAATTATTATTACTTAACGCGACCATTTTGTTTACACCATTTTGATGCAACCCAGGGTTGTAAAGCATGTAATTAGCTCAAAATCATGTCTGTAATCATCAGTTATCATAAAATGAATAAATGGGGTTAAAACAATGTTGTTAAAAAACAGAACAGAACATTTTGCACAATAGCCAATGATAGGGATTAAGTACAGGGTCACATTCAGCAAATGATCTTCACATATTTACTAAAGAGCACAAGATAAAACATGCTTTCATCCAGCTTTATCAGTTTGTGTTGACACATTCTCAATTTAAAGCATGGCTGAATATTTACTTTATACTTGTGAAGTTAATTAACCTCTGTTCAGGTGGCATAAAGCAGCTGTGCCCGCTGCAGTGGGTCAGCATGAATCCCCCCTCTGCAGCACCATGTGCTTTTTATTGGTTCTTTTTTTTTTTTTTCCTCAGTCCTTTTTTTCAGTGGAGTTTGTTAAAAGCAAAGCCATGTATTTTCCTCAACTGTCACAGTCACATTCATTGTTTTCTTCTCTAAATTGTTATTGTTCCACCCATGACCCATTTTCTCTCAGCCAGCCACCCCCACACACACCTACACACATCTACACACACACACGCATACACACAGACACACCTCACAAAAAGCAAATCTCTGAAATACGAACATCACAGGGGATGGGAGCGCATTCATTGTGAGACCAAAACCCAGAGCTGCAGTCATATGCTGGCACCCCCACACACACACAAGCAGGAATGTGTGACATACAAACACAACAGGGGACAAAAACACTGTATTTTTTTAGACACTTTTTATTGAAGTGTTTTGTACAATAAACAAGTGTCAAATAGCAACAAAAACGCTCCTCTTTCATTTTAAGGAGGACTTGAAGAAAACAAGCTACGACAGAGCAACAGTGAAATCAAAGAGGAATAATATGTAAAAGGAGTGCTTGAGATTGAAAATAAGTAAAACTAGAAAAACTAAAGAGTAAAATGATTTAATTACGTGTACGTGTTGCCATAAAACTACAAACTAAAAGACAATGATAGATAAACTAAAACACAATATGGAGAATTGAATAACGATATAATCCCCCAGAAATACATGGACATAATGAACCCTTTGAAAATAGACATCCTGCAGACGGCCGCAGGAGACTGCTGTTTGTATGATCCTGTTTATATAGAAAGATCTAAAATAAGAACTATAATACCTATAGTGTTAATTATCCTCTCCATCACGATGTCATGTCGTTATGTTACCTTATCTTACGTGTGGTGCACACATAGAATTTTGTCAGAATATCCCTAGAAATGTCCCCGTAATGGTGGCGGGAGATCTTTGTTTGAATGTTCTTGTATATATATTCATTCTTTTTTGCAGCAGAAAGCTAAGGCTTTTGTCTTGTCCATCATCATCTTGTACACTCTTCCTGACATCAGTGCAGTATGTTATTCTTGGTGCAAAACCACACAAAAATGCATGGTGGCTCCAGAGGAATGAATGATGAATCCATCACAACTAGTCCGTACCCACTGAGTGCACAGTTGCCCACGTACAGTTTAACATGGTGTGTGTTTGGGATACAGGTCATAGGAAATTGCAGATTAAATAGTCAACTGAACCCATTAAAAAGAGCAATGTATTCAGACAGAGTTTGTGAATTTGATAGTATGATTGCTTTATTGAAAGTACAATCGATTCACCACGTCAGTGAGTAGAAAAACGTGGGACAGACAGAATGACTGGCTGACAGAATGACACACTGACAGTTTCCGTGATTATGTACAGCATACCATACCATGACTTAGTCATACCAAAATTAGAAAAAACAACAACAACATTCGGCCACAGGGGGAACCACAGCGCTCGGTCGCATTTTAGCCATTTTTAAGCATTTTTCTGTTGTTATAGTGCCACCCAGTTGCCAATTAGAAATAAATTTCTCCAGTCATCTTGAGGCGTCCTGTTCTACATATCTACCATGTTTAGTAAACATCAATATGGCAGTTCGGCCTAGATAAGAAATTAGCTCTCTAGCGCCCCCATTTTGTGTGATCGGGTCAACAATGGAAGGGTCCCCTCAGATTATGTGTGGTCATATGCCTACAAAGTTGCGTGGTGATCAGTGAAACCCTTGAGATGTTATACACCTTTATGTGATGAGCCACGCCCTCCACAATATTCATTGCCTTATAGAAGCTCAGTTTTAGTAAGTTTTCCAACTTTTGCCAAGAGGGAACTTTAGATATTGGTCCCTAGATTATGTTCACCCAGTTTCATGCAGATCAGTCAAACTTCCTAGGAAGAGATCGATTTTAAGTGTTTTTCAAAAAATTCAAAATGGTAGAAAATCTATATAACCGGAAGTTATGAGTTCTTGATGCAAATTTGTTCCTCATGAGGAGAGGCATCTCTGTGCAAAGTTTCATGTCTCTACGACATACGGGGCATGAGATATGCCCATTCAAAGTTTGCAATTTCAATCGGTTGCTATAGCGCCCCCCTTTGGCCAATTGATGTAATATTGTTTCATTCGCATCCTCCCATGACCCTCTACCACTGTACTAAATTTCACATGGATTGACCAAGTCAGTGAGGAGAAAAACATGGAACAGAGACACAAGAAATCGTGCACATCCTTATTATATTTTAGTAACATACATAACCTTTTAGCTCAGGAAACGGTTAATACAAATAGACAAAGACAGTTTCCTGACTCTTCTCTAAATGTGCAACTGATCCACTAAAGTTTATCAAATCAAAATGTAAATGGTTTTATCACAAAAGTAAAGCAAAAAGTGAACATTTTCATTTTCTGCTTCTGTTCTAATTCCAAGCGTTCTCACGCTGCCTGATGGAGACGCCTTTATAGCTCCTGACTCAAGAGAAATGAAGGAAAATTCAAAGTGCCTCTGTTCTTAAAATGAAAACAGTTCAGAAGTGCACAGCGACATATAAATGAAAAATCTGTTTGTTTCTCAGCTGATCATATGCAAAACTACCCTTTGTACCCTGGATGTAAACAACCCCTTAACAGGATCAAAAAACATGAATAGTTTAAACACAGTTGTTGTTTGTGCTAGTTCTGCATTGAAATATCTGTCAGTCATTTTGGGAGTGGTAGGCGGCATGCTTCCTGTCCTGTTTTGAATTCTCTTGGTGTCGTGAGTCTACCCTTTTGATTATATTTGGCTTACAAATTTGTGCCTTTAGAAAAAAACTATTACCAGAACAATAACTCAAAAAGCATCTCTTTAAAAATGTTTGCTGGTTTATACAGCAATAGAAGCAAAACCTTTACCTTGTCACCAGTGGCTGCAGTAAAAGCAGCCCCTCAGCATTAGTTTCAGGCTACATCCCCTCTGATATGTTTTCAGTTTGAAAGAGTGTTTTTACACAAACATTTCAGCAACATTTCAGAAATAATCACCATCCACACTAACACTCCTAAAAACACATGTCACATGACCTTTCATGTACACTGGGCGTGCAAATATAAAAAGGAAGCAGATTGTATTCTATGCGATTGGTTGCTTACTTACAGAAAAACTACAGAGATGGCGAAAAGTAAGACCAGAGATAGTTTTAATTGGACTGATGACAAGGTGGAACTGATATTAAAAGTAACACATGAGTATAAGGCCGTCAAGGCGGTGGAAAACAGATGGGAGTCGTTGCAAACCAAATACAGCAAAATATTAGAGCTGTACCGTGAGCATTATATTGCCAGAGGAAGCCATGGCAACGGGAAAGGATTACCCACACAACAAGGACAAAATCACGGAGATATTTAGACCTAGCTATGATGCTGTGACTTGACATGTCATGACTGATAAGACCCAGTCAGAAAGCAAATGTGGGTGTCTATGTCATCATTTTAAAAAGTCTCAGTTTCTGTCCATCCAGACTAAAACGCAACTCTGGGGTTTTCAAAACTGAAACAGGGTCAGCAGCATTTTTAAAGGTGTGCTTTTATAAACTGTTTACACATTTTCCTATGCATCATCATGGATCATGAGCCAATTATTCATGCATAACCCACATATTTTGGAAGACTGCAATCATGTGACCAATAAGCTGATGGGAGCAAACAAGGAAGCGGTCCCAGCGACCTGTAAGAAGGCATGTTGGGGTGGTGATGGTTGCAAAACACAGGACTTTCCCCAGGAGACAGATGTTCAGTACTGTGTGAATTTTGAGTGTTTGAGCACTTTGTGAACTTTTATGGTGCGTCCTCACCATGTTTCTTTTCTTAAACCTCACCACAGTAACCTTAATTGCTAAAAAGTTGCTTCCGAACTTTACGTTAGTTAGGTAACTCAACTCAACTCAAACATTGTATGAGGATACATTGCCATTTAAAGGGTTTCAAAATGCCAGAGTAGTTTGGACGCTAGGCTTAAACATAGCAATGTGTTTAAACACTTTAATGTATCACTTTGGATGTAGCCTCAGTCCTCCATCAGTATCTATACTGGATGCAGTAAGCCTCAGTCCTGCTGTATACAGTGACAGTGCTCACAACCCAATACATTTACATTTAGACAGGGTGTTACTGACACTGTCTTGACTGCATGAATTGTGCTGTTTCCTGTGGGAACATAAAATGTATGAAGCTGACATCAAAACAGTCTTAAACTAACCAAAGTTGGGCTACAATACATTAATGCAGCAACAAGCTTCATATATTGGAAGCTTTAAACACCACTGATTCCAAAAATCTTCAGTATAGCATAAGAGCTGATATAGCTGAGTTTTACTTGACAGAATTATCATCTGATGCAGCACATTTGAGACAGTGTTTTCCATTCTCTTAACTGTGAGTCTGCCCCCATGGAACTGAGTCCACCCTGGGATTGTGTACTAGCTTCTTCTGTATCAGAAACACATCAATGTCTCTGTAAAAAAACAACCACTGCTAATGACACCATTCTGGCAGGAAATGCAGCTATGTCTCTGTCTCAGTGGAGTGTTTTTCAACCCACTTGCCAGAATACATGTTGGAATTGTATGTTTCTGCAAACCAAAAATATGTTATATTTGTACATTAATATGTAGCAGATACATTGAAAATTTAGGTTTCAACAACACTGTGATCAACCCACAGTAAGGTTTAGGCACCAAAACCACTTGGTTATGATTAGGAAAAGATTGTGCTTTGGCTTAAAATAGCCAGACCAGTTGGTCTTGAACAGTGGATGGCAGTGGCCTGCAGTTTGGCAAGCGTCTCACTAGGGGGTCATACCATCCACCATACCCTTCACCTCCTGATGAAATAGTCAGCTTATATACTACGTCACTTTAAAAACGTTCATGGGATACGTATGAAAAGTACAAATGTAATGTATTGCTGACATTTCTTCTGGCCACTGGGCTTGGTTTTTGTTTTGTCCTAATGTATGCCCAGCACAAGATAGTGGTCATTTAGGGTTCACAGAATACTAATGGTTTGAGTGCTCACCTGAGGATACACTTTTCAAAAGAGAAGCAAATAAGCGGTGGTATTTGTGAGACAAAGGGTTGTAAGGAGTCTAAATGCACTAAAAGTGTTAATGTGTAAACGCTCAGAGGGAGCTATGTAAACACTATTTCAGAATTTTAGCGGTGGGTAAACAGTGTATACCTGTGCCCTGAAGGTAAGATGCAGAAAAGGGAAAGGAAGATCCAGCAGCAGCTGCTTGTATGTAATATGATATTGACAATCATATGATGCTCATATGGTGCTTTAATACAATTAGACAAAGACAAGGAGAATCACAACCTGTAATCCTATATTACAAAACCCCTGGGCAGCCATGTGTGTTCTTCCCACAAGCCTTTATCAAACAAATGCCTCTCTGTAAAGACCCTGCAACAAAATGACAAACAGAAAGAAAACTGTATCCTTAGTATTTTGGACCAAAAATCTCAATAAAGTGACACTGAAAGCATCACCAGGAACACACAAACACACACTCAGCATGTAGTGCACCGTTTCCCCAGTCTCATCTTGTGAGATATTTACTCCCAACCTTCCAAAGACTCACTGCTTCTTCAAATGTGTCTGCAGAGAGTCAACTTTAATAGGTCATACTCTTCCATGCTATTTGGGGATTTCAACAGGCTTACCCAGCAGTGGTGTTCATGTTGCAAATACATATTCTAATATGCCAAAATCTGCACTCCGCTTGGCCAGGAGACAATCAGTCAACAAATAATCTCTTACATTTTGCGCAGTCCGACATGAAATCTGACCTAAAAAAAAGAAAGACAAATCCTCCTCCATGTTTTTTTTAAATCCTCTGGTCTCTGTGTCCCCTCCCTGCTGCGCCCTGCTGTTATATTACCCAATTTAAAAATAATTATTACATCCATTATGAGAGGGGACAAACATGACATGGAAATAATTAGCACCACCACAGAGCATTGAAATGCTCTACAGTGATGACGGTGGCCATTTTGCTTTTCATGTTTCTCATCCATTTCCCTGACACCCGAGAGAGAGAGAGGGAGAGAGAGGCAGGAAGAGAAAGAGGATGAATGCCGTATGGAGGCTAAGCTGTGTGTTGAGGTGCTCAGAAAGTCATTATGTTGGTCCAGGTAATGGGAAGGCCTGGGGAAAGTGTGCAATAAGAGGGACTCGGCTTATCTCCCACCTAGACTGGCCTGAATACCATTAATTACCTGTTCCCTGTGCCTGCCTCAGCTCTCTCTGTGTCTCTCTGTAGAGGCCTCTCCTCCCCACTCTGAATGGAAGTGGGTTTTTTTTCTTTTTTCCAACCCCTACCCCCACCCCCTCCCAAGCACCACTTCCACCATCCATCCACCACTATCACACCGTCCTTCCTCTACCCTACATTTATCTTAGCTCATTTGGTTCAACATGGCTTTGGATTCTTACTGATAAAAGACAATGTTTCACTGCAATAATGATTTTTAACCAGTTATCCGCAGGGCCTAGGGTAACAATGGTAGTCAGTTGGAGAGTGAGTCAGATGGTCAACAAGTCCCTATTCCTATATGACACAACAGGCAACTAAAACTATTTGGTTAAGGATAGGTAAATGTCATTGTCATGGTTAAGAGAAACCAACATTGAATGTTGATAGGTGATGGCACTGAATGTCGGCACAAGGCATCATGAGGTGCAGAATTTTCCATCTTGAGCGTAATTCTTTTGGATACTTTAAAGATACGGGGCAATGGTTACTCTTTGCCAAGTTACAGCAAGTGTGTATACCTCAGTAATTGCCATGCGCCTGCGCTGAAGCGCCTTCCTCTACAACGCGGTGATTACAAACCAAAACAAAGAAGACACAATGGTGAAAGCATGCACAGATAACTAACAGATAACAGATAACTGAGGTGGAGTTGTTACAGTAACAGATCTACACTTCACTTTAAATCAACAGGGTGAGCAGCACAAACAGAGCTTGGCATTGTTGTTGTGACGGTCGACTTTCTTGCGCATGCCTAGTGACTGGAACTGTAATGTGCATGTGCGAAAAGTCTCCGTTTTCAGAGGAACTGCATATTGCAAGTTTACATGACAACAGAGATGCTGCCGTTTCCAAAAAATTGCACTCTTGAACCCGTTGTCAAAACAGTGTGTTTTCAGGCACCAAAAACGCCGCTGTTGTGTAAACGATCGGCCAAAACACTACTAAAATTTACCGTTTTCAGTTGAAATCGTCGTATAAACGGGACCTAAGTTTATTTTGTTAAAAGGCAAGGCATGTAACAAGCATAACTTGACACGCCATCCTTGATCAGATCCTAAAATCAGATCAAATATAGAAATACTCCATCGAAATACTTTATTATTTGCACACTGAAACACAATGAGAGTGCACAATGAAATCTGCAAAACTATATTAAGGCCTATGTTCCACAGAGGATGAACCCTCTCTAGTTTGGACATTCCATGAACTTTGTAATATGACCACCCTGAAGTCAAAATTCTGACTTTACAATGCTGTATTTAATTATCTTATTACAGAATAAATGCAGATTGCCATTACACTTTCTGAGCATGTTCATGTTCCCAAAAAAATGAACTTTGTGACTGGAAATGACTCTTATACCTTTCTTTTAGTGTAAGTCAGGGGTAAGCATTCTAACGTCTAATGTTGATCATTCTGTTAGAGTATTTGTATTTTGCCTGTTCAGATGTCCAGAACGGGCAGATTGCTTGGCGTCCGATATTGCTGCTTGCAGCTTTCTCAAGAACCGCTCATACACATTCACACTCAACATTGTGCTTCCTTGGGTCCTGACCAATACCCCTGACATAACATAGTTGCATCCCTTCGCAGTGCAAGAGCATATATATCATTTGGGTGCAAAAGCTCAGGGGAATATTTTATGGATTAGAGAAGTCAAAGTTCTTCTCCTGTTGTGAGGGACAGAGAGTTAGCTGTACCAAGCATGCCATTCAGTGGTGTAACAGCAAATAGGGGTCCCCTCTCAATACACTACACCATGTGTACTTCTGGCAGTAGTAACTCACTAATATACATGTCCCGTAGATCTCAAAAGCTTGCACTCTACACTGCACTTCCTTGGTTCCAAAGGCAATACACCCACTAAGTGTGAATGCAATGGAATGAAGTGTGTCAAGAAAATCTAAAGATACTTATATATTTATATACAATACATACAGACAGAGACTCCTTTAATTTTTGTTAGATGATCATCGTAGTCTCTATGGAATACTAGCAGGGCCTTCCATTTTTAGTATACATTATTCTTCTGTCAATGCCACACCTCTCTCATTCTTTAAGCTTTGTTTTACAAGGTAGCTCTTGTCTCCCAGACCTTTTAATATTGTAGCTTGTGCTAGCCTTTGAATAATCACTGATGAGAGGGAGGAGAGGGGAAAAAAAGACAAGCTCTTCTAAAGTCAACCTTCAACCTCGCCTGCATATTTCAGGACAGCAGAGAGCGAGCAATGGGTTGACAGCTGCCTATCAGAGTGCATGTCCTTCTCTCAGCAGGAGTTTCGATGCCTCTCAGTCAACCACTTCTTCCTGTCAAAGCCCATATGCAAACATTTACTTATGCCTCTGATTAAAAAAACACTGAGCTGCATTGGGTTAAACTCATGGCACAGTTAGTGTAGGTGAAGATAACTATCTTCCTGTTTTGTACCATCCAACAGATTTCTTGCCAGTGGCGATGTAAAATATAGAACACAGTTTGGAGGCCAGTAGGGCTGCCAATCTTCCTGTTGCCACATGGTATTACCTACTTGAACATACCTGTCTTTAAAACTGTCTCTGTGAATTTGAGCAGCATTTTTGTGATAGACGATGCAACAGTTTTTGACTGTATTTGTAATGCAATACACTATCGATCTCTTGTTTAACATAAATTCCCATAACGATAGTATTTTTTTTAATGATAAAGTCAACGCCTCAGTCAAGTCAAATCATGCAAGATTTTACACAAACTCCTGGAAGGGCTTTACTCTCTTTGCAAAGGGCTAACAACAGTATGTTGATAGTCACACAGCAGGTGGAGTATATTGTGTACTATGGCCACACCTTATTTTATGGTGGTAGCTTGCTAATATTTAATTAGCAATACACAAAGTGCAGCTAAGGCTCATGGGAATGCCATTAGTTTAAGTAGAATTTGAACTTGATGATAGAACTGGAGGAAAAGTGAGGTGGTCACCAATGTCAATGGTATTTATTTATATACGTTGTGATTCCAAGAAACAAGTTCAGTACTTTACATGAAACAAAATGGCAGTCCTTGTTATTTTCTGATTGTCTTGTGCCATCAGTGCTGTAATAAAATGTTTGTCAACATTATTTTAGAAAAATTTCCTGTGTATGGAATGATAAATGTCTACTATCTATTTTCATATCTCTTTTATTGAGCCACTGTTTCATCAGCATATATTTTGGGGGGTATGGCTCAAAGTACTAATACCTTTACATCTTTGTCCTGTGACTTTTAAAACTAAATGCATAAATGATTTTCAGCTTATCATTTCCTTGAATCCAGGAGTGTAAATTCAGTAAGAAATTCAAGCTGCAGGTTGTTCTTTAAAGAGTACAGCAGCTCCGTGGATGCTCCTATTACAAGCACATATTTGATCAGGAAAATGACACTGGCTTTTTCCTGGATTCTGGTGGCTGTCACTGCACTAATTACTGGAACACACTTCATTCTTTTGCCTGTTTTAGCTTTGTATTTACGGGTCATGTGTATTGGAAATCATTTTCAGTCACTTGCCTCGAAAATAAGCCAAACAATTATCGTGTCAGAAATGTTGTTCCCAATATGTTGTTGCCAATTACCTGAAATTGTAGCGCAAATCAATCTTTCTCTGTCCTCTGGTCTTGTACATGAACAAAGAGCAAATTCAGTCAGCATTACTACAGATTATGTAGATGGTTTTACATCATCATCTAAAGCTGTACTTTGTTAAAGTGCAAAAGTAAATTGTAATAACCTTCTAATTATTTTTCTCTGTTCTGTTCTCTTACATGTGCTGTAATGCTGTCCTCACAACAGGTAATACGCTTTTTATGTATTGTATGTCTGATGTGTTGAGTTGAAGAGTAAGCAGCCAGTTATTGGCTATTAATATCTCCGCCAGGCTCAGCGTTGAAGGGAGCATGTGGTTGGCTGTGTGTGTTTATGTGTGCTTGGTTTGTGTGTCCATCACAGCTCTTCTCACAAACTACTGGACCCATCAGCCTAATATTTTGAGTGCACACTAATGACTGCATGCTCAAGGACCCCTTTTGGTTGCAGTGCTTCACAATTTTTGAAGAACCTGTTTCACTGACTGGCCTGTTTTGTACTGTAATGGACTGCTGACTCCTCACTTCTCTTAACTGGCCCATAGAGGCCAAAAATGTGGTTAACAAAATCACATAGCACATGGAATTTCTGCCAATAAGCTAGGCAAAAAACAACAAGACTTACTTTGTCTTGCAGGCCAAATTTTGGTCTTTGCCGTTACTCAACTTATGACATCCATACGGGAGCAATCACAGATTAATTTCATACCCAATATGTTATGATCAACTAAAGTTAGGCACCATACAACAAATAAATACATCTCTGTTCATGTTATCTTCACTGCCATCTTGACTACAAGAGAGTCCAGAGGGACGATTGAGTAAGATTCAACTCTTCTTTTTTATAGAAGCTTGTGTCCATATAGTCTGTCTACTCTGGTTACACCTTGATACTTTAACCTGCATACTTCCTCCCCTCCATTCCACTACTGTCAAGCATACATGCTGGACACACAGTCTGCCATGCACTCCCTGCTCCCCATCCATATGGCCCTAGACACACCTGGTGGAGATCTGTTCTCAACTAAGTGCATTTTTCTAGTTCAATACTATATTAAGGGTAACTGTGCAGCCTTCTCACGTGCATTATTGTAATTTAACATAACTATTTAGTTTATCAGGCTAGTAATATTCTGTGTTTTTTCATAAGAAATCCAATGAAAAGACCCAAACTAACAATGGATGCACTAAGTATTGTATATGTATCAAAGCTGGATATAGCAGCTTAATCCTTTTACTGTATATAATTTAACATACAGTGCCTAGCTCTTTTAGCAAAGCCATTTAAAAACAAACCATCTGATTGTCTATCAGTGTGCCATTTTTACTGGTGCAGCTGCTGATTTTTTGGCCACTTGGGGGCAGCAGAACAAGGAAAAGGCACATAGGTGACATACTGTAATATGTTACCCAACATTTGCCCGTTTAGACTTTATGCATGGATATGATATGGAGTAACAGTCGCATTCATTTGGAAGCTAACTTTGTCTGTCATAAGTACAGTGCTAGGCAGGTAGTGTACATTGGGTTTACCAGCCTTATTTTTTCTGTCTCATAGGACAATCGCCTGCTGTGGCTGGAGAGTTTGTAAATCAAAAACACTGCACTGAGCAAAATGCTCCACAGAGCAGAGGGGAATTGTAGATTTGGGTGATAATTCTCTGTGAATCTGTCACTACGAGCGACAACTTTTAAATTAGGCAGTGTTAAATGTGGGATTTGTTGACAATAACAAAAATAAGGAAAATGCCAGCTTTTTTTTTCAGTTGGGGTTAAACGTTTCCCAGTGTGTTCTGTACACAACAGTTGGTGCTTAATGGGAACGTGTGACAATATTGGCTTTAGCCAAAACCAATCTGCCTTAAGAAGTTTAGGATTACAACTAGTGCTGCAAGGATCATCTGGATGGGGAGAGTTGATGAGTGTCACATTATTCCTAAACTACTGCACCATTAAGGTGCTCTGAAGCCAGATGCTCAGCTCTTCAAACTCTACAAATTAAGGGGTGTAGATAGTAGAAAGTAGAGTGCAACTAATACTAGAGTTTTGAGGCTGGCATCAATATTGATAATATAAAGTTAAAGATAACGGCATTTTGTTTGATTTTTGTTTAACATGAATAGGTAATAACCTATTAAAAGAAATTTGACTAGGCCAAACAAGTAATTGAGACACTGTCTCTGTACTATCTGATCATACATTTATTGACTGCAATTTCCTGTAACTTGTTAGCCAAAATATTTATTGACACTAGATTATATTTTTTTTATCTAGAATTGTCCAATAATATCAGCCAGGGTGTGACACTGTGGTGCAGTGGTTAGGACTGTTGCCTCACAGCAAGAGAGTTCCATGTTCAAACCTGCTAGTCAGCTCGGGCCCATCTTTGTTGAGTTTGCATGTTCCCCCCGTATTTGTCTGGGTTCTCTGGCTTCTTCCCACAGTCCAAAACCATGCAGGTGTTGGGGTAATTGTTGGCTCTATATTGCTGATAGGCATGAATGTTAATGTGAATGGTTGTCTGGCTCCAGCCCATTCGCAAGAAGAAAATTATTGCATTGTACATTTCTGCAAACCACAGACACTTGACATTTGCATGACTCATACATATCAGAATCTAAGCAAGATGCCTGCCAAGTTGCAGACCACTGGGCAACCAAAGAACAATAACAGGCCTTTAGTTTTTAAGTGCCATCACTGCTTTTTAGCCACCAAATGTGGATGTTTATTAATAACTCATCACTGTGTTTTCAGTGGGAATAGTGCCATAAAAAGTGCTTGTCTTTTACCAATACATCACTGTGTTACCTGCTGGGATTGTGCCACAGAGAGCGGCCTCAACCAAACTACATGTTAACCAAAGCATTGTTGAAACCTAAAAATTCAATGTATCCACTACATAATAACGTACAAATATATATACATGGTTTGCAGGAATGTACCTTGCCAACATTTTGTCTGGCCATTGGGTTGTTGGTCTCGATGTGCCAGCCCTGTCACAGTCTGGAAGCCTGTTCAGGTTGTAGCCCGCTTCTTGCCTATGTCAACTGGGACCCTGATAAGGAAAAGCTGTTACAGACAATGGAATATCTGCTATGCTGATGTATCACCATGGCCCCACTGGATAGGTATGAACATGAAGCTAGCTTGACGGGGTGCTCTAAATTCCACAAAATACTACAGTTTGATATTCTCATTCCTCTGGGTTTAATTTCCAGTGCAATCAGCCTTAGTAAAAATGTTTACAGTCCTACTTACAGTTTCAAAAGCCCATTAGGCCAAGTGACATAAGCCAGATTGTTTAGATTTACACTGAAAGTACCAGAACAGCTTATGTAGGGTTTAATACACTTAGGAAATTGAGCCAAAGGTGGTAGCATTTAGGTTGGTGTGCACTGTTTTTGAAGCCTATTCTATATCTACCGTTTGAGTAGGATCATACTGGAGTAATAATTTCTTTATTTAAGTTTACTTTCAGAGACAGCTGTGATTCTGCTTGGTCTCTCACCATGGTAGCCTTTTGAGGGTTTTGTGCATCTCATACATAAAACTGCCATATTAGTTTGTTAAAATGAGAAGTGATCAGTGAAAATAAAATGTTCACATTTGGATTCAAGAGGTGTTCATGTCACACAGCACGATGAGCAAGTGTTTTGGATCGGGAAAGCAGCAGTCCACATTGATAAACACAGACTGTCATTGGATCTTGTACAGTAGATGGTTTTAAAAAAAAAAAAGCCTGTCATGGTCTCAGATGCCACCTCTGCTTAGAGTTGCTCACAAGCAAATTGACTATGACAAGGCTGACAGATCTTGACAAGACTTTTAGCTTCTCTTTCAAAGAGCCCTGACGTAATAACTCTTACTTTTTTTTCCCTCTCATCAGTTTGCCAAGGTTAAATCTCTATTTGTATCTTCTTTTTTTCTTTCCGAAGTGTAGACGTGCACTGTTTCAGGGCAGAATAAATTACACTCCAGTTCTGTCTCTCTGCTCACATACACACGCACACACACACACACACACACACACACACACACACACACACACACACACACACGCACAAATACACAGAAGTTGCTGTATGCTGGTTATTGTCTTTCTCTCTATATTTTAATTAAAAAGAATATGTCTCTATTTCTGTGCCTCATTATCTAAACTCTCAGTCCTGGTTTGCCTCTCTGGACCTCCCCATTTACAGACTTAAACATTTGTAACTATGGCGCCTAAGCAGCCAATTATCCATTAATGTCAACTAAGTGTCTTTGTCAACCTGAGTGATATTTCACTTGGACTTTCACAGAATACAGCTCAACCCTCCATTTCCTTTCGAAAGCTGTACTTTGGTGCATTCTCCCAAGAAATTTAAAATACCATTCTCATATTATAACATGCTTTAGCTCATTTGCTACAAATGAAATGGACTTGAATGGTTCTCAGGTGCAGCCAGTGGTGTAGTGGTAGTTGATGAGGTGGGTGTACTACTGGGTAGATGAGTAGGTTATCCAGGGGGAAGTGGATATACTCTCTTGTATATTCCAGTGGCTTTTTGGCTGATAGGTGGGTACACTGTAAACAGCCAGAAAGAGAAGAGAAAGTATACCCGTTTACTGGAGTTAAGCCTCTGCATGAGGGAAACCTTGAATGACTCAGAGCTGGAAAAGGGCCCTGCATGCAAGTGTGTACATATTGACTGGGTAGGAGTTACCATTTAACTGTTTTCTTATGGTCTAAAAAGTTCTTTTGTGTTTTTTTTTTATTTTTTTACAAATGTTGATTCTGCCTTCAAGGCTCACACTTATTTTAATGTCCTTTTAGTATTCTATGAAAAGCAACTTCGCAAGACATGAAACTTGCCATAAGGCTCATTTATACTCCTTTTTGTACATTAATACATATGTCTGTTTCAGACATTGTTAACGTTGCTGCCCTCATATTTCCATGCATCCTTTATGATGACAGATGCAGCTGATAGATGGCACTTGAGGGCAGAGTCATCAGTTTCATACAACAACAAATGAGCCGAACGTAGAGGAGGCCGTAATACTGGACCTATAAACGGAGGCAGTGTTGTAGACAGCAGTGGTCTGTGAGGCCATTATATACATGTACATCCCAACATGTGGATGGAGAAGAATTGTTTTCACTATATTAGATTCCGTTCCACCATTATTTAACTTTCCTTGTTGTCTCCTATGGTCAGATCTTGATTGAACTACGCTACACTGCCTCCTCAATCTCGAGTGGTTCTGCTCTGTTTCATCTTATCTATAAGCTTTCATAAAACATGCACAAATACGAAAAGAACGCAGACTACAGACAGAAGGCTCCATCCGTCTCTGTCTGTCTCCACAACTAACATTGAGCATAATGAGCCTTTACACTTTTGTGAAAGATTCATTGTCTTTGTGTAAAATTGTGTTGCTAGTGATAGCTATTCACTTGTAGATTTGGCTCCATATGGCAACTGTGCAGATGTTGTCGTCTTGTCATAACGTTATTTAAGGTTGGTCCTTTAAAGCCTTACAAATGAACTCAGCATTTGTAGGGCGTAAGTGAACCTCGGCTGAGTACGGCTCACGGCAAGAACGCGTTGTAATTTGCTTTATCTGTACATCCGTACAAGGCACTCCAGGTTTGCTTTGTCCTTTGCCATCGTCTTATAGCCCTCTAGATCACATGCTGTTACACTTAAACTAAATGTGTGATGGCACCCCAGATGTGAGTCCAACCATAGATTGCACATATGTCCTCAAAAACTAGCTATGTGGAGACCACAAGAGCCATAGTTGGTACTCTTGGGTTGCTTTGTGTTTTCTCTGCCCTGATTACTGTTACATTATCTTACATCTCATTTCTTGTTTAAATTAAGTAAAATACACAATCAAATATGTTACTCAGCCTGAGATATTCCATGTGGACTTACATCCATTTGTCTTCCATTTGTCAGAACTGCTCTCAGGTATTATGAACCTTTTAAATAAAATGAACTGCAAAAAGACCTTGCACTGAAGTCTTCAATCCTCATGAAGATTTTACAGCTTTTTTTTTTTTTTTTTTTTTTTTTTTAAATCTGTTTCTTGAATGTTGTCTGACTTTGTGTTATTTCTTTTATGCTGGTTATGTTTGGCCATGGATGTTTCTTGTTCTCAGGTGTTTCTTGAAAAATAGATTGATCTCAATGAGGCTACCTTGATAAATAAAGTTTCCTACGTGCTTTTTTCTTTCAAACATGCTCAAAAGTTCTATTTTGCAGTGGTGCAGAACTATTTCCAGTACAAACCCAATGCACAGCATTGAATTGCCTAACCCAGTTTTCACACCAGGAGCACAAACTGAGACTCTGCAGGTGCATTGTGTTGTCATCTTTGTATCAGTCATCTTTGAATGTGCTAGAACCCATCGTTTATGCTACACACTCTGTACAGCAGTGAACTATGATGATATGAACTAAATGGAGATCAGACTGTTGAATATGTAAAACAAAACATCAATCTTTTAACCTGATATCCCATTCTCTTTGATATTGTCTTCCATGCTTGAGATGTTTGACTCAAGTCTAAGTAGGATTCAAGAGCACTTTTAAATAACTGTGGGTATTCAAACAAGCACAGAATACTGTTACTACTGCTACTACTTCCACTACTTCTACTACTCCATTCCTTTGTTCAGTGAAACTGGCACCTTTGTAACTTTTGCTCTCAGTCAAAGCTGGAATGCTATTGGACCTGTGTTATGGAGGTCATCGTTTCAATGACAAAAAATAGCTTTGGCAACAAAACCTGCCAAAACATCTGGGCAGTATGTATATACTGCAACTCATACAGCTGCTACAGAGAGTGCAGCCATACTCTCTGTTGGAACAAATTGCCTTGCCCTGTGCAGTGTAGCGCATCTGCATTTGGTGTGAAACCAGTGTAACGCCGCACAGCACATCACGCTTGCAATGCGAAGGTGCCACAACAGTCGTGACACCACCACGTTGTATCCTACCAACTACATAGCTATCAATCATTCCACAGTTTGCAAATGCAGCACACCCATGATTCTAACTTATGTCTTGAAATCAAGGCCACTGGAGCATATTCTGCAGAGCAAAAACAAACACATGCACATTTGGATGGACAGATGTCTTAGATCTCCACTCTTAGCCCATGTAAAGTGCTGAATGTATTGTATGTCTGTTCCCTCCATCTTATTCAATTCTTCTTTGACATCATTTGGAAGGTCTTTGTTTCACACTGTAGACAGTGGTTTTCTTGGATAGAGTCAGCCCTCCTCATGTAAAGACATAAAGGTCTGTGGGCACAGCACCATGCACACAGTTACATAGTGTGAGCGCACCTTTGCATAATACTCAAATGTGAAAGTTGTACCTCAGACGTGACCAATTCTGCATAAGCTCAGTTGTTTTTTTTTAACAAAGTGCCAATTTGAGAAATCTTCCTCTTTCAGTGTTTGTAACACTTGTTCCGTGCTTGTGCACGTGTGAAGTCTCTCATTATTAGCATGAGCCAGGCATTGTTAGCCAGTCCTGCTGGGAAGGCCACACTGGGAGACTTGGCCTTCTTCGTGATCACTCTCTTGCTCACCTCATTAAGTTGCCACCTCCAACTCAATTATTCACACCATTTAGCACTTAGTCCTCCATTCTGTCTCTCTCCCTCTTTCTCTCCGTCTATTTCCCTCTGTCTCTCGTTCACACCTTTTTCTCGCCTTGCTCTTTATTTTTACCCTGCATCCGTACATGTTTTCAATCATCAATTCAGTGACATTGGGAGTTGTATTAAAACTGTTAATTCTCTTACCGCTATAGATAAAAATGTTGTATTATCAGAAAGAACATCTTGTTCTGCTGTCCCTCAAAAGTTGTTTTTTTTTTTTTTCCCCCCTCGATAATACCAACCTGTACCTGCAGAAAGAGGCCTGCAGTGGACTTGCTATTCCTGTCCTTTCTGGTTTACTGTAAATGCCCAAGGAAACTTTCACACCCACGACAACACTACAGTAAAATAACTCTTTATTACAGTTTTGGTTGTATATACCAGTCAGCAAATACATTTTAACAGACTTCTGAAAGAAAATGACGAAAAACTAAAATGAAGTCTCTTTAGATGGAGCTGAATTAGATGGAGCTAAATGTATGTGGGTGGCCAACCAATAAAAAAGTCCATCAACTAGTTCCTGGAATGCAATGGGTCATTAAAGAAGTATTTCACTGCTGGGAAGATGGCCTTTCCATAAAACTGGGCTGTCTGTGCCCAATAGAAAGATGCAAAAGCTTTTGAAATTGGTGCTACATGACCAGAGAAAACAGAGAAAAAGTGGCTGTGGCATCTGGTTTTACTCAAGGGGTAGAAAACCTACTATTACCAGAATGCACTGCGCAGAACCAGACCAATAAATGCTACTGGTGGTGGGTGACTTAATGAGAGCTTGTCTGTTTAGACATAAGAAACAACATGGCAGCCGGCTGGTGACAAACAATCTTGAATTATAGTTAAACTAAAACCTAAAATATGTTTCTGAAAACATTTGAGGTGAGAAATGGGGAGCACAGTAACTAGATGATTCATGTTTGATCAGCACTGCCTAGTTTTACAGTTTGATCTGAGTTTTGTCTGACAAGAGACGGTGGTGTCTCTGTCTCTTGATCCACTTCTATACTCATTGTGTACTTCTGCATTTTCATATGCCCACCACCACAATCTGTAGTTTCAGTACCTGCTTTAGAGCCTGCAAAATTTCATTTAAGCTGCGAGATGAGCAGGGAGATCTGGGTGCTGGTAAGATGGAGGGAAATTTACCTAATTTACACATGCTACCTGCATTGTTGTGATACAGAGCTGGTTGAAAATTGGCAACGTATCCTTTAATGGTGTGTTACATGGTCATGGGTTCCTCAAATTAATATTCCCGGCATGGGGTTCTTGCCATTGTTGCCAAGTTTGTGTTGCCTTTATGACCCAGCCTGATAAATCTCAGAATACCCATCAGGTACTGTGTGATGTCCAGGCTTTAGTCGCTCAGTATGTCCCCAGTGCTAATACTGAGAAAACAGTGAACAGCCTTTCCTCTCCAAACAGAGCACAATAGATGGCAGCTCAGAGGCTTCTGTGCACCGTTAACATCAGAGCTGGATTTGGCCATCGTCAAAAGCTGGCCAATCAAGCGTGGCACACGGTGGCCACACCGACATAGATGTTGACCAAGCTCATTAAGTAAATGGGCCTTTAATTGATTTCAGTCAATACTCTATCCTCAGTGAGGGTGTGCATCTACTGATCGCAAGCAGGCTCCAGGGGACCAGGGCTAACAGCTTGAATAAATGCAGTATGTGGGGTTTCAGATAATGCCAGTCTTTGCAAATGCTTATGGGGATTAGTTGGACTTGAGTTTGGCTATTTAGGGAGCTAATGTCAATTCCCAGCAGAGGGGTACCTTCCAGATGAAAACTATTGACTATACGTAGGAGGCTTAGCTGCCACAGCCTTCTATATCTACCAGGTTACCCTGTATGTCTGCTGGTATTTGTGTCCCTATGTCTATGCATATTTCTTTCAATTCAGCATTATGTGTATACGGCCGAACATGGCACTTAGTGTACCTAAAAGTGTGTCCACAGCCATGCAATGTTTGAAACACTGAGACAGAGATCACAGCTCAAACACAAACTGTTAAAAAGCTCTCTGATGGATATGAATATGTAACATTTTGTCATTTTGAGAAAATACACACAGACTAGTGCAGACTAGTGTAAGCCTCAGTGCAAGTCCATCAAAATTACAACACATTGCACAACTCTTCTCCAGTAGATGAATAAAGCATTGCGTATTACAGAAGTCATGTATGACAGGTTGGTTTTGTAAGGATTGATAGTAAATAATGCCCATTTTCTTTCCTCTGTCCTGCTTTGCGCATTTTGCTCTTCAGAGTCTGGCAAAGATCCTTAGAGCAGCAATGCATGGTTAATTAAGTCACATTATCAGCCGGCCTAATTGGCCATGATACTGTCAGGGCCGAGGCAGACAACCCCTGGTAAAATTCCCTAGTTTGTGTTTTTTTCCTCAGAGGGGCAAGTGTGCAAGAAGACACTCATACTTTCTTAAGAATTGCCAGGCAATTACTGTGTCTGTGTCAATTTCTTCATTGTATGCGTCATTTGTGATGACAGGACATTGATAGTGTGACAAGTCAAAAACTGGATAATTTAGTTCTTTGTAAATATACTGGCAAATATTTAAATAACCACAGTGAAACAAAAGATTGGGACTGAAATTGTAATGTAGCTTTTGTTGATTTAAAATTGCCAAATTCATAATGGTTTCTCCCTTTGAGACATATTCAGCAAACACCATGGTAGTTAACAAACCATATTATACCATATACCAAATACTGTGAGTGACTACAAGTAGTGTTGTCATCAAGACCACCAAAACCAGGACAAGACCAAGACTTTGAAGGGTTGAGACAAAGTCAAGACCAAGACCAGAGCAGTGCGAGTCCCATACAGACTGACACACTCATGATAAAATGTCCAACATGTCAACCATCTATGGCACTTCTTGATTTGATTTGACAGATCCACATTCCCATAGAAATACCCAAAGAAAACAAATGGAGATTCCTCTTCATCACCTCTTGTATTGCCATATATGTATGTGTGTGTATGCCCAGAAATGAGTCAAGTTATTGGTTTTATGCGCAGCAGGAAATTTGACATTCAACCGCAGCAATGATGATACTGTATACTCCAACTGTGCCAATAGTTAATGCTAAGAGCAATGGATGTGGTACAAAAAGCGAGAAACTCCACATAGGGTTGGATGGAAAGGAGGTGGTTGCATCATATGAACACAGATTTTCACCCAGAACACCCATATTTGTGTCTCGCGTGATCCCAAAAGTCAATGTTTTTTAACACAGTGTGACATAAATTATGTAGGTATATGATGTTCTTATGTCACTGACATATTTACGTCACATGACCCACATATCTCAACCCTCAATATCATTTTTAATTATGTAGGTATATGATGTTCTTATGTCACTGACATATTTACGTCACATGACCCACATATCTCAACCCTCAACATCATTTTTTTTCTAAACCTAACCAAGTAGTTTTGTTGCCTAAACCTAACTGCAACTGTTCCAATTCGATTTCAGTCTATTCATTTAAGAAGGGACAATCTGCATTAATCCACATTTACCGTAAAACTCAGAATATAAGTCGCACTGGCATATAAATCGCAGTCTATTTTTTAAGGTCTCAAACAGGGAAAACAAGGTTTTATATTACTATTTGTTAATAAAAACGTTACACAATAATAATAACCTCTTAAGCAGCTGTGGTTACTTTTCAGATTGCAATTTTCCAAACAGCCTCTTCAGGAAATAAAATTATAACAACATCTGAGCCATAAAAATGAGTTTTAATTAACGTTAAACTTCTTTTTTCTTTTTTTTTCTTTTTAAAGAAGACAGTTTTACCTTATTAAGGCTCATTTATGCTCTCTTTACGTACGAAAATATATACATCCGTTTCAAACGATGTTACCATCACTGCCCACATACTTCCATGCGCCCTTTACGTTGGCATGGATGTTAACCAATATATCCACCAGGAGGCAGCCCAGTGTCAAAAGTTTATGACAAAAACAAACATGGCGACTGTGGAGGAGATATTGATAATGTACTTCTTGCATAAAAGACAAAAACAGAGGCAGCGTTGTAGGAGACGGTGGTCGGTGAGGCCGTTAAATACATCGCGACTGGAGGACGGAGAATTCTTTTCTCTAGTACTGCCGATGAGAGAAATTGAATTGTTATTTCTTCTTCGTGTCTCACTAGAGCTACGTATTGGGTAGTGACAGCAACACTGCCCCCACGGTTCCCGGTGGTACTGCTCCTTTTGGCCCATATCCGTAAGCTTTATGGAAATGTGCAGAAATACGGACGAAATGAACGCAGAGCACGGACAGAAGGCTCCGTCCATATTCGGATCCGTATTTAACGTTGAGCGTAAATGAGCCCTTACAGTGTGGGCTGTAACTATACATAACAATATGGCGGCTTGTTCACTGGCTGGCTATGATGTCCGTCACAAATCTTTAGCTACGTAGCGCCATCTTGTGGGTCAAATTACCTATGTCAGCATTTACCTTTGTCTATAGGTCGCACCAGTCTATAACCCGCACCCAACTTTTCACATGAAAAAAAAGGGAAAAAAAGTACGACTTATACACCGAATTTTACGGTAATCAAATGTAAATGCACCTGAATTCGCTGGAGAGCTAGTTTTCATCAGTTGTCCCTTTGCCAGATGTTTATAGGCATCCTAGGATAATGAAAAGAATATAATATGAAGAATAAAATATGTACAATGGTAAAAGACATACAGCATTGAGGTAAAAAAAGCATACAACACAGTTTAACATGTGCAAGGTAAGCATTTACAACACAAACAATGTGAGTGGATACAATCCAAATAGTAGATGATGTTGCTACAGTGTGAGTATATTTATTTTAAAATTAGGTAAAAGTATCCTAGCATCATTGCTGACATTTTTGGTTCTCTGACGACATTAACCGTGTTTTCTCCTGGAGACAGCTGTGCATCACATACATACACTAAAGGATGCCTTGCGCGTCAGTGTGAGAAGCTGAGGGGGCGTGAAAAAGTATCAGTTTTTTACAACCTAGAAATGAGAGCAGGTTGACAATTCACAGGTAATTTAGTGATACCATGCAGTTGCAGTCTTGACCAGTTCTGAAATAAAATCCAGAGTGCTCTTTGAGACTGAGACAAGACCAAGTAAAAAGGGCAGTCTATTCCAAGATGACACAGAGACATTCAAAAAGTGGTCTGGAGTCCAGGACCTATCTTAAGTACTACAACACTGACTACAAGCAGTGAATTGACAGAACGCTGAAATCTTGGTTCATGTTCAGTAAAAGTTTTTCAACATTCAACAGAGTTTTTAAAGTTATTTCTTTTTACAACATCTGGACTGTACTGTATCTGTAAATTTGATTTGGTTAAGGTTAGGAAAAGATCATGGCTGTGGTAAAACAAAAAGAATGACTGTTCTTTGCAAATCCAATTGTAATCTACTGTGCCAATTACATTTTGATATTTCATGGGTACAAAAGGGGAAGACTTTGCCTGGTGATGCAGAAAGAAAGAAAGGTCAGGGGAGGCACCAAATGCATTTGGAATCATGCTGTAGAAACAATGCATATTTACCGTTAATATCATTAAAATCTGGCCATTGGTTTCTTGCTATGGTCATGATCAAGGTCTGTGACAGAGAGACAAACAGAATGTCAGGCAGTGCCCCTCATCAGATATGATAGTAGTAGAGTTAAAATAGATCCATGTCCATGTGTTGGGCCCACCATCATATCACTGAGTCCCTTTCCTTTTCCCCCAATCCCTAACATGAGGGTGTCTTTACAGATTTTCAGAGGGTTGTACTACACTTGCTCTGGGATGCTCCTGACAGTTCTGTCTTCAGCGGATGCCTCCCCTTTGTGAGTTGAATCTGAAGTAGGCGATGTGAAAACACTGCTACATTGCCAGATTCTAGCAGATGTTATGGGTGGGCAGCGTGTCCCAATAAACACCACCCCCCTCCCTTCTCTATACATTACATGGTTCCTAGGGGACATTTGTGCAGGGCTCTGGCAGTAAACACGCTTCATTACAAGGTCTTTTATTTTCAGGCAGCAAAGACGCATCCAAATCAATTCCTGTTTGCCCTTTGATCTAGCGTGCCAGAGCTTGTATGCTGCACAAGCGCTGTACATTTTACAGAGACGCTGGCTGAAGGCCCTTGAGAAATGAAGATGACTGTGTTACTAAGATGACAGCACAATGTGCCTGTTATTATCAGTCGAGTCTCAGTTTGTGTTCTTGCAGTAACACAGGAATGCCCTTGCACTACTTTTTGTGTGTAATCTTTACAAAGAAGATACAAGCAGTGTCTTTTATTTAGCTACCAGTAAGGTAACCTTCCCAGAAAATTGAGGGGGAAAAGGCTGAAAGGGTGAGAAGCAGGGAGAAAGGAGATAGTAGAATGTAAAAAATAATGATAATAATTTTGGCTCCTGAAGATGTACTTTCTTTTCTGGCCTGGTTTTTCACCAGCAGATTCTATCGTGTGAAAGACATAAGTTCAGCCTTTCTTACATGTTTTAAGTGTAGCACTCATAGGAGATTCAATACCACTAAACTGGGTTACCTGCTGCCAAAAGGAGGTAAGGAGTCCCTGAAGTGAATGTAGAGTAAGAGACATCAAGAGATGAGAGCAGGGAAAAAAGGGAAAGAAGGGAATTACAGAAGGATATGGTGAAAAGGAAAGTATACTCTTTGTGGGGACAAAATTTGTTCTTTGAGAGGTCAGAGGAAACATTTACACCTCTACCAAAATAATTTCTATAACTGACATTAATGCTCCCCTGTATGCTAGCTCTTTGAAGTGTCTATGTAAATACTGCAGTAGAAAAGCTCCCTTTCCAACAAACACTGGCAGTGTTTGGGAAGCTACTGTGACCTGTAGCTAGTAAAGCTACAATCTCTTTATTGGAAGCAGCTAAAGTCCCCCTCAACTAAAAATGTGTTGTTTTTTAATGTTTATGTCCCCTAAAGTGTCCAACTTTGACTAAACAGACCTGTATCCATGCCAAGTGTCACAAGAGTTTCAGAAGTGTTTTCACGTTACCTCTACTTAAGGGGTCTGTGCACTTTCCTCAAATCTAAGATTCAAACGTACCCCAGACAAGCTAGATTAGGTATGCCACTAATACCAAAGCCAATTTGCTGTCTAATACAGGAAACACATATTACCAGGGGAAAAGACTTTGATACAACACTGGCAAAGAATGCTCCAGGCACTGGGGCTTCCTTCCACTATCTACCACCGTTGTACCATACCATTGTATCACATATTATGGTATGCACTTACCATCCTAATACATACACTAGTCACAGATTTTGGTTCACAACAGACTCGTCATCTGAGTTTGGGTCTGGCTGAGGCTCAAACATGCATGAATGAACCTCTGTTTCCTCTAATGCTAATGTTAGCCATCCAGACATGAACTGCTCTTTCACCAGTCAACTTAGACTGAGCAACTCTAAAGTAGATCTGCTTGCATCCCCTTGAGAGAGTTTTACATACCCTAAAACTTGTCTGGAGGGGGGGCATAGATGTATAATAATAACTAGGTACCAGACCTGAAGATGGCACCTATTCATTCCAGTGGAGTTGCTTGCCTGACATATACACACGAAAAAAAGTTTTTAGCTTCTGGCTTTAGCTCTAGAATGTGGCCCACTGATGATGCGCAGTGGTGTTTATCCTTTATAGACTTTACATTGTGATGATGTCATGGATTTTTAAGTCTCATTTATCAGCTTGAGGACAGTTTTACAAACACAAAGCCACTATGGATCAAAAAGTCATGAAAGAAAGTCATAATTGACATTATTTTGGAGTTGGAGGTATCCTGTCAATAGTTTTTTAGATGTGTGTATTGCAGTAGTGGTCTATGGAGAAAATGCTTTTTGGGCAGTGGGGGGATTTTTTTTTTTCCTGCAATTCCACAAGTGGCCACTGGGAAAAGTTGGAAGCAAGGCTGAGCAGCTTTTCTGGGGGCCTGAGAGGGACTCTCAGTTACAGCAACATTGTACTTCTGTTGAAATTAGCAGACTACTCTACAGTCTACCCCAAAAAAATGGAGATTAAAATGTTGAAGCTATCTCATCAAGACATATCTACTGTTAAGTAATATTCTGAACAAAAACATTTAC
The DNA here is from genome assembly GCF_011397635.1 of Epinephelus fuscoguttatus. Lineage (NCBI taxonomy): Eukaryota > Metazoa > Chordata > Actinopteri > Perciformes > Serranidae > Epinephelus > Epinephelus fuscoguttatus. The sequence goes on from NC_064752.1 coordinate 44,972,350, forward strand.
TTTATTTTCAGATGTAATTAAAATAGCCAGGTCCTCCAACCAGTGCATTGCAGTTTCATACACCTCACTGACAAAGGAATGCTACACAAATACATTACATGATAGCATATAATGGGCAGCACAGTGGTTCAGTGGTTGGCACTGTGGCACTTGCCTCACAGCAAGAGGGTTCTGGCATTGACCTTGCTGGCTGGCTGGGGCCGTTCTGCATGGAGGTTGCATGTTCTTCCCGTATCAGTGTGAATTTCCCCGGGTTTACGGCTTCCTCCCACACTCAAAAGACATGCAGGTTAGGTTAATTGTTGACTCTAGATTGCCAGTAAGTCTGAGTTTGAACATGAATGGGTATGTGTCTCTATGTGTAAGACCTGTGATAGTCTGGTGACCTGTCTAGGGTGTGCAGGGATAAGAAATGGATAAGCAGTTTTGGATAATAAATGAATGAGTAATTATAACATATAATGGCACCAGTAAGTGTCACCTCTTGTCATCTAGCTTGCTACTAAAAACAGTTTTGAAAGAAGCTATGCTACCTGGAAGTAACTGGGAATGATGTTAAACTTGTAGCATCACAACAGTACTTTCAATATATCGCTACACTCCAACATTGAAAACAGGTTTTTATTGTGTATTAGAGACCTTTATGGCACTATAAAGAGCCTTTTAGTAGAGCTCTCTGCATCATAAGCTATGCTCTTGTGATCCCTTGAAGACTGTGTAGAAGCACCCTGGAAAATAAAAATAGTCTAATTGAGTGTAAAAATATAGTATATTCCTGACTCTTTAAAGTCAGGAGTTTCAGAATCTTTAACAAGGAAAGCATTTCACAATTTGCTTGGCAATTAAATCAGTTAAAAATAATGTCACTGTTTAATTTTTAGAGCTTGTTTTTTAGACATAAGGATTAAAACTGGCTAAATGATCTGAGGTCTGTAATGCAGGTTGTTTTTTTTGTTTTTTTACAACAGTGCAGATTCCACCTATTTGATAGCTTTTGTCTGAATAGATTAAATGTCTCCAGATACCAAAGCTCTTTAAAAATGCTTGTCTGCATGGGGAACCCAGTCAAAAAATGTGTTAGTATAGAGACAAAAGGAAAAACAGAATTGGCACAATGGTTTGATTTTGAAATTCAGGTTGACTTAAAAGGTAGAAAAGAATCATGCCCAGAGGGTTTTCCTGTCTTGGGCAATGTCATTCAGTGCCTCTCAGGCCATCTGACATCACCCAAGTGTTGGGTCAAACCATCGCCAGCCTTGGGGGTGGACGAGCCGCCCGCCATCGGTGCAGAGACCACAAATGCCACATCCATAATCTGCCTGCCAATTCTCATCAGACTCACCTCTGCTGCCACTGCAGCTCCCTCCTCCCTTTAATTTTCAAATAACCAGCACACACACACACACACACACACACAGCCTGACAGCTCTCTCCCACAGCTTGACGTTGACAAGACAAGCTTGGGCTGTCGCCGTTCGTAGGAATTATAGCACTCAAATGTTCTTGTCACTTCCTCTGCCTTTCCAGGTGAAGGCAGCAGGAGCGGAGGTTAACCCCTCCTGAGCTAGCTCACCTCTTTCTTCCACACTGCTGGATTATTTTGAATTTAGCTTTTTCCTGCCCCTCTTTAAAGATGTGTTAACTTCTTGCTAAAAGACCATACATACAAGAATGGTGACAGCTAGAAGACTCTTTTATGTCTTCCAGTTATTTCATGGTTAACATCGCAGCTCTAAAATGCTAATAAGACTGTCGCACAATGTGGCGCGTGAGCATGCATTTATGTGGCACTGTGCATTTCTCTGTGCGTAGGCGTCTCACCTGAAAATTCAGCACATTCATTTGCAACCCTTTGTGATATGTACAGAATCTTGTGTAAAATGTGGGAGATAGATGAAGACTACCTTACCAAGTCCTGGAATGTAATTTTATCAAAAACAACTAAAACAATCTTGCAGTGAGTGAGATTATTTTAAAATGATTCCAGAAACAATCAGAATCTTTTAGAAATGTCTTAAATTTAGTGTCATTCACTGCATGTATGTGCAGCAAACTCTGTCTCATTAATCAGCATTACAGAAAACTAACTAACTTAGCCATGTCTACATGTAACCAAGATTCTAATTCCTCTATGTGCCCATCAGCATGACAGAGACTTCAGAGAACATGTGCTCATGTCTAAATATGACTTGCTACATTGGTGACTTTGACACCATTTCAAGTTGCTCTTGTTACATGCATTGTGTCTTTTCAAATTACACTTCTGTTTTCACAGGAAATGATACAGTTTCTGCTCATTAGATGTATACAGTCAATAAAAATAAACTTAGAATGTCAGGAAAGTATCTTGTATTTATGTTTATTTCATTGAGCAACAAAGGCACATGGCTAGGTTTAGAAAAAAAAACAAATCATGGTTCGGCTCAACATTCATACGTGAAGCAAACAGCGACCTTCCAGGTAAAAGTCCTTGGTTTGTTTGACACATCCATCACCCCTTCCAACCTGTTCTATAGAGATTTCTAGCTCCTTATAATACATTGTTGTTGGTGACGTTTCAAACTCATACTGCTGGGTGGGATAATAAACTCACCCACCAAGCGGTGTATCATACTGCCACCAAAGTTGTCTTTTTGGGTCAGTGTACCACAGTGTATGGCTACTACTGCTACTACTCCTGCATGGAATCATGTCAGCAACCCAATTGCCAGAATATTGATATTGTACGTTCTGCTAACCACAGTTACAATTCATATGTGCATTATTATGTAGCAGATATGTTGAAATGTATGCAGGTTTCTTTAGGTTTGTGTTTACGTGTAGTTAGGTTTAGGCAAAAAGCCACATGGTTATGGTAAAAATACTCACTCTTGGTGGCACAATTCTCATTCTTCATGGTACTATGCCGACAGAAAACACAGGGTGGGGTAACAAAAAACAACAGGTTTGGTTGTTTGTTGGTTTTGAGAGGTCTGCAGCTTGGTAGGCTCCTCACCAAGGTGATAGGCCATCCACCATCCCCTCTTCCTCTCAATGACAAAGCCAGCTCATACACTATGCCACTTTAGAAATGTTGATATTATACATATGAATTGTAAATGTAATGTATCTGTGGTTTGCAGAGATGTACAATGCCAACATTTTCATCTGCTAAGTGGGCTGGTGTCAGAGGAGGTGACAGTCAAGAGTGAGAAACTACCCTAATCCAAAAAAGTTATCTCCCCAGTGTGGGATGGGTTTTTTTTCAGATTTTCTATAGATATTCCATTAATGTTGTTGTCATGAATTATTTTGGCCACAATAATCGGGTGGTAAAAATCTAATATTGTGTCAGCCCTACATGTGTTGACTGGAAACACTGAGTTTCAGTCCAGTAAGTGTAAACAACACGGGGTTGTCAAATAAATCTGAGGGGGTTGCAATATGACAAGACAGGAAAGAAAAAAAAATTGTATTTCACCTCCGCAAAGTCATTTTTTTCCCACAAATATCTGCTTTTTTTTATCTTCTTTGGGGGACTGAAACAGTATTAAAAATAATCACAGAAAAATATGATACAAGCAGTAGATATGTGTTGCTGAAGATGAGACAGTGCAAGTGGACCCTTCAGCATTTTAAGACAAAAAAAGTTGGCAAGATCCAAACATAACTATAATCATTAATAATCATTAATCTCACTTTGTGTGCCAGGAGCAGAAATTATGTAAAATATGTCCCAACCCAAAATCTCACGGACACATCCAATATCGATATTTTGTGACTGTAAAGATACCTGATTCATGTCAAATGTTTCCTTGTTACACTAAATGTAAATTAAAATGTATAAAAATCCTGTATTCAGTTTCTTTTCAAATTGATTAGTGGTAACAAATCAGAGTAAATGTCATTTTACAGTGAAAAGATGTCACTGTGTGGTGAAGGCAAAGATCAGCTCACGTTGTGATGCAACCTTGCATTCAGAATCTTTAAATATAAGGATCAGATGAAACTGAAACTGACCTGAAGTAGTCTTTAAGTCTATTTTAGTCATAATATAAGTTGACGTAAAATCTGATCACTGACTTGCTGTATGTTTGGCCGTTGGTCGATTACCTGTGTGACCTGATTTCTCTCAGTAACCTGGTTTCTTATGTGCACCTACATGGCCTGACTTTCTTGCTGCATGTAAGATCTGCAGGAGGTGTGTGTGTGTGTGTGTGTGTGTGTGTGTGTGTGTGTGTGTGTGTGTGTGTGTGTGTGTGTGCTGAGTATGCATGTATTTATGATATTTGGGATCATGTCATCACTGCTTGAGTAATATGAAGAACAATATTAATTAAAGCAGGGGCTGCTGCCACGAGAGAACACTGAGGCTGCAATATGCGGGCTTCCTTGTCTTTCTGTGTGTGTGTGTGTGTGTGTGTGTGTGTGTGGCCGGTTGAGGCTGACCCCAGCCTGTGTGCTCCTGACAGCAGCATAATGAAAGTGTCTGCTGTTCAGTTAGCTGAGTCGGACTCTTTCCATGGGATCTCCAGCCAGGGTCGCCCAGACACAGCGAGTAGTCCATTTAACACTGCTCTGACTCCAGCAGAGAGAGGTTATGGGCCACAGAGTGGAACATGCACCTTGCATTCAGTCGGGGTCACAGAGGCCATGTTAAAGGAACACTCCGACATTTTGGGAAATACGCTTGTTTGCTGTCTAACTCTGAGACAGAGGAGATCAATAGTAGTTTCATCTTTGTTTGTTCAGCACACAGACATGTTTAGGCTTGCTTAGCACAAACAGTAGAGGCAGGGGAAAATTGTGAGCTATGTCAAGAGTGTAAAAAAGCACCTTCAAACAACTCTTTATGTGCTATTAATCTACAAGTTATATTGTTTCATGGCTAGCAATAGCTGGATGTATATAAGAGATGTAAGAGTTGACAGAAGTCGCTTGTTATTATTCAGGTGTCATTTTACACATTACAGAAAATCTGCTATGTTCTGATTGCCCCCATCAGTGCACAGCATGCTGACAGCACATAAAGAAGAGTAAGAGTCATGCGCTGGAGTAGCGAGACAAAAGTCTGGCGTGGCAGCTGAATTTCTGTAAACCCCTGCAAAGAGTACATGAACATGAAGCTTTGAAGGTTTTAGCTCGATGGGGACATTTCCTCCATTTGAAAGTTGATAGTGTTTTTTATGTGTGGTTGGAATGAAAGGGTGCTGTCCAGAATGACACCAAGGGCTCTAGTTTCGCAGACTGGGCGCGGCGGAGGCGCAGCGCACCTGTGCTTCGCCAACTGGGTGTGGCCATGCGGATTTTGTAAGTTTGGCACACCGTGCGCCTGGCGCAGCTACTCCTCTATCCCACCTCCGTCCCTCCTACCTGCACAAGTCGGAAAGAGGGAGGAGAGAAGGCGTGGAGTGGGTTTTACACACATCACACCAATCAAATGAGCCCCTCTCCTCGCCCTTAAATGCGCCGTGCGAAGGCGTAATGAGAGTTTACTCAATTCGCCATGGCAGAAGAGAGCAGCAGCGTCAAACAGCCCTATCTGATGCTGTGGCTGTTTGTGGTTGGCTGAGAGGGATGTGAACACATTAGTTTGCAGCTGTGTTAATCAAATCAGGTTGGGTTTCCATTACGCGTGCCAAATGTGCCAAACAAGATGTGGACAGATGCTGAATATATACTCCCTATCTGATGCTGTGGCTGTTTGTGTGAACTCATTAGTTTGCAGCTGTGTTAATCAAATCAGGTTGGGATGTGAACTCAGTGCCAATCCCCTTTGATCTGACATCAGATGTGACAGGACAGTCAATATAGAGATACATTTTAATCAATATGGTGGCTATTTGGTTTTTTCGCTGCCTGATATTCCTGTGAGGTTTTGGTGACGTGTGCGCACTGTCCGCCGGTCAGCCAAACTTCGGCTTACACCGGCTGCACTCCCCCTGTACTGACAGTACACGTGGTTTCAGCTGGCGAGCTTTTAGCGCACCTTTGGCGAAGCCTTTTGGCACAAAACTGTCACTGCGCCAAGCTGGATCTGTTGACACCTCCCCCTGCTGCGCTGCCACACCCATCTCAGCACACCTCGGTCTGCCAAACTACCAAACTGAGCGCGCCTCGGGTTGTGCTGCTCGAAACTAGCGCTGCGCGGGGTTCGCCACCCTGCGATGCGCCGGGAAACTAGAGCCCCAAGACTCTTGAAGTGGCTAGAGAAGGGTACAGGGACGTTATCGATGATAATATGTGGGACGTGGGTGTTTTGGATTTTGGATCGGGTGTTTTTGGAGCCAATGAGCAGGGCCTCAGTTTTGCTGCTGTTGAGCTTCAAAAAGTTCCTGCTCATCAAACCCCTGATGTCCTCAAGGCAGGTGGTGAGGGAGGTGGGTGGAAGGGCAGTGGAAGGTTTAGTGGAGATGTAGACCTGTATGTCATCTACCTAGCAATGGAAATGAATGAATGAATGTTTACATTATTCATACAGGCATATCTGTTTATCCATCCATCTATTTTCAACCGCTTATCTAAGATGGGTTCCCAGGAGCAACAGGCTGAGCACGGTACTCTGGACATCCCCAGCAACACTTTCCAGCTCCTCCTGGGGGATCCCCAGGTGTTCCCAGGCCAAACAAGCTATATAATCCTTCCAATGTCTTCTGAGTCCTGGAACACCTCTAACAGGAGGTGCCCAGGAAGCGTCCTGATCAGATGCCTGAACCACCTCAACTTGCGCCTACTCCGAGCTCTCTCAAGATGTCCGAACTCCTAACCGTATCTCTAAGGCTGAGCCCGGCCACCCTTCTAAGGAAACTCATTTTGGCCGCTTGTGTCCGCAATCTCATTGTTTTGGTCATTACCCATAGCTTATGACCATAGGTGAGGGCTGGGACGTAGATGGACCAGTAAATTCTACCCTTACTTGTGAACAAGACCCACTATATTCATGTATGTATTTGAATATTGACTTAAATGTCATCCCATAGTGGGGGTGGGGGGGTGGCATGAGGATGTGGAAATATCATGACCACCATCAATAACATTCCCACATATTTCATTAACTTTCCTACTTCAAGCGCTCTCAGACACGATACAGTTTGAGTTGTGCTGCCAATGGTTTCAGTGAACACAGCACAGTGGCAGTGCAAGCTTGCCGCATGGTGTGCTTGTATGCTTTTCCTTCCAGTATAAACCACAAACACTTCCACTCTTCTATCCATATTTAGACAAAGAGAAAAAATATTGCTGGTTGAACAGGTAAAGATAATGACGTCTCTGTACACTTGTATACTGCATGAAGTGTCTGAAAAGTCCAGTCCTCTTGGTAAGATTGAGATTGAGCAGAAGGATACACTAATTGAACCAGATATCATGTTCAAGATGCCTCCTTATTTCTTTCAGTGACAAAGGCCCAATAGGTGCATACACTGAAGACAATATCAGATTTTTTATTAGCTTCGATGACTGAAATGGTGATAATACCACACAAGGAATGTGTGTGATGCTCAGTAAATTGTCTTGGCAAAAAGTAGGGAAAAAAGTGTTTTGTGCCCAAGCACTTCACCTGACATGCAATTTTGACTGTGGCAACAACACCAAGATTGCCAAACAGTCGGTGCTGCTCCCTGGTCTTTGTGCTAAGCTAAGATAAGCATATTCTTTCATCTGACTCTGAGTAAGACTGCAAACAACAGGGTTTCCCAATATGTCAAAGTGTCCTTTGAAATGATGTTCTGCTTGAACTGAGTCATTGCACATGGCTGTTATCCCATACTAATATTTCATATCGGTTAACTTCAGCAAGTAACTCAAACCCATCAGTAATAAATTTCTTTGATATCCACATGATACCACCAAAGTTTAACTAACCCCCCTTGATTTGGGTTAAATGAAGCCTGCAGTGTATCACAGAAGTACAATAAAGAAAGCATGCTAAATACATGTTTCAAGCCTGGATACAATGTAATTAGATTTGAATTATCCATGGTGTATAATTTTAGAGGCAGCACATCTGAAACTATACTGGGAGTACAAAGGAAGATATAAAACATAAATCTGTGCTGACAAATTGGATATAGACTGTCAGACAGGGTATTGTGCAAGGTTACCGCATAAAGCCTCCTGCCAAGCAACGTACTTCAAGTATTGAAAAGATCTCCGAAGCTACATGTAAACTTTGTGTTGCTTCTTCTCAAACTCCTGACACATAAAATATGTTGGAAAGAAGAAGACAGCTCTGAGAAGTGAAGGCTCGCAGATTAGCCTGAAGAACGGTCAAGGACAAGGATTTAAAGAATAATCCTCAAACTCGGCTTTTTCCCTTTGAGTCTGTCCCCATCTTTGATGCCAAGCGTTCGTTTCTGTGGACTCCTCACAGATGGCGCTCTTTTCTTTATCTGCTTATGCTGCAAACCAAACTATCTGGAAACATGAAATAATCTCCTCTTTGCTTCCAGATCACTGTGTGATGGGAGCAAATATAAGAGTTTAGATGAAAATGTTGCATATTATTAATAGGAGTATGAACAGTCACATAACACATGTCTGGTTTGCAGTAATGCCATGCAGTTTTCCTTTGTTGACATTAAGAATTAAATCTAGTCATCTTTTTTCATCTTTTGTTCTGCAGCATATGTGTATGTACATTATAAGTGGATGTCACGCTGGGGTCAGATATATATTAGGATCAGTTTAGCACGTACTATGAAGTGACATTCACAAGACAGGACAAGACGTGCATAAAGCCAAATCATTCCCTGAAGGCATGGACATGTGTGTATTAACAGTGTGCATTGCCAGCAAGTCTTGCTGCCAGGCTGGATGCTAATGTTAGCATCTCCATGGAATCTGTCTGCATCCTTATGTGAAATGTGATTTCCATATGTGAGTCTGTTCTCAGCCTGGAGGTTGGGGGAGAAAATTAAAAGCTTGCAAACAAAGACAATAGAGGAGATCATCAGTGCAAAGTACTATTTAACATGCAACACCACATTTTCTATACCTGCAGCAGGGACTCACTGAATGTCACCCCATGTCTCATAAACATATAATCACCCTGGATCTTCATATATTCTCATCCCATTGCCACTTAAGACCCAGCCCACAGGGGCCCCAGAGTCTGTAGTAGGTAAGTTCCTCACACAGCGTGACTAGGAGAAGCTGTTGTGTTACATCAGTGGAGCTGGTGTCAGCCATGTTGGAGATGCCCAACAGTTGTTTCGATGTGGGTTTTCTTAAGAAGATGAAGTGGTATAAAATAGTATTGTGTTTGACCCTCTGCAGTTGGGTACACATTTTACAATACAGTACAATCGATGATTACAGAGGGCATGTCAGGTATGCTCACTATCATTGAAAACACATCATCCACAATAACTTTTATTGCCTTACAGGACTCGACAGTGCGAGCGTTTCACTTGCATTTGCGGCTAAAAAGAGGTGTGTGCAAACTGTAAAAAATATTTAGGGGCACATGTGCGCATAAAAAAATCAGCCGAAGCAGCCTATATTTTTGTCAATAAAAAAATATGATAATCTAACCGCAAATATTGGAGGAACTCCAGCCGCCTTCCCTCTTCCCTCTTCCCTGTGTGACACGGTTATGGGCGGTTTTCCAAGCCGCTGTCGGCACAATGAATATAAGTGACTTATTTCCACGCTGCCGACAGTGGTAAAGTGTGGCGGAGGCAGAGACGGTTTTTGCTATGGGCAATGTAGGCGACCGCCCAGGGCGCAATCTATGTGAGGGCGCACAAGCGCCCTCCAAAAAAAAAACCAAAACAAAACCAAAAAAGTTTTCTAGACTACCGCTCATTTCCACATCAAGTTAGTGGAATGGGCGCTGGGGCGCCCCTATTATCACGGCGGTTGTGGGTTGAACGGGGGTCACGGACAGGAACATGGTGGAGGATCATAGCGTGCAAGATAAGGCTTACCGGCGACAGAGAAGTCCGACTTCAGGTCCAGTAATTTCCTCTTTCGTTGGTGTCATGACTGCCCAGTAATACCTGGACAAACGAGCCGTGGCGGCACACAGGTGTGTGGCATGTCAGAGGAGAAACAAGCCATTCACATTTCCCTCTTTGACGCAGGTAACGGTCCACAAACCTCACCGCACTTTAGGGACTGTTCTTTACTTATGAAGGGACTGTCAGGGGAGGAGGGTGGCTGGTTGATTTTTATTTAATTTATTTATTTTATTTTGATCCCCCCTATGTTAATCATTTATCGATGCAGTTAGGGACCTTTTTCCACGGCCAGGCTGTCGGCTGGGTGGGAATAAGTCAAAGTGTGGTGGAGAAGGGGGACTGGGAAAAGCGGCGGACCTCCGGGGAAGCCTGCTCCATTCTCCCCGCAGTTAGGGACCGTTAGCCACGGTACCGCTGCTGGGCAGGGTGGAAATGAGTCCTGCAGAGTTTCAGAGGACCTGGAGAATGTTTAAGGATAGTAATAACATTATATAAGATAATCATATTGCAAAGATAATATATATAAGATTATAACATTAAAAACAAAATTAAATTGCAATACTTTTTCAAAACTTGATGATTTTACCTTTCTGCACATTTTGTATACAAATTCATTAAATAATTTTGCTTGTAAATGTCTATTTGCATCACGTTTATTACGGAAAACACATTATTTGATCAATTTACATTGTGCCCCTAAAGTTCTTTGTGCGCTCCTTACTTTTTCAACTTAGGAGCACATGTGCTTCTTGGGAAAAAAGTTAGCGTCAAGCCCTGCCTAAACCTAACCTCCATAACGTCATTCATGGGGCGCAAATTCATAGGATGCATATGTTGTCCACAGGATATCATACAGATTGTTTCATGAGAATTTGTTGCTTCTTTTTGAAATTTTGTCCAGTAGCATCAACATATTATTTGTAAACATAACTGACCTTATGACCTTAAACCTTATTGCACAAGCTGATTGGGTAGATGTGGCCCACACCTACCTAATCAGCTGCTTAATTGTTAACTCTAATTGTTTCTTATGGGCCAAAGGGGGTCAAGAATTTTTCCTTTCTGAAGAATATTTACATAAATCAAAACAGTGTGGCCAGTCTGGGGGCCTTGCACATTGAGGCCCCTAAGCTGAAGCCTAGGCCAGTTTGTGCATTAATCCACGCCTGATTATAACAGAAAGAAATGATGGCTAAGACTCAGATTGTATTGAATTATTATTAAATTATTTTCATATTTATCATATGTGACACAGGGAAATATCCAGGAACCCCACGTGTCTGTATAATGTGAGTTTTTGTTAAATTTCCCCAAAAAACATGTACTGTCTGAAAAACATGTACATGCACAAGTGAGAAATCTTCATCCATGAAATTATATTATGTGATAAAATCAAATGTACTGTATTTGTAAGGGTATTGCAAGTCATGAGGTTGAAATTATGTGCCTCTGTCCAGACAGAGTTCTGAGTTACTGTCAGGAATATGACATTGCAGCTGACATTGCTATAGTCTTCAAATATTTAATCCTCTGAGAATTTTCACTCTTTCAGAGATACACTTTCACAAAATGAGGCATATATTCTGGTGGGGGATGTTAGCCTGTACCTGTACCAAGATGTGCAGCATATTTTGATTTAAATGGAATGACTACAGGATATTCTGTTTGTCATCCAGTGGTGAATATTGATCTGGAAGAAGCAACATGCAGCCTCATTAAGTGGGGGGAAACAGGGCAAAAAGACATACTCACATTAATGCATTTCTGCAGTTAGATGAAAGAGTGGTGTCTGAGTGGCGACACCCCTACTTAACCCCCTGCCGAGCGCCGGTACCCCCTGCTATTGCCAGCTTACTAAATCACACCACTTTAAATGCTTAATTTGAACTCCTGACCTGCCGACTGTATTTATATTTTTATTTTACTTTCATTTGACCTTTGCTTAATCTGCACTGACATGAACATCTCTTTTTTTCAAGCCAAGACAGCAGCATATGAAAGGTTACACATTAAACAGTAAAGAACAACACACACACATTAATAATTTAAGATGCTAAAAGCTGTACAAAATGCATAAAGGAGCATAAGGGAGCCAGAGCCCTAACGAGCCAAGGCTATAAACATCGGGCACTCTGTGGCTAATAGCTTTGTAATTTGAGATGCAAGCCGAGAACGCGGCTCCGTGTACATCACTGAAAAAAACACGAAGTCCCCTTCAAAGCACTCTGCTGGAGGACGGCTTTACTGCAACAACCAAATACATACAGCAATGTAAACACAGTGAAGGGTGTTAATATGTGTTCAACATATACAGTTTGAATGCTTCAAGGTCAGGGAATGTGACTCATACTCTAGTGGCTGTAAATCAGGTACCTACTGCATAGCTATATGCTATATTATCTATGTAAAGACAGAGTGTTAAAAACTAGCTGCTGACTGAGCTGCAACATCCATCAACTAAAGAGCCAGATATTTTTCTCAGGAGCTGGTGGAGACCAAAACAGAGCTTTAAAAGGGTGAATATTGAACTTAAATACATCAGGTGGACTCAAACATGACTGTGTTATCTCCAATTCTGAAAAGTGAAGCCAATGCAGGAGTACTGTAAATGTGCCCTCTCTCTGTTGGCTCTGGAAGTATGCAAGAAAATGATCCTACTTCTCACTGAATTTATCACCTTAATAAACATTTTCTTAATGAGTTTATGGTCTCGAACACTAGTTTCAAATCGTCTTCAATATGACATGATGTTTGTTTTGTAAATGATGATACTGCCTAGGGCAAAATAGATGACAAAAAGGGGAATGATTTAGGGTGTGGCCACTTGTGATTGACAGGTCTCTACCACAGCGGTGTTCTTGGGTTCGCAGTCAGCATCACCAGTAACCCTTCGAAGCTCCACCCTCTTGTCACTTCTGGCTCCAAATGTTCAAGATGGCAATGACCAAAAGGCAAAACTCGAGGCTTTAAAACAGTAGTCCATAATTTTTATTTATTTTTTTACAGAAAATTATTTTATACTCTCTATGACTGTCACCAAGTGTTTAAAGAAAATGTATTTATGGAACTTTATTGTATGTTGTATAAGACCTTGACATACCATAATGGCTTTTTGTGAAGATTTTACGTATTTGCAGCTTAAAAGTTTAATTTTGTACAGTGATGTTTATTGTAAATGAAGTAAACAATGTTGATGTCTAAACCAATTTTAGCTGCACTAATTGTGGTCTGGCAATGAGTGAGGGAATCTTAGAATTAGAATGTAGAGCGATTGGTTTGACACTTCTGTACTTACTATATTTGATCAAGGAAAGGACACAAAATCAGTGACAGCATTCCAAGTTTGCATTGGAGCCAGAATTTGGTGTCAGCTCTATTGAAGTCTTTGGGGTAGGCATGGCAAATACACTATAACCAATCATATCTGTGCTGTTTCACCTTTGACTGAAAATCCTTCCACCAAATAAATAAACACACATTACACAATGTTCACTTTCCTTTTTTTTTACCTAAATGTGTACATTCCTTTTCCATTTATTGGCCTATAAACACATCATGGCTCTGTCAGTTAGCTGCATATAACTCAACTCAAGCCCTGGCCAAATGGGGCATGTCCCATCTGTTATTCCCTCTGTATTTTTATACTTTTACTTTTATCAGCTCCCATTTGCCTTGATAAAGTTAATGCATTGTCATTTCAAACTCAACACTTCCTGTATCTGTATAAAATTAAAAGCCCATTATAACTTTGGTTGAGAGAATCAATTTTCTAACCAGGCTTTTATTGTGAAACATTTGCGGGAACTTGTTATGGAGGATTCAGTGACTTGCATGATTGTGTATGGTACTTCAGATATAGCTCCTGCCATCTAGTGACACTTTTTTACTTTATGACAACATTTCGGCTGGCACATGAACACACACAGTTACTGAAATTAAAGGACAAGAATAACCCGATGACATCACTCACCTTGTGAAAGATGACGAGGGATGATTGGTGTGGACCATTGTGTAGTGTGTCATGTCTGTCAGCCGAGTCATGGTAGGATTTTATGATTCCACAATTGCCTAATGTGACATCGTGACTGTCGGAACAGACAGAAATGTCGTTCTGATGTTTACAGTGTTACCTTAAAATTAATGTAGGTTATTTGCTGGCTAACATTAGCTGAACAAAGTGCAAATGCAAACTTAGATCATGGACAAACAAAATAACAAAATACAGCATAATGATAACATTAGGAAGCATTATAGAGCTAGCTTACCTGAGCCCTCCTGAATATTATCAAGTATCTTTAACAATTTGAAGGTTGGTTAGTTACTGATAATCAATTACATATAGCCTACAATACTGTCTTGACCCAACAGGGGCTTGGGTTGAGTTATATGCAGCTGCTGGACAGAGTCATGATCTGTTTGGAGACCAATAACAAGGAAAACTGACACTTAAAAAAACATCAGTCAACTTCACATAATGTGTGTTTTTTAATTTGGTAGAGGTATTTTTCAGTCAAAGGTGAAACAACAAAGATATGATGAGTTATGGTGTCATTTGACATTCCTGCCCCATTAACTCTAATAGATGTGACATCAAAGTCTGGCTGCAATGCAAAATTCAAAGGTTGTCACTGACATCATGTCCTTGTCTTATATTATGTCATCCTTGTATTTGATTCAATAAATACACCACATACTAGCCTGTAATTGATTGTGTCATATTTTGGACAAACTTGGGGATGATTGAGCAATTTAAAAAAGAAACACAATTTTGATTCTTAAATAAGTGTATCTGCAACACCAACTTTTGATGTTCGTGATTTTTTGACATATGAGAGGCAGCAAGTTACTGCTCGTAGTTTACATATTGGTGTATCTGCCAAACTTAAATGCTATTGAATGGATTTCTTTCAGACTGAAATCTGTGAAAATAACTTGTCAGATATGAGGTGGCTTTGTGAGGTCAGAAGGTAGACAGGGTGAATGTGGGGCTTGAAAATGACCAGATGAATGTCAGCCTGCTTGTCTTGTAATAGCCGTATAGTCCATGTTCTGCCTCATCCATCCCCACCCGCCCTCTACCGGCACCTCTTGCCCTGGGTCTGAAACCCTGTCAGACATGCCTGGTGCTCCAACACTCTTCACTCCTCTACTGACTGGATCTTTATATTTTCTCACTCTGTCTATACACCCTCTGCTCCTTCTCTCTTTCTTCTAACTCTCTTTTCAGTCCATTTATCTCATTATGGTCTGGCTATCTCCAGTGGCGTTGAAAATGAAGTGTTAATCTCTCTTCTCATCAATCTCCCCAGCCCAGAAGTGCCCGAGTCTCTGCCTGCATCACAAAATGATGACTGGCACTTTTACTTGTTTGGAGAAATAAGTGTGGGGGCTAAATTGAATTTTAATGGATCGCGCATACCCCCAGTGAAAGGTGCAATCCATTACTGAATGATTGTAATGTTATTTGTTGCCAGTGTTGATTTATGGTACGTATAGTGCAGAGGGCCAAAGGTGGGCACGTTGGGGAAGGAAGCTGCGTGGTTTGTTGATGGGGTTTTAACTACGGCACAGTCGAGGGAAGAGAGGAGGTACAAGACCATATTAGCTGTTTATTCAACTCCTTTTGAAGGGAACAGGAAGTAGCTGTTAGAGCATGAGGGATACAGACCTGGGTCAAATGTAGTTACAGTGGAGGCAACAGCTGAAGACCGTTGGCCTGTTCGGTGGTGGCTCCACAAGGAATTTGATTGGGTGCTCCCCCCACTGTATCCGTTAGGTGATAAGTTATGAGATTGGTATTCCTAACGTGCAGCTGTTGAGAAACTCATGGTATATTGGCCAATGACTGAACATTAATGTCAAGTTCGAATGCTTCTTTAACTAAAAAGGGGGTGTCGATATTTTTCAAACTGGACCCTATTTCCCATGGGTTTGTAGTGACTATGGGAACAACATCTTTTAAAAATCGGTCCAGTAACAGGCACTGTTTTTCTTTTCCTAACACTTGTTCTGGTTTGTTAGTTTTGTGTGTACCCAAGTCTCGATCAAGAAGTCTAGTTCTGAAATCTTGTGAGAGGTGACTTGCTGCTGGAAGACAATGGTGCAAAGAGATTAAGCTAAAAGTAAGAAACATGTAAATAGTGGATGTACATTGATAGTGTGCATTTGCCTTAAAGGATTTCATTGCAGCCCGTGTCGCAGTGCTCTAGCTTAATACTGGACAATTCTTTTGTCATCTTAAAGTGAGGATATTTGTTTTTGTTGCCATAGAATCAGCAGTTATTACTACATTGCAAGCAGGTTCTCGTTTATGGAGATGGCCATGTTGCACCACCATGTTTCTACAGTCATCCAGAACAGACAAAACCAAACACTGGATCAAGATAAGGCCATTTGCGTTTTTGCCTCAGCCAGCTAGTTAAAGCCCATCTGTAATGAGCATCATCAGAGAAACACGGATTTATTTTAATGTGAATGTGCTTTTTTCAGTGTTTTTACTGGTTTAAATCAACAGGTCTGTTAGTTTTGGAGAGAAAGAGACCTCTTCGGATATAGTCCCCAGTAAAACCCTCTTGAAAGTCTGTATCAGATAAAGTAGAGCACACATTAAGTTATCAGAAAAAAAGATGAGCACATAATACCATGTTGTGGGTGAGCCAGCCATCTTCGACATGCCAAACAGCATCAGAGAAACACTGATTTGTCATGTAATTTGTTATTCAGTGGTTTTACTGGTTTTAATCACCTGGTCTGTTTGTTGTGGAGAGGAGGAGACCTCTGCAGAGGATTCTGCTCCCGGTAAGAACCTCCTGAACACCTAACCTGTAGAAGTTTCAAGTTTGTAATATGCAACCCTCACTGTTATACTGTGAGGGTTGCATACTGCATACTGTTATACACTGTAAATCCCCCTAAATTTCACATACTTAACATTTGAAGCCAGAGAAGACTTCACAGTGTCAGACTGTGTGGGCACCCCAGTGTAGACGACACAATGTATTGTGCACTATACTTAAATACAGAAAGTATATGTCAATGTCATCAACTTGTACCGGGATTGTGCCATCCAACAAAAACTTTAGATCTGAATTATTTTAGTCACAACATTATAGTGGTTTTAAATTTAAAGGGCTGTCAGATAGAAGTGAGTTTGTAAAAGTAATGTAAAAGATGACACATATTTTGTTAGCCTGAGATGCTAAGCAGCGTGTTCCAAAGATAGGAGGACCTGGACAGGGATGGTTAATGCTACAGATGCATAGGTGCGTGTTCAGGCAGGCATTTGCACAGGGTGAAAAGAAACGCTGCCTTCTCAGTAATTTCAATGAGACAACTACAATGCTGTGTAATGCAGAAAAAAGGGGCATCCAACAAAAAAGTTGCACTTTTTAATGCACTGCAGTTGACGCATCCGGGTCACTTTGCCCTACTGTTTACCAATCATTCAAAAGGAGTATGAAATCAATGGTTTAATGATTTTAACTTTCTGGAGTTGTCATATATCATGTCCCATAATATTATAAACCGTGTTTTAGCATCTGATAAGTTCTAAACTTGCAAATTTATAAGTGAAACTGGCATTCCTGGATTTTGTTTCTCATCTCACTAGAATCTGAATCAACATGCTCACACCACAGTGCTGTCAACACTCAGTATCATTTTGAATACCTCACACCAATACCACACCTGTGACACTTAAGTAAACTGTTGTGGACACACCTCTGTGCAGTAAACCACAATAAAGACACCAGGATTGTTGTTCAGTTTAAAAGTATGAAAACTAACTAAAACAACAAGTTTCTCAAAGGTTTGAAACTTTTCTCGCTTTCTTAAAGATTTCTTCCCATCACCAGGCTGTAATGTTCATGGCTGACCTTACAGTATCCCCCTGTGTTGCTCAGGGTGAGCAGCTAACCGTGTTATCCTGAGAGTCTTCCTCAGATGGAGGCTGACACTCAGTTTAGCTAATCTGGCACCAGCAGCTGGTGTGCCGGGGGAAAAACAAATCAATTAGAAATCTCTGCTAGCACACAAACTTTGTTATTGGAGTCTCTGGTGTGTTAACCAGCTGGTGGATCCTATTGTCTTTGCATCTTAACCCAGCTCAGGTTAGCCATTCTGTAAGTCATTTCCTCTCTGTGGATCCGCCATCTGCCTGTGATAAAATATTCAGTCTGCGGAGGGGATGCGCCCTGGGACGGAGTTAGTCAGATTGTCTAGACGGTAATACGCAGTCATTTTCATCACATAAATGCAGACGCCCCTACTCAAGGAAGTTTAGTCTCCAAAGCACGAGTGTTTAACTTTTTTCTTTCAATTTATGCTTTGTGATTGAGCGCCGGCAGGATTCCCAAGTCAGAACAATCTGCCTGAGGAACTGAAGGTGTTACTCACTACAGCATTTTAAATCACTCCATAAAATACATTTTTATATACTTGCTATCAGATTGTCACACTATTAATTTGTATTTTTTTAATTTAATCTTTTTTTATTCCCTCTTTCCACGCTCCCTTTTAAGCTTCCTACACAGCAAAATTTGATCTCTGACTATTTTAATTGGAGGTTAGGTATAATCAATTAGTCAATTAACATAAAATTAATTGGCAACTGTTTTGATGGTAATTTCATTTTTCATGCAAAAGTATTTTCTGCTTCCAGCTTCACAAATGTGAAGATTAGCTGCTTTTCCTTTAATTTAATTATTTCAATAATTTCAATTCAATTTAAAATAATGTTGAATTTCGTATTGTTGGTCGTGCAAAACAAGCATTGTGAAGGTGTTGCTTTGGCCTATGAGACCATTTTCAGAATTTTTACACACCAAAAAATCAGTTCATTAATCGAGAAATAATCAGGAGGTGATTACAGAGTAAAAATAATCATTACTTGCAGTCCAATACAACAGCTAAAAAAATTACATTTCAGAGTGAATCCCTGCAATAAATAATAATTTAAAAGCCACAGGGAGCATTTTTCTACATTGGCTTCTTTTACTTTTAATCACTTTAATTTTTTTTTTTAATATTTTGTTCATACTTTTATTTGAGTAACATTTCAGCAGTGCTGTATTGGAAGTAAAGGATCTGAATCGCATCTTACTCCACCACTGATGGCTACTACAGCTTGGTGAAGGTCATAAACTGTATAAAGTAATGGACGTAGTCACTGTGACATCACCCATTGGTTTGTGGACTCCCATTTTGAAGCCTTGAGTTTGGCATTTTTGGCATCGCCATCATGGACTTTGGTGTGGTCTTGCGGACAGCCTGTCACGCAAAGCAACTGCACCCTTAATTATGCGTAACTTCAAGCCTTAATAAAATGTAAACGGGTGAGTTATATAAAACTTGAACCGCAGTATGGTTCTCATGAATGGGAAAATTAGATGTAAAGCCCCAAACTGTTTTTTAAATGTGTTTATTTCTGCTGTAAAGTTGGGTATTATAACATGGGGCTTTATAGGGATTGCTTGGTGAAGATATACATATTCTACATGCAACCAAATCACGAGCCATAACACATAAAATAAGACATAAATTATGCACTGAGGACTTGTAAACACATAATTTGTTTCTGTTTGCAAGGTCCAAATGTGTTGCTGTTTTTAACCAAAGGGAGGTTTGTAGTGCTATATGCATAGTTAAAAGCACCCAGCACAGGGGGGGTCTGCTGTAGGACTGTGAGATCTGCACCAGATACAGTTGGTGAGAGTCCGCCTGCATACACAATGACAGGCTAACAGCATCATACGGCTAATATCCCCTAAGACTAGGGTGACCATATTGTCAAACACCTAAACCATAAGTGTACCACGGGTTCATGCTGGCATATATTTATGCCTCTGTGCCGACGATAGTCGTGGCCGGAGGAATTATATTTTCAGGTTGTTTGCCCGTCCCAATCTTATGAATGCGATATCTCAAGAATTCCTGAAGGGATGTTTTTCAAATTTGGAATAAATGTTCACCTAGACTCAAGGATGAACTGATAGATTTTGGAGGTCAAAGATCAAGGTCACTAGGACCTTTAGTCCATCTCATTCTCATGAACGTGTATCTCAAGAACACCTTGAGGGAATTTCTTCAAATTTGGCACAAACTTTCACTTAAGACATTCACTCAAGAAGGAATTGATTAGAATTTGGTGGTAGACAGTCAGAGGTCAAGGTCACTGTGACCTCACAAAACATGTATTTTACATAAATGTCTAATATGATAAAACATCTGATGATGATGATGATGATGATGATGATCTCAAACATTAAGGGTCTGCTTTACTGTGACATCACAATGCTCTGCAAAAACACCTTTCTGGCAATGATTCAGGAACAGAAGGGAAGACATTTCGTCACAAACTGCATTGGTGAAACTAATCTCTGGTGTCCTGGGTGTCCACCTTGAAAGTATGCTGATTGTATTCATCTTCTGTGGTGGTGGGGGGAAGATGAGTGTGAAGCATCCATGTTTTCACAGACATGGATGTAAACTGTAACTGCAACTTGACGGGTCCTACGTTTTTGTTTTTTGGGGTTTTTTTTTGGGTAACACTCCTCGCAGCAAGAAGTTTCTGGGTTTGAATCTGCCAGCCAGGCTTGGGATCTTGTGGAGTTTGGATGGATAAAAATGTATACTTTATTTAATTAAACTGAAAACGCTATGAATATTATGTATGTACAGCCAAAAAAAAATAATAAAGTTTTGTTGAGGAGTTTTTGAAGAACGTTTTTCTTATGTGTAATATTTGGCTTTACTTTAACACAGCAGAATAGTTAACTAAAATCATTAGCAAGAGAAACTATTTCTCTAACTTTAAATAGCTGAATTCATCAGAGATTACATTTTAAAATGTATGTTTAAAAAAAAAAAGTTGGACATAATTGACTTAACTGCAAAACATCATTATCATCAAAGGTTTATCATTAGAAAGTTTTGTTTCCATTTGAGACTCTAAAATGAAAAGAAATCCTGGGTCAGTAGGGGCATCATAAACAATATAAAAATGAATAGCTAAGCTGCCTTGTTTTCCTGTAAATGAGCAGTAATGGAGCTTCATGCTAACATTCAACCATGGGCGGTATCAAGAGTGCGTGTGTATGAGAGCTAATGGCTGATTCGGTTTACTCACACACACTGACAGACTAAAAGGAGTTGGGAGTTATGAAGCACTGAGATCGACCAATAAAACCCACATATCTACCACACACACACATCCAGGACACCGTAGCTGTGCTGAGAGGTCCCTGTGAGGATTTGTTCTCGAGTAAGGTGGCAGATTGTTAGGTGATGAATGAGAGCAGGGAGTCAGGCCCTTCAAATGGCCCGTAAGCTGCCTGCATTGATTTTTGGTTCCTCGCGAACACTCTCTGGGGAAAACACAGCCATCGCCTACAGCGCCTGATGTACCTCCATCCAAAACGCACGCCCTCAAAAAAAAAAACACACTGGCCCTACTGCGCACAGAGTGGGCTGCACGTGTGAGCTGACTGATATTGGCTGGTAATGTAACAGTCAACCTCTTGTGCAGGAACAAAAACACTTTAAAGCTCCCTGGTTAGAGAGAAGAGTGCTGCCTGAGCTCTCAAGAGCTGAAAAACATTTTATGCCTTTGCATGCTTGATATTATGGAAAAAGTATGCTGCATAAATCCATGGTAGTGGCCTAAATCATATGAAAATTGAAATATATATTGCCATGAGGAGTTCGCTATAGAATCTGGGAATACCTAATCTTCAAGTTGATGATAAAATATCATCACTGAAAATATTTTGCTGCTATATTGGCACATGTTTAAATATCTATGAATATTGTCATAAGTGTGAGGTTCAAATCCATAGAGCAGATATTTTGACATTCAGATTATGAGCTTGATTTGGGATTTAGTAAAAGTTGTACAACTCAGAAATCATTTGGTGAGCATTTGGTGACAGTCTGCCGGCAGCTGAGATGCTGCCTGACATATTGCCATCTGGAAATTGCCAATTTGTCCAGATGGAGATGCTATTCAGCATGTCCAACTGTGGTGTGATGCACTCCGGAGCCACTTGCAAACAGTTCATGGGAGGGTTTGGAATGGCTGACAGCAAGCGTCTCGGAAAGATGGCCATCTCCTGTCACAGCCAAATGGTAACAAGTGGCACAGTTCTGTAGAAGCTTAAATATAATGTGTTTAAAATTTGCTGTAGATTAATTAAGGTGCCTCAGAGAAATGGGAGAAGGAGCTGCTGGGTGGCCTGAGAATGGTGCCATAAAAGGGAAGGTTCTGAAACATGTTCGCCTTGGGGCATACGTGGTTGTGTCCAAAATTGTTCATTATTCATTATATACTGTAGTTAACTATATACTGTGTTTGCTCATATGATGCCAGGATAAAACATGCGAATATGACAGCTTTCTGTCGAAGTGGTATGCCTTGGCAATAGCCGTGGATGGAGACATTGTGAATTTGGGATGTCCATCGGCCCGTACTATTCTTGTGATATTTCAAGAATACCTCAAGGGAATTTCTTCAAATTTGGCACAAACATCCACTTAGAATTTGGTGGTTGAAGGTCAAGGCCACTGTGACTGTTCGTACATCTCATTCTCATGAACTGGGTTTCTCAAGAGGGTCTTGGAGGAATTTTCTCAATTTTGGCAAAAATGTCCATTTGGACTCAAGAATGAACTGATTAGAATTTGGTGGTTGAGGTTCAAAGGTCAAGGTTTCTGTGACCTCACAGAATATGATTTTGGCCATAACTTAGAAAGTCATATGGTAATTCTGACAAAATTTCACACAAATAGGATTGAATGATGAAGTGATGATGTTTTGTATCCGAAGGTTAAAGATCAGCTTCACTGTGACATCATAAAAAAAACCCTTTTCTGGCCATTATTCAGCGTCATATCTCAGGAACAGAAGGGGAGACATTTGGTCAGATACTGACTAAGTGACACTAATCTTGGGTGCCCACCTTGAAACTGTGTTGATTGTATAGATCTTCTGTGCTGTCGGGGGGAAGATGTGTATGAAACATCCATGTTTTCACAGACATGGATGTAAACTGTAACTGCAATTTAACAGGTTTACAGAGGCATACAACTGCAAGGCGGTATTTCTAGTTTATAGAGTTATTATTCATTTTGATTTTGATATCGGTAAATGTTTAGCTCAGACAAAGACCACAGTGCTGATGGTTGTGCCTTTTGTTGGGTTTGCATAATACAGCACAGTAATTCCTGGGAATTACTGATGGCCTGCTATGTTTTATAGAGCTAAAACCGTTTGGGGTCAAATTGACCCTCAAAGAACACGGATATGTACAAAATGCGTACTGGACATCGAAAACATATCATTATGTTAATTTCATGTTTTTCCTATTCGGAAAAGTCATTAATTATGGATCAAAAGAAAAGGTGTTAGAGCTTTGAGCCATTAAGCATTAAAATGGAGTCAAAATTACCCTTAGGATAAAGTTTATACTAAAGCTAACTCAAATAAATAATGGAGTGTGTAGTTCAGCAATGAAAGCAGTGAATGGATGTGTGGCATGTGTGCTGTGGAAATGTCAACGGTGCAAAACAAGCTGTAAGAAAATGAAGCGCAGGAGGAAGCACATGGGCTAGTTTATATAGCCCGAGGGTACAGGTGAGCTTAATCAGCTGACAACCCTCCACTGGCAACCATTTGTCTGCTGAGGCTGGCAGGACAGCCTCCAAGACAATAAGAGGAGCGTCTCAATTTGATATTTTAATTTCAATTTTTTTTTAAATTTAATTTTATATACTTTATTAATCCTCCTGAGGGAAAATTCAATTTTTTCACTCCGTTGTCATTAACACACAGGTCCGAAAGACACACACATGCACAAACAGGACCTATACATGCACAAAGTGGAGAGATGTCAGAGTGAGGGGGCTGCCCTTGGTCAGGCGCCCCGAGCAGTTGGGGGGTTCGGTGCCTTGCTCAAGGGCACCCCAGCAGTGCCCAGGAGGTGAACTGGCATCTCACCAGCCAGCAGTCCACGCTCCGTATTTGGTCCAGACGGGGACTTGAACCGGCGACCCTCTGGTTCCCAAACTAGGTCCCTATGGGCTGAGCTACTGCCGCCCCCAAGAAAGGGAAAAGTCTTTTGTATCTAATTAATGAAATCAGTTCACTCTTTAGCTTCTAGTTTCACTTTCTTTAATGATAATAAACTCTCTTGGGACAAGCAGATGGCGCCGTCTGCACTCTCATCACTTTTCAGCGTTCAAGTTGAGTGATGAGACGATCCTCCAAAAACTCAGCGTATTCTTTCCGAGATTGAAAACACAACAAGGGATGATGGTAATACTTTGGAAAGCTTGAAAACTTGTCACAAGGGATATGGTAGCTGAGGATGGAGGCCGGGGAGGAAGCACAGTGGTAATAGGCAGGAAGGCTTAAGGATCTCTTATCCTGGGCCTTAGCAGTCACACAGAGTACAAGCAGGGGGTCAACGGATCTACTTCAGCTGCTGATATGCCGTTGAGCTCAAGCTGGGATATGCTGTGTGTGTGTCTGTGTGAGTGTGTAACTGCGTGGGAAGTGAGGGCTTTGCATGCTTGGTTACTTTACAGTATCACGATTACAGTGGTACAGATAAAAATGGAGAACAGGGGGGAATAAAAGGTTGGGTGATCATGGACTGGGTAGAGCCCATAAAGACAGCAGCAGCCCGGATATACTGTCGGGGGATGGGGGAGGGGTTGAGAAGGGTGAATGGGGTTCAGAGGAAGAGGAGGTGGGAAACCGAGCACAAGATATATTGACAGGAAAAGGAGGACGCCTGGAAACTAAACCAACTCTCTTAAGATCACTTGCACAATCAATGGGAGCAAGACACACACAAACACACATACACACACACCACAGCTTGTGTAGAAGGTGCCCACACCTGCTGTGGCTTCAGGAAAATATATGACAATACTAAGCCCACACACTTTTGCTTGCACTGAATATTTATGTAGACACAAAACAAACAATGGACAATAAACATGGCTTTGTCCAAGTTGACGCCCACATACAGGATTTGTTCAGTCTTATTTTACAGCAGCCATTTTGGAAAAAAAAAGGTGGCTTCTCTACAGTCCACAGTAGACTACAACTTTACTGTGGCATCTTCTTATTATACTACTTGTCTTCTCCTTCCTGTCTCCTCAGCAGTTGTGGTAGCAGTACAGAGATGGTGATAGATGTGTAAGCTAAAACCTTTCTAAACATTTGCCATAGACTTATATCTTTTTGTGCCCCAGTTCCATTCTACACTCTATGTCATTCAGCCAAAGTGACAAATTTTAGGTATTTAAAAAATGTGTTAATGTGCTGCCGATGTATTTTTCCACTGGGCAGTGCACAAAGGAAATGGAGTTAGGTACAGCGAAAAAAATATCACAAAAGCACATTTTGAAAGAGGGAAGTGATGACACAGCTCTAGAAAGGACAGAAAATCTTATTACATATTTGGTAAAACATGTTCCTTTGTCTTTGTGAAGACGAACTGATGGTGGCATTCCAAATTTGCATTTTTATCTAGTGTTGTAGTACTCGACATTGGTTTTGGTCTTTTTTAAAGGTCTTGTCTCAGGCACCTCATTTTCACTTGGTCTTGTCTCAGACAAAGAAGACTGGGGATTTTATTTCAAGACCAGCAGTTGTGAGGGTATCACTTAATTGCCTGTGCAAAAAAAGAGTTTCAAAAAAAGATGATTTCGGCTCCTTGATGTTTGTATTTGTTTGCCCATAGAAAACAAAGAAATTCTTACACATTAGACTCACCACTGCAGTGCCATTTTTATTTTATGAAGACATTTCTCATAGTACACTTCTGTATATGCACATATATGTAGTATGAGAATAAAATAGGTGAAAGAAGAGGAATTGTCATTTGTTTCCTGTGGGTGGTTTTATGGGAGTGTGGATCTTTTAGAGAAGTTGAGGAGTGCTATAGATGGTTTGCATGTTCCACATTTTATCCTTAGTGTTGTCATGCAGTGTGGGAATCCCACTGGTCTGGTCTTGGTCTGGACTCAGTCTTGCTGTACCGTGGTCTTGCTCTTGACCCCTCAAAGTCTTGGTCATGACTTGTTCTCAATTTACGTCGTCTTGACTACATCACTGGTGTGTATTCAATAATTCATATGCATAAATATGTAGACACCTTTCCTTCTCAGTAAACTATTTTCAGTTATCAGCTCAATGAGTAAGAAATGTCAGGCATTTCACTAACAAGCACATTCAACATCTTTAATCCACATGTAATAATTCTGTTTTATCATCTTGTAATGATGAGAAACACAATTATGACTTGGCACCTCATAATGAGATCTGTAGCTCAGATTTATTAGAAATCTATCGTAAATAAGAAAAATGATCTGATAACTATGAGATAAAAGCTGCTGTAATTACAAAAAAAATGAATCTTTCAATTATAAATGTTAAGAGATTAGTCTAAACATTATTAGTGTGTAAATTGAACCGTGTTGCTATGGAAACAGCAAATTAACTTGCAAACTGATGTGGAACCACAAGAAAAAACATAGTATATAATGTTCCTACTGTATGAGGGCATGTGGACTGGTCTGTGGGAGCTGAGACTGCAGAATAACAGTCTGCTCTGTGTAATGTTTTATGACTGTTGTCATAATGCATCCTGACAGCTGCTTAAAGCAATCCATATAAAAACATTGTACACAATTTATTACGTGTTATGTATCAAAGTATCTTCAGCACATTAATACATTATACTGCAGGTAGGAAATGTGTTGGAATATATTATGGGTTTATTTTGGTGTGTGTGTGTGTGTGTGTGTGTGTGTGTGTGTAGTCACACTCTTGTCATTAGAATGCAAACACTATAATATAAGTGATAGTAACTCTATATTACTGTACAGGTTCCAGATGATCTGATTAGATTTTGGAGCAGGTTGCTACATATTAGCATATTAATGACAAAAACTGATTTCATTCAAATTACTAAAAATCCTTACTTAAAAATACTGATACAATCTTAAATGTAGAGGCTTAAGACAGTATGTAATATATTGCTTTACGGCAAGGACGTTATAATAATACAAAAGAGTGAATTAAGTGGCAGATGCTGACCCTTGTTCAACAAGTAATGCAGTAGAACACTCGGGAACCACAAAATGCATGAATTACAAAATGTTCATCTTTGCTTTCCTAACAGGATGGCAGATTAAGAGGAGGTGACAGGAAAAGTGTGAAAAGTCTGTGAGACACTACAGTTACTGTGGTCTGTCAGTGTTTATAGTTGCTACAGACTGGAGTAGTACTGTATATGCCCTGTTCTGGTACCTTGGATCCAAGGTCACCCTCTTGAATTCAGAATCTTCGGCCTTGTTAAGACACATCAGCCTTGTTGATGATCTATGATTAAGTTGGTTTCTGCATCCTCATTTTCACACTTGCCACTTGCTGGTTGTCAAAAGCAAAACGCCTAATGGTCTTCGGAAAAAAAGAAATGTGAAAAAATTGCAACTGCAGTGAAATATTGTATGGCAGCTATGGTTAAAGTGACAGTTGAAGCACTGAAAGGATTTTAAGGCCCACGCATACCAAAAGTCAACTGTTGCGTTGCCTTATGTTGCCTGTATCTCGGCTAAAAATACACCAACACACCACAAAGACTACAGCCGCTGGACAACCAGCACATACATTCTGCGCCTGTGTGAGAGGGATAACTCTCCACACCAGCTGACGAGATGACAGCAGTGATCTGAATTTGTCATTCAAAAAGGGAAACTGGAAGACCATCATGACACTATTATCCAGTTAGCACATTAACAACACAATCCAGTGTTGAAAGAACAGAGCATATTTACCATGTGACAGCGTTTCTGCTAAAG
Organism: Epinephelus fuscoguttatus; assembly: GCF_011397635.1. Taxonomy (NCBI): domain Eukaryota; kingdom Metazoa; phylum Chordata; class Actinopteri; order Perciformes; family Serranidae; genus Epinephelus; species Epinephelus fuscoguttatus. The sequence continues at coordinate 45,000,159 of NC_064752.1, forward strand.
AGCTCAATGGCTAAAGAAAAATAATCTTAGCTTGTGTAACAACTCGTGTAACTCCCTCTGGATATAAGCTATTTGTTTACTTTCCTCACTTCCATTTCTCTTTGCGTGCGCTGAGCCGTACTGCCAATCAGAGTGATTTTATTCACAGATGGGTCCCACTGTTGCCAGCGCTGATTCAACAAGCTGAACTGGCTAAAAAAAACAGCTGACAAAGGCCAATGAGGGCCAGTGGTGCAGGACACACTGCAAAGACCAAGGCGACAGATGCTCACCGATGGCCCAACAACTTTGATTTGGTGTGTCAGGACCTTTAAGGGGACAGTTCATCCCAGAATCAAAAACACATATTTTTCCTTTTACCTGTAGTGCTATTTATCAATCTAGATTGTTTTGGTGTGAGTTGCAGAGTGTTGAAGATATCAGCTGTAAACGTCTCTTCCTTGTTTCTGACATACTGGAACAAGATGGCACTTGGCCTGTGTTGCTGAAAAAATACATTTGAAACACTCAACAGCAATGTCTCTTTCCAGAAACCATGACACACTTAAAATAAACCACAGGAGGTGTGCATCTACTCATGGATGAGAGGCTTATGCTCATGACAGTGCAAGAAGTTAAATTATTGGTGTCCTCCTTGGCTGAACTGTACAGTTAGCTAGCTCAGTAGTGCTAGGTGAGCTAACATGCATGCTTCCTTCTGCGTGTTATTATGGTTGATGGGTTGGTAGAGACAAAATAGTTACATGTGGATTATCTTTAGTAACCAAATCATATTTTCTAGAAAGAGACAGTGCTGTTGACTGTCTTCAATTTTTTTTTTAATAGCTTTGAGCACCACACTTGGCAACGTGCACCAACAGAATCTAAAATGATAAATGTCTCTGCAGTTAAGAGGAAAAATATGAATTCTTGATTTTGGGGCGAGCTATTTTTTTAGAATTTAAGTCTTAAGAACGTAAACCTGCTGCAGTCAGTCAGTGCTGAAAGCATCTGAAACTTCAGTATCAAGTTTAAGGCCTGCAGCGATTGACTTGTAAGTTTTCATTTTAGCAGTCAAAGCATTTGAACTGACATTTGACGAGTAACAACTGAAAAGGCTGTCATGTCAAAGTTATGAAAATGATTTAAATGTCAGTGGCATGAAAGTGATGAAAGCAGTTAAACTGTCGTTTGAATAGAAAGATTAAGGTGGATGAAATTTTTGGTGATGCTGGATGCATTGAGGGGTTGAGGTGTAGTTGAAGTCAGGTGGTATGTAAGCAATAACAAAGTTGAAATCTCAGTTAAAGTGTAAGCTCTTAGTGCAGCTAAAGGTATACTATGCAGGAACTGTTAATTACTGTTTGTCAAAACATTGCCAGCAAAAGTGAAATCCAACCCCAGATTCACTCTGCTTGATGATTTGCCTTTAAAGTGTTTATTACTTCCTCTTGGATGTGTGCTGCTTACGATGGCACCTGGACCTGGAAAAGAAAATTCAGGTAGGGGGCAGAGTCTTTGCAGGTAAATACACCACCACACACTTTAGGTGGATCTAAAGTGGTGATTGAGAGGGATCAAGTCAAAAGTATTATGCACCTGCAGAGACAAAAATATTTGTCTGTTGCTGCTGGTCAGTGAAAAAGAGTATGCCAGCTTTACCCTCGGCATGAGAGTGCAATGTACGTCGGTGCTGTTTAGTCCACTTGTGGAAAGCAAGCCAGGTTCACTATATTGTTTCCCTGTCGTTTCTCCAGGAGTTGTAGTCTTGAAAGAGTTAAGTCTGACACTGCAAACCCAACTGACTAAAGGACTCACTAACTGGTCAGCGGTGCCATGAGTACCAGGTGTATATCTTGTAAATAATTCCCTGTCATTGAATTGTAAATATAGACACGCTGCTGCATTTTAATTTCCTGATTTGTTTTATGGGTATCTGCCATAAAACCCAGAGCGGAGTTGTATTTTCATTTGGTGGTTAAAAACTGGACTGGGACTAGACTGAAAACAAAAAACAGTGTCAGTGGAATGAACTTTTGCTTTATTGTTTCTGGCCACAGTGTGACAGAGCTATTTTCTTTCTATTTCATAATTATACTGTAAGTCAGACGTGACTCTGACTGGCACCCTGCTTTATTTAAAAAGCATCAAACCTTGCATGAATTTGATTCCAAATCAAGACACTCTGGTAAGAATTGCTTACCTTGTCAATATGGACTTTAATACGGTATTGAAATGCAAAATAATAGAATTTTAAACATGTGATTAGAATATGCAATTTATTGTGATTAGCAACTGAAATTCAGCAATTAATCGCAATTTAAAGAAATAAATCTTTTGACTGTCCTACTATGTAGTGTTTTTGAGAATTATCAGTCGAAGTGGACGTGTTGGAGGTAGCTGAAGTGTTTGCATACTAGCAGTTGAAATTGCACTTGGAAGAAGTTTGTCTTTCTGGCAGAAATCACTTCATTTTAACCCAAACCATGATCTTTTTCTTGAACCTTACCAAGAACACTTTCTTGGTTTTTGGCAGAAAGCCCTGAAACTTCTCCTCACAACGTTAAAATGTCAGTTGATGTTGAAGAGCTGAAAACTGTTGAACTGTCAATGGCAGAGTAAATAAGATAAGTTGTTTCTATTGAATAATTCTTTAAATGAATTACATCTCACCTTGTATACTAAGGGGTTAAGCAGCCTGAACTGCCCCTATGTAGAGAGAGAGAGAGAGAGAGAGAGAGAGAGAGAGAGAGAGAGAGACCTGCCTGGTGAAATTAGCCCTTCAAGGCTACTTCCACATATTGCCTGTGAAACTTAATAAAGAACATTCTGCGTAATTTTGGATTTCAGTCTAAGCGTCCTTTGGAGCTGGATGATGGAATAATATTGAAATTCTATATGCGGAAGCCTTTCATTAGATTTGGCCTTTCACATATTGACTAGATTGTTATGACCCATTTCTGAAACTTCTCAGTGCGCCTGCCTCCTCTCTATCACATTATGGAGAATAGCTTTGATCATCTCACAAATTCACTCCCAGTGTCACTTTAGTTTTAGAAAAACAATACGGTCAGATAATTCATTTTAACTTTGTTTATGGGGCCATTAATTATTCTCCCTTTTTCCTTGACTCCAGACTATCTCCCTCTGACACACACACACAAAGTACACACAAAGTGAATCTCAGTTAAATCTGTGTTAGAATTAAATGCTACTCTCTTTTGCCCAGGGGACTTTCATTATCTTTTATTTATAAGCAGCAAACGAAAAGGAAAGAACAACAACAGTAATAATAGTGGAACAATCCAGGAACAGTGCAATGAGGAGGTTTTGAACAAAGCAAGGTCAAAGGGATTTAGGGCCATGAAAATGAAATGTTTTTATTTCCACAATCCGGATCAGTGCTGTTTGTCTCGGCTCGTAAAACCCCCATCCCACGGACACACACACACACACACACACACGGATACGGACACACACACACAAGCGTGCGTATATTCACCCACATGCACCCGCAATGCATTCAGGCACACAATGGTAAAGCACGGCCAGCATACAGATTAGGGCTTTGTGATGGACGATGCTGATGTTTTTGCAGTTGAGCTTTTGTACCAATATTCAATATTGAAAAGTCACTACTCAAATAAAGTATTTTACTGTTTCCATGCCAAATAATGACATCTGTTAAATATAGGTAAATCCACTAAAATGTCAATTTTATTATGCAGCATTACAATTCTCTCTCAGAATAAGCTTAAAGGGATAGTTTAGATATTTTCAAGAGGGTTGTGTAAAGTACTTATCCGTAGTCAGTGTATTACCTGCAGGAGATGTCAGTCTGAAAACCCTTCCAGTTTGGAGAAGCAGGCTGGAGTCTGAGATGGAAGCTAAGCAATGTACTGCTGTAGATGAGGACAGCAACAAAATATACTTTAGCCACTTGAAAAAAAATGATTGATTGATTGGTTTAAGTGTGGGCTATATTGTGAATATCTTTACCACTTAACCTTATCGTCAGAAGGCTCTTTCTCACATCCCAGTCAACAAGATTTAATTCCTACTTATCATATTGGGCCCCAAGTGTTACTAAAATGATGCCAGGGGCAGCCTTTTGCATTGTATCCTGACACAGAGAGGGAAGGTGGTAATAAGGAATTGGCAGTTAGGCAACAAAAGTACTTTTTTATCGTTAGGAAGAGGTCGCCAATGTCACCAAAAAACACTAGTCAGAAAGGCACTTGTGTGTGGCTTACATAACACCCAGCTTTGAGTGCCACACATGCCACACCCAGTGTTGTTATGTCTTGGTCTTAAACAGTGCTCTCCTGGGCTCAAAGTGTGGTATTTGTTGAACCCATCCACCTCACCTTCCACCCCCTCGGGTGGACGTTCTTTAAACTACATCCGTTGCTCTGAGTGTCTAATAATGACACTGACTGGTTTACATGGGTGTTGGTGGAAAGCCCAGTGCGTCTCACACAGATGCTAAACATCACCCCAGCATCATTATAGTGATGCTAGGGACACTTCCCAAGGGACATATTTTGACGTTCTGAGAATGAGAACAAGCTGCCCCATCTATGATCTTGTCAACTACAACTGACTCTACTGACAAAAACAGTAATTTTAGCTCGCTGAACATGGGAATTGCTGCTCTACCGCTGCATCGATTGCTTAGTTAGTTTGTATTATTGTGTGACTTTGGTGACTCCAAACCAACCCTTTAGTGCACCAAAGTCACACAATAACGTCAAACACTTTTGGTATAATACAGTACCTTCGGAACCAAAAGTAACCCTTCAGATATGGTACCTAGACCCTAGGTCTGTTCACCATGTCCACTGCAAACAGTACTCATAGATGTGGGTGGGGTTGTTGTTACTCACTGCTCCACAAGCACTCACTGTATTTCTTCATCACTAGTGGAACAGAGGGAAGCATATTGAAATTTGAGGTGTGTTAATGGATTCATATCGTCAACTCATGCTTTGCGTAACATACAATTTAATATTCTACCTTAAAATTTACCAGCAGTCGGCCCAGTGAAAGTATTTTTCCCAGTCTACAGCTGCTGCAAGAGACACCAAAACATCTTTTTATTATATAGTTATAGTTTACTAAGAAAAAAAGTGGTTACAGGAGTTTCAAACCAGCCACAACTCAGCCCTGAGCAAGAGTGGCCATTCTTTATTGACCAGTCGAAGGACTGCAGTATTTTTAGCTCCACATTTTAGTACCATATCTGTGTGCTAGGTACCCCAACAGATGGGTGACCAAAAATGGGGATGGTAAGGAATGGTTCCATTGGTACCATCCACAACTTTTCACAATGGAAATGGAAAAATTGCATATCAAACTGAACTGAACTGCTTAACTGATCGAGGCACTGGTAGACCAGCAGCTCGTGCATTTAGAGATGTTATATTACTGTTTTTCTCAATGGAGTCTGGCTTTGAAGATAGCCATTATGTCCCTGTTGGAAATCACTGTCTCACGGTAAGGGAAAGCTATGAAAATACTCTAAATATATCATTCCAGAACTGTAATTGACTTTTTTAGGTGGCTGTAATAAGTTTTACTGCTGACCTTGTCCACAGCAGTACATTGCTTAGCTTCTGTGTCAGACCCCAGCCTGCTGCTCCAAACTAGAGGCGTGCCGGCTGACATCTCCTGTAGATAATACACTAACTATGGATAAGTACCTCATATATAATCACATCAAAAAAATCTGGCCTATCCCTTTAAAACTGAATTACAGTTTGTAATGTTGGGCTTCTGTGCAAGTTCTGGTGTTCAAGCAGAGTAATTATAGCCTACATTTTGTTCCACAGCTTCGTTCTTTAAATATTCTATGGCTGCATTTAAAATCCAAAGAAAATGTACAATATTTATACAGGATTTTATCCTCACAAGAAAAACGACGGTGACTTGCTTGTCTATAGTTTTTGTGGCTAAATCTTAGCTGGATCTTACTGACTTTCCAAAGGGAGGAAATTTTGAACACAAAACCAGAACCCAAGAAGGACAGGAAGTCTACATTCATGAGCTACTGCATATATGATATATTCTGACTTCCTAAAAGAGGAATATCCAGAATCATATGACTTTCTATCCTTGCTAAATCTGGGTTGACACTGACAGGACTTTGAGCTGGTGGCACACAGTGTCCTGGCGTAACAATGTCGTTAGTGATGTGACAGAGCTTGTTAGCAGATGGTGAAGTCACCTGGCTGCAGTGCTGTACGTATAAAAACACTGGAGCTGAGGATTCTTCTATCTTTTCTGTTGTCGGTTTTGAAAAAGCCGTTTCATCAAACCGGTCATTGGTTAAGTTAAATATTACCTGCTTTCACATAACATCACCTCGGAGGAAAGTGTGTCTTTCTCAAATCATTCTGTTTTTACCTCTGCTGTCAGCAGTGAAATGATATCAATCACCAACTGACGTTGCCTCCCGAGGCCCCGCCATGAGCAACTTAAATCAAAAGGAGAAAAGAAGAGAATGTCGGTTTTGAAATAGAGAAACGTCAGGAGCTGTTCCCGTAATGGTTGAGTCAGTGGTATTAATCAACCTCACACAGACAAAGCTTATTATGTTCCTTTCTTTCTTTACGATATGTGAAACTTTATATTCACTCATACAGACCAGGGAACTGATTGCACAGACTAAGTTCACTTCTTGCTCAAGGACACTGTGGCAGTTTATTTTGTTTTTGCACAAAGTAATGAAATATCCTTCTCTCCTGTAAGTCCAACATCACTATGAGTTTTTTAAGACAGGGTTGAGATGTCTTGTGGGTTTATGTAATGTGTGAACTACATCGTGGGTACCTGAGGTATAAAAGAGAGGAAATGTGGTGGAGGAATAAACTGAGCCTCTGGAAAAGCCCATACACATGAACTCTTCTGTGCAACTTGTTTGTATGCAACTGAACATCATGAGAATTGCTGTGCATTTCCTGCAATTTGATGAAAAGTTACATGTAAATAAGTTGCAGTACAATGAAACTATAAAGATTTTGCAACTAGTTTTCTGCCCTATACATATATTACATGACTACCAGCTATTGTTAGTAGCTGGTTGCTTAAACAACCTTCATGAAACAAAGAAAGACAAAGCAGAAGGCTTGGGAAGGCTATGCAATAAACTGCTGTATTTTTCTTGTTTATCACTGGCCAGCTGTCGGTAGCTGTGGTTCAGCATTCACATTGTTCAAGTGGTCATGTCAGGCCTTTGTGTCACAGGACTACTGGACTTTAATATTTATATTGGTCCCACTTTTTAAATAAACTATCATGTAATCAAACCTACAGAGCGTGGCAGGCGTCAAGGGTAAAATGTTTTGTAAATCTGGAGCACAAATTAGTAATTTGTACCTTTGGTATAATCAATTCTGTGCACAAGCTACTTAATTATTCCCTCAAATTAATAATTCATGACTTGGAATTACTAAATCATTCCCTCAAATGAATATCGTTATCACATTCATGCCATTTGTCTCCTTGACAGTCTGTGTTCTTTCTTCATTGTTTGCAGGCCAGTGTTGGTTGCTGGGTGTGTTATAATGCAGGGCCAAATCAGATGTGAGGTGTCAGATCATGGTCAGTCTAAATTGGATGCTTGTGTCTAATAGAGTTTTATATTGATTAATGACTGAGATATGTGGCTCTACTCTTTGGTTTTTAACACTTCGATCAAAAGTTGTTTTTTCTTGGTATTCACGGTAGTCACCTTATGTTTTAGCTTGGCATGTCATACTGTTTTGTTAATTTCAGAATAAGTAAGGCCACTCATATATCATTATTCGACCTGTCCGTTGTACTATACTTTTTCAAGAACAGTATTTTTTATAAAAAGGAAATACACTATTTGAAATTCATTGTGAAATCTGACTAGTGTTTCTCATGTAAAAAAATCCAGGAAACTGATGCTTTGAAAAAGGTAAGTAAAAATAGCTACTAGTATTAAGTTGCATTTACTTCATATCTAATTGTAAGGTTTACTTGATGTACATAATTTTGTTAAGTTGTTGCAACTTAAAAATGACAAGGATATTAGCTTGCTCTTTGTCAGTGTTAGCAACGCAAGTAAACCAGGTTAGTCTGACTTAACTGAACAGTTCTGATTACTCAGTAGAATTTAGGAAACTGACTACCTTAGATAAATAAGAGTGATCACAACAAAGAATTATTAATCCCATGGTTCTTGTTTTTGTTTTAACAAAACATTCTGAGCATTTCAAGACAAGGCCGGTGTTTGTGGAAACAAATGAAAAAAAAAAAACACTTTTAAACTTTATACAGTAATCTGAAAACACGTGATACTATTCAGAATCTTCCTTGAAGACTTTAAGATTTCAACAGAGCTCCACAGTTTTATCACAAAATATCGATATTCAATCAAGCTTCAGCCAACTTTAGAGCTAAATGAAACATTCCATCAAACTATGCATAATGCATGTGCTTTGAACTGTAATAAACTAAACAACGTTGTGGGTGTTGACATTATGTGAGACTGTGCTTACTGTACTGCAAACTGTTGAGTCACATTTGTATATTTTTAAACATCTTATACAATCAAATTTGCAGATATCTCACCACATGCAAAATCCTCTTTGTCATGATCACATTCATTCATTCATTCATCTTCTAACCGCTTCATTCTCTTGAGGGTCGCGGGGGGGCTGGAGCCTATCCCAGCTACATCGGGCGAGAGGCAGGGTACACCCTGGTCAGGTCGCCAGACTATCACAGGGCTGACACATAGAGACAAACAACCATTCATGCTCACATTCACACCTACGGACAATTTAGAGTTATCAATTAACCTAGTCCCCAATCTGCATGTCTTTGGACTGTGGGAGGAAGCCGGAGTGCCCAGAGAGAACCCACGCTGACACGGGGAGAACATGCAAACTTCGCACAGAAGGGGATCCCACGCCCGGGATCGAACCGGCAACCCTCTTGCTGTGAGGCGACAGTGCTAACCACCACACCACCGTGCCGCCCATGATCACATTATGTCAGGCAAACTTACCCAAATTGCTTTGAAAGGACAAGTAAATTGCACATAATTTTTAAGCTGCAACTAAATTAGGTAAATACAACTAAATTTTAAGTAAACTTAACAATTAAAGTAAACTGAACTTAAAACTAATAGTTGTATTTATTTACCTTTTTCATGGCAGTCGGTTTCATAGAATTTTTAGGTAAGATCAATTCTGCTCACATATTTCCAACACACACTCATCTGTATATGACATGCAAAGATCTGTAAATGTCTGTCTATGGAAAGAAGAAAGAGAAGAGTGGCAGTGTTATAAGCATGCAAGATATGTAAATGACATTCTGAGCCTTAGTTCTGTAAAATAAATGTATGTGTAAAAAAGCCCAGCATTCCCTTCAAGCTTCATTATCATTTTGCATCATCAGTGACAGCTGTAGAGTGGCATGGCTGTAATTTTTGCAATTATTAAGGGTGGTGAATTGCATTGCAGGATTTTCAGCAGAAAGTGGTGTGCATGCTGCACTGTAAAAAAAAAAAAAAAAGGGCATGTAAAATTAGCTTCCAGTGACCACTGTTTGCATTGTAATTACAATGTATAATCAGTGTATAACTTCTGATGCTGAGGAACTGAAAGGTGAAATGAAATATGTTTAAATCTGATTATTTTGAGGAACTGTGTTGAGGAATAAGCAGATGTGATAATGAAAAGCTTACTTATAAGGTCAATTCTGGATATTTATACTCAGATTTATTTGACATTCATCAAAACTTTTTTACTAAACATTTACATTACCTAATTGTGGCAGGGAATTAAATTTAGTAAATTAGAAAAAGAAATACCAAAAACAGGGCAAGAAAACATTACCAATGGTTTTCAACATCATTAAAAGAGAGACACTGTATAAAGAGATAAATGTGAAAAGACAAAACAGGCCCTGAACAGGCTCAACATTAGATTTATGCTCTTCTCTCTGTGGTCGTGATTTGAAGCAGAGGAGCAGAAGACCAGCTTAAGATCTGTCTCAGTGTGAATTACATCACTTAGCAAAGCTCTGACACTGTGCTGCCTTCATCTCAAGTTTGCTTTTTCACCTTAAAAAGGAACTGTGGACAAACAGTTTGGAGTGGAGTGCCTAAAGCCAGAAACAGGCTGGCCTCTGTCAGTCAGAGCAACACATCTACTCCAACGATGATTGTTCAACTTAAAGTGCCTCCAACTCTGCCCACGCAGCCGTTTATCACAAACTTTTCCAACAAAACTCATCCCACACTCATTTGCAGTGTGTTGTGTCGAGGTGAGAGGCAACGAGAGGGAAGCGTACGGCAGCGTGGGTGCAGCTCCTCAGCAGCTCCTCAGCAGCCATGAATTCATCCAGTGTGGAAGCCAGCGTGCGTTCATAATAGCCTGACTGCTGGGGACTGGAGATATCTCTACTGCAGTTCTTCTTTTAGTTACAGTGGTTTAGTATTCAGCCTTAATATCACAGAACCAGTACATTCTCTTCTTTTTTTAAACGATGAACCATTACAGCTCTGCTCTCTGGAGACATCAGTCTCTCAGTAGTGATTTAAATTCAGATTAGGGGAGATGAGATGAACTACCCTGTGTATCTTAGTGATGATAAACAGCACTGTTCAAGTAATTGAACAGCCGGGGGGGGGCAGCTCCCTTTAGACAGACCTGAGCCCCCCTGCTGGCTACAAAGGTGTCACAAGGAATTAAAAACAAATTTAAAAAAAAAAAATCAAATAAAGATCCAAGTGTGTGTGTGGCTCTCTGTCATGTTGTGTGTAGTTAACTACTGAAACTACAAACAGCTTTTGACCATGAAAGAAAAATGAATGACTTTTAGGCCTCTGCACTGACGATAGCCATGGCCAGAGAGATAATGTTTCTGGGTTTGTTTTGTTCATCAGTCCGTCCGTCTGTACTCACATCCACATGGCCCATTCTCTTGTAAATGCAATATGTTGGTAATACCTTGAGGGAATTTCTTCAAATGTGGACTCAATATAAGATAATCAGATAAACCAACTAGATTTGGGTGGTCAAAGGTCAAGGTCACTGTGACTTAGATTTTGACCATCATAGGTAAAAGGTCAAGGTTACTGTGACCTTGAATCTGTCTCATTCTCATTAATACAATATGTCAAGAACACCTTAAGGGGATTTTTTCCAATTCGGCACAAACATCCACTTAGACTCAGCAACAAGCTTATTAGATTTGGACGGTCAAAGGTCAAGGCAACTCATTCTCTTGAATGTGATATCTCAAATTTGCCAAGAGGGAATATCCTCAAATTTGGCACAAATGTTAACTTGGATTCGATAATGAACAGATTAGATTTTGGTTATCATAGATTGAAGGTCAAAATTACTGTGACCTTGCATCCATGTCATTCCCATGAATGCAATATTTCAAGAACAGTTTGAGGGAATTTCTGAAAAGGTCACGGTGACCTCTGTCACAGCCTGGCTTAAAAGTGGTAACAAAAGAGGGAGACCAAATGAGCTGGCTAATGTAAACAGTAATTTATTAATAAAAGAACATGAATTTAACAGAACAACATATTGTGTTCCATCAGTAGATCAGTAATGAAATGCATGCGTGGGTGTTTGCCAATGTATGTGGATAAAACAGAAGACCGAGAGTTATCCTCAGGCTGAGAGAGCGAGACTAAGGAGGGAGGGGGTATTTATCCCCAGAGCACACACTGGGTCCAGGTGTGGCTCAATCAGCTGACACCCCCCTCTCAGCTCCTGCAACACAACAGAAGAGGACCAGCAACAGAGCCATCTAGGGCATGGGAGGAAAGTTGTCACACCTCACAAAACATGTTTTTGACTGTAACTCAAGAATTCATGACTAATCTTGGCTGCCCACCTTGAAACTGTGCTGATTGAATCGATCTCTGCACTGACGGGGAAGATGTGTGTAAAGCATCCATGTTTTCGTAGACATGGATGTAAACTATAAGTGCAACTTGGATGGTTAGCAGAAGCATACAACCAAGAGGCGGAAATCCGAGCATTTTACCAATGCTTCTCTACTGTAATTAAACCCCCTTTGACAAGCCTAGCACCCTTTTTCTGTCATCCTGACCGATGTAAAGGCATGATCAGGCATGATCAGGCAATGCATTCATCAGGCAGCCAACATCACACACTTGAACTTTCATCTCTGTGTGGTGCATGCTTTACTACAAAGCTGTTAAACAAAAAAAATCTAGGAACATATATTACTTTTGACTTTGCTAGCCAATTTAGGGAAAATTTAGATGAGTTAGCCACAGTTTAATGTTACATACAGGATGGACATTATAAACAAAATCAAAGCTGATATTTCTTGCACTTTCCCATGAATAGTCGAGTATTATGTATGACCTGTGAAAAAGTGGGCACTTATTGCAATAAACTCACTTATGTGGATTTTTTTTGCTCGTGTGTGGCTTTGATGTGTTATATTTTGTCATTTGATCATTTTTTTACAGACAGTTTAAACAAGTTTTTCTTCTCAGGGTAGCTCTGCTGTAGTTCTGCTTCTTACAGTGTGAAGTAATAGTGTGTCCCAACACTGGTGACATCACTTCTGATGGTTGCTTCTTGTTTGCTCAATTTTACACATTCATCACATCCCGAACGTGGACCACGACAGTTTGAGAAACTGTATTTTCATGCATTTTGTTCAGCTGCATTCTTTTGACTTCATTTCAAAGTCAGCATCAACAACTTTGAGTGCCATTGTGCATCTCAGTTGTGGTTTCTTTTTTAGTAAAAGAAGTGGCTCAGTCTAGCCTGATCTACCTTTTTTTTCATCTACATGGAGAAATCAGGTCTGAACAGCTGCAGAGAGAAGCTTTTTGATGAGAGTAAGGGCATAATTTCTCCTTGGGATCAGGGGGATGCTTGCCTCCTCACTTTTACAATTTCGATGTGATTCATTCACTAAAAGACCACTAAAACGTGTCCTCTTACTGTCCAACCTCATAAGTCCAGGCGGGAGAAGCTCTGATTTGATCAAAATGCTCATCTGAGTTGCCTTCAGTTATTGTCATGCGTTCACGGCATTTCAGCTTTACAAGCAGTAGCAAGTGATTACAGTGTTGGTGGAGGCTGTTGGGGCTGTATGCAGCTGGTGATGAAGACTGCAGATTACTAGGGGATGATAAAAGTCCCCTGGCTCCTCTGCATTATCTGCTGAAAAACAAACAAACAGATGATTCTCCTGAAAAGATGCTGGAACTGACCATCAATCACAGATCATGCAGTAACGGACAGGGCTCTATGTAGTTAAGATATAAATGATCAATAGTTACTGAGTATTGAAATTGAATGATAGTTAGAATCTTTTGCCAAACATGTTTTATGTAATATTACAATGACTGTGTTATTGGTGCGTCATAATGCAGGGTTTTATGCTATACTAAAATTATATGGAAAATTTGAAAACCAATTTAATCATAATTTATTATTTTCCAGAAAAAAAATTCATATAAATGAAGAACATAATATTTATATTCCCTGTGTAGACTTGGCACACTATAAAGTATGAATGACTGTGACAAAGTACTGAAAATGACACTGATTAAATCAACAAAACATCATTACTGACACATTTACAGTTTGTAGCAGTTCTGCGAGTGAGTGAGCACTGGTGCCAGGTGTGCAGATGGGAGAACAAATCTAGAAACGTGTCCAGATGTGCAGCAATGCACTGCAAGCAATTAACATGTCAGATTTATAGATGGAGGCAACATGTTGCTGCTGTCAGAAGAAAAAAAACCAAAATACCAGCTCCTCAGGATTCTCAGGGGGGAAAAAAAGCTGTCACTATTGCTTGACCAATGAGCATGCATGTAGATAACCGACTGAGTTTATGCATCGAACCAACAGAATTTTCCTTACCTCATAGAGAGTTAAAGTGTCTGCATTATTTGGTACTGTCTGCTTCTGGAGATGCTCTTTAAAGCTAAAAATGAGAAATTTGGCAGTGCTAGAGGGATGGTCAAGGGGTCACAACAATCATTGGGACTCATGAGCAGTGAAACAAGTACCCACATCCTTTAACAATGTAAAAGTGCTCCATCACAAGTGTCCTGCATTCGAAAATGTACTTAAGTGCAAGTACAAAAGTATCACATTATAAAGTGTAATTTAATGATTTAAAAGTAAAAGGTACTTCTCTATACAATGCCCCATTTAATACTCACCTACCTGCCCAGTCGCCAGAATAAAAAGTACCAACAGTGAAAGTACTCAGTATGTAGAATGGCCCATTACAAAATAATATATATTTTATTGTTGGATTATAATTATTGGGGCATGAATGTGTTTTTCTCTTCAGTGTTGAAGTTGGTAAAGGTGGAATTCATTCTAATTGCTGGGTAGTTCTACATCTAAAATGATGCATAACCATTTATTAGTTGATTATTAATCTGAATCAAGCAAAGTAATAAAGCAGACAAATACGTAAAAAGTACAATGTTTCCTTCAGATAGTGGAGTAACAGTATAAAGTAGCTTAAAATGGAAATAGTTAAGTACAAGTAACTCAAATTGTACCGAAGTAAGTACTTTTTTATTACGCTCCACCACTGTGTCTTGTAATCCCATGTGGGATGGGCCAAATATATGGCATGACACGGAAATAAAATATAATGAAATGAAATGAAATGAAATGAATGTTAGCATGACCAAACTGAAAAACTATGTTTCCAACTCTAGTCAATGAATGTGTAATAACAGCAGTTTTATGTATTCTGTTTCTATTCAGTATCAATGCTAATTATTGATAATAACTACAAATATTTTCAACATCACAATTCATAATTAATCTGGAAAGTACACAGCAGTTTATGAGGTAGGGCCTATGTCCACATGATGTTTTTCTTTGACAGAGAAGTGGTGGCAGGGAGCTGGGAAGCGCTTCATTCCAGCATTGCGTATGGGTTTGGTTTCATGACAACAATATCTTGACATTAATGTCAGCTAGTTAGCTAACATGACACTATGTTAACAGAGGGTTGATTACATAGTTAACAACAAGCTTAGAACGCGTATGGTGATCACAACACTCACCAGCAACATCCAGTGTCTGCCGGCCGATCTGCTCCCACACATAGGCTGTTTTGTCTTTTACAGTAGTGTAGCTCAGTGTTTCTCAGATGGGGTACCGTGATGCCAATCAGGTGTGCTGTGGGATTTTGTGATAACCACACATTATTATGGCAATATTCAACTGAGCCTATACAAAAAGTTACGAATAATAATTTTTTTTTCCAGTATGTTGTGTGCACCCATTTCCCAATACAGAGGCAAACTCAAGCTAAAAAATAAAATTGAATTTGATTTAAAAATAAAACCTTCACAGGGAACCTATTTGTTGCCGTTTGCATGTGGGAATTATAAATGTGTGACACATCAAAAGCCCTAATTGGCAAAAGCCCTCATTGGTGAGGGAGGATAATTCAAGGAGAAAGCCATAAGTGGGACAATGGATCACATTATTGTAAGGAGCAAATAACAACAAAGCACCAACGAAGACGAAAGTTCCACAAAAAGCTACCTGTTGTATATTTTTTTTCTCATTTTTATCGTCTTATGTCATGATAAGAGTAATAACACACGTTATAGAAGCTAATGTGCACAGATATAAACACAGGTGTGCCTTGAGATTTCAGCTTGCCCCTTGGTGTGCCCTGGGCAAAAAAAAGTTTGAAAACCAAAGGGGCAGTAGTAACATCACCAGCACCTTTCTAAAAAGTTTTTCAACTAGATGTGCTCAGAATGGCTGCACATAAAAGCTGGAGTGCTCTGAAAAAATAAACAGATAAAGAGAGCGTGGTGCTTTTTTCTCAGGCACATGCGGCCCTCCTCTGGAGATCATGAATATTCGTACAGAATTTATTTCTGCTAGCTATGATCATCATCCTGAGGGCCAGTAAATTAAATCATGCAATAAAGCACATTGAAGTAACACAAGTATTTCATTAACCTTTCAAGTCATGTGTAACCCATAAAATCATACATAGCCTACAGACAGTTGCATTTTTCATACAGGAGTGAGATCAACGTGGAACCCAGAACAACTCGTATTACTTTGTTTTTCTTTTTGACTGAGAGTAA
The DNA here is from genome assembly GCF_011397635.1 of Epinephelus fuscoguttatus. Taxonomy (NCBI): domain Eukaryota; kingdom Metazoa; phylum Chordata; class Actinopteri; order Perciformes; family Serranidae; genus Epinephelus; species Epinephelus fuscoguttatus. Next base: position 45,016,270 of record NC_064752.1, read on the forward strand.
ACAGAACGGCTTTGTCTGGGTTTTGGGTTTAAACTTAATATGAAGTTCAGCTGAAGAGAAGAGTAAAACACACAGAGCTATTGCTATTCATGCTTGGATCAGTGTTTGTCCTCTGCGTCCTTCACAGCACGTCATGTGGAGAGATGATAGAGGTGGGAGGTGCCCATTATCTGGGTGCATGTGTGAGTTTATTTTCTCTTCTTGTTTTTGCTTGTGTGTCTGTGGTTGTGGGCGGGAGGTGAACGCACTTGTCATGTGTGGAAGGAGCATTTTGTTTTTCAATCTCTTCACGCTCAGTTGGACAGTCAGATGGGATTAATGGTTGGCAGCGTGCAGAGTGACGGGGTCAGTGGGACACAGGACGGGGTGTGAAATCACTTCTCTGTGGCCCAGTGACACACAGCTGAGATGCCACCATCATTAAAGTAATTTATAGTTTGTGTTTTACTTTTTGAATGCATTTTTCAGTTAACAGTTGATTGAAACTGCAGCTCTGTTAAGGGAAGTTGAAATGATCTGGGCAACGGTCGTGATTTAAAAATGTTTTCAACACTCAGTTGTTGTTGTTGTTTTTTTTCCCAAAGCTCTCCAACTTTTAATTATTTTCTCTGTTGTTGCAGTTGAGTCCTTCAGGTTGTAACAAGGCCTTCAACTTAATTCAAAACACTTCAGAAAAAACTATGATCTAAAATGTAGTGCAAATTGTTATGCTTCAAAAACAATACAATTGATGGTTAATGTCAATCCCTGGTTGTAAACAGGAGGGCTAGGAGGTGAGCTTACTATCTGCCATCATCAGGTTAAAGTGAAACTAAGAAGATGCTGCTGGGTTCAGATTGAGTGTCAAATATCCAACCCAAAACCGTGGTCAGGCAGTTGCAGCTGGCTTGACAGTTTGGTTTTGGACTCGTGTTTGGACTGGACTGTATTGCAGATTGGCGATTGGAGCATGTGCATGCTGTAGTGCGATGCAGACCCTTGCAGACATGGGCGGATGACGACATTTACACCATGAACACGTGGATGCATTAACTGTGAATTGGCCTTAACTTAACACTGCTTAACTAACGTAGCTAACGTGAGTGGGTTAGCGTTCCAGTCGAGGGGCTACTGTGATCCCACAGAATAAATCCAAACTTCATAATGGTACTATTGTAAAACATAATGTTAGTTACTCCAACCAGGCCAATGACCACATTTGGCTGGCATTACAGAACATGTCATAACTTTAAAGGGGCAATAAGCGAAATTCATCATTTCTAGATTGAAGGAATTAAAAAATTGCTATGTGAAGAACTAGAGGTGTAATTTCATCTGGAGTATAGCATGACCTCACACATCCTCTCTCTGTGTTGATGTCCAGCCCATTGTTTACAAGCCGGTCCGGCTGCGTGTTCATGTACGTTCATGTGAACACAGCCTCCGTTTGAATCCAACTGGAGCACCGAGCCCTGGTTTGTTATTCAGGTTAATGTGGGAAGAAGCAGCGGGTATATCGGGCAGCTGAGTGAAGCTGAGTGAAGCGGAGCCTGCGGAAGAAACACCGGGACCGTCTGGATATGATAGTCTATGGAGATGCTGCGGTACTCGCCGGCACAGACGGGGGGGGGGGGGGCGTTGGAGAGCAGAGGTAGAGGGAGGAGTGGCTCATGACACACTTTGTTTTGCTCTACAGGCAGTGCACAACAGTGAACCTAGTGGTGAAACGATTTCGCTTATTGCTCCTTTAACAGTTTAATTGAGGGAGTATTAGCTGGCGACTCAGCCAAATGCATCGTGGTTGCTTGTAATGATGGTACCCGTTGAAAACATGAACATGACATATAGGTGTCCTGCGAAAAGCCTTCAATTTTACTTAAATCAATTTTAAATTCAAACTTAAATGTCTGTGCCAAACATTTACGAACTACAGACACATTTGGCCAAAAGTCACCATTTCACACAGTTGATAAACCAAAACACTGGCAGCTCTGTGTTTAGTAGGGAAACTTTACTCTTATTTGGTGGACAGTCAGTAATGTCTACATTTTATGCCAAAGTTTGTCATCAGTTAGCTGAGATAATGTAGAAAATTGATAACCTTTGCTGCTGTCACTGTCAGCAGGCAACAGACACTGTACTGTACACAGCAATAGCCTATAGGGGGGCTGCAAGATGGCGAAACACTCAAAGCTGTCGTTGAATTCATCTAACGCTTCCTAATAGAGTGTGTGTGTGTGTGTGTGTGTGTGTGTGTGTGTGTCTGTGACATCGGACAGCTGTGAAATGGACTGCGACAGCGGCTTCAACCAGACTTACTGACTGCCCATGGCAAGCCAAGAGCCCCAGTGGCCTTCTGTCAACACACTCTCTCTTCCTCGCTATCTGTCTCCGTCATGTTGTCTCACTCAGGACACACACACACACACACACACACACACACACACACAGTTTTACTATATCTAATTAAGGCTGAGTGCCATTTCAGCTTCTTCAGACTGCATTTTTCCACCCACGTGTGCACCCACTTCAGCTTCTTCCCATCGGTCACATAGAGGAATGGATGTTCAAGGTGACAGGAGTCAGCACCCATGGGAGCCTATATCCAGCACCTACATTCACAGAAGGCTGTGTTTGCTTCCAGAAGTCAAATCATCATTCATGTTTTGTGCTTTCTAGTTTTCACAAATAATTTTCTTCATTCTTCTTCATGCAGCTTGATTTCGTAAAATGTCCACACGTTATTCATTTATTTCTGCGGTTTGTTTGGACTAATTACAGTTGTCAGTTATGCTTTATTTATTCAATTCATGCCTCAGCGGCAGTGATAGCCATCGCTGGAGGCATTTAGTTTTCGGCTTTTCTGCCTGTCCGTCTGGGGTCCATGTCATTGGTCCGACCGCCCATTGGTCCAACATCCCATTAGTCCAACGGTCTTCGGTGCTGAACGGCTCCCAGTGGGCGTATTTCTACCTTGATGGTGCACTGCGACCGGCTTGAGGCGGAGCAGGCTCACGGCTTATGTGTTTGCCACTTTCTTTTTCATTTTAACCCACACCATGATCTTTTCCTGACCCTAACCAAGTGGTTTTTGTGCCTAAACCTAACCAGACCTTAACCACAGGGCATCATGATGATTTCGGAACAACGGGACTTCGGAACAATGGGTTTAATACGGTCGGAACAATGGGATGTCGGACCAATGGGCTGTCGGACCAATTGGCAGTTCCTGTCCGTCTGTCCATCCATCCAGTTTTTGTGAACATATATCTTAAAAATGCCTTGAGGAATTTTTAATTAGGTTTTGGTGGTCAAAGGTCAAGGTTACCATGACTTTGTGTGTCTCATTCTCATGAGCGTGATAGCTCAAGAACACCGCAGGGGATTTTTTTTTTTTTTTTAGTTTGGCACTAATGTCCACTTGCACTCAATGATACACTATTTAGATTTTGATCTTCAAACATCAAAGGTCAAGCACAATGTGACCTTGTATCATCTCAATTTTGTGAACACAATGGGCCTAATTTATTAATATGTGCATAGAAATGTTCTTATTCTGCGCATACAATAAGAGTGCACGCAAAGTTATAGTTGGATTCATGACACATGTGCACCAGCTGATTTTGTTCTTAGCACTGTGCGTCTGTTAGTGAATTAAAACCAACCAGCACACTGCCCCGCCCCCATTTCTCTATAGAAGGAAAAGTCTTTGCCCAGAGGTGTATCATGAAGAAAGTAGTGAAGTTGCCTCTATGCACATATTAGTGCCTGACACACCAGCGTCGACCGTCAGTGAGCGTCTGTGAATGTCTTGGCAGTTGCAAGCAGCTGATAAGCTGTCCGTCACTCTCTTAAATCATGTTCAAAGATGTCAGCCTTTAATGCCTTCTCTCCTAAAGGCATGGACTGCAATATCTTCTAGCAAAGTTAGATATGTTATCTTTACACCTGCTTGGCGGTGCACTAAAATCTATTATATAACCTCGCCATTCATGCCTATGCTAAAAATGAACATATGCACATTTTTATAAAATAAAAACGGGGACACTCTGTCTTTATAGCTGATTTTTAATTAATGATTGATGAAGATGAAAAGGGTGTCAGTGTCACAGTTTTTTAATACATTTGACCAAAACGTAAGTAAATGGATGGTTTTAAATGCTGTTTATTAAAGCCTTTTCAAAATGAAAATGGTTTTAATATGTTATGCATTTTGTGAAAGGTGTGTGTTTACATTTATGTCATCAACGTCATATCTCAGGAACAGAAGGAGAGACATTTGGTCAGATACTGAATTGGTGACACTAATCTTGGATGTCCATCTTGAAACTCTGCTGATTGAATAGGTCATCTGTGCTGCCGGGAGGGAGATGTGTGTGAAGCATCCATGTTTTCACAGACATGGATATGAACTGTAAGTGGTAGTGGTTGTTTCCAACAACAACAATGCAGTTTCCCCTTTTGGGACATCACAAAATAAATAAATAAATATATAAAAAATCCTAGTGATTTGAAAAAAAAAAAAAAAGCCAATTAGGATTTTCACACCATATGTTCATCATTATATTTAATGAGGCTCTGAGTGTGGAAATCGTGCAATTCTGATTGGTTCATGAGAAGTTCATGAATAATTTCCAATCATGTGTCGAATGTTGCCGAGGATTGATCCCTAAAGCCTTGTGATTTTCTGGCCTTGCAGGGGGTGCGTTGTTATTTTTCTGACACTAGTGTGGCACTGATCATGTCTTATTATGGCCGGCGGGCACATTTCCCCAGCTCCTCTCTCATGTGTTGATGATGGAGTGCAGTAATTGGCCACGCTGAGTGACAACCAACGTCTCAGAGGAGATAATGAGGCAGCCATTTTGAGCGTAATGCTGACAGACACTTTGAGCAGTTAACACAATTAACTGCTGCACTGGGCAGATCACTGGGTAAATTTATTAGCAGGCTGATTCCAGATTACACATTCATGAATATTAATCACTAACTGATTACTGATTGAAAACTAAGAATACTGAGTGAATTTCGGTTGATCTGGGGTGTATTTCCAGATCTAGTTTTTGTGTTGCAAAACTGAGCACTGAGGCATCGGAAAGATAAATAGATATGGAAGAAAACATTCCTTTTTTTTCTTTTTGGTGTCAGATTGTTATGACATATGCTCACACAATGCTGCGGCTTAATGGATTCAGGAACAAAGCATACAGACATACTGTATGTCCTGCAATAATGTAAGGTAATGGGATGACTCTGCGTAACCTTGTTCAGGGAGCATAATAAACCCCCATATCCACATAGCAGAGTACATGCTTTGCTTCTCGTTTCTGTCTTCCTCCCTCCTCTACTACGCCTGTCTCCAGTCCTCAGTGTAACTGGATGAGCTCTAATGGTGATTTTTTTCAGTGACTGATTTCAGGCCCATGCAGATCATTATACTGCCTGGTTCAACTGCATATGATACATAAATCACAAATCACCGCTGTTGAATGCCCAAAACGCAAATAGAACTTTAGCTGGTTGGCGGTGTATTTTTGGCATTATCTACATAGTTGCTTTTTTTTAACCCAAGTGCTGAAAAATGGGCAGCATGTGGAAGAGAATGTATTACTTTCATTTATAAACATAAAAGGCACCAACATTGACAGAAAACAAATAATTAGAGAGAGACCAAGGAAAGAGAAGCTACTTAAAGTCCAGATAAAACTGCATAATGAAATGGGACGTTGTGGATAGACCAGGCGCCCCATGTACAAGGCTGTTGCCGCAGCGGCCCGGGTTCGAGTCCAGCCTGTGGCCCTTTGCTGCATGTCATCCCCTCTCTCTCTTTCTCCCCCGTTCGCACTTGGCTGTCCTATCAATTAAAGGCAAAATGCCCCAAAACACATCTTTATAAAAGAAAAAAAAAACTGCATCATGAAAGCATCTAGCTTCAGTATTGTGACGTATTTTTGAGTCAAACATGATGGGGAAGCGGGATATAACAAGTTTGATTTGATCAGTGAAAAGTGGGCATGTCATTACAGTGAGGCCCTGATGGTGTAACACCAATGGGATCCATGAGGGGGAGAGAGAAATAGTCGATTGTGTGCTTTATGTGCTGTTACATGCCTTGTGCATAATCTGGAGCTGTCACAGATACCACTTTCCTCAAAATGAACACATTCTAGCCAAAGGGCCATTGGTGCCACCAGAAATGTTTCATAGGGGTGGCCAGATGGGGCCAATAAAAATCATGGGTTTGCACATCAAAACCAAAAGCCATAACTGAATGATGTTATTTTTGCAGATAGTTTTAAGGCTAGTTAAAACTATGTCAATATGAGAGTTAATGAACTGCATATAGTTTCTTATTGTGCAGTTACTATTACCAATCATTTGATGTGTACTGTGTCTGATGTGTACCAGTACTGGTGCAATTAATATTTTGAGTTCTACAACAATCCTGTTTTAATGTTGTGTGTATCTATACGTTAGGTGATTCATTGGTCTTCAAATAGGCTGGTTGTTCTTTTCCTTAAAAAGACAAATACACAGCTTTAATTTGAGGGAGTAGACTGGGGAGCAAAACATTTACTGAGAACAAGCCTTAGGGGAGACTTGTTGAGACTTGAGACAAAATTTTGCCCAAATTTGGAGCATTATTTAGCCCCCCTCCCGACAAGCTATGCCGACATGGTTGCCACCATTGGATGCCGTTTCACAAGAAACCACTACCTTTATGGTAAAAAAAAGGAGCATGCCACAGCCTCTTTAAGACTATAATGTTGACAAAAACCCTTTTCACGTAGAGGTTGTGGTATTGGACCACTACCAAGTCCCTTCTTCTGTTTGCATTTTTACTCAGAACAAAACAACGGTGACATCGTTATACTCCATTGTGTGACTTTAGACAGCATGCTGGCATTGTGGAATCAAAAGAGGCATGATGGCAACTGATCTTGTCCTCTGCTTGGAGGGTAAGGAGCTCCCGGACCTCATTGTTTTCCCAATTTGCAACACTGTCAGCCACTGTTCTTCTTCTTTAAGTTAGCTGCTAACTGCTAGCTGCTACTTTTTAAATCTCCCACCATGGGTTGCTCTCATAACACACTGTCACCATTTCAGCACTAATATGACAGCTTAAAGGCGGTGTTCCCCATTCTGCAATAAAATTTTTCATTCATTCATTCATCTTCTAACCGCTTCATCCTCTTGAGGGTCGCGGGGGGGCTGGAGTCTATCCCAGCTGACATTGGGCGAGAGGCAGGGTACACCCTGGACAGGTCGCCAGACTATCGCAGGGCTGACACATAGAGACAAACAACCATTCACGTTCACATTCACACCTACGGACAATTTAGAGTTATCAATTAACCTAGTACCCAATCTGCATGTCTTTGGACTGTGGGAGGAAGCCGGAGTGCCCGGAGAGAACCCATGCTGACACGGGGAGAACATGCAAACTTCGCACAGAAGGGCTCCCACGCCCGGGATCCAACCGGCAACCCTCTTGCTGTGAGGCAAGAGTGCTAACCACCACACCACCGTGCCGCCCCAATAAAATTTTTATTTATTTTATTTTATTCTGTTTTATTTTATCTTATTTTCTTTTATTTCATTTTATAATGTCAAAAAATCACAATGTTGTCTTTTTTCCTTTTAATAAAATGGCTGTCATCTCCATTCTTCCCCTGAGCAAATTTAAAGATTTTGCTCCCAGCCATGAAGGGGCTTTATTGCGACTGCCACTAGAAGAGAAAACGATACAGAAAACCCTTTCTGAGAATAAATCAACCACTGACAGGACTGATTTCTGTCTACTGACCACTCCAAATGGAGAGATGGCAGTCCAGCTGAACATATTGGGAAGCAGACGATAAAGGAAGTGCTGCCACAGTGAGGAAAGCCAACATTAGCCAAGATTAACTGTCCACTCAGGTAAACAAAGAGACAGGGGAGGGGAGGGGAAGACATTGTTCTCTCATCTGAGATTCCTGTTGCTTTTGTGCAACTTCCATCACAGATTGTCAGCAACTCTCAGGAGAGAGAGCCCACTCTTCATCTCTGTCAATTATTTACTTTGTAAATACACCTGGCTGCCGCTTCTGACCTTTGAGAGAGTTTGAGGCTTTTCAGTCAATTAAGAGCCATTTTTGAAGCAGATGCGGTGCCGGCGACCTCGCTCACTTCTCACTGAAAAGCCTGCCACGATTCCAATTTGCAGCATAAACAAACCCGATACTGTATGGAAACTGTATGCCTAAAGATCACAATTATGGACTGCAAGCCTCTAACGACAAAAGCAACTTTTTATACACAAAGGGAAAAAAACAGCTTTGGGGGAAATTTGCTGTCAGAAGAAATCTGACAAACTGAAGAATAACAATGAAATCAAGGTGTGCCTAATGAGACGAAGGACAGGAGGGAAGCTGGGGGAAGAGAACAGAGAGCAATCTTTCATGTTCTGTCCAGGAAAATGAGACGCATTCTTGCCATATGTCCATCTCCTACAATTAACCGCTCACGTCAGAGAAGGTCTCCTCAAGCGTGGAAACAAGGAGAAAGAAAGGGACGGAGAGCAGTGTGCTCCCTTTCTCCAATTGGCAGGAAGCTTCCTCTCAGCAGGCACTAAGAGATCTTCTCTCCCTGCACTGATTCCATCAGGATTACTGAGGAAATGGCAGAAATCAATGCACTGAGGAATTGGCCTGTATGTCCAGAACGCCTGGATTCGCAGGAGGAGAACCAATCCAGTGAGGCAGGGGTATTAGCTGTAATCTCTGGACGCAGCCAGCGTGAGACTCTCCATCACCCTTCTCTGCTTTCAAATCCTCACCTGCAGTGAAAATGCACAACAGTGTTGTCCACTAGCTGCGAGACACATACATGTAGACTCTACCTTAATCTGAAGAGAAGTTATTAATACAGGATGTGTACTTTTTGGAGACTTGATGTAAATCATGAAATACCTGCCCACATGTCTGTGTTCTCTTAAAAAAAAAAAAGTATATATATATGTATATATATATACATATATATATATATATATATATATATATATATATATATATATAATTTGTAAGACTCAGCATTACAGCCTTCCTCTATACATTCCATGACTGCTTCCTTTTACATTTTCGACTGAAAGCAGCACAGTATATCCACAGCAGATTAGAAAATCATTGTCTCAGTTTGTTAACTCTTGCTATTCCTGTAAAATTCACCCAAAATGCCTATCCAAGGTTTACCCAAAGTGAAATGAAAGCTGTGATTGAACTGTTTGGAGTATGCACACAGTGGTGCTGTATAGGGGAAAAAAGTTAGGACAACTGACCTATGGCTAAGCCACGCCCCCTTCCACTCACTCAGACAAAATATCAACATTCAGTGACCAGGCGCTATGGCAGGTGCCACAATACACGGCATTTCTCAGGAGGCAATTGATGGTTTTTGGAGACGTAACGATCAGGTGTCATTGAGAAGTAACCAGAAGGGCCTAAACTACACACTGGAGGGATATATTAATCATTTTATTGTTGAGAAGGTCGATGAAAAGCTTAAATTACAAGCCAGAATTTACAGGTCCCAGTGTAAGCGTGATAAACCGCATCTCGTTGCCGCCACCATCAAAGACAACAAGATAGAGGATCAGCATTGTTCCACTGAAGTTAAAGCTTTTGGCTCAGAATATGAGAAAAAGATAACAGCCTTTTTACCATCTTTACCAAGAGTGTCTCTCCGTTAGTTTGGTGCTACAGTATTTACATTGAATCATTCAGCATAACGTTTGCCAACCTTTGTTATCTCTGCAATTACAGATAAATTAATGAAGCTAAGCTCCAGAAGTTAACGTTAGCTTAACTAGAGTCCTATGAACAACAGCTAACAATGATGTACGATCACCAAAGTACAAAACTAGAACAAAATAGGCTAATGAACTCCCAGACATGATGAACAACGTTAGGCTAACTAGCTAACATTAGCTAGAGATGTTAAAGATAACTTTATATTTCTTTCCAGCAAAGTGACAATATGTTGCCTCAAACACGATGTTGACTTACCTTAGAACAGATTAAGACATCCTTGTTAATCTTATTCACGTTGAGTTGATGTTTTGGTCTACCGCACAACTTCATGTACCCCATGCACACTGTTTCACCATTGTTAAACTTCAAAACTCTGAAAAAGCTCATAAAACTGAACAAAACTGACTTTCTGTAATGCATTTCAATGAAGGTCCAGGCAGAGAATGTCTGAGTGTATGAAAATGGCTGTACGCACTGTGATTGGCTCATCGCGTTTGAGGGCGGGGCTTAACCATAGGTCAGTCAACAATAGGTAAAAAAGTAATATAAAATTATTAAACCATCATCATTAAGATTTTTTTTTTCAAATATAGGAAATAAATTAATCATCTCTTTGTTTTTACTTGTTTTAGGCAGTAAACGTTAAATATCCCCATTGACCAAAAAGTAAACATCCATATTGACTGACTACCCCCCTGTATCTGCAGGAATGGTTTGGTCCTGCTTCAGCGCACTGACGGTGACGGTCGAATCTTAGTTGCAGTCAGCGGTTGCGCTACAACGCTACAGTCGTCATCATGCTATCTCATACTAAAAGAAAATTCGGTTTTCACAAAAGGAAAGAGAGAAAGGAGAGAGAGGCAAAAGAAAGGGTATCAATATGTGAGCCAGTTTTTCTCCAAGAAAGGTGGGTAGCCTATAGTCTGAGTGGTAGAAATGAACCTGTTAGCTTAATGTCCATAGTGAAATAAGCTAGCTACAGACTAGTGTTAGCCTACATTTCACTCCTTTTTAACCTACGTTTAATCAGTGCAGGTAAATGCTTAGCAAGGTGTTCATATTAAATCAGTTGTCCCTGCCCCTTTTACCAGACTCAACATCAGATGAGTCAGAAGCAGCAGCCCTGTCTCCCCATAACTTTACCTCTCCCCGTCCCATTGAAGAAGGTAAGCAACACTGTGTTGAATGACATGCCAGTTAGCATCATCGCAGGGAGTCTGTGGGAATTTCTCTCCCTCTCTTGCTTTTTTTTACCATTACAAAAAGAAAACAAAATTTTTTTCAACAAAATTATATTTCCACATAATGATTATTATGAAACAAAAACAGCCTACAACTGTCTGTACTGGATGCTGGACAGTTGGAAACATTAAGTAGCCTAACTCAGCCTGTATTAAAGTTACAGGCAACATTAAAATAATCCAGTTAGATGCTTTCATTTAGATTGAATTATAGCTGTTAAATGACTTCTATAGATACAGACTTATCAAAAATCTGCTGTTTTTATTATTTTGAGTTGATGATCTTAATTTATTTTGATTGAAAAGTTAATGTATATTTAAGTTGTTTTTTTAAGATTTTCATTAATGTTAAGAAAATTTTCCATTTTGGGATTTACAGTAAACATTACATTTAGAGTGTAAAAGATTGCCTTTAGCGCATTGTTTATGGTGGCTTTTAATCTTGCATCAAATAGTGAATTGCATACTGTATGCAGACTGTTGCATGTACAACTCACTAGCAGTAAATATTGTACTGGTAGTATTGAACTACAAGAAGCAAGACACTGAGGACTTTTGGAGTCAAATCAGATGAGCTCAACTTTAATTCATCTTGGCTATCTCTTCTCTCAATTCTGCAAAAACTTTCCTACCTGGGCAGCTGTGGTTCAGAGGTAGAGTGTGGCAGACATGTGGGCAGGTAATTAAGATTGGTGGTTCGATCCCTGGCTTCTTGTACACATGTCGAAGTATCCTTGGGCACGATACTGAACCCCAAATTACCCTCAATGGCTGTTCCATTGGTGTGCAAGAGCAGCACACCAGCAGTAGCAGGTGGCACCATGTATAGTAGCCTCGGCGACTAGTGTGTGAATGTGTGTGTGAATGGGTGAATATGATATGAAGTGTAAAAAGTGCTTTGAGTGGTTGGAAGACTAGAAGGGTATCATACAAGTGCAGTCCATTTTACCATTTACAAATCCAAGGTTGTGATCTTGTTAGGCAAGTGGATGCCTCTCAGCGATCCATTGTGGAATGAAGTCCTTTTCACTTCAGCTTCATAAGAGGACCCAGCATGTAAATAAGAATTTTTTTTGCAGATATTGAAGTCTTTTCACCTCTGATTGGGCTAAGCTTGCAGTTTCCCCTGCTTTGTGCGAAGGGAGGTTAAACACATTTTAAGACTGACCTATTTCTTCACTAGATATACAGAGAAGGAGACTACATCAATCTCCCCATCTGATTCTGGGTAAGACAGAAAACAAGCCTATTTTCTGATGTCACAGTGTTATTTTAACAGTTGGCCACACACTGAAAAATCTGACTAGTTGATCTTTAAAAAATCTTGGAAACCAGTTACCTTGAAAAGGCAAATTAATCAGTCTTTGTTGTGCTTACTTTATTTTTCTATAGCAATCAGTTTCCTAAATTCTTCTTAGTAAACACAACTGTTTAGTTAAACCAGACTAACTTGGTTTAACACTTTAAAAGAATAAGTTCATTTCACTTGACATTTTTAAGTTGCAACAACTCAAAAATAAATAAAAACAACAACACATTTAAGTAAACTTAATAACTAGATATAAAGTAAACAAAACTTAAGACCAATAGTTATATTTACTTTCCTTTTTCAAGGCAGTTTCCTACATTTTTTCAAATAAGATGAACTTGTCAGACTACAGTGCAGAAATAGTGTAAGGAAATTAAAACCCAGGAGAACTTAATAACAAACATTCAGAAATTTTTCAAACTTGCTGTCTGAGTCCTAGCAGGTCTGGCCTTTTGGGGGCCTGAAGCAGAATTTGATCACTGATGGCCTTGCAAGACCATAATGCACAAAGCATTGTGAGGCTGATTGCTGATTACAGAGCAGCTTAATTGCTGATTCACCCACCAGTTAATTTGAGTCCTAGAACAGACTTAAGACCCTGCACCATGTCACTGAAAAATGATTGGACATTGTTTAAGTTGTACAAATCATATAGTACAAGCTCTTTTGCATTGCACTAGTTGGTCTCGACAACCTCTTAACACATACAGTCAGTGCAGGAGGGAGCATAATGGAAACTTAAAGAGGGAAGTAGATTTCCAGGTTCAGCGCCCTTTTGTAAGTCCGCCTATTCAGCACACAGCTTCTTAGCCATTAGCCAGGTGTGTGATTGAGGTTAGCGCTCTAGCAGTCATGCTAGTCTCCTCTTTCCTTCCCTCCTTTACCTTTGCACCCCCCCATAATGCTGCTTTCAGCAGAAATTAGCTGTATTAAGGCAATGACTAATCGCTTCACGTTCTCCCTTCCACTGCATTTGCCGGCCAGGCTGCAGCTGTCTGGATCCATAGGTAATGCTAGCCTTATACGAAAGCCAGACCACCTCAATCAATAGCCGCCCCTGGGCAAGGACGGAGATGGAAGGGAGGGGAAGGAGAACAGGATGCTGCCTAATTCAATGAAGTAGACATTACCCGGTGCTTGCAACGCGCCAGGGCATGAGTAATCATAGACAAATTCATTTTAGAACCCAGGAGCCCAGTATTGCTTTCAATTAAGGGCAGAGTTTAGAGCAAGAGGGGTGCATATAGTGGGAGCTGGTGTTAGTGGGCAGGAGAAGGAGGGAGACGGAGGAGGAGAGATCCAGTCAGAGCTCGGATCAGTTTCTGTTGACATTGCCAATTTGTAGGCGAGGTCTTCTTCAGGCATTTATTACAGCTGCAGCAGTCGGTGTAATGCTTGACTAACCAGTTCACTATGAAACACACACAATGATCCATCCCTAAGAGGCTGGTTGTTGTTGTTTTTCAACTAATGGACACTAAGTAAATTATGGGATGTTGCTGATGGAGTGGCTAGAAAACAAATGCTGAAATGAAATAAAATGCGGAAGGAAGTTTTGAATCCAAACTGGTAACAGTGCTGCTCAGAATTCACAAAGACTAGGAAACTAATCACAGTGACAAATTTTGCCGTAAACTTACAGTAAACTACTGGCAGCAGCTGTAGCTGCCAGGATCCTACCGTTATTTTACGGGCTTACTACTGAGATTTGCTTACTGTTAAATTTATTAGAGTAGAATGTGAAGTTTAAACTGCTACACTGCCAGTAATATACTGTATTTCTACAATGTTGTTTTTGTAATCTACATTTTTAAAAGGTTTCAACTATAAGTGTTTCAGTACACCAACTGTAGCCAAATTGATTTGCCAAAGCTACATTAGTTTGAGGAAATATCTGTATGTGGCATCATAGCCCCAAAGACAAACTGACAAAATGGATCAGCTCCACATCGACAGAGAAACAAGTCCCCATATCACCTTGTGTATGTTCAATTTCTTGTTTGAAGAGTTTGTACTTCAGACAGAAGGAGGGGAACTTTTCCTGATGTATCTGATTGCTGTGAGCTGTTGGGCCGACTATACCTTGATGTTTTATTCTTTCACTCTTTGAAATTGGCTCGACAGTGAGAGTCAGTGAAAATTACTGTGTATGTACTGTATTTTGTAACCAAAAGGTTCTGAAAGTTCTTATTATAAGCCGGAGCATGGTTGAATAAAAAGAAAGGTGTCTGTGCTCAACATAATGGCAGTGTTCATATGTCCTGCAGCTGTCAACGTGATAGTTACGGGTGTTTTAGGTGCTTGGAGATACACATTTACATGCACCCACGTACACATGACACTGGCTGTATGTATGAGCAAAAAAATCTGTCACTGTTTCCATGGCATTGACCTCATCTGCCCTTTTTTTCCATCTCCTTGTATACCTATCCAGCTCTCCTCTTCAGGCTCTTACAATGTATCATTTTCCTCTTTTGAGATTTAATGATTTTCCATAGCTGTGTGTTTCATCGCATCACATCCTGTACATCCAAAACGCTTTCATAAAAAAAGTGTGGGCATGTGACCATTAACATCCCCGCAGATGCAGTCATCCAGCTGCCGTCAGACATGCATATTTATGAATATTGTACACTTGGACTGATGTTCATGATGTTTCAGTGAGAGAATAAAAGTGAGTGGGATGTAAGAGGTGGCATTCATGCATGAATTCCTATAAAAATGCAATATAAACAAGAGCGAATTCAGAAGCACACACCTCCACCAACGCTGGACAATTCTCCAGCAGCGCTTTTGTTTATCAGTAAATAAAACAGTTATGGAGGCTGCATCTTTTCAAGTTGTTTTTGGATTTGATTTCCAGACAAAATGGCATTAGACTCTCTCACAGAAAAGCAATTTAACTGCGTTTCTGCTCGAATGCCAAACTCTCCCACCAGCTCTGGAACACAGTTTTGGAGCCACTGTTGTGGTTAAAAACATGTTGATGTATCAAGAGATCACTGGAATCTCATCAACTTATCCTTCTTTAACCTTCTTCTCACTACATTACTCAGAAATAATAAGTCTTTCTAAGGTAAATCAATCCCAGATATGGAACCTTTGTTTTTAACTAGTAATACATGCGATATCGCCTTCAGTCGTCTACATGAGGAATCACTACCATCTCTTAGAAAAACAGTTTATGTTTCAGTATGAGACTCCAAGAAATGTCTCATTATGTGTTTGAACACATAAATCCTTTAGACACTGTTTTAAAGCCCCTGAAAACATGGTTTTAAACATGAACAGGGATACTAAAAGCTCGCTAAGCTTCAGTAGCATGTCTTTCTCTTGTAACAACCTAGTTTTAGAGGTGCAGTTTTAAGCATAAATGTGTGGCCTTTATTCACCTCCAATGAAGAAAGATCCAGGGACCAGTTGCAAATACACTTAATTTCTCCTTAGCTGAGGGACTTACACAGTTGCACAGAATCCCTAAAAAGTTTTCCTTAGTTAAGGAAAACATGAACGCACTACAAGTTTCCATGGAGATTGTTTGTTTGGACTCAGGCTTGTGATGCATGTTATCGTCTCACAAAGTTGGCTTATAGTTAGATAATGGAAAAAATGGGGAAAAGAAGACAGGAAAACCACATTGGTCAGGAGAGAAAGAGATTACACTTCTGGAGGAATCATAAAAAGCACAAACTACAAAGTAAATTTGATCTCCACATAACAGAATAGAGAAAAGTAATTCA
This sequence comes from Epinephelus fuscoguttatus, assembly GCF_011397635.1. Lineage (NCBI taxonomy): Eukaryota > Metazoa > Chordata > Actinopteri > Perciformes > Serranidae > Epinephelus > Epinephelus fuscoguttatus. The sequence goes on from NC_064752.1 coordinate 45,032,327, forward strand.
GTCAGATCTGAAGTGTAAAATCAAAAGTGTATCCATTGGGGTCTTCTACTCGCAAAACACACTTCGCAGGGTGTGTTAGGTTGTTATGTTACAGTTAAGATAGAGTCAAAGGTTGTTGGGTTTTGTTTTTTTTTTTTTACCTTGCTTTGGTTGTTAAGGTATTTTGTGCAACAGTGTAAGGATTCCTTGAGTGTAAGACCAAGACAAGGAGAAAACCATATTTACGTGGGCATTTTAAGGAAATCTTGAGGGGAAGACTTCAGAGTGTTTTGAGAAAGAGCAACTGATTTTATTATCAGGAAACTGGAACTAGGACTTAAAGGGATAGTGCACCCAAAAATGAAAATTCAGCCATTATCTACTCATCCATATGCCGATGGAGGCTCAGATGAAGTTTTAGAGTCCTCACATCACTTGCAGAGATCCAAGGGGAGAGGGCGTAGCAACACAACTTCTCCTGAGCCTCCATCGGCATATGGGTGAGTAGATAATGGCTGAATTTTCATTTTTGGGTGCACTATCCCTTTAATGGAAAATCTTAACTGATCTGCTTCCATGTGGTGTTTGCTGTTGATACAACCTTAGCACTTCCTCCATTTACTTTATACTCAAATGCTCTCGGGGGTTCAGGGGGCAACGTGGGGGTATTAACTCATCAGCAGAATTATTCTCAGTGAAGGGGCAACAAGAAGCTTAGTTTAATGAACAGCAGTTTAACACTGAAAAAAAAAACAACAACAAATTGTCATAATTACTTCAACTGTGACCCCCTACCACATATGTAAAATAGCATAAACCTACAAAACATGCAGGGCGAACTAAAGTGCCATGTATAAACACGCCTTTATACAGTGAATACAATATGAAGCTATTAAAATAGTAATTATCATGAGATTTAAATATTTATACATCATGGATTCATTTGACGAGGAGTCATGGGCCATTGCTAACAATGAGCTTATCATCAATGTAATGTGCTGTTAATTAATGTTAATGTTGCCTCTAGACAGCAACACATAAACCCAAATTGCAGGCTTTAACACATTCTATTAGAAACCTATAAACTACGTCACAGATGCTATGGTTTAAAATCAAGAACATAGGAACTATTATTATTATTATTATTATTATATAGAAAAAAGCTGCATATGAACAGTTATATCTTAGCTACAGAAAGTCTAGGGAATCTGAGACTATATTTACATCCTCTCTGTTACTGATAAATGGAGGACTGGCCCCTCCTTTATTCAAAATCATTGGCAGATTTAAAGGCTAATGGAGTGTAGCATCGGGGTTAGGACACTCACACCTCCCTGAAATAGACTAGCTTCAATTTGTTTCAGTGATGATGCCACAGTACAAGAACAGCTTGAGGTTTTAAACTGATGTGATACAAGTGTTATCTATCATAAATGAGACTACACTTTACCAGTGATCGCATGCAGTGTAGCCAGATGAAGCAGACGTGCGTAGATGGATCTCTACCACCTTCTCCTATACCTCTTTCTGACAGCTTTTGAGATATGATTGGCCCCATTTATTGCATGTGTTCTGGGCGTGATTAAGACATATAGTGAAAACCCAAAGGAGCAATGATAAGTACTGCATCAATCTTCAAATTAATAAATACAAATACAAATAAGTTGTAAATGAGCTGTTCCAGTGATTTAGTATTGGCCTTCCATGAAATTGGTTGGACTCACAAGAGACATATTTTTCAAAAGAATTATTTCAATGAAGGCAGCAGAGAATAGGCAACCCAATGGCCAGATTAAATGTTGACATTGTGCATTTCTGCAAACCATGCACATTGTAGATCCACACATTTCATATGTAGTGAATATGCTGAAACTTTATTTACCTTTTAATTTTATATTGTGACAACATTAGTTAACATGTGGTTAGGTTTGGGCAAAGAAACAAAAAAAAAAAAATAGAGTTAGGTAAATATCAGGTTTGGACAAAAATACCAGGTTCAATCACCACAAACACAGCTGGAAGGCTGTAGGGCTTAGTGCTTAGTTCTGATCATTTCCCTAGATCTGATCTTTCTGCATGTGCTGGTTACAATTACGTTTGAAGTAAACCATATCTGACATCAGTGTGAATGAACCTCTGCTCTGAAATGCCTCACATGCAACTCATAACATCACAACATCGGATTTGCGAGGCACAGGTATTTGGGAAAAATGAATGACATGGTGGTGCAAACGTTTATCTCTAAGTGATTTGCTGCAGAGGTCGGATGACAATTCGTGATTTCCGAAGTGCAGTTTTTTCCACTGTACTCACCCAAAAAGAAGCACGTGGCTAGGAATTGATGAGAGAGACATCATCAGACCTTGTCATACTGCATACTGCTAAGCTATGTGCTTCTTTTTGGCAGACTGTGAAGCTATTTATGAGGAAATGTGCATTTAAAAAAAAATAAAAAATAAAAAAAAATTGTAAGATAACGGGCTGTTATTAAATGGGCTTTCGATCCAGTGGGACATTTTTTGGACTATTGAGTCTTGGGATTATGAGCCATTGGAACAACGACATGAGGATGAGAAGATAAAGAAACACAAATCAGAATCAGAATCAGCATCAGAAATACTTTATCAATCCCCGAGGGGAAACTGTGATTCGTTACAGTTGCTCCAATGTAAAGAAAATTATAAGAAGTAAGAATATTAGTATGAAAAAAGTAAATATTAAATAAAACAATGAAATAAAATAAAAAATAGAAATAGAAAATGTGCATTCTGCTACAATTTTTAACACTAGTACTTAGATATTAAGATATTAAGAATAAAAATATGTTTATTGTGCTGAGTCTGTAAGTGTGTAAAATATACAAATATGTGTATTGTACTACATTACAATGCATAAACTAGTATGATACATTCAGAAATGTAAAATACGAATTATGCTATAATGTTCACTACAATATATACATCAATAGGATAAAAGCAAGAATAAGAATAAACATAAGAAATATGTACAGTTCTGTGCATTATATGTTGAATAAATATATACCTTAGTAAACTACAGAATACTGCATATTTGAATACAGTAATTGCACTAATTACCACACGGTATTGCATAGTTAAGGCAGTATTGCAAGGAATAATTGTACAATTAAGTCACCATTGCATAGGAGAAATATAAAAGATAATTATGAATTATGGCAAAAGCCATAGCTCTATACTTGCAGCTATTGCTGGTAGTTCTGTATGGAGAGAGGTGTGGGTGCAGGAGGATTGATGGAGCCACAATGTGGAGTGTTTCATGGGGGAACAGTTGCTCCAAAACTTTAGGATGTCCAGGGCTACATTCCAGGATCTCTGTCAGTGCCTCACCACAAGGCTTTAGGGCATCTAGGTAAGCTGTCCCTGTCAGAAAGCATCTGGCGGTCAGACGCTGTAGTCATGCATGCTGCTGCAGTAGGCTGCACAGCTACAGCAGTCTTCTGTAGTTTCAGCGAACCGCTCTGACACCTTATGTACCTCCTGAGTAGCAAAGTATGAAGTGGTAAACACTTTGCTGTATGGGAAAATACGTATGAACTCTGATATGACTGTTCTCACAGTCAGATTTAGGAAAGTGGCCCGGATGTGTTGGGGAAAAAAAATCAGATATCTATGCCCACACTACTCTGTAAAAAATAGATCTGTATCACATATGAGCAAAATATTTTGATTTGGGCCACATTTGCTTGTTAAATCAGCAGATTGCCCCTTTAAACAAACTTAAACAGTGTGGTTGCAACAGCTGCGCTATACCACATAACTAATTTGGAGAGAAATAAAATAGCAGTTGTCCGCAGTTCAAAGTAAGACACAATAAATATGCCAGTGACAGGGTAGTTATCTGCTACCATTTCAATGGTCAAACGCAGTTCAAACACCACTGCAGCAGTATTTCAGAGGAAAGATGACTACCTTTTTAAGAGTGGTATCAACGCATCAATTTGAGCTGTTTTTCTGTGTATTCCAGTAAATGCCAGAGCAATACACCTTGCCTGAAATTTAGTGACGTCTCAATGAAAACTGCTTTTAACGCCTCACGTCGCGTCCTCCACATCGTAGAGATTGACTCATTTCCACTGACAGGAGAATTATAGGTCTGCGCCGCTCACAGAGCTGCCTGAATGGGAAATGGTGCTGAAGCAAAGCAGCTCTGGGCCTTACACAAATGAGATTATCTGAATGTAGGGCTGAATGTGGAGCAATTAATTAGGGTCATGTGGTCTATTATCTAGGTTTTCCATCTCATGATACAAGTCTGAGACAGGTATGAGGATGCAATCACATAAAAAGCATACATGCAGGACACCAGTTTGTAGTAGAGCAAAATCAGATGAACTTCTTCAAATGTCATGTCAATGTCTGTGTCATCTCATTAATTCAGAGAAAATACACAAGTCTTTGGATAATTGTTGTTTTCAGGGCACATGCAGGGAAATATAGCAGTGGACGGGTGATTTGTATTATATAGTGAGTTAAAATGCAATGCTGAGATGAGAAGAAACTAGGTCATTGCAATAGTAAAGGATAAAATGTCAAGAGAGTGACATTGACAAAAGACCAAAACCTCAAAAAGAACATGCTTAACATTAATATTTAGCCTAATTTTTATACACACCTTTCTTAATCCAACCTGTTAAATACCACTGCTTTGTCATAGGACCAAAACATAAAAATATGACGCACCTTGTAGCTTCCTGTGTCAGTTTTGGACATTAACATTTCAATTGACGCTTGTCTCATGATTGAGTCTTTTCAAAATACGTTTCCATTTTCACAGGAAATGTACAGTTCGTGCTCATTACACACATAATTTTTTTGTTCAAAATAAACTTACTGCCTAGTAAAAAAAAAAAAAAGAAGAAGGTTTTCTGTTTATTTTTGTAAGTTTACGCAACAAAAGCACGTGGTTAGGTTTAGAAAAAAAATGCCCCATGCATATTATACCACTGCAAAAGGTGCTTCTTTTCATTGGTATTTGACAACAAACTCATTGGCAAATGGTCATTGACAAATTGATGAGTTTAAAGTGAGAATGGGCAGTTTTTAATAATGTTAATGCTGACCTCCAAGAGGCTTGATTAGTGCTCTCTTATCTACAGCCCTTTGCATGACATCTTTGAACTAGGGAATGTGTGTGTGACAATTAATTCTCATTGACTTTCCATTTGGCACTGTAACTGTGGTGCTTGCATGCAATTTTATCACATTACATGCCACCACGTAATCAGACCCCCCCCCCCCCCCCCATGTATATCTGTTATACCAGGTTGTTGCCTTCTGATATTGTCTTTTTTAAAACCTCACAACTGCAATGCATGAGCAACTCAACAGCATCTACAAATCTAGTTTAAACTGAACTGCGGGGGTTGAACCTTGCTGCAGTGATGTACAAGTGAACTGAGGTGTGTCAGTACAGTGTAACATTACTGGAGGGTAAATTCACAGGTGTGACAAAACACTATTATGACCACACTCATCAGACATGTTGGAAAGTTACCCAATTTAAAACCAGAAAATGTCATACAGTGTTTTTCAGCTTTCCTAACTAATCCCCTCTCGACACTACATCTAAGCATTTTGCAACTTACTGAATACATTTAAAAATGGTTCGTGATTAAGCTCACAGCAAATGCATTTTGGAGACCCATTAACGATAAACAAATGATAATGCATCCACTTGTTACATTTCAGGTCTATTCTAGAAGGTGCACATTATTAACTGTTACCATTAAGGTAAAGGTCATATGCATTAACACAGATCAGCTCACAGCAATAGGAATGGGGAAGAGAGAAAAACAGAGCAGCAGACACCATGAAATACGATCTTTAACAGTAATTTCAGCTTTCATCATTATGAAAGTGATATCAACCTTGAATGTTCCATGTGTTTCAGAAGCAAATAATAATATATGATATATAATATGGGCTACTCTAACAGCTGTGAAATGCCATGTTTTCCATTTACAGTCAGGATTAGACCGTTTTAACCTTTCCTACCCAGCATTCATGGCTCCATTATATGATCAGACACATTTAACCCACAAGACCATCCAGCTACTCACCCCCACTCAGTGTAAGAGCTGCTGCAACTTGACTCGACTCATTGACTCGGTCTTTTCTGTCCAGCTGGTGAAGTTTAACCCTTGATTGTCTAGAGTGTATGGTGAATTGTCCTTTAAATGCCTTAGCAGAAATTAAAACAACAATAGCACATATATTTTCAACCCACTCTCATTCCCAGGTCATCAAATAACTATAAATCAAATAACTATGTGGCATGCCGCTGGCCATCTCAAAGTGAAGCCCAGGGCATCCTCCCTACATGACACACAGCTGAAACACACATGGTTAATATGAAATGGTCATGATAAAGTTAAGACAACAAAACTACTTGGTTAGGTTTAGAAAAAAAGATGTTTTGGGTTAAAATAAGTATGTTTGTTACATATTGATAACATAACATGGCGTAAATATGTCATATGAGTTACCTAAGTGTGCGACGACCAAACGTAAATTATGTGAGTTTACAATAAAACAATGCTGACTTTTTGTTGTACGAGGGACCTAGGTATGTACTTTATGTAGCATTATGTTGAAACAATATTGACTTTTGGCTTTTCATGGGACACAAACCAGATTCCTGCATGGGTCCTTTTTTGAAAACCTGCTCCTGCCCATACCCATAGAGCTCAGTACTAGAACGGACTGGCCATTATGTCTAAGTCAAAACCCCACCTGTTCATAAAAGTCTCATGACCCAACCAGCAGCCATGACTAAACACACAAAGGCTACAGTCACTCCCATTAAAATAGGTTCTATGTTCTTGAATTACAAAACCAGCAGAGGAAACGTCTCTTTCACTCGCTGCACTTGATGTACCAAATTAGGAAACATGTTAGCATGCTCCTTCCACCACCATAAAACCTCAAAAGGATCCTCCTTGGGTGTCTTGAACTCAATGTAGGCTGCTACCTCATCCTCGCGCTGCAAAGTTTCATTGCTGGAGTCTCCCACATCGGTGACAAATGTGACAACAGGTTCAAAGGTTCTACTTGTGTCATTGACTTTCAAAATAAAAGGAGTTGTGGCTTGATTATAGTGATTAAGATGTCAGAATATTACACATATAGATCTTTTTCATTTTTTTTATTCTGACAAATAAAAAAATTAAAAATATTTTATATTCTTGGGTAACATTCAGTAAATATCAGTATCATTTTGGTTTAACTTTTAGCCACATGGTCCAGAAGTTCCAGTATCACTTTGACTTCCTATAGCCACTAACATGTGTAATAACACTGCCAATCGTTAACACGCATACTATTAAGCTCACTAGACATTTATTTTTCAACTGCTCTACTATTCCTCTAAGTGTTAAATTCACTGTGTCCATGGTTGGGGTTGAGGGGCCTCAGGCAACATCCAGCCCCCGGTGTGCCCAGAAGCTACAGCCCTGCTCTTTGAGTAAACACTCAGGTGTTAAAGCAGAGCCCTGTGACATTTCAGTCCTGGCCTTCCCTCTGACTATCTTTCTCTCACATGCCTCTGCAAAAAGTGACTCCAGTGCTCCCCTGGCCTCTGGCTTTCACTCCATGGACATTTACTGTCAAAGGATGTCTCTCCACACATACTGTGGCGACACATACATGCACACACTAGCTTCCTCGCAACTCATCTGAGGTGTTTTAGGGAGCCCTGTCAGCTCAGTAGCATTGTGACTGACACTGAATGCAGTGGGATTGTCTGAGGGGAAGTTGAGAGGGAGGTCAGCAGTGCAAAACCAAATATAGAATTTATTTTATGTATAAGATGTGGCAAATGGCAGCAGCGGGACACATCATGGCCTCATAATAATGACATTTTGAAATTCTCTATTTACCACATGAATGAAAATGTTTTGCTTTTTCAGCAGCTGCCTCTGTTTGGGGCTCATGGTGTTTATTCTGTGAGCAATGTTTAATTGGAATTCAGATGACTTGGCAGTGTACGCTGTCAGCTGTTTTCAGAGGACATGAGATGGTTCTGAAATGTCATTTTTCTCTGATGTATCCTTCTAAAGCCTACTCAGTTTCACATCAAAATGTATCCTCCTTGTGATGGGACCCTGTTACTTTTCTTGTCTTCCTCAGGTATATATGGGCCAGATGAAGGATGGGCATCAGCCTACCCAGAATGCAGAGAGAGAAACCAGTCACCAATCAACATTGTGGACCAGGATACCAAAGTATCCACAGAGTATCAGGAGTTGACACTGGAGGGCTTTGATACCGAATCCTCCAATAAGACATCTATGAAGAACACCGGCAAAACAGGTACAGTAAAGACAATGCAGGCTCCTGTTGCAGATTGGATTTATCCCTGTTTATAGCTTTCTGACTTCTGTGGGATACTCTTTTTTCCTACACTCACAATGCCTGAAAATGTTTGACATTGTAAAATAAAAGAGCCAGCCAAAGGGTGAAAAAGGTTGAAAAAGAAGCCTATCTACAGTTTTGGAAAAGCAGACACCTTGTAGGTCCCAACTATTCACAGAAATTGCTATTTAGTTTATAACTGGCCCCACTTCTAGGAAATCCCGAAGTTGTGATAATTCCCAGTCAATCTATTAGTCATCAGACTTGGTTCAATATTTATGGTCTCCATTGGATGATCCCAAATTCCTTCCAATGACACTACAACTCAATTGCTCAAAAAAAAAAAACATTGACATTGTACATTTTTGCAAACCAAGGATGTCCTACATTTCTACATTATTATGTAGCAGATATGGTGAAACCTTTTGTTTCTTTACGTTTAAACAACACTTTGGATAATGTGTGATTAGTTTACAGAGATACAGAGGCTCAGCGAGGCATTAATACATCAGTTGTAAACAAGCAAAGGCTGTTGACTTGTTTGGATTTCTTACCCAGAGTGGATGCACAAAAACACAAAAACACACACAACAACTACAACCACAGGCAGTTGCTTGATGCAGGGAGTTGTCTCCTTGTAAGTTTGGGATGTGAACTCTTTCTTTGATACTTTTTAAGTAGTGGAAGTAGGCTGAAATATCAGTTTTTATAGATGCATCTTGTCTGTAAAGTGGAGATGAAACATTTGGCAAGGTATGGCACTGCATTCAAACAACAGTATATATCCATCTACTCGAAAATAGATAGCATTTCACCCCTTCGCCAGCAGGGCATTTTAGAGTTTTGATGAGACATAAAGAATGATTTACAAATTTAAAAACCAATTGCCTATGATTTTTGAGCCAATAAGACCAGGTTGGGTCACTGGTGGTGCCAGTTTGATTTTGCGTTCTTGAACCCACACTAATTGCAGTGTTTCTTGTTACTTGTTGTTAATATTGTTTTTGTTGTTGTGCCATATGAGTCTCCCATGTTTTTTTATGCTGCACCCAAATTGCCCTTTGGGGACAATAAAGATTCATTCAATTAAATTGGATACACAGTTGAGGTCTGGGAACGTGGCTGTAATATTAAAAATACTCCCTGGTTCAAGTTTACAGAAGTGCTGTCTTTACCAGAGTCGTGTGCTCACAGTTTCCTTCTGTATTGAGGGATGAGAGCCAACATCTGTATGTGCTCACATTCTCGCTCTACTGTTGGCTTGTTGCACTGCTTCTATCGTTGTAACAGCATTATCGTGTTCCCAGAACCCTGCAATGATTCTGAGTTTATTCTTATCATAAGTGAAAGAAACGATGAAAAAAAAAAGACCCATGGTGTAAAACAACACCCAAAAATATTCTGTGTCTTTAATTTTATTTGTATCTTCCACTTCACTTTCACTGAATAGCCTATTACATTGAGCAAAGTTAAGATCACAATATGTAGATACAAACCTCAAAACAGTAGTCAGGGTCGTGTTCTTTAAAGACAAGTAGCTAGATTTTCATGACATAATGTTTGTAACCATACTGCATAATGCTGTAATGGACCACAGTGCAGAGAGAATGAAAGCTGAAGTGTGACACCTCTAATAATCCCAGCTCATATTGGCAGGTGTCTGCATGTCAAACATCTGTTGCATCACTTCCCCGCACATGATTATAAAACAAGACAGGTGCAATATGCAGGAAGTCATTTATGATGAAGATTACACATCCCATTTTCTCTCAGACATGCTGCATCCATATTAGTACAAGTGCCGTGGCAGGTGTCACTGCCTGTAGGATTCAGCGCCGGGCCATCTGCATTCGACTCTCTTGGCATCTCGAGGACCCTCCTTGTCAGCCACAGGTATTTTTCACAATTCCAGGTTGTCACTAAGATGGATGATCCTTTCCCCACAGTGGAGAAATGAAGTTGAAAGGCTTTTGAGATGCAGAGGCCACAGGTGGTTGGCATCGCTGTTGACAGCACTTTGAGTGCTGCCCAGAGCACAGCTGTGTGATTCGCACAATAATGTTTTACATCCCATCATTTGCATCAAGGATGTGCGAGTTTTATGTGATGACACATTTGAATAAATTGCCAAATTGTCTGTTGTGTAAAATTAAGGCCATTCCTATTAGCCTTAATGACAAAAGAGAGACTTCAACAAATAGAACATTCTAATCCTTTCAAAGACATCATCATATCTAACAAGTATGAGGACATGGACATGTTTGGACATGTGTTAAACTATTAAAAGTGAAGTGAATCACCAGGGATCACACATTTGTTGAATATACCCACCAAATTTTTGACCTGCTGCTTGTGTTAGAGAAAAAGTCAGGACATCACCAAAGGCACTCATTCAACAGTGGGGACCGAGAATTTCTGCATAACATTTAAAGGCAATTAAATGTCCAATAGTGATTGAGATATTTTTGTCTGACCCACCCAACTGACAGATTAACTGCTCAACATCACCATCCCTAGAGCCATAGGGATAGCCTGGCTAAAAAGATCATAATGTAAAGCATCTGGTTAAAGCAACAGCTCAACACAATGGAAATGCACTTATTTGCTTTTGGAGAGAGTTAGATAAAAAGATCAATACCACTCTCCTGTCTGCACATTAAATATTAGGAACCCCATTAGCTTAGCTTAGCTTACCTTAGCACAGTGACTGGAAAGAGGAAAGCAGTTAGCCTGGCTTCATCCAAAGGTAATAAAATCAGCCTACCAGCATACCAGAAGCTCAAAAACCATTGTATTTTAGCCAGTCATCGCTTCATTTTCAGCAGTTTTTTAGGCCAATGTAAGAAACTGTGATATCCTCAGATGAAATGAGTTGTCAATCATCCCCACCTGCTGCCGGGCTTCGTTACAGCACAACTTGTAACAGTCACACAGAGCAGCTCCTTACTAACTGCTGCCATGGCCTCTCTTTCACTTTTTCTCTGTGTCTGACTGTCAGTGTTAAAGGTAAAATCTGCTCTCCTGACAGAGAGATACGTACTGTACCTCTGCTGCCAGAAAAACATAGTGTATTGATCAGTCTTATGATGTAGATAATAACGGATGAGTATATGTTGAAAAACAATGTTTTATATGACAGACATTCCTCACTTGGATAAAAGATATTGAATTATAATAACTTCAGTATGAAGAGTATCAAAAACTGGCAAGTACTGACAGCTGGCATCAAGCCTGGTTAGGTCACAGCGTATTTTATTTGAATAAAAATCTTGGCTTTTTTTCCCGCTGCATTTATTTTATTTTAATGATGCTTTTATTTAAACAACATTTAACATTTGTAAATTTTGGCTTTTTCTGTGCAATAGAAAAAGGGTTTCCTACAGTGAGGCATAGTTTTCATAGTTTTGGCACTATCAAAAAAATGTCAAACCCAACCCTAATAGAAAATATGCCTGATGTTGGAGAGAGCTGGTCAAAAAGCTTTAAATTTAAATCTTGCAATTACAGTCCCATGTAAAATGCTGATTGACCGTGCAGCATTTCAGGATATTTGATTCTAATAAAGATGTTGCTTGCTATGGCAGGATTTATTCAGCAACTACATCATCCCTCCGCACAGATCATCCAATATCTGTAGGGTTCATCTGTCTTGTCATTAATACCTTATTTCTCACACAGCTGCCTCATAGATGCTCATTTGTTGAACATGGCAGCAGTGAAGCCACACTTGTGACTCATTCCCAGTGCATCTTTATGGTGGGGCATACGCTGTCAGTCTGAATGTGTCGAGTTTCCAGTCAGGATAGACTGGTACTTTCTCGGGGGTCCTCTATTGCAACATCAGCCTGTACAGGCTATTTGAATATGCCAAATGTTTTGGTAAAACACCCCATAGCACTTGCTGTTTTTAGGCCTTGCATATAACCGTGCCATTTGTCGTTACAGTCGGAGCATTAATTATATCGTTATCCACTCAGGCAAATGTTAACTAACTGTCAAAACAGCTACACAGAGGAAATGGTGAGAGAAATAAAAAATATGGCTCCTGCAGCTGTTTATGAGTTCCTTGAGTTCAAGTCATGTGATGTAGAGAACTGATTTGCATTCAGTTGTAAGTGAGGGTGAAGGCTTCACTAATAGAAAAGCAATGATTAAATGCATCATTGCTGGGAGACAGTCAAAAATAAATGTCTGCAACAAATGCTACTTTGGCAGCCAGTGCTGCCCTGATTTAACACGGACTAAGACAGAGTTGACATGCTCATCTATTTTCCCTGAAAACCTAAGTTGAAGTAGCTGTTACTCAGTTTCGTAACACTAATTCCATCACAATTGACCAAATTCTTTTTTTTACTTTACGTCAAGCTTGGCGTGACCAAAACAAATGTAGGCTAATGAAGTGTAGAGCCCCACTTGCAGCTCCTTGAGGCTGTGATATTAATTGCGTCCCACAATATGACTGATGAATGGAACCACAGCCTGTAATATAATGGACGTAGCCATATTAGACTTTTAGAGCCAGAAATGACCATATTAGGACAAGCTGCTAGTTTGGTTAGCATGATGCAGTCACAGCTATGGTTAACTGTGATATTGCAGATTCAACTACCAAACAGTATATGAAGTCGTTAATTGGCCTCAGCATTGACAAACATGAAGTCACAACATGAAAGTACTAGTATCAATAATGATCCAATAATGAATACTTTTACTTTGAAGAATACTTTGAAATTCTGTTGCCAACAGTCTTATCAGTAACTTTTGAATGCAGGACTTCTTCTCCCTGCACCTCTACCAGTATTCTTTGTACCTGTGTTTTTATAGTGTGATATTGTAAATTGCTATTTTAACTAAATTATTTGAATTTGTCTTCCATCACAGTGCATTGTGGTACTCATATAACATTGTGATTTGAGAGAGAGAGAGAGAGAGATGATGATGATGTCCAACACCATTTCCATCACTCAGAAAATGGGTGCTTGGGACAGGTGGTTTCAAGCCTGCTCATGACCAGCGCCAATCTGTCCTTTCCTTCACCCTGTTGTTGTGATGCCTCTTCACTGACCTCCAGTGACTGACTTCCTGACAGCACAAATCTGCAGGAATATGATCCAAAACCGGGGAGACACTAACAACATCAGCAACAACAGGTTACATCTTTCCCTGACAATAGCATGTAGAAACATGTATATTAGTGTGTGGCTGTAACAGAGAATGGAGGCGCTTTTTGAGAAATCAACAATAGAAGCTTCTTACTGTCACACATTTGAACATGTTCCATCAGGAATATGATCCAAAATTGGGGAGAAATTATCATTGGCAACCAAAAGATTATGTTTAACTGGCGTTAGCATGTAGCCACAAGTAAGTTAGCTATGTACTTGCAGTTGGGGAATAACTGTAAAGGCGCTTTCACACCACCTCATATAACTTGGCGGAAGCAGAAAGACAAGATGGAGGAGCCGATAACGTTGGTGCCAAAAGACCAAGAATTACAGCGCAAGCAACTTATAAAGACAACCAAAAGAAAAATCGGGCCTGGGATAATTTTTCGACCAATCTCCGGTTGACTGGTAAATTGTCCAAATATATAAAAATCTTTAGTAATTTCAGTGATTTCTGTTGTGTTGCTGCAGTATGCAGCTACAAACTAGCTTGCACTTCTGCCAGTGTTTAATTAAGCACCTGCCTGTCATCACAGCCATGGACTCTCGCGGCAGCAGCTGCTTCTAAATGCGCTTTAAACTCTCTTGCAAGTAGGTGGTTGTTGGAGACATAACCATGTGGTGGTGTGAAAGCAGGTTAACACAGTGTTTCCCAACTGGTCCAGCCCCAGGGTTCAGATTTCTCCTGAGTCATTAGTTGAAGGTCCACATAGTTTAATACATTCAGTGTGATACTTGCGTTTGGCCACGTTGTCAAGCCACTTTGCTGGTTCTGTTAAGTAGCTGTTTGTTAGTAACTCACTTTACAGCAGGAAACTGCATTTCAGAGTAAAATCTCAATGCCAGAAATTCACTATACTTAAAAATGAAGTGTGTTTTTTACAAACTTGACACATTCATGAGTCACTTGCAGTCCATTTAGAAAGTACCCCCAACCCACTTTTGGACCGCGACCCATCAGTTGGGGACCATTGGCTTTACAGATGATAGCAGTGCTTTCCACTGTGAAAAATAGTCAATGAAAGCTTCTTAACGCAACTGGACATGTTCCAACAGGAATATCATCCAAAAGTGGGGAGAAATTAACACATAAAGTTTCCCTGTAATGTAATGTAAACACTTGCAGCAGCCCATCTGGAGCAGATGACCATATATTATTATTATTATTATTATTATTATTATTATTATTTACCTGTCTTGGTAATAATCTTAATCACACTGTGGCCATTAAAGGACAGAGCCGGAGAACAAAGCATCCCTCCATGCTTGCAAATTCCCTCTGCAGGCTTGTTGCTGTACCTGTTTTTGTTCCCAATTTTCAGTGACTGATTAAGGTCACAGAGAGTGAGTAAATGTCCTGCCCACCTCCCAGTCACTGCATCATGAGCGGGTGGCAGTACGTCGCTGAGATGTGAGACATCCGTTTGTCTGAGCGCTGGTAGCTCAATCAGGCGAGGCGGACACACTGAGTGTTGTCATCCCCTGTGGGAGAGCACAGACGAACTGACCTTCAGGTAGAGGATCACCAGTGCTGACACCCGCTAGCACAAACAGAAAGATGAGAGTGAGAGACACAGGCAGAGAAAGAGAAGACCTCATCATCGCAGTCAGGATAAAAAATTCCCTGACACGTTTGATGCAGAGTGTCCCCAGGCCTTCAGCAACTCGAAACATCTCCCCATGGCCACCCAGGCTGCTCGCTGAGAAAAAAAAGAGATGGTGATGATGGCCACCTGCAAAGTAAGAAACACAGCAGAGCACAATCTAAATGGATTTGGGATGCCGCAGCATGTAGAGAGCCATGTAAAAATGCTAACACAAACAACAGCTGCGAAACAAAATGGCGCGCAGCTTCTGCTCTCCCCCCGCTACATAATGCATGGCTAACAAGACAAATGTCCCTGCATTTGTGGCACAAATTATGCATGGATTCTGCACTGTTTCTAAATGACAGATGAGCATTTCATCTGTGGAGGGATCACCTGGTGGAGACACTGCTGAACGCTGTGAAGGAGCTATGGAGGCAGGCAGGGAGGGGGTGGATAACCCCCTACCTCCTGCAGAACAAACTTAAATCAGAGAGATAATTCTTCACAGCTCAACTTTAACTTCTTGACCTTGAATACAGACTCAACAAAATGTTATGGATAGGATGGTAATAAAAAACGTTCACACCATTTTCAGAATAGTTGCTTATTAATTGTTGGTTAATTTACGTAGACCATGTGATCCAAACTGTACATACAACTCAACTAAAGCACCTACAATACTCACATGTCTGTATCAACTAGCCTGTAAAGAAGAATATCTGCAGTTCCATCAATTTACAAAGTAATTTATCCAAACATAATTTGGTTATAGAGCTTAGAGAGCAATTTGGCCTGATATGGTGGGCAAAGGGAGAAAGACAAGGAACATGGGAAGATGCTAAATAACAACTTGCAACTACAGAAATAAGTCAGAGTTTTGCAGTTCATGATCAGAAGCCAAATCAGCAGATCTACAGAATGCACCACCTTCAGTGTATCAATCCTGAAAATATGTTATAGCTTTAATAGGCAACAGCAAAAGGTATGACGTAAGGGTGTAGGAGGAAAAGATGAGTGATGTTTGCACCAAGCTGAGCTTCTTTGGGTCATTATACATAACCAGTTGTCCTATTCAGGGTTGATTCAGGTATTCGGGGCTGGAGCCTATCCCAGCTGACATTGGGCGAGAGGCTGGGTACATCCTGGACAGGTTGGCAGGCTATGACAACCACCCATTCATGCTCACATTCAAACATGTGGGTAATTTGAGGTGACCATTTAACCTAACTTTGGACTGTAAGAGGAAGCTGGGGAACCCAGAGAAAACCCACACTGACAAACCTGATCTAACCTGGAACCCTCCAGCTGTGAGACGCCAGTATAAACCACTGCACTACTGTGCCGGCCTAGGCTTCTTCAATAATAGAACATAATATCTAAAATAAGCATACTGTTACTTTAGACAGTGTATTGGGGCAAAATGTGATCCCTTACTGACATCCAAAGTTGCTAAGATTGATCTCATTTAATTATTTTACTCTTATCGAGCAGAGTTCTGCTCCCTCAGCTCCTCCACACTAACTTATGTTTAAATAGGAAGTAAGCTCAGGCCACCAGACAGCTAATGTTTGTGTGCTGTTGATTTGTAATGGACTTCAACTGCTGATAAAAATTGAGATTGTGGTTGCCCATGGCAATGTTTTGAACAGTCCAGGGGCCTCATTATAGAAAAAGTCTGAAATCCTACCTTATCTCATTTCAGAATGACATTTAAGATTTGGGGTTTTACATAAACATGTTTTCTAACTGCATTTAGGAAGAAACTCTTAACTTAGGATGGGAATTTAGCTATTACAGATTCAAACTAATTTAGAGATTTACAATTTAGGAATCCTAAGTTAGGGTGGCATAGATCCTGTCCTAAATTCAAAGGAACTGCTAAAAATGGCAACAGCACTGTTGTTAGGTCTGAATGACTATGACAATGAATACTGGGAACAACATGAACACCACTATATAATGAAATGCTTCCTAAACTGTATGATGATGATTTTATTTTCCTGAATAAATTAATAGGTATATGGTGGCATGCAACAGGGGGACCAGGGCCCCCCCCCCTGGTCAAAACTGTATGTACTGTGAAGAGTTAAATAAGTAAAGTTTGGGCACCCCAAGACATTTGAGCTCTCTGACAACTCCTACCAGGGTCTCAGGCCATAATTATCTTGTTTGAACTCTGGCTTGTTCGCAGTCATCATTAGGGAAAATGCAAATTTCAAAGCTTTAAAAATATTCTGACCCCTGAAATATTGTCCGAACAATCAGCAGCCATGGGCTCCTGTAAACAGCTGCCTGGCACTCTTAAAACTAAAATAACTGACGCCCACAAAGCAGGAGAAGGCTATAAAGGGATATTAAAGGGTTTTTTTCAGGTAGTGTTTCTTCAGTTCGTAATGTCATTAAGATATTGTAGTTAACAGAAACTGTGGAGGTCAAGTTGAGGTCTGGAAGACCAAGAAAACTTTCTCAAAGAGCTGCTCGTAGGATTGTTAAAAAGGCAAATCAAAACCCCTGTTTGACTGCAAAAGACCTGCAGAAAGATTTAGAGTCTGGAGTGGTGGTGCATTGTTCTACTGTGCAGTGACATCGTACAAATATGACCTTCATGGAAGAGTCATCAGAAGAAAAACCAAACATCAAAAATAGTGTGATGCTTTTTGGAAACAATTACTGTGAACTGATGCAGTTAAAATAGAACTTTATGCATGCAAAGAGCAAAAGTATGCTTGGAGATAAAGGGATGCAGAATTTCATAAAAAGAACACCTGTCCAACTGTTAATCATGGAGGTGGATCGATCATGCTTTGGGCTTGTGTTGCAGCCAGTGACCCTGGGAACATTTCACAGGTAGAGGGAAGAATGGATTCAGTTAAATTCCAACAAATTCTGGAAGCAAACATCAAACCATCCATAAAAAGCCACAGATGAGGAGAGAAAGGCTTTTACAACAGGACAATGGTCCTAAACACACCTCAAAATCTACAATGGACTACCTCAAGAGCCGCAAGCTGAAGGTTTTGCCATGGCCCTCACAGTCCCCTGACCTAAACATCACTAAAAATCTGTGGATAGACCTCAAAAGAGCAGTGCATGTAAGATGGCCCAAGAATCTCACAGAGCTAGAAGCCTTTTGCAGGAAGAATGATGGAAAATCCCCCAAACAAGAACTGAAAGACCCTTAGCTGGCTTGGGTGCCAGCTTGGGTGCCCAAACTTTTGCATGCCACTGCATATTGACTGACAACATGATTTAGTTGATCATGATTAATAATCAAAGTAATTTATAATTAATTCTGAATTTGATTGACATCCTCCACTGATAACGATGAGTGTCTCCTACTCATTGTTGCTGAAATTGAACACCCGAATTGGACTGGACCCGGATTGTGAGCTAACTAGCCAGTGACAAGTGAGAGTCGATATTATGGCTTCTCCATCTCAAGTAGTTTACAGGTAGATTCTAAACAAAGATACAGGCATGAATGGATGAGTGCCACATGAAGAATCAGATATCCAATTATAGTGAGGATTTCTTTAGGTGAGATAAGATAGGAGATCTGAAATGTCTGAGAAGTCAAATTTCAGGTGTGCTCTCTTCCAGTTTTGCCTCCAAATGAAGTGATCTGGATAAACTGTTGCTGTGTTTAAAACCTTCCTGATCATGTGACTGCGTGTGTTTCTTGCTCTAAATAAAGTTAATTCTAGCTGTGTCCCTCTCTCCCAAGATGTCAACAACCACTTTGCTGATTACAGTGTTATCATAATTGTTAAAAACGATAAACAAAGCTACAATATACAAGTTAGACTCAAGCTTTAGTAAAGTATTCTTTGAAGAGTTCAAAGAGATATGGCAACCTCAGATCACTATTTTACTTGTGCCATTTCATATTATTTGATAGCAACATTTCATAAACGCAGAGTATGTAAATTGGGTCTGTTAATGTCTTATCAGGTGTATGTGATACTTGATGACTCAGAGTTGTGGCCAGCGTTGATAAAATGATGAACCAGGTCACTCTCTTTACTCGAGTGCTTCCTCTATAAATGAGACAGAGCTGTGTGATGAAGTCTGGCTGCACTGGTTAATGGAACACAGGAATCCTTCCAAAGCCATTTGTGGATGTGAAAATAAGGCCCCCTCTTAATTCTCGATATATTTCAGAAAGATTTGATGGAATAATAACAAAGGACCTGGTAAGGGCAGTTTGCAATGGATGAAGAGAATGATTTTTCTTGGCAAATTAGCCCCTCATTTGAGAACTTGCGTTAGGGGCTGATGGAAAATGACAGAAATGGTCTTGTGTGGGCATGTCTTCCTCAGAGCAAATTTAAAAGATAAACACTTATCTAACTTTAGCATGTCCTCAGAATGCATTCTTCTGTCTGTGGTTCTTAAGACCTTAAAGAGGTTTCACACTGTGTATGTGTCCTCACACCCCTTTGATTAGGTTTTTGTGCCATCTTTGAAGTTTGCCATCACATCAACAACAGATACCAATTTTCTGCCTTCTGTTTATTTTAGAGGAATGATAACATTTGTACTGTATGTATGTTGAAAACAATGTTTGGTGATGAATGACTTTCTTGCTCTTTTTCTTTTTTTTCTCTTTCCTTCTGTCTTTCTTCCAGTGGCCATTATGTTGAAGGATGATTACTTTGTTCGGGGAGCAGGTCTACCAGGGAGGTTTAAGGCCGAAAAAGTGGAGTTCCATTGGGGTCCAAATAACGGATCTGAAGGCTCTGAACACAGCATTAATGGCCGCCGCTACCCTGTGGAGGTAAGCACAAAATACCAAGCCTTGACATACTAAAGAATGAACCATATCTGAGAGCGAGTATATACATTTCTTTGACATGAGTAAAGATAAGGGTGTAGATTTTGAGACCCAATCAATAAGCCTCTGAGGAAAGCTCTGTTAGTCTGGAGTTTGGATAGCCCTTGCCAGTTACTGGAGCCAGAAAATAAGAGCTGCTGCAGGATGAGCAGCCAAAGCTGAGTGTAAAAGGCCGAGACACCTGTCTATCAAGGCAAACAGCCCCACAAATATGCCCATTTTTGGAGCTCAACAACCTTTTACTGGAAAACTGTACTTCAAACGTGCCAAGAGGGCATTTACCAAATAATGACAGCCTGCAGGCAGGCTGTTTTTTGATTGTCCATCCGCACATGTGTATGACCATACATAGGTCCGTTCTTCCCATCCTTGTGAACACAGTATCTCAAGAACACATTGAGGAAATTTCTTAAAATTTGGTATAAATGTCTACTTGGGCTCAATGATGAACTGATTAGTTTTGTTGGTCATAGGTCAAGGTCTCTGTGACCTGACGTCAATCTCCTTCTCATGAATGTGATATCTCAAGAAGACCTTGAGGGAATTTCTTCAGATTTGACACAGACATCCACTTACAGTCACGGATGACCTGATTAGAGTTTGGTGGTCAAAGGTCAAAGTCACTATGACCTTTTCAATCTCATTCTTGTGAACACAGTATCTCACTTCTTGAGGGAATTTCTTCAAATTCAGTACAAACATCAACTTGGACTCAATGGAGAACTGTTTAGATTTTGGTATTTAAAAGTCAGAATCACTGTGATTTCACGTCCGTGAAATGGGCAAACAACTATGTAATTATGTTGGTAGACAACACTCTAAAAATACTTTCGATATTAATGTTCAGGAGACAGATTCAAGAAAAAGATTATACAGGTGGCTTTACTCAAAAGCAAGTGAATCTTGGCTGTGAAGACCAGACCTCACTTCTCAAACTGCCCGTTTGGCATTAAGAGACTCCTTTAGGATCATCCTTCGACGTCAACCAACTAAACTCAATGCATCTGTATGTGTACAGTAAATATGAGTGTGTGTCTGTGTGTGTGTGTGTGTGTGTGTGTGTGTGTGTGTGTGTGTGTGTGTATTTGCAAGTTGTTTATGTGCAGCTGTCACTCTTGAATGCTGAAATGTCAGCCATCTCTGTTTGGACTTCTCCTAGAGCACTGCCTCTTTGCTGTGGCTGGCCAAACAGATGAATATGTATTGTTTGACATTTGGTAGATCAGCGCGCTGACAGTTCAGCTTGATATTGTAATCTTCTCCATCCACTCGAAAGTATTTTCCCCCCCAAACCTTTCCACAAAGTTGCATAAAGGTGCCTTTGTGTTAGTGGTTGGTGAGATAGCCCCGTATGGAAATGATGCATTTGTCCGTCCTCACTACTTAGTTCAGAAATATTGCTTACCTGTCTGCTGCAGAAGAAGTCAAAGATTCTGCTGAAAACACAAAACCTCCTATATGAATGCATGAAGTTTTCTGAGACTGCTGTTTTTAAATTGCTAGATTTATAATATGCCGTCACAATTGATTTAGCAGTGAGACATCAGCGAAGAAAAGTTTCCATGTAGCACTTTTATGAAGTTCCACTGAAATTCAAGCCTGTTTTCACATATTGACTGAGCCTCTCAGTCAACTATACTATTTCCACACACATACACCCACATTCACACACATACATTCCCACCTGTGCCTTGTGCCAGATTCAATATTGGCAGTATGGCTCAGCTGATCTGTCCTTTAAGGCCGCAACTGATACTGATATTCCTGCAGTGAAGCTGCTGAAAGATGAGATTTGATGCTGATTTTTGTCCAAATTTAATCATTTCATGTCCAAATAACAAAACATGATTATGTTATGACACCGGAGGTGTGAGAACAGATCAATTGAAGACTTTCACAGAGATTAACTATAATATGAGGGGAATTTTAAAAGCCGTTTTCAAATTGACTTTATGATTTCATTTGATAATTTCATTTAATGACATAAAAATTTTAATGCATCAATAAAAAGACGAAAACAATGGACTCAGGATTAAAAATGTTTTTATATTAATGTTACTTTGAGATTCTTAATGCATCATTTACTTGCAAATTTGATTAATGTATTTATTTAATGTATTGTTTTTAAAATAATTTCTTTTTTATTTAATTCAGCTTCCAATTTAGTTCTTGATATGATTGAAGTACACAGAATTTTCTCTTCAAATAATGAGTTGTCATTGCGACAATGTTAATTTGCAAACAAATGAGAAGCAAATTGCTATATGCAGTCATATGTGTTGCAAGCCTATAAGGATCTTTTGTCCAGTCTCTTTGTGAAATCTCTGAAAAATAGAAACTTACAGTTTTGCCTTGGGTAACATTGTTTAATAATAATCATTTCCTAGATAGGACCTGTAAAGCAGCTGTAACTTCTTAGGAAGGGTCCTGGAATACACTTTGTTATTTGGTACTAATTATAAAGAAAATTGAGACAGTTTTCAATTGGTACACTTCCAGTTAATTAACTCCAGTGCTTGAAGTGGACTGGTACTCACCGGTATGCAGTACTAGCACTTTTGCATTTTACTCTCTAGTGCACAGTGACTTTCACATGCTGCCAGTACACTTTTCTGCCCTTTCCATATCTCATTCTCTGGGCCAGAGGTGGTCAACATGGTGTCCATGAGCACCTGGTCACCCACAAGGAACCAATGAGTCACTCACAGAGCATGTTCTAAAAATAACTGTGGTCAAGCCAGCTATCACTCGCATCTCAGTGGTCAAATGAGCTGATGTTACAACTGTAGTGCGCATTAAAACAGCCCTCCCATACACATGCCAACATGTGAATAAAAAAAAGTACTGGCACTTTTTTCCCCACTTCAAGCACTGATTAACTTAAATGCTAATTAAAGGCAAAACTGAGAGAGTCTGCTACTCGGTGCACAGCTGGCCTGCTGTTAAAATGTGTCCTTCTATGTGACTGTAAATAGTATACATTCAAACAAACATGGAGATTAAAATTTACAACACTAGATGAATGCTCACTTGGGTTAGATGCATCCCTATGAATGATTTTTTTTTTCCTTTTCTTTTAAATTTTCGTGATCTCTGGACATAATCTTGACAGTAACATACAGTTCGAGCCAGTTCTCTTCATCTATGTCTTCCTTATCAAGAACACATATCTGCTACCTAGTGACAGGGACAGGTTTTTTTTTTCATTATAAAGGGGACCTATTATTAGAGATGTACCAATACCACTTTTTCCTTCCTGATACTGATTCCGATCCCTGAACCTTAGGTATTCTGCTGAAACTGAGTACCGATCCGATACCAGCACGTAAAAAAAAAAAAAATGGATGGGATATGAATTGTTGTATGTCTCAACTCCTAAAACTCTATGTAAAATATTAAGAAATAAATACGTAATAGTAGAATGAATGCCATAAAACTTTTTTTTATTATTATTATCCAGTGTTGACACAGATCAAGACACAGGTTAAAGTGCAGCCACACAATTTGGTAAAAAAAAAAAAAAACAAACATACATTTTAAAGGCTACAGTAGAATGTAGGGCTTGTATTAAAAAAAAAAAAAAAAATTCACCAGATGACTTAAAGTAAGAAAATTAAAAAATAGTGGCAGGGCTTTTACTCACCAAAACTGCAGAGGCTCCCAGCTTCATTTGAAACAGACTACATTATAAAAGGGCCCGTATTTATTCATCCTTCTGTGTTTTTATATTTTTACTTTATATCAGCTCCCATTGCCTTGATAAAGTTAATACATCATGCCATCATTTCAAACTCAACACTTCCTGAACTTGTTTCAAATTAAAAGCCTCTAATAACCTCAGCTGAGAGAATCCCTCCATCTTCTAAATAGGCTTTTATTGTGAAACATTTGTAGGAACTTGTTGTGGAGAAACCAGTGACTTTTATGTTTACATACAGTACTTCAAATGTAGCTCCTGCCATCTGCTGGCGCTTTTTAGGTTACTACAACAACATTTCGGCTGGCACATGAACAGTGACTGAATAAAAATAGGACAAGAATAACCCGATGACATCACACACATCGTGATGTGGACCATCGTGTAGTGTGTCATGTCTGTCGACCAAGTCACAGCACGATTTTATGACTCCACAATCGTGTAATGTGACATAGTGACTTTCAGAATGGGCAGAAAAGTCATGTAGTGTGTACCAGGCATAAATCCTCCTTTGCAGTTTCTCCCTCATGCATGTCACTCATTTTCAGGGTCTAACTGCAGCGTGAGCATGAGAGGGGGAGGGGCTGCTGTTGTCAGAGAGAGAGAGAGAGAGGCGAGCTGAGCGGAGCAACGAGCGGAGCTTCAGAGCTGCTTTTCTGAGGCAAAACAAAAGTTTACATGTTCTAAAAAAAAAAGAGAAAACATCACATGTCCTGCGATGGCATTTCTGATACTGGTATCGGTACAACTCTACCTATTATGCTTTGGCTTACTTTCTGTCATGATGTTACAGTGTTGTATGTTCATATTGAATGTGTTTTAAATAATGAAGTAAATGTATGTAAAAATAATGTGTTAACAAAAACCTCAGGCTTCAGTCCCATCTGAATACTTTGTTTCCAACTTCTTCTTTCTTATTTGGCTGCAAGATAATGTCAGATCATGATAAATGTCCTTATATGGTCATCTGCTCCAGTAATGTTAGCGTAACTGGAGCAGATGACCATATAAGGACATTTGTGAAAGTATTTACATCATGTAGTCTACACTGCTACATGTAGCCACATGCTAATGTCAACTTATCTTAAGTCGTAAGCAACTGGACTTGCTTGAGTTTTTTTTTGTCATTAAAGAGGCTTCTTCTGTTTGACCTGACTGGTGTGGAGTCCCAGGCTTTAAGGGACAACTTCGGTATTTTTCAACCTGGGCTCTATTTCCCCATGTGTATGTGTGCATATAATTCATGGGTACCACTCGTTCTAAAATTGGTTCAGTATTGAGCCGTGAAACGAGCTAAAACGGTAATGGGGGCAAATGCGTCCCGTATAAAAGTGCTTTTTTTCGCCACTGACCGGTTCAGATCGCCAGTGCCATCTCTGTAGATAGCATATGGTAGCGGCCCTAGGGTAGTGGTGACTGTGAATGAGTGGAGTCAGCTGTCAGTCAGTGTTGGAGCAGAAAGGCGGAGGGTGTCCCCGCTCGGTATTGCAAATGAGTATGTGTGTGTGAAGTGTGTGTTTTTTCGCCACTGACCGGTTCAGATCGCCAGTGCTATCTCTGTAAATAGCCTGCTAACTTAGCCTTTCCCTTACCTCTGGGCTGTGTGATGTCACGAGCTTTGCTCCACTGTGTCTGTAGCTCTCTCTACTCATGGGACAGCTGTTTTCTTGAGGAAGAGGTGTTTCGGGATTGGATGTCTTCTCTTCTTCAGCTGGCAGTAGTTATCTTGGGAGAAGTGAGCACTGCAGACCCGATGGTCTGCAAGGCGCAGTGTCTGGACAGGAGTGTTAGCATCCATTTGTAGCACAACTAGCCACAGCTTCAGCATCTCGCCATCCAACAAAGGCAGCCTATGAAAGTTGTACGGGGTGTTGCGCGACATCCTGTTCTTGCATTCGGGAAAAAGGCCCGTTTATTTGAGCACTCCAAAAACTCCGGTAACACTCCAGGGGGTAGCACGTAAAAGACTCTGTCCTCTGACTCTTCTAGCATAACACACACTTCACACACACATACTCATTTACATTACCAAGCGGGGACAACTTCCGCCTTTCTGCTCCAACACTGACTGACAGCTGACTCCACTCATTCACAGTCACCACTGCCCCAGGGCCGCTACCATATGCTATTTACAGAGATAGCACTGGCGATCTGAACCGGTCAGTGGCGAAAAAAAGCACTTTTATATGGGACGCATTTGCCCCCATTACCGTTTTAGCTCGTTTCGCGGCTCAATACTGAACCAATTTTAGAACGAGTGGTACCCATGAATCATACGCACACATACACATGGGGAAATAGAGCCCAGGTTGAAAAATACCGAAGTTGTCCTTTAAACTCTGTTTGGGTGTGAACCCTTACAGAGTCATTTAGGTCCCATGTGAGCTCTGAGTTTCACAGTCTTTAAGGTCACATATGAGTCGTTGACCCACCTGCCCATTATGTGTGTTGTTAGGATGAGATGGGTCCAGGTGTGAATGGGTGTTAAATCATCTGGGGAGGGATCCCAAGATTTAAGATTACCATGACCTGGATGACTGAGAATCTTCACCAACATCATGCTAACGTCAGGGAAGAATGTAATCTTAGTTGTTGATGTTGTTAATTTCTCCCAGATTTTGGAGCACATTCCTGCTGGAACATGTTGAGTTGTTTTTAAAGGCTTTTATTGGTGATTTTCCATGGTAGAAAGTGCAACTTTAAAGTTACTCCATTACAGTCATTCCCTGGCTGCAGGTACACTGCTACATGTAGCCGCATGCTAACATCAGGGAAACCTGTAATCTTGATTGCATATGTTGTCCATTTCTCCCAGATATTGGATCACATTCCTGCTAGAATTTTAGTCAACCCTAGCACAGTAACTATAGTTTCACATCCTATTTCTTTTTTTACAGACTCATATAAATGTGCAGATCTTGATAATGTTTACTTATTGACTAGACTCTCCCAATAATCAGTACCAAATGACAGTTCTTTTCAGGAATATTACAACAAAATGAAAGGATATATTACAGGACTAACACATTAAGTGTGCTTTGAAACACCTTAGATTAACAATTACTCCTTTGCTGTTTGGCAAAAAAGATATATACATTCGCATTGCATGTGCGGTTGGATTGTTAAACTTGACGTGCTAGGCTTATGATTTAGTGGCTTATAGTGTTGAAGTTTATGAATGCACATGTGCTTTGCATTTATTAACCAACATCTTTCATGTAATTCAGGATAAGTGGTTATGGAAATGAATGAATGAATTATTCGTGTAGTTTTATCATTTATTATTTGTGAGAATTTCACCAAATTAGTCTCTACTGTAAGTCACTAAACATGTCTTTATTTAATATTTTTCTGAAAATGTGTTTCTTGCTGATTGTTTCCAGGGCAGGAACACATCTGAAACTGTGAAAAATCTGTTTTGTTTTTTTTTTAATTTCATCTGAAATATTTTCACACCAACACTATTTCTCTCCAAAACACTGCTGCCCACCTGCAAATTTATTGGCAGGGGAACTTTACATGATTTACATGATGAGTT
The DNA here is from genome assembly GCF_011397635.1 of Epinephelus fuscoguttatus. NCBI lineage: Eukaryota > Metazoa > Chordata > Actinopteri > Perciformes > Serranidae > Epinephelus > Epinephelus fuscoguttatus. Next base: position 45,059,519 of record NC_064752.1, read on the forward strand.
TATATAAAGGCTAAAATGAAAAGAAAAAATTTTAAGTTGTTTTGTGTATCTGTGGTCGGACAAAAAGCTCTCTACAGTGCATTACTGATGCCTGGCAGTGAGTGACTGGAGTATCAGACTGTAAAGCTCTCTCAGCATGGCCTCTGATGCTGGTTCATACAACCACAGCATCAGCAGTGAGATAGGAGCACAGTTTGATTGCTGTCTTGCCCCTGGTTCAACTTTATTGCCTGCCTGCTACATTGCACAATGTTATCTCTGCAGGGAGAGAATGGAAAACTAATATATGGACACACATGCATGCATTCACACACACTTAGGTACACATTGCAGACAGTGGGTGCAGTGAGCCCAGAGACGACAGGGTTCCTCTGCTATATTTGAGTGGAAACCTCAACAGCACATATTTAAAAGAATCTGAAAATAAAAGCAAAACTATCTGCACGCTGAGCTGCCACCAGTGGTAGGTGGAATAATATGTTCTGAGTGATTTATATGACCTTTTGAAATTCAAGATTCAAGACTTAACTGCTGTTTCAACATACAGGAATTTGGTTTGGTGAACCCACACAAACCAAGAACAAGAGCCCTGCCTCACAGACAGTGACCACCTTGGAACATTAAAGTAAATTAAGTAGCCTAATTAGTAGTAATAATAAATAATTAAAACAGGCATTCCTATGAGGTTGCAATGACACCACATCCAGCTATGATGTAATATAAAATACACGGCCTTACAGTGTGTTACAGACAGGAATAATAACAGCACATGTGTAATTTAGGAGTAAAGGGAACGGACAATCTCTAAGTGCTGTTGTAGAACCAGGCTGTCAGTTCTAATACATTTCAGTCTTTAAAACAAGGGTGGAAGTTTAAAAGATGGTTAACAGGATGAGAGGAGTCATGAAGAATATTGTATCCCTTCTTTCACAGCCTAAGGGCTGATTCATAGTTGTGCTCTACACAGAGCCTGCACTGTAGTCTACAAAAGTGGAATACGCCATTGTGAACATTTATACTTGTGCGGTGGTGTGTTTGTTACACCTCTAAAACGTTATTCACCAGTGGACTTTCCATGCCACTGTGTTTTGTTTCTGTTATTCAAAATACACCAGGATTGTAACCCGCAAGGTTCACAGACAAAACAATTGTCTTTTGCTAGACATGGTTTTACCACAGTCACAACATGCTAACATTATTAGCATAAGCCAGTGACACTTAACACATAAAGAAGTCTAGTGGCTAGCAGAGTTTTCCTCTACTCAAACAGCAACATTTAAATCAACTCTTACCGTTGTTGCATTTCACACAGCACTTCGAAAAAATTTGAACATCCACAACTCCCGCCTTCCTCCAAAGTCCCATCCTCCTCCTCCTCCTCCTGCAACTGCACCTCCCTCTCCCCTCTCCTCCATTATGTCCTCATTATAGACGTAGGTGTTGGCAAGGTAACGTTAGATACACAGAAGAGGAGAGCGAGCATGTAAATTAATTGCTATCATAAAAATCTCAGTTGAATGTCAATATGTCTTTTCAGTCATGAGATATATTATGTAGCTTACATTTTGTCTTAAGGGTGGCACTAGAAAGCTATGAAACCTCATGAAGAGTTTAAAATGGACAGGACTCATCCTCTGGAAGGTCAAATCAAGTCTCAGTTAATGTTCTGACAGGCTGCCTGTTAGATTCTGACACTTTTTTGTGTCGTAGTGGTATAATGATGGCTTTGGGTGACATATAAGGGATCGCCAACAACAACAGGATTCCTCCTCTGAGGATCATAAATGGCCCATTTTGTAAAAATCCAGACACATTTTTATCAAAACTTGAACCCTTTCGCTTTTTTCAATTCCCTATCTTCCCATTCTCTCTTCTCCATTTCTTTCCTTTGTACTATTTTTATTTTCTTTAATTTTCTGTACATTTTGTTTCTATTCTTTTATCGTCCTTTTTTTTGTTCCCTTTCCTTTTCGCTCCACTTCTCAGCAGCTCACTATGTTGCAGTGGGCGTTGGTGAAGAGGAGTGTTCTTGTGCTTTCTCAGAGTGCTCCACATGAATGATGTATGATTTACAAGCCTTGCCATTTAGTAATTGTAGCCTAATAGGGCCCTTGAATAGCATGATGAAGTAGGGACCTGCTGCTCCCCTACCTGCTGTTTTAAACAGTAATGCTCTGGTTAATATGCCAAGCACAGCATTGCCAGGCAGCACAGCACACGTCTTTAGCTGGAGTGTGTCACTCATCCTTCGTGCGTATGCGCACCTGCATTCTCATTCCACTGTGGTGTGCTTTGCATTGAAAGTCAAACATGTTGGAATTCACCCACAGGTATTCTCAGCCAGGAGGTTGTGTGGCCGTTTTTGAACTGTCAAGCCAAGTCCAAGGTCAGCTGACACTGGAAAAGCACACTTACACTCACTCAGGGCTGGCTTTGTTTGGAGTCTTTGAAAACACATATTTTAGACTTAGTCTGCATTAGGAGCAAATACTCAGCACATTCTCGTTCCCAGGTCGTCAGATACTGACGTGTCACACTCCATCAGCATGTAATACTGACGCTGAAGGCACCCTTTGGCATCTTTATGAGAAGCACTTGGCTGACTCCAGTGTAAACCCATCTGCCGCAATATTTCACGCTGAGAGCAAATGATGTAGTATAAGGAATGAAAAATTCCATATAGGGTGGATTCAAGGGGTTTTGGATTGGTCAATCACAAACAGACTTTGACCCAGGAGACCCGTGATAAAGTAAAAGTTTAAAACTAGCTATGTGCAAGTTACCAAAGTACATTACGTACTTCCCGTAAAACTTCAATTCAAAGCGTAGTCCCAATTAAATGCCTAGTCCCTTGTGGGGTGTGGCTACACATTTTGACAAAAAAAAATGTCTGTCTCAATTAGACACCTGGTCCAGTTGCAGAGCAATTCTTTTTTTGTTTTCTTTTTAATGAAATTTCCTCTGACATATAAAACTGAGTTGTTGGCTACCTCAAATTATGTGTCCATTCCTTGATTACATTGTAAATTATTTAGATTCTGTTAATTCGTTACGGTCCTCAGCTCAGAAGTATCAAAAAGGTTTTTCATAAAAATTGTGAGTATTGTTTGAACAGGATGAAGTGGTGTTGTGTCGGTACACAGGGTGCCATAATCATTGAGTGCTGTAATTCACTCTCTCTCTGATTTGCTGTCTGTCGGAGCTTGATCAAATGAATGATTTATTATTGATATATTATCTGTAGCCTAATTTTTTAACAAGTAATATTCATTCAAGTTCAAATAAACAGTTTGATTGTATTTCCTGATCTTTGCTGAGCAACAGTTCCATATAGACACCTGTCCCAAATATAGGTCTGTTGACTTCAGTGATTTAAGCAAATAATAGCCTGGGCTATTAATTGAGGTTTTATGGTATTTGAACCCAAAACATGTTTTGTTTTTTGTTTTTTGTTTTTTTTAAATAAACCCAGCCAAGTAGTTTTGTTGCCTAACCCTAACCACTACATTTGAAAACATTAACCCCACATTGTGTGTATCACCCAGAAGTCAGCTGTGCATCACAGACAGACACTAAAGGGTTCCTTGTTCCTGGGCATGAACCACTGGGGGGACTAGGGATGTCACGATAATAAAAATTCAGTAGTCTGTGCCGATACCAGTAAAATTACACGATTCTCGATACCAAAGTCGAACTCACGGTAAAAAAAATCCCAAGATCCCATGTACTTAAACAAGAAATACTTTATTAAAATATTTGCATATAAAATAACATTTCTACCAACAGATGGATATTACTTATATTTTTTTCTTTTCCTCTTTACCTATTTTTCGTGGGAATGAAAATAGATACGTCCATTTCAAACATTGTAAATGTCAGCGCCCTTATGCTTCCATGCGTACTATATGATGGCATGGATACAGTCAATAGATGGCACTAGAGGGCAGAGTCATAAGTTTCACACAATAAACAAGACAGCGGTGGAGGAGGTAGTAATATTTTACCTTATGGAGGCAGAATTGTTGACAGCAGCACTCTTTGCAGTCGTTTATTACACACCAACATGAGAACGAAGAATTCTTTTCACTTACTTCAGTAATGTATGTTGTTATGTAGCCTTGTTGTTCCATTCTTCCATTATTTATTTATTTTTGTCATCTCCTATGGTGGTATCTCCCTTGAACTATGAGGCACTGCCTCCATGATTTCCACTGGTGCTGCCCTGTTTTCATCCGTATCCATAAGCTCTCAGAAAACGTGCACAAATGCAGATGAAAAAAATGCAGAGTATGGACAGACGGCTCCTTCTGTCTTCATCTCTAACACTGAGCATAAGTGAGCCTTTACATACTGAGTTTTTTTTCCCATTATTTGACCCCAGAGGGGCACTGTAGTTTCCCCTATTTCGAGTGTTTGTGTTAAGGTAAGCTTTACCGGCAACTCCCTGTAGCTTCATATTTAGTGTGCAAGAGTGGTGTCAATCTTCTCATTTAACTCTCAGCAAGAAAGCAAATAGTAAAGCTAAGGTATACCTGGAAAAACATTTTTAGTTACATTAGTGTGAACTTGTCTGTACTGTCTCAAAGTTGCAGTTTGATTGATGGTACATAATTGGTGCATGCCTTGAATTATGTCAAAGCATGCACATGTATGTACAAATGTTATGTAAGTAAACTGATATTTCTTCCTTTCAGTTTACAGTCAGTGAACTAACTGCCAGTCAACACTAGCATGCACTGTATTAGGACCATTTCTAGCCCACACTGTCAAAATAAGACTGAAGTTTGTTTAATCAAAATGGAAATATTTGCTAAAACCTGACACCAAATTGTTTTCTTACTCCTCATATTTTTCTGTGCAAATTAGATGAACTTCTCCCACTCCAGTTTCTACTGTTCAATTATTTACAATTGGTCTAAAACATCTCATGATTGGTTCGGTCACCCTGTAAAAAAGTCCATGAAACTCTAAATTAAACTTGCTGTATGATTTCAAGCACGGCTCTTGTTTGAAAGCAAAGCTGCAAGGTTTTTATCCAACAGCAGCAATTTCACACCGAAACCTCCTGACATCTGGCAACAAAAACAACAACACTACACTGATAGCCTATGATTAGATTTATGCCAATTTCAGCCTGAATGGCAGAGAAAGTGTTTTCTTTGCTTTTGAGGTCAGTAATTGATTTAACCTGAGAAGTATGCAGATGAGTTTTGTACAGTTTTTCAGTGGTTAACTTAATAGCTGGATCACAGCATGGGCAGAGGATAGGGGTTAAGGGTGTTATAGATGGGAGGAAGTCAGTGTTCAGTTGTTTTTTGAGATGATGTGCCTTGAACAAAGAATAAAAGAAAGTTTTGCATAAAGGATTTAATATTTTTTCATGGTTAAACACTCAGATTCAGTTTGGGAAAGTATAATATGATTTAGCACAGAAACCCTCTAAAATAATGAGTTTAATGGAGTATGTCACCTTCAGATATGTGCTTTAATTTACCCTAGCTGTGTACAAAACACATATTGGCACTTCAAATGACTCTATGTAATGTGAAAAGTCAGTTGCAAATGCAAAAATTATCAGCCAACTCTGCTGCTCTTGACAGTATTTTGGTCTTTTTAGTTTGTTGTTTTAGTTTTATGGAGCATTGATCTAATCAACCTGCGGTAAGTCACAGTTTGCTGCAAACACCTTCTGATAAACCCACCGAACCAACTTAACAGCAGACAGAAAATGGTGGCAATTAAATGGTGAAGACAATGGAACATTTAACAACTAAACAGCCTGATGTTTTTTCTCAGGAGTTGGAAGACCAAACCAAACCTCTTATTTATTAGAGGTGTAATGATCCATCAATCTGGATCAATATATTGATTCAGTGATCAGTAATCCCATATAATTGATGCAAAGTAAAAACATCAATCCATATCATCATTTTTACCTTACGCCTTTATTTTGAAATTTCGTGTCACTGTCAAACAGCAGCAGGCAGACGGCAAGTAGCCAAGAGAAAGACAATGAGGATAACGTTATTTACTTTGGAATAAATCAGCAGTGTGGAAATTTCTATTTCAGTGAAAGTGCGGGTCAACAGACACATGCTATACGTAAAAATGCCATTATGAGATAAAACATGTATTTAAAACATTTCTCTGCTTTACCTTCCACACTAACCAATCAAAGCAGTGGTAGATCAGCAACCTCCATGTTTTGCAAAGTAAAAATGATTGTTTTTGTGAAAGAAGTGCCGTGTGTGGGCAGCACGGTGGTGTGGTGGTTAGCACTGTCGCCTCACAGCAAGAGGGTTGCCGGTTCGATCCCGGGTGTGGGAGCCCGTCTGTGTGGAGTTTGCATGTTCTCCCCATGTCAGCGTGGGTTCTCTCCGGGCACTCCGGCTTCCTCCCACAGTCCAAAGACATGCAGGTTGGGGACTAGGTTAATTGATAACTCTAAATTGTCCGTAGGTGTGAATGTGAGTGTGAATGGTTGTTTGTCTCAATGTGAAGGGTGTACCCTGCCTCTCACCCAATGTCAGCTGGGATAGGCTCCAGCCCCCCCGCGACCCTCAAGAGGATGAAGTGGTTAGAAGATGAATGAATGAAAACTCTAAATTGTCCGTAGGTGTGAATGTGAGTGTGAATGGTTGTCTGTCTCTATGTGTCAGCCCTGCGACCTGTCCAGGGTGTACCCTGCCTCTGGCCCGATGTCAGTTGGGATAGGCTCCAGCCCCTCAAGAGGATGAAGCAGTTAGAAGATGGATGGATGGAAGTTTCGTGTGTTTGAAATAGCGACTTCAGTTCCCTGTAGGAACGGGCTATCTAATGGCAAGGTAAAGTGGTGAAAATATTCCAAATTTGTCATGCAGTGATTTATTGATGTTTTCTTTAGGTGAGCCTTTTTTTGAGGTGGCTAAAAACTAACCAATTTAGGCAACACTTACTCAGTGCAGTTTAATTTTATTACATGACATACTGTAAGTTATTTTAACCAAACACTGTGATTCTTTAAAGTCAAAACTTGAAGTCTGACTTTATTCTCAGTATTCTAAATTTAAATTAGAACTTAAATAAATTTTTCTTATGTGGCCCTAATCATCATACGTAGATGTCCATGACTGTTGGACCCAATTAAAATTATATATACGTACCTACATAAGTACTAAAATTCTTATAATTGGCAACAACAACAACTATGGGAAAACTCTAATCCATCGGCAGGAATCTCATCAAAACCCCACTTTGGAATGGTTTTGGCTTTGACGATTTTGCAAAGGCAATCAGAGTGATATTCATCTGTTCCACCAAAAACATGACATCAGTCATGAAATCTAGAACCATTCACCTACATCAAATCAGAGACTGACTTCACTGATATTTATTAAAATGTCAGCCCCAGTGTATCAGCAAACCAGTGTATCTGTCGAAGGCTACCTCCCACTATGGTGCCTTCCATGTCCACCCCCCCAGAGCAGGTGAGAGTGCTATCAGGGCTAGCTGGCCCAGGCGCTAAGCTATCCATTCTGTCTGACTGCCTCTTGCCAAGCCTCGTTTTTATCTCCACCCCCTCCCAAGCCTTCTAGACGTGATAAACGAGGAGCAAAGGATGAAAAGATGGAGGAGGAAGGGACGAGTGTGTGTGTGGCTCCAGAACTTGCTCTGCCAGCTTTTACCCACCTGCCTAGATAAGAGAGCCACTGTAAATTAACACGCGATAGGGGGGATGAGAGCATGGGCGGTGTGTGTCTGTGGATTGGTGGTTTTGTGCACTCATTCACACACATATACACACACACACTTTCTCTCTTTGCTTTGCCGCAGGTATCGCAGATAAAGATGTGTCATTGATGAATGGGATTTTATTTCCCATCAACCTTTGCTGTGTGGGAAATGGAAAGCGCATCCCGGCCCCTAAATCATCAGATGAATAATGATAACACTGGGTAGCAGTTTTCATTTTGTCGCACTATTTGTCTGCAAAGCGCCGTATGCAAACTGTTTGTTTCTATCAGCGCTTGTAGTGTACGTGCACGTGTTTGTGTGTGTGTTTGTGTGTGTGTGTGTGTGTGTGTGTTTTTCACATTGCAGCTAAAAATGAATACTGAGCTTCCACAAACTGCGGTGCAGATGTTTAAACTCGTGTTTGTACCTTGTTTAATCACACCGGAGGGCAGTGAGCTCCTAATTCACCCAGCACTGACACAGAGGCAGAATTACAAGGAGGAGAAAATTCAAAAGCACATCCCCTCCTTTTACTTCCAATATGAGAAATACAACACCTTTCCTGACACATAATAATAAAACAGCTCAATTCATACTGCTCTATTTTTGGTACCACTTGTTTCCCTGATAGTTTCTGGCAGTCATTTCCTGCCTGTGAGTTCCAAGAAACAGCACTGGAATCAATATGCTCAGCACGAACACCATTATTCACTTGAACCAGTAAACTGACAACATAAACTTTTATTTGGCATATATTTGTCGAACAATCAAAAACACCTCCCTGAGATGGCACTCTCTGAGGTTTTTACAGCCGTCCTGACTGTGCCATACATGACTGCTCATTACATCAGCTCAAATCACATCAACAAAGGCATGTACGGTGATGTAGAGTCGTCCACGAGGATAGAAATACAGGGGAACCAGCTTCGTTAAAGTGAAAGTTCACCCCAAAATCAAAGGAACGTATTTTTCCTCTTACCAGTAGTGCTATTTATCAATCTAGATTGTTTTGGTGAGAGTTGCCGAGTGTTTGAGATATGGCCCATAGAGATGTTCGCCTTGTCTCCAATATAATAGAGCTAGATGGCACTCAACTTGTGGTGCTAAAAGCACCAAAAAATTAAAAACTCATTGTCTCTTTCCAGCAATAATAACCTGATTAATCAAGAATATCCAAAGGCCTTGTTGTGAGAAGTTTCATGTGGGAACTGTTTTCTTTCAACCAAACTGCACCTGCCAAGCATATCACCTTGCAGATAAAAGTGTGTATCGACTCATGAACAAGGAGCTCATGACAGCACGAATTGTAAACATTCATGGTATCCTGCTCGGCTAAGCTGTAATTTTAGCTAGCTCAATGGTGGTGGGTAAGCTAGTACCATTTCCTTCTTGGTGGGTGTAGTTCACCAGAGAGAAAACAGTTCCTACATGAAACTGCTCAAAACAAGGTCTGTGGATTATCCTTTGAATAAAGTGACAGTTTCAGCAAATATGACAAAAAGTTATTTTTAGTAAAAGTCACCAACTACAGCTTTAAGAAAGCCCTTATTGTTTAAGGTAACTGTGCTTTAGTGGTCCATTGTCATTAAAACGGGATGCTAATTTTCACATTGCATTATTTTACTTGCTTGAGTTTGAACGCTAGAATATTTTGTGTAGACTCGCTTTATACACTCCAATAACTTGCATGATACACGTGAAATCTCTAAATCGAAGAATGAACTTCCGCCAGTACATCCTCGGCGTCATATGTCCCTGAAAGGATCTCAGTGCTGATTGGCTATCACAGTCTAAATGGGTTGCTGAAGTTCCAATTTTTTAACTCTGCGAATAAACTTATGATGCGAGATTGCGCTATTTGCTTCTTTCGTGCCATTTAATTCACATATTTTGTGTCATTTGCATTGAGTCCATCACGTCCATTGCATCCATCGCACCACCCAGCAGCAATTTGAGTCTGAACACGTCTTTACATTGACCTTAAACGTAATGCACCTGAATTGCTCTGAACAGTCCACCTATGGGCCCTCCTAAGGTGTTTTTGATGTTTATGTTATGTAAAACAACTGCTGTATTTATTGTTTTCAAGTGGTTTACTCATACAATATATCATTCGAAACCTACACTCCTTGTCATGATATTTATGCTGGCCATTTCAAGATACCACCTCTGAAACAGCTCAATAAACACTTCTCAGACAAAAAAACAAAGAGATAAACAGTTATATCTCACCTATGAAGCATAATTTGAATATAAATTGAATCCATAGATCGATATTATCCTGACAGAATCACTGCTCACACAGATATTGGTTAATATCTCACACAATGCCGATAGTCCAGATGATCTAAATCCCACTAAGTATTGAGTCCAAACACGTAGTTACATCCACAGATATCCACAAACTGTTTTAAACGTTCATATTTCTTCATACAGTATCCATAGTCTTTCTTGTTCTGCATGTAAACAAAGCGACCAGGCAGCTGCCATAATGGAGGCAAACTCCTGGCTTTTCCATTGACACCTCACTTGAGCCAATAGGAGCTTCCAGTGCTGTTGCTATGAATATCAATAGCCACCCAGGGCCTGTGTTGAGGGAACATCCATTCATCACATTTCCTGGGTTATAGACAATCAAAGTGCCAGGGATGGGCCCAGTGGATAATAGGTCTTGTAGTTAATGACACTCCTGACATTAACTGTACTTTTGAATGGGTTACTGGCATAAATGTACAGTAATTATAAACAAATGGCTCCTATGTTGTCTTAAGGAAAAAGTCTTTCTTATTTATTTAGGTTTTCTGAGAGTGTTTTATATAAAGTAAGCTCGTAAATAGACATTTCTGTCAATGTTGATTCGTTTTTCACTCTTAATCACACATTCAGTACATTGTTTTACCCTCTTTTCTTGAAAAGCGAATGAACAAAACCTTACAAAAACATGTGGAAAATGTTTATTTTCTGTGATATTGTTATCTACTTTGAATGTGATCAATTTGAGGCTTCATGACACGGTCCCATTGTGTTTTTCAGCTAATGCCTCCCAGTCCTAGTTATCTGCAGCAGCTTTTATCAAGAAAATATTCAGGCGAAAATTAAAAAAACTTTTATTTCATTGTGTTGAAACTTATATAACTCAGTAACTGAAGCACTTACAGTGATTCTGATTGCTGGAGAAAAAAGTTCAGTGTTATCTTTCAAATGAGACCGTGCATGTACATGTACTAAAACAGCTTCAATTTACTTTAGGTGTGCCTTGGATAGTTTAGAATTTAGATGAATATTACAGGACCTTAAATGGAAAGTAACACAATTGCCACAATCCAACACACAATGTAACTATTTTCTTTTCAGAGTCACAAGGGTCTGTCTCCCTGAGGCAGTTGCCCACTTTGCCAGTTTGTTAAGCCAGTCTTGTGTGTTGTTGACATAATTTAATACACATAACATCTTATCTTGTTTATATATAATATTGCATTAATGTGAACATTGACTAACCCACCCAACATCCTCCAAGGCATTCAGCACTTTAGTAAAGCGTTGCATAATATTCCTCCTATCTTCTATTGGTTTCAGTCCATTTCAGAACGCTGTGAAAATCAACTTGAGATTTCAAACTTGGTCTAGTTGAGAAATCCACCACAGTGAATATATCTTGTTTTATTTTTGTCAAAGCAAACCTGCATTGCATGCTAACAAAGTTGAAAAGTGCAGACTCATTTTAAAAGTTCATGTGCTGGTTAGAGGCTCTGAAATGTGATGTATGAGCTGGCTGTTGAGCAGTGTAGCATCAGGGAGTTCTGGTGAAGGAAAGGAAAGTCCGGAAGACAAACCAGTAAACATGGACACTTCATGGATGACTGCAAAGGGCATAAGGAGTGATTGTTGGCACTGTGTACATTGTTATTGCTATCCCTCAGGGTACTGGGCTCCTCTCGGTATCCTCTGAGATACTCTTGGGATTGGAATACTCAGTTGAATGCTCTCTCTGCACTTGATTAACAGTGGTGCAATGATGCCCTTGTCTTCTTGATTGCTGGAGCTACAACATCAGACAAAAACTGTCTTCATTCTCAGAGCTCAGCACTTGTACAGTAGCAGCACACACAGCTGAAGAGTTTACTCACTGTCTTGTCCAAACGGCTTGTGGACATAAAGAGCTGCTTATTATCAGGAGCAAAGAGTGATGGCAGACTTTGTGCTGCAAACACTTCCCATGCTTGTTACATATCACTGGCTCTACACTTGCCCCAGTCTGAGCCTCATGGAGTCATTGTATTTACATTTGAGACTTTTGCATTGATGAGGGCTATCAAGTAAAATTTATGCAGGACATTTCTGCAGTTTCAGGCCTCCGCCTGCAGGAAATGTCATTTAAGTTTTATTTAAGTCCTCTGTTTCCAACTGTTATACAACATTTCTTCTATTTCCTAACAGAAAACCCCCATTTGTACTTTTCTCCACTCCCAAGTGTTTTCTGAGATACCTCAGGATAGAAATTTGAAGCAGGGAGTATCTGAGGGGCCGGCGGTGCTGCCTCAACCCCACTCAGAGTGCTGTGAGACTGGACACAGCAGCCTGTGATCTACCCCTCCCCTGAGGGACTGACACATCTGAGGCAACATAAGCAAGGTTTTATATGAAATCAGACACCAGAATACACTGGAGTGTAAAATGAAGTCTTTACTGACTCAAATAAAGATGCCAACTGAGAATCATAACAGCTTACTTCTCCAGTTGGCATCTTTGTTTGCGTTGATGGAATGGAGATGCACTTTGTGAAACAATTCTGCCTCAGGAATAATTTTGTAACAATAGGATCAAGTATTTTACAACACAACAAACAGCTGATTCATCAGTGCCCTCCAGAACATAACTTACAAAATTTGTCCTTTTTTTTTTTTAATCTGCTAAATGGTAAATGGACTTGTGCTTGTAAAGCCCGTTTGAAGTCTTCGAACCATTCAAAGCACTTTCACCCAAGATGTCCCATACACACACACACATGCATACACTAGTGAGGCTCCCATAAAAAGTGTCACCTGTTACTCATTTAAACTTTTACACTCACTCACACACCAATGGCACAGCCATCAGGGGCAATTTGGGGTTCGGTATCTTGCCCAAGAGCGAACCGCCAATTTTTTCATGCTCCACTTTCAATGCCACAATTGGGTTAAACCATAGACTTAATGGACGTGTCCATTATGATGTCAGCCATTTGGTTCGAAGCCTCGAGTTTAGAATTTGGCCGTTGCCATCTTGGATTTTTGGAGTCAGAAGTGGCAATATTTGGATGAGAGGGTTGAACTAACCCTAATGCTAACTAGCAGTTTGGTTAGCATAGTCCATTTAAGTGTGATAATGCTAATACTCAATTTAGCTCAGGAAAAAACAGGCTAACAACCATTAAAACATAATGAACTTACCGTGAAAACTGAATATGCGACTCCTTAGAGGGTCTTTCGGTACAACCGAACACTAAATAAGAGTTTTGAGATAACCAAAACATTACAGTTAACTTTCTTGAGCTGAAATCACACTGAAATAGCAATGGTTACAGCTACACCTATACTTTTTGAATATGGGGTTAGTTGTCCTGAATGAGCAAATTAGCCTGAAAAACCAAAACAGTTTTTTTGTAGCAGGCTGTACCCATGTTTATTTCTACCTGTTGTGCGTTTTACCATGGGTAACTATGGGGATTAACCCTATGGACCCGAACGACGCATAGTGCGTCCAAATTCACACCTGTTCTTCTCTATTGATTTTCTCCGCGACCGTGCATCATAGCGAGAAGCCACGCATATTATGTGAAACAGCGGAATTGTAGCTTTCCGAGGCCAAGCACTTGTCGGTAATGCAATGTTTTCACAGCGGAAAACAATGATAAAGTACAACTAAAATGATGTATAACAGAGCTTTCATACAGCTTTGTATGACAAGACCAGTGTACTTCACCTTTGCGCACCCAGACAACTGTAGCCTAATTATACATGCATGACAGGGCCATAGTCACCATATACATTGAGGGGGACATGTGTCCCCCCCAGTGCCCAAAATGTCCCCCCAATATATAACTGAAACTGAAAAACAACAACAAACTTTGTTTACCGCAAACAAAGTGGCAAATATTATCTTGGAGGACACCATTGCACTTGGTTGACTATTTTTCTATTATCTTAGATGTAAATATTGCATGTTTCTTTCAGATAAAACACATTTTTGACTTGTGAATGAGTCAATGGAATTTCTTGCAATAATGAAAAAATACTGGCAATCATCTCTGCCTGGCACAAACCACGTTTTGGACAACTGTGAAGTGTCAGAATGTCCCACCATCATGGTTCTTATATTGCAAGATTCCAGAGAGTCTCCCCTCTTCATATATGGCAGAATATGTCAACTTCCAACTTGCTATGCTGAGATACATGTAAAAATGTAAGAATTTAGTAACACAGATTTGTTTTTTTCATTGATATAAAAATTAATATAAAATACAGGCACATAGAAGGACATGAAATGATGGCAAATCTGGATAGCCCACATTGTCCTGAAAAAAAACAAAACAAAATATAGCATGTGTATGAAGCCTTTATAATGACTGTGATATGAGCTTAAAAGTAAAAGCAGTAAAAATACCCCAAAAACGCCTAGGGCCCATAGGGTTAACTCACTCTTGGAGCCAGCCTTAAGTGGCCAGTTGAGGAACTACGGTCTTCTGCGCTTCTGCATTGGCTTCATTTTTCAACCCCGGAGGTTGCTGCTTGGTCAGTCCACAAAAACAACCTGGTCTCACTTCAAAGTCGTCAAATACTTACGCTTGATCAGTTACTTCCCGTGTCAGACTCTGACGAAAAGAGCCATTCTTTCATGTCGGCATTATAAGCGGCAGGTTGCCGTTATTTTGTACCTTCTGTAATGAAATTTGGCCTGGAGGTCGAGTGTGTTTGTGTGTGAAGGTGTATGTGTGCAATGGGAGTGGTCTATTGCAAAAAAGCCACATTACTTCCAAATGTATTACCTGACTTGCCACAGATTTTGTTGAAAGATTGGTCTGGAGCCAAAGGACAGCTGACTAATTGTTCATGCCAATGGGCAAAAAAAGGGCAACGTGTGGATGCATGTGTGTATATGGTCACAGCTATTGCAAATATGTGCTTGTGTGCATTTCCTACCTTTGTGATTTTCTGGCTCACCCTGATTAGTTTCACCTGTCCCTCATTATCTTTCCCCCCGTGTATTTGTTTCCCACTCTCAGTGCCAGTTTGTGTTTGTACCCACCATCAAGTGTTCCAGCAGTTCTTATTTATTTATTTATTTATTTATTTATTTATTTATTTATTTTTATATATCTCTGCTTGTTGACCTGCCCTTGTGTTAGTCTTCTCCCTGCTGGATTTGTCTGCCTGTTCCTCTGACTGATACATGTATATTAAACCCTTTTTGGCAAGTAAAGACTGTCTTTTGAATCAAGTGCAGTGTTATTTACTGCTTTTGCCTTTGGTTTCTCTCCTCATTGCAGCAGGATTTTTCAAAAGTGTTCCATTTTGCTTTTTGGCAATTCTGTGGCTTTTTTGTGTGACTGGAGCATAAGCATTAATTCAAAAAACTCAAATATAACAAACTGATAATTACATAAAAAGCACAGATGGAGGCTAACCACAGCTTGTGTGCATGCAATTATTGCGTATATTTATGAATGGAGTGCCTTTGGGCATTAATGAGTGTGTGTGCATCTGTGTATGAAAGGAAAGGTGAGCAGTCAGATGTCTTAAGTGATGCAGCAGCACATCAGTGACAGGAGAGAAGGAATATTGAATGGATGGTTGCAGAGGGACTGTGCTGTTACACTGACAGACAGACAGAGCTGATGAAAAACAGCATTTGTTCTCCTCTCCTGTAGCACTACACAAGTAAGTAAATCAGTATAACTGGATGTTGCAGGCTCACACATGGAGGTGCTCTGTGCATAACCATATTATGGTGACGGAGGTTGTTTTTTTCTGTGCTGTTGATCTTATTAGTAATGGTATCCTTGGCGTTTTTTCTTTCTCGTGTTATTGTTATATCCAGCCTTTCTGCCTTTATGCTGTTTGTGCTCTCCTCATTTATTGCCTTTTCTTTCTTATTCTGCCTCTCCTTTTTGTTCTCTCCCTCAGCCAGCTACATTCCATTAAACCTTCAAAGATAACTGATGACTGCCAGGCTGCACTCCCTTGTTTTTTTATATTTATTTCTCTTTTATTTATGATTGGCCTTCCCTCCGGATAGGGAACACATGCCATTCCTAACATAATGTTATATTTCCCAGTGCCTGTCCTCAATGACACTGAAAGAAAAAAAAAAAACAGTCATTCTTTAAAAGCCCAATGCTACCTAGAGGGCAAATAGATGCTGTCCCAGTTGCCGAGCCTGTTCCATACCATTTTTAATAATCTGGCTTGCTGACAGGGGCGGCCCCCACCACCTTTTTTGCGTTTTTTTTTTTTCCTTTTCTCTTTTGGGCAAAAGCAATATTTTGCCCCCCCCCCACCTTGCTTCTATGAAAAAGTAACACTCATGAAATTGAAAAAGCCACAGCTGACGTTCAGGGCCATTTCTCATGTAATGCATTTCAATTGGGTTTTTAAGATAGATTGCACGAGGTCATAGCGTGCTCTAAACATATCTCATAACCCAGATTGCACAGCCCTGTCCCCGCATCTCCGATCTGTTTTGTAAAGCTGCAGCGGTAAGGGAGATGAAAGGCAGCGTGCTTGTTGCATCAGTGGCCGGCAACCCTGCATCGCATGCCCTTCTTTGATGGACGCCCTTTCTCCAGCTGCGAGAGGGGACAGGGAATTCAAAACCCTGTAGTGTGGCTCAGATCGAGAGAGAGAGAGAGAGAGAGAGAGAGAGAGAGAGGGAGAGAGAGAGAGAGAGAGAGAGAGAGAGAGAGAGAGAGAGAGAGAGAGACCGCATCAACCCTTCTTCTTGATGTCCTCGCTCTCTCCTCTCAGCAAGGACGTGCACTCCACGCGGCGCATTCTGTTGTTCTGTTTTCACACAAAGCCTTGCTTATGTCGCCTCAGATCTGTCAGTCCCTTAGGGGGGGATCACAGGCCGTCCTGCCCGGTCTCGCAGCTCTCAGTGCGGGGTCGTGGCAGCATTGCCAGCCCCTGAGTACCTACTGCTTTACATTTTCATCCTGAGGCAACAGAGCTGTCCCAGGAGACACTTGAAGGTGGATGAAAAGAATGAACGGAGTTCTCAGAGGTTTCTGTCAGGACATATGTTTTTGAATCATTGTCTTTTGGTTTGAAACAGAGGACAGACTTACATGACATTTCCTGTGGGCAGAGGTCTGCCTCAGAAAGTGTTTCTTACACTACTGTTGCCTGTAACTGCTGAGCTTGTGACATGCTTCATTAACATGCCAGCTTTGACGTACCAGATGTAGGCTTCTTGTAGGCTATGTTATCGTCTTGTATCTATGTCTTGTTGTAAAACCCAGTTGCTCTTCAGGGTCAAATAAAAGTTATAAAAGTTAGAGGGAAACATTACTTTCTTCAGCACAGTAATTGGCACATGGACCCCATGCATGTCCAAAGTGGAGGCTGGTAAAATGAAAAGCAACACTACACTCCAGGAGAGGACTGCACAGTGGAGGCTGACATTTAGTTTGGATTCCAGTGGCTCATGGGATTTCTGTGGGATTCTTCTGAGATGGCAGTCAACTTTAGTGTTCATCACGCGACTGGGACAAGACAGGGAAAAAGTCAACAGGAGCTAGCAAGCTAGCAATGTGCAGTCAGCGATTAGTTTGTTTCTGCAGAGCACAGGAAATATATGCCTGTAATTGTGAACACACGTTTTAAATCAAGCAGAGGGTGTAATAAAAAAAAAATACAATGAACAAAAAAATAAAATTAACATAATAAAAATATAATGAACAAATAAATGATAATGGATAAACATAAGACGTGACTGCTACCTGCAAAAAAGCCCCACATTTACCAGCTTCATCATTACAGTGATAAACACATGATCGCATTAGTAATTTTATTTTATGTGAAATAGTTCAGTCTGCATAATTAGCACTTTTACTCTTTGTTTCTCTTGTACTTAAATAAAAAAAATCTGAGTACCTCTTCCACCACTGCAATCAGGTGTCCAATTAGTTCATTAGCTTGGTGCGAACACTTAGTAGGAATTAACATTAATGCGCTACTAAAAGTTAGCATTGCGATAATAATATCCTTACAAATGACCCATTTTTATTTCACATGCTTAACATAAAACGAAATATGTGCTCATACTTACAGGCATACATTTCCAATGCTCTCTGGAAATGAACTAATAGCAGCTGACTTTTGTCCCTGTGTCGTTGTTGTTATTGTTAAGGATGCGGGTGCTAGATAGGCTCTTTGTATTAGCCTACTTGGTACAGTTATCTCAAATGAGGGAATGTCGCCACCTGCTTATGTGGCGAGTAACTGCACCTCACAAAGATTTTTTTTACAGATCTGCTGTTGTAAGAATTAGCGGTTAAGGCCCTGACCAAGCCGACGGTCGGCTGTCGACCAAAGTCAGGCCGTCGGTGAGCGTCCGTCGCCCTAGTTTTTGCGGTGTGTCCCACACTGTCGGCCCCTCGGCGTCGGCGGCTTTTCGGCTGATTGAGCACGTTGAATCGGCGGTGGAGCTTGTCGGTGAGAGAGATCACTCTGATTGGCTGTTTAGGTTTTATTTCCCCGCCTTTGCAGCGAGTGAATCTGCCTGTAGTGAAACCGGGGCTAACCGGTGCTTCCTCCTCAGGCTCCACTTCACTTAGCTGCCAGACAGATCCGTTGCTTCTTCCCACTTGAACCTGAATAACTAACCGGAGCTAGCTGGGAGCAGCTACCGGAGCGTTGGCCGCAGCATGACCGGAAGGAAGCACAGCCAGTTAGCCTTCGCTAGCTTCCCAGCTAGCCCTGGGATTATGCACAAAGACTAAGTTGGCTAATCACATATGAAACATTAAGTGAGCTGGTGACTTGCAGAAGGCTTGAGAAACGAGAAAGAAAACTTTAGATGATAAACTCATGTTTGCAGCTTTTCTTTTGTCCCTTTCATTTGGTGTACAATGAATTTGAAATATTGCACATAAACATGTTTCCTTAAATGATGTTGACGTTCAGAATGTTAAGGTTGATGCTTTTCTTTCTCCTGGTTTTGCATTTGTTTTACCAGAAGATGTCTTGTTTTATTTTTGATGTCTGATTTAAAATGGTGTCTTGTTATCCCATGTGGGATGGCCCAAATGTTTGGCATGATCACAGGCATGGCGCCAGGAATTCAATTCTGTATCAGCCAAAGTAATTTTGGCTGAGCCTTTTAATTAGACAAGTTAATACTGTTTGCCTGGTTCCCAACTATAGTCTTGCTAAAACAGAAATGACTGATATCCTGCAGTGGAAGGCTCTGGTTAGGACACAAGTCTTTTTCTAAAATATTTTCAATGTCAGGACAGCTTCTTTTTAACCTGCAACAGTTTATATTTAGGATGTGCGGCCCACACGATATTGCTCAGATCTTATTATCGTTTACTGTCTTGAAAGCTCTGGTGTATTTCTTCCAAAATTGAGTTGAGTGTATCCAGGAGTTAGACTGGTTTTTCTCTAGCTTCTGTCAACTGAGTCTGCACATTGTTGATGTTATCAGGATATGAGTCTCTATCTTGTCTCGACATGAGGGTTACAGTCTTCTGCTCTGTCCACTCCTCATTAGGTTGTTGCTGTAACATATAAGGGTAATAACTCTTTCCAGTGGTGAGTGTTGTGATGATGGCTATTTGAATATCTTATTAGCTATGAATCTCTGTCTCTTTTGTTATCACTCCCTCTACATACCATCACATTAAGGCTGGATATTCTAAAAGCCTCTCTTGTTCCTTGTCTGATATTAAATTAGCTGAGAAATGGCAATAAAACATTTTTTATCTGCAGATTTCCCCATTACTTGATGAGAAAGGAAAATGCTGACTCCTCTTGAGTGGAAGTATTCCCTGTACTTTGATAAGTAAAAGTTATATTTTCTTTGGAGGAAGTGGACTGTCTGTTTTGGGGAGAGATGGTGAAAATGTTGCTCCTCTCCAGGTGGATGGATCAGTGAGAAATAGTGGAAAAGTTGTTTCCCTTTGGGATGAAGTGTTCCCTTGAATCTAATGAGAAATAGTTCAAGAACTTGAAATTCATTGACTGGATAAGGTGTAGGGAATTGTCCAGCTGTTGCTGTCTTCCTCAGCTTTGATTTTTCTGTGAAATGGGAAAAAAAAACATTGGGCATTTGTGTACATTGGATCTCATTCACAAAACGTGAGCAGAACTGCGTGTAAACTGTTTGCAGAAGGAAATGCATGTGTATTTCGGCATTCATCAATATGTTAGTAGTTCTGATCTTGTCGTAGGCACTAACAAAACCTACAGCTGCTTCTGACTTCCAAAGCTTCAGATTAGGTTTCTTAGAAATGTAAATGAGTTATTTAAATCAACTTAACACATGTGATTTCTACATTTCTGGCACCCTGTTCCCACTTGATTTAATCAGGAGAGAGAACTCCACACATTTATCTTCTATTTGAGTGGCAGAACTGTGAGACCCATGTTACTAACCAAACACTGAGCTATCAGTGATGGCTGTCAGAATGTACAGTGATTTAACACTTAATATACTATGTACATAACATACCATCTGAGTTTGCTATTGACTGATCCACTGGATTTTTTTTTCTCAACTCCACCCAAAATAACTTCTCCGCGTCAAGTCTCAGCATCTGAATTTCTCTCTCTCTCTCTCTCTCTCTCTCTCTCTCTCTCTCTCTGTCTTTGTTAGCTCCATGTTCGCAGGTCAACAGCATGCACCTATCTATATTAATCATCACCTCCACATATGGTGGTCACTGGTTATTCATGTGCAGGGATGTATGCTAATTGCTGTTAATTTACGATTGATTAATTCATGAACATACACATGTGCGTACAATCAAATCTGAGTTTTCCACATTGTCTGGGAATCTGGTGTAGTTTTTTAGTAGCAAGGTTTTTTTTATCAGTCTACTTACAGATTTACTAACATTTCATGAATGAGACCCATTATCTTTACAAAGTAAATGTACAGTAATTTTGTCCTATGTGGGGCCCACCCAGTCTGCTGATGTAAAGACATGGATGGGGTGGGAAGAGTTCTACCTGTATCTTGACCTAACAAAGTTAGCTTAATTTTAATCTAACTTTAGGTTATGTCAACTCAAACATTTTAGTCGAGTTACTTTAAGTCAAAAATGTTTTTTCTCTTAAAAGAAATCCAATTGGGCTGCTACAGTTATCAGAAATTGGAATCAAAGTGACAGCTTGAAATATCATCAAAGGTTGAAATTTCATTTAGAGATATTTTTTATCCAATTCCAGTTCCAGTTTTTCACAGGTTTAAAGGGTGATTAACAAGCACATACTTACTGATCATCATTTGAAAAGCTCAAAATCTCTCACCTTAAAACTACAAATAACCAATTCAGACTATTTGTATCCAGATTAACTGTAAACTTATTGACTTATTGATCTCACTGTAATGAAGCTTTTATATCAGCCTGAATTTTTTATAAATCTGCGTTATGGATCTTATAGATCTGATTTCAGATTGTTTACTTACAGCACAGCTACACTCACAAATAACTGGGCCTCCTGCCTGTCAAACAGCAATTAAACCATAAACCTTCTTAAGACAGTCCAGATCTGAGTGGAGGCCCATGGGGATTAACAGATGTGAAGTCCAGCAGCTGCTTGCTCTGCTGCTGTTCAGCAGCTAACAAGTAGAGCTAGCTGCTAACAGCCCCTGCCACAACTGACAAACTCCACAAATCCATCATCCACAGCCAGACACACGCAGCTGCTTATTTTCTGCCAAATTAACGTTACAGCTCAAAAGTCATTCTGAAGGCTAATGCTGGTAGAGTGGGAGTGTTTGACAGGTTAGCAAACCAGCCTGACCCAAACTGTTCTTTGGCCTGTTGGCACTCCAATCTTATACTGCTTATTCATTTGAAAGTTTGAAAATATTGCATCTACAGCCATTCTCAGCTTCCTAGTTTAAAATCTATCATTCTGTTATTTTCTCTTGTTTTGAACATCTGATAGTCCACTACTAACATTTTAGTCCTGTCTCATCCCGTCAAAACACCTGTTTAGTCAGTTTTGATTTGAGCTTAAGATCAATCTTACGCTAGGGCCACACCGCCCGCGGAAGCGCCGCAAATAGCCTCGAAGCGCCGAGAAGAGAAGGCAGTTTCCTTTCGGCGCCCATGTTAACCGACTGTGTCGTCCACACTGGCCACGCCGCGCCGGGAAGCTCCGCGGCAGGCTCACGATTTGCAGCGATCAGTTTGGCGTCTGGTCTATTTTCTGCGCGAGCCGTGAGCGAATCTGACAAGCCAGGCAGTGAAAAACAAGAGCTGGGAGCAGAATCGCTTTTCGACGGCGTGGAGAAATGCGCGTCTGATGTGAACGGAGGTGCTCCGGCGCGCGCGAGAATTTCGGTGTGCTGCGCTTCCGCGGGCAGTGTGGCCCTGGCGTTAAGCTCATCAATATATTGCATTCGTCATGGAAAAAAAAGGTTGTTGACCAACATTTTTGATCACAGTTTTCGTTAAAAAAAATAACACTGATAAGGTGCATGGGTCTTTTCTTCAGTTTTTACATACACTAAAGTATTAAGTTTTGTATTAAATTGTTGTATAAATCTTGTTGCCCATGCAAGGGGAACAAAATCAAAGAGTCTGTCTTTCAACTTAGTGAGTCAGAGTTTGAGTCTACACAGTCCTCTGTACACAAACATGATGAAAATTGGGTTTTTGGCTAGTTTGCTTAATGGACATATGTTTAAATATAAAAGTCAGTTGAGGTGGTCGCAACGTTTAACCTCCATCTTGGCTTTCAACCTCTGCCCCCAAATTAGCAGGGGGGATTTTCCCTCCCTTTTTTTGCCCCCAGTAACTGCCGAAATGGCAGTGAATGGTATACCCAAATCCTAGCTTTGAAATGACAAAAACCTTTTGGTGATGTGCATGTTTTTCTGCAGAATGTGTTCACCAAGCATAAGTACATCCTTGTTTGCATTGTCTTTTCCTTGACTCTATTCACTGCTGCACCTTTATATGTGGGCCTTTTCAATTTCCTGGCTACTATCTCGACCCAGACAGGCAGTTTGTAAAGACTGAAGGGTCATGGCCACAGGGTGTACCTTTAGTGACTGATCTTCCTCATCACCTTCAGTCTCGCCATCGGTAACCTCGGGGCTTGTATTGTTGGAGTGAGAACGAGTTAGACGGCAGAGTGAAATGAAGTCAGGCCACTGTGCATCTGTCCCTGTTCCTCCTCTCGTGATGCCACTCAATGTTTGAGCAATTTCTGCCCCACAGGAATTCATTTATATGTAAAACACAAAGCTGGGACTACAGCACTGACAAACACTATAAGCAGAGTCCAGAGTCCCACAGGTTTTATGCAATTGACCAGTGTATTGAAAACTTTGAGCTTGGCAACAGAGACAGTCTGTGATGTGATTGGAGTTAACAAGGCAGCACTGTTCTCCCCTCTGGGTGCACTTGTCATGCTAGCTTTATGAACTTCAAAACCAGATTTTCAGTGTGTGCTTTTTTCAAAATAATCTGTACACAAAATGGGAGCCAGAACTTTTTTTTATTAGGAACAAGTGACCCTTCTCCCCGCCCCACGACAAAACTCAGACTTTATTCAAAAATAAACCATTTGGGCCTCTGACTAAAAATGAAAGAATTCCTCAAATGAAGTCTCTTTCAAAGCTTGAAATCAAAACTGTTGAACTTCCAATGAACTGTCTCTGTGTTCCTTTTACCAACCTCCCATTACACCATTTATCAGGCTGTCAGTCGCTCACTTTCTGCCCTCTTATCTCCTTACACTCTTGTTTACAAGTCTCTTTGACAAAATATTGACACAGTTTCTGTTATCCTTACAATCTTGAAGATAACAAGAATGCAAACCCTTCCTGATCCTGGAAGCCTTGGCCAAAAGCTAAACCCATTGGTTGAATCTAGATCCAGACACACAAAACAATCTCCTGACATCCTTGGCTGAATTGGTAGACCTTGCCACCCAGATCTTAACAGAACATGGCACTCTTAAATACTTGATTCTGATTGATCAACAAAATTCTGCTGTGTTTATTTCTTGAGGTATCACCGCTGCTCTGCTGCTCCGTTGCTAGGGACGCCATAGCAACGGCCTTAGACTGAGGAGCATCAAAATCAGTTAACGTTAGTCCACACAGGCCAAATAGGATCGGAGTGGCAAAATGCAGCATTTTCAGGACATCACTTTTAACATTTTTGGAGAGGACAAAACGCTTGATGTTTGTTTTAGTAGTAAGCCATGTTCTAAGCGGATAATGTATAGTGAGCCGGTGACAGTTGAAAAATAACTCCCTTCAGGCGAGACTAGCTGATGGCTAGTGGTGGTGCTAGTTTTCGAGTCTCGCGCGAGTTGCCATGTAAACACAGCACGCCTGCAGGGCAGGCTAACTGACAACGGTGAGAAATGATGCTATAAAAGTGGAGTGAATTACGTCTTTTCAAGTCAATTTTGCATGCTGCGGCTTCAGGGCACTTGGATTACGATGGAGGAGCCATTCTGATGTTTTTGAAATGCATTAGCAGAGTTTTATTACATTTCCAAAATGTGGGTTCCATGCACTTCAAGTGTAGCTGTTATTCTGGCTAGCTGTTATCCTCCCATTCCCCTAACGAGTTTTGTGGATTAAAAAACTACACTGGACTTCTTGTCGGCATGAGGGTCAGTAAGTACTGTCTGTATTTTCATTCTAAACTGGCCGTTTCCTTTAAGTAATCTTTCATTGCAGCTGGAATCTTGAGATATCATGAGTTCACTCGAGAACTGTGGGATCGCAAGATCACATGAAAAATCTGTCTTGTCAGGCTACATTGTGTATTTGAGTCTAAACCGCCAGTAGTTTTGACCAGTCTGTGTCCATTGAAAAGTTTCTGGCAGACTGGCGTGGTTTAGGTGTGTGTGATGACACGGAGAGGCAACTGTTTGTGTAAAACAACAATGGTGGCTCCTAAAGAGGTTAGTGTAGATGAATGTCAAAAGGATCCTCCTTGGGTGTCTTGAACTCGATGTAGGATGCCACCTCATCTTCAGGCTGCAAAGTTTCATTGCTGGAGTCCTCCACGTTGGTAACGAAGACGAAGACAATGTGAGGACGGGGTCAAAGGTTTGACTTGGGGCACTGACTTTTAAAATAAAGGGAATTGAAGCTTGATAATAGTGTTTAGATGTAAAAGCATTACACGTATGCTGCACGTCTTTTTCATTTGTTTTTATATATATATATATATATATATATATATATATTTTTTTTTTTTTTTTTTTTTTTTTTTTTTTTACCTGTTACACAGCTTATTGCAGATGATCCCTCTTTGCAGGTTGCATACAGTATGCAATAGCCTACAATATGTATACAGTATGAGTGTGACCAGTTAACCTACAGGGATTTCTTTAGGTGGAAAAAGACAATTATCCAGGTTCACATCCTGACTTAAACTTAACATTTTCATGAATTAACCATGACGATCATTTGTATTTGACCTTGTCCGAGTTGCTTTATTTGTTGGCTATGGAGATAGTACGTTTTTTAAAATAATGCTGGTTGTGAAAGTGATGTGAGCACATTTGAAATATTAATGTTCTTAAGTTAAAGACAAGCACGTTGTACCATCCAAAGAGTATTTATGCTTACACTAAGTAGTCACATATGAATGTAATTTGTAGGACAGGAAGTTGAACACATGTTGTCTTTGATAAGAGATTTTATATTTAACTTCAAAAATATATTTGAAATTCGCGTCCTCTTTCATTTTACAGGGTGTGTGTGTGGATTTGGCCACTTTTCAAAGCGATGACTGACGCAGGCTTTGTTCTCTGAGTTCCTGCATGAGGAGAGTTGTTCACAGTGATAGATAATAGAATCTCGTAACATCACAGAATGAATGCATGCGCATTTAGTTTTCAGGTGGGTTGTTAGCTTTAAATCAGCTCGTCCTCCCCTCCCTCAGAAACCACTTAGAACATCTATAATAATGATGCATTAAGGTGTCAGCAGTGCGGGCTGCCTTATTCATCACTGCAGCCTGTTCATGGTGAGAGTCTGTCTCCTGTGCTTACCTTCCCACATATTAATGCTTCATTGAGTACATTACACTACATCACATCTGTGTTTGATGATGATATCACACACATTTACACACAAACGCACAGACACACACATTGCATCAATCTCATCTACTGTTGCAGCTATTTTCTGTTGCTATTTTTCATGGATGTAGCTCGGTAACTAGCAATCTGTATTCTTAATCCTACACAGCTCTGTTTGGTCAGTTGTTTCTCCAGCGAGCTGAATAAGCCATCTGAGGACAACACCAGATCTATTGGAACCAATCAGTGATGTGGGCAGTGACTCAGAGAGACCCAGGCCAAGCATTGCTGCTCAGTTACCTATTTTATCCAGACAAAGTCTTGACAACTGTAACATGGTACAGAAATTAAAGTTGTTGTTTTTTTTACAAATATATTTATTACCACAAATACAAAATGTTAGGGCTCATGTTCATGTCTCAACTGTGGTCGAATATACACAAAGAGAGATTTTGGCCAAACATGTTGAACGACAGGAAAAACTGAGCACACACATAGCTACAATAAACCTCATAACTTGTAAGTTAATGATAAAGTAAAATGATGTGCTTATTTTAAGTGGCCATTCTAATCAATCAAGACAAACTGTATCTTCAGTTATTTAATTAACAAAACAAAAACAAACGTTTGATCTCAATTTATATGTATCAGACAATATTGATTTCTTTACAGTGATGCTCACTGTAGGGAACCAAATGGTCGGATGGCCTCTCAAATCCAGTAGCATGGCTACATGCTGATTGAAGTTTCTGAATCATCAGTAATTTTTAAACATTACCACACATGATTATGGAATACCAGAAAGTTTACCTAAGTTCAAATACAGGACAAGTTCATTCTAAAAAAAAGGAAAGCAGTGATCTCAACATGGACATTAAAGGAGACTCCTTAGTGATATTGTATGTGCCTCTCTTTTTTCACCTCTCTGAATGTACTGTACACAATAACCCAAAGGCGTCATAGTGGCACAGGAAGGTTCTGATTGGTTCTAATGAGCTGGCCAGGTCACTTGCTTTTCACTTTTTTTTCTTCTTCAGTGTTTTGAGGTGTCTGTGATTGTCACTGTGGGATGTTGTTCTAGACATGACACCCAAAGTGTTCCTGTTCACTCAGGGCAGACAGAGCATAGAGTTGATATTTTTAACCAAGGCCTTGACTCGCCCATCAGCCGTCCTCCAGCTCTGATTACAGGTTGCAGCTTAGTCTACGGCAGGCTTCAGACTGGCTGCGTGATGATGTCTGTTGGCCTGCTGTGAAGATGTAAAAGTAGGAAAGTGGACCCTGCTTGCCTCAGGAGCGACAGGGGGTTCCCCTTTCCTCTCCAAAGTGTTTTTCTGAGCAGAAAATAAATCAGTTGTTTGGTGTTGAGATGGCTTGCCTCTAGGCTCAACAGTGTCTCTACCTCTCCCTCTCCCACTCAGGCTTTTGAACTCCAGGAAGGGAGAGGTGCTGTTACAGGCCCCCTAAGGCTGATCGCCGAGAGGGAGGCAGTCTTCCTCCCCCTCTCCCTCTCTCCTCCTCCCAGTGCACCATTTACCTGACTCTCTCTTTTTCTCTTTGTCTTTCTTTCCCCTCACTCCATTGCTACAAATTATAGTTTTTCCTGCCTCCTGTTATTGATAAGGGTTTTTTTTTTCAATATCCTGGCAGATCATAGGAATCACAAGAAGGTGAGAGGAGAGAGACAGAGCACTCAAATATTTGACAGACTTATTATGGTGCCAGTGGGGAATATTGATATGCAAGGAGACTCAGTTCAAAGACATTCCAAAGACAAACATGAGCACAAAGTAGTGACTCCCACCATTACAACATGATAGAGCTCACTATAGAGGGAGTCAATTACAGACCTGAGCCACATAAATGTCTGCCTGTGGCTGGATTAATGAGCAGTGCAGCAGAGTGATTGAAGACTGTTACATTTTTGATGACACATTTATCCAGAATAACTTATGAAACAAGTCCTTCCTCTTCAGCTCGTGCTGTGGCTCTGTATGTCATCAGCACTGAACAGGGCTGAGCTATGAAGTCATTACAACAAGAAACTGATCACTTTGGCCCCCTTTACACCTTGCATTAAAACCCATTTCATATTCAGATTGTATCTGGATATGATTTAACCTAATTGCATTTACATCTGGTATTGTCCACATTGAGATACGATCGCTCTGTCCAGCTCAAACAACCACATGCGGTCCAAATTGGGCCCCATCCCCGCCAGTTAACAACTCTTATGATTAGAGTAAACTAATTTACTATTTTTATAATTATATTTGAATATTACATTCATATGGTGTACATTATTGTAATTTCTTCATTTTCAGAGCTGATAATAGCTGAAAAAAATAAAGCAAATATTTTAAAATGCTTTGCTGGTCCATAGTTTTCTTTATTATACACAACAGTGCCAATCAGGAGGAAGTCCACAAGGATGAAACAGACCTGCCTGATTGCAAAGACAGCGACCAACAAGACGAATACATTATCGATAAGGAAAACACCCCAGTATTGTTGGTATCAGATGACACAGCCGCTGCTGTCTCACTGGTTTGGAACAGTCGCATGTGATTACATATTACCGCCCACATAACTGTTGTATGTGGATTGAAAATGCACTTGCATTTATACTTGTGGTCACAGTGCATTCCTGACCGGCCTCGAAATGGTTTGGCAAATTGGATCATTATCCGTGCAGTTTAGGTACATTTATACCTGTTCTTTCATGTGTTCAAGCACTATCCGATTGAAATTCAATCACCCAAAATGCATTTTAATGCAAGGTGTCAAGGGGTTCTTTCAGTGCTGTGGAACTGTCATCTATTTGGTCATGTTGTATTTGTAAGATATTTACGAAATGGGACAGAAGAGTTTAATATATAGGAGGTCAGGAGGTCTACATTAGTGCATTTATTGTGCCTGTTACAGTAATTGCACGGGTCTTAGACACAGTTACGAAAGAAATGCTAGATGTGGAATTCACTTAAAGTCCCCTTCCAGAAACGTTTTACATACTCATGCTGATGCTAATATTTTGTTGTAAGTCGTGTTCTCACATATTAGTCAGAAAAAAAAAACCTTTGTAAAGGAGCTGGAATGTCTACACTTTCTTCCTCATTAATCCCTCTGTCTCTGCCCAGTCCACCACAGCTGCTTGCATTAGGTTTTGCTTCCCACTTTCTCCAACACTAGGTGTGCTGGTTAGACTAAGTAGATATAGCTACAGCTGGAGCAGCTATGTGACCCGCACACCAGCTACATGACTCACCTGCCATTCCTATACATGGCTGTATGAGGCACTATATCCAGTTCTCTTTATACTTCCATAGATTCATCTTATACTGGTGGGCAAGGTTTGTAGGGGCATGTTGTGTAGGCTCCAAATGGAATGTGGCTGCAGCTATACATGTCTCAGGGTGACCAATGAAAGAGCAGTGCATACCAAGATGGCTAGTATTAGAGTAAGAGGAAACATTGGAGAGCCTCAGTCAGACCCATACTCAGAAGACATGTCTGTTTTGCACCAGAATTGGTGACCAGCATACATACCAGAATGGTAAGTGTAGTTAGCATCTTTTATTTGTTTATGCTGTTTGTTAGCTTGTTAGCTTGTAGACTGACTTACAGTGGCTGATACAGTGTTGATGGTTGTGAAACATACTGTATTATCTGCCACAATGTGGTTTTTGATAGATAGTGGAAGGAAGGTCCAGTGTCAGGTTTACATTAAAAAACTGTACACTCCACCAAGTTTGCTGTCAAAACTTTTCTTATGCTAACGCTAACTCTGCTCTCTGCACTTAAGGTTTCAGGTTTCTTTGCTGATGTTGCATTGAAGTCCATTTCCCCACAGATATGATTCCCGTATTCGAAAACAATTGACTTTTGTATCAGTGATATACCTCATCCAGCCCCCAGCGTATGTTTGAATCTTAGATTTTAGGGAAGTGCACAGACATCTCCCCCTTCAGAAGAGAAATGTGAAAACACCTCTCTGGTAAGAAACTGCACAAATATGAGTCAGTATAGTCATGGTCAGATATTAAAGGGTACATAAACATAAGAAAAACACTTTTTGAGTGAAGGGGGACAAACAGGATTTGTCATTTATGCTTAAATCTATCCATGTAGCAGCCCAGCAGCCATATGTCTTGGCTCAGCAGTCTCCAAATCTGGCACGCTTGGCTCTCAGCTAAAGGTGCAGTCACACAGTATGATTGTTAGGCCGATTATAATTATGATTTGGGTCTAATGACTAATTGGACCAAATGGGAGTCAGTCCATTTCAATTTGGGCCAGTTGTTGTTTAATGATGCAAATCGGGACCTTTGGCATCATATCACAGGAGAGCAAAAAAAGAATTTTAAAAAAAGGTGAGAAAAGGTAAAATAGTATGATGTTGACTGAGAATTATTTTAAAATCCAGTTCATCTAGTTTCAGTGCTGAGCCGCAGCTTGCCTCCAGCTCCATATTTTTAGACTTGGGTGTCTTTTCATCCACCACCCTATCTAAAGTAATAGTTTTTTACACCTGTAACCCCAGATGTAAAAAAACGACTTTATCTAGCAGTCATATATGAACCCAACTTCATCTTTATGTGCCACATAAAACTCTTGTCATTAACCTGCTCATGTAACAGCCTTCACTCTTCCAGTTTTGGGCTTTCCAACAGAATTTGTAGCCTGGCTGCAGAGTTTTGCTCCCATTCACCAGAATTCCCAAGAGAGCAATAGCAAGGTCCAACACTGATGTTGAATGATAAGATCTGGCTTGAATTTGGCTTTCCAGTTCAACCCAAAGGTGTTGTATGGGGTTAAGGTCAGGCCAGCCATATTTTTCTACACAAAACTCAGATTTTTTTCTTTCTGGACCGTTTCTTTATGGAGCTGGCTTTGTGCATGCCAAGAAAAGGGCAGTAGAGGGCCCTTTGTATCCTGTAGCATTTAGCTTTCACTTTATCTGAACTAAAGGGCCCAAACCATGAAAAAAAGCTCCAAATAGAAACAGAAAAGTACGGATTGAAATATTGTATTGTAAGGCCTGAAATTGAGCCTTCTCAGCAAATGAACACCCCCATTTTTATGGTGTATTGTTCAAAACTTAAATTTATCATGTTTGGTCTTAAATAAGCCTCATGATGCATTTAATTTGACTGGCCATTTGCAGACACCCTGTAACAGCAGTGATGTGTCCCATCTGTGCACAGTTGGTACCACAGCTAGCCATCATCAAGCAGCTATCGACCAATCGACAGCAGTGCGATGATGTTGTTGCTGGCGGTCGAAATCCTCCGCCTCCACTGTCTGTCCTCAAGTCTTGGCAGACACTCCTGTAGTTGTGTTTGCATGCTGGAAGCCTCCCTCTCTTATAAATATGGAGAAAGTGGTGCAGTGGGCCAAATGCTAAATGAGCAGTGACACACATAGGTTTGTGTTGGCAGGGTGAAGGCTGAGGGCAGGCCACAATGCAACGACTGCTTCACAAGTAATATCTCTAACACAGTGTCTCAATCCAGAGAGAGCAGCAGGGTTAAGGCTTGATTTAGAGGGGAAACAAACAATTGATTGAATGAGAAAATGATGTCTCAGTTGTATGTGCACTTGATGGTGCTTGTGTCTTTTTCTTTACCGACATGGATGAACAGTTTGTCCTTCATCACTGGACATTTGTAAGGGCTTATATTCTTGAGAAAAAAGACCCAACTTGTTTCCTGTGCTGTAAGACTTCATAGTATCTATTTGTTCCAACATGTTCTTGAAGGTACAATAATAATATCACTATGCATTGTGAATACTTGAAGATGGAACAGGACTTAGGTTGGATGGAGTTAGGTTAAGGAAGTAAAAGGATGAAGTATTGCATGAAGTAAAAGGATTTAACCTGAAAATATTCCTATATTCTGGGCTGGATTCATGTGCTTGAGGGCTGGTTTTATGGCTCACAACTTCACAGTTTTGGTTTACTCCCACAGCACTCATCAACTTCGTTTTCAGCTGTAACAGGCAGCTGTTTTCAGCTAAAAAGCTGATAAACCAGCTCTTCACTATGTGCCCAGCACCAGCAGACAGACAAAGATAGTGAGTAGCTGGTGCAAATAGTGGAGCATTTAGCAGCTAAAAATTTTCTTAATTGTTAAAGCAGAATAAAAACTGAGAGAACTGGATTTACACATGAAACAGGATCCTAAATGTACTAATCTCGGTGTGTCTTTTGGTTGTGTAATAAGGCAACTGTCTGGCAACTGGCTATCAGGTTTGCAAATTATATGGACTTTGTGGGCCCTATTTAAAAGATCTATAGTGCATGGTCAAAATTGCCTTTGACAAGTTCATTCAGGGCATGTCCAACTCTACTTTGTTAGTTAAACAGCACCTAACCTGGGTAGGTAAGGCACAAGGGGCAAAGAGGTTGTATACAGTCCCTTAATAAATCATATATGTGTTTTTGGCATACCACAAATTTAACCAGTTCAGTGTGTCATCTCCTGTTGTCTTAAAAGCCAAGTGCACCTGCAACTGCTGAACTGCTATTTACATTGCCCATTCTGCAAATTGGAGGAGCAAGTGGTTTTCAGTTGAGAGTAATGCAGTTAGAGCAGTGATGTCACTGCAGCAAATTTAAACAGCAAAACTAAAAACTGTAATTCTAAACGTAACAGAGAAAACAGAACTAAGCTTAGTTTCTGAAATAATGAACTTACGCTGGTCTTTGTGTGTAAATGCAAACAGCATGTCTCATAATGGAGAGTCTGTCAGCAGATCTGCAGCTCTGCTCTGATCTCTGCTATGTTCACATTTTAGAAAATGTCAATTATGTTTTCCTCATTAACAAAAGATCATTTCACCCACCTGTACTGTCTGTACATCCCTGTGTGTGTCACAGTCTGATTCTCTCCCTCACCTGCTCCTGGCAAATTGACAAAATTGACAAATTGTAGTGTAAGATAGGGCCCAATATGTCAAAGAGTTGTGAGTACTGACGCAGTGCTGCATTGTAGTTATTAAAGCAAAAAAAAAAAAAAAAAAAAATGCTGCAGGAGCCACCAGATGAGGTAAAATTCAGCAGCCCCATCAAGGTCCATATGTTTTCAGTTTCAGGGTTGTGATTTGGGGTGCATTTCACCAAACAAATCTGTAATTTATCAAGATACATCAATGTAATTGCCACACAGTAGACCTGGACTGACCTTGGCCTTTGAGGGTCTGGAGCTTCAGGGCAGCTACTCACTTCACCAAAACGGTGATCCAGCCTTGCCCTTGCTCTTTCTCCAAACTAAGAAAAATTCTGTTTCCTTAGATTGCTCCAAGGTGCTATCGTGATCTTCTGGGGAAACTATTCCAAGTTCACTACAGTTAACTTCAACAGACAGTCCACCTGAAACCATCCTGTTCAAGAGAGAGAACCCAGTATCCCAACTCAAATGTTGGCATTGTACATTTCTGCAGACTGTGAGAGACCTGGCCTAGACAAGCAGAAGAGTTTCAAATGATTAAACATACAAAACGGGTCTTATCCTGCTGGATGTTCTCAGCTCAGTGTCCTGGAAACACTCCACAGTAAACTGTCCCAGCTTAATACTGAAACCCTCAGTCTGCTGCTTATCTCCCACTTAATTAGAGATGTAAGAAAATGTATGTAGCTGTTAGTCTTCCACGTGGCATCTTACAGTGCTTTGCAGTTTTCACAAGTCAGAATTAGAGTCTTAGAGTCTCAGAAAGACTCTTTATTCCCACATTTCCATTATGTATTTTTTAGTATCTCATTGTCACCACACAATGCAATTACTCCACTATATATTTACAAACAGTTGTTTGCTGCTATATTAATTGTCAAAATCTTATGGAATCATTGAAAATACATAAATGCTCAAACAGGGTCATATTTGGAGCAGAGGGGAACTCCAAAGATTTCTGGAGATAAAGGTTTCTTTAATCTTAATTGAATGTAGTGCTCAGCACATGGTCACAGTTGTGCAATGTCTTCTATTGCTCTGCAAAAATAGCCCTGTGGAAGGCACTGGAGGTGTTGGGTTTAAATGACTTGGGTATCTACGAGCAGAATGAGGATTGCAAGACAATATCAAGTAATATCATAGGAAATGCAAGATTTGGTGTTTTTGGACCTTGACCCATACTCAGTAGGCCTACTTAGAACCATTATTCATGTAATTCCCCCATTTTCATAGAAGTGCTTTAATAAATCATTGGAGTGGCTCTTAAAATGACAGATGTCTCAACAAGTTTCACCCAGAGGATGACCTACAGTAAATGGGTACTTGTTGAAGAAAGAGTGGATAATAAATATGCATCTTTAGTAGACATTTTGATATTCATTCATGTCTGAAAGAGGACTTATTATGCTTTTCTGTATCTTGTGTTTTATACATTGGGACAATGTTGGATGTTAATATTGAATGTGTTTCCAACTCGGGAAAACATAAAAACTTAGTTACTGATATCGGAAATTTCCCCATGATTTTGGATTATATTCCTGCTGGAACATGTGTAGTTGCGTTAAGAGCTTTTTTCTATAGTAAAAGAGTGTCATTATTCTCTATTACAGCTGCAGGTACACCACTAATGGAATGTTGCTACATGCTAATATCAAGGAAACATGTAATCTTGTTAGCTGATGCTGTAAATTTCTCTCAGATTTCAGATCACATTTCTGCTGCAACGTGTCTGCTTGTTTAGGAGCTTTAATTGGTGAATTTTTTCCATGATAAAAAGTGCCACTATTTAGCTGCAATGATGGTTCAGAGGCTTTGACATAGGGAAGACCTGGAAACACTGACCAATCAGAGCAGACTGGGTTTTTTTGGGAGGGGACCTTGAATAGATGGATGCCAAAACAAAGCGTCTTAGACAGAGGGTGAATGCAGGTGAATCCATAGACTAATATAATTCCATGTGTGTAATCCTATTTGGCATGAGGTTTTGTGATGGAATGATATTAAATTAATTCATATACCAGTAGCCAGTGTTGTAATTAATTTCTAATGAATTCACTGACACTGAAATACATGTAAAAGCATTTGTCATATTGCCGGGGGACCCAGCAGCCTGTTTAAAGGCCTCAGTGGCCTGCTAGCTACCACACTTTAAACTCATGTGCATCATGTCGCTCAGCTTTAACTGTCACAGATGGCTAAATGTTGTATTCATATCAGCCGCAGAGTGAAATGCAGTCTTTCATCCTCTTTATGTCATCACTGTCTCATTTCACTATGTGAGAGCGCACACATCAACATCATAAAGGCAAATACTGCTGTGTTTAAAGTGATTCTAATTGTTCTCACTGCTACATTCACAAGCACAATCCCCCACGTTGACTTTAATTAATACCCATTTGGGAGAATGTGTTGTTCCAGTTGAGCTGTCTCCGCTATAAATTCACCAAACAGACTCTATATCAGGCTGCTTGACAACTGTTTACTTTGCAAGTAGATCAAAAAGCGATGCATGGGGCTCTTTATGTGCGGATTAGCAAGCTGGAGAAAATGCGAGACAAGTGATATTGGCAGCGTTGATCTTGGCAAGGAAAAAGACCCCAGAATTGCTTTTGGCATATACGAAGGTGTTCCTAGACACTGCAAATGTGCACATAAACACTGTTTCTATATAAATGCACACACACACAGGCACAATAATGTGTTTTTCATTTCAACATTTGCTGTGTGCCTAAATGCGTCATGCCTCCATATCACCATGACAACGGAATACTGGCTGACTGACCAGTTTTCTGTGTGTGTGTGTGTGTGTGTGTGTGTGTGTGTGTGTGTGTGTGTGTGTGTGTTGGTTCTCATTGGTTTTCACTGAGCAACAACACATCATCGAAGTCCATTTCACAGTATTATTGACAGTACTGACAATTTACTATCACTTTTACTTATACAGCTGTGTTTATATAATCTCACATAGTGTGGTAGTCCAATTAGTTTGTCCGGTTAATGGATTATCAGGGAATTGGGTGTAATAATAAAAAATCAATCCCATGACCAAAATCAATTGAATAAATAAAAAAATAATAAAAAAAAATGTATCCACTAATGATTATTGTGTGTGTATCAAAGCCTAATATATCTTCTGCCTCTGAGCCTCGGAGCCTTATTGTTGTCCAGAAAGCATTAAAAACACATCAGTTAGCCACACTGTTGCACTGGGAGACACGTTCCTTCATTAACTAACCCACTGTAGTTTATTTTGACTCAATCCCACAGAGCATCCTTCTATTTATAGGACATCAGTTGTGCTGTATTCAACCAAATAAATTCTTGGTTGACCTCAGCTAGTTGATCGGTGGATGGGGGGGAAAAAAATCTGCACGTTATCTCTAGATTAAAGGCTCTCTGAGTCTTCCTAAGCTTGAAAAGTTTTTGTCACATACGGCAATCATCTCCTCACGATCCGCTAGCTACAAGTCCTCCGAATATACTGTGAAAAAGTCCGGTCTCTGTAGGCAGCCCAGGCTCCGCAAATGGCAACAAAAACATTGTGGTCCAGGCTGCACCAACCAGCCAGCACGAGACCAGCGAAAGCAAGCACACATACATGAACACGGTGCCCATGTCTCACTGTCTCGTGCAAGCATGAACGTGGTGCCCAGAGAGGCAGTTAGAGCTACAGGCTACAATGAGGCTAAAAGGCAAGCTAGCTCCGTTGTTTTTGATAACATTGTTGAACGTAAACAGAAGTGAAGTGTTTTTGTTGCCATTTGCGGAGCCTGGGCTGCCTACAGAGACCGGACTTTATTACAGCATATTCAGAGGACATGTAGGTAGCGGATCGTGAGGAGATGTTTGCTGTATGTGACAACAACTTTTCAAGTTTAGGAAGCCTTTAACTAAGTTGCCACATTGCACTGAGTGCACACTACCTGATTCAATTTTGAGAGCGGAACGAGTCATTTTGAGGGGGTTGTGACGGTCAAAAAAATTTATCCACTGTTTTATAGATGTCTCTTCTCAATGTAAATCTATGGGAAAAGTCTTTTTGGGCCCAATGGTACCATGTGACGGACTGTGGAAATGGCAGTACCACTGTTTGGCGACTATGAAAATTGGCTTCAAATCCCAGCATACAGGATTTATACAGGTTTATAAATCAAAAGATTTTATTTTGCATTGTACATAGAAACTAATTACAGCAAACATATATAGAATATATATCCCTCAAGTGAAGGGAACAGTCCTAAATTTTGACAATGCTGCATTTGAGTTTTATTTGTATTTCTACCATGTTATTTTAAATGGGGAAAGAACACAGACTATAGCCAAAAACTACATCTCTTATGCTATATTTTGATGTATAGGTTGCAGGGGTTTGAAAGAAATCCAGCTGCCACACTAGGCTTTTGTCTCACTACTCCCGAGTTTACCTGAGTTATAGCCAGGAGCTATGATGCACACTGGGTTGAGCATTCCAAGTAAGTTACTAATAACTTACAGAAACACCCCAGCCTCTCTCAGTCCCCGTCTCTCATACAGACACACGCCTTTGAGAGCACAACAGCTCTATCTCTGTCCTTGTCTGGGTCTCATAAAGTCAGCTCTTGAAGAGTCTGCGGGTGCAGTTTTAAAAGTCCCTGACCCACACCTCACTTGCGGTCAGCTCTCAGCCCGCTCCCTGCTGTGTGGTGTTAGGGTTACAAACAGAATGTGTTTTTATCTTGCGCTCATCCACAGGGTTATGAATCGACCAGAAGAAACATAATGGCAGACACACAGACATGTCAATCACATTTTTTTTGTCCCCCAAATATCAGTTTTCAACTTTGGGTAGAATACATATCTGTTAACTTATTGGGGTTCAGGTTAATCCCTAGTTTGTATGGATCATAGTGCCTACTGGTCAGAGGTCATAGGTCATTCATCTCCTACTTACCACTATTTACCACTGCGTCACCAGTTGCAATAAAATCATGAACTGCAGTTTTTCTTCATTCTTGCAATTACCCAAACACTGACTAAGCAGTGGAGTGCATATTTTCAGCTGAGTCATTTTTCCAGTTTGAAGCCCAGAGCTGTTGATTCCATATGTTGCCAGCTTGTTTAGCCCACATTACTTTGAGAGAATCTCACAGAAAAACTGCAGCGTGGAGTTTTTTTTAATTTTGCAGTATCATTCTACATAAAGTACAGAATTCATTGATACATGTATGTCTTTTTTTTCTTACTACATGTCATCGTGTTTTGCCACAGATAGACATTCCAAGAGAGACAGCGTCATCAGTAGCTTAACAATCTTAGCTGTTAATTTTGAGGGAGATGTTTATTAAATTTGAACTGAGGGTTTGTTCTCTTTAATGTGTCCCCCAGCCTAACTCAATGTTTCTGTCTCTCACAGATGCAGATCTACATGTACAACTCAGATGACTTTGACAGTCTCAGTGCAGCTCTGAGGGAGAAGAGGATCATTGCAGCCATGGCCGTGTTTTTCCAGGTAGGAACAGCTTTTTTCCCCGAGCCTGTTTGTGTATGTGTGTACATGTATTTTTAAAAAAAAAATGAGGCAGTGGCCAGTTTGTGGGATTTGGATTTCGTGGTTCATGGTTTGAGGGTTCAGCCCAAAATTAAACTTCTGTCATTATCTGTTTATCATTGTGCCAGAGTTTATTTGTTGTTTGTGACAACTAAACAAAACGCAGAGAGTGAGCTTTCATAGTTCCGTCTCATTATCTAACAAGGGAAATCTAGGCCATGTGGACCCTCAGTGCAGCTGCAGGGCTTAGTGTTTTGATGTTCTTTTTTGAAAACCTCATTTAGCTAAAGTCTATCAGATGGACGTGGACTGCAGAGACTCGACTGATGAAGAGGGAAGAAATGATGAAATATCCTCCATTTAGGGACGAGCTGTTCTGCAAAAGTTTGAATTGTAATTGGTTCATACGTTCTCTGGGTTTGACTGAGCACGAATACATTGATCAAAATTGATTAAACAATGTGGCTGAGGGATGGTTATTAAAATAAGGGGGCTCTATTTAAATGATCTATAGCACATGGTCTAAAGTGCTTTTAGGTTGTGTCCAACTCTACTTTGCTAGTTAAATGGTGCATAATCTGGGTGCAAAGTAAGGCGCTGTGTTTAGTTTCTTAATTGATCATAGGTGTGTTTTGGGCTTAACATGAATTTAACCAATCAGAGTGACATCTCCCATTCCCTTTAAAAGCCAGATGTGTCTGCACCTGCCACACTGTTATCTACATGGTGGATTCAGCAAACTGGAGCAGTGAGCAGCTTTCTGTTGAGAGTAATGCAGTAAGAGGCACCTACCTGCACAGTTTTGTGTGTGTACACATGTTGTGATCCTCCTGTCTGAATATTGGCCCATACACATGCCATGATTTTTGCACCCTCAAATCCATTTTTTTCAATAAAGAGGCAGAGAAGGCGTGCTCAAAAGCAATGCCGTCATGGCACACAAGCACTCCCAAGCACCTATGTTTCAGTAAGCAGTGGCTGCTCCCTGAGATAAACAAAGTTCAACTTTTGGAAAACAGCAACACGTACTGCAGGTCATGTGACAAGGAACAACCAATTACAGCTGATAAATGGCTTGCTTTTCTGCCATAAATATCAAATACAGAAAAGAAGTTGTTTGTATTAGTGCAGGGCTCCCCAGAGCTTTACACCTGTCTATCCACAGACAACATTTTAGGCCTAATATACACTTGAACATCAGTGCCTGGCAGAACATCAGCTCTGAATTTGGGATTTGTCTAATCGTCTGCGTCTGCAACTTTAAAAGTTGGCACAGAGTAGGAACAAGACAAGCAACCACCATGCTACCTCACGTATTTCCAGACAGTGAAAGACACGGAATGCATCCTGGCCCGTATGTGCCATTTGAATAGCATGAAAATACCGCGCCATTCTGATTGTAGACCAGGTTTTTGTTGGTCAATGGCACATTCGCTTCCTGCTGCCACAAAATAGTGGAAGTGCATTTGCTGCTGGACTTGGAAATGATTGTGTCAGTCGGAAACTAGCGACAACAGTTGTGCCACTGTACCTCGCTTTGCGGCAGGCAGCAGATAGGTATCAGAGACTTGGGCAAACAAGTCGACTTTTTTAAGTTACTGAGAAAAAAAAAAAAAAAAAAAAAAAATGTGGCCAAAGGTTAGTACCTTAAATGGAGCAATGAACTGTGGGTGAAAAACTGGATAAAAGATGTTAACGTTAATTTCACCCAATCAATATTTATTCATTCTTTCTTCTTTTTCTTCTTCTTCTTATAGAAATAATTATCCAATTCATTTTATTTCAATCCATTAAAACTAATGCAGTAACTCACTCAGCAAGTCAATTTTCTTGAATTTATGCTTGATGAGTTCTTTTGATAATAGTTATGTAAAATTGCACCTCAGGATCTAAAACATATTGAACTTATTACACTAAGTTTGGTAGGTAAAAAAAAAAATATTTGAGCAGAGTTAACATTTAGCCTGGAGTGAGATGAGGACTGCAGTAGGTTTAAGGTCAGAGGTCAGTGTGTGTGGTTGTGTACTCCCCTCACACTGTGTACTGCTTGTTATCTCTCTCAGTTTTATTTTATCAGTTGGTTTTTCCAGGAGCTAAATACCCTGACTTCTGTGTCTGCATGTTGTGATGGTGTGTGAGTATGAGCCATAAAATCTGTAGATCAAGATCAAAGTCCAGCCACCAATAAAGACCTCTCAGGCCTGTTGAGTGGAGCTGTGGGTGGACTGGGATCATTGTCAGCTCTATCACTCTCAATTGGCAGGAATAAAAAGTTCATTTGAGGCCATCGATTACCTAAGTGGGCTTTTACTCGGATCATTAACCCCCAGTTAATATTTCCCTCTCTCACTTCAGTCTCTCTCTCTCTCTCTGTCTGTCTGTAGTCTCTCTTTCACTCCCCTCCTCTCAGACTCATATGTCTTGTGCAGACAAACATATGCTCACACTTGTACAACTAAATCATAAAGACATCTCTCTGTTTCTCTATCTATCCCAGAACAAATGATAGGAAGTAAAATATGTTTACATTACAAGAAGATGAAAGATAAGAATTTTAATAAATGGATACTATAAAGTAAGCCCAAAGCAAGAGATTAATGTGAACAATAAGATTTTTTCTTTCGCAGTTTTTTACAGGTTTTGTTTTGTTTTGTTTTTTTGAGAGCTCTTGTCCTGAGGAGAGGTCAGTGGGATCTTCTGTAATTCTCTAGA
This sequence comes from Epinephelus fuscoguttatus, assembly GCF_011397635.1. NCBI lineage: Eukaryota > Metazoa > Chordata > Actinopteri > Perciformes > Serranidae > Epinephelus > Epinephelus fuscoguttatus. The sequence goes on from NC_064752.1 coordinate 45,100,690, forward strand.
GGACAATATGTTGACAAAATAATAAGTAAGCAATTGGAATGGAAAGATTTGCAGTTATAGCGAGACAGAGGAGATGAGTAGACAGAGCGTCAAAGCTGCCGGAAGAAATGGCAGAAAAAGTCTGCTTTATTTTGAAAAGAAGCCAAAAGTGCTACTTTCCCTAACAGATAACTCCAGTTATCCTCTGGTATGGGAGACATTCTATCTGTTCTTTTGGTTCTCTTTCCCTCCACCACCCTTCTGATTTATGATATAGCTGTACGCACGCATTTCCTCTGAACCTGGTGATGATATTGTGCAGTTGCAGCTCGCAACTCAAAGATTGATTTGAACCCGGTGCCCTCAATAACTTGGCTCTCGCAGATAGATCTCGACAGGTTGTGCTTGTGTGTTTGTTCCTATGCAAAGAGAAGTGTGTGTGGGCGCCAGCCTCAAAAGTGCATTTTTCTTTATTCATCCAGATGCCACTTGTTCTCCCACCCCGCACACATGCTTCAGTTTTTCTTGGGTGACCTGAGAAGGCAGGCTCTATCTGTGTGTGACTGTGAGTGTGTATACAGGAGGCCAATAGTTTTATTGTTTTTACAGAAAACGCACATATTGTATGATGCATGTCAAATTGAAACTCAGCACCAACATATTCAAACACCTCTCAGAGGATCTGTGTAGATCAGGTGTTTGCATTGATGCATTTTTATCATATGCTCTGTTGGTTCAAACACAGCATCTATGTGAGTTTGTCACTGCGTGTGGATAAAGTGTGTTTCTATGTTGCAGATTTTCATCACTCGAATAGCTTTTGTCGTGTAAGAAAAAAACAACTGTACATTTTAACTTTGTGAGCTACTATTGCTGTGTGTGTGTGTGTGTGTGTGTGTGTGTGTGTGTGTGTGTGTGTGTGTGAGAGAGAGAGAAAGAGAGAGAGGGACAGTCTCCTGAGCCCGCTTGCGTTGACGCTGATGAGTCCTGTTCAGAGAGAAGTTCTTTTGGACTGATAGGCTTACTGTACTACAGCAGCCTCCCACACAGCACTCCTCAGGGACAGTAAAGACTTAAGACTTCAGTGAGTGTGAGCTAAGACATTTAAGCTTAAGGGTTCATTTTTTTCTTCCTTTTTCCAAATAAAATGGCAGAATTGGAATTTTTTTAAAAAAAAAAAGTGATGAAAATAATCTTTTTGTTGTTGTTGTTGTTGTTTTTCCTTTACAATAAACAAACATTTAACTGCATTTTGATATCAGCAGACACACTTTTCTTATCCAAAAATTTCAAGCTGGTTTACCTTCACACTGCTGAGTAGGGCTCTATTTTTGTTAACTCGGCAGCGCAGCACAGATTGCAGTCAACTGTGCCCTGCTCAGTGTGCCGGGGGCGTGCCAAGCACATTTTTGGTAATGTTGTGGGTGGGCTCGTCTGGCGCACCTGTGGCACACATGCATACATGATGGGGTGAGAAAGAATACATTATCATACATTATAGGTGGGTGTGTTAGAGACTGTGCCATCATGGCCAATCACTTCCTTCAACCCTTTAAACACAGGGCTCTCCCCATCAGGAGCAAACATGTTATTGTCTGGGAATTTCAGGTATGAATACAGCAGCTCAAATATACAGCCAAGAGATGATGATGGCTCTTCCTTAAGTTATCTTTCACATTATGTTGCAGATTCTACGGGCATCTTTTTTTCTGTGCATAACAGCAATTGGTTAACAAAATCCATACAAGTTTCAGATTATTTATTGTCATATGCACAACGATTGCAGACAAGCAGCCATTGGCATTAAAAATCTTAGATCTCAGGCCCCCTTCAACAATGCTCATTAAACATGCAGAAAAGGAAGTAAAAAAAATGAAAATGTAAGACATAAAATAGTGTAGTGAAATAGTGTAGAAGTTATTAGATATGTATACAGTGTACAGTTATCACAAAATAACTAAACTGAATGTAAAGAGGAATGCAGTAAATGTATGTGTAATGAGAAAGATGTATAAATATAAATATATAAAACCACAAGAAATGTGGTGTGTAATGTGTAATCCAAAGCCTCTAGTATTGTAACTCCAGTCAGTGATCACTGTCTCTTTTGACCTGTACTGATAGGGGACAGGTCTGTAGTCAGCTTACCTCTCTCTGCAGTTTAAATGTCTCAGCCTTTTATTCCACAGTCTATGTTCCCGTCTTTTGTACTAATTCTGCTGGTTTGGCATGTCAGAGAATCACTTTGCCAGAATAAATTTAGGCTTTTGTATTTGCATAGTTCAATGTTGGGGCCACGCTGTCTATGGTACTGGAACCGATGGATCGATAGAAAGACGGAAGAAGTCAGAGAAAAAGAGAGAAGGAGAGAGAGACCTGCAAGCTGCAAACAGCCGTTTCTATGGAACTGTTTATAAGTTCATATAATATCTTCTCTGAATAATAAATGTATTATTTGATTTTGAAACAATAGCTTTACGCTGTTATTTAGCCTTTCCGTAGCTGTTTCATGGTTAACGGTTGATTAGCTTTCTTTAATGGGGGAAGAAAAATGCCCCCTCGCAATTTTTAACAGCTCCCTTGGTCCCTTCATCCTGGCGCCTTGCCTGGTAAAGCCATAGGTAAAAGCATATACAGATAAAGTGACAATATGACACTGAAGAGACAAAAGCCATTTGCTGTTAAATACCACCATAGTACCATATATATATATAACAAAGGTTAAATTTAAAATGCCTCTTTAAATCTGAAATTATTTTTAGTTTAATACAAATCAGTTTGACTGTTTCATATGCAAAATTAACTGCTGACAATATGGGGACAAAATAGTTGTCTTCTTATTGCTACACTAACTCAAAAATACAGTTGAATTTGGATTTTTAAACTAACAAATAATAACAATAACAGATAATAATTTCTTGGAGCATCACTGTAAAATCTAACCCAAACAATCTCATCCCATTGTGTTAGTGATCACAGCGACACGTCTAGGGGAGCACAGACAACCTCCTAACGTAGGGTAAATTGTAACATGGACTTTTTAAGTGGTTACACAGGCTCAGTCCTTTCATGCTTCTGGCCAGTTGACCACAATACTGCCAAAGAGTGACCTGCATTTTCCACGGTTCTAGAAAGCTGTTCATTTTTAGCTCAGTGGCCTAGCGGTAGAGTGTCCACCCTGAGACTGGGAGGTCGTGGGTTCGATCCCTGGCTGGGTCATACCAAAAACTATAAAAATGGGACCCATTGCCTCCCTGCTTGGCACTCAGCATCAGGGGTTGGAATTGGGGGGTTAGATCACCACATAATTCCCGAGCACAACACTGCTGCTGCTCACCGCTCCCTCAGGAGATGGGTCAAATGTGGAGAACAAATTTCACACACTCAGGTGTGTGACAATCAGTGGGACTTTAACTTTAGCATGTTGTTAGAATTAAACAAAAAAATATCTCAAACAGTTTGTATGTATGTATGTATTTACTCATGCGGCTGATGGTTTGGTCGGATCACTAACGTTTTTAAGAACAGTGGTGATAGAACCCCCTGTTTCAATTGTAATCAGCTGAGAAACAAAAAAAAGAGCACATTTTAAGATATGATAAAAAAAATCAATATATGTTGTTTGCTTCATGTAGTCAGAAGAATCATAGATTGGGTTCACTGATGAAAATTATAGTGTCCATATACTACATGTGTGAGCATTAAAAAGGTGTAAAGTGTTGCGTTGCCATGTTCAGTGGGACACTTGATCACACTTGTTGAAGCTGGTCTGCTTTCACTAATAGAAAAACCCTCATTGAACGTAAGAATAGAAACCCTCATACTGTACAGTGTGATGAAGTCCAACCAAAGTCAAAAAACAGCTCTTTTACAACTGTTAATAGTTTGAACAAAGCAGTATGCCTTAAATTTTGGGAGGAAGTCATTTAATTCTGCTTGCATGGGTCTTGCCTTTTTCATATAATTGTTAAAATCCAATTATCATTCCATCTTTATTCTGTGTCAACATGGTCAGGGCTGTCTTGTTTTCTTTTCCTCCCGACTGTGCCTCCATTCATATGTAATCTTCTCCCTCCCCTTCCATCAGTGTGTTTCTGCAGCAACTACATTGTTGCTCCTGTGTCATGTATTAATTAAATCATCACGCTCGTGTTACAGGACAAATTGGGCCCATCATGTAGGCTGAGCTTGAATCGCGCTTTTATGACCCAGCATTGCATTGCACCACAGCCTCTGATTGAAATAGATGGCCGTTGTAAACAGCTATCATTGCCCTTTTATTTGCTTATTTACAGCACTGCATGCCTCCACTTTTTTTTTATAGAGGCCCAGCTGGGATGCAAATCACATGGAGCATCCACTCTACTTTTTACTTTTTGTTCCTTAAGTTAACATGAAAATCCCACTGTGTCTCATCTCACATGATTTTGGGGCATCTGTACCTCATTTAATATTACAGAGAAGAGAGAGAGAGGCAGAGGAGGGAGAAGAAGTAAGGCACAGAACAAAGAGAATAAAGAAAAAGCTTTCTTGGACTTGACTTAAACTCCACATTGTGAGTCATACACACTCTGCTGCTTACTGACAAAAGAGCTTATTTAGACAAGGACAAGGAGTAGGAAGGAGGAAAATAAATCTGAAGGCGCATTTCAAAACAGCCTAATTCCACATGGCATTGATTGATATCATGAAAAAGGTGATGGTACATGTGAAGCAGTGATTTTCTTAAGCAATTCTATTGTTCACAACACTATCCATGCAGGAGTCACAAGACACACATGATCAAAAAGAATGTGGGATACAATGAATTGTACAACTGGGGACAACAGTGCAGACTTTGGGTTTTTATTATGTTGCACCCAAAAAGTGAGAGTGGGCAGGGATTTCTCATTTTGTTTAACAGAGACTGTCCTCTCAAAAAGAGCAACAGCATCAGTCACTTGGGCAAGTGCCCCCCAAAAACCCTCCACCAATCAGTCAAACATTAAAACCACTGACTGGTGAGGAGAACATTGGTCATCTTGCAATGCTCTATTGGGAAACATCGTGTCCTGGCATTCATGCTGATGCCTGTTGACACATACCACCCAAACACGATTGCAGACCAAGTACCCCCTTTCATGGTGATGCCACTCCCAGATAGCAGTGCCCCCACCCAGGAGAACAATGTACCATTCCCCACTGCAAAAACTGCTCAACAATGAACCAAGGAACCTGACAAAGAGCTCAAGGTATCCACCTGGCCTACAAATTCCCAAGATCCCAGTCTGATTGAGCATATTTGGCGACGTACTGGTACCCCACCTTGTAACCCACAGGACTGTGTTCATAGCCTGGTAAGACCTGGCTATGGGAAATGTTGCTTCGCCAATAGGACTCAAATTATCTGCCACCAATGCCCCTGGGCCATTCCTGAGGTGGATATAAAAGAAGGTAATAGACTAGGCAAGATAATAATAATAATAATAATAAATTTTATTTGTTGGTGCCTTTCTGAGCACCCAAGGACACCTTACAATAAAAACATACAAAAATACTAATAATACAACATTAAAAATAAATAAAATACATGACAGAAAATTAAACCGGATAGGCAAGTCTGAACAGATGGGTTTTAAGGTGTGATTTAAATTGTCCAATGGAGTCAATCTGACAGATATGGGGGGGCAGAGAGTTCCAGAGTCTGGGTGCAGAGCAGCTGAAGGCTCTGCCACCCATAGTGGTCAGTTTGAAATTAGGGACAGACAGAAGAGCAGCTGAGGAGGAGCGTAGAGCACGGGTGGGGGTGTAAGGGTGGAGAAGGTCTGACAGGTATTGGGGGGCCAGGTTATGGAGAGCTTTGAATGTGAGGAGAAGGACTTTATATTGGATTCGCTGATGGACAGGTAGCCAGTGGAGCTGAATGAGGATGGGGGTGATGTGGTCGGTGGATTTGGTACGGGTGATGATTCTGGCGGCAGAGTTCTGGATGATTTGGAGACGATGGAGAAGTTTGTTGGGGAGACCAGTGAGGATTGAGTTGCAGTAATCGATACGTGAAGTGACAAGTGTGTGGACCAGGACCTGGGTGTTGTGTTGGGTGAGAGATGGATGGAGTCTGGAGATGTTACGTAAGTGCATGAAGGCAGTACGGGTCATGTTACTGATGTGGGGGGGAAAAGAAAGAACACTGTCCAATATGACACCAAGGCTTTTGACTTGGGAGGAGATGTGGACCGGGTGACTGTCGATGGAAATATTGAGGGGATGAGTGTTGAAGAGTGTGGACCTTGTGCCGACGAGAAGGACTTCGCTTTTATTTCCATTTAGCTTGAGAAAGTTGTTTGTCTCCAGGCCATTAACATCTGGATGACAGTCAGTGAGAGCAGGGGGGCGGGGGGGGTGCGGGGCGGAGTGGAGATGTAAAGTTGTGTGTCATCGGCATAACAGTGAAAATGAATTCCAAAGTGACGGAGGACGTCACCAAGGGGGAGGATGTATATGATGAATAGAAGCGGTCCCAGCACTGATCCCTGCGGGACACCATGTGTAATGGATGATGGTTGTGAATGAACACAAGAGCTGCGTACATGACTCTGTAGCAGACAATTGGTGGCCAGTCAAAATGTTACAGTGGTTACTAATTTTTTATATCTCTTATTTATTCAGTCTCTCTTTCAAACTCCATGCAGACTAATTTGGAATGATGTTCAAGTACTGCTTGGTCAGAGACTGATGATATTTTCTAGCGCCCCATCATTGCATCGTACTGGCAAAGTGGCTAAAATTAGTAGCGGATGTTAGGTTTTTTTTTTTTTTTGTTAACACATACCTTAGATTTCCCTGTGGTTCTTTGTAAATGCACAGTTGTATCGTACTGTATTGTGTATGTGAGCAGAGGTTGTTAACAGTGTCATATTTGCAAAATTGGTGCATCGCTTCAAATTAACTCCACCTTTTTTGTAAGTTACAGAGCTGAAGGGTTCTTTTTCAGGTGGATACTTATGACCCATTGAAAAACTCTCATAAGCATAAGGGAAACCCATATATATATGTATATATATATATATATATATATATGTATATAAAAAGATGGATAGTATGAAGACATTCTCAGTACATTCACTCCTGGATCTATTCATTCCCAGACAACCTTGAGGTTCATTTGAATTGGTTTTCCATTCCGGGGGGGCTTTTCCTCACATTAAAGGTAGCAGTGTCAAAGTGGAGGTGCTCAGCAGGAGTAAGAACAGCTTGATGAAAACTTTGGTTTGAAGATAGGAGACCTCGTACCACTTCATTCTGCTCAAAATCCAATACCCCCCAGTGACGGTAATTAGGCAGTATATGCCGACACTGCTAAACCACCACTGAGCTGCTTCCAATTCAGCACAGTGCACACCACTTGAGGAAACATTAGCCTCAGCAGTTATGCAGCGAAACAGAATTCATTACATGTCATTTGCCATCAGTCTTTTTTTTAAGCAATTTGTCAGGAATTTTCTTCATTACTGATGTTTCAATCGATGAAGTATTTGTTCTTCACTGTGATGAGGTGATGAAAGCTAATGTCCCAGTGTGCTTTGTCTTGGCCGCCTCTTCCCTGCATGACCGCTGCCCTACTTATTACACACCATTGCTCAGACTGACGAATCGACAGCCACTGTCATCGCTCTCCTCCATCTTACCAAACAAAAAGATCCCTTTATATTTTGATCATATTCTGATCATTTTGCCATGCTTGACAGAAAGGGCACTATATCATAATTATGACCATGTCTGCAGCTTTATCATGCTTTAAGCGAGAAACAAAGGTTGTTTTTAATGACCTGTAGTGACGTCCAACCCTATGTGCTTGAAAATCAGAGGAGAAAGTGGTGTTAAGAGGCAAAGGACTGTAGCTAAAACTATGAGCACCAATTGGGTTAAATGGTGTGGTGTGGGTATGATTACACCAACAAACCCAGTCGAATAAGACAAAATGCAACATTGTTTCATTATAGTGTGTCTGTAGAAACACATATCTTGAGAAGTGGTTCAAAACCCTGATGTCTCCAGGGCGCACATTATGAAAAGTGAATGCACTGACAGAAACAGCCGTGACTGTTTTACATCCCATTCAGATTTAATGCATCACATTACATTTTCTGTCAAGCTGCATATACTTTTCATCTGTAGAACTATCAAAACCAACAACTTTCAAAGGAACAATTCTTTCTCACATTAATATTCGAGTCATCAACTTGCTTATCAGAGTCACAGATGAAAGTTGCTCATGTGAACACACATGCTGTTTAATGGGAGTGCGATATGATTTACCGGTTGACTTGGTGATGTCACACAAGATATTGGTGTTAGTCTTAAGTCTAATTCTAACAATCACCAGATGGCACAGCCCCCGTTATCCTAGATCTTCTTCTTTCAATTTACTCCAGCAATGACAGAGGGCAGTCTTCAACTACTGAGTAGTCTAAACTCACTGTATTAATGACTCAGCTCAATCACCAGAATAAAATGTTGGCATTGTTAGGTTCTGCAAACCTTGAATACATTACTTTTGTACATACAGTACAGGCCAAAAGTTTGGACACACCTTCTCATTCAATGCGTTTTCTTTATTTTCATGACTATTTACATTGTAGATTCTCACTGAAGGCATCAAAACTATGAATGAACACATGTGGAGTTATGTACTTAACAAAAAAAGGTGAAATAACTGAAAACATGTTTTATATTCTAGTTTCTTCAAAATAGCCACCCTTTGCTCTGATTACTGCTTTGCACGCTCTTGGCATTCTCTCCATGAGCTTCAAGAGGTAGTCACCTGAAATGGTTTTCCAACAGTCTTGAAGGAGTTCCCAGAGGTGTTTAGCACTTGTTGGCCCCTTTGCCTTCACTCTGCGGTCCAGCTCACCCCAAACCATCTCGATTGGGTTCAGGTCCGGTGACTGTGGAGGCCAGGTCATCTGCCGCAGCACTCCATCACTCTCCTTCTTGGTCAAATAGCCCTTACACAGCCTGGAGGTGTGTTTGGGGTCATTGTCCTGTTGAAAAATAAATGATCGTCCAACTAAACGCAAACCGGATGGGATGGCATGTGGCTGCAGGATGCTGTGGTAGCCATGCTGGTTCAGTGTGCCTTCAGTTTTGACTAAATCCCCAACAGTGTCACCAGCAAAACACCCCCACACCATCACACCTCCTCCTCCATGCTTCACAGTGGGAACCAGGCATGTGGAATCCATCGTTCACCTTTTCTCGTCTCACAAAGACACGGTTGGAACCAAAGATCTCAAATTTGGACTCATCAGACCAAAGCACAGATTTCCACTGGTCTAATGTCCATTCCTTGTGTTTCTTGGCCCAAACAAATCTCTTCTGCTTGTTGCCTCTCCTAGCAGGGGTTTCCTAGCAGCTATTTGACCATGAAGGCCTGATTCGCGCAGTCTCCTCTTAACAGTTGTTCTAGAGATGGGTCTGCTGCTAGAACTCTGTGTGGCATTCATCTGGTCTCTGATCTGAGCTGCTGTTAACTTGCGATTTCTGAGGCTGGTGACTCGGATGAACTCAGAAGCAGAGGTGACTCTTGGTCTTCCTTTCCTGGGTCGGTCCTCATGTGTGCCAGTTTCGTTGTAGCGCTTGATGGTTTTTGCGACTCCACTTGGGGACACATTTAAAGTTTTTGCAATTTTCCGGACTGACTGACCTTCATTTCTTAAAGTAATGATGGCCACTCGTTTTTCTTTAGTTAGCTGATTGGTTCTTGCCATAATATGAATTTTAACAGTTCTCCAATAGGGCTGTCGGCTGTGTATTAACCTGACTTCTGCACAACACAACTGATGGTCCCAACCCCATTGATAAAGCAAGAAATTCCACTAATTAACCCTGATAAGGCACACCTGTGAAGTGGAAACCATTTCAGGTGACTACCTCTTGAAGCTCATGGAGAGAATGCCAAGAGTGTGCAAAGCAGTAATCAGAGCAAAGGGTGGCTATTTTGAAGAAACTAGAATATAAAACATGTTTTCAGTTATTTCACCTTTTTTTGTTAAGTACATAACTCCACATGTGTTCATTCATAGTTTTGATGCCTTCAGTGAGAATCTACAATGTAAATAGTCATGAAAATAAAGAAAACGCATTGAATGAGAAGGTGTGTCCAAACTTTTGGCCTGTACTGTATATCATATCATATCATATCATATCATATCATATCATATCATATCATATCATATCACATCACATCATGTCATATCAATAATTCTAAAGTGATTTAGTGTAGGGGACAGTGGATGGCGTGACTCCTAGGCAAGATGCCTGCCAAGCTCTGGACTTCTGCAGACCACCGTCTGGCTTTTAGCTTTTTAACTGTTCTCTAGCCATCCGCCACTGCATTTATGCCGGGATAGTGGGAACTGCCCATTGTTCCGACCATATTAAACCCATTGTTCCGAAGTCCCGTTGTTCCGAAATCATCATGATGCCCTGTGGTTAAGGTCTGGTTAGGTTTAGGCACAAAAACCACTTGGTTAGGGTCAGGAAAAGATCATGGTGTGGGTTAAAATGATAAAGAAAGTGACAAACACATAAGCCGTGAGCCTGCTCCGCCTCAAGCCTTTCCCAGCTGACCCAGAGCCGGTCGCGGCGCACCATCAAGATAGAAATACGCCCGCCGGGAGCCGTTCAGCACCGCGGAAAGCTCCCCACACAACCCGGACCCCAGAGTTAATTACAGGAGGTTATGGTGTTTCACTCTCTTCTCTCTATGACAATTGTATCTCCACCAGTAGTCTACTTTTGTTGTGTTTGCTGATCCTCTATGGTACACAAATACAGTATAGCCTAATCACATATCGGAACAATGGGATGTCGGACCAATGGGCTGTCGGACCAGAGACGTGGACCCGGGATAGTGCCATTTGTTTCTTACAGAGTCTTAGGGCTGCTGTGAAACTGTGCCTACATGGGGCAACAAAAGAGTTTGTCTTGGGTGCGTCGGTACAATAGACAAACAAGAAAGGACAGCAGAGAAGATACCTGCACACCAATATAACTGGAATAGAAAGCCACAAACATGTCCACGGGCTGAGATCAACGCAAAAACAGTAAATTTATTTAAGACATCTGTGCACAAAAAAGTGATCAAAGTGCAAAAAAAATGATAGAGTGAGTAAAAACAGCAGCAAATATTTCATTCCTTTTTAAAAGCACTGTTCACAGTCAAAGACAGAAATTTTTGCTGTGGTTGTTACTCACTTTTTTTTTATCAATTTTTTGCATTCTAAGCATTTTTTGTGCACATATGTCTTAAATAAATAGGCTAGTTTTGCATTCATCTCAGCCTGTGGACCTCTTTGTGACTTTCTAGCCCAGTTACATTGGTGTGTGGGTATCTCCTTTGCCATCCTTTCTTGTTTTTTACAGAGCCATCATTGCCTTTCTTGTCAGAACAGTGCCACAAAAGGCTGCTGTCTTTTGTTACCGAGACATTTTATTTACAGAGCTGCTTTTCCTGCTAGGATGTTGCCATGAAAAACAGCTGTGTTTTTACCTAGACATCACTGTATTGAACTGAAGTGAACTCACTTTACTGCTTGACACATAACTTTACATTTATGTTTCAGATTCAGAAACTTTCAGCATAGTGTAATTCTAAGAATAACTGCAAACCCCAGCAATGATCGGTGACCCAATCTCCAGATCAAACAATGACCAGAAGGCCCAGTTTCCTGTAGGATAGGTCTAATGGCTCATTTATGCTCAACATTAGATACAATAGATGTTAGATGTCAGATGTTAGATGGATGTTTGTACTCATCCATATTTGTGTGTTTCCGGAAAGCTTTCGGAAAGGAACAAAACAGAGCAGTACTATCGGAGATCATTGAGGAAGGAAGTGTCGCATATTTCAATAGAGATATGACCATAGGAAACGACAAAGAAATTTAATTAATAGCAGAACGAAACACATTGGTAATATATAATGATGCGCAGTAGCACATAGTTAAGTGACTGATCCTGTCCTCGTGTCAGGATGTATTTAAATGGTTGTACAGACCTCCACCATCTACAATGCTGCCTCCATTTAAAGGTACAACATTATGATCTCCTCCACTGTGGCCTCAGTTTTTGTTGTGTGAAAGTTTTGATTCCACCCTCTCGCGCCATCTATTGGCTGTATCTATGCCATCATAAAGGACGCGTGGAAGTATGAGGGCAGTGACGTTTACAACGTTTGAAATAAATGCATCTATTTTAATACATGAAGGGAGTATAAATTAGCCTTACGAATGGCAAGAAATGACAGAACCCTTTAGTCTAGAATGACAAGAAGACCAGTGTCCTTTAATCCGGACCTGAAAGGTCCAATATCGTTTAGCCTGTATGCACTACAGAAATACACAAAAGACCCACAATGCCTTTGTCTAAATCTAAAAATCTCAAGAAAGTTCAGTATGTATTAAAGTAGGACTAAAAATGATCATTCAGGCCACAGTTCCTATAGTATACACATATACATAAAATGACCATTAGACTGGTCTACTGTCATCTTGCTCTGATAGTAATCAGAGGTCCATATTATCCTTTTGCCTAGATCTGATAAAGACATGAAGGCCAGGCCCCCTTTTGCCAGTTCCAAAACTAACAAGTAAAGAACAGCAAAATAATGCCAGAGTTTCTTGTCTGCCTTTCTCCCTGTCTTCCACCTCCTACTGACGAATTGGTCATTGATGTAATTAGTAACTCTGCACTCCAATGTGTCTTCTTTGAAAGAAGTCCAACCATTACATCAATTACGCCATTGATTTATCAGCAGTTAGTGCTGCCAAAGGCAAGGGGGGGAGAGATGACTCTCTGTAAGACACAGAAGGAGGTGAAGGAAGTCAAGAGAAAGAGAATACATAGTGAGGGATCTTGGATGGATGACAGTGGGAGGAAGGGACAGGCGATGAGAGAGAGAAAAGTGGCGGAGGAGAGAAATATGAGGACATGTCACATTGTACCACAGTTTCTTTTTTTCCTGATTTGTCACTGCAGTGGCCTGTCCCTGGAGAGGAGAGAGATGGAGCTGTGGGGAGGACTGAAGAGAAAGAGCGAGAGATGCAGGATTTGAAGAGGGATAAAGGGGTAGATAGAGAGAGAGAGAGAGTAGGACATTGTGATGTGAGGCCCGGTGGCTGAGGATCTCAGGGGACGAGCCTGTGGGCTTTCAGAGACAAACATTAATAATGAAACGCTAATTCCCTCTGTCCTCCTTTCTTTCTCTCCTCCTCACTGTCTCTCTGTATGTCATTTTCTCTCTGTGTCTCCATGGCCGCCTTTATTTCTCTTAATCTTCTTTCCTTTACACACACACTTTTTTCCTCACCCACTTTCTGTCTTGCCTTGTACCAAAAACAAGCTCTTTATTGCAGTTCCAGTTATTAACTTCTTATGCTATTTGAAATGATTACACAATGTGCGTGTGTGTGTGTTTGTGTGGGTGAGGCTAAGTTAGAAACTGTGTCTAACATTGCCACAGTTAAACTTTTTCTACTTCCCTCAGGTTACTTTCTTGTTTAGTGTTTTACCGTCTGTATCAGCTGCACAAACCCCTGTTGTCCATAAGGGGGAGATCATGAGAGAGAATTCTTTTCCAATGGAGGACCGCCTGGAATGCAGTCCTCATTTGCCATACAGTCTCCTAGGGCTAGAAGTTTTTTGGAGTCAGTGCGTCAAAACGCTCCTCAGTGTCACAGTCAGTCAGCCTCTGACAAAGACCTCCATTTCCACCTTGTATTAATATTTGCACTTAACATTGCAATCAGGATGCCAGGAGATGGACAGACTGCACCTGGAGGTGGAGAGGAGCCCTTTAACTGCAAAGGAAAAATAAGAAAAGCCAAAACTTGCAGGGGCCTGCTATAACCTAAACTATTAGGGTAACTTTGCCATTGGTTAGCTAACTAGCACTAGTGAGCTTCTCCAATGTATCTGACAATTTATCACATAACGTTCAAATGATTCAGAAAGTTACTGGATGCCTGTTGCTGTTTCTCCCCTCGCACTTTGTTGCTTTCTCATGAGAGTATCTCCCATCACTTCCTTTGACCAGGGATACAACATGTTTGTTTACAAGCCTGCCAGTTCTGATGACCTAATTTACACTTTTGCATTCAATCACATTGTTGGCAGATTTAAGATAACAAAAACCCTTATTGGATTATGTGCAAATGACAAAGGCCAGTTATCAGATCATTCGGGTAAGGTATCCAGATACAGATTAAATGTTAGAACAAGGCATTTACCATTATACCTGTGTGTATAGCGCCATTTCTTATAAATGGTGACTCATCTGTTTTGCATCCAGAGCCTCCAGCTTGTGTGGGTCTGGAGGAATCTACCATGCAGGATGATTGCACATAGCCAAAACCACTGTGATCATTTCACTTTTAGCAAGTGCTCGTTTTGACATTCAAAAAATCAAACATTAGCTTGACTCTTGCATAGGGTACTGAATGTGCTGAGTCCAGCCCTGTGCTTTTATTTAGTATAATCAGGCCAGTAGTACATTTAAAAGCTGCCACAATACACTTCTTGGTGATGTCAAGAATAATCTGGAGCAGGCTTACAAAACCTCCGCCCAAGAAGAGGCTGATATCCTCATGTATGAACTGCAAAGTCACCACGAGTAAATGGGCAGCACCTTCAAAAAGCCACCAACAGGAGATTAAATTAAAGCTGCTGTGAAAGAGATAATACATTAGGTTAACATATGTTGCTCTTGTCCAAGAAGAGCCGTTACCCAGTAAAAGAAGCAGTGCAGTTCTCCTGGGCAAACGGCCAAACAGAAGTTGGAGATGAGCAGCGGGGACAGTTAGAATTTGGGAGAGGATGTAGCTGCTTCCACAATCAGTTAAATCCAGGTAGCCAACAAGTTTGTGCTTTGAAATCCAGGAGAGGTGCGGTTGAGAAGAGTCTAGGGAGGGAAGGGAGACGTGACAGCAATCTTGGCAGTCTCTCATTTGTTCATGCAACATGTTGGATATGGATGCTGGCAGTGGCTTTGCAGTAGTTTGGGTTAGTTTGGATCATACACAACCAAGCTGTTTCTCACTGTTTAAGACATAACACCTCTACATCGATGACTAACGAGAAACATGGAGTGCTCTGGACATTTTGTAACTGGTATAAGATATGCTGCATTTTGATGAAGTATGTTTGTCATTTAAAGTGTGTACAACAATACTTTATTATGGTGATAATAAGGATTTTTGGTGTAATTGTGGTCATAGGTGTATGCAGCTTCTGAGGGAATGTCTTCAAATTTCGCATAAATGTCCATGTGGACTCAAGGAGAAACTGATAAAAATTGGTGGTCAAAGGTCAAGGGTCGAGGTCACTGTGACCCGATGTTAATTTTGACAGCTATTGTAGATTTAGTCTTAGTCTTGAGACAAAAATGCCAATTAGTTTTAGTCATGTTTTAATCATTTTTATCCTTGATAGTTTTGGTTGAGTTTTTGTTGACCAAAATTCAAAATGATTTAGTCAACGAAAAGCCGTAACATTTTAGTTAGTTTTATGTTTGTTTTTGTTTCGTTTTTTGTTTGTTTGTTTTTTTATCTTTAAACTAATCTTGTGACATTAATTCATGTATCAGAAATTAGAATCAAGGTGACAGGTTGTAAAAAAATTTCATTTATTCATTTTTTCTACAGCTACAAATAATTTATACACACTTACAAACTGTCATTTCTCCAGCAGTTTTTGACAGGTTTAAGGGCTGATTTACAAGTACACACTTGCTTATCATCATTTGAAAAGCTCGACATCTCTCTATTTATGCTCCCAAAAACATTGACACCATAAGTAAGTAATCTATGATGACTAGGATGTGTACCTAGGTTTATTATAAACTGTGACTTATCCATCTCACTGTTAAGAAGCAGAAAAATAACTTAATCAAAGAAAAAGCAGTCAACCCAAAAACCTTCTTGAGACAGTCCGGCTCTGAGTGAAATCCTGTGGGCATCGGCTGTAAAGACAGGCAGCAGCCGATGGCTGTTTGCTCTGCTGCCATTCAGCACCAACGAGCAGAGCTAACTGCAAATGGCCACCGCTGCATCTAACAAACTCCACAAATCCAATTAACACTCACACACACACACACACACACACACACACACACACACACAGCTGCTTATTTACTGCTGAATTAAAGCTCACAACTCACACCAATGGCTGAAGCTGCTCCGGTGTGAATGGTGTGAGTCTATCACTAACATTTTCGTCTCATCAACGAAAATGAAACATGGATTTTGTCTATCAAGATCTATTTTCATCTCGTCACTGACCCATTTTTAATTATTGCAAAATTCACATGTATGTTTAATAAAATGATGGAGTGATGACATTTTATATCCAAAAGATCAAAGGTCAACTTCACTGTGACATCATAATGTTCTGCAAAAACACTTTTCTGGTCATTACTCAATGTTATAACTCAGGAACAGAAGGGGAGACATTTGGTCAGATACTGAATTGATGGAACTAATCTTGGGTGCCCACCTTGAGATTGCGCTGATTGTATAGATCTTCGGTGTTGCAGGAGGGGAAGATGTGTGTGGATCATTCATGTTTTAGAATATGTAGGTTTTTTTAAGCAATATCCATAGCCTATTCAAATTATTGGTTACATATGACTCTGGGTAACTGCAACTTGACTGGTTCACAGAGGTATGCAAGTGTGAGGCTGTAATTCTAGTTTTATATAGTGCATTTCATTCCAGGGGAGATTCATCCTTCATTGTGCATCACATAAAAACACGTGTTTGTATCCTACAACATATACCTAGACACACGTAAAACAAACATGTGCATAAACAAACAACTAGAACAATCTGATACACTTTGACCCTTCAGAACAAGCAGAAGGCCTGGGCCAGTGGACCTAAGAGTCCTGATTCATTGGTTCATAATGAAAAGTAGGTCAGAGAAGTCAAGGCAAGCAAGGCTGCTTGGGTTTTATAGACAAGGAGTAAAAATGCATAATCAATTCTGGAACTAATGAGGAGCCAATATACAGATCTGAGAACAGGTGTGATGTGATCCAGTTTGTTTCTTTCTAGTAAGGATTCTGGAAGCAGCATTTTGGATTAGCTGTGTGCCCACAGTCCTCTTAGGTAGACTAGTGAGGGGAGCACTGCAATAGTCCAACCAAGAGGAAATAAATGCATGTATGTTTTTCTGCCTCAGCCTGAAACAAGAGGCCTGTTCCTCTGGATATATTCTTCTAAAAAATAGAGAGCAATTATTTGTGAAATTTTCAACATGGCTCTTAACGTTAGGCCTGAATCAACAATGACACCCTGATTTTTGACCTGTGTTGTGCTTTTCAGTGAGAAAGAGGCTAAATGGGAACATATTTTCTGCTGCAGCGGCTTAGCACCAATTACAAGGATTTCTATTTTGTCTCTGTTAAGCTGGAGGAAACTGTGGGACATCCACATATTTAGGACTCTATTGCAACATTTCTAAAGTGCCGTAGTATATGAGCTGATTTTGTCATCAGGTGGTGAAGGGGTGGTGGACTGCGTAACACTATCTCATCCTCACATAGTGGTTCATGTGATGTTCTACAAATTAGTGCCACACAAATGGTGGCACGTACTTAACATGAAGTTACCGAGGTTAGGTTTAGAAAAAGAGAAATGATGAGGACGTACCTTAAATATGACTCAAAATTCAGTCAAAGTTTAGTCAAAGTTTACACGGTTGAGAACACTGGTCTCTTAGGGAAAGTCCAATTTTTTGGTGTCCCATCCACCAACCCAACTTGCCATCTTTAAGGACTGCTTCCCTTTCTTTTTACTCCCATCAGCGCATTGGTCACATCATTGCAAATCTCAAATACGTGGGTTACACACAAATTACTGGCTCATGATTAAATAGGATATGTAGGAATTCTGGTGCATCAATTTTCATAGGAAAACAAACAGTGTGTGAGAACAGCAGCTTGCAAGACACCCAGGGGAGTCAGCTGCCAAGCTGCAGTGTTCGAGACCAATAAACAATAACGGGTTATTATTTGGTAACCCCTTGCAACATTTCTGTTTGTGGCACCAAACTTGGGTGTTTTTACAAGGCCTGAGTGCTTTACGCGGTACAGCTTGGCATTTCTCAGTGCTGTTTGAGCCACTGAACCTTGGTGTTTGTTTTCACTGACCCGTCCTTGCTTTCCCAGCCTCAAAATGTGGATGTTTTAGGCAAAATTATGAGTGTTTCCTAACCATAACCAAGTGGTTTTTGTGCCCATTACCTAACCATACCAAATGTTATACATGCATTTAAACACAACATTTTCTCAAGTAAAAATGTGCACGTGTGTCCGTGAAACAAATCCACTTTTTGTAGTCTAAAACATTTTTTTCTACAGAACAAGTCAGTGCGACTTGAATCAGAGTGACACGTGCTCATACCTATTCAACAAAACAGGTTGCTTTTCTGTGCATTTTAGCAGACACTTAAAGGAATTTGTATGAGACATTCAGAGCATTAATCAAGCAGCAAACCACTTTTTTCTGTGTAAAGATATAGTAGAGTACTGGTGTCCTTAGCAGAGAATGAAGCCATGCTCCGTCTATGTGTGTTGTAATGTGAGCTTTTCTGTTGAGCTGTGTCATCCAGGCTTGCATTTTAGAGCATGTGAGTCCCTGTCCCACTGGCTAGCTGACGGCAGACACTTAGTGCTGATATGGGGACAGCATTGTCACAGAATTGTAGCACCCACCCTCCAGTTTCCCCTCAAGGAACAACGTTAGCCCTGTCTGTACTGTTTCCATTGTTAACATTTAGTGAGTTAGCACCAATAGCTTCAGCTACCAGTGCGGCTAGTTGAGAGCTGTGTGCAGTCTATCCTGCCACACACTCGCCTTTAACCACATGCATCTCATATGAATCATTTTTGAGTGGTCATATGTGGCGTTTTTGAAGGCACTTGTGTGTTTTTTTTTTTATGCTTTAATGATTTCCTGGCTCCATGACAACAATGAAGGCAATGAAAACGCATGTGTTACTATGACATAACACAATCTTTGAGTTCAGATTAAGAGCGCCTTCAAGAGCTTGCTGATTGCTGCTGCTTGGTCCTCATTATTAAACTGAACGTGTTTTACCGCCCTTTTCTTTGAGCTTTTTGACTTTGTCCCCTCCACCTTTGTGACTTTTATTGCCCTTTTCTATCCCGTGATTTAGCACAAATGTATGGCATTGGCACTAAGCATGAGTCACCAAACAAGCTTTTTTAACCACAGGTATTTATCCATTCATATGTCATTTGAGTTAAACGGTCATATTTGCAGACACTTGTATACGTGTGCATCATGTAAGCCTAGATTAATGGACACTTCATGCCTGCAGGGAACTGAATCACTGCAGCAGCAGAGGATGAAATATAACAAACACAAAGATAAAAAATAAATAAAGTTAAATGATAGTCATTAACCTTACCATGAAATGAAATGATTCATTTTAACAACAAAAAATCAACAAGAACGTATCATGTGGGATTTACATATTACAGATTATATAAGCAGTGTGTGCACCCACATACATTCACACATTAGCATTACATAAATACACAAAACAATTTTATGTCCCTAACCTTGAATGTGTGCTGTGATGTTTTATATGAAAATTAATGCCATGTGATGATCGCTGTATCTCTATGTGTTCCTCAGGTGGGAGGGAAGGACAATCCTGCTGTCGACCCTATAATCCACGGCCTGAAGGGTGTGGTCCATCATGGTGAGTGGCAGTCCCAGTTGACTCATAAGAAAGCCGGGATTGTAGAAGTTATGGTTTTCTGAATGCAAAACATTAATCTTATTATTATCACAATTTATTTATCAAGATTTTAGGCTCTTCTAGCTCATTGTTTTGGTTTCTCCAGCCCAAACATAAATCAGTTTGTTAAATCCAGCCCTGGTCCATGATCATCATACTGGAATAACGATGGCACTTCAGTCATAGCACTGCTCTTAAAATCTGTGCCAGGAACTACATTGAGAAAAGTGAAACTCACTGGATGGTAGGCAAATTTTTTAAATCAACTAATAAGAATAATGGACAGATTATGAGACAATGAGCCCCTTGGCACAGATATGCAGAGGGACCCACCACCTCTCCTACACAGGAGAAAGACACAGGGCTCTAGTTTTGCAGACCGGGCGAGGCGGTGGCGCAGTGCACCTGCGCTTTGCCAACAGGGTGTGGCCAGGCGGATTTTGTAAGTTTGGCACACCGTGCACCTGGCGCAGCTACTCCTCTTTCCCACCTCAGTCCCTCCTACCTGCGCAAGTCAGAAAGAGGGAGGAGAGAAGGCGTGGAGTGGGTTTTACACACATCACACCAATCAAATGAGCCCCTCTCCTCGCCCTTAAATGCGCCGCACGAAGGCGTAATGAGAGTTTACTCAGTTCGCCATGGCAGAAGAGAGCACCAGCGTCAGACGGCCAAACTTCTCCCAGGAGGAAACTGATGTTTTGGTCTGGGAGGTCCAAGCTCGCAGTGTCCAAATATACGGAACTGCAAGCAGACCTCCACGGGCTGATGATGCAAAGGTAGCCTGGGAGGAGGTCACCACAACTGTACATCAATGTTACGTTTCTCTCGTGCGCTCATGCGCTCTCTCTTACTCTCTCGCAGTCTCACTCTGTTTCTTTTCTTTTGGCTTTTCTAAGATGACAGATGCTGAATATATACTCCCTATCTGATGCTGTGGCTGTTTGTGGTTGGCTGAGAGGGATGTGAACTCATTAGTTTGCAGCTGTGTTAATCAAATCAGGTTGGGTTTCCATTACGCGTGCCAAACTACCAAACTGAGCGCGCCTCAGGTTGCGCTGCTCGAAACTAGCTCTGTGCGGGGTTTGCCACCCTGCGCCACCCTGTGCCACCCTGCGCTGTGCCAGGAAACTAGAGCCCACAGACTTTATGATTTTATAATGTCTTTTCGTAGTTGTTTCACACCTCTGTAGTTTTGGGTCTCTCTGTAGTTGCTTTGTGTCTGTTTGTAATCTTTTTGAGTGTCACTGTATTATTAACATCTGTTGTTTTTTTTTTTTGTCTGTTTTTAGTTGTTTGCATCTTTTTGTAGTAATTCTTAATATCTGTGGTTGCTTTGCATCTCTTTGTAGTCATTTTGTGTCTCTTTGCAGCTGTTCTGTAACTCTCTGTAGTCAGTTTGAGTCTCTTTCAGGTGTCGGTACATTGTCTCTTTGAGTGTGATTTTTAAAGGTGCAGGTCAAGGGGGCAGCTTGACCTGTGCTCAGTGAGACCTGTACAGTAATCTATCTGCAATAAAGATGGAAAATGATGATGGAAAGATGTCATTAATATCAATAACAGTTCTGCTAGTGGCCAGAATATACATATATATATATATATATATATATATATATATACACACATATGCTAAACTAAAGGTCCTATCATCAGCCACCAGCTGAGTAGATTGTCCATGTAAACCTATTACACATTCTGTGCTGAATTATGGCCTTAAGTGTCTCATCCATCTAAGACTGAGTTCATGGTAGTCGCAGGGACACACACAATGATATTGTCAGGCCAGTTTGCAGCAGTTAAACTGGTTTACCCTATTGACTGAACATCTGGTGAAATGCTGCTATCAGCCAATCAGATTCCAGTATTGTGTGGAATTCAGATTCATTGAGTTTGACTGATTCAATTCAATTTCCAGCTGCATTTATCAGACTACTACAGCATAACAATATTCCTGTCCCGAGCCATAATATATTTGAAAACTGAACGAGTCCAGAGCAGCTTTATGCACTGATGGGGCTGAGTATCTGAACTGTAAATTTGCTTTGCTAATTTTCTCACTGTACTCAGGAGGGGTGTGGAATTAGCATGGTAAATTAGCTCTGCTAACAAAGGCCTTATCACTCTGAGCAATGGTGGCATTATAGGGAAAATGTTCTTTTTTTTTTTCTTTTTTTTTCTTTTTTTTTTTTTAGTATTACTACTACTATTATTATTATTATTATTATTATTATTGTTTTTATTGACTGCTGCGACCCAAAACTTGAAAGGCAAGGAAAGGTAACTTTAAGGTATGGGAAATTGTAGTAAAAAAAAATTAGTTAGGGTTAAACATTAACATTTTCAGCAACTTAATGTGATCCAATATAAATATTGAAACTGAATGAAAAGATGCAAACTATATATATATATATATATATATATATATAGATATATATAGATATATATACATATATATATAAAAATGTGACTGACGAGTTTTAAATTGTAATGTTTTAGTGAAAAATACATGTATTTGGGAAGCACTAGGTATATGACTGGGTAAATGAGACTTGGATGATACTGTGTTGAGTCGAGGGTCGAGTTGTGTAAGTGTTTGTGAGGGGATTTTTGATATAGTTTTGCTTGTTAAATGTGGCCCCCAATGATTTTAATTCATGAAGAAGGTTTGCCTTTTTTGGATTCTTTGTTCACTGTGCAGGCATGAAAGAAAAACAACATTTTTTCATGAATTCAAGGTAACACTGAGTGAGAAATTGATACACAAATTATCATTTAGTGGGTGAAGTGCTCCTTTAAATATTCTTGGTTTGACAAACAAAACCTTTTGATCTTCAGAAGCAGCAGTCAGTAAGAAACCAGAGACTATAGCTTTTCACTTCCAAGCACAGCTGACATGAATGACAGTCTGAGCAGCTTTATATAGAACATCAATCTGCCCATCTGGACAGCTGACCATCAATTACAGGAGACAAAGTGAGTGTCTGGCCCACAACATAGGCAGGGCATTTGAAGAAGTGGAACTGCACAGTATAGGATATATGTGGAGAGCAAAGAATCAGGTGTTACTTTAACTGACAAGGTCACTAGTTGAAGCCATAACATGTTGTGCTCTGCAATTTAGAGAAAAGATGCAAAGAAAACTCAGTGTAAGTGGGATCTTAAATATCTGATGCATTATGTTTGATCAAACTGTAACTGCAGGGTGCTCTGGCTTTGATTATACTCCTAATCAAAAAGCCGTAGCCTTTTGCATCATTTAGTGCCTCACAAACAGTATATTCACACAATAAATTAGGACTTCTGGGATGATCTGGTGTTTTATTTTTCCTCACATAACAAATGAGAAGATTTTACATTGTGTTTTGTTAGCACTGTATGCCCTCAGTCAAAAACAGTTGTCTCCTGCACGCAGCCCTGAAGTGCATCCCTGTCATGATCAAAACATTTATCCTAAAGCAATGTTCTGTCTTGTCCCCCCCAAAGGGCCCCGCTTGCCTTGCAACAGCAGAGTGAATTTTAGAGCTTCGGCATACACAAATAAAACTTTGATAAAACCCCACCGCATGATACTTGCACTTTATCTGCTGCTCAGCTGTCTTGGAAAAACTACTCCGCCTCCATAATTCATCTAACACAAAGACCACTCAAGTTCAATCAAGGCCACGCTCCCATCTCTCCCACAGGGAAGGTGGTTGGCTAATTTGCTCTGTCTCCACCAGTGCTACTCTATGGAGCAGCGGGTGGTTAAATTTTTCACAGCGCTCTCTCTTCTTGTTGCCGGGCTTGTCTGGCAGACATGCACCGCAGGTCTGACTCCTCTGTCTTTGTACCTCATGCCTTGTTGCATTTTACATGAAACCTCGCTGGAACAAATGCCCTCTGACTAGTTAGCCAGTGAGCGGCTCTGCGCCATTCCTGTGAAATCAGCCTGGTAAAAAGGCTGAGTCTGATTTACATAGCGGACTCATGAAAGGCTTCGGCGGTGAAGAGAGGAGCCCATTGTCTACACAGGGTTTGCAGGGACTTTGGAGGCAGATGCAAAGACTGATAATGATGTGGTGGGATGATGGGAAAGACGAGAAGCGGCGGTGAGGAGGAGGGGGAGGAGGAGGAGCACGGTGATAGGTCTCTCATGCTCTCGTGCTTTTCATTTTAATGTTGGTTGTAGTGAATTTTGTATATCATCTAGAGATTTTATCGCCACTATTTGCAGAGATCATGTTTACAATGAGCAAGTTCAAACATCAAGAATACTCACAGTTGTTGGAAAAGAAAGAGTAGGTACAATTCCTCGCACTAAGACTGTCAAAGTGAATCAATCATTAGCACTATAGGTGTTGACTGGAAAACACTATTAAATGAATAACAGTATGTCTTTAGGCAACTGGTCAACAGCATTGACAGAATATACAAAGTACATCATATATTTTCAATATCAATACACTTTAAAGGCCCAGTGTGTAGGATTTGGGGGGGATATATAAGCAGAAATTGAATATAATATAATATAATGTAATGAGTATGTTTTCTTTAGTGTATAATGACCTGAAAATACAAATTGCTGTGTGTTCTCCCCACCTTAGAATGAGCCGTTTATATCTATGGGGAATGGGTCTTTGTTTACGGAGTTCGCCATGTTTCTAGTAGCCCAGAACCGACAAACCAAACATCAGCTCTAGATAAGGCCATTCACGTTTTCGCATTTTCGTGTCGGCCACCATAGTGAGAAGCCTAACTGCAATGTGTAGCATCAGAGTTCCACTGAGTCGTAATGTGAAACTACTTAATATTGTGTTTCTAGCGGTTTTATCATCTGGTCTGTTTGTTTAGAGAGGAAGGGACCTTTGTGGATTCAGCTTTCGGTGAATAAATAAATGGCAATTGTCATTGTGAACATAACAGTATTGCCATAGTCAAGTCTGTTTAAGTAAACGCCATGAATGACAATGAAAATACTGATGTATCAGGATCATGAATGTTTGCATCATGTCACAGGGGAAGATTTGTAACTTTGTTCCAGAGGGCAAAGGGCACTCGAAAATGAAGGGTAGGGGCAAAAATAAGAAATGAGACTGTGCTTTTGCATCGTGTATAGTGTCATTTACATCATCAATATCACTGGCATCTTAATTTACTTGCTATTGCAATCCTGATCATCCACAGTAAATCCATAGCATATTGCATGACAACTTATCCATTGGACGGTGATAGGTCATAGTGGTGATAGAGTGTCCAAATGCAGAGCATTTATTCACTGATGAATATTAATATCAACACTAAAATGCACAGCAATCTGGAAAGTAGTCGTTGAGAAATAGAGAAAGGAATACAGTACACAAGGGAAATAAAGTTAGTTCATCTTGTTCTTGAATTGGAGGATGAGGAGTCTGTTCAGTGTGAGGGCACATGAGATTTATTCTCAGGAGCACAGAGAGTTTTCACATCTCATCCAAGCTCTTCCAAAACAGCGGGCCTTTTAAGAGTTATCCTCACACTGACATAATGCACAGCACAGCTGGAGATGAGAAGTTTTTAAGATGCACCGCAGTGCACCAGAAAGTCTGAAGGAAAGGTGTGCTGACCAAACCAAAAATCATAAATAAATGATAACTTTAAAAGCCTGGCTGCTATTCCAAAATGATGGTCTAAAAAAAATATTGGCATAATTAACTACCATCATGCCAAAACTGCTCAACTATCCAATAAAATCAAGATAGAGACTGTGAATAAAATCCTCAAAAATACACCACAAGAAAGAAAGGAGGACAGATAAATAGACGTGTCTGCCCCAAATTTCTGAAAATCCTATTGAGGAGAGGATGAAAAAGAAGCTTAACATGCGAGCACTGTGCAGTGGAGCCACATCAGATCTGATGTGAAAGAGCGCGCTTTGGGATTAAACCCCCATCAGCAAAGGAATGGTAGACATACTGGTGCAGTAGTACAGACGGAGAGAAAAAGAGAGAAACACAGAAGTTCTCTTTATGCATTCCTATAGAAGTGCCACAGAGTCGACACAGTACCTCAAATCAGGGGAAACCTCCATAAGCTTTGTACACCCTTTAAAAATTAATTGCCAATCAGGGTCGCAGAGTGCCAAGTCAGTGGAGACTCCGTGCAGTGAGTGAGATAGTGAATTAATGGACTTGTAATTTGTGCCAGCGAGGAGGAATGGCTTCATTTCAGCACTGTGACATGAGAGCAGCGGGAGCACAGACGCTTGAGTAGATAAACAGAGGAAATGACACTGTGCTGACACAGAGGGGTGTGTAAATATACAGTTATATGCAGCACCTTAGCAATGGCAACACACCAAAAGCCTCACTCTCTGTCCCTCCATACACTGTAATGTACTGGACATGCTCTACACACAGACTTCTTCAAGCATAATCCTCTGAAATCTGTCGACATGTAGTGCTGTACTTTGCTTGCTCATGTCCCTCTTCTCCAGCTCACTGGACTGGGTGTCAGACACTTTGCAGAACTGCAGACATGCACTTTCTTACGAAGACAGATACAGTCTGGGATGTCATTCAGTTCCTGTCTCAGATCAAAGATTGAAGGAGCTTCAAGTGACAGAGATCAGATATTTTGTTTTATTTATATCAAGGAATCCATGGTTTAGTCTTTAGAAAGGAGAACACAGTAACTGCTAGATTCAAAGCACAACCTCTGACATAGCCATCGGCCAATCATTGCCCAGCAGGGCTTGACATGAACACAGACACCCCTGAAAATATGGCTAAAACTTAGTGTGTACACATTTTTTTTTTCACTGCATTATAAGGGGTTCAAGCTCAAAAGGCTGAAACCCTGTTGTTCTTGTGCTGGTTTATTAATTTTCTTCAGAAATGTTTCTGCTAATACATTGTTGTCATGTGAAATCTTCACCAATGATTGGAACTTGTAACCAAATGCTGCTCAAGAAATGTGACACCAATCAGCCTGATGGGGGCGCTGAAATTAGAGGTCAACTTTGAAAAGTCATACATCCAGTGTTCTAAGTGTCATTTACAGGAAACTTGACATCCAACTAAAAGACTACCTAAATCCACCTGAGCAGGTTTTCTGCCATTTTAATTAAAAAATCAACACATTTTTGACATCTCCTCCTTAACCCAGATTGCTACCAGATTTTCTGTGGCTCATTATTGGATGGACCAAGCTTATCAAACATTGCATAATGCTTGCCGATATCACATTGCGTTTTTAAGATACTGTCCAATCAACTGCTGCAGGATAAAAACTTGCAGGATATGTCCACATGGGGACCTGAAACATACCCTGAAAGTTTATTTTAACGTGACCACTAGGGGGCGCTACAAATGAAAAACATGGCTGTGGCATAACACAAATCTGACTAAAAATCAGATATTGTTTCTCCTATCATTACATTATCACAGGATATGTTTCAAAACAATGCTGAACCACTTGTGCAAAACTTTTTTGAAATTGGCGAGCAAGGGGCACAACGTAGTTTAAAGAGATTATGTTCATTTAAGAGTTGTTTTTGTCATTTTTGTGCCCATTTGTCTGTGTCCAACCAGAGAAAAGAGCCATCACAGAGGGAAAGTTTGTCATTACACAGGACATCACTGTTTGGTGTAGTTACAACAGAGTACTTGTTCCTCTGAGGTACAACAAACATAACACTGTAGACCAAAAGAGAAAACTGCTATTCTTGAGAAATGAGCGTAAACGTTTTTATAAGTCAGGAGGTTATTATTGTAGCTAAGCTTACCTTAGCTTAGCATTAAGACAGGGAACAGGGGGAAACTGCTAGCCTGACTCCATCAAACAATACAGCTGCCAACACCTCTGGTTTAATCAACGCACAAACAGAAATTTAAAAATTACAATTACGACTTTTAGAAGAAGGGACACACATTTGTGACAATTTCTTGTTCTACAAACAGTTTCTGCCCAGAACTACTGTGCTGCAGTGGATTACACAAATAAGATAAGTGTTGATTAGGGAGATTTAAAAGTTTTCATAGGTGTGGGGGTTTTTTTAACTGTGTACAGAACAGCTAACTGTGTTCCCCTGCTTCTAACTTAATGCTAAGTTAATATTATTGCCTTCCAGCACCAGCTCCATACCTAAAATATAGACATGAGATTGTGATTTGTTATCTCAAGGCCTTTGCACACCAAGTTTTTTTCCGTATGCTTTTTTTTTTTAATCCGTCATCAGATAAAAGTTATGCACAGAAACCTTGTACAAGAAGTCTGAGTCACTTTAATGCTTTTGTTGTTAATTGTTTGTCTTATTATTGTCTCACTGTGTAAAACAGACAACAAGACAAAATTAATAAACAAATTGCTCTTTTGCCTTTCTCCAGCAGAGTTACTTCTCTGTCTGTCACCACATTTTGTCTGCATGTTGCATCTGGTTTTGCGGCTACTTAAGTTTTGGACAATTAAATTGCACTCAGCTCTAAGCCTCATCATTGCTCATGTGTTCATTGCTCTGAATGGGCTACCTTCTCTTCATCGAGGAAAATTTCAAGAGGCACATTGCTTCCATATATTTGAACTTCTTTTCCTTGCTGGCCCCTTGTCCACCTCTGCCCTGTTCCTCTGTCTTGTTGCGGATGTTTGATGATGCCACATTTTTTTTTTCACTGCTTACTGG
This sequence comes from Epinephelus fuscoguttatus, assembly GCF_011397635.1. Lineage (NCBI taxonomy): Eukaryota > Metazoa > Chordata > Actinopteri > Perciformes > Serranidae > Epinephelus > Epinephelus fuscoguttatus. The sequence goes on from NC_064752.1 coordinate 45,129,110, forward strand.
TTAAAGAATTCTCTAAGGGGTCTTGACGGATCTGTGAAATCTTGGATAATCAAGCCTGCTCCAAAAACTTTAATGACATTTGAAGGTTTCGGAGTTGGTTTGTAAACAGATTGACACAATGTGAGGTCATATTTATTATCAAACATGCACAATTTCAGATTTAAATGCAGATTTGGTATGCAAAGGCCTTATCTCCTTGGGAAAAAAAAGAAGTAAATAAGCATATTTCACAATGTCAAGTTAGTCCTTTAAGTTAAGTTTGAAAAACACTGCAAAATAAAGAAATACACCCCAAAGAGTGTAGAAATAGATGCAGTAATTGAAACATTTTGGCATTTTGTCCCCACAACTCAGTATTATTAGGTGGCAGCTGTGATGACTAACAACATATTAGCCCCTAGGCACACACCAGGTTAGCAGCTCTACAGTCTGTACACTGCATCAGGATAGACATTGTTTTTGGAGTGTATTATAATACTACATGCACACACACTTGAGAAAAGACATTAGAGATATCTGAATATTTGCACTAACCCTCTGCACTCATACTGAGATAACTAGTTCTTACATCAAAATGCTCTCACTTACTTGTTTCGTTACGTAAGAAGGTTAAACAGGGAAATCTCATGAGAGAAAACAACTAATTTATGTAAAACAAATGCCTTGGTTAATTCGTTAATGCTGAGAGAAGTATCATTCATGACCATAAAGCCCTCAAATGAATTCAGACATTATTGTTCAAGGTTTTACAATAGGATCACACAATAAAATAAAAACACGGCATAAAATCCTAATAAATCCAAACAATAAATCCCAACATTTCCCATCTGTTGATAAGACTGGATAGGAAGTCACTAGCTCAGTGTTTTGCAGTAAAAATCCACTTATCACTGCAAAATACAAAGTTCTCATCCAGGCATAAAATGCCACCTCATTTCATGTGCAAATGAAGCAATCTAACTGCGGTGCAGATAAATGAGTCCCTGGTTCTTTTATTCTTTAAACTGCCCTCGAACACTTCGGGATTTGGAACTGAAATATCTCAGCTTTTTTAAAAACATGCGTCACTGTCCCTGTATGACTTTTCCAAGACCCACTTTCTCCACAAAGCAGCTCTGTTCAGGAGTTCAGAAATCAAGGAGAAATAAGTTAAGACTCTATTGTATTTACACTCTTTCATCATATATGCTTAATGGTTGTGTGCTCATGGTAACCCAGAGGCAAACAAACAACTAATTCATTCTGACACCAGCACTTATTTTAGGCTGCTAACAGGGGCGGTGTGATATGGAATATTAATTATTTCCAGCCATGCATGAAACATAATGCCCTCTCAAAAAAGGTCAAACAGAAAAAACTACATGTTGTTTCATTAATCATTTTCACACTATTTTTTGTTATGTAAGCAGGGCCTGATTTGTTTACTGCTACTTCATGTAGAATGGTAATTGTAATTATTCTAATCATTAATTACATGTTTATTGAAAAGGGCTCACATTCCCTTCTTTCCTTATAAGGATGATCGCCACAGCCCATCATTATTCTGATCATTTTTTCAACATCATAGCTCAGACAAGAGAAACTTGTATTGGGAAAAAGAAGCAAGCTGTGAGGAGATGTGATTCTCCCCAGCACAGGAAGTTGATGACCATCAAAACTGAGACAGTTCAAATCTATCACCACACAAGAACAACAATCTCAACATGAGTCTGCAAAACATTTTAAGTGCAAACCAAAACACTTGGTAAAGGTTGGGGAAAGATTGCGGTCACAGTTATCAGGAGCTGTGATTCTCAAGCTTTTTTTAGTCATGTAACCCCTTTGAAATATATATTTTTAACCAAGAACGCCTGATCAGTGCAAACATTTTTGGTAGAAACACACAATAAACAAACATAAACTTGATTAGATTTGTTTCAACAGTTGACAGTTAACATCAACTCATGATTGCACTGAAAACAGGAAAATGAAATTACAATGGCCACACACTTTGAGAGACCATATGTGGGATTTTTGGGTCATCAAATCTTTGTGTCTCAACAGCTCTTCACAACCATGGCATTCAGTGGTTTACCGGGGAATATTTTAAAGTCATTATACAGTATTGAAACTCCTTCCAGTCCTGTGTGAAACTCTGTCCTTCCTCTCAATCATCTACAAAGTCAAACTTTAAAAAAAAAAGTGTCATTGCTGTATGGCAATACTTGACATTTTTACAGTAGTTAACAATTGCAGTAGGAAGTTGAATATTGACTAAACAGTGTTGTTTATTGAACTGTCATTTACATTTTTTTATTTAACTTGTATCATTGTTCAGAAAACATGCATGACTGTAATTATTTAAAAAAAACATTCACAAAAAATCCCAGGGGTACCCATACCACCATTTGGGAAACACTGACCTAGAGTCTACAGCCGTGCTACCAGCACTTTGAGGTTAGACGTGCTTTGAGCTAAATGCTATTGTCAATATACTGACATACTCACAGTAGCCCATTTTACACAGAGATCACGCTATGGGGCCGCTACAAAGTCCCATTGCATGTGGCAAAGGTGTGTGTGATTTTAGACAGCATTGTGTGTGATTTTAAACAGCATGCTGGCATCGCAACAGAAAAAGAGGTGTGACAGGCGTTACATGTAACACAACAGTGTCAATTTAAACCATGAATGTCTATCAAATGTATTGCCACTTCATCAAGTAGATGTTGGGCTATTTAACTGAATAAGTGCAAACTTTGGCCTGCTGACACTAGATTAAAATACAGGGTATCACCAAAGTCCAGGGTTTTGCCACACATTGATTGTTTGTGATGATTAAAAAATCTGCTGCCATGTTTTGGTTTTTCTATTTTTTGAGCTGTACCTTTAATTAGGTGTGGCATCGGAACATAATATACAGATATACACATATACCGTTCAGTTTTTACTGAATACTAAACTACATAACCAACCACCACCCGACTGCCACACCCTTTACTTTCTGAGTCTCTACATGAGGGATCACTACTTCTTGCACTGGCATTGGATCTTGCCATTAGACAGAAATTGTGACCTGCAGAATTGTCCAGTATGAACAGGGCATTTGCGTAAATGGTTCTCAGGTGAGGAATATATTGGTCTTATCAAACATTTTAAAATGTTCAAAATTCAAAATATGTGGCTAATGCTGGTTGGAGTTTTTTCAGTCTTTCAGGATAAGCCCTGTTATTTTCCTTCATCTCAAGCTGTCGAATCATGCATGGGCACAAAAATTAAAAATGGATTCAATAAAACTGTGATAAAAAAAAAAAAGTCCCGATGTTACCAGACATGTTAAATGACGTTTATTTTCTGCAGGAAAAAGCAAAGCCTCAGGTTGGCTACTTACTGGCCTCATCTGTATTTGTCTTCAAAAAACAATCTGCGCTTCTTCAGCTGACTGCCAATTCAATTTCCTTCCCTTGTATTACAGGAGCTTTGGAAACACGTTGTAATCTTTAAACTGCCATGTCCTTAAGCTTCTTAAGGAAGAACACAACATTATCAACAACATATGCACTGTCATTTTCCCATTCTGCGTATGAACTTACTCCACTTCAGATAGACTACAATACTCTGATGTACTGCACAGTCCAGTCTCCACCTGTAAACCGGCTGTAACGCGTTATCAACTTGTTTCAGAATACATGTGTTTATAAATGTCGAAATGACAAGCAGTGCTTCTGTGGTTAAAAGATTGGACTAAATAGTGTTATTGGGATTCGTTGCCGAGGAAAGAAAATTGCTTGTGTTTTGGAATTCAAAGGGTTTCATTTTTAAAGAACATTTCTCAGCACACAAGCAAACACTGATCATCACTGATGAGATGTTATTGCAGTGGGACAGATGCTGCTTACAAGTGCTACATTTTACAAGATCGTACTGAACAACCTGAAATTTATCCCACACAACAGATCTGGCTTTTTTGTTGCACTCTTCATTTATTTCAATTACACTCTCTGGATATCACAAAACTCCATCTGTCTCTTTCCTGCTTGAAAACCCACCAAATCTGAACCTTTTCATTCACTTTCACCACAGATGGCATTGCTGATTAAAGACCAGTCCAAACTCACCCAGTCAGTCTCTTGGAGTTATTATTCACATGACTGAAGTCTAATGTGTTGGCACCTTAAGGTTCATACTATCTCCCATGCATTTCACTACCAGACTACATAGCATAGCATTGCTTTTGCACACTCTTTAGTTTGTGACACCCATCCAAAAGGTGACATCATGTCATTGGTTGAGGATGAGTTATTGTGGCCATTGTGAGTGTGGCCTACCTAAAGCAACTGTTTTAAGTAGTTGCTGCAAGTTTGACAGACTCGTTTGGGAGACTGTCCTCACCAGAAAACCATTGCATTGGTAATACTGACCATGTTCACTTTTGGAAACAGTAGACAACAATCTCAACCCAAGGTGCTGATGCTAGCTTCAGCTTTTCATTAAGCCTTTAATATGCCCCGCCCCTTTTTTCACTCTGTCTTCCACTAACAGTTGTGCATGCCCATTGCCCAGTTTCCCTTTCCTGGCAATTCAGGGATGCATTCAGAAATTCTAGCTCCGAATGCTGGAGCACACTCTGGCACAAACTGGACCAATAGTCGTTTCATTCTTGGTCTCCAACATTACTTCTCCCTTTTCATTGAGACTGGAAGCCTCAATTTGCATCATTTTGCCTCACTCATAAAAGTTAACATTGTGAATATATCCATTCATCACATATTGTCTGACTCCTAGAACAGTACAGCATTCAGCTAAGCGGAACGGGCATATTCATGCTTCTTTTTGTCAAACTTGTCTGACATAGCAACAGTAGCTTAGAGGGGCTGGGGCTTAAAATCAGTCAGTTGTATCTTATGGTCTTTTTAAGGAAATGGAATTTAGTCAGTTACCATTAGGCTACGTGGGATGTACAGAACTTGGATGAGGTCAAGAATGAACCCTACTGCTGGGTTCAGACTACACCATATCAGCCCATTTACAGCCCAGTGTGGCATCATACAGTGTCATCTTAGATCGTGAATGTCAATGAGTGTTGTACGCAATAATCCAGGGATGCCTCATGACATCCCGACAGAAAGTCTAGTATGTTTGATTTTCTTTTTGTCCTCCACAACTTCTCCCGTCACAGCTGTCCCTTTGACCAGTAGAAACACAGAGTGATCTGCTGCCATGGGCAACTGTATGACAACAACACCCAAGTTTTATTGACATTTCCTCTGGGGATGTTACCACGACAGAGTAAAAATGGAAAAATGAGGGCGTGAAACAGCAGAGGCACTTTAGCAACCCATTGAGTACTGCCATTAGCATCAAGCTAGCAAAGAATGTTGTTTCCTCTTAATGGAGGACGTAAAGGGATAAAATTAAAAAGTAGTGTTAGGGCTTTTACATACCACAACTGCAGAGGGTACCAGCTTCATTTGACACAGACTACATTAGAAATGGCTCTTTATTTCTCATTCACTCGGTATTTTGTTATTATTTTTAATCCACTCCCATTTGCCCTGATAAATTTAATACGTCACATTGTCGTGTCAAACTCAACACTTCCTGTATCAGTTTAAAATTTAAAACCTCTTATAATTTAACTTGAGAGAATTCCTTGACTTTCTTTTATTGTTAAACCTTGCAGGAAGTTGTTGTGGAGGATTCGGTGACTTGGATAGTTTTCATGCGGCACTTCAAATATACCTCCTGCCATCTGGTGGCACTTTTTACATTACTACAATAACAGTTCAGCTGGGACATGAACAGCCATAGTGACTGAAATAATAATAGTAGTAATAATAAAAAATAGGACAAGAGTAATTCAGTGATATGGACATCGTTACAGACGTCCTGAGATCATTGATCGTGGACCAACGTGCGGTCTGTCATGTCTGTCGATTTCATAATTTCATGATTTCATGACTCCACAATTGCCTAATGACAAAGTGACTGTCAGAATGGACAAAAATGTTGTGTAGTCTGAACCCGGCATTACACCCTTCTCGGTTAAGTTTAGGAACACATGGTAGTCATGGTTGACGAGCCTAACATCAACTCTTGGAAGCAGACTGATCTCAAGTGTCAAAGTCAGATGTGGTTGAAAGCTCTAGAAAAGGCTAGCAAATGGACCTTGAATTAATGCTGCTTGTATTTTGGGAGGTAGTGACATATAATGCTGTCATCCTGATAGGACAGCTACATCAGAAAACTCTCATATAGGTCATTTTGATACCTGATTTGTCTTTTAGGTTGGAAGACTTATTGCAGACTTATTGCACTGCAGTCAAACCAAAAGTGATCTTGAATGAGCAAAACTGCAATAACCATTCATACACAACATAATGAAGAGTCGTTTGCAGAAACCACATGATTACAGACTAGTAACAAATGCAGATCAGTATCAATACAAAATATCATTCACACACATTCAGAGTTCTTGAGTGCCACCCATGTGTGACTTTGTGCTAAATGTGTGGCCTTTCCCCTTGCTGTGCGATAAAATATTAAGACTTGAGTGACTAACTAAGGAAGCTAATGGATGATTAGATGAGTGGACAGCTTTTCTGATGCCTTGCAGGAGGCTCAGAGCTTAAAATACTTGCTGTTTGATTGCAGCCTCACTCTGCTCTGACTAATGTTAGATTTTCCTGGGCCCCTCTCCGCTGTCTTTGCTGGTGCTGGTGAGAGAAAAAAGGCCCACAGGCCGTCACTGTACGAGCTGCCTCGCCTCACTAAATCTTCATCCTTTTCCTCTTTCAAGTGCCGTATGCTTGCATGTGGCACAGAGCGTATACAAGAGCGAAAAAGTTTGTGTCTCATGTGTTTAGACAATTCCTGAATTTTGTGTTTGAAGCAAGACATGCCAAAGCCTGTGTTTGGTTCTTGAGAGTACTAATTCAGATGCATAACTCTTGAAGAAGGCCTGTCCCGTCATCCTCTGTTCCCCAAGTACACCCCACCAACCTCCACCGCATTGCTATCAACAACCCCTCCCCTCTCCTACCCGACTCTTTCTCCTTCCCCGGCTCGCTCCGTCGCACGGATTCGACGGAGCTGAAAATACATCTCTGAACTCGGCTTCGGGGAGGCAGCAGGAGACAAGGCTTGTCAGCAGGAGGGTGAAAAAGAAGAGGAGGAAGGGGGAGTTGGAGGAAGATGCAGGGGTAGGGGAGGAGGGGGCCTGCGGTTCTATCTGTCGCCGATAAAGACAGTGCATCTCCCCCTTCGCCCCGTCCCGGGCCCTGTCAAGTGACCCGCCCCACTGCACGCATCACCCCGCACTCGAGACACTCAAACACACCTCCTCGCCCTTTATTTCCATTCCTGTCACCCTTCATCCTCATATGTTTTTATTGAAGCTGTGGATCAAATGTATTCTCCTCCCCCCTTCATCTCCTATCGTAATTTCTCTCCCTTTGTTGCTGTTTTTTTTATTCTTCTTTTTTCATCCTCTCCTTCCCCACCTTTCCCTTTGCTTCACAACTCACTTCCTCCTCTTCCTCCTTCTCTTCCTTCCGTGATGACAACTCCTCCCTCCTCCTGTCACGCTCTCTCCTTTCTCTCCTTTTCCTCCTCTCCTTTTCAACAAAGCTTTTTATTTGTATTCATAACTGTTCAGAGGGAGATGAATGATGGCGTGTTGATGAAAATTGTGAAAGTACTTTTATTCATTTTTAGCTATTAAGGATTTTGTAGAATTACTGCACTATGTATGCTGAAAAATGCCGGTAGCTGATATTCTGTCTTGAGGGACCACCATATAAAACGTTTTAAGTTACGTTGAGGGTAATTCATCAGTTAAAGCTGCCCTTTTCAATGTCTTATATATTATCAGTGGATCAAATGACTGTGTAATGTGAAAGGGGTCACTTTCTCAGGAAAAAAAAACAAACAAAAAAAGAAAAAAAAACAACAACACTAAAATGAGAGTATATATTGGACTTAAGTCATCAGCTGGACAGAGACATGACTCCATATTGATGCTTAAGTTGCCTTGTGTCGTCTGAATGTGTGCATAGGAAATTATTGGGTCATATATTTGCTTAGCATGTCAGATAAGTGGTCAGATATTGTGTTCAGCTTGTTCTGTTGTCGTCAAGTGGACAGAAGCATTTACTCACATTAGGGGCGTAAATCACAAGTTTCATTAATATCACCTAGATTCTCTGGACAACAATACAGTGTGTGTGTGTGTGTGTGTGTGTGTATGTATATATATGTGTGTGTGTATCTATATATATATATATACCTATATATATATATATATATATATATATATATATAATATATATGTACATATATACGTACATGTTTTAATGCCTCAAGGTTCGTCTGTACATGCGTCTCTACATTCGCGCACATATGTACACCCCATCCTCCGACTATTTTCTATCTCAAGAAAATTATGAGGGAATTTCTTCAAATTTGGCCGAAAGGATAAACTGATTCTAATTTCGAAATCAAACGTCAAAATTTCACTCTATGTCTAATAGCAATAATGATGAGGAGATGACAATTTATATCCAAAAGATCAAAGTTCAACTTCAGTGTGACATATTTTGGCCGTTTTCCACTGTTACTTTTGGCCATGCTGAGTTGAGCTATTCCGCGCCAAGTTGTGTTTCCATTATCACTTTAGACACGCCACACCATGCCATGCTGCGCCAAAGATGGACCTCCTCCAAAGAAAGTCCAAAAGCTAGCCACCCGCCCTCAAGCAGGTAGCGGTGAGGGCTCACTGACCACAGCCAACACCCTATGACCCCGCTTCTCCCCCTCAAACAAGCGTATGTGTTGCAAGACTTTACTCACCACTGTCTGCAGGAGACCACAGAGAAAGTCATTGTGTGTTCAGATCTCAGTACTTTTGTAGCTTCTAACTGAATCTCTGTGATTTGGAGTTTAGTTTCTCTCCTGCATCCTGTTTGGACTTTAGATATCTGCTTTATTTTACTGTTTCACGTTTGCTATCAGCCGTATTAGAAGTTGTGTAAAGTTGCTGCTCTAAACTCAGCATTTCATTATTTTGCTGCCTCACAGTAATAGTTTTTACATAACAAAATAATGGGGGACTTTTATTGTGAAGAATCCATGTAAAATGAAATGTGTTTATAACTGAATTAGCAGAACTTTGTCAGCAGCTTTTCTTCAATAAAGGCAAGTCTAATAATATGGCAGGGAGGAAAGTAAAAGCAAAAACAGCCACAGTGAGATGTTAGAGAAAGAGCTGCAGACAACAGGCTTTTACTGCACCTCTGCAAACAGCTCACCTCCAACAGGTAAACTTCTTTTACCTGCCCTACTGTGGAAAAACACATGCAGCAACACTAACCAGAGACTTTAGCCGTGGATCAGCCCACTGCTTTTAAACATCATCACTCAAGACAAGCCGTCATCAGTTAAAGACACACCTTCAAGAAGGTAACCAAAGCAGCCCATGACTGTCAAAAAGGGGTAAAAATATTTTGCAAAAACACTTTTCGGGCCATTATTCACATCATACCTCAGGAACAGAAGGGGAGACATTTGGTCTGGTTTTGCTGAATTGGCGACAGTAATCTTGGGTGCCCACCTTAAAGTTAACTACATATATTATAGACAGACTGGTTGGTAGACGCATACATCCTCAAGGTGGCAATTCTAGGTTGTTGTGTTTTTACTTTACATTCACTGTAAAATTAACATCTCCTCTGAGATCAGTGGTATCTTGAGGCCAGCCACTTGGAGAAAAGAAATTGACAGAAGGTATACTGTAAATGTGTTTACAGATTACTTAATTGTTTTGTTTGAAAAGCCCATTTCTAGGGGATCTGGATTATTACACTCTCACTGAAAGTGTAATATAAAAGGAAAACAGATTTTCTTGCTTGAAGCCTCTTTTATCATTTCATGAACAGTCTTATTTCCTTCCTCTCCACAGACCACAGTGTGCCTCATACCAGTCATGATTTTGTTTGGGGCACACACTGTTAGTCAGTGAATAATTCCACTGTGTCAACATTTGGGTTTAGAGATGTGATGTTATAGCGTTGATTGTATTGTGTATGCCATCCAACTCCAAGAGAGGTATAATTATAGGTGTTCAGTGCAATTATGTCTGTCAATAGGGGGGCATTGAACGAGGCAGGCACAATGCAAATGAAATCGATAGCATAAACCTAAAGGCTGTGAAACAGTAGCACTTGGATCTGCTCCAGAAAGCCTGGTCACTGTATTTTGCAGTGAGACAAAGAGTGTTGTGTAGATCATGTTGTATTGATCCAAACACTTTGTCCTGACCTCTCTCATATAGAAAAAGAGACAGTCCTGGAGCCGTTCGTCCTGAAGGACCTGCTGCCGTCTGCGTTGGGAAGTTACTATCGCTACACCGGCTCTCTGACCACGCCTCCCTGCAGTAAGGTGGTGGAGTGGATCATCTTCAGCAGACCTATCTATGTCTCCTACAAACAGGTGAGAAACACATCACACAAAAATTGGTGGAGAATATTGCACTTATTGTTTGAAATGATTTGATCAAGGATAAGGTTACATTTAGGGTATTGTTTAGGTAGAAAAGAGTGGAGCCTCAGTGCAGCCATACTTAGACCTGCTATCTCAAGATCATAACTGAATCATCTAGTTACCTGAAATATAAAGGCATTATCATAATCTCGAGATTTAAAGTCCATTATCCTGATATAATAGTTTGTAATCTTGTGATCGGGGCTTATGTGTTATCATTTCAGGGTAACAGGATTCGGTAACTCATTGATAAGGAGAAGTGTCTCCTGCCAGGGCAATAGATTCCTCTCTGTCCCAGAAACATAGTTTGTTATCTCTAGGGTCCAGTGTTAAAAGAATGTTATCTGGATCAGATCAAAACCCATGTTTTGCTGTCAAGGACAGGGGCGTAAATATATATACACTGCAGGCAGTGCAGTTGCACTGCGGCCTGGGAACATAATCTGGGAACATAATCGAGGGTGGTGATTCACATCACCACCCTCGATTATGTTCCTGTGTTCAAAGAGGAATGACAGAAGAATGTTTATAATTTGCTTAATATGTCCTCAAAAAGGCAAACCCATCTACGTCATGGTTTACTTTTTTATCTTTTCATATAGTCAGTAGTTATCTGAAACAAAATGATATGCTTTTTCTACCTAAGTTATAAAATCTATAATTAAACTATGAGAACCATTCAATTTAATGATTAATTTTCTTTGGTATTTTCATCAGATATGCAATGATGACTGCTGGGTAATATATATATGTTGATGTTGTCCAATGTCAAGTCCCTATTTGTGTCAAAACAATACATGCACGATAGCATGCACTAGGGCCCGTTGTAATTTCCTTACGCCACTGGTCCAGCATCAGCTAATCCACTGTGGGGTCACTTTAAGTGCTCTATTCAAAGAGATAGAAAACAACATTAGGGCTACAACTGTAAGAAACTACTTTAGTATAAAGTGATAAATTAAAGTCAAAATTTCAAGTCATCATCTTGACGATTTTATTTTAAATGAATGCCTGTTACGTCACTATCTATCACCAAATGAGGAAACACAATGGTAACTGGGCCTATGGCTCACAGATGGAAGCCCTTGTATTTGCAGTATTAGAAACTGGATGTCTGATAAAAAAATAAATTCACCAGCCTGGTTTCAAATCTGCCAACATACACACTGCAATTACTGTTTATCACCATAGGTGCCCCCAGAGAGAAAGAAAAAATGGAAAAAAAAAAAAAAGATATGTTATTGGTAAAATAATCCACACACTGTCGATTGGCTTGTGTTATTATAAATGCAACATTTGGGTCAGATAGACCTCATCATTCATTAACTAGTCTACTTTTCCACCCTTTCCTTCAGTAGTGGGCATTACTTTAAAGTGTTTTATGTGACATTCATCATCGACCAAATAAATCGCAAAAAATACTCTACACACTAATGTCACATATAGCCTAGTGATACACACGTGTAATTTAAGTCTTGGCCAATGGTGCAATAAATTGTGGGTTTTTTTGGATAGTATTTTCAATTTTCTACATTTTCCATCATAAGATTACACAAGATTAATGACACTGACATCTTCCTGTCTCATAGTCCCAGACGCTTTTGCTACAGTTTCATCTCACATGATATGAAGCAGCCTTCTTCAGTCATGGTTCTGATGATGTTGCTTGTAATTAACACCTTCAACCTGGAGTTGACTGAGCTAGTTGATAACCAGCTTTGTAGTGCTGGTTATCCAGACTGCCAATGTTACGGTTAGTCAAACCAGATAACGGAAATATACTGGGTAAGTTGAACAGGCTTCATAGTACAGGCCTCTGAAGGTCTATTACTACTATTTAATTTTCTTTTTATTTAACCAAGTTTTTTTTCAGGAGGGTTAAGGTATGGGTTAGCCTGTCCAATAGGGCAGCAGACCCATCTAATTACACATTATGCACAAACATAATCACATGAAAATATCATAGTTGGGGTTTTTTTCATTATATTATAAGACTTGTGTCATACATAAATTCATATACATATTGGACAAGTGTAAACTCATCAGCATCCATTCCCTTTACTCCTCTGTCAGTTTACTACAGTCTAAATAGATGTGAGAGCTGTTCCCGTTTGTTTTTCGAGTGATGATGGGGCTGCACTGGCAGGTTTGTACACACACACTGCCTGCTGACTTCACGCTTTTTTCCTCCCCATGTTTTTTAAATCACTGTTGACAAAGCTGTCTGTCACAGCACCTATTTAAGATCATGTTAAATTCAACAGCTTCTGCACTGTAAATTTCCATGAAGTTTTTAAATGCTTAAATAATAGCTTCTTCCATTTTAGTTAACGGTCAGCACTGTCAAGACAGTTTGCTGTTGGTCAGTTGCAAAAAGGTTAGTGTGTCAAGTCCACCAGAGTTGGACATCGCATGAAAGCACTACAATTTCACTGAGCTCCACAAGTGAATTATCTTATTGCAGCAAAAATATCGAGAAAAAAACTAAGCCCTCATCTTCCTCAGCCAGTCTTAAGAACACTTGGCAGACTCGTCCCCTAATAAGACCAAATGAGTTTGCTTAAGAGCAGCAGTGGAGAGAGATGAAGCTTCTCCGCCTTGAAGTGAGAAGAGCAGGTCACTGCAAAGCAGGCAGTGAGGAGATGTTAAAAAGACTGATGAGATGGAGGAAGAATGGTGAAGAACGCCGCACAGACAGGGCGACAGAAACCCAGAGAGTGAGGGGATAATTATTAAGCAAACCCCTCACAACCAGCAAACAATATAAATTATACAACAAGTAGTTTCAACCAAGCAATCTGACTGGTCAACAAGAATGTGCTCAGATCAGCATAACAGCACACCTGGCTCATCGCTAAAAATATTACTCCGCCAGTTCCATGGCAACGTTGTTACTGCCAGAGCAAACACCAGAAGGAAGTCAGCATGTATTAAAATAACATATCTGAAACATTTTTTTGTCCTTTATTTCCTATGTTTCATGCAGCCGTTATAGTAACATTCATAGAATAATTAACTTAATTAAAACAATTTCAGAACTTGAACTTAACCACTGCATTGGCAGAAATTCCCCAACATACTTATAAAGGCCAAGTGATTCATCGGATTAAAAGATTTACTCTTATTTTGTATTGATTCAACTTTCTTTAATTCATTCAATTTACGGTGCTGTTTGCTGCTCAACCGCCCCGTCAATGCAATGCATGTGACCGCAGTGAAAAAGGTGTTTCTGAAAGGCTGAAAACTATCAAATATGGACTGAAGCAGAATATTTCATTAGATAAAAACACTGGAAATGATTACATCTTTTTTTTTTTTTTTAAATCATTTTGACTTTTAGACTTTAGAATGCTCATGAGTGATTGGAAATGTCTGGCATCCACCATCAGCTGTGCCGGCGACACAGCACTACTAGTTTAAAAGTTCATGTGAAGCAGTTTTGTGTTTATATATAGGGTATTCATTTAGTTTGGTAAACCTGGCGATCTCTAATTATTAAGCTTATGTTGGCTGGCAGACTCAACAGGGACTAGAAAACAGGTCCATTGCTAGGTTGTTACTAAGGTTCAACCTACCTGCCGTACTAGATTTCAGTACATATAGGAGTTTACTGACGCGACTGATGCTTTGCCAGTTATTAGTCAGACACTATGTATTTCTGTGGAAACAGAGACAACAGTTGCAAAAAGTTTTTTGTTTTGAAAGCTCATTGCCCCTCAACATGAATACATTTTGATTATGTGTATATATATATATATATATATATATATGTATATATATATATATATATTAATTAATTAATTAATTTATTTATTTATTTATTTATTTATTTTGTTGGCAGTAGTTGTATAATCACAATATTACACACAAGGTTACGCTTTAAAGTCATTTGTAGCAGCACCTCGGTCCTGACCGCATCACTGTCATGCCACAGATGATGATAAAGCGCACCCTCAAGTGTAATATTGCTGAATTAAAGCACAGCAAAAACTGACTGACTCCCACACAATTTTACACACACGCACACACACGCACATACAAACCACACATAGTTAGGGTAGCAACCAACAATTAGTTTAAATATTAATTAATCTTTCGATTTTGTGTTTAAATGTCAAACAAGACCCTAATAAATGCCCACACATTCCCACCAGGATGTCTTTAAATTGCATATTTAGTCTTAACAACAGTCCAAAAGCCCAAAGAGATTTAAATTACAGCTAATATGAAAGAGAGATGTTGAAAATCTTCACATCAGAGAGGAAAGAACCAATTAATGTTTAGTTTTTCAACATGATGAAGTTATCATCATATCTGCCAGCCAGTCGCTTTTTACTGCCAACAAAATTGCCAAGGTTAAAATTGTGTCAGAGCATGGCTGGAACGCACATTGGAGAAGTTTGCGTCTCTGCCAGAAAGGGTTTCCTGGCAGAAATCTGTTCATTGTAACCCAAACCATGATTCTTTTTTTCCAGCCTTAACTAAGAAGTCCCTTTCTGGCAGAAAGCCGTGAAGGCAAACTTCTTCCAACAGTGGCCAAAACAGTCATGCATTCTGGTGGTCATTCGGCCAATTAGAACTGAGATATCTGTTTTGTCATTTTTCCAGGCCAGTACGAACCAATCTTGGTACAGTGGAGGGGTGGGATGTCCTGAGTGAATGAGGGGAGAATGATGCTGGATTATATGCTTGACGTATCCTCAAGGGTCGCGAGTCTCCTTAAAGCCATAGTGATGTCACACAACCATACAAGGCCATAACGACCTTCCATATCTGTTATTTTCTTACAATGCTGATGCGGGTGGGTGGAGCAAATGAAGAAATAATGCTGTAGATGTGAGTTTTGACACAATGCCTACAGTTTGGATTGCCGTGAGTAGAAACCCGCAATATAAATGATCCAAACAGTTCATTTCACTTAAAAAAAACTCCCAGTAGGTTCAGTTTACACGTCAAAAGTACCTTGTGTGAAACAGAATTAAAATATCACCAGAAATACTTTGAGTTTGAGCTACTATGAGCTGAGCAAATAGGTGCAGCTAAATAGACTGTGGATTAAACTAAATTGAAGGAATCATCTACTGTGCTTGCTAAATGGGTGGCAACTGACTTCAGACCAGTCAACACTGTGGAAGACTCCGGTCTAGGGGACGTCCTCAGGTTGGCATGTTGTGACCAGTCATATCATGGGGAACAATAGTGGTTTATTTGATTCCCAGTCAAGACACTCTAGTAAGAATTGCTTTACCCATTTAATATGGACTTCAAACTGTTTTGTAATGCAGAATATTTTAAATTAGATACCTAATATTTTGAATTTTAGACATGCAAATTAAAATGTGATTAATCATGATAAGCCACTGAAATTCAGCGTTTAAAAAAAAATTGTTTGACAGTCTTACTGTAAAGTCATTACAATGAGCTTCACCTCTACCACTGTAACTATAAAACAATAAACACATTAATGCATCAATAATTAAAATTCAGTTAGATAAAATATTGTTTATTTTTTATGCAATAACCGTTAAAGAGTAACTAAACCCTAAAACCATTTTTTTTCAGCTAATAATCATTGTTTCGTGCAAAACTGTTGAAAATATTTTAAAAATGTGGTATGGAGTGCCCTCTACAGCTTGAAACCTGGTTACTACATTTGAATTTACATTACATTACATGGGAGGCGAATGACTCTTTGGGGGCGAATGACGTCACTAACCGTCCACGCTAAAGCCTGCCCTCTTCCCTTTACTCCTCCTCCCCTTACTATAAAACCATTCTGTCCACAGTTATCAAACTGATAGCGAGTAGGTTGGATCAGAGCAGAGAGAGTAGTAGAGCAGAGAGAATAGCTAGTAATTTGTCAAATTGTATTGTTAGCAGAGTGTATTTTAGTGTAGCTTTACAGTTAGTAGTGTGTTTATAGTATTTAGGTCAGTTGGTCAAGGAGAGGCGCCAAGGCTCGGGAGTATATGTGCGGGGCGGCGAGGGAGGGATGTGGAGGGGTGGATGCGGTGGGCTGCTGCGCGGTGAGGGAGAGCTGAGTCTCGGGGGTATATGTGCGGTGCGACGAGGGAGGGATATGGAGGGCCGCTGCACGATGAGAGAGAGCCAAGCCTCGAGGGTATATGTGCGGGGCCGCGAGGGAGGGAGGGAGGGGTGGATGGATGCGGTGGGCTGCTGCGCGGTGAGGGAGAACCCAGGCTCCCAGAGAGGGAGAAATAGAACCAAGTAGGATAAAATAAGTCAAAGTGTGGAGAAGGGGACCGGCTGAGCTCCGCCCGCCTTCCCTTCTGCTCGTGTGACACGGTTAGTGGGGGGTTTTCCAAGCCACCATCGGCACAATGAAAATAAGTCTAAGCGTGGAGGAGAGGGACTGGGTAAAGAGGCCGACCTCCGGGGAAGCCCTCTCCCCTCTCCCCGCAGCGAGGGACCGTTTTCCAAGGTACCAGTGCTGGGCTGGGTGAAAATAAGCCCAAGTGTGGAGGAGAGGGACCGGGTAAAGAGGCCTGACCTCCGGGGAAGCCCTCTCTCCTCTACCCGCAGCGAGGGACAATCTTCACTCTGCCCCCTTCCTCAGCCACTCGCCTGTCTCCAAGTTTGTGTTGTAACTTGTTGCACAATACTGGAGGTTATCTACAATCAGCTCTTATCAAAGTCTTCCTCCCATCCAGTGTGTTGTCCACAGTTGTTCAGTGTGTGCAACTTAATGGTTGCCAACACTAAAAAGATCTGCGTATGTAAGGGGAAAAAGTCATTATGTTTGGTGTGTCTAGACTTCTAGGTTTTAATGATCTTAAGGTCTGCTCGCAGCTTAAGCACCAGAGCTCTTGCAACAATAACAGAATTGTTTACATCAATACTGTGCCCACACAAGCATCGACACAAAGCCTCTGCTGCACACTGTTCCTTTGAGGGACCAGAATTTTTGTCTGACCTTAACAAAAACATTCTGTTCCTCATTCTCAGACTGTATTCAAGATTAATAGTCATCTCAAGGATAATCAGACAAACAGAATGCCCCTAAACTCAGTTTGGTGCTATCTCACACAGTGTAGCCATTCTTTCACAGTTATGTGTCCAAGAGAGGTTTTCATTTAGGTTTGAAACTTGTATTTATTTTTTCAGCGACTGTGTTTTAATTTTTAAGAGGTAAGTCAATTAGGTAAGAGGTACATCATTACCTGTGAGTTATTTATTCAATAAGAGTCAGTCTTTTTAATCAAAGTTCTGCTCCTTAACTGAAGTTTCAGAAATCGTCAGCATCTCAGGAAGAACTACTCACAAACAGTACTGTTAGGGACACACCACAGAACTGTGCAACAGAGATGGGACCAAGCCATTGCGTTGCAAGTGTTTGTTCCAATTGGTGCTCACTAGCATAAAATTAGCTTGTCATGGTTCTCTCTTGCAACTTGATTGGATACTGTTAGATTGGTTCAAACAAAGTGGATCTGGATTACAACACATTCTCATTCCAACCTCGCCACAAATTGACGTTTGGTCATAGAGTTTCCACGTCAACATATGACGTGCAAGTTACCCTGGGTGCGTTGGTTGTTGATGTCATGGGATGTCGTGTCAAGTTCTGCCTGTTACATGCAATGACGTCTTCCAAAATGCACTTCCATTTTCACAGGAAGTTTACTGTTTACACACAGTCTCTTTCAATGTTTTCTTGTACTCAACTAATGCACATGGTTGGGTTTGAGAAACAAAAGCAAGTGGTTGGGTTTAGTAAAAAAGACCACGGTTTGGTTTCATAATCTTATGGGACACAAACACCACTCTCCCGGGTGAAAGTCGCTGTTTGTTGGACCTACACACCACACCCCTCACCCACCCCAGTTGGACATGTTTCCCCCTGACACCGCTTGACACTGATAAATTATTGTGGCGACCTGCTGCGTATCATGCCAACGTTTAAGGAGGCCTTTTTTTCGATGACTTTGGAATGAGACCAGGTTGAGAATTAAGTATCAACTTGCAGGGAATGAATAGTGTTAATGTTAGTTGATTCAGGAAATAAAGGGAATAGCTTGATTCATAGCACATTTTTTAAACAACACTTTTTGATCTGTGGGTTTTGGGGAAGGTATCAAGTATTTTCAAGTCAAATGGCTAAAGTCCAAGTGAAGTCACGAGTCAGTGGTGTTAAAGTGTAATTCAAGTTGAAAATGTGTTTTGATTTTGTTATGTCAAGACTCAAGTCATCAAATTTGTGACTCAAGTCCAAGTCATGTAAGTGGAATCTACACCTCTGCTGTGTATTATTTATTTTCCTGTTGTGTCTTTACTTAACATAAATGAATTTAGCAAATTTTAAAATGGTTATTCATCAAGACAGCCTGAGGCCTTTTGTGTTCATTTGAAGTAATTAAACATGGCTAAACACTGGACCGGATTTTGTTGACAGCAGTGAAGGTCAGACCAGGTAGCCTACGCTAGCAGGCTTTATAAAGCTGTGCATTAAAAATGTTGGAACTAGTCATCAAGACTTTTTCATTCAGAGACATTTTGACCACGTGAGGACAAGTTTCTGCCAATAAACTTTGAAACTTTTGACTTAACGAGAAGAACCTGGATGCAGTCTGTGTGGATAGACGGCCTCCAAGGAGGTGCAGGTTCAGCTGAACTATCAGTCCCCTGATGGACCAGGTCCTACAGAGGAAGCAGAGCCTGAATTATGACAGAGCTAAGGTTTGTTGAGTTATGTGCTGTTGAGACTCATCATGACATCAAAGCTGTAAAAGTCAGGTTTTCTGGGCTAGCCAGTGGTGAATTACAAAAAACAAAACAAAAAGAAAGACAGAGGTGAAGACTGCATGCTGCCACTCCCCTGAACTGCACTTCATCAGTACCTACTTGTACTGAAGCTCACTGCTTCCAACAGAAGGCTTCTAGTAGAAATATCTTCATTATTCATAATTCATCATTCATAATTTCCCTCAGGGATCAATAAAGTATTTCTGATTATTACTGATAAGAAGCTGATTATTTGTTACTTTGCATAATGTTGTCACTATCAACAGTTACAACAACATGAGAAAACACATGCAGCCCAAGCTGGCCAATCACAGTTTAGTATCTCCATAGCTGCCATAGTACAAAGTTGTTACACGTCTGAGAAAAAATCCAGCTTTACAGAACATATACACTTCTGTTTTCACAGAAAATGATCTTTCAAAAATAAATGTACTACAACAGTACTAAACAGTGAATTAACAATTTATTTTCCTTCAGTGACAAACGCACATGGTTACATGTAGCCAACACATGCACGTGGTTGGGTTCAGGAAAACAGAACAGGGTTTGGCCTTAGAATCTTACAGGAAGTGAACGTCTGCCTCCTAGGTGAAAGTCGATGGTTGTTAGACCCATCCACCACCTCTCCCTCCCACCCTATTCAGGATCCCGCCACCTTTACTTTTGTTGTTGCTGTGAAGCATTTACCCCTGATGCCACATAAACAATAATGGCGACAGGCTGCATATCATGCTGGTGTGAAAGGACAGCTTTAATCGTCAGTGTCTGAGACTGGAAGTCACCAACCAAGCGCCAGTTTTCGACGACTTCAGAGATCGGGTTGTTCACAGAGTTAAACCTTGAGACAACAGCCTCTGTTGTTGTACACCTGTTGCCTGGAAAGGGGGCACTGCCTTAAAGGCTAAATTCTCAGAACTGAAGTCTAATGTCTGCAGTAAACACCATAGATGATGTGAAAATTATGCCATACAGTACTCAAAGCTGCAACCTCCAGGGCTGAATCATGAGGCCAAACCTGCCAAAAACTGCAGTTCCTCTAATGGCCACTTGAGGCTGGTTTCAAGAGCAAGTCAATCCCCATAGACCCCCATGTTAAAATGCCCAACTTTACAACAGCAATAAACATGTTTACAGCCTGGTACTAAAAACAGTTTTGATATTGCCAATTTCCCAGTACATGACAACTGCACAAGAGATTAATTTTATATGACACACCTATTTGAATTTGATCAAGGCTTAAAGTTACGTACACTTAAGGTCATAGCACTTTGAGTGCTTTCTGCCTGGCACCGCTTCAGTCAGATCTACTCCTTGCTCTTCCACAGCTCCACCCTTTCATCCAAATATGGTCACTTCTGGCTCCAAAACTCCAAGATGGCGCTGGCCAAAATGCCAAATTTGAAGCTTCAGAATGGGACTCCTCAAACCAATGACTGATGTCATGGTGGCTACGCCCATTATTTTATACAGTCTATGACAGCTCTACACTTATTGTTTCAGAGGATTAATTTTGGCTCAGCAGATTAGAGCCATGATGAATAATTCTTTGTGATACAGAGGCTTCTGTGTGATCCCATTTGATAGTAATTTTAATCCAACTTTGGTTAATTCTGTCAGTGTACTTCACTTCACTTTTATTAAAAGCAAAGGATAAAAAGCACATAGGATATGATGCAAAGACCAGCGGAATATGAAACTGAGAAATTAATCAACAAAGAGGCGAGCGATGGGGGCATCATTCATCCTTCCTGCTCTCTGGCTGACGATTCCTGACCATTAGCCAGTCTTTCTCAACATGTTTAAAAGCCTCTTTTGAAGTCTTTTTGTTTCCCCTCTCTCTCTCTCTTTTTTTTTTTTTTGTTGTGCGACTCTCCAGAGAAAACATTATAAAGAAAGATAAAAGGAGGAGGTTGGAAAGAGAATTAACACAGATGGTGACTCTAGTTATTGTCTCTCTCTGCTCCTTCAAATTTTGTTTCTCTCCACTTTTTCTGCTAGTCTTTTGTCTTGGATGATAGTTGAAGTAGGTCAGCGGGAGTGACAGCCGTTGCTTTGGGCCTGCTTTTAGAGTGGATCGATGCTCAGGCTCTTACACAACAACTCACCCAAAATGCCTTCCTTTCAAACAGACGTGGACTTGCCACACTTGTATTTGTGTGCCTGACGTGGTTGTGTGTGTGTGTGTGTGTGTGTGTGTGTGTGTGTGTGTGTGAGTGCGAGTGTGGGAGAGAGGTAAACTGTGTCTCAGATGTTACCAACCTAAGATGGCTTATGCCATGCTGGTCTCACATCACATTCACCCAAACTATGAGCTGCCAACTGGGAAGTACCGTTGAGATCAGCCTCCTAGTAGCATTTCCAAGTGGGACATGTGGGAATTTTTTTATAATTTCCCATCTGGCATTGTGAGCAAGTGTGCCAGCATTTCCAGAAAGCAGCTAAGATGCAGCCATATAGGGTTTTTTTCCTCCTTGATGTCTTTCAGAAGATTTAACACTCTTAGATAGTAAAATACCTCCTTGGTGGGCACTGATTTCATGATTTGCATGTTCATATAAATTTACACATCTTGATTAAATCTGGGATAAGAACTGTAAACATAAAATGTTTTTAGATGTCTAGGATACATTTAACCGTTTCCAGTGTCTGACGCAGGATGTCATTGACCAAGCGCTGGTATTCAACAACTTCGGAGTGAGACCCGGTTGTACAGAAAGTACTTAACTTACATTACATACATAATATAAGGTAATTTACACATATAACTGAAGTTAAAAAACAAATGCACTTATTTTAACCCAAACCATGATCTTTTTTCTAAACTTAACCAGGTAGAAGGGCTGTAACTGTTATTCAGCATTTGATGTTTTTTTTTTTTTTTCAAATGCAGGTCATTTTACAATAATAATGACCTGTTTGAATTCAAAATGTGCAGTCTGTAAGCCAGCAGGCTATTTGAAGTAGTTTGCCTTGTGATCCAGCTCAGGGCACTCTAAAATTTCACTTGCCCACTTGACCTCTCAGTAAACTATGCTTCAACTGGTAATGTTGATGTTTGCTATGAAAATGGAGGACACTGGCGAGCAGGGCCATCCTGAGTGGAAAATCACGACACCAAAGCATCTCAGAAGCAGTGTATTAAAGTATTTTGGGTTCTTCACCTTAGATAGAAAAGCTATGATAACAAATCTGCAGATTCACCTGGTAACATTAGCTTGCTAACCAAGTGAGGAAGCGGAGGCACCACAGACGAGCAGAGCACCGAACCTCATCTGACTGCATACTATTCAGCAAAGTCAGCTTCTCGTAAATATACCATCACAGCCAAGACAGTAAGATTTGTATGGAAGAATGTTGCCCGTTGGTATTGTTTCTGAAGAGGGGCTTAGGATCTCATGACGGAATTAGAGCCACAATATATCAAATTCCAAGTTACGATACAATCTCAAAACACATTTAAATTCATTCGAACAAATTGTGTGTCATTTCATATTTATTCAATCTTAATTTTGGGGAAAAGAATCAACCCTACCAAGTACTTTCTGTGCCTGACTGCAGCCGTTGCACAATGGTAACCACATGTGTAAGAACTGCGACTGTTAGTATGTGTGTCTGTGGCTGATACTCTCTAACATTCATGTTGTTTCTGAAGTCACTGGCAAACAACCTATTCTGTTGTGTAAGTATGAGGACATGTTGGTTGTTCAAGAGCGTCTTAATCATTATATTTCAGTGTGAGGCAGGTCCTAATTACACAGTGATTTAATCAGAAAAATGTTGTTAAAACACTAGATATCATTTACCTAATAGGGGTGTAGCTGTACACAAAAACATCATTCAGTATTGTACATACCTTTGTATTTTTGTGATTTTCTTTGAAACGTGAGCATTACAAAGCCATATTTAATGTAATGTAATGATTAGAGTACTCAAATGCTGACATATAGCCAGCGTTGATCTAACCTGCAGGAATTTAAAAGGAAATAAAAAATTGAAAAAGTTGTCCATTGCCCCCTACCCTTGTAATTCACTATATTTCAACTGAACTTAAATTAACCATGAGACCCAGCAGTGCAGTACTTTTTTTCTCTCTTTTTTCACATTCATTTCCTCAGCTTGTGTTTATACAGCATTCAGTCGAACTCTTTTTTCACAGTCGAGTAGCTCTGCACTACTGGAAGTCCACTTCCAGGAATCATTCTTGCACAACTGCAGCTTGGGCCTGTTTATGAGGACAAACACAACAGATTGACTGATCCAGATGTCGTTAGTGAGGCTACCCTGTAATAGACACATACAGATGACAGTTCAGTGTGCTTGAAAGTTTGTATTTTCAGAGACATACCCATCTTTGGTTGTACAGTGTGTACATACAGTTCCATTCCAATCCATCGCTATTTGTCTATTGTCACAGTAAGTAACTCGGAAATCATGATGGCACCCTAATGGCAGCTCTAAATGAAATCAGAGACTGACTAAAAAGCTGCTGGAAACACAGCGACAGTTCGCTACAAAAGACACGTTTGGTGCCTACAAAGCTGCTGGAAATGAAACTACAATTTACTACAAAACACCCACGTGTGATGCCTGAAAAGCTCTTGGAAACACAGTGATGGTTTGCTGCAAAAATAAAACACCACATTTTGTACTTTAAATGTTGCTGGAAACACAGCTACAATTTACTACAAAACACCCACATTTGGTGCCTAAAAATCTGCTAGAAATACAGTGACAGGGGCCTACAAAACACCAATTTTTGGTGCCTATAAAGCTTTTGGAAAGACAGCGACAGTTTACTACAAAAGTCCCACGTTTGGTGCTGAAAAGTGGCTGGACACACAGCAATGGTTGGCTAAAAAACACCCATTTTTAGTAACCTAAAAAGTTACTGGAAAAACAGCAAGGGTCTATACAAAACACTCATGTTTGTTGCCTAAAAATCTGCTGAAAGTGATTCTCACAGTGATTCTGATCCCTGCCCACAACACAGATTCATAAATCTTTCAAATCTGTCTGCCCCAAGCCATAGGGACATCAACGCATATGTATGTAGGGCTGTTGGATAATTTTTTATCTACAGAAATACAAATATAGTTATTAATTTCTGGCTTTAGAGACATGAAAACAAGCCTTATTTATTGCCTTGAAAAGTAAAAAACAGCTTTAGCTCCAGGCGGTGGTAACTCAATGCAGAGAAAAACACTGTGTCCCCGTTCCTCTGATAGATTATGTTGTTCCCCACAGCAACAAATACAAGCTGCCTATAATCTGCCTATACTGTCAGAGGAATCTCGCTCTGCTAATTTCTGCTGTGACCAAGGCTTTATGCTCTGATGGTGTAGTGATTTCAACTCAGATTGGAGGGTGATGTAGAGGTCGGAGTAAAAACATGGCCTGGTGTGAGTCTGCACTGTGGTGTGTATGCCAGAACTGTTTGCATTTGATCCAGAGGTGGAGGAAGGGCTGAAGGCTCTCACTACTGCAGTCCACTGTGTGAGGAGAAACACAGATTGGAGGCAGGCCATAAATAGTAATCATTCACACACACACACACACACACACACACTTTTGATGTCTGCAGCGTAAGTCGACAAACACAGTTCAGTGCACACAGTAAAGCCATACAGTTATGAGCATTCTCAGAAAATATGCTCTTAATCTCACACGCACACACAGTTAGAGGCACTGATGATTTCACACTTTAAGAAGAGAGTTTAGTCAACTTTTTAGGACATTGCACAGGCGTTACTCACAGTCACTTACAGTTATCACAGTCTGACTTTCTCCAGCCTTCAGGCTGCACTAATTAATGCATTTATGAAAACAATGGATCCAATGACTATGTGTAATGTTAAAGGTGTCGCTGTGGTGGGGAACATAGAAAACTATCGCCCAACTCTGCAGTTCACCTCAGCTCTGCAGAGTGTTTAGTGTCTTTCATCCTATTGTTTTGGATTTTCTGGCTCAAGTGTTACTGGTTAAGCCTTTCTGCTTTCATCAATATGATATTGTATTGCAGTTTTAAGGGTATTTGGTTAATGAAATGTGTTTAAGGCTCATACAACAGTGGTCTGTCAGTGCCCAACAATTGTATAATTACCTAACGTTACATTAAAACTACACTGATTTTGGTTTTACACAGCACATGGACTGCGGCCTTCTGGGTAAAATTCTTGGTTTGTTTGACCCATCCACCTCCCCTCCTTCCTGCCCTACATGGACTTTCTTGGTCTTTGCACTACAACAGTTTATCTCAGTGTCAAGTCTTGCTGATGTCACATGCAGAGGGGCATGACAAAGCATTTTTTGGGGGGATGACAACAGCCTGGTTCATAACTAATTATGTTGTGACCTATAAAATAATGTTCAGTGAGTTGTTTAGGTAGTACTATCCTTACAGTAGTTTTGCTTTAACAAATTGATGAATTGTAATTATTTTTTATAACTGATTGAGTACTCATGACAACCTATCGCCCTTTCGACTAGAGTTACTTAAGAATACAGGATGCAGACAAACAGAAAATATTTTAGGAAGTCAAGAACTTGATGTCAAGTCAACAGCACTATGCTATAAAGCAGTTTTGGCATAGCAGGCACAGTTGGACTTGTGACGCCAACAGGGAAGGAAGCCTAAGGGCGTGTGTCAATATGTGAATTTTTTTGTATGATGCGCTTTACATGGGTTTTGTTTCTGTGACAACATCTTGACATTAACATTAGCTAGCCACTGTAAAGCTGAGGGTTGAATACACATTTGCTAATAAGCTGACAGCGGTATGGCGATGAAAGCACAACACTCACCAGCAACATGACATGGCCGGCAAATCTGCTCCAACAAATGGGCTTTTCTCTCTTTGTTGTGATCGTTTCATACAGTTTGGTGTAGACAGTAGCTTAAGAAGTGGCAGTGATGATGCAAGCACCTTTCTGGGAAACTTGAACTAGAAGCAGTTGGAGAGGCCGCACAAAAAAAAACAGTGTCTCTGAAAAAAGACACTGGGAAAAGTGTTTTTTCTCCAGGTGGCCACATGCAGTCACATATGCTCTCCCCTCATTGGAAACAGGTGAGAAAGATGCCAGTACTGAGAAAAAAAAACACTTTGTGGAAAAGGCCCTAAATAGACCTGGAAAACATCACTGGTGCATGCACTAGATGCTAGTGCACTGCTAACATTGGAAAGGTTGTGTCTCCATCTTGCAACTCAGTATCTAGTTCTCTTGATACATCAGTGCTATAGCTGCATGCGTTTTCAGACCAAACAGGGAATTACTGTGAGGAGCTTCCCACTGGAAAGCTTCCCCGAGAACTTCCATTTCTTTTCTTTTTTTTCTTTTTTGTTGTTACTGTTGTTTGTGTTTTGTGTTGTCTGTTGTTTACACGACTAATGGGTTTTTTAAAATGGCAGTTGCCAGTGCTGCATTAGCGCATGTGTTTGACCAATCCCCATACACATATGTCACTTACTGGAACCACAGAGCCCAGGAACCATTAAATCAATTAGTAGCAACAACAAACATCTGTTTCCAAAGCTTTACAAAGCATGGGAAATGTAACCTTCTACCTGAAGAAGGGAAAATTGGCTAAACCAAAAGATAAATCAGCAGTTAACAACAAAGCTACTCAAAGAAAGCATTGAAAACCTAACACAAAGGAGTGGGCTACACAGCTGTGCATGGATCTGTGTTTATTCCTTCAGTCTTGCAGTGTTACCTCCATCCTCAGTCTTTGTCCAGCCTAAACCCTCAGGGTTTACTACGGCTCGGTAAACAGTAGAATCAGACTAGAGCTTTTTCTTATTAATCCTTTGCTTTGACGCTCAGATTTGACTTTCATCATCTCAGAAAGTCACCCCTAAAGCTGGTCACCAAAGCTGGCAGGCTGATGTTTTATGGGCGTTTTACATTTGTTTTGCAGCAGCTTGGGGGGTTTGGGATTTGGATTTGCTGCAATCACATTCTGCTCATGAAAAAAAAAAAAAACAAACACTGGCTGACTTCCTCATCTGCTGTTATTTTTTCCTTGCAAAAGGTGGGGCCTAAGAATGGGGATGAATGTTGGCTTATCCAGGAATCACGCTTTGTTCAAAAGTGAGATAGCCCAACACCTACTGTCCACTTGGTATGGATATTCATGGTCCCCCGAGAATTACAGCAGTGTTTGAATCAGAAAAAAAGGGCTTCCACGACACTAAACCACTGCAGCTGTTGAGGAAAAGGATTAATGGATTAAAACTGTCATTTCAATCTAAAGTTAGATTTGCTCTTTTTTTATTCAACACTTTTAAATTATAAGGTTTAATGAGCATTTTCTTGAAAGGCTATTAACAGTCTTTTTACTTCAGTTAATGTTCTTAATTTGTTTTTCATTCTCTGGTTTGGTCTGTGGTTCATTCTTTCTTGGGAGGTTGTTTGGCAAACTGGCGGAGGAGCTTTTTCCACGAGAATGGCTACAGTAGGTTGGAGGAGAGGACACAGAGTTGCCTCTTAAATCCAGTTCATTCAAAATGCACACTCTGGCTAGAGATAGACAAGGCTTGGGTGGTTTCACGGTATGGCAGTATAAGGTATTTAGAAATCAAGTATGATTTTATAAAATACAGGCACTCCACCCTCTATTTCCTGTCTCATATGGAAATGCTGTATCATGGATGTATTGTATGTAATGCACACCACTGGCCACCAGAGGTCAGACTCCAATGATGAAAGCATGGACTGTATACACAACAGTGCCCAAAAAGTGAAGCCAAAACATCTTGTTTGCCCCCTGATGAGTGGTCACAGTATAGGTCATAAACCCTGCCCCCTCAATTCTATAGGATGCAACATGGGCCAAACTAAAAACTCAAGGCACATGTTATTTAATCCTAGTAAAGGTAGCTTTTATCACCCTGATGTGTGTTCAAATGTTTGTTTTTCTGATAAGTTTAGTGTTAGTTATTTGATGCCATAAAAAGGGGGTTTGATGACATGATTGACAGCTGTGTGTGCCAATCAGTGAGCTTGCACTGCTCACGATTGGTTGAACAGGAGTGTACTGAGTCTACAGTAGCTCAGAACAGACAAACCAAACACTGACTTTAGATAGGGGGCATTTGCATTTTGTGTGGGCCACCGTGTTTGGGCCACCATAGTTCTTCAACTCACTTGGCAAACGGGAGGTTTCAGTTGGTTGCAATGTTGCAACCTCACCACTAGATGCCACTAATTCCTTTCCACTAGACCTTCAAGGGTTGATTTAGACCAAACCAGAGTTGGTGATTGTTGGAACAGTGGACTAACCAAGTAGACAACTGACAAGACTTACTGAGACAGTTTTGAGTTTTATTTTATTTGTGTCGAGTTTGATTAAAGTTCATGAGTTAACAAGGCAACTAAGCTAACGTTAGTCTGAGTAGAAACTGGGATTCGGAAGGTGTACAGTTGTATTTCTCTGTTTATCAAGAAATAAAGGTACAAGAATATTACCTTCCTTGATATTTTATAAGTTTATATTGTTTATTTATTAGACTGAAAAAGCCAAGAGAGCTTGCGTAATGAAGCAAACTGGCCATTTCAGGGGGGGCCATCAGTGCTGTATACAAATACCTTCAGATATCCTATGTCCCTGTGAAATTTCAGAAAGGTATGAAGGTATGAAAAATACCACCCAAGCCAAAGATAGACACCTTATTTTGCTGTAGTTTAGTTTCAGTATTTTTTTTTTCACAGAGCACCTGATTGTTCTAGAGCACAAAGACATTACTGAAAGAATTTGCCGGCCTCTCCCCACTGACACATTTACCTTCATGAAACTAAATCTGCCTCTAAGCAACCCCTCCCCCTTCCAACACTCCCTTGCACACAAGCTGTTTGTCTGTGTGCATTGCTTCCAAACACATTGTACAGAGTATCCATCTGCCAGCACAGACAGAAAGATGACACTTCAGTCACACAGTGCAAATCCATGTCTGGTCGCACGTCTTGCCACCCAGCACGTGCTTGACAAATGGCAACATGCAGGAAGAGGCCAACTTCAACATCAACCCCAAGCAGTACAAAATGTTCACAGCTTGATAACATGGCAGCTAAATTCAGATTAAAACAGCTTTGGGAACTGTTTTATTGTTTCAAATACTAAGTTTCACCAATTACAGCAAGTACAGTATACAAATTCTTTCTTGTTGGAGTCAAGTATTGTGGCCTTACGGGAATGATGTGGGGGTGGATTGGTAAATGCTGTATGTATGTATGCTGTATGTTGTGTGTGTGTCCATTCTAATGTAGTGTATAGTATGTTTTGTTTTGGACCCCCTTGAAAATGAGATGGGTCATCTCAAGGGGTTATCTGCTCATAAACATTCTGAAATATCTGTCATTCCAGAGGTACTAACTAGTTTCCCAACCCCAGCCAAGTATTCAGCCAATTCCAGCCAGGTGTAACACAATTGTAAGACAGCTTTGGCCCATACATCTTTGTAAGATTTGGCCAGGTTTTGGGGGTTGTGCCAGTTGTGGCAGAGAATCAGCCCATTTTAGCAGCACTTAAACTGCAGTTTGCCTCCAGAATTGCACAAGTCTACTTTAGGTATTTCCGATTCACCATTCATCACGCATCTGGCATGAGTTTGGCAGCTAGATTTGGATCTAGACTGCTGATCAGCTTTATCAGATGCAGTTCATGCAAATACTGTGACAACATCACTCGTGACAACTCTTTATTTAAATTTGTTCATCAAAACACTGACTCTCTCAAGGACTTGGCCAACTCCAGCACTATTTGTAGTGCCGTTTGGAGTGAGTCTGTGGTTGCTTTATGCTGGCCACAAAAAACACAGCCTGAAAGACTGACTGGCAGAACATGAATATGCAATCAGAACTCCAAAGCTGCAATTATCCCCTGGGACAGCACTTCAGAGATGCAGGCCACAAGGACCCACACTCACTGAAAGTTCATGTTTTTGAAGTAACAGGTCTGGGGATGGGAGGTGGATGGAGGGTTGGCAGTTGACAGATTCAAACATCTCGTATGGTGTGAGACCTTTTGGATCAAAACCCTCAGGGCCACTTCTCCCTCAGGCCTAGATCAGGAAGGTGACTTTTCCTCTTTCCTGTGATGTAATTGTCTGTTTTAAAGCCTGGAAATGTGACTAGTTTTAGAATGAGAAATTTTTGAATCATGCGAATACACAAAAATCCATCTCTTGGATTGATAGATTTTAGTATTTCTATTGTGTTTTGTGGCCAGTTCAATATGACTGCCTCTTTGTTATATCCATATGTGATTTAATTATGCTTGTACTGACCTCCCTGCAATGACATACTGTATTCCTGTTATGTTTTGGGAGTCTGGTCATGGGAGAGGCATTGGCTTTGGGCATCCTGATGAACAGCTTTTCACATCTCTCTTTTTATCTTCTTATCTTCTGCCTTTACAAGCTGATTTTAATTATGTCACATTGTGAACTTGACAGATGCATTTTCTTTTCAAGGAATATTACAATCATTAGGCTACATTCACACTTACAGTACAGGCCAAAAGTTTGGACACACCTTCTCATTCAATGTGTTTTCTTTATTTTCATGACTATTTATATTGTAGATTCTCACTGAAGGCATCAAAACTATGAATGAACACATGTGGAGTTATGTACTTAACAAAAAAAGGTGAAATAACTGAAAACATGTTTTATATTCTAGTTTCTTCAAAATAGCCACCCTTTGCTCTGATTACTGCTTTGCACACTCTTGGCATTCTCTCCATGAGCTTCAAGAGGTAGTCACCTGAAATGGTTTCCACTTCACAGGTGTGCCTTATCAGGGTTAATTAGTGGAATTTATTGCTTTATCAATGGGGTTGGGACCATCAGTTGTGTTGTGCAGAAGTCAGGTTAATACACAGCCGACAGCCCTATTGGACAACTGTTAAAATTCATATTATGGCAAGAACCAACCAGCTAACTAAAGAAAAACGAGTGGCCATCATTACTTTAAGAAATGAAGATCAGTCAGTCCGGAAAATTGCAAAAACTTTAAATGTGTCCCCAAGTGGAGTCGCAAAAACCATCAAGCGCTACAACGAAACTGGCACACATGAGGACCGACCCAGGAAAGGAAGACCAAGAGTCACCTCTGCTTCTGAGGATAAGTTCATCCGAGTCACCAGCCTCAGAAATCGCAAGTTAACAGCAGCTCAGATCAGAGAGCAGATGAATGCCACACAGAGTTCTAGCAGCAGACCCATCTCTAGAACAACTGTTAAGAGGAGACTGCGCGAATCAGGCCTTCATGGTCAAATAGCTGCTAGGAAACCACTGCTAAGGAGAGGCAACAAGCAGAAGAGATTTGTTTGGGCCAAGAAACACAAGGAATGGACATTAGACCAGTGGAAATCTGTGCTTTGGTCTGATGAGTCCAAATTTGAGATCTTTGGTTCCAACCGCCGTGTCTTTGTGAGACGCAGAAAGGTGAACGGATGGATTCCACATGCCTGGTTCCCACTGTGAAGCATGGAGGAGGAGGTGTGATGGTGTGGGGGTGTTTTGCTGCTGACACTGTTGGGGATTTATTCAAAATTGAAGGCACACTGAACCAGCATGGCTACCACAGCATCCTGCAGCGACATGCCATCCCATCCGGTTTGCATTTAGTTGGACGATCATTTATTTTTCAACAGGACAATGAGCCCAAACACACCTCCAGGCTGTGTAAGGGCTATTTGACCAAGAAGGAGAGTGATGGAGTGCTGCGGCAGATGACCTGGCCTCCACAGTCACCGGACCTGAACCCAATCGAGATGGTTTGGGGTGAGCTGGACCGCAGAGTGAAGGCAAAGAGGCCAACAAGTGCTAAACACCTCTGGGAACTCCTTCAAGACTGTTGGAAAACCATTTCAGGTGACTACCTCTTGAAGCTCATGGAGAGAATGCCAAGAGTGTGCAAAGCAGTAATCAGAGCAAAGGGTGGCTATTTTGAAGAAACTAGAATATAAAACATGTTTTCAGTTATTTCACCTTTTTTTGTACACAAGTACACAACTCTACATGTGTTCATTCATAGTTTTGATGCCTTCAGTGAGAATCTACAATGTAAATAGTCATGAAAATAAAGAAAACGCATTGAATGAGAAGGTGTGTCCAAACTTTTGGCCTGTACTGTATATGTTTTCATTTTAAAACACATTGATATTGCTACATTTATGTAGCTTCCACACTACTCAGGCGTTTTGGAGCCCTTAAAACAGAGACCTTTGAAAATGTTAATTTAATTTGACAACTCTGGGACTGCATTTTAAGACTTTTTGCAAACAATGATGCAGACACCCACCTCCTGATCGGGTCTTATGAGTCATGTTCCAAGTCAAAACATCATCGCTATGTCTACATACATTTTATGAGTTCATCCTTCTTGTGTGGGTACTCCTCTCTCATTGCCATGGCTTCCTCTGGCAATGTATAATGCTCCCAGCCATATTTGCTTTGCACTCCCAATCTGTTTTCTGACGCCTTGAAAGTAACAGATACTGCCATATCTGTTACTTTAAGTAACAGTTCCACCTCATCGTCGTTTATGGGAAAAAAATCTCTGGTCTTCCTTTTTGCTATCTCCATAGTATTTTCTATTTTCTATCACTCAGCAACTAATTGTTGACAATCTGCATTCTGTTTATATCGGCACGTGTATGCCCAGTGTATGTGAATGCAAGATGTATTTTCAAGCGTATCAGTATGGACAGAGATTATTTCTGAAACCGTGCCAGGACCTTAGTGTGTACACAGATTGTTTTCATTTTAAAATGTTTGTAAAGAATTAAGTTTTAAAAGGAAATGGCCCAGTTCAGAATTCAAAAATACGCCTACCAGTACTACTAAAGATCACTAAATCAATCAATCACTAGTTTGCCACATGGAATTATGCTCTGAATGGTGTACAGCAGTGATCCACAGCAGGAACAGGACAGCACCTCACAATCCCCCCATCACACCAGTCCTTATTCAGCATTAAGCACATGCCTCCTCTCGGCATTTAGACAAAAAGCCTCCTGGTTGAATGGCGCGGAGATTGTCAGTTTATTTTCCACCCGTACAATGATTAGCAGGATGCTAGTTCAGCTGATGCCATCTTCTCCATCTTTTCCGCAATGTTTACTGATGTTTACATTTGAAAACCTAAACCGGGTTATCTGGCAGCAAAGTAGAGGTCAGCAGGAGGAGAGTTTACAGGCTGGTGAGTTGATGTCCCCATCCTGATGAGTGACTCAACTACATGCAAACACCAAAGGCGAATACAAAAAGCACCACCAAGACTTGCAAAATAGATTAAATAGATTCTGCCAGCCTAAATTTAGCACAAACTTAGCACAAATAGCAGAGCTGACTGGAAGCGTCCGCCTATCTAATCAGTTCAATTCATACAAAAACAGAAATGTAAAAATTATTTCCTTGAAATCAAAGCAGGGAGCAGTCACTCCCTGCAGTTGCTCATCAAGAAATATTTACACTACATATCTCCCCCAATAACCACACATTGTGCTTTTTACATTCCTGTTTGTTTAAGGATTACCTGCTTCCTGTCTTCATGCTTAGCTAAGTTAGTCAGCTACTTGCTCTGGTTCCACATTCAATCTACAGATATAAGATCCAAGAAGTAACCATCATCTCATTTAAAATCCAGAAAGAAAGAGAATTTCCAGAAATATCAAATTATTACTCAAGGAAAAAAAAAATAAACTACTTTATCAACATTTTGAATTATCAGTGCTGCTGGAGAAATATTATTTTGTTGGAATAATGTTGACTATACTATTTGAAAAGGGTCCCGGTGATGTTCTTCATGGCATTTTGTATTTATTCATATTTTTCATTGACGCATGGATATATTATTAAAGATGTTTCTCATATGTTAGGATTATCGGTCATATGTTTTGAATATTCTCCTCTGAATTCTATGTTTTTATGTAGAGCCTTTACTTTGCTGCAGCAGTGACCCAGTTTCCTCATGGGGATCATTAAAATTTAATCTTTTCTCATCTTGGATTTCAATTAGATGTCTGAGCTCCATTCTCATACTGTGTATTTTGTGGAGTGAGTTAAAGTGTTCCTCACTGCTGTATGATAGATGCAAAAATCACTACCAACTCAAAATCACCACAGGATTTGATTCCTGCCTGGCACTAACTCCTCTTGTGTTTACTCTTCTCTCTCCACTCCTGTCTCTGCTGTGCTCTCTCTTCCCACCGGCACCAGTTGGAGGCCTTCTACTCCATCTTCACCACAGAGCAGCAGGACCATGTTAAGTCTGTGGAGTATCTGCGCAGCAACTTCAGGCCCATCCAGAGCTTGGACAACCGCCACGTCTTTAAGTCAGCAGTCAAAGATGCCTGGCTGCCTGACCTGACTGACAGCAGCAGCGGGCCATACGGCACAGAGGCTTCCAAAGGTAGGACTGCTGAGACAGGAGAAGTTTCAAATGTACTTTTTGACTTCTTCCCTATCTCCATAAATGTCCTTAAAAGAATCTGGAAACTATACAGAGCCTCTTTTTACCCGACACTATGATAAAGATAGTTTTTATTATACATATATTCAGCAGTGTACTTTGGTAGTTGTTGTGCTTGTCAATCTATATTTATCTTATATTTTTAAAGTTTTAGCTCTTCAAACTGTACACCGATGCCACTAGCTGACATAGAATGAGGTAACACTCAGCCTCGTCGTAGGTGTTTCAGATTGAGGTCTGAGGTCGTGGGTTTCACAGTACAAAGAGTCTTAGTATCACTACTTGGAGCAATGTTCTTGTCATCTTTCTTACAATGAAATCAAAGTATTTAGAGTATTCCCCATCACCCACTGTAAAAACTCTCCATTTTCCAAACTAGCTTTTTGCTTTGAGACCTGCGTGTGCAGCATGGCAGTTACAAAAATGAATGTCAGTATGGGTAATAACAAAAGTAATGTTATAACAACTTGTTTGGTTTCGGGGTAACTGTAATATTGATTCTCAAATTTTATCAATAAGTAGTTACACTACTCGTTACTGGAAAAAGTCATTTTATTACTGTCCAACACTGCCGGTAAAACACTGAATAAAGCAGTTTCACATTAAAATTCAGGGCCTCTCAAACACTTATTCACCTCATCATGAAGGGGCTTCTAGCCCAGCTCCTGTTGCTTACCTTTTTGTCACTGATAACTTCTAATCCAGACGTTCTGGAGGCTTTTACCAGGAGCTGAATTATCCACAGAGGTCTCTACCTCTCTAAAACAAACAGACCCAGTGATTTACATGAGTAAAAATAATAAATAAAGCAGTTTTGCATTAAAAATCAGTGTTTCTGCGATGCTGTTCAGAGGGGCTGCTGGCCCAGCACGTGCTTATGTGCGCTCACTTTTATACATCTTTTAACTTAAAATGCAGACATTCAGGAGGTTTTTAATGTGAGCTATATTATTCGCAGAGGTCTCCTCCTCCTCTCCAAAAAAAAACCAGAGCCACTGATTTGAAGCAGTAAAAACACTGAATAAAGCAGTTTTATGTTAAATATCAGTGTTTCCTGCTGTTCAGCATGGCAGTGGTTGATGCTAACGTTTGCTCAGCGTGTGTCTCTGATAACTTATGATCCAAATGTCTAATGACCAAATCCTTCATCAAGTTAATACATAGTTACAAAGTTACAAATTATATCTTTAATCTGAAATATAAATGTATTTGACATCTTAGGTTCTAAAAGGAGGAACACATGCATCAAGATTAATGTTTTACAAAAACAAAGACTGATGTGCTCCTACATATTACTCAGACTACATTGCTCGTTTTAAGACTACAAATTGTTCACTTTATTCCTATTATATCTGCGCGTGAAAAAATGTCCAACGTTATCACTAAGACACTCTCTCAGTGCACTGTGCTATCTCTTTATTCTACCCACTGATAGCATTGTTTAAGTTTCCCCTCTTTTCTCTCTGAACTGGTCCAATATTCTCATATTATTCCTGGATAGTGACATTTCCTAATGTTAATAAATGAGGGATATTCAGTGTTGCTCATATGCCCAGAGGAAGCTGATTGTCTTCTGTGTGTGTGTGTGTGTGTGTGTGTGTGTATGTGTGTGTGGTCTGTGCTAGCTCTCTGTCATTTCACCAGCGGGCTGGGTAACTCCCCTAGCATAAGGCAGTGGGAGGCACACCAGCCGTCCTCCCACTCCTGCCTCATTACCACTCAAACAACACCACACAGTGTGCGCAGTCTGTGTATGTGTGTGTGTGTATGAATGCATGTGTGTGAGTGTGCATGCGTTTCTCTGTGTATTTGTAAGTGTTTGCGCGTGGCCCAGCATCTGTGCTGTGTCAACCGTCCTAGCAGGATTTGTCCCCTCCCTTCTTTCATACACACTTCCATATGGTCGACTAGGGGAGAGGTGCATCACCTAGATACACAAACCCACGCAAGTACTGTATATGTGTATGTGTTGTCCTGGCACAGTGTGCTGCATACTCGTGCAGTATGTCCTTGAGCGCTGCAGTGGGACATGTTTGCTGTAAGCAGATCTATATGGCTGGCAGAGGAAATGCAGAAGAGGCAGATGAGGAGGAGGAGGAGGAAGGACAGCTGGGGAAAACAGCAAAGAGAAGAATTGGAGCAGTAAAACCATAGCTACAGCTGAGTGGGCTAGAAATCTGTCCATGTATGTGCGTGTTCACCTGGTCTGTAAGCCCTCCTCACCTCACAACATTCAAACACACAGGTGGTGCTGTAAAATGAAAACCTGCACAAAACCTATACAGCAGCTGAATTGCATGAGTCATTTTCATTCCTGTCCCCCCTCCCTGTGCTAATTTATTCCATTTTACTGAGGCTCAGCCCAAACACCATCCTGCTGCTGGTGATTGTTTCCCATCAGCAATGATGGTTCATTTACTTTTGTGTCCCTGAATGACTGGCAGCCTCACATTTAGTGAGGCAGAATGACAGATAATGGTGTTTTGGTGTTCAAACTACATCCCAACATTTTGAGAAATATACATGTCTTGTGTTTCGAAGAAAAACCTAGCTCAACACACTGACTGGAGTCAGGGGAAACTGCTAGCTTACTCTTCCCACTGCACAAAAACCCACAAACGCACGCTAACATCTGGCTTTGGTATGTATTGGGAAAGGTTACAATTGGCATTCACACCCCAGGAGTCACGGGTATTTATCGGCTCAGGCTCCGCTTGACAGTGATGGAATTACAACACCCGGGTGAATGCACTAATTTTAGCCCCTTTACTGGCGAGATGCAATGACACACCACCACAAAATACCATCCGTCATTCAAACATTATTACAAATGGTCACATAGTTTTCAAGGGAGACAGAAGTAAGAGATATACAAAAACAAGTAACCACCGTAACATTGTCATTGGCCTCCAAGCTGCTTTTTACAGTTTACTAACCTGTTTGCGGCCTGCACATGACACTAGTAAAAACAAAAAAAACCAGAAAGACATACTTGTCTACTGCAGTGCCGTGTGACTGGAAGTTTATCCCCTTTTTTAGCAGGTTTTCCTGTTTTCAAAAAAACCTGTGTACACGCGCTAATTTTGGTAGAAAAGGGGTATAAACTATAACTAAATAGGAACACCTTCAAAAACTGTCAGAGCTGTCTTTTTCACATCATGTTAGCTAGTGATCTCTCCTATTTACATACTAAACATCTGGATCAGTGCAGTTGTAAAAAATGGCACATTGTTTCCTAACCAACAAGAACAGGCAAAGTCTCAAGTCACCTGCAGGCCAGTCACTGTCATTCTGATTTAATTTATTGGTGTCTCTGAAAAAATGAAAGGTGCTTCTGGATAACTACTTGTATTGTTACATAAGTGATTATCTACTACACTGCTTCTTTTAACTTAACTTAACAATTTGTATAATAGCAAACACATGTCTACAGCTCCTGTGATTTATTTTTTTTTTTTCTTTTTCAATTTTTCAATGCAGTGTGCAAAGTACATCTCATTACTGCTGTCCATGGTTTTCCCAATTTTTTTCAAGATTATTTTTTGTGCTTTTAGATATTAGATAGGACAGTTTAAGTGTGAAGGGGGAAGAGAGAGGGGATGACATGCAGCAAGGGGCCGCAGGCTGGAATCGGGTCTACGGCTGCTGTGGCAAGGACATTGCCTTCGTATATGGGACACCTGCTTTACCCACTAGGCACCAGGTGCCCTAGTTTTCTCAAAATTTTAACTGCAAATCTCTACTGTTTTTATTTGTTTTAAATTGTCCAAAAATTCTGATAGCCCCTCCCTGCCCTTCTGTTGTGCAGCCAGATCTGGACTAGCTTTAAACTCTTTAAACCCACCATGGTTTTTAAAGCCTCATCATATGAAACAAACAACAATATTAATCAATACTTATCTAGAAACATGATGTGAGCAGCATACTATTGAGCAATGCTACGTTTCATGGCGAAATTTGAAGTAATTTGCATGTTTTAGATTTTTTCATTCTGATTTCAAGGTTTGATCCAAGCCCAGAAGTGCCAGTCTCTGCAAATAAGACAGGTTTAGGATTTTTTTTTTTTTTCTCTTAAATTAGGCTTGTGGTTTTCCCCTGTTTTCACTGTTTGTGCAAAGCAGACATCAAAACACATCCTGGACCTGTAAATGGTCTGGGCCAAGACTGAATTGATATTGATCTTTTAATCTGGCTCTGAGTCTGAATCTTTAGTCAGTTGTTTTTAAAATAGGGTATAGGGTTGAGTCAAAGTTAAGGTCAAAAGGTGAAAGGAGCAATGATAGGATTCAGCTGTGATTTAAAAAAACAACAACTTTAATCAAAACAAAGTCAAAATCCTCTGCTGACCAAAGAGAGTAAAGGCATTTTGTCCAGGGTGTCAACCTTTTGCTCACAAGGAGTCTCGAAATGTGTTCAGACCAAATGTGAAGCAAATTTTCGGACCTCACTTGCATGGCTGCTGGATTGCCAGCTGTGCTAACTGTTGTGCTAATAACTGGGGAAGGCGGCTAGCGGCTATTTTCAGAACTCACAATCCTGTCCTTTGGCTTCGCGCACTTTTCTTCAAGTCCTCACTTTTTTGTTTTGTCTACAGTACTTACTTTGAGTCACAGAGCTGAGGGTGCCCACAGACAGTGACAATAAGTTTGTTCTCCATTTTTGATTCATCCATGACATCAAGAGAATTTTAACGCTAATAGGCTTTCGCAACAGAGCATCATGACAATTGTTTTTGTATTTGTGTCTATTTGAGTCACCCTGCACAAATTTGCATCTATTCTCATCTTTGTATTGACTTCGCATGTAATTGTGCCATACAAAAAAGTTGCTTCGCGTTTGTTCTGAACTTACTTACTTACTTACTCACTTACAGAGTGTCTTTGCTTCCTCTTGAAAAAGATTCTCTCACACTTGAAGAAACCTTTCAGCAGGGAGAGGAGCATCAAGTAACAATGACCTCTGCCTCCTCACAAGTTCCTAAATTACTGACTGTCTGGCCAGATCAGAAGAGTTTTCCAGTACAGGCCATGAGCAAGAAGAAATCAAGACATAAAATCTATTATTAGCTACCACATTTGAAAAGCACTATAGGGGCAAATCAACAGTGCACATTCTTTGCAAAATTAAACATTAAAAACAACACAGCTTATACCTAAAAGACAGAATAGGTCATTTGCCAATGACTCCCTAAACGACATAAATCAGGGATGTAAAAAAAAAAAAAAAAAAAAAAGTTGCTTTTTGGGGAATGCCAATTATTTTTTCCTTCATTTATTTTTCATGTTAATTTGGCTACTGAACATACAGTCACGTAAATGCTTTTAAGCTTGTGTTTCTTTCAGCACAGCTCAGCTTTGCTGGAGGCAAGCTTCCTCTGGCTCCCCTAAAAGACTATTCCATTTGCAGAGTTTTATTTGATCTTTTAGGCTATTCAGAAAAAAATCTACTCTGCACATTAATGACCTTTACCTTTTCTAAAACACAAAATGACACTAGCTTGCAACCTGAATGTACTTATTCTTCACCTCTCTGCACACTTTTTGTGTCTATTTTGTTTGAGGTCGAGGTTAAGATGTCCAAGAGCTGAATTATGTCCCTGCATAATA
This sequence comes from Epinephelus fuscoguttatus, assembly GCF_011397635.1. Lineage (NCBI taxonomy): Eukaryota > Metazoa > Chordata > Actinopteri > Perciformes > Serranidae > Epinephelus > Epinephelus fuscoguttatus. The sequence goes on from NC_064752.1 coordinate 45,169,471, forward strand.
TCTAGGGGTGCACCAATAACAGTTTAACAAAAAGATACAAGTACCATATTAAGTAGCAAGTGAGCAATGCAAGTGCCAGTCTGAGTGCTACTCAATTTACACCCCTTCACGCCATCGAGTGGTTTCCTATTATGAAACAATCACACACTGTGTCATAGATGCACAACACACAGATGAGCTGTACTGCAGAGAGGTGGTTAGATATAAACTTCACATGCAGCAGCATTTACATGTTTTGCATCAAGACATTTTCCCGCCACATAAATTGACAGTTTTGATTACGTTTATATTCAGGAAAGTTGACATGTTGGTTGACATGTCATCAGTGATGTGCTGTAAATGTCTTCTTTCATTTGTGCAGCCATTATTGCTGACTGAAGTTTCCCTGGATAAAACTCACTGTTAAAGAGGACCTATTATGCTTATTTCCAGGTTCATACTTATATTGAAGGTTTCTACTACAACATGTTTACATGCTTTAATCTTCAAAACACACTTTATTTTCCTTATACTGCCTGTACAGGAACACCTGTATTCACCCTCTGCCTGAAAGGGCTACGTTTAGCACCTGTCTATTTAAGCCCGCCTCCCAAAAATAGCCCAGTCTGCTCTGACTGCTCAGTCAGTACATTTACCTGACATTAGAGAAAATCAATTTATTGTGTTAGTCTGACTAAAACTGGACTTTTAAAATACATATAAACATGGTAGCCCAACTGAAATCGTACTGAAACAAATTTCTCAAAGTTGGACTAACACACCCAGATAATACAATTGGGAGTTGAATTACTCATGCATGTATACAGTCCATCTGACTAAAGCTGACCAAGGCACCCTGTGCATGTTCCACAGTTTCTGCCCAGGGCTTTGTTAATGTTTATGTCTGTTAATGTTAATGTCAATAACATTAGCAACCAAGATTACATGTTAACCTGATGTTAGCATGTAGCTACATATACGTTAGTAGTGTACTTGCAGCTGGGGAAATGACTGTAATGGAGATAGCAACATTTCATACCATGAAGAATCACCAGTTAAAGCTTCTAAACACAACCAGACATGTGTAATGTAAACACTGCAGTGGTGTACCTGGAGTAGATGACCATATGAAGAAATGCAGCACACTATAATGTCATGGCCCAAGCTTTCAATTTACTGGTCCGTCTACAGTACGTCCCAACCCTCACTTATGGTCAGCAGTGTGAACTAGCCTTCCCTTTTTCACGTCCTTCTCATCTTCCTCCCTGGATCACTGCCCTGCATGATGCTTAATATTAGCAGTAAAAGTTTTTGTGTCCTGGTTAAGGGCACCTCAGTGTGTACTGAAGAATGGGAAAAAAGTGTCAAACAGGTCCTTCCCAACTGTGCTTTAACACTACAGACGGTTTTGGCTGCTCATGGACTCCATAAACCTTTAACTGTAGACATCGAATTACAATGTAAAGCAGGCTTTGGCAGTAGCCGCTCTACCACAGATCCTATTGGTGCATGTCTAACAGCAGTGAGACCCACCCGATCCCTGCAAGTGCAAAGCCCCGCAGACGGAGCTACAATCAAGACGTGGTCATCGATCAACTGCGGTCAACATGCTGCAGGGCCAAAGATTTCCTTTCCTCCTCCAAATAGCCTCTCAGAGACTTATGAACAAGAGAGAGAGAGAGAGAGAGAGAGAGAGAGAGAGATGTCTTCTGTGGATTTCACCTGTGTTAGACATCCCCTCTACCCATGTCCTGTTCTATGTGATTGGGCCATATAGTCTCCATCACTCACTGACATCCAGACCTCTCCCCTATGAGTGTGTGTGTGTGTGTGTGTGTGTGTGTGTGTGTGTGTGTGTGTGTGTGTGTGTGTGTGTGATGGCCCGCTTATCTTTGATGAAAGCCGTAAGAGGGTCACTTCATCACCCTGCCAAACACACAGGACTGCAAAACCCTTTCAGTTGTGTTACACGCAGGAAATATGAGTTGTGACTATTCTGCAAAGCAGGAGTACATGCAGATAGACACACACACAAACACACACACACTCATACATATTTTCGCACACCCCTCAGACAGAGGTGAAAGGCCAATGTGAGTAACAGTTTTATCCAATAATTTGATCCAGGAAAATATCATGACTCACCCCACAGTTACGCTGATGAAGACTCCAGAAATTTATCTCAGATTAGCACAATTAAGCTTTCTGGCAGATTATTGATACCATGATCTCAAATGAACCCTCAGATATATCTGCAAACATCCATCTTTGATATCCTACCCTGATTAAGCTATCAACTTCATCTCTGTGCATCGTGTTATATTATCTTTTAAAATGACTTTGTAACATCTGTCCAGGGACATCAGATGAAAAATGGCTTTTTGGCAAATTCAATAATACACCAATAAATAACTAAATCCACTAAAAGGAGGTACAGGGTTTTTTTAATAGCTTAGCGCAAAAAACAAGGGAACACTACTTGCATAAAAATAGGAGAAGCAGAAGTAACAACTTCAGGGATGTTTTTATCAAACTACTTCAAGGACTAGGTTCACACGCACATACTGTAGGGGCGCACCATCAGGAGAAGCAAGCCAGGCAAATGTATGGGGCCCACTAAAAATGTTTTGGAAAAGGGGCCACTTATATTGGCAAATTACCAACGACAACATGTGTTGGACAAGTTATTCTCAAAATGAAATACATTACATATTACTCGTTATCTTCATTTGAAAGTAATTAGTTACTTTACCACATTACTCTGTGTAGAGTAATAAGTTACTGATTACACTATTTTTTCATTACTTTCACCAAAATTATCTCAGAAGAACAACTAGGCATTTTAAATGGATGAGGCTGATGTTGAATAGCAGGTGATCAAAGCACAGAAGCTCCAGGTTTTTACAGTTCATTCCAAATCCAGTGCTGCGCTGGTTTGACCTATAAATGCATTCATATACAGCTTTTACCACTTTGTATTAAAATCCTGTGCTTATATTAATACTAATAGTGTGATGATATAGAACAATTAAATAGCTTAGACCCTCTGAAATAAATGAATAGCCTTGGACACAGGGAGGGTCAGGCAGAGGATCAGAGTATGATAATTATGTGATATAGATAAATATTTGTGGGCCTATGATATGAAACACAACAAACAAATGCTGAGGTTAGCACAACAAACAGAATGCTGTGAGAGTCAGTCACTATGATGAGTTCAAATTAATACACCAGAGGGGAAGAACACACCAGTTCCTGGTGTGCTGTGGTCAGCTACAGCAGCACCAGAGAGAGAGAGTTATGCATAAGAACGGGACTGTGTGCCAGAGTTTCTCTGCAGTTGTAGGGGATGTGAATGGAAACATACTCAACATACAAACAAACATTTGATGGCATCACCCAGATGTGCCGATCACTAGGATGAGATAAAAAACAAACAAACTCGAGACCAGCCCCTTATCCCTGCTGCTTTCTAGCAGCATAAGGATGCAAAAGCAGAACAGGATATGTTGTAGAAGTTGCAGGTATATTAAAAGAAACATGTTGAATATGATGACACACATTACAGCATCATCAAGATGTGCCGATCACCGGCACCCTATGAGGGATGTTTTTTCTAGTGGTGCACTAGCAGAGGTGAAATGGTGTGGATGAATGAAAAATTCCACTGAATAAAGCCTAATTCCAAATTAACATGTAGCTCTAAAATGTTTTTTTTTCTCTCTTTATAAAATTTATATTGTCCTGTAGGCCTGCATGTGCTGCAAACATGATGTTTAAATCATATATATGTAGGGTGTCGACACAGTTTGATACTATAGGATATGATATGAGAGTAGCGTAGCTCCTTTAATGCTGTGCTCACACTACGAGCGACACAGCATCAGTGTGACCAGCTATATTATTGCAGAGTTGCAAGTGCTGCTCAAATGCTTGTTTATGCTGTTACATTGTCACAAGCTTGTGTGTGTCTGCTACCAGCCACAAAGCACTTCGACTGAAATGTATCTAAAGTTTGTATTTCATCATAAGATATCTATGCTTATGATCAATGCCTAAGACCTATTTTAACATTACAGTTTACCACCCCATTGCATCCTGTGTGCACTGCAATGCACAGAAAGCTAGCATCGTGTCAGCTAACTAAGCTAACTAGCACAGTGACACAGCTAGATAAAAAAATATATGATTGGCTGACGTTTCACGGTTTGTTTGTAGCCTTATATTGAATTGAAAATGACTTCTAGCCTGTTGCTATGTCGCTCACAGTGTGAATACAGCATCAGCCCTAGCTCAGTACGGGTCCATGTCATTGGTTCGACAGCCCATTGGTTTGACATCCCATTAGTCCGACTGTCCGCGGTGCTGAACGGCTCGCGGCGGGCATATGGTGCGCCGCGACCGGCTTGAGGCGGAGCAGGCTCACGGCTTATGAGTTTGTCACTTTCTTTTTCATTTTAACCCACACCATGATCTTTTCCTGACCCTAACCAAGTGGTTTTTGTGCCTAAACCTAACCAGACCTTAACCACAGGGCATCATGATGATTTCGGAACAGACTTCGGAACAATGAGTTTAATATGGTCGGAACAATGGGATGTCGAACCAATGGGCAGTTCCCACTCAGTACATCGTGTAAGTTTAGTGAGTGTGTCATCACATTTCACTGTTTGGACTTCAACTTTCTACACTTGGATTTTCTACATATGACGCGGTAGATATCCTGGGTGTTGTTGACGTTCCAGGATGGCGTGTCAGTTTGTCTTATTTTATCTTATTTTTAAACTAAAAGTCACAGTGTGAACATACATGCTACAGTAATACCTTGTTCTAACTTGTGACAATACAGACACACACACACACACACACACACACACACACACACACAGGGCATGGTTGACTTGGCCCAGGTTGATATTATCTGTTAGATACGTTTTCCCTGCATAGAGGTCATTCACTGTTTGACTTCCAAATGATGTCTGTGTATGTGCATGTGTGTGTTCCACTTTGTGAGCGTGTGTGCTGTTGTGTGTGTGTGTGTGACTAATGGCTTTAGTAATGCTAAGCCACATGGGGCTCGACTGCAGGTTATGAATAGAAAAACTCCACTGCAGCTCTTTATGAGCAACCTAATCAATTTGGTTCCACCAGGCACGTGAGCCCTATTCTCAATCAACCCATGTTCATCATCGAGTTAGTGTATGCATTTGCATAATATGATACAGTGTTTGGAATAATCATTATGTGAATTGTTCGATGGTTTACGCTACTCCCTCTTTTACAACAGTGAGTAGTGTAATGAATTTGTATAACATATGGTCACATTACATATACACTGACCAAAGTATGTGGACTCTCAGCTATTTCAACAATATGTGATGTTTAAACTTTTCATTCCATCATTAATCGGCTGCTGTGACCACCTTCACTCTTGTTTGAAAGCTTTCCACCAGATTTTGGAACATGCAGGGATTTGCTCCAATTCAGCCACGAGGGCATCCACAAGGTTAAACATTGATGTAGGGTAATAAGGTCTGGCTTACTGTCGGTGTTCCAGTTCATCCCAAAAGTGTCGCATGGGGTCGAGGTCAGGGCTCTGTCCAGGCCAGTGACGTTCCTCCAAAGCTAACTGCTATCTTTAAGAATGAAGCTGTCTTTGTGCAGGTTGACACAGGAAAAGGGCCTCCTCTAATTTGCTGTCACAAAGTTCGAAGAACAGTGTTGTCTGACCTATCACTGCATAAAGTAGCATTAAGGGTTCTCTTCAGTGGAACAAAGGGGCCCAGTCTAAACCATGAAAACCAGTCCCAGATCAAAAGTACCTTAAAAGAACGTCCACATAAGAATAAGACTGTATATTTTCATATGAAAGCTGATTTTTAAATAAATAATGAAATAAGTGTGTGGCCAGCATTAAAAAGATGCCAGCAGTGGAATTACCTGATACTAGCTAACAAAGTAAATTCAGTATATATTACGGTATTTAGTATATTTTCCTACAGCCCTTATTCCATTAGTTCAACAGTCATGTCATTTTCACCACCTGGATTACTATTATTAGATTGGATTATTTTTAGGTCACCATCAGTAAATCTTAATACCTCTTGCAGATGTGTCGCATTAAAAGCTCACCATGGATAATACCCTTTGAGTTGCTAGATGGCTTTTAATGTGAAACATCTGCACAAAATGTGCCCAATGTCAGTGGTGATAGCTTGAGAAAAAGTATAATACTTATAATACTGGGCTGTCCATGCAGTCGGAAGATGCACGCACATTTGAAACTGGAACTTCATGACCAGAGAAAACAGATGAAAAAGGCTGTGGCATTCTCTTTTTAAGAGGTGTAAAAACCTACAACTTCCAGAACACAGTGCACTGCTGGTGGGTGCTATAATGAGTTACCTGTCCAAAAAACCCCGATATGGCAAGAATTTGGTCTTGCATTAAAGATCAGCAGTAACCTTGAATATGTTTCTGGAAACATTTTTCACAATACAGAAAACAGTATGGTGCCCACTTTGTGTTCATACTGTAAGTTCTCATATTACAGCTGAACAGTGCACTAAATTATGTTTCTGGAGACATTTAGGTGATAAATAGGCAACGCAGTCACCAAATGTTGATTATATTTGATGAGCACTGCCCAGTTTTTATGGCTCCCCGCTGGTGATAGCTGTAGCCACAGGCCTTATGATTTTGGGTTGTCTGTCTGACCGTATGTCCATCCCATTCTGATGAACACAATATCTCAACAATGCCTTGGAGGAATTTCTTTGGCACAAAAGTCCCCTTGGACTCAATAATGAATTGATTAGATTTTCTGGTCATAGGTCAAAGGTCAAGGTCATTGTGACCTTGTCTGTCTCATTCCTGTAAATGCAATATTTCACGAACTGCTTGAGTAAGTTTTTTGTAAGATTTTTGGCCAAAACTCAAGAATTCACGTATGGATCCTCTGTGCTGCCGGGGTGAGGATGTGTGTGAAGCATTCATGTTTTCACTGACATGGATGTAAACTTTAAGAAAAACTTGACTGGTGTGCAGAGGCATACAACCACAGGGCGATAATTCTAGTTCTCTTTTATCTGAGTTTGAGACAGATAGAGAGGGGAGTAGGTCCCTCCCTCAATCCAACTCTATACTCTTTGTGTCTGCAGTGGCGGCAGGCGTGCGAAAATGAAGACGCACAATCTGTAGTTCAAGCCAAAGTTTTGGATCATCCGTTGGATTTTTTTGCTGGCAAATGAGCAGGGAGATCTGGGCGCTCGTGAGAAGGAGGGAAGTTTTGTTGTGATGATTGTTGTCATAATGATGAAATTAGTTTGTGGAAATGTATATTATACTGAATTTTATGAATCAGATAAACATGGAGGACGTTTGCATTGAGTTTGCATGAACATCTATAGCATATTCAAGCGGGAGCAGATCACAAAAAGAGAAGGCGTGTATGACACATGCAGGGGAAATTAGAAAAGCTCTCTGTCTTATGTAAACCTGTTTCAGACAGAGCCCTGGTCCTCATTCAGTACTTGAGAATTTGCAGTAATCATTAGAAAATATTTAATATTTGAAATCAAATACACTCTATGTTTTGTCCCAGCTGAGCAGAAAACCTCACTGGTCAAACAGAGACATCTAGTGGTAAGTGGCAGCTAGTGCAGGGTTGGTCCCATCAGAATGAATGGGACGTTAGAATGCTTGAGTGTGTATTGTTAAATTCATAATAAAACATACAATGTTTATGTGTTTTCCTTCATATCTCCCACTGCCAGATATTTGAAGGCAGAGGAGGTTGGCTGCATTTTGCCTGAAGGAGACTATATATGAACTCTGGTGTTATTGGACCCTTTAGACAAAACGTGTGTGTGTGACACTGCGTGTGTGGAGAATACAGCCATTCATACATAGACTTGTGTGAACTGGATTATGCGGTGGTGTGTGTGTGTGTGTGTGTGTGTGTGTGTGTGTGTGTGTGTGTGTGTCTGGATGACTCAGTGTCTCACAGCAATATTAATAACACATCATGAATACAACTCACGCTCACATAACACACACACACACACACACACTTTCTCTCTTTCTCTGGGTGTATTTGTAAGATAAGCTGAGCTGATGTATTCCCTTGTGTTTTCCCTTTAATTGTCATTGCTTCCTTCATTCTATATTCACACCAATTCTTCCTTCCTTTTTCCTTCCTTTCCTGACCATCATTTTATTCATGCCCTTCTCGTCTCTCCTTTCCTCATGTCTTGCTTTCCTTCACTTTATTGGTTTCTTTAATTCCTCCCTTACATTTTTTTCCTCCTCCATTCTTTGCTTTTATATTTCTTCCTCACTGCTTTCCCTCTCGATATACTTTCTTCTTCTGCCTTCGCCCCCTTAATCCTCTATCCTTATCTTTTCTCTCCTCCTTCCTTTCCTCTGCCCTTCCTTTGACTCCCCATTTTCTCTTCCACATCCCTCCTTTTTGCATCTGACCCATCTCACACTCATTTTCCTCTTCCATCCCCCAATTGTAAATTTTTACCTCCCCTTTTTATTCTCTCCAACTAACCTTTCTCTCCCCTCTCTCCTTTCTCTGTACACTTCCCCCCTCCATCCCTCCTTTCTGTCTCTCCTTCCTGCCTCCATCCTCCTCCCAGTGTGCAGCAGCGCTCCCATCAACATGAAGGTGCAGCATGTCAACAGCAGTGCTCTGGTGGTGCGCTGGGCCCGCCCAGAGGTCACCTACCACCCGCCCATCCTCCACTTCCTGGTGTCCTACAGCTGGACGACCCATGACGACAGCTATGAAGAGACACACCTCACTGACGCCAAACACAAACTGGTGAGATTGGGAGGGGACTGGAACCAAACCTATAACATACAGTACGTCCCAGCATGTGGGACAGAGTGGGCTGGATGTGGATTTGAGTTGAGATGCTGCCCACATGCTGGACTGCAGTGACAACAGTAATAAGTGTATGAATATGTCTTGTTAAGTATTTGTGAGTTAACCTTATTGTTACATGGCAAAGCAGCTGAAAAGTGCAGGCTCGTTTGAAAAGGCCAACACTGACTTGTGTTGCATTCAGGTACTGAAAGGCTCAGATATATGATGTATATGTAAAAGTTAACTGCTGAACAGTTTTGTGTCAGTGCACTCTGTTGTGGAAAATAACAGGAACACTGTGCATGTGATACACAGATTAAAATACTACTTATTACACCACATTACTATAGTAGCTGATTGATGAACAGTGACCTAAATGCGTCAGTACCTCATCCTGTCCCTCACAAAATGTTCACTGACAACATATTTTATTAATTGTCCAACAAATTCACTCAACACAGCTCAAGCCTCATGAATGTTTTATAGTTATATAAGGTCAGTGAAAGATAATGGTCTTTATTGTATTTTAAAAAATGGTGACTTGAAGTAGGAGACAGGGCGTGTTGAGTTATTTATTTTCAAAACCACCATCTTTGCCCACAGGAGCACTTCACCCACAAAATGACTATTTGTATATCTATAACCCACCCAGTGTTACATTGAATTCGTACAGAAAACGTTGTTTCTGGTATGTAACGGATCAGTCTGACAAACGCCTGAGTGCTCATGAATCCCCAACTATTAACCACTCGCTGTTAATATAGGGTACTGTTCACGCTGCCTGCTAGGGGAAATGAACAAGAGGCAATTGATTCGCACTCAAGTCCTGACCTCTGCCAGCCAAGGCCAATGGTGTGTTCATGTGGTCCTTGGCTGCTTGTTCCTGGACATGGACGCTACAAAGAAGATGTGTTTTCTTGTTCAGAGTGCTCAGGTAGCACATTGATAACAAAGAACAAATGAAATGGATCAGCTGAGCCATAAAATTGGATCAGAAACTCATTTTTTCAGATTATTCCAGTACCACATGAAAGCAGCACAACACTGCAGAGGTAAATGAGAGTTCTTTGATTTGCCCCTCAAAGAATGACAGATCGTTGGTCGGTGATGTTTCTCTAACATCGTATTGAGCTTACATAGCCTACCTACATACAGGTGCGATGCTAAATCAGTGTTTTGTAAAATGAATATTTGAACTTTATCAATGTAAATATATACATATACTGGTAAAGCACTGAAGTAACGTTTTGTGGGGCACTTTAGACACTAGCTGTCCAACATGCATGAACTATGGAGTGACACGGAGAAACTACTCCATATTTGCAAAAAGTATCAAAACTTGAGAGGATCAATACATTTACATGTATCAACTCATAGCAACCGAAAAGAATCCGTCTGCTCATCACTACTAAACACATGCATTTTTTGCTATTTAAATCGTTTCTTCATAAACAGTCTCACGCACAGACATATAGTGTGCCTGAGCAGGCATGTATGTTTGTATTCAGCTCAATGGAACGCACGAGTAGATTTCAAGTCATGTGTCTAGTCGCACTGCTTATGTGGAAGCGTTTAAAATAATAAGGAAGCTTAAGTTAATGATGGATGTTTTAAGGTCAACTGGATATTGCCCTAGAAATTAACACATTCTCACTCTGACCTCGCCACATATCGTCATTTGGTCATGGACTTTCAACGTCGATATATGACATGCAAGGTACCTTAGGTGCATTGGTTGATGACATTCTGGGACGCCGTGTCAACTGTTATATGCATTGTCTGTTTTCAAAATACACTTCTGTTTTCACAGGATATGTATAGTTTGCATACAGACGTTAGTACAACACCACAAATTAATGTTTTTTTCCTTAAACAACCAATGCACATGGTAAGGTTTAGCCAACACACGCACATGGTTGGGTTTGGGATAGACTCACAAGTCAGTCTGTAGACGCTTTGCTTAACTAAAGACGGATGTCTTTCTCCCTGATTTTGTGTTTAGATGGGCGGATACAATTTCAGAGTTTAAAAAAACTCCCTAAGTTGCAGAACCAATAGTAAATCCTCAGGGCGGTCCTTCGGTGGCTTGCTGAACTCCTGTGCTCATAAACATAGTCCCACTAGAAACACGTGTAGCGGTACAAAATGGCTCAAGTCGCTGTAAGTCCTTCATTTCCACAATCTTGTGGACTGAGCACACGTTTGATAAAACTGAGTTAAATCTCTCGGCATCCATTTTCAAGCTCTCTGTGTGTTTGTTTCTTTGCGGACGAGAAAAGGGGGAGCGCACATTTCTGGGAGGGCGTGTCCTTTTCAAAAATGCAAGAGGCGTTGCCGGTGTGTTAAACACACTTTAGAAAGGCGTGTCCCCAGACTATCAGAAGGCGGAGATCTCTGATTGTCTGGTGGCGAGACTAGGTTTGGGAAAAAAGAACAGGGTTTGACTTTACAGTCATACAGGAAGTGAACACAAAATGTCAGTGCTTCACTGATGCTCCCGCCCACCCGACTTGGACTTTTTGCCCCCTTAACTTATGTTGTTATCCTGCTGTTACACAATAACAGCTAATGGCCACTATCATACCGACATGGAAGGGCCGCATTTTTTGTTGGTGTCTCATGCTGAAAGTCACTGCCCAAGCACCGATATTCAGTGACTTCTGAGTGAGACTAGGTTGTAGAAATGAGTCAGGTTTATCCAGAAGTATTTTGTGATGGAATAGAATTGAGTTATACTGTATTACAAAAATTGTAGAAAGTATTTTAAAATACGTATTTGTTTTATTTTGTATATTTACTATATATGGTGATCTATAAGATTGGTCTGGTGAATACAGCATGCTGCCCTGGTGCAGCATCTGTAATTAGAGGCCTAAACCAATACATGGGACCCTGCTGTTCAGCCATATTCCTTGACTTCCTCCCCATGGCTTCTGTGCAGATAAGAACATCATGATTCTTAAATGATAAAAACAAAATCATTACCAGACTTCAAACTAAGGCAGCAATTTAAAAAAGAGCATTTGTGAATAATGATAGTTTTCACATAGAAAGGCAGAGCCTGAATCCCCTTCGGCCAAGCAAAGATGCCAATAATCCCGCACAGCGTGCCAAATATGTCTGTATCCACAGCAATCCAATAACCCAGATTCATAAAACTTTATTTTTGCTATAAAACAGTGCAATCCAATAAGTGTCTGCATTAACATTAGTAAAATATATCAATATATATGGAGAGTGCTTAAGTATGTCAAAAAGAAAAAACAATGCATTTAAAAGCACATTCAAACTCATGACATTTCCAGTATAACAGTGTTCTGTAGTGTAACATGTTCAGAAATCACCAGCATGGACCAGATTTGTTAAACATCAAATATGTGTGCATATATAATGAACTCAGTGCTTAAAATTGTCTTTGAATGAGCTTTTAACACACACTCCTCTCTTCACACACACAGATACACACACACATTTGCAGTCTTTCTCTGATGTGCTTTCTTGGCCTGGTTTGTGTGAGGAAAAAATAAAAGGAAGAAGCTCTGTTCAGACTTTTCTGACTCTTAGCTGTCGATAGCCATGTTTGTACTGCCATATATTCCGCAGAGATACAGAAGAACAATGAATCCTTTCAGTTCTTCCTCACACACAGCTCAGATTTCATGTCCACAGCTCAGTGTGCTTCATCATACCACTGTGTTTTAGGCTTTGTGAGGAATTCCACTTGTGAAGTTAGTTTCAGTGGAGTTTATTTCAACTTCCAGCCATGGTAGTCCATGGAGAAGTCTGAGGAAGAGCCTGGTGCTCCAAACGTTATACAGCATTAAAATCCCTCTAACAGGAGCTACTTGGTGTGCGGACCTATTTGTTTGAACTCTGCCAGTCCATGACCTTCATAACACTGATATCAAGCAGCAGCCGCTACGGCTGAATAATGAATGAACTATGTATGATGAATATTGAAGTGCTGTTGGGTTTCTTACTGCAGTTCCTGTAACAACCACTGGACGTGGCTTGTTTCAAATTCTGGAGATTTTAGTCCTAGTCCTGGTGATGTATGTGGTTACTAACGGCAGCAGCAAATGCATTTCAATATGGGGCGGCATATCTGACTTTGGTTGGGAACCAAAGGGTCGCCGGTTCAAGTCCCTGTCCAGACCAAAATATGGAACGTGGACTGGTAGCTGGAGAGGTGCCAGTTCACCTTCTGGGCCACTGCCAAGGTGTCCCTGAGCAAGGCACCGAACCCCCCAACCGCTCGGGGCGCCTGTCATGGGCAGCCCACTCTGACATCTCTCCACTTTGTGCATGTATAGGTCCTGTTTGTGCATGTGTGTGTTCGGACCTGTGTGTAATTGACAACAGAGGATTAATAAAGTATATAAAATTAAAAAAATAATAATAATAATAATACAGCCCCCACAGTCATTGCTGCTATTGCAACCAAATCACAATTAAAAACATTAACATTAGAGGCTTCTGCAAACCATGGATATGTTACATTTGTACATTATTATGTAGCAGATATGTTGAAACTTTATATCTCTGTACATTTAAACAACGCTATGGTTAACACAAATAGACACTTGGTTATGGTTAGGACAAGATCATGTTTTGGCTAACCCAGATTTTATGGCTCAATTTCAGGAGGAAATGCAAAAATGTCTCAGTAATAAACAACCGCTTTTTGTGAGACTATTCCTGCTGGAAAAATGGCAATAGGTCACCAAGAAACAATCAGTTTCTTTTGTTTGTTGGTCTCAAACGGTGGTCTGCACCTTGGTAGGCATCTCACTTAAGTGTCATGCAACCCACCTTCCCCTCCACCCCCCGATGACAAAGTCAGTTCATATACTACTAGTCCGTACCCATTGAGTGCACAGTTGCCCACGTACAGTTACACATGGTGTGTGTTTGGGATACAGGTCATAGGAAACTGCAGATTAAATAGTCAACTGAACCCATTAAGAAGAGCAATGTATTCAGACAGAGTTTTTGAAAAACGTGGTACAGACAGAATAACTGACTGACAGAATGACACACTGACAGTTTCCGTGATTATGTACAGCATACCATACCATGACTTAGTCATAAAAAAATTTGAGGGAAAAAAAAAAAACAACAACATTCGGCCACAGGGGAAGCCACAGCGCTCGGTCGCATTTTAGCCATTTTTAAGCATTTATCTGTTGTTATAGCGCCACCCAGTTGCCAATTAGAGTTAAATTTCTCCAGTCACCTTGAGTCGTCCTGTTCTACATATCTACCAAGTTTAGTAAAAATCGATATTGCGGTTAGGCCTAGATAAGAAATTAGCTCTCTAGCGCCCCCATTTTGTTTGATGGGGTCAATAATGGAGGGGTCCCCTCAGATTATGTGTGGTCATATGCCTACAAAGTTGCGTGGTGATCGGTGAAACCCTTGAGATGTTATACACCTTTATGTGATGAGCCACGCCCTCCACAATATTCATTGCCTTATAGAAGCTCAGTTTTAGTAAGTTTTCCAACTTTTGCCAAGAGGGAACTTTAGATAGTGGTCCCTAGATTATGTTCACCCAGTTTCATGCAGATCGGTCAAATCTCCTAGGAAGAGTGCGTGTCAAAAAAATCCAACATGGCGGAAAATCTATATAACCAGAAGTTATGGGTTCTTGAGGCACATTTGTTCCTCATGAGGAGAGGCATCTCTGTGCAAAGTTTCATGTCTCTACAACATACGGGGTATGAGATATGCCCATTCAAACTTTGCAATTTCAGTCGGTTGCTATAGCGCCCCCCGTTGGCCAATTGATGTAATATTGCTTCATTTGCATCCTCCCATGACCCTCTACCACTGTGCCAAATTTCACATGGATTGACCAAGTCAGTGAGGAGAAAAACGTGGAACAGACACACAGACAGAGTTTTCGTCATTATATAGTAAGATGACACTTTATTAATGTTGATATGATATGTATGAAATTTACAAATAAAACGTAGCCATGGTTTGCAGAAATGCCAACAGTTTCCTCTGGTGACTGGGCAGGCTATTAGATTTTAGATAAGATGGATTCTTTTTTTTTTTTAAGTCTATCTTAATGTGACACTCACATGCCATATATGTTGAAAGAAAAAAATATTGGTCACTCTAAACAGAGGTGGGTAATATGGATAAAATCATACATCATTAGATATGTAATTTTATATTGCAATATTACTGATTTATGAGGATGAATTATTTAAGACGAGATAAAATAATGTAACTTGACAGTGAATGTTTATGGCCTCATCCAGACCACAAAACAGCAACTCATGCCCACAATGTTCTTATGCACCCAGAAATGTTAAATAGTGTTGCCGATGGTTAAAGTCTCACAGTATGTACCGACCCTCCTATCCATACTGGCTACACAGAGATATCTTTATAGAACTGTGATAAATTAACAGTCTTTATTCTGTACAAAAAATACATTCTGTAGTTTGATAGAGGCTCATGCGAGGCTTCAGCCGTCTGAGTTTGACACATCAAATGTGTATCTTCCAAACTGACAGTTTTCTATCACAGCATTCCCTCTTTGTTATTCTTCAGGCAATGTTTCTTGCTGAGCCCCGATGGAGAGATACACCCTTGTAGTCCCATGTAGGTTAGTTAGTGGGACAAAACAATAGAAATAAACCTGCATGGACTGCCAAGACAAAAATACCCACTCAATATGACTGAGTCAGACCGCTAAAATCTGACTTTATGTTGGGATACATTTTGGAATATATATTTGCACAGAATAAGGATTGTGGATTTTGTCCCTCATTTCTGTTGTCTCTCTATGAACTAATTGCTTGACGGACATTATGATAAAAGCATGAGGAGACAAAAGCCAATAATTCTCTAGGTATACATACCACATGTTTGTGTTGTATGAAGGTAGACTTTAAGTAATTCTAAACCTATTCTTTAAAACTCAACTTTTCCTGGAGGCCTATGTCAGAGGGAGGAAACCTCCCAGTCAACATTTGTATGTGGAGCCCTTTTGGGTGATGAATGAATGAGTTTAAAATGGGCCTACATGGGTGGGTTCACCCAAGTGGGTCCAACATAGGTTATGCTACAGCTACCTGGGTACCAAGTGGGTATAAGCCCAAAATGGGGCATTTTATCTTGAGTAAAACCCCTCATGTGGGCAACAGGCATGGGGCCATTACGGAACCCTTGAACAATCCCTGTAGGGCCCATTTTTCAGGTCATTTGCTACCCACATACAAATGATGGCTGGGATGCAGCTCCTTATCCCCTCTCCAGTGGCTCCCTGTGGCTTTGACAGAAAAAAAATCAATCATCTCTCTCTTTTTTTTTTTTTTTTACATTTTAATTTTCATTTATTATTGTTGTAGGCCGAAAGAAATTCTTTTTTTCTCCCATTGTAACCTTTAACATTTTGACAACATAAAATGTTCATTATACATTTATGGACTGGTGCTTTTTCCTCTAAATTTTGCAGACCCTCAATATTGGCTAGTCTTGAGTCTCTGTAGCTAGTCCAAATCGAAAAAAGGAAAAGTGCCGCAGGAAAATGAGAATTTAGTAGGGCATGGACAGATTTGTTTGCTTTCACCTCCAAGTTACAGTGCCAAATAATCCTAAATACCCACTGTAAAGTAGCCACCTTGTGGTAAAACATGATAATGAATGCTAATTTAGACCGAATAGTAATGTTGATAGGCCACCTTAGACCTAAACAGCCATGTCACTCGTTACTTTAATTATAAGGCTTTAAAATGTTTTGCAGCTCCAGACAGCTCAGAAATGATCAGTGTGGCTTCATGCAGAAGTATGATAAAATATGCTTAAAAAATGAGAAATTAGAAATAAAGATGTGTCTGTATTATAGCCCTGCTCCATGAGAGATGTGGTTCTGCCATCTGTTGAGATAAGAACAGCCTCTTGCTTATAATGTTGTATGGATGATAATTTATGATGATATTGTGGGCTTTAGGGATTTTAGGGCTTAAACTTTTGTGCTGTAATGGGGCCTCCTAATCTATGCATCAGGGGCAAATCTAGATATAAACATTTGGGGCTCAGCCCCAACCTTAGGGGGGTCTTGGGACATGCTCCCCCAGGGAGATTTTTTCCTATTTACTGCATTTGCCATTTAAGATAATAAAATGCCTAAAAATCTGTAAATACTTTAGGAAAAACATGATAATTGCAAAGTCAAAAATCACCCTGTGGAGCCTACATGTCCTTTTTAACTAATTATTCTCAAACTGTCTTTATCATTCTGAAACCATGACACAACAAATGTTTAGGTCAACTGATTTTCACTCTTGCCACTTCAAAAGAGGCAATAATTGCCTGTTGTTATTTCTATACATACTTTATTAATCCTCCTGAGGGGAAATCCAATTTTTGCACTCTTTTTGTCAATTACACACAGGTCCGAAAGACACACACATGCACAAACAGGACCTATACATGCACAAAGTGGAGAGATGTCAGAGTGAGGGGGCTGCCTTGGTCAGGCGCACCGAGCAGTTGGGGGTTTGGTGCCTTGCTCAAGGGCATGTCTCGGCAGTGCCCAAGAGATGAACTGGCACCTCTCCAGCCACCAGTCCACATTCCATATTTGGTCCGGACAGAGACTTGAACCGGCTACCCTCCGGTTCCCAAGCCAAGTCCCTATGGGCTGAGCTACTGCAACATCACCACTAGATGCCACTTAAATCCTACACACTAGATCCCTAAGTTACATACAGTAATATAGGTCGGGAAGAAATTTGGCATAATCAGCGTTATTAATCTTAAAACCTATTTTTGTTATACTATGCTGGAGTAGAGTTCATAGAATGAATGTTTATTTGACAGATCTACTGCATTTAAATCCTGCCATAATAATCTGGGCTACTCTAATTGCAAACAAGGATCTCCGACAATGCCAAGTAACTGTGGTCTTCACTACTGTGAATATTAGGCCAACAGAAGGACATTTACTCAGCTATATTAGATTTTTTTTTAGGGAGTAGCAGAGTAGGAAAAAACACATTCTCACTCCCAGCTCGCCAAGTACAGTAGCTTGGTCAGTGGCCCTATGCTTCAAACTATGATACCTCTCTAATAGTGATGGTTTTGACTAGTTAATTAAGTGCATTGAAATTTTAGAGAATTTTTTTTAATAAGGTCATGATTTTTTGTTACGAGAGTTGGGTTTTGTAGGATGTCATCTGCATGTAAGTTTATTTAATGGTCCATTGTGTGTGGATGGTACATATTTAAAATGATTGTTCTGGCAGGATGTGTCAGTTTCTGTATCGGCTTCACAGGAAATGTAGGTTTCGCCACCAAAACTACTTCAGGTGTAGGCAACAAAACTGCTTGGTTAGGTTTAAAAAACAGTTACGGTATAATAAGTACTTTTGTTACAGTAACTAAACTAAAGTATGTCACGTGACGACTGTGTCAGGTGATGACTATGTCATGAAATATACACAAGTAACTATGTTACAAGATTAAAAAATCTCAAGTTGACTTCTGGTTTCCAGGGTGAAAGTTTGGTACGAGTTTGACCCATCCACCACCACTCTGTCCCGGCATACTCAGACTTTTTCGCTCTTTCTACTACATTATTGCTCGGGACTGGATAACATGGGAGTAAACTTAAAGCCCAGTACATCTCATACAGAAGCTGAAAGGGGCCTTGTGTTACTGTAACAGAGGAGAAGGGACACTTATAAGGCTGCTGGTATGCCAACATGGGATACATTAATATCTGAATGACTCAAAGTTGAAGGTTTTTAAAAACCTAAAAGATTCAGGGCTTTTGAGAAGACAGGGGCTGGAGCCCCGGAAGCCCCCCCACAGCTCCACCTCTGTTATAAAAAATGTAATACAAAAGCACAGGTCTTGAACAACCCAAATGAGTCACATCAAAGTCCAGATTCCAGATCAGCCAACCATAAACTGATCATCAGAAAATAATCAGATGATTTCCCTGAGCACCAACTACGCACCCACTCACATAACAAAGTGCTCCATATTTCTTACTGTATCTGCTATTTACTACTTCCTCTTTGACCTTCTTGTCCTCTTTGCTTCTTTACTTTCTTTTGTCCTTTACTGCCCTCTCCTTTCATTTCTTTTGTTTTTTATGCCCCCCACTTTCCGTTCTTCCTTCTTCATCCCCTCCCTGCTGATGCATTGCAAGCTGAAATCACACCACCCACTGCCCCGATCTTCAGCCATATGTTATTTGGTTAACTTGATTAATGGACTATGATTTAACCTTATCACTGTGATACACTGCACTTTTGAACACATTTTAATCATCCAGCACATTGCCATGTGTAGAGACATCACTGTCCACATTAACTTCTCATTAGACAGTGAAACTGAACTTTGAACAGAGCCGCAGTCAAATTTATTGTAAATAATGACAAGAAAATTTTGGACTAACAGAGTTAAATAATATTCAAATGCAGCTTCACTAGGAGGAACACGGGTGTGTGTGTGTGTGTGTGTGTGTGTGTGTGTGTGTGTGTGTTATTTCACAAATACAGAGGATTTTACATCATCAAAACTATGACTGCGAGGGCCTTGCAAAATCTAATAACTTGTTTTTCAACCAAACTGTTTTGACATGTACAAAATCAGCACTGATTGCATCATTAAAAATATGCTTTTTTTTGTTTAACAAAGGCACATACACAGAGTGTGGGCAAAATAAAAGTCATAATGAGAAAATATCTCAGCAGAGGTTTTAATAAAGTAGTTATTAATTTGTCTGGGGACAAAAGCTTTTGATCACAAACACGCATACACACACATGCCAACACACACACACACACACACAAACCAAGTAACATCCTCCATCAGTTCCATTACAAATGGTCTCATCAGGAGCCAAAATGAGCTATGAGAGAAGGCTGTGGAGCAGACAGGAGGTTTCATTCCCTTACATTGTGGTCTGCCGATCGGCTAGCAGAATACTAATGCTAAGCTGGAGGGGATGCAGGGCTGCCAGCCTGTGCAAAAAGCATGACCTTGGGCCAGTGGCTCTGTGGGAAAAAAAAAAAGAAAAAGAAAAACCAGGAACGGCTGCAAAAAAAAGGGATCAGAGTGCCCCCTGGCTGTAGAAGCAGCATCGGCTTTCAGAACTGGGATTCTGCCATGATGAGAGATGGAGGGAGAGAGGTGGGAAGTGTTTTATCCACCCATCATTAACTCAAGAGACTATCCCTCCCTCTGAAATCTACTTCACTCTCCCTCACCCCTCCTGCTCTTCCTCTCCTTGCCTTCTCCCCCTCCAACGCCCCCTTCCCACACGCTATTTTTCATTCCCTCTTTCTGTCAGCCCTTTGATTCTGCTCTTATTTCTCATATCCTCCCTTGACGCCTCTATCTAGGTCACAACAGGGACTTACATGGCTTTAGGACCCCAAAATCCCACACACGTCCCCCTTGTCACAATCAATGGAGAATCCCCATGTAATAAAGCACTCTGGACTGGACTATTTAATGGCCCGTACTACTTGTGAGGAGGGGGAGGGGGGAGCCAGAGGATCAGAGGATCTGTAGAAAAGGGAAGAGGCTTATCTCTAACACAACCTGTAGAAGGCAAGTGAGTGTATCTTGTGTACTAACACATGTAGAAATAGATCATAATCTGGGAGCAGTGACTGAATGCAGCATCTCAAAAGTTCTGTCCTGATGGTATGGTTAAAAACTGTCTGTTTACTTGATGGTCAAAAAAATACCAGTTATAACTTTGCTTGTCACCCTACATCATTCTGAGTGTGTTATTAATCTCCTCTTCTGCCTGGGCAATATGAAGAATAAGGCAATATACCAAACTGTTGGAATGTTCTTTTAAATTTCAGAATATATTGTGTTTACAGTGTTTGTTGGTTACACAACAAACCTCCTTTCCCTTTGAACTTCAAGGTGTTCATATCGAAAGTTCTTACATACAACATACACTTACTTGTGGTTTTATTAGGAATTAATAGTTAAAGTGAAGGTCATTTAAAATAACAGTCATGCAATAAATTCTCATTCATAAAAGTTATGTTCAGTTTTTGTTGAAACTGTTTTAAAGAGGTCTTGATTCAAATGTACAATCATTTTAGAGCATGTAGTTTGTGGCGCTGCTCAATTGTATTAGGTTATAATGAGTGGTGTTCAGGGGCAGAGAACCACCTGGGCAAGAAAGAGAAAGAGAAAACTAAGAAAAGGGAAAGAAAGCAAACTGACTTTGGAAAAAATAAATAAAAAATTCAAAAGGTGCAGAACATGGATCAAGAGAGGAAGGACTAGGGGCCCATGACAATGCACACTGGGGCTCCAGCATCATAAGCAGTCACTCGACTCTTGCTGTGTCTAGAGACGAATCCTGGTGCAAGGATGGACGAAACTACTTTGCACCTTTAAGGGGTGAGAGGCACCTCAGAGAGCTTCAACTATTTTTTTTTCTATACTAAGTCTTTCAAATTCTAATTTATGTATGGCACTTAATACTTACAATAAAAAACTTGTAAACAAAACCAAACTTTTCATTCAAGACTTTTCAAGAGCCCTCCACCCATTGGAGCCCTGGGTAATCAATCCCACTTTTCCCCATGCTAAAACACCCCTGGTGGTGTTTCTAATATTTAGTCTGTCCTCATTCATGTAATAATGCAACACATTCTCACTTTGACCTTGTCACATATCGACATTTGGTCATGTCTATCGGCCAAGTCACGGCACGATTTTATGACTCCACAATCGCATAATGTGACATAGTGACTGTCAGAATGGACAGAAATGTCATGCAGTACGTTTACATGGACAGGTGAATTCCACTTTCATTCGGAATGAAAGGCCATTCCAGTTAGAAGTGGTCATGTAAATGGTCATTCCGATTGAAAATTAAATCCGATTAAAGGGGGTGGTTTATTCCGTTCATCATTCCGAATGAAAGAAATTTGTGTGCATGTATACATTCATTCCTCTTTAAGTCCATTCCGGCCTTTCTGCGCATGCTCGTTTCCTTGCACTTCTGGCGCGATGACGTATATAGCTCGTGCGACTCGTTGCACTAACAGACATATGTCTATGGCTACACTAACCGGTTTCCATTCGCCAAAGCACGGTCTTCTATCTCCCTTCTTCGACCTTCTACCTCCCTTCTCCTCCTCAACAGATGAAGCATTAGCAGAACAAGGTTGTTGTCGTACTGCTGCTTCAAGAATATAAGCAAAACAAGCCCGAAAAAGGCACTAAGAACAGTGGCGTCAAGCATCTTGTTATCCGGAGCGAGGACTACAGTGTTTTCTTCCGGTAAACGTAAACACGTAACATCCGCCCCGCCCCCTATCCAATCAGAAACCTTCCCTGCCCCAAACCTTGCACAGACCCGAATAAAGGCGATTAAACTGATCTACAGTGTAAAACCTCATTCGGAATGAATATTTCCCATGTAAACTATTTCATTCAGATTTATTTCATTCTGAATGAGAAGCCATCATGTAACTGCACCCATGTAGTGTGAACCAGGCATTACATTGTTTGCTAGCTTGATGCTAATTGCAGTACTATTACCACTACCACTTTCTGTTGGAACGTCGTGAGGCGTCCCAGGCTTGGCGTCGGTTGTTGTCTACTATGACACACTACACGAGATGAAACGATGAATTATCGCGTATGACGTGCTGTAACTGGGCTGATATCGTGTAGTGTGAACCAGGCATTCCAGTCTCTCGAAAAGCAAACACTGGCCTCCCGGATGAAAGTTGGTGGTTGTTCATGCATCATCACTACCTCATTAAACACCAAAATTCATCAGTCTTGACATTTAACATTTGCTCATTCTGAACTTACAGAATACCCTGTCTCTCTACAGACTACTACTGTCTGTGCTCTTATTGCAGCAGTAATAACGTAGGCGTATGGTGTTTGTTTATTTATATACAAAACTACACATTGTATGAGTGTATAAATAGAGCAACGGTGCAGATCAGTTCTGTAGAGCAGAGTGTTGTGATTCCACACTCTTCAGACATCCTGTTTGTTTATCAGCTGCCGTTGATGCCACTGTACATTGAAGCCTTGAGATGTTTACATGAAACCTCTTGATTTACTCAATCTTTGCCACCCAACTGTGTGAGAGCAGGAGTCAGCTGGAAGCTTGAATTCTCCACAGCGTTAGTGTAAACAGCAACACCCACGTCTGACAGAACGCTGCCTTCTCATGAAAGCTATCAGTTGTACGTCAGATTTTCTGCGCAGTCCTATGGTGCATTTGTGGTGATGATATCTAGTTCTCTCTGAATGCATGACAGAGATTAAAGGTGTTATGTGGCAAATCACAACACAAATGTAAAAACTTAACCCAGTTCAACTTTCAGAAAGAAAATGTGTGCTTGTTTTTATTGAAGATGTATAGTATAGTATATCATTGCCACATCAGTGTCAATGGCTGTGTAAATAATTTAACCAAATGGCACTGCCACTAAGAAAATTGTCAGCTTTCAGCTTGTGTCTAACTTTACATTATCCTAATTCAGGCCTTTACCTATTCACACACACATTCATACAGTGGTGGCCGATGTTGCTGTATAAGGTGCCACCTGTTGCTCAGTTTTGTACATATTCATGCACAATCACAGCTATTGTGGGCAATTTGTGGTTCAGTGTCTTGTCCAAGGACATTTCAACATGCAAACTCAGAGAGCAGGGATTGAACCACCAACCCTCTAGTTGGCCTGCTCTACCTCCTGAGCTACAGCTTTAATAAATAAGACATTTTTCACCAACCCATTGTACTCTGTGTTTCAACAATGCTGTGGTTAAAATGTGGTTATGTTTAGACACAAAAACCACTTGGTTATGGTTCAGAAAAGATTGCGTTTAAGTTTGAAATACAAGCTTTGGTGGCACAATCCTGGCTGGAAATGCAGTGATGTCTCAGTAAAAAACAATCGCATTTCATGGCACTATTTTCCATGGAAACACAGGGATGGGTCGCTAAAAACACCCACGTTAAAAGCAGTCCACTAAAAAATAACTGCTTTTGTTGTTTGGGGGTTTCGAACAGTGGTCTGCAGTCAGAGTCAGTTCATATACCATGTCACTTTAGAAACATACATATGATACATAGGACACATACAGTACAAATCTAAGGAATTTGTTGTTTGCAGAAATGTTCAATGCCAACATTTTCCGCTGAAGCCTGGGCTGTTCGTCATGTATTTTTCTACATGAATGGGTAAGTTAACAGGACGGACTGTAAAGGATTATTAAAAAATGTCCCCTTGATTTGTTGAATTAAACATTTTACCATAAAACAGAGAAGCTATTTTCCAATGGACCTGCTGTATCTTTGCACTTTGTAACTCAGTGTGACTCTGATTATCTGCAGTGATAAAACAGCTTATGAAAATGGCTGGCTGATAAATTCGTCAGACTTGATTAAAAAACGAGACTTTAGTGATATAATGACATCGTCTAAAGAGAATAAAGCAGTGGAGGAATAATGTGTGAGAGCCTATTATACCATTAAAACATGGCTCTGCTGGACCAGTTTTAAGATTAGTCCTATATTCTCACCCCCTTATGTGAGAGAGATGGATAACGGAGGAGACTGCTTGTACATGATAACTTTATCATTGTGCTGATCTAAAGCAGCACGAGTTCTTTTTATTAACTGGTTTGGAAAGCTTGACAGGGGGCTTTAACAATATGAGGGGGTGAGCTGATTTGAGCATGAACAATCAGTCTTGACCTTTGGGAACTGTATATGAGAATCTTAGCTCAAATGTCTAATAACTTTTAAGCGCTCTGAGCTTTCAACAGAGATAGGGGTTACCAGCTCCCCACATACACACAACCACCTTGTTTTTGCATGACTGAAGAGCCACATTCGGGCATGTGCTAAAGAGTGGACTTTTCAGCGCATATTAACTTTTGTATTTGACAGGGAGATAATGATGTGGGAGTGACCATGGGAGTATAAGGAAACATACAGCTTGGATGTAATGATATGGATGAACCACAGAAAGAGAGGTGCATTGCCTGGGTTAGGATACCTCCAGTAAGAATGTGAAGTAAACTGACTATATTAAAGGCTGTAGAGAAATAATGGTGTGTATGGGGATGAGTGGCCTTCCTGGTTGACCTTCGCTGTGGCTTCATTAGGAGAACGCAGTGCCCTATCTGCATAACAAGCTGTAACACTGCAGTCTGATTTGGTCTCAAGGCGGATCTCTACTTTTTTTTTTTTTTCACTTTTTCTTTTATTTAAAACTGTTTCAGTTGTGCATACATTTTGATCTGTAATAGAGGTGGGAAATTTTGGACGCCATGTTTAAGGACATTTAAAAGTTGATGGATAAATGAATTCTAAGCCATTATTTTCTCCCTTCTCCTGGTGTTCCTCCAGACAACCAATAAGTCCGCCTATTCCTTAAATTCGGGCCTGGGTCAGCCCCTGTTAAGTTTACTATTTCTGTTTGTGTGTGTGTGTGTGTGTGTGTGTGTGTGTGTGTGTGTGTGTGTGTGTGTGTGTGTTTTCCAGACTTCCTGGATTTTAATGTAACTGTTTGGAGTCTACACCAGGTAGAGATCTAATAGGGATATAAGAACATTGTACATGTGGGTTATGTTTGACCCACCTATAGAAAGTTGGGGAAATATGACAAAAAACTGTTTCCCTTAAAAAGGAATATGGTGAACAGAAACAATATGAATTTGAGAGCATCAAAAACATTTTTGAGGGAAACCTGGAACATATAATACAAACTTAGATGACTTTACTGATTTTGTTTGTGGTATGTTTGTGTGTGTTGTCCAGGAGGCTGTCATTTCTCCCGTCTCCCCCGATGTGCTGTACCTGTTTCGAGTCCAGGCCGTCTGCATGAATGACATGCGCAGTGACTTCAGCCAGAGCATGCTCTTCAGAGGTAACAAACACACACACACTCACACACACAGACCGCTTAGACCTTAAGTGTCCATGAATTGCAGCCGCATTATCTCTAATGTCATCATAACCGTCAGTACGGGCTTCAGTGCATATCTCTTTCATGTACACAGGCCTCTCTCAACATGCTCTGCATATTGTCTTACATTTGTACAAACAGTGTTTTCTGACAGTCAGGATCCCTTTGATCATAATATCACAAAATCTCTCATATTCAGGTTATTTATATGAGCTCATATCAACAGCTGCAGGCTAAAGGGAAAAATGAAAGAGGGAAAGAAAGAAATGAACTAACAGTAAGCAGATGAAATGCAGCCACATGAATTAATTTCATCTAACTACATTTAGTGTATTGGCTGCCCCCATTAAGTATTCAGTGCCTTGCATTTACATTCTGTCATGTTGTGATTAATGGGCTTGCAATGCACTCACGGATGTCTATTAGACACCCCTTCAAGTGAAGTGTTGCTTGGTCGTCTCTCCTGTGTTTAACTGTGAATTATCCCTTTTTTTCTCCTGTTTTTCAGCAAACACCACAAGGATATTTGAGGGGACAAGGATCGTGAAAACTGGAATGGTAAGGGAAGCAGAGGTGAATCACCAATATTGTCTTTTCACGTTTCATCCAGCAGAGAGCAGTGTCTATATTAGCATTGTTCTTCCCTGTGTGGACAGGAATGTCTCAAAGGGAATTATAGTCAGGATTAGAAAGCAGTGGTTCACGTGTAGCAGAATAAAGGGATTTATGATACAATAGAATAGTGTTTTGTTTTGTAGAAATAATACATTAAAACAAAAATCCTTCCGATCCTTTCCGACACTATGGGACAAATATAAAATTAAGCAAAACACAAGACCCAGAATTTACTTCAAGTTGTGTGTGCAAATTTAGACATAAGTATGGTATGCTCAAGCTGTTTGTTTTGATGATTGTATGTCTTAATCTCCCTTTACTTTGACAAAATGTTGCATAAATATACTTAAAATGAAGCAATTGCACTACATAAGCACTGATGATGATGGATAAAATCTATTTTTCTTACTTATTTCTAAAACATTTCATGTGAATCTAAAGATTATAAAGTGGTTTGAATGTTTTCAGGGTGGGTGAAATGCACCCTAATGTTGTCTGCTAAATGCCATAAAAAGAAGAAGAAGAAGAAGAAGAATGGCATGTCTGTTAGGATAGAAATGGCGACCTGTTGACAGCAAGAACAGCTAATGTTTGTTGATTTTGGTTGTACAACTAGAAAAAAAATATTCTTTTAAATCTCCTTTTACTTTCCTCTTCTTCCTCCTCTGCTTCTTCTTTTACTTTTTCTTCTTGGCAAACCAGCTAGAGGTGCATACACCACCAAATGGAGTGTGGGACAAGAGATTATATGTTGTAACTGTTATTTTTTCAACATTTGCCATGCATACAACCCCCACATAGGGGTCTGCACAGACATGGCAGATTTACATGCATTTACATCACAAGGACCAAAGTGGACCCTCGCAGATACGCAGAAAGTATAGCGTGAGCTTTAGTTGAAATGTGAAAGTTGAGTGAAGAGGAAAAAAACAAATTATTCCAAATTCTAATCAGTGAATTGTTCTTTTTCTCAGCCGACAGTGTCTCCAGCCTCTTCAGCTGATATGGCTCCCATCTCCTCTGGCTCATCTACTTGGACCTCCTCAGGTATCCCTTTCTCCTTCGTCTCCATGGCGACAGGAATCGGCCCATCCTCCAGTGGAAGTCAAGCAACGGTGGCGTCCGTGGTGACCAGTACTTTACTGGCCGGCTTGGGCTTCAGCGGCGGTGTTATCTCCTCCTTCCCCAGCTCAGTTTGGCCAAGCAGAGCACCAACCCATAATCCCACACGCCAGACCACTGAACCCACCGAGCCCACCAAAGAGGCCACCACCTCTGCCTCTGCTGTCACGACGGCTGCAGCCAAAGATAACAGTGACACTGGGGGTGAGGACAGAGAGAATAGCAAGGGTCAAGGAGAAGACAGTGAGAGGGAAGGAGAGGATAAGGATGAAGAGGAGGAAGAAGAAGATAAAGATGAGAAGAAGGAGAGGAAAGGATCAGGAGGTGTTGGCAAGGCAAGGAGGAAGGACAACAGCACAGCAGTGAATGAGCCGCTCAGAGAGACACCAGATGCTACTGCGAAGGAGAAAGAACAGACTGAACCAGATCCAACTGATGTACCACCTGACGTAGAAGACCAATTGGAAGTGTACACTCAAAATCCACTTCACTCTAACCCCACTACCACCACAGAGGCTGCCACTGAAATGGTCAAATTTCCTGCCCCCAAGGACCCAGCAGCAACACTCAGACCCAGCTCAGGGAGGGACAGGAAGCACTGGCCTTTCTCCATTCATACCGGTAAGTCAACTAATGCGCAAAAGCCTCATGTAAACAATTAGCTTTGATCATTTGTAGAGAAATGTGGTGAATTTGCAGAACTGCAGAATAATCACCCTTGCTTTACTTGTACAAATGTAATTATTTTTCAACTGTGTTTCATCTCGCTCGGTGACCCAGTCTGCAGTTTTATGCTTCCTCCCCGGCAACAGCTGTGGCTAGAGGCATTATGTTTTTGGGTTGTCTGTACATCTTTCCATCCCTTTCTTGTGATTGCGATATTTGAAGAACACCTTGAGGGAGCTTCCTCAAATTGGTTACAAATGTCCACATGGATTCATGGATGAACCAATTAGATGTTGGTGTCAAAGGTCAGAGTTTCCCACAGAATTAGAGTGTATGTGTGGCAGCGCCGATGACGGGGGTGGGACGCAAACTTTTGTTTTTTGTTTCTTTTTATATGCCTGTGTGTCCCTTTGTATCATTCTGTTTTCCGTCTCTATACTGGGAGGTTTTGTTGAGTCTGTGAATGCAGTGCAGGTGGAGCTCTCTATGAGTCACCAGCAGTTTGTGACTTGCGGGGTGGATCATTGATTTGTCAGTCTGTTCAGAGCTGATGAGAGGAGCAGCTGCTGCAAGTGAATGCAAACTTTTAGATGCACCAGAATGAAAGGTTAAGTTTCACTTTCAATGTGTCTGACATTCTGCCCCTCCATCTCTGCCCCGAGTACACTCTGCACTCCGACAATATGGTGCTATAAATAACCGAACGGTTTAAATATTCCAAAAGCTCTCCTTATGAATGGTCATTCATTCATTCATCTTCTAACCGCTTCATCCTCTTGAGGGTCGCGGGGGGGCTGGAGCCTATCCCAGCTGACATCGGGCGAGAGGCAGGGTACACCCTGGACAGGTTGCCAGACTATTGCAGGGCTGACACATAGAGACAAACAACCATTCACGCTCACATTCACACCTATGGACAATTTAGAGTTATCAATTAGCCTAGTCCCCACTCTGCATGTCTTTGGACTGTGGGAGGAAGCCGGAGTGCCCGGAGAGAACCCACGCTGACACGGGGAGAACATGCAAACTCCACACAGAAGGGCTCCCACACTCGGGATCGAACCGGGAACCCTCTTGCTGTGAGGTGAGAGTGCTAACCACCACACCACCGTGCCGCCCCCTTATGAATGGTCCAACTGTAAAAATAGAAAATCTTTTTGCAGCTTCAGATGTTTTAATCATGGCGGGCCACCACAAATATATATGAATGTGTGGGAATCCCTGATGGTCACTCTGACCTTGCATCCACAATATTTCAAGAATCCCTTGATGTAGTTTCTTTAAATTTGGCGCAGTTGCCACTTGAGCTCAAGGACAAACTGATTCGATTTTGGTGGTCATAGGTCACTGTGACCTCATGTCCCTCTCACTGTTGTGAGCAAAATATCTCAGGAATCTCTTAAGGGTATTTTTTCAAACGTCCACTTGGACTCAAGGATGAATTGATTAGAATTTGGTAGCCAAGGGTCAGAGGTCACTGTGACCTCACAAATACATTTTTGGCCAAAACTCAAGAATTCATAAGCTAATCATTACAAAATTTTACACAAATATCCCATAAGATAAAATGATGAAATGACATGTGAAGCGTGTGTACTGTCATGGCTACATATGAGTCTGGACAGACGTGGATGTTAACTGCAACTTGACTGGTTGGAGGAAGCATACAATCACAGGGCTGTAATTTTAGTTGCTTCCAGATATCTGCAATCTGATGAATCCCAATCTTCTTACGTGAACATTAAATAAAATAACTAGATAAGGTCAACGTTGAGCATTTGGAAAATCCTCAGAAGTACTTGTCTTTGTAAAAGGCTGTTCCTTTATCAAGCACTCTCCAGTCAAGGGTCCAATTTGAAGAAATCCTTCAAAAATAACATAATTCATCCAAATATGTGATATCTATGGCTCCCAGAGTCCCCTGGAAGAACCTCTTAATATGAGGTTACACTGACAAAACCATCATATTTTTGAGGTGTTGAATGAATTGATATTGTTTATGTCCACACAGATTTTATCCATCTCAATGTGGTAAGGCAGTGATACATGGGGTATTTTTGTGCAAATAAGTAAAGTTATAATACCACTGATTTAACAGACAAACTCTTTTTCTTCACAAAGCAATGTTTCCAAAAATTCCCAACAGTAAGATAATGTTCAAATGTCATTATTGCTGCTATCATGTTTCAGTGGAAAGTAACAGGATGATGTAGAGGGGTGGCTGCTTTGATCACAATTTCATTTTCTCCACCGTTATCTCCTGGAGGTGCGAGATCAATGGTTATGCAATTCTTTTTAGATTAAGATAAAGAGGGATGTGGAAAGAAAATCCAATACATCAGCTGGTTCAGGCAATGTCTATGGCACTCAGCAAATGATGTGTGAGTCCAAATTTAATCTCATAGTTTCTTTCATTAAAACTAAGAATAAAGATTAAGTAAATACATAATATCTAAGCCACACCTAAGGACCAACACTTTGACTAAATATTGTCTTTATCCAGTTACAGCTCAGCTTTACAAGTTTGTCTACATAAACATAATAAATTTAGGAAATTGGCTTATAACCAGGGGATGGAAAAAGTATTAGAATTATGTGCAAGTAAAAGTACCGAGACTTTAGATATATAGGCTACAAATTCTGCTCTAGGTTGAACATTTTTGCTTGTTAATGCACAAAAAACAATATAACCAGTCCACTCAGCGTCTCTGTCCCACCATAACAGGTCCCACCATGTTCTCATCTCAATTCATCGCATATTGGCACTTTGTCAGTGGACTTTCACGTCTACATATTACATGCTAGGTACTCTTGCATCTGCTGTTGACGTTACGTGATACCAGTACCAACGCCATGATATCCAAAAAAAGACCCATGGTTAGGTTAAGGCAACAAAAGCACATGGTTAGCTTTATAAAAAAAAACATTATGGTTTGGCTCTACATTCATGTGGGAAGGGACATCAGGCTTGTCCAGGGTTTGTCAGATCCATTCACCACCCCTACTGCCCACCCAATAGGGACTTTCCAGCTCCTTATATTATGACGTTACCGGCAGTGTACTGACAGTGTTTCAAAGTGATGCCAATCCTGGGGCATATTATACTGCCATGACTGGTGCCATCCAGCCGGCCAGTGGAGTATCATAGCACTACAAAAGGTTCTGTCCAGGCTGCATTACAAACTGATGCCACCCCACAGCATATTGTATCAAAGGTGGCTTTTGATGTCAATGTCTGATGCCAAAATCAGTGACAAAGTGGCTGTATTTGATGACTTCAGGATGAGAACAGGCTGCCAGTCAACTCAACCTCCCACTGTAACCACTCTACTCAGCTGCTGTATCCCACCATGCTCCACAAAGTGTGTTTTTAATACTTAGAGCTGACTGAGTCTCTGTAGTCTCAACTGTGACAGATATGATGTAACAGTCACAAACGGTAGAAAAACCTCACACACATAACTGAAGGTAGAAGTTTCTTAGTAAAAGCAGAAATCACTGCTGGATCCACCATGAGCATGATAGCATTTAGCACAGAAGCCAGACACAGCAGGCACGTGCCGATCACTCAACATTGTTGGTGCATATAAGTCAATTAGCATGTTTGCCAGGGTGGTGCATTAAATCAATGATTAAGATAGATGCAATCATTTTTACCTGTGCTGAGGTACAATGATGCTAACTTTGATCAATAATTTTGTCATCCTACATTTAGAACATATATGTTTTCCAGAGTGTTCAAGTGCAGTGTGTCCTCTCTGGACCTCTGCCCTCCTGTGGCCAAAACATACACCTGCAGCATCTTCTCTTGAAGCAACTGCTGATTTACCTTATATCCTTATTTACCTTACCTTATTTACCGTACCTATGTACCTATTTTTACAAATACAAAGTGCAAATACACGTACACAAAAAAAAAGGATAGATGGGATAGATGTAATCTGTTGTTTCCACCCCTCGCACAGTTTTAAGTGAGATGACCATGGGAGACAACATTATCAAAGGTAAACAGCATATGGTCTATGTTTGTGATTAGAGTTATCGTAAAGAGAGGTTGATGTAGGATATTGAAGCAGGGGCATAAGCAAAATAGAACTGGATTATAGAGAGCTGAGTGTGTTGTATATAGTGCAAGAGGTGGCGCTGGGCTCTTGTATGAAGGCCTGTCTTCATGCAAAGGTCTTAAAGTAATAAGTGGTGATGAATTGTGGTAATTTAGAGTGGATGAATTGCACTGATGTAGAGCAAAGTAAAGTGTTAACAGAGTTGCAGCAGGAGCTGAGAGCAGACCTAATGCTTTTCCTCTCCCTGCTCCCCCTCCTCCTCCCCGCCAGCCAAGACTTTCAGCAGGGCACTGCATTAGCCAAGCAAACACCATGGGACATCAATTCAATTTCAAGTGCTTTGAAACACAGTCTAAGCGCAAGACCAGACATTATTATGAACAAAAGCAATCTTCTGATATTCCCCGGAAATGGCTTTCTCAATCTCTTTGTCAAAGCACATTTAACAAATTTTATTCAGTTTGAGCTGGAGGGACTCAAGGGTAAAAGCTTAAAAGTTGTTGCACAACTTTATAAAAGTGGTAACTATATACATTTCTGCTCAGAACCTCTGTTGTGGGAGGTGTTTTTATGATGAGTGCATGCTTTCAGTACTTCAGAAAGCATCAATCTTCAGCCTGTCAGCTACAACTACAAATCCCAGTTTTTAAGATAGAGAAGCATTAACTAATCTCCTAACAAACGTGTCTGGCTCCATTTTTGACATGTATTCTGTGGAAGTCTATCTGAGTGTAATAATAACTACATATAGCCCATGAAAAAAAAATCTTTTTTTTTCTCAACACACTGTACCCCCCCATGTTGTGTTAATTTAATGACTGTATAATTTAACTGCACACTGAAAACTATGCTAAGTAAGGCAGGTTAGGTTAAAACTAGCAGGATGTAGCACATAAGCCCCATTTCCACTAAACACTTTTGATATGGTATCTTTGGAATCAAAAGTACCATTTAGCTATGCTACCTACACCGCAAACAGTACTCTTAGATGTGGGCGGGGTTGTTACCACTCATTGTTCCCTCCAGCACTTGACGTATTTCCTCGTCATTGATGACACACATGGAGGTCTGCACCTTGTTTACTGTCCACAAAACAGGGTTGCACGACAACATTTTTAGGACGAAATGGAGTGAGAGTCTCAAATAGCGGGTTTGTGCATTTAGTCCTTTTCAGGCAAGCGCAGGTGTTTGGTGTCGCTGTAGCCCACAGGAATGTCACTCCACAAGGTTTTTTTTCTCCAAGTGAGGATTAGAATATATGCAGTTCACATAATCCCGTTGAAATTAATATTTATTCTTAAATATTTGAAGATCCACACATTAGTTAAAGTTGTCATGTTGAAATTTAAGGTGTGCTGATGGATTCACGTTGCATGAGTTGCATGAGTTGCATGAGTTGCATGAGTTGCATGAGTTGCATGAGTTGCATGAGTTGATATGCATTACAAATAAATGTTCCATCTTAAAAGTCGCCAGCAGTCGGACCTGTGAATTAATTTTTTTCACAGGCCACAGCTACTGCTAGAGGCAGCAAAACATCCTTTCATTTTATAGTTATAGCTTACTAATGTATGTAAGACTTGCCACAGTATAAACAGTGGTTACATAAGCTTTAAAATCAGCCACAACTCAGCACTGAGCAAGAGTGACCGTTTGCTGTTGACCAGTCAACGGACTGCAGTGTTCACAACTCCACCTTTAAGTACCGGATTAGAGTGCTAGGTACACCAATAGAGGGGTGACCAAAAATGGGGACCATTAGGAATGGTTCGATTTGTACCATCCACAACTTTTCACAGTGGACATGGAAAAAATGCGTACCAAACTGAACTGAACCATATGGACTGCGTGGTGGAAATGGGGCCATACAGTTACAAGACATTAAGTAGTTAGTTTTCTGGTGCTTGTAACTCATTCCACTGCATTCATCAGATTGGAGTTAGCAGTTTCTTTGCAGATTGAGGTTTAGATACAAAATAATATAGTTTATAAATGGAACACAAGACCAGACTAGCCCCACAAAGTCGACAAAATAAGCTCACTTAGACCAGAAAAAAAAGTATTACAGGGGCTCTATGCAAAATTCAGATTGTATGAGTTGTCAGCGACAGTGCTGACACAGCTAATGGTGTTAGCCAGGGGGGAACTAGAGGGTGGGCGCTATACTTCTGCAATGACGTCCCAGTATCAGCGGTAACTGCCGTATGAGCACAGTGTAAAGCGGCAGCGATGAGCTTGCCAGTGGGAGACACACATGCACTCGCAGCCAGACCAGCTTACCACAACAAACCACAGAGAAGCTCACATTACAACACACAGAGGGAGTGTGACTTCATTCTCTGCTCAGGATGCCATTACTCCTCTATATCCTTACATAGCAAATAATGATTTGCTGCTTTATAAATGCTCTGAATGTCGCATAAAGAACTTTTAAAATGCTGATTACATGAATGCATCATATTTTGATAATTTAATATATATAGAAAACATAACAGTCTAAAAAGGGGCCATTCAGTGTTTTACTTTGGATTCTTAAATGCATCTTGCTAATTATACCACTGTACTTTTACTTCAGTAAATACTTTTCGTACCTCTGTTAAACTGTGAGCTTGTTCATAATCTTCAGTTTGCTTTAATAACATTGTAGAAGTGGTGTGATATTGAAAAGTATAGAGAGAAGACCTGTACTGGGTACCACGCTGTAGAGACCCTGATTCAGCAGCCTGTTAAAGTTACAGTCATACAGTAAAAAAAACATCTGCAAATGAAGCCAAACTTATTTTCTTTTCATGCCCAGATTTCCTCACTCTCGTTCTATCACTATTGCTCTATCTGTCCTCCTTTCCCTCCTGCTCCTTCATCCTCCCCTTTCTCTGCTGAGCAAACTTTGCTATACTTTCTCCATACTTTTCATTTTGTTTTCTTTACTCTCTCTCCATCTCTTCTTTTAGTCCTTCTCCTCTTTTTCTCTGCCCACTGCCCCCCTCCCTTCCTCTCACTCCTCCAGCGCCCCCTCATCCTCTCTCTGCCTCTCCCTCTCTTCTCGCTCTGATCTGAGTGCTGGCCTACTTTCAGACATGGCGAGAGGAGATGAGGCTTGTAGGCTAGACTCAGCTGCAGGGGAGGGAGAAAAAAAGCCTCTGCTTCATTTATAGTTACATGTGTGTGTATGGTGTGTGTTGGCTGTGTTAGTGGCCGTACAGTATGTATCTCGTTGCACATTAGTGACTGCCGTGTGTGTGTGTGTGTGTGTGTGTGTGTGTGTGCGTTTGTTTGCGTGCTGCTGGCAAGGGTTTATTTATTTATTTATTTATTTATATTTGGCAGACCGCCGTAATCGTAAGAGAAAAGCAGAAGGAAAAGAGAAGGGAACAGAGGCAGGCAGCATCTCTGGGTTTCTCTGTGTGCACTGTGCATGTCCGTGCGTGCGTGTGTGTATGTAAGGAAGGAGATGCAGAGTGGGTGCCGATGCGAGCCAGCTGTGGCGCAGTGCAGGGGCCCAGCCTGATGTAGCGTTCGGCTCCAGGCAAAGCTGCAGATTGAAGGCCATGGGGGCCGGCGTCAGCTCCAGCAACGTCACGGCTGCAGCCGCTGAAGTGGGTAGGTGGTAGTGGTGATGGTTGTGGTGTAGATTAAGGGACCTAAAAGGAAATTGGATTTTACAAATGACTCAAAATGTTCCAGAGCTGTGTGTTGTTTTGATGCAGTTATCTGGCTGCACCTCCTCAAAGAGTGTGCAGAGAGTGTGCAGGGCTGAGGGCAGGGAGGATGTCAGCTGGAAACTGGCGTATCAGTCTGTTGTGACCTGTATTCATCTTGTTGTATTTGATGGTTTGTATTTGCTGCAGCCCCTCCAGTTTTTTCAGTTAAATGAAGTTAAAGGAACAACAAGATGTTTTGGTAGATATGCCTGTTGTTTGCTGTCTTACCCAGCATGAGATATTGATCCATTTAATTTCTGTGTCCCATACAGAGATACAAAGTCCAGGATGTGTTTAGCCTAGCTTACTAGCAAATAAGCTGCATCCCAATTTCACACAATATGTAAATTCTAATAAAGTATAGCAGAACTTATGTACTGCATTGCAATATAAACTGGAAATTAAACAAGATATGTTTCAAAAGATGCCAATCAAACTTTGGAACTCTTATATGGAGAAAGCAACATGTTTTTCCACAGATTTCATACTTTTTTGGGACCTGTCTCGTTACTATCCACAATTTTTTTTTGTTGTCTCCTCAGCTGTCAGTTAGCCCCTTAATTCCTTCGTGAATTGTATTGTTGGACAGTATTATGCAGCAACAGCAAGTGAATTAAGTATGCATACGGACATTTTTGAGTAGATTTCGTTTTGTCAGTTTTACAGAGTGAACATGTGAACAGCCTGATTCCATGGTTTGCTTAGTGGATCACCAGCACAGTCTCACAGAAATGGATGAATTGCACGAGACCTTTTAACAATGAATTATGTGGATGTGGACACGAAATGTGTTAAAATTACATGTGAAGTGTCAATCCAAAGTGTATTACGAATGGTCGCAGTTTTGTTGTTTCCAGAACAAAAACATACTTGGCTAAGTGAAGGGAAAACTCTTGGTTTCATTTAAAATCACTGTGCATGAGACATAAGTGACATAAACTTGTGTACTTTTCAAGTACTTGTGTTGTGATAATTACATTACTTTTGGTTTCACACAAGACACCAACAGCAATCTCCTGGTTGAAAGTCCATGTTGGTTTGACCCATCCACCACTCCTTCCAACAACCCCATGCAGACTTTCTCGCTCTTAATATGTTAACCCTTTAAAGACAGACCTCATGCCTGACGGCTGCAGGAGATCATTGTTTGCATGATTCTGTTTAAATAGATCTTAAGTAAAAACCATAATATCTTGACCATTCATTCTTTTTGCAGCACAAAGCAAAGGCTTCTGTCTCCCCCATCATCACATCATTACCCTACCTTCCATGCAGAATAAACGCAGTAATTACGCTGGAATTTTCCCAGGAATTTCCCCGCAATGGCCGCGGAAGATCATGGTTTGCACACTCCTGTATATATTGATCTAAAAGAAGAAACATAATAGCTAGAACATTTTTTGCAGCAGAAAGCTAAGGCTTCTGTCTTCTGTGTCATCACACTATATGATCACAATGATGTCATTGCTCTACGGTACATGCGCAGTGATGCCAGAGGAATGAACGATAAATCTATCACAACACCTCTGCACTCTGCTCATAAAAATGAGAGTATCTCAAAAACGAAATAATGTACATAGTTCAAACATCTTACGGAGTACTAAGATACATTTTCTTTATGTTACTACATTATACTATCTTATGGATCAATGTTTTCTGTTTTATTTTGTAAAATCTAAACAAAAAAGGTCAAATTTAGTATTTTTTGTGACACAATTTCAATACTTGTATCAATTATTATGGTCTATTGACTTACATAACCTTTTAGCTTAGGTTGTACAGATATTAGGGATATGAAACATTTGAAGATACTCCAGGAAATGACACCACAATAAGCAAACATACCAATGTGTGCACTGGCAGATCATTTCAATTGCAGAGTTTAAAGTGTTAAATCATGGGTCAGTCATGACAAAGGATCCTGACTGACTTTTCATGGGCATTGTTTCCATGTTGCCAACATGTGACTTTAACACATTTTGTGCCTACCAGGGGTGTCTCTAGGATTTTGACACATCCGGGGCTTAGCCCAGAAGAGTTAAGCAGATGTGCGCGCAGAGCGCGCGCCAAAATTTTTAGACATAGAAACATTCTCCACATACCCTACAGGTACCTGCTCTTTCATTGTCCTCCCTTTGGTCTGCTGCAGGATCCCTGAACACATCCCCATCTGCTATCATACCTGAAAATTAAATGTAAACATAACATTTTATAGCTTATTTATGAATGTACGTATAGTCAATATTGGTATCCCATTGCAATTAATACAAATAATTATGGGCAAAGTTGCCACTAACTTATGGCATTTTCACATGCCCAAACACTGGACCAGTTACGCCACTCTAGTGTAGCATAAAAAAGACATATCTGAAATATTTTATTTTCCTGCTTAATCGCCCAACTTTTCCTCTATTTTGCCCATCTGTCCAGCTTCATTTAAACCCAACCAGCGTTGGGGAACAACATGTTAACCTGTCCTAATGCTACCACCTAGTGGTGGAGAGACACCTTGAATAATCACACAGTGATTTTAAGAAACAAGCTAACTACCTCTTCCAACATCCCTTGTGCTTGTCTGTCTGATGGCAGCAGCAGCAGTACCAGCAGAAGCAGCAGCAGCAGTGCCATCTTGATTATCATCATCTGAGAAAAAGTGTGTTAAATTATTTTAAGAACACACAATTCACACTACACTTGCATTCAGAGACGAATGCTTGGTGAAGTACAGGGGTGCACTGCAAACCTGTCATATCACCGGTGAAAAAGGTGAAAACGATGCAATCCCATAACCACAGATCATCAAATGAATGACCCATTTTGAATTTAGTTTGCACCCATGTACTGACATTAGCTAGCTAGGTAACAACACATTGTTTTTCCATTTAACACATTAGCAGCTACAGTAAAAGAGGCAGGCTGTGCAGGATCCCTGTCTGCTAGCTAGCTGCTATCATGCATGAAAAGAAAATAAACAAGGTGGTTCGACGTTATAGCCTAACATTAACTTTAGCTACTTTCCCCTCTAGAAGAAGCCCAAGCTTAATTATTTTTAGGTACACAATTCTCACACACTACAATTGCATTTACAGACAGATGCTAATAATAACAGATCATTTTTTTCCCATGTAATATCAACTAGCTGCTAGCTAGCTAATGTTAGCTACTTCCCTCTAGTAGCTCCAGCTGCAACACTCTTTTCGAAATTATACATTTTTACATAATTTCTAGTCCCATTACCTCTTTGATTGCTGACCACCTTTGGGGGGAAAACATGGAAATCTTTTTTTGTGACATCCCAAAGACAGCTGAACAGCTTGCTGTTGTCAAGCCTGCCTGTTGTCAAGTGCGCCTGCTGCTGCTGTTTTGGGTGAATGACGTCAAGTGCGACCTGGAGGTGTTAACCACTTGTGTGCCAAAGCCAAAGTAGTGGCTTTTTTTAAAAAATAATAATTAATTGTTACTCAAACCTGTCCAAAAACACTGTTTTGTCGAAGCATCAACATAAGATAACCGTAGTTTGAGGATGTGATCTTAAAAAAAAAAAATCCAATCAATGCCTTGTAGCCAGGATGTACTCTTTTTTAAGATTATTTTTGTGGGCTTTTTGCCTTTAATGGATAAGACAGTGTGTGAAATGGGGAGACAGAGAGACAGTGGGGACAGACATGCAGCAAAGAGTCGCAGGCCGGGCTTGAACCTGCAACCGCTGCAGCAAGGCAGTGCCTCTGTACATGGGGCACCGGCACTATCCACTACGCTACCAGCACCCTGCCAGGATGTACTCTTCCTACATAGCTAGCTAGCTACATCCATGAAAAACAGTGACAGAAACATGGCCATTAAAATGTCAACAAGCTATAAAGAGATCGGCACAGCTGGACAGTCAATTCACACAACTAACTTTTAGCTTGACATATTTCTACAATCAACGTGTGAAAATTAACTTACTCCTAAAGTGGTGTAGCCCAAAATTCTGTGTCTCATACATATGCAGTCTCAGTTGCCCCCTTCCTCTTTTTATACATCCATTGTCATGCCAATACAAATAATTGAAACAATGGAGCATGTGCATCTACAGTGGCCAAGACCCAGTTGCTATTATTTACAGTAACGCTATCATTCCTGCTGCTTTCTTCCCTCTTTTCCTTTCTTGCTACTACTTTATTAATTTCACTTCAGTCCAGTCCTGATTTACACATATTAAAAGTAGAAGCAGATAACATTTTAAGAATTGGTCCTCCTACTCAATTTTACTATTTCACCCTCCATAAATGTCCATCTCTTCCACTTTCTTCCTTCTGCCTCTCCCCCTGTGGACATTCATTATCCTCACTAGTTTCTCCATCTTTTTCTTCCAGACCGTCCCAGTGCTGTGACCAACCTGACCCACCAGGCAAGGCCTGGGTCTGGGGCGGGGCTGGGCCGTGTGGAGTGGCTGGTACCTTTGGTGGTGGTTTCAGCTCTGACTTTCCTCTGCCTTGTTCTCCTGCTGGCTGTGCTCGTCTACTGGAGGTGGGTACAACAACACAGTCACTTTTCAACCACTTTTGAGTTGTTGGTCTTGAGGTTGGAGGGTGGATGGATAACTGGAGGGATGCAAATCTGATGATGCATCCATTTATGGTTGAGGATGGTAAGGAGAAAACTCATCATTGCCAAGCTTGGTACATTAAAGATACTGAGAAAGGAAAAAGCAAGCACCACAGCTTCATTGTAATGCTTTTATCATATAGAGAGGTAAATGCTTGATGTTCACAGGATTGGGTTGCATCGTGTTCCAGCTCTGTCACAGTTTCCATTGCCATTATAGCTGGTATGTGTGTTTACACAGAACATGTCATGCCTAGCAATTTTCCCCATTCCACTATGTTTAAGTGCCTGGTATATTTTTGCCAAAGCAGTTCACGTCCCCGAAGCATGAAATTCATGTGTGAATGTATATTCTGTAAATTTCTGTATTTGTTGGCAATTCACTGAAAGGGGACCAGTTATGCTTATTTTCAGGTTCATACTTGTATTTTGGATTTCTAGTAGAACATGTTTATGTGATTATGTGTTTAAAAAAAACACTTTATTTAAGCTCCACTGTCGAAAAATCTGCACTCTATGCGGCTCTGCATTTTCATTGCAGCCAGGGGAATGACTGTAATACAGTATAGCCTTACTTTCTACTGTAAAAAAAAATTGGCAAGAAAAGCTTCTAAACCAAAATCTACACATCTGGACATGTTCTAGCAGGAATATGATCAGAAATCTGGGAGAAACTAAGAACATTGGCAGTCAAGATTACATGTTTCCCTGCTGTTAGCATGTAGCTACATGTAGCAATGTAAGCTATGTA
Organism: Epinephelus fuscoguttatus; assembly: GCF_011397635.1. Classification (NCBI taxonomy): domain Eukaryota; kingdom Metazoa; phylum Chordata; class Actinopteri; order Perciformes; family Serranidae; genus Epinephelus; species Epinephelus fuscoguttatus. Next base: position 45,210,783 of record NC_064752.1, read on the forward strand.
ATGTAGAGACTTTCTATAGTGTGCCTGCAGTAGAAGGCCATATAAAGAAATCTGTCGTGAGCTGAGGTCAGCTTGTCTCGAAAGTAGGAAAAAAACATTGTAAATTGAGTATTTAGAACAGTCTCCCTGAAGTTTTTGCTCACAGAAATTGCTTCTACATACATTTACCTCATTGTTTGAATCTTTGGCCATGTTTAATATGAACATCCAGCGTTTAATTTGTTTCTGACTTTGTGTCCACACAGCACAACTAGCGTTTGGAGCTAGTGAGAGAGAAAGAGAAGGAGAAAAACAAGGGAGAGAGACTGCTTGTTAAACCTCTGCTCTGTCCCCTCCTGCTTGCTGGCATCAGTGACACTGTTTTGTAATGCAACTGAATTCACAATAGACTTGGTGTTGTTCACATATTTTTCTGTTTGTGTTCTCAGTCAACAGAACAGCTACAACATCTGATAAATGATAACAAAATAATAGATGCTACAGTAAAAGTGCTGCTAAAATAGCAAATTGTTCAAATGTTACTCTACTGACAGAAGTACATAGCCTATCTATTAAACTTAAACTACCATAGGTATGTTTCAACTTCTCAAAAGGAGCAATGCAAGAATTAATGTTAAATGAGAAAACCCATGCAGTTGCAGAAGCTTGTGGAGCAGAGGCCAGCTTGAAGAGAGGGCAGGACTGTCTTATGTCATCAGGGTATCAAATGTGGAGGTGGGCTCGTTGACTGTGTTGAAGCCATTTTCATTTTACATCATACTGTCGACTGAAGGTTGTCCACATATGATGGACATCCTGTGCTTATCCCAACTTTTCTGTCATATTACTTGGCATTCGGAAAAATGTTTATATGCCTCCACACAGGCGACAGCTGTGGCTGGAGACATTATGTCTACCTGTCTGTTCACCCATCTATCCCATTATCATAACTGTGTATTCAAGGAATGCCTTAAAGCCCAACTTGCAGGTTGGAGACCATGGTGAATAAATGTGTAGGAAAATGATGTAGAAACTCGATTAAAACAAAAAACAAAAACATATACACACTACAGTGACTTTTGGGTCGGTTTTGTGAGAGAATTTTGCTTCGGCATCTAAAAACCCACGAACCGGAAGTGACGTAGCATAAGGGAGTCCAGCCGAGTTCGATTGAGTGTAACATTAATAAACATGGATCCCAGTACTAGTTTTGAGACTGAAGAGGTTGAAAATGTACATTCATATGTATATGACGGCCCACATGATTATAATTATGAGCCTGCTAGGCGTCCAAGAGACCAGGAACAGATCAGGTTTAGGAGAAATAATGGCCACAGCACAGAAATAGAGCTGTGGTGTGAGGAGAACCAGTGGAGAACTGGGCAGGTGTCTTGGTGAGCAACCAGCGTCAGCTAACGACAGCCAACGATGTCTAACGCTGTGTTCACATCACAACATTAAGTTTGCCATCACGTATTAGGTTATAACAAAGCTACCAATAGTTCTGCCAGTATTAGAAACTAATGCGCAAATATCAGCTTGTATCAGACTGTATCTTGCTATGCGTGTTATAACTCCGCATTACGGTGTATTGACGTCCGCAGGGGAGAGAGAGAGAGAGAGACAGAGACAGAGACAGAGAGAAAGAGAGAGAGAGATACGAAGATTTCCTGATAATTTTTTGTATGATAGGTGCTTGTGTGGGAACTGCCAGCCTGTGTCCTCAACTGTGGAGAGTATGTGCTGCAGGGAGGTGGATGCCTTCTGGGCTCTGGTGGAGAATCTGACCCCCATACCAGACATAACATGCCTCACACTGCCCATCAACCCTCACGCCGCCCGCTCCCGTCTCAAACACAGAGGCCTCCCTCTGCGCTGAGCCTGCCTGCCCTCGCACATACCCCCGAGGCTCGGGGCCCCACACAGGGGTATGTGCAGGGCCGCAAGCCTCGGGGGTATGTGCGAGGGCAGGCGGGCTCCGCCAGGAACATAATCGTCCTGTCTAAAATGAGCGCTGCACACACACGACCATGTCTTTGGTCACAGATGAAGCCGTGAAATCGCGCCTCTTCACCTGCACAAAACGCACCCAGGCACAAAAACTACCTCCACTCCTTTTTCTGTCTGGAAAACGGCGGACTCGATGTCTTGACAGACTCGAGTTTGTGCAACCTGCACAAACACAATAATTCGGCATAATCACAAATGGTGAAATGCACTGTTAACAACCAAAAAAATACTAACTCACAAGTTTACTATCACTCAGACTCACTACCACCTACTACTGCGCATTGGACAAGGCAGGGTCAAGGACGCAGAGTCCCTCTCATGACATAGTATCAGGCGATGTTGAAAAAAAAAGCGTTTTTAGAAGAGGGGCTAAAAAGAGCCACTTTTTCCTCTGAATTTGTGCCCTTATGTCATGTAAACCATAATAAATTCTGAATTAACTTCTCATATGGTAATTTTCAGACAAGGTTATGTATATATTTTTAAAAGAATTTAACCTGCAAGTTGCACTTTAAGGGGGTCCTTCAAATTTGGCACAAGTGGCCACTTGAACTCAACTTTAAAGAATTCCAATCATAATAAAAGTGGCAATAGGATAAAATTATAAAGTGATGACATTTTATATCCAAAACATCAGAAGTCAACTTCACTGTAAAATCATAATGTTTTTGGACATGATTCAGTATCTTTTAATTCCATCTAAGTCTTCAGTATATGACTCTGGACAGACATGGATGTAAACTGCAACCTGACTGGTTGGCAGAGGCATACAATTGATCTTTCACTAAGCCTCTCCCTTAATCAGTCACTGTCCAATCCTATGTCAGCAACCGTGTATAGCAACTGAGAGGTCTGTCAAGCTTTCAGCAGAAGCTAATATGTCAAAGCGGCATGCATACGGTAACGTTACCTTCAAGTCCGACACCTGATACCCAAAAAGTGTCGAAGGTGGTGTTGAATTTTCCCCTTCCCCAAGCCCAAGACCCAAGGAAGATATGGCTAAAACAGTGTGGAAGACCACACGAACAGCTGAATACAGCAAAGATCAATAAAAACACCTACGTTTGTTCCAAGTTGAGATGCTAACTAACGTTAGCTAACGCTAGCTTTGTGTGCTAGCTGCTCTCCCTTTGTCTGCCCCAAGGAGGGAACATAACTCAACATTCACTTAAATTTAAACCATATATTGACTTACCCTGCTGTACAAGAACATTCTTTGTCTTTAACGTGAAGTGTCAAGACATGGGGTGCCTGACGCTTGCATTGCAACTGCTGAGCTTTTCCTTCTATTTTAATGTTCTCGTGATTTATACTCCGCCAGCATATGATATTGTTAATGTAGCTCTCACGTGAATATTGAAGACCTTTCTGTCGGCTTCTCTCTGATCTCCGAACAGTTTTTCCAGAAATTTGATGTTATTTCCTTTGGAATATCTCTCACTGATATCGCTGAAAACTCCATATTTTTTATGCTAGGAGCGAAAGCTTGACGGACGTGGCAACAGTAACTAAGGGGGGCGGGGCTTAGCGAAGGGTCAATTGTGAGGTGGGAATTTTAGTTGTGTTTTTTTCTGTCTGTTTGTTGGTTGGTTGTTGTTTTTTTGTTTGTTTGTTTGTTTTATTATTTGCGCCTTACAGAAGGTGCATTAAACTAAAAAATCATGTTAATTTCCCAAATTGAACATTTTGTTTTCTGGCATGTCTACTAAAATCTATATTAAAGGTCTGTAGATTTCAACACTGTGCACTATTTCTCGATAAATGTTTTATGCCCTACTAACCCATTTTACTGCTAAACAAAGTATACCCTCATGTTTTGCAATTTCTTTTTTTTTTCTTTGTTTTTGAAGCATGAGCTTAGTGCTAATAGTTTAAAACTATCTCAGTGGGGATATCAGGGTATATCGCCAAACTCTGAGTTAGCAACATGTAACCTGGGGATGTTAAGAGCTATGCATCAGCTGGGGCCTCATCCCTTAAAATACACTGATTAATTCCATTCTTCATTTGTTCAGCACTGTATACAATTAATGCACAGCTTCATTACAGAGAGAGTCACTGGGAGTCGTTTAGCGTGAATTTGTCCTCTGAGTGATGGTGTCGAGGGATGCCAAATCTTTTGTTATGTTAATTAAAACTCAATGAAATGATAAAAAATACAAAGAGTATTACCTGAAACCTCCAGGGTGGCCTATTATGGGGAGAAAACAAGTTTTCAAGATAATATTTAGCACAGTTAATAAGCTTTTTAAGTATTCAAATCACACCCAAGAATTAACTAAATTTATCTTTTCAGAAATAACTTCCATTTCAGGCAGAGACAAAGCCAGTCCAGATATGGTTCTCAGGATTGATTGATATCTTCTAGCAATGAAACCAGTGAGGAATTACACATTTAGCAACATCTGATACATTAAGTTAATTTTGTCACCACTCTGCCTGTGAGTCACTCAGTCTTGGCAAGTACAAAGACAGTAGTCAACTGCCATGTTGTAATGAAAGATCATGACATTATATACCTGAGCATAGACTTAATGTTTTCATTTGTTAACAGAGCAGTGGTGCTGTTTTTTAGGGGATCATTTCAAACAAAAAAGCCAATTATAATCCAGCTCCTGGCGTCACAACATCCCATGCAACTTTTTTGACATGAAATCCTGAGGCTTCCATCAGCTCCAGATGGAGATGCTGCAACATGACATCTGATGTCTGACATGCACCAAAACCATTAGAGGCATCCTTGATTATGCTAAAAACTCAGCATGCTATATTAGACTGGCCTCACCAGAAAAACAACAGCTGTGTATTTCTCTAATATACAGCTTCTAGTACATCACAATTTCCCATTAGGGATCAATAAAATATTTCTGATTCTGATTTTGACTGTAGCTGTGCAAATAATCATTGGAGAAGCAAAGGCAGAAGTAGCATGACATTATTATAATGATGCACAACCGAAGGTAGAGTGTACAAAGTGTCTGACTTTTACACTTTTTAGACTGCCTGGTCAAGGCAGCTGCTTCACCATTCTGTATAAAAAGGTACAATCAAGGCATGGGGGGACAGATTTGTCTCACCTTTAAGCCAGCATCAAAGGTAGTAACAGCGCAAAAATGATGTATAAACAGGACAGCTGGCAGGATGGTATCATAAGCTATATATGGGTGTGACATTTTGATAACGTGTTATTCGTCTGACCCACCATATGAGATTAAAAATGTAGCTGATAGAAGCTAACTCAAAGAAGAAGAACTGTGGCCGAAAATATCCGCAAATTGGAAAAAAAATGAGGTCAGGGAGCTGCTTACCCTCTTAGCAAAGGACAAGAGAAGCTGCCATTTAACAGAGACGTTAAATGATTGTCACCTTTTGTCATTGTTATTGTTTAGAAAGTGCTGCTGACGCATCTGTTATACTGTATGTCATACATGTCACACCCATAGATGTATTAAGAGACTTGGATACAGCATTGGCAGTGTGACCCCATTTATTTCAATGACAGTTGCTCAGTGGTGGATGAAGCCAAAAAAGCTCTATTTCTGCGGTATGAACTTACCCAGATGATTGGTGCTGCTTCCACGTCACTGGGCCTATAGAGCAGGCACACTAGAGACTTCTGCCGGCCAGGCTGGCTACTTCTGGTTTAGTGCTCTGCTAAATTGAATGGAATAAAAAAATCTCTTTCTAGGGGCCTTGTCATGATGGTGCCGTTGTTTGGTTCTGTGTAAAAATGTGAAGGCAGCATAAAGAAGGGACTTCCTTGCCATCCTTTAGCGCAATCTCTGTGTAAAAATGGCTTTGACACTGCAGACTGCTGTTTGCATTGTGTCTCCTACTGACAGTCACCATTGGTTTCTTTTAACCAGTGATCATATGAACAAAGAAATGAACACAGGATAACCTTTATGAAGAAGCAAGGCTGTTTACATATTCTTTCCTAGTTTGACACAAACTTTCAGGTTGGAGATATAATTTTCAAGTTACTGTCCGATGTACTGGCATCAGAGTTGGGTATAACGCGTTACAAAGTAACACGTTAGAATACTTTGATTACTTTTTGCAGTAAGCTAACGCGTTAGTTTGCTGTTTGAGTAATCAAATACTTAAGTACATTTTCAAACAAGACATCAGTTACTTCCGTTACTTTTAGAACGCTGGTCCTTCAGCTCCGAAACAGCAACGGCTGTCGTTTGGTTCTAATAACGGAGATAACGTTAAGCCTATCAGTCTGAAAGAAGCTACGGAGCTTGTGGCTCGCTACGTGGTCGGAGAAATGCTGCCGTTGTCTATGGTGGAGTCTAAATAGGTGGAGTAGGCCTTACTGACAGACATATTTCAGACTCAGGACTGGCATTATGCCTGGTACACGCTACAGCTGGTACTCACCAATTATCCCCGGTCGTCTTTCACGGCGTGTGTGATGTCATCGGTTTATTCTTGTGCTATTTTTATCACTTTTACTATTATTTAAGTCTCTGCCAGAACTGTGTCTGTTCATGTGCCAGCCGACATGTTGTTGTAGTCACCTAAAAGCGTCAGCAGATGGCAGGAGCTACATTTGAAGCGCCATAAGTAAACTATCAAGCTACTGTATCTTCCACAGGAAGTTTGACAAATGTTTCAGAATAAAAGCCTATTTAGAAAATGGAGGGATTCGCTAGCCGAGGTTATAAGGGACTTTTAATTTGAAACAAGTGTTGAGTTTGAAATGACGGCGTGATATGTTAACTTTACAAAGACAACGGAGCGATAAAAAGTAAATATATAAACACACAGAGGGATTAATAAATAACGGACCATCTATAATGTAGTTTGTTTCAAATGAAGCTGGGAGCCTCTGCAGTTGTGGTGAGTAAAAGCCCCGCCGCTATTTGTTAATGTTATTACTTTATGTCCGACCGTGAGGATGTACCATTGTTTGCTAGCTTGATGCTAATGACAGTAACGTTAACTCAGCGGGTTGACAAAGTGCCTCTGCTGTTTCACAACATCATTTCCCCCTTTTACTCTGTGTGGTAACATCCCTAGAGGAAATATTAAAAATGCTGGGGTGTTGTTGTCATACAGTTGTCTACGGCAGCAGATCGTTCTGTGTTTCTACTGGTCAAAGTGACGGCTGTGATGGGAGAATTGGATCTCAGTGAAGGGCAAGTGGTCCATAACTTTAATTTTGGAGACAAAAAATGTAGGCATAGCGCCCTGTGGTCCATTGCCCAATAGGAAATGTAGAATACTCAAAAGTACTTTTAAAGTAATTGAGTTACTTTACTCAGGGAGTAACGCAGTAAATTAACTGGTTACTTTTTTAAAAAGTAACGCAGTAACGCACTTTGATTACTTTTAAAGTAACCCTTACCCAACACTGACTGGCATATTATAACCCATCGTGTGCATTTTACAAGTATATGTATGTGGATGATGCTGTGATACTGGGCCTCCTGCACCTGATCAGGCTTCCGTTGGTGCTTTTTTATTTTAGTTTTAATTGCAACAACAAAGACACAGGGATGACATACAGATAGGAGGGTCGGGATGAATAATAGTTTATAGAATATTGAAATAGATGAGATGAAGTGGTGTGGTGAATGACTGTTGTAGGGAAGCAGCAGTGTGGAGTCAGTTTGTTCATAAAAGTATTTGAGAAATTAATTATATTTGTGGCAGCAGTAATAACAGAAGCAAACAAAAGGATGGTAAAAATAATGACGATGATGATGATTGTCGTTATTATTAGAATTATAACAACAATAAAAATGATAAATGAGTAAATACATTTAAAAATTAAATGAATGCATTTGTGTGTCTCCACCTGTATTCCTGCCTCTACAGAGTGTGTATGTATTTGCAATAGTGTGTGCATGTGTATGGTCTATATGTGTTTGTGTTTTATATTATTGTACATGGGTGCTGTTTGTTTGAGTTTGTTGTGAAATTAGCTCAGCGGCAACTCAGAGATTTAGGATGTTTTGAATACCTTTCATTCAAGTGTTTAAATTGTTTTGGGCTGAGTATAGTTCCAGTGTTACCTGTTCTGTTAAAAGATTTAACAACTGGGTTATGGTGAGGTTTTTTTCTTGTTTATTCCAATTTAGTAGAATAGTTTTCTTGAAAATAGTTTGGGCTGTCAGTAGGGGTGTTGTGATTTGTTTTTCTTCTCTTGGTGCTTTTGAGGAAGAGATGACAGCTTTTGCACAGTGGTCCTCTATTTAAACAAAGGAAACAAAAGAGATGGTATTTGATTTTTAAAAAAGAAGACCAAAACCACTCTGTCTGCTAAAGAAATCAACAGACAAAACCAATGATGGAAGTGCTCACAACATACAAATATCTCAAAATTGAACTAGACATTAAATTTAACCTTTGGGACCACTGCCACTTCAAAATCATGAAATGCTTAACCATTTTGATATAAACTGTTGGATTTTACAAATAATTTTTATAGGTTTTATTCAGTCTCTGGGGTTTAAAAAAACCCCCAACATATTCTCATAGAATGGTTCATATGATATTCTACAAAAAAGGCATGCACAATAATTAGTATGATATCCTACAAATTGATGTGCCATGAATGACGTTACATAATTAAAGTACAGTTATATAATTAACATAAAGTTACAGGGTTAGGTCTAAGCAATAAAAGTTACTGTGGTTAGGTTTAGGAAAAGAAACATGGTGAGGATATACCTTAAATTATCTCAAAGTTCACACGGATCTGAACATGTGACTCCAGAGGAAAGTTCGAGGCAAAAGTCTGTTTTTTTGTGATCCATCCACCACCCCAACCTGCCTCCTTACAAAAGCACATTGGTCACGTGATCTCAGCCTTTCAAAATATGTGGGATATGTGCAGCCTGAAAAAACGAAGGCAATGCAGAAATGCCAAAAACTGCAGTTCCTCTAATGGCCACTAGAGGTGGGCTCCATAAGCAGGTCAATCCTCATAGAAACTTTTTCATCTCTAAAGCTAATTTCCTACTCACACTTACTAGGCTAAACCTATGCATACTTAAGGGTGTGGCCACTTTGAGTGACAAGTCGCTACTATGGCGACAATGTTGGTTAGAAAATATGATAATGGCACCACCCCAAATTCACAATGTATAAGTGTAGCTGAAGCTGTTACTATTTCATTGTGTTTTCATTTCATGAAAGTTAATTATAACATTTTGGTCACCTCAAAAAGTAACACAGTTTTACTAGAAGATTAACATTTCGGTAGCAAAAATTAGCATTAGCATCAATATTATGGTTAACAATAGCTGTAAATGCACCTTGCTAACCAAGCTAGCAGCTAATGTTAGAGCAAGCTCAACCCTCTCATCCAAATATAGTCACTTCTGCCTCCAAAAATGGAAGATGGCGTTGGCCAAAATGCTAAACTAAGCTTCAAAATGGGAATCTACAAACCAATGGGTGACATCACGGTGACTACATCCATTATTCTCTTGAGTCGATATGGTTCCTATATTGGTACTTCAGGGTGTTTTGTCTTTTGGTCCCATCTGTGTGCTTGGTAACATGCACAAACAGGACAAAGTGAGGCTGCAATGACAAATCGGGATAGCGGGGGAAATCATATGCATTGACCAAGAAACAGACACCAGCCTGTATATCAAACTCTGTCGAAAAATTAGAAAAAATTAACATGACAATACCCATCCCCTTCACTTCAAATACAATCGCACCAGCAACCTGACCCAGGGAGAAAGACAAGTACAAGTATAGTACATACAAGAACTCTCTTATTTCTCCAGCCTGTATAACATACAGCGTTATCAAAAGGTCTCTTACCTGGTCACTTGCACTTTTTCACTTTTATATCAAGTTGGATTTTACTGCTTTTGGAGTGACGTTCTTTTTATTCTATTTATCTGTCTCCATGTCAACAGATTTGTTTTATTCAGTGTTGTTGTCATATTGTGGATGCTGTTCTGTTGTTGCCTTTGTGGATTTTATGGTGTTTCTATGTCTGGAGCAATGGACCAAACAAATTCCCCCATGCAGGATAATAAAGTTGATCTGGATCTGAATCTCTGGACCAAAGTCCAGTCTTGCTTTCCGAGTTCTTATTGAAAAGACTGGTATGCACTGGCTGGTCCACAAGTGTGGAGAAATTGTATGTAACCCTCACACACACACACACACACACACACACACACACACGCCCAGAGGCCGGGCACCAGGTGCTGGGGGGAGTGTGGGGTATTTAATCCTATTGTGGAGCAAAGCTCAGGTCACAACCCCGTGTTCCGCATAGACTCCACCCCTGCTGCCGTCCCATTGGCCCTCCAATAGCAGTTGCTGCGCCCTCTTTATCCAAACTGTTGCTCTGCTGCATTCAGGTCGTATGGGAAAAAGGTAAACATGAGCTTCCTAACAACAAAAAGTTTACCTTACTTTATATTGCAATATTTACTGTAAACCTTGTATTGGACCTTACCTGATAAAGAACATCTGGGAACATTATGCAGTGCTCAAGTCATATCTAGGGATGCAGGACATTGGGATGATATTTTATTTTTTAAAATTTGGTAGTATTCACATTTTTACTTAACATAAATGTCACTTGTGATTTTTTTACACACTTGTAAAATGGTGTGAAAGACTTCTATTTAACCCAGAATCTCCTAAAGTCATGTCTTAAGAAAACATTCTGACTTTATCTTTTAACGTATTTATAGGTACAGAGTGATTTCTTAACATCTGTTTTCCGCTCAGAACCAGATGAAACCCTTCATACCTAATAACCAGCACACTGACTGCAGTACTTTAACATGGAGCTGGGAACAGGAACTTCTTTTTGAGGACAGAAAACTACCAAGTATCAAAGGTTGGCTTTTAGTTCTTGCTCACAGTGGTGATTTATCTTATATTCTTTACTGTGACCTCCGCTCAGTTTGTAGATAATTTCTTTGAACCACAATATAATTCTGTCAACTATGTCCCGTGTGACTTGAACGCATCACGACACCAGCTGTCTCACACCAGGAAGTGGCTTGGGATTGACCTGCGGTTTGTGTGTGTGTGTGTGTGTGTGTGTTGGTGTCACAGAGAGGGAACAACCCCCTTCATGCCTTGTTAGGAAAGCCCGTCCTCCCTCCCTCTGCCTTCCCTCCTTCTGTCTCTCCGTCCCTCTACACTCGCTCTCAGTACATGTCAGCTACAGCATGCGGCAGCCTCCCACCTCTGCTTGTTCACCAGGATGAACACGTTCTGCTCTCTGCTCTGTATCAAATACAGGTAGGGAGGGTCTGGACACACACGCGCGCGCGGACACACACACACACACACACACACACACACACACACACACAAATAGAGCCAGTAGGTGTTGGGTAACTGTTGTTGACAGTGGAAGTTGTAGTAGCAGACAAAGGCACCATAAAGGATAGATGATAGCACACACTGTCAGTAAGTTTAGTTGAACTGTTGACTCTAAAACAAGGCATGTGGCTGTCCTTCATTTTAACACCTTGTATCAGGAATGAAATGTATAGGAATTGGTAGGGGTAGGTGTAGTAGGTGTGTTTTTATTTCAAGTGTGCATACAAAAATACAAATTAGTTTGGTGTCAAGAAGGCACAGGATGACATAACTTAACGTTAGTGTATTTCTGGTTCAGAGTGAAATCAGTGCTGTTTCACTACTTAAATGAAATTAGTGACGTTTTCGCCTCAGCAGCTTTTTTGATACTGTGTTTTTGGGGGGGTTCTGTGTATCTTTTTGGTGGAGAGATTTACAGTGTTGTATTTATTTGAAAATCTGGTTACCATCATTCCTCATCCAACAAATCTTTGCATCCAAATGACAAAACATTTGGTTTTGGGTTAGGGGTAGGGGCAGTGCAACATGCCCATACCTGAATAGCAATAAAGCTCATGTAGTAGTGCTTTCTAAACCAAGCCACGTGATTGTTGTCAAAATCAATTCATGTGAACATGTTCTGATCCTCCACCTGTATGGTTAAGGTTTGTTTAATATTAGGCACTAAAACTACTTGGTTAAGGTTAAGGGAAGACTGTAGTCATGGTTGAAAGAAACCAGCAATGACTGTTGAATAAGACAGGACGGCAATAGCAGTCTCATGTCAAAGTCAGACACTTTGTGCACAACCTTGGAGCCCATCTGCTATCAGTCTGATGGAGATTTAGCCTCTGGGGACCAATGTGTCAGGGATTCGGATGTAGCGAGCTAGCCTGTTCTCATTCCAAGGTCTTCAGAAGCTTTGTCATGCCCCAACCTTTCAACCAGGAGATAGCTGTTTGTGTCCCATGTGAAACCAAAAGTGAGTGCTGTTTTGACATAACATTATGTAGCCAATGTTAGTCTGTCACATACTAACTTTGCTCAAGTGACATATTTCAGTCTGTTCTCAGCATTTTTTTTGTATGTTTTCCTACACAAAGCAATATGTACACATCCCAGGTATTTTGAAAAGCTCCGATAAAGTGAGTAATGCACTGATGGCAGTTAACAAGGAAGCAGTCCTGAGCAGGTTGGGGTGTTTCAGGATTTTAAAGTACATCCTCACCGTGTTTCTTTTCCTAAACCTAACCAAAAAACTTAACTTGCCTAAACCTAAAGACACCGAACCATGTTTCTTTTCCTAAACCCACCTACAATAACCTAACCTAACCTCCATGCACTGGTCATTGTTTGCAGTGTGATTAGCAATTTCAGAACCCATGGGCTACTGGATTACTTTGTGCACCTAAACATCAAACCCCTTCTCCTGTAGCACTATAACAACACCATGCTACTTCCGCCTGTGTTCTCAGCAGGCAGCAGTCATTATTTACATGACCACAAGATTGTACAGCTTTTCTTAATAGCATTGTTGCAAAAGCATAGCACCCATCCTCCACTTCCTGTCTGATTAACACCATTAGCTCTTTCAGCACTGTTAAGCACTGTTAGTACCGTTAGCTGCTAGCCACCTCCATATTGAGAACCTTGTCCAAATAACTCATACTTTCTGAATTTCACATAGAGCCTTTTTAAGTTTTCTCAAAGCAGCCTGACAGCTGGATGTAAACATAGTTCGTCTACTTCTTTTTCATGCTCTCTGTCTGTGGATTGGTTTTTTATATCTTTGAGTGTTTTCTGAGAGAGAAGACATGTGATACCTCTGTATTTAAACTCCAACTTGTGTATAAATGCCTGATGCAGATCTCCATTTCAAAGCAGTCTGATTGTCAAAACATCACATTTGTGAATTGTCAAAGTCACTGTCACAGACTAAAAACACGCTCGGAGTCCTTCTGATGTATCTGCTCCTAAAAGCTTCTCTGTGCGACAGCTTCTACATCTATGTGACTTCAAACACACTTTCAGCGAGGCACGTTCTGTGTCTGTGTGTGAGTGTGCTTGTGTTTGTGTCAGCTACAGTACATAATGCTTTGAAATTAGACAAGTCATTTTGGTATAAAACCAGTAGGACGCTGTGGCGTTGTTCATGAGAAAAGTGGCAAAGTGGCAGCTCTGTCAACCTTAAAAGACTCTAGTGTGTGTGTGTGTGTGTGTGTGGACGCATAAGTGTGTGTATGTGTGTGTTTACGCACCATTTGTGTGACGTTCAAAGTCCATTTGTGCCATTTTTATGTACTTTGAAGGGAGGAGGACTACTGACTGCGATGATGAAATCTGTATTCTCTCTTTCTCTTTTTCCACACACAAACACACCTCTCTCGCTCAGAGATTAACTGTACACGGAGTGGATAAAATATCATTGTAGTGTGTAGCTGAGGTCCCTTTCAAGATTTCACTACACAGATCTGGCCTACGAGAGAGGACTGAACCTGCTCCTGCTCCTTAAAATAACATTTAAAAAAAAGTTTTGTTTCGAGCAAAAAGTCCTCCAGCCTGAACAACAAAATAGTTCTAATAGTGTTGCTTTTCAAAATGACCAAAATTAGTGTTTTCTAATTAGCAATCACTATCATCAGTACTTCAAAAGCAGTTACAAAAATGATTAAATAAGACAATTTTCTGGTCTGCCATTTCTCTGGTTAACATTCAGTCAATTTTAGCAAATACAACCTTGCTTAAAGGAAATGGCCAGTTTAGAATGAAAATACAGACAGTACTTACTGACCCTCATGCCGACATGAAGTCCAGTGTAGTTTTTTAATCCACAAAACTCGTTAGGGGTATCGGAGGATAACAGCTAGCCGGAATAACATAAGTGCATGGAACCCACATTTTGAAAATGTAATAAAACTCGTAATCCAAGTGCCCTGAAGCCGCAGCATGCAAAATTGACTTGAAAAGACGTAATTTACTCCACTTTTATAGCATCATTTCTTGCCATGGTCAGTTAGCCTGCCCTGCAGGCGTGCTGTGTTTACAAGGCAACTTGCGCGAGACTCGAAAACTAGCACCACCACCAGCCATCAGCTAGTCTTAACTGACCACGGTGAGAAATGATGCTATAAAAGTAGAGTAAATTACGTCTTTTCAAGTCAATTTTGCATGCCGCGGCTTCAGGGCACTTGGATTACAACGGACAAGCCGTTCTGAAGTTTCTGAAATGCATTAGCAGAGTTTTATTACATTTCAAAATGTGGGTTCCATGCACTTCAAGTGTAGCTGTTATACCGGTGAGCTGTTATCCTCCAATACCCCGAACGAGTTTTGTGGATTAAAAAACTACGCTGGACTTCTTGTCGGAAAGAGGGTGAGTAAGTACTGTCTGTATTTTCATTCTAAAGTGGCCATTTCCTTTAAGGTTCGGGAAATATGGCTGACATGGTCAAAAAAACTAGTTTACCAAGTTGACTGTTGCAAGGAGACAGAGTCTCATAAGCGAAAGCACTGCATGAGCAAAGCGAGAGCATGAATGAGTCAGGACTTTGTTAAACTCCCGCCTTCTGGGGGGAAAAAAGCATTGTTAAACTATAACCTCTCTCTCCCTTCCCATCAGGCGCTGTTTCCAGACAGCCCACTTCTACGTGGAAGACAGCAATTCACCTAGGGTGGTACCCAATGAGACGATCCCAGTCATACCCATTCCAGGTAACAACCAACCGCACCACTGCTCACACTTAAAACCCACATGCAAAACTGCTGGCCTCATGTGCTGGTATACCTTGCCATAACAAAAGATTTCAGACGATTTGTTTGTTGGTATTGTTCGTCTGCTGTTGTAAGTAGATATAAGATATTTTGTTTGGCATTATATGAGTTGGTCTATTTCACTTCTGATGTGTTGAATATAATGCAGTTTGCATGTGTGCAAGCTCAGAGTAATGCTTCCATACATTAGAAGACTTTGGAAAGACTTTTAAAAGACTAAATTCTGACCCTCTCTCACATCTAAAGACAACATGGGTCTTTAGTCATACACTACTAGATTTAGTAAAGACTGGGGATCTTACAGAGTCGCTATTTGCAAGACAAATTAACAAGTCATTGTGTGTCTGCAAAAACACGTAACTCTAGACACACAAGATAAAAGGTGTAATATGTCCACAGTATTGAACAGTTGGGCATAAGTATGTTCCATAAAGATAAACTTTATATGTGTACAAACTTTACATTTTGGATCTTGCTACTAGCCCCCGTTGATTAGCTGCACTATTTTAGAGGGAGGAAACCATGGGAATGAGAGGTGATCTGTTTCCAAAATTTAAAAAAAATGTCACTAAAATAAGTGCAGGTTGGTGGATCACATACACACTGAACTGACTCTTGTTCACGCCACACCAGTTTCACTCCCTTTTTCACAAAACAGAACCAATACTTGTTCACAAAACACAACCAATACTTGTTCACATTCTGGCGCCTCCCCAGAGCCCCCTCCATATTTACTATCTAGCTGGTGACGCTTCCTGTTTGGTGCTGGAAAAGGCGCAGCTACTGGTTGTTAACAATTTTCACGTCACTGAACTTCAGTATTTGAATAAGCCAAGACTGAAAACTTAAGATAAGATTTTAGTTTCAGACTTGAGTTGATGACCACTTAACACCAAACAATCAAGACCACTGAAGCGCGCTGCAACTGAAATATAACTCTCATGATTTTATTCCAACATGAGGAATATGTCTGTGACAGTGAAATCGCTTGAAAAGTCATTTTTGTGTGAGGCCGGTATTAATTGAATACAATGTATTTGACCCTAATCAGATTGCTTTACACACCTTGCTTTGGAACTCTAAAACAAAACACACGGATGCATAAAGTACGCAGCGCATTGTCTTTTGTAAGCACTATCAACTGACTGGAGCACCTGTTTTTGGCTAAAATGATCCACGTTATGTCCACTCTTTCTTCCTATGATAACTCCTGTTGGACATCTGCTCAGCTGAGGAAACTTTTCCCTCAGCCTGGTTCTTTTAAACGGTCTCAGACGCCCTGTAGTCACCATCAGTGTTGCAGGTGGTGTTCATCTCTGTTTGCTGACCATATGCTCAGCAGTAAAACTTGTCCTATCGGCCTTTTGTCAGTAAAGCTTGATGACCCTTGACTAACAAACCATTAACTTTTTACGCCACATTAAGCACAGGACTGTTGCTCAAACCTTTTCCCTGAGATGAGTGACTGGTTTGTGTGAATAAAGTTAAACAAGCTGATGCCGCCTTGTGGAAATACATAGTGTTAACATTAGTTGATTCAGTAAATAAAGTGACATGAAGTAATTCATGGTACAGTTTTAAATAACATATATTTTAATCTTAGCAGGAAGGTATCGAGTATTCTCAAGTCAAAGGCTCAAGTCCAAGTGAAGTCACGAGTCATTGCCGGTAATGTCCATTGGAGGTAGATGTCTTGTTTAACTTTGTCAAGTCGAGTCTTAAGTCATCAGATTCGTGGCTGGAGTGTGATTCAAGTCCAAGTCATGTGACTCAAGTCCACACTTCTGGAAGACACCCTGAAAAACCGAGTGTTAGCAATGAGATTATTGGATTACACAGCTCAGACTACTGGTGACTTCAGTCAAAAAATATGATCTGTAGCCACATTACAACCTGTGTTGTGTCAGTGTGTGTGTGTGTGTGTGTGTGTGTGTGTGTGTGTGTGTGTGTGTGTTCACTGTAATTGGTCATAGCCTCTCTCTCTCACACACACACACACACACACACACACACACACACACACACAAAACCTCTACAGGGCTTGAAAACTGCTCTCTGGCTGCTCCAGCTCCAGTCCTCAGGTCCAGGATTTGGATCCAAACCCGTCAAATCGATTAAAAGCTTGTGGGGCCTCTTTACAATGAGCCTTGGCTGAGTCCAGAGGCCTCCATTCACACCAGGGCCAGTGTGCCCAGCATGGCAGAGTCCAGCACAGACAAAAAGAGGGTCTACCATTGAGCTTATGCCCCATCCCCCAGCAGCAGGAACACAGGCTCTCTGTGTACCATTGATTTCACATCACTGTGGTGATGATATGTTTGTTTGTTTTTTTTATAACCACTGGAGGTGTCATGTAGCTTTACAGACTTTCAGAGGCTAAATATCAGAAAACACTGTTTGGACATCAGAGTCCACTGGTGCAGACAGGGTGGTGTGTGACCATATGTTAGTTGTGTTAATTGTCTCAATAAGCTCAGACCTAGAGCCTCGCACATCCCATAATCCTCTTTAAGACCTTCTGCTGGATTTAAAACCTGCAGGCAGCAGTCACTTATACTGCGGAACCTTCCTGTCAAAACACACACACACGCACACAGACAAACATTACAGATGTGTTACATTAGGATGGGTAGATCAATATCTGATAATCAAACACTGCTTATTTGGTATGCATACCTATAAAAAGTCACACTTATTACAGTTAGTTTAAAACAACCATGAGATTGATGATTATGAAGTAGTGATGACATAGTCATGTTATTAAGGGGAAATTCCACCAATTGTAAAGCATCAAAAGTGTGTTTGAGCAATTCTAATTCATAAATATAATAAAAACATTATAGGATGAAGCCTTTAGAGTCTACAGAGGGAGCTGTGTGAAGTCTGATAAATGTCCTCAAGTGATGTCATTTGAGTCATAGTTGTTTTGGGCTGGAGACAAGTTTGGCAATGAAAAAAAATCTGAGGGCGTAGTGTTAGAAAGAAGTGAGCTTATACCAGAACTGTGTGGCTGACACCTCATCTTTTCACTCCGACCTCGTCACATATTAACATTTGGTAATGGACTTTTCACGAAGACATCTGATGTGCAAGGTACCCTGGGTGCATTGGTTGTTGAAGTTCTGGGACGCCATGTCAACTTCTGCCTGTGCCATGCATTGTGTCTTTTCAAAAATACTCCTACAGGAAATGTACAGTTTGCATACAGTCGTAATGAACACACTATGTCAGTACAACACTGTAATTTGATGTTTTTTCCTTCTACATCAAATGCGCGTGGTTACGTTTAGCACACGCACTTGATTGGGTTTAAGCAATGAAAGCACGTGGCTGGGTTCAGGATAAAAAACAGGGTTTGGCTTTACAATCTTTCAAGAAGCGAACACCAGCCTCCCGGGTGAAAGTCAGTGGTTGTTGGACCCATGCATCACCCTTCCCACCTGCCCTACTCTGACTTTTGCCCCCTTAACTTACAACGTTGTCTGGCTGCGTTTCCTCTTGCCACTGCCTGGCATGGTTACAGAATAACGACAAAATGTCAGTGATAACTACAAAATGTAGTTAAACTCCTAGTTTAATTACATGTAGACATTACTCCCGAGCACTGCTAATCAGTACTATATGAAGGGTCAGCTGTTAGAGCCGCATCATGGGTAATGTAGGATGGATCCATTTTTGACAAGGTAAAAGAATGCATAGAACAAACAGACATGGTTCTGCGTCATCAATTGGTGAGTCTGACGTTACAGGAGTGCAATGCTAAATTAACAGAGTGCTACACTTATGTTTTAATGCACTCACCATAATTATTAGAAAATGTGACTGAAAACAAACTATGAATTACTTTTCCCTCCTTTCTCACTCAGCTTAGTTTTTCTAACAGCTTTTTTCTATTACGTCGGAGCTTGTAGGTGTTTTCCTGCAGATCGGTGATCTGCCAGAAACACAATGCAAGAACAAAAAAAAAATTGTCCTGATAAAGAGGAAGTGTCTTGGCTAATATTCTCCAAAATCAACACTCTCACACCTAGACAACACAGAATAGGTCAAATTTTACTGACCTCCAAAATGACATATATGATCATCTCCAAAATGACATGTATTACCGTCCTAACAGTCATAGTATTAAACACATCCTTACGTTATCAAACGGTCACAATTACACTATAAAACTTTGTGGTTAAGTTATTGTTGCTTGTTTTTAACTTGTGATCAGCTGGAACAGGTACATATGCATTTCCCTGTGCATTGTACCTGTATAATTGTGTATATGACAAATAAACTTGAAACATGAATTAAGTGATAATGGAAATAACTATTAGTGGCAGCCCTAATTATTCTTGCAGGTTTTGTACTCAAAATGATACATAAAGAAGTCATGTGGTGCACTTTGTTGTAGGTATTTGGTTTGCTGATGATTATTATGCCTCCGCACCAGTGACAGCCATGACCAGAGTGAAGTTTTTGGGTTGTGCTTCCGTTCGTCCCATTTTCATGAACGTGATATCTCAGGAACACCTTGATGGAATTTCTTAAAATTTGACACAAACATCCACTTGGACTCAAGGATAAGCTGATTAGATTTTAGTGGTCAAAAGTCAAGATCATTGTGAGTTTGCATCTGTCTGATTCTCATGAACTTCAGAGAATTTCGTCAGATTTGGCACACACACATCCCCCAGGACTCAAGGATAAACTGATTAGATTTTGGTGGTCAGAGGTCAGCGTGACCTCATAAAACACATGTTTTTGACATTACTCAAGAATTAATTCGCTAATTATGCCAAAATAATACACAAATATCTAATAAGATAAAAATGATGATCGAATGATCGAACACCATATTTCAAGTCGAATACTGAATTGGTGACACTAATCTTGGGTGTCCACTTTGAAACTGTGCTGATTGTATAGATCGTCTGTGCTGCTGGTTCGAAGATGTGTGTGGAGCATCCATGTTTTAAAAGTTGTAGTTTCTTTGCAACAGCATCCATATTTGAAGCATTGTTTATTGCCATGGCTTCATATGAATCCTGACAAACATGAATGGAGACTGTAACTTGACTGATTGGCTGGGGGTTACAACCGCAAGGCAGTAATTCTAGTTTTTGAGGAAACCAGGTTGTTTTCTGCTGCGTTACTAATGAATACTTTATGTATTCTGGAGCGAAATAACAAATATTTCAATACATTCTTTGGTGTAAGTGATTGTACTCTGCTATGTAAAAGATATCAAAGCAATACAATGAGATTGCATCACTTCTCCATGTAGCTAATTGGCTTTTCCAGACCGCTTACACTCAGCAGCCTGCTGTGTTTACTGACACACAAATCATTTTGACATATTTGCATACCTAAATGAGCGTCTCGCAAGACACAAAGTGAGAGCGAGTGCGTGTATGCTCTTGTTAATATTTGATGAAGACTAAACTGAGGGGTGCTGTGAGAGAGTTTTAGCTGTTGTGTAATGTTTTTACATCCTTTTCACTGAACGGCCTCCAATCATGTGGGTCGAGTTCAGCTTTTTATGCTGTCGGTGTCTGAAGAACGACTACCACTTTGCAACCGTTTGTATGCAAGTGTTTGCCAGCTGATGAAACATGCACTCCAGTCTTGTGCCATCCTGCTAAAAGCTCCCACGAGCAACACAACATCACAACAACAGAAAATTACTCATGCAAGCTTTCTTGTATGTTTTTAATTGCTTGCTCCTCTGTGGTGAAGCAGTGGAACTGAAACACTGCTGATCTTGCATTATTCTTGGTGGAGATGGATGTAGGGAATGGATTTACTCAAAACACCATTTACTGTAGTACCATGACTGCATATATTAGCATATGCCCTTAACCCTAGCAATTTAATTCAACAATATCCATCAGTCTAAATTCTAAAATGCATCTATACTGTTAGCACTGTCGCCTCACAGCAAGAGAGTTCCTGGTTCTAACCCAGAGTGGGGGGCTTGACCCTAGGGTGAGGGAGCCCTTCTGTGTGGAGTGTGCATGTTCTCCCCGTGTCAGCGTGGGTTCTCTCCGGGCACTCCGGCTTCCTCCCACAGTCCAAAGACATGCAGGTTGGGGATAGGTTAATTGATAACTCTAAATTGTCCGTAGGTGTGAATGTGAGCGTGAATGGTTGTTTGTCTCTATGTGTCAGCCCTGTGATAGTCTGGCGACCTGTCCAGGGTGTACCCTGCCTCTCGCCCGATGTCAGCTGGGATAGGCTCCAGCCCCCCTGCAACCCCCAACAGGATAAGCGGTTAGAGGAAGTGAATTAATGAATGAATGCATCATTTGCACAATAAATTAATGACGAGAAGAGAAAAAGTTGAGTCTTGACCTTTAAAACAGTGGTTGACAAAAAATTCAGTGAACATTAAATAACACTTTTTTTTTTAAGCACGTCATTATAACATTCAGTATTCACAACCAGGTGACATGCTGACATGCAGCAAGGGGCCGCGAGCCGGAATCGAACCCACGGCTACTGCAGCAAGGCAGAGCCTCTGTGCATGGGGCGCCGGCACTATCCACTACGCTACCGATGCCCCGGAAATGACTTTTATAGACATCCTTTATCCACTTCATTCACACTGATGTCCGGTGAAATTATAACATGGTAGTATTGTTCTGTATGGAATGTAAGTAAGTTAAGTGACATAACTACATCATGTAATGTGAAGTAACTACTTTAACACATTAAGGGGTAGTACACATACTGTGTTTTTTGCGCTCTCAAATTCTTTGTTTTCAATGTAGACACACAGCAGGTGCACTCCAATGCCAGGGCAATGCAGTCATGTTACAAGGAATAACCAATCACGGCAGACAGATATCTTTCCCTTCTTCCGTAAAAAACAGTCTGTGATAAATATGGAAAAGCTGATCATTTTGGTGCAGAGCTACCAGAGCTTTACATCTGTCCCAGGGATGATATACCCACACACTTATAAACAGCACTTGGAAGAAGATCAGCTCTGCACTCAGGATTTCAGGTGTATTGGCTGTGCTATGGTGCTTGTTAAGGTTGCCCAGCAACCTCAGACACAACCTGCCGCTGCGCTCTTGAAAGCTGGCTCAAAAAAGGCACAAAAGTAGCACCCAGTGCCTGACCTCGCATTTTTAAGGCAAGATGCAGCATGTGTGGCCCAAAGCTGGCACAAAAACACTGCTCATTGCTAATCAGGAAATTAGTGCGTCCACCATGACAAAGGATCCTTATTGATTTTCCATTGCCATTGCATGCACATGATTTTGACACAAAATATGCCACCTTCAAATAATGCAATGTTAAGAGGCTGTGGCTATTTCACATATTTCTGTGAGATCATGTTGATTTTGCAGTTGCTTATGTTGGCTCAAAAAAAAAAAAAAAAACAAAGGACACAAACAGCTTCTACACTACAACAATTTTTTCTTAGCTGCTGTTTCGAAGGTCAAGAATAGACTTTCAGCTCAGAAAAATGGACATTTGAGCATTTTCAGTATAATTTCATGGTAACTGGGGAACTCCATTTGCTGAGGAAAATGATCAATACAAATGCCAATAAATGAACCTTAGTTGAGACTATTTGCTCAACATAACTGACTGTTTTCTCCCTGAGTCAGATATCACCATCTCAACTCTTCTTACATCTCACATACGTGCTGAGCAATCAATGGGCTTTACGTTAAATCATCAAACTGGTAAAACATGGTGTTGCTCTGGAAATGTCAGATTTCTCCAAGACTGCCAAAATCAGTTTCTCAATTAATGTGAGGTGAGAAATAGGCCATTGAGTTGCTGATATCTGTTACACTTAGTATAAATACTTGCTTACAAGGTTTAGGTGTTTGAAGAGTTGAGTCACATCATCACAGATTGCTCTGCCAGCCATGTGGTGGTGAGTCACTTCTCAGTATCCAGAATGTTGTCGTGAAACTGAGCCTGTGAGCTGTAGTAGTAGCCTGGCTTGCCAAGGTCACTTCTAATTCTCATATTGCGGTAACCCTAGACTGTTATGTAAAGGATGAATGGATTTGACAAAACAATGGCTATGGTCTGGCAAGCCTCACATAATACCTGTGTACTTTACCTTTATTTCTCAAAGGCAGGTTGCTCTGTTTCTGCAGTGCACTGTCAAATTTCGAAGTTGTGTCCAGTGGTGCCGCTTTAACCCTGGCGTTATCTTTTCTCTGCAGATGATATGGAAGCCATTCCAGTCAAGCAGTTCATCAAACATGTCTCTGAACTCTACTCAAATAACCAACATGGATTTTCTGAAGATTTTGAGGTAAGAAGTGAAGTCTTTTATGTGGAAGCTATGGGTGGGAATCTCTAGGCACCTCATGATTCCATTCCATTTCAGAGGGCTACAGTGTGATTTTAAATCAATTATTGATGCATCTTGATGCAATGGATTTTGATTTGATTGATTATGTATGAACAATTTTTGGCAGATGCTGTTTGCACCCAGTGTGGAATAGCCAATGTAGCTATTTATACCCAGGTGTATATTCCAGGACGTCCTAGCAACTTCAAAATATGACAACACGAATGGGTCTTTGTTTGTGCATTCAGCAGCTTTATACATTCTAAAATCAGAAAAAAATAATAATCGTAGTGGTTAACTACTGATGTTAACTCACACAGGACACAAACCCCAGTCTCCTGTTTGAAATTCTTGAGCTTGCCACAGTCACCCACCACATATCGCTTTCTCCATAGACTGTGTCACCCTTTTATTAAGTCACCTGACTGTATTGCAGTACATTTGTGTTTTTTCTCAATAATCCATCCACTCTCATTCCAAAGTCATCAAATACCGCTGCTTGGTCAGTGATTTCTGTGTCAGACATTGAGAAATTAAAGCCAACCTTTTGTGGTGGTATGATATGCTGCAAGTGGCGTCAGTCCATAACACCACTGGAGCGTGTCAGTTAGAAACGCCACTAGACAACAATATAACTTAAGGAGCCAGAAAGTCCCCATAGGGCAGGACCAAGGGAAGGTGGATGGGTCCAACAAACTCCGGACCTTCACCCAGGAGTGCAGTGTTTGCTTCCCATGAAAATGTTGAGCCACACCATGATGTTTTTTTTTTGTTGTTGTTGCCTTGTGTTGCCACTTTCACATTTGTCGCACAAAATGTAAATACAATGTTTTACTGACATTGTACATTTGATTTGAAAAAGACTGTATGCATATTGTACATGACATGGCATCCCAGTATGTCAACAACAGACACATCCAGGATACCTAGTGTAACATATGGAGACATCAGAAGTTCACTGACCATGCAGCGATTTGTATTGAGTCGGGAGTGGAAATATTTGCAGTTATTTACCATTTTAATCTCAGAGGATATTCGAGACTGGCAAAGTACTAGCCCTAACCAGGGCTCCTAATTCTAACCGCTTCTGACCTCAATGTGTCATAGTGACAAGTACTAGCCAATCACAGCATGGAGTGGGATCCTTAATAATGCATTGGGTGTAAATAGCCAAATATAGCTGCGGTGTGACTATTCTCACTAATGTGCATATAGACACTATCTTCATTTTTTCTCACGGTGTGACTATTTGCTACTTCTAAAACATAACATACTTGTAATGATCCATAATTTAAATAAACAGATGAATTCATTCGCATTACCTTTTATTAATACAATAGTAGTAACACACAACATTGAAGTGAGAGTCTCTCTCGATGGGATATTTAAAAATAGTGATTTAGTGCAGTCCAGTTAGTCCTTCTCAGGCAAGCACAGGGGCTTAGTGTTGCTGGAGCACACAGGAACAATGCACTGTCAAGCTTTTTTTTTCTCCAAGTGAGGATTAAAATGTATGCAGATAAACAGAACAGGTTTTACCAAATTTCTTTTTTATCAAGCTCGTGCAACCTAGCAACAGTAAGGGGGGTGGGACTTTGGATCTGTCAGATTACAGCTGTAAGGAGCGTACAGCCTGGACTGTACACATTGTTTCAGGTGATCATAATGACGAGAACTGGGCTCTGAAATTCAGAATATTGACTTTTCTGCACTGAGACATAATCTTTTAAGAGAAAATTACGATGCATCTGAGAATCTATTTTTCCCCCCAACCCTACTGCAAACCAAATACAACAATGCAATCATGTTGCAGTTCTTAGATCTGTTTTTCCTAAGCTCTTCGTCACCTGATCTTTGCTGTTTCAGACTACACCAGTCCTTCAGTACAGTTTGGAAACACACCTGCACATGAACACGCTCGTTATCAGATTCTGAGGGCCAGGCTGTGATAAACTTATGAAAGAATGTGCAAGAGCAGGTTACTACCACAGATCCTGGCACAGTCCACTATGTCAAAACACAGGTGGCCATTATCTTTGTTCAACTGTGTTTGTAAAGCTCTAAGTAGTGTATTATTCACAGTAGATCAGTATGTACCTAGAACATTCTGATGTAGCAGATCACTGAGAGATATTGCAAAGTCATTAATCAAAAGTGTTCCCCTATTTAATCTTATAGGGGGAATAAAATATGCTCTCTCTAGTGTCTAAATACACTCCCACACCAAATAAATATTGAAAGCAGACAGATAATGCAAGCCAAAAAGCTGCATACTCAACGACTCTGGTTTTCGCAGAGAAAACGAGAAGGAAGTTTCAGTGATGGGCAATTTAGTTTAGTTATAACCCTTGTATGCTTCATCACACCAGCCAAAGCTCCCTCTGCAATTGTGGTCTGTGAAAATATCTTGCTCTTTTCTCTTTTTTCCATCCTCGCTTGTCACTTTGTTTCCTGCTTTTTCTCCAATCTCTCTGCATTCCTGGTCCATGCCACTCCCAGAAAGTGGTTAGACTGGACCCCCTGAAAGGGTAACACTTCCAGCGTCGCCCCTCCCCCTCTCCCCTATGGTTTAGGCTTGATGGACACAGGAAAAGTGCTTTCGGAAGGGAGCCCCTTCTCAAATGAAACTATCATTCTCGCTATCCCTGCTGTCCCAGTTTCTTCTCCTTTAACAGAGTGGAGTCAGGGAGGCTGACGGCATCAGTCATCACTAATTAGCCGACATTGTAATGGCAGTGTTGTCACATAGCCAAATAAATAAAAGTATCAGTCAATGCTCCACTAAATTAATGATATACTTAAAACATGCTCGGTTTGAATGTCCCCATCCTGCAGTTATCATGGATAAAGATGGGTGACAAACGAAGTCTACACAGGAGGCGTCCAGTACACAGCATGACATGCACGTTACCTTTCTGTTGGCTTCTACACTGGCCCAGTCGCCAGAAAAAATGTTGGTATGTTTCTGACAACCATGGATACCTTACACTTGCACATTATTGAACTGATAAGTTGAAACTTTACATACAACACTGTGGTTTATGTGAGGTTATAGTGAGAAAAAGATTATGTTTTGGCTTAAATTACCCAGATTCGGGGGCACAATCTCTGCTGGAGAGGCAGCGATGTCAGTAAAATAACAACCGCCTTTTATGGCACTATCCCCACTGAAAAAACAGCAATGGGTCATTTAAAAGCACCCACGTTTAGTGTCAGAAAGCAACTGGAATCACAGCAATGACTCACTAAAAAACAACCCATTTTGTTGTTTGCTGGGCTCAAACAGTGGTCTGCAGCTTGGCAGATATCTTGCACAGGTATCACGTCATCCACCATCCCCTCCACCTCCTGATGACAAACTCATCTTATATAATTTGTCACTTTAGAAACAAAGAAATGATACATATGACACCTGCAAAGAAAAAATATTTGTGGTTTGTAGAAACATACAATGCCAACATTTTCTATAGCAATTCGGCTGTCGCCACAGCAGCATTTTTCAAAAGCACATATATTTTACGACAATGCAGTCCAACCCAAGAACACAATAATGAAACTATCGTCAATATGGAAGGTAGTAAAGTTACCTGTACGTTAATCCAGTATCACAAAAGGAAGTTGGCATTGGCTGGAAACAGCAGATATGGTGCATTTGCACGTTATTATGTAGGGGCTCCTTAATAAGTCATAATGTTTCAACAGAACTGTGGTTAAGCTGTTGTTAAGCTTAGTCACAAAAACCACTTGGTTATGGTTTAGAAAAGATCATGTTTTGGCTTAAAATATCTGGTAAAGTGGACACAGTGCCCACTGGAAAAGCAGCAATGTCTTGGTAAAAAAAAAAAAACAAAAAAACACTTCATGTCACTATCCTTGCTGAAGAAACAGCCGCGGGTCACTTAAAACATCCATATTTGGTGGCTAAAAAGCCACTGCAATCACAGCGCATCTTCCACCATTCCCTCTACCTCCCAATGTCAAAGTCAGCTCATATACTACATCACCTTAGAAGTGTTGATATGAATCATATGAAAAGTACAAATGTAAGGTATTCATGGTTTGTAGAAACAATGCCAACATTTTCTTCTGGCAACTGGGCTCGAAATGGGATGTGATAATGTATCTGAATGCATGTGGGTGCATTGCAAATAGCACTGAGTGTGTTGCATGTCATTCAGTTTATGTGTCTGCACATATGAGTGCATATGTGCCAGTTCATGTACCATCTGCTGATCCCATCATAGGTTTCTGTGACATCATCTCCAGTCAAATCCTGTCTCTTCCCATCATACCTGCAACCTGATCTGCTCACACATACTCACCATGAAGCTCACTATGCCCAGATTAAATCCCCTTCCCAATTAGTATGATGAATCAATGTTTAATAGTGCTAAAACAAGGCGGTCAGCCTGTAAAGCTCCAGAGGAAATGAGGCCGAGAGGTCAGAGCCAAATCCAGCGCCTGCCTTCCCTGTTGGCCATGCTGAGCTAGCAGCCAACAGCTGTTTGCTTGGCAGGAACTCGACATTAAACACTGACATATATTCACAGGCTGCTAAGCCTGGAATTGCTCTCTGTCATTTTTAGGACTGTAAGCAACAGCCATGAGGCAGTATCCACAGAGGAGAATAATTAGGAAAAAATATATGAAGTAAACAAGAAAAAATCTCCAGGGTGAATCCTGTAATTGATTTTCAGTCTAAATTTGCCCATAACTCAAGCACTAGTCATTTTACTGTTGCTGGTACTTTCCAACATGTTGTACCATGCCCTCAGGTCAAGAAAATAAATGATTATGCCAAGCAAAGGATGTAGCCTATTTCAGCACAGGCTATAAAAGGTGGAACGTTTACTAGAGCCAAATAGGAAGACTGAAAGAGGGAAAGAGAGAGAATGTGGGGTTGAGGAAGTTGAAATCAGCTCTGACAGGTAGAACTAGGAGAGCAGCTTTTGTGCAAGAGGTGTAGACAGACGATTATGGTGGATGTAAGACACAAAAAGCCCAGTAAGCATCAGCAACGACAACAAAAAAAAAAACACTTTAGGGTGAATCATGACAAGTAATCATGTACTTCAAGATGGAAAGCAAGGCAAGATATATTCAAAAATGAATAACCTCAGTAGTTATTTTGTTCATTTTGCAAAACAGATCAAGGCCAATCTTATTTTTTATTATTATAAAAAAAATATTGCAAATATATATACATTCATACTTCATCAAAACAATGATGAGCGATTGACTGAAAGACAAGGCTTTAAGTCTAAAGCACAGGTAGCAGCCCCTACAGGCTGCATTGTTTGCTGCACCACACAATACAAATATATCCCTAAAGGAAAGGTCATGGTGTTGTAAAAAACAAAAGGGTGGGGTTACTCCTCAGTGGATCGTGAACGTGTTCAGTAAACTTCATGGTAGTCTGGCTTTAGATTGAGATATCAAGTACACATAATCCAATAGATTTTGGTATTTTTTGCATTCAAATTTTGGTGTGATGGTTACCTGACAAAAGCTGAGGGGTCATCAAAAACAGGCTGTTGTCATTCACTGTACACTATATAGAAGGAACTAGTATATAGAGGGAAAGTCCAGGTAAGGAGGCAAGTTGGGGTGGTGGATGGGTCAAACAAACACTGGACTTTTCCCCAGGAGACTAGTATTTGAGTCCCATGCAAAACTGTAACTGTAAAGCCAAACCATGTTTTTTTTTTCCTAAACCCAACCATGTGACAACCAATGCACCCAGGGTACCTTGTACGTCATATCTCGACAAGGAAAGTCCATGAGCAAATGTTGATATGTGATGAGGTCAGAGTGAGAATGTGTTCTTAGTACGAAACTGTATGTAAAGAACATAATGCAATGATGTCCAACCATTTTTGTTTCCCTAACCTACGTATCATTACTTTAGTAGACCTAACCTATGTAACTTAATTTAAAGTAAGTAACATGGCAACGCACAACCATGATTCTTTTCCACAACGTAACCTAACCTAATTGGTAGGGGTGCTATTTTGTTGGGCGCTAATTTGTTGGATATAGCATATAGCTTGTTTGAAGATACTTTGCCAAAAAAGCAATAGGATTCAACCTCTGGGGACATCCACAGTAAATTTCTTGGGAATACAAACAGTAATTTTCAAGATACCTTGCCATTCACCAAAGTGTGCAAACATGTCAGAATGACGTAGAGCTGTGCCTGTGTGTGTGTGTGTGTGTGTGTGTGGCCTTTCCCAGGAGGTTCAACGGTGCACTGCAGATATGAAGATCACGTCAGAGCACTCCAACCACCCTGACAACAAGCACAAGAACAGATACATCAATATAGTTGCCTGTGAGTACACACTTCATAGCACGCTGTTATGCATACTCTGTCCTATGTCCTTTCTACAGTACACACTCTTATGTTATCATTTATCCCTTATGTAATTTAAACTATTGCATCAATGTGGGGGCCAGACATGTTTTGTATGTATTAAGACATGTAAAGAGACATGCAATATTTCATATTCAAGTGTGTTTACATGTTAATATTTTCTACAGACAAATTTTTCTCTAAATTTTAGTCGACCCCAGGTCATTTGGTGGATGGATGGTAGCTTTTTAAAACATAATGGATATACTGTATGTATTTTTGCTGTCGAACACTTTATAGTAAGTTATTTTCAGAATGAAAGTGTCTGTACCTCTTTAGCAGACCCTATATTCATGTGACAAATTGCTCCAAAATTACAGTTTAGTTCAGCCAGTCCACAAATCTCTTCATTTCAAACTTGTCACAGCTCTGACAGGGACTCTTCTCTCACTGTTCCTTCCCAAATGTCCGCCTGTCTTCCCTCAACCTCAGAAATGAATATTACTATATTCAGCACTGAAATTATATTCACAGCGATTTCATCCAAGCTGTCACTCATGTTGCAACCAATGCTAATTCCATACTATATAATCTGTGTGAAGGTTTTCTAAGCAAAGTTCAGTTACTAAAAAAAACATTTTATTGCCCGATTTCTATTCACCTGCTGTGTGGACACTGTTTTTCTCTGAACTTGATTTGAGCAGATTGGTTTAAACTGATTTTTGTGTTCAAAGCTGTGAATTCTCTTCAGCATTCCTCTTCAGCGACAGCTAATCACCATGATCAGATTTGTGGTCAAATTGCAATGAACAGACAAAATTGCAAGATCACACAGAATTCATGGGCATTGGCTGAATTTGCATTAACTGTTGCGATCGCGATATTCTGGAGGGACTGGAAAAAGCTTTCAAGAGGTGAATGTTATGAGAAAAGTGGAGGGAGAAAACACACAAGTCAATGAATCACCAAATTCCAAAGTGTTCTTCTTCCACCCCTTTCCAACATTATAAGCACATCAAAAGACCATTATCAGTTGTTATCTCAACTATTATCATGCTTCAGATTGGGCAAACTGCACTGACCAGTAAGCCAGAGGGTACATATCAAACACTGAGAAATGATGGCAATTTCATTAGGTTTCGGTATCATTAGGGTTAGGGGACAAAACCACTTTGTTAAGTTTAGGAAAAGATCTTAGTTTAGGGTAAAATAAATGTGTTTGTTACGTGACTTGAGTTTTGCATGTAACTTAACTTGCATTACCTGTATGAAGGAAGTTAAGTATGTTCTATATATAACATATATACATTACATCAATTAAAATGTAAAATGCTTTCACACAAAGACTGTTTGTTTGACCCATCCATCCACCTCGACCCACTCCATACACAGACTTTGGTGCCCTTTGTACGACATCACCTGAGATCCTCCTTTGCTGCTGTCTTAACTACTATGACCACAAGAGCTAGCCAAATAAATGTAAATATAGGAGGCAGGGTAGGGCCATACTACTTCAAATCTATGTTCCTCATGACCACTGATAACAGCCATTTAATGATTTGATAACATTAAAAGTGAGTGCCACCACTGGAGAGTGTTAATATACCCTGATCTGGTACTAAGCTGTACAGAATCCTGAGTGCAAGTGAAACTATTGGTGTGAGATGTAACTCTAGAGGAAAGGCAGCTGGATCACCTAAATCAGTGGGGTTCCTCCTCCGGGATCACAAATACAAAAAGCAAATTGGTCATCTATTCATTGATTACCTTGTTGATGATTTTTCCAAATAGTGGCAAAAAATACATTAAGATTTCCTGGGAGTTCCCTAAATGTCACGTACCCATTAGATGTTAAGATTGTTCAAGCTTGGTCCATACTAAAGGTCATGGTGTCAATAAAATAGTAAGTGTAGATCAAATACTCAACTTTGCAGCAAAAATACATGCACATATTTTTAGTCCAGGTGCAGAGTCCAAAAACTGTACAGTGATGTCTTCTGTGTTTTCAGGAAATTGGCTGAACTGGGGCTCAGAGAGGGTTTTTTCTGAATGTTTTCAAGCACAAATCACAGATCTCTCTCTAAACCAAAGTGTATGTGTAAATGGTTAAGCACACCAATCAGCTAACATCACCACTCATGGGCTCCACCACTAGTAGAGCAAAGACATACCACAAACCTTCTAGTATTAAAGCACCACATACAGGCTTGGTGCTTGACTACATCAATCTGTAATAAATATTTCCCATGTCTCATACAACCATTGGCTGTGTCTGAAAGCAGCTGAGTCTTGTGTTTATTAGAGTGCATGCTAGAAGCAAAGGGCAGGTACCCTGCTGTTTAGCTGTCTGTTAAAAGCTACACAACCCAGTTTGACCATCGTTTCAACCACAAAGGTTAATGTGCTTCCTGGTTGGGAGCAGGTGCCTTGGCAGGGCACCAAGCTAACAACATTACATGGACAGCACTGTGTTAGGGTTAGAGTTAAGGTTAGCTCTCGCCGTGGTTTTAGTCACTCAAACACACTCACTGTTTTGCTGCTCTGTTTCCTCCTCAGATGACCACAGCAGGGTGAAGCTGAGGCCGCTGGCTGGGAAGGACTCCAAACACACCGACTACATCAATGCCAACTATGTGGATGTAAGCGCTTCCACTGGGATAGCTTAAATACTGATATGTCTGTGTGTTTTTGTGACAGGAGGAATCATTGTGAAGGTGGTGACTGCAGGATGAAATACAAAACTGTAAAAATATATTATATATGTAATAGTATTCTAATAGTTTAGTTTTGTCATTTCTGTTTGCCACATGTTGCCAAACTAATCATCTTTCCCTTCATAATTCACCCATCAGGGTTATAATAAGCCTAAAGCTTACATCGCAGCCCAGGGACCTCTCAAGTCCACCTTTGAGGACTTTTGGCGGATGGTGTGGGAGCAGAATACCTGCATCATCGTCATGATCACCAACCTAGTGGAGAAAGGCCGGGTATGTTATGACACTACCACAAAATTGGTGTCTAAAGGTGCAGTCTGGGATTCTATTCCAATACATTTTTTTGTCATTTTCAGTAAAAAAAATCTCTGACTCTGTCAATGGGAAACCAACAAAGTGGCTCAAAACCCGAGCTACAGATCTCTATTCCGGCTAATCTCCCTCTTCCACGAGGAACAGAGCAATGCTGTGATAACTATGAAACGTACATAACAACATATTACTGGATACAAGATATTATTGGAGCTTCTGAAGGAGCACTGATGGGAGGGGTGTACTTGTACGGAAGCTGAGTTCCGATAGTCTTTCTTCGGAGGCTTGAAAATGTTTCATAACTTGCAACATGTGGTGGCAGGGACTTAATCAGTAGCCATTTCTCACAGCAGACATTTTGTCTTGTCAAACACGCAAAATAATGGCTGAATTTATTTTGATGAGCCAAAAGGCTCCTGGTATGCTGGCTCAAAAGTCAAACAATATTTGTATTAGTTACGAATGGGTTTTTTCATTAGATGCCTGAAATTAGGTCTGTGATCAACTCAAGCTGAAGAGAGGCTCCCCCACTCGTGAATTTTGAAGCTTTTGTGTGTCTTAAAAAATACAGTTGCAGAAGAAGCGGGTTTAGCCAGCTGAAGTCTTTATTGCACCTGCTCTATGGGCCCAGTGATGAGGCAGCGCTGATCATCCGGGTTATGGCTTCATGCACAACTGGACAACTTTCATAGGAATGAGCAGGAACACTGTATCCAGGTCTCTTAATATGTCCGTGGACACCACTCAGTGGCAGCAGCAGGAATTTGTTTCATAGTACACACAAGATCTGCCTGTCTGCTTGTATGTAGTTTACCATGTGCGCCCACACGTACTCTACTCATTGAGTTGTTTTTGGTGTGCAAATCTTACTGATTCAGCACCACCATAAAACTGTGATCAGCCTATGGCATGCATTTAAAAAAAACAGTCACCAGTTTACACAGTCGTCATTGCAGCTCTCCCACAGTAGCTCATATTTACAGAGGAGTCATGCAGAAGGCCAAATACATCACACACAGCCAGCCACACACAAAAACACATACACACACATTCTCATACAACATTCACATTTGCAAACATGGTCAAAATAAGTAAGTCATATCTGTAGTGAAGTAACTTTCAACAAAATGAAAATATCTAGACAAGCCATTGAAGGATCAACGGATGAACTTGTTTTGGACACACTTTACAACTTTGGATTGGACAATCCGTTTATTCATACTTGTTTATTCACATGCTTACCATAATGTTCCACTGTGGCTTGGAGACAAGAGTAAAGTTCTCTCAGTAAAGAGAGAGAAAACTCAAAGACGTGTAGCTTTGTCTCACAGGAAACATTGCTCTCACTCAACAGCCCCTGTGTTAACAACAACAACAACAACAACAGAGCTTATGTCACCAGCGGGCCAGACTTAACAGAGAGAGAGGGAGGGACATACTGTTTGAGATAGTGTTATTGCCACTTGTTATGGCTCTGTGCATTGACAGCTCTTTTTTATTCTGTTTCTGCACTTTGTGATGTGCATGGGTCAGGTATGACTGTCACTTTTTTATTTCAAAAGTCAAACAGTAAACTTTGCCATTTTTTATTGCATTCATTTGCATTTGTTCAAATTTGCCATAACCAAAAGCTTAAATGTCTGAATAGGCTGCTGAAAATGTATGGTCCTTCTACATATCCTGGTTTTAAAATCTGTCCCAGTTGATTTTGTAATGAAATAGCCCTGTCATAAACTTCTGTTTGCCACAGAGCTTATTTTCTGCAGTAATCCAAAATCCAATGGAAAAATCCCAGAGGCTTTTTGTTGAGGGAACCAGCGGGATGTTTACTTCTAGTTTGGCCTAGTACAAAACAACATCATCCCTGCACCACTCCATAGAAAGCTATTTGCGCTAACATGCTACCACATATGCTACTGTGTAACTCCCAAATTTATTTAATTTACTAAAACTACCCTTTGAATGAGTTAAGCCCTGGAGAAAATACCTCACCACAAAAACAATACAGATATTTGATCTGTTTCATGCGAAAAGTAATACAGTGACTTATATTTCCTGGTTCAACACCTGCTTGTAAAGCTGATACACACACCTGACACCCTGCACAATTTGTTGACAGCAATTTAATCAGATTTATATGTGTGTGTTTGTGCTACAGAGAAAATGTGACCAGTACTGGCCAACAGAGAACAGCGAAGAGTACGGCAACATGGTAGTCACACTGAAGAGCACGAAAGTTCATGCCTGCTACACTGTTCGCCGCTTCACATTGCGCAACACTAAAGTCAAAAAGGTGAGAATGAGAGGAAAGAAGTGGTGTAACAGGGTAAAGCTGTTTACCTCAATGACAAGAGCCTGTCACCTGCAACTCTTTTCAGCTCACTGTGACTGTTTCTGTTTGTGCTTTTACTCTTTTCAATATCTAAAACTGATCTGCTGACCAGACAGAGCAGTATCACTGTATCTGATTAGATCAATTTTTGTTGAAGAACAACACATATAATGAAGCTCCCATAACTGGTGACAAACACGTTGCATTTCCAAAAAGTTTATTCACAATAAAAGCATCCCTTTGTTTCACCAGTGGAAAGTTTTTAATGTGAGGCAGCAACAGTCAGAAATATTCAGTTTAGCAGTCACTTAACACAGCTCCAGTGTGGATGAAAGCAATCAGTCTTTTGCTAGACACATTTTACAAAATGTGGCTCAATTATAATTCACAAAGTTCACCAACAAAACACTTGTCTTTTGTTAGACAAATTTTCCCTGTATAATTAACATGATAACACTATTGGCATAAGCCTGTGGCATTTTACACTACATAAATTAGCCTAGCAGCTAGCAGAGATTTCTTCTACTCATATGAAGCTAAAAACAACAGCAACATTTAACAAAGCTAAGGTTACAGAATTCTGCTCAATTGTAACTCACATGGTTCACTAACACTTGTTTTTTGCTAGACAAATAAATAATATATAGTAGTTTACATAAACAACATGGCAACATTATTACCATATACCTATGACATTTTATATTGCATAGATTAGCCTAGCACCTAGTGCTTTTATTTTTCCTCTAGCTGATGAAGTCAAGAACAACAGCAACATTTAACAAAGGTGACGTTACAAATTTGGCTCCATTAGAACTCACAAAGTTCACTGACAACATGCTAATATTATTAGCATAAGCCTGTGACGGTTTCCATTGCCTAAGCCTAGCAGCTACCAGACATTTCCCCCACTCATATGAAGCCAGGATAAACCACACGTAAGACTTCAAATGCTTCCGTGCTTTCATTGGGGCTTCATTGTCTTCACAATTTATTGTTCCTTAAAGTTCATTTAATACTTCTGCGTTGAATCAACACTGTATGGCGTAGGCTTCACGTCGATGTAGCGCCTACGCTGTAACCTACGCCGTAGCCTGACATGCACCTCCCCAGAATTGTAACTACGCATCGCGGTGACGCAGACCTCCTGTCTGTTTCTGTATACTGACACCATTTCCCTCAGCGGAAACAAAGCTTTTATTTACTTTTAATTCACAGATAGCATTTTAAGTTTTGTGTGTTATCCTTCAGGGATATATACAGGTTTCATGTGAGAAGAGGAAATCTCCGCTAGTCGCTAGGCTAATTTATACGATGTAAAATGCCATAGGCTTGCGCTAATAATATTAGCATTTTGTATTTCTTTGGATACGTGTTTAGTATGACAGTTGTTTTGACGGTGAACCTTGTGAGTTGTAATAGAGTCGAATTTTGTAACGTTACCTTTGTTAAATGTTGCTGTTGTCCCTGGCTTTATATGAGAAGAGGGAAAGATCACTGGCCGCTAGGCTAATCTATACAATGTAAAATGCCATAGACTTGTACTAATAACGTAAGCATGTTGTATTTGTGGGGAAAATGTGTCCAGATAAAGACAAGTGTTGTCTGTGAATGTTGCGAGTTATAGTGAAGCCAATTTGTGTACTTGTGTTTGAAATTAGCTCTATTAAGCCATATTAAATGTGTGTTTTGGGTGTGTTTTGAATCAACTAAACTTAATAGCACTTCACAAAAACCTCCGCTGCCGACTAGTGTTTTGGAGGTGTAACTGCAGAGTGACACAGACACACTACCGCACAAGTATAAATGCTGACAACAACATAGGCGAAGTGCGTAGGATCCATAAATCTTGCTTTATTGTGAAATAATAAAACCTTTGTGTCCACAAAGGAAAGTGGATTTCAGTTTACAAACATAAACAAGAGGTCTGCGTCACCACAGCTCTGTCAGCGTCTATTTATTGAGAGCAACGGCCAATGAGGAAACACAAAAAACGCTCACACACAGACAGACTGGCGTATATGGGGCTGGCCTTGAATTCTGTGTTCGGGCCAGGAACAAAGGTTGCTCTACTCAGTGGCACAGCCACAAAGCTGTACAGACTGGGCAGAGGCCATCACAGTTTGACCATGGTCAGCCCCTCTACTTAGCAGGACCACAGCAGGGTGGTGCAGCTATCCCCTGCTGTGAGGCTGTTGTGGAAACACGTGTCCTGGCACAGTTTAGTGCAAGCAGACCAATCTGGGTTTTGTATTAGTTTCAGATTAACACAATGCACTGATAACAATACAGATTAAAATATCTCCTCTGCTATGATTTATAACTCAACTTTTTTTTTTAGTTTCATATATAAGTTAATTTTAAAGGATTGTGGGTAAATACAAGGACTGTACCTTATTGTAGAGGTCCCCCCTCTTTCAAAATCAGCTTGTCTTTTTATTTTTCTCCAACCTGACAAACATCTCCTCCTCTCTTTTTCCTCTTCTCTTCCATCCAGGGGGGGAAGGGGAACCCTAAGGCACGGGGCCAGGGTGAACGGACAGTGCTCCAGTATCATTACACCCAGTG
Organism: Epinephelus fuscoguttatus; assembly: GCF_011397635.1. Classification (NCBI taxonomy): domain Eukaryota; kingdom Metazoa; phylum Chordata; class Actinopteri; order Perciformes; family Serranidae; genus Epinephelus; species Epinephelus fuscoguttatus. Next base: position 45,248,432 of record NC_064752.1, read on the forward strand.
GCCAGACATGGGTGTCCCTGAGTACACCCTGCCTGTCCTCACCTTTGTCCGCAGGTCCTCAGCTGCCCAGATGCCTGACATGGGACCCATGCTTGTACACTGCAGGTAAAGTCTCTACACTGCTTTCACTTGACTTTAACTTCTGTCATTAGTCTGTTCCCCATCCATCCTTCAGCTACATTACTGTGTTTGTACTGTCATTGTACACATGTTAAAGGGACAGTTCACCCAAAAATCAAGAATACACATTTTTCTCCTTACCTGTAGTATTATTAATCAATCTAGATCATATTGGTGTGAGTTGCTGAGTGTTGGAGATATAGGCCGTAGAGCTGTCTGCCATCTCTTCCGTATAAAGGAACTAGATTGCACTCAGCTTGTGGTGCTCAAAGCACCAAAATAAAAATACCCAACTATGCCCCTCAACCATGTCACTGCTCAGAGGGAAGCGTGCATTTACTGCTAGCTCACATAGCACCACTGAGCTAGCTAACGTCATAGCTCAGCCGCGGAGGACAGCATTAATGTTAACATCTGTCACTGTCAAGATAGTCTCGCCACCAGACAATCAGAAATCTCCGCCTTCTGATAGTCTGGGGACACTCCTTTCTAAAGTGTGTTTAACACACCGGCGAAAACGGCCAGAAACAAAGCAACGCCTCTTGCATTTTTGAAAAGGACACGCCTTCCCGGAAATGTGCGCTCCCCCTTTTCTCGTCCGCAAGGAAACAAACACACAGAGAGCTTGAAAATGGATGCCGAGAGATTTAACTCTGTTTTATCAAACGTGTGCTCATCCATGAAGAAAATATTTTTTCCAGCGGATGTCTTAGTTTCAACATGATTGAGCTAACTGGAGTAGTTTCATGTCATATCCGACAACGGGAGGCTTTTAACAGATGACGTCCTGATGTTAGCTTTGCTGCTAGTGTTAGCTGTCCCTGTCAGCTGCAGCCACTGATGCTTTCTAGACATCGTGATTTCCCAAAACTGAATAAATAACGTTACCACACATAGCAACACAAAACTGCTTTGCTAGCTCAATCATGTTGTAACTAAGATATCCGCTGGATAAGATATTTTTTTCACGGACCATTTAATGAGTTATTACCTATTACAGACACCGCTAACGGCTAAGAAATAGTAATGTTTGTTCAATCGTTGTGTTCATAGACTTTACAAACATCAGATTAGTCTAAACAGTAATACAGTGATGTGAAAAATGTGTGTGTGTGTATATATATGTATATATATAGCTAAAAGCTCTGCTGGTTTTCTACCTGGAAATATTTGTAAACAACAAGGCGATTCCCTCTATAGTCCGGCCGGACGGATGAGTCATGGCCTTGTTTGTTTCTTTTAGTTGGCGAGAATGTGTTGCTGCAAACGCAAACATCCACTAACTTTGATGGCGTTTTCTGCGAGCGTGGCTGAACCATTTTGTACCGCTACACGTGTTTCTAGTGGGACTATGTTTACAAGGACAAGAGTTCAGCGAGCCACCGAAGGACCGCCCTGTGGATTTACTATTGGCTCTAAAACGTAGGGAGTTTTTTTAAACTCTGAAATTGTATCCGCCCATCTAAACACAAAATCAGGGAGAAAGTCATCAGTCTTTAGTTAAGCAAAGCGTCTAAAGACTGACTTGTGAGTCTACTGTCAAGAGCACAAGCATCTCAATGAGTAGATGCACTCTTCCCTTTGCACAGTGATACAGTTGGCGGTGGTGTAGTTTGGTAGAAAGAAAATAGTTTTTGCATGAGACTGCTCACAACAAGGTCTGTTGATTATCTTGAGTAACCAGGTCATGTGGAAAGAGACATTGCTGCTGAGTTTTTCAGATGAATTTTTTGACGCTTTGTGCACCACAAGCCAAGTGACATCTAGTTCCATTATTTTGGTGAGAAAGCAGACATCTCTACAGCTGATATCGCCAACACTCTGCTCACAGCAGCTCACACCAAAACAATCTAGACTGATAAATATCACTGCAGGTAAGAGAAACACCAATTGTTGATTTTGGGGTGAACTGTCCTTTAAATTCCTGTTTATAGTGAGTGTGGTCATTCTGTGTTTATTTTATTTTGCTATTCATTTTTGTACACTTAGTTTTGAAATAATCCAAAAAGACCTTTTATATAAACTAAGGCATCAATTTCATCCTTCGTATGTTTGTGAAGAATACACTCTTCATACTGCCCCAACAAATGCTACAGTCTTATTCAGTTCCCTTTTAGACATATTAGAAATTGCCTATACACCTCTGCCTTTGTGCTTTTCTACACTCACAGCTGCTTTTACCAGAGCTGCATATCTAAACAGCATCACTGAACCTGCAGTCACAGTTGCCAGCTTGTATTTAAGGGCATTTTACAGTAAGGCAGGCAGGGAAATTACTGGTAATTGTCCGCTGACTGTGGCCCCGGGGGGAATGAGTATGAAGCTCTCTGCTATCATCTGCACTGTGATCGTCGATAATAACTTGTCACACTGCCTCGCCGCTGTGGCTGCAGACACACCACTCATTACTACCATTTTGTACCAGCACATACACACACAGACATCCTCCCACTCGTTTATGCAAGAAACAGCACACAGAGACACACTCACATTCACTCTGCTGCCTTGCTGATTTAAAGCAACATGAAACTTAAAGTCCTGAATTTATAAGTACAGTACAGATGTGAATAGTATCTGTGGCCATGCTGTCAACTTGTAGAAATGCAGACACTGGTCAACAACACTTCTCCACTGTTGTTTTAATTTTATAATCTTTTTTTTTCCTAGTTTTGACTCCTCAGTTCTGAACAGTAAAAAAAAATCCATCACCAACAGGGACAGCCTCCAGATATGAAATACAGTTCCTGGTCAGTGTTAGAGAACACATGCTTACATGGCCTGTGAAGGGCGTGTCAATTCTTTTACTTTTTAATGGTCAAATTTAATTCACAGTTAAGTCTGTGGAGAAATAACAACACTTTGAAACACAGTCACAGTCTGATGTGACAGGATAATTACATGCTAAGTGGTAGAATCTGCTTCCAACTTTAAAGAGAATGTCAGCAAAACATCAAGTTGACAGTTCTGTCCTAACCTGCTGTCAAAAGTTGAGTACTTATGAATCTGCTACTGTGCATTCTTCAATCTGGACATGCACAATGATTGATTGGTGTTTTGTTTTCGCTAAATAGTTGCGTAGATAATGAGTTTGCAATTTGTGAATGACATTTTTTATTTGGAAGTGATTTTTTTATTTTTTATTACTCTGTGCCAGTGATAGACATGGCAGGAGGCATTGTGTTTTCTGGTTTTATGTCTGTCCATCCGTCCATTTGTTCATCCATCCATATGTCCTATTCTTGAGAATGCAATTTCCCAAGAACACCTTGAGGGAATTTTTTGTCAAATTTTGCACATTCACTTGGACTTAACAGTGAACTTATTAAATGTTGGTTGTCAAAGGTCACTGACATTACATCTGTCTCATTGTCATAAAAGCGATACCTCTAGAACACTTAAGGTAATTTCTTTAAATTTGGCACAAACGTCCACTTGGACTCAAGAATGAATGATTACAGTTTGGTGGTCAAAGGTCAAGGTCACTGTGACCTCATAAAACATGTTATTGGCCTCAACTCAAGAATTCAGGCACTCATTATGACAAAATCAAAGGCCATTTACAAGGTCAACTTCACTGTGACATCATAATGTTCTGCAAAAACACTTTTGTGGCCATTACTCAACATCACAATTTAGGAACAGAAGGGGAGATATTTGGTCGGATACTCAGTTGCAGACCACTGTTAGAAACCAGTTGTATCAAGTCATTACTGTGTTTCTAGCTGCTTTTCAGCCCACAAAAATTGGGTGTCTTTTAGCAACCCATCACTGTTTTTCAGCAAGGATTGTTCCACCAAAACTGGGTATTTTAAGGCAAAACATGATCTTTTCCTAAACATAACCAAGTGGTTTTTGTGCCTAATCATATATTAACCGCAGCGTTGTTGAAACATAAAGTTTCAATGTATCTGCAACATAATATTGTGCAAATATAAAGTGTCTGTGGTTTGCAGAAATGTACGATGCCAACTTTTTTCATGGTGATTGTGTTGTAGATAGATTCATACATATAGAGACCTCAAATGTTGTGCTGTCAGATATGGAGGTCTCCACCTACTGTACAAGAAACAACAAATAAAAGTTTAAGGGATTTTATGTTATAATCCATCCAGGACACAAAACTACCACTGACATTAAGTCTGAATACCATTTCCTGACAGCTGTCTACTGTCACCTATGCTATGTAATAAAGGCATTTAAAAGTATTTTTATGTCCACTTGAATTCTAATTTTCCATCCATAAACCTTTCCTCTTATCTGTAATCTCATGTGTTGCAGTGCTGGAGTGGGACGGACGGGGACGTACATCGTCATAGACAGCATGCTGCAGCAGATCAAAGACAAGAGCACAGTTAATGTACTCGGCTTCCTCAAACACATACGCACCCAGCGCAACTACCTAGTCCAGACTGAGGTTTGTATATCTGTATCTGTATGTTTGTGAGACTCTTGTTTGGAAATGTAGCTCTTAAGTTATGAAAGTATGGACATCGAACACATTCATGTGCCTCATTACTTCCTCTTGTGGGTTTAGTACAAATAATGTTTCTGCTACCTGGTGCCCTATTTAGACAAACAGGGACAAGCGGCAAAATGAGTAAAAAAACAAGCATTAAATTTGTACTATAAATTGTGTTTGAATCTGATTTCATCCATCCACATGACATTTATTACACTTCCAAACAAGTTGGGGGTATGTGAGGTAGAGATGATCATGCCCACTTAGGAGACCATAAGTGTATACCATTTCGTAATATTGGCGCAGCTTGTAATACAGTGTTTTTTGTTAAAGAGTATCTTTAATTGCAATTAGCCCTTCCTAAGTCCAGCCCCTTTTAGTTTTGTGCTCCAGTAACAGTTAGCTTTGAACCTTGGTCAATTTTCCCCTTACTTATTACACTTAGATATGCCATGTGCTTGGCTTGTCTATGTTGAAAAGAAAAGCAAATTTTGAAGGTGGTTAAAAGATGTGAAAGTGGCTAACTACTGTATATCTACATCAAGAGGAGCTGGCTTAATGTCAGATCACCAATGTCAGCCATGTTTGCTCCCTCCTTATTTCTGTGGTAAGGTTAAAGAGATTTTGAAAAGGCCGGTAGGCTGGTTGCTAAAATCTTTTTAAAATTACATGAATTATCATCATCCAAAAATGATCAAATGTTTATGTTCCTTTGTTTATACTATCTCTTTAGTGCTACGTGCTACCCCAATGTCACTGAAATTTGGTCAACACTGTGATCTGTATTCAGTAATAAATACAGATCCGTTAGATGGGGAAAGGGGGACACATACCCAGCAGTGTAGTAGCAGTGTTGACTGACTAGTCTTGTCATCCTCTGTCTTTACCTCCCCCTTTTCTTTGATACCAAAAGCCTCAATTCAAGTTGTTTTGCCTTGTTCACAATAGTTAACATAATGAATATGTCCTTCTCATCACATACTGTAGTCCTTGCTGTCGGTTTCTTCAAGCCTGACACCCAGAAATTATTTAATAAGCACTGCAGCACCCCACTCAACAGAGCTGGTGTGGCCATCTTTCCTTTTTGTCAAACTTGTCCAACCTAGCAACAGTAACAGAAGGGGGCAGGACTTAGGAAGGTTCAATTGAGTAAAGGTCAGGGGGTCACCAAAAAGTCATCTATGAATATCCACTGGGATGAAGCATGAATTTCCAGCAGAAATCCAGTTTCTAGGTATCTTGTTATTAACAGCAGTGTAAAAGTGAAACAGCAGCCTAATAGTGTTGCTTAAGGAAGTCTGAAAAGTCATTAGGAATCATCCTCTAGGGACCACAAATATCCACAGTCAGTAGTATACAGTATCTTGCTCTGTACAAAGTCTTGAAAAGACTGATGAAATGTCTGAATAATTTTTCTACAAATAAAAGTTGTGTGGCTCAACATAGTAAATGCTAAAGCTACCACAGAGAACCAAATCAAACAATCTACCTTGGACACATGACTAATTTTAGCAAACACTTTTTGTTGTGGAAATTGGAAATTTCACAGAGTGTCTAAGTTCATTGTCACACTTGCAAGCAGGCAAGATCCTTCAACAGAGTTTGAGGCTGAGAGAAACTTCTTCTCCCAGGATCCATTAATACATTCTTGTCATTTCTTAGCAGACAGTCTGCAGCTCCATCTCTGATAGAGTACTGTCCTTGCTGATGTGCTTCAAGCAAGCTTCACATACTTGCTTAATAAGAACACTGTTGCCATATGGTAGAACATTATGTCACTTAGAGGTTAAGGCTGTATTTCTCTGTGTTTGCCAGAACAGTTTCATTGTGGAAGAAAAAACAAAGTGTTGTAGGATAACTTCAATATCTTTTTTAACTGTGAAGTCTCTGTCTGCTCTGGCAGCTTCTGTTGAGTTTATCTGTGGTCAGCATGTGTACTGAACGTATGGTCTGGAACGTATGTGTGTTTGTGTGTGTGGTTAGACTGATACATCACTTTACTTTTAAACCCTTTTCGCAGGAAGGAGAGGCAGTTTCTCCTGTGTTGCACTCCATGTTTTACGTCTTCAAATAAACCCAAAATGTGGTTACAACTAATACTTAATTTTATTACAGAATAGCAGTAGCAAATCAATGCTTTGGGCATGCCAAACACCATCTGCCATACCAGCTGCTCAGCATCCTTTTTGTCTTTTGTCACCATTTGGCTGATCCAGGAGCAGTACATCTTCATCCACGATGCCTTGATGGAAGCCATTTTGGGGAAAGAGACGGAAGTGGCAGCCAGCCAGCTTCACTGCTACTTCAGCAGCATCACGACACCAGGACACAGCGGCCGGACACATCTGGAGAAACAGTTCAAGGTTATTAGTCATTCCACATTAGAACATTTAATGTAAACAATTTACACTGTCACAGAAAACAACAACAGCTGTCATCATAAATCAGGTTCCATTACCAGCTAATTATTAGTTTAGTTGTTTTATTAGCTTTTTATTACTAGCATATTGTACCAGTTCACTAGCTAATGCATTTCTTTAAAGCAGCTGTGCGGAACTTTTCGTTTTCGTTGATTATATTGCCCCTTTGGTCGAAGCAGTATGACACCCACAGCTTGGTGTCGTAAAATTCCGACTGCAGCCGGCAATTTCCGCATGCATTTGTTCTGGAGAGCGAGAGGATTAACTAACGTCAGGTCAGTCCAAGTGATTAGTGGAAACAGCAAAATTACTCAGTAAATTCTCCTGTCGTGTTTCTGTTCTGATTTAATCTAATCTGTTGTGTATTTTGAGCTACTAAGGCTACCGTAGTAGTGTAAGCCACAAGTTATTCTTGGTAATGTAGTAACCGTTGTTGTGCTACTGGAAACAATGAGAAGCAGCCGTGTACGTTCGGAAGTCATCTGCTGAGTCCGCGTTATTATGTGAAAAGAATACTCCAACAATTTGGGAGTTATGCCCTTTCTCTATCATTTTCATATTGAGACAACAAGATGGATATCTTGGCACTTGTAGGGAGTCAGTACATCTTGCGCGGAGGGATACACCGGTGAGCAACAGCTGCATCTGGCTCTGGGACAGGTACGCTAGGTCACTCGGTAAAAGCAAACAAAGAGACGACACGGACGATCTTACTGACCCGGCTGAAAGCTGTCCATCAGCTCCTGCAGGCCTGGGGCGTTTTTTCCAGTTCATCTTAGGAACATGAAAAAAAGTTTCAATCACACCAGGATTAGTGATTGCTGCAAAGTTTTCACTCCTTGTGATGCACTCTCTGTGGCGGTTTTCCTCCTGATGATATATCTCCCCAACGATGGTAGCACCGACTCCCATTCTGTGCGGCAAAATGGGAGCGGAGGATTCAGCCTCTCTTTTCGCCCGCTCAGCATCCAACACATGGAGTTCCTCATCTGTGTACTCCAGCTCAAACAGGTATGGCTCTGGGTCTGTGTCCGCTACAAGAAACTCTTCAAAATCGCGTTCAAAGTCGTCCATTGCAGCTACTATAGTCCTGAGATATCGCTAGGCTAAATAAACAGCTGAGTTTTGTTTACAAGCTACGTCTGTGCCTGCTCACCGGTGTATCCCTCCTTGGATCACAGCGCAGGACGCACTGACCCAGCCACTGGACGTACAGACACAAAAAAGATATTGATCATGTTGTCTCGATACGAAAATGATAGAGAAAGTGCATAACTCCCAAATCATCAGAGTATTCTTTTATGTGAAGATACACAGTGAAGACATAACATAATCCTAACACAGCAAAGCTGTTACCTGCAGCCTTCGCTTGCAAAGCTAACGCTACTAACGTTAGGTCAGTCCAAGTAATTAGTGGAAACATGCTAACATGCTAATGTTACACACAAGTTAGTAGTAAAGTAAGACCTGTTCATAAATGTTCTGCTGTAGCTCTGAATTTCTTATAAACTGAGGACAACTGCCTGCTGTATATTTGTGTTCATGGTCACAGTCACAGATAATTTTACATGATGCTCCTTCGTTATCCGCCATGACATCAAAAGTACAACCAGGTCCTCATAGATACATCTCTGGTAAAACTGTCAGGTGTTATGTGTTCAGCAATGCCCGCTGCGTACTGCGTACTTGAAGAACACTGTAAACACGGCTTCTTCTTCTATGGTTTAATCGCTGCGGCCGCTGCGGGCGAGCAGAATCACTTCCGCCTCGGGTGCCGTATTCTGGTTTGCTGACTTCCGCTGTGTGTCCGACCCGAGTGAGGCTACGCTAAATAGCCATGTAAAGGCTTTTTTGTCACTGTTGGGTTCAAATAAATATGCGGATCTTCAAGGGGGGGTGATACGAACTAGGGACAGTTTTATTAATGGTAAAAAGTTCGGCACAGCTGCTTTAAATACATTATACTAAAGTATCAAAATACTTAATGTTATTTAAATTTAGATTAAAATTGTAACAGAAATGGGGTCAAAGGATGATTCATATTCATATTAGTCTCAGATTGCAGCCCTGTTGTTGTGTGCAACAGATGAACCTAAATGCAGGACAGACTACAGGGGACTGAGGTGAACAAAGGGAGTTTATTTTTCAGACAATGGCAGGTGAGAATGTTTGCAGGGGCTGGCTGGCAGGCTGGCAGGCTGGCAGGCAGGCAGGCAGGCAGGCGAGTTAATTCACAGAGCAAAAAAATCACTGGAGCAAAAGTTCAACAAAGATTTCAACAGGAGCCTAGACTAGTGTTCCACCAGGTAGACACAAACAATGATCTGGCGATGAGGAGCCGGTGTCTTGAACTGTTTAGGTTGATTACTAGATGGATTGCAGGTGAGCAGCAGGGAACAGGTGGGTTGAATGAGTGCAATCAGCAAACAGCAGAGTGAGAGCCACAGACACAGACAGACAGGGGAGGGGAAACGGGGGTATTCCATCAAGCAGGCTAAAGGCAAATCCAGGCTTAAATGGACAAGTCTGGCTAATGTGAACCAGAGTTCTGTTCCATCAAAGTGGCTAAGATTAGCCTCACATCGGTAACCATGGAAACCGTGGTTCTGGCTAAGCCTGATATATCGAGCTAAACTCCGGTTTCCGCTCCATCTGTGAATGTGTATGATCAAAAAGTGTTCAGTAGACAAGAACAGACATCTAAAAGACAGTTCTGCCAGTGCTTTTACACGCTCACAACTGTCATGAGTGTGTAAAAGCAATAAATAATAATATGTATTATTATAATATGTAGATCATAATATATATAACATAATTAATAAAAAAAATTAACTACTAAAAAACTAATTAAAATGTAATAAAAATAAGAATTAAAAAAAACCCACTTACAACAGTAAAGCCAAAATCAATTTCATAAAAACAAAACTATAATAAAATGAAACTGAGGCATTAAAAATTAAAAAAAAAGATTGTACATGAATATGAGATTGCCCTCCCATCCCCACCCCACTCTGTTTCCAATTGGCTAGCGAATTCACAGCCAGTTAAGGTCAACTGACAACAGAGAAGGGGAGGGACATACCCAGAGAGACACAGAGACAGAGCAAGAGAGAGTAAATTAGGAAATAATGGCATGCCCCTTCATCAAGGATCCTGTTGATGAGGAGGCCCACATTGTTCAGAGGGCCTTCCAACCACCACCAGCCCCAAGGGTCTCCCAGGACAGGACCAACCCATTGATACAGACAGACTCCTATCTGTGGGAGAGGTACCAGTTCAGCAGGCAAAGCATAGTGTATCTATGCAGTTTGCTGGAACCACACATTATAAAGGTCACACGCTGCAGCCAGTCTCTGACCACTGTGCAGTCAGTCTGTGTTGCACTGAGGTTCTTTGCTAGCGGTACATTCCTGTATAGTGTTGGTGATGCTGAGAGGCTAAGTAAGACAACTGTTTGCAGAGAGGTAAAAAGGGTGTATTTTCTATTCATTTTGATTATTTCTAACATCACCATACATCATGCATAGGGCTTGATTTGTTCACATTAACATAGGTTATCTTTTATATTTGTGAATTAACCATGACACAAAGCAGCCACATTAAAATGGGACACACACCATTGTGGTTTGTCTGTTCCTCATCCTATAGCACATTCCATACATTTAAGGGGATTTTCCTTATTTTGATATAATAAGGGATAGAGCTTACAAATGACTTCCAAATGATGAGAAATAGATAATTGATTCACTATCACCTGCGTTCACTTAATAGGTTTCCTCATCTCCACTGAATTGATGGATTTGCTAAATGTCATTTTCTACAATCAATAGATTAATGTAATGTGATTATTTCCTATAAACTGATCATTTCGGAAATGTCAAAATCTACAATCAGTTATGTGATAAATGCGATGATTCACATAAAATAGTTTGATTAAATGCATCATCTGAAATGTGCATAGGAATCAGTAGATAAATGTGATAAATAGTCTATCACTAATATTAATTTACACATGTGAATTTCATTAGGCATACTTGAATTGTTAGATTTAATAGGTGTTCTTATCTACATATATTTTGTCCCTTTGATGCAGGATTTATAGAACATGATATTATGCTGAAATGCTGAATTTTCTTTGTCACTTAGCCTACACATTTAGCCTTTCGGCAATATTCCGTCACGCCACCTCCCTTGCTTTATTAATTGCTGCAGTATTGCCTTTTTCTTAATTATGTCCTTATAGTCCACATACACTTCCATAAGGAGCATTTGCTCCGCCGCAGAAAACGCTTCCACTCACTCCTTTCCTTTGCTTTTTGACATTTTGCAACATTTTCGGCACTCGACCAGTTTGGGCTTTTTATTTTCCCTGGGCGCGTGCATGAGTTGAGGCTTAACAGGTGAGGCTTGGATTAGCGTCAGTTGGAGCCAGCTGATTTCACTTGATGGAATGGGTCGGAGCTAGATTGGGAGTTGGCGTTTAGTCAAACTTCAAGATTACACCTTAGTCTGGATATTCTTAGCTACGTTGATGGAATACCCCCCTGGAGACAAGGGGAAAAAGAAGACAAACAGCAAAAAAACAAGTGACATGGCCGTGGCCATGACACCTGTCTCCTAGAAACAAAGTTTATATTCAGCTAATTTGAAACAGCAAATACATTTTTGATGGAAACATAATGCTGAGTCAAATATGTTTTCTATTAACATAATGAGAAAAGGTTGCCAATGTCAATGCCAGTGCTAACATATCTGGCAAGTCCAAAAAACATTGATACTTAACATTTCAACAAATTGTTCACTGTTGTGTTTCAACTATTTTCGCCATAATAAGTAATGTTGCATTACACTATACAACTTTTTTTTTTTTTTTTTGTCACGGTTACCTTTTTATTAACATTTTACCAAAATCACAATCTTTCCCTAATTCTAACCAAAGTGCTTAAGTTGCCTTCACCAACCACAGACAGCAGTCTGGATGTGAACCCCGCTTTCTTGGGTGTCACAGTCCTGCGCTCTGAAAGGCCACCTTCCACTCCAGCCACCTCCAAAACAGTTCCAGGGTGAAGGGTACATAAATGTACGGGGTTCCTGTAGATCCTTGTTAATCTAAAAATAAGGCCTTAATTAGTATCAGACTGTCTTATACTGATCTTTCAAAAGTGTTAAAAAGTCTAAGACATGTCAGTAGGATTTTCATATTTTTTTTTTTTTCTTGACGTTGCATTATTAAAAAATAATTGGTAACATCTAATTTTCTTCAACATTTTACCGAATGCCTCTCACATAATGTGTCACAGATCAAAATAGTGGGACCAGTGCAAATGAAGTGAAAATTTGGTATTTAATTAAGACTTGCCAGCATGGCTGAAACTTGTACAGGGCACTGCAAACAAGGCTCTGTGTATTTTCTGCGATCATTTTCTCGAACTTACGATGGTAATCAAGGCAGTGGAATCACACATGCAGAGTGAGAAACACAAAACTGCTAAGAAAACTCATCAGCAAATGCCAGATATTTCCAAATTCTCTTCTACCCTCTTCTTCACCATGCACCAAAAAAGTATCCAGGCAGCATTTATGTTATCACCACAACATAATTAAGAATGCAATTTAGTAATATACAAACTTAATGTCTAAGAGACAGAGTTGTAGATTAGTGCCATCTAGTGCCACCTTAACTCCACCAGCAAAGACACAACTGTAGGTTTCTCCTCAAATCAGTAAGTTATAAAAATGAACCTTAACACAGCTTTACATGCATTTCGTAATTCTTACACTCCTCTTCCTTTAGCCCTGAAATGGACATTCACCTGGGCAATATCTCATTGCCCATATTTCATCATCCAGCTCTGGTTGATTGTGGGTATGATAGGGGTTGGTTGGAAGTGTTGACGACAGGAAGATAATTCTTGTTATAAACAATGGAGACCAAGGTTTTGACCAGATAGAGAGTATGTGCAGAACAAAAGCTTTATTCCACAGACACAGTGCACTTAATTCTCACATTCTCACCTGGGTACCCCCCCACACACACACATAATAGGCCTTTGTGAAGAAGGACATACATTTTGATCACAAGAAAAGTTGCAAAGTAGATTTTGATAGATTATAGTACAAAATTCATCCTGAATTCAAGGCACAATACAATAAATGTTTCCTAAAATGAGTGTTGAGTGTACATTTGAATAACTACCTGGTCATTAGAAGTTGGTCCGCCACTTGAAAGTCTGACAAAGTGTAACACCCTCCTTTTCTGCTCCTTTTGTCTTTTAGTTGGTAACACAGTGTAATGCCAGATTCATGGAATGCTTCAACGCTCAGAAGGAGTGCAACAAAGAAAAAAATCGAAATTCCTCCGTGGTGCCATGTAAGTGTTACACTCATGTAAAAACATATTAAATTTGAAATGAAACTGCCTCCAGCAGTCATAACCACACAGCAGAAAGTAATAACTCCCAGTAAAAGCAGTTGCAATTTGAAACCTCTGGTTTTTGAGTTTACAGCTTCTGCATTATAGAAGAATGTTACACTGAGAAACTTAATTCTGAGTCATATTTCTGTGCTGCTTCACTCCTAAATGAAAGGTTCATGCTTTTTATCATCATGCATGTCAAGTTCTGTCAGCCTTCTGTGTGTTGCTTTCTATGATTTGCTTGTCCTGCCATTTGGAATTTTTATGAAAACGTACATTTTTGCTAAATCCTCTTAGAAATTCCTCTTAGGAATCAGGTCATCTTCGGATATGGCAAACATGACCTCCAGACAGCCATGATAAAACTTATTTAAGATTAAATGGCCATGTCACTATACATTTGTGTGATTTGCTGTAATGTTAAACTTACAAAATGTAACACTGGTACACAAAATGAAAGCTTTTTTTGTTGCCATCAGTTTAAAAAAATGTGAAGAACAACCCTGTGTTTGCAAATTATATTCAGCTACAAAATACGCCCAAAAAATTGGAAATCACAACAGAAGTACAGAGAGTTGTCTATGAAGACGATACACTGTCTTGTCTGTTGGTCGAACTGGGTTTAACACAGCTGTCAATCACTGCTCCTCAAACAGTCAAACTAGGCAAATGAATGATACTATAGGAATCAAGAGTCTGCAAACATAGTTTAGTGTACTGGTTAGCTGTAAAATGAGAAACTTTGCTCTGGCTGGTGGGTGGTGCTTGGTTTTAGCTTGACTGCTTTCAACATAGCGGCCTTGTCACAAACATTATCATTTTACAGCTAAACAGTATACTAAAATATGTTTCTGTAAACATCTGAGATGAAAAATAGGCAATGCATTAACAGAATGTATTTATCAGTTTATATTTGATCAGCACTGCCTAGTTTGACAATTTGATGGCAGCTCATGAGCATGATTGACAGCAGCGGTAGAGACTCCTCTGCTCTTATTGGTTGTTTTTGCTCATGTGTGGTGGATTCTAGCAGTTTTTTTTGAAAAGTCAAGTGCATCCTCCTTGTAGTGCTTTTAATGGTGTTTTATATGATCTACCACTGAACCGTTAAAAGCAGAGGCAGTGGAATATGATTTTTTTTACAGATGTGTCCGATGGACTGCTGTGTGGATGTATAAGTTATTTTATTTAAGTTGCCAACTGTAGCTTTAATATTGACTAATCTATTGTTTATCTCATTATTAATATTCAGCTTCTCTCTGTTATCTGCAGCTGTTACACAATCTGTAGACAGTCACTGGCTGTTCCACAGTTCCATGAATCACCAGTCAGGCATTACCAAGAACTGTTTACACTCAACCAATAACAGCAAAAGGAAGAATGAACGCACACAGAGTGGCCTATCGGTGTGATTGGTTTGTTCGAATAATCTTGTAAATGCCCATTCTTTCTCTGTCCCCACCTCTCCCACTCTTCTCCCCACTTTCTCTCTATCTCTTTCTCTGTGCGTGCAGCGGAGCGAGCAAGAGTCGGCCTAGCACCTTTGCCCGGCATCAAAGGCACAGATTACATCAACGCCTCTTACATCATGGTCAGCACTTCCACTTCTTCTATCAAATCATTGATCTCTCCACTCTCTCCTTGATGTTTTGACTCAGAGCAGGTTACACTCAGTCAGCATCACTGGCTGCATGTTTTAATATACACCTCCTGATTGTGTTACAGACTGAATCACAGTGACGTCAAGCTAACAACTAGCAATTGATTTCACTTGTGTAGATATGTAAGAGTTGTCGTCATTTTCAGTTGTAGCTGTAACATTTAAAGATATATAGTTCAACACTGTGGCCTGACTGATCTGACATTTCTGCTGTGCTTATTTTATGTACTTTCTTGCTTTGCTATCATCTTTGATAAATCAAATCTACTGGCACAGAAGATAAAAAATATACTGCTGTGGATGAGGTTGCAGCAAAACATATTTTAGCCACCTTAAAAAAAATCTATCGTTCTGAGTGTACACTACATTTGTACATTTGCTCAACTGAACCTTAACCAATCGAGGCTGTGGCAGACCAGCAATTCTCTGTTCTGCTACGTAAAATTACTGTTATTGTCAACGGAGTCTGGTGGCTTTGATATAACAGCTTCAGTTCCCCGTTTGAAAAGCTTCAAGGTAAAGCTGTGAAAAATTTCTAAATGTAACGTATCGACTAACACAGGGGCTCTCTACCAGGAAGCTATTGTTAATAAACGTTGTGATTCAGTCTATGACAAAGTACGTTTCTGGACATCAGGTGTGAGGAATGTGGTGAATCAGGGATGCTATGACAAAATCAGGGACTGTAGCTTTTACAGGGTTTTCCAGCAATTTAGTGTTGCACTTGCATTTCTAAAAGTCAGATTTAGAAGACAATGGTCAAAATCAAAGCAGCAGAGACCCAGATATGCTGACTTTTAGTTGTGAATACTATGAGAAGCACTTGGGTATATTGATATACAGACCTGACACCGTAACTTGTTTCTTGTAACAATGGAGACATCTTCTGCATGACCCAGTTTGTAATACAAGTTTTCCAAGAAAACTTTGAAGTGTTGCACTCGGCCGAGATAACCCTAATGATTTCATTATGACATTTTGTCAAAGTTAAAGATGATCTCCTCCAGAACCTCAAAAGACATTATGCAGCAGGCTGAGAAGGATTCTCCAAGGCTAGAAAACTGACCTTGATTTGTAATTGTGGAATGGCCCTTAAAGGCATGACTAAGAAGTTGAAAGCAACCCTTAACCCAAAAGCCTGTGAAAAGCAGGTGGTTAAGTTTTCATGTGCTCTTGGCTGGTCTTTCTGTTCAGTGAGGACACTTCTTCCTCTGGAGCGTGAAATCAAAGCTCAGCTAACAGCAGCTCAGTATTTTCCTTTCACCAGCAGATTTCAGGTTTCACACAAATTAGATTTAACCATCAAAGCTCTGTTTAGTCCCTTAAATGAAACCAAATCCCAACTGTGCAGGTGGATGTCTGACGATTAGCTGGTGATTTACACAGAAATGTAAATGCTATGTGTTTACACTGTTTAGAGCGGAACCAAAATCTAAATTAATGTAGTGTAACCCTCACAATGACCTGTTTGTTATGCCTCCGTGCTGGCCATAGCCATGGCTGGAGGCATTATGTTTTCGTGTTGTCCATCCGTTAATGTGATATCTCAAGAGCGCCATGAGGGAAACCTCAAATTTGGCACAAATCCATTTGGACTGAAGAATGAACTGGTCAGAATGTGGTGGTCAAAGGTCACAGTGACCTCACAAAACATGTTTTTGGCCATTACTCAAGAATTCATACACTAATCGTGACTAAAATTGACAGAAATGTCAAACAGGATGAAATAAGGAAGTGGTGACATTTTATATTCAAAAGGTCAAAGGTCAAATTCACTGTGACATCATAATGTTCTACAAAAACACTTTTCAGGCCATTGCTCAACATCATAACTCAGGAACAGAAGGGGAGACATTTGGTCATCTTGAGTGTCCACCTTGAAGCTGTGTTGATTGTATAAATCTTCTGTGCTGCAGGGGGAAGATGTGTGTGAAGCATCCGTGTTTTCACATGGATGTAAACTGTAACTGCAGCTCGATGTGTTCTCTGAAGCATACAACTGCAAGGCAGTAATTCTATTTTTTTGTTTGTTTTTCACAGGGTTACTACCGGAGTAATGAGTTCATCATTACCCAGCATCCTCTGCCCCACACCACAAAAGACTTTTGGAGAATGATCTGGGACCACAATGCACAAATTATTGTTATGCTGCCTGCCAACCATGGACTGGTAGGAAACACACACGCGCGCACACACACACACACACACACACACACACACACTGGAGGGTTATAAGTGCCACCTACCACTTTGACAAACACATGCATACCTCTTTATTTTCTCCTAAACTTGTGTTTAAGGAATGATGAATCACACACACATTTTCATGAGCCAGCGTTATACATCATTTTGTGTAATTATGGTCAACGGCAGTCATAGGGCTGTGACAATAAACGCAGTACCGTTGTCATATGACACCGAGGTGATGAGGCCATACCTGCATTGTCCAGTCACTATAACCTCATAAAACATGTTTTTGGCAATAACTGGAGACTTCATATGCTAAGTATGACAAGATTCCACACAAATATCTAATAGAACAAAATGATGAATTGATGACATTTTATATCTAAAAAGGTCAAAGGTCATCTTCACTGTATCATAATAATGACCTCAACACCATAACTGGCAGCAACCACCCACTGCAAAGACAGAGTCTGTGTAGCAGGTACAAAACCCCGCTCTGGTCCACCTATGTGACACGTCACATATCAGCCCTTACACATATGCATCCATGTTCATATGCACACACTATTGGCAGACATCTGCTCATTGATCCTGTGTCCCGTGGCTTCTGCAGGATCTCCATGGGACAGCAGGACTGTTATATTGTGCTGTAGGGATTTTTAAAGCCTGTGAAGTGAGGAAGAGTTGGCAGAAGTGTACTGCAAATCTGCCTTCCCACAGTGGTTTTATGTGCCACAGCCATTTAAGCATGGGACAATGATGGGTTTGCCGCAATATGAATTCAGAAAATGCATACATAAGCTGATTTACACAAATTGCAAGATCAGATCTGTGGGGATGCAGAAACAACTCCTATCTAGCCCTGTAAGGGGAACTGCACTGATTCCACAAAACACAACATGTTCACAGGAGTTGGGGAGGATCACTGCATATGTTAACAAAGTAGTTTAAAGCCACGGGTGGTTCCAGATGGAGCTACTGTATATGAAATCTGGGGCTGTATTTACAAAGGATCCCTTCTTATCACCTGGAGTCCCCCTAATGTTCCTATTCCTCAGAGCAACTCTGAGCAGGGAAGGGACAGAAACTTAACCTCAGTGAGGACATGTGGTTGACTCCATTGCTAGGTATGACACATTCTTTGAAAAGGCCTAACCACAGAATTCTCTGTAAAATAAACTGTAAGCTGCATTTCATGAACTCACTTAGTCATTTAGCATTTGGAGAGTATTTCTCCTACCTATTTGTCTTTCCACCATTTTCTCCTCTGCTTAAGAAACCCTTAAGCACCTTAGAAGTCTTCATTGCTACTCGTAACAGTTTTTCACCTTAGGAGCTTTTTAAAGGTCTAAGATGCTCTGTGAATAACTTTCATCTTTGCTTGGACCTAGTCTTAAGTGATAAAAATTCTGCGAAAACGTCACAATTTTCAGAATTTTCTGAGGGTTTCATCTCCAGGAGCAACTCTTTATTTCAGGAAGCCTTAAAAATACGGCTCCTGGATCTCAGACCATATTGTCAGTTGTATTTTGCAGATAATACTCTTGGTTTTGCTGCATTAATTTTAACCTATTTTTTAAACTGTCCAACCTGAGTCAGACAAGAGGGGTAGAAATAAGATTGACATGATCAGGACCAGACAGGAATTGCAACCATGGAAGTCCCAGGACCAGGCTGGAATGAAAAGAAATAAATCAGGGCACCTGTTTTAATCTGCAACAATTTGTTTTGTACACACATACACAAACATACAACCATGTAAGGTTCAAATAAGTACATATCTGGTAATAATATAACCTGTGGAGCTGTTTAAAACTGTAGTAAAAAGATGTGCACTTTTACAAGAAGCTTTCATTAGTTTTAGACCAGCACTTCAGGCTGTGCAATGAGGCTTTGCAAATTGCAGTTATATGGTAGGTCAGTTGGTGCGCTTTAACTAACTGGAACATTGCCTAATTGGGTCACCTTTAACGAGCCTTTAATTGAAAGCTTGGGTCACAGCTAAGCTCGACATTTTCAGCATTCAGGGAATCTTGAAAATGGGATTCCCTTGATTGCAGCATCAGGGGACAAACATTCTGCAGGACTGGTCAAACTACCACAGATTCAGTGACTCTTTGGTTTTATGCACCAGAGGTGTGAAGCAGCAAGTTTAATAAAACAGGGAGTGCAATACAGCTGTTTATAATGTTCAAATATGTTATTTTCCTCTTATTGTTGTAATTACTTTATTGTTATTTAGGTTAGGTTAAGTTAGGTTCTTTAATGTCCCCATGGGGACTCAATCATAGTGGCAATTTCAGTTCAAATGTTGCCTTGAGTGAACTTTTCTCCTCCCACTAGTATATATTTTTTATAATATAATATAATATAATATAATAATATACTACAGTAATAATGTATCATGTGACACACTGTTACATGAAGGGAATGAAACTGTCCCTGTGCTTTTCTGCAGGCAGAGGATGAGTTTGTGTACTGGCCCAGTCGGGAGGAGGCAATGAACTGCGAGGCATTCACTGTCACCCTCATCAGTCAAGACCGACTCTGTCTGTCCAATGAGGAGCAGATCAGCATCCACGACTTCATCCTGGAAGCTACACAGGTAACTACACAACAGTTGTATTAATGTGAATGTAATACTGTGTGCACAGATAGAAGTACCACACATAGAACCTTTAAAAACTGTGGTCAGTTTAAAGAACAGGAAGGATAACATACTTAACCTCCTCTCCCTCCACTTCCTAAAACACAGTGACAATTACGTTTGGGTTAGTGGATTGACAACAAAGAGCAAAGCAAATTTAAATAATGATAAGTCTGCAACTCCAGATTTGAGAGCAAGCATGCAGGTAGAGGTTTATAAATGTCTTGAGTTTTTAGAGTGGTTTATGACAGAATGCTGAGTGCAATCGATGTTTTGAGCCTCCAGAGGAATTGGGTCTGCAGATATGAACAAAAACAGGACTTTGCCTTCTCACTATCTTCAAAGCTGCTAGCGCTCATATCTTGTATCTCTTGTGTTGAAATTTCACTTGAGAGCAAAACAAACTCCCTCAGATCTGACCTGAATGTAACACCTTGTAAGAAACATGGGGCTATATCCCAGTGTTTTCCATCAGACTTCAATTGAACCAAGCCTAGTTGGCAGACAGACAGAAATGATACATGCCTTTTATCATTTTCCAGTGCCCAACATCTGTTGATTCACAAAATTTGAAGATCTTTTAGTGGAGGTAAATTGATGGTGTTTATGTCAAATTGGGAATTTAAAGGTTAATAGAAAAAAAGGCAAAGATTATTTATGAAAGCATTGGTTTTGAATTGAACCAATACTAATTGCAGCCCTGTCAGAAGCGTGGGCAATCTCAGTACCATTATTTTAATCAAAGCTCAAGTTACATTGACAAGTTAACTATAGCTGTTCTAAACCAAATGTCCATCATCTAACCTTTTTCTCTCTCACTCTCTCTTTCTTGCTGTTTTTCTGCCTGTCTCGCCCTCTGTCTGTCCACCAGGATGACTATGTTTTAGAGGTTCGTCACTTTCAGTGCCCTAAGTGGCCGAAGCCTGACGCACCCATCAGCAGCACCTTCGAGCTTATCAACGTCATCAAGGAGGAGGCAGCCAGCCGTGATGGACCAACCATCATCCACGATGAGTCAGTTATACATTTCATTTGCTCTTATATTCTGTCACCATATCAATAGATGGGTACATTTCTAAGTAGGTGCCGAAAATTATGATGTGTCAAATTAGAAAAGCTAATGTAAAAATAGAAAATTACAGTTGATACCACTCTATGTCATTGGGTCAATTTGCATCTTAAATTGGATATGATAGGATGAGGGGAACTACAGCACTAGTTTTGTCTTTACAATCAAAGTGCCATTTAACACGAGCTTCACACCTGCCAGATTTTAATTTCCATTCACCCACAAACCCCTTCATGTAAATTCAGCTCAGCAGCTAGGGACAAACAAAAACGTAAATATGAGAATACGTATCTGCAAAACATGAAGTTTAAAGTCTGACCCAGCATTTAAGTGTCAACCTCTGATACATTACATTATATACACTTTGGCTGGTACTAAAAAAGGATGAATGTTGACAAAGGATGTTGACTGTAGTCTTTGCTGGAAGTTAAATCACTGCAGGATTTAATTACTTCTCCCATATTATTAAATCTCATATCACATTGATTTCAGAGAACACCGTGGTTGTTATCCCCAATATTAATTAACTCCATTGTGTCCACTCCCAGGTTAATATATTTCTGTGTCTGTGAACACAGAATGATGTGAACAAAAAACTTGCTCCATCAGGCACACAGTGACACTGGCAGCCCAACTATCCTGCAAGTATAGTGAGGAAAGACACATATTGTTTTACTTCTAAACAACCAGTGACAGTCCCTCCAACCCCGACTTCCCCACAGGTACCCCAGGAAACTGCCCAATTAAACATAATGAAAGTGTCTTTAGTATTGACACACATTAGTGCTCTTGAACGACACTCTAATCCAGCAGCTCTGCTCATGTTTATTCATTAGAATAATGAAGACTGCTTGTCGCATCCTCAAGAAGAAAAGTGACTAATTGAGCACTTCATGCAGTTGCTATGGTGCAGGCGGCTTGCAGCACCTAAGAGATTGTCAGTTAGAGGCTCGTCCTAATTGTCTGCACACTCATTATTCAGCCAGGCATGGGTTGTTAGCAGCGGTTTCTGCTGCGTTCCTGACAGGGCTGCTAATGGAAGAGGAGACCCTTCACATTGTGAAGGCGACCCGGCGTTCTCCAGGGAGCCTCATGCCGGGCCGAGCTGTCGTCCTCAGGTGGATTCACTTGCTAATAAATCTTTAATCT
The DNA here is from genome assembly GCF_011397635.1 of Epinephelus fuscoguttatus. Classification (NCBI taxonomy): domain Eukaryota; kingdom Metazoa; phylum Chordata; class Actinopteri; order Perciformes; family Serranidae; genus Epinephelus; species Epinephelus fuscoguttatus. The sequence continues at coordinate 45,270,558 of NC_064752.1, forward strand.
CAGAGGTGACATTCCTGATCTGTGAGGGTCTTCATTCCCTGGCTGAGCAGCTGTCAAGGACATCTCTAATGCTAAGTTGTAAAGGTCTTCATAGCACCCCAAATCAGGAATTTTAAGAGTCCACCGAGAGATTTTCCCGTTGCCAGTGGATTTAATCTAAAGCAGATTTCAATCAGAGGAAATTGAAAGACCATTTCTTTGGTGAGCGACCATTTATAAGAGGTAAAATTCTACAGATGGCAGCCATACAATAAATCTACCCTAGATGACCTTGAAAAGACTAAAGTCTGACATCCTCTCACATCTAAAGACAATGTGAGTGTCAGTCACAGATTATAAGATTTTGCAAAGACTGGCGATCTTCCAGAGTCACGATTTGCAAGACTACAACTTGCTTCCTTTTGAGATGATTTCCCACGCTGCTCCTGGTGGAAAACATCATGCCAAACTCCCTTTAAGAAATATGACATATTAATAATTCCTTGCATGTCCGCAAAAACACATAAATCTAGAAACACAAGATAAAAGGCGTCATATGTCAACAGTAATCTTGTCGATTTGGCATCAATATAATGTATAGAAATAAATTGTATTTGTATACAAACTTTACATTTTGGATTTTTTCGCCTCAAATCGCTACCAGCCTCCTTTGGTAAGCTGCACTACTTTAGTGGAGGAGGCTGTGAGAATGAGAGTTGAACTCTTTCAAAAATGAAAATTTCTTTCTACTGTAAGTGCAGGTTGGTGGATCAGATACACGGTGCAGCGTTTTCCATAGTACAAGACAACAAAGACTTGTTCACGCTTTTGCTCCCTTCCAGAGTCCCCTCCATGTTAACTGTCTATTGGTTTACTCTTTCCTGTCTGGTGCTGGAGAGAGCGCGGCAATTAGTTGTTGACAATGTTCATATCAATGTTCACGAACTTCAGTACTTGCATGAGCTTTCAATAGTATTAAACACGTTTGATTTTGTCAGAATGTTCAGATTAGAAAAAAGACTGACTTAAGACAGCTTAGAGCGAGTGTTATGACCAGCTTACACCAAATAATTGAGATCTAGAGAGCGCGTACCAACTGAGGTAAAACTCACTTATATCCCTACATTGGAAATTTGTCTATGACATTAAAATGGCTCGAAAAGTCGTGTGGTGCAAGGACGGCATAACTAGCTGCAAAGTAATAAATAGGGCCATGACCTGGGTAGTGCGCGGTAGTTGGTGGGTCAAAGGGTCAATGTTGCAGTGAAGACATGCAGACATAAAGCATCTTTCAGCTCACTTTTCTGTGAACATATCCAAGTGAGTTCATTGGCTAGTAACTGAGAGACAGAGACCCACCATGATGACAACACTGTATTTCTCCTTAAACCTATGCTAGAAGCTTTATAAGCAGAGATGGGATGATGTTACACATAAAAATGGCGTGTACATCAAGCTGCAGTCCAAACATCTGATGACAGGTGGGAGGTTGTTTCTGGCATATTGCTACTCTCAAATAGAACTCATGAGTTTGTGTTCCAACAAAGCTGAGGCACACCATGAGCACAGTGTCTGTAAAGTTAAACAGTGCAAACAAATGAAAACTGAAATGGGTGAAAATGAAGTGTTTGTTACTTTGCAAAACTGGTGCACTTCAGTTTCATAATGAGGAGTTATAAATCAGTAGATGACAATGATAATTATCTTCCACGAGTTTGGTATTTATAGAAATGTGAATCATTTTGGCCATTACAAGCTTTTCAAAATGTAGTCTTCTGTTGTTTAGTACTACAACATTAAGTGTTTTATAGCCCATGGTGAGTGGGAGGCAAAACCATATTTTACAGGCACCACATGCTGTTTTTTGCACTCTTCCATGATGTTTTCCTGTAATGACACCCTCAAGCCAAAATGTCAGCTCTACACAGAAGATTTAATTTGGATAATCTCAGGACCTCTCCTCTTGTGCCATCTTCTTGACAAACATGTTTTCAGCCCCATTAATAGTGATAATAATAATAAAAAAAATAATCCATCTGTACATGTGTTGATTAAAGCAGTACTGAACTACCTTATTGACATGATGGTGTTCAGTGACCCAAATAATATTATTTGTATTTTTTCCTCATTGAGTAAGAGGAACTTTAGGTACATCCAGCACTTGATATCCTTTAAACAGTTTTTTTTACTGTTAATTCAGTCTGGTGGGGATTCTGGTTTTATAGACACACAGAGTTGAGTGTCATTGGAAAGAGATTTTATAATTAGGTATTAATCTACCAAGAGGAGGCATGTAATAAATACAGAATAGAAGAGGGCCTAGGACAGAACCTTGAGGAGCTCCATAGTTTATAATGGCAATAGATGATGTGTTACCAAGTTACCAAGAGTGCACTGTGAGTGCCATTACTGCTATACCTGTAAAAACAGCAAGATCGATGGTATGTTGTCAAACTACAGTAGTAGAGGAGAAACATACTATGAGCTTTTCTGATATTATGGGCTGGATCCACATCTGCACTTACAGACTCATGGATTTTCGGGTCCATTCCCAGGAAGTCTGGGAGTGCCTAGGGCTGTCCAAATCCACGATTCTTTCAGTTCACAAGGACTTGCTGCAGACATCCAGAGAGCTTGGGATGCAGACATCAACAGACTTCACTGATTTAATAACCCGCAATTTATTGCAACACTGATGGGACATAGGTTTTTTTCTTTCTTTTTTCTTCTTTTATTTTTTTGCAATAGCTGACTGAAAAAAAAAACTTATGTGTATGTAAAACAGTTACTGTAGCCTATTAAAACAATACTTGAATAGTGTATGCCAGAAATAATATTCAACAACATCATGATCCAGAAATATGTAGAAATATACAGTAAGCTATAGATGGTAATTAAAATGCATTGTATTATTGCAGCCTATAGGTTGCACAGTGTAATGCCAAATATGTTGGCTAAAAAACAACTCGAGAAGATCTTCTTATGTAACTAATAGGCCTGCCCAATTTATTTGGTCATAGCTCGGTGTTCACTCACAAAACAACCCTATTCATGAGATTTATATCCTGTTATCTGCAGAATATGACAGCAGTTACAATGATTGTAATAGTCACTTGAATGTTTCCATGGGAACAAGTAAAACAGTCTTGAGGGCTGTCTATCAGCAGCTTGCGGTCTCTGCCCTCGCAGACTTTATGTGATGATGGTGAACTTGTCACAGCACGTATGACTAAAGTCCGCGAGGGCTCAGTCCGCAAGTCTAGAGGGTGGATATTTCAATGCAGTCATTGTGGAAATGCATGCTAACCCCAGATGCTGGCTGTGTGTTTGTGTCCCTCAGGTTGGGATCCGTGTCAGCTGGCATGCTGTGTGCCCTCACCACACTGTCTCAGCAGCTGGAGAGTGAAGGTGCCGTTGATGTCTATCAAGTGGCCAAGATGATCAACCTCATGAGGCCAGGAGTCTTCACAGACATTGTGAGTCTGCCAACTGCAACTAAAAATACAGCCGCAAGCCAAGATTCAGGGTTCAAAGCTTTCATAGGTAACAGAATCAAGTAGTTCTTACCATCCAAAATTAAAGCTGAAAGCAGCCATGAGCCCTGAGCGGGTTTCAGTTGTCATGAAGCTTCACAAAGTCACCTTAGCTAGTTTAATTCGGTTTAAAGAGGCAGTAAGACCAATCACATATTTGTCACAGTATTTCTCTTACGTGTATTCTAAGTACAAATTGCAATTACTTTTTAGTGTTTTGTAACTTATTTGTTAAATCTCAATGTAATTTGTTAAAGGATACTTAAGAGAGCAGTAATTGTTTATTTTTTTGTTTATCATTCAAACAAATAAAAATAAACAAAAATATCAATATAATGAAAAACTAATAAGAATAGCTTATGTTGGCTACAGTCAGTGATGAAAGAACAGTCATCTCTGGAGCTTCCAATCCAGCTCCTCTCTGCTGGATTTAATACCAGAGTCTGTCTAAAGAAAAGTGCACTCTGGAAAAGTTTCAGAAGTACAACTTAAGTTATGAACCAATATGTTATAGGCCACGCCTTCATGCATCTTTAATTACACACGCTAGTTGACACTTAGTGTGTTAAGTTCAGTACATGCTGCCAGATGTCTCTGAGTCAGGAACTTGAATTATGAGCTACTGTAAAAGCAACCCATCGCCAGAAGAGGAATGTTCACGTTGTAAGTTTTGTAACCATGTTACATAGTTTTGTACATTAATATGTAGCAGGTAAACTGAAACTTAATGTTTTTCAGCAATGCTGTGGTGAAGCTGTGGTTTGGTTTAGACACAAAAACCACTTGGAAATGATTGGAAAAAGACAATGGCTAATTGGCTGTAAACACCCAAGTTCATACACAGCTGGGAAACACCTTGATGTGTTGGTAAAAGACATTTGAACTGTGGTCTGCAGCTTGGCAGGTGTCTCATCCAATGACACGCCATCCACCATCCCCTCCAGCTCCCAAAGAAAAAGTCTGTTTATGTATTACATCACTTTGGAAATGTTGAAATGATAGGTATAAAATGTGCAATTGTGACATATCCCTGGTTTGCAGAAACATGCAATGCCAACATTTCCTTCTGGCAACTAGGCTGGTTATAGACCATGCTCCCATGCAACAATTAAAGATTTCAAGTCAGTGAGATTTAACTGCAACCCTTAACATTACCCAGAAATACTAGATGTACACTCTATTCCCTAACAATCCCTAGATGCTAATGCTTCTTGTTCAAAAGGAGTGTAAGTATATTATCAGTTCAGTGAACTTGACACGAATTTGGCAACATCTTACTACCTACTAAGCTACAGTATGATACAGGATAGGGCTCAAGGAGGTAAAAGAATGGTTGTCACACAGTATATTGTTCTCATCTTTTCTCCTCTCTGTCTTTCTTGTCTCTGTCCACAGGACCAGTACCAGTACCTATACAAAGCCCTGCTCAGCCTCGTCAGCACCAAGGAGAACGGCTCGGGTCTTCTGGCCAGGGACATTAACGGGACCATGGCGTCCATGTCCGACCAGTCTGACCAAGCAGAGAGCATGGAGTCGCTGGTCTGAGAGCGGCCCTTCAAGGGCCCAGAGCTGAGATGAGCTGAGGGTGTCCTGTGGGTCCAAACACCCTGTGAGGTCCCTAAGCCCACCAAGGAGGCACTTAACTTTGTAAAACGTCAAGGAACTATTGTGAACAAGACTTTTTGAGGCCTTTTTGCCAGACTCTTGGTTAAAATGAATAACCTGATTACTTTTTTACACTGATAAAAAGTTTTTGATATTTATTTTTTTCGCCATTTTATGTCTTAATGTTCTCCTACTGAAGGGTTTGCACCTGCGTTTTTAAGTTTCACGACGGCGTCGGTAGGCAACGAGAAACACTTTTCTGTCTTTTCTTGTTTGCACTATGTAATGTCAGTGTTACTGCCTATACTAAAGCTGACTCACTTGGCTTTTCTCCACTCGAGCTCTGACTTTTTTTTTTTTCTTTTTTTTTTGACATTCCATGGCTTTGGCCCTAATTAAATCAACTGCTTCTGTGAAGGACATTGTTCTGCCTGCCACCTACCAGTTGATTTAAGACAGAGGACGGAGGAAGGCACGAACTCTCCGCCTCAGTAACAAAAATGCTGTTCAACTTCAGCTCAACGTGACCTCCTCTGCCCTGCTCATCTATAGTACTCATATTACCACTCATTTATCACAAGAATCGAGATCTTGGAACCTGTTGCCACAGACAAGTAGCGCTTGTTTTCTAATAGTAGTTTCCTCCTCACCGTTTTTTTTTTCTTTGTTTTCTTCACTCTCCCTCTTATTAGCGAGTCACACCCATGTTAGAATACATAAGGTGGTGTAACAACTGCTACTGTGAAATTTTATTATTTCTTTGTATAATTCATATTATGCTTTTTAATATATGGAAATACTGTATGTATACATATATAAATATATCCTTATCATAATAACTTTGTGATTTTTGTACATGTCCTTTGTGGCCTCCCTCCTCAGGCCGGTTAATTTCCACTGCGTCTGATAGTTTACCACCCCACTACTCACAGCTGATCCACAGCCATCTGGAAGCGGACCTTCTCGGTCCTCTACCTTTCTGTATGCTGCTACATCATCTGAACTCACACACATACACACATACACACATACAAACGTCACCAGTAGTGATTTTACATTTGAAACGTTTGACCAACTACAACAGATGATGCAACAATGTGACATTGCCCATCTCTCTGAAAATCATGTTTTGAAAGGATTTATTTTAGGTCATAAATTCATTCTGACAGACAAGCACGGATTCAGAACACAGAGGCCTGTATGTGAAGCCCTCAATAACTCACATGCACCTGTGTGTCATTACAGGGTGGAATCAGTATAATGTGCAGGGGAACAGCAGACTCAAAAACAAGCTCTATGCAACAAGTTGATTTTGTTTTAGAAATCCAAAACAGGGTTTAAAACAGTCTTTGGGTTCTCAGTGTTAGTCTAGTCCAGATTTGACCAGTCTCACTGCAGTGGGTTTAGATTTATTTTATAATTTTTGCATTTTGTATCTTTTGATTTTATTTGTGTCATCTGGACAGATTAAAAACTGCTAAATGATCATATTCTCCTGCTTTAAAAGCTCTTTAGGTTCTCAAGGATCGCATGATATACTGTATAGTACATCTTAGAAGCCTAAAGCCAGTGCTTTGACCACCAAAACTGTATTTATAATTGATTTTCTGATTAATTACAAGTCACTACATTTCCCATTGGTCTGTGATGTCTGTGAGGTTGGTTATGAAGAGCTAGAGTTTGTTCAGAAACATGCCTTTTGATTCCTCTTTCTATTCCTGACTTCACTGAAATATGGAACTTCTATCTTCCATCTACACTGTTGGCACCAACTCCCATGTACAGTGTTTACAAAATGGTAGATGATAGTACTCAGGGGTGGCTAAATTTCACAAAACACAGTCGTGTTACAGTTATATGTCTAACGTGGCAAAGCATTTCCTGTAGCATGGAGTAGGCATTGGTAATGTCATAATATTAAGAATCAGCAAATGCATCTGCGTCTCAACCCAAGCTAGTAAAAGTAGAAAATAGTCAATATTCAACATTCATATTCAACATAAAGAAAAAAATTACCCATTCAGTTTAATGAAAGAGAACCACACAATGCCATCATTCATGATACATTATTGTAACTGGCTGCTTAAATGTGTTGAAAGTAAAGGTGTTTTTGCTTTCAACATATTTTGCTTTAAATTCCATAACATGACAATAATCTGAAAAGGGATTTCAAAAGAAATGTAATCGATAAGCGGATTATTCAGCATCCAGCAGTACCTAATCCAACTCCTCTGTCAAACTTGAAGGATAAGTCTGGCATTTTTCTATATTGTCTATTTGTTGACACATTTTGTGGGGAGAAAAAAAAATAAATAAATAACCAAGAAGATGTTCATCTCCATCTCTCAATACTACAAAACAGTTTCCCTACTCTGTCTGTGGCACACTTATTTGTACACAACATTAATCTTTTAAAAAACGTGTTATGTTAAATAACCATACTCAGTAATTTCCTAAAACAGCTGGGCGCTGTAATTTTTAGCAACCTGTTCTCACTCCCAATTCGTCAAATACCAATGGTTGGTCAGTGGTTAATGGAGACAGTGATGCCCCAAGGCACCCTATGGCATCTGTTAGAGACGCACTGGGTCACTTCATTATTTGATGCTCTAAACAACAGCCATAGTGGAAAGGGTGAGAAAGTCCACATAGGGAGGGATGGAAGGGTCAAACAAACACAGGACTTCTATCCAGAAGACGGCTGTTTGTGTCCCATGTGAAATTGGAAATCAGTGACGGGTACTTTTATTGCCTAAACTTAAGGAAATAAAACTAAAAACTAAACCTATGCTGGAAGTTTACTTCGAAACAAGACTGTATGCATTTAACAAGTGGAAACTGTACAGTTCCTGTAAAAACAAGTATATTTTGAAAGGATTTATGCATATAACAAGCAAAAATTGACATGCTATTCCTAAGTGTCCAAATACCGCAATCACCAGACTGTTGGCATTGTACATCTCTGCAAACCACGAATACATTTGCACGTTACTATGTAGCAAATAAGTTAAAATGTTATGTATCCAAAATGCCATGCTTAACGCATGATTAGGTTTAGGCACAAAACACTTGGTTATGGTAAGGAAACAATCATGGTTTGGTCAAAAATAGCCGGTTTGGGGGCACAATCCCAGCAGGAAAAGCAGCAATGTCTCTTTTCATGCCTAAATAGCTGCTGAAAAAACAGCGTCTGGTTGTTACTCATTAAATCACAGCCAGTTGTGTTGCTTGTTGGTCTCTAACAGTGATCTGCAGTGGTCTGCATCTCGACTGATGTCACACCATCCACCGTCCCCTCCACCTCCCGATGACAAAGTCATCTATGTCACTATGTCACTTAAGAAATGTCGACATAAAATGCTCAAATGTAACATAATTTGCAGAAACGTTGGCCTACAATGCCACCATTTCTTCTGGCGACTGGGCTGGTCCAAAAGTGATGCTACAGGAGTACCTAGAGTGTTTTAGTATGACATGCAGGGCCACTAATCAATTCATTGTTGGTTTTGGTTTTGGTCTTTCCTTAGTTGACAATAGTACCGACAGCCTTACCCTTGGAATTCTAACTATCTGGCAGCCATTGCCAACTTACACACCACTCATTGACCATGTGGCCTGACAAACTGTTGCTCTTCTCATTAAACCAGCCATAAACTCACAGAAACATACACTTAAGCAGTCGTACTTATGTAGGTGTTTTTATCATCAGTGTCTTGACAAAAGCATCCACATGTCATTAAAACCCAGGACACTGACCAGAACTGATTTATCTGCCATAGTACACAGACCTTAGAGGCTAGTTTCTAATATGTCACATCCTGGAGAGCGATCATTTTCTTTAACAATTTGTGTCCAGTGTGAAATATTAAAGTGATGTAAAGCAAAAAAAAAACAAACAAAAAACAACTGCATTTTGGAGAAAACAGAACAGGTGGAGGTCCGTTCCAGATCCGTGCTCGCTGACAGAGGTGTGATCACTCGCTCCAACCTCTCAAGGCCTTGTGTATATAGTTTCTGTTCCTCACTCCCTTTTCTCCAGAGATGTATTTTTTAGTGGTTTTGTGGCCTACAAGCAAAGAGCAGAGTCTGAAATGTTTCCTGCTTCAGCTGCAGTAATCTCCTAAACACACACATATTTCCACACTTACACCTTTCTTTGACATGAGGATGTTCTACTTTAGCCGCTGATTTTGATGATATTCTGTAATGTTGATGGCGTGAGATGAACACTTGTGGTTTTGCATTTTGAATGAAACTGTGAAAGTGTTTCTTTTTTTTTCACACAGCACAAAACAGATAGTGTGTGGAATGCGAGGGGGGGGCAAATGTATTTTGATTTTTTAAAAACTTTTACCAAAGACTTGAATCCTTCCCGTGCAGAAAAACATGCTGGGTAAGCTTTTTCTCTCTCTTTTGTCCAATTTCTCTCTCTGACTGGATGCCCAACCCTCCTTTCTCACCCTCACGCTGTATCTGTATTTGTATCAGTGTCCTTACAAAAGTTTGCTTCAAAGTCTCACTTTAGTATCTGTTTGCTTTGACTTCAGCATTAAAGTCCTTACTTGAAGTTATTGTTATACACCATCATTTGGGATAAAGAGATGCATCAAGAGATAAACTGAGCAGACAGAGGAGCATTAAGGATCTCTATTTCTGGCTATATTGCAATGTTATCTTCTTTTAAAATGCGACCATATGAGCTGAATGCTACAAAACATTTTCTGTGTCTGGGACTTTTCTTGTCTTGTTTTTTTTTTATTTCTTTTTAACATACACACTTTGCCTAAGTGCCAGGTCACACCAGAACGTGGCGCATCGAAATTCATTTTCGCGTCTTTAAAAAAAATTAGCGAGCTTCTGCCACTACTGAGCTAAGTTTTAATAGCTAGCCAATAACTTGCTAATGCTAGTTGTGGAAGTGCACCAGACTTTGGACCCAATTTTACATGGTGGCCAAACTTTGTAAGTGCAACATCTTGGTCCATCACTTGATGCCATTGTGCCCAATAACACTTTTTCCCATTGACTTACACTGGGAAAGAGCAGCCCATTCTCAAATACCACCACTTTGTCTGTGATTTCAGCATCAGACACCAACGCAAAAAGGTGTGATACTTGCTTGACAGCAACAGTATTAACAGTAACAACATTATAGAAAGAGCTGGGAAGTCCCTGTGGTGGGGGGGAGGGGAGGTCAGGGTAGGGGAGGTGTATAGGTCCAACAAACTCAGGACTTTCACCCAGGAGTCCACTGTTTGCCTCCGGTGTGAATGTTGAGCCAAACCATATTGTTTTTTTCTAAACTTAACCATGTGCTTTTGTTGCACAAGAAAATAAACGTAAATACAAGATGTTTTACTGACATTGTTAGTTTATTTTGAAAAAGACTTATGGATCGAAGGAGCAGAAAATGTACATTTCCTGTGAAAACGGAAGTGCCTTTTCAGAAGACACAATGCATGTTACAAACTTAAATTGACACGCCGTCCTTGAATGTCAACAATAGAAGCAGCAGGATAGCTAGCGCATCATAAGTAGATGTGAAAGTCCACTGTCAAAGCAGCAATATTTGACGAGCTGGGATGAGATTGTGTTGGGAAAAGACATTGGTAAACCAGTGGAACCCCTACAAAATGACCTATTTCACTATCGAGTATTCAATAACATTTCAAAAGTCAACAAGAGCTGCACAATTAAATCATTTGTCTCCATTCAAGTTAGTGAAGGGCTCAACTGAAAGTAGCCAGATCGGCTGGTGGAAGTCTCTGGTGCACTCGCTGTATGGCCCCAATGATGTGGAAGATCCAGATAACTTTATACCTTTTTGGGTTTCATGTGCCACTGCTTAACTTTCATAGGGATGAGTGGGGTGCTGCCTCTAACGCTGTATGCAGTTCTCTTTATACATCCAAATGTGTAGTCAGTCGGAGTACTTAGCTTGCTATCAGTCGCTAACAGGATAATACAATAAAGCAGTTAATTTAAGGAATCTGCTGCATCTCTGTTGAGGAACAGTTTACTCTCACAAAGCAGGTTGATATCAAATTGGATGGTGTGTCACAGCTAATATGATAGCTGCCTCAATTTTGAACTCCGAATCTCCATTTCCTCAAAGCTTAGTCAACGGATGCTTAATGACATGGCTTTGTATGTCAAATTCACTGATCAGGTCAAATGTACTGATGTCTGAAACATTGCTGTTATATTTCTGGTGTGATCGGGCCCTTAAGATGCTCACTCTATCATCTTTCCTGTCTCCATAATTAAGCTATTCTGATCAGTGATCATTCTGAATGAAAAGTGTTTTGTGTTGCCACAAGCGCACACAGAGCTGTACTGTCAATAAGAAATGTACATAATATTTTGTTGCCTCTGTAACCCAGCCCTTCTCTGGAAACTATGTATGTATTGACTGTTTCAGAGGAAATGTCACATTTTTCATATTTCTTTTTTGTCGATGATTTTGTTACCCACAATTAATTCTTTTACCATTTCTTGATGGAACATGTACCACAAAGCTCTCTCAAGATTTCTATTCGGACACATGTCTGGTCTGTAATCACAAAAATATTCAGTCTGTTTCCTCCATTGGAATTCACTCATTGCGTCGCTGTTTGTGGTGGATCGTGTGGAAGCCAGGTGTCTGTGTGTCCAGTTTGTGGTCATCATCGCATTCCAGTTTCCAGCTTCACGCCCTCCATTAATGTTCAGGCAGTGATTATGATATTACGATGTTATCCCCTCTTTTGATTCTTTTGCTTTTGGTTTTTGTCCTCTGGAGGCTATGATTCTGTTGCCAGGCGTGAACAATAGAATAGCTCTCTCTCGTAAGTCACTGGATAATGTCCTCACCATTGACTCGTTTTGAAAAGGTGGCTGTTCCTTCCTCTTTTGTAACATGAAATAAGACAAGAAGATGGATTTCTTTTTTTTGTTTGGTTGAAAGCTATATCAAAGCATTCTATTATAGTGTTATTTAATATGTAAATGGTATTGCTATACATAAAATAAAATATGGGTTTTGATGTAATTTTCTGAAATCATTTTTGTGATAATATTTGTGCTTTGTGTGTTTTAGGTTTTCTTTACAGGGTCTGCTACCAGTGGTGTTGTCAGGCCTGGGTGTCTGAGGCTTCAGCCTGATTGTTTTGTAAATAGCTGCGGTTTCATATAGGCTGTATAGATATATATTTTCAAAAATGAGGATAGGCTTGATAATTTTAAAAAGTCCCAGATCTAATAATGTGTCATTTCATTCATGCATTAAAGCCCTTAAAAATAATATGATATAATTAATTTAAAAAAAGAGTAAGGTTTGGGTGCTCTGTGTCATTCAAGCAGTGCGTTTGTGTGATCATGGGCGCACACAGGCACTGGTCTTCCCGTTTCAGCTGACTGCTCTCCTTGATGCTACTCTCTTGTAGGACAACTGTGTAAGCATTCAGGAAAAATACATCAGTAAAACTATAAAGGTTTGACGTAGAAGTGTGAGATACTGCAAAAAGCCTGTGACAGATAAGCCATATAATAGGGTTGCACGGTAATATCGGAACTTCATCAATATTAGCCGATATTGGCTTTGAAATAAAATATCGGTATCGGCCAATATCAGCTTTAAAATGAACTTTCAGAATCCGTTAACATGCTTTTTCTTATTTAGCACAATGAATGAATATTACATACACTGAAAAGCATTCTATTTCATGTCTCATCTGCTGGTGGGCCATCATGATAAGAGTATGCATGCATAATATGATGTTAATTCCACTACAGAGGAGACTTGATGATCACTAAAATTAGGTAGGGAAAAAAAGTGGTTATATAAATATTAGTATAGGTTATCAACCAAAAAAGTTGTTATATATTGGCATATTGGATTAAAAAAATCCAGTATTGTGCATCCCTACGATATAAAGTTAGATCTTCTGCACTGTGGGGCCCATAGAGCAAGTGCACTAGAGATTTACTGCCACCAAGCATGGCCGAGCAGCTAACTTAATGCTGACTTCCGGTTTGGCTCCTCCCTAACTTGAATGGGTATAAACTGATTTAATCTTGCAGCTCTTCAAGTCTTTCAAAAATGTTATCAGAATGAATAGATGAAATAGTTAAAGGAGTCATTTTTCAGGGGCTGTGACACTCAGAAAATATATCTATTGATGTCTCCTTCCCAAAGTAAGTCTATGGAAAAAAGTCTTTTGAGTTCCCATGGTAGCACTCGATGGATCCCATTGTAATGTCACTTTGGCCACTATGTAAAATTGGCTTCATAGCCTGGCGCTGTTCCTGGGGACTTGCAAGGCTATTTCAAAAAGGCTGGGACACGCTCTTTGACCTCATGGGAGCTATGGGGTATAACACAAGCACAATGTAAGGGATAGTGTCCGCTCAGGTGCTCTTTTGGGTGCGCTATTTTAGCCCTCTTGGGTGCATTCGGCCTGACAGAACTTTTGGATATGCTCAAGGGGATGGTGGCTGATATACTGTAGAATGCTTTCATAAAGAAAGCATCTGTTTGGTTTTTTTGGGTGGGGGGGGGGCAGAATATTAAGGTTAACACCTATGGTGACTCAGCCTGCTCAATAAGAACCTGGTTGACTTCAACGTATATAACAGACAAAAAGGAAAACGTATTTGCTTTGAATTCATCAAATGCTTTCTAAAATAGAGCCAGCAGAGGGCAGCAGGTAGCCACCCTCGTGTCTTGATTGCTATGGTTACTGAGCGCCGCAACATTATGGGTAGCTGTTCAGTTTTCCAAAATAAGAAGAAGAACTTCCGAACAGAAGTTTCATATTAACACACTATATGTTTTCAGGTAATTCAACAGAAAGCTTAATAATAATAAATAACAGTAATAAACCTTTAATTACATTCTAATATAATAATAATCAGTGTTTTAGAATAATTTACACAACGTTTCAGCGGCAGCAGTCAAACGTGTTCAGTAAAAACAATAAAAAAAAAAGGTGATCTTTTTTCCTCTTAAACAAATTGCGCTTTTATTCTGAAGTACAACTCACTTCCGGTTATATAGCAAATTGTTGTTAGCTTGATGTTACACTCCGGAGGATCAGAGGAAGTGCCGTTGTTGTCAGCAATGTCTGCTTCTCTTACTGAAGAAACGGAATTACTTGAGAAACACGAAGAAATGTGAGTCTGTTATCTCTAATATAAACTAGTATTGATCCGGTTTGATCGCTAACATTGCCAGTAGGGTCTGTGGTTCCTCCATGACGAGTGCGACTCCCCTGTCCACCCAGTTAGCCAGCTCAGAGACTAGAAGTTCATTTTTAATTTTGCTCCGTGTTTTGTTACTGTCAGGGGATGCGTTTCATGTTTCGCTGTGAGCTCCGACAGATGTAAACAGATATACGGTTGTATTCCCGCAGAAGACGTGTCGTGGGTTTATTGAAATCAGACCATGAAAGACATTCATGACCAGCAGGGGCGTAAATATAGATAGTACAGGCAGCGCGGCTGGCCCATAGGGTTTGCAGGGGGGGCCTTAGGGAGAGAGAGAGCCCTCCAATAAGGTGACAGGCAGAGAGTGGGCCCTTGGTGAGTGATTCAGACTGCCATCTCAGAAATATGCCCATGTTCAAAGAAGAACTCTAAAATTGTGCCATCTGCTATATATGCCTTCAAAAAGACAAACCAATCTCCATCTAGGGTTGCAATGGTATACTGGTTTCAAGATATACCATGATAATAAAATAGACGCTTATCATACCATACACGTGCTTATCTATGATATTGGGTGGAAAAAATGCAACTGGGCAGAAAGTCTTAACTTTGTTTTAGTTATTTTCAAAGGAGAGACTTTTTACACATACTTCATTAAAATGGTTTCAAGTTTCACATAGAGTAATAAAACATTTATTTACATTTGTTTGTTGAATTCCTTTAAGGGTAATTCTGACTGATAATAACAATTCTGTAATACCATGATACCGTTAAACTGCGATATTTTCTGAGACCATTATTTTTCTGTGAAAATCTCATACCGTTGCAACCGTGTCGACATCATGTTCTTCTTGATTTTTTATTTTTTTTGTACATCAGTCAGTAATCTATAGGAAAATTATGTTTATTCTACCTTAAAGGGGCAATAAGCGAAATCGTTTCACCACTAGGTTTGCTATTATGCACTGCCTGTAGAGCAAAACAAAGTGTGTCATGAGCCACTCCTCCCTCCACCTCTGCTTGGCAAGTGAATTATTAATGAGACTGCAAGAAAGACTTTCAGTAGCAATAATTTTGCCAATTATTGTCTTGATCAAAAAAACATTCTGAACTGAGAAGCTGGAATCAGGGAATGGCAGGTTTGCTTGAAAATATAAGTGATTACTCAGTTATTAAAAGTATTTCTGATCAGTTGTTATCAAATTGATCAACTGAACTGCTTCAGCTTCACTGCACTAAGGTGTACAGGATTGTATGAAAGTAAGTTTAGACTGTTACAGCATGAGGGGTGCTTCTTCAGACTAAAAGGATTTACTGTCTGTGCATCAGATAGCTGAATTTGGAAAAATACTGTTTCTCATGTCCCCTTTGGCAATCCTTAGATTTTCTCTCAATACCAATTCTTCAGTTCAGATTTCTTTCTTGGCATAAACGATGAATATAACTTTGTCATTTAATTTGATATTATTGTTTAATGTGCTCATTTCATTTTGTCAATTGAATTAAATTAAAGCACCGTGTTTAATCTTAACACTGGCAGAGGTGCTTGTGCTGTAAGAGAAACACCGAGCAGTCAGTGTAAACTGAACCTGTGTTCATATTCAGAGTTATCCCTCTGACAGTTACTTTCACACTATGACATCAGTTTAGGAAGGAGAGCAGAGCTGCTGGAGCAGATGGAGAGTTGCAGAGAGCAGCTGAAGATGCAAAGGAAGCAGCAGGTGAAAGATTCTGAGGCCGCTCACCACAGGAACGCCACACTGCTGCAGGTAGGAAGGGCTGTAAAGTACATACTCCGAAGGAGCCATAATATCCACCTGCACAGCTGTTGTCACTTAGTTTGATAAAACTGTCCTGTGTGGGCATGTACAGAGTGTGCTTGAATGACGTATCAACTAAATCGGAGGACCAAGAGATTAAAGCATAAAGATTAAAGAGTGTGTAGAGAACTGTGTCTGCTTTCTGTTACTGCAGGATTTACGGAAGGTAGAGGATCGTCTCAGAGGAAGACAGCTGCCGAGCCCAAATCTCCTGGCTCTGGAGGTAACAAGTGTGCAATAGTGTGATGTTTCTGACAGTGTCTTGCATCACAAGTTCACATTTCAGGTCAATCTTGCTGCTAATCTGTAAACTGTTGATACAGTAGCCCCCAGTGATTTAGATAAGCAATATTGATATGGCAAGGAAGGAGAAGGTTCTAAATGTAACTTATAGGACTGTCCTCTTAAATTGATTAATTAAATTAATCTTAATTTATATTAAGATTGTTCATTTGATTCATTAATTTTCCAATCATGGCAATAATGAATGTGAAAGCTCATGGCAAGGTTTGGAAAATGTTTTCTTTTCAAAATAAAGTTCCATGTATAGATATATTATTTTCCTAAGAGATAAATTTTACAGACCAGTGCTGCTTTTGCCTGTTTTAAAGCCGACATGTAACTGATCTTGGAGTAGTAGGAAGTAGGGGTGTAATGATACATCGATCTGGATCGATATATCGATTCAGTGATCAGCAATCCAATATCATCAATGCAAAGTGAAAACATCAATCCATAACGTCTTCTTTAGGATATGCTTTTATTTTGAAAGTCTGTGTCACCATCAAAGGCAGACGGCAAGCAGCCAAGAGAAAGACGATGAGGATAACGTTTATTTATTCTGGAATAAATCAGCAGTGTGGAAATGTTATAATTTCTGAGAAAGTACGGGTCAACAGACAGAGCACATGCCCTACATAAACAATGCCATTATAAGATAAAACACGACATAACGTTAGCTGCTTGGATGGCATCTCATTCAGCTAACTCCTCTACAGCAACATTAGCTGCTCTGTTTTAATGAGGTTGGGCTGAAAAAAACATGCATGCAGACTGAAAGTCAACTTTGATGTTCTGTCGGGAGACACACTGACATTAACCAAAGGTGAGCAAGAAAAATAATAAGGTTACATGTAATTCATTAAGGAATGAGTAGAGGGGAAAAAGTCCACTAGCCGTTTAATTTATGCAATGTGAACATGCATTAGCTAATAATAAATGACTGGCAAAAAAAACAACAGTTTTGACTGAACTTGATGGTTATTAGTTAGTTTAATTTTACACTTCTGTCAAATGATCTAGTTGTTATTATATGTTGTATGGCTGTTGGTAGAAGTTTTCCTTCAGGGCTGTAAGCCTGATAACCCTGAAGTTTTAGGAAAAAGATGATGGTTTGGGTTCAAATGAAAATATTTCTTCCAGAAAGGGCTCTCTGGCAGAAAGCCCGGAAGGTTAACTAATGCCATGTGCTGTTGTATGTGTGTTAGTAGAGTCAGTTTAAAGTAAAATTTGTTACATTTATTATTTACGTATTGTTTTTATCTTTATCTTTTATTGCCATTACTTTTCTATTAGACAGTCCAATAGAAAACAATGCCGTCACACTGATTTAGTCACGTCACATCCAGTTAGGATACAGTGTATGCAGATTCTCAATTTCATTTTATCAAGTTATGTTATCGTTCGGTGATGATACAGTTGAAAACTGAAAAATTCAACTACAACCACAAGAGGTCCTTGAACATATTTATAAATGTTCACAAAAGTATTGGGCTGATGGGTCCAGCAGTATGCGAAATTGGCTGTGGACAGATACACCGGTAAGCAAGCAAACAACCAAACTACCAGATGCATGCTCCCCTCCAGGTTTATACCTGGCAGAGGTAACAATAAGTGAATAGATATTCCTGAAAAAGAACATCTTTTATAGCTTTGCACATCCATGCAGTCCACAACCACTTATCCCATCAGGGTTGGTGCCGGTCCCAGCTGACATTGGGAAGGTGGCGGCATACACCCTTGAGAGGTTACAGAGACTGTCACAGAGCTGACACACAGAGACAGAGGGACCCAAGCCAAGGCGACAGTGCAAATCACTGCACCACTGTACCGCCCCAGCTTTGTACATTAAAGTAGTCAAAGTTGTTTTCCAATCTAGAGGATGACACTTGAATATACCATTCCTTGTGGTAGATCTTCGAAATCCTCACTTGACTTGAACTTGAGTCAGACCTGATTGAGTCAGGTGCAGTGATGCAGAGTTGTGGGCCCTAACGCTGAGATTTATGTTGTTTCTCTGTTCTAGACAAGATATTGGGCGTCTGTGGAAGAGTCTATCCCAGCCTGGGAGCACTTCCTCCTGGGTAAAGGCCCACCCCCTACTCATGGTCCAGGACAGCCACCCAGGAGAGCCAAACAGAAACCCAGCACAGCTAAAGACCAGGGCCTGCCTCCTCGCCCAAAAGCCCGGACTGCTCGATAGGTGGGCGGTGATGCTGACAGTGCCACTGTAGCTTGAAAGACAGCTTTGATGGTCACATGATGCAGATGATCAAAGGCCTGTTGATTCTCTAAGTTAGATCCTTCTCCATGACCAGGGTTGGAGACTTTCGGTGAACGAGCATTTCGAACTGGAAACAAAATTGTTTCAGGGACACAGACATTTAATGTTCTTGAACTGGCTCATCGAAGAGGGAAGGAGGGAGGGAGGAGGGGAAAAAAGGAAGACAGAGAAAGGGAGCGAGAAGTAAAAAGTGTAAGTGCTGGGGGGAACCAGAGAGATGTAAAGTGCATATGGACTGACTGAGAGGTGAAATTTAACTATTTATAATTAACATATTATTTGTATTATTATTTGCTGTAATTCAGTGTAATGCTGTGGGTTATCAGTAAAGTGTATGAACTGCACTCCAGGCTGGCAACTCTGCTAGCAGTGTCCAGACTGTCTCATAGAAATGGATCAAATTTGTCCCCTGAATGAGAGGGGTATCAGAAACACATGTCTATGCACTCCACTAAATCCACTTTCATCTAATATTTTTACAGCCAATACCTGCTGATGGTTTCGGGCAGGCTACTTAAGAAATGTACTGAGCTAAGCAACCAGCTACTCTACATCAGAATACATAGTGTGTCTCAGATTGCGTACTTAAGTACTAAACACTTAATATTTGGGTGCACAAGTGTGCTACATGTGTTTACGCTGCATAGTACGGGAAAATGCACTGTGCCACTGGCACACTCGAAACGGTCCCTCAACGGTAGCTGTCTTTGTAACGTAGCAGAGGCTATACGTGTTCTACATGTTTTTTGCCTTGCCAGCTAGCCAATTTGCTACTAGCTATGGTGGAACATTTTAATCAGCATTGACATTGTGGTGTAAGTTTGGTTTATGTTGGGCGGAGATTAGTGGTCAAATGTTGGCAATAATACTCCACTGTCTGTTTGCAATTCACCATTTAAAAGGAAGATGAAGAAAAAGAGGTGATAAAAAAAAAAAAGCCGTCTTCACATCCAGTAAGTGCAAAACGGCGGCACGCGATTTTAAACAGCAGTGCCCTTTTGAAATTAGTGCAACAGAAGGGTACGTAGTGTACATAGTGGACTACATTGACGACCAACAAAAGTATGTTTCACTACATTGAAGCTATCTCCAGGGAAACTACAAGAAAATGTCAAAAGTAGCTCACTACTTGCAAAGTTACTTTTTTTTTTATAAAATAACAGACTTAAATGAAAGCTGTCTTCTTTTTGTATTTTCTTTGGAAGACTTTGTGACATTTGAACATGTCTTCCAAAAATATGACGTCATCAGTTGGCCTGTTGCTCTCTCTCTCTTTCTCTCTCCTCTTCCTATTTAATGCATGTCTCTGTCTTGGCCTGCCTCAGTAGGCTATCTGGCTATGTCAATAATTCAAAAACAGAATTCCACAATATATTTTTCACTCAATAAAACCATAATAAATAAAAGACAGTTATATAAACAATAAAAATAACAGACCTAAACTTTTTTTTGTCCACTTACTTAATATATACAGTCTATGGGCAAGACAAGTGAGCGACGCATTAAGTCGGGCGGTTCGTGCCAAGAAAAGCCAATTAACGAGCAGAAAAAACTGAAGGATTAGCATATGATGTGGAAGTGTTTCCCTCGTCTACATCCCTCAGTGTGGCGCTGGCATCAGTCACATTACTTATCCTCATTTTTATTATCCTTACTTTTGTCCAGACCTCTGCAGAAAAAAAATCTGCTGCACTTCAGAGCTTTTCCTGGGAAGAAGAGCATGTAACTTGTAGACACTACTGCATCTCCTTGGTCAATTAATCAGCTTTGCTACTAAAAAGTTACTTGACTCAGAAAGTAGTGACGTTAGAGAGAGAAATACTGAGAAATGCAGTTACATTAGTAATATCGCTACTTGTAGTGACACTACTGCCCACACTGCTGATGGCCAATCTACATTTCACTGCTCACAGAGGAGCGATGACCCACATGCTTGCAACTATTAACAGTTTAGATCACCATTAGAGTTTTAAAACAGAATATGTTGCTGCTTGTAATGATCATAGCAGTAGGGGATCTGTTTATTACTAACAGGGGGACGGCCCCAGATTGATAATACAAAATATTTTAATATCTCTGGCCTCAGCTGGGATGAGAGTGGGTAAGTTTGCTCAGAGATGCCCTGTGCTTTGTTCGGAATCAGAATATAGTATGAGTTTTGAGAAGAATGAACATTCAAGAGTCTGTCCATTCTTGATTAAAAGCTCTGTTTTTACTGTCCACTTTTGTCTCTTGCAAGTCTTGCAACTGGCAATTACCGTACTATACAAAGGGAGAAAGTCCCTGTAGAGTAGGCGGTATCACCCCTGTTGAATCGCTTGTCAGAATGCACAGATTTGATTGGCTGAGTAGCATCACATGAGATGACTCTGAGGGATGGTGCCCCCTCGCCCCTCCTCAAATTGCCTACTGATTGTAGTTTTGCACTCACATGCACCTGTTTTTTATTTATTTCATTTATTGTTCTTTATAACGAAATGATCATCATAGATAATTCTTTGCATTTATTTATGTAACTCATTTTATCCCTTTTCCTATTTTGTTTGTATTGAGACCAAAATGATGATTCTATGACGCTAATGTTGTGGGAGCAGTAACCGTGTCCATCCTGACAGTAGACGATCAATGTGCTGTTGCTTTACTGAAAATATCTGTCAGTGTTTGTAGTGTTATTTCAGAACCACTAGAGGGAGCCAGTGTCAAAGAAAAAAAAGCTCTCTATGAGTAAAGCTAAACCCTTGCTGAGGAAATTACCTCACAGCTTGTTTGCAACAATACATGATTTAAACTCATATTTACAGAACACACGCTCCCTTTGTCTCTCATTATGACTGACAGTATCATGTTCAGTTCAGTTTATCATCCTTATGAAACTACCTTAACAACACCGAAATAACCTTATAATTATAGTGTCAGCATTTGAAAATGGGTCAACTAATCCATTTGTCAAAGGAGGCTTTTCATCACATTATCACTGCTGATTTTCATCCGCTAAAATTCCTTTAATGTTGTTGGACAGCCAGGACTCAACTAGTATTCATTGTACGGAAAAGAAGTAAAAATTCCAAAGTGCTTGTGAGTTCTAATAAGTATAACGAAGGATTCTCTTGAGTAGGGAACACAAAAGTCCAAAAAAGGTGGGGGAGAAGGCTGTTTGTGCTGTTATGCAGGGGGTGTGATGTGTTTTCTTTGTTTCTAGTATTTTGCTATGACATAGCCATCTGATTAAAGGCTTTTTAAGGTTTTGACAGAAGACTGCCTTGGAAAATTTGATGTAGCTTTGGTGCGTTATTTGTCCCCCTTTCCAACAAGATAGTTTAAAATGGTTGGTACCGGTGGATGGCCTAGTTTGATATGATACCAGTGTAGTCACTGTAACTTTGAAACTCAGCCCGATGTAGCAGGTTTTATTCACTAATATTAGTCTGCCTCACTTCTCACCATCAGCTCCACCTGTCATACCTGCTGCTTCCTCACAATTTTTTGCCAGACATTTGTCCATTGCCTCTCTGCACCTTTCATTGTCTTGTTCTCTCTGTACCCTTGCTTCTCTTTTTTTAGAAGCTCCTGATTTTTAGTGAGGCATTCTGACTTTGCTCGTCAGGCTGCAGTCCATATCTGCAGGGGGGTGGGAGTTGGACTTTGAGTCTATTCTCAAGACTGTTTTTTTGTAAACGTGTTACGTTGTTAAGATACATTTAGTACTGGAGACATTAAACAGTGATGCACTGATGAAGGTCTGCTGATTTGGTTGAATTTTTTTTTTAATCTGTGAACCATTATTAACATTCAAAATAAATAGGGTTTTGAAATAAATATGTTGATATCAAGATCACGCTCAGGTATTGCACTGGTAAATTCTTCAGGATCTGTGGCCCTCCAGCTTTATGAGCTGCCTTCTAAAGTGTTTTGGAGGTCTTGGCTTTGTCAGCTATTTGCAAAATGATCCTACGCAGTATGACTGCTTCCATGGGAGTCAAATAACAACACATCCCACATTATATGATGCAGCTGTTAGAACTGAAGTTGTGTGTGGACGTACAGAAAAGAGACACGGGCCGCAACGACAGGAGTAATGAGAGGAACGTCCCACCCATTTGTCACCAGTGCAAAAAGAGCCAGGGCACCTGCTTCTTCACTGCCAGGGTGGATCAAGACCCACCCACCCCTTCACTTTTACCCCCCCCTCCCCCACAACCCCCCCATTTCTCTTTCTCTCTCTTTAACCCCTAATTGTCCGTGATCAGACCTGCGCTGGGCTGACGCGGAGTGGCGGCTTGACAAATGCAATCATCCGGACAGCCGGGGTTGAAGTGGCTGGTGGTTGGCAGCTGCCCTGGCTCCTCAGCTGGGGCCCCAGTGCAGCAGGCCCTCAGGGGTCAACTAGCCACCGGCCACTACTGACTGACTGGACCAGTCTGGACTGGTAGGGGCTGGGTGGTGGGGTGCTGGTTTAGTGAAGAGGGGGCAAGTGCTATGAGGTCAAGGCCAGGATCAAGGAACGTAGGGGGTGGGGGAGGTATCAGGGCCATGTGTCCAATCACGGGTGACAGGTTTGGTCAGTGGGAGTGTGCAGGGTGGGGGGGGTGATGAAGATGCAATGTAGCAAATTATCTAAAAGGGTTTTGAAGAGCACGATCTGGAGCCCTTCCAAATGACTAGCCCTGCATTATGTATTCTAATGGCCGAGGCCTCGGGGTGCTAGAGCCCAGTCGACGCTGTTGTCAGTGACCAGACCTTGTTTCATCCTGCCAGCCACCGACGCTGACAATGACCCCTCAGACAGCAGCCCGGCTCTCCTCCAGCCCTCCTCCGTCTCTGGTGGCGTGGCATAAACTGGAGCCATATGATTATGCAATGTGGTTCGGCTATTGAGAGCCCACTGAGAGCCCTGACAGATAATTGGCTGAGCCCAAAGCCGTGCAAATGGTTAAGTGTCGACTCCAGTTGATTGGATAATGGGTAATTGCACGCTGCATTTCATTCAGTGATATGCTGCGGGTGTAGCAGGGGCAAGTGAAGGGGAGGGAAAGAATGGAGGAGGGAAAATATTTTGGCGTGCTGCGTTTTTGCAGCCTGTTATTTCACACTTTGAGTCTGTTGCATTTGTTTGGATCTCGAGCTCGGAGAGATCACAGATTTGTATCAACTACTGATGCAATTTAAATTGCAAATGATTGTTGAAATTTATTGTTGAAGAGTTACACATTTTTATTTTCTCTCTCAGTTTCCGAATTCAGATGCCACTGATCAGAGTGGCTGCTGAATGTTATGCCTGGTGGTGCTGTTTGAGGCTTTCCTCTGACCCTGTGCAAGCTCATAAGTCTGTCCCTTGATCATGGGATGTCACCTCTACTTAAGAGCCCAGGCTGCCAGCTCTTTGTCTTTTCCGTCACAGAGGCCTTGACTGTTGTCATGTTGCTGTACATTAAATAGAAGGCTTCATGTTGTACACTAAGAGGAAGCAACACTGGCCTTAAGGTAGCCTGGCTTGGCTCCCTGTGGACTGCACAGGCATGAGTGTAACATTCCCTCTCCAACAGCCCCTCACTTCACTCGTGTCACTGTAATCGCATACCTCTTGGCTCTCCTGTAGCCCCTTCCAACAGAAAAGGCTTTCTGGAGCTAATGTGAGAATCCTTCCCTGGCTGGTCTTGAATATACTTGAGCTGCATTATTGCTCTTAGAGCAGCTGGGGGGGGGGGGCAGTGTGCTTGCTGAATTCCACTTCAGTCACTGTATCGATTGTGCTTCCACGGATGTCGCCTGGTGAAGTCCGAATGTGCGGTGCTATTCATATCGACTGACGGATTAAGTGGGCAGCTGAAAGGACACGTATGAATTTTGTGTTTGTGTACTTGCGCCTTTTGTTGATATTGATTCTGCCTTGGCATGGATCCACGCATGGCACCAGCGTGTTGTGTTTGATTCTTAATGAAGGCCTTTATCACGCTCTAATCAGTTTACTATCTCACACACCAGTCAAAGCAAACACTTAAATTGGTTTACTTAAGAAAAAGCACATGGGTAATCTCACTCTGTCTGATTGGGTTTCACTGTAAAAAAAAAAAAAAAACAAGAAAAGAAATGTAAGGCAGAGAGGAACATTTTATCACACTTGTGCCTGGTTGGCCTAATACATCACCCTGACTTCGGTCCCACAATAGGCTAAATTAAAGAAGATACAATGGACCCAAGCATATTATCTCCCTCCTTCTTTCTCTCTCTCTGTCCGAGTGAGTATGACTGTATACGTCTGTGTGTGTATTGTGGGTCTCACAGAACTTAACTGTAATGGGCACAGATTCTTAACATCGCATTACATTGTGATGGATACGAAATGCATTAAAAGTTACGAAAAACAGATTACAGAAAGTACTGAAACAATGCTAATACACAGTCACTGAGGATCTTTTGTAGTGGTGGACACACACAAGAGCAAAAAACTCAGCGTAGTGTGGGTGGGTCAAACAAACATGGACATTCAACCAGGTTGAATGTTGTTGCATCACGTTCTCATCCCAACTTGTCAAATACCACCTTGTCGGTGAACCGAAATGGCAAAATTTGATGTGCCAGGTACCCTTCTGCATCTGTTCTTTACTTTCTGGGATGGCGTATCAGTTTAAGCTTGTTACATGCATTGAGTCTTTTTCAAAATACAATTACAACACCTGGTTTTTACGTTTATTACCTTAACTTTAGGTAACAAAAGCACATGGTTAGTTCTGAAAAAAAAACCATCATGGCTGCATTATAGAAGGGGGTACTACCATGTTCAGTGTGTATACACCTGCAACATCCCATTTTGCTTTTGCGTCCTACAGCTGCTAGAAAGCAGCAGGAATAAGGAGCTGGCCTTCAGTTTGTTTTTTACCTCATCCCGGTGATCAGCACATCTGGGTGATGTTAGTATATGTTGGATATGTTTTCATTCACATCTCCTAAAACTGCAGAGAAACGCCTACACACCGTCCTGTTCGCATGCATAACTCTTCCTCCTGTGCTGCTGTAGCTGACCAGCACACTGGGAACTAGCAGGTGGGTCTTCCAGCTCCAGGGTATTCATTTGCCCTTGTCGTAGTGACCGTTTGTTGTGCTAGCCTCAACATTTGTTTATTGTACCTCATATCATAGGCTCACAAATATTTATCTATCTTATGGTTATCAGACTTTGATCCTCTGCCTGACCCTCACTGTGTCCAAGGCTATTCATTTATTTAAAATGGACTCGGGCTATTTATCTCTTCTACATCATCATGCTGTTATTGATATAAGCAGTGGATTTTAATACTAAGTGTGCTTGGATTAGCTGCTGTGAAACATCATGACCCTCATCCATTTAAAATGAACAACAGTTCTTCTGAGCTCATTTTGGTGAAAGCAAAAGACATAAGTTACATGATGCTACATTTTGTATGTGACGTATTTCACGTGCTACAAGTCACGTGACATACATCACTACCGTTGCATCCCACATATGCTAGCACGCTACGTTGATAGTGAAATAACTCCATTAACTTTTGGCTTCACACGGGAGACGCCCACCCTGTAGGGACTGTCTTGCTCTTTATAGTACAGTAGTTGCCAGTGATGTTGCAGTCTGTGTTTCAGCATGCCACAAAGGGTGTTTTTTTTTGTTATCTAACACCCACATCAGTTACAAAGCGGCAGTATTTGACAAGTTGGGAATGAGAACGGGCTGTCTGTTCGTGTCCCATAGGAAACCAAAGGTCAACGTAGTGATGTGGCACAAAGAACTTCACATAGGTACTGTACTTAACTATGCAAAGTACTTTATGTAGGTAATTTACGTAACTGTGCGTAGTATGTAATTTTTTTGTCACTTCCATCCTGTATGTAGTTATTTAAATCAAAACAACAACCTTTTCCTAATCAAATTTTTTGTTTTCTAACCCTAACCAAGTGTTTTTCTTTCCCTGAACCTAACCAAACTGTGACATTTTCACAACAAAATTGTGACCATTCATAACAGACTTCGCATTGGCATTATTTTCATATTGCCAGGACGTAATTCTAACACATTTCATTCCCATCATCATGTAATGCGTTGTTAAGAAGTCGTGTCCATTTCATGCATTCCTGTGAGACTGTGTTGACACTGTGTCCAGACATGATTAGTGTGACTCTCTCTTATTTCTTATATCGAGAGCTGAAATCAATGAGTGCAGCCAACCTTTATGTGACATAGATTTACAGTGGGTTGTTTGCTAAGTGAGTTCATATTAGTCGGGCTTTTGTTGACTTAACCTGGCTAAACTAAACCTAACATCAGTGATCCTGGATAATCTGTCCCACAAAGATGGTTAATCCCTGACAAGACAAACAAGAGTATGTGCTCATTAAAAAGATGGTGTTTGTAACAAACCACCAATTACATATAAAATGTATCAATCCAGATAGAGGTAATTTATTAAAAGATAAAGGATCTGTTGAGCCCTGCACAAGCAAAACATAAAAATGAGATATGCAAAATGGATGTACAGCAGTCAAATCTATTCTTAAATTAAACCACAAGCCCACAGGTTTAATTATCTTAAGTCTTTCAAATTAGTTTAATGAATGCAGTCACTTTCCTCAGGTTGTCTTAGTATTCAGCATTATTTTGATATGCAGTTTTAAGCAAAAGCATGAAAACATGTTCTTGCTTTTATTTTGTACGTATTTATTTACAGTGAATGCTCATCCTGTAGTGTTCTCGGCTTGTCTAGCATCATGTAGAGTTTCATTTAGTCTGAGGGGGTATTTTAATTGTGTGAACTGGCAGAGTGGTTCATCATTAACACGGTGGCCTAAAGTGAAGGAGAAGAGGCCGTTTCCCAGCAGGGCCAGGTCAGGTCAAAAGGATTAGCCGTGGCACCGGACATCCCCAAATCAACTGATCCTCCCTAACAATGACACACAGCTTTAATGCCACTAGAAAAGAGCTGAGTGCAGCCGGAGCGTGATGGTGAAAATGGCTTGCTGGTTTGCAGCAGCAGATGATCAAATTAATTTGCTTATAATTAGTTGGACAAAGAGATGCATATTTGAATAGACTATGTTATGTGTGTGTTGATTTGTCTTGTCTGTGACTACATGGGCATAATTTTAGAGGCTTTTTTGTTTGTTTGTTTTTAAACAACAGTTGCTTTTTTTAACCAATAAATGGGACAATATTAGTTTTTGCTTTTGCTCTGTGCACACCCAACTGAATCTGTTCATCACCCCATACACCCAATATCACGTCCCTGTATGATGGTATATCTAATACACTCACATTGTGTTTTAGGCCGTGCCAGCCTGGACTGGGGAAAATTATGAATCATTTGCTGACTTAAATTGCTTTGTTAGTCCAATTCATAGAGTTGTAACCACCATATAATTAGTTTACTTTTTTATATGATTTGCATCAAAATAGGCCTTTACAAGAACTGTTTATGAGCTTAATAGCTTTTTTCATCTTTAAATCCATGGCTTGCTGCCTGTGTGCAACAAATAAAAACAAATTAAAATGGGCCAATAGAGTCAGTAATAAAAATCAGACAGTAACACAGGGCTGGTAGCTATGAAATGTGCAAATTTATTGCTCGGGAGCAAATTAAGAGATTTGTTTTACACATGCTCTTAGCCATAAAAGCCCTCTCTGTGTTCATCTGCAGAGACTTGGTTCATATATCTTAACCTGTGGGGTCCCTCGATAGGCAGAATCCTGCAAAACTTCTAAGTTTGGCCATGTTGGCCAAAGTTTTTCTCCACGTGGGAGAATTTTATCATAAATGTCAAGTTTCACTGTCAGTTTTCAAAGTGTTTATGAAAGATTCCTCTTTTGCCTCATATGTTTAGTGGGCCTAAAGGTGAATGATTACAAACGAAATTTCTGTCACAGGTGAAAGAAAAGGTGTCACGGTTTGCATTATTCTTTAACCTGTCAGTTATATATGATTCATAATTATTATCAATAAAATGTTTAAAAAAGTGAAAAACACTGATGACAAATTTCCCAGAGTTGTTTTGTTCAACTGACCCAAAACCCAAAGATATTCAAGAGAGAACTATGTTTAGCATTTGTGCTTAATCAGTAAGTGAAACAGGTAATCGATTGTCAAAATTGTTGGTAAATTATTTCATTTCAATCTCTCTTTTAGCATGCAGTGTAGGCCTAAATCCATGCATCAGTGCACCATGGTCAAAGTACTGTGTTAGAGGATCATACCCCATGACGAGTAAATGTGATAGTAAAGCAGTGAATGTTGGGATGTTTTTTGGTCATGGTCAAACATAATTCAAAATAAAAACATAATCTTTTATTGTCAGCATTCTTGCTTGAATTTATTGAAAAAATGGCAAAACCTGGTGGGGTCAGTCCTGCATCACCGTCCTCCTCCTCTCCCTCCTTCTCCTCCACCTAAGGCAGTTGGAGGTTCTCCCTCAGCTCCTCACCCTGGAGCTACAGACCAGCCAGATGAAGGGATGGATGGAGGTCAGAGAGTGGAGTGTGACAGCAGATCAGTGATGAGAGCTCCCTCCCTGCTCAGTTCCCAGCAGCCCAACCTCTTCCCCTCACAGCCACAAGCACTCCTGGCCCGCCGTGCCCTTGACATGCCAAGGCAGGCGGGCAGGCACATCCCAGGGACAAGCTGCTCGCTGCTGTCTTTAAGACATTCTGATGAGGTTTTGGTGGAGAAAGGCTCGGGGTTGACTCTGTAAAAGAATCTAAATGAGGTGCGAGTGAATGCCGCGGCTGTTCCATTTTAATCTGTGTGTTCGGCTGCTTCTTGAGTGGCTCATTTCCATGCATCACACCCTGGATTCCTCAGAGCTGAGCCCCAACACATTCAGGGCTTTCTGGTTATGTTTTTAAGCCAAATCAGGGTCAATGATAGCGTTTTCTACAGTAAAGATCATGTCAAATGTGCTTATCAGAAATGTAACATAAATGTGTTTTTATACACGACATCTCAACGTGTCCAAATTCCATTGTGGCCCGTTCCATCCTCCATCCTTTCAACTGCCTCTCATTTAAAGCAGGAATAGAGCCAAAGAGTGAAGAGAAGCCACTGCTCATTAACCCCTCAGCACTTTACAATGAATCCTGGAGGCTCATTGTGCCAAAGGGCCAGTGCTTCCCTAACGAGGGCTGGGTGGGTGGGTGGGGGGGGGCTTCTTTAGCATCAGGGCCCATTCTAAGTCTTTTAGGTGCCTAAGCAGAATTGTATCTCAATATTAAGTTTGCAATCTGCTTCTTGGAGTCATGTGTTTGGATCTGTGTGAACCTAAAGTGAACTCTGAGTCATTTTAAGGTACGTCCTCACCATGTTTCTCTTCCTAAACCTAAGCACTGTTACTTTTATTGCCTTAACCTAACCTCTGTAACTTTTCCACTGGATATCATACAAACCGTTCTATGAGAATACACTTAAAATTTTCAGGCAAATAAATCAGAGACATTATGCATTACTATTACTAACGTACATGGATACTAACACCCACAAACATCTGGCTTTTGTCTTTGATGGGAAAGGTTACAAATACATTCGCAGGACAAATGACACTGCAGTGGTTCAGGGTATCAAATGGCTCCAGCTCTTATCAGCTCCCATTGGCAGTAATGGAAACACAGTTGGATGCGCTAATTTTCACCACTTTTGCAGTGTGATGGAATGATGTGCTGCCACAACTTCCAACCATCTTCATCCAAGCAGGTCAAAAGTCATTTCATATAAGTTGGCATCAGGTTTGAAATAGAGACTGAATAACCACAAAAACATTTCAACGTATTCTCATGGAACAGTTTGTATGATATCCTGCGAATTTGCGCTCCACGAATAACGTTATGTCCTTAATGCACAGTTACATAATTAACGTAAAGTTACTGTGGTTAGGTTTAGGAAAAGAAACATGGTGACAACGTACCTTAAAGTGACTCAAGGTTCGCTTAAAGTTCAACCTATGGGCAATTTAAAGTCACCATTTAACCTGCTTGTCTTTGGATGGTGGGAGGAAGCTGGAGTACCCAGACGTGGAGAACATGCAAACTCCGCACAGAAGGGTTCCTGGGGTGGGGGAACACTAGTATAAGGCGACAATGCTAACCACTGCATCACCGTGCCGCCCTTCTCATACAACAGTTCGAACGATATCCTTTGACTTGCAGCCCATGAATAATATTAAGTCTGTAAAGTTACGTAATTAAAGTTATTTAAGATTACATAAGCTTAGGCAAGTTAGGTATAAGCAAGTAAAGTTACTGTGGTTAGGTACAGGAAAAGAAACATGGTGGGGATGTATCTTAAGATTACTCAAAGTTCAATCAAAGTTTACACAGTTCCAAATACTGGTCTCCTGGGAAAAGAAAGTCCCAGTGGAAAGTCCTGTGTTTTGTGACCCATCTACCATCCCAACCTGCCTCAAAATAGGACCACTTCCTTCTTTATTCCTGTCAGTGCAGTGGTCACGTGATTGCTGCCTTCCAAATATTTGGGTTACGGATGAATTACTGGCTCATCATTACATGGGATATGTGCGGATTTTGGTGCGTTACTTTTCGTAGGAAAACATACAAACAGTGCATGGGAACAGTCTGACACCTTTTTTATTCATTTTTATTTTATGCAACTGTATAGCTGCTTTCCCACAGTACAAAAACTGATTAAGACCAACTAACATCCAGCTTTTGTCTAGTGGGAAAGTTTATAATCGGCATTCACTCCCGGAACAGCTCTGCAGTAGTCATGGGTATGTTCCAGCTGCATCTTCTGTCCATCTTCATCTGAGCAGCACTCGAAAATTGTTCCCAAGAAGTCAGCTTGGAATTTAAAACATATAAAAAACATAAACAGGAAGTAACACCGTGACATTTTTACTGACCTCCATGATGCCCGCAACTGCTATTTTTCAGTGCGTTGGTGACGTTAAATGTAACACAGCAGCAAAAAAGTAATTAAAAAAAAAACAAAACTAACAAAAAAACAAACAGAAAGGCATACCTATCTTTTGCCTACTTTAGCGGAGTTTCTCATGTTTAAAAAAACCTGCATATAAGCAATAATTTTAGTGGAAAGGGGTTAACGGTGCACAGACATGACATGCTCCTCTGCGCCTTAACAGCTCAATGTTGGTGTTCTGATTCCAGATTCAGGAACTCAGCGGAAAGCTTTTCCCATTTTTAGTTTATTTTATTCCCTACACTTTATTGCATGTTTTCAGCATGAAACTTTAAAATGTATTAATATGTTGGCGTTACAACTGAATTTTATTGATAGGCTAACAGTTCTCGAATAAGGTTGCATTCATCATCTTGTGTAATGTGATTTGTTTGTTTTAGATTCAAATTGATCTGCAGGATATCAATTAAATTTATCAGTATATAATAATATATTAGCCTACTGTTACATATTCTACAGTGCTATCAGAATGGCACATGGCAGAGCCTACTGGGTATCAGATGTTGTGGGAACTTTGTCTGCTGGCTGTGGTGACACAACTGTCACCCCTCCATCCTCTTGTAAAGGAAAAAAAGCTGCTAGCGCGGGGACGCTTTAATTGGAATTTCATGTGGGCTAAACTGAGGGGAAACTGATGTAAGTTAACATTTGGTAGACTTAATTGGTCCCTTTCTCTCCCTCCTCCTCGATCGGGCACTTACGGGCCGCTGCTGAAGCTTCCCGCTAATCTCCCATTTACAATCAATTCAATCGTCCAGACAAAAAGTCCGCCTCTCTCCTTTCTTCTCTTCTTGTCTCAAACGAGCTCCTTTGTCGCCCGTAAATTGCCTGAATCCCCGGTGATCCCCCCGGTGGCGGAGAGAGCAAAAGAAAGATGTCCTCATGTTGTTGACAGCCGATTAGCGCGCGCTCCCGGCCGCTCTCGCGCTAACCTCCCCCTCCCGGCCCCCGTCTCTAATCTCCCTCCGCGTGGGCGCGCCTTAATTAAAGCTCCCGTTCGTCAATTAACGTGTTTGTGGATACTGAGGCGGTTGCTCAGATGTTGAAGAGGTGCGAGAGGGAAAGAAGTGCAGAGAAAAGGGCAACCTGTTTGCCTTTAGGTTGTTTACTGCTCCGACATTGTTGTCCATGTCCCGCAGCCTGCAGGCTCTGGACTCATGTGCACACACGGCTGCTGTGTATGTGTGTGTGTCTGTGTGTTTCTCACCACACACATCATGCTTTGGATTAAACATGGATTTTACAAATAGATCATATTGTATCGTGGTTAGTGCTGAAAACGGCATACATGTTATTTATTTGTATTTATGCGCACAGAAACTGCAGTTTTACAGATTATCAGCCCCAGAGGAATATGTCAAGATGGTCAGGGGCGTAGCTACACCAAGGACATGTCTTTGGACTTGTTTTTCTTTTTTATTTCATTCTGCAATGATTGACATGCATCTTTCAAATAAAGAAAGAAAGATCGAGTGAATATTTTTAGGCTCTCTTCACCTATGCCAGATGTATTTCTTCACTATAATTATTTACGTTTGAAACCATTTGCACGACGAGATAAACACTGACAAAATTATTGCTAAGGCTGTATATTTTTTTAGATTGTGTTTTGCCATTTTGCATTTCGTTTTTTGGAAAAAATCGACTATCCAGTCAATAGATTATTGTCTGTTATTGACTGGTGAGCAAAGCAAATCTAAGAGCCACTTGCATATTTTACCAGCATTTGGCTGATGGTTGGTGCTAATTTTTCAACCCTGAATCGACTTTTTAATGATGGGAGTTGCAACAAATGCATCTCATCTTCCATCCATAGCTCCTTACCACTCCCATCCAGTGAAATCTTCCAAAGTATTGAAATTTAACAGCTTTGTTGCCAGTGTTGGCATGTAACTAGTTAAATGTAATTAAATTACAAAGTAAATGTAACTGTAATCAGTGACACTTACTGATAAAAAATAGTTACTACTCAAAATGTTGGTGATTACAAAGGAGTTACATCTGAATTATGTATCATATAAACATATAGTTTCAAAATTATTTCAACGTTGAAACAGATCTTTCTGAAGTTTCAATGCTGATTTATGGGAATTTTGTTTACCTATTAACAACTATCAGAATTAAATGTTTCAATGTTATTTTAATGTTGAAACACGACTGACATAATTTCAACCACATTTCAACATTGAAGGTCAGTCGTGTGCCAGCTGAGATATATACATATATATGTATATATATATATACATATATATATATGTGTGTGTGTGTGTGTGTGTGTGTGTGTGTAGCCCCACGATACAATATCATCACAATACTTGAGTCCCAATACGATATTATTGCGATTTTAAACATATTGCAATACGCTCAGTATTGGGATAGAATAAATATATTGTGATTTATACCTTTTTTGAATTGCAAATTTTGTCCCCAAAGGAAAACTTTGTCAGCATCTGCCTCATCTCATAATGAAGTTTTTAAGTCTGTTCATCTCACTTTATTGTTTTTTATTGCAGCAAAATGTATCTATCAGGCTGAAAAAACATTTGTTTTCAGCCTATTGTTCATTATTACGTTATTCTTGTTGACTACAAAAGTATTTGTATTTGTAATATAAACAAATGATATAATTAGAAAATCCATACTTGGCATCCGTGTGCCAATACAATATTCCCATACAAAAATATCACCATAGGATCATGTATAGATTTTTTTCTCCCACCCTTAAAATAAATTGTAAAAAGTTTCTATGTGCAGGAATGTCTTGTTTTGGCTCAGCCTACTCTTGGACATTTTTCTCAGCTTTATTGCCCCGTTTAAAGCATTTGTTTTAAAAGTTATAGAAAAAGTAATCCAACGTAATGACTTCAATTACTTTGATGAAATAATTAAAATAGTTACATTACTGATTCGATTTTACGGGTGATTTGGAGCTACAATAACGCGCTGATACCGCCAGGAAAAGTCCGTTTTCACCGCCCCCTCAACATATTTCCTTCATTTCAGCCGGCTGACTGCAGACTGATGGAAATAGGTGAGCAGGGCATTCATCTGGCAATATTAGCCCTGCCAGGCTTCTGCAGGCCTGGCCGGCCCGGCTGAGCGCTAATTGGCTGTTAATAGAAAGAGCGCCATTTGGGAGCACGGATCTGCCTCTCGACAGAATGTGTGCAGGGATAATATTGTTCCAGGAGCCGTGAGGAGAATAACTCGTGGTCTATTAACGCGGAGGCCCAGATGAGGAGCTGCGGCCTGAGTGCTCCATTATCTCCTGTTCTGATGAACGGCTCCGGATGCGACAGTGCACCCCCCCTCCTAACTCCCTCCTCCCCAATCAAGCGTCCCCCAGCCGTTTAGCTGGTTAATGTAATTCGCTTTCAAGGGCCCATGTTATCTCTGATCATTTGCGCTATTACGCCGGAGTCAAGTGTAAATGCTCCATTATTAAGATCGTGTCTGTCAATAAATGGGGAAACAAAGTGGCTGCAGAGCATACAGTAGAGCCAGGCTGAGTCTATATGTGGTTTATCAACACTTCAAAATAAAACACCCACAAAGTTTAGCGGACAGATGCCTGTACAGTAATATACAGTGACGTATGCCGTGATGTTGTCATTGAACCACACTGGGCATCATATTTAAACTGGTCACAACTGTTTGTTGTT
This sequence comes from Epinephelus fuscoguttatus, assembly GCF_011397635.1. Lineage (NCBI taxonomy): Eukaryota > Metazoa > Chordata > Actinopteri > Perciformes > Serranidae > Epinephelus > Epinephelus fuscoguttatus. Next base: position 45,305,853 of record NC_064752.1, read on the forward strand.
CAGGCTCCACAATGATGCCACAAACACTGACATCAAGGCAGACTGAAGATTCATCTGTTCAAAATGCTAAATGTAGCACTTGATCAGCACATTTGATGACGCTGATGCATGATTCTTGCAATTTTTGTTGTTGCAAACCAGTTAAAGTCACTTATTGTAAGTCACTGTAAATATAAGCATCATCTAATAGTCTATATATTTAATGTAAATACAGTTAGTGATGCTGTCATTTGGCTTAAAAATATAATTTATGAAATCTATGTATTTAAACAAAGCTGTCATCTTGAAGGTGTCATCTCATAGTGTGTTTCAGATGACTGGTCCTGAGGGTTAAAACACAGCAACAATATAAAAATAATAATAACACTTAAAACCCTCAACAAAATACAATTACACACAAATCAAACATTAAATTAAAAGTTAATTCATAAAAAAACAACGGCTCACAAAAGTTCTGCAGTTGTTTTTGAAATGTTGCTGTTTCCTGTTTGGTTCTGCTTGTTAATCGTCATTGTGTATTTACTCGTTTTAAGTTCTGACATGCTCTTATTTTTGGATATGTTTCCCTATTTGTTTGTGTGATTTCTGAAATCTGAAACTCGTACATGAAAAAACAAAGTTTCTGAACTTAGTTGCTTTCATCATTCATTGTTTTATTTTCAAATGCCTTCAAAAAATGCAAACAACATGGCTCAAACATTCATTTTTCATTATAAGTTATAACTTATTTATTCACATTAACATTTTTTTCCTGTGAAATACACAACATGGCAATGATTCACATTTTAAATATCATTTTTTAAATTTCCATAACCTATTATTTACAGTTCCATGATGGAGACAGACAATTTCTCCCATGTTTGATGCTTGTAACTGGCAACACAGGAAGAAATTCTATCTGGGCAGAAAAACATCCCTATAATAATCCTACAGTATGGGACCCAGTGTGAGTATGAGGTGTCTTTGTACCTTCTGGTCTGTTTCCTACAGTGTCACTGTTGGCACACTTGGGCAGGATCCTATGTCCAATTTCATTGGACCCCTCCACCTTCCCTCTGGACTTTGAAAAACTGTTCAACGTGGAGGAACTAAGCCAGTCTCTTTGAGGCCTAACAGTCTGAGGTGGAATATCAGAATGTGTTGCAGCCTCAGCTCTGCAGCTCTCTGGAGGCCTCCGTGGCCGTGGTGAAGACGTTGTCATGCAGCTTCCTGATGTGTTTCTTCAGGTCAAAGTTGCGACAGAAGCCCTTGCCGCAGGTGGCGCAGGTGAAGGGCTTCTTGTCGTTGTGCGTGTGCATGTGGAAGGTCAGGTTGTAGATCTGGTGGAAGGCCTTGTTGCAGATGGAGCACTTGTACTGCTTCTCCCCGCTGTGCGTCAGCTTGTGGTTCTTGTAGTTTCCTGGGAAATTGAAAAAGGAACAATGGATGCATGAGAGAGTGAGGATTAGAAACATGAGGAAATGTCACTGAACTCAACAAGTTGAAACCTACATCTATGATTTTCATTACTGATTGATTACTGATGGTTTCATCTTTAAAATGTAAAAGAAGATACAATTTTATCTCAGTCACCAGAGTCTAAATTGATGTCTTCAAATTTATTCTGACCGGCAGTTAAAAAACCCCAAAAGGATTAAAAGGTAAAAAAGCAAATCCTCAGACTGAAGAAGTTCAAACCAGCTGTTGTTGTTTTTTTTTTTTTTACAAGCACTTATCAAAACGGTAAGTCATCCTTTCAGCAGTTTCACAGTGTGAATAACATCACATCAAACTTCCTGTAACTTCAAGTGAAAATGACATTCCATAACATAAACATTTTCCAGCCCAAAATTAAGATGTTTGACAGATTCAATTTCTTTTCTCTGCAAAATAATGCATGGGATCAATAAAAATTATTACGGCATATAAACAGAAAAGCAGCTTCACTCCACCACCAAAAAATGATTAAAAAAATATTATCTGTAGAATTATAAAGCCAATATGCATTGTAAGAAGTCCGTCTTATATTCCTAGAAATCAGTGAAATGATTTAGATTATTTAAAGTTCATGCCACCTGTGTGCACTCCCAAGAAAATGTGGAAACACAAATGAAGCAGCAGTAAATGTTAACAGAATAATCACCCCCACTGCAGATGTTTCCCCTGTGAGCTCACAGTTGAAATAACTAAAGACGGATCATTATTTAAGAAGGGATGAGGAGGAGCAGGAGGGGACAGTGAGACACTGCTGTTTACTGGGAATCTCCTCAGAAACTGAGGATGGAAGAGGCCCTCTTTTTCTCCTCTTTTCTTTCCTCCCCGCCAAGGTCAGCAGTTCACTGTGAAGTTAGAGCCTCCTCTGTCCCTCCGCTCCGCCGAGCCTTCGTTAATCAGGGTTTTGTACGTCGGAGTCAAGAAGTTGTCAAACTTTGTCAAAATCAAGCGCGGCGACAAGTTAACAAAAAAACACAGGCCCCGATTCCCAACGTAGCCGAGGTCTGGCAGCTGACCCAGAGCAAATGCTGCCGTCTTGAAGGGAGAATTAGTCTGTGTAAAGTGACATGTCTTATTTCCACTGATCGCATCATGCTCATCGGTGGGCCTGCAATTATTTACCCTTTCATTCCCTCTCACAGATCACTCAGAGCAGCTGCTTTTACTGCTCCTGATATTAGTTTCAGCGGACAAATCCTATAAATCCCAGGATTCCTTCACTGAGAACAAACACCAACACTAAACTCTCATTGCCTGGGGAGAACTCATATTTCTTCATGCCGAATTAAACGCAGTGATCTAATCTATTTCAAAAATAAATCAAACCATGCAGGAGAAACACTGAATACTATCACAACGAGAAAATACTGTATCAATAGAGTGTAACATTAGGAGACGGGAAAAACATCACCAGAGGTACAGTGTAGGAATTCCTAAAATCACGGAGCATTTAGTTTCTCAGTCCTGAAAATCTTAACAAGTTCATCAGTGGAAAAAGATTTGATAATTTCACCATGCGCGGAGGTTTTTTTTCTAGGTTTGAGAATATATTTTAGGACGCAACAACAGACAAAATAACGATTTTTTTTTTTTTTGGCTTTGTATACACACGCTTGCACACTAACTATCGACATATTATAGGAATATTTAAACCATGTTAGGGGCAACAATAAGAGCCAAAAATAAACAAATACAAAATAAAAAAGACAACTAGGAAAAGCTGCCAAAAGTGTTTGGAATATTAATGCTCATTGTAACTCGGCACATGAGTGTTTTAAAGATGGCATTTACCTTTCTGGTGGAAACCTTTCCCGCAGAACTCACAAACAAAAGGTTTGTACCCGGCGTGGATCCGTACGTGAGTGTTGAGTGTGGAGCTTCTGTTGAACGCTTTCCCACACTGATTACATTTGTGAGGCTTTTCCTGAACACGGCGGAATGAAAGAGAAGAAAATTCAGTTACAACGAAAATAAAATGTGGAATTTTTAAAAGCCAGAAACAGATTAAGAAAACAAATCTTCATGCGCTGCGTCTCACCTGTGTGTGGATGATCTTGTGTCTGCACAGCGTGCTGGCCTGTCGGAATCCTTTCCCGCACACTTTACACACGAAGGGCCGAGCTCCGGTGTGCACCGGCATGTGTCTGGTCAGATTGTAATGTGCGTTGAAAACCTGCGGAGGATACAAAAACACCGAGGATGTTATTTTAGACAACAACACCAGCGATTATAGAGTGGCTCAGAAATCTGCCTGCGTTAATACATCGAATTTAGATCAAATACATGTAGCTAAATATATATGAATATAAATATTTATCTGATTGCTGCCAAAGAATTATCATTTTTTTAACTTTGTTTGAAGAGAAATTTTCGTTTTAATGGAAAACATTTGCAGATTCCTTTATTTTCACTGACCATATCTGATAAAATGTTGACTCAAATTTTAACTCTTTTATTTATAATTTATAAATAAATAAATAAAATATAAATATGTAGCCTATATATATATATTAGTATGCAAATGTGCGTACCTTTCCACACACTTCACACGTAAAGTTTTTGGGTTTTCCGTCTGCAGCGCTGCTGCTGCTGCTGCTGCTGAGTTTGCTGTGTGTCTTGACGCCGTTCTTCTCTGCGCTCAGGCCGTGGTTCTCCTTCACTATCTGGTCCAGCTGCCCCGGCAGATGCTCCTTGTGCGGGTACTGAGGTGTGGGCAGCTTGTCGGCCCCCACCCCGGCAAGTTTGGCGTTCTCCAGCAGCAACAGTCTGTGGTGCGCCGACAGAGAGGCCTGGGCCTGCGGGTTGGAGAACCAGTGTCCGGCCAACAGCTCCGACTGCTGGTACGCAGAGTCCAGGTAGTTGAGATAGTAAAGCGAGCCGCCGCTGGGCACGGCCACGGCCTGGTGGATGACCTGCGGTTTCACCACCCTGCTCCCCGACGTCAACAGCGGCTGTTTCAAGCCCGGCTCCGCTTTGCCGCACATACCGCAGTTCCCTTTGCACGGAGCGGCTGCCGAGCCGCAAAAAGTCCCCCTGAAACTGGCTCTCCACAGCTCCGAGTAGTTCATGAGCGCCTTGGCTTGGAGGTCGTAGCTGAAAGGCTGCAGCGGGATCATGCAGGGGATCGGGGAGCACAGCCCCAGCAGCTTCTTCCCCTCTGAGCGCTCCTCCGCGCTCCCCTTCGGCTCCGAGCTCTTGGACATGATCCGGTCTATGGAGAAGGCAAGGGTCTTAGGAGCCGCGGACGGTCCGGTCCTACCGCAGGACATCATCGTCTCCAAGGAAGCAGAACTTGCCATTTTGTTGTTGATGTTGTTGTTTTTGTTTTGTTTGCAGCAGAGCAGAACTTGGTGTGAGCAACTCCCGGTTATAGTCCGACCCGCTCCTCCAGCTGCCCCGCGTCTTTTCACTCTCCTGAGCTCCCAGCAGAAAAGACAGGAGGACACATCAGTTTAATAAGCACCTTGCTGTCACAGTGTCACGCATTTGCATTCAAATGGCCATCCCCCCTGCAACAATAGCATCCAGGGGTGATGGATTAATGCTCATTAACTAGTGCACACAAAATTAACAGGACATTACAGAGCTCGTTAGGAAGCAGAAGAGGAAGGAGAGGGCAGAGGAGGGAGAAAAGACAAAAAATGTTGTAGTCGGAGCTCCTGGAGAATGAGAGAGCATGAAGTTGAGTCGGTGTTGGAGGTTACCTCTTTAATGGTCAGATGGGTGTGGAGAAACCAGCCGACTGCTCTCTGTCACATGTTGGCAGCGCCCGCCCCTCCTCAGCGCGGATCACTGTCTCCTGACATCAGCGGGCACCCAAGCTCTACTGGGTGACAGGGAGACGCCTTCATCAACCTGCGCGCCCTCACAAACAAATCTGTAGAGGGGGTGGCACAGGTTACTCTATATGACATATCAAATATAAAACCATGTCCCTCACTAGAACAGGTGAAAATATTATCATCATAACTGGTCGTTAAACACGCGTTGGAAAAGTTGTATCAGTCTCCAGCTTTCATTTGGTTAACAACACAGTAATCTTTTTCTTTTTCACTTTGGGAAATGTTTTCCAGGAGAAAGCTGCTAATCCTCGGAGATGGGATCCCTCCTTTTCCACGCCGGCTTATATACTTACTTACTATTTGTATAAATTCGAGGACGTCCAATTTCCACCTGTTTAAGAGCAGAGACTCCCTTTGGATCCTATTAAACGTTGTTCCTCCTTCCCTCCATTCAAAAGAAGCAATTTTCCAGAGCGATTCAAGGCTCAACTCAGCGCAGGGAGGGGAAAAAAGAAAGAAAAAACACAAGCTCTTTCACTTTTAGCCACTAAAGCACTGCGTGAACCTGGTTTTGTGTTTTTTTTTTCTCTTCCTGAAATAGAGGGACGGATTAAAGAGGGAGAGAGGAAAAAGAAAAGACTTAGCTCGGGCAGAAAGGACAAATGAAAAGAGAGGCTTTTTTTTCCTCTCTAAAGAGGCACACAAGAAGTTTGCTGGAATCCGCAGTGTTGTGGGAGTTACAACGAGCAGCAGCCTCTCTTCTTTTCGCCACAAGGGCCGTGTTGGATTCATGTGTTTGCAGGCCATTTTACCTGAGGGACTCCCATCAAGACAGAGGGAGGGGACAGAGTTCATGCAACACGTCTGCTGAGGACGAGGAAGGGTGGGGAGTGAATGGGCCTAATGAAGAAAATGAATATTATGATAATTAGCACAGCCTTGTCTCCATGTAGGGTGAAGCCAGGTAATTTGAGACATCAGACGACAAATAAGGTTTTATGTCTTGGGCTCTTATTAACAGCCAGTCACCAAATATGTTGTTGAGTTGTTGCTAGAAATGTCCTTTACATGAAACAACCATTTTTTATTGGTTGGAGATAATAAGTTTAAGAGTCGAATAACTGATCATAAATACTGGAACTGAAATGTGTTATTTATTCTGACTCAAGTGAAATTACTTGAAGTTAACAATTTGCATGGTCATTTTTGACTAGGATTGCATTAAAATAAATAGGTTAGAAGAATGTTAATAAAACAATTTGACCACTAAATATCGGCATATTGTTAATTGATATTGTTAATTAATATTAAGTTGGTTGAACCTAAGCTTTTTAAGGTCAAAGAAATCATGCTGGTTGTACTAACCAAATTGAGTTTGTCAGACTGCATTTACTCAGTAACACCAGAGCTGTAACTACTTACAAAGGTAGTTGCAAATTTGTACCTTATTTAATTTTAAGTTCAACCAGTGTGTTCTTTTTTTAGAGTGCAAACATGTTGATTATCTCTTATTGGTAACAAGAGTACTGCAGGTAAAACAATACAGGTATAACAGCAAAAATGGTTGTAGGATGTTGCGTTTTATTAAATGTTTGATTTATAATCAAAATACTTTCACAATACACTTTAGTTTTTACAGGAAAAGGTTTTGAGTGAGCACTTATGCATTCAGGTAAAATGGGACAACGTTAAAATGGGACATTTTTCTGAAGTAAATGTTTTTAGATTACCAGGTGCCATAGAGTCATGAGTTATTATTGCTATTGTAGACATTTTTTGTCGCTTAATTTTTTTTAAAGATGATGGAGTGAGTCCATGTCAGCCAAAAAAGTCCAGAGAAAAACACTTTGAGGTCCACAGTTTCTGAATTGTTTTACTAAGCAACATATTTTCTTCATAGAAATATAGCAGAGAGCCATAACAAGTTTTAAAATCAACATTTAAAGTAGTATTCAGAGTTTTAGTTGTTTTGTGGTAACCTATCAAACAGTGTCCCAGATTACCTGACTCCACTCTGGATCTGTTATGATCTGCCATATTTCATTTAAAGGTTTAATTGATTAATTAATATTACTGAGTCTGAAGATATGAGAAAAAATATCAGAGATGATTGCGTTCTTTAGTATTTGAGGCATCCCATGTTAAAGGCTATAGATAAAATAATTTTTTAAACATGTGAGGTTTTTATCACCACACCCCCAAACTGGCAGAGTTGGGGAACTGGTTATATGAAACTGAAGTACCAAATGAAATGACAAAATAAATGTCACTGTAATCCATTAGAGTAACTAACATTTTTCATTATACTGAAGAACTTCTAATAAAAGTTTGACAGTAATCAGTGTTGGGTGCTGTTATGCGGGCTACACTGCCTGGTTTAAATCTGTGTTAGGACTTCTCCACTTCTTCAGTTTGAAACATTTCTCAGAAAATTAATCAAAAACTAATCAAATGTAATAAGTGACATTACTTTGATATGAAAATAGTTAGATTCCTTTTTACATTTTAACAGGATAACTAGTGATCTGTAAGCTATCATATTTCAAAAGTAACTTTCCCAACACTCACCAACAGTACTGAAATACGGCCCAGCCGAAACAAAACCCAACGTAAAGTCTTGCCGGCTCTAATGAGGCACATTAAATAAAGGATTTATAAGTGGTAACTAATGGTTTAATTAGCGAGTAATAAAGCATTTACCTGTGTTTAACACACCAGTCATGTGCTTGCATTAGGAGGAACTACTGAGGGGATACCAGGTCGCTTGTGATCTGCTCCAGCAGGTCTTTTTAGCAAGCCCTTTAAAACATTAGGGAGACCTCTCCAATGGACTGTTTGACCACTGACAGTGCTGTAAAGCATCTGGACCAAAATAACACTTTTATAACCATAGAATGACTAGCGACCTGTTCTGGGTATACTCAGGTCTTGTATTTGTCTGACAAAACCAGCCCTGCTCAACTGAACTAATCTTCCTCTATTTGTAATCACTGATGGTCCATGTTTTACTGTAGCTGGAGGAAGGTGATGATTTACCTCCGGCCCTGTAGACTTACCCAGCATGTCACTGTCCTGTAACACTAGTTTTCCTGTTAATAACCTTAAGAAACATCCCTAGTCTGTTTTGTTTTACACCTGCAGCTCAGCATGGAGGGATTAATGCCTGTTGTCTTGGGGCTAGTCATATGGAAATAGGGAAAAAATACTCTAATTTGAGTTTATTCAGGCACAATTGCTGGCTCATCCACACAATAAACATTGATCCCATTGCTGTCACCCAGGCCCCTCTATTCAGCTCTAACAGCAATTAGCTCAAGCATTGATTTAAGGGACTTTTGCTTCTTGCCTGCAGGCATGCAAGGGTCACACATACTGGCTGGATGTGGCAAACCTTTTCCTCCTGTCTTTTATATATTGATTTATTTGTTGTTGTTATTTTCAGTGCTCTCTGTTCTTTCTTTCCAAACAATTGTACAATTTTAGATACCAAATTTGGAGCCAATGACAGGTTTTTTTTTTTACAAGCGTATAGTTTTAATCAACAGTCTTAATTGATCTATCCACAGTGGACCCACAGTGTCTGAGGGGAGTGGGGGTTTCTTCTGCTTTGTGTCAGGCCTTTTCTATACATCAATTCTTGTCCTTTTCAGGGTTTCAGGAAGGTTCAGTCAGCACAGAAATTAAAGGTATACCTATTAACATTTGTGATTTTGGTGATTTTGACCAGCTTATAAAATGTATTTTTTTTGTAATTCTTTTTAAGCAATCTAAATACACAGAGGGTTTGGGGAAAGAAAGAAAAAGTTGGTCTTATTGTTAAAATCCTTAAATTTACCTAAACAATGAAGTCAGTTTAAGTCATTCCACACTCTCGCACACTCATTCACAATTAGCTACATAATTAACAAGAGTTAATATAAATAATGAATTCTAAATTGGGAGTTTGGACACATTTTGAAAAAGAAAGAAAACCTGAACACATACATACTGTGTATATATATGTGTGTGTGCAAACTATACATGAAATAATTTCATATATTCACATTTATGTCTAGCCCATACCAATATCTGTTTATGTATGTATAATACATTTTTTACTCTATATGTCACATTTGTAACTATACATATAACATATGTATTTATATAAGTAATGAATATGTGTAATGTACAAATAAACTCTACTCTACATGAACTTGCATATTTAAATTAAATATATATCAATAACATAACAACATATAATACCATATAAGAATTCATCATATAAATATATTTGCATCTATAATATATGCTTACAATGTAGACATATATCCACCCCCAAACCCAAAGCCCATTAATATCTGTTGATATGTATGTAAAAAATTAATATGAAAAATATATGTAAGCAAACCAAATTTCTGTATGCATGTTTTAAGTCACAAATTTGCATATATAAAATAAATATAACATATGGCAGCAACGTATAATACCATATAAGGATTCATCTTGTTTTTTATATACATATGCAAAATTTACAATAGGCATTTCATACATGTTATAAATGTATATCTTCATATATCCAGAGGATGTATGTGTATGATAATAATATAACATCCTACAGGTTACATATATGGCAGCATCACTCTTGAAATAGGGACATGTTATATTTCATTTCCGTATGGGCTTATTCCTCCTGCAGTTCCTCAGTTGTCATGGAAATGGCTTATTTGTCATCACTGACCCGAGTTTGGGATTTTTTTGCATGTGATAACAGTTTGTATGGTAATGGGATCAGTCTCCCTGTCTCTGTTCCGGTTTTTCTTAAGATGTCATTTACAAGGTCATTAATGAACGCTGCTGCATTAAACAAAGCTAAATCTATCCTGGATGTTGCATTGCATTATGGGATTCTTTTTTGTTTTATTGTGTCTTTTTTATTGCACTATAGCGCATAAACGTTTTTGAACAGCAAATACTAAAATGACTCAAAGTAGATACAGTCTGCTGGATAGCAAAGAGGAAGGATTTTCAAATAAGGTTTCACTTTTCACTGCACTATATGAACATCCCTCCACTTCCTCCTGAGTGCTGACACCAGATTAAGCTTTTTTGCGGTTGTTGGAACTCGTCATCACATTCAGTCGTCCTCAGAAAGTGTTAACCTCTTGCAGGTTCTTAAAGCTGTGTGACTGTACATCAGTATTTCCCCACATTTCCTTTGTTTCTTGAAGGTTAACATTTACAGAAGTCTATGGAGGTTTTTCCCAGAAGTCATTTTAACCCGTCACAGTAGGAAAAGCAAAGGTGTACATAACACACTAAGTGACGGCTGCATTCTATTTAGCTGCTTTGCTTTCAGGGTCAGACTGTTATGCCTTAAAGGAACAACTGACTTGAACAGGATGAAGCTGTCGTTGATGTTATTAGTAATATTTCAAGTCAAACTGTTTCCTGTGAAAAAACCCTGTTGGTTTGTTAAAAGGTATTCTGTAGCCTGACTCCTGCATCTTTTCTCCACATGACTTAATTATGTTATCCTTGACATGGCCATGACTTAATGTCCTTAAAATCAACTCTAAGCCTAACTATTTCTGTGTTTACTTTTCTCCTGAATATAAATATATGGATAATGTTCTTTACACAAATCATAGTTTCTTTTTTTGAACTGGCAGAGCTACTCTAAATGCCCTGTAGTATGCCCTGGACACATACCCCTGGTTAGGAATCACAAGTTTCAACCCAATCACTAGACAAAATGTTGGTATTGTACATTTCTGCAAACCATGGCTACATTACATTTGTACGTTATTATGTCGCGGATATGTTGAAACTTAATATTTCTTTACATTTCAACAAAGCTGTGGTCAATGTTTGGTAAGGTTTAGGCACAAAAAACACTCTGTTATGGTTAGAAAAAGATAATGTATTAGCTTAAAATACCTATTTTTTGTGGCAGTATCCCAGCAGAAAATGCAGCAAAGAGTGGCTAAGAAAAGCCACTGGGAACACAGCGATGGCTTGCTAAAAAAACAACCATTTTTGCTGTTTGTTAATCTTGAAAAGTGGTCCCAGCTTCGCAGGTTTCTCACTAAGGTGTCACAGTATCCTCAATTCCCTCCACCTCCCAATTACAAAGTCAGCTCATATACTACATCATTTTAGAAATGTTGATAAGTATGAAATGTACAAATGTAACGTATCCAAGGTTTGTAGAAATGTACAATGCCAACATTTTTTTCTGCCCACTGCGCTGCCAAGTTTACACTCTACTAGATGTGGGCATGTTAACGTAATACCTTTTTGCTATCTAGATTTTACTGTATTTTATTCAGGCCAAGTATTTGTGTGGCCTGTGTTAAATATCAGAAAGTATGGGTATTTAATAGAATGATAGTTTTGGTATCAGTTTGAAGTACCTTGAAAAATGATGTCCAGCCGTAGTCTACCCTGATGTTTTGATGTCACAGTGTTTGGAGTAGCTGAATGCAAACCCCCATTTCCAGTGTCACAATCACCTGGAAAACATCGAACCTCTCTATATATCCCTCAATAAGTACAACAGGCCTCCATGTCAACCTACTGCTGATGACATAACATGCTGATAATGTGCCCAACTGTAACCTCACACATTTCAGCACAGGAAATCACAGACAGTTGTCCTCACACTTTCCAACCGTGGTGACAACTTTCACTGACGTTAAACCTGAGGAAATGAGACGGGAACGTGTGACTAGAGAAGGAATTCTCCCACAGAAAGTGCTCATTTCTTCTTGCCAGTGTTGCAGATGATTTCACTTAAACATCCACGCAGTACTTGTGAGGGAAATTGTAGTGATAAATTGTAAAGTTAGATGTTATACTGCATCTGCTTTATGCTATAGAATGGGGATGATTGTAACACTTTTTTTCTCAGCACCCATAGCTTGCTGAATTTTTGTAGTGGAGCTCTCAAATAATGTCACAAAGCATCTGTATTTATCTACTACAAACAGCAATGTTTTTAACTTTAACAGCTATATCAACGAATTGATTAACTGATGTCAGACATGAGGAGTTCCATTATTACAACCAGCCCTACTAGCGGTAAGCTGTTAAACAAGGGTAAGTTGTAACAATAGGAGTGAAGAAATAAAAAAAATTTAAAAAATCACATAAAAAATATAGCCAAATAGCCAATTCCTACTGAGGTCAAAGTCACTACCCTGTACCTGTCAGGTGCCTCTTACCTCATGTCACAGCTTAGTCTCATAGAAATAAAGGGACACAAACTCTTAACAACACATTAGGCTATGTGGTAGTGGGCACAAAATGTGTAAAAATGATGTGCTGGCAATGTGAAAAGAACATCAATGCAAAGTCAATAAGGGTCTTTTTTCAACACATTCTCATTCCCAACTTGATACTGACACATGGTCAGTGGCCCTACATGTCAAACTATGACGCTCTAGGTTCCCCTCCAGCTTCAGTTTGGATGCAAAGGACAGTATGTCAATTCATGTTTGTTACATGCATTGGGACTTTTTAAAATAAACTTTTGCTTTCACAGGAAATGCTCAAAACTCATTAAATGCACACAGTCTCATTTTTTTTAAAAAAAAAACAACAACAACTTTGTTTTCAAGTTTACTTCCTTAAGTTTAGGCAATAAAAGCACGTGGTAAGGCTTAGGCACAAAAAAAACAATTCAGCTAAAAATGAATACATTTCATCGCAGTCTCCTGCGTGAAAGCCCAGAGTTTGTTTGACCCATCCATCTCCATTCCCCACTGCCCTGCGTGAACTGTCCTGCTCTTCACACTTAGGCAGCTGCATATAGCATCAAAGGACGTTGCTGCCCTGTGTGTCTTTCACTGCAGCTAAAGGGTGCCTTGGTGTGTCTGTATCTGATGCCAAGGGCATTGTCAGTATTTGACGAGTTGGGAATCAGACCAGGTTGTTTGTCATGGTGGGCACACAAATTAAGTATAAGGATTGAGGCGGTAATGTAGGTTGGATGAGACTTTACGACAAATACTTTACCTAACTAGAGCGTTAGTTAACAACGTAACCATGTAAGTGAAACCATTATCTTTTCCAAACTTAACTGTTTGTTTGTTCTCTAAACCAAACCAAACTGTGACTGTTTTACAATGTTGACCATGTTAATGACATGTTTGAATCTACATCCTGCAACCGTTCATACTAGACTTTGCACTGGCATTGTTTTCGACACATTTTGTGCCCACTGCCATGTTATGTGTTCTTAAGTGGTTGTAACCATTTCAGGTATTTCTTTTCTTTAAAGATATTTTTTTGGGCATTTTGCCTTTATAGATAGGATAGTCAAGCGTGAAGGGGGGAGAGAGAGAGGGGGGATGACATGCAGCAAAGGGCCACAGGCTGGATTTGAACCCGGGCCGCTGCGGCAACAGCCTTGTCCATGGGGCGCCTGCTCTGCCACTAAGACACCGACGCCCCCCATTTCAGGTATTTCTGTGACACCATGTTGAACAGGGAGAAAGTCCAAAATCTGCTCCCTCAGTCAAGTAACCAATAAAGACATCTTCTTGCTGCGTACTGAAGACTTTCTGACTGCTGTGATCCCCCACACAGGGAAGCTATGTTAATCCTTTTTCTCTGAGGTTTTGTAATTTTTTTCAGTATCCACTCGCTGTCACATGGCAGATAGAGTATTCTTCAGTGACAGACCTTCCTGTCTTTCTCTGCCTCACCTCATCTGATGCAGATTTTACACTTGTGCTGTGCAGACATACCTCTATGAGTTTTTCCTCACCAACTCTTCTGCCATGCTGAAAAAAGGAGTAGGATAGCTAGATAGATGAAATGTGTTTAGTTGGGGTTAGTTGTAACACTTTTTAAAAAAAGGTGTTACAACTAACCCTGGTTACAACCCTTGTCAGCCAGTGTTCAGCTAGCTCTAACAGCGTGATGGTTTGAAATAATCATAGAAGAAATGCATTATATTTTGCTTGAGACACCACTCTGTAGTCTATAACTTACATAATTCTAACATCAACAGTATTATTACTAATGTAAATATAGACTTGGTCCAAAAAAATTACCTTCATGTCTTAAAAACAAGCAGCAACCTTCAGGGCTGAAGTGAACGCAATGTGGAAGTGCCGAAAACTACAATTCATCGACTGGCTCCAAAACAGAGCAAATCCCCACAGACTCCCATGTTAAAATGCCCAACTTTACAGGTAAAATAAACACGTTTATAGCCTGGTACAAAAAATGGTTTTGATCACTATGTCTTATTTCATCATTCAACTGTACGAAAGGTGAATTTTTGTATTATGATCCCGTTTAAATGTTGTTATTAAGACGTGGCGTGGCCATTTTGACTGGCCACTCAACTTGACCTCCTTGCCATGTTTCGAAGTGCTGGAGCTGGCTGGTCAGTGATTTTCTTTTGTATAAATATCAGACAAATAATAAGGCTTGCTGTGCAGATCATTGTACTGGCTGACCGTCAAAGACACCAGTGCTCCAGTTTTTCGGCAAGTGACATTTTATTATTATATTATTTAAATGATAGTGCTAATTAGCATGTATCATTGTTTTTCCTGGCTTGTTAGCTTAGCTTGTTATCTCGCTATCTCGCTGCTAACCAGCTTGCACTGCAGTCCAAACGTCATACATAAATGTTGGAATTTAGGGTGATAATACTTTTCAACAAAAGGCATCTGTGCGCGGTTAGCATATAAAGCTCCACACTTTGACATTAGTCAGCTAAAGTTATGCTATGTAAGTCAGTGACAGTCTTGCCATACGGGCAATGTAAAATTGAGGTAATGTTAATGCTAGACTTTCCTAGGTAACAGTTATGTTAGGTTAAAATGTTGCAGACTGTGTGTGGTTACATTAAGGTGTATTTGTGTAACTTAGAAATATTAATGTCAAGTTTAGCGTGGTTGAAGAAATACCCTTATTCTAGCTAGATGTTGGTTTTTTTTGGTTAAGCTAGAGTTGGTTATTCGGGCGTTTGCTGCAAGTTAACATCAAATTTGACGGTCCACAAACCCAAACTGTTATTTAGATTAATATTATTGCTAAAACAGTGGTTGGCTGTTGGATGAAACGTTGACATGTAACGTTTGCAGCTTGTCTACTGCATTCAGTGTTTTTACATAATCTTACACACTTACTGAACTTAATTGTGTGTTACATTTAGTGAATGTGGTATGACAAAACTATGTATTTGAGTGTTACATATGAAAACTAAATGTAAATGCAACAGATAGAATATGAGGACTGTGATGACCACCAACAAGCTAAAATAAAGTTGTTTCCCCTTGTGGTTAAATAAACTGTACATCACCCTCACACAAAGCTGCCACTTAAATAATGAACATAGTAGCCATAACACTGTTTACAAACCTGTGGGCCTTGTCAATCTTCCCCAGACTGGCAGCAGCCTTCCACCTGCGACTCTGGGTGGTGCAAGAGGAGGTTATCATGTCTGGATGCTGTAGGTGAAGGTGGTGCAGGTCCTCCTATTTTGCTGTGATGAGGTTGACACTTGTGACATCTCCCAGGTCATTCCCACCACAGAGGATGAGGAGGACATCTGGAACTGCTCTGGCTCATGGAGACTGGATGAAGAAGGGGAGAAGGCTCTCCCACCTCAGTACCAATGGATGTAGATATCATCAACACCAAGGCTCTCTGTAGCTCTCTCAGCACCACACCGGACGTAGCTGTCTGCAGTAATCCAGACAGTGGCTGTATGGAAAAAACAACAACATTGTTATTGTGAGGAACGTATCATATTGTAGGCAACAGAGAAAAATAACAAAAGAAACAGCATGTATTAGATGAGCTCCACACTGTTATCTGAAATCTATTCCTTTAGTTTAGATGTAAAAAAAAAAAAAAAAAAAAAAAGTCTGCTGCATTAACTTTTACTCACTTCTGTGGCTTTGTGTGGGTGAACATGAAGTGATGCAGCACTCAGTATTGTTACCTTTTTCTAAAATAAAGCTTTAGCCTTTTCTAAATAAGCTTATTTTATCTGCTAGCTTTTGAGCTATCAGCACACCAATACATCTAACGTGCTAACCACCGCATTACTGCAGTTATACTAACCACACATTTAAATATTAACTTATACATAGTAACACTAACTTAAGCTAACGCTACTATAATGTTACAAGGTTAATGTTACTCCTCTTATATGTAATATTTGCCAAATGTGGGAAGGTATGCAGTTAGCTAACATCACTAACATTACTTTAATACTTACCTCTAAAGTTTATGGAAGCTAACTTTGTTAGCGGCAACTTAGCACTTCAAGCCTCTGGCTCCACCTTGCTCCTCCACAGCTCCACCCTCTCGTCCAAAAATTTGCATGTCTGGCTCCAAATATCCAAGATGGCGACGGCCAAAATGCCAAATTCAAGGCTTCAAAATGGCTGTCCATAAGCCAATGGGTGACATCACGATGGCGGCCACCATTATTTTTACAGTCTATGCTGAAAACCAGTGTTTTGTAGGGGCGTCACAATACACGCATTCGTATTGAACCGTTCAGTTTTGGCTTGGTACGCAGTCATTGAACTCATGCTACTAACCTAACCTTCATTTGGAAAACAAAATAAAGTAAAATTGAGTATTGGGTGAGGATAAGTCATAAGGTTCTCATGAGGTGTTCAAGACAATCTTATTAAATGTATTTCTTGGGCATGAAACTTACATAAATACAGCTGTTTGAAGTAGAAATTTATTGATGTTTTCACAGAAACATAAAACAGATATTGGAGAAGGAATTATGATATTTAATATGTGTAGTAAAAAGGCTTTTGAAGCAGTTTTTTTTAAAAGATGTTCATATGAAAGGTTAGATAGATAGATAGATAGATAGATAGATAGATAGATAGAACTTTAATAATCCTTTACAGGAAATTAAAAAATGTCATGGCAGCTTAGTAACAAACAACACATAACATTCAAACCACAGAGTTACAAGTAAATATATCAAAGGTTGTTTGATAAATGTGTATGATTAAATTTGGTAGTGTAATGCAACTTATTTTTTATAATGAGCTGTTTTTGTTTTATGTGCTGGTAAGAAGACACCCCAAAAGATGGATTACTCAGGTATAGTTTCATCATTGTTCCAAGTCAAAAAAAGATCATACTTCATGGTGTTAGTTTGAAAAAATAGCCTAGATTAATTAAAATAACACAAAATGTAAAACCAAAAAAGAAAAGAAAAAAATTAAAAATCAAGGAACTTTGTCTGCCATTTTGTCTTTTTTAATGTAATGAAAACGTATCGCACCATCTCTTTGTCATCCTCAGTCTCTCCTATCCAAATCTGTTGTCTTTTATGATACTGTAAAAGACTGAGGCAGAATGTAAAAAAGGATACGTACGTTTTAATATCGCCTTTTTACTCCACTTTTCTTCCCGCTTCAAAAACAAACACACACCTTGTCTGGTCTTTCTCTCGAAAATCCAGCTGTTCCACTTCGTGCTCCCCTTAGAGGCCTGGAGAACTTACATTGTGTTGACTGGATGCAGTATTTTTCTGTACTGAAAAATGCATTTGTTTTCAGAGTTTGTGTGTTTTTAACATTGCATCGTTTCTGTCTTTGCAGCATGTTTGCTGGTCTATGTTTTGGCTTTCTGAAGCATTTGTTTGTTTTTGTTTTTCATTTATTTATTTCATTATTAATATTATTATTTTTGACAGAAGGATCAAATTTAGGTTAACAATAGCAGCGCATACAACTCAAATATAGTATCTCACATAAGTGAGTACACCTCTCCCATTTTTGTAAATATTTCATTATATCTTTTCATGGGACAACACTATAGAAATGACACTTTGATATAACTTAAAGTAGTCAGTGTACAGCTTGTATCGTAGTGTAGATTTACCTTCCTCTGAAAATTACTCAAAACACAGCCATCAACATCTAAACAGCTGGCAACATAAGTGAGTACACCCCACAGTGAACATGTCCAAATTGTGCCTAAAGTGTCAATATTTTGTGTGCCAACCATTATTATCTAGCACTGCCTTAACCCTTTTGGGCATGGAATTCACCGGAGCTCACAGGCTGCTTCAGGAATCCTCTCCCACTCCTCCATGATGACATCATGGAGCAGATGGATGTGAAGACACCTTGCGCTACCCCACCTTCACCTTGAGGATGCCCCACAGGTGCACAGGTGAGTTTAGGGCTGGATACATACTTGGCCAGTCCATCACCTTCACCTTCAGCTTCCTCAGCAAGGCAGTTGTCATCTACTAGGTGTGTTTTGGGTCATTATCAGGTCATTATCATGCTTGCTGTTGTAAACTTTATCAAAGGTGCTTCATTTAGCTGTGAGTGTGACTACAAACAGAGTGCACTCCATGACTGAGTGGGAGTACGGGGGTTCCTGTTCCAGAAAGGTCTGTTATCAACTTTTACCCTCATAATAAGATTATGGATACAGGACGTGTTCTATGCTGAGTGAAGAGGAGGAGCTGCGAATTCAGGTGGAGGCGTTTTTTTATGAAGAGCTTATCAGCGGGAGGGGAGGTAGATGGGTCCAACAAACCTGGGACTTAAACATCTAACAATAATATGTATTTTGAAAAAATTAGGTGGGATAAGAACATGACATCAGTGCCAATGCCTTCAGCTGCCTCTTTTAGCTCTGCTAAAATTGTGTGTCTGTATTGTGGGTCTTTTGGAGCCTCTGTGGTTGGTGTGTTTTAAGTACAGTTCCACAAACTCTACATCTGCCTGTCAAATGAATGAGTTGGCTCAATATTTAGTTTAACCATTTTCAGAGCTGTAACAGTGATTCAATCTATAGGAAACTAAAGCAAAGATCAGTCATCTAGAAAGTAGAAATACCACATTTGACCGGGACACAGCATCTCCAGTGTGAGCACTGACTGTGTCTTTTCCACTGAGACTAATGAAGCTGACATTTTACAGGGAAAGAAGGAATCTATTAATGTGACATCTTATTTAGCATGCTCATTAGCTCATATCAAATCATACGTTTAGTTATTAAACTTATATCAAAACCCAAACTGCTGTAGCACAAACTGTAAGTGCTGACTTCATGCCCAGCACTCAGTGTTTGCTTACTTCCCTCTTCTGTTCTGAAAGAAGACAAAAAGTTTCTGGAGAGGGCTGCCAACAAAGAGGAAAACCTGGTGCGTCAAGGCGATGTGGCGTGTTTGTGCTGGGAACAGCAGAACTGACTGTTTGACTGGATTCCTGCGTGAGTCTTTTTGTCAGCCTGAGTTTCCGTCCTGAAGCGCTGTGGAGTTTTTTTTCAGCCTGTCATGTCTTCACCTGGTCTTCTGACCCCCCACCCCACCACCCCCCCAACACCCTCCAACCCTCAGCTGCCATGTGGCCTGTCACACTGACTCGCCTTTGCCACACTACACACATACAGATCAGTTTTGCTGTATTTGTGAGGAGCTTCCATTATCTGGTTCTATTCAGGGTTTCCTCACATATAATATAATATAATCTTAACCATATCACAGTTGATTAATTTTTACTAAAAGCCTGAGTTTTTACTTGTCTAATTGTATTCCATAGAGATGTCATACTCCTGCTCTGGTTTCTATTTTTTTCTCATCCTTATAACAGAAAAAAGTAAAAATAAAAGTAAATACCTAATCTCACAAACTACTACAAAGTACTGGACCAACAAGCCTAATATTTTGTGTGCACATTTATGACTGCAGGTTGAAGGACCTCTCATGGTTGCGGTGATTCACAGTTGTTAAAAAAACTGTTTAATTGACTGTTTTATACCATCATTAACTGCTGACACCACACTCCTCTTAAATGGCCGTTGGGGGATGCAAATTTTCTGGAAATGGTCTTAGCTAAGAATCAACAAGCCTAAAGGCCTCTACACATGATCAGCTGTAAAACCGTTTTGCGCTGGCTGTCCCATTGTTTGTCTATGGAGAGGGCAGGACCGCCTGACAAAGCGGCACCGCTACCCTTGGCATCGTGCACCACTCGGATTTTCTGCCCGAGCGCTGCACTCAGAATTGAAATTATTTGAACTTTGAGCGAGTTTACCTCTGACCTCTGCGCCGCACTTGGTGGTGAGCAAAGCGCGTTGTTCTTATCATGTAAAGGCCATTTTACCGTCTGTTGCAGGTACCGTTCTGTCCTTCATCAACGTCCATGCACAACTTTGGTTTTATTTTAAACCAGAGCATTTGTAGAATAGTAGTTAGTCAGCTGTTTTTGTTATATTTGACACCATCTTCATCCTCGTCTGCGCTCATCTAGAGCATCATACCTTGATGAAGTGAAAGGAATAAAGATAAAGATAAAATGATAACCCTTTTACTTTTATTATTATTATCTTATTATGCCAACTTAAGAATTAAATTTGTTTATTTGGGTGTTTTAGCTCTCTGGAGTGGAAACTGATGCAAATGAGCTCATTAATCAATGAGGGGGGCTTGTGTGCTGAGCTGAACTGCCAATCAGAGTGGTTTAATTCATAGATTAAACATACTGAATCGGTGGAGAAAAAAAAGCTATCTAGCGCCACCGAGGGTCAGTGATGCGGGACACACTGCAGGGCTGACGGCCATGGACACTCACGGATGGCCCACCACTTACCGAGAGCCAATTGTCTGCTTGGTGTGTCAGGGCCTTAAGGGAGCCAGAAGGGACAATTCCACCTGGTACACTTGCACCGTGTTCCAGATCCCATGGCGGCCGCCCGGTTTAGTTCTGCTGCATGGCGTCATACCACACCAAATGGGTTTCAGAAGCAGAGGATTTTGCCTGCTCGATTTTGTTAATCTCATCTTTTTTTGTTTTTTTTTTTTTAGATATTTGTGCTTCTACCCCTAAGTAAGTAAGTAAGTAGTCTAGTTAAATTGTTTCTTTTTTTGTCTGTTGTAATTGTTGTTGTTTTTAACTACTTCATTGATTGTTTACAAAGTTAATACCGTTAAAAGTCCAGTTATGAATGGATCAACCAATTGCATGGATCACATGGATCAAATATTTGTAACTCTGTTATGGTTACTAAAAATACATTCTTCCATTTTATTTTTAATTTCACAAACAGTGCCTGTTAGCAGGAAAACTCAATCTGCTCTGTTGCAGCTCTGTAAAATACAGATGTGTATTTTATTAGCTTCTAAAACACATTATAGCATGTCTGCTGGAACAGAATTGTACAGAGTGGCCGCAAAGCCCTGGCAGAGACTTGCACTTCTCTGAGTGCACTTCTCTAGTTGAGTTTGTATCTGGCACATTGCATAAAGAGGTGCTGTCTACTAACTCTGGCACATTTCTCAATAATGTCTCAACACTGGAAGACCTGTTCAAAATTGTGAAGTTGTTAAGCTTAAATTCTAGATATGTTATAAATAACTGAGAGAATGGGACTCCTGAATCTGATATGATGCTACTAGATCTTTTCACTAGACAGGATGCATCATTCTGTTGGTCTTGTTAAAACTACAAAAACACTGGCAACTGTGCACATTTTTGAGTGACCCTTGAGAGTAGACTATGTCTATAATGATCAGTGTTTACTGATGCTGCTGAAGGCTTGTCTTTGTACTGTAAAACTTCAGTTAGAAGCCTAGTCCCAATGAAACGCTTAGTCTCTTTTACTAGCCTGGTGTGATAACACATTTTTAAAATAAACGCCTGTCTCATTGAGACTCCTGGTCTGGTTGCCAAGCAGTTCATTTTTATAGAACTTCTTTGGATGTATGAAAAAGGTTGTTGGCTACCCACTGGAGCTAACTTTAGGTAACTGCTCAGATCAAATATAGAGGTTTGAACTTTTGTCAGTATAGAGATGTTACACAATGTTAGCTTGGTTAGATTCTCCACAATTCAATCGTTAAGTTCATTTCACTGAAACCATGAGCACTAGAGAAGACCCTAATTCATTCAGATTAACTGGCATGATGAAAAAGAAGTGGTGACTTCCTTCCTCTGAAGCAGTCATGAAGTCAGATTATGTGTCCATTCCTTGATTACCTGGTAAGTTATTCATATTCCTTCAGTCTGTAAGAATCAAAAGTGTTTTTCATATAAATAAATCCTTATTGCGAATATTGTTCTAACAGGATAAAGTGGTGCTGTGTCGGTATGCCAGGTGCCGTTATCCTCGAGTGCTGTAAAAAGAGTGTCCCACTCTCTGATACCTTGTCTGTTGGAGCTAGATTAAATGAATGATTTGTTATTGATATGTTATTCCAAGACAAATCTTTATACAAGTAATATTTATACTAGTTTAAATAAATAAGTTCATTGTATTTTCCGATCTTTGCTGAGCAACAGATTTATGTGAAAGCAATTAAAGGCCTGTCCCATATAGATGCCTGTCCCTAATAACAGCCTGTTGACTTCAGTGATTTAAGCTAATAATAGCCCAGGCAACTAATTTAAATTTACAGGTAAATGATATTGAAAACATGAAATAAATTAATCTTATAATTTAATTGATTATTTGGTCTTGTAGAAACAAACTCTTGAATGCTTGTGAATATACAGTTCCTCATGTTTATAGGATAAAAAAATAAATGATTGAACCTTTAACCTGTTGAAGTAAGAAGCAGCACAATGACCTCACTTCACAAAAATGCAAACACACACACACACACACACACACACACACACACACACACACACACACACACGCATTTTCACTTGTAACATATTCTGGGAATGTATTTTCTGCAGAATTCCTTTCTTGCTCAGTGTGAGAGTGTGGAGATAACAGACTTTGGTTCAATAAAGCAACCACTTGAGCAACCTGCCCCTCAGTTCACTTCAGTCTTCTATTTCCTCAGCAGATTGTCAGCACACATCCCCCTCCCCACACCCCCTTCAACATTCACCCCCTGGGCCACTTTTACACTCCAGACCCTTTATATTCTCCCCAAACATCCCTGTTCACATCTATTTTTGTGACCCCCACTCCCCCTCGCTTTTTCTTTGAGGTTAGTTGGACTAGCCCCCGGCTCAGTGAGGGGGGGCAGCCTTTGATGCCCCCCACCTCCTTGAGTGCTGATGCTGAGATGAATGCAGCCCAGAGACAAAGAACTGAACATCCAAAGCTGCCCTGACACCTTTACAAGGTGGCACACAGGATGACATGTCAAATGTTATGAGGTTTTAGTTAGACTGCTTTCACTTGTGTTCCTGTGACTCGGAGGAGTTTGTCACCGTGGGATTAGTATGTGTTAGAGTGAGACATTGTGCTCACATCAGTCAATTAACAGAGAAGGTGAATCACAGAAAAGATCTCCTCATCAGAAGAGTTTAAATCTCTGAAGTCTATAATTTCACAATAACATCTAATCCACTAATCGGGTGTGAAAGGCTGATTGATTTTTCACAGCGACTTCCTTCCTACTTCTCTCAAGTTTGATCTACCCTACCTATTGTGGAGGTGTGTGAATGCACCTTTACATTGCTGTAAACAGCACAGTGCACATTCAGAATATGCTCCCCTGTAGTTGTTTTGATTGTCTGTCTTACCAGGATCAAAAGCCCTGTTTCCATTTGGCAATACAGTACAGTATGGAACCGTTTCATACCTTCCCCATTTTTGGTCACCCTTCTGTTGGGGTACCAAGTACACAGATCTGGTACTAGAAGGTGGAGCTGTGAGCACTGCAGTCCGTTCATTGGTCATTAGCGGATGGTCACTCTGCTTAGGAATGAGTTGGGGCTGGTTTTGAGGCTCATGAGAGAAACAAAGAAACTTAATTCACTGGGCTGACTGTCAGCGACTTCTAAGGTGGACCGGTGATGAGGAAATATAGTGACTGCTGGACGGAGCAGTGAGTGACAACAAACCCACCCACATTTAAGAGTACCCTTTGTGGTAGAAACACTAGAGTCTAGGTACCATGTCTGAAGGCTTACTTTTGGCTCCAAAGGTACCATACCAAAAGTGTTTGGTGGAAACAGGGTTGTAGACTGTATATAAAGATGGACAACGAATCTCCACTAACCCCGACTGTACAAATATAAAGTCAAAATATACAGCCGCTGCACGAACTAAAGTTAAGGCAGCAAAAGTCCAAGAGGGGTGGGTTGGAGAGGCGACTTTCACCCGGGAGTGAGGTATTCATGGTCTGTTAGATTAAAAACTCAAACCCTGTTCTTTTTGCCTAAGCCCAACCACTTGTGTTACTTGTTGAAGAAAAAAAATGTAAATTCACAGTATTGTAATAACATGGTGAATTTATATTGAAGGAGACTGTATGCAAACTATACATTTCCAATGTGTATTTTGA
Source organism: Epinephelus fuscoguttatus (assembly GCF_011397635.1). Lineage (NCBI taxonomy): Eukaryota > Metazoa > Chordata > Actinopteri > Perciformes > Serranidae > Epinephelus > Epinephelus fuscoguttatus. The sequence continues at coordinate 45,330,354 of NC_064752.1, forward strand.
AAGAAGACAATGCCTTTAACAGGCAGAAGTTGACACGGCATCCCAGAACGCCAACAACCAATGCACCCAAGGTTCCTTGCATGTTTTATCTAGACGTGGAAAATCCATGACCAAACATTGATATGTGTCAAGGTCAGAGTAAGAATGTGTTGTCTACACAGCTGCATTCTCCACTACCATTGGATTCCTGCCGATAACCCTTTCTGACCAAGTGTGAATAGCACTGTTGATCGCAAGAACACCGATTGGCACACACAGCTGTCAATCATGACGTCAAACCCTTTTTTTTAAAACATCAAATTACTAGCTATAACCAAACCTACCAGAAAAGAATAACACTTGAACACACATCAGCATGATAACAACTACATAAAATGACAGAAACCATCTTTGGGAAAAATACCATTTGACCTGTACTGAGAGTTTTTAGTTAAGCCCACATTCCATCCGCTAAGATAGAGGGGGTGGGGTTAATGACCTATGTTGTAGCCACCCACCGGGGGCAATTGAGATTTTTTGACTTCACTTTTGAGGAGCTGCATGTTGTCCATATGCAGTCTATGACTTGGATTTGTGGAAAAACTCACAAAACAAACATCTTAGCATTAGCTTGTTGAATGTAATGATTTTTGGAAAAATGGGACTGTTTGGCCATTTGAGAATTTTGTACCAGAGGTCATTTTGTTTGAATGTTAATGATTGTGACTCATATTATTCATTTCCGCATCAGTGGAGAATGGAAGCAGCTCTCCATGATTTCTCCTGCTTTATTCAATTATATTAGGTCAGTGTGTGTGTGTGTGTGTGTGTGTGTGTGTGTGTGTGTGTGTGTTTGTTCAGCCTCTAGCTCTGTGGTGAGTCAGGTAAAGACAAGCCTGCTCAGGAGTCCTTAGGCAATCATGAGGTACAGAGGAAACCCTTGAACTCACTAAAAAGAACTCAGGAGGAGTCTAAAGGCTCTGGCTGCAAACAAATGACTGGACTGGTCCAAGGATCACGGTCTTATTGTACTTGGCAGAGAATATGCAGATGATGCACACTTGTCCAAGTTCATTTGAATCTCCCAAAACTTCAAGCTCCATTGATAGGACCAGCTCAGGCCATTTGGGAGCCCTAAAGGAGTCATTATTCTCTGTAAATGTATGGTTGTACCTACATACATTCACTCTGTTGCTTTGTAAAGCAGCAGTTGTGCCATCCAATGCCACAAATTGTATAAAATAGTAAAAAACATTGTCCAAGACTGTGGATGTAACATTAATATCATTTTTACTTGCCCACTTTTTCATGTGAGGCTTAAATCTTAAGACAGAGTGGAGTGACACGAGCAGTATTTGTATGAAGCATTAAAGTCAGTAAATTTAGTAAGTTGCGGACACTTCTGCTGTCAAGTTTCTGCAGCTAAAACCTTAATTAGGGTTAGGGATGGAACTCATGACTAAATATATTGCATCGCTGTATCCAAGTATGATGGGACATGACCCCACCAATAAAGGTTAACACTAACAGAATACACCAATTCACCATTCTGACAGCCAGGACAACCATGCTCCAAACACACCTCACACACCTCGGGCCATAAGGGCTCCGATGAAAAAATTCTAAACTGTCTTCAACATATGCAATTTCAGGCAGCGTAACGGATTGGTATGAGAGTAGATAATTGGACCAGAAAAAAATGTGTCAAGAATTTATTTTGCTTACTGATCAACCAGTAGTCTGGGAGGGACTTTTTCTTTTCTTCTTTTTTATTTTTTGGTTACATTACTCAAATCTGTTTCTTTTGTATTTACATTGTATTGTATTTTTTCCAAAATCGGTTTCAGTCCAAAGTCATCAAATACTAGCGCTTGGTCAGTGAGTTCCACATCAGAAACCAACGAAAAAAGCTGTCCTTTCATGTCAGCATGATATGTAGCAGTCAGTTTGTAATGTTGCCTGACGGCATAAGGGGGGAAACGCAGCCGGACAGCAACATAAGTTAATGGCCGACAAGTCTGCCTAGGGCAGGTGGGAGGGTTAGGCTTAGGGTTATGGTTTTGTTGCCTGAACCCAACCATGTATGTGTGTTGTCTAAATGTAACCACATGCCTTTGTTGTTGAAGGAAAAAAACAGTGTTGTACAGAAGTAGTGCATTTATTTTGAAAGAGACTGTATGCAAAGTGTATATTTCCTGTGAAAACAGAAGTGTATTTTGAAAAGACACTAGGCTGAAGTTGACCTGGCGTCCCACAACGTCAACAACCAATGCACCCTGGATACCTTGCATGTCATACCTTGACATGGAAAGTTCATGACCAAACGTCGAAATGTAACAAGCTCAAAGTGAGAATGTATTGCTATTCTTGTGAAGCAAATAAAGTTTTCTCAAAGTGTGCTCATTTATTAGTTAACATGTCCTGGTGCAAGCTATTTTTCAGTGTATATGACACCTATGTTCATACTTCTACATGCTGATAATGACCTTGAACTGCAAACACAGAAGAGTTGCACATGAACATAATTTGTATGAGATTTGTCTGGTTTGTTCATAGTGAAGCCAACAGGCAGCTGGTTTTCAGTTACTTATATATATTTTGTGAACCCTTTGTTTTGTTTTAATGCAAATCCTGGAGTTGCACTTGGAACTCACACAAAAATGTACCAAAAATGTAGTAATGGGATAATGATGATAAACAGTATTGCATCTGCATAATGCACAGCACTCTTTAACACTGTTTTTTATTTTCATACACAATACAGTGTCTCAGTGTCATCAGCATGGTGGAACCACTGTCACACTTTGACTATGTAAGTCTAAAACCCCATTTATGTGTAATTTATAGCTCAGCATCAGGTTTCACCTGTTGATATCACCACACAGTATGAGTGATAATTGGAAGATTTGCCTGGTTTTATTGCTGATTTGGGAGTAAATCTTACACTATTCCATGTAATCACCATAATTACAATGATAGTAAGTGGGGGTCATATAAGCAGGAGGTTTACAGTGGAGATGCCATTGTAGGTATATTTTTTGTTCTTTTTTTACTTTTATTTGACCAGGTAAACCACTTGTCATTTACAATGCCAGCCTGGGCAAGAAGCAGTGACAAGAGGCAAACAAACAAAACATTAAAACACAGATACAGCTGGTGGAGTAATCCAAGCACAACATCATGACATATACGGTATATGCAACATCAGAGATCTTTGTATTGTGTTCCAGAGACGCAAACTGAAAAACAAGTGCAGTGATCAGAAATTATTGCTTGTACTGAGTTATTAAAGGAGGATAATGGAATGAGGGTGTGGAGTTTTAGCATCTTTTGTAACATGTTCCAGTCACTAGGAGCAGCAAACTGGAATGAATTACAGCCAAAGCAAGTTTTAGAAATGACTATACTAAGGGCTCATACACATGCCATGTCTTTGGAAACACAAGGTCACGTACTGGGTGCTACTTTTGTGCCTTTTCTGCACCAGCTTTCAAGAGCAAGGTGGCAGGTTGCGTCTCAGGTTGCTAAGCAACCTTTAAAAGCACCATATCATAGCCTATTCACCTGAAATCCTGAGTGCAGAGCTGATCTTCTTCCAGGTGCTATTTGTGGGTAGGCCTATTGTCTGTGGGACAGACGTAAAGCTCTGGCAGCCCCACACTAAAGTGATCAACTTCTTCTCCATATTTATCACAGACTGATATATACAAAAGAAGGGAAAGATGATCATATGACATGCAGTGTGTGCTGCTGTATTTGGGCGCAGACATCGCACCCAGAAATATAGGCGCTTGGGAACGTGTGCATGTCGTGATGGTGTCGCTCTGGCATTTGAGTATGCCTGCCACGTGTCTACATTAAAAACAATGAATTTGTTTGAGCATAAAATGCAGCATGTGTACGGCCCCCAAAGAATTTGCTAGAGCGTAAATGGCAGTTACTGTGGGAGATACTGAGTAGTGAGTGGAGACATCAGGGGGTTTTGCCAATAATAGTGTTGCATTGAACTGAAAAGGACAGTGTTGGACTGAAAACTCTTGCCACACAGTGTTCTTTATATTGTATAGTAGTGTACTATTGTGCTATTATTATAGTACAACTAACAATTATTTTCACTATCAATTAATCTGCCAGTTTTTTCGGCTGATTGTTTGTTGTCTATGAAATATTTACAAAATGGTGAGAAAAGGCATTCACACTTCCTCAGCGGCCATAATATTTACATGAATACCTACATTATGCAAAGAAGGGAAAAAAAAAAAAGAAAGAGTGACTGACAGACAAAATTATTCCAAAATGATTTGTTTCCCTTTCTATGCCATTGTCTGGACTGTTATATTTTGTCTCACCACTTACAGTTAAAGCTGTGGAAAAGCATTTGAAAGGGGGGAAATATCTGATAAAAAGAAAGGGGTGTACACAATCCATTGTGCTTGCATGGGGGAGGATTAGCTCCTGACATCCATATAATAATAAGAGTGGCCTCAGCAGTCCCAGTTTAAGACTGTGATACTGTTGATCCCCATATGGGCTTTTACAGTATACCACCATGAAACAGGACAAACAGTCCTGTGTCATATTTATCCCTGAGGTATAACACAATCTGCCCTCGTGTCTTGCCTGAACACTGGGTGAGATTGCTTTAAACTGTAAGCTACTCTTTTCATGGAAAAGATCTAAAATTAATCAGCGGGCTTGTTGTCCCCTCTTAAGGCCACGATAAGAAGGTTTTGGTGCACGGGGAGGGAAACATAAGAGGCTTTGGGGGCCGCTTTTATTAAAAGGATCTGACATCTACCTGCCCTCTCAAATGGCGGGCACTTTTGACACTTCTGGCACGCAAAGCAGCCGTACAAAAATAACCACGTCTCCTGGGCTGTAGGCCTGCTCTGTTTGGATGCTGTTTACCTTAAAGGACACTGTGAAAAGCATCATAAATGAAATGCCTCTTCACAACAAATCACAGAGCAATTTATTTGGCAGCTTGAATGTCCACACATGGGCTGATTTCTCTCTTCATCTTTTCATTTTCCTGTTGTCATTTTCCACACGTATCATGTCGGAGACGGCTTGATGGACTCAATGTGTCGGAACGGCTTGTTCTCACATCCGTATCACTGCAGGACTCCCCACAGTACAGCAGCGGCCTGTCAGCGCTAAGACTCGGGGCCAGTTCTCACTGTGATGGTCAGTTGGAGATTCTTTTTATTTTGATACAGTTATCGTTTCCCATTTCCCCACTTGATTGGAGCTTAAAAGCCAAAGCAGCTCAGATCGTGCCGGCATAAATCTCCAGGCCCATTAATCCATCCTGGTGTCGTCTCTCGCACAGAACTGCCCAATCATGTCTGGATATTCATGGGGAAATTAAATGAATGATATTCCAAGGCAGCTCGGCGACACTGCAGATTGGATGTTAAAATAGGTGGGGTGCTTTGTGCGTTTGCTGTTGATTATCCTCATATGTATAGGAATTGCCTCGGCAGAGACAGTAAAGAGCATGTGACGTCACATTAACTCAAACAGCCCTTTGTTTTTTCTATTCTGTTTCACATCTCCCATCAAGGTTATTTCTGAAGAGGAAGTACTAAGAATGAGAAACATGATGTTGAATGATAGGTTAACAGGGCCCCGATAGAATAATACACAAAGAAATGTGGAGGAACTAACATTTGAATTTTAATTTCATATGTATTTCAATTAACCACAGGATGCCATGATTAAAAATATCAGGAGATATACACAAGAATCCAAACTGACATATCAAGGTTCCCTATAGATTCCATTCTGTAATGTCTACACTATAAATGTGACATGAAATTTAAAAAATGCAGTTTGTGTTATAACCTGGTGTTCTAAGCAATCTGATATTCACATGGTAACTACCTGCCAAACACATATGTGGGTGTTGTTACAGTGAAATACCATCATTGATAGCAAAATATCATTAAATAACCCCATCCTCCTAAAAGTCATTTTTTTAGTTGATGCATGTGTCTGTTGGGCTGAAAGAAAAATTCAATTTCCCCTACTCAAACAAGTCTTAGTGAAATCACTTTCTTTCCAATGTCTCAGGGAGGGTTCAAATCTTTTGACGCAGCTTTGTACGAGGTGCTTATCTATAGTCAGTGCATTACCTATAGTAGATGTCAGTTGGTACACCTACAGTTTGGAGAAGCAGACTAAAGTACTGCCAGGAAAGCTAAGCAATGTACTGCTGTGGATGGAGGCAGCAGCAAAACATATTTTGGCCACTTAAAGAAAAAAAGGCCTGCTGCAAAAAAAAATTGTCATTTGATTTTCTTGTCCTATTTTTACTATTTCAGTCACTGTGAGCACTCACGTCCCAGCCAAACTGTTTTTGTAGTAACGTAAAAAAAAAAAAAAAAAAAAAAAAAGTGCCATCAGATGGCAGGAGCTGCGTTTAAAGTGCTGCATGAATACCATGAAAGTCACTGAATCCTCCACAACAACTTCCTGCAAAGTTTCACAGTAAAAGTCATTTTTATAATATGAGGGGATTCTCTCTACCTAAAGGATACGGGGCTTTTAATTTAAAATGATATAGGAAGTGTTGAGTTTGAAACAACGGTCCTTTAATAAAGCAAACAGGAGTGCATTAAAAATAAAAAATAGAAAAATACAGAGGGTATGAGAAATAAAGGCCTGTGTCTGGAAATAAAAGCCTATGAAGCTGGTACCCTTTGCACCTGTGGTACTTAAAAGTCCTGCCACTATTTGTGAATTTTATTCCTTGCTAGCCTGCTGCTAATGGCAGTACTTGCTAAAGTGCCTCTGCTGTTTCACGCCAGCATTTTTCCATCTTTACTCTGTCGTGGTAACATCCCTAGAGGGAAAACTGGGATGTTGTTGCCATGCAGTTGTCTACGGCAGCAGATCGCTCTGTGTTTTGATTGGTCAAAATGACTACTGTGGGAGTGCACGAAAGAAGGCTTGAAAGACAAAAAGAAAATTAAACATGCTAGACTGTCTGTTGGGATGTCATGAGGCATCCCAGATGCAGAATCAGCTGTTGTCTGTTGTGACACGCTACACAAGACAAATTATGGATTATCGCGCATGACACTCATTGTCGTTCACCATCTGAGCTGACATTGTACTACACTGCATCGGGCTGTAATTGGGCTGATATTGTGTAGTCTGAATCCGGCATAATGCGGTGCTCAGCCAGTTGCGCTTATGCATGGGAGTACGGAAGATTTAGTGTTGAGAAAATATAGTACCAAAGTAAAAGGGGCTATCTGATAGCAAGGTAAAGTGGTAAAAATATTTTAAATATTGTGTACACTTACACTGATATTGATTTTTTTGGTGGCTTAAATAGGTTTTGCAGCTGCCTCTGTCTACAGCAACCCGTAAGTTAAAACAAATATCGCGAAAATTTGAAAGGAATTGACGATTAACCAAACTGGAAGAATCTCGTTTAATCTGGACAGACAGTCTCAAAAGTTAGAAGAGGGGCCTCCGCAATGCCAGAGCAAACTATTACTCAGCATTAATAGAAGACAATAAGAACAACCCCAGGTTTCTTTTCAGCACTGTAGCCAGGCTGACTGAGAGTCAGAGCTCTATTGAGCCTTGTATTCCTTTAGCCCTTAGCAGTAATGATTTTATGAGCTTTTTTAATTACAAAATTCTAACTATTAGAGGCAAAATTCATGACCTCCTGTCCTCAGATAGTACCTATCTAACCTCAAACACAGCTGTAAAACCTAATATATATTTAGATTACTTCTCCCCAATTTCTCTTCAAGAATTGACCGCAGTGATTTCTTCATCTAAATCATCAACGTGTCTCTTAGACCCCATCCCAACTAAGCTACTTAAGGAGGTCTTTCCTTTAGTTAACACTCATATATTAGATATGATCAATATATCCTTATTAACAGGCTATGTACCACAGTCTTTTAAGGTAGCTGTAATTAAACCTCTACTAAAAAAGCCCACCCTGGATCCAGAGGCGTTAGCCAACTATAGACCAATATCTAATCTTCCCTTTATGTCAAAGATCCTTGAGAAAGTAGTCGCAGACCAGCTGTGTGATTTTCTCCACGATAATAATTTATTTGAGGAATTTCAGTCAGGATTTAGAGTGCATCATAGCACTGAGACAGCACTAGTTAAAATTACAAATGACCTTCTGATTGCTTCAGACAAAGGACTTGTCTCTGCACTTGTTTTATTAGATCTTAGTGCGGCGTTTGACACTACTGACCATCAAATTCTACTGCAGAGACTGGATCAATTAATTGGCCTAAAAGGTTCTGTACTGAGCTGGTTTAAATCTTATTTATGTGATTGTTTTCAGTTTGTTCACGTTCATAATGAATCGTCCTTACGTACTAAAGTTTGTTTTGGAGTTCCGCAAGGTTCTGTGCTCGGACCAATCCTATTTACTCTATATATGCTTCCTTTAGGTAACATCATTAGAAATCACTCTATAAATTTCCATTGTTATGCGGATGATACTCAGTTGTATTTATCGATGAAGCCAGAAGAAAGTAATCAATTAACTAAACTCCATAATTGCCTTAAGGACATAAAAACTTGGATGAGCACCAATTTCCTGATGTTAAATTCAGACAAAACTGAAGTTATTGTTCTTGGCCCCAAACAACTCAGAGACTCTTTATCTGATGACATAGTTTCTCTAGATGGCATTGCTCTGGCCTCTAGCACTACCGTAAGAAACCTCGGAGTAATATTTGATCAAGATTTGTCTTTTAATTCTCATTTAAAACAAACCTCATGGACTGCATTTTTTCATCTGCATAATATTGCGAAAATTAGGCCTATCCTGACCCAAAAAGATGCAGAAAAATTGGTCCACGCTTTTGTTACCTCAAGGCTGGATTACTGTAACTCTCTATTATCAGGTAGCTCTAGTAAGTCCTTAAAAACTCTCTAGCTAATTCAGAATGCAGCAGCACGTGTACTAACAGGAACTAAGAAACGCGATCATATCTCTCCTGTTTTAGCTTCTCTGCACTGGCTCCCTGTAAAATCCAGAATTAAATTTAAAATCCTACTGTTAACTTATAAAGCTCTAAATGGTCAAGCTCCGTCATATCTTAGAGAGCTCATAGTGCCATATTATCCCACCAGAACACTGCGCTCTGAGAACGCAGGGTTACTCGTGGTCCCTAAAGTCTCCAAAAGTAGATCAGGAGCCAGAGCCTTTAGCTATCAGGCTCCTCTCCTGTGGAATCATCTTCCTGTTACGGTCCGGGAGGCAGACACCGTCTTCACATTTAAGACTAGACTTAAGACTTTCCTCTTTGATAAAGCTTATAGTTAGGGCTGGCTCAGGCTTGCCCTGTACCAGTCCCTAGTTAGGCTGACTTAGGCCTAGTCTGCCGGAGGACCCCCTGTAATACACCGGGCACCTTCTCTCCTTCTCTCTCTCTCTCTCTCTCTCTCTCTCTCTCTCGTATTCTATTACTGCATCTTGCTAACTCGGCCATTCTGGATGTCACTAACTCGGCTTCTTCTCCGGAGCCTTTGTGCTCCACTGTCTCTCAGATTAACTCATATCGCAGCGGTGCCTGGACAGCGTGACGTGTGTGGTTGTGCTGCTGTCGTGGTCCTGCCAGATGCCTCCTGCTGCTGCTGCCATCATTAGTCATTAGTCATACTTCTACTGTTATTATACACATATGATTATTGTCACACATGTATACTGCCAGATATTAATACAAACTTTCAACATATTGTACCGCAGTAGCCAGAACTATAACTATAATATTATTACTTTCAATAATGTTGTTGTAAGCTACTGTCATTACCTGCATCTCTCTCTCTCTCTCTCTCTCTCTCTCTCTCTCTCTCTCTCTCTCTCTCTGTGTCTCATTGTGTCCCCGTTAAAGGGTTTTTTTTGGGACGTTTTTCCTTATCTGCTGTGAGGGTCATAAGGACAGAGGGATGTCGTATGCTGTAAAGCCCTGTGAGGCAAATTGTGATTTGTGATATTGGGCTTTATAAATAAAATTGATTGAATTGATTGATTGACATTGCTGAGCTTCAGTGCCGGTACTCCAGCCTGCTTCTCTAAACTGAGGGTGTGCTGACTGGCATCAACTTTATGTAATACACAAACTATGCATAAGTACGTCATACAACCCCACTTCAAAAAACCCAAACTATCCCTTTAAAGTATCACTTAAAGATTTTCAGTTTTCTCTTATTACCTTTCTGAGTCAATTCTGATGAGAAGAATTCTATCAGTTGTAACTCTGTATATCTAGTTCAGTGATAAGAACAAATTTAGCTTAGCACAAAAACTGTAGGTCAAGAAATAGCTCCAGCAGTAATAACTTTAAAGTTGTTGGAAAGTGTATGCTTTCACTTCTGTCAGAGCTTGGCTAGCAGTTCCTCCTACTTCTATTCTTTATGCTAATACAATATCTATCTCTGGACAGACAGAAGTGAGACTGATAGAGATGTCTCAGGTGGATCCTAATGATTGGTATCCTGGGATCTTAGAATGGGTTGCACTGGGTAAAGTGAAGCCGATGAAGTCTTTACTGTACTCTTCTGAGTTTTGTGCAACTCAGCCTGTTGCAGTGCTTCTCTGCTAGTCTTACAGTGCAAGCATTTCACTACAGGCTATGCGAGTGAAAATTAAGTGTGAATTTGGGAAATTCACTGGTGCGAGTGACTGTGAGTTGAGGTTAGCAAAATGCACAGATCTCCCCTCTCTCTTCCTCACTAGCAAAGATCAGTGTACTAAAGAGTTAGGTAGCAGGTTCAATGTTCAGCTGGCACTGACCATCACTTTCACCAGCTAAAATGACAAACAGGTCACATCAGCTGTGACTTATTATCATTTAATCTGTGAGTAACTTGATGATAGACTGACTGTAAACTTGGCTGTTATGAGGTGGGTGTACTCAGCCAAAGATCATTTGTGAGAGAAGAAACTCCCCTCTGTGACACGACCACACTAAGTTCTACCATTATGATAAAGCAAAATAACATGATTGTGTTAGTTTGTCTGCTGGTTAACTATATGTGGTACGAACCATGTCCACTTGCAAAAAAGTCACAACATTTTAGGCAAATAACTACATGTGAACAAACCCTTTTTTTTGCATTGCGCATTAGTGTCATCCAAGGAGAAAGTCAAATTTCACCAGCAGTTGGATTTACCTCATTTCCTCCACTCTCATCTAAAATCTGTTTTGCTCTCTATTCTTCTAAGAAGGATTTGTTTCCCCCCTTTTATAACATAATTAAAATATATCCTGTCTTCCTTTAATTTGGGACTATATTATATCTAATCCTCCTGACTTTACTTTCAGCCTCCATCTTGGGCTCTTGATTTGATTTTTTCAGTCATTGCTGATTTGATCTCTGGCAATTCTTTCAATCTCCTTCTCCACGATAATATCAGCTCTTAAAATGACTGATACTTTAATCCTCAGCATTAATCTAAGACTCTATTTCTTAAGAAAACGCTGCTGCGGGGGAGGGAAGGAGGCCACGGATTAACAAATATGTATTTTTTACAGTCTGCTGACACAACATCCTCGTCCACTCCAAGTGGTCAGCTCTTTGTACAAAAAAGTACAAGTAACTGCCAATAGTAGAATCTAAATGTTTCACTTATTAAAAGGGATGCACCGAATGAAAAATTCTGGGTCAATACAGATATAGATGTTTAAAATAACAGTTTGGCTGATAGCAGATTCTGTTTTCTTGTTGTTGTATTTTATTTTGTTTTTGTTGTTATTTGTTAGTTATTTATTTATGAAATCTTCACTATAAAAGAGAGCACAAATTCAATAACACAAATTTATGAACAACCTTTAATATTACCTTCTTTCATTTGAAAACATCTTTAGAAAAAATAAAATACTGCTTCAAACTGCGTTTTTCCATGACAACCATTGGTCTGAGTTGTGAGCTGTAATTCTACAGTAAATAATCAGCCCTGTTTGTCTGACTGTGAATGGTGGAGCTGTTGAATGGATTTGTGGAATTTGTTAGTTGCAGCGGTGGCTGTTAGCAGTTAGCTCCGCTTGTTAGCTGCTGAATGGCAGTGGAGCAAACTGCAACTGGCTGCCAGGCTTCACAGCTAATCTCCGCAGGACTCCAGACGGTTTATGGTTTGATTGCTGTTTGACATGCACCAGTTATCTGTGAGTGTAGCTGTGCTGTGAGTAAACAGTCTACAGAGTAAACAGAGTTTGATGGCCACCCTTATTTATTTGAGCCAGAATACACTGATGACGAGCTTTGTGAAATTGAAGAACGTAGGAGGAGAGAGAGAGAGGTGCAACAGGTAGAGGACGAGAGAGGAGGAATGGCTGCTGCAAGGCTGCGTAGCTCTGGAGATTGGTGGTGTACCTGTGAATGCTGTGCCTCAATGCCCACAGAAGAGGAATGCCTCTGTTGCAAGGAATGGGACAGGTTGCAGCCTTATTTTCAAGGTCTGGATGTGACCGAGGACAAGACACCTCCACCTGGAGTAGTATTCAGCTGGGCCTTATCTAGAGCTTGCGAGATTTCAGGCACGGTATGAGATCACTGCTTGTTCTTGCGATATTTCGGCTGTGCTTTGGAAAGCAGAGCTTCAGGGGTAAACAAACATGGCAGCACACCCGTAAGGTAAGACAACACGTTTACATGTCGTTTTCTACAGTACAGGCCAAAAGTTTGGACACACCTTCTCATTCAATGCGTTTTCTTTATTTTCATGACTATTTACATTGTAGATTCTCACTGAAGGCATCAAAACTATGAATGAACACATGTGGAGTTATGTACTTAACAAAAAAAGGTGAAATAACTGAAAACATGTTTTATATTCTAGTTTCTTCAAAATAGCCACCCTTTGCTCTGATTACTGCTTTGCACACTCTTGGCATTCTCTCCATGAGCTTCAAGAGGTAGTCACCTGAAATGGTTTTCCAACAGTCTTGAAGGAGTTCCCAGAGGTGTTTAGCACTTGTTGGCCCCTTTGCCTTCACTCTGCGGTCCAGTTCACCCCAAACCATCTCGATTGGGTTCAGGTCCGGTGACCTGCAGGATGCTGTGGTAGTCATGCTGGTTCAGTGTGCCTTCAATTTTGAATAAATCCCCAACAGTGTCACCAGCAAAACACCCCCACACCATCACACCTCCTCCTCCATGCTTCACAGTGGGAACCAGGCATGTGGAATCCATCCGTTCACCTTTTTTGCATCTCACAAAGACATGGCGGTTGGAACCAAAGATCTCAAATTTGGACTCATCAGACCAAAGCACAGATTTCCACTAGTCTAATGTCCATTCCTTGTGTTTCTTGGCCCAAACAAATCTCTTCTGCTTGTTGCCTCTCCTTAGCAGTGGTTTCCTAGCAGCTATTTGACCATGAAGGCCTGATTCGCGCAGTCTCCTCTTAACAGTTGTTCTAGAGATGGGTCTGCTGCTAGAACTCTGTGTGGCATTCATCTGGTCTCTGATCTGAGCTGCTGTTAACTTGCGATTTCTGAGGCTGGTGACTCGGATGAACTTATCCTCAGAAGCAGAGGTGACTCTTGGTCTTCCTTTCCTGGGTCGGTCCTCATGTGTGCCAGTTTCGTTGTAGCGCTTGATGGTTTTTGCGACTCCACTTGGGGACACATTTAAAGTTTTTGCAATTTTCCGGACTGACTGACCTTCATTTCTTAAAGTAATGATGGCCACTCCTTTTTCTTTAGTTAGCTGATTGGTTCTTGCCATAATATGAATTTTAACAGTTGTCCAATAGGGCTGTCGGCTGTGTATTAACCTGACTTCTGCACAACACAACTGATGGTCCCAACCCCATTGATAAAGCAAGAAATTCCACTAATTAACCCTGATAAGGCACACCTGTGAAGTGGAAACCATTTCAGGTGACTACCTCTTGAAGCTCATGGAGAGAATGCCAAGAGTGTGCAAAGCAGTAATCAGAGCAAAGGGTGGCTATTTTGAAGAAACTAGAATATAAAACATGTTTTCAGTTATTTCTCCTTTTTTTGTTAAGTACATAACTCCACATGTGTTCATTCATAGTTTTGATGCCTTCAGTGAGAATCTACAATGTAAATAGTCATGAAAATAAAGAAAACGCATTAAATGAGAAGGTGTGTCCAAACTTTTGGCCTGTACTGTATATGTTCTCTGACATTTATTGACATTTACACCTTTAACTCCTCTCTGAGAGATGAAAGTTTAGTTTTAATCACCAACTCTGTGAGAGGACACAAGTTTAAACCTCCGGACTAACATGCTGCAGAGGTTATTTTTCTGTGAAGGATAAAAATGACTAAAATGTGACTAATTATCATTTTTATCTCAAGACTAAAACTAAATCTACAATGTCAAACTTAACACTGCTTCAAAAGCCTTTTTACATCACATATCATAATTCCCTCTCACTGTATATCGCTATGGAAACATCAAGAAATGTCACCTTCAAAATACTGTATTTTTGTCAAGTTTCTCACCAAAAGCTACATTTTACAAGATTACATTTGAACACATTGTTATTTACCTTGCCAATTTTACTACATAGAGCCTGAACTCATCATAATATAACACAATGCAACCTCCTTGAGCTGTTAGCTACCGCCACCGGCTGCTAACAGCAAACAAATAACAATAACCGGCTCTCTGTGTGCTTATTTCAACACAGATTTGTTGCTCATAATGTAGAATTATCAGGGGGATAAAAAGGGTGAGTCTGCTGATTTGACGATAGTGAGATTACTGTGTCCTTTTGTCCCAGCGGTGTCGCGGTTAACATCTTTGTTTGTCCCAAACACGATTTCTATTATACCCAGGACAGCAGGACAACGTTAGTGTAAGCCCTGCTTTTTAGCCCGAACAAAATTGATAACACAACAGACAAAAATCGGCTGCTGCTATTGGTAAATGTCATCGTATTTGCTTTATAGGCTGATGGCAGTCAAGAGGCAAGGACTGGCCAATACCGCTGCCCTGCCAATAAATCTGTGCATCCCTACTAACACCTGTTCATAACAAATTCAAAGATACTAGACCCATTTTTCAACAAATTGTCATCACATTCAATCATTTCACAGCAACAACAATGAATGAGGCGACAAGTTCTTTCCACATTTGCCATTCACTTTATTTAAATGTTCTTGGCCTTGGTGGGCTCTTCTAGAAGGCAGAAGCATGACGAACCCACCGGTAACTTCACATACGGAGCAAAAACACTTAAGGGAGTGAATACTGGGGACATGCAGTATACTGTACTTGCACACAGGGTGACACACAGCTCTAGGTGTACAGTATAGAAAACAGTTGACAGAGGGAAAGAACAGACAGACGTCACCTCCCATCATCCATTATAAAAATGTAGATTAGCCCCACCATACATCCAGGATTGAAGCACAGGGCACATATAAGAACATATATAATAGATGGCAAATCAACTCCATTATTCAAATGATATTAGACTAAAATAGAGCTTTTGTTTTACTAAAATTGAAAATGTGAAAAAGGTTGAAAACAGGCTATTAGTGTCTTTAAAACCAAACGATATGTGTATTGCCTTGCTAACTTATCTATCAAACAAAAAAAAGGATAAGTCAGAGGTGTTAGGTTGATGTGGAAATCAAAGTATCAACGCTGTGAGACCACAAGCAGTCAGTGTTTACTCCAACAGCAACATACAGCTTGTGTTGTCACCAGTAGACTCATATGTAGGCAGTTTGACACAGAGTATTAGTAACACAGCCTCACTTTCTTTGTAAAGGACACATGCAGCTTTCTCACTCTCCGATGGAAGAACTTTTAGCATTTACACAAAGTGTTAGTAGAGTCAAATGTATAGTTCGAGACCATAAGTGATTATATTGAAGTCATTGGATGATATTGTAACAGAGACACACCTCCCATCCTCTTTAATTTCAAATCCTATCTTTCAATTTCACCGCACACAACAAACATCATTTCCCAAACATGTTTTACATTTTTTTTCTTTTTTTTTTTTTTTAAACTTTTTGATAAATGCGTGCCTTCACTTTATTTTGTGTGCACAATTTCACATCTCATGCAAATGTGCTACAGGTTAACAAGCTGAGCATGTGTTTCATTTAGCTGCTTGTTTCAAAATGACTTATTACCTACTTGTCACAATTATGCAGATTAATCTGAAGTTACTGACATGTTAATGTTACATTATTTATTTATTTATTTTTTTTTAATAAAGATGTCAGTCCTAGGGATGGCAATGTCAGTAAATCATCCAACTGCCCTGTGAGTCTTACTGTGAGTCAGAGCAGAAGATCAAGACCAGTGACAAAGACAGCTTAGTTAGTATTTAAGGTGTTTCAAAAGACTAACCCATTAGAGTGTGGATACCCGACCTGAACCCGATGCGACCCAACGGGTCGGACCCAGTTTGGATAAAATAATGTTTGGGTTTGGGTCGGGTTCAGCCTAAAAGTGACGGATTGGCTGTCTGTGTTGCGCTACTTCTACTACTTTGCCTCTGAACACCTCATCAAATGTGGCTTGACAAGGCTGACTGCTAGTGCTAGCATCAGTGGCTGTGCTAGTTCGGACCTCTGGGTTCGCTACTACATTATTTGCATTAAAGTGATATTACAGGCTTAAATTACTTTGAATGGCACAAAAATTCCTTACTGCAGAGATTGCAGAGAACAGTGCTCCTATCAGCGGTTCCATCTGGGCATTTTATAAATGTATATGTTCCATTCACAGGGCCAAGCAGCGTTGTCTTGTCTGCCTCCATCATGTGACAAAGCCACTGTGGCGTTTAATGATGCACCGGGTCAAGGGCACCATGGAATGCGATTAATCAGCGTTAATTTTCTTTAACACGTTATTTTCTCTGTGATTAATTAATTGAAATTAACGTATTATTTTGACAGCCCTAATATTAACGTAGGTTAACGTTAGCTAGCTAATGATAGAGTATGTCAAACAAAACATGTCATCACCTAACACTGACCTGAGCTCGATGTACTTGCTGGGGGCATTCTGGCCTTTACACTTAGCACCAGAAGCATCACTGAAGCCATCCACAGTGAATGCTAGGTCCTAAGTTCTCTTCCTCCATGATGACATCAAATAAACTGTGATGGTTGGATTTTGAGGTTCAGTAATGTCACATTTACTGCGTCGGGCTCGGGTTGGGTTTAAACATAAAAAACAAAATAAGTGTCAGGTTTGGGTCGGGCTTGGTTATTGGTCCCTCAGGCTCAGGTTGGCTTTAGATGTTAGATGCCTGAACCCCACTCTAATACCCAACTTTGGTTAAAAAACATGTGCGATCATTCAACATCCATCCAGCACTTATGCTCCACTCAGGCTAACACTTACACTTACATACAGACTTATTTAGACTGTATTGATCTCAATCAAAGAGGTGAGAGATGACATTGATAATGACCTTCTCATATGACATTAGGTAAGAGGGCAAAAACTGGGACTTTCAAAATTACAGAATGCTTCCTTGAGAGGTAAACATTGGCTGAATGATGTTCTCATTCTTGTCACAAATTTACTAAAATTACTCAGCTTTTGCACCCATAGACTTAACTGTTGATGGTGCCTTGGATTTTATTTGCTGTCTGACGGTTGTTGCGACCATTAGAGAGACATTAGATAGGCTTTGAGAAGCTGGCTGAGAACAGACAAATGTTACGTGACGTTACTGTCACATCATATCACAGCACATCAATTTAAACATTTTGTTTAGATTTTATGGTTTAGACATACAAACTCATTACCAAAAACAAAGTAATATGAGCCCATATTCACACCCTTAACAACAATGCTACATAAAGTAACTTTACTCACTGCACTTTTTTTAGTACTATACAAAGAAATGTAGAGCCTTGTTCATAAGGTTGAGAACAAAATAGTCATCCATATTGCTTGAGAACATTCAGGGGAAGTTTTGGAAATATTTATTAAATATTTGTTTTAGTTCTGATTCTGTTGTTTTGGACTGTTTCATCTGACCTTAAACCAACAAGTAACCATCAGTCCTAGGGCCGTTTGGATCAATACGACTTCAACAGTGAAAAGTTCATCATGCAATTGTTGGCAGGCTTAAAAAAACTGTATTAATTTCACTTGGAACCACAACATGGTGGTCTGGATCCTTTGAGCGTGTCCTAAGTTCTTTAGCAGAACTGCCTAAAGTAAAGAGAGTGCTCTATGTACTTTTCAGTGTCAGTGACGAGCAACAGCAAAGCTCCCGTACAAAGAGTGTAGTCATTTTGGGTT
The DNA here is from genome assembly GCF_011397635.1 of Epinephelus fuscoguttatus. Lineage (NCBI taxonomy): Eukaryota > Metazoa > Chordata > Actinopteri > Perciformes > Serranidae > Epinephelus > Epinephelus fuscoguttatus. The sequence goes on from NC_064752.1 coordinate 45,348,588, forward strand.
GCACAGCATGAAGGTACAACAATATTTTTCATGTCTTTAAAAGATGAACTCCATATATATGCAATCACCTGCCTGTCTCGATAGCCTTATTTATAAGGCTGCTTTGCAAGAATTTCACGCTCACATTTGTGCCTGTTGGACACTAATGTCCCATTTTGGCTTCTGTGATATTTTGCAGTCATTTGCTCACATTTCAGTTTTAGTTTTGAGCTGAATGAGCCTACATGGGGAATTTTGAAATGAAAAGCATTGATAGGACAGTCTTGCGTATTGCAAGTGTTCACAGACACAAAATGCATTTTCCTCTTGTATCAATTCAGACAGAAATGTGGAACTATTACAGGGATGACAAACTGAAACAGCAAATAACGGAAGGAAAAAGTTTGATGTTAGGCCAATCTGTTTTGACCTCATGGAAAGGCTGCATGGGTTCTCAGGCAGTATACCGCTCACCCTCTGAAAAGCGTTGACATTCTTGTAGTTTTCAGGACCCTTGTATCTAGTTATCATTGTCCTCTTCATCACTGTCCTTCATGGAAATGCCTTGCATCCCTCCTTCCCTCACTGAGGCAGTGGCTTCTTCCAAGGTCAGCCGATTTCTCACTGTCTCATACATCTTACTGTTTAACGTGGAGTCCAGCACCCCTTGAAGGCGGAAGTCACGGTACTTTTTCTGTATCAAACAAAACAATCAGAAGGTTCAAGATTCATTATATTGGTCAAGAAAAGGTTATCAGAGTCTCCATTTCATCTGAGCTGCTTGATGTCTGGACTGAGAGAATACATGTTACAAACACTGAAGCTGCACCTCCTATTCAGACACCTCACACAACAGTATGAGCTCCTGCCGTTATCCTCAGGCGCTGTTTAGACGACGACGGTTTCTCTAAAAACGGAAAAGTCTGTCCTTTGCGTTTTAAAAAACGTATGCGTTTATATGACGACGTTATTCAAACAATCTCCGTTCACACGGAGCCGCAAAATCTACTGGAAACACTGTAGTATGCACACCAGGCCAATGGGTGGGAGTGTAAATTTGCAAAGCAACACCACGGCATTATGCCATGCGCCTGCGCTGAAGCGCCTTCCTTTACAACGCGGTGATTACAAACCAAAACAAAGAAAACACAATGGTGAAAGCATGCACAGATAACTTTGTCTGGATGGATGACCAGGTGGAGTTGCTACAGTAACAGATCTACACTTCACTTCAAATCAACAGGGTGAGCAGCACAAACAGAGCTCTGCATTGTTGTTGTGACGGTCGGCTTGCCTAGTGACTGGAACCGTAATGCGCATGTGCGAAAAGTCTCTGTTTTCAGAGGAACTGCATATTGCAATTTATGTAAACTCGGAGGCGCTGCTGTTTCCAAAAAGTTGCACTCTGGAACCCGTTTTCGAATCGCGTTTCGGGCACCCAAAACCGCTTTCAGTTGAAATCTTTGTCGTATAAACGGGGCCTCAGACATGTACACTAGATTCTGGAATACACTCTTAGAAATAAGTACCAAAAGGGTTCTTCTTGATGGGCTGAGGTTTGAGCCAGAATTATCTGCTTCATTTGCTTCCAAAGAACTCTTTAATTGAACTAAGGGTTCTTCAAGGGTTCTTTGTAAGACTAAGTGTTCCATTAACATCCATCCTTTTCATCCAAAAATTTTAAAAGTATTTCTCTTTGAGCCATTGAGCTCTTTAACAGAAATGCTTCCTGGTGATTTGTGTTATTGTTCACTGGCATACGGTAAATACAATTTTTCAACAATGGATTGTGATGTTAATGTAATAATTACAGACTACCGCCGTCTGCTGGTGTGGAGAGTTATTTTCCTTCATGCAAGAGCAGAAACAACATGCTGGTTGGCCACCAGCCTTCTCAGCCGTCTAAGGCCTTGAGGTGTGTTCTTGTGCAACTTGTTGGCTGAGACATGTTGATGTCAGGTGAAGCAGCAGGGGGCCTTCGTCACTGCTAGTTCACTGAAGTCGGTTTGGTGTGTCTTAAGTGTTGTGGGTTACGTTGGACCACATCAGCTTTGGCTCTCTAGGAGCCTCATGAATTGCCCTCAAGTGAACTGTTAAAATAAAACCATGGTTAATTAATTACTATTTTCAGATCAACCTGGGTGGGTTAGATGAAACCCTTGGACTATAGACGGGTTCTCAGTAGAATCCCCTGGATGGGTTTTTGTTAACACCCTTAGAAGGTGGAAAGGCTCTGCATAGAACCCCAGAGAGGGTTCTGGATAGGTTTCTCTGTAGAGCCTCTCATAGGGAGTTCTGGATGGAACCTTTCACAGATGGTTCTAGTATAACCCTTTATGTTGGGTTCTAGGTAGAACCCTCTGAAAGGGTTCAAGGTAGAACCTGTATAAAAGGTACTACCAGGAACCAAAAAGGGCTCTACTATGGGGACAAGCTGAAGAATCCTATATAATTCTAGTCAGCACCGTTATTTCTAAGAGTATACTTAAGGCAGTGAGGGATATGGCGCATGTTTCCCTCAGAATGAGATGGTATATCCAGAATAGGACAGGCTCATTGAGTCATTATAACCATGCAAACGACAGAGGAAGTGAAACCTGAAGTGGGACGGAACAGACAGTTTAAAAACTGCAGCTGAGATTTAAACCATGACCACATTGCGTTGAAGCTAAACCGTTAATCAGTGATCCACAATGCTTCCCTTCCTTACAGCTTCTATATATTAAATTTCGGGTCAGATGAATCTTTCTAGACTAACACATTGCCTTGAAGGCATGTGGTTGTCAGCTGTATGTCCTTATACTACACATACTGTATGTTCTACACTTGGCAGCCATCTTTATGGAGGATATAAAAAGATGAAACAACAACATATGTGAGACAGTGAATTGAAATGACCTGTCATGATTCCAATGGTGTCATCATCATGTTGTAATATTATCACCTTGCTTTGAATCACTCACTGTATCACACCAAGTTCAGATTAAATTGGTCACCTCACCTTTTTCCTTCAGGTTTACAGCTAAAATGATTGACTTTCAATTGTACATATTTCACTTTGGTGTTATCTTTACTCCCTGGGGAGTTTTGGAGCCAGTAATGATAACCAATAAAAGGACAAGTATTAAAGTGGGCAGCACAGTGGCTCAGTTGTACTGTGGACCCCTTGCTAGATGGTCCTTACAAGTCCTTGAAAAATGAATGACTGAATCATGTGGGACAAGTTTTAAAACAAAATCACATCTTCTTGCCTGCTACCTGGTCAGTGTGTGTGTGTGTGTGCAGGGTGAAATCCTTCTCCCCTAGGCATTAAAATGACCTGAATTGGTGGTGTTTGTGAATGGGCAGCCACTGATGGGTCATGTTTTACTTTTAGTTTAGGACACCTTCATGAAGAATGAGTGGGCTATAGTAAATAATAGCTTGAACCTCTCTGAGCTTCATCATAATACATTACATCATATTTGATAATTATTTCTCATACATTAGTGTGTACCCAGTATTTTAAGGTTTCTGTTGGGTAGTCTAATCCCAGCCCAGTTGCCAAAAGAAAATGTTGGCATTGTACGTTTCTGCAAACCACAGGTATATTACATTTGCATGTTTTATATGTCACATCACAACATATGCTCACACAATAGTTTGTTTAATATTTAACAAATTAGAGCTCCACGCACGATGTTCCATATTTAGTTTAAAGTTTCGTACGTAATGGTAAGTTAGGTAGTTAAGGTCTAGGCAAGTAAAGTTACTGTGGTCAGGTTTAGGAAAAGAAACATGGTGACAATGTACCTTAAAATGACTCAAAGTTCACTTATTTTCACATGGTTCCGAATGTCGGTCTCCTGGGGAAGAGTCCTGCATTGTTTGACCATTCCACCACCTCAATGTACCTTTCTACATGGACTTGCAGTCTACTCTCTTCTTTCCTACTGTCAGAGCATTGGTCATGTGATCACAGCCTTCCCGATCACGTGAGTTATACACAAATTTCTGGCTCATAATTATGTGGGTTATATACAAATTGTGGTTCATTATTTGTTGTACGTATACGTACAAACAGTATGAGAAAAGCCTGCATATCCATGTTTCCATGACAAAGTATATAGGCTGACTTTGTCATTGGAGGGTGGAAGGGATAGTGGTTGGCGTGTCACCTAGGCAAGATGCCTGCCAAGCTGTAGACCACTGTTTGAGACCAACAAATGACAAAACAGTTGGTGTTTAGTGAGTCATCGCTGTGTTTTCTTGTGGCTTTTAAGACCCCAAACATGGGTGTTTTTTAGCCACCGGTGGCTGTTTTTCCAGCGAGGACAGTGCCAAGAAAATCATGTGTTTTTTATCGAAACATTGCTGTGTATCCAGCAGGGACTGTGCCACCAAAACCAGGTATTTTAAGCTAAAATATGATCTTTTCTTAACTATAACCAAGCGTTTTTTTTGTTTGTTTGTTTCATACCTACTCCTAACCATAACGTTTACCACAGCATGGTTGAAATGTAAAGTTTCACCATATCTGCTATATAATAATATGCAAATGTAATGTATCTGTGGTGTACAGAAATATACAATGCCACCTTTCATTCTGGAGATTGGTTGCTAATCCATATCCATACATTTTGTAAGATTTTTTTTAAACATATAAAATCTGCAAGGTAATGAGCAAGTATTTCTGTCAAACAAATGTAACAGAGTAAAAAGGACAGTATTTCCAAAATACAGAATATCAATGTAAAATATGTAGATAAAAATACCACTTAATCAAAACCAATAATATATGTTTCCATACATTTCATTCTTTTTGTCCTTTTTCCTGAGCTGGAAAAGTTTTAATGTATTAATTAAAAGAAAGCAAATATAAAATACAAACACTGCAAAACCTGCTTCCATCTACTTATTTATTTTATTTCCGGTAGTAAATGTACTAGGAGATTGGACATCAGTGTATTGCTGCCACTCACTGTTAAAGCCTACACTCTACCAGAAAGGCCAAATGAAAAAAAAAAAGTGTAACAAGTACAACTGACAAAAACACCACACTGTGTGTGAATAGAGGAGACAAATCCATTTTTAACAATAATAAATATCAATTGAGGTGGGAAGCAGCAGTGAAATGTTATAATGTAGCAAAGTTACAAAAGAGTCACTTAATTTTGTAACTGCGTCATTGATTTTTGAGAGTATTCCTGTGATAATATATTTTACTTGCATTTAGATAATGTGGTTTAGAAATGTAAATGACAGCCCTTCTCACCTTGACAATCCTGATGAGAATCTTCAGTTGATAAACATGGAGTTGCAGGTCCATACGGTCAGTAAGCCATGTTCCCAGAAGGTTCATGGTGCTGGTGTACCATTGCTGTAGACACACAACCACACAGTACATATCATTATCTGATTGTCTGAAATAAATGCACTCAAAGCTCGTTCATTTTGGAACAAACACAAATCAAAAAACATTTCAACACTTAAAACAATGAATCCATTATCATTGCAATAGGTATCTGTAATCTATCGACTTTGCTCATGGTGTATTTGGCAGAAAAAGCATGTGATGTCATCCTTGCAGTGTATCATTGTGACAGAGTTTCCTTGTGGATCACTGAGGGAGAGGCCGGAGGCACAAAACTGACAAACAAATCCTTAGCAGAATGACGTCTCTAATCTGAAGATGTTCATGTCGTGACGGCCGCACGGCCTCATCAAGCCATTACAAAATGACACATAGCACAGAGCAGGCACTTCCTCTTCTGCTGCAGTTCAGCAAAGCCCACGCAGTTTTGCCTATGAAGTTTAGAAAACAGTTTCTACTCTTGTCATGTGGGGGCCCCCTCAGATAGTCCCGTAGGATTAGAATCTATTTAAGTCTGGAGCGTGGACCCCGGGAAGATCCAGCAGCCAATGAGGCATCAGTTAATGGGGATCTTGATAAAGCATAAGGCTTATGATGCTCTTCGTGCACAGCAGCATGTTCTGCTCTGGGCACATGTCAAAGTCCATAAAACTAATCTTTTAGGTGTCAGTTTGGCAGTGTCTTCCAATCTATGTTGCCTTTGACTATTGCTGTCTCTCTGTGTAATGATGAATGCATACCTCTTGTAGTAATGGGCAGAAATGGACAAAATCTTTTTGAAAGACTTTTTTAAGAGTTCTGTATGTTCCAAGTGCTCATGGCCCTTTAATGTGACTTAGCGTATTGCAGTAATGGCCCTGAACGGACAAGCAAGGACCAATTAAATCGGACTGTAGTCAAGACCTCTGCTAGTTAAGGCCAATGGTATATACCTATGCTCCAGTCTACCGACTGCAGTGTGTTCATGAGCTTTAAGTTGTAATGTGGAAATGTGGTTGTAAAGTGAAAAGAAAATGTGTTATATTTTATTACTCAGAGCATTTAAACCACATGAAGTATGATTGGGAACTCATTTTGAGATTGTTCTGACACCACAAAAATGCAGCACAAGACTGTGGAGATAACTGGGACATCTGCTACCTGCCCCTCAGAGGATAACAGATCGTTGGTCAGAAACATTTCTATAACATTGTAATGAGCTTACATAGCCTACCTGCATACAAGTGAGATGCTTTATCAGTGCATTAAAATGATTATTTTTCCCTTTATGAATGTAAACTTATACATGATTTGTAATGCATACAGTAGAAGAGAAGATTTGTGGGGTTGGCAGCACTAGTTGTCAAACGTGCACAAACTATAATGAAGTGTCACAGAGAAACTGACACCATGTTTTGCAAAAAGTTTTAAAACTCCATGGCTGGGTATTAGAACTTGATACCTTGAAGGTATTAACCAAAATAGTACTAGGTGCCAAGAAACTTTACCAGTCAAAGGACACCAGCATTTGATCCTTTTTGCACCAGGAGTACGATCCTAAACTGTCCCGCCTCTCTGCCAGATCAACAAACTTTCTGTAACTGCTGTCTCCAGAGCCACTCTCTAGCAAATGCTCAGTTCGATATCTGCCTGGTTAGCACAAGCTAACAAAGCAGCAACAGCTAACATCAAACACCAAGCTTTTGAATGGTCCCAACAGACTCAACATGACACCAAATGGCTCGAGTCTGTCGGTAAACCTGTTAGTAACCTTTGGTAATGTTAGCTGTGTGATGCTAACAGTTAGCCCTGTCACTATGTCTGTGCGGCCGAGTGGAATCACCAACTGTCCCCAGTGCGGAATTCCCACTCCCACAGCAACAGCTACAACCAATACAGTCTGTGGTGTGGCAAAGTCAATATATAGTGTATTTGATACATATAGTTTGTGTGGTGGGAAGCAACCAAATGTTGGAAAGTATGGCTATACAAAACGCCACTCCATTCACATTATGAGTGTCGCATGAGCTACTCTATTATTATCAGTATCGTTTTAAGGGTACAGGTATTGGTAGTATTATCATAATTCTTTAAAACAATACCCAGCCCAGTACATTTTAGCTCATAGCTCAACACCACTAAGACAGCCAAGTCAATAACCATGGCAACAACAACAATGTCCCAACCACGTGCATCTCTTTTCGGTGACCCCTGAATTTCAGTACTTGCCTGTTTTTGCTTTGCAATGCAATGAATACAATTCAGTCATTGCTCATGGAGGACTGAGGTACCACAGCCAGTCCTTGCCCTGTTACTACCGCTTCCACAGGTGTTACAAGCCTCAGCATTGAAATTCTCCCACTGCTTTATTTAGACAAGCCCTCTCTAAACAGTGACCTCTGCGAGGCACAGTGAGCTCAGAGCATGGCAGCCATGCAGAAAGAGAGCCGAAAGGCTGCAGATGTTTCTCTGTGGGCCCTGGCTGTTGCCAGTCTAATTGATGGATAATGATGAGCGGGGCTGATACTAATAGAAGCCGACTGACTTTCAACAGTCAGGGTCACAGCAGAGTGGATGCTGGAGAAGAGTGGGAAAAGAAATGAAAAGGAAGGGGGTAGCAGTGTGTGTGTGTGTGTGTGTGTGTGTGTTAAAGAGGGTTGAGATGCCAAGGGGTAATTTAGAAGTAGTACAAGATAGATTTTATCTTTGAAACTTTTTTCACATTAATTGAATATGAGCTCTATTGTCCATCAACTTTATCAAAGTAGAAAGTCAAAGGTATATTATTTTTCTCCCTGCAAAACATTAGCTGAAAAGGTTTCTAATCACAGTAATCTTGTTTCTTTCTTTAACAGTACCAGGGGTGTAGATGTAAAGAAATTTTCAAGAAATAAACGCACACAATGATAAGCAACCCCTGGTAGATACTCAGATAATTCACTAAATAAGATGTGGACAGGGTAGCTTCAGGAACAATGAAAAACTCACGCTATAGCCTTGCACTCAATCTCATAACGTCCCTACACAAATACATTTAACTTTTTATAGCAAAAATTATAACAAAAATTATTTCAAAATATTTGGTGTGAAAGAGGCCACAGAAACAAATATCTTGCATGTTCAGACTTGGTGTAAAAATACTAGACTAAGGCTACTTTCACATGACAAGCAAATGTGGCCAAATTCAGATCTGTTTGCTCTCATGAGACACAGATCTGATTGTCTCAGGGTAGTGTGGATACAGAAGTTAGACCACTTCATGTGGTTCTAAATCAAATATATATCCAATCACTGGCAAAGCAATCACTGCAAACAGTTATATTGGAATTCATATGTATTTTTCAAATACATCCATAGTTTTTCACGTCATACTTCACTGCAGAGGTCACTCACCATAGAGTGACAGAGCGGTCCATTGTATCCTCATACAAAGGTTTGTATAATTTACGAAAATGCACACAAAACGATTTGTATTATATCTAACAAATCAGCACTCCATGAATGGTGTCATCAGGATTTTACATACTAAGTGTTAAGTTACATAGGTTAGGTTTAGGAGAACAAACATGGTGATGATGTTCCTAAAAATAACTAAAAGTTCACTTGGTTTCACACTAGACACAAAGACTGGACTCCTGGGGGAAAGTCCTGTGTTTGTCTGAACCATCCCCCACCCCAACCTGGGTGCCGTAGCATGGTTCCAACCTCTCATTGTTCCGACCTCTCATTAGTCCGACGTCCCATTGTTCCGATATGTGATTATACTAGGCTATACTGTATTTGTGTACCATAGAGGATCAGCAAACGCAACAAAAGTAGGCTAAAGAAGAGAGTGAAACACCATAACCTCCTGTTATTAACTCTGGGGTTGGGGTTGTGTGGGGAGCTCTATGTGGCGCTGAACGGCTCCCGGCAGTGCACCCACTCTCTATCTCCACAGAACCAGCAACAACAGCTGCTAACAGAGCTATGGCTATGGCTTTTGCATTCCTCCTTCTACTTACCCTCATCCTCAACATGTGACACATTGTCATTTGACCTCTGCAGCAAATTGTTTGGGAGATGAACACTTTTCTTGATATGCCATTCATTTTTCCCCCCAACTGCCTCTATTTGCAAATGCGACTTTTTTGTTGTTCCAACACATGTATGTGACGTCACTGCTTGTATCTGAGGTGTTTGAGGGCAGAGGTCCATTCACACTGATGTCAGATATGGGTTGCTTCATATATGAATGCGAACAGTTGAGGCGAAAAGATCTGGGGAAAAAATCGGAACTGAGCATAAATGTGAACGTAGCATAGGAGACACAATAACAGCCGATGTATCATCAGATCAAGAGTTTCGCAGTGTTAGAGATGAACTTTTGGAATACATTTTTGGCATCTTACTTAACAAGAGTATTAAACTGCCCATCTGCACTAACAATGAATCATCATGGTGCAAAAAAAATATGGATTTTCTTTGTCCAACTTTGAATTGCCACACTGAAACCTGCTCAGTGGGACACCAAGATCAGACCTGCTGCGGCTGCAAGAAGAGGTAGAGAGCAGGTCTACATGTAGGTCAAGCTCAGTGGAACATGGGTGAAAGAGAGAAAGGCTGTTCTGAAGCAGTGCCGGGGTGAATCAGAGAGGCGACCTGGTGCCAGCAGCTTCCTATCTGTCGCTGTGTGCCTGTGAAGGCTTCGCCGTGGCAGCAGGCCTGTGATCTCGCCCCGAGCACAACCCCCTGCTGAGAGGCCAGGCCTGGAGTGACTGATCCACTGACTGGCTGCTCTCCCTCTCTCCATCATCCACTTCTCCTTTTCTTTAGACTTTGCACCGTGCCACACAGCTCCCATCTGCAGCCATTTTTTTGCAGCAGCCATTTTGTGTCCTGTTCTGCTTAACTCCTCTTCATTTTATATAAAAAGAGGCTTTGACAGCTATGTCACAAGTCTTCTTGCTGCCATGACTGGCATTTTGGAGGTCTGTCAGGGACATCTTGTGTACACATAATGCCTGTGATTTTCATCAACTTTAAGATCTTTTTAATGCCAGTTTGAATGTTATACCAGTTTCTTCATTTAAAAAAAATGAAAGTGACTATTGTTAAATCAGAAGATACAGTATCTGCGTAACTAGTTTAAATTCTCACCAGGAGAACAGGACACAAAGACTGCTGAAACTCTATATAAGCCATAAAACATTACCTGTATCCAACAAAGTTTTCCTCATTACCGTTTAAGGATAGAGGGTGTCTTATATTGTATAGATTGTAAAGCCCTTTTATGCAAATTTATGATTTGTGTTTTTGGAGTAAAAAATAAATTTGACTCCACGTTTCTTTTTTTTAATTTCCCCATCATTATCAAGAAATCTGGGGCCAAATTCATAAAATTGTAGATTCACAACCGTGCGTAAGCACAAAAGCATAAATGCGGGTATGCATTATTTTTTTGTCAGATTTAAAGAGCCGTGAGTAGCCTGATTCTGTTTAATAAATCTCGATCATTGTGGTGCTGGGCACACATGCATGAGCCTCATTCCCACACTCACAGAGAGCCCTTAAGCATGTGTATGCATATTGATGCTTGTGCCCCTTCACCATTTATTTGACCTGTTCATGAGGATTTTGGGAAAGAAGTGCAATTTCACTGACTGTGTCGCATCAGCAAGGTTCTCCAACAGTGCCAGAACAGCCGTCATTATGCACAGCTGTGATTATTTGTACTGTCCACACCAATAATTCATCACATTTCTGCAAACTGTCATTGGCATTAAAATCTCAATCATCATTATTATCAGATATCAGAGGGGTGATCACTGATTCATCCATAATGCTCATGTTGAGTTCCTCACTCATTAATAATTTAAAATTCTCTTCATAAGCAAGCTTTGACTGACATTTTTGAGCGCGCTGTGCAGCCTGCAGAAATAAGAAAACAATCAGTGAAATCTGCAGACAACCTGAAAACAGTCATCTGTCTTTCAATTTATATCTAATCTTGTCTTTCTCATATCACACACACCTGTCTCAGCTAGAACTGTGTGTACATCTCCTCTGAAGAATGCGTGAGTGATCACATTCTCACTGCATATTCTGCCTTTATAAATACCAGTTTATGAGTGTAAAAAGGCATACGCATGTTATTTACGTGTAGACATTGTTTATGCATCTGGCCCTTGGAATAAACTTCAAACACTGGGTTCAGGCCAGGCCAGGCTTCGATGTCTTAAAATTCCCAAAAAGGAGAAACTGTGCTAGGAAAAATGTCAGCCTTAAACTGGTAAAAAATGTTTCAATATTTTTTTTATAGTGAAAATATTGTTTTTATAGTGAAAATTTGGGTTTTTAAATCAGGCTCGGGCCAGAAACTGGTACCATAATTTGAGCTTGTGTTGGGCTTGGACAGAAACTATGTGGGTTCATGTAGGGCCAGGCCTGATTTTGTGAGCCCAATAATATCACTAGTTTTAATAATTATTATAAATTTCAACGACACTTAAAAAAATTATGTTTTTGTTTGTTTGTTTTTTTACTTCTGGAACAGAACTCATTAGTTCCATTTTCACTTGGATTCTCTGTAAGATCTTACTTTAGAAAATAGATTAATTAAAATAGCTGCAGTTCTATTCAGTCATTAAATTCAGTAAGTAAAAGTAGACAATCTGGAATGAAGGACAGCGTCCACGTTAACTTGTCTCCAGCAAGTCCTCAAAATTAAACCACAAAATAGGACACTGGTCAGTGATTTCCATAACAACTCATATGAGCATTTTCTTCAGTTTAAGGCCCTAAAAGTACTTGGTTGAGGTTGGGAAATTGGTGAAGGAATGCAACATGACAGTTGATAGAACACAGGATGCAAACAGAGGACACAATCTTAAAGTCAGTAACTGGTCTCACAGAAATACGTGAAATGACCATGATCTCTTAACACCACACTATGTGGTGGTGGCACGAAATGTATTAAAAAATCCATGCCTCCACCATGGAAACAGTGCCAATGGAAAGTCAATTAGGATCCTTTCTCGTGGTCGACACAAAAATTCCCTGTTTCAATGATGCCATGCAATGGGCAGTGGTTAATGTCATGACCCCATACATACTATAAAGAGCGAAAGAGTCCACTCAGGGAGGAGGTCTGGGTGGTGGATGGATTGATGGACACAGGACTTTCACTCAGGAGACTGCTGTTCATGTCCTGTGTGACAACAAATGTCAGCATTGACTTCTTTTAACTTAACACACTTATGTCCTTTGTGTTGTAATGTTATGTTAGGTGATATAGTAATGTCCACTATCTTTGTCTAAACCTTACCAAGTAGTTTTGGTGTCTAAACCCAACTTTGCCTCCACCACATAATTTCAAAACAGCTCATGCCACTGCCATGTAATCTGGTGTCAGAATTTGTGGTTGGGGAGTTCATGTATTTCTGTGAGATCATGTTGAAACCTTTTGCACTCAACCATCTAACCAATGGTCAGGTTGGTTTCAGTGGTGAGTCACATAGTGTGAAGGAAAATGAAGAGTTTACTGTACCTTTAACAGTGGTTTAGCAGAGTGGTTGAACTACTGACTGAAACTATACTTAGTATACAGTGTAACAAACCTTTCAGACAATCAGACAATACCATTTTTTCAACTGCCAATGCATAAACTGTCATTATTATATGTATGTTTATCCACGATGACTCACACGCTCTTGATAATCCCAGAAATGAATCACATCAATCGAATTCTGTGTGTAAGACCACAGTCTCTGATGTATTCAAGGGTGATTATCTAATCCATTAATACAAGGCTCATACTTGTGGAGAGCTTTATAGTTGTCTTAGAAAGAGTCATCTTCTTAAGAAAGTAATCATAGAGATGCTTTCCTGCAGATGGGCTGTGTGCTTGACATTGCATGCACAATCAGGTACACAGCTGTTCATTTTCCCAGCTGTTTCAGCTGGCCATGTGCTGAACACTAGAGCTTATGTGATGTATCAGCCCTGCTATGACTCTGAAGAATCTCCTCAAGTCTCCCTATGGCTTCACTGTATAAGTTTGCAAAGGCAACACAATGTCACTCTGACCTCATCTCATACTTATGTTTGGTTTGACATGTTTGACATATTGCATGCAAGGTCTACTGTGTGTGTTGGTTGTTAACACTCTGGGATGCCATGGCAACTTCAGCCTGTTACATGCATTATCTGTTTTGAAATACACTTCTCTTTTTACAGGAAGTGTAGAGTTTGCAAACAGTCTCTTTCAAAATAAACGCACCATGTTGGTACAACACCACGAATTGACGTTTTTTTCTCCCTTCAACAACAAACGCACATGGTTACGTTTAGCCAACACACGCATGTGGTTGGGTTTGGACAACAAAACGTGGTTTGGTTTAGGAAACAAGAACAGGGTTAGGCTTTTCAATCACACAGAAAGGAAACACTGGGCTCCTGGGTCAAAGTCAGCGGTTGTCAGACCCATCCACCACCACTCCCGCCTGCCCTGGTTGTACTTTTGCCCCTTTAACTTACATTGTTGTCCTGCAACATTTCCCCTGATGCCGCCAAGTGCCTTTATACAATAATGGCGACCCGCGGCACATCGTGCCGATGTGAAAGGATGCCATTTTCTTCAGTGTCTGATGCTGAAAGTCACTGTCCAAGCGCCACTATTTGATGACTTCAGAAGGAGACCAAGTTGGCAAAGGAGGGGCCATTGGTTCCAGCTTTTTGCTGATTCTTTATTCCTTTTTCAAATGTTTCTTTAATCAATATGCTTACTGTTGCATAACATAAAGACATGTGACTCTCCTGGATAATGTTACAATCCTACAGCTTTATGTTATGTCCACTGATTTCAATTATTTCACTGTTGCTGCCATTTCTTAGAAACCATGATATGTTCATTTTGTTGTGATGCACAACTTGAAATAGTGAAGTTGTTGCAAATTCAAAAGGCATTTCAGTTGTAAACAAAACATAGTGCAGTAGTTGCTGAATTCATACAAAACATACCCAGAAACTAAAGGTGAACTGATTAACTGTAGATTGGAAATAAAATACAGTTTTCTCAACATTACAATCTCAGGCTTCCACCTGCCATTAGTGGCATACATGACAGAATGGCACGAAATGCACTTTGAGACTCATAGTTAACTTAACCCCCACCCCCTACCCTCATGTACTTACCTTTATCGTAACTTTTATTTCCTTCCCTTTTGCAACAACCGAGAGCATCAATCCATTCTCAAGTCGTTCACTTTTTCTGTCTTCATATTGATCTGTCACTTGCTTGTTCAACTTAGTATGATTTTTCTTCCTTTTTTTCCTTTGGTTGGTTTCTCATCCTGATCCACATTCATTACAAACAAATAGACTGGTTGTTTCTTTTGCCATGACTTCTCCTTCCCCACCAAATGGTATTCTTTACACCATTTCTGGAACAATCTTTTCACCCTCTCTGACACGCAACTATCAAACTCTTCAAACCAACTCTGTCTATTTGAAAATAGCCACATGTAAAAGCCACAGTTTCACTTCAAACCCCCAGACAAGGTGATGGTCCTTCAGGGCAGGATTAAGTTGTGGCGTCCACATGTTGAAAGCCACTTTGACATTTGTTGAGCTTGTCAAAAGAACAGTGATGGTCCCTCTTGCTTTGTTCCTCTTGGCAGGGACCAACAAAAGAAAATCATCCGAACAGACAAATTCATCCAAGCTCTATTTTTTTAGGCTGCATGGGGATCAGCAGGGGGCTAGCGCTTGTTGACAGCCAAAACAAGCGTAATATGGCTCTGAATACATAATGCCATAACCCGACAGGGATCAAATCTGTGACATTCTAACGAGTTCCATCTGAAGGAAGGGCTTCCATTCCTTCAACTGGGTTATTTGTGCGTGTGCATTTGTGTGTGTTTTGTCACCTCACAACATGCTGATGAACCCCTACCTATACACAGGCGACATGCACGCCCTGCACAACACAACACACACACACACACACACACACACACACACACACTCCCCCACACACACGCACACATATACATCTGCCGGTCCATCCCCCTTTGAGCGAGAGTTGGGAGACAGAGCGACCTCCTGCCCCCTTCTGACACCAAGCCACCCATCCCACCGAAACCCCCCCACACACCGCCACACACACACACAAACCTCGCCTTGAAGCCAGTGTTCACACCCAAGTCTTCACATGGCGCTTGGCAGGGGGGGCCTGCCACCAGCAGGATCTGATGCAAAAATGGAACACCTCTCCTTCTTCCCCTCCCCATCCACCTACTCACCTCTTTCATGACCCTTTTGCATATATTTGCTGTATGGTGTAATGAGCGGGAACTGGCCTTTTTAGATTTCAAGGGCAAAAGACACATAAAAGCTTGTGGCTTCAAGCTTCACCAGAGCTGCAATGTGCACATGTCAGCAGACAACTTTCATTTCACTCTGAGAGTACTGCTGCTAAGAATGACGAGCAGAAACGTGCACCAGAATAGATCCATGTTTTTTTTATACTAAAATGATGATGTATCATAGATGCGGGTAGAGCTGCCGAGCCCTACAGGCATACTGCACTAATGCCCCTTTTTAAAAGTTAGTTACAGGTACTAAGGAGCCACAGGAACTAATGTAAGAACCTAAAGTCACTTAAATGCAATCCTGAGCAGTTCTGACTGCATCTAATGCCTAGGTCATACTGCACAACTTGAGCCCTTATTTTCCACTCACCACAGTTTTTGGTGCTCCCCAACTAAAGCCCCAGATCAGAGGCAAATATCACCTTAACTGCCAGAAAAAATGTTGGCATTGTACATTTCTGCAAACCACAGACGTGTCTCAACAACACTGCTGTTTAGCATGTAGTTAGGTTTAAGTACAATAACTTGGTTATGGTTAGGAAAAGACCATGTTTTTGCTTAAAATACCCAGAGGAAATGCAGGGATGTCTCGGTGGAAAAACAGAGACAGGCCCCGAAAAACATTCATATTGGGGGCCGTAGGAAACACAGAAAGTTGTCTGCTGACATGACTAAAAAAACTTGTTTTGTTGTCTGTTTGTCTCAAACAGTGGTCTGCAGCTTGTCACGCACTAGTCTCTTACACAGATGCCGATGACATCAGCACGCTGGCTGATTCTGTCGTCTGTGGACATTCCCATAGGAAAGATGTAATAGAACTAGCGCTGGCTCCCAGTGGCAGTGATGTGATGTGATTGGATACAAATCCGTGTACTTCTGTACTTCCTCAACCAACGGCTGATTAGCTTTGCCTTACACCCGCCTACACCGGAATTGTTGTCCGTAGTACAACAGAAAAGGAAGTGTTCAGTGCACCGCAAGAAGAGATTAAAGTGGATATGATTTCATTTGATTCAGCTATGTTGCAGAGCTGCAACATCCAACTTCTATCATTTTGAAAAACCTCGGTGCGTTTCCACCGAAATTACCTGGGGAAAAAACCTTCCCTCAACCCCAAACTTTGCCTGAAAAGTACTTAGTAGGGGGGTAGGACTTTTCAGATTCCCCAGAATTCTTGAGGGGCGGGGCTGTTTGCTGAAGAACGCTGACTGGTGGAACACACACTTTTAGCGTTCCGCACTTCAGTGCCAATGTGGCTGCAACTTTTATTTAATTTCTATAAGCTTCACTTCGTTTGTGTTTTTGGGTACTAAATTAGCCCCGGGGCTAAGTTATCAAAGACTATAGTATTGAGAAGCGCTAATGGTATCGGTTCTTTTATCGGTACTTTTACACATTTTGGTTTAATTCATTATCATCCTGCAGCCTCTCCTCTCTCATCCTGTGCTCTGTGCCAGGGCTGAACTGCTCCACATCCACACACACACGCCTACAACACGGTAACCAGTGAACAGTCAATCGACCGCAGTGTAAACGAAGTGAAGATAACTTGAAAATTACTGGAGTTGACGGCAGCTACACTCGTTACTGTAAGTGACATTAAACCTTAGCGGGTAAGAAGCCAGTACTTTATCAATACATGTGTTCAGCAAGCATGAACATGTAAACATGTGGACAGCGATATTCAATATGCTCCGTCCACAGTCTCTCATCCACCAACACTAACGTTATGTTTAACACAAGGACAGCATGCTAATTCAGCTGATAAGGATTTGTTACTAATAAGCTCAAATGACAGCTGTCTGTATGTAGACTAACTTAGTTTGACACTTATCTTAAAATACTTTTAAACTTAGCTGCTGGCTGAGACAAACAGCCCCTCCTCTCCCTATCAGTCAACCTTCTTTTTATTGAAGAATGAATAAGACAAGAACATTCCATGACAACAACAACTTGTAGTCACAAGAAAGAGTAATTAGTAATACTGAAGTACTGAAACCCTTTTAAATATTCAGAGCCTATGTATCTACAAGTCGATAATTTTGACTTATGGATTCCTCCTGGTGACAGATCTTATAGTGTGTGAGCCCTCATATAGTGTGAAAACCACAGCAACTTTAAGACTTGTGATAACAAGTGTAGCATGAGCATTATAGTGATCTGACCACTTTGAAAGTTGTGTAGCGCAAACTTTGCTTAACAAACCATAAAGACCAATTTTGTAGCAGCCATTGTGAGGATTTGCCACCATTACTGATCAATATCCACTAATGTCAGCTGACCCTGCCCCCGCCCATTTGGATGTTTCACTGTGGACATCATCGTATGTCGTTCTGGTTCATGTCGAGCCCAACCCTACCTACAGCTGACATGACCTGTCTGATAAAGCTGGCTCACTTCAAGGTTCAGGATTAGAAACCAAACTGTATGTCAATATACAGACATATAGACATCAAAATATTGCACTTATTACACAGTTTTTTTTTCCTGTAGTGCACTGCTTATGTGCTTATATTGCAAATCACTGCCAAGCTGAAGTTAATATGAAAAGAACATGGCAAGTTCATGCAGGAATCACCTGCTTTTTTATTTAAATAAATCCCCCGTGGAAGTGGAGTACATTGATATAAATCCCTAGAGGATGGCTGGACATACCCAGTTTAAGGAAGGGCAACTACCCACCAGAGGTGTGCTAAGGTCAAAAACAAGCTCTCTACAGTAGTTACACAAAAATCTGGGAGACCATTTCTGAAAGCAAGGAGAGGAATTGGAGTAGGAGCACAGGAAATCTACAGGAGCAAGAGATATATCTAAGTGCAAACATACATTTACGAACAGGAGTTGATTGTGAGAGCACAGACGGGGTGCATTCGAAATTTGATATGAACAAACTCACTGATACTTCTGCACGCTCTAAAATTGATGACCATGCTCTTGATTAAAGGTAGGATAAAAATGTCATTAAACTGCATGTGAGTGAAAGGAGCTAATAAGACATGTGTATTAACACACACGCACACACACACACACACACACACACACACACAAAACCCCCAAAAAGCCAACCGATTTGTTAGGTCAGAGGCCCTCTTTTGTGGGGCCGCTCAGGAGCTTTTGTGCTGCTGAGAGGCAGGAATGTTGGAGCTGAGGAGGAGCCTCACCACAGGGGGTACACAGGGATTACAAGCAACCTGGGACTCTGCCTCTTTCTGCCTCTGCTGCTACTCCTGTGTGTGTGTGTGTGTGTGTGTGTGTGTGTGTGTGCGTGCTTTCAAAATTTAGGGCTGAGTGAGAAACCATAATAGTTGTGGGCACTGACTGGATTATACCAGGAGGGAAGACTGTAAAGAACTGAATGTTGAGTCCTGGGTCATATTGTTTGTTCAGATACTTACTGATTTGAATTAAATTCTGTTTAGTCAGTTGTGTATTTGTCGATCACTTGTTTTAACTAAGACTGACTTGACAATTGAGCTTATTTTCTCATGTTTTACGCGTGAATTCTTGCACATATTTACACCTGACACTGAAAGATGTTGAGAAAAAAACTGATTTTGTTTGTAATAAAACTAATTAAAAAGATATGATATTGGCACCAATATTAAAACACGTACACAGTGCCTACAATGAAACCTCAGATTGGGATTCATATTTATCCTTGTTTCAAGGGTTAAGGTTTGGCATGTAAATGAAAGGGTTAAGATTACAGTCAATAAAAGTCTTTACACATTCATAAATATGGAATTGGAACTCTAGCTAACTAATATGCTGGTTACGTAGTTGACAAAAGTAGCCTCTACGCTCAGAATGTAGCATCGGCTAATGAGCTACCCTATTAGTATGCTAATGACTTTGGATCTACAGCAGACCCTCACTAATCCTTAACTTTACTCTGAGTGGAGGAATCAGCAGAGATTCAGGCTATGCCCTCGATGATGTGGATAAATGCAAACACCTGTTTTTCTGCTCACACTTATTCAAATTGATAAACACTCAGTACTGTTTAGTTGCAGTGCATCACATCTAGTATCAAAAAGTGTCAAGTGCTAAAAGCTGACAATGAATGCTTGGATAGATTTTTAGGGCTTGTTACCTCTTTCTTATTTTAATTTTAATGTTTTTTTTTAAATTATACCAAGATGTTCCCACAACATAGACAATACTAAAGTACCTAAAACCCGTTTATGACAGGATTAACATTACAAGGGAAGCTGGGGAATGAAATATTCACTGTGCTCCTCTGAAACTTGACTAATCATTCTGGACGGCATTTTAACCATGGTGAAATTACAGGATGTGATCTTTAAAGGCCCTGACACATCAAACTGTTGGTCAGCTGTCGGTCAAAGTTGGTCCATTGGCTCACCAATGGACCAACTTTGACCGACAGCTGCTAGGTCGCTGCTTAAATTGTTTTGGTGTGTCTAGGCCTTAAAGCCCCTTTCCCACCAGAAAAAAAACTCTCTAACATCTGGCTTTTGTCTTTAATGGGAAATGTTACAATCTGCATTCATATCTGGGAAAAATGACGAATGTCATGGGTATTTATCTGCTCCAGCTTCAATCAGCTCCAATCGCCAGTAATGAAATTCGACACCAATTTTGGCCACTTTACCAGCATGATGCAATTACGGGGTATAGCAAAATAATGTCCTTCTCTGTCCAAGCAGCGCTTGCACATCGTTCCAAATTTAGTCTACAAAGAGTTTAAAAGAGAGACTGAATAAATAAGAACATTTTCACTAGCCTCTATACCGTTTCTACAGTTTACTAACCTGTTTTCCAGCATATCTGTGATGTTGAATGTAAAACACCAGGTGTGGATGAGGGGCCAGCTCTGGTCTACTGGCAATGGAGAAGATGGTTAACGCCTATTTTGTGGGTTTAGCTGTGTATAAAGAACCTGCATAAACAGTATGTGCTGGTTTTGATGGGAAAAGTGTGTAATAAACACGAATATTCAGCAGGACAAAGACAACAGAGAAAGACAATAAGCCTCTCAAGGGGGCGCAGGCGAGTTACAGGCTGACATAAAGATACTGCATGAGGTGAATCTAAGTCAAAAATCATACTCCTCTCAGTCATAACTCAATATATCTTAACACATGTACATATGTGAATACAGAGGAACCATCACATTTTTAAGTTCTCGTCATTAAAATAATACAGTGACAGTTATCTGTACAGCTATGGGTATGTTGCAAACAAGAACTGCTACTAGCTAATTAGCATTCTTTTTTATCTGACAAAAGAGGTCTCGATAACAGTCCTGTAGAAAGTCAGTGGAGGTTTGCACATATGTATTTTGTTACTGAAAGATATGACAAGAAACTGATGCCTCATCACCTCCATATATGTCCAATTCCCTCCTGAAAGTGCTTCAACACCTTAGTGAGGTGTTTGATTGCAAAAATTCAAAGGGGAACTATGCCCATTGTCAAAATGCATTAATTATTCCTAGGGTCCAACAAAGTCCAAAAATATTGGTAAACATGACCAACTCTCCTAAAGTCCAGAAGCTAGAGTACTGAAACCATGGGCGTAGGTTTGCATATGGACGGTAGGGACATGTCCCTACCAGTATTTTGGGATGACAGAATTTTCCCTATCAATATTTTAGCACCCTCATTTACATTATCCTTATTGTAACAGCTCTGTGCATGAAAAATTGCACCTTATATTAATTCAGTGAGGGACAGTACATTTTATTTTTCAGTATGGAACAGTCACGTATTACACCTGATCAAAAGTGTTTTCAGTTAGTTTTAGTATTCCACCTCTGATGAGGAGTAAAGCACAGCCGCTCAAACTTTGTCCCATCCAGAGAGAGTCCTAAACGGGGCTCTATCTGTCGGACAGCCTGAAAGGGATACTCGAGAGCAGAGCAATAATGTAATGAACAGTAAGGCATGTACATTATTACTATATTCACATTAAATAACTAGTTTATTTCTGTAATACTGCAACAGATATAACTTCAGTCTCGACTTCTCAGAGAACACAGATATGTAATTGATGTGAATAACTGCCACATGCACATTTAAAGAGGTTACTTCCCCAAAGAAAAGACACAAAGGCAGAAATAAAGACATTTCCACCATGATGGTGTTTATAAGTTTACCAGAATGCAGGAAATAAAGTGTTTGACCCTCAAAATTTCCTGGGGGAGGATCCCTGCCCCACCACCCTTAATATGTGTCCCCACCAATGTTGAATGAAATCTACACCCCTTGACTAAACCTCAAATTTGTGATGTCATCAAGAATAAAGTCTGGAGCTGCTGAGTAGACAATGAATTGGGAAAGATGTATAAATGTATATGTATGTATGAATATATGGGTACATTTTATGTTTCAGAACTGAGAACACTACAACAGAATAAAGATCATTTGGATATAAGAAAGAAAACAAACATTCCGTGGGGCCACAAAATTGAAAAAAAATTTGAGACTTACTTTTCTAGTTTCTGGCTTTGAGAGAGAGTAGCTCATGCTCAGAAATACTGAGTGAACTCTCCTAAACAACGCATTGAAATTTTTAATTTAGGTGGTGTTCCCCTTTAAATATCAGCAAATGTTCAAATAAATGTGGAACAAATTAAAGAACATATTCCAAGTACATTCATCGTATCATTACAATTTAATTACCAGTAACTACCAACCAATAATAAGAAATAATGGCTATTGATTGGGAGTCCTCTTTAACTGCCACATGACCATTTAGCTGAAAACTTTGTGTGTGTTTTTGTGTGTATGTGAGAGACAGAGTGAGTGAGTGAGTGAGAGAGAGAGAGAGAGAGAGAGAGAGAGAGAGAGTGTCCTGCTGAGACCCAGCTGTGTCTGCAATTAGCAGGAGGCATGGAATGATGATTGCTGGTGCGGCAACACTAATGCCAAGTGGCAGTCTTCCTTGTGAAGGAGAAGGGAGGCCACTGAGTGCCATACAGCAACACTACTTTTTCTTTCAAACACACATGCTTACACTGGCATACACACATAGCCCATACATGACACACAGACAGAGACAAGGAAACAAATATGAAGGTGGGGTGGGGTGGGAGGCTTTAAATCTGACTGCAAGACATTATGCATTTTGGACAAAGGGCTCGTCTAATCCTACCTGCTCTGCTTTTCAGAGCCCACCGCTGGCCTATTCTTGTCTTGCTCACCAGCTCAGCAGAGAGGGCCCATTGATGACGACACTCAATTACCATAGTAACTCACACGGTCGGTCGGAAGCCCCCCTCCCAAACCCCAGTCTCAGTACCAACACCACCATGTCCAAATCCCTCCAACTCCTTGCTCACCTTGACCACAGAGCTGGAGGGCTTGACCCCCAGAGAACAAATGGAGCTTTTCACTGGAGGCTTATGGGGCTCAGTATCTTGCACTGGATGATGTCATCTCTGAGGCTATGTCCACATTAATGTAGATAATGTGAAAATGCATCTTTCCTCCCTGACCTTCTATTTGCACTAAGATGGCATATCATCCCCATAAACCAGAGCCTTACGCAAATATTGGTTCAAGGTGGATACATTTAAAAACTCAGGTCTTGTGCTGAAATGTGGATGCTAATACACAGCTGTCAGACTGAACAGATGTGATTGGGTACTACCGCATAGCACCTAAGGCCTGGACACACCAAACCGACATCGACGAGCTAGCTACGATGGAAGCAGACTGTTACATTGCCTAATGTTGTGTTAACATCAAACGCGACGCCAATTTTCGCGATGCAAAATTTTGCATGGCATTACTCACGCAAGTTTGAATGCTAGAGTATTTTGTGTTGACTCGCTTAATATGTGTGAATAACTTGTTTCATGCATGTGTGAAATTGCTGAATTGATGAATGAACTTCCGCCAGTATGTCTTCCACGTCATATGTCCCCAGAGGATCTCAGCGCTGATTGGCTATCGCAGCACGAATTGGTCACTGAAGTTCAGATTTTTTAACTCTTGCGAAAAAGCATTCGCTGTCTAATTTGCGTATATCACATTTGCGTCCATCAGAGCCATTGTGCCACACGGTGGGAATTTGCGTCTCATGGTATCTTTACATTGACTTTGCTTGTAATTCACTCACGCAAATTGTTTTATTCACGCCTGGTGTGAACACAACATAACATTGGCTGTGTCTCAGCCAAAAAGTTGCACATGAACACACCACTGCCAACCAGCACGTGCATTCTGCCCCTGCACGAGGGGAAATAATTCTTCACTCCAAAAGACGGCAGTAGTCTATATAGCTCATTCAAAAATTGACACCGGAAGACTGTCATGACGCTAATTAGCCAGTTGTCACATTCGCAACACAATGCAAGTTTGAAAGATCAGAGCATATTTACTATGAGCCAGTGAACAATAACAAAAACCATCAGGAAATGTTGGTGCTAAAGAGCTCAATGGCTAAAGAAAAATAATCTTACCTAATAAAATAAGTTTGTTTCAATCCCACTCCTTCTTGACTTCAACTGTTTGTTTACTTTCCTCACTTCTGTTTCTCTTCTAATGCTCTGAGCTGAACTGCCAATCAGAGTGATTTCATTCACTGAAAGGCTCCGTCATCTCTGATGCTGATTCAACATGCTGCTTTAAGAAAAAAAACTTTGGCAACAGATGCTTACTGATGGCCTACCATCAGCCTGGCGTGTCAGGGCCCTAAAGAGCCAACTTTGTATCCCCTCCAGTTTAGTGATCACTCTTTTTATATGTTAGCATAGCTCATCACACACTCCCAAGTGTTGTCCCTGACATGTCAAATGACTGCATAAGTGCTCAATAGTAAATGAAGCTTTTTCAGATGTGACACTGTGAGTATTGCTGTCTTTAATATACATCTCATCAACACTATAGATCCTAATTTAAGGTCTTACTAATAACATCTTTTATTGGGCTCAATATAGAATTCGCCTCCGTATTCAACAGCCTAGAATATGACAGCGCCCCAGCAGAGTTAAAAATGACAAGACGCTAAGCTTAAGGAAATGTGTATTTAACCTTGTGCACGGCTTCATGGTGGTCAAGTGTATGACAGTCCCCCAGACGCATGTTTTAACCATCTTCAAAATAAGGTTTTCATTTTAACACAGAAGAGCCTTGCGTATAGCAAATCTAAGTATAACAGGATAGGGTAAAGTTGACCGAGGTTCTGCTGGATTCAAGGCATGCTCAATAGTTATTGGAGCAGAGAACAAAAGGGGGCAGGACTTAGAAAGGACTAATTGTGTTCGCCAACTAGAAACATCATGGTTGCGATATGAAAGTTGTTTCTGCAACACAAAACCTGCAATAAACCTACACACCCATGGCAACCAAAGTTTTTGCACTAGGAGGCTGAAATCAAGCATAAAGTCTGCAGTATTATGGCACATAATTAGGAGGATGTTATGCCACATAACTAGGAGGATGTTATGGCACATAATTAGGAGGCCTAGGTGTACGGTTAGGGGTGGAGTTAGGAAGCAGGGAGAGGCTGATGTTCCACTTGGGGTGTTGGGTAACTCCCCTTCCTAGGAGCTCACACACCTGAAAAGGCGGCGGTTGATTGGAGTCAAGGCTGGCTGCTGGAGACGCCGACAGACTGCCACGCCACATTTCTGCAGAAGATTCCAACAGACATTCAGAAATCTGGAGACAAAATCCACCGATCCGGGAACGCCACTACACACCTCACCTGATCTGGGGTCGCGTTCAACACCCCCCCCCCCCCCCCATGAACTAAAATCACAACAACGCTGCTTGTGCTGGCCCAGCCTGGCCATCAACTGGAGGGGACGCCTGAAGTGTCAGGTCAGGGTGGCTGCCTACAGTAGCGGTCGGGTCTGATGAAGGGTGAGTAACCCATTTACCCCCTAGACAGCTCAGAGATCAACAAACATTAGGTAAGTGAGACATACGTTCAAGTCCAACTGCACACCGCAGGGAAATAACAAAGCTTAGTTAAAGGTTACAGTTACCAGCGTTACGAGTGTCAGGTAACGAGTCAGGTATAACGTTAGGTGTCTTGTAACACACAGCTATTGGGGATTCATGTATTATTTCTCCTATTTCTTACAGTGGAGCTGCATTATGGCCTCAGTTTACATTACATGTAGTCCAATCTTGTCTGAAAGATATATTTGTGTTCTGAGCATACTCAAAGGCAAGAAGAAAGACTAGCTGTCAGAGTGCTCCTGGCTGCATCCCACTACCACTTTAACACCTCCGCACATCTGGCCGATCGCTGTGAAAAGTGGGCTTAAGTGACTGATTGTCTTTGTTGCAAAGTTACAAAATCTAACTCAGCCTCCCCCTATATAGACATACTGTAGTAGGATGATCAAGCAAGCTTTTTGCCTCGTTTTTAACCCTTTTCCTCCTGTCTGGTCATTGGTGTGTTAGAAAATTATGTAAAAGTGGAAGTGTGAAGGGACACATAAACATGTTTTTAAATGTATCTGCCTCTGTGTGGACAGACAAGAAAGAGGCTTTTCACAGAGGCTCAAAGGGGCTCAGCATCTTTGGATATTGTCATCCTCTGACTCTCTCTCTCTCTCACCCTTTTTCTGTCCTTCTCTTTTCATTGAAAGAAGTGGGTATGTTAGAGGAGGAGGAGGAAGGAGCAGAGGGGCTCTGAAAGTAGGACTAAAGTAAAGTTTTGGGCTCAACGAGCTCACAGGTCTCAAACTGTTTTGATTGTGCCGCTGACACAAAAGGCAAACCCCGGCTGACCATTGACCGCAGTCTGAGCACAGCTGGGACAGCAACAAAACGGGCTCAGTGGGCATTTCAACCAGGCAGCTGGTCAAGAAAGGAGTGCTGTGGAACAGGATGGCAGTCAACCGCAGGCGTAGCATCACAGGAGAAAGGTAAATGTTTATCTCAGCTCTGGGTTTCTTTTCACGCCAGCAATCTGGGTCTCTTACAAAACACCCGTCTCCTTCTACCCGCAAGTGTCAGTTCAACAGACAAGCGAGACTAAATAAGGAGCAACTTTATAAAAACATGGTGGTTTGGAAAAGGGATGGGTGTATATTTGGGGCGGTGGGTGGAGGGGGCCATGTTGTGAGGAACTAAACAGTTGGAATTACGGTCAGCGACCAGTCATTGAGTAAACATACAATGAGCGACAGAAAAGCTCTGTGGTGGACAATAAAAAAAGAAAAAAAGCCGCCGGCTTCAGGCCCTGAGAAAAGTGAGCCATTCTACTTACAAAGAGCCGCTTAGGGGTGGATTGAGGGAAGGAAAAAGAGGGCTAAAACACTTGTGGGCTCAGGGAACTCTATAGGGGGAGTGAAAATGGAATAAGCCAGCAAGCACTTGAGGGTCCCGCCGAGCACCTGAATGGGATAGAGGGGTGGAGCAGCAGAGGGGGGTCTGTGGAAGGTGAATGGCCTTCTTTTTGGGTCCAATTTGTCTCTTTTCACCCTGCTCGCCCTGCTCCGGCTCTGACAGATGTACAAAGAGGGAGCGGCGCTGGGCCACTCATCCACATACGCCCGTGAGCAGCTGTCACTTTTGTCAGACAAGTTAATCAAACAAATGCCACCATACCTCCCTTTTTAACAAGGCAGAGGGAAAGAGGGATAGAAGGGGGCTGTAAAAGGGTGATAGAGACCCGAGAGATGACATGTGTGTCCTCGATCAATTCACCCCGCCGGCCCCGATCAATAAACCAGCGGGACCTGACAAAGGAGAAGTCTCCATTAAACTTGTATTTCCCTCCTCTCGGGATGATCGTGGCTTTAGTGTCCTTTGCCGTTTCCTCCTGGCAACACGGCGCTGGGAATGCTAACAGAGGATTTAGACCCGAAAGGAACGAAGCGGGGAAACAAAATGCTCTCTCTCAGTAATTATTAAGGACTCTAAGCTGCTTACAGACTTCATTAAACGGAAGTGAAACCTTTTCTGAGCATGTTTTGAACAGTCACACAGTCAATCTAACCTATCCTGCTTGGCTGGTCTTTTTTTATTGTTATTATTGTGACCCATGACTATGGCCATTATTTTCCTCCCTGTTGGTTGTGTAATCCTTTTACAGATATTTTACTTTAACCTAAAAGAGATTACTGACTGGCATAAAAAACAACAAGGGGATGTTAATACAGTATTGCACTCATATTGTTGTGGATGACAGGTAAAGGACATCTGGTCATTTTCTCAACAGCATCGGAAAAAGACAATCCTACAACAAAACTTTCCAGACGTAAAGGTCAATGTGATGGGTTGCAGTGGTTATAGTTTTATTATTGGGTATCAACAAGAAAAAAATGTGAATAACTGATCAGATCAGATGTTTCCAGGCAATAATGAAGTTTTTCATTGTCTATAAATGCAATATATGATTAGACTTTGGTTCTTCATTGGAACTGCATCTTAATGACATTATTATATTATATTCTGTGTCATTTCACAAATTTCTGTTGTACAAAGTAACAATTTGTAGCAAATTCCAATTGAAGAACTAATAACATTATTTAAAGTTTGGTTGTTTGTTGGAAGTCTTGTCTGACCAGATCAAAGTAATTATTTCACAACCAGGGCTATAATCACTAATTTAACTTTGGGTTGGGTTCTGTGCATACACTATGACTTTCAAATTTATGAAATACTAACACTTAACGAAAACTTTCACAATTGACAGTGATACAGCCTATGTAACACCAACCCAATCTCACCCCAACTGGGCAAATACTGCCACTTTGTCAGAGGACCTAAACGCTAAATAAGATGCGCTGCTTAAGTTCTGGACGTTCACGGACAGTATCTCAGTTGACACTTGTTACATGCATTGTGTCTTTTCAAAATAAACTTGCGTTTTCACAGGAAATGTACAGTTTCTGCTCATTACATGCATACAGTCTATTTCACAATAAACTTTCAACATATAGGTAAAACACCTAAGGTTACTTTAGGCAACACAAGTTCATGGTTAGGCTCAGACAAAGACATCACGATTTGGTTCAAAAATTTTGGCTCTTATTATGTTTTTTCATGTCACGTGACATATGTAACAAGTGTACCATGCTACGCATACTAGCACACTACGTTGTTGTTAAAATAACTCCACTGACTTTTGGTTTCACATGGGAAACATACAGGGAGATTCTACGTGAAAGTCCAGTGTTTGTTTGACCCATCCACCTCCCCTTCCACCCACTTTCTACAGACTTCCTCACGTGTTATAGTATGGTAGTGGCCGTCAGCGTCAGTATTGGCCGCTACCTGGTGCGTATCATACCACCATAGAATGACTGGGTGCATCAGCATCTGATGCCGACATCCACTGACAAAGTGGAGACATTTGGACAGCATCAGAAATAGCCTCCGCCCTGCACATATTATACTGGGTGTCTGTATCTGAAGTATCTGTAACAGACCACTGGCTAAACAGAGGTATTTGAAGAGTTGGGAGTGAGAACAGACTGGTAACACTCATAGTATATTCTAGTTTTCTACTTTTTAATACATATGAAACATAGTGCAGTGTTTGACAATGACTGTACCCACAGCAGTCAATCAACAGCTTTTGTCGAGGTACCTTCTATCTATCTATCTATCTATCTATCTTGTTTTGATCTAAATCTTTTGATTAAACAGATGATTTGATCATAAACTTTTTCAACTTCCATTATCATACTTTCATTTAAACCTTAATAAGTAGTGTTAATAATGATTCCATCTTCTCGTTTATTTCTCAGAGTTTTGAATAATAGTTTCACTTTTTCTATGTTGAAACTTAAAAGAAAAAATAACTTGTTTTCTTTAATCTATCCTCACATAAATGAGTCATTTGAGCAGAAGAAGACATCTGACAGGCTGCAGGAGTTAAGTTTGCGTGTTGCCTGAGCTCAGTGTTGATTAAATTGTTCACTTGGCATGGCCCTGGGGCTGGCAGTTCGTGACCGGAGCCAGCAAAGTGGTGAAACGTCTACGGACAGCCAAGTGGTATGACGGCAGCTTCATCACTCGCTAGGCATTCTGTCACCACGACAACCCCCCACACCCCACCCATCCACAAATCCAGCAGCCGCGACCAAAGTACAACGGCGGCGACGGCGACAACATTCTCAAATCCCCCAATCTGCAGCTCAACCTGACCCCTGCCCTCGCTCCGCTCCATCACAGCCGTCCAGCAGTTGGTAAGCAGAGCGAGACGGGAGGAGCAGCAGCGATTAAAAAGCGCTTTAACTTTCGTCACACAGAAGTGCAATTTCACCACGCTTGTGAATCTGATAACTACCCAAGGTCAACGGAAATACTTCAAATCAATCAATGAGCCACGCTCCTAATCCCCTCCGGGCAAAGGCAGATTAAGTGTATAATTGACCTGTGTAATCCCAGTATCTGCAACTCCAGCCCCGGGGGGAAGGAAGGGGAAAGGGGGAGGTGGCTCCAAGACTCACTAGCTCTACAGCACCATCACTGTCTGCTTCTTTCTTTCTACACTCCTATCCCCACTTCCTCCCAACCTAGCTGGTGTGTTGGTTGTTTGGGATGGGTACAGGGGGAGTGTCATGAGGCAGGAAGCTGTGGTATATCAGTGCAGGACTGGATTTGGCTCAGGCTAAAGACATGGCTTTTTTTAATCAATGATCCCCAGGCTGTGCCGTGCTAAGTCCCCCCTTCAGTATCATTTAAGCACATCTGTCTTAATCCGGGCCTCTTCAGCCACTCTTTCAAGAACTAAACCACAAAAGGGAGGGGGGAGGGTGCCGGGGGAACCAAATTAATTTTTTGCTATTTCCCTAACACGCACGCACACACGCACGCACGCACGCACGCACGCACGCACGCACGCACACACACACACACACACACACACCCGTCTCATCATACCTAAGAAAATGTCAAACTACAGGTAATTTACAATGCATTTGTATAGCTGAGAGATTGCAGTGCTCTGAAACTTAATAAAATAAGTGCAAGTAGACAAAACACAAGCAAATAAAGAAACCATCTTTCTGATTTGTCAACATACTGTTTATACAGCATAAATAAATGCACTGCAAATAAGGGAAAACATAAGTAATACAGAAACACTGTAAAGTGTACCTAACACAAGTTTCTGGGAACAAGACTGATGAACCCACTAATAATCAGAGGTGTGGACTCCAGTCACATGACTTGGACTCAAGTCTGATTTGAGTCACAAATTTGATGACTTTAGACTAACAAAGTCCAAACAGACGTGCAACTCGACTTGACTTTAATCCCAAAAACTTGTGACTTTACTTGGACTTGAACTTTTTGACTTGAAAATACTCGATACCTTCCCACAAGCCTAAACGAATAAATTCATTTCTTTTCATTTCCTGAATCAACTAAGATTAACACTATTCATTCTGGCACTTCACTTTCAAGAATCACTTTGTTTGAACCAATCCAACAGCATCCAAAGAAATTGTAGGACAGAAGCATGAAGAAATGAAGTTCAGCATAAGTTCAGTCAGGAAGACTGTCTTTATGCAATATCCAGTCACAATTCTCTCTCTATCCCACCCTCACAGCTTCCTCCATTAACCTGATTATGGGTGTTCCCTCTCCTAGTTAGCCAATCAAATTTTGCAGGTGCTCCTTCAGCCATTTATGTTGCTACTACCATACTGAAAATCTGTTCTCTCTGCTACTGTCTGCTGCTTAACTTGAGACCTTGTTGTGAGGTCTTGAGACTTACTTGTGACTTACAAAACAAAACTGCAGTATAGTAGAAGTATTGATTACCTATTTGACTGAGGCACATGAACCCATAACAATAACTGCTGGACAAATGAACTGAGATCTTCCATCAATCTGTCTATTTCCTGCCAATTATCTGGGCCTGGGTTGTAGTGGCATCAGACTAAGCAGGGTGGCACATACAACCTCTTCACCACATACACCCTCCAGCTTCTCCTGGGGCATCACAAGGCAATACCTGCTCAGATGGTATATGTAATTCCTCCAGTGTGTTCTGGGTCTGCCTCTGAGTTTCAAACAGATGTGACCAGAATTCCTCCAAACTAATTACAGACCTTGATCGGGCTTCTTTCAAAGTAAAGGAGAAGGGGTTCACGGCAAGCTCTTCCTAGATTCGTGTGCTCCCCTCTCTGTCTCTCACCCATAATGCACTCATTAAGGTCATTTGTGTACAGTACACCAACCATTCAATTGAGAGCTTCACCTTCAGGCTTGGCTCGTTTTCTCCACAACAGGCCTGTGCAGCACCTAAATTGCTGCAGACGCCACACAAACCAATTTGTCCATCATGTGTACTGTCTTCCCCTCACTTGTGAAAAAGACACTGACATACTTAAACTCCATCACTTTGCCTTCGTCAGCTGGGCCTCCAGATTCTGTCCATAAAAATCAAAAACAGAACAGAAAGTATGACCCTGCATGGTAGAGCCCAATGAGGACATGCTTTAATTGCTGTGGAGAATGCAGACAAAGCTCTCTATTAGAGGTTTTCATGGGTCTAAAATGACAGACCTGAACCCTAAATGACCAAGGAAATTCATTCTGATCTCTGACTGGACCCAGTAACTTTAAAGAGTATATATATATATATATATATGTATATCCAAACGACTTTTGCCCAAGATATTACAGATTCAACCCGGTGCATGTCGGAGGGAGAGGGTCTTGAGTCTATTTTATGGACTTGACAAACCTGGTAGATAAAATTGCTCCTAAAAAAGCCATTGGAGAGAGCTCTGCTTGCAGTGAGGCAGAATGCTGTCTTAGTGTAGATGCAAGATATTTTCAAATGTATGTGCTTAATACAGACATGACCTGAGGCGGCCGCAGGTCAGAAAATACAAGCAACTTCACAACAGCTTCCTCTCAATAGGGGATTTCCATGCAAGTTTAATCATGATGCCATGGACACCTGCCTTCAGAGCAATTTCCACAACAGCAGAAAAAATAATACTAAAACAATTCCATGATTGGATTGCTGATCGAGATTGTGGTTAGTAAGAAAAGCATAAAGTAAATCTGATTTAAACACCAAAGAGTAACACATTCTATGCTTATAAAGAAGCAAAAATAACACATGGACACCCCCAGCCCACCCTAACCCGATATGATTTGTCAGAGAAGGGTGGGTCAAATATCAATTAAAAATGTCCTAATCCGACAAGCCCCCCTACCCGCCACTCTGTGTTAGAACAAGGGTATTAGCACTTGTTAATTTGTCTTAAGTTATGATTCATTTCTTGAGACGTTGTTGTTTGTTTAACATTATCAGCATTAGACCACATATGGGCCTGTCTGCTGACACTCCAGACGTCAAATTGTGAGTGCTGACACATATTTTGAAATTATACGGCCATGGTGAAATAATCTGCTTACTGTCGCTGATATTAGAAGGCATCTAAATGCATGTCATAACCCCAATTAAAATGACTCATGACCTAAGGCTTATTGTCTCTCAAGGAAAATCACAGCCAAACATGTTTAAGAAACCTAAATTACTTCTGGGCACGTGCAAAGTGTCCTCACTAAGCCTGTGTTTCATCTCCCACCTTTAACCTTCAATATTATATGGGCAGGATCATACTCTATTCTGTTCTATTCAGCCGGCTATAACCGGACCAAACACATTTTGCTGTTCATCTTCAGATTTGGCAGGGATGTGTGAAATGAAACATGCTTAAAGGACTTGATTTGTTGATGTGATTTGAAATGTAATCTCTTTACAGTGAACTGTTATGGTATTGGGAGACTTGATGGAGTTGTTTCATTCTACATTATGGCCCACTGAAAGATATAAAGACTTTAATCTTGTCAAACGGCATAAAAGATGTGTCCTGGCGGGTCACCAAAACATCATAAAATGTCCCTCTAGTCTTGAAAAAGCAAATGGATTATACATAGACAAGTGAAAATTGTTTTTCAGGCACTTTGTTGTCTTTGCAGCTGTTTATTTTTGCTCTTCTTTTTTTCTCGTTTACACCTTTTTCATTTTTATGTTTGTTTCATTTTTTAAGGAATTATAGAAATCTTAGCCCAGTGACAAATTTTATTCGCAAGATTAAATAATAGACAAAGTGCCTTGCTAAAACAGACTGCATGAGCTATATTTCAAAACTGTAAACTTTCCAAGAGCATGTCTACAACAAATTCATGGTGAGGTATAATTATAGGAAAGGACCTAAGCAAAACCAATAATCAGTAATATTTTGTGTAATGAGCTGCCTTATTGTTGTAATCCTCACTGAGGGAGATGGACAAAACAGATAAATAAATTAAGTCAGCAGCCCACCAAGGAAAGGGGAGGGGCCGCCTAACAAAGCAAAGATTAGGGGGAGTCCATCCTGACCTTATTTTAAGAGCACGACGACCCCCAAACCC
This sequence comes from Epinephelus fuscoguttatus, assembly GCF_011397635.1. Taxonomy (NCBI): domain Eukaryota; kingdom Metazoa; phylum Chordata; class Actinopteri; order Perciformes; family Serranidae; genus Epinephelus; species Epinephelus fuscoguttatus. The sequence goes on from NC_064752.1 coordinate 45,382,571, forward strand.
AACACACACACACACACACACACACACACACACACACTGGGGTATCTGCTTTAGTTGCCTGTGACAGTCTGATTTGCGGGGGCCTCATGAACCTTTACTTTTTAACTGTTCACTACTTCTATAGTGTTTACTGTCTGTTTCTGAACTACTTTTAAAAAGTATGTATGAAATACGATAAAAACTTGTGTTGGTGAGAATCAAGCGGCATCCTCCAGGGCTGAAAAATGAAGCCAACACCGAAGTGCTAAAATCTGCAGTTTCTCTAATGGCCACTTGAGGCTCAATCCCCATAGACCCCCATGTTAAAATGCCCGACTTTACAGCAGAAATAGACATGTTTACAGCCTGGTACAAAAAATGGTTTTGGTCTTTATAGCTAAATTCAACATTCATGACAACTTTTATATACAATTTACCCATTTATTAGGTATTTAGGAATGAACTTATGTGTAATTAAGGGTATGGCCACGTTGCGTGACCAACCTGGTCTCACTCCAAAGTTGTCGAATACCAGCACTTGGCAAGTGACTTCCGGCGTCAGATGCCGACAGAAAAAGCAGTTCTTTCACATCGGCGCCTTTATTGTTTACAGTGTTAGGGGGAAATGCTGCAGGACAATGACAAAAATTCAGGCATTAGTTAGTTTATCAAGAAAACACTGTTGCTCCTGCTACACTAAGATCCTTATGCATGGCAAAGGAACAGTATTTTCTGGATAAGCTTTTCTTACTAAACCAAAGTCTTGTGCCATATTCACAATATAAACTTTACTTATACAATACAAAAGAAAACACTATATACTTAAACGTTTCTCTTTGGTGGAATAAATGTCAGTCTAAGTTCAGCATTTTTGGGCCCTAGCATCCTCTATCTCCATGGTAAAGTCTTACTCAAGTGTGAAATATGTTAATGTAGTTCCGTAATAGTGTGGTGTCAACATTAGTACATTGTGTGTCCACTCTAGTTCTTTTGTTTTATAGAAAGAAACTGGAACACGATGCAGAACTAAAGACATGAAACAGAATATTATTCTTGATGAATGATTTAAATCAGACAGAGAAAAACTACTCTGCCTGAAAACCAGATTCAAGCACTAATGTTCCATGCTGTAGGTTGCCACCAGAAAAAACACCAGACAAGAAAGAGAGAGAAGTAGATGAAAAAAGGGTGGAGTGACAAGAAAAGCACAACAGAGCTGCAGAGAGCAGCCAGAGACACCTTCATCGGCCTCGGTGATGCCGCGGGGAGAACTAATACGGAATGACAACAAAGAGGAGCCAGGGTGAGACAAATCGCAGCAGAAATGCTCTTGTGGAGGAAAAGAGGATACATGGCAAAGCAACGGGTCAAGATGCAGCAACAAACAGCAAACATCCAGCACCGGACACCTCTCTGTCATCCTCTGTCAGGACGGACAGAGAAGAAGAGGATAGGAGACGGATTACACCTCAAGGCCTTGATTCAACACAATGGCACAGACAGATAGATGCAACTGTATACACGCCTACACTGTTCAATCTGCAGAGACTCAAACATGAATACGCACACACTGTCGGGATAAAGAGGTGATGGTTACATTAGTTGCAGAGGATTACACAACTTGGACCATGTCCCTGTCCCTGTCCTCTACTCCTTTAGCCTGTATTAGAAAAAAAATAATTAAAGCTGAAGCTAATTCATTAAACTATTTATTCAGTTGCCCTATTAATCATTTGAAGGATCATCCAGGTTTATTCCACTTGATGCTCATACTTTTGGCCATCATCTTATTGATTATGGTCACATTAACTCACCGAGTCAATTGCTGGGATCGACAAGTTTAAGCTGGGGCTGTGTTTACAACCTGACTGCTTATGTTTCTTGACCTGTCAGAAATATGTTAAGCAACGGTTTTCAGAAATAAGCAGTCCCTCAAAACTGAGATCTAACGGCAATGAGCTTTACATTACTGCTTTTATGATGAAATTAGAATGGAAGTACATTAAGGCACAATCAAATGAAAACACAGCACAGCAACTGAGAAGTGTTTTGGATCATCTTAAAGAAGGAGACTGCGTCCTGTCTGAGCCCTGGATAAAGCAAACTCTAAGGGTGTGTTTATTTTTTCCAAGATCTATTAAGTTTAGAAAGGACTTGATTTTGGCTTGATTTGGAGTTGAAGAAAACATGTTTGTGTGATTTTGTTCATTTGGAGATTTGGAGATTGTCAGTAATTCCAGATTACTGTACAGACAGTATCCTTACTGCATGGCATGGTGTCCCTCAGACGGGGTTAGACAGCCAGCTCCTGATACATCCGCTCCCTTGATCAATTTAAGTACTAGATGATGGCCTAAACACTTAGTAATCTGGGACCTAAAACAAACTCCTCATGAATCAGTGATAGGCGTGACAGTGAGCAGTGAGCACTGTATTGTGGATTGTTATGAGATCTGGTTTCATTTATTAAATGTTTAATCTTCTGTTCTGGGTGCTGCCAGCTGCTGGCTGGCTGGGAACCCAAACACAGGACTTTCAGCCAGAGCTATTATCCAGTATATCAATGAATCTTTGTAGCAACACACACTGGTGATGTGTGACACACGCCAGAATACCAGAACCAATGGTTTTCTATAGCCCATTTCTGTTGTACCTTAGGGTGTGCTCGATTACCCAGGGTCAACTTTGGGGAGTAGTGGCACAAAAAGCAGTTGTTTTCACTGAGAAATTGTGCAACCTAAACCAGGTATTTTCAGCTAAAACATAATCTTTTCCTAACCATAACCAATGTAATGTAATGTATCAGTGGTCTGCAGTAACATACATTTATTCTGGTGATTGGGTTGTGCTGTGCCTCAGGTACTTCTTCTGCCTGTATGGTGTGTCCAATGTGTGCTACAGCTGGTGTGTCAAACTTTGTACCGCTTTACTACAAACATACCAGCTCTGTCTAATAATCCAGAGTGACTGACCCCAGAGATTTAATGCTGCTGTTAAAGGTAGCTGGTGAGACAACCTGTTTGTAAGCCCTGTGTTGGTGGCTGCTAAGCCATCTTACAAAGTGATCTTTTGTGCCCCTTTTTCAATTGATTAACTGTTGTTTGCTGACTAAGAAAGAGAGAGCGCCGCTTAGGATAATCCCTCCTCAAGATCGGCCCGAATTGCACACAAACACCACAAGACAAAGAGTAAACGCCGAGGCAGCAGAGGACAGTGGTGTATAAATACGTCTGACTTTGAAAAGAGAAACAGAAGCGGATCTATAGAGAGCTACAGCCCAATGTGCAACTCATCCCACTGCAGTGATTGTTTTAGCACATTTTCAGAAGAAATCCGCCAGTCTGAGCTGAGAGGAGGCTCAGCGGCCAGGCTTAGAGATTTACTAATTGTTTTGGTGTTGCTTGACCTCATCTCATGTAATGGAGGCAAACAGTGTCATGGGACTGTTTTGCAAGTTGATTACAGCTTGAGTTGATTACAGTTTGTCAGCTATGGAGAAGGACACTGATGCGTAAGTACAGTCAGCTTCACAAAGTGACTCGCAAAGACCCAAAAAGACATGAGTCTGCACGAGAACTTGGCAGAGTGACAGACACGAAGCACCAGAGTGAGGTACTTAGAGTTTCGTAGATAAAACAGCCTTCACATTTATAAACCTGCAGATCCATCGGAACGGACCGAATTTTATGTTACAGTGTAGCAGAGATGTAAGATACCAGAATACACTTATAAAATTTGCAAACAAGATCTACAGTATTTCCACTTGGTTAATATGATCCAGCAATAGAAAAATCCTGAAAACTTTTTTTTTATTTTTTATTACTTCATTTTACTGTTACTATGTTTGATTTAACTTTACCAATATCCTCAGTCATGTTACATGCATACTGGAAAATCAGTTTTTGCTCAGGAATCATAAATACCCATGACTCAAATAACTGAAATGGCGCTTTTTAAGCAATATGAAAATGGCAAAAGTACACACTCTGGCTGTGTTGAACTCACATGCATTCCATTCAGATTAAAGATCATGTGTACATTGAGGAGATCACATGACTGTAATCATTTGACTTTGGTTCACTCTCCTTTGTGATGTTTTTTTTAATCTCCTCCTACAGATGATCACAGGTGGAGTAAATGAAACCTTGTTGTTACTAAGCCTCCCACTGACAGAAGAGGAGGTGCTGTGTGTTACTTACATCAAACAATCTCTCTATGTACACCTCCTCATTGACCTTCTCCCGCAGCATGTCCTGGGAGTGACGAACAAACGTCACATAACCGTCAGCAACATCCATCCCTGGCTTCTGCAGAGGACAAAAGGAGAAAAAAGCCATTGCTCAGACAACTGGGACCTGTTTCAGAAAGCAGGTTTCACAAACTCTGAGTCTAAGCCTGAACTCTGAGATGACTAACCCTGAGATGGAAAACTCAGAGTTTTTGGTTCTAGAACAGCTCATCAGAGTTTGTTCAGTCTGAGTATGTTTTGCTCTGAGGTGTGCTGTTAAGAAAAAAGCCATCAGCAATGGAGCTCCAATATAACAATTCATCATGGCTACAGCAAAATAAAAGGCAGAGCCTCCATTTCAATCTGGTGGAAGTAGAGCTATTAATGAACTATCTTTATAAAAGCGAGCCTGAGTCAGAGCAGGAAGAAGTGACACGAAGTTAGCACAATAAAGTGTTGATCAGTGTTGTCCATTAAATCACCATTTAGGCCATAGTTTGTATTACATTTTAAATATATTTGTTCAGCTTTGATCTAACAGGGACTAAACACAGGGGCTACTGACTGAACATGAAAAATATCAGCCCATTCTCATTCACAACTTGTCAAATAGTGCCACTCCGTCAGTGATTTAGGAGTGAGACACTGACACAAAAGAGCACCCTTTACTGCAGTGTAGTGTCAATTAAAAATGTAACCAGACTCAGTCAGTTTGAAATGCCGCTGGTTACAACGTTACATAAGGAGCTGGAAAATCCCTATTGGGTGCGCGGGAGGGGCAGTGGATGGGTCCAACAAACCTTTTACCTGTGAGCCCAGTATTTGCTTCCCTGTGAATGTTGAGCCAAACCACGATGTTGATAAAAAACCTAACCATGAGCTTTTGTTGCACAAGGAAAAAACTATAAATACAAGGTGTTTTAGCAGTGTTGTAAGTTTATTTTGAAAAAGACTGTATGCATCTAACAAGCAGAAACTCTACATTTCCTGTGAAAATGGAAGTGTATTTTAAAAAGACACAATGCATGTAGCACATGTAAATCGATCTGGCGTCTGGGAATGTCAACAACAAATGCAGGAGGATACTTAGTGTATCATATGTGGACATGAAAGTCCACTAACAAAGCAGCAAGTTGCGATGAGAACAAGTTGAAAATATAGTTATACATACAAAAGTGAAAAAAGTACAAGAATCAGTACAAAACCAATAACTTCATTGTGAATCCTAGTGGGGATGCCAAAGATACCAAATATGTCCAACTAAATGAATAATAGAAAAGAATGCAGAGGGAGTTATAAAAATGTTGCTTGTTTACTTTTTTAAATCATGTTTTTTAATAGCAATGAAAAACTATTAAAATGCTCTTTGAATTACTCTCCCAGCTGTTGTTGTTGGGATGCTGTTAAACCTGCTGTCCACATTAATATTTTGATTTCAGTATTTTGCATTCAATTATCATCCTGAGGATGTCAAGATATGTTATTTTTGTTTTTGTATTTTTGGCACACTCTCTGCAACAGATAAAACAAGACTCAAGGTCTAAAGCTGTGCTAGTGGCTCCTAGAGGCTAAAATTTTCATTGCATCCCATCATGTCACTGTGTCAGTCAGAATGAACAAGAGGCTGATAACTTCCTGAAAATGTGAAATGGCTCCAGAGGATGAGATGAGGGGGTCAATAAATCAAAAGGGTTAATGAAGTGGGGAGCTGAACATGTTCAGCCAATTTTTATCTCAATCTGCCCATGTGATTACAAGCTATCTTGTTCACAAGAATCTTTGATGCCCAAGGAAGGGTCAGGAGGTCATCAAACTCCTCCTCATCATCTCAAGGCAATTGAATCGAACGCAACTGGACTTAGCTGCGTTCGATTCAATTGCATTGAGATTACTATGACCTGATAAATGAGAATATCCACAGGCATCCTACTCATCACTTTTAAAGCCCTCCACAACCTGGCTCCCCCCAACCTGTCTGAGCTCCTCCATCGGTAGACTCCCTCCCGCATTCAGGTCTGCTGATGCCAGCCTCCTGTCCCAGACAATATATATATGTGTGTATATATATATATATATATATATATATATATATATATATATATATATATATATATATATATATATACACACACACACATATATACACACCCAGACAAAATGTCCTAAAGACTTTAGCAAATTTATGATTTTTCTCTATCGCCACCTGGGGGTTGACATGTTATTGACATACTTTTGAGTGAAAAATTACAACTGTTGGATAGATTGCAATGGATTTGATTGAGACAGTCATGTTCCCCTCAGGATGAATTGCAATAGCCTCTGACTGTTCATCCAGCGCCGTCATCAGGTCAACATTTCCCAGTGATCCGGCCAGTTTCCGGCCGATTCTGGGGGGAATCCTTCATCCTGACTCTCAGTTGAATCAGGCAACTGAGGGCAGCCCAACTTAAATCTTCCTGTGTGCTGAGTTTGGGCCGAAGCTGAGCCAGGTCATTTTTGATAGTGGCCAAGTAACATCGGTGTCTGCAGATGGAATCAGGTGTCACCTACTTATTCCTTCTGGCATGTTGAGTTAGGTCCAAAGCTGGGCTAGGTCATTTTGGCTACCTGGGTTTGATTTGTCCTTTTGTCAAATATCTGCTAAACTGACAACCCACCAGCTGAAATTTGGTTCAGTGCTAATTAGCAAATGTATTGCATTGCCATTGTGAGTATGTTAGCATGCTAATGTTAGCATTTTGCTCAAAGCAGTGCTGTGCCTAACTACATCCACTCAGAGCTGCCAGCATGCCTGCAGACTGTATGGACCTGTACGCATGGAGCATGTTTGTGCCCTCAAATCAATTGTTTTTAATGTAGACGTATGGTCGGTACACTCCAAAGTGAAAGGGATGCTGTTGTGGCACACAGGCATTCCCAAGCACTATGCCCTGAGACAGTTAGAACGTAGCAATGCATACCATGTCATGTGATGAGCAGCAACCAATCACAGCAAGCAGATATCTTCTCTTTATTCTGTAAATACTAGTCTATGATAAATATGGTGAAGAAGTTGTTTGTTTTAGTGTAGGGCAACTCTAAGCTTTACATCTGTCTGACATTTTAGGCCAAATACACACTTAAAAAAAAAAAACCTGGAAGAGGAGCAGCTCCAAACTTGGGATTTTTGGTAAGTAGGCTATGATATGGTGCTTGTATGGTCACATAGCAACTTCTGACGTGACCTAGGTGGCACAGAGTAGCCACAAGAGAAGCACCCAGCGCCTGAACTTGCATTTTCCAGGTGATTTAAGTGTGGTATGTATCTCTGCCCCTTTCTCTTGTGAAAAGGTACATTAGGTGACAAATGCATTTCACATCACTTAAGTTAAAGCAAATTTTACATAAATTCAAAAAATAAAATTAGATCTTTTTCTATTGTTTTCAGTTTTCAGTTGGAGAAATATCCAAAGAAGTGTTTCATTTACAAGGATGAAGATTCAGGACCACAGGGCAGCCGTGCTCTTCAGTCAGCTCCTCTCAGAGTTCGGCTTGGCTGGTAAACAACACTCACAGTCTGGGCATGTGCAAAGTGAATAGGGGCACTAGGGACACTCAGTTGGGTTTGATGGGGAGAGCAGATTGTTAGGAGGCCTGCCATTTTGACATCTAAAATATTCACAGAGGACAATGCATTTGTAACCCGCACTTTAGCTCTCTTTCTTACATCAACCATTTTCAAGATAAGATAACACTCTACAAACCTTTTTGTCTCAGTTTCTCGCTCCTTTCTCCAACTCATGACAAAAAGTCACGCAAAGAACTCATTGCTAACTGCTCCTAAACTTAGTTAACACATCTGCAATGACACTTACAATGTGCAAATGAGTGTCTTTTTACCAGTGAAACTCTAATTTTGTACATTAAGGACACAATTAGCATGCTGGGCTGGAAACTGCGACCCCTGCCAGTGTACACAGTGCCTCGTCAAATTCACTGACAAGGCATTAATTTGAAATTTGGCATGTTGCTACGGTCTAAGTGTTGGCAGCTAATACAGATCTGATGCGTACACACAAACATACACACACACACACACACACACACACACACACACACACACAACCCACCACCGCCACCCTGACAGCAGAATGGGCATGTGTTGTACAACATGGCCACAAAATGTGTACTGCACAGTGAGCGAGGCACGAGGCATGGCTGCCTGTCAGTGTCTGGCCACATGCATATGAATGGACATTTGGGGGGGAAAACATGGGGACATTTGATGTGGAAATATGACAACCAAAGCCATCTGGATTATGATTCTACATGTGAAAGCATGGTCAAATATTTGTACATGCACAAGAAACAAACACACACGCAGTACTGGGGACAAAATGCCTTCATTCTAATCCTTAAAAACATTTTAAACTTTTCATTTTAAGATTTAAGAGAAATGTAATTGACCAATGGTTGTCAGTTTAATGTAACATTAATTCTAAAGAGGTTGAACTACTGAGCAAATTTAAATTAGTTTGCATAATAAAATAAAATGAAGCCATTAAATTCACCTATAATTTGAATAAGCAAACATATTTTGTAGAAATCTTAAGTGCCACTATTCTATTTTTTTAAATCAACTTAACAGAAACATTTATCTATAAGGGATCCTTAAACTGCTGTTTTGTATTGTAAAAAAAAATGTATAGACTGGATTAACCCCTGGCTGCTGTGCTGCCCCCAGAAATTTTTCATTGGGGTAGCCAAATGAGGCCACCAAAACCAAAATCCTGAACTGTATTTCATTAATTCAATTATGCTGTTAACGTATATAGGCGAGTTGAAAACTGTGTCAATATGAGAGTTAAGGAATCACATACTGATATACTTTGGTTTCTAATTTTACAGTTTTTATTACTAATTATCTGATGTGCATGGAGTAATACCAGCACAGGTAAAATTTTGAGTTCCACAGCAATCCCGTTTTAATGTGTTATGTATTCTGTATAAACAAGTGTAGGCAATGTATTGTTCTTTAAATAGGCTTGTTGTCAGGCCTGCCATCAGGGCGAGTCAAAAGCCCCATTTTCACAAAGCAGTATGGTATGGTTTGGTTCAGTTCAGTTCGGTACGCTTTTTTTTCCATTTCCACTGTATAAAGTTGTGGATGGTACCAATGGAACCATTCCTTACCGTCCCCATTTCTGGTCACCCTTCTGTTGGGATACCTAGTAATGAGTGGACCTTCTAGCGTTTACATACCGTATATTTCCAAATAGTCGCCTGGTGGCAAATAGCTGCCGGGCACCTAATAGCCGCCGGGGGTTTGACCCCATTTTGCATAATGAATAAATAAAGGTGATATATATAATAAACGTCAGTCCGATTAAACGCCCAGGCGATTATTTCCTCATTCACTGCCTCATGTCAATGGCCGTTTGCGCTTTCACGCACGGGTCGGTGGTGAAATGGTGCACATGACTCGTGCTACGAATGGACAGACAGCCACATATCTAAAACAGTTAATACATCTGGCTACATCTTTCCCACATCAAATATCCGTGATCACCTTGACCCGCGTGCGTAAAAGCGCACACAATTCTGTGTCCTCTCACCGCAGATGCTGTGATTTGATGGCCCGGTACTCATTGTAGCCCACTCTTAAAAGACCCAATGATAATAATAATAATAATAATAATAATAATAATAATAATAATAATAAGTTACTGTGGACCTGTATGCCATGCCTTTTAATAAAATTACCAGAAGAGTTCGCTGAAAAACAGTTAATGTCAGCCTGAATTACTCACATGCGTCCCCGGTGAAAATTGCTGACATGTATGGGGAATACAGCTTCTACAGGCTCGCCATAGCTTACTGTCAGGACTCAGGGACCAGAATTCGGGATGGTGGACCGTCGGAATGGCGATATTTTGGTGTAGCGGCCTGTAACTGTTGGTTAAATGGCCTGTTCGGATGGTATTCGGATAACTGGGGCTTTACTGATATAATGCAATAGCACCACCCAGCGGTGAAACCTGTGTACACGTGTACACGAAAAAAATGACCCACTCTAAATGTTTTTGTACACAAACTCACCCCTACATTATACAGTATTTTTGCACTAAAAAACATACTGGACAGGAACTGTAACCAAATAACGGCCTTGTACAGGTTGCCACAAAAAATAAATAAAAGCCTTGAGCAAATAGCCGTCTGGTTCTTTTAAATGCCTGGGGTCAAAATTGATTTTGTGAAATAAATGCCCGGGCTACTATTTGGAAAAATACGGTATATTAATTTTGACCAGGGTGATATGAACTGCATATATTCTAATCCAAGGACAAGGACTAAATGCACAAACCCACTATTTTAAATATCCCATGGAGAGAGACTTTCACTGCAGCCTGTCCTATTTTGTTTTGAAAATGTTGGTGTGCAACCCCGTTCTGTGGATGATAAACGAGGTGCAGGCTTCTCTCTGTATCACCGGTGAAGAGCCCGGAAATACAGTGAGTGCTGGACAGAGCAGTGAGTGACAACAAAGCACCATAACCCACAATTTGGTTAGTGTAAAAACAATGGCAAAACAAATATTTCCTGGCAATCCACAGCTCAGGAGACTGACTCTTCAAACATTATTTTACCCTAGAGGTGAAAGAAGGCTACAGATCTGTTTGTAAATGCAATAATAACTGTGCGGGGTCTTCTGTCGAGGCACTGCAGCACGGCGCTTCCTATTGGCACGATAGGTGTTACTTGACGCTCACCATATGACGCGTTGCGGCACTGTGTGTGTTTTCAGCTTCACAATTCAATTTTGATTCTTGATACCAAAATCAGTTCTTAATATTATAAATAGAAAAGGAACACTATTTTCAGGCTCTTATTCCAGTGCACTGTGAGTCATGTCATCTACTCATGTTATTTTATTTGTTTTCCTTCCTCACTCATGGAAATTAAAGCAGAATTGATTTTGTGGCTCTGTTTAGACAGATGACAGCATAGTGACTTATTAAATATTTTAATAAAAGTCAACATCTTTCTCAAACCTTAACAGAGTGCTTTAGCTGTCAAACCTAACCTAAAATCTCAAAAGAAAAGCAGACATAGATAAATGCATGCACGCCTGTCTCCTATAAATGCAAATGCATTGATTAAGACATTGAGGCCTTAACAACATAGACACAGATTAAAGAGAAAGTAAGTAAGTCTCACTTACAGGTACATCCACATACTTTGAGGCAGCTTTCACCTTGACATAAAGGAGAGAGAAGTGAGTGAAAAAACAGTCAGCACTCCAGCTGTGGCACCATTTTTCAGAACAAAGGCTGCCGTGGTGAGACTGTACAGCCTGTAGTTCAGTGCTGAAGTGGCAACAGTGACTCATGTGGTGATTTTAGCTGCAAAAGTGCACTCACAAATTCAATAACCTGGCTTTTGTAATATTGTGGGAAACCAGCTGAGGTGTTAAGCTATTTGGTGCTCAGGAAGAAGTCAAAAAAGGTCAAACTGTATCAAAATGACTATTAAAGAATAAAGTTGGGGTGGATGGGGGGTGGGGGGTATTCTAATTTGAATGCATTTTTGTTAAGATTGTGATTCAACAAACAAGATCCAGAATAGACTGAACAGGAGAGCTTTTGCTGAGGGCCATACTAAAATCATGGTATCTCATGTAATGTAATAAATAAAGACCATCATCAATTTATGTACACATTTATTTAATAAAGAACCTTAGAAGTTAACTCAGAAAAATCAAACATTTACAACAGTTTTGAATTCTAATGTTGTGTTGTTTTCACTTTTAATCAATAATTAAAATAACAGGAATACACTGTCGGCTTGTTTCAAAGTAGTTTTATCACTCATGGTCATCTGTTTCACTGCACTGAAAACTTGTCATATCTCCTGATGAAACTGGTGAGTATCTGCCAGAATGTGTTTTAGAAAGAAGGGGCGATGGTGTTGGAAGTATATTTGCTACTTACTGTGAAAGATAGGAAGGAAGAGAAGAGTGTTCCCTCATCATATCTGGAGAGCTTGGCTAACACACTCTCGAGGATGACCACAAACTGAGAAAGAGGAGAAGACGAAAAAAGCAGTAGTGGAATTACTTAATTTATGGAAATAGTCTTCATTCTTCTACAGTTTGGTTTAAAATACAGCTGTATGTCATATTGTCTATGTCACCCTAAAACCATGTATCTCACTTTTTAAAGATTTTCATACTCTCAAATCAGATTAAGATTACAGGGTCCTCTATCCACTGAGAAAATACTCCAGTATATTTCTCTTGTTAGATATTCTTGTTGTTTTTTGTCTCTTTGTGGTCATTTTCAGTTTTCTCTAGGCTCTTTGAGTCTGTGTGTGGTCATTTGAGTCTTTCTGTAGTAGCTGTGAGTCTCACTGAGTCTCTCTGTAGTCATTTTGAGTCTCTCTGTGGTCGTTTTGAGTTTCTTAGGAGTCCTTTTGACTCATCTTAACTGCCTTTGCAATTATTTTGTGGAAATTACTGTTGTTTTCAGAGTCACACCAAGGGTTTTGATATGCAAGATGGTTTTGGAGGGCCCATACCAGCAACAGATTTAATGCTACATGGTGGATGTCCAAATACAATAACCTCAGTTTTATTGTCATTTAACTTGAGATGACTTTGGCTCATTCAAGTCTTAATATCAGCCAAACAGGCCAGTAGAGGGGTTAGTGAGTTCTTACAATTTATATTTAGAGGGAGGTAAATCTGTATGTCATCTGCATAACAATGAAACGACATATTATGCATACAAAAAATGGAGCCCTGTGCTTGAAATATAAATATAAAATGCAAAATACACAACAATACAATACATTTACAGTGTAAATGTAAACTGTAGTATTCTGTACCTTAGCTACTAGCAGAGTTATCATCTCCTTCACCGTCTCTTCAATTAGGTTGTCAATTTGGGAATGGTATTGTCTCTACAGAGGAAAGAAAAACATCATGTTACTCATCTCATCCACACATAGCAAACCTATCATAATGTGACATTGAAGGGAAAAATTACTCAACATTTTTATATTATATATATTATATATTAGTATCCTATTTATATTCATTTGTACTGAATTAAGTTTTTTTCTAGTCTGGACAGCCCTGGATTTGCTTCCTGTCTTCATGCTAAGCTAGGCTAAACACGTACCAGACCTACCGGTTGCACATAACATTTTTATCACTCTTCTCATCTTACTCTGGATAACATGGGAAAAAAGCACATAGTATTACTCAGAATGTAAAGTTATCCAGATAACTCAGTAAATTGGCCTTTTGGAACAAGTCACTTTTATAAATGCTTGTGATTTCAACATTATCTCATTTAAACACATTGATATTTATTTCAACCAGAAATTCATAGATGGAGATTTAACCAAATAGATCATGAGAAAAAATCTGTCAGATGAATACGTTAGCATTGTACATCTCTGCAAACCACAGTACACTTCATATGTATCGAATCAGTGTGACACCTAGGCGAGATGCCTGCCAAGCTGCAGACCATTGTTTGAGAACAACAAACAACAAAAGGGGCTGTTTTATACTGAGCCATCACTGCGTTTCCAGCCAGGAGTGTGCCACCAAAAAAACCTGTATTTTAAGACAAAATAATCTTTTTATTAGCATAACCAAGTGGTTTTTATGCCAAAACCTAACCACAAGTTTACCACAGCGTTGATGAAAGCTTCAACGTTTTTGCTACATAATAGCACACCAATGTAAGGTATCCATGGTTTGCAGAATAAATTTACAATGCCAACATTAACTCTGTTGATTAGATTGAAAAATTCACCCAGGATAGAACAGTAGAAAGGAAAGAACTATGGCTTGTGCCATTTGCCATGTGTCTGAAATCTTTGCAGGGCTGGCATAGGACTAATGGTTGCTACAATAAAAATTACTGAATAGTTGTAAATAGTTGAAAATGTCCAAGTAGAGTAAGCCATATTTTCATGGAACAGCTGCAAAGCTGCTCTCCTTTAATACAGCCAGGCTCTATAGTACAGCATTTAGCTGTATATGCAAGTGAACATTGTGAAATGTGACAAAGTTTGACATCCAGATTGACAAGACACTGATTCACTCTGAAGAATCTGACCAAATCTGTTGTCTCTGCTCCCTCTTTTATTAATAAAGCTAAGTATATAACATTTTCAGGTAGCAGCTTTTTATTTTTAACCAGCACTGATCATCGCTTTCAGTTTGAAATGCTTAAAATAACCAATTATTCTGTGAGTAATTTTATGACAGGTGAAATTTCAGTCTGTCTTTTGCTGGGAATGTCTGCACTCATCATTTGTATATGTTGTATATGTTTGAGCTACTAACATATTGCTGAATGCTGAAATACATGTAAATTTCCCTCTACAGTTAACACATAAACTCATTCTGCTCAAGTTTCAGAGGCAATAAGCAGTTTGCATCACATGAGTTTCAGGAGTAACATTCTCCAGATAAACTTTAATTCATACATCAGTAACTTAAACTGATCAATGTTATAGTTTTGAACCAGAACCTTCTTTATTTGGATTGAGTAGCTCAGGAAAAATAAAATGTGGCAGATTTAGTAGCTACAGCTGTTAGTTCAATGTGTCAGATACATATGAAATCAATGTTACATATCTTTTGCTGCACTGTATGTACAGGTATTTATATACTGAGCATCTTTGGCAAAAACATTTCTTTCTTGATGAAGTCAGTTTTATCTCATTTCATTTCCATTTCATTGAGTGTACACTGGGCTGCTCTGTTGTTAGGCAAATATAAGTTACTGGCAATATTAAAAGACTCTAATCAGGTAAAATAAAAAACAACAAAAAATTAGATTGGACATCCCTACTTTAAAGCGGTCAACAGTTTTGAAGTTGGCAATATCAATACAGTATATCATGACATTATTTTTGAGAAATACATTTAATTACTAAAAAAAAACATCACTGAGGACAATGTAAGCGTCTACCAGTCTATCCAGGAAAAATTGGGGGGAAATTTGACTCGCTAAAATTTTTTGAGGATGTTGTGTTCCTCCAGCTGTTCTAGAAAGATTTCAGACTTGGCAGAGGCAAGCAATATCGTCCTGCATTGCAAATGAACTGGGATATTTTGGGGGAAATGAAGTTTTGATTTTGAACAAGAGCACTAACACCACACAAATTGTTTACAATAATTTTATTAGGCATAAAAAAATAAAAGAAAAAAGGGTTTGACTTAAATGTGACTTCATTTTTTTTTCCTTTTGTTTTTAGATTTTGTAGATTTTCAGATTAGAGTAAGCTTAGTGCATATAAATACCACACACTTCTTCACTTACACACTACATAAATAGTGTATGTAATGCTCCAAAGTGCATACAGTAACTGGATTTTGCAGTCAAAAGTCATTATAAATCAAACCCCTAAATGAATAAATGTTGAAGGATTTCAGCTGTATTCTGTTAATTTTTCTTTTGAAACATTATTTTTCATTGATTAATCCATTTCTTTATCATTTTATGCCTATAAATGCATTACATTGTTTATTTATGAAATCTTTTTTCCTGTTAAGCCCTTTTTCTTAGTCGCATGTAAATGAATGAAATGCTATAGAACCATTTTCAGGACCTTCCTTATAAAGCAAAGCCCATTGAAGGACTTTGGGATGATTACTCCTGCTAAAGAACTGCTGTCATGGAAACTCAGACGCAGTATTACTACGAGGAATCCTTTTGTTTAGCCTTGTAGCACCAACAGAACAGTGAAGGACTTTGCAGTAATTAATTCATTGTCAGTAATTGGTATCAGTCTCCAGCTTCTGCGAAATATGAGATCTCTCACTTCTACCCCATGTATATTCAATACTATCTACACATATGCTAATGAAATCCAAACAATTCAAGTGGAGGAAGACAGACAGGGAAAACTGATGACTAATTATACATTTGGGAACTGGAAGGTGAGATTTCAATTGAATTCGTAGCCACACTTACCCAGTCTCTAACAAACTTTCACAAGACACAGAGAAGAAAAATAAAGCAGCAGAGAAGGAGAAAGACAGAGGTGACATAGCACATGTAAAATGATGTGAATACTGCAAAGGAAGTAAAAGACAAAGAAAGAAAACTGGAGTATCTGAGGAACAAAAACTTAAAAAAGACCATTCACAAATAATTTACTCTCATTCAGCTCCAAAGCGTAGTGATTATTAAATTATACGAGATTTAAACAGGGAAACTGTATGATGTCAAAGAGAAGTCCATCACAGGTCTTAACCTTTTGGGCAAGATAAAATGATTTGCCCCCAACCTGTTAAAGAAAATGAATTTGACATGACATATTTAGCGTCTCCTACCTCCTGCCCTAGGTCCATGGCACACAGCTTGGCTGATTGGGCTTTGGCATCCACCATGACATTGAACATGGTGCAGATGGACTGTGGCACGCGGAAGTCTGTGGCCCGGCTGCTCTTCTGAAGCTTGGCTTCAAACGCTGCTCGTGTCCTTTGGAGAAGGAAAGGAATGTGCAGGGCTGTAGCTAGGATTTTAGAATTACTGAGGTTGTACGTACTAGTCTCCCAACCCACCTTACGCCCTTAATAAAATGTTCATTTATACTTTCTCCTAGATCCTATTTCCACACATAAAGCTATAGATGCTGTTTCACAGCCTTTTCCACACTGCAGAGAACCACATTGTTCAGTTAAATTAGTTGAATTTGAATATATTTAGTCAGAAAAATGTAGACCCCACCCAAAAAACAAAAACAAGAAAAAAACAAACAAACCTAAATAGTGTCAGTGGCAGCTGTGGTAGCCAGTGGTGGAATGTTTAACCCCCCACACACGCCTGAGATTCTGAGGCACATGATATTATCTTAACTTTGTGTATGGGGACTCCATGCTATACTGTGCTCAGAGATGAGCAGCATTTCTGTTGCTTGTATTTGTAATACGTATTTCAATTACTTTTGAGTATCTTGTAAATGATATTTGAGAGAGCTGAAAAAAAAAATCACATTTTTAATTTGAAACAAGACACTTTACAGTGAAGCATTTTTTTAATACTCAAAATACTTTCTCCATGATTTATAAAATATTAGATACATGAGTAGGTCAAAACCTAGTATACGGCTGGAAAGTGTACATAAATAGAGGGCTTTTTATTTCAAACAAAGAGACTTCTTCTTTAGTGAGACTCGGACACAAAGCAGAGCAGACCAAGTGAAAGGTACGTAAAAACGTTTATTTCCCTGTAGAATCCTTTAAGTAATGTTGTCAGGTACACAAAACAACAATCTGAGCATGTCAGTGGCAAAAATAAGCACTTTTAATGGATGTAAGCTGACAGGACGCACCTGCCCCAAGTGGTTACATTGCAGCCTGTTTGCCCCTGCTGGCTGCTGCACACGCGGTCAATACTGGAATAATTTCAGAAATTGTTCCTACAAGTCACTAAGGCACAGAATCTAGGTTAAAAAGTCTGGGTTGAGTTCCCCTTTAAAGACACACTCCCCTCACTGGATCCCAATATGTCTTCCAAGCTCTCTGCTGAAGTTTTGAAACCCAGTTTACAACAAGTCATGTTACTACTGGAATACATTCATATGATTTATGAATGCTACAGGCTTGCAACCAGACCCATGTGTTTTTAAACAGTATCTTACCGTTTTACACATGATTCAATCATGTCACTGGACATCAGCTTCAGTCGGGTCTCCAGGTGTTTGCCAAACTCCTCTTCTGGCCAGTGGAGATCTCTGATGAAGGTCTGCAGAGCATCCAGCTTCCAGAAGAGATCCTCTGACGTCCCTGATCCATTACTGCAGGGCCACAGGGCAGAAAAAAGCATTTTAGAGACAAGAGCTTTAAAAAAAAACCAGGGGGAAACAGAGATGCTGGTCCTAAATCAAATGCCTAAATAGCTTCTTGGAGTTTTTGAATAAATCAGGCCACACAGGAGACATGTCCCCAGCACTTTTTTAGAGGGCAGATATGGAAAACTCCACTTTTACAGTCCAAAAAATAATGTTGTACGGAAAAATAAAGGTATGAAATTTAAATTTAAAAAAATCTGTGAAATATGTAGAGTGTCTGGTTTAAACATTGTAGGAGGAGATCATTTTAATATCAAGAGCTCCGCTGGACTTATTGGAGTATATTTTTTTTAATACTTAAGTATTAAGATAAAAAAAATGCAATTTAATCCTCACTTTACACATTTTGTTTTATTGCACCATCTTTATTGTTTCTGTGCAAGTTTCTAAAGTTTCTAAATCAGTGTGATGGTCTGAACTGTGCCAACACACCATCATATATTATTTTTAGTAAAGTCTTTTAAAAACAATTTCTTAAAAACTTGTCCATGTAAAATTTCTATGATAACTTTGTATTAAGCCTCAAGGCTCTATGGCAGATATAAGGGCAGATATCAGTGCAAATTTGAACTACATCAAAGTGACATTAACATGCCCACCATCTCCAGGGTGATTTTATTCTGCACTTTTACACATTTGGAGTAAGTCAATATCATGATCAATTTCACTTTTTACAGTATGATAATATTTTTTTTAAAACCATCTTTTCATTAGGAGTGATATCAAAATTCCGAAAGAAAACTTGTTTGTATTTTGTTCTGCCTCGGTTAGGGCTATCTGAAAAACCAAAGCCCTTTGGAGGATTTGTGTCTGTACCAACTCTGTTCCCCCAAATTGAAATCAAATTTCCGTCCCTGACCACAATATCAAACTACTCTGTTTCAACTTAAAGTCCTGCATTGAAAATGTTGCATGTTAAAGTAGAAGTATTTACTGTTAAGTATGATCAGCCAAAAATTTACTTGAATTATTAAAAGTAGTCAATGTAAAAAAAATGTGTCTTATTATTATATACTATCATTAGATTATTATGACTCATCAATTAATGTAAAAGCAGGATTTTACTGTTGTAGTTGTTTCAGGCAGAGTTAGTTTGTTTTTAACTATTAGCCTATAATTGTTTTCACTATGGATTAAACTGCTAAATATTTTCTTCATTGATCTGATTGTCTAGTTTGTAAAAATTGAGAAAATAGAGAGAAGGTCTCATAGGCCAAAGTGACACCTTTACAATGTTTCTTTTGTTCAACCAATGATACAAAATTCAACATTATATTAAATTAATAAAAATTAATTAAAATAACTACAAGGAAAAGCAGCAAATCCTCCTATTTTGCATTGAAATGACTGAAATTACTATCAAAATAGTTGCAAGTTAATTCACATGATTAATTTATCAAGTAATTGTTCCAGCAGTACTGTTGGGTACTGTTTCATTCATTGTATTGTATTACATTTTCATTTGTTAAGTAACTTGAGCTGTCAAATAATTGCAGTGAGGTCAAGAGGACAATATTTCCCTCTGAAATGGAGTAGAAGAAGAAAGTGGCATAAGAACAAAAAACCTTAATTACCTCAAATTTGTACTTAAGTACAGTACTTGAGCAAATGTTCTTAGCTACATTCCACCATTGCAAAACATGTAATTTCTTTTTTATATATACTCTGCTCAGGTGGACCTTTGCACACCGTGTATCATCATGTGCAGACTGTAAGCATTTAGCAACACAGTCTGAGCTGAGGGGAATCAGGATCCTTGCTAACACTCCTGTACACCCTGCACTGTGAGTAAAGGTGAAAATGTATTCCATCCTGTCATTTACACACCAAGCAATATTAGCTTAGACTGTGTGAATACGTGGGTGCAGGATACACATCTTTGTACTGTGTGCGTGTGTGTGTGTGTGTGTGTGTGTGTGTGTGTGTGTGTGTGTGAGTGTATGTGAAAACACTGGCATAGAACAGACAGGAAACAGCATCTGAAGGTGTGCTCAAAAAAAAAAAAAAAAGATTGCGTATGCTTTGCATATGTATTTCATTTTCAGTTAACAAAAACAGAAACAAGAGGAAATGATACATGTCTTAAATATTACTGGATAGAGTCAGGGTCCCCACTCCAGAAATCATTTCAGGGATATTTTGTATTCTAAGAGACACATCAGTCACTGTGGAAACTGCAGTTTACTATGAAACTTCATAATCTGCACCTAAAAGTTAAAGTCATCCATTTCCAGGTCATTTTTACTTTTTGTGAAACTGGATCACTTATTAAGACTTATGCTGCATTTAAACTGCAGATTTTTAGGGATGAGTGGGAACCCTTTGTTTGTTAATCTCAGTTGGGAAAAGAGGTCACATGTTAGGGTAAAGTGAAGGACTGCTAGGACCAGGATTAACAAGAGCCATGCAGCTGCTGGTATGGTATTGCCACTGACAACTTGAATGACAGCACTACTTCCTGCAGCAGCTCCACACTCAGCCCAGTCCCAGCAGACTGAACCACAGTGCAAGGAGAAATTCAGACACAAGGGGCCCCTCTGCAACCATCTACCCCCAGCAAGTAGAGAACAGCCAGGGTGCTACAACACCAGGTAAGAGGGGGGACAACTTTTGAATGGAAAGAGATGAAAAGATGCAAATCTATAACCAGGACAGCAGCTACCACTGAGGTCAGTTCTTTGCATATTTTTCAGAGCATTTACAGTGTAAATACCTCAAGTTTTGGTGGAAATTTGGTTGTTGAAACATGCTGCCAGATGTATCAGATGATTTAGAAAAGACCTATGTCATATCCTCTTAGTTGTGTGTATTGACAAATTAAACCTCAGCCACTGAGGATTCTCGAAACCTAAAACACAGGTTTTTGTTTGCAGTTCTAAATTAATTAACCAGTATCAACAACAGCAATAGTGAGGCTGAAGAGAATGAAGTTTGGTTTATTTGTGTAAACCACAGACTCTGTACAATAATGGACGTAGCTAATGCAACATCACCAATTGTTTTGTAGACTCCTGTTTTGAAGCATCGAGTTTGGCACTTTGGTTGTCACTATTTTGGATTTTTGGAGCAAGAAGTGACCATATTTGGATGAGAGGGTGGAAAAAAAACCCTATCACTAGCTGCTAGCTTAGTTAGTACAGTGCATTTACAGTGAAGGTTAGCTGTGATAATGCTAATCTTCGCTGGCAAAAACAGGCCTGAAACCTTATAGGGTCTTTTAGCACAACCAAACACTGAATAGGTGAATCTATGAATCTGGGGTTACACCACAGTTACACTAGGTTACCTGTTGTCACTGTGGTAGTGACAGACAGCACCAATCTGTAACTAAAAGTGGCAACACCCTGAGTTATGCATAACTTTAAGCATTAAGAACATTTAAACAGGTGACTTACTCTAAAATTCACCCCTGTACAATTGTCATGAACAGGGAAATTACCTAGAAACCAAAACTATTTTGTACCAGGCTGTAAACATGTTTATTTCTGCTGGGAATGGACTCGCTCTTGGAGTCAGCCTCAAGTGGCCATTAGAGGAACTGCAGATTTTGGCACTTCCATGTTGGCTCAATTTTTTAATACTGGAAGTTGCTGCTTGGTGTATAAATAGGAAAAAAAAACAGATAAATGGTTGCTGAGCGATTGTTTTTGATGTTTGCATGAATGTGGACATTCATAGCCACTCACAGCAGGAGAGGAAAAAGGACTTAAAATAACGTTATCTATGATGAAGTCAGTGGATGAATACATTCTCACTCCGACTTTGCACGCATCGACGTTTAGTCATGGACTTTCCACATTGTCTAAGCCAGCAAATTTGTTATAATTCTTAAAGTTAAAACAAGTAACACATAAATTTAGTATAGATATCAGTAAATATAGTGCCATCGTAACACCAAAATCTCAACTTGTCACATTTTGGTTTATGACCAAATACCTTCAAAAGTATTGATATTCCCATGAACCTCAGTTGTACTTTGTGTTTAGTTCTAATTAGCAGATGTTGTCAGTGTTAGTATTGTATTTAAGCATGCTGATGTTAACATTAATCTACCCACAGAGCCATCAGCAAGGTTTAGACACTTAGGCCTGTTTGTATCTGTAAAACATTTTTCTATACCGAACAGACAGTAATATGAAATAAATTGAGTGCAAAGACGGCAAACATTATGAATTAAATACATATGAAACAGTAAATGATAAAGACAGATATGTGTATAGAAATGATGACACAGTAAACCAACACACCTGCTAGTTGGTAATTTCTCTACAGAACACTTCCTATCAATGAAGGCAGCATGCAGAACATACAGTATATCCTCAGTGTTAGCATGGACGATATTTCTCTTTTAATTGCTCTATGGTACTTTGTGTCTCCTCGTTATGCTTTTGCATCTTTTCAGTCCATACAGAAATACATTTGTGGGAGTGAAAATGTTGGGAATCCATTTTCAAGTCACTGCCTTCTTCATCCATCCACAGACACCATGCCATGACATTGGCATGAACGTGGCTTTGGGCCTGTGTAAAACCCCAACACTGGCAACACACCGTCACAGCTATGTGCTTTAATATTAATGTATGCACTCCTAAACTTGCCTCCACAGGTCCTTTTGGATAGCCAGTTTTTATTAGAACTCTCCTGATCTTGGAGAGCACAAATGAGTTAAGTCTGCCATCTCTGTTGGCACTTTCTCTTTGGGAAGTTGCTAAATATAAAGAGAAGGCTGAAATGCAGTTCTCATTATGTCTTTTTAACAATGAAAACTTCAGGGCTGGTATTGATTTTAAATGTGTATCCACAAGAGGAGACAGGGATGAATGTGCTACGGTGACGGAGTCACACTCTGTGGGATGATATGAAGAAGTTTTACACCTTTGAATCTCATTGTTGGTGTGTTTCGCTTAAGTTTTCAAAGTGTTATAGACAATGTCTCAAGTGTTGGCAGAGATATGCAAAGTGCTTTTAATGATAGCACTCACAAGATCACACACATATTAATAGAAAGCCCTCACTTAAATTGGAGGCTTTTACACATTGTTTAAACAAATAACTAATGTTAATTCCTTATTCCTCTTCATGAAAAGGTGTAACTACTTATAAATGCTGTTAAAATGACTCTGGGCTATGTGGCTACTCAGCTCTGGAACACTTCTTAGCATGAACATCTTAAAATGCTCATTCTACAAACATTTTGCCTCTTCCTTTTGTCTCTCTTTAGACACTCTTTAAGCACTGACAGGCTTACCTGTAATACATTTCCTGAATCATGATAAAACTAATTACAAAAAACACATACAGATGCTGAGTTAATTTGACAGATCTAGAGTACAAATCTCACAATCTACAGCTACAAATATGCAGAAAACATATTTTAAAAAACCCTTGTGTTCTTTGACAAATGGTATTATTGATTTTTAACTCGAACACATGATGGAACACTGAATATTATTGCAAGTATTGTACAGAATTTACTATTTGTTAATTAAGGAAACCTGTGTTGGATATATAAAAGTAATACATATAATCCAGCTGCACTGGGGTCTTATGCCAGATGCCACATTCATGCCAAACACATGTGTGCATGTCTCAGGCTGTACAAGGCTGATACACACTCTGAGTCATAATTAGCTGTCATCCAGTCAGGTGGAGTAAAGCTGGGCATTTGTGGGAGGTTAACACTTGACACTGTTAGATTTGGTACTTTGGGCATTTGGAGGTTGACACTGGGCAGAGTACTCGTTATACTCCTGTGGGGAGAAACAGAGTAATGGCAGACAGAAAACACAGATTGCACATGAAAGCTGATGCAAATGAGTTGTGAAAAGCAACAAAGTGAAGATAAAGTCACACTGTAGGTAAAGATACACACTTGTGTCCCTGTGGCAGACAGCAGTATATCTAGTTGCCAGAATAAAAGTTAGCAATGTACGTTCTGGTTCTGCAAACCACGGATACGATGTGTTGAAACTTTACAATTCAGTTTTTATGAAAGCACTGAGAGGCAAGGTGAAATTGATCAATTTTTCCTCTCCCCTCCTCCTCCCCACCTACTGTGACAGCGGTGCTATCCATGGTGCTGAACCTAAGCAAAATCAAGTCTGTTGGCTTGTCTGTGAAATGTGTGCGGTAGGCAGGGTTTCATGGTGGTGTTGTATTGTTAACGTAAGTGCAAATTATACATGAATCAATCTCTCCTGTTTCCTGCTCGCTCACTCGACTTCTGAGTAACCTGTGTATGTGCACGCATGAGAATGCACTAGCGAAAGTTCAACTAAGTCATCTTGTATAATTAGCCATGTTTGTTAATGAACAATGGAAGATTGAATGCGAACAACACATAAATGAATATGCCTGTAAGTAGGTTAACTTAATTATAGTCTCATTAGGGATGTTTAAATCACAGTGAACCTCATTTATTAACTTTTTTAAAAAAACATAATTATAATCTGAGGGTAAAGATTGGTTCAGATGGTTCTTCATCATTCATTAACTTTGTTTATTGCCAGCACATGGGAACAAATTGTAAATAAATGGCCAAATGCAAATCTACCTCTGTCATTCATCAACCATCTGTTGATATCCTACCTGTTCAACTCTACTGTCAACAAGCCTTGACTAGAACATTAATTGGTGATAGTTTTAAAAAGCCCAAACTAAAGCTACATGTTTGCACAGATGTGCAAAGTGAAAACGGCTAAATCCCACACAAGACCTCCCTAATGTAAGTGAATATAGCTAAAGTAAATTAAGGCATCCTTACTTGACAGGTTCCCAGGATTCTCTTTCAAAGCCTCTGTGAATGGACTGAGCAATGGAGGACTCCATCAGGTCCACGTATCGCACCACCAGGGGAGCATACAGGTCCTGCAGGTGTTTGTGGAACTTCCCATTGCACAGGTTATCTGAGGGAGAGCATGGGATGGGAAAAATAAGACATGGAAGTACCAGAGTAAACCGAAGCACAGAGCAGACAATGCTCAGTCAGTGTGCTATCATAACAGTCTTGTGATACAGGCTCTGACAATTAAAATTAACAGTACTAAACTAATCTGTTTAAGTTTGCTAATGGGTGCCCTGTGGAGTTTTCTTCTACACAAAGTTCGGGGTACATTCAGTGTTACACAGCAACAACTCATTGCTTGTATCCAGAGGGTCTAACAAATGAATGCATTTCCCTCCAGTGTTGATTTCATTGACGAAAACTATGATAGAAATTTTTTGTCAATTACCATTTTTCCACGACAAAAATGAGAAGATGACAAGCTAAAAATAGATCTTGATAACAAAAACTAAGACGAAATCTATGTTTAATTTTCACTGACAAGAATACACGTGACGAAAATGTCTGTCAGTGGTGGACTAGCAGACATTGAAAGTCGAAAATGGCCATGCTTGTAATTATCTTAAAATGCTGCATGAGCAACAGGCTGGTAAATAGTTTGCACCAGGATGTTTCGTTAGCCAGTAGCAAGAACACTCACACCAGAGCAGTGTCAGCCGTTGTTGTGAGTTGTGAGCTTTAATTCAGCGGTAAATAATCAGCCATGTGTGTCTGACTGTGGATGGTGGTGCTGTTGAATGGATTTGTGGAGTTTGTTAGTTGCAGTGGTGGCTGTTAGCAGTTAGCTCTGCTCGTTAGCCACTGAACAGCAGTGAAGCAAGCAGCCACCGGTTGCCAGACTTCACAGCTGATCCCTGTAGGACTCCACTCAGTCTGGACACGAGAAGGTTTATGGTTTAATTGCTGTTTGACAGGCAGGTAGGAGGCTCCGTTTTCTGTGAGTGTAGCTGTGCTGTAAGTAAACAGTCTGAATTCAGCAGCGTTTTCTCTGACAGTTGTTTAGTTTTAATCACCTGCAACCTGCAGACTAACATGCTGCAGATTAGGAAATAATTCAGCCGTTAATTAAGTTCTTTTTCCTCTTTTTTTAAATTCTGATTCTGAAGTCAGAGTTTACGATGAACCTGGGTACAAATCATAATCAGAGCATAAAGAGAAAGATCTTGAGCTTTTCAAATGATGATCAGTAAGTGTGTACTCAGAAATCACCCCTTAATCCTGTCAAAAACTGCTGGAGAAATGACAGTTTGGCAGTATAAATAAAGTATTTGTAGCTGAAAAAAATTGTCTAAATGACATTTTATACAACCTGCCACCTTGATTCTAATATCTGATACACAAATTAGCCTAACTGGATTAGTTTAAAGATTGAAAAAAAAAGTATGGACAACCTAATGACTAAAAGTCCACTAAAATGTCATGAACTTTCATTGAATAAAACATTTTCAATATTTGTTGACTTAAACTATGAAGAATAAAAATGATTAAAATGTGACTAAAACCATTAAACAAGCTTGTCTCAAGACTAAGACTAAATCTAAAATAGCTGTCAAAATGAATAGTTTCCCTCATAAAATATTTGCAAACCTGAATTTTTAAAAGTATTTTGTGTGTGTTTATGTTCACTGGCTGGCAGTCTTTCTTCCCCTTCTTTGTTAGTGCATTACTATGTTTCTTAGCATGTTACTGCCACCTGTTGATTAGTAAAATAGTGTGAAACCACTGGCAGAAATGTGTCCTGCATCATGTGCATCCTTGTGCATCGGGTATAAAGAAGGAGTTCTCATTTCCAGCTTCACAGTTTCTTCTTGTGCAGCATTATGGGCACAGGTTAAGGTTATGTGCATTTGACTAAACAGTTACACCTCTAAATTAATCATTACAGATATTTGCATAGGTGCAGTGTAACACCACAAGTTTTACTCATGTTTGATGTGTGCAACAGTGACCCAAAGGAGCTTTTTAAGCTTTTATGTGTTTATGTGTATGTTGGGTTGTAGGATAAATCTGAAGGGCAATGGGAAAATTAATAGAAAAGCCCTGTCCTAGATGGTGATAATGAACAATGACAGGTGAGGTTAGTGTCTCTGGCTGACACTTTCATTAGCAGGTATGACACAGCACATCCACTCTCCAGTCTTTCTAGACAAAAGGCTGGAGTCTCCGGGTATTTCTAAATCCAACCCGTCACACACATTTCCCCCAGTCTCTGCCGGCTCCCAACTGGTAAAAAGGCAACACTGACAAAGACCACAGGAGATAAAATGGAGGCCAGTGTGTGCTAATGTGATGCCTCACGGCTCCATGCAGTGCGTCTGCTTTTCCTCTCCCTCTCTCTCTCTTTGTTTTTCTCTCCCCCTCTGAGCATGTATGTGTTTGTGTTTGTGTGTGTTGGCACTGGAGTCAAGGTCGATGATACACAGTAGGTGCGATGTTTGTTGTGTTCCCTGATTACCACTCTCCCAATTAGCCACTTGAGCGGCTGCTGTCCACTTGGATGTGTTGTGTCCAGGAGTGTGTTCGCAGGGCTTGCCGCGGCCCAGCTACCACTGCTTTAGACCTCATTAACTCCTCGAATGGCAGCCTGACTTTGGCGCCTGTCTAGTGCTAAGGCTATTTACTGCTACATAAGTGCACCGCTGTGGGGCAACAGAGCAGATGACCTTCTGTGGAAAAGATGCCCCCATGATAATACGCTTTACTAAAGTGTGTGCTTGTTACACTGTGTGGGCAGTGGGGACTCTGCTGGGTCTTATATTGATATTGAAGATGGACCCTCTGATCTTACTGCGCTACAAAATAACAGCGTGGACTGCTGTCATTAGGAAAGGAAGGATGGCACATGGACGTGATGAGCTTGTTTGTATTTACATAGCATCCTTGCATTTATTCCAAATTAAAGGGGCACTACACTGATTTTACACACAAAAGTCAGTTTACTCATCATGAGGGCCACTATCGTGAACACGTGTCACTCTGGAAGTGCTCTGTGATCATCATCAGGGTCACCTTAACTTTAGCTTGGAGATTCCAAATTTATAACAGAAGGCCTTCAATACAAACTGGAGGAGTGGAATTTAAAAGATATCAGCTTTTAACAGGAAGTGAGGGTTTGACCAAAAAGATGCCATTGGTGCATTATGGGAATTGTACAATTTAGTGGTTTTGAAGCTTGACCCATACTAGTATAAGTCTGAATATGTCAATCTCTGCCGTGCATTTTTTTCTTTGTGGAAGTGCAGTAGAAACCTGATTCTATGTCACTCTTTCTTATTGATAAATATTATTTAGTCATTCTTATTTTCTGCTCTTTATTTCACTATTATTTTTCATTTTATACAGTTGCTTATTGCACAGTCTCCATTTTAACAAATTATACTGGCTAATATTAGGCCCCATGCAGCAACATTATCTTGAATTTCTCTCTTTAAAAGAAAAAAATTAATACATGAAAATAAAATTAAAAAAAAACTATTGAGTGGAAAAATAAGAGACGTCAAGTCCAGATGCACCAAACGTCTTAACCATCTAAATCTGCTCCCACTTGATCATAAGTAACCTATTAGCCCCCCCCCCCCAGGTCCTTTACTTAAAGGGGCAAAAAGCGAAATCGTTTCACCGCTAGGTTTGCTGTTGTGCACTGCCTGTAGACCAAAACAAAGTGGGCACTAGTTGGCTGCCACGCTAACGTTCCTACTCCTGGAGTTAACACTAGAGCTACTACGGCTACTGGAGTAACTTACAGCTATGGAGCGCTTCTACCAGCTCTTCTAGTCACTGAGCCTCGCCTCGGCTTGTAAACGAGGGGCTGGAGATCAACACAGAGAGAGGTTGTGTGAGGTCATGCTATACACCTCTAGTTCTTCACATAATGATTTTTTAATTCCTTCAATCTAGAAATGAATGAATTTCACTTATTGCCCCTTTAAGTAAAAGTATTAATACCACACTGTAATAAATAAAACTAATTAAAAGAAGAAGCACTTAACCCTCATTTGAGAAGCTGGAGCAGTAAAATGTTTTTTATATGAAAAATATTTGTAGCAGAGTAACATAACAATATTCTGTGTGAAGTGAAGTGAAGTGAAGTAAAATGTGGCATGACATTAAAATGCTCATGTAACGGTTAAAGTACCTAGAATTTGTACTTTAGTACAGTACTTGAATTACATTCCAGCACTGGGCAGCAGAGGGACTTACAATCATTGAAATTACAGTATGTGGGATCAATGGACCACATACAGTAGGCTAGTATTCCTTAAGCCCTGAAATGTAATAATCCAATTTATTATAATTTGTCTAAAACATAATCTAAGTTTGATTATATGAAATTCATGCAATTTTTTTGTGTTTCCTTTTACTGGGCAACAATTTGTGGACTGTGAAAATAAGATATTGTTTTTATTTTCTTTGCAAGAGTGCTCTCGACCACTTGTAAAATTTTCTCTTAGCTAAGATGAGCAAAAATAAGAAAACATTGGTGAATTCCAGAAATCAGTCAGTACTTACAGAACAAGAACAAATCGTGGATACTGATAATAATATGAGAGAGTTTGTTTGTATGTTGTTTGTTGCATGAGGCGCATTGACTCTTATTTTGTTTAAAAACATTTAAAACTACTACGGAGTGTATGTAATGTATCCTTTACATTCAGTGATGATATGACATATGTGGTTGTGATCTTGTGTTTTAAATATCCAAAATCTGCATAGAACACATGACCATCTTAAAGATGTACTACACAGGATTTTCTTATAAAACTATGTATAGATTCGTACAGAAGTGATCCCTCTCAATCATTACTTATGACCCACTAGATGTGTGTGGCAGTGTATTTATCAGCAGAGACCCTGCCCTCCACCTGTATCTTCTGATTTTCTTCTTGTTTTTGTGTTCAGGATGTTTATGGGCATGCATCCACACAGCGCACAGGTGAGGTCAAGGCTTAATAAAATGGTAACGACCAGGTTCCAGACCATAAGGAGCAAGCATCCAAGAGACACAATGCTGAAAAAAATGCAAATATAGTGAGGCAAAACCCCAAACAATAGTCTGATCTGGGATTGGCTTTTACTGTCACTTTGGCTGGCTGGCCAGTGTGATTACAAACAGTAACTGACAGTCCTGCTTAGCATACTTTTAAAGCATAATACTCTCAATTTGTGTGTTATTCTCATGTACAGACCCATCCCAACAATAATGTATCTACTAACACTTATCTGTGTGTGAATCTACAGCTGGATATCTTCTTCTTCTATGCCATAGAGGTTCACTGTTGTCAAAAATCTATTCAGAGCACATCAGTGAGCCACACTGTTGTACTGGGTGACATGTTTCTTCATTACCATGAACACACACTAGGGGTGTAACGATCCATTGATCTGGATTGATATATCAATTTAATGATCAACGAAAGTTGAAGTGAAAACATTAATCCATAATCGTCATCTTTGGCATAGGCTTTTATTTTGAAAGTCTGTGTCACTGTCAAACAGCAGCAGGCAGATGGCGGGCAGCCAAGACAAAGAGGATGAGGATAACGTTATTTATTCGGGAATAAATCAGCAGAGTGGAAATATTTTGGATTCCAGAGAAAATGCAGGACAACAGACAGAGCACATGGCGTATGCAAACAATGATGTTCCGAGATAAAACACGATGTAACATTACCTGCCGAGACAAGTGTCTCACTCTGCTAACTTCTCACTACAGCAACATTAGCTGCTCTGTTTTAACAATGTTCGGCTGAAAAACGTGCATGCAGGCTGAAATTCAACTGTGCTGTTCTGTCGGGAGATGCAGTGACTTAAACCAACAATAAGTAAGAAAAGTAATAACGCTGCATGTAATTTGTTAAACTATGAGCGGAGGAAAAATGTCTGCTAGCTGCTAAGTTAGATGATGCAGTGTAAACATGCTACAGCTACAGTAATAATGGGTGACTGGAAATAAACAATAGTTTTGTCTATGAACCTTGACAGTTATTACTGAGCTGAATTTAATACTTTTGTTGAATGATCTCGTTGTTAATCTGCGAGAGAAAAAGATGATGATTTGGGTTAAAAACAAAAGATTTCTTCCAGAAAGGTCTCTCTGACAGAAAGCCCTGTAGGTTAACTTGTCCAATTTGCTGTTTTATTTGTGTTAGTGGAGTCAGTTTAAAGTGAACTTTACTGCACTTATTATTTATGTGTTGTTTATGTGTCTTATGGCCAAAAGTAAAAAAGAAAGGGGTGGCAGCATCTTCTGTAACACTGTGTTCATTGGGCATTTAATCTCGCCTAACATAGATCACAGATCCCTGAATTGTATCGAACCGAAATTGTACCGTGGCAGACTCTGTAATATCGGAAAATATTGTATCACTGTCCAAAGAACTGATATAATATTGTATTGAGATTGAACTGGTTATTTACACCCCTAACACACACTGTAGTTTATTTTGACTTAATCCCATATACACCGTCCTGCTGCCATTAATACTTACTGGAGCACCAAATGCAGATTAATCTCCCACTAAAATAGTCCCAAACAAATGCACTATTTCTTTCTGTTTGAGTGACTCGTTTTTAAAGACTTGCATCATCAGTAGGAGCCAATGGGATCAGGGCTGAGAGCTACAGACAGGGTAGGGAAGTCAGAAAATACAAAATATGAAATATCACATGGTTGGTTTTGTATTTTTCATGGGACTTGTTGACAGTGGGAAACAAAAGAGATAGAGAATAACATAAATGTGTCACTTAAAATCAATATAGTGGGAATGGAAGAAGACTGGGTTAGGTGAAAGACTGAATTAAAGAGATAGTTCAGATTTTTTTTTAGTGGGGTCGTATGAGGCACTTATCCATTGCTAACGTATTACCTACAGTAGATGGTGCTTAGCATGCCTCCAGTTTGGAGATGCAGGCACAGAAGTTAAGCAATATACTGCTATGGACAGGGGCAGCAGTTACACATATTTTAGTCACCTAAAAAGAATCCCACCCACAACAAGCAGTATCAGTTTTAGTGTTTGCCGAATGAGAGTATTTTGACTGTGTTACCTACCAATGAAGAAGGAAAGTCTATCACTCTCTACAAAAACAGACTCCACTGAGAAAAACACTGATTTAACATAGCTGAAAGCAGGAAATGCTGGTCTGCCACTGCCAGTTTTTCTTTGCGTGTGTTGTGTGACTTTGCCATTTAAAGGGGTTCATTTGAATTCACTTATATCACACAGTACCACAAAACTAACTGACTGATTGAGGCAGCTGTAAACCAGCAGCTCCCATGCTGTGCAAGCCAAAAGTGCTGTTTTTGTCAATGGGGTCTGGTGGCTTTGAAGATAGCATAGATGTGGATCTGAAGCCATTGATGGCTTCCCCATAGGAACTGGCTGTAAGCCGGAAAGTTAAAGCTTTGAAAATACTCTGAATATAGATTTCTTTAGGTGAGTCTTTGTTAGGTGGATGAAATACATTTCGCTGCTAACCCTCATCCACAGCAGTGCATTGCTTAGCTTCAAGTTTGACACTTCTGCCACTTCTCCAAATTGGAAGGGTGCTGACTGCCATCTACTGTAGATTATACACTGACTATGGATAAATACCTCATTCAACTCCACTAACAAAAATCTAAACTATTCCTTTAACGCTGACAAAGAACATAATGTCATTATGTCTCAAAGCAATCGACAAAATTATTAATCATTAATACTGTGCTCTGACAGGAAATGGTTAACTGCCTATATCTTGCATCCATGAGCCCATCTATATTAATTACACTCAATTTGTAGCACACAGGAAAATTGACACAGACAGTAGGGGTCTGTTTTAGTCACTGTGTTATTGCCAGCGCTGTACAACTTCCCTCCCGC
Organism: Epinephelus fuscoguttatus; assembly: GCF_011397635.1. NCBI lineage: Eukaryota > Metazoa > Chordata > Actinopteri > Perciformes > Serranidae > Epinephelus > Epinephelus fuscoguttatus. The sequence goes on from NC_064752.1 coordinate 45,415,344, forward strand.
AGTTGACTGCCGGCCGATGTAACTATGTCCACTGCAATGCACTTCAATTGCCTCAATATGTAGCAAATGAGAAGGTGGCCAATTTGATGACACTAACAAGTGAGCATAACAAGCTATTTGCAGTCATCTCTGTTCAAGTGAATATGTGGACCACGCTCTGCCTTCTCCTTGACGCCCGACTGACAAACTGAAAAGGGGAAGCATTCCCCAGGGACAATTAGCGCCCCGCAGATTGAGTCTGCATTGTGAACACTGAAGTGTTTCCTTTACAGACCATGGACAGCTCCACAGTGTTCCTGCAGGCAAGTGCATGCAGTTCATTAGAGAGATGGCTGGCCTGCAGCAACCAGCATCAAGACCTGACTATTATCTTCAATCAGACACTCCTGGCCCTGTTCACACACACACACACACACACACACACACACACACACACACACACACACAGAGTTCAGTACTGTATGTAAACCGCTCCAGGCCAAAGTAGACATCTCACATTGACAGCAATGATTTCAGAGACATTTGAGAGATGTTTCAGGGGGATTGGAGTGCACAGGCAACAACAGCTGTAAACCTTCATTAGGAATGTTCCTGACTTTTGGGGTTAATTATAATAATAGAGCTGGATGCTAGAAACAACATAAGCATTGAAACATTTTCTTGATGATAAAATGAGAAACTTCTGTATACTGTCCAAAGGGTAAGTTAGGCTTAGGAAAAGAAATATGGTTTGTCTTTGTCAAGTTACATATTTAATGTAAAGCTATGTACTTGACATAATAGGACGAAATGAGGAGGTGCCTTAAAATGACTTAGAGTTCACTTGGTTTCACACTGTCCTGAACACGAGTCTCCTGGGGTAAAAACCTATGTTTGTTTGACCCATACCCCACCTCAACCTGATTTCTTATATGGACTTTTGCTCTTTACTTCCATCTTCACTCCCGTCAGTGCATTTGTCATGTGATGCTGTCTTTCTGATTATGTTGCTTACATATGAATTCTAGTGCATTTCTTTTGGTAGGTATAAATACAAGCAGTGCATGATAGCAGCCTGAGTGCCAGCAAGAAGCATACCAACACAAGAGTACATGCCCACAGTCAAGCAACAGCTTTACCCTAAACCTGACATTGGGTATGCCTTTTCCGGGGTCGTAACCTACGGTGGCTGACAAGGGCACACTACCCACAACACTTCATTAAAACTAAATCCAAATCAAACAGAAACATTAAAAAAATGTAATTAAATACTTTTAAAAAATCTACAGCAGAAAACCAAAACTCAAACATGCTGCGAATACAGAGAAGATGCAAAGTCAAAGGCACAAAGAAATTAAAACAATTACAACACAAAACACTGCATATCCAGTCAACACAATGGACATTTTTCAGGCCTGTAGGGGCAGCGCTAAGTGCCACACCTTGATTTTCAACCCAAGGGAGAAAACAGACCAGACAAGAGATTTTTGAAATGGAAAGCTAAGAGGTAACATAAAAACGTATGCACACTTTTTGTAACATTTGACCTCAAACCTTGACGTTTTACTCAAATCTATTGCTCTTCTATAATACTGTAGTCCCTCTCTGTTGGGCCAAATATCAAGCTGTTCCACTTAGTGCTCCCCCTGGAGGCCTAGGGAACTTTTGTTGTGTTGTCTTAATGTGCACTTTTCTGTTACATTGATTTTTAGGTTTGTGTTTTTGACTCTGTATCACTGGCATTATTTCTGAATGGAACTGAGATCATCTAAGGAGTGTGTTTTTTTTTGTTTTTTTTTTACATGTGATGTGTACTATGAGATTTTGTCACAATTTACATTAACCTGGGCAAGTGGATATTACTTTCCATTCCATTCCACCCTTCATCAGCCTACATCCCCTGTGTGATCACTTCTTCACTGATCAACACCCTAAAGGACTGACTAAACCAAATGAAAGGCACGTTCAGCTACTTCAGTCCCCATGCTCATTGTTGTTGTTGTTTTTTTTTAATAACTTCTTACTCACAGTCCATTCTCAGGAAGTCGTTGAGCAGCTGGAAGAGAGGGAAACTGTCCCAGCTGTCAGGCGGCTGAACTTCAAGAGCTGCGTCCATGTCGGCCGAGTAGAGACACAGGAAGGTCTCAGCATGCTCCACCATCAGGTCTGACCACCATGCAAAGGCCTTGAGGTGGAAAGAAGGACAGACAGAGAGGAAAGGGAGACAGAATACAAGGAGTGGAAGAAAAGCAACAGGTTGAGGGTGAAAGAAATGAGACAAATCAGACAAAGAGAGGGGACATATATGTGCTCCCTGTAGGTACGTCTTTAGGAAATTACAGTAAACAAATTGAATCTCATTTACCATAAAGGCTGACGATGTAATGTAACTCCACTGATCTATAGCAAATGTTCTTGGCTCTCTCTGTCTCTCTCTCACACACTTTTCACCATATGAAATCAAGTTGTTCCCGCAGCGTGATCTCCGGGGATGCATTCTTCACAACTCAAAGCAGAAAAAACAGCGCTTGGGCACGGAAAATCACACACTTTTCTGTTGGCCCACAGAGGAAACAGCAGCAGCTCCTTAACAGGCATGGCAGGGAGCTACTTAAACACTCACCCGCAGCTCCTTCAGTGAGTCAATCAGAAGAAAGGAGCTAGCGAGCTGCGTCAAGCTCATATCTCCCCATCGAATAGACGCAGTGGAGTGACTGTTAGGGACCGGGCTCTCTCATGCACATCAAAAACACTCGCTTTCCTCCATGCACCCCCACTCTTGCCAGGCCTCTTAAGAGGGACCCCTGAGGAACCATGGTGTTTGCTCATTCACATCAAGCTGTCAACACTGTAATGTGAATGTACCCATGGGCTTAGGTGGCGGTGGTGGAGGGGGTGGAGGGGTGGGGGCATGCACTTGCCATGGGAGCTCGTAGCATTGGGTAGTAGGTGTGAGATAGTTCGCAAGAAGGTATATCTAGTTGGTGCCAACTCATGTAATCAGCATTTTTACATTTGAGAAATAAGAAGTAAAACTGGAAAGATGCATCAGGATGTTTCTTAAACCTTACCAAGTCTTAGAACTCTTCTTTCAACATTCTGGGTTAGTCTGGGTCAGTGCAAACCAATTCTCTGCAGTGTGCAAAGATTCAGATTTCAACTTGTTTCATGAATTGCATTTTCATTTACTAACCCAAACAAAGACGGCAACCAGAAATCATAGCTGCTTATCACCCCCCATGAATCTGCCAGGCTGCACAGCTGTAAAACTGTGAAGAAAGTTTTTTTTTTAAGCATGAGTTAAACTGAAGTCATTGTACACAGGGTGTGCACCACAATTCTGATGTGAAATTCAGATACATTTGTGTGAATAAAGCCTTACAGAAACACTGCACATTAAGTCAGACATTAATTTGTACAGTTGATTGTGTTCCTATTTTGCACAGCTGGTCAGTGATGACATCTCTCAGCCTAGTCATCAGAATAAAATATTGGCATTGTATGTCCATGACCATCACTATGTTAGATTTGAACATTTCATATGTGACATATCAGCATGTCCTCAGAGTACATGTCTATGAGATGAGTTTCTCATCAGAAGAAGGAGGTGATGGGGGCATTGTTGGGTTTGTTACTCTAGAAATGTAATGTTTTAATTATTACTCGTTACTCTTGAAAACAGTAATTACGTTGTCAGAAGAGGCCTGGGGGGATATTTGGCAATTTCAATGGTCCTCAACTAACTACATGGACTGGAGAGAACATTGTTGGAAAAACATAACCAGGTACTTTAAGACACCCAACCAAGAGAAATATAGAGATGCTAATATGCCATGCTGGAGGCAGTGCAGTTCACGGTTGGCAAACCATTATCATATATTCTGGGACTGCCCCAAACTGAAACTGTTTTGGAAGGGTATTCATGACTCTCTAGGTAAAATGCTTGGCACACAGGTTCCTCTGGACTTTGAAACTTTGTATCTGGGCCGTGTTTCCTTTTTGGACCAAAGGAAGGATATAAGATTATTACAAATTCTCTTAACGACAACTAAAAAATCTATCACTAGGAGATGGCTAAATCCAGCAACGCCAACAATAGATGATTGGCTTGGAATAGTTTTAGAAATATTCAAAATGGAAAAATAACATATTGTTTAAGAACCCAAAATAATAAATTCTATCTAATTTGGAACAAATGGATCGCATATATATAACCCCTATTAGAGCTGACTTTACCTGAGCCTATGGTCCGTTAGACTTTATTTTCTTGTGTTTTATTACTTCTTGTCACTCTATTAGCTGACCTGGCTGGCAACATTATCTCCCACTGTTCCATGTAAATAGTTTCTTGTGTAATTTCCTGCTCCAAATTTTATATACTAAAAACTGGGAAGGTCTACACTGTGAATGAAGATGCAGCTACTGTCATGTTATAATCTTGTCTTTCCAAATAAAGATACATTTAAAAAAAAAAAAGAAAAAAAAAAGAAAAAAGTAATTACTTATTACTCCCTGCCAACAGTAATTCATTACACTACTTGTTATACTACTTCTCCATTACAACCCATAAATTTGGTAATTGATTCCCAAAGTTCAGATGTGTGCCTCTGTGTGAACTGCCATTAAGTGTAGCTAAGGCAAGGTAGCTTCTGTTTACCTGGGGGTCTTCAGTTGCCTGTGACCAGTATTTTCTGAAGGCTTTGCCCAAAAGCAACATTTCATCTACAACATCTCCAGCCACAACCTTTATCACTTGTACCAGTTGTCCACAACTGAAATCCAGTTTTGCTTGTTTAGCCAGCGCAGGGCTACAGCCGACCTCCACGGCCACTTAAGGCTCACCTTTGGTGGGGTGTAGCTTCATGTTGTTGTGTTGTCGGTCGTAGTAGTAGAGGTGTTTCAGACCGGAGGTTTGAGGATTTGTTTTTTGCAGTGGAAAGAGTTTTAGTGTGATGTACCTGCAGCAACAGTGTTCTTGTCATCTTTCCTCCCGACAGAATCAAAGTAATAGGAATATTTCCAGCCACTAGGGTAAGAGTTTCCAACTAGCTTGCTGCTTTCTTACATGCGTACGCAGCAAGGACGTTTACTAATATGAGTGCGCTGATGTGATGCTGTATTTCAAGTAAGTAGTTATGTGATAACAAAAGTAATGTCGTAACGAGTTGCTTGGTTTAGGAGTAACTGTATTATTATTACTGAAATTTCGATAGTAACTAGTAACACTTCTCGTTACTGGAAAAAGTAATCCCATTACTGTAACGCATTTTAGCCAAAACATGATGTTTTCTTAATCCAATCCAAGTGTGTTACAAAATCAAATTGAGAATTGAAATTTAATGTTTAAACATATCACCTACACATGAAAGATACAAATTTAAAATATCTGTGGTTGGCAGATGCATACAATGCCAAGATTATTCTGGCTATTGCACTGCATCTCTGAGCTCTGGCAGTGATATTGATATTTTGCATGTGACAATATATTAACAACACCAAAAAAGAGTATTGGGCACACATAATCTTGCATTTCACCAACTTCAGGCAGGATTCTAATGTCCTCAGATGTTTTCAGGGCCAGTAAGTCTTTTGTCTTTAACTGAAAAAACCCTTAATGTTCCTTGATGACTTGATGAGTAAGATATCAATGAAGTATGTTAACTATGACAATATCATGCTGTTATCTCACCCGCAATCACATAAAGTCATGAACAAGCAGATTTTATTGGTTACATTTCTGAAATTTCAGAAGAAACAACTCAAATACTTTATCCATTACACCGCAAGAAGCAGCAGAAACTGAAGGATTCAACTTCAACCTCATGCATACAGTGTCTTTTCAAAATAAACTTTCATGTTCAAAGCAAACAATGTTTTCAGCACCAAAGCTACTTAGCAGTTACGACACTGTGTCAAAAACTGATAATACACCCATTTTGCTTGCTAGTCCAGTTGCCGTCTTTGTTTGCTTTCCTGTCACCATTTTGCTTCGAGATGCCCCAAATGAAACTCACTGTACACCAGGAGGAATATTTGTTTATAGTGGCAGGACAGAAGAGTCTTATAGGATTACAAATACACAAGTTTTGTTCAACAATCTGCTGCAGTTTTACTCCTCAGTTTTTGACCAAACTGTAGGTAATTTGTGTAGGTTGAATGTAGTAATCCTCGTGAAAGTCTTGAAGTTAAAATTGGTGATCACATGAGTGCCACAGCATGGGGCTAGTATAAAGGATGAGCAATAACCAGCTTTAGAGTAAAACATAAGTAAAAGCAAATTGCACTGAATTATAATCATGTTCTGATGCATTTTTATTGTAAATTGACCAAAATAAAACTGCCATTGATACCAATATTTGCCAGGGCTGAAGTCTAACGCTGGTTAGGCTGGTTCAACAATCTGCTCATATAATTTGAGCAGCAGCATGTCACTGAAATGCAAGGGGAGTGATCACGTTACCTGCGATCACAAAAAAAAAACATGCCTCACATTTCCTCCATTGTGTGTGCCCAAGGATCCAATGGAGAGGAATGGGTTTCTTTAAGGGAAGGAAAGGTGACACAACACCTTCCCCAAGCTTACTTACTGGACTTGGTAGAATAAATGACACATAGCTAAACACAGGAAAACGCATATTCAGGGATGGTCTGAGGTGGACTCTTAGAAAGCAAGGTACAGAGTTGCACTCTTTGAGACAAAAAGTTAACAGATTCACTGTCAAAAGACACAACTCTGCACTTTGTTTTCTCAGAGCACGGCTTAATGAGCTCAACAAATAAAACACATCGCTTAAGTGCTTGTCTCTGTTCTTCGTCACCAAAGACAAAACTGTTGCTAGCTTTGAAGCTAACAAGCACTGCCACAAGCACTTGGTTAGCAGTGACCACAAGCCGAAAGGGGTTCTGGGTCATTGTTGAGAAGGGAAACATTAATGATCCTCTACAACAATAGCCGTATCATTGAGTGCATGCACAGGACTTACAGTAAGGGTAGGGTAGGAGATGGGGCATATGGCACTAAGACAATCACATACCTCTTTTCCCTGTTCAAACATTTCCCAGCAAACCAAAAAAAATCATTGAAATAAAAAGCAGAGAAGGAATAAGTCAATTTTGAATTACGAAGTGACAAATAATATGATTTACAGTCAAGTAAAAGGCATAGCATTCACAGTAAGTGAGGAGAAAGATTAAATAGACTAAGATCTTTTAAATTTAAACAACCCTTTAAAATTCATGTTTCCCTCATGTGCATCTCTTTGCCCTCTGCCTTCATGATTTTTTCTCTTATCCTTCAGTATCTTTACAGCTCAGTGTTTGCCAGATAAACAGAAAAGCTGCTCTGCTGTGATATAAGGACAGACCTGATTGATAACGCTCCCCTGCTACTACGAACTTGCCTACATTTTAGAGTGTGTACTTCGTGTCAGACATGGCCCGCTGTGCAGATAAGACACTGTATGATGATTTAAAGTAGCAGGTGGTCACTGGTGAGGGACTTTGTGTTTATGAATGAACATGAACCTTTGAGACCCCCAGTCAGGAGGAATACAAAATAACTTGTTCAATTCATCTTCTGAAACTAATCTTTAGATCCCCTTTAGGTATATTGATAATTTTAAAAACTGTACTGGAGACAACGGTAAACATATTCAATGGAAAGTCCACAAATGGGATTTCTGAAGTCAATCAATATCCCCAATATAAAACAGACTCTGTGACTGATAAATCTGATGTAACAAATTGGAAGACAACACTCCCCATGGCTGCTGGAATACACTGCACTAAATTAAATTCCGCATATCTACACAGGTTTCCAACCAAACAAAATATAGAAAAAGGGCAGCATGAGGCTCTCATTACAGTGAACAGGCTGGCATGGACAACTTCTTTTACTGCCCCTCCAACATTGATTTTAGGACAAGACTTCTCCTTTAGGGAGACTTGGGCACACAACGAGTGGAACAAGCAAAAGGTACAGAATTTTTTTCTCTGTAGGACCCTTTCCGTGATGTTGTTAGACACTCATACTAACAATGTGAGCCTGTTAGTGGCAAAGGGAACTGCCCATTGGTTCGACAGCCCATTGGTTCAACATCCCATTGTTCCGATCATATTAAACTCATTGTTCCGAAGTCCGTTCCGAAATCATCATGATGCCCTGTGGTTAAGGTCTGGTTAGGTTTAGGCACAAAAACCACTTGGTTAGGGTCAGGAAAAGATCATGGTGTGGGTTAAAATGAAAAAGAAAGTGACAAACTCATAAGCCGTGAGCCTGCTCCGCCTCAAGCCGGTTGCGGCGCACCATACGCCCGCCGCGAGCCGTTCAGCACCGCGGACAGTCGGACTAATGGGATGTCGGACTAATGGGATGTCGAACCAATGACATGGACCCAGTGGCAAAAACAAACACTTTTAGTGTACGTACGTACATTAATGGTGTGCACATGCCTCCTTAGTTTGTTTTGCCTCTCTTATTACTGGACCAATTTCAAATATCGCCGTTCCCATGAGTTACACACACAAAAACATGGGGAAAAAAATGGATTTAATTTGGAGTACCAAGCATATCATGCAGAAGCCTTTCTAAAATGAGCAATGGCAAAAGTTACTATATTCTGTTATAATCAGTGGATAAGCAGTCAGTGTTAGCTAGCTAGCGGAAAAGTTGTCTACTTCCACATTAATATATATATACATATATATAAATATATACATAGTGTGTATGTATGTGTATACATATATATATATATATACATGTATGTATGTATGTATGTATTAAATATATATATTGATGTCTCCACAAGTATGAAGGAAAAATAAATCCATGCCTGACAAATGTGAGTTTTACAATCCCTCAGCAGTAATTATAGCCAAACTATCATGATTCTAATTAAGTGGGGACAAAATTCAATTTTAGTACTACATGTGGATCATAAACCCATGAATATAAAAAAATTTATCCAGAAAAAACACAGCTCCCTCGTTTACTTGCATCTGTTTATATGCAAGTCTTGCCTCTCCAATATGGCATCAACACTGACGTACGATTCAGTGACCATTGAGGCATCTATAACCCTGTTTCCACCAAACACTTCGGATCGGGTACCTCTGGAACCAAAAGGAACTCCTCAGAAATGGTACCTAGGCCCTAGGTCTGTTTAGTGTTTCCACCACAAACTATCACTGCTCTGTCCATGGGATATTTAAAAACAGCAGGTTTGTGCATTTAGTCTTTCTCGGGCAAGCGCATGGGTTTGGTAATGTCAGAGCCCACAGGAAGGACACTCCACGCCTCTTTCTTTTTAACTTTAAGTAAGGATTACAATACATGCAGTTCACATAACCCAGTTGAAATTACTGCATATTTTTAAATGCTTGAAGATCCACTCATTATTAAAAGTGTATGCCATCCAAGAGAGGCAACAAAAACTAATGGAACAGTCAAAGTTTTAATATTGAAATTTAAGGTGCGTTGATGGATTCATGTCATCATCTCATGCACTGAGGTAAATGTTCCACCTTAAAAGTTGCAGGGAGTCGGCCCAGTGAATCAAGTTTGTTTTTTTTTTTCCCAGACTACAGTTGCTGAAAGACGTTACAAGCATCCCTTCATTTTATAGTAATACTTTACTAATATATGTAAGACTTGCCACGGTATGAACTGTGGTTACATAAGCTTCAAAACCAGCAACAACTCAGACCTGAGCAGAGTGACCATCCTCTATTGACATATCAACAGAGTGCAGTGTTTCTAGCTCCACCTTTTAGTACCAGATCAGCATGCTAGGTACCCCAACAGAGGGATGACCGGAAATGGGGATAGTTAGGAATGGTTCCATTGGTACCATCCACAACAGAAAATATGCGAACCGAACTGAACTAAACTGCTTGGTGGAAATGGGGCTTATGTTTCTATAGCCATTGTCACTGCCTTTTTCAGCCAGACCCCAGCCCATACTGTCATAAAAATGTAGGCCTGTGTGTGTGTCTGTGATGCATGCACGTGTAGCGGCACACTGACCTCAGCATGGTGTTCCTCGTTCTGCTGAAGCACCTCAATCACCAGCTCAGCCAGGCGAATAGTGTCTTCCAGTTTTTTAGCCGGGGTGACTAACCGCCCTACATTCTCTGGAGCACAAAGGTCAAAGGTCAGTATGGGCAGCCTCATAGTCTGATCAGAATCTGTTCCTTTTTCCTGTCTCCTGTTACTACTGTATGCATGCAACTTGAGGTATGCAAGAACATCCCTGGTCTGAGATAGAAAAGTGTGTATTGTTTCATAGCGTACTTAGATTGTAAAGAAAAAAAAAAAAAAAAAAAAGTACACAGCATGCATCTTATCCTGCTTACTCCTAACCACTGGAGCTGGAGGATAAAGTCACTCACAAATTTCGGATATAGCTGTTGCCGCAAAAGTGATCCTTAGCCCAGTTTACAGTCTCAGCCTAAATCACTGGGACAATCTCATGGTCATATAAAAAATACAAGCATGAAATATCAACTTGTTATAATTAGGGCTGGGTATCAGACCTTAGTACTTTTGGACTAAAGACTGAATTGTGTTTGTGGCATGGAGTATAGAAAAGTTTGAATTAAGGTCAGATTTTGGCTGATTGAAATCATAATTGTGATAATTGTATACTATATCTTTTTTAAGCAAAGTTCAAGTGCAACATTAAACACATTGTGCCTAGCCCTAGTTATATTGCAATTCCAGGGTTACTACATATAGAGTGCTGCAGGAATGAGTCCTAAATCCCAGAAATGAGTTGGCATTTTAGCACTTCTGGTTCTCTTGTCTTAAAATCAATGGATTTTTAGAATGGGTTTTTGGTTAGATGTCTGAGTCTTTGTTTAACACAAGATATTTTCACGTTTTGTTCTACAGCATCCAATACATAATTAGTAATAGGTAATTACCCTACTCGTGCATTTTGAAGCTTTTATGTGTCTCAGTAGCTCATAAGTAGCTAAATGAGACTACAGAGGTTGTTAGGAACATTAAATGTCATCACGCCAAACAGTGAAGGTCATCTGCTCACTAGCCCACATTTACTGCCTCACTGTTTTTATAGAAAAGGGAAGTTCAACCTTATTTTGGGAAAAATATTAACATAAGTCACTGCCGAGAGACAAATAATATTCTGATCTTGTTTGAATTGTGTTATGAATTATACTTATTTGTCCATTTAAAAGATAATTTTGCAAGTCAAGAAAACTGCACTTTTTTGTCATAGGTTTGTCATACTACAATTTATTTTGGTGTGAAACTGCTGAATGAACTACATCTCTTGTCTTGCACAATATACATCACTAGCTAGCTAGGTAACTTAGCACACACAAATGTAACGTTAGCTTAACTGATGTGTTTTATCAAGCCACTAATCTTTTTATCAGCTAGGAAGTGAAAGAACAAGCAAGACCCATTGCTCGTGTGCATCCCAGTACCAAACACAAAGGCATCACGGCTTCAGTGAGAGAGGAAGTTATGACATCACTTACAGCTGCTTTTGTGGTCATTCTAATTATGTATTTTCAGTCTTTGATGTCATGCAACTGTAGTGTCTCACTCTTTTATAGCCTAGCGTTAGCTTTTACTTCTGGTGATTGCATTTACACTTCAAAATCATGATGTTAATTTGTAAATATTATCCTGCTGAACAAAACGTGAAAGTATCATAAACTTTCATTTGCTGCAGAGCTTCCTTTCTTTTAATTTGCAAAATCCAAGGGAAAAATACCACTGGCTTTTTGTCAAGGGAACCAGGGTGATGTTAACATCTGGGTTAGCCTACAGAAATAGACACTCATCCTTGCAGCAGCCTATTGTTAGAGCATGTTTGCAATCAAGACTATCCCCATGAGTGCTGAAAGCACTGTTAGGTGGCTGGATGTGGTGATGGCTTTGGGTATGTAGCAAATGCATTGCATCTCTGTCACTGTGACAACAGTGATGATGTCATCCAGAGAAAACATGGACATTATGAGGGATGCAAACAGCATGTACATTAAACACTCATCATGCAGTAATGTGGTGGTTGCTTATCTCCACAGTATCTGACTTTACAGTGTGGGAGGTGAAGTTGCATCTCACTGTACTTGGATTATGAGTAAATACAGATTGCACTGAAGGTAATTTTGACTTGCATACTATTTCCTTTAGTATGTTGAGTGAGAGGACTGAATTTATACCACAGCCGCAGGATATACTCATTTCCAATTAGGTGACAGATGCTTAATGGCAGCAACTTATGATGGGTTCAACTGAGTGGAGGTTATATGGTAGACTTTAGGAAGAGACCATGGTATAAGCATGATAATGCACTCCAAGGCTGTCTGATATGGAAGATAATTGATTCTGAGGTGGAAACAACATGACTTAAAGCATAGTGCCTCCACTTCATCCATCATTGTCATATACCAGGATACCTTGCTGTGCTTTATCACTTACAGTAATGGCAGGATAAGATTAGTGCTTGAGCTTTTTAGAGGGTGGCAGATTAATTCAGCAGTCCGAGTTAATCACTTTAAGATTTGAAGCATTACCCATCCTACAAAGCAGCTGCAAGGATGCAAAAGACTGTATCTATTACCCAAGTCCTGGTAGGATTGAAGAGCAGAATGAAATGACAGTGCATGTCCTAAAAACTCCAAATTGTGTATATGTTGTGGTTCATGCTGTCTCACTCTAATGTCAGCACCATCATCCTGCTGAATAAGAACACGTACATACACACTGTGTTACAGGGGTTGAATTAGCCACGTCAGAGTCATGACTATGTTCAGTCCACCCACTGGCAGAGCTCTTGTGGCTCAGTGATGTTGTGGACAACACAGCAGGATGATGGACGATTGCCTGCTGGAGCTTAAGTCATGCTTGCATGGGTGAAAGATTCCACAGAATAGGACTTCTGTACTGGTTTAAAGGGGGCGGGGGTTGACAACAAAGGGGTAACTGTTGTCTACCAAGTTATACTTTGTTTGATTACCTTTTGTTTTTTAATGGACTCCTAGCCTGGGAATGAGACGAATCTGCAAACTCATGTTTCATTAGCTCTGTCAGTCAGGTCCCCCTCCTGTCCGGACAGATTTCCAGGAGAAGCTCCATTGAGGCATTTTTGAAACCGACCAAGATGGCTGCAGCTGATGTGGAACTTTCTGTTGAAGTACTATTTTTAAATTCCGATGGTAAAAATACTGATGCTGTTGTTGCTCTGATAGGTTGTAGGTCTGTTCGATTGTGTCCCAAGGCATTTTGACCTACAGCCATTGAACCCCTTGGAAGTTTGAAAATGAACGGAAAGTTTCCCGACTAACTCACATTCATGATTTCATCTGGCAATGTCAGACTAATGGATTCCAACCTTGTAAGATCTAATCAGGACAGCAAGTTGACAGTGTCATTATGTCAACTTGAGACAGGACAGTTCAGGTTTTGATGGTTATCACTATTAAATGCTTCATTGGGATATTTGACATTTTATGACTAATACAGATATTTCTGGCATGTTGGAAGTTTAAAGGTATTATTTGACCACAGATTGTCTAAGTTGTTGACAAGTCCAATTGCAGTGAATCAAGTGCTTTGTCACTGCTGTGTAGTAGACACTTAGGATCTACTGGCTCTAGTATCATGCTAGGTATGTTAAAGAGACCATTAATCCCAAAATCAAAAATCCAAACAATAGCTCTTACTTGTACTGCTATCTATCTGTCTAGATTCTTTTGGTGTGAGTTGCAGAGTTTTGAGAATATCGGCCACAGAGATGTCTGCCTTCTCCAATATAACGGAACAAGATGGCATTCAGCTTATGAATGCCTCAAACCATTATTTGTAAAACTTAACATCGTCTCTTTCCAGAAATCATGACCTAATTGCTCAAGATAATCCACAGACCTTGTTGTGAGCAGTTACGTGTAGGAACTATTTATCTCCAACCGAACTAAACATGCTAACCTCATCACTGCACAGAAAGGAACGTGCATCTACTCACGGACTAGAGGTGCTCTCCTCGTCTGAGCAGTAATGTCAATGTCCAGACACACCAAACTGACTTCAGAGAACTAGTGGCAACGAAAGCTAACTGTTGCATTGGCTGTTGCGTCACATCGCCTGTGTCTCAGCCAAAAAGATGCACAAAGCAAAGACAACAGCCAAAAACCAAACAGTATGTGTGTTCTGTGCCTGTGTTAGAGGAAATAACTCTTCACACCAGCAGATGGCGGAAGTTGGTATTTGTCATTCAAAAAGGAAAACCAGAAAACTGTCTTGATGCTAGTTAGCACATTAACAACACAATCCAATGTTGAATGGACAGATCATATATACCGTGAGCCAGTGAACAATAACACAAACCATCAGGAAAAGTTTCTGCTAAAGAGCTCAATGGCAAGAGAAAATAATCTTACCTTATGTAACAAATTTGTTTTGATCTCACTCACTCCTGACTTTAGCTGTTTGGTTACTTTCCTAACTTCTGTTTCTCCTCTTGTGCGATGAGCTGAACTGCAAATCAGAGTGATTTCATTCACCAACAGGATCTACCATCTCCAATGTCGATTCAACATGCTGAATCGGCCAAAAACAGCAGATGGGGGCCAACGAGGGCCAACGAGGGCCAACAGTGCGGGGCACAAAGCACAGACTACAACGACAGATGCCGACAGCCCAACATTGAACAACGGCGGACCGTCGGCTTGGTGTGTCAGGGTCTTGAGCTAGCTCAGTGGTGCAAGGTGAGCTAGCAGTAGATGCATGCTTCTTTCTCCACAGTGATATGGTATGCAGTTATAGTTTGGTAGAAAGAAATTAAGTTCTACATAAATAACACTACAGGTAAGAGAAAATATTTTTTATTGGGGTGAACCATTACTTTAATGCAGAAATCTAGGATGTTGTTTAAGATCTTAAGTGACCTTAGAAATAATAATTCAGTATCAGCCACATCCAATTTCTTGTATATTACACCTTTCTGAAAGAAAAGCCTATGTATTATTATTATTATTATTATTATTAATATTATTATTATTATTATTATGATTAAAATACTTTAAATGTCACTTGCATTCAAACAGTGTTTTCTACCATGTGTGGATGCTCACATTCTATGGCTCTCTTGGGTTACTCATTGGCAGAAGCGATTTTTACTCACAACGTGTGAATCATCTTAAATATTGCTCTTTCCATTTGTCAGTCATTAATTCATTTCTGCTCTCTTGTTGTGTCTTGTCAATGTTATACCAGCTCTTATGCTTTTAAAAAATGTGTATCATTTGTGCAAGGTCCAGTTTAAAGTAGTATTTAATATTCTTATTTTATCATTGCGAAACTGCAGTTCAGTTAAATATTTGCAATATATCGCAAAGGGGGTGTGAAGATTGGTGGTCACAGCGTTCCTGAAACATGTTCTTTGAGGTTTCGCTGCAGGGATCAGGAAGGTAGTGACAGGGTCTATGGTGGTATGGTTTAAGATAGACTGAGAAATGAGCTAACAGCAGAGATTAGACATACAGTACAACATCACCTGGATCCTTCAGTTTTTCTTGAGATTTCTCCACTAAGTAAAGTTTTTTTAATTTAAGGACAGGTTGCAAGGATGGAGAGCAGGCAGAAAGAGGTGGGAAAGTGTCAGGTAGAGGGGGTGAGAGAGAAGAGATTATTCAATATAGGTAGTATAAACTGAGTAATAGAGGACAGACGAGGTCAGTGACAGGACGAGTCAGAAATGAAGGTAGAGGTTAGACTGACTGTTCAATAACAACACATTCAAAATATATCTTCAGCCTCAGATCAAAAGGTTTCATCTTTCAGTGTGATTTATGAAACAGAAAACTTTAGAGGGGGCATGGGGGAAAAAAACACATGAAACAAACCATCACTTTGACCTAAAATCCAGTATGATGAAATCTGTAAAATCATAAAAACCTGTGAAAATCATTGTAAAATTGTACATGCCATCAGTATCAGCACTTAAAGATGTTTTCATTCAAAGACAGAGGCACGTCCACAATAGGAACATGTAACATTTCCTTTGACAACTCATCTAAACCTGAGTCCAAAGATGTGTCACTCAAATGATTGAGAACAAAATAAGATGGCCTTTCATTAACTGCATTATGTAGGTGTCCTGTTTGAATGTACCATGATCTTAAACACTTAAAAGATTTACACACAAGCAAAGTAAAAATGCATTCAAGTCGCAGACAGACAAAGAACAGGTGGTTTGGGTAGGACGGAAAAAAGCTCACAGAAAGATTAGAATGTGTTTAAAGTGACTAAGAGACAAACTGATCTTGAAAGACATCAAGAAGCTGTAACAGGTAGACTTTACAGACTAAAACAACAGATACAAATGAACCAAATGACATCCGGGATGACAAAAATGTGAAAACGCTTGTTGTGGTTGGCGTGCATACTGGTTGTAGAGAAAAATAAAAGGGTGCAGAGGTGGGGGGGGTGGGGCTGGGGAATGAGGAAGGTACTCACGAATGGTTAAATCCATGACTTGAGACGCCAAGCAGAAGACAGGATGCTCATACATCTCTCTCTTTTTCCCTACAGAGAAAGAGGGAGGATACCGAGGCATGCGAGAGGCCAGGGTCAGAGAGACGAGTACAGAGATCACCAGGGTTCGACCAATATGAGGTTTTCAGGGCCATTACCTGCATTGCTTGTGCTGCTATTTAGTATCCTACAATTTCACATATTTCAAGCCATGAAAGCATATTGGTGTATTAGTGTTCAGTTAATTAAAATCTTAAATGTATTGTATCAAAGGTGCAATATGTATCATTGAGCCCATCCATTCCGAAAACACGCCCCATAGGTTGTTTGTACGAGCAGTTTATTATGACCCATGTTTATGTTTAGTGTAGGCAGTGAACTCTAGCAGCCATAGAAATTATGATGGGAGCACAGGAGGAAGTCAGGTGACATAGTATAAAGAGTAACAAAGTAGGGTGGAGATCACAGTGGTTGATGGGTCAAACAGACGCAGGACTTTCACCCAACAGACTGCTGTACTTGTATGGTGTTAAATTATTTCTAGTTACATACATAATATTACGTTACCTGAAGTCATATTACTTAACATCACATAGTCACATTACATTGAATACATAATCTCACAATAAGTATCTAACATGATGATGTCCAACCATGATTCTTTTG
Organism: Epinephelus fuscoguttatus; assembly: GCF_011397635.1. Lineage (NCBI taxonomy): Eukaryota > Metazoa > Chordata > Actinopteri > Perciformes > Serranidae > Epinephelus > Epinephelus fuscoguttatus. The sequence continues at coordinate 45,432,496 of NC_064752.1, forward strand.
CTAAAATCTAACCTCACCAGAAGGGGCGCTAATAACCACTCTTGTGGGTTGCATGAAAGGGTGGGAACATGTGACCAATGAGGTCATATGAGTTGGAGGACTTGTTGGTATCATTTTGAGATCTTAAATTACTATTTGCAAATCAGAAAGAAAATTGCTCCCAACAAAAGAGTACTTTGACAACAATGCAACTTTACAGGAATATTGTTTTAGTAGTATTTAGTCCTAGACCAAGCTGCAAGGTCAGGCTACAGTCTACCCTTTTTACAATACACAACATTTCTCATATTAAAATTAACATAATTTTACACTATCCCTGCTATACTTACAGTCAGGTCCATAATTATTTGGACAATGATACAGTTGTCGTCATTTTGGCTCTGTACACCACCACAATGGGTTTTAAATGAACCAATGAATACCTGCTTAAAGTACAGACTCTCAGCTTTCATTTAAGGCTTTTTTCAAAAATGTAGCATGAACTGTGTAGGAATGACAACCATTTCTTCACACAGTCCCCCAACTTTAAGGCCTCATAAGTATTTGGACAAACTAACATAATCATCAATTAAACAGTCAGTTTTAATACTTGGTTGCAAATCCTTTACAGTCAATGACTGCCTGAAGTGTTGGACACATAGGCATCATCAGATGCTGGGTTTCTTCCCTGGCGATGCTCTGCCAGCCCTTTACTGCAGCCGTCTGCACTTCCTGCTTGTGTTTTGGGTGTTTTGCCCTCAGTTTTGGCTTCAGCAAGAGAAACGCATGCTCAATTGGATTCAGGTCAGATGATATGACTTGGCCATTGCAGAACATTCCACTTCTTTGCCTTAAAAATGTCTTTGGTTGCTTTTGCAGTATGCTTCAGGTCAATGTCCATCTGCACTGTGAAGCATCGTCCAATGAGTTTTGAAGCATTTAGTTGAATCTGAGCAGACAATGGTGCCCCAAACACTTCAGCTTTCATCCTGCTGCTCCTGTGAGCAAGACAAGATTTCACTAGAATAAATACAGAGGGTTTATCACAAGATGCAAACCATTGGTTAGCCTTAAAAATGGAAGGCCAGATTATAGTTTGTCAAAAACCATCTAAAAAGACTGTACAGTTGTGGAACAACATACTATGGACAGATAAAACAAAGATCAACTACCAGAATGATGGGAAGACAAGAGAAGGAAGAAGGGAAGGAACTGCTCATGATCCAAAGCACACCACCTCATCAGTGAAGCATGGTGGAGGTACTGTTATGTCATGGCCATGTATGGCTGCCAGTGGAACTGGTTCTCTTGTATTTATTGATGATGTGACTACTGAGAAGAGCAGCAGGATGAAAGCTGAAGTGTTTGGGGCTACATTATCTGCTCACATTCAACTAAATGCTTCAAAACTCATTGGACGATGCTTCACAGTGCAGATGGACATTGACCTGAAGCATATTGCAAAAGCAACCAAAGACAAAGGCAAAGAAGTGGAATGTTCTGCAATGGCCAAGTCATATCATCTGACCTGAATCCAATTGAGCATGCGTTTCTCTTGCTGAAGCCAAAACTGAGGGCAAAACACCCAAAACACAAGCAGGAAGTGCAGATGGCTGCAGTAAAGGGCTGGCAGAGCATCACCAGAGAAGAAACCCAGCATCTGGTGATGCCTATGTGTCCAACACTTCAGGCAGTCATTGACTGTAAAGGATTTGCAACCAAGTATTAAAACTGACTGTTTAATTGATGATTATGTTAGTTTGTCCAAATACTTATGAGCCCTTAAAGTTGGGGGACTGTGTGAAGAAATGGTTGTCATTCCTACACGGTTCATGCTACATTTTTGAAAAAAAGCCTTAAATGAAAGCTGAGAGTCTGCACTTTAAGCAGGTATTCATTGTTTCATTTAAAACCCACTGTGGTGGTGTACAGAGCCAAAATGACGACAACTGTATCATTGTCCAAATAATTATGGACCTGACTGTACATTTTAATACACATCTGTTAAATATTACCTTAAAATTATTTAGTGTGCCAATCATTTTCAGGTTACTCTCTACAGCTGTCCCATGAATTGATTCCTATTAAATCATATTGACTTTCCTTTATTTTTAGGATACTCTAGGTAGTACTTTTGTTTACAGTTTTTTATAGCTAATTTTTAACATTTCAGAATTATCAATACATCACACATTAACAAAATCTAATTTGCTTTTTGATTTCAAAAAAAGTTACAGTTGTTGTCAACAAAGTGACAGATGAGCTTTAAACCACAGACAGACACTGAGCTGATGTAATGTGATACATATCTCTGTAATGACTCTATTTTGTTTGTTTTACTAACTATTTGTCTGCTTTTACAATGTTGTTTACAAGAAACTGATTAAAGTTACTATATGATTTTTTTTTTTTACCATAGTAACACTGGTGTGTCAAACTAAAGTAATAGGTCGAGTACTAGCACTGTAATAATCAGTTAAAATGCTACATAAAGCACCTTTGACAGCTTTCCTCACAAACACGTCCTTAAACTTCATCAGGTCATCACATCTCATATCTGAGTTGGATGACACTGACTGATCCATGACCAGGATTTTTATTGATACGCCAAAGTCAACAGTTCAAAGACTACAGGCAGTCTACTTTGGATTAACCATTCGTTCTGCCAAGCAGAGGTAAAATCTGAAATACCAGAGGTTTTTTTCCCATCGGTCAAAAAGCACACCAGTATGACGGAAAGAGGTTTTGGGGATAATCAACAATCACAACTGAGAAACTAAGGTTCATCGTCCTTAGTGTCTTCAGGGAGGTAATGATTTCTTTACAGACATCGTCTTAAATTGACCATTTTAAGTAGATCAATTAGGGTAACTGAACAACAGTATTTTGGGAAATATAGTTATTTGCTGTCTTGTACTATTTTTAATGCATTAGCTGATTTTAGCTAGGCAACCTGCCTCTGATGTGACCTGAATGCAGGTCAGGCACTTATTGGCTTTCAACAAGACTTTCTACTATAATTGACATTTCATACAGTTAGAGATTAAGAGAAACAGGGAGTGCATAGGTGGACAAGTCAGAAAGAGAAATTAACCTCTGACCCTCATTGTTGCAATGTGACTCTTGGTAGTTCTACAACTTTTCAGGATTCATTTGTGAAACCAATCTCATTTAAATGCAATCCAACATGTTTGCTAGTGACACACGCTCCTGTATGACAGGGATATTACTCAGAGACAAGTGATACCAGTTTTACCTGTGTTTGTCCAGTACAGGTAGAGCTTGTATATGTTTAGCCCAGCTTAGCACATAGACTGCATGCACTTCTTGGGTTCAGGTTCAGGTTCAAGTTCAGAAAGACTTAGCCTTCAAGGTCTTTTTCTAACTAGAATTGACACTTTGCATACAACAGTATGCCTCAATGAACCAGTCAAGTTGCAATTCAAGATTACATCTATATCTGTTAAAATATGGACACTTCACACACACATTCCCCCCGGCAGCACAGAAGATCTATACAATCAGCTCAATTTCAAGGTGAGCAGCCAAGATTAGTTAATTAATTCAGTATCTGACCAAATGTCTCCCCTTCTGTTCCTGAGTTATGATGCTAAATAATGACCAGAAAAGTGCTTCTGTAAATATATAAATGACACAGTGAAGTTGACCTTTTACCTTTTGGATATAAAACATCATTACAACATCACTATATCCTATTAGACATCCATGTGAAATTTTGTCAGAATTAGCATGTGAATTCTTGAGTTATGGCAAAAAACATGTTTTGTGCCACCGCTATTGCTGGCATGGAGTCAAAAATTACAATACCACACAGTGACTACACCCAGCATCTCAAAAAGCCAGTCCTCACAGAGAGTTTGGCCGGTTAGAGGTTGGTTCTGTGAACAAATTATATGGCTCTTGAATGGCTTGGTGATTAGCTTCCTAATTAACAAGATGCAACTTGTAAATAAGACAGGAGTTGTTAATGGTGTGCTTTTTACTTTCAGCTGAGCTTTGTGCTAAGCTAGTCTAAACACATACAGGACCTATCTCTGTACCGCACACACAGGTATGAAACTGATATCACTTTGGCTAAGACAGCAAAAAAGCATACTTCCCAAATGCCAGTGATGCTAAAGAACTTTAGAGTCACAGATACAGTAGGTTAAGTGCAATCTGAAGAATTATCACAACTGTAACAAAAAAAGAAGAAATAAAGAAAACATAAAAATGACAGAAGAGAAAAAAATCTGCACTAAAATAGGTATACCAGATAAGTGTTCTGACTCAGTTTAGGATAAAATGTTTCAGATGTCTGCAAAATGTTAATGATGCCTATAAAAGTAAACCTGGACCATGCAACAGAAAAAAAAACACTGAACTGCCACAAGAAGCAGTCCCATAATGTCTTGTTTATTGGCCTTCCTGTTTTCAAACAGCAGCAGTTTTCAAGAAGCAGCAAAAGCCAATAGACAAAGGAAAGAGAAAAGTGAGTATGGAAATCATCACAGAGCAAGGAAGAGGAAGGCAGAGAAAGGGAAGAGAAGGAGCATCACTTCGGCTACCAGGCAGGTCAAAGTGGGAGACAGAGGCAGTTTAGGACTTGGCTGAAAAAGAAGCTGAGGCATGGTGGACGGAGTCAGCGTAAAGACTGAATTGAATGCATTTTTACTTACTGTACATTTGCTACTAAAATAAGCTGAAGGTAAGGCAAAATAAACAGAGCATTTGGATTAAAACAACTGTCATGCCATCTGCAGCTGTGAAGAAGAACTTAGAAGTTAGGCTTTGTTTTGAAATTCAGACTTAAAATTAGTAAACACAGTAAAATAAACAACAGTACTGTATGGCTGCTTCACTCTAAGGATCCCTACTGAAAACGTACATCTGCAGCAAGTAGCTTTATGTACATTAGTCGTGACTAGGGATGTCAGTTTCAGTTACCCATTAACTGGAAAATAAGTGGTTAATTTTTAAGGAAAAAAAAGCAAAATAACAAGAAGTACAAGTGGTGCTTTCTTGTTGTCATTTGCTTTATTGATTCAGTGAGCTTTAGTGCAACATTTTAAAACGCTAACCATTAATAAGTGGTGAAATTTAAATAATATTGCGATGTAAATGTCTTGCCCTCTATTTTCTGTTTGCTTTGCTGTCATTCATGTGACAAGCTGAGTTTAACTGTGGAAACATGGTGCCCACTGCCCAACCTTGGCCACTCTGCACTGCACACCTTGTGGGTTAACTGGGAGCTTGCTAGCTGTGCTGCTTGCTCGGTGATCACCACTGGTAATGCCGTCCTGACCCAACCGGTACAGCATTGCTGCGTAAATATCGTGCCCACCCCCCAGTCTCCCCCCAAGACTGCCCTGGTGAGTTAGCAGCTTCATTTTGTGCCCCAAACCTCTTAAGCATTGTTAACTAGTCTATGTTAGCATCACTAGCTGTGTTGACACTGCTAACAGTGTTAACAGAGCTAACAGTAATAACATGCTTAACAATGCTTAAGAGGTTTTGCAGTACAGTATTAAACTGCTTACTCACCAGGGCAGCTTGGGGGGGGGGGGCAAAGGATGGGGACAATGTTTTTACAACAAAGCCATCCTGACACCATGTAGTCAGGACAACGTTACTAGCGGTAAACGCTGAATAAGCAGTGTTGCTAGCCAGCTCAGCCAAGCTGTGTGGTCCAAAGTGCAGAGAGGTCAAGGCTAGCTAACCAGTGTAGCATGAATACCTTATAGCTTCTTTAATGTGGTAAAGCATAGTGCTAGTGCTATTACTAAGAGTAGCAAAATTAACTTATAGACCAATGTATAACCATATTCTCAGCAGTTAACAGATTAATGGCTGACCTTTGACATCCCTAGTTGTAACTTATAGAAGTGAATCCCAAAGCAGCAAACCAGAGACAGTTAATGTCTTCACCTTTTCATTCTAACAGTCGGAAGACAATGATGTCTACACACCCTGGCCAATAAAAACAGTACTAAAAACAGTAGTATTTTCATCAGTGTTTGTTAGTGTTATTCATTTTATCCTTGCTTGGTTACATTTGGAGAACACTTTTGACTGGCTTTCTTGTAACAACCACGTTATATAACCACATTTAACAAACTCTGTCCCACTGAGCTTTCACATCTGAATTCTTATGTGACAGGAAACTCTTGCAGTAACTCTGACTGACTGATAAGGCTTAGAGTTGTTACATTAAGAGACAAATCAAGACAGAACACCCATGCTGCGTTTTAACTACACTACTACACGGGAGCAGTGTGAACTTACCCTCCAGTTTTGCGTACTCTGACAAACGTTGGTAGTTGACCAGAGCTGCCTGCTCCAGACACTTACGGATCACAGCCTTGACTTCCTCTTGTGGAACCGGAGTGACAATATCTTTCATGAGAACCTAAGAAAGACACAGCAAGAGTTTTTATTTTCAGCGTACAGCAAAGCTTATCGTGACAAGACAAATAATGACAAATGTCAACCACTAACAACATGTTTGACTGAAAAACTATTATTACATCAGAAGGAAAGTGGGCCACACACAGAAGACACATTTATACATTTATATGAATAAATAATGACACACTTATTGTGTGTATAAGAATACTGGCACTGATATTAAGTTTTTGTTTTCTGAACTAACTGCACATCAGGGCTTGACCTGAATATTTGACTGTGATTGGATATTCGTTCATTGAGAGTCCGCCCGCACACACAGGGCTAACTGTTAGCATCACACTGCTAACATTACCTAATGATTAATAACTGGTTTATTGACAAAGTTGAGCCATTCTGGTGGTGATGGGAGTTTGTTGGAATTGTTGCATGGCTCAATGATGCATGTTAGCCACTACTGTTGTGTTAGCTCATGCTAACCTGGCAGATGGTGGAGCGACTCCCAAGATGAAACAAAAACAGGACTTTTACCCAAAAGACTGCTGTTCGTGGCCCGTGTGAAACTAAGACTCAATTTTGAGTTTAACATGATGTGTTAGGTGACATACTCGTTAACTTACTTATGAAAGTGAACTTGTGTAAAAAACATACTTATTTTGACCCAAACTATGATCATTTTCTAAACTTAACCAAGTGTCTTTGGTTTGAAACTTACAGCCACTGATCAAGCTGCAGTAGGCTATTTGACGTTTGGAGTCAAGAGTATGTCCGCTACACATACGCCAACTTTTTCTGAGCTTGTTTATTTCATAATAGAAATCTAAATTAATTGGAAAAAAACTTGAATGGATCTGTCCAGCAATAAAGATGACTTACCCTTTCAAGCAAGGACAGAGTTGCTTTCAGTGCTCCCTCTGGCCGTCCAAATGGAAAGCAGTACCTGTTGAAGAGGTTGGACTTTCATGTTAACCTTTATCAGTCCAGTTAAGCATGAGATCAGCACATGGTTGTTGTACGCAGTTCCTACCTGAAGTGTGTAATCTGGTTCTCCAGAAGCACCCGAAGCCTCTCCTTGATCTCCTCAAAGCGCTCCTTCTCTTCCACAGTCACTGTGCCAATACCATCAGGCCTGAAAGACAAGAGGAAATACTAGCAATTAAAGGTTTTGCAGTCTCTCCAGGCAGCCTGTCTTTCAGAGCTGGGGAGTTGAGTAGTCTACAGTACCAACTGAGCACAGAAGAGAGACTTTTAAAACATTTGGTGAAAATAGTAAATGTACATTTACACATTATTGATGCCTCTATGAATCGCTACAGGTTCTAGGAACACAACAAACCACTGTAGGACACAGTATACCAAAACAGCAGCCAGGTTCCAGCACCATGGGGTTAGGGCAGACCTCCAGGGTGCCTTTTTCCACTTGTAGCACTGGTGTTCCCTACTGAAAATGTTAGGGGCTCTAGGACTACATTTAGGAGCACCATTTAAATTGACAACATGTCCATATTTTTCTGTCTTCACTGTATTACTAATAAATGCTTTGGTAATAAAAACACTATTTAAAGAAATAATGTACTTTTTATTAAAAAGGAAAAAGTCACAAACACTTCGCTACTTAGTTCTGAAGTTTGCTGTTGTTTGCTGCTCAATTTATCAATGTTTACACCTCAAGTATTTAGAAATGCAGCTATTTCAGGCTGCACTAATGTGGGCATTAATTTTGGCAATTTTCCAAATTTATACAATAAAAATGCTCGATTTTGACTCTGTAAGTTGTCAGGGTTGTCCTTTATTGAAATGTAATCATTGTCAAGGTGTTTTTCCAGCAACCCAAAATCAAGGAACAAAGTAATTTTTCCTCAGAATTTAGTGGGATTCCTTAGTTCATAAGGGGCACAGGGAGCATGTTTTACAGGTCCTGTGACAACAATCAAATAAATCTTATATTCATATATGTATTTTCTATACTCTTCCTTAAAACCATATTTTGAAAAGCAGGCTTAGTGACAAATATCCTGGACCACTTCATCGAGTTAATCATAAAGGTCAGAATACTGAACCACCTGAGAAACACAGCTGACCAAGCAAATGGCTGCAGTCAAGCTCACCATCACTTGCATCTCTGTGGTCAAACCAGTCGCGGCTTAATTGGAGACTGAAACAAGCGGAGCAGAGCAGTCTCAGTGAGTAGAGCAGAGAAGACACCAGTGAAGCAACACAAACACGACAATTCTCGCTCCTTCCTGATGTTTTACGATACATGATGGGAAAAATGGGGGGGAAATTTGCAAGTTGCACTGGTGCTTCTACTTAAAAAATGAGTAATACTGACTCCAAAAATGTTCACAAAGTGTGACTAAATGGTCACAGCCTGGAGCCCTGGGTTAAGATCATGGATGTATAAAGAGAACTGGATACAACACTGGAGGCAGGTCCCTGTTCATTGCTATAGAACTTGCCCACAGAAATTGGCACAGAAAGCCACAAAAGTTTGACTTCCATGTGTAAAATAACCCAGATCTTCTGCTCTGCTTCCACATCTTTTGGCTCATGGAGCAGGCGCACTAGAGACTTTTGCCGGCCAAGTGGCTAACTGATAGTTTAGCACTTGAATGAGGCCAAAATGATTTAATCAAATGGCTCTTACAGACTTTTGAAACGTTGTCAGACCAAATGGGATTAAATCAACAAGTCATTTCACAGGGGTTTTGACCCTCAAAAACACATACAAAAAATGCATCCACTAATTTACGGATGTTTCTTTCCCAGTGTAAGTTTATGGGAAAAAGTCTTGATGGCATCCTGGACATTGTAATTCCATGGTTTGGCCAGTGTCAAATTGGCTTCAAAGCCTGGCGCTGTTCTTGGTAGGCTTGTGAGGATTAGTTCATATCCAGGACCTCAGTTTATCCTTTCAGAATGTGAGTCCTGGGGCAGTCTTCAGCACTTATCTCAGGGTGTTTTAACATTGGCAGTTTAGTATAAATCTGAGCATGATTCACCCTAAAATCTGGTGATAAGAAAACTTTCCCTGAACTTTGGTTTTGACCAAGAAATTGAACCTGATTCCATCCATATGAAACAGTGTCAGACAGGTTCCACTGACCACAGTCCATACCATCACAGGATATGGGGGGATATTCTAACATCATTAATGACATTCTTAAATTCTTAGCAATGGATTACTCTGGGAATGTTACCAAATGTCTCATGGATGTTTCAGTAGAGAAGAATATTAAGTTTTTGCAGTTCTTGCCAATAAGGAAATGCAGCTATGTGACTGTTCATAAGTATCATGGCCTCTAAAAGGTAGCATACTGTAATAGCAGTGCAAGTTGAGGCATGCTCCCTGTTACATCTCTGCACACACATTACATTCCAGCAGTCAAAGATAGCCATACTCACACAAATGCACACTATTTACTCTCTGTCAATAATATCATTAGTCAATTAAAATGTGTTTGCAAGCTTGCCAAATTTCATATTGTAATTACACTTACATAGGCTATGCTCAGCTGAAATGTATTATCAGTATTAGATTATTCTTATTTGAACACACGCATAGCAATTACAGCTTTCAAGCAGGTGTGTGTGTGTGTGTGTGTGTGTGTGTGTGTGTGTGTGTGTGTATGTGAGCAATGTGTTTATCATTTGTGACATGGTTGGGTCTGGGTGGAGTGTGAGCAGAGTGCATGTGACAGAAGAGGCGTTGGACTGGTGGCCATGACAGCATGATGAGAAGCAGGAGACATGACACTCTCCCCCCTTTTGACATGTCATTTCAGCAGACAGTGAGAAACACTCTCTCTCTCTCTCTCTCTCTCTCTCTCTCTCCTTGTGTGTGCGTGTATGTGTGTGTATGTGTATGCGTGTGTTGGTGGTGGTGGTGGTGTTGGTGGTGGTGGTGGGGGGTAGTATATTTGCTGCACTGCTCCATGAGTGCCTGTTAGATTTTGAAGAGCACCAATTTGCTTAGCATCAGCGATCATCTCATCCAGACTCCTCTCGATTTTCATGGGCATTTGAACAGACACTGTCAGTGTGTCACAGTCACATGTATACCTCTGCATGCTGCTGCAAATCATGAGGCTGAGGAGGACATGACTGCATGAAGTCTTTGAGTCTGTAGACTGGTTGCTTTGATGTCACCAGCCATTAAACAGCAAAACTTTATTTATTATTATAATTGTTTAAGTAGACACAACACTAACAGCATGGTATAAAGTTACAGGAGTAACCAAAACAGTAACAAGAGATGCCTATTTAATTTTTTTTTTAAAATGATGGCAAGTGAAATTAAATTGAATGATCCTTAATGAGTTTTTGGGTTCAGTGGTGACTGTTTTTCATATAATTAGTCAAGCTGGGACAATATGCTTACCTCCCCATTCGATACTACAGTTTAAAATGAATTATTCAGACGGATTACCATCTAACTGACATTTTTATATTACACACAATTGAATATAAAGTCACACATATAAAGTTACACTGCTGCATCTCGCTGGCCCATTTTTGGCAGTTTGTCATACTCCTCAAGGAGACTATGTTTTTCATTGAAAGAAAATTATTAGTTTTGCTGTCACTATTTCAGTGTACATGCAGCACCAGTCTCAGGTAGCCAACTGGAAGCAGATGTATTACTGCAAAGTAAAGTGTCATGGTGGTTAGGTTACTTCACTACTATAAACAAATTATTTAAATAACATTTGTTTGCAATTCTACAAGTATTGTGATTTAATATTAAAATTTATTACAATTTTTAACACTAGACCATGGAAAAGTTAAATCATACAGTTGTATAGACTGTATGTCATGAAGCATATTTCAAAAACAATGCACATCACATCAGTCAGTCTTTCTGACTGTTATTTCAGCATCATATACTAAACTGAAAAGAGGTAAATAAACTAACAACTTTTTTCATGATCTTTCTTTAAAAACTTTTGGCCCAGTTAAGCACTTTGTAACCTTGCTCCACTAAAGGTGCTATTTTAGATTAACTTTACTTACCTGATCAAATGTACATATACGTTAGAACACATAAAAAATACATACGTTTTAAAGTAAACTTAAACTGCTACATTTAAATGTTACTGCAGAGTTTTCCATACATTGAATTATTTGTGGCAGCTGCCACAATATCAACACTGACCACCATAAATGAGACAAATTGGCTATCGCATGCACCCCACAGTCCCTCTGTCTCACTCCCTGCCTCTTGGAGACTATTTGAGAGGAGGAGAGCGGGCAAAAGCTCTAGAGACGGACCATCCGTAGTGGTGCTGGGGGTCACAGTAGGATGTTTTTAATTTGTGTAACGGCAGCAACAGAAAGTTTGCTGATGCAGCAGGGAGTTTGTGCTGGGCTGGCTGAATTCAGTTTGTTATTCAAGCAGCTTAAGGTCTGTCTCCTTGGACTGTCTGCCATTGTCTGCTTTCTTGCTTCGGCTTGTTTTTTTTTTGTTTTTGTTTTTGTTTTAGATGGATGTGATGTCACTCACAGGCTACCATAATACAAGTGGAAGCTTATTTCCACCTCTGCAACTGAATTTTAGTTGATTGATTTTTTTCCCACACCTAATAATCAATTTATTGAGTTTATAATTTTTACTTTGGTATTTTTTAGTGGCTGATGATTATATGCATTATAAATATATATTATTTTGTACAAGCATGACACAAAACTGGGAGAGGAATCATCATATAAAAATTCGCAGTAAAAAAGCCATCTCACCTTTCACATTGTGACAGAAAATGAAAGAGGAAAATTTCACACTAATTAAGTCCTGCAGGGCTCTCTTTTTTTTTTCTTCCAGCCGAGTGTTGTTTCTTGGCAGCCTCCTCATGTTTGCTTGACCTCCTGACCTCACAGCTCCAATGACGACAACAAGCAAATGAGCCATCAGTGACAGACAGACAGACGGCAAGCCAGCAACACTTTCACATCTCCTTTTACATGCAGGGGGGACAACCACATCTAGTCCTTGAGGTAGATTACCATGTCACATGTTTGCTTTAGAAATAGCTAATTCAATTAAAAAAGTAAAAACAACAAAAAAAAAAAATTTAAAAAAAATCCAGCTTTAACTAGAAATGACTCTGAATCATGCGTAGCATGGGCAATCCTAAATTGGTCATTTTCAGAGTGTATTCTTTTTTCTGTACATTTTAATTTTTGGAAAATTACAGTCTTGAGCTGAAATGATCTATTAACTATTTTGATAATTAAGCCATTTTCTAGGCAAAAATGTAAATTATTATCTCTATCGTATAATGATTACTGGCTTTGTCTGTCTTTTGATTGGGTTTGGACTGTTGGTCAACACCCCAGGACATCTGAATATGTCAGCTTGGACTCCTGGGACCTGCGATGAACATGTTTTACTCCAGATTTTCTGACATTTTATGCACCTATTGGAGGACATAACTTTCAAATTAATTGATAAATTCAAAAATAAATATTTTTTAAAAATTGGTAAGTTGCTGCTCTAAATCTGTTTAAAAATGATTTGAAATGAAGATTATTTTTAAATATAAAACATTTGAAATGCACTAAAACTGACTTTGGGATTATTTTATTGACTTATTGTGGATTTTCTTCTTAAATCCAAATCACATTTTGTATGCCATCCATATGAGTGGTAAACTTTACATAGAAAAAAACATATAAATGTTGCATCTCTGATTCCAACCTTTGACATTACTACTTTCACCGAGGTAATGAGTGTTTTAAAATTCTTTGATCCTTAGACTGATACAATCTTTAAAATTCAACGCCTGCAGTACATGAGAAATTTAAAATGCCATGAATTCTCACCATTTGTTGAGAGTGCGCTTCACTTTAAAACCCCAAAGCATAATCCATAGCTTTAGAAACTGTGAGATAGCAAATTTTAAACATACATTGTTGTGTCACAACAAATTTAATTGAATTAACCTTTATTTTAGATCAAATAAAGAGCAGTTCATATTCTAGTTGTTTATTACAAAGCCATTTCCTCACAAACAGTCGATCTAAACCAAGCCGACATTTAGCTGGACAGAAGTCAAATCCTGACACTTTAGCAGGCGACCGGGCAACCGAGTCCAACTTGGTGCACCAACACCTCCAGGCCAGCAGGCTATTAGGAGGCAGGGGTGGGGGTGGGGTGTTTGTGTGTGTGTGTGCTTGTTTGGATGGGGGGGTGGTTTGGATGAGGTGTGTGCACTGGGGCACACGCAGCAGCGTTGGCAGTGGAGACATTCGGCCGTCACACATGACAACCTGTCAACCTGTCATGCCTTGACCTCCAGGCGCGTCGGCTGGACTGGCAAAGCAGGTCTCTGTTTGATGTGTGTGGATGTGGATATGTAAATAAATAGGACTCATTATTTTTGGATTTTCTGAAAAGAAAAATTTACATTTAGATGTGAATTTACATGTGTGTGTATATATATTTTCAACACTGATAATAAACTGTGCTGAACTCTGTCCTCTGGCAGCAAACTTTTTCATGTCTGAGTTTAACTGCTCCTCATTTATGTCCTTTTTTTTAGTAAAAAAAAAAAGTTTCATACCCTCTTATTTCTCTCTCCACAAACTTTCAATCAAACTCAGTTTCTCATCATATTTGTCCCTCTGTTTCTTTTTTGTCTCTGTTGCTCTTGGAGCAAGTGTTGTCCATCTGTCCATGCTGATCAGAAAGGCCTCAGTCCTCAGTTACTGTTTGTCAGCTGGACAGAGGGATGGATGGGTGAATAGATGGATAGAGGATGGGGTTACTTGGAGGGATGGGGGGAGGTGTGTGCGTGCGTGTGTGTGTGTGTGTGTGTGTGTGTGTGTGTGTGTGGTGGACACTGACAGACAGCCCTTCCTGACCTTTGCCCTCAGCGCTGGAGTGGCCCTCGTCTATCTTTGTTACGCTTCATCTGCAGACGGCCGACTGCGATGTTGACAGATTTGATGTCTGAGCACATCACGGCGGATTAGACGAGAGGTAAATACTGCAACTTAGATAACAGGGTACATACTGGAATGAAAGCCAGATGACTCCTGTGTCACATACCACAGAACCTTCAGGAAATGACACTATTTGATCTCTGACTGAAAACTGATAATGTAAAACCAAGTTTAAGGATATTCTACTGAAATGTCAGACAGAAACAGGGACATATTTACATGCAATTTGGAAGTGTAAATGTATTTGCTCATTTTGGGAGACAGTACTACAATACAAAGGGAAGTGGGTAGGTTTGACAGTATCAACTATGCCTACTGGGGGATCAAACTGATTTGACCAGTTCATTCTTAAGTCCAAGTGGATGTTTGTGCCAAATTTGAGAAAATACTCTCAAGGCATTGTTAACGAGTTCATGAGAATCACACAAAGGTCATAGTGACCTTGACCTGTGACCACCACAACGAATCATTTCATCCTTGAGCCTAAGTGAACGTTTGTGCCAAATTTGAGGAAATTTGCTCAATGTGTTCTTGAGATATCACTTTCATTCGAAAAGGACAGACACAAGCATATAGTGACCTTTGACCTTTGACCACCAAAATCTAGTCATCTAATCAAGTTCATCCTTGGGACCAAGTGAACATTTGCACCAAATCTTAAGAAATTCCCTCAAGGTATGTTTTAGATATTCTATTCATAAGAGTGGGACAGATGGACAGACAGACACGAAAATGAACCTGAAAACATAATGTATGTTAGTTAATGTATGAATCTATCTTGGATATCGTGTCATATGAACAGATGTTAGCTAGAGCCAATGATAAAGGTGAGAACTTTGGGAGATCATGGGACCACATTTTTGCTTATAGCATGGCTGGGAGACTCATGATCTGACTGTATTGCTATAATTGCTAAATGTTTATTTAGTTGATCTAATTATTTGCATTTACCAGAAACCTTTGAATCTATAATATATATATATATATATACATATATATATATATATATATATTGGCAGGTACCTGTAAAAATCACATACAGTAACTATCTTTATCATATTTTAAATCAGACTTTGATTGAATCCAAAGTCAGTGCACGAGGTATATTTTAGGGATGCTCCCTTGATGATTCACGTCATCAATCCAGTAACCCCCAATTTCACTCCCATGTTTACTTTTTAACCCTTTGCCTTTAGTCACCGCGATTTTGTACAAAGATCAAAACAAGAAAAAAGGATGACAAGCTACAACTTTTACAAACACAAACTAAAATGACCAAACTTTTTATCCATAATGAAAACAAGATGATGATGAGATGATGAGATCTTGATAATAAAAACGTGTGTGGAAGTGTGTACTTGTAATTCACCCCTTAAACCTGACAAAAACTGCTAAAGATATGACAGTTTGTCAGTGTGCAGGAGTTATTTGTGGTTTTAGAAAAAAAATACAACTCATTTCTGATACATGAAGTAGCCTAACTGGATAGTTGAAAAAAAACAAAAACACATAAAAAACCTAATGACTAAAAGTTGACAATGTTGTGAATTTTTGTCGACTAAAACTAGACTAAAACTATGAGGGATAAAATGACTAAAATGTGACTTAAACTAAAAAGCATTTTCATCTCAAGACTAAGACTCAATCTAAAACAGCTATCAAAATCAACACTACTGTAAACCTAAGTTAATGGAAATAGAGAAGGGTGATTTATCTTCATCCTTCGCTGCTCTGCTGCTCTCAGTTCTGGTGCTGGAAGATAGTAAAGCCAGCCAAACTACTTGCAAACCAGACACTAGTAACACTACTCTCTTCTGTCTTTTCTTCATTCCATAATAGCACTATAGCTTTTATTGTTTAAGTCTGACCAGGACGCAATTTTTTTGTTTCTGTAATGATGTGCATATCAGATGATTTCAAATCACAGGGAACACAAAAGACTTGACATGCAGGCTGTAATACTGTAGTGGTTAAGTTTTAGGTGGACTGTGGTGTCAAGGTGGAAGCTATGAAAACACACACACACACACACACACACACACACACACACAGCCATTCACTGCTGTGTTCATATCTATCTATCTATCTATCTATCTATCTATCTATCTATCTGAAATGCATAATTAAGACATCAAATTAATATTTTTTATTTAAAATGATGACATGATCAAACTTCCATTTAGTCAGTGTCCCCACAGTATTGCATGACAGGGGAGAATAGTGTTGGAACTTGGATTTTGTTTTCCAGTCCAGAAAATGTATGTTTAGCTGATATTCCCTAATCTAACTCCAACAGTACTAACCCTAAACTAACCTTCCACAGCTTATTATATACATTTTTCAGAACTAAGCTTCATAGCCCAGGACTATATTGTTTTTATCTTTATGTTGCCTGGCACTGGCAAGAAAAATTTGGACAGCCCTGACCTAAGGGCTCTGTCCACTACATGTTGCAGAGCTACTTCCCGAGACCGTGGACTCACTGAAGCTGTGTGTACGGGACTGTGTGTACAGACAATCCATAACCTGGCTTTGATGATCACATTAAACCTGATTTGTTTCAAAACTTGTCTGATCATTCGTGTTGTTAGAAAACTGTCATTAGCATAGCAAAAACAAAAGAAGGTGTTAATATTTTCCCCTTGGTTAGACTGCACCACACAGACTGCTGAGATAACTTACCTTCTAGTTCCTGAGAAAAGTGGGGACCTGAATTCCTTTTTCTTCATGAACTCAATGATTTTGAGTTCTCTCTTAGCAGTTTGGGCAGGGAGGTCAGGGTAAGAGGGGAACAGGGCTCGTTCAAGTTCAGCCTCACATACTGGCCAGTTTAACAACTCAGACACACGCTGACTAGGTGTGGTTGTGTGAAAGTGCAAGTTTTTAGGAACAGTGAAGGGAAGGTAATTTTGTGAAAATGAACAAGGTAAGGAGGTTGTACAGAAAAAAACAGACAAAAGAAGGAAGAAAAGTGAACATGCAAACATCATGCAAAGTGAAAACAATTTAAAGCATAAAACTTAAAAGCATAAAAACGGGGTGGGAGGGGGGGCTCCTGCTCCAACTTCAGTTTTGATGATGAAAGAATATATATTTTCTGTTTCAATCATTTTAGCATCCAAGGATAGTTTGTACTGGAGGGGAAAGTGAAGGACACCAGACTAGCAAGCGCCTTGATTTGTACCTGTTTCCATGGACGTGGGAGGCACAGAAGGCAAAGCTGTAGTGTAGCAGGGTGGGGTCGATCATGGCTCCGTTCTCTGCCCTCTCCAGCAGATCGCTCAGGTAACACAAATGCCGATGGCAGCCTCGAACACCATAGCGAGCGCAGTACTCGTCTAAGACAAACACCTGACCAGGACTGAACCAGCCCTGTGGGTAACACACACATACAATGCTGCATACAAAATACCATGCAAGAGCAGCATGTTTCACAATACTGATATCTTCACCATGGTTTATACACCCGATATTGGCCACTGGACTGTTTGTTCAGTCTGTGTGTAATCTACAGACCGTACAGAGGTTACATGTAGTTGTAGCTGTATTAGAACCTTAGTTCTTTGGACTAAATGCTTGTTAGATCGTCCAGTAACTGCTGAAACCCCTCTCCCACACCTTTCTAACAGATTAATCATGACAATCCAATGACCATGCCCTCTTTGCACAGTGATTGGTCAGATGGGTGGTGGTGATAGCAACTGAAAACCCAGAAAAAAAAATGTTGGCATTGTATGTTTCTGAACAACGGATACATTACATTTGTACATCATTATGTAGTGAATTAACTGAAACTTTGTGTTTCAACAATACTGTGGTCAACATGTGTTTAGGTTTAGGTATAAACACCACTTGGTTATGGTTATGAAAATAATACTCCATTTTCGAAGCACTATCGCAGCAGAAAACGCAGTAATGTCTCTCTAAGGCCTAGTCCACACGAGCATGGGTATTTTTAAAACCGAACTTTTTTGGCCTCCAGTTTTTAAAAAATCTGCGTCCATACGAGCAATGTAATAAAAATACCTCCATCCACATGACACCGCAAATTCCACTATCAAGCAATGTAATACACATGCTGTTCGAAAGTAGAATTAACCAATCCAGGATAAGCGAGGCTGGACAAATTCCCCTAAGTCCATCCCTGTTGAGCATGAAGAGCCAGGCTATTATTAGCTGAGAGCTCTGTCAAACACAATAAGCCAGGTGTAACTTATTCAGGTGAGTGTGCTTTCTTAAATAGACCCTGAAATCGATCACAGATTCACCAATGCAGCAATAGAGAAGGCAGGTGCCGCATACAGCGTCTTATCATGGACACTTATGAAGAGGTAAAACATATAATCACAAAGAAAGGAAACACTGCAGTGATAATAAAGCAGAGAGAGAGTGCGTGGCAGACAACTGCGGTGACGTGCCATCCACTATCCCCTACCCCTCAGCCCATATACTGCGTCACTTTCAAAAAGCTGATATGATACATACATATGATACATGTAAATGTTGTATATCAGTTGTTTGCAGAGACGTAAAATGCCAACATTTTCTTCTGCCGACTGGGCTGGTGAGAGAGCAGGCAGGGTGTGAATTTCTCTCAGTCACATTCCAAAGCCTTTCCTTACCAGGCAGGAGTAGGAGTCGTTGAGTCTGTGGTCCAGAGTGAGGCGCTGTACAAGCTCAAACAGCGAGCCATGGTCAAAGTTACAGGGGTTGGCTGAAATAAACTCATCCATGCCATGCTTCTGGGCTCGATCAGCATCTGTATACAACCATTTACCAATCCAATGAGGAGACAGACAGAGAGAGAGAGACAGAGACACAAGACAGCGTCAAAAACAAGAATAAAGTTAACTGTGGCACTCAGTTAATTTGTATGTGAAACAAAAAATGAAACAAATAATCTTATGAAGTGCCCACAATACTGAAATGCTGTACACACTTTTATAACTGTGAGAAGTGTAAGAAGACACCACAGCTATAATTTATAATGAGACCAAGTTCTGTAAAACTGCTGATAGATCTCAGTTTTGATGTAACAGCACTTAATTACTCACTCAAGTAAAAAAGTGCCAGTCAGTTATTAGGTGGTGTTTCCAGCATTGACACCATTATGGGCCCTTCATGAGGGTCGCCAGTTTTGACTCAACAGGTAGGGTAGAGTTAAGGTGGATAGAAGAGTTTTCCAGGCAGCTTTCAGGATGTAACTCCTGATCTGGAGGTCAGTGGTTAGTTCTGAGTACTGGGGGTCACGTTCATGTTGTGTTCATGCATACTCAGACATTCATGTCTATGCATCAGCGCCAGTCTTTGAAGCTCTTAACAGTCTCTTATAGTGGGTACTACCTTTAAAAGAATGAATTTTTATTTTGGTTGCATACATCTTAAAAACAGGCTGAAGCCCAAGACTTATTTTTGCCTATCAGGATAACCCAGCATATCAACAAAACCAAAGAAAGGAAATTAATAAATACAAACATTATACTCCAAATTATACTCCTCAATTTTATTTTATTTTTTTTTACGTTTTATTAATTTTACATTATGATTTGTAATTATATTACATTATAAGGCTTTTTCGAAACAGATGCACTGAGTCCATTCCATAGTTTGACTCCCAAAACTGAAACATCTGTATTTTACATTGGTTCTCATTTCACATGTTTCATAAATGAAAAAAATAAAAAATAAAAGAATACAGACCATCATTTCAGACAGTCAGTCAGATAGTTTCATTTAATTTCATTTATACAGGAAAAAGTAACATTTTGTGTAACTGTAAAAACTGGCCTGACTCAGTTAAAAATTGGTTTTTCGGCAGGTTCCTGTTATGCAACAAAAACACATTACAATACAAAATACATAAAAACAGAAACAATCAACAGAGGCAAAACAACAAATTATAAGCAGCTAAATACAGAATAGAGGACTTAAGTGGAGTGAACAAAATGGGATATGAGATTTAAATTAGTGGTTGCAGGTTGCAGATAGTGTTTATATGTATGTTTGAAATGTGAAATAGAGCTTATTGCTCTAATGTAGTGTGGGATCTCATTCCAGATTTTAATGAAAGTGTGACAAAATGATCTCTGACCATAATGTATATTGTAGGGTGGTACAGGAATGAGTGCATGCAAAATTAATCTAGTGTTGTGTTCCTGTCTTGTGTTGTGACTTAGATGTAGAGCAATAAGTGTAGGATTAGAGTTGTTGTTTAGGATCTGAAATTAATATCTAATGGCTAGATTATTTGTGTAGCAGGGGTGAGATATGGTCTAATCTTGTTATAGACATACAATATCTGGTTGACCTTTTTTGTTAGGTTCTGAATGTGGTGATGATAAGAGAGATGTGAGTCAAGGAATACTCAAAGATATATGTAGGTTTCTGTGATTGTTAGTGTTTTATTTGCTAAATGAAAAGGGTCAGACAATTATTTATTTTTTGGGGGGCATGAAAATACATACATTCTGTTTTCTTGACATTGATAGTTAGATGATAATGTTTTAATCAGTCATGTAAGTAGTTAAGATCAGAGGATAGTTTCAAATTTAAGACATCAGGGTTTCAGGTATAGGATGAATCAACAGTTGATCAGTAGATCCACGATAACCAGCATTATGTATTACTCTATATATCAAACTAAATCATATCACAAGTTAGGCATGTTCGGGACCTTTGTCTAAGGGAATCTTCTCTAACTGGACCTCTTTGAATTTAAGTTGACCCCTGCTCTAGAAGCTCTTTTTTGAAGTTTAATTATAGGGTCTATGATTGTTTTATATGCATTTCCCCAAACAGAAGTAGGACATACATGGCATTATAAGTGAACAGTACAATATATACAAACATTCCTTCTTCAACAACTCCATTATTTAATCCGTTTAATATGTTATATGTGTGGCTTTAAACATAGTTTATGATCTATAATCACTCCCCTTTTGAATCATATACTCTTTCAATTTCAGCACCATTTTAATGCAGTTTTATTTCACAATTAGCCCTAGTACCATCAAACACTATTATTGTGTTTTATTTTTATTTGGTGATAACTTATTAACAGCAAACCAACATGATCAATTCCCCTTTTACTAAAAAAAGGAGACATCAAAAAGCCTTCAAAGCATTTCTGTGCACTCTGTAGTGAGAGCTTAGCAGAGTTATTTTCCCAGTGGACTCGTTAAAATGCAATTACTGGCATTTTAATAGCCAATAAAAGAGAAGCCTTCAGGATTTGGAGTCGTTGTACAGCTAAATGGACTGCCTTTACAAGACTAATTCTATCACTTCTCTACAAGTCTACTGCCTTATAAAACAGGATATAGCATTGACCACTAATAGGCCAGTTGTGTGTTAAGCCACCCACCTTGACTCTCACGATTCCCATTAACGGTCCCCATTTCTAATGCCACTTCAGTGCAGTGTTGGTGGCCCCAGACCCCTTGTGTGGCTCCTGAATAATTGCTGTATTGAACATCTCAGAATGAGGAGAGGTTGTTGTGGCCCCACACTAATATCGATTAACACAGTTTTTTTTTTGTTTGGTTTTTTTTGAAGTTTTTACATGCTTTCCTGGTGGTGTGCTATGTTTACATGAGCAAACCAATTGCCAGAGTAAATGTTGGCATTGTACATTTCTGAAAACCACAGATAAGTTACATTAGTACATTATTGTTGGAGGATGCGTTGAAACTTTATGTTTGAGGTTGAGTAATCAGCAATGTGCCAATGTGATGAACATAATATTATTTTTTGTTTGTTTATAAAGGGACTAAAGGAGATAAGAGTGTCTGAAAAGCTGTAAACTGCGCACAGCAACAGAGATCAGTTTTCAGTAGAAGTGGGAGGGGCAGAGCTGCACACCGTGTGGTTGTTAACTTGAAAAGTTTGTGTTTTTTTTCAGGTGACGAGATGAGACATGGCAGAGTTAGTCTCTCGAGAAAGCTAAAACTGTGCCAACATGGCAACATCTTGGATCTGAAGCTGACAAAAAAGGTGTCCTAACTGGCTGCAGGCAACACGGTGCACCATGGCTACCTGTTGCTCGCTTTGAAAGCACTACAGTGGATGAGGATTGAGCAAATCATAAAGTTAAATTGAGGAGTTATCTACATAGTACCTTCTGATTTCACTACAAAAACCAGTATAGGTGTCAGCTGGCTTGAGAGCGGTTGCCAGGGAGTTGAAAGTCACTGCTTAAGGTAATGATCATTTTAGTAACAAGCTAAGCTACTTGTTGTTGCCTATAATGTGTGTCTTTTCCAGTAATTATAATGATATAAAAACATGTTTTTTGTTTTAAAAAGTAATGCTACAAACGCAGAAAGATAGCAAGTAGGCTACTCACCCATCTATTAAGTGGTTACAAATCCAGTCTGATCCCGAGAGCACAGCTGATATTTATGTGGGTTGTTTACATGATGTAACAGGAGTGTATATTTATGTATTTAATGTGGACAGAGAGCTCTGATGTTACATGATGCAACATGATGGTAGCTGAATGCTCGTTTGCTGGTGTCATTATGTTCCACTCAGGACTGTCTGCTGAATCAAGTTCAGAAAATACAGTATACTGGTCCAGTCTGTGCCGCCTCTCAATCAAATCAAATCGGTTTGAAAAACTTTACACTGGCCCAACCCTATCATCTAGCCAAGGTGTCACACTATCCACAATGCCCTGCAGCTCCTGATAGCAAAGTCAGCTCATATACTGCATCACCTTAGAGATGATTAAGGAATCTCTCTTTTTAATTTTGCAGGGTTGCTGATAGTAAATCCATGTAAACCTGCAGGCTGGCTCCAACTGGCTTTGCTGGGGTACAAAGTCAAGCTTTGCTACACTAGAAAATCTTATATAATGATGATGATGATAATATGCTGAGCCAGTGTGGCATATTATAGCTCTTGCCCTACAGCTCAAACAGCATTTTGGAGTAGAAGCTTAAGAGAGACATGGTTGTTTTATTTGTCATAGCCAGGAAACCTACACACAACTCTGCTTACCAAACACTAGCATTATTACCTTAAACCAGACTGCTCAACCCGGTCTCACTCTAAATCATTGAATACCAGCACTTGCTCAGTGACACCGACAAAGAAAGCCGTCCTTTAATGCCAGCATGATATGCGGCCGGCCGGGCGGCATCGGAAGGAAATGCCGCTGGACAACGAAAGTTAAGAGGGTGAAAGTCCTAGACAGGCAGGTGGAAAGGCTTGTGGATGGGTCCAACAACCACTGACTTTCACTCAAGAGGCCGGTGTTTGCTTCCAGTATGACTGTAAAGCCAAACCTTGTTCTTTTTTTTCTAAACCTACACATGTGCTTATGTTGCCTAAACCCAACCATGTGCATGTGTTGGCTAAATGTAACCACGTGCATTTGTTGTTTAAGGAAAAAATAGTCAATTTGCTGTGTTGTACTGACATAGTGTGTTTATTTTAAAAAGAGACTGCATGGAAATTGTACATTTCCTGTGAAAACAGAAGTGTATTTTAAAAATGGACAATGCATGTAACAGGCTGTAGTTGACATGGTGTCCCAGAACATCAACAACCAACGCACCCAGGGTACCTTGCAAGTCATATCTCTAAGTGCCCATGACCAAACTTCAATGTGACACGGTCGGAGTGAGAATGTGTTGGACTGCTAGTATTAAGAAATATTAATACTAACAGATGAATTTAATGTGCAATAACAGCACTGATTTGCTGTTGGGCCCCTGTTGTGTTCAAGTTCTCTTCAAGTCCAGTGCACGCAGCATGTTACAGATATTTTAAGACCCAAGGCCAACCAGTACTCTGAGCTATCTGGTCAAAGCACAGGTTTTTTAGTATGGCAACTGGTTTGTGGTCATTTAATTAAACCTATTAAATTATCATTATATAAATAAAAGTAATTGAGGTTTTAAAAACACAGGGAGGGAGCTGTGAACGAGTGAATGAGGGAGTGATTTTGTACAAAGCCACAGAAACAACCGACAGAGTGTGTTTCCCAAAACAAAAGCTTTAACACTAGTAGAATAACATACTCCACAAGGTGTACTTATTTTCCAATAACTGCACAGCTCCTCATAGATTCGATTAAACTTTGATCTTGAATGGACAGTGGAGTGTGGACACATTTGATCCCATCAGTCAGGACAAACCTGGGACAGATGTGAATGAAGGTTATACAGAGCTACACAGCTATCAAGAGATTTGTCAGCCAAAGTCCTCTTCGCTGCCCAACGCAGGCACCCCAGCTGTCAATCAACAAACAAAACAAAGAGTGGGATGCTGGGAGCTGATTGTGTCCCCTCAACAAGTCTCCCCCCACCCTCCCCCAAAAATCTAAAAAGGTGACATTGCGGTGCCCCTTTGGTCTGTAGCTGGTGGCCTGTCAGGTCTGTTTGATGTGAGTGAGCGGGAATGAAGGCGGGAGGGCTGGACAGTAACATGCAGTGACATTAGTCACCCCCGTCCGTCTGGGCTGGGGAAGGACGGCCCTGACAATGATTGATGGCTGCTATTCATTTATAGATCCAGAGGAGAGGAACCGGGAGGCAGCGGACACACTGCTGGTCCTGGGTTTGATGGTCAAGAGCATTTGGGGCTATTTAGCACGTGGCTTGCTTTTTTTGTGGACTGAGTGACCACAAACACATCTAGATCTTTCTGTCACTACACTTGTGAAGATCCTCATTGATGCCGTAACCTCTCTAATCCACACCACTGCACCACTAATCATGAAGATACTCTCATTTTGTCAAAGCTTCTCTCAGCTGAAGCTCAAAGTCAACACAACTGTTTGTAAAACATCAACAGTAAGTGCTTGCAGCTGAAAAGTTGATGCTAAGCCTCACTGCTTTATGCACAGCTTGGACCTCAACAGAACTGCTTTAGAAATGACTGGGAGCTGAACTGCATTGCTGCCCCAACTTTGTATAAAGGAGCAGCTGGATGACTTTGAAGAGTTGGAATAATATAAGTGCAGCAAAGCACTGCTGTGGATGGGGGCAGCAGCAAAATGTGTTCTATCCACCTAAAAAAATCAATATGTCAGACTCGTGTCTACTTCTTCAAATGATTGGAATGCCAACAGACATTTTCCTGTATGTAATACACTGACTACGGACAAGTACCTCACACAACCCCAATTCAAAAGATCCAAATTATCCCTTTAATTGTACAGAAAGGAAGTTGAGTTGTCATTCAAGTGCCTTAAGTGAAATAAAAATGTTTGTAAACTTCCCATAAGTTGACTGATATGTAAGATAGAAAATAGGACAGTAGAGCATCCGGTCCATTCTGTCCACACTGCTGATGCACAGACCTACAAAGAAAACAATGGGTGCAGGTGTTTTGACCACTGTTGGTGTGTGTTGACCTTTACCTGAGACGTTAATTTCATAACCAGCCAATGAAGAATGTAAAAGAACATTGAAAGAAAGAGCATGAAAGACAGGAGTGAAAGAAACAGCAGCTGTGTAACTGCTGGTCAAACTGTTCAAAGCCCCTCTCTATTCTGTCCCAAAGGCAGATTTCCGTAAGGAAGGAATTTTTCAAAGTGAATAAACTAAGGTCTACAGCAACTTGAATTTGAGCACCATATCTGAACACACATTACCGTCAACCAAATAGGATAAATAAAGTACAAATTTAGATGTCTTCAAAATTCAAAGTTGAGATAGGCCTACTGTGACATAGAATGTAAAATGTTTGTATATCTTAATGTACAGTCATTCTCAACACAAAGTGAGAGGCCTTTAGTAGAAAAGCATTGACAGTCTGAGGACTGTTTCCAACTCCTGACTCCAACAAGCTAATTTACTTTGGGTAATATGTTAAAGAGAATGTTGATTATTTTAATAATGAACAAAGACTAGCATATTCCTTTGCACTTTCAGTATGAGAGACTGGTGATGGTCAGCACATAGCTAATTTCTGGTCCTTTAAAGTCACAGAAACAAAAATGCAACGTCAAAGTGTTGAAAGTCTGTGATGAGTTATGGTAGCTGGCTGACATAATTTCATCACAAAGTTGGGTCAAATGTTGGTGGGGTTGGTTGGCACATGTGTAAACCTATTGTAAAATTAAAAGTTGTGACTGTAACTCTATTTTGAGAGATTGAAACTATTTTGACAGATTTAAAATAATGTCAATATTGTTAATGTTTTTTTGTTGTTTGCATAAAATGTTCAAATTGCTTCTATTGGTTCTATTAGTTGCTTCATTTTTTTTTTTTAAAAATTATCTATTTATCTTTTTGTAACTAATGCATGTTACAAGCCTTGTTACAAGGGGCTTGTTGGCAGAAATGAACAACATGACTTTAATCACCAATCACCTACTTTTAGAAAACATATGTGTACACTAAAACTAATTCATTTATTGCTGAGACAGTAACCTTTCATTTGCTGCTGGTTAGAATGTTCTAACAAAAATTGTGCCAGAGAAATATGGCAGTGAGTGAAAAAATGCCAATCTATCCCATTCCTCCTTTGTCTAAACAGAACCATAAAACCTTTACCAAGCCTTAGTTGCCAGAGGTGGATGTAGGACATCTAATAAAACATAAGGATAGTGAATGTTTTGCAAAAACAGTACATTTAGTATAAGCATTTTTTTATTGTGTAGAAATAAAGGAAACCCAGGCATCATTACAACACCTCCAAAATGTGTTGGCCAGTGCAAATGCAATGTATATAAATGTATGTCATTGGTAGTGGGGTTATGGTTTTAGGGCTACAAAGTTTTACACAGTACAATTCAATAGGAGAACCAGGATATATAAGAATTAGCATTCACATCAGTCCATGTGCTTATCAGTCAAAATGAACGTTAAAAGAGGAATACTTTCAAAGCTTAATTGGACAGAACAAAAAGCTACTACTAAACTATGTCACTGTTTTGACTATCAGTCTTCACAAAAAGAAAGAGAAAACTGTGAAGATCAGCTTCACCTCTAAGCAGCTGAAAACAAAACTCTTAATTCTGTCTTTGTTGTTACAATGTTTTAATGTAGTCTATTTTGATATGACTTGGGTGGGTGGGTGTCGGTGACATGATGTTATATTATTCATTGCACCAATCCAGGTGTGAACTGACAAGTAGTTATTTGGTAACATTGACTGATTGCTGCCTGATTTAATTGTGCAGCAACCACACTGTATTATTCATTGCCTGGCACTTTTAACTTGGTAATTACCAGCTGCTGGGACACAGTAGGACTCCAGTGGTTGTGTCAAAAAACAGCTCTCTCAGTAAATTCACCTACACAAATGCATGCGGGAAGCAATTTTTCATTTATTGGGTTTGTTGGTCTGCACCCATCTTTCTTTAAAGGGACAGTTCATTTCTTCTGAAGTGGGGTTGTATAAGGTACGTACGTATCCATAGCCAGTGTATTACCTACAGTAGATGGTGGTCGGTACGCCCCCACTTTGGAGAAGCACGCAGAAGTATTGCCATTTAAGCTCTGTAATGTACTGCTGTGGAGGGGTCAACAAAAATGTATTTTAGTCACCTAAAAGAAGTCTCACCTCATAATATCAATATCAGATTAAGTGTGGTTACCTTGTGGTGAGAAAGCCCTTTCAGATGGGGAACTAAAGCTGTCAAATACACCTATGCTCTCGTCAAAACCATCAGATCCCATTGACAAAAATGGCCATTTTACCTTGCAGAACATGGGATCTGCTGATCTACCACTGCAGTCATCACTTAATTTGTCTGTGTTATTTTGTGACTTTGGTGAATCCAAACTAACCCTTTCAAACACTAAAGTCACGCAATAAGACAAACACACTAACAGTGGACCAGCAACTCCTGTGTTTTGCGAGGTAAAATAACTGTTTATTGCCAAAGGAGTCTAGTGGCCTTGAAGAGAGCAATTTAATGACTTTAGTTTCCTGTTGAAAGGCCTGTCTAAATGCAAGGTAAAATATTCTAAATCTAACATACACTTGATACATTGATACAGAGGTTTTTAGGTGGCTAAAATACTACCTCCGTCCACAGCAGTACATTGTATAGCTTCCATGGTGGTACTCTTGTCTGTTTCTCAGCGGCATCATTTCAGCAAAAGCTAAGGTATGGCAATATGACGTCACAGAGCCACTGATGATGGAGTTTCAAAAATATGAACTTATATAAAACTTCACTTTGGTCTTTGACCTGTCAGAAGTACATACTATGCTATTAAAAACTGTTTCAAAGGACATGAGGCTGTTTCTCACATTCATAATACCTCATGTCTGCATGTAATGCATGACTAGGTGAGAGCAGTGAAAACATTGGACCTATTTCGGTGCATATTTCAGCATCACGGACAGTGAGCGGGCGTTTAATTATCATTAGTCATGTGTTTAACTTCACAGAAAATGAAGAAAATAAATTAATTACAAGCTCATTTCTAGAAGATAACCAAGGGGTCTGGTGTATGTAACACAGTAAAACGAAGGCCAACTTGGTACAATACTGTAGAGGCGAATTTATTGGAGTGTCTCCAGAGACCGAAAATACAAGCTTAACATGCTGACATGAAGAAAAAAACCCACATACAATCAGACAGGCTTTAAGACATCATTTAGACAGGCTGTCTACAGCAGCAGAGCAAAATGCTTTTACAACACACAGATAACTCACACAACTCATAACTCGCGGAGGAGCGAAGTGGCGAACAATTTGATTCAATAACACTTGTATTCACTGATGAGCATATTATTGACCCACCATATTTTTCCAAATAGTAGCCTGGGTGTTTATTTCACAAAATCGATTTTGACCCCAGGCGTTTAAAAGAACCAGGGGCTATTTGCTCAAGGCTTTCTTTTTTTTTTTATTTATTTATTTTTTTTGCACCAACCTGTACCAGGCCGTTATTTGGTTGCAGTTCCTGTCCAGTATGTTTTTAGTACAAAAATACTGTAAGGTAGGGGTGAGTTTGTGTACAAAAATCACTAAACGTTTAAAGTGGGTCATTTTTTTCATGGACATGTGTACATGGGTTTCACCGCTGGGTGGTGCTATTGCATTATACCAGTAAAACCCCAGTTATCCGAATACCAACCAAACAGGCCATTTAACCAACAGTTACAGGCCGCCACACCAAAATATCGCCATCCCGACGGTCCGCCATCCCGAATTCTGGTCCCTGAGTCCTGACAGTAAGCTATGGTGAGCCTGCAGAAGCTGTATTCCCCATGCAAGTCAGCGATTTTCACCGGGACGCACGTGAGTAATTCAGGCGAGTAATTCATGACATTACCTGTTTTTCAGCGAACTCTGCTAGTAATTTTATTAAAAGGCATGGCATACAGGTTCACAGTAACTTATTATTATTATTATTATTATTATTATTATTATTATTGGGTCTTATAAGTGTGGGCTACAATGAGTACCGGGCCATCAAATCACAGCATCCCCAGGGAGAGGACACAGAATTGCGTGTGCTTCTACACATGCGGGTCAAGGTGATCACGGATATTTGATGTAGGAAAGATGTAGCCAGATGTATTACCTGTTTTAGATATGTGGCTGTCTGTCCGTCCGTCCGTCCGTCCGTGCATAGAACGAGTCATGTGCACCACTTCACCACCGACCCGTGCGTAAAGGTGCAAACAGTCCCTCAAGGAGGGACAGCCATGAGGCAATGAATGAGGAAATAATCGCCCGGGCATTTAATCGGACCGGCGTTTAATATGCAAAATGGGGTCAAACCCCCGGCAGCTATTAGGTGCCCGGCGGCTATTTGCCACCAGGCAACTGTTTGGAAATATACAGTATTTAAGTGCAATACGATGAAAACAACCAGCCAGTCCGCCTCGGACTATCTAACATATCACATCTGATCACTTGCAGCAAATATGAAGGACACTCACAAGTAAGATGACTACAGAACCTCTCTCTTATTTTTTCTCCCAATTCCAAGGTACGGCAGCTGCCATACCTCGCCATACCTAAATGACGCCTATGCTGTTTCTCCAAGGGCATGCCGATCACATCTATTGAAGGTAATAGACTGACTATGAATAAGTATCCTATATAACCCCAATTCAAAAAAATCTAAACTATCCCTTTAAAGGTTAAGTGAGTAGGATTTAGGGGGATACATTGGCAGAAATGGTATATAATATTATGTTTTCATTAGTGTGTAATTGTCTGAAAATAGGAATTGTTGTGCTTTCCTTAGCCATTTATATCCACATATGTAGCAAGTCCTCCTCCGTAGTCCACCATATTGTTCAATCAGTATGCAACGGACAAACCAATCACTAGCTCTAGATAGAACAATTCATGTTTTTGCATTTTAGCATCGGTCACCATATTTGGCCTTCACACTTGGCACTTGGGAGAAGTCTCAGCTCTGCAAACTTACCACTAAATGCTACTAAATACTACACACTGGACATTTAATGGCCTGTGTCTACATAGCCTTTTTTTTCTCAGTGCTATCGTCTTTTTTCAATTGTTCCTAATGAGGACAGAGCATATGCAGTCGCCTGAAGAAAAAGCACGGTGCCCAGTGTAATTTTTCAGAGCACTCTGCATTTTTTGTGCGGCCACTCCAAGCGCTTTAAGTTGAATATCTCAGAACTTTTCAGAAAGGTCCCAATGATGTCACTGCCACCTCTTTAGATGTGCTAGTGTCTACTATCACCAAAGCTCATTTTTTGGGAACAGATCAGCCAGTGGACCCAAGATGTTGCCGATGTTACTGTTCGCTATATAAGCTTGATGCTGATTGTGGTCAACCCTCTGTTAATGTAGCATTGCATTAGCCACCTAGCTAATGTCAGTGTCAAGGTATTGTTGTCATAAAAGCATACGATAGCATTTAAAAAAAAAAAAAAAAAAAAGCACTTGGAGCATTCATTTTTTTAAATTTTTCATTTATTTTTTATGAAACGCTGGGATGAAGCACCCCCCGGCACCCTGTCACCGCTTTTCTGCTGAAGAAAAACACTATCTGGACATAAACTCTAATTTAGTTATATTATATTGTGCATTATGAGTTCTATGGACACAGTCCATCTAAATTTTCTTGAAAATTAAAATTAAGTTTCTGCCTTCCAGCACAAGTTTATTTGTAGCCTTTAAATGAACTAAATGAAGCAATTTGATAATACCTCCATAAATGAGACAATATATGCATGTCATAAGTATGGACTGTAAAAATAATGACAGCACCCATTGGTTTGTGGACTCCAGTTTTAAAGCCTTAAGTTCAGCATTTTGTCCATAGCCATCTTGGGTTTTTGGAGCCAGAACTGACTCTATCTTCAGACAGCTTGTCACTAAAAGCAGCCCACCCTTAATTATGTATAATTTTAAGCCTTCATAAAATGTAAATGGGCAAGTAATGCAAAAATTCATCCCCCATACAGTTCTCATGAAGGGGGAAATTAGCCATAGAGACCAAAGCTGCTTTTTGTATCAGTTAACATGTAACATTACATTTCTGTAAAGTTAACATGGGGGTCTATGGAGATGAGAATGACTTCTGAAGCCAGGGTCAAGTGGCCATTTGAGGAACTGCAGTTTTCAGCACTTTCATGTTAGCTTTATTTTTCAGCCCCAGAGGTTAGGCCTACTGCTTGGTCATAAGTTTATGTCGAGCAAATATGAAACATGGATACATTAACATATAGGCCACATTTAGACTGACTTGAGCTAAAATTAAAAAAAAGAGAGTACCCTACGTAATGCCCCTGACTAATGCAGCCCCCTGTCTGCAGAGCAAGCAACTTTAAAATAATTAAACATTCATGTATAAAATCAAAAACACCCTTTCCATGAATAAAAATACACCACAACTGCAAAATGGTACAGTCTTATCCTGAATGATGCAGACTTCTTTGGATTTTTTCCAATGGCAGTGATATGGCAACATCACACATTGTTAAAAAATAATCATGCTTTAGCTTTGCAGCAATCAAAAACATGAAATTCCCATGAAACAAAAACACTTTTTTTTTTTTTAAACTGAACCCTGACCTACAATGCAATGCTTTTGTAGGCTAATCCATGACATATGAATCCAGTCAATCCCTACTGTACAGATGTCAGATATGCAGACAGAAGCACAGCCAAAGCAAAATATTTCTGCATGCATGTTAGTATGTCTTGTATTTCTGTCCTCCCACGGAAACAACTAACAGAAAGTTATCAAAGGAGGAGGAACGATGGACAACAATAGGATGGAAGAGAAAGAAAGGGGAGGAAAGCACTTACCCTTTAATCCAGCTACAAGATAGCAGGGTCAGGGTTTAGAAAAGGAAGAAGAAGAAAAGGAAGAAGGAACAAACAGAGAAACATAAAGACACACAGCAAAGCCACCAACACTTTAACACTACAGCAGTTCTACAACAAAGAGCGAAGCAGCAAACAGAGAAAGAATAACAGTAACAGTTGAACACATGTACATTAAATGACCAGGGGAAGGACAAACTAAGAACATCATTGGCTGATTATGTAAAAAAAAAAAAAAAACAATGTTGCAGGGACAACTGTACAGTAAGAGCACATGAACAAGAAGCTGTGAGTTATGAACATAAGGGCCTAGACCTATTAATATTTTACAATATGAATGAAGAGTATAATTGGAGTAGGCTTCTAAGGCTGTTCTCACAAATTTTTGTATGTTTTCCTACGAAAAGCAATGCACCCAAAGTTGCACATACCCCTTGTATTTTGAAAGGCTGTGATCACATAATGTGCTGACAGCAGTTAACAAGAAAGCAGTCCCAAGCGCCTGTAAGGAAGCAGGTTTGAGATGTGGATGGGTCACAAAAAAATGTACTTTCGACTGGGACTTTCCCCTGGAGTTGCGTGTTCAGATCCGTGTCAACTTTGAGTCATTTTAAGGTATGTCCTCACCATGTTTCTTGTCCTAAACCTAACCACAATAACTTTTATTGCCTAAACCTGATCTCCATAACTTAACATTTATTAGATAATTGTACATTAAGGACGAAACATCATTAATGGGGCATAAACATGTAGGATACCATACGAACCGTTCTATGAGTATATGATTTATCTTCATGTAAAAACATTAAATGAGGCTGCAATGAGCCCCATCACTCTGTGCTCCAATAACGGTTGAGCAAGCTTGTTACCTGGCAGAACCTTGGCCAACTTTCCCCTTTCCTGGTATACTTAGATATGCTATGTGCTAGGCTTGTGTATGTTGAAAAGAAAACCAAATTTTGAAGATGCTTAAAAGGTGTTGCTGGGGGACATGTAAAAGTGACATTTATACATTTCATTACATATAGTCACATATTAAGTAAGCTAACGTCAGCAAAATGCTAGCTAACTAGCTAGCTAACAAACATATAGTCACATCAAGAGGAGTTTGCCTAATGTCAGATCACCAACATGGTTTGCTTCCTCTTATTGTTGTGGTAACATTAAAAAGAAAGGACAGGGTGGTTGGTTACATGTTTTTAAGATGGCATGAATTATCGTTAGCTAGAAAAGGTCATGGCTAACATTCCTTTGTTTCTATTATATTTTAAGGCTCCGTGCCACCCTGGAGTAACTTGGTGTTATTTATTTGGTAGCCCAGTTGTTTCTAACCATAACATGTTGGCATTGTACATTTCTGCAAACCACAAATACGTTACATTTGTATGTTTCATATGTGTCATATCATTGTTTCTAATGTGATGTAGTATATAAGCTGACTTTACAATCTGTAGGTGAAGGGGATGTTGGATGGCGTGACGCCTAGGCAATGCCTATTGCTGTTTCACAAGCAGCTTTTCAGGCACCACATGTGGTACTTTTTAGCAACCCATCACATTTTTCCAGCCAGAACTGCACCACGAAAAGCGAGTATTTTAGGCCGAAACATCTTTTTCTAACCATAACTAAGAGTTTTCTGTGCCTAAACCTAACCACATGTTGCCACAGCACTGTTGAAACATAAAGAAATGTAAAGCTTCAACATATCTACTACATGATAATGTACAAATATAACAAATGTATGGTCTGTACAAATGTACAATGCCAATATTTTTTTTTCTGGCAACTGGGTTTTACTTGGATATATACACGATGTAATGTGATATCCTTCCATCAAACACTATAGTCTTTGCTGTTGGCGTCTTTGCCTGACACCCATAATTTTTCCTAAAAAAATACTGATTAACTGCTAACTACAACGGATGCTATATCATCAAGTTAGCCAAAAAAAGTAAAAAAATCATAGACAATGGCATGGCCGCATCTTGATTAGGGCAAAGCATTTGTGTGGGAGAATAACTAAAAGAAAACATGAGAGTCAAAGAGTTGAAAACTTACAAAACTGAGATATGGGTGCGTCGAGCTGTGGTGCTGTGCCCCCTCTTGAGTTGAGTTTCTGGACCTGGGTGGGAGGAACTGGCTTGTGTGACTGGCCGGTAGCTCGGTACATGGCCTGTACCCATAGGATCCGGTCCTGCTCATCATCACTAGCAAAAATCACAGTGTCGCCCTCTTTCACAGCGTTGAAGAACGTCCGACCGCCGTCTAGACCTGAAGAATAAACAGAGAAAGAGGTAGTTATTGTTTTATGTGTTCACAGGATAGCACGTTCCTATTTGTAACCCATTATGAATATCCAGTGGGTCCTTCATTTCACATGAATGAATTGTAAAGTATAAATCTTAATTATGAGGTGGCCACAGGAAGTCATGAGTTAATCACAAGCAGTATTGAACTGGTGGGTGTTGTGAGAAACTTGTATTTAATTTGGTTGACAGCTTTGTGATCCTAAAATGCTGATCTGACTGAATGCAGCAGCACAGAAATTACTATTTGCATGTTTACAGCATTTATAAGCATTTATTAGATTACTGTTGCTTTTATTATTGTCTCATAACAGAAAGGATTATTCCAGTGAGTTAGTACTGCACTTCTATAAAGCTGTGTTGATGACATCATGAGGGTTATTTTCTCTGACTTAAACAAGCAGTTTGTACTGCCTGGCCACATGCTCTGAAGTGATCGCCAAGTATACACTAACAGCAGGGCAAAAATATGCAAAATGTCACACTGTTGATCATGTTAGTTCATTTTTTGAATGCTATAAACGTGGTTCCCAGCTGGTGGGTCGCAGTCCAAAAGTTGACTGTGGGTCCATTCTGAGTGGACCACAAGTGACTCGCAAATTTGTCAAATTTGTCAAAAACGTGGTTTATTTTGAAGTACAGTGAATTTCACGCACAGAGCTTTTACTTTGAAGTGCCATTTTCTGCTGTAGAGAGAGTTACTAACGGAGAGCTACCTGACAGAGACAGCAAACTAGCTCGACGACATGGCTCAATGCAAGCATGAGGCTGCTTCATAGAAAGTGATATAAAGATGAACGACATAACAGCTATCCAAAAGTGAAGCTGAAACATCTGGATCGCCCCCTGGTGGCTGTCTGCAGTACAGGTCATAAACTCCGCCCACTCCATTGTTAATGGACATGGGCCAAACTAAAAACTCAAAGTACACATCAAATAACTTTTTTCCCAAATATGGTTTCTGTTTCTGCCCACAATTGGGAATCACCCAATCACCGGAACAAGATGGTGTGTCCATATCCAGGATATTTTAGCTTCACTTCTAGGGGGGTTAGTGGAGATGCATCCATCTTTACAGTTTATGCGCCAAATGTATAAAACTGAGTGGATTTTTGACTAATGGCTAAGGAGAAATCTGGACCCTGTTGCTGGACCAGTTGGGAACCACTGTTTTAAACCAGATAATGGTGGATGACCATCGCCCAACCCGCCTTGATCTTGGAAAAGGTGCCGGAAGCATCAGTGAGTCACATCAAACGCTAAGCAAACATACACAATTCGCCCGTCACGTGAAAGTTAAACAACTTGAACAAGAAATTTACATGCCAAAGCCATAATGGAGGACAAACTTATTGTCGTCCTCTGTGGGCACCCAGAGCTCTTTGACTCAACATCAGGACTGTACAGAGACAGAAGAAAAGCAGGAGCTGGGTCGAAGATTACTGAGCGAAGCCATAGAACTACATTGTAAGTTCTGAAAATATGTATTCATTACTTTTGTGAGCTATTTTGTTGAGTTGTTTCTTTGCAAAAAGCTCTGAGTAACTTCAGCTGTTTTTTATTTATTCGGGAAGGTGAACAACAGGAGTGACTCAATAATGTGCTGCCACTGACAGTTTCTAACAGCTCTGTCCAGCTCCCACTGTATTTCCTCTTCACAGATGATGAAGAGAAACGTCTACACCTTGCTGATTGACCACAAAACAGGATTGTGCACAAATATTTTGCAATAAAAAAACAGGCTGAAGTATTTTCCAGTACGTTGCAATCGATTTGATATTTAAAGATGCTGGGTTTGCGCTTTGTGCATTGAGTCCTTTGTCGAGCAAAAGTGACAATTCTCTGTTGACCAGTCAACGGACTGCAGTGTTTTTAGCTCCACCTTCTAGATCTGTGTGCTAGGTACCCCAACAGAGGGGTGACCAAAAATGGGGATGGTAAGAAACCGCTCCATTGGTACCATTCACAACTTTTCACAGTGGAAACGGAAAAACGCATACCGAACGACGCCATACTGTTTGGTGGAAATGCGGCTCATGAAAAAAATGAAGAGTGTTGCCATCTTGTTTACGCTTGGCACTTAACTACTAACCAATGCACTGCACAGCTGTGTGATATATGTTGCTGTTACCTGGCTGGGGGTCAGTGTAGTCCACAGTGTAGCCATCCAGTTGCAGGAGCTCCACAGGCTCAGCCTTCTTCTCTCTGTAGCTGCACATGGCAAAGGTGTACTGACTCACCTGCACCAATCACAGCGAGAGGACATGTTTACTCATCAGCCAACTCAGGAAGGAATATATTAAACAATGCCTGCATGTATGCTGGTATGTTTGTTTGTTTGTTTTTTTCTGGCTGTTAACCACTCCAATCGTTACATTACATCCATTAAACATAACAGGAACAGGAAATTCATTTTTTCCTACATATCGGATGACATGTAAACACACCATGAGAGGAGAAACCTCTCCTTCAAACACCAGAATGCAGTAACATTCTAACAATAATAATAATGATAATGTTGAATACCAGACAAAATTTATGCAGTGCAGTATCCATTAATTATTCGCAGCGCATATTATTTTAGATATTGCATCTTTAAACAATTAGCAATGAAAACTGCACTGATACATTTTATTGTATCTATTTTTTTTATCTCAGCACCTGTGTTACACTTTTAGAGGGAGCTCATTAGATCTTTTTACCCTCACACTTGGCGTTACTGCTAAACACTGCCTGTTAAGAAACTGTTTCACATTTCTGTTTTCACATCTGTCATGTGCATAAAACATTTAGTATTTGTAAGTCTGAGAGAAGCTGGAAATGCATTCATCAGTGTTAATATGTGTGATATCTGTATCTAGGTAGTTTTGTTTGTTGCTATTTTATTAATTTAAAAGTGAAATTTACCTGTGAAAAATATGTGTGCTGTGTGGCATGTGAAGAATATTAAATGTCTAGATGTGTTTGTAGTTAGTTTAAAGGCTGGTATTCTGGATTTGAGTGGTTAGCAGATGTACAACAATGTTATTACTGAATATGGAAGAATCAGGAAACATTTTAAACATGAGGTAAATGATGTAGTGGTGTAAGACCACTATACAGTTAATACCTCAGTCTATTTTTTTACTCATGTAGTAATGTAAATGAAGACATTTTATTCTTTTACTTTTACATCAATAAAGCTGCCTTGATTTTCCAGGGACACCTTTGTCCTTTTTGTTGACATTATTCACCTGTGCATCAAGAGCCCAGGCTTTGTTCTTCAGTCCTGTTGGACCCAAGTGTCTTTCCCAAACCTGATTTTACTCCTGAAGTGAAACTGAAATATCAAGGCTTAGGCCGCGGTTGAATATTAAAAAAAAATATGTCTGATGTCTTTTCCTAAACACTTCAACTTGACCTTGATGGAAAATGTAATGGAATTTACAAGGACTTCGGAAAATACAACCACAGTGCATAAAGAATCCTACTGCACTTACACATACATAAATATGTGAGGGCAGATGTTATTGACATGAGTCTGTTGTGGTGAAGCTACAATGTTGGAAGATAGACTACTAAGAGCACATCTTAGATCTATTGCCCTGTACTTTCTTACTGTATTCTTTATAATGTAGGCTATATAAAGATTGAATTGAATCATAAATGAATATAGACTGACAATCACAAAAGTGAAACAAAATGGTTGTCACACTGATAACTTCTCACACTCAGCCTCCTGTCCACTCATATGTCATCATATACATAAAAATAATTGTTAAATTTATGCATATACGCATAGTGTGTGTGTGTGTGTGCGTGTGTGTGTGTTTTCATAAACAGCCAAATGGTGCATCTCTTTAAATGATGCTACTGCAAGGAACTGTGGAATGGCATTGGGCCTATCACCTTTCTATCCAAAAGGATGGTCCAGTGGACCCTATGTTAAAGAAGTTAAACAAGGAAGCACTGAAGCTACCTTTCCTTAGCATTTAGATAGTTCTACCAGCTCTTATCACGGCTGCCGCGATATAAGATATTTCCAGGTTGTTTCACTCCGTTATGAACCTCTCTAAGCAAAAAAGACTATTCAGCTGCAGCCTAAGAGTTTGCAGCCATGCCCGAGGCTCTTTGTGAGGCGATACTTAATCACATTATCGGCATGCTAACGTGTTCACAATGATTATGCTAAAATGCTGTAGTTTGACAGGTTAGTTTACTGTGTTAGGTTGCCATCATTAGCACTAAACACAAAGTACAACTGAGGCTGATGGGAATGTCATTAGTTTTGATAAATATTCTGTCATAAACCAAGGTTGTTGGATAAATTCACACAATGACCAGCTGGTGGCGCTGTATTTAAAAGTCAGAGGAACACCAAAATTATTACACTTAATCCTAAGGGGTACATGAATGTGTTTACCAAATTTAAAGGCTAACCATAGTTGATGAGATAGACCAGTATCTCAAACTAAACATAATCATTAGGATCTTCAGACTATTTATATGTGCTGCATCCATTAAAAGGGATGATTGAAAGCATGAGGCCAGAGAGAGTCTGTCTGTGACAGCTGTGTTACCTCTTAATATGTGTGCATGTGTGTTATTATAATCACATTATAATAAAGTCAAGTGGCTGAATAAGAAGGTGAACTTGCAGATGTGCGTTCATGACCAGCAATAATGAGTAGAGGGGATGTGTACAAGAGTGTGTGTGTGTGTGTGTGTGTGTGTGTGTGTGTGTGTGTGTGTGTGTGTGTGTGTGTGTGTGTGTGTGCTTGCATGCGTGTGTGTGTGTGACAGAGAGGAGGAGAAACAGAGAGAGTGGATATACAGACAGTGAGTATGGTGAGAATACCATACTTTTTAATACAAATGCAAATGTGTATTCTAATGGAAATGAAAGGGGTAATGACTGTCCTGTGACACCCTGGTGTGAATGACCTGAACAGACTTATCTCGTTTTTCATTTTATCTTACGTTCAAGATGTTGCAATGAGAGATTCAATTTTTATCTGTTTCATCAGACAGAGACAGCTCATGCCAGTTGTATGTTTCCAGAATTGTTGCTGTGAGGATTAAAAAATACTGTGCATTGCCAGTATAGAGCTATAATAACATAAAGTTGAACAACCTTGATTGACAATCTTAAGCTGCTTTTAGCTTTCATGCACGTCTATATTTTAAAGTATCCAGTTGGATATATCAGAGCTTTAAGAAAACTATGAGTTTTAGCAGACGTTCCCTAGTTAGGACTTAACGTAAAACTCGGAATATAAGTCGCACTGGCATGTAAGTCGCAGTCTATTTTTTAAGGTCTCAAACAGGGAAAGCAAGGTTTTATATTACTATTTGTTTATAAAAATGTTATACAAGTTATTCCTACACTGTTTCCCTTTATTTTTAATTTGAAACACATTGAAAACACAATAACCTCTTAAGCAGCTTTGGTTACTTTTCAGATTGCAGTTTTCCAAACAACCTCTTCAGGAAATAAAATTAGGGTATAACAACATCTGAGCCATAAAAATGAGTTTAAATTAACATTAAACTTCTTTTTTCTTTTTTAAGAAGAC
Organism: Epinephelus fuscoguttatus; assembly: GCF_011397635.1. Taxonomy (NCBI): domain Eukaryota; kingdom Metazoa; phylum Chordata; class Actinopteri; order Perciformes; family Serranidae; genus Epinephelus; species Epinephelus fuscoguttatus. The sequence continues at coordinate 45,472,911 of NC_064752.1, forward strand.
AGCATTACAGTACCTTATTACAGTGTGGGCTGTAACTATACATGCTTACTCAAATCCCAAAAAATGAATGAGTTTAAATTACTACGTAGCGTAGGGTGACCATATTTTGATTTCCAAAAAAGAGGACACTCGGCCGGCCACGACATAGCCTACTTAAATGATACTCGCAGTTTACTCAAAGATGCCTTATAATTTTAATATATTCAAAATTTATATGTATGGATAGGGCCGGGTTTGGTCAAAAATGTAGCTATAAATTGTATTCGGGCTCGGGTCGGATTCGGTCAGCTTTCAGTGAAAATGTAGTGTAAAAATAAATAAAATCCTGTTGTCTGTCCTGTTTATTGCTTGGGCACTGTTATTTACGTTATTCTCAGCCTTGATTAAACGCTGAAAATAAAATAAAAGAGGGAGACAGGTTTTTCCTATTTTATCTTATTTTGTTTTATGTCTCCCTCTCCTCTCACTAGAAACGTCGGACCTCCCGCCTCCCACTCCCGTCTCAAACATGGAGGTCTCCCTCTCCGCAGCTGAGCACCCACAGCGCACGCCCGGCCTGTTAAATAGCCTGTAACCACTGTGTGACACAAACTCAGTGCTTTGGTCATTAAATAATGTCGGGCTCGGTTCGGTTCGGACAGAAATATGCTGCCCGTGCCGCACTCTAACACACACACACAAACACATGGAAAACCTGACATTATCATCAGTTTATAAAAGACCCCCGGACGCCCCGGACGGGACGTGAAAAGTGGACATGTCCGGGCAAAAGAGGACGTTTGGTTAGCCTAACGTAGCGCCATCTTGTGGGTCAAATTACCTATGTCAGCATTTACCTTGGTCTATAGGTCGCACCGGTCTATAACCCGTACCCAACTTTTTAGATGAAAAGGGAAAAAAAGTGCGACTTATACACCAAGTTTTATGGTAGATGTTGACTTTAATGCTAATTTAAGGCCAGGAAAATTCTAATTAGACTCACTTCTGTATGATGTGAGTACATAAGCCCTATAAGGCAAGTGAGAAAAAAAAATAGATGATCAATTTTTTTCTAAGTCTGATTTCAGATTTTTTTAAAAAGGCCCTTTTTTTCAAGGTCATTTTTCCAAGTATTTGTTGTTGTAATACTCATTTTAGCCACAAGAGGCTGAAGTGAATCACTATCCCATGTCCTAAATAGGACTTAAATGAGTCATGTTTTCTTCCAGATGTGTTTTATTTCCTCCATGCACTCTAAAGACACGATTCAGATATTGTGTATGAACAAGTTTTAACAGCCATGTTTGAATAGCCAAATCCAAATGTATCAAAAGTTCTTGTTCTGTTGTGTATAGCTATCATGAAAGACACAAGATTACCCAAATGTTATATTCATTACGGTTTTATTTGTATTTTTAATTTTTTTTATCCTTACTGGTAAAACATTCCACTCACAAGGGGTGCAGTGTTTGTATTACTATGACTGCTCGCTAGCTGGTGGGCTGACAGCTAATGTCAGTGACGCTAACAGCAGATTAGCACCAATTAAAATACATTTCTAGCCAAAAGAAAGACAAGACAATATTACATAACTTGCTAAAACGCAATATATACATATATATATATATATATACACACATATGTATTGTTTCTAATGCATGGATGAATCAAAACTCACCCAGAAGAAAACGTAAATGCCTCTAGGCCTTTTCAATGTTAGAACTTGGGGTAGTGGTGGGTATTGGTGCACTTCAGCCTCTTGTGGTCAAAATAAGTATGACAAAATTACAACAACAAACACTTGAAAAAATTACCCTGACAAAACTTTTTTCCCGCCAGTTTCACAGATGAAAAAACAAATTTAAGACCTCAGAAAGATTATCCTGGAAATACATTTCTTTAAACCTATTCTTGAGTCACAAACACAAAACAGAAAACGAAAATGGATAACCAGATTTATTTTGTCTTAGGGCATCCGTACATAAGTACAACTTAAACACCTTTACTCAGCCAGCAAAACTTTTGAGGCCTCTTGGATGGGTGTCAAAACACCCATGGATTCATTTAAATCTTAATGGTTGACGTCAATGTACTAACCAGATGAACAAATATACACTCCATTGTCTCTGAATCTTCATCAGGTCTTAACAATTATCCAGGTTAAGGGATGATATCATAAAATTTGTTGATTGGTGTTGCAGGCATACCGCAGATGATACATTTTTATGTGTTAAGCAGCTCCCTGGCCTTCCCTCCAAAGTCATCATCACCCCAAACTCACCCCAAAAAATATCACATTTAAAAAGATCTGAATTTGACTGAGCACATTCATGCCCCCTATAGGATGGACCCTTTCTATTTTGGACACTCCCATGAGGTATTCGCTAGCACCTCCATTATACTTACATATGAACTCCACCCACAAGATAATGTAGATAATAAGATCATGTATCTCATATTTTGAACACATTCAAGTTCCCACAGGATGGATTTTTCATTCTAATGAGCTTGGGGACATTCCATTAACACCACCCTCAGGAAAACCATAATGAGTTGTTTGTTCCTACACTCTCATACTGAGTGGAATAACGTAACCTCCATTGGAAGCTAACCGGGCTTAACACGTTTGGTCTTGTTCAAAAAAAGGCCAGTGTTGACCCATATATCAGTGTAACCCTGGTTTAGGTTGGTTGCTTTGGTCTTGTCACGGCTCCCTGTGTTGGCAACACGAAGTGTAGTGACACTGTTGCTAGCTGTAGCTGGACTGATGCTACTGTAGCTGCCAGTCATACCGGCCTGTCGTCACAGATCACCAGGCCTGGCCAATCTGCCGCTGTCGCCACCTCTGCCGCTGCAAGTGGCAGCTCTCACTCTAGCTGCAGCTGCATTCCGTGTGTGTGTGTGTGTGTGTGTGTGTGTGTGTGTGTGTGTGTGACAAATGAGATTCCCCACAACAGCACTGATGAGACCTGAGGCCAAGTTAAGGGTGGAGGGAACGGGACCCACTCTCCAGCAGCTTCCTGGCCTCCAGGACACCACAAAGGCAAATCAGATTCTAAACTACCGACCCCCCTCCACCCATTCCCCAAAACACCAGCTTGCTCTCTCTCTCTGTCTCTCAGCTGTCAGTCAGCAGAGCAGAGAGAGAGGGAGAGACGGTGATGAAGAATGGGAAAGGAAGAGTGAAGAGAGAGAGAGAGAGTGTTAGGGATTAGTACAGTCGTTTATTTTCACATCATTACAGGAAACACATGGATAGATAGATAGATAGACAGACAGACAGACAGACAGACAGACAGACAGACAGATAGATAGATAGATAGATAGATAGATAGATAGATAGATAGATAGATGGCGTAAACTGAACTGTATGTAGCAGTTCTGACCAGCTCAACAAATGGATGGTAAAATGACAATGAAGTAGAACTGAATTAACTTAAAGTGAACTGAAGTGAGTTGAAGCTGAATTGAAGCTGAATTGCAGTGAATACAAATTAAGTTGCCTGAACTAAAATGAAATTAATTACAGTGAAGTGAAATAAAATGAATTAAACTGCACTATGAAAGTGAACTTAAATACATTGAAGTGAACCGAGCTGAACTAAAGTGATCTCAAGTTCACTGGCTAAACTGAACTGAACTTAAGTGAATTCACCTGAATCAAACTGGAAGACAGATGTGGACGCATGTGCAATTAAAATTCAGTCCACCATAAACACGCAAGGTTTAGCTGATCTGTAATCTGCCTGGACACTCTGAGGAGGGGCGGCCCAGGCCAAAACCACTGTACTGATGAACTGATGGAGGAGGATGAGGAGGAGGAGGAGGAGGAGGTAATTTAAGGACAGAGAGAAAGTGTGGAGGATGGAAAACAGAAGAGATGACAGGCAAGTGATAAACAACAGGGAGAAGAGAGAGGAAGATGAGAGAATGCGGGGGAAGTAGAAGATGGTGAGGAGGGAACGAAAGAGAAATGGACCAAGAGAGGAGGAGGAATGAGAAGAGACAGAGGGATTACATGTACAGTGGGAAAAGAATAGCTATGATGTAGAAGGAGTCGTAGACTCCTATTTCAAACTATTTTGGTTGTACTACAGAGGATATTCACTTCTAACAAGATGTACAGTTAAGTATACTACAGAATCAGTAATTGTGCATGAAAGTTAGAGTTCTCTTTACATTGGCACTGCTGTACAATAGAGACGGGTCCAGGTCATTGGTTCGACAGCCCATTGGTTCGACATCCCATTAGTCCGACTGTCCGCGGTGCTGAACGGCTCGATATCAATATACAACCAAGGGCTTAAACGCTAACAAAATGGCTGTAGCTTGCTTTAAACATTAGATATCAGCATGCCAAAGGATTAGTGCCTTATGTCTACCTGAGAGTAAAAGTTACATTGACAAATCTAATAACCTGATCTCAGTGTCATCTTCTCCGCCCCTTGCTTATCTTGTCCCTCACAACTTAAAAGCTCAGTGTTTTCAGTTTGTCAACTTGTAAAAGCTTAATATGGACTCTTTACCATGTTGGTTGTACATCCCATCACAAAGCATCTTTAATGTATTTTTATGTTGTTTGCACGCAGGCTTCAGGCAGAAAGGCTTCAGGCAGAAAGGCCATTGTAGTGATTTAGGTAACTACACAAACAAATCCATGAATTTAATGTATGTAAATGTATCTATTGTACCACCAAACAGCTCCATAAATGTATTGTGTAATATTCAAAGGAAAAACCCCTGAAAAAAATCCAAATTTCCAAGATTAACTGAGTTAATCTACAAAAAAACTTGCATATTCTCTGAGATTATAAAGTCATAAATATGCGAAGTGAGAGACTCAGATATTCTCTGAGGTTAACTGCCAGAGTCAGGTGATATATTATAAAGAGCAGTGCAGCCCACATAGGGAGGAGGTTGTGCTGGATAAATGGCTCAAGCATTGGACTTTCACCCAGGAGACTGGGGTTTGTGTCCCGTGTGAGTCAGTGTGTCTTATTATTGTTAATTAGACTTAGTTGACTTATTTCAGGTGTTAGGGTACTATAAAGCTGCTAAATGTACAAACCTATTCAGAGTAGCTGAAATTCAGAGTAGCTGAACAGGTCTGTTCTTGTTAATGTGATATTTTGCCATTGCTAGGACATCCAGGAAAGACATCCAACTGATGGCTCAGTAACATCCTGCACATCAGCACGATTTTCATTTTGGAACTTTTTTTCAGCTCTAACTGTACATATTGATGAAACATTCAGACAACGGTCATTCAAAGTCTCAATGTTTGCTTGGACCCTGTTTACCAGTGGTGTCTGTGATGTGACGAGGGTGACTCAACCTTGCAAAGTAAAGCCATTTGGCTCCTTGACCAAAGAAAATAGATTAAAAAAAATTAAAATAAAACAAAAATACTATTTTTTTCTCACAAATGTATGCCCCTCGTTCAGGCCCTGTATCTTTATTTTTTTTTACGATAGCCCTAATACACCATCGTAAAGGCATACCCTTTCCCCTACTTCCTACCCCAACAACTTTGGCCCCCTTGCTGAACAAGCAACTCTGCCTTCATTTGGTCTTTTTAACTACACACCTGTAAGGTTTCACGACTGCATCTTGCAGAGTTGTGATGCTATTACACTGACAAAATCTGTCCACAGACTGTCATCTAAACACCTGAGAAAACACTCAAACTGGAGCGATAGTTGAGGCTACAATGGTGCCACCAGAACCACATTTTGCCATCATCACACACACACAGACACATACACCCACACTCACACTCACACACAGACTCACAAAGTAAAAACAATACCAAACATTGCAAAGTTGTCACGACTGTTAAAAATATCTAACGACTCCTTCATGGTGTGAAAGGCTGTACTGCCACATCATTTATTCCCCAAAAGTCCCCCAAAGGGAAGACATCTTACATCTGACTGATTCCTTTTAAGACTGATCATCTAAATATAAGTCAAAGTCCAGTCTTGCTTTCTCTGAATATACAGAAACATTCGGCCAGATTTGTTGTCCAAAAATTACTGTATTAAAGAAATTTTGATTGTAGACAAAGCCTTCTCAAACATGCAAGACATGATGCAACTGCATGTCTCGTGGCAACAATTTCCTATCATTGAAAGAAATCATCCTTAAAAGAAATTTCAATAAAAGCTGTGATACATAACTTTCAAGGTGTTTCATTTTCACATTTAAACAGGAAATATATTATACTGTAGTTACAATGCCCCCTTCTTGTGGTACTGATGAAGGATTAGTAGGTTCACTGGATATCTTCTGATCAAAACTGGTATCTGGAAGTTGTCTTTCACAGTCACTGACATAATTTGTTAGATTTGTAGTAAATTAGCTGGTTTTATTATAGTAGTTTGTTCTATCTGTTTCTCATAAGTCTACGCTTAAATGTTTTTAAATGTTTCTGATAAGTATTGCAGTACTATATAGCTTGTTGTTTGAAAGAGGGTCTGTGTTAGTGTATTTTCCTTATTATCTACACTAGAAGTAACCAGTGTGGGATACCTTATATCATTATATACCGAAGAAATCTTTTATAGATCTGACCACACTGACTTCTATTAAAACTTTTAGTCTGAAAGGAAGTGTGCAGTGACCCCTAACCCTAAGGCCAACATGGGTAACGAAATGCCAACAGTCGGTACTTACTTACAGGACTTTGCATGAGCAAAACAGACAGTGAGCAGAGAAAAAAATACACTGCACAGTTATCTCAACGATGCAATATCTCTAAAACAGCAACAAAAAGTACATGCTCACTCAAACACACACACACACTCACACACACACACACACACACACACACACACACACACACACACAGCAATAACCAGATAGTGTCTCTGCTCCTCAAGACAAACATCCATGCACATACACAGACAGACATAAATACAAACACACACACACACACACACACACACACACACACACACGAGTGCGCAGTCTATTGACCAGTATTTGTCACTTGCTATATATTTAGCTGGGAGCAAGTGGGAGGCTTCAAGTTGGCGGCGCTCAGGCTTTTCTAGCTGCGAGTGTTAGGCCAGCTAGTGTTCACTCGACTTTGTCAATCCCCTGTCAACTTGTAGCTCTGAGACATATCCTCTGCAACGCACAAGAGACAGGCCGCCCCCCCTCCACCCACACCACCCCGCCTGCTGCCCACCTCCTAATACAGAGCCACCAGGAAATGGCCGCTACCGCCAACCCTCCACATCCCCACCACCCCATCTCCTGACAAAAGCCTGCTTGGCCTCTCCATCATTCCTCTGACAGCCGAGGGAAGACAGCTTGGCTGCATCTCTCTTTCCCGCTGCACACACAACATGTGGCCAATGAAAATATTATAGCGATAAAGCAGAGCGGAGGCTGCTCAGGGTGCTCTCTTGGGTGCGATCACATTTTGTAACTCACCATTCAAATTTGATCTTGTGGTTTTGAGTCTCAAGAAAACATGTTCAAGCATTTGTTCAGAAGTTTCCTCCAAGATGATAATTATTGGCACCACAAATATGAATATATTACCTTAACCAGTGTGTCAGTGATGCACCTTCTCCACTTTTTATAGATCAAGATATGAGGGCTATAATAAATAAAGCCATGGATTTATTTCTGTTGTTGTTCATCCAAACCTGTGACCTTGTAAACTTGGTTGGACCTCTGACTGTATCATCATCATCATCATCATCATCATCATCATCAACCATTGTTTATTCAGTGAAACTAACTAAGCATTAAAGCTCTTTTACAGCAATGCCTTGACTTTACATTCATACCGACTAGAAGGATATATAATAAAAGATAACAACAACAATGAAATTATGAAAATGTATTTACTCTGTCACATTGGGCAAGCTGCTAAACAGCACTGTAGCCTCTCAGACAACATATAACAAAATATCTGCCTTTACTTGGATCTAAGAAGCCTCAATCCAGCTGTGGGAGATATAATTTTGTTAGACATCCTAATTCCTCAACAGGGTTGTGCAGATGTTGAAAAATTGAAAGTAATGACCCTCCCTCATCTGCAACAACTTGAACTCAACTTTTTGAGTTCTCAGCTATTTCTGGTGCCTTAGCCTCAGTTTAAAGTCCCGCATTTTTAATAACCTGAGATGTACATTTGGCCAAAAATAATAATGTGTATAAATTTACATATAATCCAATAGTATAAAGGGTTGCAAATAAAAAAAATATTTTCACTGTCAAAGAATCTGCCAGTTATGTTCATTAAAAAGTATTTTGAGGTCTATGAAATACTGGCATTTATAATGAACAGTACTATTTTCCAAAGTGCAAACTGATATATTAAAATACCTTGTTTTAACACGACAGCAGTGCATAACCCAAATGTATTCAATTTAATATCACAGAAAAATAAGAAAATGGCTTCAAAATTAATTAAATTAATTTTCTGTCACCTGACTGAGGGTTGCTCAATTATGGAAAAAATCATAATCACAATATTTCAGTCAGTACTGAAATTACTATTATTTAACATGTTTACTTATTCACTGTGGAAACATGCTTTTTTTATGTAAAAAAAAAATCCTCTTCTTATATATATATATAACTTGTATATATATATATATATATATATATATATATATATATATTTCAAATGAAAAACAGGTGCAAAGTAAAAACACACTGGCTGAAAGTGAGTTTGGGCTTTTAGGGAGGGGTGAAAATACACAGCTGTAAAGGAAAGGGTTGTGCTGAAGATATAACACAAGACAGAACGAGCCATTTCAGATGGAACATGGCACACATTTTATCTTGTTTAACTAACTGTCTGCCGAAATTGTTATTGAAACTCAAATTTGATTAATTGCCCAGCCCTAACTTCACTAATTGATTAACTGACAACTCATCTTTGTAAAATGTGTATCTGAGCTGACAGAGGAAGAGGATGAGTGGTATTGTGGCAGGTTGTATTTGGATCAAGTATGGTTATGCATAATACCATGTTAAGTCCGCTCCAAATTGATTACGAGACACAATGCTGCATTGCAAAGGATTTAGAACTTCAGGTTGAGAGCACTGCTAACATAGCTGCAATGACTCCAAGTTCATTAGAAATACGTTTTCCTTTTCTGACTGTCAAAGTGACAGCCTAAAGACTTAAGTGACGCTACTGCCCATTAAAACATCTAACCCACTGAATGTGATGTACCATTTATTGTGGCTGGTTGTGTCTTAGAGTAAACTGTATATTGTAGGAACCAAAAAAATCAACAAAAAATCCAGTGAGAGCATACATTTATTTTCTGAGCTTACCTGAACCAGCACAAAGAATCTTTTCTTCCATCTTTTCCACACGTTCTTGCCAATGGCCCAGAGGTACCTGTGGGATATTAAAAATCAGTCATCTAGAAAAAACACTTTTACAGAGATTTGAGAGATTTGTCAGTGTGGCCTTTAAGCAGCTGTTGTAACCTGAATGGAATGTGTTTGCTACTTTCTGTACTGCCATGACAGAAGTCTGATGCGCTAAGAGCATACACAGAGTGATGGTGTAGTGCATCACTGACCTCTCCTGGTGAAATCTGATTACTGCAACCAGATACATCACATATGGAAAAATCCCAGAGCGATGCATCACATTGCTGGGCTTTACCTGAGGCAGATATTTGTCATGGCAGTAAAAGCACTGTACTATAACCAGTGACACTAATAGTGCCTCTGTTCCATTTAGTTATGCCTGTAGGCCATCTATCAGGCAGCATGCCCAGATCTCTTGCACCTGTGTGAGATAGGTGAAAATGTCTGCTGTGAGAAATAACAGACATTTAGAGAAAACTTTGGGCTGTTAGATTGCTGACAGTATAACATGAACTGGAGTAAAGCAGCCTCTGGAGAACAGATAAAGTCACAAAAACCTGTGGACTGTACAAACTGTGTCCATTTTCTTCTCATGGAGCTATTTCACAGAGGTGTGATGGATGGAAGCACAACTGCAGTTAATAACATTAAGTTTTATTTACATAAATCAATGAAAGAACTGCTTCCTAACTTATTAGTAGTATTATGAAAATCACTCACGATACTTTTGACCTAGTACCTTGACAATGATACCCATCATAGTAATTTTAGTGATAGCTATAAGGACTTTCAGAGACTATCTGCACCAAAGAGATTTTTGAGAAATCAGCAGAGTAGTGATGTGGTTATAATAACTAGATAGAAGCACTAATTCGGTAATAACTCAAATAAAGTTAAGATTCACTTTAAAGGTGTACTTCAACCCCCAAATGACTGTCTGTATTGATTACTCATCCTGTGTTGCACTAAATTTGTGAAAAAGACTGTTTTTCATGATTCCACTGTGAGCAAAGAATCAAAAAACTGAAAATCCTTGATCAATTGAAGACACAGGTGTCCGCGTTTAACAACAGCAAAACTATATCAAAACATCTGTTTACAAACTCTCACAAAACTCGTGCAGTATAATCCTAGTGTCATTTACCCAATCATATACTCAGTACTTCCCATGAAGACAGCCCTTTCCAACAGGGAGCTGAACTGAAAATTAAACTTACCTATACTCTCTTCAAAGCCAGACTCCATTGCCTCGCTGAACACATTGTTTGGCAATTGTTTGTTATTGTTTGGCAAATCCATACCATCCCTTTAAAACACCAAAGCTGAGCTTTGTGAGAGTTTGTAAACGGATGTGTTGATATAGTTTTGTTGTTGTTAAATGTGAACCCACTTTAATTCATCAAGACTTTAAGTAGTAGTTGGCTTCTTCCTTCACCATGGAAGCATGTGAGAATAACAGTTTTCTTCACAAATTCAACTTAAATTGGAGGTTAGGCCTTGATACAGAAATAGTTATTTGAAGGGTGAGGTATTATTTTAATACAGGCTGTGTGAAATCTCACAGTGAAGCTAAATGTTATAAAATAACCACACATATTATCTCATATCTGGAGTCACAGCTACGTGAAGCATTGTTAACTAGTGACATTTTTTTCTAGCTGCCGACGAATGTGACATGCCAACAGTCATTTCTTCCCTCTAGTAAGATCCACAGGAGGGTTTCCCAAATTAGCCCTACCACCAGTGGCAGGAGATCAACACAAAAAAGACATATATGACTGAAATGGTTGCAATTTTTTACACGTGGTAACCAAAGGCAACCAAACTACTTGGTTAGGTTTAGGATAATATCAAGGTTCCTGTTAAATAAGTATATTTGTTATGTTTGTAATGGTAGTAACAAATATGCATGTACCATACATAATGAAAATAACGCAAATTATGACTCAAAATAACACTGACATTTGATTTCACACAGGACATGAACAGCAGTCTCCTCGGTCAAAGTCCTGCATTTGTTTGACCCTTCCATCCACCCCAATCTCCTCCCAACACTGACTTTGTTGGTCTTTATACTACATCACCTGACTTCCTCCTTTGCTCCTGTCATAAATTAACATGGCCACTAGAAACTGCTGCCTAACAATCAACACGAATTTGGGTCAAAATAAGATCATAGTGCTAAGATGTACCACAGGAATCATAACGTTGACACATTGTCAGTTAGGTGAAAACAGTTGGTCAAAATCCCAGACTCAAATCACTTTGCTAATATATTTCTCTTAAATCTCCTCTTAAAAGTACTAAGAACTGCATAGAATTTGCAGATATGTGATTTATTCTAATCTAAAACACAATTTTTATGGTGCATCAATGTGCATTTGGTGGAAATTCTATGTCATTTTCTACATCAAATCAGCATTTTCAGTATCTCTGGAAACCTTGAGATCTAGACTAGACTGATTTAAAATGATGACAATTTAGAGGCACTGTAATTAGGTTACTTAAGTAAAGACTAATATTTGAAAACAAATAAATGAAAAAGTAGTATTTGCAGTCATATCAAACACACCATATCAAAGTTAATGACAGCTACAGAGACCGGCATCAGTCTTCTGCTTGTGATATTTTCTAAAATCTAATCTTGCGAGCTCAGAACCTTTGACTTCAATAAAATCACCCTGATGATTCTCTCATTATTTCATTGAGAAGTACAACACCAAAGCTATAAGTCTGCAAGCTATATCTAGTATGCCGAAGTGTGTTTTGTTGTTTTCTTTTAGATTTGACTTTAAACATGATGCAGAAGGAGAAGGACAGGGAAAGGGCTTTTGTTGTAAAAGAACATCTGAGGGTGAGGACCCCAGTTTGATTTGCTCTGCTGCTCCCAACCTCGCTGTGGGTCTCCCTGGTAAGCCCGCCTCAGTTTGCCTCAGTGTGCCTTTCCCCCCGGTCCCTCCCAGAGCTGCTTCTGCCTGTCGTCCTAAATAAACCAGCATCCGTGAGGTGACACATGAGGGCCCTGCCGGTGTGCCGTGCAGAGAGTGGGGCCAGTAACATGGTACAGAGGCGGTGTGGGCATCTTACAGGGCAGCCCAGCAGCCTCCTCCAAGGCTCCCAAAAGAAAGCATATGGAGGGAGGGACACGGTTACAGACAAAGGAGCAATGCTCTGAAGCAGGCAGTGTGTGTGCACCAGCGTGTGTAAAACACTGCCTCATGACTTGAGTTAGCATTTCTTTTCCAGTCCAGTTTACCACTGCAGGCTTACAGTCAGGCTTATGCTCACTCGTGAGGTGGATAGTGCGTGTTGTCCAATGCAAATTGCAGTTGCTGCTTGTTCAAATGTGTCTTTGCATCTTAGGCTGGGCATGCCTCGACTTTGTTCCACCAAAAACCAGCTCATTTACCCAACTTAAATCTCTGTCCTGAAGCTGGCCAGGATGAAAACACATTTAAATCCCCAAACTTCAAGAATGTACCCCCAGTACAGTTTGAAAGTACAGGACAGAAATAAATGAAAGATCTTATGTACAACACATCTGACAAAGAATATTTTTGCATGTCTGCTTCATCCCTGGCAATCCTGTGCAGTTATATCCAGACATTCAACATTCATTGCGTCCAAGTGGGACATTTGATCATGTGACTGGATGTCATAAACTTTCAACCTCCATGAGGAAAAGATTTCCTCTGTGGGACTGAGCAATGGAGAGTAAGGTGGAGGGAAATGTGACACTCTGTCATTGGCTGTCATTGCTAAGAACAATGAAACACCTCATGGTGCCATACTGGGGGTGTACATCACTAGTTTCATCACTATACAACATTATATCCAGTCTTTGAACGATACTATATATGCTGATATCACAAAGTCTGCGGCTGTTAGATTCTGATTTGCTTCAATTCAGGGGCCTGTGATCGATATGAGACGTTGTACGTGAATATCCTCCTCATCTTTTTCTTGGCTGTTTACCGTTATCTGTCTGGAGCTAGGTCTGTTTGACACTGTTTGAATGTTAAGGAATGAGGTGTACTGGGTCGGAAATGGTGACACAGACATGCCAAGAGATATTTAAAAAAGAAAATAGGAACATCTTAAAGATGACCATACTGTATGTATTAATGTTTTCACTTTGCATTAATATTATTGGTTTGTTGATCATTGTCAATTACAAAATGCTCGCTTTCCTCACCTGGTGCAAGTCTTCCCTAGAAGTCTTTAAGGACTAAAAAATGTAATAGGTGCTAGTGATGTGCCAGTCAGTGTTCTACAAAACCCACACCAACCCAGTCCTTTATGATTTCCTACATAGTTTGTTATATAAATGCACAGCTGATGGGTTCAGTGGTTTGTTTACATGATGTTACAGAAATGCATATTTAACAGACTGAAGCTTGCAGAAGCTTGCATGGTTGCTGTTAGGACACAGTGTAAGGCCTAAATATTCTCTATATGCAATACTTTTACCAGACATTATGACCAGATAAATGTAAATCCCGCTGTTTAATTGTGATGTATATGCTTATCTTGTTTAATGTTTAACTGTATTATATGTCTTTAACCACTGTACACAATGTATTCTTCATATTGTATTTTTTTTTTTTATTATCATAGGATCCCTATTAACATCAGGCAAAGGGACTACCGATGAAAACAACCTTTCCAGCTAATTCAGGTGCATTTATTTTTGTTCAAAATGTGGATTAACATACACTGTCCCATCTTAAACAAACAAATAAATAGAAAACTGAAATATGTTGGACTTTAACAGATGGATAACAGAAAGCATTTAAGCGCAGCGGCGCTGGTGATAAAGATACTTGATGTGTGAGAGACAGAAAGGGTGGAAGCTGAACAACTGCACAATGTTTCTGTAGGATATTAATTACTGACTCAGAACACTGCTTTGCCACTTTCAGGTGGACTGGTCTGCCCAAAACCTGCAACATTTTCTAACAAACTTAACCCAAACTGCCCAACCCATAAGTCAAAATGCGGTCCCTGTGGGCTATGGGTCAACTTACGCATCACTAATGTCCTAATTGGGAGTTTGTGTTTTTAAATTTTTGTTTCTCTTTAGATGTACACGTAGCAGCATGTAGCAAATTACAGTCTAATTTAAAGTAATATTGTGTTTTTACAGTAGTTTGTTAACATGTGAGAAATGGAGTGTAAATTCACAGACGTTTGGTGGTGGTTAAGTTTGATTCAGAAAACTGCTCATGAATTTGGAAAGATATTCTCACTACCGTAAGAAACCTCGGAGTAACATTTGATCAAGATTTGTCTTTTAATTCTCATTTAAAACAAACCTCACGGACTGCATTTTTTCATCTGCATAATATTGCGAAAATTAGGCCTATCCTGACCCGAAAAGATGCAGAAAAATTGGTCCACGCTTTTGTTACCTCAAGGCTGGATTACTGTAACTCTCTATTATCAGGTAGCTCTAGTAAGTCTTTTAAACTCTCTAGCTAATTCAAAATGCAGCAGCACGTGTACTAACAGGAACTAAGAAACGAGATCATATTTCTCCTGTTTTAGCTTCTCTGCACTGGCTCCCTGTAAAATCCAGAATTGAATTTAAAATCCTACTGTTAACTTATAAAGCTCTAAATGGTCAAGCTCCGTCATATCTTAGAGAGCTCATAGTGCCTTATTATCCCACCAGAACTCTGCGCTCTGAGAACGCAGGGTTACTCGTGGTCCCTAAAGTCTCCAAAATTAGATCAGGAGCCAGAGCCTTTAGCTATCAGGCTCCTCTCCTGTGGAATCATCTTCCTGTTATGGTCCGGGAGGCAGACACCGTCTTCACATTTAAGACTAGACTTAAGACTTTCCTCTTTGATAAAGCTTATAGTTAGGGCTGGCTCAGGCTTGCCCTCTACCAGCCCCTAGTTAGGCTGACTTAGGCCTAGTCTGCCAGAGGACCCCCTATAATACACCGGGCACCTTCTCTCCTTCTCTCTCTCTCTCTCTCTCTCTCTCTCTCTCTCTCTCTCGTATCCTATTACTGCATCTAGCTAACCCGGCCATCCTGGATGTCACTAACTCGGCTTCTTCTCCGGAGCCTTTGTGCTCCACTGTCTCTCAGATTAACTCATATCGCAGCGGTGCCTGGACAGCGTGACGTGTGTGGTTGTGCTGCTGCCGTGGTCCTGCCAGATGCCTCCAGCTGCTGCTGCCATCATTAGTCATTAGTCATACTTCTACTGTTATTATACACATATGACTATTGTCACACAGGTATACTGCCAGATATTAATACATACTTTCAACATATTGTACCACAGTAGCCAGAACTATAACTATAATATCATTACTTTCAATAATGTTGTTGGAAGCTACTGTCATTACCTGCATCTCTCTCTCTCTCTCTCTCTTTCTCTGTCTCATTGTGTCATGTGGATTACTGTTAATTTTTTATGCTGATCTGTTCTGTACGACATCTATTGCACGTCTGTCCATCCTGGAAGAGGGATCCCTCCTCAGTTGCTCTTCCTGAGGTTTCTACCGTTTTTTTTCCCCGTTAAAGGGGTTTTTTTGGGGAGTTTTTCCTTATCCGCTGCGAGGGTCATAAGGACAGAGGGATGCCGTATGCTGTAAAGCCCTGTGAGGCAAATTGTGATTTGTGATATTGGGCTTTATAAATAAAATTGATTGCTTGATTGATTGAATTGAATGCATTTTATGTCAAAGCATTGAAAAGTGATCCACAGTTTAGTCCACACTTACTTCTGTGTCAAGTTGTTTTATTGGGTTCACTTTATTTCAGTACACTAGGTAGGTAACCCATCACAGGGAATATATTGTCTTGTTTTATATATTGGTCATGGTTGGGTAACACCGTTGCAAAGTGCAGGTTCATTTGTAAAGTCTACTGCAGACCGATAATGAGAAGCTCTGAAATCTGAGACGTACTACACAGAAAAAAATAATTACTATGGCTCTGTTGCATTAAGAGTTACAGTAAGCTGTTTCAGTTTCGGAACACAGCGATGATGCTGCAATGACATGTCAGAATGTCTGCAGTAAATAAGGTCTATTGCCTTGAAAATCTCAATATTTGAGCATGTATAAGAATGAGTATCGTCAGTATTGATATTATATTTCACTGTCACCATCTTTGCCTCACAATGTAAATTGTAGGCAGTTCTATGACTGAAAATGCCCAAATGGCCTTTAATTGGTCTGCCGTGGATCCACCACTTAAATTCTGCAGAAGGCTTATCCTCAAAAAAAAAAGAGTCCCCCTCCAGACATGCTTTAAAATACTTATACTAATATTTTTGGTTAGAATGGTTTCCCACATAATAAAGAAATGGGCTGAAAGCAGATCTGCCTTTTCTCTATGGTTGAGAAATTCTGTATCTGGCCTGCACTCTGCTCACCACCGCTGCTTGTGCTAGGTTCACTAGTGCTATGGGCACCAAGACAGCTAGCATTAGTGTGAGAGGAAACATCTGAGAGACTCAGGGTCCATCCAGATATCCCTCCTCGACTCCTCTATCCTTGATCAACTGACCCAAAATCAGTCAAGATCCGCCATCTTGAAGGATGTCCCCATCCCTTAAATGCGTTTGGAGGAGTCTAGCATCAAGGAGTGAGGAGGGATCTCTGAGGAGCGATGAGCAAGGATACATGAGGACAGCCTTCGCAGAAACCTTTTACCGACCACCACGACTTCTTATTGGAAATCAGCTGTTAACTGGATGCTGCAGCTGATCTGATACATCACATCATGTTGGAGGGAAGACAGATAAGAGATTAAACTCAAGTGTATCGCTCCAATGTTTTATACTTTATTTTCTGATTCACCATCTAGTAAAAAATCTGAGCAAGGACCACAAGCTACTTTCTTCATTTGTCAAGATTTTTCTATTCCCCATTACCTTTTATTATGGTGACAGTTAAATGCAGAGGGAGTCTGTCTGTTAGTAAGACACACTTTTTACATCACTGGTTGTGATTTCCATTCAGTCACACGAGGCTGAACATTCCTTAGAGTCCAGTTTGATGAGTTACAGAATTTCGATTTTCCCTGGAACACGTGGCCTAATAAATAATTTCCAATGTTTAAATAAGATGGTAATCATATTCCAGGTCATTGAATAATGACTTCACAATTAGAATATCAATAAATACAGATGCAAATAATTAATAAATCATATAAATGCATTCTGTGTCTCTGAGAGGGAAAGAGTATAGTACATATACAGAACACAGACTGTTATTAATGTGCAGCTGTTTGTTAAACAGAGAGCAAACACAGCTGCTCTGCCTCTGATAACTGTATAGGCTAATTATATAGGTCTATATATTACATTATGTGTATGCAGACACATAAAGTCTCTACAGCTGTTAATAAAGCCGACTGATGGCTGATCCAGCTGTGATCAGGAAGGAAGCTCCAGGGTCTGGTTTACATCCAAAGACTGCACACTCCACCATGTTTGCTGCAAACACTGCTTTCTGTACTAACGCCCAATGCTGGAGGTTTCAGGTTTCTTTTGTACCCTTGTCATTACATGAGCTGAGTCCTTCCCATACCAGAACGTGATTGGCTCTCAGATTATTGACATACCTCATCTGGCTCCCAGTGTGTGTTTGAATCTCAGATTTAAGGGAAGTGCACAGACATTGCTCCCTTCAGTACAGGAATGTGAGAACATCTCTCTAGTGGCGGACACTGCACAAATATAAGTCAGTATAGGGGACATAGACAGAAGGAAAAATATATTTTAGAGTGGAGTGGGGCTTAAACATATGTCATGGTTTCACTGCAGTGGAAAGAGAAGCCAATGTAGTAACTGCAATTGACCACAAGAGGGAAGCACAACATTATGTTTTAGACAAAGTATCTCCAGTAGAGCACCTATTACATAGTGCACATCGATTAAAGGTGTAGTGATAGTTAAGCACTCTGCAAATGGTATACTTTTACGTCAGTGTAAGGCCTGCATCTGACATACTTCTGAGATATAAAGGCATCAGTGCTTCATAGGAAAACTTGTTTCTATGGGATTTTCCCTCACATGAGTGACCTCCTGACCCCAACCAACAATAAACTAACTGAAATAAACCAAGATGGATTTGTGGTCTTGTTACCGTAGGACTGAAAAATTTAATACCCTCTTAGGTTGATAACCAAAAGTTGTGTTTATTTTGTTCAAGGACCCCTACTGTTCTACTTCCCCCAAAAGAGGTAACTTTTGTTGCTTAACACTAGATGCTGTCACCTACTAATATATTCCTTGGTACTGGAGGTTAACCTTAACCAAGAGATGTCACAGGAACCATTGGTACCAAGTCGATGCCAACATTCTACGAATGTGATGTTACTCAATTTTCTCCACTACTGTAGGGAGGGACGCAATTCTTCTGGACCAGACAGAGCAGCAAATAAGGCTACAAGTGTTCTATTCTGTCAATACATGCCAAAGGATGAAGGAGATGGCCTACCAGCATGGAAGAACAATGACACGATAATAGAAGACGTGTTGTTGTCTGACAACAAGTGCAGCTGCAAACACAGCTCTGCCTTGAGTCGTTTGAAAAAACAAAACATTTTTTTTTCCTGAGGGCAGGTTAAGCCATGTTAAGCTATGTTGTTGGAAAGGGGGTGAAATAATGCTCCAAAGTTAGGCTAAATTTTGGCAAGGGAAGAAGAACCATTGTGTTTTAAAAAAAAATATTTCTGCATACTAGGGCCCCTAAACAGTCTTGCAATGACATAGATTGGGTATGACTGGAAAACTGAGAGTTGACAGCCATATTCTCTTTGCACTATTTCAGTTTCGCACACAATTTTACCAATATTTGAGTAGTTTTTTTTTTCAGTCATTGGATACCCTGCTCATATTTCCTAATGGCTGGCCTGCCTAAAGCCAGCATATTTCATTATGTGTTTGTAATGGGAGTGTTGTGTATTTACACTCTGCTACAAAGACCGGCAGCATAACAAGGCACTGAGTGTCTATTCTGGCGACTTGTCCAGGGTGTACCCTGCCTCTCGCCCAATGTCAGCTGAGATAGGCTCCAGCATCCCTGCGACCCTAAAAAGGATAAGCGGTTAGAAAATGGAGGTGTGAATTTTGTGGTCTTGCTACGGTGAAATTAACACCCTTTAATGTCTCTGATTCAGGGGTGAAAATCCCACCGCACGGTGGTGTGGTGGTTAGCACTCTTGCCTCACAGCAAGAGGGTTGCCGGCTCAATCCCGGGCGTGGGAGCCCTTCTGTGCGGAGTTTGCATGTTCTCCCTGTGTCAGCGTGGGTTCTCTCCGGGCACTCCGGCTTCCTCCCACAGTCCAAAGACATGCAGATTGGGGACTAGGTTAATTGATAACTCTAAATTGTCCATAGGTGTGAATGTGAGCGTGAATGGTTGTTTGTCTCTATGTGTCAGCCCTGCGATAGTCTGGCGACCTGTCCAGGGTGTACCCTGCCTCTCGCCCAATGTCAGCTGGGATAGGCTCCAGCCCCCCCGCGACCCTCAAGAGGATGAAGCGGTTAGAAGATGAATGAATGAATGAATTCTAGGGGGGGACAAGGGAAAAAAGTTGTAGCCTGTCTTTTATACAGCATCTTTTACCGCAATTTGACACTTTAATCTTCTCTCTATCTCTCCAACAGGCAGAGTGAATGTCTATACTTATGAGAAATGGCTTAACAACTAAACATGTCTTGCAATTAAACTGGTAAACTGGTTTATAAACAGTGTGCTGTGAGATCTGCCGCTGCGCACCTCACAACCGTGTGTAATAGTCATGCATAATGACCGCTCCTCGTCAGTTAGACTGCACGTCTCTCATGTTTGTCTCACTGACAGGTGGAGAGCCTACAGACAGGTACCCATTGCTCCGCCACTGACTGCTCTTGTCCTGTCCTCTCCTGTCCTCTCTGACTATCACTAAACTCTGAGCTTAATCATTAGCTTTTAGCTTAGCAGCACTTGTAATTGAGTAGGCTTTTGAACAATGCAGGAGAAATGTTGCAGACAGTTTATATTATCAGCCTGGGCCTGGGGCTTGTTGTAACAGTAAATGGGATGTGTTGTAACATGTGTAAGTTAAACTGTGTCTGTGTGAGTGAACATCTTACCCTGCGATACGCGATGTGGACAGCGGTTCCAGCCACACGCTGCTGCTGCCAAGCAGCCCCGCCCGTTGGAAAGAGTGTGGGATATACCACTACTAGGAATGGGAAGGGGGGACTCAATCTTTTAAGATTTAAATAGCACATTATTGCGCGATTATAATGAGCACCGCTTACATTGTGCTTTCAATAAATACTGCTGCATTGTTCAAAAATTATTAATTGTGTCTCAAATGATTCTAGGGGGGTACAGCTTTACTGAAGGGGGAGTCATGCCCCCCCCCTCCCCCGGGATTTCCGCCCCTGCTCTGATTTCAATCTGTTTCACTTCAAACTGTGCGCAAAAGGTCTCAGTTTATCCAGCTGAAACATTAGTGATCAAGGGTATTTTCATTAGGGTAGTGTACAGAACCGTGATGACACAAACAACTGTAAAATTTGTTAGACTGAAAATCTGATAAGAATCACTGGGGCTATAAGCATGCAGTATCTCACTGTTACTTACCCACAATGCTTCATGTTCTGTGGTTTGTCCATGCGAATGGCCAGTTTGATCCTGAGGTCATTGTCTGGACAGCCTTTAGACACTGTCATCTTGTGGAGTTCAGACTGCTTGGGACTGTTGGGAGTCGGGTGGAGCACAACCTGGGAACAGTCACATGATAATAATGAATGCATGCTGTACACTTTATACTGTATAATTGTTTAATGACCAAAATGTATCATTATATTGTCATCTCATACCTTCCCCAGCTCCTTATCTTCCAGAGCCAGCACTCCTGTGCTCTCAGTAAACAGCTTCACCTTCACAGCAGGTAATGGCTGGGTGGTGGTGAAGTCACCCTGGGTACCCCAACTACACACACACACACACACACACACACACACACAAAAACAGCCAGTTACACAAGAAAGAAAGCACCACGTTAGAGACGATGATGTCTCTGAGACTGTTGCTCTGTCATTTAGCATCCAAACATTTTAGCTGGCGTTTACAACAGACTGAGTTTAACTGGAACTTGCAGCAGCATGTTGAACTGGACCTGAGGGCTGTACCATGAATTAGTGATTTAGTGAGGTATGTTGAGTCTAAAGCCAGAGTTTTCAAGGTCACAATGGTGGCTCTCTCATAACCTGGATAGATCGCCATGGTAACAGTGTTAATTTTGTTGACAAAAACAAGAAATAAAATGTCCCTGTAACAAAAACGAGACAATGACAGCCTAAAATTAGGTCTTGATGATAAAAACTAAGATAAGATCTATGTTTCATTTTCCTCAACAAGATGAGACATCATGAAAATGTTAGTGCTGGACTATTGGACATTGAAAGCTGAGGGTAATGTCACATGAGCGACAGGCTGGTAAACTCCAGTAAATAGTCTGCACCAGGATATTTCACTAGCCAGTAAAAACACTCAAACTGCAGCAGCGTTAGCCGTTGGTGCGAGCTGTGAGCTGTAATTCAGCATTAATTAGCTGGGTGTGTCTGACTATAGATGGTGGAAGTTTTGAATGAATTCGTGGAGTTTGTTAGTTACAGCGGTGGCTGTTAGTGGTTAACTTCGCTTGTTAGCTGCTGAATGGCAGCAGAGTAAGCAGCCACATCTGTTGATCCCCGCAGGACTCCACTCAGTCCAGACAATCTCAGGAAGGTTTATGGGTTGATTGCTGTTTGACAAGTAAGTAGGAGGCTCAGTTATCTGTGAGTGTAGCTGTGCTGTAAGTAAACAGTATGAACTTTAACAGAGATGAAAATTAATTTTAATCACCAACTCTGTGAGAGGGCATGAGTTGAAACCTCCAGACTTACATGTTGCAGAAGTTATTTTTCAGTGAGAAAACAGTGAGATCGAAAAGTCAGAGTTTACAATGAACCTGGGTACAACCTGTCACTTTGATTCTAATTTCTGATACATGAATTTGCCTCACAGTGATTAGTTTAAGGAAAAACATATATAAAAAACATAATAATTAAAAGTAATGACTAAAATGTCATGTTAGTCAACGAAAATTCAAAATTTTTAAGTTGACAAGAATTCATGTTTTGAATTTTAATCAACTAAAACTAGACTAAAACTATAAAGGGTGAAAATGACTAAAATGTGACTTAAACTAATAAAAAAAATGTCTTAAGACTAAGACTTAATCTACAATAGCTGTCAGTATTATCACTGCATGGTAACTTCAAAATGCAGTGCAGACCTAACCTTATCTGGACCAGATTATATAGATTGAACTCAGCAAGAAAAACATGGCTTTCACTATATCATTCGGAAATAGTTTAATAATACTTTATAGTCAGTCTATAAGTGATGCAAATTCTTAGCAGAGGGAAACAATTAAATATGAGTGAGCCTAATGTTACATTAGCAGTGTCACCCAACAAAGCTGTGCAATTACAGCAGCACAAACTGTGTGCAAAACATTGTTGTTGTTTGCCACAGGAACTCCTGATGCAGAAAATGTGAGTATTTGCAAGGTTGGTTTTGCTCTTATCGAACCACTGAATGTGTTTGTAGTGCTGACAAACACGTAATACACTGACTTTAGATAAGTACCTCATACCACCCAACTTCAAAAGATCCAAACTACACCTTTAACAAACAAGTTGATAATCACCTTTGTTGTTCACCCCTTCAGGATGACTTCCATGCGATTGAAGGAAAAGCCCTTAGGAGATAAGCTTTGACAAATCGCACTTTCACACCAAAGGTGATTAAAGACAACATACTGCGGTTTAGGGCAACTAGTTTAAAACTTCCTCCACCTGTTTCAGTCAGGGTTGCTGATAAAAGCAAAGGACCCTGACTTCAGACACAGTTGAAGTAAATAGTAAGAACTGAAGTATGATGAGTGGAGTTTTTCTTTCACTCTCAGAGTAGCTGAGTCATCTTATGAATCACTCTCTTTTTCCACTGTAGTGCTACAAGTCTGCTGTTGTAGCGGTTAAAGGCCCAGTCTCCAAATGATGTGCACAGTTTTATGAAAATAACCGAGACACTGTTTTATTATTTACCCACTACATCCTACATCCCGAGTTTCTATTTTTGTGCCATCCTACAATCAAGTGCAAAAACAGTTTCAAATGCATTAGCAAGATGAGAGAGGTGACACAGCACTGACACTTACAGCAGCTGATTGTTGCTGTAAGGGTCCATTTACTGGCTCAGACACGATCACACTTGTTATTCACTGCAGCTTGTTTCAGTGTGTGTACATGTGATTAATGTCTAACAGTCTATATTAACAATGGAGAAACAACTCGTGTTTGGGTGACTTTGCAAGTTAAGGTGCAGTTGTATCTCATGCTTTGGAAATGTGATAATTAACTATTTGAACTAAACATAGCCTAGTTATTTATTTGGAATATGGATCCAAGATGTTCTAATCCTTAAAGTGGTGATGCGTCATTAAACAATATGACTGTGGTTGGTTTGCTTTTACCTAAGACAAGATCTGGTACTGCAATCAAACTTGATATTCACAAAGACTTGCTAGAAAACCAGCTAGTATTTCACTTTTCCGCCAGCAGAGCGCATCCATCTTTCAACAAGTTAATTGGTGACATCATGACAATTGTTCGTCTCTTTTGTTCACCAGTAGGAGTTGTTGAGGTGCGTTTGATAACCTTGGTACTGTAAAACATGTTTTCACCTTTGATGTCTGTTTTGTTCTCTGACAACATGGTTATTGTTATCTATGAGATGTTTTGAGTAGAGCAGTGCACGGAAGTACAGAAGTCACCTTTCAGCAGTAGCATCCAAAAGGCGGTACAGAAGTTGCAATGCTGGTGCAGGTCAACTGTTACTTGTAGTTTTGATGGACGAATTGGAGTTTGGAATTACCATTATGGATATGCAAAAGCATGACAGGAGCCAATACAAAAGCAGTGGGGAGTAACCACTGTAAAACTTTGGGTTTCTAATCTAAGGTGAGGCTAACATCATCAACCAATCTTACCTGGGAGCCAGCAAGACCTTGGTAGTGTCTCCATGTCAAGGACAAGTTCAAGCGGCACTTAACCCCAACAGTTCTTCTTGACCAACAGTCAAGCTGTCTGGGGAGGCAACTCAAGACCACACTGTAAATGGGTCATAAGTGATTTTGTAGACCACCTCCTCTGTTTAAGGATGGTCATTCCAGTTTGGCATAGATGGTTTCTTTCACAGTTCTTTCAAACCATCTGTCTTATGTCGCCAACATGTGTACATTGCTGTCCTCGAAGGACTGTTCCCTTCTTCTTCAGATGTAAATGGACAGCTGAGTCTTGACCTGAGGACCTGGCTCTCCTGTGCTGTGCCATGTGCTTATGGACAAGTTGTTTTGTTTCCCTGTGCACAAATCTGTCCATTCCTGACTGCACTGAACTGCATACGCTACATTACTCTGCTATCCTGTTGTCCGGCTCCATGAGAACAGGTGCTACCACTATACTTGGTCTAATTGGCTTTAAAGCATAGGCTGTTTGTTTTTTGACTTTCTCCATGGTTTTTGTATCTCATCAAAACTCTACAACACTGTTGTATCAACGCTTAACTACTCTGAAGCACAGCGTTGTGCTCAGTGTTCCTAGTAAACAACCTTCTCATGATAACACCAGCAAGCTTTTTGAAAGATGGCTGCACCCTGCTGGTAAAAAAAATTAAATACCATCTAGTTTTCAATCATCAAGTTTGATTGCAGTGCCATATTAACAAAGGGTCAGATGATGACTATGTGTAATGTGAAAGGTGTCACTCATAGTGACAAACCCACAAAGAATTCTCACCTGACTCCTCAGCTCTACAGATTGTTTTGGCATTATTCAGCTTTTTTCTTTTTACAGATCACATCTTTACAGCTTTTGTTCAAACTTACAACTTTCATCAACTTAGTTTTCAGCTACAGCGGCAAGCTGTTTTTAATGAAAAAGCTGTGATAAACCCTCTGTACAGTGTACACTACTGGTCCAGCACCAAAGAGCAGACAAAGTCAGTTGGCAGGTAAGGAGCCAGATATTTTTCTCATGAGATGGTGGACAAAAACAGAAGCTAAAAGAACACTGGACTTACATACGGAAACACAAATTCTGATGCTGTCTGTCTGCTGGGTGTGTATATAAGACACTTCTTTCTAAAACAATTGTCATATCAATTTAGAAAGGGGATTATATGTCAATGTCATGTTTACAGCTAATAATTCAATACCTTTTTTATTATTATAATTATTTTAGCACATAAACCAGCTCTCAAGTTTGTGGGAAGTTACAGGTAGCCTCAATGACTTGTGGATCACTAAGACCTACTCACAATCAATTGACTGACCCAGACCAATTACCTGTCAACCAGTGGAACAGGATGTTATCCATGGCAACAGGATCAAACCATCTCTTCTTTAAGCTGGAGAGTTCTCTCTATTCCCTTTAAAAAGTTCTTCTTAGCCCCTCTCTTTATGAACAGCAACCCAATCGGAGGATAAGGAAAAGCTAAATGTAAGGACACCTCATTTAACCAACTATAATCAACCCAATCACCAGAAAAAAATGTTGACATTGTATGTTCCTACAAACCACTGATAGGCTATATTAGATTTGTATGTTATTATGTAGCGTATACACTAACACTTAACATGTCAGCTGTGGTGTGGTTTATGTGTGGGTAGGTTTAGGCACAAAAACCTCTTGGTTATGATTAAGAAAAAAATCATGTTATGGCTTAAAACACCCAGTTTTGTTGGCACAATCTTGGCTGGAATTTTAGTAATGTCCTGGTAAAATACAACCACTGATGGTGGCACAAGTCAGGCAGGAAACACAGCGATGGGTTGCCAAAAAAAAAAAAAAAAAAAAATACCCATATAGGGAGCTGACAAGCAACTGAAACCGTAGCAATGATTTGCTAAAAAAAAACAATTGGTTTTGTTTGTTGGTCTTGTACAGTGGTGTGCAGCTTGACAGGTGTCATGAATTGGTATCAAGCCATCAGCCACTCCCTCCACCAACCAATGACTACACTACTTGAAAAACTGATATGAAACATGCAAATGTAATGTATCCGTGGTTTACAGAAACATACAATGCCATCATTTTCCTCTGGCGACTGGGCTGTGAGTAGATCTCCAGAAGAAGCTCTTAGTTAGGAACTTGAAGGATGCGTAGTGGTAAGATAAGATAAATATGGCCCCTAGTGACTAAAAGTAATAAGTCAGAGAAACACAATAGTTGCAGTGTGTGCTGCTGCACCCATGTTAGTGTGTTAATCCTACAGTATGAAACAGTATGTGCTTCATCAGAAATACGGCCACTGGAGTGCCTTGGTAGTGGTAACACTGCATGCAACATAACCGCAGGCGATTCTATTCCAGCCAAGGACTTTTGTTGCTTCTAATACCCCTCTGTCTCCCCTCTGTTTTCT
Organism: Epinephelus fuscoguttatus; assembly: GCF_011397635.1. Taxonomy (NCBI): domain Eukaryota; kingdom Metazoa; phylum Chordata; class Actinopteri; order Perciformes; family Serranidae; genus Epinephelus; species Epinephelus fuscoguttatus. The sequence continues at coordinate 45,499,734 of NC_064752.1, forward strand.
GCCTCTTCACTGTCCTATAAAGACGAAAATGCCAAAAAAGAAAGACAGCCACTGAGGCTTTTCATGAACAGCAGTGCCACGCTTCCTGTTGTTTGCAGAGATGTTGGTGTGAGGCCTGTGGTTGTGCAGCGTAATGATGTTTCCACTGGCAAAATCCATTAAACATCCCACACACCCCTCAGATGTTACTCATATCCTCTACTGAGCAAAGGACACAGAAAGTCAAGGAAAACAGATGACCAGAGACGAAGAGTAACATAAATATTGTGGATGAAAAAGGCAGTGAAGTGAAAGTTAGAGAAGAGACCAGTAGAGATTTAATGGTTGTTTTTAATCTATTAACCTCGCCTGGTGTCTGCAAGGTCCCTTGAAGAAACATCTGCGCATAAATGTTTTCTGAATCATCCAGTGTAGAAAAATATGGATGCAGTGCCTGTGGCATTACCCCTAGGTTTCTGTCTTAAGGTCTATGATTGTCTTAAGGATTGTGTCTTCTAAAACAAACAGTCTATGTTGTCATCTCAACATTAACAGCCTTTATTTTCTCATTTGATCATGAGATAATCCCCAAAGGATCTCAACATAACAAGCTTTGTTATTTCATAACTGACATAACCCAAACTGCTCTCTAATGACTATTAGATAAAATCACACGCTGTCTTTTCCTGATCATTACAGCCTCTAATGTGGTGATCATTTGTAATTAGCAGACATTATTATTATTATGTTACCACTCAGATTCGAAATGAGCAGATAACAGTTATTATACTGATACTTCCTAAAGCTGTGTCACTGTTACCAAACAAAATGTCCCTGTAATGTTCCTACAGGGACTGATAATGAACAAGTCCTTGCAATATGCTTTTAAAATTCCTATCGGAATTAATAATGTGCCTATAGTATAATGTGCCACTCAATATGGAAACCTTTGATTAGACAAACAGTACACAGCACCAAGATTAGAGAGTACAGAGTAGAGTTCTATAGTAGAACTAATGTTAAGTTATGGTAAATGGATTCCCATGTGGTTAATGCCTTTCTAGTCTTCTAACCACTCAAAGCACTTTTTACACTACACGCCACATTCACTTGCACATCCATTTACTGGTGGCAGAGGCTACCATTAAAGGTGCCACTTGCTCATCAGTATAACATTCACACACTTACACATCAACGACACAGCCATAGGGGGCAGTTTTGGGGTTTAGTAAATTGCCCAGAGATACTTCGAAATGCAGACTGGAGGAGCCGGGGATTGAACCAACCCTATTCTGATTAGTGGACAACCAAGCGGCAAACCCTGGGGCTAAAAAACGAAGCTAACGCAGAAGTGCAAAAAAGTGCAGTTCCTCAAGTGGTCACTTGAGGCTTGCTCAAAAGGGGATCCATCTCCATAAACCCTGATGTTACAATGCCAAACTTTACAGCTGGTATAAAATTAGTTAAAGATGACTAATTTCTTCAATATTTTAAGCAAGATTGCTTTTTTTTATTTCAGTGTTTTACAGTTTCAAAATAACAAAAAATTAAAAGGGCCTGCCCCTTGGCAAGTATCACAGCTTCTAAACATTTTTTGTAGCCAGTTAAGAGTCTTTCAGTTCTTGTTTGGGGGATCTTCACCCATTCTTCCTGCAAAAGGCTTCTACTGTAGTTCTGTGACAATCTTGGGCCGTCTTGTATACGCTGCTGTTTAGAGGTCTAGCCACAGATTTTTATTTATGTTTAGGTCAGGGGACTGTTAGGACGAAACCTTCTGCTTGCTCCTCTTGAGGTAGTCCATTGTGGATTTGAGGTGTGTTTTGGATCACTATCCTGTTACAGAAGCCATCTTCTCTTCATCTTCAGCTTTTTTACAGAGGGTGTAAAGTTTGTCTCCAGAACTTGCTGGAATTTAACTGAATCCATTCTTCCCTCTACCTGTGAAATGTTCCCCACGCCACTGCCAAAGCATCAGGCCTGTTTAGATGTTCCTTTGAAAACATCTGACTTAAATTTGTGAGGAGGAAAGGTTTCCTTCCGATGACTCTTCCATGAAGGTCATAGTTGTACAGGTGTCACTGCACAGCAGAACAATGCACCACCACTCCAGAGTCTGCTAAATCTTTCTGCAGGTCTTTTGCAGTCAAACGGGGGCCTTTCTAACAATCCTACAAGCAGCACACTTTTGGAAAGTTTTCTTGGTCCTCCAGACCTCAACTTGACCTCCACAGATCCTGTTAACTGCCATTTCTTAATTACATCATGAACTGAGGAAACAGCTACCTGAAAACACTTTGCTATCCTCTAGTAGCCTTTGTCTGCTTTGTGGGTATCAGTTATTTTAGTTTTCAGAGTGCTACGCAGCTCTTTAGACCTGTCTTGGGTACCTAGACTTTTGTATGGTGCCCCTTTCCCCATTTTCACTGTAAAATAGTACAAAACAAAATGAATACACTAAAATATTGAAAAGCACGGTTAATCTCTAACGTCATGTCTTTTGGAGATGAGTTGATCTTCTACTAACATGACTATTCACAGTGAAAGAAACTGTGACCAGGAGTGCTCAAACTTTTGCATGCCACTGTAAATGTACATGTATAAATGTTAATAAAATTTCTCCAAATTTAAGTACCAAAGTGCCAACAAAGCTGCAGTGTGTTTTCAGAAGGTCCATTTGTGTTACAGTTACCCAGTCCTCATGTGTGCCAGAACACAAAGCTAGATTCTGTTAAGCTCTGCTGTATTAAAGCTGGCCTGTTGAGAAAAATGAGCACAGTTTCCAGCCAGGATCTGCTCTCCCGTGTTGGCCATTTTCCCATCACTTACTCTGACTATACTAATAAAACAGCTTGGACTATTAAACAGTAGCAAACAAGACTGAATCCAGAAAAAAACAGGAAGTGTAAGTGACAAGACAATAAATTAGTGGCTACCATGGAGACAGGATGTGACCTCTGATGTTACAACTGACACTGAAGCATTGCCACTTTGATTGGTGTAGCAAAGCAGGATTGTCAAAGAGAATTGTGAGTATATGCAATGAGCCCCAACCTGACTGCATGGACTGCAAGGTTGAATATGATAAGATATGGACATATATGATTGGACAGTATATGGAACATGTAAGTATTCAATGACTTTTACGCCTGCACTACATGCATAGCACACCATATAGAGTATTATATCATGTTCACACAGCATAGTCTTCAGAGTAGATACAGGCATTTGACCAGCAGATGGCAGTGTATGGTATTATTAAAGCTCTGATTACTAAATTCATTTTCAACACAGCAGTTGAACTGTAAAGCTCCAGAAAAATAAGATCACATAAAGTGTGTGTGTGTGCTGTACATACGTGGGTTTGGAGGCCTCAGCCTGGTCCGTTTGCAGTTTATGTCCTCCCTCCACCTCCATGGTGCAGTAAACAATCCTGTTTGGAGCCAATGACTTCAGACCCTGGACCTCCATGATCACAACCTGCAACACACACACACACACACACACACACACACACACACACACATATTTTAAACAAGAACTACTGCCATCCATTGCTGTTCAGACTCATATGTACTCATGATGTTGTCATTATTGCTTTTCTGTTCTACTGACCATGGAGTCACATTCACCCATTCATACACACACGTTCACACACTGGTGGCCGAGGCTACCACACATGGTGCCACCTGCTACTCAGTAACCATTCACCAATGCTCACACTGTGATGGAACTGCCATCAGGAGCAATTTGGGGTTTAGTATCTTGCCCAAGGATACTTCAACATGAGGGCTGGAGGAGCCAGGGATCAAACAGCCTATCTTCTGATTGGTGAACAACCCACTCTCCCTCCTGAGCCACAGCCGCCCCACCCCACAAGCTACAAATTCTAAAATGTGGATGCTTCACTCACATCTTCAACCCATCAGCAGCACAGATCTGTACAATCAGCACAGTTTCAAGGAGGAAATCCAAGATTTGTGCCACCAATTCAGTATCGGACCAAATGTCTCCTCTTCTGTTCCTGAGTTATGACAGTGAGTAATGGCCAGAAAATATTAAGATGTCACAGTGAAGTTGACCATTTTCCTTTTGGATATAAAATGGCATCACTTCATCATTATAACCTGACATTTGTGTGAAATTTTGTCATAATTAATTGGGTTATAGCCAGAAACATATTTTGTGAGAGCACAGATACTTTTGCCTTTGACCACCAAAATCTAATCAGTTCACCCTTGAGTCCAAGTGGACATTTATGCCAAATTTGCTGTTGGCTGAAATGTTATGAGTTTTATACATCTTAAAGATAGACATAACATACGTTTTGCTTGTGCTGGCCTTGGGGGCTTAATGAAATCACTTGGGATTGACTGAGTCAAACAAGATATGTGTCACCTCTTAGTAAAATAAAGGGGTAACTCTCATTATTTAAGCACGATTGGCCATCCTGAAGCTTCTAAACTTGTGAAAAAAACAATTTAAACTATGGTGCTGTAAAGGTTATATTCTTGCCTGTTGAGCTCACATGTAGAGACTTACTTTAGGAAAGAAATGTGTTCAAGTAGCCACAAAGGCTACAATGTTTTTCTAGTTTAAAAACCAGAAAAAAATAAAACAGATGGTCCAGCATTATGCAATCACAGAACAATTGTAGAGAGCAGGCGAGGAGTGTTGAGTGTAATCAATGTGCTGAGCCTCTGGGGTAACTATGTCTTTGTATTTGAGTCAGCAGGAGGATTTTATTTGTTTGCTATCTTCAAAGCTGCTCAGACTCAGTTGTGCCATTTTTTGGAAGTACCAAGAACAGACTGAGCTCCACTGTCAATCCGTCTGACTCCACCTACAGAATCTGCCCAAGCAGCTACACACTTAGAGTGAGAATACATTTCAAACTTACCAAACACGTCATAATCTACAATAAAAATAACCCACTTTTTACATTTGTAAATCTCAACCTTCTCAATTTTTAAATCTTGCAGATTGATTTAAGCTTTTCTACTCTCTCAGTACTTTTGTCACTGGTAAGCATCCGCATGTTTTGTCCAGTGGGGTGGAGTAATGATACAAGTTGATACCTGAATGAGGACTGTCCAGACCTACTGAAACTGAAGCCTGTCTTGAGTAAATGTCTACTGAGCCTTGCCAGACTCCAGTGAGAGAGGCACAATTTGTGGGCAGGTGCTGCCAGGCTAAAGAGAACAGTCATTGTATAAAAGATAGAATTTCTCCCACCTCACCCACATTGTATTTTTATAATTTAGAAGAGATGGAAAAGTGCCTCTATTTTCTGAGATGCTAGAAACCATCAACAGGGAGGCAGTAAAACAATAATGGTTTTGCTGGACTGTTAGGCTTCATGGATCCTTGTGGAGGATAAACAGGTACTCTAGGACAGGTAATTTATCATGTGGGTGTTAAGAAGAGACTGCACTCTGCCCCAATCTCATTTTCAACATAGAAATGGTCTGTCAACCAATTAAGGTGAGGTTCAGAAAGTCTGTCAGTCAGTGGAAATCCTGGGAGACATTTCGTCTCATTAGCAACTCCAGACGCTAATCCTGAGAATCCATCCACAGTTCACTGTGAGGTGGGTTAATATGACAGTAGTTGGGCTGATTTCAAAATTGCCACTTTACATGTCTTTTATGTCTAAAGCTGTCAGCTTTCCTGGCCCAACCTGACAGTCAGTACCCTGCTTAAAGGAAAAGTTCAATCAAAGATACATATTTTTCCTCTTCTTCATCTGTTGCTGTTATCAATCTAAATTGTTTTGGTGTGAGTTGCTGAGTGTTGGAGATATCAGCCATAGAGATGTCTGCCTTTTCTCCAATACTATGGAGCTAGATTGTACTTGGCTTGTGGTTACAAAGTGCCAAAAAAAAGATACATTTGAAAAACTCAACAGCAATGTCTGACAGCAAAGGCATATATCTACTGTTAGCTCACATAGCACCACTGAGTTATTACAGCTCAGCCAAAATGGATGCCATTAATGTTTACATCTCACACTGTTATGGGCACAAGCCTCTCGCATGCTGTCTTCCGTGAAGGGATATGATTTGCAGGCGTAGTTCAGTAGAAAGAAAACAGTTCCTACATGAAACTGCTCACAACATGGTCTGTGGAATATCTTGAATAACCGAGTCATGATTACTGGAAAGAGACACTGCTGTTAAGTTTTTCAAACACAGTTTTTGGTGCTTAGAGCACCACAAGCTGGGTGCCATCTAGTTCCATTAAGCTGGAGAGAAGCCAGACATCTCCCACAATTGACATCTCCTATCTATGGCAACTCACACCAAAACAATCTAGACTAACGAATACCGCTACAGAAAAAAATATGTATTTTTGATTGTTGGGGTTACTGGCCCTTTAAGGGCCTTTGTGTTATCTAAATGTGTGTAGAAATATGTAATGTGTAACACATTTCTATGTAAGTACAATTAGTTATGGTGTTATGATTGCCACATGTTCTGCAGAATACTGTATGAGTGTGGAAAGACTGTACATGTAAGAAGGAGGAAATAGAAGCTCATTTTTCACCTGCCATCAAAATTACCTTATGGAAGTTTTTAACCAGTAATAGCACTACCGAGCAATGTTTTTAATGTATGTGTCCCCATTTTGTTTGTATCATGCTAATGTGGCATGGATGATTAATACACTTTCATGCTGACGGTTTCATGCTCTCCGACTGAGAGTGGGTGGCAGTAACATGCCAAGAAACGCAGCAATGCGCCAACAAAGATAAGATATCAAAAACAAAGACCACATAACGATTAGACAGTACATCAAGTGGGCCACTTCAAAAATGACTGAACCCAAATGAAAGGAGGCTGGAGCACTTGATAAAATTGCAGAGCTTTTAATAAGGTGCAAACAGACTGACGTTTCGACGCTACTGCGTCTTCTTCAGAGTCAAACAGGTATTGGTAGAACAGTGGCAGTTAAATACCCACATCCTGAAACTCAAGCAGTATCTCACTGGTAAATGAGGATGAGGGAGAAATTAACCAATCCTGTTGAGGCACTCATCAAAAACAGGGTGTAAAGAATCAGAATCATCCATAAACAGAATACACTTCACCTAAGAATGATGAAGATGAGAGAAAAAAAAAAAAAAGATCCATGTTATGATTGCGAATAGCAGCCTTATGTTCAGCTATCCTGGCTTTAAGAGGGCGTTTAGTCTGTCCCACATAAACCTTGCCGCATGGACATTTCAGTATGTAAACAACATGGGTTGTGCTGCAGTTGATAAATGAGTTAATTATGAACTTTTTCCCCGTGCGCGGATGACAAAAATATTTAGAATCAGTTGAGTTGGAACAGTGGGTACAGTGATCACATCTATAAAAACCTAGAGGTGGGGAGGGTAACCACGTAGACCTGGGAGAGGGAACACTCAAGACAGTATGGACCAGTCTGTCTTTTAATGAGCACGCTCTTCTAAAAGAGATCAGAGGGGGTTCAGCACAGATCTTTTTGAGGGCAAGGTTGCTTTGTAAGACGTGCCAGTGTTTTTTCATAATGTTCTTAATTTCTCCCGCAATAGGAGAGAATTCGGTGGAGAAGCAGAGACGTGGTGCAGACGAGCGCTTGGATTTATCAAGAAGGCTGGCCCTGTTAGTGCGCACTGCCCTCTGATAGGCTATCGATATATCCCTCTCAGCGTAGCCTCTTTCCAGGAAGCCCTCCGTCATTTCCACTGCCTTGTGCTCAAACTCCTCCTCAGTGCTGCAATTCCTTTTCAGTCGCAGAAACTGTCCCGTGGGAATATTTTTGATTAAGTGCTTGGGATGATGGCTATCCGCTCTCAGGAGAGTGGTTCTACTTAATGGTTTGCGATAGATTGTAGTGTCCAAACCCCCATGTTTGTTTTTGTAAATGGTCAAGTCTAAAAAATTGATTTTTGTTTGGATTGTTCAACTGTAAACCATAGAAGCTCCGTGGTAGAGTTAATGAAATCAAGGAAATCATTAAGCTCATCAGTGGTGCCCATCCACAAAAACAAAATGTCATCAATGTACCGTTTCCATAGGAGGATCATAGAGTTAAATGGGTTGCTGGCTGAATTGTGAATGAACTTATAACTTATATTATTATTTCTATATTTTATTTATTAAATATCATTATTATTATTATAATTATTATACATATATACATATATATATATATATATATATATATATATAAATATTTTTTTTTTCCCTCTCTCATATTCATCATTCTTAGGGTGAGTGTTTTCTGTTTATGGATTGCTGATTCTTTACACCCTGTTTTTGATGAGTGCCTCAACAGGATTGGTTAATTTCTCCCTCATCCTCATTTACCAGTGAGATACTGCTTGAGTTTCAGGATGTGGGTATTTAACTGCCACTGTTCTACCAATACCTGTTTGACTCTGAAGAAGACGCAGTAGCGTCGAAACGTCAGTCTGTTTGCACCTTATTAAAAGCTCTGCAATTTTATCAAGTGCTCCAGCCTCCTTTCATTTGGGTTCAGTCATTTTTGAAGTGGCCCACTTGACGTACTGTCTACTATTTTGTCCTGTGCTGTGAGCACCGATCCAGTTTTATTTTTGGCTGAAGCGCAAGAGTGCCTTTCTTTTTTACCACATGACGATTGTTAATGTAAACTATGTCCCTCACAAATGACCATTGTCCTTACACTGTTTAATGTATGCAACTGAATTAACAAGTAAGCCACCATCATTAACAAGTTCATCCAAGTCCACTCACCTCCAGGGTGAAGGAGAGCACCACGTCAGATTTGGACAGCGTGTTCTCGTCCTCCTGGCCCATGTCCATAATGGAGGTGTTGTGACCTCGTTTAAGCTTCTGTAGCTTGAACTCTCCTCCCTTGGACACCGGCATGCTCTCCAGGTTGGCCATCAGCAGATTGACAGAGGATCGCAGCTCCTCAATGAACATGGCCTCCATCTCTCTGGATGCAAACCTGGGAAATCTTCCACCGTGCTGACCAAAACAGGAAGGCAGCCAATTCGTTAATGAGCATGATCCACGGAATGAGCAAAAATAACAGCACCAGTTATCAATTGTGTTGCAACATTAAAAAAACAAAAGAAAATACTGTACTGGCATTTCTGACTTCTATACTTTGACATTAAGTTAAGAGCAGAGTTGGGTAAGGGTTACTTTAAAAGTAATCAAAGTACTTTACTGCATTACTTTTTAAAAAAGTAACCAGTTACTTTACTGCGTTGCTCCCTGAATAAAGTAACTCAAGTACTCTACATTTCCTATTGGGCAATGGACCACAGGGCGCTAAGCCTACATTTTTTGTCTCCAAAATTAAAGTTATGGACCACTTGCCCTTCACTGAGATCCAATTCTCCCATCACAGCCGTCACTTTGACCAGTAGAAACACAGAACGATCTGCTGCCGTAGACAACTGTATGACAACAACACCCCAGCATTTTTAATATTTCCTCTAGGGATGTTACCACACAGAGTAAAAGGGGGAAATGATGGTGTGAAACAGCAGAGGCACTTTGTCAACCTGCTGAGTTAACGTTACTGTCATTAGCATCAAGCTAGCAAACAATGGTACATCCTCACGGTTGGACATAAAGTAATAACATTAACAAATAGCGGCAGGGCTTTTACTCACCACAACTGCAGAGGCTCCCAGCTTCATTTGAAACAAACTACACTATAGACGGTCTGTTATTTATTAATCCCTCTGTGTGTTTATATAGTTACTTTTTATCCGCTCCCGTTGTCTTTATGAAGTACACATTGCGCCGTCATTTTAAACTCAACACTTCCTGAATTTCTTTCAAATTAAAAGTCCCTTATAACCTCGGCTGAGAGAATCCCTCCATTTTCTAAATAGGCTTTTATTCTGAAACATTTGTAAGAACTTGGTTGTGGAGGATACAGTAGCTTGAATGTTTCCCTACGATACTTCAAATGGAGCTCCTGCCATCTGCTGACGCTTTCAGGTGACTACAACAACATGTCGGCTGGCACATGAACAGACACAGTGACTCAAATAATAGTAACAGTAATAAAAATAGGACAAGAATAACCCAATGACATCACAAACGTCGTGAAAGACGACCGGGGATAATTGGTGAGTACCATCGTGTAGTGTGTCATGTCTGTCGGCCAAGTCACGCACGATTTTATGACGCCACAATCGTGTAATGTGACATAGTGACATTCAGAACGGGCAGAAAAGGCGTGTAGTGTGTACCAGGCATAATGAAAGTCCTCCTGAGTCTGACCTGTCTGTCAGCGAGTCCTCCTCCACCTTTTTTTAGACTCCACCGTAGACAATAGCAGCATTTCTTCTACCAGGTAGCGAGCCACAAGCTTCATGACTTCTTTCGGACTGATAGGTTTAACGTTATCTCCTTTATTAGAACCAAGACAGCCATTGCTGTTTCGGAGCTGAAGGACCAGCGTTCTAAAAGTAACGGAAGTAACTGATGTCTTGTTTGGAAACGTACTTAAGTATTTGATTACTCAAACAGCAAACTAACGCGTTAGGTTACTCGTTATTGCAAAAAGTAATCAAAGTACTCTAACGTGTTACTTTGTAACGCATTATACCCAACTCTGGTTAAGAGTAAACACCAAAATGAATCAGTTAATCATATAGAAAATCAGAATATTGTAGGTCTAAAACTTTTGTTAAATCAATCCTGAATCAATACTCAGATAAAGTATTTGATATTTAATATTCTATAATCTAGTTAAGTCCATCCGTCCATTTGTCCATACACCCATCTTTCCCCATTCATCCATTCATCCCAGAGGTGGGGAACTCGAGTCATATGACTTGACTCAAGTTCAACTTGAGTCGCAAATTTGAGGACTTGAGACTTGCTTGACTTACAATGGTGAAAGACTCAGCTTGACCTTGACTTGGTATTACTTGAGACTTGACACTGAATTGAGACAGATGACTTGAAAGGACTTGACTTTTCTATTTAATATTTGTATTTTTCTAGATATTGAGAAGTTACTTATTGTTTTCAAAATATGATGACGCTTATATCATTTAATTTATTTCATTTGTTTTATAAGAACACATTGATCAACATTTCTGTAAATGTGCCAATGTTAGCCAGCTGGCTAATATTGCAGTGGCACTGTGACTGCTGTAGTCTACCACTATATATGATCTCATTACTGTTGGAGTTGGTTGAGGTGGAGCTTATTTTAAAATATTAACTGATGATTATTTTCATTATGGGATAATTGATTTTTTTTCTCCATTAATCAATTGATTGTTTGGTTTGTAAAAAAAATCTGGAAATAGTGAGAGATTGCATCACATTTACCCAGAGCCCAAAGTGACAGTCATAATGTTTATTTTGTCCAACCCACAATTCAGACCTCAACATTACAATGATTAAATAATAAAAAGCAAAAGCAGCGAAAAAAAAAACAAAAAACATCATGGAACCATGAAATGTTTTTGCATTATAAGACAACTCAGAGGATCATGAAAACAGTGGCAAATTTATTTTCTGACAATTCAAGTTACTCATAGTTCCAGCTGTACTTGTACATATGTTCATATGTTTCAAATGCAAAATCTTAATTTGTCAGATAAATGTAGTGGAGTAGAGGTAGAAGGTGGCATGAGAAGAAAAGACTCAGATTTGTACTTACAGTACCTGAGTAAATGTGTTTAGTTACATTCTATCACAGGGTCCAGCTTATGTTATATTATCTTTATGAGATTGTGAGTATGACTTGACTTGTGACTTGCTTGACCTGACTAATGACTTGACTCAAATTATTTGATTTGTAGCAAGGAGTCTCACACCTGAAAGTTATGACTTGAGACTTGCTTATGACTTGCATGTGTGAACTACTTCCACCTCTGATTCATCCATCATTCATCCCTCCCTCCATCCGTCCATTCATCCTTGTCCCTTACCCGAGCTATTTGGTCTGCCATTTGCAGTCGTCCGTCCAGCTCTCTCCTTATCTGAGCTGCCTGCTCATCTGGGTTGTCCAGCTGGGGAAACACAGACAGTCACACAGTACACTTCACAAGCCAAACCACAACAATATATGTTCTTACATCACAGTAATTACTAAAATAATAATAAAAGCAAAATTAATAACAAAAGGAAAACTGAACTGAAAACTGACACCAGATACCTGGAGCAGGTTAGTAGTTTATGTACCAGAATATCGTATGTAAGGTAAAACCCACATGCATGCAGCTGCTGTAGCACCTGTTTGCTCAGATTCAAGCAGTGTCTTTATTAACAAAATTTCTATGAGATTAATATATTCTTTTATTAACAAATCTACTACACACTCATAATTTTGCTGTCAACTTTTTTTGTGATGCCTACATAATAAACGTGTAAAATGTATCTGAATTTTTTACTGTCATTAGTTTTATGTTTTCTGCTCTACATCCACTCATAATGGCATGAATTATGTATTTGCAGTTGTGTTTAAAAGGCACTACGCAGAGTTTTTGGTCGCTTGTAGTGCAATGGAGCAATTTTTTTTGAGTGGGTTGCTGATTTGTATTACTTAATAGTGACTTAAAGGAGCACTGTGGGCTGGGGTCCATTAATAAAAAGTGGCATTTATAAATGAAAATATGAATGGAATGAAACAGAGGGAAAAAAAAGGCCCCGAAAAGAGTCACCTAACTTGAACCCACCGCCTGCTCAGGAAAGCACAGGGTGAGCTAGAGAGATATAAAAAAACGTCTTCACAATCTCTGACTTATGATCTGCATCAGTATCACAAACAAAACAACAAAACCCTGCAGAGCACAAATCAAACTACACAGCCTAAACAGTCTGGCACCTGTCCTTTTAGCAACTCATTTGGGTTGCCAGATGTTACAGGGAATTGAGACAAAAACATGTTTGGGAGGCTTGTGATGCCCATTCATTAATTTTTTTGTTTTTTTACAAGAATATTTTGTACAAACAGGACAGATTAACCTTTCAGCAGCTCAATGTCCATGTGATGATTTCAAATAATTCATATTTATTAGACAGGTGTGTTAATGACACATTAAATGTGTAGTGCAGTGTTAATTTGTGATTTTTCTTCTCAAAGGGCTTTGTCCCACAAGCAAGCTTTTACCAGTGACAGTGAAGAATGTCCTCTAGGCGACATTATTGCTGCTTTCTGTTAGTACCTTCCCTTCAGTTGACCGAGAGAAGGCTTGCTGCACCAACACATTCTCTGGACTTTCCATGTCGACATATGACCTGTAAGGTACCCTGGGTGTGTTGGTTAATACGCTGTGGGACGTGTCAACTTCAGCCTGTTACATGCATTTTCTGTTTTCAAAATACACTTCTGTTTTCACAGGAAATGTACAGTGTGCATACGGTCTCCTTTAAAGAGGACATGAAACACTAAACATAGTTATCATATGTAGTAGTCCATTCTGATAGATATTTCCTACCTGACAGAATGAGCTACTCTACTTATAACCACATTTATAGGCTGTATGTCTGCTTCTTACACATATCTGACCTGAGTAGCTACTAAACAATGTTTTTGCCAGGGTAGGTCATTACGAGTGAGAGGCTTAGTTCATCAGACAAGTCTGTCAGACTAGTAGCGCACTTTCAGAACACTTTCAGAACACCGGCTCTTTGAAGTGAACGACGGGAGCCGGGAGCCGGCTCCTGACTGGGAGCTGCTTTGGGTTTTTTTTTGTTTGTTTTTTTCTGTTCAAGCCGCACGTGATTGGTCAGTATACGTGGTGTTGTCTGTCTGTCCACGGTGAGCAGAAGGGGGAGGGGCGGGGGTTACAGGGACACACAACACAGTGAGCACATGAACAGGAGGGAGGGAGACAGAAGAGAGAAAGAGAGCAGGCGCTACAGAGAGAGACAACATACTGGAAAGGTAAAAAAAAAAAAAGTTGAGAAAATGAATACAGCAGGAAAAGCAGTAAAATTTGGAATCATTTCAATTACACTGACAATACAAGGGCAGAGTGTAGAGTCTGCAAGATTAAAATCTCATATCCAAACAACCTGCACAGGCACATGAGAACTGTTCATCCATCAGTGCAATTGGAAGCAAGCAAACCTGCTATTAATGAAGGTGCCAGTGTGTCTACTGCAACTGCTGCTGCAGTTTTAGTTATATTATGTTGTGTGATTCTGTAAATTTCTCTATGTTGTTTCACTGTAAATAGTTACAAGTTTAAGATAGTTAAGTGTAGTAAAAAGCTAAAAGTTTAAAATAGTTAAAAGTTTTCTTGTACTTTATAATTTATTTTTGTAGCACTCTGTAGAGTATATAATGCCATATGAATAGTAAACATTTGATGCAATGTTTTTTGTTTTTTTTTTTACATTCGTAAATTATTTTATATTATTGTTGGTAATTAATTCATTTAAGCAACAAAAATCTGAGGAGCCACTTGAGAACCAAAAGAGCCGGCTCTTTTTAGTGAGCCGAGCCAAAAGAACCAGCTCTCTAAAAAGAGAGCGGCCTGCCACCGCGACTATTCTTGTTGACTTTTTAGTGTTATGGTAATGTTGGTCATGACTAAACATTAGCAGTAGCGAGCGGATAGCGCTAACATCGGCCAATCAAAAATGCTAATTTTGTTGTGAGCCAATTCCAGTCCGGTGGTAAACACAACATCAAGTGAGGCCTCAAGCGGATTGCTGGACAGACGGTCAAAAGGTTGAAAAAGTAAATTATTGTGCCTTACGATGTGTCGTGATGGCTCCGACATATATGTATATGTATATTTATTTTTTAATTTACCACTAGACGCGTGTGATGGCTTTTCGGCAGCCGAGCCATATGAAGGAAAAGCTAGCTAGAAAAAACTTTAGTGCATGCATGGCAAGAGGAATACACAGGATGACGGTGAGGAAGATAAGGGGATTGGAGTTAACGTATGGGGATTTTATTACGTTTGGATTCCTCACTGACTGCTTTGGAAAACGTGGAGTCACGGTAAGTAGTGTTTCTTCAGCGGTTTGCATCAGCTGTTATGACCGCTGACTGTATGGTGTGGGATAACATGAGTTTTAGGTGAAAACTCTCAGGCCCGGATGTTTATATGGGTTGTGGTTCATTTTTAGTTTCGGACAGTAATTTTGGCACATGCACCATGCAGTGTTGCCGACCCTCTCCTGGCTGCCATCCTCGTCCAGAGCAGCTGCCGCCTCCTCCGTAAAATTGTGACTTTCTTTCTTTTCTTCTTCTTCCGCCTACAGACACTGTCGTGAAACCAACCAACCACTCCGATGACGTAGGAGGTGACGTAAAATAAATATGGCGCTGAGCACGGCCCAAAACGTATCGTAAATGCATTTAAAAAGTGGATTTTCTCTAAAATAGGCTGACTTTTCCAACTTTTTATTTCATCAGTATGTCTTGATAATGCACACATCTCCTATGCTGGTGTCTGTTCCGTTGTTTCATGTCCTCTTTAAAATAAATGCACAACGTCGGTACAACATTGCAAATTGATGTTTTCTCTTTCAAGGTTGCACAAGGTTATGTTTGGCCAAAACACTTACATGGGGCAACAAAAGAGGCCGGTGATACAGTACTGTGGAAACTGTCTATCATTTTTTAAACCTCCCTCAGATGAAACCACAACCTCTTCTGCATGATGAAACCCAGCTGCCAGCCTACTGCTGTGGCGCACAAGTTAGTTGCTGACTCAAAGACACATGGGACAAGTTAGGGCATGGGACCAGTTAGGGCAAACCATGATCTTTAAACCTAACCAAGCATGGGTTTTCTGGCAAAAAGCCCTAAATGTGTGTGTGGCTCCATTACAACTCACAACATTCACCGACAAAACAAGTGTGTTATACTAAACACGTTTTCCAAGCATATACAACATGCTAACGTATTAGTGCCAGCCTATGGCATTTCACAATGTTAAATTAGCCTAGCGACGAGCGGAGATTTCCTCTGCTCATATGAAGCCAGGATAAATCCCCACGTATAAATCCTTGAAGGAAAAATCACACACACGACTTAAAATGCTATTTTAGTGGAGGCTTTACTGTCTTCACAATTTATTGTTTTGTATCTGTGAAATACAAGTAAATACAAGCTTCGTTTCCACTTAGGGAAATGGTTTCAGCTTACAGAAACTGACAGGAGGTCTGCGTCACGACGCTGAGCGTGAGGGTGGGCGAGTTCAACTTTCTGTCAACAACGGGGGTGTTTTGAAGACAGTTAGCCTGTCCCCCCGCCACAGGAAATAATGGCTTAATCCTGGAAAGCTACTGATGTAGCACTTTCCTCCTTATGAAAGTAACATGGCAATTATTCGACTAATGAGACTTTGGTCGGATGAGAGCATAGCGACCAAATAATCGACTAGTCGACCAGGAGACTACAGCCCTAGTGCTGTGACACCAGTGCCTAAAGCTCTTTGTTCGTCCGCTGGCAAAGGTCAAACACATTTTATCTGCAACATACAGAGCACACTGCAATGACACAGAGGTGGTTGAAAAAATGGCAGTCTCCCTTTAACTACCCATATTACAAGCTGTAGCTGTCATATTTGGTGGAGACAGACCTTTCATGGCTGTGGCAACTCAAATATAGCCAGAGCAACTTCTTGCAAGATCAGCAGACTTTCCGTCTCTGCAGTCTTGAAAGAGGCAGAAGGACCATGGCCTACATCAATGGGTATGCTAGAAGCAGTCACTGTTAATGATGCTGATAGCAGCAGTAGGCTGGCAGCCAATCCTCAGGCCTTGACATCTGGCAGCCTGCTTTTGTCATGTGGAACTTGGCATGGTTTCATCTAAAGCGGGTTGGCAAATTGATAGACGTGAGCAGGAATCAATCTGATCACCATGTGGTATGCATCAGATGCTTCCCCCCCTTGGATGCAGGATCAAGACTCCCTCTGCAGCCCTGCCTGCTGATGAGAAGGGGGCTGGAGCAGGCTGTGCTGTCACAAAAATCATGGTTAATCTTTCTTTATTCTCTTTAAAACAAAAATGCCATAAGAAACCATGGCTAGACACCAGAAACCATGAATGAACAGCGCTAGCGTTCAGGCTTCAGGCTTCCAAACAAGCATGAGAGAAGCTGAGGAGGAGCATCAGAAATGCCAAGTGCAGGCACAATACATGAATAGATGAGCACTTTTATTACAACAACTCACAGCATTAGTGAAAGGGAATAAGGACAGTTACTGGCTAAGCACAGAGAGGTAAGCACCCAACGTGCACCAACAGGGAAGGACCAGACCATAAAACCACCTCAACGCAAGGTCAGATCCTCCCTGCTCAGAACATCAGTTTGCATATTGGACCAACAGATCAAGAGATGATGCAGTCATAACAGCTCTTCACACAGCCCTTACACATCTAGAACAGCTGAACACATATGTAAGGATGCTGTTTGTAAATTATAGCTCAGCATTTATTATCATAATCCCCAACACAACTTGGGCTTGAACAGTACGGAACATCGCACTTTCTAGGAAACAGATGACATAGCTTGACTAGACCTTTTAAGTGGACTAATGTCCTTGTCCCAGAATACAAGCATGGGAGGGGAATCGACTTATTGCAGATGTCTGACTCTGCTATGATGGGTGGTAATATGCCCCCTTTCAGCTTGTTAGTATTGGACCTTTTTCCAGTTGACCATACAATCACCACTCAATGTTTTCCTCCCATCCATGTATTTTAAATATTTAACTCTTTCAGCTGATACAGCATGAACTGTGTCTCCTCATCCGTCCAAAAATGCATGGCTCTGGATGTAGATTTTGCCATGTTTCTTCTTCTGCTACGCATTTAATGGCGGGTCAAAGCCCCATCATCTAGCTGAGTGGTGTTGACATAACAACTTGGATCAAGGCAAGGTGAGCATTCTACTCTCCGCATACATTCAGAGGAGGTAGAGACGGTGGAGAACTCCAATGTCCTGGGAGTCTACATCCCAGAAGATCTGCCATGTTCTGTAAACATCTCTCACCAAGGGAAGAAGGCCCAGTAGAGACTCTACTTCTAGCTGCTGGTTAACTTCTACCAAACAACGATCAAGAGCCTCGACCACTATTGCTGCATAGTGTGGTACAACAGCTGTACTGGAGAAGACTGGCAGAAGCTGCAACTGGCTATAAAGGTTGCTCTGCAAGTCAATGGGACTACACTACCATCTCTGAAGGACATTTATACCAACTGACTGAAAGCCGGCTGTATCATAAAAGACTCCCACCCCCTCCTCTGTATTAAAAGGTACAGGACAATAAAATGCAGAATATTTAGACAGAAAACAGCTACTTTCCAAGAGCTGTACCCTCTGTTACCTCCCACTGCCAAAGACTGAAAAAGACTGACTGCTGTGAACAATAATCCCACTAAACCATCCACACACACACACACACACACACACACACACACACACACACACACATTGCACACTTAACACTCTTGCCTTTTTTTTCTTCATAACACACTATATGCTGATAGCAATCGTTCTTAACACTTTGTATATATTTTGCTTGTTGTTGCTTATACATATATATATATATATATATGTGTGTGTGTGTGTATATGTATATATACATATATGTCCATTCATTCATTTCCCCTAACCGCTCATCCTGTTAGGGGTTGCGGGGATGCTGGAGCCTATCCCAGCTGACATTGGGTGAGAGGCAGGGTACACCCTTGACAGGTCACCAGACTATCACAGGGCTGACACATAGAGACAGACAATCATTCATGCTCGTATTCACACCTACAGACAATTAGGAGTCATCAATTAACCTAACCTGCATGTCTTTGAACTGTGGGAGGAAGCCGGAGTACCCGGAGAACATGCAAACTCCACACCTAAGTTCTCCCCCCCCCCCAGGGTTCGAACCCCGCACCCTGGATTCGAAACAATTTGAATACATCTCTCTGAGCTGGGAACTCAAGACGTTTTAATTGTCTGTTAGTATGCCATTACAAATGAACCTTTCAATAGTAATTAGTAAATACTAAATAATAATAAAATATAAAATATTGATTAGCGCAGGTTTAAGGCTGGGGACAGACAGTGCTCGTGGTTAAAAGGAAGCAGTGTTTACTGCTGGTAAAAAAGGGGAATGTCAACAAAAGTATCTGGTGTCAAAGTCACTTTGTACATTCAACCATCCAACCTGACATCCTCCCCAAGAGGCTTTGCAGCAGTATGATAACATCCAGCTATGTCTGCAAGACCACAAGAGGTTGCTGGTCAGGAAAACATAAATACAGGTCATTTTAGGTGTTTGACAAACAAATAGTGGTTTTGGTCTCCAAAATATATGTGATAGAGTCAAACATTAAGGAAAAGGTGAATAGGAGAGCCTTCATTCAAGAGCAAAATGAAGGAATTACGGGTAAAATACAGTACTTCTACCTGTTAAGACTGTCTTAATAAATCCAGTGCACATTTTCTGTTAACATGGGGTAGAATAATGCTGTAGTTCTTGAAATAAAGCAGATCACAAGACAAATAAATACTGTCTGTATTTATTATAAATTCAACTAGAATTGAGGTCCCACTGACCATCAGTGTTATGAGCTGCTGCCTTCTCCCTGCCTCCTATTTAAGCAACTGCCTCGTGTCCTCATGGGGGGCAGATGGTACAGGAAGCGTGGGCAGACAGGGAGGAAGATGAAACAACCTGAAGCCAGGAACTGTTTTAACTGACAGATGACCCACCATGAACAACATGTAAAGAGACAAACCCTGAATACATAATAATACATGTGCTTTACAGTTTTATCAAAATTACCTGATGACTGTAATTTCATTAAATACATTTTGGGGGATGGCTGTGGCTCAGGAGGTAGAGCGGTAGTCTAATAATTGGAGGATCAGTGGCTTTGGCAAGATACTGAACCCCAAATTGTGTTGTTGGCTGTGCCATTAATGTGTGAGTGTGTAAATGATTAAACTGCCACCATAGTGTGAATGTGTGTGTGTGTGAATGGGTGAATGTGATATGTGGCGTAGTGGTCAGTGGACTAGAAAGGTGCTATACAAATGCAAGTCCATTTTATAATTTTCCGCTTGCAAATATGGCTCTGTGCACTTGTATAACATCCACATGCTTGTTTTTTTTTTATTTTCTTACAGTCTATGGTTTTTATGTGCACAGGTTTTGAGACTGATTAAACGCAATACGATGGGATGTATGACGAGAGGGCAGAGCAGAGACAGAGCAGTGAAGTCCAGTCACTGAGATCCAGCTTATCTCCCAAGCCAGCCCTGGAGACCCTCATAGTCACAGAGTCAATAAAGTAATTTTAGCTGCTGCTGATGGGCAATAAGGGTACCATAGCAAACACCGTCTGAGCATGTGTTACGGTGCGTCACACAACCGACACTGAGACAAAATAAATTACAGATTAATAGAAAAATCCAGTTCAGGTCATTTTTATAACACAGTCAACGGACGAAAAAGGGGAAAAATAAAAAAAAGTATATGTTTCTTAACTGTCTTTGTCAGGCTGTCTAGGGACTGTGAGTGAGCAGCAATATTCAAGTCCTGCCAAATTCTGGATTCAATTGAATTCTCGACTGTCACTCCAGGACATGTGAAGTAATTTACTGTGGAGCTTTGGCTTTACGTTTGGAGTCGTAACATCTCTCTGAAGTCCTGTGCTTTTTCAGACTGCGGCAGGTTTTTTATATCACTGCCTACTTTCACATCCCCTCCAAATGCTCCTGCAGAGAAGCCTCCCCACTGTATGAGGCTGCCACCACCAGGCTGATATCAAGTAAACACAGTGTTTATTAGGAGGGTCAAAAAGCTCATTTTTGGATTACCCAAGAAACCTTCTGCCACTGCCACAGCCGTGGAACCCTCCTTAATGGCCTGTTCACCCACAGATATGACAGTGAGGAGAAAATCTCTTGAGTCATGTATTTGAGCAGAAGGATGCGACATGTAATGCTCCAGCAACATGTCACATTTTTTGTTGCAGAGTGTGGGGTGAAAATAGTTCAACTTTTGAGGAGATGCATCATGGATGAGCTGTCAAACTGCAACAGGCAACCAGTCAGGGGTAAACCAAGCCATGTCTCACACCAGAACTGACTGGCTCAATAGCCTGTGTAGCAAAGGCAGCATATCAGCAGCAGCAGCTTCAGTCTTCCATCTGGGTCTACAGAGGACACATTCAGGCACAGCGTTGGGTGGAGGTAACCCACACTTTGGCTTCACTCAGAGCCATCACTACATCACCACAGTTTCAAACATAAGACAGAAGAACTTGAGTAAGAATATGCTTTGGGGCTGTGGTTATTCATACATAGCACAGGTGAAATGTGAGCTGGTGCAGATCCTGGGTAGACAGCCATATTTATTAAAATAGAAGCATATCTGTTCCGTCAGACATGCCACACACAACTGAAAAATGTGTCTGTAACGCTTCCTGTGAGGACAACATTTCCTTCTGCTGCTGCTTTGTATCAGAAATATTCCAACAGTGGTGGTAACACTAGTAACTTACTGCACCATCACCTCAGCCAAAAATGTGTGTCAAAATATGCGAGTACAGTGGTCAGATTTGAGGCCGTCAGTGGTGCCAGAGCAATGGTGAAACCTGCGTGTCAGACATTATGGGGTGCCGTTTGTAAAGTGTCTCACGCTGAAAATAACATCAACATTTTGCCACATTTAGCTTCAAACAATGTTTAAAAAAGTATTGTGATTTTTTTAATGTCACCTTTTACCACATTTACAGCAATATTTGTTAAATTAGAAATATATTAAATAGTTAAATCTAAATATTAAATGTGGCACCTAAATGTTAAATGTTGCACATCTCAGGCATGTCCCACTGGCAGGAGGCCCTGGGGTAAACCCAGAACATGGTGAAGGATTACACATCTCATCTGGCCTGGGAATGCTTTGGGGTCCCCCAGGAGAAGCTGGAAAGTGTTGCTGGGGAGAAGGGCCTCTGGGGTGCTTTGCTATGCCTGCTGCCCCTGTGACCTGGCCCCAGATGGATGGATGGATGGATGGATGGATGGAAAAAGAACTAGTGTTGAAGCTTTTGGCATATCCACTTTTTAGGTTCAGTTTTTACAACATTGTAGTTTGCACAATAAAAACGGTTTACATTCTGCACCCGATTCTGATTCCTTCATCATTGTATAATTTTGCAGGGCCAAGCAAATCCTATAGTAATCAAAGCCTTCAATATACATATGATGGCATTAAAATGTTGTTATATGTATTTTATGTACAGTAGTCCTGTCAGTATAATAAGCCACTATAAATCTATACAAATGCACAGTCATGCAAAAAATGAAAAAAAAAAAAAAAATCATGACGTACCGCGAAACCACCAGAATCTTAGAAATTACCGTGATACACATTTTTGGTCATACCGCCCAGTACTAGGCTGTGGTCAGATTTATAAATGTGCCATATATGTTTCATTTTCACCTTAGTGGACTCATTCATTCATTCATCTTCTAACCGCTTCATCCTCTTGAGGGTCGCGGGGGGGCTGGAGCCTATCCCAGCTACATCGGGCGAGAGGCAGGGTACACCCTGGACAGGTCGCCAGACTATCACAGGGCTGACACATAGAGACAAACAACCATTCACGCTCACATTCACACCTATGGACAATTTAGAGTCATCAATTAACCTAGTCCCCAATCTGCATGTCTTTGGACTGTGGGAGGAAGCCGGAGTGCCTGGAGAGAACCCACGCTGACACAGGGAGAACATACAAACTCCACACAGAAGGGCTCCCACGCCCGGGATCGAACCGGCAACCCTCTTGCTGTGAGGCGAGAGTGCTAACCACCACACCACCGTGCCGCCCCTTAGTGGACTCCTGGACTCATATTCTGCTTTGGAAATTGTTTCATATCCATTCACTGATGAACTTTTCTTTAAGGAATCTACATTCTCAGCTATAGTGTAGTGACAGACAGGTAAGTAGAAAAGAGAACAGGTACATACAGAAGGCTGATGGAATTGTTCTCTTGTTCTGTCTCTCACTCTGTCTCCTTCTCTCTCTTTCTCTCACCCGTCTGTCCTTGCTATTGATTTTCTCCCACTGCCTGCATTAACATCTTGCCAGAACACCCACCGCTACTGTTACCACTGACTGAGGAGCACGTTTGAATTACTGCTGTCTTCCAGGCATGCATGAGACACACACACACACCTTGATCTGCGCCACAGAATATGCACACCAAAAAGTTTGCAGAGCAAGTATGCACTCTCATGTTGTTATTTTCTAATATCCAGAGAAAGCAACATGCTCACATCACACAGATGACAGTGAAGCTGCAGCCTGTCCTTTACCTCAAAGAAGTGCGGCAAATATTTCCTGCTTTTCTGTCTACTTTGTAATGAGTCAGGCTGCAGCAGTATATCATGAAACCGGATATCCTGTGGTATGAAAACTGACGGTTATCATACCTTGTACATTTGCTTATCTATGGTATTGAAAAAATGTAATCTCCTGCTCATCTCCTTTCATCTTAGACTGGCTGTCAGACCCTTTACACACATTTCTCTTAATAGAAATGGAGCCCCTCAGCTTGAAAAACAGACATTAAGCCCTTTCCAGATACTGATTTACTTGGGGCTGCCTGCCACAATATCAACATTATTACTTAAAATCAGTAAAATCTTATGTCATGGTAGAGCTGCGTGGTATTGATTTGCTCAGTACACACACACACACACACACACACACACAGCTAACATTACCCAATGGTTATTAACAGACTAAACAACATAGTCAAGCCCTATCTGTGTCAGTGTGAGTTAGTTAAATGAAGACAAGACTTTATTAATTCTACACTGGGGAACCTGGATGTTAGCCTCTGCTGCTGTGTTAACTTGAGCTAACTGGGCAGATGTTAAACTGACCGTTCGCCTGGAGGAAAATGGTTCTGGAGACGAACTCTCAGTCCTGAAATATCTAAAATATGTTAGAGTGAGTATGCTGTTTCTCCCATTCCCTGGGTGGAGAATAGCAAAAACTAGAGTTACTGCCTTGCAACTGTATGCTTCAGTGCACCAGTAAAGTTGCACTTAAAGTTTACATCTATGTCTGTGAAAACATGGATGCCTCACACACATCTTCCCCCCAGCAGCACAGAAGATCTATACAATCAGCAGTTTCAGGGTGGGCACCCAAATATAGAGTCACCAATTCAATATCTGACTAAATGTTTCACTTGTGAGTTAAGGTGTTGAGTAATGGTCAGAAAAGTGTTTTTGCAGAACATTATGATGTCAGAGAGAAGTTGACCTTTGACCTTTTGAATATAAAATGTCATCACTTCATCATTTTATCCCATTGGACATTTGTGTGACATCAGGGGGGCGTCGGTAGCTTAGTGGATAGAGCAGGTGCCCCATGTACAAGGCTGTTCCCACACCGGCCCGGGTTTGAATCTAGACTGTGGCCCTTTGCTGCATGTCATCCCCCTCTCTCTCCCCCTTTCACACTTAACTGTCCTGTCCATTAAAGGCAAAATGCCCTAAAATATCTTTAAAAAGAAAAAAAATTAGATAAATAAAAATGTGTCTGACATTAGGTCATAATAACATATGTATTATTGGCGTAATCGCCAAAAACATGTCTTGTGAGGTCACAGTGACCTTTGACCTTGAATAACCAAATTTAAATCATTTTATTATTGAGTCTAAGTGGACGTTTCCAACAAATTATATTCAACTCCCTCGAGAGCTCTGATAGTCTCTCTGCCCCACTCAGTCTCAGTCTCACTGCTGCAACCTGACTCTCTCATGTGTCTTGTGTCATACTTCAATATCAGTAAATTTCACAAAACAGCACAAGACTTCACCCTCCTCTATGTTTATTGCACTGTTGTTGAGCTGCATTCATGATTTCCAAACAAAGCCATCACTTTCTGAATTGATACCTGATCACTTTAGACAAACAGAAAGCACAAAGCACTTCTTTAGAGGACATTTTTCACTTACTGTAACAGTTTCTGAGACTATCCCATGAGAAAGGGAAGTTCAGTGAAGTGCAGTAAACCCTCTCAACCAAATATTTTGCTCTCTGTTGAGTCTTGATCAGCAGGGAACAAAAAGGGAGCGCGCTGAAAGCCTCCAAACAACGAAGCCAGTTACTCTGTAGTCCCCTGTGTAACTGCAAATATGTTCCTTTGAATTCCAGCAGAGCCTTTTTTCTACTGACTAAGCTCAGCTCCTCTGCTACTCTTCAAAACTGCAGTTTTTTTTTCCACAAAGAGGACCTTGACTTTATTTCTGTCCAACTGTTGTCAAAAGCATCAACATCTGAATGTGTCATTGAAGGATACTCTGAAAGAAGCGGCCAGTGCCAACAGCAGTTTATTCTCTGATAAGATTTTATGTGACCTAAGATCTCAGTGGACAGAAAATCTTTTTCCGAGGATGGTAGTGGAAGCCATTCATTGAATTGTAGTGGACTAAAGTGACCTTATTTTCCTTCTCAGTGCACTCTTTACAAGCAGCTGCAATGTTGAGACTGTCCTCCCAAGAAAAACCACAGCATCAGTCTTGTTTCCAGTGGCCATAAGAATTATGACTCCCATCCACTGGATGCAAAAGTGGTATAACATCACTATAGAGCAACAAAGTCTGCAGAGGAGGAGGTCATGGTGGATGAAGGGACAACAGAAATGTCAGACTTTAACGCTGTTTTGTGCTTCCAATGGACAGCCAAGGTTGGATTTTTTTTTTTACCATGACCATGACCATTCTCTAACCTCACAACCTGTTTTATTATTGTAACCATGACAATGTAGGTCCCCTAACCTTACAAAGCTCTAATGAAGCAGTAATTGTAACCCAAAGCACGATCTTTCCTGGCACCTAACCAAGTGTGTTTGTGCTTAAACCAAACCAAAGCAATAAAACAATAGTGTTCTTAGATCATAAAGTTTTCTGTTTCATCAGAGCTACCGGTGCCTGCACTTTGTCCATGTCATGTTTGACCAGCATGCGAGAACATTGTACCTAGAGGTGATGATGGGGACAGGAGTGTTTGGGTCAGTGAGCTGAGCTGGGTCCTCGACAGAGGAACTCCAGCTCAAAGAGTTTCTGCTTCAATAGATAACAGACAACCTAAACCTGTTGTCATGACTACAGGTCCCCCAGTTGCTTTCTTGAGACACACACACACACACACACACACACACACACACACACACACACACACAGAGCATTAAGGATACATTTTTTTGATAATTACTGCACAATATTTAGTTAAAATATTTATATATCCTCTCAATCTAGTCATTTATACCCTTAAATTACTTTGTGCTTTCAGACTATTAGGTTAAGAGCATAAATAAACCTCACCACCTATAAAAAGATGTCTAAAACAACAAACTGTTTGACAGCCAAAAGTCAAATTAGATTACACATATCTCAGTCCAAAATAAAAGCAGTTATTCAGAATGTCCATGACCTTTCACTGTTTATTTTGAACTACGTAGCCTACTTTACACAGCAGCATGTGTACAGCTGCCAAAGTTGACCAGTTAACAATATCGAGTGAAACAAAACTCAAAACTCATACCCCTGACACCTGCTCCACACACACACACACACACACACACACACACACACAGCCTAAACAGTACAACATGCACAGTTAAGTCGAGTTACGGTTATAGCTCGACTAGGCCATTTACTTGCACTATACTGTCCTTATCCCAGTATACAAGCACGGGAGGGGAATTGAGTTACTTGGCTGATGTTTGACTCTGCTACAATAGGTGGTGATATGCCCCCTTTTAGCTACTTAGTATTGGACCTTCTTCTGGTTTACACAGCTAATGTTAGCTAGCTTGCAGTTAGCTAGTTTGCTAATGTAGTTGCTTAGCTTGCTCTAGGTTGCCTGCTAGTTAATGTTACATAATGTAACTTAAATTGTTCAGGTGTTTGTTTATATTAGCTATATTACTGTGAAGTTGGGTTAGCTAAAGTATATTGTTTCATTAACTTGTGTCCTGTTTGTGTGTGAGCCAGGTCAGAGTATGACAGAGCATGGCAGAAAGCATGGCAAAGAAAAGGAAACAGCCACAGAACATCAGGAATTTTTTCTTGGGGCAAAACGCCATTGTGTAAGTAAAAAAACGTGACCCCTGTAATATTACAAGTAGTAAGTTGTTTGAGTCCTCGTGGAAAATGGATGAAAGAAGGGTTAATGTAAATTTTCAATAATTGTGTGAATGACTTGGTGATGGTGATGAACCTCTATGAAATCGTGAAATATGCTGGTAATCTAAAGCGCTCTGTGGGCATGATTTGCACGCATGAAAAAAAATCACAACTGATCGTGTCCCCCCCCCCAAACTTGTCATCAGATCTGCACCCATGATTTCATGTCTGTTTTTTTAATCTTAAAAATTAAGTTATTTACTGCTTAATGGGCGTCAGCCTTTTGAAACCAAAATCAACTGAAACTGACATCCCTAGTCATCACTTTTCATTATATTTCCTGTTTGATATTTTTGTCAAAATTAGTGTATGAATTCTTGGATTACAGCCAAAAACATGTTTTGTCAGGTCACAGTGAACTTTGACAACAAAAATCGAATCCGTTCATCTTTGAGTCCAAGTGGACGTTTGAGCCAAATTTTAGGAAATTCCCTCAAGGCGATCTTAAGATATATTCAGGAGAATGCAACAGACTGACAGTGGACGGACAACACAACAACATTATGCCTCCAGCCATGGCTGTCACCTGTGTGGAGGCATAAAAATGATCTGTATGCTGTTAACTGTAATGACTCTCTTTGGCACCATCAAGTCAGCCTTTGGTTCCTGTGTCCTGATTTTACCCCACAGTCCTGGGTCTGAGTGCCACCAGCCTGCTGTCTTTATTCCCTCAGTAGAGCCTTTGCAAGCTGGCCTCTTCATCCAAATGAAAAACAGCTTCTCCAAGCTGCTACCCCATACTCTCCTATGCTGCCTGTCAATGCTGCTACCTTATGCATTTTTTTTATAACCTTCCTTTTGTAATAACTCATCCCTCTAGAGCCTCTACAGTCACTTGTTCAAGAGGGACCACTGGGTAACTGTTGCTGATGTCCTGGGCTGTTGTGAGATTTTGTCTTGAATGGAAAAAGATAGGTACAAAGTGATGCATTCATATGAGTAGCAATCACTGATAGCTGTATGAGATGTCCTGGATTGATGCTGCATCATTGTGTACACTGAAAGGCCTAAACTCCCTCTGTCTCTACATGTTGTAACATTCAGAACGCAGTAAGCTCTGCAGAGTGGTCCCAGAGGGATTTTTACTG
This sequence comes from Epinephelus fuscoguttatus, assembly GCF_011397635.1. NCBI lineage: Eukaryota > Metazoa > Chordata > Actinopteri > Perciformes > Serranidae > Epinephelus > Epinephelus fuscoguttatus. The sequence goes on from NC_064752.1 coordinate 45,527,979, forward strand.
ACACAAATACTGTGCAGATTAAAGCATGTGTCATTACTGCACTGACCACTTCACTGACGTGTGAGTGTGCAGCTCTAATTGATTTTCTTTTTTTTGGCCACTGGAGAGAAAAAGCTGTAAACACAACACTGACATTTTATCACCTTATTAAGTTAATCTGGCGAGCATGTTGCTTATTTACACATTCAGCAGACACAGAACAATATTAGTATTCATTTGGTTTTGTTTGTCTGTAAGTCTAATATTACCTCTTATTTTGGCTTGGACGTGCTCTCCGCCAACTCCTGAATCCAGCTGTTTAGTTGCTAAATGCACCACTCTGCTCACCAGCCTGTCTCTAACTGTGTCTGCCTGCTGTTCGGTGCGGAGCAGGTAGCACAGAGTGGGTTTATTAAAAGCATCCTGCTGCTGCTGGAATGAGTTTGATGGAAGTAGAGTGTATGGGCTGAAAAACCATAACAATAAGTTAAAAGATGCCTAAACATTTTATAGTGTGAAGGGAACAACAAAAAGAGGTGATAATGCTCTTTGAGTTAATCACTATGAGTAACACCTTTAACATTGCATGTACTTATTTGATCTGCTACGTATAATAAACAAGGAATAAACATGAACCTATTTTGTCATTTGGTATGCTAATGCCTAAGCATACATATCATACTCTGTTATTGTATCAAAATGCTTAAATGTTAAACAATTGACCTATGGTTAAGCCCCGTCCTCAAACGCGATGAGCCAATCACAGTGCGTACAGCCATTCTCATACACTCAGACATTCTCTGCCTGGACGTTCATTGAAATGCATTACAGAAAGTCAGTTTTGTTCAGTTTTATGAGCTTTTTCAGAGATTTGAAGTTTAACAATGGTGAAACAGTGTGCATGGGGTACATGCAACTCTGACACAAGGTATCCTGAGAGGCTGGGCAACGAGGTGTATTGTTTACTCTTTCCTAAACCACATCTCAACCAAGAAAAGTGTCTCCTCTGGATGAAGTTCTGTGTTAGACCACAACATCAACTCAACGTGAATAAGATTAACAAGGATGTCTTAATCTGTTCTAAGGTAAGTCAACATCGTGTTTGAGGCAACATATTGTCACTTTGCTGGAAAGAAATATAAAGTTATCTTTAACATCTCTAGCTAATGTTAGCTAGTTAGCCTAACGTTGTTCATCATGTCACCTTGTTTGCTGGGAGTTCATTAGCCTATTTTGTTCTAGTTTTGTACTTTGGTGATCGTACATCATTGTTAGCTGTTGTTCATAGGACTCTAGTTAAGCTAACGTTAACTTCTGGAGCTTAGCTTCATTAATTTATCTGTAATTGCAGAGATAACAAAGGTTGGCAAACATTATGCTGAATGATTCAATGTAAATACTGTAGCACCAAACTAACGGAGAGACACTCTTGGTAAAGATGGTAAAAAGGCTGTTATCTTTTTCTCATATTCTGAGCCAAAAGCTTTAACTTCAGTGGAACAATGCTGATCCTCTATCTTGTTGTCTTTGATGGTGGCGGCAACGAGATGCGGTTTATCACGCTTACACTGGGACCTGTAAATTCTGGCTTGTAATTTAAGCTTTTCATCGACCTTCTCAACAATAAAATGATTAATATATCCCTCCAGTGTGTAGTTTAGGCCCTTTTGGTTACTTCTCAATGACACCTGATCGTTATATCTCCAAAAACCATCAGTTGCCTCCTGTGAAATGCCGTGTACTGTGGCACCTCCCATAGCGCCTGGTCACTGAATGTTGATAGTTTGTCCGAGTGAGTGGAGGGGGGCGTGGCTTAGCCATAGGTCAGTTGGAGTTTGCTGTGCACAATAAGCATTGGTCATGTCAGACTTTTTCACTTTACAGTGCAGATAGAGCACAGGTGGAACTAATTAAAATTAACGATGGCTCCTGAGTGTTGTCTGAGTAAGTCATGCCAGTGAGTCAACATGCTCAAGACTAACAGATTAAATGGGCTGCAGCCGTCAGTGATTTTAGTCAGCTTGCTTACTTCTCCTTCGGGGACCAACCGTTACATTTAAATAGAGGGATAATACTGCTTAATTATTGGTAACTGATAGTAACAGGTTATATTACTGTATGGCAGCTGCTTATTACTGTTGTCTCACTGAATGAAGAAGTTGACCTTTACCTGAAGACCTGTTATAGGAGGAAAAGCACAGGTGTAACCATATAGCCTGCTAGTAAGCCATGCCAGTGGCTGGAACTGCAACATATAAATGTAAATGCAAACATAATTACTCCTCCACTTGACAACTCAATTTCTGCTGAGGCATATGTCTATTAGAGATAACAATGATAAATTGAGGTTGTTGTTGTTCTTGTTTTTGTTGCTGTTGTTGTTTTGAGTTGATAATTGATAACAGTCTCAGTTTCAGCAGCCAAAATATTCCTGAAATAACTTATGTTGAAATGACATTCCAAAAATGCGTATAGTGTTGGTAATCATCATGGAACAGCCTGGTAAGAAGAAAAGATGTAGGCTAAAGCTAAGACTAAGATATTTTCTATCACAGACGTGTATGTACATGTAGACACACACACACACACACACACACACACACACACGAAAATCAATACAGCATAGTATTGTTTTATTTTGCATGGCAATACTGTATCAATACATTTACACCAATTATATTTTCATTCATTCATCTTCTAACCGCTTCATCCTCTTGAGGGCCGCGGGGGGGCTGGAGCCTATCCCAGCTACATCGGGCGAGAGGCAGGGTACACCCTGGACAGGTCGCCAGACTATCACAGGGCTGACACATAGAGACAGACAACCATTCACACTCACATTCACACCTACGGACAATTTAGAGTTATCAATTAACCTAGTCCCCAATCTGCATGTCTTTGGACTGTGGGAGGAAGCCGGAGTGCCTGGAGAGAACCCACGCTGACACGGGGAGAACATGCAAACTCCACACAGAAGGGCTCCCACGCTCGGGATCGAACCGGCAACCCTCTTGCTGTGAGGCGAGAGTGCTAACCACCACACCACCGTGCTGCCCTCAATTATATTTTAAGTTCATAAATGATTAATATTGCAAATACAAATTAAACTTTTGGTAGTCTACTTCAATTATAAAATCAATTGCTTTTCCAGTCCACTAGATACATTTTGCTGCAATAACAATGATCAAGATGAGGTGAACAGACTGAAAACTTTATTGTTAGATATAACATGGGGACATAATTTGCAGTCGGGAAAAAAGTAATAAATCACAATAAATTGCAATATATGTTTTTGCAATACTCCGCATATTGCACATTAACGCACTACATATTAAGATTGCAATGTCAGGACATTAATGCCACCTGCACCATCAGTCAACACTAGGCAAGTAGCAACTTACACTGAATCTATTTCATACCTTGTTGTTGGTATTACTATGTACAGTGACATGATATCTGATATAGATCAAAATTAAATCTGAGTTGTCTCAGACTGTATCAAATCAGTTTAGAATGGCAATGTGTGCATTCATGACAAACTGATTGGTATCTCAGTTGCGTATTAGATTGTACACCATAGCTGTGTCTGGAATCACTCCCTGTATGCTATCTATAGTGTACTGCATTCAGTTACTGACATTTTGGTTGAGGGTCCAAATTCTCAGTGTGAAATAAATATGCTGTATTATCTAAATAATAGAAAATGTGGAGTATCATGTACACAACTTGCTTTGCCATTAAATGATGCATGTGACAGTACACATGCCAGGGATGATGAGGATGAGTGAGGTAGTGATGACAAAGCGCACGTATGTATATATTTACGATCTGATATTGATACAGAACTCTAATTTAGAATATCACTGCTATATCAAACTTTTGTTTGTTTCTATCATGTGTTTTATGGCCGTGCATTGTGTGATTTTTATGAGGCCAAAATGACAACTAAACCCACAAATATTAAAGGTAAGTCTAGTGACTTTAGGTTTAAATAAATTATTTGTTGAATTATTTGTTGCATAGTTTGGGTGCAAAGCTATGTTAAGCAGATTGACAGGTCACTGTAACATATGTAACCCAAAAATTTATGATTTAGCCACCTGGTTTAAATGTTATCAGATCAATCAGTTGTCATCAGGAGTAAAGACTTGAGGTAGTATAGCCCTACGCTACCTCCTACAACCGTAGTAATAATAACAGGAGGAAGACAGGTGATGTATAATAATATGTGACAAAGATCATGGTTGATGGATGTTCATCCAATCAAAGCGAACAAAAGGTAAAAGAGCTGGGGCATGGCCAGCCGACAGAGGGGCCTTGGCTGTGGGCAAAGTCCCTACCAAGCCAGTAAGCTGAGAGTCAAGCCAGGGCCATTTTGGAAGCTTCACATTCTGGACGTAGAAGCAGTCATGTTGGGTAAGAGAAGAGCCAGAGCCTGCAGAGCATTTTGCAAAACCAGAGGGAGAGTGGGAAGTCCGTGGGGTAAGCGCCCACGGCCAAGTTCCCCACTGTCAGCTGTCCTCCAGTGTCCACACACCCGTAGATGTAGAGCCTCCAACATGCTGTGCAAGCCCTCCTCTCAGCCACTATGACTGCTTCTCCAGTCTCAGTAAAACATCCATATTTTTGCAGACAAAACACATATGAAGAGTTTATAAAATATGATGTTTCTTGATATATTAAAGTACCTGCAGTGAAAAAGCTTTGCGGCTGTGGTCAAAATCAACACTATTGAATTGCCTCACAAGAGCATTTCATTTCATTTATTAGGATCGCCATTAGTAGTAGCCAAAGTAACAGCTATTCTTGCTGGGGTCCACAGCACATACAACATTCTATACATGACAGTACATACTGACAAAAAAACACACCCATCACACAACATCAGGAACCACAACATACAAAACACAATACAACACCACACAAGACCTAGCTCAATATAATATATATATATAAATAGCTCTGACAAATATCATCATGGTGCTCAAAAATGACCTTGATATTTCAAAATAGTATCATGGTATTTCCATTATCTTAAAGCATTATCATCATTATAGTAACTCACACCAATATTCTATAAACAAAAACCAACATATATTAATGCCCAATGCAGTATACTGTATGATTCTCTTGACTGTATATTGTGTAATATGAAATCATGTAGGTACTAACTATATGTCATTAGAGAGCTGTTCAGCCAGGAGATGCTGTTTAAGTGATCATTTAAAGCTATCTTTACTGTTTTCCTGAATGATGTGCACAGACGGAGAGTTCCATGTAACCATGTCTCAGTACATTGCTGTGTTCTCTACCATAATGGTTTTCACTTTGGGTAGTGTCAGTCTACCTCCAGTTGCATGCCTGGCATGATAATTATGTACATATCTGAGCTTAAACATAGTTGTTTATATAGTACATATAGTTATATAGTAAACAGTTATGCCCTGTATCTACACAAATTCTGTATGAGCATTGAAGGGTATGACTTTATTCTGAGCGATCTGTAACTCCTTTATCTGGGTAATAGAAGCACAGGACCATACTACTGAGCAATAGTCCAGATGAGATAAAACTAGTGCTTTGGTTATTTGTTCAATAACATTTTGGGGTAAAAATGTAAAACATCACTTAATAACTGAGAGACCTCTCCCCATCTTATTAACCAATTTATTAATATGCATAGACCAAGATTATTAACTATCCAATGTTACCCCTAAAAGTTGGGTCTCTTGATTTTGTTCAACTGCCACATCTTTTACATATAACTTTCATTTAGACTCTTGTCTTAATAGATGCTTTGTCCCACATACAGTACAATGCTTTTTGCAAGACATTAAGAACCAGTGTGTTATTTATTACCCATTCAATTGCTGACTGCCAGTCTATATGTAATACATCTACAAGTTCATCAGTTGTGAATTCTGATCTGACACAATTAATGTTTGTTCTTCTGCTGATATAAGCTACAAGTGTTGGTAAAGCTAAGCCATGGGAAACTTTGTGCATCAAACACATGCGTATTTCATTAAGTCATCCCAACCTAAACTCTGATGTTTTCTTGTTTTTTTTTTTTGTTTGTTTGTTTGTTTTTTTTTAGAACTGGGCAGTGATGGAAGTGCTTTGGTTTTTTTGTCTACTGTTTTGAGTGCTTGTTTGTAAAATAATGAAAGTGGTTTCAAAGTGCTATGGTTAGCCTGTGACCAGCTTGTTATACAGTAACTGAAATGAATGAAAATCATAGAGTGCAAGATTGAATCATACCCTTTTACAGGTTTTCTTAATGTGTGACTTAAATGAAAGGTTAGAGTCAATTAACACCCCAAGATATTTGCTAAGAAAAGCAGTGGAATTCATAATAATGCACTTAAGTAATGTATTTAAGTTGAATCACAAACGTAACGTAAGGTCACTTATGTTCATAACTGAAGATCCATAACAAACATACTTATTTTAACCCAAACCAGATCTATTCCTGAACCTAACCCAATAGTTTTGGTGCCTACATCTAACAAATGCAAAACCTAAACTGTGACCATTTCTTAACAATGGATATGCACTTTCTGGCTTACTGGAAGGCATAGTTTGCGCCATCTGAAGTATTATAATGGTAATGGGCATTTAATGGGCTGATAATATTCAAAACAGGTAATGAATACTGATAGATCTCCATGATCAGCATCAAATTTAGAATAATAACCTCACTGCTTCCCCATCCTTCCTCCCACAGTCAGTCCCCCTCCTTCCTAATCCACTCTTCCTCTCTCCATTGATTTAAACTAGTTTCTATCTCCTCTGGATGGATTAACAGGCCCAAACCCTGATACTGATTACAAGAAAAGCAATCACTCGCCCTTAATTCAGATAAGGGGACAAGAGTTGGCATGGCAAGGGAAAGGAGGAGGGGGATAAGCGGTAGCCTCTGTGTACAGTTGCCATGGTGACCACATACAAGAGGATAAAGGGCACCGGGGAGTGTTTGTGCATGTCTGTGTGTCTGTGTCTGTGCCGGGCCTGCGTGTATACAACCATTTAAATGTTTTAGGAATGAGTTTGAGGTACACGTCGTCATCACACATTTTATCTCTCTCTCTCTCTCACACACACACACACACACACACACACACACACACACACACACACACGCTTAACCATGGAGATGCACTTCAAAGTATTCGGGGTCTCCATTTGACCAGGACAGCAGCAGTTCTTTGATGAAGCACAGTTGCAGGTTATTTGGTCTTCCTTCCGTCACTTGTTTTATCAGAGCAAATATGCACAGATAACTCAAGGGTTTCACAGCAATACTGTGCGCTTCTACTGGATTATCAACCACAGCACATGTCCTACCCCGTCTACCCCTACAAACAGCAAGCTGAGAGATCATTTATACACATAGACAGAATGAGATAAAAAAAAAACAACTTAAGCTTACAAAGTGGAAAAAGCTGTAGAAAATTGCAGGTAATGGCAGGCTCACATTTGCAATTGCATTTTCTGTCATTCAGATAAATGGGAGATGCTGTTGGAAAATTATAGACAAAAGGGCACAGCCTTTGCAGCTGCACCTTGCCTCTAAATTTAATTCAGCAAAAGTTCACAGAGTCCTGTCCCCTCCTCAGAACTGCTGCACAGGATGTATGAATGGTGTGGCTGTACAGAGTCATGCACCTTTAGAGGGTCTCACAGTACTGTTGTGGTTTTGTTATTTATTTATTTATTTATTTATTTTGTGACAGATTTTTTAAACTGGTTTAGAAAAAATAATTTCCAGCGTCCAAAGTAGAACTGTCACTAGACATAAACATCCTGATCCTGTAATTTTTCTTGGGAGGACAGCCTAGTCAGTCTAATTATCTTCTTTTTTTAATACTTAGTTGTTACATATGTAAGTGCTTCCCGTGAACTGAGAAAAGATGTTACATTTATAATGGAATAAAGCAGTAAAATCTGTAAATCCTGACATCTGAAATGATGGAACCAGATAAACCATTAACTGATTATCAGAACTGTTGCAGATCAATATTCCCTTCATTATTAAAATGCTTATTCTAATAATTAATTTCTCAACAAAATATCATGGCAATCTGTCCAATAACTGCTCAGATATTTCTGCATTAGACTCACAAGTCAGTCTTTAGACGCTTTGCTTAAAGGAGCTAAGAAAGAAAGCTAAAGCAAATAGTCGTAAAATCCTCCTAATATGTCACAGAGACTAAGAAATAATGTTCATATAACATACTGATCTCACCGACAACAATAGTACAACCAGAATATTCGCATTTAAAAAAATATTTTACGGTCTGCAAATCATGTTTATGTTTTGAATTTGTGTTTTGGCCTGTTGCACCACCCACCGCCATCTACCAGTCACGCAGTCAGTAGAGTCTCAGCATCAGTTACAGTTACGACTGAGCTACAGCAGCACGGCAAGCAGCATTAGCAGTGTCCCAGCATGAGCAGCCAGCTCCTCCTCAGCTGTATCCCGGCAGCAGTGTTAGCAGCAGAGAAACCAGACTTGCTCGAATGGTCCGCTGGAAAACCGAAGATCAAGGATGCGACGACACGGCCCTGCCACGGCAGCCGTCCGTGGGCAAACAAATCAGTCTCCAGCGTGCCGCTGTCCAGCAACGTTGAATCTGTAGGGGAGGGGTGGCGGACACGACTCGCGGCAGTATTTTGAATTTGAGCACAGTAACCGTTTTGGCCGCATTCTTACATACAGCGCCTTTAACTAAAGACTGATGACTTTCTCCCTGATTTTGTGTTTAGATGGGCAGATACAATTTCAGAGTTTAAAAAAACTCCCTACGTTGCAGAACCAACAGTAAATCTGCAGGGCGGTCCTTCGGTGGCTCGCTGAACTCCTGTGCTTGTAAACATAGTCCAACTAGAAACACGTGTAGCGGTACAAAATGGCTCAAGTCGCTTAAGTCCTTCATTTCCACAATCTTGTGGACTGAGCACACGTTTGATAAAACGGAGTTAAATCTCTCGGCATCCATTTTCAAGCTCTCTGTGTGTTTTTTTTCCTTGCGGAAGAGAAAAGGGGGAGTGAACATTTCTGAGAAGGCGTGTCCTTTTCAAAAATGCAAGAGGCGTTGCTTTGTTACCAGCCGTTTTCATCCGTGTGTTAAACACGCTTTAGAAAGGAGTGTCCCCAGACTATCAGAAGGCGGAGATCTCTGATTGTCTGGTGGCGAGACTATTTCTGCATGGACTAAAGTGATGGACTAACTGGCATTCCCTAAAGGCATGCTGCCAACACAGCTAAAATCCTCAGGTTTGTTGGGTAAAAACAGCAACTCTTTACACTGGAAGAAGCTGGAACTGTCTAATATTTGATACTTTTACTGGACAAATGACAAATGATTAAGGAGTAAATTTACCCAAATTTGAAACCAGATTTTCTACCTTATGCTACAGGTATTGATCTATACTGTACAGATAGTTTAGTTTGCTCTGCCTAGATTTGATATCTGTGTCTGAGATTTTTGCCTCCAGCCAAATATAATGGAGATGAAGTGTTTGTTGTGCTCACAGCATTGAAAAATGACATTTATGAAACTCAACAGCAATATGTCCGTCACTATCCCTGTTACTCATAGGGTTTTCAATAAGGTCTGTTTCTTCAGTATGAAATAGTTCCACTGAAAATAGTTTACGGTGGTTCATCCTTAGTAGCAAAGGGACTGTTTCTGAAAAGAGTTGCTGCTGCTGAGGTAATTCGTGCGAACTGAATTGATTACTGAAATGATCATTGATTATCCTTCTATCAGTTCATGGATTGACTGTTCCAGGACTCAACATGCTTTACAGTGTGTTGTCTCCAGTCCATTGTCCATTGTGGCCAGTTAGAGGCTTTCAGTGGCTGCTGACTCCACCACAGCCCTAATGGCTAAAACCCATCTGATAAAAGGAAAGAACACCCACTCTGTTCTTCCCTCACTACACATCCGCTGCGTTGGCCTGCAATTCAATTTGTCTCCCGGCTCCAGCCATCATTACTGCCAAAGGCACATTCATCAAAAGAGATGTGCCTTGCTTTTTGACCCCGCTGCTCTTTATATGATGTGTGCAGTTTGTTAGAGAACAATCATCTCATCTGCTGCTGCTCTGGGGCGTTCACTGGCCTGCTTGAACTACTACGACAGCCAACATGGCATACAGATGTGCATGTATGTTATGTGTGTCCTTTTATCTGTTATTGTTACTTTTAATCTATTTTCTGAAATGTATTTACAGGACAGATGAAGTCCGGCTGCAGTGTAGCTAGACTCATAAACAACTATTTCTCTCTGAGCTTCCTCAGCTCCCAGTGACCACTAAACGAAACAAAGAATAAAAGCACAACTAACTGATTTGATGTCAGTCATCAGAATAATCTTAAGCTGCTGTCAGGATTTAGGGCAATACAAAAAAAGCCCACTCCATGGATAAAAGTCACAATATGACGTATCAGGCAGTATCAGGTTCAACACATTCTAACTCCAAACATGTCACATTTTGACGTTTGGTTATGGTCATGTCATTCTACCAGTCACTGTTACAGGCTCCACTCCTCCAGAGAGGACAAAGAATAAAGAAGAGAAAGAGCTGGGGTGTCAGGGATGTGTGTCACCACATTGTTCAGGGTTCACTCTCCTACAGGTGCCCTTGTTGCATGTCACCCCTCTTTGGCACCATCCATGCTGTGGCTGAGAAAAACACCAGCAATTACGGCAGCAATGAAAAATTCTATACCATATTACAGTAAGTGGTGTTTGATTATCCATCCTATCTTTTCAAATCCTCTACAAATATCACTCATTTACATCACTCATCCTTGAGGACTGGGACAAAACTTTAATGGGGGGGATTTTTACTCTTTAATTAGGCTAGGAAAATATATTTTAAAAGATCAAAGTCTTCACTGTTAAACCTTGTAATGGGCCAGCCTCCCAATGATTTAATTTTCTCTTAAATAGCATACATGATGGATGTCAGAGGTAAGGGTTGATGTCTTACAGAGTTGACAAAAAGTTCTATATTTATTAAGTTCAAAGCCATCGTAGTGAGTAGCCATTCTATTTTTCACATTTGTTAAGAGTTCTATTAATGCTAATAAAAATAATCATTTTAAAACCATAATTCTTCTTAGTTTGGATTTAGAAAGGGCTACTAATCTGACCTGTTATGGTTGAGACACATCCTATAGCAATATTATATGATGAATATATGAAAATAAAAAAAATAGAACGCTTTCCAGTACTTGAGCAGCTTTCCCGCCTTTTTGGAAACCAGGAAGTTGACAAAGTTGACAAAAATCTAGGACATATCTTTAAGGGCCAATATTTTAATAAAAATAAAAATAAAAATAAAGGTGACTATAGCAGCGTATTTCAACACCTACCTTATCAGTATGTGCGATTAGTTTTAGACTTTTACTTTTTCCTGACAAGATCCTCTTGTGGCAGTGCAAAGTATGAAAGTTTTCTCTCAGAAACAAAAGCAGAAGTTGTATGAAATACAAAGCCTCTTAGGGAGGAGGATATGTTGGATCAACTCCTCATCTGTAGTCGACATTTGTTTCTTTTAACAATGCCTTCCTACCCTGAAAGCTGAGGTATGTGTTTTTTGGCCACTTGGAAATACTGACATTTATCACCTTTTCAAGATGATATGGCCAAAGTGTTTCAAAAAATGTCAATGTATCCTGACACATCACTTCGTATCTCACAAATTAAGTAAGTTGTAAGTTACGCCCTGTGTGCCCTAATGTTACATCACATGCCATTTAGTACCTTAAGTGACGTTGCGTACATACCTGACTTAAAATAACTCAACACTGACCTTTGGTTTCACATGGGACATGTACAGCAGTCTCCTGTGTTAAGTAGGAAGAGAAGGAGGCAAAATGGCTCACTCGTTAGGTACTTCCAACTCTGGAAAAAATAATGTGTTTAATTCAAAATGCTAATGTTATTCATTCAGACTTTTTTATAAAACAAGTTTCAGCATCTTCATTTCTAGAAAATGAAAAAACAGACCACAATTTTTGGTTAGGTTCTGCTTCACATAAGGCTCTACACTTAAACTGTTTTTCATCCGACAGTATGTTCCTAAAAACAGCTTTTTACTTTGCTGCTAACTGCTCCACTGGGTCTGTCTGTTGTTTAGCGCTGGGCAGGTAGTGGACGGTTTATCAGAGCTTTTTCAGTAAAAACAGCAGGAAACCAGGATGATGAGAGAAATGAGACTGAACCAAGACAGTAAAGTTTCAGACCATTAAATCCAAACAATGAGCTGGGTTTGTCACACATTTCACATTCTACACAATCATCTGATTCTTTGTTATGATAAAAGTGTTAATTTGTGCAGCATCAATCTTGGTACCCATCGACTATCATCTGATAACTATGGCCTCTGGGGGCAAGGGCCAATATTTTGGGAGGATCTGGTGCAGCTGATACCTGAGCCAAGATTTCCTCTTTTGTCTGCCGGCCATTTCGGCTAATCTCTTTAAAGAGATCTCTGCACATGAATGCAGATGGATTTTTTAAAAAAGCTATATAAAGCTTAATCGTCCTCAGACGATAGCAGATGGGTTTTGAGACTACATTTCAGCCAGTGTGTTCCACCTCTCCACACCAACTGTTTGCCTAATGTTCAAATGTGATGTACCAAAAGACCCTCTTTGGGCTGACATCACAATGATGCAATTTTATTAGCTGGAGGCAAAACACAACTCACCACCACAGGGCTGGTGGCTATATAAAAAATAAATGTCGTTTTGCTGTGTTTAGGTGCCAGAATAGAAGGAGTCACGGCTCAAGACTTAAATTTCATCACATACCAGCTGTGACTGCCCATTAATACAAAAAAAGACAATATATTAAATCTTGTAATGGCCACGTGCAATTTGGGAATGCACTGACAAACATTGTTGTCCTGCTGGTAGGGGCACCAGATGATAAACGCTTATACAGGCAATTACTGAAGTCAGTGATAAAGAACACAATGTGTTGTTTAGTGGTGAGGACTATTGGCATTTGATAATAACATGCATACATTTGCATTTTAATTTGGCAAAATGACGGAGTTTTGTTTGAATTGTACACATTTTTAGTGTAAACATAGCTAGTGTTAGACTTCAACAATCTTGTAGAAAATAATACATCTTCTCCTCCTTTAACTGGAACACAGCTTCAGCCATGCAGTACTAACTGGCAAAAGAGCTTGATAATGCTGACAGTAACGTGCACTAAGTAAACTTACACTATCACAGGCCATATTTGCATGTCCCTTGGGTTGAGCTACTGTGTTGAGACATTCAGCATCTGGCTCATTGTGCATGGATCAGACAGCAGTCACTCCACTAATGAGGGCAGCAACATGTTGCTTTGAAACACGTTGGGAGGGGGAGAGCGCTGTCTGGCTCTTCTTCAAAAGCATACGACCAGAGCCACAGGCAGCAAAAGATGACAGCAGGGGACAAATCCCATTCCAGCTGCCGTAACCTGCATCTGTGCTTAACTGGTTCCAACCAGGGTCATCGCCAGGCTACACACACGCTGCATTACCCTGCTGGGTAGTACCAAAGTGAAGACATAAGCTCGTGTGGCAAAGGATGTTGCAACATCTCGTTAAGTAGAGGGATTTCCAAGCTCACAATGTGGATTAAAGGATTACCTCATATGCTGTGGGTTTGGATTCAGAGCATGTTTAAATGATGTGCATGTGTTAGATGCACGTAAGAAAATATTTGCACAGAAGTTACTTGGTGTCATATCATCTTTTAATTCAGCAAACCATCTGTCAGTGCTTTCAGAAGGATTTACATCCTGTGCAATGACTTCTTGCTGTAGTCTCAACAATCATTGCCATCTCTATTCCCAATGAATGCTCAGTTATAGAGTAACCATATGCCTTGTGTGTGATTAGTTATTTAACTGTGGCTTGGTACTGTTAGATTTTAATTGGCAGTTATTAGCCACAGAGTGCAGCTCCTGCACCAAGAAGCCAATATTTACTCTCAGCACTGATAACTGGAAACAAACGGCTCATTTGGTGGAAATTTCTATTTGTTGTAATGCCTGGGCCTCCCTTCCTGCCTGCCTCCTTCTAATCACCACCCCTGTTTAAACAGTTCAGCTCTCTCATCCTCCTCTCTTTTCATTTTACTCTCCCTTCCACACCCTAATTATCATTTTACTGTCCCTTTTCTCTCCTCTTTCCTTCCCTCATTCTTCTTTTCCGCAGTTATTACTTGTCTTATTCTTACCTAGGATTTCATCAGTCTCCTCAGGATTCTCTGAACTGTATACATTACTGTAATTTGTTGTCTGTCTGTCCTTTTCCTGTCTAGTGGTCATCTCTTTGACCTGCATCACTGCCCTAAGTCTTTCTTTTGGTGGCTCCCTCTTCTCTCTTGTCTCCATGCTCTATTCTTTACCTTTCCCTGCTGTATGAGAGACGCCATCTGGGTGGCAACGTACATTTTCCATTTTGTTCCATTTGGCACAGCACTGTACAATTTACAAATCAAGCAACTCATTTCACCATTAAGTTCCAGGCACAGATCTATTCCGAGACACTTAGCCTGAATCATTTCTTTGGACTACTGCTTTGCTGTAGTAACATTACCTGCCTGAGGAGATTAGCACTGTTTATTTTGACATCACTAGCACTGCTGTTTGCACTAGTCCTTTTGGGTCCAGCAGTCCTTCAAGTTGACATCACTGAAACCTGTCTGTATGATAGATGCTGGCTGAGAGATGGTGCAACAGCAGAGGGAGCTTTGTAGAGAGAGGGAGAGAGAGTATCAGGTGTGTTGTCAAGGGCAGAAGTCGGTGTGTCTTACATAGTGTTCTGGTCAGTCGTCCCACATTACACACCAGTGCAAACAGCTGAAATGTATTAGACATTGCCATGAATGTCTGAGGGAATTTCCCGCATTGTAAGTGCAGCATTTGCAGGAATTAATGAAATTATGTACAATACCTGCAATCCCGTGCTGAGATTCAGGCCCTGTGTTGAATCATTATAGCTTTTTGGACCTTCTGTTCTCTTTAGATGTTCTTTAAAGCGACAGTTGGTAACTTGAAAATAACTTTGTGTCATATTTGCTGAAACTGTAATGATATTCTAAAAGAAGCAAAAATCATACACCTCCTCCCGTGCTACTGCCTCTAATGGCATTCACTTGAATCAGACAGCAGCATGATCCGCCACAACCAATCAGAGTTGAGGAGTCGCTAACACAACTGTCAATCATGTCAGTCATTCTGTTAACGCCAGTCTAACTGTCAAACTAGGCAGTGCTGATCAAATATGAATTAAGACTCTGTAACTGCAGAGAACCCAGCTTAAAGCCTTTAGAAACACAGCTTGAAATAGTAAAAATGCATATATTATATCAAAGTCGAGTGTCTCATTAATCATCCAAAAAAGTCTGAGTGAAAATAACCATTAATAACTATTAGAAAACCTGGTTTAAAAACAGCTCATTTTGCTGTTTAGACCACATGCCAGGACTGAGTGGGCGTGGCAGATAACGCTCTGATTGACAGCTCCCTCGTTTTGATTGACATCTCCCTGGCTCAGCAATGGCTGCCACAAATTTAATCCAGCCGTACATGTTTGAGCCCTCTGATGATTCAGAGGACGAAGCAGTAGCTGAAAATGATTCCTTTCAGGTGGTCACTGAATGGTAAGTTTCAAAATGTTTTGTGATTCATATTAATGTTACTTCGTAGAATAGTTAGCATAACTTAAGCATAACATAAGCATGCAATGTTACGGCCAGGCTCCACCGGTTGCAAACGTACAGCGTAGCGTCGCGGCGTATTCATTTGGGCTCCACTGACTGCGTACGGAAGCGACACATAGAGACGCCAGCGGGGTTGTTTACCGTTTGCTGAGCCGAGAGGCTACATGTAGGCTGCATGAAATGTTAAAGCATTTTCCACCTAAGTTATTACATATATTTGAGTTATCTACAAGTTTACTGTCCTGTTTATTATCTACTCGCTTTCAAATGTCTGCCACGGACACAGTGTCACGGATAAACAATAGAAGAGCCGCGTAAAATAGAGTTGTCGCGCTGCTTCCGTTGCCGGTGGAGCCGCTGTAATTGATTAACAGGGGGGCGAGCTGCTACGGGGCTCGCGCTGCAGACGTGCCCGGTTGAGCCCGGCCGTTAGCTGAGATGAATGACAACGGGAGGCTAGCGCTTTGCCTTTCTTCATTGAGATATGTTTTCATTGAAAACATAAATCTGCTCCGTTTTTCTGATAATAGCCTTTTTCATTCAAACACATCCAGTCTTAATAGATTAAATATGTCTTTACTCTGACACACACACCGACCATCAAAGCGGGAGAGACCGGTGCCGGCCAGCCGTCTCTCTATATTTAGCTGGAGCGGAAAGGTTTTGTTGCGCTGCCACTGGGGGGCGGGATGAGACAACTGACTGATGACTGATTGGTTTGGAATTTATTGCGTAATAAATCTCAGAGATAACCATAGCCAAATCAAACCCAATTTCAAGAATGTACAAAAACTTAAAAGACAGATATTTCGAATTTGGATGGAAACAGATTTCTAATTGTTTTACATGTTTAATATTATAAGAGACCCTAAGAGACCCATAAGACCCTAAATTACATAGTTAGAAGGCTATTGTGGATTTGGGTTTCCAGAGGCTTTAATGTGAGTGGCTGCAGCCTGTGTGTTTGTTGGTCAGGTCACAGGACATTTATCAAGTGGTGCAGGCAGGTGCGACTTTGACTTAGACATAGTGACGGGTAACGGATCAGTTCTGGTACTGAGCTTTGTATATATATGTGTATGAGTCGGTGTGGGTTTTCAAAAATGGACTTCGCTGCCTATTACATTTCAAATGTTGTCAGAAACATATTTTAGTGACTGTTAAGCTGTAAAATGTGAAAGATGGTCTGCCTGGTGGGCATTACTTGGTACTCCTGTTTAACTTGGTGGTCGGGTCACAAACTGTAATTCACATGATTGACAGCTGCACTAGAGACCCCTTAGCTCTGATTGGTTGTTTGTAAAGTAGCTTTAATCACGAGTTATTGTAGTTTAATAGGAATTATTTTGAAAGCCATTTTATCATCTCTGTATACTATAGCATATCTTAGAATGACTTTGCACAACTCTAAGAGAAAGAACAATGGTCATATAATGTGGATTTGGTCAAGAAGCTACAGGAATAAAACTAGAACTACCACCCCACGGTATGCCTCCATGCACCAGTCAAGTTTCTTACAGTTTACATCCATGTCTGTGAACACACGAATGCCTCGCACACATCCTCCCCCTCTGGCAGCACAGCAGATCTATACAATCAGTGGAGTTTCAAGGTGGACACTCAGGATTAGTGTCCCCAATTCATTCTCTGACCAAATACTTCCCCTTCTGTTACTGAGATATGACATTGAATAATGGCTAGTAAAGTGTTTTGCGGATTATTTTATCCTATTAGACATTTGTGTGAAGTTAATGTAATAATTAGTGTAGGAATTCTGGAGTTAAGGCCCAAAACATATTTGTGAGGTCACTCTGACTTTGACCTTTGACCATCAACCTAAAAATTATAATCAGTTAATTCTTTAGTCCAAGTGAACATTTGTGCCAAATTTGAAGAAATTCCCTCAAGGTGTTCTTGAGATATTATAAGGGATGCAAGGTCACAGTGACTTTTGACTACCAAATTCTAATTGGTACATCCTCGAGTCCAAGTGGACATTTATGCTAAATCTGAGAAAATACCCCTCAAGCTGTTCTTTAGGTTTTCATGTTCATAAGAATGAGACATTCAAGGACACCATGACCGTGACCATTGACCACAAAAAACTAATCAGTTATTGTTGAGTCTAATTGAACATTCGTGTAAAATTTGAAAAAAATTCTCTCGAGGCGTACTTGAGATATCACGTTCACAAGAATGGGACGGACAAATGTATGGATTGATGGACAGGTGTACAGATGGATGGACAGACAACCCAAAAACATAATGCCTCTGGCCATGGCTGCCTATCAAAAACTGCATAAGAATACCACTATACATGTGAATCTGTATTTTTGTCAAATATACTGTTTAGTTCTGTTTTAGCTTTTGCTTGGTTAAGTTTAAGCCAAATTATTTCTGTTCAAGTGATGGTTCAAATGGCTCACACTTGGATGCAGGCTGTTAATGAATTTGCATCCTCAATAAAGGCTGGGCCAAAACAGGGTATAAAATGAAATTACTACATGGTCACATGGGTAATTCCATCAATACACTACCGTCAGTTTAATAATACAGTCATGACACAGAGCCACCACTGCTGCACTGAGTTTATCATTTCAACAGAATGTTGTCTTCACACTTCAGGGAAGAAAGTACAGTAGCTGTGTAAAAAGTCCAGACTACATCATTCTAAGGAAGTTTAAAATGTGTGTTTACAGTGGTCACAAATATAAGTTTACTCAAAGATGTCTGCTTGAATGCACTTTTTATCTGAAAACAATGTATTCAAAGCAAATTGCAGCAACAACAATGGCAAATAAGGCCTCTTACTTAAATATGATAAAAATACTTAGAAATAAAAGCCTCTCTATAATAACAGCCTGCTTCCTTTCATTCATCCTAAGTTCAGGCCCATATGGCTAATAAGAATACTGCACAGCTGTTGGATAGATTGAGACAGAAAACCTTTCACATAACCGTATGCATGAGAACTTACAAATAAAAATAGCACACATTAAAGTGATAACTCATTCAGGATTGCAAAGCAGCATCACAAACGCAGAGAAACAGCTTCGCCTTTGCCAACAAGACCTCCTATTATCCCTTCCCCCATGTCTCCATACAGAGCTGTATTGCAAAAGACAGCAACAGATTTCTCAGCCTGCAGCTCATTAATTCAGAGTGGTTACTCCAGAAAAGGCAATTGTCCATGACAAGAGGAGAAGATAAAAAAAAACCTTCTATTTTGTGTCTAAGTCTGACATGGAAAGAGTTTTTTAGGGTATACAAGGACACATGAGTGACCAGAAAATAACACCTGTTGGATGTGCTACAAGAATGATACTGCTTTTGTTAAGACTAATGTACGAATAAGTTTAACAGTTCTATGAACCGGTTTGAAACTGTGGATGGAGTTAGCATTGTATTTGACCTAGGTCTGGGCAGTATGGAGAAAATAAAATATATATCATATTATATTTTTTATTTTTATTTTGATCAAATACCTCGATATCAGTATTGCGACAATAGTGTGGGTTTACTACTGGTGCTTTCACAAAATATTTACACAGTTAGGTGGGTGAAGACAGCTAGAACAGTCTGGTATGTTCAGAAAATGACATCACTTTACTGTAATCAAGCCTTTAAAACCAGGAAAAGACAATACTTATGATATTACGATATCCAAAACCTAAGACGATATCTGGTCTCATATCATGATATCAGTGTATATTGATGAATATAGCCTAGGCCTAGTTTCATGATATTGATTTTATTGGATACTGGGCCCTATCTTTAACCAGGCACACCATGACACACACAGTGCCATTTCTCATGTCAGAGTGACGCAATTGTTATTTTCACGGCCAACACCCACGTTGCGTAATGCCTGGTACACACTATACGTTATACAGCCCAATTCTAGCACAACGCAGTGACGTACGATGTTGGCATGGATCATAAACAACAATGAGTGTCATACACGACAATCCATTGTTTCATCTCATGTAATTTGTCATAGTTAACGTCAACCAACGACATTCCGCCAAAAAGTCTAGCATGTTTGATGTTCTTTTTGTCGTTCGCGACCGCTCCCGTCACAGCCGTCACTTTGACCAATAGGAACACAGAGATATCTGCTGCCGTGCACAACTGTACGACAACAACAGCCCAGGCTGTTTGATATTTCCTCTAGGGATGTTACCACACAGAGTAAAAAGGGAAAAATGATGGTGTCAAACAGCAGAGGCACTTTACCAACCCGGTGAGTACTGCCATTAGCATCAAGCTAGCAAACAATGTTATGTCTTCATAATAGAGACAGACATAAAGTAATAACATTAACAAATAGCGGCGGGGCTTTTACTCACCACAACTGCAGAGGCTCCCAGCTTCATTTGAAACAAACTACATTATAGACGGTCCGTTATTTATTAATCCATCTGTATCTTTATATATTAACTTTTTATCCGCTCCGTTGTCTTCATAAAGTTAATGTATCGCGCCGTCATTTCAAACTCAAGACTTCCTGAATTTGCTTCAAATTAAAAGCCCCTTGTAACTTCGGCTGAGAGAATCCCTCCATTTTCTAAATAGGCTTTTATTGTGAAACATTTGAAGGAACTTGTTCCGGAGGATTCAGTGACTTGTATGTTTGCGTACGGTACATCAAAGTGATCCATCGTGTAGTGTGTCATGTCTGTTGGCCAAGTCATGGCACGATTTTATAAGTTTAAGTTTATTTACTTTATTAATCCCCGAGGGGAAATTCAATGTTTTCACTCTTGCTTGTCAATTACACACAGGTCCGAAAGACACACACATGTACAAACAGGACCTATACATGCACAAAGTGGAGAGATGTCAGATTGAAGGGGCTGCCCTTGGTGAGGGCTTGCTCAAGGGCACCTCAGCAGAGCCCAGGAGGTGAACTGGCCCCTCTTCAGCCACCAGTCCACGCTCCATATTTTGGTCCGGACGGGGACTCGAACAGGCGACCCTCCGGTTCCCAACCCAAGTCCCTATGGACTGAGCTACCGCCACTACTGACTCCAAAATCACGCAAGGTAACATAGTGACTGTCAGAACGGGCAGAAATGTTGTGTAGTGTGTAGACATTAGTAGCAAATTTATGTGCGCCCATCTGTGCACCCATGGGTGTGTCGGAAGTGTGGTCAGGTGCATTATTTGTGTATTGCTATTTTGAGGCAGCAAAAAGCAATTGAGCCATTGACCAAAGAAAACCTAAAATCTAAAGTGAATGAATGCTGCAGTATTTTCCTGTTATTTAAATGCTGCATTATTCAGATAGTAAGATGCTCCTACATAGGTGGGTTTACAACACATGTACATTCTGCTTGTTACACACACACAGGGACGTGAGGATTGGTAACATACAATATCATTAATGAGGAAAATATTAGTTAAATTTTCTAAAATGTGAACATAGCAGAGAGCAGAGCAGAGTTGTAGGGCTGCTGTCCGACTCCCCATTAAGAGACACACTGTGTGTATTTACAGACAAGGAGCAGCGTAACTTCATCTGTTATTTCAGAAGTTTAGTTCTGTTTTCTCTGTTATAACTACAGTTTTGCTGCAGTGACATTACTGCTCTTACTGCAATACTCTCAGCAGAAGACTGCGCCTATGATTAAGTAAGAGACTGATTACAACCCCTTTGCCCCTTGTGCCTTACTTTGTGCCCAGATTATGTGCCGTTTAATGAAGAACGAGCCCTAAATGCACTTGTGTCATCCACTTTAGACCATGCGCTACAGATTGTTTAAATATGGCCCATCATGTCAGGGGTTTGTCTCCATTTAGCCTGTCTACTCTGGTTACAGCTTGATAATGTAACCTACATAGTGCCTTCCCTTCATTGCACTACTGTCATGTATATACAGTGGACACACAGCCTGCACTACACTCACTGTTCCCCAACCACATGCCCCCAGACACACCCTGCTGAGTGCACTTTTCTAATTATCTATATGATTACATCGCCATGCTACTTCAGACAAACCACTGGTTTCCTCTGTAACACATCTCTTTGGCTGCCAATGCAGTATGTAGTGTATCGAAATCCTAAAAATTCTAAATACCTTCCAAATCCAAATGAAGTGTACTGATATTAACAGCAAACACCACAAGAAAAGCTGGCATTCTAGGATTTAGAGTGTAACAGTTTGTAGTCCTAAAAGGAAAGCATTTATTTAAGCCTTGGATTTTCTTGCCAGATTTCTAGTGTTTTTTTTTTTTTTCTCCCTCCCACAAGCTTTTCAGCTTATGCCTACAAACGTTTCACAGTTTGTTGTGTCACATTAATTATACAACAGGCTTGAAGGTTGAAATTGTGTAATATTAGTTTCCTGTATCTCTTTTCTATATTTATTGCTTAAATATGGCAAGACATATGGTATTTTTTACCATGCCTATGTGATGGTGTTCAGAGATTATCAATCAATCAAATGTGATTTACATTTACTACAAAGATTATTTTCCTAATGGACCTGTTACCCCATTACAGGTCCCAATATTTTAGAGATGAACTAGACATATTTAGCTGTCATGTATACGGTTATAGCATATCTTTGAATCCTATCTTCCACAGAGCTTCAGTTCATTTATCAAAAATTGTTAACAATTTTGATAATGCATTAACCAATAGACATCCTAACCGTTAGCTGGTCCCAGCTTCTCAGATGAGAGGGTTGCTGATTCTCTCTGACTCGTTGCATGATGCATTTCAAACATATTTGGATTTTTGGACTGTAAGTCAAACAAAAATTACTCTAAAACATCACTTTGGACTAATGGGAACTGATGGTGGGTGTTGAATTACTTCATAATGGGTTGATCAAAAACTAATCAATACATTAAAAATGAAGGAAGTTATAATTTGCTCTAATTTGCTATTTATTGTATTTTATTACTTAAATTCACATACTTCTATTTCATACTCCTACTTTTACTTCTTATAATTCTCTATTCTTTACATCGAGGTGACTGTAACGAATAACAATCTCCCCGCGGGGATCAGTAAAGTATTTCTGATTCTGATTCTGAGTGCATCACTTCCTGTGGCATTGTACTGGTTAATAGGCGAAGTCATTTGAAAACACTGTTTATGCCTGCAGACAAAATGTATGCATTTTCAGGTCATTTTTTCTAAAGATCTTGGTCCGCACCAAACATTTGAACAAAACAAAAATGGCTAAACCTCTTCACCTTTGTCGTTTGTGCCATGAAAAACCTGGGTATAAAAAACCCTGGCTTGGTCTTAGCACATGGTGAAAGACTAAGAGCTAGAGATGTGTTTTCTGATTTAGTCGGCTTAAAGTGGACATTACTGTGCTCTGAGACAGCCCCCTTCCACCAGTTTTGGAATGAAACAGAATGAGACAGATAAAGGGATAAAGGAGCCCTGACAGTGAGCAGGATTCACCCCCAACAGCATCCTCAGTGACGGACTCAGCTCTGACAAAAGTCTGGCTGAGTACCTATAGGCCAGCCTCCAGCTGCTGACGACTGGACACATTATTACACCATCAATCTGCATTTACAGCCCAGCTCTCTGCCCTGTTATTATCATTACACTCTGCATATATTAATAACTCATTTTCTATCCAGCAGCACATTTTTCGTTGATGCAATACCTGGCTCTTAAACAGTGGATCTTCTATGTATAGAAGCCTGTCATTAGTATTGCTCCTCCTCTGTGTTCAGCCTGCTTCTCTGTATTCAGACTTCTTTTGTTTCATCACAATTACCACCTTTTTTGAATTGTTTCATTTTATAGTTTATATTCCTCGCTGAAAGCTTCACATCAGCTTCACATCTAAAAGTTCACATGCATGCTGTGACGAATACAGACAGTTCCTTCTCAAAAGCAAAGATGCTAATAAAGCAACACCGAACATCTTGGGGAGGAAGTTGGGGTGAATGGTATGATGTACAGAGTCTAACTCAGACCAACAAAAAGTGACCTAAAACCAATCAGAGCAGCGAGACGTGTGACGTAGCACTGAGCAAAACATCCAAGTTGTAGTGGTGCTCGGTGAGTTTTCAAGCAGGAAAAAAATGGTGGCCTTGTCACAAACTTTCCGATTTTACATCTAAACTGTGCACTAGATATATTTCTGAAAACATGTGAGACAAGAAATATGCAGTGCAGTAACAGAATCTTGATTTATATTTGATCAGCGCTGTCTGGTTTGACAGTTTGATTTGTGCTTTGTGAGCCTGGTGCAATGCACTGGATGGAGCAGACTGGACACAATTAAATATAATCACAGCAGCGAAATGTGTGTCATGTGACTTTTCAAATCTGGACCAATAACACTCCTCTCTAAATCATCATATAAAACCCTCCCCCTTTATTAAACAGAAAAAAGAGTGACATGTTTTCTGGGTAGGATAATCATCCCAGAAAATATCACAGTTTCACTGTTTCACAGTATTACAGAATCATTATCATTAAATCATTAAAAAAAAAAGAAAAAAAAAGAATCATTATTATAATTATAAGTCAAATTGGCCTGTAAAGGAATGAAAGCAGAGGGTTATTTCTGGTTGAACAAACTACACTAAACTAAAGTTGAGACTGAGCGCTGCAACCGTCCTTCAAACCATTTTTTTAATGTATGTTTGTGCAAAAAGTCTCCCTTCGAAAATAACTGAAATAAAGTTGAGATTCTCTGTCCAGTTACATTTTTTCCAATATCGTAAATAGGCAAATGTTCGCAGTATGATAACTATCAATTTTAATATCATGTCTTACCTTAAACCCCATATAGAGTGTGCCGGTAAACCCGGAACTCTCGTCTAAAAGTCAAAACGTTTTTTGAATGGGATTTTGGTATAATGCCTCAAATAAGGTCTGTGGTTAACAAAAGCTTAAGCAAGTTTCAGGTTTTGTTCTACGACATAAAACACGTCAGTAAATACCCTACTTGTGAATTTTGAAGCTTTTACGTGTCGTAAAAAAGGCGGTTGCTAACAAGTTGCTCAATACGACTACAAACCCTGTCAGGGACATTAAATGTCATCAGCCCCGAACAGGCAAGAGTCCGCCATTACAGCTTCTTATTTAGCTTAAACAGTCCGATTTCCCCATTATACAATGTTTTTAAAATAAAGTGGCCGAAATCAGTTGAAAGCTTAGTGGCGGTGACATCAAGAGTCATGCGACCGTGGAGTAGTCATGTAGTCCGTTAAAGCCTAACGTTAGCTTTTTACTTCTGGCGATCACATTTAAGCTTCAAATGCGGTATGAAAGGTGTTCATATGTGAAGATTATCTTACTGAACAAAACCTGTAAGTATCATAAACTTGTGTTAGCCACAGAGCTTATTTTCTGACATAATCCAAAACGCAATGCAAAAATCACATTCACTTTCTCTTCTGGGAACCAGCGCGATGCTAAACTTCAGGGTTTTGATGTCAGCCCTGGCACACTCTCTACCTCTGCAACCCTACCTATTTCATGTCACATCACCACAGCCTGGTGAAGACTGTTCGGCCAGCTGCTGTCTTTTCAGCTCCTCAGGAGCTGCTGCTGACAGACAGCTGCTTCTGAGGATAGAAACTATGAAACGGAGGTTGGATCCCATGTAAACTGAACAGACAGAACGCCTCAGTAGTGCTTACACACTACTCATGTTTTACTTTTGATATGCATTCTCTGGTTCTTTTAGCTTTCCTTAATGTGGATTTGTTTCCTTAAAAAACTCATCCAGAAGTTTGGAGTGGTTGCTCTGAATTTAAAAAATTAACAAGTTCCAAGGCAGTGTTTTCGCAAGAAGAACTAGAAGAAGAAGATATACTTTATTAATCCCAGAGGGCAAATTCAGTTTTTTTCACTCTGTTGTCATATACACACAGGCCTGAAATACACACATGCACAAACAGGACCTATACACGCCTTAAAAAGAGAGATGTCAGAGCGAGGGGGCTGCCTTAGACAGGTGCCCTGAGCAGCTCGGGGGAAGTGCCTTGCTCAAGGGCACCTTGGCAGTGCCCAGGAGGTGAACTGGCACCTCTCAAGCTACCAGTCCATACTCCATGCTTGGTCCGTATGGGGAATTTAACCAATGACCTTCCAGTTCCCAAGCCAAGTTTTCTACAGTATGAAATAAGCTATTGCCACAGAGTAAATAAAAAGAAAAGCCTTATTATATGAACCCAACACAACTCCAGCACATTTAGCTGTCAGGAGCCTTCACTGTTTCTCTCAGTTAAAGTAAGAGCTTTCAGGCTTCCAAGACAATGCTTGGCCAAAATATAAATCAATAATTGGCTACCTCTGAAGAACTTATCACAAGTGTTATAGTGATCTTAGTAACAGTGTACAAAAGTGAGCATGACATTTTCCATCTCCAGAGGACAGAAATTATGTGATTGGAGCAGCCTGGTTCCAGACCTCAGAATCGCTGACTACATCTTTCTTTTTTTTTATTGACTCTAATAGGTCTGGCGGTGTGTAAACTGACCGCCAAGCCATTCAGAGTTTGTAGGCAGGATTATGAATGGAGATGTCATCTCCCTGTGCCAGAGCCTTACTGCTGTTAGTCCACTTACAGAAATAACTCTTGTATCAGCAGATTTCTTTCATAAACAACCTTAACTGCTCATACCAGCCACCACCACAGCCTCTATAATAACTGAATATAACACCAACTGGATGGATATGTCAACCACTACTGACTGGTTACAACAAACTAACAGCCTCTACTAGCCAGCCTTGAATGTTGAAACGAAATAAAATGTAAATTCAAGCTGATTACCAAGCTATTTTTTGAGTTCTTAAATGAAACCAAGACAGCTCAGAACCTAGTATATGGCTGGATTGTGTATGAAACACTGGAGGGCTTTTAATATGAAACAGGAAGTGCCATCTTAAAATGAAGAACAATACACTTAGACACAGTTGCACAGCAGAAGGGACCTGCCTTCTCTGGAGCTGTACCCACTGACCATTTAACACAACCCTCCCCTCTTCAACTGAGTGAGTGACTGGTGGCACAGCCAAGGTCCACGAACAACAACAGTTTGCAAAACAGTCTTTGGCATTGATTAATTGGCCAAACTAATTAATTGGACATGTTATTTCCACTTTCTCCTCATAACTATGGCAGCACCCGTTCATAATATTCAGTAACATCACATCTACATTTTAAGGCTTGTGTGTCATACAGATAGAGATGTTCCTCAAATATGATGAGGCGATCCTCTCTTTCCTCTGTCCAAAACTGCAACTTCAACTGCAGCTGGCTAGTTAGCTAGCTAGCTTAATAATGTGGTTACAGAAAATGAGGAATACAGTAGGGATGCACTGAATATTCGGTAACCGAATATATTCGACCGAATATTGCAAAAAAACACACATTCGGTATTCAGTGGAATAAGTTAAAAGCAAGGCTGAATAATAGCGGCGTTTTGATAACACAATCAAACAGCGTGCCGTGACGCGCGGAGTAAAATGTCGGCAGTGTGGCGATCCGCCCGTCACGACACTCGCATTTGCGACTAAAAATAATTTTGAGCGAGCAAAATAGGCTTAAATCATTCAGCACGCTGTGCGAGCAGCCTACAGATTTCAACCAGCAGCAGAAACGAAAGGCAAATTCATGGTCCACAAACCTCACCGCACTTTAGGGACTGTTCTTTACTTATGAAGGGACTGTTCTTTACTTGTCAGGAGAGGAGGATGGCTGGTTGATTTTTATTTTATTTATTTATTTTACTTTGATCCCCCCTATGTTCATCACTCATTGATGCTGTTTTTGAAGTATGAATAAGTCAATAAGTAATTTAGTGATTTATCTTTTCATAAATGACAAAAGGCGCATCTGCCTCATTTTCGCTGTGGTATCGTGATACTACTCAGAACTATGATATTTTCATTGGTATCGTACAGTGGGATCCAATTTTGATATCGTGACAACACTAATCTGGAGGGGGTTCCTCTGCAAAAACTAATGAAAAACTAAACAACAATATTCGGTATTCAGTACTTGGTATTCAGCCAAGCGTTTAATATTATTCGGCTTCAGTTTCGGCCACAAATTTTCATTTCGGTGCATCCCTAGAATACAGTAATACAGAACTGTCAGCACCCACAGCTCTGTCAGCAGGCAATGGGGAAACAACAACTATCATCATGCACTCCAACCTTTGGTGTAACTTCATCGCACACTCACTCACTCACTCACTCACTCAGTGATGATCAGACTTTTGCATTTATAGGGCTGGCCTTGCAGCAGCATAGTGATGTAGTGGTTAGCATTGTTGCTTCACAGCAAGATGGTTCCTGGTCAACACATTCTTACTGCGAACTCATCACATATCAGCGTTTGGTCATGGATTTTCCACGTCCAGATATGACGTGCAAGGTACCCTGGGTTTGTTGGTTGTTGATGTTCTGGGACACACGCGGTAGGGTTTAGCCAACAAAAGCATGTGGTTAGGTTTAGGAAAAAGAACAGGGTTTGGCCTTATAATCTTATGGGACGCAAACACCAATTTCCCAGGGAAAGTGAAAAAATATGGTAAAACAGCTATCTTGATTTGTTCCTAAACATTGAGAATTTAAGTCAAACGACACACTCAAGTTCTTAGAAAGTTATTAGGTCAGGGATTGGGCATATATAGGGGACAGACACGTCACACACATATTCCAGAATGCAAAGTTATATATAATACAGTTAAAGACTGACCTGGCAGGCGTTATAGAGGAGTTGGTGCTCAAACTTCTTGATGCCCAGGATCTGCTGGAACATCTCGTACAGCTGGTCCTTGCTGAGGATGAGCTCGGAGGCAGCGCTGGCCGTCATTCTCTGCTGGTGCTTCCTTGGGTCCTCTTCGCCTCGGTAGATGGTGTCAAATTTAGCAATCCAGGAGCTCAGCACTGTCTCTTTGCTCAGGCCGTCGATCTCAGGCAGGCTGCGTACCCGCTTCTCTATGTGCTTCTTAAAAACCTCCCGAGAGTCGCTGGCTGAGCAGCCGCCACTCTGCACCATCCGGGACACACGGTCACTTTTCAGGAAGACCTGCAATCAATTGAAAAGAAGTTAAAGAAAGGATTTCTGATTTACATATTTTGTATATGTATTTTTAAGTCATCAAGAAAGCTGCTTCCATTCTGGAAGCTGATCTTGAGAGAAGGATGTTGCTAAAGCTACGGCATCACACACAAATACCTCTTAACCCCTTAATGCCTCTCTGAAAGAACACAGTAACATCTTAAGCACCACAGTTCACCAGTGAATGAGTTCCATCCTGGCTATCAGCCAGCACTACACCAACAAACAAACAATACAGCCCTCCTCCTACAGGCATATACACATGCACTTCACACAATAACCTGTAAGTACAGTCAATTCATGGCTATCATCCTGGTCGTGACTAATTTTCTAAAGCCTAAAAACAGAGCCAATATAGGGTGAAGAAGTCTAGTTTTCTCTCAGTCCAGTCAACATTTGGGATGGGATATTTGTCCAATAATAGTAACACTGATGCACCATACAGCAGTTATCTATTGCATGCATACCAGAACCCTGCTCTACCATTTATATGTACCATTGGCATTTTTATCTTTATTTTTTGCGCTTATGTATTTTTCCCAATAAATTCTATTTTACTATATAAGTACATACACTTCAGTAATATATACATATTGTACTATGAATCAAGGAGTTGATAAATGTGTCCGAGTGCTACTTCACTGTGCAGCAGAGGGCATATTTTCAGAATGAGAGGACAGAACAGACTTTGAGGAATTGCATGTCATTTGCAACTTTGTCAGTAGAAACTTCTGACAGTGACATCTATGGATTTTACAGAATCCCAGGGACACTGTTTCTGGAAAGACACACTGCTGTTGATCTTTTTTAATATTATTTCCATCTCCATCGTATTGAGAAATCCCAGAGACAAATATCTTAAAACCTGGTAAAATCAGATCAAAACATGGCACCAGTAGAAGGAAGTGAGGAAATCTGTTTATTAACTGAAACACTACCCAGATATCCTACACATTAATATCTTTTGTTTCATGTTAAATTTCTACCAAAAAGAGAAACAAAGAATTTCGATCACAAACCAAACATTTTTACATCGACTGAAAGCTGACTCACATTTGAAGGACAGTAGCTTGTGATTGACGGGTGGTAAATACCTGTCACCCACTGTCGACACAGCCATGCTCTTTGTAACCCTTTGTCTCTGTTTTTCTCTATCTTTCTATTTCTGTCTTCTCCCCGACTCTGTCCCTCCTTCTCCCTCTCTCTCTCTCTGTACGTCAGTTTTAGCCTGAAGCTAAAGCCGAGCTGAGAGCTATGGGTTTTAATTGAATTGGATAACCTGTGCCACCAGCTTCATCTGTTAAATATCACAGCGTTCTCATTTGGCTTGCTTGGGCTGTCACATTAACTGATAAGGAAGTGTCAGTCAATGTGTCAGTGCCACAAACCCAACAGATACACCCCTTTGTTTTGTTCTAGCACCAAACTGCAGCCTTAAATCTCCAAATGTCCTTCCTTGCAACACTTGTTTCTGGATCAGCTTTTAAAAGACATGCAGGGATTATACAACAATGTAATTATTTCAGCCAACCCCTCTGCATTCAGTGCAATTTTGTCTAATCATCACAACTTTACAGCAAATTTGACCAGTTAAAATAAATTATATCTTCTTCTGTCTTAGAGCTGCACACAACTTAATGATTCGCTCAGCCCCACCATGACCCTCTCTCTCTGTTTATCATGTGACTTCTGTTGTGCCTGCAACAGAGTCAAACACATAGTGACGGGGTTAACTGTTAGCATCTTTTATACAGGGTTAATGACAGAGTCACCATCTACGTTTCAGTGCTGGATGTTACTTGAAAAGAGTAGCTCCTGGAGATGTTCCTTCAGCGCTACATCCACCCACCTACCATCACATATACATTCTAATTCTGTGGGAAACAATGAATGTTCCTAATAATAGGCTCAGCATCACAACTATTTTTGCAGTTTTCACTTTTTTATTGCATTTATATTTTATTGCAAAAAATGCCTACATTTATTTTAAAAAAGCTGCCGGCATTTCAGGCTGCAACAATCACAAAACCAGCCCACAAAATCCTGGAGGAACTGCTTAACAAGTAAACATAGTATGAATTTATTTTGTTTGTTTTTTTTAAATGTGCTGTATACAAAATTCAGAGCATTAATATCGCAGCAAACAACTATCTGCCACCAGGGGTCGACAAAACTGATTGCTGATTGGTCAGTTAAAGTTTATGCCAGGAAATTGATTGGCCAGACAGTGAATTAGAGTCTGTGACGTGAGCAGCGTCATTGTTTTAAAGTGATTTGTGACAGATGAAATCCATTGTGATTTGCTGAAATACATGTGGGTATGGCAAAATCCATTGAGGGATGCGTTCTTAGCTCACTGGGCTTTTACAGAGATGGAGTATCTCTGCTCTGTTAATGGCTGCAGTCAAAAGAAAAAAATGTCAGCAGACAGGCAACACTGCCTACCTGAGCAGTGTGTGTGCGTCACAGAATCTCAGCACCCATGTTAACAACTACACAGCTTATGCAAGCAGCGTGGCTCATCTAGACCTTCGGCCGGTGTGACACCTATTTTTTTTCCATGTGACGCACTGTTCTCAATCTCAGCAAAAATAGACAGTGAAAATGACCTGTTGACACATTGTCATCTCACCAGAAACACTGCAGTCCAGTTTCACTACAGTACAGTTGTAGTATCCAAAGATTACCTGTATGTGAACAACACAGAGACCTAACAACACTTCTTATCCATTGCCCTCATAAGCACATCACACCTTTCACTACAGTTTTAATGTCCATATCTGTAGTGGGGCTGGCCCAATATCAGATTTTCACTATATGATTATCATGGCCAAAAGAGTGCACAATAACAATATTATCAGGATATCTAAAGATGCTATTAGTCAAGTTCATCTTCAGATGTGTTTATCTTGCCTTTGTCTCATTTTTGGCAAATGAACTACACTCAAGTGTAGGGAGGTGGAGAGAGAGTCTATTACCATAACCATACAAAAGCACACAAAAATTAGAGCAATTAAACTTAATGGATAGCAAAAAAGCAACCAGATGGTGTTGGGGGAGGGAGACAAAGTGAGAACGGAAAGAAAGGGAAATGATTTAAGAGGCGCTGGATTATTTACACAAAACTATGACACAATGTCATATGTGTATATTTATTATTACACAATATCAATTCTTAATTTTTAAATATCATGGTTGTCGTCAATAAAGCAACACATCTACTGTGTAGAATATGCCACAGACATGAATGAACAGAATATATATAAGGAGTTATTTTTAACTTAACACCTCCTTTTTTCATTTCAGATTGAAAGCCCATTAGCATTTCTGTAAACAGAATCCTTTCATTTGTTAACACAAGGCTTTTAATGTTATTAACAACCGTGCGCAGTTTCTTAACCTTTTTCTGTTTATAATAACTATAAGTAACATATATAATGACATTCAAACAAATAGTACCTGTGGTATGTTTTGTACACCTTTGTATATCAATATTACAGACATTCTTGTCTGCATTTTTGCTATTTTTGATGGTGATTTTTTAAATTGTAAATCATTTAATAAGTTTTTTCTCTTTACTCTTTTACTGTAAATCTGTATCCTTTTTTATTGCCTTGTAAAACACTTTGGATTTTCCTGGTGTATGAAATGTGCTATATAAATAAAGCTGCCTTGCCATTACAAATCAATAACTAAAGGAAAACAGCTAAATCTAAGGGGTACTTCACTTTTGTACTGAATACAAATAAATACCTAAAATTATAGGAAAAATGTTTGTTTTGTTTTGTTTTTTTGGCTGCTGGGCCAATGAAAGTATATAAGACCAAAAAATGCAAAACTGGTACATTAGCCACTGTAAAAAGGGTGTCCTAAGCAGTGAATAAAGGCCCACAACCTATGTGTATGTGTTGTTATCCAAGCTGCTTCTCTGTTTTTTGTTGCGATAGATGATGGCTATGTATGTGCTCATACACTGGTTACCACTGATAACGCCATACCCGACCATGGTGGTGGGAGGAAGTCTGTTTTTTTTTGTTTTTTTTGAAGCTGCTTCAGAGAGACTTTACTGATCATTCTGAAGGATGCCGTTTTTGGTGCTGTTGAATTGTATCACATTGTACTGATACGTGTTCTTATTATTGTGTCCATCCCACTTATATTGATGAGGGTAAGCTAAATAACACAAGTAACTCTCTATGTTTGCTATTTATAAACATTAGAAAGACCTCTGTATAACATAATACATGAGTTCAACAAACTACTTATGTAAACTGACTGATGCTGATGACTCAGCTATTGTGCCAGAGAGAATCTCTGTTGCTACTCTGACAGCTGATGCTCAAAATATAACAGACCATGAGGCTTTTGTACTATCTGTGGGGAATATCTCAAAATCAACACGTAAACTTGGAAAAACAACTTCAAAAGTTATATTTCTTTGTCTCTTTAGCCTTCACTCAGTCTCTTTGCCTGCTTCAACATAATTATCCATTCACAGTATTACAGTAACAGCACTTTGAGCTTTGACTTGTTATTACTGGCTTCTTGTAATGTGGGCAATCCAAGAACTGAAGGTTATTCTACTCACTGTGAGTCACTGCGGATACTGTGTATCAAATGTCGAGTTGTAAATGCAGTACAAACCAGACTGTTAAGAAATGTGAGATGCAGAGAAGGCGCTGGTATTGCTATCATCACTTTTTATTTCCCTCTTCTATTCTTGGTAGATCCAGCCCACTGAATCCTGGTCGTTTGGGAGCATATTATTAAGACTGCCCTGCGGAGCTCAGTGCACACTCTGCATCATTTATCAGAGCCAAGACAAGTTATCTCCGCTGAGGTTTGGACACTTTTCTACCCATTATTAGTTTTCCTGCTCAGACAGATTCATTTGAAACAAGAAGAGGCTTGCAAGGGGAACTTAACAGGTAGTTTAGGCATCCGAAACAGCATTAGATTGCAGAAATTTGCTATTTATAAATCATAATATAAAATTAACATCAAGTATTTAACTGATTCTACACAGCAAACCCTAATCCATCCATGACACAAATATGTAATATAACATAGAGTAAAATGCTCAAACAACAAAAAAAGTTATGTTAAACTGATATAAAATTCCTTTCAGACAAGGGTCATGTGACACATTTACTTTGTGTCTGGTGTACTCAAAACCTTTATCTTACTGCATTGTGCTAAACTCAAAGTTTTGAGTGCAGGCCATTTCCAAAAATGTTTTAAGTTGAGTGACAGAATTGGGGTTTACAGTGTACATAGAAAGTGTATTTTTTTGCCTTCTATGGGGAGGTCAGAGGTTGCATAAGGCCACAAAGACTGGGTTAATGGCTTGACAAACCCAGCAATATGTGCACTTTTAATCAAAAGGTTTTATATCAGGGTAAAAAAATACATTCAATGTGTGTTTTGTGAGTATACTGGTGACAGAGTGTGACAGATGATACAGACTCACCTCATAGTAGCTCTGGACAGCATTGATGAAGGCTTCATCAGCTACAATCTGGGTGTCTCCACTGAGGAACGCCTGGAAACGCTCTTTGACTGTCTGCAGCTGCTGCTTACTGATCTGAAGGAGACAGTGGGAAACAAGAGCCAATGAGGCTGTTATAGTTTATGAAAAGCACAGATAAAAAAAAAGAGATTGTGCAAAGATTATATGAGCTCATCAAGAATTAACTAAAACATTCTATTATTGTTCCTTTTTCTGTCTTTCTTCACTTTATTAGTCTTGATCCTTGACTTCCAGAAGAATTTCAATTTCCAATCATGTGGACGTACAAAGGCCCTAGCAACTCAACCAACAGGACATAAAACAGTTACAGCTGATAGCACGAAAACAGAACCTTTGATGGTGTGGATTCCCCAAATTAATGGTACTGACACATGAGAGCAATATGGAGGAATGTTCTGAAAACCAGGAAGGGAAAGATCAACATGAGAAGTACAAATAGCAGAAGTTATGGTTGAAAAGTGTTCTAAATATCTGTAAAACAAAGCCTCCCCACCAGATCAGAGTGTAGAAATAGCCATTAGCATCCAGTCATCTACTTTAGAGTCCTAGATTTCAATCCTGTGGTTAGTTTTGTACAGAAACAGGTCAGGAGGAAGCACCTTTTTAAGGTATGACAGCTGACACAAGGAGCAGACTGATGGCTTTACGGTGGAAATGTTGTATGCTTATACATCTAAGACCAACAGATGTGTAGTCTCTCTTCATAATCACCTGCTGTAGCTGACAGCTGATAGGCAGTCCTTTATTGAATTCTGTTTGGACACTGATTCTTCCGAACACAGTTTTGCCTGTGTACACTGCAGACATCAAATATGATTTTCACGACTATAATACATCATAACAATTTACTTTCATCACCTATTTAGATTTATAAGTAAAGAAAGATGATAAAACCTCATATGAAGACATTTTATATCACTGCAACATTGTTTAAAGGGAAATTTCGGTTTATTTCAACCCGTCTCCTATCGTCCTAAATTTGTTTCAAGTCACTAGTGACATAGAAATAATAGTTAGCATGTTAGCAGTTAGCCTGGATACGGCCGTAGTGTCAGACCTGTTAAAACGTAAGTGAACAGGCATCCTTTCCAGTGCAAAGTTAGTCCACTAAACAGGCTTTTTCTCCACAAAGACCGCCTCATATCGTTAGGATAAATGTCAGAGAGTATATATAAAAAACGACATGTAAACGTGTTGTCTTACCTTACCGGTGTGCTGCCATGTTTGTTGTTTACAATTTAGATAAGGCTGCAACCGGTCCCATTCCTTGCAACAGAGGTATTCCTCTTCTGTGGGCACTGGGGTACAGCATTCTATGACTTTTTTTTTTTCCTTTGGCTTATTTTTAACATTTTCAAGATATTGCAATATGTATCCTGACTTGTTTTACTCAGTCAGATTTCAGGACAACACATTCTCAGGACTGGTTTCTCAAAGTAAAATATCACACAATTCAACTATATTGCAACAAAATCTTAATGCTAACCAGCTCACCAGGATAATCCACTTAGGTGGAAAGAAACAACAGACAGAGCTCATTCTGACTTCTCTCTCAACAGCTTCTCTACAGCTTGCAGTTTTCTCTTTCTGGCAAAACAGCCAGCTCCACTCAATATTGTCTTTGATATCTTAAGTAAGAAATGTCTTTTTTCACTCTTATAAACTTAATCACGCTTCTGCCTTGCACATCTGCTGTGCTCTCCTGGCTTGTGGTGTTTGGGAGGCCTTTAGGGAACATCTCAAGTGGGGCAGAATATGCCTGGTTTGATGGTGGTCTATAAATGTATATTCATAACTACATACCAGACCCCAAGATGGTGCCTATTTACTCGTATGGAGTTGCCTGCTAAGTATGTGCAGTAGTGTTTATTCTGCTGGCTCCGTCCATGAGTTCCGTGCTCATAGACTTTACATTGTGGTGATGCCACAGATTTTTAAATCGCTCTTTGTTGGCTCAAGAAAAGTTTTACCAAAAAACTCCATGGATCAAAAATTCATAATAGAATGAGTTATAATTGACCTTGTTTGAATTTCTAGGTGTCCTGCCAACAGTTTTACAATCTTATACAAAGGTATTCTATAGGGAAATGCTTTTTGGGCCACAGCGGATTTTTTCACTGCAATACCACATATGGCCAGTGGGAAAAAAATTGGAAGCAGGACTGAACTTTGCTTCTCTGGGCCTGCTGTGGTCCCCTACACTGTATATAAAAGATAGACAACACTGCTTCACTTCCTCCCACTGTACAAAAACGAAGCCAAAATATCCCAGGCACAGGCATTGATATTTAACACTCTTGGAGTCAGTCTGCGCATTGATCTGGAATTAGAGCTTCAGTATCAAGTTCCTGCTCCATACATCTAGGGTCCCTACACTTGACCCAATTTCGAGCAGAACCTCTAATCACGAGCACACTGACTGACCCCCTGAGTTTTGCACAACCTTGTGATTTTGCCCAATCATCGCAACTTTACCACAAATTTGACTTTTTAAAACCAGTAAAAATCTAATTTCATTGTAGAGCTTCATGCAGCGTATTGATTTACTCAGGCCCTCTCTCTCTGTGTTTCTCATGAGGCTGCTGCTGCAGGACCAGAGCTCTGCGCGGGAAAAAGTGTCACACACACAGTGACATGGCTAACTGTTAGCATGACAAAGCTAATGTTATCCAACAGTTATTAACGGGTTTATGACAGGGTCAAGTCATTTCAAAGTCGGTGTGAGAGTGTGAGATTAACAGTTTGGTAGCAGATGTTAATTACTGCCACAAGGCTTTTGCCAAGGTGGCAAAATATGATGAGCAGTGATATGATCACATTGTGCTGTGTTACCTCACGCTAGGATCTCATGGGGATGGTCCTTCAGCATTGCTTCAAACGGCATTAACAGCTATAAACACATATGTGGTGTGTGTGTGTGTGTGTGTGTGTGTGTGTGTGCGTGTGTGCGCGAGTGTGATTTTTAAGTATGCCATTAAATATGCACATTTTGGCTTTTGACATCCTCTGTGCATCTTAAGGGCAGCTATAGTTCAGTAGATAGAGTGGGTCGTCTGCATGTGGAAGTATCCTTGGGCAAGATACTGAACCCCACGTCGCACTAAATGGCTGTGTGTGTGAATGTTTAATTGATGAGCAGGTGGCACCTTGTATGGTAGCCTCAGCCATCAGTGTATAAATGTGTGTGAAGGGGGGAATGTAGCATGTGGTGTAAAAGCACTTTGAATGGATGGAAGACTAGAAGTGCAAGTCTATTTACCATTTCCAATCACTTTCTACAAGTCTGACTAATGCTTGACTAATGTGTATGTGTGTATATATGATTATTTGTCTTTTACATTTTTTAAATGATTTTGCTCCAAACCCATTTTATTAAAAAAAATTGTCAAGTGTTTTATGGTCACCCTGATGAAGGCCACAAGCCAAAACACACTGGTCTAATAAAGTAGCTCTTCCCTTCTCCCTGCACAATGGAAGTAGGTGGAGTTGTGCCAGAAATCCCTAATCTGCTTCTATAAAAGGTAAAACATGTTCAAACACACCTCACATGTCTACAGAGATTCAGCTGAAGATGTTGGCTGCAGAGGTGCCCAAAAGATAATCAAAGCCAGCATGAACTGGGAAACAGACTGTAGTCTCATGCTTCAGTAAAGCTACTGTAGTGAAAGGAGCCAGCGGGGACAAGAACAGAGAAGCACCACTGCTGACAGCATCTGCTCAATGAGAAACCCTACAGGAGTAAGGAAAGTAATACTAGTTTAAAGGCGCTCTGGTTTTCTATAAATGCCTAATTGCACCTAAAAATTCCCAAATCACCTCCTAACAAATTGTTGATGTTCTCAAATTCACTACAGTTAAAAATTTTGTTTGAAGACAATAATGTGAGCTGGGAGGAACAGTGGTACCGGGAGCTACTGTGCAGCGTGACAACTGAAGTGTATCTTTGAAAGTACTAAAATCTGTCAACACAATTAAAACAAATGTGACAGAGAAAGTTTTGTCACAGAGAATTGGCAGTGTTCTTGTTAAAGCAGGTGTACAGGTCTGAGGACAGTTTTCACTATATGAAGGCAATGCAGAGGTGCCAAAAACTGCAGTTCCTCTAATGACCATTTGAGGCTGGCTCCAAAAGAGAGTTCATCCCCACAGACCCCCATGTTAAAATGCCTGTTTACAGCAGAAATAAACATGTTTACAGCCTGGTACAAAAAAATGTTTCATTGTTTCACATTCATGACAACTGTGCAGGGGTGTTTTTTATTGTAACTCATCAGATTACATTTTATTAAGGCTTAAAGTTATGCATATCTAACACAGCTGCTTTGAGTGACGGGCTGTCTGTAAGGCGTCGCTACAGTCTATAGCCTCTATTACACTGCTTCTTCAAGGCGGGAATTTCACACCATTTTTCTGCCTCACCATTCTGTTTAAAAGGTACAATCATGGAATGGGGGTACAGAGTGATCTTGACTTTACGCCAGCATCGCAGGTTGTAACAGCACCAAAATGATGTCTGCGTAAAAGGGGCAGCAAGCAGTATGGGACCATAGGTGGGAATTTTTGAAGACATGTTATATGAGCGACTCGCTGCCAGGTTAAAAAGTAGGTGTTAGCAGTTAGCAGCTAACTCAAAGAATAAGAAAGAAATGATTGTTATTGCCCTATTAATCATTGTTATTGTTTATAAAGCACAGTGGACACGTTTGTTATATCACAATAGAGGCCAACACCGTTGTGTTACATGTGAGGCCTGTCTTTTGCGTCCACAATGACAGCATGCTGTCTAAAGTCACACACTGGGGCGGTATGCTGCTGCTTGGACTTCATAGCCACCCTATAGTGTAATCTCTGTGTAAAAAAGTTACATCTACCCCTCACTCTTCCACAGCTCCACCCTCTTGTCTATATATGGTCATTTCTGGCTCGAAAAAAACAAACAAAACCAAAACAAGATAGCTATGGCCAAAATGTCGAACCCAAGGCATCAAACAGCAGTCCACAAACCAATGGGTGATGTCACAGTAGCTACATCCATTATTTTATACAGTCTGTGGTTTTTCACTTTAACATATAGTTTGTCAGCAATAGACTTAAGCATTTGCAATGGTGACACAGTGTCAGTATGAGCAATGCCTGTAACAGATGGAAAAATGTACTATTTGTGTATTAGCTGTTGTTTACTTATCCCACTTTGCTAAGCTATTACATCACCAATTAAACACTATCTTTAAGCGATCAAATCACTGTTCTTAGAGCACGGACGTAGATTTCAGTGGGATGTAGGGTACATGTCTCTCTCAATATTCCAAACAGAAGAGGACTCTTATTTTGACAAAATTAAAGACATTTACACCATAAATTGATGCAGAAAGGCACAAAATTGGTGCATAAATATTAACCAGAATGGAGGAAAATAAGTGTTTGAAGCTCAAAATTTTCTGGCTGAGGATCCCAAACTCCCTGTTTCATATGTGCCCCCCCTCAATGTTGAAAAGAAACCCACAACCCTGCATAACAGTGTGATGTTAAGGCGCTGCTTCTGACTGCCTTCAGTTCAGTCTGGTTGTTTGGTCTGTTGCTGGTTCAAACTGTTCCGTTCACTTCACTACAAAACTAAGCTTTTATGAGCCCAGTGTATGATTTGTCACCTAAATCCAAATGACAAATGAATGAAAAAGAGGTAAGTAAAAAGGCTTAACCTAATAATTAAACTTTGTGTAGCTGATATTAAAGATTACTCCTTTTGGAGGCATGCTTTAAATAAGTATTATAACATTTTTGTACAAAACTGCTTTGTGCTTTGAGTCTTTATTTTAAAATTTCTGCTTTGGAGCTTTAGTATCCTTAGAGATTGGCCGTCTATGCATTGTCTTCATTGGCCTATTGCTTTTCTACAGGTGATGATAGTTTACAACTCACTGTGTGATGGTCTCCCAGTTACAAACTACCATAGACCATAGACACAGACATACTGTGGGATCATACATGTGCATGCTGTCATGTTTTATAAATGAAGTTACAAAATAATACATTATCATATGTAACACTGCGTCATCCTTCAGCAAAGACAATAGCTCT
The DNA here is from genome assembly GCF_011397635.1 of Epinephelus fuscoguttatus. Taxonomy (NCBI): domain Eukaryota; kingdom Metazoa; phylum Chordata; class Actinopteri; order Perciformes; family Serranidae; genus Epinephelus; species Epinephelus fuscoguttatus. The sequence continues at coordinate 45,568,375 of NC_064752.1, forward strand.
ACAATGATATGACGCGTAAGAGCCTTCCTCCCTGCTAGAAGACTCCACACCCATTGGCCAGTTTCCACCCACAGCCCTGGTAACTGTTACCATGGCCACTGCAGCAGAGGAAGCAGTGTGAGATTAAAGCTTCCATAATGGGGGTCAAAGTTCACAGTTCAGATTAACTTGGATGTGGAGCCAGCTGTGTGCTAATGTTGATCCATAATTCAGTGCATGACTATATATTGTTAAAGAGGAGGTGTATGTACAGCTGGTGATCAGACTGTAGGTCAGTGTGTTGTCTGACTTGGTTTAGTTACTACCTCAGTTTTGTCTTTAAAGTTCCAGAATATTTATAAATATGTTTTCATTAGTGTGTAATCACCTGAAAATAAGAATCATTGTGTTTCTGTGACCAAAGCTGTTTACATCTACTTTCCAGAATACACCAAAAACTGGCTCTAGATAGGGCTGTTAGCGTTTCGCGTTGGCCACCATGGTGCTCCTACACACTTGTAATTTGCAACCTCACCACCAGAAGCCACTAAATCCTACACTCTACACGTTTAACTTAAGAAAGTCATGTGTCTTAAAAACCCTAGCAGCTTAATACAGATGCAGGTTTTCTGTGACGTGACTTTAGTTGGCATAGACACACCAGCATGCTGTCGTATCAGGGCACCAAACTCTTGCAAGAACTTTTACCTTGAATTTAAACCTGAGCAGGGAAACATCCTGTGGTGCATAACGTAACCATGATGTACTTCAATTTCCCCTTCCTTATTTTGTCATGACTTAAAAATTCTCACAGTAAAGTACTGCCTGAATCACCTCAAAAGGGAAAGGCTCCTGATCACCACCAAGTCAAAGACAGGTCCACTACATCTCTTATTCAGTTTCCAGTGTCCATAGCCTAAATAATGTTTAAGATCACTGAATGATGTTCAGTGTATTTCAGTATATTTAGCAAGCCATTTTAGCATTGGTTATATTAATTCTTTTATCCATCCAAGAGAACAACACCATCTGCAATTATGTAATTTGTGGAAAACCCTCTCTCTTTCTCCCCCTCTTTCGTTCTCCCCCGCCTCAAAGCGCCGGTTCTGTGCCTGTCGTTGGTTTAGATTTAGGTAGGGGGAAACACAAAGTAGCACGCAGACAGACAGACAAGGACAAAAATATCATAAAGACTAGCTCTATGTGTGATTAGAAATGAAGCATAATGATGTAAGGTATATGAAATTAATAGAGATATTCAATAACTCTAAATAGTTTGTTAACAATTAACACTTCTTTGTTGTTGTTGCACATGTAGTGGACTATTTTTGCGCTAGCAGGTAAAGCTGGCCCTTTCCACAGGCTCATTATATCTCACACCTGTGGGAAACACTGCTATTACTCCATTGTAGATGTGCTGAAAATAATCAACAAGTCACCTAGCCCAACAAGGATTACAGCACTATAACAACCTCACACAACTTTGCTTCTGAAAGACCGTCATCATCATGCCCACACATAATCAGCGCTAACACTGTTCTGTGCTAGCTGTGCTTTTATTGTATTGTGGGAAAAGTGGTAGCGCCCAAATAAGCAGAAGTGCTACCTTTGGAGCTCTAAATTGCCAGCAAACACTTCACTCAAATTTCAAAATATTAGGACTACAACCTTGTTTGCCACAGCTGTATGTGGTGTTGCCAGAAGCGACACATGTAAGCAGGGACAGCAGAGAGTGATGGAAGAAAAATTCATACCACAATCTTGCAGGTAAAAATAATGCATGACCAAATGCATTCAGTAGTCAGATTGGCATCCCAGGTCTGTGAATAGGCATATAGTTTAAAAACTAAATGCAATGCTAAAGTTAGCTCATACCCATACCGATGCTGCGCTTTGCCTCTGCAAATGTCTGCACTTCACCCTCCCTCACAGTGAGCGAAGAGCAAATTTTCTTATCTGAAGGCAGCTTAAGAGATCCATTCTCAGGAAATCATGGGTCATTTAAAAGGACATTTGAACTGTTGGGAATCATGAGTTAGAGATTACAGCTTTATGATAAAAATGGATCGTTTCACCCATCTAAAAAGATTTTTTGCAAATAATAATGACCAACATTTCTGTGACCTCCCTAAGTCAGTTGGCCTCAGCTGCAACCATGCCAGCATGGACTGGAACCTTATTTCTATTCCAGGCTCCAATCACAAGACCTACAGTAAGTTGCTGTATTATCAGTATCAGTGTGTGCGTGTTTGAGAAACAGAGAGTGTGATGCGCACCGCACTGTGTGTTTTGTTTTGGGGGGTTTTCAAATTGAATGCCACTGGTAAAAAACGCTTGCTGCGCCTATTTATTGTTGCCAGGCAACCACCCCATCACTTTTGTACCCTAACACTCCCATGTAATCAATCAGTTTATTTATTGCTGCTCATTATTATTTATTTTTATTTTATTATTTATTATCTTGTATTTTTTGCATGCCTTGTTTTTAAATTTTTAATCTGATTCTTTCCCTTCTTGACTGCTGTAACACTGGAATTTCTCAATTGGGGGATAAATAAAGGTGTATCTTATCTTATCTTATCTTATCTTATCTTATCTCATCTATTTATTCAGTTTATTTGAAAGTAGTTAGTAGCTATTTATGAAAATGGACGGGCAGATGGTACTTGCTGTAGCTCTGGTTGAGGGTGAAAGGCTGTCAGCAAATAGTTTGTTGGGCTCAGGGAAACAGAGATCCGTGTGAGTACATGAGACCCTGAAAAAAAGGGTAGATCAAGGGGAGTATCAACAGTTGGTCCAGGAGCTTCGCCTCCATGATGACTGTTTCCAGGCGTATTTTAGGATGACCTGCTGTCTATCGTCGGGCCTTGCATAACAAAAATGAACACTAACTACAGGAAGTCCATTGGTCCTGCCGAGCAACTGAGCACCATCAGTTTCTCCTCCAATTGTTTACTAGCGGCAAACTTGATGTCGTGACACCCACAGAGAGCCCACCTCTCAAATCATCTGATTAGAAAATTGGAAAAAAGGGGAGCTGACTTTTTTTTTTTTTTTTTTTCAATTCAAGGAGTTCAGAGCACTCCAGCAAAAGCACCAGGCGCCTAGAGTGCAGACAGGCGAGGCATGTAGCAAAACAAAAACAACGTGCAAGAAGCTTAATTCTTATCAAAAACAATAACAAAAAGCCACCTCAAGCTGCTAGAACGCTTTCTGTGTGATCGGGCCTAAGGGGCCATTCAGATGTAGCGTCTTTTGCACGCACAAATCCATTAGACAGCACGCATTCAGTGCGACACGCCTGTTTTTTCGTACTACTTTCATTCCAACAGAAGGAACAATGCCTGGAGAATTATCAGCTTGGAGCTTGGGATAACTGGTGAGCATGATGATACGCTCTTTTTTCATTTAGCCTAACTTTTTGTAAACTTTGTAACTTTTTTACTCCCCCTGTGAGTGACAGGCGGTTTTGGTTGCTTAGTAACGGCAGGCGCGACAGTAGCGCAACCTCTGAAGCACCTTGGATAAAAGGATGGAAACGGCACAGCTGGCGTTTTCCACACGCTTTTAGACGCTACATCTGAACGGGGCCTAAGGAAAGTTTCCTTTCTGCTGTGCTACACTGCTGTGCACTGCTTTACACATTATTTTCACAAACATGTACAACTACGTCTTCATCCCATTGGTTCTCAAGGTGGTCCAGGCTCTCAGCCGGACGAGTCCTCCAAGGTTCCCCACCATAAAGGTTCATTGTCACCATTGTCAATCCATGAAACACTCCAGCAGTATTTGCACTAATAATGCAAGACAAAAATTTGTTTGCATTTGGCGTGAACACATCTTTAAGATTATGCATAATTAGCCACTTTTAGACAGACTGTCTGCAAGGCGTCACCACAGTCTATAAGTCTGGCTCCAAAATCCAAGCTCACGATGGCCAATTCCCTAAACTGGAGGCTTCAAAACGTGAATCTACAAACCAATGGGTGATTTCTCAGTGGCTACATTCATCATTTTCATACAGTTTATGCTGTGAACCAAACCAGAGCTACAAAGAGAGAAAATATTGGACACATGTTTGAGGTGGTTAAAAACACAACTCCTAATTTATGTTAGTGTTCAAGATATTCCCACTACGACCTCGTCACATGTCAATCTTTGGTCACTGACTTTCCACATCAACGTATGACATGCAAGATACCCTGGCCGTGGTGGCTGTTGATGTTCCGAGATGCTGTGTCAACCTCTGCTTGTTACATGCATTGTCTGTTTTCAAGATATACTTCTGTTTTCAAAGGAAATGTATAGTTTGCTACAGTCTCCTTCAAAATTAAAACACTATGTCCATACAACACCGCACTTTTTTTTCCTTCAACAACAAATGCAAGTGGTTAGGTTTTGTTTAGGCAACAAAAGCACATGGTTAGGATTGATTAAAAAAAATCAGGGTTTGGTTTAACAGTTTTACAATCATATGGGAAGCAAACACCCACCTCCCGGGTGAAAGTCGAAGGTTGTTGGACCCATCCACAACCATGCCGCTTTATGTTGTTGTTTCGCTGCATTTCCCCCTGACACCACTGTTTAACAATAACAGTGACCAGCCGCATATGATGCCAGCATGGAAGGATGGCTTTTTTCATCTGTATCTGATGCTGGAAATCACTGACCAAGCGCCAGTTTTTGATGACTTCATATGAGACCAGATTACAATGTTTGCTGAAAAGAGATGGCTAACATGTTTGCAATAAGGTGATAATGTGTCAGTGTCATGATAACAGCTTATTGTGCTGCCCCCCAATGACCAGATGCAATGCTAATAGTTAATGCTAACTATTAGCATTGCATACATTTTTGACAAAAAAATGTTTATGGGAGCAGAATTTTCCAAACTGGTTTATTAAGTGTAAGCTCTGCTATTTGTTCAATTAAGATTTGATTAGTTAGCCAGGAAGCCATTACCTGCAGACAGTGCTGGAATCCATTGTGTTATTAAACTTGTAAGTCATTAAGCTTATAAGAGTTAATGGGTTTTGCAGTCATCAAGTATGCAAGCTGAGGTGTTATATGTTTTATATAAGGTTTTAATTCTCAATATATGCAGTATCTTGAGCGCATAGTAGTATGATAGTATAACGACACACATAGTAGTGTGCAGTGCACTTTTTATTCTCCAACAACCATTTTCCCCTTAGGCCTACCACTCATGGGCTTTATACTCTCTTTCCTGAAGATATCATTCCACTCCAGTTGTGCATGTCAAGAGGCATCTGTTATAATGCCATGCTCTGTTACCACCGCCACTCCAAGGAGAAGATGACAAGTCAGAGAGAACAGAAATACAAGAAAATACAAGAGGGGAATACAAAAAAAAAGGAGGAAAGAGAGGGGGAAGGGTAGAGCATTCTCTGGGTAAAAGAAGAGGGAAGAGGGACACCAAAAGGAAAAAGGGAAGGGAGTAGATAGTAAAATAAAGTAAAGAAGTGGAAAGGAGTGAGTAATTTGACAGAGAGAAAAATAGAAATATGGAAAGGAAAGAAGAGACAATGATAAAAAGCAAAAGATGCATATTGTAGATTTAGATGGCTGAAGTACCCATATAACTAGGACTGCAGCATGTTTAATATCACCAGCTTGACAGGGGCCAGTCGATTGGTATGGAGCTATGAGAATGTGGAGTGAGGGCAAAATGGTTAAAAGGTTAGCAGATATGCCAACTAGGTGACTTTCACACTATTTTTGACCACTCTCTGAAGAGTAAAGCACAGCTTTTAGACCTATAAAACAAGCATGCGCTTATGAAGGCAACTTGTCTTCTGGAGTGTTGTTGGGATTCACAGGACCACAGATGATTTATCATTTGGTAAAATCATCACTGGACAATTTAAAGGCTTTTTCCTCTGCATGCTCTTTGTCTTCAAACAAAGAGGGCTATGCGACACCCATCTCCACAGGAGGTCTCACCTCACCTCAGTGAGACACAAGTCTCACAACTCGATTGGACAGTACTTTTACAGTGACATGTGACTCTGAGATGTCACAGGCATCTGTACAAGGTCTGCTCCCTCCAAGCCTTCTCCCTCTTCTTGCTCCAGCTGCTGTAGCAGCTAACATCTCTTTCTGGCTGGGCCTGGAACAGCAGAGGCCCAAACCCCTGCTCCATAGCCCAAACCACTAAAGGGAGGGCAATTGATCACAGACTCTCTTGCAAACACAAGGTTTGCAACTAGCTTTCCAGCAACAAGGAACTAAGTGAGTTAGCACCCAGCGTCTAACTCTGCAAGGACCCCGAGCGACCAGCTTCCTCGGATCAGAACCTTTGGAACAAAGGACACAACAAAGACTGCAGCTGAAACCACACCTTCCCAGCCTTCTTCTGCCGGCTAACAAAGCAGCACACCACCAAGTGACTCTTTCTTCTATCCATTCAAGGATCAGTAATGTAACAACTGGGCATAGCTTATCACAGCTTTACAAGCTAAGCAAGACTGTTTAACTTGTTGTACCTGATTTGATTTGTTATTGTTGTGATAGTTGCAGTTAGGTCATTGATTAGCTGGATTCACCAAAGCTAAGTGTTTAGTTTGCTAATACTGTTCACCAACAGATTCTCGCACACAACTAAACAATCTCTGCACTAATCCAGACCGTTTGCAACATACGACAAATTGACTCATTAATAAACAGGCTTTCACCAGAGCTACACCCAAACAGGCATTTCAAACTTCTTTTCCTTTGTCTTTGTCCTGACCACACGGTCAGACAAACACCTCCCCCGAAAACTGAAGCAGCCTTGATTCAGCCATTTTGGTAGTTCTCTGTTGTCAGCCATTTTGTTTTGTAGGCCAAACGGCTCCTCGATCACCACACCCACCATTGTCTTTCTTTTCTTTCCCTCTCTCTCACACACACACATATATACACACCAAGCTTGTAGATAGTTAGTTAGAATTTGTGTGTTTTGGTTTGCTTTGCTAATTTGTGAATAAATATAATTCTCTGGAATCATACCTGCTGTCTGTTTAATGTTGCACAAGAGTGAATGAATAGTCAACCTCTGCTGCGTCAAGAACTCCAAAATCCTTCAGGCGGTACTGTTAATTTTGGTTGTTGTCATTAATTTAATTATTAATCAAACAAATTAATAGTTTAGCATATTTTATGAGACTGATATCTTTAACTGGCTATTATTTTTCCCTTTACGGGAATGGTGCCCCACGAGGTGATTTAATGTTAATTAAGTCACATTATTTAACATAATTATTAATTATTAATAATAATTATTAATTATTTTCAATAGCCAATTAAACCCCAACATATTTGGTGCCTCTGTGTGAAGCCTAGTGTGTTGACCCCAACATTTATGGTGCCGCCGAGTGAGGTAAATATATGTTGACCCCAACAGTGTCAAGATCCAGAAGCTCTTGGAACCACTCTAGAGGATGACCTGGAACTCGGCAACATAAGTGGGGCCGCTCTGAAGGTTGGCAACATTGATGGGATCCCTGTGGTGGACGGCGATGTAAATGAGACCCCACTGGAGGACAGTAATATAGACAAGACCCCAGTGGCGGGAAGCGTGGAGGACAGCAAGACAGAAGGAACCCCTCTGGTGGACAACACAAAGGTCGGCGACAAAGATGGGAGCCCTCTGGTGGACAGCCCAAAGGTCAGCGACAGAGCCTGCCCGTCCTGATCCTCTATCCCCTCTATTTTATTGAAATTAGTCCACATTGACTTCTGTTGTGGTGACTGTGTGAACAGTTGAAAAAGTGCACTCAGTATTGAGAAATGTGCATGACCAATTGTAGAAAAAACTGTAACATATCAAAGGTTAGCTATGTTAGCTCCTTTTTTCTGCCTTCAGGAAATATATGAAAGCCTAATATTCCAATTTGCTGCCCAGACAGACAGACAGGCAGACAGACAGACAGAGGCAGAAGCAGTGCTGTGTGTCAGCAGAGTCTCTGGTGTGAGTGGAGGATGGTCGGTCACTACTGCTGCCATCTGGGAGCTAGAAAACTGAGATAACACTGCTGTGTGTGTGTGTGTGTGTGTGTGCATATTTGCGTGTTTGCGTGTGTGCGTGCGTGTGTGTGTGTACTATCTACCTGCCAGTAATTGCTCCAGGCAGTGTGGCTGCCGGAGTGAAGCTGGATCTGGCTTACACGTAGCTGAGGTCACACTGACATCAGACCTGAAAGCAGGGGGTATTTTAGGAGCAAATTCACTTTGTCCGATAACTTTGACTAAGCCAATATACCAGTCTGATACTAATCTTTTATTGAAACATTCATCTTAGGGCCAAGATGACTGTTTCCTGAAGGCAGCTTTACTGAGGGAGCTTTTAGAAATAATTGTAAATTAGAGCACCGCCTGGGCCACCACTTAGAGGTCAGAGATAAAAGCCTCTTCTAAAGAAATCTTCAAATTTATGTTGATGCCTTATATGGCCTTGTATGCAGCCATTCAGTGATCAGGCACTTTTAAGAATGAATTACCATGAGGAAAAAAATGTTAAAAGGTGTCATAGTTTGGCTCTGCTCCAACAAGACCATAATATCAAGGGTCAGCGAGGTTTCACCCTGCTGTAAGTCTACAGTAAAAATGCATACTATCATGACGTGCCTCAGTCTCATAAATAACGGGACTGTTACCAACCGCTGCATGACTCTGATGATTAATATGCAACTGCATGTGGACATTTTCTTTTGTTCTTTTTGTTAATGAATCAGTTTTAATATAACAGGAAGGAAGGGTGAAGAGAGAAGGCATTAAAGCATACACTCAGTAGCCACTTTTTTAGGTATACCTGCTGTTAACACAATGCTTGTTAACACAAACAGCTTATCAGCCAATCACGTGGCAGCAACTCAATGCATTTAGGCATGTAGACATGGTCGAGATGACCTGCTGAAGTTCAAACTGAGCATAAGAATGGAGAACAAAGGTGATTTAAGTGAACGTGGCATGGATGATGGTGCCAGATGGGTTGGTCTGATTATTTCAGAAACTGCTGATCTACTGGGATTTTCACGCACCCCCATCTCTAGGGCTTACAGACGATGGTCCGATAAAGAGAAAATATCTAGTGAGGGGCAGTTCTGTGGGTGAAAATGCCTTGTTGATGCCAGAGATCAGAGGAGAATGGCCATACTGGTTCAAGATGATAGATAGGCAACAATGACAAAGCAAAAACAGAATGTTAGAAGTGTTTGCAAATTTGTTAAAAAGGAACAACTGAAATATCACACTGAAATAAGTATTCAGACCCTTTAGTCAGTAGTTAGAGACATCTTATCATCTTTGTTGACAACTCACTAACCTGAAACACGCATATTGACAGTGTCTGTGGCAGATTACATCAACGGTTGCATTTCTTATGTCATCTGAAAGTTCATGGTGTTGATCAAAAATGTATGTTAATTTTTTATCAGGCAGTCCTAAGGCCCGTTTCCACTGAAGAAGTTCCTGGTACGATTTGGGGGGCAGGAACTTTACAGAAACGTCCTCTCTTTCGGCCCTCTCAACCGCCGTGTCTCCACTGTGCAGCAGAGTAGGAGGAAGGTTCCTGTAAAGTTACCGGGCTCTGGATGTGACGTAATCGTTGTGCCATTTTAACCGGGGCGACACGGCAAATAAACAAACAAAGAAGAAGAAGCAGAAGTAAGAAGAAGAAAGCAGACATAAGAAAGACGCTAATCAACATGGAAGGAGCTGGGTTTCTGGCGTGTCTCTTCGTTTACATGGCGGTGGAAGCCATGAAAGAGCTTACCCTCGTCTGCTGAATTTTAAAAATGCCCGCTATTTTGTCGCTTTCTGTTGACGTCACATCCCTCTTTGAGTATATCCAGTCAGCACCAAGTAAACCCCAAGCCCTGGCCAGGAGTTTTTCAGGGCCGTTCTGAGTACATATTCTGAGGCAGGGACTTGTTTAGCCCCTGTAAAAGTTCCGGAACTCTGTCCTTCGGGGGTGGTTCCTGCGGTGGAGACACGCATTAACGGCCCCGGCCACGTAAAATTGCCCCGAAGTTCCTGCAGTGGAAACGGGCCTCTAGAGAGCCTAACCAGGTACAGTATCCCAGCTAGTTCGGTAACCTCTTTGTGTAGTTAAAAAACAAACTGTTCCAGTTGATCCATACTGCATGGTAAATCATTTGTGTCAAAGAGCACATTTCCCTGCAGACTATTTATGAATAGGCAACTCTAAGTCAAGCCAATAAGATTGTCAATGACTCATCTCATGTTCTGCATACAGAGTACAAGCTGCTGCCCCTCTGGTAGGAGATTTAGAGTGCCTCATTGCAGATTGAATAAGTTAATCTTGCATCTTGAATCTTAGTTGAAGCACCTTTGGCAGTGATCACGGCCTCAAGGACCTGGACTGAGGGATTTTCTGCTATTCCTCTCTGCAGATCCTCTAAAGCTCCATCAGGATGGATGGGTACTGGCGGTGAACAGTTATTTTCAGGTCCCTCCAGAGATGACTGATTGGGTTCAAGTCCAGGCTCTGGCTGGACCACCCAAGCACATTTACAGAGTTGTTTTGAAGCCACTCCTGTGTTGTCTTGGCTGTGTGCTGAGGGTCATTATCCTTTTAGAAAGTGTACCTTTAAATCGGAGGTCCCGAGCACTCTGGACCAGGGTTTCATTAAAGATACGCCTGTACTTTGATCTGTTCAGCTTTCCCTCAACCCCCAGTCCCTGCTGCTGAAAAACACCCCCACAGCATGATGCTGCCACCACCATGCCATGCTTCACAGTTATAATAATAATAATAACTTTGATGAGGATTGGGCAGGTGATGAGGCATGCCTAGTTTCCTCAAGACATAGACTTAAGGGCCAACAGTTCAATCTTGGTTTAGTCCTTTGGATGCTTTAATGCAAACTCCAAGCAGCGTTTGTGTGCAGCTTTCATGTGTCTTCACTAATGAAAATCTTCCGTCTGGCCATTCTGTCATAAAGCCCAGACTGGTGGAGGGTTGCAGTTATGGTTGTCCTCCTGGAAGTTTCTCCCATGTCCTCACAGGATCTCTGGAGCTCAGCCAGAGTTACCATCCAGTTCTCGGTCACCACTCTTACCAAGGTCTTTCTCTCCTGATTGGTCAGGGTGGCCAGCTCTGTGAGGAGGCCTAGTTGTTCTAAACTTCACCCATTTAAGAGTTATGAAGGCCACTGTGCTCTTAGGAACCTGTGCCTCGACACAAGACGCCTAAGATACATGGGAAATGTATTACAGTGACATCAATGACACGAACGAGATGTGTATTTAATGTCTCTCAGTCTATTTAATTTTGTGCTGCAGTGACCTTTACATTAATCTGATGGCATTTCATTCACACTTGTCCTGTTACTAGGTCCAGCCTGGTAGGATTGCTGTCATTACTATTGCATAAAGTGGTGCTTATTTAACCCACAGCTAAAATGACACAGCACTGAAGAAGCAATCTTACGGGCTCTGACAAAATCTGCTTACATTTCTAATGTTCCACTTGTTGATATCTAACCTCAAAAAGCAAAACTAAACAGCCCAGTCGCCAGAAGAAAATGTTGGTATTGTGCCTTTCTGCAAACCAGTAATACATCACATTTGTACATTTCAAACATACTATATCAATGATTCCAAAGTGACAAAATATATAAACTGACTTTTTCATAGGCTACAGAGGTGAAGAGGATGGTGGATGGCATGACACCTAGGTGAGCTGCCTGTCAAGCTGCAGACCACTGTTTGAGAGAGACCAACAAGTGTCTTTTTAGTTACCAAATGTAGGTGTATTTTAGCAATCTGTTACTGCTGTCGCTGATCCACAAGGCAAAGTAACATTAAAAACAGTTGTTTTTTTACCAAGACATCACTGTGTTTCACAGGTACTATGCCTCCAAAACTGGCTATTTTATGCCAAAACATGATCCTTTCTAAACCATAACCATGTGGCCTTTGTGCCTTAATCCGTACTGCATGTTGACCACAGTGTTGTTGAAACATAAAGAAATGTAAAGTTTGAACGAATCTGCTGCATAACATACAAGTGTAACCTACCCGTGTTTTGCCGAAATATATGATACCAACATTTTTTCTGCCAAGTCAGCTTAAACTATACTAGGCTATATCAACATTAGATTTAACACTTACAGTATTTTCATGATAAAATGTTTATTTTAATGGCTAAATAACCAGTTATCGACAAAGCACAATTTACAAAATGAATTCAAAACAAAATCATCATGCTTAATTATGCTTAAAATCGAATTGCCTGCCACTAAACTGTGAGGTGATTTGAAATACTGTTCAGCCAATTTCATACCCGTTTAGTGTTTTCAGCCTCAAAATTTGATCAGCTTTTCACAAAAAAAAATCTTACAAATTTTTGCTCTCAGGCCAATACACATATGGATTAAAAAAACAACAACAAATATTTCAGTTTTGGACACAGTTACCAGGTCAAATCCACTAGACCAACACAAAGGCACAGGCATATAAAAGGACATATGCGTTCAAAATACACATACTCATGCTCTCGCAGACATTAACCCTTTCTCCCTCCTGCTGCTGGGAATATGCTCCTGCTCCCTGGTGATGACGTAACAGCAAATGGATAGTTAATCCCAGATTACACACTGTGCCGCAGAACAACAAAGGATTGAGAAAGTGCTCATCAGGGTGAGAGCTGCGGTTCACACACTCACACACATGCTTTCACTTGAATACAGGGCAATGGCAAATGCTTACAGCACACACACACACACACACACACACACACACACACACAGCTGTGTCTCCTCCCTGTTGGGCCCTTAACACTCTGTAAAAAACTGCAAAACCACAATCTTTCATGTGAAACTTGTCTAAAACCTCCTCTTGGAGCAATGACATTGTGATTGAAAGTGTATAGACGCTGTATAAAGACAGCTTCAAAACACGCCGCCCACTCATTACTGGCACAGGATCAACTGCTAGCTAGTCACTCTTCAAAAGTTTAACTGCAACCAACTTCTCCTCACTTGCCAACAGGCGTTTGATGCAAAAAATACACTGTAATTTTCCCATTCAGTAGCATTCACCTTTTGTGATAAGTTTCTTGAGCTGCTCATGTCATACTGTAGACGAATTGTCAACCTTTCGGTTTAGATAGATTTCACTAATCTAGCACTGACAGATCAGGGATTAGTACAAGGAGTCATCAGTAATTAGAGGCACAGACAGCTTGGAAATCTGCCTGTGTCAGTTAGTCTTCTGCTCTCTAGACTCCACACCATCCTGCTTCATGGACTTTGCCTCAGTTATTTAAAAGTGGTTTTAACAGATGTATTACTACAGAAAGAAATGCACCTTGGCTATATTGATGTTTGCAGATGTCTCAGCAACCTGGTTGGCTTGTTGTTGTAAGTTGGACCATAATGCTGTGTGATTTCAGTGAAGCCCCTCAATGGTCTAAGAACAGATGACAGCCATTTAAAAGGGGCTCTTCTACAAATCTGAGAATACTACATTTGACAGAAAGCCTGCGTTACAAACTTGGGGTATGGAGCTTGACATTGAGCACTTACCAGGCACGGGGGGGGGTCTAAAAAAAGGTGATACACGTTATGGGAAATGTAGGATCCAGTGATAAGTACCAGAGGTGTGGACTTGAGTCTTTTGACTTGAAAATACTTGGTATCTTCCCAATTTGGGAAGAAAAGTTTACTGTTTACTGACATTTTTCCAATATGGGATGAGCTAAATTCAGTAAGGCAGGGCAGAAACATACAAAATGCATTCTGTTGTACTGGTCAATTGTATTTTATGCTATGAAAGTTAAATGTCAGCACTACTTTTTTATGATTAGGTTGTACTTAACTAATACATACAAACTGTAAAAAGCATTCATGATTTTTGTTAATTCATTATATTATTACTGTGTTTTCAAAATGGCATTACATTTGTTGAAGAGTGCACTGTGACTTGTTTAGGATTAAGAACTCAGCATTAAGGACTTGGTACTTGACTTGAGACTCGTCAGTCTTGACTTGGGTCTTTACTCGGGATTTGCCTGTCTTGGGACTTGAGACTTATTCGTGGCTTTCAAAACAATGACTTCATCCCACCTCTGTTGAGTACCAGCTTGTATTTGAGAATTTACAGTAAGTACAACAGTATATTACAAACACTGTATTAACATAAATTTAGGGAAATTACAATCAGGGGATGTACAGTGCAAAACCTAGAGTGAGCTTGATAGCTTTTTTACTCATCTCTAATTTGGTTTTAAAGCTGCTGATATAACTACAACTCTGCCATACCAAGCAGAACAAATAGCAATGTTCTTTGAGGGTATTTACACCATTTTAAAAGTCAAATTCGATGCTTTTTCAGACCTCAACAAATTTAAGATCCAAAAAAATTATGAAATCTTTTGGCATACATTGTGCTACACTGTGTTTCATTTTCTGCCACCACCAACCATCACTGAAACTTATCATCCTCCCACCATTTGTCACTAAACTTCCATCTCCCAATCTTGGCTCATCTCTAGCCTGTAAGGTGGCTAGCAACCACAACTGACAACACACCACACACTTACCTCTACATCTAACTAATAATGGCGGAGTCTCTCATTGTCTAACTCAAGGTTGATCAGACAAATAGGCACATGCTACTAAGCATTAGCCTTAAAAGCACCATCTGCAAATTTAATAACCACAGCAAATTTACTGTAAATTTATGACTCTAATTTCCTTGATTTAAGACAATTAAAGACTTTTTAAGGAGTTGCAGGAACCCTGTCTTGTATTAATAAAGCTGGGCACTAATTAGCCTAGGTTTTGTTCTCAACTCAAAAACGTTTGAGTGCTGTTTTCTTGAATGAATGCATGAATACATACATGAATACATATAACAGATTATGTGACAGAAGTGATTAAATGCCTTAGGCAGTATAAAATAATGAAAGAAGCCACCATGACATCACCCATTGGTTTGTGGATTCTTGTTATGAAGCTTAAAGTCTAACATTTTGGTTGTCGCCGAAAGTGACTACATTTAAACAAGACGATGGACCTAACCCTAACACTATCTGCTAGCTTTGTTAGCATGGTACATACAGCTAAGGTTAACTGTGATAATGCTAGTGCTAGTGCTAATTTTTCACAGGCAGGCTTAAATTTAAAGAAAATGTAGTTACCAGAAAAAACTTAATATCTGGTGCCTTAGAGGGGCTTTCAGTACAACCAAATACTGAACAAGACTTTTTGAGGGGACCAAAATATCACAATGAACTTTCGTGAAATGAAAACACACTGAATAAACAACTGCTACAGCTAGGCCTATACTGTCAATCTCTGGTTACGCCACGGTTACATCACCTAACTAAGACTGTCACAGTGGTAGTGACTTGTCAACAGACTGTACCCCCTTCTCATTCAAAGCAGCACACCCTTAACATGTAACTTTAGCTAATAACATTTCAATGGGTAAGTTCGTTACAAATTCACATACAGTTGTCATGAATAGGAGAATTAGCTATAGAGATCAAATGTTTTTTGTACCAGACTGTAAACATATTTATTTCTGCTGTAATGTTGGGCATTTAACATGGGGGTGCTATGTGATTGACTGGCTTCTAGAGCCAGCCTCTAGTGGCCAGTCCAGGAACAGCAGTCTACATTTGCTTCACATTTCAGCCCCAGAGACTGCTGCTTGGTTTATGCTGAAAGTGAAGTTCTGTAATAGTAATCCTTCCAGTTCCATTCTTGGTAAAGAAAATTTGTGGGGAACGTTCTGGCCAGCTGTCTAAAAAGCCATGGTCTCATCATGCTAATTGCCCTGTAGCCCTGCAGACAGCTATGATGAGTATCATATTAGAGTCTCAATAGATTAGATTGGTATGATGACTCACCCCCAGCCTAATTACACTGCACTCATTGCTTCTAAAAGTGGATGTGTCAAAGGACGCCCGTACACTGAAGCATCATGTGTGTGCTGTGTGTGTGTTTATCTGTGTGGGTGTGTTTGTACATGAACACAACAGGCCAAGTGACAAGGCTTTCATCATCATTAGCAGCCTACATGCTGTCCTCTTGAATTATGCAGACACTATTGATCTGTTTCTACAACACATTCACACAAGTGTGCTGGAAACCTTTGATGGCATAATTCAAAAAGGTTTTTTTCTTTAACTGGCTGGTTTTGTGTTGCCATGCACACTGATAATGAAAGCAGTGTGAAGTAGTTAGCGTGAGGCAAAAATTCGCAAGTTGACCAGGAAGTGATGTCTCGTTAAAGGTGTATTTTTATGGCCTGCTCCTTGTTTGTGTCCCTTTCTGCATGACTGGGGGGAAGTGAGAGCCAAGTTCTCCAGTAATGATGTGGAAAAGCTTTTTTGTAAACCCAGGGCCAAAATCAGTTCATTTTCATAGGTTTTAAATACTGTGGTTCTCCCTTTTGTATATTCAAAGCATTTGAAGGAATTTTAAAAGTTCTGTATGACATGTTCAGAGCAATAATATAGCAGCAAACCACTTTTTGCTATGTAAAGATATAGTGGGTTAATGGCCTCCTGAGCAGAGAATAAAGTTGCACTACCTCTGCGTGTGTTGTAATCAGAGCCTCTAGGTGGTTTGTTGTATGAAACCAGTCCAGCCATGCATGCATGTGTGCAGAGGTGTAGTGGTAGTTGATAAGACGGGTGTGCTACTAGGTAGATGGGTAGGTTACAGGGGAAGAAGTGGGTATACCCTCCATTATATTCCAAGGGCTTTTGGGCTGATACATAGGTTTACTGTAAACAGCCAGAAAAAAACATTGGCTATACCCTGTATACACCCTCCACTATACACTGCATGTGTGTATTCACTGACAAAGCGTTTGGACCGCAGTTCCCACTGATATCATGATGGCATCGTTGCATAAGCGTAGCACCCACCCTCTGGTACCCCCCTAATTGACGCTGTCAGCTCTGCCGGCACTGTTGCCTTTCTTTAGCAATGTTTATGGAGTTAGTACCATTAGCTGCTACCCGCCAGCTCAGTCACCTCCATACTGAGAACTGTGTTAAGGCAACTCATATGCTCTGAATATTCAACATATGCTCATAGAACGGTTCGTATGATAACCTACGAAAAATGCATGCAGAACAGTTTGTATGATATCCTATGAGTTTACACCCCACAAATGACATTACATCCTTGATGTACAGTTATGTAATTAACATAAAGGCACTGAGGTTAGGTTTAGGCAATGAAAATTAGTGTGGTTTGGTTTAGGACAAGAAACATGGTAAGGACATACCTTAAAATGGCTTTAAGTTAACTCAAAGTTCACACAGATCTGAACAGGCGACTCCAGGGGAAAGTCCTGGATGAAAGTCTGTTTTTTTTCTCTGGACTGCTTCCTTGTTTACTGCCATCAGCATGATGGTCACATGATCACAGCCTCTCAGAATATGTGGGATATGTACAAATTTGGGTGCATTGCTTTTCATAGGAAAACATACTAAAAATGTGCGGGAACAGCCTGGAATATCGCATAGAGCCCCCTTTAAATCCATTTTTGTTTTTTGCCGTACCCAGAGTCAGAGGTGGAGATTTATATCTTTTTCTCTCTCTGGGCCAAGTGCAGATATAGGTCCAGGACCTGTTTAGCCAGCTTAGCAGAAAGACTCAAAGCTAAGAAACCACAGGCTTCTTGTTCCAGTTCATACAGCTGTACTGATAAAAGCTGCGGCCCCAACAAGACCTTCACATTTGGTTTTCAAAATATTAGATGAAATTATTTAATTCTTCAACAGGGCCTGGATATGATTGGTTTATGTGAAACATGACTTACCATCAAATGAGGCTTTCCCACCTGACTTAAAGAATGCCCATGTTGCTCGGGCCACTTACTGACCTATCTGTGCCAGATCAGACTTAAGATTTTAGCCTTTGGTGATTTCAAAAATTGTGAATGGGCACACCCCCTCCATCTTATCAGATTTCCTTCAACCTTATATTCCAGTCAGGACTCATCGCGCTCAGAATAGAGGCTTCCTGCTGTCCTCAGAGTTAAAAAGCTGTCAGCAGGCTGCTTTTCATATCAAGCTCCTGTTCTCTGGAATAACCTCCCTGCTGACATCAGATGATTCTGCTGAGGCCTTTAAATCCAAACTCAAAGCACATCTTTCTGTATTAACTTTCAGCTAGTTGTTTATTCTGTGATTACTTCAGGCTTGTACCTGCTGCCAGTTAGTTCTCAGTGAATGTATTAAGCCTGGTACTATAGTTCATGTTTATCCTGCCGATGAGAATTCATCTTTAAGGCGGCATCTGAGATATGTCTGCTTGTTATGCATTTGACTCACTGCTGGAGATTTAAAAAGTAGCTGATAGCAGTTAGCAGCTACTTCAAAGAAGAACAATAGCCGAAAATGTCCACAAATTGGAAAAACAATAAGGTTCCAGGAGCTCCAGAAGCAGAAGATGAGATCAGCCACAATATGACAGACACAGTAAATGATTGATATTGCCATGTCAATGCAATTGTTATTGACAGAACTGTCGTCATGTATGTTATATGTCACACTAGAGGCTGACGCTGACGTGTTACATGTCACACCCATCACATCTTTTTGCTTCCATGATGCCAGCATGCTGTCTAAAATCACACACTCAAGCAGCATGATGCTGCTGTTGTTTAGTGCTGTGAAAAAATGCAAAGACAGCATAAAGAAGGGACTTTGTAGCTGCCCCATAGTGAGCTCTCTGTGTAAAAAGGGTTAATGTAACCAAAACGTGTTTAAAACACAGACTGTACACAGTCACGGACGTAGCTACTGTGACGTCACCCATTGGTTTGTGGTCTGCCATTCCGAAGTCTGGAGTTCGACATTTTGGCCATTGCCATCTTGTTTTCTTTGGAGCCAGAAATGACAGTGGCTCTGTAGAGGAGTGGATCTGACTGAGAAGCCAAGGACACTATCTGCACACAGTCTGTCACTCAAGTGTCCCATAAATATGCGTAACTTTGGGCAATTATAAAATGTAAACAGTGAGTTATATATATAAAAAAATCACCCTCTGTGAGGGTGAAGACAAAAACTATTTTTTCTACCAAACTGTAAACATGTTTATTTCTGCTGTAAAGTTGGGCATTTTAACATGAGGGTCTGTGGGGATTGACTCTGTTTTGGAGCCAGCTTCAAGTGGCCATTCAAGGAACTGCAATTTTTGGCACTTCCACATTGGCTTCATTATTCAGCCTAGGAGGTTGCCACTTGGACTGAAAGAAGTACTGCACAAAAGTGTAGACCAGAGAATCATATCTTTTTAGTATTGCTATCAGTTTAGATATACAGTAAATTACACCTTACACAAGATCTGAAGAGTTATCCAGGAAAATCTGACATAAGCAGCGCTTCAGACAGCAAACTTGTAATCTTCAGCCCTGACCAACACTGACTCAAGTGTCATGACTCAGACAACAGGCAGCGGTACTCCCTAATACCTGTAAACAGACTTTGATGTGTAAAATCTGTGAAGGTCCCCTTCAAGGCCACACTGATTTGGAAAAATGACAAAAGCAGAATGAGAGGGGAAGGAAGAAGAGGTGTCGAGCAGCAGAACAGGTGGAGTGGATTCATCAGAATACCTATTGTAGTGCAGAAAACAAGCAGACAGATGGCCTGATTGTGTTGGCGTTGAGTGCCTCACCTGGGCATAC
Organism: Epinephelus fuscoguttatus; assembly: GCF_011397635.1. Lineage (NCBI taxonomy): Eukaryota > Metazoa > Chordata > Actinopteri > Perciformes > Serranidae > Epinephelus > Epinephelus fuscoguttatus. The sequence continues at coordinate 45,588,037 of NC_064752.1, forward strand.
TAATCCCCCCTGGCCTGATTAGGAAAGAAAAGCAACGTGAATAAAAAACAAAAGAGAACCAGACAGCATTAGCCTACAAATGTTTACTTGTCCTATTAAGAATTCATCTGACACCTGAGAGAGAAAATAGATGGTACTGTAGTGTATGTACTACACTGAGAAAACCCTAAGGTAGGCCTGCTGTGTATTATCTATAGACAAAAAAAATCTTAAATGTAAGTTATATAAATCTTTTATGATCAAGTTCTGGTTTGTATCCATGACACATTGTTATGAAGTTTATCTTTAGCATCATCATTATGTTTCCAGGTCTTACATAATTGGTATGGTAAATACAATCAGCAGTGCTAGAGGTAGTTTATTACATTAGTGAACCAGAGGCATCATGGGGGCTTAATTAAAGGAGATGTTTTCATCAGACAGAATGTCAAGTAGGAGTATCACCACAGCTTCACTGGAGTTCAGAATTGAACTCGTCAAAGACCACTATTACTGCTCTTTGATGCTAAACTTAAAAATCTTTGATCCTTTATCAGGGTATGCGGTTTGTGTTCCGGGGCTCTACTATCCATTTTCTCAGATTAAGTATTGACTTCAGACACCACTGTATTAATTATAATTTTTTTGGCCACTTGTAAACAGCACAACAAGCTGTAACACCAACACTGTTGCATCATCTTCTTCTAGTTAGTAAAGTGATATGACAAACATCCAACAGACACAAAGCAACATTAACACTTATTTGAAGACACATTTCTGGACACCCGACTAAAAAAGTTCCAATATTTACTTGTCTTTTAGCTCTGGTTTGGTCCTGAGAGGAATCTGCTTCTTCATGCTCCATCGGCTTACCATCAGGGCGTTAACTGTGTCTTGGAGCCTGGGTTTGGTTGAAGATGGCAGTGCTGTTTGGGCTGAGAAAGCCATATGTAAGTAAGGAGGAAATCCAGGAAATCCAAGTGGAACTGCAATTTTGTTTGAGACCATGCTGCAAAGTGAGTGTGTTTGCTGATCCTGTGAGTTCATTTATCTCCTTTAACTTTAGCTTACATTGTAGTTATGCTATGTAGCGTGTGAAATAGAGTATGGTGAATGTGCTAGTAAAGGTAGTATCAGCATTGCTTCTGCCTGGAGCTCGCATAAACGGAGCCTGGGTTTGGTTGAAGGTGGCAGTGCTGTTTGGGCTGAGAAAGCCATGTGTAAGTAAGGAGGAAATCCAGGAAGAGGAAGGTTATTTAAGTGTGGGAGTGGCCTATCTGAATCCATTTTGTTTGAGACCATGCTGCAAAGTGAGTGTGTTTGCTGATCCTGTGAGTTCATTTATCTCCTTTAACTTTAGCTTACATTGTAGTTATGCTATGTAGCGTGTGAAATAGAGTATGGTGAATGTGCTAGTAAAGGTAGTATCAGCATTGCTTCTGCCTGGAGCTCGCATAAACGGAGCCTGAGTTTGGTTGAAGGTGGCAGTGCTGTTTGGGCTGAGATCACTGTCTAGCCTCCTGGAGGTGTCATGGTTGTGAGGGCTCGTCTTGGGGAGGTAGACTGTACAGCCTAACCCGGCGGGGGAGTGTGATAGCCTAACAAGGCTTTCTTCCCTGGGTCTACCTCCTCTGTGGTAGTATAGGTAAGGTAAAGGAGGTTGTTCGGTTAGTGTGGGGAGCAGTGAGACCTGGCATTAGGGGAGTGTCTCTGGGATGCCAGAGATCACTGTCTAGCCTCCTGGAGGTGTCGTGGGACCAACTAGACGAAACACTGGTGAAAGGAGGTTCCCACCTGATGACCCCAAAGACATGTTAGTTATCACTGCTCACTGGTCTGTATAGTTAAGCCTTGCCATAATAGCTTGTCGTAGGGCTTAGGAGGTTATTCACTGAGTGCTGATCCCTTTTTTTTTTTTTTTTTTTTTTTTAGAGAACAAACTTCTTGTGTTTATTTGAATGCGGTTTAAAGTTTATGAAAAGCAAAATCAGTGATTTCTTTCTTAGCACATTATACATGTTAGAGAATGCTTGTTGAAAACATGAAAGGACTTTAAACTGTGTAGTACTGAATTGTGGACTAGATCTTGTAAAGAGTTTTTCACCATTTTGTGCGGAGTTTGCATGTTCTCCCTGTGACAGCGTGGGTTCTCTCCGGGCACTCCGGCTTCCTCCCACAGTCCAAAGACATGCAGATTGGGGACTAGGTTAATTGGTGACTCTAAATTGTCCATAGGTGTGAATGTGAGTGTGAATGGTTGTCTGTCTCTATGTGTCAGCCCTGTGATAGTCCGGTGACCTGTCCAGGGTGTACCCTGCCTCTCGCCCAATGTCAGCTGGTACAGACTCCCTCCCCTTAGATCTTAGACTGGCAAACTCCCTTGATTTTTAAAAAGAAATTGAAGACTTATCTTTTTAAGTTGGCTTTTAATTTGAGCTAATTTTATTGATATCATTGTTAAAGTTGTGTTATTTTGCAACCAGATTGTTTTTGATTGTTTTTCTTTCACTTAATGCAGTAGCTTTATTTTCCAATTTTTCTTCTTTTTTGTCGTTACTGTTTATTTTCATCTGATTTTGTCTCGTTAAGCACCTTAGGCTGCATCTCTGCATGAAATATGCTATATAAATAAAGCTATTATTATTACCCCTCCCATCAGCAACTACTGCTCACTGCTATGGGTGTGTGCTTTCTGCTAAGGTTAGCTGCTGTTTGTTGCTGACCAGGAGTCTGTCGCTGCGGGTTGGCTTCTAATAAGTCGCTGTGCAGCAGCACTCGTTCTTCAGTTCAAAGGGTGTGCGCTGTGCTAGTGAGGGCTGAATGAGAACCAGTGAGTGGGTCTGCTCCATTTCAGCACACCGGTACACCACTTAACACGTAACACCCAGAGCCAGGAGAGCTGTTTAAATGGAGTGTAATCTGTCAGTCAGCAGGAGCACCCACAAGACTGTCAGCTGCAACACAAACAACAATATCAGCCCACAGGGCAAAAGCCATGGCAGCTTTCCTAGTTGACAAAAAATTGCCGATATGAACAGTTATGTTCACAATATGATTTTATGTAAGCCTGAATGACATTCATCAGTTTTCTTCCTTATCAGTCTCCTTTGTCTTGGCCATGTGGTCCACGGCTGAAATTTAGCCGCAGATCTGGGGCATCTGTCGGCTATGATAATTATCAAATGCCGCGCAGACTCCACCTCAGCTCACTGCAAGCATACACCAGCATGGTTATGTTGCAGACTGTCCAGACCTTTGAATCCGCCCACCCCATCAAGTCAGCTAGTTGAGAATTCTGTCTGACATCACACATATTAGCTTTCACTGACAACCTTTCATTTGTAGCTGGCTAACAAGAGAATGGCCCAAACCTAGTCCAGCAAAATGGCTATGGGTGGATTAGCTGGTTTAATGTTAAAACAAGAAAAGGACCAAAACTGTCCACTGTGTAAGTTTACTTCAGAAGTATGCTGCCTTTCCCTCATCTCACAGCTCTGCTCGGAGCAGCTCAGTTCTCTTAGACCAGGGGTCTCAAACTCAAATTACCTGAGGGCCGCTGAGCATCCAGTCTTGTCCCAAGGGGGCCACTTCAAGTATTCCACAAAAAATGATTGAAAAAAATTGAATTTCGATTGGCGATCATCTCACTGACAACGTAACTTGCTTCAAGTGCTGCATCGGACTCCTTTCTTGCTCTCTGGAAGAAGTTTTGTTGCGTTGACAGTCCTTTCTTTAGCTGTGCAGTTCATTGTGTCCGTTCATCTCCCTGGTACTTAGCATACTGCTCTGCATGTTTAGTTGAATAATGCCGCTTTAGATTGTACTCCTTAAACACGGCAATTTTCTCATTGCAGATCAGACAGGTGGCGTTCCCCTCAAACTCGACGAAGAAATAATCAGTCTCCCACTTCTCCTGAAACACTCTGTACTCAGCGTCAACCTTTCTTTTGGCCATAGTGTTAGCAGCATGCCAAATGTTTGGTTTTTTTCTACTTGGTTTCAGGTGTGGTGATGCGTTCAAGGGTCCTAGGATGATGCGCTGAAGGGTCAAAAACAGACAAATCTGGCATTTTTCCTCAGTCGTGACAAGGCTGTATTCAAGGTCCGCTGCGTTCACGGCCACAGCGGGCCGGATTTCACTATGAATTGATATCACATAGCGGGCCGTATAGAATGGTCCGGAGGGCCGTGTCTGGCCCCCGGGCCGTGAGTTTGAGACCCCTGTCTTAGTCTGTCTGTGGCTCAGCAGCCACTAGGCTATATTCATGCATCAGATCCAAAGTAGCACATTTTTAAATGAATTTTATCCTAACCCTTTTTTTTCCTCACAGAGACCCATGACAAAGCCAGCTAGCCAGCCTCAACAAAGCGGCGATGGCTGTTTGTCTTCCCATTGTATGTTGTGTGTGTGTGTGTGTGTGTGTGTGTGTGTGTGTGTGTGAGTGTGTGAGTGTGTGTGTGTGTGTGTCATCATGGCACATGGTCCTGGAGACATCCATCCTGGCGGGAGTACTTTGCCAGTTGTTTATATGGCTGTCTGTCTGTGGACAGATTTTGTCACTGTGATAGTATCACCATTGTGCAAGATACAGTCACAGACAGATGTGTGGCTGACATCAAGATAAAGCTGAGTTGATAGATAGGTGTGAGATAGGTGTGGTCTGATCAATGTTAATTTCAAGTCACAGATAGCTGAGTTACAGATGGGGTGTCCCACCATACTGTAAGATGGTCTCTAGTTTTAGTTTGTTTTAGTTTTACAGCCCACTTGGTTCACTCTCACAGCCATCATCAACCTCATTTCCAGGCACAGCAGGCAGCTGTTAATGCTTAATCTCTGTACACTACCTGTGCAGCACCAAATGGCAAACAGGCAAAGTTATTGAGTGAACATACTGGAGCATTTAGCAGCTTAAGAGTCAAGGCCTCATTTCCCAAAAGCATCTTCAGGCTAAGATGATTATAAAGTCCTTATGAATTTCCTCTTAACATGACTCACTAAGTAGACCTTTAAAAGGGTTTTATGTTCTCACCAATGTTTTCCCTAGGTCAGATGTTCAATGTATGTTTCCCCTAGTCAATATGTTAAAGTTACCCACCTACAGATAGCCTACTGATGTTATACTCATTGAAACCTACACCCACAAGACAATTTTCTGTTGTAGACATTGATGTCTAACCCTAACCCTCCACAGTAGCTGAACGGATTTTTACAATTCAAACTGCATTTGCATTTCTTTTGCAATCTGAACTGCAGTCCAGCATTCTCTAACAATGCTAGTTCATGTCAACAGACATAGAAAAGTTGGGTTGATTTCTTGTTTTGCCAGTCTTGTCCAGTGTACAAGCTTCTGCAAACCAGCTGAACCGGCATTTGTCATTATAACACATTTTGGCAACTTTAAAAGTAGTGTACATCAGTTACCTGTGCTGACAGCATCACAGCGCTAAATCCAACTTGTATTGCATTAGTAATAAGCAATATGACAACATGATTAACATAATGTTGTGTGTAAAGGAGATACATTTCAGTAGAGGTGGGAGGGAGGATGAATGGTACACATTGTGTTTGTTTATTATAAAGTTCATGTGTTTTTGGGGTGATGAGACGAAACATGGCAGAGTCTGTCTCTCAAGAAAACTAAAACTGCGCCAACATGGCAGCATTTTGGATTTGAAGCCAACAAAAATGTATCCTAACTGGCTGCAAATGACATGCTTTGCCAGTTAGAGCTGAACTTTTGTCCTGTTTCTATTTATTCCTCATGTTCACTCTGAAAGCACTGGAAAAAATGAGGAATGGCTGATTCATGAAGTTGAAATGTGGAAATATCTATACGATACCTACAAAAACCAGAATAAGGTGGTAGTTGGCTGGTGCAAGATCCCCAGAGAGCTGGGAGTTTCTGGTAAATGACCATCACTAATAACAACCTAGGCTACTTGCTGTTGGCTCAATTGTATGTTATCTCCAGTAGTATCACAATATAAAGAATTTATTTTAAATAAATGTAAATGTTTTATCTTATTACATCTTATATAAATCTTATTACCCTGTTACATAAATTTCAGTTACTTTGGTAATTACATTTTATTACTTAATTATTACCTCTTTATTAACAAACCATGATCCCACTATTACCATGTTACTGCTGAGCTGTAATGTAAAGTGCTACTGAGTTTGCTAGCATCTTCACCATAACAACTTTATGTGTTGGATTTATCAGTGTTTAGCTCGACACTGAGATTATTTCAGCTCTCAAAGCAACTCTACCTGCAACAAATATTTGAAGCCCTGAAGTGTCTAAAGCCCTAAAACTACAAGTTATCAGAGGACAGGTTTGAACATTAAAAAAAGTCTTTCAAACAAGGAACAGCCATGGCTTCATCTCTTTTCAGCCCACAGCATCTCAAGTCCAGCGCAGTACCACCCACTTCCCAGCTGACTGGCAAATGTGTTTGAGAAGGCGTATGAGCTCCAAAGTGTGATCTAAACACAGAATGTCAAATTAGACTTTCATTCTCTGTCTACCTCTACATATCCTCTCGTAACACACAGACTGATTCTGACATTGTGTCTGAACCGTGATGTGTCGTGTTATTGAATGGCTTGCCTTTCAAAGCCTTTTGCATTGTTCTCTGCACTCATAGCAGTGATCAGTGACCTGATGATAAAAATGTTTTTTGTCCCTGCATCTCCTCTTCGCTTCTAAAATCCAGATCAGTCAGTTTCGTCTTTTGTCAGGGATGAATGAACAAATGATGAATGAAAGCTACTTATGTGTGTATCATCATGTCTACCTGAGCTAGTAAGAGTATTTGCACCTATGAGTCAGCTTTTCTAATATTTCTCATATGAGCTAGTTCAGTGTGGGAACAAAATTATTAATTATGATGAAAAGAAATCATAGTAGGGGAGGTCTGTTATCACTGGGAACTCAAAAATCATAACAGAAACTGAAATAGTGACTTACTGATGTAAAACATAAGCAGCACTGTGGAAACTACTGTTTTGAATGCCCTATATCAACTGTAGTGAGTGTAGGCTATACAGGCACATACATGCCATTACCTTGTTGACTTTTAAACTCATGTTGCTTGTGACTGTACGTATTTTATATTGTTGATTATCCCTGTTGATGATGTACATGTACTTAATTATTTAATTCACTATTGCACTTGATGTTGAAATGTGTCATTTGAATTCAGTTTTTGTCACAGTGCTATTACAAAGCCTATCGCTATTTTTAAAAGACTAGATTGCAAGTGGGTGTAGTCAACAAATATGCGAGTAACTACAGTCAGTTCAAGCATCATTTCATACATAAAGACAGTGAAGTGAAAACCCCTCACTGCACATGAAACCAAAGTGTCTTTCATCATGCACTCCCCAGAGTGGAGGAGTATCTCATGGGGACAATGAAGTAGATGAAGAGTAACATGATGACACCAAAATAACATGTTGACACAAACAGAAAATAACAAGAACTTTGGTGCGCACTGTGGGGGTGATCTGCTCTCACCAGTGCCCACTGTGTGAAATATGGTGTAAACAGGAGGAGGCTCTTTCATCTGTCTTTCTTAAATCAATTAAGCATGTTCCTGGGGTTTATATTTTATATTGGCTCCATTATAGCAGTTGTAAGACATTGAAATCTTTGTGATTTTAATTAAGTTAAAAGGGGAACTAGACCCTATTTTCCCATGTTTCATGTTTTAATGACTCATAGGAGCAACAATTTTTGAAAATGGTGGACACGTCCATCATTACAGATGTGAACCAAACACAGACTATTGACTGTACTGCTTTTATTATGGAATCACACATTTTGTTGCATGCGTGAGCGTGTGTGTGCATCTGTCTGTCCGCAGCTAATCTTACAAACTATTGGACCAATTAGCCTAACACTTTTTGTGCACATTTAAAACTATTCACTAGGGATGCACCAAAATGAAAATTTGTGGCCGAAGCCAAAGCCAAATAAAATTCAACGCTTGGCCGAATACCGAATACCGAGTACCGAGTACCGAATACCGAATGCCGTTGTTTAGTTTTTCATTAGGTTTTGCACCCTCCAGATTAGTGTTGTCACGGTACCAAAATTGGGACCCACAGTATGATACCAGTGAAAGTATCATGGTTCTGAGTAGTATCACGATACCACAGCAAAAATTAGGCAGATGTGCCTTTTGTCATTTATAAAATGATAAATCACTTTTCTATAATACATCAATGATATTTCAATGGAATAAATTACTTATTGACTTATTCATACTTCAAAAACAGCATCAATAAGTGATTAACATAGGGGGGATCAAAATAAAATAAAAAGCCGCCCTCCTCCCCTGACAAGTAAAGAACAGTCCCTAAAGTGCGGTGAGGTTTGTGGACCGTTACCTGCCACAAAAAGAGAAATGTGAATGGCTCGTTTCTCCTCTGACACGTCATATACCTGTGTGCCGCCACGGCTCGGCTGTTCAGGTACTTTTGGTCAGTAATGACACCAAGAAGAGGAAATTATTAGACCTGGAGCCTTCTCCGTTGCCGGTAAGCCATTATCTTGCACCGCGGAGCATTATGGCCGCAGCAGCATATCAAGTGCCAGGTGGCCAGCGCACGCCATTATTGGACGGCGCATGGACACTCACCCTCTTGTGATTGGACTTTGAACGTATCCCACAATAGTGGTACCTGAGGTACCGTAGTACTACGGTACTCCAACATTATGGTATCATATGTACGGTGGTGTTTTTGTACCGAGGTCTACCGTTGGTACCAGTATACCCTGCAACACTACTCTAGCTAGTTCAGTATTACATTCTTTGCAAACCACTTTTCTTCTATCACTCCCCAACTCTTTGAAATATCACCAAACTGCCAACATTTTACTCCGTCCGTCACCGCACGCTGTTTGATTGCGTCATCAAACACGCCGCTATTATTCGGCCTTGCTTTTCACTTATTCCACCAAATACCGAATGTGTGGTTTTTTGCAATATTCGGCCGAATATTTTCGGTTACCGAATATTCGGTGCATCCCTACTATTCACTCAGGGACTTCTCATGGTTGTGGTGATTCACATTGTTAAAAACAAATCTTTTTTACTGACTGTTTTATATCATCATTGACTGCTGACTCCTCACTCCTTCCAGTCAGCCAGTAGGGGCCACAAGTTTTCCAAGACACTGGGAGCATTTCAGAAGTGAAGTGTTTTCCCTGCCCAGGTTTGTGGACTTGCACATTTTGTTGATTTGATATTTGTGCTTCTGTCCTAAGTGAGTAAGTTGGTTACATAATTAAATGGTTTATTTTTTGGTCTATTTTACTGTTAATTTCTACTTTGTTGTGCTGTAGCCTGCAGACAAAGTTAATACTGTTCAAAATCCAGTTTTGAACAACATGGATCAAAGATTTGTAGCTTTTTTTTAATTATTAATACTACATTTATCCTCATAATTATATTATATCTATATTTCGTATACACCTGACCTAAACCTGACCATAGTTAGCCTGGAAATCCAGACTCAAATCTACAAAGATTTTGAGACTGGCCCTCACCGATACACCCTTCCTACCCAAGGGGTGGCACTAACTGAGGCATTTCAAATGCCGCCGCACGCAATTGGATAGCATGATAGCCAATCAGAGCAAAAAACAAGGTGACATATTCATTGTCCGATAGGCGATTCAGCGGGCTCTGCTCGTTGGGGCCAGATCTCTGTGCAGTGCAAATTAGAATTATCTAGGGGCGGGACATCTGGATTTCCAGGTTAGACCACAGTAACTTACGTGCCTAAACCTGAAGACGCCCATCCACGTTACTTTTCCTAAACCTAACCTCTGTAACTTTATGTTCATTACGTAACTTTATGTTATGGACTCATGGGGTGCTAATTCGTAGGATATCATGTTAACTACTTTATGAGAATACGTTGCATACAGTGCTAGAGAAGTCGGTCTGCTCTATGCTTGGCTTACCATGGACACTCTGCTGTACTATTATTACAGACATGTCGAAGCATCCCTGAACTTGTCTCTTTTGATATTTAGCCTGCAAACATCTAGGGTTTGTGGGAAATGGAGGGCCACTAAAAAACATACATTGAATAAACAACTAGCCTACTGTCATTAAAAAATAAAAAAAAGCCTATGTATTGAGCCACATAACTTACTGTTGAGAAAGGCTCTGTTCAAAGGCTGGATGTTTAGTTACTAGCAAAGCTATTGCTAATGAGTCTTGGCTAATATAGCTATTTCTATATTTATATTAAAACACACACACACACACACACACACACGCACACAGAAATAAAAGATATTCATTGACTTAGACTTGGTGAATGGGATTAACAGCAGTCCCACTGCAGATACCTACAGCCTAACTTTTGGTTTATAGTTCAGTGTCAGAAAGATTTTGTCCAGTCATAGAACTCTGGCAATATTAGATGTTTGTATGTGACCACCCCATGTTGTGCTTTTATTTTATTCCCAACAGCAATTGTGTTTTCATGCTTTCCTGCGCTTTCTGAAATAAAGCAACAGTGAGAAGTTCTGCCTTGTCTCATTACTGTATAGGAGACTGCATGCGTGCAGCCGCCATAGTTTTTTTTCTGTCATTCACTGGGACAGAGCAGTGACTGTGGTGAGCAGAGGGTTTACATTTGTTAGATGATTGTTACTTAAAACATGCGTAATATCCGAGCCATTGCTAAATGTTGTCTTTACTCTCACCAATCTCCATCCACATCTGAAACTTGTAGGAGAAAACACAAGCAGCTCGAGCTGATCAGTTGTCAAGTTTCCATCCAAATGTTTTCACTGATTTCTAGAAAATCAGCAAAAAAAAATTAAAAAAAGTGAATTATTGTGTGTTTCTATCCACTTCTGTTGTGCAAATATTAGGAAATGCAGAAGAAGACAGCACAACAAGGTGACCAATTTAAAGAGTGCTAGTCAAAACCATGTGGAAAGGGTGATGGAAACATGACATAATGTGCATTCCATTTGTTAATTTGAGGAGGGTCGTGATTTTTTTGTCTCTTCAGTTGAACCGAAGCTTTAGTGACAGTTTTAAGTACATCGGGATTTATTCACTTAATCTGTTTCCGTTGCACTGTCCCAAATTTTGCTTTCATCCATAAACCAACTCTTCCAGCTCAGCCAGACATAAAAGACGTTTTATTCAGAATTCTTGTGGTCTCCTTGTGCCATAGCTCTGGCATGTAGTAATTTTTGATATAGCATAGCCTATGGCATGGCTACAGCGGCTGTAGCATGGGTTCATAACTTATGCATGGTGTTAATGACAGCTCCTTAATGTACTATAAATCCCTTTTAACTGCAGTAGAACTGAACTAGGCCGTTTTGAAGACAGTAGAGCTCTCTTAAACTACTAACTAATGCTCCTCACAGCTTAAAGGTAAAGTAGGATTTTCCTATTAAACAATGTAAAGACTCATACAAAAGTAATCCCTCCCAGTCATCACTTATGACCCACAAGAGGTGAGTAGCGGTTCATTCATCTGCAGAGACCCTGCCCTCTGCCTGTATTTTCTTATTTTGTTACCAGTTTTTTGAAAGGAATAGCCAAATAAACACAGGCCATTGACCCAAAATGTTGTACGTGTCTTGTATGAAATCAAAAGTCAGTGTTGACTCTCATATGTAGGTTATCTTACACAGTATACTTAACTTGCATCATGTATGTAGCCTAAGATAACCTATGTATGTAATTTAAGTTACATTAACCATGCCGCTAACAACCATACTTATCTTAACCCAAACCATGATTTTCCCTAAACCTAACCAAGTAGTTTTGGCAGGACTAAAACTACAACATAATAAAACTGCTGTCAAGGTGCGGTTTGCCCCATCTAAAGCGTATTGGTGGTGATGACAGCTGATATGGACCATTTCGGTTGATAACATTTGAAGTGGGTGATCTGAAAGTGTTCAGAACTTTTCTGGGCACTAACCTTTACACAGTGGTGTGTAGCCCCAAGTCAATAATAGCGTGCAGGGAGGGTGGTGACCAGGTGCCAGATCATTAGCACTCATTTAAGAGGATCCGATGAGAAGGGGCCAAATTTGAATGTTGATTTTAAAAAACGTATTTGACAAATCCTTCTCATTCTGCCTTTAACTTTTGCATCTTTATTGTAATAAAAACTTTTAAACTGCAAGCATTCCATGTGTGTTTCCCATTTTTGGCACAACCCAGAAGCGAGGTGATGATGACGCTGTCAGGTTGGTTCTATTGTTACTCTAGTATGACAAGAATTCAGTGTTAGATTCTTAGATGTCTTATGGAATAATATAACCAACCAGGACTGTCTGCTGACCTCTGAGAAACACACAGCAGTCTGTTCATGGCCAGTCACTGCCTGTTCTCTGCGATGAGAATCACAAGTCAGGCTGACACCTCAGTTTGGATGATTTATACCACTCCTTCCCTAACTGACTGAGACTGAGCTTTCTGTGGTATGCTCTGGTAAAGATGCAGAAAGAACATTCCATTTACTTTCCATTGTATTATTTCATGCTTTAGAAAGCACGGTTTCATTATATGCTGATGGAAATAATGGATAGTTATGCAAGCAAGTGCTCTAATTATGAATTCCTCCTTGGATGAGGATTATATTCATAGTACAAACCAACCAGTGAATGCAGCCATATATACATAGGTGATCAAACAATTGACTGACCATTATCAGTTTGCTTCAGCAAGCTCAACTGGCTGTGGGACACAAACAGGTAATTAGCGCGAGGTATTTATCTATGAAGATATACATTGTTTTCGCAGACTTCTTTGATATTAATGGAGTAGGCAGTTTGGCAAATATGATTACTTGCTCAGACTTGAAAGAGAAGATCGATACCACTTTTGTGTCGGTTTGTTGGAACAGGAGCTAGAGGATGATTAGCTTAGCTTAGCTTAGCTTAGCTTAGCTTAACTTAGTTTAGCGTTAAGACTGCAGGCAGGGTAACACAACGAGCCTGGCTCTGCCTAAAGTTCAAAAACACACCTACCAACGCCTCTACCAGTTACTCACTTATTATCTCATTTTGTTAAATCAGAACATTAAGAGAGACAATTCAGTGATAATTGATGGATTCTCTGAGAGTTACGCATTGAAGTATTTCTCAGCAAACTGCAACCAAGCATGGTGACTTCCTGCAGTCTTGGAGGTTGCCTGGTTGCCAACCTCACAGTGATGACACAGCATGGTGAGTCACCATTGCTGCCAGTTTATTCCAGTAACCAACAGCGCCACTGCAACAAATAATATTTTGCCCTTAGATTGCCATTCTAAAAAATTCGGCCATGAAATGCATCATTCCTGGCTGCAATGCATCAAACAGATCACTGCACGGCCTCTCAAATGAGAAAGATGTCACAAGTCCCAAGTGGATGGATTTTATTTTTGGAGACTTTCCTTGACCTGTCCGTCTTTTCGGATGTGTAACAACTGGAGCGCATAATGTTGCTCAATCAGGGCTACACAACGCTCAAGTAATAAGGTATCCGGATTATTATGGAAGAAAGGATCCACTGCAGAATTATTTTGTGCTTATTAATTTATGTAATTTTTCTAGTAATGTCCAGTAGTTCTTCAAGTTCTTCTTGTGTTAAGGAGCTATGTAACATTCAATTATAAATTCTGTCCCAGAGGACGGCAAAAAGTAAAAATATTTCAACTTTAAACGGCAATGCCGTCTACCATTACTATTGCCAGTATTCTCTGGCAGCCTTACCTAATGTTACCATCCTGCTCTTGTCCACTAAATAAATATCAGGGTGCTATGAAACTGCTGACAGGACACCTCCAGCTGCAAACATGGTCATTTATTACTCTTTTTCTTCATTATTTTTTTTACATTGTTGCCTTCAATTGTTAGTAAACAGTATAAAGGCAGACAGGAAACAAATGGGAAGAGGTGAGGTATGACATGCAACCAAAGTCCCTGACTGGAATCAAACCAGGGATGTGATGTGTGTCTTAAACATTCAGCTCTCACGACGCCTCCGTTTTTCTGCTTTTTATTATGAATTTTTAAAACATGTACCAACATAACCAGCAATATCAGTTCTTATGATACAGGATGAAGATTTGGAAATGATAACTGTTTTTATTGATCAGTCTCAAAATGTGGTTATAAAGTTACAGTAAGTCTGATGTCACATCTTCTTCACTATGCACAAAATAAACAAGTCTGCTACTGATGACTTACGAGTGACTGTCTGATGTGTGGACAGAATAAACAGGCTGTTTTAGTTTGACTGATCTGTGTATGTGAGGGTCACTACTCATGGGTTTTTGTTTTGTTTTGCTTTTGTTTATGACAAAGATGCTGGATCACGATCTTCAATTTAATGCCTTTACCATTTTCAACAAGGTGTTGATTATTATTATACTATGGTATCATATAATTTGGTATAATCCTGTGCATATGTTGCTACTACCTGTAAAGCAATATTACTGTGCGCAAAATAATCTATTTACATAAATTACAACACTGTGATTATTCTAATAATCTATTTCTTCTTACATGAGAAATCTTTTAGGTGTCTCTCGTAGCTTTGACTTCAATAGACTTGATATGGCACCTGCTGTTGCAATGTGGAAGAGTGCCCTGCTTAAACTTACTTTTCACATGTTTAATTTTACAAATACATTGAGTGTTGGGCTTTGAACTGAATTACTGATTCAGCTTCAGTTGAAAAGCAGAATCAATACAACGTTGTTTGGGTTAATTCAAACTGTGGAGGAGTTGAATTATTTTCAACACAATGACACTAAGGTACAAACATTGATTTTTCATTTATTTCAGTTATTGGCTACCAAAGTAATTCCCTTCCCTTCCCTGTCTTGGGTCTTTGTCATGGGAATAAACACACGTTCATGGCCAAATAACCAACTTCCTTAAGCCCAACCGTTGTGTGTTAACATAGATTCTCATTATCTGTTAACCTGATGAAAGAAATATGGTTTCACATGACTTCATAAATCAGGTTACAGCTGGAGGCGTACAGATTTCATACTGCCTGTGTGTAAAGTGTTTTGCTGAAGCCACTAGAGGCTGCCAATCATCACTTGTTACAATGAGTTATATTAATGGTCAAAAATATTTCTGTGGCTACTGTAACACAGTGGTTCTCAACCACCTTTGAGTAATGTACCCCTTTGTGATGAGCTAAAATGCCTCGAGGACCTCCTTGAATGGGGGATTGCTTAGGAGGACATTAATACTTATAATATATATACGATGTGAAGGAAAGAAGAGAGAGAGAATAAATGCCACATTAAAATTAACAAAATACCACAGAATCTATCCTGAGATTCAGTCTGCTTGCAGATGCACTGATATGCTTGTTAAATGCTTCCAGTGCACTTTGGTACCATGGCAGCAATGTTCAATGTAACCACATCCAGCAGACACACCACATATGTTTCACCCCCAAGTTTCAGTTGTCCATCACATGCGCATATGTTGTAACGGATATGTTATAGCTGTCTTACATCAGCCTTGTAATAAACCACGTGTTGCACCCACAACTGCAACCTAACGTAATTCTCTTTCAACTTATGCCTACCATGCACTAGAAGGCTTTGAAAAGACTTCTAAAAGACTGAGGTCGGACGCCCTCTAACATCTAAAGACAATGTTAGTTTCTAGTCACACACTTTACGATTTTGCAAAGACTGGGGATCTTGCAGTGTCACTCTAGCTACCTTTTGAGATTATTTCCCATCCTGCTCTTGGGGGAAAACATTACACCAAGCTCCTTTTAAGAAATATGACATATTAACTATTCCCCATGTCCACAAAAACACATAACTCTAGTACACAAGATAAATGCATACTATTTCGACAGTATTTCTGTCAATTCCACATCAATATAATCCATAAAGATAAACTGTATTCATGTACAAACTTATTTTGGATCTTGTCGCCTCAGCTTGCTGCCAGCCCCCGTTTGTTAGCTGTGCTATATTAGAGGGAGGACACCGTGGGAATGAGAGACGAACCATTTCAAAAATTCAAATATTTCTCACCAAAATAAGTGCAGGTTGGTGGATCAGATACATAACACCAACTCTTGTTTACGCAACAACTCCACCAGTTTCTCCTCCAATTTCACACTAAAAGAGAATCAAGACTTGTTCACATTTGTGCGCCTCCCCAGAGTCCCCTCCATGTTTACCACCTACCCAGTTTGCTGCCTCCTGTTTGGTGCTGGAGAGAGTGCAGCTATTGGTTCCTAACAATGTTCATGTCACTTAACTTGACTATTTGCACAAGCCAAGGCAAAAAAATTTATAATAATATTAAATATGTTTGATTCTGTTGGAAAATCAAGACAAGAGAAAGACTGACCTGAAACAGCTTAGACTGAGTTTTATGACCACCTTACACCAAACGATCGAGACCAGGGGAGCACAACAACTGAGGTATAACTCTCAGGATTTTATTCCAGCATTGGAAATTTGCATGCGACAGTGAAATCACTTGAAAAGTTGTTTTGTGTATGGCCAGAAATACGTACATGACTACTGTGACTGTATTGGACTGAGTGTGTGAAGCAGTGCAGCAAAACAGCACTGTGGTTGATTGGCTCGCCAAACGTAGACACTTACAGAGGACCACAGCTGCTGACATGCTGCTTTCACTACGCAACTGGTGTGGACAAGGTGAAGGCTCAGACCCATACTGTCATTGAATGCCTGTAATGTCAGCACAGGTAGGTCCCCCAGTTCAGAACAGTGTGAACTACATCCATCACTTTTTACGTGTAATGCGACACTATGACTATGATTGTCTGTGTCTGCCTATCTGAATGTCAATCATGTCTTCTCCCACTCCACAATACCTCTCTTTCCACCCTTCTGTGCAGCTGTTTGGAACATTTATAAACACTTGTGCCTCCAACATGGTCAGAGGACATATTGTTCAAACTAGTTCATTTCAAGCATGCTGACACTTTGCAGGCCATGCTGCCTCAAAAGGCCTGCAGTACCAGTAAACACCACTGGGAGTCTGTGGACCCCAGAAACAATGCTACAACAAAGTCACAGAGTGTATCTTTACAAATGTCAGGTTTTGGTCACTTTGGTCTGATATACCTCAGGTTGTGTTAGATAGGTGTTAGTGCTATTCTTGAATGGCTGCATCAAAGCTGATAGACTGTAGGCTAAGAGGAAACATTCCTCTCATATTGAGGATGTCATTCAGTGGCAGTGGTGCAACAGATTGCTGTAATAGGAGCTCGGCTGATGCTTCTATGCTCAGAGGTTGTTCACATATGCAAGAGCTACTATAATGGGTGGGAACAACATGAACACACACGCTCTCGCTCTCCCTATCTCTCTCATGTCATCTTCCAGCCTCTCCTTTTTGTTGCCAGCCCTGTCTGTCTTCAGTTTAGATTAACACATTTCGTTGTGTCTCAGATCTTTCTGGTACCTTTTAGCTTTGTCGTCATCGTTCCGGGATGTTGGGTGAATGGAGAAAAGAAAATATTTTCAGTCCAAAGAGACATCAAGTGGACATTTGCTCCTGCTGTATGTGCAGTGAGGTAGTGTAACTATCATCTCAGACTGCACTTCATCCGTCACAGTCAACTCACCTCCTTAATAAAAGTATAAATCTTCGTGTGCTGTGCAATTAATTGAATATGTGAGGGGTGATCTGAGACTGTTGAGTAAATTGAGTTACAGGCTATTTTTTCATTCTTGAAAATTCGACCATCCGGCGACATAGTGCGACTGTAGAAGCAACAGTTGGTGTCATGCATCTCACTGATACCTTCTACAAGTGAAGGATGTATTTAAAGAACAGCTTTGAAGTTGGGTCTGGGTTTATTCTCGTTTTTCACACTGATCTTACCTTCTGCTGCCTCCTGGCCATGTCAGTAGGTTGCTTTGCGTTGAACGGATAGGCGATGCAGCGCATCACAAACACATACAGCTGGAGTCTCTTTTTCCTCTCCTCCTCCTCTCTCTGCATCTTCTCCAGGTCCTCTTTTTCCTTGTCGCTGCCCACCGACGGGCTGGGGCTGGAGGGTCGGCCACCGCCGCTCCCGCGGCCCCTGGGCTGGAGCCCTCCGCCGCCGTTGCCGTCGGAGGCTCGGCCCGGTGACAGCCGGGTTCCTCCGAGGCTCTTCGGGGCCGCCACCTCTTTGCGCTCCACCTCCAGTATCTCATCCCCTTCCTCCTCGCTGGAAGACGGGTCCAACATGCTGGCGAGGCTTGGATGGAGAATATAGGCTACCTGCTGCAAAGGTAAAACTGTAAAAGTAGAAAAAAAAGATGCCGATCAGCTTGAGTGTCAGCCACAGAGGGAGAGATCCAGGGGAAGTCGCTGTGGAGACGAGAAACCTGACAGATGAGCGACTATGACTGTTGCTTTTCAAGAAAAAAAAATGCCGTCAGACGTGTCAATCTCAGCAAGAAAAATGAAAGTGTTGTAGAGTCTAGTTGGCTGCGTGATTTCCAAGCCTTTCAAGTCTACCAGTCAGTGGCACATAGGAGGGATTTATCATGAGAGCAGATATAAAGGGGGAGGGGTCGCAGGGAGGGAAAACAAGAGGAAACGTAGATGTGTTGGTGCTCTGCTGACTGGGGGGGGGGGGGGGGCTGGGCCCGGAGCTGACCGCGGTGCTGAAACCTGATCCCCGACTGCTCTGGGATCAGTTTGATCTGGCTGTGAGCACAATAGATGAACGGCCACCTGATGATCCATCTGAGTCAAAAGAGGACAGGTTACAGCACCAGACCGGAATAAAAGCGCTTTGGCTTTCACAATAAAAGCTTTACCACTGATTTCAAATAAATAACCGAATGAATGGTGACTAAACGAATAATTTTACGTATTATCTGTTAAATTGTCTGTCTGTCCGTTTGCTTACTTAGAATGGGGTGCTGTGATATAAACCTTAATTAACTGCCTGAACCTCTTGCACACAAACATTTGTATAAAAATTTTAAGAAAAAATACTGGAAAAAAGGCTTTTAAAAATATGTATTGAGCAAAGCTATGATGTTTCAATAGACTTCACCTGACTGGGATTCAAGTATGAGTCCCAAATCAAGCCCTATCATCAGTTATGTTAGGATGTGGAGATCTAACTGTTTACAATATTCAGTATCTGTAAAGCTAAATATTAATAGGATGCATGAATCCAACACAACAAACACTACAATGCTATATAACACAAATGTACTTGGTTAGTCGGTTAGTTAGTCTTTTTTAAATTTAGATATCATGTCATACATTTGGCTCAAGAAAAACATCTATTGCGCCATTATGTTTACATCAACATATGTTTAGGTGATGTGTTTATGTGCAAATTATCAAATGAATTGTGCACCTGTGACTCATAGAGGAACTACAGTCCAGTTTCTATGGTGGCCCTGAGAGCTCAGTGCACTGCTATTTACAAAAACAGAAAAGAAAACATGTTCACCTATTTGACAGCACATAACTGCAAACAGAGAAAACACAACCAATACAGAGACACTCTGCAAGTGGCAACACATGACACCAGAAACTGTTTCCAGTGGACACTAAAAAGGGATGCATGTTAGCATTTTGCTTATTATTATCCTTATCCACTGTGAGGGTCCAAAGGACAGAGGAATGTCATATGCTGTAAAGCCCAAATTGTGATTTGTGACATTGGGCTTTATAAATAAAATTGAATTGAATTGAATTTGCCTGCCAATTTATATAATCTGACAAAACACACACGCTTATTGTGAAACAGGTGTTAAGATGTAGCTTCTTTAAGGAACAGCTCAGCATATAGTGTGGGGATAGAGTGTGTGTGGTCAAGAGAGAAAGCAATGGAGCAGAGAGAAAAATAAGAGTAAAGTTGTCACTTTCTACCACTTCACTAAAATAATAATAAGAAGAAGATTGGCTATATTAATCCCTGTGGGGAAATAAAACTTTTTTGCACACAGACTCGAAATACACACAAATGATCAAACAGGACCTATACATGCATTTCAATCAAGAGAGACAGAAGAATGAAGTGAATACAACATTTAATACAGAATATGAGTGTACAAATTAACAGATGATTTGTGCTGGTGGTGGCTGCTGAGTCTGAGGCTGCTGAGGCGTATGAGGCTGATGAATCCATAATGACTAGGTGGTGATGGGGAGGTGGAGGGCGTGCTCAAGGGCAGCAAGACAGAACTACAGCAGAGAAAGAACCCTATTTAAAATGAGGAGCAGTAAGATGATAGGCTGACAGGGAAGGTGTGTCGCTGTGCTATTGGCTGATTGCGAATCAGCTGATGATTCAATTGACCTACCCACAAAATGGCACCTAGAGATAGTGAGTGAGCATGCATGCAAGGAGTGAATGGCAGGGTGACCAAGACACTTACAGCCTGAGCATGAAAAGTTTTGTCTTCCTGACTGAACTTGTGCTAGAACTTCATTAAACAAAGAGATGTCAGAGTGAGGGGGCTGCCTGAGAATCAGTGCCTTTTTCAAGGGTGCCTTGGTGGGACCCCGGGAGGTCTGTACGGGGACTTGAGCTGGTGACCCTCAGGTTCCAAAGCCAAGTCCCTATGGACTGAGCAACCGCTGCCTAGGGATTAACCTTTGTGTGTTTCAATTTTGAAATCAACATGTGCAGCTGCAGCGTTAAAGCTGAGCTAAAATCAACAAACAGTAAGCGTTCTTGAGACATCTTCCAAGTGTTTTGTGACGAGATGTGTGGTGCAGCTAATAGCATCATCTGGGCCACAACCTTGCTTGTAAGCAAATTAGAAGGGGTCTAATAACACATCTACCTCCCATCTAAGCAAGGACACTATGATCCTCTCAAAGCATTTCATAATAATTGATGTCAGTTCAAAAAGCCTAAAATCATCATTCACAGATTTTTGAAAGATGATGCACTATGCTGAGTCAGATCCTCTGCGCATATTTTTGGGAAAAATGCAGAGATGCCAGCTGGCTTTGTGACCTTCTTATTACAGGTGTGTGATCTTCACATCCTCAGATGACGGTTCATATTGAAAACAAACTCAGATGGAGGGTCCATGCTGAAAGTCTCTGCTCTAGACTGCAACAGCAAATATACTTTTTTATGTAGACTCAGGGTCTATGAAGTCGAGCATAAGTTTATGTTTCTGTTTCACCATACAGTCGTAGAGAGCATTAGAAGATAGGGTTAATAGCCTGCTATGGTATCTTGTAGCTGAAATCACAGATTGCTCATTTGGTCATACGAACAATCTATGAGCAGTCAGTTATCAGACAGGCATGGAAAATAATATCTGATCCAGCTCAGATTCTCCATCCAGAGTCCCCCCTCTTACCATCTGGGAGGGGATTCAGGGTTCTACTGGGCTGAACCATTACAAGCATTCATTCCTTCTCCTGTCCATTCAGTTTGTCAATGCTAACAGGTAATGTAGGATGTTGGCCATGAGGCTGTGCAATAGTTCACCATTGTCAGAAGGTGTGTGTGTGTGTGTGTGTGTGTGTGTGTGTGTGTGTGTGTGTGTGTGTGTGTGTGTGTTTATGTGCAAATTGTTAGCCTACATGAAGCTATATGACCTTGAGATATTTTTATTATGTAGCATGCAGATTTTAGCTTCTGTGAAACTGCAGGACCAAGTCTGGGTCAAATCTTCCTACAGGGACATTAAAGTATATGTGACCTTATCATATCTTAACACCCAGTAGATTACCTTATTTCTAACTGAAATGTCTCCACATCAACTGGAAAACAGTTTTTCAACAAGTACCAGTACAAAACAGGATTCACTTCAACACTGAAGCTCGATACAGGCTGTCTGTGACCCCAATTTAAACATGGAGGCTGTAAGTTTCACTATTTTTATGCTGTTTTACTGTTAATTTTGCAGCTTAGCCTGCTGAACTTGGCGTTAGCATGTTGCGCAGCTAATGTGGCTAGCTTCAATTGTATTTACTCTCTGGAATAATGCTAATGTCAAGTCCTCTCCTAACAAATAAATTGTGCTAAATCTACTCTCAATACATGTATTGACTGGCTGTGCTCTGGTGAATTGGGACATTGACGTTGAGAAGAACTGTTCTAGGGTAACGTTAAGATGATCTAATTTTAAGTCACTGGATAATAGTGATCAATATATTTATATTAAGTTATACATAAAAAGCTTTGAGTTACATGTGATGATGGGGGATTTGTAGGGAGAGCTGCTGTCAGCAGCCCCAGGATCTCTCCTGTTGCAGTTTACTCTCCCTCTGATTGGCTACTATCTGTTGCCTTCATTGGTTGGTTGGGTTGGTTAGGCAAGACAATGATAAATCATAACAATGAGGGAGAGGGTTGTTGGTTCGATCCCGGGTGTGGGAGCCCTTCTGTGCAGAGCTTGCATGTTCTCCCCGTGTCAGCGTGGGTTCTCTCCGGGCACTCCGGCTTCCTCCCACAGTCCAAAGACATGCAGATTGGGGACTAGGTTAACTGATAACTCTAAATTGTACATAGGTGTGAATGTGAGCATGAATGGTTGTTTGTCTCTATGTGTCAGCCCTGCGATAGTCTGGCAGCCTGTCCAGGGTATACCCTGCCTCTTGCCCGATGTCAGCTGGGATAGGCTCCAGCCCCCCCGCGACCCTCAAGAGGATGAAGCGATTAGAAGATGAATGAATGACAATGTATATGATTTTATATCATATAATGTTAACATTATTAATACATGCATCTTGCTATTAGATAGATAGATAGATAGATAGATAGATAGATAGATAGATAGATAGATAGAATTTGAATTGTGAGAACTGAATGTGAAGATATATAGAAATAAATTCAATTTCATATTATACTATTCAGATTCAGTTTTTCAATGCAATGATTCAAATTAACAATATTATTTCAAATTAAGTGATTCAAATTCAGTTTTTCAATGCAATTATTCAAGTTTAGACATTCAAATTCAAATATAAATGATTCAAATTCAGTTTCTGGTGGCACATATTTCAGCCCATAATCATCAATCACTTAAATGATATATTGATCCAGAGCAATGTGTCGTTGCACCCCTACTTTTAACGCCACAAAGAAACCACAAAGAAGAGCCACTCCTCGACCACCGAAAAAAAATTTCACATGAGGTATGTCAAATCTTCAACACAGGACACAAAGCAAACTCTATTATTACTTAGCTTTACTTGGCAGATTGCGTGATCACTGTGAATGATCAGAAATTGAGAAAACACATACAGTATCAGTTTTGACAAAACAGAAGAACTACCTGACAACTTACTAGCGAATAAGATCAGATAAGCACTATCCATCAGTCAATTTACAAAATAAGTTTATTGACATGAGACTACTGTACAGTAGTGTACTTCATGTTTGGCATTTTGGCTGTGCTCTCATTAATCCCCACAGCATAGATTTAAATGCAAAGAGGAAGATTGGGTAGTGATGTTATATCTCATCGGCATCAATGACTGTTTGGGAAACATTTACCAAACAAAGATGAAGCAGCATCATGGGCTGATCATTTTCTGATTGCTTCAATAGACAGATTAATTGTAAGAGTGCATTGGATAGGTGAGAGTTGGCCATGTCATATGTGAATGCAGCAGTGTAACATGTTGAGGGCCCACCTTGCTCCATTACAGAGATGTAAAGCATCTGATTTATCTTGTGAAAAAACACCCACCAGGAGGAAAGACATCAACTGTACTGGAGGTAGATAAAATATTAGCAGACAACAGTCCACACTCGGCATAAAAAAGCTATCTTTTATAATGAGTTTTCTTCTTAATGTCTTATCAGGTTGCTATAATGAATGTATTAATCTTTTTAATCTGGCACCGCCTAAATGAAACAGATGATATGGTTAAGGAATGTCTATAGAGACAAGGAAGAAGGATGGAGCATCTGAGAATGAGTGTATATCACATGTGTCAACTCAAACAAATTCACACATTAATGTTTATACATACACAATATTGTTAATATGTCAGTGGTCACAATGTCCTCCTGCGGTCAGGTCATAATGTGCTCTTTTTAGCCTCTTTGGGGGCGCTCCGCCTGATAGCAGTTTTTGTGTGCACTCGAATGGATGGTGGCAGATATACCATACATCAGAGTGTTTTCATATAGAAAGCATTTGTTTATTGTCTTTTATTAAGAACCTTTTTAATAATTGCAGAATTGTAATTCTCACCCTTATCTTCAGTTTTCATGCAAGATATATTCAGATTTAAAGCCGACTGAGGACACCCAGTGACATGAATTAATCATTCCTATATTCTATGATGTATCAGTGGGCCAGCTATTGAGCCTTTCAGCAATTGCAGACCAGATTTTACTGCGCATGTGTCGTACCCCAGTTATATGACGCAATATGACGCCATGATGTCTACTTTGTTTAACCTCCTTGGTAGAAACTGGGAAATGAGAAAAGCCCATAGACTCTTAAGCTCAGCCTACCTGAGTAGGTATAGCTCCAGCTGGAGCAGCTACATGAACTGCACAGTAGCTACATGACTTGCCCACCATACCTACACCATCAGCCCCCTTGGCCCCTTGGTCCAGAAGTTGTTAATCCACTTTATTTGTTTACTTACTATACATGAAGACTGGATTTGTCTTACAAGTAACAAGATGTAATCTTTACCCTTAACCTACTTTAAATGTGTCTCTTTGCTTTTGGCCTCAGCTTTATTCACTACAACGTCGCATTGTAGCAGGGTTCAACGTCGTGTTGGTGGGTTTGTCTTGTATTAGTGGTGGGTGCAGTTGTTTAGGAGCCAGTCGCGTAGATTTCATGTGCGACTGTTGGTATACATGTATCAGCCTACCAAGTGTATTGCATCTCTGACCAGTTTTCAGTTCCGCCCTCTGACTGCCTGGAACACAAAAAAGCAAAGTCAACAACAGAAGGCAAACAAAGATAGGGCCACAACTGGCCAACCCTGGGGCCGTCACTCTGTTATGTTTCAGCATATTTCCATAGAACGTTTTTTATGATAACCTATGGAAAATACATGCACCACAGTTTGTACATTATCCTATGAATTAGCTTCTCACGAATGACGTTATGTCCTTAACATACAGATGTATAGATAACATAAAGTTACAGAGGTTGGGTTTAGACAATAAAAGTTACTGAGGTTAGGTTTAGGAAAAGAAACATAGTGAGGACGTACCCTAAAACGACTCAAAGTTCACCCGAAGTTCACACGGATCCAAACATGGGACTCCAGGGGAAAGTCCTGGGCGAAGGTCTGTTTTGTTTTTTGTTTTTTTTTACTCATCCAGTGTCCAAACCAATGTCTCTTCCTTGCCCCTTGTTATTCCGTAACCACTTCTCTCTGCTGCACTTTAGAATGGCCAACAGTGCATCTCTATGCTCTCAGTGCCCCCCACACTAACCATATCACATAGTATTTGACACAAGTCAATTCATGCGTGCAGCACACAGTGGACACACCATACAGACACAAGAAATCAAGATACCGTAGCCAGAGTGTGATAACATTGCTCCTTCTCTGGAGAGTTACCATGTGTCAAGAAGCGGCTGGTGTGTGGGATTGACATGAAAAACAAAAGGCGAACAAACAAACCAGTGGGTCTTCGCCCTGAGGAAACAACACTGTTGCTGAGTCAAACAAAGCTAAAATTAGCTTGCTTCCATGTTCTGTTGACTTAGACAAGGAAATGTAGCTTAGTTGAACAGCAGCATTTACTGATTTACCATTGGTCTTGACTGAAGAATAGAGTAAGAGAAAAGAACGAGGGAGAGAGAGACAGAGAGTAAGCTGCAGAGGTATAGGCACACAGCTTGGAGCTCATATGCTCCTTATGACTGTCCAGTTGACAATGGCAATAAAGTCTGTTCAATCAGCAGTGCATTTAAAGTAACAGGTTTCACACATCCCTGACTGTTCTCATATTAAATCATCAGCAGACAGAGGTATTATACTAAGCCTGTGCATCTGTTCAGTTTTGCTGTGGCTGATTCAAATTAACAGCAGGCTTCTACACAGTCTTTAAAAATAACTGCTGTCATCGCTGCAGCTTTAAGATCATTTGGTTAGTTTTCTGTTTACTGCAATTTCAGCTTTAATGAATGACAAAACCTCAATGTGTTTGAAGCCAGATGTCCTTGGTGAGACCAGGGTACTGCACTGACCGTCTGACATTGGCTGGTGGCTTGTAGGTGGCCAATCAATCTTTTGCCCATCACTGAAAAATCCCTTTTCACCTCACTTGTTCAATTTTATATGCAGGTTGTAAAAAGGACATAACAACCAAACAAAATGAAATTCACTTTTGGTTTTATACTGAGATTGAATAAATGCACAGGATTAACAGGAGTCCTGCCAAAAGATACCAATACCCTTTAAGTCACCAGCATGTAAACACAGCCCAGGCTTACCAATCACAGTCCTTGTGGTCCCCATGGAGTAACTATAGCAGTGATTCCCAACATATGGGCTGTGGTCCAAAAGTGAGTCACGGGTCCATTCTGAATGGACCACAACTGACTCATGAATGTGTCAAGTTTGTACAAAAACACACTTTAATTTGAAAAACAGTGAATTTTCAGCACTGAGCTTTTATTCTTAAGTGCTATTTCCTGCTGTAGAGTGAGTAACTAATGGACAGCTACTTGACAGAGACAGCCAGCTAGCTCGACAACATGGCCAAAGGTAGTATGACACTTAATATATTAGACTGTGTGGACTTTGAACTAATGACTAAGGAGAAATCTGAACCCCATGGCTGGACCATTTGGGAGCCACTGGTCTATAGCGTAGCTTACGGTGTAACTATTGAGACTGTGTGCATAGGTTTATAACTACACTTAAAATGGAATGCATATTCATTTCACCTGTTCAAATACGCAAAGGTAGAATTCCTGATCATCACTTTGTAAATAGTGATCTATGTGGATTGTAACAAATGAATTTTTAGCCAAAGTAGCAGCACGGTTCTAGGAGTGGCAGTGTCTATCAGCCTGTCACTGCCTTGTCACCACTTCCAAGCTGGTCTCACTCCCTATTGGTCATTTACTGGAACTTGGCATCACATACTAATGCACCAAGGCACCCTTTAACGGCGATATGAGATGCACCAGGCATTGGTATTTTTTGACGCTCCGAGGAACTGTGGTAGTACAAAGAGTCCGCATAGGGCAGGTAGAAGAGGAGGGGGATGGGTCAAACAAACTCCTGGACATTCACTTAAGAGACCACTGTTTGTACTCCATGTAACACCAAAATTTGGGTGATTTTATTAACAACATAGTGTGCTAGTATGTGTAGCATACTTCACTAGTGATGTATGTCATGTGACATTACATCAACAAAAGTAAGGTTTTTCTTTAAACTTAACAACACATTTTTGTTTCCTAAACCTAAGGAAGTAAACCTATGTTCTAAGTTAATTCTATATTTATAGTGATAGTTTTAATCTAGTTTTTAGTCATGGGTGCAGATCCCAGGGGGGATTGGGGGGACATGTCCCCCCCAAATTCTGAAAAACACAAATTGTCCCCCCCCAATTCTAAATAGCCTAAATGATTGAAATTGAACAAATGTATACAGTAGTCCTATATACTGGGAGAAAGGGAGGATGATGAGAAGAAATGTGAATCCGTGAGAGGCGAGAGATGAGAACGTGAGTGGACATAACATGCCTGAGACCCTGAAACTAGAAGTAGCATTAACTAACAGCGAAGCAGTGAAAAGGAGGGTGATGGCTGGTTCCATGTACTACTGGCTGTTTAAGAGAAATAAACAGTAAAGGTAAGCATATGATTCTCTTTGTAGTGCTTTTTGAATGACTTGGTGATGGTGATGAGCCTCTATGAAATCGTGAAATATGCTGGCAATCTCAAGTGCTCTGTGGGCATGATTTGCATGCGTGCAATTAAAAAAAATCACAACTGATTGTGTCCCCCCCAAACTTGTCATCAGATCTGCACCCATGGTTTTAGTCAACGAAAATTCAGAACCTATTAGTCAACTTTTAGTTATTATGATTTCTTTGTTTTTTGTCTTCAACTAATCCAGTTTCATGTATCAGAAATTAGAATCATTATGACAGTTTTAAGCAGTTTTTTTCTACAACTACAAATAATTTATACACACTTACAAACTGTCATTTCTCCAGCAGTTTTTTGACAGGTTTAAGGGCTGATTTACGAACACACACTTACTGATCATCATTTGAAATGCTCGACATCTCTCTATTTATGCTCTCAAAAACTTTGACACCACAAATAACTAATATGAGACAACTAGGATTTGTACCCAGGTTCATTGTAAACTCTGATTTATCAATCTCACTGTTTAGAAGCAGAAAAATAACTTACTTTCTTAATCTGCAACATGTTAGTCTGGAGGTTTACACTCATGTCTCAAAGAGTTGGTGGTTTAAGACAAAACTTTCAGCTGTTAGAGAAAAGTTCAGACTGTTTACTTAAAGCACAGCCACACTCACAGATAACTGAGCCTCTTACCTGCCTGTCAAATAGCAGTCAACCCATAAACCCTCCTGAGACAGTCCACATCTGAGTGGATTCCTGTGGGGATCAGCTGTGAAGACTGACTGCTGACTGATGGCTGCTTGCTCTGCTACCATTCAGTGTCTGTCAAACAGAGCTAACTGCTAACAGCCACCGCTACAACTACCAAACTCCACAACACCATTTAACAGCTCCACAATCCACAGTCACACACACACAGCTGATTATTTACTGCTAAATTAAAACAATGGCCGACACTGCTTCAGTGTAAGTGTTTTTGCTGGCTAGCAAAACATCCTGGTGCAGACTACTTACTGGAGTTTACCAGCCTGATTATTGCAAGCACAGACGTTCTTGGCTTTCAGCATCCAATAGTCCATCACTAACATTTTTTTGAGAAAATGAAATTTCTTCTTAGTTTTTATTATCAAGACCTATTATTAGCTTATCGTCGTCTCGTGTTTGTCATGGAAAAAAGTGGGGTGGAGTACCTAGACCGACATGGTTTGACATGTAAGGTCACTGACCAAGCATCCATATTTGACGAGCTGGGAGTAAGAATGTGTTGGAATGTCTAGCACTTTAATCCAGACTGAAATATCTCTACAATTATTAGGTGAGTGGGGATACAATGTATCCTGATAACTTTGGTGATCACCTGACTTTTCTTGTATCAGAAGGTTGACCTTTGTGGTTTGAGTAAACTATCGGATGGATTGCCACGGTATCTGATACAATATCCAAGTCCCCATCGGGATAAACTGCTCTGGTGATCCCCTGACTTTTTATCTAGCACCCGTACGAAATAGCAGGAAATGGCAATAGTACTATGTCACACAGGGACACCATTTGTTGAAAACTATGTATAATACTATGCCTCACACACCATTTGTTGTGGATAACAACAGTACTATGTCTCACATGGCAATGACTCAATAGACAGCATTAAATCACAACTGACAAAGTTAAACAGTCTTGCTTAGCCTGTACAACTGCAATCAAGCTATGCCCAGTTGTTACGTTACCAATCCTTGAATGGATGTAGGGAAGAGATGCTTTGTGGTGTGCTGCTTTTGTTAGCCAGCAGAGGAAAGCTGTGAAGAGCTATGGTTCCAGGTACAGTCTTTGTTGTGTCCTTGTTCCAAAGGTGCAGATCCGAGGAGGCTGGTCGCTCGGGGTCCTTGCAGAGTTAGACGTTGGAGTGCTAACTCAAGTTGGTTCTCCTTGTTGCTGGAAAGTTAATTGCAAACCTTGTGTCGGTCACATTAACTTCTTTGGTCTCCAGGTTTTGCTCCTGCTGTTGCATGTAGAGGAGAGAACAGGGAAGGGTGTAGCAGGTCCTCCTGTGTGGTCTGCAGGTTTAGGAGCAGGAGAGCAAGAATCGGTGAGCAAGTGCCCCCTTCAGTGGTTAAGGGGCAAGGCAGGGGTCTGAGCCGGTTGGCAGCTCGGAAGGAAGAGGCTGAGAGTGAAGACAACAGAACTTTTCCTACCGTTTGCCTGGTGACATCACAGGGTCACATGTCATTGTAAAGTACTGTCCAATCATTTTTGAATCCTGTGGAGATAAGGGCCAAATGGCTGCTCTTTGTTTGATGAACAAGGAACAAGGAACCTTTACATGTCCAGTTTAGATCTGCACAAATGACAAATCATCTCTGGTCCAGTGAATCCCAACACCCCATTATCAGGGTAAACATGTCAAAACGTTTTGTTCAATAATAACCTCAGGTGTACTTTGGCAGTAGTGCTAAAAAACTGAGATTGTATACATTTTGCCTATTAAACACCAACATGTTAGCACTGTTGCTGTTATAATGTTGTCATGCTGACATTAGCACTTTCCTCAAATCTCTGCTGTGCCTAAGTATAGCCTCACAGAGCCACTGGCACCGCTGCAGACTCTTCGTCTTGTTAGATGACTAATTCTGTCCCCCACCTGGAATGTTCCAAGCTTTGTTTTATAACAAACATCTACTCATTTTTGTTTTCTGTGTTCAATTCACATCTGATTTTTTGTTTGTACTTCCAATCTCAAAGAACTCTTCACTCCTCAGACTTCCTCATGCACCCACCGCACTGCCAACCTCCTCAACCCCCCCAAGGACCAGACTCTGCACCATGGGAGACCGGGGCTTCTGCTCAGCTGCTCCCAGACTGTGGAATGCTCTCCCTGACCACCTGAGAGCACCTAAGACTTGTGGATGCTTTTAAACGCAAGTTTAAGACTTACCTTTTTACTAAAGCCTTTTGGTGTATTTTATCATGTTTGTTTTTAACTCTTAGCATAGCATATCTGCACTGCCTTCTGTAGCACTTTGAGATTTGTTTTTTATGAAAAGTGTGTTACAAATAAAATTTATTATCATTATTGTTATTATTTGATTTTTTTGTTTGTACTCCCAAAGAAAAATGGGTAGCAGGGAATAAAGTCACCAATATTGTGTTGAAACCTGCATCACTGTTCTTTGTCCCATACTCTGTGATGTCACTATAGGTTTAGAAAAGGCACTTGGTCCAATCCCAGTATCTGTACCCGTGGACTCAGACAATTTAGTGCTTTGACTCAGAGTTCTCTCACAATAAAACATGTGCTCAAGGGATCTCTTGTGTACCTTTTAAGCCCTTTAAGGACACTTGCTAAGGCTGCAATCTTACAGAAACTATACCCCATGACATGATACAAACAAAAATGTTAAAATGTTTTTACCTGCTTTAAACATCAACATAGGCTACTAATTTCCAGGGTATGGGCAACTAAAAAAAAACAAATTAAATGATTGTACAAGCAGGAATTTATATTTCTTTGCTGGTCACAGAAATTCCTTTACCCAAGGTAACATTTGGTGAAACAAAGTGCTGTCCTACCCTTTATCTTACTATTTTGAGTGTTTGCACACGGATTATTTTGTGTTTTCTGTGATGTTGATGTACAAATAGCTGAAACAAGGTAATCATTGCACCACCATCAGACCAATCCACTTCTAGTCAAGCGCAACTGGCTGAAAGTGGATCATCAAGCAGTTTCCAGCTTCCACTGACCAGTATTATGAAAAACAAAAAAGGAGAAAAGAGGAGAGACTTTAAACTTAACTCAAGTTCGGGTTTAATCCAAGTCTAATTTAATACTCACCGAGTTTCCTCTGAAGGAGCTATGGATCAGAGTGAAACTGAAGTTGTGAGGCCTAGTTTGTTTTTTTTTCACACCGCCACCACAGGGAGAAAAATGTCAGCATTAGTCATCTGTTCACATAGGTTATTTAACAACCTCTGGTATGATTCCAGCAGCAACGTCTGGGGCTGAAAAATGAAGCGCAGAAGTGCCCAGTTCCTTGAATGGCCGCTCAAAGCTGGCACCAAGAGCAAGTCAATCCCCATTATGGATGTATAAAAATCTTTTGAATTGTGGGGCCTATGGAGCAAGCACTCTAGAGAGACTTAATCAGCTAAGCATCTAACATCTGGCAGACGAGCAGCTAATTTCTACAAAGTGATTTAAATATGTGGCTCTTCTGGACTTTTGAAATGGTATTGGACCAAATGGATCAAATCCCAGTTGAGAAAGAAGTATTTTTGCAGGGGTTGTGAAAATGTTGTAGTTACACGGTTTGGCCACTGCGTCAAATTGGCTTCAAAAATCCAAGATGGGGACAGACAAAATGCCAAATTTGAGGCTTTAGAAACAAGCAATTGGGTGATGTCACAGTGGCAACAGCCATTATTTTTATACAGTCAATGGTCTGATTACTTTTTCCCAATTAGCACTTTCTTGAGGTTGTGACAGTAATTACCATAGAATAAAAATAACATCCATATAAAATAATAATAATAATAAAATTATGGATGTAGCTGATATTGTAGATGTATTGATGTTACCCACTGGTTTGTGGACTCCCATTTACAGGCCTTGAGTTCGGCATGTCAGCCATTGCCATCTTGTTTTTTTGTTTTTTTTTGGAGCCACAACTGACCACACAAGAGGCTGGCGCTGTGGAAGAGTGAGGGGGTGGCTCTGGCTGAGAAGCTGAGGATAGCCTGTCACTCAAAGCGAACCTGGCATTAAATATGTGTA
The DNA here is from genome assembly GCF_011397635.1 of Epinephelus fuscoguttatus. NCBI lineage: Eukaryota > Metazoa > Chordata > Actinopteri > Perciformes > Serranidae > Epinephelus > Epinephelus fuscoguttatus. The sequence goes on from NC_064752.1 coordinate 45,620,589, forward strand.
ACATTATGCCTCAGTAAAATGTGAACAGGAGAGTTATATAACCACCACCACTCTACAGTTGTCATGATCAGGGAGATTGGTTGTATGTACAAAGATCATTTTTGTACAAGACTGTAAACATGTTTATTTCCTCTTTTAAGTTGGTCTCTTAACATGGGGGCCTATGGGGATTGACTCACTTCAGGAGCCAGCCTCCGGTGGCCATTCAGAGAACTGCACTTTTTGCAGTTTTTTCACTTCTGCGTTGGTTTCAGTTTTTTAGCCCGAGATTGCCACTTGGTCATTACCTGCTGTATGTAGCAAAGATGCAGCATGACATTATACTGCTGCAAAACATATTAGGGAAGAGTTTTGGTGGATAATTGGGTCAAAACAACATGTGACTTTCTTAATGGGACACAGCAACATTTATTTTTTTTGACCAATGTTTCCCCAATCTTAACCAAGAAGTCCCAGATGTTTAAGCCTAATACACCATTATTACTGTAGGAAGCAGATAATGAGTCATTTAGGGAACTGATTGAGTCATTTTGTGAACCTCCCAGGCATTACACCTTTTTAATGAAGTGCTTTGCTGGCAGATAAAAGACAGCAGATCATCGCTGTATGGCCCAATCCCAACCTCCACATTCACGGACTCAAAGAGATTGAGGCGCGTTCCCGCTAAGTGCGTAAGCGCTTAGGGCTGTCCAGCTGTCAAATCGTCAAGAACATAGGGCCTACCTTGCAGACATTTTTAGCTCTTAATGCATACTTCCTTTAAATCTGAATTTCTGCAGACTTGGCCTGAGGAAATTTCCACAATTCATAGCGTTGTGACATTGAAAACAGGTTTACCTAGGCCAGAGAGTGTTTGAAAAAACAAAGCAAAACAAAACAATAAATAAGGTGAACTAGCACATCGATATTCAGCCCAGCATATCAGTCTAAATGTACACAGAAACACTACATTATCATTAAGGATTTAAAATGGTCCATAAGAAACATGAAATCAGAGGAGTACAAGCACAGGCTACATATTACACTATTAACCAGCCATTTCTTTTGATTTACTTAAATGTGCTGTTTTGACAAAAATGAGTAAATTGATTTTTTGACAATTAAATCTCGTCCAGTCTGTAAAGCCTCCTACAGACTGAGAGATTTTAGCAATCTTATAGGTTCACTGCAAACTATACTGCGTGACCTAATAAACGTAGGTATGACATCAAGTTTGATGCAAACATAACAGACTCAACTCATGGTTACTGAGAGACACTAGCTTATGGGGTCAAATCTTTTTGACTAAAATAGAGATCATCTTAAGATGTATCTATCCGGCATACTCAATGGCTGTTCCTAAGAGAGCTATCAAAAAGATCAATCACATACATTTTGATTATATTTGGAAAAAAATGAATCACTGTCAAAGAGCAGAGATGACCAACAAGTTTAAAGATGGAGGCCTTCAAGCTATCAATTTGGAATTTATCAATGGAACCTTGAAAATTAATTGGTTAAAATCTTTTATGAACAATAGCAACTTTTGGTATCATATTCCCAGATAAATACTGAGGTACTTAGTATTTAATACTAATAATTAATTAATTAATACTTGGGAGGTAGGCCTATCGAATTTTTACTTTACATCTCTGAAGGACATTACTCATGGACTGCTCAACGACAATAGCAAGGATGACTATCTGGTCAGCAACAGTCTCATTCTTGGAAGTTTTTATCCACAGAAATCCAAATATATGAAGGTAAAGCCTAAGTTTAGTGTGTTTCATAACAAGTTTCTTTCTTAGCTGAGGGCCCTTAAACTCGTGAAGAACAAAATTGCAGTGGAACTGTTTAGCATAATTAAGTCCTTCATTTATTTTTAGCCTCTTGTCTATCTTTGATTTATCTCTTTTTTGTTTTTCTGTGTAGTTTCTATGCATCCTTTTGATATCAGCAAAGACGTTTAAGCCATATTGTTCGTTATATAGGCTACGGTATATGAAGCATACGGTCCAAAATGTCGGAGTGTTCCTTTCACTTCTTTCAAAAAAAACCTGCTGTCCTTGAATGCACCATGACGTACTAGATCAGAAAGGCGGTGAGAGGACATGCGCGTGGCTCTGCGTACCGAAACCCGCCCCTTTACAATAACCCCCAACCTACATAATGACTACTGCTGTACCTCTGAGTGTATTAGCTTTGCCGTAGCATCCGAATAGTAGTCCACTGGAGAAATTTAGGTGTTAAAATCATAATAATTCGACGTTGAGGTTTATTTTCTCTGCTGACTGGTCTGGGCTCTGGGTCGCGCTCTTGTTAACTTGCTAGGAGGAGACTCAAGTGACATTTACGTTGATTCATTCATCCACAACAACAATGGCAGCACAGGATTTCAATTTCTTGCTCGCGACGGATTCTTATAAGGTGAGTGGAGCCGTTCTTCTTGCCTTTCTCCCCTTTCTGTTGTATTTCGGGTTTTGTTTTTGTTTTCTCTCCATTAAATTGAAGTGAAACCAGTTTGTGCTAGGATACCGTATGCTACGCATTCCTCCACTGTTTCACCACAAACCATCGCGTAACACGAGTAAAGTTAGTCGTTGCATTTTAGGTAAATAAAATGTCTTGACTGTGTTACGACGTTTCAGGTCGTACCTGACCGTGTGTAAACTTACAGTAAGTGAAGGCACCGGCAGTAGTCCCAGACACTGTATTATGAGTAATGTATGGTCTTATAACGTTAAGTGCTCCCTACATTTTGTTGAAACCAGGAGCAGGGGTTACATGGGGTAGCGTTAGCGTTGGAGTCCCAGCCATAGGCAAGTTTAACCCGTGAAACCTAATCTGAAAAGATACGACACGGCAACTTGAGTAACGTTAGGCTAAGTTACCTCTTCACATTTGGACCGATGCTAATGTCGAAGTTTCGAAATCACCATACCTAAACTATTATTAACATTTTATTTAACTCATTTACCATACTTTATCTTAGCACCAGTGTTTAACAGACTAGTTTTGATTTTATCGTGTCTGCTCAAGGAGTTTATAGTTTGACCAAGATTTTGGTGCCAACTTTCAGTAACGTTAGAGTATTTGATGACTGGGTACTACATGTAACTGTTAGGGCCAGATAAACGAGGTGCATGGGCCACCTGCTCAGTGTGGCAAGGGGCCCTAAAATGAATTGTGAATGTCCTGTCCTGTGATTCTTTGCATTGTAATGCATAGCTAGTAATCCACACCTTTTCGTTTCTTACATTTCAGCGTAGCTGTGTCCAGAGCCCAACCCCTCATTGTCTGGTTAACTTTCAGTTTCACTTTAGTGTATTCGCAACCGAAATTCAGATGTGAGTCGGTCCACGGTTTAAGCAGGCTGTGTCATGCAGTAGCTCACGCCCAGTAGAGTTAAATGTCATATCTACAATTTCCATGCTCAGGGGCCCAGTATGGCAAAGGGCTCTTAAAATGAATCAGGATTGTCCTGTTACTAAATGGTGTGAGTTGTGACTACCAGCCTGTACTAATGAGATGGTTTTTGTTGGTCTGTTTCTGAAAGACAATGCCATACATGAGGTGGCTTACTTTAGACAGGTCACTGTACCACAGGACTGGTGTTAGGCAAGTCATCTGGAAACGAATATGGCCAGAGCAATAGAACTTAGTATACAAACAAAATCAGAAGGAACCTATAACACACTCCCTGTCATACTCTGTAACCAGCCTGTAGGAAAAATTGAACATTTTAAGTACTTGGGCACAATTATCAGACCCTAACTTTTAATGAGAACTCAGTGAGCATTTTTAAGAGAGACAGTCAGCAATTGCTTTTAATCAGTAAGTTGAAGAGCTTTTGGTGTTGGAAAACACATACTTGAAATGGCATTCAGAAGCCTGGTTTAAAGCATTTTATCATATAACATAACAGCATGGTACAGCAACTTGAGTGCAAGGAGCTAAAACAAGCTCTCTAAACATTGCAGGGAAAGTGATGAGCAAGTCACAGAAACAACTATATATTTGTCAGTGCTGTACTGTAGGAAGGCTGAACATTTAACTGCAGATCCCTTGCATTTGCTATACTCAGAATTTGAGCTGCCTCCTTCTGGCCTTTGATTTAGGGTTCCAAGCCTATGTTTTTAATGGTGTGTTGTGTTATGTGTGTACCCTGCTGTACTTGACAGTAACTTCCACTGAACCTGTTTTCAAAACGTTGCATTTTCAGGCACCCAAAACGCCGCTGTCGTGTAAACAATCGGCCAAAACGCAAGTAAAGTTTACTGTTTTCAGTTGAAATCGTTGTCGTATAAACGGGACCTGAGGTGGACACACACAAAACCATATCGGCGGGATTTGTAATTATCTTGGTATACTGTAATACTGAGCCTGGCATGTACACTTAGTTACAATGCATGACTGTATGTGTGCATGTCTTTGTATATAGACACCCAAGGTAGTATAACCAGAACCAGATGTATGTCAGCTGTCTGTCCTGCTATCCATGTCTGCTTTGGATTATATAAGGGCTGTAACACTTAAAGGCATTTTCAGATTTAACATGCAGGGGTTTATGGAAATCTTGCTCCAAACTGCTTTAACCTGGCACTGAATTGCAGTTCATCCTCCTATGTATGGGAAAGAACAGTAAAGTGAAGTGTGTATATGTAGTAGGTGAAAGACAAATGATGTAATTGGATAAAAAGAAAGCAAGATAGAAAGAAATCAGTGTCAAAAGTTGAAACAGTGATTTTTACATGCATATGTAATAGTGACAGTAATAGTGAACGTAACTTCTAAAGTGCAAGTCATTGTGTGATTAATTGCATTGCAATGCAGTCCCTTTTTTCTACATTGCAATGCACAGAACCAAACCTGTAATTGGCTGTTAAGCTTTTAGTTTCATTTCAGACAGTTTGTAACCTAAACCCAGTTGTGAGTCAGTCCACTGACTCGCCTGGCTGTGTGGGTACATACAGTAGCTTATGCTCAGCTCAGTGGAGTTAAATGTCAGATGTCACTGTTAGATGTCATTCAAAGGTTTGCACTGCTGCCAAATGGCAAAGGCCTGGATGATGACCAACCAGTCTTTTTATTAGTGCTAACGACCCCTGAAAATGAGTCCAAAGCAGCAGCTCAGCCAAGAGGATTCCTCCAATGTGTCTGTCATCACAATCACATAATAGAATCTGATTTAGTACATTGTGATGAGCTCTTTTGAAAATCCACTGGGTTTACTGGGTTTACAGGGCAGCACTTCACATGAATTTTTAAAAAAGTAAATACTGTATATTCATTGAAAACTGGTAATTCATGTTTGTATCTGGCATTCATTTTGAAAACTGAGCAGCTTCTACGACTTAACGATGAAAGCTTTTTATTAACTCATCTTGCAATATTTGTTTAAATGAGCACAGTACTTCAGTCATACCTACAGCACATGGTCTTGATTTGGTTTTAACCACATGCACAGCAGTAAGCTGATGCTCTGCATCACTGACTGGGTTTCTTTGTTTGTTAACCAGTTTCCCCAATAAAATTGGTACAAATATCTGTGTCAGTATCGCCCTCAAGAATCCAGTATCATTATCTCAACAAATATTTAATGAATCCCATGAAATTTGGTATTCATGACACGCGTCCTCATGACTTTGGTGATCCCCTTACTGTTCATCCAGCCCCGCCAGCAGGGCAAAATTGGATTCTGACAGCAGGGATGATTAAGTAGTATCATACAAGAGGGAGTGTTTTTGTAATGAATATCAGTAAGGCTGTGATTGATCATAGGCAGTGTATTGTGTATATTTATCTGTTTGTTGCCATTCATTGTGCAACCAGAAAATAAAAATCTGTTGATAGTCACTTTAGTAGCATGTGTGATTCTGATGAGTTAACAGCTTGATGTGCGTTGCAACATCAGCTGATGTCATATAAGCAAACTTGTGCTGCGTCTCAAATCCGATACTTCTGTGAGTACACATGAACGTATTACATTGTAGGCTTGGGCAGCATCTATTTTTTCATACCTTCAGACCTCCCTGGAATTTTATCGGGGTTCACGATGCTGGTTTACCCCAGACTGGCAGCTTCACACACAGCTCTTTTGCTTTACTAAGTAAACAAAATAAACTCACAAAATGTCAAGAAGGTGATATTCTTACACCTCTTTGCCCCATTAAACAGTGAAATACAGCTGTACACCTTTTTGAATTTTTGTTTCTCTCTTAACTCTCCTAACTAAGATTAACTTGATTTCCTTGTTAACTCACTGTAAAACACACTTCATTCAAACTTTACAGAAACAAAATAAAACTCACCCAAACCATCTTGGTTATCGTTGTTAGTTGTTAAGTTACTTAGTCCACTGTTCTGACCATCACCAACTCTAGTTTGGTCGAAATAAAAAATAATAAACCCTTAATTCACCAGTTTAGGTGTGAAAATAAGCTGTTTGCCCTGCAGCCGCAGCTGTCGCTGATATTTGGGGCAGGACAGTGGCCTGCTGTTTATAGTCAGTTCTATAACATTATCCCCACCAATCCATTTCTTCTTCTTTTATTTGTGTGTTTATTTAGAAGGAGGACAGTGCACATTAATGGACATTTCTTTAAATGTGTCAGTTTTAGCCAAAGGCTAATTCACAACTGTGGTCCTCTGGCATGGTGTTAAAAAACCTCAAAGTCATTAAAATCGATCAAACAAATACAGGTAATCATGGACAACCATATAACACTACAGAATGACATCAAAACAGACAGTAATACAAAACAAGGACAACACATCTAGTGCAAAACAGTGTGACCAATACATTTAGTGCAGTATAATACAGTGCAGCATGATTTTAATGTGTGGTAAAAAGTGAGGCAAAGCAATGCAAAACCTGTTCATGATTATAGTCATAATTTATGGGAGTATTGGTATGAGTGCTGCAGTGCTCAGTTATTGATATAAAAAGTTGAGTTACCACGATGTCAGTTAAATAAAATTAGACTAGGGAGAAATCTGTTGGGGGTGAATATGAAAAATGGGGTTGCAACAATGCAGAGACCAGTACATTTATTCTTAGAGGATAATGAAGATGCTGGAGATGGAATGGAAAGAGGGAGTATAATTTTAAAGCGGTGTAGTATTCATACTAAAGTGCTAGTTTGCCCATGTTAATGTACATAATCATAAAGGTGCTACATACATTAACAATGGTTACAGGTCTGGTTGTGCTTGAGCCAGTCTTTTAAATGCTTTTTAAATATGGAAAAGCTGGAGAAATCTCTTATGGAGATTGGCAGGCTATGCCAGATTTTACTACCTTTGACAGATAAAACAGTTTGAGAGAATGGAAGTGCGTCTGAACAGGATTTCACAGTCTCCTCTTGAGCTTGCTCTAGTGGAGGCATTACTGATTGATTTCCGTTTAAAAAACTGACTCAGAGGTGGAGGTGCAAGTCCATTCAAGATCTTATATACGGAACATGCAAGTTTGAAGGTAGTAAAATTGTCGAAGCTCAGGAGATTGTGGCGCACTAGGATGTTGCAGTGATGATAAGAGAAGGGTTTTTTATCAAAGATCTTCAAAGTTTTTTTATAAAGAGATTCAATAGGTTTGAGTACTGTTTTGCCTGTGAGTGACAAGTTTGTGAAGCAGTACTCAATATGTGAGAAGATCATAGAGTGCATGAGCATTCTCGCTGCTTCTTCAGTTAGTGATGATGTTATGTGTTTAAAATTACTCAAGTTGAATTTGACTGTTCTTATGACTTTCTTCACATGATTTTCGAAAGACAGAGTTGGGTCTAGAATGACACCTAGATATTTGAATTCATTTACGAGTTCAAGCTCTTCACCCTTTAAGAAAATACCAGAATGGTGGATGTCAGTTTTTTGGTTTTTTTTTCGAAAACATCATACAGACAGTCTTTTTAGTGTTTAACATTAGACATGAATTGGTGAGCCATTTCTGTATAGGGATCAGTGCTGAAGTCAGAATGTTAGAGGCCTCTTGTGGACTTTTAGCTTTAGTCAGGATCACTGCATCATCCACGTACACCAAAATATCCACAGTCTGACAGACATTTGGCAAATCATCCTACTACTGGACTAGTTAATATATAAAGAAAAAAGTTCAAGTATGGATCCCATGGAACTCCCACTGTACACTCAAGATCAGATGATTTGATCTCATCAACAGAAACATATTGCTTTCGTTCAGACAGATATGATTTCATCCATAATGTAGCATGTTCAGAAAAGTAGAAGGCCTTCAGTTTAGCAATGAGAATCTGATGATCTACTGTGTCAAAAGCCTTTTTCAAATCCAGAAAGACGGCTCCTACACAGGCACTTTTATCAAGACAGTTTTTAACCTTTTCTAAGAAGACACTGATGGCTGATTCTGTTGAATGGTGAGCCTGAAAACCAAATTACACTGGATGCAGAAGAGAACTGCCCGTATTCAAGTGATCAATTAATTATTTCTGGCAAACTGCAAGCATGCAGCATACTACACAGCACTCGTGGTTTGCAATGAAGTATCCAGGCCCTTTTCCTTCCCTATGCTCTCTTTTGACGACGTTCAAATGTTATTTGTGGAAATATGTTAATCACTGCGGTGCAAAGTTTGTTATGATGACTGTTAATGTAAGCTAATTAACAGTGAATGTAATAAAATGTTTAGAGCACCTGTAAAGCGGAGTGTTTACAGTGCATAGTTAAATGTCCCACAGCTGATGCCAGCTATCATGGCATGCCTCTTGTCCAAATAAATTTTTTGTTTGGGACTTACTGTTGTATAACGCAGATTATGACGTATGCCATCACTACATGCTTTTTTACTCTAGCACTAGCCAGGGTCTACATGTGACTTGGCTGTGTGTTTTGTTTTCTGCTGAAACTCCAGGTTGCATAACTTGTGTAATAATTAACGACTATATCCAGCCTGCACCCGCAGCACAGTCTTAGAGCACTGTGAGCTTTAGCTTTCAGTTTTACAGTTTCTGAGGAATTCTCTGAGGTCTGATATGTCTTGGTGCCTTGCTCCGTGCAGCTCTTAATCCTTTACTACACCCCTGGGCTGGACATGCTGTTAACAGCATGCTAATACCATAATCATGCTGGTGTATGCACACACCTGCTGCTTGCTACTCTTTTTAAGCAGTGCTTTGTCTCTGTGATGTGTTCAGGGTCCTACCCCCACCAGCCCACCTGAGGTGCCCCAAAAACACTGTCTGAGGATAACTGAAAGTTTAAGCAGTTATAGTATCAATATTATCAGTATGAGGACAGATAAGTGCCACAGTACATCACTGATTACTGACTTTTGATAGACTGAAAAACATCTGAAATGATCAGGGAGCAAGAGGCCCAATAACCACAATTATATTTCCAGTCGGGAAGTTAGCATAAATTATGTAACAAATGTAACAAACCTACAAAAAATGAATATTACTTTTTTTTGGTATTGAACTGTTAATGTATAATATGTTCCCCAGAACACATTAAAAGGCAGACAGCCTCCTCCTCATAAGCCTTCCACAGATTAATTGGTGATTTACAAATCCACATTATACCATCTTATAAAATTCATGTTTGCTAATGGTTTGTCTTGGGTTCCATTTTGTGACTGGGTAGCTGTTGATTGCGATGCTGTTCTGCAGCCAAGATTTGCAGATGTCCAGACTTTTCCATCAGCACATGAACACACCACACACTGCCACAAGGACTCAGAGCAGCCGGTATTTTATCCTTTATAATTCTGGCATCTCCAAGCATAATCATGAGTACCCGTGACCGGTGCTTAGCTTTGTTTGCTACTAATCTGTCAAACCTATCAGCCACTGTGGCTAAGAACAATGTTTTCTATAGATCAGATTAATACAAATGATTTACTTATGCAGTCCCTCATTTGCTGTTTCCAGCCATATCTGTAATTTTCCAAAACCAAAAATCCCGTCATTCATACTGGAACTGTCACTTTTTATATGAAAATAATGTCACAAAATTCACTGTAATTGCTAAAACACAGATGCTTAACAATGCAAATCTGATAGTAATCAACAAATTAATTAATTAATTGACACTAGCAAATATAGCGTACTTTATTTTAGAATGTTTTAGAGTACTTTTCGAGCTACTTGGGAAAGATCATTATGAAAATTCAGATGAACTCCGATTAAACCATAACAACATGTGCATTATTGCTGCAACCAGCAAAGTTCACTTAACCAGTATTAAATGCCTGTGACCTTTGATCCCTCAGACAGCACTGCATTAAAACTAACTTGATTGTATGAAGGGTGTTACTACATGGGCTCAAGAACACTTTTGAAAACCATTCTTGGTAAACACAGTTCATCACTCCATCTACAAATGCAAGTTAGGTATCTACCATGCAAATTACCAACAACATCCAGAAACACTGCAGACTTCTGGACCCAAGCTCGAGTGTGTGTTCAAACTGTTTTTGGAAATCATGGATGTCGTGTCCTCCGGACTAAAGAGTAAAAGGACCATCCAGATTGTTACCAGTACACACTTCAAAGTCGGCATCCGTGATGGTATGACAGGGTGTTAGTGCCCATGACATCATGGATAACTTGCACATCTGTAAAGTCTCTGTTAATGCTTAAAGGTTCATACAGGTTTTGGAGCAACATATGCTGCCATCCAGGAGCATCTTTTTTAGGGATGTCCCTGCTTATTCCAGGAAGAAAATGACACACACTCACACACTGGCTTTGCAATAAAAGAGTGTGGATAAGAGACTAGCATGTCTGCAGTCCAGACCTGTCTCCATCTGAACATGTGTTGTGCATTATGCAGCACAAAATGCAGCAATGGAGAACCCAGACTGAAGTCACTTAAGTCATATATCAAGCAAGAATGGGAAAGAATTTCACTTCAGCACTTACTGAGTGCTGTTAAAAGAAAAGGTGACATAACACAGTAGTAAACATGCTCCTGTCCGAACTTTTTTTGGAATATGTTTCAGGCATTAAACTCAGAATGAGTGGATATTTATAAAAAAAAATGAACAGTTTGAACTTTCTTGGACTGTATTCAATCAAATGCAGGTCAAAAAGGATTTCCAAATCATTGCACTCTGTTTTGATTTACCCTTAACACAGCATCCAAACTTTGTTGGAATTGGGGTTGTACTTCACATTGCGCAGAACTTTATTTTTCTGTTTTTGTTTTCATTAAAACTGTCAAAGGACATGTATAGCACCACTGCCATGCCACATAATGGCTTTTTTGAGTAACCTAACATATTCTTAGGGTAACAATATGTAACGCGTCGGTCAGCTATAAACCTGCCACTAAAGTAAAGTAAAATACTGCTTTCATACCCTCCTGTGCTCTGTCATTTTACTTGATCAATCCTACTAAAAGGACTTATCTTGATATAGCTTTCAGTAAAAACACCGCCTGTTTTCCTTGTTTGGTATTGAAAGTAAGGAGAGGAGGGAGAGGGAACTGAAATAGGAGGCAGAATGAGGCAAAAGAATGTAGAGGGATAGCCTCTTGAAGCTATTTTTTTCCCAGTGACTGACTGGTTGTTGCTGTTGATTATTCAATTAGTGCTACAGGAGCACAAAGAGAGACTTGTGCTTTAAGCTGTCATCGTTACCTCCCACATGGATCCAGGAAATATGTTTACTGTAAACGCAAGCATCACGTTGAGCAAGCAATCCTACAGTTTTCTGCTTGTCATTAGTGTGCTTACTGGGGGTTTATTTCATGCTATTTCACAATTCAGCCCTGGTGTGAAAAGATTAAAAAGTGACGAATAAACATTACCCATACTAAAGGTGATTCTTAAGATTACGTTGTGTTGTGTTTTAATTAGAACTCAAGTTGTTTGGGGACTCTGCTTGCAGGCTGGTTATGCTTGACTTCTGTTTCTTGCCTTTCAGATCACACACTACAAACAGTATCCTCCAAATGTCAGCAAAATCTACTCCTACTTTGAATGCAGACGCAAGAAAGGCTCCCAGTTTAGTGAAGTGGTGTTCTTTGGTCTTCAGTACCTGCTGAAGAAATACCTCATAGGTATGTTCACATCGTCCCCGCTGATCTAAGACATAAATTGACAGAACCATAGAGGAAAGAAAAGTGCTTGTTTAATGGCACTTTGCTGTTAGGGAGATAATTGGGGAATGAAGTGCCTTGTAATAAAACTGCTGTAGACACAGGAGAAATAGTCTGTGCTGTACTTTGTCTCTCACCCCTCAAAAGTGTCAGCTGAAATGGTTTGGTAAATCTAACATCATGTGTAAATAAAGCAGTAGATCAACTACACTTGTACACTTTAAAATAAGCTGGATGTTGAGTTAACCCTTTGTGTTTTCTGCATTTGACAGAGGTTGTAGTAACTTGGTTTGTTCTATTCAGGCCCAGTGGTCACAGAAGAGAAGATTCAGGAAGCCAAGCTCTTCTACCAGATGCACTTCAAACAGGCTGTGTTCAATGAGGAAAGCTGGAGGAAAATCCTTGAGGTATCCAAAAAGATTTTCAACTTTCAGTCTGTCTAGACAGATTCATCAGTGTATATCTAACCTGAAGGAAATGTGTTACTATGTCAGAAACATGATGGCCGTCTTCCTATCCGGATCAAAGCTGTCCCCGAGGGAAGGATTATACCGAGAGGCAACGTGCTCTTCACTGTGGAAAACACAGATCCTAACTTCTACTGGCTCACCAACTACATTGAGGTAAACCCAGAATGTGTTTTTAGTTTTTTCAATTGATGAAAGGGTTGAATTAGCAGATCAGTCAAATAACATATTCCATACTACCTATGGGGCTACACCAACATTTCAAAGACAGAATTCCACAAAAAATTGCATGTTGATTATGTGACTATCAGTGATTAAATGGCACAGGATAAAAGATCCCAGTAATACCTCTTTAGATATACAGAGATGGGAGTGTCCACTCCATTTAATCTCACCAAAAAAATGTTTCACACACTAAGGGGCTGTCCACATCAAGAATGTTAATAACAGTAACCATAAATATATTGTTTTAAAAATTACAAGTATAAAGGCCCTGACACACCAAGCCAGTGATCGGCCATCAGTCAATGTTGGGCCTTCAGTGAGCATCTGTTGCCATAGTCTTGTGGTGTGTCCAGCACCATTAGCCCTCGTCAGTCTTTGTCAGCTTTTTTTCAGCCAATTCAGCGTGTTGAATGACTGAGACACAGGCAACGGGAGGCAACGCAACAGTTGGCTTTCATTGCCGCTAGTTCTTTGAAGGCGGTTTGGCTTGTCTGGGCCTTAATAACAACAACAGTGGTGACTGTATTGTTGGGATCTCTTTCAGAGCGATTTGATTAACGATAGAATCACTGACAGCCAAATCGAAATCTCTCTGAATTTACAAGGTGTTAGGTTCAACATGGCAAATGACACTGTGGAGAGACTCATCACTGAGGTTAAAAAATGCATCCCTGTTTGACAAAGCAAAGTCTTTATAAAGATGCTATTAGGGATGGGCATTTTAAGTAATTTCCATATTCAAGTACTCACATTAAATTAATATAGGGTTAGTTAGAGTAGGTGCAACAAAAAAAAATCTTACAGAAGAATAGAAATGTATATTGGCCAACAACAAAAAACAGATCCATTGGAAATTCATTAATTGAACAACCAAGCTTTAATTAGCCTATTCAACCATAAGTTTGAAGTTAACTTAAGAGACATCAACAAGCTTTCTGTTGCTGCCGTTACACAGGTAAGACACAGTGCTGAAGGACCATCATCGTCGCCTCTCTCCTCTCAGTCAGTTCAACATCTGCCCAAGCTAACACAGCTGCAGTGGCCAACACCTGACACCAAGCCATTTAACAGTCCCAACAAACTCACACTGATACTGAAACTCCTCGCCTCTGTCATTAAACCCATTAATAACTATGAGGTAATGTTAGTCGTGTGATGCTAACAGTTAGCTCTGTCATTGTGTTTTGTGGGTGCGGACTCCCACCAACTGTCCCTGATGCGCAGTCACACTTCCTCAGCAGTAGTCTCAAGACAAACAAAGAGAGAGCAACAGCAGTGAAGGAGGCGCTTGGCGAAGGAATTTAGTGCTCACAGGTCTACAATGTAATAAAGCGCTCCATTTGATGTGCTGAAGAGTTTTCTATTAGTGGAGCATGCATTTTCATCACAAATATTGGAGTCAGTCATGTTCATTTAATTGTGGAAAGCCAAAATCATGATGGTGAATAAAATTGGATTAAAATCAGAAAAAAACTGAAAATCAGTATTGCAGCACTGTCATTAAATCTTCCCTTTTCTGTCATTAACAACAGCCCTTTCTCTTTTTTTCTCATCAACTTATCACTATCTGTTCTCCTCTCTCCCCACACCCATGCTATTTTTAACCAACCCAATCTGCTGACTGCAGACCATGCTGGTCCAGATGTGGTATCCTATCACAGTGGCCACCATATCCAGAGAGTTCAAGAAGATCCTGGCCAAGCACCTGAAGGCCACCTCTGGGAGCCTGGAAGGTCTGGACCTGAAGCTGCATGACTTTGGCTACAGAGGAGTCTCTTCACAGGAGGTCAGGAGGACTTTTTGTCCTTGTTTTTATTTAATGAGAAACCAGCACTGAGGTTGATAAACCTAACAGAGTTTCTCATTTAATTTCTGTCTCTTGCACCTTGCTACTACTGATATTGTGTATGTACGGGTACTGTGTTTGCACTAAAAGAATTTCTTAGCAGTGCTGCACGATTTGGTAAAAATGTGCGATTGCGATTATGGTGGACAATATCGCGATTTGCGATTGTGATTACAATATAATTACAATAAAATGTAATAAACAAATGGTATCATGAGTCTTTTTGCCTGATTCAGTGTTTCCCTACATTATATTAGGGGGCACTGACCTGACATAGTTATTGTTATGGACAGACAGTTTGTCAATGACCATCAACAGACTGAGGACAGTCAAATACGCTGCTCACACAGCAGCGCAGCACGGAACTCAGTCCGGCGGCAGTAGCTCAGTCCATAGGGACTTGGGTTGGGAACCGGACTGTCGCCTGTTCAAGTCCCCGTCCGGACCAAAATATGGAGCGTGGACTGGTGGCTGGAGAGGTGCCAGTTCACCTCCTGGGCACTGCCGAGGTGCCCTTGAGCAAGGCACTGAACCCCCCAACCGCTCGGGGCGCCTCACCAGCAGCCCCCTCACTCTGACATCTCTCCACTTTGTGCATGAATAGGTCCTGTTTGTGGATGTGTGTGTCTTTTGGACCTGTGTGTAATTGACAAGCAAGAGTGAAAACATTGAATTTCCACTCAGGGGGATTAATAAAGTAATAAAGTAAATAAAATTAAACTTAAACTGTACACACAGCAGAGCGAGCATATGTTGCGTTCAGGCGTTGTCACGTAAATGACAAATTCCAGGGCCATAGCACAATACAGCAGCATGTCATGTGGGCCGAAACCGAGCAAAATTGCTCAATTTTTCATTTGTTATGGAGTCCATGATTTCCCTGTGACACTGACAAATGTTTGCTTAACTGTGCTTGGATGTTGTTTTATGAGGCTCTGGCTGCTTTCAGTTGTCTCTTTGTCTTTAACGTCACACGGCTCGGCTTTCTCTCGCATGCACTCTTCCTACTTTTCCCTGTGCTGTGCTGTCTCAAGTGCTGATATAGATTGGTCGTGTTGCCGCGGGACGTTGCGACTTTAGCGTTTAAACTTTTACACAGCACATCTTTCAGGTACAGCGACGTTGGACAGAAAGATGTGCTGTGTAAAAGTTTAAAAGTTAAAGTCGCCACGTCCCGTCTCAAGTGCTGATATAGATTGGTCGTGTTGCCACGGGACGTTAACTTTACTTTTACACTTAAACAGCACGTCTTTCTGTTCAATGTCGCTGTACCTGAATCCAAAGTATCGCCATGTAACAGACGTTTTTTTTCGCCACCAACTCAGCCTGTTCATGGTCGAGCTCATGCTCTTCTTCAGCGTCTGTGTTGGTCACTGCTGCACGCCAGCTGCACGCACCAGGATAGCTTGTGGTCGTGATGTCAACAAACTCCACACAGTACAGGAGAGGCAGTCACATTCACAGGCACACGTTAACATTTATTTAGCCTACATTAAATCGCAAATCGCAGCCTTTTATGCGGTTATGTAATCGCACAGCCTGACATCGCGATTGCGATTAGATTAATCGTGCAGCACTATTTCTTAGTAATCACTGTCAGCATGACCAAGAATAAGAATCTTTTTGGAAAAGGGGAAGTTCTTTAAAAGAACATTCTTATCATTGTGTCATGTTACTGGTGTGCATTTTAGCTACTTGGTCTATATGGCCAAGTAGCTAATATCAAATGACTGCATGACATCTTACTGGTCACGTTACTGATTAAAGGCCCTAAGGTTAGATTAAGAGAACTCAATGAAAGTCAGAGGGAGAGTCTTACATAATAAGCATGAAGCTCTTGTACAGTGGAGCCACTGAGCTGGTGAAAGTGTTTCATTGAAAGAGGGTTTTGAAATGAGATTCTTATAGGTCAACTTACAACTGAAAGGTTGATTGAACATATTTTAAAGCAGACAGCAGCAGTGGGTTTATATCATGAAGGCAGACTAGTGTCAATGCAATATTAACCTAATGTCTGTCTGATTACATACAGGAACAAATCTTGAACACTTATTCCTGAAGCTGAATTTTATGTACTGATTCAACAGTGTCGCTGACAGAATCAGTAGCTTTCTGAGTTGGAGCTCCTCTCGCTGGTAACTGAAGGCACCTTTATCAGCTCAGCTCAGCCCTGATGGCTATGAGAGGGACCCAAACCTTTCAGTCACGCAGTCATTCGTAAGAATTGTTGAGAAGATCTGCTGATAAATATGAAAAATACAAAATTACTGAAGGGAAGACAAGAGGTGCAATTCCATCCACCTTTTTTATGCACATTTCCATCCATCCATCCATCCATCCATCCATGCATCCATCCATCCATCCGTAGCCAGGTTGCATTGGCAGAAGGCCAAGCAAAGCACCCCAGATGTCCTTCTCCCAAGCACGCTTTCCAGCTCCTCCTGGGGGACCCCAAAGTGTTCCCCGGCCAAATGAGATGTGTAATCCCTCCAGCGTGTCCTGGGTCTGCCCCAGGACCCTCTACCAGCGGGACGTGCCTGGAACACCTTTAACGGAGAGCGCCCAGGAGGCATCCTGATAAGATGCCTGAATCACCTCAGCTGACCCCTTTTGACACGAAGGAGCAGCGGCCCTTCTCTGAGCTCCGTCCGGATGTCCGGGCTCCTCACCCTCTCTCTAAGGCTGAGACTGGCCACCCTACAGAGGAAACTCATTTCGTCCACATTTATCCGTGATCTTATTCTTTTGGTCACTACCCAGAGCTCATGACCATGGATGAGGGTTGAGATGTAGATGGACCTTCCGGCTCAGCTCCCTCTTCATTGTAGCTAGATTTGAATGGTAACCCTTCATACTCACTCATGAGGTGTAAAATTCAAGTCAAGCGTGTGTAAAGTAACCAAAATGCGGGCATGACTCAAATGAATATAATGTGCTCTGCACTTCTGTGATTTTACTTGGTTTATATCGACTGAAATGTCAATCGCCCCCTGTCTGTTGGAGTAAAGGGTTTTTATTGTAATACTACACCAACCTAACATTTTTTTTTACACCAAGTCACAGTGACAGGTAGTATGATGGTCAGGATATAATAATCCTGTAATAGATTGGTGGTTGCTGAATTATTAACTTTTTACACTGTGCCGTGTTTTGAACTGAACCTAAAAAACATTTAAACAGCAGTGACTTATCAACCCACCTGTCCTCTCCTCTCCAGTCTGCAGCATTAGGTGGAGCAGCTCACCTGGTTAATTTCTGCAGTACAGACACAGTGGCTGGGCTGCTAATGGCTCAGCGATACTATGGCTGCCCAATGGCTGGCTTCTCTATTCCAGCAGCAGAGCACAGGTATAACGCACACACACACACACACACACACACACACACACACACACACACATGTAAATTGCAGATAAGACAGTGAACATCATGAATGTAGTCTGCAGCAACATCGTATTCTACAGCGCCTTACTTTTTTCTATCTTGTTGCATTACAACCGGTTATTTGAATTTATTTATTTATTTAGTCAAAATTGCAGATCAGGGTTGGGCTATAAAAATGCATCTAAAACTTTGAACATCCCAGTGAGCATCATTAAATCCATTACAAAATATGAAAGAGTAGCCACAGGGAACAATTTTGGCCTCACATGGCCGGTGTACCTTCTTCCATAAGTTTAGGGAGTCTCCCACATGCCTTTGGCAAACTTCTTTTTTAAGCAATGCATTTTTCCTGGCCACTCTTCCATAAAGTCCAGCCCTGTGGAGTGTACGGCTTAAAGTGGTCCTTTAAACAGATAATCCAGTCTCTGCTGTGGAGCTTTCCAGCTCCTTCAGGGTTGTCTTAGGTCTCTTTGTTGTCTCTCTGATTAATATCCTTCTTGCCTGGTCCTTGAGTGTCAGTGGGCGACACTCTCTTGGCAGGTTTGTTGTTGCTGCCAAATTTTTTCCATTTTGTAATAAAGGATTTAATGGTGCTCAGTGGGACGTTTTATAACCCAGCCTTGATCTGCACTTCTCCAAAACTTTGTTCGGACCTGATTGGAGGGCTCCTTGGTCTTCATGGTGCTACTTACTAGGTGGTATCCATTGCTTAGTGGTGGTGCAGACTCTGAGGCCTTTCATAGCAGGTGTACTACGATCATGTGACACTTAGTTTGCACACAGATGGACTTTGAGTAATAAATTATGTACCTATTGATGGTGGTAGCACCAGGTCTTATTTAGGGGCGTCATAGCAAAGAGGGTGAAGACATGTATGCACCACTTTTCAGTTTCTTTTATTTTTTTGTTGTTGTTGAAAATTTTAAACTATTTTTTTTTTTCCCCCATTTCACTTGCAATTTTGACTGTTCGGTGTAGGTTCATTACTTAAGATATCCAAATAAAGACATACATTTAAATTACAGGTTGTAACACAACAAAATATGAAAAAAACACCAAAGGGTCGAATACTTGTTTGCACCTTTTTATTTTATTTTGACTTTTGATTTAGAATCAGTATTACTAATCTGCTGGTTGAGTTGTCAATTAACTGTGAGGGAACACCTTCAGGGATTGTATCTTCAGATATTAGGACTGGTGTTAATATCTATAGACCTACAAGACTGATTTGATTACTTCCTTCCTGTCATGCAGTACCATCATCTCCTGGGGGAGGAGCAGGGAGAAAGAGGCGTTTGAGCGAGTCCTTGATCAGTTCTCCTCAGGGCCGGTGTCAGTGGTCAGCGACAGCTACGACATCTTTAACGCCTGTAAACACATCTGGGGAGACAAGCTGAAGGAGCGAGTCATGGAGCGCAGCCAGGACTCATGCCTCGTCATCCGGCCGGACTCCGGAGACCCTGCAGAGACCCTTATCGAGGTAAATAACAGGGCTGGATTACACTTTGTTGGACATCCACAGAAAAACAGTTATCTAAAATCTTCTAAATCTTGGGATATTGGTGCGGTTTTTGGCTTGAAATTTTACTTTTAGAACAAAATGTTTGTGGCTATTTTTAACAATGAAGATCTGAGAGACTTCTCAAACTTTTGAAGTATTCTTAATAGATGAAGCTAGAAACGTCCAATTATACTTTCTAAAATGGGGCCACCACTTTTTGCTATCTTTCAGTTCTTTTTAAAAGTTAATTTTGTTTATACTGTTTTGCACTTAGTGACAGGTGTCCATTGCACCTGCAATGACAAAGGCATAATGTGGGCATTACTTTGGTTTTGCAAATGAGGAAAAAAAAAACTTTTAACTCTGTCCTTCATTCACAAATTACGCCTCAAAATGTTCACTCAATCTTCTTTTTCTCGAGCTAAGCAGTAAGACATACAATACACGTCATTAGCTATGACCATCAAAGTGCGGCAAATGATTTCACCTTCTACCATTCACTCCCATTAACACTGACACCTGAAATTCTTTGGTCAACACAAAAATATGCATTTTAACGTTTCAGTAAATCCTTTAATCTTCACATTGTGTCCACTAATGACACATCAGCAGCACATTCGGCAGAGCCTGCTGGTGTTTGCTCAAGGTAATATGAGATATTTTTTATGTTTTAACTGAGCTATGAGCACTTGTTTAAGGTATAAAATGACCTTTTTGCCTGTTTTTCAGCTACTGGGTAAAATCAAAGAGTGAAATTTTCCACTTTTCTATTGTTCCTCATTTTTTCTTTTCTACATTTGAATTAACTTCAGCAGTCAGGAAGCACAGACTAAGGATGAACGATTGTTTTTGTAAAAACGTTTGAAGCAAAGGGGGTATTTCAATTTGGTGACAGCAGGTGGCAGATTGTGAAATTTCCAACCAACCAAGTTGCAGTTACTGTGTTTACACATAACGTTTTATCTTACCTTTACCTTTTAAGATTTTGTTAAGTTTGTACATTATATCAACCATGGATGGCTGTGAAGATTTGAATCGATTAAATTAGACACTGTAGGTAATTAGTAGTCATTGACAAGTCAGTTTATCTTACTGTTAGTCCTGGAAATTCTTCTGCAATGAAACCATTATGAAAGTGTATTTTAACTTGAATTTTGGAACGTTTGCTTCGTCTTGGCCCTCCTTTGTATTGTAATCATTACTATTAATTATTTAATGTACATAAACTGAGGTTTGAAGGTGTTCAGACTGCTTTATCTAAACATGGCTGATACCTACTTGTATGAATCAAACACCAAAATGGATATATTTATGATGCCACTTGTAGGTCCTCAAGATTTTGGAGGAGTGTTTTGGCTGTTCTCTGAATTCTGTGGGATACAAGGTGCTGCCTTCTTACCTGCGAATAATTCAAGGAGATGGCATTGACCTCAACTCCGTAGATGAGGTGAGTATAAGTTTTGTTGTTGTACTGGCCAGGGTTAACTCTTCTTTATAATTATATCTTATTTATACTGAACAGATATTTAAACCAAGGATTTTTGTTTTTGCTCCCATTTTTCACAGGTTAAAGTCAAAGGTCTAAGAATTTTTTTACGGACTCAATAGATATATTTCTCTTAAATTTTGGTCACAGATTTGTTTAAGTCCGTGTTAGTGAGCACTTCTCCTTTTTCAAGTTAATCCATCCTCCTGCCTAGTGTGGCTTATCAAGATGCTGATTGTGTGTTCGCTAACAAATTTGTGACCAAAACTTGTAGGAAATTTATCTATTGAGTGCATTAAAGGTCTCTAAAATTTCACTTAAAGCTGTGAAAAATGGGAGCAAAAACAAGTGCTGCATTTAAATATTTGTTCAGTGTAGTATATTATATTTTTGTTTTCCCTCCTGTCCTTTAAAATGAACTATTAAAATCGGCCAACATGCTTGTTCTGAATGAATATTACATACATTGAAAAGTGTTGTGTTTCATCTCTCCTTCTGCTGGTGGGCCATCATGACTAGAGTATGCATGCATAATATGTTATTTCCATTACAGAAGAGACTTGATGAACAGTAAAATTAGGTGGGGAAAAGGGAATATATCAGTATCGGTATTGGTTATTGGCCAGATAAGATGTTATATATAGGATATCAGCAAAAAAAAAAAAAATCTAATATCATGCATCCCTAATCTTAATAATATGTTTACCAACTAGTATTTCTGGTGCCGACTAGTGAGGGAAGCAACGTTCAAGTGACTGCTCAACTAATCACGCACCTCCCTAGCTTACTTAATGTGAAACTCTGTCTGAGATAGTCTCTGTGTCCCAGATCTGTGCACAGAAGTTATTAGGTAAAATGTAACTCATACAAAAGATTACCTAAACTGTCAAAATAAAACCCAGGTTGTATTTCTATTTGAAGGTCTTTCTAAATGGTCTGCATTTTTACGTTTGATGGTGTGTTGAAAGAAGGGGTGTCACAATTTCAATGCTAAATCTGTAATCATCAAAATGAAAAGCAGTATCCGTGACCTCTCCCACCACCTACTTGCACACGTCCAAAAAATACAAAATAACAACAACAGTACTTTGAAGACGACACAGCCTAGGTTAACAGTAGCTTCTCTGAAGTCATCGGCATGGCAACATTTTTCCTTCCCCATGTGTTATGTAGACAACCACCACGTGATTGACTGAAAAACTACAGTTTGTAGGTTATGATACTGCCACCTCAGGCGTAAACAGATAGAATTGACAGGGGGTCCGTTTCACAAAGCAGGTTCAACAAACTCTGAGTCTAATCCTGAACTCTGAGTTGATCTACTCTGAGATAGGAAACTCTGAGTTTCCGCTTCCAGAACAGCTGATTTGAATCAGTGTAATCAACTCGGAGTAGTTTCACCTGGAGTTAAGCGCGTGCACCACAACTATAAAAAGCCAGCATCAATGGAGCCCCAATTCGATGAGTCACCATGGCAACGGGGAAGAGGAGGGCTGCGTTTTTCACCCCACTAGAATTAGAAATCTTAATGCGCTCATACAGCGAGTTTGCACACGTTTTCAAAAAGAAGTGCAACACCGCTGCAGCTGCAAAAGAGAGGGAGATGGCGTGGGAGAACATTGCTGCTCGGGTCAGTGATTAAGTTTAAATGTAGTCCTTTGCAATCACAATAATATTACAGGGGAAAACTGCTTGAATGGTAGCCTATTAATTTATTTCATTTAGGTGCAATCCCGCGGGGGAGAAGTGCACTTGGCAGCAGTTTAGGATGAAATATAAAAACAGACCTCGGCATAATCTCATGCGGTTACTTCATTTTGATCATGTTTTACATTGTAAAGTAAATATTAAGTGGCTGTTTGACTGTGCAGTTGTTTTATCCCCAACATAATGCTGTTTTCACACACATAAATGTGTTCTCATCTATATCATGTTCTGTTAAATAATTAAGCCTATTTAAACTAACACAGACTACTACTCAGCCAACAGAAAGAAGGCAGATGCCCATAAAACGAGCACACTTTTCTGACCGCCCTGCATACAGTTGCCTTACTCAAGTGCTCAGCATCTCCGACATTGTACAAAAAACTTCCATTTGCAAAGAAACACAGCGCATTTTTATACAGTCTATGAGCGCAACACACAATATCTGCTGGGGTGTGAGAGCATGACTACGATTGGTAATGTTGCAAATGTAAGGACGGATTAGGTTGTGTATGTGGATGATGGACTGTGACGTGAAACCGTACAGCACAAAAAGATTATTGTGTGGAAATGCTAGAACACCTATGCGCGGTCTGATAACCATCTCCCGACGAATATTTAATTCTCTGCGCAGTAATGCTGCACCTTTATCCACGGGATCGTTATCAAAAGGACATGCCATGTTAGTGAAAAAAGTCGCCACCTACTGTGCCTAATGGACTTCTAATATACTGACTCTGATTTTTTTAAATGATTTTTTTAAAAGACAGACGGCAGAACTAGGCTACGCCAAAACTCACCTGCTGACTGAATGAATGAGGAAATCAAATGTGTGTGGCTCTGAAAGAGGGCAGAGAGAAACTCAAGGTTCATTGAGAAAAACCTGGTCCCGACCAGGTTAGGTTCATAGAGTCTGTTACGACGGTAACTGACCGAGAGCTTAAGTTACCTCTCTCTTTGAAACAGGCTAGAGTTACCCCTCTTTCTCTGGTGTGAGTTACCTCCCTTTTTGAAACAGAAAACTCAGACTCTTCTTTTTGTTGCCAGTGGACTGTTGAAATCAGCTATTATTACATTTTAAATATATTATTTAAATTTGATCATATGGCCTTAGTGTGACACATAACCAGCCAGCCATAAAAAGCCAGTTTTAGAATCAAGACTCCGGTCTAATTAAGCAATATCACACGAGAGGGAGTGATGTTGTACTGTATATCGTAGGCTGTGATTCGGTCATAGGAACGAGGCCGCAATTACAGCCGTGACGATATACAGTACAACGTCGTGACCTCAACAACAGCTTAAACAGCAATGCTGAGTAAGGAAATGTTAACAAAAGGTGATGAAATAAATTATTTTAAGTATGTTATGTAGCTCCGTGAAAAAAAAACAGTTTCCTCAGTCTGTTGCCAGGCAACGCAGCACACACCCAAGGCACTCACAAGCTACTTTGTATTTACGCTGATCTGCAACTGTGTAACTTCGTCCAGTTCGGCTGATGAAACGCTGGCAAACCTGGATGTTGGCACGGCCGGATTCAAACACACCTGGAGGTCTGCACAGAAGAGTCCTGGCTTTCCTTTTCCTCGTCCTCTCCTGACAACCACTCATAATTTAATTCAAATGTAATTTTGGGAAAAATATCCATCTTCTTGGTGTTACGCTAGTGTCAGTTTGTGTCAATGTAGTGAGTGTGACAGTTGGTTAATTAACGGTTGTATTTATATTTATAACACCTGTGAGCGGGGTGATTTTACTGTTACATGTCCCAGTGATGTTATACTCTATATCAGCACTCAGGGAATGCCTCTCGTCCAATCAAATTACTCGGTCGGAACTAACTGTTGTATAATAATGGCATAGCATTCAGTGCTGACAAAAAAAAGTTTTAATAGAAAATTG
Organism: Epinephelus fuscoguttatus; assembly: GCF_011397635.1. Taxonomy (NCBI): domain Eukaryota; kingdom Metazoa; phylum Chordata; class Actinopteri; order Perciformes; family Serranidae; genus Epinephelus; species Epinephelus fuscoguttatus. The sequence goes on from NC_064752.1 coordinate 45,645,161, forward strand.
AATTGAATCGTGATCTCGAGATCCAAAGTCTATTTGAATCATGTACTTAGAGGATTGTCATGGTCCAAACAATGATTCAAATCAAGGTTTGTATGTTTTATAACGTCAATCTGATGCAAAGTTTTGCAGTTTTCTTGCCAGCTAGATAGTTACAGTTCCACTGTCTTGTTTAAAAATGTTTTTAATTATGGGGCGTCGGTAGTGTAGTGGATAGTGCCGGCGCCCCACGTACAGAGGCATTGCCTCAGTGCAGTGGTCGCGGGTTTCAGTCCGGCCTGCGACTCTTTGCTGTGTGTCAGTCCCCATTCTCTCTCTGTCTCCCCATTTCACACACTGTCCTGTCAATTAAAGGCAAAAAGCCCAGAAAAATAATCTCTAAATATGTTTTTAATTATAGGTTTAGCAAATGAGTGATTAAGAAATCTGAAGTCTTCCTTTTTCTGTTTTCTGTAGATCCTTAAGAAGCTGAGTGATGAAGGCTGGAGTGCTGAAAATGTCTTCTTTGGTTGTGGCAGTGCTCTGCTTCAGAAACTCAACAGAGACACGCTCAGCTGTGCCTTCAAGTGCAGCTATGTGGAGACTAACGGCAAGGGGGTGAGTGGAAGGGTTCTGACTTAACATGGACGCTGCAGCATTAACCATGCTTGAGTGATTTTCAAGCTTAATTTACTGACTTTAACAGATGAACAGTTACAGATAATTGCTGACATCATCTGCCCAGTGAAATAATTAACAAAAATCCTTGATAGACTAAAACAAGTCTGTAACTTGACCTTTAACCTGGGCCTGGCTCTTATAGTTTAACCCTCATTTCTGAACAAGAAAATATTTACCTGTTTCGTGTATATATGGGCATGTGAGTATTTTTTGATAGAGATTAATAGGGAGCAATAAAAAAATCTTCCCTGTATGACTAAATATTTGTCACTTCTAAAGCTACTGTACTGTCTGTGTGTGGCACTGTAATACATCGCTATTAGGCTAAAAGACACCATTACCTTCCACACCCACCATGTTTTTTTCATGGTATTAATTCTTAATATACTGTCTGTACAATCTGTAATGGGCATATTGATAGAAAATGAAATCTGGAGAAAATGAATAAAAAGACCAGAGATGTTTTCTTGTATGGCACATATACAGTTACCCCCACAGAGACTGGTTGTCAATGTGCTCATGAGAATTTGGTGCAGATGATTTCCCTCAGTTTTTTTAACTAGTTTTGTTTGCACGTGTTCTTCCAGATGGACGTGTACAAGCAGCCGGTGACTGATCCATCCAAGGGGTCAAAGAGGGGTCGATTATCACTGAGGAGAAACTCAGATGGCTTCTTAGAGACGATAGAGAGAGGAGCAGGCAAGCCTGAGGAGGTTAGTCAGACAATATTGTTTTTAACTCTGACTAACAATGTGTGTTTATATCTGTGTAATATCTTTTCTTTGTACTTTGTGTTCTGTTTTTATTTACAGTTGATACGTGTGTGTGTGTGTGTGTGTGTGTGTGTGTGTGTGTGTGTGCGCGCGCACGTGTGCACGTGCGTGTGGGCTCTGTATTCTTCAGGACCTGCTGGTGACTGTTTTTGAGAATGGCAGCTTGGTGCTGGACTACTCCCTGGAGGAGATCAGGAAGAACGCTCGGCTGAGGGATGAGGAGGTGAACCCCACCCTGCACAACCATGAAAAGGAGCTGCTGCACAATCACATCATCAACGGCATTCATTAGATCAACCACAGAGCCTTTCACAGTGCATAGAGTACTTAATGTTTTAACAGGGTGCAGTGAAATGAACACTGCAGTGGTTTCAAAAGGCACCCATCCAAGTATAAACTGAACATGTTAACGGGGAGTGAAAAGCTGTTTTCTCACAAGACACTAACATTTACTATGACAAAATATGAACAGTATTATTGATTATAGTAATCATGCAGTATGGGTTACACTTGCTAATGATAGCACTAGTGTTTGATATCTAATATTTAATTAAAGGTCACTGTCAGCATCATATATCAGCACAGTTATATATTGCTGCAGCCCTTCTTTGGTTTGTGTTTTTGAAACACAAGTCATGTACAATTTGTAAATGAAGACATCACATCACTAGTGCAGATTCTGCTGCACTGCCTCAGTTTGGACAAAATCACAAAGTCAATGAAGCCATACCTGTTCTATTTCCTGATTTCTGATGCCACTGGGCCCACAAAGCACACTATGAAACCCCAGTGTTTAGTATTGAATAAATAAAAAAATATATCATGAAATGAATAATCCTATGAATACATTGTGTAAAATATATAAATGAACCAATAATTTGTGAAATAATTGAAGGTTGTTGAAACTCAACTTATTATTATAAAGATGTAATTTCATCATTAATCATCAGTTTTATTCATTTGATTAAACTACAGACATGTTTTATTTCTAAATGCCCTTTCCCTAATTGATTTTTTTGTATTTCATAATCAATCGCAGTCACTTTTCATGACAATCGTGATGTCACCACCCTCTCTCCTTTCAGCCAATCACATATCCCCTGCTTGAGCCAGCAAGCTCAACTACTGAGGCCACATTTAGCCAGCTAGCTCCTGTTAGCTAGAGCACTGTTTTTCAAATGGGGGTATGGGTACCCCTAGGGGTTCTTTGGTGTATTGCAGGGGGTACTTGAGATTTTTTTTAATGTTCATTTAAAAATATGAGTAATGCATAATTCCTAGTTTAATAAACCACATTTTATATTCAGTATTCCTGTTTTCAGTAACTGCCATAAACTGTCAAGTGCTGCATCAAAGGCCATCACCTTCACATTTACATTGGTGCTCTCTGTTTTTGCCCAAAATGTTTTGCACTGGTCAGAGGGTCCTTGCCTAAAAAAAACATATATATTTCAAAGAGGGTACATTAGTGGAACAAAGTTTGAGAATGAACAACAATGTCAGAGTAATTCCTTATCATATTTCATATCATTACTACAGGCTGCTGCTGCAGATAAACACAGTAACTAAAGCTGTACTCCAAATCACACACTTTCTCCCTGCAGTACGGCAGCTGCCCCAACACAGTACATACTGGTGCATGCGGTATGCACATAATCACACTACTTCATCCTGACATTGGGCCTTGAGTTCTGACCCTCTTGCTTACATGTTCGTTACCATGGAGATAAAAACTTGGATATGAAAACGCCATTTACCAAAGCTCGCCATAGATGGAGGTCAACTCTGAGAGCTCTGCTGTTGATACTTTGCAATGTAATTAATTTTAAGTTTTAATTGATAAATGCATTCATTGTAGATTCTAAAATATTTTTATTCACCATAGTAAAATTACATAAACATTTCTCTGTAGTTGTTTTTTCATAGTTATGTCATTTTGTTTTTAGTAGTATAATTAGCTATTTTGTTCACTTAACAGTTAATATTCCTGTTGTTATTATTCAACTGGTCATCAGTCACTTGGATGTGCCGTCATCCGTCGGTCTGTCAGCTTTCAACAAGCTCTCGAGCTGTCATCTGTTTGTGGTTCCGTTGATGTGACGCATCTTCCGCTGCCCTGAGGACTGTGGGTCAGAATAGCCAGAAAAGCATGCGGGCTTGCATTCTGTAAAATGCAACCAGATGCAGCAGAACATCCTGGTATTTTTGGCATACTGCATTGGACCAATTGTGTATTGGCACATACTAAATCTTTTTCTGGTATATTAAATAGCTTGGATAATTAGTTAGCATCAAAGTGAGGAGCCAGTGTTAGCAGTGTTAGCTCCTGATAGCTAGGGACCACAGAAATAATATGAGGTGGGAGTTTCTGTGTCAGTGCACTGGGCCCACTTACAACAGCCACTTCTTTAACTCTGTTGTTATACACTGTATAGTCAAATATGCACATGTACAAACAGAACATCAGAGACGTCAGAGTGAGTGGGCTGCCTCACAGGATGGAGCCCCAAGCACTTAGGGGTTCGGTGCCCTGCTCAAGGCCACATTGGCAGTGCCCAGGAGACAAACACTCCAGCTACCAGTCAAAATTCCAGACTTGATCCAGACTGGGACTTGAACCAGCAAACCTCAGGACCCTAAGCCAACTCCCCACTGACAGTTACTGCCACCCCAATTGATGAGGCATCTTTCTTACGAGACAGAGGTCATGTGATTGGCTGAACGGTGTTGAATGGGGTGCAACAACAATACCATCTCAGCTTCTTGTAAATTGACCAGATAAATATTAGTTTGATCATGTGGTTTTGAATATTTCAGTAACTAACATACACGACTGATGCTGCGATGATGCATTTAGTGATGATGCTTGTGATTTTAACATCAAGAGTTTGGGAATTTCTTCTCTGAAGTTTGAACCAAAAGAAAACAAACACTCAACTCAAACAGAGTCACAATGTTGACAGAATTTTATTTAAAGGTGATTTGTATTTATTTATTATTTGTATCCTTAGCTGTTAGTACTTTTTTTTTATACTGAGTCATTTGTGGTGCGGATAAACATTAGGAGACAGACTGGACATCAAACTGCCTTTACTAAATCTAATGCAGGCCTGATATTGTGCACTGCTACAATGACTGCATTATGTAGCACAATAAACCAGATGTCAGATATGCTTGAGTAGTCAGTGTTAAACAATTTGGATCTGTACTGGAGAAGCTGACTATGTAAGATGTCCTTATATGGAATAATTCAAATAGATACTGTTATAGAGAATATAGAGTAAAATATTTTGTTGAAAATCTGATTTGATTGGCTGATGAGCCTCGACTTATGGACATTAAAGGAAACATTTACTCTGATAATCTTGTATTCATAGTCATCGTGCAGCCCCACTATACGCAACCAGTTCGCATAATCTCTAAGGGTGGGTATCACCAGAGGCCCCAAGATGCGATGTTATCATGACACAAAAGTCACAATACAATATTATTTGTCAACATAATAAAGTTTCTCACTTAAGTCATTTTTATTGCAGCAAAATGTATCCAGAGGACTGAAAAAGCAATTGATGTAATTATTCTAGTAAGCCATCAAAAGTTTTAGTTGTGTTTGGAATATTAATAATTTATTTAATAAAAAATCAATACTTGACATCCATGTATTGATACAATATTGCCAAACAAAATATCACAATACTATACTGTATCAATTTTATTCCCCCCAGTCCTAATAAACTCTTGTACGCCCTGTCTCACCAGTTGCTTGTGCCTGCAGCGTGATTGGCTGTCATGATGTGAGCACTGTTTAAATGTTTCAAATTGTCACACCCTCTCCTCTCAACACCAGCACGGTCTGTATCACAAGTGTTCCAGCATACTGCATGCAATCAGTTGCTTCCTATACATAATGAATGGGATCAAAGTTTTAGTCACATATAGTGAGGCTGCGTCAGTCTCTGATGTCCACTGCCTTCCTCCACTCCTATGCACCAACCTTCCTTTAACTTGCCTTGCTTCCTTTGGTTAGAAGTGTTTAATTTCCCAGAATGCCTTTCACCACCACCTCCACACAAGGGGCATTATTACTTCAAACAGTTTTGCAGATAAACCAGTGTATCTTCACGTAAACTGTGTATTCACACTGATGTAGCGCATGTAAATGTGTCACCCGATTACCTGCCTTAAACAGCTCACTGTATCATGTAAGATATACTGAAGTTTGAAGTGGCTCATTTCTTTTATTTTGGGCAGGTAGCATTGTAGGAAATGCTGCCTTCTTTTACAGAAACTATCTAGTTCTGTCAGTCACAACAGATGTTAGTGAGCTATAGAAGTGCTGACAGATTAAATGACCAGATAGTCTGCTGCTGTATTTTTATGCATTGAACTAATGACTCCAAAGCTACTGCTGCTTTTGTTGGCTCTTAAGGGCCTGATCATTGTAAGTGTTTATCCTTCTTACTCTCTTTTCATGCCCCTCCATTTTCTGTGTAATGCATTGGCTTGTTTTTTTGTTTTTTGTTTTTATTTTAATAATCAGCAACAAATTCAACCTGAATCACATTCAGTTTTAGACTGCAGGCCGGAGCCTGTTTGCATTTGATTTCCTTCTTGATGACTGGTCTATAGGGACGCAGTTTGCGGCCAACACTGAACATAGGGTTTACCTGCTGTGTGATAATGGCACTAATCATATACTTCATGAAATGATATTTTGTAAATATACTTTTGAAAATGCTTGAAAAAACTTGCTTTTAACTTATCTGTATCTTTTAAATGTTCTGTACCTTTGATTTTGTTTGTGTTTTAAAAACTGACCTTTTGTAAGATTAAAAAAAAACCCTGAAAACTTGCAAAGTTGTCCATAAAACACTAGAGAGGCAGAGGGTGTTATTACACTTAGTGACCAGAAAGTGGAACCCATGGGGCGTCTGTGGCTTAGTGGATAGAGCAGGCGCCCCATCTACAAGGCTATTGCCTCAGCGGCCCGGGTTCAAGTCCAGTCTGTGGCCCTTTGCTGCATGTGATCCCCTCTCTCTCTCCCCCTTTAACACTTGGCTGTCCTGTCCATTAAAGGCAAAATGCCCTAAAAAATATCTTTTAAAAAAAAGGAAGAAAGTGGAACCCACACATTTTACCATACTGAAGGTGAACGTCTCTCCCCCAGAGGCCGTGAAAAAGGGTTCAACCTCTTTTATGTACAATTTCATACTTCCACCGGTGCTGATCAGGCTTACAAATGCTGGCAGTCATCGGATCTTTTGGGGGAGATAGCAGGTCAACAGTATATGCTACATGGAAGTGGGACCTTTAGGTCCCTAAAGGTTTTTTTTTTCTCCCGTTCAAGGGTTTTTTGGGGGGGAGTTTTTCCTCATCTGCTGTGAGGGTCCAAAGGACAGAGGGATGTTATATGCTGTAAAGCCTCTGAGGCAAATTGTGATTTGTGATATTGGGCTTTATAAATAAAATTGACTGATTGAAGAGACCTCTGTGAAAATGGCTATGCTGTTTTTCCTTTGCCAAAATTTATTCTAAATTTAGAGAGTTTTTTAACCCCCTTCCTGAGAAGGTGTTATAACCTGGTTGATACCACTGGGTTCCTTAGGTCTTCTAGTTTTGTATGATACCAGTATCATCACTAGCTTAAATACTTACCCATCTATAGTCTCTGAAAGACAGGTGGCCACAAAAACAGTGGCTCTCTGGCTCTGCAGGATAATATTGGAAAAAGCCAAGCTGTTAAACATCCAAGCTTCACACAGAAAGGCCCCAGCCATCCCAACAACACTAAACTGAAAAAAAAGGAGTAGAGGTACCTGAACGTGACTTAATGTGTCCTGTCATCCAAATCACAAGACTCAAAGATGTAATTGGAATATTTGAGTTTGCATTGTGGAGCTGTGGTTAGCACTGTTGCCTCACAGCCAGAGGTGACAAGAGGGTTTTGGGTTCCAAGCCAGCTTAGGACCTTCTGTGTAGAGTGAGCATGTTCTTTCTGTGTTAACGTGGACATTGGGAGAAGCACGGGGCTAACTGGCACCCAGCAGCTCATTTTTGCCACATAGCTTTCAGCCATGGTCATTTGAATATGCATTTATGAATGTCATTTTGTGGTGTCAAGTGCTGTTTCTCACAAGTCTTCACAAGTTAGATTCATAGCTGTCCAAGTGTGTGTTTATTTCCCAATTATGATCCAAGTCTTCAACTGCGAATTTGGAAATACGACTTTATAAATTTACAAGTCATGTTAAGAGGTTTGCACATTGGTCGTATGTCATGTCAACATAAGTCTTCATTATTTAGCTCTCACAATTAAGCTTTAAGACATTTTGCTCATAGTTTAATTTTTGTTCCCACAGTGCAAACTGTTTCATGACCATCAAGTTAAAACAAAAATCCCATAAATGATGGACAAATGAAAAGCTCTGCACTTAATAGATTCAGGTTAAGTGAGCACATTTAGGTGCTTTCAGGCTGACTGCACAAACTTCATTCATCTGTTATTCTGAACGTCCTCTATTATTCCTGACCTTTGGGAAGCAGAGGCAGTCATGCGTTTGCTCCAGGACGTTGATTCTTGTAGTTGAATTTGTGAATGAGTGAAAGACTTTGTCTTTGTGTGTGTGTGTGTGTGTGTGTGTGTGTGTGTGTGTGGGTGGGTGGGTGGGGGTGGGGTGGGGGTGGGGGGGCTTGTTGTTTAAGACACAGAGGAAGACAGATAGTCAGACGTGACCTGCTTGCCAGCTTGTCCCAATCTGAACTTTCACTCCTTATAATCACTGTCTGAATTCAAATTTAAGACTGCAGTTGCAAAATTAAACTACATTTCATATGAATTTTTTTCCTTCCTACCTTTGCTCCCCATCTGTGGTTTTTCTGGCGTTTATCAAATATCAAATATCATGTTACGTACAGTATGGATATGTTATACTGAAATAACACATTGCTGTTTTTGTTTTGTGGCAAAAAAAAAAAAAGTGCAATGGATTCATCTCTGAATCTGACCACAATGCAGTGTTGAAGCGGGATGGCCACAGTCTCACAGAGCCATCTGAAATCTCACAAGAGCAGAGATCACACAAAACACACAGAATGAGTACACACTATGTTCACTAAGAATTGTGTGGGTATCAAAGTCTGATATATCTTCTTCCTCTGTGCCAAAGATCTTCACTGTTGTACAAAAACCGTTAAAAGCACATCAGGGTGACACTGTGTCACTGCGTGACATGTTCCTTCATCACTATGAACACACACACTGTAGTTTATTTTGACTCAGTTCCACATTAACCACCCTGCAGCCACAAATTCTCACTGGAGCGGTAAATGGTCTGCAGCTTTCAAGCCATCTTGCCTAGGTCTCATGCCTTCCACCATATTTACCTCCGCCAAGGAGGTTATGTTTTTGCCGGCGTTGGTCTGTTAGTCTGTTTGTCTGCAAAATAATTTAAAAAGTTATGAACGGATTGTGATGAAATTTTCAGGAAAGGTGGATAATGGCACAAGGAACAGATTATAAAATTTTGGTGGTGATTGGTTGAAGCAAAGTAGATAAAATACTAAAAAAGTCTATCATCTGACAGCCTCAGCAGCAATTCCAGTTTCTAAAGATGGTGAAAATAGCGCCATCTGGTGGCTGGAAAGCACGTCTCGTTCTACTTGCTAAAAAATGTAATTCTAAAGTTGAAATTAATGTTCTGTGTTGGAAAAAAAGAAAGTGTAAAATACAAAAAAACATATTCTATTCTGTGTTGGTATAAAATAAAAATGAAATTAATACACCACAGTGTCTCCATGTTGAAGGCATATATGACCTAATAATGATAGTGATGCAAATAACCTAATTGTGATGCAGGCTGCAAAATCTGATGCAGAGGGGGAGGGAATATCACCTACTTGGCAGAGGTCTGCACTCTCTGAGTTCATTGGTGATCCAAAATGAAAATCAGGGGAATTCTGCATAATGTTTTGTTGCTTTTTTTAAGGTTGATTTTAATGCTAACTGAATAAAACACACATGCACATGCAGGTGAAGGAGACAGTGACAACATTCTGAATTTTACAAGCAGCATCTGTATACTGAACATCTGCAGAGCTGTGTGGGTGCAGATTCCTTATGGTCCTGCTGATGACAAAATCAGCCCATAAACATGTAATCTGTGTCACCTCAGAAAAAATAGATATGAAACAAATGAAATATACAAATGTAACGTGCATGGTTTGCAGAAACGTACAATGCCAACATCTTCTTCTGGGCTGAGCTGAGTCACAGACAGTCAGGACATTGGAGAGTATTAAGAGATGGACTAATATGTTGTTGGTTTTAGTCTTTTCATGGGTTTTATTGACAATTACAAAAAAGAGAAAAACACCAGCTTTATATTTTAAATTTGGAAAAATCTGATCAAACAACAAATGATAAGAATCAACTCTAACATTTTTGCCAGAGCACAGTACTTGATAGTTTTTGCTACAGTTGCTACAGACACAGCTCAGTCAGCACACAAAATGTAGACACTGCAGTAATCACAAGCTCCCATATTAAAGATAAGGCATTTGAATAATGGATACAAGATTGCAACCTGCTGTCACTCCTAAATCACATTCATAGATAAATATTTTCTGATGCTGGTAAAAGTTTGTACTGTTTATATGTTTGTATACAGGACAATAAACTAGGAGTAGCTTATAACTGAAATTACCATCAGTTAATAAGCATCCAGCATGGTTCGTTTTAGCAATAAGGAGCTTATTTAATGATGTTAATCTGTTTATGGTCAAAAATGCCAAAACAACTGAGGAAGAGGGAGCATACGGAAGGTGACATATGGTAGAGTTGTGGAAGTTAACATCAGGGGGGAAACTTGTGTTTTAAACACGAGCTTTTTCTCGCTGGCTTGACAGTTGATTGGTTGGGTGTTGTCATGGAGATGACAGGCCACGTGAACGGACGGGACCGAGAGGAGGTTCAAGTGGAATAAAAGCCAGGGAGTATTTATGATGGAGAGCACACTGGATAGACTCTCTCTTCTTCTCCTTCACTGACCACATGTGACAAGTTGAAGTGAAGTCAGAATGACTCTGGTGTCTCCTCTGTGAGCTCTCCTTTGCGCGCTCGTGTCTCAGCCTGGATGATGGAGGTGGAGGCGGAGAGCTGCTGGCAGCGTCTGCTCAGGCTGCTCCTTCTGATCTGCTTCATGCCTCTCCGCAGCTCGGCCATCGAGACCGGTAAGACTGCAGCCAGCGGACACACCGACTGGAAACACTTGTCACTCACTGATAGATGATGTTTGGATCGTGTTGAAAGTGACGCACTCGTGCGCACAATTTCTTTTAGACTGTGCGTAACGCGCTGATTAAGATTGGTGTCTCAGATGGAAGAGGCAGAGAGTAGAAGTAATTTTATTTTAATTGTGACTGTAGTAGGACTTGTAGCTGAAGTTTGCCTAGTCAAGTAGCCTGTCTGAGAAAAATAGGTTAGATAATATTGTAACATTTGAATACTGAGATGATCCTACACACATTATTTTCCTAATTGTGTAGCAGCTTATTAAATGTGGGTTCTGACTTCTCTGCAAGTCAAAGTATTGTTTTGTTATAATGCCGTTTACATGCAGATTGAAAGGTCTTCACTATGTGAGAATTTCAACAAAAAGAATGCATCCTTGATGTTCACTATGATGGATCACACCACTCAAGCAAGTCTCAAGAGTTGTTTTCATATGATATGGAAATTACTGGACACCTGAGAATTGCTGGAACAGCAGAGTATTTTGATACAATTACCGGCCTGCCCTGGCAAAATTAAGTGGAGGCCATCTTTAAAAGGCTGTGGCACATATCTTGTGAAACTAGACAACCTAAGGCATCTATTGGCACCATGCATATTGGCGTAGCTTGTTTGGAAGAGAGCTAAATAGCACTCCAAAGTTAAGATAAATTTGGGCGAGGGAAATTACTGCCATGGCCATTTTCAAATAGGTCCCTTGAGCTCTCACCTCATGATATCTGCAAAATAAGACACTGAAGTATATCAGTATGTAATTCTGTAACTATCCATATTGACATAGTTTTCAACTAGCCTATACACTACAACACAATTGAATTAATGAAATGCTGTTATAGCTTTTGGTTTTGGTGTACCACCCCAAGATTTTTAGTGGCCCCATCTGGTCACTCCTATGAAAAATTACTGGGGGCACCACTGCAGTAGAGCATCACTCCTAAATCACCACTAAAACTAATTTAATTATTATTATTATTGTTATTCTGTTGTTATGACATGTATGATCAAATGATGTTGCTGTTATTGATCAGGTCACTGACAAAGTTCAAAGTTAGATACAGTACAATAAGATTGGGCAATATGAGAAAATATAAAGTGAGATTATCGTATTTAGTCTGTTAGTTTCTGTATTGTTTATATTGAGTTAGCTCCCACTTAAATATCTACCTTGTATGAGACTGTTGTGGGTGATGCTGCAAATCAAAGAGCAGAACTGTTTTATGTTAGGACTGGATTATGAAACATGAAGCATCACTATGATGAAGGTCATCATAGCCAAAGACAAATTGTTACAACTCGGGAGGAAGCAGCATGAAGGAAACAAGATGGATAAGCCAAATTTTATTATGTAAATTCAAAAAGAAAAGGAAGGATGGGTCATTCCAAGTCTGGTCCTATAGAGGCCAGACATTCAGTGAACACACTTTGGAACAGGCTGAGTGCTCAGGTGTGCATCACTGAAGAGGCCCTGCCTTCAATTCTGGCAAATTGTGCACAAAGAATTGTGGGTACCTTATGCCTGCTGAGGATACACACATGCATCCCTAGAAATTCTCTGAGGAAAGGATTCAGTCCTCAGTAGAATTCAAAGGATCCTTTACATTGGAACAGTCCTTCGCTTGGATTTGATGACATTGCCTCCTTGAAATTTAGCCATTTAAAGATGCTTACTTGACTTAAGAGAGTGTGATTAAGGCGGTGAAGGGGTTTTTGTAGGTGGGTCAGGTGCTGCTGCCTGGTAGGAGGAGTTAGTTTATCAGGAACTTCCTGAAACAAGAAACAAAAGCCAGGTGCTCAGAGCACAACACAAATAGTCTTTTTGTCTGTATAAAATTTCAAAAAATTCTGAAAATATACCCATCATATCATATATCCATACTGAAATATAGAATTGCATATGTATGATACCTTTGTTTTCCATGTTGCGCTCCCCTGCTGTAGTCCCATTAGACCAGTTTATTCATCTTGGTTCACTGAAGTCTTTATAAACTTTGTTTGGTGTACAGAAGGACTGAATCACTTTCATTGTAAAGTGATCTAATAGAAGTTGCATTGAGTCACTGGTGTTAGAACAACACATGGATGGAAAGTGATGCTGCTGCCCTTTACCACACAATGCTGTCTCAGACACATTTCTCACTACAGTGTGTCACCCAGACCTTGACCCTCACCCACCCTCTGGATTTGCTCTCTGAGATGGGCACCATTTACAACGATAAGGTTGAAAAACAGTTGAATTTTCAGCCTGCAAAAATCTTTACTGGGGACTTGGTGTCCTCCGGTCAGCCATGTTTTGGACAGTGTCCCCTAAGGCTTTGTATTTACTTGTGTGGTGCAGATGGGATGAGCTGTTTCCCACCAACAGGGGCTCCTGGGCTTTTGGACATTCCTGGAGGTCAGTGCAGGAGGATCTAGTTGTCTCCCAGGGAAACAGAGCTAATAAACTCCGGGGGTGGTCGTAAATTTTCTCATTATTTGGCCTGCAGCCCAGAGGCAGGGGGCGTTGGGTAGCTGGGTGGGGGCTGCTGGAGCCGGATCTGCCCACCCATCTGTCCTGGTCCTGCCTGTGGATGAGCAGTGAGCTGCTTTTCAAACAGTCACATGCTGATCACATGGCTGATTCAACAGACCAGGTTTATGCTGATGTGTGTGAGTTCGTACATCTGCCAGTGTGCTGTAGACAAACTCTTCTGTAGCATCACTGGGATTTTTAATTCAGCTGTTGTCATAAACCCAAATTCAGAGGTTTGTTAAAATTCTCCATCATCCACGCTATGATATATCTAGAAGTGGTGAGTCAACTGGACTAGCCTGGTGTTTGTATAAAATTTTCTCTTTGTGTTTCCCTGAACCATGTTTCCCTGATGAGCTGCACTGGAGGTTTAGTAACAAAATGAAGGAATTCTGTGGGATGTGTTAATGGGCGGCATAAACAGGAGGAAAGCAAAACTTTATAGACGCACTTGAGAAATACACCTGTCCTTCAGCATTTGAATTAAACAGACAACATGTCATATCAGCTTCAGATTAATATGGGACTCATCATCAGGGACAGACAGAAATTATGTATAATTAAAATTATACAGATTTTTTTTTAGCAAAACTCTAAAATCATATGAAGAAACATTCTCATGGAAATTTCATATATTGTTTTCCCCATTCATTAAAGCTGTAGTTGGTAACTTAAATTTAAATAACTTTTTGTCATATTTGCTGAAACTGTAACTCCATCCACACAGTATTACATGAAACAGATAATCTTGAAAAAATAATGCTCCTCCTCCTCCTTATAGTGCTTCTGATGGGTTTGCTAGAATCCACATTACCTAAATGAAAACAACCAATCAGAGCCAAGGATTCTCTAATGCAGCTGTCAATTATGTCAATCACATAGACTGCATATAAAGATGGACGACACGTCTCCACTTTCTCCCACTGTAGAAAAATGAGGCCAAAATATCGCAGATATGGCCGCTGCCTTCTTGTGCTGGTGACATAATTTAAAGCCAGAGTCTGCGCTGTAGTGATCTCTCGCGGTGTCGAGTTCTCACCCAAACACCCGTCCAACCATCTGCAAGCAATGCCATTAATCACAAGCACACATACTAAAACGGTCAATCATGATGTCAAACCCCCTTTCTATAGTACTCAATAACTAATTACACCAAAACTTAAACAGGAAAATAGCAGTGGGATAAGAACTACCTACAATGACAGAAACCATCATTGGTCCAGTAGGTGGTGCTTTATCTCGGCTTGACTGTTTCCAACATGGCAGCCAGGTCACAAACACTCACAAAAACCCATTTGATGGATTTACTATTAAATGCCAACAGAAGCACTTTAAGGAGGAGGAACGTGATTGTATTTTTTAAACGAACATGTCAAAAAGATATTTTTGTAGAAGTTACCAATTACAGCTTTAAAAACTCGTCTCTACAAATCAGTAATTTCACATATTCACTGACACTTTACAGTAACCCAAACTAGAGACCAACTCACAATGGGATCACTCCAACTACAATACAGTGATCAATAGTTTTAAGTTATAGTATGCAGGATTTTCCTAAAAACAATGCCCTCTGCTTGTATTTTCTTATGTTCTTCTTATTGAATGTGCTTGGGATGTTAATGGCAATCCCTACCCCCAGCCCCACCCCCCACCCCCAGCAGTGCTCAGGTGAGGTTGGAGCTTCGTAAAAAGGTGGCGACCAGGTGCCAGATCGTTAGCAACAGGCATCCAAGAGACACAGCACCAAAAAACACAAATATAGCAAGGTGAAACGCCAAACAAGAGTGAATCTGAGGTTGGATTTTACTTTCACTTTTTCTGGTGAGCATTTGCAAACAGCAGCCGACAATCCTGCATAGTATATCTTTAAATCAAATATGGGCCAGGGACGTAAAGTCGGGGGGCCAATAGCCAAGACTTCCTACCCCTACTTACAATGCTCTTGCTTGAACCATAGCTATGTTCGGATTCAACCTTTATTTCGGTCTCAACTACACACCTGTTGAGAGAACAGGCTAAAAGATTTTAGCCTGTTCTCTCAAGATTCTTGTCTGTCTGTAATGGATTCCTGAGATAATGATTTAATTCCAACTTTATCTCGACACTTCAGCGTTCACTGTTTTCTCTTGATCACAACTGAAATGTCTAATTACCCGTATAGAAGTTTCTGCATGTTGCCAAGAATTAGACACAAAAAGAAACAAGCCCCCTTTGTGATCATTAATATATTAAAGAATTGTATGTTTAGAGTTTTACTCATGTTCTACAGAAATGCTCCATGTATCAGCTCGCTGAGGATTCTGTCTTTTTCTTGGCAGTGAACGTGGTGGACTTCTGTGGCCAGACGATCCGCAGTGACGGCATGATCGTCAACTCACACCAGGAATCCAAGAAGTACTACTTTGTGACCATGGCAACTGACTGCCATCTCACAATGCAGGCCAGCTCCCCTAAAGACAAGGTCCAGTTCCACTTCCGCTTCTTTCTGGTATACAGTTTGCTACGAGTGGCCCCTCTGAGCCCGGCCCCTCTGCTTCCAGAGTCCCCTCGAGGCTCCGCCCCTCTCAACCCCAGACTGGAGCCCACATCTGGTGAAAGCTCAGGAGATCCATGTCATGCTGGCTCATATGTCCAGTTCTATGACGGACGGGACAGGAGCTCGCCTCCCCTCGGGCCTCCTCTTTGTGGGAAGAGCCCACCCCGGCCGGTGCTGTCCACAGGAAACTACCTGACCCTGAGGCTGGTGACCCGGGGGACTCAACCCAGAGTGGACTTTGTGGGGGACTTCACCTCCTTCAGACTGGGTAAGAAAAACACAGACAGGTCTATTCATTCTGCAGACACTTGGTGTCTCACAGGCTCTTTGGCGGGATACGGGATACATAAACTAATGTATGATGATGGTATAATGATCCTGATAACCTGAAATCAGAAAATAATGGATGAGGTCCATTATTTTATAGAACAGGACAGTTTGAAGTACATTATCACTGTCATACAACAGCCACTTTACTAAAGGCGTGTTCAGTCATTTTCCATCTAAGTGTTTGCAGCCACTTTAACGCATGGGTAGGTTCGTTTTGCCAGTCATGGTTAACTGGTAAAGTAACAGGAAAATGTCAGAATCAGGTTTATTGTCATGTAGGTTTCCACATACACAGGTTGTCACATATGTTAGTTAGCATCAATATTATGCCATGGTTACAGGAATACTAACTGCAATCTCCTCCAGGAATCACCACCTTAACATGGTGACTGAGTTTTTGTGTGTCTGTGATCCAGGGAGTTGTATGGGGCAGTAGCTCCTGGTAGGGTCTGATAGTGTTCCCAGGTGAGGGGCCAGACAAAGAGCGATTCAATAGACCCCACTGAATCGCCAAAAAAGGAGCTGGACCGCCTTGCCAAGAAAAAAAGGAAACTGGGGGCCCCTTCTGGAGCCAGACCTGGGAGGGGAGCTGGCTGGCGAGCATCAGGCCTTGTGCCATGGGGCCTGGTCCGGCTCAGCCTGAAAGACCAGCATTGAGCCACTGTCCTGTGGGCCCACCACATGCAGGAATAGGCATTAGGGATGGGTGCACTGTAAGCTGGGCAGCAGGTAAGGGTGGGGACCTGGGCATGCTGACCCCTAGCATTGCAGACTGGCTGTAGGTACATGGAATGTCACCTCCCTGGTGGGCACGGAACTGGTGCTGGTGCAGTAGGTGGAGTGGTGCCATCTACAGTAGATATAGCTGGGCTCACCTGTACGCATAGCACTACTTCTGGAACCAAACTCCTGAAGCAGCGCTGGAGTCCAACTCAGCTGTCAATCATGTCAATCATTGCTGTGGACCGGAACTGGGGTCAAACTGTAGAACAAGGCAGCGTTGACTGAGTATGAATCAAGTTTCTGTTACTGCAGTGCCTATGTCTCGCCTCAGATGTTTCCAGGAACATATCTAAGTGTACTGATTTGCTGTTAAATGAGAAAGTTTGCTCAAGCCATTTAGAGAAATAGGCAGTGCTGTAACAGTCTTGATTCATATTTTATCAGCACTGCCTAGTTTGACAGTCCGACTGCAGTTGATGATCAGTGATTGAGAGCTGCGTTAAAGACTCCTTGGCTCTGAGTGGACGTTTCCTTCAGCCACAGAAGATTATAGCAAATGCCATTAGAAGCACTACAAGGAGGAAGAGCAACATGATTTTCTGTCACAGGTTATCTGTTTTATGTACTACTGTGTGAAAGTGGTGAAAGTTTCAGCAAATATGACAGAAAGTTATTTTTGTTAAAGTAACCAACTGTAGCTTTAGGAAAACATACAAGATCACTGAAAATCATTATTTGACCCCTATAAATTAATTATTCTCTACCTTTTATGGGTGAATGATATTAGATTTTTTGCCCATATCCGATAAGCCGATATATATAACTGATTTGGCCAATAACCAATATTGATATATCCACTTATTTACCTTCCTAATTTCAGTTCTCATCAAGTCTCTTCTGTAGTGGCATTAACATCATATTGTGCATACATACTCTTGTCGTGATGGCCCACCAGCAGATAGAGACATGAAATAGAATGCTTTACAATGTATGTAATATTCATTCATTGTTCAACATAAGAAAAGACATGTTGGCTGATTCTAATAGTTTATTTTTAGAGCCAATATGGATCGATATCAATGATGTACCGATATAATCAGCATGTTGCCCAATTCTGATTCATCTAGTTCATTTTAAAGCCAATATCAGCCAACACCAATGATGTGCCGATATAATCATGCAGCCCTGCTACCTTTGATGTATATCACCAGAATCTCAACACCAGCAAAAGGCAGGGAAGAAGAATACTGGTCACTAGCCAACACTGCTGTAAACAAGACCTTTGAAAATGCTTTATGAGGATGGAAATGCATTCAGTGTGTTAACCCTGAACAACAATTGTTTTTCTTTATGCTTTAAATCTCAATCAAAGAGACTCCTAAACTCCAGTTGTGGCTCTGAAGTTTGTATAGCTAAGTCAGATCCTCCGACTCTTGTCCTGATCCCTCAATTTGTTATCTTCCTCTTCAGGTTTTAACCAATCTCAGTGCAGCAATGAGCCCTATTTCACCTGCAGGAATGGGAAGTGTATCCCTCTCAGTCTGGTGTGTGATGATAAAGGCATTGACAACTGTGGGGATGGCAGTGACCTGGAGGAAAACCTGACTACAGGTTGTAAAGGTCAGTTAAGTGACGGGGTGACATTTGTAATGCTGATATTTAAAGGTACAGTCCGCGATTTCTTACAGCACACCCAAAATCTCATAGCAGATGCCTCACAACTAAGTTTTAAAAAATCTCCGTGCTGGGAGATTCTTGGAAATTGACCCCAATCTCTTCCCTATCAGCAGGTCAGCTTTTATCTCCTGAACCTCCACCGCCAATAGCAACCCCACCTCCACCTTTTGTAAATCCACCCACAGTGCCGATGTCTTCACACATCAATTGTGGCATGCCAGACAGCGCTCCCAGTCATGAGTCTGTAACAGGTGAGTGACCATTTTAGATATTTATTTATTCAACTAGTAGAAACCCTCTCCGCTGGCAGTCAGTGTGTAATGCACTATGCTTGTGTCTTGCAGTCGCTTGGCTGGTAAACAAATTAACTAAGTGCCCATTTGGATGCAAAGTGTCCTGATGACTGGGCATAAAAGTAATGGAGGTGACCATTGAGTTGTTAATTTCACCTAAAGCCTCGTAAACCAATAAATGGTGATGGATTCTCACGGCAGAGAGCAGCCTTTTGAGTGATCTGTCTCTATTCCAGCGTCAGAGGTGCAAACACAGACTGTCTGGGCCAGCCTGTCAGCTTCTGATTGCTTTTAAGGCCCGGCCAAGTCTGGCCTAAGAAAACAGCAATTCTTCTGTTCTGGCTGTTCAGCCCAGAGAGGGAGAACGGGATTCACATTCTCCTGCTGTGCAAATTGCCAGCTGTTTATTAGCTGAGATCCATTTCAATGCACCCTGGTCAGCCCACAGTGAGAGACCACAGGCTGGATGAACAGACTGACTGATTCATTAGCAACTTGTGAGCTGTGATTGAATTTTGTTCAGTTTCAGAGTTTGAATACTGGAAATCTAAACAGTCAGCGGTCTCAAGGAATATAGATATGGGTAACTGTTAGAGCCAGCCTCTATGTACAACAACTATGTCAACACAATTAGACATATGTAGGTATGCTAGGGCATATTTGTAGGGCATTGTTTGCTAACTTTTAATTTTGGAGTTGGGGCCTGTATCTCTGTACTGGACACAAAGATTAAAAAGTAATTACAGTATTTTTCAACCTGCGCCATATCTTTCCACGGGTTTGTATCAAAGAGACTTAATGGGAATAACAATATTTGAAACTGGTCCAGTAGTGTTGAGCAAGATGTCTGCAGCCAGTGGTGGTGAAACAGGTTGCAGTGTAACTCAGGGCAAGTGCACCATCAATAATTTATGTCCACTAAAAGTGCTTGTTTTTGCCACTGACAGGGTCAGACTGTTATTCTAAGTGTCTGACAACATTCACCTCAGTTCATAAAAGTTAATTGTAACGTTTTGGTCGTCAAAAAAACTTATAGTTGAACTTAAAGACCCTCTAAGGAGTCCCATGTTCAGTTTTTCTTGTAAGTATATTTTGTTTTAATGTTTGTCTAAATATCTATACTATATGCAACTACAAGCTGCTACACATACACATTCATTTTCTATATCTATCATTTATTTAGAACAGGCAGCAAAAAGAAAACAATGCCACACTGTGCACACTTTAGTGATCTATAAACTAAATAACCATTCAAAATCAACAAATCTTTACAGAAAATTTTTAAAAAAAGTGTCCTCTGAATAAATAAAATAATAAAGCAACAATCTGCCTTTCCTTTGCTCCTTTCTTCTTAATTTGTTGCCCTCCTCCATAACTCAAATTAAATATGGCTGCCATGTGAATAAAGAGAATTGTATGTTGCCCCCCTTTTATCCCCAGACTCCCCCGCCTCCCTGTCCCTGTTAGTTCTCTACATCATCCTGGGAGTAGTGGCAGGCAGCGTGGTGCTCTGCTGGTGCTGCTGGTCACCCGGCTGGTTCCTGTGGCGCGTCAGCTTCTGTCGCTTCGTACCTTGCTGCAACTCGGCCTGCGCCTCCTGCCAGCTCTGCGCCCGCAGCTGCACCAACAGCAAGGAGCGCCGACTGGCAAAAGTTACCCCACACACACCAGTCAACGGCACCCCGGCAGGCCCGGCAGCCACCAACAACAGTGCTGATGAAAATGTAACCACGGCAGCTGTCTAGAGCAGGAGGACTATGATCAGTTTTGTCATGTTGGGACATGGGTGCAGTGGTATGCTGATACTGAGCTGTGATCAGTGAACAGACATGAACAGTTGCTGCGTGAGGCAGTGCAACATGACCAAGAATCTTTACAGTGAAGGTTGGACTGATGTGGTCCAGTATGTAATTCTGAAATGAGCAGAGCTGAATGGTTTAACTGTGGTTTGTGTGCTTTAAATGTGATGATGCAGGTGATGACACTGTTGTGTTTATAAGAAGGTAAAGCAGGGTACAGTATGACTATGGATTGTGTAAAAAGTATGAATGTATCTGAAAGGATAAGATAAAGGGTTCTTACAATTACTAAAGAAACATTTGTTCATGTACACAGCACATTTCACCTGTTTCCAAGTTATCTCTTATGTGTTCGTGATGGCAGCACATTCTTTTTAGGAGATGGCTTATGAAGTTAAACATGTGCAGCCTTTTATGGCAAGCCTTTTTAACATTTAGTGATTTATTTTTTACCAGTGGAAATGACTTCCCAACATGTCAAAATGTCCTTCAAGATATCTGTAAAACAATTTTGACATGTTACAAATATATTTTCACATGTAGACATTACATTTTGACTAGTCATAACTGATTTTTTGACAACTTTGATTGAATTATAGATATGAGTAATTTCATTTTCACTAGTAGAAATAAGAATTACAGATATCTACAATTAAATTTTTACATGTTGAAAAAGAATTGTGACAAGTGGAAATGTAATTACCCATTTCAGATACCAACAATTGAATTTTCAATATGTATGACATATCAACAAACCATTTCGAATAAGTGGGCATCCTGACATTTAAGTACCACAGAGCCATTGGTCCACTTTCAAATTATCATATACATTTCAGATGTGTAGTCAAAGTAGCATATTTATTTTGGAGATGTATGTAGCCTAAGTTATTGAAGATTCCTACAATGACATTTCAACTAGTGGACATTCCTTTTTTGATGTCTAAAATTCAATTCTGAGTAGTTACAAAAAAAAAAAATGTAGATATCCCAAATATAAGTTTTACTTTTACTTATATCATTTCCACTATAGTTACAATTGTATTTGAGATATTGGAAATGTAATTCTAGATATCTGAAATTACATTCTTACTAGTTACAATTCCAAGCTGACATACCAATAATTTAATTTTGACTTGTCAGAAAAATTTAGATATCCAGAATTATATTTTTGATATCTGTAATATAAGAACAGTTGTATCTACAATGAACACTGCCACAAGCAAGAACTGAATTGTTGATATCAACAGTTGACACCTGTAAGAAATGAATTGTAGATATCTTACATTAGAATTGCTAATGGTCAGGATTACATATTGGATATGTTGTTAAGCAGTTGTTAATATCTGCAGTTGTTATTATCGCTACCAAATAACTGTTAAAGGGGCTTGCCTTTAATGTTTGGCCAGTTTTCAGAGAAGAAAATGAAGAGTGTAAAGTTGTTGGTGTAAACAGTTTTTAGTCATATGTTTGTATATAGACATGCTTTTCTGCTCTGCCTTAGAGGTACCATTTTTATCATGCAGTGAAATTACACTTCAAGTCCACAGCTTCGACCAAAACTATGCCATGGACACATGCTGTGGCAAACAGCCCCACAACTACAAAGTCACCCACCTGGTGACAACAGCTGTTCTCCCTTGGAGAAATTCCTTCAGACTTTCCACTCTCCTCCCAGCAGTCCACTGTTGCTCCACATATAAACCAATGTGGAGTTTGAAAAATAGAGCACAAGTCACCCAGTGTATAGCAGTCGACATTTTGTAGGGCAAAACTTTTTGCTAAGTATGAAGTACTAACGTGCTATTGTGTGGACAAAATAAAGATAAAGCAAATTACAACAGAGTTTCATGCTGAGTAATCAGTTTCAATCAGTCAAAGATTGTCAGCATTAGTACACAGATTAGTAGCTGTAGCTGTGGTTGACACACTTTGAGGGGTGAAACTGAAAAATGAAATGTTAAAAATAAACAGTATTGTGTTGATCATTTGCGATTACAATACTTTTAAAAAAAAAGGTGAAGAATGTAGCTAAAATACATTTATAACTTGAAAGGATGAAGATGTGAATCATTTAACAAAAATCAATGATTTGACAAACACTCCTCTCCATCATTCTATCAGTGTTTCCTGTGGTGTGATTATTTATTGTCATTCTTGTCTTTAATGTGCACTGGCCAATGCGTCAATCACAAACAACCCCTCTACCACCTCAAGACAGATTATGGTTGTAGTTTCCGGAACTTTTTAAGTCTTGGCTGTATTTCAGCCTGCCCATTATCTCCCCATGTGTAAAGTTTCAGCCTCAACTAGGAGACTGCTGTTCATGTCTTTGGTGATCCTCTGACCTTTCATCTAGTGCCATCATCAGGTTCAGTTTTATTTGTCTAATACTTTGGTTTATGCCCAAATATCTGCAAAACTGATATCACCGTCAGTGTCAACTACAGGCTATATTGTGTTTACTGATAATTAGCAAATAGTAGCATGCTAACACGATAAACAAAAATGCCTAACCTGGTGAAAGGTCTACCTGCCTGATATAAGAATTAATCGTCATTGTGAGCATGTCATCGCGTCAGCCTTAGCATTTAGCTCAAAGCATTGCTGTACCTAAAAGCTGGCAGTGTGCATTTTTGTAAATCATGAATATGTTACATTTGCATGTTTCATACAGATCATATAAATGTTATGACATGAAAGTGACATAGTTTATGAAATGACTTTGTCATAAGTGAGCAAGACAACAAAAACAAAACCTGCTGTTTTTTGGTGACCCATCATTGCATTTCCTGCCAGGATAGTGCAACAATTGGCAGTTTGTACCAATACTGAGGCATTGCTGTGATTCCAGCGAGGTTTGTGCCACTTGCTTCATCATTTAATATTTGTGAGTTCCACAAAGTATGTGGACAACTGAACATTACGTCCATATGTGACTGTTGACCATGTCAATCCGGACACATGGACATCAATATGCTGCTGTAACAGACTCCCTTGATGTAATGTTGAGATTTTTTTACTTCATTGGACAGAAGGGACCCATCCAAAACCAGGAAAAACATATGTAAATATGTGGATAGGAATGTCTACTTTTGGGTAATCATTGGTGTGAGTCATAAACTTCTATGCAAAAAAAAAAGAAGAAAGAAATGGAATGAGATTGTGAACTAACCAAACCAAGAGAAGATGTTCTTATTTTGCCATGAAGTAAATTAAAATTTGGGTTTGATGTCTTAGCAAAATCCTCTGTTCTCTCCCAGGCTTCATGTAGGCTACATCACATAGTATAATATAGTCAAGCCCCCTGTCCTCTCCTCCCTTTACCCAGATTGATGCTCCATGTGAGGGGCAACCTGTGTTCATGTGTCCACCAAGCAAACTTTCTTTGTGGCATCCTCTAGATGGAGTAGCTCCATAACCTTTCCTCCCTTTGCCACACTGTGTGTTGTGTAGATACATTACACAGAGCCCCCTGTGCTGTCCTTTTAGGGATTTAGGGATTTTGACTTGAGTCCTTGGTAAGGTATAAGGCCATATGCTTAAACAAATAATGTGTTTCTGACCTCCACGTTGCCAGGCTGCAGTACACTGAAACATGCAGACTTCTTTATCTGTCTTGCTTTCTGCTGAGACTGTACGGGAATACACGTGCATCCGTACACTCATCAGAGTGTAAGGTCAGCTCTCCAGCTGGATTCCTGCCAGCAAGGCTTCACTCACATCTAACTTTAAGTTTAAGCTTTTATCAGTTTCCTCAGATCATTTCATTGATAAATCCCACTATTACAGGCTGATTTCACCGGCTCTGTGTGTTGTAAACACAGAATCTTTGAGAATGTGAGAATCTCTGGAAGTTAATTACAATCAAAGTACGATTAAATTGTTCGTAAAGCTGCACTTATCAATATTTTTATAGCAAATGTGTAAAGTACAAGGGGTCACTCAACATTAGGAACCAAAAAAGAAGTATCACCTAACTTTGCAGCTCTGTTCTACAGGTTTTAACCTCTTTTAGCTCATTGTTTTGGTTTTGTGGCTCTCAGCTACCTTGTATCTAGCAGCACCTATTTTCAGTGGGAAAAGCTCACTGTGTACTACCAGCTTACCACCAAACAGCACACAGGCAAAGTTGGCAACTAGCTGGTGAACATAGTGAAATATTTAGCTGCTAAATAGCTGGGACAGATATTTCCAGATATTTCCTTCAGGAGTTGGTGGAGACCAAAAACAGAGCTAAAAGACTGAATATTGGACTTTGATCTGGATGACACAACTCCATATAAATGTTAATGTTGCTCTGTGCATGCTGGATGTATAAAAAGGAAACTGCTTACGAGTCCACCATAATACCTTTATAAGGTAATAATAATATGTCATTGTGTTTGTTGTGTTTCCACTTCACCCACATGGCCCAAAAAAAGTCAATTCATGCAGCTTTAAAAGGTGTTTATTGTATTTTTCCAACAATATACATTTTTAGAAAAAATACTGATTTGATTTGTTGGTAAGGTATATAGTGTCAAGACATTCTTAACATGTGTTATATTGCATAAAAATAGATAATGAAGATTTGCTTGTATTATAGAATATTACAAGGAATGTTTTCTATTTTAAAAAGTTTAAGGCTGCTTTGTTTTCGGTGTGTTTTTTGTTTGTTTGTTTGTTTGTTTGTTTGTTTTTGACTACTCAGTGCTTACAGATTGATTAATAGTGCAGCTGTGTCAGTGTCAGTCTTTGTTATGTAAATACTGTGGTGATGATGATACTGCAAAATAGAAATGTACTGTGGCTTCTTAATGCCCAGAGTTTTCCCATAAGTTTTCTGTTATATCAAGGAATGAAAAAATCCCAATGACAGTATTATAGTATATTCTGTCACTTCACTTCAGTAAAATGATGTTTATACTGAGTGAAATGTTCAAACTCAAGATGCCTTGAGAGAAATATTCTTCACAAGACATCCCAATAAAGTTTAGAGTTTAAGCTAACCACACAATAGTTTGTCATATTTGTCCCACTTGCATTTCAGTACTGAACTGATTAAAAAGCTCACAGTTCCAGATGTAGTCACGTCTGCAGCACTGTGCAGCCCGTTGTCCTTTGTGTGACTCAGAGGCTGCACAGTTGACAGTCGGTGGGGGGGCTTGGCAAAGAGTCAGCAGCTTCACACTGTGTGTGTCGCCTCTCGTATCCACTGGCAACCTTTTAAGTCAAATCCCCATTTCTACAAAGGATAGAAAAAAATCTTTAACCAGCCCTTTTGTCACTTTGATTTGACTTTCTGTAATTGACCTTTTGACCCCTAGTTAAACTGGTAGGTTGTGCAGCCGGAGGGTCCATAATTGTGTCAAATGTGTTGACACCAGACAGCCTTCCTGCAGAGGCATACTGTCAGAGAATCATTTTTGACCTTTTTATGCAGACAGAAACACCATCTTTTCATTTGCCAAATAGACTTAAAGAGAGGTTAACCACCTGCGTAGTCTCATCAGTCTATGTGACAAACTTATCACAGCTGTACAGCAGTAAAGAGAAGCCTGAACTCTGTAAAACTAAGGTGTAAGATAAGAAACATTACCAGGCAAAACAACTGAAATTGATCCTAAACAGACCACAATAAAGCCATAAGTGCTGCCTGTGATAACCAGTCTGCCCTTGCCTCAATGATAAACATTAACCACTTAATTTGAAGTGTATTTACGCTGCTGGTGCCCTAAGCTTCTAGAGTAAGGGGAAATATGAAAATAAGTGATTATAGGAACCTTGAGTCAATATTAAACTGCATGTGTGCAGGAACACAAGTCTGGATATGTTATGGTCTCTTCTGATTCTACGTTGATTAGATAGAGGTCATGGTTTGACCTCACAGTTATTTTGGGTCACCTGTGTTCAAAGATTTAAGGGTTGTTCGTTTCAGCACTCACAGTAGCTCATCACTCAAGCTATTCTTAGGCCAAAGAGTATCGTGTTGACTCAGGGTTATATTGGTCAGTGTGTGTGTGTGTGTGTGTGTGTGTGTGTGTGTGTGTGTGTGTGTGCATCATGTAGGTAGTCCCATTGTTGCTGTGCTATCTCATTGAGCCATGCTGCTGGATCTGTTAATGACTCAGCTAAACCGTCTTGTGACCTGCAGTCAGCCTTTAAAACACCAGGGGTTCAGGGCCCACACTCACAACCCAGACACCATAATAAATGTTGGCACTGTATTTCAGCAAATCACAGATTTGTTATATCCTCCTGAGACCCTGTGTCCTCATATGAGGACATCACATTTTGGCTTTACTTGACCTTATACTTCATTCTACTTAACTTAGACTCATTGTCGACATTCGTGGACACTTTAATGTGCCATCTAGTGGTAGTGAGACCACAATACACTAATCCCCGTAAAAACAAGATGGCAGCCATCTCTGCCAGGTCAGTCTGTCCAATACTTGATCACATTTATGGTTGAAACTTGTTTATTTTACTGTTGTCCTGTTTGAGGACATTGGGGCTTAATTATCAATGACAATGTTCAGTTTTTTTTATACGTATTGGATCCTACTGATCCCAAATAGTTGGGAGAAATTAAAAATACATACCAAACAACAGTTCGGGTCTCAGAAGGATATTTGTACATTATGATGTAGCAGATAGGTTGAAACTTTTCTTTTCCTAACATTTCAACATTGTTGTGGTAACATGTGGTTAGATTTAGGCATAAAAAGACTTGGTTATGGTTAGGAAAAGATTATGCTGGGGCTTAAAAAACTACTTTTGGTGACACAGTCCTCATACATGTATGGAGTACTATTATTTTATTATGTCGATCTGTTCTGTACACACAATATCGATTGCACACCTGTCCATCCTGGAATAAGGATCCCTCCTCAGTTGCTCCTCCTGAGGTTTCTTTCTTTTTTGAACTGAATTGAATTGAATTGAATTGAATTGAAAAAAAAAACACTTTTCATGATGGCACTGTCCCCAGTGGAAAAACGAAAAACGTGAAGGCCCACTAAAATATACCCATGTCTCGTGGCTAAAGACACAGTTATAAATCTCTAAAAAAACAACCGACTCTGTTTTTGTTTGCTAATTTTAAACAGTGGTCTGCTGATGGCAGACATCTCACTTAGCTGTGAGACATACAAATGTAACTTATTTAGGGTTTGCAGAAACAAACAATGCCAATATTTTTCTTCTGGTGACTGGGCTGACAGTCAACACGGGGGTGCATCTATGTGAGTACCTCAGATTAGCAAAGCTTGTGTATTGACTGTATTTAGCCATAAATACCTTGAATTTCTCCAAGTTGTTTCTGCCACTGGTCATGGGAGAGGAACAAGGTATGAACACCTACTGGTTCAAGCCATTGGAATGGAACAGACCCTGTTCACCTCATCGAAGTATATAATTTGGTATCCAAACTATTACGTAGACATGGATGCAAGTCAATAGGAATGTTGACCGAAGGTAAACTGTGTAATCCTTTTTAGAATACTCATTTTTGCTTATGGTTTTCAGTAGAAAGAGAGAGAGAAGGGATACCTTGCCTTCTTCTCAAGCTTGATTTATACTTTGGTCATAATGTTAGATGTTATTATCTTCTAAGATACAGCAAAGAGTTTACATTAAGACAAGTGTTGTGCCTTTTTCCTTTTTTTGGATGAAAACTGTGACTTTACATTGTGAAAATGTGCTTGGCAAACACGTGTTTCCATTTAGGCTTTGTGTCAATGGCATTTTATTACATTTAAAACACTTTGACGGATGTTTGTGTATTATTGTGCTTTGCTTTATTGGCATGTGAGAAGAAAGACACTGATGTGATTGTATCAAAATAAAAGACCTGAAGAAGTATTCAGATGCTTTATATTAGTAGAGGTAACAATACAGCAATGTAAAAAATACTCCCTTAAAAGTAAAAATCTTGCATGAAAAATCCTACTTAAGTAAAAGTGCATAAGTATAAGCAGCAAAATGTGGTAAAGTTTTACAGTACACGTGCTACTGGTCATTCCTGTTTACCTGGGGTTGTTGCTGGATCTGTAACGATATCTGAAAGGTGAACCTGATTTTGTTATTCACACGTGCAAGAGCAGCTATATATGAGTATGATAAAAGTGGTCAATAACCGCTAATGAAGTTACAGTGGGAAAAATATCTCAACAAGAATGCCTGTCTTTTGACAAATTCTGCCAATGGGTTAAAATTTCATGTTTTCAAAACTTCATTCAGGAACTTTCCAGTAATGACTGTCAGTGTCTTTAACAACACACAACAAGAAGCCTTACTGCTCCACCATCAAGAACAATTAACACTTCTAGAACATTCTTGAAAGTTATTTTGTAATAACAGATGAAACTATAGGCTATCTCACTGCACTAGAAGATTTTTTTATACTCAGTGGGGTATACATTTTTGCTGTGATCTGAACACTTTTCTTGACAAGCAGAAATGCTTAATGTAGACATGTTGGCAAATAAAATGTGCAGCAAACTTTTGAAGGATTTAAACCACAGGGAAAGCAAACTTTATAAAAAAACATCAACTTTATTGATATAAAAAAAAAATATTTACAGTATTTGTGCATAGCACAATATTAACAACAAACATTCCTCTCAAACACAATCAGTAGGTGGATTGGCAGATCAGATACCTCGACCGGACAACAGGCGGCGCTACACAGCAGCTTACCGCAGCCAGACAGACCCAACACCATGCTGCCTTCAGGTACTCCTAACTTCAACATCCATAGTCATAACTTTAGACCATAAAATATGATGCTTTGTTATAATTTAGATAGATTTTTTTTTTAAACTTTGAAAGCTGGACTGTTGGTTTGACAAAACCAACATTGTGAAGGAGCTCTACTTTTACAAGCCAATCAATCCATGATGATAAAATCATTAGAACAAAATGAGCTCTGACTCAACCATCTACAGCAGGGAATTCCTCAGTACATTTTCCTGATCATACTTACTTTTACTTTAACATGTAACATTGTCAGTGCAGGATTTGTATTTTTTTTTTTGAACAGTTCTTACATTTACTGGGTATCTGGAGATCCAATTGCAAAACCACTGGTCTAACTGAGTTAATGTACACTTCACTTATACCATATACTGCATCATTAATGACGTGATCTCAGTGAGAGAGCCTGTCAGAAAGTCTCAGCTCTTCCATGTGTGCTGCCACTGAGGCCTTCGGGGGTCTTTCATATGTGCCCAATGTGTAAACACATACTAAAAACATTTCCAACAGCACTTGAAGGAATCATTAATAAGCAGCACAGAGCCAAGCAGCTCAGACACCTCTGTCTATAAAGCTTCAAATATGTATATGTTGCACAACTCAGTGGTGTTGCAGGAGGCACAAGCAGTTCTTTAATAAATATGTCAAGTCACTTAGGGCTGGCCCCTTTGGCTTTAGGAGGCATGCAGCCGATTGGCACTACTCCGCTGGCTGAGTCTATGGGCCTTGTAGAGGTTCATGCTCTGGGTCAGGGCCCCAGTTTCATGAGCCAGCTCCTCCACCTTCTCCTCCTCCTCCTCCTCCTCCTCCTTCTCCTGAGCCCCCACACTATGCTGTGTCTCAGCCTCAACTGTCCTCTGCTCACGGGCCAACATGAGGACCATCTCTGCATCCATCGGCTCGTCAGAGGAGAAAGGGTGACACACGGTCTCGACCAGGCCAATGACTGTCCCCAGCACCGCGAACACTGAACCCACCAGGTAGACCTTCAGCATACCACGGCTGGGCTTCTGACTCAGCATCTCTTTGGCGAAGGGTATCAACTCCTGTATGGTTTCCATTTCCACTGGTTTTGCTTCAGCTGACATGCAATGGTGGGCTGAAGGTTGTATGGAGACCTGTTAGACATAGATCAGACATGCAGATTTTTTTGTTTAATAATCATTGTACATGCAATACCTTTGGCTATTGAAACTAAAAACACCTTTGAAGACACCACTTTGAATTCTTGGAACTTGAAACTGTAGTTGCAGCCATTAGACCAGGTTACAAATCAACTCTGAGGTTTGCAGCAACAATGCAGCAGCATGATACCTCTCACTGATTTATACATGATATAAAATACAACACTGAATAGATTTAAATTTAGTCTACACTTTAGTGGGGAACAAACAGTTTAACAAAAGACAGACTATATACAGTTGCTGGCTATTTAAAAATACATTAATGTAACAGCAGTCTATTATCCCACTACCGCATTTGACACACAGCATATAAACTTTGGTAACTAATGTTTCTAAAGAAAATATAATAACTTACTGTGATGTCGTTTGCTCTTGTTCTTGTCATAGGTTGATTCTACTCACAAGTTCCAGTTTGTGGCAAGTATACACCTTTACTGGCTGCTGTGGTCATTTATAGCCCCACTCTCTCCACCCACACACTGACAGCTGCTGAATATTCAGGAGGCATGGAGGATTGTCTCTGGCAACAAAAAAGGCTTTGAGCCAGAAACTTTGACCCAGTTTGCATGTAGGCTCATTACACAGTCAACACTGGCACTAATAGCCTTACTAGTGTTACACTAGATCGTCTGCAGTGTACAAAAGAGAGTTTATTGTGAGTGCTGTACACTGGGTTCTAATTATAAGTGACACCAACATTCTCAGACTTTACAGTGTGTGTATATTTTTAGCCTGTTGACTTGTGAAGTCAGTTAGGTCATACCTGTTATACCAAATGTATAGTATTGTGCCATGCTATATTCGGTATAAGACAAAAATGTTAGGAATTGTTAGGAAATGACAAGCAAATGAAAAAAAGATGTTCATCACTTGGATAACACTTTACATTTAGAAAAACACTGCATCAGTGATGGCCTTGGGAGGGCTTATTCCCAATAAATGGTTTGTTTCTTACAATCAACATACTTCTTCAAATTAAAGCTGTATATTTGTCTTTTTAAGGAAAATGACAACCATACTATTGAAGAACAATGAATTGGGCTAACAACCTGACAACCTACCAGTATTAGTCTATGCATATCAGATTATTAGTTTTATTACCTGTAAAATAGTGTGTGTTAGTATGTGTACAGTACAGGCCAAAAGTTTGGACACACCTTCTCATTCAATGCGTTTTCTTTATTTTCATGACTATTTACATTGTAGATTCTCACTGAAGGCATCAAAACTATGAATGAACACATGTGGAGTTATGTACTTAACAAAAAAAGGTGAAATAACTGAAAACATGTTTTATATTCTAGTTTCTTCAAAATAGCCACCCTTTGCTCTGATTACTGCTTTGCACACTCTTGGCATTCTCTCCATGAGCTTCAAGAGGTAGTCACCTGAAATGGTTTCCAACAGTCTTGAAGGAGTTCCCAGAGGTGTTTAGCACTTGTTGGCCCCTTTGCCTTCACTCTGCGGTCCGGCTCACCCCAAACCATCTCGATTGGGTTCAGGTCCGGTGACTGTGGAGGCCAGGTCATCTGCCGCAGCACTCCATCACTCTCCTTCTTGGTCAAATAGCCCTTACACAGCCTGGAGGTGTGTTTGGGGTCATTGTCCTGTTGAAAAATAAATGATCGTCCAACTAAACGCAAACCGGATGGGATGGCATGTCGCTGCAGGATGCTGTGGTAGCCATGCTGGTTCAGTGTGCCTTCAATTTTGAATAAATCCCCAACAGTGTCACCAGCAAAACACCCCACACCATCACACCTCCTCCTCCATGCTTCACAGTGGGAACCAGGCATGTGGAATCCATCCGTTCACCTTTTCTGCGTCTCACAAAGACGGTTGGAACCAAAGATCTCAAATTTGGACTCATCAGACCAAAGCACAGATTTCCACTGGTCTAATGTCCATTCCTTGTGTTTCTTGGCCCAAACAAATCTCTTCTGCTTGTTGCCTCTCCTTAGCAGTGGTTTCCTAGCAGCTATTTGACCATGAAGGCCTGATTCGCGCAGTCTCCTCTTAACAGTTGTTCTAGAGATGGGTCTGCTGCTAGAACTCTGTGTGGCATTCATCTGGTCTCTGATCTGAGCTGCTGTTAACTTGCGATTTCTGAGGCTGGTGACTCGGATGAACTTATCCTCAGAAGCAGAGGTGACTCTTGGTCTTCCTTTCCTGGGTCGGTCCTCATGTGTGCCAGTTTCGTTGTAGCGCTTGATGGTTTTTGCGACTCCACTTGGGGACACATTTAAAGTTTTTGCAATTTTCCGGACTGACTGACCTTCATTTCTTAAAGTAATGATGGCCACTGGTTTTTCTTTAGTTAGCTGATTGGTTCTTGCCATAATATGAATTTTAACAGTTGTCCAATAGGGCTATCAGCTGTGTATTAACCTGACTTCTGCACAACACAACTGATGGTCCCAACCCCATTGATAAAGCAAGAAATTCCACTAATTAACCCTGATAAGGCACACCTGTGAAGTGGAAACCATTTCAGGTGACTACCTCTTGAAGCTCATGGAGAGAATGCCAAGAGTGTGCAAAGCAGTAATCAGAGCAAAGGGTGGCTATTTTGAAGAAACTAGAATATAAAACATGTTTTCAGTTATTTCACCTTTTTTTGTTAAGTACATAACTCCACATGTGTTCATTCATAGTTTTGATGCCTTCAGTGAGAATCTACAATGTAAATAGTCATGAAAATAAAGAAAACGCATTGAATGAGGTGTGTCCAAACTTTTGTATATCAGTATGCGATTCAGAAACTCTCCATGTTGAGATGGTATTTAAATAGCCTGAATACTTCAACAACATAATGTACAATGACTTTAGGTTTTGGTGTGTCACCCCAAGATTTTCCGTGGCCCCATCTGGCCACCCCCATGAAAAAATTCTGAGGGCGCCACTGCACTGCACAATAGGCAACAAATTCTCACCCCCAGCTTGTCAACAACAGCAGCTAGGTCTGTGGCTCTAAGCTTCAAACTATGACCCTCTAGATGCCCCTCCAGTGTCAGTTTTGGAAGCGTCAGTTTCTGCATCAATTTCTGCTCCTTACTTACAAGTGTATTTTAAAATAAACTTCCGTGGTCACAGGAAAAGTAAGA
The DNA here is from genome assembly GCF_011397635.1 of Epinephelus fuscoguttatus. Taxonomy (NCBI): domain Eukaryota; kingdom Metazoa; phylum Chordata; class Actinopteri; order Perciformes; family Serranidae; genus Epinephelus; species Epinephelus fuscoguttatus. The sequence goes on from NC_064752.1 coordinate 45,678,774, forward strand.
AAAGTACCTAGTGCCTATAGGTTCAGGCAACATTACTACTTTGTTAGGGTTAGAAAAACAATCACAGTTTGGGTTAAAGTAACTACATTTGTTACAGTAACTTAAAGTGCATGTTAAAACGCATAGCTGCAGCCACATTTCATTTGGAGCCTACTCAACAAGCCCGTACAAACTGCACCCACCACCAGTACAAGACGAACCCACCAACACGACAATTATTTGAATCCTGCTAGAATGCGACATAGTGAATATATATCAGGGGAAATGTAGTAATAATTCACTTAATAATAAATAATTAAATCATTAATTATGAATTAATTCATTATGAAGACATGGTTAACTACATAAGTAATGAGATGTAACCCTTACCCTAACCTTAACCGCTGCTCTTTTAACCCAGCTCTTCATATTTAGCTAGATGTTAATTTAGCATTTGCCTCAGGACTTCTGCTTCCGGGGCAAGGAGCAAAGGAGGATGATCATGGACTGACAAGTAAGTATGGTTAGTCACATAGCTGCTCTAGCTATAGCTATACCTACTCAGGTATGTCCCTTGACTACTGTACCATATGATGACTGACGACTGAAAAAACTCAAGTTGACTGGTTTCACATAGAACACAAACACAGGTCCCCTTGGTGGAGGTCCAGTGTGTATTTGACACATCCAAAACCCCTTCCTCGCTACTCGCACTGTCTCACTCTTGCGAGTAGGCTACATTATTATTGTGGACAGGATTAAATTAGAGTTCATTTAAAGCCCGGTGTGTTTCACACAGACACTGTAAGGTACCTTGTGCGATGGTAACAGAAGCCAAGTACAGAAGTAGAATCAATGTACTCTGATTAGCCTGTTTAAAGAACAATGAATTGCCAACACATGTATATAAAGATACTTAACACTTTGAAACAGGATTGTTGTTGAACTCAAAATGGTAGCCCAACCGTACCAGTATTAGTCTATGCACATGAGACAATTAGCAACATTAACTGCAAAATAAAAAAACAAAGTCTGTCACTATGTGACTCCTTAACTCTCCATATTAACATATTTTCAACTACGCTTTATCCTTTAACAAAATAAGGGAGTTCCTGAAATTTAGTTATGGCTTTTGGTTTTGGTGTGCCACTTGCATAGGCCCCATCTGGTCACCCCTATTAAAAATATCTGGGGGTACCACTGCTCGTAGTGTTCCCTAAACAGGTTAAATATCCTTATATCCATTGTATGAAAGTTCCTAGCCCAACTAATGACATTATTTCTGCCTCAGAAGTACTAAGACATAGTTGACTACATATGTTGAAGGACTATCACAAATGATGGCACAGAAAGGAAACTAGAAAAATGATTGCAATATTCAGTCAAAGGTCAAGATTATATCAAAAGACCAAAAAAGAAAAGAGAATAGAAGTGAAAACGTGATGTTCCTTCCTTGTTTGTTGTCAGGTTGGTGTACTCTGGGAGTAGGTAGGCCAAAAGCCACGCAGGTGACCATGGCTCTCCATGTGAATCATCCACATTTACAATCACCAAATCAGGGGAAAGGTTGTGTAAACCCAGTTACCCCACAGTATGTCTGCTGCTGCTGTGAACTATGGTAAGAGTGGGACCATACAGAACAGGACACTGAGTCGACCACACGTAGCGCACACACTCATGAGGGTGACTAACACGGAGCAGCACAGGAAGTAGAGAGATGTGACAGCACGTAGAGGAGCAGGCATGTGATAACATCAACGTCAAATTATTCTTTTTAAACAAACAGGAAGGCATTATGTCATTACTAATTAATATTGAGTGTTACAGAAATAATTCAAGAGCAAGACAAACCTGTCTGTTTGTAGTCTCACAGGCATAAGCAAATATATAAATATACCTAAACTTGTAATCTTTTCTAGACCTAGCCTTCTAGTTTAGTGGCCCAATCAAATGGTTTTTGTTCAAAAGAAAGTTGGAATCTATGACAGGCTTTTTCATTGCAGACTGACACAGTTATGAGTAATAACATGGATACATGGCTGCAGGGATTATCAGATTTCTGGGCCCTGATTCTTTGTATATTGCTTAGTGGGATGGCATCCTGGTATACCTAAATGAAATACAACCATCATTATAATGAGCAAAATTAGTCACACCTGTGCGTCTCCTGCTATGGCTCTTGATCTAACGTCTGCTTTTGGCCCTCACCCAAATCTTTGGTTCCTACATCTGGCCTCAGAAAAAATTAACATTTCATTTTTATTTATTTTTTTTTTAGCTCTTTTGTTTCCTTGCGATTTTCTTTTCTATTTCACAAAAAAAAGTCATTTTCTACATTCTGTACCTACCAATGACAACATCTGACTTTGAATTTTTCAAAAGTAACAAGTGATTTATTTGTATTTAAAAAAATTAAATTGATCACACACTGAGTGCAATGACCATTCAGTGTATCAACAACATACTGAAAGATTGTTCGGTTACTTTGTAACCTTGGTTCTCTGAGTGAGGAGATTATCTCTCCACCTAGTAGTTACATCATAGCTATGGGAATTTTCCCCATCTGAGGTAATCTACATGGAAAATTGATGATCTTTAAGACACACCACTTTACATGGCCTTGAGCCTGGGGAGATAATCTCCTCAATCAGAGAACCCAACCCCTGCATTTTATATACTTTATTAATCCCCGAGGGGAAATTCAATTTTTCATTCTGTTGTCAATTACACACAGGTCCGAACACACACATGCACAAACAGGACCTATACATGCACTAAGTGTAGAGATGTCAGAGTGGGCTGCCCATGACAGGTGCTCCGAGTGATTGGGGCGTTCGTTGCCTTGCTCAGGGGCACCTCGGCAGTGCCCAGGAGGTGAACTGGCACCTCTCCAGCTACCAGTCCAGGCTCTATATTTTGGTCCAGATGGGGAAATGGACAGACGACCCTCCGGTTCCCAACCCAAGTCCCTATGGACTGAGCTACTGCACCTGGTGGCGGGGACGTCTCATTCAAATACCAGGGGAGGGCTTATGTACCTGCATCTGCTCTATCTCCTGGGCCCCCTCGCGGTGTGTCTTAAAGGGTTCCTATAGTTATGATATAACTACTGGGTGGGGAGATAATCTCGATACGATAGAGAATGTTCGGTTACTTTGTAACGTTGGTTCTCTGAGTGAGGAGATTATCTCCCCACCCAGCATGCACACATTCAGGCACTAAAATCTGTATAAACATAGAGGGCTAGCTGGCCAATCAGGACATGCCTATCGGAGTATGTGTGGAGCCCACATCATCCTATACCCTCTTCAGCAAGTGGTGTGGCCATCACATTCTTACTCCGACCGCGTCACATATCCACGCTTAGTCATGGACTGTCTACGTCGACATATGACATGAAAGGTACCCTGGGAGTAGTCTCGCCACCAGACAATCAGAGATCTCCGCCTTCTGATAGTCTGGGGACACTCCTTTCTAAAGTGTGTTTAACACATCGGAGAAAACGGCCGGCAACAAAGCAACGCTTCTTGCATTTTTGAAAAGGACATGCCCTCCCGGAAATGTGCGCTCCCCCTTTTCTCGTCCGCAAGGAAACAAACACACAGAGAGCTTGAAAATGGATGCCGAGAGATTTAACTCTGTTTTATCAAACCTGTGCTCAGTCCACAAGATTGTGGAAATGAAGGACTTACAGCGACTTGAGCCATTTTGTACCGCTACACGTGTTTCTAGTCGGACTATGTTTACGAGCACAAGAGTTCAGCAAGCCTAAGACGGTATCTTTGAGCGAGCCACCGAAGGACCGCCCTGAGGATTTACTATTGGTTCTGCAATGTAGGGAGTTTTTTTAAACTCTGAAATTGTATCCGCCCATCTAAACACAAAATCAGGGAGAAAGTCATCAGTCTTTAGTTAAGCAAAGCGTCTAAAGACTGACTTGTGAGTCTACCCTGGGAGCATTTGTTTTTGGCGCTCTGGAACACCATGTCAGCTTCAGCCTGCTACATGTATTGTGTTCTTCTGTTTTCACAGGAACTGTGGTTACATTTAGCGAACACAGGCACATGGTTAGGTTTAGGCAATGAAAGCACATTGGTTTAGAAAAAAACAACAGGGTTTGGCTTTACATGTAAAGGGGCAGTGATCACCAGCTTCCCAGGTGAAGGTTGGTGGTTGCTGGACCCACCCACCAAACCTACTCTGACTTTTCGCTCCCTTAACTTAAGTTGTTCCCCCTAACGCCATGGGTGCCATTAAACAGTAACGGCAAATGGCTGCTTATCAGCCAGAAGTCACTGACCAAGCGGCAGTATTCAACGACTTCGGAATGAGAGTGGGAGGGGGTACCCTAGGTAGAGGGCTCTACCTGGCCTAATAGAACTAGGGATACAATATTGTAGTCTTTGTTCTATCTCACAGAGGCTCCGCCATCTCCTGGACTCTATGGGTATAGTGGGTGGAGCAGGATGAATAAAAACCCACAATGGGCGTCAATTCATAAACAGGGATCATGATTGTGGACTTTGGTCGTTGGTTCATTGTTCTGTTCTGTATTTTGTGTTCAAATTATATTTATTGTTTACTGTGCTGCACCACAAATTGCCAAAGTTGTCTAAGTCTAATAACCTTGCTCCATTAATCAGTGAAAAATAGAGTACAGCAGAACACAAAAATATTTTTTAAAAACTCTTCCTTCTCATTGCAATTATTTTTCACCTGGAACCTTTCATTCACCTCATCAGAATAAAAACTAAATCCGAAAGAGTTCCACTCTCTTGCACCTAGTTTGCACCTAGCTGCTGAATGCAACTGTTAAGTAAAGAAGGTGCAGCAGTGTCAAACAATGTATTGTATAACAATCTATTATATTGCTAGGGTCAGTGCAGAACACACTGAAGCTGCTATTTGTGTATACGTGTGTATTTGTGTGTGTGTGTGTGTGTGTGTGTGTGTGTGTGTGTGTGTGCGTGTGCGTGTGTGTGTGTGTGTGTGTGTGTGTGTGCGCTAAATTACTGCGGACATCTTTCATATAGTCACGTTGAATTGTTTATTTACAATTCACACAGTTTATGGATTTATCACTGCCTGCCCTCCATCTGAATTCAGTGCATCATAATAGTCATATGATTGCAAACAAGCTGTTGTAAAAGGCTAATTTTTGTGTCAGTGGTTAAGGCATAGGTCAGGTTAAGGTTAGAGCCACGGGTGGGGTTAAGGGTTAGGCAAGTAGTGGTTAGGGTTATTAGAGTAAGTCTCCAGGTAATGATTGTAAGTCAATATAATTTATCCAAAAGGGACATAAGGAAACATTAACAGACAGAAACATTTGTGCAGAAACATTTACAGGCTTATGTTCAGGCACACAGAGGTTTACTTAAAAGGTGTCATGTGACTGTGTTTAGAGTAACTTCTTTTTCCCACCATCTTAGGTGTTCCTCGTTTATCTGCTCTGCATTGATGTTTATCACCTTATGATACCAATAACTTCAATAAAGCAGCCTTGGCTCCATTTCACTGTAACCCAGGGCTGCTGTTGACTGAGAGGAAACACCGGGCTGTTACCAGGAAATAAATCACAGCTAAAGCTTTTATTCAGAGTGATTGAAGGCGTGACGGTACTTGTCTGAAGTTGTATGTGTACAGTAGCCTCTGTGCGTGTGTGTGTGTGTGTGTGTGTGTGAGTTTAGTCAGAAGACACACCCTGTACTTGGGCTTAGTCAGTGTGTCTGTGGAGAATGGAGAAAAACATAATGTGTGTGTTCAGCTGGCCCTCAGGCTACTATTTCTTTAGACACAGGTGATGATCAGCCTGGCAAAGCTTACACACTGCCTGAAGGGGCATGTGTTGTTTCTGGAGAGGGAGGAGTGAGTTCTGCTCTTCTCTTGATGGAAAAGACCACGAATGTTATGTAATACATTTTTTTCTGATACATAAATAACTACATCATAAGAGATCATATAACATGGTGGGACTTTGTCGAGACATGCTAGTTTACATTTTCTGGCATTCAAGGAATTCAAGGGTTTCACTCTGTCTGTCAGTCGCTGTGGAATACAATCTGAACCAAACACCATGTCCACTTCTGTATTATACTAAAAAGAATGTAATGAATGTACTTTGCTATTTTGTATGACGTGTGGTGCTTTGACATCACATTGATAAGCCCCTCCCTCCATTTCTGTTGTGTATTGCATCACTGGACAACAGCCTCCATCATCCCCACTCTCTTAAACTCATTTGTGTTTGTGATTTCTGCGTATTTCATTTTGTCAGTATACTGGTGTGAGTTAGTGTTAAAAACAGTACTCAGAACTTGGTAATGTTTAAATAGAATACCAACCTGCATGTACTTAAATCTTTAAACGGTTGTCTATTACATTATTAGAATTTAGCTTTTCATCAAACTTTATGCCAAATACTTGACAATATTCTTACCATTTTATTTTCTGCTGAATATAATTTACACAGTGTAACTTTTTACAGATATTTTAACTTAGCTTTAATTTTAATTGTAGTGTCAGTAGTTTATGTTTTTTTTTTTTTTACAGAAGCCCTATGGTAATGCTTAGAGCCTAATGAATATATGACTTGTTATACATACAGCATAATAGGTTATATATGCTAAGGCATAAGGCATCTGATATATATTAAGTAAACTTTTGGCCAAATTGTCTTTACAACACTTCCCATGGCTTTTGTGCTTTTTAAAGTCTTTTTTTTTTTTTTTGGCCATGAACACAATATCATTTTTTATATAAATATCAAAGTTTCCCTCCAGCAACAGCACACTCAAAAATTCATTAGGCCTATTTCAGTGTACATACTGTTAGCTTCGAGTATACTCCATTTTGTCACTTTCCTGGCGTGAATGCACCAGCAAAGCTGTAGACTAATTCCATACTACAAAGTCTTATGGTATGTAATATGGAAATAGTCTACAGCCTTGTTAGGTGCTCTGTGAAGCTGTACTTGGGCTGAATGGTGCTTTGAGTGAAATGCTAAAATTAGCATGCTAAATGTTCACATTGACAACATGCTGGTGTTTAGGAGGTATAATTCTAACAATATTTACCGCCTTATGCTGCCTTGCATTCACATGGAATCAGACAGATGGTAGACAGCACATGGACAACACCCTCTGGATGGCAAAGGAAAAACAAACTAACATGCTGATGGAATGGTAGGACAATAAAACCATGCATGAAGTAATTATTCTTGTAATGTCCAGTAATTGTCCAGTTGCCCATGTTTTCTAATTGTGTGAGTGAGCTACTGGTCACTCATCTGGTCTGGTTGTAAATTCTGTCCATAGACTGTATATAAAGAACTTAAGCTAAAATATCCTGTATACAGCCACTGCCATCTTGCTCTGGTGACATCATTAGGAGCCAGAGTCTGTCCATTAGCGAGCTCCGCAGCATCAAGTTTCGCGCCCATACACCCGTCCAACCGATCACAAGCAGTGCCACTGAATGTGAGTTCATTGTCAGTCATGTTGTAAAATCCCTATTTTATAGCATTAAATATCTTTATTAAAACCAAACTTAAAAGAAAAACGAACACTTGAACATAGAGCAGCGTGATGAAACTACCTTAAATGACAGAAACCATCTTTGGAAACCATCTTTGTGTACTTTGAGTTTTTAGTTTGGCCCATGTCCCATCCACTGACATGGAGAGGGTGGGCTTTATGAGCTATACTCCAGCCACACACAAAGGGGCGATTGAGATGTTACAGCTTCACTTTTGGGGTACTGTCATGTCGTCCATCTTTATATACAGTCTGTGATTCCATCGCAGAGGACAGCAAAAAGTTAAGATATTTCAACTTTGAATGGCAATGTCTTCTACCGTTACCATTGCCGGTATTCTCTGCCGACCTCACTTAATATTACCATCCTGCTCTTGTCCACTAAAATGATATCTGGTCTGCCATCTACTGTCTACCTGATTCTGTGTGAGCGCAGTATTAGCTTACAGAGTTAGCATGCTAACATTTGTAAATTTGCGGTACACACAAAGTAGGCTACAACTGGAGCTGATGGGAATGTAAGTTTTGTAGGTCATGAACCAAAGTGTTGGACACATTTGAAACTTGAGCTGATCATGGTGCTGTAATATGAAAAGTCAGAGGATCAGCAGTTATTTGGATAAAATCCTGTGGGAACCTTGATATATGTTTTAATATTGTAATACTTTTTGTGGCCTGCGCATGAAAAAGAAACAAATAAACAAACATTTTAATTAGTTATATGAGCAGATGAAATCATGTGTGGTCAGTTTAAGTTTTTATTCAATGTCACAATATTGTTTTATTACACTTTGTTTAGTCTTTGTCTAGTTTGTGTGTGTTCCTTGGTGTCTTTGTGTTGACTATGTGTCTAGGTCTGCCTGCATGTCTGTATGCGTGTGTGTTGATTCATGGGGTGAAGGGAGTGGTGGTGAAGGGTGTGACTCTGACACACACTGTATCATACCGTCCAGGTGAGGCAGTGTTTATAAAGCAGGAGCTTAGCAGCAACACACAGTTTAATACAGCAGATAACAGAGCTGATACAATACAGACCGCCAGGTGAGTCTCACATCAGGAAATACAGTCGACTAGCTTTGATGATATTTGATTGTTACTGCTTGCTGATATTTTTTTGTTTTCTCCTCTGTTCCAGACTTTTCCATAAGAAGAACTCATCATGAGGTTACTTTTACTTTTTGCTGGTAAGATTTATTTCTTTTTTTTCTCCTGCTTTAATATTGATTTGGTTGTTCTCTTTCTGTTTCAAGTTTGACCTATAACTTTCACCTTGAACTTTCCACACCAGATGTTTAAATTGTTGGGAGTTGTCAGTACACAGGTTTTACATCCAGCGAAACACTGCAGCAGCTGATTATACTGATCTCTCCATTTTCTAGCAGAGAGGAGGAACTAACCTGAACACAGCTGCTGCAGTGATTGGTTGAAATCCTGCATACTCTCTATTCATGATGGCACATGTTTAAAGAGTTGTTAACTCTGGAGGGGTATTACTACAACTACTCTACTTTGCACTGACAAGAACATGACTTTAGGGAAAATACTGAATACTTAGACCTTTTTAAAATCTGACAAAACAAAATATTGTTACCAACTTGTTAGTATTAGTTCTCAAATATGTAAATACATACATACACTCTGACTGTGCCTCACCTTTAAGAAAGCATCCTTTTTGAGCATTTTCGGTGTGTCCTTCATGAGTGCTTTCTTTTAGCTTTTTAATGTTTAATGTTTTTAATGCTTGTTTAATCTTAATTCCATCCTACTGATGAGTTCAAGGCATCCATTGGTACCAAGAGAAGTGCTAAATGTGATAAATAACGCACCGAAGTTAGGCTAAATTTTGGCAAGGAAAAAACTGGTACAACCATTTTCACAGGGGTCCCTTGACATCTCATTTCAAGATATCTGAATGAAAATGGGTTCTGTGGGTACCCGCAAGTCTACCATTTACACATCTGTTCACTTAATGCTCGTGTCATTCAGTTTGGGGCAAAAATCAGGCTACAGTTTATTTGTGTGAGGTACAAATGTGGTGTTTTTGCCCAATCTGTTGGGATATTACTGCATACTGTGGCCCCTAAACAGTCTTGGAATTGCATTAATTGCATCTGACTGGAAAGCTGAGACTTTTGTGGATTAAATGAGCCTAAAGTTATTCATGTGTGATGATGTTAGCTCCCATTGTAGCCATTTCATTTCAGTGATGCAATTTTTTAAAAATTAACCTCATTGTATAAAATAACCAATTGTGACCTCTGGGAAAATCACAGTCTCATGAAACTTTAACCACAAAGTAGAGTTTTCTGAACAGAAGTGCTCGCCATCCAATCACCAAAAAAGAGCAATTTTTACAGATATTTCCAAATATCAAAAGTTTTTAATATCGAATCACAGCATGGAATTTTCTGCGGTGCTCCTCAAGGTCTTAGTGTCTTAATGTGGTATTTAGAGGGATTTTTTGACTATTTATATCAATTCTCAAGTGAAAAAAAATGCTTAAATTTAGCACCAAATATCTTTAACAAACTGTATCAATCCAAAAACTGTTGCTGCAACTTATGAGACATAATTGAGTCATCATATACTTCCATCATAATGTTCTAAGCCCTTGGAAACTCTAAATAGGTTGAATAGGCGCCAAACCAAAACACAATGTTTATTATAGATTTATAACTAGAAAAACTTGGCATACAGTTCTGAGCTGATGTATATCACTTCTATGTGGAATATACTACCAAAAAAAATATGTCTACAATAGGAATGAATAAAACAGTAAATAAAGAAAGTCTTTTATCCAGATTACACAAGATTACAAATAGACAGTATTTCTGGTGTTTATATAAACAATCTTTACAAAAAAGAGATGATTTTCACCAGAAAATAAGTATAATTGTCATAAATACAAATTTTGTGTTACTGTTACAGCATAAAAAACAAACTTCTGCATGCACTGTGGTTCAAGTGCCGTGTACTTGAAAAAGTAGGGTTGAAATTCCCTTCCTTTTTCTTTCCTTGTTTCAGACAGTACTTGTATGTCATGATAAATAGTAGTGATGTGGTATACTGATGTTTTTAATGACTGATATTTGTCATATAGTTACAACTCACTGTAATCTTTTATTTCTTGTTGTTCTTGCTGCCTTCTATCTCACAGCCATAAGTGCAGTATCACAGGCCCAGACCGACTGCTCTCGGGGGGCTTGTTACCCACCCAGCGATGACCTGCTCCTTGGCAGGGCTGACCAACTCCATGCCACCTCAACCTGTGGCCTCACGGGCTCCGAGGTCTACTGCACCCCATACCAACAGGTAAGAGCACAATCCTGTGTTTAAGGACATTTATTACAAGTTTGTGTCGCTCTTTTTCACTATATTAGTATCAACATCTACAAACCTGGTGTGATCAAATCTAGTAAATCATCTTGACCAAAGAAGGCTGGCTGCTAGTTGTCTGTTAAAAATGTGGGAACAGACATACCTGAGAGAAAGCAAAAGCAAAAACAGCAGTTTCAATGCTTAAATATTGATATTGGTTTAATAAAAACCCATGTCAGTCAAACAAGGGCATGAACACAGTCTCAGCCAGCTGTGTTCACCCAGGCAATGCATGGGTCTCTACGTGGGGTTTGCGTTGTCAGGAGGCGAGCGGTGCAGAGGTCACAGTGAACAGACAGACAGGATGGAGGCTTTGGTGGTTTTGGCTGGACTGCCGGCTGTCCATCTGTGAAACAGTCTGATTTAAGTGCCAGAGCCTCGTGTTGCAACTGTACTCTTTGACCAATGTCTGCAAAACCGCTCGCTAGCCCATCTGCTGGCTCAGCACAAACCTCCCATCACTGGATTCAAACACTGATTTTGTAATAAGAGAGAGAGCAGAGGAAATACACAGAGCAAGAGTCAAGGCTGTAATGTTGCAATTTTTATGTTTGTTAAAAAATAGGGAGAAAAGTGCCTCTAATGTGATGTTAAAACTTTTGTTTGCAGTACAGATATGCTTTTTCTTAAATCAGGTATCATGCTGACGCTTGTTTAAAAAAAAAAAACACTAAAACAAGTGAAACTACACTGGAACCCAACCCACTGGGTTTAAATATTTAGGTAATACTGAATATTGTTAAAGGTTAAATTTGGTGTTGTGTATCTGCTGTGTTGTCACTATTCCGTGAAATAGAACATTTTTAAAAGAGATGTACTAAAAGATATTTAATATGTGCAGTAACAGTTTTTTAACAGTGTTTGATAAGATTAATGATGCAACACAGAATAAGTGGGCAGCAGAGATCAAGAGCTGGACTGTAGCCCAGCTGTTACTAAACTACAGTCCAAGGTTCCACAAGTACTCATTGATTATGAAATGTATCATCTGCAATGTGTCTATAAACTCCCACCTTCAGATAAATGTAGTGGAGTTTAAAGTACAATGTTCCCACAGAAATGTAATGGAAGAAAAACAGAAGTCTTCTAAGCTAGAAATCATTAGATAAGTCAGTAGAGTCTATAATAAGTTCTAGCACCTCAAAATGATGACTAAGTACAGTACATGAGTAACAGTTAGTGAAATAACAGACGTAGCCACCGTGACATCAGCCATTAGTTTTTGGGACTCCTGCACGGAAGCCTTGAGTTGGCATTTTTGATGTAGCCATCTGGCAGCTTTGGAGCCAGACTTTGACATGAGGGTGGCGATAATAACTCTAACTCTATCTGCTAGCTTGGATTATACAGTGCATTTTACAGCTATGGTTAACTATGATGATGCCAATGCTAATGCTAATGCAAATCCGGAACCATTTATAGCATTGTAAGGTGTACCTTCAACCAGGCATGGTATTACTTCATGCCAATAGAATGTTATTGCATTTACATCACTGTTATTATGAAGGTTCATTCCTATTAGATGGAAGGTCAACCCTCTGAACAGTTGTCATGAACAGGGAAATCAGCTTCCAAGCTCAAAATTCTTTTTTTGTACCAGGCTGTAAACATGTTTATTTCTGCTATAAAGTTGGGGTTTTTTAACACTGGGGTGTCTGAGGATAGGCTTGCTCTTGGAGCCAGTCTCAAATGCCCATTAAAGGAACTGCTACTGCTACTAAAACTACTGTTTTTGACACTTCAGTGTTGGCTTCATTTTTCAGCCCTGGAAGTTGCAGCTTGAAGTTATCACATGTAGCATTACTATACTGTCACATGGAAATAGATTTCTCTTTAAAAAGTTATTTTCAAACTTTAAGTGATTTTCATTATGGTCTTCACACAGATATTCTAAACCTAAGCAATCCAAATCCAACCTAAAAGACAGGGCAGCACAGAGAGACAGGCAGGATAATGTTTGTGTTGATGTTACACAATCTTCAAACCTTCCAATGTATGTGCACTGTGTTGAAGCTGCCTCAGGGCATGGATAGCTGTGTTAGGCGTGGACTCTCTGTGATTGATAAATACCTTTTCCCCCTTTTTTTTTTTTTAATACCTGAGCCGCACCTTGTCCAGACAGGGAGGGGCAAGAACACTCAGCTGCATCTCAGAGCTGACACATAGAGACAAATACCCACATATGCATGACTACCAGGAAAGAGCAACAGTGATAAAGATGAAAGCTAGTCAGATCTTGTTGGCTATGCATCATCACACTGCTGCAAGTACCAAGTTTTACAGCGAACAATTAAGTGTGATATCAAATGAGTAAGCCTTTCTAGCAAACACACTGTAGAGTTGATTCAAGTCTAGTCTAGTGGCTCAGTGTTGTCTTGGCCTTGAATATTTTGAAGGTGATGTAGATTGTATTTGAGGGTTTTGATAGTAATGTGCAGATGTGTTGACTCAAGTCAGACTCAACTGACAAATTTGACGACTTCAGACTCAAGTTGACAAAATCAAAAAAAGAACTAGCAAATCAACTTGAACTTAACCGCCAGTGACTCATGACTTCCTCCACTTGCCTCCACATATCCTGGAAAACCTGGAATTTTGTATTGCAGATTGGTTTTGATGTTGGAATAGAATTATTTGGTAAATTTTAGAATTTCTTATGTTGATACATCAGTGCAGTCCTGTCCAGGGGACCAGGTTAAATTTCACCTACTGCAGTATATCGAGACATAAAGGTTCTATATATGAGATTGTGAACATTGACATACAGTAGCAGCAAAGAACTCCTTGCTTTGTAAAGATATAGGGAGGTCATATTGTCCTGAAGACACGCTCCCTCGATGTGTGTTATAATCCGAGCTTCTCTGTTCTTTGTTTTGGTGGCCAGGTGGCTGTGTGTGTATGTTACTGCATGTAAGTCCCCCCCTTCATGTCACACTGGCTCACTAATTGCTCCCTACTTACTTGCATCTTACCAACAGTGTGTCTTACTGTGTGCTTTCATGTTATATTTGCTTGCAGATGTCCACAGCTTGTCAATCTTGTTTACAAAAACAGAAAACTATGATGGAGATGGGTTTGCCTTTTTGAGGGCATATATAGAAAAACATTTTTGATTTAACGTGAGTTCTTCTTTGAACATGGGCGTATTTCCAGGTGGCAATTGAGCCCCTTAACCCCACACGCTCCAGTGCAACCGCACTGCCTGCACAGTCTATATTTACGCCCCTGGGCCTAACAGATTTTGGTCATCCCAAACAGTTCCCAACAGTTCAGAATCACTCACATCCAGCCCTTGATATATCAGGCATATTTTGAATTAATCCTAATACAGATACATGTAATATTCTCTTGCTGTTAATATCCGATACTGATAATGTGACTATGTGTCCTTATCTTTAACCAACATCAGTGATTTCATTCCTGCTGTCAGTAGTTAACGTGAAGTAGTGCAGGTAGTTGAAATGTAAACTCCTTTGGTTTCAGTGCAGACACAGATTTAGTTTAGCCAACTCATTTTATCAGTGTCCACTTTGTGCTATAACTAAGAATCAAATACTTGTCCCCAGTTGATGCAACAGTCAGCTGGCAAGTGCAAACAGTGTGTGTTTGAAGTTGCAGATTTGTCTGAGGTGATACATGCAGTGCCAAAAGCCACAAACCTTGGGGAAAAATCCTCCACGTAGAATCACTTTTAACCTACATTTGTAAAGTTAAGAAGAACCTCCCTGTCATGCTAACTGGGGTAACAAAGGTGAAGTAAGTATAAAAATGGCATGGACGCACTCGAGTCTTTAAGAGGGTTAAGTCTGTATCAGCCGAGATAAGATAAGATTTACTGTTTTGCAACAAGATAAAAAAGGTTGAAGATTGAATACATTTAAGTTGAAGTCACTATTTAATGGTGGCCATACAACAAATATATGACAGTTATCATGTTGTCTATTATGTAGCTAGGGTCAGTGTAGGACACACTGAAGCTGCTATTTGTGTATGTGTGTGTGTGTGTGTGTGTGTGCGTGGGTGGGGGGAGTTGTATCTTTGGAGGAGGGTAAACTGAGTTTATCTGCTGGGCTTTAGGACTGACATGTTGGTGAAGAGAGCGCATCAATGACACGACAGATTATTTAATGTGTATATATATTGTCTGTAACTGTCTGCTCTTGTGTGTGTGGTTACTGGTTAGAATTCATTGAACTTTGACTGTCAATCAAAACAGCCCATAGTGTTGCTTATAATAGTAAGAAGTTAGTTAGAGTTTCTTTCTGTGTTTCCTTTTCTCTGTCCGCCATGCGGCAGATGATTTTATTCGTCACTGCCAACAATTTACCCACATTTGGCTGGTGGTGGGTGCTAGTTTCAGACCCTGGAAAGACTGATATCTTTTTATCACCTGTGCATCCAGTTAGTTTAGCCTAGCTTTGCAAGAAGGAGAAACTGCTTTCTTGTTTCATCAAAAGTGGGAAAAAGCAGCCATTTACATGCATGTATCAGAATATAAGCAATAACCCAGTAAAGGCCAAAAAATCCGCACAAAGACCCACAGTACAATTGAAGAATTTATGAATGTGTGATTTTTTTATGAGTTTATTCATATTCTGAAGCACTACTTAGAATTTTTTTCTTTGGTCACAAAATTGTTGTTGTAACTCCTGACAAGTAGGAGAAGCTGCAGCCAACCAGCTGAAATCTAAAAACTTCAGGCTATCAGACCGTGGGTTAATAATTGTCTTATTGGCATCAAGGTTACAAAGCTACAGCAGAACTGACATTTATGTCAAAGCATTGCAATTTGTTACTTTATAGGCTTTATATGGGTGAGGGCCTTTTTATCTATTGACTACGATAGATGCTTTAATTCTGAGGCTTATACTTTACATAAGACAGAGACAAGGCCAAGGTCCAAAGTTGGCAGCAGGCTGACTTTGTGGCAGAAAGGAGTATCGATTCACACAATGTCCGCATATAGACTGGAGGCCATTTCTTTATTTAGTTTTGTTTATTGTGTTGTTTTTGTGCGATTATTTTGCACATCGATATATTTTTTTAGCTTTGGTCTTTGTACTGAATGCTTTCACACAGAATGCAAATATTACGCGACTTCATTTTTTTCAGAACAAGGTGATTTTTTTCTTAGCTTTCGCACTATTTTGCACCAATTTGCAAGGATTATAAAACAACAACATGGAGGCTCTTACATCCAGACCAAGACAGCAAACTTTATTCCTCCTTTCCTTTCCTTCCTTGACAAAGGCAGCACATACTAGATCAACTCCTTTCATTCTTACCTTTCACAATAAAAGCCCTGCACATATAACATTACCGTACACTGCAGAACTGTTCATGAAAGCGAATTCAGATTCACTTAAAGAATTTAACTAAGAGAAGACTCAGTACAACAGATTTACATTGCTTAAGCTGTACATCTTACCTCAGACAGGCTGCTCTGTGTCAACAGGCTCCCTGTAATGTTTGTGGTCAAATCTATTCACATGAAAAACTTTTATTAATCAAGTGTTGCAACTATTGCAAATTTGCATCGCTGCCAGTGTGAATAGTTTTGATGCAAAATATTTGCAGGCACATATTTCGCATTTTCGTGTTGTTTATTTGTCACGTCCCCAGTGTGAAGGCCTTGAGGCTGCTTGTTATGAAAGCAGCATTTCCAGATGGTCTACACAGGGCAATTTAAGGAGTGACCTGGTTGGTGCAAGACTGAAAATAGTTGGAATGTGGGGAGATCTGGCTACATGGCATTTATGCTTTTTGAGGTTGTCACTATGATCAGATTAAATGATTATGCTGCCTCAACTCCTGCTGTCACACAGCCCGAGACATGTCAGACTGCATGTTGAGCCTCAACCAATAATAGCTTTTGGTGTTTCACATCTTGTGTGGCGTGCAATGATGATTGACCAGGAAGGGCCAGAGACAGACCTCTGGGGTCAGGAATGTCAACAACATGGCATCCAAATCATCACAGAACATTTCATAAATGTTTTGGAATGGGAAAAGGCAACAGTCTTTCCACTGGGGTCTCAGATGGTGTCCCACTAGACTCAGAATCAGCTGTCCTCTACTATGAAGACTACACGATATAAAATGACGATAAGTGGTGCTCACAGAGAGAAGTAATGCCACACTGTTCCCTTGCTTACCTATTCAACACATCAAATTAAAGCTGGGTTGAGCGGCTGCCACTGCAGCCTTCTTCACTGTACTGAAGCAGTTACTGCTCTATAGGCAGAAAGGAGAATTTTCCCTCTCAATACACCATGACATTTTAAATAACTAAGTGTAACCACAGATCTGTTTGAGTCTGAGAAATGCCATCTGGGTTATCTCAGCACCAGCATAATCCATCCTAATGTGGGTGAGTGAATTGAGACACGTAGCTGGCGGGAAAAACGTAAGCAAGGCTATTATGTTGTAACGATCAGCAACCCCAAAAGAACTTTTCCTTACAGGGAAAGCTGCCATGGTCTGTGTGCCAGAGCGGCAGTCATGTCCAGACTACTTAGATGAGGGGGTGCTGCTAAATATTGATGAGAGAAAGCAGGGGCCCAGCTGTTAGTGATGAGAGCACAACATGCTGGGTGTCTTCCTAAACTGCACGCAGCTCATTTTGTGTGTTTTTTTTGTTTTGGGGGGGCGGGGGGTTGTACATGTACATGCAGACTTCACAGGTGCTTTGACTGATTCAGGGTGAGTAGACAATCACCCACAGTGTAATTCGTTGGATGAATTATTTAGATGTCTACAGTTGTTGACTGGAATTGTGTCAGCAGAAAGTCCATCTTCAAATCCTGTCAGGTGGATAAATTCTGCATGTGAGACACAGGTGTCACAAAATGTAACATATGCAAAAGATAGTCAGATTTAAACAAGGGCAGCACATTTTTCCCTCTTTACCTGTTACTAGGGCAAAGTTTATGCCAACAGTGTTGACCAGCTGAAAACAGATTTTGCCTTAATATAAACCTGTTAGTCATATTGATTTCTGTCTCACGGGCACCTTTGACCTGGTCAGTGACACGGCTTATCTAACTGACATAGCACTGAGAAAAAAACATTTTCAGGACAATCACTCGCAGTGATGCAATTCCCATCACACATACACCAAATATTACAAAGTAACTCTGCAGGAAAGTCCAATGTTACTGACTGGCATATGTTTTTTTTTTTTTGTTCCTTAGAGGAGGATGAAGTGTTGTCCATGTGACTCCAGGAATCCAGACGGTCCACTGGCCCACACTGTCCAGGAAGTCCTGTCCACTTCTGCACCAAACAGATGGTGGCAGTCCAGGAAAGGTGGGCAAAGAAATAAACAAGCACAGACAGACAGACAGACAGACAGAAAGAAACAAAGAAACAAAATGGTTTATACTGTATTAGCAGGAGTGAATGGTATATTTCCAACAGGTTCTTATCTTACAACTCAAACAAATGGGTTTTAATTAATGGTAATCAACCTCATAATTATGGGTTAACAGGGTCCTGCCACATGGACTATTAGGTTGAGAATGCCATTTATTATCTGCCAGATAATGCTCACACTATTTTTTCACAGATTATGTGTCTCATGCACTACTGTCAGGATATAGTGACATTCTGTGACAGACAGTTATTTCTTTAAATAAATATAAATACAAATATGAGGTTGAGAATCACAAATAACGCCCATTTAATATTTGAGAAAGGGTGACATTTCAAAGTATACTTTGCTTTATAGCCACTGATTTAATTAACTGAGCTCTTTCCATTTTTTCTCTTCCATCATATTCTGAGTAGTCCTCACCAGCAGAGGACTCTGTTACAGTAACCCTAAAGTGTGCTGAACAGTTTGCTCTGGCTGCAGGAGACGAAACAACATCAAATCTGTCTGAAAACGAATTTAAAAGAAAGCATTGTGTTTCTGTGTGAACATCTGACATAAAAATGCTTCTCTGCTTGTTTGTCCTGCAGAGGTGGATCCAGTCACTCTCCAGTTGGACCTCGACAACCTTTTCCAGCTTGACAACCTGGTGCTCAACTTCAAGGTATGATGCAGTCTGCCATCACTGCTGGATCACATGAGCACCACAAATCTGTTCACTTCTGTCTTTTCTATTTAACATTTGATGAGTGTTGCGATACTGCATCCACTTCTAAAATAGATCTTAAGAGTTTTGTTTAGAGTTTATGAATCACATCACAGTATAAACAGTGCATTTTATTACTCATACATTATTTACGAATTTTAAACCTGAAATGTGTACTCATTCTTTCTTCTTTGCAGGGTCCTCGTCCCAATGCCTTTGTTATAGAGAAGACACTAGATAAAGGCAAAACGTGGCAGCCTGCTCTCTACTTGGCTACAGACTGTGACAGAACTTTTCCTGGAGTTCCCACAGCGACACCCCTGACCCTAGACGATACATACTGCTACACACTGCCCCCTACTGGAGGAAACCCATACCAAGACCACACAGTAAGGACAAACACCTTGTTGGCAGGATTCAACTGCTTTACTTGTCTTCAGTCAAAGTAATCATTCAAAATGTGTGGTTTTTCCAGATTACAAAATTATATTTGCAGGACAAACAGTTTCACTTAAAATGTTTAAGTTTTTATCATTACTTACAACAAGAGGACCTCATTTCAGAGCAGCAGCAGAAAACGTTTTTGTTTGTTTGTTTGTTTGTTTTTCTGCTTGTGGGCATAAAATCTAGCCAAATTCAATTTAAGCTGTTATATGTGTCAAAAAAAAAAAAAAAAAAAAAAAAAACTAAAAGAAAAAACTGTGTAGTTTAGGTGAAAATCAATTAAACAACATGTCTTGTTTTTAGTTGTAGTTTGGATGTCAGATTTTTCATTTTAGGGTGTTTTTTTTTTTGAGTCATTTTGACCATCAATATACTGTTTAATTTTCTCTTTTTTTTGTTAATTTTTTGTACAACCTGGGTTTCATTTTCCTTTTGCACCTTAAAAAGAGCAAATGACTTACGTCCTGATAAATAGCATTTATTACCTTTAAAGACACAAACAAAATGTATAGTGTGCCTTTAGATACCACATAATGCACATGACAGGTCAAAGCTATCGAAACCATGAACTGTATTCAACAAAGAAAACGAATGAAGCCACTGTGACATCACCCATAGCTTGGATTTTGGCCGTCACCATCTTGGATTTTTGGGGCCAGTGGTGACCATACTTGGACAAGACAATGGAGATAACCCTTATGCTATCTGCTAGCTTGGTTAGCACTTAGAGGGTCTTCTAGTAAAACCAAACACTGAACAGGACTTCTTCAGAGGCCAAAACCGTTTTTTGTATCAGGTTGTAAAGTCGGCATCTTAACATGGGAATCTATGGGGACTGACTTGCTCTTTGTGCCAACCTCAAGTGGCCATTTGAGGAACTGCAATGTTTGGCAATTCCAAAGACATTTGAAATAAAATGGATTACAGTATAATTTTGCGAAATAACAGCAAAACATTCTGTGATGGAGAAAAAAAGATCCATATGCATATGTATGGTGTAATAATATGTACATTCCTCTTCTCCAGATCCAGTTCAGTCCTTTGCGTCAGTATGCTTACGTCCCAGCTACCAAAAGCCAAAAAATTGAAGGTAAGCCTTTGTCCGTCATGAATTACTACACCCAGTTGAAAGTTGTAGCCTGCTGACTTGACAGCTGCCTCATCCACAGATGTGTCTGCAATAACGGGGCTGAGGGTGAAGATGACGGAGCTTGGCGATGTGCCACGTCTACCAGGCAGAGCTCTCAGTAGGTTTTTTGCCCTGAAGGAGATGAAGGTGATAGGCAGCTGTATGTGCCATGGACACGCCAACCGATGCCTGCCAGAAACATACAACAATCCACTGCCCAACAGTATACAGGTATGTACAGTATGCAGGGGTTCGGGGGCATAATATTTCCAGTTTATTATTTAAACTGGGCTAAACACACCCTGGACCTGCAGCACTTCTCTTCAGATAGGAGACTGATATTGATCTTATCATTGGAGTTTCTGTAAGACAGCGAGCAAAACTGTTTTCCAAAATGTCAGCACTCCAATTGCTACAATGAGAAAGAGAAAAAAATGACCACTACTGTAACTGAATCACAGTTGTGCCAGCAGGGTTCTCTCTTACCACAAAGTTTGCTAAAAACATTGAGCTGAAAACGATAGGCTGCCCAGAGCGTTAATTAATGAAGCAGCTTATTCAGCTGCTGTGGCCACCAGGACAGTGATCCTCATGCATGCTCAAATTAATATCAAAGAAAAGACATTTAGCAGAGAACCCTCACAAGGCTTACATGCATGGTGTAGTGGTTAGCATTGTCGCCATACAGATTTTGAGCCCACGGGCCAGCCGGGCCTTTCTTTGTGGAGTTTCCATGTTTTCCCTGTGCTTGCATGGGAAGACATGCAGATTAGTTTTACTGACCCATAGGTGTGTATTCTGATTTCCAACTTTCTGCACAGTAACATTTTAATCATCAGTGCAGGCTGTAATCGAGATGCATTTCACTTGAATAAGCTTGCTGGGATAGCTTGGTGCTGTGATACCCATGTCTCTGGTACCAGTCGTCTGTTGATCACAGCGTACAGAGTGAATGAGCTGACCTTTGACTGAACATCTTTGTCATGTGCCCTTTTACTGTGTCTCTCTGTAGGTGAGTCCTCAGTGTGACTGCGAGCACAACACAGCAGGTATGAACTGTGAGGTTTGTGCCGATCTCTACAATGATCTGCCCTGGAGACCTGCAGAGGAGGGAAACACTCACACCTGCAAACGTAAGACTTCACCCACACCTGTTAAATGTCTCTATAAACAAGGGTGATCAGCATGATAAGCAAGACCCATATTACAAGGAGTGGAAGAAAATGTTAAGAACTAGATGCCTTTTTGTTTTATTATTGTCTTACATTAATTCCCCATTATAAAAATAAGTAACATAAGGGCTCTACCATAGATGGTCTGTCAACACTACCTTTTCATTTTAAGACACCTGTGCACACATCAAATAAAATGACTGTTTTAGAGCCATTAAAGCAAATTGTTTGGTTTTTTGTGTGTAAATTGTCTTTGGGATACATGAAAGGTACTTTAAATCAAATGTAATGAATTAATTTGACTCATTAACCTTAACTATATACCCTTTCGCCCTCTTCTCAGGCTGTGAGTGTAACAACCACGCCCAGCGCTGTCACTTTGACCAGGTGGTGTATGAGGCCAGTGGGCGGAAGAGTGGAGGTGTCTGTGAGGGTTGTTTACACCATACAACAGGGCCAAAGTGTGACCAGTGTGCCCCAGGCTACCAGCCAAACCCTCGCAGCCGAATGGACCGCCCTGATGCCTGCATACGTGAGTGGTTCTTTAGTAAAATGCTAATTGTTTAAGTTACTAACTCTTAGTTGGATCCTTCCCAAGCCATACACATCGAAAATATGACAGCAGCATGCAAGTTTAAACTTAAACTTCAAAATTGTGCAAAATATTTGGATATAGATATAATCTTTGATGAGTGGTGGGTGTTTGTGTTGCTGCCAGGCTGTACATGCAGTGCTGAGGGGACAGTGAACGGGGGTCGGTGTGACGACAGCACAGGCTTGTGTCAATGCAAAGTGAACGTTGAAGGTCCCCGCTGTGACCGCTGTAAGAGAGGCTACTACGACCTCAGTGCCTCCAACCCTCTGGGCTGCTCAAGTGAGTCATCTAACACTGTCATATCACACTTAGTAATGGCACAGTCTGCTTTTTCACCTCTGTTTTCAATGAGCACTAACTAGAAGCGTGTTCACTGCATGCTCCTGAATGTTACATGTGAAAGTACATTTAATCTCCAAAAGGTCACTGATCCTTTCAGCTATGATGAAAGTGTGTGTGTGTGTGTGTGTGTGTGTGTGTGTGTGTGTGTCTGTGTGTGTGTGTCTGTGTGTGTGTGTGTGTCTGTGTTTTGACACTTTGATGTTTTTAACTCCAGATATCAAGTTATTAACTGTTAGACTTTTCTTTTGCGTCTTTAAAGGGACAGCTCACCTCACCTCCAAATCAACCTGGAGTGCTATTTATCCATCTAAGGTGTTTATGTGTGAGTTGCAGAGTGCTGGAGATGTCTGCCATAGAGATGTCTGGCTTCTCTTCAGTATAATGGAACTAGATGGCACTTAGCTTGTGGTGCTCAAAGCACCCAAAAAAAATAAACTTGAAAATCTCAACAGCAATGTCTCCTTCCAGAAATGGTCTTGAGTATCTTGGCTAACTGTGTCATGATTTCTGAAAAGAGACATTGCTGTTGAGTTTTTCAGTGTTTGTTTTTTTGCATTTTGAGCACTACAACCTGAGTGCCATCTTGTTCCATTATATTGAAGAGAAGGCAGACAACTCTACTGCAAATGTCTCCAACACTCGGCAACTCGGCCCAAAACAATCTAGACTAATAAACAGCACTACATGTAACAGGAATAATATGAATCTTTATTTGTTGTGAACTGTCGCTTTAAACTTCCACTGATACTGTCGCTAATAACATAATTATGCATACTTGTGCGGAATCTGATGTGTGTGTGCCCATAACTCCTTCCTAACTCTGATGTTACCCCCACTGTCCAGAGTGTTCCTGTTCACCAGACGGGTCACTGTCAGATGCTTGTGACCCGCTTACCGGCCAGTGTCCCTGCCGTCCCCACTTCCACGGCCTGACGTGTGACGTGTGTTCAAAAGGCTACTGGCAACCACCCCTGTCAGGACGCTGCCAACCCTGCAACTGTGACCCCACCAGGTCATACAGTGATGCTTGTGATCAGGTATGACTACTACCCAGAAAGAATTTAACATGACAGTATGAAATGTCGTAAGAAAAAAAAAAAAAAGAAAGAAATTACGTAAAAATATGCTTAGATAAAAGTAAAATGTAGGTCAGATAAAATGTACTCTGATAACATCTTACACTGGAGATGGGGGTGAAGAGAGGGTAAAGAAGTAGATGTATGTAATGATAATGTTATATGATAGACCTATTAAATGAAACATTTATTTATGCTACAAAAAGTGCATTAACATGTCAACATATACACATCACATCACAGAGCCCTAATGTCCATATCAAGAATATATTATTTTTCTATAAACTGCACACTCTGCAGCCAGAGCATACAACTGACTATCAGTTAAAAACATATTACCAGAGAAGAGGACAAAACTCAGGCAATTAAACAAACATGACAATAAATAAAAGAACTAAAGTTTAGACATCACAGCAGGAGCAACAGGCAATATTAGACTACATCGATTAAATAACCCGCAACTTCTCAAAAAACAGCAGCTTTATAAGACATAACAAGGCAACAACACAGACGTGCATGAACAATATAAACTCTCTGAGATGCAAGTGAGAAAAGAAACGTTTTCTAAGTCTAATCCAACTTGTTTTCTCTCCTATGTTTATAATTCAAGAACATATGATAAGAATGTTTTTCCAGGATCATCTTTCTATGTTCTTTAAATTTCTTTTTCATCTGTGAAACAGTTGGAAAAAAGGTTTTGCCAGGATAACTGACAAGCGTTTGTTGTTGTAATACTCATTTCAGCCACAAGAGGCTGACATACATCACTTCACTGTGTTCCAAATAGGACTAAAAGCATTTATGTTTTCTTTAAGATGAGTTTTAAAGGTAAACTTCAATATTTTTCAACCTGGACCCTTTTTTCGCATGTTTTTGTCAGGAAGTGACTAATGGAGACAAATTGTGTGTTAGCAAGATAAGTAGCATTACTGTCACATCCTTCTTTTGACTAGAAATGTATTCAAATATATTTGTATTTTAATGATGTAAAATTATCTTGGCAAAACTTTTTTCACCTGTTTGTAAGTGAAGAACACAAGAGAAAAAAACATTTAGATCAAACTTAGAAAATGGATCACCTGATCTTTTTGTTTCTCACTTGTTTCTCTGGACTTCTGTAGCAGAGAATAAGTAGATGGATTTGTAACCAGAGTTTGTGTCCAGTTTGTATTTATTCTGACATGAAATGACACTAATAATAAACTGTTTCCTTCTTTGCAGGTGACAGGTCAGTGTCCATGCAGACGAGGCTTTGGAGGCCTAACATGTAGCGGGTGCCCAGACAACACATATGGAGACTCTCTCTTAGGCTGCCGACGTGAGTCAACTCTTTGTGATTACTCTACTAGAAGCAATTTTTTAGCTTTGTGGGACTCCATTCGAAGTTGTAGTTTAGTTTACTGTTTCAGTCAGATGAAAAAAAAAATAGATTGCAGTCACGGGTTCATTTTTAATACTTTCATTAAGACATGACCCAAGTCTGCTACTACAATTCTACATGGTGACTTAATTCAGTTCTACAGTGGGCCTCTTGATACTCTCCTCAGGTAATTGGACATTCTGTGTAGTAATTAAAGGTGATCTATTTTGCAAAACATATGTTGCTCCATGAGGCACTGGGGTGCAGCAGTGAAGCAACTTCTAAAAAATCCACATCAAGTATGTGGGCACCTGAGGCTTCTGACCCTCAAGTTGTTGTACATATTATAATAAAATACTTGAAACTTGTCATCTCCTCCTCCTCAGAGTGTCAGTGTGATATTGAAGGAACACTTCCAGAAGTTTGCGACAAGAAGACAGGAGCCTGTTTGTGTCGGCCAGGTGTCATTGGTACTCGCTGTGACACCTGCAGTAAAGGACACTGTGACTCCTTCCCTAGCTGCGAGAAATGTCCCTCCTGCTTCTTCACCCTGGACGCCCAGAGACAGAACCTCAGCTCAGTTCTTGAGAGACTCTCCCCGAAATTGCCTACTCGTCCTGGAGGTACTGGTGATCTTGGAAACTTTGGACCTCGTATCCGTGCCCTGGAGGCCAGCCTGAAACAGATCCGGGACTCCATCTCCCTTCCTCCCAGTACTGCCTCACAGGTCAATGATGCTCTGTCCCAACTGGACAAGCTCAGGTGAGGGACAACTGAGAAAATATAGCCAGATTTTGGATTTGCTATCAAAACACTGATCAGCTCCAGTTAAAGCTTTTCATCATTGTTGTGGAATGTTTTCTGATATTCATGAATATAATTTCTTTCCCCTTTTCCAACTCTTGGATGGAAACTGATGCCTTATTAAGCAACTTGTGTTTTTGTCTCAAAGGGACCAGATGGACAAAGTTAACGATGACCTTCCACCCCTGGCAAAAACTCCTAATCTGGACACAGAGCTGGACAAAATGCAGGATCTGCTGAACAGCCTCAATAAAGAATACAAAGCCAAGAAAGATGCAAAGGACAACTCTGTTAGTTCAAACAATACAGGTCAGAAACGAAGACACACAAATCAGTGTCAAACACTACACCTTTAGTGATGGATCATTAATTGCATATATTCTAATAAAAACTTACAGTAGCTGTATGCCACATTCAGAGCGTATCTATGATTCAGAGTCTGAGCCACAGTTGTCTGCACACGACTCTCAACATGGAGGTGGCTGAGCTGGCGGCTAAAAGTGTTGACAGAGCTAATACTGTTAATTGGGGTAGGTATTATGCTTCTGTGACAACGCCATTTTGCCACTGTGGATTGGGACAGTGTTATCAGCAGTGACCGTCATGAGCGCATTGCAGAGTTGCAATGATTAGCTAGCCTGTGGTATACACTCACATGCACTAACATGCATGTGTGGCCACCATTTACTACAACAAATTACAGAAAAGCAACACACACACACACACACACACACACACACACACACACACACACACAGGCAGCATGACGTCACTCTTAGGATGCCATTACACCACTATATCTTTACATAGAAGGTAGTGGATTGCTGCTATATTAATGCTCTGAATGTTGCATACATTTGTTTTAAAACATGGCACAAGCTCACTTAGTATTGGTTTAGGTAGAATGTCTGACAGAAACACATAATTTCCACCTGTTAATGAAACAGACATTGTAATGTGGTGACATTATAACATATACTCATGTTGCTTTTTTCTGTCTTATTCAGGAGCTATTTCTGCAATCAAGAACGCCTACGATGAGTCCAAAGATGCAGCTGACAAAGTAGAAGCGAGCAAAAAACCAGTGAAGGAATCAGCTGACATACGAGAAGATACTTTGGACCTTCAAAAGCAAGTTCAGCCAGGCAACACCAGAGACCTGGATAAACTGAACCAAAACATGGCCTCCCGACCTGACCTCACTCCTGTTGCCAAACAGGTAACAACCAGGCCTCAGTTCATTAACATGATGCTGTGACGTCTCATTTAGGGAGATAGATTATAGTGTATTTTTGGAAAGAAAATACTTTGGAAGAAGTACAAGTGTGAAGCTGAGCAGGTCTGCATCTTCTAATATGTGCCATCTTTAGGAATATTGCAATATAGAGATTCTATTTTAGCTCATTGGGAATGGTATCAACCCCTGATATTTGATGGCCATTTTGTTATTGGGACCATATCTTCCATATTTCCTCTTTAAATCCTAATATCCCTATCTGTGACTTTTTTTCAGGTATGTGGCAGTGTTCGCTCAAAGCCCTGCACCCCTCTCCAGTGTGAAGGTGGAGATCTGTGTCCACCTCCTGGAACCCCACCTTGTAAAAAAGGTGAGAAGTGCGTGGGCGCCCTCCCTCTGAGCAAGAGGGCTGACGCTGATGTTAAGGATGTGAAGGACCGACTGGACAGTCTCGCTGGGAAGATCACAGAGGCTGCAGAGAAGGTACACACACACACACACACACACACACACACACATCCTCTTATCACTTTCCTCTCCTGTTGACTCCACAGGCACATCGCTGTAACTTTACTACAAGAGCACAGTCAATTTTAGATGTTGTTGCAATATTATTTTAGATTATTGTCAGATTATGAAAAGCAATATACAGATTCTAAAACATTATTTAACATCAATTCCTTACAGCTCCAGGATACACAGGACACAACCAATCAGGTGCGAAAGTCTGCAGAGAAACTGTCCAATAAGATGAAGCAGGCCAGAGATGACCTAGAAGACGACTTGAAAGAGACGCGTGACGTTGTAAAAGACCTCAAAGATTTCCTGACAGGTAAAGAATGTTTTGGTACAGAGGTTAGATGGATAAAGTGCCTTTAAGAGTGCCCTTCCAGTGGAGAAAACACAATGCCTTGCCATGTTGGCTGCCTTACATGCTAGAAAACATCTGCACACTGTTGCCTGCAGCTGTTTTATTCACCCAAGCCCCTCCGTCAGCCTGAGTCTGGCCCTGAGTGGACGGTTATATGGAAGTTTACGTGGTTTCAGTAATGATGGCTGGTTTGGAATGGTTTCATGAGATGGGGATGCCAAGGTTGTGCCTTTGCAATTTTGCCTCCAACTTTTCCTTTTTCTGTCTGCACAGACCCATCCTCCAACCTGACCCAGATCCAGGAGGTGAGCGACTGGATCCTGAAAGCCAAACTGCCTCTCAACCTTGCTGCTCTAAAGAGGAAGCTGGAGGATCTGAAGAATCTGGCAGCCAGTTTACCAGACAGCACTGCTGTGTTGAACAATGCCGAGCCGCAACTGGAAACAGCCAAGAAACTGTTGAAGGAAGCCAAGGCTGCCAGGTGGGTCTTTATACGCCAGCGTGATGGTTACTGGTGCTTATTGCTGCTTTTTCAGATAATAATCAGTTTTGCAAATTCACAGCATTTAAAAAAGCCAGTATTGCAAAACTAGTGTTACTAATAATCCCAGGATGGATATTAAAACAATTCACAAAAAACATGGAAAGATGCACCTATAAGTGCTCTGATATGTATTTGTAGTGATGATAAATGTCATAATGATGTAAAAGTTTTTCTCTGATCGCACACTTACAGGGATATGGCACTGGGAGTAAAGGACAACGTGGATGACTTGGTGACAAACTTAACCACAACGGAGGACTCCCTCGCTGACCTGGAGGACAAACTGCAGGACAGCATGGATCTCATAGACAACCTGAACAACAGTCTGACTATGGTAGGAAGCATATAAACATCAAACAGTGGATGGGTGACATGGTGGATCATTCATTGACATAAAAGCTGTTTGCCGAGCAGTACTGAGCTTTAAGGGTTCTCTTCATGCAGGCCAAAGACAAGCTAAGCCCAGCTGAGAAGGCTCTGGATGATGTTTCAACAGTGATGAAGCCAATAAAGCCTCAACTAGACGAGCTCAAAGACCTGCTGCAGGATGCAAAGCAGGAAGCCCAGGATGCACAGGACAATGCAGACAAAGCTGAAGATGAAGCAGATGCAGCAGAAAAGGTGGGAGACCTGCTGAAGCTGCTTAAGCAGGAGTTTGAAATGAACATTTACTTTTACAAGGGACCAGTTTAAAGAGAAGTTATTATGCTAACTTTCAGGTTCATACTTGTATTTAAGGTTTCTAGTTGTTTACATGCTTTATTAGCCAGAACACACTTTATTTTCCTCATACCATCTGTGCTGAAACACCTGTGTTCACGCTCTGTCTGAGACACTCTGTTTTAGCACTGGTCTGTTAAAGCACAAAAAGCCCCAGTCTGCTCTGATTGGTCAGCATTTTTGGGTCTTTCGTATCTGTGTCTCTGTACTGTCACTGCAGCTGGGGAATGAGTGGTACGGAACGTAGCGACACTTTACAGTGAAAACAGTGAAAATCACCAATTAAAGCTTCAAAATATAACTGAACGTGTTCCAGCAGGAATATGATCCCAAATCAGGAGAAATTACCATCAGCAAGCAAAAGATAACATGGTTTCCTGATGTTAACATGTAGCTTCATGTACATTAGCAGTGTACTTACAGCTGGGAATGACTATAACGGAGAAAAGTGGCACTTTCTACCATATACAAATCACCATAAAAGCTTCTAAACATGATTGGACACTCTCCACCAGGAATATTATCCAAAATTTGAGAGAAATCAGGCCTCTAAAATTAGCCCGTAGCTACATGTAGCACTGTTGGCTATGTAACGTAAACAGTTGCAGTTACAGCACACTGTAAGGTCAATTGTTCCCCTTTAAAATCGTATCTTGGGCTAAGGGCGAAGATTATAGCTATTGGCATTCTTTAGTGTCTTATACTGTAATGGTATGGGGGGGGGGGGGGGATCACAAGAACTTCACCAATCCACCTGTATTTAGTGTAAAGGTAGTATAGAGATATCAAAATTAGCTGAAACATTTACATAGTGAGTTATGCAAATGTCTGCATTTAGGGAAAGTTACTGAAAATCTCCTGGAAGACACCCTATTGAGACACCCTATTAAAGCTGCTTGTTGAAAAGGGACGGTTTAAATATGTCTGTGTGTGTGTATTTGTAGGAACTGTTGTCCGTGGAGGACCTGCTAGACCGTCTCAAAGACGCGGCTCCAACTCCTGGGCCAGGTGGAGGCGCAGGGCCGGTGGGGGATCGACTGGCGAAGCTGAAGGATGATGCTGGAGTTCTGGCCAACACCACTGAAAACATGTTGAAGTCTCTGGAAGGTAATACAGCAAAACTGCACCACCACCACCATCAAGTCTGTGGTTCATAAACTTTTTTTTTTTTTTTGAGTAATGTCACTCACTTTCAACAAGAAAGCCTCATAGTTAAGTCTTTACACCATTGCTCTGAAAGGCAATTTCTCAGGGTGATGCTGAGATGGTTGATAAATATAGCTGAACTTAGTGTTTCTCTCTGCTGATTCTGATTTGACTGTTATTCTGCCTCAGAGGTTAGGAAACAGAATTAATATGGAAAGGAGATAGGCTCTTTGGCAGGCAGCAAACTTAAAGAAAAAGACAACTGAATGAGAGACACATGAAATTTTGTTGTAATATGAAAAGGGGCATTGTTTAAATATCAAATATGAAATATTAGATATGCTCTGGTTTGCATATATTTCAGAAATCTGGATAAAGCCAGGTTGAATGTTTCATTCATTAAGAGTCAATGGTTTTTTTTTACAGAGGGAATTTCTGATATCTCTTTTCATCACTCCATAAATGTCAGCAGCCATAGAAAAACATTTTTGCCATGTTTTTAGGAATAAAATGTTATATAAATTGGGCAAGGATAAAATATGAACAAACCCCTCTGTTAGAACCTGTTAAAAGTCTGGTGTATGTAATCCGCTGGCACCAGACATCAATATGATGTTGGAGAGACATTGGACTCTTACCTGGGACAGACATTAAATTTTGGTTGGAATGAAAATCAGGTTGACAATATTTTAAATGTCTAACAACTTAAGATTTCACGTTGTGTGGATGTCAAGATAACGTTGGCATGAGATGCTTGCAAGACATCGGATTTTAGTTACTTACACAACACAACTTAAAACCAGCAAAATATCACCATCATCTGTCATCAGTATTCTGTGTCAAATTGACATTGGCATTAGACACCCTGACATTTAATTTTGGTCACCCAATGTCACAGCCTAATTCAAGCAACTATCAGCCTGTAGTGCAGTTGGAGACCTGCTGGGTTAGTGCTACTAAGGTGGAGATGTCTGGCTCAGAGTGTGAGGAAAAAACTCTGGAATTTTACAGTACATATCTTTAAAGGCTATTTTTTCAAGCAAAAATAAGATACTACAGGTAAATAGGGTTGGAAAAAAAAGATATCTCCATGAAACTTCCCCAGTTAATAATTAAGTTTACCAAAATGTTATGTTTAAATAAGCAAAGAGGGCACAATTATCTAATAAATATGTGCTTTTTACATACATTTTCAAAATAGATATCGGAACTGAAATAAACACCTAAATGTGTATTTTAGATGTTATCTTTCCACTAGTCTGAAAGAAAACACGTTATAGAAGCAATACAGCCCAGTGTTTCCACCTGTAGTATCATCCATTTAGATTTACAGTATCTGTTCAAGAGCATTTACTGTCACTTTTAATACTGATTTAAAAGCCGTTTTTCCCAGAGTTACCTTACATGATGGTCTAAATGTTTTTGTTTGGTCTTTCAGTTGGCCTTCTGCACATTGCCAGAAATAAGAGTCTGGCAGGGAAACACTAAATCCTTTCTTGAATGATTTTTTCTTGGTCTTCAGATTGTACTTTTATCTTTTTCCAGGTAAAGCTGATACCCTTAGGACGCTGCAGGACGAGATCCTTCAGAAGTCAACAAAGCTCGAAGGACTCGACACTAAGCTTAAAGACCTTTTGAAAGCACTTCGAAAGAAAGCCAGTGACCTCAGCACCTGTCAGGGCTAAAAGTCCCCAAGCTGCCCTCCGAGCAGCATCTGCTGCTGCCATCACTGCAGCACTTCATACCAGCCTTCCACACCATTTACACCTTCTACTGTCAAAAAAAGCTGTCACTTTACTAAGGGGAATTCCTCACTAACTCTGGGACACTGCTATACCATAACACGACCATAACATAGAGAGGTGAAGCCCCCCCCCCCCCCCCTTTCGGTGGCCCTCATGGGACCTTAATTGGAAAAAACTATGGATGGTAGTCAACAGCGACAAGTCAGTTTATTAACCCTTTTACACATATGATGTTTGTCAATGTAAAAGATACTTGTGCAAGTCAAAAAAAGTTGCACTTTGTTGTAGGTTTGTCTTAGCATTGCTGGATTGGGTGTGAAACCATTTAGTGAACTACATTTCTCGACTCATGGTCCATACACAAATGTAACATTATCTTACCAGATGTATTTTATTCAGCGACTCCTGGCCTTTTTATCAGCTGGGAGGCAAAAGAACGAGCAAGACCTGTTGCCTGTGTGAGTACAGCCCAGTACGAAGCACACAAGCATTGTAGCTTCAAGAGAGGAAGTCTTATGCTTCAATAGTTTTAAAATAAACTGTGACTTTCCTAACCTGCAAAATTATCTTATTTATCAACAAACATCATATGTATATACAATGCTGATTTTTGGGAGTAAGGTCCTACGGAGGTCCAATGTAATGGGATGGACTTCACCACTCTATTGCACCTCTTCTCTGGCAGTTGTCAAAGAATTGTGGGAAATGTAGGAAGTCATTATCTGGGGTTGAATGAGATAGAAAGAGCGTTCAGGCTGAGGTAAACTTTTACTCTCCACCTGGAATACACTGAGCATTAAAGACTAGTTATAACTGGGTCAAAGTAGGTGGGAGTGGGTGGGGGGTGGGGTTGTATTGTGATGTGTGTCTCAATGTGTGTATAAATACATTTTAAAAGTACCAATATTATCACATTGTATGGCTACATATCGATATTTGGTCAAAAACATTGTGTTATTGTAAGTTTGTCAATATCATTTTCATCATTGAGCATTTTATCTAGAAAAATATCACAGCCTTTGACTTTCTGACAGCAAACTTTTATTTGTCAGCAGCAATACACTCTACTGTGAACGTAACATCACAGTTACTGCATTTTTAGGACTGAAAAAGAGGGTGAATGTTACATTATTTATTTTCTGTTTTTCATCTGTTGTTTGTGCAGAATCCACAGTATTTAAATAAAAGCCCATAAATGATTTGGTGTGTGTCTTAAAGCTTACTGGAGAGGCCAACATGGTACCGCAGCTAATTATTTAACACAAGAAGGAGAAAGACTTTTTCAGAAAACAACCAAAAAAATGTATGTCACTAAATGTGTGTATTCAGAATCCTCCAAGACATCTCTACTGTTGACAGCATCTTTACACCATATTGTGGCACTTAATGAGTTCAGTTGTTTAACAAGAAAGCAGTTTATGTACATAGCAGAAAACACAGCAAACACCTGGTTGCTGTGTTCACATCAAAATAAAATATAATATAATCTCATAAATAAAAGAAACATCCACAGTCTTTATAATCCACCAATATAACTCAGCAGAAATGGAAATCTACAAACACGTCCAAAAATCTGTCTGCAAGGTTAAACAGTCCAGTCACTATGGTTAAAAGTATGTTAAAAGTATGTTCCCAGATTTTGTTAAAGTGTCCAACAGTGAGTATACCTTATAAAAACACAGAGCATACAAGTGATATGACTCTGAAGTTTCAGAGTCTCAAAAAGCTTACCAGCTTTATAAAAACATGTAAGCCATAGGAATTTATAGGACAGCCATATCCGTCAAATAGGACTAAGAAAAAAACATTAATAAGCTTTAACATTGCATATGCCACCTAAATCTATTCACGACATAAATAAATAAATGCCATAAGCATAACATTATTTGTATGAATTCTTAAATGATGAATCCCTACTTGTGCCTGTTTTAATATGGTGCCCATGTTAAAGTGTTTCTGTGCTGCAGATACTGCATGTGTCTGTCAATAGAACATGTTTTGCGCAGGAGGACCACAGCAGACATGAGGCAGCTGAGCAGCAGATGTGTCCACACCTTCATATCAAGTGGAATGCCACTGAGTGCTGTCAACTCAAGAGACGAGCTATAAAGAGAGAGAGAGAGAGATTTTTTTAAATATTGGTTGGTTTGGGTCAGAAATTTGTATAATCAAAATCTAAATTCCTACCTGACTCTACCTGCATGAGATTCATCTCAGGTTTGGCCAGCCAATCACATGACAGAACACACTCCAGACTGAAGCGACTGGTCCGTCCTGTGAGATACAGCATCCATGCTGCAACACATCACACAACCAGGATTATAGATTCACCCACAGAAATGTGCAAAAAACAACTAGCTGCACCAAATCTCAAAATATAAACAGATTTTTAAAGGTCCAGTGTGTAGGATTAAGTGGCAGTGATTTTACAGAACTGAAAATCATCCCTCTTCTGCCAAATGTGTTGGAGAATTAAGTGGCTAATGCAAAAAAGTAAATGGCCCAATGTGGAGCCAGTGTCGTCAGTTCTGAAGCACTACAGAGCAACATGGCGGACCCTCTCAGTTTTTAGATATAAATTGCTTATCGTAAGGTTACGAAAACACAATTATTTTTAGTTTCAGGTGATTATATACTTATGAAAACATAATATTATGTCTCCCTCTAGTGTTGGTATGCAGCAATTGCTCTGTTCCTGCTATGGTCCTGCTATGGTGTGCAGTATGATTTTATGTTTAATTCGAAAAACAGTGTTATTTTAATTGTGAAAACCAAGGAGGATAAGAAGTCAAACTTTCCTTCCTTTGTTCTAGCAGACCAAGTGCTTGGAGTTGTGAACAAATTTAGATATCCTGACCACATAATCAGAGATGATTTATGATTTCATCCAGCGTCAGTGCTGCAAACTCTATGTAGCCAACAGGCTTGCACGAAAATTTAATAAGTGCACTGATGATGTCAAGATAGCTTTGTTTAGGTCATATTGTACTTCATTGTATACTGCACACCTGTGGTGCAGGTACAGTGCTGCAAAAATGAAAAAAAATCCAGGTGGCATATAATGATACATTTAGGATTTTACGCAGGCATCCAAGATGGACAAGTGCAAGCCATATGTTTGTAAGCAGTGATGTGCCCACTTTTCATGCTGTTCTTAGAAAGTTTATTTACAGTTTTATGTGTCGATTTAGCCAGTCAAAGAATGGAGTCATTATGGCCCTAGAGGTGCCTGCACAAAGTGACATAAAATATTTGTCATACTTCTGGAAGCACTGGAATAGATGCCTGTATGTGTTTTAAACCTACGTGTTGTGTTGTTTTTATTGTATTGTCTGTGTTTTTGTATGTATTTTATATGGACTTGAGTCTGGAATAAAGTTTATCCATGTTTACAATGAAAATTATATTCCATTTCTACCATTAGACGTCCCTAAATCCTACACACTGGACCTTTAAAGCTTGTGAACAATGTTAATGTATAGTTCTCATAAAAATATTCAACCTCTATGACAATATTACGACCCATACTGGAGGTAGATTATCCACAGCATTTAATGAAATTACATGAAATTAATAAATACTCTTGGAATATTTTCAGATTTTTTTTTTTGGAACCAATAGCCATTACCAGTACCAAAGCCTAATTTTTTTCTAAATAGTTCGTTGATTATTTATAACAAGCCCAGTGTTTCTCAACACAGGGTACTCCTTGGGGAACTCTGGATTACTGCAGGAGGTACTTTTTTTAATGTTAATTTGAGTTTGCTAAGGGGGAAAAAAAAAAGTTAATGTTCGATATTCAATATTCCTATTTAGTCATTAAACTGTTGAATGACATAAACTGTCAACTGCCTGCAACAAACATAATCATGTTCACATTAACATTTGTTCAGTTTGTGCTTGGCAAAAAATTTGAGTTGGTCATGGGGTACTTGGCTGAAAAAATATTTCAAAAGTTACATGTTGATAAAAAAAAAAATCTGAACTACTGGCATAGACAGTATATCACTGTCCAAACACATACCTCTGTCACAGACACAACATAATTAATAGTGATGTACCTCAAGGCTTTATTCGTGGACCATGGCTCTTTCTAATTTACATAAATGATCTCCCAAATGCCACAGATACTGCCAATACTTTTTGCAGATAATATTAATCTCCTAATTTCACCATGATATAGGGATACTTACAGTATCCCCAAAGTAAAGAAAGATCTGGAAGAATATGTAGGAATGTTTTTATATACATATTTTGAATTTTTTACATTTAGGTAAGTTAATTCAACTCAAATTTTAGGGATGCCACTGGATGATGAACTTTCATAGAAGAGGCAGACTGACTTTACTATTAAAATAGTAATAGATCTCTTGGCGAATTCACCACTATCAATTTACAGCTAATATATCCATATCTTAATAATTGCAATATTGTACCAACTTCTTTCTTATATTTCTGGTAAATCTGACATGCCTGATTTTCTGGCAGCTAGCACAGGGTAGCAGCTCTCACCTTTTGGACGGCCTGAAAGGAGCATCGATCTCTGAAAGAAAGTTATTGACTTCTCCTGATTCATCAACAGTGAGGGCATTCCCAGGCTCGCTGTGACAGGCTCTCAGTGGTGGACAGAGACCTCTGCTCGACTCAGGATTACTGCAGCATAGATGATTTGCTGCATGAACAGGATTCCCGTTTGGGTCTAGGGCATCGGCCTCATGGTGGCAGGGTCCCAGCGTCTCCACGTCATTCTGTACTATGATGTCGGGCACTGTGAGGTGTGAGGGATCAGTGAGGGATTTCTTCATGTGGCTGATTATTGAGGCTGCGTTGAAGGCTTGCTGTTGAAAATACCCACACAAAGAGAGGAGGTTACACTGGTGCTGCCAACGTATGGCATGATGACACATCTGTCTTGAATTAGTAAGGACAGCCTGCCATGAATATGTCTTGGTTGGCTTTATATAATAAGTGACTGTGTCATGAATGATTTACTTCACCTCAATTAAATTGGTAGAGTTTGGAAATGTCATAATGACATAATAAAATGTAAGTGTTGCATGCAGTATTAGTGCTTAAAACATTTCACACTGTCAATACAGATTATTACGTTTGACACCTAGAAAGGATAGTTCAGATCTTTTGAAGTGGGGTTATAGGTTATATGAGGTGAGGTAGTCAGTGTATTACATACGGTAAATGGCAGTCAGTATGCCCCTAGTTTTGGAGAAGCAGGCAGGAGTACCACCACAGAAGCTAAATAATGTATTTCTGTGGATGGGGGTTAGAAGCAAAACATATTTTAGCGACCTAAAAAACATAAATATCAGTTTAAGTGGATGCTATATTGACAGTATTTTCACCACTTTACCTTGCTGTCAGACAGCAAGTTTCCATATTTTAGCCACTTAAACAAAGGCCTATGACAAAAACAATATCAGTTTAAAGGAACAATCCTTAAACAGTCCCTAAATCCCCCTAAACAACGATTTGGGAGATTAAGTGGCATCTAGCGGTGGGGACTGCAGAATGCAACCATCTTAGGCTTCTCTCAGTAAGAATTCCTTCAGTGTTCATTGTTCTGGGAGTTTTTAGCAGGGAGCTAAATTATCTACAGAGGTCTCTTCCTCTGCAAAACACACAACCCAGGTGATTAAAACAGGTAAAAACATTGAATAAAGCAGTTTCACATTACATGTCAGTGTTT
Organism: Epinephelus fuscoguttatus; assembly: GCF_011397635.1. Classification (NCBI taxonomy): domain Eukaryota; kingdom Metazoa; phylum Chordata; class Actinopteri; order Perciformes; family Serranidae; genus Epinephelus; species Epinephelus fuscoguttatus. Next base: position 45,716,630 of record NC_064752.1, read on the forward strand.
CTTCTACACTGTTCGGGTTGCTAGCCTAGCACCTGCTAATGCATGCTCACCTATTTTCACTGACAACTTAAGATCCAGACGTTCAGAAGGTTTTTACCAAGAGCCGACTTAAAAGACGTAGGTCTCTTCCTCTCCAAAACAAACAGACCCGGGGATTTAAACTGGTAAAACCACTGAATAAAGCAATCTATGTTAAAAAAAAATGTATTTTTCTGAATATGTGCAGCATGTGGCAGAGGGGCTGCTAACTACAGTGGCTGACACAAAAACTTGAATGACCCTATAGAGCCAGTGTTTGGTTTTTCCATTCTGGACTACTCGAGAAATATGGCATGCAACATAGAGATCACCATAGATGAGGATGCGCTCCCTATGTAGATATAAATGGCTCATTCTAAGGTAACAAAAACAGAGCAATTCTTACTATAGACTAAAGAAAACATTACATTTAATTTCTGCCAAAATATCCCCGAAAATTCTACACACTAAACCTTTAAGCTGACGCTATATTAATGACTATTTTTACCACTTTACCCTGCCATCAGACAGCCCTTTCCTTCAGCACTACATTTTATCAACCATAGAACTTCCATATTCCCTTTGTATACTCTGGTTCATTAAGGTATCCTTTTGTTTCCACAGTGAAATGCATTTGTCGCTGTCATTATCATCTTTTAATTTTCTCGCATTTGTTGCTTCTTTCATAAACTCCTGAAAGTCTGACCTGAATAGCTGTTCTGCAGTGTAATACAGTGCACTGTACAGCTGCATTTATGCCTTGCAATACTGAAGTTCTATATTAAAAATGTAGTGCCAGAGGAAAGGGCTGTCTGATGGCACGGAAAAGTGGTGAAAATATTCTCAATTCTCAATCTACTTCAACTTATACTGATGTTTTTTAGGTGGCTAAAATACTTTTTGCTGCTGCCTCCGCCCCCAGCAGTACAATACTTAGTTTCTGTGGTGGCACTGTCTGCTTCTCTAAAGTGAGGGTATACCGAGTGACATCTACTGCAGGCAATACACTACACACTTTATGGATAAGTTCCTCATACAACCCCACTTCAAAAAATCCTAACTATTACTTAAAGTGCATTACATGCTTACATTTAGCATTGTATTCAGAGCTTTAGCTTCCAAACCACTTAGATCACTGTAACTTTAAATTACATAGTCATTGTCTTTTTAGTATAAAATACTTTCTCCATAGGCTTTAAAAGTAGCTATAAACATTGAGAGTTTGTTTCCCTCAGCAGGTGTGGTCACTTTCAAAACATGATGGTTGCAATGCTGAATGGATAAGGATCAGTTGTCATAGTCTAAAAAAAATATAATGCACTTTGCCACAATTTGTCAATGTGCTCAGTACGTTTCAAATGCTCATATTTAGCTAAAATAAGGCTATATACACTGTATTTGTTGATCATGCATGCTTAGATCAGTTTATGTTGGTTGCCCTTATTTAACTAAGGCAAATAAAGCTGCAATATAAAGCAGTGTCACTTACCTTCCATTTAGATTTGGCAAAGTTTCTCTCCATCTGTTCACAGACAGAGTGATGAATGTCCACATCTTTGGCTGTGTTTCCAGCAATCCTGCAATCAAGTCACGACCTTTAGTTCATTTGGAAAACAAAAAACTGTGTGTGTGTGTGTGTGTGTGTGTGACAAAGAGAAAGGACTAACCATGGGTGTCTGAGTGCCTGCTCGGTGAGGAAGCGTTTCTTGGGGTTTTTCTCCATCATATTCCTGATGAAATCTTTGGCTGTTGAGATATGGCATTGACATTTGTTAGTTTCTGATTAGAATTCAGTAATCTTATCTGCTGCAAGCATACAATAATACACATTTGGTCACCTGCAGTGAAATTACGTTCAGTTCCTTCTAAAGGTTATCCAAATGTTATGTTATTGCTACTGTTATGCAATTTGAATTTTCAGGCTGCAACAAGGGACGGCAACAACAGAGCGCCTGTGACTCTTCCGTAACTCAAGTTTGGACTCTATCCTGGTGAGGTAATTTTAGCCAAACACAAAAAAACAATACTAAAATGTGAGCAAAAGACAGAGACACTCCTATGAGATGAACAAAAGTTCTATGCCAAATGAAGTCCAGAAAAGCCAAATGCTTGTGTGTTTCAGGGACGCTGAGCCCTGGATAATGGCTGGTGTAAGGGCAATTTGATTGCATGACGTTGATAAGTGTCTTATCTATGGGGTGCCGTTTGTAAAGTGTCTCACGCTGAAAATAACATCAACATTTTGCCACATTTAGCTTCAAACAATGTTTAAAAAAGTATTGTGATTTTTTTAACATCACCTTTTACCACATTTACAGCAATATTTGTTAACTTAGAAATATATTAAATAGTTAAATCTAAATATTAAATGTGGCACCTAAATGTTAAATGTTAAATCTAAATATTAAATCTAAATGCTAAATCTAAATCTAAATCTAAATGTTAAATCTAAATATTAAATCTAAATCTAAATGCTAAATCTAAATCTAAATATTAAATCTAAATCTAAATCTAAATGTTAAATCTAAATGCTAAATATAAATCTAAATATTAAATCTAAATCTAAATCTAAATGTTAAATCTAAATGCTAAATATAAATCTAAATATTAAATCTAAATCTAAATCTAAATGTTAAATCTAAATGTTTTGGGTGAAACTAAATATTTAGCTAATATGCAAATTCACACTGCCGGGTCACCGGAAGTACCAAAATAAAAGCTCGAGATGGTCAGACTGTTTATAGAATCAAATAACGAATTAAAACCAACTTATCGGGGGAAATGGACACTTGAACATACATTAGCGTGATAATAACTACCTAAAATAACAAGAAACGTGTTTGGAGAAATTTTATTTGACGTGTACTTTGAGTTGTTAGTGTCCCTTCGGAGGGATTAACAACCTAAGCTAAGCTAACAACCGTCAGTTCTTAGCCCCGTTTGCAGTGTCTGTAATGACTCATTAACTCTTAAACGGTCCGTGAAAAAAATATTTTTTCCAGCGGATGTCTTAGTTACAACATGATTGAGCTAGCAAAGCAGTTTTGTGTTGCGATGTGTGGTATTTATTCAGTTTTGGGAAATCACGATGTCTAAAAAGCACCAGTGGCCGCAGCAGCAGCAAAGCTGTCAGGACGTCATCTGTTAAATGTCTCCCATTGTCGGATACGACATTAAACTACTCCAGTTAGCTCAATCATGTTGTAACTAAGACATCCGCTGGAAAAAATATTTTCTTCACGGACCGTTTAGAGTTAGTGAGTCATTACAGACAACGCTAACGTGGCTAACAGCTAACAGTTAGCCCCGCTAATCTATGATAACCATGTTATTAATTTCAGACCGTGATAGTAATGTTTGTTCAGTCATAGTGTTTATAGGCTTTACAAACACCAGATTAGTCTAAACGGTGATACAGTGACGTGAAAAACGTGAGATGTGCATATATATATATATATATATATATATATATATATATATATATATATATATATATGTTGCTAAACTCCGCTGGTTTTCTACCCGGAAGTATTTGTAAACAACAAGGTGATTCCCTCAGAAGGGACACTAACAACTCAAAGTACACGTCAAATAAAATTTCTCCAAACACGTTTCTTGTTATTTTAGGTAGTTATTATCACGCTAATGTATGTTCAAGTGTCCATTTCCCCCGATAAGTTGGTTTTAATTCGTTATTTGATTCTATAAACAGTCTGACCATCAGCTTTTATTTTGGTACTTCCGGTGACCGGCAGTGTGAATTTGCATATTAGCTAAATATTTAGTTTCACCCAAAACATTTAGATTTAACATTTAGATTTAGATTTAGATTTAATATTTAGATTTATATTTAGCATTTAGATTTAACATTTAGATTTAGATTTAGATTTAATATTTAGATTTAGATTTAGCATTTAGATTTAGATTTAATATTTAGATTTAACATTTAGATTTAGATTTAGATTTAGCATTTAGATTTAGATTTAATATTTAGATTTAACATTTAACATTTAGGTGCCACATTTAATATTTAGATTTAACTATTAGATTTAACATTTAACATTTAGGTGCCACATTTAATATTTAGATTTAACTATTTAATATATTTCTAAGTTAACAAATATTGCTGTAAATGTGGTAAAAGGTGACGTTAAAAAAATAACAATACTTTTTTAAACATTGTTTGAAGCTAAATGTGGCAAAATGTTGATGTTATTTTCAGCGTGAGACACTTTACAAACGGCACTCCATACTTATCACTGTACATTATGAGGATGAGATGACGTTATGTAAAAATTCCTCATTCTTCATTCAAGTCATCTACCACAATACAGTGATCAGATTGATCATCATCTGTCACCTGTCTCTTGCCTCCTTTTTGATACATTACACCACTGTATTACTTCTTCACACCTAACATGGCATTTACTTTTACTTATTAATTAATGAACTTGTTTGCACTGTCCCAGTGTTTCTGGACAGTTTTAAGTTTTGTTGTTTTTTCTGGTGGAGTGGATGTAGACTATGTAACAGTGGGTGGCATTTCTCTGCTGATGCATCAGCTACACAACTGGAAATAAAAGAAGGTAGATCCTGCAATGTAATAATCTCTCATGACAGATTCCTTTACATTGTAAAGGAAGAAAAAAAATCTTTTTTTTTTTTTTTTTTTTTTTTACCGATGGATTTCCAGATTGGCAATGTAATAACTTTAAAATATCGATTAGCTTTTTAATGTCTCCTCTCTGTCAGTATGTTCCCTTTTCAGACAAGCATTTCTTCTTCTTTTTCCATTCTGGGTTTTAGTATTAATATTCAGAGAAATAGTTTGGTCCTTTTTTAATTTTATTCATTGATCTATTTTTGGTAAGGAGGACGTTTGTTTCGCATGTCTCTTAATGACAGCTAATTTAGTTCCCCAGGCAAGTGAGAACTGTCCTTTCCAATCTAGTAGCTACGGCAGTTATATCTGACCTAATCCAAGCAGGTCAAACCACTATAGCTGTGGATGATGTAAGTGGGTACCTTGGTCTATAGCCTCTTAGGTTAAGCTCTAAGGATATATTAACACATCCTGATCTATATTTGTCTAACAGTGAGGTTAATCATAGTAATGATTTTGAGGCAAGTTACGAACCAAGTCTTTGGAATTTCTTCTGTACATTTACATGACACTACCTGTTTTCAACACTCCCTTTTCAATAGTGCAACAATGCATTCCATTTCCATGGAACATTTATGAAGTAAGCCCAAGTGCAATAACTGTTTCGGGGGGGTGGGGGTGGCCTCATGGGGACAGCGGACAAGTTGTGAACACAACACTGACACCTTTTGAGTTGACATGGTGAACTTAGCCTTTTTCATACCTGGATAACCAAATTATCCAGATAAAAATGTTGATGATTCAACTGAGTCTTGATTTTTTGATTTTATAGCTCCTGTTAACTAATTTAAAAGTTATCTTGACTTGCTGTCAGAGCAACAAGTCCTTAAACCCAAACCTGCTAAAGTGCAGACTTACTGACAGTTAGCTGGATCACAACCAAGACATTTTACTATGATCTGGATAGCCTACATGTGTTTTTAGAGATTTTAGTAAGGTTTAATTTGCATAGCATTGTCTCCTAAAAGTCTTCTGCACATCCATTGGGAATGTTGGGTCCATTGCAGCTAGCATCACTCATAGATGGTTAACAGAGGGAAAACAGTGGAAATATTTTAAAAGCTCAATGTAGAACAAAAAGACCCTCGTAACAATGCAGGGACACACATAAAATGAGACTTTACTCAATGACTCTATTGCCCCTGGGAATGCTGGGAGGGTTCCATAGACACCAAGCACTTTCAAAGAACCAAGTTAGCTGGATGAGAATAAACAGGATTATTTTTAGCCTTAATTAGTTAGCCAGAGTTGAAGAACAGGGCCCTTATTAGCTAACGAGATTATCATTCATTTGAAGTTGTATCTCTGGCCATCTGATGAATGTAAGTAAGTGTAAAATATGCCCTCTCTTAAAGAAATACCTGGTTGTTTAGCTGCTAAATGCTCTGTTGACCAGCCAGTCTCTAACTGTGTCTTGTCTGCTGTTCATTTAGCTTTTCTGCTGAAAGCAGCTGCCTGCTGCACCAAAAAGTGAAATTATGCAAGTAAACCAAAATAGTAAAGTTGCAAGCCTCACAACAAATTAGGTGCTAATTCTCTGTAGATGCAGTATTAAAATCGACCTCTTTCACACTGTCACATCATTTTCACATTGTCATTTGATTTTACTATAAAAATACTGATTATAGCTGCTTAAAGTCAAGACTCAGTCACAGTCATTGGGATTTACATTAAAGCAATGTATAAAAATGAATACAGTTCCAGAAAAGAAAGTGCAGGAGTATTACTGTAGACTTGTGTGAAGACTGAGATGTTTTCTGCTGTTTTCATACCTGATTCAGAGATGTCATCCCAGAAAGGTGAATGAAAGGCGTACTCAGCTCTCATGATCTTTGAAAAGAGACGAGTCTCGCTCTCGTCAAAGAATGGAGGGTAGCCGCAGAGCCTGCAACACAGAGACAACAAGCTCACTCAGCTAATCCCATTTACAGTGTATCCATCTTTTGTTATCTCTTACATCTAGCCTACATTTTGGATCAATTTAAGATATGCTTTAACTCTGGTTGTATCAAACTGATTTCTCAACAAAGAAAAGTCCACATATTTACTGCATAACCTCAGGCTTCTGACATTTAGTTTATTATTGAAAGTAAACTATCAAATGCAAGCTTATAGGACTGGGAAATAGCTCCAGAGCTAATACATCTTCTTAGTTCTCCAGTCTGAGATCACTATTTATGAACAGTCATATAATGTGCTATGCTTTTATTAGAGAAGAGAAAGGTACTCACAGGATGTAAGTGATGACTCCAATGGACCAGCAGTCAACTGCTTTGCTGTAGGGTTTCTGGGCCAAAACTTCAGGGGCTGTAGAAAGTCAAAATGGATTATTTTACCATAGCTTTCCTCTCATATTTAAGTTTCTATAGTGGATCATAAATGTTCAGTTGTGTTATTGTTGGGATTTAAAATGTCAGCATAAACGCATCTGCTCATGAGTGCCAGCTAGAGAATGTAATAGCATGATTAAGTTAAGAAAGTTCAACATTTTCTGGAATCTACAAGATGACTTAGTCATTAGTATGTTTTAATCACTAAATAGCACCAATAGGAAATGTCATAGATAATATTATTAATCATTTTAACGTCAATGACTACCAACAAATTTCTAATACAGTTTAAATTCAACTGACAATCAAAAACCTTCAGTCTCTCATGATGACAATGTGTACTTTTTAACAGCTAATACATTTACGAGTTTGATATATTTGAATAAAGAATTATATTTTCCTCTAATTTTAAGCACAAAGGCCCTGGACTGTCATTTTTTTAGGAAAACTGATTGACTGCTCCTGCCACTCCAAGAATCATCACCTTATCGTGATGAAGGGGTGTGTGCATCCCTGTAAACCTGGGAGCTGTGATGTCAGGGGCAATAGCTCCTAGATAAATCAGCCACACTGGAGCTGCAGCACATGATATCATAGGGACTAGAGCCCCCTCTTGGAGCCAGACCTGGGAGGGAAGCTTGTCTGGTGGTTGGGTCATGACCCATGGGGCCCGATCAGGTACAGCCTGAAAGAACTAAATGAGGCCATGCAAAGGCAAGAACCTAGGTGTGCTGATGCCTGGCATCATAGACTGGTTCTAGGGACATGGAACATCTTCCGCCCTGATGGGGAAGGAACCACTAGTGTGGGAGGTAGAGCAGTATCAACTGGATATAGCTGGGTTTACTGAGTCTGGAAGTAAAATCCTGGAAAGAGACTGTACTCAGCCCCTGGCATGTAGGCCGCTGAGAGGAAGGCTTGCTATGACTGTTGATTGTGCTTATGCACCAAAGAGCAGTTCGGAGTATCAAGCCTTCTTTAAGTCTCTGGGTGGGGTCAAATCTGGCCCATGATAGGATGCCAGGTGACCTGCCAACCATTTTCTAATTCAAAATAATAATAAATTGATTAACACTTGGAATTGTTTTAGCTTTTAATGTCAATAAGGTCCAAGAGTGCATAAAAAAGCATCAAAATAGAGCGTTTTGATAAAACAAAATAAAAAAAATGCTAAGGAAGGTTCCCCGGACCCTTCTACAAAGCAGATGTCCAGGCTAAGCTCTGAATGTCTTCAAATCTTAGAAACGCCCCAAACTGGCCCCTGGCCTCCTGCGATTTTGCAAAAGTGGCCCCTGGTCAAAGCAAGTTGAGTATCCTTGGCCTCGGAACTCTATAATTCTGCTGGGGGACTTCAACACTCATGTGGTCAACAACGGAGAAAGCGGAGAGAAGAATGACCTACCCGATGTGAAAAAGAGTAGTGCTTTGTTATTGGACTTCTGTGCCAGTCATGGATTGGCCATAACACACACCATATTAGAGCATAAATATACTTGGTACCAGAACACCTAAAGCCAAAGATGGATGATCAACTTTGTGGTTGTATCATCCGATATGTGACCATATGTCTTGGACACTCAGGGGAAGAGAGAAAAGGAGCTGTCAACTAATCACCACTTGATGATGTGTTTGATCGAAAAGCAGAGTTGGTAAATCCAAAGGTGTAGTAAGGGAGAACTAGGAACATCTGGCTGAGGTCCACTGCCCACAAGGTATTTAACTCACAGGAGTTTTACATGTGTCCAGACACCTGATCAGCATGTCCTCTGTGGAGGAGATAGAGTTTGAAAACAAAGAAGGTCTCACCCATTTCCCTGGCAGAGGCCTCTGAGATAGTAAGGGAACTCCACTGGCAAGGTGCTAAGTGTGAATGAGATCCACCCCAAAATGCTGAAGCCTCTGGACATTGTTGGGCGGTCTCAGTTGAAATGCCTCTTCGGTGTCACATGAAGGTTGGGGACAGTGTGGAATGGCAGACCAGGGTGGTGGGTCCCATTTAAAAAAAGGGGGACCAGAGGGTGTGCTACAATTTTGGGGGTTTGAAACTGCTCCCTAGGAAATATTTTACCAGGGTTTTAGAAAGGAGGCTCTGAGCAAATACTGAACTTCTGATCTAGAAATGCAGATTCCACATATCCAGAGGGAGCTTGGAGTGGAGCCGCTGCCCCTTTGCATCAGACAGCTGAATTGGTTTAGGCATCTGATCAGAATGCCTCCTGGGGACCTTCCTTAGGAGGCACATCCAACTGGTAGACCTCGGGGCAGACCCAGAACATACTGGGACATGGGATCCCTCAGGAGGAGTTGGAAAGCTTTGCTGTATAGAGGGACGCCTGGACTATTTAATGAGCCTGCTGCTACTGTGAACTGGCCCCAGATATGGGGTTGTAAGTGGACAGAAGAGTGACTGCTCTTGTCCTTTTCAACATTTTTAAATAGCATTCACACTGTATAATGTTCCTTTCATGATTCCTCTTAATTTTCTTGTATTATTTTTTATGTTATCACCACAGATACACCACTTAAATAACAGTGGATTGTGATTCACTCTTGAAACATATTGACAGTAGTTGTGTTGTTTATGGGTGCATTGCAAGCAAGTGTATATGTATGCCCCTCCCCAATAACTCACCAACATATCCTGGCGTACCGCAGGCTGTGGACATCACACCATGCTCCACCGTCTTAGACAGACCAAAGTCACTGACCATGATCTTAGCATTCTCATCTGTGTTGTAGTACAACAGATTCTCAGGCTGTCCAAACACAGAGGAAGAGAGAGAGAGTAAAAAGAGGAAAATTATGTAATGTAACTTTGCCTATGCATTTTATAATAGGATTGTTAATTATTTAAACCTACAGTGTAATGTACTTAAAGCAAATTGTACTTCAGTTACTTAAAACATGCACAAACATCTTTATTTAGGACTTCTTGTATTGTGTGGAGATTTAGTCATTTTGTCATTCTAGCTTTTTTTCCTTCTTGCTGAAATTACTCTGTGTGTGTGTGTGTGTGTGTGTGTGTGTGTGTGTGTGTGTGTGTGTGTGTGTGTGTGTGTGTGTGCGTGTGTTACCTTAAGGTCCCTGTGCACAATGCTGTTTTCGTGCAGGTAGCTGACAGCCTGCAGCACCTGTTTGATCACTGTGCTGGCGTCCTTCTCAGTGTAAACCCCTTTGTCTAAAATGCGATCAAACAGCTCCCCACCTGACACCCTGCACAAACACACGCACACAAAGGAAATCTTTAGTGTCTTTTTTTTATAATCTTTTTAGAGATTTTATTGCCTTCTTCTGACCTTGGACAAAGTATCCTGTTGGAAAAAAACATTTGTTGAGGGCTCGTAAAAATTTTAGAGAATCTATAGTTTCTGAATATATTAAATATATCAGGGTGAATTATAAAATTATGTACAGTATTTGTAGAATACCGATAACTCTTTTAATGAAATGTGATAGCCATCCAAAAAAAAAAAAAGGAACTTCGGGTTTAGGTGACAATACCATTTAGTTTTGATGGAACAGTCTAATATAGAATAAATTATGTTGTCAGACTGTGTGGAGTAGGATGATTTTTCTGGTCTTAAAGCTACAGGGGTAACAGAAGAGGAAAAATGTATGTTAAGGGTTTTAAATGTATGGAACAAGCAGATGCACAATATGCAGCTGTGTGTGATTCCGTCTAAGTACTTTTTGGGTAATGATGTTTCCAACTTTACAGTGGCTTGCTGTAAATCAAAGAGAAAAAAACTTCTAAAAAGCTTTTAAATATATAAAAAAAATACGCACAATTTTCATATGTTGTTGTTATTGTCAGATTTCATTACACTCAATATGAGACCCATTGTCAACATTTTGTTCTACCAAAGTAATAATTTATAAAAACGGTGATGATAATTAGTCCACTTACAGTTGCATGACCAAGTAATAGTGTGTTCGACTCTCGTAGAAATCCTCCAGTCCCACCACGTTTTCATGCTGTATCCTGAAACAGTAAAAAATACAGTAGGTTGAGGCATCACTGCTGTTCTCAGTGGCAAATGTTACACATTTACAGCGTTGTATGAACAACAAGGCAGGGTTAACTTCTTACTAAGGTTGTTAATAAGCAAAGGTAAGAAGGTGCTACACATACAATTCTATGTATTTTAAAGAGAAAGGCAATGTTGGCTAGAACATAATGGATAACCTGTATAAATGTGTGTGTAAGTGTGTTTGTGTGTGTGTGTGTGTGTGTGTGTGTGTGTGTGTGTCTGTCTGTCTGTCTGTCTGTCTGTGTGTGTGTGTGTGTGTGTGTGTGTGTGTGTCCATACTTTACCTTCTCAGTACATTAATTTCATTTTCAAGGTTGCTATGAGCGAGGTATTTTTTCTTCAAACATTTCAGGGCGTAAAGTTTTCCTGTTGCCTTCTCTCTCACCATGAACACCTCTGAAAAAGACCCCCTGCATGAAAACAGTAAGGACAGATACATGAATTGAAGTGGAGGTCTATGGAAATGCTCAAACATGTATGACACAACAAGTTGGTGATTGTATTTCTTCATCATTATTTAAGTTCAAAGCACCAGTTTTTGTTCTGGTTTAATATTCCTTTACTTCAAGACAAAGACATGAAAGTTTCCAGGATGATGAACAATTATTTGCAAAAACTTCCCAATTAACAATAATCCAGTCACCTTAGATGAGTACACTAAGCCCTTGAAACAACTGTGGGCCTCTTAAGTGTGAGCCAATGGGGAGAGTCAGGTCCCCAGGCATGTGACAAGTCACTTGCTTTAGGGTCCCCAGGGGCTGAATGCATCACTTCCATTAGTTGTCTTTTTTTTTTTAACCAGATTTGAAAACGTTCACCTCTACACCTGATGCCTGCTTTTTCTGCATTGGCTGGTGACATCAGGCCGTGGCCAAAGGGCAGAAATTTCTCCACTCAGGACGTTAGGATTAATGTAATGTGTTCTGTCAGGTAAAATAGTCTTTGTTGTGGTGTGTTTGGTGTTAAGAAAATATGTTCAATTACCAAAAAATATATGATTCTTGTTGCCATTAAATACAGTGTGAGATAGCATATTGGAGAAGCTAATATTTACGTTAGCCATAAAAACGATGAGAAACATGCTAACATAATATATCCTGTGGAATGAAGCTGAAAACATAAACCTATCATATTCTTAATGACAGTGCTTAGTTTTGGGGAAATACGTATGCGTCATACTGCTTTCTAAAAAAAACAGTATTTTCTTAACTCCTTCCCACTTAGGATAAACTGCCATGACATCATTGACACAATTCACTAACACATTGCTGGTATACTTTTTTGTTAGACAAGGAAGTAATGCTCCTGGCTTGTGGGGACTGTGAAGGAGATCTTTGAGGGCTGTATTTTTCTTCCCACCAATTTTGCAGTAAGTCCCTCCCTTGTGATTGGATGCTAGCTGTGAGCACAACAAGTTCCGCCCTACAGTGCTATGAGAGCAAGTTAAGATATCGCCGATGGAGAACGTAAAGTAAGTGTTATATTGTACTCTACTCTGTTGTGTTATTGGTGCATGGTGCTGTTTGTTGAGAGCCCAGGGGTAGAAATCTTGCGAGGCCCGGAGGCAGCAGAGTATCATCGACCCCAGGCAGACCTTGTCACTGGGAAAGAGAGCCACGAACCTACGCAGGACTGGGCATCTATGACAACACAAGAACTGCTCCTTTTTATTATTAATAATGATAATAATATTTTCCCTTGTTGTATAAAATTGTGCACTCAAGGCTTAGTCATGTCTCCAATGCATTTATTCAGCTCCAGCAATTATTACTATTACTATTTCAAGATTATTCTTGGGGCTTTTATCATTATTTATTTATTTTATTGAATATGTTGTCAATCAGGTAAAACAGCAATGTCAATACCTAGTAACCTTCGACCACTACATAACCTGGAGCACATCCCTGATAAAGACTGCAGTTTAAAAAAAATCAGTCTAAACCATGTAACCCAGACATGCTGATGCCCAGTCTTGGCTGGGCATCAGCATGGCACCTTTTTGTTTGGCTCACATTCTGATGGCAGCCTGGGTGTAATCCTCCATTTTGGCCACTGAGTAAAGCATCTGTGCTGGTGATACTGCAGCTCTGACCTTAAACGCCTCAAGGCCAATAAAGATGACTCAGATTGCACATTATAAATGCACCGTTGCTATTATATTTTGGTTGTGTACTGTGTTCTGAATTAAGGTTAGACTCATATACTGATACTTGCAATTATTGAAAGTTACATCTGAACCTGTATTTTTCATTTTTTTTAGAGCAGAATAAGCCTTTACTGATCCAAAATTCTAATAGCATATTTCAGTTAGGCACAATATAATCATTTGATCAGCTTTCACAACCTAGGAACATCACTGTAACCCATGATACACAATGACTTTTATTAACCTTTAATAACAACTGAATGCATTTTGGCAAAGCGGCATAAGTCCATCAGGTAGTGAGACATGTGTCGACTTGGACACATTTCTGTCTCATGTTTGCATAAACACAAACCTGCACCTGCTTATACCACCTCCCTTCATGTTCCCTCAGTACACTCACCCACCAATATAGTCAGTCAGACTCTTAATCCTATAACGAAGTGGTGCTAGGATGTTCCTGCACTGCTGTTCTGACGTCAGTGCTGAAGAACCTGAGACACACGCGCACACACACATGCACACACACTTACACACAGAAGCCTAACTCATTCACAGCCAGTCAAAGATGGAGAGCTTTAAGCAGCTTTAACACTGCAGGACAGCACTGAGGAAGCAACACCTACACTTACAGTTACAACCATTTTCTACAAGCCATTGTACTGAGCAGATAAAGCAAATACAGTGTCTGTGCAGCACAGGAGTGAAATATAATTTGCTACTTGGCCAGGAACCTAATTCATTTAAAGGACCACACCAGTGGTTTTGCAAATTCCTACAAATCACACATAAGCCTGAGTGTGGAACCAACCTTACTTTGCACCAACTGTTTGCTCAGTCAAGGCAGCCCCCTCACTCTGACATCTCTTCATTTAATGCATGTGTAGGTCCTGTTTGTGCGTGTGTGTGTGTGTGTTTCAGGCCTGTGTGTATATGATAAAGGAGTGAAAAAATGGAATTTCCTCTTAAAAAAATGATGAAGTACATTTCTGACAAATGTCAATAAACTTGCCAAATTTGGATTCTTTTGTTACAAGCAATCCAGTGCTTCCGCATCTGTCTTCCATAAAGATGTAGGACTTCAAAACTGATGCAGCAGAGGCTGAGATATTCTGACTTTCAGTCCTTAGTATGGGTCAAGCGCCAAAAATGTTGGATCCTACCATTCCCATGATGGGAATGAAGGTAATGCAGTTAGAGCAGTGATGTCACTGCGGCAAATACTGTGGCACATTCAAGCAGCAAAACTAAAAACTGAACTTGACAGAGGAAACTGAGCTAAACTTTTAGCTTCTGAAATAATCACTGAAGTTACGCTGCTCCTCGTGCATAAATGCGCACAGCATCTCTCTTAATGGGAAGTCGGACAGCAGCTCTGCAGCTCTGCTCTGATCTCTGCTATGTGTTTAAATTTCAGAGACTGTCAATATTTTCCTCATTGATAATGTACTGTATTGTTTCACCCACTTGCAGCCCATTCACAAGGGCCTGTGTGTGTAATCACTAGAGTGTATGCAGGTTGTGAACCTGCCTATCTATTCAATTCAATTTCAATTTATTTGAAGAGGACAGTGCATATTAATGAACAATCGATACAAATACATCACGTCATGTAAATATGCTGGATTTAGCTAGAAGCTAATTTCCATCCGTAGTCCTCACATTAAAAGACAGACAGACATACCATAAATAACAGTTTAATTAACAACATATAAAGTGCACAACAATATTAGCAGCAGTTATACAGCAGATTCAACAAGGGGCTACAGTAGAGAACTGTATGAGAGGGCTGATCAATGATTCATTTATGGGAGCAGATTTGATGAGTCAATGGTCATCCTTTAAGCTGTTTTTTAAATGTAGTGAGAATGGGACTGTCTCTGACTGAGGTTGGTGCATCTTACTATTAGAATAATGTGCCCTTGAAACAGAAGGAAAATACTGCTCAATTCTGACTTTACACCAGGTTTTTGTTGGCTTATGGTTGGTTTATGGTGCTTTCTGCTGCCTCAAAATAGCAATATGCCAACAATGCACCTGATCACACCTCATTTTCAGACCTACACCAAGTGACAGATAGGGCCCAGCTTTTGCTAGACCCTTCCTGTCTGTGCCATGTCAGAGGACATTATTCACTGGGTTAATGCCTGTCATGACCAGTTAACTTTGACATGTTACATTGGTGCAATGC
Organism: Epinephelus fuscoguttatus; assembly: GCF_011397635.1. Lineage (NCBI taxonomy): Eukaryota > Metazoa > Chordata > Actinopteri > Perciformes > Serranidae > Epinephelus > Epinephelus fuscoguttatus. The sequence continues at coordinate 45,732,006 of NC_064752.1, forward strand.
CCCTTTATATGGAAAAATAAAAGCTTTATGTAGAAAATAGTTTCATACTCAGCAAACTCAGGCATCACAGGGGCATAGGTAATGAAACAGTTGTTTGGAGCTATACAAATCTGATATTTTACAGGCACTCTATGCAAAATGTGAATATTAATATAGCATCTGATCAAGTTTATTCATACCATGAGATCATGATCATTATATGGTTAATCAGGTGGCCCTACAACAGGTTAACAGTGCAGGTTCAGCTCTGAGTAGATTATCCAGATAGTGTGAGAGACTCCATTGATAAAACAAGCTCTCAGGAAGGTGATATAAGGGATTATCCTCAGCCTTCAGGCCAATCAGAGCCCAGTAACTGGGAGACAGACAACACTCCTTCCTTTTATCCATTTACAGTCCTCCGAACTTCGGCAAAATAATTGAATGTTTCTGTAAAACAGTATTTTAAATCAGGCTGGTGGCTGCAACAAGACGTGCGTCCCATCCTGGATGATGGTGTGTAGATATTTTTTCATGATACAAATCTGTCCCTCTGTTCTGTTCCCTGTCTCTACCCTCAAGAAGAGCTAAGTCAAAAGTTAAAGCTTCACCTGCTGTTTTCAGTTGTTTGCACACTGAGCTTTGGACTGTTTTAAGACAACTTTTTTAAGAGCACACCCAACACTTCTGCTGCTTATTGTTCTACATCTTAACGACCACCTCCAGTCTGAAGTCTGTGCCAATCACCATCACCAAATGTTATTTGAGTCCTGATTCCAACAGTGTTTCATTTAATGGATTCCAAGTGTGACAAAGAAATCAGCTTGATGATTTACCAACTGTTGTTAAATAACAGTTTGGTGTAGCCTGATGCAACCAGTAGACACATGACTATCCCACCCACACCATGACATGACAGTCAACACGAAAACAACAGACTTGGATAAACAACCACATCTCTTGTGGGTGCCATAGACCCCACTTTCATGCATGCTAATGAAGTCACTGGACTTTTCCTCATGACCACCGCAGCAAACCAAATGAGATTCTTTGCAAAACTGTTCAACATCCAAGGAACATTTTTGTCCTGAATGCCTGTTATTGATGGTCATCAAAGCTAACTTTTTTTTGCATTGTGCAACTTGGTCTGAAATTGTCTTAAACTAATAACTAAAAACTCTGAAAGCAATCACCAATTCTCTGTCTCTACTCTCAGCAGCAGTACTTACGATCCCATTTTCCCCTCGAATTTAAACAAATCCTTGATGTTACTGGTGCTTTTCTTCCAGCTGCAGATGATCTCCTTCCGCCCCATCTTGGCTCTGACGTTGCCGTAGACTCCTGAAGCACAGATAACATCAATTATTTACATTTTGATGGGTTAAAAAAAAAAAAAAAACACTGAACATCATCATGCATCAAATTAAGATTTGAAAGCCACCAGTATTGATTTAAAAACCTGAAATTATTTTTTTTATCAGTATCACACAAATTTGTGTCTATTTTCAACAACACCCTTGCACAGAGTACTGTGTGCACCCACTATGAAACGTCTCTGTCCCCCACATATTAAAAGCTTATGTTTAGCCCTCAACATATCTCATTCTGTGGATTGTGGCATCGTGGTGACAGGCCTGTCTGTGGTTATTAAAAACTACGTACATAGAGCAGGATCAGTTTAGTAACTCTTATGAACTGTATTTACACATTTTAGTATCAAAGCCAAACACACTTTGTAGAATTAATAATTACAGCAGCATAGGCTGTATGACTTCAACACCTGATATTGCAGGGTGGCAAATCAGAAAACACTCACATGAGTTATTCTGGGAATAGTGATATGGATTGTTTCAGAGGCACTCACAAATGACCTTCTTTGTTATTTACTTATTTTATTTTATATTTTACATGGGAAAATCTTTTATTTTTCAAATCTAGTCTATTAATGATGACCTCATATGTCTAAACTCCTGGCTACAGTGTAGGCCTGGGCGACGAAGAGAAAATCAAATACCCCAGTATTTTTGTCAAAATACCTTGATGTCAATATTGTGACAATGTTGTAGGGTTGACTATTGGTGCTTTAACATATTTACACAATGAGATTTTGGATGCATGATTATCAGTAAGATAGATATGATGACTAAGTGGGTAAAGGCAAATAATAGAACAGCTACAGCCTGGTAAGTTCAGAAAACTACATAACTGTACTGCGAGGCAGCATTCAGAACCAAGAAAAGACAACACTTGTGATATTACAATATCCAAAATCTAAGATCATATCTAGTCTCATATCACAGTATCAACATTATATTAGATATATTGCCCAGCCCTACTAAAGCCAGTGGCAATAATGGTCAAACATGTCTGCTAAAAAAAGTCATAGGGGTGGGGGGTCATAAGTCTTTCCCTGACCCTTCCCTGTTCTACAACCCTCTAAGATGTCCCCACACCTTAGCCTTATGTTCTTCTTACATAAACAGTTGCATGTCCATGACTGAGGTCAGTCCTCACTGACTAAAGCCTACTTGTACCTATCAGTTACACATGCTTCAAAAAGGCAGAGGATTAGAGAGGTAAAAAGCAGTGGTTGGTTAATCTCCCCAGCCGTTCCTCCTGCCCTCCCTCCTTCTAGTCTCCTGTACTCATCCCTGTCTGTAGAGGGAACAGATTAGTGGCTGATTCCCTGACAAGACAAAACTGGGTCGTTTTTTTTTAATCCAGCTGGCCTTGAAAGAACAATGACCTCTGGCCTTTTACTAACATGCTATTTGCTGACATTCAACAAAAGGCTGTCATTATGAAATTCAAGAAAGTCACTATCTCAAAATCATTGTCATAACTTTGAGATTACATTTAGATTTTTGATACAATGATAGAACCAGGTGATATTTCACAACCACTCTGTATATTGACAGAGTTCTTCACAATCATGATAACTGCAATTATTGCAAATTCATTTGAATTTGAAAAGAAAACATATGAAAATACAGACTTATGATTTCAGCTTATCCTCTTTACTCAGCGAGGAACATATTCCATGAATCATTTGGTGTTTGCTCTAAGTGTTACTCATGGCTCTTCAGGCTACCCAGACACTAAATTGTTGAACCAAAAAAAAGTTAAGGCATACAATGAAGCCCTTTAAGGAACCCAGAATTCAAGGGGATAACAGATGATAAAGATAGCCTATACTTAAGATGTCTTCAGCTGTTTCTGTCCCTTAGGGATTCCAAAAACCAGACACCAGAAGATAGGCTACTACACTGCAGCAAAAAGTGTGAAACTGTCAGTGTGTTGAAATTTGCTGTGTATCAAAGTCAGAAGTATCTCCCAAAGAATTCACACGAGTTGCCTTTAATGAAGCGTGTAACCTTAGCTTTGTCCTCCTTTTAAAAATATAATCTACATAAATTACTAAATGGAGTGTGGTGTGATGACAGTATAGACAATCAACAGAAAACATCAGCAATTCCTATTAAAAACAGCTTATTTGGTATCTCTGATGGTTTAATTTTAAACATGCATTACATAACAAAATGTGAGCAGGAGGCATATTTTTTAACAAAGACGACTCATTACATCCATGCAGTTCAAACAGGCCACCAAAGCTACTTTCTCTAGTCCTGAAAGTGTAATAAAGTTAGTTTTTACCTGGGGAGCGGTGCAGAGATGGTCGAGCTGAGGTATCGTTGGTATACCTGACTGAATTAGGTACGCCGCTGGTCTTCACGCGCAGGGGGCGGGGCCTCGTCCATTCATCTCCTCCTCCGTCTCCATTCAGTCCAGGCATTACATGCTATATTCAAAGACGGTCGGAAACTGCAACATGCCAGGTACAAATTGTTCCAATGTTGTATAACTGAAACACAACTTTTGCCATTCATTTCGTTCAATGAAGGTCGTTCTCCATCCCATTGGGAATGATGTTTATTTAATCATTTTCAAATGAATCAGTGAGTGAATACTGTCAAAGGACACATTTGTCTTAGTGGCTGGTCATACTGACTGTGAAGGCATCATCTCTGTCTACCATATTCAAACAGATTTTCATCAAGTTTTGACTATCCCCTTATGTATTGGAAGTGTAGCCTAGTATATGGAGGACCAAATCTGCCACAATAAGAATAAATAAATAAACAAATGACTCAACGATAAATAATTGAAATAATAATTATAATAATAATAATAATAATAATAATAATAATAATTTCAGTCAGAAAAGGGCTATCTGGAAAGCCTACCAGGAAAAAATCTCCCTTGTGATTTGGTGTGGGTTTGATTGTGTTTGATTGCTGCTGCCTGAGTAGTCAAGACATGCCCCGTCATTAACATGTGGGCTATGAAATAGAGTGCCCTCGGAATGAGCCCTTAAACCTGGAAATTAGTTAGCATTTTACCACATATGGTTCCCTCATCTCAAAGTCAGTGGCCTTTTTGAATTGGTTTTTAGTTAGATGCCTCAAAGAAGGTCTGTGGTCAACACAAGCCTAAGAGACTTTCATGTCTTGTTCTACAATGTAAGCTACATCAGTAAATACCAGACTTGTAAACTTTGAAGCTTCCATGTGTCTTAAAAAAGGTGGTCACTAACAATTGGCTAAATGAAACTACTATGCGACTGTAGTGTAGTTTGTTTATACCATTACGTTAGAATTTTACGTCTGGTAATTGCAATTTAGAATTCAATAATCTGGAAGTGGTGTTAATTTAGGATTATCTTGCTGAACAAAACGTGCAAGTATCATAAATGTTTGTTTGCCACAAAGTTTATTTTTGGCAATAATCCAATGGAAAAACCCCACTGACCCTTTTTGACATGTCGGCATACAGAAAAACGTCTGGGACATTCTATACAGACACAAATAAAAGAAGAAGAAAGAAATAAATACGAAAATGAATAAATAGAGAAAATAGTAAGATTATAAGTAAATGTAAAGAGATAAGAATGAATTGGGAAATAATTAAATATGAAAACAAATAGATACAGAAATTCATAATTTGTTAAATAAATACATTTTATTTATCTTTTTTCCATTTCTGTGCATATTTCTGTGCAAACGTGCATTTATTAGATAATTGAGACTTTTATTTCTAAATTGCAGTCATTCTTATTTCAATTATTTATTTACTGAGTCATTTGTTTATTTCTTTCTTTCTTTATTTATTTATGGCAGATTTGGTCCTCCCTAATGTCATCGGCTACTGCATTCCACCCATGGTATACTGCACGTTTTGATCAGTATGTTTTAGTAATATACAACTCATTCAATAAAGGCTGGAAATGTTATCAATAAGACCATTTGGAAGATAATACTGATTATGCCTCATGGCTGTAGATGTGAAGTAGGCCAACTTGTTTACAATACAATAAAGAATGGTCATAATGATGACACATCTCAGTTAAGCTCAGAGAGCCAAAAGTGATAGTACTACAGTCTGTCATCTATTGTAAGTGTGGCAACACTACAAAAGCTCCAAAGCCCTGCAATCAAATGTTCACTGAAGTAAACGAACATCAGAAATAGAAGTTTCAATGTGAAGTGAAAACTTTTTATAGGGTACAGTTTTGTGGACTTTGCTGTCACATGAGTTGCATTAGAAAAGTAAGGAAGGATAGGAAATGTAGGCCTGTTGTTGACAGTTTTATCTTACTGTAGCCTATAAAGTAAAGCGAAAAGTACATTCTTTTGGAAAGATGAAAAGTTAGTCTCCCAAAATTGGCAATAATCAACTTCCAGTGCCCTAAAATTTGATAAAAGAGTGTAATATTTACATCAATGAAGTTACTTTCCACTTCTACAAAGTGCTTACAGTCCAAAGACATAGAGGCATTTAATCTCAGCAACAATAAACATGTCCCTCTCTGGCATGGTACTGACACCACAGCTAAGCTGATTATATGTAGCAGGTGATGCAAAGAGAGGCCTGGTAGGCCATATAACTGCATCATTAGTTGTCATTATTGGATTAACATTCGTACAGACAACATGTGAGAGCACACCAGGGCCTAAACAAAACATTTTAAAATGTAAACATCAACAAAAGAGTTTGATTTTGTTCAAACACAGACAATATTGGAATCAATTACATGAAAATGTTGCGTGTTTCCCAAGAAAATGTTGTGTTTTGGTTCCACAAAGCAAAAGCCTTGTTGGGACCAAAAGCAGAATTTATTAAGAAACCCTCTTTGTATATGTGGACAATGACCCACTGAAATGTAGAGAGAAAATGTTTGTGATTAGCGAAGAAACAAATATCACAAACACTTAAAAAATCAAAATAGGAACCCTTAGAATTTTTAAATGTTAATATGCTCATATGCAGCCCTGCTTAGCAGGAGTTAACTCCAGTTAAACTTCAGGCACAGTACGTTATGTGTGTTACATCATGAGTCATAACATTTAAGGAACCCCTACAAAACATGAATATGCCTATTTACAAAATGTAGAGTCATGGATACAAGCTGTATCACCACTATTACGTAGATGTCTCCACTTAAGCTACCTAAATTGTTTTTTAAATTACTATTCTTATCATTAACAATTAATTTGTATGTTTTCAAATCTATTCGTTCCAAGTCTGTCAGGCTCAGTCCTCCGTACTGAAGAATAAGGCAGCATTGTAATCACTGTAAGACCCAAGCACTGTAAGACATAAGGGACTGTTTGTAACTCATGAGGATGGAGAGGGTGGTGCAGAATGGGGAAGCAATGTCAAATAATTTTTTAAGCACTGGGGAGGGACTTGTGTTTTTTTTATTTTGGCTTAGGAGGGGGACATACAACTTTGAGTGGTTGTACCACAGATCCCGCTGGTGCATTTGATAGGCATGTTTTCTTTGAATATTGCCAAAATAACACCATTTATCATAGCCAGAAACTGCAAAAACTGAAGTTATCCATAAATTTTTAAATTTACAACAGTCCTTCAACACATTATCTTTTAAAAGGACTTGCATTTTGCTTAAGAAGTTAGCTGTTTATTTTTGTGATTACTCTAAATTCTGTGCTGTTTGCTCATTGCATTGGCTCCATTACCTACATTTGGTGTGAATATTTAAAAAAAAAAAAAAAAAAAAAAAGGTTATTAATGATTGAGATCATGCATTATCCCCCAGTCACTCAGAGAGACTAAAGGAAAAATATCTGCAGCTCTCTGGGAGGGTCAAGATAAAAGAGAAAAAAACCCAAATAAACAATGTCACAATGTCACACCCCAGCCAACCCCCCTCCACTGTAAAGAACAGTCCCTAAATCGAACTGAAACACACTTAAACATTAATAGTTCTGAATGAATACTTGAATACATACTTGAATAAAATATTTGACGGGATAAAATATTTTTTGAGACCACAGAAAGCAAAGGCATAGCATTAAAACGCCAATAACGTTAATTCGGACAGAAAATTGTCCTCTTGAAGGTTACTTGAATACATACTTGAATAAAATATTTGACGGGATAAAATATTTTTTGAGACCACAGAAAGCAAAGGCATAGCATTAAAACGCCACTAACGTTAATTCGGACAGAAAATTGTCCTCTTGAAGGTTCCGCATGTATCCGTTCCTCCCTCCAGTCACAACAAAGAGACGTCCTCTACGTCACTCATTGACGTCGTGTTGATTTTGAGCGGAGAAATAATTTATTTATAAATTGACGCAAGGGCGCTAAATCTAAAATAAACCGTGAATAAAATGTGAAAATACATTAAATATTTTGGTGAAGCAGCTGCACGCATGAAAGGTTCGATAATATTTGACCTTAACACAATAAACTCGTTACGTTAGCGTCAGGTAACGTTAAATAGAAAATGCAGGGAAAATGACTTGCTAACACTGCCGGGTCGGGCTAGCTACATTTTAGCTAGCTAGCTAACATTAGCACGAGGGTAGTTGTTAGTCCTGGCGTTACCCAGCAAATACTGTTTTTCGTGATTTGTTGTATTTCAGCGCTCTATTTATTGTTGCGATGTGTGGTGTGATGTATTCACTTTTTAAGTCCAACAGAGTTGTGAGGGAACTAGTAAGCTAATATTAGCTGGCTAGGTTAAGTAGCACCACATAGCTAACGGTGGGTTGCTTCGTAAGAGCCAAGCTATGATCTGCAGGAACTTAGTTAGCTCCTGTTAGCCGGCTATGTTAGCATTCATAGAAACAGTTTGGCTAACCTCAGGCCATAATATTGTTACGTTTTTTGACTCATAAACCTGACTGTGTGGTTAACGTTACATCGTAGGATTATGGCGCCCCGCTTACAGCTGGAGAAAGCGGCTTGGCGTTGGGTGGAAACGGTGAAACCAGAAGATATCAGGCTGGAGCATATCGAGCTAGCATATCGCGTCAATCTCCCGGCCTGCAAGAGAGGAACCTGCAGGTACAACGTTAATGTTTTTTTTTTTTTTACACATGAATTTGCTGTTGTGCCAACATATGCTAGTAAAGGCTATCAGTAGCAGATCTTTATTTTGATATTCAAATTGAGGGCTTAAAGGCCAAGTCCGCAGAATAATGCTAACGTGCATCAAAAGTCGGATTTGATCCCTTGCTAGTGTACGAGCCTCTATAGCATTCCAGTCAGCTCAGTAGACTTTGTATGAAAGGTCATGAAGATCCACCACAATCTTCAATACCACAGAAAAACCTTAATGTGTAAGATAGGATGGAAGGCAGTAGGCAATGGTTAACACATTGGGCACTAACTTGCACAGTTGAAATGTTACTGAACTTTATCTTGCTCTGTGGCTCCTCAAGGCTAATTTCACAGGGTGTTTAGCTTTGTATGCGTAACATAATGAATAGGGAGTTTGACATTACCCTTTTCTCCACCTAAGAATGAGATGCAGCTAAAGGTAGGTATTAGAACAGTGAGGTGAACAATCATTATTTGCCTTTGCAGGAGGAACTGCAAAGGGAACCCCAACTGTCTTGTTGGTATCGGTGAACAGGCGTGGCTTGGGGAGATAGATGAAAATGCTTTCCACAATATTGATGATCCAAATTCAGAGCGTCGGGACAAGGTATTTCTTTAGTCGGCCACACATCCTGCAAATTTTTCCCTCATCTGTCTATTTTCTCAGATTACATATCTGTTGTAGGTGAACTACTGAACTCTGTCCTGGGAAGTTGTCATCATGCCAGAGATGGAGGACAATCTAAAGACATAACTGATCCTCTCTCTGTCTCTCCCTGCCTCTCTCTGACTCTGCCCCTTTCCAGAACACATTTGTTGGCCTGACCAACCTGGGTGCAACATGTTATGTCAACACATTCCTGCAAGTGTGGTTCCACAACCTGGAGCTGCGTAGGAGCCTCTATCAGTGCCACAACTCCCGAGCACAGGAACACAATATTGAGTCGGGTATAACTGAAACACTGGGGATTCTTCCTTATGTTTATTTATTTCCTGGTTTAAGTCATAGTGTGTTAGCCTAATTTGCTTTTAGTCCATGTACTTTAAGTAGTGCATGTATTACCAGCTTCTGCTTTTATCTTCAGGTTTTATTGTCACTATCAGCAACATTTAGGGTTTAGCCTGTGCTCAGCACTGACTAGTTTAAAATGTCGACATTAATTCTTAAAGGAAAAGGCTGTTGTAGACATAACATGTATAAACAAGCCAGAGCCAGAATTTAAAAACAAAGCTATTTTTTGTATCATGACATTCACAAGATACAAAATCAGGATAACGCAACATTGAAAGTTTTAAGAGCATTATAGTTGGGTCTAAACCTGATTAGAGCAGAAAAGCATAACCCAAACAAATAGAAAATTCATAAGATTGTTTGACATTCTTGCAAAAAAGCAGAAGGCATTCCAACATAGAGCAAATGTCACACTATATGTTATACCCAAATAATAATTTAGCAATATACATTTATATCCATTTTGTTCATTTAGATAATGATTATTTTGTAAATTAATAAATCTTAAATCTAGCCTACTGCCACCTTGATCTAGTTGTGCTTTGTACAAAAAGCCCGTCTCTATAAACATTCTAATCCATTCATAAATTCATAATTTGTAAATTTGTTGACAAACAGACAAACTAAAAGATCCATAATTGCCATCATGTTGATAACAGTGAATTAAACATCATGCTGTTGATGGTTTAGTTTGTTTGCACATGGTAATTGGCAAACTTGTTTTTTCTTTTCGCTTTTTTTCCCCCCCAAAATATTGTTTTTTAAAATGAGCCCATTTACATATTGGCCTGTGTTCAAGCATTGCTGAGGCTAGCATGACACTGCAAACTCTTTTTATGTATGATGAAAGCATCTTAGTCTCTCAGACTGACAACTCTGTCTTTTTCCAGATTACGAGCCTCAGTCTATCTGTGAGCATCTACAGTATCTGTTTGCACTCCTGCAGAACAGCAACAGAAAGTACATCGACCCTTCAGGGCTGGTCAAAGCACTGAGCCTGGACACAGGACAGCAGCAGGTAAATCACCACACGAAACCCGGCAAATTGTCCTAACTGTGATTCAGAAATACAGGGCTAGTTTCACAGTTTGGTAAAAGATTACTCTGGATTTATTTCACTAGTGTCACATTTTCCAGGTTTCTGACCATTGTGAAAATTGCGGTCAGAATTTTCTCTTTCACATCTTAGTAGAACTGTGCATTAAATCACCTTAATAGATAAATCGTTGAAAATGGCAGTCTGAAGTTACCAGAGAACATTAAACCGGCTTTGAAGAACCGGTTTTTCAGATAGTCAACTAGATAATTAACGAACTGTTAGTTTCAGGATGACACAGCACAGAACAGGAGTGCCGCCATGTTTATTACTGGTCAGGCTTGGAGGCTTGGTTTCTTTACATTGCATTAAATTCTAACCTTTCATTTTCAGGATGCCCAGGAGTTTTCAAAGCTCTTTTTGTCTCTATTGGAGGACACGCTGTCCAAGCAGAAGAACCCCAACCTGCAGAACGTCATCCAGCGGCAGTTCTGTGGACAGTTCTCCTACGTCACTGTGTAAGACTCAGTACTCAAGCTGACACAAGTTAAGATAGTGAATGAGTGCCATGATAAAGTGTTAGACATTTGAACTCCTCAAAATAGGTATTCACATGTGCTGCTGTAACCAGAGGCCAAAGTGAGATCAATTTGAATTGAACACATTTCTGAACAAATCACAAAGGGTGTGTGTGTGTGTGTGTGTGTGTGTGTGTGTGTGTGTGTGTGTGTGATACTCTGGCAGATGAGGAAATGTTATATCCAGCTTTGTTGTGAGGAGTAATTTAGGAAAAGAGAGGTGGTTAGCATGTCCCTTTTGTACTACATAGGAGATAAAAGGATAATACTGGCTTGTCAGGAAGGTTAAGGAAACATCTTTCAGGACACTCACCCCACTCGAGAACGTTGTTTCTGAGCATTCTGTGATTACCCTCCATATTCTTGTCGTTTTTTTCCTGTGATGTTCCATCTACTGTATGACAATGTCTTGTGACTTTGCAGATAATAGTGGGTGTCGACACATCTGTTGCACATGCATAATATGCGCTGGCTTCATTTGAAATTTGTCGTCTTGTTAGACTACTTTTCTTTGCTGATGTATAAAAAAGGCGTCAGTCTGTCACTGTGACAGCCTCACAAAAATACAAACTGAACCTCAGTGTGAATGAGCTGTCAGGATTCGGTTCATAACTGGGACAATTGTATAGATTGGCCTTTCTGTTTTTCACATAAAAGTAAGTAAATGATTCTTTGGATAAAGGACATTTACTATTGGATGTGTTACAAGATCCTTTTAAACTGTGATATATTTAACTTGGACATGTCAGAGAATGCAATTATATGAAATACGGGAATACAGGTGTGGGCTTTTGCTCAGGGAAGGGAAGGAGGGAGAAGTTTTCTTGTTGCTCAGAGAGATTTTCTTTTCTTCCTTCTTAAGGACATTTTTTTCAAAAAGTCACACTGTCTGGTTTTGTAACACTTTTATCAGCTGTGGTGCCAGTCAGAGGTGAAAACAGGTTTAACAGCTATTTATTTAACATTCTTGAGGGAGATGGAAGCTTTGTTGTTTCGTTAATGGAGCAAGTTAGAAACCAGATATTTTTATAAGGCTTGGCTTATTAAAGGTTAAGATTTTATTGGAGTCACCATTTTGGATTGGCACCAGAATCATACAGAGGCATACAGCGATTTTTTATTTTATTTTATTATTATTTATTTATTTTTGTTAATTTGAAGTGATTGTAAGTATTGAATGAAAGTTCAGGAGTCACACATCATATTGAATTGAACTTATTCAACTTGTGAAATTATTAAATTGCTTTTGAAAAAACTCATCATTACGGAAAAAATTACACCATTACTAAAATAATTTGAGCCCATACAAAAAGCCATTTTCTATGCAGCGATGGATGGAATCTGTTATCTTGGTTTGTTTGTTTTCCAGCTGTAACCAGTGTGGACGATCATCTGCACTGCCGTCCCGATTCTATGAGCTGGAGCTGAACATCCAGGGCCATAAGAACCTCACAGAGTGTGTTACAGAGTTCCTCAAGGTATCCCTATATTCAGGCCTCTGTATGAGCTCATGTTAGGGACAGCAATTGTGCTGTGTTCATTTTGATAAGTGGGGAGATCCATTTCATCATAACAGACACATTTAATTTCTCACTGAGTTGCAACAAGGAATAACAAATGTGCATTTCTCCACGTGACGGATTACCTAGGAGAAGGGGGGCAGGACATCAGTCTACATCAGGGGTGTCCAAACTTTTTGAATGGGGGTCAGATTAGTTTATGTTAAAATACCAGGGAGCCATCAGCTTCTCGCATGACAGGGGTTATTAAAAGATAATTAAAAATTTACACTTAAATAAGGCAAATGCAACAGTTTCATCTTTCAGTGGAACAGTATGTAATATTTCACCGCTCCTGAAAATGGTGGCCCTCGCTGTCAACTTTACGTTTTCTTGCTGTGTCCATGTCTGAAACCTAGCAGGCAGTGTCTGCTGTTAGGTACCATTTGTTTGCTTGTTTGACGTCTGTATATGAAAACACACTAGTTCCGCCTGCGTAGTTCTGACTTGTTTCATGTTCATAAACCGTATGACAGTCCTGCCATCATGAGGTGAATGAAAAAAATGCAGTGATCTTGATAAACCAAGCATACCACTAAAGTACAGTACAGGCCAAAAGTTTGGACACACCTTCTCATTCAATGCGTTTTCTTTATTTTCATGACTATTTACATTGTAGATTCTCACTGAAGGCATCAAAACTATGAATGAACACATGTGGAGTTATGTACTGAAAAAAGGTGAAATAACTGAAAACATGTTTTATATTCTAGTTTCTTCAAAATAGCCACCCTTTGCTCTGATTACTGCTTTGCACACTCTTGGCATTCTCTCCATGAGCTTCAAGAGGTAGTCACCTGAAATGGTTTTCCAACAGTCTTGAAGGAGTTCCCAGAGGTGTTTAGCACTTGTTGGCCCCTTTGCCTTCACTCTGCGGTCCAGCTCACCCCAAACCATCTCGATTGGGTTCAGGTCCGGTGACTGTGGAGGCCAGGTCATCTGCCGCAGCACTCCATCACTCTCCTTCTTGGTCAAATAGCCCTTACACAGCCTGGAGGTGTGTTTGGGGTCATTGTCCTGTTGAAAAATAAATGATGGTCCAACTAAACGCAAACCGGATGGGATGGCATGTCGCTGCAGGATGCTGTGGTAGCCATGCTGGTTCAGTGTGCCTTCAATTTTGAATAAATCCCCAACAGTGTCACCAGCGAAACACCCCCACACTCAAATTTGGACTCATCAGACCAAAGCACAGATTTCCACTGGTCTAATGTCCATTCCTTGTGTTTCTTGGCCCAAACAAATCTCTTCTGCTTGTTGCCTCTCCTTAGCAGTGGTTTCCTAGCAGCTATTTGACCATGAAGGCCTGTGCGCAGTCTCCTCTTAACAGTTGTTCTAGAGATGGGTCTGCTGCTAGAACTCTGTGTGGCATTCATCTGGTCTCTGATCTGAGCTGCTGTTAACTTGCCATTTCTGAGGCTGGTGACTCGGATGAACTTATCCTCAGAAGCAGAGGTGACTCTTGGTCTTCCTTTCCATGGCATGTGTGCCAGTTTCGTTGTAGCGCTTGATGGTTTTTGCGACTCCACTTGGGGATACATTTAAAGTTTTTGCAATTTTCCAGACTGACTGACCTTCATTTCTTAAAGTAATGATGGCCACTGGTTTTTCTTTAGTTAGCTGATTGGTTCTTGCCATAATATGAATTTTAACAGTTGTCCAATAGGGCTGTCGGCTGTGTATTAACCTGACTTCTGCACAACACAACTGATGGTCCCAACCCCATTGATAAAGCAAGAAATTCCACTAATTAACCCTGATAAGGCACACCTGTGAAGTGGAAACCATTTCAGGTGACTACCTCTTGAAGCTCATGGAGAGAATGCCAAGAGTGTGCAAAGCAGTAATCAGAGCAAAGGGTGGCTATTTTGAAGAAACTAGAATATAAAACATGTTTTCAGTTATTTCACCTTTTTTTGTTAAGTACATAACTCCACATGTGTTCATTCATAGTTTTGATGCCTTCAGTGAGAATCTACAATGTAAATAGTAATGAAAATAAAGAAAACGCATTGAATGAGAAGGTGTGTCCAAACTTTTGGCCTGTACTGTATATTTTAAAAGACAAGCTGCAGGCCGCTTAAAATCAGTCTGCAGGCCACGACTGGCCCCCAGGTCGGACTTTAGACGTGTCTGATCAAAGTAAATCTAATGTGTGTTTATTATAAACAGTGGAGTAAATTCTGCGAAAGGAAAGATGACAGTGACATGTGCATCATTTTACCCAAAGTCGAACATTTTTCTACACTCGACAACCAGGAAAAAAAATGACAAACATGCAGCGCTCAACGCAGAATAGTCACCCAGTGTCTCGTCATGCTGCTGGTGTTTGTAGCATAGTGCAAATACACAGCACTCCCATAGCAAAAATATAGAAAATACACTGGCCTCAGAAAAAAAGGCTTTGATGGACACAAGCGCTAAACATGTGTATTTGTGTGTGTTGTTTTTGCAATGGTAATCCATTACAGGAGGAGAAGCTGGATGGAGAGAACCGTTACTTCTGTGAGAGCTGTCAGAGTAAACAGAACGCCACCCGTAGGATCAAACTGCACAGCCTTCCTCCAACCCTGAACCTGCAGCTCATGCGCTTTGTCTTTGATAGGTCAGTACTGATTAAGATGTACTTTCAATCCCTCATTAAAGAAATTAAGTTTTTTACACTTTTGTTATTGTTTTTCATTACAATACACACAATTGCAGGCCCAGGACTTAAAGACATGTATACATGCACGCATGCAGAGAACCTAAACTTAAAATGGCCACTCTCCCGTTACCAAGTCCCCATGGATTGAGCTACTGCCACCCCACTACTGATACCGTCAGTCTTTACTTTCTACAGGTATGAGAGAAAAGGTTTACTGAACCATGTTGTCTTCCCCAGACAAACAGGCCACAAGAAGAAGCTCAACACCTTCATCAGTTTTCCAGAACAGCTGGACATGGGGCCTTTCTTGGAAGGAAAACCAGGTATTAGCAGTATGAATCTCTGTGACACACAGACACATACATTCTGCACTTTCCCTTAACAATAAATGCATACTGAGATGTGTCAGCTACACAGAAGAAATAAAATACATACACTACTCTTATCTCTCTTTTAAACAAAGAACTAAGACCTGGTCCTTTGAATTTAGAAGAGTTGATGACTTCTTGAAAAGTAAACGTGTTGATTTGTGCGTCTTTGGACGGACTGTTTCTCCAGACCAGAAGTGTGTTTATGAGCTGAGTGCTGTGCTGATCCATCGGGGCATCAGTGCCTACTCAGGCCACTACATCGCCCACGTGAAGGACGCTCGTACCGGCGACTGGTACAAATTCAATGATGAGGAAATTGAGAAGATGGAAGGCAAGAAGCTGCAGCTTGGCATTGAGGAAGACATTGGTGAGTAGTACTAAATGGGCACTGTAAGGTTCCATCTTCCTAAAATCCTTAGTTACCCAAATGTAGTGTTTTGTTGTAGGAGTCTTATTGTTATGCAGTATTATTCTTTATGTAGAATAATGTTCTTTAATGTTAGAGAAACTGCAGTTAAAAAGTTGATTTGTTGAAAATGGATAGTCACCATAATAAGGTGCTTTGGCAAAATAAAGAATTACGAGTTAAAGAATCATACCTTTTACCCTCCTGAGGGTCATATCCGTAAATATATATACTTTCTCCTTCCTTTTTGGTCTTCTTGGTCTCTAGCTGAGACAGTGAAGTCCCAGGCACGAAAGCCAAAGTGCAGTAAAGGCTACCACTGCTCCAGAAATGCCTACATGCTGGTGTATAAGGTCCAGGAAGAGGAGGACTCAGATCCCACCAGGACCAACGTCGAGGTGCCAGGTGGGAAGTAGAATTTTATGTAATCTACCATTTAGCATGTTTGTGTGTAATGTGTCCCTATTCTCTGATGCAAACAAAGTTGACGGCCAGACAAGGAGGCAGCGATCATTTCTGTTTTCTGTCTTTGTTTGCGTCAAGGAATTAAGATGTCTAGAGAAATGTTGTTTATTGGTAAGAATACAGATTGCAGCCTGCTCCATGTCGCCTTGTCTTATGGTTTCTTTTACCTCTGTCCTGACTCCCAGCCTTCCTTCAGAGGTTGGTGGACCAAGACAACCATAAATTTGAGGAGTGGTGCAGTGAGATGGCCGACATGAGAAAACAGAGTGTGGATAAGGGCAAAGCCAAGCATGAGGAGGTGAAGGAGCTCTACGAGCTTTTACCCGCAAGAGACGGTCGGTAAAAACATTCCCTAATCTCACTCACAGTTTACTTAACAGAAACACTTATGAGAGTGTACATGTTTGTTGTTTTTTTTCCAGTTAAAACAGGCGAAAATACAGACAGTGTAATAAAGGGACAGTCAGGGTTATTTGGGGTATTGCTTAACTTGTGCAACAGCTCCCCTCTCTGTAGTAATACTGCAAATACAACACAACACCCTACTGAACCAGGACGATTTGGGATTTTTTCCGAAAGCAAATACTGTGTTGTGATGTTATGTATTAGACTGAGGAGTTACAAAAACGTCAGGTGTTAATCGGAAATTAGTAGATGCATTTCCATACAATATCCATGCTTCACGTGTTTATATATAGATATGTTAGAGATAATATATCACAGAATGAGCCTGGATTTAATCAATCAAAATCAGAGGTCATGAGTCTTTGTTTGATGTGTTTCTCTGCTTTCCCTCGTCAGGTGAGCCATATGAGTTTATCCCACTGGACTGGTTGAAGAAGTGGCTAGAAGACTCCACCGCCACAAAAGAGATTGACAACTCCCTCTTCCTTTGTTCTCACGGCAAACTGCACCCAGACAAGGTGGGAGACTCCAAGAGGGTTTCCCTGCAAGCTGCTCAGCTCCTGTACGAGCGCTACAGTGGAGGGCCGAGACTGGACGGTCAGTCATACAGACGGTGGTGTGGTCTCTTCTTTAATCATCAGCTTCTGCAAAACTGAAAGTTTTACTGCTTCCAGTTCAGTAGTTACACAGAAGTAGGAATCACACTGATCACTATTTTAAAACTTTCTGGAAATCATCACACCAAATATGTACATGTGTAATCAACTTTGCATAGCTTTAAGCATCCTCATAGTTGTATGAAGTATGCTTGAGGCCTAAAGAGTGAGCCTGAGTGGTAGCACTTTGCATGTTTTGAAATATTGAATGAAACACTTTGCTTGCACTTGAAAGCTTTACTGTTGGACATAAATGACATCAGAGTAAAAATGCCACGCACAGCCTGTAAAAATGCCACGCACAGCCTATCTGATTCTTTTATTAGAGCCTTCAAAATTAATTAATCACTGAAAAAAAACATCTTCATCATCTTCTGATAACAGTGAAGTCCTGGGGTTTTTGTTTTAGAATTTGAGCATATCTGCACAGTCGGGTGGATTATGTGTGCAGGCCACTCATTATAACTCAATAAAAAAATTGGCTGATAATTTATGCAAGTGATAATGGAATAGTTAAAGAAGCAACAGACACAACAAATTGAAGTGGTTTGTTGAAAAGCATCACGATTGGTAAAATTCTAAACTAATCAGTTACTGACAAATCATTATCATCACTAGTTGACTTAAAAGCAGTGGTTGAATTTGCCCTCATGTATTTCTGTACTCTTAAGAAATACTCTTGTTGGCAGTCAGATTAATAACTTTGCACTCAAAGCATATCTCAGTCCCTAGATATGTCTCTAATCCTGACTGCTATGGACACCACAGTGTTTGTCACCTGCATTTTTACATATTCCACTTATGTGTTTGTTCAGCCTCCTCTCTGTGTAGAGAGTGTGTCAGCCAGCGATGCAGAGTGCTGCGGCTGAAGAACCAGCTCAATGAAGACTACAAGGAAGTCACCAACCTGGTCAAACGCACTATCAGGTAAACACACTCAGGAAAAGTTAGGTTAATGAAGTCAAGTTTGGTTTATACTTCTCTTTTTTTTTTTTTACTTTAATATGTATGTAAGTTGAATATTAAATACTATTTTTCATTTTTTTGCATGATCGAGCCCGTTCACAGCCCATCCTCACCTACTTACCTAAACTTTTATGAATTTTCCTCCCTGAAGCTTAAAAGCTACCTCATTAGGTAGATCATCTGATTATAAAAATATCTGAAGTCAAAGTGATTTAACTGCAGAATATATCAGTGAATTTGAATAAACAAACAAACAAAAAGAAAAACATCAGTCAGCTCAGCAGATGTGAGTGGATGTTTATCAGTAGCGGTGGCAAGTCTTCACAGTGGTGGCAACAGACTTGGTCGCTAAGAAAGGTACCACTTTGCCAATCTGGCAGTAAAGAGTGTGAGTAAAAAAAATAATAAATCAGAATTTGTTCTTCTTAAGCATGCAATGAATGCCATTTGCACCACCACAAACTCATGCCCTGGTGTTAGTGGAGAAGGGGTGGGGTGGAGACTCTTATATCACAATGTCGGCCGCTGTGGTTGATGACTGTCAGCCAACCCTAATGGCAGTTTAACTTGTCGGTCTCTTGTCTGAACAAGCCCCTGATCACCTATATGTAAAACTCATGCCAGCAACCTCTCTGCTATGCTCTCTCTCTCTCCCTCCCTCCCCACACACATCCACCAGGTGCCAAATATCGAGGTCAATAAACATCTGAATGACAAACAGCCATCACTGTAACAGACAAATGAAGCCAACAATGTTACCTATTCAGTGTCTGAAAAGGGCTTAAGATTCCATTTCCTTGTGTCGTTGCAGTTGACAAAATATAATACAGCAAAGAGAAAATTGGTCAAGATAATATATCTAAATATGAACAAAATGAATGAGGGGTCTTTCAGAACCGGTGTAATTCTTCCAATACAAAGTTGCTATCAAATGTAATCATAAGCGTGTGTGTGTGTGTGTGTGTGTGTGTGTGTGTGTGTGTCAGTGGTGAGGGCTGCTGGGTGGGCAAAGCTTCTCTGCGTAGCTGGAGGCAGTTGGCTTTAGAACAGCTGGAGGAGGACGAACACGAAACCAAACATAGCAATGGCCAGACCAATGGACAGGGACCACACAACAACAGCAAAGGTAGGAGTAATGGAAGGGATTTTGTTTTTCCTTCTGGGTCTATTTTGGAGTTTATTTTTTCAATCTGTCAACCAAGCTGGAAACAGGAAATTATGTCACATTGTGTACATTTTCATTGAAAATGTAATACATTTAGTTTTGCTGTCTAGTAGTTGTTAAGATATTTCAGTCTGGACCAAAGGGGTAGGCCATCTTACTGACATTACCATCTCTTAAGTCATGCTGCTAGCACATCTAAAATGTGTTTGAAATCTATGTTTTAAAAAGACATGGAGACACTGGCTGATGTACATCCACTGAGTTAATCAGTTTACTGTCTTTGAATTTAAGTATTAAATTTAACGAACATCTCTGGATTGTGAATCTTACCATTCTTTGTGACTCATTCGATTATAGAGTTCGGCCCAGAGCTCTCAGAGGGCAATGATGAAGAGATGAAGACATTCAATGAAGACATTGTCTGCAGTCATGGTACTGTCCCATCATCAGCATCTAGAATGATATAACAAAAATACTTTTAACAAGGTCATTGTAGAATTTTGAAACAAAAAAAATGTTTTCATTGCTATTACATGCACAGTGTAGTTTAATCTCTATGTATGGGTGTTCCACCTGTAGGGGGTCTGAGTATTTTGGAGACTGAACGGAAGCTGGTATCCACTGAAGTTTGGACCAAGCTGAGGGAATACTTCCCCAAAGCCCCAGAATTCACCCAAAACCAACAGCCCTGTCAGCAGTGCCTGGTGAGTATTTTCTCTTATCTTGCATTTAAATTAAAGTGTAAAGGTGGATTTACTTACAGTGTACAGCCATCCAGCAATAGTTGCCTCTGGTGTAGTTGACCTATAGCATAGGCTCACATTAACCACTTTATAGTACCATCGCTAGACACTACATGGACACTTAAAGGCTGTATCCTTCTTTAGTTATATTCCCCAGAGTAATTTTGTTTACAATCTCTGTTTCACATTGTGCAACGGCAACAGTTTATATTCTTTGATTCACTGTGTGTTGGTGATGGCAGAAGGTTTGCAGTGGAGACAGCTCTGCTAGATGTGTGTTATTGATTGATTGTCAACAATCTCAAACAGCATCAAAAACAAGCTGACCGATCACAGTTCCTGTGGTCTCCATGTGTCACGTCATGTGTGGTTACGTTACATTTTCGGGGAGGTGCATTTTAGTTGCGACAGCTGTGCGCATAGGCTCTGTTGATACATTTACCATTTACATGAAACTAAAACAACCTAAACTAATGAAAACAATAGTCTGACAGCAGCAGGCACACAGAGTAATGAGTCATGGCAACCACAGTTGGTGGATGTGTAATAACAGAGTGAACCATTGAGATAGTTGTGGAGTTACAACTGTTTTTTCTCGTGTCTCCAGACATTAGAGCAGGAAGAAAAGGACAATGAGGCAGTGAGTAAGATGATGGCCCTGGACCAGAAGAACCAACTGCTCAATCTCTTCAATGAGAAGAACCGGCCAACACTCAACAAGTGGCCTCAGGTAGACACAAAGTGAAGTACCAAACTTTCAGTCTGCCAGAGTCATGTAACCTTGTCACACCAATAGAGTTAAAGAGGCTAAATGCCCTGCAAAGAATAGAGCAAAAGAGGTCCATACATTTATAAGACTAGGACACACACACACACACACACACACACACACACACACAGTCCAACATGAATTATACTGCAACAGCATTAATTAAAATTAGCATTAAAATTAAACAAATATGATAGATTATAATAATCTGTGATTCAGGTAAATACAGTTCATCATCTCTTGTTTTTCTCACCAGGGCACAGATGTACTCTACATAGTCCCTCTGTTTTTTGTGGATGAGTGGAGAAAATTCATCAGGTATGTTTGATTCAAGAAACAAGTGAAATGAACACAATAATATTACTGTGTTAACTGTCACATTGTCAAAATTAAATTTTACTGTATGCACCCAAGAACAGGGTCAGCCTTTCTACAAAAGGAGCTAGTATAAAGATGTGTTTGGCATGAATATCAGATGTGTGTCACTAGTAATGACTAAAACCAGTGTAATTTATTCCGTTTGCATTAAAGATATACTAGGATTTTCTATTAAAAAAAAAAAAAGCAACAATGCATAGGCTTATACAGACGTAATCCCTCTCAATTATCACTAAGCATAGAGGTGTGTGGCAGTGTATTTTTCTGCAGAGGTTCTGCTCTGCCCTCTATCTTTCTTATTTTCCTCTAACTTTCTGTGCTCGGGATGTTTGTCAGCGTGTACCCTCACAGCATTTGGGTGAAGTCAGAGCTTATAAAAAGGGAAGCTGACTGTAAGCACCAGGCATCCAAGAGACACAGCGCCAAAGAAAATGCACTGAAAATACACTGAAAAAACATTAATTACTGTTTTGAAAACTCTAACAATTGTGCATAGTATAATTTTAAGGGCCCAGACACACCAAACTGGCATTAAAAAACTAGGAGCGACGAAAGCAGACTGTTGCATTGCCAAACGTTGCCTGTGTCTTGGCCAAAAAGTTGCACGTGAACACACCGCAAAGACTACCGAAGGCCAAGCAGCACATATGTTTTGCACCTGTGTGAGAAGAAAATAACTCTCCACACCTGTAGACAGCAGTAATCTGTGTTTGTCGTTCAAACGGGGAAACCAGAATGCTGTCACAATGCTAGTTAGCCAGTTGGCATATTAACAACACAACTTAATGTTGAAAGAACAGAACATATTAACTGTGCGCCAGTGAACAATAACACAAACCATCAAGAAACATTTCAGCTTCAGAGCTCAATGGTTTAAGAAAAATAATCTTACCTTATGTAACAAGTTTTTTTTTTTTTTGGTCTCGCTCCCTCTTTAGCTTTTTGGTTACGTTCCTCACTTCTGTTTCTCTTCTCATGCGCTGAGCTGAACTGCCAATCAGAGTGATTTCATTCACTGATGGGCTTCAGCATCTCTAAAAAGCGATTTAACGTGCTGAATCGGCAAGTTGACAAGGGCCAGTGCTCACCGACGACCCAACTTTGACTGAGGGCTGACCATCCGTGTGGTGTGTGAGGGCCTTAAGGATGACTCATTCCGTTTCTGAGTCGGACCGTCCCCAATGATGTTAGATATGACTGGCAGTAAAACTGCATATTATCCTTCCGTATGCTAACTTTTCTCCTTTCGGTGTGTGCATTTTGCAGGAGGCCCACTAAATCCTCTCCAGTGTCAAATGTTGGAAATACTCTGCTGCTCTGTCCCCACGGAGGCTTCATGTTCACCTACGACTCCCTCATCAACGGAGATGCACAACAGTGAGCTCTGCTTATTTAACTCACTAATAGTTGCCTCTCACCTACAAAAAAATAACCCAAAACATTTTGATAAGTTGTGTTTTGAAGACAATTGCACTTCTGACAGAATAAAAAAAAGAATAACTGGAACAGCAGTTAAACTTCACAGTCCATTATAACTCATACTAATAACAAACCCTAAACTCAGTGAGGCCCCGCTGTGTGCTCAGGCTTTATGCATGCACTGAGCTGATGTGTTACTGAGTGGACGCTTCTGTGGTCTCATGTTGTGCTGTTTGTCCTGCACAGTGTAGCTCTGCTCTGGCCCAGCGAATGGGAAGTGATCAGCAGACTCTTCATTGTGGACCAGCCAATCTCCATCCACTGCTTAAAAGAGACCACACCAAGTGGTCCCACCACTCAATACACCACTCAGCCTGGTAAGAGTGTAGACTTTGACAAAATGCTGAACCTCACATATTGATGGCTCGCTTTTAAAATGTTTATTCGAACACACTTTTTTCATATAGTTGAAGTAATAATCAAAAGCTTTACTTGAATATCAAACACTCACTGCCTGTAAGCTTCAAACTTGGATGAAGTGAATAATGCACTTTGTGACACTCACAGTTTGACATTTTGGGTGTAGTGTTGCTTTAAGCTTTTTTGGCTTCTCAGCATCCTCTATGTATTTGATATTGATGTGGGTGTGTATATGTGCTCAGATCTCTGTTGGGACTGCAGAGAGAGCTTCCTTTTCCAGCAACAGAGGGACCTCAGAGAGTATACCCAAGCAACCATCTACATCCGGAAAGTCATTGAAGACAAGAGGGTATGAACAAAAGGACATTTTAGCTCATCCAAACAGTGAAAACTCTGTTTTTTCACATCATTTCTAAAATGAGATCCACAGAGTTTCAAATGATGCAGTTTATTGTCGTCCTCTGCATAGATGATAAAGGAGGCGGCTCCAGAAATGAACGCCAGCAGCTCTGAGGCAGAGGAGGAGAAGGAAGAACATCCAAAGGTGGACGGTGAGAAAGACCCAGACTTCAGCCAGGTAAGTCTGTTACCACATTAAAGCTACAGTAACGGTTAATAAGGCAGCCAAATCAGACTCAGCAGTGCACAGGCTTAAGGGACTGACCATCACAACTGTCTGTGATTGGTGTAAAAAATCACAAGACTGGTTGTGTTGCTTTGCGAAAAAAATCTAATTTTTTTCTGGTTAATCTCCTTATTTTATATTATTTTTTAGCTGTAGACAGAGACAGCTTAAACCATCTATTTGTTTCATCTTTCTGCTATTTCACTGTAGCTATTGTCTGTTCTCTCACCACAATTTCTGGTTTCCTTTGGTTATATCCATGTGCCTCATGTGTGCAATATGAATAAATGAAGAAAAAAAACCATGTAATAACCAGAAGGGTGCTCAGAAAGCGCAGATCTCAGCCAAGGTCAGATGCTCTGTCCTGCAATGTTAAAGAAAAGTGAAAGTAAAAAAATAATTTGTGTATCTGCCACATGATTCAGATCTGCTCCAAAATGTAATGGGTTCTTCCTTGGCCCATGCTACACCCTTCTAACAAGTTCAATGAAATGGAACTGTGGTTTTTCCATAATCAAGCTGACACAAACCAAACCAACAACAGAACCTCCTTGGCAGAGGTAATATTACAAGTAGCATGAGGAGTATCAGTTGTCCTGTAACAGTTGGGAGTAACAGCTGACAGTAAAAGCAGTTGAAGCAATAAAAGTAGCAGTACACACAGATTAAATGGACTAGGTGGACTTGCACTTGTATGGCACCTTTCTAGGTGTACGACTACTCAAAACGCTTTCACACTACTTGTCTCATTCAGGCCTACTCACACACATTCATACACTAGTAGCTCAGGCTAACATACAAGGGACCAACTGCCACTCAGCTCTTACGCTTTAACACGTAGTCACACACTGATGGCAGAGCCTTGGGAGCAATTTGGGGTTCAGTATCTTGCCCAAAGATACTTTGACATGCAAACTGGAGGAGCCAGGGATCGAACGATCTTTCAATTAGTGGACACCCCACTTCTTGAGCCACAGCTGCCACACTACTTCCTATTTTAATGTGTGATCATTTTTGGTTTTATCTAAAACTTCTTTTTTGGGACCATCTTGAGAGTGAATTGATGTTGGTGAGTCATTGTCAGCCATAATATAGCTAATAATCACATTACTTTGTTTCAGTCACAAGATGGTGCAAAACGGCTAAAGTTGAGTGAGAGCAGCACAGCATCAGCAGCTGCAGCCCCTGTGACCAACACGACCAAACTAGGTGGAATCAGGAGAAGCACCCGGCACAGGAAACTCCGAGGAGAGAAAGCACTCATCGTTTCAGCTAATCAGACACTGAAAGAGCTGAAAATACAGGTGACTGGATAGAGGACCAGATTGCTGACGCATTTAAAATGAACATGAAATATAAGTGGTTTATGACACCTTGAGGGTGGATAAGTGCAGTTTATTCATATACACTATTTTTCACAGACTCAGTAATTTTACACAGGTATCTGAACTGATAGTAATGAAATATTGTAAAAGAGGTATTGTGATGACTGCACTGTAGAGATGATGATTGGTCTGTATTCACAAAACTGACTTTGCTGTGCTCCTGACCCTGTAGATTATGCATGCCTTCTCTGTGGCTCCGTTTGACCAGAACCTCTCCATTGATGGAAAAAGTCTGACAGACGACTCGGCCACACTGGGTAGTCTGGGCGTCATTCCTGAAAGCATCATCTGTCTAAGGGTACTCCCTACTTAATTGTTTACATGGAAATCTTAACCACTGCAGCTTTAATCTTGATGGTGATTACATACATTTCCTTTTCCAAAACACTGATTCCATTGTTTTCTTACAGGCTGATGAGCCAATAGCAGATTATGCTGCAATGGATGATGTCTATCAGGGTAAATACTGTTATCTTCACTTCCACCATGTTACATTTACTTTGTTTTTTTAAAAAAACTCCAAGTTCTAATAATACTGTTCTCATCTGCCTCCCGCACAGTGAGAATGCCTGAAGAGGGATTTAAAGGTGAGCATGCTTTTTTCTTCATATGCTTTTAAATGTTTGTTTTCTTTCTTTCATGCAGTAGGAAGATAACATCTCTGTTATCAACACTGATGCATTAAAGCTGAGTGGGGCGACCCTGATAATCAGACTGAATTGTCATTATTATTCTATTTGGATTACTGAAAAAGCATCTCAGATGTGGGCTTTGATCTAACAACCTTACAGATCCATATGACCTTATTTTTAGAGCTCCAGTAAGCCAAATATTTTTGAAGACTGTCTGTACAGATGAGTTTTGATAACACACCCCCTGAAAGTTGACCAAGAGCTTGCTTAGGTTGCACTAACAGGTTTCACACCTGGTCTTAAGTCGATCATAAGTTGGCGTACTAAAGCCCAGTTCAGACCAAAGATTCCCAGCGAGACAAAATCATTTTAGAACATTGCAAAGAAAAGTTGTAGCGGTGTGAACTGGCCGGTCTGAGCTCAACTCAAGCTGGTTGCAACTCAGCTGGTCAAATCACCAGCAGCTGGTTGTAGAACATAAAACATGTCACCTGTTTCTACAGCCAATCAGCTTGTAGTGAAGTCCACTGGTGAAGTCAAAATGACCGCAGATGGCATGTTTGCTTGCTGTGGTGGGTACTGCGTCCCCGCTGAGCTCTCTATTTCCGTCCTCACGATGTGCTGGTACCAGATATTGGGCCACTTCTGCTGATCGCTGTATGTGCTTGCGCTGGTTATTTATATTACTATATTATTGTGGCATATTTATTATGAATGCAGTCTATTTGATGTTCGTTTTGTTTATGTTTTTGCCGTTTCATCACAACTACAAATGCAACTGTAGCCAGTATCTCACTACCACTATCCTCATTCATATTTTAAGAAGCTACAAATTATATTCAGCCACAGAATAAGTCTGAAAAACTGGAGGTCAGAACAGAAGCACAGAGAGTTGTTGCATAGAGATGATACACTGTCTTATCTAGTGGCATTGGTGTGAACCAGCAGGTTTTCAGAACATTGCAGAATGGAGCATTGCAAGTAGTTACCTGTTTCAACTCCTCTCGTCGAGAATTTTTGGTCCGAACTGGGCTTAAGTCCAGTCTCGTAGTTACGCTGGTCGCACCATCAATGCTTAAATTGTGTGCCTAGTCAGGAGCAGCTGTAAAGTCAAAATCTCAGGCTTTTCTATATGTCAGCGGCCTGATGCAAAACATAAGAGCCCCAAACTTTGAACATAACCCACATTAGCTTACCTACTTAATTCTCTTTTTTTATTTAGCCAACTTACAAACATGACCACACGTCCTTCAAACAAACATTCACTGGTGAGAAGTGCACCGCTAGTGTCAGTCATCAAGCTAGATAGCTACCTAATTAGCTGGCTAGCTGCAGCAGCATAAACTTGCCTGCAAATGTTACTTTATCCTGCTGCTTAATGTGCTGTACAGAATCACTGCTAACAACACACTGTCGGCCAGGTGAATTGTAAGATATGACCGAGTTTGTTTACTTTTTCTGTCCTTTCACATTACCTGTAGAGCTGCAAGTGGCAGCTGCTGTCAAACACAGACAGCATCTCATGTACAGCTCAATTAATCTTACTATCTCAATATCTGTAAAATTTCCTTTTCTTTTTCACTGATTTTCAGTAATAATATTGCTGCAAATCATAAATGATTAGCTACACATTACCAGGACAATGGGAGAATGTAAACAATGTATTCTAGTAACACGTGCTATAGTCATAGTCGCTGCGTATTCACATAAATGGGCATTATTAAAACCAGGCATCGGCTTAAGTTTGCTTGGTGCGACCAACGTAAAGTCCATTCTTAAGACTGGTCTTAACAGAGGCCGACTTAGCAGTTAGGACCAGTTAGGTTCAGTGGAGACCAGTAAGTGCGACCAGCTCAAGATAATTCATTATCAGATTATTTAGTAAATTAAATCAGAATTTTGTCAATTTTATACTGTATTGAGTGGCCAACTCTTTTCAATTAGATTTTATTTTTTTAATTGTTGACAGTGTGTTTTGGTTCTGCTTCAATTTCTTACTAATAATTTCTTTCCCTCTCTGCAGGCACTGGGCTTCTCGGGCACTGAGGAAAGCTGTGCTGTAGCTATGCTTGAATTGGACGGATGACAGTTGGACATTTTTAAAGGAGAAAAAAAAGCTTGAATTTGTCAAGTGTCCATATATAAATAAGTGCTTTAATTTGTTTTTTTACGTTTTGAGTAGGCTTTCTTTAATAAACTGTGACCATGTTGCAAAGCCGCTGTTTTTCTCTACATAAGGTTAGCTGGCCTTTGATATTTAAATTCCTAATCATTCTGAAGGACTGTGTGCTTCTACCTGACAAATAGAATCTGGTTGAGGAAGCTCAATGGAGCGTTCTACTGTTATTCAAGAAAATGGGCTTTGTTTATGACTGTTTAACTTATGGCAGAAGAAAAAATTAAGACAATGTTCTTTCTTTCCATTACGTGGAAGCTTGTGTCCTCACTGCAGAGTTTTCAGGTTTGTCAAAAGAATGCACGAGTAACTGTTAAGTATTACAAATATAACTGCTCTTAAATGTTAGAACATTTATTACCTCTACAGCAAATCTATATCCATATACTCCATGTGGCATTTAGAGATACATAGCTACACGGTATGTATAGAGGCCGATTCCTGCAGAAATTTCAGCAGTGCAAACCCTCGAGAGCTCAAACTGAGAAACAGAATGCAAGCAGTGATATGTCCTGTTCTTTTCACTGTTATTTCTTATGGACAATAAAGTTATTTTCAAAGCACCCTGTCCTCATACTTGTGATTATTCCATGAAAAATTGCAAAATAGAATGTGGTGTTACTTGGGCATTAGGATTATTTCAGTCCTGTGATGGCCAGTACCTTCTACAACATCCACACCTATTGAAAATGATAAAGTACTTAAGTAGTATCGTCACATTGTTTCTTCCATTGTTGAAACTGGAAAGGTAACTGGTATCTTCCAGCCTGGACCCTGTTCACCCTTTATCTGTGTGTGTTTAAGTGATAATTGGAGACAACAGTTTTAATGCCTCAACACTGGTGACTGCCATGGCTGGGAGCATTATGTTTTTGAGGTATCCATCCATATGTATGTCCTATTCTTGTGAACCTGACATCTCAAGAACACCTAAGAGATTTTTTTCAGAATTTGCACGAACAGCTTGAGGGAATTTCTTCAAATTTGGCACAAACGTCCACTTGGACTGAAGAATGAAGTGATAAGAACTTTGTGGTTGAAGGTTTGAAGGTAAAGATCAGTGTGACCTCTCAAAATATGTTTTTGGCCATAACTCAAGAATTTATATGCTAATTATGACAAAACTTCACACAAATGTCTGAAAGGATAAAATTATAGTCATGAGATTTTATATCCCAAAGGTCAGTTTCACTGTGACATCATAAAACAATTTCTGTGACATATTCATGTTTTCAAAGACATGGATGTAAACTGTAAGAGAAACTTGACTTGACGAACTGCAGGATGGTAAATCTTGTTGAATTTGTTCAAGTATTAAAGAGACAGCTTCAGCCAGGAGTGGTAAAACCGCCTGCCAGCAATCTAGATCTACTAAAAGTGCTTGTTTTTGCCACTGACAGGCTCAGATTATTCTAAGTGTCTTACAACATTATGGAAAGACTCTCTACAGAGATTGACCTTTTAATTTAAGAGTAATTTCCTTTTTGTTGAACCAGAAAGAGCCCTGAAATTGCCATTGCAAAGACTCCATTTAAATAGCCAATAGAGTATAGAGTATAGAGCCAGCATACCTTCACATCTAACTGAGTGAATTAAGGTTAAATTTTAAGCAAACCAAAGCTGGTGATTGTTGGAACGATGGAGAGATGAACCAAGGTGGGTTGTGTAAGAACAATTTTGTTTCTGTCGACTTTGAAGTGTGTTTAAAATGATAAAATCACAGTTTATTTGAAAGCAGTCTGGTGGTATAGTGATAGCAATTTCTAGGCTGTCTGGTTAAACATAAATAAATTAATCTATAATGGTGGTGTTGTTTAAAAAAGGATAGACTTTAAAAATATGAGTGAATGAGATGTTCAGTATTTAATTTTGACTCTTTTTTTCTCAAACGGTATTATACTAAGCTACTTATTTTTTTGTGGCTAAAGCGTTTTTTTTTTTCTTCAGTTTTATTATTTTTCATGTTTAAACAGGCATTTGTTGAGCATAACGTTTGTTGATTGCAACATAACTGACATAACAGCAAGACTGCCTCAGGAACTGAAAAAATAAATTAGGAAGTAATCACAATAAATAAGTGATAAAATAAATAAAAAGAATAACGTGTCTTAAAAGAGGGGTTTTTTCAAAATACAATTTGAGGGACTTAAGCCTTATTATTATGTTTTTTTTATTGCTGATATGTCTCAATTAAAGGGACACCACAGTTGTTTTTAAGAGATCTTAACAATCTGCATTTATGTAAGTAAAAATGTGCCTGTAAATATAGTAGCTAATAGTTTATCAAAGTATTCAATCTTTTTCTCCTGCAAAAAATAAGTAAATAAATAAATAAATAATCCTAAAACAATGTTATTGTACTGGAAAGTTGGGACTTTGTTTTTTCGAGCACAGGCACATGTGCGGATTGTTCCCAAACAAGTTTACAACGCGAGTCCCTCCAGTGCTTAAAAAAAATATTTGTCATGCTTCCCCCTTTTAGGTTTTTTTTTTTTTCGCCTAACCGGAAACGTACCCATTTCGTTGCCGTACCACCTGTCGCCATTTTCAAAACGGCTAATCTTTATTGCGCGGAGCAGAGTTGTTCAGCAGAGGAGTTTAAATAAAGAAACGGATCGTTTGAATTATTCAAGGTAAAGACATCCATTGACTGGGAGCTGCATGCTGGATGGTCGTCAGGGCTTTTTTTTGAACAGTGTAACTGCAAATGTATCCCAATGAGTTTCACTGACTGAACATTCGTAACCTTTTCTAGATTACATTAGCATCCCGTGCTAAAGCTAGTGACGGATAGCCTGCCACTGCTGGCTACCAATATTTGTAAATATTGACTACAGACCCGGGGAACCTCAGTTATCATAAACCTCAGGACACAGCCGTCTGCTTGTAAAATGTGGACCAGTTGCTTTGTAATGTGGCAAAGGCAAAATGTCTCCCAAAATATTATCTGAAATACCATTTTTTTATTGGCTAAATTCCATTCATATGGGAAATAAATGAGGTGTTTCTCATTGATGCAGACAGACACAAAGAACATTAGCTACTTGAGCTGTCTTATGAACAATTGTGATCCATGTACGGCATACATTCAGTGCACAAAACCTGCACAGTAACATTACATAAGCACAGTTTGAAGTGAGACCCCTGACCACCTCCCCCTCCCCCTGCTGTAACTACAGTAACGTTATATGGAAGCTGGTAGCATGCAGATAAGTGCAGTAGGAGTTTTTTTTACTGTTTGCTGAGAGGAGAAAAAAAGACTGTCATTTTTCTGAATTTGACATGCAGTTCTCTCCTCAAACAGGAGAGCAGAACATTCTGCCCCTCCAGACCATCAGACAAAATGATGGAGCTACCCAACTACAGCAGCCAGCTGATGCAGCAGCTGTGGGCGCTGAGGAAAGAAGGCCACTTCTGTGACTGCACCATCCTGGTGGGAGACAGCCCTCACCGCGCACATAAACTGGTACTGGCCGCCTCCAGCATGCTCTTCAGGTAGTGTGTGCATGGGATTGAAAGCTGATCTGCAGGTGATTTATTTGGTGGGTTTGGAATTCATATTCAGCAAGTCATTTCGAATTAACTCCCAGGAACAGTCTCAAACTAGTACTGGCAACTCGTCGAGCATGAAGGATCTTTCTTGATCATGCGTCTAACAGTAGTCTGATATGACACTTTATCTGCCACCTGCCACTTTATTTCATTCAACACTTTGTCTGCCATTTTAGTCACTTTATTCATCTGTTGTAGCAATTTTATTGATGTAGCAGT
The DNA here is from genome assembly GCF_011397635.1 of Epinephelus fuscoguttatus. Classification (NCBI taxonomy): domain Eukaryota; kingdom Metazoa; phylum Chordata; class Actinopteri; order Perciformes; family Serranidae; genus Epinephelus; species Epinephelus fuscoguttatus. The sequence goes on from NC_064752.1 coordinate 45,763,981, forward strand.
TTTATTTTATCTTTTATTTATCTATCACTATCTTTACATCTAATGTCTTCTCTTTACTCTCATTCTAGTTAAAGTCCTTTGATTTTGTCTTGTGCTGCCGTGATACTTTAAGATATACTTTACTGATCCCCCCTGGGGGATCAGTAAAGTATATCTTATCTTATAAAAGAATATTTCAAATCTTAACTCAAGCTTCAATCAGTCATCGTTTCTAGAGCTTTCAATTTCATCTCACATTCTTTATGCATAAAAAATGCTTGTAATTGGACTTTAAGATTGTTTTGTCAAAACAGTTCACAAATACTTGTGGGCAGGTTGTCAGGTTTCATATCTTCATGCCTCAGCTGTTTTCAGAAAGATATTTTAGTGATTGTTTCAATGTAAAATGAGGAAGCTGGTCTGGCTGGTGGGCGATGCTTGGCATTCCGTCTGACTGTATCCAACATGGCAGCTGGGTCAGAAACAGTCAGTGCAGTAACAGAATCTTGATTCATATTTGATCAGCACTGCCTAGTTTGACAGTTTTATCATAGTCCAAGAACAGTGATTGACAGCAGAGACTCCTCGGCTCTGATTGGTTGTTTTCCCTTCAGCCACGGTAGATTCTAGCCATAGGAGATGAAGGAACATGATTTTTTTTTTTTTTCACAAGCTCTCTTTGTCTCATATAATACTGTGAGTATGTTGTAACAGTTTCAGCAAATATGACAAGAAGTTATTTCATAGCACTGCAAAGACCAATGGGTAATATAAGGAAAGATGACTTGTAATGGGATATCTGGAATAGTTTGGGACCTGTGACTTCTGTTAAATGGGAACTTGAAAAGAATAACTTGATCTTCATCTCTGTCAGGTCTCTCCTGGATGGCTCCGACACCATCTCCATTGACACGACCATGGTTTCCTCGCAGGAGTTTGGCTGTCTGCTGGACATGGTCTACACTGGCAAGCTGCCTCTCGGCAAACACAATGTCAGCCGCATTGTCGCCGCTGCAGACAGCCTGCAGATGTTCGATGTGGCTGTCGGATTCAAAAACGTCCTCACCAGCCTTGTGAACCAGCAACCTGCAGTCCCAGTCCTTTCTACACAGACTCCGAGTCTCACAGCGATCAACAAAGCACAGAGTACAAACCCTGAAGGTTCAGTTTCACCAAACAGGGACGACTTGACTTTAGACAAAACGGAGATTAAGCCTGAGCTGAAGAAGGAACACAGTCAAAATGGGTGTAAAGATGCAGAGGAACCAGCATGTAAGAGAACCTGTGTGGAGCTCTCTCAGTCCTCAGGTCAGTTTCAGCAGCTTGTCCGTTTTAGCCACCGTTGTTCAACCTAATACAATCCAGTCCAACAACCCTACAGTATACAACACAACGCTGTTTTACAATCTCTGACTGTACTTCATGTTTTCACATCTGTGTATACACAGAGCCTGAAGAATCCCAATCCTCAGAGAGGGTAGTGGAAGAGAACAATACAACAGCAGCCGAGGTATCGAATGGGCCTGTGTCAGCGGCTGGTCTTCTGGAACATTCCTCTGAGCTTGTGGAGCTCCTCACCAACATGTCATCTGTCCTGGAGCTGCTGAGCCAGGCAGCACAGAAACACCTGGATGAACAGGAGAGACAGGTAGAAGAGAGTTAAAGGTACCCTGTGGGGTCTTCTTGTAAACAAAAGTAGTTGCTGATGTTCACTGTTAGTCTCCAAATCACAGTGTATATATCTAACTAATGTACAGTATAGGCCAAAAGTTTGGACACACCTTCTCATTCAATGCGTTTTCTTTATTTTCATGACTATTTACATTGTAGATTCTCACTGAAGGCATCAAAACTATGAATGAACACATGTGGAGTTATGTACTTAACAAAAAAAGGTGAAATAACTGAAAACATGTTTTATATTCTAGTTTCTTCAAAATAGCCACCCTTTGCTCTGATTACTGCTTTGCACACTCTTGGCATTCTCTCCATGAGCTTCAAGAGGTAGTCACCTGAAATGGTTTTCCAACAGTCTTGAAGGAGTTCCCAGAGGTGTTTAGCACTTGTTGGCCCCTTTGCCTACACTCTGCGGTCCAGCTCACCCCAAACCATCTCCATTGGGTTCAGGTCCGGTGACTGTGGAGGCCAGGTCATCTGCCGCAGCACTCCATCACTCTCCTTCTTGGTCAAATAGCCCTTACACAGCCTGGAGGTGTGTTTGGGGTCATTGTCCTGTTGAAAAATAAATGATGGTCCAACTAAACGCAAACCGGATGGGATGGCATGTCGCTGCAGGATGCTGTGGTAGCCATGCTGGTTCAGTGTGCCTTCAATTTTGAATAAATCCCCAACAGTGTCACCAGCAAAACACCCCCACACCATCACACCTCCTCCTCCATGCTTCACAGTGGGAACCAGGCATGTGGAATCCATCCGTTCACCTTTTCTGCGTCTCACAAAGACATGGTGGTTGGAACCAAAGATCTCAAATTTGGACTCATCAGACCAAAGCCCAGATTTCCACTGGTCTAATGTCCATTCCTTGTGTTTCTTGGCCCAAACAAATCTCTTCTGCTTGTTGCCTCTCCTTAGCAGTGGTTTCCTAGCAGCTATTTGACCATGAAGGCCTGATTCGCGCAGTCTCCTCTTAACAGTTGTTCTAGAGATGGGTCTGCTGCTAGAACTCTGTGTGGCATTCATCTGGTCTCTGATCTGAGCTGCTGTTAACTTGCGATTTCTGAGGCTGGTGACTCGGATGAACTTATCCTCAGAAGCAGAGGTGACTCTTGGTCTTCCTTTCCTGGGTCGGTCCTCATGTGTGCCAGTTTCGTTGTAGCGCTTGATGGTTTTTGCAACTCCACTTGGGGACACATTTAAAGTTTTTGCAATTTTCCGGACTGACTGACCTTCATTTCTTAAAGTAATGATGGCCACTCGTTTTTCTTTAGTTAGCTGATTGGTTCTTGCCATAATATGAATTTTAACAGTTGTCCAATAGGGCTGTCGGCTGTGTATTAACCTGACTTCTGCACAACACAACTGATGGTCCCAACCCCATTGATAAAGCAAGAAATTCCACTAATTAACCCTGATAAGGCACACCTGTGAAGTGGAAACCATTTCAGGTGACTACCTCTTGAAGCTCATGGAGAGAATGCCATGAGTGTGCAAAGCAGTAATCAGAGCAAAGGGTGGCTATTTTGAAGAAACTAGAATATAAAACATGTTTTCAGTTATTTCACCTTTTTTTGTTAAGTACATAACTCCACATGTGTTCATTCATAGTTTTGATGCCTTCAGTGAGAATCTACAATGTAAATAGTCATGAAAATAAAGAAAACGCATTGAATGAGAAGGTGTGTCCAAACTTTTGGCCTGTACTGTATGTAAATACACAAATAACTTTAATTACATTTTTTAACCTGGACCCAATCTTAGAACCCATCAGCTATCAGTCTGACAACAATAAGCTTCTTGGAGCGTACATCTGGGCCGAGACCTCCTCTTCCGTGTGCTGCTATTTCGGCTTATCTCTATAGACAGATATCGCAATATGAATGCAGATAAATTAAAAAACAAAACAAACAAACAAAAAAAACATCCATTTTCATCCTCCCATCCGGGTCTGGGTCACAGGGGCAGCAGGCTGAGCAAAGAACCCCAGACGTTCCTCTCCCCAGCAGACACTTTCCAGTTCTTCCTGGGGGATCTTGAGGCGCTCATAGGCCAGATGAGATATATAATCCCTTCAACTTGTTCTGGGTCTACCCTGGGGGCTTGCACCAGTTTGACGTGCCTGGAACACCTCTAACAGGAGGCACCCAGGAGGCATCCTGATCAGTGCCAAAACCACCTTAACTGGCCCATGACCATAGGTGAAGGTCAGAACTTAAATGGACTGATAAATTAAGAGTTTTGCCTCCGGCTCAGCTCCCTCTTCTCTGCGGCGGTCTGGTGCAAAGGCTACAAAAGCTAAACAGTAATTTTATCATCATATAACTGAATGAAGGATCTGTTTTAACCAAACCAGAGTTGATGATTGTTGGAACAGTAGAAAGACAAACCAAGATGGCGTCTGTGATTTTTATTTTGTATCTGTCAACTTTGAGTTAAGTGTGATAAAATTCCTGCTTATTTAATTGGAGTCTGGTGGCTTTGTCAATAGTGATTTCGGGGCTATTCCTAAACAAGAAGAATCTTACTGTTTAACATAAAGGTCTGTTTCTGTAGGGATCCTTGTCATAATGTTGTCAGACACATAATAAGAATCTGAGCCTGTCAGAGGCAAAAACATGCACTCTTAGTGGACATACATCAACATTGTGCATATGCCCAGGTGGTTATATTGCAGCCTGTTTCACTGCTGCCAGTTGCAGCCCTCTCTCTCCATTTACTGGACCAATTTCAGAAACTGTTGTTAAGTCACTCAGACACAAAAACATGGGAAAATAGAGGTTAGGTTGAAAAATACTGAAGTTACCCTTTAAGACCTTAAATCTAATAATAGCTTCAACAGGTTTTATGTAGGTAATATGTTTTTTAGTTCTGTAAAATAAAGGGACATGTCTGCTCCTGTCAGATTGTGTGTCAGTGCTGTGAGGAGGCAGATCCCAGCTCAGCGCTGAAGAACCTGATGAGCAGGGTGAAGGAGGGGCAGCTCAGCGAGGAAGCGCTTCTCAGTCTGCTCCGGACTGTTCAACAGAAAGCTCCTAACTCCTTCCCTACACCACTGCTCTCTTTGGTGGAAGAGGTGGAGAAGAACACACAGGAGCCAGAAAGAGACCAAACTGAAGGTAAAGGACACTTTGTGACTGTGTGAGTGGATATCTTTCCTGCCAAGTATAGATGCATCTCAAAATGTCAGCCTTAACAAAACAAAACAAAAATCCTGCTTTCAGTTGACCATTAAACCTATTTATATTTTCAATACACAGCTGCCATGTTTATATCTTGTTACTGGGGTAATGGTAATAGTTCAAACATTTTTTAAACCTTTTCTCCATCTTTTACAGTTGACTCAGAAAAGCAGGACAGTAGTGGAAGTGAAGAAAAGCAGGAGGAAGAGGAAGAGGAAGAAACCATTAAGGAGGAGACTGAAGAGGACGACAAAGTCAAAACTGCTACGACAGACTCTTCCTCCCCCTCCAAGCCTTACTCTTGTCGCTGGTGTAAGAGGGGTTTTGCCTACAAGTGTCGAATGCTGGCCCACATAAAGCGCTGCCCCATGTCCCAGGAGTGTGAGCAGCAGTGCCCGGAGTGCCCGGAGAAGCTGGCCAACCAGCGAGCCCTGCAGCGGCATCGGGCCGAGGCTCACCGCAACACCACGCGAGTGAAGAAGAAGGTGGCCTGTGACCTCTGTGGGCGAACCTTTGCTCACCCATCAGGTGAGAATCACTGGTCAAGGCAGAGAGAGTAATGCAGGGAACTTACGCTATGTTTGTATGCAACTCAAATGATAATGTTATACACTTCAACTGTGACACCCAAACTTGCAGGTCATGGTGGTGTTTTGTTAAAGGGACAGTTCACTCCCAAATCAATACTACATATTTTTCCTCTTACCTGTAGTTCTATTTATCAGTCTGGGTTGTTTTGGTTTAAGCTGCAGAGTGTTGGAGATGTCACCTATAGAGATGTCTGCCTTCTCTCCAATGTAATAAAACTTGAGCACTCGGCTTGTGGTGCTCAAAGTGCCAAAAATACATTTGAAAAAAATCAACAGCAGTGTCTCTTTGAAGAAATCATGACCCAGTTACTCAAGATAGTCCACAGACCTTGTTGTGAGCAGTTTCATGTAGGAACTATTTTCTTTCAACTGAACTACACCCACCAACCGTATCACTGCGCAGAAGGAAGAGTGCATCGTCTGCTAGCTCACCTAGGACCACTGAGCTTGCTAACGTTACAGCTCAACTGGGGAGGATGCCATTCATTTTTACACCTCCCGCTGTCACCAAGCCTCTTGTCTATGATGGGATGCACGCTTCCTTCTGCGCAATTGGCCGGTGTAGTTCAGTAGAAAGAAAATAGTTCCTACATGAAACTGCTCACAACAGGGTGGCAACAACTCTATGGTGGATTTTTCCAACACTCAGCAACTCAAACAAAACAATCCATAGTTATAATTAGCACTACAGGTCAGAAGAAAAGTGTGCATTTTTGATTTTGGGTGAACTGATTCTTTAAGATTTCATGTGACATCAAGCTAAAATGGCATCAGCTGCGTCATTCATACTTCATCAGTGATAGTTTGGCTACCACCTGATTCGTAATATCCAGACATATTTCTATACAAGATGGCCTTTATAATCTGACACTTGTTAGTCTATAAACTGTATTCTAATGCTTTTGCTCCCTCTTGTCACATTTCAGGCATGATTTACCACAAGCGCACAGAGCACTTTGAAGAGAAACCGTTTGCTTGCGAGGACTGCGGCGCAAAGTTCGGTGCCAACTCGTCTCTGAAGAACCACATGAGGCTGCACACGGGAGAGAAGCCTTACCACTGCAAACACTGTGACATGAGCTTCAGCGTGGCCGCTGCGCTTGCATACCACACCAAGAAGAAACACTCTGAGGGTAAATCAAAAATCACACACACACACACACACACACACACACACATTGATGACCATATAATCCTGATTATTATATCACTGACTATCACTATGTATGTAACTGAAAAAATTAAAAATCTAAATGTTTCCAAATCTCGTGTGTCACTGATGATAAGTTAGCCTGAGAATTTAGTCTAAACTTTGTGTTGTGATCTGAGAAATCTCCTCTTAGTGATGTCTTTTTTGTCCAGTCGATTCAGTCTGTGCACATTCAATGAGTCTTTTTTTGTGTCTTTAGGAAAGATGTATGTGTGTCAGTATTGTAAGGCCGTCTTCGCCCAGTCCATTGAACTGACCCGTCACGTGCGAACACACACTGGTGATCGGCCTTATGTGTGCCGAGAATGTGGCAAAGGTTACAGCCAAGCCAGCGGACTCACCGTCCACCTGCACACCTTCCACAGTAAGAATACACTCACACATTAATGCTGCATTGTAGGGTTCATTCTTACGTGTTCATTATTTACTGTCGATTAGAAATGATTGAGACAAATGTTCAGCTTTGATAGTCTCCTTAAAGTGATAGTATGGATTTTTTGAAGTGAGGTTGTATGAGGAAGCCCTTATCTGTATTCTCTTCAGAGCCACCAGACATCATTGTCAAAAACAGTAATTTAACTCACTGAACATAGGAGCTGCTGGACCGTCGCTGCCTAAATCAGATAGTGTTAGTTTGTGTTATTGTGGGCAGTTGCAATGCAGTATTTAGCCTTAAGTTAGCGTAAAGTGATTATCTTTTCAGTTGCACCTGACAGGCGTAATTCAGGTGGAAATAGTCCAAGGATTAAAGGGATAGTGCACCCAAAAATGAAAATTCAGCCATTATCTACTCAACCATATGCTGAGGGAGGCTCTGGTAAAGTTTTAGAGTCCTTACAACACTTACGGAGATCCGAGGGGGGAGTGGGTAGCAGCACAACTGCACACCTAATGGCTGATGCCGACCCAGATTCAAATGTCCAAGAACACATAATTGACATAAACATAACATAAAAAACATAAAAGTTGTTTGGAAAAACGTCTTTTAAACTCTGTTTTTAGCCTCACTGTAGCCTGCAGCTCTGACTGCCTCTGTGTACACTGCGCTGACATGTGTGTGTGTGAGCAATGAGGCAACTTTTATGTCGGGGCTTCAGGACACTTGGATCACTACGGATGAGCAGTATGGAGATATTTTATGGTTTCAATTATGTGTTCTTGGACATTTGAATCTGGGTCGACATCAGCCATTAGGTGTGCAGTTGTGCTGCTACCCACTCCCCCCTCGGATCTCCGTAAGTGTTGTGAGGACTCTAAAACTTCACCAGAGCCTCCCTCGGCATATGGGTGAGTAGATAATGGCTGAATTTTCATTTTTGGTTGCACTATCCCTTTAATGCCCGAGGACAGATAGGCAGCTGAGTAGGAATAATATCAGATATAGTTTGTATAACCTTTCACCAGATAACACAAACAAACTAACTGATTGAGGCAGTCATAGACCAGCAGCTCCCGTGTTCTGCGAAGTAAAATGACTGTTTTTGCTAATGGAGGCTGATGGCTTTGAAGATAGCAATATAACGGCTTCAGGTCCTTGTCAGGGAGAGGGCTGTTTGACAGCAAGGTAAAGTGGTGAAAATATTCTAAATTTAGTCCACAGCAGTACATTGCTTAGCTTCCGTGGCAATCATATAACATAATAATGTAATAACGATGGATTTTACGCTACTTCCTGTCAGATTTGTCGGAGCCTCATGACTGTCAGAAGTGTTGTCTCAGCTTCGCCTCATTGGAGGAGCATCGCCAGCACATCCAAGAGTTTCACCCAAAAGAGTTCCACAAATGTCCCACCTGTAATAAGGTGTTCACCAGCGCCGCCCTGCTGGAAAAACACAAGGGCACACACACTGGAAGCAAGCCCTTCAGCTGCGACCTCTGCAACAAGTCTTACCAGGTAGGATGAGGTTGTTCAGCTTCAGAGCTCTGAGGTGGTTGTCAGTTTGAGGTGATCATCTTATTTATGTCCATTATTTTATGTATCTGTCTCTCTCTGTTGCTGTAGCAACTGTCAGGCTTGTGGTACCACAACAGAACCAACCACCCTGATGTGTTTGCTAACCACACACGGCAGCTCAAGACCCTGGTTCAGTGTGACGTCTGCTTTAAGTTCTTTCCCAGTGCTGCCACTGTGGCCAAACACCAGGCTGCTGAGCACCAAGGTGAGTACCACACAGGCCTGAGTATAAGATTCAGTACAGGTTCACATTAAAAGGTAGATAATGGCACATGGGCCAAATGTGGATGTGCACCAAAACAATTTAGCCTCAAGAGAAATCTCAGAAATCTTTGGCTACATCTCAAGTTCAAGGTATGTTTCAGAAATCTACTGTGGATGCCATTTAAATACCAGTCACATATTTTTGAAATAGAAAGCAGTGAGCAGCTGTTCAACAGCTACTGCTGAGGACACTTTGGACATCTAAGGAGAGATGAAGAACAGATGAAAAATAAAACCAACAATTTGTTTTAACAACACCAGAATATACTTGAGTTTAAAGGACAATTCTAACATTTCCAAATTTGTTTTAAATTAATTTCACCCTAGCAACTTCAGTAATGAAAGACTTAGGGTGCTTCACACATAACCTGTGTTGTTCGCTTCAGTCGAACTCAAGTTTGTTTGCCCCCTAAGTGCGTTCATTTGGGCAGCTGTGAACACAGTAATCGCACTTGGGCGTGCACCAAAACAACCACACCAAGACCTTGAAGAAATGGTCTTGGTCCGGTTACAACCAAACTCTGGTTCAGTTCGTTTGTGGTGAGAACATGTTCCGACCTCGATCTGAACTAACTGCAGTCACATTACACATTGTTTGGGTTAAATATGAACATGTTACAGTCCTGGAGGATTATTAATGTGCACCTGCATCAAAACATTGTTTTCTAGTTGGAGCCGCGCCTCGTTTTCAAACTGTATGGTTTGACTAAAATGAACAATGACAGCAATATAGTCCACGATGAGCGGCACTAAAATCAACCTGCGTAGTTGTCCCTCCATTGTGACATTAGAAAGTGTCACATTTATCTTGCAAGTGTACTCTTCTTCAACATTTTGTTTACTTCCTGGATTTTTCCAGCATGGAAATTCTGACCAATCAAGAGCAGCTTTCTTGCACAAGCTCCTCATTTACTGTCTTTACTGATCTTGTTTGTCACTTCTCCAGGCTCAGCAGCGTCCGCGTTGCATTGTCAGTACTGCCCGGCTGTGCTGGGCGGGGAGGAGGAGATGCAGGAGCACGTCAGCAGCCAGCATGTCAGCCAGAGCAGTGAGGGGTTCAGCTGCCCCCTCTGCTCCCTGGTCTGCTCCTCCCAGCTGGAGCTGCAGGAGCACCTGCTCGCCTGCCACGTGGAGGCCCAGGAGGAGCAGGAGGTCAGAGAGGAGCAGGCCTCCACCTCCCACACAGTAAGGAGCTCTACTGCTGCCCTCAAGTCAGACAGGGAATATAGTACACACAAGCTTCCTGCAGGCTGTGCAGTCTCATCTCTCAGCTGTTAGAGACTGACAAATATTGTCCACCTCAGCTCAGATGACAAATAGTAAGAGACAGTTGGTTATTAGGTAGTTAATTAAGTCATTTCTCAGTGGCATTGTCAAACATTAGTGATGTTATTTGCTTGTTATATTTCATAATTATACTTAATTATGAATACAGTATTAGTTGAAATAACTTAGTTGTTTTATGATTGGTCATACAAACTATGCAATGTGAAGACATCATTTTGGCCTCAGGGAATTTAACATATACTTTTTATAGACCAAGGGATTAATTAATTAAAATAAATATTATTGTATATTTTGCCTGACAACGTTCACATTTTACATTTCTGTATACTGAGAAATTGCACAGCCCACCCACACACTGGGTCAGTACACACTTCGCCCTTTGACTACTTAAATTACATATATTTGTTAGTTTTATCTTTCATTATTTATTGTACACAGCCTTAATATTGTGCCACTCTGCATTTCACGACACATGCTGAATGAGCATGTGAAAGATAAAATCTTTGACTCTTAAGTTTTTAATTTAAAAAGAATTATGCCATCATGAAAATGATTTTAAGCTGTAGCCTGATGAAATAGCACTAAATGAAATCTGTAAATACTGAACCTGCACAATTAAGTGAACACACCTTTTTGTCTGTCTACATTGACTTAATCTAAATTGATGTTATAAGAGTGCACTGCTAAATGGATGGAGTAGTCTTTTAAATACCAAATCAACACCGAATCAAACAGGGCAGAACACTGCTGCTGAAACTTTGAAGCAGCTTCCCACACCCCAATCAGTGACATCACTACAGGTGCTTTGATCAGGTGATGGAAAAAATCTGCTTTGACAACACTTATCGGAGTGTGGCCAAAGTACAAAAATATTTAAAGTTCCAACTAGCGGAGCAGTGCACTTTTCCTTTCTGGAATATTTTTGGCACCGCTGTCGCAAAGATAACTGGATTGCTGTCTGTTTTCCCCAGAGCCCAGCAGCTACCACCAACACACGACACACTGCATTTTTGTTTCCACAGTTACTTCGGTTGCTCCACAGTCGACCGTTTCTGCTAACAGCAAAGCAAGTAACTGCAAAGTACTTACACTGATACTCTTAAGTAACTGGAGATAGCTACATATGGCTGCCACGGAAAACAAAAGCACTATCCTCTTCCTGTTTTGGTCGTGCAATGGTTGATACACTTCCTTTGTGCTGTAAGTGTAGCCTTTAGTTTCCCCAAGAGATTGTACTTGGTGGCTGCATAATGCATAATGAATGCAATGCGAGGGTGCCATTCCATGTTCCCATTGGTCCTTGAACTCCTTGAAACTTTGTGAATTTTCAAGGTGTGAAAGTTTTTGAAAACAGACATGAATAGACATGGGTCATAGGTCAAGTGTTTGAATTGATATGTTTTGCGCAAGACTAGAAATTGTTCTTTTGATATTGTCTGCCATCATTGTAACACAACAAGCTGTCACTATAAACAATCCCAGTGTTGTTACAGTAATTAACCCTAATCCGTGTCTCAAACTATGCCATGTTGGGTCCTTGAATTCAAGGGAATTTGGCCTGGAATGTCATTTAAAGGTCCTTAAGTTTAAAGTTTAACATAATGTAAAAACTCTGGTCATTATTCTGTAGCCACTACATTGTGCAATCAACATTTACTTCTTAATTATAAGTTAGAACAAAAAAACTTGTCTGCTTCCACTTGAATGAACAACTTTTCTGTCCAATCAGGTGATTGCAGCAGATCCAACAGGCAGTGAGGAGGCGGAGTCAATGATCTCTGAGGAGCAGGCACAGCTGGCAGCTGCCCAGCAGGTGTTTGTGGCTCTGTCAGGTGGACAAGAGGGTGCATCATCAGCGGAGGTGGTGGAGGTCAACATGTATGACCTTCTGAACAGCTCAGTCGCCTTCATCTGTGAGGACAAACCTCCAGGTCCTGACTCCTAACCACAAACTTTGAACCCTTGACGATCACTCTAGACACTGAGCAGTTTTACTGTCTCCTTTGATCATGGACACAGCTACAACACAGGCTAAACTGACATCATCCACAAGCTAAGGACTCTTTGTGGTGTGGGTTCATATTTAGTCCACCAAAATCTTTTCTGTGGTAGAGCTGTTTTGATGTTTTAATTAAATGTGGTGATAAAATGTGTTTCATTTTAGTTTATATGCAGAAACCCAGGTTGGTCTGTAAGGGTCGTGCCCAAAGAGCACAGGAAGTCGCTGACCTCCCTCAGGCTGCCTCATCTATCTCTCCTTCAGTTACTATACTTACCACACAACGACCCCCTGGATACAGACTGTGCACATTCAATTGAAGGTGATGGTTTAGAGTGTGAAAGTTCTTGACCTTGGAAAACAGTTGTCATGGACAAACTGTTTACCAGCTTTTTGTTGAGCTTTTATCCGAAATTCTGCAAAGTGTTCGCTGAGGAAGACACTGAACACATGTTCAAAGTGATGGTTTGAAAGTGTGTTCATTGAAGGATAAGGTTTGCTGCATTCTGTATTTCTCATATAGTCAACAAATCGGGTGTTTAGTGCTGACGGAGCACACCAAAACGACGCTTCATTGTTTGGCACCCTATCCCTCCCTACTCCTCTCACTCAATACTGGACTAGTTTCAAAAATTGTTGTTCCTATTAGTCACTTAGATACAGACGTGGGAAAACAGGGTACAGGTTGAAAAATAGCAAAGTTACCCTTAAAAAGTTGCTGGCACTAGCCTTTGAGTGGCACACTGAATTAAATTATGTTTCTCAGTCTCTAATTGGCAACTATTAACCAGTTAAGACAAAAAGGCAACGAAACATCCTTTCATTTTATAGTTATAGATGACTTATGTCTATGAACTTGCCACTACAGGAACAGGTTACATAACCTTCGAAATGAGCTACAACTTTGTTTTGCATGTGCACACGTGTCATAGGTGTGCTATGGTATTTAAACAAATAGCACTGCGCCCCTGCAACAAATCCCTTGAAAAGACCAACAAAGTGTCTGTATCTCTGACTTCACAAACAGCAGGCAATAGTTAATTTGTCAGTGACTATTTCCAGCTGTGGATTTATCCACATATGCCACTCGAATAATGCAGTGTTTCTCAAATGGGGTTTGCACACCCTAGGGGTACTTTGGAGAACGACAGGAGAGGTTTTTTTTAAATATTTATTTAAAAAATATCAGTCATGCATAATTCCTAAAATAATATCACTACATTGTAAGTGCAACTTATCAAAAAAAATGCAGTTTAATGCAACAACAATGCTGTCTTAGTGTAACTGCATGATGACAATAACCTGCTTTGCTATGAATGTAAGTGACAGATTTGAGCTGAGGTGTCTCAGTGTTTTTCACTTACAAGGTTGTTGTATTCAGTAGATCAGATGCTGATGGCACAGCCCTGTGTTGTACCTCTTCATATAGGCTTTTTTTTCCAACCAAAAATGTTTAGCACTGGTCACTTAAAAAAATATATTTTAAGGTGGGTACATTACTGAAAAAAATAGAATCAAGAATCACTGTTCTACTGAGTATTTTTGTGCAACAGGGCAGTGTATGTGGGACTGAGTCAAAATAAACGACAGTGTGCGTGTTCATGGTAATGAAGGATTTGATGTGTTTTTAATAGTTTTTGGACAACAACGGCGCTCTATGGTACAAAGGAAGAAGATATTTTAGGCTTTGATACACAGCAAATACTTGTCAGCAAATACATTCATTATTGATTTGGGTCTTTTCATGTGATTTGTAAACATAGACTGGAAAAAAATGATGGACATAGCCACTGTGACATCACCCACTGGTTTGTGGACTCCTGTTTTGAAGCCTTGAGTTTGGCATTTTAGCCGTCGCCCTCTTGTCCAAGAAGGTGGAGGTGACCTAACGTTAGCTGCTAGCTTGGTTAGCACGATGCATTTACAGCTATGGTTAACTGTTATACTACTAATGCTAATTTTTGCAAGCAAAAATGGCATCAAACCATTCAACAAAATGTACCTAACAGAAAAACTGGACATCCAATTCTGTAGGGGGTCTTTGGGTCCAACCAAGCTCTGAACAAGACTTTTTAGACCACCAAAACGTCACAACTAGCTTTCATGAGTTGAAAGCACACTGAAATAGCAACAGATACGGCTAAGCCTATATTCTGTGAATCTGGGGTTACTCCATGGTTGTATTATCTAACCAACATTGTCGCTGTGGTAGCGACTTGTCAACAGACTTCACCCACCTGTCACTTAAAGCGGCCACACTCTAATTACACATAACTTTAAGCTTTAATAAAATGTAAACGGATGTGTTATATAAAAATCCATCCCCCATACAACTGTCATGGATGAGGAAATTAATTACAGAGATCAAAACAGTTTTTTGTACGAGGCTGTAAACATGTTTATTTCAGTTGTAAAGTTGGGCATTCTAACATGGGGGTCTATGGGGGTTGACTCGCTCTTGGAGCTGGCCTCAAGTGGCCATTAGAGGAACTGCAGCATTTGGCACTCTTCATTGGCTTCATTTTTTAAGCCCCGGAGGTTGCTACTTGTTTGTAAAAGACAAGAAAAATATATAGAATATTGGCAGCCTTATCCTTGGATTTCTGAAGCGTAAAAGTAACATAAGGCTGCATTGCATTCTGGGTTGTTTTCCCACTACTGAAGGGGTAGAGGCTGGTATCACTCTTCTATGCTGGAAATCTTTGATTGTGAAAATGACAGCTCAATAAAGTTATTTCTCCTCTGATGTAGTTTTCTGCAGTCTGAAACATGAAATGGTTTGTCACCACTTAAAAAAAAAAACAAACACTACAAATTCAAATGTAGATATTTGTTTATTACAGAAGGTTCACAGGCAGCAACCTGCTGACAAGAATTGGATAAATACAAACCTACAACTTACATTCTGATTACCTCATTAACACTCTGAACAGACTTGTAATGCAAAGACTTGAGTATCAAGTTGAACACAGAATATGTTTATTTGTGAGCGAGTTGTGCTCGTTAGGACCAAAAAAGGTAAAGAAGTTACAAAATTCACACTAAATCTGGAATTATGATTTCCACTCCCTCATCAAGGCAAAGTACTTAGACTTTTGTACATTTATTGCAGTACAGGTTTTCACAAATCACATAGAAAATTGCTAACAAAAGCAGGAAAGAAAAAAGTTGAGAAAGAAAATCCTCATCTTATCAGTAGAAAACCTGATTTTCATGAAATACAGCTAAAAGGTCAAACCCAGTCTGCAAATGAACTCATGGAAGGTGTATTATTTCCTGGTTTTCGTACAATTTCCCAGCATTAAGTGCAATCTACATCCGATGAGTGCTTTTGGAGGACAAAGATGTGTTGACGTATCTTTCAGTATCTCTTATATTAAAGCTGTAGTAGGTAACTTTTATTTCAAAAATCGCTTTTGTTATATTTGATGAAACTGTCACTATATCCTGACAGGAAGTGTGACAGCTTGTTTTGAAAGTCCTAGAAGACCATTGCAGTAATACAGTCGTACTAAACAAATGGCATTTTCAAGAATCCAACGCACTTGAACGAAAACAACCAATCAGAGCAAAGGAGACGATGCTCCCACTTCAGTGCATATCTTCAGAAGGAGCACTGCATACACAATGGCTGAGAAACAGCCACGAGCAATGAAAAAACTGCCCATTCGTCCTTTGCAAACGACAGCATGGCAAATACGAGTAAAGAGAAGAAGACTGTTGATCTTCAGTGGAAGTGAAAGCAGGCTTTTAGTCAATGGTCTTGTAATTTTTACTTGTCTTTGCTCTGTGCGCTGTTGTTGGCTAAACATCCTGTGCACAAGCAGTGGTTGACATGATCAACAGCTGGATTAATGACTTCCCCTGGCTCTGATTTGTTGTTTTGGTACAGGTGCAGTGGATTCTTGCAAAGGCCATTAGCAGCACTAAGAGGACCCAGAAGAACCAGATTTTGTTTTCACACAATATCTAATGTACTACTGTCAGGATACAGTGTCAGTTTCAGCAAATATCACAAAAAGTTATTTTTATAAGTTACCTACTTCAGCTTTCACGACACAGTCGATATCACTGCTTGCAGTCTGAGGGCCATCCAATGATTTATAATCGACTTAGTATTATGTCAAAAAGGAAACACCACTACGGATTTATATTTGCATAAGCTGCCTAACAGTGACTAATAAAAAGAGGTTGAGGCAAGGTGCTGGAGGATCAGTACATCCAATAGGTCTTTGTGCATCAGGTTTAATAGGTCGACATTCATCTGTCTCACCAGGGTCTCACCAAGTGTTGTCCTGATTATTGCAGCTTAAAATAACACAAACTGCAGCTGCTTTTCTAGAAAACTACCCGCTTCAGACTTTTATTTGTCCTGAATTTGGCCTGTCAGGTCGTGCTTCCTCCCGTGCTGTGTATCCTTCCCAACAAGCTCCATATAGAGTATCAAATGGTTAGTTTGTTGGTAAAAATAGTTGTAGATTGGTAGAAATGTATTAGTAGTTTGGTGAGATTTAGAGGAGGCCAGGTTGTTGAGACCAAGTTGAGATTTATTGACCTTGGCTCTTAACAATAGTTCTGAATTGGATGGGAAAGTGCAGGGATTGGTTCAGTTTTCAGGTCTTCTGATAGGGGATTGGTTTATTTTAGTACGGTTCCTGGAGGAACTGATTGATGACATATTTGCTAGAAGAAAGCTTGTGCCTTTGGCCTTGTGTGACAAAGCAACACGTGAGTGAGTGCATGTTCATTTTTCCCATTGATTATAAAAGCAAACAAAACACAGAGAGCATGGCTAACCAACAACCACTTAAAAGACAGAAAGGGGTCACATGTTCATAGTGACAGAACTAGAGGTGCTACATGTAGATTTTCAGGAGTCAGTTAGGTTAGCAATGCTAGCATTTTTATAATCAAATGAGGCATCATCGAGAAAACCATTTCCTAACACCAATGATGATGCTAAAGCTGATGTTTTTCGAAGACCACTTATTTTACAATCAAAATCTAAAGTTTTTAAAGAGCCATAACTCAGTTTCCCTGGTATCCCATAAGTTTCACATGCAATGGAAACGTTCACCTACTCCAGTAAATATGACAAACCTTAGATACGACTTGGCAATGGGAGAACCTTTCACAGCTGGCCAGCAACGTCATTTGCCGTTGATATTTGGTTGAATTTAAGTTGTGACATCAGGTAACCAAAACTCAATGTCAGAGCAACGTCTAATGCTAACATCAGTTTGAAGTAGAATAACCACATTTAGTTATGAGGTATGGAGACTAAAACCCAACATCTGCGATACGTCATACTGTTAATGTCCACACAATGTGAAATTCTAATGTCATTAGACAGTAAAAAATATCATCAATCGAATTTTCATTCCAACCATAATTTAACGTCGGACGTAAGAGTTTGACATCTTTCTGACGTCAAATTAACTTCCAGTGCCAGCTGTGTTTGCTCAGCTATGAGCCAGAGAGCTAATGTTATGCTAGCAAGATTCAAAGTCAGTAACACTGTGTATAGTTGAAAAACAGTAAATGTATTTTGACAGTATGTTTAACAAGACTAGCTACCTATCCAGCCATGCCGCTGTCCCTAAAAAACAATATTAACAATACAATGATCTCATTTGTTTACAACCATTGTAGTGCTGTCTCGACATCCCTGTGGCTCTCTCTGCTCTACTAAATTTGAATTGATTAATTTTTATGGCCAATAAGGAACAGAAGCACTCTGCAGCAACATTATGGCTAATGTGTTAGCAAACAGTTGTATCAAAGAGCAACATAAGCATTCATTTGGAGTGGTGTTTGTGTCCATCTGATGACTCCACTATTCACTCTCCTTTTAGCTCTGGTTTGGTCACCAACAACTCCTGAAAAAAAATATCCTGCTTTAGCCGCTAAATGCTCCACTGTATTCACCAGCTGCGAGTGACCGCTTTCACTTTACATGTCGTCATTTGATTCAATTTTAATATTAAGTTCCTCCGGAATTTGGCAAATGTTTGCAACAGCTGATTGTCAACTGTCTCCGTGAGCCGCTCTCTTCCTGCACTCTCTGCCCTGTTAGTACAAACTACCACAGCACATTATGATCTCATCACAACTCGTCATATTTTGCCCTTTGCATAGAAGCCCCGCAGCAGCGGTTAACCTCTGACTCCTAACCTTTGTAGTTAAACCTGTTACTGGACATTGGATAACGTTAGTTGTGTGAACTGTTGGCCCTGTCACTGTGTGTGTGGGACTCGGTCCCAGGCACAGAGCTCCAGTCCTGCAGCAGTGAGCTAGTGTCACGATAAACAGAAAGCCATCAATACACTGCACGCAACTTAAATGAGATTTTACCTGTTTAAGCAGTAAAGTTGCAGTGGTTGAATAAAATTGACAGATTGTGCAGAATCACAGGGATTGGCTGAGTTTGCACAAATTATTGTCATCGCAACATCCTGGAGGGACTGAATATTAGGAAATACTTATTGATGAAATTTTAATGCTAAAATGCTACATGTAGCACCTCTAAGCAACCAAGACAGACACAACACAAAAATATCATAAATGAATAAATAAATAGAATTTACAGGCTGGTACAACAATCCACAGCACCTTCATCACTAAGGCTGTGTCCTCACGCAAACAGCAGTAGGTGCTTCAGATCCACTCAGATACCAGTCTATATACACTGTCTTTGAGACTTTTGTTTTCATTACATACCAAGTGAAAATATTCCTCTGGGGATGCAACAGATGAAAGTCGTTTAAGTGTCAGCCAGCTCCAGCTATGGGATTGCCTCCAGTACATTTTCAGTTCCAAGCATGTACACTTGGCATGATAGCCCACATATTATGCATAGTGTCATCAGATTCTTTGACAGTTTATTATTTCAGCAGGAGTCAGAGCTTGAGGATGCCAAAGATGCCAAAGTCAAAGTGTTTTACGTTGCAGTTCTTCTACTGGCCACTAGATGCTGGCTTTAAGAAAACTGTGAATTGCTGAGTCCTCGAGGTATCAGAGTGCACAAAGAAATCATTCAATTTGAGGGTACAGACTTACTGTTAGTAAACACAGATTATCAAAATCAAATATGGTGTTTTTGCATGTCTAATCTCAGTTTCCCTCAGACTCTGGCCTTTTGCCAAATGAAGAATTTCTGGCTCCACCTACTGACAAAAATCTTGGCTACCAAACTTCTCTTCAGATACTTGCAGTGAAAGACAGACACCCATGTTTTCACAGTCTGTGGGACGACCAGCAAGCTGTTTGCTTTAGTTGTTTTCTTGTCAATGTTTTAGCGGGGTACTCTTGCTTCCATCTGATTCTCTGAGCTTCTGTGCAAAATGTAAATCCAAAATGACCACCAAGTGAATAAAGCAAATCTGCTTGTGCTATGTGTTTCCTAGCTGGTGATCTTCTTGCGGGGCAGGTAGGCATTAGTGATCTGGTTCATCACCACCAGGGCGGGGAAGAGGGGCAGCAGGAGGAAAGCCCACCAGGCTGTGCCTTTCACCGTGGCCTGGAACCAATCTGAGAACATGGCCGAGACCACGGTCACTGTGGCCAGCAGGTAGACCACTAGACCACAGGTGGCGTGGTACAGCTTCAGCCTCGGTGGAGAGGAGGAAAGACGCAGCAGCTTTGGGAACTTCATGCAGATACCACAACCCGCTTGGAGCACGGTGGCAGCCAAGGTGCAGATGCCCAGCAGACTGTGCCAGCTGACCAGGTGGGGAATCTCGGACACATTCTTGCTGGCAACCATGAAGCCCAGCCCAGTGGCAGCAGCTATCAGGACCAGACCCTGACAAAACCAGTGGAGACGGACTTTACCCTTCCGAGATTTGAAGCAAAAGGGGGATCCTTCAGCCGAGAAGAGGAGGATGCCTTCAGTCATACACAGGCAGTACTGCAGAAGGAGACAAAAGACAAAAATGTATTAATTAAAGCTACAGTAGGTAACCTTTTCGTAGGAAATATGACAACACGTTATAATTTATAACTGTCACTATATTCTGACAGTAGTACATGAGGCAGATAAACTCTGAAAATAATCATGCTCCTCTGCCTCCTCCCGGTGCTCCTAATGGCATTTGCAGGAATCAAGAAAACAACCAATCAAACCCCGATCAGTGGGCGGGGTTTCGTTTTAGCTAGAATGTTTTCAACAGAGCAAAGCAAAGGTGCAGAGGTGAAGTGTTCTCTTATGACACAGACAAAATTAAACTGCCTACCCCAGCTTTAAGGTGTTTCTTCCCCCTGTTGCAGTAACATTTGTAGTGGGCAGTCACCACTCTGTCACTATGAGACTGTCAAGGCATTGCACAATTGAGCTGTAATGACTATGTTGCACAGTAAGTCTGCTCGACTGGTTTGCATTGTTTCACGCTTGACTGCTGCATAACTCCTTGTCAAAGCAACAGCCTATGGTAGGTGTGTTTGAATATCAATCAAAAAACATTTTCTTATAAAAAAGGCAGCTAGTGAATAAAACTTTGGAAAATGAACATTGCGGACCAGACTTAACCAACACTTATGATTTAAATAAAGTCTGACCCCAGCGAGAGACCGGCCTTTTTTACACAGAGATCGCACTATAGGGACGCTACAAAGTCCCTTCTCCACGCCGCCTTTGCTTTTTCACACAGAACCAAAGAAAGCTGGCATCGTCGCTCTTCTGTGTAATTTTAGACAGCATGCCAGCATCACAGGAGCAAAAAAAGGGCGTGACGGGCATGACGTGTAACACAACAGCGTTGGCTTCTGGTGTGACATATAACATATTTGTCAGCACTGTTTGTAAACAATAATAATGGCATAAACATGGCAATAACATTAATTTACCGTCTCTGTTATATGGCGGCTGATCTCATCCTCTGCTCGGAAAGTAAGGAGCTCCAGACCTCACTGTTTACCTAATTAGCAGACATTTTTGCAGTTGCTTTTCTTACATGAGTTAGCTGATAACTGCTATCAGCTACTTTTTAAATCTCTCCCAGTGGGTCACATGCATAACACACCGCCAAAACATCACACCTGTCCTGCCCATGGTCCTCTCCTGCCGGCTGTTCCTTTAACACGGACATCAATTTGGCACTGCTACTACCTCCACTGCTGGCTTAAAGGCGCTGCGATCGTACCCTCTATAAAGAACGGCGAGGCAGAACAAAAGCATGAAATTCCTGCCTTAAACAGGCTGCATAAAAGGGGCTAAAGAGAGAGAGAGAGAGTGTGTGTGTGTGTGTGTGTGTGTGTGTGCGCGCGCGCGCGCGTGCCTAACTTATTTGCTCTTTGGGGACACACTTTAGACCTTTTAAAAAACAAGCATGTAGGATTTAGTGGCACATTGCTGTGAGGTTGCAGACTGCAACCAACTGAAACTTCTCCCATGTGAACTACTGTGGCTGATGCAAAAATACAAATGGCAATACCTCGAGCCAGTGTGTGGTTTGTCCATTCTTTGCTATTGTAGAACAACATGGCGGACTCAGAGGAAGAGGACCTAGTCTGTATGTAGATATTAAGGGTTCATTCTAAAGTAACTAAAACACAACAATTCTTAATTTCAGGTGACTAAAAAGTAATGAACAAAAGCTCTGTCCCTAGTTTGGAAAAGCTGATTTTTGGGTCAGTAGTTGAGGTTAGGGTTAGGTTAAGGTTATAGTAGTGGTTAGGCAAGTAGTTGCTAGGGTTAGGGTTGGGCTAGGTAAATAAGTAAATAAATGCAAAAATAAATGCAAATCGATGTAATGTCACCAAAAGTGACATAAGTAAACTGTGTGTGTGTGTGTGTGTGTGTGTGTGTGTGTGTGTGTTTGGTTAACAAAGTGTGCAGTGAGTCAAAAACAGGCTTCTGTTGAATGTGCTTTGAATTCATTTCTGAGGAGGAAAATCTTCACATCAATCAAAGACATTCAGCTCAAAGGGAAGAGCTGTTTCTGACAGGAGAGGCACGATGTTTGTACAGTAAGTTATCACGACTGACACACTGTGTTGACGCATTGTGTCCAATCATCACTGCTGTACAGCCATGAGCCGTGACAGAGAAAACCCCACGTCTACCTGCAAGCTGTCCTCTTTAACATGTTCTAGGTCACTTTGTAACACAATAGCCGGCGCAGTGATGCAACACAGTTGTTCGGTGTTGGCATTCCCTCCTCCCAACCCCTCCTATCTATTATTCACAGTGGAAAGAAGATGGAGACACAAAAGACTGGAAGGTGTGAGGGTAAAGGTATGCTGAATGTTTACAGGAGAGTTAATATTCAACTCATGCACTCTTGAAATCATATACTGTAGTCTTATTTGATGATGGTCAACCTATAACCTATATTTTATCAGCTTTAAACACATTACTGTAAATGCTGCTTGTAGTAATATGTTAATCAATGTGCCATTCCCACTGATAACTGAGCTACATAAATCAATGGTATTTATGTGCCTGCATATGTCTAATTAAGGAGGAAATAAAAGCCAATAAACTCATGTCAGGTCCTGTCTCTCCTGGCATGGATATTTTCTTCTTGTGATTATGAGAAAATGATGTAAGTATGAGATAAAAACTATGGCGTTTGTCTAGGCATTTTGTCATTTTGTCTGCAGGGTAGGTTGGAACTTGTGAAGAAAAAAGACCCAAGTGCACAACCTTAAAAGTGTTTGGTTGAACAGGAACTGTCAGACAGACTGATAAAAGCTACACACTAATTTCAAAACACTGACAGGTTTAGCTACAGTGAAAAAATGTGCAGCCAACTGCATGCGAGCTAAGACAAACTGAAAACATGATCAGATCAGGATTACTGATGAGAAGATAAGACTTTGTATTGTGTGTGTGTGTGTGTGTGTGTGTATGTGTGTGTGTGTGTGTGTGTTATATGCAAACTTACTGCAACAGACATACACACTGGATGCCAAGAAAACAGACCTGGAAAGCAGAGAAACACCAGTGAGCATCTTACAATTCAAAACTATACAAAAGAAAAACATTGAAGGTTGGGAGTTCATTAATGACAAAACTGTCGGGTGATCACAAAACTAATAATGTTTCTAGATCTGAGCAATCAGTGAGGCCTCAGTAGGGCCTGTTATAACCTTTGCTTGTTGTATCCAGTTTCTGTTGCTTGCATGCAAACTGATTACCACAATGATTATCAAATGAACCTGATAACACAGCTGAAGGAAACAGCAGGAGTACATTTAACATTGGCTGCACACTAAATCAGACAATAGTTTGTGCTCTACCCAAGTGACAGAAATGAACATGCTTCTCAAGCGTGACAGTTTAAGAAGCTGTTTCATCACTTTTTGCAAATTTAACAGTTGGCATTTATCATTAGACATTTTAGAAATGGCACAAAGAGTCTAGCAAAAAATCCAGAGATGTATTGGTAATTGAATAATCAAAATTTGCGACCCAAATAGAGGGCAATAGAAACATTACACAGTAAGTCTTCAGAGTAACATTAAAGAGATTTACACCTTTAGTAAATATCCTATTTAGTGTTAAATGTCACAAACACTGATCCAGTAACACTCTAAAATTTGCTGAGGTAGTTATTAGGAGGAGAATACATAATAGTTCATTACTTTATTTATTGATTACTTTTCAACTGTTTAATTTGTAAGTTTCTAATATTAAAAATCAGGGGTGTAGGTTTTGTTTAAACATTAGGAAGGGACATATGAAATAGGGGATTCAATTCAATTTTATTTATAAAGGCTTTACAGCATACCACATCCCTCTGTTCTTGGACCCTCTCAGCGGATAGGGATTTAGGCAAATTTTGAGCTTTAAACACTTAATTTTCTGCATTCTCGTTAATATTCATGCACCAATTTGTGCATTTTTTCTGCATCAATTTATGGTGTAAATATCTTTAATTGTGTTGTAATATGAATCATCTGTTATTTTCATGTTTTTACTGTGGGTAGGACATGTGCATATGTTCTAAATATTGAGGGGATTGTGTCCTCTGCAGCCGACCCAAAATCTATGGCTATATTAAAAAAATATCAGGGAGAAAAAACTTAACAAATAAAACTGCATTAATCTTAAAAGCCCTTGTTACACATTTTAAATTAGGCTCGTGGTCTTTTCATAAATTAAAAAATGAATTAGGCTATTTTTAATTTAATTTATTCCTATTATAACACAAACATAAAGCAATGAATTACTCGAGCTTTAACAAATCATTCCTCTGAACTATGGCAGATTTAATGAAATTGCTGTTCTCTTTTGGAGGATAAATATGAGTAATAAAGACGTGTTAGGGTCTGCGGTGGTGTTTATCCAAACATCATGTATCACTCACTGGTTCCGGGTCTGGACAGCAGGGAGATGATGAGGGTCAGGCCCAGGCCGGTGACATGAGCCGCTATCACCGCCGCCCTCCGCAGCCACACATAGAACCAGTAGTCCCGCATCCCCAGCCCCTCTCCCACCGGGCTGTACTCCACATCAGACGGCATGCCGCTGAGCCACCTGCCGGGCTACCTGCAGACTCTGGGTGCGCTGAAACGGAGAGACGCGCCGTGTGTGCTGTCGGGACACTGCACGAGCTCCATAATCATTTAGTTAGGAAGGAGGAAGAAGTGGACAGCTACGGGATAGATATGTGATCCGATCAGCATGTAGTCAAACTACACTCAATGACAACACATTACACTTCCGGTATGTAGTTTTTCAAAGTCCGCGTCCAGGTAATAATACAGCACCTTCATTCTGGTTTTCGCAGTGAGGTTATAACAATCACCCTATTGACATAAATTAATAAATGTAAACTATTCAGTTGTAAAAGGGTGTATTATCACGCCAAAAATTTCACTTGTACAATAACAGTAACAAAACAGTTGGCTGTATAGTTCCTGCGGTCCTGTATCTACCCACGGTGGTTACATTTGTCTCCCAGTCCTCCAGTTCACATGGACAATCTCAGCGTTTGTGTGCCCACCCGGTTAGCGATAGGCTACTCGTTTACTAGCGTTGTTTACAAGGAAAAAAACTTAACTTCCAGTCTAAGTCTTGGCTAGTTTGCGCCAGTTTGACGAAACAAAAGAAGCGGTGGCTGTAATTCCTCCAGAGCAAATGCGGTCCGACTGTGGATTAAAAAGCAGGCTGGTTGTATGGAGATCATCAGGAGTGGGAACTGTGCTGCCCCTCCTCGGCTTCCATACATTATCTGACAGGCTTGACAGGTTGTTCTCTCGCGGTCAGCTGGCTGTAGAACATCTCCCGTACACTTCCCACATCCTCTACGCAGCCGTTTGGTGTGACCGGCGGTCTCAGTGCAGAAAAAGATAGTAAACAACTGTCACCGCTGTTGCTTGCCAGTATTTGGGGTTTCACTTCCCGGTTACCGAAGAGTAAAAGACAAGTGAGATGCTTCATTTCTATTTCCTGCTTTTCCAGTTAGTCCTCGCTTGGTATGTAACGTGGGTTAGATGGCAGTCTGGCTACCTCATCTTAGCGAGCCCACACCTGCCAATAGGACTCTGTTCCTCTCATGTATTATATCATTAATGGTATTTTTCACGTGCTATTATTATGAGCTAAGGGCACTTATCAACCAGAGGTGGAACTGAACTGGCGATTTCCATTCTTATCACCATATTAAAGGACAAATCTGGAAGAAAAAGTCGTCACTTTTAAGAGTCTCTTCAGAAAAAAATTACCTTCTTTTTTTAGTTAGTCATTGCTGCCACTGTTTTGCACTGATTTGTATCATAGACCATATACTGCATATGTCTGTGGTTAGCACAAATGACATGAATTGATTCTCTATTAGTTCTGTATTACATGGGAACACCACCTGTTATTTCTATGGTCTAGGAAAGTTCAATCAATATTTGTGAGCATGAGCTACTCTCTGGAAGCCAGAAACCAAAGATGTCAGTCTAGTACTTGTGATGTCATGTAGTATAAGGTCTGGAGCTGCTCCATAGGCAATGGATGTGTATAATGTTGTGGATCTACAGAATGTTTGGTGTCTTTTTTTGTACACAAATGATCTTCATTCTAGCGTAGTGTTCTCAGTTCTGAAACAAAAAAATGTACCCAAATACACAGAACACTGCCCTGGGTGCTCTTAACGTCATCTCTAACATCTTTCTCAATTCATTGTCTTTGGAGCAACTCCAGACTTTTGACATCACAAATTTGAGTTTTAGCACTCTAGTTTTTGGATATGAGAGTTGTTCTTTTTTTCTATTATTTTTGGACTGTCTTTGACTGTAGTAATAACACGTATGAATTTTGAGAATGGGTGTAGTTTTCCTTAAAATATCATTTGACTTTTTTGAAAAAAAATAATCACCACCTAGTTGTATGCCTCCACAAACCAGTCATGTTGCAGTTTACATCCAAGTCTGTCCAGACTCATATGTATCCATGACAGTAGATAATGCTTCAAACATGTGTGTTGCTGCAAAGAAGCTAGATATTGTAAACATGGATGCTTCACACATCTACAAACCAGCAGCACAGATCTATACAATCAGCAGTTTCAAGGTGGGCACCCAAGATTAGTGTCGCCAATTCACTATCTTAACCAAATGTCTTCCCTTCTGTTTCCAAGTTATGGTGTTTAATGAGGGCCAAAAAGTGTTTTTGCAGAACATTGTGATGTCACCGTGAAGATGACCTCTTCGATATAAAATGTCATCCCTTCATCGTTTGATCCTAGCACACGTTTGTGTGAAATGTTGCCATAATAAGTCTATGAATTCTTGAATCATGGCCAAAAACATGTTTTGTGAGGTCACAGTGACCTTTTGGCTCCAAAATCTGATCAGTTCAATGTGAGTCCAAGTGGACGTTTGTGCCAAACTTGATGAAGTTCCTCAAGGCGTTTACAAGAATAGGATCAACATATGTAGTGACAACCCCAAAACATAATCCCTTCAGCAACAGCTGTCACAGGCGCAGATGTTGATGTTCAACATATCCTGGAGTGGTTTCTTTATTTTAACGTTCATCATTTTAACCTTTTCAAAGCAGCAATACTAAGCTCCTATTCAGAGGACACGGTTATATGTTGAGATGTCCAATTGTTCTCCCCACCCTTTAAAAATATTTACTGTTGCAGCTGGTGTCAGGTGCACAGTGTAAATTATCACATTGAACAAAGAAGTTTTGCACAAACTACAGCAGTACTGATCATTTAAATATCATTACATCTCAGACACTAAAGCAGTCAGTGGCTACATTATGCAGTGGCTCACGGTGTGTATCCAGGTACTGTTCACAACAAAGGTGAAAATGTATTTTAAGTTTTACTGAGAATCCAAAGGTTTCCAGAGATACCAAACATGTCAGGCTGTTTGGAAGTGATGAGAAATTTAAAAAAAAAACCATAGTGAGCATCATATAGATTAAATGAAGTGTTGGAACGAGTAGATACAGAATATTACTGAGATACTTTTATACACTGTGGAGTTTCCTATAAGAAAAAGGGAAATTTCAGAGAAAATTCAAGAGTGTCGAGAGTTAAAATATCACACGCACAACCTTAAAAACAAGTCACAGAAACGTAAAGTGTAAAGGACATTTTTAATCCATTTTTATAAACCAACATATTTAATTTAGCAGCATAACCGGATGGTCTTGAGGTATTTCTAAATCCATACTCTGAATTTCACCCCACCCCCCCACCCCCACACAGTTCTCCCTCAGACATTCAGACACATACACCCAGCTGTGATTCACACACCAACAGATTCATACTACACACACACGCACAGACACACACTTGAGTCCTGTTGCCTCAGTCTTGGACTGAGCAGAGCTGGCTCCCTCATAGTGGCTTGTAAGGCAGGCACACCTAATGGTGCAGTTTTGGCTGTGGGACAAAAGAAAAAATAGAAAATGTTATTTTACTTTTTTACAACTTGACACTGGAAAATAAAACTGACATACACGCTGTCAGAAAAGTCAGAGTAAAAAGAATAGAGAAGAGGTAATGGCTGGATAAGATACTTCCATTATGTTTAGTTGATGTTTCAAACTCAACTCATTTAAATTTTTGGTAATGGGGTTACAGTAGGGCACTGTGGCAGCACTTTACCAAAATAGGGAAGTGTACCTTTAAATATGACCAAGTTGCTCTGCATTCTGGGTAGCTATCAATTTAAAATACACACCTAACTAGGCTTCAGCTTCAAGCTACTAAACTCACATATATGCTTGTAAAAGATCGGTTACTAGGTCTTTTTAAACTGGAGGATATATATCTCCAGGTTTATTGCAGTCTGTGGATGAGGTCAGTGACTGTTGCCATGGAAACACAGCTCTTAGCTGAGAGCCAGCCTAACACTATGGTGACAAACTTTCTAGGCCTAAAGTTCATCCATTTTTAATGTTTAAAAGTAAATATTTTTCACATCAAGTCCGCATTTGTCGTCTGAAATTGTCACACAATACAATCTCATATTCTGTCAATCACGTTCACGTATTGATTCAAAAACTTTTATCTGTCATTTAAGTTTTCACAACATGTTTCATTTTCTGTCTTTTTTCACATCTGTCTTTGTGTGTGTCTCTGACACACTGCCAGCTGCAGTTCAGGATCAACCGGATCACAGAAACTGTGGCCTTCTCTTCAATGTATGATTTCAGAAGTGCAAGTAGCTATCAAACTGGACTGCTAACATCCTGAAAAAGCCACCAGAAAATGACTGAGATAATTCAGCAGCTCCTTTACCAGTACGTAAAACTCTCCTTGCTCTGGATGTCCTCTCAGGATTGGATGGACGCGATATTTTCTTTTTCAATATTCAAGAGGTCACATATTTTTGCAATGAATAGAACAATAAAATGCATTAGACAAGTGTGCAAGGGTTCTGTGTGTGACCATTTTTATCAAATGATTGGGATTTAAAAAAGCGCATACGAAAAATATTGACTAGGAGTGCAAAGGCCTTAACGCTGGCCTTACTATAGGCATGACAAGTTTTGAAATCCAGCCCACAGACCACCATCCATATGTTTACATATTTAGTATGGACTGATTTCTTCATGTGATTCAGACTTTTTTTTGACATGTAAATTAGTTATAGCAGATATTGTTTTTCATATGACCATAACTGTCCACAGAACATCAGTTTTGTGTGTGACGCCTGTTTTAAAAGGTGGCTCTAGTCAGGCTTACAGGATGTAGACTGTGCATATAAGCCTGCCATTAGCTGCCTATTTCAGACTGAATTCTCCTCCTCTTCAGCTATCACCCAACACTATTTTGGAAGGGCACCATCGCTGCATCCTGGGCTTAGTGCTGCCCAAGACTATTATTACTGGTCTAAAGAAACACAAACAACCCAGAGCGTTTTCTTTCCTTGGTGCGGAATACGGTGGCTTCAGCCACAGCTTTGTCCAGCACTGACACAGAGCTAAAGCAGAGAGTGAAAACAGGTCTGGCTCCATGCGACTAAGGTGGCTCTGAAAAGTTAGTAGGACAGAGGGCAGCAGCTGTAGTCAGCTTGGATTCACAACAGTGACAGTGACTTAGAACCTATTTATACCTGATATTAACATGCATCTTGGTTCAACCAATCACAACTGGACAGCCCTAAGTACAGGTATAAAACACAATCAAGACACATTATGATCCGGTCACTTGTATCCCTTGCCAAGTGATCTGGGACACATTTTACCGCATATCTTTTGTAATGTAAACACTGATGCGTCCCTGACAAGCAGGTTACAGGAATATACATAATCAATGCAGGACAGGGTGGTTGTTCAGGTGACAGCGTGCAAACACTGTATTTTGTAACAACATGGGCAAAGTGTTACATGACTGTCCTTTATTTTGCCCTGTGAAAAGGGACATGTTGAATTCTGTTGACAGTGATATCTCCAGCTGTACCAACACAACGGCTAACGTGACTGACGAGCATGCGAGAGAGCAACTAGCGAGATGTAATAACTGCGCACAGGACCCTCTGACCCTCTAACCTTCTGACCTAAGGCAGTAACAAAATCTGAACACAAGTGGTCAGCTGGAGACGCATGATAGAAACAGATGTGAACAGGGATGTATCTTGGCCGTCTACTTGTGTTCAGATCACTGAAACACATGTTTTTGCCAGATGTAAACAGGCTTGTGGTGTCACATCAATAAAGTTCAAAAGGTCAGTAGAAACTTCTAATACCACATCTGTCAACAAGTGCGTGTTTGATACTCAAGACATAACCTGGCTGTGGCATCTTCCTGTAAACTGACAGGCTGCTCTCTGCATGATCAGTGTTTGTTCAGGTCTACACTGCCTTAATTTGGCTTTTCAAAATTGTTTTGGAGAACATGCCACAAACATGTGTGAGATGAGCATGGAGAGCAGTTAGCTAGTTGTCTCTTTAACAAGGTACAGGAAACAGTCACAGGTCATAAGGTGATGGTAATAAAGGAAAACAATCAGGATCAGTGTATCTGTCAGACTGGAAGTGTTCATTGTCTGCTTCTTCGAGACCTGTGGAAGCTGTACAGACCAATACATCAGCTCTTCATGTTGAGTGTTGGGCCAAGAACTTTTACTTCTTAGGATCAAGGACACTAACAATACAGTCTGGCCAGGGGAAAAGCTGCGTATTGTAACTTTAACTGCAACATCATTTTTTCCCTGTCAACCTGTGTGTTGCTCATTTCCTGTTTTCTCTGATCCAAACTCACCTTCTGTGTGCCCAGTTTCTTCTCCACGCCCCCAGCCAGCCCCCCGCCTTTACTGTCCTTCCAGGGGTAGAAGTTAGAGCGTGGAGAGGAGGAGGAGGAGGTGGCGGAACTGGAAGAGGAGGAGGGCAGACGGTGCGCTGAGGGTTTGGAGGACGGCGAATGCTCCTCCATGCCGCCCCCCTTGCGTTTCTTCACAAGCCCCTGGTGCTCAAAGCCCCTCCCGCTGCCCTGCCCGTGCAGTCCTGAGTCCCCCACGCCGCCCCTGCTGTGGGAATTGTTGGTGGCAGAGGAGGGGTCTGGGGGTGATGAATGGCCCAGAGGAGTATGTGTCCGTCTGTAGGTCCAGACCGCCTTAGCGGCTGGTGAATGGGACTCTGAAGGGGAGGGTTGGGGTCGGGGTTTGCTGCTAGGGGAAAGCGTGCCATTGGTCTGTCCATGTGGGAGAGGCGAGGGAACAGGGGGTTTAGAAGAAGAAGATGAGGAGGAAGAGGCAGCAGAAGGTGGGCGGCCCCGGTCCTGGAGGATGATGCAGTTCCTGTCAGGGCCTGAGTGCTCCCCTTCCTGGGACGGGGCTTTACGTTTGCGGAGGGCAGCAGCAGCTGCGGCCTCCTCTCGCAGCTTCAGCATCTGCTTGCTGGGACGCCCCACAGGGTTCTTGGGTCGCCCAGGACCCACCTGACGCACCGCCACAGGCTTACCCGGAGACACCAGGTGGCCACCACCAATGCTGCTCCCACTGCCCCCAGAGTTCTCTGATTGTATGGCTGTCGGAGGTCTCCCTGGACCACGACTGGAAGAGGATGCAGTTTTGAGGGAGGAGCTGATATGACTTCCTGTGCGGACCTTAGAATGTAATGAAGAGGAGGAGGTGGCGCCTATGGACGAGGAAGTGATGGTCTTGGCCGAGGAAGGTGGAGATTGAAGATCTGTGGCTTGAGGTATTTTCCTGGATTTAAAGAGAATAAATCCATAAATCAATACATCAAACCGACATTAGATCAAAGTAAAACTTTAAAGAATTTAAAGCATTGGAATTAAGCATAAGATGCCAAAGCTTTCTGACTACCAACTTAGGAGTGCCATAGCAGCAAGCACAGTATATGGACTGTGCAGTTTAGGTAGTGTATTCTTTAATCTGTTACTGGATTTCCTGAAATAAATATTTATGCTGTTAATTATATAATATGTATTCCAATGTATCTTAATTCTAAATCCATTGTATAAATACTATTGTGATTAGTAAGTCCACTGAAATCATATAAACAAGACACATTAAACCTCATTTCTGTCAACAGTGTAACTGCAGTTCTAAATTACTGCTCAATGTAATTTAAGCTCCAAGTAACAAAGCAACAACACTTCTGCTTGGTGCTAGGTTACCAGTTAAGTCTCACTGGTTTAACAAGTCTGACCACGAGTTAAGCCTACCACAACATATCAAAAATGCACCCCAACAATAACCAACTCTGCTGAACTGAAAGATACCACGAGACAAAACAGAACAGCAAATATAACCTTTGCATCATTTGTATATCAAATGTAGTACTACAAACTGCAAAATAAAATGTGATTTATTTGTTCTTCAGTTGTTTTTGTGCTTTGTTTTTCCATTGGTTTGGTTGTATATCTGTGTCGACCATGGCTTGTTTTCATATCGTTATTGTGTTGATGTTATTCGATTTAAAAAATATTTAACAGCCTGTGTTTTGCAGCCCCTTTTTAAGCTGAGAAATGAGAAAGATAATCTGTGTTAAAAAAACATGTCCCTCCCCTTCCTCCAGTTTCCAGTGACATTTGCTAGAATTTACTGCACCTCACAAAAAACAACCAATCAGAGCTGAGGAGTCTTTAAGGCAGCTGCAGTCAAACTGTCAAACTAGGCAGTGCCGATCAAATATGACTTAAGATTCTATTACTGCATTGCCAATTTCTCAACTCAAGTGTTTTCAGAAACATATTTTAGTGTACTGTTTAGCTGTAAAATGAGAAAGTTGGCACTGGCTGGTGGGCATTGCTTGGTTTCAGCTCATCTGTTTTCAAAATGGCAGCCAGCTCAGGTTCTGAAAACATTTAAGGTAAGAAAAAGCCAATGCACTAATAGAATCTTGATTCATATCCGATTGGTTTGACCGAAGTTCACGAGCCGTGATTGATAAGATTCACAGTTGCCTTAGAGAAACCTCGGCTCTGACTGGCTGTTCTCCTTCACATGTGGTGATGCCTTCAGAAGTGCTACAAGGCAACAGAGTGGGCAGAGGACAATGATTCTCTTTCACAGATTTTCTGTCTCATTTATTGCTGTGTGAATAACGTGACAATATCAGAAAATGACAAAAAGTGATTTTTTTTTTTTTTTTTTAAATTAAAAGCTACCAACTACAGCTTTAAGGCTGCAAGTCCTACACTGTTCACCCAATGTGTGACTATCTTAATAAAATTAAGAAAGAGTAAGCCAGTCTTAGTTAACAAATACTGTAGTGGGTGGTGGAAGAATGTGATTATTAACCAGCTACACTGAAGCACAGATTTGCTATGTCAACTGCAGGGCTCTGATCTGAACCCATTTATTTTCCAACAAGCTTTTTTCTCATGTGCCTGTTCATGCAGTCAGTCTCCATCTTACTGCCAACTTCACAGACTCTTCACCACTGCTATTCTGGGCAGCAGAAAACACCATCTGCTTCATCTATTGGTGACTAAGCAGTGGGTTACACACAAGTTTATCTGCTAGTGTTACCAAAGCACAGCATCTGATGTAAGTCATCCATTTTACAGTGGGTGAAAATCTACAAAGAAACATTAATTGGATGGAGGTGAAAGAGAGTGGTACACTTGATGGTACCAATTATCATTCAGCACCAAGCATTTGAAACATGTCACTGGGGACTGGCAAATTTCAACTAAGTGATCAGGGTGGTGGTGGTGCGTGTATGCGTGTAAAGCAGCAGTTCTTTTGCATTAGTGGGATGAACATTTGTAGTGTAGGCATGTCGCCCATCCGACACTGACAGCTGAGTTTTGTTGGAGATTGAGACCAGCTCAAACTACTGGACAAGAGGCAGAGCCAATTCCACCTTATCAGCAGTGAAACAGAAGTGAAACTAGTCTTGGTACCACCATCAAAGCTTCTTTCATTCACCCAAAATGTGATAGAATAAATAAATAAAAACATTTAGGAATGGAAAATGTATGCAATAGTTTTGTTTTGTTTTGTTTTTACAAAAACCTTTAAGTCCAAATGAAATGGCATTTCAAGTGTATCTAGCTTCACTATCATGACGTATTCTCGATTGAAACAGGATAGCCTGGCAGGATATAATAAGGAGGACATATTGTTGTGAGGAATTTGATTTGATTGTTGCCAAGTGAATGTGTCATAACAAACATAGAAATTGTGACATTGTACACAGACGGGATAGTAGTATCATCGAGAGAGAGAGACAAAGCCCATTGTGTGCTTTGTGTAGTTGCTGAATCTGTCCGTTAAAAAACATGCCTTGGGTATAATTTGGAACTCTCACAGATACCACTTTCTTCAAAGTGAATAAATTCTGGCCAGCAGCCCATAATCACAGTATTTTGGTAAAATGGCATCACACAGCTAATGGTTATCAACAGCTTTAACAACAGAGTCGAGACGTTTAGGTGTCCGTTTTGCTGGGACATTTTTGCGGCTAAGTGTTGGATGTTAGCTGCAGCTCAGGGGATGGCTCCAACAGAACGGTGGCGGATCCTGCAGGAGTCGGGACGGTCCAGGATCAGACCCATGATGCAGAAAGAATCAAATGCAGATATCACGTGACTGGAGAAGTTTTAATTTTACTTGGTACTGGGTTATTTCAGTTGACACTGTAAAGGTTTTGAATGCTAACACCCAGCCCTAGCTGTTGCTAGCAAGCTAACTTAGCTCTGTGCAGCTTAAAGTTGCAGACTGATTGACGTGTGAATGTTATGATATTATTGGTTGAAATTGGTTGGTACTGAATTACATAAGCATACGTCATAGTTTGTTTTTGCAGGACAAAAACACGATGGACGTTGATATAACAATATAAAGAAATTGATTTGTAATTTGTGGGGGGATATACTGTTAAACAGGTGCACAATATAACCGGGGATGTTATCTAAAAGGCATTTTTCATTTCATCCCAGCTGTAAGAATTAGTGCCATAAAGGCAGAGCAAATCTAATAAAGGCTGAGCAGGAATGTGAGATCATGTTTCTTACTTCCAAAGATGGGCGCTGATGTGGTGCTCCAGCATGCTGCTGAGAGCCGACCTCAGGTGATGAAGTCTCCTGTCAAACGTGTAGATGCCGTGACCCAATGCATGGCTGCCAAATGAACATACCTGGAGAAAGAAAGCTTGTTGTAAACATGCTGCCGGCAAGTGTCTCTTGTTATCGGTGCCAGCAGTGACTTTAAAACAACTCCATGTTCTGACATCCTGCATTATTTTGAGGTCCAACAGTTACACTTAAATCACATTTCAAAATAAAACATTTGCTCACAGTGAAATGCACAATTACCATCCACCAACCTAATAAAATAATACATATGGGATATAAAATCTAGGCTCTCTTCTAGTCAAACAGAAATCTGAACATAAAGATGAGCAGCAATGGATTGCTGTAAAAACATACAAAGTAAATCAGCGTGTTACCACTTTTCTTCACAATGATATGAGAGTAATAAAAGTATTGAGATTAAGATAAATCTCTGACTGTCAGTAGTACTCCGGTGTGGGGAGCTCCCCCTATTTCCTGCTAAGGACATGCAGGAAGGTTCAGCTGGCACAGGAATTGTGCTGCATCACACCAGTGAGCAGTGTTGCTTGTAAAACATGATTTGCCATGATCAGTACTCACAAGGAAAAGTTACCTGTGATCTCACCACAACAGACAATCTCTGTGGTGTGCAACGTAACGCTCATAAGCCAGAGTCTATTCAGAAGAAAAGTACTGTAGTCTGAAGGAAAAACCTGGGGGTGGATGTAGTATGCTTTGTATTTGAGTTGTACTAATGGATGTTAATATCCTATTTTAAAAATGGATATTTTGGAATATGATAAATTATGCCTAAAGCAGCTTAGAGTTCAGACAATTAAGAGTATTTTTTTTGCATTAGGTGGACAGAAACACATTTCAGCGGGATGCTTGTGTTCTTCTGTATCTACTTTACTAGCATTTCCGTTATTTTGATAAGCAATGTTATGTTTCCAACACAACAAGCCATAACAACTTGTTATCATTGTATGCCTGGGCCATATTTCTACATTTTAATTTCCCCTCTTCCAATTGTTAAAGTTCCTTTCCTGGCATTGGTGTTCTAAAACCCATCTCTGTTCATCAAATTAACAGTTTTAGATGTTTTTTTTCCCATGAAAAATCCTGTCATGCCTTAAAATGGCTTGGACGTACCTCTACATCTTTGCCTTGTTTAGAATGTGCAGGTTTAATATGCAACTTGATCCCAGCCTCTACCTCCACCAGCCACTCACCTGCAGCTCTAGCATACCTGCTCACCTTAGACTTAACTCATTGCTCTCTACAATGTTAGAAATTGAACAGTAATACACAACAAAAGCCTTCAGCTCGACTACGTTGTCAAACAGCCAGCACTGTGTTGTTAATGTTAGATAAATCTTGTTCCCAATCACCTGCTCTGACAAGTTGAACTTAACGTGAGACTCAGCTTGAAAAATAACGATACACAGCTACCCACAGCTCCTCCTCTGATACTCCTTGTCTTGCCGTAGCATTAAGCCAATGATATGGAAACGTCACCTCGCAAGTTGAAGGGATTGGTTCCTTAGATATTTGACATATAAACCCTGGCTGTCTGAATTCATGTTTTTGAGAACATGAATTTTGGTACACTGTAATTCCAAGACAGAAATGCTCAGCGATGGCACTGACTACTTATTCCACTCATGATATGTCTTATAGCATATAAAAACATAGTATGGACATGATGTTAACAAGGTTAAAAACTTGATTTTCATTGGAAGGGGTGCTAAAACCCAAATACAAACTGCTCACCGCTAGTGGTCTGGGATGTGCAGCAGAAGATGGGAACTCAACGAGCTCCTCAGGTCCTTCTGCCTCACTTTCATCACTGGAGATTCGTCCGTGGACAAGAGGTGAGGAGGCTCGGAGACTTCCCTCTTCCTGCCGCTGTTTTTCCTCCTCCGTGTTGCTCTCTGACACTGCCGTAGATCGACTGTAAAACAAAAAAATTAACTTTTTGCTTTCAAACATACTGTATAGAGTTACAAAACACAATAATATACTGATGCGCTCTCTATCTAACCCTCATCATCTCACAATTATTGCCTGAGCAATGCTGTGTCACTAAAATCCAGGAACATGATGTAGTTAGATGCACTCAGCTGATGGTTTATTAGTTATACCTAGCTAAGAAGAATGTAGTCTAATCCAAAGGTGCTGCAATAAATCCTCCATCATGAGGGTTAATATTTTCATTTTTTGTTGAAACTGTATTTGAAAGGTGATGATTCAACTTTATGATCACTGTGAAGGGTGTAGTCTGTGGTGCTGTTGAGCTGTATTGCTTTTCACTGCAAGTGTTTATTATTTTGCCTACCATTAATAATAAAATACTAAAAACACCTTTCCAAAACAGTCAAAAACTGACTTTTATCTTTATGAAGGTATGATTTATTAAAGGGCTGTTGTATATATGTTCCATTTCCATGTATCATTTTGTCATATGGATTGTACATACTGGAATTATATCATTCTGGCCTATTCTGTAAACAACAGTTATTGCATGTCTATTGGTTGAGAGTGAGGGATCCCTCCTCAGTTGCTCTTCCTCAGCTGTCTTCCACTTTTGCCCTGTTAAGGCTCAGACACACTAAACCGAAATCAAAGAACTAGTGGCGACTAAGGTCGACTGTTAAGTCGCCTCACTTTGCTTGCGTCTCTGCCAAAAAGTTGCACTTGAACAACCAGCAAAGTCTACAGCCAACAGCCAACTAGCATGTACGTTATATGCCTGTGTAACAGAAAGTAACCCTCCATAGTAGGAAGCAGTGGTAGTCTGTAATTATTGTTTAAAAAGGGAAACCGAAGACTGAAAGGACAGATTCAAGACACTGGCTAGCCAGTTAACATATAAATATCACGACCCAATGTTGAAAGAACAAATTGTGCGCTTGCAAACAATTACAAACTTATCCTGCTAAAGAGCTCAAAAAATAATCTCACTTAATAAAACAGGTTTGTTTCGCTCTTGCGTCCTCTTGACTTAAGTCATTTCCTCACTTCCATTTCTCTTCTCATGTGCTGAGCATTAACCCCTGTTTGGGGGTAATATTACATCTCATTTAGACTGATGCAGTACTGCAGGTTAAATATATTTTAACATTCAATTTGAAAGGGTCAACATGCAGTCAGGCAACCTGGTCCTACAACCATCCTCCCAACCTGGGCTGTCAGCCTTTGGTAAACAGGTGTCTCTACAGAGGGAGGAATTTAGCTTCTGCTTTGTGACAGGTGTAGACAAGTTCTTATTGATGTTGACATATAGCATATTTATTTAGAAAGATACAGAGTGCGGGACAATGAGTGTGTGTCCGAGAACTCAACATGGCCATAGTTGGGATGATTATGTAATGTAATTCATTATAACTCTGTGGTTTAATCGTGAAGTGATTAAAACTGCGGACTGAAGTCTGTGAATGCTGACAACTACAGTTTGACCTCAACAGTTAATGGGTCACGTGTGGGTTGAACTCATGTTCATTGGATTTCAAACATACACACTTCTGCTGTATGTTGGGAGTACAAGTAAGCTAGGTAAATATATATATTATATCTGTATTTTTTATATCTATTTTTTTAAATACATTCTTTTCTGATCAAAATTTATGTGAAGATGAAGATGTTAATTATGTCTAGAAACGCTCTAGCTGCCACCAAACACACTTGTATATGCAAGTGAATTATATGGCATTTAATTCGTGTCAAAACCACACGCACAATAAAGCCTGGCCCCTGTGCCTGATACAAGCGCACAGAACAGTATCTGCGAGCATCCTTTGCAAGGGAGCATTTCTGCTCTGCATGCACGATTGCACAGGGCTGTGACAAGCTCGACCCTCCCTACATGCCTGCAACTGCTAAGCATTCACTCACTGGTCAAGTTGACTTTTTCAACTTTGGAGGCAGGGATGGAATAGACAGTGTCACCACGTCTACAATGGGTACAAGTAGATCTGCACACCAAGTAGCACTTGTTAGAAGGATTTTAACGTGTTGTAACATTTCAAACAAACAGCTCTTCCTTAGACACTTTGAATACATTGGCTCTTTAATACGAATATTCAACTATTTGTTCCTTTTTTCCCTACAGAGTTTGAGAGTTTGAATGGCATTTGTCAGAAAAGTTCAGTTTGACAGCGACATTCATCTTATATATTAAACAAGCTAAAGGCGCTACTGTCTTCTGGTTACTGTGCCAAAGAGCAGCATGAAAGCAAAGAGCAATCTGCAGCAAAATCTGGGGACCAAAATTTTCCCAGAAGTGCCGTAGACACTGACTGGCAACAAAAAAAAAAAAAAAAAAAAGAACTGCTTGACTTGAAGCAATCTTGGTCAACTGAAGGGTCTCCCACTGATGAAAAGTATCAAGTGGGCCTAAATCCAGTTTGAAACAATTAAAAATCATTGTTGGGGGAGGAAAAAAGTCATTTTCCATGGCCTTTCAAATTAATCTAGTGCTGGAAAATATTTGTATTTATTTAGGCTATTAATCTGATTTATGCACACAGCATCAACAGAAACACTTTGCCATGCTATATATGTTTTGTATATGTGATGTCTGTGTTGTCGCTGCATTTTTTTAAAAATGTTATATAGAAGTCTACCAGTACGACAATGAGCTATGATCCACCTCACGCACAAACCAGCCAACAAACGCTCACTTGACCCAATCAGAGGATTTTTTCTTCCACACATGCAGTGCAGCACTGTTCTGCACTTGTGCTACTGCAGTAATTTCTTTCATCTCACAGAGAAGTTTAGCATAGCATGTGCAACATACAGACCAATAATGTCGCACTGTAAACTAATTAAGAGACAGATAAAACAGAGTAGCAGCTGTGTGTCTCTTAGTGTTGCTGAAGAACTTGTGAGTGAGTGGGGAGGAGCTGTGAAGAGAGTGTGAGAGAGGAGAGATGCACACAGACATGGCTTGCTCGAAGAATGGTGTTATGTATCGCAACTTGACCCCATATGGATATATACCGTATTGTCTAAATCTATATCTTGCTTGAAAATATATTGTTATATCATACATAGTTGTTATATTGCCCAGCCCTAGTTGAGAAATGTAAATGTTGAAGAACTTGATATCCAGAAAAACCGCAGCTCCCCTGTTTTCATAGCATTGTTTACCAACCAGTCTTGCCCTTCCAATATGGCACTGGCATCATCCAAAGACCAACGACGCGTCTATGTACATATGTCTATGGTCTGTGGCAGTGATCACACCAAGCAGCCAATCGAATGTCATGGTCAGTATTCAAAGTGACCACTCAAAGAAGTGGTGATATTAGCCACGGTCTATTCCATCCTTGCTTCAAAAGTCAACCTGACGAGCGCGCACATTTTAAGTAGTTGCGAGTGCGGTACAAAGGCTCTAGCTTGAGCTCGTAACAGGCTCGTGGTGCAGGACTGCATTTGAACACAACGAAAAATGCTCACTTGCAAGAATGCTTTTC
Source organism: Epinephelus fuscoguttatus (assembly GCF_011397635.1). NCBI lineage: Eukaryota > Metazoa > Chordata > Actinopteri > Perciformes > Serranidae > Epinephelus > Epinephelus fuscoguttatus. Next base: position 45,804,528 of record NC_064752.1, read on the forward strand.
CGCTTGTGGATACCGTTCTGTGCGCTTGTACCACGTTCACACGCTTAGTTTTAATGTGTGTTGGTTTTGAGGCTAATCGAATGCCATGGCTTCAGTAAAGTTCACTAACCTGAAAGCAGGGAGGCTGGCCAGCGGTCTCCTGCAGTGTGGCGCTCCAGCCTGCTCCCTGGGGGCCTCTGGACTGGGGGATCGTCCAGTGGAAGAGCCTCCCTCCAGGGATTGGGCCCCTTTCTCACGAACCTTGGTCTTCAGCTCTGCCACCAGTTGGTCAAAGTTCTTGCTGCGGCCCACCACTTTCCTTCGCTGGTGGATGGAGTGGATCTGAGAAGCAGAACACAGGATACAAGCATTCAGTCACTATTTCATTTTGACTGACTTCATTTAACGTAAACGGCTAAAACTTCTAACTGGTGAGTGTCACAAAATTATTAATTGTCCTGTCATATCAGAAGGTTGGCAATGTAATAAGCCTTTAAAACAGTACTGCTGTGATTGCTGTCGTCAGCCAGTTTCTCCCACAGTTTGTCACATATTTTAGGACATACACGGACACTTTGCTCAAGCTACTGTAGATAGTCATCCATTTTACATGTCTTACTTATGTAGAATATTTGATGCTTTTATGTTTTGTCTTTTGTTAGGGATGTTTTTATAACCTGGTTCCAGAGAAACATTATTTCATTTAAACTGTATTTTCTTTTGTAGTTACTATATAGTTAACTTTAAAAAATGGTTATGACAAAATCAACTTGACCTTTTGAGTTTACCACTTATTTCCCCAACTAGACCAAATGGTATAAATAAATAAATAATTATTAGTAATGTGGACTCATTGACTAATTGGGTAAAGGCAAATAACTGAATAGCTAGAACAGTCTGTTAAGTTCAGAAAATTCCATCACTTTACTGTGAATGTACTACATTCCTGATAATTAACAAATGTTTCCATCAAAGTAAGACTTTAAATAAGGTTCTTATTCACCCGAATTCAGTGCATCATCCATGGATATGTATCTGCCGCCTATACTTTCTTACAGTGGTCACTTTACTGTGACACTGCAGTGTTGCTGTTATGACTGTCTGAGTTCATGCTTGGAAAGTTAGTTGTGTTGCTTCATGGGAGGACAGGTCTCATGCACTCTTTGCACATGATTTGTTCTCTCCTATGTCCAAACAACAGATGATGGTGGTTGATGACAGATGATTTCGTTTTGCCCGTATGCATCTGTAACATTCAGGAATTTATTTAGGCTGCTGCCGCAGCGTGCATGCACAGCCGCATGACAGCTCATCAACAGTGGAGGCTGCTGTTAGTTTAGGGCTGGGCAGGCGGAGTGGCCCAGCCTTACCGGCCCAACATCACAATTATCAAAACACCTTTTTAATGATATGGAGTTTTATGCTATGTTTCTGCTATGACTTTAAAACTAATTGTATGGTGGCTTCTGTGTGTTTAGTCAGCTCTATAGTTCACTTGTTGGTCACAGCTCAGTATGTTAGGAGACTTTGACTGTTTTGGCGGAGCATATGAAGCAGTACAAGCCCCGGGGATATATTATTTAAGACTGCAGTACTGATGAGCTCAGACGTTATCAGTTCTTTTAACTATTTTGTTTTAATTCATTATCATCCTGCAGCCTCTCACCTGTGCTTTGCTGCAGCTGACCTCCTCCACACACACACACACACACACACACACACACACACACACACACACACACACACACACACACACACACAGCAAAGGCAGTGAACAGCAGGGACACAGTGGAAACAAAGTAAACATAACTCTAAAATGACTCAAGTTGAATGCAACTACGCTCATTACTGTAAGTAAGAATAAACCTTTAAAAGCTAATACTTAATCAATACACATGTTGAGCAAGCATAAACATGTAGACAGCGATATTTCATTCTGCTCTGTCCACAGTCCCTCATCCACTGCTGCTAAGATGTCTTACACAAGGACAGCACGGTAGTTCCCCTAACAGTGACTTGTTATGAATAAGCTAAAATGACGAATTCTTTTAAACTAAGCTGCTGGCGGACACAAACAGTCCCTCCTCCCACCAGCACTAATGTCACCTGAGTGCAGTGGATCACATCAGCAGAGAGGGAGCAGGACAGAGGACAGGAGGAATGACTTATAGTGACTGATAAAAACTAAATGTCACTCAATACTTTCATATCAAGAATATTATTTATATAGTTACTTTGCTGTTGTAAAAAACTGTTGCTGCTCCGGAATTAAATTCAGTCAATTCAAAATATTTATTCTTTTAAGAATCTTTAATTAATATATTTTCTAAAAAGCAATTATTTAATTATGAGAAAGAACCGATAAGGTTGTCAATAAGACTGATAGTATCAATAAAATCTAAATGACACTTATCCATGTGATTGACTTATGCTATTCAATGCATTACATAAGCACATCACACATTCAGTTGTTGTAAGTGAGGTCTTCAAGTTGCTTATTTTCCATAACACAACAAGTAAATTCTAACATTCGAGAGGCTGGAACCAGCCAATTTTTGCTATTTTTTAAAAGACATAAATAAAAATTTTTGTCAGGAAGCTCATTCATTCTTTTTTTATGGCAAGAGTTTAAAGTCTTATACAGCACAAAATATTTACTAAATATGAGCACATTAAGGAGGTTTTATCGAGTAGCTCTACTGCTGTTATCTTTTAAATTATGCATCAGTGTTGCTTGTACACACATTTCTCATTTCCATCATTCTAAATGAATAGTTAAAAAGACAACATGACATATTTCTGTCCTAGTAGCAGGTGGAGAGAAAATACAGCCACCCACTGAGAGTCTGTTCACCTACAGAGCAGGTATAAGATACAGGCTGTTTTCCTGCGTGTCTTTCCCGTCACTCCTGTCATTTCCTGTTAATCAGGTCATCCTGTCTCTACTCGGCTGGATGTGGCCTCTCGCACTCACTTCCTCCTTCACACACACTAGCCACCATATATGGACTCTTCCTGTGCTGGGAGCCATTTTCACCACTCAGTATCAGTCAGTGTTCATCAGTTACACAGAGCAGTGACTGCAGTGTAAGTCATTTGAAAACATCTACTTTGATCCCACATCACTGTCACTCTTTTCTCCGCTTTGCTCTTTCAATGGTGTAATCCTGCCTTATCGAGTAATTTGATACATTTCGGTGAGATGATTTTAAGACTTTAAAAGATATCGAACAATGGGATCCTATTGCTTTATGAGCAAAATGGTACACGACGAACCTGTGGTTCTCTGAGGTGTAACCAACTATCAGGTCATCTGATGTGGTAAAATAACTTTCACTGCAACTTTTCAAACACTGATCAAATGAAGATTGTGTAATAAATCCAACTCACGCAAATACCTTAACACCACACAAAGCATCTCTGGTGAAATGTTAGATTGGCAACTAATTCTTCAAATACAACAAAATTCCACCTTACAGTAACCCGCAATATATTAATTACATTTTGTTTTAATGGCTTTAGGCCTGTTTTTCGCCAACTGTAATTGTGCCATGCTAACAAAGCTAGCGTTAGGGTTATCTCCAACCTCTCATCCAAATATGGTCACTTCTGGCTCCAAAAATCACGATGGTGAAGGCCAAAATGCCAAAAGCAAGGCTTCAAAAGGGGCCTCCACAAACCAGTGACTTGACATCAGTCTGTGGCTACATCAATTATGATATACAGTCTATAAATACAGGGGGATGACAAATTAAAGGAATTCAAGGTAAAACTTGACAGTGCACACATGGTTTTATGAGTATGTATGATTATGTGAATAGATGCTATCGACACCTATGGGAGATTTTGGAGCCATGTGTTAAACAGCATTCTCCACCACCATCAAACACCCAAATGAAGGAATATCTTTATAAGAATGATTATCATCCCTCCAGTAGAGTTTCACACACTTTTCAGAATCTATGACAAAGAGCACTGAAGTTGTTCTGGACGCTGGTTGCATCAACACCTAACTAACACTTAATGGTGTTTTTACAGTAATTAGTCACACATTTACATATCACCTCATTCAGCTACAAAATAAGTAAACTAAAAATGTAGCTCTTTCTCTTTCAAAAAATGTATACTGAACTCCCTGTGACCTAGCAAGCATGACTAACAATAATGAATACATTAGTCTGGAAATAAAGGGGCACTCCTTGTTGATGTAAATAATAGAAAAAAAATACTGCACTCAAAGTCTTCATGGTCAACCCAATCTCAAAAAAGGTCAAAAAATGACACCTGAAAGAAGTCAAAAATCACTTCAAGATACGTCACTTAAGCCAAGTGAATGCCAATCATCAATATATTCTAACAATGCCTTGCTTGCCATTGAAGTAAACTAACTTTAATCATTTAAAGTCTGCAGAACAAGAGCTTTCGGGGCATCACTTTATTGTTAAATGCTTCGATCACCTGTTATCCGTTCTCTACCGCAGACATATTTCTTTTGCTCTTAAGTATCTGATAAAGTTACAAAAAGATATTATATGATTTGCTGGCTGTTGTCAGAGTAATAAAAACACAAACTCACAACCTACTTTCAAGCTTTGGTGTATACTGATTTTGTCAAAAGCAAAAGTTGACAGGACCGAATTCTGAAACTAAGCCTCTAAACCTTTTACTGAACTACACAGAGAAAATAGAGAGAAAATTAAAACAAGAAAGAGAAATAAATGAGAAAAAACTAATTGCAAAGATATAGGAATCTGAGGAACAAGTAGTGCATTAGTCTGGTGAAGCAGTGTGTGTTTGGAGCTTACATTGCATGTGAGGAGGCGAGTGCAGACTTTCTTCCTGTCAGGGTCAAGGACGCCGCAGTGTTTGTCCAAGTCACACTCCCTCTCTGAGGAAACACACAGAGCATCTCAGCTACAACACCACACAGTCAACACCAAATCAAAACATGTCAACATCTCGCTATAGCCCCATATAGTGCCGTCAATAATACAACCCATAACCACCTCCTCCCCAAATAACCCAAACATTTACAGATTTTATACATTTTCACCACAATGTGTCCTACAAGCTGTAATTGTTTGTTTGAAATTGTTTTTGACCATTTGACGCCCTAGCCCCTTTACACTGCCTCTTCTCTGTGCGAATTTCACAGTTACGCTGCCTCGCTGTTCTGTATAAAAGGTACTATTGTGGAATTGGGGGACAAAGTGGTTTCGCCTTTAAACTGGCACTGGAGGTAGTAACAGCGCAAAAACGACCTCTGTATAATTGGGACAGCCAGCTGAACAGGATCGTGGGCAGCACAGCTGTGACATTTAGCAGTTAGCAGCTAACTCAGAGAGGAAGAACAGTGCCCAAAATGTCTGCAAACTGTGAAAACACTAAGGTCTGAGAGCTCCTTACCCTCCCAGCAGAGGACGAGATCAGCTGCCATATAACAGAGAGGGTAAATGATCGTTGTTGCCATGTTAATGCCATAGTTTTTGTTTAGAAAGCGCTGCTGATGTATACATTACATGGCACACTACAGGCCAACGCTGTTGTTACAGGTCACTCCTGTCATGCCTCTTTTAATTCTGCAATGCCAGCGTGCAGTCTAAATTCACACAATGGAGTGACATGATGCTGCCGTTGTTTGGTTCTGTGGAAAAATGTGAGGGCAGCATGACGAAGGGACATCGTAGCAACCCTATAGCGCAATCTCTGTGTAAAAAGGGCTCTTGTCTTTTCAGGAGGAAATCCAGCCATGTTTTTCAGTGGTCCAACTGCAAAGATATGCCATTTTTAAATCAATACAGCCATCTAATGTGCATTTCGGTTATGCTGTTCATGCATAACCACATCCTGAGGCGTCACTTTAAACACTGTACATACATAATTACAGTGCCTGTCCCTTAAGGCATCCTGTATAGACGCTAGGGTTGCAAAATTGCAGATATACTCAATGTGAAAACTTTCCACAGGAAATAACTTAATAAAATACAGGGGTGAATTGCTTAGCCTGTATTTACCATGTCAGATAGAAACAAACCCTTTACCATATCATAAGCACACATAATCCACTAATTAGCCAAATAAACCCACTCATTTGTCAAATACATGAAATATGAACTGTGCCATTTGGTGAGTAAGGACGCATTCACACTGGCCCTATTTGGTCCGCTTTAAACAAAGCGGACCAAATAGGGCCAGTGTGAATGGACCTGGTTCGCTTCCACGGATAGTTCAGTTCGTTTGGAATGGTGTGAACTCTCTTTCGAACTCTGGTGCCGACCAAACGAGCGAACCCTGGTCCGCTTGACAACTGGGGGTCTCGGTTCACTTGCAAGTGAATCCTGGTGCAGTTCACTTACAGTAGGAAATGCAAACGTACTATGCAGCAAACCAAAGAGAGGAAGTGAACCAAAGAGAGGAAGTGATGTAAAGCGCAGTGCGTTTTGGGTAGAAAAAAAACAAAGCCAATGGCGCAAACTGGGAGAAGTAATGCGTGTAACACGCCGCGCGTAACACGTCGCGCGTAACACGTGAGTTTGGACGTCGGACCATTTTGTTAATTTGCGTTATCGCGTCAGTCGCGAGAGTAGCGAGCCCGCCCATTTTCACTAGATAACAACATCTGGCTTGCCATTCTCTCCTAAACCATGGCTGAGATAACCACCATCGCTGCTTTGTACCTGCTCTGGAAGTCCCATATGCGTCAGAGGGCCAAACGCCGTCATTTTTGGGTTCACCCTATCCTGCAGAAGCACATCCAGCTCGGCGAGTTTCACCACCTCCTCCAGGAACTCCGTCTGGATGATAGCCGCTTTCAGCGGTACTTCAGGCTGACTGGGGCCCAGTTTGAGGACCTGTTGGTGAGGGTTGGCGCCAGGATCTCCCGGCAGGACACCAACTGCAGGCGCTCCATTTCAGCTGCGGCGCGCCTGTCCATCTGTCTCCGGTGAGTAGCAGTTTGTTGTGTCAACAACTGGATGTCAGGGCGTCAAGACGTCACTGACATCGGGAGAATCTCAACGCTCAATGGCTTTCGCGGCACAGCCTCACGTAAATTCGCCTCAAAAGTGCAATATTTTCAACTCAAGCCAGACACGTCCATCCCGCCGCCCGGCGCGAATTCACGTCTAATCGCGTCTTTGCATTGACTTTGTATGTAATCTCGACGTGCAAATTTGCGAATTCGCGCTCGGTGTGAACGTACAGTAAGGGTCCACATAGCATCTTTTTCAGAGCACCGGCATTTTAAATGTTTTTTTAAATGTTCCCAATAAGGAGAGAGTGTATGCAGCCAACCAGAGAAAAAGCGCGGTGCCCACCATCGTTTTTCAGAGGGCTATGGGTTTTTGTGCGGCCACTCCAAGCGCTTCTACTTAAAAATCTCTTAACTTTTCAGTGAGGTGTTGATGTTGTCACTGCTGCTCCTTTAGCCACTGTCTGTTGCGCTTCTGTCACTGAATGTGTTGTAAGCTTTTTTTGTTTTTAGCCGTATAGTCAACCCTCTGTTAACATAGTGTTTAGCTAGCTACCTAACTAACGTTAATGTCAAGATATTATTGCCAAAGAAACAAAACCCCTGTGTAGCACATTATTTAAAAAAGCACGGGGAGCACTGCTGTGACGAATTGGTACGAAGCACTCCCCAGTAAGACGGGGAGTGCTGCCACTGCTATTCTGCCAAACAGAAACGCCATGTGGACTTAGGGTTGCATTAGTATCTTGCTATAATACCATCTACATTTGCTTATCTAAGGTATATTAAATTATATTATTATATTACTACTATTTGTTGGTTAACTGAGGTGTCATAAAAATCTAAAATATATTCTCCAGTAATATTATCAAAACTTACATGGAAGCATGCAGTCCTTTGGCTCAGATAGTGCAGAAATGTGGGCAGTAGTGTGGGCAGCACATGTGATGGCAGATTTTTACTGAATTCCTATTTAATGGGATGCTGGCAAATGATCTGATGGAAGAGTGTGCTGCTGAATGCTGTGCATGGTTACAATTCAATTAATTGTATATACTTTACACCAAAACATGCCATAAGACATAGTATGTTTTTTTATGTGTACCCCCCCCCCCAACTTCCCATAGATAACTTCTGACCCTTTGCAACCCTAATAGACATGGATGGAAAACTGAAGCTGCTGCACATCTTATATGTTTACAGCTTGTGTAGACACAGTATAATGTGTGTTCAGACAAATGTTATGTAGGTAAAAAAGATCAGAAGATTAACTACATGACTACTGCTTACTCCTTCCACATACCCACTTTGCTCCATTTGTACTCACTGGAGGCCACTTTGTTGTAGGGTCTGGGGATCCGGTGGCCTGGCACTGCAGAGGCAAGAGGGGAGTCCTTCCTCTGGCTTTGAGTGGGGGGCCTGTCACTGGGTGAAGGCCTACCAGGTGGGGTACCTCCGTGCGGCCAGGGTGGATCTCTGAGTGACGGAGGTGGAGAGCTCATCGGAGGCTCCAGAGGTGGCGGCTGCTTGAACACTGATGACTCTGTTTGGCTGCTATGGGTGGGCTTCTCCAGCGGGGAATGTCTGGGTGATGGAAGAGGAAGGGCAAGTTCAACGTTAGCTTTTTGGCTCAACTTTTAACAACAAAATAAAATATTAACTATTTTCTGTGAGCATGGACTCTAATCCAACCAGCTAATATACTATAGTTTTAATCACAAACTGATGCCACCAAACATGTAATAAAAATAGTAATGTTTAGACGATTGCCTCAAATGCTGACCATTCAATATTCACTAACTAAAATGAGAAGCACTAAAATTTGCTACTTGAATTTGGCTGCTTGTTATCAGCATTTTTATATTGTGATTATGAAATGCAAAAAGTCATGACTTACAATGTACAATGCAATGTAATGTAATCTGCCCCTTACAGGAGGGTTTTCCTTGCTGTCTTCGCCAAACTGCTCACTAATGGTGGGAACTGTTTGGTCTCTGTAAATTAAAGAGTCTGCTCTAGACCGGCTCTATATGAAAAGTGTTCTGAGATAACTTTAATGATGTGGCACTGAGTAAATAAAACTGACTTGACTAATGGTCTTTTAGTGGCTCGGACTATTAAAAACGAAAGTGTAAAAGTTGTGGTTTTACTGGGATTGTGTGGTTGACAATTTCTTGGTCTTTCTGACACAAATTACTGCCCCTGCTCAAGTAATAGGCCAGCACATAATCCCCTGAAAACCACAATTTATCACACTGAAGTTTGGGCAGATTAAGCAAACAATATATAACGTTAGAATTCATGAGCTTTATAGATGCTGATAGGCAGAGTATGTTACCTCTTTCCTTCATGTTTCCAGTGTTTACGCTAAGCTAAGCTAAGCTAAGCTAAGCAGCTACTAATGCTGTGGTGCTATATTTACTGAACAGGCATGAAAGTGGTATTGTAGATAGTTATTAGTAGTTAGATATTGTATTATCTAACTTTGTGTAAGAAAGTGAGTAAGCATAATTCCCCCAAATGTTAAACCATTACTTTGATTGAGCCTTTTGTTCTTGGCAATTCCCTGACCTACAGACGAACAACAATTTTTTTCACGTTAACAGAGTAAAGGGAGTATTGTATTAGTGTATCTGAATGCAGAAGCACACTGCATTCTTTAAAGCTAATGTCTACCCTCTTGTTAAGTTCTAATCTGTGACCCCTGAGCTCTGGTTAGTGCATTCTCCTAAACTTGGCCCTCTCTGTTCTTACCGTACTCCATCCTTGGAGTTCTTGGAGTGTCTATACTGTGGTGGAGTGGAAGGCGAAGGTGGGGTTGCCCGTAGCTGCCCGACTCCTTGACCACGACCCTCCCAGGATGAAGCAGAAGCAGAATTGGTCCCATGGGAAGGAGAATGGCCGTGGTGGGGCCTCTGCTGGGGCTGGGGTGCAGGGGTGGGAGAACGTAGTCGAGCATACAGCTTGGCCAGAGGGCCATGTCGCCGCTCGCAGTGCTTTTCGAACGCTTGCGGCTTCACTACTTGGCCACAATGGCTGCACATCACCAGGTAGAAGTCATCGTGGCCGGGGTAGAGGCCAAAGATGGACATGTCTTGAAGGAGAGGGCAGAGTAGTGGTAAAGTGAGGAAATACAATGGACACAAACAAATCAGACTGCAGAAAGGGTAACATGGCAATGTCACTTTGTGGGGCAGGTAAGGATGATGCTGCATTATGGAAAGGTGATACACCATCTTACTCAAAAAGGTACTGTCTGAATTGGACTACACTGATAGAAAATAACTGTGAAATCAGTATAAAACTTTGCATGATATCAAGTCCAAGTGTCGACTCGTTACACTCTATTTCCATCTTCAGTCTGACATTGCATCCACTCTTACTTATTTGCATGGCGAGAGGGGATTAGATTTTCCATAACCAACCAATAGAGACCAACATATTCGCCTGAATGCCCAATGTGTAGCCATGCCAAAATCAGTTTTGCCGGGGTTGTAAGTGTTTATCAGAGCAAAGTAAAACAAACTATTGAGAAGACATGTCGATTTAGAGCAGCTCTTGACATCGTTGTTATTACTCCTCACTGGTTCCAGTGCATCACTTGACAGCTTGACAACGGTGTTAGACCCACCCATGGCGCTAACTGTCTAATCGAAGTCCACCCAGTTTTTTATGCCAGTAAAGAAACTGCAGTCAGGTCAGCCTGTGACGGACTGACAGCCTATTCAAGATGTACCCCATCACTTGTCTATGCCCAATGTGTTAAGGTCCTGACACAACAACCCTTCAGTATGCCATCGGCCAATGTTGAGCTATTGGTGGTAATCTGTCTCCCTAGTCTTTGTGATGCTGCCCCTCGTTGGCTTATTTTCAGCCAGTAGCATGTTGAATTGGCATTGGCAACCGCAGTGACTGATTTCACTCTGACTGGCATTTCAGCTCTGCACACAATGAGAGAAATGGAAGTGAGGAAAGTAAGAAAAGAGCTTAAATAAAAAGGGAGTAAGACTAAAACTAAATAGTCACTTAAGGTAAAATTATTTTTCTTTAGCCACTGACCTCTTAAGCAGAAACGTTTCATGGTGATTTGTGTTATTGTTTACTGGTGCACGGTAATATGCTCTGTTCTTTCAACATTGGATTGTGTTGCAATAGACTAAATGGCCACCTAGCATCATGATGGTCTTCCAGGTTCCCTTTTTGAATGACAAATACGACTATCTCTGTCTGCTGGTGTGGAGCTATTTTCTCTCATGCAGAGTGTTCATGTGCAACTTTCTGGCCATGACAGGCAAAGCGAGGCGACACAACAGTCACTTTTCGTCGCCAGTAATTAGATGTGTCTGGGCCTGCAGACTTCAGCCCTCACACCCTTGAACAGAATAAGCAGGTATATGGATAGGATAGATGGATACTGATCTGGCAGTGTTTGAATTTCTGAAAAACATGACCTGAAGCATATCCCTCCGTAGTCTCGCTCACCAGACCTTTCTCAAGAAAAGAAAGGTCTGGCTGGGCCGACTCTCACTTTAAGATTGGAGAAAAATACGCCCCGGCTGCTTGTATTTCTTTCAACCAATCACAATCGTTCTGGGCGGTGCCACAGCAACGGTGCACTTGCAGAAATATTGCCGGGGGAAACAGGTTTTGGTGTAACACGCCCACAAAAATATCACCTACAGGATGCAAACCATGGCAGAAAAATGGCTACATCCCCGCAAGATCAAACACCGCAAAAGTTAGTAAAGGACATGTTGAAAACTGCAACCGGAGGTGGTAGGGCGGGACTTCAGCAGGTGGCTCGTTCCGCCCAATGAGAGGCTGATCTATGCAGTGAACTTCCACCCACTCAAACTAATCCCTCCAAAGATGTAAACTAAAGTCAATTTCTCAGATGAACTCTGGAAAATCAGGTCCGCACATTGTCTAGAGTGGCCCTTTCACATACAACAGCAGACTGTCTGTGTCCAACACATTTTCACTGACTAGAATTACTTTGTTTGGTTTAGGCGAGAGGTTGGCTTGGATGAAGCGTGCTGGACGCAGGACATGACAAAAAAGTTTGTAACAGATATCGCAGTGTTTTGCCGTTCATTGAATTTGTCTGATGATTTCAGCAAGAGCCCTTCCCAACAGCTTCCCAAATCTTGTCGTCTCTTCCATCATACATTTTTGTTAGTGTCCTTCTGTAAATGACCTCTCTTTTTCACCCTCAGATGTTTGTATTCTTTTGGTTTCACATCAGTTGCCTGATAGAAATGCACACCCACTTGCCCGCTCACACATAAGCTCAATCGAACATTTTACAGACTTTGTACTAGATGAACTGGCAGGGTTGAGTCCATTTGATGTCAGGTCCAACTGATTTGGACATTTTCGTTTTTACATACAGCTCCTCTGGCTGATGCCTAGATAAGTCAAGGGTTGCAGTACATGTGTGAAAGGGGCTTAAGTGAGAAAAACAGAAAGAAAAGAAAAAACTTCAATGATAAACTTGAAATCAAAGCACATCTGAGAACCTCAACTACTTTATTTTTAATCACCAACTTGTTTTGGCTGCTATTCCCATGTGACATAGATGCATGTGTGTGAAAAGGTTCACATACTTACACAGCCATACTGTCAAGGTGCTTCTTTTGATTAATCGTGTCATGCTCTGACACGCACAAAGGTAGAGTGTCTGTTGGACAGCTGCTGCTACAGACAGCCAGGCTAGGTTCCAGAAGGTGCCTAATCACAACACCACCCAGCTTTAATGCTCACCCTGGTCTTTGTAAACTTGCTCCTCCATTGTCTCTGGGCAAGGTGGGAGCTGAGGCACAGTCCATCGAGGCATTGCAGGACAATGTACGTCTATCTATGTATCAGTTTATGCTTCAGATTTCCCAATCAATAACAGACTTCACTATGTCTAATAGATGATAGTGTACAAACTTACCCTCCTTACTGAGTGACATGGCCTCTGCAGCCTTTTTGCCATTCTTGCTGCAGTCGTCCACATCAGGCCCTGAAACAACATGCATTACATACATGCACATGTTCAATAAAACCCTTGAGCGGTCAGATGTTTTCCAAAAGTTGTATGTCAGGTTCATCACCAAGATGAAGCCTAACCTTACAGCACAAATTTTGCACATAAACAGGCCCTTAAGCTGTGTTATATAAAGGACTGATATGCAGGTCAACTGCTCCTCTGCTGACTGCTGCTGATCATTTTTTTCCTGGTCATTCTTGTCAGTTTTCTAACAAAACTAAGCAGCTAAGGGTATTATGTGTTGGAGGGGGACTTTATTTGATAGTTATGGACAGAGTAGCACTTGGAGGGATGCCAGACAATGAGTGAGCGCACATACTTAAAACTGGGAAGGGCAAGAGCACTTTTTGGACAAAAGTCAAACATATGAGATTTCCTGTCGCATATAGACATGTTACCATCAGTTAAATGGAGGCGATGACGCTGGCAATCAAAAGAGGACGTTAAAATGAAGCGAAAAGAACACAGAGTAACGTTAGCTCATATCAAAGGCTGGGCCAGCATTTACATGGTGGCAACAGCATCAGACTCCTCCTCCGTCACCGGTGTCTACTCTTATCCTCCTGCTGCTAGCATTAGCATGCTAACAGCTAACTGCCTCGTCGTCAACGGCTAGTCTGGCTTGCTTGCTAGCTAGCTAGCCTAGCTTTCCACGGCAAGAAGTTGCTCGCCCAACCATCCACACTAGCCTCCTTCCGCTCTGATGCCACCGCTGCCCGGCTGGTTTCACTCAAATGAAACGCATCCATTAAACGCTGGCAGCTTGTTTCATGGTCACCACTCTAAAGTACACACCATAATGGTCATATCCTAATAACTATCACTTATTTTTTTCTTGAAGACAACGTATGCAGTGGGACCTGGGAGAGAGCAACATGTTACCCACCCAGCACTAGGACCCGGTAGGGTCTTTGTTTGGGTAACATGGTTAGCCCTGTCCTCCGTTTCCACGAAAATAAACCCCGGTGCTTTGATTAAATGGCTTCGTAGCTGCCAGTGTTTGCGTCAATGTGCTTCCTTACCATCCGCTGCTGTCACACCGGCCCACTCGGCCCAGGCAGTCCAGCTTTGACCCACGAAATCATCGAGGCTAGGCACCCGCCGATCCAGAGCAGCCATTACTTTTACTGCGCGTTCACGCACCGCCATCATCACTGCGCGGCAAGCCACTTACGTCATATCTCGCGCTCTCGACAGGATAGGAACTTCCTGCGTGCGCGTTCTTGGGACACCCACACAGAGAGAGACACGGGACTGGAACAGAAAATCTCTAAATTATGTCATTTTTCTAGTCTAACCACTTCAAAACATCAACACTGTGTGGTTTTGGAGTCTTAAAGCACAAAGATGAAATGGCAAGAAGTTAGGATCAACCCATTTTATTAATCAAGCCAGGGGCACTTCTAGGATTTTAGGTTATCAGGGGCTGAGCCAGGACCTCTAGAGGGGTCCCCTCCTCTCCAGGATTTCCCTTTTTAGGACAAGCTGTATTGTGATGCTTTTTTACTTTAAAAAAAAACAAATTTTTTTTTCGTTAAATGTTTCCAAATTTATTATGAATTGTGATGTTAAAAAAAATTAGTTGTTGTTTGAAATCAATGTTGAGCAGTGATAAAATACTTTTCAACTGCTATCATTAAAATTTAGAGAATTTTAGGTAGTTGTACTTGAGTGTTTGCTTTTAATGATGCTTTATACTTATACCCCACTACATCTCAGAGGGAAACATTATATTTTTTTATTCCACTACATTTATTTGTTTGCTTAAGTTAACTTAGATTAATAATACAAAATACAATCAACTAAAAAAATGATCATGTATAATTAAAGATTAAGCTACCCAGCAGTATATAAAGCATTTTAAATGAGCACCAAATTATCCAGCTGCAACATTAAAGTGATTACTGATGCGCTCACTCTCTTTTTTATTGTTTGTGTATTTGCAGATCTGTTTTTGAGTCTACAAATATTTTTTGTATTTGTGTAAGGTGTTTATTTACAAATTACACACTAACACTCGGACTGTTCATCTGTTCACACAAACAATATTGAGACAAAACTATCTCCATAAATAATAGACACAAGGTAACCTTTGAAAGATACACAAATATCTGTAGAAATGTTAACACCTGTCCACATCTACATGGCCAATGAGGCAAGGCAAGTTCATTTGTATAGCACCTTTTAAACACTGGCAATTCAAAGTGCATTCAAATGATAATTAATAAACATAAAATAGGGAGAAAAATAAACACAAAAGAAGGTGGACTCCAAAACAGAGAAAGGAAAGACATGGGGGGAAGTCCCTCTCAATATTAAGAACATAATAGATTTTGATTATATTTTAGACATTTACACCTTAAATTGAACCCCCCCTTCATATGTGTCTGTCATAATGTTGAAACAAAGAGTACACCCTAGATTAATTCAGGAACTCAGCTTTTACATCCTTCGTAACCAATAAAAATTATGTAAGGACATTTGTATGTTAGAAGGCTCCACTGCAAAAAAAAAAAAAAAAAAAAAAAAACAGTGTCGTTGGGCTCCCATACCCCCACACCTCCCACCTACTATACGTTGCATGTCTACCCTGACAATGACAATTTTCCACCAAGTTCAGTGCACTTATGAGATCAGGCATTCTGGCTCTCTTAGATGACCAGAGACCAAGAAACCAACCAGTACTCTTGTCCTGCAATCCTGCCTTGTCCTAGGTTTGTTGTGTTAGTTTTTGGTAATTAAATTTAGGAGTATGCACCATGTAAGCACAATATAAAATAAAATGGTTATGAAACTGTGAGGGTCTTAAAATAAGAAATGTTTCCAATGTCCTGTCCTCTTTATATTAGAATCGTCTCTCTACATACTGTAGTGCAATCTAGTAAATTACAACCACCAACTGCAGCGTTCAATGACCATAAAGATCAAACATATATAAAACATATGTGCTGACGTGAATACAGATGTCCTCTAACTACAACTGTGCCCCATTACAAATGTACACAGTATAAGCAGCTGCATCCTCCTCAGAGGCCTTGGCTTTCAGCCCATTGTTAACAACAGTTCAAGTGAACTATTTATGTCCAAACATTCCTACGTAAACTTCTTTCCTGCTTTTAAACAGACTCTTTCTCACTGTCCATTTCTGCACACAGCAGATGTGAGTCACTGCATCGATATTTATCTGTGTGTGACTCATGTCATTAATCACCAGTGGCATGATTGAGGGGTGGGACTTTAAGTGTAGTTTAGCCCATATTTCTGGGGTTTTTTTGTATTTTTTAATTGTCTCCCCAGGACAAACACACCACTGTACAGTGAAGCACAGGGAGAGCATTTTCTTAAGTGGTGATCAGAAGTCACAGGTCTACACACGTGAACACACCTTCCCCTCTCCTAATCCCTGTAAGTAGTTTAGCCTCACACAGCTAGTCAGAGCCGAGCTGAAACACAAATACTGCTCACCGTGAAGACGTGATGTAACTGTACATCACATGTATACTATGTATGTGTGCTGTTGTACTGTCACTAAATAAATCATAACATACATAGAACTCAGGAAAAAGATGTGTGCATCTGTCAGGAGAAATTAAATGTCACTACAGTTTCATTGGAAGAAAGGGACTTGTTTAAGAAAAATGCTGATGAAGAATAATCAGTTTTAATTTGAAATAATTTAACAACAGTTAACCTTCATTTAAATAGATGGGCTTAATTATTCTTGGATGTATGTGATAGTCATAATGATTTCTGAGTTTCAACTAAATTCTAGATAAATACAGTCTACCATGTAATCAATGTCGGAGACAAACGCAAAGGACCTTGTCTAAACGGTTTGGAAGTTCTCTTACCTGTCTCATTGGAAGCCCAGCTGAAACAACTGAACAACCTTTTCGTCAAACTCAAGTATCAGTGGCCAGGAGGCTTGAGTATGGTGACCTACTGATGACTGGATATCGTGGTTGAGTGATATTAATACAGCGTATACAGAAATAGGAAATAGAATTATTCAGCTGATATTAATACTCATGGTCTTACATACAATATGAAAAACACTGACAGATGAAGTGAGCCACTGCCTCCCATGGCAGTGGATCCTCCGGCAGGACAATGCGCCACGCCATACTGTGACAACTACTCAGATTTGGCCTGAAACATAATCAAAAACCTCAAAGCTTCAACCTGGCCTCTGAATTCCAAAGATCCCAATCCAATTGAGCATCCGTGGGACATGCCATTACCTCAACTTGTAACCCACAGGACTCAAAGGATCTGCTGCCAGTGCCCTAGTACCATACATCGCGGGACGCCCCCAAGAGGTCCTGTGTCAATGCTTGAACAGGTCAGAGGCCCCGCAATGGATCAGACCTGGCTTAGACCTGTCTAGGATTGGACACAGGACCTCTGAGGTACCAGAGGACAGGGTGAATGGTGAATATACAAATGATCATTTTGTGGATGAAGTGTTCCTTTAATACTAACGTATCAACATCTGAGCAGCATTTCCCATTGAAGCTGGTTGAGTAGAGCTAGTTGATCTACTTTAGATGCAGTTCAGTTCAGCTCAATTGTGACTGAGTAGAAATCTAAATTAACATGAAATGGTTACACTTGAGTAAAATTCAAGTACCTCAGCTGAGTTCTAGTTACATTCCACCACTGATACTTTGGCCAGTGCATTTATAACCCAGAGTACAGGCAAATTCAATGGATTTGTGAGGGGGGCAGTGTTTGTACAGTGTGTTACTATCCCTCCACTGCAGCTCAACAATGAAGCACTGTCTGGGAAACAGAAAGAAGGAATTTAGCACTAAAAGCTATGACTTTGGAAGATACTTGTTTTTTCAAACTTACAGTCAGTCAGACTGCTAAAGCTTCTTCTAAACCTTTGATGAATTTTAGAGCACATTCTTGCCCAGAATGATGACTGTGGATACTGTCCCTCTTCTCTTACACTGGATTCACACTCGAGAGGCATCAGCATCTCTTTCAATGTCTAAATAGGCATGAGTTATTTTAAAATAGACATGGAAAAAGTTTTGTGGTTGACCTCAATGTTTACAATTTTGCAGAAACTGTAAATTGTGTCTTAGCACTTAAAAAAGTAATCAGTTCGATATTAGTCCACCAATCCATCCATTGTTGCTCAAAGTACGCTCTGCGGGCCAATGGCAACCCTCAGAAAAATTCTGTGCATCCCCTGGACAAGACATACATGCATTATATTTTAAGAATTCACGGCCCATTCAATACTTTTACTTTCAGAAGCATAATACTTTAATACTCTACTAGGCAACTGCATCGAACTGCACACCCCTAACAAGTGTCTTTCATGTAGCGGATGACCACTTGTAGGAAGCTGCTGGTTGTATGGTAACTTGTGGTACCTCCTGAATGTTCTGTCATCAATGCTAGTGCCATTAGCTAAAGTTAACAATTTTGGTGGACATCTTGCAACTGCATTTTCCCTGTATGGCCCTCAGACATATGCTGGCCCCCTTAAGTGACACTCAGTCGTCGAAGCTTTAAGCACCTTCTTTGAGGGAATACTTCACCCACTAAATGACCATTTGTATATCAGTTACTCAGCCCGTATTAAAATAGACATGAAATAAAATAAGTTAAGTGCATAAACAGAAATTAAAAATCAAATTAAAATTGCCCATTCCACAGTCCAGTCCAGTTGTGGCTAATGTGATGTGAGTAAGTGTGTGTGTGACTGGATTCAGGAGGTGTTAAACAGACTTATTGCTGTGGAGCAGAAAGGATCTCCTGAAACACTTTGTTCTGCAACGCAGTGAGATGAGCCGACTGCTGCTGCTGCTCCTCTGTCGCTCCAGGAGGCTGTGGAGAGGGTGTCTGCTTGTCCATTATAGCTCAATGTGCCCCTCTCCACCACAGTTCTTAGTGGGTCCAGTCTCCTGCTCAGCACTGAGCCAGCTTTTTTAACCAGCCTGTCCAAACGTTTGGAGTTTTTGTTTGTCAAGCTGCCTCCCCTGGACACTGCAGCGTAGAGAAGTGCACTGGCCACCACTGTGTGATAGAACACGGTCAACATCTCCACACACACATCAAAGGACCTCAGCGTCCACAGGAAGAACAGGCGGCTATTAGTAGGGTATTAGCAAAAATGCATATGCTGGGGAAGTACTGAGGATATGAGTGGATAAATGAGACTTGGACTATACTACACTGGTTGAGTGAGAGTTTGTAAACAGATGTTTTGATATAATTTTGCTGTTGTTAAACACAAAACCATTTTACTCCAAGTCATCAAGCATTTTCTCCTTTTTGGATTCTTCATTCACTGTGGAGGCATGCGAGAAAAGCAGAGTTTTATTCACAAATTTCAAGGTAACAGGGTCAGTAACTATACAAATTATTATTTTGTGGGTTAAGTATTCTTTTGACAATCTAATTAGACATTTTCCTTTAGTAATAACAATACTACCTAAATAACTCCCCTGGGCCTTATTTCCAAAAGCAGGATTAGTGAAAACTCTGAATATGTTCAGCTCTGAGTTTTCCATTTCACAAAGCCAGTTCAGCCTAACCCTGAGTCGGTTACTATGGCAACATACTCCATGAAGCTAGCCTGCTGGCTGTCAGTTTTGCTTCATCTAAGTCTGAGGCTGATCATCCACTGAACGTGTAGCAGGAAGGAGAGACATGGCGTGTCCTTTTTTAAATTAATATGTTGAGGCACAAATAATTCAAAGGCTGTTGCATCAGGAGGTGGTGATTAGACCGCACTTGGATGTGTTATCATGTCTTATAAAAAAATATTAAAAAGGGGGTACATAGCTGAAAAAAGTATGAGAGGCACTATAGGATACAAGTACCCCTGGTTGGGGAAAAAAGTGGACCAGTACTGTGGAAAGAAAATACCTGAAATAATGTCATACCCACATACCACAACTTACCTGGCCTTTTGTCAGAGAATACTGTTCACATCATAAATACACACTAGGGTTGGGTACCATTCATAATTGAACCAATACGGTAGCGGTACCAGTATCTGGAATTCGGTACCGGTACCTTATTTCGGTACTTTTTGAAGTCTAAACTTCTCAGTTTCAACATTTTATTGAGAACATTTAGGAATAGTGCTGCACATTAAGTTTTGTCTGCACTTTTTTTGTTACCATTGCCAAGTCCGAGGTGCGAGTCATGCGCTCTCGCTCCGCCTCCACCTCAGGTACCGGAATTTGGCACAGATTAATTTTAAGTGAATCAGTACCAAGTACAAAAGTACCGAGTTTCGGTACCCAACCCTAATACACACCCATGTTGCTCTAAGTGGATACAGGCTTTTCTATAATTGTTAGCTTTTTTTAATTGTGAATATTAAAGTCCTTTTTGTAACAATCTAAGAATGACAAATCCCTTCTGGGTTAAAATGCTCAAAAGTGTTATTCGTACCGAGGCTTTGCGTCAACTTAAATGGTCACAAGTTAAAAGGTTAGGGACTGATTCTTTGTAGTATTTGAGATGTTCATTATGGTGGCATCCCATTCTAAACAGTCCTTTCCTCACGGCCTCCATGTTTCTTGCTGGTTAGAGAGAGGAGTGGTGTCCGAGAGTGACAAAGCTCTGGGATTAATACACCATGGAAGGATGACACTGACACTTTGTCTTATGCTCACTTGTGACACAGCAAACACTTGGATGATTTCATTTACCTCTATACATGTGGCTGAGTAGTGTTGTTTAACTGAATCATAATCCAAACAGGAAACTTAAGTCAATCCATATGAAACTGTAGAATTGCTGAATTTGGCACCACCCAGTGTTAGTACGGTAAGGACACTTTGGCAGACAGTACTGGCTGGCTTGATATATTTGACCCAGACATTCTGAATAGATGAGCTGGATGCAACACATGTAGACTGCATTGGTTTTAAGCAGGATTGTCTTATTTCTATGACTAGAATTATCACCTCACAGTTATATGCTGCATGTCTGTCCAGACATTTCATATGTAGCCAGGTGACAGTGCTTCAATCCTAAAACATGGATGCTTCACACACACCCAAAACCCAGCAGCATAGAAGATCTACAAAAACCCAGCACAGTTTCAAGGTGGACACCCAAGATTAGTGTCACCAGTTTAGTATGTTGACTAATACCAGAAAAGCGTTTTTGCGGAACATTTAATGTTACGGTAAAGTTGACCTTTTACCTTTTTGGATATACAATATCTAAATCTTAATCATTTCATCCTATTGCACCTTTGTGAGAAGTTTTGTCATAATTGGCAAATAAATCATTCAGTTATGACTAAAAACGTATTTTTGAGGTCACAGTGACCTTTGCCCACCAAAATCTAATCAGTTCATTCTTGAGTCCAAGAGAACATTCGTGCCAAATTTGAGGAATTCCCTCAAGGCCTTCTTGAGATATGTCATTCATTAGAATGAGACATATGCAAGGTCACAGTGGCCTTTGACAACCAAAATTTCATCTGTACATTGTTGGGTCCAAGTAGACGTTTGTGCCAAATTTGAAGAAATTCCCTCAAAGCGTTCTTGAGATATCGTGTTCACAAGAGTGGGACAGATGGACAACCGGAAAATAAAGCCTGCGGCCGGCATGGAGGCATAAGAACATATACTATCAGACTAATATGAAAGATGCTAGAATGACATACACATTCTTCACACAGTGGTTTTGAATGTCTTTACACCATCAGGGTGGGTGTACAGACATACCAACTCATTTTGCAATGTAATTAAAAAAGGAGGCAGAATCCAGCAGTTAGAGCATTCATGTTTTACACATCAATAAAGATAAACCATTGTTTCCTTTTGCACAAACAAGGCATAAAATACATGAAGTCAGATTTCAATAATCCATTACATAAACATTCCTCATATTACTCTGCTCTACTTAAACAAAGATTTATCTTTTAAAAATGATAAAGCATCCTGTGAAAAGTATGTGTCTAATTTCAAGATGTTGTGGAAAATATATTACTTTACTTTAGTGACTCAAACAGAACCTCATTTATTCCCTACAGAGGCTATGGCGGTGAAATAAAACAGCTGCACAGATGGCCCAATAACTCAAAACAGTTACTTCATAGAGATAATTAGATCTCTCTTAGTGCAATGCAAATAATCAATGAGTTGACAAAGAGTCATCAACAGTCACTGTAGGAGTTCAATACAAAACCTTGTAATGTAAGGCATTGGCTGTAAAGTTACATGTAGAACAGAACTATGGGCAGGAGTCATTACAGTAAGATTACATAAACCTGGCAACCACATTTGCCACTTTTGTTACTTTAACTATTTATCATCAAAAGATTAAGCCTAAAGCTATTCAGTGGTACAACAAATTTAACAGCAAATCTGACAGCATTACAAAAAAATTAAGGAGAAGCTGCACACTGACACTTTTTGCATTGGCAAATTAACAAACAGACAACCCAACATTGCTCTTTAAAATATGCAATGGACCAATTAACGTAGATAAAATACATATGAACTGTATATAAATAACCTTTTGCAAAAGAGAGTTCAAACAAGAACGGGTCTTAGTGTTATAGAGTAGTGTCAATGTAACATTTGAATCAAACAGGAACTAAACATGGGTTGGCCTGACATCAATCAGTCACTTCCACTGAGTAAACATGTAGAGAACCTGCCTTGTTCTCAATACCGGCTGAAAATAAACAAGACTGTGACAGACACTGTCACAACCAACCTGAAACATCATCCAAAAGGACACTTTCAAAATTAAAGTCTCTGCTCCCCCATTTGAGGGACAGAGGAGTGCAGTAGATTGTAGTGTGATTTTTTTTTTTTTTTTTTTTACTCAGTGTGCATTCATTCGAATTAGTGTGTATTATTTATACTTAGTGTTAAATCTTTTTACTTAGTGTATATTATTTTTAAGCTCAAGAAAATCAAAGTGTGGGGTTATAAAGTATATTTGAGTGTGTGTGTATGCATGTCAGTAGATTAGAGCATTGGTGGGGGAAGGACATGCCAATTATTTCATAGTTAGATGGTCTGGTGACTTGAGAAGAGGACATATCCCCTAGTCCCATTATACAGCAGCTGTTGCTTTGACCGGAGGAAAAGAAGCATTGACTTATCTATTGAAATTACAGTGACTGACATGTTTAGAATTACAGTATGGAATCTGTACTGTAACACTCTCTCTTCCAGATTACATGGAGGAAGAGCAAGCCTTTATCAGAGAGAACCCCAGGTGTGCATTTGCTCCCGCCTAAAAAGTCTGCTTCTGAATTTTGTTTCTTAGGGGAACACCTGCTTTGATTGGAAATGAGGGCTGTTTACTTTCACCTTCTGTTAATCATTTACCTTTTCCCTCGTGAAAGACCAGAAGACATTCTGGGTTCTTACATCACAATTTCATCACTAGGTGGCTCCCTGAAGGGGAGACATCAAGGGAGGACATTGTGCTAATGTGGAAGCAAATGCATCATATGCCTGCTGATCTCAACACCAAATACATACAGGACTGGGCAATATACTGATATTATATCAAGATTTTGTATGTTGTAACATGGTAATTTCCTGGTTTTAAAGGCTACATTACGGTAATGTTATTCTCTGAACTTACCAGACTGGTCGAGCTGTTCTATTATCTGCCTTTACCCAATACGTCATAACATCCACATTACTGATGATAACTTATCAAAAATCTATTTTGTAGGTATTTTTGTGAAAACACCGTTAGTCAACCCTACAATAGTGTAAATATCGGTATCGAGGTAATTGGTCAAAAATATTGTGATTTTTGATTTTCTCTTTATCGCCCTGTCCTACATACAGTGATGACAGATTTTGAAAAAAACAATAAAAAAGAGCATGGGGTTGGTCAGACACTGGGGACTACTTTAGTTGAAGATGAGCAACTTAAAAATAGCTCTGATAGGTGTTGGGAGGTATAGGGGGGTATTTAGGACAATTAGCGTTCTTTTGTTTCCATTTCTGCAGGTTAACATCAGAGACCAGTGTTGGGCATGTTTCCTCTCTTGACGTAGGGCTATGCTTGACGACCGTCAGTGATGTGGCTAAGGCCCGGGGGCCCCTCCTTCCTCCATGGTGGCTGGTGGGAGGGGATCCTTGTGGAAAGGAGTCTCCTTGTAAATGAACCAGCAGTTACCTGCCCACAGGATCAAGTTCAAAAAGCCAAATATCTATAAAGGGACAGGAAAACAGATGAGACAATAAGTGATGACAAATAATGTATGCTGTGAAATTTTAAAGCTTAGTGTTAGGTTTTTATTGACACGGTGTTTAAGTTGTACTGAATATCTAGTACAACTCCTATTCTGAAAAAGTTGGGACGCATAAAAGACGTGTAAAATGTTAATAAAAACAGAATGCAATGATTTGCAAATCCCTTTTGACCTACATTCAATTTAATACAGTTCAAAGACAAGATATTTAATTGTCACACTGATAGCTTGTTTTTTTGTAAATATACAGTCATTTTGAATGTAATGCCTGCAACATGAGGCTGGGAAAATTGTTGAATGCTCAAAAAACACCTGTTTGGAACACTCCACAGGTAAACAGGTTAATTGATAACAGATGACAACATCATGAATGGGTATAAAAGGTGCATCCTTGAAAGGCTAGAGTTTCAAGAGTTGCAAGAGTTTCACCACTTAGTGGAAATCTCCATGGACAAACAGTCAAGCAGTTTGAGAACAATGTTTCTCAACACAATTCCAAGAATTTGGGGATTTACAATCCATAATATCATCAAAAGATACAAAAAATCCAGAGAGATCTCTGGATGTAAGGGCAAGGTGGAAAACCAGTATTGAATGGCCGTGACGTTGACCCCTCAGGCAGCAGCACCTCATCAAAAACCAACATGACTGCACAAAGCATAAAGCACAGAGGCTCACTAACACTTTGGAAAACAATTGTCAGTATGTAGTTTGTAACAAATGTAAGTTTAGACTCTACCATGCAAAGTCAGAAGCCAGATATCAACAACATCTACATCTCTGTCCCTTCAAAAAAAAAAAAAAAAAAAAAAAAAAAAAGCCTCCAACTTCTCTGGGCCTGAGCTCATTTGAGATGGACTAACACAAAGGTGAAAAGTGTGCTATGGTCTAACGTGTTCACATTTCAAACTGTTTTTGGAAATCATGTACATTGTGCCCTCCAGGCAAAAAGAGAAAAGGACCATCCAGATTGTGACCAGTGCAAAGTTCAAAGCCAGCATCTTTGATGGTATGGGGGTGTGTTAGTGCCCATGGCATCATGGGTAACTCTCACATCTCTTTTTTTTTATTATTATTTTTTGGGCTTTTGCCTTTAATTGACAGGAGAGAGTGAAATGGGGGAGTGAGAGAGAGTGGGGAGATGACATGCAGCAAATGGTCGTGAGCTGGAGTCGAATCCGCGACCCCTGCAGCGAGACATCGCCTCTGTATATTGGGTGCCGGCACTATCCACTACGCTGCCGACACCCCGGTAACTCTCACATCTGTGAATGCTGAAAGGTGCATACAGGTTTTGGCGCAACATATGTTGCCATCCAGACAAATCTTTTTCTGCGCGTGTTACAACAGTCTAGCTTCACAGTAAAAGAGTACGGTTAAGAGACTGGCCTGTCTGCAGTCCAGACCTGTCTCCATCTGAACATGTGTGGCACATTATGAAGCACAAAAAGCAGCAATGGGGACTCCAGACTGTTAAGCAATTGAAGTTGTATATCAATCAAGAATGCTCATCAGAAGCCCGTGATAGTGCAATAAGCACAAAACAGATTCAAACAGCCAAGAAAAACTCCCCAAAGTACCCTGTTGTGCCATGTGATGGCTCGCTTGCAATAGTAGAAGTTTTTTGGCTGCAGCAGCAAGGCAGTGTGACAGCCCTCCTTGACATCCTATAAAGACCCAGGATGCAGAATTAGTTTATATTTACAAAAAACAAAAACGTTTATCAGTTTGAATATTAAAAATCTTCTGTCAGTGCTGTATTCATTTAAATATGGGTCAAAAAGGATTTGCAATCATTGCATTCTGTTTTTATTTGTTTTACACAGCGTCCCAACTTTTTTGGAAACAGAGTTGTAATTTGTGAGATCTGTTTGTGATGGAGTTGCAGTACATTCATTACATTCATGATGACGTCTCCTCCCCTTGTGTATTCCAGTTCAGTCATGCCATAAGTTTTAAATGTTTCACCTGCTTACATTACAATGTCTCTCTGTTGCAGTCACACACTGCCTAACACCATCACTGATAGTAACACTAAAAAAAAATGTTTCACAATAAAGACTGAAATGTGAATACTGGTGACCTTGAAGAAGGGCTTAAAATAGGTTTGACTTGTACATCAACGTATTATTGTCAACAAATATAGATAGCAGGACAAATACAATCATTGCATTGAAATACATATTTTGACTCAAATACTGCATTCAATAATGGAAAATAAAACACTATTGTACAACTACACTTTCATTTTACAGCACATTTAAATGTGCATTAAACATATTAAACTCTGCTGCAGCAAACTATGAATGAATCCCAGAAAAGGAAGGAAGTGTCAGCTTTTATTCTAATAACAACATGACACTGGCAGTTGTCACGTAGCACAATACGACGATTCATTTTTCAATTTAATTATACACCAAAGAAAACATACTTAATAAATTACATTCCATGTCTGCCAATACATCCACCTAAATCCTACACACTGGACCTTTACACTAGAGAGCCATTAATTTGCACAATTTGCATTTTAAAGAAGTTTATATTGAATATGTATGACTTTGAGGTGCAATAAACAAAGTTTAATAGGAAGTGAAGCTCAGTTTTCTTGGTTAGCTCAGTTATTTGGATGGAAGATACACTATATGGACAAAAGTATTTGGCCACATCTGTTAGTTATTGAATTCAGGAGTTTCAATCAAACCCGTTGTCACAGGTGTATAAAACCAAGCACCTAGCCATGCAAAAAATTTCATCAATGCTGGATATTCCTCGGTCAACTCTAAGTGATATTATTAGAAAGTGGAAGCATTTAGGAACAACAGCAACTCAGCTACAAAGTGGAAGACCACAGAGAAAATCACAAAATCACAGAGTGAGCTCAACAACTGTGAAGGTGCATGGTGTGTTAAAGTTGTAAACGCTCTGCTGATTCCACAGCTCAAGAGTTCCAAGCTTCCACTGGCATTAATGTAAGCACAAAAACTGTGCGGCAGGAGCTTCATGGAATGGCCATGGCCTAGCAGCTGCATGCAAGCCTCACATTACCACGTCCAATGCCAAGCATCGAAAGGAGTCGTGTAAGGCACACTGACACTGGACTGTGGAGCAGTGGAAACGTGTCCTGTGGAGAGACGAATCATGCTTCTCTGTTTGGCAGTCAGATGGGTGAGTCTGGGTTTGGCAGATGCTGGGAGAACGTTACCTGCCTGACTGCATTGTGCCAACTGTGAAGTTTGGTGGAGGAGGGATAATGACATGGGGCTGTTTTTCAGGGTTTGGGCTAGACCCTTATCTCCAGCGAAGGGCAATCTTAATGCTTCAGCAGACCAAGACATTTTGGACAACAGTTTGAGGAAGGCCCTTTTCTACTCCAACATGTCTGTGCCCCAGTGCACAAAGCAAGGACTATAAAGAAAATTGGTGAGTTCACTGTGGAAGAACTTAATTGGCCTGCACAGAGCCCTGACCTCAACCCCATCCAGCACCTTTGGGATGAGCTGGAATGGAGATTGCGAGTCTGACCTCATCAATGCTCTACAGAATAAATGTGCACAAATTCCCACAAAGACACTAAAAGAACCTGCAATAAAAAAGCTGCAAAAGGTGGACCAACTCCATATTAAAATATATGTATTTGAATACAATGTTATTATCATCCTTGTTGGTGTAATGGTCAGGCGTCTGAATATCTGTGTCCATAAAGTGTACATTCATCGAGGACAAAATCTGTCCCACTTTGTCTGAAACTGATCTATACATTTGATGATCCTGTTGTTATTTAAAATCAAAAGTTCTACTGGAATGGGAAAGCAGGCATGGCATTTTGGCTAGACCTTTTTCACATGGCGGCTGGGTCACAAACTTTCTAATTTTACAGCAAAATAGTAAACACTAAAATATGTTTCTGTAAACCTTTGAGATGAGAAATAGGCAAAGCA
The DNA here is from genome assembly GCF_011397635.1 of Epinephelus fuscoguttatus. Taxonomy (NCBI): domain Eukaryota; kingdom Metazoa; phylum Chordata; class Actinopteri; order Perciformes; family Serranidae; genus Epinephelus; species Epinephelus fuscoguttatus. The sequence goes on from NC_064752.1 coordinate 45,832,664, forward strand.
GTAACAGAACCTTGATTCATATTTGATCAGTTCACGACCCATGACTGACACAATTGACAGCTGTGTTAGAGACTCCTCAGCTCCAAATCTTGTTTTTGATTTGGTTTGTTTATGTGCTGTAATGCCATTAGAAGCAATACAGTAAGGCAGAGCAATATGATTTTTTTCACAGATTATCTGTCTTATGTAATACTGTGTGGATATAGTGACAGTTTCAGCAAATATGGCTAGAAGCTATTTTTTATAAAAGTTACCAACTACAGCTTTTAGAAGGAAATAACAAGACCTGCAGGAGGTGCACTATTTCACCATGACTCACCACAGAGGCATTGAGGCGGCCCATGGAAGGAAACTCTCCTGGCTGACAGATGTCCTTGCATATCTCCACTAGGTGGTTTGGGTTGGTGGCCCATTTGACATCAGTCAGGCCTTTGCCCCAGGCAGAGGAGGACACAAGCCACAGGAAGGCAAAAGCAGCAGTCACCACCAGGTCCTGGCAGGAAGTACACAGTAAGTATTACATTCACATTAATATCACAAGCATTTGAAGGGTTCTTAGTTACTGTTCCATGTGAACCTTATCTACTACATAAACTGAGTATGTTCTCATTTCAAGATCAAAATACAGTTTATAATTTTTAGGAGTTCTCATTTGTTGAGTATTTTTTCCATTTTGTATTGCTGTATGTTAAGTATATTTTGCAGTTAGCATGAATACACAGTGGAAATACAGGTAGAGACCACTATAGGAAATTAAATTATCGAAGAGGCAACTTCTGTCCCACTGTCTGAAAAATTAGGGCTACTTTTAAAAAGTAGTACTTTATTGCATACAGTTGAAATTTTAAATGTGCAATGAGTCCAGATTAAATAGTATACACTAATCAACACCCTGTGCCACCCCTGAATCGGATTTGTTGTGAAAAAAATCTGAGATTTGTTTTTAGGCCATATCACTCAGCCCTAGTTCACATGCATGCAAGAAAAACAAAGTTTTCTTCAGAATGCGTAACACAGGGTGAGCAATATATAATAGAGATATACAAATGGTCATTTAGAAGGTGTAGTACTCTTTTAAAATAACACACTCCCACCAACACAGCCCCCTGCGTTGTTCTGACATGGCTGATTTCTGTCAGAATGCCCGAGATGTAAAAAGCTACCACATCTCTACTCATAACCTAAGTTTGAGGGCATGAATGGGGTGAGTAGGTAAGAGCTCATTGATGACTAGAGATTGTGTACTCACTACAATGGGACCACGGGTGGTCTGGCGGTAGACATTCTGGTAGCCCAGGTAGAGGATCAGTGTGGCGGTGCAATAAAGGAACCCAAACACACCGACACACACAAAGAACTCTGCCGAGGAGGAGAAGTCGCCCTGCAGGAAGGTCTCATTGGATGTACTACCGTTACAAGTCGGTATCTTATATGGGTACGCTGGCAACCTGAAGGGAGGGAGAGAGGGAGAAGGTACTTTTAACATTCACTATGGTGACGCGTTTTTTTTCTCTTGTTGTGTGATTTCAGTGAAAACAAGTCCTCACCTGGGTTACTCTTCTATCCAAAGAATGCAAGAAGAGAGGATATGAAAGGGTTAAGTGAGATTTTACAAAGACTGTGTGCCCAAAAAACCCCAAATACTTAATAGTTTTCTTTTCTAATAAACTATTACTATAAACATAAGAAGCCCTTTGCTGATACCAGAATATCACAATGTCAGTTTACTTATTGACCCTTTTAGATAGACCCTTCGCTAAATCCCTCCCCTCAAACGCAGAGTGACCAATCACAACGTAGCCTCAGTCAGCTCTGATAAGGGTCCAACAACTACACGACTGTGCTCCACAGACTCATGCATTCGTTTCAGATTTTCTTCATTTTCACGCTGGTTTTGTAGATTTCGAGCTAAACGTTGTGTCTGGGGCGTGTGGATTAATGATACTAACTACCTGGAGAGGTTGGATTTATCTACACAAAATGCTAAAACAATGTTAAAACCTGCAAAGTTTCCCTTTAAATGCACTGACACACTAAGCCGTTGGTCGGTCGTCGGTGAGCATCCGTGGCCCATCACTGTGGTGTGTCCCGCACTGTTGGCTCTTGTTGGCGCTAGGCGACACTAGTTGGCACTAGTTGGGTTATTTTCCACCAATTCAGCATGTTGAATTGGCGTCAGCGACTGCGAAGCCCATCAGTGAATGAAATAACTCTGAGTGGCAGTTCAGCTCAGTGCACGAGAAGAGAAACAGTAGTGAGGAGTGTAAACAAAGAACTTAAGTTGAGAGGGAGTGAGACCAAGACAACCACGTTATAAGGTGAGATTATTTTTCTTTAACCATTGAGCTTTTTAGCAGATATGTTTCCTGATGGTTTGTGTTATTGTTCACTGGCTCACGGTAAATATGCTCTGTTCTTTCAACATTGGATTGTGCTGTTAATGTGCTAACAGGCTAACTAGCGTCAAGATGGTCTTCCAGTTTCCCTTTCTGAAAGATGATCACAGACTACCACCATTTGATGATGTGAAGATTTGTTTCCTCTCACTTGGAGACAGAACGTTCGTGTTGGCTAGCCGTCGGCTGTAGTCTTTGCTGTGGGTTCAAGTGCAAATTGTTGGCCGAAACACAGATGTGAGGCAACACAACCATCAGTTTTTGTCGCCGCTAGTTCTTTGAAGTCAGTTTGGTGTGTCTGGGCCTTTATATTCATTGTCTTCTGTCTCAATTCCAATTGTGTAAGACTGTATACGGTGGTATTTTCTGATACTGTTACGGAATAAGAAAAATTCAACACAACCCTAATTATATTGAGTAATTATATTAATATTAATTATATTAAGTATTACTTCCTGCTTCAATGAAAGTGCACTGGACTGGATCTGCAATTAGGACTCGAGTACGCTGCCACAGAGGGAAACAGAATTTTTTGTCTTTCTTTCTTTCTTTCTCTTTTTTTCTCTCTGTCTGTGTCTCTGTCTTGACCCCTAAAGTTCTTTAATATATAAAAACAAACGCAATTTTACTGTTAGAGCCCATGAAAGGGCGAAAACCTTTGTCTTGTCTCAAAAGCGGCAGCTGCACCCTCTGTTTCTTCATATCACGATGCTCTCAGCTCTGTTTGCACAATGCAACACTGCACACACCATTTCGACTCCTGTCGCCCTGTGTGATCTCCACTAACAACCCTATCATATTGACTTTTAATGCAATTGTATGGTGGTCATATGAATGTATCATGTTACCGTTTAATAAGTGTGCGGTCAAATTTTCTCATCACAAGGAAGCTGAAAACATCAGTGTGACTGAATCTTTTTCCCTCTAAATAATAAATATATAATTGAATTTACATGATCAGAACACGGTTTATTTCACTGAACAACATTCATACTGGCCTGCATCTATTGCCATTCAAAAAATATTGTGATATTAATCTAATTAATTTTTAACTGTATGGCTCAGTCCAATTAGTGGATCTAAATGCAGCTGCCCAGCAATTACTATTTGTGCTGGTTACCCAGTAACACTTAGACTCACAATCAAATCATATGCTTCTGCACTCATCTGGCAACATAAACATAGAGACATGTCACTGCAACATCAGTTCTGTGTATCCAGCTATACTGAGACACAAAATAAGCCATCAAAGAGAGAAGCAGCAGAGAGAATGGAGGTTTAACCTGCCAAGACCAAGTGGAGTACCATACTTTTCTCCAGATGATGGCAGTAATTCACAACTGTGTTGTTTCAAGTTTTTGTCCTGACACAGTTCATAGCTGTATTTCCACTGCTCCCACACCTGATTGTCTGCTGCATTCACTCCTAATGTGCAGCATGTTTTTTTTATTATTTTTTTAAATTTATTTATATTTGTGTGCATTCATTTATTTACTTTTTTAATTTACTTAATGTTTCCTTTTATTATGGGTTACATTATTATTTATATGATACATATTTCAAATCACTATCTCACACTTATGTATATTATTCCTTTGCTCTTTTTAAATTAAGCAGCAACTGTTTTCAGTAAAACAAATCTTGACAAAAAAAAAAAGGAGAAAGATAAATAGCAAAGGTTTTTATGACTCTTGTGTTCTACAGTACCTGAACGGGTAGCCAAACACAGCTGATACATCCAGCGCATCCTTGCCTGGGCAGGGGACTTTCAAGTGGGTTGTGCCAGAGTAACCTCCTGTGGTG